>NC_141873.1:500723542-505723542 GCF_056163025.1 Triticum urartu | reverse complement strand
TCATCATGCCTAGCTCGGGGCGATAAACGATAGCGCTTGTTGGGACGCAACCCAATTTTATTTTAGCTCCTTGCTTTTTGTTCATGTTTAGTAATAAATAATTCATATATCCTCTGTATATATGTGGTTTTATTCTTTTATTTAGTGTTTGTGCCAAGTAGAACCTTTGCGAAGACTTGGGGAAAGTCTTTGCGATCATGCTGTAAAAAACAGAAACTTTAGCACTCACGAGAATTGATGCCAGTTTTTATTGGAGAGTGCTATTGAGTTAATTCTTTTTGAATATGATTAATAGACAAATTACTCAGGTCCTGAAATTTATTTTAGAATTTTTGGGGTTCCATAAGTATACGTTTTATCCATATTACTACAGACTGTTCTGTTTTTGACAGATTCTGTTTTTCGTGTGTTGTTTGCTTATTTTAATGAATCTATGGCTAGTAAAAGAGTTTATAAACCATAGAGAAGTTGGAATACAGTAGGTTTAACACCAATATAAATAAGGAATGAGTTCATTACAGTACCTTGAAGTGGTGTTTTGTTTTCTTTCGCTAACGGAGCTTATGAGTTTTCTGTTAAGTTTTGTGTTGTGAAGTTTTCAAGTTTTGGGTAAAGATTCGATGGACTATGGAATAAGGAGTGGCAAGAGCCTAATATTGGGGATGCCCAAGGCACCACAAGGTAATATTCAAGGACAACCAAGATACTAAGCTAGGGGATGCCCCGGAAGGCGTCCCCTCTTTCGTCTTCGTTCATCGGTAACTTTACTTGGAGCTATATTTTTATTTACCACATGATATGTGTATTGCTTGGAACGTCATTTTATTTTATTTAGTTTTGCTTGCTGTTTGAATAAAATACCAAGATCTGAAATTATTAAATGTTAGAGAGTCTTCACATAGTTGCATAATTATTCGACTACTCATTGATCTTCACTTATATCATTCAGAGTAGTTTGTTGCTGCTCTAGTGCTTCACTTATATCTTTTTAGAGCACGATGGTGGTTTTATTTTATAGAAATTAATGAACTATCATGATTCACTTATATCATTTTGAGAGTCTTTAGAACAGCATGGTAGTTTGCTTTGGTTATGAAACTAGTCCTAATATGATGGGCATCCAAGAGGGATATAATAAAATCTTTCATATGAAGTGCATTGAATACTATGAGTAGTTTGATACTTGATGATTGTTTTGAGATAGAGGATGGTAATATTAGAGTCATTCTAGTTGAGTAGTTGTGAATTTGAGAGATACTTGTGTTAAAGTTTGTGATTCCCGTAGCATGCACGTATGGTGAACCGTTATGTGATGAAGTCGGAGCATGATTTATTTATTGATTGTCTTCCTTATGAGTGGCGGTCGGGGACGAGCGATGGTCTTTTCCTACCAATCTATCCCCCTAGGAGCATGCGCGTAATACTTTGTTTTGATAACTAATAGATTTTTGCAATAAGTATGTGAGTTCTTTATGACTAATGTTGAGTCCATGGATTATACGCACTCTCACCCTTCCACCATTGCTAGCATCTCTAGCACCGCACAACTTTCGCCGGTACCATAAACCCACCATATATCTTCCTCAAAACAGCCACCATACCTACCTATTATGGCATTTCCATAGCCATTCCAAGATATATTTCCATGCAACTCTCCACCATTCCGTTTATTATGACACGCTTCATCATTGTCATATTGCTTTGCATGATCATGTAGTTGACATCTTATTTGTGGCAAAGCCACCGTTCATAATTCTTCCATACATATCACTCTTGAGTCATTGCACATCCCGGTACACCACCGGAGGCATTCACATAGAGTCATATTTTGTTCTAAGTATCGAGTTGTAATTCTTGAGTTATAAGTAAATAAAAATGTGATGATCATCATTATTAGAGCATTGCCCCAGTGAGGAAAGGATGATGGAGACTATGATTCCCCCACAAGTCGGGATGAGACTCCGGTCGAAAAAAATAAAAATAAATAAATAAAAAGGCCAAAGAAGCCCAAATAAAAAAAGAGAGAAAAAAAGAGGCCATAAAAAGAGAGAAAGGCCCAAAAAATGAGAGAAAAAGAGAGAAGGGACAATGCTACTATCCTTTTACCACACTTGTTCTTCAAAGTAGCACCATGATCTTTATGATAGAGAGTCTCCTATGTTGTCACTTTCATATACTAGTGGGAATTTTACATTATAGAACTTGGCTTGTATATTCCAATGATGGGCTTCCTAAAAATGCCTTAGGTCTTCGTGAGCAAGCAAGTTGGATGCACACCCACTAGTTTCTTTTGTCGAGCTTTCATACACTTATAGCTCTAGTGCATCCGTTGCATGGCAATCCCTACTCACTCACATTGATATCTATTGATGGGCATCTCCATAGCCCGTTGATACGCCTAGTTGATGTGAGACTATCTTCTCCTTTTTGTCTTCTCCACAACCACCATTCTATTCCACCTATAGTGCTATGTCCATGGCTCACGCTCATGTATCGCGTGAAGATTGAAAAGTTTGAGAACATCAAAAGTATGAAACAATTGCTTGGCTTGTCATCGGGGTTGTGCATGATTTAAATATGTTGTGTGGTGAAGATGGAGCATAGCCAGACTATATGATTTTGTAGGGATAGCTTTCTTTGGCCATGTTATTTTGAGAAGACATGATTGCTTTGTTAGTATGCTTGAAGTATTATTATTTTTATGTCAATATTAAACTTTTGTCTTGAATCTTATGGATCTGAATATTCTTGCCACAATAAAGAGAACTACATGGATAAATATGTTAGGTAGCATTCCACATCAAAAATTCTGTTTTTATCATTTACCTACTCGAGGACGAGCAGGAATTAAGCTTGGGGATGCTGATACGTCTCCAACGTATCTATAATTTTTGATTGTTCCATGCTATTATATTATCAACCTTGGATGTTTTATATGCATTTATATGCTATTTTATATGATTTTTGGGACTAACCTATTAACCTAGAGCCCAGTGCCAGTTTCTGTTTTTTCCTTGTTTTTGAGTTTTACAGAAAAGGAATACCAAACGGAGTCTAATTGACGTGGCAATTTTTTACGATTTTTTATGGACCAAAAGAAGACCCCGGAGTAAAAGAGTTGGGCCAGGAGAGTCCCGGACTGCCCACGAGGGTGGGTGGCGCGCCCACCCCCTGGGCGTGGGCCCCTGCCTCATGGACAACCCGGAGACCCCCCTGACGTGAGACCTACGCAAAAAAAATCCTATAAATACTGAAAGCTCCAGAAAACAGAATAGATCTGGAGTTCCGCCGCCAGAAGCCTCCGTAGCCACCGAAAGCCAATCTAGACCTGTTCCCGCACCTTGCCGGAGGGGGGAATCCCTCTCCGGTGGCCATCTTCATCATCCTGGTGCTCTCCATGATGAGGAGGGAGTAGTTCTCCCTCGGGGCTGAGGGTATGTACCAGTAGCTATGTGTTTGATCTCTCTCTCTCTCTCTCGTGTTCTTCAGGTGATACGATCTTGATGTATCGCGAGCTTTGCTATTATAGTTGGATCTTATGATGTTTCCCCCCTCTACTCTCTTGTAATGGATTGAGTTTTACCTTTGAAGTTATCTTATCGGATTGAGTCTTTTAAGGATTTGGGAACACTTGATGTATGTCTTGCGTGGGATACCTGTGGTGACAATGGGGTATTCTATGATCCACTTGATGTATGTTTTGGTGATCAACTTGTGGGTTCCATGACCTTGGGAATCTATGCATAGGGGTTGGCACACGTTTTCGTCTTGACTCTCCGGTAGAAACTTTGGGGCACTCTTTGAGGTTCTATGTGTTGGTTGAATAGATGAATCTGAGATTGTGTGATGCATATCGTATAATCATACCCACGGATACTTGAGGTGACATTGGAGTATCTAGGTGACATTAGGGTTTTGGTTGATTTGTGTATTAAGGTGTTATTCTAGTACAAATCTAGGGCGGTTTGTGACACTTATAGGAATAGCCCAACGGATTGATTGGAAATAAAAACTTTGAGGTGGTTTCGTACCCTACCATAATATCTTCGTCTGTTCTCCGCTATTAGTGACTTTGGAGTGACTCTTTGTTGCATGTTGAGGGATAGTTATGTTTTTTTTGAGGAATGAGGGATAGTTATGTGATCCAATTATGTTATTATTGTTGAGAGAACTTGCACTAGTGAAAGTATAAACCCTAGGCCTTGTTTCCTTGCATTGCAATACCGTTTGTGCTCACTTTTATCATTAGTTACCTTGCTGTTTTTATATTTTCAGATTACAAAAACCTTTATCTACCATCCATATACCACTTGTATCACCATCTCTTCACCAAACTAGTGCACCTATACAAATTACCATTGTATTGGGTGTGTTGGGGAAACAAGAGACTCTTTGTTATTTGGTTGCAGGGTTGCTTGAGAGAGACCATTCATCCTACGCCTCCTATAGATTGATAAACCTTAGGTCATCCACTTAAGGGAAATTTGCTACTGTCCTACAAACCTCTGCACTTGGAGGCCCAACAACGTCTACTAGAAGAAGGTTGTGTAGTAGACACCAAGGGTTCTCACCATTTTCTTATGATCCTTTTCTCATTTGCTTCTTATTGTTAGTTCTTTCAAGATTGTGTTAGCCCTTGTCGCTAGCTTTCCAACAAACTTGGTTTTGTTGAATTCGGAGTCCGTTTGCAGAAGTTGTGGCTATTTTGGTAAAGGCTGCAGCGGTACTACCGCGGCTAGAGCGGATGTAATTTTTTAATACCGCTCCCGAGCTGTACTACCGCGGCTCCTGAGCGGTAGTACCACTCCGGACCAAAATCTCGTGTTTTGCTCAGCATAAGTAGGCACGGAAGTTTTTTTAGTACCGCTCGCAAGCAGTAGTACCGCTACCATTTGCGGTAGTACCGCTATCCCTAGCGGTAGTAACGTGAGGTCGAGCGGTAGTACCGCTCCGGCGGTTCTACTGGCCTTTTTCCTCCCCGCTGTTGTTTTTCAAAGGGGTACTACCACCCTAGCGGTAATACTGCTCCTTGGAGCGGTAGTACCGCTCTGTGCGGGCTGTGAGCATAACGGTTGGATTTTTCCCCACCAATAAAAGGGGGTCTTCTTCCCCAATGAACCTTATCTCTTTAGTTCGTGTTCTTCCCCCATTGTTGACCTTCTTCGAGCTTGCTAACTCTCAATCCCTCCAATGATTCTTCCTAGTTCTTGAGGGAAAAGAGAGAGGAGATCTAGATCCACGTTTCCACCAATCACTTTCTCCTCTAAGTGAGGGGAACCCCTTGGATCTAGATCTTGGAGTTCTTGGTGTTCTCCTTCTTGTTCTTCCTCTCATTTTCCTTCCTAGCATTAGTTGCTTCAGTGGGATTTGAGAGAGAAGGACTTGGGCACTCCGTGTGCCCTTGCCATTGCATTTGGTGCATCGGTTTGAGTTCTCCACGGTGATACGTGGAAGTTACAAGTTGAGAAGCTTATTACTCTTGGGTGCTTGGTACCCTTGAGCTTGTTCCTCTTGGGTGCTTGGGTGCCCTAGATGATTGGTGGTGTCCGGAGCTCAATCATTGTGGTGTAAAGCTCCGGGTAAGCGTCGGGGTATCCAATTAGGTTGTGGAGATCGTTCCGAGCAATTTGACGGGTTTCGGTGACCGCCCCCAAGGGTTTCCAAAGTGTACGGGTTCGGTGACCGCCCCCAAGGGTTGCCATTTGTACGGGTTCGGTGATCGCCCTCAAGGGTCCCTTAGTGGAATCACGGCTCTTGCATTGTGCGAGGGCGTGAGGAGATTACGGTGGCCCTAGTGGCTTCTTGGGGAGCATTGTGCCTCCATACCGCTCCAAACGGAGATTAGCATCCGCAAGGGTGTGAACTTCGGGATACATCATCGTCTCCGCGTGCCTCGATTATCTCTTACCCGAGCCCTTTACTTATGCACTTTATTTGTGATAGCCATATTGTTCTTGGTCATATATCTTGCTATCACATAGTTGCTTATCTTGCTTAGCATAAGTTGTTGGTGCACATAGGTGAGCCTAGTTGTTTTAGGTTTTGTGCTTGACAAATTAACCGCTAGGTTTATTCCGCATTTGTTCAAGCCTAAACCATAATTATTTTAAAACACCTATTCACCCCCCACTAGGGGACATCCACGATCTTTCAATTGGTATCAGAGCCTCGTCTCTCTTTATTAGGCTTTACCGCCTAGAGACTAAATATGTCGACTAGGGGTTTAGGATTCTTTGACACTCTTAGTTTTGATGGCACAAATTTTTATGTTCGGGTAATTCGCATGCTTAATCTCTTTAGGGTCATAGACCCAAATTTAGAGCGAATTTTAGATATGGGGTTTTCTCCTCCAAAGGATCCCCAAAGATTATCTTTAGAGGATGAGAAAAACTCTTATCTCAATGGTCAAGCTTCTAATGTGCTTTTCGATGCTTTGAGCAATGCAGTTATATTTCAACTCATGCCGTTCCGGGATGCTCATGAGTTGTGGACAAAGCTTCAAGATAAATATGGTGTGTCCAAGATTTGTGGGGATGATTGTTCTCCCTCCACCTCCGGCCGTGTTGCTTTCTCAACTTCTACTACATCACCCACATGTGGTTTGCCACAAGGTAATGATATGGTGAGTAGTGGTGGTCATTGCAATGATGATAGTGTGCTTATCATTAATGACTCTTCATCACTATCTTATTGCAATGCTCCACCTTTGGACTTCAACACTCCGAGCTCTCTAAATGTTTCACATGCTTGTGTTGATAGTCCTTGCATATCATGTAGAAATTTCTTTACTAAATCTCATGATGATATGCTTGTTATGTCTTGTTCCCATGAACAAAATGCATCTATTTCCTCGAATTGTTGTGCTAACAATGTAGAGGAAACCCAACACCCCATGGAACAACATGTGGTCATGAATGGTGCCTCAAGGGATCCTACATCATCATCGATTGCGTTTTGCCTTATGGCTAAGGCTTGAAAGGTATCTCCCACTTTGAATCCCAATATATCTTGTGATGATGTTAGTGATGAAGAGAATGATACTGTCGCCTCCTTAAAAATTAAGGGAGAAATTATTTTTAAAGCTCTTCATAAGAATAAAATTTATCATTCCAACTTCATGGAAATCATGCCTATTGCTATTGAGGGAAATAAATATATTGATGAGTTGGAATCTCGTCTTGAGGAGCATGAGGTCACCATTGATAAAATGGAAGGTCATGAGCGTGATTACGCTAATGAGATTGCGGACCTCTCTCAAGCTCTTGAACTTGAACAAACCACCAAGGAATCTCTTGAGGAGACTTTTGCTCTAGAATTATCTAGACTGAAGGAATCTCATGATAGAGCTCCTGAAGTGGCCAATGTTTTTGAAACTAAAAATGCTAAGCTTGAAGTTGCTCATGCTAGACTCCTTGAGGATTTTAAGCACCTCGAAAATGGCTCAAGGATCATCAAGGGTGAGCTCATCAAACTCACTGAGTCTCATGATCAACTTGAAGCTTCTTATTTAAAAGATCTTGCCAAGTTGTCCTCTCCTATTGTTGTTAATGATGATGCTTGTGCTACTAACTCTATTACTTGTGAAGCATCCATTTTGAAGGAGAACGTTGAGCTACGGGCTCAACTTGAGTTGCTATCTAGCAATTATGGGAAATTGGAAGAAAGCCATGAAAAGCTCTCAAGCTCTCATGATGATCTTCTAGTATCCCATAATGTGCTAAAGATAGCACATGAGGCCATGATTGCTAAGGTAACATCTAGTGAGCCTCATGTGGACACTAGCACTACTTTTAGCCAAAATGCTATATTGCCTTGTGCTAGTCCTCGCGATTCATCCGTGCATAACATTGGTACATCTTGTGATGAATTTCTTTCCTTGCCTTGTTGCTCTAACAATGAAGATTATACTTCCTCTAGTGCTTGTGTTGAGACTAACCATGTAGAGGAAATCAAAGAGCTCAAGGCCCAAGTCACTTCTTTGAAGAAAGATTTGGAAAAGTGTCATGAAGGGAGGTCCATACTCAACAATATCTTGAGTGTACAAAAATCCCCCAATGACAAAGGTTGACTTGGATTCAACTCCAATAAGAAGAAGAAGTCCAAGAGCAACAAGAAGAAGGGCCAAAAACAATTCAAGAATTCGGCCAAGATAATTTGCTTCAAGTGCAAAACTGAAGGGCATCATGTTAGATCTTGCCCTTTGAAGAAGAAGGCCATTAGTGACAAGCAACAAGGGAAGCGGCCACAAGTTCACTCTCATTCTCAACCTCAAGTTGAAGAAATGCCTCTTCCCAAGAAAACTCAAGCTAATGCTTCTCAAGTTGAGAAATCAAGTAAGAAGAAAGTAAAGAGTAGACGTTGCTACCTATGTCGTGAAAAAGGTCACGTCGCTTCTTCATGCACAAATGGTAACTTATCCAACCCTATTCTAATTGATGATATCTATTCTCTTGGGAAGGATAAGGTTGGCAATGTGTTTGACAAATTTGTTGGTGCTCAAAGTGGTGTCAAGAAAAGAACCATTTGGGTAGCCAAGCCTATTGTGACTAACCTCTTAGGACCCAACTTGGTTGGGGACCAACTAGCTCATACTTGATCAATAGGTGTTGTTGGAGGTCATTGGAGACTTGGCTACATTATGAAGAATTAAGGGGACTTCATCATTCTTATTGTCTCAAGCCAAGTCATTCGGATTATCAAGTTTCTATCATATATCCAATGTTCCTCCTTGCGGTAACTCGTGCTTAAAGTGTCTACATTGATAGTTACTTGCCCCTTTGCATGTTTGGTTTCGTTCCTTGCACGTGTTTCTATATGTTGTGCCTCTAACTTGATTATCTTGAGCAATCAAGTATGTGTGTGTTGGTTTGCACATCATGTACGTGTGTGTCATGCGTTGAGACTTTTGCATCTTGTTTATTTCTTAGTTGGCTCTTGTGAGAGATTAATGGAATATCCCATTATGGGGGAGTGATGTGCTTTGTGCACTTCACAATCCTATAAAGGTGGGTACATGGGGAATACCACTTAGTATTGATATTGCAAGCTTATCTAGTCGCTATGTGGTATGTCCTCTCATGAGAAATTCAAATTCTAAATAGTCCATTAATTATCTCTGGTTGGATCCTTTTATTTGCCTCTTGTTTATCCTTAATTGGTATCACATTATGGGGGAGTAATATGCTATGTGTATATTACTAGCCTAGAAAATGTGTACATTTGAGATATTGTCACCTAGAGTTGATATTGTAAATTATCTTGTTCCTAGGTGGCATGTTAGCTCTACAAGTTGCATTTTGCTTTTTGTTTGGCGTGAAGATGATGTCGGATATCCTTGCTATCTGCCACCAGGAATTATTTCCATTTACTTCTTGTATTTTGACAATTGGTACACACTTGTGTGGTAGAATTTATTGATCATCTTTACATTTGCGTTTGCTTTTATTTGCCTTCCCTTTGCCAAGGAATGTATCAACTCCCTTTGTCTTCCATACCACTTGTGGATCTTGTTTATTTCTTGATCTTGTCTAGTGCTTTATAGATATAGTGAAAGTGGTGATCCCACCTTGTGCATTTTGTATTCAAATGCAAATTCTCTATAATGCACTAGTCTTGGGGGAGCTATCCTATTTTCTATAAAACACTCTTGCGATCCTTATCAAGTGTGTGTTGGTGGAAGGCAAGCCGTTTTCGTTTTGGTACTTTGTGCCATCATGAAACTTTGTAGAGAGCTTGGTTTGTTTGGAACCATCCTCTCTTTTGGGGGTTTGATATCTTTTTAGTGGGTATCAATGGATATCTCATTCCTTGATGTATCTTTCAATTGATATCCTCCAAGTGATGATTTACTCATTTGGTATCTTTTCTTCTCTTGGTATTTCTTTGTCATTTGGTATCGGTTCTTGAAAGTCTTGAGCATGCATATTAACTTCATGTAGTATCTTTGGCATGCTTTCTTTCTTTGACCCAATATATAGGGGAAACTCCACCAAGTCTCAAATTGGATGAGATGTGCATGAAATTCATTTTCGTATCTATATGCACATTTTTATGTGGAGTTTGTCCTATGTATTGTTGGTTCTCTAACTCTTTGGTCCCAATGAGTTTGGGTACCATTTTGTTTGTGTTTTTGTTGTAGGAACAATTGGAGATACATTGGATGCTCGGCTCACTCACAAGGAAGGTGTTGTCATCATGTGCTTATTGGAGTCGAGCTAGGATGATCAATGAACTACTATCTACCTTCAATTGGTATCTACTACATCCTTCCAATGTTAACTCGGTCACAAGTATCTTCATAATCTTCATGCACACATTTCTTGCATCAACCTTGTGTAGGTTGTATCATGGCATGTTATTCATTCATTCGTGTGATACTTGTTTCCTTTCTCAAAGCATCTCGACGATGATCTCATGTTGCTAGTTGTGATGTCTTTGATGGGTGTGTGGTAGGAATTCATTTATATACAATAAGACCATATCTAGCCATGTGCAATGCTTCCAAGCAAATATATTATTGGTATATGTATGACCTCCCTTTGGATATCTTGTTCCTCATGTTGTAACTATTTCGGGTGTACATCCTTCTTTGTAGATATATATCATCATGATTTCATCTACCTAGAATCTTATACACTTGAGAGAACTTGCATATCTAGTTGATATCCTTTCTTTCACGTCCACCTTGTCTTTCTTATGTTATTTCTTTGGTGGCTCCGTGAAAGCTTTTGCCTTGAGTGCGTGTCTTCTATCGTTGCATCTTGATGCACTGTTGTGTGGTGAAGATTATTTTCCTCATGCTTATCTTTATGAGGCTTTTGCCATCTTAATTGGTATCCCTCATCTTGATGAGGCTTTCATCTTCTATTTTCACCACGGGTTGTCACAAGAATAGGTTCTTTATATGCTTATTAGTAAGCTTGTGAACCCATTTGCTAGTTGTGAGTGGGAATGATAGGCCGTGCACCGTGTGCCTCATTCTTTCAAGACTTTATTGATGCTTAATGCTCATCCGTACATTAGTCTTCTCAAGTGCATTGCCTTGACTCACTCACATCATTTTGGTTGAGCCCATTCTTAAGTTGCCTCTTTTACATGTTGCTCAAGCATGTGTTTGTTGCAAGTACTAGGCTTTGTTTCCTATGCTCACTTGCACTTGTTGTAAGTTTCTGTTGATTTTGGGGGAGCTATGATCCTATTTTGCGCACTTTGTATCCAAATACAAAAATTCTTATGTGTGCCCAAATCATGGGGAGCTTCTATAGTTTCCTTAGAACACTCCTCTGCTCATATCATAATATCCTTATTCATGTGGCTCGTAGGAACTTTGGTCTAGTTGGTTCAATTGATATCCTTTGATTGCTTGCTTCAATTGGTTTCTTTTGATTGCTTGATTGCTTTCGTCTCTCTTTGTTATGTCCTTGTGGCATATCATTCTTTAGCAATCTTTGTGCCTCAATATAGTTTGTGTTCCTCCAAGTATTTACCTTTGGATATGTGTATGGCATTCCACTCTCTTGTTGAGAAATACACAATTTATGGAGGACAATCTCTATGGACTAATGGTTGCCTTGAGTTATATTTGAAGGTTTTGTCCATAGGCTTTTCTTGGAGTACATGTGTTGGTTTCAAGGAGAGTTTGTGTCGACCAAGGTGCTATTCAAGGAATTACCTAAAGATTGGTCATGTGAGAGTTGAGCTTATTGCAAGCATGTCTTGAAGAAGAAGATTGTGTGATCATTCATGCTTACCTTCAAGGCATCATCCAAATGAAGAGAGTTGGAAAGGTTCAAGGTTGATCAAGACTAAGCCAAGAGTGATCAAGTTGATCAAATCACAAAGCATAGAAGATGTACCGAGAGGGATCAAGTGATCCCATGGTATGGTAAGCACCATTATGCTTTGTGTACTAACCCATAGTCTTCGTGAGAGTTCTTTGTGGGGTTAGGTTGCGGTGTGCAAATTCAAGTGAAGCATCATGAAGAGTGTCGGTGTCAAAACCGGCGGATCTCGGGTAGGGGGTCCCGAACTGTGCGTCTAGGCCGGATGGTAACAGGAGACAAGGGACATGAAGTTTTACCCAGGTTCGGGCCCTCTCGATGGAGGTAAAACCCTATGTCCTGCTTGATTAATATTGATGATATGGGTAGTAAAAGAGTAGATCTACCACGAGATCGAGGAGGCTAAACCCTAGAAGCTAGCCTATGGTATGGTTGTTGATGTTGTACGTTGTCCTACGGACTAAAACCCTCCGGTTTATATAGACACCGGAGAGGGTTAGGGTTACACAAAGTCGGTTACAATGGTAGGAGATCTTCATATCCGTATCGCGAAGCTTGCCTTCCACGCCGAGGAAAGTCCCTTCCGGACACGGGACGGAGTCTTCAATCTTGTATCTTCATAGTCCAGGAGTCCGGCTGAAGGTATAGTCCGGCTATCCAAACAGCCCCTAGTCCAGGACTCACTCAGTAGCCCCTGAACCAGGCTTCAATGACGACGAGTCCGGCGTGCAGATTGTCTTCGGCATTGCAAGGCGGGTTCCTCCTCCAAGTACTTCATAGAAGATTTTGAACACAAAGATAGTGTACGGCTTTGCAAAATAAGTTTCCACATATTGCCATAGAGAGAATAATATTTACACCAATCTAATCTGCTGACGTATTCCGTAGCGTGTCACACCACGACCAAGCCTTTATCCGAGCCGTTTCATTATCCCACCTCAGCGCATCATGCGAGGCGGTTTCCTTGGCACGTCTTGTTAAAGCAGAGATCGTGTCCCCTTATCCCGGGATTCTCATCAATACGGGCATGGGTAACCCAACCGCGCCATTGATTACGGCGCTTGGGGATAAGCGAGTTTTACCAGGCTGGTGGGGACATGTAGTTGCGTCCACCCATAGAAGGGGATAAGGATCCACCTTTTCACCTACGCCTTCTTCCTCCTTCGTCTATCCATTCTCGCGCACTCGAGCTCCAGCGCCCAAGTCCGCACTCCCCACCTCAACCTTCTCCAGCCATGTCCGGAGCGGGAGGCAAGTGGATGGTCTCCTCCGTCACGGAGGGACACATCAAAAAGCTGAGGAAAGCCAGATACCTGTCAAACGACATCGCGTACCCGCTTCCCGAAAAGGGGCAGCTCATCCCCACCCCTAGGCCCCATGAGAGGGTGGTGTTCCTCCCCCATTTCCTCCGTGGACTGGGCTTCCCTCTCCACCCATTTGTCTGGGGGCTCATGTTCTACTATGGCCTGGATTTCCACGATTTGGCCCCGAACTTCGTCCTCAACATCTCGGCTTTTATCGTCGTGTGCAAGGCCTTCCTCCGCATCCGCCCTCATTTCGGCCTATGGCTCAAGACTTTCAACGTCAAGCCGAAGGTGGTGCGCGGCAACCAGGCGGAGTGCGGAGGCGCCATGGTGGGCAAGATGGACAACGTCCTATGGCTCGAGGGCTCTTTTGTGGAGACCCTGAAGGGGTGGCAATCGGGGTGGTTTTACATCACCGAGCCGCGCGACGCCGAATGGGTCGCACCCCCTGAGTTTCGATCCGGACCCCCTACGCGGCTCACCTCCTGGAAGGAGACAGGCCTATCGTGGGGTAAGAAGGGAGAGCTGACCGGACTCCAAACATGCGTCCAAACCCTAGTGGATAAGAAGCTCAAACTTGTCAACGTAGTCCAGGTTATGCTCATCCGCTTGATCCTCCCGTGTCAACAACGGGCTTTCAACCTGTGGGAGTTCGACCCGGCACGGCACCAAACTCTGAGCAGGGTCTTTGACACGATGTACGAAGATGCCTGGAAGGTGCTTTTCAAGGGCGCCGAGGCTCCCGCATCCGCTACCGAGGATCGCAGATTCAGTGCGCAGCGTCATGCTCTCGTGGTAAGCTGTTTTTTTCCTTTTACAGGGTATCAGTTTTTCATAGTTTGACTCCATGCGGGATCTAAACTCCCTTACCCTTGACAGGATTGGCAGGTGACATCCGGACAGATCAACTGTCTGGCTCCTTTGCCCGAAGGCCCAGCGGACGCTCGCCTGGCGAAGCTGCTGGTTCCGGCCCCCTATGTGGTGCCGGAGAAGAAGGCCGCAAAAAAGGCCGCGGGGACTCGAAAGAGTGCCCGGCGCCAGGAGGTGTCGGATCCATCATCCGACGGTTCCGAGGCGCATTCCTCCCGTGAAGACGAGGAGGAAGAAGAAGAGACCTCTCCCCCTACAGCGGAGGGAGAGAAGAAAAGGAAGGCCGCCCTCTCGAGGGAGGCCGAAGGGTCCAAGAAGGGAAAAACCCTTACTCCGGACTGCTCCACCGACGCCGACGGCGGCGGAGAGGAGTGGCAGCCCAGGGCCAAGCCCCTGGCAAAATCGTAAGTATCCGGATACCAGAGTAATTCATAGTATTCGTTTATTGCACAACTTTCCCTTACATCGAATATGTTTACGCAGCCCACCCAAAGACCGGCTCGACGCGTCGTCGAGCGGCTCACTGGACTCGTCGGATGTGAACTCTCTTCCGACGGCTTCCTCCCCCCGCCCTACGGACGACACCGAAGTGTTGTCCCAACAGGTTCCGAGCCAGGAGGAGGTGGTCCTAGAGGCGCCGCAAGGCGACCTCCCGGACTCCAGGAGCAAAGGGGATGAAACCCCCCGGGGCTCCAAGTCCGGCTCTAGGCCGGACACTGCTCCGGAACCTTCGGAGGTTCCAGAGTCCGGCGGGGGACCTCCTTCCAAGAGGAGCAAGTCCGCTGTGCCGGTGGCCCCCGTCCAACCGGAGGCGCCGGACAATATGTTGGAGGCGCTCCAAGGCGCCTCCATCGACGAGGAGCACTGCACTATTATGAGTGCGGTGGTCCAGAAGGTTCAGTCCACCAAGAGCGGACTGACTGAAGCTTGTACTAGCCTTTTAACAGGTTTTGAGGTAAGTAAAGAATGTGTAAATAATATTACCGCATAGACAGTAGCCCCTGATGCTCTGTTTGGCGTTCGGGAGGAAAAGCTGAATAGAGGATCAAATAAAATTCGCAGGAGTCTAACAAAAATGAGTCAATATGCATGTGCAGGCTTCTCTGCTTGCGTCCGCCGCACTGACTGCGGAAGTGGACACGCTAAAGCAGAACCTCGAGTGGTCCGAGCAAGAGCTCGGGCGTGCTAAGAAGCAGCTCGAGGACAATGAAGGTGAGAAATACCTTCTTTTTAAATATATATAAAAAGGTGCAATTGCAAAGAATGACAAGATTATCGTGGCTATTGTAGGGGCCACGTTTGAAGTGGCGACCCTTAAGCAAGCGCTGGTCGAGGCCGAGAAGAGGGCGGCCTCGGAGCACACCGAGCGGGAGAAGTATGAGGCCGAGGTTGGCAAGGTGCGGCAAGAGCTCCAGGCTCTCATGGAAAAACATGAGAGTTTGGAGCTTGACTAGAAGGCGCAAGCGTCCGAGCTCGCGGTGGCTATTGAAAATGCCAAGTCTGCCAAGGCCGAATCCCAGAAGACCCTCCAGGAGTTGGATGAGGTGAAGAAGATAGCGGCGGGTAAGGCATTCTTTATGCAAAGCAAACACATAAATGTGAGTTACTTGTTACTTACCCGAATCCGGAGCTCTCCAGGAGCGTTCGCAGATCTTCCCCGGAGTGTGTCCGATGCCGCCGCATTCTATCGAGCCGAGGAGGGCAGCTCGACGGAGAAGGTGTTCTGGTCTCAGTACGCTGAGGCCGGACACCCCGTGCCCTTGAGCGACCAGCTGAAGCAACTGGTCGAGCTCCACAAGGCGGCCGAACAGGCCATGAAGGGCCTCATTGTTCGGCTGTGGCCTGGAGGGGCTCTGCCTGGGAGCTATTTCGGGCTGGTGCGGCGGCTGGTGGAGGCCTGTCCAAGGCTCGAAGTCATCAAGCGCTCCGTTTGCATTGAGGGTGCCCGTAGGGCCCTTGCCCGTGCAAAGGTGCACTGGGGCAAGCTGGATGCTGGGAAGCTTGTGAAGGATGGGCCACCGCCGGGGAAAGAGCGTCGCAAGCCCGAGAATTACTATAAGGATGTTCTGAAGGGTGCCTGCCTTGTGGCGGATGAATGTTCTAGGGATGTAATTTTTGAGTGAAACTTCCTCGTTTTGTCCTGTGCGCTGAAAACTTGTTTATATGCGCTAAGCAATGCTGTTGGAATTTAAAATATTACCTTCTGTGCGGCTGTTTATCAATTCCGAGAGATGGCGAGTCGTCGGCTTCTGCCCCCATGCCGCTAGTGCTGGGGTGTTCGGGGATAAACCTGAGCGCTCTTTTTCCCATGTTTGGGTCCTTCGAGGGAGGCGCTCAGCCCAACGAACAAGGCAATTGAACTATAATGCGTGAACACTCTCACTTAGCCATAGAATTCTATAATTTTAAATTTCGGCGAAGCCCCTGGTATTCGGAAGACCGAGTTTGGGGCGCTATCCACGCCTTGGCCGGACAGAGCCGGCTCCTCGCCCTAAGCGGCATAAGTCTTTAGGGACTCGAAAAAACCTCTCGAACAGCGACCAACTCTCGCTTCATCATGACAGTCAGTTTTAGCTTTCTCCACTGAGGTGCTCGACCCAGCTCAACTGGGGCACAATCGCAGTGGTTCTCCTAGTGCTACCTTAGCCGATATAACGGAACGTAAGGCACCAAAACATAGGAGCCGGGCAAACCCAACTATTGACCCAAGACATGATTTGGAGCCGATGCATATAATGCTATAAGTTCGGGGTGCCGCACTTGTTAAAGTGTTCAGACTTCTCACACCATACTGAGTGGTACTAAAGCCCCTGGCGTATTTTGGCCGTACCAATGTGTACGGGTCAACATGTCGTTTAAGGAACATATATAAAGAAAAAAGGTAATGCAAAAATAGACGAAAGCTATGCATTGTTTATTAAAAAGGGGTGCGATCAAGGCAGAACGGTACAAGTAATGCGATAAGTGGAAGGCTGGACTAGTTAACATGTCCGTTCCAGGGGCAAGCTGCGGAATAGTATGCGGAACGGGTATACTGCTCATGATAGAGACCACCTGGGAGTTCCATAATGCGGCGTGGCTTGTCTGCTTCCCTGGTTCTTGCATCGTTTGTGCGGCAATTGAACTGCCGAACAAGCCTTCCGAAGGATGGAGTCATGAAAGTAAGAGAATATTAAAAAAATCGGCAGCCCCTGGTACGGTTTAAGCCGTGTTTTGGGCGTGCCGTGATGGTGCCCCTCCCCCTGTGCCCATGGTATCTCTAGAGCGTAGTTATGTACGCGAAGTACCGGTGTCGCCTTTTTGCGAGGGTTGGGGTTGGGGCCGCATTGCTACGCCGGCTCGGATCGTGCCAGGCGGTCTTGTTGTAGGTTACTCCGGGCGCGCTTGATGGTGTCCGGTCGTTTAGTGGACGGACTGGAGAACTGCCTGGAGAGGCTGCTTTGTACTTCCGCTGCAAGGGCCGCCTTGTGGTCCTCCGTTCGGAGGGAGCGTTCGGTGTTTCCATTGACCGTAATTACTCCTCGAAGGACTGGCATCTTGAGCTTAAGGTGTGCGTAATGCGGTACCGCATTGAACTTAGCGAATGCGGTTCGCCCGAGCAGTGCGTGATAACCACTTCGAAACGGGACTATGTCGAAGATTACCTCCTCGCTTCAGAAATTATCCGGAGATCCGAAGACCACTTCAAGTGTGACTGAGCCTGTACAGTTGGCCTCTACACCTGGTATTACGCCTTTAAAGGTCGTTTTGGTGGGCTTAATCCTCGAGGGATCTATGCCCATTTTGTGCACTGTATCCTGGTAAAGCAGGTTCAGGCTGCTGCCGCTGTCCATAAGGACTCTAGTGAGATGAAATCCGTCAATAATTGGGTCTAGAACCAATGCGGCGAATCCACCATGACGGATGCTAGTGGGATGATCCCTTTGATCAAAGGTGATCGGGCAGGAGGACCATGGGTTGAACTTTGGGGCGACTGGCTCTACCGCGTATACGTCCCTTAACGCGCGCTTCCGCTCCCTTTTGGGGACGTGGGTTGCGTATATCATGTTCACCGTCCGCACTTGTGGGGGAAAACCCTTTTGTCGACTGTTGTTCGGCGGCCAGGGCTCCTCGTCGTCATCGCTATGCAACCCCTTGTCTTCATCTTCGGCGTTTAACTTGCCTGCCTGCTTGAACACCCAACAATCCCTGTTGGTGTGATTGGCTGGCTTTTCGGGGGTGCCATGTATCTGGCATGAGCGGTCGAGTATTCGGTCCAAACTGGACGGGCCCCTAGGATTCCTTTTGAATGGCTTTTTCCGCTGACCGGATTTAGAGCCTGTGAATTCGGCATTAACTGCCATATCCTCAGCATTGTCACCGTTAATGCGGCCCTTCTGCTTGTTGCGACGTGACCTGCCACTACTGTCCCTGGTGTCCGAATTACCAGGGTTCTTGGTCATATTGTTGCTACGAGCAAGCCAGCTGTCTTCTCCCGCGCAAAAGCGGGTCATGAGTGTCGTGAGTGCTGCCATAGATTTTGGCTTTTCCTGTCCAAGGTGCCGGGCCAGCCACTCGTCACGGATATTGTGCTTGAAGGCTGCTAGGGCCTCAGCATCCGGACAATCGACTATTTGATTTTTCTTTGTTAGGAACCATGTCCAGAATTGCCTGGCCAATTCCTCTGGCTGCTGAATTACGTGACTTAGGTCATCGGCGTCTGGGGGTCGCACATAAGTGCCCTGGAAATTGTCGAGGAATGCGGCTTCCAGGTCCTCACAACAACTGATTGATCCTGTTGGCAAGCTGTTAAGCCAATGCCGAGCTGGTCCTTTAAGCTTGAGTGGGAGGTATTTGATGGCGTGGAAATCATTGCCGCAGGCCATGTGGATATGAAGGAGATAATCCTCGATCCATATCGCAGGATCTATTGTGCCATCATATGATTCGATGTTTATGGGTTTGAAACCCTCGGGGATTTGATGATCCATTATTTCGTCTGTAAAGCAGAGTGGGTGTGCGGCGCCTCTGTACTGGGCTATATCATGACGTAGCTCCAATGAGCCTTGTCTACTGTGTTCGGCCCCGCCGAAGTTGTGGCCGGCGTGACGGTTACCGTCTCGAACCGTGGGGTGCCCACGCGATCCGTAGATCGATCTTGTTTGCCTTGCCTTGTCCTCCAACATGTCTCGTAAGTCCGGCGCATATTCCCGTGCCTTGGTACAGGGTGCGACTTGAGTGAAGGGCCGAGAGGCCTCTCTGTCACGACCACGAGGTGGCCGGTCGGCCGCATCAAGTGCTTCCTCCTCTAATCGGGGTAGCAACCTGCGCTTTGGGTAGCTCTTGGAGGGGCGTTCGAGTTTATGCTCTTCGGCCGCAAGGACTTCAGTCCATCTATCGACTAGCAAATCTTGATCAGCTCTAAGCTGTTGCTGTTTTTTCTTGAGGCTTCTTGCCATGGCCATAAGCCTGTGTTGAAAACGCTCTTGCTCGACGGGATCCTCTGGCACGACGAATTCGTTGTCATCGAGGCTTGCCTCATCTTCGGAGGGAGGCATATAATTATCGTCCTCGACCTCTCTGTCTGCCGCTCTCTCATGAGGGCTGGTTTCTCCATCCTCCTGTACTAAATCTGGCTGGAGGGGGTTTTCTTCGGCGCTTTCCGGAGTATTATTATCTCCCATGCTGGAATCACCTTGTTTGTTTTGGCGGGATTTTGAGCGGCGCCGCTGACGCCGGTGCTTAGGCTGTTTCTTGGAGGGGTCATCCTCCGCTATTCCATCGCCCTCTCCCTCTTTTGGGGTGTCCACCATGTATATGTCATATGACGAGGTGGCTTTCTAGGGCCTAGTAGGCGCTGGTTCTTCATCATCTCCTTCATCGACGTCCATACCGTCGATGTCTTCGGAGTCGTAGTCGAGCATGTCGGTTAAGTCGTCGACAGTGGCTACAAAGTGGGTGGTGGGTGGGCTTTGAATTTCTTCATCGTCCGTACTCCAACCTTGCTGCCGTAGTCCGGCCAGGGCTCTCCTGATAAAGAGAGAGACTTCAGTGACTTCAGGATATCGCCGAGAGGCGAGTGCTGAAAGATGTCCGCGGCAGTGAACTCCATGATCGGCGCCCAATCGGATTCGATCGGCAGGGGCGCGGAGGGTTCGGAGTCCGGAGAGGAGTCCGGCTCCTTGGAGTCACGAGTCTCGCAGAGTACGGGGCTGGTGTTCGGCTCAATCACCGTTGGGGTCGCAGCCCCCGAGGTGGCGTCCAACCGCCCATCCTCGATCGGCGCAGTTGGCTCCGAATTAAGGGTCGGAGCTGACACGGGTGCGGTCTCCAGGGCACTGTTCGGCGGCAGAGCTAAATCATGCTCGTCATGACAGTGCGGCGCGCTCGGCAGTGGCTCGAATCCGTCAAAGATCAAGTCCCCGTGGATGTCAGCCGTGTAGTTTAAACTTCCAAATCTGACCTGACGGTCGGGGCCGTAGCTTTTGATCTGCTCCAGATGGCCAAGCGAATTGGCCCACAATGCGAAGCCGCCAAGGACGAAGATCTGCCCGGGGAGGAAGGTCTCATCCTGGACTGCATCGCTATTGATGATCGTAGGAGCCATCAAGCCTGATGGCGACGACGCAGAGGAACTCTCAATGAAAGCACCAATGTCGGTGTCAAAACCGGCGGATCTCGGGTAGGGGGTCCCGAACTGTGCGTCTAGGCCGGATGGTAACATGACACAAGGGACACGAAGTTTTACCCAGGTTCGGGCCCTCTCGATGGAGGTAAAACCCTACGTCCTTCTTGATTAATATTGATGATATGGGTAGTACAAGAGTATATCTACCACGAGATCGAGGAGGCTAAACCCTAGAAGCTAGCCTATGGTATGGTTGTTGATGTTGTATGTTGTCCTACGGACTAAAACCCTCCGGTTTATATAGACACCGGAGAGGGTTTGGGTTACACAAAGTCGGTTACAATGGTAGGAGATCTTCATATCCGTATCGCCAAGCATGCCTTCCACGCCAAGGAAAGTCCCTTTCGGACACGGGCCAAAGTCTTCAATCTTGTATCTTCATAGTCCAGGAGTCCGGCTGAAGGTATAGTCCGGCTATCCGAACACTGCCTAGTCCAGGACTCCCTCAAAGAGATCAAATGCTTGAAGTTTGCCGTCCATTGTGGTGACAATGGACTTGTGAAGATGTGCGGAAGAGTGTCTCACCCATAGTGGAGTATGGGGGAGCAATCAACTAGTCTTCATCGAGCCAACACAATCAAGAAAGGTGGTCCAACTTGAGGGAGTCAAGATCGTCATCATCTAGCTCAAGTGGACCATCTGCAAGGCAAAGGTTTTCCCTTGATAGGTTTTCTATTTTACCGGTCTCATGATGGTAGTTGGGAGACCCGGTTATAGGATCGATTGTCGTACTATCAAGGGGGGCTCTTGATGAGTAGCTTGATCGTATCATTCATAGAGAGCTCAAACCATTGCATCCTTGCATCATCTTTCTTGGTTCTTGTTTGGTTCTCTTTGTGAGTCTTATAGCTTATGGTCATCTTGATGACAAGCTTGAGTTCATCGAAAACGGAGTTCGCATGCATCTTCTATGATGTTTTCGGTGTTGGAGGTTTTACCGGTATTTTCCGAGGAAGGGTTCTCACCATTTTCTTATGAACCTGTTCTCATTTTCTTCTTATTGTTAGTTCTTTCAAGATTGTGTTAGCCCTTGTTGCTAGCTTTCTAACAAACTTGGTTTCGTTGAATTCGGAGTCCGTTTGCAGAAGTTGTGGCTGTTTTGGTAAAGGGTGCAGCGGTACTACCGCAGCTAGAGCGGATGTAATTTTTTACTACCGCTCCAGAGCGGTACTACCGCGGCTCCTGAGCGGTAGTACCGCTCCCGAGCTGTACTACTGCGGCTCCTGAGCGGTAGTACCGCTCCGGACCAAAATCTCGTGTTTTGCTCAGCGTAAGTAGGCACAGAAGTTTTTTTTAGTACCGCTCGCAAGCAGTAGTACCGCTACCATTTGCGGTAGTACCGCTATCCCTAGCGGTAGTACCATGAGGTCGAGCGGTAGTACCGCTCCGGCGGTGCTACTGGCCTTTTTCCTCCTCGCTGTTGTTTTTTTAGCGGTAGTACCGCTCCTTGGAGCGGTAGTACCGCTCTGTGCGGGCTGTGAGCATAACGGTTGGATTTTCCCCCACCTATAAAAAGGGGTCTTCTTCCACAATGAACCTTATCTCTTTAGCTCGTGTTCTCCCCCCATTGTTGACCTTCTTCGAGCTTGCTAACTCTCAATCCCTCCACTGATTCTTGCTAGTTCTTGAGGGAAAAGAGAGAGGAGATCTAGATCCACGTTTCCACCAATCACTTTCTCCTCTAAGTGAGGGGAACCCCTTGGATCTAGATCTTGGAGTTCTTGGTGTTCTCCTTCTTGTTCTTCCTCTCATTTTCCTCCCTAGCATTAGTTGCTTCAGTGGGATTTGAGAGAGAAGGACTTGGGCACTCCGCGTGCCCTTGCCATTGCATTTGGTGCATCGGTTTGAGTTCTCTACGGTGATATGTGGAAGTTACAAGTTGAGAAGCTTATAACTCTTGGGTGCTTGGTACCCTTGAGCTTGTTCCTCTTGGGTGCTTGGGTGCCCTAGATGGTTGGTGGTGTTCGGAGCTCAATCATTATGGTGTAAAGCTCCGGGCAAGTGTCGGGGTCTCCAATTAGGTTGTGGAGATCGCCCCGAGCAATTTAACGGGTTTCGTGACCGCCCCAAGGATTGCCAAAGTGTACGGGTTCGATGACCGCCCCCAAGGGTTGCCATTTCTACGGGTTTGGTGACCGCCCTCAAGGGTCTCTTAGTGGAATCACGGCATCTTGTATTGTGCGAGGGCGTGAGGAGATTACGGTGGCCCTAGTGGCTTCTTGGGGAGCATTGTGCCTCCACACCGCTCCAAACCGAGATTAGCATCCACAAGGGTGTGAACTTCGGGATACATCATCGTCTCTGCGTGCCTCGGTTATCTCTTACCCGAGCCCTTTACTTATGCACTTTACTTTGTGATAGCCATAATGTTCTTGGTCATATATATCTTGCTATCACATAGTTGCTTATCTTGCTTAGCATAAATTTTTGGTGCACATAGGTGAGCCTAGTTGTTTTAGGTTTTGTGCTTGAAAAATTAACCGCTAGGTTTATTCCGCATTTGTTCAAGCCTAAACCGTAATTATTTTAAAATGCCTATTCACCCCCCCTCTCGGCGACATCCATGATCTTTCACCGGCCCACTTTCCTCCTTTCCTCCCTCTCCTTCCTTCTTCCCTTCCCCCTTCCTTTCCTCCTCCTAGTAGGAGTAGGAAAGGGGAGTCGTACTCCTACTAGGAGAAGGACTCCTCCTCCTGGCACGCCCTAGGAGGGCCGGCCGGACTCCCCCTTGCTCCTTTATATACGGGGCAGGGGGCACCCTAGAACACACAAGTTGATCATTGATCCCTTAGCCGTGTGCGATGCCCCCTCCACCATAATCCACCTCGATCATATCGTAGCGGTGCTTAGGAGAGGCCCTGCATAGGTAGCAACATCATCACCGTCATCACGCTATCGTGATGACGAAACTTTCCCGTGTAGCTCTGCTGGATCGGAGTTCGTGGGACGTCATCGAGCTGAACGTGTGCTGAACTCGGAGCTGACATGCGTTTGGTACTTGGATCGGTCGGATCGTGAAGACGTTCGAGTACATCAACCGCGTTCTCATAACACTTTCGCTTACGGTCTACAAGGGTACGTGGACGATACTCTTCCCTCTTGTTTCTATGCATCACCATGATCTTGCGTGTGCGTAGGATTTTTTTTCAAATTATTACGTTCCCCAACATATGAGAGAATCATGAAGCATATGACTAGCACATTTAAGCCTAACCCACTTCCTATGCATAGGGATTTTGTGATAAAACAATTTATGCGAGCAAGAATCAACTAGCATAGGAAGGCAAAACAAGCATGACTTCAAAACTTTCAACATAGAGAGAGGAAACTTGATGTTGTTGAAATATAGAAAGTTTTGCGTTCAGTGTAGAAAACCCTCTACTAATAAGCATATCTTCCCCTCTCATAATAATTTTCAGTAGCATCATGAATGAATTTAACAACATAATTCACATAAAGCATTCTTTTCATGATCCACAGGCATAGAAATTTTATTACTATCCAAATAAGCAAATTTATCCTCCTTCATAATAGTGGGAGCAAACTCAGCAAAATAACTATCACGAGATACTTGAATTGACATAATCAAATTTCATGGTTATCATTACTCTTTATATAATACATGTCATCACCATAATCATCATAGATAGCACCTTTATTGTCATAATAAATTGCACTCTCTTCCAAAATAGTGGATTCATCACTAAATAAAGTCATGACCTCTCCAAATCCACTTTTATCATTATTCGAATAAGATTCAACACCCTCCAAGATAGTGGGATCATTACTACATAAAGTTGACACTCTTCCAAACCCACTTTCCCCATTGTAATCATTGTAAATATGAGGCATTCTATCATCATAATAAATTTTCTCATCAAAAGTAGGGGGACTAAAAATATGATATTCATCAAACATAACATCCTCAAGATTATGGCTTTCAATATCACTAGCGTCATGGATATTCAAAGAATTCATTCTAGCAACATTGCAATCATGCTTGTCCTTCAAAGATATTATGCCAAACATTTTATTGAACTCTTCTTCTAACACTTTGGCACAATTTCCTAATCCATCATTTTCAAAATACACATAATAAAGACAAAGAACTTGATGAAACTTCAATTCCATTTTTAGTTTTCTTTTATAAAATCAAACTAGTGAAAAAACAAGAAACTAAGATATTCAGTTGCAAGATCTAAAGATATACCTTCAACCACTCAACTGCATGGCAATGGCACCAAAAAAGAGCTTAATGTCTACTATGCAACTTTATTCTTGTAGACTCTGTTGGGCCTCCAAGTGAAGAGTTTTGTAGGAGAACAGCAAATTTCCCTCAAGTGACTGACATAAGGTTTAGCAATCCATCGGAGGTATAGGATGAATATGGTCTCTCTCAAACAACCCTACAATCAAATACAAGAAATCTCTTATGTCCCCAACACACCCAATACAATGGTAAATTGTATAGGTGCACTAGTTCTGCGAAGAGATGGTGATACAAGTGTAGTATGGATAGTAGATATAGATTTTTGTAATCTGAAATAATAAAAATAGCAAGGTAGCAAGTGATAAACGGGGCACAAACGATATTGCAATGCTTGCCAACATTGCCCAGGGTTCATACTTTCACTAGTGCAATCTCTCAGCACTGCTAATATAATTGAATCATATAACAATCCCTCAATGTGCGACAAAGAATCATTCCAAAGTTTCTATCGGAGAACGTAGGACAAAAAAGTGTATCAACCCATGTGCCTAGATTACCCCAATGTCACCACGGGAATTCTCAAGTTGATTACAAAAACATATATCAAGTGACTCAATATAATACCCCATTGTAACCATGGGTATCCATATGCAAGACATACATCAACTGTTCTCAAATCCAAAGTATTCAATCCAACATAATGAAACCTCAAAGAGCAAGACTCAATTCATCACAACAAGATAGAGAGGGAAAAGCACCATATGATCCGACTATATTAACAAATCCCATGGTTACATCAAGATCGTGCTAGATTAAGAACACGAGAGAGAGAGAGAGAGAGAGATCAAACACATAGCTATTGGTACATACCCTCATCCCTGAGGGTGAACTACTACCTCCTTGTCATGCAGATCATCGGGATGATGAAGATGGCCTCCTGTGATCCCTTCCCTCTCCGGAAGGGTGGCCAAACATGGCTCCAGATGGGATCACTTCGGTATAGAGGATTGCAGCGGTGGAGTCGAAGTTCTAGGTTTAATTCTGGGGGTTTTCCTATTTAGAAGAATTTTTAGAGTTGGAATCACGCGAAACAGAGAGGGGCCACAAGGTATACCAATGCATCCACCCCCTTGGGCCCAACGGGTTGTCTTGTCACCTCCTCGTGTGTCTTATGATCCTCCCACAAAGCTTCGGGGGTCTCTTATGTTAAAAAATCATCAAAAAGTTCTTTCGCGTTTGGACTTCGTTTGGCATGCATTTTCCGAAAAACCAAAAACAAGAAGAAAACAACAAATGGCACTGGGCACTAGGTTATTATGTTAGTTCATGAAAATCATATAAAAGTCATATAAAGGTGCATCAAAACCATATAAAACTATTATAAACATGGCATGAATACTTCATAAATTAAAGATACATTGGAGACTTATCAACGTTTCCTTCAAAAAAGACTATAGAGGCGGTGGAGAAGGGCCACCACGCCTAGCAAAGTAGCGCCAATGACAAGTGTACCCACAATGACGAAGGCGGCGAGCTTGATGTCGTTCTTGCTCTCATGCCCAAGGCCATGGCTTTGGACAGGTACATCTGTAGTGTTGTTCAGAATCAGTGGCGGAGCTTGACAAAGCTGGCGTGGGGGGGAGGGGGCAAAACACAAAATCTGAATTTCATGGGGCGCAAAACACATAAGTATCTCTCTCTTGAAAATTTTCGTCGCAAATGTGCAAAAGTTGGTGGGGGGGGCACGGCCTCCCTATGTTGCACTATGCTCTGCCATTGTTCGGCATGCTAACCTGGAACAATATGTGGTGTAAATTTCCATCAAGAATAAAGTAGAGGTATAAAAATCCAAAGATTATACCAAAGAATCAAGTACATTGTATAACATGAGTATCAAACTAGCCGGGGGCTGAGAATTAGACCAGTTAAACAACATTAAGCAGCATGTGATACAATCATGAATTAGACATGCTCTAATGAAATTAGTTGTTGGTGTCTCAATTGAGATGAATACAAAATTTTGAGGCGGCGGGGAGAGAGAAACATAAGAGTAAAGAGTACCTCAAGGAGTAGTCGACTATCAAAGAAGCTCTGGAAGCTGGTTCTGGTTAGATCACATGCTTGCTCTGATGGAATTCGTTGTCGGTTTCTCAGTTGAGATGAATACAAAAATTATGAGGCAACTGGGAGAGAGAAATTAGTTAAGAGTTAAGAGTACCTCAAGGAGTAGTTGATGATAGAGAGGTTGTGGACAGTGATGGTGTCCTAGACTAGGGGGTGCAAACCACGTTAGCCTCATCATAGTGGGCCGGGCCGAGGACCCCTGGATTGTTAACGAATGGGCTAAGACTGCCATAGCCCAAGGCTTACCCAAGATGGAATCCTCTGAGGACTTAGTGCACACTTCAAGACTCGTTTGAATCTTTGGCCTGTTTATCCCTAGATATAACCAATCTCATGTAAACCCTAGTATCCCTGGTCCCTATATAAGCCAAGGGGTTGCTACTTGTGAGTTGCGTTGGGATTCTCCCCCTCCCCTCTAATAGAACTTTACTCTCCTCACCACTCAACTATCATTCCCTACCTCTAATTCCCATGAACCAACATAACCAGCTGTCACAGCCCTAGAATTGTTTGCAATAGTTGCATAAGAGAGCATCCATGCATCATGTCTAAATTCTGAAAGTTGAATTGAGGTTAGTTAAAACCCTCAGAAAACACTTCAGAAATAATCAACATTAAAAATCTTTTCAAATGAGTCCAAGGAAGTGTTCCTGTTATTATGTAAAAATATTGGCAAGAGGTAAAATTCAAACCAATATTTTTGGAATCACAGAAATATTTATTTTGGGCCTTTGACTTAAATCAATGACATATTTGAGTTAAATTTATTTCTGTCATATAAGAAATAAAGTTCAAATATTTTTGTAAGTTGCCTGTGACCTTGGACTAGTTCCTGAGCTCACATAACAATTTACAGAAAGTTCAAAAAAATGATTTGATGTTTTAAATCAAATCAAAACCAATTGCAGAAAATAGAAAACAGAACAAAATTAGAAAAGACAGAAGAGAGAGCAGGCTTACCTGGCTCACCTGTAGCAGCCCACTTGGCGGCCCAGATGGTGGCCCAGCCCACTGGCCGAAGCGGTCGTCTTCAACCTCTGCCAATAGGCAGAGGCGTATCGACGCGCGCACGCCCAAGGCCTCCACCTCCTGCTTCCTCCTCCACGCCCTCGTTCGATCGCCTGGAGACGCCACGACACCCCCCGAACCTCTCTCACTCTCCCCCGTGCTTCCCCCCTCCTCTGGTCCCCCTCCACCTCGCACCCGAGCGGAGCGCAGCTCGTCGCCGAGCACCACCGCAGCCACCGGGCACGCCTCGCCTCCCCGTGCTGTCCCCTACGTCTGCCTCGATGCCTTGAAGCTCCCCCTCAACACGAGCATCGCTGGATGCCCTGTCGCCTCGCCATTGACCCGTTGTCTCCGCGCACGGCCGTGCATCGCCGCCGTCAAATCCGTCGCCGTCCGTGCCTCCCCGAGCTCGCCAAGAAGCTCTTCGTGACCGCGGTGAGCCCCCGGTCATTTCCCCCTAACCTTGCCCCCGTTTGGTCACCGTAGCCATCGCCTCCTTGCTTACCGTATCCGTCGCCGCACGGGCTCATCGCCAGCGAAGCCCCGGTGACCAAATGGCCCCGCGCGTCCGTCCGTTGCACTCACAATGACCCATGGAGCAACGCTAGCGCGACAGCCAGCTCATTTGCAAGCCGCAGCTCTAACCCCGCACCCACCCGAGCTCCGGCCGCCGCCTCGCTCGCCGCCGTTGCTGATTCCGACCACCCCAGCACCTCCCGCTGCTACCAAACAACGCGCCTCGCCACGACGCGTC
Source organism: Triticum urartu (assembly GCF_056163025.1). Lineage (NCBI taxonomy): Eukaryota > Viridiplantae > Streptophyta > Magnoliopsida > Poales > Poaceae > Triticum > Triticum urartu. The sequence goes on along the minus strand of NC_141873.1, from coordinate 505,694,825 downwards.
CGTAGAACCCAGCCACGCGAGCTCTTGTCGCCAGAGATGGCCGGACAAGGAGTGCCGCCGCTTTCTGATTAGCACCGGCGGCTAATCACCGGTTAGGTGACGTGGCAGATTAGGTTAGCCACTAACCCCGTGGTTAGTTTAACCCGGTGACACTAACAACCGGGCCCCACTCTCTAATTAACCTGGTTTAGTTTCTATTTAGGTTTAACTAACCACAAGGGCCCCACATGTCAGTTTGACCTGGCCACGTCGCCTGTTGACCGGACCCCACCTGTCTGTGACACTAACCTGTCCTGAGTCACTGACCAGTGGGCCCCACTAGCCAGATTTGACCTGGACCGGCCTGTTGACCCTGCTGATGTCACCCAGACGCAATGCTGATGCAGTAATTGATTTTCTGGATTTAAAATAAACCAGGAAATTCCAAAAAATGCCCAAAACTTCTAAAAATCATAGAAAATTATCTATGACTCCAAATAAGATAAATTATATATGAAAAATGATCAGAAAAATCCAATCTATCCATCTGTACTGTTTTCATGCATGTTTGAGCAAGTTAACCTCACTGTTTAGGATGAAACATGATTAGGACAAATTTGATAATAGATTTGGAGTTGGAATTTGATCTAGCTTTGAATTCCACTTCAATTAAAATGACTTTTTGTTGCATTAGCCCAAATCACAGCATATTGCCATGTCATGATCATGCATCATATTGTGCATTGCATTGATTGTGTTCTTCCTTGTTTGCCGGTATTTGTCCCCTCTTGGTAGACGACGTTCCGATGATGAGATCGATGACACCGATGAAGAACTATATTATCTTCAGAAGTGCCAGGCAAGCAAAAACCCCTTGTTCATTCCGATACAATCCCACTCTCTCACTCCTGCTCTCTTTTACTGCATTAGGACAACAACGATTCAACTGTTACATGTTGTGGTAGTTGAACCCCTTTCCTCTGCATGACCTGTCATTGCCACAGTAAATAGATGAAACCCACTAGCATGAGTAGGAATTGTTTGAACCCTGATGTGCCTACTCATTCATGCTTGTTGTCATGCCTGCTACTGCTTAGAGTTGAGTCAGGTCTGATTCATCGGGAATGAATTGGAACATGGTGAACATGTCCTACCGTTGAGAGCTAAGTGTGTGAACACGATTTGGTAAAGGTAGCGGTGAGAGGCCATGTAGGAGTACACGGTGGGTTGTCTCATTGCAGCCGTCCTCAGGAACCGAGTTCTGTGTTTGTGATCCATGAACAGTTACTACCACACATTGGGTTCCGTTAACTCGGCCCCTCTTGGCTTATTAATCAACTCGATCTCTGTCCAGGAGTTGCAACTAGTTTCTGGTGTTTGTAGGTAGTGTTAGTAGTCTACCAAGTGGCACCCGGTACATGTGGGCTTGGGACAGACTAGGCACAGTGGCACGGTGTACCAAGTGGCACCCGGATGGTGGGCTTGGGAACCCTGCACACATTTTTTGGGGCCGTGAGCGACACCCCGGCCGGATCTCCTTGCGGATGGAACCCGAATAGGCGATAAACCTAGACGAGAGACTTGTGTGGTTAGTCAGGTCGTGGCCGACTCCCTCGCCAGGCTTCCACTTGAAGGTTGCCAGAGATACACGACGTGTACATGGTGGTAAGTGGCGAGAGCGTGTGTGAAGAAGTACACCCCTGCAGGGTTATCATTATCTATTCGAATAGCCGGATTCCTCGGATATGGAAACTTGGACCCCTTGCATAGTTCATAGACAAGTGAAAGTGGATACTCTAAAATGCGCAAGATAAGTGTGAGTGCTACGGATAGCGTTCTCGTAGGGAGACGGGAGCGAATCCATAGTGGTATATTGATATGGTGAATATGTGGACTCGTGTGCGCCACCGCAAAAGAGTTACTTGCAGTCATAGTTCAGGATAGCCACCGAGTCAAAGCTGGCTTGCTGCAGTTAAACCCCACCATCCCTTTGTTGATAATGATACATATGTTGTTAGTTCTGATATAAGTCTTGCTGAGTACATTCGTACTCACGTTTGCTTAATTTATTTTTTTGCAGAGAGACTTCAGACTCACTAGTAGTTCCGCATGGACTTCGGCGTTTAGCTCGTTACCTCAGCTACGATCTTGTACCCTTGGGAGTGTCTTGTAGATAGTCAGGCTTTTGAGCCTTCTTCATTTGTAGTTGTCTGTACTCAGACAAGTTAAGCTTCCGCATGTGCTTGTTGCTTGTATGCTCTGTATGTTGGGTCATGAGACTCATGTTTGTAATGTCTCGCTCCTCGGAGCCTATTGAATAAATACTTTAAGTCGTAGAGTTTTGTTGTGATGCCATGTTGTATTTACACATATCAAGCATATTGTGTGTATGATTGAAATGCTTGGTATGTGTGGGATCCGACAACCTAGTTGTTTATCCTTGGTAGCCTCTCTTATGGGGAAATATAGTCTTGTACTTCCATGAGCCATAGTAGTCCGCTACAGCTCGGTTCACCGGAGTCCTGCTAGCCCAGCACTACTGCTCCGGAACACTTGAATGGCCGGCATGTGATTCACTTCGTTCATGTGTCTGTCTCTTCGGGGAAATGTCACGCGATGACATCCAGAGTTCTGGCTAGCCTGCTACAGCCCGGGTTCCCGGAGTCCTGTTAGCCTAGTGCTACAGCCCGGATTCACATGCTGCTGACCGACATGCTCGATGTTGATTCATGTATGCCTGTCCCCGTAAGTTAGTGCCACTTTGGGTTCACGACTAGTCATGTCGGCCCGGGTTCTATGTCATATGAATGCTAGCGACACTATCATATACGTGAGCCAAAAGGCGCAAACGGTCCCGGGCCAAGGTAAGGCGACACCCGTGGGAATACCGTGCGTGAGGCCGCAATGTGATATGAGGTGTTACAGGCTAGATCGGTGTGACTTAGAATCGGGGTCCTGACACCAACCCATAAACATAATCAAATATGTGATCAATAAACCAATAACAAAATTACAGTTAAAGGGGAGTTGGTGGTCATTCATCCACGTCCCTCCTCCCCTCTCCTCATATATTTGACATGTAATCCTTCAACAATCCCACACTACTATTTTTAAGTCACTTTAGGTGCAACACATTTCTGAATTTGCCTGAGTGGCAATAAAGGAAAAACATATCACCATATAAATATTCAACGCCTTGTATTGAGTTTCACTTTAAATACATAGGTTTATGTTATGTGGATCACCCTAAAAAATTGCGATGAAAGTATAGGCGATATTATAAAAACCATACAAGTTGGGGTTAGAAACTCTACCGTTGGGAGGGCTAGAGCCAGAAAAAAGTGTATGAAGTGGGCCTACTGGAGGCACACCACCGTTGTGGGGGCCAAAACCAATCAAATGTAAAAAAAAACCAAAATGTCATATTCGTAGCTCTAGCAATGTTGTTTTATCAAAGTTGGTCCGGGCCATGGTCCCAACTCGCCCCCTGCCTCCTTCATTGGTTAGAGTTATACAGATGGAGTGCTCTTTTACGCAGCCACAACTACAAATATTGTGTACTGTGTTAAAAAAACATACAAATATTGTGGTAAGTTGTATCTCGAAGCTCAAGTCTTGCGTTTTAAACCATTTGATTGTGTTCTCGAGCCGATTGATCTCATAAAATGTGAACGACCGATACTTTGTTACACGTCGACTGACTAGGGTGTCGCAAACGATGTCAAATTGGTTTAAACATGAGATCTGTGATTTGTGGTACAACTAACCGTAGTGTTTTTCTCTTTTGAAAAAGACACACGATAGGCCAATTCATATTTGTAATTCGTCAAGGAAAATAATAGCTAGTACTTACTAAAGAATGACAGCTCGACACAAAGTAACCACTAAAAACAACAAAACTAAAACCTTCTCGGCTGATTTACTTAGATTATGACTTCTTTACCTAGCCCCACCCAATATGGTTTCTGATATTTAGTTATTTACTAGGAAACATGACCGTGCGTTGCAACAAGACAAAAAGTCGTGCCCGTCATATTTTTCTATAGGAGAAAGTGGGACGTGTGCATGCGTGATATAATCAAGTTACACTATGAAGATTCGTAAGAACCAAACAATTCATTAAGCTTAATCCTCATTTTGTTAAAGCAACATACATGCATGTATTTGTCCCAAAGAGATGCATAGTGGAATGCCTATTCATTTCTATGGAGAAAAAATCACATCGAAATCTTAAAAAATTGTTCAGTTTTTTTAAATCATTTCATAAATTTCAAAAAATCTTCATATTTTCATATTTTTTTCAAAAAATATAAAATGTTCATAAAGTTGAAAAAATGTTTGCATTTTGAAATTATGTCCTCAATTTTAAAAAATGTTCCCATTTTCAATTTTTGTTCACAGGTCCAATAAATGTTGTGATTTCAAATTTTGTTCAGAGTTTCGAAAAATGTTTAGAACAGGCAAGATTTGTTTTTGTCCCGTTGCAATGCACGGGCATGTAGGAGAGAAGAGATTACTCAAGAAAGCCGTGTAGAGGATCGTGCCCCTGCCGTTGGATGGGCAGGATCGTACATTCATACGGCGGCGATCTATCGAGGCAGGGCATACGACCCGGACTTCTATCTACACATTAAACACCGCCTGAGCAAGATAACAACTGCCGCATATGAAGACGGAGCCTCCACATAACGCGCAACAACCTGCAGTCCGCCCAGCCTTGACCGGGAAGGCGATCGAGCTTATCCATCTGATCACCAGCGGATGAGCGAGAGCGCAGGGCGGCGACCATGAGGAGCAGGGGGACGTCGACGAAGCGGCTCTTCGCGCTGCTGCTGACGGTGCTTTGCGTAGCCGCGCGTTTTCAGTGCATCGTCTGCCCCGCCGGAGGTCGGGCTGGCGGCGGCGGTGTCGGCGAAGGGGGTGGAGAGGCGGAAGGCGGTGGTGGCGCCGGCGCCGGCGAAGGGGAGGAGGGCGGTGAAGGTGCAGGTGGATCACGGAGTGGCGACGAGGAAGAAGGTGGGTCGACGAACACGTACAACTGGTGGGGTGGTGCTACCCGCGCCGTGGCGGCGGGGCCGGGCGTGGACCCGAGCGCTGCCGCGGGGTCGCAAGGACTGGCCAGCGCCTGGATAATGTCCGGCGCCTTCATCGTCGTCGTTCTGTCTATGGCGCTGGTCGCGCGCGTCCGTCGCGCTCTTCGCCGGCGGGGTAGCAGCAAGTTGACCAGATCGGTGGGTGCATCCTCTCAGCATGTGTAATGTCAGTGGTAGTTTGATTTCACATCGTCGTTTTGGTTAATTAGCGTGTAGAGCTAGATACCCAGACACATCGTCACTTCACTCCGGGCGAAGTCGTAGGGCCTCCGTGCACATTTCATAACTGGTTCGATGTCATAGCTTGTGCAAACACGAGAATGTTGACATTAATAAATTTGAATTTTGTCTGAAAATTTTCAGCGGCAGGTAGCTGGCATTTCTGATTACCGCCCGACGGAAGACGTGTCCGTGTGTAATGTGCTGCTGGTATTTGCACTTTGCCTCTGTTTCAGTCTAGCGAGATCCACATGTTAATGTCTCGCGTGGAAGACTATCATATTGTTGTGCCTCATCAAGTAATTACTACGTACTCCAGCTTGGAAATGTTTTGTTAGCAAGGGAGTCAACATTCAGCATGAGTTTCCCCATTTCCATTATAGCAACATTCAGCGTGAATTTAAAGCAACATTTTGCAGCAAGTTCTCCCAAACCAACATGGCATCCCCTCGAGCCTTGGTGCAGTGTTGACGATCAGTTGTAATAGTATCCTCCATGGTGTAGTTGCCTCACTTGTGTAATAGTATCATCCAGGATTGTAAAGTTTGACTGATATAGGAGATCATTCCACGATAATGTGTCACCGTTTCATGCTCCAAACACGTATAGTTTCTCACCAGAACAACAATGCAATCCCGCAAAAGGTAAACCTATGTCTTTTCCAGCAAAAGCTTTTAAATCCATGCATCAAGTAGATCATCACCATCTTTACGTAATACTAGCACATATGCCCGTATGTTGCAACAGGAGAGATATTTCTTTGCGAGAAGCAATAGAGAGATAATTGATGTGTTCACAGAAAATGATCTCCACAGCAGCGCGATAGAGTGAGGAGTTGTGGTCTTCTTGCGGGTCATGTTTATCCCGCGATATCATGATAGTGGTGGAGTTAGTCGGCGTGGCGGCAACCATCCAACTCGTGCCTTTTTTTCTCTGCATCTGCCTCTGTCTCGGGGTTGTGTCTGCCTCCTCATTTAGTAGCTATGCAACGACTTTTGGGGCACGATTGTTTCGACCACTATCTCTTGCGATGGCATAACCGATGGATTACTAATTGTAGTGTATAAAACCCATTTCATCAGCATATTTAGCACATAACCAGACATCAATGTCCCTTCTTTATTAGGGTTTATTCTATTTGATTATTTTAGCGCTGACATGGCCATAATTTTTTTATTCGAGCCAATATATCCTCTTTTACTGGCACTTGCAAGCTAGCAACGGCAAATATTTATGGAGTCCCTCCCTCTGCTCATGATTCTCGAGATAACTTCCTTATTTTGATACAAACTTCTTATTTCCAGACAACCTATGGACATACAAACGGGTGCGGATTTACTACAAAGTTCCAAGGTAATGCTATTCTCATCATAATTGCGTGATAGATGAGTTGGTTCTGTCCATCGACACAATATGGAAGGTCCATAGTTCAATTCCCTCGGGGCATAAATCTTTTGTTGCTCATCCGTCTCACAGAAAAAGAAATATGTGGGTAGGCCTATTCGTCCCACCCGGTGGACAAACAAAAACAAGTCGCGTGAGGAACAAAACCTATATGTATATTTAATAGGAGGACCAACCCGTTTTGTGTAACAAAGGCGCCCTAGCCAGTTGGCATCCGCATGAGGATTTGGATGCAACATCGCATGCCCTATTCCTTGCGACCGTCAAATATTTTTGGCTCCCTCGGCAAGGATCAATGGGCCGGATGCGGACGGCCCAGTAGGCGAGTACGGCTGAGGCCCAATACTGCCTCTGCGATGGAGCAATTTTTTTCTTGGGACAACTATGTGGGGCTACTATATGATGCTAGTTCTGTAAAATAGCGCGTGGGACGCACATCGGTTCGTGTATGGGCCAGCACACTGATAGGCTCCAAGACGACCTATGTTTGTAAGGCACGAAAAAAAAATCCAAAAAACGATGAGTTGAACGATCAAAATCATGCCTTTAAAGACCCAACTACGTGTTGCTAGCTACTCGACGAAACGAGTCCTACTAACCAATGGCCAGCTCGAACCTTTAAGAACATACTCCAATGTCAGATTGGAAACATTTTTTTTTCTTTTTAAACTTTTAAAAAAATATAAATTGCTGAATATTCTTGGAAACTTGATTTTTTTTGAAAAACTCAAACTTTTTTTGAAATTACATAAATTTCTAGAAATACACAACAAATTTTGAAACATTCGAAATTCACAATTTTAATTGGAAACATGAACCTTTTTTGGAAACATGAACATTTTTTGAATTTGTGATTATTTTTTGAAAATGTAAACATATTTTAAACATTCAGAATAATTTTAGAAAATGTGTGTTTCTTTAAACTCGGAAATTATTTTGATTTGCGAACATTTCACAAAAACAACAATGTTTTTCGTATTTGGAACATTGTTAAAATGCAATTTTAAAAAATCTCGAACATCTTTAAAAACACAAAGAAAAAATGAAACATTTTTTAAAAATTTGAACCAATTTTTGAATGAGAACAAAGATTTAAAGTTCTAAACATTTTTTAAACATGATATTTTTTGGAATTCAGAACATTTTGAAAAAAAATCAGAAATTATGTTTTTGTAATTTGGAGTTTACGAAAAAATAGATAAAGTAAAATAGAAACATAACACAGAACAAAAAAAATGGTTCAGCCCAGGCGCCCTTTGCAAAGCTGCGACTATTTAACGCTCCATGCAATAAATAGGGTTTTCCCATCTGCGTGGGCACGGAAATAAATAGGCTGGCTTTGCTGGACCACACTGCGGCGGCCCCTGCATGCAATTTTGGTGTTTTTCCTTTCTCTAATACATGAACGGACAAAAATTTAGTACCACCGCAAAAAAAACTTTTTGATGATGAACGGATAAAAAATTCGGAGAAACGCACCTTACTTTATTTGTAGTTATAGACTCAGAAGGAAAAGGTACATTTTTTCAAATAAAGGTATAGTAACGATTAAGTATCGGATTGTATTGGAAACATAGGATAGATTAGAAATTATTCTGGCTTGTCTTGTACTTCAAATCGATCATGTACTTTTATATATATGCCCATGAGGCTTAAGCAATAAACATACATCATCAAACAACTATTCCACCAATCCATCTCTCTCCTTTCTAACATGGTATCAGCCTTACCTCGATCCTAAATCCTAGCCACCGCCGCTTTTGCACCCGTGCGCCGCCCCCGAGGCGGTCGGTCTCCATGAACGCCACCGGGGGCCGCGCCGTCCGTATCTAGGGTTCGTCCATCGGTCGTGTTGACCGGCTGCCCTAGAGAGTCTTTTTCTCGAGCCCTTGCTCCGGTTTATTTCTCTCTCCCGCTGGTCACCTTGATTGGCGTTTTTTCTTTTTGCTTTTCTGATCTAAGCTTGACTGGTTTGCGTCGCCCGTCACTCTCGTCGACCCACCGCGCCTCTACTCCGACACCGGCGTGACCAGCCGTCCTCTCCTCCGACCCGGCGGCCACACGCGCCGAGGCGGCCCGTCATGGCCTATCGCTGTCCGCACGTCGGCTTGCCCGTCGCCCTGCGTCGTCCGTGGCCGCCCTGCTCCGACCGGGATTCTTCATCACCCATCGTGTCCGCCACGTCTGTGCGGCCCCGTCCCCGGCTACCTCGGGCGCGCTGGCTGCGGCCCCGTTGTTGGCTACCTCGGGCCGGCTGCCTAGGCCTTGCCGGTTACCTTGGGCCGGTTGTGTCAGACTCGCCGGCTGCGTCGTCATCGCCGGCTTCATCTTGGACTTCGCCGCCACCCCACCTCCCCCAAGCGGCGTCCCGGACCTCGTGCATGATTGGATTGTTCACCCACCCGCCGCCGCGTTGCGCCTCATTTACGCCGTGCGACCGACCTAGCCCGTCGGTTGCGCGCGCCTCCAAAAATCCCGTGAAAATTGTTCCGAGTATAGCGCGCCTCTCCACCGATCGAGCATCGGGCTGTCGCTGCATCGCCCCATCGGGCCGCAGCGTCACCGCCTCGTGGTTCTCTCTGCGACTACACCGATCCGCGTCACCGTTGCGTCGCCCCTTCGAGCCATAGTGCTGCGGCCCATGGTCCACCGCCGCCCCGAGGCGTCCGCTCCAGGCCGTCCTCGTGGCTGCCCCGACCCTCGCGCTGCCGCTGCGTCGCCCCGTCGGGCCGTAGCGAGCGTGGCACGTGATCCACGCCGTCAATATTCTTTATTCACCCACGCCTTCTCTCTTCCTCTGCTCTTCCACTCTTGAGCTCCAGCGCCCAAGTTCTCATCTATTTCCCACTCGAGCAAGCACCCAACCATGTCCGGATCCGGAGGTCAAGGCAAGTGGATGGCCTCCTCTGTCAAGGAGGAGGACGTCGCCGAGCTTCGGACGGCCGGGTATCTGGCGAAGGGAATCGCCCACCACCTTCCAGCCTAGGGACAAATTGTTCCCACGCCGAAGCCCAATGAGAGGGTAGTATTCATCCCTCATTTCCTCCGCGGGTTAGGGTTTCCACTCCACCCCTTCGTCCGCGGGCTGATGTTCTACTACGGGATAAACTTCCACGACCTATCCCCGAACTCCTTTCTCAATATCTCGGTGTTCATCATCGTGTGTGAAGCCTTCCTCCGCATCCAACCCCACTTCGGGTTGTGGCTCAAAATCTTCAATGTGAAGCCGAAGGTGGTGGATGGCCAGCATGCAGAGTGCGGAGGCGCCATGGTGAGCAAGCTGGCCAACATCTCCTGGCCAAAAGGCACTTTCGTGGAGTCTGTCAAGGAATGGCAGAAACAATGGTTCTACGTCGGTGTCAAAACCGGTGGATCTCGGGTAGGGGGTCCCGAACTGTGCGTCTAAGGCGGATGGTAACAGGAGGCAAGGGACATGATGTTTACCCAGGTTTGGGCCCTCTTGAAGGAGGTAATACCCTACATCCTGCTTGATTGTTCTTGATGATATGAGTATTACAAGAGTTGATCTACCAGGAGATCGTAGAGGCTAAACCCTAGAAGCTAGCCTATGGTATGATTGTATGTTATCCTACGGACTAAACCCTCCGGTTTATATAAACACCGGAGAGGGCTAGGGTTACACAGAGTCGGTTACAAGGGAGGAGATCTACATATCCGTATTGCCTAGCTTGCCTTCCACGCCAAGGAGAGTCCCATCCGGACACGGGACGAAGTATTCAATCTTGCATCTTCATAGTCCAACAGTCCGGCTGTCCGGAGACCCCCTAATCCAGGACTCCCTCAGTAGCCCCTGAACCAGGCTTCAATGACGATGAGTCTGGAACGCAGTATTGTTTTCGGCATTGCACGACGGGTTCTTCTCCAAATTCCGAATATCTGCTAAGTAGTGTCCGGTTCCCCATAAATGTTGCACTTCTTGGCTTCTGCGCCCAATAAGGGCTATCTTCCACGTGGCGAGCGAATGCGAGGAGCCAGGGCGTTTTTACATTCACCCCCCCTAGCCAGGTAAATAAATCATCATTTAAAGGGATGGGGATTCTTAGATCCAATCCACACCATCCTCCCATGGTGAGAGTTCATCGGAGCGCGCTCGGAAAAAATCCATTCCATCACGGTCGGCCATCGCAGCTCCTCCTCCCGCTCCCGTAGCCCTAAGCCCGGTGATTGGGAGAAGTGTTCCGTCCCGGACAGCTGATTAGTAGAGTTGCAGGCCCAGGGATTTCTTCCTCTAGCGTATATGGTCCCCGTTCGAGCCGGGCTCGCCACCTATAATGGTGGAGAGCAAGCGGAGAGCTTCCCCAATCCCTCCAAGGGGGAGCGGGCATGCCTTGTCCCTTACTTACTAAGGGGACTCGGATTTCCAATTCATCCGTTCCTCCACGGGCTCCTGGAGTTTTATATCCCCCAGTTGCATAATTTCACCCCTGCTTCCATATTACACATCGCCGGTTATGTTGCCCTTTGCGAGTTGTTTCTGGGCTGCGAGGCTCATTTCGAGCTGTGGAAGAGGCTATTCGGCCTTGTGCCCCGCACACAGGAGGGGTCACTTTATCAAGTGGGCGGAGCCGAAATATGGCGCATCGCCGAGACCGGATACTTGTCCGGTACCTCAAAGAAGACGTCTGAAGACTGGCCTTCGGAGTGGTTTTACATGGAGGACGTCCCCTTCCGGACCCTGTCCGAAGGGGTCTTCCCGAGTTCAACAATGCTCCTCTGAAGAAACGCCGAAGTTGGCGCCCACGGAGCCCCCAGGAGGAAGACAACGGAGAAGTCCTTTACCTGATGGACCAGATTAAAGTGCTGGCTCAATCAGGATTAACAATAATCGAGGTTATGTCAATATGCATAATGCGGGGGGTGCAGCCGCTTCAATATCGAGGGCACCCCTTGTGGTGTTTTAATAGGGAAGATGATGCCACCCGCTGCGGACGTAAGGGACCGGACTCCGCTGCTGCTTTAGCAAAAATTATGTCCGAGTTGTTCAAGGGAGAGGAAGAGGAGTTCATCCGTATTAAGCTATGGCATGGATTCTCCATGTACAACCCTCCAAGCTGGGTGAGTTATCACTCTTTACTCCCAACCTTCCCACATTCTTCGTCGTAGATACTCACCTTGCCATTTCACGCCAGGAACTGCGAAAAGCTATAAGGGAGGTCAACAGCCCACCTCCACAACCGGAGGACCCTGGCCGGGCCCTCGATCCCGGACTCAAAGAGGATCCGGACATATTTGTGGAGCTGATAGACAGGCAATTCTATCAATTGAGTTGCGATGATGCCATGGTGGCCATAACGGCCGACTATCCTGGACTACTCCCTGCATCGCATGTAAGAAAAAACCAAAGCCCCAACTCCCAAAAAGGATCCCCTTTTATGCACTTCACCTATCATACACATACGGTGTTTTACAAGGAGGGCCTTCGGGACGCCGTGCCGAACCTGCATCAACTCGCCAAAAAGGGGCACCGAAGCCGGGTAGGCCAAAAAGGAAGGCGATTAGGACGGAGACGCCAGCGCAGAGGTATGACACAAAACCTCGCTCCGTGGTTGTCGTCTTTCTTAAAATATAATGACGTCCATGTTTCCTAGTAGGAAAAACGCTCGCCAGACTATATCCGAAGAGGCTGCCGATCACGCCTCGACCTGTCGGGCTCCAGGGCCGGACATAGAGGCGGAAGCTAACGCGGGGCAGGCGCCGGATGTTCCTCCTACAGAGGATGCAGACAGATTATCCGCTACAAATTCTGAAGTGGAGAGCGCCATGAATCACAGGCGTCGCCGGGCCGTACTCCGTGACGCTTGTTTCTCCCAAGAGGTGTTCAGTGCCTTCAACTCAGGAGATGCGTACATCCGTGCTGCTCAAAATGGTCTTGACAGAGCCACGGACCAGTATGTAAAGGATATACGGGTAGGAAAATCTAACGATTATGTATACCAGTAGCCCCTGAGACTTGAAACAGTTGACGCAACTGATTTAAGGATCATTATTTGTGCAAGTTCTTACAGAGAAGAATTCCCGTCTGTCTCAAGAGCTGGAAGAGTGCAAGGCCTAGCTAGGGGCCGATGTTGCCGCGTTGAAGGAGTCCAAGATGGGCCCCTCTGGTAATACTTGTTTCCATTGCAAAAGAATACAGGTACCAGGTAGTACACGACATGCATGCAAATCTAACAATAGATGTTGGAGATGACCCCGGAGTGAATCCGGAGGCCGTGGCGGTGAATGTGGCACGTGTTGATCGACAGCTAAACGCTAGCGAGCGCGTGCTTACGCGAGTCAGGCAGGAGAAAAATAATCTCCAAGACGCCAATATCCGGCTGGGAGTGGAATTGAAAGATGTCCGAGCCTAGCTTGCGGACTCCGTGAAGGAGAATATGCGGCTTCGGCGCCGCATTTTTAGTATGTGCTTTAATGAACTTTTAAAGGAGTTCGGCGAAGAAGCTGACTAACAGAGTTATGTCTGCAAGTATGCTGACGGGTCGTCCCGCGGAGGAGAGGCCTGGGTCTTCGGGTGATCTTCTACCAGAGCTCTCACAATTGCACGAGCAAGTTCGGCAGGTGATGCAGGGTATTGCCCAAGCCTTGTGGCCATCCGCGTCCCTCCCAGGAGGCATAGGGGAGCTTATAGAGAAACTCAAGGGAGCGCGGCGGCGCTTCCGATTATGGAAGATATCCGCCTGCCGACAAGGTGCAAGGGAAGCCTGGGCTATGGTGAAGACGTGATATACCAAAGCGGACCCAAACCACATGGCCGAGGTCGGACCTGTCGGGCCCGATGGGAAAGAGATCCCCGTTAGTTTAGTGTATGACCAAGTAGAATTAGCCGCAAAGTATTCCCAACAGGATTGTAGGCTAGACAACCTATTGGATGGTATAGAAGAAGAATTTAATCAGTCTTAGTGACTGTGTACTTCAGGTGACATATGTAATGTCCCTAGCCGGATTGTAAATCATTTGTCATGGCGAACCTTTTCGCTTCGACCTCTCGACCCGATAGTCCGAAGTGTATCCGAATACCCGCTCGGTTATGTAAAAACCGGGATATGCATGGAAACCAAGCGTAGGGGTCATAAGTACTTGAACAGACAAGTACCCAACCAGCTATGTTATATTACATGGGTAGTAAGAAACATCTTCTAGGGAGAATAGTTCCGTTAAGGGTTCCTTTCCCTGGGTACGCATGCCCTAATGTGCATGTCCGAACTGCAAAAAGAGACACAGGCTATAAACATCTGGGGGCATGTGTCAAATTAAATAAAAGTCATCTTTTATTCACCGATCGAATATTCTCTTAAGAACGCTAGCTTTCAGCTTCACCCAGTTTGAGGTACACATCCGGCTGACCCGGCAGTAATAATCGCAGAGGTGCTCCCCTTATGCCCTAGCCGAATTAACGGGAACGTAGGGCATAAATACAAGAGCCAGGCAACCCAGCCTGGCCAAAACTTAAGTCATATCGATGCATATAATGGTGAAAAAAGGTACATGCGGAAGAATAACACATGTGTGGGGCATAAAGCCCGGAAAAATAATTAGATTAAGCTTCTGTGTAAGAAGCCCCCGGGTATAATGAGTGCGGTTAGCGCGTGAAGATTGTGTAACCAAGACACAAGTTTAGCCCTTTAGGGCCTTGAAGAAAAAAAAGAGAAAGAGAGAAAAGACAGATATGCAAAAAATTGACGCACGTAGGGAGGCGAACATAGAGTCCGGCGCTAGGCATAGAATCTTCGGAGTCTGGCTGCGTTCCATGGGTTTGGCTCGAGTCGATTGTCCGATGCATCCCGTAGACGGTACGCTCCACCGGTCAGAACCTGGCCAATAATGAAGGACCTTCCCATTTGGGATTGAGATTGTTCTTTTTCTTCTCCGGTAGGCGTAGAACTAGTTCGCCAACGTTATAGGTTTTGGCCCGCACTTCTCTGCTTTGATATCGTCGAGCTTGTTGCTGATAGAATGCGGAACGGGCTTTTGCCACGTCGCGCTCCTCCTCCAGAGCGTCCAAGCTGTCCAGCCGATCGAGCTCGGCCTCTCTTTCTTCGTACATGCGCACTCAAGGTGAGTCATGAATTATGTCGCAAGGCAGAACCGCCTCAGTGCCGTACACCATAAAAACGGTGTGTATCCGGTAGTGCGATTCCGCGTGGTCCGCAACCCCCATAGTACGGAGTCAAGCTCCTCTACCCAGTGTGTGTTTAATTCCTTTAAGGACCGCACTAATCTGGGTTTAATGCCGCTCATGATAAGAACATTCGCTCGCTCGACTTGACCGTTAGTTTGCGGGTGATAGACAGAAGCATAATCGAGCTTGATGCCCATGTTGCCGCACCAAAGTTTCACTTCGTCGACTGTAAAGTTCGTGCCGTTGTCAGTGATGATGCTGTGGGGGACACCATAATGGTGTACGACCCTGGATATGAAGTCTATCACCTGTCCGGATTCAGCCGTTTTGACAGGTTTGGCTTCTATCCATTTGGTAAATTTATCCACCATGACCAGTAATTATTTTTTCTTATGGGTTCCCCCTTTAAGGGGTCTGACCATATCAAGCCCCCAGACCGCAAAGGGCCAAGTAATGGGGATTGTTTGGAGAGTGGTAGGCGGCATATGGCTTTGGTTTGCAAAAAGCTGGCAACCGACGCAATGTTGGACCAGATGCTGCGCATCTGCCCGGGCCATCGGCCAATAGAAACCTGTACGGAAGGCCTTGCTTACAAGGTCCCGGGCTATGGCGTGATGGCCGCCGAGTCCGGCATGGATTTCTGCCAAAAACTTCCGCCCTTCCTCTTCGGAGATGCACCTTTGAAGGACTCCGGTTGTGCTTTTCTTATAAAGCTCTCCCTCGTGGAACTTGTAGGCTTTAGATTGCCGCACTATGCAGCGTGCCTCATTTTGGTCCTTGGGTAGTTCCTGCCTGGTTAGGTAGGCCAGGAATGGTTCTGTCCACGGGGCGACGACGGCCATTATCACGTGGGCTGAAGGTGTTATTTCGATGGCAAAGCCTCCGATTGTGTCAGAGTGTTCGGTATCTGATGTTGTGGTCGGGTCCAGATTATTGTTACCGGTGTCCCCCTTCCATACCACGGATGGTTTAAATGGTTTTACCAGGAAGATGTTGGGTGGGACAGGGTCGCATTTAGTGCCGATACGGGCGAGGATATCTGCCGCCTAATTGTTTTCCCAAGCCACGTGGTGGAATTCAAGCCCCTCGAACCGAGCTGACATTTTGAGGACGGCGTTGCGGTATGCCGCCATTTTCGGATTCTTGGCATCGAAGTCTCCATTTATTTGGGATATTGCGAGTTTTGAATCCCCACACACCTCTAGGCACTGAATGCCCATGGAAACTGCCATTCGGAGACCGTGTAATAGGGCTTCGTATTCGGCTGCGTTATTGGAGTCTGTGTATAGTATTTGGAGTACGTATTGAACTGTATCTCCGGTGGGGGACGTCAGGACGACGCCAACCCCCAGACCAGCCAACATTTTAGAGCCGTCGAAGTGCATGATCCAATTGGAGTACGCGCCATACTCTTTAGGGAGTTCGGCTTCTGTCCATTCGGCGACGAAATCGGCCAATACTTGCGACTTAATGGCTCGCCGTGGTTTATATATTATGTCGAACGGGAGGAGCTCGATAGCCCATTTGGCAATCCGGCTCATGGCATCGCGGTTGTTTATTATGTCATTGAGTGGTACTTCGAAGGCCACCGTAATTGAACACTCTTGAAAGTAGTGTCGTAATTTCCGGGATGCCATGAATACCACGTATGCTATCTTTTGATAATGTGGGTACCGTGATTTGCATGGAGTGAGGACCATGGATACATAATACACTGGCTTTTGAAGTGGGAATTTATGCCCGTCCGCCTCTCGTTCGATGACGAGCACTGCGCTTATGACTTGGTGAGTTGCCGCTATATATAACAGCATTGGTTCGCCGACGTTTGGCGCGGCCAAGATTGGGTTGGTGGCCAGGATGGCTTTTATTTCTTCCAATCCGGCCATGGCTGCGTCCGTCCACTCGAAGTGTTCGGTGCGCCGAAGAAGGCGATAAAGGGGAAGTGTCGTTTCTCCTAATTGGGAGATAAAGCGGCTTAAGGCCGCCATACATCCAGTTAATTTCTGGATTTGATTGAGGTCAGTTGGGATAGCCAACTGCGACAGAGCCCGTATTTTAGCCGGATTTGCTTCAATTCCTCTGCTGGAGATGATAAAGCCCAGGAGCTTTCCCGCGGGTACGCCGAAAACACATTTTTTTGGATTGAGCTTAATGTCGTATATTAGGAGATTGTCGAACGTGAGCCTCAAGTCGTCTATTAAGGAGTCGACGTGTTTGGTTTTAACGACCACATCGTCGACGTATGCCTCCACTGTTTTGCCGATCTGCTTTTCCAGACATGTCTGAATCATGCGCTGATACGTTGCGCCGGCGTTTTTGAGCCCGAAGGGCATTGTGTTAAAACAGAAAGGGCCATATGGAGTGATAAATGCCGTTGCGGCTTGGTCGGACTCCGCCATTTAATTCGTTGGTAACCGGAGTATGCGTCGAGGAAGCACAATGAGTCATGTCCTGCGGTAGCGTCGATAATTTGATCGATGCGAGGGAGGGGGAAGGGATCCTTTGGGCAAGCCTTATTAAGGTCCTTGAAGTCGACGCATAGGCGCCAGGATTTGTCCTTCTTTGGCACCATCACTAGGTTTGCTAGCCAGTCTGGATGCTTTATTTCTCTAATGAATCCGGCCTCCAGTAATTTGGCTAGCTCCTCTCCCATGGCTTGTCGCTTAGGTTCGGAGAAACGCCGAAGAGTCTGCTTGACCGGCTTGAATCCTTTTAGAATGTTAAGGCTATGCTCGGCCAGCATGCGTGGGATTCCTGGCATGTCTGGAGGGTGCCAGGCGAATATGTCCCAATTCTCGCGCAGGAACTCCCGTAGTGCGGTGTCTGCGGCGGGGTTTAACTATGCCCCGATGGATGCTGTTTTTGTGGGGTCCGTTGGATGGACTTGGAATGTGACTATTTCATCCGCTGGTTTAAAGGAGGTGGACTTGGATCTTTTGTCTAGTATCACGTCGTCCCTGTCCACTGTGGAGCGCAGCGCGGTTAACTCCTCCGCCACAAGGGCTTCAGATAATGCCTCGAGGGCCAGTGCGGCTGTTTTGTTCTCGGTGCGGAGTGCTATGTCCGGATCACTAGCTAGAGTGATGATTCCATTAGGTCCGGGCATTTTGAGCTTCACGTACCCGTAATGGGGTATGGCTTGAAAAATCGTGAATGCCTCCCGCCCTAGAAGGGCGTGGTATCCGCTAATCAACGGGGCCACTTGGAATGTGATTTCTTCGGACCTGTAATTCTCCGGAGTGCCGAATACCACATCCAGTGTGATTTTCCCAGCACAACGTACCTCCCGACTGGGGATGATTCCTCGGAAGGTCGTGCTGCTTTGCTCAATACGGTTGCTATCTATTTCCATTTTTTGAAGAGTCTCCTCATAAATGAGGTTTAATCCGCTGTCGCCGTCCATGAGCACTTTAGTGAGCCAAAAGCCGTCCACAATTGGACTAGGGACCAAAGCGACTGGTGCTCGGGCTGTTTGAAATTTAGGTTCGTCACTAGCATTGAAGGTGATAGCCGTGTCGCTCCATGGATTTATTGTTGCCATGTGGCAGACTTCGGCTAGGCTGCGGAGTACTCGCTTACGCCTATTATTTGAGGCGAAGGTCTCGAAGACCGTCAATGCTGTATTGTTATCCACGGGAAGTTGTTCTGAGGTATTTTGGATGAGGAGATCCTCACCGCTCTTGGCCACCTGCCGGAGTACGCAACATGCTCTAAGGCTGTGTGTTGATATGGTATCCGCTGTACTATGAATTTTGCAGGGCCCGTTAAGCCATCCCTCCAATACGGTTCCATGGCCTGTAGTGAGATTTTGCTTCTTTGTAATTGAGTCGGCCGACTTGTGAGAGTGCACCCTTTTAGTTCGGACTGGGGGTTTTGTCAGAGCCGGATTATCCCAAAATTGTGTTTGGGTTTTCCAGGTGCTTTCCATCGCACATTATTTCCGTACTATGGCCGCCAAGTCAGCGAAGTGTGCTATGTCACGGCGACTTATGGCGTTGAGGATTCCCTTGTCCGTGCAATTGTTGCAAAAGAACGAAATTGCGTCTTCCTCGCGACAGTCCTTGACCTTGTTCATTACAAGGAGGAATCTGGCCCAATAGTGATGTACTGTCTCTTGGGGCGCTTGCCTAATGTGGGAAAGATCGTTTGTATCTGGGTGAGTGGGTGGATTTAAGTCCAGACGTTGACCCAATCTGAGATCCTGGGGCAGGGGAGTTTCCGATCTTGGAAGTTCGGGCTCCGGGATGTTGCCCTGCGGGTTCGGTATGCGGCCTGATTCTAGGTTCAGGGTTAGGGCGATGTCCTCCCGTGAGCGGGTATCCGTCTCGGAGAGCAAGGGAATCTGACATAGTTTGTCCTCATGATGGAGGGAGAATCGCCGCATTGCTCCTCCACCACCGCTATCTGATGGGTGACCGGCTGAGAGTTAATCTCCCTTTGGTCGAGTTTAAGCCTGAGCCGATCGTAGTTCGTAGCGACTCCCAGAGCGGTGATGCGATCCAAGAGCTCGTCGAAAGAGGAGATCTTTATTGGATCCATCTGCTCGGCGAATTTCGAGCCGATGTGGAGGCTATTTTCGATGACCCGAGAAGTCATCGTCGGCGCAGCGGCCGAGCGGGCGGTCATGACGAAGCCGCCTAGTCGGAGAGTTTGGCCTACAGCCAGGGTTCCCCCAGAGGTGATGTTGTCCTTGACAACGAGATGAGTCATCCCTCCTTATGATGACGACATAGTGGAACTCTCAATGAAAGCACCTATGTCGGTGTCAAAACCGGCGGATCTCAGGTAGGGGGGCCCGAACTGTGCGTCTAAGGCGGATAGTAACAGGAGGCAGGGGACACGATGTTTACCCAGGTTCGGGCCCTCTTGAAGGAGGTAATACCCTACATCCTGCTTGATTGTTCTTGATGATATGAGTATTACAAGAGTTGATCTACCACAAGATCGTAGAGGCTAAACCCTAGAAGCTAGCCTATGGTATGATTGTATGTTGTCCTACGGACTAAACCCTCCGGTTTATATAAACACCGGAGGGGGCTAGGGTTACACAGAGTCGGTTACAAGGGAGGAGATCTACATATCCGTATTGCCTAGCTTGCCTTCCACGCCAAGGAGATTCCCATCCGGACACGGGAGGAAGTCTTCAATCTTGTATCTTCATAGTCCAATAGTCCGGCCAAAGGATATAGTCCGGCTGTCCGGAGACCCCCTAATCCAGGACTCCCTCATTCTACATTACAGAACCCCGTGATGCCACCTGGGCCGCGGTTGCCGAATTCAACTCCGGAGCTCCCATGCGACTCACCTCCTGGGTTGAGAAGAGCCCTAACTGGTGTTCGTCAGATGAGCTAACAGTGCTACAAACTCGCATTCAAAGCATGGTGGACAAGGATGTCAAACTTGTCGATGTAATCCAGGTGATGCTAGTTCACCGAATTCTCCCCTGCCAAAGCCGAAGTCACTTTCTATGGGAGTTTAATCCGAAGAAGCACCAAACCCTAGAGAGGCTCTTCGAAACAACCCATGAAGATGCCTGGAAGTTGCTCTTCAAGGGCAACGAGACACCGCCGGCCACAACCTCGGACCATGGGTACAACGTTAATCGCTCCGCCAGCAAGGTAAATCTTTACCGCATCCTTTACTTGCTTGTTTCAAGGATGATATCTAAGATTTTATTATCATGGCTTCTTCAGGAGTGGATGGAGAAGGCGAAGCGGATCCAATGTCCGGCTCCGCTGCCTGAAGAACCGGTCATCCCGCGTTTAGCGAAGATGCTGGTGCCGGTGCCCTATAAGGCACCGGAGGAGAAGGCCACAGGGAAGGCCAAGGGGGTCCGGAGTGGCCCCGCCGCAAGGGCGCTTCGGACGCGACGTCCGAAGACAAGACCCGCTCCTCCGCCGCCAAAGACGACGACGATGAGGAGGAGGATAACAACCCTCCCCCTGATGAGGGGAGGAAGAAGAGGGCGGCTTCCCCAAATCTGGAGGCGGAGATGTCCAAGAAAGGGAAGAGCTCCCTTGCGGATAACTCCGCGTGGGATGTCGACAACAGTCCGGAGAGACGCCCCCGCACTAAGCCTCGGGCCGCATAGTAAGTGCTAAATATCATATCCACCCATAAACCAAGTCTTTCCTCTTCGTTGTATTGATATAATTAGTTATGCTATTACAGTCCAGCCCATGACAGCTCCTAGCGATCCTCATCATGAGGTTCCCTAGACTCAAAGGCGATGGCCAGAGATTCACCGCAGGCCGCTCACTCCCCCAAGGCCAAGGACGTTGCGGAGGTACTGTCCCGAAGGACTGTTCCAGGCGGGGGAGAGGCTCAGGAGGCACCAGAAGGCGAAACCCCCGTCGCCGGACACCGGGGGGAATCAATCCCCATGGAGACTGGTGGGGAGGGCTGTATTGAGTTCGGCCCTCAGCCGGACTCAATTCCGGAGACCGATGCGGCTCCAGAATCCGGCACACAATCTTCTTAGAAAGAAGGGGGATGCCTATTCGCCGGTGACCCTGTCCAACCAGGGGCACCGGACAATCTGCTGGAAGCGCTGTGAGGCGCTTCCATTGTGGATGAGCACCGTGTCCTTATGGGAACGGTAATTGAAAGGGTTCAGCCCACCAAGAGCGGACTAACCGAAGCCTGCAGCGGCCTGCTGACAGGTTTTGAGGTAAGCGACGCAAAAAAGAGAAAATCCCAATGTAGACAGTAGCCCTTGAGACACTGTCCGGTGTTCGGAAAGAAAAAGCCGGACAGAGGATCAATCTCCTATTGCAGGAAACTAACTAAATTTTTCTGAAATGTAAACACAGGCGTCACTGTTGGCTGCAGCCTCGCATACTGCCAAAGTCTCTGGACTGAAGCAGAAACTGGCGGAGGCCGAGGAGGAGCTGGGCCAGGTGAAGAGGCAGCTCCAGGAAAAACAAGGTAAGTAATAACCTGTTATGTATTTGAAAAAAGGTAAAATGATATGTCGTGACCGAAATTCCATGATGTGTACAAAGGCGACGATTGAGGTCGAGGCCCTAAAAAAGGCCCTGGCCGAAGCCGAAGGGAAGGCTGTCAAGGAGCAGGCCGCTCGAAAGAAGCTCAAGTCCTAGGTCAACGAGGTCCAACAGGAGCTCGAGGACGCAGTGAAGAAGTGCGAGGCCTTGGAGCGTGATGTGTTGGTTCAAGGGACCGAACTCGCCAAGGCTCGTCAGAGTGCGGAGGCAGCCTGGAATGAGGCCTAGGGCGCCCTCCAGGAGATCCAGGAGGCCAAGAAGATCGCGGCGGGTAAGGCATTCAATATGCAAAGCAAGAATGTGAAGATGAAATATCGTTTACTAACCCGGATTCGGAGTTCTCCAAGGGCTTTTACTGATCTACCACACAGTGCGGCTGACGCCACAGAGTTCTTCCGAGCCGAAGAAGGGAGCTCCACGGAGAAGCTGTTCTGGTCGCAATATCTTGCGCCAGAACATCCGGTGCCCTTCAGCGATCCGCTAAAATAGCTAGTCGAACTGCATAGGGTGGCCGAACTGGCCATGAAGGATTTAATAATCCGGTTATGGCCAGCCGAAGCTATACTCGGCAGTTACTTCGGCCTCGTGAAGCGACTGGTGCGTGCCTATCCTTGGCTAGACGTCATCAAGCGGTCCGTTTGCATCGAGGGCGCATGTCTGGCCTTCTCCTATTACAAGGTCTGGTGGGCGAAGCTGGACACTATCAAATTAGTGACCGAGGGGCCGCCGGAGGGCAAGGAGCACCGCACACCCGAGCGATACTTCAGCGATGTCTTGGAGGGGTCCCGCATTGTTGCAGATCATTTGTGCGAAATACACTACCTTTGAATGAATGTATTCGAGCTCCCTCTACTTTGTATAATAAAACAAAGTGATTGTGCAATATAATGCTTGTTATGTTTTTAAATTTTTACTTCCTGTGCGGCCGTGTTGTATGAAATCTGAGGGTTAACCAATCGTTAGCTTCTGCCCCCACGTAGATAGTATGGGGGTGTTTGGGATGGGATCTAAACAATCTTGATCCAGTTAGATGGTCCTTGAAGGAGTTGTTTAGCGCAACGAACCAGGCAACCAGACTATGCGGCTGTAACGCCCTCAATTAGCCATAGGAGTTCGACAATAAAAACATGGGCGCAACCCGTAGTATCCGAACTAGAGTGCTATAAGCATTTGATGGGAAGTACAAATCCTTCGCGTAATGCGGAAGAAATCTCCAACGATTTGTAACCTCCGAACAGCTGACCGGCTCTCGCCGCATCATGACAGTCAGTTTTCGGCTTTCTCTACTGAGGTGCTCTTTGGATAAACCAAGGCACAATCACAGTAGTTCTTCCTTTACTACCTTAGCCGATATAGCGGAACGTAAGGTAGCAAGCACAGGAGCCGGGCAACCCAACTATTGATCAAAGACATGATTCGGAGCCAATGCATATAATGCTAAATTCGGGGTGCCGAACTATACTTATAAAAAGTGTTTGGACTTTTGTTGTCATAATGTGGAGTGCTATGAAGCCCCTGGCAAACATCAAACGTACCAAAGTGTACGGGTGCTACCTGATAGGGTTATCCACAGGGGAGCTGAGAGAAAAAAGAGAAAGAAAATAGAAAAGGTAAAAAGTTGGGGTCCTAAAGCTCTAGCCGCAAACTGTTCCCATTGTAATTTAATTAGTACGTCAAGGTGCATTGATACATGTAGTGCAATAAGAAACAAGCTATTTGATATGCCGAAACCAAGGGAGAGCTGCATGTGGGTCCTAAAAAACAGGTAGAGTTATCGTTAACGGAATCACCCAAAAATGTCCCCCATATGTCTACTTTTCTCGCGGTCTTGGTGTGTTTATCCTTCAAGAGGACCAATGACCAGACCACCAGATGCGGCCTGTGGGATTGAGACCTGAAAAGGAAACAAGTAAAGTGAAAGTATGTGTGTATCCGATGTCGGTTGAGCCGTACTATGGACCACAAGCTAGCTATGCCTCCGTCGATGCCCATGGGATTTTGAGTGCGTAGTTATGTACACGCGGCACGAATGCCACCACCTGATCGATACTGAGACGGAGGCCGGATTGCTATTCAAGCTCCTGACGAGCCGAGCTCTCCTACTGTAGAGTAGTTCAGACCCTCTCCATGGGCTCAGCAGCCGAATTAAGCTTCTGCTTGAGAAGGCCGCTCTGTACTTCTGCTACTAAGGCAGTTGTGTGCTCTTCTGTACGGAGGGAGCGTTCCGTATTTCCATTAGCCGTTATGAGACCGCGTGGACCGGGCATCTTGAGCTTGATATAAGCATAGTGTGGTACTATGTTGAATCGAGCAAACGCAGTTCGTCCGAGCAGTGCGTGATATCCGTTGCGGAAGGGACGGTATAGAAGATTAACTCCTCGCTTCGGAAGTTGTCCGGAGATCCAAAGACAACCTCTAGTGTGATTGAGCCCGTACATCGGACCTCTGCACCTGGTATGACTCCTTTGAAGGTAGTCCTGGTGGGCTTGATCTGTGATGGGTTAATGCCCATTTTTCGCGCTGTATCCTGATAGAGCAGATTGAGGCTGCTACCTCCATCCATAAGGACGCGAGTCAAGTGGAACCCATCAATTATTGGTTCTAGGACCAGTGCGGCTGAGCCACCATGACAGATACTGGTCGGATGATCCCGGTGATCAAAAGTGATCGGGCATGACGACCATGGATTAAATTTTGGGGCGACTGGCTCTATCGCGTAGACGTCCCTGAGCGCACGCTTGCGCTCCCTCTTCGGAATGTGGGTAGCATATATCATGTTCACCATTTTGACCTGAGGGGGAAACAACTTCTGTCCCCCTGTGTTCGGTTGCCGGGGCTCTTCGTCATCGTCCTCGCTTTGTGATCCCTTTTCCCTGTTCTCGGTGTTTAATTTGCCGGCCTGTTTAAAAACCCAGCAATCTCTATTTTTATGATTGGGTGGTTTGTCCGAGGTGCCATGAATCTGGCACGGACGATCAAGTATGCGGTCCAAGCTGGATGGACCTGAATTGTTCTTTTGGAACGGCTTCTTCTGCTGACCGGACTTAGAGCCATTGAATCCGGCATTGACCACCGTATCCTCGGTTTTGTCATTGTTATTTCGACGCTTGTATCTGTTGCGTCGAGACTTGTCTTTGTTGTTTTTAACTTCAGGGGTGCCGGCGTCGCTTGCATTGTTTTTGCTACGGGCCAACCAACTGTCCTCGCCTGCACAAAAGCGGGTCATGAGTGCCGTGAGGGCCGCCATGGATTTTGGATTTTCTTGGCCAAGGTGGCGAGCGAGCCATTCGTCGCAGATGCTGTGTTTGAAGGCTGCTAGGGCTTCGGCATCCGGACAATCGATGATTTGGTTCTTTTTAGTTAAAACCTAGTCCAGAATTTCCTGGCAAACTCTCCGGGCTGTTGAACTATATGGTTTAACTCATCAGGGTCCGGAGGTCGAACATATGTAGCTTGGAAGTTATTGAGGAAGGCCTCTTCCAAGTCCTCCCAGCTGCCAATAGAATTTTCAGGCAGACTGTTGAGCCAATGCCAAGCTGGCCCCTTGAGTTTTAAAGGGAGGTATTTGATGGCGTGGAGGTCATCGCCGCGGGCCATATGAATGTGGAGAATGAAGTCTTCGATCCACACCGCGGGGTCCGTGGTTCCATCGTATGATTCTATATTCACGGGTTTGAACCATTCTGGGAATTGATGATCCATGACCTCATCAGTGAAGCAATGAGGGTGTGCGGCGCCTCTATATCGGGCCGTATCGTGATGTAGCTCTGGTGGAGTCCGTCTGCGGTTTTCAGCCCGTGCATGACTAAGTTTGTCATGTCCGAATAGGTGGCTGTCGTCGCGTGTCGAGGCACGTCCTCGCGATCCGTAGATTGATCTGGTATGTCCTGCTTTATTGTTCAGGTTTTTCCGGAGGTCATATGTATGGCCGTGGGCTAATTTACCTCTACCTGTGCAATGAGGTGGGGCGGGCTGGTGTTCGGCATGAGTTGTCGTTTTGTCCTGACCACATGGTGGTCGGTCAGCCGCATTGTACGATGGTGGTATGTATTCTGGCGCCTCCTCGTCAAACCGAGGTAGCAATCTGTGCTTTGGGTAGCTTTTGGTTGGGCGCTTGAGGCCATATTCTTTGGCTGCTAGGACATCGGTCCATTTATCATTGAGTAGATCTTGGTCAGCTTGAAGTTGCTGCTGCTTCTTTTTCAGGCTCCTTGCAGTGGCTATTAGCTGGCGCTTGAAGCGCTCCTGCTCAAGAGGTTCCTCAGGCACGATGAAATCGTCGGTGCCAAGGCTCACCTCATCCTCGGAGAGCGGAAGATAACTTCCGTCCTCTGAGTCTTCGTGTGTGGCCTGTTTACCAGGACTAACCTACCCATCTTCCCGTTCATCTTGTTCGTTAGCTGTTTCAACGGGGTCTTCGTTGTCTTCGGCACCTTCTGGAATGTTATCTTCTCATGTGCCAGTGTTTCTGTCTTTACTGCGGCGTGACTTAGAGCGGCGCCGCTGACGTCGGCGCTTGGATTGTATTTTGGAAGGTTTATCCTCAGCTGGATCTTCCTTGTCATCGCCGTTGTTTTCCTTTGGTGCATCCATGTATACATCATACGAGGAAGTGGCCGTCCAGCGTCCGTTGAATGGCGGGTTCTGGGCCTCTTCTTCTCTGGCATCGTTGTCCATACCATCGATGTCCTCAGAGTCGTAATCAAGTGTGTCGGTCAAATCCTCGACCGTGGCTATGAAGTGGGTGGCGGGTAGGAAGCAAAATTCTCCATCGTCAGCCCCTAGTTCGGACCGGATAGAGTTCAGCTATGAGTCCTCCGTCAAGGACATGTTTTTTAATGAGTTTAGCATGTCGCCCAAAGGCGAGTGCTGGAAGATGTCTGCGGCGCTGAATTCGAAGATCGATAAATGATCAAGTTCGGCGTCCCCAGGCTCACATGGTTCGGAACTTACGGCCGGAGACGAGTTCGGAGTTCCGGTGGCACATGTATCGTGTGAGATCAAGTCTATGTGCGGCTCCATCGCCGGGGAATCTGTGGCCTCCGTAGCGGGGTTTAGCTTCCCGTCCTTGGATGGCGCAGTCTGCTCCGAATCTACGGCGAGAGCGGTTATGGGAGTTGTTTCCTGGATGCAGTCCAATGACATATTTAGGCCATGTCTCTCGGGGTGACCAGGAGTGGTAGCCGCGGTCTCGAATCCGGCGAAGATCAAGTCTCCACGGATGTCTGCAACATAGTTCAAGCTCCCAAATCTGACCTGATGGCCAGGGGTGTAGCTTTCGATCTGCTCCAGATGGCAAATGAATTGGCCCGCAGTACAAAGCCGCCGAACACAAAGATTTATCCGGGGAGGAAAGTTTCTCCTTGGACAGCGTCATTATTGACGATTGAAGGGGCCATCAAACCTTTTGGCGACAGCACAGTGGAATGCTACCTCTTGAGCACTGCGTTGGTTTTCCCTGAAGAGGAAGGGATGATGCAGCAAAGTAGCATTCCCTCAGTTTTTTAGAACCAAGGTATCAATCCAGTAGGAGGCTACGCGCGAGTCCCTCGCACCTGCACAAAACAAATAAATCCTCACAACCAACACAAATAGGGGTTGTCAATCCCTATAGGGCCACTTACGAGAGTGAGATCTGATAGATATGATAAGATAATATTTTTGGTATTTTTATGATAAAAGATGCAAAGTAAAATAAAGGCAAAGTAAATAGCAAAGGAAATAACTAAGTAGTAGGAGATTAATATGATAAAGATAGACCCTGGGGCCATAGGTTTCACTAGTAGCTTCTCTCGAGAACATAAGTATTCTATGGTGGGTGAACAAATTACTATTGAGCAATTGACAGAATTGAGCATAGTTACGAGAATATCTAGGTATGATCATGTATATAGGCATCATGCCCAACACAAGTAGACCGACTCCTGCCTGCATCTACTACTATTACTCCACTCATCGACCGCTATCCAGCATGCATCTAGAGTATTAAGTTAAAAACAGAGTAACACCTTAAGCAAGATGACATGATGTAGAGGGATAGACTCATGCAATATGAAGAAAACCCCATCTTGTTATCCTCGATGGGAACAATACAATACGTGCCTTGCTGCCCTTACTGTCACCGGGAAAGGACACTGCAAGATTGAACCCAAAGCTAAGCACTTCTCCCATTGCAAGAAAGATCAATCTAGTAGGCCAAACCAAACTGATAATTCGAAGAGACTTGCAAAGATACCCAATCATACATAAAAGAATTCAGAGAAGATTCAAATATTATTCATAGATAGACTTGATCATAAACCCATAATTCATCGTTCTCAACAAACACACCGCAAAAAGAAGATTACATTCAATAGATCTCCACAAGAGAGGGGGAGAACATTGTATTGAGATCCAAAAAGAGAGAAGAAGCCATATAGCTACTAACTATGGACCCGTAGGTCTGAGGTAAACTACTCACACTTCATCGGAGAGGCTATGGTGTTGATGTAGAAGCCCTCCGTGATCGATGCCCCCTCCGGCGGAGCTCCGGAACAGACCCCGAGATGGGATCTCATGGATACAGAAAGTTGCGGCGGTGGAATTAGGGTTTTGGCTCCGTATCTAATCGTTTGGGGGTACGTAGGTATATATAGGAGGAAGGAGTACGTCGGTGGAGCAACAGGGGGCCGACGAGGGTGGAGGGCGCGCCTGGTGAGGGTGGGCGCGTCCCTACCTCGTGCCCTCCTCTTTTCTTTCTTGATGTAGGGTCCAAGTCTCCCGGATCATAATCTTCCTAAAAATCACGTTCCCGAAGGTTTCATTCCGTTTGGACTCCGTTTGATATTCCTTTTCTTCGAAACCCTAAAACACACAAAAAACAGCAATTCTGGGCTGGGCCTCCGGTTAATAGGTTAATCCCAAAAATAATATAAAAGTGGATAATAAAGCCCAATAATGTCTAAAACAGTAGATAATATATGGAGCAATCAAAAATTATAGATACGTTGGAGACGTATCAAGCATCCCCAAGCTTAATTCCTGCTCGTCCTCGAGTAGGTAAATGATAAAAACAGAATTTTTGATGCGGAGTGCTACTTGGCATAATTTTTAATGTAATTCTTCTTAATTGTGGTATGAATATTTAGATCCGAAAGATTCAAGACAAAAGTTCATATTGACATAAAAATAATAATACTTCAAGCATACTAACAAAGAAATTATGTCTTCTCAAAATAACATGGCTAAAGAAAGTTATCCCTACAAAATCATATAGTCTGGCTATGCTCTATCTTCACCACACAAAATATTTAAATCATGCACAACCCCGATGACAAGCCAAGAAATTGTTTCATACTTTTGACATTCTCAAAACTTTTTCAATTTTCACGCAATACATGAGCGTGAGACATGGATATAGCACTATAGGTGGAATAGAATGGTGGTTGTGGAGAAGACAAAAGGGGAGAAGATAGTCTCACATCAACTAGGCGTATCAACGGGCTATGGAGATGCCCATCAATAGATATCAATGTGAGTGAGTAGGGATTGCCATGCAACGGATGCACTAGAACTATAAGTATATGGAAGCTCAAAAAGAAACTAAGTGGGTGTGCATCCCACTTGCTTGCTCCTGAAGACCTAGGGCAATTTGAAGAAGCCCATCATTGGAATATACAACCCAAGTTCTATAATGAAAGATTCCCACTAGTATATGAAAGTGATAACATGAGAGACTCTCTACTATGAAGATCATGGTGCTACTTTGAAGCACAAGTGTGGTAAAAGGATAGTAACATTGTCCCTTCTCTCTTTTTCTCTCATTTTTGAGCCTTTTCTCTTTTTATGGCCTCTTTTCTTTCTCCTTTTTTATTTGGGCTTCTTTGGCCTCTTTTATTTATTTTTCGTCCGAGGTCTCATCCCGACTAGTGGGGGAATCATAGTTTCCATCATCCTTTCCTCACTGGGACAATGCTCTAATATGATGATCATCATACTTTTATTTTTCTTACAACTCAACAATTAAGATACTTAGAACAAAATATGACTCTATGTGAATGCCTCCGGCGGTGTACCGGGATATGCAATGACTCATGAGTGACATGTATGAAAGAATTATGAATGGTGGCTTTGCCACAAATACGATGTCAACTACATGATCATGCTAAGCAATATGACAATGATGGAGTGTGTCATAATGGTGGAAAGTTGCATGGCAATATATCTCGGAAATGGATATGGAAATGCCATAATAGGTAGGTATGGTGGCTGTTTTGAGGAAGGTATATGGTGGGTGTATGATACCGGCGAAAGGTGCGCGGTATTAGAGAGGCTAGCAAAGGTGGAAGGGTGAGAGTGCGTATAATCCATGGACTCAACATTAGTCATAAAGAACTCATATATTTATTGCAAAAATCTACAAGTTATCAAAGCAAAGTATTACGCGCATGCTCCTAGGGGGTAGATTGGTAGGAAAAGACCATCACTCGTCCCCGACCGCCACTCATAAGGAAGACAATCAATAAATAAATCATGCTCCGACTTCATCACATAACGGTTCACCATACATGCATGCTACGGGAATCACACGCTTCAACACAAGTATTTCTCAAATTCAAAACTACTCAACTAGCATGACTTTAATATCACCATCTCTATATCTCAAAACAATTATCAAGTATCAAACTTATCATAGTATTCAACACACTCATAAGAAAGTTTTATTATTAATCTTGCATACCAAGCATATTAAGATTTTAAGCAAATTACCATGCTATTAAGACTCTCAAAATAATCTAAGTGAAGCATGAGAGATCAATAGTTTCTATAAAACAAATCCACCACCGTGCTCTAAAAGATATAAGTGAAGTACTAGAGCAAAATTATATAACTCAAAAGATATAACCGAAGCACATAGAGTATTCTAACAAATTCCAAATCATGTATGGCTCTCTCAAAAGGTGTGTACAGCAAGGATGATTATGATAAACTAACAAGCAAAGACTCAAATCATACAAGACGCTCCAAGCAAAACACATATCATGTGGTAAATAAAAATATAGCTCCAAGTAAAGTTACCGATAGAAGTAGACGAAAGAGGGGATGCCTTCCGGGACATCCCCAAGCTTTGGCTTTTAGGTGTTCTTAGATTATCTTGGGGTGCCATGGGCATCCCCAAGCTTAGGCTCTTGCCACTCCTTGTTCCATAATTCATCAAATCTTTACCCAAAACTTGAAAACTTCACAACACAAAACTTAAAGTAGAAAATCTTGTGAGCTCCGTTAGCGAAAGGAAATAAAAGATCACTTCAAGGTACTGTAATGAACTCATTCTTTATTTATATTGGTGTTATACCTACTGTATTCCAACTTCTCTATGTTTTATAAACTATTTTGCTAGCCATAGATTCATCAAAATAAGCAAACAACACACGAAAAACAGAATCTGTCAAAAACAGAACAGTCTGTAGTAATCTGTAGATAGCGCAAGATCTGGAACCCCAAAAATTCTAAAATAAATTGTTGGAAGTTAGTAATTTATCTATAATCATATGCAAAACGAATTAACTAAATAGCACTCTCCAAATAAAAATGACAGTAGTTCTCGTGAGCGCTAAAGTTTCTGTTTTTTACAGCAAGTTCAACAAGACTTTCCCCAAGTCTTCCCAACGGTTCTACTTGGCACAAACACTAATTAAACACAAAAAAACACAAAAAAAATACATGCTAGATAAATTATTTATTTATTACTAAACAGGAGCAAAAGCAAGGAATAAAAATAAAATTGGGTTGCCTCCCAACAAGCGCTATCGTTTAACGCCCCTAGCTAGGCATAACAAGCAAGAATAGATCTAGGTATTGCCATCTTTGGTATTAGGAAAGTAAAGAGCAAACTTGCTATGTATAGAATTAATCCTTCTATTTTGATAAAGCACATGGCTATTAATGCTAGAAGAAAGATTAAGCATGTTACGGAAGTTTGTATCTAGGCTAGCCTTTATCTCTTTAATAGATTCATTTTGGTAAGAGTTTAAAAGAGACTAGTCGACAACCCGTGCATTTGCACGGGCTAGTTTATTTATTGTCTAATTGGCATGAATATTATAAAATACATTTATTACTTTCATTGAAGTAGTTCAATATTTTGTTTTCTATGGGTAAGTTTCTATATTGCCATGAAAAATTGCAGATTTGTTGTTCATATTTCAGTTATGTACAAAACTTCGTGCATCAAATTTGCACATGCATTACTTAACTTTTTACCTGCCATATGAATTTTCAATAAAAACAGTGTCATTAATAATCAAACTTACAAAATAATGGTCGATGCATGTTTTAAAAAATGCTAGTGTGTAAAATGTCATAGTGTTTCAATTGTTCTGCAATCTCATTTATTACGATTGCAAATAAAAACTATCAAGCGGTGAAAATAAAATATTTCTGTAGAAATTTGATAACCTCTTTATAAAGTTCATAGCATATCAAATGAAAGGAACAATCAGTTAACGTACTGGATTCACCTTCTTTGTTTAACCAACAATTTACAGTAGTGTCACATGCTATTGCTTCCCCCAACAATTTCCACGCACAAAGAATTAGAAAAGTTGATCAGAGGGAAAAAGGAGAAAAACAAATCAAGGTCCCACTTGGTTATATAACCTACAGGGCAACAACAAATAGGAAGATGGACACCTAACTAAGTAACATCCAAGGGATGTTGTTGCCAACATAGAGAGAGTCCTTCATTTAAGTTGTATGCGGTACATCCTCATTGATTTATAAGAACTTCTGATAGTCATAGTGCCGCCCAAATTAAATCTGCTCCAAGTGACCAAGAATACTCCAACGGATTAACTTGTGAAATCTGTGCATTCGAGTTAATATACAAATCTATGCATTTGAGTTAATATACAGAGAGGACAATCTGAGAATCCAAATAATTAAATCAGAAAGTCATCGGTGTGTTAAGATCAGACAAAAATAATAATGAGACTGTCTATAAGAGGACCATCATACGACTAATTATTTAGGAGTAAGCATTACCTTATGCATGTTGCCGCCAAGCATTATTTTGCTTTGTTCTATTCACGTCAAGGTTGAAGCCTTGTGCATAATGTTTCTGGTAGGTACTTCCTTGTTACACCTGCATTACATTGTCCATATCAGTTATCAGGCGAAGAACAGCGTGCGTATGCTCGGAGTCATGGATCACTTTTTAATTCTATATACCATGTCATGTGTCCCTGGTCTGTTTTCGGTTGTGCTGCTAACAGTTCTTGCGTTGCACTGCCAATGCGTGTCTCGACCAATTTTTTTTTTAAACACATTACATATCCAGTAATAGTGACCTCAGAAACAATCAGAATCCCACTTCTGTCCTGGAGAACTTGTGCAATGAAATCATTGGTGATGCCATAAAAATATAATCTCGTATCTCAAAATCTGCATGTTATCTATTTTATGTGGGCCGCCCTCCAGAGTGGCAGATAAGCTTGTTCGTCTCTTTAACAATGAATTACCACGCACAAAGACTTCAAAAAAAGGAAAACATTACATATGCTACATTTGAAGCAATTTTCAATGGTTAAAGAAGAAACTTATATATGTATTAATAGTCTAATATTATGTACTGATATACATGCATATTGCGTGGCAAAAATCAGTCCGTTTCAACTGCTTTAGCACGACCGAGATCAAATTGACTCAGATATCATATCTATAGTAGGCAGCAAATGATACCAGGAGAAACTGGATGTAGCCACAGCCCTACGGTGAACAATAGCTCATGGGTATGCGTCGATCCGCCATATGTGTTTTTCGTGCACTTGATCATGAATGTGTCTTTGGTCCACACATGGTACAGTTTTTCACATACCAGTTTAGCAAGTGCTGGAGTGGCGGAGGTCATAGTTTATCCTTTTTATGTGCGAAAGTAACCTGCAGTTCTACCGCAGGAATATTTAGGAACGACATAAATTAACTAATCTTAAATAGGAAAAGGAGTAGTACCATGTGACTGTCTAGTACTCACAGCAAACAAAGGGACCGAGGTGTTTTTGTGGAATAGAAATTTAACCAAATAGGACATGACAATGTTGTAGCCTTCACTCCCAACCATTATAGACTAAGTTTACAATTACAACGATGTTAAAAGAGAAATTTAATTTTCGAATATAGTCTAAAAGCATTGACGATCAAAATTATATTGAGTAAAAACTCCACAAAGCAGCACTTCCTTTAAAATCAATATTAGATTGAGTTTGAAGCCCACAAAGCAACAGCAGTTTGAAGAAATCCAGAAATAGTACACACGTATGATGAAATTGCAAATCAGTCAGTTTCAACTGCCTTAGCACGGACCGAGACCAAATTGGCTAAGATATCATATCTATAGTAGCCAGCAAATCATATCAGGAGAAACTGGATGTAGCCACAGCCCTACGGTGTACAATAGCTCATGGGTATGCATCGATCCGCCATATGTGTTTTCTGTGCACTTGATCATCAGTGTGTCTTTGGTCCACACATAGTACATTTTTTCACGTACCAGTTTAGCAATTGCTGGAGTGCCGGAGTTCATAGTTTATTCTTTTTATGCGAGAAACTAACCTGCTATTCTACCACAGGAATATTAAGGAACGACATCAATTAACTAATCTTAAATAGGAAAAAGAGAAGTACCATGTGACTGTCGAGTACTCACAGCAAAGAAAGGGACCGAGCTGTATTTGTGGAATAGGAATTTAACCAAATAGTACATAACAATAATGTTGTAGCCTTAACTCCCAACCATTATAGACTAAGTTTACAATTAGAACGATGTTAAAAGAGAAATTTAATTTTCCAATATAGTCTAATAGCATGGACGATCAAAATTATATTGAGTAAAAACTCTACAAAGCAGCACCTGCTTTAAAATCAAAATTATATTGAGTTTAAAGCCCACAAAGCAACAACAGTTTGAAGAAATCCAAAAGTAGTACACACGTAGGATGAAATTGCTTTGACCTAAAAGGTATTTTCCACCTTTCCCAAGTGAAAATCCAATGGAAAACACACCTCAAAAGGGACAGTAGGGGAACCTTTCAGAAGCGGATGGAATGGCCTACCTGCCAGCCGGGGTAATGATGTGAGAAACTCTCATACGGATGGAAGCGGTGGCCGCAGGCGAGCACTGCGTGTGTGGGCTCCAGCCATAATGGGCGAGCGTGGACGACGGTGCACTGGTACTCCATGTACTCAATCATGTGTGGTACCTCATCCATGGTGGTTCTCCGGCTGGGCATCCGTAGTATTTGCAAGTATGGAAGTGCGGTGGGATTAATTGGGCATAGCACATGACATCTTTTCTGTGGTGGTTAGACGGCGGCTACATCTGGCGACATCCCAAAGACGGTGGTTGGATTGAGATAAGAGATGGGGTGCATGGCAATGCCATATGGAGGAAGGAGATTGAGGAGAAGTGACCTGTTCATCTTGGACCTGGGCTGCATGGCGGCGGCGGCCTGTCTGTCTTGGTCGTGGGAAAAGAACGCCACATATCAGAGGACAGGTGCATCGTGGCGGCGACATGTGGAGGAAGGAGATCGAGTAGACATGTTCGTCTTGGACATCAGTTCGTGCGGCATGAGTACCGCATGGAACTGCAGAGAATCGTGGAGAGAGGGCTAGATATTAGGAGTCCTATACGTAATTAAGCTGGATACGCCACGGCAGGAATTGCAAATTGTATTTACCTACGTAACCAGATTTGACTTGGTTTTTTCTAGCGTGAGTAGATTGGACTTGTTGCCTTTTTTTTACGCGACCAAATTGGACTTGTTTCCCGTGTAGATGTCCAGATTGGACTAGTTGCCCATGTAGACCTTTAGCATTACGTGCAACGTTGTATGGATCAATGGAGAGGCGGATTTTCTGATTGTTTTCTAGGATTAATCTACACCGTAATAATTTGGTCCCATCAGATTAACGGCTCCTAATTTCTAATTAACGTGAGAATTTCTTGGAAGTCCAGAATTAGTATAGGTATAAGTATAGATAGATAGATAGATAGATAGATAGATAGATAGATAGATAGATATAGATGTAGATTCAACTTTCTCATTCATGAGGTGCCCAAATATAGTTTTCATTTTTTCATAAGTGTCTATGACATTCCCTTCAAGGAAACCTTCTTCAAATATAGAATCTAAGACATGCTTAAAAGAAGAGGGAAGGGCAATATAAAAGCTTTTTAGGTAAACTTCAATTTGATATTGAGGAACATAGCTAGCCCTGGTCCTTAATAGTCTATACCAAGCATCTTTCAAAGATTCGTCAAGTAAATAACGAAAAATTCCAGAATCATCTTCATCAAAATTATTAAGACTCTCATTGATAACTCCGGTAGGTTTTTCCATAGTATCCTTATTTATAAGTTTAGCGAGGATAGAGGGGTTGTCCAAAGTACTAAAACTCTGGAGAGAACCCCCAACCCTTTTTGATTCGGACATAGCGGAAGAAAGGTAAGCGGAAAGAGAGGGAGGATAGAGAGAGGGTGAATAAAACGGCAAGGGTGAAGTGGGGGAGAGGAAAACGAGAGGCAAATGGCAAATAATGTAATGCGGGAGATAAGCGTATGTGATGGGTACTTGGTATGTTGACTTTTGCGTAGACCTCCCCGGCAACGGCGCCAGAAATCCTTCTTGCTACCTCTTGAGTACTGCGTTGGTTTTCCCCGAAGAGGAAGGGGTGATGCAGCAAAGTAGCGTAAGTATTTCCCTCAGTTTTTGAGAACTAAGGTATCAATCCAGTAGGAGGCTACGCGCGAGTCCCTCGCACCTGCACAAAACAAATAAATCCTCGCAACCAACGCAAATAGGGGTTGTCAATCCCTATAGGGCCACTTACGAGAGTGAGATCTGATAGATATGATAAGATAATATTTTTGGTATTTTTATGGTAAAAGATGCAAAGTAAAATAAAGGCAAAGTAAATAGTAAAGGAAATAACTAAGTAGTAGGATATTAATATGATAAAGATAGACCCGGGGGCCATAGGTTTCACTAGTGGCTTCTCTCGAGAGCATAAGTATTCTACGGTGGGTGAACAAATTACTGTTGAGCAATTGATAGAATTGAGCATAGTTATGAGAATATCTAGGTATGATCATGTACATAGGCATCACGTCCGAGACAAGTAGACCGACTCCTGCCTGCATCTACTACTATTACTCTACACATCGACCGCTGTCCAGCATGCATCTAGAGTATTAAGTTAAAAACAGAGTAACACCTTAAGCAAGATGACATGATGTAGAGGGATAGACTCATGCAATATGAAGAAAACCCTATCTTGTTATCCTCGATGGCAACAATACAATACGTGCCTTGCTGCCCTTACTATCACCGGGAAAGGACACCGCAAGATTGAACCCAAAGCTAAGCACTTCTCCCATTGCAAGAAAGATCAATCTAGTAGGCCAAACCAAACTGATAATTCAAAGAGACTTGCAAAGATACCCAATCATACATAAAAGAATTCAAAGAAGATTCAAATATTATTCATAGATACACTTGGTCATAAACCCACAATTCATCGGTCTCAACAAACCCACCGCAAAAATAAGATTACATCGAATAGATCTCCACAAGAGAGGGGGAGAACATTGTATTGAGATCCAAAAAGAGAGAAGAAGCCATCTAGCTACTAACTATGGACTCGTAGGTATGAGGTAAACTACTCACACTTCATCGGAGAGGCTATGGTGTTGATGTAGAAGCCCTCTGTGATCGATGCCCCCTCCGGCGGAGCTCCGGAACAGGCCCCAAAATGGGATCTCATGGATACAGAAAGTTGCGGCGGTGGAAGTAGGGTTTTGGTTCCGTATCTGATCGTTTGGGGGTATGTAGGTATATATAGGAGGAAGGAGTATGTCGGTGGAGCAATAGGGGGCCCACGAGGGTGGAGGGTGCACCTGGTGGGGGTGGGCGCACCCCCCTACCTCGTGCCCTCCTGTTTTCTTTCTTGACGTAGGGTCCAGGTCTCCCTGATCATAATCTTCCTAAAATTCACGTTCCCGGAGGTTTCATTCCGTTTGGACTCCGTTTGATATTCCTTTTCTTCGAAACCCTAAAACAGGCAAAAAACAGCAATTCTAGGCCGGGCCTCCGGTTAATAGGTTAATCCCAAAAATAATATAAAAGTGGATAATAAAGCCCAATAATGTCTAAAACAGTAGATAATATAGCATGGAGCAATCAAAAGTTATAGATACGTTGGAGATGTATCATGGAACTCTCAATGAAAGCACCAATGTCGGTGTCAAAACCGGCGGATCTCGGGTAGGGGGTCCCAAACTATGCGTCTAAGATCGACGGTAACACGAGACAGGGGACACAATGTTTTACCCAGGTTCGGGCCCCCTCTATGGAGGTAATACCCTACGTCCTGCTTGATTGATCTTGATGAATATGAGTATTACAAGAGTTGATCTACCACGAGATTGTAATGGCTAAACCCTAGAGGCCTAGCTTGTATGGTTATGGTAATGTATCTCCTCCAGACAAAGTCCTCCGGTTTATATAGACACCGGGAGGATCTAGGGTTACACAAGGTCGGTTACAAATAAAGGAATCTACATATCTAGTCGTCAAGCTTGCCTTCCACGCCAAGGAGAGTCCATCCAGACACGGGTGCAGTCTTCGGCCTTCGTATCTTCACAGCCCATCAGTCCGGCCCATGGCTAACAGGCTGGACGCCCGAGGACACCTTAGTCCAGGACTCCCTCACTGCCCGCCGCCGCTGCGTTGCCCATTCGGGCCGTAGCGCTGCGGCCTGCGGTCCACTCCGCCGTCACCATGCGTCGACCTTCCGTGGTATGCGCTGCGCCGTCTCCCTCGGTGTGGGAACGCCATCGTCCGCGCCGGTCTTCGTCATGTTGTTGGGTTCTTCACCTACTTCGAGCACCGCCGCCACGCTCCTAACTTGGCCGCCGCCGGTACCCCTGTAGCCGCCGCCGCCTGTCCACCCCCTTCATCTTCGTCAAGCACCAGCCTGTCGCCAACGTCTCCATCTTCTTCCTCGACCACTTCGTCTATGACCATCGCTGGCGACATCGGCCCCGCGCCGATTGGCGCTGCAACCGTTGTCGAGTCTTCTTCTCTGCTGGCCCTTCGACTCCTCGACATGGCGACAACTCATGCAGGTCCCTCGTCTACGCATGCCTGGTGCTGACAACACCGACATGTGCGGTGGTCCATGACGTGTCCCAGGCCTGGCAAGCTTAATGTGGCGCTTCGTCAACTTCGTCTCCGTCCATCTATGCATGCCCACTGTTGGAAACACCAACGTGTGCCTTCATCGATGATGTGTCCCTGGGCTTGCCAAACTCGGCGCGATCCCTCGTCAACATCGTCTTCTCCCCGCGCACCACTACTTCAACACCAATGCCCCCATGACTAACTCGACGCCTCCTTGCGGCAGCGGCTCCACGGTGACTTCCTCGACACCAGCTACCCCGACTCGACATCGACCATGACATTTCTTCGCACGGCTACCTCGACCACGGCTACACCATCCTACGCTCTCGGCTACATCGACATCGGCACAAAGGGATACCGCCTTGCTTGAGCAGCCTCGTCGGTTTTCACTCCAGTCACGCCTTTCGCGATGCATCGACCGTTATGACTGTGTGTGGGGGTGTCCATTGGCTTGCCTTCGGATTCTTCTCCAGTCTCACCGTCTGCGTCGCTACCGTTGTGACTGCAGGGGATGTTGAGTATCGTGATTGTATTGGAAACATAGGATAGACTAGAAATTATTCTGGCCACGAGGCTCAAGCAATAAACATCCATCATCAAACAACTATTCCACCAATCCCTCTCCCTCCCTTCTAACAGTAACCACCATCCATTCATAACTGATGATGGGTGCAATCAAAAAAATAGTACTACTCCCTCCGTTCCTAAATATAAGTCCTTTTAGACATTTCAAATGGACTACAACATACGGATGTATGTAGACATATTTTAGAGTATAGATTCTCTCATTTTGCTCCGCATGTAGTCACTTGTTGGAATCTCTAAAAATACTTATATTTGGGAATGGAGGGAGTAGCCGATTACTAATTCTTTGATTCCATCCAAAGAATTGACACCCGGTGGTCCTCTCCACCATGCCTCCTCTCATCTCCTCCAACCTCTCCACACACCTCCTCTCCACCACCTCCAATGGAGTTAGCTAGGCTTTGGACACCATGGATGGACTCCTGCACTAGGATTTCAAGCCCGGACTTGCGGCCGTGGATCAGGTGCGTCGTCGCTTTGGTGAAACTGTTCATTTCTAACCCTCTCATCAACCAAGGAATTCTTCTTGGTGGTATCCTTTTCTTCGGCCTCTTTTGAACTCCCGGAACGCTCCGTGTGTTTGGCTTTACAATGTTGCATTGGAGGTCACCCTCAGGGATTTCTATCTATGCAAATCAGTGAGAGATCCTATCAGTTTTTGGTTGCCGGCAACAAAGTTGGGCATGTCATCCATGGTCTCAAAGATCGCATTTTGCTAGACTTCATATGTCATTTTCATCTCTACAATGGTCGGTTCAATACTCTACATCGTTTTGATTCTCATTGGCATGTGGACACAGTGATTGAATCTATTGCTGCTCATTCTCCTATTGTTGTATGGGTTAACACTAATTTCCTCGAGAAGAGTGTTGTTATGGACACATCATCAGTCAAGGAATTGGGAAAATTTGGACTTTCTCCTATACAATTCATGGATTTTCATAACAAGAATAGCGATGAAGCCTCTTCTTCCCAGTCGGTTCAATTTCAAACACAGTAGTTTCCTACAAGGGAGGATTTTTTGGGCATAAAGAATATTATTGAGGACTCTATTTTAATTGGCAGTTTCTGTTTTCCCACTGATTGCTGCTACCCGGTCACGCCACAATGTTTCCTCAGCTCTGCACTCAAATATGCTCTGAAACAAACGTCATGGCCTCCGACTCTTGACACCGCTTTAATGCAGGATTTGATGTACTCTGGTTATGGTTAATAATAAGTTAATACTCTGGCCAAATATTGGAGCACACTTTGTGCGAAATGCCTACAATGGGGTCACAATAAATCAGCTTGCCTAGCTAGGATTATTTGCCTTAATTGTTTTGCTCTGGGACATAAAGTTAATGCATGCCCGGATATCTGGGACATTCAATATACTGGTATGGCAACCACTTTTGTAATCCCATAGTGTTTGGTCAAATCGGCTGACTTGGGGAACCAAATCAACACTTCCAAAAATCACACACCCCCACGGCCTGATCGACCTAATCCCCGACGCAAATCCCAGACCATTCGATGTGCATCATGCAGTCATTATGGGCATATGGAGAAATCCTGTTGGCAGCGGAAACGGGGCAAACAATGGAAGTGGGTACCCAAAGTTATAGTCGAGCCTCGGCTGGCCTCTTCGGCTTCTGCTACCTGATGTCTACTACACAACCTTCTTCTTGTAGATGTTGTTGGGCCTCCAAGTGCAGAGGTTTGTAGGACAGTAGCAAATTTCCCTCAAGTGGATGACCTAAGGTTTATCAATCCGTAGGAGGCGTAGGATGAAGATGGTCTCTCTCAAGCAACCCTGCAACCAAATAACAAAGAGTCTCTTGTGTCCCCAACACACCCAATATAATGGTAAATTGTATAGGTGCACTGGTTAGGCGAAGAGATGGTGATACAAGTGCAATATGGATGGTAGATAAAGGTATTTGTAATATGAAAATATAAAAACAGCAAGGTAACTAATGATAAAAGTGAGCACAAATGGTATTGCAATGCTAGGAAACAAGGCCTAGGGTTCATATTTTCACTAGTGCAAGTTCTCTCAACAATAATAACATAATTGGATCAAATAACTATCCCTCAACATGCAACAAAGAGTCACTCCAAAGTCACTAATAGTGGAGAACAAACGAAGAGATTATGGTAGGGTACGAAACCACCTCAAAGTTATTCTTTCCAATCAATCCGTTGGGCTATTCCTATAAGTGTCACAAACAGCCCTAGAGTTTGTACAAGAATAACACCTTAAGACACAAATCAATCAAAACCCTAATGTCACCTAGATATTCCAATGTCACCTCAAGTATCTGTGGGTATGATTATATGATATGCATCACACAATCTCAGATTCATCTATTCAACCAACACATAGAACCTCAAGGAGTGCCCCAAAGTTTCTACCGGAGAATCACGACGAAAACGTGTGCCAACCCCTATGCATAGGTTCATGGGCGGAACCCGCAAGTTGATTACCAAAACATACATCAAGTGAATCACGTGGTATCCCATTGTCACCACAGATACGCACGACAAGACATACATCAAGTGTTCTCAAATCTTTAAAGACTCAATCCGATAAGATAACGTCAAAAGGGGAAACTCAATCCATTACAAGAGAGTAGATGTGACACTCCAAAAA
The DNA here is from genome assembly GCF_056163025.1 of Triticum urartu. Classification (NCBI taxonomy): domain Eukaryota; kingdom Viridiplantae; phylum Streptophyta; class Magnoliopsida; order Poales; family Poaceae; genus Triticum; species Triticum urartu. The sequence continues at coordinate 505,652,550 of NC_141873.1, read as the reverse complement.
TTTTGATTTGGTTTTTATCAAAATCTTTATTTGATTTGGAGGAGGCTATTTAAATTTTTTCTTAAACCCTCTCCCTCTCAAAACTTTTATGACAAATATTTTGGTACTCTTCTCAACCTTGATTTTTGGTCTTGAGAACTTTTCATGTTGTCTTGACTCTACTCAAATTTATTTTCTGAATTTCCTTCTATTAAAAAGAAACCCTAGGGATTATGGGTTATTCTTTTCCCCATTCAAAAATTTCCTCTTTTGCCATGTCACATTTTGACATAGCATTCCAAAACCCATCCCTGCCTTAGATCAAGGCAAGACCCCACCTCCAGCAAGTTTCAAGCCATTTTTGTTTTCTATTCAATTTATTTTAACCTCAAAACTATTTCTGTGATTTGTTTTGGACATAGGTGATTTTCAAAGGAACTACAAGTTTCCTTTTGAGTTTTAACTCCAAACAAACTCCTCTGACTAGTCCTTAGTACCTCCAACCTAGATCCATCAAGATCCACTTGTCCTCAGTTCAAAATTTTCAAATTTTGCCCACTGCAAGTTTGGACCAGAAATGCCATTTTCAGTGAAATCCATATTTTTCCTTTTCCAAAAATTCTGAGAAAATTCATACAGCTTCCAGATACACCAAGAGGCCACCTCACCGAAGATCACCTCTAGAAAAATTTCCCACATGAAAAAAACATTTCATCGAACACCTAGCATGCACTGTTTCTGTTTGAATTCAGGAAAAGTTCAGAGATTCAGTGTCTGGGTTCAGTCGACAGTACCATTTCGTCAGAACCCGTCGACAATCTCGCCAGTAGCCTCCTTGGATCAATGCTCACTGCTCCCCCTCCTTATCCAGTGCGCCACACACTCGCTTGGCCGGGCGCGGGCGTCGGTGGCGACGTGGCTCGCCAGCTCCGGCGTCTTCTACGGTGGTAGCGCCACCCGTGGCGGCCAATAGAGGCCGGCCCTGCCTTTCGGCGCCGTCCGGCACCGCCCCAGCCACCAGAGCCCTTCGCGTGTCCATCCCCTCCTCTGTGCACGACTGCGGCACCGTCGCCGTGGCCTGGCAAGCACAGAGCGTGCTCTCTGCCGCCGACGGGCCCGCGAGGCGCCGTTCCATCGAAACCGCGGAGCAGGCCAAATCCCACCAAGGTTAGCATTTGAGTGGAGCCAGTGGATCATCACTAAGCTGCCCAATCCCCTAAATGGCCCGTTCAACCTCTGCAAGAGCCATAGCCATCGTCGAAGTTATCCCGTTCTCGGGCACCGCCTCGGGCCGGCTATAGAAGGGGGCCTCGAGCTCGATCTCGACCAGGCATCACCCCTACAGCTCTCCAGAGCCACGTCCAGCCACTAGGAGGACCTCGAGGGGGTCTTCTTCTCCGTCTCCGGCCGCCCCGATCCGCTTCGGGCTCCGGCACGATCCACGCCGGTGAGGGCACCCACGCCTCCCTAACTCTGCCTGTAGCCTCCTAGTGCACCCACACTTCTAACCCACGCTCCAATTTGAAGCTTGCAGCTCTGCTTTGAGAGAATCAACCTCACCCGAACCACCGTCCGCCGGAGTTGGGGCCGCCGTCGATGTGGTGCTCGCCGACGCTCAACTCCACCACCCACAGGTGCGGAAGAACACGGTGAACACGTTGGTACCCTCCGATCCCCTTGCCTCGCCGTGGATCGCCGCCGGCGACCACCGCGGCCCTCGGGCGCCAGTGCCCTATTCTGGTTTTCAAACCCGACGGGTGGGACCTCCCCGTCAGCTTTTTCTTTTTTTGAAACGTTTTTTGAAAACGCCTTCGGGCAAAATACGTCTCCCCTCTGGACTGACGTATTCTAGACTGAAACGTTTTCTGTTTTTATGAAGTGAACCCTGGAAACTTTCTATTTCATTACAGAAAGGTCCATGGACTAAAACCCTTATAACTTTTAAACAAAAGATGATTTTAACTTGAAACTTTTTCTGTCATCTTTATTTTTTCTGTCTAGTTTTTTTGTCATATTTATTTGAAAAATATTTGGGATACTTTTTGTGCACGCACGGTATTTATGTAGATCCAATTTTCTTTAAATATGTAGATACCGGAGGAGGTAAAGGAGACGCGTACTTCGCCGAGCTAGACTCCGACTTCTCCAAACCAGGCAAGCATGTTTGAACCTTTGAAATGATGAGTGTTTTGCATGTTTGCTTGAGTAGTTTTTCTCATGGCATGTTTATATGGGCATTTGTGAATGTTATGTGCACGCAAGACAAGCTACAAGTGAGCTTCCAAGTTGGATGTGTTCTTATGATGATAAGATAACACGATCATGTGGTGACATGATGGGTTGCAGGCTGGTATTGTTGAAGCATGCCAGTTTTATGTCAACCGTGAACTCCAATTTTAACGTGGGTCAAGTCTCGATCCCATTCGTTTCCCCTTCGTGCTGCCACATGTTTTCTGCAAAGGGTGCGGTTTAGTAAGTTGCAAACCTCTTTCCTTGTACACACCAAACAGAGGGACCGTGATGAGGGTTCCATGGCCATGGATTAAAGCCCGTCATCCGGTCAGGGGGCATGGGTGTTTCCGGTTGGGACCGAGAGGGGGGCACCCCTTAGAGCGCACGATATAAATTTGATCCCATGCTATTCGAGGTTGTAGCCTCCCCATCTTAAGGTTTTTCTTGAACGTCGCCGAGGGTGATCCCTGGCAACGGAATGTGGAATGGGTGTGTACTGGTTAGACATGTTTCTTCTAAAACACCGTAAACAGAACTAGTCCTTGTGACTACCGAAATCCGTTGGCTGTGGTAATGAGTACAAACTCTGCAGAGTCAAAAATCATTCGAGTATCCATGTCCACGAGCAAGGACTTGTACATCATCTCTGTATCAGTGTCAGTCTCAGTGGCAAATCTCAGTGTCAACCCCAGAGGCAGCCCCCGGAGTATAAACATAAAAGCGAGAGTGGTAAACTCGGCTGAAGGTTATTTATGTGAATGGACTAACCAGTTTATTATTATATGTTGAGTATTTCCTTGCGATGATTTAAATTTATGAGCTATTTAAATTCGAATGATAAACAATAAGCCCTTTATGTGATGTCGCTCAGACGTCCAACTGTGGCATTATAGTTGCTTACTTTTGATATGAGCCCTTTATGTGATGTCGCTCAGACGTCCCACTATGGCATTATTGTTATTTACTTTCGATATAAGCCCTTTCTGTGATTTCGCCCAGACGTTCGACTGTGGCATCATTGTTATTTATTTTCGCTATAAGCCCTTTTCGAGATGTCGCTTAGACGTCCGACTATGGCACGTTCTGTTATTTACTCTTCAATATAAGCCCTTTATGTGGTGTCGCCTCGACGCCCGACTGCGGGATGTTAATTTACTATTACCTTTCGATGCGTCGCTTCAGACACCCGATCGGTCTTCTGTTATTTTTTTGGGATTCGGGAGGACTACCGCCTGACTTCCTTTTATTTATCGTGCAGTGGAAATCTATTATTTGATTGTGCATACTAACCTGCTCATGTGCATCATGTTTACATTTGTTATATCTTATGTCCGAACTGTCTTGCGAGTACATTCAAAGTACTCACCTGGCTTGTTGATTTGGCCAGATGTTGACGAAGGCGATCTTATGGATGAAGAGTTCGATAGCGAGTCCGACGCCTAGAGGAGTCCCAGTCAGTCACGTGCGACCTAGAGTTGTTCACTTGTATTATACACGCTTCCGCCACCCGAATAAAAATCATCAAGCCTCACGCCGACGCTTGATGAGCTGTAAGCTTTCAGAGTCATGTCACTCTGTGACATATCCACCACCACCTTTATTTCGAGTCAGTAGTTATGTCACCATACCCTTGTGTCATATCCTCCTTTATGTATAATATAGGCGTGCTTGTAATAAATTGTTGAGCATCCTCAGCTCAACCATGTATAATATTTAGTTCTGCTGGATTTCTATATCAAGGTTTTATCTGCCAGTAAGAAGAATTCTTCTGTACTGGTCAACACAAAGGTCGGCTTTTCAATAAATGTTTTATTGGAAAGGCGGTCCTGACAAACTTGGTATCATAGCCAGGCTGACTGTAGGAAGCCACTAGGTACGATCGCTAATCGATTATTAGCATATTTTATTATTCTGCATATTGTAGCAATTTTCTGTTGGTCATCAAAAATTTATGATTTGACTATTCGGGATTTTCTCTACTTTTGTAGATGGCAGGCAACGTTTGTGAGTCACAGGTGTTCGCCAATGTTCCTGAGGGGTTTATCAAGCTCCTCATCTCCATCACCAAGATCGCGATCGGGCCATTAGTCCGTCCGGAGTTCACACTCTACCGGCACAAGCTCAGCGACAGTTTGTCCATGTACCAGGCCGCAGTTCAGTTCAAGGGAGGACGCGCCGAGTTCCGCCGCTTCCGGTTCGTCGGGAGGGCCATGCCTACGGAGAGGCATGCCATGTAGATGGCTGCCCGTGAGGCAATAGCTCGTCTCCGGGATGTTCTTCCTTCAATGAAGACTCGTCGCTACCGCTACCTTCCCTGCCACGTGCCATACACTTGCCACTATGCATTCGCTTGCGCCAGGGGAGAAAGAGATGAGGCTATTGAGATGCTTGTTGAGTACCTCAAGGCACTTAAGGCAGCTTTCGACAACCTCGTGGACGACCTCGTAGCTGCTCGTATGGATTCCATCCATGGCTGCTCCGCCAACAGGAGGGAGCTCCTCCACATGGCACCACCACTGACGTTCGTCTCGTCCTCAGCATCCTATACACCGGCCATCTTAGCCACCGCTCGCCGCCTGCCTACCACTGAGGAGTTTGACCAGGTCATTGCTCCCACTCCAGTCCGAGCCGCACCACCTGCCACACCCGTGCCAGCTCCACAACCCAGTACTTCGCGCCTGGAGCCTATCATTGAGGAAGAGGTTGAGTCTCCAGCACCACTGGGTCTTACCCTCGGCAGGCCAAAGGAGGTCTTCACCATCTCCGACTGAGCACGCCTAGCAGCAGTGTGATATGCCAGCTTGTATGATATGTTTATATGTACATAGGTTTGGTGAGTAGTAGTTTGTGTGCGCATCATGTAGGATCTCGGAGAAGTGCACTAGCCTAAATAACATGTCAGGAATGTGTACGCACATCCTGAGTGATGTATTGTATAATTACAGCTTGCGTGTATGATATGTACTAAGCGGTCCTTCTCCATGCGCAATTGAGTTTTATCTTGAAAAATCTGAGAGTTCTTAAAATTTCCGCCTGTACAAAATTATTTATTTTTATGACTCAATTTTCTCATGAGTTTGCAAAATTAGCCCAGAGTGAAAAATGCCTCGTCCCTGGACGCGTTCCATGCCAAACCCGCCGGAAGAAAATTATGGTGCCCAGACTAGCAACAATTTCACACAGGGACAGTCAAGTCGGCAGGGCAGTGGAACAACATTTTCTCAAGTATGCCGCTTTTATGAGAAAAGCCAGCAGCAGCATCAAGAAATGATGAACCATGTTATCAATATGGGGAATCATCGTGAGCCATATCAGCAGCACTCTAAACTGTCTAAATTACAGAAGACGCGTCCCCCAATGTTCTCTCACACTAATAAACCTCTTGAGGCCGATGATTGGCTTCGAGACATTGAGAGGAAGTTGATTATTGCTTAGTGTTCAGACCGTGAGAAGGTACTTTATGCACCTCACTATCTCACGGGAGCAGTCTCGTCATGGTGGGAGAATTTCCTACACATGCACCCCAATGAAAACAATATCACCTGGGAAGATTTTAAAGAAGGATTTCGTGGGGCACACATTCCCAGAAGCATTATGAAGATCAAGAAAAGGGAATTTGATGACCTCAAGCAGAGAAGCATGACAGTGACTGACTACAATAGTTAGTTTACCCTATTATCTCGTTATGCCAACGAAGAACATATGACGGAGAACAAAAAGATGGAGAAGTTTTTGGATGGTCTGGCACCAGCACTTAAATGCCAGCCGGTCATACACACCTTTCCAGACTTCAAAACGGTTGTGGACAAGGCCATTACATTGGAAAATGAGCGCCACAGCTTGAAGGAATTTCACAAGCGGAAAAGGGACCAGGTTACTCATGCTCGCAACAACCGGCACAAGACTGAACCTCAGAAGATTGGGGCAAACCAACCCACAACCAATGTTCCGCGCGCAATCAAGAATTTTCACGCAAGGGACGAGGATTTTACCTATCGCCCAGGTGTTACTTGCTATGCTTGTGGGGAGGAGGGACACTATGCTAAACAGTGCCCAAAGCCAAGAAACTCGGCCCCAAAGCAGAACAACAATGGGAACAATTCAGCACCCAAGCGTAACAACTTCAACCCCAACAACAATCACAAGAAGGGTCACCTGAACCATGTGACCAAGGAGGAAGCACAAAATGCCCCTGATATCGTACTCGGTACGTTCCCTGTCAACACAATACCTGCCACAGTTTTGTTTGATTCTGGAGCTTCTCACTCGTTCATTTCGAAGAGTTTTGCTTTGCAACATGATTTTTCGATACTCCCTTTGGAAAAATCCATGATCATCAAGTCCCGTGGGAATAAGCAAATCACTCAGAGTTACTGCCAAGGTGTAGTTATTGAGCTCAGAGGGCTAAAGTTTCAAGCAAACCTCGTCGTATTAGAAAATAAAGGGCTGGAGGTTATCCTAGGAATGGATTGGTTAACCACCAACAAAGGGTTTATCGATTGCTTCAATCGGACTGTAATCCTCACTCATCATCACGGGAAGACAATAAAAGTCGCAGCCCAAGAAAGACCAGGATCACGACAACCAAGATTGAACAAGGTGGACACCTCAGAGTTAAGAAAAGTTCCAGTGGTGTGCGAGTTCCCTGACGTATTTCCCGAAGAACTACCAGGCATGCCGGCAGACCGAGAAATAGAGTTCAGCATTGAACTAGCACCTGGAACCACCCCCATCTACAAGAAACCCTATAGGATGGCACCCTCTGAGTTAGTAGAATTAAAGAAGCAAATAAAAGAATTGATGGACAAAGGATTTATACGAGCCAGCTCCTCACCTTGGGGTTCGCCAGTATTATTTGCCAAGAAAAAGGATGGGACACTGAGATTATGCATAGACTATCGAGCACTCAATATGGTCACCATCAAAAATAAATATCCAATGCCACGGATAAATGATTTATTTGACCAGCTCGCACAAGCCAAAGTTTTCTCAAAAATTGATTTAAGGTCAGGATATCATCAATTAAAAGTCCGGACAGAAGATATACCCAAGACAGCATTCACCTCCAGATACAGACTACATGAGTTTACAGTAATGCCGTTTGGACTAACAAACGCCCCCGCATATTTTGTCCACCTCATGAACAAAGTGTTTATGAAATTTATGGACAAATTTGTTGTGGTGTTCATTGACGATATTCTGGTATACTCTAAGACACCAGAAGAGCATGCAAAACATCTCAGGATTGTACTGGGGGAATTAAGGAAGCACCAATTATACACCAAATTCAGCAAATGTGAATTTTGGTTAAGACAGGTCGGCTTTCTAGGCCACGTATTGACCCAAGAAGGCGTTGCCGTGGACCCAGAAAAAGTCAAGGCTGTACTTGGCTGGAAACCACCAGCCAACGTAACGGATGTCCGCAGTTTTCTGGGAATGGCTGGATACTACCGAAGGTTTATTGAGGGGTTCTCCACCATAGCAAAGCCAATGACACAATTACTCAAGAAGGATAAGAAATTTGTATGGACTGAAGCTTGCGAGAAAAGTTTCCAAGAACTCAAGAAGAAATTAACAACAGCACCAGTATTGGTTATACCAGACATACACAAAAGTTTTGAAGTGTATTGTGATGCATCCCGGAAAGGCCTCGGATGTGTACTAATGCAAGAAGGCAAAGTAGTCGCATACGCTTCCAGACAACTTCGAAAGCATGAAGAAAATTATCCCACTCATGACTTAGAATTGGCAGCAGTCATTCATGCACTCAAAGAGTGGAGACACTTTTTTCGTGGAAATCGTTGTGAAATATATACGGACCACAAAAGTCTCAAATATATTTTCACACAGCCAGAGCTCAATTTACGGCAACGACGCTGGTTGGAATTAGTGAAAGATTATGATGTTGGCATCCACTACCATCCAGGAAAAGCGAATGTAGTGGCAGATGCTCTTAGTCGAAACCCCAGCTCGGGCAACGACCACCCACATAACTTGAGACCTGAATTTCAACAGGAGTTCACCAAACTCAACTTGGTGATGGTCACGGAGGGCACTGTGTCAAATTTGGAAATACACCCCACCCTTGTGGAGCAGATTAAGAAAGCTCAGCATGGACACCCCAACATCGAAGGCATAAAAAGAAAAGTGAGCATGGGCAAGACCTCGGAATTCGTCGTAGACGATGAGGGAATATTATGGTAAGGAGACAGACTTTGCGTGCCAAATATAGAGGACCTCAAACAGCAAATCCTAACCGAAGGCCACACCGCTCCATATTCAATCCACCCTGGTGGAACCAAAATGTATAAGGACATTCAGGAAAGATTTTGGTGGCACGGTATGAAGAGGGATATAGCCACCTTAATTGCATGTTGCGATTCTTGTTAACGCATAAAAGCTGAGCACCAAAAACCAGCCGGACTAGTACAGCCAAACAGGATACCTGAGTGGAAATGGGACGAAATTGGGATGGATTTCATTGTCGGACTACCTCGGTCACAACACGGAAATGATGCCATATGGGTCATCACCGATAGATTAACCAAGGTGGCACATTTCATCCCAGTGAAGACAACCCACACCACTCAGAAGCTTGCCAAGATTTATCTCTCCCGTATAGTTTGTCTGCATGGAGTTCCAAAGACTATAATATCCGACAGAGGCACTCAATTCATCTTGAAATTCTGGGATCATTTACAACAGGCTCTGGGAACTCAGCTAGCATTCAGTACAGCATACCACCCCCAAACTGATGGACAAACTGAACGCGTGAACCAAATTCTAGAGGACATGCTGAGAGCATGTGTCCTCACCTATGGAACCAGTTGGGAAGAAAGCCTGCCATATGCCGAGTTCGCATACAACAACAGTTACCAATCCAGCCTACAAATGGCACCTTTTGAAGCCCTGTACGGGCGGAGGTGTCATACTCCATTAAATTGGTCGGAAACAGGAGACAGCCGTATCTTCGGCCCAGACATGCTCAAGGAAGCTGAAGAGAAAGTTAGGCTCATCAGGGACTGACTCAAGACAGCTCAAAGCCGACAAAAGAGTTACTACGATCAGAAGCATCGTGAAGTCAGCTTTGAACCCGGTGAATATGTGTACCTACGAGTATCCCCTATGAGGGGCCTGCAACGGTTCAAGGTTAAAGGAAAGCTAGCACCAAGATTTATTGGACCCATCTGTGTGGTTGCACGGAGAGGCACCATAGCCTACCAGCTAGACCTACCCAAGGAGTTGTCAAACGTCCACGACGTGTTCCACGTCTCACAGTTGAGGAGATGTGTAAGCAACCCAGAGAAGCAAGTGTCACATGAGAACATTGACGTGCAACCAGACCTCACCTACAGGGAACGTCCAATAAAGGTATTAGAGGAGTCTGAAAGGAGGACCCGTCAGAAAACAATTAAGTTCTTCAAGGTTCAGTGAAGCAATCACACCGAGGATGAAGCGACATGGGAAAGAGAGGACTCTCTCCGGGCAGAATACCCACACCTATTTGAGGATCAGCTGAAATCTCGGGGACGAGATTTTTCCTAAGGGGGTAAGTGTTGTGACACTCCAAAAATTTTGATTTGGTTTTTATCAAAATCTTTATTTGATTTGGAGGAGGCTATTTAAAAAAATTCTTAAACCCTCTCCCTTTGAAAACTTTTATGACAAATATTTTGGTACTCTTCTCAACCTTGATTTTTGGTCTTGAGAACTTTTCATGTTGTCTTGACTCTACTCAAATTTATTTTCTGAATTTCCTTCTATTAAAAAGAAACCCTAGGGATTATCAGTTATTCTTTTCCCCATTCAAAAATTTCCTCTTTTGCCATGTCACATTTTGACATAGCATTCCAAAACCCATCCCTGCCTTAGATCAAGGCAAGACCCCACCTCCAGCAAGTTTCAAGCCATTTTTGTTTTCTATTCAATTTATTTTAACCTCAAAACTATTTCTGTGATTTGTTTTGGACATAGGTGATTTTCAAAGGAACTACAAGTTTCCTTTTGAGTTTTAACTCCAAACAAACTCCTCTGATTAGTCCTTAGTACCTCCAACCTAGATCCATCAAGATCCACTTGTCCTCAGTTCAAAATTTTCAAATTTTGCCCACTGCAAGTTTGGACCAGAAATGCCATTTTCAGTGAAATCCATATTTTTCCTTTTCCAAAAATTCTGAGAAAATTCATACAGCTTCCAGATACACCAAGAGGCCACCTCACCGAAGATCAGCTCCAGAAAAATTTCCCACATGACAAAAACATTTCATCGAACACCTGGCATGCACTGTTTCTGTCTGAATTCAGGAAAAGTTCAGAGATTTAGTGTCTGGGTTTAGTCGACAGTACCATTTCGTCAGAACCCGTCGACAATCTCGCCAGTAGCCTCCTTGGATCAATGCTCACAGCTCCCCTCCTTATCCAGTGCGCCGCACACTCGCTTGGCCGGGCGCGGGCGTCGGTGGCGACGTGGCTCGCCGGCTCCGGCGTCTTCTGCGGTGGTAGCGCCACCCGTGGCGGCCAACAGAGGCCGGCCCTGCCTTTCGGCGCCGTCCGACACCGCCCCAGCCACCAGAGCCCTCCGCGTGTCCACCCCCTCCTCTGTGCACGACTGCGGCACCGTCGTCGTGGCCTGGCAAGCACAGAGCGTGCTCTCTGCCACCGACGGGCCCGCGAGGCGCCGTTCCGTCGAAACCACGGAGCAGGCCAAATCCCACCAAGGTTAGCATTTGAGTGGAGCCAGTGGATCATCACTAAGCTGCCCAATCCCCTAAATGGCCCGTTCAACCTCTGCAAGAGCCATAGCCATCGTCGAAGTTATCCCGTTCTCGGGCACCGCCTCGGGCCGGCTATAAAAGGGGGCCTCGAGCTCGATCTTGACCAGGCATCACCCCTACACCTCTCCAGAGCCACGCCCAGCAACTAGGAGGACCTCGAGGGGTCTTCTTCTCCGTCTCCGGCCGCCCCGATCCGCTTCGGGCTCTGGCATGATCCGCGCCGGTGAGGGCACCCACGCCTCCCTAACTCTGCCCGTAGCCTCCTAGTGCACCCACACTTCTAACCCATGCTCCAATTTGAAGCTTGCAGCTCTGCTTGGAGAGAATCAACCTCACCCAAACCACTGTCCGCCGGAGTTGGGGCCGCCGTCGATGTGGTGCTCGCCGACGCTCAACTCCACCACCCACAGGTGCGGAAGAACACGGTGAACACGTTGGTACCCTCCGATCCCCTTGCCTCGCCGTCGATCGCCGCCGGCGACCACCGCGGCCCTCGGGCGCCAGTGCCCTATTCTGGTTTTCAAACCCGACGGGTGGGACCTCCCCGTCGGCTTTTTCTTTTTTTGAAACGTTTTCTGAAAACGCCTTCGGGCAAAATACGTCTCCCCTCTGGACTGACGTATTCTAGACTGAAACGTTTTCTGTTTTTATGAAGTGAACCCTGGAAACTTTCTGTTTCATTACAGAAAGGTCCGTGGACTAAAACCCTTATAACTTTTAAACAAAAGAGGATTTTAACTTGAAACTTTTTCTACCATCTTTATTTTTTCTGTCTAGTTTTTTTTGTCATATTTATTTGAAAAATATTTGGGATACTTTTTGTGCACGCACGGTATTTATGTAGATCCGATTTTCTTTAAATATGTAGATACCGGAGGAGGTAAAGGAGACGCGTACTTCGCCGAGCTAGACTCCGACTTCTCCGAACCAGGCAAGCATGTTTGAACCTTTGATATGATGAGTGTTTTGCATGTTTGCTTGAGTAGTTTTTCTCGTGGCATGTTTATATAAGCATTGGTGAATGTTATGTGCACGCAAGACAAGCTACAAGTGAGCTTCGAAGTTGGATGTGTTCTTATGATGATAAGATAACACGATCATGTGGTGACATGATGGGTTGCAGGCTGGTATTGTTGAAGCATGCCAGTTTTATGTCAACCGTGAACTCCAATTTTAACGTGGGTCAAGTCTCGATCCCGTTCGTTTCCCCTTCGTGCTGCCACATGTTTTCTGCAAAGGGTGCGGTTTAGTAAGTTGCAAACCTCTTTCCTTGTACACACCAAACAGAGGGACCGTGATGAGGGTTCCATGGCCCTGGATTAAAGCCCGTCATCCGGTCAGGGGGCATGGGTGTTTCCGGTTGGGACCGAGAGGGGGGCACCCCTTAGAGCGCGTGATATAAATTTGATCCCGTGCTATTCGAGGTTGTAGCCTCCCCGTCTTAAGGTTTTTCTTGAACGTCGCCGAGGGTGATCCCTGGCAACGGAATGTGGAATGGGTGTGTACTGGTTAGACGTGTTTCTTCTAAAACACCGTAAACGGAACTAGTCCTTGTGACTACCGAAATCCGTTGGCTGTGGTAATGAGTACAAACTCTGCAGAGTCAAAAATCATTCGAGTATCCATGTCCACGAGCAAGGACTTGTACATCATCTCTGTATCAGTGTCAGTCTCAGTGGCAAATCTCAGTGTCAACCCCAGAGGCAGCCCCCGGAGTATAAACATAAAAGCGAGAGTGGTAAACTCGGCTGAAGGTTATTTATGTGAATGGACTAACCAGTTTATTATTATATGTTGAGTATTTCCTTGCGATGATTTAAATTTATGAGCTATTTAAATTCGAATGATAAACAATAAGCCCTTTATGTGATGTCGCTCAGACGTCCAACTGTGGCATTATAGTTGCTTACTTTTGATATGAGCCCTTTATGTGATGTCGCTCAGACGTCCCACTATGGCATTATTGTTATTTACTTTCGATATAAGCCCTTTCTGTGATTTCGCCCAGACGTTCGACTGTGGCATCATTGTTATTTATTTTCGCTATAAGCCCTTTTTGAGATGTCGCTTAGACGTCCGACTGTGGCACGTTCTGTTATTTACTTTTCAATATAAGCCCTTTATGTGGTGTCGCCTCGACGCCCGACTGCGGGATGTTAATTTACTATTACCTTTCGATGCGTCGCTTCAGACACCCGATCGGTCTTCTGTTATTTTTTTGGGATTCGGGAGGACTACCGCCTGACTTCCTTTTATTTATCGTGCAGTGGAAATCTATTATTTGATTGTGCATACTAACCTGCTCATGTGCATCATGTTTACATTTGTTATATCTTATGTCCGAACTGTCTTGCGAGTACATTCAAAGTACTCACCTGGCTTGTTGATTTGGCCAGATGTTGACGAAGGCGATCTTATGGATGAAGAGTTCGATAGCGAGTCCGACGCCTAGAGGAGTCCCAGTCAGTCACGTGCGACCTAGAGTTGTTCACTTGTATTATACACGCTTCCGCCACCCGAATAAAAATCATCAAGCCTCACGCCGACGCTTGATGAGCTGTAAGCTTTCAGAGTCATGTCACTCTGTGACATATCCACCACCACCTTTATTTCGAGTCAGTAGTTATGTCACCATACCCTTGTGTCATATCCTCCTTTATGTATAATATAGGCGTGCTTGTAATAAATTGTTGAGCATCCTCAGCTCAACCATGTATAATATTTAGTTCTGCTGGATTTCTATATCAAGGTTTTATCTGCCAGTAAGAAGAATTCTTCTGTACTGGTCAACACAAAGGTCGTCTTTTCAATAAATGTTTTATTGGAAAGGCGGTCCTGACAAACTTGGTATCATAGCCAGGCTGACTGTAGGAAGCCACTAGGTACGATCGCTAATCGATTATTAGCATATTTTATTATTCTGCATATTGTAGCAATTTTCTGTTGGTCATCAAAAATTTATGATTTGACTATTCGGGATTTTGTCTACTTTTGTAGATGGCAGGCAACGTTTGTGAGTCACAGGTGTTCGCCAATGTTCCTGAGGGGTTTATCAAGCTCCTCATCTCCATCACCAAGATCGCGATCGGGCCATTAGTCCGTCCGGAGTTCACACTCTACCGGCACAAGCTCAGCGACAGTTTGTCCATGTACCAGGCCGCAGTTCAGTTCAAGGGAGGACGCGCCGAGTTCCGCCGCTTCCGGTTCGTCGGGAGGGCCATGCCTACGGAGAGGCATGCCATGTAGATGGCTGCCCGTGAGGCAATAGCTCGTCTCCGGGATGTTCTTCCTTCAATGAAGACTCGTCGCTACCGCTACCTTCCCTGCCACGTGCCATACACTTGCCACTATGCATTCGCTTGCGCCAGGGGAGAAAGAGATGAGGCTATTGAGATGCTTGTTGAGTACCTCAAGGCACTTAAGGCAGCTTTCGACAACCTCGTGGACGACCTCGTAGCTGCTCGTATGGATTCCATCCATGGCTGCTCCGCCAACAGGAGGGAGCTCCTCCACATGGCACCACCACTGACGTTCGTCTCGTCCTCAGCATCCTATACACCGGCCATCTTAGCCACCGCTCGCCGCCTGCCTACCACTGAGGAGTTTGACCAGGTCATTGCTCCCACTCCAGTCCGAGCCGCACCACCTGCCACACCCGTGCCAGCTCCACAACCCAGTACTTCGCGCCTGGAGCCTATCATTGAGGAAGAGGTTGAGTCTCCAGCACCACTGGGTCTTACCCTCGGCAGGCCAAAGGAGGTCTTCACCATCTCCGACTGAGCACGCCTAGCAGCAGTGTGATATGCCAGCTTGTATGATATGTTTATATGTACATAGGTTTGGTGAGTAGTAGTTTGTGTGCGCATCATGTAGGATCTCGGAGAAGTGCACTAGCCTAAATAACATGTCAGGAATGTGTACGCGCATCCTGAGTGATGTATTGTATAATTACAGCTTGCGTGTAAGATATGTACTAAGTGGTCCTTCTCCATGCGCAATTGAGTTTTATCTTGAAAAATCTGAGAGTTCTTAAAATTTCCGCCTATACAAAATTATTTATTTTTAAGACTCAATTTTCTCATGAGTTTGCAAAACTATGGCATTATTGTTATTTACTTTCGATATAAGCCCTTTCTGTGATGTTGCCCAGACGTCCGACTGTGGCGTCATTGTTATTTATTTTCACTATAAGCCCTTTTCGAGATGTCGCTTAGACGTCCGACTGTGGCACGTTCTGTTATTTACTTTTCAATATAAGCCCTTTATGTGGTGTCGCCTCGACGCCCGACTGCGGGATGTTAATTTACTATTACCTTTCGATGCATCGCTTCAGACACCCGATCGGTCTTCTGTTATTTTTTGGGATTTCGGGAGGACTACCGCGTGACTTCCTTTTATTTATCGTGCAGTGCAAATCTATTATTTGATTGTGCATACTAACCTGCTCATGTGCATCATGTTTACATTTGTTATATCTTATGTCCGAACTGTCTTGCGAGTACATTCAAAGTACTCACCTAGCTTGTTGATTTGGCCAGATGTTGACGAAGGCGATCTTATGGATGAAGAGTTCGATAGCGAGTCCGACGCCTAGAGGAGTCCCAGTCAGTCACGTGCGACCTAGAGTTGTTCACTTGTATTATACACGCTTCCGCCACCCGAATAAAAATCATCAAGCCTCACGCCGACGCTTGATGAGCTGTAAGCTTTCAGAGTCATGTCACTCCCTCACTATGACATATCCACCACCACCTTTATTTTGAGTCAGTAGTTATGTCACCATACCCTTGTGTCATATCCGCCTTTATCTATAATATAGGCGTGCTTGTAATAAATTGTTGAGCATCCTCAGCTCAACCATGTATAATATTTAGTTCTGCTGGATTTCTGTATCAAGGTTTTGTCTGCCAGTAAGAAGAATTCTTCTATACTGGTCAACACAAAGGTCGGCTTTTCAATAAATGTTTTATTGGAAAGGCGGTCCTGATAGTAGAGGGGGGAGAAAACATCATAAGATCCAACTATAATAGCAAAGCTCGCGATACATCAAGATCGTATCACCTCAAGAACACGAGAGAGAGAGAGAGAGAGAGAGAGAACAAACACATAGCTACTGGTACATACCCTCAACCCCGAGGGAGAACTACTCCCTCCTCATCATGGAGAGCACCGGGATGATGAAGATGGCCACCGGAGAAGGATTGCCCCCTCCGGCAGGGTGCCGGAATGGGTCTAGATTGGCTTTCGGTGGCTACGGAGGCTTCTGGCGGCAGAACTCCCGATATATTGTGCTCTCTGCTGTTTTTAGGGTATATGGAGATATATAGGCGGAAGAAGTACGTCAGGGGGGGCCATGAGGGGCCCACGAGGGTGGAGGGCGCGCCTAGGGGGGTAGGCGCGCCCCCCTGCCTCGTGGCCTCCTCGTAGGTCCCCTGACATGCACTCCAAGTCTTCTGGGCTTCTTCTGATCCAAAAATAAGTTCCGTGAAGTTTCAGGTCAATTGGACTCCGTTTGGTTTTCCTTTTTTGCGATATTCTAAAACAAGGTAAAAACATAAACTGGTACTGGGCTCTGGGTTAATAGGTCAGTCCCAAAAATGATATAAAAGTGTATAATAAAGCCCATAAACATCCAAAACAGTAGATAATATAGCATGGAACAATGAAAAATTATAGATACGTTGGAGACGTATCACAACCCCGCTTCCCCAGAACACCTCTGACGACCAAGCGCCCCATCGGGCATTGCTATTGTCACCGCTCCCCTCTCGGCCATTGCCATGGCCAACTACCCCATGAATCTGGTCCCTTTCCTCCCGCCTGGTTGGTCGATCGAGCCCGGGCCGGCGGATTACAAGGTGCATGCAGATATGGAAGTGAACCCCATCCCGCCGCTGAGCAACAATCACCTGGCAATCGCTGAGGCCAGTCGCTACACCCCCCTGCATCTTCACGAGGGTCTGAGACACACAGTGGAAGGGCTACTCCATGAAGTTGGCTTACCGCCCACAGAAGTTTCTGATCATCCTTTTGGCATCGGTATGTTTGCTTTTGTGGATTCTTTTGCCAGAGACACTGCTGTCAACACTACATTCCAGATAGATGATGAGGATCTAGTTGTTTCCTTTGTCCGTCACAATGCGGCCCTGAATATGAGATCTACTACCTATGGCCCTGAAGTCTGGTTGTTGTATATCGGTTTCCCTGACGATTATCAAACTGAGTTTTATTTGCAGAGATCTGTGGATGACTTTGGTAGATTGGTCTCTTGGAACAACCCTCACATGGACCGCCGATATGTGCTCATTAGAGTCAGGGTTATTCACTTGCATTTGATTCCCAAAAGCATTGTGGTTAGGCAACTAGGTGGAGATAGAGAGTGTTGGACAGTGCAAGTTAACATACTCCGTGGGGCTGGCTGGAATGCTCACATCCCGGAAATCCCTCCTGCTAATGAGGAACCACCACCTGCTAATGGGATTCCACATCCACTATTTGGAGAAGGTATGACAGCTGAACAATTATATCAGCAGCAACTACATAAATGGTTTGCACAGAATGGTAATGGATAGGCTACTGCTCAAAATCTTGGCAACAATGCTCCTCATGTCCACAAACCTGCATAGTGGGGAGCTTGGCTTGAACCCCCTGCTCCTCAGATACCTCCCGCTCTTGTAAATTTCCAAGCTTGGCTCGCTGCTCAGGGGCTGCAGGTCCAGGATGGCATTACACCTAAAAACAATCTCAGTGACAGTCTTGGCTCTGCTTGGGAGAACTCCAGCTCAGGAACCAACAGTATCAACTCTTTTGAGGTGGCAGAACCTAGTGGGATAATTTCTACTCTGTTTGTTCCTCCTACTAATCGCCATACTGTAACTGTTGTTGTGGCCATCTCTGCTGATACTTTACAAGTTAATCTGTCTGTCCAAGGTGATGATTTAATCGGGGTTCTCATGACTGAATACGTGCCCAGAAACAATTTCACCAGATATTTATCCCAGTCCATCATGAATGTGATTCGCTCATACGGCCCCTGGAGCTCTAGCTATGGGTTTCCTATCTCCACTGCCTTTGCCCCATCTCCTGCCGTAGTCAACTATGAGATCAGCATGGCTACTTCTACAGTTCAAGTGCAGTTTCGGCCTAGAATCTATGACACACCTCCAACTGGTACTACCTCAGTCATCATCTCATAAATCAACAATGATCACAACCTGGATGATATTGCCATAACTGCTCCCAATAACAGCCCAGCTGCTGCAACCAACAATATTGTAACCTTGACAGATGAGCAGGGGACTAGGGGGTTGGAGGATGACACTGTGGAGACTGATATCAATTCTGTCACTTCAATTGAACATGCAGTCCATGCTGAATCTGATGCTGCTATGGAAACTGAATCTGACACCATGGCAACCGAAGCTGAGACTGCAGTCAACACTGAATCTAACGCTGCTCAATTGGCGCCAAATCCAAACTCAAGCACTTTGGGCCATCATGTGAATAATCTTTCTTTTGCTTCTAGGCCTGGCCTTGCCCAAGTTCCACTTCTAAATATTGTAGGGCCTGTTGGGCCGGTGGCTTCGCGTACCAGAAGCTCTAGGGCCCAGACTCCAATCTCCACTACCGAAGTCAGACGCAGTAACCGTATCAACAGATACAATGGTTTTCGTGTGCCTCCACCGTCTGACAACCGTGCTCCACACTCCAAGGTCCAGCCCATGATTCAACCTTTCGTCGGGCAATCGAAAACAATTATGAGAGGATGGCATCAAGCTTGAACTACGAATCTTCGAGAGAACATACCAAGATTTGAGAGAAACTCTTCTTCAGTCTTCAAGTGTCGAGAATGACGATGAGAAACACCACCATGAATTGTTGAGATACTCCGGGATGAAAATTAGAAAGTTTGAACCAAACGATGAAAAGTATTTGAAAGATCTTGGAGAAAGACATATGACTGATGATAATTCATTCTTATGTCAACTTTGAAAGAATTTGAGGATAGCTCCGGGAAAATAAGAAGAGTCAAGTAAAATCCTGGGAAAAGACCTGTGGGTTAGGGCCCACTCAAAAGAGACATCATTGAATGATTTAAAAGAGAGATTGCGCCGGTTGAAATTAAATGGCTTGTATGAGATAACATCCTTGAAAGAGCTTGAACGAAAGCAGAGTGGAAACACGAATCTTCGAGATATCTTGAGCACTCCGGAACAATTGAATAGCGAGAAGTGGATGATTAAGAGGTGCACCGGCATGAGAAAGCATTAGAACCGAGCAAATGATATGATTGACAAAGCTTGAATTAAATCCACCGGAGAAGAAAAAGAATGAAGAATGATGAACTTTTAGAGCATCTTCACGAGAACTACCGGGTAAGAACATTGACGGAAAAGAATGGAGAGACTTCACATCAATAAAATGATACTTGATTAAGAAATCTGAATCCTTGAAGAAAAGGGTGGGAGGGCGGGAAAACAAAGGCAACTTGGGCAGATGGAAAGGATACCGTTGAGAAAAAAACTTAGAGTTGACCTTGCGGATGTTGAAAATGATCAAATCCACTTGAAGAAGAGCACACCAGTTGAGAAGGAATTGAGATGACAAACTCAATGATCAAGAAGGATTAGTATTCCCAAAGAAATATGAGAACACCGCTTAGAAAGGGTATGGAATCCACATTTGACTTCGAAGCAACTCGAATACCACAACAAAACAAAACAAGGATTTGGCTTGCAGAATAAGCCGGAACAAACATATGATAGATCCCATATCGTATCATGTGTCTGTTGGAAAGATATCCTAGGAGTTACTTAATTCCCACCTGTAAAACTCCCGAAACATTCTGGTTATGCAATCAGGTGTTGGGGATACAGGGGAAGCAATATATCTCACCCAAACTAACAATTCCTACATCCAGCTGTATCCATCCTTCAACACATAACCAAGAAACCTTCGGAAATCATGTACCTCAACCTTCGAAAAGCTTCTGTTATATGAGTTGTGGCAATACTCCCGAACTCCTGCCCCAGTACTGGGTGGCGTCGAGGTTATCTCACCAACAACTGCATAAAAGAGATTTTTGATGTCGGCGCGCTCAAGTATTCCAGAACTGCAATGATAAAATTGTGACGACAACACCTCAGAGCTCAACTCCCCGGGACACTGCCACAACCCCTAAATGTCAGGAGGCACCAAGAACAATGTTCTCGTCACAAGAATATCGGAACCATTCCAAGATACCCGCGTGATCCTAAAATTGTTTTTCATGAAATTTGAGGAGAGAAAATTCAAAACTTCTACGTCAGGAGGCCTCACCAGAGCGACGAAGGGACTGAGGAGTGAAAAGAATCCTACTCTCCAATATATATAATCCTAAGACTCAAAACATTTTGTTCTAGACTCAACAACGTCAGCGATTCGATCAAGCAGGGGGCTCCTAAGTCGGGGATGGCTCTGATTACCAACTTGTAACACCCACAATGCGGCTATATCTCCCATGTGTCGGGGCACGACTTAGAGGCATAGCCGCATGGTAGGCTTGTTGCAAGAGGGGTAATCTTCATGCATCCCATGTATTGAATAATAAAGGGATAAAGAGTTGGCTTACAATCGCAACTTCACACAATACATAAATAATCCATACATCATCCAAAGTACAATCAAAGGTCCGACTATGGAACCAAAATAAAAGAAGACAACCCCAAATTCTAGATTCCCGATCGTCCCAACTGGGCTCCACTACTGATCAAACGGAAAAGACACAAAACAATGATCAAGATCTTCATCGAGCTCCCACTTGAGCTCGGTTGCACCACCTGCACTGGTATCATCTCCACCTGCAACTGTTTTGAAGTATCTGTCAGTCATGAGGACTCAGCAATCTCACACCCTCGCGATCAAGACTATTTAAGCTTAAAGGGTAGGAAAAGGGTAGTGAGGTGGAGCTGCAGAAAGCACTAGCATATATGGTGGCTAACATACGCAAATAAGAGCGAGAAGAGAAGCAACGGAGCGGTCGTGAAGCTACAAGTGATCAAGAAGTGATCTTGAAACTACTTACGTTCAAGCATAACACATGACCGTGTTCTCTTCCCGGACTCCGCCGAAAAGAGACCATCATAGCTACACGCGCGGTTGATTCATTTTAATTAAGTTAAGTGTCAAGTTCTCTACAACCGGATATTAACAAATTCCCATCTACCACATAACCGCAGGCACGGCTTTCAAAAGTTCAAACCCTGCAAGGGTGTCCCAACTTAGCCCATCACAAGCTCTCACGGTCAACGAAGGATATTCCTTCTCCCGAGAAGACCCGATCAGTCTTGGAATCCCGGTTACAAGACATTTCGACAATGTTAAAATAAGACCAGCAAGACCGCCCGATGCGCCGACATCCCGATAGGAGCTGCACATATCTCGTTCTCAGGGCAACACCGGATGAACACTACGTACAGCTAAAACCAGCCCTCAAGTTTCCCCGAGGTGGCGCCGCAAGTGGATCTGGTTCGGCCCAACACTTAGAGAAGCACTGGCCCGGGGGGTTAAAATAAAGATGACCCTCGAGAGCGCGACTCCCAAGGGAAAGTATAGGTGGTGGTGAGGCAAATGGTAAAACCAAGGTTGGGCCTTGCTGGAGGAGTTTTATTCAAAGCGAACTGTCAAGGGGTCCCCATAACACCCAACCGCGTAAGGAACGCAAAATCAAGGAACATAACACCGGTATGACGGAAACTAGGGCGGCAAGAGTGGAACAAAACACCAGGCATAAGGCCGAGCCTTCCACCCTTTACCAAGTATATAGATGCATTAATTAAATAAGAGATATAGTGATATCCCAACATATCCATGTTCCAACATGGAACAAACTACATCTTCACCTGCAACTAGCAATGCTATAAGAGGGGCTGAGCAAAAGCGGTAACATGGCCAAACAACGGTTTGCTAGGAAAAGGTGGGTTAGAGGCTTGACATGGCAATATGGGAGGCATGATATAACAAGTGGTAGGTAGCGCGACATAGCGATAGAGCGAACTAGCAAGCAAAGATAGAAGTGATTTCGAGGGTATAGTCATCTTGCCTGAGATCCCGCAAGGAAGAAGAACAAGCCCATGAAGAAGACAAACAGACGTAGTCGAACAAATCCTCACAACTCCGGAACGAAACCGAAGCTAACGAGAGAAGCAACCCGGAAAGAAGCAAGCAACATAGTAAACAACCATCACATAAACATGACATGATGCACAATCAAGTATGATGCATGTCCGGTTTAATGCGGCATGGCATGGCAAAGTGCACAAACAATACTACAAATTAAGTGGAGCTCAATATGCAATGAGTTGCATATTGACGGAACACCACATTCAAGTTATTTGGTTCGATCTCGTTTATGTACCCAACAATATTAAATGTTGATTCACATGGCAAGAGGTGAAGCAAATGAAAACTACCTATCTAGGCAAGTTTAAATGAGGCCGGAACAACAAACAACAAGTCCGGAAACTCCGCATGTGCATATTTTAGGTTTGGTACTGTTCTGCCCTAAACCATATTTTAGAGTTGTTAAACATGCAAAGTAAAGCCACCATGTTAAACTAGGCATTTTTCTACCTCATTTACATATAAAGTTTGTTAAGTTTGGAGCTACGGTTATTTACTTACGAAATAAAGCATTTTAGCATGGCAATAGGCAAATTTAAACAAACAACATTTTAAACATTTATAACATAGATGAAAGTGGCATATTATTAATGTACACAAAATTCTAAGCATTTTTCATATTTAAATCATTTTAATCCGAAGCACGGTTTGAGAGCTATTATATGCATGAACAGCAAGGGGTTTTCTGCAAAACTGCCCTCTCTGGAAAAATAGGAAAAACATTCTATGTGAAAAAACATGAAACGGGCCGTATCTGTTGGCCCAACAGAGCACAGAGGTCTGAAGGGGGGGTCTCACCATGGGCTTGGCCCATGAGTTGGAGGGGAGGCCGATGGGCTTGGCGCGGCTATGACCCAGCCGACGCTCGCGGTCGACGGGGACCGGATCGAGCCAGGGAGCTGGGGTTGTGCGTGCGCGCGTGTAGGAGGCGTGCGGCGCTGCAGCTGTTCGAGACGAAGCAGGGGCGCGCTTCAGGCGAAGCGGAGGCAGCACCAGCGAGGCTTGGAACTGGCAGGACTCCGGTGACGCGAGAAGGCAAGGGAGGCACGACTCCGGCGGGCAGGGGCCGGAGACGAAGCTGCACAGATCCGGGCGACGGCAGGAGGTGAACGGCGCGGCTGCGGTCTGCAAGCAGTGGATTCGGGCGGCGGCTGCACGGCGAGCTCCTGCAACACACGGGCGCGAGAAAGGGTCAGGGAGGAAGAGAGGGAAAGAGAAAGGAGGAGCATGGGCACACGACAACCCGTGGGGCTTCACCGGCGACTGGGCTCGCCGGCACTTAGCGACCGGAGGTGGGGAAGGCGTCGAGGATGACCCGTAGCGGCAGCTTGGCCGGACCTCGAGGTGGCCGGAGGGAGAGACTTCGAGGCAGCGAGCCAGCAACGACGTAGGGACGGCCATGGATGCTCTGGGGATGGTGGCGGAGCAAGGACGAAGCGGCACTGGAAGCTCGCACGGGCGTCCATGGCGCGGGATGCAGGGCTGCAAAGGCGCAGGAGGCTGACGAGGTCCCGTATGGCCGGCTTCGTGGATCCGACAGGGACAAACAGGTGACGACGCGCATGTCGAGGACGCAACCAGTGATGGGGTTCCTGCCCAGTGAAGAGAGAGCAGAGAGATGAATCGCATAAAGAAGAAAAGGAAGTGAAGAGAGAGCAAGGGAGACAGGGCGCAGCACAGGCCTACTGGAGGTGGTCGGCGGCGGCGAGGCGCGAGGAGGCAGGGAGCTACGGGAGGAGACGCGCATGGGAGAAGCGCCATGGGTCTTGGGTGCGTGCTCGAGCTCGAGCAGCGAGCTCCTCTTGCTCGAACGCGGGCGTTGCGAGGACGAAGGACGGCGAGGTGGTGGCACGGTGAGGAGCTCGGCCAGGGAACAGCGAAGCTGCTACTGGTTGGAGGTGGATCGAGGAGGGGATGGATTTGGGTTGGCTGGCGAGGGGGTCAAGGAAGATCGGGCGAGGCGCTGGTTGGGGGCATTTTGGATCGAGGAAGATCCTGAGGAGGGGCGGTGAGTGGGCGGCGGCGGAGGAGGGATTGATGGGACAAACTTCCTAGGTTTTAGGGTTAGGCAGGTAGGTAGGTGGCTTATATATATGGAATTAGGATTGAGGTTGGACCCTCCGAAGCTCGCACGGGCGTCCATGGCGCGGGACGCAGGGCGGCGAAGGCGTAGGAGGCTGACGAGGTCCCGTATGGCCGGCTTCATGGATCCGGCGGGGACGAACAGGTGACGGCGCGCATCTCGAGGATGCAACCAGTGATGGGGTTCTTGCCCAGCGAAGAGAGAGCAGAGAGATGAATCGCATAAAGAAGAGAAGCAAGTGAAGAGAGAGCAAGGGAGACGGGGCGCGGCACGGGCCTACTGGAGGTGGTCGGCGGCGGCGAGGCGCGAGGAGGCAGGGAGCTGCGGGAGGAGGAGCCGCGCACGGGAGGAGCGCCATGGGTCTTGGGTGCGTGCTCGAGCTCGAGCAGCGAGCTCCTCTTGCTCGGACGCGGGCGTTGCGAGGACGAAGGACGGCGAGGTGGCGGCTCGGGCTCCGGTAGCGCGGTGAGGAGCTCGGGCAGGGAACAGCGGAGCTGCTACTGGTTGGAGGTGGATCGAGGAGGGGATGGATTTGGGTTGGCTGGCGAGGGGGTCGAGGGAGATCGGGCGAGGCGCTGGTTGGGGGCATTTTGGATCGAGGAAGATCCCGAGGAGGGGCGGTGAGTGGGCGGCGGCGGAGGAGGGATTGATGGGACAAACTTCCTAGGTTTTAGGGTTAGGCGGGTAGGTAGGTGGCTTATATATATGGAAATAGGATTGAGGTTGGACCCTCCGATCAAAATCGGGCGGTCGAGAAAAATAGGCTAGGGAGTCCAATAAATAAAACAAATATGTTTTATAGATGTTTGGGGATGATCCGGACGCAACAGTGATGACTGTCCGGGTCGGGTCCGAGGAAGTTTCAGACACGCACGCGAGGGGTCGGTTGGAAGTTGTGGGCTGTGCAGAAGGCCTCGGGCTGAGAGGAGAGAAGAGAGAGAGAGACCCGACAGCAGTTTTCGGAGACCGAAAACGTCCAACGTTAGACCGGCTACTATTGCCGTTGTAGTTATCCGTTGGGGCGTCAACCGGACTCCGAAAGCGATGAAACTTGGCAGGCGGCCTATCTACACTAAAACAACACCGCATGCCAACTTTCATCCCATTCCGAGAACATTTTCTGGCCACTTATAAAATACTATTTCGGACATGCCGCGGGAGTGTGCGAGTGTGATTGGGCTCAGAACGGGCAACAGAAAGAACTGACAGACCCGGATGGATGCAAGTTTTGAAAACTTGATGATGCAATGCACATGATGACATGATAAAATGCAACACGCAAGCAAAAGACATGGCAACATCGGCGAATAACTAGGAGACACCTGGCGCATCGGTCTCGGGGCGTCACATAGTGGCTGCTCTATCGTGTGCTTGCAGGAAACTAAAAAGACTATGATTGATCTTGCTTTTATTAAATCTTTCTATCCTAGACCATTTAATAAATTTGCTTTTGTGCCCTCGCATGGTGCCTCAAGAGGGTTACTTACAATTTGGAAAAGCTCTGTTTTCACTGGTCATGTTGTAACTTCTGAAGACTTTGTCCTAGCCACTCGATTTACCAGCACACAATCTGCACAAACTTGGACTATCCTGAATATCTATGGGCCATGCGATGGACAAGACAGAATCACTTACACTGATTGGCTTTACAATCTTAACATTCCATCTACTGAAGACTGGCTTCTATTAGGAGACTTTAATTACATTCGAGCTCCAGATAACCGTAATAAACCAGGAGGCAATGTCAATGATATGTTCACTTTTAATGACATCATTTGCAAACAACACTTGATTGAAATTCCCATCAAAGGTCGAGCTTACACCTGGAGAAATATGCAACAAGACCTCTTACTCGAACAATTGTATTGGTTCTTGACATCGCTTAATTGGACAAATGTGTATCCTAAAACCATGGTTAAACCTCTTGGGAAACCGGTTTCAGACCACATCCCTTGTGTGGTTAATATTGAGACGAACATTCCTCGCAGTAAGCTTTTTAGGTTTGATTCATTTTGGCTTCTTCATCCTGGCTTTATGGAATTACTGCAAGCAACTTGGGCCAAACCGGTGCAGTCTGATAATCCCCAAGTGCAGGGAATCATCGTAGCAATTTTCAAAGGTGGAAGTGATAAGTATGGAGTGTCGAACCCACAAGGAGCTAAAGGTAAGATCAATATTCTCTCAAGCCCTATCTGCCACTGATACGACTCTACGTACACTGAACGTTTGCTTCCAACTAGCAACGAGAAATAAAACTACGTTGTGGGTATGAAGTGGATAACTTTGCATGATATCGGAGAGCTAAAATATAAAAGTAGGTGTTGTTATCATAAAGTTAGAATATATTACTAAATATTATAAATAGCGAGTGTGGAATAATGATGGGTCGGTGTGCGGAATTGTCCTAGGAAATTGTTAACAAGACCAATAGTCGTCATTTGCAATTTCATATGAGGGAGAGGCATAAGCTAACATACTTTCTCTACTTGGATCATATGCACTTATGATTGGAACTCTAGCAAGCATCCGCAAGTACTAAAGATCATTAAGGTAAAACCCAACCATAGCTTTAAAGCATCAAGTCCTCTTTATTCCCATATGCAACAACCCCCTTACTCGGGTTTGTGTTTCGGTCACTCACCAACCCACTATAAGCGAATCATGAACATATTGCAACACCCTACAGCGGGAATCCCTCACGCTTGCGTGACACGGAGGGCACCATAGGACAGCACCAAAATAAACCATACAACTCGTACCAATCTAGATCATCAATCAACCCAAAGACAAAGGATATCTACCCAAAACATCATAGGATGGAAACACATCATTGGATCATAATATGTGGCATAAAGCACCATGTTCAATTAGGGATTACAGCAGGGTGCGGGAGAGTGGACCGCGTAAAACATATGAGGATGGTGATGAGGATGGTGATGTTGATGAAGACGATCACCGCGGCGATGATTCCACTCCTGATGGCACTCCGGCGCCACTGAGAGAGAGTTGGAGAGGTTCTCCCCCTTGTGCTTCCTCCTCCATGGCCTCCCCCTAGATGGGGAGAGGTTCCCCCTCTGGTCCTTGGCCTTCATGGTGATGATGGCCCCTCCAGGATCCTCCTCCATGCTCTCCAGTGATGATGGCCCCCTCCGGCAGGGTGCCGGAGAGGGCCTAGATTGGTTTTCGGTGGCTACGGAGGCTTCTGGCGGCGGACCTCCTGATCTAGGTTAATTTTCGGAGGTTTCTGTATTTATAGGAGAAGTTGGCGTTGATTTCACGTTAGGGGGCCCTCGGGGAGTCCACGAGGCAGGGGGCGTGCCCCCACCCTCATGGGGCCCCCGTGACTCCCCTCCGGTAGATTTTTGTTCTAGTATTTTTCATATTTTCCAGGAAAAATCTTCGTTGATTTTCATCGCATTCCTAGAACTTTTATTTCTGCATAAAAACAACACCATGGTAGTTCTGCTGAAAACAGCGTCAGTCCGGGTTAGTTCTAATCAAATCATATAAAAATATTGTAAACATGGCGTGAATACTTCATAAATTATAGATACGTTGGAGACGTATCACAGTCCAATAATGCAGCCATGGTGCTTTGCCGCAAATTCAGATTGCTAAGGAGGGAATTAAAGATTTGGGGTAAAAACATCTCCCGTCTGTTTGTTTCTATTGAGAATTGTAATAAAACTTTAGCTGATCTTGGTGAACTCGAAAATAGAAGGCCATTAGTGATCCAAGAGAGCAACTCTAGATGCATTCTCAAGAAGCACCTGATCCGTTTACTTGAATACAAAAAGCAATATTGGAAGAAAAGATGCACTATTCGATGGGTGAAATTCAGTGATGAAAATACTAAATTCTTTCAAGCCATTGCCACGGACAGCTATCGGGGGAATATTATTTCCACTCTCACCACCTCGGATGGAACCTGCTTTGATGATCACACAAGCAAAGAGATGGCGCTCTTTCAAGCATACAGAGAGAGATTGGGTACATCACATAACACACACATGAAATTTGATCTCCAATCAATAATTAGACGTGTACCTGATAACCCACAAGTATAGGGGATCGCAACAGTTTTTGATAAGTAAGAGTGTCGAACCCAACGAGGAGCTAAAGGTAGAATAAATATTCCCTCAAGTTCTATCGACCACCGATACAACTCTACGCACGCTTGACGTTCGCTTTACCTAGAACAAGTATGAAACTAGAAGTACTTTGTAGGTGTTGTGGGATAGGTTTGCAAGATAATAAAGAGCAAGTAAATAAAAGGTAGGGGCTTTTTGTAAGTAAAGAAGCAATAAAGTAAATATAGCGAGTGTGGAAAAGTGGTGGTAGGAGTTGTGAAATTGTCCCTAAGCAATTGACTACTTTACTAGACCGATAGCAAGTATTATGTGGGAGAGGCCACTGCTAGCATGCCATCCCTGACTTGGAATTCTATGCACTTATGATTGGAACTATTAGCAAGCATCCGCAACTACTAACGTTCATTAAGGTAAAACCCAACCATAGCATTAAGATATATTGGCCCCCCTTCAATCCTGTATGCATCAATTTCTATGCTAGGTTGAAGCTTCTGTCACTCTTGCCCTCCAATACATAGTCCTATCAACATACAACTAACCCTAGGGTGTGATCCACGCGCGCAATCATATGATGGGCACCAAAGGACAGCAACATAACCAGAAGCAAATTAAATCAATCATAGCAATTCATCAACCACCGATAGGACAACGAAAATCTACTCAGACATCCTAGGATGGCAACACATCATTGGATAATAATATGAAGCATAAAGCACCATGTTTAAGTAGAGGGTACAGCGGGTTGCGGGAGAGTGGACCACTGTAGATAGAGGGGGGAAGGTGATGGAGATGTTGGTGAAGATGGCGGAGGTGTTGGCGTAGATCGCGGTGATGATGATGGCCCCCGGTGGCACTCCAGTGCCACCAGAAGCGAGGGGGAGAGAGCCCCCCTCCTTCTTCTTCTTCCTTGACCTCCTCCCTAGATGGGAGAAGGGTTTCCCCTCTGGTCCATGGCCTCCATGGCACGGGAGGGGCGAGAGCCCCTCCGATATTGGATCTGTCCCTCTGTCTCTCTCTGTTTCTGCGTTCTCCTCTGGCTCTGTTTCACCGTTTCGTATATATATATATGGAGATCCGTAACTCCGATTGGCCTGAAACCCTCTGGCTCTGATTTTTTCTGAATATTAGCTTTCTTCCGGTGGGCTCACGAGGGTAGGGGCGCGCCCTAAGGGGGGGCGCCCCCTTGCCTCGTGACCACCTCGGGCACTGGTTCGCGTTGATTTTCCTTCCGAATTTTCCATATTTTCCAAAAATAAGCTCCTTCCGTTTTTATCCCGTTTGGACTCCGTTTGATATGGATATTCTGCGAAACCAAAAACATGCAACAAACAGGAACTGGCACTGGGCACTGGATCAATATGTTAGTCCCAAAAATAATATAAAAAGTTGCCAAAAAGTATATGAAAGTTGAATAATATTGGCATGGAACAATCAAAAATTATAGATACGACGGAGACGTATCAGTACCTAATCTAGAGCATCTCACTGAGCCATTCACTCAAGCAGAGATTGATGACATAATTAAGGAAATGCCAGGTGACAGAGCACTGGGACCTAACGGTTTCAACGACATGTTCCTCAAAGCTTGTTGGCACACAATTAAATCAGATTTCTATGCCCTTTGCAACCAATTCCATGTAGGCAACCTTGATCTCACTAGCATCAGTGATGGACTAATCACTCTAGTCTCGAAAGTTGGCTCACCTAAATCATTCAATGATTACAAGCCCATCACCCTGCTCAACTATTGTCTGAAACTTATTACAAAGATCCTCGCAAACCGATTACAAAAAGTGATACTGCAAATTTCACAGAAACCAATATGGATTTATCAAAGGACGAACAATCCAAGATTGCTTGGCATGGGCCTTCCAATACAGACACCAATGTCAAGCGTCAAAGAAAACAATTGTTCTCCTCAAGCTTGACTTCGCCAAAGCTTTTGACATGATTGAACACGCCCCGATGCTGGAAATTATGAAGACAATGGGGTTCAACGACAAATGGCTCTCTTGGGTTAAATGCATCTTCTCTTCTAGCAAAGCATTGGTCCTTCTTAACGACATCCCAGGTAGACAATTTCACTGTCGGAGAGGTGTTCATCAAGGGGATCCCTTATCACCGCTCATCTTTGTGCTTGCAGCAGACCTACTTCAGGCAGCAATCAATGATGCTTTTTAACAAGGTTTGATTGAACTTCCTTACCCCTGCCCTGGAAAAACCGATTACCCTGTGATCCAATATGCAGATGACACGATACTAGTCTTACCAGCATGTGCCAGACAAGCAATGATCATCAAGAGCATCCATTCAGACTATGCTTCCTCGATTGGACTACATATCAATTTTCACAAATCTACCATAATTACAATCAATGTCAGTGATCAGGACTACTCCACTATAGCGGATATCTTTGGATGCACTGTTGGTACCATGCCATTCACCTATATGGGATTGCCTCTAGGGACATCCAGGCCAACAATACAGGAATTCATGCCACTTGTCTGCAGAATGGGGAGACGTCTAGCATCCACTCTTTCCATGATGTCGTATGGGGGTAAACTCACATGGGTAAATTCTACGGTCACTTCCCTTCTCATCTTTGCTCTATGTACTCTGAAGTTCCCGACAAAACTCATTGAGATGCTAGATAAAATAAGGAGGAGATGCCTTTGGACGAAAAAGGCAGAGCAAGGAGACAAAAGCAATTCCCTAGCAGCCTGGGATATGGTCTGTAAACCAAAAAAGCATGGGGGACTTGGCGTCATAAATTTGAAGGTTCAAAATGAAGCATTGCTGACGATGTTCCTCCACAAATTCTACAACAAACATGATACACCCTGGGTACAAATGATTTGGGAGACCTACTATAGAGACAAAATTATGCATGCCACTGAAGCGGTTGGGTCCTTTTAGTGGTGGGACATACTCAAGTTAACACTGTTGTTCAGAGGGGTTTCACAAGTTAGTGTGGTGTGTGGCACGACTGCCCTATTCTAGAAAGATTTATGGCAGGATGATATACTGGAAGTGACTCACCCGAGGGCCTGCTCTTTTGCACTCAATGAAGACATATCAATAAGAAACTTCCTCCAAGCCTCGTCACTAGCTGAAACATTCCACCTCCCACTTTCACCCGAAGCCCATGACAATAACAATAACAATAACAATGCATGCACAACCCCTAGCTGCAAACTCTGATGTCTGGCACTATACTTGGGAGAAAGTTGAATACAGGTCGGCCGATTACCACAAGTTTTGCTTCAAGTACATGCAGGCCCACCAAACTTTCCAGTATCTTTGGAAATCGAAATGTGTGATGAACATGTTGGTCCGAAGACATTACCAAATCGGTGATGACCATAACTGTCTGCTCTTTGGTCTACCCATCGAAGAAACATTGGACCACATGATCTTCACGTGTGCTTTTAGCCAACAATGTTGGGACAGGCTACACATATACTAGCCACCTTTCACCTGCCGACTGCAGCTACTGCATGATGTCAAACAAACTTGGAATAACCCCCTCTTCTTTGAGACATTCTTAATAGCATCATGGAGAATATGGAAAGAAAGG
Source organism: Triticum urartu (assembly GCF_056163025.1). Lineage (NCBI taxonomy): Eukaryota > Viridiplantae > Streptophyta > Magnoliopsida > Poales > Poaceae > Triticum > Triticum urartu. Next base: position 505,620,654 of record NC_141873.1, on the reverse strand, counting down.
AACAACAAACACTTTAGGGGGGGTGCTACCTAGCATTGACACATGGCTTAGGAGGTTTAAGGAAGATTTCATCCTACTCTAACATAGGGTCAAAGAGGACCATAGGCCATTGATCTACACCTTTGTTAATTCCATCTAGACCCTAGAACTTTTTTGCTTCTTTTGTACCCCACCCCTACTGTCCAGAAGTGGCAGGAGGTTGATGTAAATATGTAACTTTGTAACTTGTTCACATATTAATGATAATACAGTAGGAGCCTCTCCTACTATTTCAGGTGTCAAAAAAATTGACACCCGGTGATCTTACCTATCCTCGCTCTGTATAAAAATATTCATGTCAGAAACTTTTTGTGAACCACTAGCCACTAGAAAATTTGAAGTCTACAAGGGACCTTTACTTTACACACATTTTTAGTAACCATTGCATCGACCAGGGTTCTATAAAATGCATTGTACATTTTCCTTTTTTGCAGGTTTCTAGATAAGACATCTCTGTTATCAATTAAAACTACATAAGTACAGAGAGCATTTAGATGCTCCAGCTTACTCAGCCTGTCACCACATAAATTTCTCCGAAACATCTCCGGTGTTGCTCAATTGTAGCTCTCTTGTCAGTGCACAAACAAAACAAAGATAGAAATTATCAGCCTTTTTTAGCCGTGGAGATTATTCAGCTATGTTCATGCTCGCCAGTGAAAACATTAGGAAAAAATGCTTATAATGGATGAAAGAGGACAACCTATTCCTATCAAGAGATTTTCTTCACTATTTATATTTATTGAATCAGCGAAAGAATCATACACATAAGCACTTGGTTAAGTGTCCCAATTGATTTTTTAGTGATAATTTAAACTATGGACATGAATGATTACTAGAATCATTTTGGTTGGATGAATAGGCCAGTAGCTCTAACATTATAACACAGTGTATATAGCTTCCAAGTGAATGATGAATTATTTTCTACAGTTTACTGTTATATTTTTGTCGGATATATTATGTACGCAAGGGGTTACATGGACATGGAATTGAAAATGGTGTGGTTAGGTACGAGTCGTGTAGGAGTCAGACACGTTGTATTCTAGGCCTCTTATATACAGAGACGCCCGACACATTGTAAACTATGACGACTTGATAGCAACAGGTACGTGGGGGAGCCGACGGCTTGTGACGGCACTCGGGCGACCGGTGTCGCAGTATCTTGGGGAGGAGCGCACATAGTCATGCCCCGGGGATGTAGCCATATCGGTGAACCTCGTTAACAAATATCGTGTCTTGGTGTGTCGTCTATGATCTTGCATTAGCGTTTTATTCTAACAGGTGGTATAACGAGCAAGGTTGTGAGAAGGCTATGTGGAAGATCATCTGGAGGTATGAGGATCATGGTCGACGGGTGCCGGGGAACGTCCGATTGGTGCAAGGTGGAGCATGGCGCATCGCGGATGCGGTCGATGGTGTCGGACACTTAGGGCAGGAGGCATGGACCGTTCGATGGGCTGCGGTCGGCAAGGATCAGCTAGACATGGTGATCAGAGCGGCATAGTGGCTGTTGAAGACGTTGCGGAGGTGACGGATTCGGCTCACGACCAGATCGGCAGCTAGACGTGGAGGACCGCCGGATAGATCGGAGTGTGAGAGCATCGAGATGATGCGCTCGGTGTTGTACAAGGGCGGCGGTGCGGCACTGGGGATGGATTGTGTCGGTGACGCGGGTAGCTAGGGTACGGCACGGCTCGTGCACGGACGATGCGCTGCGCGAGGTGGCGACTGTTACGATAGGGTTGACATGGAGCGAGTACGGGCGACAGGGCTGAACAGATTGCTGGCGAAGAGTCATGATCAGAGAGACAAGGCGAAGTTCTCGTCGGAGACACAACAGCGGCGGAATTTTCTAAGGGACGCATAGAGGAAAGTAAGGTCAGGTTTCGGTTGGCGTTGTGCAAGACGGCTGCTCGGAGCCTCGGAGGCGTGTGGCAATCGGTCTCGGCAGCAGCGCAACGTGCAAGACAAAGGAAGGCCAAAGCAGTAGGTTTCTTAGACGAAGTGCGGTGCACAAGGATAGAAAAAGGAAAAAGATTAGATTCAACCAACTGATTTTCCTCTCGCTTAAGCCGCGTCGCTCGCGCAACATGTGTCTTGTAGACTCGTGCATGACCGCTTCCATCACTCGTCCTTATCCCTCCACGAGATTGCACCTGATCCTATCAGGTCTCTCTCTCTCTCTCTTCCGCGCGTCTTCTTCCCTGACGTGGCCAAACCTCTTCTCTCTTCCACCCACTCCTCCTCTAGCGGAGCAGCCGCTGCTGTTGCATCCTTGCGCTGTTGTTTCATCCTCACCATGGTCGCAGCCGCTACTGTTTCGACGGGGCATCTCCCTCAACTCCGGTTGCAATGCTCTCCTCTCTCTCTCACCCACTCCTCCGGCGAGCTCAGCCTTTCCTTCTCCGGTGAAGCAGCCGCTGTTGTTTGCATCCTCACGCATGGCCGCAGCCCGCAACCATTGCCACGGCTGCAATGTAGATCACTGTCGGTGATGCAACGCAGCACGGAGGAGGAGGCCGGAGGCCTCTGCGCTCGTTGCAGGTGCTGCAACACAGCACGGAGGAGGAGTCTGGAGGCCGCGGCACTCGTTGTTCGTGCTACAACGCAGCATGGAGGAGGAGGCGGAGCTCGCCGTACTACTACAATACAGCACGCAAGAGGCCGGCGTCACTCACCGTCGATGTTGCAATGCAGCATAACAGGGATGCCGGAGACGGGTGCCGCTCACCATACTGCTACAATGCAGCGGGCAAGGGGAGGTCAGTGCCGCTTGACACCGATGGTGCAACGCAACACAAGGGGGACGTCGGAGATGGAAGCCGCTCGGCAACGCAACACACAAGGGGAGGCAGGCGTCGCTGCCTGCCGGTGCTTCAACGCAACAGGAAGTGGGACGCCGGCGATGGTGCCGCTTGATGACCCACAAGTATAGGGGATCAATTGTAGCTCCTTTCGATAAGTAAGAGTGTCGAACCCAACGAGGAGCAGAAGGAATGACAAGTAGTTTTCAGTAAGGTAATGTATGCAAGTGCTGAAATTGTAAGTAACAGAGTAGTTTGATAGCAAGATAATTTGTAATGGGAAAGTAACGGTAGTAGTAACAAAAGTGCAGCAAGGTAGCCCAATCCTTTTGAGTCAAAGGACAGGCCAAAATGGTATCTTATGATAAGCAAAGCGTTCTTGAGGGTACACGAGAATTTCATCTGATCACTTTCATCATGTTGGTTTAATTCATGTTCGCTACTTTGATAATTTGATATGTGGGTGGACCGGTACTTAGGTGTTGTTCTTACTTGAACAAACCTCCTAGTTATGATTAACCCTCCCGCAAGCATCCGCAACTACGAGAAAAGTATTAAGAATAAATTCTAACCATAGCATTAAACTCTAGGATCCAATCGGTCCCTTACGGAATAGCGCATAAACTGGGGTTTAAGTTTCTGTCACTCTATTTGCTAATCCACAATGCATTCCCTTAGGACCAAATATGATGAAGTGTCATGTAGTCGATGTACACATGACACCACTAAGGGAATAACAACATACATACTATCAAAATGTCGAACACATATCAAGTTCACATGATTACTTGCAACATGATTTCTCCCGTGACCTCAAGAACAAAAGTAACTACTCACAAACAATAAACATGCTCATTATCAGAGGGGTATTAATATGCATAATGAATCTGAACATATAATCTTCCATCAAATAAACCATATAGTAATCAACTACAAGATGTAACCAAAACTAATAGTCACCCCCTAGCACCAATCTATAGTTCCGGTAACAAGATTGAATACAAGAGATGAACTAGGGTTTGAGATGAGATGGTGCTGGTGAAGATGTTGATGGACATTGCCCTCCCCAAGATGGGAGAGTTGTTGGTGATGATGATGATGATGATGATTTCCCTCTCCGGGAGGGAAGTTCCCCAGGCAGAATCGCTCCGCCGGAGGGCAAAAGTGCTCCTACCCAAGTTTCGCCTTGAGGCGGCGGCGCTTCGTCCCAAAAGTCCTATCCTTATTTTTTCTAGGTCAAAGTGACTTATATACCAGAAGATGGGGACCGGAGGTGGGCCGAGGAGGCTACAACCCACCAGGGCGCGCCTGGGGGGGCTAGCGCGCCCAGGTGGGTTGTGCCCACCTCCCCCTCTGGTGTTCATTGGCTCCAGTGTTTCTTATATATTTCATAAAAATCCCCATGAAGTTTCAGCTTATTTGGAGTTGTGTAGAATAGGTAGCCCGACGTAGCTTTTTCAGGTCCAGATTTCCAGCTGCCAGAATTCTCCCTCTTGATGTGTTCCTTGCAAATTATGAGAGAAAATGCATTAGAATTACTCCAAAAAGCATTATTATGTATAAAGACATTATAAATAACAGTAAGAAAACATGATGCAAAATGGACGTATCAACTCCCCCAAGCTTAGACCTCGTTTGTCCTCAAGCGAAAACCGAAATCGAAAAACATGTCCACATGCTTTGAGAGAGAGGTGTCGATAAAAACAAAATACGGACATAGAAGCATCATGTTGATTATTATAACAGCAACAAAATTAAACATAGGACTTTTATCATAAGACTTTTATCATATACTTCTCATGAATAAGTAATAGTTCATCACACAATCGAAGTATAAAGCAAAAACTCTATTAGAAACCAACAAACTATGTTCTCAGTCAAGTTTGCAACTACAATTCATCATGTTTTCAGGAAGGGCACGTGTCGGAGCCTTTAGGCAAGTCCACATACTCAACCATCATATAGTCTTCTATGATTGCTAACACTCACCTCGTACCCATGAGCAAAACGTTTTAACTAGACACATAGAAAGATAGGGGCTTATAGTTTCGCCTCCCAACATACTCACCTCAAGGGTGATGTCAACAATAATAACTCATGCTATCTATATTCAACTGGACATATGTGCCTAGATCTTTCCTCACCACATGATGCTTGCCAAAGGAGAAAAATAAGAGGAATAGAGAGAAAAACTTTGACTCTTTGCATAAAAGTAAAAGATAGGCCCTTCGCAGAGGGAAGCAGAGGTTGCCATGCGCTTATTTGTTTGTATGCTCAATCCCTTAGTGCAAGAGAACATCACGTTGTATTGCCCCTTAAGATGACAACCTTTATTATGCAGTCTGTCACTTTTATTCTTTGTCATCCAAGTTTGTACAACGCTCAATTTTCTCTTACACTAAATGATCACACTTTTAGAAGCAATTTTTATTGCCTTTTTGCACCGATGACAACTTACTTGAGGGATCTTGCTCAATCCCTAGGTAGGTATGGTGGACACTTGAAAAAGATTTGGGTTTAAGGGTTTTTGGATGCACAAGTAGTATCTCTAAGTATGGAAGTTGGCTAGCAAAGATATGGGCAGGCATCACATGTTAAAAGATCTATGACAATATGACTTCTATGTGAATATGAACAAACGCTTCCTTGTCCAACGTCAACAATTTTGGCATATAATATTTTGATGAGGGCTCACAATCACAAAAGATTTCTAGGATAGTATATCTATATGTGAATCTCCCCTTCCCTTATTAATTCTTTCATGAATTGCATCATTGACTAATGTTATGTTTGTGAATCTCTAATCGAATTTTCTACTTATACTTTTCCTTATCTGGTGCCATCACCTACCATAGGATTAGTATATAATCTTATTGATTTATTTCCTTTCCTCATTTATGACCTTCCTCTTTTTCTTTCTTTAATTCTTTTCTTAATTTGCAACATGAAAGTAAAGAAAGTAAAAACTCAAACTAACTTTATTATATAACTTGCACACAATTACAAGGATAGATCGCTAAGCAAACTCTCAAAGAAGAAAGGATCGAACTAAACTTTATTTCATCTAAAAGCAATTGATCAAACTAAAATAAGTAAAATCAAAAAGATAGTGGGATGATACGTTACCGGGGCACCTCCCCCAAGCTTGGCGGAAGCCAGGGGGAGTGCCCATACCAGATACTCAATCTCCTTTTGGTGGTGGTGAAGGAGAGATCTTGTCCTCGGATTTCCATGGCAGTGGCATCATAAGAGGAGGAGTGAGTCTCATGGGTCCTGCAACCAACAGCCAAACTCATACCTTTAAACCTCGCCTCATATTCAAAGACTTGGTTTTGAAGATCATAGATCTGGCTTTGGAGAAAGTTGATTTGCTCATTGAGGGTGAAGATGATGTCCTTCATGGGCTTGCCATCCACCTTAAGATCACGGGAAAGGTCTGTGATCATGAGGTGATTGGCATTGAGCCCACGCTCTACCATCCCCTTGCACCGGAAGACATCTTGCTCCACAGCTTGAAGCCTGGCATCCACGGTTCCCGTCCCCTTGGGACACGGCACATCGCGGAGGTGAAGCACCCCCTCATGCATCTGGATGACCTAAGGGTGCTGCACCAATTCCCGCAAATATGGGTTGATGATGTTCTTGAAGAACTTGTCCTTGGAGGAGCTTGAAGAAGCCATGGTAGATGGGATCTGACATAAAACAGCAAGGAAAAAGAGAATAGAGGATTTCTACGCGATACGGTGATAAACAGGTTCGGGAAGTATATATAGATTTTTTATCTTGGAGGACAAGTATATGGAAGAAAAATGGAGTACGAAAGGTGTCCCAGGTGGGCACAACCGACCTGGGCGCGCCAGGCGCCTGGCGCCCCCTGGTGTCTTGTGCCCACCAGGGGACGCTGCCTGGAAGTTTCTTTATTTCTAAAATTTTAAAATATTCCAAAACTAATAAAAAATATTTTTGCGGAATTTTCGGAGTCCGTTTACTTACCGTATCACGTACCCCCTTATTTTCACGATTCTGGAGTGTTCCAGAAGGACCCTTTTATGTGCTCTTCCGGTGTCAAAGTTTGGATAATACTACTTTCAACATTAATAGGCGTACCTGAGATATAATGCTTTATTCGTTGTCCATTGACAACCTTCGGGTTAGTACCTACAAAGTTATTTATTTTGATGGCTCCAGACCGGTAAACCTCCTCGATGATGTATGGGCCTTCCCATTTCGAGAGGAGCTTTCCTGCAAAAAATCTAAAATGAGAGTTGTACAAAAGAACATATTCTCCAACTTTAAACTCATGCTTTTGAATTCTTTTGTCATGCCATCTTTTAACTTTTTCTTTGAATAACTTTGCATTTTCATAAGCTTGGGTTCTCCATTCATCTAATGAGCTTATATTAAATAACCTCTTCTCACCAGCAAGTTTGAAATCATAGTTGAGCTCTTTGATTGCCCAAAATGCTTTATGTTCTAACTCAAGAGGCAAATGACAAGCTTTTCCATAAACCATTTTATAAGGAGACGTAGCCATAGAATTTTTACAAGCTGTTCTATAAGCCCAAAGTGCACCATCTAAGTTCTTAGACCAGTTCTTCCTGGACCTATTGACAGTCTTTTGCAAAATTAATTTTATCTCTCTATTGCTAAGTTCAACTTGACCACTAGACTAAGGGTGATATGGTGATGCAATTCTATGGTTAACATCATACTTGGAAAGCATCTTACCGAAAGCACCATGAATAAAGTGTGAACCACCATCAGTCACTAAATATCTAGGGACTCCAAACCTTGGGAAATAACTCCCTTAAGAATTTTAATAGAGGTGTTGTGATCAGCACTACTAGTTCGAATAGCTTCTACCCATTTAGTAACATAACCAACAACAACCAAAATATTTGTATACACATTAGAGGAAGGAAAAGGTCCCATGTAATCAAATCCCCAAACATCAAATGGTTCAACAGCAAGTGAATAATTCATCGGCATTTCTTGACGCTTACCGATATTACCTATTCTTTGACATTCATCACAAGATACGAGGAACTTACGAGCATCCTTGAAGAGAGTAGGCCAATAAAATCCAGATTGCAATACCTTGTGAGCAGTTCTATCTCCAGCATGATGCCCTCCATAAGCCTCGGAGTGACATTTTCGTAGGATTTGTCCTTGTTCATGCTCAGGTACACAACGTCTAATAATACCATCTACTCCTTCTTTATAAAGATGTGGGTCATCCCAAAAGTAATGTCTTAAATCATAGAAGATTTTTTTTCTTTTGCTGGTATGTAAAGCTAGGTGGTAGATATTTAGCAACAATGTAATTAGCATAATAGCATACCAAGGAGTACCATTAGCAACATTTATTGCAGCTAACTGCTCATCAGGAAAACTATCATCAATAGGTAGTGGGTCATCAAGCACATTCTCAAGCCTAGACAAATTATCAGCAATGGGGTTCTCGGCTCCTTTTCTATCAATCATATGTAAATAAAATTCTTGTAACCAGAGAACCCAATGAATAAGTTTAGGTTTAGCATCTTTCTTTTCCATAAGGTATTTAATAGCAGCATGGTCTGTGTGAACAGTTACTTTGGAATCAGCAATATAAGGTCTAAATTTATCACAAGCAAACACTACTGTTAAGAATTCTTTTTCAGTAGTAGCATAATTTCTTTGAGCACTGTCTAGAGTTTTACTAGCATAATGAATAACATTCAATTTCTTATCAACTCTTTGTCCTAGAACAACACCAACAGCATAATCACTAGCATCACACATAATTTCAAAAGGCAAGTTCCAATTAGGTGGTTGAACAATAGGTGTAGATATTAAGGCTTTCTTGAGTGTTTCAAAGGCTTCTAAACAACCATCATTAAAAACAAAAGGAATATCCTTTTGCAAAAGATTAGTAAGAGGCCTAGAAATTTTAGAGAAGTCTTTGATAAATCTCCTATAAAAACCAGCATGACCTAAGAAACCCGAATACCTTTGATGTCCTTAGGACATGGCATTTTCTCAATTGCATCAACCTTAGCTTGGTCCACTTCAATACCTCTTTCAGAAATTTTATGACCCAAGACAATGCCTTCATTAACCATAAAGTGTCACTTCTCCCAATTCAAGACAAGATTTGTTTGTTCACATCTCTGCAAAACTCGCTCAAGATTGCTTAAACAATCATCAAAATACTTCCCATAAACAGAAAAGTCATCCATGAAAACCTCAACAATCTTTTCACAAAAGTCAGAGAATATAGCAGGCATACATCTTTGAAAGGTAGCAGGTGCATTACATAAGCCAAAAGGCATACGTCTATAAGCATAAGTTCCAAAGCCACAAGTAAAAGTAGTCTTTTCTTGATCAGGTTGAGAAACAGGTATTTGTGAAAAGCCAGAGTATCCATCTAGCAAGCAAAAGTGTGTGTGCTTACATAATCTTTCAAGCATTTGATCAATAAAAGGCAAGGGGTAATGATATTTTCTAGTTGCTTTGTTTAATTTTCTATAATCAATTACCATACTATAGCCTGTAACAATTCTTTGTGGAATAAGTTCATTTTTATCATTAGGAACAATAGTAATACCTCCTTTCTTAGGGACACAATGAACAGGACTTACCCATCTACTATCAGCTATAGGATAGATTATACCTGCTTCCAGAAGTTTTAATATTTCCGTTCTTACCACTTCCTTCATTTTTGGATTCAACCGACGTTGGTGATCAACAGCGAGTTTAGCATCAGGTTCCATATTAATTTTGTGCTAACATAGAGTGGGACTAATGCCCTTTAAATCATCAAGAGTATATCCAATAGCAGCCTGGTGCTTCCTTAGAACTTTCAATAATCTTTCTTCTTCATGTTCTGAAAGGTTAGCATTAATAATAACATGATATATCTTCTTTTCATCGAGATAAGCATATTTCAAAGTGTCTGGAAATTGTTTTAATTCAAACACAGGATCACCTTTAGGTGGAGGAGGACCTCCCATAGTTTCAATAGGCAAATTATGTTTAAGTAGAGGACGTTGTCCAAAGAAATCCTTATCTATTTCATTTCTTTCATGCATATGTAAATCATTTTCATGGTCTAGCAAATATTGTACTAAAGGATCAGTAGGTGGAATAGCAATAGACGCAAGACCAATTAATTCATCCTTACTAGGCAATTCTTTTTCATGATGATTTCTACTAAACTTGGAAAAATTAAACTCATGAGACTCATCACCAAAGTTAACACCCACAGTTTGTTTCTCGCAACCTATCTTAGCATTAACTATGTTCAAGAAAGGTCTACCAAATATAATGGGACATAAGTCATCTTGCGGCTACCAAGAACAAGAAAAATCTATAGGATATTTTATTTTCCCACACAAGAATTCAACATCTCTAATAATCCCACAAGGTGATATGGTGTCTCTATTAGCAAGTTTAATAGTAACATCTATGTTTTCTCACTTAGCAGGTGATATGTCTTTCATGATTTCTTCATATAATGTGTAAGGAATAGCATTCACACTAGCACCCATGTCACGTAAACCATGATAACCGTGATCTCCTATTTTAATTGAAATAATAGGCATGCCAACAACAGGTATATGTTTATTTCTTTTATTAGGTTTAGCAATTCTACCAGCTTCTTCACATAAGTAAATAACATGCCCATCCATATCTTCTTCCAAGAGATCTTTAACCATAGAAATGCTAGGTTCTACTTTAATTTGTTCATCAAGTTTAGGTGTTCTAACATAGCTTTTGTTAACCATAGTTGAAACTTTAGCATGCTCATTTATCCTAACAGGAAAAGGGGGTTTCTCAATATAAGCAGAAGGAACAACTGGATCAACATTATAAAGTATAGTTTCTTATTTAACTGGTATTGGTTCTTTAATTTATTCTTTAATAGGTGGGTGATATTTAAGCCACTTCTCCATAGGGAGTTCAACATGAGTAGCAAATGATTCACAAAACGAGGCTACTATCTCAGAGTCAAGTCCATATTTAGTGCTAAACTTTTGACAAGCATCGGTATCCATAAAAGATTTAACACAATCATACTTTAAGTTTAATACCTGCTCTTTACCTTCGTCGAGTTCCCAATCTTCAGAGTTGCGTTTAATTCTTTCCAAAAGATACCATCATAATGCAATAGTCTTCTTCATAAATGAACCAGCACAAGATGTATCAAGCATGGTTTGATCATTACGAGAAAGCCGAGCATAAAAATTCTGGATAATAATTTCTCTTGAGAGCTCATGATTGGGGCATGAATATAACATTGACATAAGCCTCCCCCAAGCTAGAGCAATACTTTCTCCTTCACGAGGCCAAAAATTATATATATAATTCCAATCACGATGAAATAGATGCATAGGATAATTTTTTTGGTGAAACTCCAATTTCAAACGATTCCAATTCCATGATCCAATATCATCGCATAGCCTATACCATGTCAATGCTTTTCCCTTCAAAGATAAAGGGAAAACCTTCTCATCACCTCATCTCCGGGTAAACCTACAAGCTTAAACCGTCCAAAAATTTGTTCCACATATATCAAGTGCATATCAGGATGTTCGGTTCCATCTCCTGCATAAGGATTAGCTAGCAATTGTTCTATCATACCCGAAGGAATTTCATATTCAATATTTTTAGTAGGTGCAGTAGGTTGAGGGGTAGCTAATTGTGGTTCCGGATGAGGTGAAGATACCCCAAACAAACCACTCAAAGGATTGTTTTCCATAGTAACAAGTGACAATAAATTTCAGCACACTATATAAATGTTTCCTTACCGAATTCCACTTACCAAAGGCGCTTCACTCCCCGGCAATGGTGCCAGAAAATAGCCTTGATGACCCACAAGTATAGGGTATCAATTGTAGCTCTTTTCGATAAGTAAGAGTGTCGAACCCAACGAGGAGCAGGAGGAAATGACAAGTAGTTTTCAGCAAGGTAATGTCTGCAAGTGCTGAAATTGTAAGTAATGGAGTAGTTTGATAGCAAGATAGTTTGTAACGAGCAAGTAATGGTAGTAGTAACAAAAGTGCAGCAAGGTATCCCAATCCTTTTGAGGTAAAGGACATGCCAAAACGGTCTCTTATGATAAGCAAAGCGTTCTTGAGGGTACACGGGAATTTCATCTAGTCACTTTCATCAGGTTGGTTTAATTCGTGTTCGCTACTTTGATAATTTGATATGTGGGTGGACCAGTGCTTAGGTGTTGTTCTTACTTGAACAAACCTCCTACTTATGATTAACCCTCCCGCAAGCATCCACAACCACGAGAAAAGTATTAAGAATAAATTCTAACCATAGCATCAAACTCTAGGATCCAATCGGTCCCTTACGGAATAGCACATAAACTGGGGTTTAAGTTTCTGTCACTCTCGCAACCCATCATCTATTTGCTACTCCAAAATGCATTCCCTTAGGCCCAAATATGGTGAATTGTCATGTAGTCGACGTTCACATAACACCACTAAGGGAATAACAACATACATACTATCAAAATATCGAACACATATCAAGTTCACATGATTACTTGCAACATGATTTCTCCCGTGACCTCAAGAACAAAAGTAACTACTCACAAACAATAAACATGCTCATTATTAGAGGGGTATTAATATGCATAATGAATCTGAACATATAATCTTCCACCAAATAAACCATATAGTAATCAACTACAAGATGTAACCAAAACTAATAGTCACCCCCTAGCACCAATCTATAGTTCCGGTAACAAGATTGAATACAAGAGATGAACTAGGGTTTGAGATGAGATGGTGCTGGTGAAGATGTTGATGGATATTGCCCTCCCCAAGATGGAAGAGTTGTTGGTGATGATGATGACGATGATTTCCCCCTCCGGGAGGGAAGTTCCCCCGACAGAATCGCTCCGCCAGAGGGCAAAAGTGCTCCTGCCCAAGTTCCGCCTCGAGGCAGCGGTGCTTCGTCCCGAAAGTCCTCTCCTTATTTTTTTTTCTAGGTCAAAATGACTTATATACCAGAAGATGGGCACCGGAGGTGGGGCGAGGAGGCCACAACCCACCAGGGTGCGCCTGGGGGCCTGGCGCACCCAGGTGGGTTGTGCCCACCTGGTGGCCCCCCTCTGGTGTTTATTGGCTCCAGTATTTCTTATATATTCCATAAAAAATCCCCGTGAAGTTTCAGCTTATTTGGAGTTGTGTAGAATAGGTAGCATGACGTAGCTTTTTTAGGTCCAGATTTCCAGCTGCCAGAATTCTCCCTCTTGATGTGTTCCTTGCAAATTATGAGAGAAAATGCATTAGAATTACTCCAAAAAGCATTATTATGGATAAAGACATTATAAATAATAGTAATAAAACATGATGCATAATGGATGTATCACCGCTCGCCATACTGCTGCAATACAGCATGCATGTGGAGATGAGGCCTAGTCTATTCCGAGGACAATAGCAACTGCTGGGAGCGTGCTACGTCAGACGGCAGCTTCGTCAGTGTCTACGGTCACCGGAGCATCACCGTTTGTTGCAAGTCAGTGGCGAGTCGCGCGCCACGAACACCGCAGGCAAGCAGGGGCGGCGATGCTAGCTAGCGGCCCGCGTGGGACGCAAAGAGTAGCAAACCAATAGGCCTTGTTTGACTAATCGAACGGCTGGGCGGGGTGTATTGTACGGTTAAGAAGGCGGATGATTTTCTCAACTTTTCAACTGGCTGATCCGTAGCACTGGCCATTCTCAGTCCTTTGGCTTGTTGTCACAGCACACCCGATTGATCTCTTTCAGCTCATAGTTGAGACTCAAGAAGTCGAACTGATTCAGACAGCGAGTTCGAAGAGTTTGTGCCGGTGGTAGTGACCAGTAACTCGAACATACTACATCACGACAGGACTTTGGGGTTGTCTCACTGTATTCAATATAGTTTTCCTTATCTATTTTATCAGCTTTGTTGGAGACCAACAAGTCTGTCTCACTATCTTGAACCTTATCTGCATTACTTCCATTACCATTGCTTAATGGGGTACTCTTCTCCAATACTCTTTCAGCATTCTAAAAAAGATACAAACAGACACATAACCGATTTAGCATGTAGTATATGAAACTCATTTTGGTGAACCAGTTTAGTAGTAAGGTGGACATGATTAAGATAACAAGTCTTTTATTGTAGAGTAGTACATAATAAAAGCATCAAGCAAACATATATCTATGTGCTATGGTCACTGCATTGTCTTGCCAAATCAAAATAGAGACATAGTTCAAATCATATCAGTTCAAGATAAAACAACATTGAAAGAATATAAATGTGGGAAACTACACAACACCACAAGATTTCAGATGGGTACCACGGGTATACATGTACAACAAACAAAACTATTGGTTGTGTTTTGATGCTACTAATGTGCATGATATGAGAAGACAACTATCTACACAATCGAAATTGAAATCAACGTAGAGCAATTTAGAACAGCAAACTATTTAAAGAAGGGACAATTACATTTATGCCCCTAATTTGTGCCCACTCTCAGATTTACCCCTAAAAACCATGTGCTCAAATTTGCCCCTCCTCTGTTAAGGACGCTTATAGAAATGCCCTTCCGTACATTTTCCGTCTAGTCAAAGGCCTTTGACCACTAAACGGGTAAATCAGAGTAGGTAGTTCGAGTTAGCGGCTAAAATGCAAATGGCCTATTAAAGAAACATGTTTAAACATACATGTTGTGTCATTGGAGTTTCAATTGGATCCTTCAATTTTAAAACTAGTTGGTATGGGTAAATACAAGAGCAAAGCAGTATGCAACATAGCTATGGAATCTTACCTGAGAACAGTTGTTCTTCATGTTTAAGTATTTGTTCTACAAGAACAGAGTACAGTAAGACGCAGACATATAGTACTTCAAAATTAAATATGATCTCATAGAGTCTACTAGATTCTCGGGTCTGGACTAGTGCAAAACAAGGTGTTCCCAGACATCATCCCATAAATGTGTCTCCGAAGAAAGTAAGGGAATTTGATGATTTTCCTTGCCGGTGAAGTACCTTTTCTTTAGGTAATTATGATACTGCCACAAAGCATTATTGGAGATAACCATTCTCTATAGAGAAAAATGGGAACATTTGTTGTGTTATAACCAGCATGGGGTAGAAATTATGGGACAAAGCAAAGCAATTGCCATGAATAACATTACATACACATAACTCTTGGAGGAACATCTGCAACTGGCTTTTTCCTTCATCTTCAGTATAATATTTTCATGATGGGAAGATACGCACGTAGGATTTAACAACATCAAATGTGATAAATGTTAAACTACGAATGAATCATTATGCTTTGTGCATAGGAATAGGTGTACTAACTGATGGAGTTGGGGTTCTCTGTGGTAGTCCTGGCACATTGGGCACTGGAGCTGCCTACTGCTCTTGTTTGGGAGCTCTGTGGTGGAGATGGTACTGTGTCAACTGGGACTGGGTCACTATCTGCTAGGGTTGGGGTTAGATTGGTTGAAGCTGGTTCTCTGTCCATCGGAGTAGGGGTACAATCTGCAAGAGTCTGGGTTATGTATGGTAAGGATGGTTCTTGTGCAAGTACAACCAGGGTGCTATCTCCATTGACAGGTAGCACTATTTTATTTGAAGTGAAGGAAATATGCCCTAGAGGCAATAATAAAGTTGTTATTTTATATTTCCTTATTCATGATAAAGGTTTATTGTTCATGCTAGAATTGTATTGATCAGAAACCTAGATACATGTGTGAATACATAAACAAACATCGTGTCCCTAGTGAGCCTCTACTTGACTAGCTCGTTACCAAAGATGGTTAAGGTTTCCTAACCATGGACATGATTTGTCATTTGATAACGGGATCACATCATTAGGAGAATGATGTGATGGATAAGACCCACCCATTATCTTAGCATAATGATCGTTTAGTTTTATTGCTATCGCTTTCTTCATGTCAAATACATATTCCTTCGACTATGAGATTATGCAACTCCCGGATACCGAAGAAATGCCTTGTGTGCTATCAAATGTCACAACGTAACTGCGTGATTATAAAGATGCTCTACAGGTATCTCTGAAGGTGTTTGTTGAGTTGGCATAAATCGAGATTAGGATTTGTCACTCCGAGTATCGGAGAGGTATCTCTAGGCCCTCTCGGTAATACACATCATAAGCTTGCAAGCAAACGACTAAGGAGTTAGTCACGAAGTGATGTATTATGGAACGAGTAAAGAGACTTGCCGGTAACGAGATTGAACTAGGTATGAAGATACCGATGAACAAATCTCGGGTAAGTAACATACCGATGTACAAAGGGAATTACGTATGTTGTCATAACAGTTTGACCGATAAAGATCTTTGTAGAATATGTAGGAGCTAGTATGGGCATCCAGGTTCCGCTATTGGTTATTGACCGAAGAGGTGTCTCGGTCATGTCTGCATAGTTCTCGAACTCGTAGGGTCTGCACGCTTAATGTTCGATGGCGATATAGTATTATATGAGTTGTGTGATTTGGTGACCGAAAGTTGTTCGGAGTCCCGGATGAGATCACGGATACGACGAGGAGTCCCGAAATGGTCGAGAGGTAAAGATTGATATATAGGACGATGGTATTCGGACACTGGAAGTGTTCCAGAGGGTACCAAGTACTTATTGGGTCACCGAAAAGGAGTTTCGGGCACCCCCGTCAAAGATATGGGCCTTATGGGCCAAGTGAGGGAACACACCAGCCCTGGTGCGCTCCTATAGAGGACAGCCCTATGAGGAGGAGAAGGAAAGAGAGAAGGTCAAGGAAAGTGTGGATTAGGATTCCTACTTCCTTCCCTCTCCCCCGTCTTTCCTTCCACCTCGGTTATATATGGCAGGGGGCGCGCGGCTTGGGAGGAACTCCAAGTAGGATTCCTCCTACTTGGGCGCCTCCTATGGCTGCTCCTCCCTCCCTCACACCTATATATATGAGGAGGAGGGCGCCTAGCACATACCAGACAATTGCCTAGCCGTGTGCGGCGCCCCCTCCGCAGTTTACACCCTTGGTCATATCTTCGTGGTGCTTAGGCGAAGCCCTGCGAGGATCACTTCACCATCACCGTCACCACGCCGTCGTGCTGACGGAACTCATCTACTACCTCAACACCTTGCTGGATCAAGAAGGTGAGGGACGTCACCGAGTTGAATGTGTGCAAAACTCGGAGGTGTTGTGCATTCGGTACTTGATCGGTCGTAGCTAGAAGAAGTTCGCTACATCAACCGCGTTATCAAACGCTTCTGCTTAAGGTCTATGAGGGTACGTAGACACACTCTCCCCCTCATTGCTATGCATATCCATGGATAGATCATTGCGTGTGCGTAGAATTTTTTTTGTTTTCCATGCAATGATTCCCAACAGTGGTATCAGAGCCAGGTCTATGCGTAGAGGATATGCACGAGTAGAACACAAAGAGTTGTGGGCGGTGATAGTCATACTGCTTACCACCAACGTCTTACTTAGATTCGACGGTATTGTGGGATGAAGCGGCCCGGACCAACCTTACATGTCCACGTACATGAGATCGGTTCCACCAACAGACATGCAAGTAGTTTTGCATAAAGGTGGCTGGCGGGTGTCTGTTTCTCCTACTTTAGTTGAATCGAATTTGACTACGGTTGGTCCTTGAAGAATGTTAAAACAACAAACTTGACGAAACACCATTGTGGTTTGATGCATATGTAAGGACGGTTCTTGCTAGAAGCCCGTACCAGCCACGTAAAACTTGCAACAACAAAGTAGAGGACGTCTAACTTGTTTTTGCAGGTTATGTTGTGATGTGATATGGTCAAGACATGATGAGATATACTTTATTGTATGAGATAATCATGTTTTGTAAGATATCTGGCAACTGGCAGGAGCCACATGGTTGTCTCTTTATTGTATGAAATGCATACGCCATGTAATTGATTTACTTTATCGCTATGAGTTAGCAATAGTTGTAGAAGCAATAGTTGGCGTGATGACCACGACGCAACGATGGAGATCAAGGTGTCGAGCCGGTGACAATGGAGATCATGACGATGCTTTAGAGATGGAGATCAAAAGCACGGATGATGATGGCCATATCATGTCACATATTTTGATTGCATGTGGTGTTTATCTTTTATGCATCTTATTTTGCTTAGTATGGCGGTAGCATTATAAGATGATCCCTTCACTAAATTTCAAGATAAAAGTGTTGTCCCTAAGTATGCACCATTGCGATAGTTCGTCGTGTTGAGACACCACATGATGATCGGGTGTGATAGACTCTACATTCACATACAACGGGTGCAAGACAGTTTTGCACATGCGGAATACTTGGCTTAAACTTGACGAGTCTAGCATGTAAAGACATGGCCTTGGAACACTGGAGACCAAAAGGTCGAACATGAGTCATATAGTAGATATGATCAACATAGAGATGTTCACCATTGATGACTACCCCATCTACCGTGATGATCGGACATGGGTTAGTTGATATGGATCATGTATCACTTAGACAACTTGAGGGATGTTGATTTAAATGGGAGTTCATTAGTTATTTAATTGAACTTAATTTATCATGAACTTAGTCTTGATAGTATTTGCAAATCTATGTTGTAGATCAATAGCTCGCGATATAGCTCCCTTATTTTTGATATGTTCCTAGAGAAAAATAAGTTGAAATATGATAGTAGCAATGATGCGGATTGGGTCCGTGATATGAGGATTATCCTCATTGCTGCATAGAAGAATTATGTCCTTGATGCACCGCTAGGTGACAGACCTATTGCAGGAGCAGAAGCAAACGTTATGAGTGTTTGGCAAGCCCGGTATGATAACTACTTAATAGTTTAGTGCACCATGCTTTACCGCTTAGAACCGGGACTTCAAAAACGTTTTGAACACCACGGAGTATATGAGATGTTCCAAGAGCTGAAATTGGTATTTCAGACTCATGCCCGTGTCGAGAGGTATGAGACCTCTAACAAGTACTTTACCTACAAGATGGAGGAGAATACCAGTGAGCATGTCCTTAGAATGTCTGGGTACTACAATCGCTTGAATCAAGTGGGACTTAATCTTCCAGATAAGATAGTGATTAACAAAGTTCTCTAGTCACTATAACCAAGCTACTAGAACTTCATGATGAACTATAATATTCAAGGGATGACGAAAATGATTCATGAGCTCTTCGCAATATTGAAATCGGTGAATGTAGAAATCAAGAAAGAGCATCAACTGTTGATGGTAAACAAGACCACTAGTTTCAAGAAAAAGGGCAAGGGAAAGCAAAGGGAACTTCAAGAAGAATGGCAAGCAAGTTTTCGCTCTCATGAAGAAGCCTAAAGCTGGACCCAAGCCTGAAACTGAGTGCCTCTACTGCAAAGGAAATGGTCACTGTAAGCGGAATTGCCCTGAATAATTAGCGAATAAGAAGGATAGCAAAGTGAACAAAGGTATATTTGATATACATGTTATTGATGTGTACCTTACTAGTATTTGTAGTAGCCCCTAGGTATTTGATACGGTTCAGTTGCTAAGATTAGTAACTCGAAACAGGAGTTGCAAAATGAACATATACTAGTTAAGGGCGAGGTGATGATGTCTACTACGCAACTTTATTCTTGTAGACACGTGTTGGGCCTCCAAGCGCAGAGTTTTGTAGGACAGTAGCAATTTTTCCTCAAGTGGATGACCTAAGGTTTATCAATCCGTGAGAGGTGTAGGATGAAAACGGTCTCTCTCAAACGACCCTGCAACCAAATACAAGAAATCTCTTGTGTCCCCAACACACCCAATACAATGGCAAATTGTATAGATGCACTACTTCGACGAAGAGATGATGATAAAAGTGCAATATTGATGGTAGAAATATATTTTTATAATCTGAGTAAATAAAAATAGAAAGGTAGCGAATAGTAAACGGGCACAAAAACGGTATTACACAATGCTTGAAAATAAGGCCTAGGGTTCGTACTTTCACTAGTGCAACCTCTCAACAATGCTAATATGATTGGATCATATAACCATCCCTCAACGTGCAACGAAGAATCACTCCAAAGTTCCTATCTAGTGGAGAACATAATACGGAATTGTTTGTAGGGTACAAAACCACCTCAAAGCTATTCTTTCCCATCAATCCATCCTAGAGTTCGTACTAAAATAACACGAAGCTATTCTTTCCGGTCGATCTAACCAAGAGTTTGTACTAAAATAACACCAAAGCAAATTCAGATTCATAATATTCAATCCAACACAAAGAACTTCAAAGAGTGCCCCAAGATTTCTACCGGAGAAACAAAGACAAGAACGTGCATCAACCCCTATGCATAGATTACCCCAATGTCACCTCGGGCATCCGTGAGTTGAGTGCCAAAACATATATCAAGTGAATCAATACGATACCCCATTGTCACCACGATTATTTAATTGCAGGACATATATCAAGTGTTCTCAAATCCATAAAAGTATTCAATCCGATAACAACGAAATCTCAAAGGGAAAAACTCAATTCATCACAACAAGATAGAGAGGGGAAAACACCATATGATCCGACTATATTAACAAAGCCCGCGATACATCAAGATCGTGACATCTCAAGAACACGAGAGAGAGAGAGAGATTAAACACATAACTACTGGTACAAACCCTCAGCCCCGAGGGTGGACTACTCCCACCTCATCGTGGTGGCCGCCGGGATGATGAAGATGACCACCGGAGATGATTCCCCCCTCCGGAGGGTGCCAGAACGGGATCTATATTGGTTTTCGGTGGCTACAGAGCCTTGCGGCGGCGGAAATTCTGATCTAGGTTAACCCCCAGGGTTTCTGGAATTTTTGGGAATTTATAGGGTAAAGAGGGGGCGCGGGAGGCCACCGAGGTGGGCATAACCCACCTAGGAGCGCCTGGGCCCCAAGGCCCGCTCTGGTGGGTTGTGCCCCCCTCGGGGCTCCCCCAGGTGCTTCTCTGGCCCATCCCGGGTGTTTTGGTCCATAAAAAATCTCCAACAAGTTTCACGGTGTTTGGACTCCGATTAATATTGATTTCCTGCGATGTAAAAAACAAGCAAAAAATAGCAACTGGCACTGGGCACTGGATCAATAGGTTAGTCCCAAAAAATGATATAAAGTTTCTATAAAATGATTGTAAAACATCCAAGAATGATAATATAATGACATGAATACTTCATAAATTATAGATACGTTGGAGACGTATCAACATCCCCAAGATTAATTCCTACTCATCCTCGAGTAGGTAAATGATAAAAGAAATAATTTATGAGGTGTGAATACTAGCAAAGTGCACAAGTTTGATCAATGAAAATTTCAATCACTTTTCCTAGCATCATAACAACAATTCTTTCTTATAAAATTCTCATGTTAAAGTAGCAACTGTCGGATTTCTGGTTCCGGCAGACCCTTGAGGTTCGAACACTGGGGTGCGCGCGGAGATCTCTCCCCTACCGATCTACGTCCGATCCTCTCGTGCGAACTAAGATGAAAATGATGAACAACACAAGAGACACGAGGTTTATACTGGTTCGGGCCACCATTGTGGTGTAATACCCTACTCCAGTGTGTGGTGTGGTGGATTGCCTCAAGGGCTTATGATGAATAGTACAAGGGAATAACAGCCTCGCGAGAGGTGTTCTTGAGCTGGTGAGATGAACTGCTAGGGTGAGTTCCGTCGTCTCTCTCTCTCTCTCTGCTAGGGTTCTACCAGATCTCTCTCTCTCTCCTCCTGAGTGTCCCCCTTGGGTGTCTAGATGTCCCTACTCTGTGGTGGCTAGCTCTATTTATAGAGGCCCTGGGCCTCTCCCCGAATAATTGAGCGGGAAGGGCGCCAAAAATTGGCCATTTTGAAGGGGAACATCTAGTACAAGTTATCCTGACCAAAGGTGGTCTTCGGCTGCCAAAAGCACTGGTGATGACGCCGCCTTGGGCTCCACGGTGACCTCCGTCCTGCCGCTCTGCTGGTCTTGGTCTCATTGCACCGGAATGGCAACCTTTGCCTGATGCCTTGGCCTGTGCTTTCCCCCTTTGCACCGAAGGGGAAACAAGGACACTGCGCAGGCCGGCGCCCACCTGGCGCCCTCCTGGCCTTGATCGTCATGGCTTGCGTCACGGGATCCTCGCGAGGTACCCTTGCCTTGATCTCTCCACCTCCTCGCGAGCCTGCCTGATGAGGCCGCTCTTGAGGAAGCTTCCTGTCGTCTGCCCCACGGGGCTTGGCCCCTCGCGAGGGTCTTGAGCTTGAGCTGATGAAGATGGGCTGCACTGGGCCCCCACCTGAGCCACGCCGCAGGCCACAGGCAGGCAAGTCTGGGGACCCCCGTTCCCAGAACGCCGACAGTAGCCCCCGGGCCCAAGGCGCGTGCGTGCTTGGCTTAGCGGAGAAGCGAAGGGGCAAGCGTGAAGCACCGCGGGCCTTAACAGCCTGCGGCCTTGGGCGCCACGTGGCGGTTGATTGGATGTGGGCGTCTGTGCCTCCCATGACACCTCGGCAACCGCACGACTCGACGAGTCCCTGCATGCAGAGATATGGGTCATGATTACCTGAGGTCATGGTGCTCGGCGGTTGACCTTCCCCGGCTATAAGTACGGGGCTGGGCGAGCTCCGCCAGTTCACCCCTTTCCGTTACTCCTCCTCTTCTTCTTCCTCATCCTTGCTTCCTCTTGCACCAATGGCACCAATCTGCCGGTTTTTAGCTGAGGAGAAGGGAAAGGCCCCTAGAGAGGGTCCTGACCCCCTCCTGCCGAAGAAGCGGCCAATCCTCTGTCACCGGGACGAAGGCGCCTGGCAGGTCGTGTCGAGGCCGTGGTACGAGCGGCCGCCGCCTGGGTTTCTGCTGCCCTTGTACGCCCACGTCGTAGGCCCCAGGGTGGAGGGCGCCGAGCAACACCAACAGCGTCGCCGCCGACACCGGCGAGTCACAGTGGTGCGCGCCGTCCCCCCTGGAGTCCACGCGGAGCACTCCTCTCGCGATCTTGTGCTCCACGCCGCCATGCCTCCAACTTCGTGGATCCGCCTTCCTCCCTCCTTTGCCTTCGAGATGCCGCCGAGCGGGGGCCTGGAGCTCTGGCTGCAGCACACCAACTGTGGCACCCATGCAACCGAAGCGGAGGTCGCGGTCGTCGCTCCGGGCACGGTCTTCATGACCCGGGGCTGGGGTGAGATTGCCCGGGTCTGTCGCGCGCACGGCGCCTTGGTGATCCATCTTGAATACGACGGCGCCTCCTTGATGTTCTTCAAGGTCTTTGATGCAGAAGGACGCCGG
The DNA here is from genome assembly GCF_056163025.1 of Triticum urartu. NCBI lineage: Eukaryota > Viridiplantae > Streptophyta > Magnoliopsida > Poales > Poaceae > Triticum > Triticum urartu. The sequence continues at coordinate 505,597,564 of NC_141873.1, read as the reverse complement.
CTGGAATGCTGCCCTAAGGGAAGCGGCAGTGGTGATGAACTGGCGAGGACCAGCCCCGCCCGTTGGTCCTCATGCAGCTCCTCAGGCAGTAGCGGAGGGGCTGAGGGCTTCAGCGGCTCCCTCGAACTCCTCGCGACCCCGGCGACGAACGACGACAGCTACGAGCCTCCGAGCTCGCGCCGCGCTAGGAGTGGGGCAGCTGCATCGGGCCGCCAGTGCCACTAATCTAGATGGGATTGGCGTCGTCACCGGGCAGCCCACTGTTGATGATGGCGTCGCTTGGGGAGGTGCTAGCAAGTACCATTCCTTAGGGTTAGCACCTTTTGTTCCCTGCGAGGAATTAAAGCAACACCCCGTGGGGGCATGTAAGGCGTCTGTCGTGCCTTCTATAAATACTATATCCTTAATATGAATTGGCGTGAGGTGTTCGTTCTGTTCCGGCTGAGCTCCCCCTTTCTATCCTCGTGAGGACTTGGCGCTCTACGCTGATAGGTCCCAGTCCCCAGGCTAGCTTCAGCCGTCGCTGGTATGCCAGGTCGCGATGTCGTGGTCAAGGCCATGTAGTGAGCGGCCCGAGGTCCGGTAAGAGCCCCCGAGTCGCGATGCTCGGGAGGTCCCCTTTAGCGCTCAAGCAGTCCTTACTGGGCGAGAAAGGAAGGTAGCATCGCTGTGACAGAGTTGCATTGGGCGGGGATTTAGCGCTGCCTTGGTCTAGCTATCGTGAGGGCACGACTTATCTTGTGCGTCTGATGTAGTTCCTCGGAGAGGCACCCGGCCCGAGAGGCGGTGGCCGAGGTACTGCTGGGTGAGGCCCTCGCGAGCTTCTTCCCACTCCCCCACACTTTCCTTAATGCTCTATGTTCTCAGGTCCCGGCCCTCGAGCGAGCTCAGCCGCCACTAGTATGAAAGGTCGCGATGCCGTGGGTCAAGGCCAGGGGTGAGGGCTGGAGAGCCAGTAAGAGCCCATGAGTCGCGATGCTCAGGCGCCCCCCTTTTAACGTGCAAGCGGTCCGTGCCGACGAGTGGGAGAGAGAGCTCACGATGCCCCCAACGTTGCTCCTGGAGTAGGTCTTGCACACCAATCATGAGGAGAAACAAGGCCAGTCGTTACGATCGCCGGCCAACCCATGGTCACTCCAAGGGAGCGGTCAGTGCACTGAGGGCCTGGTGAGGTGGCGCCGTGCGGGGCTTCCACGGTCAAAGCTCGACCAGTCAGGTTTATCAACGCTGCAGGGATGGACCCGTGCGCACGCGCCGTGCCAGAGCGAGCGGCTCTCCAGATAGGCGTCGATCGAGCAGGTGATTAGGTCAGGTATGTTAAGCACATAGGAAATCCAATTTCAAGCAAGCGGAGGTAAAAGCAACCGCCGCTGGGTCGGTCCCGAGCGGCGTGGGGATGATGCAGTCCGAGGGGCGCCCCCAACAAGGTAAGTAAAGAGCATAACCAAAATGGATACATGCCGCGGGGACGGGCCCACGCGGCCTGGGAATGGTGCAGCCCTGTGGGCGCTCCTAGCTGAAAGTAGAACTCTGAAAGATGTCACCTGGTGCTGTTGAAGATGAAGTGATGCTGAGGAAGTGAGCGATGCGCGGTGACGTCGGCCCTCATGAGCCCCCAGGCCCAAGGGCCTCAGGAGGCTCCGGTGGCACGTGCAGGTCTTCGGGGACCATCGCCACCTCCGCCAGGACCGCGCGATGCCTGCCCTCCTGAGCCTCCAGAATGCTCCTCGACAGGCGCTGATGTGCGGCGACCACGCTCGGCAGGCCGAAGGGCATGCGAACGTAGCTGTGAGGTGGTCCCTGGCAGCTCCCTACGGCCGAAGGCCATAGGCGCTCCCGGGACGCAGCTCGGTTGAGCCCTGGTACGTTGACGCAGGCGCGCAGTCCTCCATCCTCGCCTAGGTGTGGGGCCACGGCAGGTAAGAGGCGGCTACCGCGCATGACTCTGGACTCTTGTAGCTCATGGGTGTTCCTTGTGATGAACTCCTGAGGGTTTGGTCTCCTTTGACTTGTACCTTCCTGAGGGAAGCGTGCTTGAAAGCACCCCTCCAAGTGGTTCTCGAGTGCCTCCCCCACGACCTTGGCAAGGTTGGCGGCTCTCCAAGAGAGAGCCCCCGAGCCCTGCCTGAGGAGGGCGCCGGGCGCGCCTTCCTATGTGCGAGAGGGTGGTGCTCCCCAGTCGGGCGCGAATCCTGACACGGTACCTCCGGAGGTGCCTGCCTCCTTGTGGCTCGGGCCAGGTGAGGTCTTCTTCTTCTTGAGGGTCGCCTCGGGAGGCCTCCCGCTCCCGTGATCTGGGTCTTTGATTGCTGCGGCTTGGAACGCATGCTCAAGCAAGCACACTGCGTCCCTTTCTTCACAAGGTACGGTGATGACTCCACCGCTTCCTGGCATCTTGAGGACATTGTAACCATGGTGAGTCACTGCCATAAACTTGGCTAGGGCTGGGTACCCAAGGATGGCGTTGTACGGCAGGCGGATGTGAGCGACGTCGAAGTCGATGAGCTCGATGCGGTAGTTGTTGCGTTGCCCGAAGGTGACCAGAAGGAGAACCTGCCCAATTGGAACAGTGGAACCATCGGTGACTCCTGAGAAAGGCTTGGTCGGCTGAAGCTGGTCGTACGGCACTTGAAGGTTGTCGAACGTCTCGACGGACAGGACGTTGAGTCCTGCCCCGCCATCGATGAGGGTCCTGGTGACCTGCACGTTGCTGATGACGGGGGAGCAAAGCATCGAGAGGACTCCGGCCGTTGACGCACACTTGAGCTGGTCTGCGGAACTGAATGTGATCGCGCATGAAGACCACCTGAGAGGGCGCGTGGCCTCCAGCTTGGGAAGGACTGCATTCACCTCGCGAGCAAACTGCTTGAAGATGCGCTATGAGGCTGAGGCCCGGGCGCCACCCAAGATGCAAGCAGTTGCACGCGGCTCTTGGAAGCCCCCAGACCCATCGTCTTGGTGTTGGTCTTCGTTCCTCCTTGGTGGAGGCGGCAAAGGAGGGAGGCCTGCGTTGCCGTGTGGGTGGCCCTCACGAGGCTGGTCCCTCCAGCCTCCCTCGCGAGGCTGATCCTGCCAGTAGTCCTCGTGAGGGCGGTCACGCCATCCCTGGCGAAGGCCACGGTCTTCCCATCGTCTGCCACCTCTTCCTCCTCCTTGGCCATAGCCCCTGTCGTTGCGCTCTGGGCATCGGCCGATTCGCCCATCTGGCACAGCTCTGAGCTCTTGACATTCGTTGGTGTTGTGAGTGTGGAGGTCATGGTACACGCAGTATCGTCCGCCCTTGGATGACTCAGGCTGATCCCTGCCTCGCTTGGTGTCCGGTTCCGCTGCTAGCACGGCAGCCCCCTTGTGCTTCACGTCCTTAGCCTTGAGCTTCTTTTTTTCCAGGTCGGCAGCCGGGAGCTCGAGGAGGGAGAGACGCCCTTCCTCGGCCCTGGCGCACTTGGTCGCCAAGTTGAATAGCTCCAGGGATGTGCACAGGTCTTCATGGATTGCTAGCTCTTCCTTCATCTTGACGTCGCGCACGCCGTCAGAGAAGGCTGAGATGATAGCTTCTTCAGTTACCTTGGGGATCTTGAGGCGAGCGTAGTTGAAGCGCTGGATGTACTTCTGCAGGGTTTCTCCTGGCTGTTGCTTGATGCGGCGCAGGTCGCTCATGGCCGGGGGCCGGTCGCGAGTGCCCTGGAAGTTGGCGATGAAGCGGATGTGCATCTCGCTCCAGGAGGAGATCGTGCCGGGAGCCAGGTTCAGGAGCCAGGTGCGGGCGTCGTCCTTGAGCGCCATTGGGAACCAATTCGCCATGACCTTTTCGTCCCCGTTGGCGGCTACAATGCCCAGCTCGTAGAGCTGCAGGAACTCCGCAGGGTCCGCTGTGCCATCGTAGCGGGGAGGGAGGTCAGGCTTGAACTTGCCTAGCCATGTGACGCCGCGCAGCTCGGGGGTGAAGGCGAGGCAGCCCACCGTGGCCACCGGCGCCCTTTGTTGGTGCTGGACCTGTTCTTGCGGGTCACCACATGCCGCCACTGGGAGCAGCATGGGGTTTTGTTATGGAGGCGCTGGGGTGTGATCTTGGCGCGCCGGCGCTGGGAGCGCGCGAGCACCTTCCCGGGGACGTGGGATCTCTTGGCAGCTCCCTTCTTGCTGCGCAGGCGCCGAATGTGGAGGGTCCCGCCCTGGGGCTGAGCACCTTCTTGGGGAGGAGGCGGCGGAGGCGCCTCCTGATCCTCGCCCCCTGCACGGGATGGAGGGCGAAGCAGCGAGAGGCGTGCGCATCCATGGGTGCGCGACGGGCGTGGGACGACGAGCCAGCTGGAGTCAGCGACGGGGTGGCGGTGCGGCCATCCCACCGCACCGAAGGATGCTGGGATGAGGCCTGCTGCTCGTTCCCCGCCGGGCCGGTAGCGGTGTTGGCGGAGGGCGACGGGGAACGACGTGGGGGGCTGCCGACTGGCGCCGTCTGGGCGACACGAGTGGCGCGAGCAGCCCGACGCTCGGCGCGAGCCCGGCGAGCGTCAGCCATGGACACGACGGAAGATCACACGCGAACAACGGGAGAAAGATTTCGGCGCACCCCTACCTGGCGCGCCAAATGTCGGATTTCGGGTTCCAGCAGACCCTTGAGGTTCAAACACTGGGGTGCGCGCAGAGATCTCTCCCCTACCGATCTACGTCCGATCCTCTCATGCGAACTAAGATGAAAATGATGAACAACACAAGAGACATGAGGTTTATACTGGTTCGGGCCACCGTTGTCGTGTAATACCCTACTCCAGTGTGTGGTGTGGTGGATTGCCTCAGGGGCTGATGATGAATAGTACAAGGGAAGAACAGCCTCGCGAGAGGTGTTGTTGAGCTGGTGCGATGAACTGCTAGGGTGAGTTCCGTCGCCTCTCTCTCTGCTAGGGTTCTACTAGATCTCTCTCTCTCTCCTCCTGAGTGTCCCCCTTGGGTGTCTAGATGTCCCTACTCTGTGGTGGCTAGCTCTATTTATAGAGGCCCTGGGCCTCTCCCCGAATAATTGAGCGGGAAGGGCGCCAACAATTGGCCATTTTTAAGGGGAACATCTAGTACAAGTTATCCTGACCAAAGGTGGTCTTCGGCTGCCAAAAGCACTAGTGATGACGCCGTCTTGGGCTCCACGGTGACCTCCGTCCTGCCGCTCTGCTGGTCTTGGTCTCGTTGCACCGGAATGGCAACCTTTGCCTGATGCCTTGGCCTGTGCTTGCCCCCTTTGCACCAAAGGGGAAACAAGGACACTGCGTAGGCCGGTGCCAGCCTGACCTTGATCGTCATGGCTTGCGTCATGGGATCCTCGCGAGGTACCCTTGCCTTGATCTCTCCGCCTCCTCGCGAGCCTGCCTGATGAGGCCGCTCTTGAGGAAGCTTCCTGTCGTAGGCCCCGCGAGGCTTGGCCCCTCTCGAGGGTCTTGAGCTTGAGCTGATGAAGATGGGCCGCGCTGGGCCCCCACCTGAGCCACGCCGCAGGCCGCAGGAAGGCAAGTCTGGGGACCCCCGTTCCCAGAATGCCGACAGCAACCAATTCACATGTTAAGGTTCAAACAATGAATTCTCTTGAAACTCAACAACCTATGTTCTCAGTCACCAAGCAATTGCAATTCAACTTATTCAACAGAGTCTAAGTAAGAGCTCCACATACTCAACCATCATATAGTATTTTATGATTGCTAACACTCACCGCATACACATGAGCAAAACGTTTCAACCGGACACATAGAAAGATAAGGGCTTACAATTTTGCCTCCCAACATATTCACCTCAAGGGTGATATCAACAATAAAAACTCATGCTACCCATATCCAACTGGATATATGTGCCTAGATCTTTCCTCACCACGTGATACTTGCCAAAAGAGAAAAATAAAAAGGAAAAGAGAGAAGAACTTTGACTCTTTGCATAAAAGTAAATACTGAAAAGTAAAATATAGTCCCTTCGAAGAGGGAAGTAGAGGTTTCGATGTGCTTATTTGTTTGTATGCTCAACCCCTTAGTGCAAAAGAACGTCATGTTATATTGCCCCTTATGATAGCAACCTTTATTATGCAGTCTGTCGCTTTTATTCTTTGCCATCACAAATTCATACAACGCTCAATTTTCTCTTACACTAAATGATCTAACACTTTTAGAAGCAATTTTTATTGCCTTATTGCACCGATGACAACTTACTTGAAGGATCTTATTCAATCCTTAGGTAGGTATGGTGGACTCTTGAAAATAAGATTTGGGTTTAAGGGTTTTTGGATGCACAAGTAGTATCTCTACTTGGTGCGGAATTTTTGGCTAGCAAAGATGGGGGCAAGCACCACATGTTGAAGGATCTATGACAATATAACTTCTATGTGAATATGAACAAACATAAATCATTGCATTGTATTCCTTGTCCAACATCAACAATTTTGTCATATAATATTTTGATGGGGGCTCACAATCACAAAAGATTTCCAAGATAGTGTATTTGCATGTGAAAGTTTTCTTCCTTATACTAATTATTCGTGAATTGCTTGTATGACCAATATTGTGATTGTCAAGCCTCAAAAGATTTCACTTTCTAAACCCAATGTGAAGCTACCACTAGGCATGATATAATTTCAACTTCATGATATTCAACTTATTCAACAATTTACTCATAGGATATAAGTGAAGCACAAGAGTAAATGACAAGCTACTCCAAAAAGATATAAATGAAGATCATGAGGATAATATATCTTTCTCTAAAATTAATTTAAGGAAGCAAGAGAGAATTTCTTCAAAAATACCAAAGCACACCATGCTCAAAAAGATATAAGTGAAGCACTAGAGCAATTCCATAGAAAAGAGCTTCGTTGACGGGATGTGAATGCCGCTTACCTAGCCTCCCTGGCAACTATTTGAGGACTCTATTTTATTTAAAAACTTTCAGATCTAAGTATTTTATTAAAGCGGAAATAAAAATGAAAATAAAATGACATTCTAAGAATAGCACAACTCATGTGAAGAAGCAAAAAGTTAGGCTCAACGGATACTAATTGATAATTGTTGAAGAGGAAAGGTGGGATGCCTATCAGGGCATCCCCAAGCTTAGATGCTTGAGACTTCTTGAAATATTATCTTGGGGTGCCTTGGGCATCCCCAAGCTTGAGCTTTTGTGTCTCCTTAAATCTTCTCATATCACGGTTTTCCTAAATCTCAAAAGCTTCATTCACACAAAACTCAACAAGAACTCATGAGATAAGTTAGTATAAACCAATGCAAAAACCTTATCATTCTCTACTGTAGAAAATCACTAAAATTATTATTCAACATTGCATACTAAATGCCTCTGCATATTTAATACTCCTATCCTCAAATAGAATCATTAAACAAGCAAACATATGCAAACAATGCAAACATAACAACAATCTGCCAAACCAATACAGTCTGTAAAGAATGCAAGAGTATCAATACTTCTTAAACTCCAAAAATTATGAAAAATAATTACACTGTATAAAATTTATCAGAGCTTATTTTTCAAAAAGTTTCAACATTTTATCATATTCTTACTTTTCTAGGGAATTTTCGCAACAGCGGTAAACTTTATGTTTTCAAACAGCAACATGTATACTTGCAAAATAAGCATGGCAAAGGCTATCATTGCCACTTTTATTGAAATAAAAGATGAAAACATTATTCTAAATAACAGCAAGAAAATCCTAACAAAATAAAATGACGCTCCAAGCAAAACACATATCATGTGACTAATGAAAACACAGCTCCAAGTGAGGTTACGGATAATGTTGGAGACGAAAGAGGGGATGCCTTCCGGCGCATACCCAAGCTTAGTTGCTTGGATCTTCCTTTAATATTACCTTGGGGTGCCATGGGCATCCCCAATCTTAGGGTCTTGTCACTCCTTATTCTCCTCATATCGACATCTCACCCAAAACTTGAAAACTTCAATCACACAAAACTTAATGGAACTTTGTGAGATAGGTTAGTATGATAAAGAGCAAACCATTTCACTTTTGGTACTGTAAAAGACAAGATTCATAATTGTTCTCACACAATGCCTACTGTAGCATATCATTTCCATAATTTATATTGAGCAATATAAGCCATAGAAACTAGAAAACAAGCAAACTATGCATTGAAAACAGAATCTGTCAAAAACAGAGCAGTTTGTAGTAATCTGTACTCCAACCATACTTTTGCTACTCCAAAAATTCTGAGAAATTAGTAAAACTTGGGAAATTTGTCTATTAATCTTCTGCAAAAATAATCAGCATTTTATCGCACTTCAGTTAAAATTAGAATTGTTTTCCTGAGCACAAAAGTTTCTGTTTTTTCAGCAAGATCAAATCACCTATCACCATAAGCCATCCCAAAGGTCTTACTTGGCACTTTATTGAAAAAAAGCAATAAAACATGATTAATACAGTAGCCTAATCATGTAAACACACAAAAACAGTATGTAAAAGTGTTGGGTTGTCAAGCGCTTTTTCTTTAATGCCTTTTTAGCTAGGCATGATGATTTCAATGATGCTCGCATAAAAGATAAGAATTGAAACATAAAGAGAGCATCATGAAGTATATGACTAGCACAATTAAGTCTAAAACACTTCCTATGCATAGGGATTTTTTGAGCAAACAACTTATGGGAGCAAGAATCAACTAGCACAGGAAGGCAAAACAAGTGCAACTTCGAAATTTTCAACAGATACAGAGGAAACTTGACATTATTGCAATTCCTACAAGCATAAGTTCCTCCCTCATAATAATTTTCAGTAGCATCATGAAGAAATTCAACAATATAACCATCACATAAAGCATTCTTTTCATGACACAAAAGCATAGAAAACTTATTACTCTCCACATAAGCATATTTCTTCTCATTAATAGTAGTGGGAGAAAACTCAACAAAATAACTATCATGAGAGTGAAAATTAAAATCATGATGACAAGTTTCACGCTTATCATTATTATTTATAGCATACATGTCATCACCATAATCATCATGGATAGCAACTTTGTTATCATAGTCAATTGAAGCATCATCCAACATAGTGGATTCATCATTAAATAAAGTCATGACATCTCCAAATCCACTTTCATCAATATAATCATCATAAATAGGTGGCATGATTTCATCATAATAAATATTCTCATCAAAACTTGGGGAACTAGAAATATCATCTTCATCAAACTTAGCATCCGCAAGCTTATGGCTTTGCATATCCTTAACATCATGGATATTCAAAGAGTTCATACCAACAATATTGCAATCATGCTCATCATTCAAAGATTTTCTGTCAAACATTTTATAGAATTATTCCTCTATTAATTGAGCACAATTTTCCTTTCCATCATTTTCATGGAATACATTATAAAGATGAATAATATTATGCGACCTCAATTCCATTTTTTGGTAGTTTTCTTTTTATAAACCAAACTAGTGATAAAACAAGAAACTAAAAGATTCAGTTGCAAGATCTAAAGATATACCTTCAAGCACTCACCTCCCCGGCAACGGCGCTAGAAAAGAGCTTGATGTCTACTACGCAACTTTATTCTTGTAGACACGTGTTGGGCCTCCAAGCGCAGAGTTTTGTGGGACAGTAGAAATTTTCCCTCAAGTGGATGACCTAAGGTTTATCAATCCATGAGAGGTGTAGGATGAAGATGTTCTCTCTCAAACGACCCTGCAACCAAATACAACAAATCTCTTGTGTCCCCAACACACCCAATACAATGGCAAATTGTATAGGTGCACTAGTTCGGCGAAAAGATGATGATAAAAGTGTAATATTGATGGTAGAAATATATTCTTATAATCTGAATAAATAAAAACAGCAAGGTAGCACATAGTAAACGGGCACAAAAGCGGTATTACAATGCTTGAAAATGAGGCCTAGGGTCTACTTTCACTAGTGCAACCTCTCAACAATGCTAATATAATTGGATCATATAACCATCCCTCAACGTGTAACAAAGAATCACTCCAAAGTTCCTATCTCGCGGAGAACATAAGACGGAATTTTTTGTAGGGAATGAAACCACCTCAAAGCTATTCTTTCCCATCAATCTATCCTAGAGTTCGTACTAAAATAACACGAAGCTATTCTTTCCGATCGATCTAAGAAAGAGTTCATACTAAAATAACACTAAAGCAAATTCAGATTCATAATATTCAATCCAACATAATGAACTTCAAAGAGTGCCCCAAGATTTCTATCGGAGAAACAAAGACAAGAACGTGCATCAACCCCTATGCATAGATTACCCCAATGTCACCTCGGGAATCCGCGAGTTGAGTGCCAAAACATATATCAAGTGAATTAATACGATACCCCATTCTCACGAGTATTCAATTGCAAGACATATATCAAGTGTTCTCAAATCCATAAAAGTATTCAATCCGATAACAACAAAATTTCAAAGGGAAAAACTCAATTCATCACAACAAGATAGAGAGGGGAAAACACCATATGATCCGACTATATCAACAAAGCCCGTGATACATCAAGGTCGTGACATCTCAAGAACAAGATAGAGAGAGAGATTAAACACATACCTAATGGTAAAAACCCTCAGCCCCGAGGGTGGACTACTCCCTCCTCATCATGGTTGCCGCCGGGATGATGAAGATGGCCACCGGAGATGATTCCCCCCTCCGGTAGGGTGCCGGAACATGATCTAGATTGGTTTTTGGTGGCTACAGAGCCTTGCGGCAGCGGAACATATGATCTAGGTTAACCCCTAAGGTTTATGATTTTTTTGGGAATTTATAGGGTAAAGGGGGGTGTAGGAGGCAACCGAGGTGGGCACAACCCACCTGAGCGTGCCTGGGGGCACCCCCGGGTGCTTCTCTAGCCCATCCTGGGTGTTTTGGTCCATAAAAAATCTGCAAAAAGTTTTGTGGTGTTTGGACTCCATTTCATATTGATTTCATGCGATGTAAAAAACAAGCAAAAAACAGCAACTGGCACTGGGCACTGGGTCAATAGGTTAGCCCCAAAAAATGATATAAAGTTGCTATAAAATGATTGTAAAACATCCAAGAATGATAATATAATGGCATGAATACTTCATAAATTATAGATACGTTGGAGACGTATCAGGTGACGATGTGTGTTGGAAGTGATTCCAAGGTTGATAAGATCACCATCGCATACTCCCTCTACCTTCGGGATTAGTGTTAAATCTAAATAAATGTTATTTGGTGTTTGCGTTGAGCATGAATATGATTGGATCATCTTTATTGCCCCTGTTCAAGAATCCGTCCGATTAACCAGTTAACTTGCTGATTAATCCCTACTCGTAGGGTCACCGAGTAGCGGATAAACCGATAAATCATCCGATTAATTGATTAACTTGTCGATTAGCCTATTAATCCCCTACTCGTCAGCCAACCGAGCAGCTACCAGTTAATGATTTACTCAACAATGTTTGTTGCAATACGTTTATTCATTTAAGTCAGAGAATAATTGTTGTTCTGTTTACGTGAATAAAACCTTCTATGGTCATACACCCAATGTGAATGGTTTATTGAATCTCGATCGTAGTGATACACATATTCATAATATTGATGCCAAAAGATGCAAAGTTGATAATGATAGTGCAACATACTTGTGGCACTGCCGTTTAGGTCATATTGGTGTAAAGCGCATGAAGAAACTCCATGCAGATGGACTTTTTGAATCACTTGATAATGAATCATTTGATACTTGCGAACCATGCCTCATGGGCAAATGACTAAAACTCCGTTCTCCAGAACAATGGAGCGAGCTAATGACTTATTGGAAATAATACATACCGATGTATGCGGTTCGATGAGTGTTGAAGCATGCGGTGTTTATCGTTATTTTCTCAGCTTCACAGATGATTTAGAGAATCATCGTAACACAAGTCTGAAACATTTGAAAAGTTCAAAGAATTTCAGAGTGAAGTAGAGAATCATCGTAACAAGAAAATTAAGTTTCTACGATCTAATTGCGGAGGTGAATATTTGAGTTACGAGTTTGGCCTTCATATAAAACAATGTGGAATAGTTTCACAACTCACGCCACCTGGAACAGCACAGTGCAATGGTGTGTCCGAACGTCATAACTGTACTTTATTAGATATGGTGCGTTCTATGATGTCTCTTACCAATTTGGCACTATCATTTTGGGGTTATGCATTAGAGACAACCGCATTCACATTAAATAGGGCACCGTCTAAATCCGTTGAGATGTGAACTGTGGTTTGGCAAGAAACCTAAGCTGTCATTTCTTAAAAGTTTGGGAAAGCGACGCTTATGTCAAAAGGTTTCAGCCTAATAAGCTCGAACCCAAAGCGGAGAAGTGCATCTTTCATGGATACCCTAAGGAAACCATTGGGTACACCTTCTACCACATATCCAAAGGCAAGATCTTTGTTGCTAAGAATGGATCCTTTCTAGACAAGGAGTTTCTTTCGAAAGAAGTGAGTCGAAGGAAAGTAGAACTTGATGAGGTAATTGTATCTACTCTCGAATTGGAAAGTAGCACATCAAAGAAAACTGTTCCCGTGATGCCTACACCAACTAGAGAGGAAGCTAATAATGATGATCATGAAACTTCAGATCAAGTTACTACAGAACACAGTCCGCACCAGAGTGGTACGGTGATCTTGTCCTGGAAGTCATGTTATTAGAACAAGGCGAACCTACAAACTATGAAGAAGCTATGATGAGCCCAGATTCCGATAGATGGCTTGAGGCCATGAAATCTGAGATAGGATCCATGTATGAGAACAAAGTGTGGACTTTGGTGGATTTGCCCGATGATCGGCATGCCATAGAGAATAAATGGATCTTCAAGAAGAATACTAACGCTGATGGTAATGTTATAGTCTAAAAAGCTCGACTTGTCGCAAAAGGTTTTCGACAAAGTTCAAGTGGTTGACTACGATGAGATTTTCTCACCCATAGTGATGCTTAAATTGGTCTAAATCATGTTAGCAATTGCCATACTTCATGATTATGAAATCTGGCAAATGGACGTCAAAACTGCATCCTTAATGCATTTCTTAAAGAAGAGTTGTATATGATGCAACCAGAAGGTTTTGTCAATCCTAAAGGTGCTAACAAAGTGTGCAAGCTCCAGCGATCCATCTATGGACTGGTGGAAGCATCTCGGAGTTGGAATATGCACTTTGATGAGGTGATCAAAGCATATGATTTTATACAGACTTACGTTGAAGCCTATATTTGCAAGAAAGTGAGTGGGAGCTATATAGCATTTCTGATATTATATGTGGATGACATATTATTGATTGGAAATGATATAGAATTTCTGGATTGCATAAAAGGATACTTGAATAAGAATTTTTCAATGAAAGACCTCAGTGAAGCTTCTTACATATTAGGCATCAAGATCTATAGAGATAGATCAAGACGCTTGATAAGACTTTCAATGAGTACATACCTTAACGAGATTTTGAAGGAGTTCAAAATGGATCAGTCAAAGAAGGAGTTCTAGCCTGTATTGTAAGGTGTGAAATTGAGTAGGACTCAAAGCTCGACCACGACAGAAGACAGAAAGAGAATGAAAGGCATTCCCTATGCCTCAGCCATAGGTTCTATAAAGTATGCCATGTTGTGTACCATACCTATTGTGTACCTTGCCATGAGTTTGTCAAGAGGGTACAATAGTGATCCAGGAGTAGATCACTGGATAGTGGTCAAAATTTATCCTTAGTTACCTAAGAGGACTAAGGAAATATTTCTCTGTTATGGAGGTGATAAAGAGTTCGTCGTAAAGGGTTACGCCGATGCAAGCTTTGACACCAATTCAGATGACTTAGAGTCTCGATCCAAATACATATTGATAGTGGGAGCAATTAGCTAGAGTAGCATCATGAAGAGCATGGTAGACATAGAAATTTGCAAATATACATACGGATTTGAATGTGACAGACCCGTTGACTAAACTTCTCTCATAAGCAAAACATGATCACACCTTAGTACTCTTTGGGTGTTAATCACATGGCAATGTGAACTAGATTATTGACTCTAGTAAACCCTTTGGGTGTTGGTGACATGGATATGTGAACTATGGGTATTAATCACATGACGATGTGAACTATTGGTGTTAAATCACATGGCGATGTGAGCTAGATTATTGACTCTAGTGCAAGTGGTAGACTGAAGGAAATATGTCCTAGAGGCAATAATAAAGTTGTTATTTTATATTTACTTATTCATGATAAAGGTTTATTGTTCATGCTAGAATTGTATTGATCGGAAACCTAGATACATGTGTGAATACATAAGCAAAAATAGTTTCCCTAGTGAGCCTCTAGTTGACTAGCTCATTGACCAAAGATGGTTAAGGTTTCCTAACCATGGACATGAGTTGTCATTTGATAACAGGATCACACCATTAGGAGAATGATGTGATGACAAGACCCATCCGTTAGCTTAGCATAATGATCGTTCAGTTTTATTGCTATTGCTTTCTTCATGTCAAATACATATTCCTTCGACTATGAGATTATGCAACTCCCGGATACCGAAGGAATGCCTTATGTGCTATCAAATGTCACAACGTAACTAGGTGATTATAAAGATGCTCTACAGGTATCTCCGAAGGTGTTTGTTGAGTTGGCATAGATCGAGATTAGGATTTGTCACTCCGAGTATCGGAGAGGTATCTCTGGGCCCTCTCGATAATACACATCATAAGCTTGCGAGCAAATGACTAAGTAGTTAGTCACGAGGTGATGTATAATGGAACAAGTAAAGAGACTTTCCGGTAACGAGATTGAACTAGGTATGAAGATACCGACGATCGAATCTCGGGCAAGTAACATACCGATGGACAAAGGGAATTACGTATGTTGTCATAACGGTTCGACCGATAAAGATCTTTGTAGAATATGTAGGAGCCAATATGGGAATCCAGGTTCCGCTATTGGTTATTGATTGGAGAGGTGTGTCGGTCATGTCTACATAGTTCTCGAACCCGTAGGGTCCGCACGCTTAACGTTCGATGACGATATAGTATTACATGAGTTATGTGATTTGGTGACTAAATGTTGTTTGGAGTCGCGGATGAGATCACCGACTTGACGAGGAGTCTCGAAATGGTCGAGAGGTAAGTATTTATATATAGGACGATGGTATTCAGACACCGGAAGTGTTCCAGAGGGTACCGGGTACTTATCAAGTCACCGGAAAGGAGTTTCGGGCACCCCCAGTAAAGATATGGGCCTTATGGGCCAAGTGAGGGAACACACCAGCCCTGGTGCACCCCTATACAGGCCATCCCTATGAGGAGGAGAAGGAAAGAGGGAAGGGCAAGGAAGGTGTGGATTAGGATTCCTACTTCCTTCCCTCCCCCCCCCTCTTTCCTTCCACCTCGATTATATATGGCAGGGGGCACGGCTTGGGAGGAACTCCAAGTAGGATTCATCCTACTTGGGCGCCTCCTATGGCTGCTCCTCTCTCCCTCCCACCTATATATAGGGAGGGGCGCCTAGCACATACCAGACAAATTGCCTAGCCGTGTGCGGCGCCCCCTCCACAGTTTACACCCTTGGTCATATCTTCGTGGTGCTTAGGCGAAGCCCTGCGAGGATCAGTTCACCATCACCGTCACCACGCCGCCGTGCTGACGGAAATCATCTACTACCTCGACACCTTGCTGGATCAAGAAGGCGAGGGACGTCACCGAGCTGAACGTGTGCAGAACTCGGAGGTGTCGTGCGTTCGGTACTTGATCAGTCGGAGCTAGAAGAAGTTCGACTACATCAACCACGTTGTCAAACGCTTCCGCTTACGGTCTATGAGGGTACATAGACACATTCTCCCCCTCGTTTCTATGCATCTCCATGGATAGATCATTGCGTTTGCATAGAATTGTTTTTGTTTTCCATGCAACGATTCCCAACATGAAGACCATGTTTTTACTCTACTAGATAATTCCATCACCCCCTCCACTTCAAATTGTTGATAAACAAGAAAAGTAGTTGAATGTACAGACCTTGTATGGGAGATATATGAAATAGACAGTGAGGGAAAATGAGGGCATAAAATAGTTCACATATATGTTGTTTAACTAAACAAGATATCATGACATAAATTCACATATATGATGTCTATATAAAGAGGATAGCATGACATAATTCAAAGATATGATGACTAACTACACATGATGGCATGAGATAATTACATGATGTCTTTAGTAAACAGGTTCACATGACATAATTCACATACATCTTATCTAAGTAAACAGGATGCCATGATATCACATATGTGATTTATATACTAAGCAGATGACATTCGCATATAAGATGCCTAAACTTTGATGATGGTGTTGAATATTGTGTATATGATGTCTAAACTATGCAATGCAAGACGCAATATACATGATACAAGTAATATAACCCCACCAAGTTAGAGCATACACCTCAGGGGGTAGAACTGGTCATCTATCTCTGAATCCTCCTCTGATGAGCTATCTAGACCCAACAAGAGATTTGGTTTGACATGTAGCACTATCTGCTCTGAAGACCTTGTTTTGACTCTAGATTTTTCCATCACCCACTCAAATGGCTGATTCACAAAAAGAGTAGTTTAATGTACAAACATTGTCGATAAATGGAAATGTAATGAAAAAATAAATGGCAAGATATAATTCAAATATATGATGCCTGGCTAAACAGGATGGCATTGCATATATTTCACATATATTATGGTTGGCTAAAAAAGATGGCATTGCATAATTGACATATATGATATAGAAACTAAATAGGTGGCATTACAGAACATGTCTAGTCTAAACAGATGACATATATGATGTCAAAAGTAAAGAATGCATGGCGCCATATGCATGATATGACCGAAATCATCATGCCAAGTTAGAGCAAACACCTCGAGGGTAAATAGGAGTGGTCAACTCTCTCTGAATGCACCTCTAAACAGTTATCTTCCTCTGGGTTACAATCTGGAGGAGGGGTAGGGGGTGTGCCATTGCACCCACCATGGAGTGATGTCTACATCACATTGTATTGCCGCGCAAGACTCTTCTCTTTTTCTCTACATGTTCAACATGACTGTGTACAATAACTGACATGCATACGAAAAAAATATAGTAGTGATGACCCACAAGTATAGAGGATCGGTCGTAGTCCTTTTGATAAGTAATACTATCAAATCCAACGAGGAGCAGAAGGAAATGACAAGAGGTTTTCATCAAGGTATTCTCTACAAGTAATGAAAGTAGCGGTAACATATAGTTTCGTAGCAAGGTAATTTGTAACAAGTAACAAGTAGCAATAGTAACAAAGGTGCGGCAAGGTGCACCAATCCTTTTCAAAGCAAAGA
The DNA here is from genome assembly GCF_056163025.1 of Triticum urartu. Classification (NCBI taxonomy): domain Eukaryota; kingdom Viridiplantae; phylum Streptophyta; class Magnoliopsida; order Poales; family Poaceae; genus Triticum; species Triticum urartu. The sequence goes on along the minus strand of NC_141873.1, from coordinate 505,580,245 downwards.
CAAGCCTAGAAGTTATCTTATAGTAAGCAAAGCTTTCTCGAGGACACATGGGAATTGTCATATATTCATGTTCATCATGTTTAGTTGATTCACGTTCGTTACTTTGATAATTTGATATGTGGGTGGACCAGTTCTAGGGTGTTATTCTTACTTGAAGAAGCAACCCTCTTATGATTACCCCCTCCCGCAAGCATCCACAACTACGAAAGTAGAATTAAGAAAAATTTAACCATGGCATGAAACATATGGATCCAAATCAGCCCCTTATATATGGAATAACGCATAAACTAGGGTTTAAGCTTCTGTCACTCTCGCAACCCACCTTATACTTATTAATCCACAATGTCTTCCCTTAGGCCCAATTATGGTTAAGTGTCATGTAGTCGACGTTCACATGGCACCACTAAAGGAACACAACATTCACATCATCAAAATATCAAACGAATACCAACTTCACATGATTACTTATAACAAGACTTCTCGCATGTCCTCAAGAACAAAAGTAACTACTCACAAATTATATTCATGTTCAAGATCAGAGGTGTATTGAATATGATTGAGGATCTGAACATAATATTCCACCAAATAAACCAACTAGCATCAACTACGAGATGTAATCAACACTAATAGCAACGCACATGTACCAATCTAAGTTTTTGGGACAAAGATTGAATACAAGAGATGAACTAGGGTTTGAGATGAGATTGTGTTGGGGAAGATGTTGATGAAGATTGGTCCACCCAGGATGAGAAGATCATTGGTGATGTCGATGGCTTCGATTTCCGCCTCCCGGAGGGAAGTATCCCCAGCGGAATCGCTCCATCAGAGAGTAAAAGTGCTCCTACCCAGGTTCTGCATTGAGACGGCAACGCTACGTCCCGAAAGTGTTCTTCTGTTTTTATTATAGGGCAAATAGAATCATATCGGAGAAGATGGGCCCCAGAGGCCTGCTGCTGGAGCCACAAGCTCACCAGGTGCGCCCCCTAAGATCGCGACTCTCTGATGCCCCCCTCCTGGTATTTATTCTGTCAATATTTTTTATATATTCCAAAACAATTCTCCATAAATTTTTAGGTCATTTGGACCTGCGGAGAATATCCAACTCTGTTGTAGCCTTTTCAGGTCCAGAATTCCATCTACCGACAAGCTCCCTCTTCATGCGGAACCTGCAAATTAAGAGAGAAAAGGCATTAGTATTGCATCATAATGTGAAATAATGACCCAAAACATAATAAATAAGAGTAGGAAAACATGATGTAAAATGGACGTATCAACTCCCCCAAGTTTAGACCTCGCTTGTCCTCAAGCGAAAGCCGAACTCGATAATTATGACCACACGTTTAGACAGAGACGTGTCGATAGAACAAATTACGGATATGAAAGCATCATGATCCTTGTCATATCGGCAATATAACATCATAAAACTTCTCATAATCAAGTGATAATCCATTCACATTCCCAAGTATGAACCAAACTTCATTGAAAACTAACAAACTATGATCTCAATCATTGAAACAATTGCAATTTACCATATTTTCAGAAAGAGTCTATGTAAGAGCTATGTTTAGCAAGTTCACATACTCAACTATCAGTCTTCCATGATTGCTAACACTCACTACATATTTGTGGAGAAAAAAGTTTTAGTCAAACACATAGGAAGATGGGGATTTATAGTTTCACCTCCCAACGTATTTCTCTCAAGGATACTGTCAACATTAACCCATGATTACCAACATCCAACCGGTTATATGTGCTTGGATCTTTCCCTACCACATGATGCTTTCCAAGTGGAGAATAATTAAGAGTGGAATAGAGATGAACATTATTAACTCTTGCATAAAAGTAAATATTGAAAAGTAAAAGATAGGTCCTTCTCAGAGGGAAGCAGAGGTTGTCATGCCCTTTTTCATTTGGATGCGCAAGCTCTTAATGGAAAGGAACATCACTTTATATTTCCCCTTGTGATAGAAACCTTTATTATATAGTATGTCGCTTTTATTTCTTTTCCATCACAAGTTCATACAATCCCTTACAATAAAAGATCATAGTGCAACATAGGGGGTCATGCCCCCCCAAGTTTTGCACATTTGTGATAGTTCTATGTTTTGTGCCCCACAAAATTCAGATTTTGTGTTTTGTTGCCCCCAACCAGCTTTGTCAAGCTCCGCCACTCATGCTGAACTTTAATAAGCTAAAAGAGTATTATCTGTAATGAGTGTACTAGGTACAAAGGCACTCTGAACTAGAGAGATAATATCATCAAGATGGATTTTTAATCTGAATGCTATCATATTGGATATTATTTTGTAAAGAACATTACATAGACTAGTAGGCCTATATCACCGCCTCTATAGGTTTGTCAAGTTGGAAAAGGCGTTGGGAGAACTGAAGGTACGCCTGCGAGGTTCCATCTGGAGGGGGCAATCAACATGGTTTGCACAATCTGCATTGCAGACTTCTGTCACAGCGCGCACGTGGTGGTGCCCCCCACATGTGGGCAGGTCTTCCACCACCACTGCCTCCGAGAGGTGGTGGCGGGGCAGAGCCCATGCCGCCCGCTCTGTTGGGAAGCTCTACTGTGAATGTTGATTTGTTTTCCAAATATTTATTTAACCTTTTTTTTATTTTGTGTACTTATGTCCATTTCTGATGTTGGTGGTTGAGGGAGTCCTGGATTAGGGGGTGTTCGGATAGCCGAACTATACCTTCAGCCGGACTCCTGGACTATGAAGATATAAGATTGAAGACTCCGTCCCATGTCCGGAAGGGACTTTCCTTGGCGTGGAAGGCAAGCTTGGCGATACGGATGTTCAGATCTCCTACCATTGTAACCGACTCTATGTAACCCTAACCCTCTCCATTTTCTATATAAACCAGAGGGTTTTAGTCCGTAGGACAACACACACATCAACAATCATACCATAGGCTAGCTTCTAGGGTTTAGCCTCTCTGATCTCGTGGTAGATCTACTCTTGTACTACCCATATCATCAATATTAATCAAGCAGGACGTAGGGTTTTACCTCCATCAAGAGGGCCCGAACCTGGGTAAAACGTCGTGTCCCTTGCCTCCTGTTACCATCCGGCCTAGACGCACAGTTCGGGACCCCCTACCCGAGATCCGCCGGTTTTGACACCGACATTGGTGCTTTCATTGAGAGTTCCTCTGTGACATCGCCGTTAGGCCCGATGGCTCCTACGATCATCAATGGCGATGCAGTCCAGGGTGAGAACTTCCTCCCCGGATAGATCTTCGTTTTTGGCGGCTTCGCACTGCGGGCCAATTCACTTGGCCATCTAGAGCAGATCGAAAGCTACGCCCCTGGCCGTCAGGTCAGATTCGGAAGTTTAAACTACACTGCTGACATCCGCGGGGACTTGATCTTCGACGGATTCGAACCATTGCCGAGCGCGCCGCACCGTCACGACGAGCATGATCTAGCTCTGCCGCCAAACAGTGCCCTGGAGGCCGCACCCGCATCGGCTCCGACCCTTAGTTCAGAGCCAACCACACCGATCGAGGATGGGCGGTTGGACGCCACCTCGGGGGCTGTGATCCCAACGGCGGTTGAGCCGAACACCAGCCCCGTACTCTGCAAGGCTCGTGACTCCAAGGAGCCGGACTCCTCTCCGGACTCTGAACCCTCCGCGCCCCTGCCAGTCGAATCCGATTGGGCGCCGATCATGGAGTTCACTGCCGTAGACATCTTTCAGCACTCGCCTTTCGGTGATATCCTGATGTCACTAAAGTCTCTCTCTTTATCAGGAGAGCCCTGGCCGGACTACGGTCAGCAAGGTTGGAGTACGAACGATGAAGAAATTCAAAGCCCACCCACCACCCACTTTGTAGCCACTGTCGACGACTTAACCGACATGCTCGACTACGACTCCGAAGACATCAACGGTATGGACGTCGATGAAGGAGATGATGAAGAACCAGCGCCTACTAGGCCCTGGAAAGCCACCTCGTCATATGACATATACATGGTGGACACCCCAAAAGAGGGAGAGGGCGATGGAAGAGCGGAGGATGACCCCTCCAAGAAACAGCCCAAGCGCCGGCGTCAGCGGCGCCGCTCAAAATCCCGCCAACACAAAAACGGTGATTCCAGCACGGGAGATAATAATACTCCAGAGAGTGCCGAAGAAAACCCCCTCCAGCAAGGTTTAGCATAGGAGGATGGAGAAACCAGCCCTCATGAGAGAGCGGTAGACAGAGAGGTCGAGGACGATAACTATATGCGTCCCTCCGAAGACGAGGCAAGCCTCGACGACGACGAATTCGTCGTGCCAGAGGATCCCGTTGAGCAAAAGCGTTTCCAACGCAGGCTTATGGCCACGACAAGAAGCCCCAAGAAAAAATAGCAACGGCTCCGAGCTGATCAAGATTTGCTGGTTGACAGATGGACCGAAGTCCTTGCGGCCGAAGAGCATAAACTCGAACGCCCCTCCAAGAGTTACCCAAAGCGCAGGTTGCTACCCCAATTAGAGGAGGAAGCACTTGATGCGGCCGAATGGCCACCTCGTGGCCGCGACAGAGAGGCCTCCCGGCCCTCCACTCAAGCTGCACCCCGTACCAAGGCACGGGAATATTCGCCAGACTTACGATACATGTTGGAGGACAAGGCAAGGCAAACACGATCGATCTACGGATCGCGTGGGCACCCCACGGCTCGAGACGGTAACCGTCACGCCGGCCACACATTCGGCAGGGCCGAACACAGTAGACAAAGCTCATTGGAGCTACGTCATGATATCGCCCAGTACAGAGGCGCCGCACACCCACTGTGCTTTACAGACGAAATAATGGATCATCAAATCCCCGAGGGTTTCAAACCCGTAAACATCGAATCATATGATGGCACAACAGATCTTGCGGTATGGATCGAGGATTATCTCCTTCATATCCACATGGCCCGTGGCGACGATTTTCACGCCATCAAATACCTCCCACTCAAGCTTAAAGGGCCAGCTCAGCATTGGCTCAACAGCTTGCCAACAGGATCAATCAGTTGTTGGGAGGACCTGGAAGCCGCATTCCTCGACAATTTCCAGGGCACTTATGTGTGACCCCCAGACGCCGATGACCTAAGTCACGTAATCCAGCAGCCAGAGGAATCGGCCAAACAATTCTGGACACGGTTCCTAACAAAGAAAAATCAAATAGTCGACTGTCCGGACGCTGAGGCCCTAGCAGCCTTCAAGTACAATATCCGTGACGAGTGGCTGGCCCGGCACCTCGGACAGGAAAAGCCGAAATCTATGGCAGCACTCACGACACTCATGACCCGCTTTTGCGTGGGAGAAGACAGCTGGCTCTCTCGTAGCAACAATATGACCAAGAACCCTGGTAGTTCGGACACCAGGGACATTAGTGGCAGGTCGCGTCGCAACAAGCAGAAGTGCCGCATTAACGGCGACAATGCTGAGGATACGGCAGTTAATGCCGGATTCAGAGGCTCTAAATCCGGTCAGCGGAAGAAGCCATTCAAAAGGAATCCTAGGGGCCCGTCCAGCTTGGACCGAATACTCTTGTGCCAAATACATGGCACCCCCGAAAAGCCGGCCAATCACACCAATAGGGATTGTTGGGTGTTCAAGCAGGCAGGCAAGTTAAGCGCCGACAATGAAGACAAGGGGCTGCATAGCGATGACGACGAAGAGCCCCGGCCGCCAAACAACAATGGACAGAAGGGTTTTCCCCCACAAGTGCGGACGGTGAACATGATATACGCCACCCACGTCCCCAAAAGGGAGCGGAAGCGCACGTTAAGGAACGTATACGCGGTAGAGCAAGTCGCCCCAAAGTTCAACCCATGGTCCTCCTGCCCGATCACCTTTGATCAAAGAGACCATCCCACTAGCATCCGTCATGGCGGATTTTCTGCATTGGTTCTAGACCCAATTATTGACGGATTTCATCTCACTAGAGTCCTTATGGACGGCGGCAGCAGCCTGAAACTGCTTTACCAGGATACAGTGCGGAAAATGGGCATAGATCCCTCGAGGATTAAGCCCACCAAAACGACCTTTAAAGGCGTAATACCAGGTGTAGAGGCCAACTGCACAGGCTCAGTCACACTTGAAGTGGTCTTCGGATCTCCGGATAATTTCCGAAGCGAGGAGTTAATCTTCGACATAGTCCCGTTTCGCAGTGGCTATCACGCACTGCTCGGGCGAACCGCATTCGCTAAGTTCAATGCGGTACCGCATTACGCATACCTTAAGCTCAAGATGCCAGGCCCTCGGGGAGTAATTATGTTCAATGGAAACACCGAACGCTCCCTCCGAACGGAGGAGCACACGGCGGCCCTTGCAGCGGAAGTTCAAAGCAGCCTCTCCAAGCAGTTCTCCAGTCCGGCCACTAAACGACCAGACACCGTCAAGCGCGCCCGGAGTAACCTACAACAAGACCGCCTGGCACGATCCGAGCAGGCGTAGCAATGCGGCCCCAACCCCAACCCTCGCAAAAAGGTGACGACAGTACTTCGCGTACATAACTACGCTCTAGAGATACCATGGGCACAGGGGGAGGGGCACCATCACGGCACGCCCAATACACGGCTTAAACCGTACCAGGGGCTGCCGACTTTTTAATTTTCTCTTACTTTCAGGACTTCATCCTTCGGAAGGCCTGTTCGGCAGTTCAATTGCCGCACAAATGATGCAAGAACCAGGGAAACAGACAAGCCACGCCGCATTACGGAAATCTCAGGTGGTCTCTATCACGAGCAGTATACCTGTTTCGCATACTATTCCGCAGCTTGCCCCTGGAGCAGACATGTTAAATAGTCCAACTTTTCGTTTATCGCATTACTTGTATCGTTCTGCTTTGATCGCAGCTATTTTTAATAAACAATGCATAGCTTTTGTCTATTTTTTGCATTATCTTTTTATAAATAAATGTTCCTTAACGACATGTTGCACCCGTACAACTTGGTATGGCCAAAATACGCCAGGGGCTTTTAGCACCCCTCAATATGGTGTGAGAAGTCCGAACACTTTCACAAGTGCGGCACCCCGAACTTATAGCACTATATGCATCGGCTCCGAATCATGTCTTGGGTCAATAGTTGGGTTTGCCCGGCTCCTATGTTTTGGTGCCTTACGTTCCGCTATATCAGCTAAGGTAGCACTAGGAGAACCACTGCGATTGTGCCCCAGTTGAGCTGGGCCGAGCACCTCAGTGGAGAAAGCTAAAACTGACTGTCATGATGAAGCGAGAGTTGGTCGCTGTTCGAGAGGTTTTTTCGAGTCCCTAAAGACTTATGCCGCTTAGGGCGAGGAGTCGGCTCTGTCCGGCCAAGGCGTGGATAGCGCCCCGAACTCGGTCTTCCAAATACTAGGGGCTTCGCCGAAATTTAAAATTATAGAATTCTATGGCTAAGTGAGAGTGTTCACACATTATAGTCCGATTGCCTCGTTCGTTGGGCTGAGCGCCTCCCTCGAAGGACCCAAATATGGGAAAAAGAGCGCCCAGGTTTATCCCCGAACACCACAGCACTAGCGGCAAGGGGGCAGAAGCCGACGACTCGCCATCTCTCAGTATTGATAAACAACCGCACAGAAGGTAATATTTTAAATTCAAGCAGCATTTCTCAGCGCATATGAACAAGTTTTCAGCGCACAGGACAAACACGAGCGAGTTTTACTCAAAAATTACATCCCTAGTACATTCATCCGCCACAAGGCGGGCACCCTTCAGAACATCCTTATAGTAATTTTGGGCTTGCGATGCTCTTTCCCCGTTGGTGGCCCGTCCTTCACAAGCTTCTCCGCATCCAGCCTGCCCCAGTGCACGGGTAAAGGCCCTACGGGCACCTTCAATACAGACGGAGTGCTTGATGACTTTGAGCCTTAGATAGGCCTCCACCAGCCGCTGCACCAGCCCGAAATAGCTCCCAGGCAGAGCCTCTCCAGGCCACAGCCGAACTAGGAGGCCCTTCATGGCCTGTTCGGCTGCCTTGTGGAGCTCGACCAGTTGCTTCAGCTGGTCGCTCAGGGGCACGGGGCGTCTGGCCTCAGCATACTGAGACCAGAACACCTTCTCCGTCGAGCTGCCCTCCTCGGCTCGATAGAATGCGGCGGCATCGGATACACTCCGGGGAAGATCTGCAAATGCCCCTGGAGAGCTCCGGATTCGGGTAAGTATCAAGTAACTCACGTTTACGTGTTTACTTTGCATAAAGAATGCCTTACCCACCGCTATCTTCTTCACCTCATCCAACTCCTGGAGGGTCTTCTGGGATTCGGTCTTGGCAGACTTGGCATTTTCAATAGCCGCCGCGAGCTCGGACGCTCGCGTCTTCGAGTCAAGCTCCAAACTCTCATGTTTCTTCATGAGAACCCGGAGCTCTTGCCGCACCTTGCCAACCTCGGCCTCATACCTCTCCCGCTCGGTGCGCTCCGCGGCCGCACTCTTCTCGGCCTCGAGCAGTGCTTGCTTAAGGGTCACCACCTCAGATGTGGCCCCTACAATAGCCATGTTAATCCTGTCATTTCTTGCAATTGCACCTTTTATATATATACATATTCAACCAAGGTATTTCTTACCTTCATTGTCCTCGAGCTGCTTCTTGGCACGCTCGAGCTCTTGCTCGGACCTTTCGAGGTCCTGCTTTAGCGTGTCCACTTCCGCAGTCAGTGCAGCGGACACAAGCAGGGTAGCCTGCACATGCATATTGACTCATTTTTGTTAGACTCCTGCGAATTCTATTTGATCCTCTATTCGGCTTTTCTTCCCGAACGCCAAACAGAGCATCAGGGGCTACTGTCTATGCGGTACTATTATTTACACTTTCTTTACTTACCTCGAAGCCTGTCAAAAGGCTAGTACAAGCTTCAGTCAGTCTGTTTTTTGCGGACTGAACCTTCTGGACCACCGCACTCATAATAGCGCGGTGCTCCTCGTCGATGGAGGCGCCTTGGAGCGCCTCCAGCATATTGTCTGGCACCTCCGGTTGGATGGAGGCCACCGGCATGGTGGACTTGCTCCTCTTGGAAGGAGGTCCCCCGCCGGACTCCAGAACCTTTGAAGGTTCCGGAGTGGTGTCCGACCTAGAGCCGGACTTGGAGCCCTGGGGGGTTTCATCCCCCTTACTCCTGGAGTCCGGGAGGTCGCCTTGCGGCGCCTCCGGGACCACCTCCTCCCTGCTTGGAACCTGTTGGGACAACACCTCGGTGTCGTCCGTAGGACGGGGGGAGGAAGCCGTCGGAAGCGAGTTCACATCCGACGAGTCCAGTGAGCCGCTCGACGACGCGTCGAGCCGGTTTTTGGGTGGGCTGCATAAGCATATTCGACATAAGGGAAAGTTGTGCAATAAACGAATACTATGAATTACTCCGGTATCCGGATACTCACGATTTTGCCAGGGGCTTGACCCTGGGCTGCCACTCATCTCTGCCGTCATCGGCGTCGGCGGAGTAGTCCGGAGGAAGGATTTTCCCCTTCTTGGACCCTCCGGCCTCCTCAGAGAGGGCGGCCTTCCTTTTCTTCTCTCCTCCCGCTGGAGGGGGAGAGGTTTCTTCTTCTTCCTCCTCGTCTTCGCGAGAGGAAGGCGCTTCGGGACCGTTGGATGATGAATCCAACACCTCCTGGCGCCGGGCGCTCTTTCGAGTCCCCGTGGCCCTTTTCGTGGCCTTCTTCTCTGGCACCACATAGGGCGCCGGAACCAGCAGCCTCGCGAAGCGAGCGTCCGCTGGGCCTTTGGGCAAAGGGGCCGGATAGTTGATCTGTCCGGACGTCACTTGCCAATCCCGTCAGAGGAAAGGGAGCTTAGATCCCGCATAGAGTCAAACTATGGAAAACCGATACCATGTAAAAGGAAAAAGCAGCTTACCGCGAGCGCGTGATGCTGCACACTAAATCCGCGATCCTCGGTAGCGGATGCAGGAGCCTCGGCGCCCTTGAAAAGCATCCTCCAGGCATCTTCGTACGTCGTGTCGAAGAGCCTGTTTAGAGTTTGATGCTGCGCCGGGTCGAACTCCCACAGATTGAAGGCCCGTCGTTGACACGGGAGGATCAGGCGGATGAGCATAACCTGGACTACGTTGACAAGCTTGAGCTTCTTGTCCACCAGGGTTTGGATGCATGTTTGGAGTCCGGTCATCTCTCCTTTTTTACCCCAAGGCAGGCCTGTCTCCTTCTAGGAGGTGAGCCGCGTAGGGGGGCGGATCAAAACTCAGGGGGTGCGACCCATTCGGCGTCATGCGACTCGGTGACGTAAAACCACCATGATTGCCACCCCTTCAGGGTCTCCACAAAGGAGCCCTCGAGCCACAGGATGTTGTCCATCTTGCCAACCATGGCACCGCCGCACTCCGCCTGGCTGCCGCACACCACCTTTGGCTTGACGTTGAAAGTCTTAAGCCATAGGCCGAAATGGGGGCGGATGCGGAGGAACGCCTCGCACACGATGATGAACCCCGAGATGTTGAGGACGAAGTTCGGGGCCAGCTCGTGGAAATCCAGGCCGTAGTAGAACATGAGCCCCCAGACAAACGGATGCAGAGGGAAGCTCAGTCCGCAGAGGAAATGGGGGGGGATACCACCCTCTCATGGGGCCTAGGAGTGGGGATGAGCTGCCCCTTTTCGGGAAGCTGGTGCGCGATGTCGCTAGCCAGATATCCGGCCTTCCTCAGCTTTTTGATGTGTCCCTCCGTGACGGAGGAGACCATCCACTTGCCTCCCGCTCCGGACATGACTGGAGAAGGTTGAGGTGGTAGTGCGGACTTGGGCGCTGGAGCTTGAGTGCGCAAGAATGGATAAGCAAAGGAGGAAGAAGGCGTGGGTGAAAAGGTGGATCATTATCCCCTTATATGGGTGGACGCAACTACGTGTCCCCACCAGCCTGGTAAAACTCGCTTATCCCCAAGCGCCGTAATCAATGGCGCGGTTGGGTTACCCACGCCCGTATTGAAGAGAATCCCGGAATAAGGGGACACGATCTCTGCTTTAACAAGACGTGCCAAGGAAACCGCCTCGCATAACGTGCTAAGATGGGACAGTAAAATGGTTCGAATAAAAGCTTGGCCATGGTGTGATGTCACACTACGGAGTACGTCAGCAGATTAGATTTGTGTAAATATTATTCTCTCTATGGCAATATGTGGAAACTTATTTTGCAGAGCCAGACACTATCTTTGTGTTCAAAATCTTCTATGAAGTACTTGGAGGAGGAACCCGCCTTGCAATGTCGAAGACAATCTGCGCGCCAAACTCGTCGTCATTGAAGCCTGGTTCAGGGGCTACTGAGGGAGTCCTGGATTAGGGGGTGTTCGGATAGCCGAACTATACCTTCAGCCGGACTCCTGGACTATGAAGATACAAGATTGAAGACTCCGTCCCGTGTCCGGAAGGGACTTTCCTTGGCGTGGAAGGCAAGCTTGGCGATACGGATGTTCAGATCTCCTACCATTGTAACCGACTCTATGTAACCCTAACCCTCTCCGGTGTCTATATAAACCGGAGGGTTTTAGTCCGTAGGACAACATACACATCAACAATCATACCATAGGCTAGCTTCTAGGGTTTAGCCTCTCTGATCTCGTGGTAGATCTACTCTTGTACTACCCATGTCATCAATATTAATCAAGCAGGACGTAGGGTTTTACCTCCATCGAGAGGGCCCGAACCTGGGTAAAACTTCGTGTCCCTTGCCTCCTGTTACCATCCGGCCTAGACGCACAGTTCGGGACCCCCTACCCGAGATTCGCCGGTTTTGACACCGACAGTGGTATTAGACAATATTTTCAGAAAGAGTCTATGTAAGAGCTATGTTTAGCAAGTTCACATACTCAACTATAAGTCTTCCATGATTGCTAACACTCACTACATATTTATGGAGCAAAAAGTTTCAGTCAAACACATAGGAAGATGGGGGTTTATAGTTTCACCTCCCAACTTATTTCTCTTAAGGACAATGTCAACAATAATAACCCATGATTACCTACATCTAACCGGTTATATGTGTCTGGATCTTTCCCTACCACATGATGCTTTCCAAGTGGAGAATAATTAAGAGTGGAATAGAGATGAACATTATTAACCCTTGCATAAAAGTAAATACTGAAAAGTAAAAGATAGGACCTTCGCAGAGGGAAGCAGAGGTTGTCATGCCCTTTTTCATTTGGATGTGCAAGCTCTTAATGGAAAGGAACATCACTTTATATTGCCCCTTGTGATAGAAACCTTTATTATGTAGTCCGTCGCTTTTATTTATTTACCATCACAAGTTCATACAAAGTTTATTTTCGCTTACAATAAGAGAACATAGTGTAACATAGGGGGGCATGCCCCCCCCCCCCCGTTTTGCACATTTGTGATAGTTCTATGTTTTGTGCCCCACAAAATTCAGATTTTGTGTTTTTCTGCCCCCAACTAGCTTGGTCAAGCTCTGCCGCTGATGCTGAACTTTCATAGGCTAAAAGAGTATTATCTGTAATGAGCCTACTAGGTACGGAGGCACTCTAAACTTGAGAGATAGTATCATCAAGATGGATTTTTAATCTGAATGCTATCATATTGGATATTATTTTGTAAATAACATTACATAGACTAATAGGCATATATCATCGCCTCTACAGGTTTGTCAACCTGGAGAAGGCGCTGTGAGCACTGAAGATACCCCTCGCCAGGTTCCATCTGGAGGGGGCAATCAACATAGTTTGCACGATCTGCATTACAGACTTCTGTCGCAGCATGCACATGGCTGTGCTCCCCACGTGTGGGAACGTCCTCCACCATCACTTCCTCCAGGAGGTGGTGGCGGGGCAGAGCCCATGTCGCCCGCTCTGTTGGGCAGCTCTACTGTGAACGATGATTTGTTTTCCAAAGATTTATGTAACCTTTTTTATTTTGTGTGCCTACTTATGTCCATTTCCGATGTTGGTGGTATTAAAAAATATTTTCAGAAAGAGTCTATGTAAGAGCTATGTTTAGAAAGTTCATATACTCAACTATCAGTCTTCCATGATTGCTAACACTCACTACATATTTATGGAGAAAAAAATTTTAGTCAAACACATAGGAAGATGGGGGTTTATAGTTTCACCTCTCAACTTATTTCTCTCGAGGATAATGTCAACAATAATAACCCATGATTACCTACATCCAACTGGTTATATGTACCTGGATCTTTCCCTGCCACATGATGCTTTCCAAGTGGAGAATAATTAAGAGTGGAATAGAGATGAACATTATTAACTCTCTAGCATAAAAGTAAATACTAAAAAGTAAAAGATAGGCCCTTCGTAGAGGGAAGCAGATGTTGTCATGCCCTTTTTCATTTGGATGTGCAAGCTCTTAATGGAAAGGAACATCACTTTATATTGCCCCTTGTGATAGAAACCTTTATTATGTAGTCCGTCGCTTTTCTTTGTTTACCATCACAAGTTCATACAAAGTTTATTTTCCCTTACAATAAAAGATCATAGTGCAACACCGGGGGGGGGGGCATGCCCCCCCCCCCAGTTTTGCACATTTGTGATAGTTCAATGTTTTGTGCCCCACAAAATTCAGATTTTGTGTTTTCTAGCCCCAACTAGCTTTGTCAAGCTCCACCGCTGATGCTGAACTTTCATAGGCTAAAAGAGTATTATCTGTAATGAGCCTAATAGGTACAAAGGCACTCTGATCTGGAGAGATAGTATCATCAAGATGGATTTTAATCTGAATGCTATCATATTGGATATTATTTTGCAAAGAACATTACATAGACTAATAGGCCTATATCACCGCCTCTATAGTTTTGTCAACCTAGAGAAGGCGCTGTGAGCACTGAAGAAACCCCTCGTCAGGTTCCATCTGGAGGGGGCAATCAACACCGTGTGCACGATCTGCATTACAGACTTCTATCGCAGCATGCACATGGTTGTGCTCCCCACCTGTGGGAACGTCTTCCACCACCACTGCCTCCGGGAGGTGGTGGCGGGGCAGAGCCCATGCCGCCCGCTCTGTTGGGCAGCTCTACTGTGAACATTGATTTGTTTTCCAAAGATTTCTGTAACCTTTTTATTTTGTGTGCCTACTTATGTCCATTTCTGATGTTGGTGGTATTAAACAATATTTTCAGAAAGAGTCTATGTAAGAGCTATGTTTAGCAAATTCATATACTCAACTATCAGTCTTCCATGATTGCTAACACTCACTACATATTTATGGAGCAAAAAGTTTTAGTCAAACACATAGGAAGATGGGGGGTTATAGTTTCACCTCTCAACTTATTTCTCTCGAGGATAATGTCAATAATAATAACCCATGATTACATACATCCAACTGGTTATATGTGCCTGGATCTTTCCCTACCACATGATGCTTTCCAAGTGGAGAATAATTAAGAGTGGAATATAGATGAACATTATTAACTCTCTTGCATAAAAGTAAATACTGAAAAGTAAAAGATAGGCCCTTCGTAGAGGGAAGCAGATGTTGTCATGCCCTTTTTCATTTGGATGTGCAAGCTCTTAATGGAAAGGAACATCACTTTATATTGCCCCTTGTGATAGAAACCTTTATTATGTAGTCCGGCACTTTTCTTTGTTTACCATCACAAGTTCATACAAAGTTTATTTTCCCTTACAATAAAGTTTATTTTCCCTTGCCACGGATGCTGAACTTTCATAGGCTAAAAGATTATTATCTATAATGAGCCTACTAGGTACAAAGGCACTCTGAACTGGAGAGATAGTATCATCAAGATGGATTTTTAATCAGAATGCAATCATATTGGATATTATTTTGTAAAGAACATTAGATAGACTAATAGGCCTATATCACCGCCTCTACAGGTTTGTCGACCTGGAGAAGGCGTTGTGAGCACTGAAGATACCCCTCGCCAGGTTCCATCTGGAGGGGGCAATCAACACGGTTTGCACGATCTGCATTACAGATTTCTGTCGCAGCGCACACATGGCGGTGCTCCCCACGTGTGGGCACGTCTTCCACCACCACTGCCTCCGGGAGGTGGTAGTGGGGCAGAGCCCATGCCACCCGCTCTGTTGGGCAGCTCTATTGTGAACATTGATTTGTTTTCCAAAGATTTATGTAACCTTCATTATTTTTTGTGCCTACTTATGTCCATTTCTGATGCTGGTGGTATTAAACAATATTGATACATGTACAGTTCAAGAAAAATATATTCCTCTATCCCAAAATGTAAGACCTTTTTACACTACTATAGTGTCAATCCCAGAATGTAAGACCTTTTTACACTACTAGAGTGTCAAAAAGCGTCTTACATTTTGGGAATGAGGGAGTGCTATATAGTGTTGTGCTGATGAATGTGCAAGGTGGGGGAAAGGAAAATTCCATCTGCCGTTAGGCCGACTACTCATCTCTACTGATTTTTACCTATGAGCTAGATGATAATGTATGCACATCTAAAATTGTTGTCGCTTTTCTCCCTTTTCACCTATGTATGAACTATCAACATACTATCATTATTTAAGGCTTTGAATGAATGTACATACATATGATATAGTGGCATTGAATTGAATTATATGTTTTATCAAATTGTGAGTTCGGTGTCATATGGCATTATCATTCTTTTTAAGTTGTGAGTTGGACACAAATGAGTACATCTCTGAGAAATTATCCTTTGTCTGATCTACAGAATAAGCAGGTTCAATCAATAACAGAGAAGATAAGGTTGGGATTCAGGGTTATCATGACGAGCTTAGGAGCGCAATTGGAGTGTCAAGGTTGCCCCACATTTTATCTAAGAAAGGTGTAGAGGATATGTATATTATTTAGCCTTATGGATAGGTCGCTTGTAGATTATCAAATTCAGTTGTCACTCCTTACAAAAAAATCTCAGTTAGCACTTTGAAACTGACAGCACCATAGTCGGAAGGAGAGAAAACCAAGGAAAGCATTGCAAAATCTTTTTGTTTGGGGTCTTCTATGTTGTATGGCGGAGCCAGCTGTATGGCTTGTGTCATCCCTATATTTCCATATTTGTACGTGTGCTTTTTGTGGTAATTGAAGGGCATTATTTAGATAAAAGAGCTCTGGCACGATCAGCCATCAGGCTGGTAACCAAAAAACTCAGAGGGGACTCCATCCAACAATCAGACACCTCCCGAGTGCATGCATGCATGGTGTGCACATAGGCAGGCTGGAAAGTTAGAGTGTCTCATTACATGTTGAATCAACAAGGAATTAAAACTAAAAGTTAACCCTTCAATGTCTAACAAAACTGGCGCTATGACCAAGCGTCGAGAACGGCGCAAGTTCCAGAGACTAATCACCACTAAACTATCTGTTTCAATGAATACTCGTGCAAAGCCCCGTTGTTGAGCAAATACCACATCTTCACGAATCACCATTACCTTAGGATCGGTGACACCCAAACATGGCTTGCTCCAGGCTCTGAGAAAAGTAGTGGAGGATCAAGCTACTCCTCCCATACCTCCCATATGTGCCTCAGAAGAAATACCAGCATCGGTATTAATTTTTGTCCACTCGGCCTCAGGTGGTCGCTACC
This sequence comes from Triticum urartu, assembly GCF_056163025.1. Taxonomy (NCBI): domain Eukaryota; kingdom Viridiplantae; phylum Streptophyta; class Magnoliopsida; order Poales; family Poaceae; genus Triticum; species Triticum urartu. The sequence continues at coordinate 505,563,762 of NC_141873.1, read as the reverse complement.
CATGTACAGGTAAGATCTTAGAGTTTGAAATAGGAATATCAAGTAGCACAAGCATTTCCCTGGTCACCTTCATGGAATGGGCTTGATCTATACTAGCTTTATCATGAGTAGTATTTTTTTCGAGATGTCGAAATCAACCACATCATTGTTATGATCTTTGCCCGATCTAAATCATCATATCACATGTTACAAAGAATGTCTATAGACCAGGTAGTGGGATGGAGTTCAGGAAACTTAATCTCAAGCCACTCCCTCGCCTCCATCCAATATCGCTTCGCATGATTGCACTTGACAAATGCATGCATCAGATCCTCATCTACAATAAGACAGATTTTGCACCGAGCCAAAGTAGCAATGTGTCTGTGTTTTTAGAATGCCTTGAACTTGTAGAATACCACATAGCACCTACCACCAGAACACATGTACCTTGGGTACAACTTTGATCTTCCATAGATGTGTCCACGACTGTTTTTCTTTAGCGGAAGTTTTTGTCATCATCCCTTCTTCTAGAGCTGTATGCTCACTTTGAATCACTAGAGAACAATATCAGAACTTTGCAGAATTTCCGTATTTGTACGTGTGCTATCTAGGTTGTCTTATTGTTTTTCGACTCGTATAAATACAAGTAGCCCATAGCATTGTTGCTTTTATGTGGAACTCAGAGCATTGTTGTTGGGCTCCCGCGCCAGGACCCACATCAAGTGAGTGCTCCTAGCGGCGTCGCCTCGATCTCCCTTCTCCGACTAGCTCTATAGCTGCCCAGGCCAGATCCGAAGTCCCCTAGTTGCCCTCTCTCTTCTGCAAGGATTGGCTCTTCGTCAAGCATTGGAAGTGATGGCACTCTCGCATCCACATAAGTGGCGGCTGGGCGTGCACCACCATCGCCTGGATCTCTAGCCTCCATCCTCCATTGCGGCCACCATGACTAGATCCGGGTGCCCCCCGGAGCCCTCTCCCACACCTGTCTCAGCGGCACCCCTTTTCCTAGTTCACCCAGCAATGCTGCTCGTGTGATCCTTCACGGCGGTCGCCACTGCAGTGGCGTCTCCCGCTCCTGCACCCTTGTCCTTTCACCATTTGTGTTGTGCGCTCTGGCTGGAGGCTCCATCCTGATTGTTGGCGTTCTCCCTCGCCCGCAGCCACTGCCCCCAGTTTGCAGTTTCAGTAGATAGGATGGGGTGTGAAGGCCATGTGCATGCCCAGTTCCGAGCCTGTGTCGACAACTGCTTTGGCCCCGACGCCTGCCGCCCCTGTCCCATTGTCAGTGCCTCCTCGGGTGTGTTGCAGCTAGCCCCAGTTGCCTCAGGCATTAGGGACGACATGAGTTGTGAAGAGGAAGTGGTTGTGATGCTGCCACCATGAGCGGTGTTGTGGGCCTCCGCTGCTAACGACAATGAAGAAGATGGCGAGGAGGAGTTGGCTCCCCAGATAGCGTCGACGTCCACCAAGGGCCCTTGACTCTGGAGGGATGTGTGTGGGGCATAACACGGACACACAATGAGGGTTGGCGGGAGGTGCTACCGTGGTGCGACCCGTGTTGTCTGACTTCATCACCATCCTCGTTTGGCTCTGCGGTAGATGCTATAGATGCCTTGCTCATCGGCATCATGCGTCTATTTGCAAAGATCCGTTGTGGTGCTCCTGTTGTTTGGAAAATGATCACCATGCGCGCAGATGCTGTAACTCATGGCGTCCTCTAAGCTCACTGACATGCCTTGATGTGCCACCCGTGTCTCGCCTCGGCGTTGTGCATCGTCTTTGCTCTTGCTCTGTGTGAGGGTTTGATGAGATCTGCATTGCCCTCCAAGGCACTTTGCCGCGGGTCTTGGGCGTGTGTTATCTCTACAGTCCGCTCTAGCTGGTCAGACTGTGTTGATGCAAGGCTATCTGGCGCGTGTTGGGAGCTTTTTGGAGCGAGCGGAGGCTACTCTGAGTAGACTCTTCCTTGTGTCGACTATGTTGCAGACCTCTATGTCATTGCATTCTCTTTGTGCGGTCGGTGTTTGCTCCGCGGAGGATAGGGTGGAGTTATATGGCTCTTTCTCCCGTCGTGTTGGAGACAATTCATCGTCAATGCCTACCTCCCCTCCTACGTTGCCTTCCACTGAGGACGAGTCCATCGCCATGCTCGTGGCTCCGGTGATGCAGATCATGTCCGGGCTTAGGGAGTTGTGTTTGAGTCTATCAGTGGAGCATATAAAGGTGGACACGCTAGCGACCTCGAGTAAGGGACAAGATTCTCCTGTCAAGTGAGCAGTTAGAGGTTCCTATGATTGATGATGCAAAAGGGAACCGCGTTTTTGTGATGGATATTAATCACTTTCTCGCGTTGTTGACGTGGCTTTGGCCTTACGAGCCGTCGTTGTCGGTTTTCTTGCCCGGGGTTCCGCATTGTAGAAGTGTTGAGGGTTGTGGTTGTGTGTTGGGAGCATTTGGTGGGGCGTCTACGTGGTTGTGGTGTTTCTTGTTGAGTGAATTTGTTTGTATCGGTTTTCATCTAAACTTTTATATATTAACCTGGCAATTCTCTTCTTTCGAATTAACCAACGAGGCGATTCTTTTGCCTCCGTTTTTGAGGAAAAAAAAGCCGGTAACACATGGCTACACGGGTGTACGGTTTGAGGGGGAAAAAGTCGGCCGGGGAAGAGCAGGAATGTTATTAATGCAAATTTGACAAATTTAATCTATGGATGAAACCAAATTACAGAATAAACTGTCCGTGAAACTATTTCACGCGGCTGACCTTTTTGTGTGATGCCCGACACGAAGGTGCCACACTACACTGTGCATCGCCTCACAGATAGGCGCTACATGCCTGGCCAGCGTTGCACCCCTGTCTGCCTAAAAATTGCTAAGTCATTGTGCAGAGCCTAAGAGCTAGACGCTGCATTGTATAGTGTGGCGCCTAGTTCTCAGATGCTGCACTAGTGGTTGCACTATAAAATGAAGCAACCACTAGTGCAACGCCTAGAAGCTAGGCGCTACACTGTATAGTGTGGCGCCTAGCTCTCAGGCGCTGCACACTGACTTAGTAATTTTCGGATCACATGGGTGCGACGCTGACCAGGCGTGTAGTGCCTATCTATAAGGCGTTACACAGTTTAGTGTGGCGCCTTCGTGTCGGGCGTCACACAAAAAGATCAGCCACATGAAATAGTTTTACGGACAGTTCATTATGTGATTTGATTTTATTCATAGATCAAATTTGTCAATTTTGCCTGTTATTAACCCGCACGAGTATACCTGGATAACGGTAGTCGTCGTTTGTCCAGTTCCCACCTCAACCAGCAAACAAAGTCAGCGCAGGGGGAGACGCCGCCGTGCCGCTCCCCGCGGCCACCATGGAGCCGCGCGAGATCGCCGCCGCCGCGCGAAGCTTCTCGGCGATGGCGCGGATCGTCGGCCCGGTCAGTACCCACCCCCTGCCCTCTTCATCTTCCTCTTCCTCAACCCGTACCAGCGTCTCCCGAGCTTTCCCGCTAAGCGCCACGCTCCCCTCCGCTTCCTCCAGGACCCCAAGGCAGTCAAGATGCGCCGCCACGCCTTCCACCTCCACCAGTACGGCGCCCGCTCCCCTCCCTCCTCCCGATTCCTCAATTTCCTCGCCGGATTCGAGCCTAATCGTGTGACCTGCCTTGGTTTGGTTCCAGGTCGGGGTCCACCACGCTGTCGGCGTCGGCCGTCCTCCTGCCGCCGGGCGCCCTGGCGGAGCCTTTGCCGCCGCTTCTAGCCCGTATATGCGCGTCCCACGGCCACGCCGGGGGCGTCGCGCTCACGGCCGCGTCGCTCGTCGAGGCGTTCCTGGTCGCGGAGCAGCGCGATAGCCCCAGCGAGGTTGGTTGCGACCGTCTCGTGCTCACACATGTCTAGTTGAGGTGATTCTGGCGCTGAGGTGCTCGTTGCTTGATGGAATGCCTGCAGGTACTGCAGCCGAGGTTAATACCAGAGGCACGTCTCGATGTGCTAGTTGAGGTGAGGAACATTACCAAAGACCTTGTGTTTTTGTTGTACAATAGTATTGTATTGTGCTAATTATTCACACTTGCATCCCACAGTCCGTAATCTATTCAGTCCCCCTTGAAAAAGAAAGAAATATGTGAATTCATATTGATGAAATTCTGCCAAGCTGTCAAAGTGTCAATCGCCACTTAAGAGCAAAACTAATGCAGATACTTAGATTGGTGCATATTTTGGGGGATAATTAAGACTTCAGACCAATGGGACAGTATTGCAGTGGGCTGTAGGATTAGCGGATCAATCGATCAAATTAAATATCCGGTGCTTAATTCTGTGTGTTGAAGAACTGCACAGAGAATATCCATCCTGAAAGAGTTAGGAAGATTTTCCTGAAATCCTGAACTTTTCCTGGCATATGCAGCCTGAGGAATCAGGGGACATCAGACATGGAGATTCTGGAGCTCCCCAGTGGCTTTCAGCTGAGTTACTTGCCATGGTGAGTGTTTCTTTTCCCTATGAAAACATATACTCGTTACTAGTATTACTTTGTTGTTTACCCAGATTCTAGTGTAGTTGGGACTTTTGCCATGAGGCAACTTAAAACTCTGTAAATATTTGTTTCGTGCTATAAAAATGGGAAGTGCGCCTGCCATTTTTCACTGAAAGAAAGTGCTACTTGGTAATAGGAAAGGCGTACAAAGTGGGCATACATAATTACAAAAAGAGGCAATAGCTGTTTTTAAGTTCTTTGGATTCAGAGGATGTTCTTTGAGCTCAGAAAGAGTAATTATGAACTTAGACTTCATATTTATAATCAGAACTGCGTTTCTTTTCTTTAATATTTTACGTGGTTCTATATATTTATATATAGCATTAGATGGAAAATATGATTCATCATCAGCTCAGCACCTCAGTTTTCCCTTTTAGGTTGATGTCCCAGCGTCGGCTGATTCTGTGTTATCCTTGTTAACATATGATGGTTCACTGATTGGAAGCTCGTCATGGGATGTTGGCTGGCCACTGGCCGATGTAAATCAGAAGCAGGTTATCTATTCATCAAGCTAAACTTGCCTGCCCTGATTTATAGCGATGGAAGATTTACTGTTATCAGCCATTATCAGGTTGAAAATGATGCCGGATCCTTCCTTGAGTACAATAGGAAGAATTTATATGCTGAGTCTGCTGACCCATCAACAATAGCCAAGTCTGCCACAAGAATCGCTGTACTAGGAGTCTCAGCCTTAACATCGAGTGTAAGGTTCATTATGATGCTGTTTCATTTCACTGATCTTTAGCGTCTCAAGAATTACAAGGTGCACTTAGTTTTTATTGAGTTGATGATCTTGGTCAATGATATCAGAATGCAGGACATATCAACGTTCCACCGATTCCACAGCGAGGGGACTCTTTGCTGGTAGTGGGGTCTCCCTTTGGCATCCTGTCACCATTCCATTTCTTCAACAGGTAATTTTTATCTCTACTGCTTGAATTCAGTATTAAGCATATGCACCTAGTGTGTTTGGATATTAAGCTTCAAACAGTTGAAAATATTCATCAGTGTAATATTATGCTTCAAACAGTTGAAAACTTGATGCCATTACATACCTGTTATGGAGATAATACTAAACTCTAAAGTGTTGCTCTTTAATTTTTCTTTGCACGTCCTCACTGAAGCTAAAAAGCAGGGATAGTCTAATTCTGTTTGAGGCATGTCTAGAAACCGTGAAGGCTTATTCATTGTCAATTAGCTGTTCTAGTTTCTGCCATTCGAAAGACATACTCCCTCCGTAAAGAAATATAAGAGTGTTTAGATCACTAAAGTAGTAGTGATCTAAACGCTCTTATTTTTCTTTACAGAGAGTACATGCTATTATCCACTTTATTATGTCACATTTATTCTAAAACAAAGAGGCATTCTCATATTAATCCATAATATTAATGTTATTATTTAAGCAGTATATCAGTTGGTGCTGTTGCAAATTGCCTACCTCCAGGTGCTGTCAGGAGCTCGCTGCTGATGGCTGACATCCACTGTCTTCCTGGTATAGACATCACTATCTCTGTTAGGATATATACTACTGCCTCCGTTCCAAAATAAGCGTCGTGATTTTAGTTCTTGAACTAAAACCACGACACTTATTTTGGAACGGAGGGAGTATGAGTCAGCTGTTAATAATTTTTCAAATATTTTAAGGTATGGAAGGTGCTCCAGTGTTTGGTAAAAATGCTTGTCTTGTGGGGATGCTGATGAAGCCATTAAGACAGAGAGGCAGCAACATACAAGTTCAGGTGAGTTTACTGGTGTCAGTGGTATACTTATGCACATGGAATGATGGAAGAGATATGTGAACTTAAGTATCTGCATGACAGCTTGTGATTACATGGGATGGAATATGCACTGCATGGAGCAGAAACAAACTGGAGCAAATTGAGCAAGCCTCAAATGAACTACTTGATGACAAAAGTGCAGACAGTAAAACGATGGAATCATGTGGCATGGATAACCATAGGAGGTTTGTCTCTAATTTAGCCAATGACCTTAGTCAGTATAGCATTCCACCTTCACTCAGAGAGGCTATATCCTCGGTTGTTCTTGTCACGGTTGGTGATACAACTTGGGCTTCAGGTATTCTCCTCAACAAGAATGGCTTAGTTCTGACAAATGCTCATCTTTTGGAGCCTTGGAGATTTGGGAGAACTTCACCTTTAGGTTTACAACATAAAACCACCTCACTTGCTGGAGAATATCTCCATGGAGAAAATAAATTGTTGCAGTCACAGCATTGCAAGATGTCCAATGAAGATGCTGTTAAGCATGAGGTTTCATTCTTTAATTTGGGTTCCAAGAGAGAGAAGAGAATATCTGTTCGTTTGGATGATGGGGAGAAACAGACGTGGTGTAGTGCTAGTGTGGTGTTTATCTCCAAGGGGCCACTTGATGTTGCCTTGCTTCAAATGGAAAAGATCGCGATTGAATTTTGTGCAATTAGACCAGAATTTGTTTGTCCGACAGCAGGGTCGTCTGCATATGTTGTTGGGCATGGTCTTCTTGGACCTCGATCAGGTAATAAGCCTTAGAACCATAGTTTCCAAAATAGTTCCTGCAGCAGATTGATGCTTAATTTATGACATGTACGTTAACTGTTTTATTTTAATATAACTTTGCTATTTGGGTATTTGGCTGTAGGTCTATGTTCCTCGCTTTCCTCTGGGGTTGTCTCGAAAGTTGTCCAAATTCCATCAGCTCAACATTCTCATCTGCCTAGCAATGTGCAGACAGACAATGTGGACCTGCCAGTAATGCTGCAGACAACAGCGGCAGTTCATCCTGGATCTAGTGGTGGTGTAATTGTCAATTCACATGGTCGAATGGTTGGACTTATAACAAGGTATGCACAAACATTGTAACAGTATTAGTGGACACCACGTCACCACTGTCAAATTGCATGCGGTCTGTATCAGTATTACCCATTCTTTTGGTGGATTTGTACTATTCCGGAACTAGCTTTGCTGTCTTGGTGTTTTCCTGCTTCGCCTATACAGTGACCCACTTCCCTTTGTCCTTCATTCTGGGGACCGTAAGACTGTCTTTGCAGTCACCTTAATTTTCTAGATTCTAGCAAAGGCCCAGCATACTCGTTTCCATGCACTTATTTCTTCTGTTACCATATGCAGCAATGCTAAGCATGGCGGTGGGAGCACAATACCTCGTCTGAATTTTAGCATCCCCTGCAAATCTCTGGAAATGGTCTTCAAGTATGCAGGTGCTTGTTCAAATCATGTTCTTTTTTGTCATCTGAGCCTTCCAGGGTATATAGGAGTTTTTTGTCAACCTTCTCCCCTTTTGTACAGCGAATGGAGATTACACAATTTTGGAGCAGCTGGATAAACCAAATGAATTGCTCTCATCAGTGTGGGCACTGGCACAAGCACCATCATCTCTCCCATTTCTCAGTAGCCCCCCTGGGAAGAGCGGAGAGGGGAAAGTTTCGGAGTTCTCAAAGTTTCTCGCCAATCAGAAAGAAGGTTTGACATCTATAAGTGATTTGGAGGCTTTCCTTAAACACAAGATTCCTAGTAAAATTTAGATGGGATTATTTCTGCAAAGCACAAATGGATAGTACTAGTACCCTGAATACATAGGAGTACAGAAGAGACAAAGAATGAAAAACTAAGGATTCGGGTAGCCTGAGCACCAAAATGGCAGGCTCTAATTTGGCGAAGTTCAGGTAACCTGAACACTGAAAGTTCTACAAGATTTGGCCTGCCGCTACAAGTCCTTCAAAGCATACTCGCAGATTGAGATTGCTAACCAGGCCTGTCGCTAATGAATGAGTTTTTCTCCCCAAAAGATGCATGTTGATTCATGTATAGTTTGTTTCCAAGTAGAAGGGTGTTACAATAGCGTGTTGAATTTGATTCGAGATAGTGGACATATCTTCAGGAAGTGTATGAGGATACTGGAAGCAGTACAGGTTGTACTAACTGAAAAGATAATCTTCTACCATTTGCGCGTGAGTTGTACTACCAATGCCTTTTCAGCGACTGCAGTTAGTCTGAAACCATCGTCATGCTTTCTGATTCATTTATCCTTTGAATTCATAATGAAAATCAATCTGGGTTTGTCCTCAGAACCAATCTGGGATTTTGATATCCTACTACCACACATTTCCTCGCGCTATCGTAAAATGATGCGCACGAAACAAACGTTATACAGTGTGTTTTTTTGCGAAATAACGTTATACAGTGTTTGTTTAGCATCCATGTGCTGTTTGCACTTATGCACTGTGAACAACACGTCCTCTTATCATACGCTGGATAGTGATGTAAGACTGAGCTTCAGTGCCGTAACTGTAGGTGCAGTTGGGTCAGTGACATGTGGGCTCAGAAGCAGCAGTTAGGCATCACGCCTCCAAAGGGGCATTGAAAACAATGAACAGTGTAGCTTGACAATACCGAAGTAATCCTACCAAAATGGTTCAAATTGTTAAGGCCAAAACATTCTCCTCCTGTAGGGGCAAAAATCCTTCACCAGTCGGGAAAATAAGGTCAATCTGCTTTTACAATGTAAGAAGAAGAAAAAGAAAATGCATAAATCTATGCTCTTCTTGTTCCCTGAAGGCACGCCCATCCATCCATTTCAGATACAGATACGTTGTCCAAGTACCTGGAGTAAGCCTTCTCAATCTTCGGAACCTATATTAGACGAGATATAACTGGTGAGGTACCAAGAGAAGCATCGTAACCAAGAAACAAAACTCTGAATGCCATGTTAAATTTTGGAAATAGTCAAATTCCGTTTACCTGCTCACACAATATCCCTGAAACAGCAACTGTTCCACCGGTTTTCGCAAATCCGACTATGTCCTCGACCAGCTCCAGCAAGGGGTTCAGCAGTATATTTGCAGCAACAATGTCATACGTCCCCTTTGAGGACTTCAGCTCAAGGTTACTGCCGGGCTTTTCCTCTTCTGATTTGTCGATGCTACTTGAGAAGCATGAAGGCTCGGCGCCTGTCGGTACCAAGTGAACCAGCATTCTGCCAGAATCCATACCATTCAGCAGCATGTTCTCACGAGCGGAGCTCACTGCTTGAGGGTCTATGTCTATACCAGTGGATAGAGCAGCACCCATCTGCATTTGTAGTGTAAGCCAACAATGAGAGCATGAAATTGCTGATGTCTTTTCCTGAAAAATATTTGCTGGTAGTAAACAAGAACAGTTTTTAACATTGCACCTTCAGAGCTGCAATACCCAACACCCCGGTGCCTGTTCCATAGTCCAAGACACGCTCACCCCCCTTAATAGCTTCTTTCAGAAAAAGAAGGCACAATTTAGTCGTCGGATGCTCCCCAGTTCCAAAAGCCAGGCCTGGATTGATAATGATATTTGTTGCCTGTGGATCCTGTGGATGGAGGGAGATGGGCATGGCACATGACAAAGTAACTCTCAGTTCAAGCACCCAAGTAGACGAAGATAAACGAAAACAACACTTATCTATAAACAAAGAAATTAAAAGGAAAAGAGCAGCAGACATACAGGGGGAGTTTTCCATTTAGGAATAATCCAAAGGCCATCGATAACTTTCGTGGACTCGTACGTTTCCTGCAGACATAGCAGTAATTTTTTCAAGCATCTGCATGGCACAGTACGTTTCCTATATCCTTGCATTCATGCGACAGAATTTGAGGGCAAAAGTTACGGCAATGGACTTCTCATTCCCAGAGACAATATCTAGACCCTAAGAAGTAGTACAAAGTAGTAGCAACCTGCACAAGTGTCACCCAGTCGCACTGCTTTCCTACAGAGGTCTCATACGCCGGGCTGTAGTCCAGACCAGCTGAGCTTGCAGCATTCGAAACGCTTGAGCCCACGTTCTCCCCGTGTGCGTATATGGTGGTTATGGAGATCTGCACAGCACACGATTGCGCACATTAGATACTTGACGAATGGTGTGCATCATCTGTAACAAGCAAGCCATCGACAGTAAGGCCGAAACTTGTTCAGATTGAGTAGCTAGAACCACAGGAAATCATCCCACTGTCTGAATCCCAAAATGCAGAGAGAATGAACTCACCTCGTCAAGATTCGCAGCGTCGGCGATGTCGTCCACGGTGACGGAGCAAGCGCCAAAGCACAGGAGGGACTCGGAGAGCAGTTCCTGGATTGATTGCGAGGACACATGAAACTTTTGTCAGGGAAAAAATGAGATAGAGGTTAGAAAGTAGTACTAGAAACTAGTGCTCTGAAGTAGAGGGGGGATACTGACGGCGTCCTCCTTGCGGCAGCGGATGCGGACGGAGAGGTAGGGCGCGGCCAGGTCGTCGTAGACGCTGCCGGCGGCAGAGCTGGAGGGCGCCTCGTCGTACACGCTGACGGCGCGGGGACAGAGGCTCCTGCCTCGCGAGGAGGCCCCTGCGGCCGGGAAGCCCTCGCCGACGCGGCACGCCGAGGGGCGAGCGGAGAGCATCAGGAGAAGGGGCGAGACGCCGCGGCGGCCTACGGTCGTGTAAGGGGAGCAGAGCGACAGAGCAAGGGGCGAGGAGAGCAGGAGGCGGTGGAGAGGGGCGCGCGCCAGCGGCAGCATCTCGGCGGCGGCGGCGGCTCAGTCGCCAAGAGCCGGAGCGGAACGAACGGTTCGGTGCGGTGCGCCCCAAGCATAGAGCGCGGGTTCGGAGGAGCACGGCTGATTTTTGTTTTTTGGCGTGCTGCAAACGTGTGGTTTCAGTGGCTACAGTACAGCAGCAGAGGGCCCGTTTCAGTTTTCTGCCGTGGCCCTTTCTTTTGGTCAATTGTTCTACGTCGGCCGGTTTGGATCTTTTTGATGTAGTCTTTTCAGTTACGAAAGCAGAGAAAAAGCAAGAAAAACAATGCCGAAATGTAAATAATAAAAAAAGAATAACAATGTGGATTTATGAAACCCTGTTATCTAAGCAACCTTGTGAGATACTTTCATAAATTATACTAAATCAGCGACACTTATTTTAAGACTGAGAGTATATTATGCCCAAGAAAAAAGAACTTGTGAGATACTCGTATAATACCAGTAACAATTTAATATTACCTTCATTCCTAACTATAAGACGTTGAGGCAGTTTAAATTAGTCTACCCCTTTTAGGAATGGAGGCAGTAGTACTGAACAAGCAAAAAATGACTATGAAACTGGGATCAAAAGAAAGTGCCCTTCACCGGACGTGGAGTTTCTACACCTGAGCTCATATGCTCCTGCTATGAACAGTAAAATAAATAAAATAGAAAAACAATTGTTACTTTCAAATGGACGTGGTGTACTTTAAGAAATGTTTGTTGTGCATGCAAAATTTCGTCATGAAATGACATTGGTGGAAGGCATGGTAAAAAAACAAAAACGATACTCTGAAAATGTTACTTTCAAACGCATTTTGGAGCTCTGATTTTTTTTGCGACGACCTCCACCAATGTGATTTCGTAATGAAATTTTGCATGCACAATAAACATTTCTTAAAGTATGCCAAAAAAAATTTCAGAATTTTTTGAATTTTTTTTCTATTTTATTTATTTTCCTGTTCATAGCAGGAGCTTATGAGCTCAGGTGTAGAAAGGTACTTTCGCCCTCCACCTTTCTTCTGATTCACGTATGTGGCGTCCCTCTCGCGTCGGTGGAGGGTCTCTCCTCCCGTTCCAGGATCCGCGGCTACGCGGGCATCCTGATCCGCGGGGTGCGCCCCTCTCGACTGTAACGCCCCAGACACACCCGCCGGTGGTCGTTACTCCTGGCGGGATCTAGAATGGCCCCACAGATCAATACTAGTCTTTTCTGCGCACTTTGTCCTCACTCGTGCGCACCTAGGAGTAACTTCCCGGTCGGTCACTCATCCTGAAATTACTCCAAGCTGAGCACGCTTAACTTTGGAGTTCTGTTCGAATTGGCTCCCGGAAAAGAAGGAATTCCTTATTGATATGAGTAGTCTATCATCCCTAATAAGCCAGGCCATCACATACACCCCCACTCAGAGGAACCGACGTCCTCGTCGGACCACAGGAACGTTCCCTCTTGGCACATACGTCTGTGCTTCCAGTCCGGCACATGTGCCATGCCGTGTGCCACGACGGGTCACAAACGTCATGCACAACATGACCGCACACCTGTCTGCAAACATCCGTGTAACCTCGAGGGTCGGCTCTGATACCAACTTGTAACGCCCCAGACACACCCGCCGGTGGTCGTTACTCCTGGCGGGATCTAGACTGGCCCCACAGATCAATACTAGTCTTTTCTGCGCACTTTGTCCTCACTCGTGCGCACCCAGGAGCAACTTCCCAGTCGGTCACCCATTCTGAAATTACTCCAAGCTGAGCACGCTTAACTTTGGAGTTCTGTCCGAATGGGCTCCCAAAAAAGAAGGAATTCCTTATTGATATGAGTAGTCTATCATCCCTAATAAGCCAGGCTATCACATATAACACCGGTATGACGGATCAAATCGCTGACATTGTTGAGTCTAGAAAAAATGTTTTGAGTCTTATAGGATTATATATATCGGAGAGTAGGATTCTTTTACTCCTCAGTCCCTTCGTCGCTCTGTTGAGGCCTCCTGACGTAGAGTTTTGACTCTTCTCTTCTCAAATTTCACGAAAAAATTAGGATCACGTGGGTATCTTGGAATCGTTCCGATAGTCTTGTGACGAGAACATTGTTCTTGGTGCCTCCTGACATTTAGGGGTTGTGGCAGTATCCCGGGGAGTTGAGCTCCGAGGTGTTGTCGTCACAATTTTACCGTTGCAGTTCTGGAATACCTGAGTTTCGTCGACATCGAAAATCTCTTTTATGCAGTTGTTGATGAGATAACCTCGACGCCACCTAGTACTGGGGCGGGAGTTCGGGAGTATTGCCATAACATGTATAACGGATGCTTTTCAAAGGTTGAGGTAAATGATTTCTGAAGGTTTCTTGGTTATGTGTTGAAGGATGGATACAGCTGGATGTAGGATTTGCTAGTTTTGGGTGAGATATTATGCTTCCCATGTATCCCCAGCACCTGACTGCATAACTAGAAAGTTTCGAGAGTTTATAGGTGGGAATTCAAGTATCGCGTAGGATATCCTTCCAACAGACACATGATACGATATGAGATCTATCATATGTTTGTTTCCAGCTTATTTTGCAAGCCAATCCTTTGTTTTGTTTTGGTTTGTGGTATTTGAGTTGCTTCAATGTCAAGTGTGATTTCATACCTTTTCTAAACGGTGTTCTCATATTTCTATGGGAGTACTAATCCTTCTTGATCATCAAGGTTGTCATGTCTATTCTTTTCAACCGACATGCTCCTCTTCAAGTGGATCCGAGCATTTTCAACATTCGTAAGACCACTTCTCGGTTTTCCTCAATGTTGTTCGTTTCATCTGTTCCCAAGTTGCCTTTGTTTTCCCGCCCTCCCACCCTTGTTTCTTCAAGGACTCGGATTTCTTAATCAAGTATCCATCTTATGGATGTTGAGGGAGTCCTGGATTAGGGGGTCTCCGGACAGCCGTACTGTTGGACTATGAAGATACAAGATTGAAGAGTTCGTCCCGTGTCCGGATGGGACTCTCCTTGGCGTGGAAGGCAAACTTGGCAATACGGATATTAGATCTCCCACTTGTAACCGACTTTGTGTAACCCTAGCCCCCTCCGGTGTCTATATAAACTGGAGGGTTTAGTCCGTAGGACAACATACAATCATAACATAGGCTAGCTTCTAGGGTTTAGCCTCTACGATCTCGTGGTAGATCAACTCTCGTAATACTCATATCATCAAGATCAATCAAGCAGGACGTAGGGTATTACCTCCATCAAGAGGGCCCGAACCTGGGTAAACATCGTGTCCCCCGCCTCCTGATACCATCCGCCTTAGACACACAGTTGTGGACCCCCTACCCGAGATCCGCCGGTTTTGACACCGACATTGGTGCTTTGATTGAGAGTTCCACTGTGTCGTCATCATAAGGAGGGATGGCTTGTCTCGTTGTTAAGAACAACATCACCTCTAGGGGAGCCCTGGTTGTAGGCCAAACCATCCGACTAGGCGGCTTTGTCATGACAGCCCGCTCGGCCGTTGCACCGACGATGACTTCTCTGGTCATCGAAAATAGCCTCCACATCGGCTCGAAATTCACAGAGCAGATGGATCCAATGGAGCTCTCCTCCTTGAACGAGCTCTTGGATCGCATCGCCGATCTGGGAGTCGCTACGGACTATGATCGGATTGGGCTTAAACCGGACCAAAGGGAGATTAACTCTCCGCCGGTCACCCATCAGATAGCGGTGGTGGAGGAGCAATGCAGCGAATCTTCCTCTATCTTGAGGACGGACTATATCCGGATTCCCGAGCTCTCCGAGCCGGATACCCGTCCACGGGAGGACATCGCCCTAATCCTGAACCTAGAATAAAGCTGCATGCCAAACCTGCGCGGCAACATCCCGGAGCCTGAACTTTCAAGATCGTAAACTCCTCCGCCCCTGGGTCTCAGATGGGGTCAAGGTCTGGGCTTAAATCCACCTGTTGGGGATATAACTATTTGAGTAAGCCGGCCAGGAGGGGCCGGGTTATGCAAATAGGACTCATCATAAAGGAAGCCCAAGACCCAGTGTGAGGATGGCGGTTCATAGAGCTTAAGGCCCATAGAGACAAACTGCCGTAATGGCATGACTTGTAACATAAGGTAGAGGTAACTAGTCACCGAGCCGGACACTGTTTATGAGCCGGCCGGGACTCTGTAGGCCAGAGGGTGTCAACCCGTGTATATAAGGGAACGACCCGCCGGCGGCTTAGGGCAAGAGACAACAAATCGAGAACCGGGCATAGCGTATCTCGCTCCCTGGTCATCGAAACCTCAAGCAATACCAACCCAACTAGACGTAGGCCTTCCTTCACCGCAAGGGGCTGAACTAGTATAAACCTCGCGTGTCCTTTGTCCCGATTAACCCCTTTAAGCTTCCTAGTTGCGATGGCTCTACGATTAAGTCCTTGCAAGAGGACATCTGCCGTGACAATTCCACGACAGTTGGCGCCCACCGTGGGGCCAGCGCACGGTGGATTTGAGTTCTTGAAGGGCAGCTTCGAAGGGCTCAGGGGATACGCAGTCGGCCGGATGACCAAGAGTCGTCGCGGCAAGATCTACATCGATGACGAAGGCTGGGACCCCGATGCCGGCTCAATTGAGTACGGGTACCGGGTCCCCTTTGGCGGAATTCATGTCTTTATCGGCCGGATTGGTGAGCCGGGCCCTGAGCCGAACAGCTGCACCGACCTCGTCGAGACGGCTCAGCGTGCGAAACCCGCCCGATCTCAACCCGTTGTGAAGCGTGCCTTTGTGGGTTGCATCCATGGAGGTGAACTTTCTGAAGGATCTGAAGATGATGGTGAGCCGGCCGTCCTCTCTGACGGTGATTCATCCGCCGGCTCAACAGATCCGCTGTATCAAGTTCAAGATGGTGTGCTTGGGGGCTGTTCCGATGGCAGCACTATTCCGGACCCCTCAGAGTCGCCAAACTGGGTAGGAGTCTTCATGGCTGGTACTCAACCCGGCCAAAATTCTATGGCTTCAGCAGCAATAATGTCCGGGTTAGGAGCAGCCGGGGCAGGAGGCCCTGTGCGCTCACCGGCTCAGGTACTGATGGATCTCATGGATAAACTTACGGCCTTGTTAATTGCTACAGTCGTCCCTGCGAACCAATATGAGCATGAGGCGGAGGTGGAACAGGTTCGTGATGAGATCGCCCGGGCCAAGAAAACCTTAGCAGCTGAAGATACTAGATTAGCCACAGAGCGAGCGGCTTTGGACGCACGGGTGCAGCAACTTCAGGCAGAGGCCTTTCAGCTCACGTTGAGCTTAAACGCATCTAATGAGGTAATGAGGAGGAGACATCAGAAAACTCAGTCCCGTTTACCTCAGATTTATGATCCTCGGAATCTCTTTGCTACACCCGGGGTCGGCCCAAGTAACCCGCCAGGTGCAAATCAGTTTATGATATCCGGAGCGGGAGGCCCAGTCCAGCCTCCGGTGACGGCGCCTCTTCACGGCAATATGGCACCGCCCCATCACGTATCGATACCACAGGGTCACTTCTCCAACCCCATGGAGAACTTAATCGCAGCATCAGCACGTTTGGCGGCTCTCCCAGTAGATGGTGATGATCCGACAGCGATGGAAACCCGGAGGATCAGGGAACTTGTCCAAACAGCCCTGGCTCAGCAAGAGACCTACTCCTATAGCCGGGACATGATTCACTCAACTCCTCCGCCTTGGTTAGCTCCGCCTCGTCAAAACCGGAGCCCGAGTTACAGTAGACACATGGAGTCAGAGGCCTTGTCAAGTAGCGCTCAGCGCCGGAACCAGCCCGGCGGGTATAACCCGGTTCAGGGTCGGATACGTCAGGAGGACGAGCGGGCGGCTCAGCTAGCGGCTCATCTAGCAGCCCAACAGGACTCACCGGCTTATCCGACGACTTCCGTTGAGGCGGGTATTGCTACTAGAACCGGAGGAGTTCCTTGTCTGGTACCGGCTCTACGTAATGTACGTCTGCCCAAGGATTTCAAGGGACCTCGAAAGGTGCCGAATTATACGGCCGATTTACAGCCTGGGGCGTGGATTGAAAGTTACGAGATGGCCATGGAGCTGCTAGAGGTTAGCGATGAAGCGATGGCAAAATACTTCACCATGATGTTGGACGGAACGACCCGTTCTTGGTTAAAGGGTTTGCCACACAATTCCATTAGTTCATGGGCGGAGCTAAAGGCCCGTTTTATCCAGAACTTCAAGGACACTTGCAAGCAGTCAATGTCGATTGTGGACCTGACAAATTGTAAACAGGAGGAAGGTGAATCTACGACTCATTGGGTGCGTCGGGTCAAAGATATAATACATTCGTCTGACAAGATGGATGCCGGTTTAGCAGTTCTCATGCTGGAGAAGAATTGCCGCTTTGAGCCTCTGAGACAGAAACTGGGGCACCTGAAGTGTGATTGCAACGATATGGGGACGCTGATGGCGGCTTTAGTCAAGTATGCCGATTCTAATAGTACCAAGGATCCCGCGTCTGATGAGGAAAAGACAGGGAAGGGAAAGAAGAACGGTAATGGAAAGGGTCAGCGACATAACCCGGCGAGTCAAGGAGGCAATAAGCGTAAAGCGGACGGTAACCCGGAATTTGTGGCCAATGCACAGGGTAACAATCAGAAGCGCAAAGGAAAGCCACCCCCTCGGTTTGGCGGGTCAGGTCCGTCTCTTGAGCAACTACTCAATGAGCCCTGACCGAAACACGACACCCGGGAACGACCAGTGACTCATTTATGGAAGGATTGCGCAATCATGAAGGCTTTCAAGAATTCTAATACGTTTGATGGCAATCAAGGCCCAAGCGGCGGCTCAGGAGCTGGCGGCTTTCATGGCCCGGGCGGCGGTTCAGGATCCGGTTTTCAGGGAAGCCAGGGTGATTATAATCAATAGCAGTCTGGTCAAGGAGGTCAGCAGTAGGAGCAGTCCGGTTATCAGAGCCATCCAAAACAGCTAAACAGTGGGCAGTATCACGTGTTCACCACAAGTTTGTGTAAACGTGATCAGAAAGTTCATAGGAGGGCGGTGAATTCTATTGAGCCGGCAGTCCCTCGTTACTTGAGGTGGTCGGAACAGCCTATTGTCTGGAGCAGGGAGGATCACCCTCCCCGGGTTGATAATCCAGGTCAACTGGCCCTGGTAGTGGCACCGCAAGTTGGTGGTTATAAATTTACTAAGGTGCTCATGGATGGGGGTAGCAGCATCAACATCCTCTATTACGAGACCTTTCGGCGCATGGGCTTAACTGACAAGAATTTAAAGACTTCCAACACCGTCTTCCATGGAGTGGTGCCTGGTAAGTCGGCGTATCCTATGGGTAAAATCGAGCTAGAGGTGGCCTTTGGAGACAAGCATGATTCTAGGGCGGAGAAGTTAACTTTTGAAGTGGTCAAAATCAAGAGTCCATATCACGCTTTGTTCGGGTGGCCGGCTTATGCCAAGTTCATGGCGCGACCGTGTTATGTTTATTTACAGCTCAAGATGCCGGGTTACAAGGGTACCATCACTATGCATGGAAGCCGAAAGGTGGCTCTGGAATGCGAGGAAGGCGATGCGGCTTATGCCGAGTCTGTCTGTGCAGCAGAGGAGCTCAAATTTTATCAAGATAACGTTGACCCGGCAGATATGACCTCACTCAAGAAGCCGACTACGGAGCATGACCCGGCCATGAAGTTTAAATCAGCTGCAGAGACTAAGCTTGTTGATTTTACTCCGGGCGATTCGTCTAAGCAATTCAGCATCAGTGCCAACTTGGATCCTAAATAGGAAAGCGCGCTCATCGAGTTCATCCGTGAGAACCGGGACATCTTTGCATGGAAGCCTTCTGACATGCCGGGTGTACCGAGAGGACTCACTGAGCACACTCTTAATATTGATCCGAAGTATAAGCCGGTCAGGCAGTTTCTCCGACGATTCAATGAGGAATGACGAAAAGCTATAGGAGAAGAGGTCGCCCGGCTCTTGGTGGCTGGGTTCATTGTCAAAGTTTTTCACCCGGAGTGGTTGGCTAACCCGGTGCTCGTGCTCAAGAAAAACGGCACCTGGCAGATGTGTGTGGATTACACGGACTTAAATAAAGCTTATCAGGCTGATCCTTTCGCTCTCCCCCGGATTGATCAAATCATTGATGCTACGGCGGGTTGTGCGCGTTTGAGCTTTTTGGATGCTTACTCTGGTTATCATCAGATCAAGATGACAGTTAAGGACCAGGAGAAGGCGGCTTTCATCACTCCGTTTGGAGCCTTCTGCTATGTGTCTATGCCTTTTGGGATCAAGAGTGCCCAGGCGACTTATCAACGGTGTGTACAGAATTGTCTTCACAATCAGATTGGGCGCAATGTTCATGCTTATGTGGATGACATAGTGGTGAAATCCAAAGAGGCGGAAACCTTGATATCTGATCTCAGAGAAACCTTTGACAATCTCCGGGTTTACAAAATGATGCTTAACCCGGAGAAGTGTGTATTTGGTGTGCCTGCAGGCAAGCTTTTGGGATTCTTGGTCTCGAACAGGGGCATCGAGGCTAATCCGGAGAAGATTAAGGCAATCACTTCTTTGGCTAAACCGGCATGTATCAATGATGTTCAGCGATTGGCGGGCCGTGTTGCCGCCTTAAGCCGGTTCATAAGCCGGTTAGGTGAGAAGGCCCTACCGCTGTACCAGCTGATGAAGAAGGCAGACACCTTTGTCTGGAGTAATGCTGCTAATACTGCTTTTGAGGATTTGAAGAGGCAGTTATCCGAGCCACCAGTTCTTGCAGCTCCCATTGACAAAGAGCCTTTGCTGTTATATGTGGCTGCTAATTCACGAGCCGTCAGTGTGGCAATTGTGGTAGAGCGCAAGGAGGCTGGTAAGGAACATCCGGTTCAACGGCCGGTTTATTATGTCAGTGAGGTACTCATCGAGTCAAAACAAAGATATCCTCATTGGCAGAAACTTGTTTACGGGGTGTTCATGGCAAGCCGGAAGCTGAAGCAATACTTCCAAGGTCACCCTATCACTGTAGTGAGTTCTGCCCCCTTGGGAGACATTATTCAGAATAGAGAGGCTACAGGACGAGTCGCCAAGTGGTTTGAAGTACGTACCACGCACTGCCATTAAGTCTCAAGCTTTGGTGGATTTCATCAATGACTGGACAGAGCTACAGGCACCTGAGGAGAAGCCCGATAATACTTATTGGA
This sequence comes from Triticum urartu, assembly GCF_056163025.1. NCBI lineage: Eukaryota > Viridiplantae > Streptophyta > Magnoliopsida > Poales > Poaceae > Triticum > Triticum urartu. The sequence continues at coordinate 505,543,548 of NC_141873.1, read as the reverse complement.
CTATTCACTTTGATGGGTCCAGACAGTTGGAAGGCTCGGGGGCTGGAGTCGTGTTAACTTCCCCTCGAGGTGACAAATTTTGTGATGTGCTCCGGCTTATGTTTCCTTGTACTAACAATGCAGCTGAGTACGAGGCCCTACTCCATGGTCTCCGGATGGCCAAAGAGATGAACTTGAGCTGGGTAAGATGCTTGGGAGACTCAGACCTTGTGGCTCAACAGGTGTCAGGCAAGTGGGACTCTAAAGATCCCCTTATGGAGGCTTACCATCGTGAAGTCGATGCTGTGGCTGGGCATTTCAAGGGTTATGCGGTGGAACACATTGATCAAAGGAAGAATGAGGCGGCTGATGCCTTAAGCCGGCTGGGGTCTCAGCGTAAGCCGGTGCTGCCTAACACCTTTCTTGATGTTTTGCATAATCCTTCTGTTAAGTTACCTACAGAGGAAGATCTGGCAATACCAGACCCGGAGGCACAGCTGGTGGCGGCTCTCCACATTATCCCGGATTGGACAGTGCCTTATTTGGCTTACATGACCTGGGGAGAGTTGCCAGAAGATGAGACCTTGGCAAGACAAATCGCCCGGCGGTCCAAGTCCATGACAATTGTCAATGGCGAGTTACATCACTGCAGCGTCACTGGAGCATTTCAATGTTGCGTGTCACCTGCAGAGGGTCAGGAGATCCTTCGTGAGATTCATGAAGGCGATTGTGTTCATCACGCCGGCTCAAAATCTCTTGTGGCCAAAGCTTTCCGTCATGGGTTTTATTGGCTGGCGGCTCATGCGGATGCAGAAGACCTGGTCAGTAAATGTGACGGATGTCAGAAATTCTCACGACGAGCCCATGTGCCGGCTCAAGAATTGAGGATGATTCCAATTACTTGGCCGTTTGCAGTCTGGGGGCTTGATATGGTCGGGCCTTTCGAAAGGTCTAAGGATAAAAAGATGCACCTCTTGGTAGCGGTTGACAAGTTCACAAAGTGGGTGGAGGCGGAGCCAGTCAGTAAGTGTGATGCAGCCACGGCGGTCCAGTTTATGAAAAAGGTGATTTTTCGCTTTGGTTTTCCACACAGCATTATAACTGATAATGGCACTAACCTCTCCAAAGGATCTATGGAAGAGTTCTGTCAACGAGAGCATATCTGGCTTGACGTTTCAGCTATGGCTCACCCTCAATCCAATGGTCAAGCAGAACGAGCTAATCAAGAAATCTTGAGGGGCATCAAGCCCCAGCTCTTGGTCCCCTTGCAGCCGACGCCGGGTTGTTGGGTGGAGGAGTTACCTTCTGTACTTTGGAGCATCAATACTACACCTAACAGGTCTACGGGTTACACGCCTTTCTTTATGGTGTATGGAGCAGAGGCGGTCCTGCCAAGTGACATCCGTCATGACTCACCCCGTGTGGTGGCTTATGTTGAAGAAGACAATGAAAAAGCTCGGCAAGACGCACTTGACCTATTAGATGAAGAGCGAGACTTGGCAATAGCCTGCTCGGCGATTTACCAGCAAGACCTGCGCCGCTACCACAGCCGCCAGGTTAGGTCCAGAACCTTTCAGGAAGGCGACTTAGTGCTCCGACTCATCCAGGATCAATCTGACATGCACAAGCTATCCCCTCCTTGGGAAGGACCCTTTGTGGTCAGCAAGAATCTGAACAACGGATCATACTACCTTATCGACGTTCGGGAGCACAAAGACTCACGTAAGTCGGAGGAGGAGACCCGTCGGTCGTGGAATATCGCTCATCTTCGGCCTTATTATACTTGAGCCATCGACTCTAATGTGTATATGCTTATACTATGTATATTACAGTAAAGCAGGACCTCTGTCCTTTTTCCACTCCCAAAAAAAGGTTTATGTGTTTTCTTTGTCAGGTGGTGGAGATAACCAAGGAGAAGCGGATCATATCTGAATCCGGCTTTCCTTTGGTCCGGCTTATGATCATATCTGAATCTAGCCGTGATCACTTGGGGGATTCCTGTTCAAACATAGGTCGTATTCAAACCAAAGAGAACATACTGTCGATACCCACTTGATCGGCATACTGCCAAACCCACTTGGGGGCTTCTTGATCATATTTGAATCATAGCTTAACCCCTTTGGGTCTGACATGGATCATATTCGAATCAGCGTCATTAAACAACTCTTATGGTCACTTGGGGGCTTCCTATTCAAACATAGGTCGTATTCGAACCAAAGAGAACATAGCTATCGATACCCACTTGATCGGCATCGCCACAGCCACTGGGGGCTAACAGATCGTATCCGAATCTTAGCTCAACCCCTTTGGAACGGTTCACTGATCGTATTCGAATCAGAAACCCTTGAATTTTGTTCATCATATTTTACAAGTATCTATTGGGGAACGTAGTAATTTCAAAAAAATTCCTACGCACAAGCAAGATCATGGTGATGCATAGCAACGAGAGGGGAGAGTGTGATCTACGTACCCTTGTAGACCGACAGCGGAAGCGTTAGCACAATGCGGTTGATGTAGTCGTACGTCTTCACGGCCCGACTGATCAAGCACCGAAACTACGGCACCTCCGAGTTATAGCACACGTTCAGCTCGATGACGATCCCCGGACTCCGATCCAGCAAAGTGTCGGGGAAGAGTTCCGTCAGCACGATGGCGTGGTGACGATCTTGATGTACTACCGTCGCAGGGCTTCGCCTAAGCACCGCTACAATATTATCGAGGATTATGGTGGAAGGGGGCACCGCACACGGCTAAGAATACGATCACGTGGATCAACTTGTGTGTCTCGGGGTGCCCCCTGTCCCCGTATATAAAGGATCAAGGGGAGGAGGCCGACCGGCCCCTATGGCGCGCCAAGGAGGAGTCCTCCTCCTAGTAGGAGAGGGGGAAAGAAGTGGGGAGGGAGAAGGAAAGGGGGGCGCCGCCCCCCCTCTCCTAGTCCAATTCGGACCAGGGGGGGAGGAGGCGTGCGGCCCACCCTGGCTGCCCCTCTCTCTCTCCACTAAGGCCCATATGGCCCATTACTTCTCCCGGGGGGGTTACGTTAACCCTCCGGCTCGCCGGTTTTCTCCGAAATCACCCGGAACACTTCCGGTGTCCGAATATAGCCGTCCAATATATCAATCTTTATGTCTCGACCATTTCAAGACTCCTCATCATGTCCGTGATCACATCCGGGACTCCGAACTAACTATGGTACATCAAAACTCATAAACTCATAATATAACTGTCATCGAAACCTTAAGCGTGCGGACCCTACGGGTTTGAGAACAATGTAGACATGACCGAGACACGTCTCCGGTCAATAACCAATAGCGGAACCTGGATGCTCATATTGGCTCCTACATATTCTACGAAGATCTTTTATCAGTCAGACCGCATAACAACATACGTTGTTCCCTTTGTCATCGGTATGTTACTTGCCCGAGATTCGATCGTCGGTATCTCAAGACCTAGTTCAATATCGTTACCGGCAAGTCTCTTTACTCGTTTCGTAATACATCATCTTGCAACTAACTTATTAGTTGCAATGCTTGCAAGGCTTATGTGATGTGCATTACCGAGAGGGCCCAGAGATACCTCTCCGACAATCGGAGTGACAAATCCTAATCTCGAAATACGCCAACCCAACATTCACCTTTGGAGACACCTGTAGAGCTCCTTTATAATCACTCAGTTACGCTGTGACGTTTGGTAGCACACAAAGTGTTCCTCCGGTAAACGGGAGTTGCATAATCTCATAGTCATAGGAACATGTATAAGTCATGAAGAAAGCAATAGCAACACACTAAACGATCGGGTGCTAAGCTAATGAATGGGTCATGTCAATCACATCATTCTCCTAATGATGTGATCCCATTAATCAAATGACAACACATGTCTATGGTTAGGAAACATAACCATCTTCGATTAACGAGCTAGTCAAGTAGAGGCATACTAGTGACGTTTGGTTTGTCTATATATTCACACAAGTATTATGTTTCTGGATAATACAATTCTAGCATGAATAATAAACATTTATCATGATATAAGGAAATAAAATAATAACATTATTATTGCCTCTAGGCCATATTTCCTTCAGTCTCCCACTTGCACTAGAGTCAATAATCTAGATTACACAGTAATGATTCTAACACCCATGGAGCTTTGGTGCTGATCATGTTTTGCTCGTGGAAGAGGCTTAGTCAACGGGTCTGCTACATTCAGATCCGTATGTATCTTGCAAATCTCTATGTCTCCCACCTGGACTAGATCCCGGATGGAATTGAAGCGTCTCTTGATGTGCTTGGTTCTCTTGTGAAATCTGGATTCCTTTGCCAAGGCAATTGCACCAGTATTGTCACAAAAGATTTTCATTGGACCCGATGCACTAGGTATGACACCTAGATCGGATATGAACTCCTTCATCCAGACTCCTTCGTTTGCTGCTTCCGAAGCAGCTATGTACTCCGCTTCACATGTAGATCCCGCCACAACGCTTTGTTTAGAGCTGCACCAACTAACAGCTCCGCCGTTTAATGTAAACACGTATCTGGTTTGCGATTTAGAATCGTTCGAATCAGTGTCAAAGCTTGCATCAACGTAACCATTTACGATGAGCTCTTTGTCACCTCCATATATGAGAAACATATCCTTAGTCCTTTTCAGGTATTTCAGGATGTTCTTGACCGTTGTCCAGTGATCCACTCCTGGATTACTTTGGTACCTCCCTGCTAGACTTATAGCAAGACACACATCAGGTCTGGTACACAACATTGCATACATGATAGAGCCTATGGCTGAAGCATAGGGAACATCTTTCATTTTCTCTCTATCTTCTGCATTGGTTGGACTTTGAGTCTTACTCAATTTCACACCTTGTAACACAGGCAAGAATCCTTTCTTTGCTTGATCCATTTTGAACTTTTTCAAAACTTTGTCAAGGTATGTGCTTTGTGAAAGTCCAATTAAGCGTCTCGATCTGTCTCTATAGATCTTGATGCCCAATATGTAGGCAGCTTCACCGAGGTCTTTCATTGAAAAACTTTTATTCAAGTATCCTTTTATGCTATCCAGAAATTCTATATCATTTCCGATTAGTAATATGTCATCTACATATAATATCAGAAATGCTACAGAGCTCCCACTCACTTTCTTGTAAATACAGGCTTCTCCAAAAGTCTGTATAAAACCAAATGCTTTGATCACACTATCAAAGCGTTTATTCCAACTCCGAGAGGCTTGCACCAGTCCATAAATGGATCGCTGGAGCTTGCACACTTTGTTAGCTCCCTTTGGATCGACAAAACCTTCCGGCTGCATCATATACAACTCTTCTTGCAGAAATCCATTCAGGAATGCAGTTTTGACATCCATTTGCCAAATTTCATAATCATAAAATGCGGCAATTGCTAACATGATTCGGACAGACTTAAGCATCGCTACGGGTGAGAAGGTCTCATCGTAGTCAATCCCTTGAACTTGCCGAAAACCTTTTGCGACAAGTCGAGCTTTGTAGACAGTAATATTACCGTCAACGTCAGTCTTCTTCTTATTGAAGATCCATTTATTCTCAATTGCTTGCCGATCATTGGGCAAGTCAACCAAAGTCCATACTTTGTTCTCATACATGGATCCCATCTCAGATTTCATGGCTTCAAGCCATTTTGCGGAATCTGGGCTCACCATCGCTTCTTCATAGTTTGTAGGTTCATCATGATCTAGTAGCATGACTTCCAGAACAGGATTACTGTACCACTCTGGCGCGGATCTTACTCTGGTTGATCTACGAGGTTCAGTAGTATCTTGTTCTGAAGTTTCATGATCATTATCATTAGCTTCCTCACTAATTGGTGTAGGTGTCATAGAAACAGGTTTCTGTGATGTACTAATTTCCAATAAGGGAGCAGGTATAGTTACCTCGTCAAGTTCTACTTTCCTCCCACTCACTTCTTTCGAGAGAAACTCCTTCTCCAGAAAGTTTCCGAATTTAGCAACAAAAGTCTTGCCTTCGGATCTGTGATAGAAGGTGTATCCAATAGTTTCCTTTGGATATCCTATGAAGACACATTTCTTTGATTTGGGTTTGAGCTTATCAGGTTGAAGCTTTTTCACATAAGCATCGCAGCCCCAAACTTTCAGAAACGACAACTTTGATTTCTTGCCAAACCACAGTTCATAAGGCGTCGTCTCAACGGATTTTGATGGTGCCCTATTTAACGTGAATGCGGCCATCTCTAGAGCGTATCCCCAAAACGATAGCGGTAAATCAGTAAGAGACATCATAGATCGCACCATATCCAGTAAAGTACGATTACGACGTTCGGACACACCATTACGCTGTGGTGTTCCGGGTGGCGTGAGTTGCGAAACTATTCCACATTGTTTCAAATGTACACCAAACTCGTAACTCAAATATTCTCCTCCACGATCAGATCGTGGGAATTTTATTTTCTTGTTACGATGATTTTCAACTTCACTCTGAAATTCTTTGAACTTTTCAAACGTTTCAGACTTGTGTTTCATTAAGTAGATATACCCATATCTGCTCAAGTCATCTGTGAAGGTGAGAAAATAACGATATCCGCCACGAGCCTCAAAATTCATCGGACCACATACATCTGTATGTATGATTTCCAACAAATCTGTTGCTCTCTCCATAGTACCGGAGAATGGTGTTTTTGTCATCTTATCCATAAGGCACGGTTCGCAAGTACCAAGTGATTCATAATCAAGTGGTTCCAAAAGCCCATCAGTATGGAGTTTCTTCATGCGCTTTACACCGATATGACCCAAACGGCAGTGCCACAAATAAGTTGCAGTATCATTATCAACTCTGCATCTTTTGGCTTCAACACTATGAATATGTGTGTCACTACTATCGAGATTTAATAAGAATAGACCACTCTTGTGTTTATGCCAAGATGGGTTGTCTGGCTCTTGTATTTATGCCCTACGTTCCCCTTAATTCGGCTAGGGCATAAGGGGAGCAACTCTGCGTTTGTTACTGTCGGGTCAGCCGGATGTGTACCTCAGACTGGGTGAAGCCGAAAGCTAGCGTTCTTAAGGGAATATTCGGTCGGTGAACAAAAGATGAATTTTATTTATTTTGATACATGCCCCAAATGTTTATATTATGCGTCTCTTTTCGCAGTTCAGACATGCACATTAGGGCATGCGTACCCAGGGAAAGGAACCCTTAACAGAACTATTCTCCCTGGAAGATGTTTCTTACTATCCATGTAATATAACATGGCTAGTTGGGTACTTGTCTGTTCAAGCACTTATGACCCCTACACCTGGTTTCCACGCATACCCCGATTTTTACATAACCGAGCGAGTATTTGGATACACTCCGGACTATCGGGTCCAGAGGTCGAGGTGAAAAGGTCCGCCATGACATATGATTTACAATCCCGCTAGGGACATTATATATGTCACTTAAAGTACACAGTCACTAAGACTGATTAAATTCTTCTTCTATACCATCCAACAGGCTGTCTAGCCTACAATCCTGTTGGGAATACTTTGTGGCTAATTCTACTTGGTCATACACCAAACTGACGGGGATCTCTTTCCCATCGGGCCCCACAGGTCCGACCTCGGCCATGTGGTTTGGGTCAGCTTTGGTATATCGCGTCTTCACCATGGCCCAGGCTTCCCTTGCACCTTGTCGGTAGGCTGATATCTTACATAATCGGAAGCGCCGCCGCGCTCCCTTGAGCTTCTCTATAAGCTCCCCCATGCCTCCGGGCGGGGAGGCGGACGGCCACAAGGCTTGGGCAATACCCTGCATCACCTGCCGAACTTGTTCGTGCAGTTGTGAGAGCTCTGGTAGAAGATCACCATCAGACCTGGGCATCTCCTCCGCGGGACGACCCGTCAGCATACCTGCAGACATAACTATGTTAGCCGGCTTCTTGGCCGAACTCTTTCAAAAGTTCGTTCAAGCACTTACTGAAAATGCCGCGTCGAAGCAACTTATTCTCCTTCACGGAGTCCGCAAGTTGGGCTCGGACATCTTTCAATTCCACGCCCGGACGATATTGGCGTCCCGGAGATTATTTTTCTCCTGCCTGACCCGCGTAAGCACGCACTCGCCAGCATTTAGCTGTCGATTAGCACGTTGCGCATCCTCCGGCACGGCCTCCAGATTCACTCCGGAGTCATCTGCAACATCTATTGTTAGATTTGCATGCTTGCCGCATACTATCCGGTACCTGTCATTCTTTGCAATGGAAACAAGTGTTACTAGAGGGGGCCTTCTCGGACTCCTTCAACGCGGCCACTGCGGCCCGTAGCTGGGCTTTGCACTCTTCCAGCTCTTGAGACAATTGGGTATTCTTCTCTGTAAGAACCTGCACAAATAATGATCCTTAAATCAGTTGTGTCAACTGTTTCAAGTCTCAGGGGCTACTGATATATATATATATATAATCGTCATATTTTCTTACCCGTATATCCTTTACATACTGGTATGTCGCTCTGGCAAGACCGTTTTGAGCAGCACAGATGTACACGTCTCCTGAGTTGAAGGCATCGAACGCCTCTTGGAAAAAGCAAGCGTCACGGAGTACGGCCCGGCGACTCCTGTGATTCATGGCGCTCTCCACTTTGGAATTTGTAGCAGATAGTCTATCCGCATCCTATGTAGGAGGAGCATCCAGCATTCGCCCCGTGTTAGCTTCCGCCTCTATGTTCGGCCCTGCAGCCCGACTGGTGGAGGCGTGATTGGCAACCTCTCCGGATATAGTCTGGCGAGCGTTTTTCCTACCAGGAAACATGGACGTCGTTATATTTTAAGAAAGACGACAACCACGGAGCGAGGTTCTGTACCATACCTCTGCGTCGGCGCCTCAGTCCTGACCGCCTTCCTTTTTGGCCTACCCGGCTTCGGTGTCCCTCGTTGGCGAGTCACTGCGGGTTCAGCATGGCGTCCCAAGGGCCTTCCTTGTAAAACACCATATGTGTACGGTAGATGAAGTGCATAAAAGGGGGATCCTTCTCGGAAGTTGGGACTCTGGTTTTTCTTACATGCGATGCAGGGAGTAGCCCAGGATAGTCGGCTATGATGGCCACCATTACATCATCGCAGCTCAATTGATAGAATGTCCTGTCGATCAGCTCCACAAATATGTCCGGATCCTCTTCGAGTTCGGGACCGAGGGACCGGTCGGGGTCCTCCGGTTGTGGAGGAGGGCTGTTGACCTCCTTTATAGCTTTTCACAGTTCCTGCCATGAAACGGCAGGGTGAGCATTTATGACGAAGAATGCAGGAAGGTTGGGACTAAGAAGTGACAGCTCACCCAGCTTGGAGGGTTGTACATGGAGAATCCATCCCGTGGCTTCATATGGATGAACTCCTCTTCCTCTCCCTTGAACAACTCGGACATAATTTTTGCTAGAGCAGCAGCAGAGTCCGGTCCCTTACGCCCGCAGCGGGTGGCATCATCTTCCCCGTTAAAGCGCCACATGGGGTGCCCTCGATATTGAAGTGGTTGCACCCCCCGCATTATACATATTGACATAACCTCGATTATTGTCAATCCTGATTGAGCCAGCGCTTTTATCCAGCCCATCAGGTAAAGGACTTCTCCGTTATCTTCCTCCTGAGGGCTCCGTGGGCGCCAGCTTCGGCGTTTCCTCAAAGGGGCATTGTTGAACTTGGGAAGACCCCTCCGAAGAGGATCTGGAAGGGGGCGTCCTCCATATAAAACCACTCTGAAAGCCAGTCTTCGGACGTCTTCTTCGGGGTACCGGACAGGTATCCGGTCCCGGCGATGCGCCATATTTCGGCTCCACCCACTTGATATATTGACCCCTCCTGTGTACGGGGCACAAGGCAGAATAGCCTCTTCCACAGCTCGAAATGAGCTTCGCAGCCCAGAAACAGCTCACAAAGGGCAACATAACTAGCGATGTGTAACATGGAAGCGGGGGTGAAATTATGCAACTAGAGGTCGTAAAACTCCAGGAGCCCGCGGAGGAACGGATGGATTGGAAATCCAAGTCCCCTTAGTAAATCCAAGGCATACCCACTCCCCCTTGGAGGGATTGGGGAAGCTCTCCGCTTGCTCCCCGCCATTATAAGTGGCGAGCCCGGCTCGAACGGGGACCATTTATGCTGGAGGGAGAAATCCCTGGGTCTGTAACTCTACTAATTGGCTGTGCGGGACGGAACACTTCTCATAATCACCGGGCTTAGGGCTACGGGAGCGGGAGGAGGAGATGCGATGGCCGGCCATGTTGGAATGGATTTTTCTGAGCGCGCTCCGATGGATACTCGCCGTGGGAGGATGGTGTGGTTTGGATCTAAGAATCCCCATCCCTTTAATAGACAAGTTTACTTACATGGCTAGGGTGGCGAATGTAAAAATGCACTGGCTCCTCGCATTCGCTCGACACGTGGAAGATAGCCCTTATTGGGCGCACAAGCCAAGAAGTGCAACATTTATGGGGAGCCGGACACTACTCAGCAGATATTCAGAATTTGGAGAAGAACCCGCCTTGCAATGCCGAAGACAATCTACGTGTCGGACTCATCGTCATTGAAGCCTGGTTCGGGGGCTACTGAGGGAGTCCTGGATTAGGGGGTCTCCGGAAAGTCGGACTATATCCTTTGGCTGGACTGTTGGACTATGAAGATACAAGATTGAAGACTTCGTCCCGTGTCCGGATGGGACTCTCCTTGGCGTGGAAGGCAAGCTTGGCAATACGGATATTAGATATCCTCCCTTGTAACCGACTTTGTGTAATCCTAGCCCCCTCCGGTGTCTATATAAACCGGAGGGTTTAGTCCGTAGGACAACATACAATCATATCATAGGCTAGCTTCTAGGGTTTAGCCTCTACGATCTCGTGGTAGATCAACTCTTGTAATACTCATATCATCAAGATCAATCAAGCGGCACGTAGGGTATTACCTCCATCAAGAGGGCTCGAACCTGGGTAAACATCGTGTCCCCCGCCTCCTGTTACCATCCACCTTAGACGCATAGTTCGGGACCCCTACCCGAGATCCGCCGGTTTTGACACCGACAGATGTGAAGTCTCTTCATTTTTTTCTGTCAGTGTTCTTATCCGGTGATTCTCATGAAGATGATAAAGGAAGCTTCAAGTTTATCATTCTTTGTTCTTTTATCTTCCCCGGTGTTTTCAATGCAATCTTTCGATGGTGATCACATCCTTTTCCTCGTTTCAAATGTTTTCCCATGCCGTTGCACCTCTTAATTTTTCACCTCTCACTATTCAATTGTTCCAGAGTGCTGAAGATATCTCGAAGATTCGTGCTTCCACTCTGCATCCGTTCAAGCTATTTCGAGGTCTTACCTTATTCAAGACATTTAATTCAACCGGTGCAATCTATCTGTTAAATCGTTCAACGGTGTTTATTTTGAGTGGGCCCTAACCCACAGGTCTTTTCCCAGGATCTTACCCGACTCTTCTATTTTCCCGGAGTTACTCTCAAATTCTTCTCCAAGTTTGATGTAAGAATGAATTATCATCAGCCATATGTTTTCCTCCAAGATCTTTCAAATTCTTTCATCGTTGGCTCAACCTCTTCGCTTTTGATTCTCTCGGAGTGTCTAAACAATTCTTAGTGGTGGTTCTCGTCATCATTCTCAACATTTGAAGACCGAAGAAGATTTTCTCTTAAATCTTGCTTTTTTCTCTTGAAGATGCATAGTTCAAGCTTGATACCATCCTCTCATAGTTGTTTTCGATTGTGAGAATTCTTTTCACCCATTCAGAGCAATTCGAGAGTCTTTCAGTTTGATTCTCCGAAGGCCATCATTTCGGGACTATTCATTCCAGCTTTCAGCTCTCGTTCTCCAAATCTTACCGGTGCATCATTCAAATTTCTCTAATAAGCTCGGGATCTCTTCGTTCACTTGTATCTAAATTCTCTCAAGTATCTTCATTCATTTTTTTTCAATTCTACCCGGTGATTCATCCCTTACTTCGTTCATTTTCAATTCTTACAGTGGTTCGTTCAAGATCTCTCTTCCCTACATTATCATATCAATTCATTCATTCTTCCCAACCCTGTCGGTGGTTCACAGAAGACCTTCTCAAGTTTGCGCTATGTCTGTCCTTTTTACGAGAATAAGTAGTATGCCAAATTCGTTGCTTGTCATCAATTTAAATTGGTGAAGGATACGCATAACATAATTCTTATTCTTATTTCACCCAAATGATTAATTCTTATTCCGAAGGTTCATCAAAATTCTTGATTTCATTTTTCATCTTTCTTTCCGGAGTTCCAAGTTTTTCTCGGTTATATCATCGCGAATCTCCATCCAATCATTGCAAGGCTTCAATCTTGTTTCGCTTCCAACCTCCAATTCTTTTATGTTATCATTTCCTATCCGAAGTTCTTCATGGAGGCTATACATGGTGGTTCATCAAGGATTCCTTTCATTCTTCAATTGTTCTTCAAGATTTCTCTCGAAGCGAAGATCCGCCAAGCTATACTCTGAAATAAACATGTTGTTCAACACATGGCTTGTTTTGAGGAGTTCAAGCATTCTTCATCTTGCATTTTGAAGTGTAATTCTTGCATATCTCATCTTTTGAGGTGGTGTTATGTCATTGTTGATAATTTTTCCTTCATGTTTCATGATTCACAAGTTTTCTAGAGTGACATATCTAAATCCATCATTTTCTCTTCGCTCAAGACATCTTTTCAATCCATCAATCTCCTCATTGGAGTTATATTGGGTTATATTTCACCTAAAGCTTTCCCTAAGGATTGTTGCTATTTATGGTGCTCATAAATGACCCAAGTTCTTCATTTATCCTCCTGGTGAAATAAGTTTCTCGTCTCTTTGTTCATATCAATCCAATCTATTGTTTTTCGTTAGTGGCAGAATCTCACCTCAGTTTCGAGATGTCTTCCATTAGCCCACATCAAGCTTATGCTTTCGTTGTTGATAATCCAACAACTCCGTTCAACCTTTTTCTTCGTAAGCATGCTCTTTCAATTTTATTTGCGAGAGTTGTCATTCTTCTTCTCCGTTCTTTTCTTTCCAACCATCTAGGTTTCCATTCATTTGTTCCGGAGGCATGGTGATGTTGCTCTCTTCGTCCTATCATCTCGTTTTGCCAAGATCATGCTCTTTCCTTTGTCTATCTATTCAACCGGAGTGTCGTGTCCTTCATTCAAGTTCTCTCATCTTATCAAGTTTTTGCCTCCCTTCTCAACCGGAGTGCTGTCTGAAGTCTTTCTTACCCATGGTAACATTCTTTCAATAGTTCCGGAGGTAGTGTGTTCTTTATTTCATCAAGTATCTTCTCATCTTGTCAAGTTTATGTTCAATTCCTTCCATTTACAGTAGGAGTGTTGTTCAATTATATCATTCTTATTCCTTCTCTATATTGTTTTAACAGGAGTGTTGTGTCTATCATTCCTCTTCTAACCGGAGTCGCATCCAAGTGCTTTCATTTTGCCAAGTTCATATTCTATGCCTTCCTTTTCCAACCGGAGTGTTGTCGTAATTGATCTTTATCGTTCCTTATACATCTCGTCTCTACCGGAGTGCTTGCATGTACTTCTTGCCCATTGCAACCCTTTTCTTATGTCTTTCAACCTACAAGGTTCTAGTAAGGTTCCTTGTTCCTCTTTTCTAACGGCATGTTTTCAACTTTGTTCACCTTCGTTGTATTCTTTTCTCGAAGTTTTTCAACCTCTCAACGTTCTTTGGTTTCACTCGTTTGTCAAGGAAGCAACTTAGTTTTACCTCTTATCTTCTTCTTCCTTTTCCCTACGGTGCCATCCTAGATCTCGGGACGGGATCCTCTTGTAGTGGTGGAGTGTTGTGATGCCCCGAGACCGATGCTCCAGATGCCTTCCATGTCTTGCGTGTCAGTTGTGTCATTTATTTGTTTGTTTGCATTCATCATGTCATCATTTGCATTGCATCGGCACTCGTTGCCGTCATTGTTTTTAAAAATTGCATCCGCTCGTAGCTGTCGCGTCCCCCCTTGCTTTTGTTGATCGTTCGAAGACCAACCTTGTTCTTTGTTTTCCCTGTTGCCTAAACCGGAGTCTCTTTGCACAGTGCATCAACCCCTGCATTGTCTCTTTCTTAACTTCATCTTTGCCTCTTGCACCATGCCCATTTCACTTGTTATGCCATGTGTTGCATTGTACCCCTTGTTTCCTCTGTCAACCTATCAATGCACTATCGCCTCCTCCTTCCTTCTTCTTTCTTTCTTTTTTGGCAAGTGACATTTTTATTCCTCCATAAATGTTCTATATTTTTCCTATCTATTTTAGACCATGTCCTCAACCCCTCTACCAAATCTGATCCCATTTGGGACTTGTTTTGGTTGGATTGAAAAATGGCTCAAGTTTGAATTTAATTCAAACATGAATTATTTTTCTATCCTTAAAAATGCCCAAACCATTTTATTAAAATCCTTCATAAATCTAGGACCTCAGATTTATCCTTATATCATTCTACTTATCTGCCAAACCCTCTGAGCATTTCTTCCAATGTTCTATTCATATTATATATGGATAAGAAGAAAAATACAGAGAAAGAGAGAGACCAGCCCTTTTAACCTCAGGCCCAGCAGCAGGTAGTCCGGCCTCTTGGACCTCCCAGGCCCAGCCTCCAGTGGCCCAAGGCCCGATCGCGCCCCCTATAACCCTAGCGATCCCGATCGATCTCTCCCTCTCCCTTCGTTCTCCTCCTGCGCCGGCCAGCGTGCTGCCCGCGAGCCCCTCCCTGGTGCCGCGCCTGTTTCCCCTCTTGCATCGCCTCGGTTCTCACCTGAGACGACGTCCTGTGCCCAGAGCAGCACCTCCCTCCGTTCCCTGCGCCGCTGCATCACCTGTTTTGACACTGATCCAGATGGCTCTAAGTCTCAATCTGGATACATATTGAAAGTGGGAGCAAATAGCTAGAGTAGCTCCGTACAGAGCATTGTTGATATAGAAATTCGCAAAATACTTACGAATTTGTATGTGACAGATCCGTTGACTAAAATTTTCTCACAAACAAAACATGATCACACCTTAGTACTCTTTGGGTGTTAATCACATAAACGATGTGAACTAGATTACTGACTCTAGTAAACCCTTTGGGTATAGGTCACATGACAATGTGAACTATGGGTGTTAATCACATGGTGATGTGAACTATTAGTGTTGGATCACATGGCGATGTGAACTAGATTATTGACTCTAGTGCAAGTGGGAGACTGAAGGAAATATGCCCTAGAGGCAATAATAAAGTTATTATTTATTTCCTTATATCATGATAAAAGTTTATTATTCATGCTAGAATTGTATTAACCGGAAACATAATACATGTGTGAATACATAGACAAACAGAGTGTCACTAGTATGCCTCTACTTGACTAGCTCGTTAATCGAAGATGGTTATCTTTCCTAACCATGAACAAAAGAGTTGTTATTTGATTAACGGGATCACATCATTAGAAGAATGATGTGATTGACATGACCCCTTCCATTAGCTTAGCACCCGATCATTTAGTATGTTGCTATTGCTTTCTTCATGACTTATACATGTTCATATGACTATGAGATTATGCAACTCCCGTTTGCCGGAGGAACACTTTGTGTGCTACCAAACGTCGAAACATAACTGGGTGATTATAAAGGAGCTCTACAGGTGTCTCCAAAGGTACATGTTGGGTTGGCGTATTTCGAGATTAGGATTTGTCACTCCGATTGTCGGAGAGGTATCTCTGGGCCCTCTCGGTAATGCACATCACATAAGCCTTGCAAGCATTGCAACTAATGAGTTATTTGCGAGATGATGTATTAAGAAATGAGTAAAGAGACTTGCCAGTAACGAGATTGAACTAGGTATTGAGATACCGACGATCGAATCTCGGGCAAGTAACATACCGATGACAAAGGGAACAACGTATGTTGTTATGCGGTCTGACCGATAAAGATCTTCGTAGAATATGTAGGAGCCAATATGAGCATCCAGGTTCCGCTATTGGTTATTGACCGGAGACGTGTCTCGGTCATGTCTACATTGTTCTCGAACCCGTAGGGTCCGCACGCTTAAGGTTTTGATGACAGTTATATTATGAGTTTATGAGTTTTGATGTACCGAAGGAGTTCGGAGTCCCGGATGAGATCGGGGACATGACGAGGAGTCTCGAAATGGTCGAGATGTAAAGATCGATATATTGGACGACTATATTCGGACATCGGAAAGGTTCCGAGTGATTCAGGTATTTTCGGAGGTACCGGGGAGTTACGGGAATACGAGGAAGAAGCAATGGGCCTTAATGGGCCTTAGTGGGAAGGACCAGGAGGTGGCGCGCGCCCCTCCCAATCCCAGTCCGAATTGGACAAGGGGTTTGGGGCGCGGCCCCTCTCTCCCTTCCTTCCCCTCTTCCCCCCTTTCCCCCCTTCTCCTAGTTGGACTAGGAAAGGTGGAAACCTACTCCAACTAGGAGTAGGAATCCTACTCCTCCTTGGCGCGCCCACAAGGGCCAGCCGGCCTCCCCCTTGCTCCTTTATATACGGGGGCAGGGGCACCCCATAGACACACAAGTTGATCCACGTGATCATATTCTTAGCCGTGTGCGGTGCCCCCTTCCACCATAATCCTCGATAATATTGTAGCGGTGCTTAGGCGAAGCCCTGCGACGGTAGAACATCAAGATCGTCACCACGCCGTCGTGCTGACGGAACTCTTCCCCGACACTTTGCTGGATCGGAGTCCGGGGATCGTCATCGAGCTGAACGTGTGCTAGAACTCGGAGGTGCCGTAGTTTCGGTGCTTGATCGGTCGGGCCGTGAAGACGTATGACTACATCAACCGCGTTGTGCCAACGCTTCCGCTGTCGGTCTACAAGGGTACGTAGATCACACTCTCCCCTCTCGTTGCTATGCGTCACCATGATCTTGCGTGTGCGTAGGATTTTTTTTGAAATTACTACGTTCCCCAACATTAACAACATTTAATATTGTTGGGTACATAAACGGGAGAGAACTAAATAATTGATGTGGTGTTTCGTCAATATGCAACTCGTTGCATATTGAGCTCCACTTAACTTGTAGTTTTGTTTGTGCACTTTGCCATGCCATGCTTCATTAAACCGGACATGCATCATACTTGGTTGTGCATCATGCCATGTTTATGTGATGGTTGTTTACCATGTTGCCTCACTACTAGGGAAAAGCCTATACACAGAATCTTACCAGCAGCGCGCTTTAAAATCAGGCGCTGCTGCTAAGTAGCAGTAGCACGGGCTATAGAAACTCGCTGCTGAAACAAGTTTATCAGTAGCGCGTGCACTCCAAGAAGCACTACTGCTAAAATTCCCACGACGCCGCTGCGAGGCCAGTTATAGCAGCAGTGCGTTAAACTAAACAACGCTACTGCTACGTAACGTAGCAGTAGCGCATTCAGGCAATAATCGCTACTGCTAAATTAACTACAAAAATGTAGTCCCACCTCGCTCCGTGAAGAGAGTTTTACCCACCTTAAATATGTTTCTTGTACAACTTTCACAAGCACTTGGTCTTCATTAAACTCTATGTGTAGGATCTGTGGCCGCAATAGGAATCCTCGCCAGTTCTTAAACCAACCGGCGAGGATTCCTATTGAAAAATCAGATTGTACACAAAAAGACCATTGATGATCAATGTATTTTTTTATGTCTATGTCTATTTTTACATACCGACACATAGCAGTAGCGCGTTCACGCCGAAAGGCGCTACTGATAGGTCGTTTAGCAGTAGTGCATTTCCCTATAGCGCGCTACTGCTATGCCATTCCATCTCCCCCCACTCACTAGCCTCATCCACAGATCACACTCACACACACACACTCGGTCTCCTCCTCACCCCCCGCGCTGCCGGTCATCCCCCGTCGCCCCTCCCCCGATCTGCGCCGCTGTCGCCTCATCCTCCTCGCTGGACTCGGTACCAGCCTCCTCCTCCGTCCTCCCTCCACTCGCCGCTGGCCGGCCCCTCCTCGCTCCGCCTACCTCCTTGATCCGTCCTCCCTCCACTCGTCGTTGGCTGGCCCCTCCTCGCTCCGCCTTCCTCCTTCGTCCTACTATCTTCTCCCTCCTCGAGTCGCCCCTCCTTGTCCCTCCTCCCTGATACATTTTGATTTAGTAGGCTTTCCTATGTCACATTTTTATTTAGTTGATATGATTCAGTTGATTTAGTAGGCTAGTTGATTTAGTTGATTTAGAACATTTTGATTTAGTTTATTTAGTAGGCTAGTTGATTTAGTTGATTTAGTAGGCTAGTTGATTTAGAACATTTTGATTTAGTTGGTTTAGTATGCTAGTGGATTTAGTATGCTAGTTGATTTAGTATGCTCGATTTAGTTTTTTTGTAATAAGTTATTTTTTGGCAAAATGTAGGTGCCAATTTAGTTAAATTTGCCACTTGTTTGTTTAAACAATTATCTTAGGCAATAGGGGCCAAATTAGGATTATAATTGTCCATAAAATTGTTTCTCGCAGAAGAATCAAAAATATCACATGCTACTGTTTTTCTTTCCTATGAAGTGAATCGTTAATCCTTTGCTCATGTTGCTTTAGGAAAATGGCGCCACCACTAGCACCACTATGTCGACTGTGCAAGTCAAGGTGCGCCAGCAGCCTTGCAACTGGCAAACTGTTCGGCATCTACTTCCACCCGAGTTTTCGTCATGCGGCGGTAAGAAATTAGATGAAATGTAACAACTATTTTATTTTTAGTGTTGGCATTACTGCATTGTGTCATTTTGCTTTTCTTACACAGATCGTCCCATGCAATGTGAGGTTGAAATTCAATAAGCTAACATGAGACACTGTGACATTTGAGGCTCCTGGGGGGCGTACACTATGGAGGTCGAGAAAGGACGCAATATGTTGCAGATTGGAGGAGATGGATGGGCCCGTTTCCTCGCTCACATGCGTCTTACTGGTGGTGAGTTGATCAGATTCTCCTTCAGAGCAGAAAGACCCAAGCTGGTTGTCATTTATATCAACCTGGTGGAAGATGATGAAGATGATGAAGATGATGAAGATAATGAGGACCCACTCAATGAAGATGATGAGAACCCACTTCATGAAGCCATCATAGCTCAAAGAATGAGGCTGAGCGAGGAGGAGGTGTGCAACCTATGGGACATAATTCCGCCACGTGATGACTTTGTCGGGGTGCCATTCGTGACCCGCCTGACAAGTACCATGGTCGATCGGCATGAAATGGTATGTTATACGTACTGCATGTAGTAATTTGATGATATATATATATATGCTTTATTGTTATACTTACAAATGCAAATTATCCGATTATATGCTTAGTGAATCCGATGATATGCTTAGTGTAGAGTCCAATGATATGCTTTGTGGAATCTAGTCGATGATATACTTTAGTGTAGAGTCTGATCACATGCTTATTAGTGTAGAATCCAAGGAACTATTAATAGTGTAGATAATCCATATATACTTATTAGTAGAATTCATGATTAATTAGTACAAATGCGTAGTACTGTGTCTTTTGATAGTGTAGAAATCTAGACTTAATAGAAATATATTTGCAAGAGTATGTGTGAGGCTATTTATTAATTGATATGTTTTTCTTATTCAGAGATTGCCAAAGAACCTATCTGTGAGTTGTGGTATCGAGCCTGATGAAGAAGGCTCAGTTGGACTACGCCTTACCGCAAGGGGCTCCGTCACCACCTGTACTTACCACATGGACACAGATGGTCGCACACACTTGAACTCGGTTGGGTGGAAGAGATTCCTCATTGGCAAGAATCTTCGTGTTGGACAGGCCATCCTAATTACTATCAGGAACACCCATCGCCCAGGCTTGAGGATGATGATCGTCGTCGATATCATCTAGAACTACATATGTGTGTGTGGCTATATCATCTAGAACTACATATGATGATCGTCGTCGATATCATGTAGAACTACATATGATGATCGTCGTCGATATCATCTAGAACTAAATATGATGATTGTCGTCGATGTCACCTTGTACTGCTTGAGGATGCATGTTGAGTATATATGAAATTGTTATCTAGTACTCCCTCGGTTCGAAATTACTCGTCATGGTTTGAGTTCAAATTTGAACTAAAACCACGACGAGTAATTTCGAACCGAGGGAGTACTACCTAGTACCTATAATGCTTTATGAAATTGATATCTAGTAGTACCTAGTATCTGGAAATTGCAGTTTATCGAAGCTGGAGTGGGGAAATGGTGAAAGATATAACAGTAACGCGGGACCAGGAAATCGCTACAGCTAACTAATAGCAGCGCGTTCCTGAAAAGCGCTGCTGCTATAGTCAATAGTAGTAGCGCGGGTACCGGCAGCGCTACTACTAAGACCTTATTGGTAGCGCGGGCACCCACGCTACTGATAGGCCTAAAACCCGCGCTGCTGCTAGCCTTTTCCCTAGTAGTGCCTGCTTCTTTCCGGGTTGCTTCTCTCATTAGCTTCGGTTTCGTTTCGGAGTTGTGAGGATCCGTTCGACGGCGTCCGTTTGTCTTCTTCATGGACTCGTTCTTCTTCCTTGCGGGATCTCAGGAAAGATGACCATACCCTCGAAATCACTTCTATCTTTGCTTGCTAGTTGTTCGCTCTTTTGCTATGCCGCGATACCTACCACTTGCTTTATCATGCCTCCCATATTGCCATGTCAAGCCTCTAACCCACCTTTCCTAGCAAACCATTGTTTGGCTATGTTACCGCTTTGCTCAGCCCCTCTTATAGCGTTGCTAGTTGCAGGTGAAGATGAAGTTTGTTCCTTGTTGGATCATGGATATTGTTGGGATATCATTATTATATCTTATTTACTTTAATGCATCTATATACTTGGTAAAGGGTGGAAGGCTCGGCCTTATGCCTGGTGTTTTGTTCCACTCTTGCCGCCCTAGTTTCCGTCATACCGGTGTTATGTTCCTTGATTTTGCGTTCCTTACACGGTTGGGTGTTATGGGGACCCCATTGACAGTTCGCTTTGAATAAAACTCCTCCAGCAAGGCCCAACCTTGGTTTTAACATTTGCCACCTAAGCCTTTTTCCCTTGGGTTCTGCAGACTTAAGGGTCATCTTTATTTTAAACCCCCGGGCCAGTGCTCCTCTGAGTGTTGGTCCAAACTGGGCGATGTCCGGCGCCCCCTGGGCAACTAGGGTTTATGCCAACCCGACGTCTTGCCCATCCGATGTGCCCTGAGAACGAGATACGTGCGAATCCTATCGGGATTTGTTGGCACATCGGGTGGCTTTGCTGGTCTTGTTTTACCATTGTCGAAATGTCTTGTAACCGGGATTCCGAGTCTGATCGGGTCTTCCTGGGAGAAGGAATATCCTTCGTTGACCGTGAGAGCTTGTGATGGGCTAAGTTGGGACAGCCCTGCAGGGTTTGAACTTTTGAAAGCCGTGCCCGTGGTTATGGGCAGATGGGAATTTGTTAATGTCCGGTTGTAGAGAACTTGACACTTAACTTAATTAAAATGCATCAACCGCGTGTGTAGCCGTGATGGTCTCTTCTCGGCGGAGTCTGGGAAGTGAACACGATTCTTGTGTTATGCTTGAACGTAAGTAGTTTCAGGATCACTTCTTGATCACTTCTAGTTCATGACCATTGCATTGCTTCTCTTCTCGCTCTTTTTGCGTAAGTTAGCCACCATATATGCTTAGTGCTTGTTGCAGCTCCACCTCACTACCCTTTCATACCCATAAGCTTAAATAGTCTTGATCTCGCGGGTGTGAGATTGCTGAGTCCTCGTGGCTCACAGATACTTCCAAACAGTTGCAGGTGCCGATGATTCCAGTGCAGGTGACGCAACCCAGCTCAAGTGGGAGCTCGATGAAGTTCTTGTTTGTTGTGTTGTTTCGTTTCCTGTTGATCAGTAGTGGAGCCCAGTTGGGACGATCGGGGATTTAGCATTTGGGGTTTTCTTCTTTTATTTTGGTTCCGTAGTCGGACCTTGATTGTATTCTGGATGATGTATGTTTAACTTGTATTGTGTGAAGTGGCAATTGTAAGCTGACTCTTTATCCCATTCTTATTCAGTAATGGGATGTGTAAAGATTACCCCTCTTGTGACATGCCTACTATGCGGTTATGCCTCTAAGTCGTGCTCCGACACGTGGGAGATATAGCCACATCGTGGGTGTTAGACCGACGGTGCGGTGAATTCCGGAGGCGGTGGACTCATGGTGGTGCACTGGTGCCCAGATCCATGGGTGTGGGACTCCCGGCAGCGTGCGGGCTCCCGGCGACGGTGAGATCGGTCGACGGCGGGCTTGGGCGATGGCATCGGCCGCGCGGTGCCGGATCTCGTTGCTCGCGGCGGATCTCGCCACTCTGGCCTTCGTGGAGGAACCTGGATCAGGGGCGACGGCCCCGTTAGGCATGGCGACGGTGCCCTCGGCTGGCAACGTTCGCGGGGGGTGGATGAACGGCGTCTTGACCGCGTGGGCGGTGAATCGCCGATGGATCTCCTCCGCGCTGTAGGCTCTCTCCCGCTGCACTTGGTGGCTTACGATCGCGGTCGCCGGCCTCGGTGCGTTCGCGGGGGCTGGTAGAGGTGACATTGGACCGGAGGAAACTCTGGATGACTCGTTCATCCCGACGGTGGCGACGACCAGGGTCACCGTTATCCTACTTGCAGGCGCCATTGAGGTCCCTGCACTCCACCCCCATCCCATGCCCTGGTGAAAACCCTAAATCTCCTTAGATTGGGCGGCGGCGGCACTGTGTGTGTCGTACCCTTCTTGGAGGTGCCGCCTGGGGCGTTTGGGTGCTTGGTTTGAGGAACTGCAGGCGGAGGGGATGGGACCAGTGGCAGCAGGTGGTGTTTCACGTCGGAGGAGCAGTGTGGCATTTGGCACGTCGACAACAGTGGGTCTCAGCAGCATGGAGCAGCGGGGGCCTTGCCGATGGGTGTGTGGTGATGGACGAGCGTAGGACGGTGGCGTTGTCTGGCATCATGGTGGCGTCAACGGCGGCTAGACCACGCAAGGTAGATGCAGCAGTACAACACTAAATATGAATTGGTGGCAGGTGGCTACGGTGGCCTCGTACCCGGCAGGCGTCCTGGTTCAGGAGTGCGCGGGACTGGTGGGTGCCCCATACCCGGCAGGTGTCTTGGATGGGACGTCAGGTCTTAAATGCTAGGTTTGACTGCGAGGTCTGTTTGGTATTAGGCCCAGACTATCAGCATCCCTACATCAATTGGATAGGAGTAGCGACATATGTTGCCTAGACGATCGCTTTAGTCTTACTGTTGTATGACTTTGTAAGGTCTTGTGTGAATAATTAATAAAGTGGCCGCATGCATCGTCCAGATGGAGAGGCCGGGGTCCTCCTCCATTTCTAAAAATACCTTTCTTCTGATCCATTCATTTGAACCAAACACATAAATTGTGAAAAATTCCCATCCATATGTTTTCCTCTACTTTACCTTTGAAGTTTCAACCAACGATGCCCTTAAGCTACGTGATTGATGATGTTGGAGAAGTGGCGGTGAAGGTGAGATGAAATGTTAGGGCTAAATATGGCGAGTGGGCGGCGGAAAGAGCATACAAATCTAACATGGTCAGTGGATACCGAGAAAGGAGGGGCTCATGACAGTTGCTTTCATCAGGAGATCTCGGATTAGATGGGTCAATCAACTCATGTTGTCTGATAGGAAGTAGTGGAATGAGACCCTCATAAGACAAATTTTTCATCCATTTGATGCTGATGAAATCTGCAAACTGAACATCCCAACATCGAAGGTGGGTGATTGCATCGCATGGCACTGTGAGAAGAGTGAAATCTTCTCTGTTAAGAGTGCCTATAAACTCGACGGCGTTCAGTCTTAATCAAGTGGCCCTGAATCCTTCGAGCTCTTCCAGGTACCCTAACGATCGAAGTATATGGGATCTAGTTTGGAAAACTAAAGTGCACGGGAAGGTTTTTATTTTTGCCTGGAGGGTGGCCACAAATACCCTTGCCACTAAAAAAACAAGTGGAAAAGAACCCTCGAAGTAGATGCAACATGCAATATTTGTGGACACTGCATCGAAGATGAACACCATGAGGTTGTCATGTGTACAAAAAGTGGAGCCCTAAGAGCAGCAATGAGAGAAATCTAGGACTTGTGTGCAGAGAGGAAGCTTTGGTATACGGGGGGTGGTTGGCTGGAGGTCACCCTGTACTCAGAAAATGAGGAGATGCGCGCCAAGGTGCTGCTATTGTTATGGCGCTGCTGGTACTTCTGAGAGGTATGTATTCGTAACAATGGAAATGAGACCATTCTAGGCTTAGGCTCGGTGCAGTTTCGTGAGAAGTATGAGGAGGAGTACTGATCGGCTGCTAAATTCGAGGATGGGACAGTCGGAAAGAAGATAGTAGGGAACAGAGGAGAGATGTGCGTGATTGCCAGGGACGCGCCTGGCGAGAAATGGTGCCCACCAGCCCCAGGGGTCATCAAAATTAACATATACACTACTTTTCTAGATGAAACTGGATAGAGTGGAATGGTCCTTCATAGAAAAAGTTATGACCGAGCTGGGTTTCTCATCTGAATTTTTTTTTTGCGGGGAGGTTTCTCATCTGAATTTGTGGCGTTGATAAACAAATGCATGTGCACAGTTCAGTTCAGGTTCAAGATCAATAATTCATGTACAGATACAGTTGTACCGGGTCGGGTTTTGAGGCAAGGCGACCCAATCTCTCCTTACTTATTTTTGATATGTGCGGAAGGGCTATCAGCGTTACTAAATCATGTTGAATCTACTGGTCAGATTAGGGGTATTAGAGTGGCCCCGGAGGCGCCAACGGTAAAACACCTATTATTTGAAGATGATTCTTTACTCCTCATGGAAGCTACTGAGGAAAGTGTGGAAGCGGTTAACAGTATTCTTGAGGTGTACGAGAGGGGCTCTGGCCAAACTATCAACCGTGACAAATCTGTTGTGCTTTTCAGTAAGAATACTTCAAACCAGAGGAAGTTGCACTGTCTGCACCTTTTGGGATTACAGTCCGAGGGACAACATGGCAAGTATCTTGGTTTACCCTGCTATGTCGGAAGATCGCGCCAGAAGTGCTTCGAGTAAATCTGGGACAGAATCTGGGAATTGTTGCAAGGGTACAAGATTAAATTTTTGTCAAGGAAGGGAAAAGAAATTCTGATTAAGACTGTCGCGCAAGCAATTCCTACCTACGCCATGGCCTGTTTTGATTTGACAAAAAGTCTATGTGAGAGCATCAGCCACATGATTTGTCGGTTTTGGTGGGCGAACCAAGAGGATGAGCAAAAACACCATTGGGTCGGCTGGGAAAGAATGACACTACCAAAGGAGCAGGGCGGCCTAGGTTTTAGAGACCTACATTCCTTCAATATGGCCATGATGGCCCGTCAAGTGTGGCGACTAATCCAAGACCCGGAATCGTTGTGTGCTCGTGTCTTACGGGCGAAATATTATCCGGACGGGGATCTATTCTCAGCAAGGGCAGTTCCCGGAATAAGCTATGTATGGCGCAGTATATTGCAAGGTTTGGAGGTAGTGAAGGAGGGAATGGTTTGGCGGGTGGGGGATGGTGAGAACATTCGTATCTGGCAGGACCCGTGGCTCCCTACTGGTGCTGTCAGATTTCCAAGATCCCCTCGTTGTAACTCCCTCCTGACAAAAGTGGCTGAGCTAATTGACCCGCTCATGAATTCTTGGGACTCATAGCTCGTTAGGCAAACCTTCAATGAGGAGGAAGCACAAGTGATCTTACAAATCCCTCTTTTTGAACACCATGAGGACTTTGTTGCTTGGCAATTCGATAATAAAGGGATGTTCTCTGTCAGGTCGGCCTACAGGATCCATGTGGAACTACAACAGCGTCAAAGTCCACGGCAACGAGGAGAGAATTCTGATGGGATAGAGGAGGATCAGAGGGTGTGGCGACAACTCTGGAAGATCAGGTGCCCAGGGAAGGTCCATCACTTTTTGTGGCGGTTCGCGCAAAATAGCCACCCAATGCTGAGAAACGTAGAACGGATTGGGGTGGAACTGGATACGACCTGTGTTGTGTGCCATAGATTGCATGAAGATGGTGGGCACCTGTTTTTGCGTTGCAAGGAAGTGAAGAGGATGTGGAGGGCCTGTGACATGGAGGAGACTAGACTAAATCTGCTTGCCTGTTCATCACCACGACGGCTCCTGACTTGCGTTTTCGCCCTGCCGGAAAATGAGAAGTTAGGAGTCATTTGTCTCCTTTGGCTTTGGTGGACGGAAAGGATCAAGGCAAATCACAACCAGACCAGGGCCACAGTGCAAGAATTCTGCTTCCTCCTGGCAAAAAAACATCTCTGAATGGAAGGAATTCTGTGCTTCACCAGCGAAGGGATCATTGCGGGAACGGCCATGGTGGACCAAACCCGCGGTCGACCTCATAAAGGTAAACATTGACGGAGCTTTTGATCAGACTTCAAAACAAGCGGGGTGGGGATGCGTTGGACGGGATCATACGGGTGATGTCCTCCTTGCTGCAGCCGGCAGCCTAGCAAACATCAGTGAGCCTTTACATGCTGAAGCGGCTGGACTTTTAAATGCAGTTACATTAATAGAGAGCCATGGAATGGGACGGGTGATCTTTGAAACGGACTGTTTAGGTCTTCAGCAAGCTGTTACTACTATCATGCTGGACCGATCTTCACTTGGTACCTTATTCCGAGAGATCAAGTATCGCCTGCAGCTTGCGTTCGTTGGCTGGGTAACCTTTCAAACTTTGTAACCGTTGCAGTGACCGCCGACTTGGTCGGTCCGACGTGATTAATGGAATGCTCGGTGTTCCAGTTAAAAAAAAAAAGAAACCAGCGATAAACATCATATACATTATACGTGGCTCTTCATTTAAGGTAGAAATAAAACATTATATACAAACACACATATATCATACCCATAAACTGAAGTACACGTCCTATTAAATAAAAATTGAAGAGTTCGGATCACCGGATCAGGGAAGTGCAACTTCACTCGCTCGCTGCCGCTCCAGTGCACAGCACGTGCCGCTTATTTTCTTCTTCTCCTTCTTCCCCAAGATTCCATCCATGCCGTAGGACGAGGAGGCTAGGCCAGCAGGCCTAAAGAAGCATCTTCGTACTCCTGATTGGACCTGAGCTGCGGGGTGGGGCCACCAGCCATAGGCCGTTCGGCGGCGCGGTTGGCCGGAACCTGGAGCCCCGTCACGAGCTAGCGGGACGCGTGCGTCAGCGACTCGGCGGCCTTTTCGCTTCGCCAGTAGTAATACCGAACCGCGTCGTCGGCTCCGTTCGCTCTCGGTCAGCAACGACCGAGCGCCAAGACAACTTTATGACCACCGCTGTATATACTGTGAGGCGAGCGCATACGTGTCGAGATCTCAGACTCCGTGGGGTGGCATCGCGGTTGGTCAAAACGGTTGGCAGCGACCGCACACCGCACTTGAGGCTGCCTTCCGTGCGGCCGTGGGTGTATATTGGCTCTGGCCAAGCTGTCAAAAGGCACAGGACCATTGCCCAATTCACATTCACTCATCACACGGGTTCGAGTTAGACGGAGTCCAAGAAGAATTACCACTGCATGTGCAGCGCCACCAAATACAGTACATTATAATTATACAGTATAGAATAAGGAATGAGCCAGGTAATTTTGTCTGACCTGTTTTACACACTGCTACTCAATTCGACTACTGGTCAATTTTACGTTTAACCCACCAATGAACCACTCCACAAGATAACACACACATAAATTTAAACAAACATTAAGACACAGATGATAAATCTACTACTTTGTCGCCCCCTTTTTTTCTATATCGAATGATGATATATGTACAGGTTTTCACGGCGAGTAGATCCTTCCTGCAGGTCATGGGATTAGCGGCGATCCATCCATCCATCAATTTGACGGCCAAGATATGTAGCTGGCTGGTGCCAGGAACTGTGCGTAGCTAGGCTTGTGCTTTCACAGAGTACAGCAGCTCCTGGACGTTGGGAGGGACACGGTACATACAGATCATTAGGATGCCGAAGCAATGGGGAAAAGAAGCGGTTAAACAGGCAGTCAATTCAGAGGTAGGATTACCAGGTCCCCAACACCAGAGGCAAGCTTAGGGTAAAGCTCTGAAAGCGAATTATCCTCCTTGAGCCTTTCCAGGCCGTCGAGCCGCTCCGGTTTTGCCTCGTCGTCTGCGCTGGTGTCTTCGGTTTTAAGCGACCCGTTCATGGAGTTCTTCCTGAAGTATATCTCCACCTCTGCGGCTTGCCGTGACAGCTGAAGAGCAACAAACTGAAACGACACAGAAACAGGGTAAGCAGGGTCTTCGCTTATTCATTTCGATCTATGCCCACCAAAGTCGTGTCACATTACAAACGGCAAGTGTGTGGAGGCAAGTGATCAGTGATTACCTGGCATAGGTGGCTAACAGAGAATGTTGGCTGGCAGCTGAGATAGGACTTTTCCAGTTTAGGCATGCTTTGTCCATCAAGCGGAGTTAGAGCGAGGTACAGGTTGAACTGCACAACAGAACAGACATATTCAGCAAACCTAATGGACGTAAACCACGGGCCACTGCTTGTACAAGATTGGCCTGGCCCAGGTGGCCATGTATTTGCATGTGCTGATGTTTTATATTGCCTGTGCAACACTACAAAACACACCAGAATAACACGATACGGATAACAGGACGGATCCAGCCTTTTAGAATGTTTAGTACTAATCTGAATCTTCCAAAGCATAAGTACGAAATAGCAACTCAGATTATTTTTTCGAAGAGAAACTGTAAATTTAAAATGTCGGCGATCTGTTGTTACCTTAGTATCAAATTCATCAGCATTACGGAGATGATCCACCAACTTGGCAACACGCCCACCCTTGACCATCCTTCCACTGGAGCCACCGGCACTGCCATGTCGAGTTTGACTGCGGGTGCCATTTTTGCCCCAGGCAAGCATCTCTCCCCGCAGTGGAGAAGTGGCCAAGATATCTCTGGCACCTCCCAAATCATCATTCTCCTCGTAGCTGCTATCAACACTGCCAATATTCTTAGCAGGGGATGATCGTGGCACAGGCCACCTCCGAGCTCTTTTCATCTTGACATCTGGTGAACGATCATCAACAGAAGACGATTCTTTGCTGCCATCATTGCCATTTTCTTCTCTCTCGTCGTCATCAATGTCAGTTGGGGCATTATCAGGAGAGCTAGTCCGTCCTCTCTTCTTTGTCCGCATACTCCCACGGGTCTTTCTTGTAGAAGCTATTGCTTTTGCATTGGAGCGCTTCTTCACAAGTGCTTCTGTTTGTCTTCGAAATGTTTCAGCAATGGAATCTTGAATCTTTCATGAGAAATACAGCAAATGTCAACAACAAGAAGACAAATACGGAATGACCAGGGCAGATAATTTCATTTCCCGCCAGACATAGACAGACAAATAAACCAACCTTTTTGTTGCGAGTCTTCTCTTCTTCACCAAAAGCAAGTTCCTGACGTATCAAGCAAATTAGAATCAGTGGCAGGTACTACAACAAAAGCTAGATAAACAAGAGTGACAAGACAACTAAGTGTGGCAACTGGAGAAATTATGCATCACCTCTTCCTCGTACTTGTCAATGTCTGGATATAAAGCTAGAATTAAAGCGTCAAAATTAGGATCATCCCTCAAGGAACGTCTGCTCTTGCAGTGGGTGCGGCATGCAGGGCATTCATTATTTCTGCAAAAAACACCACAGCACTTATATTGTCATTGAAATAAGTATATATTTGGATTTTTCAAAGCCCCAATCAGGTTGGGCTATACATTTTTTAAAATGACACTGTAGACAAATAACGCAAGGGATCATACCCAAGCCGCATGGATTTATCAATGCAGTCCCTACAAAACCGGTGCAAACACTCCATAACCGTTCTTGTTTTCCGGATAATGCCTGCAACAGAGGACCATAAGAGAAGCAAATTCTCAGATATCACAGTTTGAACAGACATTCTACCTAGTTTCTTGTATAAAACTCATCCTAGCTTCTTGATGATGTGGACAGTCCCAACATGCATACTTGAATAACAGAAACATGTGAGCTTTGATGAATGTGCTAGCTTCAACATTGGTAGTAAATAATCACCAAAAGATGTACAGAACACATTATCCTGCTTTAATTACAACTATTACAAGCAATGCTGTCAACACAGAAATCATGAAAACTAAACAGAGTTGCTATCTCTGAATTTGAAAGCAAGTTGACAAGGTTACCTAAGCATATAGGGCACTGCACTTCCTTCCGTATATCCATCAATTTCACCAGTATAAACCTGCATGAGAAAACAATACTGTTTAGCTACCAGTTTCGCTAACAAGAAAGTCAACTCTTCCATTACCAATTGGCATTTTCAATTACTGATTAACAACTTTTGGAACACACAGAAGTGTTCCATGGCATTATTTTTCTTTTTTCAAAGAAATGTGTAGTATAAAGAACATAACGTTCAGGTGTTCACAGTGGGACTACAGGAAACAACGGAAAAAATGGAACCATTAGCACCTTGGGACAACTTGAACACTGGAAAGTCATATTTGACAGGCAGAAGAAGAGTTGATTTGATTCTATTTACCAGCTGAGAAATCTAAGCAGTATCAACAAAATCCAAACGACATGCAATACGTGGTCAACAAAAACAATGTCTAAATAATTATCTGGATCAAAGGGGATCAAATGTGACAAGGTGTGTGTGCTACAATCTGATAACAGAGTATCTAGTGAACAAAATGCTTTCCTGACAGGAAACTGCACTGCTCCTACAGCAACAGAGGGGTTGATTTGCACCTCGCATCAGCAGCGAGAAAAGATTCATAGAAGCATCCGTGCATTTCAGTACCGAGGAAAGATTCATAGAACAGCTGATGGAAGGTAAAGCATAATGCTATCACGAGAATAAGAACGCATTTGCATAAAACTGAGTTAAGACACCTAAACAGTGTAAGACCTATCGCAGTCATGGGGGTCAGGACAGCAACAGTAGAAGCAGATAGATATTCAGAGCACGACAGGCCAAGTCATGTCCAAGACACTGCAGGAAACACGAAGAGGCTCCCAATACAGACGAAGGTGGCACCTGCTACAAAACTGAGAAAATCCACTGGAAGATCTTACATGCGCTGGATGAGCTTGAATAGTGTTTGCCATAAGAACATGGTGTCTCCATAGAACAGAACCATTCGACATGATGAACACGGGTGCACGGGTGAGAGGCTGGCCAGGAGCTCACACGGGTCTGAGCATGGCAAGATCATTCAGAAGGTCAGGCTAGTAGCAGCAAAGAGCCGGGACGGAAGAGTTGGCCGTGGCCGCACACGATTCAGAAGCAACAGAAACAGGGAATTCTTCCCGTAGATAGCTGAACCACGACGAACATGACCGCCGGTTCAGATGTGGCTGGCGACTCCGGGGTAACAGCTTGGATATGCGGCGATCGACCCTGGATGCCGCCCCCAGCATTTGGCGTCGCGAGCACGGCGCCTCCGCTGAGCCGTGTGACGAAAGCATGCATGCTACAGAAAGATCCCATGACTCGGCGGTGACCGGGGCGCTCGCGGCGGCGCGGGGCGGACGAAGCGGGCGGCGCCTGCGCCTAACGACGAGGACGACTCGTGGTGGGCCGCCGCCGCCACCACGAGAAACCCGAGCCAGCATACGAAGCACGACACCACGAAGATCCCATGGCGACAGGAGCGCTGAGCCCGACGAGGTGAGACGATGCGGCCGCCGGTGGTGCCGCCGGCCCGGCGGGACTCCCCCGACGATGACCTCCGGTACCACCCCGGCGAAGCGAAGCTAGCGTACGGGGACGCGGCGTGACGACGACGGGAAATCGGCAACGGATGCGAGAGGAGGAGGAGGAGATGGGAAGGGGCGGGGAGGGGAGGGAGGAGGGGCGTCGACGGCCCACTTACTCGTCCACGTCGGCGGCGTCGCTCTCCGACGACGGGCTGTCGTCGGCGTCCTCGTCGTCCCCGCCGCTGCCGCCGCCCTCCTCGTGCTCATCCTCCAGCTTCTGCTGCTTCCGCCGCTGCTGCTCCTCGTCCTCGTCGTCCTCCCCCGCATCGGAATCTGCAGAGCCCGTGAAACACGCAAGCCAGTCAGCGACCCCGGCGCCGAAACAGAGGACGCGATGCGCGCATCGCGTGGGACGGCGGGAGATGAGTCGGCGGCGCGCGTCGCTCGAAGCGGAGCTCTCACCGCCACCGCCACCGTCCTTGGCCAGCTCCGCGGAGCCCCCGTTGGGCGCTCCGCCCTCCGTGCCGGAGCCGGCGGCCCCGGCGGCAGCGGCAGCGGCAGCCTCCTCCTCCTCCTGGACGTGGGCGTCGTCCGCGTCGGGCGACGGGTGCGGGCGCTTCTGCGCGGGCATTCCGGCCGGCCGGCCGCCCTCCCCGCTCGTCGGCGCGGCGCTTGGAGAGGACGGGCGCGTGCGGGCGGGCGGGCGAGTGAGAGGGAGGGAGGAGGCAGGAGGTGGGTGGAAGCGGCTCGAGTCGAGGGGGAGGCGGAGAGCGAGAGGAAAAGAAAGGCGAGGCGAGGCGAGGCAGGGGACGGGGGGTGGGGGTGGTGCCTGCCCTCCCCTGTGCTGCGTCGCGTGTAACTTTGGGTTGGTGCGCGTGGCCGCCCCGCCCCGACCCGCCCCGGCCCGGCCCGGCCCGCTCCGGGACAAAATTTTAACTTGCGGCTTGCGTACGGTAGGAAAAATAAAGACCGGGGAGGAGGAGGACGGGCTCGACCCCGTCGTCTCCGGCGAGCCGGTCCGTCGGTGAGGTTTTTGGGGTCAACGGCGGACGGCGGCCGCCACGCACGCGCTGAGCCGGAGGGATTTTCCGGGGAGGAGGCGCGGGCTGCATTTGCATACGGGACGTGCGTCGCGTACGTGGGCTTGCCCGATGCGGGAAGGTGGTGATGATTGGGAGTGGTACTCGGCTGCGTTGACTAATGCATCGGTGCGAGTTGTGTTCTTCGGCGTGTGGCTACGGGTACGAGGACTATTCGCCTTGTTCCATCCAAGTGAATGTCGATCTAGTATTGGAAGAGAAGAAAAATGCCTTCGATTAAACTAAGGATACAGTCATCCTGCCAGGTGACGGCTTGGGTTATCAGCAAAACCCTCGCTTGAAATGTTATCACTAGAGTGCAATTATAGCAATGCATTTCTCTCCACGATTTCCCGTATTTAGAGACCATATTTCTCTTCTGATTTCCTGCAAGGGAAACTAAATTCGTGGTCATGAGTGCTTCGATCGAAGCGGCGGGGTTGTATATCCAGGCCTACAACCGAGTGAGCCTCGTGTCGCTTGTTTCTCATGCGTGCGTGGCGTGATATATACGTCTGCATGGTTGGATTACTTTGGGCGCGGCGGATCCTGAAAGGCTCCCTGGTTTTCTGTCAAGGCGTTACGATGGATATGCACCATGTCGTGTAGTACTATTATGTGCAGTGGTAGGGCGGAACATAGAAATGTGAAATGTGCAAACCAAGGGTGGAACTGTGGGCTATATGGATTAAACCCATTTTATTTTGCCATTTTCGCTAATTTCTCAAAGCTTTTGGTCTATGCTCTTGGCTGAAGCCGGGGTTGTCGTGGATCTTGATCCACTGATTACGTGAAAATATTATGTGGTTACTTGCGTACTAGGGTATGATGGATTGGATATTCACAAAGCATGCCACACAAGTTCAACCCGGATTAACGCTTTATTTCATATGTTTGGAGTTGATGGACACACGAGGCCTTTCTCTTGCCGTTTTTGGTATTCACCTTTTACTAAGTTTCTAAATTTGAAGGTTCTACCGATAGTTTGGATTTAGTTTACAAGCTCTCTTATTTAAAAAATGTAAAAAAAAATCCAACTTAAATTTGACCATTTGGGTATTTTTTTAATTTGTCATTAGAGAGGAGTAGTTTTCTCTTATTGTTAGTTCTCGTATTGTTAGTGATATTCATACCTATGTTATTCTTTACAAGATGTACATGCATTAACAAAAAGAACTAACGCCACGGCTAGAGAGAAGGATGCCATAGAGGAACCGCAAGTCATCGCAATTTTATAAAAGCGACAAATAAATTACTGACAATTAGATTAAAATCATTATAGACAATCATGTGGTTTCACTGTAGCTAAATATCCAGCCAAGATGGAAAAAAGAACTCGTCGACACGTTTAAAAAGAAGTGTACAAGCCAAGGACTTTGATATTGTACACTTCAGTACATATGTTTTCTTTATTTTTAGAATTATATAAAGGTGCTTGTGGAGTTCAAAATTTAGAAAAACGGATTCCATATATAAATATTAAATTGGTGTACGTAGTTTTTAGAAGTTTTGCGGAAACATGCGTCGACTTGTGGTCTACACTAAAAAAACATGAGATATTTAGCAACATTAAAGCCATTTTATAACCAAAATTCTTAACTTTTTTGTCTAAATTGTTAAAGCGTTTGATCTATGGTCAGGATTGCAGCCAAAGTTTTTTTGTGAATACGCAAAGCTTGCGTATGATTGCATTGATAGAAGGAATAGAATGAGTACAGATAGGGGTACAACACATGACACGAACGCAGACAGGCGTGAACATGGTGTCCGGAGCAGAGAGACAAGGGATGCTCGGCTCGAATGGAAAATAGAACACAGCTAAACCAACCAAGCCCGACCCAAGGGCGGCAATGTCGAACCAACAAGAGCAGCAACATCTCCAGAACCAAAATAGGGGACACCGTGAGCGAACAAGATAGCGCCTTCAAGAAGGAGGACCACGCCGAGACGTCGTCGCCATCCGGTCCAGAGGAACCAGACCTAGAGTTTCCCCTGAGCTCGAAGAGGGGCGCAATCACGGGCCTTGACAGCGCATCCAAGAAGGAAACGACATCCGCAGACGCCTTCGCTGCCAACATCGGCAAGCCGAGCAGGGATTTCTCCCTGGCCTGAGGCTGATGCTGAGCAGGGATTTCTCCCTGTCCTGAGGTTGAGCAATCCCATAGCCACCGTCTCTAGAAACGAAGATGAGGAAGCCAATGCCGGTCGACGCCACCATGTCGGAGGGGGCTGGCGGGCTGCATCTGCCGTCAGAGGGTGGCACCTCCTCCGAACCCATGAGCGTTGGATCTGGCAAAAGGGGAGGTTTTGATGCATACAAGGTAGGGCAGGTGGCGAAGCAAACCACGAGGGGGTTGGGCGACGATGAATAGCAACGCCGGCAAGCTAGGACTGGAGGGACGTAGATCCTAGCTGTCGCGGCCATAGCCGTCGGGGCGTCGGGGAGCCACGCGAGCTGGAAGGAATGCAACTACTGGGTCACTGAGGCCGGAGCCACCCGGCAGAGGATGCCAGCAGCCATGGACACCGGAGGGACGTGGGTCCAAGATCGCCAGGGCCGGAGCAGCGCCAACAAGTACTCGCCTTGAGGGACTTCATGACTACCACTACCATTGTAGTCTTGTCGCCAACCACCTGAGCCGTCAGCGTGGCACGGGGAAGAGGAAGGGCTGCCGGTGATGAAGGAGGCTGCCTGCAGGAAGACAGGCTGCGAGCACCTCCGCCGCCGACCGCAGTACCCGCAACCAACCCAGGGCTAGAAGCACCAGGCAGAGTTGGGCTACTCGGAGGGAGGGGAGGACTGCTGGGGACGGCGTTCAGTGGCCGTGGCCAGGACGCCGCGCCCGCCACCAGATCGGCAGAGACCTGCGGCAGCTGGGAGGGGGCGCCCGCGCATGAGCTCGAGGACGTGGTGACGGGGGAAGCGCGCGGGAGACGAATCTTCCCTGCTGTCGCCTTCCCGGGACGCGGCGCGGCCTCGCCGGTCGGCCTCCGGCGTCTGCACAGCGAAAGCGGGGCGGGGGTGAGCGTCCCGACAACGACGGTGGATCTGAGGAAGGCGGGCGGGGTGGGGAGGCGCGTGGGGGTGCGAAGGAATGGATCTGCCCCGCCGCCGCCATCCCGGGGTGCGGCGCAGCTTCGCCGGCCGGCCCTCCGGCGGCGGGGCGGGCAGAGTGGCGGCTTCCCGATGGCGATGGATGCGGTTACCCCCATGTCACCAGGGGAGACGCGGGGGAGGGGGGCCTTAACCCCACATTGATTATGTTATTATGTGGTTACTTGCATACTAGGGTCTGAGTAGTTATATCTTCACGAAGCATGCCACATAAGTTTGACCCACATTAGCGCTTTGCTCCATCCCTTTGGAGTTGATATGACTATGAGGCCTTCACTGGGAGCTTTTGGTATTTACTTTACACGATTTAGTTCATAAATTTGAAGTTTCTAGTGATAGTTTGGATTTAGTTTAGATGCTCTCTTATTTGGAAATTTATAAATCCATTTTAAGCTTTCTAATGTGGTTATCTTTCCTACTTATAAAGAGAGTTGATGGTGAGTTCATATGTGGTCCCAATAAATTTCACAAATAAATAATACGCTCCTACCCACATGTGAAACTAGCAACCTTCCAACTCATACGTAAGACCTAGCACGAATAAACAAATATAATACTAAATTCATGTGAGAACACACTTGTAACATACAAAACTAACAAAATAGAGTACAACTCAATATCATGATCTTGGGTTTACTTTACGTAACCAACAATTTTTCTAGTTATATACAATAGCATAAGAGAACAATTTTTCTAGTTATATACAATAGCCATCTCCGAATGCTCTTGTGGGATGACTTCTCTTACTCTTCCACATTAGTTTTTGCTTACATGGCACATTGTTTTATTAATGGGGATAAAGAATCATCTCTTATCATAAATACGGTCTCGTAGCACAATCCAAGAAAAAGATTGTTGGATATCATTTTCACGTTCTAATTGGACTCACATAGTCATAATTTAAGTGAAATCCAATGTATTAAATATTTAACCTATATAAGATATAGCTCGTTAAAATGGCCATTCTAAAATCTATCATCTCCTAAGAGAACATGTGAAGAAATAACACAATGTGTGTGGCCTAAGTTGAGTAATTATAGGTTGTTCCAAAACTCACATGCAACACAAGAAGAGTTGAATCCATTCAATTGTGTGCCGATTCTAACTGTATCACTACCAGAAGTTAAACATTCAAGCAACTCAAAACCTTGTCAGTTTTTGACTTATGGACCAAAACACATGTGGCGAGAATTTCTACCCCCCTCCATTATTTTGGTTGACATGCTCTGTTACTATATTATTTAAAATATCCTTTTATAGTATGCAACGCAAACTTGAGCCCTCCCATGAAGGGCTTTCCTGCGTATATTATCCTCTAAAAGTACAACAGAAGGACCAAAATCCCTCAGTTTTAGATATAACATATGATATTAGAAAATTTATAGTGAAGTCCAAAAGGTACACATGTGCGAAGCCATCACATGCGCCTTTCATTTAAATTATGGGTTTTGTATTATACATGAAATGGTGGCTAAGTAAGTTGGAATTGTTCCAAAACAAGTTACTGTGGCGAATTCTATAACGAAACCTAAGGCCCCCTTTGTTTGGGCTACATATTCCTGAGAGTCACTTTGCTATGGATTCTTGAGAATCATTTGTGGCTCTGGATCCCTGAGAATTAGAATATGGCTGTTTTCTTACCTTGTTGTTTGTCAGCTTTAGGAGTTGTGGGTGTTGTGAAATGTCAGTAACGCCCTCGACTGTTGACTATGATGTGTATATGCAGATTAAAGCACAAGTTATCTGTTTTGACTTGATAAAGTGAGAACTAGCACAAAAACACAATATATAGAATATATTGTTCGAGAAATGACACGATGGTATGAATATTTCATCCGAAACATGCATATGAAACGTAACATCCAAAAAAAGAATCAACCCTCATATAGTCTTCCATACGAAATATATCATCCGTATATCGACCAACCATCATAATCTTACATACGTGCACATATCATCCAAAATATGTACTAACCATCATATATAGTCTTACATGCGTACACATATCATCCAAAATATGTACAAATCATCATAGTCTCATCAAGTAATATGTGAAACTATACTTGATCCACCATCAATCCATCAACAAATTCCTCACACGTTGTTTTCATGGTCGCATCATCGCCAACCACAATATTGGACACATGCCCTGTGGGTAGGGGTTGTAAATTCCCTGGCATGTAGTTCTCACCACGATCACATTTGTCAAACTCCAAGTCTCTCAAATTGCTTCCTCTAATGCAATTATGAAGTGCCATGCATGCAATGATGATTCACGCTTGCTTCCCAGGAGGGTAACTTGGCATTTTTTGTAAAATACGCCATTTCATCTTCCAGACACCAAATGAACGCTCGATAACATTGCGTAGAGATGAATGTGCAAAGCTAAATGTTTCTTTTTTCTCATACGGTGGGAGACCTTGGGAAATTCTCGCACATGCAGGTTTTTCCCTTTGTATGTTTCTTGTTCCTTTCAAGCCATATGCGTATACAAGTGTAAGATGCAACTTATCAAAACAAGGCTTATACATCCTGAACATGTTATAGCAATCTTGTGGAGTACTCAAGTTCTCGTAACCCACTGTTGTCCGGTCTTCATATTGTTAAAGAAACAACGATTTTCAAACTTTGCAAACAACTTGGTTGCTATGAAGTACTCATCACTTGCTTCATCTACTCCACATGCCACAACTTCTTCCATTATCTTTTCAATTTTAGCAGCAACACTATTCTTATGTGAGTTCATTGCATCATATTCACTAATCAAGTGGTGAACCATGTGCTTGAAATCCCTTTTAACATGATCCTTTTTAGAGTTGCCATCTATCTTCCCTGGCTCTTTCTTTGCCTTCTTGGCTTAGGTAGTCTGTAGTTCTTCCTCCTCGGTTTCATCCTCTTCAAGATCTTCATGCTCTCAAGCTCGCATCATAGAACTTTCTCCAATAACATTGATAATCCCATACATGATGCTCATTTACTCCAAATTTTCAAGACCACATTTACAAAATTGCAAGAAGTCCTTGTTCTCCTGAATAAATAAATCGTTTGGCACTTGTCAACAAAAAAATTCTACTGCAATATTGGCCACAACACAATTTGATATTATGAGCATGACTTACTTCACCGGATTTTTTTCACCATTCATCATCAGTGACCACGGTGTTCGTTTCATCATTCCAACCAAGTCTAGTAGATGTATTCTTTAGGATCAGCCAATCCCTATAAGTCAGAACATCAAGCAAAAAATACGTTTTTTGGGACTGAACAATTACCTTCTCCTCACAAGTAGGAGATGGGGTAGGGTTGGTACATTGATAAGGGCAATTTACATATATTTCGCATAGCAAAGTGTGCCTATTAATAAATCTGAAAATTAGCACAAGTGCTGACTATGGTACATATGTGAAATCTAACGGGAGTTCAACCTAATAATCAGAAGTTCGTACACTAGAACACTGACATATCCGAAATCTAAAGAGGAGATATACACCATGAAGTGAAGAATTTATTTTTTGGGAGAGAAAAATATCACCTCGTCCTCACACGGGTAGGGGACGGGGCAGGGCAGGTGCAGTCAGGGGCCAAGGGGGAACTCCAGCACAGTGCAAGAAACTTCAATGGTGCAGGCGGAGAATAGGGGAGCCGATGGAGCTAGGGGACGACGCAGCTGGAGCTAGCGGGCGGCGGCACAGAGGAACTTTGGTGGATAAAGTTTGTTGGGGGCAGAGGGGCCTGGATCTGCATGCTGTGATGGCAATGGGACCGGCGAAGGTGACAACAGCCAAAGTCCTAGAGAGCCATCGCCTCTCTCTGCCTCTGTTCGATTGTTGTGAGAACGAAAGCAGAGGAGACCCTGTCGGTGCGAATAGGTTGGGTTGAGGACGCGATGGCATTTTCATCGTAATAATGGGAAGAAGTTGGCCTAAATCTGAAAAGGGGGTAAGTGGCAGCTCGGGAATCAGCAAAATCATTGATTCTGGCTTCTGGGCGCCTCCAGCGCATTTTCTAAAATTGATTCTACAAATCTGAGGCAGGAATCTGACTGTTTGTTTGACAATCCGATTTTGGATGGGCTAGAATCCGAAAATCACTATATGTAGCCCAAAAGGAGGCCACCTAAGTATGTTGCCGCTTCCTAAGCGGCAAAAGAGGGTATTGGATCATATAGCTCATTCATGAACTTAGTATGGTTCCAAAAAGGCTTTGGTCAATGGAATACTATTGAAGGTAGTTGCTCCATAGCTCAGTCTGAGAAATCAAGGTTCGACCAGTGATTCATATATATACAAAGCCAAGTCCACACAAATTATGAATTTTGAGAAAGCGTGAAAACGCGAGAATGTGCAAAGGTACACACAAACATGAGGTTGCTAGATCCTTCGGACAAAGACTATACCACAAGCAAATCATATTTTACACCGGTATGCCACATGTGTGAAGTGCATTAGCATTGACTAGATTATTGACTCTAGTGCAAGTGGGAGTTTGTAGGAGATATGCCCTAGAGGCAATAATAACATTTATTATTTATTTCTGAGTTCCTAATTACATTTTATATTCTTTGTTATAACTGGGTCCTTCACTCTGTATATCCATAAAGTCTTGGAGGAAAACCCGTATGCATGTGTGGAATAGTAAACGGTAAATGTATTCCTAGTCATGCCTTTAAGACTAGTTTAAGTGTTGCATGATGATCACATTTTCCTGATCATGTGAATGTCTATGCCAACAACTTTCAGGACCCAATGTTAGAAGAACACTTGCATTGAATCAACCCAAATTGATGATTATGCTATGAGATACATTTGTCACAAGTTAATGGTCAACAATATAGAGAAAGTTAACGTTTGCATAATTTCTTAGACCATGAGAGTATTGTTGCTTTCCTATTAACTGACCCGGTCGATGATTTGGTGTAGGCTGCTGAAGATAACAAGACAAAGCCTGAAGACAGCAAGGCAACCCCATTATTTCTCTCTAATAAATCCAGTGAAGGTAATATGGCAATAACTCTTGATTAATCTGTTCAGTTTCCCCTCTAATTTAGGTTATGATGCATTAGTCGAGACACTCTCTACTGATAGTGATACAAGCCTACCAAAATCGCCATCTAAATCTATTTAGTTTCCTCTTTCTCGAATCCAACAGAAAAGATGTACGTTGGTGAACCAATTAGTGGCTGACGCAATGCTGGAAATCATGGAGGAATCAAAGGTGCACATTCTTGCGCAACAACAACTGATCGATGATTTTAGTGAGAGTATAGCAAAGAAAAAAGAACTTGCTGACATCTTATGGGCATCATCCGCGTTGAGGTTGCAGATCGTTAAGCTCTCTTTATTTATTTGCACTGGCATCATTCTTTGATTGCCCAGTGCATGCAATTTCTTGTAACATATGTTTTGATGTGCTACGTTTTTCCTTGCATGCTGTATATTTGCTTATCGTGGCTCGCACTCCAGCGTTCTGGGTCGAAAGCTCAACTAGTATCAAACAAGCCAAAATATGCAATGAAATTAATAACTAGAACAAAGCAACATGGGCCCTTTATCGAGAGGAACGACTCACTGCCCATAATGGGCCACGTGATGGGCTCAAGTTACTAGTTGGGCCAAAATTGGCTTGGGCCTTTGATGGACCCGATTTGCCGCTATCCATAAATGGTTCACTGGGCCAAAATCAATGTAGGATAATTGGGCTACAGCCATGCAGGAACTTTAGCGGGCCCAATTAGTTGACGGGTTGTTAATAGGGCGAAAGCTCGATTGGGCCACAATAATTGGAACAAGCCAATAGACCATTAGTAGACCTAAAATAGACCTCAGTTAATGCTTGACCCATTTCCATATCGGGCCGGCCAAAATCCAAGCGGGCCATAAGTGGGTCGATAAACAACACGAGCTATTAACACTACTGGAAACAACGAATTTGCCATCAATCAGATCTTTGTCATCTGCTAGTGGACGGCAAAGAAGGTCTCTGCCGTCTGCTTCCAAAAAACGGACGACAAAGAACGGGCTGACGACAAAGACCCTATTTGCCATCAGCCAATTATTTTTTGTCCGCTGGCGGATGGCAAAGAGATGGGCAGGGCCCAGTGGAGGTCCAAACCCTAACGGCCCACCAACCCCACCTCTTTGCCGTCTGCTAGCGGACGACAAAGATTTAACTATGTAACAACCGTTCCCCCGCCTCCTCTCTCTCTCTCTGTCTTCTCTCTCCCTAACCCCACCGCGCCGTCAGTCAAATCGCTCCCGACCCCCACCGCGCCCCGATCGCACACCACCACCTCGCACCCTGCCGTCGCCCCCAATCGCCTCCCGTCCCCGACCACACTGCGCCCCGGCCCGCCGCCCGCTGCCACGTCGCTCCGCCCCCCTCGCCGCTCCTGCACGCCGCCCCGCCACCCCAGAACACCGCCCCACCCCGCCGCACGGCTCCACCGACGCCCCACCGCTCCAGGCCGCCCGACGCACCCTGGCCCCGGCCGCCCTGGCGCCCCCCTGCCCCGCCGCCCCGACCCGCTGGCATCGGCCTCCTCCACCTTCCCCACTCCGGTGAGCCCCCTCCCCCTTTTTTCAGTAGTTTAGGTTTTATCTGGTTTTTTAGGTCTAGGTTTAGATTTAGTTTAGTTTAGGTTTATTTTATTTTATTTTAGTTTAGATTTAGTTTGGTTTAGGTTTAGTTTTCTGTTTTTTAGGTTTAGGTTTATATTTAGTTTAGTTTAGGTTTAGTTAAGAAGAAAGAAGAAAGATGAAAAAAAATAAAATAAGAAGTAGAAGAAGAAGAAGAAGAAGAAGAAGAAGAAGAAGAAGAGAAGGTTAGGGGTTCGTCGGCGCTGACGGAACCGGGCCGAGGTTAGGGGTGTGTCGGCGCCGACGGAACCGGATCGAGGTTAGGGGTGCCGACGGAACAGTGGTGTTCGACAAGACCACCGAGGGGGCGAGGGGTCGATGGTCGAGGATCTTCTGGCCCGAGTGCTGACCGACTGGTGTCATAGCTTAAGATGAGGACGTCCCCGAGCTAAAGGTCATGAGCATGGGTGAACTGCTTCCATCCGTGCATGAATAACAGATGGAAGCAGTTCGCCAGCACTGATGACCTTCAGCTGGGGCACGTCCGCATCTTAAGATACGACAATAGCCGCACCATGCTCACAGTGAAGGTGTTCGACATGACCACTGAGCGGGCGAGGGGTCGAGGGTCTAGGGCTCGATGGTCGAGGATCTTCTGGTCCGAGTGTTGACCGACTAGTGTCGTAGCTTAAGATGAGGACGTCCTTGAGCTGAAGGTCATGAGCATGGGTGAACTGCTTCCATCCGTGCACGAATAATGGATGGAAGCAGTTCACCAGCGCTGATGACCTTCAGCTCGGGCACGACCGCATCTTAAGATACGACAATAGCCGCACCATGCTCATAGTTAAGGTGTTCGATAGGACCATCGAGGGGGCGAGGGGTCGATGGTCGAGGATCTTCCGGTCCGAGTGTTGACCGACTAGTGTCGTAGCTTAAGATGAGGACTTCCCTGAGCTGAAGGTCATGAGCGTGGGTGAACTGCTTCCATCCATGCATGAATAATGGATGGAAGCAGTTCACCAGCGCTGATGACCTTCAGCTCGGGCACGTCCGCATCTTAAGATACGGCAACAGTCGCACCATGCTCATAGTGAAGGTGTTCGACAGGACCACCGAGGGGGCGAGGGGTCGAGGGTCTAGGGGTCGATGGCCGAGGATCTTCCGGTCCGAGTGCTGACCGACTGGTGTTGTAGCTTAAGATGAGCACGTCCCCGAGTTGAAGGTCATGAGACTGGGTGAACTGCTTCCATCTGTGCACGAATAACGGATGGAAGCAGTTCGCCCGC
This sequence comes from Triticum urartu, assembly GCF_056163025.1. Lineage (NCBI taxonomy): Eukaryota > Viridiplantae > Streptophyta > Magnoliopsida > Poales > Poaceae > Triticum > Triticum urartu. The sequence continues at coordinate 505,499,791 of NC_141873.1, read as the reverse complement.
GCTGATGACCTTCAGCTCGGGCACATCTGCATCTTAAGCTATGACAACAGTCACACCACACTCGCAGTGAAGGTGTTCGACAAGACCGCCGAGGGGCCGAGGGTCGAGGATTGCTGAGGGGTCAGGGGTCGAGGGTCACCGAGGGGTCAAGGGTCGCCGAGGGGTTGAAACTTGAAACACCCAAACTGACTCATGAGTTAATATACATTTTATTATTCATGTCGGTATTCAATTTTTTATGTTGCACTAATTCTGTTTACTCTTCTGTCATGACAGGTGTTGAAAGATGGTGGGCGTTGGTGTCAGCATCCTGGGAACGGGGGTCCCCAGACTTGCCTGCAGGTGGCCCATGGCGTGGCTCCACCAGCGGCCCTGTGCGGCCCATCTTCATCAGCGAACACTCAAGACCCTCGCAAGGGGCTAAAGCATCACGAGGCGGACGATGCAAGACCTCCTCGGGGGCGGCCTCACCAGGCTGGCTAGCGAGGGGCAGAGAGATCAAGGTGGGGGGGGCACCTCGCAAGATCCCTGTGATGCAAGCCATGAAGACCAAGGCCAGGCGGGCGCCAGCATGCGCAGTGTACTCGTTTCCTCTTTGGTGCTAAAGAGGCAAGCGCAGGCGAGGAATCTTGTTGAGGATATCACTACTGGGCATAAACCGGCCTATTTGGGTCGGGTTAACTTCTTCAGTAGTTAACTATGTTGAAACCCAAGAAGGCAGATGAGGGCTCAAGGCCCATAGTCGGTTCAAGGCCTGTAGCCGTAAACCAGTGTTGGTATGTAACTTGTATTGTAAGTTAGGAATAAGTAGAGACCAAACCGGACACATCTATGAGCCGGTATTGGGAATCTGTGAACCGACGGGCGTCACCCGTGTATATAAGGGGACGACCCGGCGGCGGTTCAGACAACAGACAACAACTCGAGACTTAGGCGAAGCTTGTTTGCTCCCTAGTCATCGAAACCCCATCAATTCCATCACAACTAGATGTAGGCTTTTACCTTCATCGAAGGGGCCGAACTAGTATAAACTCTCTTGCGTCCCTGTGTCCGCTTTAACCCCTTCAAGCTAACCCATCGCGATGGCTCCATGACTAAGTCCTTTCTCTAGGACATCTTCCATGACAAAACCACGACAGTTGGCGCCCACCGTGGGGCTATCGCACGATGGTTTCAAGTTCTTGGAGGGCCGCTTTGAAGGACTCAAGGGCTACGCTGTGGGCCGGATGACTAAGAGTTGTCACGGCAAGCTCTACATCGATGATGCAGGCTGGGGCCCCGAGGCCGGCTCAGTTGAGTACGGGTACCGGGTCCCCTTTGGTGGCATACACGTTTTCATCGGCAAGATCGGAGAACCGGGCCCTGAGCCGGACATTTGCACCGACCTCGTCGAAACGGCTCAGCGTGCGTGATCCGCCCGGGTTAAACTGGCCGTGAAGCGTGCCTTCGTGGGAGTCATCCATGGAGGAAGTTATGAGGATGGATCGGAATCTCGCAGCGAGACCATCGTTTATTCCGGCGACGAGTCATCAATCGGAGAAACCAAATCTCTATATCAGCTACAAGATGGCCGGATTGGGGGCTGTTCCGATGGCGACAGTATTCCGGACCCCTCTGATCAACCCAACCGAGTTGGAATATTCATGGCCGGCACACAAGCAGCGCTTCATTCTTCGACCGCTGCGCCAGTAACCTCCGGTTCAGTAGCGGCGACAGCTGTCGGGGTAGGAAGCTCTGCACGTCCGCCGGCTCAAGTTCTATCAGATCTATTTGATGCATTGGCTGCGCTTATGGTAGAAGCTAATCCGACAGATCAGGAAGTCCACAACGCGAAGATTGCAAAGGTGAAGGAACAGATCTCCCAGGCCAAGGCAGACCTGGCAGCTGAGAATGCCAGGATGACCACAGAGCGGGCCGCTTTAGACGCACAAGCCTACAGGCTCATGTTGGACCAGAACGCGTCGTATGAAGTCATGAGGAGGAAGTACCGATCTCGTTTGCCTTTGGTTTTCGAGGCCAGAGACCTTTTCAACACCCCAGGAGCAGGAACCAGTAATCCACTGGAGGGGAACCGGGCGGAAGCTCCTAGGACCGGTGTGCCGGTTCAGCCCCGTCTGATGGATCTGCCTCGTCAAAACACTGTTATACCTCAGGCTGTTTCAACACCTCCGGGTCACTACTCCAACCCAATGGACAATCTTGTTGCCGCTGCTGCATGGCTGGAGGCCATTCCAATTGAAGGCGACTCACCGCAGGCGATAGAGACGCGGCGGGTCAAGGAGCTTCTTAGGATAGCTTTAGACCAACAGGAAGCATACTCATACAGCCGCGACCGGATCCACTCGACCCCTCGCCCAAGCCGGAGCTATTTGGGGCACTATTTGAAGGGGTTGGCACACGTTTTCGTCGTGATTCTCCGGTAGATCTTTGGGGCACTATTTGAAGTACTTTTATGTTGGTTGGATAAATCTAAGATTGTGTGATGCATATCGTATAATCATGCCCACGGATACTTGAGGTGACAATGGAGTATCTAGGTGACATTAGGGTTTTGGTTGATTTGTATCTTAAGGTGTTATTCTAGTAAAAACTCCAGGGTTGTTTGTGACACTTATAGGAATAGCCCAACGGATTGATTTGAAAGAATAACTTTGAGGTGGTTTCGTACCCTACCATAATCTCTATGTTTGTTCTTCGCTATTAGTGGCTTCGGAGTGACTCTTTGTTGCATATTGAGGGCTCGTTATATGATCTATCTATGTTATTATTGTTGAGAGAACTTGCACTAGTGAAAGTATGAACCCTAGGCCTTGTTTCCTATCATTGCAATACCGTTTACGCTCACTTTTACCACTCGCTACCTTGCTGTTTTTATATTTTCAGTTTACAAAAACCTATATCTACTATCTATTTTGCACTCGTATCACCATCTCTTCGCCGAACTAGTGCACCTATACAATTTACCATTGTATTGGGTGTGTTGGGGACACAAGAGACTCTTTGTTATTTGGTTGCAGGGTTTCTTGAGAGAGACCATCTTCATCCTACGCCTCCTACGGATTGATAAACCTTAGGTCATCCACTTGAGGGAAATTTGCTACTGTCCTACAAACCTGTGCACTTGCAGGCCCAACAACGTCTACAAGAAGAAGGTTGCGTAGTAGACATCAAGCTCTTTTCTGGCGCCGTTGCCGGGGAGGCTAGGTAAGTGAAGGTATATCTTTAGATCTTGCAATCGAATCTTTTTGTTTCTTGTTTTAGCACTAGTCTAGTTTATAAAATAAAACTACCAAAAAAATGGAATTGAGTTTGTCTCATACGCTTCACCTTTTTAATATCTTTCATGAGTATGATGGAAAGGATAATTGTGCTCAAGTGCTAGAAGAAGAAATCTCTAAATTGTTTGGCACTAAATATGTGAATGATGAGCATGATTGCAATGTTGTTAGTATGAATTCCTTGAATATCCATGATGCTAATGATATGCAAAGCCACAAGCTTGGGGAAGCTATGTTTGATGAAGATGATATTTTTTGTCCCCCAAGCTTTGATGAGCAAATTTACTATGATGAAAGAATGCGTCCTATCTATGATGATTATTGTGATGACACGTATGCTATAAAGAATAATGATAACCATGAAACTTGTCATCTTGATCTTAATTTTCAATCACATGATAGCTATTTTGTTGAGTTTGCTCCCACTATTATTCATGAGAAGAATTTTGCTTATGTGGAGAGTAGTAAATTTTCTATGCTTGTAGATCATGAAAAGAATGCTTTAGGTGCTGGTTATATTGTTGAATTCATTCATGATGCTACTTAAAATTATTATGAGGGAGGAATATATGCTTGTAGGAATTGCAATAATATCAAGTTTCCTCTCTATGTGCTTAAATTTTTGAAGCTATGCTTGTGTTACCCTCCTATGCTAGTTGATTATTGTTCTCATAAGTTGTTTGCTCACAAAATCCCTATGCATAGGAAGTGGGTTAGACTTAAATGTGCTAGTCATATTCTTCATGATGCTCTCTTTATGTTTCAATTCTTATCTTTTATGTGAGCATCATTGAAATCATAATGCCTAGCTAGGGGCATTAAACGATAAGCGCTTGTTGGGAGGCAACCCAATTTTATTTTTGTTTCTTGCTTTTTGGTTCTGTTTAGGAATAAATAATCCATCTAGCCTCTGTTTAGATGTAGTTTCATCTTTTAATCAGTGTTTGTGCCAAGTTAAACCTATTAGATCTTCTTGGAAGATAGTTATTTGATCTTGCTGTAATTTCCAGAATCTTTGCGCTCAGTGCCCGAATTGTCAAAAATCACCAGAACGTGATAAAATAGATATTCCAATTTCTGCTGATCAATAAACAAATTTCCCAGGTCGTCTAATTTTGGTAGAATTTTTTGGGTTCCAGAAGTTTGCGTTAGTAACAGATTACTACAGACTGTTCTGTTTTTGACAGATTCTGTTTTGCGTGTGTTGTTTGCTTATTTTGATGAATCTATGGCTAGTAAAATAGTTTATAAACCATAGATAAGTTGTAATACAGTAGGTTTAACACCAATACAAATAAAGAACAAGTTCACTACAGTACCTTAAAGTAGTCTTTTGTTTTCTTTCTCTAACGGAGCTCACGAGATTTCTATTGAGTTTTGTGTTGTGAAGTTTTCAAGTTTTGGGTGAATTCTTTTGATGGATTATGGAACAAGGAGTGGCAAGAGCCTAAGCTTGGGGATGCCCATGGCACCCCCAAGATAATCCAAGGACACCAAAAAGTCAAAGCTTGGGGATGCCCTGGAAGGCATCCCCTCTTTTGTCCACTTCCATCGGTAATTTACTTGGAGCTATATTTTTATTCACCACATGATATGTGTTTTGCTTGGAGCGTCTTGTATTATTTGTGTCTTTGCTTGTTAGTCTACCACAATCATCCTTGCTGTACACACCTTTTGAGAGAGCCATGTATGAATTGAAATTTGTTAGAATACTCTATGTACTTCACTTATATCTTTTTGAGCGTGATAATTTTTGCTCTAGTGCTTCACTTAGATCTTTTAGAGCACGGTGGTGGTTTGTTTTAAAGAAACTTGATCTCTCATGCTTCACTTAGATTATTTTGAGAGTCGTTAATAGCATGGTAATTTGCTTAATGTTAATATACTTGGTATTCAAGATATGTGAAACTTTCTTTTTAGTGGGTTGAATACTAAGATAAGTTTGATGCTTGATAATTGTTTTGAGATATGGAGGTGATAATATCATAGTCGTGCTAGTTGAGTAGTTGTGAATTTGAGAAATACTTGTGTTGAAGTTAGCAAGTCCCGTAGCATGCACGTATGGTTAAAGTTGTGTAACAAATTTGAAGCATGAAGTGTACCTGGCTTGTGCATCCTTATGAGTGGCGGTCGGGGACGAGCGATGGTCTTTTCCTACCAATCTATCCCCCTAGGAGCATGCGCGTCGTACTTGATTTTTGATGACTTCTAAATTTTTGCAATAACTATATGAGTTATTTTGACTAATGTTGAGTCCATGGATTATACGCACTTTTACCCTTCCGCCATTTGCTAGCCTCTTTGGTACCGTGCATTGCCCTTTCTCACATTGAGAGTTGGTGCAAACTTCGCCGGTGCATCCAAACCCCGTGATATGATACGCTCTTTCACACATAAACCTCCCTATATCTTCCTCAAAACAGCCACCATACCTACCTATCATGGCATTTCCATAGCCATTCCGAGATATATTGCCATGCAATTTCCATCATCATCATCATCATGACATGCTTTACTTTTGTCATATTGCCATTGCATGATCTTGTCGTTGACATCCTATTTGTGGCAAAGCCACCATGCATTATTTTTCATACATGTCACTCTTGATTCATTGCACCATCCCGGTACACCGCCGGAGGCATTCATATAGAGTCATATCTTGTTCTAGTATCAAGTTGTAATCATTATGTTGTAATCAATAGAAGTGTGATGATCATCATTATTAGAGCATTGCCCAATCAAAAAAAAGAGAGAAAGGCCAAAAAGAAAAAAAGAAAGGCCCCAAAAAAAGAGAAAATAAAAAGGGCAATGCTACTAGCTCTTTTTCCACACTTGTGCTTCAAAGTAGCACCTTGTTCTTCATGTAGTGAGTCTCATATATTGTGCTTCAAAGTAGCACCATGATTTTCATATAGTGAGTCTCATAAGTTGTCTTGTTCATACTAGTGGGAATTTTTCATTATAGAACTTGGCTTGTATATTCCAACGATGGGCTTCCTCAAAATGCCCTAGGTCTTCATGAGCAAGCAAGTTGGATGCACACCCACTAGTTTTCTTTTGTTGAGCATTCTTAGCTCTAGTGCATCCGTTGCATGGAAATCCCTACTCCTTGCATTAACATCAATTGATGGGCATCTCCATAGCTCATTGATTAGCCTCGTTGATGTGAGACTTTCTCCTTTTTTGTCTTCTCCACACAATCCCCATCATCATATTCTATACCACCCATAGTGCTATGTCCATGGCTCGTGCTCATGTATTGCGTGAAGGTTGAATTTTTTTGAGATTATTTGAGTATGAAACAATTGCTTAGCTTGTCATCGGGGGTATAGAAGTTGGGAACATCTTTGTGTGACGAAAATGAAGCATAGCCTAACTATATGATTTTGTAGGGATGAACTTCCTTTGGTCATGTTATTTTGAGATGACATAATTATTTAATTAGTATGCTTGAAGTATTATCATTTTTATTTCAATATGAACTTTTGTCTTGAACCTTTCGGATCTGAATATTGATACCATGATTAAGAAGATTTACATTGAAATTATGCCAAAGTATCACTCCGCATCAAAAATTCTCTTTTTATCATTTACCTACTCGAGGACGAGCAGGAATTAAGCTTGGGGATGCTTGATACGTCTCCAACGTATCTATAATTTTTGATTGCTCCATGCTACTTTATCTACTGTTTTAGGCAATATTGGGCTTTATTATCCACTTTTATATTACTTTTGGGACTAACCTATTAAATGGAGGCCCAGCCCAGATTTGCTGTTTTATGCCTATTTCAGTGTTTCGAGGAAAAGGAATATCAGACGGAGTCAAAACGGAACGAAATCAACTAGAGAAGTTATTTTTTGAAGGAAACCCACCTGATGGACTTGGACCCCACGTCAGAAGATACGGGAGGTGCTCACGAGGGTGGGGGGCGCGCCCTCCCCCCTGGGCACGCCCCCCTGCCTCGTGGGGCCCCCGTAGCTCCACCGACGTTCTCCCTGCACCCATATATACCTACGTACCCTAAAACTTCCAGAACATAAGATAGATCGGGAGTTCCGCCGCCGCAAGCCTCCAGAACCACGAAAAACCAATCGGGACCCCTTTTCGGTACCCTGCCGGAGGGGGGATCCATCTCTGGTGGCCATCTTCATCATCCCGATGCTATCCATGACGAGGAGGGAGTAGTTCACCCTCGGGGCTGAGGGTATGTACCAGTAGCTATGTGTTTGATCTCTCTCTCTCTCGTGTTCTTGATTTGGCACGATCTTGATGTATCACGAGCTTTGCTATTATATTTGGATCCTATGATGTTTCTTCCCCCCTCTTCTCTCTTGTAATGAATTGAGTTTCCCCTTTGGAGTAATCTTATCGGATTGAGTCTTTAAAGATTTGAGAACACTTGATGTATGTCTTGCCGTGGATATCTGTGGTGACAATGGGATACCGCGTGCCACTTGATGTATGTTAAGGTGACCAACTTGCGGGTTCATGAACCTATGCATAGGGGTTGGCACACGTTTTCGTCGTGATTCTCCGGTAGATCTTTGGGGCACTATTTGAAGTACTTTTATGTTGGTTGGATAAATCTGAGATTGTGTGATGCATATCGTATAATCATGCCCACGGATACTTGAGGTGACAATGGAGTATCTAGGTGACATTAGGGTTTTGGTTGATTTCTATCTTAAGGTGTTATTCTAGTAAAAACTCCAGGGTTGTTTGTGACACTTATAGGAATAGCCCAACGGATTGATTTGAAAGAATAACTTTGAGGTGGTTTCGTACCCTACCATAATCTCTACGTTTGTTCTCCGCTATTAGTGGCTTCGGAGTGACTCTTTGTTGCATGTTGAGGGCTCGTTATATGATCTATCTATGTTATTATTGTTGAGAGAACTTGCACTAGTGAAAGTATGAACCCTAGGCCTTGTTTCCTATCATTGCAATACCGTTTACGCTCACTTTTACCACTCGCTACCTTGCTGTTTTTATATTTTCAGTTTACAAAAACCTATATCTACTATCTATTTTGCACTTGTATCACCATCTCTTCGCCGAACTAGTGCACCTATACAATTTACCATTGTATTGGGTGTGTTGGGGACACAAGAGACTCTTTGTTATTTGGTTGCAGGGTTGCTTGAGAGATACCATCTTCATCCTACGCCTCCTACGGATTGATAAACCTTAGGTCATCCACTTGAGGGAAATTTGCTACTGTCCTACAAACCTGTGCACTTGCAGGCCCAACAACGTCTGCAAGAAGAAGGTTGCGTAGTAGACATCACACCTCCCTGGCTAAACCAAAGTGTATTAATGATGTTCAACGCCTGGCAGGACGGATTGCCGCGTTAAGCCGGTTTATCAGCTGCCTTGGTGAGAAGGCAATCCCTTTGTATCAGATGTTGAAGAAGACGGATCAATTCGTCTGGAGTTCTGCTGCTGATGAAGCATTTGAGGACTTAAAGCGGCAATTGGTTAATCCGCCTGTGCTCGCCTCTCCCATTGACAAGGAGCCGTTACTGCTATATGTTGCTGCTAATGCTCGTGCGGTCAGCGTGGCTATTGTGGTGGAGTGAAAGGAGGCAGGTAAGGAGCATCCGGTTCAACGTCCGGTCTATTATATCAGCGAGGTACTCATTGAGTCCAAGCAAAGGTATCCGCGTTGGCAGAAGCTGGTGTACGGAGTTTTTATGGCAAGCCGGAAGCTTAAGCAATACTTCCAAGGGCACCCAATTACGGTGGTCAGTTCTGCTCCTTTGGGGGATATCATCCAGAATCGGGAAGCGACTGGCCGGATTGCCAAGTGGGCTATAGAGCTTGGGCCGCACGGATTGAAGTATGTGCCTCAGACGGCGGTTAAGTCTCAAGCACTTGTTGATTTCATCAATGATTGGACGGAACTGCAAGCACCTGAAGAAAAGCTGGATCACACATATTGGACCATCCATTTTGACGGATCCAGGCAATTGGAAGGCTCGGGGGCTGGAGTCGTATTAACTTCCCCATGAGGTGATAAGTTTTGTTATGTTCTCCGCTTAATGTTCCCTTGTACTAACAGTGCAGCTGAGTATGAAGCCTTACTCCATGGTCTCCGGATGGCTAAGGAGATGAATCTAAGTCGAGTTAAGTGCTTCGGTGACTCGGACCTCGTGGCTCAACAAGTATCTGGCACCTGGGATTCCAAGGACCCACTCATGGCAGCGTATCGTCGTGAGGTGGATATTGTTGCAGGTCACTTTAAAGGCTATCAGGTGGACCACGTGGACCGATGGAAGAATGAAGCGGCGGACGCTTTAAGCCGGCTGGGCTCTCAGCGCAAACCGGTCCCGCCCAATGTTTTTCTGGATGTGCTGCACAAACCGTCGGTCAAGCTCCCCGGTGAAGCGGATTTGGCTATTCCTGATCCGGAGGCTCAATTGGTGGAAGCTCTTCATGTCATTCCGAATTGGACGCTTCCTTACCTGGCGTACATGAACCGGGGCGAGTTACCAGAGGATGAGACTCTGGCCCGACAGATAATCCGGTGGTCCAAGTCCATGACTATTGTTAATGGCGAGTTGCATCATTGCAGTGTGTCAGGGGCGTTTCAACGCTGTGTGTCTCCTGAAGAAGGCTGTGAAATTTTGCGTGAGATCCACGAAGGAGATTGTGGTCACCATGCCGGTTCAAAATCTTTGGTAGCTAAAGTGTTTTGCCATGGCTTCTATTGGTTAACTGTTCATGCTGATGCGGAGGATCTGGTCAGACGATGTGACGGTTGCCAAAAGTTTTCAAGACGTGCTCATGTGCCGGCTCAAGAATTGAGAATGATTCCAATTACTTGGCCGTTTGTGACTTGGGGGCTGGATATGGTTGGGCCTTTCAAAAGGTCCAAAGATAAGAAGACCCACCTCCTGGTGGCAGTTGACAAGTTTACAAAGTGGGTGGAAGCAGAACCTGTTAGCAAGTGTGATGCGGCCACGACGGTTCAGTTCATCAAAAAAGTGATTTTCCGGTTTGGCTCTCCACACAGTATCATCACGGATAATGGTACCAATTTGTACAAGGGTGCCATGAAGGAGTTCTGTGAACGGGAGCACATCCGGCTTGACGTTTCATTAGTGGCACACCCACAGTCCAATGGTCAAGCAGAAAGGGCTAATCAAGAGATCTTGAGAGGCATCAAGCCCCGACTTATGGTTCCTTTGCAGAGAACGCCGGGTTGTTGGGTAGAAGAGTTACCATCTGTGTTATGGAGCATCAATACTACACCCAACAGATCAACAGGATACACGCCGTTCTTCATGGTCTACGGAGCGGAGGTGGTTCTCCCGAGTGATATCCGTCATGACTCACCTCGTGTGGCGGCTTATGTTGAAGCGGACAACGAGACAGCACGGCAAGACGCTTTGGACCTGTTGGATGAAGAACGTGACATAGCAGCCGCCTGCTCGGCGATTTACCAACAGGATCTTCGTCGTTATCACAGTCGCCGAGTCAGAACCAGAGCCTTTCAGGAAGGAGATTTGGTGCTTCGGCTCATTCAAGACCAGACTGATATGCATAAGCTATCCCCACCTTGGGAGGGACCTTTCGTGGTCAGCAAAAATCTGCACAACGGGTCATACTATCTAATCGATATTCGAGAGCATAAAGACTCACGTACATCAGAGGAAGAGACCAACAGGCTGTGGAACATAGCTCATTTTCGGCCTTACTATACCTGAGCCATTGGCTCTACTTATGTACATATTACGATGATGTATATATTATGATTAAATATAATAAACCGGAACCTCAGCTAAAGCGGGGTATCTGTCCTTTTACATCATGTGTGGTTACACGGAGTTGTTCTAAAGCGGCCTCCGGTTTACCCCTTGAGTTAGCTTTTCAAAAGCATCATGTTATATCACTTGGGGGCTTGGTCGTGTCCGAACCAATGCAACACCTCTTGATAGGCGAGAGCCACCAGATCACTTGGGGACTTGGTCACGTCTGAACCAGTCACGCCTCTTGATCGGCCTAAGGCCACAGAATCACTTGGGGGCTTAGTTGAACCCGAACCATTGCCACGCCTCTTGATCGGCATAAATGCCACGGTTTCATTTGGGGACCTGGCTGACTTGAACCATAGCTACACCTATCGGGAGCTTGGTCATGTCCGACCATGGTAACGCCATCTGATCGGCTCAAATAAGCCTCTTTTTGCAAATGGTTTTATCATTGCCTTTGCTTCACAATTTTCTTTGATGGATATTTCTTTCTTTTTGTTGCATTTTTTAAACCGACAAAATTTTAAAACCGGTTCACACTGTCAATTGACGGAACACGGTTCATTTTTAATCCGGAGACTATTTGCCCGGTTTGATTTTTTGTTAACATCCTATTACGGAGTAACACGGTGCTTTATTATAACCCGGCACGGTTTACATGGTAAACCGGCATTATATATATACAGGAGCTGCTATCTCCTCCAACAGTGTGGGTTTATGAAACCTCTGTTTCAAGATTGGCTAAGCCAACTTCATGCCCAACGATGGCAGGTATCATGTATCTCAAAGATTTGATCATATGCTTACATTTCAGATATTTTGATTTCACATATGCAGACATCATACTCCGCCTGACGGTACAACCGCGGTGGCACTTTAAGATTTTTATATTGCAGAAAATACTTTGGAAAGTTCATCACCCAAAAGAAGAACAAGTTGCAGTAATTATGCATGAAGGCATATCAAAATCAAGAGTATCGGCTAGCCTATTACAAGACAACACGGTGCCCAAGACAAGATCATTGTTTTTTCAAAGGAGAAGCAGTTTAAACCGGCTTCCGGTTCAAGCTTGGTCACTAGCCTGGCCTGATGGTTGTGGATCATCCCGCGCCGCTTCAACTTCAATTTCTCTATCCAGCGGCTGGAAATCAACAGTTGTCTAGTCGATTCCCATTAATGCTCGAAAGACAGCTTCATCATGGATCAGCAACGACGATTCAATATCGGGAGCGTAAGTATGCTTACGGATTGGAGGGATAAGATTTTCCGCTTCATGAATTGATGCAGCTAATCGCTTGTTTTGATTGTCATATTGGGCTTGATAATGAGACAAGTCTGCTTCTTCAGCCAATTGACAAGCTAGTGGACACACCTCCCGGTTTATTGCTCGTAGATCCGCTTCACTAAACTCTGACCCGTCTTCCTTCAAGCTGGGATAGCCCTGAGCCGCTTCAATAGGATCAAAATCCGGCACCCAAGCTTTTGCCCGGATTAAGGCATTGATCGCACCGGTTCGAGCAGCAGATTTCTTCAGCTCTTCAACCCGGGCAGGAAGCACCGACAGTTTCTGCAGAGTGTCCTGAATCAAAGTGGGCGCCGGCTTGTTGTGGGATGCAGTACAGATGATCCGCTGTGCACTAGTGTACAGTTGTTCGATCACCGTATAGGTGGCTTTCAATTTCTTCCGCACATCTGAACCCAAATGACCAATGCGTGTCCCTGAAATATCACAAAGGGTTAACAAACCGGCAGCTCTGTAAGACGGCAGAATCAATTCAGAAATCAAACCGGCTTACCAAAGATAGCAGCGATCATGGCATGCACGTGCCGCTTTATGCTGGTCAGTTCATCCACCACCGGTTTTAGTGCAGCCTCGGCGTCTTCTGCTCGTTTGGTTAAAGCGGATTTTTCAGTAGCCCAATCCGCCCGCTCCTTCTTGAAATCCTTCTTAAGATGTTCCATGACGCTTAAGGCGCTGGTCAACTCCTCTTTTGCTTTTGAGGTTTCAGTCTGTTGGGACTTCAGATTTTCTTGGAGATCGACGATTTGGGTCTCTTTTGTCTTCAGCTCAGCCTGCATACAGACAGTTATATGATTCAGCAAGCAGTGCAAGAATTGAAGCACCAACCACATAACAAGTTATGCACTTGGCGCTTGGGGGCTAATGCCTATTTGATCTTCATATTTCACTTGATTATAAAGTCCCAAGCTCAATACAAGTATTCAAATTGGCACTTGGGGGCTAATGGCTATTTGTTCAAATAAGTTCTGATGCGGCGATATTAATTACTTAAGTCCCGATTTAACTACACTAAGTTGAACCGGCCGTTGGGGGCTACATCAGCGAATTTCGAGGCATTAAGATTTATATTAGTAAGTCCCGGTTTGAAAGAAGATTACAAACCGGTCCTTGGGGGCTAGGCGAGTCAGCAAGAATTGAAGCATACAAGTAGGAAAGAGCATATGGAAGTTACCTCATATTTATCTTTTATCATGTTAACCAGACCGGCTTCATAGTCACGACTGGTATACAGCCGGTTCAGATAGCCGGAATGGATGTCTTGGGCATTCAGAGTAGCGTAAGTCGCCAGATCAACATTCCACTTGCCCTTGCCAAAGGCAGCAAATTCTTCCTTGGCAGTATGTTTAGACAAAGCGACATGATTGCTTGGCTCTGTATGGCCAATGCCAGTAATAACAACTGCATCATCCTTGGCGTCGCCGGTTTGCATTGGGGCCATCAGTTTATCAGTAGACTTGGATGGACTGGTGGATTTCTCAATCCTGATGGGGCTTCTGGGCTGGTCAACAGGACCGGAGGTATCAACATGTCTCTCTTCAGTAATAAAATTATCATCTTGTGGTGGTGGGTTGTTTGGCACATCCTCACGGATGGCCGCTTCAGGGTTGAGTACTATGTCCGGTTCAGGAATAGCATCTTCTTCAGCCGCTTTATCTAGGCGAGCCTTCTTGCTTGGCTTAGGCTTGGCCCTGAAAGGAGTAACAAAGGTCAGTACAGTATAAGCTACAGAGTAATGCACCAGAAGCATTATGATAAGTATGGCTTACCCAAGCACCGTTTTGAGCGGCGGCAGCTGGGTAGCTGATGACTCACCAGATGATGAATGGGAAGTGACCTGATAATCGGAGTCAGACGGATTAATAGGTTGACGAAAACAGCCCATTTTAGGACAAGCACTGACAGGCAAATTAGAGACCTCTGAATGGCGTTTCCGAACCGGACTATTCGGTAAACCGGCGGAGGTAACTACCTGGCCACTATGTCGGGTCGTGTGGCGAGCTTCGTGCTGTTGGGTCTTCATAAGAAATTTGGGATCCAAGTAAGCAAGAGGATGAGAAAATTTAACCTTCCGGTTTGCCTGACGGATTTTTAGTGAAGGCAAAGGATCTGAATCGGAGGAAAGAATAATTACCTCTGCAACATCAGCATGACTGGCTTTGGCATCATCCTGACAAATATCATCATCAATAAGGCGCGTGAAAAATAAGCCAAGTGAATCAAGTTCTACCTCAAGGTCTGGGTTACCCACATCGTCATCAGCGGCCGGATCAGAGGATGCAGTGGTTCTTTTCCTGTGGGTAGTCTTCTTCATAGCTTTAGTCTTTTGCCGGATTGATCTTTCCGGTTTGTCTGGTTTTTCTGGTTTCTCCTGTGGTAGTTTCTTGCTCCAAAACGGATCATTGCCCTGTTTAAACAGGCATGGATATTAAACAATGACCAGATATATCAATAACAGGTTCAGAAAAAAGAACAATCAAACTCTTACAGCTGGCGGTTTGTTGGTGGCACAGAAGGGAAGCAGGCCGGTTCGAGCACAGACGTGTTCCGGTTCATTCAGCATTTTATTCACAACCTCTGTGATTTCTTCGTCGGTAAGCTGGATGTTAGCATGTCGCAATGGGTCATCAACACTGCCAGTATACTCGCACATCAAACCGGAGCGCTGACTAAGGGGCAGTATGCTCCACGATATCCAACAGCGAGCGAGATCAACTCCTGTTAAACCATTGGCCATGAAGGCTCTGAGCTTGGACAGTTGAGGAGCGTATTTGCTTCTCTCCTTGGCGGTCAACCTTTGCGGAAAGGGGTGTGTATTGCTAAGCCACTCCGGACGAAAGCCAAGCAAAGGATTTTCACCAGCAGGGGAGGTGTCTCTGCAATAGAACCAGGTTTGATTCCACTCTTTGGGGTGGCTGTGCAGCTTGGCGTGAGGGTATGTGACCTCTTTCCTTTTCTGAATCGCCACACCGCCCAATTCCGTATTGGAACCGTCAGAAAACTCAGTACGGCGGTTTAGATGGAAACAGTCTCTGAACAACTCCACTGTGGGCTCCTCTTGAAAAAACACCTCACAGAGCACTTGGAAGTGACACATGTTTGTAACAGAGTTGGGACCAGTGTCTTGTGGGTGGAGTTGAAAATCGGCTAAAACGTCCCGGTAAAATTTAGAACCGGGCGGCTTAAAGCCCCGGGCTAATTGATCTACGAAAACGACGACCTCTCCTTCTTGAGGTGTGGGAGGGCATTCTTTGGCAGGAGCTCTCCAATGGATGGTGTTTTGCTGCCTAAAGCGCCGATCAGGACTAAATTATTCAGTTGAGTCTCTGTGACGCGAGAAGGAACCCAGTTGCACTCATATACTTGCTTGGCCATGATGAAATCTACAAGATAGGTAATTCCGGTTCAAGAATGAATTTATTAAAGTGCACTAGTATGTACAATGTTAAACCGGAGACAACTCTATCTAAACCGGAGTTTTATGAAGCAACAGCATCCGGCGGTTCAACAAGGGGACTAATGGTATATACCGGTTTGGCAATTTTTCTACAAAGTTAAACCGCCGGATCTAAGCATTGAAACAGTTGAGATTGCGGATAGATAAGTGTACAGAAACAGATTTCACAAGATTTCTCTACAGCGACGGATCTGAAGCAAGTTCAGAAAAGAAGGAAAATATTCAAGGTTCAAAAAAGAACAGTACCGAATCAATGGGCAGAGATACATGTAGATCTATGGTCTTGAGGCATATAAGTAAAGGCGGATGCTAAGAACTACCGCTACACAGAGCAAAGGTTCACAGGTTCATCTAGGATCTATCATATGAGTACGAAGCAGACGATGAACACTGAAGAACTTGGAAACCCTAGAACGGATCTACGGAGGAAAAGGTGAAGAACTCACCGGAGCCGAGGAAGAAACAGAAGGTCGTCGCGATGCTCTGGTACAATCAGGGTGATGCAGCGGACAAGGTTGGAGCAGAAGTCGTCGACGGCGGCGGAGCTCTGAAGCTGGATGACGCGGGGAAGACAAAGCAGAGGGGCATGAAGGGGAAAAAGAAATGACCCTTCGGTCTTATTTATAAGGCAAGGGGCATGTGTCAGGCGCGAAAATCAAGGAACCGTGGGTCTGGAAACGGAGCTATCGCCTCGATTGTCGCAGACCTATTAAACAAAAAAGGTATCATGGATAAGTTTCTTTATAACAGGTGACATCACGCCGGTTTACAACGACCAGAGAAGATGACATCACGGCGATTCAACAAACTACAAGAAGGTGTTGAAGATGAAGATTTTTGCTAAGGATTGACATGAACCTGTTCAAATCAATCTGGGGCCTAATGTTGAGGATATCACTACTGGGCGTAAACCGGCCTATCTGGGCCGGGTTAACTTCTTCAGTAGTTAACTATGTTGAAACCCAAGAAGGCAGATGAGGGCTCAAGGCCCATAGTCGGTTCAAGGCCTGTAGCCGTAAACCGGCGTTGGTATGTAACTTGTATTGTAAGTTAGGAATAAGTAGAGACCAAACCGGACACATCTATGAGCCGGTATTGGGAATCTGTGAACCGACGGGCGTCACCCGTGTATATAAGGGGACGACCCGGCGGCGGTTCAGACAACAGACAACAACTCGAGACTTAGGCGAAGCTTGTTTGCTCCCTAGTCATCGAAACCCCATCAATTCCATCACAACTAGATGTAGGCTTTTACCTTCATCGAAGGGGCCGAACTAGTATAAACTCTCTTGCGTCCCTGTGTCCGCTTTAACCCCTTCAAGCTAACCCATCGCGATGGCTCCACGACTAAGTCCTTTCTCTAGGACATCTGCTGTGACAAAACCACGACAAATCTCGAGGCATCAGGCAAAGGTTTCCATATCGGTGCAACAAGACCAAGACCAGCAGGACGGAAGGACGGAGGTCATCGTGGAGCCCAGGACAGCGTCACCACCCGAGCCTTTGGCAAACAAAGACCACCTTTTGTCAGGATAACTTGTACTAGTTGTCTCCCTTCAAATTTGGCCATTGTTGGATCCCTTCCCGCCTACATTTGGGAAGAGGACCAGGGCCTCTATAAATAGGACTAGCCACCACCATAGTCGAGGATCGGTTCATCTTAGATTGGATCCACTCCACCAAGGCCATCTCACCAGCTCACCGAGCTCAAGGACACCTCTCCTCAGGAGGCTGTTCTTCCCTTGTACTTGTTCATCCTCAGCCCAAGAGGCAATCCACCACACCACACTGGAGTAGGGTATTACACCACTGATGACCCACAAGTATAGGGGATCTATCGTAGTCCTTTCGATAAGTAAGAGTGTCGAACCCAACGAGGAGCAGAAGGTATTCTCTGCAAGTACTGAAATAAGTGGTAACAGATAGTTTTGTGATAAGATAGGTTGTAACGAGCAACAAGTAACAAAAGTAAATAAAGCGCAGCAAGGTGGCCCAATCCTTTTGTAGCAAAGGACAAGCCAGAACAAACTCTTATAATAGGAAAAGCGCTCCCGAGGACACATGGGAATATCGTCAAGCTAGTTTTCATCACGTTCATATGATTCGCGTTCGATACTTTGATAATTTGATATGTGGGTGGACCGGTGCTTGGGTGCTGTTCTTACTCGAACAAGCATCCCACTTATGATTAACCTCTATTGCAAGCATCCGCAACTACAACAAAAGTATTAAGGTAAACCTAACCATAGCATTAAACATATGGATCCAAATCAGCCCCTTACGAAGCAACGCATAAACTAGAGTTTAAGCTCCTGTCACTCTAGCAACCCATCATCTACTTATTACTTCCCAATGCCTTCCTCTAGGCCCAAATAATGGTGAAGTGTTATGTAGTCGACGTTCACATAACACCACTAGAGGCTAGACAACATACATCTTATCAAAATATCAAACGAATACCAAATTCACATGACTAATCATAGTAAGACTTCTCCCTTGTCCTCAGGAACGGACGTAATTACTCACAAAGCATATTCATGTTCATAATCAAAGGGGTAATAATATGCATATAGGATCTGAACATATGATCTTCCACCAATTAAACCAACTAGCATCAACTACAAGGAGTAATCAACACTACTAGCAACCTACTAGCACCAATCCCGGACTTTGAGACAAGAATTGGATACAAGATATGAACTAGGGTTTGGAGATGAGATGGTGCTGGTGAAGATGTTGATGGAGATTGCCCTCTCCCAATGAGAGAAGCGTTCCGTGGAGTTTCAGGACTTTTGGAGTTGCGCATAATAGGTCTCTAATATTTGCTCCTTTTCCAGACCAGAATTCCAGCTACCGGCATTCTCCCTCTTTATGTAAACCTTGTAAAATAAGAGAGAATAGCCATAAGTATTGTGACATAAAGTGAAATAATAGTCCATAATGCGATAAATATCGATATAAAAGCATGATGCAAAATGGACATATCAGCTCCCCCAAGCTTAGACCTCGCTTGTCCTCAAGCGAAAAGTCGATAACAATAAATATGTCCTCATGTTTAGAGGTAGAGGCGTCGATAAAAATAAAATACGGACATGAAGGCATCATGATTATTCTCATAACAGCAACATATATAGATTTTGTCATATGATTACTTATGTTCAAGTGATGATCTATTCACAATGCAAAAGTATAAATCATAAACCTTATTGGGCTCCGACAAACTATAATCTCAGTCATTGAAGCAATTGCAATTTATCATAACATCGGAAAGAGTCTATGTCAGAGCTAAAAAGCAAGTCCACATACTCAACTATCATTTAGTCCTCCATAATTGCTAACACTCACGCGATACTTGTGGTTACGGTGTTTTAATCAGACACAGAGAAAGATAGGGGCTTATAGTTTTGCCCCACAACCTTTTACCTCAAGGGTAATGTCAACAATAATGGTTCATGCTCCCCTACATCCAATTAGATATATATATCATGTTCTTTCCAACATGCTGAGCTTTCCAAAGGATAAAATGAAAAAGAAAAGGTGAAGATCACCATGACTCTTGCATAAGGTAGAAGATAATAATAAAGGATAGGCCCTTCGCAGAGGGAAGCAGAGGTTGCCATGCACTTTTATGGTTGGATATATAAAATCTCAATGCGAAAGAACGTCACTTTATATTGCCCCTTGTGATATGAACCTTTATTATGCAGTCCGTCGCTTTTATTAATTCCACATCACAAGATCGTATAAAGCTTATTTCTTCCACACCAATCAATCATACATATTTAGCGCAATTTTTATTGCTTTGCACCGATGACAACTTACTTGAAGGATCTTACTCAATCCATAGGTAGATATGGTGGACACTCATGGCAAAACTGGTTTAAGGATATTTGGAAGCACAAGTAGTATTTCTACTTGGTGCTGAGAATTTTGCTAGCATGAGGGGGAAAGGCAAGCTCAACAAGTTAGAGGATCCATGACAACATACTTTATCTCAGATATAAGAAAGACACAACTCATTACGTTGTCTTCCTTGTCCAACATCAACTCTTTAGCATGTCATATTTTAATGAGTGCTCCCAATCATAAAAGATGTCAATGATAATATATCTATATGTGAAAAACTCTCTTTCCTTATTAATTCCTATTAATTGCAACAATGACCAAAGCTATGTCTGCCAACTCCCAACAACTTTTAATCATCATACTCTTTCTATGTGAAGTCATTACTCTCAATAAGATCAATATGAACTTTTTGTTTCTTTTTATTCTTTTCTCTTTTCTTTTATTCACCCAAGATCATGGCAAAATAATCAAGCCCTTGACTCAACACTAATCTTTATTATATATAACTCACGGACTCGATTACATAGAGAGATCATAAAGCAAAACTCAAAACTAGATCATGCCATAAACTTTATTCTACTAGATCAAGATATTATCAAAAGGATCGAACTAAGTAAAACGGTAAAGGTAAAAGTGATGGTGATACGATACCGGGGCACCTCCCCCAAGCTTGGAAGTTGCCAAGGGGAGTGCCCATGCCCATGTGATTATATCTCCTTGGTTGGTGAAGAAGGTGGAGATGACGGATAATCACACATCGAGCGTAAGAGGTCCTCCAGCTTGCGAATAATGCCCTTGAGTGCGACAATATGCTCCTTCAACAAAATATTTTCTTGTGTGAGATACTTGTTTTGAACACGAGTTAACTCAATCATCTTGAAAGCTTCAATCTCAGTTGGGGTAAGAAGGTTATGATCAATTTGAAGGGTGTCTTCTGCTACTGGAGCTTGATCCTCTGTGGCCTTCTTGATCCTTTCATCCTTGTTGACCTTCGTGGGTTCTTCCCTCTTCAGATCTATCTTCATTAGCCAAGCATCGTTGTCACCATTGTTGGAGGAGGGAGACGACATGATGCCTAGCCTGGAAAACCCTGACAAAAAACAGCTCGAAACGAAAACAGAGGAGGTTTGTGTGATACGGGAGTCAAAACCTTCGGGAGAATATATAATGAATTTTTACCGACCAAAATACGTAACGTGCAAGAAAACAGAGTCCGGAAGGTACACGAGGTGCTCATGAGGTAGGGGGGGCGCCCAGGGGGTAGGGCGTGCCCACCACCCTTGTGGGGCCCTCGTGTCCTTCTCGAACTGCTACTTATTTTTCTATTTTTCTAAATATTCCAAAAGGGAGGAATATTGCCTTAAAAATTGTTTTGGGGTCGGTTTACTTACCGTACCACATACCTATTCCTTTTCGGAGTCTGAAACGTTCCGAAAAGTGTCCCTTATGTATTCCTCCGGGGTTACGGTTTCAATAACATTGGTTTCAACATTTATGGGATTAGCTGAGATATAATGTTTGATTCTTTGACCGTTTACCACCTTCGGATTTGTGCCCTCGAAGTTGTTGATTTTTATGGCACTGAAACGATAGACCTCTTCGATAACATAGGGGCCTTCCCATTTAGAGAGAAGTTTTCCTGCAAAAAATCTTATACGAGAGTTGTATAGCAATACATATCACCTACATTAAACTCGTGCTTTTGTATCCTTTTGTCATGCCATCTTTTAACTTTTTCTTTAAACAACTTGGCATTTTCATAAGCTTGGGTTCTCCATTCATCAAGTGAGCTAATATCAAATAACCTCTTTTCACCGGCAAGTTTAAAATCATAGTTAAGCTCTTTAATAGCCCAATATGCCTTATGTTCTAGTTCGAGAGGTAAGTGACATGCTTTTCCATAGACCATTTTATACGGAGACATACCCATAGGATTTTTGTATGCAGTTCTATAAGCCCATAACGCATCATCAAGTTTCTTAGACCAATTCTTTCTAGACCTATTAACAGTCTTTTGCAAAATTAATTTGATCTCTCTATTGCTCAACTTTACTTGACCACTAGACTGTGGGTGATAAGGAGATGCAATTCTATGATTAACATCATATTTAGCAAGCATTTTACGGAAAGCACCATGAATAAAGTGTGAACCACCATCGGTCATTAAATATCTAGGGACTCCAAACCTCGGGAAAATAACTTCTTTAAGCATTTTAATAGAAGTGTTATGATCAGCACTACTAGTTGGAATAGCTTCTACCCACTTAGCAACGTAATCAATAGCAACTAGAATATGTGTGTATCCATTAGAGGCAGGAAAAGGTCCCATATAATCAAAACCCCAAACATCAAACGGTTCAATAACAAGTGAATAATTCATAGGCATTTCTTGACGTCTACTAATATTACCAATTCTTTGACATTCATCACAAGACAAGACAAACTTACGAGCATCCTTGAAGAGAGTAGGCCAATAAAAACCAGATTGCAATACCTTATGTGCAGTTCTATCTCCAGTGTGGTGTCCTCCATAAGACTCGGAATGACACTTGCGTAGGATCTGTTCCTGTTCATGCTCAGGTACACAACGTCTAATAACACCATCTACTCCTTCTTTATAAAGATGTGGGTCATCCCAAAAGTAATGTCTTAAATCATAGAAGAACTTTTTCTTTTGCTGGTATGTGAAGCTAGGTGGTATAAATTTAGCAACAATATAATTAGCATAATCAGCATACCATGGAGTACTACGAGAAGTAATTATAACATTTGATTGTTCATCAGGAAAGTTATCATTAATAGGTAGTGGGTCATCAAGAATATTTTCTAACCTAGACAAGTTGTCTGCAACAGGGTTCTCAGCTCCCTTTGTATCAACAATATGCAAATTAAATTCTTGTAGCAAGAGAACCCATCTAATAAGTCTAGGTTTAGCATCTTTCTTTTCCATAAGATATTTAATAGCAGCATGATCTGTTTGAATAGTTACCTTAGAATCAACAATATAGGATCTGAACTTATCACAAGCAAATACAACTGCTAAAAGCTCTTTTTCAGTAGTAGCATAATTTCTTTGAGCATTGTCTAGAGTCTTACTAGCATAATGAATAACATTTAATTTCTTATCAACTCTTTGCCCTAGAACAACATCTACAGCATAATCACTAGCATCACACATAATTTCAAAGGGTAGGTTCCAATCAGGTGGCTGAACAACAGGTGCAGAGACTAATGCTTTCTTAAGTATTTCAAATGCTTCTACACAATCATCATCAAAGACAAATGATATATCTTTTTGCAATAAATTAGTCAGAGGCCGAGAAATTTTTGAGAAGTCCTTAATGAACCTCCTGTAAAATCCGGCGTGACCAAGGAAACTTCTTATACCTTTGATGTCCTTGGGACATGGCATCTTTTCAATAGCATCAACCTTGGCTTTATCAACTTCAATACCTCTTTCTGAAACTTTGTGCCCCAAGACAATACCTTCATTAACCATAAAGTGGCACTTTTCCCAATTCAAGACAAGATTAGTTTCTTCACATCTCTGCAAAACTCGATCAAGATTGCTCAAGCAATCATCAAAAGAGGAACCATAGACGGAAAAGTCGTCCATGAAAACCTCACAAATCTTTTCACAAAAGTCAGTGAATATAGCCATCATGCATCTTTGAAAGGTAGCAGGTGCATTACATAAACCAAAAGGCATACGTCTATAAGCAAAAGTACCAAAAGGGCATGTAAAAGTAGTCTTTGATTGATCTCTAGCCCACACAGGTATTTGAGAGAAACTAGAATAACCATCTAGAAAGCAATAGTGTGTATGTTTGCATAATCTTTCTAGCATTTGATCAATAAAAGGTAAGGGGTAATGATCTTTCTTAGTAGCTTTATTTAATTTGCGGAAATCAATTACCATCCTATAACCTGTGATAATTCTTTGTGGAATCAATTCATCTTTATCATTAGGAAAAATAGTAATACCTCCCTTCTTAGGGACACAATGTGACGGAGTAAATGACCATGGGTAGCCTAGCCGGCTCCCCCTGGCACTTTAGAAAAATTATAGGACGACCGAGCCTTCAAGCTTCCCAGACGTGGGGCCGCCTTCCTCCAGCCGACTGCCCCTCAGGCCGGCTGTGCGAAGGCGGCCTAGGCCTAAAAATCTCCAAGAAGAAAGCCCCGAGAGGGCCGGCTCCACGAAGCCGGCCACAAGAAGGCCGACTCCAAGAAGCCGCCCCCCCTCAGTAGGCGGCCCAGACCGTGCCCTCAAAATCTGCACCCACATAACGGTGATGAGACGGGGCGTGGCTACAGCGAAACCTGCCACCCTCGAATCCTGGAGCACGCCCGGCCACAGTACGCCGTACGGGCGGCCCTCACCCGTTCGGCACGGCACTGTTGCCATATTGACCATGATGTCACCCACGGCGAGCCGTCAGTACGAGCCGTGGGTGGCGGGTCCCATCCGTCATGGAGACACCCGAAGGCGGCCGGGCCACCCCCAGTCGGCCTGGGGTACGGCCGATTCCCAGTAGCCGGCCAGTCCACTCCCTCGAAGGAGGCGCCCCATTAAGGAGATAAGACAAGGTAAGGCTACAGTGATAAGCTGCCCGGCGGCGACACTGTAGCCATGCTTGCCAAGACGAAGCCCTTGCCACTAAGGGCGGGGCCACAGTAACCAGCCCCCGACAGAGCCCCCGAGCGGTGGAGCCGGCCTGTCGACCAGAGGACCGGCAGCCGGCGGGGCCCACAAGTCGGTGGGCCCCACCATTCGGCAAAGAGGCCGGTGGGCATAGACACAGACAGCTAGGGCCCACGCCTAGTCGGATTACCATTGTACCCCTAGGGGGTAGGCCTATATAAACCCCCCAGGGCTCCCATGCAGGGAGATCTCTCTTTGATAGTTTTTAGACACCACAAGGAGAAGAGGAGCGGGCTGGCCTTGCCCTCCTTCATCCTTTCACCGAACAGCTGAAGGAGCATCCTGTAGCTACCCGTCGAGATAGTGATCATGCGGAGACCCCGCAGAGCAGCATGAGGGGTGTTATCTCCACGGAGAGCCCTGAAGGTGGGTAAGATTCATCGGCGTGCATGTCTTCGCCTTATCCCGTTTCCAGGCACCGGCGATGTTTTATTGGCTCCCACAATGATAAGCCATCCATTGGCATATGTCGCACCAACCACCCGACATTTGGCGCCCACTGTGGGGCCAGGTGCACCGTCGTCCGGAGACCTATTCTGGACGGGAACCCTCTTCCTTCCCAACGTGCATAGCCAGCCCGGCTCGCCCGATGGCGCTTGCCCCGACGCGCTGCAAGACTTCGCCGACGCCTGCGTGGCGAGCTGCCTCGCCGATCTTCTTGGCGAGGCTCGCATCTCCGACGAGCCTGCATCCAACACGGGCACAGACTGCCCCGAGAGCCACCTGGTCAGCCTCCTCGACCAACTCCACGTCTCCGGCGAGCTTGCCGCGGACTTGGAGTCGGTTGGCTCCACCGACCCGATGCTTGTCGACTCCGACACGGCATCCCTTGACGCCTTCCCCACCAACGTGGTAATCATCAACGACCCTCTTCCTCAAGCCAACAGCAGCGGCAGTGCCATCATCGAGGTACTGGTCATCAGCCACGGCACCGCCTCAGGAGAAAACACCCACGACGCCCTGCAAACAGCGCTGCACGACTTGTCCGCCCCCGTCCCGGCAGACGCGGACGCCAAGACATTGGAGGCACGCCGCCTCGCCCTCGTTGCGGAGGGCCAGAAGCTAGCCAGCATGAGACGCCTCACCGAGGCTCACCAGCGCGAGGTCGACCGTGCCACCTTCGGCACGCCGCCTCCCGACGGGCCGAGCCGCGTCGGCATCGTCAAGAAACACAGCGCGGCTATCGCTGACATGCTGGGAGCAGACCGCCCAGTCTATGCCACGCCTCTCGAGAACCTGTGCGCCGCCCAGGCGGCCGCAAACGAATTGAATGGGCTGGGGCCTGATGAGCTCCCCTACATGACCAGGCGCATCCAGCAACTTATCGACGCGACCACGGAGCGGCATGAAGCCGGCGTCCGCGCCGAGAGCCCTCCCCCACGCCGAGAGCACGACGCGATGTCCTGAACACCGACCGCGGGCAACACCCGCGCAAGAAAAGTAAAGGAGCCGGCTGCCAGCCGCAGCCGGACTCGAATCTCCATCGAGCATGATGCAGAGGGCCGCCCTCGAGCCGTGGAGTGGCGGGGCAACCCCCCTCCTCCTCCGCCTCGTGGGGAGAGATACCCTACCCCGCCGCCTGTCACGCATCCGACTCTCAGCGGTCGGCTGGGTCGCCGCGAAGGAGTCGGCGAGAATGATGCCCGCCACCGGATCGACCGCCTTGCGCGATCCCTGGCCCTGGAAGAAGAAGATGATGTCGGCCCGCCTTGCTTCGGCCCCCGCATCCACGACGAGCCCTTCCCCAAAGGGTTCTCGCTCCCAAGAGACACGCCCAAGTACAACGGCTCCGTGAAGCCGGAGGATTGGTTGATCGACTACTCCATCGCGGTTAGCATCGCGAACGGCAATAGGCGTGTTGCCGTAAAATATGTGCCCCTCATGCTCCAAGGCACGGCGCGCACTTGGCTTAACAGCCTCAAACCTTACAGCGTTAACAGCTAGCTAGACTTCACTGAAGCCTTCATCCGTAACTTCACCAGCACCTACAAGCGGGCTCCCAAGCCCTGACAGCTCTCCTTGTGTGTCCAAGGGCCCAACGAATCGACTCGCGACTACCTCACGCATTGGGCTGAGCTCCGCAATTCCTGCGAGGGAGTGCACGAGGTTCAAGCTATAGAGTACTTCACCGCCGGGTGCCGAGAAGGCACCCTCCTCAAGCACCGACTCCTCTGCGATGAGCCGACTACGCTTGACGAGCTGCTGATCATAGCTGATAAATACGCCACGACCGATTCCTCAATGAAGACCGAGCTCCGAGTAGACGCCTCCGGGAAGGTGCTCGCTCCAAGTCCCAAGACGCCGGCTGGAGAGTCCAGCCGACGCCCGTACCAGAACGACCACAAGCGCTAGGCTCCCCTGCCGCCTTCCACCAGTTGGCAGGTGGCCACAGTCGAAGACGAACAACCCGAAGGGCGGCCCGCACCCAAGAAGCAGAAGGGCGGCAGGCCGGCTTGGCAGCTGGCTTTCTCCTACGAGCAAGCACTTGATGCCCCTGCAAGTTTCACAGCGGCGCAAAGCCTTCAAACCACACAACCCGAAAATGCCACTGGCTCACACGGATCTCTAAGGGTGAGGGGATGGCGCCACCTCCGCCTGCTGGTCAGCCGCCTTCGGCTCCTCCGCAGCCGCTGCTCGACCAGCGGTCGGGGCAGTTCAAGATGAGTACCCCGATGAGCATGCCGCCTACGTCGTCTTTACAAGCCAGCCAGAAGATCGGCGTAGCCGGCACCGACAACACCAAGAAGTCAACGCAGTCACCTCCAACAACCCAGAGTTCATGCACTGGTCAGAAAGGCCTATTAGCTGGAGCCATACAGATCATCCAGAGGTGATGCCGTCTCCTGGCTCTTACGCATTGGTTCTGGATGCCACCCTCGCTACAAAAAGGCGAGCCGCCCGTTTCTCCCGCGTGCTGATAGATGGTGGGAGCAGTATCAACATACTATACCATGACACCATGGAGAAGCTAAGCATCAAGACGAAGCAGCTCATGCCCAGTCGGACCGTGTTCCATGGCGTTGTTCCCGGCCTATCCTACTCCCCAATCGGCAAGATCAAGATAGGCGTCCTCTTCGGGGACAAGGATCATTTCCGCCGAGAGGCGGTGTGGTTTGAAGTAGTGGATCTAGAGAGCCCTTACCACGCGTTGCTTGGCCGACCTGCCCTGGCCAAGTTCATGGCTGTACCCCATTATGCCTACCTCAAGATGAAGATACCAAGTTCCAAGGGCATCATCACCATAGCCGGAGACTACAAGAAATCCTCCGAGTGTGCGGCTGCCAGCAGTCGGCTGGCCGAGTCCCTTATAATTGCTGAGGAGAAGAAGATACTGGACCGAGTCGTGGCCATGGCCGGCAAGCAGCCGACCCTGTCCCCCGACCCCAAGGAGTGTGATGCCCAAGGTTCTTTTCAGCCGGCTAAAGAAACAAAGAGGGTACCTCTGGACCCGGATCACCCAGAAAGATTTGCCACCATCGGGGCAAACCTGGACATCAAATAGGAAGGCGAGCTCGCCGATTTCCTCCGTGAGAATCGGGACATTTTCGCATGGTCCCCCAAGGACATGCCGGGTGTGCCGAAGGAATTCGCCGAGCACAAGCTACACGTTCGAGAAGGTGCAAAACCAGTCAAACAACCCCTCCGCCGACTATCAGAAGAGAAGAGAAGGATTGTAGGAGAAGAAATAGCCCGGCTTCTGGCAGCTGGCTTCATTATGGAAGTTTTCTTCCCAGAGTGGCTCGCCAACCTGGTCCTCGTGCTGAAGAAAAATAACAAATGGCACATGTGTATAGACTACACCAGCCTCAACAAAGCCTGCCCCAAAGATCCCTTCGCCTTGCCAAGGATTGATCAAGTAATAGACTCCACTGCCGGATGCGAGCTGTTGAGCTTCTTGGATGCTTACTCAGGCTACCACCGGATAAAGTTGGATCCAGTTGTCCGCTTGAAAACCGCCTTCATCACACCATTCGGAGCCTTCTGCTGCCTGACTATGACATTCGGCTTGAGAAATGCCGGTGCCACTTTTCAGCGTTGCATGCAGAAATGCCTCCTCAAGCAGCTCGACAGAAATGCCCACGTCTACGTAGACGATATTGTGGTGAAGACGGAGAAGCGTGGCACCTTGCTGGAAGACCTCAGAGAGACATTTGAAACTTGCGCCGATTTCAAATCAAGCTCAACCCTGAGAAATGCGTGTTCAGAGTACCAGCCGGCCAGCTCCTAGGCTTCCTGGTCTCCGAACGCGGCATCGAGTGCAACCCGATGAACATCAAGGCCATAGAGAGAATGGAGATTCCCACCAAGCCGCGGAATGTCCAGAAGTTCACCGGATGCTTGGCTTCCCTGAACCGCTTCATCAGCCGGCTCGGAGAGAAAGCTCTCCCCCTCTACCGACTCATGAAGAAGTCCACTCATTTCGAGTGGAACGACCAGGTGGACTAAAAGTGCAACTATCCCTAGGTGGTTTTGGTAATTCCTAACAACATATAGCTCATTGAGCTAACATTATTCCAAGATTAATATTTCAGGAAAAGCTCAATGAATGGCATGGCATGGATGAGGAAAGTGGATCCCTCAAAATTCTAAGGACAAAATTTTTGGCTCAAGCTTGAAGCTCAAGACTCTACATTTTATATTTTAGTGATCCAAGATCACATTGAGTCTATAGGAAAAGCCAATACTATCAAGGAGGGATGAGGTGTTGCTTAATGGCATTCTTGCTCAAAATGCTTAGTGATATGCTCCAAAATCCTCAACTACCTTCCCACATCCACATATGACCTAAACCAAAAGTCAAACTCGGCCCCACCGATTCTTTCTATCCGGCGCCACCGAGTTTCAAATGTCATAGCCACTGCCACAAACCCTAGGTAAATCGGTATCACCGATAGGGATCTCGGTCTCACCGAGATGGGATTGTAATCTCTCTGTTTCCCTTCGTAACGTTTCGGTCTTACCGAGATGAGCGATCGGTCCCACCGAGATTGCAATGTAAACTCTCTGTTTCCCTTTTATAACACTTCGGTCTCACCGAGATGAGCGAATCGGTCCCACCGAGTTTACCTGACCAACTCTCTGGTTAGATTATTACCAAAATCGGTCCCACCGAGTTTGTGTAATCGGTCACACCGAGATTGCGTTATGCCCTAACCCTAACCATATTGGTCCTACCGAGTTGCATCTCAGTCCCACCGAAAATCCTAACGGTCACTAGGTTTGCTGAATCGGTCCGACCGAATTTAACCATTCGGTCCCACCGAGTTTGGCAAATTGTGTGTAACGGTTAGATTTTTTGTGGAGGCTATATATACCCCTCCACCCACTCTTCATTCATGGAGAGAGCCATCAAAACATACCTACACTTCCAATAGACATTTTCTGAGAGAGAACCACCTACACTTGTGTTGAGGTCAAGATATTCCATTCCAACCTTATGAATCTTGATCTCTAGCCTTCCCAAGTTGCTTTCCACTCAAATCTTCTTTCCACCAAATCCAAATCCTGTGAGAGAGAGAGTTCAGTGTTGGGGAGACTATCATTTGAAGCACAAGAACAAGGAGTTCATCATCAACACACCATTTGTTACCTCTTGGAGAGTGGTGTCTCCTAGATTGGCTAGGTGTCACTTGGGAGCCTCCGACAAGATTGTGGAGTTGAACCAAGGAGTTTGTAAGGGCAAGGAGATCGCCTACTTCGTGAAGATCTACCGCTAGTGAGGCAAGTCCTTCGTGGGCGACGACCATGATGGAATAGACAAGGTTGCTTCTTCATGGACCCTTCGTGGGTGGAGCCCTCCATGGACTCACGCAACCGTTACCCTCCGTGGGTTGAAGTCTCCATCAATGTGGATGTATGATAGCACCACCTATCGGGACCACGACAAAAACATCCGTGTCTCCAATTGTGTTTGAATCCTCCAAACCCTTGCCTTTACATTCTTGCAAGTTGCATGCTTTACTTTCCGCTGCTCATATACTATTTTGCATGCTTGCTTGAATTGTGTGGAGATTGCTTGACTTGTGCTAAGATAGCTAAAATCTGCCAAGAACTAGAATTGGGAAAAGGCTAGATTTTTATTTGGTCAAGTAGTCTAATCACCCCCCCTCTAAACATACTTTCGATCCTACAAGTGGTATCAGAGCTTTGGTATCCATTTGCTTTGATTTCCATATCTTTTGGCGGTCATAGCCTTGGTTTCACAACCTAGGAGAGTATGGCGTCTAGCAAGGGAAATTATCACCGTAGAGGTCCTTACTTTGATGGCACTAATTTTGCTAGTTGGAAGCATAAGATGAAAATGCATATTCTTGGACATAACCCCGCCGTTTGGGCTATTGTGTGTATTGGCTTGCAAGGTGAATTCTTTGACGGGAAAGAATCGAACCGTGAAGCCACCGCGGAAGAGTTGAAAATGCTGCAATACAATGCTCAAGCTTGTGATATCCTCTTCAACGGATTGTGCCCCGAAGAATTCAACAAAATCAGCCGTCTTGAGAATGCAAAGGAAATTTGGGATACTTTGATTGATATGCACGAAGGTACCGACTCCGTCAAGGAATCCAAATTGGATGTGCTTCAAAGTCAACTTGACAAGTTCAAAATGAAGGATGGTGAAGGTGTTGCTGAAATGTACTCTAGGCTTGCTCTTATCAAAAATGAGATTGCCGGCTTAGGGAGTGAAGAGATGACCGATAGATTCATCATCAAGAAGATCCTAAGAGCCTTGGATGGAAAATATGATACCGTGTGCACATTGATCCAAATGATGCCAAATTACAAAGATCTCAAGCCAACGGAAGTCATCGGAAGAATTGTTGCTCATGAGATGTCACTCAAGGATAAAGAGGAACTTCACAACAAATCAAGTGGTGCTTACAAAGCCTCATGTGAAGCCCCCACATCATCGAGTGAGAAACAAACCTTCAATGAAGAATTGAGCTTAATGGTGAAGAACTTCAACAAGTTCTACAAGAGTAGAAGCAAAGAGAGAAGCTCCAAGTCAAGGTCCTACAATGACAAAATATCTTCTAGTCGAGAGCGAAACTGCTACAATTGTGGAAGGCCCGGACACTATTCCAATGAGTGTACGACCCCCTTCAAGAGAAGAGAAGATTCTCCCAAGAGAAGAAGTAGAAGAGAAGAATCACCATCTAGAGAAAGAAGAGTAGAGATGATCGTTATGAACGAAGACCCTCACGGAGAAGCAAGGATTCGGAAGGAAAGGACAAGTCATCAAGGAGCTACACAAAACAAAGACATCAAGCTCATGTTGGTGAATGGGTATCCGGCTCTGACTCCGACAACCACTCCGAGAGAAGCTATCACTCCGACTCCGAATATACTCAAGATGAAGGTGTTGCCGGTCTAGCACTTGTGACAACCAACTCCTACGACATATTTGACTCACCAAATGAAGGAGTTGGAACATGCTTCATGGCTAAAGGCCCAAAGGTATCACACCCTGAGTATGTTGATTTCAATAGTGATGAAGATGACTTGTTAGGTGATGATGATTTACTTGTTGACAACTCTAGTGATGAATACTGTGATGAAACGTCCATTAATCATGCTAATCAAGATAAAACGAATGACAATGATAAGGAGAAGATTGAGTCTCTAACTAAAGAACTAAACACTCTTAAGTTAGCTCATTAAACTATCTTAGGAGATCATCGAGAACTTTTAAGGACTCATGAGAAATTACGCTTTGAAAAGCTCAACCTTGAGCAAGAACATGAGTTCTTAAAAGCAATCAATGATGATCTTCGTAAGAAAAGTTCTTCTTACATTGCCAAGCGTTTACTCTTATCCACTTACATGCCTCAAGTCAAGTCTAGTAACAAGAACAAGAAAGATTCTTCCTCTAGTAGTAACAATAATCATGCTAAATCCAATATTGTTGCTTCTAGTAGTTCTCTTGATTCCACTAATGATTCTCTTAGCCAAGTTACACTTGAGCAAGAAAATAGCTTATTGAAGGGAATTATAGAGAAAGGTGTTTACAAGAGCCTTGCCGGAAGTAAGCAATTCGAGGAAATTGTACGCAAGCAAGGAAGGCACCGGAAGAATCAAGGTGTTGGTTTTGAATGAAAGTTCAATGCCAATGGAGTTGAGTGGGAAGAAGATCAATACCCCAAGACGAAGTTTGTTCCTCAACAAGAGAAGTATGATCCTACTTCTTTCAAAGGGACAGAAGCTCAAGATGATCTTCCACCACAAGACCACAAGCAAAAAGGCAAGGACAAGCTTCAAGAAGAAATTGATGCATTTGAAGAAGCTCCTAAGGCCTTGGTCAAGTGGGTTCCCAAGACTACTTCAAGTTCCACTTCATCAAGTACAACTACAACACCGAGGATTCGCATCAAGATGGTGTGGATCCCGAAGAAGAAGAACTAGAGAGTTCTTGAGGGTGACTCCGCCAACATACTTCACTCTTATTATCTTGGCAAGAACAAGTGCAATCAACTTCCACATCTTGCACTAGTTCAAGGAGTCACAAACCCTTTTGTTGGTAAGACAAGGGACAAGGTAACCTAAAAGCTTTCATAGACATCATCTTGTGTGTGCATCACTTTATGTCTATGGATAGCCTTGTTTGTTCCTTGTGGGACTAACCCGTGTAGGTATTGAAAGTGCAACTCACTCAAATGGATAGCTTCAAATGATCTACATCAACATTGAGCATCCACATCTTCAACATCTACATGAAGTCATCATCGACAAAACCCAAGGTTAGTTCATCCCTCTTAAGGGGGATCTCACATCTAGGGGAAGCTTTACTCTAAGAATTGAGCTAAAGCAACTCTAATGGTGTGAACACAACAATGCTTTATGTAAAAGTGGTAACCCCACTTGTGCTTAAACGATGAGTATGACCTATCATCAAATGTTCTCATTTGACTCCTAAGTTAATATACTCATATATAGATGACCTAGTCATCGCAAATTGTTTGATAGATGCTAGAATTGGTTGTGCATGCTTTGCCACATATTTCAATTGCCATTTTATTGTGTGAGCATGTTGATTGCATATTTTACTCATTCGAGGACATCCACTTGTTGTTTTGATTGATTGGTTTTCTTTTCTTTTGCCAAGTGGATGGACAAGAATGCCTAAGAACCCTCTCTAGCTATCTATGCTTTTCTCATCTCAAACTCTATTCATGCTACATCACAAAATTTGATCAAGTCAAATTCGAACCACTCTGTGTGAGGAGCACTCGGAGTCCCCGATTCGTCATAGACTTAAACTTCCAAAACTTCTTTGTGTGTTTCGGTCTGATCGGTTCATCCATTTCGGTCATATCGAGATCACTAAGTTGATCTAGGTTTTCAATCTCGGTGCAACCGATTTGAACCTTTCAGTCACACCGAGTTTTAGTAACTGCTTGCAGTTATGAATCTCGGTGCCACCGAGTTGTTCCACTCGGTCACACCGACAGGGTCGAGCTATATATATCCATGGGCAAAACTTTTGGAAATTTCTCCGAAGTCTTTTCACCCGCGCTTAGCCCGCTCTGCCCCAGGGTCTCCGGATCGTCTTCCTCGTCGCCAGCCGCCTCCTGCCGCTGGTCTCCGCCGCCGTCAACGGGAATCATCCCCGTCGTTGCCGCCGTAGCGAGTTCATCGCCGAACTAGGGTATGAACTCGATCACTGTGCTATCCCTATCTGATTCCTAGCACATTGTGTTCTCCATGTATCTTGCCATGATTGAGATTATTCTTATCCAGTCAAAACACTCCGTAGTTTAGTCGTGAATTGAAAATTTAGGGTTAGGTTTCCGCCGAAATCATCTCGAACCCACCGACTTGTGGAACTCGGTACCACCGATTCGGCTCAGGCCATTGCACATGTAATTTTCGGTCTGACCGAGAATTGCAAATCGGTGTGACCGAGTTCAGGACTTTGTGAAACCCTAGCAGTCTCGGTGCCACCAAACTGTGACTCAGTCTGACCGAGTTCACTAGTTTAGGTTCCAATAGCTGCTTCGGTATCACCGAGTCTACAAATCGGTTGATCCGAAATGCTTTCTGTGGAAAACTAAAACTAAGTTTTTGACTCATTCTTTTGCAAAAACCTCTGCATTTTGTGATGCTCATCCACTCTATCTCATCTATATCTATTCACAGGGTCTGCTATCAGTGTTTGCAATATGTCTGATCAGAGTGACAGCCAGAACAGGTCAGAGGAGCAGGTTCACCTGAGTGAGGGCACTAGTCCCTCTAGCAGTTCAGATGATGGTAGCAGGAGCACCCCAAGCAACTTACCCAAAGCTGCCACCAGGGCCAGAAAGAAGAAGACCTCTGAATCTGAGGATGAAGACTATGTGGCAGTTGAGGATGAGGCCACTTCCAAGAAGAAAGTGGTTAAGAAGGAATATAGCACTGCTGCTGCCACCAAGCCAGGCATGAAGCAAAAGGTTCCTGCAAAGAGAATTCCAATGTCTAAGGCCAGAGCATCTACTCAAGTCCTTTGGGATCTGAACCCAAAGAGGCTGCTGCAGAAGGGAAGAAGAGGAAGGAGAGGATCAAAAAGGCCACTGCTAGAGTGCTTGGGAGATCCTCAATCATGAGAGATTCTGAAGAGGAAGAGGAAGAAGAGGTTGCTGCACCAGCACCCAAGGCACACAAGCTGATGGGTGATGCTATAAAGTCAGGGGCTGCAACATCAAAGCCCAAAGAAGCACCCAAAGCAGCCTCCAAGCCCAAGAGTGCACCTAAGAGGAATACCAGGAGTATACCAGCTGCTGAGAAGAACAAGGCCCCAGTGCCTGAAGTTGCTGCTGATGAAGATGATGAAGGACAAGTCCTGAGGAAGCTCAAACCCAAGATTCCAGACCACAATGATGCTCATCCTGTGGCTGAGAACATGAAGATCAGGAGAGACTCAGGGTTGAGGCTATGGAGAGGGTCAGATCCATATGCCACCAGGAGAAGGACTGTTGTTGATTACAGGTTCCACACAAAGGAACATCAGGACTTCTATGAGACAATCTTGTTGGACAAGAAGCCTATAGTGTGTGATATGAGGTGGGTCGACTGGACCTACATGAAGGAGAATGAAGAACACTATCCTGGAGTGTATGACAGCTTCAGTGCGTGTGGAGTTGCAGACTTTGTTGGTCAGAAGCTCACAAACTGGAATGATGAGCTCATTATGCAATTCTACTCCACAGCACATTTCTATCCAGATGACAGAATAGTTTGGATGTCTGAAGGAACGAGATACCAATCAACTATTGAGGAATGGGCCAATCTGATCAATGCCCCAAAGGAAAGTGAAGATGACTTGGATGTTTATGCCAAGAAAAAGATGGATCACAATTCTATGTCACAGATGTACAAGGAGATCCCAGACAAAGCTCTTGAGACTTTCAAGTTTGGGCCAGTCCATTTTCTTCTGTCAGGACTGCCAACGATCAACTGTATCCTAAGGCACACTCTTTTTCCCAAGTCAGGTGACCACAACATGATCAGAGGGCATGCAATTAATTTGTTACACATATTTGATGTGCCACAGAAATTCAAGGTCATGAGCCTCATGGTTGAGACTATCAAGAGGACATCAGCAGACCAAAAGAGAAGTTGTGGATATGCCCCACAAATTCAGGAGTTGATTAACTCAAAGATGGGCACAGGAAAATATCTGTTGGATAAGGAACACTTTGTCATCTATCCAGATTTTGAGGACAACCAAGTGGTTATGAATGAGGATGAACCATCTTCTGTGCACGCACAAGCCAAGAAGGAGAAGGCAAAAGCTGAAAAGGCTGCAAGGATGCCAACTACTGAAGAAGCATCTCAGTATCTCCTGAAGAGCAAGCAAGATCAGCTTGGCTACCTGATTGCATTCACTCTGAGGATTGAGAAGGGACTGGCCACCCTGACTCAAAACCAGGAGAGCTTGGAAAGAATCGTGGAGTAAAAATTCTATGACTTGGATGTGAAGGTAACTGAGATTCAGTCTGTTGTGGAGCAACTTCAAGATGATATGTAGGAGAGGAAGGGCAAGACAACCACTGATGCATTTTCCAGAGTGCCTAGAGCTCAGAGGTCTGCTGCAGTGCCTGTTCTAGACACCAGAGCCACGTCATCTGCACCAGCTACAGCTTCAGTGCCACCAGCTCCAGCACCAACTCCTTCAGCTCCATCCACATCAACTGAAGTCTTCGTCCAAGGAGCCATCTCCACGCCACCAACTGAAGACCAAGCTTGAGAGACATTTTAGTGCTATGCATTTTCTATGAAATTTTTGGTAACTTGTTGCCAAAGGGGGAGAAACATGTATAGATCATAGGCTTCGAGAGAGAGCGTTGCTTTTTATTCTCTCTTGCTTTGGTGGTTGAACTTTGTTTACTTTTGATTGCTTGAGATACTATGCTATTATCTGTGAGACATTGATGATCATGTGGTTGATCATAAGCTACACTTATACTTGTTAGATGATATTATCTTACTTACCCTTATATGATGATTCACTTTGCTTGGTGATGAGTGCATGTATTCAATCTTTATTATTTTGAGCGCTCCACCAAGATGTATGCGACATGGAAGAGTCACCCATGATCCTAACTCATTGTGCATTTGCAGTCCAAAGAAAATCTTAAGATATGCACAAATTTAGGGGGAGCTCTTGCTTTTCACATACTTCTCAAAGCGACAATA
The DNA here is from genome assembly GCF_056163025.1 of Triticum urartu. Lineage (NCBI taxonomy): Eukaryota > Viridiplantae > Streptophyta > Magnoliopsida > Poales > Poaceae > Triticum > Triticum urartu. The sequence continues at coordinate 505,462,781 of NC_141873.1, read as the reverse complement.
TCTTTCACTCTTATTATCATTTGTCGAAGCTTTGATCTATATGTTGTCATCAATTACCAAAAAGGGGGAGATTGAAAGTGCAACTATCCCTGGGTGGTTTTGGTAATTCCTAACAACATATAGCTCATTGAGCTAACATTATTCAAAGATTAATATTTCAGGAAAAGCTCAATGAATGGCATGGCATGGATGAGGAAAGTGGATCCCTCAAAATTCTAAGGACAAAAAGTTTGGCTCAAGCTTGAAGCTCAAGACTCTACATTTTATATTTTAGTGTTCCAAGATCACATTGAGTCTATAGGAAAAGCCAATACTATCAAGGAGGGATGAGGTGTTGCTTAATGGCTTGCTTGCTCAAAATGCTTAGTGATATGCTCCAAAATCCTCAACTACCTTCCCACATCCACATATGACCTAAACCAAAAGTCAAACTCGGCCCCACCGATTCTTTCTATCCGGGGCCACCTAGTTTCAAATGTCATAGCCACTGCCACAAACCCTAGGCAAATCGGTCTCACCAATAGGGATCTCGGTCTCACCGAGATGGGATTGTAACCTCTCTGTTTCCCTTCGTAACGTTTCGGTCTTACCGAGATGAGCGATCGGTCCCACCGAGATTGCAATGTAAACTCTCTGTTTCCCTTTTGCAACACTTCGGCCTCACCGAGATGAGCAAATCGGTCCCACCGACTTTACCTGACCAACTCTCTGGTTAGCTTATTACCAAAATCAGTCCCACCGAGTTTGTGTAATCGATCACACCGAGATTACGTTATGCCCTAACCCTAACCATATCGGTCCTACCGAGTTGCATCTCAGTCCCACCGAAAATCCTAACGGTCACTAGGTTTGCTGAATCGGTCCGACCGAGTTTAACCATTCGGTCCCACCGAGTTTGGCAAATTGTGTGTAACGGTTAGATTTTGTGGGGAGGCTATATATACCCCTCCACCCACTCTTCATTCATGGAGAGAGCTATCAGAACATACCTACACTTCCAATACACATTTTCTGAGAGAGAACCACCTACGCTTGTGTTGAGGTCAAGATATTCCATTCCAACCATATGAATCTTGATCTCTAGCCTTCCCAAGTTGCTTTCCACTCAGATCTTCTTTCTACCAAAGCCAAATCCTGTGAGAGAGAGTTGAGTGTTGGGGAGACTATCATTTGAAGCACAAGAGCAAGGAGTTCATCATCAACACACCATTTGTTACTTCTTGGAGAGTGGTGTCTCCTAGATTGGATAGGTGTCACTTGGGAGCCTCCGACAAGATTGTGGAGTTGAACCAAGGAGTTTGTAAGGGCAAGGAGATCGCCTACTTCGTGAAGATCTACCGCTAGTGAGGCAAGTCCTTCGTGGGCGACGGCCATGATGGAATAGACAAGGTTGCTTCTTCGTGGACCCTTCGTGGGTGGAGCCCTCCGTGGACTCACGCAACCGTTACCCTCCGTGGGTTGAAGTCTCCATCAATGTGGATGTACGATAGCACCACCTATCGGAACCACGACAAAAACATCCGTGTCTCCAATTGTGTTTGAATCCTCCAAACCCTTGCCTTTACATTCTTGCAAGTTGCATGCTTTACTTTCCGCTGCTCATATACTCTTTTGCATGCTTGCTTGAATTGTGTGGAGATTGCTTGACTTGTGCTAAGATAGCTAAAATCTGCCAAGAACTAAAATTGGGAAAAGGCTAGATTTTTATTTGGTCAAGTAGTCTAATCACCCCCCTTTAGACATACTTTTGATCCTACATGGACCAAGCCTTCCACGAGCTAAAGAAGATGTTGACCACGCCGCCTGTCTTGGCGGCACCAACTGAAAAGGAGCCCATGCTCCTTTACATTGCCGCTACTAGCCGGGTGGTCAGCACAGTCATCGTAGTCCAGCGCCCAGAAGAAGGCCGGGCTCAGCCGGTCCAGAGGCCGGTGTATTATTTAAGCGAAGTCTTATCCACCTCGAAGCAGAACTACCCACACTACCAGAAGATGTGCTACGGTGTGTACGTCGCTGCCAAGAAGCTCAAGCCCTATTTTTAAGAGCACCCCATCACGGTCGTGTGTACTGCCCCGCTCGCCGAGATCATAGGCAGCCGGGATGCATCCGGCCGGGTGGCCAAATGGGCCATTGAGCTGGCCCCCCTACGCGATCTTCTACCAGCCCCGCACCGCTATTAAGTCCCAGGCACTAGCCGACTTCCTTGTCGATTGGGCCGAAACCCAATACCTGCCACCAGCCCCCGACTCCACTCACTGGCGGATGCACTTCGATGGGTCCAAGATGCACACCGGCTTGGGAGCCGGCATCGTCCTCACCTCTCCCAAGGGAGACAAGCTCAAGTATACATTGCAAATTCATTTTGCCGCCTCCAACAATGTGGCCGAGTATGAGGCGCTCATACACGGGCTCCGGCTAGCCAAAGAGCTCGGCATCCGCCGGATCCTGTGCTATGGCGACTCAGATTTGGTGGTCCAACAGTCATCTGGCGACTGGGACGCCAAGGACGCAAACATGGCGAGCTATCGTTTCCTCGTCCAGCAAATCAGTGGATATTTTGAAGGATGTGAGTTCCTTCATGTACCACGTGCCGACAACATGCAAGTAGATTCCCTGGCACGAGTAGGATCCACCCGGCAAGCTATACCAGCCGGTGTTTCTCTCCACCGCCTCCTCAAGCCGTCTATCAAGCCATCTCCAGAATCTGATTCCATCTTCGTGTCGCCTGACCCCGACGCAGTCGGATCCGACTTGGGAAACCAAGAAGGCGGCGCGGGGACTCCAACAGGTGGCTCGGGGATTGCCATAGTCGCACTCGGCCCGGGGAATTCGGAACCCGGCCCAGGGGCTACTGCAGCCGGCCCAGGGACTGCATCAACACAACAGGTGGTGGCTGACTCTGACTCCAACTCTTCACCACCCAGCCCACCCGCCCCTATCACAGTGGCAGTCCTGACAATAGAAGAAGTCACAACTCCATCATGGGCCCAGCCCATCCTCAACTTCTTAGTAAACAGAGAGCTGCCAACCAACGAGACCTCGGCAAGACAGGTTCAACGCCGAGCCAGAGCTTACACAATCATCAGCCGAGAGCTTGTTAGGCGCAGCGTCACTGGAGTCTTCCAGCGCTGCGTCGAACCAGAGAAGGGCATAGCAATCCTCAGGGACATCCACCAAGGCTAATGCGGCCACCATGCAGCCTCAATATCACTCATCGCCAAAGCTTTTCGCCATGGATTCTTCTGGCCGACTGCTTTGGAAGACGCCAAGGAACTAGTCAAACACTGCAAAGGGTGCCAAGTTTTCAGCTCCAAGCAACACCTTTCGGCTTCTGCACTCAAGACCATCCCCCTCACCTGGCCCTTTCCCGTCTGGGGGCTAGACATGGTGGGCCCATTCAAGACGGCAGCGGCAGCATGACACATCTGCTCGTCGCTGTGGACAAATTTACCAAGTGGATTGAGGTAAAGCCGATCAAGAAGCTGAATGGGTCGACTGCCGTTACTTTCATCGCAGATATTACAACCCAGTATGGGTGCCGCATAGCATCATCACCGACAACGGCACAAATTTTGCAAAGGGAGCACTGGCACGTTTCTGCGCAACACACGGCATCTGGCTGGACCTAGCGTCCGTTGCCCACCCACAGTCAAACGGCCAGGTCGAGCGAGCAAACGGCCTCATCCTCTCCGGCATCAAGCCCCGACTGGTCGTGCCACTGGAGCGTTCGGCCGACTGTTGGCTCGATGAGCTGCCGTCCGTCCTCTGTAGTTTGCGCACTACCCCAAACAAGTCAACCAGCTTCACCCCTTCCTTCCTTGTATATGGTGTTGAGGCTGTCATCCCAACTGACATCGAGTTTGACTCGCCTCGGGTCACCATGTACACGGAGGCGGAAGGCAATGAAGCACGAGAAGACGGTGTTGACCTGCTGGAAGAAGGCTGGCTGTTAGCCCTCAGTCGGTCCGCCATCTATCAGCAGGGTCTGCGCCGCTACCACAGCCGGAAGGTCAAGCCAAGATCTTTCCAAGAGGGCGATCTTGTGCTCCGGCTGATCCAGCGAACAGCCGGCCAGCACAAGCTCTCGGCCCCTTGGGAGGGCCCCTTCATCATCAGCAGAGCTTTAGGAAACGACTCCTACTACCTAATCGACGCGCAGAAGCCGAAGGCACGCAAGAGAGATGATTCTGGCAAGGAGTCGGAACGACCGTGGAACGCCAATCTCCTCCGAAGATTTTACAATTAAAAAACAGTACGTAGCACGCTACCTTTTGTACTAAGTACGAGACAAGGGGTGCCTCGAGGAGCACTCGGGGACTACCCTCTTTCATCTATGAATGATGAGTATCACGCATACGATTATGTTACTACATTTGCTTTCTTCGTCCCGCACTGGGTTCGACCAGTCGGCCCGGGGACTCGCCGCCTCAAGTTATATCTGAAGTTCCACCTGCAGTCAGACAAGTAGTGTGCCGGCACCCAAGCCCCTTCTTGCCAAAAGTCGCAGCTCGAAGAATCGACTGTCCGACTGGCAAGAGCCAAGGGCAGGAAAGGATGCCCACGCGAAAAACGGCTAAGGACCAACAAACTTATATAACGCGAGCCGGCCTCCCACCCCGCCAACCGGCTACCAGAGCAGTCGGCTGGCCGGCTTCCCGTTCACCTTGCTGCAATCTGAGAAAGCTCGAGTACTTGCCTTCCCAAAACGACCAAGTCCTTCTCTGGCCACAGACTGCAGAGCAGCTGTCCGGCTGGAAAGGCGGCGACCAAGGAAGGCCGCAAAGGAAAAAGCCAAAAGATAAAAAGCAAATGTGAACGGAAGCCAAACACATGCATAATATTTACACAAAAGACCTTCGAAAGGCCAGCATTCAACATAGTCTGAATACACCCCTAGTGGGTGGAACTGCGCAAATTTAAAGATTGTCCAAAAGAGTAACAAGCAGGAAAGCAAGGATGGTGGATCAAGCCAGGGGGACAACGGGCGAGTTGGGCAGGTTGGTGGAGTCGGCGGTGCCGGCTGGAGGAGTGACCAGCTGGCGAGTCTCGGCATCGTTGCTAGAGGCACGATCGGGCCGAGGCGGGCTGGTCGCTTCACCATGCGGCGCAGCGTCTTCATCATCCTCTCCCTCTTCCCCTTCGCCCTCATCACTGGAGGCAATCTCCTCCGCCGAGTCCTCACCTTCGGCCAAGTTCAGCCCGAACCAGTCCTCCGGCTGAGCGACGCCGGCGTCATCCACCTCAGGAGCAAAGGCGCTGGTGTCGGTATACTCGGCGATCGCCGAGGCACGCTGGATGATAGCCGGCCGCACCACCTCCAGCTCCTCGTCAGCCTCCTGCCGCCAGGTGCTCAGCTGGTCCAAGTTCAACCTAGGATACCAAGCTCAGACGAACTCCAGTGCCCGCCTAGCGCCGGACCGGGCCGCTGACGCCTTCCAAGCCTCGAAGCGGCCGACTGCGACCTCCAGCCAGTCGGCGGTCCGACTTGGGGTGCGCGGGATCACCTCGCTAGGCCAGAGGGCGGCCAGCACTTGCGCCCCGGCGCGCTGAAGACGGCGGAGCATGCGGTGGGCCGGCTGCAGGCGGGCTTGAAGCCCCAGAAGCTGCTCCTCAAGTGATCGGCTGGCACCCGGCGCGATCTCGGCCCCTGCCTGACGTCGGGCGTCGCGGTAGGCCTCAATGGCTTGGGTGGCGGCGGTAGAGTAGCCAGGAAAGTAATCTGCACAAAGAGGAAAGCAGTGGCACAAAGTCAAAAAATGAATCAAATAGTAGGAGGCAGGCAAGGAAGCAAAGAAGAAGGCGGCCTACCATAAATCAAGTCTTCCACCTGGCTGTAGCCTTGGCTCAGTGCCTGTCTCGTCTCGGCCCAGTTTGCCGCCTCGGTCTCATATTCGGCTTTGAGGGCGGCCTCGCTGTCCTGTGCCGCCTTCAGGGCCGCCTTGTGGCTCTCCTCCTGGTCGGCCAGCTTCTTGGCCAGGCGATCACGCTCCTGGGCCAAGGCGGCACACTTGTCTTCCTTGGCGCGAAGGGAGGACTGGGCTCCGCTTAGCTGGCTCCTCAAGTCAGCATTGGCCCCTGCAAATATGAAGAAAGAAGTCGTCAGGAAAAGATCCGACCCGACTACGCGGTAGCATTAGCCCCTGCAAATATGAAGAAAGAAGTCGTCAGGAAAAGATCCGACCCGACTACTCGGTAGTCGGCCCGAATCTCGGGGACTACACCCAGTGGGTGCGCTGACGCGCCCCCACTTAAAATAAAAACAAAGCGCTTACTCCGGCTTTCGGTCAGATCAGTGGCCTTCTGATTCAACTCCTGGGCCTGGGAGTTGAAAGCGGCCGCACGGAGGTTGTGGTACTCCTGCAGATAAGACAAGGGACGCGAGTAAGAACAAAATGGCAATCAAGCTTTCCAAGAAGTTCCAAGCCGCCTGCTCAGCGGCCGGCTCGGAACTCGGGGACTACACCCAGTTCCTCCTGAATAACCGACAAAGAGCAGGAGGACTCACCCGAATAACCGATCGCGTCGTGAGAAACTCCTGGGTGTATTGCTTCAGCGCGGTGGCTTGGGCCTGAAGCCGGTTCCGGACGTCCTGCGCCGCCACATTCAGCATGGCTGTCCCGCCGCCTGGCGTCCACCCGGATGAGCTATCACTGGCCGCTTCTAGGTCCTGGGCCGATGAGCCGGTGTCCACGGTTTTCTACGCGTCCGGCGCTGAAGTCGCCTTCCCCGCACGCCGGCGAGGCGACGACGAGATCACAAGATCCCCTCCCATGACCGGCTCGCCTCCAGCCGGCTGCACAGGCGGCACTTCAGGCCGGCTTCCTTGGCCCGCTCCAGTCGGCGGCGATGGCGCCACCTCCCTCTCCATCTCCGGCTGGCCGCGGCTGGCCTCCTCCAACGGGGGCACAAGGGTGTCGGGAGCCGCGGCGCGGAGGGGAATGACGAACTGCGGAGGCTGGTTCTGCTGAGCCTCCGCCTCCCTCTCCGCGTCTGCGGCCTCCGCCTGGGCCTTGGCGGCCGCGACGGCTCGCGCCTCCGCCAACTTCTGCTTTGCCTCTCGAGCCGCCCTCCGCTCCTCCGCCTCCCGCTCCTCCCGCACTTCCCGCGCGTTCTGCTCCGTCGCCTCTAGGAGGTCGGTGCGGGGATCCACCCGGTGGGAGCTTGAAGACCCTCCCACGGCTCCAACTATGGAGGTGGCCGTGACCCGCCCAAGGGAAAGAGGGGCCCTGTTTGATAAATTGAGAAAAAAGGTTTGGAAAAACATCAACCGAAGAAGAAGAAAAAAGAAAGGCATGAGAACAGCGACACTTACGCTAAGACCGCCTGCGGCTGCTTCACCACCTTGCGGAAGCGGGCCGCCTCATCCCGCTTGGTCGCCGCCACGGTACTCTTGGGCTTCTTGGGCCAACTGCCGAAGTGGGTCGACGCGGCCCGGCGTTTCTGCGCGCTGCCATGGAGAGCCGGCGCGGTGGATGGGCCCGCGCTTTGGTGATCGGGCGCCGGCTGATGGCGCGGAACAACTTCGGCCTCGGCATCATCCGGCCAATCCTCTAAGGAGGCCCCGAGCCCAGAGTCGCCTGCCTCGCCGCCCTCCCCTGCGACGTCTTCTTCCATGGTGGCCGCCCCCAGGTTCGGGTCGTCAACGTCGTCCAACGTGCGGTCAGGGAGGAACTGGCGTTCCACCCCCGCAGCCCCGGTTGCCGGCGGAAGCACGGGATTCTGCCAAAACAGGCCGACTGGTTAGGAGTCGGCCATCATGAACCCCGCGACAAGGAAAGAAGAAAAGAAGAGAAACTTACTACCGGCGGAGGATTGGCGCGAGAGTACGGGACCTTGCCGTACTGCCACTCCTTGGTGAGCTTGCAGTTGGAAATATAATTCACCATATAAGACACCTCGGCGTGAGGCATCTCCTTGGTGCTTAGCCGGCACGGGTCGAAGCGGCCGCTCATCTAGCCGATCATGTGAGGTCGGCCCTGGAGCGGAAGCACCCGGCGCTCCACAAAGGTGGCCACCAGGTCGGCCCCGGACAGACCCTCCGACTGGATCATCACCCGGAGCCGGGCAATGGAGGCAGCCCCGCCTGGAGACAATGACCTGGACCGGAAGAACCATGAAGGCTGCCTCCCAGCCGGCGGGCCGGCTACATAAGCCGGCAGGTTGACGAAGTCGCCTTGCAGAGCGATATTCTTCACGTAGAAGTAAGACTTCTGCCAGAGCTTCACCGACTGGATCAGCGGGATGGACGGAAACGGGTTGTTGTCGCCCGTCGTTCGCACGGCGATGAAGGCGCCGCATGGGGCGGGCACACCCGCAACAACAGTGCCAAGCTTGCACTGGAAGAACTCTCCCCGCAGTTCAAGGGTGGGGAGGACGCCAAGAAAACCCTCGCACAGGGTGACGAAGGCCGACATCAGCATCACCACATTGGGAGTGAGGTGATGCGGCTGGAGATGATAGAATTCGAGGAAGGAGCGGAAGAACCCGCTCGTCGGCAGGCCAAAGCCGCGCAAGCAATGCAAGCGTAAGATTTCCTGCTCGTCCTCTTCCGGTGCCGGCGTGATCTCCCTCTCCGGCGCGATACGGACCCACACGTAGTCCGCACCCGGCAGCCGCCGCGTCCGGCGGAGAAAGTCGACGTGGTCGTCGTGGACATTGGAGCCGTCCCAGGAGCTCGACAGCGCCATGAGAATGGCGCGGCGACGAGAAAGATGCGGCGACGGAGAGACACGCGACCCTGCCGCAGCAAAGCAACGGCGAGCCAAGGAGGTTGGCGGAAGAGCCGGGCGGCGGCGGGGAGTTGTTGCGACAGAGAAGAAGAAACGGAAGGGACGAGGCGAGCGTGCGAGCGTTTGCCGCTCCCCCTCCTCCCCCTACTTATAAGCCTCGTACGGCGAAGCCGAGGAGGCGAGGCGTGGGGGAACGTGGGATTAACTGCGCCCACTCCCCCCACGTCTTGAGCTTGTTGCGCTTCCACGGCATGTGGCAACCGCCGCAGGGAGGTGCGCGGTCCGCCCGGGCCGCAGGAGATCCGAGCATGGGCCGTGGCCCGGTATTGGCGGGCCCCGAACTGCGGTGGCGTCCCGTCGCGCGCGTGGGCTGGCAGGCCCATCCAACCATTGGGTGCCACGTGGCGTGCGGGCGGCGGGCGGTCAGCCCGAAGCCTAACTCGCGCGCCGCTTGGTTCCCGCCCACGAATTTCGACGCCCTCCAGAAGACGGTGCACCTAATCAAACCCGGCTCGGGCTCCTCAAGACATGAAGCTGTTTGAGCTTCTCGACTCCTTTTTCTGCCTCGAAGCCCAACCAGCTTCGGGGACTACTGACGGAGTAAATGACCATGGGTAGCCTAGCCGGCTCCCCCTGGCACTTTAGAAAAATTATAGGCCGATCGAGCCTTCAAGCTTCCAAGACGTGGGGCCGCCTTCCTCCAGCCGACTACCCCTCAGGCCGGCTGTGCGAAGGTGGCCTAGGCCTAAAAATCTCCAAGAAGAAAGCCCCGAGAAGGCCGGCTCCACGAAGCCGGCCACAAGAACGCCGACTCCAAGAAGCCGCCCCCCCTCAGCAGGCGGCCCAGATCGTGCCCTCAAAATGTGCACCCACATAACAGCGATGAGACGGGGCGTGGCTACAGCGAAACCTGCCACCCTCGAATCCCGGAGCACGCCTGGCCACAGTATGCCGTACGGGCGGCCCTCACCCGTTCGGCGCGGCACTGTTGCCATATTCACCATGATGTCACCCACGACGAGCCGTCAGTACGACCCGTGGGTGGCGGGTCCCATCCGTCATGGAGACACCCGAAGGCGGCCGGGCCACCCCCAGTCGGCCTGGGGTACGGCCGATTCCCAGTAGCCGGTCAGTCCACTCCCTCGAAGGAGGTGCCCCATTAAGGAGATAAGACAAGGTAAGGCTACAGTGATAAGCCGCCCGACGGCGGCACTGTAGCCATGCTTGCCAAGACGAAGCCCTCGCCACTAAGGGCGGGGCCACAGAAACCAGCCCCCGACAGAGCCCCTGAGCGGTGGGGCCGGCCTGTCGACCAGAGGACTGACAGCCGGCGGGGCCCACCAGTCGGCAAAGAGGCCGGTGGGCATAGACACAGACGGCTAGGGCCCACGCCCAGTCGGATTACCATTGTACCCCTAGGGGTAGGCCTATATAAACCCCCCAGGGCTCCCATGCAGGGAGATCTCTCTTTGGATAGTTTTTAGACACCACAAGGAGAAGAGGAGCGGGCTGGCCTTGCCCTCCTTCATCCTTTCACAGAACAACTCAAGGAGCATCCTGTAGCTACCCGTCGAGATAGTGATCATGCGGAGACCCCGCAGAGCAGCATTAGGGGTGTTATCTCCACGGAGAGCCTTGAAGCTGGGTAAGATTCGCCGGCGTGCATGTCTTCGCCTTATCCCATTTCCAGGCACCGGCGATGTTTTATTGGCTCCCACAATGATAAGTCATCCATTGGCATATGTCGCACCAACCACCCGACACAATGGACATGACTTGCCCACTCACTACCAGCAACGAGATAGATTATACCTGCCTCCAGAAGCTTTAATATTTCTTTTCTTACCACTTCTTTCATTTTAGGATTCAGACGTCGTTGAGGATCACGAACTGGTTTGGCATCTGCTTCCATATTTATTTTATGTTGACATAGAGTGGGACTAATGCCCTTAAGATCATCAAGAGTATATCCAATAGCAGCACGATGCTTCTTCAGAGTTTTCAATAATCTTTCTTCTTCATGCTCTGAAAGGTTAGCACTAATAATAGCAGGATATATCTTCTTTTCATCAAGATAAGCATATTTAAGATTATCAGGCAAAGGTTTGAGCTCAAACACGGGATCACCCTTGGGTGGAGATGGATCCCCTAAAATTTCAACAGGCAAGTTGTGATGCAGAATATGTTCCTGTTTAAAGAATACCTCATCTTTTGCCCTTCTTTCTTTCATGAACATATCATTTTCATGGTCTAGCAAATAGTGTTCTAAAGGATCACTAGGAGGTACGGTAATAGAAGCAAGACCAATAATTTCATCCTTACTAGGTAATTCTTTCTCACAAAGTTGTTTACTAAATTTAGAGAAATTAAACTCATGAATCATATCATCCAAGCCAACAGTAACAATATTCTTAGTGCAGTCTATGGTAGCATTGACAGTATTTAAGAAGGGTCTACCAAATATAATTGGACAAAAGCTATCTTGCGGAGAAGTAAGAACAAGAAAATCAGCAGGATATTTAGTTTTCCCACACAAGACTTCAACATCTCTAACAATTCCAATTGGTGAAATAGTATCTCTATTGGCAAGTTTAATAGTAACATCAATATCTTCTAACTCAACAGGTGCAATTTCATTCTTAATTTCTTTGTATATGTCATGAGGTATAACACTAGCACTAGAACCCATATCACATAAGCCATGATAACAATGATCTCCTATTTTAACAGAAATAACAGGCACGCCTACCACAGGTCTATGTTTATCCTTATCACAAGGTTTAGCAATTCTAGCAGTTTCACCTTCGAACTGAATAACATGCCCATCAATATTATCAGACAAGAGATCTTTAATAATAGCAATATTAGGTTCTACTTTAACTTGCTCAGGAGGTGTATAAGTTCTAATATTGCTTTTACGAACAACAGTTGAAGCTTTAGCATGATCCTTTATTCTAACAGGGAAAGGTGGTTTCTCAATATAAGAAGTAGGAATAATAGGATCATTATAAGTGACAGTCTTTTCTTCAACTTTAATAGGTGCAGCTACTTTTACTTTTATGGGAGGATGATATTTAAACCACTTATCCTTAGGGAGATCAACATAAGTAGCAAAAGATTCACAGAAAGAAGCTACTATCTCAGAGTCAAGTCCATATTTAGTGCTAAACTTATGGAAAATATCGGTATCCATAAAAGATTTAACACAATCAAACTTAGGTGTCATACCTGACTCCTTACCTTCGTCGAGGTCCCAATCTTCGGAGTTGCGTTTAATTCTATCCAATAAATTCCATCTGAATTCAATAGTCTTCATCATAAAAAGAGCCAGCACAAGAAGTATCGAGTATGGTGCGATTGTTTTCAGAAAGCCGAGCATAAAAACTTTGCATAATTATTTCTCTTGAGAGCTCATGATTGGGGCATGAATATAATATTGATTTAAGCCTCCCCCAAGGTTGAGCGATGCTTTCTCCTTCGCGAGGCAAAAAATTATATATATAAGTGCGATCATGATGAACAAGATGCATAGGGTAATACATTTGATGAAATTCCAGCTTCAATCTTTTATAGTCCCACGATATCATATCATCACATAGCCTATACCATATTAATGCGTCTCCCTTCAAAGATAAAGAGAAGACCTTCTTCTTAGCAACATCATCGGGTATACCTGCAAGCTTAAATAATCCACAAACTTCATCCACATATATTAAGTGCTCATCAGGATGCTTTGGTCCATCTCCTGTAAAAGGATTAGCTAGCAGTTTTTCTATCATACCCGAAGGATACTCATAAGGAATTTCATTTTCAATAGGTTTAGTAGGTTGAGGAGCAACTCTTTGCTCTACTGGACAGGGTGAAGATACCCCGAACAAGGCCCTCAGAGAATTACTTTCCATAGTAACAAGTGATAGTAAATTTCAGCACACTATATAAATTTTTCCTTACCAAATTCCACCTACCAAAGGCGCTACACTCCCCGGCAACGGCGCCAGAAAAGAGTCTTGATGACCCACAAGTATAGGGGATCTACCATAGTCCTTTTGATAAGTAAGAGTGTCGAACCCAACGTGGAGCAGAAGGAAATGATAAGCGGTTTTCAACAAGGTATTCTCTGCAAGTACTGAAATAAGTGGTAACAGATAGTTTTGTGATAAGATAGGTTGTAACGAGCAACAAATAACAAAAGTAAATAAAGTGCAGCAAGGTGGCCCAATCCTTTTGTAGCAAAGGACAAGCCGGAACAAACTCTTATAATAGGAAAAGTGCTCCCGAGGACACATGGGAATATCGTCAAGCTAGTTTTCATCACGTTCATATGATTCGCGTTCGATACTTTGTGATACGACCAATGTAATACCCGGTGTCTCTTCAAATGTCGTCACCACTCAAGTCAAACCAACTAAAGAGATGACAAGCAAAGCAGAACTTGTGCGAACAAATTTGGTGCATGCTACTGAAAAACATCGAGGCATTGATGGGAGAATGCGTTTGTTATGTGGCCCCGGAATTAGTATTGTGTCGAGTTCAAGATCAACCTATATTGTTCCAGCCAAACGACCGAAACAGAAGTCGCAAATACATCATGTATGGCAACGGAGGAAAGTGTGGAGCAGCCTTGATGTTTCTGATATATCATGCAAAGAACAGAGAAGAAGAAGTCGTGGACCCATGCATGGATTGACCCTTGAACAAGAAAACCAAGGGCAGGAGCCGAAACTAGAGAAGATCATCCCCACATTCAGAACTCCCCCTCAATGGATAAAGGCATGTTCGTTTCAATCCCTTGGAATAAGGAACGCACGTTACGTGCTAGATAAATACATGCATGCTAATTAGCAAGAATATTATATTAGGAAGTTTCTTAAATAGTAGTTACGGTTGTGATTGGTTAGGATTTTTGTTTCTTATTCTAGTCCAAGTCATGCACGACTTGTTTAGGTGTTAATTCTTTTTTCCCTTTAGCGGAGCAGTCACGTGGAGATGGCTATTTATCACGGGCCACGGCCATTGTAATAGGGGAGATGAGTTGTGAGTTTTATTTTCGAGTATGAGATATATAGAAAAACGTTCGAGTTACGGGCGGCCATATCTTGTGTATTATCTGTGATTTTCCCATCGTGGAAATTTACTAGCGACGGAGGGTTGATCATCACATCGACGCCTACGTGCTGATCCGAGGAGGTCATTATTTTCGTTTGTGTATTTTCGTACACATCTGAAAATTATCTTGAAGGTTGCGAGGAGGAACAAGGGGACGAACTGTTGATCAAGCATCGCCGTGAAAGATCGGGCCATCTACACGCGCGAATTAGCATCTCGCTAGTCCGTGCCACATCAAGTGGTATTCAGAGCAAAGGTTAGTCACGGCGACTCAGTTTGCAATATCATCTACGGGGTCAAGCATCAACACGTTGAGCAGGAACGTATTGATGGAGGAGGAAGGCATTGGCGAGGTCACTCTTTTTCACACTCGTTGCGTCGTGAACGAACGACGTGTCAATCTGACGATCGATGAGAGTACCGCAGTCAATATGGTGAGCATGGAGGTGGTGAAAAAATTGGGGCTGAAGATGGCACCTCTTGAAAGGCCGTACACGCTGAAGTGGTTCAAAGGTGAAGTCAAAATTACGCATCGGATTTCGCTATTTTTTGATCTGGGAAAATATTGTTGTGCGGAATTTTTTCACGTTTGTCCTGTGTCCATGGTATCGTGCCATCTACTACTTGGTAATCCATGGTGCAAATGTGCTGGCGCTATTCGGAATATCAAGAAAAATAATTACTCTCTATCATTGAAGGGCCAGCAGATTTATTTTATTCCTATGCCAGTGGATCTGTACACTGCAGATTGGAAAAGTCGTTTGCTTAAAAGAAGAGAAGAGCAAGAAGATATAAAGGAAGAAGTCGATGCACCGACGAAGGGGCTGAATCTTTTGGTGGAGAAGGTGCAAGATGATAGTGGTGCAAAGGGGCAGCGGTGGAGTGTTTTTAAAACACAGTGCAATATCAAGAATCGTGCATGCAAGATGATAATTGATGGTGGCAGTTTTACCAATGCCATAAGTAAAGATCTCGTGCAGGCTTTGGGTTTGTCCATGTGGCGGCACCCAAAACCGCACCATGTTGAGTGGCTTTACAATTCTGGAAAATTAAAAATTACACATAAAGTACGTGTGACATTTGCTATTGGTGAATATATTGACAAAGTCGACTGCGATGTTGTGCCAATGGATGCGTGCCAGCTCTTGTTGGGAAGACCATGGAAGTATGACCATGACGCTGTGCATGCAGGTAAATCTAATACATATACATTCATGCACGATGGAAGACGACACGTGCTGAAACCAATGACGGACAGTGCAATAAAAATAGAGTTCCAATTTCCCGAGTCTAAAATCAAGCTTGAAATAAACTTGAAACCGAGGACGGTTTCACTTCAAGGAAGGGAGGATGATCGACCAATGTAATACCCGGTGTATCTTCAAATGTCGTCACCACTCAAGTCAAACCAACTAAAGAGATGACAAGCAAAGCAGAACTTGTGCGAACAAATTTGGTGCATGCTACTAAAAAACATCGAGGCATTGATGGGCGAATGCGTTTGTTATGTGGCCCCGGAATTAGTATTGTGTCGAGTTCAAGATCAACCTATATTGTTCCAGCCAAATGACCGAAACAAAAGTCGCAAATACTGCATGAATGGCAACGGAGGAAAGTGTGGAGCAGCCTTGATGTTTCTGATATATCATGCAAAGAACAGAGAAGAAGAAGTTGTGGACCCATGCATGGATTGACCCTTGAACAAGAAAACCAAGGGCAGGAGCCGAAACTAGAGAATATCATCCCCACGTTCAGAACTCGCCCTCAATGGATAAAGGCATGTTCATTTCAATCCCATGGAATAAGGAACGCACTTTACGTGCTAGATAAATACATGCATGCTAATTAGCAAGAATATTATATTAGGAAGTTTCTTAAATAGTAGTTACGGTTGTGATTGGTTAGGATTTTTGTTTCTTATTCTAGTCCAAGTCTTGCACGACTTGTTTAGGTGTTAATTCTTTTTTTCCCTTTAGCGGAGCAGTCACGTGAAGATGGCTATTTATCACGGGCCACGGCCATTGTAACAGGGGAGATGAGTTGTGAGTTTTATTTTCGAGTATGAGATATACAGAATAACGTTCGAGTTAGGGGCCGCCATATCTTGTGTATTATCTGTGATTTTCCCATCATGGAAATTTAGTAGCGATGGAGGGTTGATCATCACATCGACGCCTACGTGCTGATCCGAGGAGGTCTTTATTTTCGTTTGTGTATTTTCGTACACATGTGAAAATTATCTTGAAGGTTGCGAGGAGGAACAAGGGGATGAACTGTTGATCAAGCATCGCCGTGAAAGATTGGGCCATCTACACGCGCGAATTAGCATCTCGCTAGTCCGTGCCTCATCACTTTGATAATTTGATATGTGGGTGGACCGGTGCTTGGGTGTTGTTCTTACTTGAACAAGCATCCCACTTATGATTAACCTCTATTGCAAGCATCCACAACTACAACAAAAGTATTAAGGTAAACCTAACCATATCATGAAACATATGGATCCAAATCAGCCCCTTACGAAGCAACACATAAACTAGGGTTTAAGCATCTGTCACTGTAGCAACCCATCATCTACTTATTACTTCCCAATGCCTTCCTCTAGGCCCAAATAATGGTGAAGTGTTATGTAGTCGACGTTCACATAACACCACTAGAGGCTAGACAACATACATCTTATCAAAATATCAAACGAATACCAAATTCACATGACTACTCATAGCAAGACTTCTCCCTTGTCCTCAGGAACGAACGTAATTACTCACAAAGCATATTCATGTTCATAATCAGAGGGGCAATAATATGCATATAGGATCTGAACATATGATCTTCCACCAATTAAACCAACTAGCATCAACTACAAGGAGTAATCAACACTACTAGCAACCTACTAGCACCAATCCCGGACTTTGAGACAAGAATTGGATACAAGAGATGAACTAGGGTTTGGAGATGAGATGGTGCTGGTGAAGATGTTGATGGAGATTGCCCTCTCCCGATGAGAGGAGCGTTGGTGATGACGATGGTGATGATTTCCCCCTCCCGGAGGGAAGTTTCCCCGGCAGAACAGCTCTGCCGGAGCTCTAGATTGGATCCGCCAAGGTTCCGCCTCATGGCGACGGAGTCTCGTCCCGAAAAGTTCCTCCCTATTTTTTTCTCATCGAAAAACCTCATATAGGAGAAGATGGGCGTCGGAGAGCCACCAGGGGGCCCACGAGGTAGGGGGGTGCGCCCTACGGGGGGCGCCCCCCACCCTCTTGAGCAGGGTGTGCCCCCCTGGCCTTCATCTTTGGCGTGGATTTTCTTTATTTCTTTTAAGACGTTCCGTGGAGTTTCAGGACTTTTGGAGTTGCGCAGAGTAGGTCTCTAATATTTGCTCCTTTTCCAGACCAGAATTCCAGCTGTCGGCATTCTCCCTCTTTATGTAAACCTTGTAAAATAAAAGAGAATAGCCATAAGTATTGTGACATAAAGTGAAATAACAATCCATAATGCGATAAATATTGATATAAAAGCATGATGCAAAATGGACGTATCAACCACAACAATGGCCCGAACCAGTATAAACCATGTGTCCTTTGTTCTGCGAGCTTGACGCACTAAGCTTTGAGATCGTGGTGAGAGCCTGGGCTAGGGGGGAGATCTTCGTGTGCACCCCAGAGTTCGAACCTCAAGGGTTTTGTCGGAACCCGAAATCCGACATTTGGCGCACCAGGTAGGGGTGCGCCGAAGCTTCGCCTTCCTGCTTGCTTCGTCCAGCTCCATGGCAGACGCCATCCCTCTAGTTAGGCCGGAGGGCGCCTGCAGATGCGCCGCGGGGGTCCGGGCCTTCACCCACACCTTGCGGCAGGTGCGGTGGCCGCGCAAGTTCAAGCCAGAGATGCCGCCCTGACACGATGGTGCGGCAGATCCGGCGGCCTTCCTGCAGGCGTATGAAGAGCCCATCCTCAAAGCCGGGGGCGACGACCAGGTAATGGCCAACTGGTTCCCCCTGGCCCTTGTCGGCGTGCCACGCGCCTGGCTGCTCAGCCTGCCAGGATCACCGGTGGCCTCCTGGGAGGAGCTACACGGTCTCTTCGTCGCGCGCTTTGCGGCACAGGAGCCTCTCGCCGTAGCAGCCCTCCTCGGCGGCTCGCAAGCACCGCCCTCGGACCGTCACACCAAGCCATTCTTTCGCCAGATTGGTGCCGCCTCCATGCGGCAAGGAGCTTCCCCGGGTTGGGTGGCGCCCAAGGCCGCCTCACCTTCGACTCGGGGGATCACCCCGTCACCATCGTCGGCTCGGGCGTACTCCCAATGCTTTGCACGCCCACCATCGGCAGCGTAGCTGTTACCAAGACTCTCATCAACGGCGGCGCCGGCCTCAACATGCTCTTTGTGGAGGCTTTTAGCCTTCTTCACGTACCACTCGAACGGCTCTGCCCCAGCAAGCCGTTCTCTGGGGTCGGCGGCGGCTCCACGATCCGCCTTCCCATGACCATTGGCACTCGCGACAACTACCGCACCAAGCTGATCGACTTCGACATCGCCCGCATCGGCCTCCCATACAACTCCATCCTCAGATACCCAGCCCTGGCATAGTTTATGACGGCGACCCATCCGGCCTACAACCTCATGAAGATGCCCGGGAGCAAGGGCGTCCTCACCGTAGTTAGAGATACCAAGGAGGCTCTGGCGGCGCTCAAGTGTGCCTTGAAAACTGCCGCGGCAGCGCGACCAGCCAACGAGGCCACCCCAGGGGTTAAGGAGGCCGCGCCAGCAAAGAAGAAGCAGTTGTTCACTCAAGATCGGACCGAAACCAAGCAGATGCTAGTCAAGGAAGATGGGTCCTCAGGAGCCACCTTCACCATAGGCACCAACCTCGACCCAGATCAAGAGGAGGCATTGGTGAGGTTCCTGCACGTGAACAAGGATGTATTCGCCCGAGAACCCAGGCAGCTAGTAGGGGTCCCAAGAGGGGTGATCGAGCATCACTTGAGGGTGTGCCCCAATGTGTGCCCTGTGAAGCAAAAGGCGCGGCAACAGTCCACAGAGAAGCAGTCCTTCATCGTCCAGGAAACCCGCAAGCTGGAGGCAGCAGGTGTCATTCGCAAGGTTCGGTACCTCGAATGGCTGGCGAACCCCATCGTCGTATCAAAGAAAGGTGGGAAGGAGTGCATGTGTGTTGACTTCACCAACCTTAACAAGGCCTGTCCCCAAGACCCATTCCCGCTCCCGCGCATCGACCAGATCGTCGACTCCATAGCCGAATGCGACCTGCTGTGCTTCCTGGACGCGTTTTCAGGTTATCACCAGATCAAGATGGCAGTGGAGGATGTGGAGAAGACGGCCTTCCTGACCCCGTGTGGGGTATACTGCTACACTTGCTTGTCGTTCGGGCTGCGCAACGCAAGCGCGACCTTCCAACGGCTGATGCACATCGCCCTGGGTCAGCAGCTCGGGAGGAACGCTGAGGCCTACATTGATGACATTGTGGTAAAGTATAGGGAGGAAAGAACTTTGATTAAGACCTGGAGGAGAACTTCGCAAGTCTACGCCAGGTAGACCTGCGGCTCAATCCAGAGAAGTGCGTGTTCGGTGTCCCCTCTGGCAAGCTGCTGGGTTTCCTCGTGTCCCACAGGGGGATCGAGGCTAACCCGGAGAAGGTCAAGGCGATAGAAGACATCAGCCCACCACAAACTCTCAAGGAGATGTAGAAGCTTGCAGGCTGCATGACCTTGCTAGGGCGCTTCATCTCCAAGTTGGGAGAGCGCGCCCTGCCATTCTTCAAGCTGATGAAGAAGAAGGGCTTGTTCGAGTGGACCCCGAAGGCTGACCAAGCATTTCAAGACCTTAATAGATACCCGACGAGCCCTCCGGTGATGGTGGCACCTCGCCCTCTCGAGCCCCTGGTTCTTTACCTTGCCGCCACTCCCTACTCCGCTAGCGCAACCCTAGTGGCGATTTGAGAAGAGTGCCAGGCTAAGGGGCTACCGCGCCGTGCCGCGCCCCCAGCCGAGGCGATATAGGACCCAGAGGGCACCGCAAAGGCTGCAGTGAAGGAAATATGCCCTAGAGGCAATAATAAAGTTGTTATTTATATTTCCTTATATCATGATAAATGTTTATTATTCATGATAGAATTGTATTAACCGGAAACTTAGTACATGTGTGAATACATAGACAAACAGAGTGTCACTAGTTTGCCTCTACTTGACTAGATCATCGAATCAATGATGGTTATGTTTCCTAACCATAGACATGAGTTGTCATTTGATTAACGGGATCACACCATTAGAGAATGATGTGATTGACTTGACCCATCCGTTAGCTTAGCACGATGAACGTTTAGTTTGTTGCTATTGCTTTCTCCATAACTTATACATGTTCCTATGACTATGAGATCATGCAACTCCCGAGTACCGGAGGAACACTTTGTGTGCTACCAAATGTCACAACGTAACTGGGTGATTATAAAGGTGCTCTACAGGTGTCTCTGATGGTGTTTGTTGAGTTGGCATAGATCAAGATTAGGATTTGTCACTCTGAATGTCGGAGAGGTATCTCTGGGCCCTCTCGGTAATACACATCACTATAAGCCTTGCAAGCATTGTGACTAATGAGTTAGTTGCGGGATGATGCATTACGGAACGAGTAAAGAGACTTGCCAGTAACGAGATTGAACTAGGTATTGAGATACCGGCGATCATATCTCGGACAAGTAACATACCAATGACAAAGGGAACAACGTATGTTGTTATGCGGTTTGACCGATAAAGATCTTCGTAGAATATGTAGGTTCCAATATGAGCATCCAGGTTCCACTATTGGTTATTGATTGGAGGCATGTCTCGGTCATGTCTACATAGTTCTCGAACCCGTAGGGTCCGCATGCTTAACGTTCGGTATTACGAGTTTATGTGTTTTGATGTACCAAAGATAGTTCGGAGTCCCGGATATGATCACGGACATGACGAGGAGTCTCGAAATGGTTGAGACATAAAGATTGATATATTTGGACGACTATATTCGGACACCGGATGAGTTCTGGGGGTCACCGAATATTTATCAGAGTGCTGGAGGGGTTATCGGAACCCCCGGGGGAACTAATGGGCCAACATGGGCCTTGTGGGAGAGAGAGGAGAGGGCATAGGGCTGGCCGCGCCCCCCTTGGGAGTCCGAATTGGACAAGGAGGGGGGCGGCGCGCCCTCTTTCCTCCCTCTCTCCCTCTCCTTCCTTCCCCCTTCCCCCTTCCTAGTTGGAATAGGAAAAGGGGAGTCCTACTCCTACTAGGAGGAGGACTCCCCCTCTCCTTGGCGCGCCCCAAGGCCGGCCGGCCTCCCCCTTGCTCCTTTATATACGAGGGCAGGAGGGCACCCTAGAACACAAAAGTTGATTGTTTCCAGCCGTGTGCGGTCCCGCCCTCCACCATAATCCACTTTGATCATATCGTAGCGATGCTTAGGCGAAGCCCTGTTTCGGTAGCATCATCATAACCGTCATCATGCTGTCATGCTGACGAAGCTCTCCCTCGGAGCTCTACCTGATCGTGAGTTCGTGGGACATCACCGAGCCGAACGTGTGCAGATCACGGAGGTGTCATAGCTTCGGTGCTAGGATCGGTCAATCGTGAAGACATACGACTACATCAACCGCGTTGTCATAATGCTTCCGCTTACGGTCTACGAGGGTACGTAGACAACACTCTTCCCTCCCGTTGCTATGCGTCACCATGATCTTGCCTGTGCGTAGGAATTTTTGAAATTAGTGCGTTCCTCAACAGTGGCATCAGAGCCAGGTTTATGCATAGATGTTATATGCACAAGTAGAACACAAAGGAGTTGTGGGCGTGGGTATATACATATTGCTTGCCGTCACTAGTTGATTCTTGATTCAGCGGTATTGTTGGATGAAGTGGCCCAGACCGACATTATGCATACGCTTACGCGAGACTAGTTCTACCGACGTGCTTCGCACACAGGTGGCTGGTGGGTGTCAGTTTCTCCAACTTTTGTTGAATCAGATTCAATGAACAAGGTTCTTTCTGAAGATCAAAAAGCAATCACTATACCGCGCTGTGGTTTTTTGATGCATAGGTAAGAATGGTTCTTGCTCAGCCCGTAGCAGCCACGTAAAACTTGCAACAACAAACTAGAGGACGTCTAACTTGTTTTTGCATGGCATGTTGTGATGTGATATGGTCAAGACATGATGCTAAATTTTATTGTATGAGATGACCATGTTTTGTAACACAGTTATCGGCAGCTAGCAGGAGCCATATGGTTGTCGCTTTATTGTATGAAATGCAATCGCCATGTAATTGCTTTACTTTAGCACTAAGCGGTAGCGATAGTCGTAGAAGCAATATTTGGTGAGACGACAACGATGCTTTGATGGAGATCAAGGTGTTAAGCCGGTGACGATGGTGATCATGACGGTGCTTTGGAGATGGAGATCAAAGGCACACGATGATGATGGCCATATCATATCACTTATATTGATTGCATGTGATATTTATCCTTTATGCATCTTATTTTTATTAGTTCGGCGGTAGCATTATAAGATGATCTCTCACTAAATTTCAAGGTATAAGTGTTCTCCCTGAGTATGCACTGTTGCTACAGTTCGTCATGCCGAGACACCACATGATGATCGGGTGTGATAAGCTCTACGTTCACATACGATGGGTGCAAGCCAGTTTTGCACACGCAGAATACTCGGGTTAAACTTGACGAGCCTAGCATATGTAGATATGGCCTCGGAACAATGAGACCGAAAGTTCGAGCATGAATCATATAGCAGATATGATCAACATAGTGATGTTCACCATCGAAAACTACTCCATCTCACGTGATGATCGGACATGGTTTAGTTGATATGGATCACGTGATCATTTAGATGATTAGAGAGATGTCTATCTAAGTGGGAGTTCTTAAGTAATTTGATTAATTGAACTTTAATTTATCATGAACTTAGTACCTGATAGTATTTTGCATGTCTATGTTGTTTTAGATAGATGGCCCGTGCTGTTGTTCCATTGAATTTTAATGTGTTCCTAGAGAAAGCTAAGTTGAAAAATGATGGTAGCAACTACACAAACTGGGTCCATAACTTGAGGATTATCCTCATTGCTGCACAGAAGAATTACGTCCTGGAAGCACCGCTAGGTGACAAACCTGCTGCAGGAGCAACGCCAGATGTTGTGAACACCTGGCAGAGCAAAGCTGATGACTACTTGATAGTTCAGTGTGCCATGCTTTACAGCTTAGAACCGGGACTTCAACGACATTTCGAACATCATGGAGCATATGAGATGTTACAGGAGTTGAAGTTAATATTTCAAGAAAATTCCCGGATTGAGAGATATGAAGTCTCCAATAAGTTCTACAGCTGCAAGATGGAGGAGAATAGTTCTGTCAGTGAACATATACTCAGAATGTCTGGGTACCACAACCACTTGACTCAACTGTGAGTTAATCTTCCTGATGATAGTGTCATTGACAAAGTTCTTCAATCACTGCCACCAAGTTACAAGAGCTTCGTGATGAACTATAATATGCAAGGGATGGATAAGACGATTCCTGAGCTCTTCGCAATGCTAAAGGCTGCGGAGGTAGAAATCAAGAAGGAGCATCAAGTGTTGATGGTCAACAAGACCACCAGTTTCAAGAAAAAGGGTAAAGGGAAGAAGGGGAACTTCAAGAAGAACAGCAAGCCAGTTGCTACTCAAGTGAAGAAACCCAAGTCTGGACCTAAGCCTGAGACTGAGTGCTTCTACTGCAAAGGAACTGGCCACTGGAAGTGGAACTGCCCCAAGTATTTGGCGGAGAAGAAGGATGGCAAAGTGAAAGGTATATTTGATATACATGTTATTGATGTGTATCTGACTAATGCTCGCAGTAGTGCCGGGGTATTTGATACTGGTTCAGTTGCTAACATTTGCAACTCGAAACAGGGGCTATGGATTAAGCGAAGATTGGCTAAGGATGAGGTGACGATGTGCGTGGGAAATGGTTCCAAAGTCGATGTGATCGCCGTCGGCACACTACCTCTACATCTACCTTCGGGATTAGTTTTAGACCTAAATAATTGTTATTTGGTGCCAGCGTTGAGCATGAACATTATATCTAGATCTTGTTTGATGCGAGACGGTTATTCATTTAAATAAGAGAAAAATGGTTGTTCTATTTATATGAGTAATATCTTTTATGGTCATGCACCCTTGATGAGTGGTCTATTTTTACTAAATCTTGATAGTAGTGATACACATGTTCATAGTATTGAAGCCAAAAGATGCAGAGTTGATAATGATAGTGCAACTTATTTGTGGCACTGCCGTTTAGGGCATATTGGTGTAAAGCGCATGAAGAAACTCCATTATGATGGACTTCGGTGTTAGGATCGGTCGATCGTGAAGACGTACGACTACATCAACCGCGTTGTCATAACGCTTCTGCTTACGGTCTACGAGGGTACGTAGACAACACTCTTTCCTCTTGTTGCTATGCATCACCATGATATTGCGTGTGCGTAGGAAATTTTTTGTAATTACTGTGTTCCCCAACATGCAGCAATGCCAACGTGTGACCAGGCCCAGCAAGGCGGCATTTGCGGGCTAGCAGAGGCCCAAGTGGGTGACCAGGCTGTTGGGGTCCGGTCACCTCAGGAGACGCCCCAACTTTCGGCAGGCGCAGGCTCCGTCGACGCTCCCGCGCTCGTCGAGCACCCAGTGTACTTCGTTAGCACGGTACTGTGGGATGCAAGGGCATGGTACCCCATGCCTCAGAAGCTCTTGCCCGCGCTCTTGGTGGCCTCGCATAAACTGCGACACTACTTCCAAGGTCACCCAATCAAGGTCGTCTCGGCCTACCCGCTGGAGAGGGTACTCAGGAGCCCCAATGCAGCTGGAAGAGCCGCCGAATGGAACATAGTGCTGCAAGCATTCCAGCTGGAGTTCAGCACAACTAGGGTCATCAAGGGGGCCGCACTCGCCGACTTCGTGGCAGAATGGACTGACGCCCCGGGGTTTGAAGCAGGCGAGGACCAATTCCTCTCGCTAGGAAGTGAAGCACCAGATGGCCGGGTCATGTATTTCGATGGTGCGTTTGCATGCTAGGGCGCGGGAGCTGGAGCAGTGCTCATCTCGCCCACTCAGGACAAGCTCTACTACGCCATGCAACTCTACTTCCAGCAAGGCGAGAAGGTCTCCAACAACATCGCGGAGTACGAAGGCCTCATCGCTGGCCTTAAGGCCGTGGTGGCCCTGGGGGTGAAGCGCCTCACCATCAGGGGCGACTCGCAGCTCCTCGTCAACTTCTCCAACAAGGTATACGAGCCGAGGGACGAGCACATGGAGGAATACCTCGTAGAGGTACGCAAAATGGAAAAGCATTTCCTGGGTCTAGAGTTGCAGCATGTGCCCCGCGGCACCAACAAGGAGGCCGATGACATCGCCAAAAGGGCGTCCAAGTGACAACCCCAAGAGCCTGGCGTCTTTGAGGAGCGGCTCTTCAAGCTGTTGGCAGCACCTCTGCTTTTGGGGCCGGCACCGCCTCGGGAGGAGCTCCCCGAACCACCTCCCTCGGGAGCCCCGACCTACGGCCCGACCTCAGGAGCGCGCCTACTCCTGGCGCTCGAGCCTCAGGAGGGATGTGGGACCAAGGAGTTCAAGGAATACCTGACGCAAGGGATGCTGCCATAGAAAGAGGAGGACGCGGAGCGCATGGCCCGACAGGCTACGACATACTGCATCCAGGACGGTGAGTTATACAGGAAGCGGCCAAATGATGTTTCCTTGCGATGCATCTCCAGGGAACAGGGGAACGATTTGCTGGCTGACATACATGGCGGAGACTGCGGGCACCACTCGTCGTCACGAACCCTCGTCGGTAAGGTGTTTCGCAGCGGGTTCTACTGGCCTACGGCACTCAACGATGCAACTGAGCTGGTGAAGTCCTGCGAGGCCTTCCAATTCCATGCCAAGCAGATCCATCAGCCAGCTCAGGACCTCCAGACCATCCCGCTCTCGTGGCCGTTCATGGTCTGGGTGCTGGATATCTTAGGCCCGTTCCCTCGAGCGCCCGGGGGCTACCGCTACCTCTACGTCGCCATCGACAAGTTCACCAAATGAGCGGAGGTAGAAGCTATCTACACCATCCTGTCCGGATCTATGGTCAAGTTCATCAAGGGTCTCGTGAGCCGATTCGGGGTCCCTAACCGCATCATCACCGAAAATGGCTCGCAGTTCACTAGCAATCTCTTCAAGACATATTGGGCTAACCTTGGAACGCATATCTACTACACTTCGGTGGCACACCCCAGGAGCAATGGCCAAACCGAATGCGCCAACGCGGAGGTTCTGAGAGGCCTCAAGACCAGGACCTTCAATAAGAAGCTCGAGGCCTACGGCAGGGGCTAGCACGACGATCTCCAGTCTGTGTTGTGGTCCATCCGCACCACCGCCACCAAGCCAACAGGCGAGACCCCGTTCTTCCTCGTCTACGGAGCAGAAGTGGCTCCCCCTCACGAGGTCAAGCATCGCTTCGCGCGTGTACTGGCGTTTAATGAGACGCAGCAGGACACCATGTGGGGGACGGACCTTGTGCTGGGGGAGGAACGCCGCGGCGAAGCCACGCTTTGAGCGGCAAGATACCAGCAGGCGCTGCAGCGGTATCACTACCGCAGCGTCCGCTCCAAGACGCTCGAGGTGGGTGACCTCTTCCTAAGGCGGGTGCTCTCCAGGGAAGGGCTGCATAAGCTCTTGCCCATGTGGGAGGGCCCATTTAGGGTCACCCACGTCTCCAGGCCTGGCGCCGTGCGCCTGGAGACGCAGGACGGGGTCCCCATCCAGAACGCCTGGAACATCCAGCACCTCTGGAAGTTCTACCCATGAAGCAAGGCCCAACTCCTATGAAGCAAGGCCCCGTGCCTATGAAGGTCTCCGCCCGTGACACTCTCACGTAATAATGAGTGGGGCTGTACACGCCTCGGAGTCTCAGGAGTACTGCCCTCGGGCCTCAGGGGCTCCCCCCACGTCCTAGTGGCAGCACTTAGCTCCACGCTGGTGAGAAGACTAGACTAGGTGCCAGACACAGCTTTTCATTTGCTTTCCGTAGTTGGCTTGCCCCTTTTCTTAATGGAAGTTCGCATTCTGGTTTTTCTTGTCATCTTGGTTCGATTGCCTTTTCCTCTGTTCTTCCCTCGGTTCTTTGTTTTGGCCCGTACTCTCCCTCACATGCCTCACGAGGGGGCTGGACAGGTGCACTCATGAGCGTTTTTCCTGTTCTTCGTGAGGCACCCTTGCTCGGGCTCGCAAGCTGGCGCTCCCCCTTTATCCGTGCCCCTTGGGTACCACGATGCGGAGCTCTGGGTCAACGCCGGCCGCGCCTACGACCTGTGCATGGAAGAATAAGAGGTTCTTAACAAAGTTCTGCAGTTCCTCAGCGCCTCCCAAGCCAACGACAAGGAGGTCTCACTAGGTACTGGGAGAGGCATGCCTCACGAGGCAAAAACTACTTCAGACACGTCAAGCTAAGTTATCTCCACATGCCTACATAACATGGTGATACTGCAACACGACACAGGAATGATAAACATAACATAGAGACTTGGAAATCACGGTTCGTTGCACGCCCCTGCAGGGCCCCATACTTGTTTCTTTTTAATGCAGGAAGAAAGGGAAGAACAAAACGAAAGTAGCGTGTGTCCCCGCAGAAGTTCGCGAGGGTGAGCCCTCGGTGCTCTCCTGGACTCAGCCAGACCCCTCCTCACGCTTCACTAGGGCACGGCGACGAGATGACCCGCTACCGCCCTCAAAGCGGGCACGGTGGCTGGTCATAGCCGCCACTGCTGGAGCTGGCACCGGAGGAAGAGTCGTCGTAGCTGGACAAGCCGCAACCGGCGCCGAGGACGAGTCCGCCTTCATCCTCGTCACGATAGTCGCCAAGGCCGAGCACCTTGCACCCTGTCCTCGGGGCAGCATCCGACACGGCGACCATCTTCCCCGAATACCCGCACGTAGAGGGTCGCGTCGCCATCATACTTGAAGTGGAAGGTGCACCGCTTGCCCAGGCCGCGTGCGTGGGTAATCAACTGCCAGCTGCAGGCCAGGGCTGCGTTGCCTGTGACAGAGACTTCCACCGCGACCCACGAAGCCTCGCTGCAGCAGCCATCCGCCTGCAGCCAGAGACCGCCTAGACCTGCGGCCGGCAGTTCACCGGTGAAGAACCGCGGGAGCTGAAGCCAGGTGCCGGCCGGGTTCTACGACCACATGACAAACTCTGGCAACAACTCCGTCGAGTGGAAGCGCGGCCGGGAAGGCCGCGCAACCATGTCGTGCCTCACTTCGTCGACAGGACTGCCGCGACCTGTGCGACTCCCACCGCACGAGGAGGCGCCGCCGTGGCCGTGAGGGGCCATGATGGGGGTCGCGGCGTGCTTACACGGACGACCACGCCCCTCTTGGGTGGCGGCGAGCCGGGCCCCTCCTGGAGGGCCTTGCGCTTTTCTGCGACCGAGAACCTCTTCATCGGTGCCATAGGTGTCGCTGCTAGTAGTGAAGCAAGGGAGAAGAAGCATGAGAAGCGAAGGAAGAGATGGGTGACGGGGCTCCGCACCCCTTCCCATTTATAGCCAAGAGATGGGTGAGGGGTACTAAAGCCCGTGGCGTATTTTGGTCGTACCAAAGTGTACGGATGCAACATGTCGTTAAGGAACATATATTAAAAAAGAGTAATGCAAAAATAGACAAAAGCAATGCATTGTTTATTAAAGAGGGCTGCGTCAAAGCAGAACGATACAAATAATGCGATAAGCAAAAGTTTGGACTATTTAACGTGTCCGTTCTAGGGGCAAGCTGCGGAATAGTATGCGAAACAGGTATACTGCTCGTGATAGAGACCACCTGGGAGTTCCGTAATGCGGCGTGGCTTGTCTGCTTCCCTGGTTCTTGCATCGTTTGTTCGGCAATTGAACTGCCGAACGGGCCTTCCGAAGAGTGGAGTCCTGAAAGTAAGAGAAAATTAAAAAATCGGCAGCCCTTGGTGCGGTTTAAGCCGTGTTTCGGGCGTGTCGTGATGGTGCCCCTCCCCCTGTACCCATGGTATTTCTAGAGCGTAGTTATGTACGCGAAGTACTGGTATCGAATTTTTGCGAAGGCTGGGGTTGGGGCCGCATTGCTACGCCTGCTCGGGTCGTGCCAGGCGGTCTTGTTGTAGGTTACTTCGGGCGCGCTTGACAGTGTCCGGTCGTTTAATGGCCGGACTGGAGAACTGCCTGGAGAGGCTGCTTTGTACTTCTGCTGCAAGGGCCGCCGTGTGCTCCTCCGTTCGGAGGGAGCGTTCGGTGTTTCCATTGACCGTAATTACTCCTCGAGGGCCTGGCATTTTGAGCTAAAGGTATGCGTAGTGCGGTACCGCATTGAACTTGGCGAATGCGGTTCGCCCGAGCAGTGCGTGATAGCCACTGCAGAATGGGACTATGTCGAAGATTAACTCCTCGCTTCGGAAATTATCCGGAGATCCGAAGACCACTTCAAGTGTGACTGAGCCTGTACAGTTGGCCTCTACACCTGGTATTACGCCTTTAAAGGTCGTTTTGGTGGGCTTAATCCTCGAGGGATCTATGCCCATTTTCCGCACTGTATCCTGGTAAAGCAGGTTCAGGCTGCTGCCACCGTCCATAAGGACTCTAGTGAGATGAAATCCGTCAATAATTGGGTCTAGAACCAATTTAGCGAATCCGCCATGACGGATGCTAGTGGGATGGTCCCTTCGATCAAAGGTGATCGGGCAGGAGGACCATGGGTTGAACTTTGGGGCGACTGGCTCTACCGCGTATACGTCCCTTAACGCGTGCTTCCGCTCCCTTTTGGGGACGTGGGTTGCGTATATCATGTTCACCGTCCGCACTTGTGGGGGAAAACCCTTCTGTCAACTGTTGTTCGGCGGCCGGGGCTCCTCGTCGTCCTCGCTATGCAGCCCCTTGTCTTCATTTTCGGCGTTTAACTTGCCTGCTTGCTTGAACACCCAACAATCCCTGTTGGTGTGATTGGTCGGCTTTTCGGGGGTGCCATGTATTTGGCACAAGCGGTCGAGTATTCGGTCCAAACTGGACGGGCCCCTAGGATTCCTTTTGAATGGCTTTTTCCGCTGACCGGATTTAGAGCCTCTGAATCCGGCATTAACTGTCGTATCCTCAGCATTGTCACCGTTAATGCGGCGCTTCTGCTTGCTGCGACGCGACCTGCCACTACCGTCCCTGGTATCCGAATTACCAGGGTTCTTGGTCATATTGTTGCTACGAGCAAGCCAGCTGTCTTCTCCTGCACAAAAGCGGGTCATGGGTGTCGTTAGTGCTGCCATAGACTTCGGCTTTTCCTGTCCAAGGTGCCGGGCAAGCCACTCGTCACAGATATTGTGCTTGAAGGCTGCTAGGGCCTCAGCGTCCGGACAGTTGACTATTTGATTTTTCTTTGTTAGGAACCGTGTCCAGAATTGCCTGGCCAATTCCTCCGGCTGCTGAATTACGTAACTTAGGTCATCGGCGTATGGGGGTCACACATAAGTGCCCTGGAAATTGTCGAGGAATGCGGCTTCGAGGTCCTCCCAACAACTGATTGATCCTGTTGGCAAGCTGTTAAGCCAATGCCGAGCTGGTCCTTTAAGCTTGAGTGGGAGGTATTTGATGGCGTGGAAATCATCGCCGCGGGCCATGTGGATATGAAGGAGATAATCCTCGATCCATACCACAGGATCTGTTGTGCCATCATATGGTTCTATATTTACGGGTTTGAAACCCTCAGGGATTTGATGATCCATTATTTCGTCTGTGAAGCATAGTTGGTGTGCGGCGCCTCTGTACTGGGCTATATCACGACGTAGCTCCAATGAGCTTTGTCTACTGTGTTCGGCCCTGCCGAATTTGTGGCCGGCGTGACGGTTACCGTCTCGAGCCGTGGGGCGCCCACACAATCCGTAGATCGATCTTCTTTGCCTTGCCTTGTCCTCCAACATATCTCGTAAGTCCGTCGCATATTCCCGTGCCTTGGTACGGGGTGCGGCTTGAGTGGAGGGCCGAGAGGCCTCTCTGTCGCGGCCACGAGGTGGCCGGTCGGCCGCATCAAGTTCTTCCTCCTCTAATCGGGGTAGCAACCTGCGCTTTGGGTAGCTCTTGGAGGGGCGTTCGAGTTTATGCTCTTCGGCCCCAAGGACTTCAGTCCATCTGTCGACTAGCAAATCTTGATCAGCTCTAAGTTGTTGCTGTTTTTTCTTGAGGCTTCTTGCCATGGCCATAAGCCTGCGTTGAAAACGCTCTTGCTCGACGAGATCCTCTGGCACGACGAATTCGTCGTCATCGAGGCTTGCCTCGTCTTCGGAGGGAGGCATATAATTATCGTCCTCGACCTCTCTGTCTGCCGTTCTCTCATGAGGGCTAGTTTCTCCATCCTCCTGTGCTAAATCTTGCTGGAGGGGGTTTTCTTCGGCACTTTCCGGAGTATTATTATCTCCCGTGATGGAATCACAGTATTTGTTTTGGCGGGATTTTGAGCGGCGCCGCTGACGCCGGCGCTTAGGCTGTTTCTTGGAGGGGTCATCCTCCGCTATTCCATTGCCATCTCCTTCTTTTGGGGTGTCCACCATGTATATGTCATATGACGAGGTGGCTTTCCAGGGCCTGATAGGCGCTGGTTCTTCATCATCTCCTTCATCGGCGTCCATACCGTTGATGTCTTCGGAGTCGAAGTCGAGCATGTCGGTTAAGTCGTCGACAATGGCTACAAAGTGGGTGGTGGGTGGGTTTTGAATTTCTTCATCGTCCGAATCCCAACCTTGCTGACCGTAGTCCGGCCAGGGCTCTCCTGATAAAGAGAGAGACTTCAATGTCTTCAGAATATCGCCGAAAGGCGAGTGCTGAAAGATGTCCGTGGCAGTAAACTCCATGATCGGCGGCCAATCGAATTCCATCGGCAGGGGTGCGGAGGGTTCGGAGTCCGGAGAAGAGTCCGGCTCCTTGGAGTCACGAGTCTCGCAAAGTACGGGGCTGGTGTTCGGCTCGATCACCATTGGGATCGCAGCCCCCGAGGCGGCGTCCAACCACCCATCCTCGATCGGCGCAGTTGGCTCCGAATTAAGGGTCAAAGCCGATGCGGGTGCGGCCTCCAGGGCACTGTTCGGCGGCAGAGCTAGATCATGCTCGTCGTGACAGTGCGGCGCGCTCGGCGGTGGCTCGAATCCATCAAAGATTAAGTCCCCGTGGATGTCAGCCGTGTAGTTTAAGCTTCCAAATCTGACCTGACGGCCAGGGGCATAGCTTTAGATCTGCTCCAGATGGCCAAGTGAATTGGCCCGCAGTGCGAAGCTGCCGAAGACAAAGATCTGTCTGGGAAGGAAGGTCTCACCCTGGACTGCATCGCCATTGATGATCGTAGGAGCCATCAAGCCTGACGGCGACGACACAGAGGAACTCTCAATGAAAGCACCAATGTCGGTGTCAAAACCGGCGGATCTCGGGTAGGGGGTCTCAAACTATGCGTCTAGGCCAGATGGTAATAGGAGGCAAGGGACACGAAGTTTTACCCAGGTTCGGGCCCTCTCGATGGAGGTAAAACCCTACGTCCTGCTTGATTAATATTGATGATATGGGTAGTACAAGAGTAGATCTACCACGAGATCGGAGAGGCTAAACCCTAGAAGCTAGCCTATGGTATGATTGTTGTTCTGTATGTTGTCCTACGGACTAAAACCCTCCGGTTTATATAGACACCGGAGAGGGTTAGGGTTACACAAAGTCGGTTACAATGGTAGGAGATCTGCATATCTGTATCGCCAAGCTTGCCTTCCACGCCAAGGAAAGTCCCTTGCGGACACGGGACAAAGTCTTCAATCTTGTATCTTCATAGTCCAGGAGTCCGGCTGAAGGTATAGTCCGGCTATCCGGACACCCCCTAATCCAGGACTCCCTTAGCCGGCCTCCACGATCTAAGTTAATAATGACCCTTTTTCTGCATGCAATAGGGACTCATCAAGTCGGGCAGTTGCCGAGGCAGCGTGGGGAAGCGGAGACGCCCATGTCCCATCAATCGCCACGCATCAACCGAGGCCGCAGGCTATTGGGGCCCGTGGCGCTCCGCACTTGTCGCTTGGCTTCGCCTCAAAGCCAAGTCTGAGCGCGCCTTGGGCCCGGGGGCTACTGTCGGTGTCCTGGGAATGGGGGTCCCAAGACTTGCCTGCCTGCGGCCCACAACGTGGCTCCACCGGCGGCCCTGTACGGCCCATCTTCATCAGCGAACACTCAAGACCCTCGCGAGGGGCCAAGCCTCGCGAGGCGGATGACGCAAGACCTCCTCGGGGGCGGCTTCACCAGGCTAGCTCGCGAGGGGCGGAGATATCAAGGCGGGGGGCACCTCGCGAGGTCCCTATGATGCAAGCCATGACGAGCAAGGCTAGGCGGGTGCCAGGCAGGCGCTAGCGCGCGAAGTGTACTCGTTTCCTCTTTGGTGCTAAAGAGGCAAGCGTAGGCGAGGAGTCCCGAGGCATCAGGCAAAGGTTTCCATATCGGTTCAACAAGACCAATACTAGCAGGACGACAGGACAGAGGTCACCGTGGAGCCCAGGGCGGTGTCACCACCCGAGCCTTTGGCAGGCGAAGACCACCTTTTGTCAGGATAACTTGTACTAGTTGTCTCCCTTCAAATTTGGCTGTTGTTGGATCCCTTCCCGCCTACATTTGGGAAGAGGACCAGGGCCTCTATAAATAGGACTAGCCACCACCATAGTCGAGGATCGGTTCATCTTGGATTGGATCCACTCCACCAAGGCCATCTCACCAGCTCACCGAGCTCAAGGACACCTCTTCTCAGGAGGCTATTCTTCCCTTGTACTTGTTCATCCTCAGCCCAAGAGGCAATCCACCACACCACACTGGAGTAGGGTATTACACCACAACGGTGGCCCAAACCAGTATAAACCCTATGTCCTTTGTTCTGCGAGCTCGATGCGCTGAGCTTTGAGATCGTGGTGAGAGCGTGAGCTAGGGGGGAGATCTTCGTGCACACCCTAGAGTTCGAACCTCAAGGTTTTGCCGGAACCCAAAATCCGACAGCTGGTCCTCAGTGTGGTGGGAGTGGTACTTCCATTCCACCTGTACCTGTCCGGAGAGCGTTGTACAAGGGTATGGCTTCCCGGTGGGCGCTTCTTCGTCGTAGTCGTTGCCCATCGGGAGAGGAGGTCGGGGAGGGAGGAAGGGAGGAGGTCGCTGATATGTCTCCAACGTATCTATAATTTTTTATTGCTCCATGCTATATTATCTACTGTTTTGGATGTTTATGGGCTTTATTATACACTTTTATATCATTTTTGGGACTAACCTATTAACCCAGAGCCCAGTGCCAGTTTCTGTTTTTACCTTGTTTGAGGGTTTCAGAGAAAAGGAAAATCAAACGGAGTCCAATTGACCTGAAACTTCACGGAACTTATTTTTGGATCAGAAGAAGCCCAGAAGACTTGGAGTCCACGTAAGGGAAGCTTCGAGGAGGCCACGAGGTAGGGGGCGCGCCCACCCCCTGGGCGCGCTCTCCAACCTCGTGGGCCCCTCGTGGCTCCCCTGACGTACTTCTTCCGCCTATATATCTCCATATACCCTAAAACTATCGGAGAGCACAATAGACTGGGAGTTCCGCCACCAGAAGCCTCCGTAGCCACCGAAAGCAAATCTAGACCCGTTCCAGCACCCTGCCGGAGGGGGCAATCCTTCTCCGGTGGCCATCTTCATCATCCCGGTGCTCTCCATGACGAGGAGGGAGTAGTTCTCCCTCAGGGCTGAGGGTATGTACCAGTAGCTATGTGTTTGATCTCTCTCTCTCTCTCGTGTTCTCGAGGTGATACGATCTTGATGTATCGCGAGCTTTGCTATTATATTTGGATCCTATGATGTTTCTTCCCCCCTCTACTCTCTTGTAATGGATTGAGTTTTCCCTTTGAAGTTATCTTATCGGATTGAGTCTTTAAATATTTGAGAACACTTGATGTATGTCTTGCCGTGCGTATCTTTGGTGACAATGGGATACCACATGATTCACTTGATGTATGTTTTGGTGATCAACTTGCGGGTTCCGCCCATGAACCTGTGCATAGGGGTTGGCACACGTTTTCGTCGTGATTCTCTGGTAGAAACTTTGGGGCACTCTTTGAGGTTCTATGTGTTGGTTGAATAGATGAATCTCAGATTGTGTGATGCATATTGTATAATCATACCCATGGATACTTGAGGTGACATTGGAGTATCTAGGTGACATTAGGGTTTTGGTTGATTTGGGTCTTAAGGTGTTATTCTAGTACGAACTCTAGGGCTGTTTGTGACACTTATAGGAATAGCCCAACGGATTGATTGGAAAGAATAACTTTGAGGTGGTTTCGTACCCTACCATAATCTCTTCGTTCGTTCTCCGCTATTAGTGAATTTGTAATGACTCTTTGTTGCATATTGAGGGATAGTTATGTGATCCAATTATGTTATTATTGTTGAGGGAACTTACACTAGCGAAAGTATGAACCCTAGGCCTTGTTTCCTAGCATTGCAATACCGTTTACGCTCACTTTTATCATTAGTTACCTTGCTGTTTTTTATATTTTCAGATTACAAAAACCTTTATATACTATCCATATACCACTTGTATCACTATCTCTTAGCCAAACTAGTGCACCTATACAATTTACCATTGTATTGGGTGTGTTGGGGACACAAGAGACTCTTTGTTATTTGGTTGCAGGGTTGCTTGAGAGAGACCATCTTCATCCTAAGCCTCCTACGGATTGATAAACCTTAGGTCATCCACTTGAGGGAAATTTGCTACTGTCCTACAAACCTCTGCACTTGGAGGCCCAACAACGTCTACAAGAAGAAGGTTGTGCAGTAGAAATCAGTCACGGAGGACGTGGTCGTGGGAGAGGTAGGCAGGCTCCTACACCTTCCTCGTTGCCACCCCCAGTTGAGTCACCCGAGCACATGACTGCTAGGGGGTGGGGGCATGTCTGAGGAGGAGGCTATGCGGACTCCGGTCCACGAGCCTCGGGTCGACAGGCCTTCTCCCCCTCCTCTTTGGCCCACGAGACTCCGGTCCACAAGACTCGGGTCGACAGGCCTTCGCCCCCTCCTCTTCGGCCCATGAGACTTCGGTCCAGGACGCTTGGGCCCACGTGACTCCGCCCCAGGCTACGTCCCAGGAGACGTCCAGATGGGGTACCTGGCAGGATCCGCCTGAGGGGTCGGGTGGCCATGTTGAAGATAGCAGCAAGGATGAGGTGGTTGAGGGGGCCACCGTCAACCAGCGTGGTAGTACATGGTGTTGGGGAACGTAGCAGAAATTTAAAATTTCTATACGCATCACCAAGATCAATCTATGGAGTCATCTAGCAACGAGGGGAAGAGGAGTGCATCTGCATACCCTTGTAGATCGCGAGTGGAAGCGTTCAAGAGAACGGGGTTGATGGAGTCGTACTCGTCGTGATCCAAATCACCGATGACCGAGCGCCGAACGGACGGCACCTCTGCGTTCAACACACGTACAGTTGGGAGAGATGTCTCCTCCTTCTTGATCCAGCAAGGGGAGAGGAGAGGTTGATGGAGATCCAGCAGCACGGCGGCATGGTGGTGGAAGCAGCGGGATCTCGGCAGGGCTTCGCCAAGCACCAACGAGAGGGAGAGGTGTCACGGAGGGAGAGGGAGGCGCCAGGGACTTGGGTGCGGCTGCCCTCCCTCCCCTCCACTATATATAGGGGTCAGGGGGGCGGCGGCCCATCTAGATCCCATCTAGATGTGGGGGGCGGCGGCCATGGGGTTGGCTTGGCCCCCAAGCCAAGTGGAGGCGCCCCCACCCCTAGGGTTTCTAACCCTAGGCGCAGGGGGAGGCCCAAGGGGGGCGCACCAGCCCACCAGGGGCTGGTTCCCTTCCCACTTCAGCCCATGGGGCCCTCCGGGATAGGTGGCCCCACCCGGTGGACCCCCGGGACCCTTCCGGTGGTCCCAGTACAATACCGGTGACCCTCGAAATTTTCCCGGTGGCCGAAACTGGTCTTCCTATATATAAATCTTTACCTACAGACCATTCTGGAAATCCTCGTGACGTCCGGGATCTCGTCCGGGACTCCAAACAACTTTCGGGTTACCGCATACCAATATCTCTACAACCCTAGTGTCACCGAACCTTAAGTGTGTAGACCCTACGGGTTCGGGAACCATGCAGACATGACCGAGACAACTCTCCAGCCAATAACCAACAGCGGGATCTGGATACCCATGTTGGCTCCCACATATTCGATGATGATCTCATCGGATGAACCACGATGTCGAGGATTCAATCAATCTCGTATTCAATTCCCTTCGTCAATCGGTACGTTACTTGCCCGAGATTCGATCATCGGTATCCCAATACCTTGTTCATCTCGTTACCGGCAAGCCACTTTACTCGTTCCGTAACACATCATCCGTGACCAACTACTTAGTCACACTGAGCTCATTATGATGATGCATTACCGAGTGGGCCTAGAGATACCTCTTCGTCATACAGAGTGACAAATCCCAGTCTCGATTCATGCCAACCCAACAGACACTTTCGGAGATACATGTAGTGTACCTTTATAGCCACCCAGTTACGTTGTGACGTTTGGCACACCCAAAGCACTCCTACGGTATCCGGGAGTTGCACAATCTCATGGTCTAAGGAAATGATACTTGACACTTAGAAAAGCTCTAGCAAACGAACTAGACGATCTTGTGCTATGCTTAGGATTGGGTCTTGTCCATCACATTATTCTCCTAATGATGTGATCCCGTTATCAATGACATCCAATGTCCATGGTCAGGATACCGTAAGCATCTATTGATCGACGAGCTAGTCAACTAGAGGCTTACTAGGGACATGTTGTGGTCTATATATTCACACATGTATTACAATTTTCGGATAACACAATTATAGCATGAACAATAGACAATTATCATGAAGAAGGAAATATAATAATAACCATTTTATTATTGCCTCTAGGGCATATTTCCAATAGTCTCCCACTTGCACTAGAGTCAATAATCTAGTTACATTGTGATGAATCGAACACCCATAGAGTTCTGGTGTTGATCATGTTTTGCTCGAGGGAGAGGTTTAGTCAACGGATTTGCGACATTCAGGTCCGTATGCACTTTACAAATATCTATGTCTCCATTTTGAACATTTTCACGAATGGAGTTGAAGCGACGCTTGATATGCCTGGTCTTCCTGTGAAACCTGGGCTCCTTGGCAAGGGCAATAGCTCCAGTGTTGTCACAGAAGAGAGTCATCAGGCCCGACGCATTGGGAATAACTCCTAGGTCGGTAATGAACTCCTTCACCCAGATTGCTTCTTGTGCTGCCTCCGAGGCTGCCATGTACTCCGCTTCACATGTAGATCCCGCCACGACGCTTTTCTTGCAACTGCACCAGCTGACCGCCCCACCATTCAAAATATACACGTATCCGGTTTGTGACTTGGAGTCATCCAGGTCTGTGTCGAAGCCAGCATCGACGTAACCCTTTACGACGAGCTCTTCGTCACCTCCGTAAACGAGAAACATATCCTTAGTCCTTTTTAGGTACTTCAGGATATTCTTGACCGCTGTCCAGTGTTCCATGCCGGGATTACTTTGGTACCTTCCTACCAAACTTACGGCAAGGTTTACATCAGGTCTGGTACACAGCATGGCATACATGATAGACCCTATGGCCGAGGCATAGGGGACGACACTCATCTTTTCTCTATCTTCTGCCGTGGTCGTGCATTGAGCCGTGCTCAATCTCGTACCTTGCAACACAGGCAAGAACCCCTTCTTTGACTGATCCATATTGAACTTCTTCAATATCTTGTCAAGGTACGTACTCTGCGAAAGACAATGAGGCGTCTCGATCTATCTCTATAGATCTTGAAGCCTAATATGTAAACAGCTTCTCCAAGATCCTTCATTGAAAAACACTTGTTCAAGTAGGCCTTTATGCTTTCCAAGAATTCTATATCATTTCCCATCAATAGTATGTCATCCGCATACAATATGAGAAATGCTACAGAGCTCCCACTCACTTTCTTGTAAACGCAGGCTTCTCCATAAGTCTGTGTAAACCCAAACGCTTTGATCATCTCATCAAAACGAATGTTCTAACTCCGAGATGCTTGCACCAGCCCATAGATTGAGCATTGGAGCTTGCACACCTTGTCAGCATTCTTAGGATCGATAAAACCTTCCGGCTGCATCATATACAATTCTTCCTTGAGGAAACCATTAAGGAATGCTGTTTTGATGCCCATTTGCCATATCTCATAATCATAGAATGCGGCGATTGCTAACATGATTCGAACGGACTTCAGCTTCGCTACGGGTGAGAAAGTCTCATCGTAGTCAACCCCTTGAACTTGTCGATAACCCTTAGCGACAAGCCGAGCTTTATAGCTGGTCACATTACCATCCGCGTATGTCTTCTTCTTAAAGATTCATTTATTTTCTATGGCTCGCCGATCATCGGGCAAGTCAGTCAAAGTCCATACTTCGTTTTCATACATGGATCCTATCTCGGATTTCATGGCTTCCAGCCATTTGTCGGAATCTGGGCCCGCCATCGCTTCTTCATAGTTCGAAGGTTCACCATTGTATAACAACATGATTTCCAGGGCAGGGTTGCCGTACCACTCTGGTGCGGAACGTGTCCTTGTGGACCTACGAAGTTCAGTAGCAACTTGATCTAAAGTTTCATGATCATCATCATTAACTTCCTCTCTAGTCGATGCAGGCACCTCAGGAACATTTTCCTGAGCTGCGCCACTCTCCGGTTCAAGAGGCAATACTTCATCAAGTTCTACTTTCCTCCCACTTACTTCTTTCGAGAGAAACTCTTTCTCTAGAAAGGATCCATTCTTGGCAACAAAGATCTTGCCTTCGGATCTAAGGTAGAAGGTATACCCAATAGTTTCTTTAGTTTATCCTATGAAGATGCGTTTTTCCGATTTGGGTTCGAGCTTTTCAGGTTGAAGTTTCTTCACATAAGCATCGCATCCCCAAACTTTTAGAAACGACAGCTTAGGTTTCTTCCCAAACCATAATTCATACGGTGTCGTCTCAACGGATTTCGACGGAGCCCTATTTAAAGTGAATGCGGCAGTCTCTAAAGCATAGCCCCAAAATGACAACGGTATATCGGTAAGAGACATCATAGATCGCACCATATCCAATAGAGTGCGATTACGATGTTCGGACACACCATTACGCTGAGGTGTTCCAGGCAGCGTGAGTTGTGAAACTATTCCACATTTCCTTAAGTGCGTGCCAAATTCGTGACTCAAGTATTCTCCCCCACGATCTGATCGCAATAACTTGATTTTCCTGTCACGTTGATTCTCAACCTCACTCTGAAATTCCTTGAACTTTTCAAAGGTCTCATACTTGTGTTTCATTAAGTAGACATACCCATATCTACTCAAGTCATCAGTGAGGGTGAGAACATAACGATAGCCACCGCGAGCCTCAACACTCATTGGACCGCACACATCAATATGTATGATTTCCAATAAGTTGGTTGCTCGCTCCATTGTTCCGGAGAACGGAGTCTTGGTCATTTTGCCCATGAGGCATGGTTCGCACATGTCAAATGATTCATAATCAAGAGACTCCAAAAGTCCATCTGCATGGAGTTTCTTCATGCGTTTGACACCAATGTGACCAAGGCGGCAGTGCCACAAGTATGTGGGACTATCATTATCAACCTTACATCTTTTGGTATTAACACTATGAATATGTGTAACATCATGTTCGAGATTAAATAAGAATAAACCATTGACCAACGGGGCATGACCATAAAACATATCTCTCATATAAATAGAACAACCATTATTCTCGGATTTAAATGAGTAGCCATATCGTATTAAACGAGATCCTGATACAATGTTCATGCTCAAAGTTGGCACTAAATAACAATTATTGAGGTTTAAAACTAATCCCGTAGGTAAATGCAGAGGTAACGTGCCGATGGCGATCACATCGACCTTGGAACCATTCCCGTCCCGCATCGTCACCTCGTCCTTCGCCAGTCTCCGCTTATTCCGCAGCTCCTGTTTTGAGTTACAAATATGAGCAACCGCACCGGTATCAAATACCCAGGAGCTACTACGAGTACTGGTAAGGTACACATCAATAACATGTATATCACATATACCTTTGGTGTTGCCGGCCTTCTTGTCCGCTAAGTTATGTTGGAAATATGCCCTAGAGGCAATAATAAATTAGTTATTATTATATCATATTTCATTGTTCATGATAATCATTTATTATCCATGCTAGAATTGTATTGATAGGAAACTCAGATACACGTGTGGATACATAGACAACACCATGTCCCTAGTAAGCCTCTAGTTGACCAGCTCATTGATCAATAGATGGTTACGGTTTCCTAACCATGGACATTGGATGTCGTTGATAACGGGATCACATCATTAGGAGAATGATGTGATGGACAAGACCCAATCCTAAGCCTAGCACAAATATCGTGTAGTTCGTATGCTAAAGCTTTTCTAATGTCAAGTATCATTTCCTTAGACCATGAGATTGTGCAACTCCCGGATACCGTAGGAGTGCTTTGGGTGTGCCAAACGTCATAATGTAACTGGGTGGCTATAAAGGTACACTACGGGTATCTCCGGAAGTGTCTGTTGGGTTGGCACGAATCGAGACTGGGATTTTTCACTCCGTGTAATGGAGAGGTTTCTCTGGGCCCACTCGGTAGGACATCATCATCATGTGCACAATGTGACCAAGGAGTTGATCACGCGATGATGTGTTACGGAATGAGTAAAGAGACTTGCCGGTAACGAGATTGAACAAGGTATCGGGATACCGACGATCGAATCTCGGGCAAGTATCATACCGATAGACAAAGGGAATTGTATACGGGATTGATTGAATCCTTGACATCATGGTTCGTTCGATGAGATCATCATGGAGCATGTGGGAGCCAACATGGGTATCCAGATCCCCCTATTGGTTATTGACCGGAGAGTTGTCTTGGGCATGTCTGCATGACTCTCGAACCCGTAGGGTCTACACACTTAAGGTTCGATGATGCTAGGGTTATAGGGAAAGTATGTACGCGGTTACCGAATGTTGTTTGGAGTCCCGGATGAGATCCCAGACGTCACGAGGAGTTCTGAAATGGTCCGTAGGTAAATATTGATATATAGGAAGTATGGTTTTGGCCACCGGAAGTGTTCCCGGCATCACCGGTAGTGTACCAGGACCACCGGAGGGGTCTGGGGGTCCACTGGGAGGGGCCACGGGCCCCGGAGGCCTACATGGGCCAATAGTGGGAAGGGACCAGCCCCTAGGTGGGCTGGGGCGCCTCCCACCAAGGCCCAAGGCGCCTCCAAGAGGGGAGGGGGGCAAACCCTAGGGCAGATGGGCCCTAAGGCCCATCCCAGGTGCGCCTCCCCCTCTCCCCCTTGTGGCCGCCACCCTAGATGGGATCTAGGGCTGCCGCACCCCTTGGGGTGGGAACCCTAGAGGGGGCGCAGCCCCCTCCCCTCCCCCTATATATACTTGAGGTATGGGGGCTGCCCAACATACGATTTGGTCTCTCTTGGCGCCGCCCTACCTCTCTCCCTCCTCGTCTCTCGTAGTGCTTGGCGAAGCCCTGCTGGCGTTCCGCGTCCTCTACCACCACCACACCGTCGTGCTGCTGCTGGACGGAGTCTTCCCCAACCTCTCCTTCTCCCCTTGCTGGATCAAGGCGTGGGAGACAGCTACATTCACTTTAGATAGGACACCATCTAAGTCCGTTGAGACGACGTCATATGAACATTGGTTTGGAAAGAAACCAAAGTTGTCGTTTCTTAATGTTTGGGGCTGCGATGCTTAAGGCTTCAGCCGGAGAAGCTCGAACCCAAAAGCGGACAAACACATCTTCATAGGATACCGAAAGGTGACAGTTGGGTACACCTTCTATCGTAGATCCGAGGGCAAATTGTTTGTTGCTAAGAATGGGTCGTTTCTCGAGAAGGAGTTTCTCTCGAAAGAATTGAGTGGGAGGAAGATAGAACTTGATGAGGTTGTCAAACCTTTGTTTCAACCAGAGAGTGATGCAACACAGAAATATGTTTTCTGTGGCGCCTACGTCTGTTGAAGAGGAAGTTAATGATAGTGATCATGAAGCTTCGGATCAAGTTGCTATCGAACCTCATAGGTCGACAAGGATATGTACTACTCCTGAGTGGTACAGTAATCCTGTCTTAGATATCATGTTGTTAGACAACAATGAACCTACGAGCTATGGAGAAGTGATGGTGGGCCCGTATTCTAACAAATGGTTAGAAGCCATGAAATCCGAGATAGGATCCATGTATCAGAACAAAGTATGGACTTTGGTGGACTTACCCGATGATCGGCAAGCCATTGAGATAAATGGATCTTTAAG
Organism: Triticum urartu; assembly: GCF_056163025.1. Taxonomy (NCBI): domain Eukaryota; kingdom Viridiplantae; phylum Streptophyta; class Magnoliopsida; order Poales; family Poaceae; genus Triticum; species Triticum urartu. The sequence continues at coordinate 505,419,496 of NC_141873.1, read as the reverse complement.
AAGAAGACGGGCGTGGGCGGTAATGTTACTGTCTATGAAGCTCGACTTGTGGGAAAGAGTCTTTTCACAAGTTCAAGGAGTTGACTACAATGAGAATTTCTCACCCGTAGCGATGCTTAAGTCCGTCGGAATCATGTTAGCATTAGCTGTATTTTTCGATTATGAAATCTGACAGATGGATGTCGAAACAAGTTTTCTTACCAGTTTTCGTAAGAAAAAGTTGTATGTGATACAATAAAAGGTTTTGTCGATCCTAAGGATGCTAAAAGGAATGCTGGCTCCAGCAATCCTTCTATGGACTAGAGCAAGCATCTCGGAGTCAGAATATATGCTTTGATGGAGTGATCAAAGCTTTTAGGTTTATACAATGTTTGCTAGAAACTTGTATTTACAAGAAAGTGAGTGGGAGCACTACAACATTTCTGATAAGTATATGTGGATGACATATTGTTGATTCGAAATGATGTAGAATTTCTGGAAAGCATAAACGGTTTTTTGAAGAGTGATTTTCAAAGGAAGACCTGGATAAAGCTGCTTACATATTGGGCATCAAGATCTATAGAGATAGATCAAAACGCCTGATGATACTTTCAAAGAACGCACACCTTGACATGTTTTTGAAGGAGTTCAAAATAGATCAGTCAAAGAAGGGGTTCTTACTTGAGTTGTAAGGTGTGAAGTTGAGTAAGACTCAAAGCTTGACCACGACAGAAGAAAGAGGAAGGACGAAGGTCGTCCCCTATGCTTTTGTCATAGGCTCTATACGGTATGCCATGCTGAAGTACCGCACCTGATGTGTGCCTTGCCACATGTCTGGCAAGAGGGTACAAAGGTGATCTAGGAGAGGATCACCAGATAGCGGTCGAAATTATCCTTAGAGGAATAAGGAAATGTTTCTCGGTTATGGAGATGATAAAGAGTTCGACATAAAGAGTTACGTCGATGCAAGCTTAACACCTATCTGGATAGCTCTGAGTAGAGATACCGGATACGTATAATGGAGCAACAATTTGGAATAGCTCCAAGTGGAATGTGGTAGCAGCATCTACGATATGACATAAAGTTTTGCGAAATACATAGGGATCTGAATATGGCAGACCCGTTGACTACAACCTCTCTCACAAGCATAACATGATCAAACCCAGAACTCATTGAGTGTTAATCACATAGTGATGTGAACTAGATTATTGAGTCTAGTAAACTCTTTGGATGTTGGTCACATGGCAATGTGAACTAGATTATTGACTCTAGTGCAAGTGGGACACTGTTGGAAATATGCCCTAGAGGCAATAATAAATTAGTTATTATTATATCATATTTCATTGTTCATGATAATCGTTTATTATCCATGCTAGAATTGTATTGATAGGAAACTCAGATACATGTGTGGATACATAGACAACACCATGTCCCTAGTAAGCCTCTAGTTGACTAGCTCGTTGATCAATAGATGGTTACGGTTTCCTAACCATGGACATTGGATGTCGTTGATAACGGGATCACATCATTAGGAGAATGATGTGATGGACAAGACCCAATCCTAAGCCTAGCACAAAGATCGTGTAGTTCATATGCTAAAGCTTTTCTAATGTCAAGTATCATTTCCTTAGACCATGAGATTGTGCAACTCCCGGATACCATAGGAGTGCTTTGGGTGTGCCAAACGTCACAACATAACTGGGTGGCTATAAAGGTACACTACGAGTATCTCCGAAAGTGTCTGTTGGGTTGGCACGAATCAAGACTGGGATTTGTCACTCCGTGTAACGGAGAGGTATCTCTGGGCCCACTCGGTAGGACATCATCATAATGTGCAAAATGTGACCAAGGAGTTGATCACGGGATGATGTGTTATGGAATGAGTAAAGAGACTTGCCGGTAACGAGATTGAACAAGGTATCGGGATACCGACGATCGAATCTCGGGCAAGTATCGTACCGATAGACAAAGGGAATTGTATACGGGATTGATTGAATCCTTGACATCGTGGTTCATTCGATGAGATCAACGTGGAGAATGTGGGAGCCAACATGGGTATCTAGATCCCGCTGTTGGTTATTGACCGGAGAGTTGTCTTGGCCATGTCTGCATGACTCCCGAACCCGTAGGGTCTACACACTTAAGGTTCGATGACGCTAGGGTTATAGGGAAAGTGTGTACGTGGTTACCGAATGTTGTTTGGAGTCCCGGATGAGATCCCAGACGTCACGAGGAGTTCCGGAATGGTCCGGAGGTAAAGATTGATATATAGGAAGTATGGTTTTGGCCACCGGATGTGTTCCGGGCATCACCGGTAGTGTACCGGGACCACCGGAGGGGTCCGGGGGTCCACCGGGAGGGGCCACGGGCCCCGGAGGCCTACATGGGCCAATAGTGGGAAGGGACCAGCCCCTTGGTGGGTTGGGGCGCCTCCCACCAAGGCCCAAGGAGCCTCCAAGAGGGGAGGGGCAAACCCTAGGGCAGATGGGCCCTAAGGCCCACCCAGGTGCGCCTCCCCCTCCCCCCCTTGTGGCCGCCACCCTAGATGGGATCTAGGGCTGCCACACCCCTTGGGGTGGGAACCCTAGAGGGGGCACAGACCCCTCCCCTCCCCCTATATATACTTGAGGTATGGGGGCTGCCCAACATACGATTTGATCTCTCTTGACGCAGCCCTACCTCTCTCCCTCCTCGTCTCTCGTAGTGCTTGGCGAAGCCCTGCTGGAGTTCTGCGCTCCTCCACCACCACCACACCGTCGTGCTGCTGCTCGACGGAGTCTTCCCCAACCTCAACTTCTCCCCTTGCTGGATCAAGGCGTGGGAGACGTCACCGGGCTGCACATGTGTTGAACGCGGAGGCGCCGTGGGTCGGCGCTTAGATCGGAATCAACCGCGATCTGAATCACTACGAGTATGACTCCTTCATCCGTGTTCTTGCAACGCTTCCGCTTAGCGATCTACAAGGGTATGTAGATGCACTCCCCTTCCCTTGTTGCTAGATTACACCATAGATTGAACTTGGTGATGCGTAGAAAATTTTAAATTTCTGCTACGATCCCCAAGAAGTACTTGGGGCAGTTCCGCTTCCAGTGACCACTTCCCTTGCAATAAAAACACTCAGTCTCGGGCTTGGGTCCATTCTTTGGCTTCTTCCTAGCATCTTGCTTATCGGGCGCGGCAACTCCCTTGCCGTCCTTCTTGAAGTTCTTTTTACCCTTGCCTTTCTTGAACTTTGTCGGTGTCAAAACCGGCAGATCTCGGGTAGGGGGTCCCGAACTATGCGTCTAGGTCGGATGTTAACAGGAGGCAGGGGACACGATGTTTTACCCAGGTTCGGGCCCTCTTGATGGAGGTAAAACCCTACGTCCTGCTTGATTAATATTGATGATATGGGTAGTACAAGAGTAGATCTACCACGAGATCAGAGAGGCTAAACCCTAAAAGCTAGCCTATGGTATGATTGTTGTTCGTCCTATGGACTAAAACTCTCCGGTTTATATAGACACTGGAGAGGGCAAGGGTTACACAGAGTCAGTTACAATGGTAGGAGATCTACATATCCGTATCGCCAAGCTTGCCTTCCACGCCAAGGAAAGTCCCTTCCGGACGCGGGACGAAGTCTTCAATCTTGTATCTTCATAGTCGAGGAGTCCGGCCGAAGGTATAGTCCGACCATCTGGACACCCCCTAATCCAGGACTCCCTTAGTAGCCCCTGAACCAGGCTTCAATGACGACGAGTCCGGCGCGCAGATTCTCTTCGGCATTGCAAGGCGGGTTCCTCCTCCAAGTACTTCATAGAAGATTTTGAACACAAAGGTAGTGTCTGGCTCTGCAAAATAAGTTTCCACATATTGCCATAGAGAGAATAATATTTACACAAATCTAATCTGCTGACGTATTCCATAGCGTGACATCACACCACGGCCAAGTCTTTATTCGAATCATTTTACTGTCCCACCTCAGCGCGTTTAGCGAGGCGGTTTCCTTGGCATGTCTTATTAAAGCAGAGATCGTGTCCCCTTATTCTGGGATTCTCATCAATACGGGTGTGGGCAACCCAACCGCGCCATTGACTACGGCGCTTGGGAGATAAGCGAGTTTTACCAGGCTGGTGGGGGCGCATAGTCGCGTCCGCCCATATAAGGGGATAAGGATCCACCTTTTCATCCACGCCTTCTTCCTCCTTTGCCTATCCATTTCCGCGCACTCGAGCTCCAGCGCCCAAGTCCGCACACCCCACCTCAACCTTCTCCAGCCTTGTCCGGAGCGGGAGGCAAGTGGATGGTCTCCTCCGTCATGGAGGGACACATCAAAAAACTGAGGAAGGCCGGATACTTGTCTAACGACATTGCGCATCAGCTTCCCGAAGAGGGGCAGCTCATCCCCACCCCTAGGCCCCATGAGAGGGTGGTGCTCCTCCCCCATTTCCTTCGCGGACTGGGCTTCCCTCTCCACCCATTTGTCCGCGGGCTCATGTTCTACTATGGCCTGGATTTCCATGATCTGGCCCTGAACTTTGTCCTTAATATCTCGGCGTTTATCGTCGTGTGCGAGGCTTTCTTCTGCATCCGCCCCCATTTCGGCCTATGGCTCAAGACTTTTAATGTCAAGTCGAAGGTGGTGCGCGGCACTCAGGTGGAGTGCGGAGGCGCCATGGTGGGCAAGATGCCCAATGTCCTATGGCCCGAGGGCTCCTTTGTGGAGTCCCTAAAAGGGTGGCAATCGGGGTGGTTTTACATCACCGATCCGCGCGACCCTGAATGGGTCACAGCCCCCAAGTTCCGATCCGGACCCCCTACGTGGCTCACCTCCTGGAAAGAGACGGGCCTGTCGTGGGGTAAAGAAGGAGAGCTGACCGGACTCCAAACATGCGTCCAAACCCCGGTGGACAAGAAGCTCAAACTTGTCAACGTAGTCCAGGTTATGCTCATCCGCCGGATCCTCCCGTGTCAACAACGGGCTTTCAACCTGTGGGAGTTCGACCCGGCGCAGCACCGAACCCTAAGCAGGCTCTTCGACACAACGTACGAAGATGCCTGGAAGGTGCTTTTCAAGGGCGCCGAGGCCCCCGCATCCGCTACTGAGGATCGCGGATTCAGCACGCAGTGTCGCGCTCGTGCGATAAGTTGTCTTTACCTTTTACAGGGTATTAGTTTTTCATAGTTTGACTCCATGCGGGATCTTAAGCTCCCTTACCTTTGATAGGATTGGCAGGAGACGTCCGGACAGATCAACTGTCCGGCTCCTTTGCCCGAAGGCCCAGCGGACGCTCGCTTAGCGAAGCTGCTAGTTCTGGCACCCTATGTGGTGCCGGAGAAGAAGGCCACGGGGACTCGAAAGAGTGCCCGACGCCTGGGGGTGTCGGATTCATCATCCGATGACTCCAAGACGCACTCCTCGCGTGAAGACGAGGAGGAGGAAGAAGAGACCTCTCCCCCTCCAGCGGGGGGAGAGAAGAAAAGGAAGGCCGCCCCAACTGGGGAGGCCGAAGGGTCCAAGAAGGGGAAAACCCTTCCTCCGGACGGCTCCACCAACGCCGACGATGGCGAAGAGGAGTGGCCGCACAGGGCCAAGCCCCTGGCGAGATCGTAAGTGTCCGGATACCAGAATGATTCATAGTATTCTTCCATTGCACAACTTTTCCTTATGTCGAACATGTTTATGCAGTCCACCCAAAGACCGGCTCGACGTGTCGTCGAGCGGTTCCCTGGATTCATCGGATGTGAATTCGCTTCCGACGGCTCCCTCCCCCCATCCTACGGACGACGCCGAGGTGCTGTCCCAACAGGTTCCAAGCCAGGAGGAGGTGGTCCTGGAGGCGCCGCAAGGCGACCTCTCGGACTCCAGGCGCAAAGGGGATAAAACCCCCAAGGGATCCGAGTCCGGCCTTGAGCCGGACACCGAGCCAGAACATTCAATGGTTCCGAACTCCAGTAGGCGGCCTCCTTCCAAGAGGAGCGAGCCTACCGAGCCGATGACCTCCGTCCAACCGGAGGCAACGGACAATTTGCTGGAGACGCTTAACGGCGCCTCCATCGACGAGGAGCACCACACTATTATGAGTGCGGTGATCCAGAAGGTTCAGTCCACCAAGAGCGGACTGACTAAAGCCTGTGCCAGCCTTCTAACAGGCTTTGAGGTAGGTAAAGAATATGTAAAAATATTACCGCATAGATAGTAGCCCCTGATGCTCTGTTCAGCGTTTAGAAAGAAAAGCCGAATAGAGGATCTAGTAACATTCGCAGGAGTCTAACATAATCAAGTCAATATGCGTATGCAGGCTTCGCTGCTGGCCTCCGCCGCACTGACTGCGAAGGTGGGTACGCTGAAGCAAAACCTCGCACGGTCCGAGAACGAGCTCGGCCATGCCAAGAGGCAACTCGAGAAGGAAGGTAAGTAATACTTTGCGCAATTATATAGAGAAGATGTGGTTGCAAAAAATGATAGGATCAACGTGCTATTATAGGGGCCACGACCGAGGTGGCAACCCTTAAGCAAGCGATGTCCGAGGCCGAAAACAGGGCGGCTGCGGAGCGCACGGAGAGAGAGAAGTAGGAGGCGTGGGTGGAGGAGGTGCAGAAAGAGCTCCGGGCTCTCGTGAAAAAACACGAGAGTTTGGAGCTTGACTCAAAGATGCAAGCGTCCGAGCTTGCGGCAGCCATCAAAAGCGTGAAGTCTGCAAAGGCCGAAGTCCAGAAAGCCCTCAAAGAAATTGACGCGATGAAGAAGATTGGGGCGGGTAAGGCATTCATTATGCAAAGCAAGCGCGTGAAAGTGAATTACTTATTACTTACCCGAGTCCGGAGCTCTCCAGGAGTGTTCGCAGATTTGCCCCGCACTGCGTCGGATGCCGCCACCTACTATCGAGCCGAAGAGGGGAGCTCGACGGAGAAGTGTAATGGTCTCGGTATGCTGAGGCCGGACACATGGTGCCTTTGAGCGACCAGCTGAAGCAAATGGTCGAGCTCCACAAGGTTGCCGAACAGCCCATAAAGGGCCTCATAGTTCGGCTGTGGCCTGGAGAGGCTTTGCGTGGGAGCTACTTTGGGTTGGTGAGGCGGCTGGTGGATGCCTGTCCACGGCTTGAATTAATCAAGTGCTCCGTCTGCATCAAAGGTGCCCGTAGGGCGCTTGCCCATGCTAAAGTGCACTGGGGCAAGATGGATGTGGAGAAGCTGGTGAAGGACGGGCCGCCGCCGGGCAAGGAGCATCGCGTCCCGGAAGCATATTATGAGGGCGTCCTGAAGGGTGCCCGCCTTATAGCGGATGAATGCCCCAAAGAAGTAATTTTTGAGTAAACTCGCATTTGTGATCCTGTACGCTGAAAACTTGTTCATATGCGCTAAGCAATGCTTTTGAATTTAAAATATTACCTTTTGTGCGGTTGTTTATCAAATTTGAGAGATGGCGAGTCGTCGGCTTCTGCCCCCATGGCATGAGTGCTGGGGTGTTCGGGATAAACATGAGCGCTCTTTTTCCCATTCTTGGGTCCTTCGAGGGAGGCGCTCAACACAACGAACAAGGCAATCGGACTATAATGCTTGAACACTCTCACTTAGCCATAGAATTCTATAATTTTAAATTTCGGCGAAGCCCCTAGTGTTCGGAAGACCGAGTTCGGGGCGCTATCCATGCCTAGGCCAGACAAAGCCGACTCCTTGCTCTAAGCGGCATAAGTCTTTAGGGACTCGAAAACCTCTCGAACAGCGACCAGCTCTCGCCTCATCATGACGGTCAGTTTTAGCTTTCTCTACTGAGGTGCTTAGCCCAGCTCAACTGGGGCACAATCGCAGTAGTTCTCCTAGTGCTACCTTAGCCGATATAACGGAACGTAAGGTACCAAAACATAGGAGCCGGGAAACCCAACATTTGACCCAAGACATGATTCGGAACCGATGCATATAATGCTATAAGTTCGGGGTGCCGCACTTGTTAAAGTGTTCGGACTTCTCACGCCGTATTGTGGGGTACTTAAGCCCCTGGCGTATTGGCCGTACCAAAGTGTACGGGTGCAACATGTCATTAATGAACATATATTCGTAAAAAAGAGGTAATGCAATAATAGACAGAAGCTATGCATTGTTTATTTAAAAAAACTGCGATCAAAAGAGAACGATACAAATAGTGCGATAAGAAAAAGATGGGACTATCAAATATGTCCTTTCCAGAGGCGAGCTGTGGAATGTTATGCGAAACAGGTATACTGCTTGTTATAGAGACCACCTTAGAGTTCCGTAGTGCGGCGTAGCTTTCTGCTTCCCTGGTTGTATCGTTTGTGCGGCAATTGTACTGCCGGACAAGCCTTCCGAAGAATGGAGTCCTGAAAATAAGAGAAAATTAAGAAATCGGCATCCCCTAATGCGGTTTAAGCCGCGTTTCGGGCATGCCGTGATGGTGCCCCTCCCCCTGTGCCCATGGTATTTCTAGAGCGTAGTTATGTACGCGCAACACTGGTTTCGCAAGTTCGCAAGGGCTGGGGTTGGGGCCGCATTGCTACGCTTGCTCGGAACGTGCCAGGCGGTCTTGTTGTAGGTTACTCCGAGCACGCTTGACGGTGTCCGGACGTTTAATGGCCGGACTGGAGAATTGCCTTGAGAGGCTGCTTTGTACTTCCGCTGCAATAGCCGCCGTATGCTCCTCCGTTTGGAGAGAGCGTTCGGTGTTTCCATTGACCGTGATGACGCCTCGAGGGCCTGGCATCTTGAGCTTGAGGTATGCGTAGTGCGGCACCGCATTGAACTTGGCAAATGCGGTTCGCCCGAGCAGTGCGTGATAGCCACTGCGGAACGGGACTATGTCGAAGATTAACTCCTCGCTTCAGAAAGTATCCGGAGATCCGAAGACCACTTCAAGTGTAACTGAGCCTGTACAGTTGGCTTCTACACCTGGTATGATGCCTTTAAAGGTCGTTCTAGTGGGTTTAATCCTCGAGGGATCGATGCCCATTTTCCGCACTGTATCCTGATAAAGCAGGTTCAGGCTGCTGCCGCTGTCCATAAGGACTCTAGTGAGGTGAAATCCGTCAATAATTGGGTCTAGAACCAATGCAGCGAATCCGCCATGACGGATGCTAGTGGGGTGGTCCCTTCGATCAAAAGTGATCGGGCAGGAAGACCATGGGTTGAACTTTGGGGCGACTAGCTCCATGGCGTATACGTCCCTTAGCACACGCTTCCGCTCCCTCTTGGGGACGTGGGTTGCGTATATCATGTTCACCGTCCGCAGTTGTGGGGGAAAACCTTTATGTCCGCTGTTGTTCGGTGGCCGGGGCTCCTCCTCGTCATCGCTATGCAGCCCCTTGTGTCGGTGTACTAGAGTAGGGGTACCCTAGTATCCCGAACTTGTGCACGGGCAGTCGCAGCATCCCGCGGCAAGGCTTGCCACGGTGGCCGCCAAGACCCTCCGCGGCTACATTGAAGACCATTCAAGAACAAAGTACTCAAACCAAGGCCCCGGCAAGAGGAGCTTGCCGGGAAGGCTAGCAAAAGCATCCAAGGACCCCGGCAAGAGGAGCTTGCCGGGAAGGCCAACCAAGGCATACCAAGAAAACTTGCCGCGACGCGCCACGCGTCCCGGCAAGGCCCGGTGAGCGACAAGCTCCCGAACACGACAAGTCAACGACCGCGGCAAGGAGCTTGCCGCGGGAAACCCCCACTTCGTGCCCGCGCTCCAGCACACCTGCCAACGTGTCGCTCTAGGACCCTCCCGAGCGCACGTGGCAGGAGGCCGTGCAGCTAGGGGTGCGAGGTGGCAAGCAGGCGCTGACAAGATAACCATCGTGGAAAACGGTGGCGTCCCTAGCGGTCCCTTTCGGTACTGTTTAGGCGACACAGACGGGCAATTAATGCCCTTGTCCCCTGCCGCCAGGGTTAGGTATGATACACTGTACAGGTAGTTGTACCAACCACCACTCTTCCATTTTTGCCCTTTACCTCCGTTGCCACCTGTGGGTAACCCCTTGAGCATATAAAAGGAGGCCCGTGAGCAACGTAGGGAGGGGGGTTAGCCAGTTCGAACCCTCACGCTCGGTCTTGCTAGCCGCCGGTGTGTACTGTAGCACTCCGCGCTCCCGAGCTAGAAATCAATACAAACCACAAAGCAGGAGTAGGGTTTTACGCATCTGTGCGGCCCGAACCTGGGTAAATCACTCGCGTGCTCCGCCTCGATCTGCTCTTTGCGCGACCTCCGCCCCCGCCGAACCAAAAGGGACCCGATCCGCCGGTCCCATAGGTGCCCGTGGATCAGCAACCCCGGCATCTCTGGCGCGCCAGGTAGGGGGCGTCGAAGTTGTGTGAACCAGATCCGGCGTTCTCGCGAGCTAGATCTTCATCATCTTCATCAACATGCACCGAAGAAGAAAGTTTCGGAGGCAGCTGCTCCGTCCGCGCCGAGCCAGCCACCGCCGGAGCAAACGGTTGGTGGGGCAGGCACCGGCGGAAGGACGCGCGTCGACGAGGGAACCCACGGTGCTGCCAGGTCCCAGGACAAGGCTGCGCCGCCCATCGGCGGCGTAGCCGGCTCCCACAATGACCGGGCACACTCCAAGACCTCGGCGTCCGCGCATGCACCGCGCCCATCTCAGGAGGCGCGGGACCGGCAGCGTCATGGTACTCACGGTACCATGCGTTCGCTAGATCAAGATCAAGCTGGTGGACCTCGGAGCGCTCAGGACCACCCTGCACGTCAACCTGCCGACGAGTAAGGGAGTTAAGTTGCCAAAGTTTGAGCAATCAGATTTTTTAAATTTTAAGTTATCTCCCTTGAACGACCGTGCTTTGTATGGAAAACCTGTGCGCGGAGGAACCAACTCATAGCTAGTTGCGCCCTTACTTTGCTTCGAATCGGTTCAACAACTTAAGTGAGCTGCCAGCGCCCTTACTTTGTTTTGAGTCCGCTCAACAACTTAAGCGAGCCGCTAGCGCCCTTACCTTGTTTCGAGTCCGCTCAGCAATTTAAGTGAGCCGCAACTAGTTGCGACAAGGTTTCTTGCCGGTAGCGGCACCGCCAGCAGGCTGCTGACGTTCCGCACTCAGCGCTCGCGGCTCGGGTGCCTGCATCGGCAAGTTCCCTAAAAGCGTAGGGCAAAACCATACAAAGGAAGGAATCAAGTAAAGGGAGTAACGTGAGGAAGGCGACCTTGTTCTTCGGCGTGTTCATTCCGCCAAGAATTCCAACAAGTTGACGCGAAGTGGGAAGGCCCTTACCGGGTGAAACGAGTCACTAGGCTTGGCGCTGTCCGCCTTGAGACTGAAGATGGCATTCCGGTGAGCAACTCCTGGAACGTCGAGCATCTTCGTAAGTTTTACCCGTAAGGCGCGGTTGTCGGACCCTGTCCGGCAACCACCCTTTTGTACAAGTCTTGCCGCTGTTGCATGTGATCCTTTGTACAAAGCCGGGCGCAGATCCCGTGCATAAGTAAAGCTCATGTGCTCCGCACATTTTGTCAATTTTATGCTTTCTATTTTCTGGCATATATGATCTGACACCTTGTGCAGCACCTACTCCACGGTAAGCAATAACGAGCCGTAAAGCTCCATATCTGTATTTTCTCTTCTTTCTTTTTCACAAGGAAAGGAAGGCTCCCTCGCGCACAAGTTTGCCGGGGGGGAAAGGAGAAGAAAAGGGTATGGACCAGGCGTCGTTCAAGAATTTTGCCTTGCCGGGAAGCAAACAACAGAAAAGATAAGTTGCCAAAGTTTGAGCAATCAAATTTTTTAAATTTTAAGTTATCTCCCTTGAACGACCGCACTTTGTATGGGAAACCTGTGCGTGGAGGAACCAACTCATAGCTAGTTGCGCCCTTACTTCGTTTCGAGTCCGCTCAACGACTTAAGTGAGCTGCTAGCGCCCTTACTTTGCTTCGAGTCTGCTCAGCAACTTAAGTGAGCCGCTAGCGCCCTTACTTTGCTTCGAGTCCGCTCAGCAACTTAAGTGAGCTGCAACTAGTTGCGACAAGGTTTCTTGCCTGTAGCGGCACCGCCAGCAGGCTGCTGACGTTCCGCACTCAGCGCTCGCGGCTCAGGTGCCTGCACCGGCAAGTTCCCTGAAAGCGTAGGGTAAAAGCATACAAAGCAAAGAGTCAAGTAGAGGGAATAACATTGCAATGGCTACCCAGAATCAAGTTATATTACAAAAATAGCTTGTCGCAGCTCTGATAAATTGTTTTCATGACGAGGTAAACATCGACAAGAAAAGAAGAAATGAGCGGCCTAATCTACGCGATCGCCCTCGACCCGCTTGATCCCGCTCACCTTGTCCACAATGGGTGCGACAAGGGCCTTGAGCTCATCCAGATCAGCTTCTGGCGGCAAGGACCTGAGGATGTTGGTGAAGCGGAGGCTCGGATTGCGGAAGGCCACCTTCATCAACACTTTCTCGAGGGCTCCTGCGCAAATCTCGCGCGACTCGTCAGCTAGTTGCTTGGGGATCCTCTCTCGGAGTCGCTGAAGGGCCGTCGCCACGCCCTTGAAGAACAGGACGAGCTTGGCGCTGGGTTGGAGGTTGTCGTCGGTGGAATACCCGAGATCATCCATCCCCAGTTGCGCCAGCTCCTTGTCGATGTCCGTGGCGACGTCCACAAGGCTCTCCGTCCAGTGCGTCACGGTCTCCCTGAAGGCGTTCTGGGCGGTGGCGGCGCTCTCCAGCAGCGCCTTGTCGGCCTTGATTTCCTCCTTCAAGGCCGCCTCCCGCTTCTTGGCGCTGTCCAGAGTCTTGGTCAAAGTGGTTAGCTTCAACTCAAGATCCACGTTGGAGACCTTGGCGGCGCTGAGCTCCTTGCCCTTCTCGGAGAGATTGGCCTCCAGTCGCGCCACCTTCGTCTTCAACTCCTCCTTGGCGGCCTCAGTGGCGGCGGCAGCGTCCTCCGCTTGCTTAAGGGCTCCGCCAAGCTTCTCCTCGCGCGAGGCAAGCTCCTCCTCGTGGGCGTCGCGATTGACCTTCCGCTGCGCCAGCTCGCCCTCCTCCGCGGCTAGCTTCACAGCGGCAAGTCGCTGGCGCTCCTCGGCTTTGGCCTTCTCGAGGAGAAAGGCCTTCTGCGCTTCAACGAGCCGCTCACGCTCCTCCGCCAGGGATCGGAGGGCTTCCCGGTGGAAACCCCCGAGCTCTTCCGCGCGCTTTTCAATGTCTGCCCCCGCCTTCGCGACAAGTGCCTCGCGGGACTCCAGCTTGGCTTGTCGCGTGCGATAGAGCGACATCAACCTACGCAGTAGCCGCTCTTCTTCGGGCTCGTTGCTGCTGCTGCTTGGCGCGTCGACCAGCTTCAGCCCTGCGGAGGCGAGCACTTCTCCGTCGAAGACCTCCCCCTCGACCGGCGCTCTGGAGCTTGATGCCCAAGGAAGATTGAAGAAGACGTCGTCGCCGGCCTTCAGGTAGACGCCTGGCTGGGGCTCTCTGGAGCCTGGCGCTGCGGCAGCGGCGGACGGATCGGCGGTCGGTGTAGCGCCTGGCACTCCTGCGGCCTCAGGGCCGTCAGTGTGATCGCCGGACCCCTCGCCAGTTGCCGCGGCGTCTGCCTTGGCGGCCTCTGCGCCAGCGGCATCGCCACCACCGGTTGCCTCGTCGGCGGCGACCTCGGTTTCCATCTGCTCCGCAGCGGGTGGATCTGACGACCGGAAAAGGGGGAAGAGTCAAGCAAAATCTAGCAAAAACTCAAGCAGATCAAGAGAAGAACCCAAGGGAAGTTTTGAAGCAAGAGGAGTACCTGCACTAGGTTCTGCAGTCGTGGTCTCCGCCGTCGGGGGGCCACTGGCGTAGTCCCTCGCCGGAGAACCCCCCCTTGCCGGAGACTTCTCCCTTGCCGGAGATCCCTCCCTTGCCGGAGACTTCTCCCTTACCGGGAAGCCTCCCCTTGCTGGAGAATTCTCCCTTGTCGGGGGATTCTCCCCTGGCTCCTGGTGGGGCTGCTCGGCTCCTACACAAGTCAACAAGCAAATATTAGCAAAGACAAGTACCCATGCGCGCCTCGCCGCGGAAAATAATTCGCACCCTTACGCTGGGGGCTGCCGTGGAGGAAAGTCGCCAGGTCCGGCAAGCTTGCCTCGGGCGCGCCACCTGCTGTCGCAGTGCGCTCGTCCTCGACAACGATCACCGGGGCCTTGGCTCTCTTTGCCGCTCTCTGGGCCAGAGTCCTGAGAAGGAACAAATTCAAAGCAAAGCAAATGAGATACAAGACAAACAGCAAGATTTGAAGAAATGCAAGTACAACAAGAGAAGCTTACTCCTCCTCTTCTTCCTCATCGGAGCTTAACGCGGAGAAGTCGAAGCCCGGCGCACACCCGGCGCGAGGAGGCGGAGAAGAAGCTTCCCTCCCACCTCCACCGTCCGCGACCCCAAGCGCATGGGAGCCGCGTGGCGGGGATGCGGAACCGAGGCGACGGATGAGGCGGCCTCGCCCCACCCCGTGATCGCGGGGAGTGGACGCCTCGAAAACCGCGCACCGGCCCCGTCTAGTAAATGCACCACGCCCCCACGCCTACCTCCGTTTAGGTAGGAGGGCGTGAACCGTCCCCTTCATCATGGCTTGACGCATGCTCGCGGGGCTTATCCCCGCGCACGCCGCCCACGTCACCCACGACGCCGCGTTTGACGCGTGCCGTTCTGGGCGTGCGCGGTGGAAGCGGAGAGATATGCGGCGTGACCTAGGCCGCGCGTGCCCGTGCACTGTTTTGGGCCTGGCCCAACAGCGCTCGGCACCGTGTCTGGCCCAGGCCCGGGGGCTCCTGTCGGTGTACTAGAGTAGGGGTACCCTAGTATCCCAAACTTGTGCACGGGCAGTCGCAGCATCTTGCCGCGGTGGCCGCCAAGACCCTCCGCGGCTACATTGAAGACCATTCAAGAACAAAGTACTCAAACCAAGGCCCCGGCAAGAGGAGCTTGCCGGGAAGGCCAACCAAGGCATACCAAGAAAACTTGCCGCGACGCGCCACGCGTCCCGGTAAGGCCCGGTGAGCGACAAGCTCCCGAACACAACAAGTCAACGACCGCGGCAAGGAGCTTGCCGCGGGAAACCCCCACTTCGTGCCCGCGCTCCAGCACACCTGCCAACGTGTCGCTTTAGGACCCTCCCGAGCGCACGTGGCAGGAGGCCGTGCAGCTAGGGGTGCGAGGTGGCAAGCAGGCGCTGACAAGATAACCATCGTGGCAAACGGTGGCGTCCCTAGCGGTCCCTTTCGGTACTGTTTAGGCGACACAGACGGGCAATTAATGCCCTTGTCCCCTGCCGCCAGGGTTAGGTATGATACACTGTACAGGTAGTTGTACCAACCACCACTCTTCCATTTTTGCCCTTTACCTCCGTTGCCACCTGTGGGTAACCCCTTGAGCATATAAAAGGAGGCCCGTGAGCAACGTTGGGAGGGGGGTTAGCCAGTTCGAACCCTCACGCTCGGTCTTGCTAGCCGCCGGTGTGTACTGTAGCACTCCGCGCTCCCGAGCTAGAAATCAATACAAACCACAAAGCAGGAGTAGGGTTTTACGCATCTGTGCGGCCCAAACCTGGGTAAATCGCTCGCGTGCTCCGCCTCGATCTGCTCTTTGCGCGACCTCCACCCCCGCCGAACCGAAAGGGACCCGGTCAGCCGGTCCCATAGGTGCCCGTGGATCAGCAACCCCGGCACCTTGTCTCTGCTTTCGGCATTTAACTTGCCTGCCTGCTTGAACACCCAAGAATCCCTGTTGGTGTGATTGGCTGGTTTTTCGGGGGTGCCATGTATCTGGCATGAGCGGTCGAGTATTCAGTCCAAACTGGACGGGCCCGGAGTGTTTCTTTTGAATGGCTTTTTCCGCTGACCGGGTTTAGAGCCTTTGAATCCGGCATTAACTGCCGTATCCTCGGTATTGTCGCTGTTAATGCGGCGCTTTTGCTTGTTGCGACGCGACCTGCCACCGCAGCCCTTGGTATCCGAATTACCAGGGCTCTTGGTCATGTTATTGCTGCGAGCTAGCCAGCTGTCTTCTCCCGCGCAAAAGTGGGTCATAAGTGTCGTGAGGGCTGCCATAGATTTCGGCTTTTCCTGTCCTAGGTGCCGTGCAAGCCACTCGTCACGGATGTTATGCTTGAAGGCTGCTAGGGCCTCTGCGTCCGGACAGTCGATGATTTGATTTTTCTTGGTTAGGAACCGTGTCCAGAATTGTCTGGCCGATTCCTCTGGCTGCTGAATTATGTGGCTTAGGTCATCGGCGTCTGCTGGTCGCACATAGGTGCCCTGGAAATTGTCGAGGAATGCGGCTTCCAGGTCCTCCCAACAACCAATTGATTCTGATGGCAAGCTGTTGAGCCAATGTCGAGCTGGTCCTTTAAGCTTGAGTGGGAGGTATTTGATGGCGTGTAGGTTATCACCGCGGGTCATGTGGATATGAAGGAGATAGTCCTCAATCCATACCGCAGGATCTATTGTGCCATCGTATGATTCGATGTTCACGGGTTTGAAACCCTCGAGGATTTGATGATCCATTACTTCATCTGTGAAGCATAGTGGGTGTGCGGCGCCTCTGTATTGGGCTACATCACGACGCAACTCAAACGAGCTTTGTCTACTGTGTTCGGCCCGGCCGAATTTACTGTATCCGGCGTGACGAGTACCGTCTCGTGCCGTGGGGCGCCCACGTGATCCGTAGATCGATCTTGTTTGCCTTGCCTTATCCTCCAATATATCTCGCAGGTCTGGCGCATTTTCCCATGCCTTGGTAGTTTTTGAGCGGCACCGGGGTGCGGCTTGAGTGGAGGGCCGAGAGGCCTCTCTGTAGCGCCCACGGGGTGGCCGGTCGGCCGCATCATGCGCTGGTGATTTAGGTGCTTCCTCCTCTAATTGGGGTAGCAACCTGCACTTTGGGTAGCTGTTGGAGGGGCGTTCGAGTTCATACTCTTCGGCCGCAAGGACTTCCGTCCATCTGTCGGCTAGCAAATCTTGATCAGCCCTAAGCTGTTGCTGTTTTTTCTTGAGGCTGCTCGCCGTGGCCATAAGCCTGCGTTTGAAACGCTCTTGTTCGACGGGATCCTCCGGCACGACAAATTCGTCGTCGTCGAGGCTTGCCTCATCTTTGGAGGGAGGCATATAATTATCGTCCTCGACCTCTTTGTCTGTCGCTCCCTCATGAGGGCTGGCTTCTCTATCCTCCTGTGCTGAATCTTGCTGGAGGTGGTTGTCTTCGGCACTGTCCGGGGTGTTATTATCCCCCGTGCCGGAATCACCGTTTTTGTTTTGGCGGGATTTAGAGCGGCGCCGCTGACGCCGGCGCTTAGGCTGCTTCTTGGAGGGGTCATCATCCGCTGTTCCATCACCATTGCCTTCTTTTGGGGTGTCCACCATGTATATATCATACGATGAGGTGGCTTTCCAGTGCCCTATAGGCGTTGGTTCTTGATCGTCTCCTGCATCGGCGTCCATACCGTCGATGTCTTCGGAGTCGAAGTCGAGCATGTCGGTTAAATCATCGACAGTGGCTACAAAGTGGGTGGTGGGTGGGCTTTGAATTTCTTCATCATCCGCATCCCAACCTTGCCGACCATAGTACGGCCAGGGCTCTCCTGACAAAGAGAGAGACTTTAGTGAATTCAGAATATCGCCGAAGGGCGGGTGCCGAAAGATGTCCGCGGCGGTGAACTCCATGATCGACGCCCAATCGGGTTCGATCGGTCGGGGCGCAGAGGGCTAGGAGTCCGGAGAGGAGTCCGGCTCCTTGGAGTCACGGGCTTCGCAGAGAATAGGGCTGGTGTTCGGCTCGATCGCCGTAGAGATTGCAGCCCCTGAGGCGGTGCCTAACCACCCATCCTCAGTTGGTGTAATCGGCTCCGAGCTAGGGGTCGGAGCGGACACGGGTGCGGCCTCCAGGGCACTGTTCGGCGGCAGAGCTAAATCATGCCCATCGTGACAGTGCGGCGCGCTCGGCTGTGGCTCAAATCCGTCGAAGATCAAGTCTCCGCGGATGTCGTCCGTGTAGTTCAAACTTCCAAGTCTGACCTGATGGCCAGGGGCATAGCTTTCGATCTGCTCCAGATGACAAAGCGAATTGGCCCGTAGTGCAAAGCCGCCGAATACGAAGACCTGTTCGGGGAGAAAAGTCTCACCCTGGATCGCATCACTGTTGATGATCAGAGAAGCCATCGGGCCTAAAAGTGACGACACAGAGGAACTCTAATGAAAGCACCAATGTCGGTGTCAAAACCGGCGGATCTCGGGTAGGGGGTCCCGAACTGTGCGTCTAGGTCGGATGGTAACAGGAGGCAGGGGACAAGATGTTTTACCCAGGTTCGGGCCCTCTTAATGGAGGTAAAACCCTACGTCCTGCTTGATTAATATTGATGATATGGGTAGTACAAGAGTAGATCTACCACGAGATCAGAGAGGCTAAACCCTAAAAGCAAGCCTATGGTATGATTGTTGTTCGTCCTACAGACTAAAACTCTCCGTTTTATATAGACACCGGAGAGGGCTAGGGTTACACAGAGTCGGTTACAATGGTAGGTGATCTACATATCCGTATCGCCAAGCTTGCCTTCCACGCCAAGGAAAGTCCCTTCCGGACGTGGGAGGAAGTCTTCAATCTTGTATCTTCATAGTCCAGGAGTCCGGCCGAAGGTATAGTCCGACCATCCGGACACCCCCTAATCCAGGACTCCCTCAAACTTATTGGTTTTATTCACCATCAACACTTGATGTTCCTTTTTGATTTCCACCTCCGCTGATTTCAGCATCGAATATACCTCAGGAATGGTCTTTTCCATCCCCTTCATATTGAAGTTCATCACAAAGCTCTTGTAGCTAGGTGGGAGCGACTGAAGGATTTTGTCAACGACCGCATCATCCGGGAGATTAACTCCCAACTGAGACAAGCGGTTGTGCAACCCAGACATTTTGAGTATGTGCTCGCTGACGGAACTATTCTCCTCCATCTTACAACTGTAGAACTTGTCGGAGACTTCATATCTCTCGACCCGGGCATGAGCTTGGAAAACCATTTTCAGCTCGTGGAACATCTCATATGCTCCGTGTTGCTCAAATTCTGGAGCCCCGGTTCTAAGCTGTAAAGCATGCCGCACTAAACCAGGGAGTAATCATCAACACGGGACTACCAAGCGTTCATAATGTCTTGGTTTGCTGGGGGTGGTGCTTCACCTAGCGGTGCTTCAAGGACATATGCTTTCTTGGCAGCTATGAGGATGATCCTCAAGTTCCGGACCCAGTCCGTATAGTTGCTACCATCGTCTTTCAGCTTGGTTTTCTCTAGGAACGCATTGAAGTTGAGGACAACATTAGCGTGGTCATTTGATCTACAAGACATATTGTAAAGATTTTAGACTAAGTTCATGATAATTAAGTTCATCTAATCAAATTATTCAATGAACTCCCATTCAGATAGACATCCCTCTAGTCATCTAAGTGATACATGATCCGATTCAACTACGCCATGTCCGATCATCACGTGAGACGGACTAGTCATCATCGGTGAACATCTTCATGTTGATTGTATCTTCTATACGACTCATGTTCGACCTTTCGGTCTTCCGTGTTCCGAGGCCATGTCTGTACATGGTAGGCTCGTCAAGTCAACCTAAGTGTATTGCGTGTGTAAATCTGGCTTACACCCGTTGTATGCGAACGTTAGAACCTATCACACCCGATCATCACGTGGTGCTTCGGAACAACGGACCTTAGCAATGGTGCATAGTTAGGGGGAACACTTTCTTGAAATTATTGTGAGGGATCATCTTATTTATGCTACCGTCGTTCTAAGCAAATAAGATGTAAAACATGATAAACATCACATGCAATCAAATAGTGACATGATATGGCCAATATCATTTTGCTCCTTTTGATCTCCATCTTCGGGGCGCCATGATCATCGTTGTCACCGGCATGACACCATGATCTCCATCATCGTGTCTTCATGAAGTTGTCTCGTCAACTATTACTTCTACTACTATGGCTAACGGTTAGCGATAAAGTAAAGTAATTACATGACGTTTATGTTGACACGTAGGTCATAAATAAATTAAGACAACTCATATGGCTCCTGCCGGTTGTCATACTCATCAACATGCAAGTCGTGATTCCTATTACAAGAACATGATCAATCTCATACATCACATATATCATTCATCACATCCTTTTGGCCATATCACATCACATGGCATATGCTGCAAAAACAAGTTAGACGTCCTCTAATTGTTGTTGCAAGTTTTACGTGGCTGCTATAGGTTTCTAGCAAGAACATTTCTTACCTACGCCAAAACCACAACGTGATATGCCAATTTCTATTTACCCTTCATAAGGACCCTTTTCATCGAATCCGATCCGACTTAAGTGGGAGAGACAGACACCCACTAGCCACCTTATGCAACTAGTGCATGTCAGTCGGTGGAACCAGTCTCACGTAAGCGTACGTGTAAGGTCGGTCCGGGCCGCTTCATCCCACGATGCTACTGAATCAAGATAAGACTAGTAACAGCAAGTAAATTGACAAAATCAACACCCACAACAACTTGTGTTCTACTCGTGCATAGAAACTATGCATGGACCTAGCTCTGGTACCACTGTTGGGGAACGTGGCAGAAATTTAAAATTTTTCTACGCATCACCAAGATCAATCTATGGAGTCATCTAGCAATGAGGGGAAGAGGAGTGCATCTACATACCCTTGTAGATCGCGAGCGGAAGCGTTCAAGAGAACGGGGTTGATGGAGTCGTACTCGTTGTGATCCAAATCACCGATGACCGAGCGCCGAACGGACGGCACCTCCGTGTTCAACACACGTACGGTTGGGAGATACGTCTCCTCCTTCTTGATCCAGCAAGGGGAGAGGAGAGGTTGATGGAGATCCAGCAGCACGACGGCGTGGTGGTGGAAGCAGCGGGGTCTCGGCAGGGCTTTGCCAAGCACCAACGAGAGGGACAGGTGTCACGGAGGGAGAGGGAGGCGCCAGGGACTTGGGGTGCGGCTGCCCTCCCTCCCCTCCACTATATATAGGGGCCAGGGGGGCGCCGGCACCTCTAGATCCCATCTAGATGGGGGGGCGGCAGCCAAGGGGGTGGCTTGGCCCCCAAGCCAAGTGGAGGCGCCCCCCATCCCTAGGGTTTCTAACCCTAGGCGCAGGGGGAGGCCCAAGGGGGGCGTTCCAGCCCACCAGGGGCTGGTTCCCTTCCCACTTCAGCCCATGGGGCCCTCCGGGATAGGTGGCCCCACCCGGTGGACCCCCGGGACCCTTTCGGTGGTCCCGGTACAATACCGGTGACCCCCAAAACTTTCCCGATGGCCGAAACTGGTCTTCCTATATATAAATCTTTACCTCTGGACCATTCCGGAACTCCTCATGACGTCCGGGATCTCATCCGGGACTCCGAACAACTTTCGGGTTACCGCATACCAATATCTCTACAACCCTAGCGTCATCGAACCTTAAGTGTGTAGACCCTACGGGTTCGGGAACCATGCAGACATGACCGAGACAACTCTCTGGCCAATAACCAACAGCGAGATCTGGATACCCATGTTAGCTCCCACATATTCCATGATGATCTCATCGGATGAACCACGATGTCGAGGATTCAATCAATCACGTATTCAATTCCCTTTATCAATCGGTACGTTACTTGCCTGAGATTCGATCATCGGTATCCCAATACCTTGTTCAATCTCGTTACCGGCAAGTCACTTTACTCATTCCGTAACACATCATTCCGTGACCAACTACTTAGTCACACTAAGCTCATTATGATGATGCATTACCGAGTGGGCCCAGAGATACCTCTTCGTCATACGGAGTGACAAATCCCAGTCTTGATTCATGCCAACCCAACAGACACTTTCGGAGATACCTGTAGTGTACCTTTATAGACACCCAGTTACGTTGTGACGTTTGGCACACCCAAAGCACTCCTACGGTATCTGGGAGTTGCACAATCTCATGGTCTAAGGAAATGATACTTGACACTTAGAAAAGCTCTAGCAAACGAACTAGACGATCTTGTGCTATGCTTAGGATTGGGTCTTGTCCATCACATTATTCTCCTAATGATGTGATCACGTTATCAATGACATCCAATGTCCATGGTCAGGAAACGTAACCATCTATTGATCAACGAGCTAGTCAACTAGAGGCTTACTAGGGACATGTTGTGGTCTATATATTCACACATGTATTACGATTTTCGGATAACACAATTATAGCATGAACAATAGACAATTATCATGAACAAGGAAATATAGTAATAACCATTTTATTATTGCCTCTAGGGCATATTTCCAACACACGGTTCCCGTCCGTGCCGGCGACCCACGAGCAGAGGTGGTTGATTTGGCCTGATGGGACTAGGTAAGTGCATTTACTCTTTTTGTACCTTTTGCTATGATGTTTTTTCAAAATATCTAATGTGTTGGCCTTGTCATACTGCAGGGGTTGAGACCACCATCAGGATGTTCGCAGGCCCAACCAAGTCCTTGGTGTGATTTGCCGGCAAAACTTCCCGGGGTGGGGTCACGTTGCCCGGTGTTGGTGTCAAAACTGACAGATCTCGAGTAGGGGGTCCCGAACTGTGCGTCTAGGATCGATGGTAACAAGAGACGGGGGACACGATGTTTACCCAGGTTCGGGCCCTCTCTATGGAGGTAATACCCTACGTCTTGCTTGATTGATCTTGATGAATATGAGTGTTACAAGAGTTGATCTACCACGAGATCGTATTGGCTAAACCCTAGAAGTCTAACCTGTATGACTATGGTAATGAATATATCCTTTCCGGACTAACCCCTCCGGTTTATATAGACACCGGGGGGAATCTAGGGTTACATAGAGTCGGTTAAATAAGAAGGAATCTTCATAGTTGGTCGCCAAGCTTGCCTTCCACGCCAAGGAGAGTCCAATCCGGACACGGGTATAGTATTCGGCCTTCATGTCTTCACAGCCCATCAGTCCGGCCCATGGATAATAGGCCGGACGCCTGAGGACCCCTTAGTCAAGGACTCCCTCAGTAGCCCCCGAACCAGTCTTCAATAGCAAGGTGTTCGGCACACAAATTTTCTTCGGCATTGCAAGGCGGGTTCCTCCTTTAATGATCTCAAGGTGATGTATTCGGCCATCGGTTCAACGTCGCTCCCCTCGGCTTCTGCGCGTTAAATAACTTTGCCTCCCACGTGTCAGGCGAAGGTGGAAGGTCAGGGTATTTTTGCAGATAACACCCCGTCCATGCAAGGAAGAGCACCTATTAAAGAGGTTGGATCCTAGATCCATTCGACACCACGCAGAGGAAATCCCCGGAAGCTGCTTAGGAGAAACCATTCCAGCATGGCTAGCGCCCCCAGCTCCTCCACCCGTTCCGGCCCAGAGAAAGGCTAGTGGGAGAGGTGTTCAGTGTCCCACATTCAATTGAGGAAGCTGCAGACGCAGGGATTTCTTCCCCCCGCAGATCTAGTTCCTGTCCGAGCAGGGCTAGATTCCTTCAACGGTGAGATTCAGGTAGAGTACATCCCCAATCCATCCGGGGGAGAGCGAGTATGTTTCGTCCCCTACCTGCTAAGGGGCGTTGGATTCCCCATTCATCCGTTCCTCTGAGGGCTTCTGGAATACTATGGCCTCCAGCTGCACAACTTCATCCCTGCCTCCATTCTGCACATTGCGGGTTACGTCGCTTTATGTGAACTATTCCTGGGTATCGAGGCTCATTTCAAGCTGTGGAGGAAGTTGTTTTGTCTTGTCCCGCGTAATCACGAGGGGTCAATACTTGAAGTGGGCGGAGCTGAAGTATGGCGTATCGCTGATACCGGATATCTGTCCGGCACACCAAGGAAGGCATCCGAAGAATGGCCTTCCGAATGGTTCTATATTGAGGACGTCGCGCTTCCCGACCCAGTTCGAAAGGGTCTTCCTGAATTTGCGAGCGTTCCGCTGAAGAAACGCCACAGTTGGGGTCCTCGGAGCCTTGAAGAGGATGACATCGCAGAAGTTGGCCAGCTTATGAGCAAGATAAAGACGCTCGCTCAGTCCGGACTCACAATAATCGAGGTAATGGTGATCTCCATAGTGTGTGGGGTTCAGCCGCTACAGTACAGAGGGCTGCCCATGTGGCACTATAATGGAGAGGATGACGCCTCTCGCTATGGCCGAAAGGGTCCGGATACCCCCGCCGCTCTGGCCAAAATATTGGTCGAGCTATTTAAAGGGGAGGAAGGGGAGTTTCTTCGCATTAATCACAAAGATGGATATTCTATGTATGATCCTCCCGGTTGGGTAAGCTTCGTCCCCTCTATTCCACTCATTCCCATTCCGGATTACTTTTGATAAATCTCAAGTTCGTTTGTTATGAAAGCACTGGCGGAAGGTCACCAAAGGACTTCATAGTCCTGCCCCATAGCCGGAGATCCACAACCGGGAACTAGATCCTGGGTTTGAAGAGGATCCTGATATATTCGTGGTGCTTGCGGGGGGAGTGTTCTACCAGACAAGCTATGACGGCACAGAAGTGGCCATCACCACCGACTACCATGGCCTTCTTCCTGCTTCACATGTAAATAATTAAGAAACACCTTATCTAAAATAGTGCGCTTATTCCGCCTCACCCACCGCACTGTATCGTGCTTCACAGGGGAGACGTTTGGCGATTTCGAAGAGATCGGCTCCCGCGCCGGGCAAGTCTTCCAAGAGGAAAGCAAATGAAGACACGGCCGTGCCTTCATCGAAGAGGTATGAATTCGCCAACCTGCACCTGAGCAGTCACGTCCAACCATGACCTTCCCATTTTCCATGTGTCAGGAGGAAGGTGCGCCGGACTATATCCGGAGGTTCGAGTGGCCGTACTTCCCATAGCCAGGATTCAAATCCTGCCGTGAAGGCGGGGGCCAATGCAGGGGCGACGCCGGACTGTCCTCCGGCTGAGGACTCGGATGATGTATCCGTCACCAACTCGGAAGTGGAGAGTGCTATGAATCATCGGCACCGCCGGGCCATTTTACAAGACCCTGGCTTTTCACAAGAGTCGTTTAACGCCTTCAACTCAGTCGATGCATACATCCAGGCTGCTCGAGATGGGATTAACAGGGCCACAAAGCAACATTTGAAAGATGTGCAGGTAAATTCGCTTTGTCTGACTATGATAACCATATGCCAGTAGCCCCCGAGACTTAAAGGAGTTGAAACAACTGATTTAAGGATCAATGTATGACCAGGTGCTTACGGAGAAGAATACCCGGCTAGCTCAGGAACTAGAGAAGTGGCAGCGCCAGCTGCTTGCTGCCAATGTCGAACTGGAGAAATACAAGGCATCTCCCGGTAATATTTTCCTCTATCAAAAATTCATAATGATACACCGATAGTGTGAATCTGGGTTCTAATCTTTGTGTTGGGTTGTTAGACCAAGTACGAGAGCAGCTGGACGCCGCTCGAAGCGAAGAACACGGAGCCAAAAACCTACTAGCCGCGGGCGAGCGTGTATTTACAAAAGTCGTTGAAGAGAAAAAGAAACTCCAGGATTCGAACACCAAACTGGGCGAAGAATTTAAAGATGTGCGAGCGCAGCTAGCCGACTCTGTGAAGGAGAACAAGAAGCTGCGAGGCGGCATATTCAGTACATGACCGCTTTTATCTTATAGCAGTTTGGAGGTAGAGGTAGCTGATATAGCTGTAATTGCAGGTGTATTGACGAACCGCCCCGAAGAGGAACTGTCCGGATCATCAAATGATCTTCTGCAAAGGGCTGTCCTAGTTGCACGAGCAAGCTCGGCAGGCTATGAGGAGTGTAGCCAAGGCTTTATGGCCATTAAACTCCCCTCCAGGAAGCATGGAGAAGCTGGTAGAGCTGTTCAAGGGAGCGCGGTGGCATATCGGGCTGTGGAAGATATCTGCCTGCCGAGAGGGTGCGCGAGAGGCCTGGGCCATGGTGAAGACGCGATATACCAAGCCGGATCCTAATCACATGGCCCGTGTCGGACCGGTAGGGCTGAATGGGGAAGAAATTCCCGTTAGTATAGTATATGACCAAGTAGAGGTGGCCGCCAAATATTCCCAATAGGATTGTAAGTTAGACTGTCTGTTGGAAGGTGTAGAGGAAGAGGTCTTCGAGTCCAAGTGACTGTGTACTTTCCTCATCTAGCTGAATTGTATATCATTTGTCATGGCAGACCTTTTCGCTTCAACCTCCGGACCTGAAGGTGCGGAGTGTTTCCGAATACCATCACGGCCGAATAGGCTGGGGTATGCCTGGAAAACTAGGCGTAGGGGTCATAGTTGCTTGAACAGACAAGTTGTATCCGGCTAGCTATGTTATATTACATTGATATCATAAGAAACATCTTCTAGAGAGAATAGTTCCGTTAAGGGTTCCTTTCCCTGGGTGTGCATGCATTTAATGTACATGTCCGAATTGTGATGCGAGTACCACAATTTGTATAACTTCTGGGGGTGCACAATGGAGTGAGTTTAGAAAACATCTTCAATTCACCGACCGAATATTCCCTTAAGAATGCTAGCTTTCGGCTTCACCCAGTCTGAGGTACACATCCGGATGACCCGGCAGTAACAATCGCAGAGGTGCTCCCTTTATGCCATAGCCGAACTAACGGGAACGTAGGGCATAAGCATAGGAGCCAGGCAACCCAGCTTGGCCAAAACTTAAGGCATATCATTGCATATAGTGGCAAAGAAAAGGTACATATGGGAAAAACTCATATGTGAGGAGCTTAATGCTCAAGGAATGACAAGAACTTCTGTCCGAGAAGCCCCCAGGTACAAGTGACATATATATTTAGAGATGTATGTGTCGATGGTGTGCGGTCTAGCTGTACCAAAGTGTTAAAGCAAGAAAGAAGAAAAATAATCAGAAAAGAGAGAAAAATAATGGAAACTACAGGGGAGGAGGAGACGAACAAGGGGTTTGGCGCTAGGCATAGAATCTCCGGAGTCTGGCCGCATTCCAGGGGTTCGGCTCAAGGCGACGCGAAGACGGTACGCTCCTTCGGTGAGAACTTTGTCAAGTATGAAGGGACCCTCCCATTTGGGCTTGAGTTTGTCCTTTTTCTTCTCCGACAGGCGTAGAACGAGTTCGCCAATGTTGTAAGTCTTAGCCCGTACTTCTCTGCTTTGATATCTTCGAGCCTGCTATTGGTAAAATGCTGAACGGGCTTTTGCAACATCACGCTCCTCCTCCAGGGCATCTCGGCCATCCTGTCGATCAAGCTCGGCTTCCCTCTCTTCGTACATACGCACTCGAGGTGAGTCGTGAATAATATCGTAGGGAAATACAGCCTCTGCGCCATACACCATGAAGAAAGGTGTGTATCCGGTAGTGCGGTTGGGCGTGGTACGCAGCCCCCAGAGTATGGAGTCGAGCTCCTCAACCCAGTGCTTGTCTGATTCTTTCAAAGACCGCACTAGTCTGGGCTTGATGCTGCTCATAATAAGACCGTTGGCTCATTCGACTTGACCGTTGGTTTGTGGGTGGTAGACGGAGGCGTAATCGAGTTTAATACCCAGATTAGTAAACCAGGTTTTTACCTCGTCAGCTGTGAAGTTGGAGCCGTTGTCAGTGATGATGTTGTGTGGGACACCATAACGGTGCACAACACCGGATATGAAGTCTATCACCGGGCCGGACTTAGCCGTTTTGACTGGCTTAGCCTCTATCCACTTAGTGAATTTTTCCACCATAACCAGCAGATATCTTTTCTTATGGCTTCCCCCTTTAAGAGGTCCAACCATATCGAGTCCCCAGGCCGCAAAGGGCCAAGTGATGGGGATTGTTTGTAAGGCGGTGAGGGCATATGGCTTTGATTGGCAAAGAGTTGGCATCCGACGCAATGTTGGACAAGGTCTTGTGCATCTGCTCGGGCCGTCGGCCAATAAAACCCTGTACGGAAGGCCTTGCTAACAAGGGCCCGAGCTGCGGCATGGTGACAGACGAGTCCGGCATGAATTTCAGCCAAGATCTACCGCCCCTCTTCCTCGGATATACATCGTTGAAGGACTCCGGTGGCGCTTTTCTTGTAGAGCTCTCCATCATGAACCTTGTAGGCCTTTGAACGTCGGACAATGAAGTGGCCTCATTCTAGTCCTCAGGAAGCTCTTTCCTGTTGAGGTAGGCCAGGAAGGGTTCGGTCCATGGGGCAATGACTGCCATGATGAGGTGCACCGACGGTGTTATTTCGATGGTTGAGCCCCCCACGACGTCGGTGTTTCCGGGATCTTGGACTATGTTTGGTTCTGGACTAGTATTGTCGTTTTCCCCCTGCCACACCACGGATGGCTTAAAGAGCCTTTCCAGAAAAATATTAGGTGGGACGGGGTCGCGCTTAGCACCGATACAAGCAAGAACATCCGCCGCTTGATTACTTTCTCGAGCCACATGATGGAACTTGAGTCCCTCGAACCGGGCCGACATTTTTATGACTGCGTTACGATACACTACCATCTTCGGATCTTTAGCGTCGTTTATTTGAGTTATTGCAAGGTTGGAGTCCCCGCATACTTCTAGGCGTTGTATGCCCATGGAGACAGCCATCCGGAGACCATGTAATAAGGCCTCGTATTCAGCTGCGTTATTGGAGTCTGTGTATAGTATTTGGAGAACGTACTGGATGATGTCTCCAGTAGGGGACGTTAAAACAACGCCCGCTCCTAACCCTGCCAACATTTTGGAGCCGTCGAAGTACATGACCCAATTGGAGTATGTTCCGTACTCTTTAGGGAGTTCGCCCTCTGTCCATTCGGCGACGAAGTCGGCCAGTACTTGGGATTTGATAGCTCGACGTGGTTTATATGTAATGTCAAATGGGAGGAGTTCAATGGCCATTTGGCAATCCGGCCCGTAGCATCGCAGTTGTTTATGATGTCATTGAGTGGTACTTCGGAGGCCACCGTGATCGAACACTCCTGGAAGTAGTGACGGAGCTTTCAGGATGCCATGAAGACCGCATATGCTATTTTTTGATAATGAGGGTACCGAGATTTGCATGGTGTAAGGACAGTAGATACGTAGTATACTGGCTTCTGAAGCGGGAATTTATGTCCATCCTGTTCTCGTTCAAGGACAAGTACGGCGCTCACCACCTAGTGTGTTGCTGATATGTATAATAACATCGGTTCGGCGACGTTTGGTGCAGCCAGGATTGGATTGTTCGCAAGAAGGGTTTTTATTTCCTCCAGTCCGGCTGTTGCTGTGTCCGTCCACTCGAAGTGGTCGGTTCGCCGTAGAAGGCAATAGAGTGGCAGTGCCTTTTCTCCCAATCTGGAGATAAAGCGGCTTAGAATTGCTATGCAACCCGCAAGGTTTTGAACTTGTTTAAGGTCTATTGGCTTAGCCAATTGTGACAAAGCTCGGATTTTGGCTGGGTTTGCTTCGATTCCTCTATTGGAAATGATGAAGCCCAGCAGTTTTCCAGCGGGGACGCCAAAGACACACTTTTCCGGGTTGAGCTTAATGTCATACGCCTGGAGGTTATCGAATGTAAGAGGTAAGTCTTCTATTAGTGTTTCGATGTGCCTAGTTTTGATGACGACGTCATCGACATAAGCTTCTACTATTTTGTCGATCTGTTTCTCCAGGCATGTTTGAATCATGCATTGGTATGTGGCGCCGGCGTTCTTGAGCCCAAAGGGCATGGTGTTGAAGCAGAATGGCCCATATGGGGTGATAAATGCTATTGTGGCTTGACCGGACTCCTTCATTTTGATTTGATGGTATCCGGAATATGCATCGAGGAAACACAGTGAGTCGTGTCCTGCGGTGGCGTCGATGATTGATCAATGCGGGGAGGGGGAAGGGATCCTTGGGGCAAGCCTTGTTGAGGTCTTTAAAATCGACGCACAAGCGCCAGGATTTTTCCTTCTTTGGTACCATCACCAGGTTTACCAGCCAGTCCGGGTGTTTGATTTCTCTAATGAATCCGGCTTCGATGAGTTTGGCCAGCTCCTCCCCCATGGCTTGTCGCTTGGGTTCGAAAAAGTGCCGCAGTGATTGCTTGACCGGTTTAAACCCCTTTAATATATTGAGGCTATGTTCGGGCAACTCCGTGGAATCCCTGGAATATCTGAAGGGTGCCAGGAGAATATGTCCCAGTTTTCGCGCAGGAATTCTCGTAGTGCGGTGTCAACTGTTGGGTTCAGTTGAGCTCCGATAGATGGTGTCTTCTTGGGGTCTGTTGGGTGGACCTGGAATTTGACTATTTTTTCTGCTGGTTTGAAGGATGTGGATTTAGGGCGTTTGTCGAGGATCACGTCGTCCCTGTCCACTATGGAGCGTAGTGCGGTTAATTCGTTGGCCGCGAGGGCTTCGGATAGCTCCTCCAGGGCCAAGGATGCGGTTTTGTTTTCAGTGCGGAGTGCTATGTCCGGATCACTGATGAGAGTGATTATACCTTTTGGTCTGGGCATGTTGAGCTTCATATACCCGTGATGGGGTATTGCCTGAAAGCGTGTAAAAGCATCCCGCCCCAACAGGGCGTGATACCCGCTCCTGAAAGGGGCCACTTGGAAAGTTATTTCTTCAGACCGATAGTTCTCCGGCGTGCCGAATACTACGTCAAGTGTGATTTTGCCCGTGCACCGCACCTCCCGACTGGGAATAATTCCTCGGAAGGTTGTGTTACTTTGCATGATGCGGCTCCTGTCTATTTCCATTTTATGGAGTGTGTCCTCATAAATGAGGTTTAGTCCGCTGCCGCCATCCATGAGGACCTTGGTAAGTCGAAACCCATCCATGATGGGACTAAGGACTAACCCGGCTGGCGCTCGTACTGTTCTGTACTTTGGTTCGTCACCGGCGTTGAATGTTATAGCCGTGTCATTCCAGGGGTTTATCACAGCAATTTGGCAAACTTCGGCGAGCTCGTGAAGCGCCATTTTACGCTTGTTGTTTGAAGCGAATGTCTCAAAGACCGTCAATACTCTTGAGTTATTGTCCCCTGGGGGATGCCGTTCTGGGTCGTCCTTGATAAGGATGTCCTCGCCGCTCTTGGCTACTTGTCGTAGTATCCAACATGCTCTAAGGCTGTGGGTTGCCACGGTATCTGGTGTTGTATGTATTTTGCATGGGCCATCGAGCCACCCCACCAGAACGGTGTTGTGCCGCATAGTGGTTTTATGTTTCTTGACTGTTGGACTGGGCGTGCCGCGAGGGTGCGCCCTTTTCGCCTGTAGGGGGAGTTGAGTTGGGACTGACGGTTCCCAGCGAGCTGCCTGAGTTTTCCAGGTGCTCTCCATCGCGCTGTACTTTTGTACGATGGATGCTAAGTCAGCGAATTTCAGTATGCGGCGGTGATTGATGCCGTTGAGGATTCCTTCGTCCGCGCAATTGTTGCATAACGCTGATATTGCGTCCTCGTCACGGCAATCTTTTACCTTGTCCTTGACAAGGAGGAATCTAGCCCAGAAGTGGTGGACCGTTTTCTGAGACTGTTGTTTTATGCTCATGAGAGCGTCTATATCCGGGTAGGTTGGTGGAATTAAATCCAAACCCCGACCTGACCGATTATCCGGAGTCTGACGACCTTCCGGGCTTAACAGTCCGAGTTCCAGAATATCATCTGATTGTTTAGGACCGCCGTCCGATGCTATGTTCGGAGGGCTGGTCGCATCCTTTCGCGAGTGGGTATCCGGCTCTTCCTAATCGGCGATTCGAACATAGTCCATCTTCGGTATAGAAGAAGACTCGTCGTCCTGCTCCACGACTACCGCAATCTGGTGGGTGACCGGTAGGGTCTTGATTTCTCCTTGATCGGTTTTAGGCCCGATCCGATCGTAGTCTGTGGCCATTCCCAAAGCGGCGATGCGATCTAGGAGTTTGTTCAAAGACGAAAACTCTGTTGGATCCATCTGCTTGGAGTGCTCGGAGTTGATGTGAAGGGGGTTTTCGATGGCCCGAGAGGTCATCGTCGGCTCAACGGCCGAACGGGCGATCATAGTAAAGCCGCCCAACCTGAGGGTTTGGCCCGGGGCCAGAGCTCCCCCGGAGGTGATGTTGTCTTTAAGGACAAGGCGAGCCATCGAGCCTTTTGTCGACGGCACAGTGGAACTCTCAATGAAAGCACCAATGTCAGTGTCAAAACCGGCGGATCTCGGATAGGGGGTCCCGAACTGTGCGTCTAGGATCGATGGTAACAGGAGACGGGGGACACGATGTTTACCCAGGTTCGGGCCCTCTCTATGGAGGTAATACCCTATGTCCTGCTTGATTGATCTTGATGAATATGAGTGTTACAAGAGTTGATCTACCACGAGATCGTAATGGCTAAACCCTAGAAGTATAACCTGTATGACTATGGTAATGAATATATCCTTTCCGGGCTAACCCCTCCGGTTTATATAGACACCGGAGGGGAATCTAGGGTTACATAGAGTCGGTTACATAATAAGGAATCTTCATAGTCGGTCACCAAGCTTGCCTTCACGCCAAGGAGAGTCCAATCCGAACACAGGTACAGTCTTCGGCCTTCATGTCTTCACAGCCCATCAGTCCGGCCCATGGATAACAGGCCGGACGCTCGAGGACCCCTTAGTCCAGGACTCCCTCACCCGGTGAGGGTCAGCTTCCAGAGCTAGGATTGACCTGGGAGCACTACTTGGCTGCCCCGGCCCCGCCAGAGGAGATCATCGACGGTGTCTTGTGCCACACAAGGGCCGACATGGTGATCAGAATGTTTTGGGTAATTTCTCATTTACACAGTTAAAAATCTTCGAATAAGCTTAGTTATTGTACTAATCAATGTTGTCTTGTTTGATTGCAGACCTTCTACAGGTGTGAGGAGGGATACGAGGAGGCCTGTGAACGGGTTATCGATGCCGAGTGCAGGCGCCTACTACAAAAGTTACGCCACGAGGCTCGGGTGCAGGTTGTTCGAGACTACTTCGCCTCGCGTGGTGTTCGGAAGCCCAAGAAGAAGTGCCGCAGAAAGTTTTTGTATAAGGAGGAGTACATGAAGGTAATTGCCTATATTCTTAAGGCCTTGTTCTTAGTTTCGTTGATTTGATTCATAGGCATAGCGCTCAAGTTTCTCTTTACCGACTTAGGTGTCCCCGAGATGGTGTGCTGATAAGATGGATTGTTGGGAGGCATTGGTGGATGAGTGGTGCTCAGACGCATGGCGGGCCATCCACAAAGGTGCCAAGGGCAAGCGTTCCCAAATGAGAGGTGTGCCACACCATCAAGGCAGCGCCAACTTATATCAATACGGACGGAACTGGGTATGTGGTTTGCTTCATGATTCATGTAATTCATTCTGTCATGCTAGCTTGAGCCCTTTAATTACTAATACTATGTTCCTCTCTTTTAGGCGGGATACTATATGGCACCAGTGCCAGAGGTGTTCGATCTCTATGCCATGGCCCATACTTCCCCGTTCAAGAAGGCCAAGGAATTCTCTGTGTCTGACCTCGATCATCTAGAGAATTTCACCAACATATCCTCCCACAACAAGCTCGTGAAGTACAGAGATGAGAGGAAGGCAAGGAAAGGGGAGGACTTTAACTTGAGCGAGCCGTTTGATCCGGAGCTGGTGATGATATCTGGTGGCGGGAGGTCCCATGCCTCGATAGCCATTGGAGATGGACTTATCCGTTGTCCTCGCACTCTCCCGGAGATCAAGGCGTGCCAAACAAGCTCAGATCATGAGATAAGGCCTCGTCCAGGGCCAATTGAGCTCGCCTTCCAGGTTAGTTATACGGACTCAGATTTCTTTCAAGCATTACATTGTGTGTGCAGCCATCGATGATTACAATGCTAACGAGGAGTGGTGTTGTAGGCTGCTCTTCAGACTAAGAGAGATAGAACCCAAACACTTCTGGCAGAGAGGGAGCTGGAGTTGGAGGAGAAGATGGCAAGGTTGATGGAGGAGGAGAGGGCACGGAATGACATGCAGAACCGTGCCATGTACGAGTTCCTTGTGGTAAGTTTCTTCTGCATATTAGCCAAATCATGCACGTAATGTTCGTTTCATTACTAACTAGTATGACTAACCCATGAAAACCAAATGTGCAGTATGTGTGCCAGAAGGCCGGTCAGACCCCTCCGCCGATGCCAGAGATTGCTCCGGGGACCACGATGAATTTAATTTGAATGGTCATTAGTTACTAGTATTAACATTTGAGTGTCATCATGCTAACGAGACATTTCAAATGACCGTTGGTGTAGCGTTCCTCCAGACAAGCATCCCACGATCCTTCTCCAGGTGGTGGTACTGGCACGAAACATGATGGTGCTTCACCTCCGTGATGACGGTAAGTTTTCTCTACTGTTTTGCTTATGACATGCATAAATACCTAGACTTAGCTTTATTTCCTCCAAAATGCTTACCACAATGACCTAGACTTAGCTTATCTTCCTCCAAAATGACATAATTAGCTTACTTAGCTCCAAAATGATCTATACTTAGCTTTGTTTCCTCCGAAATGACCTAAGTTAGCTCTAATATGCTAAGTTATCTCTAATATGCTTAGTTACCTAGGTTTGCTCAATAATGACATACACTTAGCTTACTTATGTAAAAAAATGGCATAATTAGCTTACTTAGGTTTGAAATGGCATAACAATCTTGGTAACGTCATATATATATATCATATAGTTAGCTTATTTTCCTCGAAAATGACAAAATAAGCCTAATTAGCTCTGAAATGATCAATTTTACCTAAGTTAGCTCCAAAATGACCTAAGTTAGCTCTAAAATGCTAAATTAGCTCTAATATGCTTACTTACATAGGTTAGCTCAATAAATACCTATATTTAGCTTACTTATGTCAAAAATGGCATAATATGCTTAGTTAACTAAAAATGGCATATTTAGCTAGGTTAGCTCCAAAATGACCCATTTTACCTAGGTTAGCTCCAATATGATCCATTTTACCTAGGTTAGCTTCAAAATGACCAAGTTTACCTAGGTTAGCTCCAATATGATCGATTTTAGCTAGGTTAGCTCCAAAATGATCCATTTTATCTACGTTAGCTCAAAAATGGCATAATTACTTATGTTAGCACAAAAAATGACCTATATTTTCCTTTTTTCCCTCCAAATTTACATAATAAGCTTAGTTAGCTCAAAAATGGCATAATTACCTATGTAAGCTCTAAAATGACACAAATAAGGAATAAGAAGAAGAAAAACAAGGAAGAAGAGAAAAAAGAAAGAATAGAAGTAGAAAGAGAAGAAAACGAAAGAATAAAAGAAGAAGAATGAGAAGCAAAATGGTAAAAACCTTCTTCTTCTTCTTCTAGTCTTCTAGTATTCTTCTTCTTCTTCTTTTTCTTCTTCTCCAAAATGACCTAAGTTAGCTCTAATATGCTTAGTTACCTAGGTTAGCTGCTTTATATCAAAAATGGCATAATATGCTTAGTTCACTCAAAAATGGCATAATTAGCTAGGTTAGCTCCATTTTACCTAAGTATGCTTACTTCTTCTTCTTCTTCTTCATTTTATTCTTATTCTTCTAATCTTCTTCTTCTAACTTTCTTATTTCCCATTTTGCAGATTTCATTCACTTGACAAAAGCTTGCATTGAGGGAGTACTTCTTATCCCTTTCTGTATTTCTTTTGTATCGTTGAACTATGCATGTATCGTTGGATGAAACTATTGTAATATATATGGTTGGATGCCTCTATGTTGAACTTGCCATGTATGATGGAACTATGCATGGAACTTGGTATGGTTGGATGGAACTATGCATGAATGATGAATTTATGTGTTGGGTATCTTATATGTTTGCTCTGTAATTGCCCTGTGAAAAAAATATATGTGTGTCATCTATTTTCTTTGAAAATGCTTGGATATAAGAAAAAACAGAAAAAGAGACAATGCAGCCTCTTTGCCATCTGCCACTGATGGCAAAGGGTTCTTTTCCGTCTACCACCGACGACAAAGCAGCCACATGGCAGCAACCTATGCAACCTGGGAGCTGACCATTTGGTTACTTTGCCGTCCGCCAGCGGACGGCAAAGGCGAGGGAATGTTTACCGTTCGCTGGCGGACGATAAAGGTTGCTGTTAGCCACCTAACGTGCCTAACGCCTATTAGTTGTCATCCATTTTATTTGTCGTCCGCCACTGACAGCAAAGATTCTTTGCCGTTCACTTTGATGAAGCAGCCAGCAAAGAACCTCTTTACCATAGCCCTCTTTGTCGGACAGCTTTGTCGTCAGTGGCAGACGACAAAGTGCTTTGCCGTCCGCTTTTGGTACCTTTGCCGTCTTCTTTTGGTACCTTTGTCGTCCGCCATAGCAGACGGCAAATAAGTTGATTCATGTAGTGTAACAGGTCGAAAGTCAGGTCGGGATAGAATTGTGCCATGGAGAACATGGGCCGCTAAGAGGCCAAAAGTCAGGTCGGACCATAAATGGCACAACTCTGATGTGGGGGTGTTAACAGGCCGAAAGACACACCGGGCTAGAATTGGACCATGAAGAACATGGGCCGCTAAGAGGGAAAAAGTCAGGTCGGACCGTAAATGGCCCAATTCCTCTATGGGATGTTAACAGGCTGAAAGACACACCGGGCAGGAAATTAGCCCAACTGTAGAATGGGTCGCTAAAAGGCCAAAAGACGTATGGCCTGAAACTTGGCCCATCTCTAGAACGGGATGCTAACAAGCCGAAACAACCTCAGGCCGCATTTGAGCCCCAAGATATGGCGGGCTATTAATGCACTCGAGCTGACGATGGGTTGCAATGGTGTTAAATAGTTGACGGACCGAATTGGCATAACTCATATGTGTTGTGGCCCTAAATGGGCCAGATGCAAGTAGGGCCTAAATGGGCTGGCCTTTTTAACGCAGATGGGCCACTGTTGGGCCGTGCCACATGTCACCATTTCATAGGCGCGTCTCGTCCATTGAACGAATGATATCTGTTGCAACGCCGAGCTAACACGTGGTACCATTGGTGAATGGGAATTTTACACATGGAAAATCACCACTGGTCCATGTTGTTAATGGGTTATCGTATCAAACCCGCACCCGATAGCTTAACGGCGACCCGTTGCAGTGGATGCCACGTGTCGGTTACCCTTGAAGAAAACATTTCCATGACGTGCCATTTATCGTCATAGAAGTGGACAATTTCGTGATGATAATTTGAGTATTGTCGTGGAACACTTCTACGACAGCACATGCATGACTATCTTAATTCTATCATAAAATCGTCACGGATGTACATGCATGACAGAAAACATGACCTCCTCTCACAAACACGTATCATCACAGACGTATTTTTTTTGTAGTGGAGGCATCAACTAAAACAGGATGGCCGCAAACCTTATTAGGAGAAGTTGCCGACGAAGAAGACCCACGAGCCCGACTTCAGGAAGCCCAGATGCTCCCAAAATTTATGGACCACTTCTTCTTTCGTTTTCCTCCTTGTCTGCACCTTAGACTAAGTACATCCATCATCATGGTCCTCGCCCGAGAAAGCCTCGCTTGCTATCCGCAACACAACAGCGTCATCGACCCGCTGCGCATCGACATCGTCATCGGTAAGCAGAGCGAAGCGCGATCCAGACCCGGGCGGGAAAACCGAGGCGAGTTTGTCTGGGTTGATCATGAGGCGGAAGCTCTCCAGTAACCGATGGTGACCAACACGGCTGGCAAAATCCACAACCACCATCTCCATGCCCAGGGAATCCACTCTCCATCCCATAGAAGGCGCCCTTCCTTGATCTTGACTGCCTCATCCCTCAAGAAGAAGAAATTATGGGGCCGACCGAGGTAGAGGTAACCAGGATGCCAGTTGGTGTTGGAAATATGCCCTAGAGGCAATAATAAATTAGTTATTATTATATTATATTTCATTGTTCATGATAATCGTTTATTATCCATGCTAGAATTGTATTGATAGGAAACTCAGATACATGTGTGGATACATAGGCAACACCATGTCCCTAGTAAGCCTCTAGTTGACTAGCTCGTTGATCAATAAGATGGTTACGGTTTCCTGACCATGGACATTGGATGTCGTTGATAACAGGATCACATCATTAGGAGAATGATGTGATGGACAAGACCCAATCCTAAGCCTAGCACAAGATCGTGTAGTTCGTTTGCTAAAGCTTTTCTAATGTCAAGTATCATTTCCTTAGACCATGAGATTGTGCAACTCCCGGATACCGTAGGAGTGCTTTGGGTGTGCCAAACATCTCAACATAACTGGGTGGCTATAAAGGTACACTACAGGTATCTCCGAAAGTGTCTGTTGGGTTGGCACGAATCGAGACTGGGATTTGTCACTCCGTGTAAACGGAGAGGTATCTCTGGGCCCACTCCGTAGGACATCATCATAATGTGCACAATGTGACCAAGGAGTTGATCAAGGGATGATGTGTTATGGAACGAGTAAAGAGACTTTCCGGTAACGAGATTGAACAAGGTATCGGATACCGACGATAGAATCTCGGGCAAGTACAATACCGCTGGACAAAGGAAATTGTATACGGGATTGATTGAATCCTCGACATCGTGGTTCATCCGATGAGATCATCGTGGAACATGTGGGAGCCAACATGGGTATCCAGATCCCGCTGTTGGTTATTGGCCAGAGAGTTGTCTCGGTCATGTCTGCATGGTTCCCGAACCCGTAGGGTCTACACACTTAAGGTTCGGTGACGCTAGAGTTGTTATGGGAAATAGTATGTGGTTACCGAAGGTTGTTAGGAGTCCCGGATGAGATCCCGGACATGACGAGGAGCTCCGGAATGGTCCGGAGGTGAAGATCGGTATATTGGACGAAGGGTATTGGAGTCTGGAATTGTTTCGGGGGTACCAGGTGATGACCAGCATGTCCGAAAGGGGTTTCGGAGGCCCCGGCAAGCGTTGGGGGGCCTTATGGGCCAAGGGGAGAGGGCACATCAGCCACTAAGGGGCTGAGCGCCCCTCCCACCCCATCTCACTTAACCAGGAGAGGTGGGGGCGCCACCCCTAGGGCAGCCGCCCCTCCCGGTTTGCGGGGCAAGTTTCCTAGGGGGTGGGGGCGCCCAAACCCATCTAGGGTTTCCCCTGTGGCCGTCGCCCCTCCCCTAGGGAACCCTAGGGAGCCTCCCCCTCCTCCCTTCCGCCTATATATAGTGAGGGAGAGAAAGAGGGCAGCCGCACCCTTCCCCTGGCGCAGCCCTCTTCCTCCTCCAACACCTCATCCTCCTCCGTAGTGCTTGGCGAAGCCCTGTCGGAGAACCACGAGCTCCATCACCACCACGTCGTCGTGCTGTCGGAGTTTTCCCTCAACTTCTCCTCTCACCTTGCTGGATCAAGAAGGAGGAGACGTCTCCCAACCGTACGTGTGCTGAACGCGGAGGTGCCGTCCGTTCGGCGCTAGGATCATCGATGATTTGGATCACGACGAGTACGACTCCATCAACCCCGTTCACTTGAATGCTTCCGCTTTGCGATCTACAAGGGTATGTAGATGCACTCTCCTTCCCCTCGTTGCTAGATTACTCCATAGATTGATCTTGGTGATGCGTAGAAAATTTTAAATTTCTACTACGATCCCCATCAGTGGCATCATGAGCTAGGTCTATGCGTAGTTTCTATGCACGAGTAGAACACAAAGCAGTTGTGGGCGTCGATTTTGTCAATTTACTTTCCGTTACTAGTCTTATCTTGATTCGACGGCATCGTGGGATGAAGCGGCCCGGACCGACCTTACACGTACTCTTACGTGAGACTGGTTCCACCGACTGACATGCACTAGTTGCATAAGGTGGCTAGCGGGTGTCTGTCTCTCCCACTTTAGTCGGATCGGATTCGATGAAAAGGGTCCTTATGAAGGGTAAATAGAAATTGGCATATCACGTTGTGGTTTTCGCGTAGGTAAGAAACGTTCTTGCTAGAAACCTATAGCAGCCACGAAAAAACTTGCAACAACAATTAGAGGACGTCTAACTTGTTTTTACAGCATATGCCTTGTGATGTGATATGGCCAAAAGGATGTGATGAATGATATATGTGATGTATGAGATTGATCATGTTCTTGTAATAGGAATCACGACTTGCATGTCGATGAGTATGACAACCGGCAGGAGCCATAGGAGTTGTCTTAATTTATTTATGACCTGCGTGTCAACATAAACGTCATGTAATTACTTTACTTTATTGCTAAAGCGTTAGCCATAGTAGTGGAAGTAATAGATGACGAGACAACTTCAAGAAGACACGATGATAGAGATCATGATGATGGAGATCATGGTGTCATGCCGGTGAAAACGATGATCATGGAGCCCCGAAGATGGAGATCAAAAGGAGCAAAATGATATTGGCCATATCATGTCACTATTTGATTGCATGTGATGTTTATCATGTTCTACATCTTATTTGCTTAGAACGACAGTAGCTTAAATAAGATGATCCCTCACTAAAATTTCAAGAAAGGTGTTCCCCCTAACTGTGCACCGTTGCGAAGGTTCGTTGTTTCGAAGCACCACGTGACGATCGGGTGTGATAGATTCTAACGTTCGAATATAACGGGTGTTGACGAGCCTAGCATGTACAGACATGGCCTCGGGACACATGCGAAACACTTAGGTTGACTTGACGAGCCTAGCATGTACAGACATGGCCTCGGAACACGGAAGACCGAAAGGTCGAACATGAGTCATATAGAAGATACGATCAACATGAGATGCTCACCGTTGATGACTAGTCCGTCTCACGTGATGATCGGACACGGCCTAGTCGATTCGGATCATGTTTCACTTAGATGACTAGAGGGATGTCTATCTGAGTGGGAGTTCATTAAATAATTTGATTAGATGAACTCAATTATCATGAACATAGTCTAAATTGTCTTTGCAAATATGTTGTAGATAAATAGCTCACGTTGTAGCTCCCTGTTTCAATATGTTCCTAGAGAAAGATTAAGTTGAAAGATATTGTAAGCAATGATGCGGACTAGGTCCGTAGTCCGAGGAGTGTCCTCACTACTACACAGAAGGCTTACGTCTTTGATGCACCACTCGATGTGCAAACCCCTACAACGTCGTCCGTGGATGTTGTGAACACCTGACAGACACATCCTGATGACTACTTGATAGTTTAGTGCACCATACTTTACGGCTTAGAATCGGGATTCCAATGATGTTTTGAACGCCATAGAACATATGAGATGTTCCAAGAGCTGAAATTGGGATTTCAGGCTCATGCCCGTGTTGAGAGGTATGAGACCTCTGACAAGTTCTTTTGCCAACAAGATGGAGGAGAATAGCTCAGCTAGTGAGCATGTGCTCAGAATGTCTGGGTTCTACAATCACTTAAATCAAGTGGGAGTTAAACTTCTGGATAAGATAGTGATTGATAGAGTTCTCTAGCCACTATCACTAAGCTACTAGATCTTCGTGATGAACTATGACATGCAAGGGATGGTGCTTAAGACCGCAAAAGGTAGAAATCAAGGAGCATCAAGTGTTGATGGTTTAACAAGACCACTGGTTTCAAGAAGGGCAAGGGCTAGAAGGGAAACTTCATGGATGGCAAACCAGTTGCCGCTCCAGTGAAGGAACCCAAGGTTGAACCCAAACCCGAGACTAAGTGCTTCTATTGTAAAGGGAACGGTCACCGGTAGCAGAATTACCCCAAATGCATGGTAGATAAGAAGGCTGGCAACTTCAACAAAATTTATACGTGTTATTAATGTGTACCTCACTAGTACTCCTGGTAGCACCTGGGTATTGGATACCGGTTCAGTTACTATTATTGGTGACTTGACACAAAAGCTACGGACTAAACGGAGACTGGCTGAGGGCGAGGTGACGATGTGTGTTGGAAGTGTTTCCAAAGTTGATGAGATCACCATCGCACGCTCCATCCGCCTTCGGGATTAGTATTGAACCTAGATAAATGTTATCAGGTGTCTACGTTGAGCATCAATATGATTAGATCATGTTCATTGCAATATGGTCATTCATTTAAGTTAGAGAATAATGGTTATTCTGTTTACATGAATGATACCTTTCATGGTCATGCACCCTATGTGAATGGTTCATTGAATCTCGGTCATGGTGATACACATGTTCACGCCAAAAGATGTAGAGTTAATAATGATAGTACCACTTTCTTGTGGCACTGCCGCTTAGGTCATATTGGCGTAAGATGCATGAAGAAACTCCATATCGATGGATGTTTGGAGTCACTTGATTTTGAATCGCTTGACACATGCGAGCCATGCCTCATGGGCAGGATGACTAAGACCCCGTTTTTAGGTACAATGAAACGGGCAAGTGACTTGTTGGAAATCATACATGCAGATGTGTGTGATCCAATGAGAATTGAAGCGTGCGGTGGATATCGCTATTTTCTCATCTTCACTGACGATTTGAGTAGATATAGGTACATTTACTTAATGACGCACAAGTCTGAAACGTTTGAAAAGTTCAAGCGATTTCAGAGTGAAGTTAAGAATCATCATAACAAGAAGATCAAATTCCTACGATCTGATCAATGAGAATTTCTGAGTTATGAGTTTGGCAAACACTTAAGACATTGTGGAATTGTTTCACAGTTGAAGCCACCTGGAACACCACAGGGTAATGGTGTGTCTGGATGTCATAAACAAACCTTATGAGATATGGTGCGATCTATGATGTCTCTTATCGATCTATCGTTTTCATTTTGAGGTTATGCGTTAGAGACAGCTGCATTCACTTTAGATAGGACACCATCTAAGTCCGTTGAGACGACGTCGTAAGAATATGGTTTGGCAAGAAACCAAAGTTGTCGTTTCTTAATGTTTGGGGCTGCGATGCTTAAGGCTTCAGCCGGAGAAGCTCGAACCCAAAGCAGACAAACACATCTTCATAGGATACCCAAGGGTGATAGTTGGGTATACCTTCTATCTCAGATCCGAGGGCAAATTGTTTGTCGCTAAGAACGGGTCCTTTCTCGAGAAGGAGTTTCTCTCGAAAGAATTGAGTAGGAGGAAGATAGAACTTGATGAGGTTGTCGAACCTTTACTTCAACCAGAGAGTGACGCAACACAGAAAGATGTTTTCTGTGGCACCTACGTCTGTTGAATAGGAAGTTAATGATAGTGATCATGAAGCTTCGGATCAAGTTGCTATCGAACCTCGTAGGTCGACAAGGATATGTACTACTCCTAAGTGGTACGGTAATCCTGTCTTAGATATCATGTTGTTAGACAACAATGAACCTACGAGCTATGGAGAAGCGATGGTGGGCCCGTATTCCGACAAATGGTTAGAAGCCATGAAATCTGAGATAGGATCCATATATCAGAACAAAGTATGGACTTTGGTGGACTTGCCTGATGATCGGCAAGCCATTGAGATAAATGGGTCTTTAAGAAGAAGACGGATGTGGGCGCTAATGTTACCGTCTATGAAGCTCGACTTGTGGGAAAGAGTCTTTTCACAAGTTCAAGGAGTTTACTACGATGAGAATTTCTCACCCGTAGCGATGCTTAAGTCCGCCGGAATCATGTTAGCATTAGCTGTATTTTTCGATTATGAAATCTTACAGATGGATATCAAAACAAGTTTTCTTACCAGTTTTCATAAGAAAAGTTGTATGTGATACAATAAAAGGTTTTGAAGATCCTAAGGATGCTAAAAGGTATGCTGGCTCCAGCAATCCTTCTATGGACTAGAGCAAGCATCTCGGAATCGGAATATATGTTTTGATGGAGTGATCAAAGCTTTTAGGTTTATACAATGTTTGCTAGAAACTTGTATTTACAAGAAAGTGAGTGGGAGCACTACAACATTTCTGATAAGTATATGTGGATGACATATTGCTGATTCGAAATAATGTAGAATTTCTGGAAAGCATAAACGGTTGTTTGAAGAGTGTTTTTCAAAGGAAGACCTGGATAAAGCTGCTTAAAAATTGGGCATCAAGATCTATAGAGATAGATCAAGACGCCTGATGATACTTTCAAAGAACGCACACCTTGACATGTTTTTGAAGGAGTTCAAAATAGATCAGTCAAAGAAGGGGTTCTTACCTGAGTTGTAAGGTGTGAAGTTGAGTAAGACTCAAAGCTTGACCACGGCAGAAGAAAGAGGAAGGACGAAGGTCATCCCCTATGCTCTTGTCAT
The DNA here is from genome assembly GCF_056163025.1 of Triticum urartu. Classification (NCBI taxonomy): domain Eukaryota; kingdom Viridiplantae; phylum Streptophyta; class Magnoliopsida; order Poales; family Poaceae; genus Triticum; species Triticum urartu. The sequence goes on along the minus strand of NC_141873.1, from coordinate 505,375,518 downwards.
AGGCTCAATACGGTATGCCATGCTGAGTACCGCACCTGATGTGTGCCTTGCCACATGTCTGGCAAGAGGGTACAAAGGTGATCTAGGACTGGATCACCAGATAGCAGTCAAAATTATCCTTAAAGGAATAAGGAAATGTTTCTCGGTTATGGAGGTGATAAAGAGTTCGGCGTAAAGAGTTATGTCGATGCAAGCTTAACACCTGTCCGGATAGCTCTGAGTAGAGATACCGGATACGTATAGTGGAGCAACAATTTGGAATAGCTCCAAGTGGAACGTGGTAGCAGCATCTACGATATAAAGTTTTGCGAAATACATAGGGATCTGAATATGGCAAGACCCGTTGACTACAACCTCTCTCACAAGCACAACATGATCAAACCCAGAACTCTTTGAGTGTTTATCACATAGCGATGTGAACTAGATTATTGAGTCTAGTAAACTCTTTGGATGTTGGTCACATGGCGATGTGATCTGTGAGTGTTAATCACATGGCGATGTGAACTAGATTATTGACTCTAGTGCAAGTGGGAGACTGTTGGAAATATGCCCTAGAGGCAATAATAAATTAGTTATTATTATATTATATTTCATTGTTCATGATAATCGTTTATTATCCATGCTAGAATTGTATTGATAGGAAACTCAGATACATGTGTGGATACATAGACAACACCATGTCCCTAGTAAGCCTCTAGTTGACTAGCTCGTTGATCAATAAGATGGTTACGGTTTCCTGACCATGGACATTGTCGTTGATAACGGGATCACATCATTAGGAGAATGATGTGATGGACAACACCCAATCCTAAGCCTAGCACAAGATCGTGTAGTTCGTTTGCTAAAGCTTTTCTAATGTCAAGTATCATTTCCTTAGACCATGAGATTGTGCAACTCCCGGATACCGTAGGAGTGCTTTGGGTGTGCCAAACTTCTCAACGTAACTGGGTGGCTATAAAGGTACACTACAGGTATCTCCGAAAGTGTCTGTTGGGTTGGCACGAATCGAGACTGGGATTTGTCACTCCGTGTAAACGGAGAGGTATCTCTGGGCCCACTCCGTAGGACATCATCATAATGTGCACAATGTGACCAAGGAGTTGATCATGGGATGATGTGTTACGGAACGAGTAAAGAGACTTGCCGGTAACAAGATTGAACAAGGTATCGGATACCGACGATCGAATCTCGGGCAAGTACAATACCGCTGGACAAAGGGAATTGTATACGGGATTGATTGAATCCTCGACATCGTGGTTCATCCGATGAGATCATTGTGGAACATGTGGGAGCCAACATGGGTATCCAGATCCCGCTGTTGGTTATTGGCCGGAGAGTTGTCTCGGTCATGTCTGCATGGTTCCCGAACCCGTAGGGTCTACACACTTAAGGTTCGGTGACGCTAGAGTTGTTATGGGAAATAGTATGTGGTTACCGAAGGTTGTTAGGAGTCCCGGATGAGATCCCGAACATGACGAGGAGCTCTGGAATGGTCCAGAGGTGAAGATCGGTATATTGGACGAAGGGCATTGGAGTCCGGAATTGTTCCGGGGGTACCAGGTGATGACCAGCATGTCCGAAAAGGGTTTCGGAGGCCCCGGCAAGCGTCGGGGGGCCTTATGGGCCAAGGGGAGAGGGCACATCAGCCTACTAAGGGGCTGAGCGCCCCTCTCACCCCATCTCACGTAACCAGGAGAGGTGGGGGCGCCACCCCTAGGGCAGCCGCCCCTCCCGGCTTGGGGGGCAAGTTTCCTAGGGGGTGGGGGCGCCCAAACCCATCTAGGGTTTCCCCTGTGGCCGCCGCCCCTCCCCTAGGGAACCCTAGGGCGCCTCCCCCTCCTCCCTTCCGCCTATATATAGTGAGGGAGAGAGAGGGCAGCCGCACCCTTCCCCTGGCACAGCCCTCTTCCTCCTCCAACACCTCATCCTCCTCCGTAGTGCTTGGCGAAGCCCTGCCGGAGAACCACGAGCTCCATCACCACCACGCCGTTGTGTTGTCGGAGTTTTCCCTCAACTTCTCCTCTCACCTTGCTGGATCAAGAAGAAGGAGACGTCTCCCAACCGTACGTGTGTTGAACGCGGAGGTGCCGTCCGTTCGGCACTAGGATCATCGGTGATTTGGATCACGACGAGTACGACTCCATCAACCCTGTTCACTTGAACGCTTCCGCTTAGCGATCTACAAGGGTATGTAGATGCACTCTCCTTCCCCTCGTTACTAGATTACTCCATAGATTGATCTTGGTAATGCGTAGAAAATTTTAAATTTCTGCTACGATCCCCATCAGTTGGATCTTCCGTCAAGGAAAGTGGAGGAGGAAGTCGCCGTTCACCGGAGTGGTAGGGGATGTTCAAGAGAATTAGGCCTGGAATGTTGGCACCCTGACAAGAGCCCCTTTTACCTAGTACTTGGTGCACAAGTTTTACCCCAAAACATTCACCTAGCCATCCGTTAGGGCAAGGGGAGAAGTGCAAGGCATCCAAAACCTCATCAAGCTCATTCCCTCCATAAAGTGAGATCATCCATTTCCTTTTTCCCTCCCCTTTGTTTCTTGCTGATGGTCGGTAGAATGGAGTGTGAAAACTTCATCAAGCACTTAGTAGCACGAGGCTATGACCAAGTGTTATATGGCATGGTCGGTACTTGCAATTTTAACGTTCTAGTCACCCGACATTGTTGCGGCATAGGACATCGAACATGTTTGTCTCGACCTTCAATTCAGTTGTTGAGCTACCCACTCGAATTGGCCACCACCATGTCTCCAGGCCAAGCTCGAGCATGTCGAGCGCCCATAGCCTCATCTCTCGTTCTTTCTCCGCCTAGATCACCTCTGGTGCATCGCGAAGCTCGCTCCACCTCCAATTTTCCACGGCAGAGCCCATTAGGAGGGGGCGGACGCGTCACCAACGCTAACATACTCCCTCCGTTCAGAATTATAAAATGTTCTAGATTTTTTTAATATAAAAATTAGATTATTTAGCGTGTTTGCTCACTCATGTCAGTCCGTATGCAGTCCATATTTATTTTTGAAGAAAATCAGCAACCACAAATAAAGCACGTGCACCACCACCTCAGCTTCCTTACCTACCCTACCACCACCAGCACCAGGATTGGTTGAGTTCGTCTCCGCGCCGCCGCCGCCGCCGTCAATCTCCTCGGTGAGCCCCCGTCCCCGTTCCCTTCCATCCTCCATTTTGTTTGTGCTAGATCTGAGGATATTGCACTGGGTTTGACTTTGACGTCACCGGAGACTCTGTTTGCGTGCTGTATCATGTCGCTGTCGTTAGAGTAAACTGATTTGTACAGGTCCGAATCCTATTATTGCTCTGCCGCGCGCCGGCAACTTCGCCGGTCGACATCAGCGGCATGGCCAGCTTTTGGCCCTCTTCAAGCTCCGGGCTCTGCCGTCGTGTCGACGCGCTTGTCCTGTCCGTCCCTAGCCGCCGCTCCTGCTGTAGAGCTCGATGCCTCCGGCTTCATTTCGCTCTCACCGAGCGCAAGAGCCCCACGGGCATTCCGTCGAACATGACGTATGCAGTGGCGCGCGAGTCAAAATCAATGGCAAATACTCCTAGTATAGAACGCCGGATGTTGGTAGCTGCCACTGCAACAACAGATTGGTAATGGAGGTGCTCCAGTGGAGAGGACCCAAGCAAATCCCCACGCCGTAGCGGCCGCCCACTAAGCCGCCGGGTCATAACAGTTCTGGGCGCCATACGACTTCTGGTGAATCACTACTCATGGAAGATTGGGGCCCAGACCTGCATTTTCAAACAAGTGAGACCAACTTGAAATAGAAATGAGTTTACTCGCGAATTTTAATTTGAAATAGAATTGCAATTTAATACTAATGTCTGTGTTTGCAAAGGGTGTTTGATGGTAGGAAATAGGTTGAGCTACTTAATTTATTCAATTATTAGCTCCACAAATGTCTCTTGTTCCCCCCGTTAAGCAGTTAACAGCCTTGGTCTCACACGCTTGTGGTTGTGGCAATAATTCAGTCATTCTGCATCATCGTACATGCGAGTACTATGTAACAAGCACTAATTATTTGATTTTGTAGGTATATCAAGCCACTCCAGATGGCAACCTATGAGCCCAAGAACATCCTCATAACCGGTGCCGCGGGTTTCATCGCGTCCCACGTGGCAAACCGTCTGGTCAGGAATTACCCGCGCTACAACATCTTCATTCTCGACAGGGTCGACTATTGCTCCAGCCTTAGAAACCTCGACCCTTCTCGTGGATCCCCGAATTTCAAGTTTGTCAGGGGCGACATCGCCAGTGCCGACTTGGTGAACCACCTCCTGGTCACCGAGTCGATCGATACCGTCATGCACTTTGCTGCCCAGACTCACGTCGACAACTCCTTCAGCTGTTCCTTTGAGTTCACCAAAAACAATGTGTACGGTACCCACATCCTCCTCGAGGCATGCAAGCAGGTTAAGATCAGAAGGTTCATTCATGTCAGCACCGATGAAGTCTACGGAGAAACTGATGTCAATGCTGTTGTTGGTAACCATGAGGAATCTCGGCTGCTTCCGACGAACCCGTATTCGGCTACGAAAGCCGGGGCAGAGATGCTGGTGATGGCCTACGCAAGGTCCTATAATCTTCCGGTGATCACCACACGAGGTAACAATGTGTATGGGCCAAACCAGTTCCCCGAGAAGCTCATCCCCAAATTTGCTCTCCTGGCAATGAGAGGCCTGCCACTCCCGGTTTATGGGAATGGCTCGAATGCCAGGAGCTACTTGTACTGTGAGGATGTCGCAGAAGCCTTTGATGTTGTTCTTCACAGAGGAGAGGTTGGGCATGTGTATAACATCGCCGCGGCTAAGGAGAGGGGAGTGGTGGATGTGGCCAGGGACATATGTGAGATTCTTGGGGTGGACCCTGAGAAGGCCATCAAGTTCGTGGAGGACAGGCCGTTCAATGACCAAAGGTACTTTGTGGACGGTGAGAAGATGAGGAGGCTGGGGTGGTCGGAGCGCACAACGTGGGAGGAGGGACTGAGGAAGACGGTGGAGTGGTACGCCAGCAATGCTGATTACTGGGGAGATGTTGGCGTTGTCTTGCGAGGGCAGCATCGTAACTGGACATATGCTGCCTCATCACCGCAAGCTGATGAAGCAGATGAGGATCCTACGTTGAAAAGCGCAAGATCGAAGTGCAGGGCAATGTTATAAACTTTACACCCATGCATCCATAGGCACAGGAGGCAACAACACGATTCAAGCCTCAAATACGAGTGAGTTTCCTAAGCTACTACTGCCATTGTGTCTTGCACACAACTGTTACGAGTGCACAGATTTTGCCTAAAGGTTCAGTCTATTTTAATGGAGGCATGCCTTTCTTTTCCTGATGAATTAATGGAGGCAGTCTAGTGGTGATTTGCTTACATCTTAAATCTTCATAATTCTTTTACATGGATGAATTACAAATGCCTTTTTCCATCTCCAAGATCTAGTGCATCACCTTGAGTTGTAGAGAAAATCTCCTTTGTATCAGTGAATTACGCTAGTTGGACTCGAGGATATAGCCAAGATTAATTATCTCCAAGATCAGTTGTCAGCCATAAGTGCTGGCCTGCTGGGAGCTTCTTAATCTTGTTGCAGTAAGTAGTCTTTTTAAGGCCGGTAATACTTTCAGGTATAGCATGAACTAGTAATGTGAGCGCGCTTTGCTGCGCCGCTCTTCACTGGGACGTCTATCTTCCAGAAAATCTGTTCACTTGTTCTCAAATAACAACTTAACGATCTGAAGAGAACTGTGAGATTGATGTGAATCTGTTTTCTTGTTTTTTAGTTGAAATCTTATTTCTTGTTGGCATGAAAGAAATCATGGACTCTTTTCTAGTGACAACCATGAGATTAATCGACTCCTATGACTGGATCGTGAGTTATCTCTATATATGCATCCATCGAAGTTCTGTCTTCAAGTTTGCTGAAATTTATCTGCCTCTTCGAGCTTCCTCCCACATGAGTGGTAGGTTCTTCAGTCCCATCTTTGAGATGGTAGACTTGTTGACTCCAATTCAAATTATTCAATCCGACATTGCTTTGCAAAAGTTTGAAAAAATTATTGATTTTCCTCCACAACAATCTGCATTGGCTAGCGACAATAAAAACAATCATTGACAGTAGCAGTATGCCAGTATCTCTCAATATCTCACTTCAGGATGAGCAAACAAAGCAATGGCAACACCACACAACGCAGAGCAACACACAATAAAGCAAACAAATTTCACTCAATGTCTCTCCATCTCTCCTCTATGAATAAACCTGGTCCAAAAGTGCCCCAATATTACCCAGACGGTAGCACACAGCAGCAACACACATCAATCAATGACATATTCTCATCGAAAACCCAAGTCGATGCCTAGGCTCATCTGCACCCGGCCAGAAAAAATATTCAAAACAAATACTAAAAAATCCAAAGAAAACCTTTTTTGTGTGTGATAGACAATTTTATGTGTGAGGTTCGCTCCAAATTTCAACTTATTTTGACATTTGAGCAGCTCTCAGCAAGAAAAAAACGGGTCAGAACAGTATGTGAACAATAAACTTTTTTACAGACCCTGATTTTGTCTTTTTGCTGAGAGTTGCTCAGATGTCCAAATGAGTTGAAACTTGGAGCGCACCTCACGCATAAACTTATCTACCACACACAAAAAATTGGAATTTTTATTTTAATTCTTTTAGTAATTTTTTGATTTTTTTCATCGGGTTGGGAGGGGGGGGGGGGGGGGTTGCAGATAAGCTCGGGAGCAGAAACGCCGCACTCTTCTCATCTGCTTTTCTTCGCCGCTCAATCTTCAGCAGAAACGCAACACATGTCAGCAACAACAATAGGTCCATAACCTCCTAGTGCCCTCCAAGCCCTTGTCTTCAATTATACAGCGGCAGCACAAGTCCAGGGTTCCCTCGTATCGCTCCCTCCAGCGCGATCAGGGGGCCAACCCCAGCGCCCCGGCCGTCGCCCCCTCCCCCTCTCCTCCACCTTGTCATCCCCAGAGACGTGCGCCGGCTAAGCCTGGGCGCCGCCGGTAATGGGGACGACGGGGATCTAGGCTGCAGCCCCGTGGTCTAGAGGGACCGGCGGCGCGAGATCGCCCTTCGGTCTTCGTCTTTCCCGGCGGTTCGGCGCTGCTCCAGTGGCTTCATGGGGAGGGCGGATCAGGAGGGGATGTGGCCATGGTTGACTGGTCGACGGTGCCTCCGGTCTGATCTGATCTGGCCGGTGCCGCTGGCGGTGGTGGCCATCTCCTCCGTCAGGGTGGTCGGCCCGAGGCTGGATGGTCAAATCTCGAGATCCGCCATCTAGTTCCGGTTGCGAGTCGGGAAGACATAGTTGCCGGTGAAAACCGAGGTGATGGCGGCGTTCTGTGTCGTTACCTTGATGAAGGCATCGTCGTGTTACTACTATCGACCCACTCGTGCTGCTCCGGGGGAAACCCTAGGATCTGGTCTTCCAGATCGGATGATGGCGGTACTGCAGTGTCGTTTTCTCTCTTGGGAGCATCGTTTGTGGAGCAGAGCTGGAAGACAGAGGCAGGAGGTAGAGCAGCTTCGTCTTGCACGGAGCTTTCGATGGAGATGTCAAGTCATGCGTGGCTGATAGGTGCTATGTTGTGTCATGCTTGGTCGGCAGGTGCTACGCACGACACCGCGTCTGGACGGACGAGCGCGGGGCGGTGGCGCCGTGGTGGCGTCGACGGATGAACGGACTGGCAAGGATGATGCAGATCTTTCTCCCAAGATGGGTCAGCGGTTCGATGATGATGACGGCGTCTAAAACGTGATCATGTGGTGTACGCTTTAGGTCTGCTACACCGGCTGTGGGTTCCAATATGTTATTTGGGGCCAGTTCTTTTCGGCGATTATTCCAGAATCGCCCCCCTCCCTAGCTTCTTCCAGAATCGTCACTCCATATTTTTTTTACAATCCTATCTAGTTAAGGTCTAATTAGCTAGGATTGTAAAAAACATATGGAGTGGTGATTCTGGGAGAAGCTGGGGAGGGGGGCGATTCTGGTAGAATCGCCCAAAAGAACTGGCCCTTGGATGGATCGGCGACAACACCGATTTTAGATATGGGGAGTGAGAGCACTCCACATTATCAAGTTTTGTAGGTGTGAGTGGTGGCTTCGGATGGCTTGATATATGTTCTTGTTAGACCTATGTTGAATAATAATTAAAAATGATTGTATGCATCGATTGCTGTAGAGGTCGGGGGTCTTAACCTCCTTTTCCAAAAAAAAAGCACAAGTCCAGCATCAGCACAAGGTCCGACTGCCTCCACGCACAAAGTCCAGCATCAGCACGACACCATCCCTCCTCGGTCCTTGCGCTCGTTCATGCCGCCGACCGCCTTGACTGTGCCAACGCCCCTCCCAGCTCCCGGTTTCTCCGCCCAGCCAGCGCCTGGTCCCTGCACCCTCTTCACGACCAGCGCCGGCTCCCTTCGTCGCCACACACATCCACTGCCTGACAACGTCGCCTCCCTATAAGGTCAGCCCTTCTCTCTCAATTTAGAAAAAAGTGGGCGAGCTCAGGGCACCCCGAGAGGGGAGGTGGAGAGAGATGAGCCTCCCGCCGAAACCCCTTTGTGCTACCAAACGGGAGGAAGAAGACAATGTCGCAACCGCCCACTGCCTTCAACGAAGAAGCAACAAGGCACCTCCTCCCCGCGCCCAACCAGACGAGACCTGTTATGTGACACTCTCTGCGTCAAGTTGCTGAGGATTCGCACAGGCATGTCTTCGACTGAGCCGGCCCATGAAGATAGCGACGTGAACTGTAGCTCAAAAATAAAAAATGTGCACCGGGGGATTCAAACATGGGATCGATAGCTATAAACGACAAGTTCCTACCAGCTGAACTGGGAGCTGCACCTGACCGTGTTGGAGCATCAAACTTAAAGAACCAAATACGCTGCGCAGATCCGAATTGGTTTAGGAATTTCGAAAGCAATTTTTTTCTTCAAAAAATGGAATGTTCCGTGAGACAGAAAATATTTCAAAAATTGTGAAAATTATTATGGAAAACTATAACATTTTTTAAAACAAGGAATTTTTGAAAATCATGAACAATTTTTTGAAATGGGAACATTTTCCCAAATTCCAAAACAAAATTGGGAAACGCGAACATATTTGAAAATTCCTGAATAAAATTTGAAAACATGATTTTAAAGAAACTTGTGAACATTTTTTGAAACTCCTGAAAAAATGAAAACATGAACAATTTTTAAAAACAAGAACATTTTTTGAACATTGTAAAAAATTTGAAAAGAAAACATTCAAACATTCTTTGTAAAACAAGAACATTTTTTTAAATTCACTTTCGGTTTTTTCGACAAATGCGAACAATTTTTCAAAGCAGGAACATTTTTTAATTTATGAACAATTATTTAAAACACGAACATTTTTCAAATTTGAGCTTTTTTTAAAACAGGAACATTTTTTAATTTATGAAAAAAATAAAACACGAACATTTGTTTTTCAAATTTTGAACACTTTAGAACAGGAACATTTTTTTGAAAATTTTGAACAATTTTCGAAACATGCTATTTTAATAAATAAACTTGAAAAATAAAAGAAAAATAAAAGTGAAAATAATTAGAAAACAAAAAACAAAAAACAAAATTAAGAAAGAAGAAGAAGAAATAGAAAAAACAAAAAAACCAAAAACCAAAAACCAAAAAACCCAAGAAGAAACAGGAAAACCGGTCAAAAAGATAAAAAAAAGGTTCCCAAAACCGGCTGCGTAGATTTTGTATAATGGGCCGGCCAATTGCTAGCGATGCGGTGCTTCGCCTGTGCGTTGAGTTGACATTTTGACGCAACAAGCAGCACATAGGGTTTTCCCAACCCGACAGTGAAACTGGGCAGGAACATTGTTCGCCCCTCTTACAAACGGGCCGCCCCCAAAAGCCCATATGGCTGCCACGAGCACATGCAGGCGGGACCCAACACATTACACAAGCGAAATGAGCACTCAAAAAAGCACACAAGCGAAACACTCAATTACATGCGGGCCCTAGGCGCCGCCATCAACCAAAATGCACCAGAGAGCTGCATTTTAAGGGAGCTTGAAGGTTTAGTAGAGTTCATCATTGAAAGTCTATACTCCATAGGGGCATCCCCTATCTCGCATTATACCTTTTAAAAAAAGACTACTCCAGATACTATAGACTGGATAAGTTTGTGATGCGTTGGTCAATGAAACCATTAGTCTAACTGGCGCTGAGATTTTAGGAGATAACCTAAGCATCTGATAGATTTTAATACTGGAGCTCGGCAAGATTGTTGATCTCTGGAAGCCCTTCTAGTCAATGACAATATGATAAATTCAGACATTAGAATTTCATAAGGCATTAACCCTACTTCAGCATGACAAATCTGTTGGGAACGTAGCATGCAATTTCAAAAAAAATCCTACGAACATGCTAGATCTATCTAGGAGATGCAGAGCAACGAGAGGGGGAGAGTGTGTCCACGTACCCTCGTAGACCAAAAGCAGAAGCAATAGGTTAACGCGGTTGATGTAGTTGGACGTCTTCACGATCCAACCGATCAAGTACCGAACGTATGGCACCTCCGAGTTTAGCACACGTTCGGCTTGATGACATCCCTCGAACTCTTGATCTAGCAAAGTGTCGAGGGAGAGTTTCGTCAGCATGATGGCGTGGTGACAGTGATGGTGATGTGATCCGCGCAGGGCTTTGCCTTAAGCACTACGATAATATGATCGGAGGAGTAAACTGTGGAGGGGGCACCGCACACGGCTAAGAAACAACTGTTTTTCTTTGGGGTGCCCCCTGCCCCTGTATATAAAGGAGGAGAGGGAGGAGGCCAGCCACAGGGGGAGCGCCATGGGGGGGAACCGAATAGGACTCCTAGTCCTAGTCGGCCCCCTTTCCTTTCCTTCGAAGGGGGACAAGAGAAGGAGAGGGAGAGGAAGAGGGAGAAGGAAAGGGGGTCGCGCCCCTTCCCCCTTGTCCAATTCGGACTCCCATGGGGGGTACCACTCCTTGTGGGCTCCCCTCTCTCTCCCCTATGGCCCATGTAGGCCCATTACTTCCCCGGGGGGTTCCGGTAACCTCCCGGTACTCCGAAAAATACCCGAAACATTCCGGAACCATTCCGGTGTCCGAATACCATCGTCCAATATATCAATCCTTACCTCTCGACCATTTTGAGACTCCTCGTCATGTCCGTGATCTCATCCGGGACTCCGACCAATCTTCGGTCATCATCAAACGTTAAGCGTGCGGACCCTACGGGTTCGAGAACTATGTAGACATGACCGAGACACATCTCCGCTCAATAACCAACAGCAGAACCTGGATGCTCATATTGGTTCCTACATATTCTACGCAGATCTTTGTCAGTCAAACTGCAATGACAACATACGTTATTCCCTTTGTCATCGGTATGTTACTTACCCGAGATTCGATCGTCGGTATCTTTGTACCTAGTTCAATCTCGTTACCGGCAAGTCTCTTTACTCGTTCCATAATACATCATCCCGCAACTAACTCATTAGTCACATTGCTTGCAAGGCTTATCATGATGTGTATTACTGAGAGGGCCCAAAGATACCTCTCCGATACTCGGAGTGACAAATCCTAATCTCGATCTATGCCAACCCAACAAACACCTTCGTAGACACCTGTAGAGCATCTTTATAATCACATCCAGTTATGTTGTGATGTTTGATAGCACACAAGGTGTTCCTCTGGTATTCGGGAGTTGCATAATCTCATAGTCAAAGGAATATGTACAAGTCATGAAGAAAGCAATAGCAACAAAACTTAACAATCATTATGCTAAGCTAACAAATGGGTCTTGTCCATCACATCATTCTCCTTATGATGTGATCTCGTTCATCAAATGACAACACATGTCTATGGTCAGGAAACTTAACAATCTTTGATTAACGAGCTAGTCAAGTAGAGGCATACTAGGGACACTTTGTTTTTTGTATGTATTCACACATGTATCAAGTTTCCGGTTAATATAATTCTAGCATGAATAATAAACATTTATCATGATATAAGGAAATATAAATAACTACTTTATTATTGCCTCTAGGGCATATTTCCTTCAGTCTCCCACTTGCACTAGAGTCAATAATCTAGATTACGTAGTAATGATTCTAACACCCATGGAGTCTTGGTGATGATCATGTTTTGCTCGTGGAAGAGGCTTAGTCAACGGGTCTGCAACATTCAGATCCATATGTATTTTGCAAATCTCTATGTCTCCCTCCTTGACTTGATTGCGGTTGGAGTTGAAGCATCTCTTGATGTGTTTGGTTCTCTTGTGAAATCTGGATTCCTTTCCAGTATTGTCACAAAAGATTTTCACTGGACCCGATGCACTAGGTATTGCACCTAGATCGGATATTAACTCCTTCATTTATTGCTTCCGAAGCACCTATGTACTCCACTTCACACGTAGATCCCGCCACGACGCTCTGCTTGGAACTACACCAATTGACAACTCCACCATTCAATATAAATACGTATCTGGTTTGCGACTTAGAGTCATCCGGATTAGTGTCAAAGCTAGCATCAACGTAACCATTTACGACAAGCTCTTTGTCACCTCCATAAACGAGAAACATATCCTTAGTCCTTTTCAGGTATTTCAGGACGTTCTTGTCTGATGTCCAGTGATCCACTCCTGTATTACTTTGGTACCTCCCTGGTAAAGTTATAGCAAGGCACACATCAGGTCTGGTACACAGCATTGCATACATGATAGAACATATGGCTGAGGCATAGGGAATGGCTTTCATTTTCCCTCTATCTTCTACAGTGGTCGGGCATTGAGTCTGACTCAACTTCACACCTTGCAACACATGCAAGAACCCTTTCTTTGACTGATCCATTTTGAACTTCTTCAAAACTTTATCAAGGTATGTGCTTTGTGAAAGTCCAATTAAGCGTCTTGATCTATCTCTATGGATCTTGATGCCCAATATATAAGCACCTTCACCGAGGTCTTTCATTGAAAAATTCTTATTCAAGTATCCTTTTATGCTATCCAGAAATTCTGTATTATTTCCAATCAACAATATGTCATCCATATATAATATTAGAAATGCTACAGAGCTCCCACTCACTTTCTTGTAAATATAGGCTTCTCCAAAAGTCTGTATAAAACCATATGCTTTGATCGCACTATCAAAGCGTATATTCCAACTCCGAGAGGCTTGCACTAGTCCATAAATGGATCGCTGGAGCTTGCACACTTTATTAGTGAAGGAAATATGCCCTAGAGGCAATAATAAAGTTATTATTTTATTTCCTTATATCATAATAAATGTTTATTATTCATGCTAGATTTATATTAACCGGAAACTTGATACATGTGTGAATACATAGACAAAACAAAGTGTTAATCAAAGATGGTTATGTTTCCTGACTATAGACTGTTGGGGAATGTAGTAATTTCAAAAAAATTCATACGCACACGCCAGATCATGGTGATGCATAGCAACGAGAGGGGAGAGTGTCGTCTATGTACCCTCGTAGACCGTAAGCGGAAGCGTTATGACAACGCGGTTGATGTAGTCGTACGTCTTCACGATCGACCGATCCTTAGCACCGAACGTACGGCACCTCCGTGTTCAGCACACGTTTAGCTCGGTGACGTCCTGCGAACTCACGATCCAGTAGAGCTTCCGGGAAGAGCTTCGTCAGCACGACGGCGTGGTGACGGTGTTGATGTAGCTACCGATGCAGGGCTTCGCCTAAGCACCGCTACGATATGACTGAGGTAGATTATGGTCGAGGGGGGCACCGCACACGGCTAAAAGATCAATGATCAATTGTTGTGTCTATGATGTGCCCCCTGCCCCCGTATGTAAAGGAGCTAGGGGGGAGGCGGCCGGCCAAGGAGGAGGGCACATCAAGGGGGTAGTCCTACTCCCGGGTGGGAGTAGGACTCCTTCTTTCCTAGTAGGAGTAGGAGAAGGGGGAAGGGAAGGAGAGAGGAGGAAGGAAAGGGGGGCGCCGCCCCCCCTCCTTGTCCAATTCAGACTAGAGGGGGAGGGGGCGCGCGGCCTGCCCTGGCCGCCCCTCCTCTTCTTCACTAAGGCCCAATAGGCCCAATATACTCCCCAAGGGGTTCCGGTAACCCCCCGGTACTCCCGTATATGTCCGAAACCTCCCGGAACAATTCCGGTGTCCGAACATAGTCGTCCAATATATCGATTTTAACGTCTTGACCATTTCGAGACTCCTCGTCATGTCCGTGATCATATCCGGGACTCCAAACTACCTTTGGTACATCAAAACACAAAAACTCATAATACCGATTGTCACAGAACTTTAAGCGTTCGGACCCTACGGGTTTGAGAACTATGTAGACATGACCGAGACACGTCTCCGGTCAATAACCAATAGCGGAACCTAGATGCTCATATTAGTTCCTACATATTCTACGAAGATCTTGATCAGTCAAACCGCATAACAACATACGTTGTTCCCTTTGTCATCGGCATGTTACTTGCCCGAGATTCGATCGTCGGTATCTCAATACCTAGTTCAATCTCGTTACCGGCAAGTCTCTTTACCCATTTCGTAATGCATCATCCCGTAACTAACTCATTAGTCACATTGCTTGCAAGGCTTGTAGTGATGTGCATTACGAGGGGGCCCAGAGATACCTCTCCGACAATCGGAGTGACAAATCCTATTCTCGATCTATGCCAACTCAACGAACACCATCGGAGACACCTGTACAACATCTTTATAATCACCCAGTTACGTTGTGACGTTTGGTAGCACATAAAGTGTTCTTCCGGTAATCGGGAGTTGCATAATCTCATAGTCATAGGAACATGTATAAGTCATGAAGAAAGCAATAGCAATAAACTAAACGATCAAGTGCTAAGCTAACGGAATGGGTCATGTCAATCACATCATTCTCCTAATGATGTGACCCCGTTGATCAAATGACAACTGATGTCTATGGCTAGGAAACTCAACCATCTTTGATCAACGAGCTAGTCAAGTAGAGGCATACTAGTGACACTATGTTTGTCTATGTATTCACACATGTATTATGTTTCCAATTAATACAATTCTAGCATGAATAATAAACATTTATCATGATATGAGGAAATAAATAATAACTTCATTATTGCCTCTAGGGCATATTTCCTTCAGTCTCCCACTTGCACTAGAGTCAATAATCTAGATTACACAGTAATGATTTTAACACCCATGGAGTCTTGGTGCTGATCATGTTTTGCTCATGGAAGAGGCTTAGTCAACGGGTCTGCAACATTCAGATCTGTATGTATCTTGCAAATCTCTATGTCTCCCACTTGGACTTGATCTAGGATGGAATTGAAGCGTCTCTTGATGTGCTTGGTTCTTTTGTAAAATCTGGATTCCTTTGCAAGGCAATTGCACCGGTATTGTCACAAAAGATTTTCATTGGACCCGATGCACTAGGTATGACACCTAGATCGGATATGAACTCCTTCATTTGTTGCTTCCGAAGCAGCTATGTACTCCGCTTCACACGTAGATTCCGCCACGACGCTTTGTTTAGAACTGCTCCAACTTACAGCTCCACCATTCAATATAAACACGTATCCGGTTTGCGATTTAGAATCGTCCGGATCAGTGTCAAAGCTTGCATCGACGTAACCATTTATCACAAGCTCTTTGTCACCTCCATAAACGAGAAACATATCCTTAGCCCTTTTCAGGTATTTCAGGATGTTCTTGACCGATGTCCAGGGATCCACTCCTGGATTACTTTGGTACCTCCCTGCTAAACTAATAGCAAGACACACATCAGGTCTGGTACACAGCATTGCATACATGATAGAGCCTATGGCTGAAGCATAGGGAACACTTTTCATTTTCTCTCTATCTTCTATAGTGGTCGTGCATTGAGTCTTACTCAACTTCACACCTTGTAACACAGGCAAGAACCCTTTCTTTGCTTGATCCATTTTGAACTTCTTCAAAACTTTATCAAGGTATGTGCTTTGTGAAAGTCCAATTAAGAGTCTTGATCTATCTCTATAGATCTTGATGCCCAATATATAAGCAGCTTCTCCGAGGTCTTTCATTGAAAAACTTTTATTCAAGTATCCTTTTATGCTATCCAGAAATTCTATATCATTTCCAAGCAACAACATGTCATCCACATATAATATTAGAAATGCTACAGAGCTCCCACTCACTTTCTTGTAAATACAGGCTTCTCCAAAAGTCTGTATAAAACCATATGCTTTGGCCACACTATCAAAACGTTTATTCCAACTCCGAGAGGCTTGCACCAGTCCATAAATGGATTGCTGGAGCTTGCGCACTTTGTTAGCACCCTTTGGATCGACAAAACCTTCTGGTTGCATCATATACAACTCTTCTTCCAGAATTCCATTCAGGAATGCAGTGTTGACATCCATTTGCCAAATTTCATAATCATAAAATGCGGCAAATGCTAACATGATTCGGACAGACTTAAGCATCCTACGGGTGAGAAAGTCTTATCATAGTCAACCCCTTGAACTTGTCGAAAACCTTTCGCAACAAGTCAAGCTTTGTAGACAGTAACATTACCGTCAGCGTCAGTCTTCTTCTTGAAGATCCATTTATTCTTGATGGCTTGCCGATCATTGGGCATGTCAACCAAAGTCCACACTTTGTTCTCATACATGGATCCCATCTCAGATTTCATGGCCTCAAGCCATTTTATGGAATCTGGGCTCACCATCGCTTCTTCATAGTTCGTAGGTTCGTCATGGTCAAGTAACATGACTTCCAGAACAGGATTACCGTACCACTCTGGTGCGGATCTTACTCTGGTTGACCTACGAGGTTCGGTAGTAACTTGATCTGAAGTTTCATGATCATCATCATTAGCTTCCTCACTAATTGGTGTAGGTATCACAGGAACCGGTTTCTGTGATAAACTACTTTCCAATAAGGGAGCAGGTACAGTTACCTCATCAAGTTCTACTTTCCTCCCACTCACTTCTTTCGAGAGAAACGCCTTCTCTAGAAAGGATCCATTTTAGCAACAAAATGTCTTGCCTTCGGATCTGTGATAGAAGGTGTACCCAATAGTTTCCTTTGGGTATCCTATGAAGACACATTTCTCCGATTTGGGTTCGAGCTTATCAGGTTGAAGCTTTTTCACATAAGCATCGCATCCTCAAACTTTAAGAAATGACAACTTTGGTTTCTTGCCAAACCACAATTCATAAGGCGTCATCTCAACGGATTTCGATGGTGCCCTGTTTAACGTGAATGCAGCCGTCTCTAAAGAATAACCCCAAAATGATAGCGGTAAATCTGTAAGAGACATCATAGATCACACCATATCTAGTAAAGTACGATTACGACGTTCGGACACACCATTACGCTGTGGTGTTCCGGGTGGCGTGAGTTGCCAAACTATTCTGCATTGTTTCAAATGTAGACCAAACTCGTAACTCAAATATTATCCTCCACGATCAGATCGTAGAAACTTTATTTTCTTTTCACATCACAACATGCCCTGCAAAAACAAGTTAGGTGTCCTCTACTTTGTTTTTGCAAGTTTTACGTGGCTGGTAAGGGCTGAGCAAGAACTGTCGTGGTTTTGTCACGACAGATCTCCTCGTGAAAGGACTTAGTCGTGGAGCCATCACTACGGGTTAGCTTAAAGGGGTTAAACCAGACAAGGGACACGAGGGTTTTTATACTAGTTCGGCCCCTTCGATGAAGGTAAAAGCCTACGTCTAGTTGTGTTGGTATTGCTAGGGTTTCGATGACCAGGGAGCGAATCCGCTTTGCCTGGCTCTCGAGTTGTTGTGTGTTGTCTTGTCCCTAAACCGCTGCCGGGTCATCCCTTTATATACATAGGTTGATGCTCGCCGGTTTACAGAGTCCCGAGGCCAGATCAGAATTGTGTCCGGCTCGGTCCCTATTCCTTCTAACTTACAATACAAGTTACATGAGAGAGTCGGTTTACACCTACAGGCCTTAACCCGCCTTTGGACCTTGGGCCTTCGTAAAGCGCCATCATACTTATGTCTTCATGGGCTTCTAATCTTCATAGAGTTAATCCGGCTATTCCTGGCCGGTTTACGTCCAGTAGTAATATCCCCAACATTAGGCCCCAGATTGGTTTGAACTTGTTCATGTCAATCTTCAACACTTAGATAAATTCCTCCCGTGCATCTTCACCTTGATCTTGTAAACCGCCGTGACGTCATACTCCAGGATCATGATAAATCGCCATGACGTCACTTTGTTATTTAAAAATGATACATCTCACCTTCAGTTAATGACCTTCCGACAATCGAGGCGACCGCTCCGTTAGATATCCAACATTCAGGCTCCTCGATTCTCACGCCTGTCACCTCCCCCTTTACCTTATAAATAGGGCCAAGGGTCATTTCCTTTTTTCCCCTTTGTCTCTTCGCTTCTTTTTCCTCCTCGCGACGCCCCTACCTCCGAGCGCCGCCACCGTCATCGAACTTCGCCTCTGCATCACCAACGGCCGCTGCATCGACCTGGTTGCACTAGATAAACGCGGCGCACCTCTGCTTCCTCAACAGCTACTGTAAGCCCTTCCTTTTCCCTTTCTAGATCCATTAGGGTTCATGCGGGTTCATGTTTCTCTCTTCATGTTCTTCGTCAGCTTATAGATAACAAAGCTCGATCTCAACGTGTTCTTGAAGGAAATATGCCCTAGAGGCAATAATAAAGTTATTATTTATTTCCTTATATCATGATAAATGTTTATTATTCATGCTAGAATTGTATTAACCGGAAACATAATACATGTGTGAATACATAGACAAACAGTATGTCACTAGTATGCCTCTACTTGACTAGCTCGTTGAATCAAAGATGGTTAAGTTTCCTACCATAGACATGAGTTGTCATTTGATTAACGGGGTGACATCATTAGAGAATGATGTGATTGACTTGACCCATTCTGTTAGCATAGCACTTGATTGTTTAGTTTGTTGTTATTGCTTTCTACATGACTTATACATGTTCCTATGACTATGAGATTATGCAACTCACGTTTACCGGAGGAACACTTTGTGTGCTACCAAACGTCACAACGTAACTGGGTGATTATAAAGGTGCTCTACAGGTGTCTCCGAAGGTACTTGTTGGGTTGGCGTATTTCGAGATTAGGATTTGTCACTCCGATTGTCGGAGAGGTATCTCTGGGCCCTCTCGGTAATGCACATCACTATAAGCCTTGCAAGCATTGCAACTAATGAGTTAGTTGCGGGATGATGTGTTACGGAACGAGTAAAGAGACTTGCCGGTAACAAGATTGAACTAGGTATTGAGATACCGACGATCGAATCTCGGGCAAGTAACATACCGATGACAAAGGGAACAACGTATGTTGTTATGCGGTTTGACCGATAAAGATCTTCGTAGGATATGTAGGAGCCAATATGAGCATCCAGGTTCCGCTATTGGTTATTGACCGGAGACGTGTCTCAGTCATGTCTACATAGTTCTCGAACCCGTAGGGTCCGCACACTTAAAGTTCGATGACGGTTATATTATGAGTTTATGTGTTTTGATGTACCGAAGGAGTTTAGAGTCCCGGATGAGACCAGGGACATGACGAGGAGTCTTAAAATGGTCAAGACATAAAGATCGATATATTGGACGACTATATTCGGACATCGGAAAGGTTCCGAGTGATTCGGGTATTTTCAGGAGTACCGGGGAGTTACAGGAATTCGTATTGGGCCTTAATGGGCCATACGGGAAAGAAGAGAAAGGCCTCAAGGGGTGGCCGCACCCCTCCCCATGGGCTGGTCTGAATTGGACTAGGGAGGGGGGGCACCCCTTCCTTCCTTCTCCTTTTCCCTTCCCTTTCCTTCCCTCCTACTCCTACTAATTGGAAGGGCTCCTAGTTATACTAGGAAAGGGTGAATCCTACTCCCGGTGGGAGTAGGACTCCCCTAGGGCGCGCCATAGAGAGGGTCGGCCCTTCCCCTCCTTCACTCCTTTATATACGGGGGCAGGGGCACCCCAAAGACACAACAATTGATCTCTTGATCTCTTAGCCGTGTGCGGTGCTCTCCTCCACCATAATCCACCTCGATCATATCGTAGCGGTGCTTAGGCGAAGCCCTACGTCGGTAGAAAATCATCATCGTTACCATGCCGTCGTGCTGACGAAACTCTCCCTCAACACTCGGCTGGATCGGAGTTCAAGGGACGTCATCGAGTTGAACGTGTGTAGAACTCAGAGGTGCCGTGCGTTCGGTACTTGATCAGTCAGATCGTGAAGACGTACGACTACATCAACCGCGTTGTGCTAACGCTTCCGCTTTTGGTCTACGAGGATACGTGGACAACACTCTCCCCTCTCGCTGCTATGCATTACCATGATCTTGTGTGTGCGTAGGAAATTTTTGAAATTACTACGTTCCCCAACAGTGGTATCAGAGCTAGGTTTTATGCGTTGATGTAATATGCACGAGTAGAACACAAGTGAGTTGTGGGCGATATAAGTCATACTGCTTACCAGCATGTCACACTTTGGTTCGGCGGTATTGTTGGATGAAGCGGCCCGGACCGACATTACGCGTACGCTTATGCGAGACTGGTTTTACCGCCGTGCTATGCACACAGGTGACTAGCGGGTGTCAGTTTCTCCAATTTTAGTTGAACCGAGTGTGGCTACACCCGGTCCTTGCGAAGGTTAAAACAACACCAACTTGACAAACTATCGTTGTGGTTTTGATGCGTAGGTAAGAACGGTTCTTGCTAAAGCCCGTAGCAGCCATGTAAAACTTGCAACAACAAAGTAGAGGACGTCTAACTTGTTTTTGCAGGGACATGTTGTGATATAAGTTGTTGTATAAGATGATCATGTTTTGTTGAAGTTATCGGCAACTGGCAGAAGCCTTATGGTTGTCTCTTTATTGCATAAGATGCAAGCGCCAAATAATTGCTTTAGTTTATCGCTATGTGATAGCAATAGTTGCAAGAGCAATAGTTGGCGAGACGACCATGTGACGACACATTGATATAGATCAAGATGATGGAGATCATGGTGTCATGCCGGTGACGATGGAAATCATGACGAGGCTTTGGAGATGGAGATCAAAGGGACAAGATGATGATGGCCATATCATGTCACACATTTTGATTGCATGTGATGTTTATCTTTTATGCATCTTATCTTGCTTTGATTGATGGTAGCATTATAAGATGATCTCTCACTAAATTTCAAGATAAAAAGTGTTCTCCTGAGTATGAACTGTTGCCAAAGTTCATCATGCCCAGACACCATGTGATGATCGGGTGTGATAAGCTCTACGTCCATCTACAACGGGTGCAAGCCAGTTTTGCACACGCAGAATACTCAGGTTAAACTTGACGAGCCTAGCATATGCAGATATGGCCTCGGAACACTGAGACCGAAAAGTCGAGCGTGAATCATATAGTAGATATGATCAACATAGTGATGTTCACCATTGAAAACTACTCCATTTCACGTGATGATCGGTTATGGTTTAGTTGATTTGGATCACGTGATCACTTAGAAGATTAGAGGGATGTCTTTCTAAGTGGGAGTTCTTAAGTAATATGATTAATTGAACTTAAATTTATCATGAACTTAGTCCTGGTAGTATTAGCATATCTATGTTGTAGATCAATAGCTCATGTTTAGCTCCCCTATTTTATTTTTGATATGTTCCTAGAGAAAACTAAGTTGAAAGATGTTAGTAGCAATGATGCGGATTGGATCCGTGATATGAGGTTTATCCTCATTGCTGCACAGAAGAATTATGTCCTTGATTCACCGCTAGGTGACAAACCTATTGCAGGAGCAGATGCAGATGTTATGAACGTTTGGCTAGCTCAATATGATGACTACTTGATAGTTTAGTGCACCATGCTTAAACGGCTTAGAATCGGGACTTCAAAGACATTTTGATCGTCATGGACCATATGAGATGTTCCAGGAGTTGAAGTTAATATTTCAAGTAAATACCCGAGTTGAGAGATATGAAGTCTCCAACAAGTTCTATAGCTAAAAGATGGAGGAGAATAGCTCAAGCAGTGAGCATGTGCTCAGATTGTCTGGGTACTACAATCGCTTGAATCAAGTGGGAGTTAATCTTCCAGATAAAATAGTGATTGACAAAATTCTCTAGTCACCATCACCAAGTTAGTAGAACTTCGTGATGAACTATAATATGCAAGGGATAACGGAAACGATTCCCAAGCTCTTCGTGATGCTGAAATCGACGAAGGTAGAAATCATGAAAAGCATCAAGTGTTGATGGTAAACAAAACCACTAGTTTCAAGTAAAGGGACAAAGGGAAGCAAGGGGAACTTCAAGAAGAATGGCAAACAAGTTGCTGCTCAAGTGAAAAAACCCAAGTATGGACCTAATCCTGAAACTGAGTGCTTCTACTGCAAAGGGACTGGTCATTGGAAGCGGAACTACCCCAAGTAATTGGCGGATAAGAAGGATGGCAAAGTGAACATAGGTATATTTGATATACATGTTATTGATGTGTACTTTACTAATGTTTATAGCAACCCCTTAGTATTTGATACTAGTTCAGTTGCTAAGAATAGTAACTCGAAACGGGAGTTGCAGAATGGACAGAGACTAGTTAAGGGTGAAGTGACGATGTGTATTGGAAATGGTTCCAAGATTGATATGATCATCATCGCACACTCCCTATACTTTCGGGATTAGTGTTAAACCTAAAATAAATGTTATTTAGTGTTTGCGTTGAGCATGAATATGATTGGATCATGTTTATTGCAATATGGTTATTCATGTAAGTTAGAGAATAATTGTTATTCTGTTTACATGAATAAAACCTTCTATGGTCATACACCCAATGAAAATGGTTTGTTGGATCTCGATCGTGGTGATACACATTTTTATAATATTGAAGCCAAAAGATGCAAAATTAATAATGATAGTGCAACTTATTTGTGGCACTGCCGTTTAGGTCATATTGGTGTAAAGGGCATGAAGAAAATCCATGCTGATGGGTTTTTGGAATCACTTGATTATGAATCAGTTGATGCTTGCGAATCATGCCTCATGGGCAAGATGACTAAGACTCCGTTCTCCGGAACAATGGAGCGAGCAATAGATTTGTTGGAAATCATACATACTGATGTATGTGGTCCGATGAATATTGAGGCTCACGGCAGGTATCATTATTTTCTGATCTTCACAGATGATTTGAGCAGACATGAGTATATCTACTTGATGAAACACAAGTCTGAAACATTTGAAAAGTTCAAAGAATTTCAGAGTGAAATAGAGAATCATCGTAACAAAAATAAAAGTTTCTATGATATGATCGCAGAAGTAAAATATTTGAGTTACGAGTTTGGCCTTCAGTTAAAACAATATGAAATAGTTTCACTACTCACGCCACCTGGAACACCACAGTGTAATGGTGTGTCCGAACGTCGTAACCATACTGTATTAGATATGGTGCGATCTATGATGTCTCTTACCGATTTACCACTACCGTTTTGGGGTTATGCATTAGAGACAACTACATTCACATTAAATAGGGCACCATCTAAATCTGTTGAGACGACACCGTATGAACTATGGTTTGGCAAGAAACCTAAGCTGTTGTTTCTTAAAGTTTGAGGTTGCAATGCTTATGTGAAAACGTTTCAACCTGATAAGCTCAAACCCAAATCGGAGAAGTGCATCTTCATAGGATACCCAAAAGAAAATATTGGGTACACCTTCTATCACAGATCCGAAGGCAAGAGATTCATTGCTGAGAATGGATCCTTTCTAGAGAAGGAGTTTCTCTCGAAAGAAGTGATTGGGAGGAAAGTAGAACTTGATGAGGTAACTATACCTGCTCCCTTATTGGAAAGTAGTTCATCACAGAAATCTGTTCCTGTGACTACTACACCAATTAGTGAGGAAGCTAATGATGATGATCATGTAACTTCAGATCAAGTTACTACCGAACCTCATAGGTAAACCAGAGTGAGATCCGCACCAGAGTGGTACGGTAATCCTGTTCTAGAGGTCATGTTACTTGACCATGACGAGCCTACGAACTATGAGGAAGCGATGATGAGCCCAGATTCCGCGAAATGGCTTGAGGCCATGAAATCTGAGATGAGATCCATGTATGAGAACAAAGTATGGACTTTGATTGACTTGCCCATTGATCGGCGAGCCATTAAGATTAAATGGATCTTCAAGGGGAAGACAGACGCTGATAGTAGTGTTACTATCTACAAAGCTAGAATTGTCGCAAAAAGGTTTTCAACAAGTTCAAGGTGTTGACTACGATGAGAGTCTCTCACTCGTATCTATGCTTAAGTCTGTCCGAATCATGTTAGCAATTGCCGCATTTTATGAAATCTGGCAAATGGATAAACAAAATTGCATTCCTTAATGGATTTATTAAATAAGAGTTGTATATGATGCAACCAGAAGGTTTTGTCAATCCTAAAGGTACTAACAAAATATGCAAGCTCCAGCGATCCATCTATGGACTGGTGCAAGCATCTCGGAGTTGGAATATACATTTTGATAAGTTGATCAAAGCATATAGTTTTATACAGACTTGCGGTGAAGCCTGTATTTACAAGAAAGTGAGTGGGAGCACTACAACATTTCTGATAAGTATATGTGAATGACATATTGTTGATCGGAGATAATGTAGAATTATTCTGCAAAGCATAAAGGAATGTTTGAAAGGAGGTTTTCAAAGAAAGACCTCGGTGAAGCTGCTTACATATTGAGCATAAAGATCTATAGAGATAGATCAAGAAACTTGATAAGTTTTTCAATGAGTACATTCCTTGACATGATTTTGAAGTAGTTCAAAACGGAACGGTCAAAGAAGGAGTTCTTGCATGTGTTACAAGATGTGAAGTTGAGTAAGACTCAAAACCCGACCACGGCAAAAGATAGAGAGAGAATGAAAGCCATTCCCTATGCCTCAGCCATAGGTTCTATAAAGTATGCCATGCTGTGTACCAGACCTATTGTATACCCTGCCCTGAGTTTGGCAAGGGAGTACAATAGTGATCTAGGAGTAGATCACTGGACATTGGTCAAAATTATGCTTACTGGAATAAGGATATGTTTCTCGATTATGGAGGTGACAAAGGGTTCGTCGTAAAGGGTTACGTTGATGCAAGTTTTGACACTGATCCAGATGACTCAAAGTCTCAATCTGGATACATATTGAAAGTGGGAGCAATTAGCTAGAGTAGCTCCGTGCAAAGCATTGTTGACATAGAAATTTGCAAAATACATACAGATCTGAATGTGGCAGACCCGTTGACTAAACTTCCCTCACAAGAAAAACATGATCACACCTTAGTACTCTTTGGGTATTAATCACATAGCGATGTGAACTAGATTATTGACTCTAGTAAACCCTTTGGGTGTTGGTCACATGTCGATGTGAACTATGGGTGTTAATCACATGGTGATGCGAACTATTGGTATTAAATGACATGGCGATGTGAACTAGATTATTAACTCTAGTGCAAGTGGGATACTGAAGGAAATATGCCCTAGAGGCAATAATAAAGTTATTATTTATTTCCTTATATCATGATAAATGTGTATTATTCATGCTAGAATTGTATTAACCGGAAACATAATACATGTGTGAATACATAGACAAACAGTATGTCACCAGTATGCCTCTACTTGACTAGCTCGTTGAATCAAAGATGGTTAAGTTTCCTAGCCATAGACATGAGTTGTCATTTGATTAACGGGGTCACATCATTAGAGAATGATGTGATTGACTTGACCCATTCTGTTAGCATAGCACTTGATCATTTAGTTTGTTGCTATTGCTTTCTTCATGACTTATACATGTTCCTATGACTATGAGATTATGCAACTCACGTTTATCGGAGGAACACTTTGTGTGCTACCAAACGTCACAACGTAACTGGGTGATTATAAAGGTGCTCTACAGGTGTCTCCGAAGGTACTTGTTGGGTTGGCGTATTTGAAAGTGCGTTATATCGACTAGAGGGGGGGTGAATAGGCGATTTTTATGAAAGTCTTCGAACCGTGGAAGTTTTGAAGACAAACGATAGAAATAGACCTATTACCATGCAACGGAAGGTAGACTACACTAGGCAAACCATAGTCAAGTATTCAATGAAGTGAAAGCACTATGACCTATAGCAGCTAGGTAGTTAGGATCAGGTAGGAAGATATTATGAAGCCAAACAGAATACGCAGTCACTCAGTGAAGACAAAAGATAGTGCAATCATACAATGACTTCACAAGGACCAACAGTAAGTGAAGGGAAGGGAAGGATGAAACCAGTGACTCATTGAAGACAATGATTTGTTAGACCAGTTCCAGTTGCTGTGACAACTGTATGTCTGGTTAGGGCGGCTAGGTATTTAAACCTGAGGACACATAGTCCCGGACACCCAGTCCTGAACACGCAGCTCAGGACACCCAATCCTCACCGTATTCCGCTTGAGCTAAGGTCAGACAGACCTCGCCCAATCACTCTGGTAAGTCTTCAAGGTAGACTCCCAAACCTTCACAGACTTCGTTCACCGGCGATCCACAATGACTCTTGGATGCTCAGAACGCGACGCCTAACCGGCTGGAGGATTCACAGTCCTCAAGTGTAATAAGTCTTCAGATCACACAGATAGGAAGACTTAAGTGATGCCTAACACTCTTTGGCTCTGGGTGGTTAGGGCTTTATCCTCGCAAGGAATTCTCTCTCAAAGGCTTCGAGGTGGGTTGCTCTCAAACGACAAAAGCCGTACTTTAACTCTGAGCAGCCAACCGTTTATGGTTGTAGGGGGTGGGCTATTTATAGCTACTAGGCAACCCGACCTGATTTGTCCGAAATGACCCTGGGTCACTAAGGAACTGACACGTGTTCCAACGGTCAGATTTCAAACACACACAGCAACTTTACTTGGGCTACAAGCAAAGCTGACTTGTCCGACTTTGGACAAGATTCGCTCTCATAGTCTTCACTCGAAGACATAGGTTTTGGTTAAGCATCACTTCAGTCATTCTGACTGGTTCTCTTGGACCCCACTTAACAGTACGGTGGTTCCTATGACTCAATAAAGAAGAAAAAAGAACTACGAAAGATCTAAGTCTTCGAGCTCCATAGGCTTCATGCGATGTCTTCTCTTGTCATAGTCTTCAATGTGAGTATCTTCACATACCACCTTTGACATCAATGTCTTCATACATTTTTAGGGGTCATCTCTGGTAGGAAAACCGAATCAATGAGGGACTTCTACCTGTGTTATCCTGCAATTCTCACAAACACATTAATCCCTCAACTAGGTTTGTCTTCAATACTCCAAAACCAACTAGGGGTGGCACTAGATGCACTTACAATCTCCCCCTTTTTGGTGATTGATGACAAACTAGTTGAAGTTTTCAACGGGGAATATAATATGTGAAATTGTAAAGGATAAGGAATTGTTTTCATAAGTTGCAAGGGCCCCCCCTGAAGATGTGCATATAAGTAATTTACTTTTGGAATGCAAATGCACATGGCAGGTTGTACTTGTGGAGATCCTCTTCAACTTATGATGACAATTCATTAAGCATGTGAAGGTATGTGAAGATAATGACATGCATAATGGAAAATGGACGTCTGCAAAATGATCTAAGTGCGGAGTTTATCGTCGCACATGCGGAATTTATCATCGCATCACAAAGTAGCAAATAAGTAGCAGACGACCATCGAGTTTAAGTGTTACAACTCAAAGAACCAAATGTATCAAAACGAGAGTTGTAAACACTAGGCAAAATATAAAGCAACCGCCCATATGGACCCGCTTGAAGACTATCAAACTCATATGCTTCTCCCCCTTTTGTCAGTAAGGACCAAAAAGGTTTGAAGACATAGAGCATCTACTCGTTCCCATGAAGAGTAGGTGAAGCAGCAGGGTCGTCGGTGGTGTTCGGCGGTGCAGAAGAACTTGGAGCAGTGTCGAAGCATGCTGAAGGAGGGGGCGGTGAAGTAGCATCGTCTTCGACCTCGATCACTCTGGCATTCACAGTTGCTGCAGAGGAAGAGAACCCAGAGTCTTCAAGAGATGGAGTTCGTCGCAACACTGCCATTCGAGGAGGTGTGGAGTCAAACTTGAAGCGTTCAGAGAAGCCATCCTCTTGAAGATCATCTTCAGAGCACATAAGCGTCAGCCCTTTCCATGTGCGTCGAGAGGTTTCATGGGCAACAAAGGCATTCTTGGTGGCAAGATTGCGAATGCGGTTGACATCCACCAAGAGGCTTTGCATTTGGCGCTTCAGCCAGTCATGATGCCTATCCTGTTTCTGATGAAGAGCCACCAGAAGCTCTCGGTCATTGAGAACCCGAGATCGCTTCTTGGGTCGTTGGGCAATAGTGCTTTTGGTGGCTTCAGTAAGGACACGATGAGGTGCACGTGTAGTTCCAACCAGAGGATAAACACGAGTGACTGCTTCAACTCCTTCAATGTTCTGAGAGAAACTTTGATGCTCCATATTCTGAAGACTAAGAGGCTCCTTGGCAGGCTCAGGATAAATGGCTTTAACGGACATATCCACATCAGGTAGAAAGATCCGATGATTGCGAGCAGATGGCTGATATGAGATAGCGGAGTGGAGTTTAATCAGCCGCATTATCCATGGAGCATAGAACTTCAAGCCAAAAAGATCAGAGCCTGATGCAGCAAGTTGGCGGATGAAGAAGTCTTGTGCATTGAAGCATTTGCCATGAAGAATATAGAAGACCAAAGTCTTCATTGCACCTTCCAGCTTGGCATGTGGAGAATGTCCTTTGATGGGCCAGAGAGTTTGCCTTATGATGTGATAGATAGTCCTTGGCAGATACTCAAGGTCTTCAACAAAGAACTCCTTAGGATATGCAGCATCTTGTGGCAAGGGCTTCATCATACTGAGCATCTGACTCATGTTCGGTTCAGGCTTCTGAAAGATGTTCTCCATAGCTTCACTGTGAAGCTGACAGCCAGGTTCATAGAGGTCTCCAGGAGTGGGCAGACCAGTGAGCTCAATGATATCAAAGGCTTTGGCTTCGTGATGAACATTTCCTGTCATCCACTCCAGGACCCAAGTCTTCGGATCTCTGTTGTAGCCACATATGTGAAGTGTGGCATAAAAGCAGCAACTCTTCATTCCAGTGCTCTTGGTCGGTGACAAAAGGCAACAGTCCAATCTCTTTGAAGCAATCCAGAGCTTCTTCCAGACAGGGCAGACCAGCTATTGCTTCGGTGTCAAGACGCTTATGTGGGAAGATGCGACCTTGATTGTACAGAATGCAGGAGTAATAGCTTCGTTGTGGATAGCTCCAGAACTGATCAGAAGATATTCGTTCCCTTGAGTAGGGGTTCTTGGAGCTGTTGAAGAAAGTGTTATCTGCTTTGAAGCCGTTGACATTGAAGGATCCAGGTGCTGATGCAGGACCTGGAAACCTGGGCAACCTTGGAATTGGCTTCTATACCTGAGGCCTGTGCTCAACATGATAGTCAAACTAAGGACCAGCAGCAGGCGCAGGAACAGGAGCAGTAGCATCATTTGCTTCACTGACTTCTGGCTCATTGGTTGGTGCAGGCTCCACATTTGCTTCAGCCATGACAACGTCATTGACTTCATTTGTTTTGGTGGTGGCAGCCTCAAGATTCTCAACCTCCACTTGATGAGCTGGAGGGTCGGTTATAGTCACGTTCTCCTTGAGAACAGCTTCTTGGTGAGACGGGGGTGTAGCAACTCTTGGGGTTTCTTCTTCATCGGCTGATGCAGCCGGAACATCTTCAGCAGCTTTAGCTTTAGATTCAGAGACCGGAGGCCTTGGTCCTTTGCGAAGCCTGCGTAACGCTGGCGACGCTTTTGGAGAAGGAGTTGGCTGGGCCTCAAGGTCATCTTCTTCTTGTTCTTGTGGGTGATCAGCCCATGATGCATCCTGAGCAATTGGCGTCAGAGGACGACCAATGCTGATGAGTTTGCTGTGCGTAAGCACAGGCGATGATACCTGTTGGTGCTCGATCCGAGGAAGAACTGGATCATCTTCAACATGGTCATGGTGACCAATGTCTTCAGCAGTAGTGGGATTGGTTGCTGGAAAGTCTTCAGCTTCATGAGCCTCTGTGGAAGCAGACTCATGGAGAGTCAGTTGGCGCTCTTGATGTTCAGCGGCAGGGCGAACCATGGAGATGGGTTCAACAATTAAGGGCTCTGTGGGAGCAGCCCGTTCCTTCTTAGTCTTCCGCTTCTTCTTGGAGGGAGCAGCATCAGAGGCTTCAGAATGTTTCCTCTTTCTGGCTTCAGCCTCAGTAGTCCTTGTCTTCTTCATTTCTGAAGCGGTAGACCTGGCTTTTGGCTTCGAGCCAATCATGCTGGTTGGGGAGAAAATGGGATGTGCTTCCTGCCTTGGTGCATCGGGTTCGGCCATAGCGGGCTTCTTCCTCTTCTGCTTTGCAGCCATCCTGGGGTCGATGCCAGGACGACCAAGGGCCTTGCGCTTCTCAGCCTCATTGTAGGCTTGCACACTCTTGTCAGCCAGGACCTTCATGCACTCACGAGAACCTTGAGCTTCTGCACATTTTTTGAGAAAGGCTTCTTTGAGCTCATGCAGCATGATCTTGAAGTTTTTCACCTCTTGCACGCTGAGCTTGGCCATATGCTTCTTGAACTGAGCTTTCTCAAAGTCAATCTTTTGCTTCAGTTCGACGATGCGCTGAGCTAGAGCTAGCTCTGAAGCAATGGCGCCATGGAAGGTGACACTGAGGCCAATTGGAAGTTGCAGATCTTCGAAGCTGAGGTTGGGCATGTCAAACCAATCATCAATGAAGCTGTGGATGATTGCCACGTCAAAGAGAGGCAGATCATTGAAGATTTCTGCTTCTTCTTTGCTCTTGATCAGTTGCTCAAGAGCGTCATCTGCAAGATCTTCATCACTGGACAGATCAATGGCATCATTGCACAAAATAGCAGCAGCAGTCAGTTCTTGGCTGGTGTGTGGCAGAGGCATCTTGACTTTCTGGGGCTTGGAGATGCGTGACAGATCTTCAAACTGCACACTGTCTTCAGGAGGTGCAGTAGCCAGTGGCTTGGCCCGTGAGATTTTTGGTGCTGAGGCATGCTTTGAAGCTTTAGGCTGCTTCAGTTTCTTTGGCTTCGGCACTGCAGGCGCTTCATCTGATTCAGTGTCATCTGCAGGCTCATCCACGGCTGTCTCGTGAACCACGATATGAGTGATGAGACCTTCCAGGTTGTAGAAGGGCCCAACCAGATTGCGTTCAGCTTGGCGGGTGCCATCGGCACGGGGAGCAGAGGGACCAGGGTTGAAGTCTAGTCCCAAAGACTTCTTGTTCTGCTTCGCCGAATTCTGGGCAAACTGGAAGTTGCGCTTGAACAGATTGTCGTCTCGACACCATAGCAGTGACGATGGGTCAGCATCCGCAGGCTGTGGTCCACGGACCATGCAGGGATAGAAGCTTTGTTCAATGGCTTCATCTCTGGACCTGGGTTGAAGATTTTTGTATAGGATGTCTCCCCAAGGTCGCTTGATGGCATTTTTCTCAGCATATTCCTTTGTCACAAATCTGTACTTGAACCACTGTTCTGCCTAATATCGTCGAATCCATTGGATTCGTGTCTTGCGCTGATTGTAATCCTCTTCAGGATCTGTCTTGTAAAGCTCTGAGAGGTCATCAGGCAAATCTCTTGATGTTCCCCCATGACGCTGTCTACCACCCTTCCTTGCTGATTTCTCTGCAGCCATGAACTTCAAACTGAATGGCTTCAACCCGTTCAAAGGCTTTAAAGGCTTTCGCTTGCTGGACAAACAGGAACTGGCTTCGGGAGAATTTATATGATACTGTAAGAATTCTGCAAATGAATGCAGACTATGAGAACCAAGGGATTCTCCCATGGACATGTACCTATGACAGCATTAAGGTGCGAGGGAAGGGGAAGAGGTCATATGCATTCTCAGAAGATTTTGAAGATAAATCAGTTTAGAAGACATTGACCTCATCATGCGAAGACATTCACTCATAGATAAGGAGTTGGTTCCAGATTTGTACGAATCCACGGATCAGTACAAGTGAGGAATCTAACTACTTTGTGAAGCATAAGTGAACATACTAGGCACAATATGAGATGCAGTATGAAGTGGATCCAACATGTGTGAACAAAAACCACTTGTGGTAGAAAGTGACGAATCTGTAGGATCAAAGGGGCCGTAAAAAGGAGGTTTTTATTTACCACACAAGGAACAGCTAGACGGAGTGGAAGAGGAGGCCGAGCAGTTCGATCGTCCGTGCCCTAACTTGGCGATGGAGGACACCTACGGCGATGGCGGAGAGGATGATGTCCGCGGTCGGCGTGAAGACGGCGTCGGAGAGGTTGCGGCAGCTAAGCGCTTCGTCGTCGGCGTCGTCGAGGGCTAGCGGTGGCGCTAGGATTCGTGCGAGAGTGAAAGAAGAGATAATGACTATGGTGTGGCGTGTATTTATAGGGACAGGGGCGGCTCAGTGTTATTACACAGGTGCCCCTGGCGATTCATATCTGAGGAACATGTGGCCATCATGCAGAGGTTGTTCCACGTCCCACGCATGCCTGGATTGTCGGGTGGTCGTTCCCACTTCTCCGGGTTTCAGGTGAAGGAATTAGCATTGAAAGCGAGCTTAATGTTTGTCTCTGTATCTTCTGCTGACAAGGACGCAGAGAAGACATTTGACAGTTTCAAAAGAATGCATACGATTTGGAGAGATAGAGTTTGATATAGAAAGCATAGAGAGGTTAGGGTCCGATCACATTCACTTAGTTCAAAAGATTCAACAAGAAGACATAGCTATAAGTGAATGCTGTAGAGGACAGAACACTAGTATATATATAATCAACATAGTGAAGATAATCATGAAGACATGTTGAGATTGAAGCCAAACCAAATGTGAAGACATAGCAAATGTAACGCCATGAGTGAAACACTTCAAACAGAACATTTGGTGGTGGCCTTACCCACCGTATAGGAAGTATTAGACCCAGACATGACGCACAATTATCGTGGCGCTCCGAAGTCAAATTCCTCATTAATGTATTCACACTTAGAATGCATGTCTTCATTGATTGAATATATACTTTACTTCGTGTGTTGCACATCTAAGTCATCAATATGCATAAGTGTTAGGATGTGTGCCTGATCACAGGACATTTGAGGATTCCAAGATATTTAGCTCACACCGTAACTTGCAAAATCTCTTCTCATCCAAGGGCTTGGTGAAGATATCTGCCAATTGCTCTTGAGTGTTGACGTGTATGATATCAATATCTTCCTTCACAACATGATCTCCGAGAAAGTGATGACGAATCTCAATGTGCTTTGTCTTCGAGTGCTGAACTGGGTTGTTGGCAATCTTGATGGCGCTTTCGTTGTCGCAGTAGAGTGGCACTTGCTTCAGATGAATGCCATAGTCTTTGAGTGTTTGCTTCATCCATAGAAGCTGAGCGCAGCAAGATCCAGCAGCAATGTATTCAGATTCAGCAGTGGAGAGAGATACACAGTTCTGCTTCTTTGAAGACCAACATACAAGTGATCGTCCCAGAAAATGACATGTGCCTGATGTAGACTTGCGATCAACCTTGTCACCAGCATAATCAGCATCCGAGAATCCAACTAGATCAAACTCTGAGCCCTTTGGATACCATAATCCTAGAGTTGGGGTGTAAGCCAAATATCGAAGAATTCGCTTCATAGCTAAGTGATGCGATTCCTTTGGTGCCGCTTGGAATCGAGCACACATGCAAACACTAAGCATAATATCTGGCCCAAATGCACAAAGATAAAGTAAAGAACCAATCATGGAGCGGTATACCTTTTGATCGAACTCTTTACCATTGTCATCGGGACCCAGATGATGTTTCGCTGGCATTGGCGTCGTGAAGCCTTTGCAGTCTTGCATACCGAACTTCTTCAGGCAATCTTTGAGATACTTCTCTTGAGATATAAAGATGCCGTTGCGTTGCTGCCGTATTTGAAGACCAAGGAAGAACTTCAGCTCTCCCATCATGGACATCTGGTATTGCTCTTGCATCATATATCCAAATTCTTCACTGTATTTCTGATTGGTGCAGCCGAAGATAATGTCATCCACATATATTTGGCACACAAACAGTTCACCATCATATGTCTTCGTGAAGAGAGTGGGGTCGAGGGAACTAGGTGTGAAGCCTTTGCTCTTCAGGAAGTATTCGAGTGTGTCATACCAAGCCCGAGGGGCTTGTTTGAGGCCATACAGTGCCTTGTTGAGCTTGTATACCATGTCAGGATGTTTTGGATCTTCAAAGCCAAGAGGTTGTGCAACATACACTTCTTATTCAATCTTGCCATTGAGAAAAGCGCTCTTCACATCCATTTGATATAGAAGTATGTTATGATGATTTGCATAGGCCAGCAGTACGCGTATGGCTTCAAGTCGAGCCACAGGAGCAAATATTTCATCGAAGTCAATCCCTTCAACTTGAGTATATCCTTGAGCAACGAGACGAGCTTTGTTTCTGACAACTTGACCATGCTCATCTTGCTTGTTGCGGTATATCCATTTGGTGCCTATTATATTGTGCTTCCGAGGATCAGGACGCTTAAGCAGTTCCCATACATTATTCAGCTCAAACTGTTGAAGCTCTTCTTGCATAGGTTGAATCCATTCAGGTTCCATGAAGGCTTCTTCAACTTTCTTGGGTTCTGTTATTGAGACGAATGCGAAGTGCCCACAAAAATTTGCTAGCTGTGTTGCCCTTGAACGAGTGAGCGGACCGGGTGCATTGATGCTATCAATTATTCTCTCAATCTGCACTTCATTGGCAACACGAGGATGTACAGGGCGAAGATTTTGTTCTTGCTGATCATTGTCATTGTTAGAGGGATTGTCTTCAGGTTGAGCATTGTCTTCAGGTTGATCAGGTGCAGATATGATAAGTTCCTCTTCAGGTTGAGCTTCAGAGGGTATGATTTCTCCAGTTCCCATAAGTTTGATTGATTCATTGGATGGAACTTCATCTAGCACATTTGGCAGGTGCTCTCTTTGTGAATCGTTAGTCTCATCGAACCGCACATCCACTGTTTCAACCACTTTATAATGAAAGAGATTGAAGACTCTGTAGGAGTGTGAATCCTTTCCATATCCAAGCATAAAACCCTCATGTGCTTTTGGTGCAAATTTTGAAGTGTGATGTGGATCCTTGATCCAGCACCTGGCGCCAAATACTCTGAAGTAACTGACATTTGGCTTCTTGCCAGTAAGGAGCTCATAAGATGTCTTGTTCAGAAGCTTGTGAAGATAAACACAGTTGATTGTATGACATGTAGTATCAATGGCTTCAGGCCAGAATTTTCTTGGAGTCTTGTATTCATCAAGCATCGTTTGGGCCATCTCAATGAGTGTTCTGTTCTTGCGTTCGACGACGCCATTCTGCTGTGGTGTGTACGGAGCTGAGAATTCATGTGTGATGCCGAAAGTATCAAGATATGTATCAAGGCCAGTGTTCTTGAATTCAGTGCCATTGTCACTTCTGATGTGCTTTATCTTGGCGCCATAGTTGTTCATTGCTCGATTGGCGAAGCGTCTGAAGACATCCTGCACTTCAGTCTTGTAGAGGATTATGTGCACCCAAGTATATCTAGAATAATCATCAACAATGACAAAGCCATAGAGACAAGCAGTAGTAGTAAGAGTTGAGTAATGAGTGGGACCGAAAAGATCCATGTGGAGCAGTTCGAAGGGTCGAGTTGTTGTCATGATTGTCTTCGAGGGATGCTTGGCCCTTGTTATCTTTCCTGCTTCACAGGCACCGCATAAGTGATCTTTCTAGAACTTGACGCCCTCGATGCCTATGACATGCTTCTTCTTTGCAAGGGTGTGGAGGTTCCTCATGCCAGCATGCCCTAGCCTCCGATGCCAGAGCCAACATTCTGAAGTTGTTGCCAGAAGACATACGGCAAGCTGTGGTCCTGCTGAGAAATCTACTACGTACAAATCATCTTTCCTATACCCTTCAAACACTAGAGACTTGTCAGATTCCATTAGAACAAGGCAACGATATTTTCCAAACATCACGATCATCTTTAAATCGCAAAGCATTGAGACAGACATTAAGTTGAAACCAAGGGATTCAACAAGCATGACTTTATCCATGTGTTGATCCTTTGAGATTGCAACTCTACCTAGACCCAATACCTTACTTTTACCAGTGTCAGCAAATGTGATGTGACTCTTGTCAGATGGACGTAAGGTTGAGTCCATAAGAAGGCTTCTCTTGCCAGTCATGTGATTGGTACACCCACTATCAATAATCCATTCTGAAGCTGCTGGTGTCGTACCCTACAGTGCAGTTAGGGGGATAGGCTTCACGAAGAGAATTGTGAAGCAAAAACATTTGACGAACCAGTGGGTTATGAAAGCTTAGATCGAGATTTGGACTGATAGGGCGAGTAGCAAGCGATTCAGGAACAAAGTACATAATAAGACCATTTGGGCATTTGATCTTGCGCCCTACAAGATGTTTAAGGTCCCCAGCAATAGCGTCAGATGATTTTGGTTTTCTGCTGGAGACCCTTCCCTGCAAAAGAGAGTTAAGCTTTCTTAGCCACCCACATCTTCAAGGGTGGCTTAGAAGCAATAAGTCTAAGTGCAGCATCTGAGAACTTTGGCTTTGGAGCCCTAGCAAAAAGTCTTGCAGGAGGACAATAGTACTCATAAGAATAAGCAGAATAGTTCTTGGTCTTATGAACATGGCGGTTTGATGAACCGCGCTCATATTCATAGGCCTGAGTATGGCTTCCCTGCAAAACATTTGCGTTAGTGCGGCTCAGGTGAGTCCTCTGTCTGTATGAAGCCTTCGGACCGTATGAAGCCTGTGGTCTGGGGTTTATCTTCTTCACCTGTGGTGTCATGATGACATTCACAGGAAGATTCTCCAAACACCTTTTCAGCACCCAGATCTTCTTCATAGGCGGTCCATTCCTGCAGTTAGTACCAATATACCTGGCAAACACTTCACCATTCTGATTCTTAAACAATTTATAGTTTGCATCAAAGGATTCATCAATATAGATGGGATTAGCACAAGTGAAGCCAGATAGGGTGGATGGATCCGCTGAGGGTTCCTGTGCAGCAACCCATGTGGTTTTGGGGTACTGCTCAGGTTTCCAGTAAGAGCCATCAGCATTCATTTTCCTTTCAAACCCAACACCCTCTTTCCTAGGGTTTCGGTTCAGGATCTGCCTTTTGAGGACATCACATAGTGTCTGATGCCCTTTGAGACTTTTGTACATCCCTGTTTCAAGCAGTGTCTTCAACCTAGCATTCTCATCAGCAATAGCAGTGTTATCCTCAGCAGAGGGGTTAGTTACCACATCAATAGTTGAAGATATTGCAATAGTAGCAGTAGTAGAACATTTAGCAACAAAGGTAGCGTTATCACGCTCAATGCATTTAAGACATGGTGGTTCAAATCCTTCCTGAGCGGAACTGATCTGTTTGGCGTGAAGTGACTCGTTTTCCTTTTGAAGATCTTCATGAGCCGCTCTCAATTTCTCAAGATCTTGCTTCCTTTGAAGATAATCATAGGAAAGCCTTTCATGAGTTGTTGTGAGCGTTTCATGACGACTTTCAAGTTCCTCATACTTAACATGAAGATTTTTTATGTCTTCAATTAAGGACTGAGATCGAGTCATTTCAGCGTCTAACAGATCATCGCTTTTGTCTAATAGTTTTTGAATATGTTCCATAGCTTTCTGTTGTTTAGTTGCAATTTTAGCAAGTGTTTTGTAGCTGGGTTTGGAATCACAATCAGAGTCATCTTCACTAGATGTTTGATAGTGAGTAGTGCGTGTGTTTACCTTGGCATCGCGTGCCATGAAGCAGTAGGTAGGAGCGGAGTAGTCCTTGTCATTTGCATCGCTGTCGGTGATGAAGTCGTTGTCTTCAGTGTTGAAGATGGACTTGGCAACGTATGCTGTAGCCAGACTCGCAACGCCAGAATCGGACTCCTCCTCAGACTCCACCTCCGCCTCCTCAGAAGAAGACTCCTCCTCTGAATCCATTTCCTTGCCAACAAACGCACGTGCCTTGCTAGATGAGCTCTTCTTGTGTGATGAAGACTTGGAGGAAGACTTGGAAGAAGACTTCGAGTATTTCTTCTTCTTGTCGTCAGAGTCATACTCCTTGCTCTTCTTCTTCTTGTTGTTCTCATTGTCCCACTACGGACACTCAGAGATGTAGTGGCCAGGTTTCTTGCACTTGTGGCATGATCTTTTCTTGTAGTCATAAGCAGAAGCTTCATCATTCCTTGAGCTTGATCGTGAAGACTTTCTGAAGCCTTTCTTCTTGGTGAATTTTTGGAACTTCTTCACAAGCATAGCAAGCTCCTTTCCAATGTCTTCAGGATCATCAGAACTGCTGTCGGATTCTTCTTCAGATGTGGAGACAGCTTTTGCCTTCAAGGCACGAGTTCGCCCATAGTTGGGACCGTAGATGTCTCTTTTCTCAGAAAGCTGAAACTCATGTGTGTTGAGCCTCTCAAGTATGTCAGATGGATTGAGTGTCTTGAAGTCAGGATGTTCTTGAATCATCAGGGCTAGGGTGTCAAACGAGCTGTCAAGTGATCCCAGGAGTGTCTTGACGACTTCATGCTTGGTGATCTCAGTGGCGGCGAGATCTTGAAGCTCATTTGTGATATCAGTGAGTCGATCAAACATGAGCTGGACATTCTCATTATCATTTCTCTTGAAGTGGTTGAAGAGGTTGCGAAGGACATTGATTCTCTGATCTCTCTGGGTTGAGACGCCTTCATTGACCTTGGAGAGCCAGTCCCAGACTAGCTTAGATGTTTCC
Organism: Triticum urartu; assembly: GCF_056163025.1. Lineage (NCBI taxonomy): Eukaryota > Viridiplantae > Streptophyta > Magnoliopsida > Poales > Poaceae > Triticum > Triticum urartu. The sequence continues at coordinate 505,336,630 of NC_141873.1, read as the reverse complement.
AAAGCACTTACACGGCCATACTGTCCTTTGGTTAGATGACCACAGATGATGTTCTTGGCAGTGGAGTCCAGTTGAACGAACTTCTTGACATCAGCAGCGGTGACACCTTCACCAGCCTTGGGAACGCCATTCTTGACGACATACCATAGGTCGACATCAATGGCTTCAAGATGCATGCGCATCTTATTCTTCCAGTAGGGATATTCAGTTCCATCGAAGACGGGGCACACAGCGGAGACTTTAATTATCCCTGCAGTCGACATAGCTAAAACTCCAGGTGGTTAAACCAAATCACACAGAACAAGGGAGTACTTGCTCTGATACCAATTGAAAGTGCGTTATATCGACTAGAGGGGATGTGAATAGGCGATTTTTATGAAAGTCTTCGAACCGTGGAAGTTTCAAAGACAAACGATAGAAATAGACCTATTACCATGCAGCGGAAGGTAGACTACACTAGGCAAACCATAGTCAAGTATTCAATGAAGTGAAAGCACTATGACCTATAGCAGCTAGGTAGTTAGGATCAGGTAGGAAGACATTATGAAGCCAAACAGAATACGCAGTCACTCAGTGAAGACAAAACATAGTGCAATCATACAATGGCTTCACAAGGACCAACAGTAAGTGAAGGGAAGGGAAGGATGAAACCAGTGACTCATTGAAGACAATGATTTGTTAGACCAGTTCCAGTTGCTGTGACAACTGTATGTCTGGTTAGGGCGGCTAGGTATTTAAACCTGAGGACACACAGTCCCGGACACCCAGTCCTGAACACGCAGCTCAGGACACCCAGTCCTCACCGTATTCCGCTTGAGCTAAGGTCACACAGACCTCGCCCAATCACTCTGGTAAGTCTTCAAGGTAGACTCCCAAACCTTCACAGACTTCGTTCACCGACGATCCACAATGACTCTCGGATGCTCAGAACGCGACGCCTAACCGGCTGGAGGATTCACAGTCCTCAAGTGTAATAAGTCTTCAGATCACACAAACAGGAAGACTTAAGTGATGCCTAACACTCTTTGGCTCTGGGTGGTTAGGGCTTTATCCTCGCAAGGAATTCTCTCTCAAAGGCTTCGAGGTGGGTTGCTCTCAAACGACAAAAGCCGTACTTTAACTCTGAGCAGCCAACCGTTTATGGTTGTAGGGGGTGGGCTATTTATAGCCACTAGGCAACCCGACCTGATTTGTCCGAAATGACCCTGGGTCACTAAGGAACTGACACGTGTTCCAACGGTCAGATTTCAAACACACATGGCAACTTTACTTGGGCTACAAGCAAAGCTGACTTGTCCGACTATGGACAAGATTCGCTCTCATAGTCTTCACTCGAAGACATAGGTTTTGGTTAAGCATCACTTCAGTCATTCTGACTGGTTCTCTTGGACCCCACTTAACAGTACGGTGGTTCCTATGACTCAATAAAGAAGAAAAAAGAACTACGAAAGATCTAAGTCTTCGATCTCCATAGGCTTCATGCGATGTCTTCTCTTGTCATAGTCTTCAATGTGAGTATCTTCACATACCACCTTTGACATCAATGTCTTCATACATTTTTAGGGGTCATCTCTGGTAGGAAATACGAATCAATGAGGGACTTCTACCTGTGTTATCCTGCAATTCTCACAAACACATTAATCCCTCAACTAGGTTTGTCGTCAATACTCCAAAACCAACTAGGGGTGGCACTAGATGGACTTACAGTATTTCGAGATTAGGATTTGTCACTCCGATTGTCGGAGAGGTATCTCTGGGCCCACTCGGTAATGCACATCACTATAAGCCTTGCAACTAATGAGTTAGTTGCGGGATGATGTGTTACGGAACGAGTAAAGAGACTTGCCGGTAACGAGATTGAACTAGGTATTCAGATACCGACGATCGAATCTCGGGCAAGTAACATACCGATGACAAAGGGAACAACGTATGTTGTTATGTGGTTTGACCGATAAAGATCTTCGTAGAATATGTAGGAGCCAATATGAGCATCCAGGTTCCGCTATTGGTTATTGACCGGAGACGTGTCTCGGTCATGTCTACATAGTTCTCGAACCCGTAGGGTCCGCACGCTTAAAGTTCGATGACGGTTATATTATGAGTTTATGTGTTTTGATGTACCGAAGGAGTTCGGAGTCCCGGATGAGATCAGGGACATGACGAGGAGTCTTGAAATGGTCGAGACGTAAAGATCGACATATTGGACGGCTATATTCGGACATCGGAAAGGTTCTGAGTGATTCGGGTATTTTCGGGAGTACCGGGGAGTTACGGGAATTCGTATTGGGCCTTAATGGGCCATACGGGAAAGAAGAGAAAGGCCTCAAAGGGTGGCCGCACCCCTCCCCATGGGCTGGTCTGAATTGGACTAGGGAGGGGGGGGCGCCCCTTCCTTCCTTCTCCTTTTCCCTTCCCTTTCCTTCCCTCCTACTCCTACTAATTGGAAGGGCTCCTAGTTATACTAGGGAAGGGTGAATCCTACTCCCGATGGGAGTAGGACTCCCCTAGGGCGCGCCATAGAGAGGGCCGGCCCTTCCCCTCCTCCACTCCTTTATATACGAGGGCAGGGGCACCCCAAAGACACAACAATTGATCTCTTGATCTCTTAGCCATGTGCGGTGCCCCCCTCCACCATAATCCACCTCGATCATATCGTAGCGGTGCTTAGGCGAAGGCCTGCGTCGGTAGAACATCATTATCGTTACCACACCGTCGTGTTGACGAAACTCTCCCTCAATACTCGGCTGGATCGGAGTTCGAGGGACGTCATCGAGTTGAACGTGTGCATAACTCGGAGGTGCCGTGCATTCGGTACTTGATCGGTCGGATCGTGAAGACGTACGAGTACATCAACCGCGTTGTGCTAACGCTTCCGCTTTCGGTCTATGAGGGTATGTGGACAACACTCTCCCCTCTCGTTGCTATGCATCACCATGATCTTGCGTGTGCGTAGGAAATTTTTGAAATTACTATGTTCCCCAACAGTTCTGCACCGCAGCTATGGCACTCCTCGAAACCTAAAATCTTGATCCGAACCTTGTGTGAACTGCTTCAGGACCAAGCCTTCTCAATATTTTTCCTTTTCCCAACTTACGGTAGATCTAAAAATTTCAATGCAATCTTGTGAAACCTATTTTACCTTACTTAGTCATTCTTGCCTTAGATCTGTACCTTCTTTATCACATATAGGCGGTTTACCTTTGTAGAAAGCAATCTATCACATACCATTAGTCCCCTTGTAAACTGGCAATCCCTTTATCTCCGTCGTCATACTCCGGTTTAATAATATGTGTATATCTCTTTTTCCACTTATCACCTTGTCATTCATAATTGTATCATCCTCCTGTTTACCAATTTCACATATTTGGATTCCTTTGTCCTGTTGCACCTTATGCATCACTATGAATGAATTGTAAACCGACATTTCTTTTCCAGCTTTTCATTTGCAATGGCCAAACAGTTTTATTCCTGCAACTGGGCTCCCTCCCGAGTTATAGAGGAGCAACTGAATGGAATGGTCAAGATCGGCACTTTACCAAAGAAGAATGAGATCCGATGGCGAGTTCCTAGGCCGGAAAATCCTCCCACCCCTAAACAAGGTGAGGTAGTGGTGTTTGTTGATCACATAGGCCGTGGTTTCAAACCGCCCGGATCAAAGTTTTTCCGGGATGTGCTTGCCATCTTTCAACTCCACCCTCAAGATATTGGACCCAACTCGGTATCCAATATATGCAACTTTCAAGTTTTCTGTAAAGTGTACCTACAAGAAGAGCCAACTGTTGAGCTGTTCCAAGATTTCTTCCATCTGAATCGGCGCATTGAATTTGTAGACGGACCCAATACTGAACTTGGTGGCGTCTCCATTAAGAAAATAAAAGAGGTTGAATTTCCTCATGCCAAGCTGCACAGTCACCCCAAAGAGTGGAATCAAACTTGGTTCTACTATAAAGACACCTCCCCTAAAGATGAGAATCCTCTGCCGGGTTACCGTGCCCACCGGCTTGCCAATACTCATCCACTTCCACAACGACTAAGTGCCCAGGAACGGGCCTCATACGCACCTCAACTCGCCAAGCTGAGAGCCTTCTTGGCCAACGGTTTAACAGGTGTAAACTTCGTCCGTTGCTGGATATCCTGGAGTATCTTGCCGTTAAGTCGCCGCTCCGGCTTAATGTGCGAGTATACTGCTGAAGTAGAAGACTCCCAACGTCATATCAATATTCAGCTAACAGATGAAGAAGTCACTGAAGCTGTCAAGAAAATATTGAACGAATCAGAAGTTGTCTATCACCAAACCAGATTAGACCCTTTTTATACGCAAAACAAACCGCCTGCTGTAAGTATTGTTCTTCCGCTTTACACTTGATATCTTTAGACTGTCCAATCTTTGAATACCCTTTTGCTTATTTTTAAACAGGGTGATGATCCATTCTAGAAGAAGAAACCTCAAGAGAAAGCGGCAAAGCCCTCCCGTCCTAAAACCAAAGCCGTCAAGAAAACCACAAAGCGAAAGGCACCTGAACGCATCAGTATGGAACTGGATGATGCCCCGGATGAACCGGAAGTTGAGGTAGAACTTGATTCACTTGGTTCACTTTTCATGCATCTCATTGACAATGATACTTATCAGGAGGACGTTGAGGGCAGCCAAGCTGACGATGCAGAGGCAATTATCCTTTCCTCCGGTTCAGACTCTCTGCCAACACAAAAAATCCGTCAAGCGGTCCGGAAAGTAAGTTTTTCTCATCCACTTGCTCACTTGGATCCAACATTTATTTTGAAGAAGCAGCAGCACGAGGCTCGCCGCACAACCCGGCACAGCGGCCAAAAGGTCACTTCGACTGGTTTACCAGACACCCCAGTTCGAAAGTGCCGATCTGAGGTCTCACCCACTTCTAACACTTCTTATCCCAAGGCAGGCTATTTCTGACAACCTCTTAATCCGTCTGATTCAAATTATCAGGTGACACCTCCTTCATCTTTTGGTGAGTCAACAGCAACGCAACTCCCTCCTCTCATAACCGTGGCTAGGTATGTATTTCAATCCAATCTTTTGATGTTTCACACTCTATATGCTTTATTAACCTTTGTACCTTGTTCTGTTTAGAGCCAAAGCCAGACCCAGTAAGAAGGCTCGGGTGAATAACCCGCCCAAAGATCGTGTGGTTGTTGAACCGGAGCAGACTGCAGAACCGGAGGGTCCAAATACTGAAGCCACATTTGACGAACCGCCCCCTCCAGATCATAATGTTGATGAACCAGCAGAAGTTGAAACTGTTGTACCAGATGGTGAACCGGAAAGTCCAATCCGGGTTGCTGACAGACCTTCAAGTCCAGTAAGGACTACTGACATTCCATCAACTACAGAAAAAGGCTACTGGAGACAAAGAAGGCGAGGTTATCATTACCGGTATGAGCCACACCTCTCCAGGCCATCCTGTTATATTGGCGAAACACAGTGCCAAGGAAGAGCGTGCTGCCATGGAAAAAGGCAAATGGAGCACCGACTTGTCAGGCTACGCCCATCTCAGCGCTCAAGAACTACACTCTGGTTTTCTAAACCGTCTGCAATCAAACCGTGATTATGAAGCCGGTTTGGTGAACCTGATGAAGGAGCGCTGAGGGATTCCTGTATTAGGGGGTCTTCGGACAGCCGGACTATATCCTTTGGCCGGACTGTTGGACTATGAAGATACAAGATTGAAGACTTCGTCTCGTGTCCGGATGGGACTCTACTTGGCGTGGAAGGCAAGCTTGGCAGTACGGATATGTAGGTCTCCTCCTTTGTAACCGACCTTGTGTAACCCTAACCCTTTCCGCTGTCTATATAAACCGGAGGGTTTTAGTCCATAGGACAACATACAATCATACCATAGGCTAGCTTCTAGGGTTTAGCCTCTTCGATCTCGTGGTAGATCAACTCTTGTAATACTCATATCATCAAGAATAAATCAAGCAGGACGTAGGGTTTTACCTCCATCAAGAGGGCCCAAACCTGGGTAAAACATCGTGTTCCCTGCCTCCTGTTACCATCCGCCTTAGACGCACAGTTCAGGACCCTCTACCCGAGATCCGCCGGTTTTGACACTGACAAGCGCTATGAGGTATTTTCATCACTTTTCCTTTCTTAAATCCAATGTACAACTACCAACTCAAGTAGCCCCCAAGGGCTGGTTTATGATGGCAATCATAAACCGGGACTTTGTAATACCTTAACTCTTGCAAACTTGTCCTCCATATACCAACTGATCTTTTGAAGTAAACCAGACGTGATCATTGTATTCCTGTAGTTTTCGCCTGTGTAGTCCCCAAGGGCCGGTTTATCTTTCCAAGGTGAACCGGGTCTTTAATCCATACCTCCATTTGAACAGATGTACATTAGCCCCCAAGTGTCAAGGATAATGCTTGCATTGTACTTGAGACTTGCAAATAAAATTTTGATGATAGAGCAAATAGGCATTAGCCCCCAAGTACAAAGTCCATAACTTGTTATAAGCTTGGTACTTCAAATATACATATCTCATTGTTGATATATCTTGCCTTTGCAGGCCGAGCTGAGTAAAAGGGATGCTCAAACCGCTGACCTTCATGAGAACGTCAAATCTTAGCAAGCAGAAGCTTCCAAGGCCAAGGAAGAGTTGACAAATGCCTTATCCGCCATGGAAAGGCTGAAAGAGACCTTTAACAAAGAGTGTGCAGACTGGGAGACAGAAAAGGCCTGTTTAACAAAGAAGGCCGAAGATGTAGAAGCAGCCCTGAAACCGGTGGTTGAAGAACTGTCCAGGTTAAAACGGTAGATTAACGCCATGACCTCTGTTGTCTTTAGTAAGTATCTGCATATGAAGTTTTTCCAATCCATAACATCTTATCAAAAGCCGGCTTAGTGATGCTTTACCATGACAGGGACCCGCATTACTCATCTAGGCTCCGATATGCGGATGAAGCTTAAAGTGGACTATACTTTGATAGAACAGTTGTATTCTGGATCCTAGCGAGCCATTTGCATTGCAGCTTATAACAAGCCTCCGCCAACGCTGATCAAAGAAACCATCGAAAAGCTGGCCATGCTACCTGTCCGGTTGGATGAACTGAAGAGATCAGCCGCAAGGTCAGGTGCGCTGACCGCGCTAATCCGGGCCAAAGTGTGGATTCCAGATCTTGAACCAACAGATATCGGCCAAGTCTACCCCAGCGTTAAGGAAGATGGCACCAACTTCAACAATGATGATCTGCGAAGGCTGACAAAGGAGATGCGGCCTATAGCAAGCAAATTGGCAGATGACACAGATCTATCTCATTTTCAACCGGTTTACAATGCTGAAGGGAAAAGACAGCCTTCATAATGTAGAAGATCTTGTGCTGCCAATCCGTAAGCATACTTACGCTCCTGACATTGACCCTTCCAACCTTATCCATGAAGAAGCCGTTTTTCAAGCCTTAACTGGAATCGATTGGTCAACGATTGATTTCCAGCGAGTGGGTAGGGATGAAGAGAATGCGACCGCACAAGATGACCCTCGATCTTCAAACCGTCCAGAAGAGGAGTCATAAACCGGAGGCCGGTTTATCAGTTGCAGTCTGCCACTTGTATTAAAACAGTTGTTCAATTTGGGTTGTTTAAAGCGCCTTGTAATAGGATAGCGTGAACACTTGATTTGTCATGCCATCGAGCATGTTTGCCTCGCTTGATACTGAAAACTTGCCATGCCTTTGTGATTTATATGCATAGCACTCTATGGCTTTCATTTATCTTGCTCCTGCAGATAAGAACTTGAACGTTACCTAGTGGTTTACCACTGGACGGGTCATGATGCCCAAAATATAGACATAACTTGGATGGATAACCAAGATTGTAATAACCATACATAAAATAGATGATACCTGTGATGTATCTTGTTGGCTGTCCAGCCGTTGGTATTGATGACTCCTTTCCCTCTTGCCAGTTATGATAACCACCGGTTTGTTCATATAATACTGGTGACATCTAGTCAAAACCAGACCGGAGCAACTTACTGCCGGTTTAGAACTGATCATGTACTGACAACTGAGCGTTGAAAGCCACGCCAGGTTGTAATAAACACCGGTTTATCAGAAAATATTCATAAATCCCTTATCAAAAGATGTTTAAAAACAGAAAAGCCAAAAGAAATATGCAAGGCTTTTCATGGGCTGCTAGGCCCTAAATCGAGGGTTTTCATGGGCTGCCAGGCAGCTGAGTTTAACCATTTTTCAAAGCCTTTTAAGATGGACCTCAATCTTTAACCAATCACCGTTTTAACTTTGACAAGTTCAGGGTCTATGAGATTGACTTGTCAAACGTTCGATGGGTCATACCAGGTTTACCTGGACGGAGTGGCTTACTTAAAGAGGCAGGATAACCCGGGGTTTTAGGTGAATACACCTAGCTTCCAAGCCTGGCTTGATAGCCTATTACAAGGGTGCAAGCTCGTTGTTCTTTGAGAAGCAAGGAGCCCCCGGGTAATATTTGAGCTATGCTCAGTGGTTACCTATGTTTGAGTTGTGCTTTATGCAATAGACTCTCTTTGGTTCCACATAATGTCCTTTTGACTTTAAGCCTATCAAAAGGTGTAGCTATGGTGTAAAGACAACCAAGCCCCCTAGTGATTTCCCTTTTTGGTTTTAAACCGATAAAGAGGTGTAGCTATGGTTCGGATACGACCAAGCCCCCTAGTGATTTCCTACATATCTGTGTGGCTTTATAGGCCGGGTTAATAAAACCCTGCTTTGTAAGTAGAAGCCCCCATGGAACCACACATGATGTAAAAAAGAACAGAGACCCCGCTTTAGCTAAGGCTCCGGTTTATTATATAATATATACATTGTCATAAGTATGTACATAAGAAGAGCCTGTGGCTCAAGTATAGTAAGGCCGAATAAGAGCTATATTCCACGGCTGCTGGGTCTCCTCCTCCGATTTGCATGAGTCTTTGTGCTCTCGAACATTGATGAGGTAGTATGACCCGTTGTGCAGGTTTTTGCTGACCACAAAAGGTTCTTCCCAGGGCGGGGATAACTTGTGCATATCAGTCTGATCCTGGATGAGCCGGAGCACCAGATCACCTTCTTGAAAAGTTCTGGTCCTAACCCGGTGGCTGTGATAACGTCGGAGATCTTGTTGATAAATCACCGAACGTGCTGCTGCTAAATCATGCTCCTCATCCAACAGGTCCAGTCAGTCCTGACGTGCTTTCTCATTCTCAGCTTCAACGTAAGCCGTCACACGGGGTGAGTCATGATGGATGTCACTAGGGAGAACCGCCTCTGCTCCGTAAACCATGAAGAAAGGCGTGTAACCCGTAGATCTGTTTGGTGTGGTGTTGATACTCCATAATACGGAGGGTAACTCCTCCCCAACAACCTGGCATCCGTTTTAAAGGAACCATAAGCCGGGGTTTGATACCTCTCAAAATTTCTTGATTTGCCCTCTCTGCTTGACCATTAGACTGGGGGTGAGCCACTGATGCTACATCAAGCCGGATGTGCTCACGTTGACAAAATTCTTCCATATCACCTTTGGACAGATTAGTACCATTATCAGTGATAATGTTGTGCGGAAAACCAAACCGGAATATCACCTTTTTGATGAATTGAACTGACATGGCTGCATCACACTTACTGACTGGCTCTGCCTCTACCCACTAGGTAAACTTGTCAACCGCCACCAACCGGTGGGTCTTTTTGTCCTTGGATCTCTTAAAGGGTCCAACCATATCGAGCCCCCAAGTTGCAAATGGCCAAGTGATTGGAATCATTCTCAATTCCTGGGCTGGAACATGGGCGCGGCGTGCAAACTTCTGACAACCGTCACACCTCTTTACTAAATCTTCAGCATCAGCATGAGCCGTCAACCAATAGAAGCCGTAACGAAAAGCCTTAGCCACCAAGGATTTTGAACCGGCGTGGTGACCACAATCTCCTTTGTGGATTTCTCGCAAAATCTCACAACCCTCTTGAGGAGACACACAACGCTGAATTGCTCCTGTGACGCTGTAATGATGTAGTTCCCCTTTGATAATGGTCATTGACTTGGATCGCCGGATTATCTGCCGAGCTAAGGTTTCATCCTCCGGTAACTCGCCCCGGTTCATGTAAGCCAAGTACGGGACTGTCCAATCCGGTATAACATGCAAAGGCGCCACCAACTGGGCCTCTGGATCAGGGATAGCCAACTCCTCCTCTGTGGGTATCTTGACCGACAGATTATGGAGTACATCGAGGAAGACATCAGGTGGCACCGGTTTACGCTTAGAGCCTAGACGACTTAAAGCGTCCGCCACTTCGTTCTTTCGTCGGTCTATGTGGTCAACTTGATAACCCTTGAAATGACCAGCCACTATGTCCACCTCCCGTAGATATGCAGCCATGAGTGGATCCTCAGAATCCCAAGTGCCATATACCTGTTGAGCCACCAGGTCCGAATCACTGAAGCACTTAACCCGGCTTAAGTTAATCTCCTTAGCCATCCGAAGACCATGGAGTAAGGCCTCATACTCAGTTGCATTGTTTGTGCAAGGGAACATTAAGCGAAGAACATAACAAAACTTGTCACCTCGTGGGGAAGTTAATATGACTCCAGCCCCCGAGCCCTCCAATTGCCTGGACCCATCAAAGTGAATAGTCCAATAAGTGTTGTCTGGCTTTTTCCCTAGTGCCTGTAACTCTGTCCAATCATTGATGAAGCCCACGAGTGCTTGAGATTTTAACGCTGTGCGAGGTGTATACTTGAGCCCATGAGGTCCAAGCTCAATAGCCCACTTGGCAATCCGGCCAGTCGCCTCTCTGTTTTGGATGATATCTCCCAAAGGTGCTGAACTAACCACTGTGATAGGATGACCCTGAAAATAGTGCTTGAGCTTCTGGCTTGCCATAAAAACTCCATACACCAGCTTCTGCCAATGCGGATACCTCTGCTTTGATTCGATAAGCACCTCACTGATATAATAAACCGGCCGTTGAATTGGATACTCCTTTCCAGCCTCCTTGCGCTCCACAACAATAGCCACACTGACAGCCCAGGCATTAGCAGCCACATATAGCAGTAAAGGCTCTTTATCGACCGGAGCCGCAAGGATAGGCGGTTCAGCTAACTGTCTCTTCAAATCCTCAAACGCTTTATCAGCCACGTCACTCCAGACAAAGCCATCCGTTTTCTTTAACATCTGATATAAAGGGATAGCTTTCTCCCCAAGATGACTGATAAACCGGCTCAAAGCCGCAATCCGGCCTGCTAAACGTTGAACGTCATTGATGCACGCCGGTTTAGCCAGGGACGTGATAGCTGGAAAAAAAATCTGGATTAGCCTCAATGCCCCTGTTAGACACCAGAAAACCCAAGAGCTTACCTGTCGGAACACCAAAGACACATTTGTCCGGATTAAGCATCATCTTATAAACCCGGAGGTTGTCAAAAGTCTCCCTCAAGTCATCTATCAATGTTTCCTTCTTCCTGGACTTCACCACAATATCATCCACATATGCATGAACACTGCGCCCAATCTGCTTATGAAGACAATTCTGAACACAGCGCTGATAAGTCGCCTGGGCACTCTTGAGCCCAAAGGGCATAGAGACATAGCAGAAGGCTCCAAAGGGAGTTATAAAAGTTGTCTTCTCCTGGTCCTTAACTGACATTTTGATCTGATGATAACCAGAATAAGCATCCAGAAAACACAAACGGTCACAACCTGCCGTAGCATCAATAATCTGATCAATACGAGGGAGGGCAAAGGGATCAGCTGGACAAGCCTTGTTCAAGTCTATGTAGTCCACACATATACGTCAAGTGTCATTTTTCTTAAGGACTAGCACCGGATTAGCCAGCCACTCCGGGTGAAAGACCTCCACGATAAACCCTACGGCCAACAGCCGAGCTACCTCCTCACCAATAGCCTTACACCTTTCTTCGTTGAAGCGGCGGAGAAACTGCCTGACCGGTTTAAACTTAGGATCTATATTAAGTGTGTGCTCAGCGAGTTCCCTCGGTACACCTGGCATGTCAGAAGGCTTCCATGCAAAGATGTCCCGGTTCTCACGGATGAACTCGATGAGCACGCTTTCCTATTTGGGATCCAGGTTAGCGCTGATGCTGAACTGCTTGGATGAATCGCCAGGAAGAAAATCAACCATCTTAGTGTTTGTATCCGATTTAAACTTCAATGCCGGATCGTGCTCCGTAGTTGGTTTCTTCAAAGAAGTCATGTCTGCTGGATCAACCTTGTCTTTATAAAACTTCAGCTCCTCTGTGGCACAAACCGACTCAGCATAAGCCGCATCACCCTCTTCACATTCCAAAGCAATCTTCCTACTCCCATGTACTGTGATGGTCCCTTTATGACCCGACATATTAAGGTGTAGATAAACATAACACGGCCTCGCCATGAACTTGGCATAAGCCGGTCGTCCAAACAGGGCGTGATACAGACTCTTGATTTTCACCACCTCAAAAGTCAACGTTTTTGATCTTGAGTCATGATCATCTCCAAAAGCCACCTCTAGGGCTATCTTGCCCACTGGATACGCAGACTTACCAGGCACCACACCATGAAAAACGGTGTTCGACGGTTTAAGATTCTTATCTGTCAATCCCATACGGCGGAAGGTATCATAGTAAAGGATATTGATACTACTTCCCCCATCCATAAGCACCTTGGTGAACTTATACCCCCCAACTTGAGGTGCCACCACTAGGGCCAGATGACCCGGATTATCAACCCGGGGTGGTTGATCCTCTCGACTCCATAAAATTGGTTGTTCAGACCAGCACAAATACCGAGGCACTCCCGGTTCAACCGAGTTCATGGCCCTCTTGTGAAGCTTCTGATCACGCTTACACAAGCTAGTGGTGAAGACATGATACTGCCCACTATTCAATTGCTTCGGATTGCTCTGATAACCCGACTGCTGCTGTTGCTGATTCCCCTGATGGTTATAACCTCCTTGATTGCCCTGGTTCCCTTGATTACCATGTCCGGTCTGATGGCCTTGGAATCCTGAACCGGAGCTACCACCTCCATAACCCGGCCCATGAAAACTGCCTCCTGAACCGCTGGGCGGGCCATTGTCGTACTGAAACATATTTGAATTCTTAAACTCTCGCATGATGTAACAATCCTTCAAAAGATGCGAAGCTGGCTTCTCCTTCGATCCGTGCTTTGGACAGGTTGATTTAACAGGCGCTCCAGATTGGGGCCTGACCCTCCGCCCCTCTGAGGTGGTTTGCCCTTACGACGCTGACCATTGTCGTGGGCGTTGGTGTTAGCCACAAAGTCTAGGCTATTATCTGCTTTGCGCTTACCATTATTCCCATGACCTGCCGGATTGTACTGCTGCCCCTTGGCATTGCCATTCTTTTTCCCCTTCCCCGTTTTGTCATCCTCCGACTCAGGGTCTTTGGTGCTATCTGAATCGGCATATTTCACCAAAGCAGCCATAAGGGTTGACATGTCATTGCAGTGGCGTTTGAGCCTCCCTGGCTTCAGTTTTAATGGCATAAACCGGCAATTGCCTTCCAACGTCAAAACTGTTGTATCTGCATTGATGCGGTCCGACGAATGCAGAATAGCTGAGACTCGCTTCACCCAATGGGTTGTAGACTCCCCATCCTCTTGAACACAAGCGGACAGGTCCACAATCGACATAGGCTGCTTACAAGTATCTTCAAAATTCTGGATAAACCGGTGTTTTAGCTCAGCCCATGACCCGACGGAGTTAGCTGCTAAGCTCTTTAACCAAGTACGAGCTATCCCCTTACGACATGGTGAAGTACTTAGCACACACCGCCTCATCCACATCCAGCATCTCCATCGCCATCTCATAACTCTCAACCCATGACTCAGGGGGTAAATCGGCAGTGTAATTGTGCACCTTACGAGGGCCTTTAAAATCCTTGGGCAGTCATATATTACACAACGCGGGGGTGAGGCACGGCACCCCTAAAGAACTGAAGACCACGCCTAGCTCCACTGAAGCGGTAGGACGAACCAGAGTAAGCTGACGAGCCGCATGTTGTGCTGCCAACTAGGCTTCTCGACGTGCACGACCATGATCCACCACATCCTGCGCATTAGCACCACTACCTGCCGGGTTATGCCCTGGCGGCGAGTTACGGTGACGTGCACTGCTCGACACGGCCGGTTCATCCTCAAGTGCCTGCTGTAGCTCCGACTCGGACGAGGGGTGGAATGAATCCTCTCGCGACTATGCGAATAAGCCTGCTGCTGGTTTAAAGCTGTTTGAAGGAGCTCTCTGGCCCGTCGTGTCTCAATCGCCACTTGTGAGTCGCCGTCAGTTGGGAGGGCTGCCAATCGTGAAGCGGCGGCCACAATGTTATCCAACGGGTTTGAGTAATGCCCCGGGGGCGCCGGAACGTACTGTGGCACAAGGTTGTTCTGACGAGGCAGGTTCATCGCGCACGGCTGAACCGGCGCTCCTGTTACCGGTACCTCAGTCCGGTTCCCCACCGGCTGGTTAATGGTTCCGGCTCCTGGCGTGTCGAAGAGATTTCTTGGCTCATAACCCGGCGGGAGGTGCGACCGGTATCTCCTTCTCATGACATCATCTGAGGCACTCTGGTCCAGCCTAAGCCGATATGCCTGAGCTTCCAACTCGGCCCGTTCTGTAGCCATCCTGGCATTCTCTGCTGCCAGGTCCGCTTTAGCATGAGTTATGTGATCTTTCACCTTTGCAATCTCTGCATTGTGCTAATCTCGGGATGCTGCGTCCACTTCTGCTGCCATCAATATTGCCAAAGCGTCGAACAAATCAGACAAAACCTGAGCCGGAGGCGGCGCAGAGCCCCCTGCTCCTGCTGGCGTTTCTGTTGCTGAACCGGAGAGCATTGCCGCGGCGGTAGAAGAGTGCTGCGCTGGTTGTGTGCCGACCATGAAGACCACGACCCGGCTTGGCAGATCGAGGGGGTCCGGAATACTGTTGCCATCAGAACCTCCACTAATCCGGCCGTCCTACAGCTGATACAGTGACTCGGTCTCTTCGGTTGAAGACTCGTCATTAGAACAGACAACGGTTTCCCCATCAGATGTCGGTCCATCCTCATACTCCGCTCCATGGATGACTCCTATGAAAACATGCCTTGCTGCGGCTGAACCGGGGCAGGGCTTGCACGCTGGGCCATCTCGACGATGTCGGTGCAGGTGTCCGGCTCAGGGCCCGATTTGCCGATTTTGCCGATAAAGACGTGAATTCCACCAAAGGGGACCCGGTACCCGTATTCGACCGACCCGGCCTCGGGACCCCACCCTGCATCATCGATGTAGAGCTTGCCGCGACAAATCTTCGTCATCCGGCCCACATCGTATCCCTTGAGTCTTCGAAGCTGCCCTTCAAGAACTCGAAACCATCTTGCGATAGCCCCACGGTGGGCGCCAACTACCGTGGGTTTGTCACGGCAGATATCCTCATGAAAGGACTTAGTCGTGGAGCCATCGCTACGGGTTAGCCTAAAGGTATTAAATCGGACAAGGGACACGAGGGTTTTTATACTAGTTCGGCCCCTTCGATGAAGGTAAAAGCCTACGTCTAGTTGTGTTGGTATTGCTAGGGTTTCGATGACCAGGGAGCGAATCTGCTTTGCCTGGCTCTCGAGTTATTGTATCTTGTCCCTAAACCGTTGCCGGGTCGTCCCTTTATATACATAGGTTGACGCCTGCCGGTTTACAGAGTCTCGAGGCCGGATCATAAACGTGTCTGGCTCAGTCTCTATCCTTCATATCTTACAATGCAAGTTACATAATAAGGTCAATTTACATCTACAGGCCTTAACTCGCCTTTGGGCCTTGGGCCTTCGTAAAGCGCCATCATTCTTACGTCTCCATAGGCTTCTAATCTTCATAGAGTTAATACGGCTACTCCTGGCCGGTTTACGTCCAGTAGTAATATCCCCAACATGGCCCATGTCACATAGCCCGGACACCCGAGGACCCCACAATCCAGGACTCCCTCGGTAGCCCCTGAACCAGTCTTTCGATGACGATGTATTCGGCACGCAGATTGTCTTCAGCATTGCAAGGCGGGTTCCTCCTCCGAATACTTCAAAGTGGTCTTCTAAATAAGAGACCTATATCCAGAACTGCATAACAGCCACAACCCTCAACCACGAAGGAAATATACTTAATCAAAATAAGGCTTGTCAACTGACAACTTTGTCGGCGAAAACGTTACATTTGGCCTCTTTATCATTTCGAAACATTTATTAACCTCCTGCTTCGCGTTTCAAGGCGCATCCTATATTGACACGTCTTGTTAAAGTAGAGATTGTGCCCCCTTATTGCGGGATTCTCATCAATACAAGTTTGGGTAATCGAACCGTGCCATTCGCATGACCCCTTGGGAATAGGCGAGTTTTAAGGCATGTGGGGGGCGCTTGGTATTCACTGCCTATATAAGCGGATAAAGATCCATCTTTTTACCCCATGCCTTCTTCTTCCCTCTGCCTTCCCAGCCTCGAGCTCCAGTGCCCAAGCTTCGATCTTTCCCACCGCCCAACCTCTCCAGCCATGGTCAGATCCGGCTCGCAGGGCAAGTGGACGACCTCCTCCGTCATGGAGAAGGACGTCAAGCAACTCCGGGAAGTGGGGTACCTGGCTGCGAGTATCGCGCACAAGCTCCCTGCCGAAAAGCAGATCATCCCTACTCCGAAGCCCGGCAAGAGAGTGGTGTTTATCCCCCACTTCCTCCGCGGACTAGGATTTCCTCTCCACCCTTTCATCTGCAGCCTCATGTTCTATTACAGGCTAGATTTCCACGATCTATCCCCAAATTCCATCCTCCACATTTCGGCATTCATCGTCGTGTGCGAGGCGCTCCTCCGCATCACCCCCACTTCGGCCTATGGATTAAGGTCTTCAATGTGAAGCCGAAGGTGGTCAACGAGCAACATGCGGACTGTGGCGGCGCCATGGTGAGCAAGCTCCCCAAGGTCACCTGGCCCAAAGGGGCCTTCGTGGAGACCGTGAAGGTATGGCGGCAGGAGTGGTTCTACATCGCCGAACCCCACGGTGCCACATGGGCAGCCACTCATGAGTTTAAATCCGGACCCCCAATGCGGTTCGCGTCGTGGATCAACAAGGGTCGGGATTGGGCGTCGCCCGATGAAGTGATGGTGCTGCAAAAGCGCATGAAAAATATGATAGAGAAGAACACCGGTCTCACCGATGTGATTCCGGTGATGCTTTTCCGCCAGATCCTCCCCTGCCAGCGCGGGCCTCTCCACATGTGGGAGTTCAATCCATAAGGGTCGCGGACCCTGCAATGATTCTTCTGTACGACACACGAAGAGATCTGGAAGCTGCTCTTCAAGGCCCAGAAGACGTGGCCGGCGATGACCGACGACATCGGCTTTGACAGCGCACATCCGGCCACCCCGGTAAGTATTTTAGTTTCCGAACATAACTTCAGTTTGTAAACAAAAGGTCAGGGCTGGACAAAGAAGGCAGAGCGGATCAAGTGTCCGACTCTGCTACCCGAAAACCCAGCCATTCCCCTGCTGACGAGGATGCTGGTCCCGGCGCCATATCGGGCGCCGGAGAAGAAGGCCAAGAAGAAGAGAAAGGAGGCCAAAGGTGGCGTCCGCCGTAAAGGCACTTCGGACGCTGCATGCAGAGAGACCGAAGCTCCCTCTCCCACGAGGGAGATGAAGACGAAGAGGAGGAGGAGGCAGAGAGCGATTCTCCCCTTAAGGGGAGGAAGAAGAAGAGGGCGACCTTCGTAGACCCGGAGGCGGGGGCGTCCAAGAGAGGGAAAATATCTCTCTCAGACGACTCGGATTCAGATGACGAAGTCATCCCCGAGCGGTGCCCAGGATGAAGCCCCAGACCGCATCGTAAGTATCCGAGATGCCCTACATATATCTGGTCTTTTATGACTGTAGGATAACATGTTATATTATGTATTTTAGTCCGGCCCGTGACCTCCCCCGACTATCATCATCTTCGGGGAATTCTCTGGCGCCAGAGATGGTGGAGAGAGAGATGCCTCCACGAGCCTCCCCACCACCCGCCGTGAATGACACCGAAGTGTTATCCCAAAGGACCTCTCCGGGCCACGGAGAGGTGCGGGAGGCCACCAAGACGGCGCCAGGGGGTAAGGCCTCGGCTGCCGAGAACATGGTGGGTACAACCCCCATGGAAACTGACAACGGGGGCCCTGACCAGTCCGGCCCCCAGCCGAACACCATTCTGGAGACCCATGTGGCTCCAGAATCGAGTGAGCAACCCCCTTCAAAGGAGGGGGGAGCGCCAACTCCGGCGGCGACCTCCACTAACCCGGAGGCGCTGAACACTCTGATGGAGGCACTACAACGTGCTTCCATCATGGAGGAGCACCGCACCCTGATGGGTGTGGTGGTTGAGAAGGTTCAGTCCGCCAAGAGCGGGCTGAACGAAGCCTTTACCAGCTTGCTAACAGGCTTCGAGGTATGTGATGTAATTTTCTTAGCCGCTTTTCATATAAAAAATATGCCTGTGTATAGATAGTAGCCCCTGAGACTCTATTCGACTTTTTAAGAAATGACCAAGTAGAGGATCGAATAATAATTGCAAGAGGTAACATACTGGTCTATTGGTAAACAGGCTTCCCTATTGGCGGCGACCGCCCAGGCCGCCGAGGTTTCCGAACTCAAGCGGAAGCTGCAGCTGGCCGACGATGATATCATCCGCATTAACAAGCGGTTCGACGAGACGCAATATATGTTGTGAAAAATTGTTTACACACCTAAAGTAATATGCCAATGTGGAGTCTAAGCTCATGTTATTACAGGTAGTGCGGCCGAGGTCGAGACCCCGAAGAGCGCCCTTGCCAAAGCCAAGGAGCAGGAACGGGTGAGTGAAAACCCACAAGTATAGGGGTTCAATTGTAGCCTCTTTCGATAAGTAAGAGTGTCGAACCCAACGAGGAGCTAAAGGTAGAAAAAATATTCCCACAAGTTCTATCGACCACCGATACAACTCTACGCAGTCTTAACGTTTGCTTTACCTAGAATAAGTATGAAACTAGAAGTACTTTGTAGGTGTTGTTGGGTAGGTTTGCAAGATAATAAAGAGCGCGTAAATAAAAAGTAGGGGCTGTTTAGATAAAGACACAACTAAGTTAGGATTAGTAGAGATCATTATGTCACAAGAAGGTTATTTGTCCCTAGGCAATCGATAACTAGACCGGTAATCGTTATTGCAATTTTATTTGAGGGAGAGGCATAAGCTAACATACTTTCTCTACTTGGATCATGTGCACTTATGATTGGAACTCTAGCAAGCGTCCGCAACTACTAAAGATCATTAAGGTAAAACCCAACCATAGCATTAAAGTATCAAGTCCTCTTTACTCCTGTCGGTGTCAAAACCGGCGGATCTCGGGTAGGGGGTCCCGAACTGTGGTCTAAGGCGGATGGTAACAGGAGGCAGGGAACACGATGTTTTACCCATGTTCGGGCCCTCTTGATGGAGGTAAAACCCTACGTCCTTCTTGATTTATTCTTGATGATATGAGTATTACAAGAGTTGATACCACGAGATCAGAGAGGCTAAACCCTAGAAGCTAGCCTATGGTATGATTGTATGTTGTCCTACGGACTAAAACCCTCAAGTTTATATAGACACCGGAAAGGGCTAGGGTTACACAAGGTCGCTTACAAAGGAGGAGATATACATATCTGTATTGCCTAGTTTGCCTTCCACGCCAAGTAGAGTTCCATCCGAACACGAGACGAAGTCTTCAATCTTGTATCTTCATAGTCTAACAGTCCGGCCAAAGGATATAGTCCGGTTGTCCGGAGACCCCCTAATCCAGGACTCCCTCAGTAGCCCCTGAACTAGGATTCAGTAACAATGAGTCCGGTGCGCAGTATTGTCTTCGGCATTGCAAGGCAGGTTCCTCCTCCGAATACACCACGGAAGAATTTGAATACAAGGATAGTGTCCGACCCTGCAAAATAAGTTCCACATACCACCGTAGAGAGAATAATATTTCCACAAATCTAATCTGCTGACTTGTTTTGGCAACATGACATTAAGCCATGGCCCGGTGATTATTTGAACTATTTGCTTTAACTAGCCCCGCACATAATGCGAGGCAGTTTTTTGACACGTCTTGTCAAAGTAGAGATCGTGTCCCCCTTATTACGGGATTCTCATCAATACGGGCGTGGGTAACCCAAGCGCACCATCGATTACGACGCTTGGGGGATAAGCAAGTTTTACCAGGATAGTGGGGGCGCATAGTTTTGGCCGCCCTTATAAAGGGACAAGGATTCACCTTTTCATCCACGCCTTCTTCCTCCTTTGCTTATCCATTTTCGCACACTCGAGCTCCAGCGCCCAAGTCCGCATTTCCCACCTCAACCTTCTCCAACCATGTCCGGAGCGGGAGGCAGGTGGATGGTCTCCTCCGTCACGGAGGGACACATCAAGAAGCCGAGGAGAGCCGAATACCTGCCCGACGACATCGCGCATCGGCTCCCAGATGAGGGACAGCTCATCCCCACCCCCAGGCCCCATGAGAGGGTAGTGTTCCTTACCCATTTCCTCCGCGTACTGGGATTCCCTCTCCACCCATTCGTCCGGGGGCTCATGTTCTACTACGGCATGGATTTCCACGATCTGGCCCCGAACTTCATCCTCAACATCTCGGCATTTATCGTCGTGTGCGAGGCCTTCCTCCGCATCGAGCCCCACTTCGGCTTATGGCTGAAGACCTTCAATGTCAAGCCGAAGGTAGTGAGCGGCCGCCAGGTGGAGTGCGGAGGCGCCATGGTGGGCAAGATGCCCAACATCACATGGCTCGAGGGCTCCTTCATGGAGACCATAAAGGGGTGGCAATCGGGGTGGTTCTACATCATCGAGCCGCGTGACCCTGCATGGGCAGCGGCTCCCGAGTTCCGATCTGGTATCCCCACGTGGCTCACCCCTGGCACGAGAAGGGCCTGTCCTGGGTTAGTTCAGGAGAGCTGACCAGACTCCAAACATGTATCCAAAACATGGTGAGCAAGAAGCTCAAACTCGTCAACGTAGTCCAGGTCATGCTCATCCACCGGATCCTCCCGTGTCAACAACGGGCTTTCAACTTGTGGGAGTTCGACCCGGCCCAGCACCAAACTCTGAACAGGATCTTCGACACAACACACGAGGATGCCTGGAAGGTGCTATTCAAGGGCGCCGAGGTTCCCCTCCCACTACCGAGGATCGCGGATTCTGCGCGAAGCGCCAAGCCAGCGCGGTAAGCTGTTTTACCTCTTACAGGATACTTGTTTTTCATAGATTGACTCTATGCGGGATCTAAGCTCCCGTACCTTTGACAGGACTGATAGGAGATGACCGGACAGATCGACTGTCCGGCTCCTTTGCCCGAAGGCCCAGCAGATGCTTTCCTGACGGAGATGCTGACTCCGACTCCTTACAAGGTGCCGGAGAAGACCAAGAAGGCCAAGGGAACCCGAAAGAGTTCCCGGCGCCAGGTGATATTGGACTCATCGCCCGAGGACTCCTCGGTGCACTCCTCCCATGAAGATGAGGAGGAAGATGAAGACGCTCCCCCTCCAGTCGGGGGAGACAAGAAAAGGAAGGCCGCCCCAACTGGGGGGGCGAAGGGTCCAAGAAGGGAAGGACTCTCCTTCCGGACAGTTCCACCACCGCCGCCGAAGGCGAAGATGAGTGGCTGCCCAGGGCCAAGCCCCTGGCGAAGTCGTAAGTATTCGGATACCAGACTAACTCATAGAATTCCTTTGTCGCACTGCTTCTCCTAACGCCGAATCGTGATTATGCAGACCGTCCCGAGCCCGTATCGATGTATCCTCGTCAGACAGCTCCCTTTACTCGTCGGATATGGATAGCGATCCACTTCCGACCACCACCTCCCCTTGCCCTACGGACAACGCCGAGGTGTTGTCTCAAGAGGCACCGGGTCGAGGGGAGACAATCCCGGAGGCACCTCAAGGCGACCTTCCGGACTCCGGGAGCAGAGGGAACAAGGCCCCCGAGGGCTCCGAGTTCGGCCCTCAGCTGAACACCGCGGCGGAACCTCCAGTGGTTCCGGACTCGGGCATGCAGCTTCCTCCAAAAAGGGGCCAGACGCCTGTGTCGGTGACCTCTGTCCATCCAGAGGCACCGGACAATCTGCTGGGAGCGCTTCGCAGCGCTTCCATCGATGAAGAGCACCGCACTATTATGAGTGCGGTGGTTCAGAAGGTTCAGTCCACCAAGAGCGAACTGACTGAAGCCTGTGCCAGCCTTCTAACAGGCTTTGAGGTAAGTTTTTGAAATATGGAGAAAAATATTACCGCATAGACAGTAGCCCCTGATGCTCTGTTCGGTGTTCACAAAGAAAAGCCGAACAGAGGATCAAACAATATCACATGAGTCTAATATAAGTATGTCAATATGCGTATGCAGGCTTCGCTGCTGGCATCTGCCGCACTGACTGCGAAGGTCGCCGCATTGAAGCAGGACCTTAAAGGGTCCAAGGACGAGCTCGGCCTTGCCAAGAGGCAGCTCAAGGAGAACAAAGGTAAGTAGTACCTAGTCTATGGATATGGATGAAAAGAATGTGATTGCAAAATGACAGGATCATCGTAAATTTGCCAGGGGCCACGACGGAGGTGGCGACCCTGAAGCAAGCGCTATCCGAGGCCGAAAACAAGGTGGCCAAGGAGCGCACCGAGCGGAAAAGGCATGAGGCATGGGTGGGCGAGGTGCAGCAAGAGCTCCACGCTCTCGTGACGAAGTACGAGGCGCTGGAGCTTGACTTGAAGACGCGATAGTATGAGCTTGCCACGGCCCTCGAGAGCGCAAAGAGTGCCAAGGCCGAAGCCCAAAAGGCCCTCCAGGAGATTGATGCGATGAAGAAGATAGCGGCGGGTAAGGCATTCTATATGCAAAGCAAGCATGTGAAAGTAAATTATCTTTTACTTACCCGAATCCGGGGCTCTCAAGGAGCATTCGCAGATTTGCCCCGCAGTGTGTCAGATGCCGCACAGTTTTACCAGGCCGAGGAGGGAAGCTCAATGGAGAAGTTGTTCTGGGCCCAATATACTGGGACCGAACACCCGGTGCCTATGAGCGACCAGCTAAAGCAGTTGGTCGAGCTACACAAGGCGGCCGAACAGGCCATGAAGGGCTTTATAGTCCGGCTGTGGCCTGGCGACACCCTTCCGAACAGGTACTTCGGCCTGGTGAGGTGGCTTGAGGATGCCTACCCACGGCTGGAAGTCATCAAGCGGTTCGTCTGCATCGAAGGTGCACGCCGGGCTTTCGCCCGTGTGAAGGTGCAACGGGCCAAGCTAGACGTCGTGAAGCTGATCAAGGAAGGGCCGCCTGAGGGCAAGGAGCATCGCCACCCCGAGATGTACTATGCAGGTGTCCTGAAGGGTGCTCGTCTCATAGCGGATGAGTGTACAAAAGATATAATATTTGAGTGAACTCGCTCGTGTAATCCTGTAGTTATGAAAACTTGTTCATATGCGCTATGCAACTCTTGTTTGAATTTAAAGTATTACCTTCTGTTCGGCCGTTTATCAAATCTGAGAGATGGCTAGTCGTCGGCTTCTATTCCCATGCCACGAGTGCTGGGGTGTTCGGGATAAACCTGAGCACTCTTGTTCCCATTTTTGGGTCCTTCGAGGGAGGCGCTCAGCACAATGAACAAGGAAATCGGACTATAATGTGTTATCACTCTCACTTAGCCATAGAATTCTATAATTTTAAATTTCGGCGAAGCCCCTAGTATTCGGAAGGCCGAATCTGGGGCGCGATACACGCCTTAAGCCGGACAGGGCAGGCTCCTCGCTCTAAGCTGCATAAGTCTTTAAGGACTCGAAAACCTCTCGAACAGCGACCAGTCTCTCGCCTTATCATGACAGTCAGTTTTAGCTTTCTCTACGGAGGTGCCTAGCCCAGCAGAACCGGGGCACAATCACAGTAGTTCTCCCAGTGCTACCTTAGCCGATATAGCAGAACATAAGGTACCAAAACATGGGAGCCGGGCAAACCCAACTATTGACCCAAGACATGATTCGGAGTTGATGCATATAATGCTATAAGTTCGGGGTGCCGCACTGTCGAAAGTGTTCGGACTTCTCACGCCGTATTGTGGGGTATGCTTAAGCCCCTAGCAT
The DNA here is from genome assembly GCF_056163025.1 of Triticum urartu. Classification (NCBI taxonomy): domain Eukaryota; kingdom Viridiplantae; phylum Streptophyta; class Magnoliopsida; order Poales; family Poaceae; genus Triticum; species Triticum urartu. The sequence goes on along the minus strand of NC_141873.1, from coordinate 505,312,494 downwards.
ATTGGCTGTACCAGAGTGTACGGGTGCTGGATGTCACGAATGAACATATATATAAAAAAGGAAGAATGCAATAAAAGCCTTAATGCAATGCATTGTTTATTAAAAAATGTGCGTTAGAGCAGAATGATACAGGTAGTGCGATAAGAAAAAAGTAGGACTATGTCCCCTCCAAGGGCAAGCTGAGGAATAATATTAAAGCAAGTATTTCACTCGTTATCGTAATCCACCTGGGAGTTCCGTGGTGTGATGTAGCTTTCTGCCTCCTTGGTTGCTGCATCATGTGTTTGGCAATCATGCTGCCGGACAGGGTTTCTAGAGATTAATGTCCTGAAAGAGAGAAAAATAACAAAGCGAGAAGCCCCTAGTGCGGTTTAAGCCGCGTCTTGGGGCGTGCCGTAGTTGTGCCCCCTCCCTACCTGTGCCCATGGTATTTTTAATGCGTAATTATGTATGCGTGGCACGAGTTTCGCCGTTTGGCTTGGGCCGGGGTGGGGGCCGCATTGCTATGCGAGCTCGGAACGTGCCAGGCGGTCCTGTTGCCGATTACTCCGGGCGCGCTTGAAGGTGTTCGGGTCCTTAAACACCGAACTAGTGGATTGCCTTAAGAGGCTGCTTTGCGCTTCCGCTGCGAGGGCCACAGTGTGCTCCTCCGTTCGGAGAGAGCGCTATGTGTTTCCATTAACTGTAATGACCCCCTGAGGTCCTGGCATCTTGAGCTTGAGGTATGCATAATGCGGTACCGCATTGAATCTCGCAAATGTGGTTCGCCCGAGCAGCGCATGATAACCACTGCGGAACGGGACTATATCAAAGATTAACTCTTCGCTTCGGAAGTTATCCGGGGATCCGAAGACCACTTCCAGTGTGACTGAGCATGTGCAATGGGCCTCTACACCTGGTATGACGCCTTTAAAGGTCGTTTTTGTGGGTTTGATCCTTGAGGGATCTATACCCATTTTGTGCACCGTGTCCTGGTAAAGCAGGTTCAAGCTGCTGCCGCCATCCATAAGGACTCGAGTGAGGTGAAATCCGTCAATAATTGGGTCTAAGACCAGTGCGGCGAATCCGCCATGACGGATACTACTGGGGTGGTCCCTGCGATCAAAGGTGATCGGACAGGAGGACCATGGGTTGAACTTTGGGGCGACTAGCTCCAACGCATATATGTCCCTGAGTGCATGCTTCCGCTCCCTCTTGGGGATGTGGGTTGCGTATATCATGTTCACCGTCCGCACTTGTGGGGGGAACCTCTTCTGTCCTCTGGTAGTTGGCTGCCGGGGCTCCTCCTCGTCATCACTATGTGGCCCCTTATCTTTGTTTTCGGCAATTAACTTGCCGGCCTGCTTGAACACCCAACAATCCCTATCGGTGTGGTTGGCTGGCTTGTCGGGGGTGCCGTGTATTTGACACGAGCGATCGAGTACATGGTCCAAACTGGACGGGGCCGGAGTGCTTCTTTTGAATGGCTTTTTCCGGTGACCAGGTTTAGAGCCTTTGAATCCAGCATTGACTGCCGTATCCTCGGTATTGTCGCTGTCAGTGCGGCGCTTATGTTTGTTGCGACGTGACCTGCTACTGCCATCCTTGGTATCCGAAGTACCATGGTTCTTTGATATGTTGTTACTGTGAGCCAGCCAGCTATCTTCTCCCGCACAAAAGCGGGTCATGAGTGTCGTGAGGGCTGCCATAGATTTCGGCTTTTCCTGACCAAGGTGCCGGCTAGCCACTCGTTGCGGATGTTGTGCTTGAAAGCTGCTAGAGCCTCTGCATGCGGACAGTCGACGATTTGATTTTTCTTTGTTAGGAACCGTGTCCAGAATTGCCTGGCCGATTCCTCTGACTGCTGAATTATGTGGCTCAAGTCATCGGCATCTGGTGGTCGCACATAAGTGCCCTAAAAGTTGTCAAGGAATGTGGCTTCCAGATCCTCCCAACAGCCAATGGACTCTGCTGGCAAGCTATTGAGCCAATCCCGAGCTGGTCCTTTGAGTTTGAGTGGGAGGTATTTAATGGCGTGTAGATCATCACCGCGTGCCATGTGGATATGCAGGAGGAAATCCTCGATCCATACCGCAGGATCTGTTGTGCCGTCGTATGATTCTATATTGTTGGGTTTGAAAGCCTCTGGGATTTGATGATCCATTACTTCGTCTGTGAAGCATAAGGGGTGTGCGGCACCTCTGTACTGGGCTATATCGCGACGCAGCTCCAATGAGTCTTGCCCGCTGTGTTCGGCCCCGCCGGATTTACTTTTACTGTATCCGGCGTGACGTTTACCGTCTCGCATAGTGGCGCGCCCTCGTGATCCGTAGATCGATCTTGCATGTTTTGCTTTGTCCTCCAATATGTCTCGCAGGTCTGGCGTATTTGCCCATGCCTTTTTATTTGAATGGCGTCGGGGTGCAGGCTGAGCTTTTGGCTGGAATGCCTCTTTATCGCGGCCATGAGGTGGCCGATCAGCCGCGTCATACGCTTCTTCCTCCAGTCGGGGTAGCAACCTGCATTTTGGGTAACTCTTGGAGGGGTGTTCGAGTTTATATTCCTCGGCCGCGAGGACTTCAGTCCATCTGTCAGCTAGCAGATCTTGATCATCTTGAAGCTGCTACTGCTTTTTCTTAAGGCTATTTGCCATGGCTATAAGCCGGCGCTTGAAGCGCTCTTGTTCGACGGGATCCTCTGGCACGATGAATTCGTCATCATCGAGGCTTGCCTCGTCTTCAGAGGGGGCATGTAATTATCATCCTCCACCTCTCCATCCGCCGCTCTCTCTGGAGGGCTGGCCTCTCCATCCTCCTGTCCTAGATCGTGCTGGAGGGGATTGTTGCCATCTTCGGCACTATCCGGAGTGTTATTATCTCCTGTGCCGGTATCACCACTTTTGCTTTGGTGGGACTTAGAGCGGCGCCGCTGACGTCGGCGCTTGGGTTGCTTCTTGGAGGGGTCATCCTCCACTGTCTCGTCGCCATTGCCTTCTTTGGCTGTGTCCACCATGTATATATCATATGATGAGGTGGCTGTCCGGTGCCCTGTGTGCAGTGGTTCCTCTTCGTCTCCCGCATCGTCGTCCATACCGTCGATGTCTTCGGAGTCGAAGTCGAGCATGTCAGTTAAGTCGTCGACAGTGGATACTAAGTGGGTGGTGGGTGGGCAGCGAATTTCTTCGTCATCCGCATCCCAATCCTGCCGGACATAGTTCGGCCAGGATCCTCCTGACATGGAGAGAGACCTTAATGAGTTCAGTATGTCGCCAAAGGGCGAGTGCTGAAAAATATCCACGGAGGTAAACTCCATGATCGGCGCCCAATAGGATTCGCTAGGAACGGGCGCAGGCGGTTCGGAGTCCGTGGCCGCAGAAGGATCCGGCAGTCTGACAACACAGCTCTCGTGGAGGGTAAGGTCGATGTTCGGCTCAATCGACGCTGAGGGTAAGGCCTCCGTGGCAGGGTCCATCCACCCGTCCATGGACGGTGCTACTGGCTCCGAATTGAGGGTCGGAGCGGCTGCTAGTGCGATCTCCTGAACACTGTCTGATGGTAGAGCTAAATCGTACTCATCGTGACCGCGTGACGCACAAGGCAGAGGCTCGAATCCGTCGAAGATCAAGTCTCTGCGGATATCGGCCGTGTAGTTTAAGATTCCAAACCTAACCTGGTGGCCAGGGGCATAACTTTCGATCTGCTCCAGATGGCCAAGCGAGTTGGCCGCAGTGCGAAGCCGCCGAACACAAAGATCTGTCCGGGGAGAAAAGTCTCACCCTGGACTGCATCGCTATCGATGATCGTAGGCGCCATCAAGCCTAACAGCGACGACACAGAGGAACTCTCAATGAAAGCACCAATGTCGGTGTCAAAACCGGCGGATCTTGGGTAGGGGGTCCCGAACTGTGTGTCTAAGGCGGATGGTAACAGGAGGTAGGGAACACGATGTTTTACCCAGGTTCAGGCCCTCTTGATGGAGGTAAAACCCTACGTCCTGCTTGATTTATTCTTGATGATATGAGTATTACAAGAGTTGATCTACCACGAGATTAGAGAGGCTAAACCCTAGAAGCTAGCCTATGGTATGATTGTATGTTGTCCTACGGACTAAAACCCTCCGGTTTATATAGACACCGGAAAGGGCTAGGGTTACACAAGGTCGGTTACAAAGGAGGATATATACATATCCGTATTGCCTAGCTTGCCTTCCACGCCAAGTAGAGTCCCATCCGGACACAAGACGAAGTCTTCAATCTTGTATCTTCATAGTCTAACAGTCCGGCCAAAGGATATAGTCCGGCTGTCCGGAGACCCCCTAATCCAGGACTCCCTCAACTCCCATATGCAAACAACCTACTTACTCGGGTATGTGCTTCTGCCACTCATGCCACCCACCATAAGCAAATCATGAATGTATTGCAACACCCTACAGTGGGAATCCCTCACGCTTGCGTGACACGGAGAGCGCCATAGGATAGCATCAATAATAAAACATGCAACTCAAACCAACCACGATCATCAATTAACCCATAGGACAAAACGGATCTACCCAAACATCATAGGATAGCCATACATCATTGGGAAATCATATATAGCGTGAGCACCATGTTTAAGTAGAGATTACAGCGGGTAAAAGAGGGGTTACACCGCTGCATAGAGGGGGGAAGAGTTGGTGATGACGACGGTGAAGTTTTTGGTGAAGATTGCGGTGACGATGATGGCCCCGGCGGAGTTCCGGCGCCACCGGGAGAGAAGGGGAGAGAGCCGCCCTCCTTCTTATTCTTCCTTGACCTTCTCCCTAGATGGGAGAAGGGTTTCCCCTCTGGTCCATGGTCTCCATGGCGTGGGAGGGGCGAGAGCCCCTCCGAGATTGGAGCTGTCTCTCTGTCTCTCTCTGTTTCTGTGTTTTCTGATTCTGCCCTTTCACCGTTTCTTAAATTACTGGAGATCCGTAACTCTGATTGGGCTGAATTTTGGCCACGATCTCTATCCGGATATTAGCTTTCTTGCGGTGAAAGAAGGGCACCAACTGCCTTACATGGTGGCCATGAGGGCCCAGGGCGCGCCTAACCCCCTGGGGCCCGCCCCCTGCCTCGTGGCCCCCTCGGGCATCGTCTCGCGTTGATTCTTCTTCCTAGAAATCACATATATTCCAAAAAAAATCTCCACCAGTTTTTATCCCGTTTGGACTCCGTTTGATATGGATTTTCTGCGAAACAAAAAACATGCAACAAACAGGAACTGACACTGGGCACTGGATCAATATGTTAGTGCCAAAAAATAGTATAAAAAGTTGCCAAAGGTATACGAAAGTTGTATAATATTGGCATGGAACAATAAAAAATTATAGATACGATGGAGACGTATCAGCATCCCCAAGCTTAATTCCTGCTCATCCTCGAGTAGGTAAATGATAAAAAAGATCATTTTTGATGTGGAATGCTACCTAGCATAATCTTGATCATGTATCTAATCATGGCATCAATATTAAGACACGAGTGATTCAAAGCAGTAGTATATCATTTGACATTAAGACAATAATACAAGCATACTAACCAGGCAATTATGTCCTCTCAAAATAACATAGCCAAAGAAAGCTCGTCCCTACAAAATCATATAGTTTGGCCATGCTTCATTTCTGTCACACAAAATGCTCCCATCATGCACAACCCCGATGACAAGTCGAGCAATTAGTTCATACTTTTTAACGCGCTTCAGCCTTTTCAACCCTCACGCAATACATGAGCGCAAGCCATGGACATAACACTATAGGTGGAATAGAATATCATGGTGGAGGTTTTGTGGAGAAGACAAAAAGGAGAAAGTCTCACATCGACGCGGCTAATCAATGGGCTATGGATATGCCCATCAATTGATGTCAATGTGAGGAGTAGGGATTGCCATGCAACGGATGCACTAAGAGCTATAAGTGTATGAAAGCTCAAACTGGAAACTAAGTGGGTGTGCATCCAACTTGATTGCTCATGAAGACCTCGGGCGTTTGAGGAAGCCCATCATTGGAATATACAAGCCAAGTTCTATAATGAAAATTCCCACTAGTATATGAAAGTGATAACTCAAGAGACTCTCTATATGAAGTACATGGTGCTACTCTAAAGCACAAGTGTGGTAAAAGGATAGTAACATTGCCCCTTCTCTCTTTTTCTCTCATTTTTTTGGTGGGCTTCTTTGGCCTCTTTTTTTAAGTCCGGAGTCTCATCCCGACTTGTGGGGGAATCATAGTCTCCATCATCCTTTCCTCAATGGGGCAATGCTCTAATAATGATGATCATCACACTTTTATTTACTTACAACTCAATATTACAACTCGATGTCTAGAACAAAGTATGACTCTATATGAATGCCTCCGGCGGTGTACCGGGATGTGCAATGATCTAGCATAGCAATGACATCAAAAAACGGACAAGCCATGAAAACATCATGCTAGCTATCTTACGATCATGCAAAGCAATATGACAATAAATGCTCAAGTCATGTATATGATGATGATGGAAGTTGCATGACAATATATCTCGGAATGGCTATGGAAATGCCATGATAGGTAGGAATGGTGGCTGTTTTGAGGAAGATATAAGGAGGTTTATGTGTGATAGAGAGTATCGTATCACGGCGTTTGGATGCACTAGCGAAGTTTGCACCAACTCTCGAGGTGAGAAAGGGCAATGCACGGTACCGAAGAGGCTAGCAATGATGGAAGGGTGAGAGTGCGTATAATCCATGGACTCACATTAGTCATAAAGAACTCATATACTTATTGCAAAAGTTTATTAGCCCTCAAAGCAAAGTACTACTACGCATGCCCCTAAGGGGATAGATTGGTAGGAAAAGACCATCGCTCGTCCCCGACCGCCACTCATAAGGAAAGCAATCAAAGAACACCCCATGCTTCAAAATTGTCACACAATGTTTAACATACATGCATGATACGAGACTTGCAAACCTCAACAGAAGTATTTCTCGATTTCGCAATTACTCAACTAGCACGACTCTAATATCACCACCTTTATATCGCAAAACTATTACAAGGAATCAAACATATCATATTCAGTGATCTACAAGTTTTATGTAGGATTTTATGACTAACCATGTGAATGACCAATTCCTGTCATCTCTCTAAATAGATATAAGTGAAGCAAGAGAGTTTAATTCTTTCTACAAAAGATATTCCCATGCTCTAACAAATATAAGTGAAGCAAAAGAGCATTCTACAAATGGCGGTTTTCTATGTGAAGAGAAACAGGCAATCCAAACTTCAAATGATATAAGTGAAGCACATGAAGCATTCTATAAATCAACCAAGGACTATCTCATACCAGCATGGTGCATAAAATAAAAGTGAAAACTAAATGCAAAAGACGCTCCAAGATTTGCACATATCGCACGAACGAAACGAATCCGAAAACATACCGATACTTGTTGAAGAAAGATGGGATGCCTTCCGGGGCATCCCCAAGCTTAGACGCTTGAGTATCCTTGAATATTTACTTGGGGTGCCTTGGTAATCCCCAAGCTTGAGCTCTTGCCTCTCCTCCTTCTCCTCACATCGGGACCTCCTCGATCTTCGAACACTTCATCCACACAAAACTCATCAGAATACTCGGTAAGATCCGTTAGTATAATAAAGCAAATCACTACTCTAATATTGTTGCAAACCAATTAATATTTTTTTTTGCATTGTAGCTACTGTAATATAACTTTTCCATGGCTTAATATACTGATAGAAATCGATAGTTTCATCAAAACAAGCAAACAATGCATCAAAAAACAGAATCTTTCTTAAACAGGACAGTCTGTAGTAATCTGAACATTCACCATACCTATTGTACACCAAAAATTCTGCCAAAATTAGGAAAAATAAAAAATTTGTATAGAAAGACAGTGAAAAAAGTTTCATTACCGTTTGACGTCTCAGTAAAAAATGTAAAATCGCGCACTACAGCCAAAGTTTCTGTTCTGCACCGCACAAACCAATAAGCAATGTAAACATCCTAAAGGAAAATCTTGGCACATTATTTTTATAATACAATGGAATTGTACAAGGGAAAAATTATTTTTGTTGAAAAGTTTCTTTAATCAAGATTCACAAAGGTTCCGTGAGCATGAACAAAGTTCAAGGAGCTCCCCCACTTCAACAATGCTTGTCTCTCTCACTTTCACTTTCCTTTTTGAAAAGTTTTGGGTTCCCCTCTTTATTTTTTTGTTTTTAAACTATATAAAAGCACTGAACAGAAATAAATGACTCTCTAAAACTTCCGGGTTGTCTCCCTGGCAGCACTTTCTTTAAAGCCATTAAGCTAGGCATATAGTGCTCAAGTAATGAATCCACCCGGATCCCAAGGTATATCAAAGCCAATTTTAATTAACAATGATTTGTGATTTAGTAATGAGCACAAAGTAACATATATCATGAAACAAAGAAGTCTAACTCTCTTCCTATGCATCGGCATGTCATAAAAGAACAATTCATGCACACATAGTAAAGGCCAATGCATAGTATAAACAGTTTCTTGAAATTTTATCACATTGGAAACATGGAGAGGCGAATATGTAGTTCCTCTCTCATAATAATTGCAAGTAGGAGCAGCAAGCACATGCATATTATATCTATCAAAATCATCATGTGTAGTAGTAAAACGCAACCCATCAATATAATCCTTAATATGGGCAAACTTCTCTGACATAGTGTAGTCGGGAGAATTCAAATAGATAATCGGACTATCATGCATGGGTGCAATAGCAACAATTTCATGTTTAACATAAGGAACTATAGCAAGTTCATCTCCATAAGCATAATTCATACTGGCATCTTGGCCACAAGCCCAGCAAGCATCATCAAAAAGGGATATTTCAAAATAATCAACGGGATCATAACAGTCATCATAGCATTCACCCTTTGGTAAGCACGAAGGGAAATTAAATAATGTATGAGTTGAAGTGTTAATCTCATTAGAAGGTGGGCACGGGTAGCTAATCTGCTCTTCCTCCTTTTGTTCTTCGCTCTCCTCATCATCTATTTCATCCAATGAGCCCAAAGTTTCATCAATTCCTTCTTCCATAGACTCCTGCAAAATATTAGTCTCTTCTTGGACATCGGAGGAGTCCTCAATATATGGTTTAACATAGGCATTAGAAGCATAATTATCATAACAATATTTAAGTATGGCAAAATTTTCAGATTTGTAAAGAGTAGCATCATACTTTTCAATCAAAGAAGCAATTTCATAAGCACCCTTAAAAGCAACAAATTCTTCAATTTGTTGAACATCATAGTAATTATAAACACCCTTAGCATACGAAGATACGATTCCATTATCACTAAACTCACATTGGTGGGGAAGGTGTTTCTTAGGGTTTTGATAGATTTTGAGTGGTTCTTCAACCATTGGTTCCGTGGGTACCACTAATTTTGTTGGTATTTTGCGTTTCCTACCCATAACTAAAGATAGAAAACAAGAGCACAAAATAAAAACTACTTAGTGATAAAGCAAACAAGCACACATGAGAATATTCACCCCACGCTATAACTCCCCGGCAACGGCGCTAGAAAAAGGTCTTGATAACCCACAAGTATAAGGGATCAATTGTAGCTTCTTTCGATAAGTAAGAGTGTCGAACCCAACGAGGAGCTAAAGGTAGAACAAATATTCCCTCAAGTTCTATCGACCATTGATACAACTCTACGCACGCTTAACGTTCGCTTTACCTAGAACAAGTATGAAACTAGAAGTACTTTGTAGGTGTTGTTGGATAGGTTTGCAAGATAATAAAGAGCGCGTAAAAAGAAAGTAGGGGCTGTTTAGATAAAGACACAACTAAGTTAGGTTTAGTAGAGAGCTTTTTGTCACAAGAAAGTTATTTGTCCCTAGGCAATCGATAACTACACCGGTAATCATTATTGCAATTTTATTTGAGGGAGAGGCATAAGCTAACATACTTTCTCTACTTGGATCATATGCACTTATGATTGGAACTCTAGTTGTCGGTGTTCTGGGAACGGGGGTCCCCAGACTTGCCTGCCTGCGGCCTACGGCGTGGCTCAAGGGGGGGGGGCCAGCACGACCCATCTTCATCAACACAGACCCAAGACCCTCGTGAGGGGCCAAGCCTCGCGGGGCGGACGACACGAAGCTTCCTCAGGCACGGCCTCATCAGGCTGGCTCGCAAGGAGGCGGAGAGATCAAGGCGGGGTACCTCACGAGGTGCCCGTGACGCAAGCCATCACGACCAAGGGCGCCAGGCGGGTGCCAGCCCGCGCAGTGTCCTCCTTTCCTCTTTGGTGTAAAGGGGGCAAGCGCAGCCACGGAGTACCGAGGCATCAGGCAAAGGTTTCCATTTCGGTGCAACGAGACCAGGACCAGGAAGACTGCAAGACGGAGGTCATCGTGGAGCCCAGGATGGTGTCACCACCAGAGCTTTGTGCAGGCGAAGACTACTTTTGTCAGGGTAGCGAGTACTAGCTGTCCCCCCTTCAAATTAGCCCGCCATTGTTGGCTCCCTTCCCGCTCGATATTTGGGAAGAGGACCAGGGCCTCTATAAATAGGACCAGCCACCCACAGAAGAGAGGGGTTCGGAGGGGTTAAGAGGAAAGGTTCGATAGGAGGTTGAATCAGAGAAAGACAATCAGAGAGAGAGAGAGAAGGGGGTCTGAACTCCTCCCAGCAGTTCATCGCCCCAGCCAAGAACAGACCCTCGCGAGGTTGTTCTTCCTTGTATCGTTCATTATCATCAGCCCAAGAGGCAATCCACCACGCCACACACTGGAGTAGGGTATTACACCACAATGGTGGCCCGAACCAGTATAAACCCTGTGTCTCTTGTGTTGTTCTTTCCATAGCTTAGATCTTAGCGAGGCGGAGGGGTGCAGGTAGGTAGGAAGCGAAATCTCCGTGCGCACCCCAGTGTTCGAACCTCAAGGGTCTGCCGGAACCCGAAATCTGACATTTGGCGCGCCAGGTAGGGGTGCGCCGGAATTCACCTTCTACCGCTTCGTGCCCCGTCCCGTCGTCACCATCATGTCCGGCGACCAGGCGGGCAACCCAGATCCATGAGCGGCATGGCCCGCCCGCACAGAACCGCTCGCCTCGGGCGACCCCGTGCCCCAGGCAGCTCGTGGTCCACAGGGCGCTGCGGGCCGCGGGCGACGCGGACATGCTTCGACAGCTTCCACACCACGACAGGCGCGGTCGGCAGTAAGGGCCTCCAATCACGCCGCGACCACGACACTGTACACCCGCCGAGAGCAGGCGTACTCGAGGGCCGCGCTCATGGTGGCCCGAGAGCTGCTGCAGTGCAGACTGCTGGAGGGCGGCCGCGACGTGCTGTTGGAGCGGGTGGCGGAGCTCCTGGGCTTCGCCGCCTCGGGGGCTCACCCCTTCTGCACCCAGCTCCCATCTCAAGCCCAGGGCGCCCGCGCGGGGGCTCCGCGCGCGCCCGCGGGCTCTAGGGCTACCCCAGCGCCAGCGAAGCTGTCAGCACCGGACCGATGGCGACGCTGCCCCCGCTCCCGGTCCACGTAGAAGAAGGGCTCGACACGACCCGTGACCCTAGTGGACAGCCGCACTGCCACCTCATGGTGGGCGTGTCTGGCAGGACCGCGTGGCACGCGGGGCACTACGGCGTGGCCTTCGGGATGGCGGCGCCAGAGGAATACGTGCCCCTCATGATGGACCAAGGACACCCTCATGAGAGTGAACAAGGCTCGCTCCTCAGCCCAAGCTGGGGGGACGAGGCGCCAGAAGCTGAGCCTTTCCGGGAGCCCCGGGACGGTCCCATTGGCCACGCTGGAGGCAACGATTATCGGGTACCGCTAATTCTTCAGGAGCAAGCATACGCTAACCATGGATCGCAGAAGGTGCGGGTCGCCGCAGTGAGCAGCTCCCCGCTCCCACAGTCTCCTACCCCTCGGGAGGAGGGCGCAGGGGGCTGCAGGGGAGGGGCTGGGATCCGACATCACCACCGCGGCGTTCGGAGCAAGGTGTTCTTAGGACGTAGGTCCTCCGCTGGGGAGGTGCCTCAGGGCCTGCCCCCGGCGGAGGACCCGTGGTCGTCGGGGGAACCACTGGCGACCGCTCTACCCCATCGGCAGCGTCCTGGTTTCCGGTCGTCGTTGATGGCATTAGAGTGTGGTGCAAGGCGGGGCCCTCATCTGGCGATATGAAGCAAGGCCAGTACCTGTGAAGAAGGCCCGGTGCCTGTGAAGCTCGCCGCCCCGTGACACTCTCACGTAATAATGAGTGGGGCTGTACACGCCCCGGAGTCTCAGGGGTGCCGGCCTCAGGCCCTAGGGCTCCCTCCCACGCCTAGTGGCAGCACTTAGCTCTGTGCTGGTGAGAAGACGTCCAAGACTAGACTAGGTGCCGGACGCGGCCTTTTGTTTGCTTTCATTGCTTTTCCCTTTGGTTGTCGCTTTCCCCTGCTAGATTCAAGTTGGATTCGAATTTGAGATTTGCGTGTGTTCGGGGAAGGGGTGCTTAGTCTCGTCCGAGCAATTTCTCGCGTTTGGTTTACCACTTCGCCTCAGCTGCCTCCCCTCGCGAGCCCCTCGCGAGCCGGGTCAGGCCTAGCTTGCGCGCAGCCCAGACTGTCGCCGACGTGTCCTCTCAGGAGGGTGTTTTACTGCAGATCCTACGAACCCAATCGGGGAACACTTGAGACACCACAACCTCCCACAGGCTGACTTAGGGCCAGCACGAGACAAAGGTAAACTAGCCGACGAGCGCGTCGCTTAGGCCAACCACTTGGCGCGGGCGCATGGGCAATGTAGCGTCTACTAATACGATGAACACAAGTTTTACATAAGGGGCTCCCCCTTCAAAATGCTCTCACTGCCATCAGGCCAAAACCTGAGTTCTATTCATGCAGGGTAAGGTAGTAGGAACGATGCACAATCAGTCGGATAAATCCCCCAATGCGTTCCCAGGAGCACCACCCGAGCCGTTGCTGGCGTCGCTGAACTCGCCATCGCTGTCCGCGTTGCCGCCAGCGGGGTCAGGGCCGTTCACCACGCCGCCCTCGTCGGCTGCCACGATCACGTCATCGTTGTCTGAAGCGAAGGCCCTGATAAGAGCATCCACATTGTCTTCCACCCAGTGCGCCAGATCGCCTCGGAAGGCCTGGGGGACTGGGGCGATGGCGGCGTCAAAATCAAAGTGAGGATCCATGTTCCGGAGGTGGCTGAAGACGCGAGAAAAGGCGCGCCCGAGCAGGGTGCGGCTCCTCTCCTCCACCAACCTGTCAGCCCTCACCGGCCGCGCCTCCAGCTGCGTCACCATGTCAGTGAAGAACTGAAGATTGCCAGCATAGTTGACTGTGTGCGGCTCGCCAACAGCCGCCTCGCAGATGTTGCCCAAGGCTGTGTTGGCTCTTTCCCGGAGCGTGGTGAGCATGGAGCCGTGCTCATGCTCCAGGATCCGCCGCTGACGTATCTCGTCCGCGTTCTGGCCCGCGACGACCTCAGCCTCCTCCACCCGCTGGCGGAGAAGGAGCACCTCGGCCTGGGAGGCGGTTAACTCACCTTGCGCCACCTCAAGAGCGGCCCGAAAAGCGTCGGCCCGCCGCATCGCCTCCTCCAGCTTGGCCCTCAAGGAAGAAGTCCTGCCTTCAGCTTCGGCCCGGATCAACCCCGAGTTCTCTTCGAACTCGTGCTCTAGGTTCAAATGCGCCATCGCCACCTAACGTCCGACCTCCTCCAGGACGCGGGCTTCCTGTGCAGCGACATCATCCTCCGCCTGCGTCACCAAGCGCTCCCTCGTCTCCAGACGCTCGTACTCACGGGTACGTTCAGCGGCTTCCAGCGTCAGCGCCTCCTCACGCTTCTGGAGCTCTGCTGAGTCGCCGGAGGCCACCTTCATCGACGCGAGGGCTGCCTCGCGCAGCTCCACCTGCTCCTCCAGTGAGTGGCACCAGGCCAGGAGCTCCCGAGCCTGCTCCTCCGCCGCCGTTCGCCGCCGCTCAGCTTCCCGAGCCTCCTCAGCGGCCCAAGATCGGGCCTCCCAAGAGGCCACCAGCGACGCCTTGGCCTCTGCGTCGTCAAGATCACGCTGACGGCGCGCAAGGGCGATGGCGCCCTCCAGCTCGCGCCTCTCTGCAGCCAGGCGCAGGCCCTCGGCCTCAAGGCGCGCGTCTTCATCGGTAAGCTCCTCTCCAAGCAGGCTTACCGCGTCAGCCGTCCTTCGAAGGAATCCTTGGCGGAGAGCGCGACGCTCCCAAGCGCGCTCGAGCACGTCTTCCACACCATCATCTGCCCCAAGCAAGCGCCGGGGGCCACGAGTCAGCACTCCCCCTTCGGGCTGGGGGCTGGCACCCTCGCGACGGCCGGGCACGCCGCGTCAGAAGCCCGGCCTGGGGCCAGCCCATCCCCAGGTGAAGAGCGCAGGAAGCGCCTCAGCCAATCGCAGTCCACGACCAGGCGAGAAGCCCACGACAGGCTGGCTATGCCACGAGAAGGCCTACGAAGGATCGCGAGGTGCACAGGGCCACGATACACCTCGGGACGGTTCGCCTCGTGGATCGCCCTCACCAAAAGGGCTCCACTGCTTGGAGCGCTTGAGGACGGTGGAGGGGGCGAAGCCAAGGGGGACGGCTCCTCAGCCGTCTCCGCAAGCTCGGCTGGAAGGGGCCTGTGGAGCAAGGGTCAGTAAGAGTAACAGAAGGATCGGGAGCTGGGAAAGGAGAAGCCTTACTCATCAGTGGCGAAGTACTTCCTACGCTTCAGCAGGTGACAAGGGTAATCGTCGCCCAGGGCCTCCCTTCTCTTTCGGAGGGCCTCAGAGTCCACGCGGAAGTGGCCTAAGAGTTGGGCGCAGGGATCAACCTGCGACGAAGATGGAGCGTCAAGGCGATCTGCGTCGGGGGCGCCTGCCTGATGTGCGCTGCCAATCGCCTCGCCAAGAGAAGCCGCCGGAGCCGCAGGGGCCTCGGTCGTAGGGGCAGAGGGCAGCTGCTTGTCACTCTCAGCCTCAGCGGCACGGGCCCCAATAACTGCTTCCTCATGAGCATCGCCCGGCGCTGTCACTCCGCCGGGAGCCCCCTCGGCCTCTGGCGCCTCATGCCTCCCTGCTCCGCCACTTGAGGAAGAGTCACCTTGGCCGACTGGAAGGGCAGTCACCACCACTGGGTTCTCGCGAGGCCCCTAGAGGCCGGCGGGGCGCGGCCCCCACTCATCGAAGATAGGCATCTGCCTCACAAAATCACACCTGCTCTGGCAGAGGTACAGCAAGGCCCCTCCCTGCTGGATGCTGCCAGGGTTGGGGTCCCCCATCAGGGTCAAGAGCGCTGTCCTCAGCACTTCAGGCGTCAGGTCCTCTTCCTGGAGCCTCATACGATCATCGCGCCCGCTGAAGGCCCACATCTGGCAGGAGTGGCGTTGGAGAGGAGCAACGCGACGTAGCAGGAAATCCTTCACCACCTTGGGTGCTGTCACGCCCGGCGACCTCAAGAACGCGAAGCGGTGCCAGACGAAGACGAGCCGGGGGCTCTCAAGCGTCACCTGGCCCCAGCCCGAATGGGGGACAGCAGGCGAAGTTGGCTCCGACAGCAGGGGGCTGGGCACCCCAGCATCCACATACAGCCACCGCTCACGGAACCCAGCCGCGGGCGGAGGGAGCTTGAAGTCAATCCCAGAGGCCGCCGTCTCAGACGCGGCAACGAAGCTCGCACACGCCCAGCATTGGGTAGGGTCAACAAGGCGCAACGAGAAGAAGTGGCGCAGCAAGGCAACCATAGGAAGGATGCCCATCATAGCCTCGCAAACAAAGGCGAAAACCGAAAGGAGAGTGATGGATTCAGGACCCAGATGCATCATGTGGATCTGATAGTGGGAAAGCATGGCATTGAAGAAATCAGAAAAGGGAGGAACCAGACCCGCCCACAGGGCGTCGGCAAAATACGGGACCTCGGTGACTATCATGTCGATGGAGAAGTGGACGCGGGCCAGGCCGTCATCCTCCCGCATTCGTTGAAGATGGTGGCCAGAGCCGAGCTGACCTTGCCCAAGCCCTCGGCGGGGGCCGCCAACGGCGGCGGGCAAGGCGGAGACACGGGTTTCTTCCCTCTTCCCTTCTTCGTCGGAGCCATGGCGATGGGAAGGGGGGGAAGGTTCAAGATTGGGTTGAAAACAGAAACCAGAGTTCGAGCGGAGGAAGGACAGAGGGCGCTCGAGCAACAGAAAGGGGAACGGCTGTGTACGACTACGGGTCCGCCTAGCATGGCGCAAAATAAGGAGGGCGTGGGGGAATAGTGCCGCCCACGTCCAATCAACCGCCACGTGGCGCCCAAGGCTGCAGGCTGTTAGGGCCCGCGGCGCATCGCTCTTGCCCTTCCGCCTCCCTGCACGGCCAAGTACGGGCGCGCCTTGGGCCCGGGGGCTACTGTCGGTGTTCTGGGAACGGGGGTCCCCAGACTTGCCTGCCTGCGGCCTACGGCGTGGCTCAAGGGGGGGCCCAACACGGCCCATCTTCATCAACACAGACCCAAGACCCTCGCGAGGGGCCAAGCCTCGAGGGGCGGACGACATGGAGCTTCCTCAGGCACGGCCTCATCAGGCTGGCTCGCAAGGAGGCGGAGAGATCAAGGCGGGGTACCTCACGAGGTGCCCGTGACGCAAGCCATCACGACCAAGGGCGCCAGGCGGGTGCCAGCCCGCGCAGTGTCCTCCTTTCCTCTTTGGTGCAAAGGGGGCAAGCGCAGCCGCGGAGTACCGAGGCATCAGGCAAAGGTTGCCATTTTGGTGCAACGAGACCAGGACCAGGAAGACTGCAAGATGGAGGTCATCGTGGAGCCCAGGACGGTGTCACCACCAGAGCTTTGTGCAGGCGAAGACTACTTTTGTCAGGGTAGCGAGTACTAGCTGTCCCCCCTTCAAATTAGCCCGCCATTGTTGGCTCCCTTCCCGCTCGATATTTGGGAAGAGGACCAAGGCCTCTATAAATAGGACCAGCCTCCCACAGAAGAGAGGGGTTAAGAGGAAAGGTTCGATAGGAGGTTGAATCAGAGAAAGACAATAAGAGAGAGAGAGAGAAGGGGGGCTGAACTCTTCCCAGCAGTTCATCGCCCCAGCCAAGAACAGACCTTCGCGAGGCTGTTCTTCCTTGTATCGTTCATTATCATCAGCCCAAGAGGCAATCCACCACGCCACACATTGGAGTAGGGTATTACACCACAACGGTGGCCCGAACCAGTATAAACCCTGTGTCTCTTGTGTTGTTCTTTCCATAGCTTAGATCTTAGCGAGGCGGAGGGGTGCAGGTAGGTAGGAAGCGAAATCTCCGCGCGCACCCCAGTGTTCGAACCTCAAGGGTCTGCCGGAACCCGAAATCCGACACTAGCAAGCGTTTGCAACTACTAAAGATCATTAAGGTAAAACCCAAACAATGCATTAAAGTATCAAATCCTCTTTACTCCCATATGCAAACAACCTACTTACTCGGGTATGTGCTTCTGTCACTCATGCCACCCACCATAAGCAAATCATGAACGTATTGCAACACCCTACAGCGGGAATCCCTCACGCTTGCGCAACATGGAGAGCACCATAGGATAGCACCAATAATAAAACATCCAACTCAAACCAATCACGATCATCAATTAACCCATAGGACAAAACGGATCTACTCAAACATCATAGGATAGCCATACATCATTGGGAAACCATATGTAGCGTTGAGCACCATGTTTAAGTAGAGATTATAGCGGGTAAAAGAGGGGTTACACTGCTACATAGAGGGGGGAAGAGTTGGTGATGACGGCGGTGAAGTTGTTGGTGAAGATTGCGGTGACGATGATGGCCCCGGCGGCGTTCCAGCGCCACCGGGAGAGAAGGGGAGAGAGCCCCCCTCCTTCTTCTTCTTCCTTGACCTTCTCCCTAGATGGGAGAAGGGTTTCCCTTCTGGTCCATGGTCTCCATGGAGTGGGAGGGGCGAGAGCCCCTCCGAGATTGGATCTGTCTCTCTGTCTCTCTCTGTTTCTGCGTTTTCTGATTCCGCCCTTTCACCGTTTCTTAAATTCCTGGAGATCCATAACTCCGATTGGGCTGAATTTTGGACACGATCTCTATCCGGATATTAGCTTTCTTGCGGCGAAATAAGAGCACCAACCGCCTTACGGGATGGCTACGAGGGCCCAGGGCGCGCCTGACCCCCTGGGGCGCGCCCCCCTGCCTCGTGGCCCCCTCGGGCATCGTCTCGCGTTGATTCTTCTTCCCAAAAATCACATATGTTCCAAAAAAATCTTTGTTAGTTTTATCCCGTTTGGACTCCATTTGATATGGATTTTTTGCGAAACAAAAAACATGCAACAAACAGGAACTGGCACTGGATCAATATGTTAGTCCCAAAAATAGTATAAAAAGTTGCCAAAAGTATATGAATGTTTTATAATATTGGCAGGGAACAATCAAAAATTATAGACACGACAGAGACGTATCAGTGAGCCAAGCGGCCGCTGACAAAGCGGCCACAGATTTAAAGGATGAGAAGGTCGCCCGCCGCCGATATGCGGAGCGGGTGACCGAAGTGGAGCAAGAGCTCAAGGACGCCACCGGCAAGTGCGAGGCCTTGGTAGAGAAGAATAAGGCCCAAGCGGCCGATCTCGCCAAGGCTCTCTAGAGGGCCAAGGAGGCGCGGGCTGAGTCCCGGGTGGCTCGCGAGGAGATCAAGCAGGCCGAACAGATAGCGGCTGGTAAGCCCTTTATTTTGCAGAGTAAATTCAGTAGTCAGAAATATGCCTTGCTCACTCGACTATGGAGTTCTCAGACGCCTTTGCAGATCTTCCGAGGAGTGCGGACGACGCTGCACAATTCTTCCGGTCCCAAGAGGGGAACACCACGGAGAAGCACTTCTGGTCACAGTACCTGGCGCCAGAGCATCTGGCGCTGCTAAACAACCAGATGATGTAGTTGGCGGAGCTGCATAGGATGTCGGGTTTGGCCATGAAGGACGTCATAGTCCGGCTCTGGCCAACCGAACCCATTCCTAGCAGCTACTTCAGCCTGGTGAAGCAACTTGCCGACGCGCTGCCCCGAATTGAAGCCGTTAAGCGCTCGTCGTGCATCGAGGGTGACCGGATGTCCTTTGCCCGCGTCAAGATGCAATGGGCGAAGATGAAGGACACCGTCATGGCGACCGAGGGCCCACCCGAAGGCAAGGACCACCGCAAGTCGGAGCGGTATTTTGACGATGTCCTGGAGGGTGCCCGGATAGTAGAGGGCCAATGCTCGAAGGATATCATGTTTGTATGAATATATCCGAGCATTCTAGGTGTTGTTTTATGAACCAAGGCTTTGTAATATATTTATGCCTCTATCTGAAATTATTTTCCTCCTGTGCGGCCATTGTTATGCCTGAGAGTTTTCCAGTCGTCGGCTTCAGCCCCCACGTAGATGCTACGGGGGTGTTCGGTATAGCGCACAACCACACTTGACCCAATGTCTTGGTCCGTAAAGGAGGTGTCTGCGCAGCGAACTTAGGCAATCAGACTATGCGGCTTTATCGTTCTCACTTAGCCATAGGAGTTTGACAATGGGACTAGGAACTAGCTCGTGGTGCGTGTGCGTCTATTCGAACTTCGGTGCCTTAGGCGCATGACTGGATGAAGGCCAGTCCTTCGTATAGTACGGAAGAAATCGCAAGAGATTTATGGTGAGTCAGCGAATCGCTGACCAGCTCTCGCCGTATCATGATAGTCAGTTTTCGGCTTTCTCTACTAAGGTGCTTGACCGGACGAGCCAGAAACACAATCGCAGTAGTTCTCCCTTTACCACCTTAGCCGAACAAGCGGAACATAAGGTAGCAACCACAGGATCCGGGCAATCCAACTATTGACCAAAGACATGATTCGGAGCTGATGCATATAATGCAATATTCGGAACACCGAAGTGTACTTCTAAAAGTATTTGAACTTTCCTTTCTTGAACGTATGTGTGGCCGAATAGAGCCCCTGGTATTGAATCTGTACTAGAATGTATATGTGGCAATCTTAGCACAAACGAGGAATGCAGATTATGAAACAAACCAAGACCGAACGAGGGTTGGTAAAAACTTGTTTTCATTGTAATCTGGTTGATACGTCAAAACGTGCTATTGCAGATAGAGCCAAGGCTATTTTACATGCAAAAATTTGTACACAAGGTAAAGTTGTATACGGGGCCTAAAAAAGATGGTCTTGAAGATCTCATTGATGCCCTGCCGCACGTCTGCGTCGCTTTCATCCTTGTGAAAAAGACTCCTTGAGAGGAATGGTCCACGGTCGTTTATACGAAAATAGGCCTGAAAAGAGTCCCTACACAACCGTGAAGTAGCTAGGATTTAATGCACTTTTGGTATTTGAGAAGAAAAATATCAAAGGAAAAAGGGTCAAGGTCACATAGGGTTGAGCCGCACTATGGACTTATCTGTATTGTGCCTCCGTCGTTGCCCAGGGTATTTTGAGTGCGTAATTATGCACATGCGGTACATATGTCGCATATGTGTGTGGCGATCGACGGAGGCAAAACTGCTAGACTAGCTCTGGAGTCACTGAGCTGTCGTCATGCGTAGTAGACCGGATGCGTTTAACAGTGTCCGGGGTATTGATGGCCGATGAGGTATTCGGCCTAGGGAGGTCGCTCTGCACTTCAGCCGCGAGGGCTACGGTGTGCTCTGCGGTTCGGAGGGAACGCTCCGTGTTTCCATTGACTGTGATAACGCTGCGGGGTCCGGGCATTTTGAGCTTTAAGTAAGCATAATGCGGGACCACATTGAAGCGAGCGAAGGCGGTTCGTCCGAGTAGTGCATGATAACCACTGCGGAAGGGGACGATGTCGACGATCAAGTCTTCGCTTTGGAGTTACCCGGTGAAGCGAAGACTACTTCCAATGTTATTGAGCCCGTGCAGCGGGCTTCTATGCCGGGTATCACTCCTTTAAAGGTGGTGTTAGTATGCTTGATTCTTGATGGGTCGATACCCATTTTGCGGACCATGTCTTGGTAAATCAAGTTAAGACTGCTGCCGCCGTCCATGAGGACTATAGTGAGATGGTATCTGTCGATGATTGTATCAAGGACCAAAGCTGCCAAACCGAAATGATGGATACTGGTCGGGTGGTCCCTGCGATTGAAGATGATCGGACAAGCCGACCACGGGTTGAATTTAGGGGCGACGGGCTCTACGACGTAGACGTCCCTTAGCGTATGTTTGCACTCCCTCTTGGGGATATGCGTGACATAGATCATGTTCAATGTTTTCACCTCAGGGGGGATTTCTTTTGGCCCCTGTGTTCGGTGGGCGGGGCTCTTCATCATCCTCTCATGGCGGTCCTTTCCCCTTATGTTCGGTGTTTAACTTACCGGCCTATTTGAAGACCCAACAATTTTTGTTGGAATGGTTGATAGGCTTATCAGGGGTGCCATGAATCTGGCAAGGACGATCGAGTATTTTGTCCAAGTTGGATGGACCATCTTTATTTATTTTAAATGGCTTCTTCCGCTAACCAGATTTAGCGCCACTGAATCCGGCATTGACCATCGTGTCTTCGGTATCTTCATTGTTGCTTCGACGCTTGCGTCTGTTGCGTCGTGGCCTACCGTTGCCATCTCTGGCTTTGGAGGTGCCTGGGTTGCTGGTGCTGTTGCTTCTACGAGCTAACCGGCTGTCTTCTCCCGTGCAAAAGCGGGTCATAAGTGCGGTAAGGGCTGCCATCGATTTTGGGTTTTCTTGGCCGAGGTGTCGGGCGAGCCATTCATCACAGACGCTATCTTTGAAGGCCGCGAGGGCTTCGGCGTCCGGACAGTCGACGATTTGGTTCTTTTTAATTAAGAACCTAGTCCGGAGTTTGCATGCTGATTCTCCGTGTTGCTGGACTATATGACTGAGGCCATCTGCATCCGGAGGCCGAACATAGGTGCCTTGGAATTTGTCTCTAAAGGCATCCTCCAGATCTTCCTAGCTGCCAATGGAGTTCTCTGGGAGGCTGTTTAACCAGTGTCGTGTTGGTCCTTTCAGCTTTAAGGGGATGTATTTGATGGCATGGAGATCGTTGCCACGAGCCATGTGAATATGGAGGAGAAAGTCTTCAATCCATACCGCGGGATCAGTCGTTCCATCGTATGCTTCAATGTTTACGGGTTTAAACCCTTCTGGGAACTAGTGCTGCATTACCTCATTGGTAAAGCATAAAGGGTGTGTGGCGCCTCTGTAACGGGCAACGTCGCGACGGAGTTTGGGACATCCGTATTCAGTTTTCGGCCCGGGCGAGGTTATGCCTATCGCGCCATGCTTGATGGCCGTAGTCTCACGTTGGGGCACGCCCCCTTGATCCATAGATAGATATGTCCTGACCGGCTCTATTGTCCAGGTCTTGGCGTAAGTCGTAGGTATAGCCCGGAGCTGCCACCTCTTTGCCTCAACTGTGAGGTGGTAGGGGCTGGTGTTCGGCATAAGTAGCCTCTTTATCTCGCCCACGTGGTGGTCGGTCTAGTTCATCAGTGCAGTTGTATCTTGACGGTATTGGCTCGAGGGCCTCGTCGTCGAATTTGGGTAGTGGTCGGCGCTTCGGATAACTCTTTGTCGGGCGCTCGAGGCCATATTCTTATGAAAGCACAAGTGCTCCCTGGGTGGTTTTGGTAATTAATGTCAACATATCTCTTGTTGGACTAATGTTTTTATCTAGTATATTTCAGATAAGTTCAATAGATGGAGTGGCGTGGACAAGAGGATGTGGAACCCCTTCAAGATGCTAAGGACAAAGGATTGGCTCAAGCTCAAAAGCTCAAGGCTCTACATTTTCAGTTTAGTGCTCCAAGATCACATTGAGTCCTTAGGAAAGCCAATATTATTAAAAGGGGATGAGGTGTTGCCTAATGGCTTGCTAGCTCAAAGTGCTTAGTGATATGCTCCAAAGCCCTCAACCACTTTCTCATATCCACATATGTCCCAAACCAAAAGTCAAACTCGGCCCCACCGATTTGATTTATCCGGCGCCACCGCGTTCACTTGACATAGCCACTGCCAGAAACCCTAATCAATTCGGTCTCACCGATGGGATCTCGGTCTCACCAAGATGGGCTTGCAAACTCTCTGTTGCCTGTTGCAATTATTTTGGTCCCACCGAAATAAGCAAACGGTCCCACCGAGTTTGCCTGACCAACTCTCTGTTTTTCTTATTACCAAAATCGGTCTCACCCGGTCAAACCGAGATGAGGTTTTACCCTAACCCTAGCACATCGATCACACCGAGTTGATCATATCGGTCCCACCAAAATGCCTAACGGTCACATTATGAACTGAATTGGTCCGACCGAGTTTTCCGATTCGGTCTCACCGAGTTTCGTGAATTGTGTGTAACAGTTAGATTTTGTGTGGAGGCTACATATACTCCTCCACCCTTCCTGCATTATACAGGAGAGCCATTAGAACACTACAAAAAAAGACACATCCGTGAAATTTTGGGCCGAACGAAAAAAAATTCTATCATACATATGACATTTCTATGACGATAATTGTGACAAAACCCGGTATCATCATAGATGTGGTGGGCTCCTACTTCTATGACAAAAAATCATGACAGAAAATGGGCTTTTTGTCCTGGGCGGGGCGGAGACGCAGCTGCATGACATTCTTTGGGCCGTCCATGACGGAAAAAACCGTGGTAGAAGCGAGGGCGAGGAAAATTTCGGGGAGTTCCCGGTTACGGTGGGAGGTCGGGGGCCGAGCGATGCATGTTTCTCTCGTATACGTACGTGCGTGTGTGCGAGGCGTTGGCTCTAACTGAACCCGAGCGAGGCATTGGCTCTAACTAAACCCGAGCGATTGCACTGCAGGCTACACGTTACTGAACCCGAGCGATCGATCGATGGCTGTTAACTGAACCCGATCGAGCGATTCCTTCGCTACTGCTGCTAACTGAAGCCGATCGATGCTGCCTCTGGATGAACAGTGAGCGTTGCGGGGGGGGTGGATGAACAGTTCCCGGTGGAGGTGGATGAACAGGACCCCGTGGTGTTGCCTCTGGATGAACATGACCCCAATCGATCGAGCCGGTTGGGGCTGGATGAACAGGACCCCGTGGAGGGCTGGATGAACAGGACCACCCCGTGGAGGGCAGGATGAACAGTAGACGGTGGAGGGCAGGAGGAACAGTAACCCGTGGAGGGGTGGTTGAACAGGAGCCCGTGGAGAGGGCTGGTTGAACAGTAGCCGGTGGAGTAGCGCGCGGTGGAGGCTGGATGAACAGGAGCCCGTGGATGAACAGTCGCAGGTGGAGGCTGGAGGAGGTCGACGGTGGATGAACAGTAGCTCGTGGACGCTGGAGGGGGTCGACGGTGGAGATGAACAGTATCCTGTGGAGTCCCGTTTTGCGGTACGCCACACTCCTCCCGATGAACAGGACCCCCGTTTCGACCGTAGCGCTCCAACACAAGTCCGTTTCGTCCGTTTTGCGGTACGCCACACCCCTCCCGATCAACAGGACCCCCGTTTCAGCCGTAGGAGGTCCGTTTCCTCCATTTTGCGGTACGCCAGACCCCTCCCGATCAATAGGACCCCGTTCCGAACATAGGAGGTCCGTTTCCTCCGTTGTGCGGTACGCCAGGCGTCCTTTCCATCGCCTGTTCCGTCCATGCCCTCCCGATGAACACGACCACGCATTCCATTCTGACCCAGCCGATTGGCTCCCACGCGTTCCATTGCCTCCCCATGAACATGACGCATTCCGTTGCCTCCCCATGAACACGACGCATTCCGTTGCCTCCCCATGAACACGACAACGACGCTGTTTCTCCGTTCCTACCCAGCCATGTACACGAGCCCTGGTCGTACGTATGCGCGAGTAGGCGTTCGAGACCCCGCCCGTATGTACACATACGTGGCCATATTTTCTTTTTGCACCCTAGCCGTTGTACGTACGTGTACATGCTACGTGCGTGCCTCTACTACGACACGTGCGCGCCTCTACTACGACACGTGCGCGCCTCTACATCGACCAGTATGTACGTACACATTGGCGACCAGAATGACAATGCTACGTACGCTTCGACCAGGTGGGTCCCGACTGTCAGGCACTTCCTTGCCTGCGAAGATGTAGCTGGTGGGTCCCAGCAGTCAGGGGGCGAATCGTTTTTTTGTCCGGACGCACTTCCTTGCGTGCGAAGATATAGCTGGTGGGTCCCAGCAGTCAGGGGGAAACATTTTTTTCGCGAAATACGATGGCCCGTCCGGTGGGTCCTGCTGTCAGGTGGAGGAATAATTATTTTGCACATAATAAGGAGTCACTTCCTTGCTGCGGCCGTGGACCCAGCTGTCAGCCTCTCCACGTACAGTCCACGTCCGATGGAAGCCGTTCCTTGACCACGTTGACCATGCCGCGCTGAGAGCACCAGGGCGGTGGACGACGGCGAGGCCTAGGAAGGGGATGACGCGGAGCCGGGGAAGACGCGGTAGTGGATGCCCACGCGTAGAGGAGTACGAGGGTTCACCGGTTCGCTGCGGTGTGAGGCTGCCGCCGCCGGAGAATAACAGGGGGTGTGGGTGAGTAGAAGGATGGCCTGGCCAGCGGTGGGAGTAGTAGGGGGTGGTGAGGCCTCCGCCGCATCGCAGCCGACCACGGGAGGCAGGAGCACGAGGCATGACCAGCGCTGCTTTGGGCGGCTAGAGCAAGAAGACCAGAGGTTGAAGAAGCACTACGGCCATTGGATGGACATCGTACGGTCACTGGAGCTAGAATCATGCATATTGAATAAGTTGACAAAGCCCTCCATCCCCGTCTACTACTAGGCCCACAAGTCAGCCTGCCACTATACTAGGTCCTAGCTAATAGGGGGAGTATTCATTTTTTTTGTTCGTAATAAGGAGGCACTTCCTTGCATGAGAAGATATAGCTGGTGGGTCCGAGCTGTCAGCGGCGGTAACGTTTTTTTCACGAAATACAGAGGCCCTTTCGGTGGGTCCCTGATGTCAGGTGGAGGAATCATTATTTTGCGTGTAATAAGGAGGCATTTCCTTGCATGCGGCCGTGGACCCAGTTGTCGGCCTCTCCACGTAAAGTCCGCTTCAGATGCATGTCGGTCATTGACCACGTTGACCAGGCTACGCCGAGAGCACCAGGGCGGTGGACGACGGCGAGGCCTAGGAAGGGAACAACACGGAGGCAGGGAAGACTCGGCAGTTGTTTCCCACGCGGAGGGGAGTACGACTGTACGAGGGTTTAGTGGTTCGTCTGTCGTCGCCGGAGAATAACAGCAGGTGTGGGTGAGTAGTGGGATGGCTAGGCCAGCGATGGGAGTACGATGGGGCGGTGAGGCCTGCGCGGCAGCAGAGCCAGCCGCAGGGAGGAGGGAGCAGGCAGTCCCGCCGGCGCCTGTTTGAGCGGCTGGAGCAGGAAGAGCAAAGATTGAAGAAGCACGATGGCCGTTGGATGGCCATCCAACAGTCACTGCTTGTGCGTCAACCTTTTTTAGGAAAGCCTCAAATCTATGGAAAACAGCATACAACCCATCTGCCATTATTTCTAATAATTTACAGTCCATTTGCTAATTATTAAGGTTTTTTTGGAGCCCATATTCTTTTTGTTAGCATTACAGCCCATATTGTGGCCACGGTTAAAAAATTATATGAAATTTTGCATATTTCGGTGCGGTCCGAACTGTTTTTAATGCAGAAATTTCGACTCACATTCAAACTGATTTTAAAAATAAATGTATATCAATATAAAATCCAACAAATTCTCCACGCATAAAAATTAATGTAATTTCAAATCTCGAAATGAAAAAAAGATATTTGAAATTAATTGCCGGTTTGATGTGTTTTAAAAATGAACAGCCCATTTCTCATTACTGATGGGCCATTTTCTTGGCCAGCCGAATGAAAGCTCTCCTCGTCTTGAAAGATTTGCAGCCCAACAGGCCTGACAAAGCGACTTACTTGGCAAATCACAAAAAAACTAGGTTGTGGCCGTGGACCCAGCTGTCAGCCTCTCCACGTACAGTACTCTTCCGATGGAATGTCGTTGACCACGTTGACCACGCCGCGCCGAGAGCACCAAGGCGGTGGACGACGACAAGGCCTAGGAAGGGGATGACGCGGAGCCGGGGAAGACGCGACAATGGATGCCCACGCGGAGAGGAGTATGAGGGTTCACTGGTTCGGCTGCGGTGTGAGGCTACCGTCGCCGCAGGGCCTGGCTAGTGGTGGGAGTAGTAGGGGGGCGATGAGGCCTCATCGGCAGCACAGCCGGCCACTGGAGGCAGGAGCAGGCGGTCTCCCTGGCGCTGGTTTGGGCGGCTGGTGCAAGAAGAGCAGCGATTGAAGAAGCAACAGGACAGTTCGATTCAAATCCAAAAGTTACTGCTGCTAGAATCGTTTGTTGACTAAGTTGACAAGCCCTGCGTACACGTCAACTTAGTAGGCCCACACGCCAGCCTCCCAACCGGTGTGCCCCAGATGTCAGTGGGAGGAATCTTTTTTTCGCGTAATAAGGAGGCAGTTGATTGCGTGCGGCCAGGCCAGCGGAGGGAGTAGGATGGGCCAGGGAAGCCTGCGCAGCATCACAGCGGGCCACAAGAGGAGGGAGCAGGCAGTCCCGCCGGCGCTAGTTTAGGCGGCTGGAGCAGGAAGATCAGAGATTGAAGAAGCACGTCGGCCGTTGGATGGACATCCAACACTAATTGCTGCTAGAATCGTGTGTTCACTGACAAAACCTTGCGTAAACAAGTCAGCCTCGAAATCTGTGGCGTGTACAACCCATTTTCTATTATTTTTATAATTTTTACTCATTTTCTAATTCATATGGAATTTATTGCAGCACGTTTTCCATTTTTAGAATTGCTGGCCATTTTCTTGTCAGTACCAGGGTCAAAAAATTAACTAAATATGTGGGAAATTTTGAAAATTTGCAAATTTTTGCTCGGGAACGAAATATTCTTAATCCAAAAATAAATAGCCATACTAAAACAAATTTAAAAATAAATTAGTACTATGTCATGTTAAATCCAATGAAATACGTATAAGATATCAGTGAAGTACAAAAACAAAAAAAGAAACTTATATCCCAATTGCTATAAATTTTTTGGAATTTTCAACCCCTTTTGATATTACTTTTAACAGACATTGACCATACTCTTGAGCCAGGCCGGAATGCATCCCTCCTCGTCTTGAAAGATTTGCAGCCTAGTAATTCGGAGAAAACAAATAGGCCTAGCTTGGGTATTCTTCAAAAAGAAATACTGGGCTACCTATTTTCCCAAAGAACTAGCGCATGAGCATTTAGCTTATTTATTTATTTATTTACTTATTTATGTTTAGGAGACCATGAGCATGTACCTGGGATGGATTCATGTGAGAGCCTCCCTTCCAGTTAATTATGGGCTTCTCTATTGGGCCTTCATCAGTGGGCTGCATGTTATCAACAAGTGGAAAATGTGTTCCGAGTTTCAAAAAAAAATGTGTTTCGTACGATAAATAGTATGCGCTACGTACGGTATGGGGCACTAAAGGATCGAACCATGCAACGACTTCCAAAACATTGTGTTTTTCATTCTAACAACACATTTATTCAACCAACAGACGAAATATACTACTGATTGTACATTGAAAACAGCAGCAGCAGCAACAACCAGGGCTGGGGGTGCAATAGAAGCAGTAAGCAGGCCAGAAGAGTGAAGATACAGCTCTCTCTTCCAAACCAAACATCAGCCATCATTACAAAAGGGCTACCAAAAAAGAACAAGTGTATGCATCAAACTAAATAAAGATCCTACTACACCAAGTGTACCCATCTAACTAACTGGCTCAGTTAGACGTTACTATTTATTAAGCTATGGAGATTGGCTGACGGCTTGAACCGGATGGGTGCCTGACGGGGGAAACTCCAGCCAGCAGGTCGAAGTCTGATACTTGTGACCCTCTCTCCTACTTTGGGCTGCAGAGTGTGACGGCACATATCAGGGTATGGTACGTTGTGTACACACAGTTTTGCCTGATGAACGAAACCGCGCTGCCATCATGATCCTTGCCGTCGGTTATCTCCTGGTTAATCGGAAAATTCAGTCCGACAAATAGAGAGCGTGTACCAAGGCTACTTACCAGCCTCCAGTCAAAAATTCCTGAAGGCCCAGAGAAGCTGGGATCCTGCTCAAAGACCTTGCAGTGACTGTGATTGTATTCCGTGAAACAACACGTCCGGTACGTGCGAATGACCATCAATCTTTCGTCGTCGTCTGATCGATCCAGGAACCACCTGCAACTGCCATGCCGCTTTTCTTTGAAAGGTTCTGGGATTAGGAAGGGTAGGGACACCAGGCGGCCTACAAAATCATATCAAGTTGGAGTCAAATAAAAAAGGGCTCTTGGTTTAGTCAATCTTAAGAACAACATGTTATGAGCATGAATATTTTTTCAGCAAATGAAGATCAGGCAGCATCAGCAAGCAAGGAGCTGGCTTAAAAAGCTCCGACCTGAGGGCTTTGAGTAAACGGTACAGCCCCGACGAGCACGCGGTGAGCGGCATGGTACTGAGATTGTCCACACGCGAAACAATGAGCTTGATTACCTCTGTGGGGAGCGAATTCCAGCCACTCTTTCGGTGGACGTTTCTCGGTTCTGCCATTGTTAGTGCTTGGGTTTCGGACGAGGGGGAGGCGCCTTAGCGGGGATGGAAGATTGGACAAGATTATGTGCGGACAAAGATGGAGAAGCGAATATGTGCTGCGGGAAGTGGACAGGTGATGATGACTACAACACGCCGCTGGACTTACGAGACACATACCAGCAACGTGGGGTCATGTCGATGCCAGACAACTTGCTTGAGTGATCACAGTACTGGTACTCCCTACAATGCTATGCCCTAACTTGCTTGAGTAGAGTAGTAGAGTAGGACTCTGCTCTACTACTAGCACCGGAGGAGTAGTATATTCTAATCTAAAATAGTTACAAACTTCAATGCCCGAGCATGGAACGACTATGAACCGTGCTCAAAGACCGTGTCTACGTGGTGTTTGGACATGGGCGACAACCTCAACGCCAACGGTGCTGCTCCCGTTGCACCGTATGTGTTTCTGTCCTTCCTGTTCGAAATCATGGTAGAATTCATGTTTCTACTCTGTATCCTACTACTATGCTAGTCCACATGATTAGTTGCGAACGATGACTTCTTCCCCGACCTCGGCAACCTCATCCGCGATGACATGGGCAACAACGTCAACGCCGGCAACCAGTGAGATACAGGGTGTAGGAAGCAGTTTGGGAATTTGCATGCCTTTCCAACCAGTACAAAGTACGAAAGAGAAATAACCACAGAGAAGGAAGCTAAAAGTAAACAATCAAACGAGCATTTTTGCATTTGTTTTGCATTGAATCGTTTCACAAGCTTGACTAGTGTTGTTTTTCTACTTCTACAAAAACCGCATCGCAATGTTAAAACGTGCATTTGCACGTACATAAGTAATAGTAGTACTCCCTCCGTCTAGGTGTATAAGTCTTCCCTCCCTCTTGGTCACGGTGCACAACCGAAGATGACTTATTGACCTGGACGGAGGGAGTAGCACAGTCTGCAAGCATATATCGAGAGAGACGTGTAGTGCGATAGTATATAGTAAAGTTTGTGCTATATGCACGTACTTGCAAAATGCGTACGAATACACAAGGTTTCCAAACTTTCCCTTTTACATACTTAATTAAGGACGCTAAAAATTCCTGAACGTTCGGGATTTATCATTTGCGTCCCAAAACTAATGAGATCGCCTTACGAAACAAAAACTGTACTCCTCCTAAAAGCCACATCGCTCGCAGGAGCGCTTGCGGCGCGCCACGAGTGCCCTGGTGCGTGGCCGTTTCCCAGCGCGTCGACACAACGCCTCTTCCTCAGCTTCGCAACTCGCGAGGTGCTGATTGGGGGCTTGCCGGCGGGCGAGCGCGATCTCACCGGTGTGGTGATCCGGCGCCAACAGGTACTCCTCCTCGCTGGAAGCATGCACCCGGTCCATGTACCGCCAAGCATAGATGAGGCGCTTGGGCCCGACTGCACTCAGGGCATCGGCACGGGCATCCTCCGCCACCCTCACGGCCCTCGCACGAGCCTTCTGCCAAAGAGCCAATTGCTTGACTCTCTCGGACGCAACATAGGCCTCCCAGCCAGCTTGTTCCGCGGTGCGCTTCTCTTCCTCGGCCTTCTTCTCCGCCTCTATTTTGGCGCGCTCTGCTGGAGGCAAAGCCTCCCACAAGGCGACATCCATTTCTTTCCAAAGCTCCTCAATGCTGGGGGCTCGGCGGGCGGCGCGGTGTTCTCCTCGTAGCGGGGAGCCGACGCGTCCTCCGGCACGCGTGCTGGCGAGATTGGGAACGCCGACGCGTCCACCTCAACGCGTCGTGGCGAAGAGCGGAACACTGACGCGTCCTCCTCGACTAGTATCAGTGAGGAACGGAACGGCGATGCGTCGCGTCACAGCGAGGAGCAGAACGCCGACGCGTCCTCCTCAACTAGTGGCGGCGAGGAACGGAACGGTGACGCATCGCGTAGCGGCGAGGAGCGGAACACCGACGCGTCCTCCTCAACTAGTAGCGGCGAGGAACGGAACGGCGATGCGTGACCGTCCGCGCGGTGCAGCGAGGGGCTCCTAGGGCTTGGGAGGGGCGATGCCATGGTGGTTGACGTGAGAGGCAGGGGGAGGAGATAGCGATGAACGTGAACGTGAGGGGGAGAAGATAGAGATGTCGTGGGAGGCGCGGTATTTATAGCGAGCAATGGCACACCTACGTAAGATATGGACTGAGCTGCACTGACTTAACTGTCGGTCCAGTTGCGTCACTGACATGTGGGCCAGACCCCTGTTGGGCCCATATGTCAGTGACCGAATGCACCTGCAGTTAAGTAACAGCTACGTGGGCATATTTGTTGGAGTAAATTACGGGGGAGTGAAGGGGTGGAAATATTGCTGGTCACAATGGATTGGACGAGCATGGGGGGAGGAGAGTCATGCATGAAGATTTTTTCACACGGGGTGGAGTGGTGGGACCACCGGAGGGAGAAGGAGAGTTTGGCAGGCACATTGTTTCCACACATGGAGAGGAAAAGATTTGGAGACGAACGGGCTTCCTGCAGGTATGGGGAACGGTGCATAATAAGTCATCTTCCATGCCGGGCTAGGTATAGTCTCAAGTCATTAAAAACAAACACGCCCCACACATGTTCATATTTCAAGGTGCACTAAATTATTGCATGCGATGATTAAGGCTGGCCATAATGGTGGTATCTTAGCTGGTATCAGGCTGGTCATAATGGGAGTAACTTAGCGAGTAACATAGCACACTTCAAGAAATTTTTGCTTATGTGGCAAGTAGTTAATGAGAAGTAGTAACATAATATGTTACTGTAACATAGCGCTTCCCAATACAAGATGAGTCTACAAGCTAATAAATGAAGCCATCTATGACACTACTACTATGTTACTTTGCACTATGAAGGTAGTAACTTAGACTAGTGTCATATGCATGACACCAGTATAAGTTACTCCCCACTATGCCCAGCCTCATGCGCACGGGAATAGCAAACATGCTGATGTGGCAAAGAATTAAAGAAGAGAGGGGGGGGTTAGAGTAACTAGTGTTCATGCATGCATTGGTAAACACATTTTTTGTGGAGAACGACAGCACTAGTTGAGTACTTTTACAGACTTCAAAAACTATTCCACAATGTGTCAACATTCACAATGTCAAATCAATATTTTTACACTCATTATAAACCGTAGTTCTTATACTCATTATAATCAGTACTCCCTCCGTCTAGGTGAGCAAGTCATCTTAGATTGTGCACTGTGACCAAGGAGGAGGGGAAAACGAGAGATCTTAATGTTTATTTGCTAATTAATAGCATTGCATGCAATGAACTAACCACTGCATGTCGTGTTTGGTAGTCTCAAGTCATTAAAAGCATGCACACCCACATCTCCTATTGGTTGATATGTCAAGAAACAAGAAACGAGGTAGAAGTTAATGCGACACGCCTAAGTGTTTTGGGAGTATTGTAGATATTGATATTTTTAGTATAAATTTGGTCGTGGGATTTCATTGATGCCTGTCAAAGCGTTGACAGGTCTGCTATGCGTGACCTGAAGATGAAAGCGTTGAGCATCTCGAAGTTGATCAACAATCTTCAATTGGCAAAGATTACCGTTCGGCCAATAAGGTGGCACAACAAGTAAAGACCATGCTACCAGTGCGAGCACAACAAGTCAAGACCATGCGTAAATTAATGATATTTTAGTCATTTTTTGTGTTCTAAAATGCCTGTCGGCTCGCGGAAGGATGTGTTACCGGCACGCGTGTGGATTCAATGAAGGCAGGCGGGGCAGTCTTAAGTTGGTTGCACACGGCGAGGAGGCGTGCTCAGCCGTGCCTGCAGCGAGTGCGGCCCTCTTGGCCAGCGCCGGTTCAATGCCTGCGCTATGAGAGGTCACGTCCGTGTCAGAGCAATCACTCCCTCCAGTCCTTTTTCGTTTGGGTATAACAAAATCTCATTTTCCATTCAAATTTTACAAGTAAAGTTCATGGACAAACTTTGACCCAAAGTACGATGGGGACTAGTAAACCAGAATGGAGGTAGTAGTTTTTTAATTCGGAGAAGGGTTTCCCCTTCCGATTTTCATTAAAGAAAACTAGCATCTAAATCTAAACCATAGTATTTGCCCTAGAACTACCAGGTTCAACATCTCGCAACATAAACCCATACAACCTCCATCGCAAAAAATAAAAAACAAACCATACAACCATACGCCAAGGAGGTACGTAGTACTATGAATTCCATTTTTGCTCCATACCAATCGTTCTAAAAACTACTTACTACTTATAATGCGCCATTGACAATCGGAACTCTTAACCCCACTAAAAAACGATATTTTAAACGTGGTTACTCGACCTGTGGCAACTGGCGAGCCACCACGCTCCAAGTCATTCACCTGTGGTCCCGACCATCAACTTCTACGGATCAAATTATCACTCGAGCCAACTATTCCTACAAAGGTGCTCCACCACGTACCCGGTACCCGCGAATGCAGCAATCGTGCCCCTAGGGTTTTAGGGTTTATTTGTTAACTTCGCCTTTACGTAACACTCATGTGTGCGAGACAGTGAGAGTCCGACTGCGTGCGTGCGCCTCTTCTCTTCGTATATGTACTCCACCGTTTGTCTGGTGTCCAAAAAATTATAATAACTACTAGCAATGTGCCAATGCGTTGCCACACGATCAAAGTAGATTAATACAGTGGCGGAGCTAGATGCAGACTACGCCTGGGGCTGTGCTATGTTGAATGATAAACTTCTATGATTTTCTATGCTTTGCATGAAGAAATTACAAAGGAAGTTGTTTCTAGGCCTGGGGCTATAGCCCTAGCTGCCCTAGGCCTATCTCCGCCACTGGATTAATACATATTCACCGATTTGATAGAAAAAAAGTCTAGCTTTGAAATACGTATATCACTAAAAATATGTTAGGTTTCACTCAAAATATATTCCTTTGGCGGTTTTGATGAGATAAGGGAGGAATGTTGTTGGTTTCAAGATTCGAGAAGTGGTATATGTCTAATTTCTACTCTTACTAGCAAGATGCCCGTGCGTTGCATGGAACATCAAGATCTTGTGGGAGAAAAGGATGAACAAGGGAAGGCCTTATCTGCAAATGTGGTGAAGAGTGTGGGTAAATTGCCATATTTTCCTTCCTATCCGTCAGATATAAATCAGACACCTACATTGCAGGATGGCAGGCCCACCATCATCACCAACTCTATTTTTTATCCCTACTCTTATAATAAGCATTGTCAGTGATGATCGTGTGCCTGCCATCCTACAATATAGGTCGTCCGATCTATATCTGATGGATAGGAAGGAAACTATGGCAATTTTGCAAAAAGATACCCACACCCCTCTCCACATTTGCAAATAAGGCCTTCCCTCGTTCATCCTTTTCCCCCACAAGATAAACTACTCATACAAATGCATCTTGATGTTCCGTGCAATGCATGGGCATCTTGCTAGTTGTTGCAAAAAGCCCATGTGTGTGTGAGAGAGAGGGTGAGTGGAGGAGGACGGAGTGCATGTGTGACAAAGACACAAGGAGTGTGTGCACGATAGGTATCAACTTAAAATGAGGCGATAGTGTGTGTGTGCACGATCGAGAGGGCGTGTCTCAAGAAGGGAAGAAAAATCTACATAGATACAAGGAGCGGGAGAGAGACGTGTATGCGATGGTGGAAGCACGAGTGTGCGGGTGTATAAACCTATCTAGAGGCTAGCTAGTCGATAAATGTTTGTGAGAGAAATACGAGTCGGGGTGCGAAAGCGAGAGTTTTGTGTGTGAGAGAGAGACGGTAGTCGGGAAGGGGAGTGGAAGCAGGAGTTGTGCATGTGTGTCTGTGAGAGAGAGAGAGAGAGAGGAGACGGTAGTCGGGGTTGTCTGATCGGTAAACAAATGAATAATGTCAGTCTGGGATGGAGATGAAAAGGAGACCGCAACAAGTGTTGTGTCTACATGAGAGATAGAGAGAGTAATTTTAGTGGTATGAGTCATATGTAGAGACATATAGGGTGTGTGAGAGAATCCCATAGAGAGGAAGACAAAGTGAAAGACGAGTGGAGACTGTGTGTTTGGCGGTGAAAAAGAAAGCTTAGGTACCGAGTGATACCAGAGAATAGTAGAGACATGAGGGATAATTAAAACCGTGTAATTTATCATGATAGGGAGAGTGTGACACTTCTCAAGGGAGACGTCGAGAGACCATGTTTGCGAGGATAGGAGCAACATGAAGTGAGCATGCGGGTGAGCTGGAGAAAAGAGAGTGATAGCTACCTGAAGGAGCATGCATGCGAGAGAGATGGGCGTGAAAGGAGTGAACAAAAAAGGGATTCAAATATTTGAATTCGAGATGATGATACATGTAATCCATACTCGAACCAAAATTGATCTATCAAACATGCATACTCATATGAATTCACGCACATCTATGTTATTTAATATGTAGATATTACTGATCCATACATTTTAGTAGAACATAATTTGGTTAAAAAATTTCGAATTCAACCTTAAGATTTCATGATCGTTGTATTTGTAAATCATATTATACATATAAAGGAGCAGAATTATTTTTTGTGCTTTTGAAAGTACATATAAAAAAATGATGTATATAGAATGTAATTCCAATTGAAAATGGATCCCGCCCGAAAAAAATAGAATACAAACGGGATTCGAATTGAGTTGGCACGGTAAACGTGCACTCTGCAAAATTTGAACGAAGCAGGGAAAGTCGCAGTAACCGCCCGAAACCAAAATCTGTGAGATGGAAATCACTACTGCCTATCCCTGCCACGCAAAGCCTATATGCTGGATTTCTATAGGTTTCGATAGGGGTAGGTTTGTAATTTCACCCAAACATGACGTAACCGCCTCTCACCCGGATTCATACACGGTGGGCGCCAAAACACAGTGTGTCCTCGGCCGAAATCGACTCCCTCCCTGATTCATATTCATGCACGGTGGGCGCCAAAAATAAACTCTCGTCGGCAAATATTCGGTGTATGCGAGATTACCGTCCTATCCCCAACCGACTAGTGTTGTTGTGATGTAGTAGAAATTTGAAACGGGGGCTAAGTTTGTAAATTTCCTCGCATTTGAGACAAGCGCGCCCTGAATACATGGTTCCCCCTTTCCTCTCTACCTCCCTTTTCCCCATTCGTACTCCGTGGGCGCCAAAACACCCTCTCCACCCCACCCTCCTCCGTCCGCCGCTGTCCGCCACCCCATCCACCGCCGTCCTCCTCCACCATGCCAGAGCTGATACCCCGACGCCGCCGTCCATTACAAGAGATCGACCTCTCTCATCCACGGCTTCGGACCGGGATCCTTGCATCCCGTCCTCTCGCTTCATCTCCACCGTCGTCCACCTTGCCGGCGCCGCTCCTACGACCATCTCGTCCACCGCGCCCCGCCGCCACCGTCTACCCTCCTAGATCTGCTTCACGCTGCCGACAGCCATCGCTACCGCAGCACCGTCAAATTCTTAGCAGATGCGTACACGGCACCGCACCAGAGGCGGTACTCTTTCGTATCTTCTCAACTTATTTATCGCAACAAGAAAATAGATCGCCACTGCTTTACTCTGATTTCTTGTCTTGGTTGCGAAGTTGCCTTTGTCCGGTTTGCACCTTCAGATCCGCCATGGCACGCTCAACACCATACTCGCAATGCTTATGGTTTTCCCCTTTTATATTCCACACTAGTTAAATCACAGTAGACTAAATTTCGGGTGGGGGCGGGGGTGGGGGTGGCGGAGGAACACAGGCGGTGGGGCCGGTGGTTCGGCCGGCGGCCCGTGCGGTGTTCTGTATGGGAAGCACAGTATGTTCCTTGTCAGGAAGGGGAGCAGGGACATCTGCAGTCAACAGCTGATAGAGCTGGCCTGTACGTGATCAATAGGCTTTCAATTACTAGCGGCAATACAACACCGTAATTTCCAGCCAGTTCCACTTTCCCGATTTATATATCCTGATTATGGTGTACCCCTGTTATGTACACTATGATCTGCCTAGTTGCTGTGTGCTCTTGTTATCATGGTTTGGCAATCAACTCTCTATACAGTATATTATGAACCTATCATCTACCAGTTATCCTTACTTTTGGAGCCTATTTTTTGTGTACTTGTGCCAGATTATATAAATGCACGCACCATATTACAGCACACATGAGCTCTCTCATCAGAATCCAGTGATAGCACACAAGTGTTTACAGGGGCGCCCCTATATTAGAATATCATATGCATTACAAAGATAATCTCACAACTATTTGTGTTTTCATGGTTCTCAGATATTATACGCAATTACAGTGAATATCAGAATCCGCACATCAGAAGAATATTGTGGAACACTGCAATGACTTACAAAATTGGCAGCAAGGCATTGAGTGCCATTCTGGAAGCAATGAAACTCGTACGCTCCCCACCTGTTGATTCTTGTTCAGAATATCATCCTAATGACTATTCTAACCTCGAGGAGTCAAAGGCAGATGGCCTGTCCTGTTCACCCATCAAGGTGCATGTTCTAATTTGGCAAGGTTTTATTGATTGCGTGTATCTTGCATATGTTGTCTTTGCATTTGTTCCACTTTGTTGCACCGCCATCTTCTTAGTTTACTCATCATATATGTCGAGATGCCATGTCCATCCATTATCAATACATATTCCATCTGTCATCATACCATGTTTTTTCACTCAAATGTTGTTCTTGTGCATCAGACATCAAAAAGGAAGAGGGTGATTGCCGAACCTGAAGGAGCACCAGCAAACTCCTTGAAAAACGTGGTGGTGCCGGAGAAATCAGACAGCACCCCACTTATATTGGTTGTACAACCAGTGACACAAAACATAGGACCGACTCCAGCAGACTATACCCATACTTCACTGGCCACACCACTAGCCCCACCACACAGGACCTGCACTCTAGCAAAAGGTATACCGATTTCATTTGCCATAGCACCAGCTGTACCACAGAAAATCCCACTCCAGCAAAAAGTACAGCAAGTCCACCGGTCGAAGACCTATCCCAACTGCAGAGACGGCCAATTCCTGCAGATTGAAATCCCATTCCATTTATTCCCAGTTTAAAAGACAATGCTTTCAATGTTGTTAGGGACTACGTGCATATATTCCCATCATGGGAAGATTATTGTGAAGACAAACACCATTTTCACATCTTCCTGTCCAACTTATGTGTAAGTGCTATTATTCATGGTTATTATTTTCCTGTTTTCTGCTGATTGAACACATCAATGATTTACATTACATTGTTGTAACTAGGCGAGGGTCAATCTGGATAGTCATGATGAGCAAAGCTTGCTTGTCCTTTTCAAGGAAGCATTGCAGCAGTATCGGTGTTACCTGAGGAAATCACACTTTGATGGCAAGTCTATGAGCGAATTTCCGGTGAAGTCTCCTGTGCTAAATTTGGAAGATATTGAATGGAAAAACCTTGTTATGCACTGGTCTTGTTCCCAGGATGAGATATTGTCTATGAAATCACATGACAATTTGAACATCTACTTTTCCACATGTGCCTTACGGATCTTTTTTGCAGGAAATCTGCTCGAAGAAGAATTCTGGTTTGACAAGAACGACAGGATATCGCAAATATGCTGCCCGCTGCTTTGCTCTTGTTAGTACCTGTTGTCCTGTATCACTGTACTTGCATACATACCTGGTTCATTATGTGACAGCAGTATGCATGATAGCTTGCTTATCAATTGTTCGCTCCAAATTATCTGATCTGTATGAATGGTTACATTAGTGTAGAATATATCCAATGCCAATGTTTTTTTAGCTCTACATTGTTCTTGTAAGTACATGTTGTCCTTTATCAGTGTACTTATAATGACAGGTAGTTGTTCATGTACCATCACTCTGCAGCTTATTTTTCCTTTGCCCTCCATTTTGTACACATCAGATCTATATTTATTCTTACCATAAGGTTGGTACTAAAGAAGTTTAGCTGTGCATTGCTCTTGGCTGTACCTTTTGCCTGTATCGCTGCACATACATTTATAGCTACTTGGTTATGTAGCATCACTCTTCATCTTATCTTAAATATTCTCCATTTTTTCGTATATTATCACATCTATATTTACTAGTCATCAACCCGTGCACCTGTACGGGCTAGCACTTCTGATATTAAATGCGCCCTCCGGACATTTTACTCCGCATATAATATTTGTTTGAAGTAAAACTTAATAAAGTTTGGGCATCTTCAAAGTAAAAATACCAACATTCACAACCCAAAATCAATATCATTAAATGGAACATGAATTTAATTTTCATATTGTATGATTTTAGTATTGTTGATGTTGATATTTTTTCATATAAATATGCTCAGACTTACAAAGATTGACATCAGACAAATCCTATATGCGGACTAAGAAAGATTATTTGGAGTAGTAGTACGTGATACTATATCAAATAATATATATAAAATGGAA
The DNA here is from genome assembly GCF_056163025.1 of Triticum urartu. Classification (NCBI taxonomy): domain Eukaryota; kingdom Viridiplantae; phylum Streptophyta; class Magnoliopsida; order Poales; family Poaceae; genus Triticum; species Triticum urartu. The sequence goes on along the minus strand of NC_141873.1, from coordinate 505,272,524 downwards.
TTTTTTTTCATTTTCTTGTTACGCTAAGCACCATAGGTTATTTATATTTTATGTTCTTGTATTAACATCTACATTCTTAAAAAAATGTTTTACAATTGGTTGGGAATTGTGTGATAGATTATTCATATTTCAAGATCATGTTTGTACCAAAAAAACCGTAAAACAATTTCTTTTATGGTTAATGTGCTTGTATGTTTATAGTACTTTCTATCTCTACTGCACATATACGTGTATCACATACATAATCATTTTTTATATGAGATCTTTGTGTTGCATGAGTCCACATTAGTTTTTACTCTAGAATTTAGTATTAAAGATACATTAATAGCTATTTTTTAATTATTTATCAGGCGATCCCGCGAAAAAAACTTATCAAGCCAAAATAAAGACATGCATAGACGTACTATAAGTGCAAATAATTGGCATTAGCAATCTGCTCCTGTGATAGAAACATTTGAGTCCACATATAATTCATCAATCGCAAGTATGCATGTCAGGCAAAGTAGTTTATCTGCCAAGGGAATAGTATTATGTGCGTGCACAATAATATTAATAAACACCCAGCTTATTTAGCATGTAGACTAAACTTGCACGACACCATTACCTTGCTCCCGACGACAACGGATGCAGCCAGCACCCGGTAGCCTAGCGGCAGAGCCATCCTTTCCTCAACAGCCAGTGCCCGGTAGCGTACATGTGGAGCTCGTCGACCCGTCACGCAAGAAGTGCTCATCCACATCCGATCATGACTATTAATTTGCGGAACACCGATTATTTTTGATTTTTGTCATTGGATTATTTTAAAATTTTATCTTGGAGTTTTTAACGGAGGCATTCCTTTTTAATTTGTGGGGACGGGTGGAGGGTTTCCTTGTGTTCTTCAACTGACGTGAAGGTTTTCTTATCTTTTTTTGTTTGTTGATGACGTGAGGCTTTTCTTGTTTCTTTTTATATGTTGGACGTGGGAGATCCTTTTTGTCTCATAGGACAGGATAATTTGTGTAACCTAAGTTTTCTTATTTTTTATATCACGCATGCAATCAGCCGGATCATTGATTTCTTTTCCCTTTTATCGTTGGGATTTGTTTTGGTAGTTTATCATAATTTTTAATGGAGGTTTTGTTTCTTAATTTGTGGGAATGGGAACGTGCTTTCCTTTTTTTACGTGAGGTGATTTTGCTTCTTAATTTGTGGGAACTGATGGGGTATTTACTTTTTTTCGTGAAGCTTTCCTTGTTTGTTTTTTAAGAACTTTCCTTGTTTGTTTGTTTGTTTACATGATTTTTTTTCTTGGTTTGTTTAGCAAATGTTGGACGTGTCAGATGCTTTTTTTTATTTGACAGGCCTTTTATCCTGCTCAAAAAAGATTGTCCCTTTATCCTGGTGGTGCTTCTTAATTTGTGGGGACGGGTGGGTGCTTTCCTTGTTTTTACGTGAGGAGTTCTGCCTTTTTAGGGGCGTTTTTTTAGGAAGGGGCGTTTTCCTTCTTAAATTGTGGGAACGGGTGGGCGCTTATTTTTTTTCCGTGAAGCTTTCCTTGTTTGTTTTTTACATGTTTTTTCTTGGTTTGTTTAACAAAAGTTAGACATGTCAGATGCCTTTTTTATAGTACAACATCATATGCGTTATGTAAGTTGTCCTTTTATCCTGGTCGTATATTTTACAATCTAACGGTTTAATTAATTTTGATGATGTGGATTAATGAGAGATCATGAATGGTGCCTCCAATTAGTAAATATAAGACTCTTAACAAAATGTAGAATAAAGGCAATGCTTCTGAAGAAGATTATGTGGTAAACTTCTTGAATTGCCACCCCCCATCAGCATGGACAAGGCCTTTATAGAGCATGTCTTCACCAATGTAAGTTTGTCCATCTCAAGCCTTCAAACTTTATTGTATATATTTGGTTAGGCATGACTGCAACAGCTGTTTATTTTTGGTGTTTGCATCAAATTGCTTGTTTGAAGTTTATTATATGTAGTTCATAAACAAAATTCGTCCTTTCTCAATTTAAGTTTTCAGTTGTACAACCAAGTTCCTTCTTCATACCATGTAAATTAAACTATACAGAGCAAGTGATCTTCTTTTGCACTGCATGTATGCTTCTGTTCTTCATCTGGAATCCAGTGGTGTGGTGAACCTACCCACTACAGCACAATGTCATATTCTGCAATGTCTTAACTATGAAAAATGTCATATCATTCTACTATTATTTAAAGTGTCTCTTTATTTGCCAATCTGAAATGGTATAAATTGACAGCACACTAACCATTGATACTTATGAGTTCTTGATCTGTAATCCAGTGGTGTCGTGAAGCTGCCAACTCCTTCACAATGTCATTTCCTGCCACGTCTTGACCTGAACAATACCATATTGTGTTAATGCAAATTTAAACTATGTCACTTTATTCATCAGTAAGAAATGTGATGAATTGTCAGCACTGATACTTTTATGTGCAAAACCTGTCATCGGTCTGCTTGTTTATCTTTCAGAGTGAGGAAGATATAAGTGTTGAACAAGCACAGTCTCATCATCTTGCTCAGCTGCTTGCCTTGCAGCTCCCCAGCAGGGCTAACCTTTCTTGAACTCTATTGAAGTACTGTCGGTTTTGTATATTATTTTGTCGGCGTGTTTATTTGCACTGGTGGCGATCTTTGATGCCCATTATATGTAATCTGCTGTCTGCTTGTGCTTTATATCATAGTGGCAAACTTTGATGCCCAATGGATGTAATATGCTGTAATTTCTTTATTGTATAATATAGGTTTTTTCTTATTCATGATGTTGCAGTTATTTTACTGTATATATATCCTGTCTTCGCAGTAAACCGGCCAAACCGTAAAATTACGATACATAATCAGGCCATCATGCAATCACGATGTAGGTTGGGCCTGAAACGTGCCGATCAGCTCACGGGCCGGTAGCAGCCCGAAATGAACCCCGACCCATGATTGTGCGAATCAAATCACGGGCTTTTAACAGGCCGAAAAATTGTCTCGGTCCTTGTTTGGCCCAATCAGATATCGACTCCGAGCAGGCCGGATGCAAACCGGGCCGTAGTTAGGCCCAACTATATGATGGGCTTTTAACAGGCTGAAATTAATATAGGGCCAAAATGTTAAACGGGCCTTAACAGGCCAAAACTAATATCAGGCCGAATTACTAAGTGGGCCTTTAGCAAGTGGGCCCAAAAGCATAGTGTCCAGTTGACGGGCCGAATCTCATATGGGCCATAATTAGGCCCAAAACCTCTTAAAGGGTCGGACCTGATCTGGGCCGTAATTTGGCCCAGAACGTGGTAGGCTTTTAATGAGCCGGATCTCACATGGGCCACTATTAGGCCCGAAGCGTGGCAGGCAATTAATAGACCGGATCAAATATGGGCTGGCATTTGGCCCAAAACATGGCAGCCAGTTAACGGGCCGGCCTACTAGGGTCCTCAAAATCTTGTGGGCCTACAACTAGGCCGCCCATTAATGTCGGCGAAATCTCATGGGCCTTTAGCTGGGCCGGCCCATTATGCTCCGCAAGAATTTTGTGGGCCTTTACCTGGGCCGGCCTATTATGGCACACAAAAATCTTGTGGGCCTTTACCTAGGCCGGCCCATTATGGCCCGCGAAATCTTGTGGGCCTTTAGCTGGGCCAGCCCATTATGGTCCGCAAAATCTCGTGGGCCTTTAGTTGGGCCGGCACAATATGGTCCGCAAAATCTTGTGGGCCTTTAGTTTGGCCAGCCCATTTAAACTTGTTGGGCCGTGCCATGTGTCGACGTATCATAGGCGCCTTCTGTCCAGTGAGTGGATGACTTCTGTCCCGACGATGAGCCGACATGTGTTTCCTCAAGCCAATTATGATTTTACACGTGGAAAATCCCCATTGGTCGGGGCTGTTAACGGGTTATCGGATCCAAAACCTGACCCGATAGCTTAACGGCGTTCCCTTACGGTGGATGCCACGTGTCGGTCACCCTTGACGAAAGCACTTCTGTGACGCACGATTTATCTTCATGGAAGTGGACACTTCCGTGATGATAATTTTGGTAATGTCATGGAACACTTCTACGACAGCACAGGTATGACTATCTTGATTCTGTCATAAATTTTTCATGGATGTACATGCATGACAAAAAAAGTGACCTACTGTGACAAACACATATCATCACGGAAGTGTATTTTTTGTTGCAGAACGTGCCTACACTTCCAGCACTCATTTTCTGAGAGAGAACCACCTACTCATGTGTTGAGACCAATATATTCCACTCCAACTGAGGGAGTCCTGGATTAGGGGGTCTCCGGACAGCCGGACTATATCCTTTGGCCGGACTGTTGGACTATGAAGATACAAGATTGAATACTTCGTCCCGTGTCCGGATGGGACTCTACTTGGCGTGGAAGGCAAGCTAGGCAATACGGATATGTATATCTCCTCTTTTGTAACCGACCTTGTGTAACCCTAGCCCCCTCCGGTGTCTATATAAACCAGAGGGTTTAATCCATAGGACAACATACAATCATACCATAGGCTAGCTTCTAGGGTTTAGCCTCTACGATCTCGTGGTAGATCAACTCTTGTAATACTCATATCATCAAGAACAATCGAGCACGACGTAGGGTATTACCTTGATCAAGAGGGCCCGAACCTAGGTAAACATCGTGTCCCCAACCTCCTGTTACCATCCGCCTTAGACGCATAGTTCGAGACCCCCTACCCGAGATCCGCCGGTTTTGACACCGACATTGGTGCTTTCATTGAGAGTTCCACTATGTCGTCACCATAAGGAGGATGGCTCACCTCGTTGTCAAGGACAACATCACCTCTGGGGGAGCCCTGGCTGTAGGCCAAAATCTCTGACTAGGCGGCTTCGTCATGACCGCCCGCTCGGCCGCGGCGCCGACGATGACTTCTCGTGTCATCGAAAATAGCCTCCACATCAGCTCGAAATTTGCCGAGCAGATGGATCCAATGGAGCTCTCCTCTTTGAACGAGCTCTTGGATCGCATCAGCGCTCTGGGAGTCACTACGGACTATGATCAGATCGAGCTTAAACCCGACCAAAGGGAGATTAACTCTCCGCCGGTCACCCATCAGATAGCGGTGGTAGAGGAGCAATGCGGCGATTCTCCCTCTATCCGGAGTATGAACTATGTCCGGATTCCCGAGCTCCCCGAGCCGGATACCCGCTCACGGGAGGACACCGCCCTAACCCTGAATCCAGAATCAGGTCGCATACCGAACCCACAGGGCAACATCCTGAAACCCGAACTTCCAAGATCAGAAACTCCCCTGCCCCGGGATCATAGATTGGGTCAAGGTCTGTACTTAAATCCACCCACCCACCAAGATACAAACGATCTTTCCCACATTAGGCAAGCGCCCCAAGAGACAGTACATCACTATTGGGCCAGATTCCTCCTTGTAATGAACAAGGTCAAGGACTGTCGCGAGGAAGACGCAATTTCGTTCTTTTGCAACAATTGCACAGAAAAGGGAGTCCTCAATGCCATAAGTCGCCGTGACATAGCACACTTCGCCGACTTGGCGGCCATAGTACGGAAATACTGTGCGATGGAAAGTGTCTGGAAAACCCAAATGCAATTTTGGGATAATCCGGCTCTGACAAAACTCTCAGTCCGGACTAAAAGGGCGCACTCTCATAAGTCGCCCGACTCAATTACAAAGAAGCAAAAGCCCACTACAGGGCGTGGAACCTTATTGGAGGGATGGCTTAACGGGCCCTGCAAAATTGATAGTACAGCGGATACCATATCAACACACAGCCTTAGAACATGTTGGGTACTCCGGCAGGTGGCCAAAAGTGGTGAGGATCTCCTCACCCAAAATACCTCAGAGCACCTTCCCACGGATAACAATACAGTATTAACGGTCTTCGAGACCTTCGCCTCAAATAATAGGCGTAAGTGAGCACTCCGCAGCCTTGTCGAAGTCTGCCACGTGGCAGCAATAAATCCTTGGAGCGACATGGCTATTACCTTCAATGCCAATGACGAACCTAAATTTCGAACAGCCTGAGCACCAGCCGCTTTGGTCCTCAGTCCAATTGTAGACGGCTTTCGGCTCACTAAAGTGCTCATGGACGGCGGCAGCGAATTAAACCTCATTTATGAGGAGACTCTTCAAAAATGGAAATAGACAGCAACCGCATTGAGCAAAGCAGTACGACCTTCCGAGGAATCATCCCTAGTTGGGAGGCACGTTGTGCTGGGAAAATCACACTTGATGTGGTATTCGGCACTCCGGAGAATTACAGGTCCGAAGAAATTACATTCCAAGTGGCCCCATTCAGTAGCGTATACCACGCCATTCTAGGGCGGAAGGCATTCACGATCTTCCAAGCCATACCACATTACGGGTACATGAAGCTCAAAATGCCCAGACCTAATGGAATCATCACTCTAGTTAGTGATCCGGACATAGCACTCCGCACCAAGAACAAAATAGCCGCACTAACCATCAAGGCATTATCCGAAGCCCTAGTGGCAGAGGAGTTAACCGCGCTACGCTCCACGGTGGACAGGGACGACGTGATACTAGACAAAAGATCCAAGTCCACCTCCTTCAAACCAGCGGACGAAATAGTCAAATTCCAGGTCCATCCAATGGACCCCGAAAAAACAGCATCCATCGGGGCACAGTTAAACCCCGCTGTAGACGCCGCACTACGGGATTTTCTGTGCGAGAATTGGGACATATTTGCCTGGCATCCTTCAGACATGCCAGGAATCCCACACAGATTAGCCGAGCATAGCCTTAATATTTTAGAAGGATTCAAGCCGGTCAAGCAGACTCTTCGGTGTTTCTCTGAACCTAAGCGACAAGCCATGGGAGAGGAGCTAGCCAAGTTAATGGAAGCCGGATTTATTAGAAAAATAAAATATCCGTACTGTCTAGCAAACCTGGTGATGGTACCAAAGGACAAATCCTGGCGCCTATGCGTCAACTTCAAAGACCTTAATAAGGCTTGCCCAAAGGATCCCTTCCCACTCCCTCGCATCGATCAAATCATTGACGCTACCGCAGGACACGAATCATTGCGCTTCCTCGATGCATACTCCGGTTACCATCAGATTAAGATGGCGGAGTCTGATCAAGCCGCAACGGCATTTATCACGCCATACGGCCCTTTCTGTTTTAACACAATGCCCTTTGGGCTCAAAAACGCCGGCGCAACATATCAGCGCATGATCCAGACATGTCTGGAAAAGAAGATCGGCAAGACCGCGAAGGCATATGTAGACGATGTGGTCATTAAAACCAGACACATCGAATCCTTAATAGATGACTTGAGGCTCACGTTCGCCAACCTCCGAACTTACGACATTAAGCTCAATCCGGAAAAATGCGTTTTCGGCGTCCCCGCTGGAAAGCTCCTGGGCTTCATCGTCTCCAGTAGAGGAATTGAAGCAAATCCGGCTAAAATCCGAGCTCTGTCGCAGTTGGCTGTCCCAACTGACCTCAAGCAAATCCAGAAATTAACTGGATGTGTGGCAGCTTTAAGCCGCTTTATCTCCCGATTAGGAGAAAAGGCACTCCCCTTTTATCGCCTTCTTCGGTGCACCGAACACTTCGAGTGGACGGATGCAGCCACGACCGGACTGGAAGAAATAAAAGCCATCCTGGCCACCAACCCAATCTTGGCCGCATCAACTGTTGGCAAACCAATGCTATTATATATAGCGGCAACTCATCAAGTTGTGAGCGCAGTGCTCGTCATCGAACGAGAGATGGATGGACATAAATTCCCACTTCAAAAGCCGGTATATTATGTATCCACCATCCTCACTCCATGCAAATCACGGTACCCACATTATCAAAAGATAGCATACGCAGTATTCATGGCATCCCAGAAATTACGACACTACTTTCAAGAGTGTTCAATTACGGTGGCCTCCGAAGTACCACTTAATGACATAATAAACAACCGCGATGCCACGGGCCGGATTTCTAAATGGGCTATCGAGCTCCTCCCGTTCGACATAACATACAAACCACGACGAGCCATTAAGCCTCAAGTACTGGCCGATTTTGTAGCCGAATGGACAGAGGCCGAACTCCCTAAAGAGTACGGCGCATCCTCCAATTGGATCATGCACTTCGACGGCTCTAAAATGTTGGCTGGTCTAGGGGCTGGTGTCGTCCTGACATCCCCCACCGGAGATACAGTGCAATACGTACTCCAAATACTATATACAGACTCCAATAACGTAGCCGAATACGAGGCCCTATTACACCGTCTCCGGATGGCAGTCTCCATGGGCATTCAATGCCTGGAGGTGCGTGGGGACTCGATCCTCGCAATATCCCAAATAAATGGAGACTTCAATGCCAAGGATCTGAAAATGGCGGCATATCGCAACGCCGTCCTCAAAATATCAGCTCGGTTCGAGGGGCTTGAATTCCACCATGTGGCTCGGGAAAACAACCAGGCGGCGGACATCCTCGTCCGTATCGGCGCTAAACGCGACCCTGTCCCACGGAACATCTTCCTGGAAAAACTATTTAAACCATCCGTGGTATGGGAAGGGGACACCAGTAACAATAGTCTGGATCCGGCGACAACCCCAGATACCGAACACTCTGACACAATCGGAGGCTCGTCCATCAAAATAACACCTTCAACCCCCGTAATAATGGTCGTTATCGCCCCGTGGACAGAACCATTCCTGGCCTACCTAACTAGGTAGGAACTACCCGAGGACCTAAATGAGGCACGCTGCATAGTGCGGCGATCTAAAGCCTACAAGGTCCATGAGGGAGAGCTTTATAAGAAAAGCACTACCGGAGTCCTTCAAAGGTGCATCTCCGAAGAAGAAGGGCGGAAGCTTTTGGCAGAAATCCATGCCGGACTCGGCGGCCATCACGCTGCTGCCCGGGCCCTTGTAAGCAAGGCCTTCCGTACAGGTTTTTATTGGCCGACGGCCCAGGTGGATGCGCAACATCTGGTCCAGCATTGTGTCGGTTGCCAGCTATTTGCAAACCAAAGCCATATGCCGCCTACCGCTCTCCAAACAATCCCCATTACTTGGCCCTTTGCGGTCTGGGGGCTTGATATGGTCGGACCCCTTAAAGGGGGAACCCATAAGAAAAAATACTTACTGGTCATGGTGGACAAATTCACCAAATGGATAGAAGCCAAACCTATCAAGATGGCTGAATCCGGACCGGTGATAGACTTCATATCCGGGGTTGTACACCGTTACGGCGTCCCCCACAGCATCATCACTGACAACGGCACAAATTTTACAGCCGACAAAGTGAAACTTTGGTGCAGCAACATGGGCATCAAGCTCGATTATGCTTCTGTCTATCACCCGCAAACTAACGGTCAAGTCGAACGAGCGAATGGTCTTATCATGAGCGGCATTAAATCCAGATTAGTGCGGTCCTTAAAGGAATCAAACACGCACTGGGTAGAGGAGCTTGACTCCATACTATGGGGGCTATGGACCACGCCGAATCGCACTACCGGATACACACCGTTTTTTATGGTGTACGGCGCTGAGGCGGTGCTGCCTTGCGACATAATTCATGACTCACCTCGAGTGCGCATGTACGAAGAAAGAGAGGCCGAGCTCGATCGGTAGGACAGTTTGGATGCCCTGGAGGAGGAGTGCGACGTAGCAAAAGTCCGTTCCACATTCTATCAGCAACAGGCTCGAAGGTATCAAAGCAGAGAAGTGCGGGCCAAAACCTATAACGTTGGCGAACTAGTTCTACGCCTGCCGGAGAAGAAAAAGAACAAGCTCAAGCCCAAATGGGAAGGTCCCTTCATTATCAACCAGGTTCTGACCGGCGGAGCGTACCATCTATGGGATGCATCGGATAACCGACTTGAGCCAAACCCATGGAATGCAGCCAGACTCCGAAGATTCTACGCCTAGCGCCGGACTCTATGTTCGTCTCCTTACCTCCATCAATTTTTTGCACATCTGTTTTTTCTCTCTTCCTTTCTCTTTTTTCTCTTCAAGGCCCTAAAGGGCTAAACTTGTGTCTTGGTTACACAATCTTGACGCGCTAACCGCACTCAATATACCTGGGGGCTTCTTATACAGAAGCCTAATCTAATTATCTTTCCGGGCTTTATGCCCCGCACATGTGTTATTCTTCCGCATGTACCTTTTTCGCCATTATATGCATCGATATGACTTAAGTTTTGGCCAAGCTGGGTTGCCTGGCTCTTGTATTTATGCCCTACGTTCCCATTAATTCGGCTAGGGCATAAGGGGAGCACCTCTGCGATTGTTACTGCCGGGTCAGCTGGACGTGTACCTTAGACTGGGTGAAGCCGAAAGCTAGCGTTCTTAAGGGAATATTCGGTCGGTGAATAAAAGATGACTTTCATTTAATTTACTACACGCCCCCAGATGTTTTTAACCTGCGTCTCGCAGTTCGGACATGCACATTAGGGCATGCGTACCCAGGGAAAGGAACCCTTAATGGAACTATTCTCCCTGGAAGATGTTTCTTACTATCCATGTAATATAACATAGCTAGTTGGATACTTGTCTATTCAAGCACTTATGACCCCTACGCCTGGTTTCCATGCATACCCCGGTTCTTATATAACCGAGAGGGTATTCGGATACACTCCGAACTATCGGGTCCAGAGGTCGAAGCGAAAAGGTCCGCCATGACAAATGATTTACAATCCGGCTAGGGACATTACATATGTCATTTGAAGTACACTGTCACTATGACTAATTGAATTCTTCTTCTATGCCATCCAACAGGCTGTCTAGCCTACAATCCTATTGGGAATACTTTACAGCTAATTCTACTTGATCATACACTAAACTGACAGGGATCTCTTTCCCATCAGGCCCCACAGGTCCGACCTCGGCCATGTGGTTTGGGTCCGCTTTGGTATATCGTGTCTTCACCATAGCCCAGGCCTCCCTTGCACCCTGTCAGCAGGCTGATATCTTCCATAATCGGAAGTGTCGTCGCGCTCCCTTGAGCTTCTCTATAAGCTCACCAATGCCTACGGGCGGGGACGCAGATGGCCACAAGGCTTGGGAAATACCCTACATCACCTGCCGAACTTGCTCGTGCAGTTGTGAGAGCTCTGGTAGAAGATCACCTGAAGACCCGGTCATCTCCTCCGTGGGACGACCTGTCAGTATAGCTACAGACATAACGCTATTAGCCGGCTTCTTTGCCGAAACTCTTTTAAAAAAAGTTCCTTAAAGCACTTACTAAAAATGCCGTGCTGAAGCCGTTTATTCTCCTTCACGGAGTCGGCAAGCTAGGCTCGAACATCTTTCAGTTCCACGCCCAGCCGGATATTGGCGTCTTGGAGATCATTTTTCTCCTACATGACTCGCATCAGCACGCGCTCGCCAGCATTTCGCTGTCGAGCATCACGCGCCGCATCCGCCTCCACGGCCTCCGGATTCACTCCGGGGCCACCTGCAACATCTATTATTAGGTTGGCATACATGCCGCATACTACCTGGTACCCGCATTCTTTGCAATAGATATAAGTGTTACCCGGGGGACCCTTCTCGGACTCCTTCAATGCGGCAACAACGGCCCCTAGCTGGGCCTTGCACTCGTCTAGCTCTTGAGACAATTGGGGATTCTTCTCTGTAAGAACCTGCACAAAAAATGATCCTTAAATCAGTTGCGTCAAATGCTTCAAGTCTCAGGGGCTACTGATACATATAATCGTCAGATTTTCTTACCCATATATCCCTTACATATTGGTCCGTGGCTCTGGCTAGACCATTTTGAGCAGCACGGAAGTACGTGTCTCTGGAATTGAAGTCATCAAATGACTCTGGGGAGAAACAAGCGTCACGAAGTACGGCCCGGCGACGCCTGTGATTCATGGCGCTCTCCACATCTGAATTTGTAGCGGATAGTCCATCCGCATCCTCTGTAGGAGGAGCATCCATCGTCCGCCCCATGTTGGCTTCCGCCTCTATGTCCGGCCCTAGAGCCCGACTGGTGGAGGCGTGATCGGCAGCCTCTCCGGATATAGCCCGGCGAGCATTTTTTCTATTAAAGAAACATGGACGTCATGACATTTTGAGAAAGACGACAACCATGGAGCAAGGTTTTGTGTCATACCTCTGCGCCAGCGTCTCCGTCCTGACCACCTTCCTTTTTGGCCTACCCGGCTTCGGTGCCTCTTGTTGGCGAGTTGCTGCGGGTTCGGCACGGCGTCCCGAATGCCTTCCCTGTAAAACACCATATGTGTACGGTGGGTGAAGTGTCTAAAAGGGGATCCTATTTTTGGAGTTGGGATTTTGGTTTTTCTTACGTGCGACGTAGGGAGCAGTCCGGGATAGCCGGTCGTTATGGCCACCATGGCGTCATCGCAGCTCAATTGATAGAATTTCTTGTCTATCAGCTCCACGAATATGTCCGGATCCTCTTCGAGTCCGGGACCGAGGGCCCGGCCAGGGTCCTCTGGTTGTGGAGATGGGCTGTTGACCTCCCTTACAGCTTTTCGCAGTTCCTGCCGTAAAATGGCAAGGTGAGTACCTACGACGAAGAATGCGGGAAGAATGGGAGTAAAGAGGTATAGCTCACCCAACTTGGAGGGTTGTACATGGAGAATCCATCCCGTGGCTTGATACGGATGGACTCCTCTTCCTCTCCCTTGAACAACTCGGACAAATTTTTTGCTAAAGCAGCAGCGGAGTCCGGTCCCTAACGCCCGCAACAGGTGGCATCATCTTCCCCGTTAAAACACCACAGGGGGGTGCCCTCGATATTGAAGTGGTTGCACTCCCCGCATTATGCATATTGGCATAACCTCAATTATTGTCAAACCTGATTGAGCCAGCGCTTTAATCCAGTTCATCAGGTAAAGGACTTCTCCGTTGTCTTCCTCTTGGGGGCTCCGTGGGCGCCAGCTTCGGCGTTTCTTCAGAGGAGCATTGTTGAACTCCGGAAGACCCCGCCTAACAGGGTCTGGAAGGGGGACGTCCTCCATATAAAACCACTCCGAAGGCCAGTCTTCGGACGTCTTCTTCGGAGTACCGAATAGGTATCCGGTCTCGGCGATGCGCCATATTTCGGCTCCGCCCACCTGATAAAGTGACCCCTTCTGTGTGCGGGGCACAAGGCAAAATAACCTTTTCCACAGCTCAAAATGAGCCTCGCAGCCCAGAAATAGCTCACAAAGGGCAACATAACCGGCGATGTGTAATATGGAAGCAGGGGTGAAATTGTGCAGTTGGAGGCCGTAAAACTCCAGTAGCCCATGGAGGAACGGATGAATTGGAAATCCGAGTCCCCTTAGTTAGTCAGGGACAAGGCATACCTGCTCCCCCTTAGAGGGATTGGAGAAGCTCTCCGCTTGTTCCCCGCCATTATAGGTGGCGAGCCCGGCTCAGACAGGGACCATATACGCTGGAGGGAGAAATCCCTGAGTCTGCAGCTCTACTAATCGACTATGCGGGATGGAACACCTCTCCCAATCACTGGGCTTAGGGCTACGGGGGTGGGAGGAGGAGCTGCAGTGGTCGGCCATGTTGGAATGGATTTTTTCCGAGCACGCTCCGATGGATTCTCGCCGTGGGAGGATGGTGTGGATTGGATCTAAGAATCCCCATCCCTTTAATAGACAATTTATTTACCTGGCTAGGGGGCGAATGTAAAAATGACCTGGCTCATCGCATTCCCTCGACGCGTGGAAGATGGCCCTTATTGGGCACAGAAGCCAAGAAGTCCAACATTTATGGGAGCCCGACACTACTTCACAGATATTCAAGATTTGGAGAAGAACCCTCCTTGCAATGCCGAAGACAATACTGTGTGTCGGACTCATCGTCATTGAAGCCTGGTTCGGGGGCTACCGAGGGAGTCCTGGATTAGGGGGTCTTCGGACAGCCGGACTATATCCTTTGGCCGGACTGTTGGACTATGAAGATACAAGATTGAAGACTTCGTCCCGTGTCCGGATGGGACTCTACTTGGCGTGGAAGGCAAGCTAGGCAATACGGATATGTATATCTCCTCCTTTGTAACTGACCTTGTGTAACCCTAGCCCCCTCTGGTGTCTATATAAATCGGAGGGTTTAGTCCATAGGACAACATACAATCATACCATAGGCTAGCTTCTAGGGTTTAGCCTCTACGATCTCGTGGTAGATCAACTCTTGTAATACTCATATCATCAAGAACAATCAAGCAGGACGTAGGGTATTACCTCCATCAAGAGGGCTGATACATCTCCAACATATCTATAATTTTTGATTGCTCCATGCTATATTATCTACTGTTTTGGATGTTTATGGGCTTTATTATACACTTTTATATCATTTTTGGGACTAACCTATTAACCCAGAGCCCAGTGCCAGTTTCTGTTTTTACCTTGTTTTAGAATATCGCGGAAAAGGAAAACCAAACGGAGTCCAATTGACCTGAAACTTCACGGAACTTATTTTTGGATCAGAAGCAACCAGGGAGACTTGGAGTTTACGTCAAGGAAGCTTCGAGGAGGCCACGAGGTAGGGGGCGCACCCACCCCCCTAGGGTGCGCCCTCCACCCTCGTGGGCCCCTCGTGGCCCCCCTGACGTACTTCTTCCGCCTATATATCTCCATATACCCTAAAAACATCCGAGAGCACAATAGATCAGGAGTTCCGCTGCCAGAAGCCTTCGTAGCCACTGAAAGCCAATCTAGACCCATTCCGGCACCCTCCGGAGGGGGCAATCCCTCTCCGGTGGACATCTTCATCATCCCGGTGCTCTCCATGACGAGGAGGGAGTAGTTCTTCCTCGGGGCTGAGGGTATGTACCAGTAGCTATGTGTTTGATCTCTCTCTCTCTCATGTTCTTGAGGTGATACGATCTTGATGTATAACGAGCTTTGCTATTATAGTTGGATCTTATGTTTCTCCTCCCCCTCTACTCTCTTGTAATGGATTGAGTTTTCCCCTTGAAGTTATCTTATTGGATTGAGTCTTTAAAGATTTGAGAACACTTGATGTATGTCTTGCCGTGCGTATCTGTGGTGACAATGGGATATCACGTGATTCACTTGATGTATGTTTTGGTGATCAACTTGCGGGGTCCGCCCATGAACCTATGTGTAGGGGTTGGCACACGTTTTCATCGTGATTCTCCGGTAGAAACTTTGGGGCACTCTTTGAGGTTCTATGTGTCGGTTGAATAG
The DNA here is from genome assembly GCF_056163025.1 of Triticum urartu. Lineage (NCBI taxonomy): Eukaryota > Viridiplantae > Streptophyta > Magnoliopsida > Poales > Poaceae > Triticum > Triticum urartu. The sequence continues at coordinate 505,257,373 of NC_141873.1, read as the reverse complement.
ATGGATCTGATATTGTGTGATGCATATCATATAATCATACCCACGGATACTTGAGGTGACATTGGAGTATCTAGGTGACATTAGGGTTTTGGTTGATTTGTGTCTTAAGGTGTTATTCTAGTACGAACTCTAGGGCTGTTTGTGACACTTATAGGAATAGCCCAATGGATTGATTGGAAAGAATAACTTTGAGGTGGTTTCGTACCCTACCATAATCTCTTCGTTTGTTCTCCGCTATTAGTGACTTTGGAGTGACTCTTTGTTGCATGTTGAGCGATAGTTATATGATCCAATTATGTTATTATTGTTGAGAGGACTTGCAGTAGTGAAAGTATGAACCCTAGGCCTTGTTTCAACGCATTGCAATACCGTTTACGCTCACTTTTATCACTAGTTAACTTGCTGTTTTTATATTTTCAGATTACAAAAACCTTTATCTACTATCCATATACCACTTGTATCACCATCTCTTCGCCGAACTAGTGCACCTATACAATATACCATTGTATTGGGTGTGTTGGGGACACAAGAGACTCTTTGTTATTTGGTTACAGGGTTGCTTGAGAGAGACCATCTTCATCCTACGCCTCCTACGGATTGATAAACCTTAGGTCGTCCACTTGAGGGAAATTTTCTACTGTCCTACAAACCTCTGCACTTGGTGGCCCAACAACGTCTACAAGAAGAAGGTTGTGTAGTAGACATCAAGCTCTTTTCTGGCGCCGTTGCCGGGGAGGTTAGCGCTTGAAGGTATATCTTTAGATCTTGCAATCGAGTCTTTTAGTTTCATGTTTTATCACTAGTTTAGTTTATAAAAGAAAAAAATGGAATTGAGTTTGTCTCATACGCTTCACCTTTTTAATATCTTTTGTGAGTATGATGGAAAGGATAATTGTGCTCAAGTGCTAGAAGAAGAAATCTATAAAATGTTTGGCACTTAATATTTGAATGATGAGCATGATTGCAATGTTGTTAGTATGAATTCCTTGAATATCCATGATGCTAATGATATGCAAAGCCACAAGCTTGGGGAAGCTATGTTTAATGAAGATGATATTTTTTTGTCCCCCAAGGTTTGATGAGCAAATTTACTATGATGAAAGCATGCCTCCTATCTATGATGATTATTGTGATGACACGTATGCTTTAAAGAATAATGATAACCATGAAACTTGTCATCTTGATCTTAATTTTCAATCACATGATAGTTATTTTGTTGAGTTAGCTCCCACTATTATTCATGAGAAGAATTTTGCTTATGTGGAGAGTAGTAAATTTTATGCTTGTAGATCATGAAAAGAATGCTTTAGGTGCTGGTTATATTGTTGAATTCATTCATGATGCTACTGAAAATTATTATGAGGGAGGAATATATCCTTGTAGGAATTGCAATAATATCAAGTTTCCTCTCTATGTGCTTAAAGTTTTGAAGTTATGCTTGTTTTACCTTCCTATGCAAGTTGATTATTGTTCCCATAAGTTGTTTGCTCACAAAATCCCTATGAATAGGAAGTGGGTTAGACTTAAATGTGCTAGTAATATTCTTCAAGATGCTCTCTTTATGTTACAATTCTTATCTTTTATGTGAGCATCATTGAAATCATCATGCCTAGCTAGGGGCGTTAAACGATAACGCTTGTGGGGAGGCAACCCAATTTTATTTTTATTCCTTTCTTTTTGCTCCTATTTAGTAATAAAAAATTTATCTAGCCTCTGTTATGATTGAGTTTTTATGTTTTAATTAGTGTTTGTGCCAAGTAGAACCTTTGGGAAGACTTGGGGAAAGTCTTGTTGATCATGCTGTAAAAACAGAAACTTTAGCGCTCACGAGAACTGCTGCCATTTTTATTTGGAGAGTGCTATTTAGTTAATTATTTTTGCAGATGATTAATAGATAAATTCCTCACGTCCAGAAATTTATTTTAGAATTTTTGGGGTTCCAGAAGTTTGCATTAGTTACAGATTTCTACAGACTGTTCTGTTTTTGACAGATTCTGTTTTTCATGTGTTGTTTACTTATTTTGATGAATCTGTGGCTAGTAAAAGAGTTTATAAACCATAGATAAGTTGGAATATATTAGGTTTAACACCAATATAAATAAAGAATGAGTTCATTACAGTACCTTGAAGTGGTGTTTTGTTTTCTTTCGCTAACGGAGCTTACGAGTTTTCTGTTAAGTTTTGTGTTGTGAAGTTTTCAAGTTTTGGGTAAGGATTCGATGGACTATGGAATAAGGAGTGGCAAGGGCCTAAGATTGGGGATTCCCAAGGAAACCCAAGGTAATATTCAAGGATAGCCAAGATCCTAAGCTTGGGGATGCCCCGGAAGGCATCCTCTCTTTCGTCTTCGTTCATCGGTAACTTTACTTGGAGCTATATTTGTATTCACCACATGATATGTGTTTTTCTTGGAGCGTCAATTTATTTTGTTAGGATTTGATTTCTGTTATTTATAACAATGTTTTGCATCTTTTATTTCAATAAAAGTGGCATTGATAGCCTTTACTATGCCTATGTTACAAGTCCACATGTTGCTGTTTGAAAACAGAAAGTTTACCGCTGTTGCAATAATTCCCTAGAAAAGTCAGAATGTGATAAAATGTTTAAACCTTTTTCATATTAAGCTCTGATAAATTTACTACAGTGGGAATTTTCTTTCATAATTTTTGGAGCTAGGGAAGTATGGATGTTGCTGCATTCTGTACAGACTGTCCTGTTTAGGCAGATTGCTGTTATGTTTGCATTGTTTGCATATGTTTGCTTCTTTAATGATCCTATTTGAGGATAGGACTATTAAATATGCAGAGGCATTTAGTATGAAATTTTGAATAATAATTTTAGTGATTTTCTACAGTAGAGTATGATAAGGTTTTTGCAATGGTTTATACTAACTTATCTCACGAGTCCTTGTTGAGTTTTGTGTGGATGAAGCTTTTGAGATTTAGGGAGACCGTGATATGAGAGGAATTAAGGAGACACAAAAGCTAAATCTTGGGGATTCCCAAGGCACCCCAAGATAATATTTCAAGAAGTCTCAAGCGTCTAAGCTTGGGGATGCCCTGGTTGGCATCCCACCTTTCTTCTTCAACAACTATCGGTTAGTTTCGGTTGATCCTAAGTTTTTGCTTCTTCGCATGATGTTTGCTATTCTTAGATATCATTTTATTTTGTTTTGCTTGCTGTTTGAATAAATTATCAATACCTGAAATTATTAAATGATAGAGAGTCTTCACATAGTTGCATAATTATTCGACTACTCATTGATCTTCACTTATATCTTTCGGAGTAGTTTGTCATTTGCTCTAGTGCTTCACTTATATCTTCTTAGAGCATGGTGGTGGTTTTATTTTGTAGAAATATATGAACTCTCATGCTTCACTTATATCATTTTGAGAGTATTTAGAACAGCATGGTAATTTGCTTTGGTTATGAATTTAGTCCTAATATGATGGGCATCCAAGAGGGATATAATAAAAACTTTCATATGAAGTGCATTGAATACTATGAGAAGTTTGATACTTGATGATTGTTTTGAGATATGGGGATGGTAATATTAGAGTCATGCTAGTTGAGTAGTTGTGAATTTGAGATATACTTGTGTTAAAGTTTGTGATTCCCGTAGCATGCACGTATGGTGAACCGTTATGTGATGAAGTCGGAGCATGATTTATTTATTGATTGTCTTCCTTATGAGTGGCGGTCGGGGACGAGCGATGGTCTTTTCCTACCAATCTATCCCCCTAGGAGCATGCGCGTAGTACTTTGTTTCGATAACTAATAGATTTTTGCAATAAGTATGTGAGTTATTTATGACTAATGTTGAGCCCATGGATTATACGCACTCTCACCCTTCCACCATTGCTAGCCTCTCTAATATCGCGCACCTTTCGTCGGTATCATAAACCCACCATATACCTTCCTCAAAAAAGCCACCATTCCTACCTATTATGGCATTTCCATAGCCATTCTGAGATATGTTGCCATGCAACTTTCCACCGTTCCGTTTATTATGACATGCTCCATCATTGTCATATTGCTTTGCATGATCATGTAGTTGACATCGTATTTGTGGCAAATCCACCGTTCATAATTCTTTCATCCATGTCACTCATGAGTCATTGCACATCCCGGTACACCACCGGAGGCATTCATATAGAGTCATATCTTGTTCTAAGTATCGAGTTGTAATTTTTGAGTTGTAAGTAAATAAAAGTGTGATGATCATCATTATTAGAGCATTGTCCCAGTGAGGAAAGGATGATGGAGACTATGATTCCCCCATAAGTCGGGATGAGACTCCGGACGAAAATAAATAAATAAATAAATAAATAAAAGAGGCCAAAGAAGCCCAAATAAAAAAAGAAAAGAGGCCATAAAAAAGAGAGGGCCCAAATAAAAAAATAAAAAATGAGAGAAAAAGAGAGAAGGGACAATGCTACTATCCTTTTACCACACTTGTGCTTCAAAGTAGCACCATGATCTTCATGATAGAGAGTCTCCTATGTTGTCACTTTCATATACTAGTGGGAATTTTTCATTATAGAACTTGGCTTGTATATTCCAATGATGGGCTTCCTCAAAATGCCCTAGGTCTTCGTGAGCAAGCGAGTTGGATGCACACCCACTAGTTTCTTTTGTTGAGCTTTCATACATTTATAGCTCTAGTGCATCCGTTGCATGGCAATCCCTACTCACTCACATTGATATCTATTGATGGGCATCTCCATAGCCCGTTGATACGCCTAGTTGGCGTGAGACTATCTTCTCCTTTTTGTCTTCTCCACAACCACCATTCTATTCCACCTATAGTGCTATGTCCATGGCTCACGCTCATGTATTGCGTGAAGATTGAAAAAGTTTGAGAACATCAAAAGTATGAAACAATTGCTTGGCTTGTCATCGGGGTTGTGCATGATTTAAATATTTTGTGTGGTGAAGATGGAGCATAGCCAGACTATATGATTTTGTAGGGATAGCTTTCTTTGGCCATGTCATTTTGAGAAGACATGATTGCTTTGTTAGTATGCTTGAAGTATTATTATTTTTATGTCAATATTAAACTTTTGTCTTGAATCTTATGGATCTGGATATTCTTGCCACAATAAAGAAGAATTACTTAGAGAAATATGCTAGGTAGCATTCCACATCAAAAATTCTGTTTTTATCATTTACCTACTCGAGGACGAGTAGGAATTAAGCTTGGGGATGCTGATATGTCTCCAACGTATCTATAATGTTTTATTGCTCCATGTTATATTATCTACTGTTTTGGATGTTTATGGGCTTTATTATACACTTTTATATCATTTTTGGGACTAACCTATTAACCCAGAGCCCAGTGCCAGTTTCTGTTTTTACCTTGTTTTAGAATATCGCAGAAAAGGAAAACCAAACAGAGTCCAATTGACCTGAAACTTCACGGAACTTATTTTTGGATCAGAAGCAACCAGGGAAACTTGGAGTCTACATCAAGGAAGCTTCGAGGAGGCCACGAGGTAGGGGGCGCGCCCACCCCCCTAGGGCGCGCCCTCCACCCTCGTGGGCCCCTCGTGGCCCCCCTGACGTACTTCTTCCGCCTATATATCTCCATATACCCTAAAAACATTCGAGAGCACAATAGATCGGGAGTTCCGCCGCCAGAAGCCTCCGTAGCCACCGAAAGCCAATCTAGACCCATTCCGGCACCCTGCTAGAGGGGGCAATCCCTCTCCGGTGGACATCTTCATCATCCCGGTGCTCTCCATGACGAGGAGGGAGTAGTTCTCCCTCGGGGCTGAGGGTATGTACCAGTAGCTATGTGTTTGATCTCTCTCTCTCTCGTGTTCTTGAGGTGATACGATCTTGATGTATCGCGAGCTTTTCTATTATAGTTGGATCTTATGTTTCTCCTCCCCCTCTACTCTCTTGTAATGGATTGAGTTTTCCCCTTGAAGTTATCTTATCGGATTAAGTCTTTAAAGATTTGAGAACACTTGATGTATGTCTTGCCGTGCATATCTGTGGTGACAATGGGATATCACGTGATTCACTTGATGTATGTTTTGGTGGTCAACTTGCGGGTTCCGCCCATGAACCTATGTATAGGGGTTGGCACACGTTTTCGTCGTGATTATCCGGTAGAAACTTTGGGGCACTCTTTGAGGTTCTATGTGTTGGTTGAATAGATGGATCTGAGATTGTGTGATGCATATCGTATAATCATACCCACGGATACTTGAGGTGACATTGGAGTATCTAGGTGACATTAGGGTTTTGGTTGATTTGTGTCTTAAGGTGTTATTCTAGTACGAACTCTAGGGCTGTTTGTGACACTTATAGGAATAGCCCAACGGATTGATTGGAAAGAATAACTTTGAGGTGGTTTTGTACCCTACCATAATCTCTTCGTTTGTTCTCCGCTATTAGTGACTTTGGAGTGACTCTTTGTTGCATGTTGAGGGATAGTTATGTGATACAAGTATGTTATTATTGTTGAGAGGACTTTCACTAGTGAAAGTATGAACCCTAGGCCTTGTTTCAACGCATTGCAATACCGTTTACGCTCACTTTTATCATTAGTTACCTTGCTGTTTTTATATTTTCAGATTACAACAACCTTTATCTACTATCCATATACCACTTGTATCACCATCTCTTCGCCGAACTAGTGCACCTATACAATTTACCATTGTATTGGGTGTGTTGGGGACACAAGAGACTCTTTGTTATTTGGTTGCAGTGTTGCTTGAGAGAGACCATCTTCATCCTATGCCTCCTACAGATTGATAAACCTTAGGTCATCCACTTGAGGGAAATTTGCTACTATCCTACAAACCTCTGCACTTGGAGGCCCAACAACGTCTACAAGAAGAAGGTTGTGTAGTAGACATCAAGGGCCCGAACCTGGGTAAACATCGTGTCCCCTGCCTCCTGTTACCATCCGCCTTAGACGCACAGTTCGGGACCCCCTACCCGAGATCCGCCGGTTTTGACACCGACACCAACCATATGAATCTTGATCTCTAGCCTTCCCCAAGTTGCTTTCTACTCAAATCATCTTTCCACCAAATCCAAATCCGAGAGAGAGAGAGAGAGTTGAGTGTTGGGGAGACTATCATTTGAAGCACAAGAGCAAGGAGTTCATCATCAACACACTGTTTATTACCTTTGGGAGAGTGGTGTCTCCTAGATTGGTTAGGTGTCACTTGGGAGCCTCCGTCAAGATTGCGGAGTTGAACCAAGGAGTTTGTACGGGCAAGGAGATCGCCTACTTCGTGAAGATCTACCCTAGTGAGGCAAGTCCTTAGTGGGCGATGGCCATGGTGGGATAGACAAGGTTGCTTCTTCGTGGACCCTTCATGGGTGGAGCCCTCAGTGGACTCGCGCAACCGTTACCCTCCGTTGGTTGAAGTCTACATCAACATGGATGTACGATAGCACCACCTATCGGAACCACGCCAAAAATCTCTAAGTCTCCAATTGTGTTTGCACTTTCCAATCCCATCACTTTACTTTCTTGCAAGTTGCATGCTTTACATTCCGCTGCTCATATACTCTTGCCATGCTTGCTTGAAAGTATTGTGAATGGTTAAACTTGTGTTAAACTCCACCTTAACTTAAAGAAATTTAAAACTGCCACTTTTCTTTACTAAGAGTCTATTCACCCCCCCCCTATAGACACCTCTTCTTGATCCTTTAATCTTCGGCAGCTAGGACTTGGGTCCATCTGTCAGTGAGGGTATCCTGTTTGGCTTGGAGCTATTGCTGCTTCTTCTTTAGGCTTCGCACAGTTGCGATTAGCTGACGCTTAAAGAGCTCTTGCTCAAGGGGTTCCTCTGGCACGATGAAGTCTTCGTTGTCGAGGGTGACATCATCCCCGGAGATCGGCAGATAGTTACTATCTTCCGAATCCTCATTCCCGGCCGGCTCATCGGGGTTGACTTGTCCCTCCTCCTAGTCATCCTGTTCGTACATAGGCTAGACAGGGTCTTTGAGATCCTCGGCATTGTCCGGAGTGTTATTGTCTCCGGTGCCGATATTACTGTCCTTTTCGTGATGTGATTTTGAGCGGCGTCGCTAACGTCGACGTTTTGGTGGTGCGTCCGCGGGCTTGTCCTCACTTGGATCTTTCTTGCCTTCATCGTCGTCTTTGGGTGTATCCACCATATATACATCAAATGTGGAGGTAGCCGTCTAGCACCCGGTAAATGGCGGGTCTTGGCTTTGTTTGTCTCCGGCATCGTCGTCCATATCATCGATGTCTTCAGAGGCGTAATCTAGCATGTCGGTCAAATCCTCAACAGTGGCTATTAAGTGAGTGGTGGGTGGGACATAAAATTCCCCCTTCTCAGCCCCTAGTCCGGGCTGGGCGTGGTTTGGAGGTGACGCCTCCATAATGGCGAGGGATCGCATTAAGTCCAAGGCCTCGTTTAAGAGCGAAGGCCGGGCGGGGGACCGAGGACCTGCAAGGCCAGGCACGGTAGATTCCAGGCTATGGTCACCAGATGCGGGCCTCGAGAGTTCGGAGTTTGCATCCTGAGGTGGGTTCGGCTGTCCGATGATAGGGAGAGTCCTGTTTGACTCCAGGCTCGCCGAGGACATAGTTGCCTTCGGGTCTCCGAAGAAAAGTTCCATAGTAGGAGAGGGTCCGATGGGTTTTAGATGCCCATCTTTGGACAAAGTAGTCTGCCCTGGATCTAAGGCCAAGGCAGGGATGATAGTTGGTCCTCGAGCTGTGCCTGATGATGAGTCTGATCAGTTTCCCTCTTGAAGCAGAGGAACAATGATCGAGGCCATGAACCCTTCGAAGATCAAGTCTCCTCGGATGTCGGCGACGTAATTCAGGCTCCCGAATCTGATTTGATGACTAGGGGCATAGCTGTCGATCTGTTCGAGGTGACCAATCGACTTGGCGCGCAGAGTGAAGCCGCCGAACACAAAAATTTAACCGGGGAGGAAGGTTTCCCCGAAAACAGCATCGTTGTTGATGATCGAACGAGCCATCGAACCTTCTACTAACGACATAGTGGAACTCTCAATGAAAGCACCAATGTCGGTGTCAAAACCGGTCGATCTCGGGTAGGGGTCCCGAACTGTGTGTCTGAGGATCGAAGGTAACAGGAGACAAAGGGGACACGATGTTTACCCAGGTTCGGGCCCTCTTAATGGATTTAATACCCTACTTCCTGCTTGATTGATCTTGATGAGTATAGGGGTTACAAGAGTTGATCTACCTCGAGATCGTAATGGCTAAACCCTAGATGTCTAGCCTATATGAATTCCGATAGCCTCTACGGACTAAACCCTCTGGTTTATATAGACACCGGAGGGACCTACGGTTGTATAGGGTCGGTTTACAGAGAAAGGAAAGCATACATCCGAACGCCAATCGTGCCATCCACGCAAAGGAGAGTTCTGTCCGGACACGGGGGAAGGCCTGCTACGTTGTATCTTCACGGCCCATCAGTCCGGCCCATGTCACATAGCCCGGACACCTGAGGACCCCATAATCACTACAAAAAAAAGACGCATCCATGACATTTTGGGCCGAACGAAATTTTTTTCTATCATACTTATGACACTTCTATGATGATAATTGTGACAAAACCCGGTATCATCATAGATGTGGTGGGCTCCTACTTCTATGACAAAAAATCATGACAGAAAATGGGCTTTTCTCCCTGGGCGGGTCGGAGACGCAGCTGCATGACATTCTTTGGGCCGTCCATGACGGAAAAAACCATGGTAGAAGCGAGGGCGAGGAAAATATCAGGGTGTTCCCGATTACGGTGGGTGGTCGGGGTCGAGCGATGCACGGAGGTTTGCGCGTTTCTCTTGTACACACACGCGTGTGGGTGCGAGGCATTGGGCTCTAACTGAACCCGAGCGAGGCGTTCACCTACTGAACCCGAGCGATTGCACTGCAGGCTATGCGTTACTGAACCCAAGCGGTCGATCGATGGTTGTTAACTGAACCCGATCGAGCAATTCCTTCACTACTGCTGCTAACTAAAGCTGATCGATGCTGCCTCTGGATGAACAGTGAGCGTTGTTGGGGGGGTTGGATGAACAGGACCCCATGGTGTTGCCTCTGGATGAACAGGACCTCGATCAATCGAGCCAGTTGGGGCTGGATGAACAGGACCCCGTGGAGGGCTGGATGAACAGGACCACCCTGTGGAGGGCTGGATGAACAGTAGAAGGTGGAGGGCTGGATGAACAGTAGCCCGTGGAGGGGTGGTTGAAAAGGAGCCCGTGGAGATGGCTGGTTGAATAGTAGCCTGTGGAGTAGCGCGCGGTGGAGGCTAGATGAACAGGAGCCCGTGGATGAACAGTCGCAGGTGGAGGCTGGAGGAGGTCGACGGTGGATGAACAGTAATCCGTGGAGGCTGGAGGGGGTCGACGGTTGAGATGAACAGTATCCCGTGGAGTCCCGTTTTGCGGTACGGCACACCCCTCCCAATGAACAGGACCCCCGTTTCGACCGTAGCGCTCCAACACAAGTCTGTATCCTCCGTTTTGTGGTACGCCACACCCCTCCCGATGAACAACCCCCATTTTGACTGTAGGAGGTCCGTTTCCTCCATTTTGCGGTACACCAGACCCCTCCCGATGAACAGGATCCCGTTTCGAATGTGGCCGGTCGAACACAAGGCCGTTTCCTCCGTTGTGTGGTACGCCAGGCCTCGTTTCCATCGGCTATTCTGTCCAAGCCTCCCGATGAACACGGCGACGCATTCCGGTCCGACCCAGCCGGTTGGCTCCCCATGAACATGATGACGACGCGGTTTCTCCGTTCCAACCCAGCCATGTACACGAGCCCTGGCCGTACGTATGCACGAGTAGGGTTCGAGACCCTACACGTATGTACGTACGTGGCCGTATTTTCTTTCTTGCACACTGGCTGCTGTGCGTACGTGTACATGCTACGTGTGCGCCTCTACTACGACACGTGCGCGCCTCTACATGGACCAGTATGTACGTGCGTGTTCGCGACCAGAATGACAACGCTACGTACACTTCGACCAGGTGGGTCCCGACTGTCAGGCACTTCCTTGCGTGCGAAGATGTAGCTGGTGGGTCACAGCAGTCAGGGGGACGAATCATTTTTTTTGCCCGGACGCACTTCCTTGCGTGCGAAGATGTAGCCGGTGGGTCCCAGCAGTCAGGGGGAAACGTTTTTTTCACGAAATACGGTGGCCCGTCCTGTGGGCCCCCGCTGTCAGGTGGAGGAATAATTATTTTGCGCCTAATAAGGAGGCAGTTCCTTGCGGCTGCCATGGACCCAGCTGTCAGCCTCTCCACGTACAGTACTCTTCCGATGGAAGTCGGTTATTGACCACATTGACCACGCCGCGCTGAGAGCACCACGGTGGTGGACGATGGCGAGGCCTAGGAAGGGGACGACGCGGAGCCGGGGAAGACGTGGCAGTGGATACCCACGCGGAGAGGAGTATGAGGGTTCACTGGTTCGGCTGCGATGTGAGGCTGCCGTCACCGCAGAATAACAGGGGGTGTGGGTGAGTGGAGGGATGGCCTGGCCAGCGGTGGGAGTAGTAGGGGCGGTGAGGCCTCCGCGGCAGCACAGCTGGCCACGGAAGGCAGGAGCAGGTGGCATGACCGGCGCTGCTTTGGGCGGCTGGAGCAAGAAGACCAGAGGTTGAAGAAGCACGACGACCGTTGGATGGACATCGTACGGTCACTGCAGCTAGAATCGTTTATATTGACTAAGTTGACAAAGCCCTTGGTACGCGTCAACTTAGTAGGCCCACAGATCAGCTTCCGAAATGGTGCGCCCCAGATGTCAGGGGGAGGAATCATTTTTTGGGCGGGTGAAGCTAGAATATCCGAGATTGAAGAAGCACGGCATCCGTTGGATGGACATCCGACGGCCACTGCTGCTAAAACCGTGTGTTGACTATAAGTTGACATAGCCTTGCATACGCGTCAACTCTTTTTTTTGAGGGGACGCGTCAACTTAGTAAGGCCACAAGTGTGTGGCAGAGAACTTATATCCCATTTGAGATTTGTAAGAATGTGCATCCAATTTTTGAATTCTAATGGAATTTACTACAGCCCATTTATAGTTTGTTAAAAGTACATCCCATTTCAACCAACCGTTCAAAACAGAATTCAATAAAATTTCCCACATTTTGATGGATCCAAAATATTTTTATCCCGAAATTTCTAGTCAGATTAAATACAATTTCAATATAAATTTATATTATGTAAAAATCCAACGAAACATTGCACTCACAACAATTAATGAAATTAAAATTTTCAATATCCAAAAATAATATTTTATAAAGTAATTACGTGTTTGGTGCATTTTTTATAGTTACTGCCAAGTTTTTATAATTACATCCCATTTATTATTTCTTAAAGCCCATTTTCTTGTTAAGCCTAATGCATCCCTCCTAGGAAATATTTGCAGCACAGCGGGGCGGAGAATAACAACTTGACCTTGCCTGGGTATTCCTAAAAAAAGTATAGCTGGGCCAGCCATTTTCAGCTTGAAAAAAATTAATATCTGGGCTGGATATCTGGCCTGGGCTAGACGGGCCACAGCCCGCCAAGTTAATACCTGCAGTGATGTTTTCGTTGTTGTTCAGAGGAGAAAAATTAATATTTGGGCTAAACATCATTGAAGAAAAACTCTGGAGTGCTCACACCTCAAAAACATAAATACTGCTCAAGCTGCTTGGTCCCGGCTGTCGGCCGCTTCTTGTGTAATTCTCTCATTTATTGACTACATAGGTTGACAATGGTGTGGGACCATGATGTCGGGAAACCAGGAGGAAGCAAAAAAATTATAGTTTTATACACTAATAAGGAGGCACTTGCGTACGTGCGGCTATGGCCCTGGTGGGTCCCCACTGTCATCCTCTCCAAGTAAAGTCATCTCCTCATCCTCATGTTCGTTGACCATGTTGACAACACGAGACGGCGGCGCCACGGCGAGCGCAACAACTCGAAGGACGATGGAGAGAGCCTCGCGGGCCCTACGGATGGTCTGATATACAGCGCCCGCTGCTCATTCGGGAAGCCAGGATCACAGGGCCACATGTCCGCGACGGCATTGTCGTTCGCTTGTTCACCGGTGCTCGTTGAGGAGACGGAGGTTGCAGCACTAGTCCTCCTGCGCTGGTAGCTCTTCTGCCATTAGGGCGTCGAAGTGCGGCCGCACCTGCTTTATGGTGAACACGGCATGAACCGGCTTGGACAGTGGCACCGGCTCCTGGTCGAAAGCTACGTCCATCGTCTGATTGTCGTCGCTCAGCTCGGCGAGCTAGCTAGCGAGCCAGCATGTCCGGCTGCTAGACCGACCCGCTGCCAAGCACGAGTCTGACTGCCCTGGCCCACCCAGACCGCCTCCCTCGCCTGCGCGCGCTTTCTGCCCGAAGCGGTCAGCGCCGCCCGCCCCGCTTCCCGGTGCAGGCGATTGCTCCGCCTTCAAACGACACAAGTGTCATCCGTCCATCCTTCTGCCGCCCACATTAATGATACGCGGTTGCCGAGGCGGCTACTCCGGCGCCACACGTTCGTCCCTCCGTCGCCCACCATTGCTATATAAACTGTTGTGCCGGCCATAGCCGCAGTCATCCACATTGGTTCCCTTTCTCCTATCCACAGCACTACTGCCCACCATGGCTTCATCGCGCTCTAGTGCTCTTCAGGGCGGGTGAACGACGGGCCACAAGGAGATGGCAGCCATTGCTGCCGACTGGTTGGCCGGCAGGCAGCCGGAGGACGATGACGTCCCAATGGAGAACATGGTAGTCGACGATCCGACGCCAATCCCCTCCTCCGCGCCATCCTCACTGGTGCATTGCACCATGACCATCGGCGAGGCCTGTGCCAAATATATGGACACTGTGAGGCAGAAGTGTGAGGAGCAGTTCCGGGAGGTGCAGGCCGACGCCGCCTACAACCACCATCTCCTCCAGGAGTACCTGTAGGCAGAGGAGCAGATCGCCGCGGAGCGGGCGGAGCAGGAGGCGTTGCTCGACTCGTACAGCTCCACCCGCGAGGGCCGCCTCGAGCGCTCGCGGTACCGCATGCGGGTGGTGGAGGCTGCGGCAGCCTACAAAGAGGGCGATGAAGCGGGCGAGGCGTTGTTTGGTGAGACCGAGGACGAGGCAGAGGACAATGCCGGCTCCCACGAGTCCCTGCTCCGCTGGCGTCGACGAGGCCCTGCTCCGCCCAGGCCCCGCGGCGCCAACAACGAGGCAGACGACACCGCCGGCTCCGTCGAAGCCCCGCGGTGCCAACAACAAGGCAGACGACACCGGCGGCTCTGCCGAGGCCCCACCCTACCGGCAACGAGGGGGAGGATTTCCCCTGCTCTGTCGAGGCGCCGCCCGCTGATACATCTCGAACGTATCTATAATTTTTGATTGTTCCATGCTATTATATTATCAACCTTGGATGTTTTATATGCATTTATATGCTATTTTATATGATTTTTGGGACTAACCTATTAACCTAGAACCTAGTGCCAGTTTTTGTTTTTTCCTTGTTTTAGAGTATTGCAGAAAAGAAAAATCAAACGGAGTCCAATTGACCTGAAACTTCACGAAACTTATTTTTGGACCAGAAGAAGCCCACGGAGTATTGGAGATGGACCAGAAGAGTCCTGGGCTGCCCACGAGGGTGGGGGGCGCGCCTACCCCCCTGGGCGCACCCCCCTGCCACGTGGACAGCCCGGAGATCCGCTGACGTACTTCTTCCTCCTATATATATCCATATACCCTAAAAACTTTGGGGAGCAGAATAGATTGGGAGTTCCGCCGCCAGAAGCCTCCGTAGCCACCGAAAACCAATCTAGACCCTTTTGGCACCCTGCCGGAGTGGGGAATCCCTCTCCGGTGGCCATCTTCATCATCCCGGCGCTCTCCATGATGAGGAGGGAGTAGTTCTCCCTCGGGGCTGAGGGTATGTACCAGTAGCTATGTGTTTGATCTCTCTCTCTCTCTCTCGTGTTCTTGAGGTGATACGATCTTGATGTATCGCGAGCTTTGCTATTATAGTTGGATCTTATGATGTTTCTCCCCCTCTACTCTCTTGTAATGGATTTAGTTATCCCTTTGAAGTTATCTTATCGGATTGAGTCTTTAAGGATTTGAGAACACTTGATGTATGTCTTGCCGTGCTTATCTGTGGTGACAATGGGATATCACGTGATCCACTTGATGTATGTTTTGGTGATCAACTTGCGGGTTCCGCCCATGAACCTATGCATAGGGGTTGGCACACGTTTTCATCTTGACTCTCCGGTAGAAACTTTGGGGCACTCTTTGAAGTACTTTGTGTTGGTTTGAATAGATGAATTTGAGATTGTGTGATGCATATCGTATAATCATACCCACGGATACTTGAGGTGACAATGGAGTATCTAGGTGACATTAGGGTTTTGGTTGATTCGTGTCTTAAGGTGTTATTCTAGTACGAACTCTATGATAGATCGAACGGAAAGAATAGCTTCATGTTATTTTACTACGGACTCTTGAATAGATCGATCAGAAAGGATAACTTTGAGGTGGTTTTGTACCCTACCATAATCTCTTTGTTTGTTCTCAGCTATTAGTGACTTTGGAGTGACTCTTTGTTGCATGGTGAGAGATAGTTATATGATCCAAATATGTTATTATTGTTGAGAGAACTTGCACTAGTGAAAGTATGAACCCTAGGCCTTGTTTCAACGCATTGCAATACCATTTGTGCTCACTTTTATCATTAGTTACCTTGCTGTTTTTATATTTTCAGATTACAAAAACCTATATCTACCATCCATATTGCACTTGTATCACCATCTCTTCGCCGAACTAGTGCACCTATACAATTTACCATTGTATTGGGTGTGTTGGGGACACAAGAGACTCTCTGTTATTTGGTTGCAGGGTTGCTTGAGAGAGACCATCTTCATCCTACGCCTCCTACGGACTAATAAACCTTAGGTCATCCACTTGAGGGAAATTTGCTACTGTCCTACAAACCTCTGCACTTGGAGGCCCAACAACGTCTACAAGAAGAAGTTGTGTAGGAGACATCACCCGCTGGCAACGAGACAAAGGACAACGCCGGCTCCACCGAGGCCCCGCCCAGCTGCCAACGAGGCCGTGCCACACAGAAAATGAGGAAGAGTAGATAATGGAGCACCGCTCGGGTCCAAGTATGGCCACCGCTGCTACCCTCCGGTTGTTGGCACTGAGTTGTACATAATGGAGCAATTTTATGATTACAGGATGATTGAAGACCGCTCCGTGGTTGGGCAAGCTCATGAGATACAGTCATTTGCTAGAGAACTTGATCATTTCAGTTGTATGCTACCGGACACGGGTGGGTAGCTTCGGTTAATTAATTATACATCCAGCGCACCCCTTTTTACTTGAACAATGTATGAAATGTAATGAAATCCAACATGTTTATATGAAATCCGACCGTTTATGAATGAATTTATTTCGATTAGTTCGAATTCTTGTATCACTGGCATTGGATGAACATGCAAAACAATACGTACTAGCATTATTCCCAGGGTGATCACCTCGTTTGCAGTAGTTTCACATGTACTCCCTCCAGTCCTTTCTAGTCTGCATACAAGTTTTGTCTGTAGTCAAAGTATCTCTAATTTGACCAATCTTATAGAAAAAAGTATGCACTTTCACAATGTGCGAAGTAAAAAGGAACAGAAGGAGTACAAAGAGTTTGAGCAGCTTTTTAGCGTTCCTGTACATTGCAATCAAACACACAAGCCTGGCAATTCATAGAGAACATTCAAAACAATCAATGATTATGCATCTCAGCGATTCACATGTCAGAGCCAATATTTACTTCACAACTAAAGAATAAAGAAAAAATGGATCGACGCTACTGACAGCAAAGGGCGTCCCATTCGAAAATATCAAACGCATGTCTTCTTGCTAAAATCAATGAGCAAAATTTGACAAGGTTGTCCCATTCCAAAATATCAAATGCCTATGATTGTGGAATGGGCAGGGTTTGCCATCAGTTCGGACATTGACATGGCACCTCGTGCTAAATAAACCAGCTGTTCTTCTTGTGCAGTTCCACCAAAATCAACCAAATTCGCTCGACACCTCCTTTCTTGTGGTGGAAATGAATGATTCGATGTATTCATGAACATTTTGTGCAGTTCCCATTGAAATCAAGCTGAGCACCCTTGTTTTCACAAATACAAAAAATTGATTAGTATAAAGCAAACTATACTATGAATTGACAGTTTAAACAGGCACCTACATAGTCCATGTAGAGCACACTTTTAGAAAAATGGAACTCACCGGAAAGAATCCTAGAACAACATTGTACTCGCGCATCACAGCAAGAAAATGGAGATTTGTCAGTCCTTCTGAGCTGAAGTTAGTTTGGTTTGGGGGCGGGGTAATGTAACCATCCTTCAATTCCTCCTTCTGATGAGAAGATAGACAGGACTTCTTCATCCTGGCATAATCGGAACTAGTCACTTCACGTACTCCATATTCTTCTTCAGAGGAGGATGATCCTGTTGTGCAAAGACAAGAGGACAACTAAATGCTAGTATCCCTGTTTGCTCGAAAAAAGGAAAGGAAATATTTAAAACAGCACAGATGAAGCACTTCTCAAGGACAATACCACTTTTTGATGACAGTATCTAAACAGTAGCACAACACGAATAGAGATGACAAAGCTCAATCATATGGATGAAATCAGTGGGAGAGTACCAACCTTTGTCAGGAGGCTTATTGTGTAGAGCATACAAATGAAGCATTTCTTCGGAACCATCTGTTTCTATCTACTGTGGTGGCCATGCTTACTATATACTCCTCGATTAGTTTAATGTTTCCAACATCTTCTTGTGCAGTTCCACTAAAATATATGGTATCTTCAAAGAAGATCCCTGTTTGCACAAGTAGAGATAATTACGTTTTACATTAAGAGTGGCATCAAATCAGTGGCAAAACAATTGCTCGTTCCAGCCATAGCAATAAATTAAGATGCAAAACTATATCATTACTTGTGTCACCATAGTTCCAGTGCTTCATTACAGCACCGGGAGTTGATTTTTGTTTTTCTTCCACTTGTTCTTCCCCTTCATCACTTGGTTCAATAACAGACAAGCTTCGCCTTCAATGTAAGATTTGGCATGTCAATTAGGTTGCACAAGTATAGCACTAAATAATAACATTAATTTTCTGATGAAAGTGGCAAAATACAGGCCAACAGTTGTGAAATATCCTTATCTTACCTCAATGGGATATTACGGTGCACATACAGATTGGAAGTCTTGTCTCCATTTGTGCAGTTCACTAAAATCAAGCAACATTACCGTACAAGAAACATATGAAAGCACATTGCAGAATCATGTGAAAGAAGGCTAGTACTGACCTCTCATGACACGGAATTCAAACAACTCACAAGAAGAAGATCTGAACCAAATTTGCCAACACGGATAGGAAGTAAGATCTCCTCTTGTGCAGTTCCACTAAGATCAAGCAATCAAGCAACGTTGTCGGTGTGACATTTTGGTTGAACTGCACAAAAAACTCTTAAAACAAAAGTGTTTTGTGTAGTGCAACAAAAGGTCACAATGTCAACGAGGTGAAGTAGATAACCCTGTTTACACAGAGGTGCAAAGGAAACAACTAGTGGTCAATAACGGTGGATGACACAGAAGCCAACAAAAATTAGCATCTACCTTATCTAAATGGGAAAGAAAGCAAGACGGTAGTATTTCTCAAACGGTGGCATTGATTAATATTAACAGAGAGATTATATTAATAATAAAATTCGTTAAACATGTAATTTGCTTTTAACTGTGGCATTGCATCAATTTTCCAACGGCATTATTAGAGGGTGTTTGTTTACAGGGACATTTTGGTGGAGGGACTAAAAAAACTCCGTGTCAGTCCCATCTAAACCAAACATGAGGGACTTTTAGGGACTAAAAGTGGGCATTTGGGACTAAAGAAAGAAGACCCTGCCACGAATCGCACCTTGTCTCTATTAGTTCATTACTAGGGGTAACATGGTCTTTTAGCATGTCATTTAATAACCTCTACTCCATGTTTAGTCCCTGGAACCAAGCAGGTAGGGACTAGGGAGTTTTTAACCAAACATGGCCTTAGATTAACAATAGATGAAGAGTTGCACGGGACAGTGGACGCACCAGCACCATGTGCATCTACCGATGTACTGGGGTGATGCACAGTCTGTTGCAACAAAGAACAAACAACCAAGGAGCATATTTGTGTTGGTCCCAGTTTTGTTATCTTTAGACACCTTTCCCTATGTGAGCGCAGCAAATCTAGTCCCGCTCAAACTCTACAGCCTTGTCCCCCAAAACAAAACAAAAGATCAGTTCGTTACAGATGTGCGTACTGTGTTGGTCATTGTTTTCCCTTTTCGACCAACGTAGGTGCTGGATAGCCAGTCTGTACTAGTACTTTCCCCCCTTCCTTTCCTCTTTGAACCACGTCCTCGATTTATGCTATACAACTTTCCCCACTACTTTCCCCCATTCCTTTCCTCTTTGAACCACGTCTTAGATTCATGCGATACAACTTTCCCCACTACTTTCCCCCTTTCTTTCCTTTTTGAACCACGTCCTAGATTCATGTTATACAACTTTTCCCACTACTTTCCCCCATTCCTTTCCTCTTTGAACCACGTCCTAGATTCATGGTATACAACTTTCCCCAGTACTTTCATGTTTGATCCAACACCTAGATTCGAGTGCAGAAGCGGAAGAAGCCCACATGTAGCTAGAGCAATGCATGTGGAATAAGTAAATTATACCTTAAGGTTCTTGGGGTGTGGTTCTGTGGGCAACCGGAGGCCGTTCGGCCCACACTATGTACGGCGGTGAATAAGAACGGGTCGGAGGCCCTCCCGCGCCGCCGCTGGGTGAAAGTGAACAGCTGCGCCGGTAGTGGATTCCCTCCCTCGCCGACGGCGACAGCGTTAAGCCTCCTTCCCTTCCCGGCGGACGGATCCTGCCCGCTCTTGACCAGCGGTGAGGGGAGAGAGAGAGGCCAATGAAGTCTTGTTTAGATCTGGAGAGGGTGAGAGAGTGTGAAGAGAGCAACTACAAGCAGACCAGCAGTGAGGGGAGAGAGAGAGAGAGAGAGGCCAACGAAGTCTTGTTTAGATCTGGAGAGGGTGAGAGAGTGTGAAGAGAGCAACTACAAGCGCTGAGGCTCCAGCGTGTATTATATATACTCGAGAGAGTGTGAAGAGTGCAAACCCTAGAAAACAAGCGCCGAGACTGTAGCTGATCGTATAGCTTCGTATCCATCCATTTTGAGCAGTCAAAGAATCCTCCTGGCACGAATTATGCTCAAGTGTAGTTATCGAACCCAAGACCTCAAGTTTGATGAGCGAACAGGCTAACCAGCTACACAACCCTCCCGTTATGTTCAACGAGAGGAAAATAACCTTTTATACATTACTGCATTCGTGTGACAAGCATGCCGTGTTTTTTGTGTGGGAGTCATTGGGATTTAAATCATAATCATGCCATGTGGCTTTGGTGGTAAGACTATCCACAGTGGTGCAGAGATAATGCAGCCTTAGTCACCTTACCTCTCTCCACATAGTACGTTGGGTCCCACCAGTCAGAGGGTGAAACAAACAAATTAATAAGAAAAATTAAAAGCGCCAACGGTGTCAGGGATATACCCCGCGATATGACCCGGCTGGAGTTGTAAACCGGCTGGGACTTGGTAAACCGGCGGATGGTAAACCGGCGGAGAGTTAAGACAGAGAGTCAAGACAGATGGCTAAGACAGACGGTAAACCGGCTGGTGGTAAACCGGCAGACAGTTAAGACAGATGGCTAAGAAAGATGGTAAACCGACGAGTGTTAAACCAGCAGAGTTAAGACAGATGGTAGCACCGGCAGGTGTTAAGTCAATCATAACCCGGTAGACAATGTTAAACCGGCAGACAATGATAAACCGGCAGACAATGTTAAACCGGCAGACGTTAAGAAGCCCAGGAAGGGAAGTCAAAATAGTTTAAGTCTTAGTCCGAGATGGACTCTACATGTAACCCGCCCCTTTAACTTATATAAGGAGGGGCAGGGCTCCCCAAAGACGGACAAGAAAACAACGATCTCTAGGGCTAGACACAATTAGAGGAGAGTCGGTTTACGGCGACTCCCTCGTGATGATAATGAGATCTAGCCTCAAACAGCATGTAGGATTGTTACCGGATGATGTTTCCCGGGGCCCGAATCTGTCTAAATCCTCGTCTTGTGTTGCGTTTGTCGATTCCGCTCAACCCCTCTCAAGCTACCACATAGATGCGTTGGCCTCATGACTAAGTCCTTCCACTAGGACATCTGACATGACAATTTCACGACAGTTGGCGCCCACCGTGGGGCCTGCGCACGATGGTGTTGAGTTATTGGAGGGATCTTTTTCTTAGGGATCGAGAAGTTCATAATTTTTTGGTGAAGAAAGAGCCGGTCAAGATCTACATCAACTCCGAGTTCATTGATCAAGGTTAAAAAAGTTTGAATCGGCCTTCAGGGTCGAGAAGTTTGGAGATCAAAGGAAACTAGGGTTCTATGAGCATCATTACACGTGGCCGGTCGATCTACCTATTTGAGTGGGGTTGAATTCCATCAAACAGCCAGTACAATCCGGCGAGACCGAGACCGTCTGAGAGTACACCACTATTCAACTGTCGCTTCCTACTGTGAGAGCCGGTGTGCGTGATGCAAATCAAATCCCGAGGCTGCTACCTCGTTGCTGTGACTATGCGCTACGTCCAAACGTCAAATCAGAGTCACTACTAGTGGCCGGTTTAGTACTCACGTGAAGGCATTGGAATTTTTTTTTGATGAACCAACCAATTGGAAATGAGCCTTCGCGATTGGAGGGAAGACTCGGCCATAGCCCGCGAGATTGATGTGGATGAAGAAGAGCTGGCACGGACGGATTGCACCGGATAATCCGGCGCGGGACAGTGCAGACGTCTTGAGCCGTCACACGTCGCTTGAGATCAAGAAGGATTGCGTGAAATCGTCGCACACGTCGGTGATCCGTCGTATCCGACTCTGCTGTTGCACCTCCACACGTGACCAGTTAATAGGTCCGGGTTGATCTTCAATTATGACGTCTGACGCAAAAACCGGAAAAAAAATTCTATGCATACCGGCTGTAAACTGCTCTCCCTGCGTACCTTGTGTGAGATGACGCCACATGGTCCACCTCGCCATCCGACGATCCACTCCCGTGCGCAGGCTTCCTCGGCTCGAGCACCCCTTCTCGGCTCCTGCAAAACAAGCCCGCAACCTCTCAAATTTCGGCTCGGCTGGACTAGGCACACAATCCCTTACCCCATCTGCACTAGGGTCAGATTTAGGCGCCGCCGCCGCATCCCTTGGCGTAGTCGCCGCCGCCGCCGCAGTCGTCTCCGTCGTACGCCACCGGCTGATCATTTGCTTCCACCATCGTCTGCTTCGTCCCCCGCCCGCCCTCGTCCTACACTTGATAGAGGGAGTGCGGCCGGCAGCCAGACGACGCAGGTACGTCTCCGATTCCCTTTCTCTTCTGCTCGCCGCTGCTTCCCTTGTCTCATGTTGATTGATTTTTGTTTCTAATGTCAATCTATTTCACCCCGCGAAAAAAAATGTCAATCTATTTCGTTCTAGCGGAAGTGGTCAGCAATAACATTTAATTAATCACTGTTTAGTACGTAGCTGTCTGGAATCGTTGGTGTGAGCAGAACCACCTTGATGATGTGTGGCAACGCAAAGATTAATATTGTCTCAGCCTGGACAAAGTTTCTTCCACGTTTGTCACTTGTGAAGCTGCGATGTCATGGATAGCACATCTGTATACTTCACTGTCTTAACCGAACAAACTTACTAATTCATTTTTTGCAGAAAAATTGGGAACCAATTCAGCATTGGAGAAAAGGAGACTGACAGGAAACCGGAGATGATGCAATCTTTTCTGATTGCTTCTTGTTCGATAATGGTTTTGTCTAATTCACGGGGTGTGGGCTATGGTTTGATAATCCAAGTTCACTTGGGATCTATACAAGCAGCCAGAAGGGCAAATGGAAATAGCATCAGATTGCTTGTCGCTGATCAACAAGATGAAGAGCACAGAGCAAGACCGATCCCATACTAGCTAGCATCACTACCGATGATATCATATGTAAAACCGTGAAATTTTTCTGTAGCTATCGTCATATAAATATGTCTTGTACTGAAGGATCTCATGTTTTGGCAAAATGAACCAAACTGATGTAGCTTCCTGCTTGTATAATGAGTACCCTGAGATTGTGAGGACCAATTCATGTAAACAATGGAATTTGGAATATCTATCTGACTTCTTGCCAAAAATCTGCATGTGTTATCTGATGTCGCCATAAATCTGCGGTTAACTATTTTATTGTTTCTCTGGTTTCTCTGATTTGCTATTCAACAGTAGCAAAGATGCTACCTCTTTTTGTGTAGGCCTAAACTTCATATGAAGTCAGGCTAATTTTTTATTACGAAATCTGAGAACTTTTTGAGCACAGGCAATTTGGAAAATACTTATATTGCAAATGAATCAGCAAATCCCAAAAATTTGATACTTTACAACAGTTTTGCCTTTGAATAGCTACAACTTTATAGTTGACGATTTTTGCAGGGAAAAATATATAGCTCATGAAAACCTTTGCAACAGGGAGGCTACTCAACCTTCTGCGCGCAGTATGTTCAATAGCACTGAATTCCTTGTAGAAACCTTTGTCTTCCTTGGAGGCGACGTTGTCAGATTCCGCCATGGCCACTCCCAACCTTCTCCCCGGTAGTGCTGCTTCAGATTGCGGCAGAATGGCCCGTGTCGGCCACGGCTGTCGCTCCGGCCCGAACTGATCATGGGATGGAGATGGAGAGGACGCGTTTTGGACGCCCGGCCGAGATGTTTACCGTTCCGTCCGCTGCAGTAAGCGTTGAGCCGGCGAACTGGCCGTTAGTCCCGTCGCGTAGATGACAGTATTCTGGTTGCTCGGCCATGAGAAATTCAGGATCGAATGGCCACTTCCCTGGCTGCATCGAGGAAGCAGAAGCTAGCAATCTTCATGCATATGTTAGGAATCAATCCATGCGTAGCTGACGGGAGCCGGAATCGTACGTACATGGCAAGTTTTGGAGCCGAACGCAAGGGCTGCCGAGCCGAGAAACAACGAACCGAGCATCTGAGCAGTGAATCGTCGGATGGCGAGGTGGACCACGTGGCGTCATCTAATGCAGGGTATGCACGGGGGGAGATTTACAGCCCGTACGTACGGAATTTTTTTCCAAAAAACCGAGTCAGCAAGTGGACGAGACTAGTCCAATCATGTTGCTGTACAAAGTTGGTCCACCACTCGGACTCGCTCCTGATATAGCTCGTTGCTCCTCCGCGAGCCGCCCGTCGCTCCAGCCGGCTCGGCATGCTCGAGCCTTTCTCCGTCAAGCCGCTATGCTGCCGCACAGCCAAGCCGCCATTACCGTCGCGTTGCCCTGGGCCGCCATCACCTCATCGCTTCGCCTCCGCCGGCCTCGTCCGGGTCGCCGGTGCGGCCTTGCTGCCACAAGCCGCCGGTCCGGCGCTGACCGCTTCAGACCTCCGCCTGCTATTAGTCGCAGCCGTAGAGTCGCTGCCTTAAGTCGATCCCGTGACTCGCCTCTACTGGCTGTTGCTGCGTATATATCTGCCAGAATTTTCAATCCGGCTCTATCGCAAGCTGCGAACACGCTGTTTTAGTGGCAGCCTCAGCCTTGTCGTACCACCTACCCTACACTGCATGGAAGTCGCCGACTCCGGCCACCGCAGGCACGAACACTGCGAGGCGGAAGAACTGGACGCGCCGTCACTGCAGCCCTATCAACAAGTTTGTTCTGTCAGCATGCCCTTGATACGTTCAGAGTTCGAGGGAAAACACAAGCGCACCAGGGAAGTGCCATCATGAAGTACATGTGCTTTGAATGGAAAGGATGAAGGTTAGCTAGCAAGACATGTGCCCTTTTGGTCCTGGTCGCTACTTCATTGAGAAAAGAAAGGAGAGGATTATTATCTGACAAGAATGACTGTCAAAGTATCATCATCATCAAGACAGACAGTTGGCGATGTTCCAGCCTCGCCCATCCCGGCGTCTTGATATCAAATTTCTGCTCCGAGCCGCCGTCTCCGTCGTGCCACGGCCTCGCCTGCAAGTCGGCTCGTCTTTTGTTGAGGTCTCGGGTGATCCCGCCAGCGTCTGTGGGATGTCTTGCCGCCTCCTCCTCAAGCTGTCGGCCGTCGTCGTCACCTCGGAACCGCTCGCTGGTCCGTGTCGCCTCTGCGGCTTCAAAACGCCTTGCCAAGACAATCGCGTCACCTCTGCTGATTTCTGCCTACGGGTCAAGCCGGCACGGGTATCACAAACCGCCGGACACCGCTGGGCCGCATACAGTTCATCGCAAGCCCGTCGTTCTGCTTGATCCGGCCACTCGCGGCCTGCACTGGCTTGCCACGCCCGACCTGCATCGACCTACCTCCCTTCGATGTACCTTGAGTCGTGCCTCGCCTTCACCGCCTCAGAGATGCGCCGCCTCGAGCGCCTGCACACCTGACGCGCCGAGCCTCTCCACTTTGCACCGGCTCAGCCCGCGTCTCCCCGTCACAGCAGTACCAGGTTCGATCGCTCTTGTGCACCTCTGCGGTCACCCCGGGTCACGCCCCTGCTTCTGCCGCTGCAAGCTCGCCCTCAGTCACCATTGTGACCCGCCACTCCGAGATGCCTCGCTGGCAAACCGTCTCTGCCTTTGTTATGGCTCTGCCCGCCGCCTCTGACTTGCCACCTTAACCCGCCGGTCCGCCTGGGCTTGGTTCTGCTCTGCTCCGCGCCTTGCCCCGCGCTGCCCCCGTAAGCGCCTCAAGCCGCCCGGCCTCGTGACCGTCTCCGTCGAAACCGGCCGCGCCACCACGCGCCTCTGTTGCCGCGCCTCATGTCCGAGCCGCCGTGGTTGCCGCTGGAATACGCCTCCATAAACCGTCGCGGCTTTTGCTGAGTCGCTAAGCCGGCCCTCCGCTTCTCCGCTGTCGTTCCGCTTTGAGCCGCTGTTTCCAGGCTCCATTACAGACATACTTCAAGGTTCAAACCGCCGATGTGATCTCTCACCGGTGTTTTCCTTCGCTGTCGAGGCATTCGCTGTAGCGTGGTTTGTTTTGAGCCACCCTCACCGTCGAGCACTGAGCCGCTGCAGGGTCGACCCGCTGTCCCCACTGCGCTGGTCTCTGATAGCTTGCCCTGTCTAAGAGCATCTCCAACAGCCGCGCTAAGCGCCGCGCGCAAAAACCCTGTTTGCCGCGCGCGCTTCGCCTGGTTTAGCGCGCCCGCCTGCGCTGGCTCCAGCAGCCGCGCTATAATGCAGCGCGCGCGCGCCGCTCCAGCAGAGCGCAAAAATACAGCGCGTGCGCGCCGCACAAATCACATATACATGTATTATGAGCAAAAATGATCAAACAAACAAAATAAATCAATAATAAATAGTTCAATTTCGTTATCATTACAACTTAAACAAATAGTTTATCGTTCAGTACAACAAATGCAATAAACACAACAAATAGTTCATGAACAATACAATGTCGAATGCGGATATCATTATGCTCTTTGTCGTCCATGCCATGCCCACCACTCTTCAATCAAATCATTCTGAAGTTCATTGTGCGTTGCGGGACGCCGAATGGCATGATAGGAGGCAATAAAACGGGCTACCCTTTCAGCCCTCCGTCGCACTCGCACGGAATATCCCAAGAGCTCATACTGTGAGTAGTCTAAATCTTGGCCACGCTCATTCTCGATGATCATGTTGTGCATGATCACACAAGCGTGCATGATGTATCAAAGCATTTTTTGATTCCAAAATCTAGCCGGTCCTCTCACAATAGCAAATTGGGCTTACAAAATCCCAAATGCTCTCTTCACATCTTTTCTAGCCGCCGCATGAGCATTGTGAAAGTCAAGATTTTTCTTACCTTCCGGCTTTTTCAACGGCTTCACGAAGGTTTGCCACTTTGGATAGATGCCATCCGCTAGATAATAGCCATAGTTGTACGTACGGCCATTTGCTACAAACTGCATCGGTGGCAACTCACCGTTTGCAATATTATTCATCAGTGGTGACCGGTTGACAACATTGATGTCATTCAAAGATCCAGGCATTCCAAAGAATGCATGCCAAATCCAAGTCTCTGATCGGCCACCGCTTTAAGGATTATAGTGGAACCCTTTTTTTGGCCGTGGAATTGCCCATGCCATGCCTTTGGACAATTTTTCCAACTCCAATACATGCAATCTATTGAGCCAAGCATGCCAGGAAAACCGCGAGCTTTGTTCATCGCCAATAGCCTTGCGATGTCTTCAGCATTGGGAGATCTCAAATACTCCTCGTCAAACACTTGCACAATTCCCACTGCAAAGCGCTTGACACACATGATGGCTTGGCTCTCACCCATAGCCAAGTGATCATCAACAAGATCAGCCGGTATACCGTATGCCAACATACGCAAAGCGGCTGTCACCTTCTGAAAGGTGCTATGCCCGAGCTCTCCGGCGGCATTCCTCCTTTGCTGAAAAAAACGGTCATGGCTCGCTAGTTTCTCTGCAATGCGCCTGAACAACTCGGTGCTCATCCTAAACCGGAGACGAAAATACGACTCGGGGTATATGGGATTCTCCGCAAAATAATGCCTGATCAATCTGTTGTGGGCAACGATCCTATCCCTCCAAATTTTCTGCCGACCCATAACCGAACCACCGTGCTTCGGTTTTTTTATATGCATAGCTAGGATCATTGCAAGATCCTCCTCCTCTTTCATATCAAATTCTTCTTCGGAAGAATCATACGACGAACTCATCTACAATGTTCAATACTATACTATAAAAACTACAATTCCAAACATGCATCAAATTCATGAAGTTTGAGCCATACATACTTTGTAGGCGTTTTGTCAAACACCTTGCGGGTGCGGCGCGGCAGCGAGCGCTCGGGCGCTGTTCCTCGGACGACGGAGGCGCGCGAGCGCCGGCGGGACTAGGAGGGGATGGGGCGGAAGCGCGGGCGTGCGGGGATAGGCCGGGGAAGTCTGAACGGTCGCCGGGGGGCGCGGACGGCGGCGGCGGCACGGCCGGACGGGGGGTGGAAGTGGGAGAGGAAGTGCGGGCGCGAGCGCTGGAGTGTGCCGCGCGCTGCAGCGGGCGCCCGAAATACACCGCGCGGCTAAGTGTTTTCGACCGCGCGCCCAACCCATTATAGCGCGCACGCCGTTTTTGCGCGCCCGCTGGAGCGACCCGCCGCGTTGCGCGCGCGTTAAAACGGCCTAATTTACGGCGCGGCGCTAATTTAGCATGGCTATTGGAGATGCTCTAACTGTCGGCTCGCCGCGTCTGATTATTTTTGGATGCGTCCCCGCGCGTACGTTGACTGGCCAAAAGGCTCCTGTGGTGGTGCACGTGAAGGCATACTGCAAAGAATTGGTGTTACAAAATGTATTGCTACTAGTACTACTTATACGAGGAGACCAAAAGTTACTGATGTTTCTTCATCATCTGAAGACAAGGAAAAAGAAAGGAGAAGAGGAAGGTCACCCCACGTGAAGCATCAGACTATATAATAGCGGTTGATGCGTGCAGACAAACAAGCATGGTGTTGCTCGCCAGTTGCACAGCCAATAAAAAACCAGGTATTTTATTTTATTAAATATAATTGCTTTTTATCAAAGAACAATTATTCTGTTTTGTGATATTTTTTCGCAGGACTACTATTCATTGCAAAGGTGTTGCATAAGAGGTGCGCGCCAGCATCGTTTTTGCCCTAGCACTTGTCCGTGCCGTGCTGCTGGATGGATACATACGCGAACCGCCGCCCCCGCTACATCAACACAACATGATTGACTCGCCCGTCCGCACCGGCTCACAACGCCGTGGCCGGACCCGTCTGTCTGTTCCTGCGGCCGACTCGGTCGTGATGAATTTCACCTTCATCGTGGTGATGGTCAATTCCGCGGTGGATATTTTTTGGCCTAACATATCAGGTGAAATCCATCCAGTATATTTTTATATTATATATTGCTTTCTTTAAAAAGAGCAATTACTCCGGCTTGCAAGGTTATCTAATGCAGGACCCTAAACCGCCATATTGGTGCGGATTTAAAAGGCCGTCAATTTTTGGCTTAACAAGAAGGATTCCGGATTATAATCCGGCTCAAGGGAAAGCTATCTCCCGCAAAACTTTAAAGCTCTCAGTAGCCGGTCAAGAATTTCCGGTTCAAAAGAATAATCTCTCGTAAGTTCGAGTTCTCAGAAAAAGTTAAGGAGACCAAAGAGAGTTTGTTGCACAACACAACTCAAACATGGGTATCCCTTGAGCACAACTCACAGTATCATTTGGGGGCTTGGTTGTATTCGAACCATAGCTACACCTCTTGATTCGGCTATCAAGCCAATATTATCATAAGAGCACAACTCTGATTATTTCGGTAATCCGGCTATCAAGCCAATATTATCATAAGGGGCCAAAGAGAGTCTGCTGCACAGCACAACTCAAACATGGGTATCCCTTGAGCACAGCTCACTATATCACTTGGGGGCTATGCTTGAACCATAGTCACACTTCTTGATAGGCTTAAAGCCACCAGGGAAATCACTTGGGGGCTCTGGTCGTATCCGAACCATAGCTTATACCCTCTTGATCAGCATAAGGGCGCCAGGGAAATCACTTGGGGGCTTGGTCGTATCCGAACCATAGCTACACCTCTTGATAGGCATAAGGCCATTAGGGAAATCACTTGGGGGCTATGGGTTCGAACCATAGTTACACCTCTTGATCAGCATAAGGGCACCAGGGAAATCACTTGGGGGCTTGGTCGTATTCGAACCATAGCTACACCTCTTGATCGGCGCAATGCCGTAATTATGACTACATGGGGGCTCTGGTCGTATCCAAACCATAGCTTAAACCCTCTTGATCATACATATACATCATCATATATTACATCATACATCATCATTACATCATCATAGCATGTATCATATGTGAATGGATGTACCGGCTTATATGGCAGGAATCGGTTTTCAAACCAGGTTATACTTATTCAAATCTTTAATAGCCAACATGGCTGGATTTTTTATTATTATGGTTATCAATAACCAATATTATGACTGAGGTTTCCAAAGTCGCTTTAGCGCAATCCTCGTCTTATTTTATCAATGGATATGGTTTATTATACAATGGAAGGAATAGTCCCGAGTCGCTGTAGGCTTACAACCCGGCACTTGGGGGCTACATTATTCAAGTTGGGATTACATAAAATACACAAGTCTCATGTCGCTGCAAGCATGCACCATGATACTTGGGGGTTAATGCAAAGTCATTATTTGCTCACTTATTGAAGATCCGACTCATCACACCGTAATGAGCCGGCCCTTGGGGGCTACCAATTGCTCATGTCAACAATTCAAGGTACATAAATTTTCATCTATTATTGAAGGATCCACGGCTCAGTTGGTAAAGCACAAAGCTCTCAACCTTGTGGACGTGGGTTCAAGCCCCATGATATGGGTTACATCGTATAATGTTATTCTCAATGAGGTATACATAAAGTCCCAGCTCAATATTATCTTACTGAGCCGGCCCTTGGGGGCTACACGTTGCTGTTCAAGTCTACATGATCATATCTATAAAGTCCCTGCTCATTATTGCATAATGACCCGACCCTTGGGGGCTACACTGGTTGAAGTTTTTATAAGCAGAAGGCAATTTCAAGTCCCAGGTTGCTGCAAGCATGACAACCCGGCACTTGGGGGCTACATATATGGAATACTCAGTTCTGACTGGTGATTGAGATGAACAACCGGGATTTCTTCAAGCTTGTGACAGTCGTATTTGAAGCAAGTCTTAAGCTGCTGCTATGCTACCTTCTTAAGACTTGGGGGGTACAAGTGATGGGCATATAAGAGGTATATTTTCAAGCTGGATGTTAACTACAATTATGACCCGGTGCCATCAATATTTGTAAACCGGCAAGTTTAAGTCTTAAACCGGCAAGTTTAAGTCTTAAACCGGCAAGTTTTACATTCTTAAACCGGATGAAGATCAAATGAGGATTTCAAGGACCAATATTTTTGTTAAGTCATTAGGAGCAGAGTCAAAGAAGTTATTCTTCACAATATTTCTCTGTGACAAACCAATGTCAGCAAATTGATTATGAAGCTGGCCTATTGAACTGGATTTTCTAGAAGGAAATGACAAGGATCTAAAGATGCTCAGGATCAGTTTAACAAGGATAAATCCAAATTAAACTGGGGGCTAATGTCGGGGATATACCCCGTGGTATGACCCGGCTGGAGTTGTAAACCGGTTGGGACTTGGTAAACCGGCGGATGGTAAACCGGCGGAGAGTTAAGACAGAGAGTCAAGACAGATGGCTAAGACAGACGGTAAACCGGCTGGTGGTAAACCGCCAGACAGTTAAGACAGATGGCTAAGAAAGACGGTAAACTGGCGAGTGTTAAACCGGCAGAGTTAAGACAGATGGTAGCACCGGTAGGTGTTAAGTCAATCATAAACCGACAGACAATGTTAAATCGGCAGACAATGATAAACCGGCAGACAATGTTAAACCGGCAGACAATGTTAAACCGGCAGACGTTAAGAAGCCCAGGAAGGGAAGTCAAAATAGTTTAAGTCTTAGTCCAAGATGGACTCTACATGTAACCCGCTCCTTTAACTTATATAAGGAGGGGCAGGGCTCCCCAAAGAGGGACAAGAAAACAACAATCTCTAGGGCTAGACACAATTAGAGGAGAGCCGGTTTACGGCGACTCCCTCGTGATGATAATGAGATCTAGCCTCAAACAACATGTAGGGTTGTTACCGGATGATGTTTCCCGGGGCCCGAAGCTGTCTAAATCCTCGTCTTGTGTTGCGTTTCTCGATTCCGCTCAACCCCTCTCAAGCTACCACATAGATGCATTCGCCTCATGACTAAGTCCTTCCGCTAGGACATCTGACGTGACAATTCCATGACAAGCGATGTATCTTACCTCACACATCTCGCTACTGCTCGGGAACACTGTCCAATTGATCCCTCTGTTCGCTCGCGTACTATTTTAAGTGAATCCTTATTATAGCATGCACACCATTTTGGGCACTTGTATTCGACCTAAGTCAGTGTGCCACTGTATCTCGTACAACTCCCTCCGTCTAGGTGTAATAAGTCACGTTAGAAGGTGCAGCGGGACCAAGGTGCAAGCAGATTGGAGGAGAAGGAGAAACTTGACCGGTCATTCCTCCAATCAAAGCCCTGATTTCTGTCTCTAAACGCAACAATTAATCCAAACAACTAAGAGATGTCGTTTTAGCTACCATGCAGGGCCACGTATTAACTCGCATGCAAGCCGACTTTGATTTCTTGACTGGTCAACGCGTAGTTGTGCTCCATGCATTGGGTTTCTGGGGGAGATAACAAGGAAGAGTAAGGAGCGTTTGGTTACATTGCTTAGGCTGGTCATAGTGGTGAGTAACTTGGACTAGCAACATGCATATGTTACTAGTCTATGTTACTACTACATGAAGTTTGCCGTCGGAAGCGAGCCGATCTGGCTCTCCTGAGCTAGCAAGGTTTTTCTAGCCTACCCAAGCTAGCTGGCCCACAAAAGCTAACATGTTTTAACAGTTCCAAACGCCTAACCTTGCCCGGCTATGCTATAAGCTGTTCTTTCTAAGGATCCAAACGCTCCCTAAGTAACAACGCTCGCTAGCAACGAGGCCAGGAGGGGATTGAGATGCGAAGTTAATGGACGACGCCTAAACATTTTGGGAATATCTGATTTCCGTAAGATGACTTAACACCTAGACGGAGGGAGTACTACTCCTTAGTCCAGGTTTGATGGAATATTCGTCACCTCTTCGCTTCTTGTACGTACTCCATTTGTATCTCACTTCCTGTGGCTTCGCACTCGCACGATTTTCCTATTCTATGAACCTGTGTGTGCGTGTGCGTGTGTGTGTGTGTGTTTAACAGCATGTGTGTGTTAGAGAGAGCGACAGATCGACCTACTCCTACAGAGAGATGGTGTGTAGTGTACGATTTTAGCCACGAGAGTCGGTGCATCCTCTCATTTCCGGGCGTCCGGTAGGGACAGACGGACAGCTGCCACGCCCGCTCCTAACCGGCCTGGCCCACCCAAAGCCCCTCCATCGCCCGGGCGCACTTCCCGCCCGAAACGGTCAGTGCCGCTCCATAGAATCGATGCCGCATTCATGCCCGGGCAAAGCGGACGCGACCTCTCACTTGCGCCTGCGTTGAAGGGAGAAGCGGATTCAAGAGTGATGGTTGCTTCGTCCGTCCAACTTACTGCTGGGTCTATGTGATTTGATGGCTCATTGGTCATTATTACTGAGGTGGTAGGACTGCTGGATGTCCCACGCTTTCGGCGAAATGAGGTACTACTAGATTACAATTTTCTCCATTCTTACGGCGGAGGAGTGCAAGAGCAGTGAAAACACGCAGGCTCAGTGATTACATGGCCCACCTCACACTATCACCATATTTTCTGGACACCGTGCGACACCTAACTCTTTACATAGTACTCCCTCTGTTCCTAAATATATATGTCTTTGTAGATATTCCACTAGATGGACTACATACGGAACAAAATGAATGAATATACACTTAAAATGCATCTATATACATCCGTATGTGGTTCATGGTGAAGTCTCTACAAAGACTTATATTTAGGAATGGAGGAAGTACTAGTATAGTACGTACTATAATTTATTAGTGAGATAGTACAATGCTATGAAGCTTCCAGCTTCTGTTACATGTATCTTGTGTCCAAGGTTGCCCGTTGCAACATTTCATCAAATACAAAGGAGACTAACATGCATGCTATTGCATCTCAATGATTGACAGCTCATAGCAAATATGTACTCCCTCCGTTCCAAAATAAGTGTCTCAACTTTATGCAGGG
Organism: Triticum urartu; assembly: GCF_056163025.1. NCBI lineage: Eukaryota > Viridiplantae > Streptophyta > Magnoliopsida > Poales > Poaceae > Triticum > Triticum urartu. Next base: position 505,223,398 of record NC_141873.1, on the reverse strand, counting down.
GGTGTTTGTTTCTAGGGAATTTTTAGTGTAGGGACTAGAAAAAAAGTCCCTCTTAGAGACTTTTTAACCAAACAGGAGGGACTACTAGGTACTAAAACTTGCTTTTTGGGACTTAATGAAGAAGACTCTCAAGGAGAGTCTTTTTTGGGACTTTTCCAACAATGCCCCTCCCTGCACCCATTACCCCGCCGCCCCATGGTGTTGTTTGGTTGTTATTTTTCTGTATACTGGGGGTAACATGGTCATTCAATAACCTCTAGGGAGGGACTAGGGACTTTTTATTAGTCCCTGAAAAAAAATAGGTAGGGACTTTTTAAGGAGTAGGGACATTTTAGTTGGGACTAGAAAAAGTCCTAGGACTTATGAACCAAACAGGGCCTCAATATGAACTACATACGGAGCAAAATGAATGAATCTACACTCTAAAATACGTCTATATACATTAGTGTTTGGAGTATGTACTAGTAGTTCATATTGAAATCTACTAAAGGACATCTATATTCCAAACAATATGATAATCTCTCTAACCAAGGTAGTAGGGACGATGAGTAAACGGAGGGAGTAGTAAAGTTTTCTCCTCGTCCTACGAGCCAGTGCGTGCGTGGGCGAGGGAGCGGGCGTAAGGCGTACAGTACTACTACTAGTAAGCAAGCTTCACCTCATCCTGCGAGCCACCGCGCCCGTGGGCGGGGGAGACGGCGTACTAAGCAAGCTTTTCCTCGTTCTGCGAGTTGACGGGACACATCAAAAGTACTCCAGTGTGTATAGAGCCTTGCCTCTAAGGTAGGCCCCACGTGGTTTGCCTCTTTTTTAATATAACGCGTCAAGTCGCAATTTGTTTGTTCACCCGTGGTAGACAATCCTCCCTCCATCTAGTGGACAACTATTACACGTGTCAAATTACCACGTGGGCTGCCTTTTCGTACAGAAATGAGCTCCACCGTGTACCCGCGCGGGTGTGGTTGGGAAAGAGACGGGAGTACGTGTGTCATGCGTGCACCTCTTCTCTTCGTGCACGTCCCCCACCTACGTGGGTGTGTGTGAGAGATACCTAGACAAATGGCTTGTGCGTTCGTGAGTGTTTTTTATTTTGGGGGGAGGTTGATTTCATGAATGTATTTGTGGGAATATGTGTCGATGACATCTTAAGCAAAATTTTGCATGCAATGTGTGTGAAATGGAGGCCTATCCATATCATATATATAGAGGGCCGGGCGATCCACGAGAAGATAGGGAGGGGTCATAGATATCGATAGAGTCGAAGAGAGGATCAAGTGGGTGGGTGCGAGATCGATGAAGAGAGCCATCGAAATTGTGTGTGTGTGTGTGTGTGTGTGTGTGTGTGCAAGTCAAAGATATAGCGCGACTGACCTACCGGAACGTTAGAGGGCACAGGTCAAGTTTGTGTGTGGCAGGGAGACATGACTAGAGCGCTCGATGTATCGGTGTGTGTGTGGGGGGGGTGGGGGAGGGGTAGGCAGAGGCCTAACTATAGAGGTAGAACGACTCGTGTATGTGTTGAGAAGGAGAGACCCAGCTATGTCTTGAGGGAGATCGGTCGACATCCATACATAACTGAAGGACGGGAAATTGGATGGGACAGAAAGAGAGAGGAGAGAGAGAGGGAGGGAGAGGGGTAGAGTGTTGGATGGGTGATGGAGTTGCTTCTCTAAGATGTTGGGAGAGGCCTACTAGACAAACTGAGGGTGGAACTGCAATATTATCAATAAGAGCAGGGATATGTTTCTGTGTGTGCCTGTGCGTGATAGATCTGTCGGGACGCATCCATGGATGATGAAGGGGGGGCATGTGTTTGGTAAACAAACATAACTAGATCGGTAGATCAATTGTTGTTTGTCAGAGGAAGGGAGAGACATAACTAATGAGGTAGATCAATCGATGCGTGGGGAATAATGAGGTATAAGGACCTAGCTAGCTATATGTATAGCGGGAGATCGGTCAGTGTACGTCCATTTGTTAGAGGCAAATAAGGCCTAGCGAGATGGATAGACAGAGACAATGGAGCTAGGAGGTGGTGCGAGAGGCCCAGCTACTAGCTAGATAGGGGGAGGAGTGTGTGGTTGTGAGATCGATGAAGAGGGGCGAGAGTTTACACGTGTGTGGGACCATATGAGAGACACAAGGCAAGGACACATAAAGGAGGAGATTGAAGGTGCGTGTGTATGTTGTAGGCAGACATCGCTGGAGAGGTTTATCGATCGGTATGTGTCGGAAAGGAGTTGTGGAGACTGTGGGAGAATGACCTAAAGAAAAAAATGAATGTGCGCGATGGATAGAATGCTGAGGGAGGGGAGGGCGAGGAGGGCGTGTGCATGCACGAGAGAAAGTTAGTGGTAGCTACAAAGGTTAGAGGATTGTGTGGGTGTAAGAGACTAACAAAGATCATAATTTTATATGAAAGTGGATTCATATATTTGAATAGGAGATCATAGTTTTTTAAACATATGCATGCATGAATATAGCGGTGATACGCGTGTTGTGGTTTTGCACATGTTATACCATAATGTGATAATGCATGCCGTTTGCAACTCACAACTAAATGTCGAACAATCTAAACCATACTATACATCGAATAATCTCACATTTTATTTGAATTTGTGATAATGTGTGGCGTTTGCGGCTTACAACTAAATATCGAACAATCTAAACAATACTATATATCGAACATTCTCACATTTTATTTGAATTTGTGATAATGTGTGGTGTTTTCAACTCACATCTAAATACTTGTAGGCGTAGGGGGCGGAGCACCATACATAATGTGATCAACACATTATACATATGAGACATGGTTTAGATTATGAAGATCTAGCTAGAGCTTGAAATGTACTATGATTTCAAATCAACATAAAGTGGATTCAAAAAATTGAGTTCGAGTTCATATAGTACACATAGTTCATATGTAACTCGAGACTAATCATGTGGTGTGTTGTGAAGATAATACAAAAACGATGTTTTAACTTTTTCATTGTATCATCCATGTTAGTTTAATTTCCCTTTTATGCTTTCTTCTTGTGTGTTTAATAAACCTTAAGAAAAACCAAAAAAATTAGTTGTAGCTTTTAATTAATTTACCTTCCATGCTTGTAGTAGTAACTAAAAAGAAAACCCAAAAATATTTCATGTTCTTCTTTTGCTTGTTGGGAGCTTTCCTGTATAAATAGTTTTATTTCTTTTCTTTTCTTTGGGGGTCGATAGGAGAAGACCATAATTAAATTGTTGAAGTGGCTCTTATATGCATTATTGTCGATCTGACAAAAGAGCCCACATTGCCTTGTCTTCTCCTGTTTATTGAATGCTTGCAAATTCCAGCTTAGTCCAATGCACGTGCACTATTATTATTATTCACATCATTCGATCGTGCAAGTGAAAGGAAATTATGATGATATATGATGGACTGGCTGAGATGAGAAAAGCTGGTATGAACTCGACCTCTTTTGTTTTTGTAAATATGATTAGTTCATCGTTCCTGATTCAGCCTATTATGAATAAACATGTTTGCAATGACAACTAGAGATCATAGTTTCTTATGCCATGCTTGATTAGCTATGAGTTATAATGGTTTACCGTGCGTGCCAACATGCTATTGAGATAGTTATGATGTGGTATGATAGGGTGGTATCCGCCTCTGAATGATTTAAGTGACTTGACTTGGGCGCATGTTCACGCATGTAGTTGAAACAAAATCAACATAGCCTTCACGATATTTATGTTCATGGTGGATTATATCCTACTCATGCTTGCATTCGGTGTTGATTAATTTTAATGCATGTTCATGACTGTTGTCGCTCTCTAGTTGGTCGCTTCCCAGTATTTTGCTAGCCTTTACTTGTACTAAGCGGGAATACTGCTTGTGCATCCAAACTCCTTAAACCCCAAAGTTATTCCACATGAGTCCACTATACCTACCTATATACGGTATCTACCTGCCGTTCCAAGTAAATTTGTATGTGCCAAACTCTAAACCTTCAAATAAATATCATGTTTTGTATGCTCTAATAGATCATATATCAACTAGGGATGTCTGTATCTTCCATGTTAGGCGGGTTATTCTCAAGAGGAGTGTACTCCGCTCCTCACTCACGAGATAAATGGCTGGTCACCGGGATGCCCAGTCCCATGCTTTATGCAAACTAAATCAAAATAATTGCAAACAAAACTCCCCCTGGGACTCTTGTTAGTTGGAGGCACTCGTCATTTCGAGCAAGCCATGGATTGATGCTTGTTGGTGGAAGGGGGAGTATAAACTTTACCATTCTGTTTGGGAACCGCCTATAATGTGTGTAGCATGGAAGATATTGCCATCTCTTGGTTGTTATGTTGAAAATCAAAGTATACCGCTCAAAATATTATTCACCTCTGTTTCAAAACCGAGCTCTGGCACCTCTACAAATCCCTGCTTCCCTCTACGAAGGGCCTATCTATTTACTTTTATGCTGAGTCATCATCCTCTTATTAAAAAGCACCAGTTGGAGAGCACCACTGTCATTTACATTCATTACTGTTAGTTTACATTGAGTATGACTTGACTGGATCTCTTTTACCATGAATTACAATGTCTAGTCAGTCCTTGGTCTTTAAAGGTGCTATGCATTTATGTTTTGCGGTCTCAGAAAGGGCTAGCGAGATACCATCTTGTTATATCATATTATGATTGTTTTAAGAAAATGTTGTCATCTGAGATTTATTATTATGGCTCGCTAGTTGATTATGCCATTGATATGAGTAAACTTGAGACCTGAGCATTATTGTGAATGTGGTTAGTTATAATCCTTGCTGAAAACTTGAATGCTGGCTTTACATATTTACAACAACAAGAGCAAACAGAGTTTGCAAAAAAAAATTCTTTATCACTTTCAGTTTGTCAACTGAATTGCTTGAGGACAAGCAAAGGTTTAAGCTTGGGGGAGTTGATACGTCTCCAACGTATCTACTTTTCCAAACATGTTTGCCCTTGTTTTGGACTCTAACTTGCATGATTTGAATGGAACTAAACCGGACTGGCGCTGTTTTCAGCAGAATTGCCATGGTGTTATTTATGTGCAGGAGCAAACGTTCTCGGAATGACCTGAAACATCACGGAGCCACTTTTCAGAAAATAAGAAAAATACCTGCCAAAGATGAAGGCCAGGGGGCCCACCGTCTCTCCACGGGGGTGGGGGGCACGCCTGCCCCCTAGGGCACGCCCCCCTACCTCGTGGGCCCCCTGTTGCCTCTCCGACTCCAACTCCACCTACATATATTGAGTTTCGGGGAGAAAAAAAACAGAGAGAAGAAATCATCGTGTTTTACGATACGGAGCCGCCGCCAAGCCCTAAAACCTCTCGGGAGGGCTGATCTGGAGTCCGTTCGGGGCTCCGGAGAGGGGAATCCGTTGCCATCATCATCATCAACCATCCTCCATCACCAATTTCATGATGCTCACCGCCGTGCGTGAGTAATTCCATCGTAGGCTTGCTGGACGGTGATGGGTTGGATGGGATCTATCATGTAATCGAGTTAGTTTTGTTAGGGTTTGATCCCTAGTATCCACTATGTTCTGAGATTGATGTTGCTATGACTTTTCTATGCTTAATCTGGTCACTAGGGCCCGAGTGCCATGATTTCAGATCAGAACCTATTATGTTTTCATCAATATATGAGTGTTCTTGATCCTATCTTGCAAGTCTATAGTCACCTATTATGTGTTATGATCCGTTAACCCCGAAGTGACAATAATCGGGATACTTACCGGTGATGACCATAGTTTGAGGAGTTAATGTATTCACTATGTGTTAATGCTTTGTTCCGGTTCTCTATTAAAAGGAGGCCTTAATATCCCTTAGTTTCCGTAAGGACCCCGCTGCCATGGGAGGGTAGGACAAAAGATGTCATGCAAGTTCTTTTCCATAAGCACGTATGACTATATTCGGAATACATGCCTACATTACATTGACAAACTGGAGCTAGTTCTATGTCACCCTAGGTTATGACTGTTACATGATGAACCGCATCCGGCATAATTCTCCATCACTGATCCAGTGCCTACGAGCTTTCCATATATTGTTCTTCGCTTATTTACTTTCCTGTTGCTATTGCTATCATCACTACAAAATACCAAAAACATTACTTTTACTACTGTTACCTTTTGCTACCGTTACCACTACTATCATATTACTTTGCTACTAAATACTTTGTTGCAGATATTAAGTTTCCAGGTGTGGTTGAATTGACAACTCAGTTGCCAATACTTGAGAGTATTCTTTGGCTCCCCTTGTGTCGAATCAATAAATTTGGGTTGAATACTCTACCCTCGAAAACTGTTGCAATCCCCTATACTTGTGGGTTATCACCCCTCGTCTTTCGCACCACCTCCATTCCCACACCGCCGTCTTCACCTGCACCACCAGAAGAGCAATATCATCACCATTTCCTCAGATGAAGTTGCGGCCTAATCGGCGCCACCAAGGAGGTTGTACACTAATCGCCGCATTTTCTTCTTGATTCGATCTCATGGTGCTGCCAGCGCTCGGTCCCGAGCCGACACGGCACGGCTCCATCCACAGCGGCGTCTCCGGCCACTTCCTCCACGGCGTCGCTCCCTCGATGACGACGTCCACATCAGTAGGAGCTGATGCTGCTTTAGCTCTCACTCGCGCTGCTGCTCTACTCTTGCTCTCAGTCCCCTGCCTTGTTTGCTCTTGCTCGTGCTCGTGCTGTTGCTCTCGCTCTTGCTATTGCTTGCGATGCTGCTCCGATTTAGCTACACTTCAGTCGACTGAGTCGACTTTTGGGTCAGTCAATTTTCAGGGGTGGGGGGCTCGTCGGAGTTAAGGAAGAACCAGCCGTAGCGGGGAGGGGGGATCGCCGGAGAGGTACCTCACTATCTATCTTAGGGTTCAGGGTGGGGGCGGTGGTCGCCGGCGGTGGTGGGGCGGTGGCATGGGGATCGCCGGAGAAAAAGCTCGTCACGGGGGGGGCTAGAGGGATGGCCGGGGCGGCGGCGGACCGGTGGTGGGGAGTGTTTTCGAGGCGGGCGGGGCGGCGCACCGCCGGCCGCGGGCGGCGGGGTGCGGCTGTTTGGCCGGTGGTGGCTAGCGGCTCAGGGGGGTGGAGGTTGAAGATGAACTGTAGGCCCTTGATTTCGTATCCAAAGGTTGCAAAATTGACTGACCAGAGATGAAAAAGTCAGTCGACTGACGTCTAGCCTCACCTCTACTGTGTTCAGTTTCGACAGTAAAATTCAGTTTCGACAGTAAAATTCAGTTTCGATAGCAAAATTCAGTTTCAACAGCAAAATTCAGTTTCGACAGTTAAGTTCGGTTTCGACAGCTAAGTTCAGAGATGAGCGGCTGATGTATTTTACATCTAGCACTTTGTGGTTATGTATTTTACGTCATCTATTGGAGATGCTATTAGAATTCCACTCAGCTTAACGTTGTCTCTCTTGTCCTGCTTCAGCCTCGGCGTCGTACAACTCACGGGAGCTACTTCAACGACGAAACCCTCCATCACAACGGAGCAGTACCTCGGGCTCCATCTCCAAACGCCTAAGATCTTCTTCCCCTCCTTGGACAGCTAAGTCAGCCAGAGCATCCTCACCGGCCAACCCAATCACGTTGAGATCGACATGGCTTCACCAAAGAGGTTGTACACTTGTTGCATCTCTTTTTACTCTACATGTTATATATATTGTCCACTGAGCACACGGAGTAACAGGAAATACGATTATTTTATCCTACTATATGACAAGTAGTGAGGTACCAGGCAACTTAGCTATCTGTGATGGACTCTCTTGAAAACCATCATTATTTATCTCTACGCGTTTGAGTTGTGCATTTGTCGATGGCCCTGGGAGCTGAGCTAGTAGGGCAGTGGCCTGGGTCCAAAGTAATATAAGTAGCACAAAAACATTTTTTTAGTGTAGGCTTTTCCTTGCTCAAGCCTCGCTACTAGAATCGCCAGTGCTTGAAAGGAAAAGTGAATGAAAAACATAGGAATTGGAAAGTTTCCTATGGTACTACTTTTCATGAATTTGGTGCAAAGGAATGGAACAAAGGAAAATTGTAGGATTTGTTCCTTTAGTGTCTCCTTGGAAGAAAAACCATAGGAATTTTAATTTCCACTTGTCCTCCTTTTCAAATTCCTATTCATGAAGCACAAGACTAAGAGATAGTAGCATAATAGCATTATAACCATACATTTTCTGGTGGTTTGACTTAATCTCACCATGCTTCTTTGCATCCTGTGTTCTTCCAATTCTTGTGAACCAAACACCCAGATTGGCAGAAATCCTGTGTTTTTAAATTCTCTGTTTTGCATGTGCATTCCTATCCTATTCCTGTCTATTCCTATCCCTGCATTGTTAGAATCCTCAAATTCAAACAAGCCCTTACACAATTACTTCTGTTACAGATATGTGTCAAAGAAAACCTTGTGTGGTTTGTCCTGCTCCTGCGGTGATATGTTCCACCCCAGCTCAGCTGCTCCAACGACGGAAGGGTTCACCATAGCAGGGATTCGCTCTCCAGATTGTATTTTGCCGCCTCAGATCTTCTTCCTCGCTGCCGGCAGTCACGACAACTGCATTACCATCATCAACTGAGCAGATGACCTTGAGGACTACACGGGTCCGCAAGAGAGGTCGCACTCTTCCATGTCTGCTTATGTTATGCATCGCTTAATATGATGACATGCTACTTTATCGTCGTGTTCACCTATTAGACTCCGAGTTAGGTCCAAACTTATGCTGAAACTTGAGTTTTTAAATGGTTGTGGGGTACATATTGGGGCAGTAATCAGTACTATCTGTCTACTATCTGGTTAATCTCGGGTGTCTACTATGAGTTTCATGTTGGGTGAAAACAAACATTAAAGGAGCCATTATTTGTATTTTTTAACTAAAGCTATTATCTGCCTGCTATCATTGGTTTTGGGTCTATCCACAATTTGCTACCATCACTCTTGATTTGTGCATGCACTCCTTACATAATCTCACTATGTTTTATTCCTATGGATGTCAGTTATTGTACACAATGGAACTGAACATGTAGAGCAAAAGAGACGAGCCTTGCGTGGCAATAAAATTTCATGCAGACGTCGCTCCATGGTGGGCGCAAAGGCCGCCCCCTCCACCCATTTAGGATCGTAATCAAGAGGAAGATAATTGTTCTGAGGGGGATTCAAAAGAAGAAGACCACTCCTATTTACCCCATGAGGTCTTCGCTCTAACTTGGCATGCTGATGTTGGTAATATCATGCATATGGTGCCTTGCATTGCTTACTGTATACATCAAAGATGTCATCTTCTTAGTTTAGACATGCTTTGTGTCAATGCCATCTGTTTAGTTTCTTTATCGTATATGTGAATCATGCAATGCCATCTTGTTTAGCCAAGCATAATATATGTGAATTTTGCAAGCCACCCTGGTTAGCCAGTCATCTTATATGTGAATTATATCATGACATCGTTTTTTTATTACGTGTTAAATTTGTCAACAATTTTAGTACATTCAATTACTTTTCCTGTGCATCAGCCATTCGACACGGTCATGGAAAAATCTGGAGTGGAAACAAGGTCTTCAGAGCAGACAATGCTATCTGACGAAGCGCATGTCTTGCTGGTTACAGATAGCTCCTCAGAGGAGGATTCAGAGACAGATGACCAGTCCTATTCCCAACCCCCCCGAGGTGCATGCTCTAACTTGGCAGGGTTATGTTGCTCATATCGTGCGTAGGGTATCTTGCATTGCTATGTCATTTGCTTAGTTTAGACATGCTTTGTGTGAATGCCACCTGTTTAGTGTCTAATTACCATATGTGTGAATTATGCAATGCCATCTTGTTGCAAGACATTATATATGTGAATTATGCAATGCTATCTTGTTGCAAGGCATTATATAGGTGGATTATGCAATGCCATGTTGTTTAGCCAAGTGTCATATATGTGAATTATATCATGTCGTCCTTTTTTTGTATTTCTCATTGCTTTTGTCGACAATGTTTGTATATTCAACTGCTCTTCCTATGCATCTGCCATTCGAATTGGTGATGGAGAAATTTGGAGTGAAAACAAGGTCTTCAGAGCAGACAATGCTACCTGGTGAAGCAGATATCTTGCTGGTTATAGATAGCTCTTCAGAGGAGGACTCAGAGGCAGATGACCATTCCTATTATCCCCCTGAGGTGTATGCTCAAACTTGGCAGGGTTATATTACTCATATCATGCATATGTTGTATTGCAATGCTTAGTTTTTACATCATATACACGATATTGAATGCCATCTCCTTAGTAGACACATCATATATGCGATTGCCCTCTGCTCACTTCCTTAGTATATAGATCATATATTTGAATTATATCATGCCATGATGTTTACATAGACAGCATGTATCTGAATTATGGCATGCCAACCCATTTTCTAAAGACATAATATAGTTATATCATCTCATCCTGTTTACATAGTCATCATATTTTGAATTATGTCATTCTATCTGTAAATTATATCATGCCATCATGTTTCCATCGACGGCATGTTTGTGATTTATGGCATGCCAACCACTTTAATAGACACATCGTATAGTTATATCATGTCATCATGTTTACATAGGCATCCTGTTTAGTTAGCCATCATACATGTGAAATTGTGTCATGCTATCCTGTTTAATTAGCCATCATATATGTGAAATTGTGTCCTGCTATTCTGTTTGGTTAGACCACATAAATGTGAATTATTTCATACCCTATTTTCTTCCCTACTATCCATTGCACCTGTCTATCTTACAATGTCTGTACATTCAATTACTTTTCTTGTTTATTAGCCATTTCAATTGGAGGGGTGATGGCAGTATCTGTGTGAGTAAAAATACGGTCTTCAGAAAAGATCGTGCTACCTGTCGATGGAGATAGAACCACGGTTGTACTTGCCCAAGAACCGGCCCCACCACACATAACCTAGACTCACGCAGATTGTACCCCTACCTAGTTGGACAGAGAACCAACTACACCCCTTCTAACCCCAACCCCAGCAGATAGTAACCTAGTTCCCATTGACACAGCACTGTCTCCACCACAGAGCACCCAAACACGAGCAGTTAGTAAGGCAACTGCAGTGCCCAAAGCACGAGTACCACCAGTCCGAACCCCAAGTCAACGCTTAGAGTAGAAGAAGAATTGTTCTTAGGTCAGGTTCCGTAGCTATGGTTCATACTACTTTGCTCTTGCATCACTGTATTTACTCATACCAACTAATTTCAGATTTGAAGGATGCAATTGAAACTCTAATGGCGCAACAGGTATGTTTTAAACCTGTTTCTTTAACGTGTCTGCTGTTGTAACTTGCTCTATGTTGATTTCAGTTTCAATTGAATAAACAGTTATGTTCTCATGCCATGCACATTACAAGTGTTGTTATTGCTGTGTAGTTTCCCACACTTATATTCTGTCTATGCTGCTTTGTCTTAAATAGATATGATTCGAACTGTATCTATCTTGATTTGGCAACATAAACTAGAATGATATAGACCATACAGTGACCATACTACATAGATATATGTTTGTTTCATGTTGTTATCCTGTCCACCTTACTACTGAACTGGTTTACCAAAATGAGTTTCATATACTACATTGTAAACCTGTGATGTGTTTGTTTGTTTCTCTTTTAGAACGCGGATAAAATATTGGAGAAGAGTATCCCGTTATGCAATGGTAAAGGAAGTAATGCAGATAAGGTTCAAGATAGTAAGAAATCCCTGTTGGTCTCCAAGAAAGCTGATAAAAACTATATTGAAGGCACTGAGACAACCCCAAAGTCCTGTCTTGATGTAGTGTTCGAGTTACTGGCTACTACTGCTGGCACCAGCTCTTCGAACTCGCTGCCTGAATCAGTTCGGCTTCTTGAGTCTCAACTTCAAGTTGAAAGACATCGATCAGATGTTATGCGACAGGAAGCCGAAGGACTGAGGAAGTCCCTGCAGAATTCAGATGCATACTTTCTGGTGCAACAACAAGTGCTGGAGGATTTAAGCGCCAAACAAGAGAAAGTTAATAAGCTTGCTAAGCATCTTGCCAGCATTATGGGTACCCAGGATATTGTTTCTTGAGCTCTTCTGAAGTGGTTTCAGTTCTGGACTTGTTTTGCTACAGCGTTTATATGCTGCTTTGTTCCCTATATTTGCACTGGTGGCAAACTTTGATGCCCAGTGGATGTAATATGTGTAATAGCCGTGATAGCCTAGCGTAAGTTGCTTGCTAATTTATTTCCTTATTGTCTTGTTTATTTGTTTTCTTGTAGTCAGTGCAGTTCTTTTTCCGCGGCTTGCTAGTGGCCGCAATAACCTATTTTTAAAAACTAGGCCACAATAACCATGGGCTACATATTTACTGTAGTTAACATGGGGCTCCTACGGGCCGTAGAAACAATGGGCCTTCTACGGGGCGTAGAAACAATGGGCCTTATACGGGTCGTAGACACAATGGGCCTTCTACGGGTCATATCATCAATGGGCCTTCTCCGGGCCGTATGATTGGTTGGCCAAACATGGGCCAACAATAGACCACATTATGGTCGGAAATGGGCTAGAGTTGAAATCGTCTGTTCATGGGCCGACCATAACGGGTTGTCGTTAATCGGCCGTATTTGATGACGCTATGAAAACGGCCCAACGTATTAACGGACCACAAACGGGCCGACTGTAACCACAGGCTGAATTTGGCCCACAAGCAGAAAATGACAGTAACGGGCCATAAGTAAACGAATACTGGAAATAAGCCCAAGAATAAATGGGCCCTGAGAAGGTCGAAAGATAACATGGGCTGGAAACGGACCAACGGAATAATGGGCCGTTAATGGGTATAAAGTGATACACTGTTCATTACTCGCCAGTTTCATGACGTGCAGTTAATGGGCCGAGGGTTGCTAAGGGCCTCATATGGGCCGAAAGACGTCATGGGCCATACATGGGCTGTAAGTTAAAATGGGCTGGAATTATATTGGACGGCCTAGATGATGCTACTGGGCCTAATTCGGGTAGGCCGTAAACGGGCCCTGGGTTAACGGGCTGTAAATGGGCTATATGCGAACAGGCCGTTAACAGGCTTGCCGTGGGCCGGGACGCCACCTTTTGACCAAGTCAAACCGGCTAGCCTTTTCGCAGGAATGGGCCTCTGTTGGGCCGTGCCACGTGTTGATGTATCATAAGCGCTTTGGGTCCAATGAGTGGATGACATATGTCCCAACGGTGAGCCGACAAGTGTTTCCTCCAGCCAATGATGATTTTACACATGGAAAATCCCCACTGGTCAGGGTTGTTAACGGGTTATCGGATCCAAAACCGGACCCAATAGCTTAACGGCGTTCTGTTACGGTGGATGCCATGTGTCGGTCACCCTTGACGAAAGCACTTCTGTGACGCGCGATTTATCGTCATGGAAGTGGACACTTCCGTGATGATAATTTTGGTAATGTCATGGAACACTTCTACAACAGCACAGCTATGACTATCGTGATTCTGTCATAAATTTATCATGGATGTACATGCATGACAGGAAACGTGACCTACTGTGACAAACACGTATCATCACGGAAGTGTATTTTTTCATAGTGAATCCAGGACTTCCTCACCGGCCGTAGTCAAATTCGATTCAACAATTTTGAGAAACAGACACCCGCCAGCCACCTTTATGCAAAACAAGCTGCATGTCTGTTGGTGGAACCGGTCTCATGAACGTGGTCATGTAAGGTTAGTCTGGGCCGCTTCATCCAATAATACTACCGAATCACAATAAGATGTTGGTAGTAAGTAGTATGACTATGATAGCCCACAACTCTTTGTGTTCAACTCGTGCATATCATCTACACATAGACCTGGCTCGGATGCCACTGTTGGGAACGTAGCATGCAATTTAAAAAAAATTCTATGAACATGCAAGATCTATCTAGGAGATGCATAGCAACGAGAGGGGGAGAGTGTGTCCACATACCCTCGTAGACCGAAAGCGGAAGCGTTAGGTTAACGCGGTTGATGTAGTCGAACGTCTTCATGATCCAACCGATCAAGTACCGAACGTACGTCACCTCCGAGTTCAGCACATGTTTAGCTCGATGACGTCCCTTGAACTCTTGATCCAGCAAAGTGTCGAGGGAGAGTTTCGTCAGCACGACGGCGTGGTGACGGTGATGGTGATGGGATCCGTACAGGGCTTCACCTTAAGCACTACGATAATATGACCGGAGGACTAAACTATGGAGGGGGGCACCACACACGGCTAGGAAAAAATTGTTTTTCTTTGGGGTGCCCCTTGCCCCCGTATATAATGGAGGAAAGGGAGGAGGCCGGCCACAGGGGCGCGCCATGGGGGGTAAACCAACTAGGACTCCTAGTCCTAGTCGGCCCCCTTTCCTTTTTCGGAGGGGGAAAAGGCAAGGAGAGGGAGAGGGAGAGGGAGATGGAGAAGGAAAGGAGGCTACACCCCCTCACCCTTATCCAATTCGGACTCCCATGGGGGGGCACACGCCACCCCTTGCGGGCTCCCATCTCTCTCCCCTATGGCCCATGTAGGCCCATTACTTCCCCGGGGGGTTCCGCTAACCTCTCGATACTCCGAAAAATACCCGAAACATTCCTGAACCATTCCGGTGTCCGAATACTATCGTCCAATATATCAATCTTTACCTATCGACCATTTAGAGACTCCTCGTCATGTCCGTGATCTCATCCGGGACTTCAAACAATCTTCGGTCACTAAAACACATAACTCATAATACAAATCGTCATCGAACGTTAAGCATGCGGACCCTATGGGTTCGAGAACTATGTAGAGATGACCGAGACACATCTCCGGTCAATAACCAATAGCGGAACCTGGATGCTCATATTAGTTCCTACATATTCTACGAAGATCTTTATCGGTCAAATCGCAATGACAACATATGTTATTCCCTTTGTCATTGGTATGTTACTTGCCTGAGATTCGATCGTCGGTATCTTTATACCTAGTTCAATCTCGTTACTGGCAAGTCTCTTTACTCGTTCCGTAATACATCATCCCGCAACTAAATCATTAGTAACATTGCTTGCAAGGCTTATCATGATGTGTATTACTGAGAAGGCCCGGAGATACCTCTCCGATACTCGGAGTGACAAATCCTAATCTCGATTTGTGCCAACCCAACAAACACCTTTGGAGACACCTGTAGAGCATCTTTATAATCACCCAGTTATGTTGTGACATTTGATAGCACACAAGGTGTTCCTCTGGTATCCGGGAGTTGCATAATCTCATAGTCAAAGGAATATGTATCAGCCATGAAGAAAGCAAAAGCAATAAAACTTAATGATCATTATGCTAAGCTAACGGATGGGTCTTGTCTATCACATCATTCTCCTAATGATGTGATCCCGTTCATCAAATGACAACACATGTCTATGGTCAGGAAACTTAACCATCTTTGATTAACGAGCTAGTCAAGTAGAGGCATACTAGGGACACTTTGTTTTGTCTATGTATTCACACATGTATCAAGTTTCCGGTTAATACAATTCTAGCATGAATAATAAACATCTATCATGATATAAGGAAATATAAATAACTACTTTATTATTGCCTCTAGGGCATATTTCCTTCAAAATCCAGATGGGTAAACTATGGGAGCTAAAGTGATTCTGGGAGCTTTCTAACTAAGACTATTGCAATATGATAAATTCAAAAACATGAGTTTGGAAAGGTCACCCAGAGCTTCAACAATTCCATTAGAAGGTTTGAACTTGGCAAAACCAGAGCGAAACGATTCTTGTTGGAGAAGGATTTTGAAAATCCCCTCACTGCCAACAAGACGGGCGACGCCACGATCGGTCCACCTCCCTACCTCCTCCTGCCTACCTCGCTGCCGACGACCTTGGATCTATGCTCTCCCGGCCCCGCAGTGGCCTTCCTCGCCTCTGCTCTACCCCAACCCCGTTGTCGCGTGTTGTCTAGGTGGATATTGATACGTCTCCAACGTATCTATAATTTTTTATTGTTCCATGCTATTATATTATCTGTTTTGGATGTTTAATGGGCTTTAATATACCTTTTTATATTATTTTTGGGACTAACCTACTAACCAAAGGCCCAGTGCAAATTGTTGTTTTTTTGCCTATTTCAGTGTTTCGTAGAAAAGGAATATCAAACGGAATCCCAACGGAATGAAACCTTCGGGAGAGTTATTTTTGGAACAAACGCAATCCAGGAGACTTTGAGTGGATCTCAAGGAAGCAACAAGGCAGACACGAGGCAGGAGGGCGCGCCCAGGGGGTAGGCACGCCCCCACCCTCGTGGGCCCCTCGTGGCTCCGCTGACCTACTTCTTTCGCCTATATATACTCATATACCCCGAAAACATCCGAGAGCACCTAGAAACCCTATTTCCACCACTGCAACGTTCTGTACCCGTGAGATCCCATCTTGGGGCCTTTTCCGGCGCTCCGCCGGAGGGGGAATCAATCACAGAGGGCTTCTACATCAACACCATAGCCTCTCCGATGATGTGTGAGTAGTTTACCACAGACCTTTGGGTCCATAGTTATTAGCTAGATGGATTCTTCTCTCTCTTTGGATCTCAATACAAAGTTCTCCTCGATTCTCTTGGAGATATATTCGATGTAATTCTTTTTGCGGTGTGTTTGCCGAGATCCGATGAATTGTGGGTTTATGATCAAGATTATCTATGAACAATATTTGATTCTTCTCTGAATTCTTTTATGCATGATTTAATATCTTTGCAAGTCTCTTCGAATTATCAGTTTGGTTTGGCCTACTAGATTGATCTTTCTTGCAATGGGAGAAGTTCTTAGCTTTGGGTTCAATCTTGCGGTGTCCTTTCCCAGTGACAGCAGGGGCAGCAAGGCACGTATTGTATTGTTGCCATCGAGGATAAAAAGATGGGGTTTATATCATATTGCTTGAGTTTATCCCTCTACATCATGTCATCTTGCCTAATGCGTTACTCTGTTCTTATGAACTTAATACTCTAGATGCATGCTGGATAGCGGTCGATGTGTGGAGTAATAGTAGTAGATGCAGAATCGTTTCGGTCTACTTGTCGCGGACGTGATGCCTATATACATGATCATGCCTAGATATTCTCATAACTATGCGCTTTTCTATCAATTGCTCGACAGTAATTTTTTCACCCACCATAGAATTTGCTATCTTGAGAGAAGCCACTAGTGAAACCTATGGCCCCCAGGTCTATCTTCCATCATATTATTTTCCTATCTACTTGCTATTTCTATCGTTGTTTATTTGGCAATCTTTATTTTCCAATCTATACAATAAAAATACCAAAAATATTTATCTTATTATCTTTATCAGATCTCACTTTCGTAACTGACCATGAAGGGATTGACAACCCCTTTATTGCGTTGGTTGCGAGGTTCCTGTTTGTTTGTGCAGGTACTAGGGACTTGCGTGTTACCTCCTACTGGATTGATACCTTGGTTCTCAAAAACTGAGGGAAATACTTACGCTACTTTGCTGCATCACCCTTTCCTCTTCAAGGGAAAACCAATGCATGCTCAAGAGGTAGCAAGAAGGATTTCTGGCACCGTTGCCGGGGAGGTTGCACCAAGTCAAGTCAACATTTGATCTCCCGTCAACAAGCCATTTCTGGCACTGTTGCCTGGGAGATCTACGGACAAGTCAAGACATACCAAGTGCCCATCACAAACTCTTATCCCTCGCATTACATTATTTGCCATTTGCCTCTCGTTTTCCTCTCCCTCACTTCACCCTTGCCGTTTTATTCGCCCTCTTTTCCGTTCGCCTCTTTTCCGTTCACCTCTTTTTCCTTGCTTCTTGTGTGCTTGTGTGTTGGATTGTTTGTCGCGATGGCTCTACCAAAAAGCATTGATCCTCACCTTAGAAGGTTGGAAGAAATTGATAACAATGTTAGAAGTTTTATGTCCTTGCAGTTTGAGCATAATAATTTCTTCAGAAATGAGTTAAAGAACAAAAAAGTTTTATGGGGTACATGAATAAAGAGCTAGATGATATGTCTAAAGAATTTTATGGTTTGAAATCTCAGTTCACTCATCTTGAAAATTTAATAGCCCAAATTTCGGATAAGCAAGCCACCTTATTAATAAGATGGCCGCCAAACCGGAAGAGCTAGAGGATAATAAGGATGAAGATCTAAAAGTGATTGATGTGTCTCCTATTAAATCTTTGTTTTGCAATATGAATCTTGATAATGATGGGACTGGAGATGAGTCAACTTTAGTTAAAAGGTGTCCCAATGATTCGGAGTTTTTAGATCTTGATGCAAAAATTGGCAAAAGTGGGATTGAAGAGGTCAAGACTTTACATAGCAATGAACCCACTATTTTGGATTTCAAGAAATTTAATTATGATAATTGCTCTTTGATAGATTGTATTTCCTTGTTGCAATCCGTGCTAAATTCTCCTCAGGCTTATGATCAAAATAAAGCTTTTACCAAACATATCGTTGATGCCTTAATGAAATCCTATGAAGAAAAGCTTGAATTAGAAGTTTTTATCCCTAGAAAACTTTATGATGAGTGGGAACCTACTATTAAAATTAAAATCAAAGATCATGAATGCTATGCTTTATGTGATTTGGGTGCTAGTGTTTCCACGATTCCAAAAAATTTGTGTGATGTGTTAGGTTTCCATGAATTTGATGATTGTTCTTTAAATTTGCATCTTGCGGATTCCACTATTAAGAAACCTATGGGAAGGATTAATGATGTTCTTATTGTTCCAAATAGGAATTATGTGCCCATAGATTTCATTATTCTTGATATAGATTGCAATCCTACATGTCCTATTATTCTTGGTAGAGAACGATTGGTGCAATTATTGATATGAAAGAAGGAAATATTATATTCCAATTTCCGTTAAGGAAAGGCATGGAACAATTTCCTAGGAAGAAAATTAATTACCTTATGAATCTACTAGCACATATGCCCGTGTGCTGCAACGGGAGAGATAATTAACATGTCCACCACACAACACGGCATAACAATATCCGAATGGCGCCACCCAATGGCGGCAGCAAGACAAACGCTACCAGAAATGCCTATAAGACGTACATTAAAAACCATCACGTATGATATTTTTGGTACGATGTTTGTACAACTACTCTGTTATTTAAAAGGCGTCATTTCAAATCCTACATACCAAGGAATTATTTGGAAGTTGAAGCAATTTTTCGGAATGCGCACGGAGTCATGAAGAAAACTTGCTAAATGTGTTTTAGCCCATCTCACCTCCCAAATCGACTCTCATGTCGTGCCCTCCTACCTCGTATTTTTTCATTGTGTTATTAGTCCACATGGTTGTGTCATTGTTGTTTGTCCTACAGGAATCTATGCCGTGACCCTCACCTCATTGGATATTTAATTCCTGGTATTAATTTCTCTTTCCTTTTATGCCTACCGGATGAATGAGACACGCACTTCATCCTTTTTGTTCTTATTCTTGAGGCGCCTTGTTTGTCTTCAAGACAACTCGTGCATGCATATAAATCTGTAAAATTTGGTATAAAAGCCAAGGTGGTACTATTTAATCAGGTAGCGAACCGATTGATCACATTTTCTCTCTTGCGAAGCATGCCTAGTTTGAGTCGGCACATGTTTTTTAAGGCAGACCTGCCATCTTAGTATGGTGTATCAGGTAAAAATATCATCAACCCCCCAAAAAAGATTAAAAGGTCATCATATCAAGTTTCCTCACTTTCTCAAAAGAAAAAAAATCAAGTTTCTTCACATGGCAATTCAAAATAGCAAGTTTGTGCATATGCATCGCGTCAAGAAAAAAAGTTTCTACACATGCATGATTTTTTGTAAGAATCTGCATGTACACGTAATTTTAAGGATCCTACATGTAGATATTGTTTTGCCTCACACGCGCATTGAATACCTAGCCTACATAACTTTGTCAAAAATAATGTATAAATAGAAAAAACCCTGTGACAATTTAGAGGAGACAACTGGATAAGTTGATGGAGAAGATTTGTCTGTTTGTGTGGGGTTGCAAGTTCGACACCTGCGCGAGCAGCAATTCTTTTTGGCTTGCTAGAGGTTGAGCCAGCAGCAGCTCAGACATGGGCCGGCCGGCTGGCCGTTTCGCTTAGTTTTTTCGTTCTTTTTCACGTATATCTTAGTTTCTAACTAAAACATAGCATACATAGGTTGAGCCAACAGCAGTTCAAACATGGGCCGGCCGGCTGGCCGTTTTGCTTAGTTTTTTTTTCCTTTTTCTCAGTTTCCAACTAAAACATAGCATATGTAAAAATATCTAAAACGGGACGAAACAAAGCAGGACCAAACCAAGAATACTTATCCCCTTTAATAGTAGGTATAGATTATGAGAGCCACTTATGGATTGCATACCAAAGATGACAATACCTAGATCTATTCTTGTTTTTATGTCTAGCTAGGGGCGTCAAACGATAGCGCTTGTTGGGAGGCAACCCAATTTTATTTTTGTTTCTTGTTTTTTGTTCCTATTTAGTAATAAATAATTCATCTCGCTTATGTTTAGATGTGGTTTTATGTTTTTAATTAATGTTTGTGCCAAGTAGAACCTTTGGGAAGACTTAGGGGAAGTCTTTGCGATCTTGCTATAAAAAACAGAAACTTTAGCGCTCATGAGATTTGCTGCCATTTTTTACTGGAGAGTGCGATTAGGTTGACTATTTTTTAAGATGAGTAATAGATAAATTCCTCACGTACACCAATTTATTTCAGAATTTTTGGGGTTAGAGAAGTATTTGAGACCTACATATTACTACAGATTGTTCTGTTTTTGACCGATTCTGTTTTCCGTGTGTTGTTTGCTTATTTTTGATGAATCTATGGCTAGTATCGGAGGGTATGAACCATAGAGAAGTTGGAATACAGTAGGTTTAACACCAATATAAATAAAGAATGAGTTCATTACAGTACCTTGAAGTGGTGGTTTGTTTTCTTATACTAACGGAGTTCATGAGATTTTCTGTTGAGTTTTGTGTTGTGAAGTTTTCAAGTTTTGGGTAAAGATTTGATGGATTTTGGAATAAGGAGTGTCAAGAGGCTAATATTGGGGATTCCCAAGGCACCCCAAGGTAAAATTCAATGACAACCAAAAGCCTAAGCTTGGGGATGCCCCAAAAGGCATCCCCTCCTTCGTCTTCGTCTATCGGTAACTTTACTTGAGGCTATATTTTTATTCACCACATGATATGTGTTTTGCTTGGAGCATCTTGTATGATTTGAGTCTTTGCTTTTTAGTTTACCACAATCATCCTTACTGTACACACCTTTTGGAGAGACACACATGAATCGGAATTTATTAGAATACTCTATGTGCTTCACTTATATCTTTTGAGCTAGATAATTTTGCTCTAGTGCTTCACTTTTACCTTTTTAAGAGCACGGTGGTGGTTTTATTTTATAGAAATTATTGATCTCTCATGCTTCACTTATATTATTTTGAGAGTCTTTTAGAACATCATGGTAATTTGCTTTGGCTATAAATTGGTCCTAATATGATAGGCATCCAAGATGGGTATAATAAAAACTTTCATAAAAAGTGCATCGAATGCTATGAGAAGTTTGATACTTGATGATTGTTTTGAGATATGAAGATGGTGATATTAGAGTCATGCTAGTTGAGTAGTTGTGAATTTGAGAAATACTTGTTCTAAAGTTTGTGATTCCCGTAGCATGCACGTATGGTGAACCGTTATGTGATGAAGTCGGAGCATGATTTATTTATTGATTGTCTTCCTTATGAGTGGCGGTCGGGGACGAGCGATGATCTTTTCCTACCAATCTATCCCCCTAGGAGCATGCACGTAGTACTTTGTTTCGATAACTAATAGATTTTTGCAATAAGTATGTGAGTTCTTTATGACTAATGTTGAGTCCATGGATTATACGCACTCTCACCCTTCCACCATTGCTACCCTCTCTAATATCACGCACCTTTTGCCGGTATCATACACCCACCATATACCTTCCTCAAAACAGCCACCATACCTACCTATTATGGCATTTTCATAGCCATTCCGAGATATATTGCCATGCAACTTACCACCATTCCGTTTGTTATGACATGTTACATCATTGTCGTATTGCTTTGCATGATCATGTAGTTGACATCGTATTTGTGGCAAAGCCACCTTTATAATTCTTTCATACATGTCACTCTTGATTCGTTGCACATCCCGGTACACTGCCGGAGGCATTCACATAGAGTCATATTTTGTTCTAGTATCGAGTTGTAATTTTTGAGTTGTAAGTAAATAAAAGTATGATGATCATCATTGCTAGAGCATTGTCCCACGTGAGGAAAGGATGATGGAGACTATGATTCCCCCACAAGTCGGGATGAGACTCCGCACAAAAAAAGAGAAAAAAAGAGGCCATAAAAAAGAGAAGGCCCAAATAAAAAATAAAGAAAAATAAAGAAAGAAAATGAGAGAAAAAGAGAGAAGGGACAATGTTACTATCCTTTTACCACACTTGTGCTTCAAAGTAGTACCATGATCTTCATGATAGAGAGTCTCCTATGTTGTCACTTTCATATACTAGTGGGAATTTTACATTATAGAACTTGCCTTGTATATTCTAATGATTGGCTTCCTCAAAATGCCCTAGGTCTTCGTGAGCAAGCAAGTTGGATGCACACCCACTTAGTTTCTTTTGTTGAGCTTTCATACACTTATAGCTCTAGTGCATCCGTTGCATGGCAATCCATACTCACTAACATTGATACCTATTGTTGGGAATCTCCATAGCCCGTTGATACGCCTAGTTGATGTGAGACTATCTTCTCCTTTTTGTCTTCTCCACAACCACCATTCTATTCCACATATAGTGCTATGTCCATGGCTCACGCTCATATATTGCGTGAAGATTGAAAAATTTTGAGAACATCAAAAGTATGAAACAATTGCTTGGCTTGTCATCGGGGTTGTGCATGATTAAATAATTTGTGTGATGAAGATAGAGCATAGCCATACTATACAATTTTGTAGGGATAACTTTCTTTGGCCATGTTATTTTGAGAAGACATGATTGCTTTGTTAGTATGCTAGAAGTATTATTATTTTTATGTCAATATTAAAATTTTGTCTTGAATCATTCGTATCTAAACATTCATGCCACAATAAATAAAATTACATTGAGAATTATGCTAGGTAGCATTCCACATCAAAAATTCTGTTTTTATCATTTACCTACTCGGGGACGAGCAGGAATTAAGCTTGGGGATACTTGATAGTCTCCAACGTATCTATAATTTTTTATTGTTCCATGCTATTATATTATCTGTTTGGATGTTTAATGGGCTTTAATATACCTTTTTATATTATTTTTGGGACTAACCTACTAACCAAAGGCCCAGTACAAATTGTTGTTCTTTGCCTATTTCAGTGTTTCGCAGAAAAGGAATACCAAACGGAATCCAAACGGAATGAAATCTTCGGGAGAGTTATTTTTGGAACAAACGCAATCCAGGAGACTTGGAGTGGACGTCAAGGAAGCAACGAGGCGGCCGTGAGGCAGGAGGGCGCGCCCAGGGGGGTAGGTGCGCCCCCACCCTCATGGGCCCCTCGTGGCTCCGCTGAGCTACTTCTTTCGCCTATATATACTCATATACCCCGAAAACATCCGAGACCACCACGAAACCCTATTTCCACCGCCACAACCTTTTGTACCCGTGAGATCCCATCTTGGGGCCTTTTCCGGCGCTCCACCGGTCGATCACAGAGGGCTTCTACATCATCACCATAGCCTCTCCGATGATGTGTGAGTAGTTTACCACAGACCTTTGGGTCCTATCGTGGAATTGTCACGACAGATGTCCTAGTGTGAGGACTTAGTCATGGAGCCATCGCAATGAGGTTAGCTTAAAGGGGTTAATCAGGACAAAGGACATGAGGAGTTTATACTGGTTCAGCCCCTTACGGTGAAGGTAAAAGCCTAATCCAGTTTGAGGTGGTATTGCTAGGGTTTCGATGAGCAGGGAGCGAATACGCTTAACCTGGCTCTCGATCTATTGTTTCTTGTCCTAAGCCGCCGCTGGGTCGTCCCCTTATATACATGGGTTCACGCCCTATGGTCTACAGAGTCCCGGCCGGCTCATACAACGTATCCGGCTCGGTGACCTTTCTTACATACCTTATAATACAAGTTTACATACATGGCGGTTTATATCTGTGGGCCTTAAGCCGCCTTCAGGTTTGGGCCTTCTATTAATCCTACCTATGAACCGCTATTGTTAATATGATCTAGGGCTTCATAGAGATGAATTGCCATAGGGATGACCCGGCCCCTCCTGGGTGGGTCATACCTAATTGTCATATCCCCAACATTAGGCCCCAGGTTGATTCGAATTTGTTCATGTCAATCTTCAACACTTAGAAAAATCCTTCCTCCTCTTACTGTGAAATATTGTAACCCGCCATGACGTCGTCTCCAAAATTTGCGATAACCCACCATGACGTCATCTACAATTAATGCTACACAGAATCCAAATCTTAATAAATCTCTTTCTTTACCGACCCTCCGAAAATCGAGACGCCCGTGCCATCACATATCCATTTTACTATTCCTCGATTCTCGCGCCTGCCGTTTGTACTTCCAAGTCTATAAATATAACCACAGAGTCACCTTTCATTCTTCTCTTTCTCCTTCTTGCTTTCTTCCTCCTCGTGATGCACCGACCCGCATGAGCTCCACCGCCGTCAACCTTCGTCTCTGACCTTAACTTCGGCCGCTGCATCACCCTGAACAGACCAGAAAACCGCGGTGCCACTCCGCTGCCCTAACAGCATCAGTAAGCCATCTTTTCTTTCGCCATAGATCTGCCATTCGCTTTCATCGGTGTTCGTCGCCGCCCTTCTTTCTCTTTGTTTAGATCCATGGATTATATCCGAAAACCACATAAATGTTGCGCGGTAGTAGTTTTAGCGCCTGTTTCTGATACTAGAATATATCCTCATCGCGATAGATCTTCCTCTAGGGAACCTCTGCTTTTCCACTATCACCTCTGTACGTTTCAAATTTATTCCCTTTTCTGAACAACGATAGATCCAGATTTATAGCCTCAATCCGTGGAACCTGTTTGTTCAAATACTTAGCAAATTTTACTCTTGGTAGATCTTGAATGCCTTTAGTCATGGCGGCTTATTCTGCCAACTTATCGTTACTTCATATATCATTAGCCCTCGCTTAAGCCTCCATTCTGAACATGCACTGCAATTGTTAACTTGTAATCCCACCAACTAACTTGAGCTGGCACATTATTCCCTTTCTTTAGGTTGTCCTTTCACCATGCCGCCAAAGACAATTACGACCTGTAACTGGGTTCCATGCATCGTCACTGAGAGCACCTTTGTCGGATTTCGGGTTCCGGCAGACCCTTGAGGTTCGAACACTGGGGTGCGCGCGGAGATCTCTCCCCTACCAATGAAAATGATGAACAACACAAGAGACACGAGGTTTATACTGGTTCGGGCCACTGTTGTGGTGTAATACCCTACTCTAGTGTGTGGTGTGGTGGATTGCCTCTGGGGCTGATGATGGACAGTACAAGGGAAGAACAGCCTCGCGAGGGGTGTTCTTGAGCTGGTGCGACGAACTGCTAGGGTGAGTTCCGTCGCCTCTCTCTCTCTCTGCTAGGGTTCTACTAGATCTCTCGATGTCCCTCTACTCTGTGTAGCTAGCTCTATTTATAGAGGCCCTGGGCCTCTCCCCGAATAATTGAGCGGGAAGGACGCCAACAATTGGCCATTTTGAAGGGGAACATCTAGTACAAGTTATCCTGACCAAAGGTGGTCTTCGGCTGCCAAAAGCACTGGTGATGACGCCGTCTTGGGCTCCACGGTGACCTCCGTCCGGCTGGTCTTGGTCTCGTTGCACCAGAATGGTAACCTTTGTCTGATACCTTGGCATGTGCTTGCCCCCTTTGCACCAAAGGGGAAACAAGGACCCTACGCAGGCCGGCGCCCGCCTGGCCTTGATTGTCATGGCTTGCGTCATGGGATCCTCGCGAGGTACCCTTGCATTGATCTCTCTGCCTCCTCGCGAGCCTGCCTGATGAGGCCGCTCCTGAGGAAGCTTCCTGTCGTCCGCCCCGCGAGGCTTGGCCCCTCGCGAGGGTCTTGAGCTTGGGCTGATGAAGATGGGCCGCGCTGGGCCCCCACCTGAGCCACGCCGCAGGCCGCAGGCAGGCAAGTCTGGGGACCCCCGTTCCCAGAACGCTGACAGTAGCCCCCGGGCCCAAGGCGCACGCGGGCTTGGCTTAGCAGAGAAGCGAAGGGGCAAGCACGAAGCGCCGCGGGCCCTAACAGCCTGCGGCCTTGGGCGCCGCGTGGCGGTTGATTGGACGTGGGCGTCCGCGCTTCCCACGACGCCTCGGCAACTGTGCGACTGACAAAAAGGGTGTGCCCTGGCTAGGCTTACTTGCCCTGCTCTCGTCCGTCTTGCCCTAGATCCCCTTTCTCGTTCTCCTTCCTCTTGCTCCCGAAATCCTCCAGATCCGTCTCAATCCTTCGCATCCGGCACGCCATGGCGCCTCGCAAGTCCCCGGCTGATGCTTGGTACTCGCCGGCCCTGGATTCCCCGAATTTGTTGGAGAAGAACCTCGCCCTCGCGCGCCTGATGACGATGGCGTAGGGCAGCGAGGGGGCGACTGTGCTCAAGGTCGGCTCTGACCAGCCTAAGGGCAAGGGAGCACCTTCTACCCGTTCTTCATGAGCGCCATTGTCGCCGGTCTGGTGCCTCCTTTCTCTGAGTTCTTCCATGTCGTTCTCCGCCAATACAATTTGCAGGCTTTGCATCTCCACCCCAACTATGTCCTTCTCCTGGCGATTTTCGCCTACTATTGCGAGGCTCATGTTGGTGTGAAGCC
The DNA here is from genome assembly GCF_056163025.1 of Triticum urartu. Lineage (NCBI taxonomy): Eukaryota > Viridiplantae > Streptophyta > Magnoliopsida > Poales > Poaceae > Triticum > Triticum urartu. The sequence goes on along the minus strand of NC_141873.1, from coordinate 505,196,497 downwards.
CTCGGTGGCCTTGTTGCGCCACTTTTTCTCCCTCCGGGTTTCTGGCACTCAGGTCTCCGCATGCGCGAGCTTCATTTCATATTCCATCTCCAACGCCATCTCGAAGCCTGGGAAGAGGATCGAAGGCTACCGGAGCAAGTGGGTCATGATGGATGTCGGGCGCCTCCACCCTCGTCTGGTATTGCCCACGGGGCAACCTAGGTCCGTTGACGCATGGTCCCATGCGGAGCTCGTCGACCCTCGCGCGAAGGCGGTGTTGAGGAGGATGAACGCGGACCTGAGGCCAAGCAACTCGGAGGCGGCGAAGCTGACCGGGGCCACGCTCCTGAGGGAGTTCTTGGAGCATCGGGTGGCTCCGCTCCAGGAGCACTCGCTCCCACTGTGGAGGCTTGGAGGAGCAGACGTCGCCCTGCGCCTGAGCTCCGAGGCCCTGACCGACGAGGATCTGGCTACAGCCCTCCATTCCTTGGTTGGGGGAGACGTGACGAGCCCGGTGGGCGCCCCCGTCCCCCTGTTCCTTCGTGACGACTGGGAGCACGTGGTGAACGCCATGCCCACCTTCAACGATCAGGGGCTGGTGCCCGCGGCAGCTCCCAAAGATCTGGCGGTCTTGGCGACGGTGAACTTGTCCTCTGGCAGCTCCAGCGGGGAAGAGGAGGAAGAAGAGGTGGAGGAGGAAGCGTCCGACTCGGAGGAGACTGGCGAGGATTGGGGGGAGTCCTTCCCTCGGCGTAGGCCCCAAGCCCTCCGCTCCATGCCGGACGACGACGAGGCCAGCGCCAGGCGAGGAAAGGAGGGCTCTTCCTTGGTCACGAGGAAGGGCAGGTCGGGCCTTGTTCCCCCAGGGTCTGCTCTGGTCCCTGGGGGGTCCAAGGCCAGCTCCATCCCTCCTGACGCGCCTTCTGCTTCCGGGCCCCCCAAGGCTGACCTTCGCTGGAGGCTCTCGGGCTTCAAGTTTGGCCGGAGGTTGCTTGAGTCCACGGACGACGTCCAGTAAGTGCTCGATTCGTGTTGTGCTTGGTTTCTGCTGCTGAGGCTTGACGTTTGCGCTCTTTTACCAGGCCGGCACCTGTGGCCAAGAGGTTGAAGGAGGCTTCTGCGGCCCTACTTGGGGCGAATCTGTCTGTCGAGGCGACGCCTTCGGCTGTTGGGGGAGAGGACGGCGAGGCCCGCGCCTCTCTGACCCAACCTCCCTCGCGAGGCCAACTAGGACATCCCGGCGAGGAGTCAGCCCACGTGGCCCCGCTGGACCTGGAGTCGACTGTGCCCGACGCTGCGGCCATGGCGGCCAAGGCTCAGGGGTCCCTTCCTGCCAAGCCGTGGTCATGCTGCCATCTTCTCCGCCTGCTCCATAGGTTCTTGTCTCTTCTGCTCCCTCTGTCGCTGTCCTGGACCAGGTTGCCAATGAGCTGAGCCAACTGCGGGAGGATCTCCTGAGCGCGGACCCTCGTCCGGTGGCCGGGCGCCTGGAGTTGGCCTCTGGCTGGGCTCGTTCTGCTGCTTCCGTCCGGGCGGTGCTGAGCCAGGCCGTGTCGTCCTCCGACGAGGAGAAGCGGGCCGCTAACCAAGCCAAGGCCGCTCGCGACGCTGCCCTGGGCGACGCTGCAACTGCCCAGGGCCGCTGCAAGGCGCTTGAGGCCGAGCTGCAAGGCCTGCGCGATGAGCTCGCCAAGGAGGTGCACAACCGCCAAGAGAAGGAGAAGGAGATGAAGGCCAGGGAGGCCGCCGCCAAGGACCGGGACACCAAGCTTGATGACTGCCACAGCCGACTGGAGACGCTGGAGCGGTCGCTAAAGGCGGACAGGACCGAGCTGGACGCCAAGGCGAAGGTCCTGACGGAGGACCGGGTGGCCATCGCGGAGCTGGAGAAGAGGGCTCGTGGCATACTGAAGACGCTGTATGAGAGCGGCCTAGAGGAGCCGTTGGCTGGTGCGGAGGACGGCCCCGCCAAGCTGCTCCCATTCCTGGTTGATGCGCTTGAGGACGTCGCAGACGGCCTTGGCCCCATGGTCGAGGCTGAGGCGCGTGCCCTGTCTTCTGCGGCGCTGACGCATGTCCTCAGCCATGTCTACCTGCGCGACCCCAACGTCGACTTCGACAGCCTGCTGGAGCCCGTGAGCGGCGACCATGCCGCTGCTGCCGCTGAGGCCGTGGAAGGCCGAGCCGAGGTTTTGCTGGGGAAGTTCCGCTCCCCCAGCGTCCTGCCCGGGCGCGGTGCCGCCGACCTTGCGACCTCGAGAGGTGAAGCCGTCCAGCATGACTCCACCACCGGTGACGGTGTTACTGGGAGTGATCCCTTCGCGGCTTCCATCCTGTTTTATTCCTGCACATGCACCATGCCTCGCGGAGGCGTTTAAACTTGTTTTTTGGCGTTGTGGAACAATCTTATGGCTTGTAATATTTGCTTTGAATTTCCTGGAATTTGCATTTTCCTCTCCTACTTGCTTACGCTCTACGTCGGCAGGGCCCGGCCCCGCGCGTACCTCACCCAGCGTTAGCCCCGACCGGAAACCAAGGACGGGACTAAGGAGTGAGGGGCTACGTGGCAAGTTAGGCTCCTGAGTCGCGATGCTCAGGAGTCCCCCTTGACGCGCGAGCAACAAGTAGGGAAGGGGGGAGCGAGGAGTGGATTGATCATTCTACGTCGGAAGGGCCCGGCCCCCCGCGTACCTCACCCAGCGTTAGCCCCAACTGGAAACCAAGGACGAGACTAAGGAGTGAGGAGCTACGCGGCAAGTTAGGCTCCCGAGTTGCGATGCTCAGGAGTCCCCCTAGACGCTCAAATGAGTTTTGTACCTTGGCTCCGCTCGGGGAGTGGCGCGCGACGACCAGGTCCAAGGGACCTGGCTGGGTGGCGTGCGCTCGGGCGAGGCCCGGGCGTAGCCCCCGTGTCCAGCCCCCTCGCGCGGCACTCCCGAGGTGAGGCGTTGCGATGGTGCCAGACACCGAGCTCTGGGCTCCCCGAGGTTAGTACGGCCGTGGGCCGCCCTCAGTTGTTTATCACCAGCGCGGAGCATAGCGCTTCCGTATGTGTACGGGCATAGCTGCTCCTCGGCAGTGTCGTCAGCCAGCGCGGAGCATGGTGCTTCCACTGGTGCGTGGGAGGGGGCTCCCCTCCCGGAGGAGCCCCCGGGGCGTGTACAACCCCGCCCTGACACGTGGCCGGTGCGGTAGGGCTAGGAGAGGTGTATCTGGGCACCCGTGAGCCAGCGCGGGACTCACGAGGCCCTACCTCGAGGCGGGTTGCGCCTGGCTCTGGGCCTTTATCAATTGGTGTGTTCCCTGCAGGGTTGTTAGAATGCAAATGCTCTACGTCCTCAGGTCCCGGCCCCCGAGCGAGCTCAGCCGCCGCTCGTATGACAGGTCGCGATGCCGTGGGTCAAGGCCAGGGGGTAAGGGCTGGAGAGCCAGTAAGAGCCCATGAGTCGCGATGCTCGGGCGCCCCCCTTTTAACGTGCAAACGCTTTGCATGACGACAAGCAATAGGTGATAATTATGGGAATCAGATTAAGCGTAAAAGAACAACTTCATCCTAGGGTAAATGCTGGAAAAGCAACTGCCGCTGGGTCGGGCCCGAGCGGCGTGGGGATGATGTAGCCCGAGGGGCGCTCCCAGCGAGGTAAGTAAAGAGCATAAACAAAATGGATACATGCCGCGGGGACGGACCCACACGGCCTGGGAATGGTGCAGCCCTGTGGGCGCTCCCAGCTGAAAGTAGAACTCTGAAAGATGTCACCTGGTGCTGTTGAAGATGAAGTGATGCTGAGGAAGCGAGCGATGCGCGGTGAAGACATCGGCCCTCATGAGCCCCCAGGCCCAGGGGCCTCGGGAGGCTCCGGTGGCACGTGCAGGTCTTCGGGGACCATCGCCACCTCCGCCAGGACCGCGCGATGCCTGACCTCCTGAGCCTCCAGAATGCTCCTCAACAGGCGCTGATGTGCGGTGACCGCGCTCGGCAGGCCAAAGGGCATGCGAACGTAGCTGTGAGGTGGCCCCACGCAGCGCCCTACGGCCGAAGGCCATAGGCGCTCCTGGGACGCAGCTCGGTTGAGCCCTGGTACGTCGACGCAGACGCGCAGTCCTCCATACTCGCCCGGATGTGGGGCCACGGCAGGTAAGTGGCGGCTGTCGCGCATGACTCTGGACTCTTGTAGCTCATGGGTGTTCCTTGCGATGAACTCCTGAGGGTTTGGTCTCCTTTGACTTGTTCCTTCCTGAGGGAAGCATGCTTGAAAGCACCCCTCCACGTGGTGCCTGAGCGCCTCCCCCGCGACCTTGGCAAGGTCGGCGGCTCTCCAAGAGAGAGCCCCCGAGCCCTTCCTGAGGAGGGCGCCGGGCATGCCTTCCTATGCGTGAGAGGGTGGCGCTCCCTGATCGGGCACGAATCCTGACGTAGTACCTCCAGAGGTGCCTGCCTCCTTGTGGCTCAGGCCAGGTGAGGTCTTCTTCTTCTTGAGGGTCGCCTTGGGAGGCCTCCCGCTCCTGTGACCTGGGTCTTCGATTGCTGCGGCTTGGAACGCACTCTCAAGCGAGCACTCTGCGTCCCTTTCTTCACAGGGTACGGTGATGACTCCACCGCTTCCTGGCATCTTGAGGACATTGTAACCATGGTGAGTTACTGCCATAAACTTGGCTAGGGCTGGGTACCCGAGGATGGCGTTGTACGGCAGGCGGATGTGAGCGACGTCGAAGTCGATGAGCTCGGTGCGGTAGTTGTTGCGTTGCCCGAAGGTGACCGAAAGGCAAACTTGCCCAATTGGAACAGTGGAACCATCAGTGACTCCTGAGAAAGGCTTGGTCGGCTGAAGCTGGTCGTACGGCACTTGGAGATTGTCGAACGTCTCGACGGATAGGACGTTGAGTCCTGCCCCGCCATCGATGAGGGTCCTGGTGACCTGCACGTTGCTGATGACTGGGGAGCAAAGCATCGGGAGGACTCCGGCCGTTGTCGCACACTTGAGCTGGTCTGCGGAACTGAACGTGATCGCGCATGTAGACAACCTGAGAGGGCGCGTGGCCTCAAGCTTGGGAAGGACTGCATTCACCTCGCGAGCAAACTGCTTGAAGATGCATTGTGAGGCTGGGGCCTGGGCTCCACCCAAGATGCAAGCAATTGCACGTGGCTCTTGGAAGCCCCCAGCCCCATCGTCTTGGTGTTGGTCTTCGTTCCTCCTTGGTGGAGGCGGTAGAGGAGGGAGGCCTACGTTGCCGTGCAGGTGGCCCTCACGAGGCTGGTCCCTCCATCCTCCCTCGCGAGGCTGGTCCTGCCAGCGGTCCTCGCGAGGGCGGTCACGCCATCCCTGGCGAAGGCCACGGTCTTCCCATCGTTCGCCACCTCTTCCTCCTCCTCGGCCATAGCCCCTGTCGTTGCGCTCTGGGCGTCGGCTGATTCGCCCATCTCGCACGGCTCTGAGCTCTTGACATTCGTTGGTGTTGTGGGTGTGGAGGTCGTGGTACACGCAGTACCGTCCGCCCTTGGATGACTCAGGCTGATCCCTGCCTCGCTTGGTGTCCGGTTCTGCTGCTAGCACGGCAGCCCCCTTGCGCTTCATGTCTTTGGCCTTGAGCTTCTTTTCTTCTGGGTCGGCTGCCGGGAGCTCGAGGAGGGAGAGACGCCCTTCCTCAGCCCTGGCGCACTTGGTCGCCAAGTTGAAGAGCTCCAGGGATGTGCACAGGTCTTCATGGATTGCTAGTTCTTCCTTCATCTTGACATCGCGCACGCCGTTGGAGAAAGCTGAGATGGTAGCTTCTTCAGTCACCTTGGGGATCTTGAGGCGAGCGTAGTTGAAGCGCTGGATGTACTTCTGCAGGGTTTCTCCTGGCTATTGCTTGATGCGGCGCAGGTCGCTCACGGCCGGGGGCCGGTCGCGAGTGCCCTGGAAGTTGGTGATGAAGCGGGTGCGCATCTCGCTCCAGGAGGAGATCGTGCCGGGAGCCAGGTTCAGGAACCAGGTGCGGGCGCCGTCCTTGAGCGCCATGGGGAACCAATTCCCCATGACCTTTTCGTCTCTGTTGGCGGCTACGATGCCCAGCTCGTAGAGCTGCAGGAACTCCACGGGGTCCGCTGTGCCATCATAGCGGGGAAGGAGGTCAGGCTTGAACTTGCCTGGCCATGTGACGCCGCGCAGCTCGGGGGTGAAGGTGAGGCAGCCCACCATGGCCACCGGCGCCCTTTGCTGGTGCTGGACTTGTTCTTGCGGGTCACCACGCGCCGCCACTGGGAGCAGTGCGGGGTTTTGTCGTGGAGGCGCTGGGGCGCGGTCTTGGCGCACCGGCGCTGGGAGCGCGCGAGCACCTTCCCGGGGACATGGGATCTCTTGGCAGCTCCCTTCTTGCTGCATAGGCGCCGGACGTGGAGGGTCCCGCCCTAGGGCTGCGTGCCTTGGAGCCAAGGCACCTTCTTGGGGAGGAGGCGGCGGAGGCGCCTCCTGATTCTCGCCCCCTGCATGGGACGGAGGGCGAGGCAGCGAGAGGGACCGCAAGGGGGAGCCCCCTGAGGCACTGACGAGCTCGGTGATGCGGGCGAGCCAGTCCTCGTAGAGGTCGTCGACGGGGCGATAGTGCAGGAGCTCCCACGCCAAGAGTAGTGAGGCGTGCCCATCCATGGGTGCGCGACGGGTGTTGGACGACGAGCCAGCTGGAGTCAGCGATGGGGTGGCGGTGCGGCCATCCCGCCGCACCGAAGGATGCTGGGACGAGGCCTGCTGCTCGTTCCCCGCCAGGCCGGTGGCGGTGTTGGCGGCGAGCGACGGGGAACGACGAGGGGGGCCGCCGACGGGCACCGTCTGGGCGACGCGAGTGGCACGAGCAGCCCGGCGCTCGGCACGAGCCCGACGAGCGTCAGCCATGGACACGACGGAAGATCACACGCGAACAGCGGAAGAAAGATTCCGGTGCACCCCTACCTGGCACGCCAAATGTCAGATTTCGGGTTCCGGCAGACCCTTGAGGTTCGAACACTGGGGTGCGCGCGGAGATCTCTCCCCTACCGATCTACGTCCGATCCTCTCGTGCGAACTAAGATGAAAATGATGAACAACACAAAAGACACGAGGTTTATACTGGTTCGGGCCACCGTTGTGGTGTAATACCCTACTCCAGTGTGTGGTGTGGTGGATTGACTCTGGGGCTGATGATGGACAGTACAAGGGAAGAACAGCCTCGCGAGGGGTGTTCTTGAGCTGGTGCGACGAACTGCTAGGGTTCTTGAGCCGGTTGATAAGTTCCGTCGCCTCTCTCTCTGTGCTAGGGTTCTACCAGATCTCTCGATGTCCCTCTACTCTGTGTGGCTAGCTCTATTTATAGAGGCCCTGGGCCTCTCCCCGAATAATTGAGCGGGAAGGGCGCCAACAATTGGCCATTTTGAAGGGGAACATCTAGTACAAGTTATCCTGACCAAAGGTGGTCTTCAGCTGCCAAAAGCACTAGTGATGACGCCGTCTTGGGCTCCACGATGACCTCCTCCGGCCGTCCGGTTGGTCTTGGTCTCGTTGCACCGGAATGGTAACCTTTGCCTGATACCTTGGCCTTTGCTTGCCCCCTTTGCACCAAAGGGGAAACAAGGACCTTGCGCAGGCCGGCGCCCGCCTGGCGCCCGCCTGGCCTTGATCGTCATGGCTTGCGTCATGGGATCCTCGTGAGGTACCCTTGCATTGATCTGTCCGCCTCCTCGCGAGCCTGCCTGATGAGGCCGCTCCTGAGGAAGCTTCCTGTCATCCGCCCCGTGAGGCTTGGCCCCTCGCGAGGGTCTTGAGCTTGGGCTGATGAAGATGGGCCGCGCTGGGCCCCCACCTTTTCTGGTGTCTATATAAACCGGAGGGTTTTAGTCCGTAGGACAACATACAATCATACCATAGGGTAGCTTCTAGGGTTTAGCCTCTCCGATCTCGTGGTAGATCAACTCTTGTAATACTCATATCATTAAGAATAAATCAAGCAGGATGTAGGGTTTTACCTCCATCAAGAGGGCCCGAACCTAGGTAAAACATCGTGTCCCCTACCTCCTGTTACCATCCGCCTTAGACGCACAGTTCGGAACCCCCTACCCGAGATCCGCCGGTTTTGACACCGACAGGTGGGCATAAAAACCGACAAACTGTAAACCGAACCGATGCCGAAACCAAATAAACCAAATTTTGATTTTTTTTCTAGTGTCACAACAAAATTCGGTTTTTATGTCAACTAACCGAACAAAATTCGGTAGGTTTGGTTTTATTCTCGGTTAACTGAAAAAACCCTGAAGAAACGTGAATCAGCAAAAGAAACGATGCAAATACACGCGCATGCGTGCAACAATGTCTTCCGGGAGTCACACGTCGACGCTCCCACGATCGCCCACCAACGCATCATGCGCAGCTCCCATGACATGGGCCTACCTTTTCTTTTTTTGACCAAAGTGCATGCAAGAGGACGCAAGGCCCAGTTCACGTGTGCTTCTTTGGTGGCATGCATGTGCGTACAGCCGGCTCATCTCCTTTAGTCCCACCTCGCTCCCCTGGACGGATGATTCAAATTTGATGCCTATCACTACTAGGAAAAGGGCTATAGATGGAAATGACACTAATGGCGCACCAGACATGTGGTACGCCATTAGTATATACTAATGGCGCACCATGTGTTGGTGCGCCATTAGTGTCCAAATACTAATGGCGCACCACATTCACGGTGCGCCATTAGTAACAATTTTTTTTCATTTTTTTCAAAACTAGTAATGGCGCACCGTGGGAGTAGTGCGCCATTACTAGTTAAACTAGTAATGGCGCACCACATCCACGGTGCGCCACTAGTAAGTTATTTTCAAAAAAAATCCAAATTTTTTTATTTATTTTTTCAAAACTAGTAATGGCGCACTGTCAACTGGTGCGCCATTACTAAGTTTTTTTTAATTTTTTTTCAGAATTTGTTTTATTGTTTTTTTCAAAACTAGTAATGGCGCACCGTGGGTGTGGTGCGCCATTACTAGTTTAACTAGTAATGGCGCACCACTCCCACGGTGCGCCATTACTAACTTGGCCCAAAACGTACCGAATGCACCCCCCCCCCCCCCCCCCCGTGGACCGCCTTTTCAGTTTTTAAAAAAATAAAAGAAAATGATGGAAATGTCAAAAAAATAAAAGAAAATAAGTTTCCTATGTGATATGTGGTCTAGTTGTTGGGAAAATTTACAAATATGAATTTCGACTTTATTTGCAAAATCTCTCTGAAATTTGTAAAATGGGCATAACTTTTGCATATGAACTCGGATTGAAAAGTTTTTTATATGAAAAATCATCTACTCGAAACTTGGCCTAGAAACATTGGACCCAACTCTATATCAAACATCTGTAACTATCAAGTTTTCTGTGAGGTATACCTTCAAGAAGAGCCTAGTGTTGAGCTTTTTAGGGAATACTTCTACCTGAACCGGCAGATAAGTTCACAAATGGGCCCAGCTTGGAACTTGGCGGGATTTCAATTCAACACAGACGAGATGCCATCTTCCCTCAAGTAGCTCTGCCAAACCATCCCAAGGACTAGAATCAAACATGGTTCTACTGCAAAGATATCTCGCCGTCTAATGAAAATCCGTTGCCAGGTTATTGTGCTGAGCGTTTCGACTCAAGTTATCAACTCCCTGATAAACTTACCGCCGCCGAAGGCAAGAAACTTGTCCCTACAATCAGAAAAGTTCAAGCCTTGCTAGGAAACGGTTTAACCGGAGTCGACTTAATCCACTGCTGGGTCGCATGGCGGATCATACCCTTAAGCCGCCGATCCGGCTTGATGTGTACTTATACCGGAGGAACAGACAATCCCTTACATCATAGCTCTCTGTGTCTGACTGAAGAGGGCATCGTTGAGATGGCAACCACGCTTGTAAATAGCAAATTTGAAGACTGCATCAAAGTGGGTTTGAATCCTTTTTGCAAGCTTAACCCGGCGCCAGAGGTAAGTCTTTTGATTTCTTTTTCCTTACTTCATCACTTAAACATTGCATGAACTCAAATATGTTATCCTTCCGCAGGCTAAATCTGAATTCTGGAAAGCAGAATATGATCACGAAGCTGCCAAAAAGGCTAGGGCTATCGCGAAAGCCGCCAAAAAGACCAGCAAGAGATCTAGGAAGAAACAAAGCGCCTCTGATCTTCTTAAGTTGGACGATATATCTGAGTCGGAGGTAGCCCTCGACTCTCTTGGCTTGCTTTTCAACCACCTTATTGACACTAACTTTTGCCAGGATGACACGGGCACCAGCCAAGCAGTCGAAGAAGAGGTAACTGTTGGGGAACGTAGCAAAAATTCAAAATTTTCTACGCATCACCAAGATCAATCTATGGAGTAATCAAGAAACGAGGGAAAGGAGAGTGCATCTACATACCCTTGTAGATCGCTAAGCGGAAGCGTTCAAGTGAACGGGGTTGATGGAGTCGCACTCATCGTGATCCAAATCACCGATGATCCTAGTGCCGAACGGACGACACCTCCGTGTTCAACACACGTACAGCCCGGTGACGTCTCCTACACCTTGATCCAGCAAGGGGAGAAGGAGAGGTTGGGGAAGACTCCATCCAACAGTAGCACGATGGCGTGGTAGTGGTGGAGGAGCGCGGGACTCCAGCAGGGCTTCGCCAAGCACTACGAGAGACGAGGAGGGAGAGAGGTAGGGCTGCGCCAACAGGGAGAGCAAATCACACGTGTTGGGCAGCCCCATACCTCAAGTATATATAGGGGGAGGGGAGGGGCTGCGCCCCCACCTAGGTTTCCACCCCTAGGGGTGGCGGCCAGCCCTAGATCCCATCTAGGGGGCGGCCAAGGGGGGAGAGTGGAGGGGGCGCACCACTAGGTGGGCCTTAGGCCCATCTGAGCCTAGGGTTTCCCCCTTTTCCCTTCTCTCTTCGCCTTGGGCCCTGGTGGGGGGCACACCAGCCCACCTGGGGCTGGTCCCCTATCACACTTGGCCCACGTAGCCCTCTGGGGAAGGTGGCCCCACTTGGTGGACCACCGGGACCCTCCCGGTGGTCCCGGTACATTACCGATAAAACCCAAAACTTTTCCGGCGACCAAAACAGGACTTCCCATATATAAATCTTTACCTCCGGACCATTCCAGAACTCCTCGTGACGTCCGGGATCTCATTCGGGACTCCGAACAACATTTGGTAACCACGTATATCTATTCCCTATAACCCTAGCATCATCGAACCTTAAGTGTGTAGACCTACGGGTTCGGGAATCATGCAGACATGACCGAGACAACTCTCCGGCCAATAACCAACAACGGGATCTGGATACCCATGTTGGCTCCCACATGTTCCACGATGATCTCATCGGATGAACAACGATGTCAAGGATTCAATCAATCCCGTATACAATTCCCTTTGTCTAGCGGTACGATACTTGCCCGAGATTCGATCGTCGGTATCCCGATACCTTGTTCAATCTCGTTACCGGCAAGTCTCTTTACTCGTTCCATAACACATCATCCCGTGATCAACTCCTTGGTCACATTGTGCACATTATGATGATGTCCTACCGAGTGGGCCCAGAGATACCTCTCCATTACACGGAGTGACAAATCCCAGTCTCGATTCGTGCCAACCCAACAGATACTTTCAGAGATACCTGTAGTGTACCTTTATATCCACCCAGTTACGTTGTGATGTTTGGCACACCCAAAGCACTCCTACGGTATCCGGGAGTTGCACAATCTCATGGTCTAAGGAAATGATACTTGACATTAGAAAAGCTTTAGCATACGAACTACACGATCTTTGTGCTAGGCTTAGGATTGGGTCTTGTCCATCACATCATTCTCCTAATGATGTGATCCCGTTATCAACGACATCCAATGTCCATGGTCAGGAAACCGTAACCATCTATTGATCAACGAGCTAGTCAACTAGAGGCTTACTAGGGACATGGTGTTGTCTATGTATCCACACATGTATCTGAGTTTCCTATCAATACAATTCTAGCATGGATAATAAATGATTATCATGAACAATGAAATATATAATAATAACTAATTTATTATTGCCTCTAGGGCATATTTTCCAACAGTCTCCCACTTGCACTAGAGTCAATAATCTAGTTCACATCGCCATGTGATTAACACTCACAGGTCACATCGCCATGTGACCAACATCCAAAGAGTTTACTAGAGTCACTAATCTAGTTCACATCACTATGTGATTAATACTCAATGAGTTCTGGGTTTGATCATGTTATGCTTGTGAGAGAGGTTGTAGTCAACGGGTCTTGCCATATTCAGATCCCTATGTACTTCGCAAAACTTTATGTCATATCGTAGATGCTGCTACCACGTTCCACTTGGAGCTATTCCAAATTGTTGCTCCATTATATGTATCCGGTATCTCTACTCAGAGCTATCCGGATGGGTGTTAAGCTTGCATCGACGTAAATCTTTACGTCGAACTCTTTATCACCTCCATAACCGAGAAACATTTCCTTATTCCTCTATGGATAATTTTGACCGCTATCTGGTGATCTACTCCTAGATCACCTTTGTACCCTCTTGCCAGACATGTGGCAAGGCACACATCAGGTGCGGTACTCAGCATGGCATACCGTATAGAGCCTATGACAAGAGCATAGGGGAAGACCTTCATCCTTCCTCTTTCTTCTGCCGTGGTCAATCTTTGAGTCTTACTCAACTTCAGACCTTACAACTCAGGTAAGAACCCCTTCTTTGACTGATCTATTTTGAACTCCTTCAAAAACATGTCAAGGTGTGCGTTCTTTGAAAGTATCATCAGGCGTCTTGATCTATCTATAGATCTTGATGCCCAATATGTAAGCAGCTTTATCCAGGTCTTCCTTTGAAAAACACTCTTCAAACAACCGTTTATGCTTTCCAGAAATTCTACATTATTTCGAATCAGCAATATGTCATCCACATATACTTATCAGAAATGTTGTAGTGCTCCCACTCACTTTCTTGTAAATACAAGTTTCTAGCAAACATTGTATAAACCTAAAAGCTTTGATCACTCCATCAAAACATATATTCCGATTCCGAGATGCTTGCTCTAGTCCATAGAAGGATTGCTGGAGCCAGCATACCTTTTAGCATCCTTAGGATCGTCAAAACCTTTTATTGTATCACATACAACTTTTCTTACGAAAACAGGTAAGAAAACTTGTTTTGACATCCATCTGTAAGAGTTCATAATCGAAAAATACAACTAATGCTAACATGATTCCGACGGACTTAAGCATTGCTACAGGTGAGAAATTCTCATCGTAGTCAACTCCTTGAACTTGTGAAAAGACTCTTTCCCACAAGTCGAGCTTCATAGATGGTAACATTACCGCCCACATCCGTCTTCTTCTTAAAGATCCATTTATCTCAATGGCTTGCCGATCATTGGGCAAGTCCACCAAAGTCCATTCTTTGTTCTGATACATGGATCCTGTGTCGGATTTCATGGCTTCTAACCATTTGTCGGAATACGGGCCCACCATCGCTTCTCCATAGCTCGTAGGTTCATTATTGTCTAACAACATGATATCTAAGACAGGATTACCGTACCACTCAGGAGTAGTACATATCCTTGTCGACCTACGAGGTTCGATAGCAACTTGATCCGAAGCTTCATGATCACTATCATTAACTTCCTCTTCAACAGACGTAGGCTCCACAGAAAACATCTTTCTGTGTTGCGTCACTCTCTGGTTGAAGTAAAGGTTCGACAACCTCATCAAGTTCTATCTTCCTCCCACTCAATTCTTTCGAGAGAAACTCCTTCTCGAGAAAGGACCCGTTCTTAGTGACAAACAATTTGCCCTCAGATCTGAGATAGAAGGTATACCCTACTGTCACCTTTGGGTATCCTATGAAGATGTGTTTGTCCGCTTTGGGTTCGAGCTTCTCCGGCTGAAGCCTTAAGCATCGCAGCCCCAAACATTAAGAAACGACAACTTTGGTTTCTTGCCAAACCAATGTTCATACGACGTCGTCTCAACGGACTTAGATGGTGTCCTATCTAAAGTGAATGCAGCTGTCTCTAACGCATAACCTCAAAATGAAAACGGTAGATTGGTAAGAGACATCATAGATCGCACCATATCTCATAAGGTTCGATCACGACGTTCGGACACACCATTACCTTGTGGTGTTCAGGTGGCTTCAACTGCGAAACAATTCCACAATGTCTTAAGTGATTGCCAAACTCATAACTCAGAAAATCCCCTTTTGATCAGATCGTAGGAACATGATCTTCTTTGTTATGATGATTCTTAACTTCACTCTGAAATCGCTTGAACTCTTCAAACGTTTCAGACTTGTGCTTCATTAAGTAGATATACCTATATCTACTCAAATCGTCAGTGAAGATGAGAAAATAGCGATATCCACTGCACGCTTCAATTCTCATTGGATCACACGCATCAGCATGCATGATCTCCAACAAGTCACTTGCCCGTTTCATTGTACCTGAAAACGGGGTCTTAGTCATCCTGCCCATGAGGCATGGCTTGCATGTGTCAAGCGATTCAAAATCAAGTGACTCCAAACATCCATCGACATGGAGTTTCTTCATGCATCATACGCCAATATGACTTAAGCGGCAGTGCCACGAGAAAGTGGTACTATCATTATTAACTCTACATCTTTTGGCGTGAACATGTGTATTACCACGACCGAGATTCAATGAACCATTCACATAGGGTGCATGACCATGAAAGGTATCATTCATGTAAAACAGAATAACCATTATTCTCTAACTTAAATGAATGACCGTATTGCAATGAACATGATCTAATCATATTCATGCTCAACGTAGACACCTGATAACATGTATCTAGGTTCAATACTAATCCCGAAGGCAGATGGAGCGTGCGATGGTGATCTCATCAACTTTGGAAACACTTCCAACACACATCGTCACCTCGCCCTTAGCCAGTCTCCGTTTAGTCCGTAGCTTTTGCTTCAAGTCACCAGTAATAGCAACTGAACCGGTATCCAATACCCAGGTGCTACCAGGAGTACTAGCGAGGTACACATTAATAACACGTATATACTTTGTTGAAGTTGCCAGCCTTCTTATCTACCATGCATTTGGGGTAATTCCGCTACCAGTGACCATTCCCCTTACAATAGAAGCACTTAGTCTCGGGTTTGGGTTCAACCTTGGGTTCCTTCATTGGAGCGGCAACTGGTTTGCCATCCATGAAGTTTCCCTTCTAGCCCTTGCCCTTCTTGAAACCAGTGGTCTTGTTAAACCATCAACACTTGATGCTCCTTCTTGATTTCTACCCTTTACGGTCTTAAGCACCGCGAAGAGCTCCGGGATCAACTCCATCCCTTGCATGTCATAGTTCATCACGAAGATCTAGTAGCTTAGTGATAGTGGCTAGAGAACTCTATCAATCACTATCTTATCTGGAAGTTTAACTCCCACTTGATTTAAGTGATTGTAGCACCCAAACATTCTGAGCACATGCTCACTAGCTGAGCTATTCTCCTCCATCTTGTTGGCTAAAGAACTTGTCAGAGGTCTCACACCTCTCAACACAGACATGAGCCTGAAATCCCAATTTCAGCTCTTGGAACATCTCATATGTTCTATGGCGTTTAAAACGTCATTGGAATCCCGATTCTAAGACGTAAAGTATGGTGCACTAAACTATCAAGTAGTCATCAGGACGTGTCTGTCAGGTGTTCACAACATCCACAGACGACGTTGTAGGGGTTTGCACATCGAGCGGTGCATCAAAGACGTAAGCCTTCTGTGTAGCAGTGAGGACACTCCTCGGACTATGGACCCAGTCCGTATCATTGCTTACAATATCTTTCAACTTAATCTTTCTCTAGGAACGTATTGAAACAGGGAGCTACAACGTGAGCTATTTATCTACAACATATTTGCAAAGACAATTTAGACTATGTTCATGATAATTGAGTTCATCTAATGAACTCCCACTCAGATAGACAACCCTCTAGTCATCTAAGTGAAACATGATCCGAGTCAACTAGGCCGTGTCCAATCATCACGTGAGACGGACTAGTCAACATCGGTGAACATCTTCATGTTGATCGTATCTTCTATACGACTCATGCTCGACCTTTTGGTCTTCCGTGTTCCGAGGCCATGTCTGTACATCCTAGGCTCGTCAAGTCAACCTAAGTGTTTTTGCTGTGTAAATCTGGCTTACACCCGTTGTATTCGAACGTTAGAATCTATCACACCCGATCATCACGTGGTGCTTCGAAACAACGAACCTTCGCAACGGTGCACAGTTAGGGGGAACACCTTTCTTGAAATTTTAGTGAGGGATCATCTTATTTAAGCTACCGTCGTTCTAAGCAAATAAGATGTAAAACATGATAAACATCACATGCAATCAAATAGTGACATGATATGGCCAATATCATTTTGCTCCTTTTGATCTCCATCTTCGGGGCTCCATGATCATCGTTGTCACCGGCATGACACCATGATCTCCATCATCATGATCTCCATCATCGTGTCTTCTTGAAGTTGTCTCGTCATCTGTTACTTCTACTACTATGGCTAACGCTTTAGCAATAAAGTAAATTAATTACATGACGTTTATGTTGACACGCAGGTCATAAATAAATTAAGACAACTCATATGGCTCCTGCCGGTTGTTATACTCATCGACATGCAAGTCGTGATTCCTATTACAAGAACATGATCAATCTCATACATCACATATATCATTCATCACATCCTTTTGGCCATATCACATCACAAGGCATATGCTGCAAAAACAAGTTAGACGTCCTCTAATTGTTGTTGCAAGTTTTTACGTGGCTGCTATAGGTTTCTAGCAAGAACATTTCTTACCTACGCGAAAACCACAACGTGATATGCCAATTTCTATTTACCCTTCATAAGGACCCTTTTCATCGAATCCGATCCGACTAAAGTGGGAGAGACAGACACCCGCTAGCCACCTTATGCAACTAGTGCATGTCAGTCGGTGGAACCAGTCTCACGTAAGAGTACGTGTAAGGTCGGTCTGGGCCGCTTCATCCCACGATGCCGCCGAATCAAGATAAGACTAGTAACGACAAGTAAATTGACAATATCGACACCCACAACTGCTTTGTGTTCTACTCGTGCATAGAAACTACGCATAGACCAAGCTCTGATACCGCTGTTGGGGAACGTAGCAGAAATTCAAAATTTTCTACGCATCACCAAGATCAATCTATGGAGTAATCAAGCAACGAGGGAAAGGAGAGTGCATCTACATACCCTTGTAGATCGCTAAGCGGAAGCGTTCAAGTGAACGGGGCTGATGGAGTCGTACTCGTCATGATCCAAATCACCAATGATCCTAGTGCCGAACAGACGGCACCTCCGTGTTCAACACACGTACAGCCCGGTGACGTCTCCTACACCTTGATCCAGCAAGGGGAGAAGGAGAGGTTGGGTAAGACTCCATCCAGCAGCAGCACGATGGCGTGGTGGTGGTGGAGGAGCGCGGGACTCCAGCAGGCCTTTGCCAACCACTACGAGAGACGAGGAGGGAGAGAGGTAGGGCTGCGCCAACAGGGAGAGCAAATCACACGTGTTGGGCAGCCCCATACCTCAAGTATATATAGGGGGAGGGGAGGGGCTGCGCCCCCACCTAGGTTTCCACCCCTAGGGGTGGCGGCCAGCCCTAGATCCCATCTAGGGGGCGGCCAAGGGGGGAGAGTGGAGGGGGCGCACCACTAGGTGGGCCTTAGGCCCATCTGAGCCTAGGGTTTCCCCCTTTTCCCTTCTCTCTTCGCCTTGGGCCCTGGTGGGGGGCACACCAGCCCACCTGGGGCTGGTCCCCTCTCACACTTGGCCCACGTAGCCCTCTGGGGAAGGTGGCCCCACTTGGTGGACCACCGGGACCCTCCCGGTGGTCCCGGTACATTACCGATAAAACCCGAAACTTTTCCGGCGACCAAAACAGGACTTCCCATATATAAATCTTTACCTCCGGACCATTCCGGAACTCCTCGTGACGTCCGGGATCTCATTCGGGACTCCGAACAACATTTGGTAACCACGTATATCTATTCCCTATAACCCTAGCATCATCGAACCTTAAGTGTGTAGACCTACGGGTTCGGGAATCATGCAGACATGACCGAGACAACTCTCCGGCCAATAACCAACAACGGGATCTGGATACCCATGTTGGCTCCCACATGTTCCACGATGATCTCATCGGATGAACAACGATGTCAAGGATTCAATCAATCCCGTATACAATTCCCTTTGTCTAGCGGTACGATACTTGCCCGAGATTCGATCGTCGGTATCCCGATACCTTGTTCAATCTCGTTACCGGCAAGTCTCTTTACTCGTTCCGTAACACATCATCCCGTGATCAACTCCTTGGTCACATTGTGCACATTATGATGATGTCCTACCGAGTGGGCCCAGAGATACCTCTCCATTACACGGAGTGACAAATCCCAGTCTCGATTCGTGCCAACCCAACAGATACTTTCAGAGATACCTGTAGTGTACCTTTATATCCACCCAGTTACGTTGTGATGTTTGGCACACCCAAAGCACTCCTACGGTATCCGGGAGTTGCACAATCTCATGGTCTAAGGAAATGATACTTGACATTAGAAAAGCTTTAGCATACGAACTACACGATCTTTGTGCTAGGCTTAGGATTGGGTCTTGTCCATCACATCATTCTCCTAATGATGTGATCCCGTTATCAACGACATCCAATGTCCATGGTCAGGAAACCGTAACCATCTATTGATCAACGAGCTAGTCAACTAGAGGCTTACTAGGGACATGGTGTTGTCTATGTATCCACACATGTATCTGAGTTTCCTATCAATACAATTCTAGCATGGATAATAAATGATTATCATGAACAATGAAATATATAATAATAACTAATTTATTATTGCCTCTAGGGCATATTTTCCAACAGTCTCCCACTTGCACTAGAGTCAATAATCTAGTTCACATCGCCATGTGATTAACACTCACAGGTCACATCGCCATGTGACCAACATCCAAAGAGTTTACTAGAGTCACTAATCTAGTTCACATCACTATGTGATTAATACTCAATGAGTTCTGGGTTTGATCATGTTATGCTTGTGAGAGAGGTTGTAGTCAACGGGTCTTGCCATATTCAGATCCCTATGTACTTCGCAAAACTTTATGTCATATCGTAGATGCTGCTACCACGTTCCACTTGGAGCTATTCCAAATTGTTGCTCCATTATATGTATCCGGTATCTCTACTCAGAGCTATCCGGATGGGTGTTAAGCTTGCATCGACGTAAATCTTTACGTCGAACTCTTTATCACCTCCATAACCGAGAAACATTTCCTTATTCCTCTATGGATAATTTTGACCGCTATCTGGTGATCTACTCCTAGATCACCTTTGTACCCTCTTGCCAGACATGTGGCAAGGCACACATCAGGTGCGGTACTCAGCATGGCATACCGTATAGAGCCTATGACAAGAGCATAGGGGAAGACCTTCATCCTTCCTCTTTCTTCTGCCGTGGTCAATCTTTGAGTCTTACTCAACTTCAGACCTTACAACTCAGGTAAGAACCCCTTCTTTGACTGATCTATTTTGAACTCCTTCAAAAACATGTCAAGGTGTGCGTTCTTTGAAAGTATCATCAGGCGTCTTGATCTATCTATAGATCTTGATGCCCAATATGTAAGCAGCTTTATCCAGGTCTTCCTTTGAAAAACACTCTTCAAACAACCGTTTATGCTTTCCAGAAATTCTACATTATTTCGAATCAGCAATATGTCATCCACATATACTTATCAGAAATGTTGTAGTGCTCCCACTCACTTTCTTGTAAATACAAGTTTCTAGCAAACATTGTATAAACCTAAAAGCTTTGATCACTCCATCAAAACATATATTCCGATTCCGAGATGCTTGCTCTAGTCCATAGAAGGATTGCTGGAGCCAGCATACCTTTTAGCATCCTTAGGATCGTCAAAACCTTTTATTGTATCACATACAACTTTTCTTACGAAAACAGGTAAGAAAACTTGTTTTGACATCCATCTGTAAGAGTTCATAATCGAAAAATACAACTAATGCTAACATGATTCCGATGGACTTAAGCATTGCTACAGGTGAGAAATTCTCATCGTAGTCAACTCCTTGAACTTGTGAAAAGACTCTTTCCCACAAGTCGAGCTTCATAGATGGTAACATTACCGCCCACATCCGTCTTCTTCTTAAAGATCCATTTATCTCAATGGCTTGCCGGTCATTGGGCAAGTCCACCAAAGTCCATTCTTTGTTCTGATACATGGATCCTGTGTCGGATTTCATGGCTTCTAACCATTTGTCGGAATACGGGCCCACCATCGCTTCTCCATAGCTCGTAGGTTCATTGTTGTCTAACAACATGATATCTAAGACAGGATTACCGTACCACTCAGGAGTAGTACATATCCTTGTCGACCTACGAGGTTCGATAGCAACTTGATCCGAAGCTTCATGATCACTATCATTAACTTCCTCTTCAACAGACGTAGGCTCCACAGAAAACATCTTTCTGTGTTGCGTCACTCTCTGGTTGAAGTAAAGGTTCGACAACCTCATCAAGTTCTATATTCCTCCCACTCAATTCTTTCGAGAGAAACTCCTTCTCGAGAAAGGACCCGTTCTTAGTGACAAACAATTTGCCCTCAGATCTGAGATAGAAGGTATACCCTATTGTCACCTTTGGGTATCCTATGAAGATGTGTTTGTCCGCTTTGGGTTCGAGCTTCTCCGGCTGAAGCCTTAAGCATCGCAGCCCCAAACATTAAGAAACGACAACTTTGGTTTCTTGCCAAACCAATGTTCATACGACGTCGTCTCAACGGACTTAGATGGTGTCCTATCTAAAGTGAATGCAGCTGTCTCTAACGCATAACCTCAAAATGAAAACGGTAGATTGGTAAGAGACATCATAGATCGCACCATATCTCATAAGGTTCGATTACGACGTTCGGACACACCATTACCTTGTGGTGTTCAGGTGGCTTCAACTATAACCCTATAACCACGTATATCTATTCCCTATAACCCTAGCGTCATCGAACCTTAAGTGTGTAGACCCTACGGGTTCGGGAACCATGCAGACATGACTGAGACAACTCTCCGGCCAATAACCAACAGCGGGATCTGGATACCCATGTTGGCTCCCACATGTTCCACGATGATCTCATCGGATGAACCACGATGTCAAGGATTCAATCAATCCCGTATACAATTCCCTTTGTCTAGCGGTACGATACTTGCACGAGATTCGGTCGTCGGTATCCCGATACCTTGTTCAATCTCATTACCGGCAAGTCTCTTTACTCGTTTCGTAACACATCATCCCGTGATCAACTCCTTGGTCACATTGTGCACATTATGATGATGTCCTACCGAGTGGGCCTAGAGATACCTCTCCGTTACACGGAGTGACAAATCCTAGTCTCGATTCGTGCCAACCCAACAGATACTTTCGGAGATACATGTAGTGTACCTTTATAGCCACCCAGTTATGTTGTGATGTTTGGCACACCCAAAGCACTCCTACGGTATCTGGGAGTTGCACAATCTCATGGTCTAAGGAAATGATACTTGACATTAGAAAAGCTTTAGCATACGAACTACACGATCTTTGTGCTAGGCTTAGGATTGGGTCTTGTCCATCACATCATTCTCCTAATGATGTGATCCCGTTATCAACGACATCCAATGTCCATGGTCAGGAAACCGTAACCATCTATTGATCAACGAGCTAGTCAACTAGAGGCTTACTAGGGACATGGTGTTGTCTATGTATCCACACATGTATCTGAGTTTCCTATCAATACAATTCTAGCATGGATAATAAACGATTATCATGAACAATGAAATATATAATAATAACTAATTTATTATTGCCTCTAGGGCATATTTCCAACAGTAACTATTACTTCCTCCGACTCAGAACCTTTACCAAGGCAGAAACTTCGGCGGGTAACCCGGAAAGTAAGGTTTTCACACCCCTTGGCTTATTTAGATCCTCATTTTCTTTTGAAACGACAGCAACATGAGAGCCGCCGCCAGACCCGGACCAGCGGAGGTGAAGATTTATCCTCCGGTTTACCAAACACTCCTCGAAAACGCCAAAATGAGGTTCTTTTTAACCTTAACTCTTTTATTTACCGACGGGTTTCTTTCGTTAACCACTCAACTCCATTGATTCCATTTTTGCACAAGATTTCTCATTCTTCTTCTGGCGACTCATCGCAGACTCAACTATCGGCTTTCCAGACTGCCCTTGGGTAAGAATAATTATCTCTCTTATGTACCTTTGTATCTTCATAAGTATGCTGACTTGTCCAAATTCCTTTTAGCGGTCAAGAAAATCCCAACAAGAAAGCGAAGGTGACAAAGCCGGCCGAGGATCCGAAAGCCGCTAAACCGGACCAGCCAACCTTTGTACCAGAACACCCTAAACAACCAGAAGATTCCGCTCCCAATGCTCAACCTGAGATACCTGAGTCGTTTGTTGATGAAACCACTATTGATCCGCCAACTACTGAACCGTCAAGCTCAGTTAACCCGCCAGAGACTCATGGTGATGACATTTTAATCACTGGCACCGGATTTACTGAACCGGGGAATCCAACTGTACTAGCGAGACATTCTACCAAACAAGAAGTCATGGAAAGACGGAAAGTGAGGTTCGATGTCTCCAAATATGCTCAATTGAGTAATAGTGAAGTATTATCTCATTATCTCAGTCAAGTACACTCCAGCCATGACTTAGAAATTGAGATGGTCAAACAGATGCACCAGAAGTATGAGGTACGTTCTCCAGCTTATATAAGTTATATATCTTGCCAGCCCCCAAGTCTTCTGATTATGATAGGATTGCATGATCTTTAGACTTAAAAAACTTACAAGCTTCTGTCCTAGACTCCCTTCAAGTCCAGTTTACAACTAACCCGGATGCTGATAGTAGCATAATTTTGCATTTTAGTCCCCAAGGGCCGGTTTAATCAGTAAGAATGAGCCGGTCCTATTGATCACGGTAAAAGAACTGAACTGAACTGTATAGCCCCCATGAGTCGGCTAAGACTGTTGATAGCTCACCCGGCTCATCTTTAGGAAGAGACAAGCAATATGCATTAGCCCCCAAGTGCCAAGTATTGTTGCTTGCAAAGCACTTGGGACTTTAGAAAAGCCATTTCCTTTGAAAAAGTTGCGTTGACAGACATTAGCCCCCAAGTGCCAAGTGGTTTTGCTTGCAAAGTGCTTGGGACTTAACTATTGTAATCCGCCTTGAAATATGTTGATAAACTTGTGTTGTATGCAGGCTGCTACTGCTGAACTAGAGTCTCAACTGAACGATGCTAAGATTCAGATGGTGGCTCAAGAAAATGAGACCCGGAAGGCAGAATCAAAATTCCAGTTCAGTGTGTCTGAGTCAGAAAAATTGAAGACCAGTTTTGATGAGGACAAAAAGGCTTGGGCTGAAGAAAAAACGGCCTTGATACAGCGTGCTGAGAAGGCAGAGGCGGCTCTTGAAGAAGCTACCACTGAACTCACCGGTTTAAAACAATGTGTGTCTCAGATGGTTTCTGCTATCTTCGGTAAGTCCCCTTGCTATTCGCCCAAAGTAAGTATTTGTCGTCATAATGTAAGCTGCCACTTAACCAATTGTTTGAATTTTTTCAGGTCCTAGGAGCAGCAATCTCAACCAAGACACACTGGTGAAGCTCAAGGCGGTTTATACGCTTGTTGAGCAATTATACACTGGAGCTCAGCGGACTCTCGCTATTATCTCCCCAACGAATCAAGGGACAAACTTGTTAAGTGATGTTTTAAAGAAACTGTCCATCTTGCCCACCAGGTTTCAAGAAATCAAACGGTCTTGTGCTAGAGCCGGAGCTGTAACAGCCTTGAGCCGTGCCAAAGCATGGGTACCGGAACTAGACCCGGCAGATGTAGCTAGTGGGTACCCTAGTCTGAAGGAAGATGGAACCCCTTTTGACCAGCAAGACTTTGCCGCCTGTGTCAAAGAGATTCGTCCACATGCAGCAATCATCGCTGAAGAGACCAATCTCACCAAGTACCAACCGGCTTATGATGCAGATAATCAGAAGATGCAGACTCCTTCGTATAAAGTGATGGATTTAATTCCGCCGATTCATAAGCACACTTTCGCCCTGATATTGACCCGTTTGATCTGATTGATGACAAAGCTGAATTCGTCGCCTTGCGTGGCTTTGACTAGTCCAAACCCAACCTCCAGGCGGTGGAGGAGGAAGACAAACCGGCAAGGGATGAATCGCAACCTTCAAGCTAGCCAGGCCAAGATTCATGACCCGGGGCCAGTTTATCATCTGCTTTCTGCAAGACTTAAAAACAATTATCCTTTTGGGCACCAAGCGCCTTGTAATAGGCTAGTTGTAAAATCTTATTCTGCTATACCATCGTGCATATTTTGCTGTGCATGACACTATTCATCTGCCATGTTAAGATATGCCATGTATGCTTTATGATATTAGAAATTTTGA
Organism: Triticum urartu; assembly: GCF_056163025.1. Lineage (NCBI taxonomy): Eukaryota > Viridiplantae > Streptophyta > Magnoliopsida > Poales > Poaceae > Triticum > Triticum urartu. The sequence continues at coordinate 505,171,986 of NC_141873.1, read as the reverse complement.
ATCTGTTCCTGCATACAACAGGTGAAAAGTGTCCTGGCGGTTTACCGTTGGATGGGTTATAATGCCCGATATAAACCATAGGAAACTATCACAGTTTATAACCAAGGCTAAACTGAATAATAACCATATATGATTGAAAATATGTCATATCTGTGATATTTGATCACACTGTTGGTTTACCAAGCCAGTGCGGTAAGGGTGATAACCCAAATTTTTGAGCACTGGTAATTATCAGAGATTGCCGGTTTATAAAGAAAGCCGGGCCGGGTTAATAAACACCGGATATTATCTCATCTCATACTGGCGACTTATAGTCAAAAGCTAGGCCGGGTTAATAAACATCGGATATTATCTCATATAGGCGACTTATAGTCAAAAGCCAGGCCGGGTTAATAAACACCGGTGAATTATAATCATATAACTTTATAAGCCTTATCAAATAAACCTCAAAAAGAAAGAAACTGTCGAATAAAAAAACAACAAAAAACGAGGCTTTTCATGGGCTGCCAGGCCGAAAAACAAGGCTTTTCATGGGCTGCCAGGCCATTGAGTTAAACCTATATACAAACCTTATAAGATGGACCTCACATAACCAATCGTCATTTTAACTTTGACAAGTTCAGTGTCTGCATAAGATTGACTTGTCAAACGTTCGGCGAGTCATTCCAGGATTACCTGGGCGGAGTGGCTTACTTAAAAAGGCAGGATAACCCGGGGTTTTAGGTGAATACACCTGGCTTCCAAGCCTGTCTTTTAAGCCTATTACAAGGGTTATAAAAACTCTTTGTTCTTTAGAACAAAAGAGCCCCCAAGCAATATTTTGAGCTGTGCTCAAGGGGCACCTATGTTTGAGTTGTGCTATTGCAATGGACTCTCTTTGGTCCCTTTAACCTGGGTAGCAAGCCCCCAAGTTTTTTTATGTGTGGCCTATAAGCTGGATCAAAGGGTAATCATAACTTTGCTGTATAAAGCAGAAGCCCCCAAGTGACCAAAAAACTCGTTATTTAAAGAGAAAAAACGACAGAGGCCCTGCTTTAACAGGGATGCCGACTTTATTATATTGATCATAATATATACATTGTCAAAATATGTACATTAGAAGAGCTAGTGGCTCAAGTGTAGTAAGGCCGAAGATGAGCAATATTCCACGGCCGGCGGGTCTCTTCCTCCGACGTGCGTGAGTCCTTATGGTCTCGAACATCGATAAGGTAATATGACCCATTGTTCAGATTCTTGCTGACCACAAAGGGTCCTTCCCAAGGTGGGGATAACTTGTGCATATCAGTCTGATCCTGGATAAGCCGGAGCACCAGATCGCCTTCTTGGAAAGTTCTAGTTTTAGCCCGGCGGATGTGATAATGGCGCAGATCTTGCTGGTAAATCGCCGAACGAGCCGCCGCGATGTCACGCTCTTCATCCAACAGGTCAAGTGCTTCCTGACGTGCTTTTTCATTGTCAGCTTCAACATAAGCCGCCACACGAGGTGAGTCATTACGGATGTCACTAGGGAGAACCGCTTATGCTTCGTAAACCATGAAGAAAGGCGTGTATCCCGTAGATCTATTAGGGGTGGTATTAATGCTCCATAACACGGAAGGTAACTCCTCCATCCAACAACCCGGCGTCCTCTACAGGGGAACCATAAGCCGGGGCTTGATGCCTTTTCAAGATCTCTTGATTGGCTCTCTCAGCTTGACCATTAGATTGGGGGTGAGCCACTGACGACACATCAAGCCGGATATGCTCACGTTGACAAAATTCTTCCATAGCACCCTTAGAGAGATTAGTGCCATTGTCTATTATGATGTTGTGTGGAAAGCCAAAACGGAAGATCACCTTCTTCATGAATTGAACCGTCGTTGCTGCATCACACTTACTGACTGGTTGTGCCTCTACCCACTTAGTGAACTTATCAACCGCCACCAAAAGGTGGGTCTTCTTATCCTTGGATCTTTTGAAAGGTCCAACCATATCAAGCCCCCAAACTATAAACGGCCAAGTAATTGGAATCATCCTCAATTCTTGAGCCGACCCATGAGCTCGTCGTGAAAATTTCTGACATCCATCACAATTGCTGACCAAGTCCTACGCATCAGCATGAGCTGTTAGCCAATAAAACCCATGACGAAAAGCTTTGGCTACAAGAGATTTTGAACTGGCATGATGACCACAGTCTCCTTCATGAATCTCACGCAGGATCTCACAACCCTCTTCTGGAGAAACACAATGTTGAAATGCCCCTGTGACACTGCGATGATGTAGCTCTCCATTAACAATTGTCATTGACTTAGACCGCCGAGATATCTGCCTGGCTAAGGTTTCATCCTCAGGTAACTCACCCCGGGTCATATAAGCCAAATAAGGTACTGTCCGATCAGGAATTACATGAAGAGCTGCCACCAACTGAGCCTCCGGGTCTGGAATAGCCAAATCCTCCTCTGTGGGTAACTTGACCGATGGGTTATGAAAAACATCAATAAAAACATTAGGCGGCACCGGTTTACATTGAGAACCCAATCGGCTTAAGGCATCAGCCGCTTCATTTTTCTCTCTGATCCACATGCTCAACTTGATAACCTTTGAAATGACCAGCAATGACATCCACTTCTTGTCGATAAGCTGCCATGAGTGGATCCTTAGAATCCAAAGCGCGAGAGACTTGTTGAGCTACCAAATCTGAGATGGTGATAGAATTGGTATATGGATGGTAGATAAAGGTTTTTGTAATCTGAAAATATAAAAACAGCAAGGTAACTAATGATAAAAGTGAGCACAAACGGTATTGCAATGCTAGGAAACAAGGCCTAGGGTTCATACTTTCACTAGTGCAAGTTCTCTCAACAATAATAACATATTTGGATCATATAACTATCCCTCAACATGCAACAAAGAGTCACTCCAAAGTCACTAATAGTGGAGAACAAACGAAGAGATTATGGTAGGGTACGAAACCACCTCAAAGTTATCCTTTCTGATCGATCTATTCAAGAGTCCGTAGTAAAATAACATGAAGCTATTCTTTCCGTTTGATCTATCATAGAGTTTGTACTAGAATAACACCTTAAGATACAAATCAACCAAAACCCTAATGTCACCTATATACTCCAATGTCACCTCAAGTATCCGTAGGTATGATTATACGATATGCATCACACAATCTCAGATTCATCTATTCAACCAACACAAAGAACTTCAAAGAGTGCCCCAAAGTTTCTACCGGAGAGTCAAGACGAAAACGTGTGCCAACCCCTATGCATAGGTTCATAGGCGGAACCCGCAAGTTGATCACCAAAACATACATCAAGTGGATCAATAGAATACTCCATTGTCACCACGGGTATCCCACGCAAGACATACATCAAGTGTTCTCAAATCCTTAAAGACTCAATCCGATAAGATAACTTCAAAGAGAAAACTCAATCCATTACAAAAGAGTAGAGGGGGAGAAACATCATAAGATCCCACTATAATAGCAAAGCTCGCGATACATCAAGATCGTATCACCTCAAGAACACGAGAGAGAGAGAGAGAGATCAAACACATAGCTACTGGAACATACCCTCAGCCCCGAGGGTGAACTACTCCCTCCTCGTCATGGAGAGCGTCGGGATGATGAAAATGGCCACCGTTGAGGGGTTCCCCCCTCCGGCAGGGTGCCAGAATGGGTCTAGATTGGTTTTCGGTGGCTACGGAGGCTTCTGGCAGCGGAACTCCCGATCTATTCTGCTCCCCGAAGTTTTTAGGGTATATGGATATATATATATAGGAGGAAGAAGTATGTCGGTGGATCTCCGGGCTGTCCATGAGGCAGGGGGGCACGCCCAGGGGGGTGGGCGCGCCCCCACCCTCGTGGGCAGCCCGGGACTCTTCTGGTCCATCTCCGATACTCCGTGGGCTTCTTCTGGTCCAAAAATAATTTCCATGAAGTTTCAGGTCAATTGGACTCCGTTTGATTTTCCTTTTTTGTGATACTCTAAAACAAGGGGAAAAAAACAGAAACTGGCACTGGGCTCTAGGTTAATAGGTTAGTCCCAAAAATCATATAAAATAGCATATAAATGCATATAAAACATCCAAGGTTGATAATATAATAGCATGGAACAATCAAAAATTATAGATATGTTGGAGACGTATCAGCATCCCCAAGCTTAATTCCTGCTCGTCCTCGAGTAGGTAAATGATAACAACAGAATTTTTGATGTGGAATGCTACCTAACATATTTATCCATGTAAATCTCTTTATTATGGCAAGAATATTCAGATCCATAAGATTCAAGACAAAACTTTAATATTGACATAAAAAATAATAATACTTCAAGCATACTAATAGAGCAATCATGTCTTCTCAAAATAACATGGCCAAACAAAGCTATCCCTACAAAAACATATAGTCTGGCTATGCTCTATCTTCACCACACAAAATATTTAAATCATGCACAACCCCGATGACAAGCCAAGCAATTGTTTCATACTTTTGATGTTCTCAAACTTTTTCAATCTTCACGCAATACATGAGCGTGAGCCATGGATACAGCACTATATGTGGAATAGAAGGGTGTTTGTGGAGAAGACAAAAAGGGAGAAGATAGTCTCACATCAACTAGGCGTATCAACGGGCTATGGAGATGCCCATCAATAGATATCAATGTGAGTGAGTAGGGATTGCCATGAAAGCTCAACAAAAGGAACTAAGTGGGTGTGCATCCAACTCGCTTGCTCATGAAGACCTAAGGCATTTTGAGGAAGCCCATCATTGGAATATACAAGCCAAGTTCTATAATGTAAAATTCCCACTAGTATATGAAAGTGACAACATAGGAGACTCTCTATCATGAAGATCATGGTGCTACTTTGAAGCTCAAGTGTGGTTAAAGGATAGTAGCATTGTCCCTTCTCTCTTTTTCTCTCATTTTTTAATTTGGGCCTTTTCTCTCTTTTTTATGGCCTCTTTTTTTAGTCTGGAGTCTCATCCCGACTTCTGGGGGAATCATAGTCTCCATCATCCTTTCCTCACTGGGACAATGCTCTAATAATGATGATCACCACACTTTTATTTACTTACAACTCATGAATTACAACTCGATTCTTAGAACAAAATATGACTCTATATGAATGCCTCCGGCGGTGTACCGGGATATGCAATGACTCATGAGTGACATGTATGAAAGAATTATGAACGGTGGCTTTGCCACAAATACAATGTCAACTAAATGATCATGCATAGCAATATGACAATGATGGAGCGTGTCATAATAAACGGAACGGTGGAGAGTTGCATGGAAATATATCTCGGAATGGCTATCGAAATGCCATAATAGGTAGGTATGGTGGCTGTTTTGAGGAAGGTATATGGTGGGTTTATGGTACCGGCGAAAGTTGTGCGGTATTAGAGAGGCTAGCAATGGTGGAAGGGTGAGAGTGCGTATAATCCATGGACTCAACCTTAGTCATAAAGAACTCACATACTTATTGCAAAAATCTATTAGTTATCAAAATGAAGTACTATGCGCATGCTCCTAGGGGGATATATTGGTAGGAAAAGACCATCGCTCGTCCCCGGCCGCTACTCATGAGGAAGACAATCAATAAATAAATCATGCTCCGACTTCATCACATAACGGTTCACCATACATGCATGCTATGGGAATCACAAACTTTAGAACAAGTATTTCTCAAATTAACAACTACTCAACTAGCATGACTCTAATATCACCATCTTCATATCTCAAAACAATCATAAAGAATCAAACTTCTCATAGTATTCAATGCACTTTATATGAAAGTTTTTATTATACCCATCTTGGATGCCCATCATATTAGGACTAAATTCATAACAAAAGCAAATTACCATGCTGTTTAGGACTCTCAAAATAATATAAGTGAAGCACGAGAGTTCATCTATTTCTTCAAAATAAAACCGCCATTGTGCTCTAAAAGATATAAGTGAAGCACTAGAGCAACAACAAACTACTCCGAAAGATATAAGTGAAGATCAATGAGTAGTCGAATAATTATGCAACTATGTGAAGACTCTCTAACATTTAAGAATTTCATATCTTAGTATTTTATTCAAATAGAAGCAAAACTAAATAAAATAAAATGACACTCCAAGCAAAACACATATCATGTGGTAAATAAAAATATAGCTCCAAGTAAAGTTACCGATGAACGAAGACGAAAAAGGGGATGCCTTCCGGGGCATCCCCAAGCTTAGGCTCTTTCCACTCCTTGTTCCATAATCATCGAATCTTTACCCAAAACTTGAAAACTTCACAACACAAAACTTAACAGAAAACTTGTAAGCTCCGTTAGCGAGAGAAAACAAAACACCACTTCAAGGTACTATAATGAACTCATTCTTTATTTATATTGGTGTTAAACCTACTGTATTCCAACTTATCTATGGTTTATAAACTCTTTTACTAGCCATAGATTCATCAAAATAAGCAAACAACACATGAAAAACAGAATCTATCAAAAACAGAACAGTCTGTAGTAATCTGTAATTAACGCAAACTTCTGGAACCCTAAAAATTCTAAACTAAATTTCTGGATGTGAGGAATTTATCTATTAATCATCTGCAAAAATAATTAACTAAATAGCACTCTCCAATAAAAAATGACAGCAATTCTCGTGAGCGCTAAAGTTTCTGTTTTTTTACAGCAAGATCAACAAGACTTTCCCCAAGTCTTCCCAACGGTTCTACTTGGCACAAACACTAATTAAAACATAAAAACTCAATCCTAACAGAGGCTAGATATATTATTTATTGCTAAACAGGATCAAAAAGTTTGGAGCAAAAATAAAAATTTGGGTTGCCTCCCAACAAGCGCTATCGTTTAACGCCCCTAGCTAGGCATGATGATTTCAATGATGCTCACATAAAAGATAAGAATTGGAACATAAAGAGAGCATCAAGAAGAATATGACTAGCACATTTAAGTATAACCCACTTCCTATGCATAGGGATTTTGTGAGCAAACAACTTATAGGAACAATAATCAACTAGCATAGGAAGGCAAAACAAGCATAACTTCAAAACTTTAAGCACATAGAGGGGAAACTTGATATTATTGCAATTCCTACAAGCATATTTTCCTCCCTCATAATAACTTTCAGTAGCATCATGAATGAATTCAACAATATAACCAGCACCTAAAGCATTCTTTTCATGATCTACAAACATAGAAATTTTATTACTCTCCACACAAGAAAAATTCTTCTCATGAATAGTAGTGGGAGCAAACTCAACAAATAACTATCATGTGAGGCATAATCCAATTGAAAGCTAAAATAATGATGACAAGTTTCATGGATATCATTATTATTTATAGCATACAAGTCATCACAATAATCATCATAAATAGCAACTTCGTTCTCATAATCAATTGGAACCTCTTCTGAAATAGTGGATTCATCACAAAATAAAGTCATGACCTCTCCAAATCCACTTTCATCAATATAATCATCATAAATAGGAGGCATGCTTTCATCATAATAAATTTGCTCATCAAAACTTGGGGGACAAAAAATATCATCTTCATCAAACATAGCTTCCCCAAGCTTGTGGCTTTGCATATCATTAGCATCATAGATATCCAAGGAATTCATACTAACAACATTGCAATCATGCTCAACATACAAAGATTCAGTGCTAAACATTCTAATGCATTCTTCTTCTAGCACTTGAGCACAATTATCGGAATCCTTATTCTCACGAAAGACATTAAAAGGATGAAGCATATGAGGTAAACTCAATTCCTTTTTTATAGTTTTCTTTTATAAACTAAACTAGTGCTAAAACAAGAAACAAAAAGATTCAATTGCAAGATCTAAAGATATACTTTCAAGCGCTAACCTCCCCAGCAACGGCGCCAGAAAAGAGCTTCATATCTACTACATAACCTTCTTCTTGTAGACGTTGTTGGGCCTCCAAGTGCAGAGGTTTGTAGGACAGTAGCAAATTTCCCTCAAGTGGATGACCTAAGGTTTATCAATCCGTAGGAGGCGTAGGATGAACATGGTCTCTCTCAAAAAACCCTGCAACCAAATAACAAAGAGTCTCTTGTGTCCCCAACACACCCAATACAATGGTAAATTGTATAGGTGCACTAGTTCGGCGAAGAGATGGTGATACAAGTGGTATATGGATGGTAGATAAAGGTTTTTGTAATCTAGAAATATAAAAACAGCAAGGTAACTAATGATAAAAGTGAGCACAAATGGTATTGCAATGCTAGGAAACAAGGCCTAGGGTTCATACTTTCACTAGTGCAAGTTCTCTCAACAATAATAACATATTTGGATCATATAACTATCCCTCAACATGCAACAAAGAGTCACTCCAAAGTCACTAATAGTGGAGAACAAACAAAGAGATTATGGTAGGGTACGAAACCACCTCAAAGTTATCCTTTCTGTCATGGATATGGGACATGGGTATCCTCATGGAGGTAGGCCACGGCCCATCATGGGAGGTGGCCCAGCAGGCCGACTTAAACAGTTTGAACAAGACCTGGATTGCTATCCGTCTTGTAATAGAAAAGAGACTAGTCCTAATCCTACTAGGACTCTACATGTAGGCCGGCTCCTTCAACTTATATAAGGAGGGGCAAGGCTCCCCAAAAGGGACAAGATTCACAAGTTCCACGAGTTGGACAAGTTAGGTTTAGACAATAGCTCTCAAGATAGAGCACTCTTGTAACCGTGATCATTATCATCATCAATATCAATGAAGCAGGACGTAGGCTTTTACCTCCACCGTGAGGGGCCGAACCTGGGTAAAACCTCGCATCTCTCGTCCCACTCAACCCCTCTCAAGCTACCACATAGATGCGCTAGCCTCACGACTAAGTCCTGACACTAAGGACATCTGCCGTGACAATTCCACGACAGTTGGCGCCCACCGTGGGGCCGGCGCACGATGGTGTTGAGTTCTTGAAGGGATTTTTCACAAGGATCGAGAAGTTTACAATGAAAAATAGCCTATTTGGAAGGATCTGTGTAAGTTTTTCCGTCCATTGTTTCTAGATCTTTCCGATCGCAAAACAACCGAAGGAAATCCACAGTTATTGTAAGCGATCCACTGTTATGTTCGCACAAACGATGTATACTAGCACATCGACTAGTACACTTAACGTCAAGAGAGAAAAATCATAATTGGTGGCAATCAGGAAAGTGAATCAGACAGCCATCGCGTCAAGTGGTGTACTAATCCCAACACAGAGATCAAGGACTACTACAGATACAGGATCAAATCAACGTGGGTCTCCAGACCAGCGGTGACCCGGAATTGGATACGACCATGATTCAGAGACGGATACGGCCACGATTGTGGTTTCGCTTCGAGCGACCTGCCGCCCCAGTACTTCGAGCCGCCGGCGCCCCTATGCAGCGGTGGCACCTGCCTCCGCCGACAAGTCGCTAACGGCAAGTTGTCTTCGAATTACCGCCGAGTGGCCGTCGCTGCTGTACCTCTGCGGCCACGACCTGCTTGAAGCCACCGTCGCTCCGCCGTTCCTCCGTCCGTCGATGCGGTCCAAAGTCGTCGGCGCTGTGGCCGCGTCTTTTTCTTTAGAGCTGCTATCACGCCTTCAAAATAGAGTCGATGTCACCTTCAAGGCACGCTCGTCCCGGCCCTGAGCTGTCTCCGCGCCTAAATCGCCCTCACCATTGTCCGAGCCATTGCTGGACTCGCTTCTACCTCGACTGTGTTGAGTTATTGCTTCGCGGAGGCACTCTGACCCCGTTGTTGACTCTACCGCCCGTACTGACCCGCCAATGATGTCGTCACACTCCTCCTCTGCCTTGCCGAGGACTTCCTTGAACCGCCTCGTTTCGCTACGGCCGCCGGCTGCAAAGCGTTTACCTAACCCGTCCCTGCTCGAGGGCCTCCTACATCCTGCCGACTGATGTTGTTCAGCTGCCGTGGTGGCTTGCGCATCTGGATAAGAAAACAGAACAAAAAGGCCTGGTTGGATGAAAAATCAAAGTGGCCAGGTGTTAATCCTTCTCGATGGATATAAGGAACAGGAGGAATTCTGTAACAGTACTGACAGCTTATCACGAACCATCTGGTGTGATCATATCAGGTGATATTCGTCCGGTTATTTTAGCGCATATTAATTTGATTGAAAACAGTTACTCTGTCTTTCAATATATTTTATGCAGGACAAAGTCCATTACCAAAGTGGGTCGTGCCATGGACAGGAGAGCTTAATCAACATCAACCAAGCTGGCTTGCACTGCGCCATCTATTCTCCTGTTCGGCGGTTTTTTCGGCTACACGTCTTCAAAAATTCCAGTTTGCACCGCCGGTTCGAACCGTCAGCTGGGTTACCGATTTGGGACTCCTACGCGGGATCATCTACTGCCTCATTGCGGTCGACCCCAACGGTCCGCTGGCTTATGCCACATCATAAAAACAAGCTAAGTCACTTTTATATTTAAATTTCATTTTTTTCAGTCAATTAAACATATCCGGCACCTTTGAGTTAATCTCGGGGGCTATCGTTTCTTCTCATAAAGTTGAGTCGTAAGGTTACCAAAGAGGACTATTTGCCACGATGCACAGTTCAAACATGGGTGCCTTACATATCAGCAAAATAATTTTATGTTCGTTCTTTACTAAGTCAGATGCAACTCGTAACCGACCAAGTAGTGGGTATGGTATTGTCAATCGACTCTGATGCCTATCATGGACTTTGTCGACCCTGAACATATCATATTCCATGAAAAAATTCCACGCGAAAGCCTACTTAGTCGAGTCGAACGATTAACAACTTGAACACAAGTTGACAAATTCATCGAAATTATTATTTAATTTTGTTTTATACATCACGAACGATGTAATGCATTCATGTGTTTTATTTCAGGAACAAAGAGCCTCAAGACGACTCCTTGTGTCGCCTCGAGCCTCGGGGGCTATCAAGCCAGAATTTATGAAAAAACGGACTTTGTTCATTACCAAAACACAAGTTCACAAACCACCGGATTGTTAAAGGCCTAAACAAACCCGGCGCTCGGGGGCTACAGATGATATACATACTATGGGAGTTGGAAAAAATTCGGAAAGACCTGGCTAGGGAAGACCCAGCTTGGAGACAGAATCCAGCCTCGGAGGACAACCCGACAACATCAACGTCGACGCTTCATGACCCGACAATCTCTTCATCCACATTTCAGCATCCATTACGTCAATGACCCGGAAAAAAGCTCCACGTTCAAGGAAGACAAAAGCATCAACAAAATCAAGACCTTCCGCCCGACTCTTCGAGCCACCCGAAAGCTCGGGGGCTACTGTCGTGGATATGGGACATGGGTATCCTCATGGAGGTAGGCCACGGCCCATCATGGGAGGTGGCCCAACAGGCCGACTTAAACAGTTTGAACAAGACCTGGATTGCTATCCGTCTTGTAATAGAAAAGAGACTAGTCCTAATCCTACTAGGACTCTACATGTAGGCCGGCCCCTTCAACTTATATAAGGAGGGGCAAGGCTCCCCAAAAGGGACAAGATTCACAAGTTCCACGAGTTGGACAAGTTAGATTTAGACAATAGCTCTCAAGATAGAGCACTCTTGTAACCGTGATCATTATCATCATCAATATCAATGAAGCAGGACGTAGGCTTTTACCTCCACCATGAGGGGCCGAACCTGGGTAAAACCTCGCGTCTCTCGTCCCACTCAACCCCTCTCAAGCTACCACATAGATGCGCTGGCCTCGCGACTAAGTCCTAACACTAAGGACAACTGCCGTGACAATTCCACAACACTTTCTGATCGATCTATTCAAGAGTCCGTAGTAAAATAACATGAAGCCATTCTTTCCGTTCAATCTATCATAGAGTTCGTACTAGAATAACACCTTAAGATACAAATCAACCAAAATCCTAATGTCACCTAGATACTCCAATGTCACCTCAAGTAGCCGTGGATATGATTATACGATATGCATCACACAATCTCAGATTCATCTATTCAACCAACACAAAGAACTTCAAAGAGTGCCCCAAAGTTTCTACCGGAGAGTCAAGATGAAAACATGTGCCAACCCCTATGCATAGGTTCATGGGCGGAACCCGCAAGTAGATCACCAAAACATATGTCAAGTGGATCAATAGAATACCCCATTGTCACCACGGGTATCCCACGCAAGACATACATCAAGTGTTCTCAAATCCTTAAAGACTCAATCCGATAAGATAACTTCAAAGGGAAAACTCAATCCATTACAAAAGAGTAGAGGGGGAGAAACATCATAAGATCCAATAATAATAGCAAAGCTCGCGATACATCAAGATCGTATCACCTCAAGAACACGAGAGAGAGAGAGAGAGAGAAATCAAACACATAGCTACTAGTACATACCCTCAGCCCCGAGGGTGAACTACTCCCTCCTCGTCATGGAGAGCGCCGGGATGATGAATATGGCCACCGGTGAGGGGTTCCCCCCTCTGGCAGGGTGCCGGAACAGGTCTAGATTGGTTTTCGGTGGCTATGGAGGCTTCTGGCGGCGGAACTCCCGATCTATTCTGCTCCCCGGAGTTTTTAGGGTATATGGATATATATATAGGAGGAAGAAGTACGTCGGCAGATCTCCGGGCTGTCCACGAGGCAGGGGGCGCGCCCAGGGGGTGGGCACGCCCCCCACCCTCGTGGGCAGCCCGGGACTCTTCTGGTCCATCTCCGATACTCCGTGGGCTTCTTCTGGTCCAAAAATAAGTTCCGTGAAGTTTCACGTCAATTGGACTCCATTTGATTTTCCTTTTCTGCAATACTCTAAAACAAGGAAAAAAACAGAAACTGGCACTGGGCTCTAGGTTAATAGGTAAGTCCCAAAAATCATATAAAATAGCATATAAATGCATATAAAACATCCAAGGTTGATAATATAATAGCATGGAACAATCAAAAATTATAGATACATTGGAGACGTATTAGCTGCTCAGACCAGCGTAAGTAATGGGGAACTGCCGGCTCAACAGCATTGACTGCCCTCTTATGAAGCTTCTGGTCACGCTTACATAAGCTAGTGGTGAAGACATGATATTTTCCACTATTCAACTGTTTCGGGTTGCTCTGATAACCAGACTGTTGTTGTTGTTGACTCCCCTGATTATTCTGCTGATTATAACCACCCTGGTTGCCGTGATTACCTTGATTTCCTTGGAACCCAGAGTTAGAGCCGCCAGCGCCATAACTCGGTCTGTGAGAGCCGGATCTTGAACCGCCACCTGGCCCATGATTGTCTTGAAAAAGATTGGAATTCTTGTACTCCTTCATAATGTAACAATCCTTCCAGAGGTGCCCGGACGGTCTTTCTCGCGTACCATGTCTTGGGCAGGGCTGATTTAATATCTGTTCAAGATTGACACCAGATCCTCCGGTCCATGGGGGCAGTTTACCCTTACAATGCTGACCATTATTCTGTGCATTGGTGTTAGCCACAAAGTCAAAACTATTATCGGCTTTGCGCTTATCGTTGCCTCCCTGGTTCGCCAGGTTATGCTGCTGCCCCTTGGTGTTACTGCTCTTCTTTCCCTTCCCCGGCTTTTTGTCATCGGACTCGGGGTCCTTGGTACTATCAGAGTTGGCATACTTAACCAGAGTCGCCATGAGTGTCCCCATGTCATTGCAGTGGCGTTTAAGCCGCCCTAATTTCTATTTTAGGGGCGTGAAACAACAATTGTTCTCCAACATCAACACCACTGAGTCGGCATTGATGCGATCCGATGAGTGCAGGATTGTTGAGATCGGGTGCACCCAATGGGTTGTCGACTCACCTTCTTCTTGGACACAGGAGGCTAGATCCACAATTGACATGGGCTGCTTACATGTATCCTTGAAGTTCTAGATGAATCAGGCCTTTAACTCGGCCCATGACCTGATGGAATTGGCAGGGAGCCCCTTCAACCAAGTGCGGGTCGTTCCCTCCAACATCAGGGGGAAATATTTAGCACATGCAGCCTCGCTGACATCTAGCAATTCCATGGCCATCTCATAACTCTCAATCCATGCCTCGGGACTTAAATCAGCTGTATAGTTAGGCACCTTGCGAGTACCCTTGAAATCCTTGGGCAGACACTCATTACGTCGATCCGGTACTAAGCATGGCACGCCCAAATTTCCAAAGGTCACACCTGGCTCCACAGAAGTGGTTGGACGAACCGAAGTAGGTTGACGGGCCGCATATTGTGCCGCCAGCTCGGCCTCTCGACGTGCTCTTCCTTGATCCACTACGTTCTGAGCATCAGCACCTCCGCCCGTCGGGTTATGTCCACGAGGCGGGTTACGGTTCCGTCCACTGCTTGACACAGCCGGCTCATCAATATGTCTGCTGTAACTCCGGCTCGGGCGAGGGGTGGAGTGAATCCTGTCACGACTGTAAGAATAAGCCTGCTCCTGAGTCAGTGCTGTATGAAGAAGCTCTCTAGCCCTCCGTGTTTCAACCGCCGTCGGTGACTCACCATCTACCGGGAGAGCCGCTAATCATGACAACGTAGCGATCATATTATCCAAAGGGTTAGAATAATGACCCGGTGGCGTCGGCACGTGCTGCGGCGGGTTATTGTTCTGACGAGGTGGGTCTGTCGTGCGTGGCTGAACCGGCATACCCATCCCAGGTGCTTCAACCTGGTTTACCACTGACGGGTTACTGGTTCCTGCTCCTGGCGTGTTAAAGAGATTTATTGCCTCATAAACCGAGGGCAGGCGAGTCTGATGCCTCCTCCTCATGACCTCATTTGAAGCGTTCCGATCTAGCATGAGCCGGTAAGACTGTGACTGAATCCGCTATGCCTGAGCATCCAAAGCAGCCCGCTCCTCGGCCATCCTAGCATTTTCTGCGTTTAGCTCCTCCTTGTCCTGTGCTGTCTCATCACGCAACTTCGTGATCGTCGCATTATGCTGATCTTGATCCGCCGGGTTAACCACCGCTGTTAACAGTGCTGTTAGCTTATCCAATAAGTCAGTTAAGACCCGAGCCGACGGGCGCTCAGGGCATCCTGCCCCGGCAGCCGCTACCGCCGCTGGCCCAGAAATTAGCTCTGCTGTCGTCGATGAGTGATGCACGGGTTGTGTACCGGTCATGAAAATTGCAACCCGGTTTGGCGGCTCACAGGGGTCCGGAATACTGTCGCCATCGGAATAGCCTCCAAGCCGGCCATCTTGCAGTTGATACAATGACTCGGTCTCGCTAGTGGATGACTCGCCATCAGAGTAAACGATGGTCTCATCACCAGATGCCGATCTATCCTCAAATTCCGCTCCATGGATAAATCCCACGAAGGCACGATTCATGGCGGGCCGAACCCGGGCGGGTCTCGCACACTGAGCCGTCTCGATGATGTCGGTGCAGATGTCTGGCTCAGGGCCCGGTTCGCCGATCTTGCCGATGAAGACGTGAATTCTGCCGAAGGGGACTCGGTACCGTACTCAATTGAGCCGGCCTCGGGGCCCTAGCCTGCATCATCGATGTAGAGCTTGTCGCGACGACTCTTGGTCATCCGGCCCACGGCGTATCCCTTGATCCCTTCGAAGTTGCCCTCTAAGAACTTGAAACCATCTTGCGACAGCCCCACGATGGGCGCCAACTGTCGTGGAATTGTCACGGCAGATGTCCTAGTGTGAGGACTTAGTTGTGGAGCCATCGCAATGAGGTTAACTTAAAGGGGTTAATCAGGACAAAGGACACGAGGAGTTTATACTGGTTCGGCCCCTTACGGTGAAGGTAAAAGCCTAATCCAGTTTGAGGTGGTATTGCTAGGGTTTCGATGAGCAGGGAGCAGATACGCTTAACCTGGATCTCGATCTATTGTTTCTTGTCCTAAGCCGCCGCCGGGTCGTCCCCTTATATACATGGGTTGACGCCCTACGGCCTACAGAGTCCCGGCCGGCTCATACAACGTATCTGGCTCGGTGACCTTTCTTACATACCTTATAATACAAGTTTACATACATGGCGGTTTATATTTGTGGGCCTTAAGCCGCCTTCGGGTTTGGGCCTTCTACTAATCCTACCTATGAACCGCTATTGTTAATATGCTCTTGGGCTTCATAGAGATGAATTGCCATAGGGATGACCCGGCCCCTCCTGGGCGGGTCATACCTAATAGTCATATCCCCAACAGGTCCATAGTTATTAGCTAGATGGCTTCTTCTCTCTCTTTGGATATCAATACAAAGTTCTCCTCGATTCTCTTGGAGATCTATTCGATGTAATTCTTTTTGCAGTGTGATTGTCGAGATCCGATGAATTGTGGGTTTATGATCAAGATTATCTATGAACAATATTTGATTCTTCTCTGAATTCTTTTATGCATGATTTAATATCTTTGCAAGTCTCTTTGAATTATCAGTTTGGTTTGGCCTACTAGATTGATCTTTCTTGCAATGGGAGAAGTGCTTAGCTTTGGGTTCAATCTTGTGTGTCCTTTCCTAGTGACAGCAGGGGCAGCAAGGCACGTATTGTATTGCTGCCATCGAGGATAAAAAGATGGGGGTTATATCATATTGCTTGAGTTTATCCCTCTACATCATGTCATCTTGCCTAATGCGTTACTCTGTTCTTATGAACTTAATACTCTAGATGCATGCTGGATAGCGGTTGATGTGTGGAGTAATAGTAGTAGATGCAGAATCGTTTCGGTCTACTTGTCGCGGACGTGATGCCTATATACATGATCATGCCTAGATATTCTCATAACTATGCGCTTTTCTATCAATTGCTCGACAGTAATTTGTTCACCCATCGTAGAATTTGCTATCTTGAGAGAAGCCACTAGTGAAACCGATGGCCCCCGGGTCTATCTTTCATCATATTATTTTCCTATCTACTTGCTATTTCTATCGTTGTTTATTTTGCAATCTTTATTTTCCAATCTATACAATAAAAATACCAAAAATATTTATCTTATTATCTCTATCAGATCTCACTTTCGTAAGCGACCGTGAAGGGATTGACAACCCCTTTATCGTGTTGGTTGCGAGGTTCTTGTTTGTTTGTGCAGGTACTAGGGACTTGCGTGTTACCTCCTACTGGATTGATACCTTGGTTCTCAAAAACCGAGGGAAATACTTACGCTACTTTGCTGCATCACCCTTTCCTCTTCAAGGGAAAACCAACGCATGCTCAAGAGGTAGCAGATATCGCCTAAGAGGTGGAGCGGGTAGCCGGATTCGCCATCGAGCATCAGGACGTCGTCCCACCGCCTTTTTCCTGGAAGCAAGTGGCCAGGACCATCGCCGCAGTTGGCTCAATCCCCAAGAGTGGGGGTTTTGCCGCTCGCGTGCGGTCCTGCCCGTGCTCCAGGCCGTCGAGCTCCGCTCACGCGTCGCCGGAGAAAGGCCACACCTTGCATGGAAGTGGGTTGCGTCGCCGCCGTCCTGGTGGTTGGGGTGTCACCAGACATGCTGATCGCGGCCCAGCTCGCTTCTCATGGCATCCTTGCCCCCGGCGTTGCGGCTTTCTGCTGGCGTATCATCGCATCCTGCGCCACTCTTGGGCTGCTCTCCTTCGCTGCTCGTTGGTGGCCGCCAATCGCCATTCCAGTCATTCATCGTCCCCCTTACTCCATTTATGCAGCAACCAGGGACCGAGGAGCACCCTCACCGCCCCTACCTTAGTGCCCGTGCCTGCCTCGCGGGGCTGCGCTGCGCAGCGGTGGGCTGTTGATACCAACTTTTAGTGATCCAGTAATGGAACAGAAAAGTGTATCCCACACCTATTTCCCCATAGGTGACCTTGGGTTATCGAACCCATGAGAGGAAGATTCCCTTGAAGTGATGGTCTCTAACCAGCTTTTATTAAAGGATCAATTCCAACTTTTGACCGGATTAATCAAGCAACCAGTGATTCAAACAGTTATAATAAAAAGAGGTACTCATGTGAGGTCTTAATGCTTACAACCATGTATTTGTGTTGGGACTAGATATGATCTTAATTTGTGTGTTGGAAGTCACTCATCATCATGTGCTTGTTACAAATCAAAGTGGGGGATGTGTCCAAATAACATCTTGACCGGCATGAGTCATGCATCAAGAATCAGTTGTCCTACTGCAGGCCCTATCCGTCGCACGAGGTTGTCTCGATAATTAAGATAATGAAATCAGACAAAAGTTGTGGGAGTTTTATGACTACACCTCATGAATTCCCAAGGATTAGATTCGTGTTACCGTACTGAACCTTACTGTCACCGGTGTTCTTTATAATACTTGACGTTCTCCTTGCTCCTAGCCTCACCGGTGCTCGATCTCCATGATCTTGGGTACCTGCAGGGATAAAGATTGCGAACAAGACAAGAGACATCTATGAAACAATTTTATTTCACACATACGGATGTTAATTCAAAGCCCTTCCATTGATCCCCACAATAAATACACAAGGTTGCAAGGCTTATGCCTCAAACCATACCTTACCGGATTACTCACACATAGAGATTAGATCATGAGAATAAAAAAATAGAACACATCTTGAAGATTGATTGATTGCAAATATGTCTTACAATGGATGCCTTGTGCGATGCACGATTACAAGTATGAACCAGATGAAGAAGCACTATGGTGGTGATGGTGGCTATGGAGATGGAAATGGCGGCGGATAGGATAAGTAGATAAAGCTGGTTCTATTCTGGCTTTGCTCGACGCCCCCCCCCATTGACATTTCGATGGGGTCCCCTTTATAGAAGTTGTTTAGGTAGACGATCTGCCTTGAAATCCGAGCCATACGAGCGCCCGTGGTCGTATGAAACATCATCTTTTGTGTTGTTTCTTCTAGCACGCCTCCTGTTGATCCCCTCTTTCTTCATTTTCATTTCTTTCTATGTTCACACGTTATTTCTTTCCTTTTAGCCCATTTTTTATGAAAACACATCAAAGAGAGGATTTGTGGAATCTTTTGCATTTATAAGTCATTAGTAGCAATATCGGAGTGAATATCTCTTTTTTAAATGAAATATCTCGGTTTAAACAATGGTGAATGAGTGTATAAATATCACTCACCAACTCCCCCAAGCTTAAACTTGATCGTCGTCGAGCAACATAGAGAGAAATCTGAATCATAAGGAATTCAATTGTTTAAACCGAAATAACGAGAAGGTTTTGGTTTACTTACTATCGGTACACTTAGATAGCCCTCCACATCTTGACCTGAAAACTTAGTATAGCTATAGCAGTGGCATGGTTATTGTGTAAGTGTTAGTGAAGCAAAGATAACCAATGCAAAGTTTTTGATCTAGCACTACATTATATTTATTCTAGACAACACTTGCTTGCCGTGAATGCATGGAAGAGTTTTCATTGATAGAGACATAAAACCATATGTTAGGGTGTGAAAGGCATGTAGAAAAACATGACACATCAGTGCTCATGAACATATCCACAATTATATCATCCTCAAGGCTCTTAAGCACTTGTGGATTAAATTATCTAGAGGAACTTAGTTGAAGGGTGAACGAGATTATGCCAAAAATCTGTGTTATATCTCTTACATATTTTTTCAAAGCGAATAGACTTGTGGTCTACACTAAAAAACATGAGAGACTAAAATGTCATCCTTATATGTTATATTTGTTTCATTTTTTGCACATGTCCCAAGACTTAACATGACAATTGTAAATAATACTACTTTTTTCAATATGACAATTTCTTAAGATTTTCTAAAACATGATAAATATTTTTTTACAAGATAAGACATCTCCAAATGCTCTAGTGTGATGACTTCTCTTACTCTTCCACATCGGTTTTTGTTTATGTGGCACATTGTTTTATTAATGAGGATAAAGAATCATCTCTTATCATAAATACGGTCTTGTAGTACAATCCAAGAAAAAGATTGTTCGATATCATTTTCACGATCTAATTGGGTCTCCAACGTACTTACGATTTATGAAATATTCATGCCATGTTTGCAATAATTTTATATGGTTTTGGTGCATTTTTATATGATTTTCATGGACTAACATATTAACCTAGTGCCCAGTGCCAGTTGTTGTTTTCTGCTTGTTTTTGGTTTTCCAGAAAACTCATACCGAATGAAGTCCAAACATGACGAAACTTTTTTATGTTTTTTGGAACATAAGAGACCCCAAAGCTTTGTGGAAGGATCATAAGAACCACGAGGTGGTGACAAGGCAACAGGCGCGCCCTGGAGGGTATGGGGGATGTTTCCTTGTGGGCCCCTTGTACCTCCTTTTTGCGTGGAATTAACGCTGAAAATTCTTATAAATATATAGACCCCCAGAAATAAACCTAAAACTTTGACTCCGCCGCCACAAGCCTTTGTTTCGAAGAGATCCCATATGGAGGCCTTTTCTAACTCCCTGTCGGAGGGGGAAACCATCACCGAAGGCCATCTTCTGTTGGGGAACGCAGTATTTTAAAAAAATTCCTACGATCACGGAAGATCTATCTAGGAGATGCATAGCAACGAGAGGGGAGAGTGTGTCTACGTACCCTCGTAGACCGAAAGCGGAAGCGTTTAGTAATGCGGTTGATGTAGTCGAACGTCTTCACGATCCAACCGATCCAAGTACCGAATGTACGGCACCTCCGCGATCAGCCCACGTTCAGCTCGATGACGTCCCTCGAACTCTTCATCCAGTTGAGGCCGAGGGAGAGTTCTGTCAGCACGACGGTGTGGCGACGGTGATGATGAAGTTACTGGCGCAGGGCTCCGCCTAAGCACTATGACGATATGACCGAGGTGTGTAACTGTGGAGGGGGGCACCGCACACGGTTAAGAGAAACGTGTGTGTTCTAGGGTGCCCCCTACCCCCGTATATAAAGGAGGGGAGGGGAGGCGGCCGGCCCTCCTAGGGCGCGCCAGGAGAGGGGAATCCTACTAGGACTCCAAGTCCTGGTAGGTTTCCACCTAAGGAAGAGGGGAAGAAGGAAGGAAGAGGGGGAAGGGAAGGAAAGGGGGGCGCCGCTCCCTTCCCCTAGTCCAATTTGGACCCAAGGGAGGGCACAGCCAACCCCTCCTGGCCCTTCCTCTCTTCCCACTAAGGCCCATCGAGGCCCATTAGTTCCCCCGGGGGGTTCTGATAACCCTCCGGCACTCCGATAACTATCCGGTACCTATCGGAACTCATCCGGTGTTCGAATAACATCGTCCAATATATCAATATTTATGTCTTGACCATTTCGAGACTCCTTGTCATGTCCATGATCTCATCTGGGACTCCGAACAAACTTCGGTCATCAAATCACATAATTCATAATACAAATCGTCATCGAACATTAAGCGTGCGGACCCTACAGGTTCGAGAACTATGTAGAAATGACCGAGACACATTCCAGTCAATAACAAATAGCAGAACCTGGATGCCCATATTGGCTCCTACATATTCTACGAAGATCTTTATCGGTCAAACCGCATAACAACATACGTTGTTCCCTTTGTCATCGGTATGTTACTTGCCCGAGATTTGATCGTCGGTATCATCATACCTAGTTCAATCTTGTCACCATCAAGTCTCTTTACTCGTTCCGTAATGCATCATCCCATGACTAACTCATTAATCACATTGCTTGCAAGACTCATTGTCGATGTCAAAACCGGAGGATCTCGGGTAGGGGGTCCCGAACTATGCGTCTAAGGCGGATGGTAACAGGAGGCAGGGGACACAATGTTTTACCCAGGTTCGGGCCCTCTTGATGGAGGTAAAACCCTACATCCTGCTTGATTAATATTGATGATATGGGTAGTACAAGAGTAGATCTACCACGAGATCGGAGAGGCTAAACCCTAGAAGCTAGCCTATGGTATGATTGTATGTTGATGTTGTCCTATGGACTAAAACCCTCCGGTTTATATAGACACCGGAGAGGTTAGGGTTACACAAGGTCGGTTACAAAGGAGGAGATATCCATATCCGTATTGCCTAGATTGCCTTCCATGCCAAGTAGAGTCCCATCCGGACACGAGACGAAGTCTTCAATCTTGTATCTTCATAGTCTAACAGTCCGGCTGAAAGGATCGAGAAGAGGTGTCTAGAGGGGGGGTGATTAGACACTAAGTGCCAAAATTTGCAGTTTTTAATATTCTTAAGTTTCAGTGGAGTTTAAGCACAAGTTTAACAAACACAATACATATCAAGCAAGCATGCAATGAGTATATGAGCAACGGAAAGTAAAGCATGCAACTTGCAAGAATGAAAAGAGAAGGGTTTGGAGTATTCAAACGCAATTGGAGACACGGATGTTTTTGTCGTGGTTCCGATAGGTGGTGCTATCGTACATCCACGTTGATGGAGACTTCAACCCACGGAGGGTAACGGTTGCGCGAGTCCACGGAGGGCTCCACCCACGAAGGGTCCACGAAGAAGCAACCTTGTCTATTCCATCACGGTCGTCGCCCACGAAGGACTTGCCTCACTAGCGGTAGATCTACACGAAGTAGGCGATTTCCTTGCCCTTACAAACTCCTTGGTTCAACTCCACAATCTTGTTGGAGGCTCCCAAGTGACACCTAGCCAATCTAGGAGACACCACTCTCCAAGAAGTAACAAATGGTGTGTTGATGATGAACTCCTTGCTCTTGTGCTTCAAATGATAGTCTCCCCAACACTCAACTCCCTCTCACAGGATTTAGATTTGGTGGAAAGAAGATTTGAGTGGAAAGCAACTTGGGGAAGGCTAGAGATCAAGATTCATATGGTTGGTGTCGGTGTTAAAACCGGCGGATCTCGGGTAGGGGGTCCCGAACTGTGCGTCTAGGCCGGATGGTAACAGGAGACAAGGGACACGAAGTTTTACCCAGGTTCGGGCCCTCTCGATGGAGGTAAAACCCTATGCCCTGCTTGATTAATATTGATGATATGGGTAGTACAAGAGTAGATCTACCACAAGATCGAGGAGGCTAAACCCTAGAAGCTAGCATGGTATGATTGTTGATGTGTACGTTTCCTACGGACTAAAACCCTCCGGTTTATATAGACACCGGATAGGGTTAGGGTTACATAGAGTCGGTTACAATGGTAGGAGATCTTCATATTCGTATCGTCAAGCTTGCCTTCCACGCCAAGGAAAGTCCCTTCCGGACACGGGACGGAGTCTTCAGTCTTGTATCTTCATAGTCCAGGAGTCCGGCTATCCGAACACCCCCTAATCCAGGACTCCCTCAGTTGGAATGGAATATCTTGACCTCAACACAAGTGTAGGTGGTTCTCTCTCAGAAAATGTGTATTGGAAGTGTAGGTATGTTCTGATGGCTCTCTCCATGAATGAAGAGTGGGTGGAGGGGTATATATAGCCTCCACACAAAATCTAACCGTTACACACAATTTGCCAAACTCGATGGGACCGAATGGTTAAACTCGGTCGGACCGATTCAGCAAACCTAGTGACCGTTAGGATTTTCGGTGGTACTGAGATGCAACTCGGTAGGACTGATATGGTTAGGGTTAGGGCATAACGTAATCTCGGTGTGACCGATTACACAAACTCGGTGGGACCGATTTTGGTAATAAGCTAACCAGAGAGTTGGTCAGGTAAACTCGGTGGGACCAATTCACTCATCTCGGTGAGACCGAAATGTTACAAAAGGGAAACAGAGAGTTTACATTACAATCTCGGTGGGACCGATCGCTCATCTCAGTAAGACCGAAATGTTACGAAGGGAAACAGAGAGATTACAATCCCATCTCGGTGAGACCGAGATCCCTATCGGTGAAACCGATTTGCTAGGGTTTGTGGCAGTGGCTATGACATTTGAAACTCGGTGGTGCCGGATAGATAGAATCGGTGGGGCCGAGTTTGACTTTTGGTTTAGGTCATATGTGGATGTGGGAAGGTAGTTGAGGGTTTTGGAGCATATCACTAAGCACTTTGAGCAAGCAAGCCATTAAGCAACACCTCATCCCCTCTTGATAGTATTGGCTTTTCCTATAGACTCAATGTGATCTTGGATCACTAAAATAGAAAATGTAGAGTCTTGATCTTGAAGCTTGAGCCAATCCTTTGTCCTTAGCATCTTGAAAGGGTTCCACATCCTCTAGTCCATGCCACTCCATTGTTGAACTTATCTGAAACATACTAGGTAAAAGTGTTAGTCCAACAAGAGATATGTTGACATTAATTACCAAAACCACCCAGGGAGCACTTGTGCTTTCAATCTCCCCTTTTTGGTAATTGATGACAACATACATCAAAGCTTTAGATAAAGATATAGAGAATAGCAAGTGAAGCTTTGGAAAGACATGTAACATGCATAGGCTCCCCCTACATGTATGCAATCATGTGAATATTGAATATAGGAGCATGTGAATGCGTAAACATGACAGAGTAAGCAATGTGTTACATATATCTTGGCTATATGCATCAGAGCAAATGATGTGAATGTGAGAAATGTACCTTCATGCTCATGAGTCCTTCTTGCAAACAGTATGTACATCAGCAAGAATTTCTCATTCACATGACTGTGATGCATATACTTACCTTGTGGTCTCGAGTTGGCTTAGGATGGGATGAATCTGCGCAAACAAGGTTAAATAACACAGATACACCTACTGACCAGAGCAAGCAAGAGAAATCACAAGAGAACCAAGACTAGGATGACATGTAGAGTGAGTACTAAGTATCACATTTGATATAGACATGTACCCAAAGGTAAAGATATGCAATAAAATCAGAGATTTCCTTCCCTTAGATGTCTTGCTCCCCCTGAATCTGCATGGGATATTGGGAGAAGATAGGGAACAGAAAATTAGAGCAACAAAAAAGAAAACAACAGAGCTTGAGCTAAAGCAAGCAACCAAACATGTCTTTCCCCTCTTAAAGACATGTGACATCTCTCCTCTTGAACACCAAGCATCTGGGGTCTTTGATGATATTACTTTCTCCTAGTTGAGAAACTCTCTCCCCCTGAGTATTCTCTCTTTCTCCCCCTATAGGAAGGATTAAGCTTTGATGTGATCTCTCTCTCCCCCTTTGACATCAATTTCCAAGAAGGGCTCTTCTGGACATGTGATACAAATGGGTTGGTCCTCAAGTCACAGAGCAAAGCAGCATGTCTAATATGATGCTGGTAGAGGACAAGAATCATTGAGTGGAGCTGGAGCAAACAGAAATCAGGAATAAGTGGCAAGTTGGTTTTCCTGTGATGGAATCGGTGACTCCGAGTTGTGTGCTTCGGTTGCACCGAAAGATTTCGGTTGGGCCGAAGAGAACAAACCGGTGTGACCGAGTTCATCAGAGTGAAACCACTTGTCACCTCAGCTCACTAGACAAGTAAGATCTCACAAGGATATGCAAGGAATTTACTGAAAGATTTGCAATGAATTGGATGTAGAAAATGCAGAACAAAAAGGAAAGAAAAGAAACTAAAAGTTCTACATGAAGTTTTTTTGAAAGGGGAAACAAATATGCAAGAGGCAAAAGCACGGAGAAACACTAGAGAACTTCATCTAGAAATGGTTGGTGACAAAGTCACTTATGTTAGAGTATATTGACTTAGGAGTCAAGTGAGAGCACTTGATCATAGGTCATACTCATCGTTTAAGCTCAAAATGGGGTTAACATTTTTCGTTTAAGCATCTTGATGTATTCACATCTTTTCAAGTTGCTTTGGCTCATGACTTGGAGTAAAGCTTCTCTAAGATGGAATAACATACCTTGGGTGGTGGTGTTGATCTTGATCATGTAGTTGAACTTGTGTGGGTTGCTCAAGGTTGATGTAGTTCATCAAGAGTTGGGAGCACCACTTGGAGTTTGAGTTCATCTACCTACATGGGTTAGCTTTGCAAGGAAGAGCACTCGTGTATCCAAAATGACAATCATGAGACTCAACATAGAATTTGCCAAAGGATATGTTTGAATGGTTTCGTGCTTCCTTGTCTTCAACCACCATTGTGTAGAGACTTGGTGATGTAGAAATTGCTCAAGATGTGAGTGTGTGGCAATCTCATAGATTTAGATTCATCCAAGTACCCACACGGGTTAGATACCATGCAAGGTACAAATATATCCAAGACATATGAATAGCATCATAAGAGAAATATCGAGGATTAGTCATAGGCTCATGCCCCGCATGTATCAAATGGAGTTCCTACTCCAAGTTTGAAGCATCAATGATGTTCAATTCACCTCTCAACCTGCAAAACACTTTCTCATCAAGTGGTTTAGTGAATATATCCGCCAATTGCTTATCGGTGCGAACATGCTTAAGGTTAATGTCCCCTTTTGCAACATGATCTCGAATGAAAAGATGACGAACTTCATTATGCTTAGTTCGAGAATGTTGCACGGGATTGTGAGCAATCTTAATAGCACTTTCATTGTCACATAGTAATGGAACATGTTTCACATATATCCCATTATCTTTAAGAATTTGGGTCATCCAAAGTAATTGAGCACAACATGAACCAGCGGCAATGTATTCCGCTTCGGCGATGGATAAGGATACCGAGTTTTGTTTCTTGGAAGACCAAGATACAAGAGATCTACCAAGGAATTGACAAGTACCTGAAGTGGATTTTCTATCAACCTTGTCTCCGGCATAGTCCGAATCGGAGTAGCCAACAAGATCAAAAGAGGACCTCTTAGGATACCAAATGCCAAAATTTGGTGTATGGATTAGGTATATCACTATCCTTTTCACAGCCTTAAGATGACACTCTTTAGGAGCAGCTTGATATCGTGCACACATGCACACACTTAGCATAATATCGGGACAAGAGGCACATAGATATAACAATGAACTAATCATAGAGCGATAAACCTTTTAATCAACCGGTTCACCATCTTTGGTCAAATCAAGATGTCCACTAGTAGGCATGGGCGTAGTCATACCTTTGCATTCTTGCATATTGTACTTCTTGAATAAGTCCTTGGTGTACTTCGTTTGAGAGACAAAGGTACCTTCCTTAGTTTGCTTGATTTGCAAACCGAGAAAGAATTTGAGTTCACTCATCATAGACATCTCAAACTTCTCCGACATTAGCTTTCCAAACTTCTCACTAAAATGAGGGTTAGTTGAACCAAATATGATATCATCAACATAAATTTGGCACACAAATAGTTCTCCATTAACCCTTTTAGTAAAAAGAGTAGAATCAATTTTACGAATTTGAAAGCCTTTTTCAATAAGGAACTTGGTCAAGCATTTATACCATGCTCTAGGAGCTTGTTTAAGACCATAAAGGGCTTTGTGAAGTTTGTAAACATGATTAGGTTTCTTAGGATTGACGAAGCCGGGAGGTTGCTTAACATAAACTTCCTCCTCGATTTTGCCATTTAGAAAAGCACTTTTAATGTCCATTTGGTACAAGGTGATATCATGGTGATTAGAATAAGCAAGTAATATGCAAATGGACTCAAGTCTAGCAACGGGAGCATATGTCTCACCATAGTCCATACCTTCAACTTGTGTGTAGCCTTGGGCGACGAGACGTGCTTTGTTGCGAACCACTTGTCCATCTTCATCTTGCTTGTTGCGAAATACCCATTTGGTACCAATGATGTTGTGGTTGTTGTCGGGCTTCTCGACCAATGTCCACACTTGATTTCTCTCAAAGTTGTGTAGCTCTTCATGCATACCGTTTATCCAGTCCGGTTCCTCCAATGCTTCTTCAACCTTCATAGGTTCAATGCTAGTGAGTAATGTTCACAAAAGTTAGCTAAGCGAGTTTTAGAGTGAGTGATTCTCCCAGTTTGGATATCATTGTAGATTTGATCGACGGGATGATCCTTAGCAATTCTTGCTCGAACTCGTGAAAGCTTTTGCTTGGGTCGGGGTGGAACATCCTCTTCATCTTGTGCTTCTTCTTGGCCTTCTTCATTGTTGACGTTGTCGTTCTCTTGTCGTGGTGGATAAGGAGGTTGTTGATGTTCATCTTGGTGCGCTTCCTCGTTTTCTTCATCTTGGCGTGTCCCACTTGTGGATGCTTCCGTATCAACTCTTGGTTCACCTTGTCGTGAGGTAGAAGCTTCCACTTGGACGGACGAGGTACTCTCCTTCACTTCCGTTGGACGAATCTTGCCAATGGAAAAGTCTTGAATTGCTTCCGAAGGGTATTTTTCTCCTACATCAATTGGCAATTGCTCTACTTGCAAGCCGTTAGATTCATCAAACTTCACATCTACCGTCTCTTCAACCTTTCGGGTGAAATTGTTGTAGACATGGTAAGTGTGAGAGTTTGAGCCATAACCAAGTAGGAAACCTTCATGAGATTTAGGAGCAAATTTAGAACGATGATGCTTATCAAGAATGTAGCACTTTGAGCCGAATACTCAAAAGTATCCAACTTGGGGTTTGTTACCGGTGAGGAGCTCGTATGCCGTCTTGCCGAGTAGCTTGTGAAGATACAAGCGATTTGTTGCATGACAAGCTGTCTCAACCGCTTCCGCCCAAAAGTGCTTTGGCGTTTTGTACACATCAAGCATCGTTCTTGCCATCTCGATAAGAGTCCGGTTCTTCCTTTCAACAACTCCATTTTGTTGAGGTGTGTACGTAGCCGAGAACTCGTGTGAAATCCCTTCTTCGTCAAGAAAGGTGTCCACATTTGCGTTCTTGAACTCCGTTCCATTGTCGCTCTGAACCTTCTTGATCTTCACGTCAAACTGATTTTGGGCCTTCCTAGCGAAGTTTTTGAAGATCTTTTGGACCTGCGATTTGTCATCAAGAAAGAACACCCACGTAAATCTTGAAAAATCATCAACTATGACTAGACCAAATGAGTTACCACCGAGACTCTTGTAGGCATTTGGACCAAAGAGATCCATGTGAAGTAGCTCGAGTGGTCTTCTTGTGGTCATGATGTTCTTCGCGCGGTGACTTCCTCCAACTTGTTTCCCTGCTTGACAAGCACTACAAAGTCTATCCTTGTCAAATATGACATCTTTTATTCCAAGGATATGATCACCTTTAATAAGCTTATCAACATTTCGCATACCAACATGACCTAGTCTTCTATGCCACAACCATCCTTTAGAAGATTTGGTAATTAAGAAAGTTCTAGGTTGAGCCTTTTTAGTGAAATCAACAATGTAAAGATATCCTCTACGTATACCGGTAAAGACCATTTTATGATTGTCTCTACGAAACACTTGGCAATCTACTTCAGTGAATAAGACATTGAAACCGAAATCCGCAAGTCTAGAAACTGAAAGTAAATTGTATCCAAGGGATTCAACGAGCATGACATTTTGTATGGAGCTATCATGTGAGATGGCCACCTTACCAAGGCCAACCACCTTACCCTTTGAATTATCACCAAAAGTGACATATTTTCGAGGGCCATCGTTTTCAGAAAGCTCACGGAACATATCTTTATCTCCGGTCATATGATCAGTACATCCACTATCAAGGACCCATTCCATTCCTCCAGCCATGTAGCCGCAAAGATTTGCCATAAGACCAAAATGCCTCATTGCATCATCAAGATCATCGTCACTATCATCATCTTCATCATAGTATCCATGTTCAACATCATCTTGTGATTGATCAATTCCTAGAGAGGGTAATTCATTAGATAAATGATCATCACAATGGTTACCTTTATGAATTCTAATAGCTTCGGATATGATATCACTAATGATTCCAACATTTCCTTTAGCACACATGAGATTGGTAAGCTCAAATAGACAATCACCAAAGCTAGGATCACTAGAGTTCATCTTACTCAAGGCAATAGACTTATGGAGAATTTCGTTTAAATTTTTCAAGGAATAATCTGGAAATCGTTCCTCAAGAAATCTCCATATGGTGTAGGCACACTTGAGAGTAGGCAAACATCTAATCAAGTTTCTAGGCAAGCCTCTAATGATGAGCTCAACAGTTCTAAGATTGCGAATCATGTCAATATCTTCATCTAGGGTAGGGTGCAAAGGATCAACATGAGGTGCACAAGGGCTAGTAATGTACTTGTTCAAATGATATTCATTGAAAATCTCAAGCATTTCATTTTTCCACTCATGAAAATACTCTCCATCAAGAATAGGCACTCTATGTCTAAGACTCCCCAAAGTAGACACATCCATCTTCCTCCAATGGTGTTTAAACCAAGGCAATGGAGACCAAAGCTCTGATACCAATTGAAAGGATCGAGAAGAGGTGTCTAGAGGGGGGGTGATTAGACACTAAGTGCCAAAAGTTGCAGTTTTTAATATTCTTAAGTTTAAGTGGAGTTTAAGCACAAGTTTAACAATCACAATACATATCAAGCAAGCATGCAATGAGTATATGAGCAGCGGAAAGTAAAGCATGCAACTTGCAAGAATGTAAAGAGAAGGGTTTGGAGTATTCAAACGCAATTGGAGACACGGATGTTTTTGTCGTGGTTCCGATAGGTGGTGCTATCGTACATCCACGTTGATGGAGACTTCAACCCACGAAGGGTAACGGTTGCGCTAGTCCACGGAGGGCTCCACCCACGAAGGGTCCACGAAGAAGCAACCTTGTTTATTCCATCACGGCCATCGCCCACGAAGGACTTGCCTCACTAGCGGTAGATCTTCACGAAGTAGGCAATCTCCTTGCCCTTACAAACTCCTTGGTTCAACTCCACAATCTTGTTGGAGGCTCCCAAGTGATACCTAGCCAATCTAGGAGACACCACTCTCCAAGAAGTAACAAATGGTGTGTTGATGATGAACTCCTTGCTCTTGTGCTTCAAATGATAGTCTCCCCAACACTCGGCTCTCTCTCACAGGATTTGGATTTGGTGGAAAGAAGATTTGAGTTGAAAGCAACTTGGGGAAGGCTAGAGATCAAGATTCATATGGTTGGAATGGAATATCTTGACCTCAACACAAGTGTAGGTGGTTCTCTCTCAGAAAATGTGAATTGGAAGTGTAGGTATGTTCTGATGGCTCTCTCCATGAATGAAGAGTGGGTGGATGGGTATATATAGCCTCCACACAAAATCTAACCGTTGCACACAATTTGCCAAACTCGATGGGACCGAATGGTTAAACTCGGTCGGACCGATTCAGCAAACCTAGTGACCGTTAGGATTTTCGGTGGGACTGAGATGCAACTCGGTAGGACCGATATGGTTAGGATTAGGGCATAATGTAATCTCGGTGTGACCGATTACACAAACTCGGTGGGACCGATTTTGGTAATAAGCTAACCAGAGAGTTGGTCAGGTAAACTCGGTGGGACCGATTCGCTCATCTCGGTGAGACCGAAATGTTACAAAAGGGAAACAGAGAGTTTACATTGCAATCTCGGTGGGACCGATCGCTCATCTCGGTAAGACCGAAACGTTACGAAGGGAAACAGAGAGATTACAATCCCATCTCGGTGAGACCGAGATCCCTATCAGTGAAACCAATGTGCTAGGGTTTGTGGCAGTGGCTATGACATTTGAAACTCAGTGGCGCCGGATAGATAGAATCGGTGGGGCCGAGTTTGACTTTTGGTTTAGGTCATATGTGGATGTGGGAAGGTAGTTGAGGGTTTTGGAGCATATCACTAAGCACTTTGAGCAAGCAAGCCATTAAGCAACACCTCATCCCCTCTTGATAGTATTGGCTTTTCCTATAGACTTAATGTGATCTTGGATCACTAAAATAGAAAATGTAGAGTCTTGATCTTGAAGCTTGAGCCAATCCTTTGTCCTTAGCATCTTGAAAGGGTTCCACATCCTCTAGTCCATGCCACTCCATTATTGAACTTATCTGAAACATACTAGGTAAAAGTGTTAGTCCAACAAGAGATATGTTGACATTAATTACCAAAACCACCCAGGGAGCACTTGTGCTTTCACCGGCCAATGGAGATAGTCCGGCTGCCCGGAGACCCCCTAATCCAGGACTCCCACAGTAGCCCCTGAACCAGGCTTCAATGACGATGAGTCCGGCGCTCAGTATTGTCTTCGGCATTGCAAGGTGGGTTCCTCCTCCGAATACATCACAGAAGGATTTGAATACAAGGATAGTGTCCGACCCAGCAAAATAAGTTCCACATACCACCGTAGAGAGAATAATATTTCCGCAAATCTAATTTGCTGACTTGTTTTAGCAACACGACATTATGCCATGGCCTGGTGATTATTCGAACCGTTTCCTTTAACTAGCTCCGCACATAACGCGAGGCAGTTTTTCGACACTTCTTGTCAAAGCAAAGATCGTGTCCCCTTATCACGGGATTCTCATCAATACGGGCGTGGGTAACCCAACCACGCCATCGATTACGGCACTTGGGGGATAAGCGAGTTTTACCAGGCTAGTGGGGACGCTTAGTTTCGTCTGCCCATATAAAGGGATAAGGATTTACCTTTTCATCCACGCCTTCTTCCTCCTTTGCTCATTCGTTTTCGCACACTCGAGCTCTAGCGCCCAAGTCCACACTTCCCACCTCAACCTTCTCCAACCATGTCCGGAGCGGGAGGCAGGTGGATGGTCTCCTCCGTCACGGAGGGGGACATCAAGAAGCTGTGCGGAGCCGGATACTTAGCCGCGAATATCGCGCATCGGCTGCCCGCTGCGGGGCAGATCGTCCCTACCCCGGAACCTCACGAGAGGGTAGTTTTCCTCCACCACTTCCTCCGCAGACTGGGGTTTCCCCTCCATCCATTCGTCCGTGGTCTCATGTTCTACTACGGGCTGGACTTTCATGATCTGGCCGCGAACTTCATCCTCAACATTTCGGCGTTCATCGTCGTGTGTGAGGCTTTTCTCCGCATCCGGCCCCACTTCGGCCTGTGATTAAAGACCTTCAATATCAAGCCAAAGGTGGTACGAGGCCAACAAGCACAATGCGGCGGAGCCATGGTGTGCAAGATGCCCAACGTTATATGGCTTGAAGGCTCCTTTGTGGAGACAATAAAGGGATGGCAATCAGCGTGGTTCTACATCACCGAGCCGCGTGACGCCAAATGGGCGGCAACCCCCGAGTTTCGATCCGGATTCCCTACACGGCTCACTTCCTGGAAAGAGAAGGGCTTGTAGTGGGGTTCATCGGTGGAGTTGGATGGACTCCAGAAATGTATCCGGAGTATGGCAAGCAAGAAGCTCAAGCTTGTCAACATAGTCCAGGTTATGCTCATCCGCCGGATCCTCCCGTGTCAACAACGGGATTTTAACTTGTGGGAGTTCGACCTGGCCCGGCACCAGACTCTGAGCGAGCTCTTTGATACGACGCACAAGGACGTCTGGAAGGTGCTGTTCAAGGGCGCCGAGGTCCCTCCTCTCGCCGAGGACCACGGACTAAGCGCGAAGCACCTAGCGCGTTCGGTGAGTTCAATACGTCTCGTAGGACATTTATTTCCCCTAGCTTAATCATGTGCGGGGTCTAATCCCCATGCCTTTGACAGGACTGGGTGGAGATGTCAGGACAGATTAACTGTCCGGCCCCTTTGCCCGAAGACACTGCGGGCGCTCTCCTGACGGAGATGCTAACTCCGGCTCCTTACAAGGCGTCGGAGAAGACCAAGAAGGCCAAGGGAACCCGAAAGAGTTCTCGGCGCCAGGTGTTATGGGACTCATCGTCCGATAACTCTGCGGCACACTCCTCCCCCGAAGACGAGGAGGAAGAATAAGATGCTCCCCCTCCAGGCGAGGGAGACAAGAAAAGGAAGGCCGCCCCAACTGGGGGGCCGAAGGGTCCAAGAAGGGGAGAACTCTCCTTCCGGACTACTCTACCACCGTTGCCGATGATGACGAAGACGAGTGGTTGCCCAGGGCCAAGCCCCTGGGGAGATCGTAAGTATTCGAATACCAGAGTAACTCATAGCATTCCTTTGTCGCACTGCTTTCCCTAACGCCGAACATAATTATGCAGGCCGCCACGAGCTAGTATCGATGTATCATCGGACGGCTCCCTGGGCTCGTCGGACATGGATAGCGATCCAGTCCCAACCGCCACCTCCCCTCATCCTGCGGACGACGCCGAGGTGCTTTCTCATGAGGCACTGGGTCGAGGGGAGATAGTCCTGAAGGCGCCTCAAGGCGGCCTCCCGGACTCCGGGAGCCGAGGGGACAAGGCCCCTGAGAGCTCCGAGTTTGGCCCTCAGCCGAACACCGCGCCGGAACCTCCAGTGGTTCCGGGCTCGGGCAGGCGGCCTCCTTCTAAGAGGGGCAAGACGCCTGTGCCGGTGACCTTTGTCCATCCAGAGGCGCCGGACAATCTGCTGGAAGCGCTTCGCGGCGCTTCCATCGACGAGGAGCACCGTACTATTATGAGTGCGGTGGTCCAGAAGGTTCAGTCCGCCAAGAGCGGATTGACCGAAGCCTGTGCCAGCCTTCTAACAGGCTTTGAGGTAAGTGTTTTAAAATATAGGAAAAATATTACCGCATAGACAGTAGCCCCTGATGCTTTGTTCGGTGTTCACAAAGAAAAGTCGAACAGAGGATCAAATAATATCGCAGGAGTCTAATATAAGTATGTCAATATGCGTATGCATGCCTCGCTGCTGGCATCCGTCGCACTTACTACGGAGGTTGCCGTACTGAAGCAGGACCTTGAGGGGTCCAAGAAAGAGCTCGGCCTTGCCAAGAGGCAGCTCGAGGAGAACAAGGGTAAGTAATACCCTGTCTATAGATATGTATATATATAAAAGACGCGATTGCAAAATGACAGGATCATCGTATATCTGCCAGGGGCCACGACCGAGGTGGCGACCCTGAAGCAGCGCTAACCAAGGCCGAAGATGAAGTGGCCAAGGAGTGCACCGAGCGAGAAAAACAAGAGTGGGCGAGGTGCAGCAAGAGCTCCAGGCTCTCATGACGAAGCACGAGGCGTTGGAGCTTGACTCGAAGACGCGAGAGTCTGAGCTTGCCGCGGCCCTCAAGAGCGCGAAAAGTGCCAAGGCCGAAGCCCAAAAGGCCCTCCAGGAGATCGACGCAATGAAGAAGATAGCGGCGGGTAAGGCATTCTATATGCAGAGCAAGCATGTAAAAGTAAATTACCGATTACTTACCCGAATTCGGAGCTCTCCAGGAGCATTCGCAGATTTGCCCCGCAGCGTGTCGGATGCCGCATAGTTTTACCAGGCCGAGGAGGGAAGCTCAACAGAGAAGCTGTTCTGGTCTTAGTATACTGGGACCGAACACCCGATGCCTCTGAGTGACCAGCTAAAGCATCTGGTCGAGCTGCACAAGGCGGCCGAACAGGCCATGAAGGGCTTTATAGTCCGGCTATGGCCTGGCGACGCCCTTCCGAACAGCTACTTCGTCCTGGTGAGGCGGCTTGTGGATGCCTGCCCACGGCTGGAGGTCGTCAAGCGGTCCGTCTGCATCGAAGGTGCACGCCGGGCTTTCGCCCATGTGAAGGTGCAGTGGGCCAAACTAGATGCCGTGAAGCTGATCAAGGAAGGGCCGCCGCAGGGCAAAGAGCATCGCACCCCCGAAATTTATTATGAGGGTGTCTTGAAGGGTGCCCGTCTTGTGGCAGACGAATGTTCAAAGGATGTAATATTTGAGTAAACTTGCTCGTGTGATCCTGTATGATGAAAACTTGTTTCATATGCGCTATGCAACGCTTGTGTGAATTTAAAATATTACCTTCTGTTTGGCCATTTATCCAATCTCAGAGATGGCTAGTCCTCGGCTTCTGCCCCCATGCCACGAGTGCTGGGGTGTTCGCGATAAACCTGAGCACTCTTGTTCCCATGTTTGGGTCCTTCGAGGGAGGTGCTTAGCACAACGAACAAGGCAAGCGGACTAATAATGCTTTATCACTCTCACTTAGCCATAGAATTCTATAATTTTAAATTTCGGCGAAGCCCCTGGTATTCGGAAGGCCGAATTCGGGGCGCGATACACGCCTTTAAGCCGGACAGGGTCGGCCCCTCTCCCTAAGCGGCATAAGTCTTTAGGGACTCGAAAACCTCGCCGAACAACGACCAGTCTCTCGCCTTATCATGACAGTCAGTTTTAGCTTTCTCTACTGAGGTGCTAAGCCCGGCAGAACCGGGGCACAATCGCAGTAGTTCGCCTAGCGCTACCTTAGCCGATAGAGCGGAACATAAGGTACCAAACATAGGAGCCGGGCAAACCCAACATTTGACCAAAGACATGATTCGGAGCTGATGCATATAATGCTATAAGTTCGGGGTGCCGCACTTGAGAAAGTGTTCGGACTTTTCACACCATATTGTGGGGTACGTA
The DNA here is from genome assembly GCF_056163025.1 of Triticum urartu. NCBI lineage: Eukaryota > Viridiplantae > Streptophyta > Magnoliopsida > Poales > Poaceae > Triticum > Triticum urartu. The sequence goes on along the minus strand of NC_141873.1, from coordinate 505,135,932 downwards.
AGCCCCTGGTGTATTGGTCGTACCAAAGTGTACGGTTGCAAGGCGTCATTAATGAACACACACACATATATATATATAACAAGAATGCAATAATAGTCGTGATGTTATGCATTGTTTATTCAAAAAGGTGCGTTAAAGCAGAATGATACAGATAGTGCGATAAGCAAAGAGTGGGACTATGTCCCTTCCAAGGGAAAGCTGAGGAACAGTATTAAATCAAATATTTCGCTCGGTATTGTAATCCACCTGGGAATTCTGTGGTGTGATGTAGCTTTCTGCCTCCTTGGTTTGCTGCATCATGTGTTCGACAATAGTGCTGCCGGACAGGGTTTCCAGAGATTAAGGTCCTGAAAAAAGAGAAAAATAACCAAACGGGAAGCCCCTAGTGTGGTTTAAGCCGCATCTTGGGGCGTGCCGCAGTGTGACCCCCCTCCCCACATGTGCCCATGGTATTTTTAATGCGTAATTATGTACGCGTGACACGAGCTTCGCCGCTTGGCTGGGACTGGGGTGGGGGCCGCATTGCTACGCGAGCTCAGATCGTGCCAGGCGGTCTATTTGCCGATTGCTCCGAGCACGCTTGAAGGTGTTCGGGTCTTGGAACAACGAACTGGTGGATTGCCTTGAGAGGCTGTTTTGTGCTTCTTCTGCGAGGGCCGCAGTGTGCTCCTCTATTCGGAGAGAGCGCTATGTGTTTCCATTGACTATAATAACCCTGCGAGGTCCTAGCATTTTGAGCTTGAGGTATGCATAATGCGGTACCGCATTGAATCTCGCAAATGCAGTTCCCCGAGCAGTGCATGATAACCACTGCGGAACGGGACTATATCGAAGATTAACTCTTCGCTTCGGAAGTTATCCGGGGATCTGAAAAGACCACTTCCAGTGTAATTGAGCCTGTGCAATGGGCCTCTACGCCTGGAATGATGCCTTTGAAGGTTGTTTTTGTGGGTTTGATCCTTGAGGGGTCTATACCCATTTTGCACACTGTGTCCTGATAAAGCAGGTTCAGGCTGCTACCGCCATCCATAAGGACTCGAGTGAGGTGAAATCCGTCAATGATTGGGTCCAGAACTAGTGTGGCGAATCCGCCATGACGGATACTAGTGGGATGGTCCCTGCGATCGAAAGTGATCGGATAGGAGGGCCATGGGTTGAACTTTGGGGCGACTGGCTCAAACGCATATACGTCCCTAAGCGCATGCTTTCGCTCTCTCTTGGGGATGTGGATTGCGTATATCATGTTCACCGTCCGCACTTGTGGGGGAAACCTCTTCTGTCCTCCGGTGTGTGGCTGACGGGGCTCCTCCTCGTCATCTCTATGTGGCCCCTTGTCCTTGTTTTCGGCAATTAACTTGCCGACCTGCTTGAACACCCAACAATCCTTGTTGGTGTGATTGGCTGGCTTTTCTGGGGTGCTGTGTATTTGACATGAGCGATCGAGTATACGGTCCAAGCTGGACGGACCCAGCATACTTTGTTTGAATGGCTTTTTCCGCTGACCGGGTTTACAGCCTTTGAATCCGGCATTGACTGTCGTATCCTCGGTATTATCGCTGTTAATGCGGCGCTTATGTTTGTTGCGACGTGACCTGCTATTGCCGTCCTTGGTATCCGAAGTACCATGGTTCTTTGATATGTTATTACTGCGAGCCAGCTAGCTGTCTTCTCCCGCACAAAAGCGGGTCATGAGTATCGTGAGGGCTGCCAAAGATTTCGGCTTTTCCTGACCAAGGTGCCGGGCTAGCCATTCGTCGCGGATGTTGTGTTTGAAAGCCGCTAGGGCCCCTGCATCCGGACAGTCGGAAATTTGATTTTTCTTTGTTAGGAACCGAGTCCAGAATTGCCTGGCTGATTCTTCTGGCTGCTGAATTATGTGGCTCAAGTCATCAGGATCTGGTGGCTGCACATAAGTGCCCTGAAAGTTGTCGAGGAATGCGGCTTCCAGATCTTCCCAACAGCTGATGGATTATGCTGGCAAGCTGTTAAGACAATGCCGCGCTGGTCCCTTGAGCTTTAATGGGAGGTATTTGATGGCGTGTAAGTCATCACCGCGGGCCATGTGGATGTGGAGGAGGAAATCCTCGATCCATACTGCGGGATCTGTTGTGCTGTCGTATGATTCAATATTTACAGGTTTGAAACCTTCTGGGATTTGATGATCCATAACTTCATCTGTGAAGCATAGGGGGTCTGCGGCGCCTCTGTATTGGGCTATATCGCGACGCAATTCGAATGGGTCTTGCCCGCTGTGTTCGGCCGGATTTACTTTTACTGTATCTGGCGTGACGTTTATCGTCTCACATAGTGGCGCGCCCCCGTGATCCGTAGATCGATCTTGCATGCTTTGCTTTGTCCTCCAATATGTCTCGCAGGTCTGGCGTATCTCCCCATGCCTTTTTATTTGAATGGTGTTGGGGTGCAGGCTGAGTTTTTGGATGGAATGCCTCTCTATCGTGGCCACGAGGTGGCCGATCAGCCGCATCATACGCTTCTTCCTCCAGTCGGGGTAGCAACCTGCACTTTGGGTAACTGTTGGAGGGGCGCTCGAGTTTATATTCCTCGGCAGCGAGGACTTCAGTCCATCTGTCAGCTAGCAGATCCTGATCAGCTTGAAGCTGCTGCTGCTTTTTCTTAAGGCTATTTGCCGTGGCTATAAGCCGGCGTTTGAAGCGCTCTTGTTCGACGGGATCCTTTGGCACAGCGAATTCGTCGTCGCCGAGGCTTGCCTCGTCTTCGGAGGGGGGCATGTAATTATCATCCTCCTCTTCTCCATCTGTCGCTCTCTCAGGAGGGTTGGCTCCTCCATCCTCCTGCTCTAAATCTTGCTGGAGGGGATTGTTGTTGTCTTCGGCACTATCCGGAGTATTATTGTCTCCCGTGTCGGTATCACCACTTTTGCTTTGGCGGGACTTAGAGTGGCGCCGCTGACGTTGACGCTTGGGTTGCTTCTTGGAGGGGTCATCCTCCGCTATCTCGTCGCCATTGCCTTCTTTGGGTGTATCCACCATGTATATATCGTATGATGAGGTGGCTGTCCAGTGCCCTGTGGGCGGTGGTTCCTCTTTGCCTCCCACATCGTCATCCATACCGTCGATGTCTTCGGAGTCGAAGTCGAGCATGTCGGTTAAGTCATCGATAGTGGCTACTAAGTGGGTGGTGGGTGGGCCTCAAATTTCTTCGTCGTCCGCATCCCAGTCCTGCCGGACACAGTTCGGCCAGGATCCTCCTGACAAGGAGAGAGACCTTAATGAGTTCAGTATGTCGCCAAAGGGTGAGTGCTGAAAAATATCCGCGGAGGTAAACTCCATGATCGGCTCCCAATCGGATTCGACAGGAACGGGCGCAGGCGGTTCAGAGTCCATGGCCGGAGAAGGATCCGACAGTTTTAACAGCACGGCTCTCGTGCAAGGTAAGGTCGATGTTTGGCTCGATCGCCGCTGAGGGTAAGGCCTCCGTGGCGGGGTCCATCCACCCATCCGTGGAAGGCGCACCTGGCTCCGAATTTTAAGGGTTGGAGCGGCTGCCTGTGCGATCTCTTGAACACTATCCGATGGTAGAGCTAAATCGTACTCATCGTGACCGTGTGACGCACAAGGCAGAGGCTCGAATCCGTCGAAGATCAAGTCTCCACGGATATCAGCCGTGTAGTTTAAGCTTCCAAACCTGACCTGGTGGCCAGGGGTGTAACTTTCAATCTGCTCCAGATGGCCAAGCGAATTGGCCCGCAGTGCAAAGCCGCCGAACACGAAGATCTGTCCGGGGAGAAAAGTCTCACCCTGGACTACATCGCCATTGATGATAGTAGGAGCCATCAAGCCTAACGGCGACGACACAGAGGAACTCTCAATGAAAGCACTAATGTCGGTGTCAAAACCGGCGGATCTCGGGTAGGGGGTCCCAAACTGTGCGTCTAAGGTGGATGGTAACAGGAGGCAGGGGACACAATGTTTTACCCAGGTTCGGGCCCTCCTGATGGAGGTAAAACCCTACGTCCTGCTTGATTAATATTGATGATATGGATAGTACAAGAGTAGATCTACCACGAGATCAGAGAGGCTAAAGCCTAGAAGCTAGCCTATGGTATGATTGTATGTTGATGTTGTCCTACGGACTAAAACCCTCCAGTTTATATAGATACCGGAGAGGGTTAGGGTTACACAAGGTCGGTTACAAAGGAGGAGATATCCATATCCATATTGCCTAGCTTGCCTTCCACGCCAAGTAGAGTCCCATCCGGACACGAGACGAAGTCTTCAATCTTGTATCTTCATAGTTTAACAGTCCGGCCAATGGAGATAGTCCCGCTGCCCAGAGACCCCCTAATCTAGGACTCCCACACTCATATTGATGTGCATTACCGAGAGGGCCCAGGTATACCTCTCCAATATATGGAGTGACAAATCATAATCTCGATCTATGCCAACTCAACAAACACCATCAGATACACCTGTAGAGCATCTTTATAATCACCCAGTTACGTTGTGATGTTTGATAGCACACAAGGTGTTCCTCCGGTATTCAGGAGTTGCATAATCTCATAGCCAAAGGAATATGTATAAGTCATGAAGAAAGCAATAGCAATAAAACTAAATGATCAACATGTTAAGCTAACGGATGAGTCTTGTCCATCACATCATTCTCCTAATGATGTGATCCCGTTCATCAAATGATAACACATGTCTATGGTTAGGAAACTTAGCCATCTTTGATTAACAAGCTAGTCTAGTAGAGGCTTACTAGGGACACTGTGTTTTGTCTAGGGGTGGTGAGGGAGTCCTGGATTAGGGGGTCTCTGGACAGCCGGACTATATCCTTTGGCCGGACTGTTGGACTATGAAGATATAAGATTGAAGACTTCGTCTCGTGTCCGGATGGGACTCTACTTGGCGTGGAAGGCAAGCTAGGCAGTACGGATATGTATATCTCCTCCTTTGTAACCGACCTTGTGTAACCCTAACCCTTTCCGATGTCTATATAAACCGGAGGGTTTTAGTCCGTAGGACAACATACAATCATACCATAGGCTAGCTTCTAGGGTTTAGCCTCTCCGATCTCGTGGTAGATCAACTCTTGTAATACTCATATCATTAAGAATAAATCAAGCAGGACGTAGGGTTTTACCTCCATCAAGAGGGCCCGAACCTGGGTAAAACATCGTGTCCCCTGCCTCCTGTTACCATCCGCCTTAGACGCACAGTTTGGGACCCCCTACCCGAGATCCGCCAGTTTTGACACCGACATTGGTGCTTTCATTGAGAGTTCCTCTATGTCGTCGCCGTTAGGCTTGATGGCTCCTACGATCATCGATAGCGATGCAGTCCAGGGTGATACTTTTCTCCCCGGACAGATCTTTGTGTTCGGCGGCTTCGCACTGCGGGCCAACTCGCTTGGTCATCTGGAGCAGATCGAAAGTTACGCCCCTGGCCACCAGATCAGGTTTGTAAGCTTAAACTACACGGCCGATATCCGCGGAGACTTGATCTTCGACGGATTCGAGCCCCTGCCTTGTGCGCCGTGCGACCACGATGAGTACGATTTAGCTCTACTATCAGACCGTATTCAGGAGATCGCACCGGCAGCCGCTCCGACCCTCAATTCGGAGCCAGTTTCGCCATCCGTGGACGAGTGGATAGACCCCATCACGGAGGCCGTACCCTCTGCGGCGATCGAGCCGAATATCGACCTTACCCTTCACGAGAGCCGTGTTGCCAAACTGCTGGATCCTTCTCCGGCCAGGGACTCCGAACCGCCTCCGCCCATTCCTATCGAATCCGATTGGGCGCCGATCATGGAGTTCACCTCCATGGATATTTTTCAGCACTCGCCCTTCGGCGACATATTGAACTCATTAAGGTCTCTTTCCTTGTCAGGAGGATCCTGGCCGAACTATGTCCGGCAGGATTGGAATGCGGATGACAAAGAAATTTGTCGCCCACCCACCACCCACTTAGTAGCCACTGTCGATGACTTAACCGACATGCTCGACTTCGACTCCAAAGACATCGACGGTATGGACGACGATGCGGGAGTCGAAGAGGAACCACTGCCCACCGGGCACTGGATAGCCACCTCATCACATGACGTATACATGGTGGACACACCCAAAGAAAATAACGACGAGGAACGGAAGGACGCAGCGAAGGGTGGTTCCCTCGAGTAGCAGTCAAAGCGGCGGCGTAAACGCCGCTCCAAATCCTGCCTCGGCAGAAATAACAATCACATAGACCCAGCGTTAGAGCAGGGTGAACCATTACCCGACCACGGCAACACGGAAAATCAAGCCGAACAATCCAACCCCGTCGAAGATAATAGTCCGAACGACATCACACCGGACAGGCGCCAGGAGCAACATAATGCCCACCAAAGGCTTGTTGCCACGGCGAGGAGTCTGAAGAAACAGAAGCAAAGGCTCAAGGCTACACAAGACACACTCAAAATCAAATGGAGTGAAGTACTCAACACAGCAGCGAAGTACGGTAGTAATCGCCACACCAAGAGCTATCCAAAGCGAAAGTTGCTACCTGAATTCGATGAGGAGGCCTTAGATCCTCCACAATTAAAAAATAAAATGGCCATCCGGTCGGATAGACGACCTCATAGACAACATAAAGCGGCAATCGATGCTGCACATAAACCAGTACGCGATCCACGTAAGGGCTCACATCAAAAGGATGGCACAACCAGATCCATCTATGGACCACGCAGGCGCGCTCCAACATACAATGCGACACAACAAACATCCGAATACCACGGTACACCCAAATACAGGGGTGCCACACACCCTCTATGTTTCACCGACGAGGTGCTGGATCATGAATTTCCATAGGGATTCAAACCCATAAACATAGAGGCTTACGACGGAACAACAGACCCTGGAGTCTGGATTGAGGACTATATCCTCCATATTCATATGGCTCGAGGAGATGATCTCCACGCCATCAAGTACTTACCCCTCAAGCTCAAAGGGCCAGCTCGGCACTGGCTCAAAAGCCTCCCCGAAAGCTCCATTGGAAGCTGGGAAGAGCTCGAAGACGCTTTTCGGGCGAATTTTCAAGGGACTTATGTCCGACCTCCGGATGCGGACGATTTGAGTCATATAACTCAACAGCCCGGAGAGTCAGTCCGAAAGCTTTGGAACAGGTTTCTTACTAAAAAGAACCAAATAGTCGACTATCCGGACGCCGAGGCCTTGGCAGCCTTCAAGCACAGCGTCCGAGATGAATGACTTGCCAGGCACCTCGACCAAGAAAATCCGAAAACAATGGCAGCATTAACAAGCCTCATGACCCGCTTTTGCGCGGGCGAGGACAGCTGGCTAGCCCGATGTAGCACCAGCGACCCAAGTACATCCGAAGTTAGAGATGGAAACGAGAAATCACGACGCAGCAAAAATAATAAGCGCCAGAATAAAGAAGACAACCCGAAGAGCACGGCGGTAAACACCGGGTTTAGAAGCTCTCGGCCAGGTCAGCAAAAGCCGCCCCCTAAAGGCACTAGAGATGAACTGTCCAGCTTAAACAAAATCCTGGACCAAATATGTCAGATCCATAGCACCCCCGATAAACCTGCAAATCATACCCATAGAGAATGTTGGGTCTTCAAGTAGTCCGGCAAGCTCAACGCCGAACATAAGGGGCAGGATACACCAAGCGAAGACGAGGATGAGCCTTGCAAGCAAAACACTGGGGAACAGAAGAAATTTCCACCAGAAGTCAAAACAGTAAACGTGTTACACGTGATAAAGGGGAGAAACAAATCGGCACTCCCAGATAAACATGCCCAAGGGCCTATCACCGCGGAGTTCTGCCACTGGCCGTCTCAACGGATCACCTTCGACCATCAGGATTACTCAGCAAGTATCCGGAACGCAGGATGGGCTGCCTTGGTATTAGATCCAATAATTGACGGATACCACTTCACACGAGTCCTGATGGACGGCGGCAGTAGCCTAAACCTGATATATCAGGACACAATCCGCAAAATGGGGATAGACCCAACAAAAATTTGCCATAGTAATACTACCTTTAAAGGAGTAACGCCAGGCCCGGAGTCTCATTGCAGGGGCTCCCTGCTACTAGAGATTATGTTCGGCTTCCCCGATAACTTCCGTAGCAAAAATTTAACCTTCCACATTGCTCCGTTCCAAAGTGGCTATCAAGCACTACTCGGACGCGAAGCTTTCACTCACTTTAATGCAATACCACATTACGCTTCCCTCAAGCTCAAGATGCCTGGTCCATGTGGCATCATTACTGTAAATGGAAATATTGAGCGCTCCTTATGCGCCGATGACGGTGCGGCCGCCTTGGCCGCCGCACACTAAACGGCCTCACCAACTCAAGCATTTGACAGGTCGTTAAGACCACGGACACGGCTAGACGAGTCCGGCTCAGCTATATGTAATTAATACAAGTTTGATGGCTATACCCCTATTACAATACAAGGGGCTCAACGCGCGCGCAAAAGTGGCAATAAGGCTCACCTTCACTCATTTTCAACTGTATATTGTTTATTTAGTATAACTTAACTTTTGCACGGCAACTTTTCAATTAAGTTCCTCTCTTTTTTAGATGACCATCGTGCTACACCCGTCCAGAATACGGCACAACGGAGACACAGGCGCAGACATGCAGCAGGGACCCGTTCCAAGGATTCTTTGTAGATTAAGACCCTGCGTAAACTTTTTTTACTGTCTCTTGTTGATTTACATCCCTCGGATTCTCAGTACAACCGAGAAGGATGCTGACGTCTTGGCATGTGGCCACGCCAGAATAATGCACGTACCTGGACACCAGGGGCTTATTACAAAGGGTACTGTTTAGACCCGGTTTACACCATAAAGACCGAATACCTTAGGGAGTGTTCGGTGTCGCGAGTTTGGCCTTATATGCATCAGCTCCTAATCATGTCTTTGGTCAAATGTTGGGTTTGCCCGGCTCCTGTGTTTTGCTGCCTTACGTTCCGCTCTATTGGCTAAGGCGGCACCAGGAGAACTACTGCGATTGTGCCCTGGTTCATCTGGACGAGCACCTCAGTAGAGAAAGCCGAAAACTAACTGTCATGATATAGCATGAGACTGGTCAACCACTCGATGACCAATCGGAATCTTCGGGATTCCTCCGCATTAACGAAGGGTCGTTTCCTGGCTAGGAATGTACGCACCCTGAATCCGGACGAGTGCGGAGCCACCAGGGACTATATAGTAGCCCCACTGTCAAACTCCTATGGCTAAGTGAAAGTGTTAAAGCATTATAGTTCGGTTGCCTAGTTCGCTGCGCTATCACCTCCTTACTAGGACCAAGACGTTGGATTAAGTGTGAATACGTGTCTTCTGCGAACACCCCCGCATTGTATGCGTGGGGGCTGAAGCCAACGACTGCAATCTTTCAGGTTATATACATATATACATAAACGGCCGCACATGAGGCATCACAATACTTTTGGGCAAAAGTATAAACACAACCTTGATAAATTTAATAAAACATTGTTTTTACAATGAGAATACATGTCACTCAAACATAATATTCTTCGAGCACTAGGCCTCTATCAAACGAGCACCCTCAAGAACTTCTTCAAAATAGTGCTCGGCAGCCACTCGGCCTATGGCCGAACCCTGCGCCGCGACAGTGGTAGCATCCATCTCCACCCAGTATGCTTTTACACGGGCAAGGGCCATCCACGAGCCTTCTATGCACGTCGACCTCTTCATCGCATTGATGTGCGGCACCGCACCAAGGAACTGCTGCACCAGGCTAAAATAACTGTTTGGCTTTGGCCTTTCCGGCCACAGCTGATCCACGACAGACCTCATGGCGAGTCCGGACAACCTATTAAGTTCGGCCCATTCAACTAGCTGATCGGTCAATGGAAGCGGACACTCTGGAACGTTAAACTACGACCAGAACAGCTTGTCCACTTCACGATCTGTTTGATCTCGGAAGTATTCGGCCGCATCGACAGCGCTCGCCGCCAAGTCCAGATATGCGTCTGCCGAACTCCATGGCCGATCCAGAGGGGCATGCCGCGGATCTCCGAACTTCCTCCGCAGCAAAAAGGGCTTCCCAGCCACAATGTCACACGCTTCACGCAGCTCCTCCTTCTTCGCTCTCATGGCAGAACGGGTGTCTTTGGTCGCCATCGTGGCCTTTTCGAGGTCCATCGCCTTCGCTCGGTTTTCTTCCTCAAGGAACTGGCAACGGTTGGCAGTGTCTTTCAACTTTACAGCCATCTTAGCCATTTTCTCTTTGCTCTCACAATGCGCGGCCTTCTCGGCTCTTAACTCTTCGGTTGCCTTCAAAGCAGCCGCATTACTACTCCTTGCTTGTTCTTTGGCCCGGGCAAGTTCCGCTCGAAGGGTCTCCACGATGGTAGCTCCATCTGCAGTCACAACATATTAAAGATATTGGCATCACGCTGCTCTTACTATGTGACATTCACCAGAAAATATCACTTACCCTGTGCCTTGTCAAGCCGCTTGTTAACAAGCTCGATGCCGGCATCCGCCGCATCCAGTTGCCGCTTTAGTTCGGCAAACTCATGAGTCCGGCTAGCCACCGGAGCTTCCACTACCTGCACATAAAGGCGGTATGGTTATTACCTGGGAGTATGATCCTCTGTTTGCCGCCATTCTCGGTGACAACCAGAGTCTCAGGGGCTACTATCTACACAGGGCACACCTAAAAATGTGCGGTACTATCACCAAGGTATATCATTTTACGTACCTCAAAGCTCGTTAGTAGACTCATAAAGGCGTCATGCAACCCGCTTTCGGCAGACGAAATCCTTTCCATCACCGTACCCATCAACGTACGGTGTTCTTACAAGATGGTCGCTCGCTTCAGCAGATCCCTCAGCGCGTCTGACTGCATACCAGACGGCACCGGACTCTTTTGTTTGCCCTCTTCAAGAGCCGGATGCTGGGGACTTTGGGTGACTATAGGATTATCTTCTGGCCTCACCGGATCTGGAGAGGCCCTCCGTGACGACACTTCAAGGTCGCCCGCTTCTTGAGCGGGGGAGTCCGGGGGAGGCGTTTCGCTCTCCATCATCTTCGGAAGAAGGTCCCCTGAAGACGAGCTCTGTTGAGAGGGGCTAAGATCCGAACTACAAGATAAACGCTTCGGTTATTTTCCTTGGAAGTAAGGTAGAATATCTCTACTATTAAGGAGATTTTGATCACTTACGACTCGTTAGAGGGCTGATCCCCGCGCGGGCTTTGTGCGGCAAGAGCACCTTCCATGGCAGGACCCTCTGCTAGAGACTTCTTCTCCCGTTTGGAAGCCTTGGTTTCCGGATCTTCAGAGGCAGTCCTCTTCCTTCCCTGGAGCGAGAGAAGGTCAGATTCTTCCCCTTGGTTATCCTCCCTCACGAAGGTGCTCATTCCCTCGGTTGGAATTGGTAGCGATGGGGTCCCACTTTCGCCCTCATTATTCCCCCCCCCCTTTATCTTCCTTTGAGGGCTCCGGGCAAGGTACTAGCTCGAGCATCTTTTCCAGTACCGGATTGTCCAAACCCTCAGGAAGGGGGCCGAACACCGAATCATCTTCGCCTTTGTTAGCCAGTCCTGGTCAGAGGGCGATTTCTCAGAATGACGTCATGATAAACAAAAGACAGTGTGTTCGGCTAGAGGATTACTTACTTGGTCGACGGTGCGGTTGCTGCTCAGGCCCACATCCTCGGTAGTATCCGGACACTCTGTTTGGGGTCCGAAGAATGATTTGTACATCTCCTCGTGCGTCAGGCCGAGGAAATTCTGAATAGCGCGCGATCCTTCTGGGTTGAATTCCCACAAACGGAGGGGTCGGCGTTTGCAAGGCTGGACTTGACGGACCAGCATGACTTGCACTACCATAACCAAACTAAAATCTCCCTCGAAGAGATCCCAGATGCGGCTCTGCAATATGGGCACATCCTTGGCTGGACCCCAGCTCAGCCCCCTGCTGATCCATGACATCAGTTGTGGTGGAGGGCCCGAGCGAAAGGCGGGGGAAGCTACCCACTTGGCACTTCTGGGAGCAGTGATGTAGAACCACTCCGGTTGCCATAATCCAGACACCTCTGGAAAGGAACCTTTTGGCCACGGAGCTCCAGCAATCTTGCTTACTAATGCACCCCCACACGCTGCATGCTGCCCCTTGACCGTCTTCGGCTTCACATCAAAGGTCTTGAGCCACAGGCCGAAGTGAGGGGTAATGCGGAGGAAGGCCTCACATACGACAATAAATGCCAAGATGTGAAGAAATGAATCCGGGGTAGATCGTGGAAATCAAGCCCGTAATAGAACATCAAACCCATTACGAAGGGATCCAGAGTGAGGCCTAGTCCTCGGAGGAAGTGGGAGATGAACACGACGTCTTCATTGGGTTCAGGAGTAGGGACGACCTGCCCTCGGGCGGGCAGCCGATGCGAGACTTCGACGGTCAGGTATCTTGCCTCCCTCAACTTCTTGATATCCTCTTCCGTGACGGAGGAGGGCATCCACCGGCCCTGGAGGCTGGATCCGGACATGATTGAAGATCCGAAGCGCCTGACCTAAGCTTTGAGCGTTAGAACTCGAGGCGGGGGAGGGATTCGATTGAGCGCGAGAGGAAAAAAGTAAAAGCCTTGACCCTTTATAAAGAGGGTGAATATCAAGCGTCCTCCTTGTGGCCGTTTGGGACTTGCCTAAAATCTAGGAGTCCTAGGCGTGGTTGGGTTACCCACGACCGTATTGATGAGAATCCCGTAATACGGGGGACACGATCTCTGCTTTGACAAGACGTGTCAAAAAACTGCCTCGCGTTATGTGCGGGGCTAGTTAAAGGAAAGGGTTCGAATAATCAGCGGGCCATGGCATAATGTCATGTTGCTAAAACGTGTCAGCTGATCAGATTTGTGGAAATATTATTCTCTCTACGGTGGTATGTGGAAATTATTTTGCAGGTTCGGACACTATCCTTGTATTCAAATTCTTCCGTGGTGTATTCGGAGGAGGAACCCGCCTTGCAATGCCAAAGACAATACTGCGCGCCGGACTCATCGTCATTGAAGCCTGGTTCAGGGGCTACTGAGGGAGTCCTGGATTAGGGGGTCTCCGGACAGCCGGACTATATCCTTTGGCCGGACTGTTGGACTATGAAGATATAAGATTGAAGACTTCGTCTCGTGTCCGGATGGGACTCTACTTGGCGTGGAAGGCAAGCTAGGCAGTACAGATATGTATATCTCCTCCTTTGTAACCGACCTTGTGTAACCCTAACCCTTTCTGGTGTCTATATAAACCGGAGGGTTTTAGTCCGTAGGACAACATACAATCATACCATAGGCTAGCTTCTAGGGTTTAACCTCTCCGATCTCGTGGTAGATCAACTCTTGTAATACTCATATCATTAAGAATAAATCAAGCAGGAGGTAGGGTTTTACCTGCATCAAGAGGGCCCGAACCTAGGTAAAACATCGTGTCCCCTGCCTCCTGTTACCATCCGCCTTAGACACACAGTTCGGGACCCCCTACCCGAGATCCGCCGGTTTTGACACCGACAAGTGGGCATAAAAACCGACAAACTGTAAACCGAACCGATGCTGAAACCAAATAAACCGAATTTTTGATTTTTTTTCTAGTGTCACAACAAAATTCGGTTTTCATGTCAACTAACCGAACAAAATTCGGTAGGTTCGGTTTTATTCTCGGTTAACCGAAAAACCCCTGAAGAAACGTGAATCAGCAAAAGAAACGATGCAAATACACGTGCATGCGTGCAACAATGTCTTCCGGGAGTCACGCGTCGACGCTCCCACGATCGTCCACCAACGCATCATGCGCAGCTCCCATGACATGGGCCTACCTTTTCTTTTTTTGACCAAAGTGCATGCAAGAGGACGCAAGGCCCAGTTCACGTGTGCTTCTTTGGTGGCATGCATGTGCGTACAGCCGGCTCGTCTCCTTTAGTCCCACCTCGCTCCCCTGGACGGATGATTCAAATTTGATGCCTATATATATAAGAGGGTGCCACTGCTACAATCTAAGCATGGATAGTTGAAGTGTGGTTCTTCGGTATAAAACCGAAAACCACACTGAAACTTCAGTTAACCGAAATTTCGGTTAGCTATATTTAGCTAGCATTTTCGGTTTCTATTTTTACTAACCGAAATTTAATAAACATCGAATGGTAGAAACCGAATTTTTGGTTTATACCGAACGCCCAGGCCTAGTTTTGTCTATGTATCCACACATGTATCAAGTTTCCGGTTAATACAATTCTAGCATGAATAATAAACATTTATCATGATATAAGGAAATATAAATAACAACTTTATTATTGCCTCTAGGGCATATTTCCTTTATCTTCATCATCCTGGCAGTCTCCATGACGAGGAGGGAGTAGTTCACCCTCGGGGCCGAGGGTATGTACCAGTAGCTATGTGTTTGATCTCTCCCCCCTCTCTCTTCCTCTCTCTCTCTCGTGTTCTTGATGTACCATGATCTTTGTTAATATAGTTGAATCATATGGTGTTCTTCCCTCTCTATCTTGCTGCGATGAATTTAGTCTTTCCCTTTGAGGTTTCATTATTATTGAATTGATTATTTTGGACTTGAGAACACTTGATGTATGTCTTGCATGTGGATACCCCTGGTGACAATGGGGTATTCTATTGAGTCACTTGATATATGTTTTGGTAATTAACTTGCGGATTCCCGAGGTGACAATGGGGTAATCTAGGCACATAGCTTGATACACATTTTCGTCTTACTTTCTCCGATATAAATTTTGGGGTACTCTTTGAAGTTCTTTGTGTTAAATTGGATATTATGAATCTAAAATTGTTTGATGCATATCGGATAATTAACTCATGGATACTTGTGAGACATTGGAGTATCCAGGTGACATTAGAGTTGATTGATGCGTATCATATGGTGTTATTTCAGTACGAACTTTATGACTGTTTGCGACACTTATAGGGATGGCTCAATAGATTGATCGGAATTGATAACTTTGAGGTAGTTTGCTACCTACAACAATTTCATCTTATGTTCTTCACCATTGATAAGAACTTTGGAGTAATTCCGTGTCGCACGTTGAGGGACGGTTATATGATTCAATTATGTTAGCATAGTTGAGAGATTGCACTAGTGAAAGTATGAACCCCAGGCGTTGTTTTCAAGCATTGCAACACCGGTTTTACTCACTTTTGTTACTTGCTATCTTGTTGTTTTTATTTGTTCAGATTACAAAAACTTACACCTACTATCCATACTACACTGTATCACCATCTCTTTGTCGAACTAGTGCACCTATAGAATTTACTATTGTATTGGGTGTGTTGGGGACATAAGAGATTTATTGTATTTGATTCAGGGTTGGTTGAGAGAGCACATCTTCATCCTACACATCCCACGGATTGATAAACCTAAGGTCATCCACTTAAGGGAAATTTGTTGTTGTCCTACAAAACTCTGCGCTTGGAGGCCCAATAGAGTCTACAAGAATAAAAGTTGTGTAGTAGACATCAATCAAAAGTGCATTTATTAAGGATAGGTTCATCATGGAGGGGTGTGGTTCTCTTGCATGAGATACTACATGAGATGAAAACTAAGAAAATGAGTGGTGTGCTTTTCAAAATTTATTATGAGAAAGCTTATGACAAGGTCAAGTGGCCCTTTCTGTACCAAATGATGCAAGCTAAAGGCTTTGGTGATGTTTGGTGTGACGGGTGATGAAGTTGGTGTGAGGGGGCAGAGTTGTAGTCAAAGTCAATGACCACATTAGGCCATATTTCTCAACACACAAAAGGGTAAGGCAAGGAGACCCACTGTCACCTTTACTGTTTTAATATCATTGCCGAAGGTCTGGCAATCCTGGTTAAGAGAGCTTAGGAACAAGGACTGATATCTGGGCTTATGCCACACTTGGTTAAGGATCGACTGGTTGTTCTGCAGTATGGAGATGATACTATATTTCTGCTTGAGGATGATCTGAACAAAGCTAGAAATTTGAAATTTGTGTTGTGTGTTTTTAACACTTTTCTAGGTTGATGATAAATTTTCACAAGAGTGAAGTTTTTTTGCTTGGGGGTGCAAAGGAAAAAAAAGAAAGCCTACATGGAGATATGTACATGTAAAGAAGGGTCCCTTCCTTTGCTTTACTTGGGGCTCCCTGTGGATGACAGGAGATTGAGTAACACACAGTGGGCCCAGTTGAGCGAAAAATTGAGAAAAGGATGGCTGGCTGGATTATGAACTTGCTATGAACTGGAGATAGGATCACTTTGGTGAATTCTTGTCTTAGTAACATTCCATTGTACATGCTCTCCTTTTTGGAAGCACCAAAGGGGGTGTTGAAGAACATGGATGCTAGCAGAGCTATGATGGTGTGGCAGGAAACACTAGAGAAGAAAAGATACCACCCAGTTAGCTAGCAGACTATCTGTATGACTAAAAGCTATGGGGGGTTGGGCATTTTGGATCTTGAGGTCATGAATAAATGCCTTTTAATGAAGTGGATGTGGAAACTTGAGAATTCTGAAGCGCTCTAGCAGGAAATGCTGCAAAATAAATACCAATCTGAGAGTACCTTTGGCTTTTGTGAGAGATGGTGGCTCTCATTTTTGGCAAGGTTTGATGAAGGTCAGAGAGTTGTTTCTTAGCCTGACCAGGAGGGTAGTTGGAGATGGTGCTAGAACTCTATTTTGGGAAGATGTGTGGCTTGGGGATAAAAAGCCGACAGAGCTATTCCCTAGGTTATACAACATTTCCTTTGATAAGATGATTACTGTGAAAAATGCCAAAAGTTTTGGCTGGTCCAGTTTCACTTTAAGAAGGACATTGTATGATGAATACTCCCTCCGTCCGAAAAAGCTTATCCCAAGCTTGTCTCTCAAATGGATGTATCTAGCACTAAATTGGTGCTAGATACATCCATTTGAGGGACAAGCTTTTTCGGACGGAAGGAGTATTTGAGACAATGGGAGAAATTGACAAAGCTAGTGGAATTGAGTTATGAGAAAGACAAGATGCTATGGTTGCTGAATACCAAGAATAGATTTATGGTGAAAGGACTATATATGCCTCTCAAATCTTCTGCCCCGTGGTGGGTTTAGAGGGATCTGGAAACTGAAAGTTCCCCTCAAAATCAGAGTCTTCCTGGTTGCTTATTAAGAGAAGCATACTTATTAAGGAGAACTTGATCAAGAGGGAGTGGATTGGGAATGAAGAGTGTTATTTTTGTGGGTGCAAAGAAACACTAATCACCTGTTGTTCAAATGTGCCATGGCCAGGTTTGCCTGGCAGGTGGTGATGTGCACCTTTGATAAAAAAGAACCCTTGATAGGTTTTTTTTATTTAATGGGAGACTGGATTCAGTCTTTCCCTAGGAAGTATATGAGGGTAGTCCTCATTGGGGGGGGGGGTTACTATATCCTAGGTCATATTGAAGACCATAAATAGGGCGTGTTTTGACAAGATTTTACCCTGATGATCCTGCCTCTGTTGTGTATAAACTATGCTCTTTTCAGAAGTCTTGGAGTATATTGCAGAAAAACCCAGACAGAAACGCAACTGAGATGAGTGTGGCTCGCATCAGGGAGGTACTGCGAGAGGTGTTCTCTGGGAAGCGTGGCTGGAATCCTGTGAGGAGAAGAATAGGAGTTGGATGATGATGATTAGGCTGTGTATACATGTGTTTGGCGCGTGGTTGGCCTCCTTGTGGCGTTGATTGCGTTTTAGCTTTTGTAATGGATGTTAATCTGGTCTTGTTGTGCTTGGGTGTTTTTGTCTGGACATGTTGTGCTTCGCCTGCGTGTGGTAGCCCTTGCTTAGATGTTTTCTTCTTTATTTTTGATCAACATACTTTTGTAGCTTGTGTGGCGGTTTCTTTAATGGAAATCAACGAGGGAGGCTCGTTGTGTCAAAAAAAGTTGATCTTCTATTTCCTTAACCTCCTGTATATACCTGGTTCGCAAGGATTTCTCCTTGGCATCACAAAGCTACACCTTAAACTTCACTATCTGCCGTCGGATTAATCCAAAAATTGTCCGGCTCCACCTTCGCATGTTGCTGGTGACCCTGCCCAGTTTGCTACACACCCCACGAAGACCAACTTGGTCGTGGTCAGCTGATTGCCACACGTCAGCAACCATGGCGTCATATAGCTCGTGCCGGGTCCATGCCTCCTTATAACTTAATATCCTCTTCCTGCTTTTATTTCTCATGACCGGTGTCATCATAGCACGAATAAGAAGGGCAGTTTGTTCAGATTCTTCTGCCAAAAACATGCTCGACACACGTCTCGGGAACCATTTGCAGAAAGTCGTCATTACATGTGGCTCGGTCTAGCCTGACTTGAATATTTTCCTCCGCGCCTCTTTCACCATCCCACGTAAATGGAAATCCCGAAAAACCCAGGTCTGCAAGCCGTCATCGTCCAAGCAACCCCTGGAGCCCTCCATTTTCACACAACTCCGTGGGTTCCCTCCTTGTCTTTCCGATTGGAATAATACTTCATTAAAATCACCCACGAAAAGCCCGTTTCGCTTGAAATAATACCCCATTAAAATCACCCGCGCAAAGCCCGTTCCGTTTGGAATAATACTCTGTTAAAATCACCCGCGCAAAGTCATGAAAGGTTCCGCAAAGCCATGAAAGATCATCCTGTTTTTTGAGATACTCCCTCCGTTCGGAATTACTTGTCGCAGAAATGGATGTATCTAGACGTATTTTAATTCTAGATACATTCATTTCCGAGACAAGTAATTCTGAACGGAGGAAGTAACAGACAGCATCCCAAATTTTCATTCTCTGTTTTCCGAAGACGTAGTGTCCCATGGCAAATGTCCGGGGCACCTTGCGAGTTTCAAGTGTCAAAGCCGAAAGCTGCACGATGTTTCGTGTTGGGAGCAATGAATGAAGGCCCTTTATTGATGGATTTGCGTCCTGAAATATACCGCCGGGACCGCCGAATCGGCAGAAACGCAAAACCCACGCGCGCGGCCGGCACCGGGACGCACGGCCCTTTATAGCCGGCCACCCCGTCGCCGTGGCGACCCAAACGCGATGCGAGGGCAGCAGAGATAGGAGAGGGGTAAGAAACTGAAGCGACCGAGGTTTTGCCCCCAAATCCCCCCACCCCCCTCACGCGCACCTCGCCGCCGCCGCCCCCTCCCCCTCCCTCCCCCCTCCACCAACCCCCGTCGCAGCCGCAGCGCAGCGCAGCACCGCAGTCGCCCGTCGCCCCCGATGGCGACCGCCGCCGGCCTCGTGAGCGGGCTGTCGGCGAAGGACGAGATTAGGGAGGTGGAGATGGAGATCATGAACCCGCCGGAGGAGGCGGCGGAGCGGGCCGGGCTGAAGAGGGCCTGGGGCTACGCGAACGCCGGCAGTTCTCATGGTATTGCCCCTCGATCGCCCTCTAAACGCATGCTTTACCGGTTAATGTACTGCCTGTGCTCCTAGTTTCGGTGCGTGATTGCTTTGAAACGCTAGATCTGTGCAGGCGAGGCGCGGATGGTAAGATCCGGCGGGGAAAATGCACATCCTTTGTGTGGTTGATTGATGATTGATACTATTAAGTTGTTTTGCTTGTGTAGGAGAGGTGCTGGGTAGTTGATCTGGCATCAGGGGGTGTTGGAGATCTGGTAGAAGGCGAGAAATTATGCATGCAGTTTTCTAGGGTTTGCCTTGGAATGCTTGAATTGCATAACTTAGCCTTTCGCGCCTGTTTTTCAATGGTAGCCGTTAGCGCTTGTTTATGTTGCTGGCATTGCTATGCTATTTTAGGTAGATGGGTTATTATGAAGTTCTGTTGCTGACTATGGTTGACTTGATGACTTGTATCGTTCTATGCTTGTGACGTCATTGGTACGACTAGTTGCTATACGACAAGGAGCTCGACGTGTGTATTTAAGTAGGTGAAGCAGCTCGCGCAGTATAGCAGCAACTAGATCGTAGCTCGACACAATGTTAATGTAGTAGATCAGTGGAGCAGCTTGTCGTGTTGTTTGAGGCACTTTTTTGCCGTTTCTGTATATCCTAATAGATTACGCCACCACGTGGATATAGCTATCTAGGGCAGTTGGTTGTGAAGTTGCGTGACGCAAGCGTAAACAATTAGTTATAAAATTCTGCCTTTCATGAATGATTAATGGTTCAGATTCCTTGTTTTTGGTTTTTATTAAAAACAAACCCTTTTTTTACCGCTTTAGTCAACCAACGGCCTAGCACAGTAAATGTTGAGGCAAACCCTGATGTTGCTAATTTTGTCGAAGGAACGTAGGAATATTTGGTTGACCATCAAGTCAACCGATTGGCATATATGGTGAAGTGCCTTCTTATGCTTATCTTGTGATTACTGCTGTGCTGATGTTAGGGAGAGGGTCAATTGTTTTTCAGTCTATTGCTCATGACAAGAGTGCGGTTTCGCAGGCTTGCATACTGATATGCAACAGGTTTTCATGGCATGTTATGACTCATAGTCATAGGTCCATCTTGAGAATTATCTTGGTTTACATTTGATTAGCTCATCCCTCACAACCTTGTGGTTCACAAATATAAGGATGAAATGGACAAGTCCAATGGCCTTCTCATTCGTAGCAGGGAAGGCTTGTTTTCAGTCATGAGAATTGTATTAAGCGTATTGTTGTGAATATTGGAGTAGAGAAGGAAGAAAGACCTTGGTCCCCGCAGACCTTTCTATTACGGTTGGACTTCTTATAATTTCCTGGAATCTTTCCTAATTCTCTCCCTTCTAGTCTTATAATAATTACTTATCCTTTCACTTGGACTCCTTCTGTACCATTATTCTTGGCTGAATTGGGCTCCACAAATTCCAGCAGAAGCTTGTCCAAGTTGCTACTCTTGCTGTCATTGCCCATTGCCCAATACATCCATAACATGTATGTACCAAATTTGGCCCGTATCATGCTATAAGCTATCACTAACTGGTTTGTTTGCTCCTATTATATCCTCTGATTCCAACCCTATTTACTTATCATTGGTTTTGCCATGGTAAAGCTAACACTCTATGCGGCCTTTTTTATTTGGGACCATTATATCCCATATCCCATGATCGTACCATTCTTCTATGTCCATTTGTTGTTTGCTTAAATCAATAGAAGCTTTTCAGCCTCCAGGGTTCAGTCAAACTGGAAAATAAACATTGAAATCCTGAACTTCAGTCAACAGTAGTTGGTTCTGGAGTCAGTCATAGGGATCTTAAATCAAATTTATTTCTTACTCCTAGGAAATCTTGCATGGAATGATTCTCGTCAGTGATTGATGTATTGTAATGGTATAAGTTAGCAGCCTGCTGGACTAAAAAAAATCCTTTAGGTGTATGTCAGCTACATTGTACAAGTATCGGGTTTCTGCTATTTGGAGCCTGTTAACAGTTTCCTTGAGATTAAGCGTTTTAATTGATTGGTGGAATATAGAATGGCTAGTACGAATAAGTTGAATATCGGTATGAATTTTGTATGAAGATCACTAAGATGAATTGGTTGTATATGTTGAAACTTGGATCTCATTATAACCATACATTTTCTAGGTTTTATTGGAGTGACTACTGCTGAAAAGGAGCCAACACTCCTGCCTCATAACAATGTCAAATATCTGAAGAAAGCTGGCAGTGGCAATCTTCTACGTCCGGATATGCCAGATACTAATGCTTGGAGGTACATCTATTATTATTGCTACTTCTGTGTGCACTAGGAATTTTGAACCTTCGAACAATATTTCTATCTTTGCTGTGGTGTTTGATGTAAGACATAATGTTCTTTTATCTTGCACTTCTTAAACAGTCATTTGATTCACTAATTCACTCAACACATTCACAACCTAGATTTAGTAGCTCATCTCCTGGTGGAGATCTGGGGAGCAAAACCAGAACCCCTACGGGTACCTTTAATGCTCAAGGCCAGTGCAAGAAAGGAAAGAATTGCACTTCTCCTCATGAAAGAGAGGGTTCTGGTTTTGGTAACCTGTGGAGTCAAGAAGAAAATGCTGGTTCACTCACATCAGTTGGTTATGGGAAACATAGAGGTATGAGATTTTTATAGGATAATGTTTAAATAATATCTTGCAGCCACAAACTTTTGATAGCTCTATAAATCTAAGTACTTTTGATTGCTCCACCCGTGCTCAGGCTCTGAAGAAGGATTTGAAGCACAATGTGTATCCAACTTGAATGATCTGCACAACTATGGGCGATATAGGACCCTCATTCATTCTTATGGCGCAGATCATAGGGGGCTGGCTCATAACTCGCCCAACCTAAATATTTCAGAGGAGAGGTCTTGCAGAACTGATAATTTCTGGACTACAAAGCCTACCCCTCCTGTAAATGAGCTGGTGCAGATCTCAGTTCAAGGGAAAAACCACAAACCTAGTCTCATGGGACACCACATTAGTTTGCCCTCTGATAGCTACTTGGATGGCAGGGAAACCTTAAGTAGATTGCATTTAGATGGAGCAAAGCTGTTGCCGGATCTGAATGTGGCTAAAGCAAGCAGCCTAAGTGATTCTCATGTCTCTGATTATTGGCATCGACCATTTTACTCATCTGTTTCATTTGACTATCCCCAGTATGGTGAGAAGCGATCTGCTTATGGTGGACCAACAGAAAATCTTCCTCACGAACATCAGAAAGAACATAGTTCAAGCTTTGCCTCATACAGCTCAAACAGTATAACAGGGTTCAGAAGTCCAGGCCACAATAGCTCTGTTCATTCCTTGGGTAGCCAACCTTCTCGAGGAATTACTCACCTAGGAATGCCGTCCCTTCATCAGTTAACACCTGGTATCGAGAAATTTGGTCTCCATAAAGATGTATATTTTGACAAGGGCTGTGGTACATCTAGGCCTGGGTTACGTGCAAGCAGTTCATGTCAGCCTGAGCACCTTTCCCCAATCAAGGATGACCCTTGGGTAACTTCAGTGCCTTTTGTACCTCTTGTTGAGTTTCCCAACAGTACATCACCTTCAAATAGTCCATATGACCCACTTGCTGACAGTATGAACCCTCCCAAAGTTGAGAGTGGCAATATTCTCAAGTCCTCCAACATATCCTGCAGCATTTCAAGTCAGCACACTGCTGGGAATGGTGTTATAGATGGAGACATCAACAAATCATTGATTTATGATAAGTTGGCAAGGAATATGTCGGCAAAAGGGTCAAATGAGTTTGCAGGCTTGGTTGCACCTGGTAAGGAACGCTCTAGTCTGGATGGCGATACTTTGGTGAAAGCTTTTGAAAGAACCAAAGATTATTTCCGTATTCATTTGGCAGAACATGTGAAGGAGTTGCTGAAACCTATTTGGAAGGAAGGCAAACTGAGTAAAGATGCTCATAAACTGATAGTAAAAAAATCTGTTGACAAAGTTCTTGCTACAGTTGACCTGCATCAAGTACCAGCTACTAAAGAATTGATAACTGATTATATAACCATGTCTGGAACAAAGATTGAAAAGCTTGTGAAGGTAAAAAACTTGAATATGCAATTCAATGATGCACATAGCCGTTAACTTTCCTATGTTTGATTCCAGTCTATTTATTTTATGTCAGGCATATGTTGATAGGCATGGTACAAGATGAGATCCAGACTTCTAAATGCTGAGCTCCATCACCATAGATATGGGCTTTCAGCAAACACCTTTCCGATGTGATTAATCTGCAGTCCAATGTTGCTAGGCCTGATCTGCAGTCCAATGTTGCTAGGCCTGATCTGCAGTAGGTATTGAGTTGCATAACCCTGGCTGGTTTACAGGCTTAGTCAGACTATGTAGTAGTACTTTGTGGTGGAGTTTTAATTTAATGTATGCCTGTTAGCTGAGAGGACATCTAGTGCAACCAATGTAGAAACCTTGCTGCATGTGTGGTTAATCTATGGACTGGTACTTAAATAGTGTTGTTGAATCTGTTTGAAGTATTCATCTTGCTTAAAGTACAGTGTCATCGTTGTTCATTTTGTTTGGTAAGTAATCATCTTGCAAGATGCAATATCTACATAACCTGTTGTGCTTGATTGGGGGAGATAGAAGGAGCAACAATTTGTTGTGGAACAAAAAAGCACAGGAGATGTGTGCCAAAAAAACAAGGAGGGGAGAGGGGGGGGGGGCGCAAAAGTGCACAAGAGATATGTAATGACAAAAGATGGGGGGGGGGGGGGTGAAGTGCCATGCAATGTCCTAACTACTAGAATGATAGACAAAGTGTACTTTTATCTGCTCTACCGGTTGGTAAAAACCCTGCTCTGCATAGCATGGACCATTATCACAATATACTAAAATACCATGAGTGTGGAATATTTATACTCATGTTCCATGTTTCACCTCTTGGATCAATGGCCTTTGGCAATCTAGATCATTGTTAGGATGCTATTGGGTTGCACAATGAATGGACGAGTTGAGATGCAAGGTATAGAGAGGGAGAGAGGAAGAGGGTATTAAGCTATACAAGGAAGAAGAGCTCGGTGACACAAATTGGTAGGGTGTTGTATGCATCTTTGTCAGTGTTGTTAGGTGATGAAATGATCCGATTAGCGTGACGATCAATCGTTGTCTGATGAGCATTGGAACCATGGCTTAGGGCTCGGAGGAGCCAAAAATGTAGAAGAATGAAAGGGTAGTAGGAAAAGAGTAGTTCATGAGAGAGGTATCCATGAGCATAGCGGCTGCTTTACTCGTCTTTGGTTGTATCTGCACGTCAACAAATACTAAGGGGAAAGGCGGCATAACTAGGGGCTAAGGGCATCACTGCATCTTCACCTTCATTAAGTGCATGAAGACAAATACACCGAACATATCTTCACCCTCATCAAGAACTACTACTAGTAGGTGGATAGGAAGAACATGACAATGGCTCATGAACTCGCATGTTAGATGGACCAGATTGATATTTGCCTATGAGATCAAGCCGATTGCCCCCAACCCTAACAGTTGTGCGTGTGATCGGTAGCGATTTGTGCTATCAGAGAAACAACTAGTAGGTGGACAGGAAAAACACAACAATGGCTTCTTATGGACTTGCGTGTTAGATCAACCATATTGATATGCGCCTATGAAATCAAGTCGGTTGTTCAAATTGCCCAACCCTAACACCTCGAGTGTTAACATTCAATGTCATATCCTCAGCTGCAAGGCAACATTAGGTATGAAGCAAGATAAGTCCAAGGCCTGAGCCAGCTAAACAAAGCCGTTCTCCACCTGAGCTTGTAGCCTTGTAGCCAAGTGATTCCAAATTGTAACTTTGGCTATAAGTAGTTGTGCGTGTATGTGGAAATCGGTGTCGATCAGATAAACAACCTACACGGGTTGAACTTAATGCTGTTGTTGATCTTGTTGTTAGTTGGAGCATGTTCTGGTGCACATAAGAGTTCCTCTAGGGCATAAATGCTAGTATGGACATTTGGTTTGATTGAGAATTGCTTTCAAGGACCTTAAAGGAAGAGTTGTTGAAGACCTAGGTGGTCCAGAGTGGGCCCAACCTCTATGAGGCTTGACAGATTATTTTTAGCCGTCGATCCTCTTTCGTTGTTCTTGCGTTTCCTTGTGAGCTTGCAGGATCATGAAGCGTCGGCTCGTGCAGTTTAGTGGATTCATTAATAGTTTGGGTGAATTTGCAGTTTAGTGGATTCAATAATAGTTTGGGTGAATTTTCATCACAACCTGATGCATTACCCCGTTATTTTCGCGTAGTTGCGACTAGGTACATGGTATGACATCGTACAATGCCCCATTTCACTATTATCTTTCAACAAGTTTGCAAGTCTAGCGGTCAACCCTTGTTCAATGTTCTTGCCATGATGCTGGGAAAAAGACTTGCACAATAACTAGGCGAGGCGCGAACAAGAGAGATAAATAGCCATACCCTTACTTAATGATATGCTACACCTACTTGACATTTTCAAAATTAGTACTGAAAAGGTAGAGTGGAAACATTACAATAACTACACTCTTCATTCCCTAGATTGACAAGTACTTTAAAGCAAATAATGTTAGGGCCATGGCTAGAGATAGTGAAACAGAGGGAATATATTATTGATATTGCATTCTTACTAGCAATTGGTTTTGTGGCCAGGTAGTTAGGGTCGTTTGGCCTGGCTTCACTCGGATCATGATCACTTTTCTAGCTACTCAACCTTTTTCCTTGACCTGTTCGACCCACGGTCTTGGTAACTATCAGTACATCTCTCCTTAGGTGGCGGGGTGTGGGACCTTGGGTTTGGCGAAGGGCTAAGCAACTGTCTTTTAGAACACCGACTCCTCATAGAGGTGTGCATATAACCTCTTAATAAATGCACTGGTGATTCCATCAATGCAAATTGGCTATTGTCTAGAGAACATATTGTGGAACTTTGAGAGTGTTGTGTACTGAAATACATGTTGTTTTATATGTACGTGTTATAGAAAAAAATGCATAAAGGGGATGCAGATAGATACTTAAATTTGACCTAACCATGCTCTAAAAGCCAAGAGCATCTTAAGTGAAGTCCTTACTTTCAACCACAAGAAATTTTGTAGAACCAACTAAATACCAATTATATTTCACTTAATAATGTTTATCATCTTTCTTATGCTTATTTGAGTTCTTCCATTGGGAGATATAACCTATGCACCAAGACACTAACCACACACAAGACCATTAAGAGGATTTTGTATTTATATACTCCCTCCGTCCCAAAATAAGTGTCTCAACTTTGTACTAACTTCAGTACAAAGTCATACTAAGCTTGAGAGAATTCCTTATTTAACATCGTGTTTAAATTTTATGCCCTATTTGACATCGACAAATGATTTCTTCCCTATCTAACAACGAGTCTAAATTTTATGCCTTTTATGACACTTGTGTCTATTTTAAGCATAAATTACACCTGAAAAGACCCTTTTGCCCCTCATGAGTATGAGAGAATTCCTTATTTAACATGTTTAAATTTTATGCCCTATTTGACATCGACAAATGATTTCTTCCCTATCTAACAACGAGTCTATGCCTTTTATGACACTTCTGTCCATTTTAAGCATAAATGACGCCTGAAAAGACCCTTTTGCCCCTCATGTGGTATGTTTGTGTGCGCGCGCATGTGTGTGCTACTGCGTGTGTAAGTGTGTGCGCTGCTGTGTGCGTTTGTGCGGCTGCGTGCGTGTTGCTCGGTGTGCTGCTGCGTGCGTGTGTGTATGTGCTGCTGCATGTGTGCTACTGCCGCTGCGTGTGGTGTGCTGCACGTGTGTGCGCGCGCTCCTGCCCCACACAGATACCACATGAGGGGCAAAAGGGTCTTTTCAGGTGTCATTTAGGCTCAAAATGGACTGAAGTGTCATGAAGGGCATAAAATTTGGACTCATTGTTAGATAGGGAAGAAAAAGTTTTTCAGTGTCAAATAAAGAAACGAAATTTAAGGTAGTGTTAAATAAGGAATTGTTTCGTTATATATCATGGAGGCTTTTCTATAAAGATAAGTGAGTTTTGAGCTTTGTTTTGTCAGTGAATTCTTGTGGACCGAGCTTGGTTGAGCTAGGGCCTGATTTGCTTGATTCACAAGGAACAGAATAGATTTTTATCGTAGAATATATTACCTGCTCCTGAAACATTAAAAGATTAAAGCCTTCTTTCTCTTGCCCAGAAAACTGCATCTTGCTGCCAAACTGATTGTTGAGGTTTGATATTTTTGTTTGCCTGTTTCTTGAATCTTGATAAATGGTTTCTCTTTTGCAGCCAACCTGAAGTGAAGTGGATTTAGGGAAGCATTCAATTTTGCATCTTTAAGGTTGCCAGATATTAAAGTCGTCTTTGAGCCTATTATATCCTCATTTTATCATCACTGATCAAACTGATGAGAGCTGCCAGAACATGCAAATGGGTATGTGTAATTACTATAGCTCTTTTCTTTGGTGTAACGAGAATATTTCCTTAGCTTGCGGTTGTCAATATCTGAATTCATTCTTCTTAGATTTTGCTCCAGCGAAAATCTCGTGTTTTCACTTCTACTTGTTTCAGGAAATAGCAAACTATTCATTCCTTCTGTTATGTACTTGTACTCTTTTACATTTTGCTTGACACGCTCCACTATGTTGTTTTTCTGCAGAAACAAACAGTCGCCTCATTCACCTTCTCAGATTTTTTATGGCCTGTACTGCTTAATTCCTTGGCCCATTCTGCTGAAAAGGTATACCATACTGTTCCTGTATTACTATGACCCTAAGGCACAAAGTATTAAGAATGTCTCTTTTGATGTTATTTTTCTTCTCCAAAATGGCAACGTAGGTTCTGTTTCTGGACGGAATGGCGTTCCAGATTGGAATGCTAATACTAAAGAGTGTCCATGTCCTGACTCGTCCATGAAGTGGTTCGACCTAACCTCTGCCCTCAAATGCGTATGCTCACCCAAGCTGTAGATCACA
The DNA here is from genome assembly GCF_056163025.1 of Triticum urartu. NCBI lineage: Eukaryota > Viridiplantae > Streptophyta > Magnoliopsida > Poales > Poaceae > Triticum > Triticum urartu. The sequence goes on along the minus strand of NC_141873.1, from coordinate 505,107,563 downwards.
AATACCTTGCTGGTCAGGCTGCGCTCTGCTTCCCATGGGAACTGATGCTTAACTCAGCCCTGCTCGGCGGGGCAGCTGGCTGCCCATCTCCATCGCCCGCCTCATGCTTACTCTGTCTGCCTCATCCTCCGTGTTACATTCTTCCTCCAACAGCAAGGTGTGGTTTGGCTTTCGGTTCTGTTTTGCCGGCGAGAATGGTGAAGGCTTTGGTTAACATTTAAGATCAGCATTAAAACAGGCTTCTACTGTGCAGCCTGTGTTATATCACTAAATAAATGGAATTTAATTTCAATGCCACTAGTTGACTCTGAAACTATAAATGTATTAAAGAAAATGGAGTCACAAATGCAACCAACACAACCCTCTACACTTACATCCCAGGCTACACAGCCCCTACAGTAAGATGCAACAAACAGAGAGCCAAACTAACAATCTTAACCAAACAGGTTCCAACACAAGAAGTAAAGGCAGGACAAACAGGTCCGTCTATTAGTATGTCTTCCGTTTTTGCTATGCTGATGTATTGACCAGCCTGGACTATATTGGTTCGGAAACCACCTCATTAACACATATTGACCCAGCTTGTACTAGTCACTGGAGCACATGCCCCCACCACACAGCCCTCTCAATTGTGTGCTCTACTCACCTCCAGATTGAATCCCCTTCTCCAAAATCCCTTGCCAAGTTCAGTGAGTCAGGTGAGGCTGCAGCACAAGCTTCCTTGGTAGGGACGTGGCATGTGTAATTGAGCGGGACTGATGGCTGGCTCTGGGAATGGAACCAGACGGTGACGTGGGTGCGTGAGTGGGGACAATGGCTGGCTAAGCGCATGGAACCAGGTCAAGTGAGGGGCCTAGGTCTTGGAGGCTCCCACTAAATATACAATCCTTGCTCATGGCCTGAAGTATGCCTAGATGCTGATGGGTGTATTGTATCCTGCTTGTGTTAGCTTATGGATTCTATATATATATAGCATAATTGCATTAAACCTGATGGACTATGGATTCATAAAACCTTGTTATTATGCTTACTAAACTGTGCATTGTAGATACTCCAGTTGTAGCAAACCTCAGAATATCAGTACATTATGGCTCAAGAATTTTACAGTATTGCTGTATGAACTGACTACATTAGCTCCAGGGTTGGAATGCATAAATTTATAACAATTCTGCGCCAGATTCGAGCATGAAAATCTTCTCAGGGTAGCTAGCTATCTTTTCCGTACCCTCTGTTTTAGCGTCAGGTAATACAAATTCTTCTCTGCCCTTTTGCTCTTTGTAGAGAGCTACCAAACGGTATTTAAGGCTTTTTACCTATTTTCATCTCAACCCAGGCTGTTTTGACCAGCCGGTAGCATCACTGCATGGCAAGAAAGAGAAACGAGTTTGGTGAATGGCATTCCTAGTGACATTGTCATAAATAAATCTACTTGTACTAATAAAAGCATGAGTTTGGTGAATCCAAATGATCTGAGCCATCCAACCACCTATATCCAACGTCTCACGCTACTCCAATGATGTATCTATCACATCATCAATAATTTGGAAAAGACATTAATTGCATTAAACACAATTAATATTGAAATCAACATTAGTTATGGTTACTTTTGGAAATAGTATTACTGCCAAACTAGATGTGCGTGCACATACACGATTAGTAGTATATTATATTACATTCTATTATCGCTTGTCACAGAACTAGTTATCAACATGCGCTGCATGCATTAATATACACGATTAGCTGCTATTAATATACCGGCTAATATCAACATGCGCTGCATGTATGCATTTAGTAGTTGTCATAAATATTCCATAAATAAAATGTATGCATGTGTGGGGCTTAAGACCCCAGTACAACCACCGAAAACACAAAGCTCAAGGCTGTATAAAATTAACAAGGTAGGGTCTTAGCTTGGCTTTGACCCTCTTAACAGGTAGGCCTAGATCAGATTTGAGGCACAACCTCCAGGAGATCCTTGGTGGGGCAATTCCTTCCAGACTCTTGTGATTATGTTCCTTGCATCCAGAATTTAACCACAGGACCATAATTTAATTGCTTACAGGGCTGCTAATCATATTTCATTATCTGATGAAGGTACTAACTAAAGAACCTTTTGGTAGTATGTCAGCTATCAAATATGTGAGGCATATATAAATGCTTGCTCATCTGCAACATGTCTTGTGCAGTCCGGGGGTGCCAATGATGATGACAATGTTTTGGCTTCTGCTAGTTGATGCATCGCACCAAACCTGAAGCTCAACATTGCTTTTGTAGAGTACCTGTACCTTTTCTCGTGTTCCAAGCTTTTGTAGTCTCCTTCAAAAGTTGTTGATGTTTGTTGCTTCCTGAATCCTGATGGTCTGTCGTTTTGCTTCCGGTTTTCTCAATAAAGCAGGGTGTGGCTTGTTCAAGAAATATACTCCCTCCATAAAGAAATATAAGAGCGTTTAAATCATTACTTTAGTGATATAAACGCTCTTATATTTCTTTACAGAGGGAGTATATGCTTATCGAATGAATTGCTCAATAGGCTCACTTAGTAATATCCAATGCCCTTGCAGGGTTTTAAAAATGGCTGCAGAGCACAGATGAACATCTCATTCATTTTCTATTGATTCTTTACAGCAAGCACAGAGTATCCGAAAGTGGAAAATGCGATGAATATTTGTACTGTGTCCGGTTAGACAAGGTTTATGTCTGACAAATTGCTGCACTATGTTGATGCAACCTAATACTTACATGAATAATTGGTATTTTGTTGGCATGCCCATGCCCTATCAGTATACCACAATCTGTGTTGGCATGCTCAGTTGCTCTAGTATGTAACTATCATGGGACATTTGTTTGCAATCTTTCCATCTCTGGAAGCCGCTAAAGCTGGCACTGATGCCTGGTTCAGGATCAAGAAACAGACATGCTACTGCTCCTTTTGTGGCCAAACTGTTCATTAGCTCCTAAAGCTATCGGGATTTAGGATATGCTCTTCTGTCCTGCAGAGTTTCTTTGAAGTTATGCTCTTGGAGTTGGACAGCTCGAGATGCTCTCTGATAAAGAAAATCCAGGTTCAAAGATATCATGGATAGTCAGAAATCTTGGATACACATTTCAGTTCATGTTTTGCTTCCTTTTATCACAAGGTCCAGCGATGCTGACGGTATGGCAGCACTGCACATCAAAAGCCGTATGATTTTTGCCTCTTGACTGGTCTGGTCTCTGGTGGCAGGTCGTAGCTGTTTATGAATGCTACACGAGCAGCCTTGAGAAAGATCTATGAGCAGGAGAAGGCCAGTGTCGCAACAGTATTTTTTCTTTCGTTCAGTTTTGTATTGTGCCCATTATGCCAAAACTGCAAACTATGATGTACAGTCTGAGGCTTAAACTCGTTTTTTGTTGTCTCTGCGGGCTTGTACACTCTGGCGACGATCATTGAGGAGATCAAGGTTCAGTGCAAGTCCTGTTTCTCATAGAAGAGGTGCAAAACCGTGCTGTGCATCTGTTGGCTCAGTCAGACTCTACTTCTCTCTGTTGATCAACCCATATACTGGTTGTTCCAGTACAAGTCGCGGAGCGTGCAACGGCCGATATTGTCATTGTTGCTTCGCAATAAAGCTTTGCTTTACGTTGAAAAGAAAAAAGGGTTGGGAAGTTGCTTGGTCTGACATCTCAGTTTGGAGTTTTTTTTTTGCGGGGTAGTTTGGAGTTGTAATAGTAAATTAAAAATACATTTACGGGCCGTCTTCAGATAGTGCCAACTAATGTTATTATTATGCGCTTGTATGGAACAAAAAAACATACATATGGTATTCAGATGCTGATTATTATGTTATTTTCGTTACTGGAATATATATTCTGAATGACCTGCTTAATTTGAGTTAGGGTGGTGTTAACGTGGGGTTCGTGCCGCATACCCCCTGAGGTCGGCCTTACTGCTTATCTCACATCTCCTTCATACTCATGCGATTAAATTCATGTACAATGTTTGTATTTCTAATTTCACAAAATTAGATGTGATTATGCATGCTAATCGATCAACTTCTTGTAGCTCTAGGGTTGGCGTCCTTGAACCACTGATGCTTGAGCGCTCGATTCGCCACTGATGCTTGAGCGCTCGATTCACCGGGAGTCTCTTCTCCGGGTTGCTTTGTAGAAGACCTTGATTCGCCGGGAGTCTCTTCTCCGGGTTGCTTTGCAGAAGACCGCTCAAGACCTCGAAACCAGCCTCCAACAGTGTTTTCTTTACCTTTTTTTTGTGGAAAAGATTTTTTTACTTTAAACACAATAAAGAATCTGAATACCAACACACCAACATGGTGTTGGAAGAGAGGATTAAAGGACACCACACTAATTGTCGTCGTCATACTCTATATAATTATCACTTTTACATCAAGTCACACAACTATCACTTACAAACTAATATCAAGATATCCACGACCGGCCTAATGTAATCTTATATATATTCAAGAAACAAATATAATCATATATAGTGCTCACTCACTTTTGGTGTAGAAAGACGTATTCTTATCGAGGATAACACATCAAATTGTGAATAGATAGGCATGATTCCGAATATTGTATCACACATCGAAACTGCACATCTACAACAAATTTATGAATATTTGATCTGTCATACACGGCAAGCAAACAAACATTAAATTAGTTGAACCCCAAATTAAGAGCAAGAAACCAAATTGCAATCAGGCGTTACAATATGTGTGTGGTGGTGATCCACACGAACAACTCCTGCTTACTTATCTCACACCTCATCCATACTCATTCGTTAATTCATGTACGATGCTTGCATTTCTAATTTCACAAATTAGATGTGCTAAAAGTATGCTAATCGATCAACTCCTGGTAGCTCTAGGGTTGGCGTCCTTGAACCACCGATGCTTGAGCGCTTGCTCCGCCGTGAGCCTCTTCTCCGGGTTGCATTGTAGAAGACCGCTCAAGACCTCGAAACCAGCCTCCGACAGTGTTGGCGGTCCTTTTATCCTGGCCTCAGCGGGACATGGGAACTTGTTGCGCAAGAAGCTTCCTGGTTGGCATCCGCTAGGTAGCCGCCGCCCATCGTAGCCCGACCACTCCTTGATGTCTGCCATGCCAAGAAGGGCCAAGATTTCGCTGAGGTGATCCATGTCCGACCTCCCATGGAAAGGGTGCTGGCCGGCGAGGAGCTCGGCCATCATGACACCGAGAGCCCATGAGTCGACACGCTCGTCGTAATCCGTGGACCCGAGGAGGATTTCTGGCGCGCGATATCCCCGTGTCCCAATAGGATTAGAGTAGGGCGGCCCGTCGGCCATGCTGCACGATAGCCCCAGGTCGCAGATCTTGAGGTTCCCGTGGCTGTCCACAAGCACGTTCTCCGGCTTCAGGTCCCGGTGCATGAGGCCGAGACGATTCATCCTCCTCTCGCCGGCGAGAAGCTGCCTCATGAGAAGACGAACCTCCAGCTCGGTGTGCCTCCTCCCAAAGCGGACATGCTTCATGACGTGCCTGAGAGTTGGCCCCACAAACTCCATGGCGAGGAAAGCCCCGCTGTCAAGTTGGCCGGAGCCACGCGGCTGAACGATGGACGGGTGGCCGCTGCACGCCTCGAGAGCACTGACCTCGCTGGCGAAGTCGAAGAGGTAGCGTTCGGCGTCGCCGGCGCCGTCGCTCGCACGGAGGCACTTCACCGCCACGATCTCACCCGTGCGGCGGTCCCTCGCCCGGTAGACGACGCCGAATGTTCCTGCGCCGAGCACCTCAAGCCGCTGGAACCGGCCGCTGCTTGCGCGGGAGCTTGAGTCGCCGTTAGTGGCTGCTGTTCTCTGATTCTTGCGCGTCGCCGGTGTGCCCATCACCGCGTCATCTAGGGCGGCAACGCCCACGCGTTGCGGTGTCGAGGTCGACCACCCCATATTTCTCCGAGAAAAATCGCAGAGATCGCACCGTGAGGGTACACGATCGACCTACCGGACGATCAGCTTTGCTTGATCGACTGCTCGGCGGCTAAAAAAGCTAGACGGCCGGAGCGAGGATTGCTTTTGCTTTATTTCTCACAGCCGTATGGGTATGGCCATGTGCTGTATATATAGACGGCCAGCACGCTAGCGCTACACGACTCGTGAAGGACACTAGTCAGGTTCGGACACGGACTACACTGTTTCTACGTGTTACTCAGTTGATCGGCCTAATTACGCAATGTCCATGTCCGTCATTGGTGCACCGTTACCACCAGCACGGCAATCATGAGTACTTATATCTATCAATTTCACACGTGAGATATTTAAGCATCGTCTTAGAGAGGCTGAGAGAGCAGCACATGTTTTAGCTAAACATGGTATGGAGTCATGGAGACGCTTTGGCTTTCTTAATTCTGTTGGTTTTGATCTGACGGCTTAACAGGCAGTTAGATCTATTAGTCTAACAAAAAAAATTAAGGGGATAACGACAAGTGAAGGGGTCCACGTACCAACGTACGTGAGCCTCGATCAGAACTAACGCGCCCTGATCGGGGGCGCCCAAAAACCAACTCAGGTTTTGGGTCCCCTGTCGCCAGCGCCATATAAATGGATACGGGAGAGAGCTGGCCACCTGCGCGATCACAATTCACGTAAGGTTTACTCTCCTCCCGATATTCTCACTCCATCCGATCAGGGGGAGCGCTGCAGCGACGGGAAGACTCAAGCCAGCCGCCGCTGCTGTCCCTGGCCAGTGCCGGTGGCGTCCTGAAAGAAACAGGACGTCAAGGAGAACCTCTGCTTCGACTACATCACCCCTGCATCACGCCTGCACCGAGCAGGCGATTATGTCGACTCCCGTGACGTGTAAAGGATCTCTAAACCCTCTATGTTCATGTTTATTAGGTGATCTAGATGCAATCTGTCTCAGCTAATGGCATCCCATAGATGCATAATTACTCCAACAATGGTATCAGTCGCCAATCTTGATTGCAATGGATCCCTATATTATTGATCTGTGAGATCAACATCAAGTTTAGATCAAGTCAGGTTTAGGGTTTTATGGTCAAGATTGCAAGTTTCAGCCCCTGGTTAGCCCTAATATGCATGCTACTGTCTTGATGCCCTCTGTAAATCATCATGTTGTTTTTCTAATTGCTACAGATTAAGTACTGTTATCCTTTGGTTAATCTTTTTTAATTAATCTAAGTTAAGATCTAATGCTCACTTTTATGTTAAGTTGATTAAAATTGATTATGCTTAAGTACTGTTTCCGTATGCATTAGCAAAATATTAGGCAGAGGGATACACGCAAGTCAACAGTAGCAACCCCTCATGTTTAAGAACCATAATTCTGCAATTAGGACTGTTTTTACCCCAAATCAAGTACCAATGCACACAAATCGAAGAAGAATGAGGAGAATCCTCACCTAACGCGCCGCGTCCTCGCTTCTTCCCTTCGGGGCCCGCGCAGCGCCCACCGTTGCGCGAGGGCGAAGACGCCGCGACGCCGCCGTACTCGGGACGATGCGCGGAACGAAGTGCCGCCGCCACCGCCGCTCTAATGGACGCGCCCTTGTTTGGCCAACGCCGAGCAAGTCGCCGTCGCTCCTCATGCCGCGGTGGCCGGCGTTCCTCCACCCTCCTTGATGTGCCATGCGCACGAACGCTGGAGCCACACTCGACGGAGAAGCGCGCGGGAATGACTCCGCCGCACGCTCCTCCGGCGAGCGCAGCCACCGCGCCGCCATGGCCGGCGCGCCTCGAGCCGCCGTCGAACGCTTGTAACAAATTTATGATTCCGTGGCTCCCGCTGCTGGTGTCACGGGGTATGCTGAACTAAAGAAAATTTATGATTCCAAGATGGAGATATGGGAAAAGTCAAATCACATTGCTATGCTTGTGATGAGATCATCCATATCACCTGACATAATTGGGGCACTACCCAAGAAAGATACTCCTAAGGAATTCATGGCATCCCTGGAGGAGCAATTCAAAGGCTCCGACAAGGTTTATGCACAAGAGCTTTTTCACAAGCTCCTTGGGAAGTATAATAATGATGGTGATGTCAGGCTCACATTTTAAAGATGGTGAATGCTTGTAACAAATTGAAGGCATTACAATGTGAGCTCAATGACAATCTCCTTGTCATCATGATCTTGGACTCCCTCCCTGAAAGAGTTTGATCAATTTAAGATTAACTATAACTCTCTTAAAGAGAAATGGACAATCGCGGAGATATCTCCAAGAATTGTCGAGGAAGAAGAGAGGATTAAGAGGCAAGGAAAGGACCAAGCCTTTTTGGTTGGTTCCTCCAAGAGAAAACACGACGGAGCAAGCTCTTCTAAGCAACAGCCTCAAAAGAAGTCCTTTAAGAAAAATTCATCAAACTCATATAAAGCAAAGGAGAAGGTGGACGATAAGCCTAAAGACACCAAGTGCAACTTCTGCAAGCATGAGGGTCATTATCAGAAAGACTGTCCAGAGTTTCTCAAATGGTTGATGAAGAAAGGTACTGATGAAATTACTTTCGTTGATGAAATGTTATATCTTGATTACTCTAGTACCTCTTGGTGGATTGATCAGGTGCAACTTCTCACGTTGCCAATTCTATGCAGGACTCAAATATAATCCAAACCATGGCAAGGGGGGCAAGAAGACTTAAGGTGGCAAATGGAGTCGAAGTTGATGTTGAAGCCATAGGGTCAATCACCTTAGAACTCCACACTGGCTTCCGTCTTCATTTAAATAATCTTCTTTATGTCCCTATCTTAAGTAGGAATTTGATTTCTGTCTCTTGCCTAGATGATCACATGTTTGAGAGCAAGTTTGGGAACAAACAATTTGTTTTGAATTATCGTAATAAGAACGTAGGCCTCGGCGTCACACGAGGCCAATTATATATGTTATCATTGAATGATTCTATCCTGCATGTGAGTGATGTATGTAATATTGAGAAGAAATGGAAGGGTACTGTTGGGGAACGTAGTAATTTCAAAAAATTTCCTACGCACACGCAAGATCATGGTGATGCATAGCAACGAGAGGGGAGAGTGTGATCTACGTACCCTTGTAGATCGACAACGGAAGTGTTTGGTTGATGTAGTCGTACGTCTCCACGGCCCGACCGATCAAGCACCGAAACTACGGCACCTCCGAGTTCTAGCACACGTTCAGCTCGATGACGATCCCCGGGCTCCGATCCAGCAAAGCGTCGGGGAAGAGTTCCGTCAGCACGACGGCGTGGTGACGATCTTGATGTACTACCGTCGTAGGGCTTCGCCTAAGCACCCTACAATATGACCGAGGTGGAATATGGTGGAGGGGGGCACCGCACACGGCTAAGGAACGATCACGAAGATCAACTTGTGTCTCATGGGGTGCCCCTTGCCTCAGTATATAAAGGATGGAGGAGGAGGAGGCTGGCCAAGGCAATTGGTGCGGCCAGGATGTTGAGTCCTACTAGGACTCCAAGTCCTAGTAGGAGTCCACCAAGAGGGGAGGAAGGGAGAAGGAAGTAGACGAGAAGGAAAGGTGGCCGGCCCCCTTTTCACTAGTCCAATTCGGACCAGAGGGGAGGGGGGGCGCAGCAGCCCCTTGGCCCTTTCTCCTCTTCCCACTAAAGCCCATCAAGGCCCATTGCTTCTCCTGTAACTACCCGGTACTCCGAAAAATACCCGAATCACTCGGAACCTTTCCGATATCCGAATATAGTCGTCCAATATATCGATCTTTACGTCTCGACCATTTTGAGACTCCTCGTCATGTCCCCGATCTCATACGGGACTCCGAACTCCTTCGGTACATCAAAACTCATAAACTCATAATATAACTGTCATCGAAACCTTAAGCGTGCGGACCCTATGGGTTCGAGAACAATGTAGACATGACCGAGACACATCTCCGGTCAATAACCAATAGCGGGACCTGGATGCCCATATTGGCTCCTACATATTCTACGAAGATCTTTATCGGTCAGACCGCATAATAACATACGTTGTTCCCTTTGTCATCGGTATGTTACTTGCCCGAGATTCGATCGTCGGTATCTCAATACCTAGTTCAATCTCGTTACCGGCAAGTCTCTTTACTCGTTTCGTAATACATCATCTCGCAACTAACTCATTAGTTGCAATGCTTGCAAGGCTCATGTGATGTGCATTACCGAGAGGGCCCAGAGATACCTCTCCGACAATCGGAGTGACAAATCCTAATCTCGAAATACGCCAACCCAACATGTACCTTTGGAGACACCTGTAGAGCACCTTTATAATCACCCATTTACGTTGTGACGTTTGGTAGCACATAAAGTGTTCCTCTGGCAAACGGGAGTTGCATAATCTCATAGTCATAGGAACATGTATAAGTCATGAAGAAAGCAATAGCAACATACTAAATGATCGGGTGCTAAGCTAATGGAATGGGTCATGTCAATCAGATCATTCACCTAATGATGTGATCTCGTTAATCAAATAACAACTCCTTGTTCATGGTTAGGAAACATAACCATCTTTGATTAACGAGCTAGTCAAGTAGAGGCATACTAGTGACACTCTGTTTGTCTATGTATTCACACATGTATTATGTTTCCGGTTAATACAATTCTAGCATGAATAATAAACATTTATCATGATATAAGGAAATAAATAATAACTTTATTATTGCCTCTAGGGCATATTTCCTTCAGTCTCCCACTTGCACTAGAGTCAATAATCTAGTTCACATCGCCATGTGATTCAACACTAAGAGTTCACATCACCATGTGATTAACACCCATAGTTCACATCGTCATGTGACCTACCCAAAGGGTTTACTAGAGTCAATAATCTAGTTCACATTATTTATGTGATTAACACCCAAAGAGTACTAAGGTGTGATCATGTTTTGCTTGTGAGATAATTTTAATCAACGGGTCTGTCACATACAGATCCGTAAGTATTTTGCGAATTCTATGTCTACAATGCTCTGCATGGAGCTACTCTAGCTAATTGCTCCCACTTTCAATATGTATCTAGATCGAGACTTAGAGTCATCCAGATCTGTGTCAAAACTTGCATCGACGTAACTTTTTACGACGAACCTTTTGTCACCTCCATAATCGAGAAATATTTCCTTATTCCACTAAGGATAATTTTGACCAATGTCCAGTGATCTACTCTTAGATCATTATTCTACTCCCTTGCTTAACAGAGTGTAGGGTATACAATAGATCTAGTACACATCATGGCATACTTTATAGAACCTATGGCTGAGGCATAGGGAATGACTTTCATTCTCTTTCTATCTTCTGCCGTGGTCGGGTTTTGAGTCTTACTCAATTTCATACCTTGTAACACAGCCAAGAACTCTTTCTTTGACTGTTCCATTTTTGAACTACTTCAAAATATTGTCAAGGTATGTACTCATTGAAAAAACTTATCAAGCGTCTTGATCTATCTCTATAGATTTTGATGCTTAATATGTAAGCAGCTTCACCGAGGTCTTTCTTTGAAAAACTTTTTTAAGAACACTCCTTTATGCTTTGCAGATTAATTCTACATTATTTCCGATCAACAATATGTCATTCACATATACTTATCAGAAATGTTGTAGTGCTCCCACTCACTTTCTTGTAAATACAGGCTTCATCGCAAGTCTGTATAAAACTATATGCTTTGATCAACTTATCAAAGCGTATATTCCAACTCCGAGATGCTTGCACCAGTTCATAGATGGATCGCTGGAGCTTGCATATTTTGTTAGCACCTTTAGGATTGACAAAACCTTATGGTTGTATCATATACAACTCTTCTTTAATAAATCTATTAAGAATGCAGTTTTGTTTATCCATTTGCCAGATTTCATAAAATGCGGCAATTGCTAACATGATTCGGACAGACTTAAGCATAGATACGAGTGAGAAACTCTCATCGTAGTCAACACCTTGAACTTGTCGAAAACCTTTTGCGACAATTCTAGCTTTGTAGATAGTAACACTACTATCAGCGTCCGTCTTCCTCTTGAAGATCCATTTATTCTCAATTGCTTGCCGATCAGTGGGCAAGTCAACCAAAGTCCATACTTTGTTCTCATACATGGATCCCATCTCAGATTTCATGGCTTCAAGCCATTTTGCGGAATCTGGGCTCACCATCGCTTCTTCATAGTTCGTAGGTTCGTCATGGTCAAGTAGCATGACCTCCAGAACAGGATTACCGTACCACTCTGGTGCGGATCTCACTCTAGTTTACCTACGAGATTCGGTAGTAACTTGATCTGAAGTTACATGATCATCATCATTAGCTTCCTCACTAATTGGTGTAGTAGTCACAGGAACAGATTTCTGTGATGAACTACTTTCCAATAAGGGAGAAGGTACAATTACCTTATCAAGTTCTACTTTCCTCCCACTCACTTCTTTCGAGAGAACCTCCTTCTCTAGAAAGGATCCATTCTTAGCAACGAATGTCTTGCCTTCGGATCTGTGATAGAAGGTGTACCCAACAGTAACTTTTTGGGTATCCTATGAAGACACACTTTTCCGATTTGGGTTTGAGCTTATCAGGATGAAACTTTTTCACATAAGCATTGCAACCCCAAACTTTAAGAAACGACAACTTTGGTTTCTTGCCAAACCACAGTTCATATGGTGTCGTCTCAACAGATTTAGATGGTGCCCTTTTAACGTGAATGCAGCTGTCTCTAATGCATAACCCCAAAACGATAGTGGTAGATCGGTAAGAGACATCATAGATTGCACTATATCCAATAAAGTACGGTTATGACGTTCGGACACACCATTATGCTGAGGTGTTCCATGTGGCATGAGTTTGTGAAACTATTCCACATTGTTTTAATTGAAGACCAAACTCGTAACTCAAATATTTGTCTCCGCGATCAGATCGTAGAAACTTTATTTTCTTGTCACGATGATTTTCCACTTCACTCTGAAATTCTTTGAACTTTTCAAATGTTTCAGACTTATGTCTCATCAAGTAGATATACCCATATCTGCTCAAATCATCTGTGAAGTTCAGAAAATAACGATACTTGCCGTGAGCTTTAACACTCATCGGACCGCATACATCAGTATGCATTATTTCCAATAAGTCAGTTGCTCGCTCCATAGTTCCGGAGAACGGCGTTTTAGTCATCTTGCCCATGAGGCATGGTTCGCAAGCATCAAGTGATTCATAATCAAGTGATTCCAAAATCCCATCAGCATGGAGTTTCTTCATGCGCTTTACACCAATATGACCTAAACAGCAGTGCTACAAATAAGTTGCACTATCATTATTAACTTTGCATCTTTTGGTTTCAATATTATGATTATGTGTATCACTACGATCGAGATCCAACAAACCATTTTCGTTGGTGTGTATGACCATAGAAGGTTTTATTCATGTAAACAGAACAACAATTGTTCTCTAACTTAAATGAATAACCGTATTGCAATAAACATGATCAAATCATATTCATGCTCAACGCAAACACCAAATAACACTTATTTAGGTTCAACACTAATCTCGAAAGTATAGGGAGTGTGCGATGATGATCATATCAATCTTGGAACCACTTCCAACACACATCATCACTTCACCCTTAACTAGTCTCTGTTTATTCTGCAACTCCCGTTTCGAGTTACTAATCTTAGCAACTGAACTAGTATCAAATACTGAGGGGTTGCTATAAACACTAGTAAAGTACACATCAATAACATGTATATCAAATATACTTATGTTCACTTTGCCATCCTTCTTATCTGCCAATCACTTGGGGTAGTTCCGCTTCCAGTGACCAGTCCCTTTGCAGTAGAAACACTTAGTCTCAGGCTTAGGACCAGACTTGGGCTTCTTCACTTGAGTAGCAACTTGCTTGCTGTTCTTCTTGAAGTTCCCCTTCTTCCCTCTGCCCTTTTCTTGAAACTAGTGGTCTTGTCTACCATCAACACTTGATGTTTTTCTCGATTTCTACCTTCATCAATTTCCGCATTACGAAGAGCTTGGGAATCGTTTCCGTTATCCCTTGCATATCATAGTTCATCACGAAGTTCTACTAACTTGGTGATGGTGACTAGAGAATTCTGTCAATCACTATCTTATCTGGAAGATTAACTCCCACTTGATTCAAGCGATTGTAGTACTCAGACAATCTGAGCACATGCTCACTAGTTGAGCGATTCTCCTCCATCTTTTAGCTATAGAACTTGTTGGAGACTTCATATCTCTCAACTCGGGTATTTGCTTGAAATATTAACTTCAACTCCTGGAACATCTCATATGCTCCATGACGTTCAAAACGTCTTTGAAGTCCCGATTCTAAGCCATTAAGCATGGTGCACTAAACTATCAAGTAGTCATCATATTGAGCTAGCCAAACATTCATAACGTCTGCATCTGCTCCTGCAATAGGTCCGTCACCTAGCGGTGCATCAAGGACATAATTCTTCTGTGCAGCAATGAGGATAAACCTCAGATCACGGATCCAATCCGCATCATTGCTAATAACATCTTTCAACACAATTTTCTCTAGGAACATATCAAAATAAACACAGGGAAGCAACAACGCGAGCTATTGATCTACAACATAATTTGCAAAATACTACCAGGACTAAGTTCATGATAAATTTAAGTTCAATTAATCATATTACTTTAGAAACTCCCACTTAGATAGACATCCCTCTAATCCTCTAAGTGATTACGTGATCCAAATCAACTAAACCATGTCCGATCAACACGTGAGATGGAGTAGTTTCATTGGTGAACATCGCTATGTTGATCATATCTGCTATATGATTCACGCTCGACCTTTCGGTCTCCGTGTTCCGAGGCCATATCTGTATATGCTTGGCTCGTCAAGTATAACCTGAGTATTCTGCGTGTGCAACTGTTTTGCACCCGTTGTATTTGAACATAGAGCCTATCACACCCGATCATCACGTGGTGTCTCAGCACGAAGAACTTTCGCAACGGTGCATACTCAGGGAGAACACTTCTTGATAATTAGTGAGAGATCATCTTATAATGCTACCGTCAATCAAAGCAAGATAAGATGCATAAAAGATAAACATCACATACAATCAATATAAGTGATATGATATGGCCACCATCATCTTGTGCTTGTGATCTCCATCTTCGAAGCACCGTCATGATCACCATCGTCACCGGCACGACACCTTGATCTCCATCGTAGCATCGTTGTCGTCTCGCCAATCTTATGCTTCCACGACTATCGCTACCGCTTAGTGATAAAGTAAAGCATTACAGCGCGATTGCATTGCATACAATAAAGCGACAACCATATGGCTCCTGCTAGTTGCCGATAAATCGGTTACAAAACATGATCATCTCATACAATAAAATTTAGCATCATGTCTTGACCATATCACATCACAACATGCCCTGCAAAAACAAGTTAGACGTCCTCTACTTTGTTGTTGCAAGTTTTACGTGGCTGCTACGGGCTTAAGCAAGAACCAATCTTACCTATGCGTCAAAACCACAACGATAGTTTGTCAAGTTGGTGCTATTTTAACCTTCGCAAGGACCAGGCGTAGCCACACTCGGTTCAACTAAAGTTGGAGAAACTGTCACCTGCTAGCCACCTTTGTGCAAAGCACGTCGGGAGAACCGGTCTCGCGTAAGCGTACGCGTAATGTCGGTCCAGGCCGCTTCGTCCAACAATACCGCCGAACCAAAGTATGACATGCTGGTAAGCAGTATGACTTATATCGCCCACAACTCACTTGTGTTCTACTCGTGCATATAACATCAACACATAAAACCTAGGCTCGGATGCCACTGTTGGGGAACGTAGTAATTTCAAAATTTTTCCTACGCACACGCAAGATCATGGTGATGCATAGCAACGAGAGGGGAGCGTGTGATCTACGTACCCTTGTAGATCGACAACGGAAGCGTTTGGTTGATGTAGTCGTACGTCTCCACGGCCCGACCGATCAAGCACCGAAACTACGGCACCTCCGAGTTCTAGCACACGTTCAGCTCGATGACGATCCCCGGGCTCCGATCCAGCAAAGCGTCGGGGAAGAGTTCCGTCAGCACGACGGCGTGGTGACGATCTTGATGTACTACCGTCGCAGGGCTTCGCCTAAGCACCGCTACAATATGACCGAGGTGGAATATGATGGAGGGGGGCACCGCACACGGCTAAGGAACGATCACGAAGATCAACTTGTGTCTCATGGGGTGCCCCTTGCCTCAGTATATAAAGGATGGAGGAGGAGGAGGCCGGCCAAGGCAATTGGTGCGGCCAGGATGTGGAGTCCTACTAGGACTCCAAGTCCTAGTAGGAGTCCATCAAGAGGGGAGGAAGGGAGAAGGAAGTAGAGGAGAAGGAAAGGTGGCCGGCCCCCTTTTCACTAGTCCAATTCGGACCAGAGGGGAGGGGGGGGGGGGAGGGCGCAGCAGCCCCTTGGCCCTTTCTCCTCTTCCCACTAAAGCCCATCAAGGCCCATTGCTTCTCCCATAACTACCCGGTACTCCAAAAAATACCCAAATCACTCGGAACCTTTCCGATGTCCAAATATAGTCGTCCAATATATCGATCTTTACGTCTCGACCATTTTGAGACTCCTCGTCATGTCCCCGATCTCATCCGGGACTCCGAACTCCTTCGGTACATCAAAACTCATAAACTCATAATATAACTGTCATCGAAACCTTAAGCGTGCGGACCCTACGGGTTCGAGAACAATGTAGACATGAGCGAGACACGTCTCCGGTCAATAACCAATAGCGGGACCTGGATGCCCATATTGGCTCCTACATATTCTACGAAGATCTTTATCGGTCAGACCGCATAATAACATACGTTGTTCCCTTTGTCATCGGTATGTTACTTGCCCGAGATTCGATCGTCGGTATCTCAATACCTAGTTCAATCTCGTTACCGGCAAGTCTCTTTACTCGTTTCGTAATACATCATCTCGCAACTAACTCATTAGTTGCAATGCTTGCAAGGCTTATGTGATGTGCATTACCGAGAGGGCCCAGAGATACCTCTCCGACAATCGGAGTGACAAATCCTAATCTCGAAATACGCCAACCCAACATGTACCTTTGGAGACACCTGTAGAGCACCTTTATAATCACCCATTTACGTTGTGACGTTTGGTAGCACACAAAGTGTTCCTCCGGCAAACGGGAGTTACATAATCTCATAGTCATAGGAACATGTATAAGTCATGAAGAAAGCAATAGCAACATACTAAACGATCGGGTGCTAAGCTAATGGAATGGGTCATGTCAATCAGATCATTCACCTAATGATGTGATCTCGTTAATCAAATAACAACTCCTTGTTTATGGTTAGGAAACATAACCATCTTTGATTAACGAGCTAGTCAAGTAGAGGCATACTAGTGACACTCTGTTTGTCTATGTATTCACACATGTATTATGTTTCCGGTTAATACAATTCTAGCATGAATAATAAACATTTATCATGATATAAGGAAATAAATAATAACTTTATTATTGCCTCTAGGGCATATTTCCTTCAGGTACGAGTACCTCTTCGAAATTGTGGCACCGTCGTTTAGGCCACATTTCGAGGGGGAGAATTGAAAGACTTATTAAAAATGACGTACTCCTTCCATTAGACTTCTCTGATGCAGACAAATGCATTGACTGTATAAAAGGCAAATACGCAAAAACGATTAAGAAAGGAGCGGTAAGAGCCACGGGAGTCCTTGAACTCATACACACTGACATATGTGGACCCCTTAATGTTAAGTCTATGGATGGTTTTGATTCGTTCATTACCTTCACAGACGACTTTTCTCGATACGGATATATTTATCCTATACGTGATCGATCGGAAGCTTTGGACAAATTCAAAGTGTTCAAAGCCGAAGTTGAGAACCAACTAAACGCTAAAATAAAAGTTGTACGATCAGATCGCGGGGGAGAGTATTATGGTAGGCATGCCCCTTATGGGCAAATTCCAGGACCTTTTGCTAAGTTTCTCTCTGAGAATGGAATTGTTGCCCAGTATTCAATGGCTGGTGAACCTCAACAAAATGGCGTGGCCGAACGCCGAAATCGCACACTTATGGACATGGTGCGAAGCATGCTCAGTCATGCAAGTTTACCAGTCAGCCTATGGATGGAGGCATTAAAGACGGCCGCACATGTGCTAATCTCGCTCCTACTAAAGCAGCACCGAACACACCTTATGAGATGTGGACGGGAAAGAAACCGAGCTTGAATTACTTACGTGTATGGGGCTGTCCCGCTGTGGCTAGAATTTTCAATCCACAACTTAAGAAATTAGATCCAAAGACAGTTAGTTGTTTCTTCATTGGATACCCTCATAGGGGAAAGGGATATCATTTCTATTGTCCGGGTCACACCACCAAGTATGTGGAGACTCGACAAGAAGTATTTTTTGAGGATAATGAAGCCACCAAAATAAGGGAGATCAATCTTGAGGAGAAACGGGTGTGTGTTCCATCCCCGACTATCCAAGAGATTGTTTTGCCACTACAAAGTGTAGTGACGTCTCATGCTAATCCTCAATCTAGTACTTCAGGTCCTGAGGCTGATGGTGATCCTGAAACTAATGTCAATCCAGAAGGTGAAGAGGATCACCAGTCGGGTAATGAAGATGACCCTCAGAACAATGATGCTCCTCCACCACCTCCCCCTGTGGGCAGGCCACGTCGTGAGAGAAAGAAAGCCATATCAGATGATTATATCACATACTTGCTTGGGGATATGAATGATCTGGGAAAGGTGGAGGATCCAACCTCTTATAAGGAAGCCATTAAAAGCAAAAATTCATCCAAGTGGTTGGTTGCCATGGAAGACGAGTTGAAGTCTATGGGCTCAAATGATGTTTGGGACTTAGTAGAAGTTCCCGATGGAGCTAAGAAAGTAGGCTGCAAGTGGGTCTACAAAACCAAGTATGATTCCAAAGGGAATGTTGAACGGTTCAAGGCAAGGCTAGTGGCAAAAGGTATACACAGAGAGAAGGCATTGATTATAAGCAAACCTTCTCTCCTGTGTCAACCAAGGATTCTTTTAGAATCATAATGGCATTAGTAGCTCATTACGACCTAGAGCTACACCAAATGGATGTTAAAACGGCATTTCTGAATGGAGACTTAAAAGAAAACGTTTACATGGCTCAACCAGAAGGCTTTGTTGTGGAAGGAAAGGAACATTTAGCATGTTGACTAAAGAAATCAATTTATGGCTTGAAGCAAGCTTCAAGAGAGTGGTACCTCAAGTTTGATAAAATTATCAAAACTTTTGGTTTCACCGAAAACATTGTGGACAAATGCATATACGTTAAGTTTAAAGGCAGTAGGTTCACATTTTTAGTCCTATACGTTGATGATATATTGTTGGCATGTAGCGATAAGGATACGCTGCATGAGACCAAGAATTTTCTGTCATCCAGTTTTGATATGAAAGATCTTGGTGAAGCCTCGTATGTCCTCGGCATCGAGATTCACCGAGATAGGTCCAGAGGAACATTAGGACTATCTCAAAAAGCATACTTTGAGAGAGTACTGAAAAAATTCAATATGCATAAGTGCTTACCCTCACCTGCTCCTATAGTTAAGGGAGATAAGTTTGGGACATTTCAATGTCCGACGAACCAGTGTGAAACTGATCTGATGAAGTCAGTTCCTTATGCTTCAGCTGTCGGAAGTATCATGTATGCTCAAGTGTGTACACGCCCAGATTTATGTTTTATAACCGGGATGCTTGGCAGATACCAATCAAATCCAGGACTGGACCACTGGAAGGCCGCAAAGAAAGTCTTGCGTTATATGCAAGGAACTACGGATTTCATGATTACATATAAAAGAACTGATAACCTAGAAATTGTTGGTTATTGAGACTCTGATTTTGCCGGGTGTGTGGATAGTAAGAGATCCACGTCAGGTTATATATTCAAACTCTCGGGAGGAGCTATATCATGGAAAAGCTCCAAACAAACGTTAACTGCTGGATCTACGATGCAAGCAGAATTTGTAGCATGTTATGAGGCCATCGGGCAGGCTGTATGGCTAAAGAATTTTATTCCCGGACTTAAAGTGGTTGACAACATATCTAGACCAATTTTATTGTACTGTGATAATGAACCCGCAGTTTTCTATACGAGTAACAACAGGTCAAGTAGTGCTGCCAGACACATTGACATAAAGTATCGTGTTGTGAAAGATAGAATCCAGGATCAAACAATTGATATTAGACATATAAGGACGAAGCATATGCTTGCGGATCCGCTAACAAAAGGCTTACCACCCAGTATTTTTCTTGAGCATGTTGCCGGCATGGGACTACTGGAAGCCTTATGATTCTGGAATAAGAGGACCATTAAAATAAACCACTCCCCAATTACCAAAATGTTTTCCATTTCGAAATAGGCGGGTGTGCTATAAGTGTTGAGGTTCTATGGCGTTTTGAGCTATTATAACACCTCACTTTGGTACATCATTCCTATGTAGAATGGGCAAATGAAGTTAAGCCTAACGATCAAGGGGGAGAATGTTGGTTTTGATCTGACGGCTTAACAGGCAGTTAGATCACAAAAAAATTAAGGGGATAACGATAAATGAAGGGGTCCACGTACCAACGTACGTGAGCCTCGATCAGAACTAACGCACCCTAATCGGGGGCGCCCAAAAACCAACTCAGGTTTTGGGTCCCCTGTCGCCAGCGCCATATAAATGGATACGGGAGAGAGCTGGCCACCTGCGCGATCACAATTCACGTAAGGTTTACTCTCCTCCTGATATTCTCACCCCATCCAATCAGGGGGAGCGCTGCAGCGACGGGAAGACTCAAGCCAGCCGCCACTGCTGTCCCCGGCCAGTGCCGGTGGCGTCCTGAAGGAAATAGGACGTCAAGGAGAACCTCTGCTTCAACTACATCACCCTTGCATCACGCCTGCACCGAGCAGGCGATCATGTCGACTCCCGTGACGTGTAAAGGATCTCTAAACCCTCTCTGTTCATGTTTATTAGGTGATCTAGATGCAATCTGTCTCAGCTAATGGCATCCCATAGATGCATAATTACTTCAACAAATTCCTGTAATTGTTATGCATGCCAAATTCGTATATACCGCCATGATTGTATTTCCTAAAAAAGGGTGAATATCATAAACCATCACATCTATGTCTAGGTTTTTAAATCGCAAGCACTTTTCTTAACCGCTACAAAAAATGCGTCTATTTCAGCATAACTTTTTACAATTAACACTGGTGAGCCGTTTCGAGTGAATTAAACATGTTTATGATAGAAAGGGTTTGTAGTAAGTGCTGATATGTCATAAAATGGTCAACGCCGTTTGTTTCTCCCCGTAACACCGCCGCCACTGCCTCCTAGCTCCTCTCCCCAAAATAACTTAGGGTTCCCCCGCCTCCCACCGGCGCTGCCACCCGTCCGTCTTGTCTTCCAACCTTAGGGCCATGGAGGCATGATGGATCCCGGCCCTTACCAACGGGAGGGCTTCGTTTTTAGATGTTTTTAAAATTTTGTTAGGTTTGTGTCCTACTCACGAAGGTGAGATGGCCGCGACTCCCTGAAGATGGAATAAGATTCACCCCACCTAGCCCCCATTCCGATGATGCGTCTAGCATCGTCGGTGGACGTGTGGAGATGTGTGTTCGGTGGATTTGTCTTTGGTGGATCTGCTTGGATCTGGACGTTGTCCATCTATGTTCGTGTGTGTTCAGGTTGAATCCTTTTGATTTATGCTACTCTTCATCAGCGATAGTTGCTGTTCTAGTGTGCTGGTCCTACGGGGCCTTAGCACGACTACTTTTCGACTGTCTACTACATCAAGGGCGTGTTTGGTTGCTGTTTGCTACAGGGCCTGCATCGCATACACTTCCCAAACCAGCCTGGTTGAGCAAAAACAGGCCCTAATACGCCATCTGCCAGTTGTTTGGTTGCCTGCATCTAGTGTCCCTGCATTAGGTAATACCCAAGTGCACTTTGTTTGGTTGCCTACATTGACCCGAGCAGCACATAAACACGGCGTTTGGTTGCATACGGCGTACATGTTGTGCTTACCTTGTACCCTAGTTGGTGAGCTTACCCACACCTAGCACACCAACGCCACAGCACAACAATGGCGATGAACTGGGCGAAGATGATGAAGTTCTTCAGCTTCAGCCCAAACTGACGATCCACCTTGACACCTCCAACCTTGTGACTTTCAACATTGCTGCCGTGCGTTCACACCCAGTTGGAGTAAGCTTGTTCTGCTGCCTACCTAATCTTGAACCCTCTATTGGTGCTGTTGCTATAAGATGCCACTTGTGCACCGACCTCTTCCCATGAACTATAAACCCCTGGGACCTTACCAATGAACACGACATACCACTTGCCCTAGCAATGCACAAGAGCAAGAGTTGAAACAACAAATAAATGGAGCACACAAGTAGCAAGTAAAGTAGCACACAAACAACAATGGAGCAGAAGAGAAGTAAAGCATGCATGATCATAGAACATAGCAAGTTCTTCCTAGCACTACCTTGGTGTTAACCTACCACACATCCAAAAGAGGGTGTCGTCCTACCACCGCAAGTTCACCATCAGCGTGAGGGGTTAGTATATACCACCTCACCAAAATATACAGACCATGAAATAGTTTTTGAGCCCTAGCTACACAAAATGTATGTCATCATCGTCGCCACCGCCATCGCCGTCGGGGATCATGCACGCTCACAGGCAGCACTACTCTAGTAGTAGTGCTTGCCCAACCAGCTCCTAAGCCACAACACCCTGTGAGCGTCGGCCATGACAACGAACCCAACACCCTGGGCCTTGTTGTCAAGTAGGTGGCTGAGAGCTGCCATGAGAGCCTCGTCGCTGAAGCCACCCTGGGTCATGACAGCGCCATACAGGTGAGGGTGGACGTTAAGGGGCTTGCACTCCCTGATGGCTGTTGCCACCTCCTTCACCGTCTCAGTCATGCTGCAGAAGACATTGATCTCCTCCTCCATCAGGCCTCCTCTCTTCCTCTTCCTATCATGGACGGGGTCAAATGGCTTGTCGAAGGGCTTCGCAGCGGGCTTGTCAGGGCCATCGAGGACCTCGACGTCCGGGGTCCCAGGGAAGTCTGGCATGGGAGAACCAAGAGGCTCCCCCGAGCCCATGGCATGCTTCCCAGTTGCCAGCCCGAAGGAGAAGATGTGCTGCATCTGGTTGTAATTCTGTATGGTGTGTTGAGGAACTCAGCGTCCCTTGGGTGGTCCTAAGAATGAAACACAAGTGTTGTTAGTTGTGATTAGGAGTAGGCAATGGTGGACAGTATGAAAAGGAAGAGGGTTGTGAGCTAACCGTAACATGGTCGGCGTAGTGCTCTGCCTCCAGAACTATGGAGCAAGTGTTCTCATCCCATGAGGCACCGCTAAGGTCTCTCAGCCTGGACACTTGGATCCATCGACTTCTCCACTTCCTCAGGTGGTTGTACACCTGGGTGGCAGACACCTCTTGCCCACAGAACTCGAACACCTGCTTCGCAACAGTGTTCAAGTGCACCTCCTTGAAGCCCTTGTCAGTCCTAACTCCACTAGAGATGAGATCACACATCTTGTTCAGCACGAACGTGGACATGAACGGCTACCACTTCATGTTGTTCAGCCTACCATCCTTCTTTGCCTTTGCTGCTGCTAGCTTGAGTGCAGCGGCAGCAACAACAACAGCAGTAGTTGGCTCAACGAGCACTACTGGCACATAGAGGGAATCAGAGGCGAACACCTTTGAATCAGGTGCCATCTAGGACATAGGCTGCGAGTCCTCGACAAACGATGGAGCAAACTGGCTGTCGGACAAGACAAGGGCCTGACTAAGATCTTGTGTCTGCGTGGTCATGTCCTACAATCGTAGCACACATTGACAGTAAGCATAGCACTCGACATACCGGACAATCCATGAAAGCAGAAGCATACATGTACATGGTTCATCACTATCATAGTAAGCACATGCTTCATCGCTACCCTACCAAGCAGACCGGACAATCTATGAGCAGGAACATACAACTACAACAAACAACATGCTACAAATGGACAATCAATAGCTACAAATCATAGGTCTAAGCATGATTCAACACAAGCACAAGGTTCAACTTCAAACTGTACTACTAATCTAGCCTACCACATGCTTGAACATCTAGCCCTACCACAAATTGCAACCGCAGCATAGCAATCAACCATATCAGCTCACCGATCAGACCACTAATCAACCATGCATCTAGATCAAACCCTAGATGCAGCTCAAATCTAGCTAGAGGGAACAGAGAGAAAGGGGATTGAACTCACAGAGGCCATGGCTGCAGCTTGAGGACGAGGGGGGACGGTCGTGGAAGATCAACGCCGACCGGTGAAGGAGCGCCGATGCCGTGGACCACCGGCCGATGAAGATGCGCCGCTTATCTGGTCGTCGGTGCCGATGCACATCGGCAGGAAAGCTCGAACGGAGGGTGAATGGTGGCGGGAGTTGGGGCGGTGAGGGAGGGGCTAAATAGGGGTGGACTCGGCGGGAGGTAAGCCGAAATCCTCCTGCCAATTTTTCAACGACACGGGCGAGCTCGCGCCATCTCCCCTGCTCACACGAGGGGAGAAGCGCGTCGCCCTCCCCTGCCTCCCACGAGCCAGGATCGCGAGCTACTGCCGATTCGGGAGTTTCCCCTAGGCCTGGCCTAGACGTGCTTTAAGTTCCGTGCGATGCGGGCCACACAGTGAAAGCAGGCAACCAAATGGACCACTTTATTTCTACGCGGGCCAGGTTGGGCCTAATGCGGGCAACCAAACACGCCCCAAGTTTTGCCTGGCTCCGGCAACATAGGGGCGATGACGGTGATGCGCCTTTGGCTCGCTTCATCGCTTGTAGTCATCGCTAGATGGTCTACAACCTGGATGTAACTTTTATTATTTCTACTATTCGTTATACTACCATGATTGAAGGTGAAAAGATCGAAAGTTTTCTCGGGAAAAAGTTGGACGTGGGTCCAGCCAACGTTAACACTACTCTCTCTCTCTCTCACACACACATGCCTATTCCTTCAAGGCATTTGATCAAACAACTTGTCTGCGACTGCGGCATCGACCCCTGGCTGCTGCGGCCAACCTCCTAGATGCCTTCTCGTTACTACATGTACATGAGCTAGCTACTATCTAGGATAGATGACCCGCAAAAGCAATTTGATAGTTCCTCACCATGCGCAATGCATGTGACGAAGGAATGGATGTAGGCAAAATTTGTCCTCCACGGACCATGGTTTTGGGCACTTATTTTTCTAAATGGTACTTCTCATCTTCCTTCTGCTAGTGGCACGATGACTTGGTTCGGAATGCAACGATTCAACGGAATCGACGATCGTGGCTAGCGACCATATTTCTCTTTGTCGGTTTCTCCTTTACCTGAACTTTCTGCCCTATATGTGCTCCTTCGTGTGCGGTTGTGCTTTGCTCGTGCCCGGGGACAAGGAGAAGGGCTGGGCCACTATCGTCAGAGATGCCAGAAAAATGAAGAAAAAAATTCAACGGAATCTTGCCTAAGTTGAGGGTGTAAGTGCATCTAGTGCCCCTTAGTGATTTTGGTGTATTGAAGACTTATAGGTTAAGGGGCTGATGTGTTTGTGAGTGTACACATGTCTATAAGTATATGAGGAGTTTGATATTTACAGAGAAAGTCGACCCCTAAAAATGAAGTTCTTCGACCAAAGACTTTGGATTTCTGAATACTTTCTGAAGACTTTGAAAGTGAAGAAATTGGTGTAATCCTGGAGACTTGGCAGTCATTCGAGGAACATGAAGCATGAAGACTTTTGTTTTCGTAGTTTCATTTTCTCTTTCTTGAGTCATAGGAAACACCGTACTGTTCAAGGGGGTCGAGGAAATACTAAGGAAAAATTTCCAAGTGACGCTCAACTCAAAATCCTACACCTACCAATCCCTTCGAGTGAAGCCATTGGAAATCTCATACAGTTCAGTCATATTCTTCAGTGACAGAGACGAAGTACTTCTGGTCTCTGAGGAATTTGTTCTGACTGAGGAGTTAGGAATTCGCCAGTGCGAATTGCCTACACAGTGAGGAACATGATAGCCCTGAGGAATTTGATACTCAAATTTCCGACCGTTGCTGTGCCCTGTGCCAGCTGTCCCAAAATATCTACCCACCCGACGGTCATATCATTGAAGGGCATTTGTGTCTTATCATGTCGGGCTGCTCCCTAGGCTATAAATAGCCGCCCCCTACAACCACTAGCTGGTTGGCTGCTCCGAGAGAAACTGACACTTGTTATTTGAGAGTATCCCATCCTCCGAGGACTTTGAGTGAAAATCATCAAGTGAGGAAAACCCAAATCCAAACACCTAACAAACCCCAAGTGATTGAGCATCACTGACGAGATTGATCCTGCATGGATCCGACGCTTGTTACCTTTGAAGACTATGCATCTTCCAGACGGTTAGGCGTCATGCTCTAGAGCATCCAAGAGGAAATTGTGGATAGCCGAGTGACCGAGTCTGTGAAGGTTTGGAAGTCACCTGAAGACTTACCATGAGTGATTGGGCGAGGTCTGTGTGACCTTAGCTCAAGGGGAATACGGTGAGGACTAAGTGTCCTGAGTTGCGTGTTCAGGACTGGGTGTCCGGGACTGTGTGTTCTCAGGTTTAAATACCTAGCCGACTAACCAGACGTACAACTGTCACAACAGTTGGAACTGGTCTACCAAATCATTGTCTTCACCGAGCTAACTGGTTCCATTTCCTCAACCATTTCATTTCCTCTTATCTGTGTTGTGTGCTTGTTCATATATGTTTAAAGACTTTTACTAAATACTTTCTCTATTTCCTCAGCTCAATTTCTTCAGTCTGTTTGTCTTATCCCGTGTTTACGCTTTCTGTACTCTATGCTTGTTTTCATTTCTTCTTGAAGACCATGCTCATGCTCTGTTATGCTTACTTCTGAGTACTTATTCCACTACAAGTAGTTCTTCACTCAGGAATTTCCTCACCCTGAAATTCCTCAGTGAAGAATTCATAAAAATCGCCTATTCACCCCCCTCTAGTCGATATAACGCACTTTCAATTGGTATCAGAGCAAGGTACTCCCTTGTTCTGTGTGATTTTGGTTTAACCGCCTGGAGTTTTAGTTATGTCGACCGCAGGTATGATCAAGGTTTTTGCTGGGTGTCCTACCTTTGATGGGACGGACTACCCCTACTGGAAGAATAAGATGGGCATGCATCTTGAGGCAATTGATAACGATCTCTGGTACGTTGTGGAGAATGGTGTTCCCTCCGTCACTCCCACCATCAACGCTGCTGATGTGAAGAGATTCAAGCAACTCGACTCTCAAGCGAAGAATATCATATGTGGCCATCTGAGCAAAGCGCAGTATGACAGAGTGAGTGCTTTGGATACAGCTAAGCTATTCTGGGACAGGCTGTCCAAGGTCAATGAGGGAGTCTCAACACAGCATGACTCTCGAGTTGACGTTCTTCAAAATCTCTTCAACCGCTTCAAAAGACTCGACAATGAAAATGTTCAACAAACCTTTGATCGCCTCACTGACATCTCAAATGAGTTTCAAGCACTTGGTGCCACTGATATCACCGACCATGAGGTGGTGAAGAAATTGCAGAGATCGCTTGATTCCTCATTTGATACCTTGGCATTAATGATACAAGAACGTTGTAACACCTTCGATGCGACTATATCTCCCACGTGTCGAGGCATGACTTAGAGGCATAATCGCATTGAAGGCATATGTCGCAAGTTAGGCAATCTTCACAACATCCCACGTAATATAAACAATAAAGGGGAGATAACAATAGTTGGCTTACACTCGCCACGTCAATCAAGTACATAAATAACATTACATCACCCAAACACTCATGGCCCGACTACGGCGCCAAAATAAAAGATAACCCAACACGCGACACGGTCCCAATCACCCCCAACTGGGCACCACTACTGATCATTGGGAAAGGAAACATAGAATCGTTGAGAGTCTTCGTCAAACTCCCACTTGAGCTCATATGCGTCTCCTCGAGCGGAATCATCGGGCCCTGCATCTGGTGTAATAGTAATATGTGAGCCACAGGGACTCAGCAATATCGCACCCTCGCGACCAAGACTATTTAAGCTTATAGGTAAGGCAAGGTAAAAAATATGTGGAGCTGCAGCAAGCGACTAACAAGTATGGTGGTTAACTTATTCGCAAAAGAGAGCGAGAAGAGGAGGCAAAGCACGAGCGAGAAACTAGAGGACATCCTACGCAAACATTACTCCAACACCATGTCCACTTCCCGGACTCCGCCGAGAAGAGGCCATCACGGTAACACACTCGGTTGATTCATTTTAATTAAGTTAATGTTAAAGTTATCTACAACCGGACATTAACAAATTCCCATCTGCCCATAACCGCGGGCACGGCTTTCGAAAGTTCAATCCCTGCAGGGGAGTCCCAACTTAGCCCATGACAAGCTCTCACGGTCAACGAAGGAATAGACCTCCTCCCAAGACGTTCCGATCAGACTCGGTATCTCGGTAACTCAAGACACTTCGACAGGTTAAAACAAGACCAGCAACACCGCCCGAATGTGCCGACAAATCCCGATAGGAGCTGCACATATCTCTTTCTCAAGGCACACGCAGATGAGCCCTCCATACAACTAAAACCAAACCTCGAGTTTCCCCGAGGGGGCGCTGCACAGGACTCTAGTTTGGACCAACACTCAGAGGAGCACTGGCCTGGGGGGGGGGGGTTTAAAATAAGATGACCCGCGGGCTACGGAAACCCGAGGGAGAAAGAGGCTAGGTGGCAAATGGTAAGACCAAGGTTGGGCATTGCTGGAAAATCTTTAATCAAGGCGAACTATCAAGGGGTTCCCATTATAACCCAACCGCGTAAGGAACGCAAAATCCGGGAACATAACACCGATATGACGGAAACTAGGGCGGCAAGAGTGGAACAAAACACTAGGAGAAAGGCCGAGCCTTCCATCCTTTACCAAGTATATAGATGCATTAAGATAACATGGCAATATAATGATATCCCAACAAGTAAATAAAAGATGTTCCAACAAGGAACGGCCTCCAATCTTCACCTGCAACTAGCAACGCTATAAGAGGGGCTGAGCAAAGCGGTAACATAGCCAATCAACGGTTTGCTAGGACAATGGTGGGTTAGAGGTTTGACATGGCAATTTGGGAGGCTTGCAAGCAAGTGGTAGGCATCGTAGCAATGGCATAGCAAAAGAGCGAGCAAACTAGCATAGCAAAGATAGTAGTGATTTCGAGGGTATGATCATCTTGCCTGCACAGTTGTCAGAGTTGACTGGATCCTCAAAAGCAAACTCAACGGGCTCCTCGTTAGCGAACTCGTCTCCCGGTTCTACCCAAACAAGACAGACAAGCAACAAGGACACAATCAACCACGTGCAAGGATCAAGCGATATGATGCAATGATGATATGCTATGCGGGATGCAAAATGCAAGATATGACAGGAAATGCATGAACCTGGCCTCAACATGGAAAACCAAGTGT
This sequence comes from Triticum urartu, assembly GCF_056163025.1. Lineage (NCBI taxonomy): Eukaryota > Viridiplantae > Streptophyta > Magnoliopsida > Poales > Poaceae > Triticum > Triticum urartu. The sequence continues at coordinate 505,078,094 of NC_141873.1, read as the reverse complement.
GCCATTGGAAATATGAGATGAAATCGCTTGAAAACGATATAAAGAACGCCGGAATCGGAGTTACGGTTTGGAAATGGCAAGCGATTCAAAAATGACACCGGTCTGCGATTTACAGCAAGTAGGCATCTAAATGCAATGAAATGAACATGCTACAGCAACCAAACATGTCAACAAAATACATGGCAGGGATTCACACAGGATGCTTAATAAAAGTCTAGCACTGAGCTACGGCCAATTCATCCATTAACGGGTTCAAACAAGCATGGCAAAAATGCATATGACAAACAGTTCTCAGACTTAGTGAAATTAACACTTGTCTGGAATTTCAGATCAGGTAGCACTCTTCGGAGCAACAAAACTACATGCTACAGGACCTGAACAAGGCAAAGTAAAGCATGGCATGGAGCTACTCAAATAGCTTAACAAAAGTCCCTTAGTGACCTTGAGCCAAAAGGGATCAGAAAATACAATTGCAAGCATGTGAACATAGCAAAAACATAATCAGTTTTCATACTTAGTGAAAAACTGACACATGCTGAAATATAACTCAAGTAGGCATGTTTACGAGCTCGATGCACTCACTACGGTGCAAGTCATGGCAAGACAAGCATACACCCATAAAGAAGGCACAAAATGCAAGCTAGACATGGCAAGAACAATAGCATAGCATGCAAGGATCAACTACAACATCACCGGCAAAATTGCAAACAAGTTGACAATCTGCCCAGATTCACAAAGTGGCAAAAGTAGAGCTCGATTGACTCAAGCTAGGGTGCTCCATAATTGCAAACAAAGACATGGATGGATAGAGAACTACAATATTAACAAAACTCCCTTACTGATCATCCTCAAAAGAGGCACGGATCACTAGGAAACAACAAGAACATATGGCATCATGAGATAAGCAGCCCAGGACTTAGTGAAATCACTAAGTCCCTGAAAACAGAATTAGCAAGTGCACCACTTTGCAAGCTTGCACAAGTCACCACACACATCCTAAAAATACATGGGTTGCACCTTTGGAAAGATGACAAAACCCTTAACAAAACATATGTAGAACTCACGGGCATATCATGCACACAATAGTCATGGCAAAAATGACAAAAGTGCTAAACGGAGTAGCAGATCTGACAATCAACTCAAGTAGCCCTCTTCTAACAGCATTTCGGGCATCAAGATGAGCTCAAATGAAAATGATGCAATGGAATGAAATGATGTACTCTCTGAGGTGAACATTTTGATATGCTATATGCATGAATCGGAGCTACGGATGCATAGTTACGGGGCTACGAACATGTGCATATGGACTGGGATTTACGGGACTTAGGGAAAAAATCACCACCTAGGGTTTCACTGTTCACCGGATCCGGATCTGGGCACGGAAATCGAGGATCGCCGAGATCCCACCGGAGCTGACCCGGAGCTCGCCGGAGTCGGTCGGGGAAGGAGGAGGAGTCGCCGGAGTGGCGGAGCTTGGCAGGGCGGCGGGAGGCGGCGCGGAGCGACGCGGGCGGCTCGGCGGCGCGGCGCGGTTGGCGGCAGGCGGCGCGTCGCGGCTGGGGAGGAGAAGGGCAGCGGGCGGCGCGGCTGAGGAGGCGGCGGCCCGGTAGGCGGCGACGGGGGCCCGTCCTGGGCCGAACGGGCCTCGGCGGCGGCGCGGCTGCCGTGCCACGTGGCGACGCGCGATTCGCGGCGGCGGGGAAGCGGACGCGTCCGGCCGGTGCGGGGGCGAAATTTAGGGTTTGAAGAGGAGGGGATCCGGGATGTTTCGAGGGGGGCCTATTTATAGGCATAGGAGGAGCTAGGAGAGTCCAAATGAGGTGCGGTTTTCGGCCACGCGATCGTGATCGAACGCTCTAGATGATGGAGCAGAGTTAGGTGGGTTTTGTGCCAAATTGGAGGGGTGTTGGGCTGCAACACACACGAGGCCTTTTCGGTCCCTCGGTTAACCGTTGGAGTATCAAACGAAGTCCAAATGATACGAAACTTGACAGGCGGTCTACCGGTAGTAAACCAAGGCCGCTTGGCAAGTCTCGGTCCAATCCGGAAATGTTTAATCCCCACACACGAAAGAAAGCTAGAAATGACCACCGGAGGAGAACGAAGCGCCGGAATGCAAAATAGACAACGGGGAAAATGCTCGAATGCATGAGACGAACACGTATGCAAATGCAATGCACATGATGACATGATATGAGATGCATGACAACGATAACAACACCGGAGACAAAAAAAACCCGAACCCGAGGAAATAAATATAACTTAACGCCGGAAACGGCAAGAGTTGGAGTATAAATAGGGAAAGTTACATCCGGGGTGTTACAAACGTGGAGACTATAAGTCACTTGATCCCGCCGATATCCTCGAGATACTAAACACTCATGAGTTCCAGCTTGCTAAGAAGAGAGATCTCTATGGACCAAGCTATGGTAGATCACGGGCTCTGAAGGCCTAGGCAGTGTTTGAATCTGAAGGTGAAGATTCTGACAGCCGCCTTGGTGACCCTGAAGAACTGAGCGAGGGGCTAGCTGTGCTTGTGAGGAAGTTCCAAAAGTTCTCAAGACGTGGTGACTTTGGTAAATCCTCAAGAGGTGGTGACTTGAGAACAGATTCCTCATCCCATGATTACAAGAAGAGACTCTGCCACAAATGCAAGAAGCCTGGACACTACATTCAAGATTGTCCTCAGTGGGAAAAGGGATCAAAGAAGAAGAAGTACAAGGATTATAGTTCTGATGATTCAATGAAGAAGAAATCTTCAAAGTCCTCGTCATCAAAACCTTCAAGGTCCTCATCTCACAAGAAGAGCAGCTCCAAGAAGGCTCAGGCGTTCATTGGCAAGGAAAATGGACTCTGAGGCTGAATCTGAGGAAAATGAGGAAGAGGAGGAATTTGAGGAGTCAGACTCTGGTGTGGCGAGCCTAGCCCTCACTACCGCGTTCGTCAGCAAGTCCACCTTCAATTCTGAAGAAAAGGACCTCCCCAACACTACTAATGACGGTGATGAGGACTACGCTCCCACCTATTGCTTCATGGCAAAAGGCTCAAAGGTACTCAAATATCCCTTCTCTGAATCTAGTGAGGATGAATCTGATGAAAACCTCAAACCCAGCTATTCTAAACTTGCTAAGATTGCTGTGAAACTACAAAAGGCTCTTGAAAAGGTTCAAAACATGCTAGATAAAAGCGATGATATGTTGGGCGAGGAAATGGATCACACTAAATTTTTTACTGAAAATATTCAGAGACTTCAGTCCAAGTTTGACAATCTTCAAGGTCATCATAACACTCTCCTATCTGATCATGAGAAACTTTCTTATGAATTTCTTCAAAGAAAGCAAGATCTTGACCAGTTAAGAGTGAGTTACGAGGATCTTCAGAAGGAGTGTGATTCATTACTTGCTCAACAGATTAACGCTACTCAGGATGAATTTGTTCCTCCATGTTTGACGTGCATTGAACATGAAACTGCTAATTCTTCACCTGAATGCTCAAATACTTCCATTGCTGCAAATTCTTCAACTGCCTCTGCTGTCACTAATTCCTCATCTGAGGACATTGCTAGTATCACTAATGATGCAGGGCTGAAGGAATTGTATATGACAAGCATGTACAAAAGCCTCAAAGGGCATCAGGCTCTTTGTGACGTGCTTAAAAGGCAGATCCTCAACATGAATTCTAGAAAAGAGGGTATTGCCTTTGAGAGGAAACTCAATGCTGATGGGACCTACTGGAAACCTGAGCAGTATCCCAAAACCTCATGGGTTGCTGTAAAGGGACCTTCAGTGGACCCATCTACTTTATCTGGCTTTACATGTGAATCTTCATATTCTTCTGATGAGTCAATTGACTCCAACTATAAACTGTTGAAAAATCAGAATGGTGAAGTATTTGCTAGATATGTTGGCACTAATTGCAGGAACGGTCCTCCTATGAAGAACATCTGGGTTCCCAAATGGTGCCTTGAAAATCTTCAGGTGAATGTCATCATGACACCACCTGTGAAGAATAGGAACCCCAGATCGAATTCTTCATATGGACCAAATTCTTCATATGGACCAAAATCTTCATATGGATCCAAGTCCTCATAAGGACCAAACTCCTCACATGGATCAAATTCCTCAAAAGGATCAAAGTCCTCATATGAACATCATCGTGCTAACTCGTCTATTTCGTAGGGAAAATCTAAGGATTATGGATATGTGCATTATTCTTCAAATCATTATGTTTATAAGTCCTCGAAGAATTTCTCTGCTTACTCTTATGCTTATCCTAACCCCTCTTATGTGAAACGAAGTGAATTGGCATCTATGCCACCTTTCTCTTATGGAGGTCGCAGAATGATGAACTCTTTGTCACCCCTTCAGATGTGGGTGGTGAAGAAAAAGAACTAATCTCTTATGCAGGATCAGGTCTCCAAACGAACTTAATCGTCTGAAGAATTTGCTGGAGATGTGAACGTGCTTGAAAGGACTCAAGTTAATCATGAAGAAATGAATTTTCATTTCTCATGTCCTCATACTGCTTTATCTGTTTTATTTCTTGATGAAATTGATCTGATGAAATTAATACCATATTCTTCACTGATGAAGTATATGAGTTCGTAAGATGCACTAATTCATCTGTAGGATGATCAACCCAAAGCCACTGAGTGGGTCCTCGATAGTGGATGTACAAATCACATGACTGGTGACAGGAGCTTATTGATGGACACTTCTTTATCTCCATCACATCTGAAGCATATCACCTACGCTGACAAAGGCAAAAGCAAGGTATTGGGTCTAGGTAAGGTTGCAATCTCAAAGGATCGACACATGGACAAAGTCATGCTTGTCGAGTCCTTAGGGTTCAACCTCATGTCTTTCTCAATGCTTTATGATCTTGATATGGTTGTTGTCTTTGGCAAGTATCGTTGTGTTGTGATCATGGAAGCTGACAATTCCAAAGTCTTCGAAGGCTTTAGGAGAGGAGATTTGTATATTGTTGATTTCTCTATAGGACCACAACCTGCTACATGTCTACTTGCAAAAGCTTCAGAAGGCTGGCTATGGCATCGACGACTTGGTCATGCTGGCATGAGGAATTTGCACATGCTTGCGAAGAAGAAGCATGTCATTGGCATTGAAAATGTCAAATTCCTCAAGGATCACTTATGCGGAGGCTGTGAAGCTGGAAAAATGACCAAGGCCAAGCATCCAGCGAAGACTATCATGACTACTACTCGACCATTTGAATTACTTCACATGTATCTCTTTGGCCCTACTCATTATGCCACATTTACTAATGTTGCATCCTTATATGGCTTTGTCATTGTTGATGATTATTCTTGATATATATGGGTCCATATTATCACTTACAAAACTGAAGTGCAGGAAGTCTTCAAACGATTTTCATCGAGGGCTTCAACCAACTTTGGTGTGAAGATCAAGCACATCAGAAGTGATAATGGAACTGAGTTCAAGAACACTGGTCTTGATGACTATCTTGATGAACTTGGTATTACCCATGAGTTATCTGCTCCTTATACTCCTCAGCAAAATGGCATCGTAGAGCGCAAGAACAGGACTCTTGTTGAGATGCCCCGCACTATGCTTGATGAGTACAAGACGCCTCCTCGCTTTTGGCCTGAGGCAATTGATACTGCGTGCCACATCATCAACAGGGTATATCTTCACAAATTCTTCAAGAAGACTGCATATGAACTCCTCACTGACAAGAAACCCAATGTGAGTTATTTCAAAGTCTTCGGTGCTAAATGTTGGATTAGAGATCATCATCACAGTTCTAAATTTGCACCGAAAGCACATGCAAGTTTTATGCTCGGTTATGGTAAGGACTCGCACACCTACAGAGTCTTCAACACCTGTCATCACAAGGTTGTTGAAACTGTAGATGTGCGGTTCGATGAAACTAATGGCTCGCAAAGAGAGCACCTACCTCCTGTGACAGATGAAATACCTCCTGAGGAATCTATTAAGTTCAAGGCTACTGAGGATGTCATTCCTACTGAAGAATCTGCTGAAGAAGTCATTCCAGAACATGAAGAACGTCATGCTGATGCACGTGAGGAAAATGGTGCTGAAGAAAATGCTGATCAAATTCCTCAACGACAACCCGCTCATCCTCGCGTTGCAAATGAAGTGCAAATTGAGAAAATCATCAGCGACATCAACATTCCAGTGATGAATTTGCCTATATGATGAGTGAAGAATATCAAATGTCTATGATGGGAGAATTGAAATTCTTCTTAGGTCTTCAGATTCGTCAACAGCGCAATGGCATATTCATATCTCAGGAGAAATACCTCAAGGATGTACTAAGGAAATTCGGCATGAAAAATTGCAAAGGAGTCAAAATCCCTATGCCCACAAATGGTCATCTATGCACCGATGAAAATGGTATTGACTTCGATCAAAAGATATACCGCTCCATGATTGCTTCTTGATTGTACTTATGTGCATCTAGGCCAGATATTATGCTTAGTGTTTGCATGTGTGCCCGATTTCAAGCTACACCGAAGGAATCACACCATAAGGCTGTGAAGCATATTCTTCGATATCTAGCTCACACACCAACACACTTGGATTATGGTACCCCAAGGGCTAAGTTTTTGATCTCATTGAATATTCAGACTTTGACCATGCTGGTGATCGTGTGGACCGCAAGTCAACATCTGGCACATGCCATTTCCTCGGACGATTTTTGGTCTGTTGGTCCTCGAAGAAACAGAACTGCGTATCACTGTCTACTGCTAAAGCTGAGTACATTGCTGCTGGTTATTTCCGTGCTCAACTGCTATGGATGAAGCAAACTCTCAAGGACTACGACGTCAATGTGAAGAATGTGTCACTCTACTGTGACAATGAGAGTGCCATCAAGATTGCTCATAACCTAGTTCAGCATTCGAAGACAAAGCACATTCAGATTCGTCATCATTTTCTTTGTGATCATGTGTTGAAGGGCGACATCTCTATTGAGCATGTGAAGAGTGAAGAACGGCTAGCCGATATCTTCACTAAGCCCTTGGATGAGAAGAGATTTAGCAAGTTGCGGTGTGAGCTAAATATCCTAGAATCTTCGAATGTTCTTTGAAAAGGACACTCATCCTAACACTTATGCAAAATTGATGACTTAGATGTGCAACACATGAAGAAACGTTTTTCTTCAATCAATGAAGAATAACACTGTAAGTGTGAAGAAATTAACGAAGAATTTGATTCTCAAAACCGTACGACAATTATACGGGGTGTCTGAAATCATCATTCTTATACAGTGGGTCACGCCATCACCAAATGTTGAAAATCTTCAATTGAGTTTTTCCTCAGTTCTTTGAAATTCCTCGGTTGTTTTTCAACTTGCATTGTCTTCACTATTTCCGTCATTTTTCTTCTTTGACTATATATATGAGTTTATGTCCTCTACAACATTCACTTATTGCTATTTCTTCTAGTTGCTCTTTCTGCTAAGTGAATGTGATCAGACCCTTTCCCCTCTATGCTAAACTCAACCCAGTCTATTCACAAATTCTTCATGTGCGTTCTATTTGAATCTCGTTCAGAATCTTCACTGTATCCTTGTCAGCTGAAGAAATTGCGAACGGAACTTTAAAACCCATCTTATCTAAATTTTTGGCTTTGCCGCTCAAAATGTTCCGCATTCTGTGTGATGTTTATCTATTCACCCAAGATCTCGCACGATCGCCACCTTTGTATACGTGGGTGACACATGTCAAGCAAATGAGAAAGGTCAGGGGCACGTTCATCCTATTTCCTCGGGCGAGCAGTTTTTCACTTCGGCTATAAATACCCCTCTCCCTTCCTCACTTCACTTTTACTCCGCTCGACCTCACTCCCTCGCTCAAGCTCCCCAACCCTAGCGCCGCCGCTACTTTCATCGTCACCGATGAGGAAGAGCTTCACTGCCTCGACCTCGTCACCGCCGTACTCACGCTGGACGCGGATTTCTTCACTCTGCCGCCGCCATAGCTGTCTTCCTCAGCCAAGTTAGGGCGTGGAAGATCTGAAACGACGAGCTTCAAATCTACACTTCCTGGTTCGTCGTGTTCTTCTTCAAGGGTAATTAAAAGTTACTTTTACTGCCCTTGTTGATTCTGATGTTTTCTTCAAATCTTCAAAAGGTGTTTATTCCTCAACTCTTCACATATCATCTGTTCTTGATCTGTTTCTCTAAGCAACATTTTTCTTCAAGATTCCTCAATTGTGTGGATTTTCAAATCTGTACAACTAAGAAACCTAAGTCGAAGAACGCTTAGTGAAATTCTTCAAGACTCATCTGGTCAATTTCCTCAAACTTGTTCTTTTTGCAAAAACTTCTGAGAACGCATATAACCTCTTCAAATTCTTCGCACCTATACTCTGTTCACAGGTACACATGTCCGCTGCTGAATCATTATGTTCTCATCAACTTAACTAATTTGTAGTGTTCCTCGAAGAAAAATTGCATACCTCTTCAGAGAACTCAATCATTAAAAACCCTCAGCTGAAGAAAATGGCAGATGGCAAGAAACCTCAGAAGGGAGGAAAGAAGATAGAAGTCAACACTACGTTTGAAATACCTGATGACATATACAAGGATTATTGCACTCTTGATGAGGCCACCCATGGGAAGGAAACTAAGAATGAGCGCAAAGTGCGCATCCAAAGGATAGAGTGGAGATGGGCACGGGAATGGAGGGAATACAGATATGTCACTCCCAAGTATATGAAGAAATTCGCTCTTCATCCTTCATGCCCAAGACTTCCTTTGGCACCTGGCCAAGAAGCTGATCCCACCAGCCTCAAGCGTGGTGAGGATTATCCTGATGAATGGGCCAAGCGCCAGGCCAAGCTTGCCAGAGTAGCTAAGGAAGCAGTGAGAAAATTCAATGAAGACTCTGTTGCTACTACTGCCACTGCTGAGGCCTCTACAAGTAAGCCCAAGAAGGCAATGCCAAAGAAGCCAGCTCATAAGCCAAGTGCTTCTACCCAAATGCCCTCACGGCCAAATTCCTCAGCAATGCCCTCACGACCAGTTTCTTCAAAGCCCTCAAGGCCAATTCCTCAATCCACACCAGCTCCTCCAAAGTCCTCAGCTCCTCCGTCAAAGTCCTCTGCACCTGCGCATCTTGCCTCGTGCCAAAGGACAACATGCATCTCTATTGCCTCAGGCGCCTCTGCAAGTTCTTCAGCTCCACTACATTCTTCAACTGGCCCCACTCTGCTGAAGACCAAGGCAACTGCTGGACGAGGCTCTCGACCAAGTCCTCAAAATAAGAAGGTCGCTTTTCAAGTGCCGTCTGATGAAGACGAAGCTGATGATGAAGAACTTGCTAAAATCATCAGGGACAGGCAAGTTAGGGCCGCTAGAGCCAAAGGCACAAGTGTGCCTCTACTTTTGGATCCAAAGTTGATCCTTGATTACATTGATCTCTGGCACAAGGACCCCAACACTCCCATGCCTGATTTCAAGTTGACTCCTGGCCAAAGTCATATGTTGACTCACTTCATTCAGGAAGAGAAATTGAAATTTGAAAAGGCCAGGCAGATCAAGAAAGGCAGTACAAAAAGGAGCGCTTCCTGAAGAAAAACGTTGTCTTTATGACAACTGAAGAACTTGTCACTATTCAATCTGAGATTAAGAAACTCAGTGATGAATTTGACGCATACCACGCTGATTGGCTAGGAGCCAAGGTTCGTTTTATGAGACTTGCTGACAACTTCACCTCCACTGTTGCATCACAAACGCAACAAGAAATTCCTCAGGCTGCAGCATCTGCTCAGCCTACTGAAGAAAATGCCAGCACCGCTGATGACACTCAGGCTGTTGAAGAAAATGCTAATTCCAGGGCTGATGACTGCATTCCAGCCACTAAAGAAATTGCCAGGGCAACCACTAGTGTAGTGCCTGAAGAAAATGAAGAAGTCAGGGCAACTGCATCAGTTGTGCCTGAAGATCTAGGACCAAATTCCTCTGCTCCTCCTGCGCCTACACCAACTACTATCCTTCCATCTGCATCAGATGTGAAGAAGACCAAGGCTGCAGAGCGTGCAGATGTGAAGAAAAGGAAGGCATCAACTGCATCAGATTCTTCAGCTCTGAAGAAAATGAAGCCACTGACAAGTTCCTATGACAATCCAATTGATGTTGTTCCTGTCTCATCCATGCCATCAAAGGACCTTGTTCCTTTTGATGAAGAATACATGATCCCAAGTGGATCAGATGATGACATTCCTTTTGTTGCTTCGTCAGAGCAGTTGGATAAAGAAATTGAAGTGAATGAAATCCCTTCAACCCCAATACTCTCATCGCCCATGCCTCAGTTCACTGCTGAAGAGGCCGACGTTGAAGAAATAAATGAAGAAGAAGATGTGGACATTGGATGCACAACTCCAGTGTTGAACGATGACTTTTGGGAAAGTCAGCACCCCGATTCTCCTCTGTTCACACCCCTTCAACAAATTCCTCAGCCCCCTGTAACCACTGAAGTTCAACTGGGATCTGAAGAACCTCATGCCACACCATCTGTCCATGAAGAGATTTCAGCCACTAGTGCTGAAGCATATGTAAATGAAGAATTGAAGTCCCAGGCTGCCACTGAAGAAGAACCTGAAATTTCTCAGCCTGCAGAACCTGAGATCGAGATCCCTGAGGTTGTGATGCAATTGACTGACACTCCTCACCCCAAGCCAAAGGATCCCTTCTCGAAGAAGCAGAAATTCAAGGCTGATGACTTCTTTGGCGAGCATGTATTCTTCACTGACTACAATCCTTATGACTCTGCTCGTCTAAGGAGGAAGCGTTTCTGGACTGCCAGCTAGGCCAACTTCTATTCTTCACTGCTATTCAACAAGGACAAAATCTTCTACCATGAGCATATTCCTCACGTGGACATGAAATCATTGCCTTGTTTCTCTCCTGTCCTTGGTGTTCTTCATGACGCGGGCCTCCTCAATTTTTGCTCTGACATTGTTGATTGGAATGAAGAGCTTATTCTTCAGTTCTATGCGACACTGCACATCACAAGTGATCCTGAGGATATCAACACCTAGGTCTTGGACTGGATGACCGATAACACTCATTATAAGGCACCGGCCTCTGAATTACTTCACGCCCTGCCCATCAGTCCACCCAGTGAAGGAGCTCGCTTCTTGTACCAAGAACCTGAACTCACTGCTCATTACATGCAAGTTCTAATGAAGCCTCTGAAACCCGATCAATCCCCAAGGACCAAATTCCTTGTGAAGGACTTACTCTATGTGCCCAGAATAGTCTATCGCATTCTGATGAGGACAATGAGTCCTATCAAAGGCCATGACTCATCTGATGAGGAAATAGTTGGCATCATGAAGAATCTGCTATTCAACATCATTCATAGCATTCCTGTCAATTACTATGATTTCTTCATGAGGACTCTGGCAAATGTTGCACTCTCTCTGTTTGAGTTGAAGCCTTATGCTCCTTGGATTATGAGATTTCTCAGAACAAGGTCTTCACTCAACTACAAGGCTGATTTTCAGAATCACCTCAGCTACCTGCCCCCGATTGAAGTCCTCAAGCAGACTTATACCTCAACTGATGAAAAGGGAAAGGCACCTGTTGTCATTGATGAAGGCATTCGTCCATTGGATGGTCAGTTTCGCAAAGCTGCATCTTATTCCACCAATGATGACTCTGCTGCAAATGCATCCAAGTCAAATCCTCAAGCCACAACTCCCAGGGTGATGACTGACCGTGAGCTGCTTTTTAGTCTTCACCAAAAGGTGGATCACAACCATAAATGGGTTAAGCGTCAGTTTGGTTCAATTCTTCACAACATGACTGCTACACATAATGCAGTGAAGAAAAACCACTACTACCTCCATGAAGTTTTCGGTCGCACCTGGGCTGTCTTATCACATCTGTATGGTGAAGAAGATCTAAAACAAATGGGTCTCAAGGATAACTTTGACTGGTCTGCATCTCCTCCGAGGAAATTCAAGAAAGTCAAAGTTCCTTCCTTGGTGGCCAGCTCATATTCTTCATCCCGCGACACCGACGAGTATGAAGACTTGGACGACACTGCAACAGGCCCTACAACGACAAACGACCCCAACAACGCTGGCGCTCCTCCATCAACTTGATATTCTCCAGGGGCGTTAGTCCTCATTTTCGATCCTTTTGGTCATTCTATGACAAAGGGGGAGAAATTTGAGTTAGTCTTCAAGCGGATCTACCTATATGGGCGTTTTTTTCTTCTAAGTTACAACTCTCGTTCTTTTGAAGACTTTGCTGGGTCGAGTTGTAATCTTAAACTCTATGGCGGTCTGATACTTCTGCTGATTTCTTCTGCATGCTTATTCCTCATTAAGATTAATGCACGCATGCTGAATTACATCAGTCACCATATTTTATCATGCATTTCAAATTCTTCATATTATATGTTAAATGCGTGTATGAATTACAAGATATAGGGGGAGATCTCCATGATTCTACTCTTCAAGTGTGCACTGCTTCTAAAGCAAAATCCTCACTATGCACATCTTCAGGGGGAGTTCTTCTATATCTTGCAATCAAATCCTCAATATCAGTATTTACACTTCATATGTTTATCCCCGTTGAAAACTTAACCTATATTGTCATCAATCACCAAAAGGCAGAGATTGTAAGTGCATCTAGTGCCCCTTAGGGTGTATTGAAGACTTATAGGTTAAGGGACTGATGTGTTTGTGAGTGTACACATGTCTATAAGTATATGAAGAGTTTGATATTTACGGAGAAAGTAGAACCCTAAAAATAAAGTTCTTCGACTGAAGACTTTGGATTTCTGAAGACTTTCTGAAGACTTTGAAAGTGAAGAAATTGGTGTAATCCTGAAGACTTGGCAGTCATTCGAGGAACATGAAGCATGAAGACTTTTGTTTTCGTAGTTTCATTTTCTCTTTCTTGAGTCATAGGAAACACTGTACTGTTCAAGGGGGGCGAGGAGATACTAAGGAAAAATTTCCAAGTGATGCTCAACTCAAAATCCTACACCTACCAATCCCTTCGAGTGAAGCCATTGGAAATCTCATACAGTTCAGTCATATTCTTCAGTGACAGAGACGAAGTACTTCTGGTCTCTGAGGAATTTGTTCTGACTGAGGAGTTAGGAATTCGCCAGTGCGGATTGCCTACACAGTGAGGAACATGATAGCCTTGAGGAATTTGATACTCAAATTTCCGACCGTTGTTGTGCCCTGTGCCAGCTGTCCTAAAATATCTACCCACCTAACGGTCATATCATTGAAGGGCATTTATGTCTTATCATGTCGGGCTGCTCCCTAGGCTATAAATAGCTGCCCCTACAACCACTAGCTGGTTGGCTGCTCCGAGAGAAACTGACACTTGTCATTTGAGAGCATCTCATCCTCCGAGGACTTTGAGTGAAAATCATCAAGTGAGGAAAACTCAAATCCAAACACCTACAAACCCAAGTGATTGAACATCACTGAAGAGATTGATCCTGCGTGGATCCGACGCTTGTTACCTTTGAAGACTGTGCATCTTTCAGATGATTAGGCGTCATGGTCTAGAGCATCCAAGAGGAAATTGTGGATCGCCGAGTGACCGAGTCTGTGAAGGTTTGGAAGTCACTTGAAGACTTACCACGAGTGATTGGGCGAGGCCTGTGTGTCCTTAGCTTAAGGGAAATACGATGAGGACTAAGTGTCCTGAGATGCGTGTTCAGGACTGTGTGTCCTCAGATTTAAATACCTAGCCGCCCTAACCAGACGTACAACTGTCACAGCAGTTGGAACTGGTCTACCAAATCATTGTCTTCACCGAGCTAACTGGTTCTATTTCCTCAACCCTTCCATTTCCTCTTATATGTGTTGTGTGCTTGTTCATATCTGTTTGAAGACTTTGACTGAAGACTTTATCTATTTTCTCAGCTCAATTTCTTCAGTCTGTTTGTCTTATCCTGTGTTTACGCTTTCTGTACTCTGTGCTTGTTTTCATTTCTTCTTGAAGACCATGCTCATGCTATGTTATGCTTACTTCTGAGTACTTATTCCGCTGCAAGTAGTTCTTCACTCAAGAATTTCCTCACCCTGAAATTCCTTAGTGAAGATTTCATAAAAATCGCCTATTCACCCCCTCTAGTCGATATAACGCACTTTCAGAGGGAGGGGGCACTATGAGTGGCGAAGTGGGATCGGACTGGCAGGCAGCATAGTGCGCGGTGACAACAGTGGCCATGGGAACTCTATAGCTTCCCCATTCTTAATGAGACTTGCCCATCCTAGACCATACTAGCTTAGTGTTGACTTTTTTGGGGGAAAGCTAAATTTGAAGAACTAAATGAAATGAGAAATGGGCTAGTTAGGTGATAATTCCCCAGTCAAAATGTTTTCCCTCATATTTAACTTTTGGAGGATGGACTAGAGATGCCACAAAAACACTTAGCGTCGGAAGCGGCGTTTTGGCATAAAAAATAAAAAACAAAAAACGATGCATAACAGTAAATTCATTAAAAATGGTAAAAATCAAAATAAAAAATCTGATTTTTTTTGTGGTTAAAGATGTTTAAGTGTGATGTTCGTGTCAAATTTCACCGTGTTTGGACATTCGGCTAGCTCACAGTAAAAAAAAGAAGGGGTCTGTGAGAAAATTTATTATTCAGAGCGATTTTGTTTTTTTTTGCCACGAGCTTCTCAGATGTCCAAATACGCTGAAATTTGGCACGGACATCACAGGCTCGAATATCTTTTATGTAAAAAAAAATAGAATGAAAGGGCTGCGCCCCTGCTCCATTTCATAAAAAAACGAAACAACAGATCCAGTGTATATTACATCACGAGAGCTCAGGAGGGACAGCAGGCACGCTGCCGCAGTAAAGCATCACAAATCTATAGCAACACAAAGCCAGAAACTAGAACTAGCAAAGTAAGATATCCAGCAGCGCTAGGGCACTTTTTAACAGAGAGAAGCTACAGGCACATTTGCCAAAGGCCAATGCTAGGCGCCGGCGCACCGGCTGAATTTTCGGCCGGTCGCCTAGCGCGCCTGCCACTACTCCGTTCGGTTGTTTGTCTTCCGATGTTTTGCACGTGCGTATATATAAAAGAAAAGGAAGACTCGCTGCTCTTATCGTACTAGTGCATCGGAAAAAATATTATCTATAGTTGCTCGTTCTCTTTGCATGTTCGTACGTGTGTATTAAAAAAGACTTGACGTGCTTGCTCATTCTTCTCTTTGCATCTTTGTACATGTGTATCGAAAAAAAAGACTCATGTTTCCACTTCGTATCTTGTACATGTGCATCGAAAAAAAGACCAACGCAGGGGCGCCTTGTGCGCCCGAGGAGCTAGCACCAGCTTCTCTCCGCTCTCTCGCTCGTCAAACTTTTCTTCTCTATCCGACTATCCCCACAACCAGCACCCCAAACCAGCCATGCGAGCACGCCGGTCATCATGGCCGTGCCCACCCATCCCTTGCTCCTTCATCAGCCCACGGTCGAAGCTACAATTGGCGAGCCTCGGTGCTGCAACCGTTTATGGCTTTTGCTACGACCGACGACAACAATTGCTAAAACCATTCGTGGGGATGCTGCATTGGCAACAACAACGACAACCATTTGTTGCAACCGTCATCGGCTTTTGCTACGACCAGCGAGACAGTTGCTACAATCATTCATGGCGATGCAACAATCTACTACGGCATTGACGAAGGCTTGCTGTAGCCGTCGTTGACTTTTGCTACCACCGGTGATGACATTTGCTACAACCATTCATGACAATGCAATGATCCGTGATGGTGGCGACGACGATTTTGCTGGAACCGACGTCTGCTTTTGCTACAACCGGTGCTGGAAAATTGCTACAACCATTCATGGTGATGATTGGCGCGAGGTCATCGTCATCACAGCCCTGGCCGCATCTGTTGCAGCACGGCGCCGTCGTCCCTGGCATCGTTTGGTCGTCATCGTCGCAACCCCTAGCCGCCTCCGTTATAGCACGGTGTGTAGCAAACCACGCCGCCGATTTAGTCGGTTGTAGCATAACTCGACACTGGTTGTAGCTGGCTGAGAAGTGATTGTAGCAAAAACACACCGACGATTTGCAGAAAAGACGCCGTTTGTAGCAAATCGAGGTGCCGATTGCACCAAACCACGACACCCGTTGTAGCAAAAAATGAAGCCGGTTGTAGCAGGGCAGTGACCGATTATAGCAAGAAACATGATGCCAGTTTCTGCATTGTAGCAAAACACGACGCTCGTTGTAGCGAACCGCAGCGTCGATTGTAGCAAAAATTGAAGCCGGTTGTAGAACGGGGGCGCTGGTTGTAGCAAAGAAGAGGGCGACAGCAGTTTTTTTGCGTTGTAGCAAAACACGATGGCGGTTGTGGCAAAGTCCGACGCCCGTGGTAGCAACACGCGACACCAGTTGTAGCAGGGGTGTGGTGCTGCTCAGACCATGCAGCAGCCCACGCGCGGAGAAACTCGTAGTGCACGTCGTCGCCGCGCGCAGCACTGGTGTTTGGGCAGTCGCGGTGGCGCGCGTGTGCAGGGATCAACCACCCTTGCGGTGGCTCCTCCAGAGAAAAATGAGTAGCACAGGATGCCTTTAGTAGCACCGCTCATGGTGTTTTCGCAGGATAGAAGAAAAGGAAGGAAGCACCACCATCTGTGCAGGGCCATACCCGAGAAAATGGAGGCCCGGTGCGAAATCAAAAATTAGGCCCTCAACATAACAAATGGCAATCAGAAAAATAAAGCTTGTTTGTCTAAAAAAAAGACAAATAAAGCTTGTATCTGCACTCTGATTTTCACAAGAAACTTTGATCCTTTTGGTAAAAACTTATCAAGAGCATATTTTCAAGGTCGAATTTCGTTTTTTTTTCTTAGGTTTTTCATAAATTGACTCAAGATTCGTAATTATAGAACTAGAATACTTTCAGAAATAAAAAAATAGGATGCAAATATCATGCATTAAAACTTAATATAGAAACGAAATTTGATGAAACAACCTTTGATTTATTTGGAAGGAACACCATTTGGTGGCAACATGGCTAGGGTCTTCCGGTTCCTCGTCTTGGTTAATCGGCAACCTAGCGCTTGTGGCATACCTCCAACTCCGATCAATGCACCCAGGTCGCAGGACCAGCAGCCAGCAACAATGGGACTGAAAGAAGCAGCGAAGATGTGTGAGAAGATGAGAGAAATGAGAAACCGGATAAATAGATGGACAGAGGGTAGAACAATACCAACTCATTGAATACAGAGATTAGTTTTGGGGGAAATACGAAGGAATTGGTCCACTGGAATGGAATAGAATCGAGACCTTTGGTGGTGTGATTGGACCATGGGGAGAGAAAGGGATTTGAGCTAGAAGTGAAAGAGAAAGGAGAGAGAAGAGGAGGAGACGTGCGTGAGACTGGGCCTCCGCCTTGGAGTTATTTCGTTCCAGGTTCCAACGTGTATTTGCTGATGTGTTGATTACCCACACCTAAACTAGTCATCAATGCTCTAGAAAATTTGGGGCCCTGTCAATTTGGGGGCCCTGTGCAGTCGAACACTCTGCACAGGTGCGCCGTACGGGCCTGCATCTGTGGCTGCTGTAGAAAAAGGGAAGAGGAGCAACGGGTCAGCTTGATGGGGCAGGCGGGAGGTTGAAGAAGGAGAGGGAAGAAAGAAGATGTGGCTGGGAGTCCACGGGAAAGGATAAGGGGTAGGAGCGGGAGGGCGGCTGCGGGGGCATCAAAGGACACGTGGCTTGCGTGGAGTTGGCTGGATCGGGGGCGATCGAACGTCGCGCACTGGACCGGCCCAAATCGTTAGCCGGTCGACCGGAAGCCAACGTTTCCCTTTGCCAAAAGAACAGGGTCATGTTTTGTCATGCATAGGTTAAAAGGAACATTTTTGTCAGTACATGGTGCTGGTACACTCCTGCTACATGCTGGGCTCTCTGGTCTCGTTCCACTTTCTGGCGAGAGCGGGCTATGGGGCGCCTTCGGTGTCCACGTCGACGTGAGCCGGCCGCCTCCCTCCCTCCACGTACAGCTCTATCACCTCGTTCACGTGGCCACGGCCGCGTCCACCGGCGAGGCCCTCACGGCCGCTATAAAATGCGCGCCCGCTCGCTCACAATAGGCACAGCAACACAACATCAGCCAAGTGTCGTCACCATCGATCTAGCCAGCAGCACCTTCTCTAGTTCTCTTCCTGCGCTAGCTTTTCTCTGCCTTGAGTAATGGCGACCATGGTGGCTTTGAGCTCCTTCGCCGTTGTTGGCCGGTCCGCCGCCCGTTCTCCAGTGGTGGCCCCGCGCCGGCGCGCCCTCGTCGTCAGGGCCCAGACCGAGGTGAGCTTTCACGTCTCGCGCTCAACTGTTTCGGATGCTGGCTGGCTAGTGTTACTTCAAGACTCGATCTCAATGTAAAATTGTTTGTGTATGTGCAGCCTGGCATGGATTCAACCAAGGAGACAACGAGCGCATCGACCTCCTCCTCCTCTCCGAGCACGAGCGCGACCCCGACCCCGATCCCGACTGCACCCAAGCCCATGACCAAGAAGGCTAACCCCTCCGTGTGGGACGCGCTCGCCTTCAGCGGCCCAGCGCCGGAGCGCATCAACGGCCGGCTGGCCATGGTGGGCTTCGTGGCGGCGCTCACCGTCGAGGTGGCGCGCGGTGGTGGGCTCCTCGACCAGGCCGGCAGCGGCGCTGGGCTTGGCTGGTTCCTGGTGACCGCGGGGGTGTTCTCCGTGGCGTCGCTGGTGCCGTTGCTGCAGGGCCAGAGCGTGGAGAGCAAGTCCAGCGGCTTCTGGAGCGCGGACGCTGAGCTCTGGAACGGCCGCTTCGCCATGCTCGGCCTCGTCGCGCTCGCCGCCACCGAGTTCATTACCGGCGCGCCCTTCGTCAACATCTAAGACCACGTAATGTAGCGCTGTGGATTCTTTTGTGCTGACAGATCGTAATAGTACTAACTGTTGTAGGCAAGTTGCAATTTTGTATTACTATCGATGATTGAATTCTGTAAATCTCATGTTAAGGTTGTTTTCATGGCTTCTTATCCTTTGTTAGTATGAGTCCACGAGTGTGGCGTCATCGCAACATCTTTTTTTTTCTTGACAAATTTCACCTACGCCCTCTTCGGTAGACTGACTATATATTTTCATGAAGCAATGCTAGACATACGGGGGGTTTACAGGGGAGTACGGGGTGGTTAGAGGAGGGGAGGGGGGGGGGGGGGGGGGGGGGTTAGAGTAAGGCATGCAACGTGGTCCGTGAAGGTCCGTAGCATTATCAATTTCCGTGACGAAGAACATTGTTTGGATTAGGACACCCTCGTCTCCGTGGCTAGTATGGTCTACATGTCTATCCGCTAATCCATCATATACTCACATGTCTACTTTTAATATGCTAATTAATTAAAAACTTATATATTTATTTGAAACAATATATATGGCACAATTTTTTACCATAATTTTACATAGAAATTCATGGGGTTATCCTTTATACCACTGATTTTGCCTACTTCAAAAGGCATAGCAGCCATTTGCTTTCTTATGGTATACTAATGTAAAAATGTAGTTTTTTGTAATTTTCTTCGAGAGCATGGAGTTCTATGTCTATGATTTACCATTTTTTTTGTTTCGTAGCAAACTCATGTACCCATTGATTTGGTATCCTTGATATTGTCGCGAATTTGAGGGCATCACATAGGCGTTCAATGAACCAGCGGCAGAACAAGGAATCGTGCGGTTTCGCAATAGATTGGCTTCCTGGATGTTGTGCATGCAAACAATGTAGGTGTTATTGCATATAAGGAACTAATGACTGCATATCTTTCAAGATAAGATGGTAAAAGGGCCAGTTCAAATTTGTCAAACTTGGAGAGATTTTGATCATTCCGATCATTGCAAAACCATGAAATCTAACCTCATGGATGTATCGAGGTTCTCCTATCGGCAGAACTCAATGACCTTTTCGGCCATATAGCCTTCAACGATGCTTCCCTCCTTCCGGTTATGCTTCCCTCCTTCGGTAGTAGAATTCTGTAAATCTCATGTTTAGGTTGTTTTCATGGCTTCTTATCCTTTTTTTAGTATGAGTCCAGGAGTGTGGCCTCACTGCAAAATATTTTATGTGTGTGGTGGTGACCCATACAAAAAACAGCTTCGAACACGGACTGCACTGTTTCTACGCGTCATATTGCTCTCATGGTCATGGGTAGGAAGTCGTATGAGGCTACACATACGCGCGTGCGTGCATAGCGTGTGACTCAGTAGATCGGCCTACTTAGGCAATGTTCACGTTCGTCATCGGTGCACCGTCACCACTAGTAAGGCAATCACGAGTACTTGTATATATCTATCAATTTCACGCATGAGATATTTAAGCATCGTCTTAGAGAGGCTAAAAGAGCAGCACGTGCTTTAGCTAAGCATGGTGAGGGTCATGGGATGGAGTCATGGAGACCCTCTAGCTTCTTAATTCCTGTATAATTGTTATGCCAAGTTAATATATACCACCATGTTGGTATTTCCTAAAAAAAGGATGAATATCATAAAACCATCACATCTATGTCTAGGGTTTTAACTTGCAACCACTTTACTCTACCGCTACAAAATTGTATCTATTCCAGCATAATTTTTGGCAGATAACACTAGTGAGCTGTTTGGAGTGAATTAAACATGTTTCCGAAAGAAAGGGCTCGTAGTAATTGTTGATGTGGCATAAAACGGTCAAATACCGTTTGTTTGACCGTTAAGTTGGACATGGACTCACCCTACATTAATACTACTCTCTCTCTCACACACACATGCCTATTCCTTCAAGGCATTTGATCGAACAACTTGTGTGCGACCGCGACGTCTACCCCTGCCTTCTGCAGCCAACCGACCTCCTGGATGCCTTCTCATCACTAGATGATGTACATGAGCTAGCTACGATCTAACATAGATGATCTACAAAAGCAACTTGATAGTTCCTCATCGTGCACAATGTATGCATGTGACAAAGGAGTGGATGTAGGCAAAATTTGTTCTCCATGGGCCACGGTTTTGCGCACTTCTTTGTCTAAATGGTTCTTCCCATCTTCCTTCTCCTAGTGGCACGATAACGCGGTTCGGAATGCAATGATTCATTGAAATCGGTGATGGTGGCTGGCGACCATGTTTCTCTTTGTCGGTTTCTCCTTTCCGTGAACTTTTTGCCCTGTAAGTGCTCCTCCACGTGCGGTTGTGCTTTGCTCGTGGGCGGGGACGAGGAGGAGGGCTGGGCCACCGTCGTCAAAGATGACGGGGAAGACGGAAAAATGAAGAAAAAAATTCATCAAAATCTTGCCGAAGTTGGGGAGGGGCGCTATGGGTGGTGGAGTGGGACTGGGCTGGTAGGCGGCTGCGCCAATGGCCATGGGAGCTCTATAGCTTCCCCACTCTTAAACGAGACTTCCACATCCTAGAGCAAATATGGCTTAGTGTGGATTTCTTTTGGGAGGGAGGGGGGGGGGGGTTGGATTCTTAATAACAGTCTATCTTCTTTAGTACAAAGGATCCAATAATGTCATAAGCTTATCGCTTCTGCACGACCCGGCTATTTAAGCCGGTCGACTAGCTCGTCACGCGGTCAGGTGGGACTAATACAGGTGTGAGAATCTTAACTATGAGCAATTTTCGGTGTGTTTTGACATCCCAACTGACCCAAGATAGACGGGATGATCGTCGTGCATGGCGCTGCATGTAATAGGTGTTTCAAAAATAGGGTATGTCATTGCAAATGGTTAATTTTTCGGCTCGCCTAATCACTATTCGTGGGCGCGTCCGCAGATGTTTCAGGGGCCAGATTTGCAACCTTGCGGCTGTAGATGGTGTAAGAGGAATTTTTGTCAGTACATGCTGGTTCTCTAGTCTCGTGCACTTTTTGGCGAGAGCGGGTTATGGGGCCTTCGGTGTCCACGTCGACGTGAGCCGGCCGCCTCCCTCCCTCCACGTACAGCTCTATCACCTCGTTCACGTGGCCACAGCCGCGTCCACCGGCGACCTCCTCACGGCCGCTAAAAATGCGCGCCTGCTCGCTCACAATAGACACAGCAACACAACATCAGCCAAGTGTCATCACCATCGATCTAGCCAGCAGCACCTTCTCTAGTTCTCTTCCCGTGCTAGCTTTTCTTTGCCTTGAGTAATGGCAACCATGGTGGCTTTGAGCTCCTTCGCCGTCGTTGGCCGGTCCGCCGCCCGTTCTCCGGTGGTGGCACCGCGCCGGCGCGCCCTCGTCGTCAGGGCCCAGGCCGAGGTGAGCTTTCACGTCTCCGCTCAACTGCTTCGGATGCTGGCTGGCTAGTGTTACTTCAAGACTCCATCTCAATGTAAAATTGTTTGTGTATGCGCAGCCTGACATGGACTCAGCCAAGGAGACGACGAGCGCGTCGACCTCCTCCTCCCCACGCACGAGCCCGGCCCCGACCCCGATCCCGGCGGCACCCAAGCCCATGACCAAGAAGGCTAACCCCTCGGTGTGGGACGCGCTCGCGTTCAGCGGCCCGGCGCCGGAGCGCATCAACGGCCGGTTGGCCATGGTGGGCTTCGTGGCGGCGCTGTCCGTCGAGGCGGCGCGCGGCGGTGGGCTCCTCGACCAGGCCGGCAGCGGCGCTGGGCTTGGCTGGTTCCTGGTGACCGCGGGGGTGTTCTCCGTGGCGTCGCTGGTGCCGCTGCTGCAGGGCCAGAGCGTGGAGAACAAGTCCAGCGGCGTCTGGAGCGTCGACGCTGAGCTCTGGAACGGCCGCTTCGCTATGCTCGGCCTCGTGGCGCTCGCCGCCATCGAGTTCATCACCGGCGTGCCGTTCGTCAACATCTAAGAGACTGTGGCATTGTGGATTTTCATTTTGAGCTGACAAATCGTAATAGCACTAACCAGTGTAGCCACATTGCAATTTTGTACCATGGGTAAGTAGAATTCTGTAAATCTCATGTTTAGGTTGTTTTCATTTCATGTCTTCTTATCTTCTTATCCTGAAATTCCTTTGTTACTATGAGTCCACGAATGTGGCGTCACTGCAACATCTTTTTTTTCTCGACAAATTTCACCTACGTCTTCTTCGGTTGACTATATACGACGGGGGGGGGGGGGGGGGGGGGGGGGTGGTGGTGGTGTGTGTGTGTGTTTGTGTGTGTGTGTGTTCAGGGGAGTACGGGGTGGTTAGTGTAAAACGTATGTTTGGGAAACTGCTCGACACCCTAAACGGGGTGTGGCTATCTCATTATATAGAAATACCAAGAGGTATAATACAATGTTACAACAGATATATAGAGGCTACATATATATAGAGTCTAATCTTAACTATAGCCTGAAGTACAAAGTAAGTTAAGATTGCGCCTACAGCCTACAAACTGTGGTTGTGGAAGAGGCTTCGTGAAGATGTCAGCAAGTTGATCCTTTGACGAGATGAACTTGATACAGAGTAGCTTCTGTGCAACGCGTTCCCGAACAAAATGATAGTGAACCTCAATGTGCTTCGTCCGAGTATGGAACACCGGATTAGACGAGAGATATGTAGCACCGATGTTATCACACCACAGAACTGGAGGACGGGCTGGAGAGACTCTCAGTTCCCTCAAGAGAGACTGTACCCATATGATCTCAGCAGTCGCATCAGCAACCGCTTTGTACTCAGCCTCAGTACTACTGCGAGACACCGTTGCTTGCTTGCGAGCATTCCAGGCGATCAAGTTAGAACCCAGAAATACCGCATAACCCCCCGTGGATCGCTTGTCATCAGGATTACTAGCCCAATCTGCATCGGAAGAAGCAGAGAGCTCACCAGACGGGGCAGGCTGAAGGAGCAAACCATAGGAGGCAGTAAGACAGATGTACCGCAAAATACGCTTCACAACTGACCAATGAGATGTCCTGGGTGCATGAAGGTACTGACACACACGGTTAACTGCATAGGAGATATCAGGCCTGGTAATAGTAAGATACTGCAGACCACCAACGAGACTGCGATACTCAGTAGCATCATCAGGTGAAAGAGATTCTCCATCAAAAGCAGACAACCGATCAGTGGCAGGCATCGGAGTGATAGCATGTTTGCACTTCAACATGCCAGCCCGTCATAACAAATCCATGGATTATTTCTTCTGAGTGAGGGTCAACCCAGCAGAAGACCGTGAGACCTCCAGACCGAGGAAAAAATGCAGAGCACCTAGGTCCTTGACAGCAAAATCACCACTCAACGCAGTCACAAGACGACCAGCAGCAGCATCAGAGGAACTGATGAGAATGATATCATCAACATAAACCAGGAGATACATCGTCACCTCAGGGCGCTGAAGGAGAAACAGCGACGTGTCCGCATTGGAGGGAGTAAATCCAAGAGCTCAAAGAACAGAGCCAAGGCGGGCATGCCATGCACGAGGAGCTTATTTGAGTCCATACAGTGCCTTAACCAGACGACATAGATGATGAGGACGTGCCGGATCAACAAAACCAGGCGGCTGGCGCATATAAACCTCCTCCTCCAGAATTCCATGTAGGAAAGCATTCTGCACATCGAGCTGACGAAGAAACCATCCTCAAGTGACAGCAAGAGACAACAGCAAATGTATAGTAGTAGGTTTGATAACGGGACTGAACGTGTCTTCATAATCAAGACCATACCTCTGTTTGAAACCCTTGGCGACTAGTCGTGCTTTGTAGCGTTCTATAGAACCATCAGCATGTCTCTTGACTTTAAAACCACACTTGGAATCAATGACGTTGACGCTAGACACTGGAGGAAAAGTTGCCAAGTATCATTTTTTTGTAGAGCCTGAAACTCCTGTTCCATTGCCGCGCGCCAATGAGGGATACTGAGCGCAGCCGGAAAGTGACGAGGTTCTGCAGTGGGGTCAGCAGCAGTATGAGCCATGCAAGCAGCAAGCCATGCGACAGTCCGATCTTTGTGTTCCTTCGGACGAACAATGCCAGATTGACTTCATGTGCGAGGACGCAAGGTGACAACAGGCTGTGTTGGCAACACCACAGCGACAGGTGATGGTGATGAAGCCGAGACACCCGACGAGCTCTCACCAGGACTCCCTGGCGTCAGAGAAGCAGGCGATGATGCGTCGAGGAAAGGCAGCCCATCGAAGGCCAAAGCAAGGTCTGTCGGGGTTGCTGGGCCGGGCGAAACTGCAGTCGGCCCAGTCGGAGTGGCCGCCAGGTCGGGCGAGACCACCACCGGGCCGAATGAGGCGGCAGCTGGCCCAGGCGAGGTGACCGCCAGGCCGGGCGACGCCGGAGTCTGCGGGCCAGGCGAGACCAGTGTCGGGGCGAGCGAGGCCGCCGTTGGCGGGCCGGGCGAAGCCAGTGTCAGGGCGGGTGAGGCCGGCGACTGCTCCCCGGGCGAAGCCAGCGTCGGGGCGGGTGAGGCCGGCGCCCGCTCCCCGGGCGAGGCAGCGACGGGTTGGCGGATGCCACCCGGCATGCATGGCCCATGCACATGAGAGGCGTTCCAGTTGCGAGCATCATCCGGCGCTTGTTCCTCAAGGAGCTCAAGGCGTGCACCGCGTCCAATACCTACAACATGATTAGGGAGCAACACAGGGGCATATGCAACATCCAGAAAATGATCAGGCGAAGGTACAAGCATGTGCACTGGTGGCGTGAGAGTGGTAGAGTTTGTCGGAAGTGCACGAAAGGGAAACATATTTTCATCAAACACAACATCACGAGATATGTAGACGCGATTTGTAGGAACATGAAGGCACTTGTACCCTTTGTGAAGGGAACTATACCCGAGAAAAACACACTTCTTAGACCGAAATTCTAGCTTAGGCTTGTTGTACGGACGTAGGTGAGGCCAACACGCACACCCGAACACCTTGAAGAATGTGTAGTCTGGAATTTCATTGAGCAAGAGTTCAAGCGGAGTTTGCATCTTCAGAAGTCGTGAGGGGAGCCTATTTATCAAAAAACAGGCTGTGGAGAAAGCATCACTCCAGAACCGAAACAGAACGGATGCATGAGCTAGCAAGGTTAGGCCAGTTTCTACAAGATGACGATGCTTATGTTCGGCAATACCATTCCACTGATGTGTATAAGGGTAAGACACACGATGCGAAATCCCAGGTTTGTTAAAAAATGAGTTGAGATTATGGTATTCACCCCCCTAGTCGGATTGAACATGAATAATTTTATGCTTAAGGAGACGCTCAACATGTGCTTGGAACTGAATGAAAACATCAAACACATCAGACTTGCGCTTAATAAGATATAGCCAAGTGAACCGACTGTAAGCATCAATAAAACTGACATAATAATTGTGACCACTAACAGATGTTTGGGCATGACCCCACACATCAGAAAACACAAGCTCAAGAGGATGTTTCACAACACGACTAGAATCTGAAAACGGAAGTTGGTGACTCTTGCCCTGCTGACAGGCATCACATATAGTTTCAGCAGTTTTATTGGACACAACTGGTAGTTCATGACGATGCAACACATGATGAACTATAGGAGCTGCAGGGTGACCAAGGCGCGCATGCCATTGCGTAGGTGACACACGAACACCACTGAACGCCTGAGGAGAAAACTGCATGGGAGGTGTGCGCGGCGCGTCAAGTGCATACAGGCCATGGCGTAGACGACCGCTAAGAAGAACGGCCCTCGTGTCCCGATCCTTGATAAAGAAACGAAAAAGGTAAAATTCAGCAAGGACATTATTATCACGAGTAAGTTAAGGAATAGACAACAAACTACGCGTAGCAGAGGGAACTCAAAGGACATTGGAAAGATGCAGTTTGCGAAAGTTGTGTGCAAGAAGAGAAGCCTGACCAACATGTGAGATGTGCATACCTGCTCCACTGGCAGTGTGCACCTGATCATGACCACGGTATGGCTCCTGAGTAGAGAGCTTGCCCATATCTCCGGTGAGGTGATTGGTAGCTCCGGTGTCCATATACCACGTAGGATCAATGGAGTAGGATGGAGTGCGGCCATGCTCATGACTCGTCACTGCGGCGGCATCTTGCTTATCATTCCCTTTGCCATTGTTGCCTAGGCCCAGAAAGTCTTGCTTGAAGCAACGATGACAGCGGGAGGCAATGTGACGCTCAATGCCACACAACTGGCAGGCCTGCTGAGCACCGCAGCAGGGACATCAAGCAACGGGCCGGCTGCCACCAGTGATGGAGGGCGCCGCACCCCACGGAGCTGACTGAGGCGAGGCCGCCGCTTTCCCACCAAGCGGCGCCGGCTTCTGCGACTTGCCGCGAGTCGCGGCGTTGGCGGAGACAAACCCCGGAGAGGCTCGGCGCGCCTTGATGCGCTGTTCGCGGCCAAGGAGGCGCGCGTAGAGCTCGCAGGGTGGCAGTGGGGTCTCGCAGCCATGCACATTCTCGATGAGGTTATCATAGTCATCATCCAGGCCATTGAGTACATCGGTGGTGAAGTCCTCATCACCAAGCGGCTGACCAATCGAGGCCAGCGTGTCCGCGAGACCAGTCATCTTGTTGAAGTAGTCCGTGATGCTGAGGCCATCAAGCTTGGTCACCCCCAACTCGGTGTGTATAGAATGAGCACGCGCCTGAGACTGAGAGGCAAAGCTGCTGTGAAGCGACGACCAAGCATCTTTAGACGTCGCGGCAAAGATGACCAGCGACGACACGCTCGGGGTCAGAGACGAGTGTATGGCAGAGAAGATTGCCTGATCCTGGGCCACCCACACATGATGAGCCAGATGATACGGCGGCGGGCACGGGATGGAGTCGTCGACGTAGCCCTCCAGGCAGCGGCTGCGGAGGAGAGGAAGCACCTGAGCCTGCCACGACAGGTAATTGTCCGGCGTGAGCTTCACCGGAAGGAGATGTGCGAAGTAAAACGGCGATGGCGGTGGAGCACGATCCTGTGTCGGTGGCGCGTAGAGACCCATAGATGGATCCGTCTCCTGAGGCGGCGCGATCGCCAAGGGTGCACCATAGCCGGGGATAGCACCAACATATGGGTCCCCTGATGACGAAGGAGACGCGGCCCCGTAGGGCAGCGAAGGGGGCGGCGCCGCGTAGGGTTGAGGACGCGTCGGTGCCACATAGGGCTGCGGCGGCAGCGCCGTAGGGATGCATCGGCCAGGCGGACGGCGATGGTGGCGGAGCACCCGGAGTGGATGCAGGGGCGCCATACCACGGGGGCCATAGGCCGGACCCGAAGCACCGTACGGGTGCAGGGCGGCGTACGGCGAGGCAGAGGCGGCGCCATAGGTCGGGGCAGGGGCAGTGCCGTATGCCGGCGGCTGACCCTGGAAGGACGGCGGCGCCGGTGGAACACCCGTGGTGGTCGAGGGCGATGGGCCGCCAGAGGACGGCGGCGGAGGCAGGTCATCGTTGGCGGCTCCCGATCCGATCTGGGAGACCGCGGGCGGCTGGGTGGTCCATCAGGCCGAGGCCGCAGCCAGTGGCTAGGAGGCCAGAAACGGCGACGAGGGAGCGACGGCAGGGGCCGGCGCAGGGGGCGGCACAGCAACGGTGGCGGCGGCGGGGGGGGGGGGGGGGGCGCGACCGAGGCGGCAGGTGCAGCGGAAGACATCGTAACCCTAAACTGATACCATGTAAAACGTATGTTTGGGAAACTGCTCGACACCCTAAACGGGGTGTGGCTATCTCATTATATAGAAGTATTAAGAGGTACAATACAATGTTACAACAGATATACAGAGGCTACGTATATATACAGTCTAACAGTTAGAATTTGATTGGCTGGCATCAATTAAAATCTCGGGGGGGGGGGGGAGAGTAAGGCATGCAACGTGGTCCGTTAGTATTATCGATTTCCATGACAATGAACATTGTTCGGATTAGGACACCCTCAACTCCGTGGCTAGTATGGTCTACATGTTTATCCGCTAATCCATCGTATATTCACATGTCTACTTTTAATATGCTAATTAATTAAAAACTTATTTACTTATTTGAAACTATATATGGCACAATTTTTTACCATAATTTTACATAGAAATTCATGGGAGTTATCCTTTATACCACTGATTTTGCCTAGTTCAAAAGGCATAGCAGCCATTTGCTTTCTTATGGTATACTAATGTAAAAATGAAGTTTTTTGTTATTTTCTTCAAGAGCATTGAGTTCTATGTCTATGATTTACCATCTTTTTGTTTCATAGCAAACTCATGTACCCATTTGATTTGGTACCCTTGATATTGTCGCGAGTTTGAGGGCATCACATAGGCGTTCAATGAACCAGCCGCAGAACAAGGAATCGTGCGGTTTCACAACAGATTGGCTTCCTGGATGTTGTGCATGCAAACAATGTAGGTGTTATTGCATATAAGGAACTAATGACTGCATATCTTTCAAGATAAGATGGTAAAAGGGCCAATTCAAATTTGTCAAACTTAGAGTGATCTTGATCATTCCGATCGTCGCAAAACCATGAAATCTAACCTCACGGATGTATCGAGGCTCTTCTATCGGCAGAACTCAATGACCTTTTCGGCCATATAGCCTTCAACGATGCTTCCCTCCTTTCGGTTATGCTTCCCTCCTTCCGGTAGTAGAATTCTGTAAATCTCATGTTTAGGTTGTTTTCATGGCTTTTTATCCTTTGTTAGTATGAGTCCAGGAGTGTAGGGTCACTGCAAAATATTTGATGTGTGTGGTCGTGATCCATACAAAAATCAGGTTCGGACACAACTGCACAGTTTCTATGCGTCATATTGCTCTCATGGGCATGGATAGGAAGCCATATGAGGCTACACATACGCGCGTGCGTGCACAGCGTGTGACTCAGTCGATCGGCCTACTTACGCAATGTTCACGCTCGCCATCGGTGCACCGTCACCACCAGTACGGCAATCACGAGTACTTGTATCTATCTATCAATTTCGCACGTGAGATATCTAAGCATCGTCTTATAGAGAGGCTAAAAGAGCAGCACGTGCTTTAGCTAAGCATGGTGAGGGTCATGGGATGGAGTCATGGAGACCCTCTAGCTTCTTAATTCCTGTAATTGTTATGCCAAGTTAATATATTGCCGCCATGACAGTATTTCCTAAAAAAGGGTAAATATCATAAAACCATCACATCTATGTCTAGGGTTTTAACTCGCAACCAGTTTACTCCACCGCTACAAAATTGTTTCTATTCCAGCATAATTTTTGGCAGCTATCACTAGTGAGCTGTTTGGAGTGAATTAAACATGTTTCCGACAGAAAGGGCTCGTAGTAAGTGTTGATGTGGCATAAAACGGTCAAATACCGTTTGTTTGACCGTTAAGTTGGGCGTGGGCTCACCCTACATTAACACTACTATCTCTCACACACATCCCTATTCCTTCAAGGCATTTGATCGAACAACTTGTGTGCGATCGCGACGTCTACCCCTGGCTTCTGCGGCCGACCGACCTCCTGGATGCCTTCTCATCACTAGATGATGTACATGAGCTAGCTATGATCTAAGATAGATGATCTGCAAAAGCAATTTGATAGTTCCTCACCGTGCGCAATGTATGCATGTGACGAAGGAGTGGATGTAGGCAAAATTTGTTCTCCATGGGCCACGGTTTTGGGCACTTCTTTGTCTAAATGGTTCTTCTCATCTTCCTTCTTCTAGTGGCACGATGATGCGGTTCGGAAAGCAACGATTCATCGAAATCAACGATGGCAGTTGACACCATGTTTCTCTTTGTCTGTTTCTTCTTTACCTAGTTTTTTCCTATAAGTGCTTCTTTGCGTGCGGTTGTGCTTTGCTGGTGGCCGGGGACTAGGAGGAGGGCCACCATCGTCAGAGATGGTGAAAAGAAGAAAAAAATTCATCGGAATCTTGTGGAAATTGGGGAGGCGGGCGCTATGGGTGGCGGAGTGAGACCGGGCTGGCAGGTGGGATGTTGCGCGGCAGCGCAGTGGCCATGCTCCGTAGCTTCCCCTTTTTTGAGACTTGCCTATCCTAGAACAAATATGGCTTAGTGTGATTTTTTTGTTGTTGAGGAAAGCCACATTTGAAGAACTAAATGAAACGAGGAATGGGCTAGTAAAGCGATAATTCCCCAATCAAAAGGTTTTTCCACATATTTAACTTTTGGAGGATGGACTAGAGATGCCATAAAAGCACTCAGAGTCATATTTTGTTATGCCTAGGTTAAGAGGAACATTTTTGTCAGTACATGGTCCGTGTACGCTCCTACTACATGCTGGGCTCTCTCGTCTCGTGCCACTTTTTGGGGCGCCTTCGGTGTCCACGTCGATGTATGTGAGCCGGCCGCCTCCCTCCCTCCACGTACAGCTCTATCACCTCGTTTACGTGGCCACGACCGCGTCCACCGGCGAGGCCCTCACGGCCGCTATAAAATGCGCGCCTGCCCGCTAGGCACAGCAACACAACATCAACCAAGTGTCATCACGCGAATCAACCTGTGATTGAGTTGGTTAGATGGACAGTGGTATCCCCAATTCATCAGGGTTCAAATCCTGGTGCTCGCATTATTTCTGGATTTATTTCAGGATTTTCGGCGATGCGCTTTCAGTGGAAGGAGACGTTCCCGTCGACGACGAGACGCCTACGGTGACTTCGTAAATTTCAAGATGATATGTCGGTTCAGTCTCTCGAAGCTTGTGTCTGTACTGATGCTAAAAAAAACAAGTGTCATCACCATCGATCTAGTCAGCAGCACCTTCTCTAGTTCTCTTCCCGTGCTAGCTTTTCTCTGCCTTGAGTAATGGCGACCATGGTGGCTTTGAGCTTCTTCGCCGTCGTTGGCCGGTCCGCCGCCCGTTCTCCAGTGGTGGCCCCGCGCCGGCACGCCCTCGTCGTCAGGGCCCAGACCGAGGTGAGCTTTCACGTCTCGCGCTCAACTGTTTCGGATGCTGGCTGGCTAGTGTTACTTCAAGACTCGATCTCAATGTAAAATTGTTTGTGTATGTGCAGCCTGGCATGGATTCAACCAAGGAGACAACGAGCGCATCGACCTCCTCCTCCTCTCCGAGCACGAGCGCGACCCCGACCCCGATCCCGGCTGCACCCAAGCCCATGACCAAGAAGGCTAACCCCTCCGTGTGGGACGCGCTCGCCTTCAGCGGCCCAGCGCCGGAGCACATCAACGGCCGGCTGGCCATGGTGGGATTCGTGGCGGCGCTCACCGTCGAGGTGGCGCGCGGTGGTGGGCTCCTCGACCAGGCCGGCAGCGGCGCTGGGCTTGGCTGGTTCCTGGTGACCGCGGGGGTGTTCTCCGTGGCGTCGCTGCTGCCGTTGCTGCAGGGCCAGAGCGTGGAGAGCAAGTCCAGCGGCTTCTGGAGCGCGGACGCTGAGCTCTGGAACGGCCGCTTCGCCATGCTTGGCCTCGTCGCGCTCGCCGCCACCGAGTTCATTACCGGCGCGCCCTTCGTCAACATCTAAGACCACGTAATGTAGCGCTGTGGATTCTTTTGTGCTGACAGATCGTAATAGTACTAACTGTTGTAGGCATGTTGCAATTTTGTATTACTATCGATGATTGAATTCTGTAAATCTCATGTTAAGGTTGTTTTCATGGCTTCTTATCCTTTGTTAGAGCATCTTCAGCCGTTCAGCCCCCTAGGGCGCTAAAAAAAACGGTCTGAGAGCGAACCGGCGCTAATTCGGCCCCTGGGGGCGACCTAGCTCCCAGTCACGCCCTCAGGCGCCGCCCCCAGGACGCGAAAAATTCGAACTTGGTCGCTCCCGCTCACAAAAGACGCCACAAGTCGAGCGATCGTAAGTCACAGTTCGGCGTACAAAAAATAGAGCGACAAAAGTTCGCGTGCGCATCACTTGGCGGGCTCTGCCCCAGACGTCGGCGGAGTTGGCGTGCGCGGGCTTGGCGGTGTCGGAGCAGGCTCTGCGCTGGGCGGTGTCGGCGCGGCTTCAGTGGTGCTGGGCGTCGTGGAGGTGTGGTCACGCGGGCTTGGCGGCGGCGGCGGCGTGTGGGTCGGCGTCGGCGTCGGCGTGTGCGTTGGCGTCGGCGGCCTTGTCGAGGGAAGCTGGTTCCGGATGAGGCCGCGCTCCGCCAAGTACCACGCCTTGACCGCCTCGTCGGTGCTCTGAAGCATGTCCGCCCCACCCAGCAGGAAAGCCAGGTCGGTGTTTCTCTTCTTCGCGGCGACGTTCGTCCGGAGCAGGTCGAGCTTGACGGCGCTGCTCGACATCAACGCCGGCCACCGCGCCTCGGTCTTCTCTTCACGAAGGACGGCCCGGGCCTGCGCGTCGGCGAGGCAGTGCTCGATGGACTCCTGCACTCGAGCGGTGGCCGCGTCGGCGTATTTCCCCTTCTTGGCAACTTTGTTGCCGTCCGGCCGCCCTTCCGATGCGCCAGGAGTCGGCGCGTCCGGCTTGTAGGTCTCCTTGGCCTCGTCGAGGGTGCGCCGGACTTCCGCCCACTTCTCGCACTTGTCAATGCGCTTGTAGACGTGGAGGTGCTTGAATTCGGCGAACATGCATAGCAACTGCGCGGAGGGACAAACTGGGCGGCGAGTAGTTGTATGGAGGGTACTGCACGCCAGCGAAGGCGGGAGAGGGCGTGCACTGGGCCGGGTATCCATGGGGAAGGTGACGTTTGGGTTGAACCCACCGTGCGCGTCCCCGTCGGCGTAGCCCGGCGAGGGCGATCCCCATGGCTGCGGAGAGCCGACGCCTTGCTGACCCCAGGGCGCGTACTGAGCATGGCTTTCGGGTGGATTCATCATCCCCGCGCGAGTCGCCTCGGCATCGATTTGGTCCGCCAAGGCAGCCGCAGCCACGCGCGCCGCGTTGTCGCGGGCCTTCTTGGCGATGGCCCTGTTCCGACGGTCGGCGGTGACAGCCTCCCGCCGCTGAACTTCCGCCCTCTACTCGGCGTTTGACATGCTCGGTGGCTTGATCGGCGGCGCCCTCGGCTTCCTCTGCTTCGGCTGGGCGACGGAGGCGGTCGCGGTTGCCGCCGCGCGGGGGGCGACGTACTTCTTCGGTGGCATGGCGGCCGGCTGGGAGGGAGGCGAGCGGGAAGGAGATTGGCGGGAGGAAGGAAGAGTACGGAAGGAAAGTGGGGAAAACGCGGGAAGAAACGGCGGGAAGAGGCGCTCACCTCGCCGACAGGGCGGACCCACGCGCCCTTTTCACTTGTGCCGGCGCCCCAGGCGTCCCCAGGAAGCCGGGTTCGGCCTGGGTCCGCCGGCACCAGTTTTGCCCCGAGCCGGTGAAAAATGAGCTTCTGGGAGCGCGACCGGGTCGTTTTTTCGGCACCGGCGCGGAAAAAACGTCCGAGAAAAGCCCCACGGGTGCGACTGGAGATGCTCTTAGTATGAGTCCACGAGTGTGGCGTCATCGCAACATCTTTTTTTTTTCTTGACAAATTTCACCTACTCCCTCTTCGGTAGACTATATATTTTCATGAAGCAATCTAGACATACGGGGGGTTTACAGGGGAGTACGGCGTGGTTAGAATTTCATTGGCCGGGATTTGGTTAAGTGATGCGACCTCTCGGGGGGATTAGAGTAAGGCATGCAGCGTGGTCTGTGAAGGTCCGTAGCCTTTGCCTGTGCGTATAGCATTATCAATTTCCGTGACGAAGAACATTGTTTGGATTAGGACACCCTCGTCTCCGTGGCTAGTGTGGTCTACATGTCTATCCGCTAATCCATCATATACTCACATGTCTACTTTTAATATGCTAATTAATTAAAAACTTATTATTTATTTGAAACTATATATATGGCACAATTTTTTACCATAATTTTACATAGAAACTCATGGGAGTTATCCTTCTATACCACTGATTTTGCCTAGTTCAAAAGGCATAGCAGCCATTTGCTTTCTTATGGTATACTAATGTAAAAATGAAGTTTTTTGTTATTTTCTTCGAGAGCATGGAGTTCTATATCTATGATTTACCATCTTTTTGTTTCATAGCAAACTCACGTACCCATTTGATTTGGTACCCTTGACACTGTCGCGAGTTTGAGGGCAGCACATAGGCGTTCAATGAACCAGCGGCAGAACAAGGAATCATGCGGTTTCACAACAGATTGGCTTTCTGGATGTTGTGCATGCAAACAATGTAGGTGTTATTGCATATAAGGAACTAATGACTGCATATCTTTCAAGATAAGATGGTAAAAGGGCCAGTTCAAATTTATCAAACTTGGAGTGATCTTGATCATTCCGATCATTGCAAAACCATGAAATCTAACCTCATGGATGTATCGAGGCTCTCCTATCGGCAGAACTCAATGACCTTTTCGGCCATATAGCCTTCAACGATGCTTCCCTCCTTCCGGTTATGCTTCCCTCCTTCCGGTAGTAGAATTCTATAAATCTCATGTTTAGGTTGTTTTCATGGCTTCTTATCCTTTTTTAGTATGAGTCCAGGAGTGTGGCGTCACTGCAAAATATTTTATGTGTGTGGTCGTGATCCATACAAAAATCAGGTTCAGACACAACTGCACAGTTTCTACGCGTCATATTGCTCTCATGGGAATGGATAGGAAGCCATATGAGGCTACACATACGCGCGGGCGTGCACAGCGTGTGACTCAGTCGACCGGCCTACTTACGCAATGTTCACGATTCGCCATCGGTGCACCGTCACCACCAGTACGGCAATCATGAGTACTTGTATCTATCTATCAATTTCACACGTGAGATATCTAAGCATCGTCTTATAGAGAGGCTAAAAGAGCAGCACATGCTTTAGCTAAGCATGGTGAGGGTCATGGGATGGAGTCATGGAGACCCTCTAGCTTCTTAATTCCTGTAATTGTTATGCCAAGTTAATATATTACCGCCATGCTGGTATTTCCTAAAAAAGGGTGAATATCATAAAACAATCACATCTATGTCTAGGGTTTTAACTCGCAACCACTTTACTCCACGGCTACAAAATTGTATCTATTCCAACATAATTTTTGGCAGCTAACACTAGTGAGCCGTTTGGAGTGAATTAAACATGTTTCCGACAGAAAGGGCTCGTAGTAAGTGTTGATGTGGCATAAAACGGTCAAATACCGTTTGTTCCACCGTTAAG
Organism: Triticum urartu; assembly: GCF_056163025.1. Taxonomy (NCBI): domain Eukaryota; kingdom Viridiplantae; phylum Streptophyta; class Magnoliopsida; order Poales; family Poaceae; genus Triticum; species Triticum urartu. The sequence goes on along the minus strand of NC_141873.1, from coordinate 505,042,130 downwards.
TTGGACGTGGGCTCACCCTCCATTAACACTACTCTCTCTCACACACATCCCTATTCCTTCAAGGCATTTGATCGAACAACTTGTTTGCCATCGCGACATCTACCCCTGGCTTCTGCGGCCGACCGACCTCCTGGATGCCTTCTCATCACTTGATGATGTATATGAGCTAGCTATGATCCAAGATAGATGATCTGCAAAAGCAATTTGATAGTTCCTCACCGTGCGCAATGTATATACGTGACGAAGGAGTGGATGTAGGCAATATTTGTTCCTCCATGGGCCACGGTTTTGGGCACTTCTTCGTCTAAATGGTTCTTCTCATCTTCCTTCTCCTAGTGGCACAATATCGTGGTTCGAAAGGCAACGATTCATTGAAATCAGTGATGGTGGCTGGCGACCTTGTTTCTCTTTGTCGGTTTCTCCTTTACGTGAACTTTTTGCCCTGTAAGTGCTCCTCCGCGTGCGGTTGTGCTTTGCTCATGGACGGGGACGAGGAGGAGGGATGAGCCACCGTCGTCGGAGATGACGGGGAAGATGGAAAAATGAATAAAAAAATTCATCAAAATCTTGCCGAAATTGGGGAGAGGGCGCTATGGGTGGTGGAGTCGGACTGGGCTGGTAGGCGGCTGCGCCAATGGCCATGGGAGCTCTATAGCTTCCCCATTCTTAAATGAGACTTGCCCTTCCTAGAGAAAATATGGCTTAGTGTAGATTTTTTTGGGGAGGGGTGGGGGAGGGGGGGGGGGGTTGTGGATTCTTAGTAACAGTCTATCTTCTATATAAAGGATCCAATAATGTCAGAAGCTTACTGCTTCTGCACGACCTGGCTATTTAAGCCGGTCGACTAGCTTGTCATGCGGTCATGTGGGACTAATACGGGTGTGAAAATCTTAATTATGAGCAATTTTCGGTGTGTTTTGATAGCCCAGCTGACCCAAGATGGACGGGACGATCGTCATGCATGGCGCTGCATGTAATAGGTGTTTTGAAAATAGGGCATGTGATTGCAAATGGTTAATTTTTTGGCCCGACTGATCACTATCTGCGCCAGATTTGCAACCTTGCGGCTGTAGATGCTGTAAGAGGAATTTTTGTTAGTACATGGTTCCAATAATGCTAAGCATATAAAGAGTTACACGCAATTACACGCTGACTAAAATTCTTTCTTTCTACCTAACCACTTCCCCCTGATTTTCATGGGGGTGGGCCATTCCTCCCCCTTAAGCTCCAATCACAACCTATCTGTTTGTGAAACTCATATAAACTCAAGACGCCGATATCCACCACACATGTGGCATAATAGGCATTCGCCCACACACTGTGTGTGGCATGAGCAGGGGGCAGTCCATACGGGCTGTGTGTGGGCAAACAATAGAATTGCCCACACGTGTGGGCGCAGCTACTTCGTGCCACACGCCCAACAAGTACTACTCATCCCCGTCCCGCGCGTGTGGCACGAAGCAAATATGCCCACACGTCCTGGCGCAGCTACATTAGGTACGCGCAGGGTGACGATTTAGTTGCCATCCGGGATGACAGATGTAGTTATCCGGGATGGCAAATATGATTGTAAAAGCACATCAACTCTCTCTGTTTTGGTTAACTATAATTGTCATGTCTAATTTATGGTAGTTGCCGCGTGTAATCAAATCATAGTTGTCGTGTGTGATTAACTATTTGCCACATGTGGTCAAACAATAGTTGTCATGTGTGTTTACCTAGTTGCAACGTGTGGTTAATCACAGTTGCCACGTATGTTTATCTGATTGCCACGTACGCGCAACTACAATTGCTGTCTAGCAAACGATTCATAGTTGTCATGTGTGTTTGCCTAGTTGCCATGTATGCGCAACTGCAGTTGCCATCCAACAACATACGACTGTTGTGTGGGCGAAAAGCAATTCGCCCACACGCGCATGGACTAGGTGGTGGCTGTGTGGGCAGAAACTAGTTCGCCCACACAGTGCAACTAGCAACCGCGTGCTATGGAGCGTGTGGGCGACCTCTCTAACGCCCACACGCCGGCCTTGTCCTACGTGGCACGCGAAAACTATCTCGATGTGTCAAGATTCATGCAAACTTAACTGGACGATGATTCAGACGTGTGGGCGAGTTGCAATGTTGCCACACGTGTGGGTGTTAGTGTTTTCGTAAACTTATATATATATGTAGCATTACTCTGCTGGTTCTCTAGTCTTGTGCACTTTTTGGCGAGAGCGGGTTATGGGGCCTTCGGTGTCCACGTCGACGTGAGCCGGCCGCCTCCCTCCCTCCACGTACAGCTCTATCACCTCGTTCACGTGGCCACGGCCGCGTCCACTGGCGACGCCCTCACGGCCGCTATAAAATGCGCGCCTGCTCGCTCCCAAGTGACATAGCAACACAACGTCAACCAAGTGTCATCACCATCGATCTAGCCAGCAGCACCTTCTCTAGTTCTCTTCCTGCGCTAGCTCTTCTCTGCCTTGAGTAATGGCGACCATGGTGGCTTTGAGCTCCTTCGCCGTCGTTGGCCGGTCCGCCGCCCGTTCTCTAGTGGTGGCCCCGCGCCGGCGCGCCCTCGTCGTCAGGGCCCAGACCGAGGTGAGCTTTCACGTCTCGTGCTCAACTGTTTCGGATGCGCTGGCTGGCTAGTGTTACTTCAAGACTCGATCTCAATGTAAAATTGTTTGTGTATGTGCAGCCTGACTCAACCAAGGAGACAACGAGCGCATCGACCTCCTCCTTCTCTCCGAGCACGAGCGCGACCCCGACCCCGATCCCGGCTGCACCCAAGCCCATGACCAAGAAGGCTAACCCCTCCGTGTGGGACGCGCTCGCCTTCAGCGGCCCAGCGCCGGAGCGCATCAACGGCCGGCTGGCCATGGTGGGATTCGTGGCGGCGCTCACCGTCGAGGCGGCGCGCGGTGGTGGGCTCCTCGACCAGGCCGGCAGCGGCGCTGGGCTTGGCTGGTTCCTGGTGACCACGGGGGTGTTCTCCGTGGCATCGTTGGTGCCGCTGCTGCAGGGCCAGAGTGTCGAGAGCAAGTCGAGCGGCGTTTGGAGCGCCGACGCCGAGCTCTGGAACGGCCGCTTCGCCATGCTCGGCCTCGTCGCGCTCGCCGCCACCGAGTTCATTACCGGCGCGCCCTTCGTCAACATCTAAGACCACGTAATGTAGCGCTGTGGATTCTTTTCTGCTGACAGATCGTAATAGTACTAACTGTTGTAGCCACGTTGCAATTTTGTATTACCATCGATGATTGAGTTCTGTAAATCTCATGTTAAGGCTGTTTTCATGGCTTCTTATCCTTGTTAGTATGAGTCCACGAATGTGGCGTCATCGCAACATCTTTTTTTTTCTTGAAAAATTTCACCAACGTCCTCTTGCGGTTAACTATAGGGCAGTGATCTGCGCCGGTGCACTGGCCGAACGATTCGGCCGGTCGGCGCGCGGATACTTTAGAAAGCGCGCGTATTCAGCCGGATACTGCCCCGATACTCGGATACTGCCTGATATGTATCCCGTAAGTATATCTCGATTTTCTGATTTAAAAAAAAGAAAATAATGTTTGATACTCCAAGGATACTTCTGCGATACTTTTTGGATACCTGAAACCTCTCGTTTGACGTGAAATCCCCTCCCTCAATAGTAAAGGCACATCTTTTAAAGATACCCAACATGGGTGTGAGTTCATGCCAAAACATGACTGTCAATATTTTTGTTCAATTGAAATGTGAGCAAGAGAGAGTCGATGCACTGATTGGAACAACAAACCCGCGAAAATCCAACTGCTAATTAATAAAAGTGGACCAAGTGCAAGAAAACAAAGGGAATAATTCTATTGAGGCATGCTTTGACCTAGAAGCTCTATTTTCTTTTCAATATTTTTAATAATTAATATATGTAATATCTACATATAAGCGTATCGCCGTATCCATGTTTTCAGAAAATTGGCATATGGGGCGTATCCCCGTATCACGTATCCGATAAGTATCCAAGTATCCGTGCAACATAGCCGATCGGCTGCCCACCGTCGGATCGCTTTGCCCAGAGCCGTTAGATCACACCCTTCTATCGCCCCCTTCCTCACGCGCGTGAACGACAAAAATCCCCCGCAACGCTATTTGTGCTGGACACCCGCCATGGACCGCTCCGAGGCCTGACCTTGAAGCATCACCAGCTTACCGCCGGTCGCCGTCCTCGTCGCCGGCTCGCTGCCCTCGCCCCCGGTAGCCGGTTGCCGTCCTCGTCGCCGGCTTGCCGCCCTCACCCCCGGTCGCCGGTCGCCGTCCTTGTCGCCTCCCGGTCGCCGTCCCCGCCCCCGATCGCTGGTCACCGCCCGGTCGCCGTCCTCGCCCCAAGTCGCCGTCCTCGTCGCCCCCGGTCTCCGATCTCCGTCCTCGTCGCCACCGGTCATTCGCCGGGCTCTCCCGGTTGAAGCTTTTTTGCCATTACCGCTTGAAGCTTTTTGTCCTGCCGGTTGAAGCTTTTTCCACCATTGAAGCTTTTTTACGCGGAGCAAGATTTTTCCTCATGCCACTCTAAAAACTTTTCCTCTAGCTGAATGAAGCTTTTCCACAAATGGTTGAAGCATTTTCTCCCTGGGTGGAAGCTAGACACTTGACTAGTTCCAGCAAATAAAAACGTAGCCAGTAGAAAATGTATACATCGGTTGTAGCATTTGTCCACCCTGGTTGCATCTTCTGCCGCGCCGGCGTTCGTAGCGGACAGTCGACAGGTTGCAGCAAAAAACGATGCCAGCTATAGCAAAATACGATGCCGGATGTAGCAAAAACTGCTGGTCCAGCAAAAACGACTTCGATGGGAGCATTTTTGGGTGCTACTTCCAGCAAAACACTGCGTCGGTTGCAGCAACCGTGATTTGTGGTTGCAGCATCACCCCGTCCATTCCAAGTCCAACTTGCCGTGGTGACCCCAACAGCTCATCGGGGTGAATCCCGCAACTCGCCGCCGTTACCGGTTCCAGCAAAACCAGTACACGATTGCAGCTCCCTTCCCATGATTGCAGCTCCCTTCCCAGCCGACGGTGGATGGGGTTGAGACCCGACGGTGGCGGCGCCCTCCGGCGACCAGCCGGCGAGGCGGCGGGGCCGGGCGACGAGGAGGTGGGGCGCGGGGCGACGGGGCTCGGGGGCGCTGCTCGTGGGCGCACGCGGACTGCGTGGGAACAATGCGGGGAGGGATGGATAAGATGCACAGGCCCACATCAGGGGAGAAGTTGCTACATGTGCGTGTGTGTTGTGCGTGAGGAGGCAGGAGCCGACCGAAGTTTCGGCCGATGCGCCGGATCTAAACATTACCCTTAACTATATATTTGATGACGACCCACATTGTTTTTAACATAGTACAAACGCAAACATTCATACATGCGCGTATACAGTCATCCCCTATATAAATGCACCCACACACCCTATCTCTGTGAGCACTTTTGAAAGACTGGGGCGACATATCATCATGAGATCGGGGAAGCCGCCACAGACATCTTTGTAGTTGACGAGAACATCTTCTTCCGCTGAACGCATATCACCAGAAAGCCTAAAATAAATTCCGAAAAATGCAAGCACCCTCGTATCTGTGGCTAGTATGTGCTACATGTTTACCTGCTAATCCACCAGATACTCATATGTCTACTTTAACTATGCTACTTAATTAAAAACTTATTCTGTGTCCTAAAGATTCTTAACTAGCTACCTGGACACACTGGTGGGCGTTTCACAAATGGTGGGCGTTTCACAAAATCCTTTAAATGCACCCTATCTCTATGATCCAATAAAAGGCAAGGGCCTGCAGTGATTAATTATGATTCAGTTCAGCTTCAGACTGTCAAACAAACAGTGCCAGATGGTAGCCGCAGGTGGATTGTGAAGGAAATATGCCCTAAAGGCAATAATAAAGTCGTTATTTATATTTCCTTATATCATGATAAATGTTTATTATTCATGCTAGAATTTTATTAACCGGAAACTTAGTACATGTGTGAATACATAGACAAACAGAGTGTCCCTAGTATGCCTCTACTTGACTAGCTCGTTAATCAAAGATGGTTAAGTTTCCTGACCATATACATGTGTTGTCATTTGATGAACAGGATCACATTATTAGAGAGTGATGTGGTGGACAAGACCCATCCGTTATCTTAGCATAATGATCGTTAAGTTTTATTGCTATTGCTTTCTTCATGACTTATACATATTCCTCTGACTATGAGATTATGCAACTCCCGAATACCGGAGGAACACCTTGTGTGCTATCAAACATCACAACGTAACTGGGTGATTATAAAGATGCTCTACAGGTGTCTCCTAAGGTGTTTGTTGGGTTGTCATAGATCGAGATTAGGATTTGTCACTCCGAGTATCGGAGAGGTATCTCTGGGCCCTCTCTGTAATGCACATCACTATAATCCTTGCAAGCAATGTGACTAATGAGTTAGTTACGGGATGATGCATTACAGAACGAGTAAAGAGACTTGCCGGTAATGAGATTGAACTAGGTATGATGATACCGACAATCGAATCTCGGGCAAGTAACATACCGATGACAAAGGGAATAACGTATGTTGTCATTGCGGTTTGACCGATAAAGATCTTCGTAGAATAGGTAGGAATCAATATGAGCATCCAGGTTCCGCTATTGGTTATTGACTGGAGATGTGTCTCGGTCATGTCTACATAGTTCTCGAACCCGTAGGGTCCGCACGCTTAACGTTCAATGACGATTTGTATTATGAGTTGTTTTGGTGACCGGAGTTTGTTCGGAGTCCCGGATGAGATCACAGACATGATGAGGAGTCTCGAAATGGTCGAGAGGTAAAGATTCATATATTGGAAGGTTATGTACGTGTTGGGGAACGTAGTAATTCAAAATTTTCCTACGATCACGGAAGATCTAACTAGGAGATGCATAGCAACGAGAGGGGAGAGTGTGTCCACGTACCCTCGTATACCAAAAGCGGAAGCATTTAGTAACACGGATGATGTAGTCGAACGTCTTCACGATCCAACCGATCCTAGCACCGAATGTACAGTACCTCTGTGTTCAGCACACGTTCAGCACGATGACGTCCCTCGAGCTCTAGATCCAGTTGAGGACGAGGAAGAGTTCCGTCAGCATGACGGTGTGGCGACGATGATGGTGAAGTTGCCGGCGCAGGGCTTCACCTAAGCACTACGACGATATGACCGAGGTGGTAAACTGTAGAGGGGGCACGACACACGGCTAAGAGATGTCTGTTGTGCCTTTGGGGTGCCCCCGCCTCCGTATATAAAGGGGAAGGAGGAGGTGGCTGGCCTAGGGGGCGCGCCATAAGGGGGGAGTCCAACTTAGACTCCTAGTCCAAGTAGGATTCGCCGCCCCCACCTTCCTTCCACCGGAGAGGGAAAAGGGGAAGGGAGAGAGAGAGAGAGGGAGAAGGAAAGAGGGGGGCTGGCCCCCACTCCTAGTCCAATTTGGTTTGGGAAGGGGGGGCACCCCTCTCATGTGGCCCTTCTCCTCTCCTCCAATAAGGCCCAATAAGCCCAATGCTTCTCCCGGGGGTTCCGGTAACCTCCCGGTACTCCGAAAAAATGTCTGAACCACTCGGAACCATTCTGATGTCGGAATGCAATCTTCCAATATATGAATCTTTACCTCTTGACCATTTCGAGACTCCTTGTCATGTCCGTGATCTCATCCGGAACTCTGAACAAACTTCGGTCATCAAATCACATAACTCATAATACAAATCGTCATCGAACATTAAGCGTGCGGACCCTACGGGTTTGAGAACTATGTAGACATGACCGAGACACATCTCCGGACAATAACCAATAGTGGAACCTAGATGCTCATATTGGCTCCTACATATTCTACGAAGATCTTTATCGGTCAAACCACATAACAACATACGTTGTTCCCTTTGTCATTGGTATGCTACTTGCCCGAGGTTCGATCGTTGGTATCCTCATACCTAGTTCAATATCGTTACCGGCAAGTCTCTTTACTCATTCCGTAATGCATCATCCCGTAACTGAATCATTAGTCACATTGCTTGCAAGGCTTAGAGTGATGTGCATTACCGAGAGGGCCCAGAGATTCCTCTCCGATACACCGAGTGACAAATCCTAATCTTGATCTATGCCAAGTCAACAAACACCATCGGAGACACCTATAGAGCATCTTTATAATCACCTAGTTACGTTGTGACGTTTGATAGCACACAAGGTGTTCCTCCGGTATTCGGGAGTTGCATAATCTCATAGTCAAAGGAACATGTATAAGTCATGAAGAAAGCAATAGCAATAAAACTAAATGATCATTATGCTAAGCTAACGGATGGGTCTTGTCCATCACATCATTCTCCAATTATGTGATTCCGTTCATCAAATGACAACACATGTCTATGGTCAGGAAACATAACCATCTTTGATTAACGAGCTAGTCAAGTAGAGGCATACTAGGGACATTCTGTTTTGTCTTTGTATTCACACATGTACTAAGTTTCCGGTTAATACAATTCTAGCATGAATAATAAACATTTATCATGATATAAGGAAATATAAAAAACAACTTTATTATTGCCTCTAGGGCATATTTCCTTCAGTCTCCCACTTGCACTAGAGTCAATAATCTAGTTCACATCGTCATGTGATTTAACACCAATAGTTCACATCTTTATGTGATTAGTTCACATCGGTATGTGACTAACACCCAAAGGGTACTAAGGTGTGATCATGTTTTTCTTGTTAGAGAAGTTTAGTCAACGAGTCTGCCACATTCCGATCCGTATGTATTTCGCAAATTTTTATGTCTACAATGCTCTGCATGGAGCTACTCGAGCTAATTGCGCCCACTTTCCAATATGTATCCAGATTGAGACTCGGAGTCATCCGGATCGGTGTAAAAGTTTGCATCGACGTAACTCTTTACGACAAACTCTTTATTACCTCCATTACCGAGAAATATTTCCTTAGTCTGCTTAGGTAACTAAGGATAACTTTTACCGCTGTCTGATACGTCTCCAACGTATCTATAATTTTTGATTGCTCCATGCTATATTATCTACTGTTTTGGACATTATTGGGCTTTATTATCCACTTTTATATTATTTTTGGGACTAACCTATTAACCGGAGGCCCAGCCCAGAATTGCTGTTTTTTTGCCTGTTTTAGGGTTTCGAAGAAAAGGAATATCAAACGGAGTCCAAACGGAATGAAACCTTCGGGAATGTGATTTTCTCACCGAATACAACTCAGGAGACTTGGACCCTACGTCAAGCCATTTAACAGGAGGCCACGAGGTAGGGGGCCCCTGTTGCTCCACCGACGTACTTCTTCCTCCTATATATACCCACGTGCCCCCAAACGATCAGAACAGGAGCCGAAACCCTAATTCGAATGTCGTAACTTCCTGTATCCACGAGATCCCATCTTGGGGCCTGTTTCAGAGCTCCGCCGGAGGGGGCATCGATCATGGAGGGCTTCTACATCAACACCATAGCCTCTCCGATGAAGTGTGAGTAGTTTACTTCAGACCTACAGGTCCATAGTTAGTAGCTAGATGGTTTCTTCTCTCTTTTTAGATCTCAATACAATGTTCTCCCCCTCTCTTGTGGAGATCTATTCGATGTAATCTTCTTTTTGCGGTGTGTTTGTTGAGACCGATGAATTGTGGGTTTATGATCAAGTCTATCTATGACTAATATTTGAATCTTCTCTGAATTCTTTTATGTATGATTGGTTATCTTTGCAAGTCTCTTCGAATTATCAGTTTGGTTTTGGCCTACTAGATTGATCTTTCTTGCAATGGGTGAAGTGCTTAGCTTTGGGTTCAATCTTGCGGTGTCCTTTCCTGGTGACAGTAAGGGCAGCAAGGCATGTATTGTATTGTTGCCATCGAGGATAACAAGATGGGGTTTTCTTCATATTGCATGAGTCTATCCCTCTACATCATGTCATCTTGCTTAAGGCGTTACTCTGTTTTTAACTTAATACTCTAGATGCATGCTGGATAGCGGTCGATGAGTGGAGTAATAGTAGTAGATGCAGGCAGGAGTCGGTCTACTTGTCTCAGATGTGATGCCTATATACATGATCATACCTAGATATTCTCATAACTATGCTCAATTCTATCAATTGCTCAACAGTAATTTGTTCACCCACCGTAGAATACTTATGCTCTCGAGAGAAGCCACTAGTGAAACCTATGGCCCCCGGGTCTATCTCTATCATATTAATCTCCTACTACTTAGTTATTTACTTTGCTATTTACTTTGACTTTATTTTACTTTGCATCTTTATCATAAAAAAATACCAAAAATATTATCTTATCATATCTATCAGATCTCACTCCCGTAAGTGGCCCTATAGGGATTGACAACCCCTATTTGCGTTGGTTGCGAGGATTTATTTGTTTTGTGCATGTACGAGGGACTCGCGCGTAGCCTCCTACTGGATTGATGCCTTGGTTCTCAAAAACTAAGGGAAATACTTACACTACTTTGCTGCATCATCCCTTCCTCTTCGGGGAAAACCAACGCAGTGCTAAAAGAGGTAGCAAGAAGGATTTTTGGCGCTGTTGCCGGGGAGGTCTACTTAAAAGTCAACATACCAAGTACCCATCACATACCCTTATCTCCCGCATTACATTATTTGCCATTTGCCTCTCGTTTTCCTCTCCCCCCAATTCACCCTTGCCGTTTTATTCGCCCTCTCTCTCTCTATCCTCCCTCTCTTTCTCTATTTTCCCCTTTTTGTCCACTTGCTTTTTGTTTGCTTGTGTGTTTGTTTGCTTGTTTGTCGCGATGGCTTGAGATAATACTAAATTATGTGACTTCACCAATAGCAACAACAATGATTTTATTAGCACTCCGATTGCTCCTCTTACTGATGCTGAATCTTGTGAAATTAATACTGCTTTGCTGAATCTTGTCATGAAAGATCCGTTCTCCGGCCTTCCTAGTGAAGATGCCGCTACCCATCTAAATAGCTTCGTTGATTTGTGTGACATGCAAAAGAAGAAACATGTGGATAATGATATTGTTAAATTGAAGCTATTTCCTTTTTCCCTTAGAGATCGTGCTAAAGCTTGGTTTTCGTCTTCGCCTAAAAATAATATTGATTCATGGAACAAGTGCAAAGATGCTTTTATCTCTAAGTATGTTCCTCCTGCTAAAATCATCTCTCTTAGAAACGATATTATGAACTTTAAGCAACTTGATCATGAACATGTTGCACAAGCTTTGGAGAGAATGAAATTAATGATACGTAATTGCCCTACTCATGGTTTAAATTTGTGGATGATTATACAAAATTTTTATGCCGGATTGAATTTTGCTTCTAGAAATCTTTTTGATTCGGCCGCGGGAGGCACTTTTATGGAAATCACCTTAGGAGAAGCTACTAAACTCCTAGATAATATTATGGTTATTCTCAATAGCATACTGAAAGATCTACTAATAAAAAGGTGCATGCGATAGAAGAAATTAATGTTTTGAGTGGAAAGATGGATGAACTTATGAAATTATTTGCTAATAAGAGTGTTTCTTCTGATCCTAATGATATGCCCTTTTCTACTTTGATTGAGAATAATAATGAATATATGGATGTGAATTTTGTTGGTAGGAACAATTTTGGTAACAACGCGTATAGAGGAAATTTCAATCCTAGGCCTTATCCTAGTAATCCCTCTAATAATTATGGTAATTCCTACAAAAATTATTATGGAAATTATAATAAGATTCCCTCTGATTTTGAATCTAATATTAAAGAATTTATTACTTCGCAAAAGAATTGTAATGCTATGATTGAAGAAAAATTGCTTAAGATTGATGATTTGGCTAGGAACGTTGATAGAATTGCTCTTGATGTTGATTCTTTGAAACCTAGATCTATTCCACCTAAGCATGATATCAATGAGTCTATAAAAGCCATGAGAATTTCCATTCACGAGTGCAAAGAAAGAACCGCTAGGATGCGTGCTAAGAAAGATGCCTTTATAAAAGCGTGTTCTTCTAGTTCCTATGAAAATAATGATGAAGATCTAAAAGTTATTGATGTGTCCCCTATTAAATCTTTGTTTTGCAATATAAATCTTGATAATGATGGGACTGAATATGATCCACCTTGACCTAGAAGGAGTTCCAAGAATTCTGAATCTTTTGATCTTGATGCTAAATTTGATAAAAGTGGGATTGAAGAAATTAAAACCCTAGATGTTGCTAAACCCACTATTATGGATTTCAAGGAATTTAACTATGAAAATTGCTCTTTGATTGATTGTATTTCCTTGTTGCAATCCATGCTAAATTCTCCTCATGCTTATAGTCAAAATAAAGCGTTTACTAAACATATCGTTGATGCCTTGATGCAATCTTATGAAGAAAAACTTGAATTGGAAGTTTCTATCCCTAGAAAACTTTATGATGAGTGGGAACCAACTATTAAAATTAAAATTAAAGATCATGAATGCTATGCTTTATGTGATTTGGGTGCTAGTGTTTCCACGATGCCAAAGACTTTGTGTGATTTGTTAGGTTTCCGTGATTTTGATGATTGCTCTCTAAACTTGCACCTTGCGGATTCCACTATTAAGAAACCTATGGGATTAATTAATGATGTTCTTATTGTCTCAAATAGGAATTATGTGCCCGCAGATTTTATTGTTCTTGACATATATTGCAATCCTTCATGTCCTATTATTCTTGGTAGACCTTTCCTTAGAACGATTGGTGCAATTATTGATATGAAGGAAGGAAATATTAGATTCCAATTTCCGTTAAGGAAAGGCATGGAACACTTTTCTAGAAAGAAAATTAAATTACCTTATGAATCTATTATGAGAGCCACTTATGGATTGCCTACCAAAGATGGCAATACCTAGATCTATTCTTGCTTGTTATGCCTAGCTAGGGGCGTTAAACGATAGCGCTTGTTGGGAGGCAACCCAATTTTTTTTTATTCCTTGCTTTTTTCTCCTGCTTAGTAATAAATAAATTATCTAGCCTCTGTTTTGGTTGTGTTTTTTGTGTTTAATTAGTGTTTGTGCCAAGTAGAACCGTTGGGAAGACTGGGGAAAGTCTTGTTGAACTTGATGTAAAAAACAGAAACTTTAGCGCTCACGAGAACTGCTGTCATTTTTATTTGGAAAGTGCTATTTAGTTAATTATTTTTGCAGATGATTAATAGATAAATTCCTCACGTCCAGCAATTTATTTTAGAATTTTTGGGATTCCAGATCTTGCACTAGCTACAGATTACTACAGACTGTTCTGTTTTTGACAGATTCTGTTTTTTGTGTGTTGTTTGCTTATTTTAATGAATCTATGGCTAGTAAATTAGTTTATAAACCATATAGAAGTTGGAATACAGTAGGTATAACACACATATAAATAAAGAATGAGTTCATTACAGTACCTTGAAGTGGTCTTTTATTTTCTTTCGCTAACGGAGCTCACGAGATTTTCTACTTTAAGTTTTGTGTTGTGAAGTTTTCAAGTTTTGGGTAAAGATTTGATGGATTATGGAACAAGGTGTGGCAAGATCCTAAGCTTGGGGATGCCCATGGCACCCCCAAGATAATCTAAGGACACCTAAAAGCCAAAGCTTGGGGATGCCCCGGAAGGCATCCCCTCTTTCATCTACTTCTATCGGTAACTTTACTTGGAGCTATATTTTTATTTACCACATGATATGTGTTTTACTTGGAGCGTCTTGTATGATTTGAGTCTTTTCTTATTTGTTTACCACAATCATCCTTGCTGTACACATCTTTTGAGAGAGCCATACATGATTTGGAATTTGTTAGAATACTCTATGTGCTTCGCTTATATCTTTTGAGTTATATAATTTTGCTCTAGTTCTTCACTTATATCTTTTAGAGCACAGTGGTGGATTTGTTTTATAGAAACTATTGATCTCTCATGCTTCACTTAGATTATTTTGAGAGTCTTAATAGCATGGTAATTTGCTTAAAATCCTAATATGCTTGGTATGCAAGACTAATAATAAAACTTTCTTATGAGTGTGTTGAATACTAAGGAAGTTTGATGCTTGATGATTGTTTTGAGACATGGAGGTAATAATATCAAAGTCGTGCTAGTTGAGTAGTTGTGAAATTGAGAAATACTTGTTTTGAGGTTTGCAAGTCCTGTAGCATGCACGTATGGTAAACGTTATGCAACAAATTTGAAACATGAGGTGTTATTTGTTTGTCTTCCTTATGAGTGGCGGTCGGGGACGAGCGATGGTCTTTTCCTACCAATCTATCCCCCTAGGAGCATGCGCGTGGTACCGAGGTTTTTGATGACTTGTAGATTTTTGCAATAAGTATGTGAGTTCTTTTTGACTAATGTTGAGTCCATGGATTATACGCACTCTCACCCTTCCATCCTTGCTAGCCTCTTCGGTACCGTGCATTGCCCTTTCTCACATTGAGAGTTGGCGCAAACTTCGCCGGTGCATCCAAACCCCGTGATATGATACGCTCTTTCACACATAAACCTCCTTATATCTTCCTCAAAACAGCCACCATACCTACCTATTATGGCATTTCCATAGCCATTCCGAGATATATTGCCATGCAACTTTCCATCATTCCGTTCATCATGACACATTCATCATTGTCATATTTCTTAGCATGATCATGTAGTTGACATAGTATTTGTGGCAAAGCCACCGTTCATAATTCTTTCATACATGTCACTCTTGGTTCATTGCATATCCCGGTACACCGCCGGAGGCATTCATATAGAGTCATCTTTGTTCTAGTATCGAGTTGTAATCATTGAGTTGTAAATAAATAGAAGTGTGATGATCATCATTTTCTAGAGCATTGTCCCAAGTGAGGAATAATTAAAAAAAAAGAAGAGAAAGGTCGTAAAAAGGCCCAAAAAATAAAATGAGAGAAAAAGAGAGAAGGGACAATGTTACTATCCTTTGCCACACTTGTGCTTCAAAGTAGCACCATGATCTTCATAGTAGAGAGTCTCTCATGTTATCACTTTCATATACTAGTGGGAATTTTTCATTATAGAACTTGTCTTGTATATTCCAACAATGGGCCTCCTCAAGTGCCCTAGGTCTTCATGAGCAAGCAAGTTGGATGCACACCCACTAATTTCTTTTGTTGAGCTTTCATACATTTATAGCTCTAGTGCATCCGTTGCATGGCAATCCCTACTCCTTGCATTAACATCAATCGGTGGGCATCTCCATAGCCCATTGATTAGCCTCGTTGATGTGAGACTTCCTCCTTTTTTGTCTTCTCCACACAACCCCCCTCATTATATTCTATTCCACCTATAGTGCTATGTCCATGGCTCGCGCTCATATATTGCGTGAAAGTTTATAGGTTTGAGATTACTAAAGTATGAAACAATTGCTTGGCTTGTCATCGGGGTTGTGCATGATGATAGCATTCTTGTGTGACGAAAATAAAACATGACTAAACCATATGATTTTGTAGGGATGAACTTTCTTTGGCCATGTTATTTTGAGAAGACATAATTGCTTAGTTAGTATGCTTGAAGTATTATCATTTTTATGTCAATATGAACTTTTGTATTGAATATTTCGGATCTGAATATTCATACCACAATTAAGAAGAATTACACTAAAATTATGCCAAGTAGCACTCCGCATCAAAAATTCTGTTGTTATCATTTACCTACTCGAGGACGAGTAGGAATTAAGCTTGGGGATGCTTGATACGTCTCCAACGTATCTATAATTTTTGATTGCTCCATGCTATATTATCTACTGTTTTGGACATTATTGGGTTTTATTATCCACTTTTATATTATTTTTGGGACTAACCTATTAACCGGAGGCCCAGCCCAGAATTGTTGTTTTTTGCCTGTTTTAGGGTTTCGAAGAAAAGGAATGTCAAATGGAGTCCAAACGGAATGAAACCTTCGGGAGCGTGATTTTCTCACCGAATACAACTCAGGAGACTTGGACCCTACGTCAAGCCAATTAACAGGAGGCCACGAGGCAGGGGGCACGCCCTCCACCCTCGTGGGCCCCCTGTTGCTCCACCGACGTACTTCTTCCTCCTATATATACCCACATACCCCCAAAGATCAGAACAGGAGCCGAAACCCTAATTCCACCGCCGTAACTTTCTGTATCCACGAGATCCCATCTTGGGGCTGTTCAGGAGCTCCGCCGGAGGGGGCATCGATCATGGAGGGCTTCTACATCAACACCATAGCCTCTTCGATGAAGTGTGAGTAGTTTACTTCAGACCTACGGGTCCATAGTTGGTAGCTAGATGGCTTCTTCTCTCTTTTTGGATCTCAATACAATGTTCTCCCCCTCTCTTGTGGAGATCTATTCGATGTAATCTTCTTTTTGCGGTGTCTTTGTTGAGACCGATGAATTGTGGGTTTATGACCAAGTCTATCTATGAATAATATTTGAATCTTCTCTGAATTCTTTTATGTATGATTGGTTATCTTTGCAAGTCTCTTCGAATTATCAGTTTGGTTTGGCCTACTAGATTGATCTTTCTTGCAATGGAAGAAGTGCTTAGCTTTGGGTTCAATCTTGCGGTGTCCTTTCCCGGTGACAGTAAGGGCAGCAAGGCACGTATTGTATTGTTGCCATCGAGGATAACAAGATGGGGTTTTCTTCATATTGCATGAGTCTACCCCTCTACATCATGTCATCTTGCTTAAGGCGTTACTCTGTTTTTAACTTAAGACTCTAGATGCATGCTGGATAGTGGTCGATGAGTGGAGTAATAGTAGTAGATGGAGGCAGGAGTCGGTCTAGTTGTCTCAGACGTGATGCCTATATACATGATCATACCTAGATATTCTCATAACTATGCTCAATTCTGTCAATTGCTCAACAGTAATTTGTTCACCCACCGTAGAATACTTATGCTTTCGAGAGAAGCCACTAGTGAAACCTATGGCCCCCGGGTCTATCTCTATCATATTAATCTCCTACTACTTAGTTATTTATTTTGCTATTTACTTTGCCTTTATTTTACTTTTCATCTTTATCATAAAAAATACCAAAAATATTATCTTATCATATCTATCAGATCTCACTCTCGTAAGTGGCCCTATAGGGATTGACAACCCCTATTTGCGTTGGTTGCGAGGATTTATTTGTTTTGTGTAGGTACGAGGGACTCGCGCATAGCCTCCTACTGGATTGATACCTTGGTTCTCAAAAACTGAGGGAAATACTTACGCTACTTTGCTGCATCATCCCTTCCTCTTCGGGGAAAACCAACGCAGTGCTAAAAGAGGTAGCACTGTCCAATGATCCACTCCTGGATCACTATCGTACCCCCTTGCCAAACTCATGGCAATGTACATAATAGGTCTGGTACATAGCATAGCATACTTTATAGAACCTATGGCTGAGACATAGGGAATGACTTTCATTCTTTTTTCTATTTTTGCCGTGGTCGTGTTTTGAGTCTTACTCAACTTTACACCTTGCAATACAGGCAAGAACTCCTTCTTTGACTGTTCTATTTTGAACTACTTCAAAATCTTGCATGGTATGTACTCATTGATAAAATCTTATTAAGCGTCTTGACCTATCTCTATAGATCTTGATGCCCAATACGTAAGTAGCTTCATCGAGGTCTTTCTTTGAAAAACTCCTTTCAAACACTCCTTTATGCTTTCCAGAAAATTCGACATCATTTCTGATCAACAATATGTCATTCACATATACTTATCAGAAAGGCTGTAGTGCTCCCACTCACTTTCTTGTAAATACAGGCTTCACCGGAAGTCTGTATAAAACTATATGCTTTGATCAACTCATCAAAGTGTATATTCCAACTCCGAGATGCTTGCACCAGTCCATAGATGGATCGCTGGAGCTTGCACATTTTGTTAGCACCTTTAGGATTAACAAAACCTTCTGGTTGTATCATATGCAACTCTCCTTTAATAAATCCATTAAGGAATGCAGTTTTGACATCCATTTGTCAGATTTCATAAAATGTGGCAATTGCTAACATGATTCAGACAGACTTTAAGCATCGATACGAGTGAGAAAATCTCATCGTAGTCAACACCTTGAGCTTGTCAAAAACCCGTTTGGACAAGTCGAGCTTTGTAGATAGTACCACTACTATCAGCGTCCGTCTTCCTCTTGAAGATCCATTTATTCTCAATGGCTTGCTGATCATCGGGCAAGTCCACCAATGTCCACACTTTGTTCTCATACATGGATTCTATCTCAGATATCATGGCCTCAAGCCATTTGTCAGAATCTGGGCTCATCAACGCTTCCTCATAGTTCGTAGGTTCATCATGGTCTAGTAACATGACTTCCAAAACAGGATTACCGTACCACTCTGGTGCGGATCGTACTCCGATTGACCTATGAGGTTTGGTAGTAACTTGATCTAAAGTTTCATGGTCATCATCATTAACTTCCTCACTAATTGCTGTAGGCATCACTGGAACTGGTTTCTGTGATGAACTATTTTCCAATTCGAGAGAAGGTACAACTACCTCATCAAGTTCTACTTTCCTCCCACTCACTTCTTTCGAGAGAAACTCCTTCTCTAGAAAGGATCCATTCTTAGCAACGGATATCTTGCCTTCAGATCTGTGATAGAAGGTGTACCCAACAGTCTCCTTTGGGTATCCTATGAAGATACATTTCTCCGATTTGGGATCGAGCTTATCATGTCGAAGCTTTTTCACATAAGCCTCACAGCCCCAAACTTTAAGAAATGACAGCTTAGGTTTCTTGCCAAACCATAGTTCATATGGCGTCGTGTCAACGGATTTAGATGGTGCCCTATTTAACGTGAATGCAGCTGTCTCTAATGCATAACCCCAAAACGATAGTGGTAAATCGGTAAGAGACATCATAGATCGCACCATATCTAATAAAGTATGGTTACGACGTACCGACACACCATTACGTTGTGGTGTTCCAGGTGGCGTGAGTTGTGAAACTATTCCACATTGTTTTAAATGAAGGCCAAACTCGTAACCCAAATATTCGCCTCCACGATCAGATCGTAGAAACTTTATTTTCTTGTTACGATGATTCTCAACTTCACTCTAAAATTCTTTGAACTTTTCAAAATGATTCAGACTTGTCTTTCATTAAGTAGATATAGCTATATCTGCTCAAATCAACTGTGAAGGTTAGAAAATAATGATACCCGCCACGAGCCTCAACACTCATTGGACCGCATATATCGGTATGTATTATTTCCAATAAGTCGGTGGCTCGCTCCATTGTTCCGGAGAATGGAGTTTTAGTCATCTTGCCCATGAGGCATGGTTCGCAAGTATCAAATGATTCATAATCAAGTGATTCCAAAAGCCCATCTGCATGGAGTTTCTTCATGCGCTTTACACCAATATGACCTAAACGGCAGTGCCACAAATATGTTGCACTATCATTATCAACTTTGCATCTTTTGGCATCAATATCATGAATATGTGTATCACTACAATCGAGATTCAATAAACCATTTACATTGGGTGTATGACCATAGAAGGTTGATGTCGCTTGAAGCTACGTTACTATTTTCCCAAAGAGGAAGGGATGATGCAGCACATCAGCGGTAGGTATTTCCCTCAGATATGAAACCAAGGTTATCGAACCAGTCGGAGAACCAAGCAACACAACGTAAACAACCCCTGCACACACATAACAAATCCTCGCAACCCAACGTGTAAAAGGGGTTGTCAATCCCTTTCGGGTAACGGTGCCAGAAATTGGTGTGTGATAGTAAAAAGGTTGTAATAGATTGGATAAATAGATCACAAATAAAATAAAGTGTAGCAAAGTATTTTTGGGTTTTTGGACTAATAGATCTGAAAATAAATGCAAATAAAAGTAGATCGCAAAGGCAAATAATAAGAGAAGAAAGACCAAGGGTCGTAGGTTTCACTAGTGGCTTCTCTCGAGAAAGATAGCAAATGGTGGGTGAACAAATTACTGTTGGGCAATTGATAGAACTTCAAATACTCATGACGATATCAAGGCAATGATCATTATATAGGCATCACGTCCAAGATTAGTAGATCGACTCCTGCCTGCATCTACTACTATTACTCCACACATCGACTGCTATCCAGCATGCATCTAGTGTATTAAGTTCATGGAGAAACAGAGTAATGCAATAAGAACGATGACATGATGTAGACAAGATCTATCTATGTAGAGATAGACCCCATCGTTTTATCCTTAGTAGCAATGATACATACGTCTCGCTTCCCTTTCTGTCACTGGGATCAAGCACTGTAAGATCGAACCCACTACAAAGCATATCTTCCCATTGCAAGATAAATAGATCAAGTTGGCCAAACAAAGCCCAAATATCGGAGAATAAATACGAGGCTATAAGAGATCATGCATATAAGAGATCAAAGAAACTCAAATAACTCTCATGGATATAAAAAGATAGATCTGATCATAAACTCAAAGTTCATCGATCCCAACAAACACACCACAAAAGAGTTACATCATGTGGATCTCCAAGAGACCATTGTATTGAGAATCAATAGAGAGATATGAAGCCATCTAGCTACTAACTATGGAACCAGAGGTCTACAAAGAACTACTCACGCATCATCGGAGAGGCACCAATGGAGGTGGTGAACCCCATCCGAGATGGTGTCTAGATTGGATCTAGTGGTTCTGGACTCAGCGGCGGCCGGATGAATATTTCGTCGATGCCTCTAGGGTTTCTGGAATATTGGGGTATTTATAGAGCAAAGAGGTGGTCCGGGGGGCACACGAGGTGGGCACAACCCACTAGGGCGCGCCCGAGCCTCCTGGCACGCCCTGATGGGTTGTGCCCCCCTCGGGGCACCCCCAGGCACAGCCAGGGCTCATTATGTTCCTTCTGGCCCATAAAAATTCTCCGTAAAGTTTCGGGGCGTTTGGACTCTGTCTGGTATTGATTTTATGTGATGTAAAAAACATGGAAAAACAGCAACTGGCACTTGGCACTATGTCAATAGGTTAGTACCAAAAAATGATATAAAATGACTATAAAATGATTATAAAACATCCAAGATTGGTAATATAACAGCATGGAACAATAAAAAATTATAGATATGTTGGAGACGTATCAAAGGTTTTATTCATGTAAATAGAACAACAATTATTCTCTAACTTAAATGAATAACCGTATCACAACAAACATGATCCAATCATATTCATGTTCAATGCAAACACCAAATAACATTTATTTAGGTCCATCACTAATCACGAAGGTAGAGGGAGTGTGCGATGGTGATCTTATCAACCTTGGAATCACTTCCAACACACATCGTCACCTCGTCCTTAACTATAGTCTCTGTTCATTTTGTAATTCCTATTTTGAGTTACTAATCATAGCAACTGAACTGGTATCAAATTCCCAGGGGCTACTATGAACACTTGTAAAGTACACATCAATAACATGTATATCATATATACTTTTATTCACTTTGCCATCCTTCTTATCCGCCAAGTATTTGGAGCAGTTCCGCTTCCAGTGACCATTTCCTTTGCAGTAGAAGCACCCAGTTTCAGGCTTGGGTCTTGCTTTGGGCTTCTTCATGGGAGTGGCAACTTGCTTGTCATTCTTCTTGAAGTTCCCTTTCTTTTCCTTTGCCCTTTTCCTTGAAACTAGTGGTTTTGTTAACCATCAACACTTGATGCTTTTTCTTGATTTCTACCTTCGCCGATTTCAGCATCGCGAAGAGCTCGGGAATCATTTTCGTCATCCCTTGCATATTATAGTTTATCACGAAGTTCTAGTAGCTTGGTGATGGTGACTAGAGAACTCTGTCAATCACTATCTTTATCTAGAAGATTAACTCCCACTTGATTCAAGCGATTGTACTACCCAGACGTTCTGAGTACATGCTCACTGGCTGAGCCATTCTCCTCCATCTTCTAAGCAAAGTACTTGTCAAAGGTCTCATACCTCTTAACACAGGCATGAGTCTGAAATATCATTTTCAGCTCTTGGAACATCTCATATGCCGCATGGCATTCAAACATTTTTTAAGTCCTAGTTCTAAGCCGTAAAGCAGGGTGCACTAAACTATCAAGTAGTCATCGTACCGAGCTTGTCAAACATTCATAACGTCTGCATCTGCTCCTGCAATAGGTCTGTCACCTAGCGGTGCATCAAGGACATAATTCTTCTGTGCAGCAATGAGGATAGTCCTCAGATCACGGACCCAGTCCGCATCATTGTGACTATCATCTTTCAACTTAGTTTTCTCTAGGAATATATCAAAAATAAAACAGGGGAGCTATACGCGAGCTATTTATCTATAACATAGATATGCAAATACTATCAGGACTAAGTTCATGATAAATTAAGTTCAATTAATCATATTCTTAAGAACTCCCACTTAGATAGACATCCCTCGAGTCATCTGAATGATCACGTGATCCATATCAACTAAACCATGTCCGATCATCACGTGAGATGGAGTAGTCTTCAATGGTGAACATCTCTATGTTGATCATATCTACTATATGATTCACGTTCAACCTTTCGGTCTCCAGTGTTCCGAGGCCATATCTGCATATGCTAGGCTCGCCAAGTTTAACGCGGGTATTCTACATGTGCAAAACTGGCTTGCACCCATTGTATGTGAACGTAGAGCTTATCACACCCGATCATCATGTGGTGTCTCGGCACGACAAACTGTCGCAATGGTGCATACTGAGGGAGAACACTTATACCTTGAAATTTTAGTAAGGGATCATCTCATAATGCTACCGTCATACTAAGCAAAATAAGATGCATAAAAGATAAACATCACATGGAATCAAAATATGTGACATGATATGGCCATTATCATCTTGTGCCTTTGATCTCCATCTCCAAAGTACTGTCATGATCTCCATCGTCACCGGCATGACACCATGATCTCCATCATCTTGATCTCTATCAACGGGTCGTCACATGGTCGTCTCGCCAACTATTGCTATCGCATAGCGATAAAGTAAAGCAATTATATGGCGCTTGCATCTTATGCAATAAAGAGACAACCATAAGGCTCCTGCCAATTGCCGATAACAGTGGCATCCGAGCCAGGTCTATGCGTAGATGATATGCAGGAGTAGAACACAAAGAGTTTTGGGCGATAATAGTCATACTACTTACCAACAACGTCTTATTTTGGTTCGGCTGTATTGTTGGATGAAGCGGCCCGGACCAACATTACGTGACCACGTTCATGAGACCAGTTCTACAGACGTACTTTGCACACATCTGGCTGGCGGGTGTCTGTTTCTCCAACTTTAGTGAATCGAATTTGATTATGTCTGGTCCTTGGGTTAAGGTTAAAACATCACACTTGACGAAAAATCTTTGTGGTTTTGATGCGTAGATAAGAATGGTTCTTGCTAGAAGCCGGTAGTAGGCACGTAAATGTGACGCCCCGAGACCGACGCGCCAGGTGTCTTCCAGTTATTCATTGTCTTTGCCATGTCATTTGCTTGCGAGTTGCATCTTGTCATGTCGTCATCCGCATTGCATCATCATGTTTTCGAAACTTGCATTAGTCCGGGTCTCCCAGTTCCTTCCGTTGTCCGTTCTGAGCCCAGACACACTTGCACGCGCCCGCGGCATGTCCGAAATGGTATTTTATAAGTGGCCGGAAATGTTCTCGGATTGGGTTGAAAGTTGGCGTGCGGACTTGTTTTGTTGTAGGTAGGCCGCCTGCCAAGTTTCATCGCATTCGGAGTCCGTTTAATGCCCCAACAGATAACTATAGCGACATTATAGTCGGTCAAACGTCGGACGTTTTCGGTCTCCGAAAACTGTTGCCGGGCTTTTCCTCTCTTTCCTCCCTGGACCATCTACACAGTCCACTACCAACCGCCAGGCCCAACCTAACCCTTCTCCCCGAAACCCCTCCTAATCACCTGACCCCTCCTTTGCACAGTGCATCGAACCCCTCGCGCGCGTCCGAAAGTTGTCCCGAACCCGAACCGCTCAGTCATCACCGTTGCATTCAGATCATCTCCTAACATCCCTAAAACATCCCTATTTTCTTGTTTGGACCCCCCTAGCCTATTTATCCGGGAACGTCCGATTAAGATTGGATGGACCAAATGCCCTATCCAAAATACACTTGCTATACATAAAGCCGCCTCCTACCAAATCAACCCAACCCTAATTTCTAGGAGGTTTGTCCCCATCGCCGCCACCGCCCGGTCTCGATCCACCTCGGGATCCCCTTCTCCTCATTTTCCTCCACCCACCAACGGGAGCCCGAGCTCCTTCTCCCCGACCCCGAGCACTCGATCCACCTCGCCGGTGGCTCCTCCTCCAAATTCGATCGGGAGAGGAGATCCCGATCTGAAGCTTCCTTGCGCCCGCGGTCCAGCGCGCCCGTGCCAAGGCCTCGCCTCTTCCTCCTCTGCGCGGCACCCAGCGTCCTTGCAGTCTCCTGCAGCCTCCCGTTGCCGCGAGCCCGTTCGCCTCGTCGGGCCGAAGCTCGCTGTCGCCGGCGACAGCAACATCGTCGTCGCCCTCCTCCTCTCCTCCCGTGCGCCCGTCCACTCAACCCCGTCGCCCTCCATCTTCATCGTCGCGCCGCCCATGCTCCTCCGAACTGTCCAGCAGCAGCAGCGTACCCCAGCGCCCGTTCCTTTCCTCCGCTCGCGGCACCAAGCCCGAGCCTCCCGTCGCCAAACGACACTGTGGCCAGCCGCCGGAGCCAGACTGGACCATGCCGCAGCTCCTCTGCCTCCTTCCTTTCTCTCTTTCTCCTTCTTCTCTGTCGTTTCTCTCTCCCTTCCTCACGCTTCGCTCTCTGTCTCTCAACGCAGGAAGCCCGCCATGGACATCGTCTCTCCAGTGGGTTCGCGTCGCCTACTTCGCTCCAGGTCTGACTCCCTCCGCCTCGATCCGGTTGCTGCCGTCGCGCCAAGCTCCGCCGTCGCCTGCACCGGCGCCCATCGTCGCTTCCCGCACCAACCGCTCCTCCCGAGCTCCTCGCGTTGACCGCTCAATGCCTCGCGTCGCGCCCAAGTCCCTTGCGGCTCCACCGGAGACTGGTCTTCGCCGGCCTTCCCTGCACGCCCGCTGCCGCCGTCCTGTTTCTTCCCGGCGAGAGCCTCGCCTCTGCTTCGTCCGGTTTGAGAGAGCGTTGCCGTTCCCCCTGCGCTGACCGATGCCAAGTCCCCCCGAGCCTGGAACCGCTCGATCCCGTTGACCGCGCCCCTGCTTCGTCCACCGCCTGGTCCTCCTACGCTGAACCGGGCCAAGGCCCATGGTGAGATGCGTCCCCCCACCGCCTGTTCCTGTTGGCCCGACTACAGTTTCAGCCCGACTGTGTTTTTTTTCAGTCCAGCGAATTTCCTAATTTTTTCCAGAGTAACCTATTTTACAGAAAAACCCTCAGCATTCATGCATTT
The DNA here is from genome assembly GCF_056163025.1 of Triticum urartu. Classification (NCBI taxonomy): domain Eukaryota; kingdom Viridiplantae; phylum Streptophyta; class Magnoliopsida; order Poales; family Poaceae; genus Triticum; species Triticum urartu. The sequence goes on along the minus strand of NC_141873.1, from coordinate 505,016,771 downwards.
AATATCTAATTAACCGTGCATCGGATTAAAATAAGTTATATATGAAACATGACTAGAATTTCATCTATTTTCACAATATCCAACTTTAATCCATGTTTAAAATGTTGAAAATGCTGTTTGTTTAAATTTTCCATATTGCCATGCTAAAATATTTTAATTCATAACTAAATAACCGTAGCTCCAAACTTAACAAAAATTATATGTAAATGGGGTAGAAAAATGCCTAGTTTAACTTGGTGACCTTAATTTGCATGTTTAACAACTCTAAAATATGGTTTAGGGCAGAACAGTACCTAATCCAAAAATATGCTCATGAGGAGTTTCCGGACTTGTTGTTTGTTGTTCCGGCCTCATTTAAACTTGCCTAGGTAGGTAGTTTTCATTTCCTCCAAGCCTTGCCATGTTTAAGAACATTTAATATTGTTGCGTACATAAACGAGATCGAACTAAATAATCAAATGTGGTGTCCGACAATATGCAACTCATTGTATATTGATCTCCACTTAACTTGTAGTATTGTTTGTGCACTTTGCCATGCCATGCCTCATTAAACCGGACATGCATCATACTTGGTTGTGCATCATGCCATGCTTATGTGATGGTTGTTTACTATGTTGTGTGCTTCTTTCCGGTGTTGCTTCTTCGGGTTGGTTCCGATAACGTCATGTTTATGAGGATTCGTTCGACTTCGTCCGCTTGTCTTCTTCATGGACTTGTTCTTCTTTCTTGCGGGATCTCAAGCAAGATGACCATACCCTCGAAATCACTTCTATCTTTGCTTGCTAGTTGCTCGCTCTGTTGCTATGCCGCGATATCTACCACTTTCTATATCATGCCTCCCATATTGCCATGTCAAGCCTCTAACCCACCTTTCCTAGCAAACCGTTGTTTGGCTATGTTACCGCTTTGCTCAACCCTTCTTATAGCATTGCTAGTTGCAGGTGAAGTTGAAGTTCGTTCCATGTTGGAACATGGTTATTGTTGGGATACCACAATATCTCTTATATTAATTAATGCATCTATATACTTGGTAAAGGGTGCAAGGCTCGGCCTTATGCCTGCTATTTTGTTCCACTCTTGCCGCCCTAGTTTCCGTCATACCGGTGTTATGTTCCTTGATTTTGTGTTCCTTACATGGTTGGGTGTTATCAGGAGCCATTCACAGTTCGCTTTGAATAAAACTCCTCCAGCAAGGACCAACCTTGGTTTTACCATTTGCCTCACCACCACCTATTTTTCCCTTGGGAGTCGCGCTCCCGAGGGTCATCTTTATTTTAACCCCCCCGGGCCAGTGCTTCTCTAAGTGTTGGTCCAAACTGGGCAATGTCCGGCGCCCCCTGGGCAACCAGGGTTTATGCCAACCCGACGTCTTGCCCATCCGGTGTGCCCTGAGAACGAGATATGTGTAGCTCCTATCAGGATTTGTCGTCACATTCGGGTGGCTTTGCTGGTCTTGTTTTACCATTGTCGAAGTGTCTTGTAACCGGGATTCCGAGTTTGGTCGGGTCTTCCTGGGAGAAGGAATATCCTTCGTTGACCGTGAGAGCTTGTGATGTGCTAAGTTGGGATACCCCTGCAGGGTTTGAACTTTCCAAAGCCATGCCTGCGGTTATGGGCAGATGGGAATTTGTTAATGTCCGGTTATAGAGAACTTGACACCTAACTTAATTAAAATGCATCAACCATGTGTGTGGCCGTGATGGTCTCTTCTCGGCAGGGTCCGGGAAGTGAACACGGTTCTTGTGTTATGCTTGAACGTAAGTAGATTCAGGATCACTTATTGATCACTTCTAATTCACGACCGTTGCTTTGCTTCTCTTCTCGCTCTTATTTGCGTATGTTAGCCACCATATATGCTTAGTGCTTGCTGTAGCTCCACCTCACTACGCTTTCCTACCCATAAGCTTAAATAGTCTTGATCTCACGGGTGTGATATTGCTGAGTCCTGGTGGCTCACAGATACTTTCAAACAGTTGCAGGTGCCGATGATACCAGTGCAGATGACGCAACCGAGCTCAAGTGGGAGCGCGATGAAGACCTTGTTCGTTGTGTTGTTTCATTTCCTATTGATCAGTAGTGGAGCCCAGTTGGGACGATCGGGGATCTAGCATTTGGGGTTGTCTTTCTTTATTTGGTTCCATAGTCGGACCTTGATTGTATTCTGGATGATGTAATGCTATACTTATGTATTGTGTGAAGTGGCGATTGTAAGCCAACTCTTTATCCCTTTCTTATTCAGTACATGGGATGTGTAAAGATTACCCCTCTTGCGACATGCCTACTATGCGGTTATGCCTCTAAGTCGTGCTCTGACACGTGGGAGATATAGCCGCATCGTGGGTGTTACAAGTTGGTAATCAGAGCCATCCCCGACTTAGGAGCCCCCTGCTTGATCGAATCGCTGACGTTGTTGAGTCTAGAACAAAATGTGTTGAGTCTTATAGGATTATATATATCGGAGAGTAGGATTCTTTTTACTCCCCAGTCCCTTCGTCGCTCTGGTGAGGCCTCCTGACGTAGAGTTTTGACTCTTCTCTCCTCAAATTTCACGAAAAAAAATTTAGGATCACGCGGGTATCTTGGAATCGTTTCGATGGTTTTGTGACGAGAACATTGTTCTTGGTGCCTCCTGACATTTAGGGGTTGTGGCAGTGTCCCGGGGAGTTGAGCTCCGAGGTGTTTTCGTCACAATTTTATCGTTGCAGTTCTGGAATACCCGAGTTTCGCTGACATTGAAAATCTCTTTTATGCAGTTGTTGGTGAGATAACCTCGACGCCACCCAGTACTGGGGCGGGAGTTCGTGTGACGCCCCGAGACTGATGCGCCAGGTGTCTTCCAGTTATTCGCTGTTGTTGCCTTGTCATTTGCTTGCGTGTTGCATCTTGCCATGCCATCATCCGCATTGCATCTGCATGTTTTCGAAACTTGCATCCGTCCGGGTCCCCCCCCCCCCCCCGTTCTTTCCGTGGTCCATTCTGAGCCCAGACACACTTGCACGCGCCCGCGACATGTCCGAAATATTATTTTGTATGTGGCCGGAAAATGTTCTCGGAATGGGTTGGAAGTTGGCATGTCGTGTTGTTATGTTGTAGGCAGGCCGCCTACCAAGTTTCATCGCATTCGGAGTTCGTTTGTTAGCCCAACCGTTAAACTATAGCGGCAATAGTAGCCGGTCTATCATCGGACGTTTTCGGTCTCCGGAAACGATGACAGGCCCTCTCTCTCTTCTCCCCTCGCAGTCTCGCCACAGCCCACCTAGTCCATCCTCCTACCCCTCTTCGCGTCCGGAGCCGTCCGATGCGATCGCACGGTCTGAAACCCTCTTTGCACAGTGCATCGAACCCCTCGCGCGCGTCCGGAAGTTGTCCCGAACCCGACCCGGGGAGTCATCACGTTGGGTCCGGATCATCCCCAAACATCTGCAAAACATCACCGTTTTCTTATTTGGACTCCCTAGCCTATTTTTCCTGACCGTCCGATTTTGATCGGAGGGACGAGATAGTCCCTGATCTAACCCACTCACTATATAAACTAGTCCAACCCTAGACCAATCCCTAAAACCTAGGCTTCGTGTGCCATCGCGCCGCCACCCGCTCTATCCCCATCGGGATCACCAGCAACCAACCAGTGCGCTCCACCAATCCAAGCCCCTGATCCAATCCACCATCCTACCATCTCCCTCGATTTGCGCCGCCGCCCAACCACAGCCGCCCCGCTCCTCCTCAGTTTTCCCTCGCCCGTAGCCACCTCCTCCTTGGGATTTTCCTCGATCCATCCATCGTCTCCAACAAATCGCGGAGACCAACCAGCCCCTCTCGATCCCGTAGGAGCCCGAGCTCCTCCCGTTTGCTCCTTCCTCCATGGCGTCGTCGCCGCCGGCGCGCCCAGCCACGTGAACCGCGCCCCGTCTTCTCCATCGACCAGGATCGGCCTCGTCCTGCTCCTCTCCTTCCTCTTTGGTTCTTCTTCCTCTCTCTCACCCCTCTATCTCTTTGTTTGAGCAGGAGCCCCATGACGCCGCCATGGTTGGCTGCCCGAGCTTCGCTGGCCTCTAGCCCCTGCCGTCGCGGATCCGGCGAGACCCTCCTCGAAAACCACGCAAGTCCCTTCCACCGGAGCCCCGCAGTCCCCCGCCGTCGCCTCCTCTGCATCGAGCGGGAGGACGAAGAGTAGTGCCTCCCCTGCCCGACGCCCTGGATGGCCATCACCCCGCTGCTCCGAGGTCAAGTCCCGCTCATTTCTTCTGCTTCGCAACTGCTCCTCGCCGGCCTTCCCTGCACGCCCGCCGCTGCATGTTCCGTGCGCCCACTCCAGCGCCATCGGAGCCTCGCGCCGCTGCAGGCTCCCGACCGTGCCTCTGCTTCTGTAGTCGAGCAGGAGGGAGACGCCCCTGCCTCGAGCCTTCGTTGACCGTGGCCTCACCCTGGCCGAACTCCAGTGACAACGCAGGCCTCCTCCAGCGCCAAGGCCCAGTTCGCCCCGGCCCATCTCCGCAGCGCTAGCCGGATTCGGCCTCAAGGCCGATGTGAGCCGCCCTCCAGATCCCCTCTTCCTGTTGGGCCAACAGGATTCGACCCATGTAGTATTTTTTCCATCGGGACGAATTTAGCTATTTTCCATAGAGTGCCAGTTTTGCAGAATGACCCCTAAACTTCATGCATTTAATAACTTCACAACCGTGCTTCGGATCTAAATAATTAATATATGTAACTTGACTAGAATTTCATATAGTTTCACAATATCCAACTTTCATCCATGTTTAAAATGTTGTTTGTGTAATTTTTGTCCATATGTCATGCTAAAATGCTTTGATTCATAACTAAATAACCGTAACTCCGAATTTAATAAAATTTATATGTAAATGGGGTGGAAAAATGCCTAGTTTAACATGGTGCACTCATCTTGCATGTTTAACAACTATAAAATTTAGTTTAGGGCAGAACAGTACCAAATCCATAAATATGCACATGAGGATTTTCCAGACTTGTTGCCTGTTGTTTCGGCCTCATCTAAAATTGCCTAGATTGGTAGTTTTCATTTGCTTCACCCCTTGACATGTTAAGAACATTTAATTTGGTTGGGTACATAACCGGGAGTGAACTAAATAATTGATGTGGTGTTCTGTCAATATGCAATTTGTTGCATATTGAGCTCCACTTAATTTGTAGTGTTGTTTGTTGCACTTTGTCATGCCATGCATATTTAAACCGGACATGCATCATACTTGTTTGCACATTATGCCATGCTTATGTGATGGTTGTTTACTATGTTTGTTTGCTTATTTCCGGGTTACTTCTCGCGTTAGCTTCGGTATCGTTCCGGAGTTGTGAGGATCCGTTCATCTACGCCCGCTTGTCTTCTTCATGGACTCGTTCTTCTTCCTTGCGGGATTTTAGGCAAGATGACCATAGCCTCGAAATCACTTCTATCTTTGCTTGCTAGTTGCTCGCTCTATTGCTATGCTTATGCCGCGATACCTACCACTTGCTATATCATGCCTCCCATATTGCCATGTCAAGCCTCTAACTCACCTTGTCCTAGCAAACCATTGTTTGGCTATGTTACCGCTTTGCTCAGCCCCTCTTATAGCGTTGCTAGTTGCAGGTGAAGATGGAGTTTGTTCCATGTTGGAACATGGTTATTGTTGGGATATCACAATATCTCTTACTTAATTAATGCATCTATATACTTGGTAAAGGGTGGAAGGCTCGGCCTTATGCCTGGTGTTTTTTTCCACTCTTGCCGCCCTAGTTTCCGTCATACTGGTGTTATGTTCCTTGATTTTACGTTCCTTACGCGGTTGGGTTATAATGGGAAAACCTTGACAGTTCGCCTTGAATAAAACTCCTCCAGCAAGGCCCAACATTGGTTTTACCATTTGCCACCTAGCCTTTTTCCCTTGGGTTATGCAGACTCAAAGGTCATCTTTATTTTAACCCCCCTCCCCCAGGCCAGTGCTTCTCTAAGTGTTGGCCCAACCTGAGCGATGTCCGGCGCCCCCTGGGCAACCAGGGTTTATGCCAACCCGACGTCTTGCTCATCCGGTGTGCCCTAAGAACGAGATATGTGCAGCTCCTATCGGGATTTGTTGGCACATCTGGGTGGCTTTGCTGGTCTTGTTTTACCATCGTCGAAATGTCTTGTGACCGGGATTCCGAGTCTGATCGGGTCGTCCTGGGAGAAGGAATATCCTTCGTTGACCGTGAGAGCTTGTGATATGCTAAGTTGGGACACCCTGCAGGGTTTTGAACTTTCGAAAGCCGTGCCCGCGGTTATGGGCAGATGGGAATTTGTTAATGTCCGGTTGTAGAAAACTTGACACTTATCTTAACTAAAATGCATCAACCGCGTGTGTAGCCGTGATGGTCTCTTCTCGGCGGGGTCCGGGAAGTGAACACGGTGTTGGAGTTATGTTTGAACATAAGTAGTTTCAGGATCACTTCTAGATCACTTCTAGTTCACAACCGTGCTTTGCCTCTCTTCTCGCTCTCATTTGCGTAAGTTGGCCACCATATACGCTAGTGCTTGCTGCAGCTCCACCTCACTACCTTTCCTACCCATAAGCTTAAATAGTCTTGATCGCGAGGGTGTGAGATTGCTGAGTCCTCGTGACTTCCAGATTACTTCCAAAACCAGTTGCAGGTGCCGTTGATAACAGTGCAGATGACGCAGCTGAGCTCAAGTGGGAGCTCGATGAAGATTGTGTGCGTTGAGTTGTTTCGTTTCTAGTTGGTCAGTAGTGGAGCCCAGTTGGGGCGATCGGGGATCTATAGCATGAGGGTTGGTCTTCTTTTATTTCGGTTCCGTAGTCGGACCTTGATTGTATTCTGGATGATGTAATGCTATATTTATGTATTGTGTGAAGTGGCGATTGTAAGCCAACTCTTTATCCCTTTCTTATTCAGTACATGGGATGTGTAAAGATTACCCCTCTTGTGACATGCCTACAATGCGGTTAAACCTCTAAGTCGTGCTCCGACACGTGGGAGATATAGCCGCATCGTGGGTGTTATAAGTTGGTAATCAGAGCCTTCCCCGACTTAGGAGCCCCCTGCTTGGTCGAATCGCTGGCGTTGTTGAGTCTAGAAAAATGTTTTGAGTCTTATAGGATTATAAATATCAGAGAGTAGGATTCTTTTTACTCCTCAGTCCCTTTTGTCGCTCTGGTGAGGCCTCCTGACGTAGAGTTTTGACTCTTCTCTTCTCAAATTTCACTGATTTTTTTAGGATCGCGCGGGTATCTTGGAAGTGTTCTGATGGTTTTGTGACGAGAACATTGTTTTTGGTGCCTCCTGACATTTAGGGGTTGTGGCAGTGTCCCGGGGAGTTGAGCTCCGAGGTATTGTCGTCACAATTTTATCGTTGCAGTTCGGGAATACCTGAGTTTCGCCGACATAAAAAATCTCTTTTATGCAGTTGTTGGTGAGATAACCTCGACGCTACCCTGTACTGGGGCGGGAGTTCGGGAGTATTGCCATAACTCGTATAATGGATGCTTTTCGAAGGTTGAGGTAAATGATTTCCGAAGGTTTATTGGTTATGTGTTGAAGGATGGATACAGCTGGATGTAGGAATTGTTAGTTTTGGGTGAGATATTATGCTTCCCCTGTATCCCCAACACCTGATTGCATAACCGGAAAGTTTCGGGAGTTTATAAGTGGGAATTCAAGTAGCTCCTAGGATATCTTTCCGACAGATGTATGATATGAGATTGGGGTTCGACGTCTAGTGGTCCGCCCACCCACGGTTGGTTTTACAGTGGTCTCGTTGTGTCTTAAAGAGTCCTTGGCTATGCTGACTCAGGGACGCTTCGTATGTCATGTGCACTGCCTTATACATGATGCTGCTGTACGATCAAGCCCGTGTGGGTCCTACCACGAAAACTTCGGACGAAATCTCTATCATATGTTTGTTCCGGCTTATTCTGCAAGCCAATCCTTTGTTTTGTTTTGAGTTGTGGTATTCGAGTTGCTTCGAAGTCAAATGTTGATTACATACCTTTCCTAAGTGGTGTTCTCATATTCCTATGTGGATACTAATCCTTCTTGATTATCTAGATTGCCATGTCAATCCTTTTCAACTGGTGCGTTTTTCTCTTTAAGCGGATCCGTTCATTTTCAACGTTCGCAAGATCAACTCAAGTCCTCTCAATGGTGTTCGTTTCATCCATCCCAAGTTGTCTTTGTTGTCCCTCCCTCCCACCCTTGTTTCTTCAAGGACTAACATTTCTTAATCAAGTATCAATTTTATTGATGGGAAGCCTCTCCATTTTTTTCCGTCAATGTTCTTACCCGGTGGTTCTCGTGAAGATGCTCTACAAGTTCATCATTCTTCGTTCTCTTTTCTTCTCCGGTGGTTTCAATTCAAACTTTGTTGATCATATCCTTTTCCTCGTTTCAAATACCTTCGCATGCCGGTGCACCTTTTAATCATTCACCTCCCACTATTCAATTGTTCCGGAGTGCTGAGATATCTCAGAAGATTTGCGTTTTCATTCCAAACCGTTCAAACTATTTTGAGGTGGTTATCTCTTTCAAGCCATTTAATTTAACCAGTGCAATCTCTCTCTTTAAATCTTTTCAACGGTGTTTCTTTTGAGTGGGCCCTAACCCACAGGTCTTCTCCTAGGATCTTACCTGACTCTTCTAATTTTCTCGGAGCTATTCTCAAATTCATTTTAAAGTTTGACGTAAGAATGAATTTCCATCAGTCAAATGTCCTTCTCTAAGATCTTCCAAATTCTTTTCATCGTTGGTTCAACCTTTCTAATTTTCATCCCGGAGTATCTCAACAATTCATGGTGGTGTTTCTCATCATCATTCTCTGCATTTGAAGACCAAAGAAGAGTTCTCTTCCATATCTTGCTCCATTCTCTTCAAGATTCATGGTTCTAGCTTGATGCCTTCCTCTCATAATTGTTTTTGATTGTGAGAATTCTTTTCACCCATCCGGAGTTATTAAGGAGTCTTTGCAGTTTGATTCGCCAAAGGCCATCATTTGGGGTTTATTCATTCTCAGCTTTCAGCTATCGTTCTCCAAATCTTACCGGTGCATCATTCAAGTATTCTCTAATCAGCTTGGGATCTCTTCGTTCACTTGCATCTAAATTTTCTCAAGTATCTTCGTTCATTTCATAATTCTTCCCGATGAATTGTGCCTTTGCTACGTTCATTTTCAATTCTTACGGTGGTTCGTTCAAGATTTCTTTTCCTTCTTTATCATATCAATTTATTCGTTGTTTTAACCCTTCCGGTGGTTTGTTGTAGACCTTCTCTAGTTATGCTATATCTCTCTTAATCCTTTCCAACGGGAATAAGTAGTATGCCAAATCCGTTGCTTGTCATCAATTTAATTGGTGAAGGATACACATAATGTAATTCTTATTCTTGTTTCATCCATATGTTAATCCTTTCTTCCGGAGTTCGTTCATGCTATCAATTTGTCGGTGCTAAGTTGTTCACCTTTTGTTTCCGGAGCTCCAAGCTATTTCAATGATATCATTTCAAAGTTCCATCTAAATCATTGCAAGGCTTCACCTTGTGTTTTCAACTCTCTTTCCTTTTGATCATTCTTTCACTACCGGAGTTCTTCAGGGAGGCACTACATGACGGCTCATCAAAGATCTAATTCCTTCTCGAAGTGTTCATTGAGATTCTTTTCAGAGGAGTTTAAGCATTCTTCATCTTGCAATCCGGAGTGCAGTTCTTCCTATCTAATCTTTTGAGGTGGTGTTATGTCATTCTTGTCAATTTGAGTTCGTGTTTCATGATTCACATGTTGTCAAGAATGAGATATTTTAAATCCACCAATCTCTTCGTTGGAGTTATCTTGTGTCATGTTTCACCTAAAGCCTTCCATAAGGATTGTTGCTATTTATGGTGCTTATAAATGACCCAAGTTCTTCTTTTATCTTCCTGGTGAAATAGTTTCTCGTCTCCTTGTTCATATCAATTCAATCCATTGTTTTCGTTTGTGGCAGAATTTCACCTCAAGATTTGAGATGTTTTCATAAGCCCAGAAACAGCTTATTGTTGTTGTTGTTGATATTTCAACAATGCCGTTCAAGCCTTCTTCGTAGGGATATTTCTTTCAAATTCAGTTGTGGGAGGAGTTGTCATTTTCTTCTCCGTTCTTTTGTTCCGACGATCTACCTTCTATTCTTTCATCCGGAGGCATTGTGATGTTGCTCTTTTCTCTCATCATCTCGAATGGTGAGGATTGTGTTCTTTTCATGCTTATCCATTTAACCGGAGTGTCGTGCCCTCTTTTCAAGTTCTTCCCATTTTATCAAGTTCTGCTTCCCTTATCATCTAGAGTGCTGTCTGGAATCTTTCTTACCCCTTGTGCCATTCTTTCAATAGTTCCGGAGGCAGTGTGTTGTTGTTTTCATCAAGTATCATCCAATCTTCACAAATTCAAGTTCATTTCCTTCCATTTGCAGCTGGAGTGCTGCCCAAATTATATCAGTCTTATTCCTTCTCTATCTTGGTTTTACCGGAGTGTTATCGTAATTGATCCTTATTGTTCCTTGTACATCTCGTTTCTACCAGAGTGCTTGGACGTACTTCTTCTCCATTGCAACCCTTTTTCTTATGTCTTTCAACCTACAAGGTTCTCGTGATGTTCCTTGTTCCTCTTTTACAACGGAGTGTTTTTAACTTCTTGCATCTCTGTTGTTTTCCTTCTTTCAATTTTGCCAACCTCTCAAGGTTCGTTGGTATCACTCTTTTGTCAAAGGAGCAACTTAGTTTTACCTTTTCTCTTCCTCTTCCATTTCTCTTCGGTGCCATCCTAGATCTCGGGACGAGATCCTCTCGTAGTGGTGGAGTGTTGTGACCCCCCGAGACCGATGCGCCAGGTGTCTTCCAGTTATTCGTTGTTGTTGCCTTGTCATTTGCTTGCGTGTTGCATCTTGCCATGTCATCATCCGCATTGCATCTGCATGTTTTCAAAACTTGCATCTGTCCGGGTCCCCCCCCCCCCGTTCTTTCCGTGGTCCGTTCTGAGCCCAGACACACTTGCACGCGCCCGCGGCACGTCCGAAATATTATTTTATAAGTGGCCGGAAAATGTTCTCTGAATGGGTTGGAAGTTGGCATGTGGTGTTGTTATGTTGTAGGTAGGCCGCCTGCCAAGTTTCATCGCATTCGGAGTTCGTTTGATAGCCCAACCGTTAAACTATAGCGGCAATAGTAGCCGGTCTATCGTGAGACGTTTTCGGTCTCCGGAAACAGATGTTGGGCCCTCTCTCTCTCTTCTCCCCTCGCAGTCTCGCCACAGCCCACCTAGTCCATCCGCCTACCCCTCTTCGTGTCTGGAGCCGTCCGATGCGATCGCACGGTCCGAAACCCTCTCTGCATAGTGCATCGAACCCCTCGCGCGCGTCGGGAAGTTGTCCCGAACCCGACCCGGGGAGTCATCACCGTTGGGTCCGGATCATCCCCAAACATCTGCAAAACATCACCATTTTCTTATTTGGACTCCCTAGCCTATTTTTCCTGACCATCCGATTTTGATCGGCGGGACGAGATAGTCCCTGATCTAACCCACTCACTATATAAACTAGTCCAACCCTAGACCAATCCCTAAAACCTCGGCTTCGTGTCCCATCGCGCCGCCACCCGCTCTATCCCCATCGGGATCACCAGCAACCAACCAGTGCACTCCCCCAATCCAAGCCCTCGATCCAATCCACCATCCTACCATCTCCCTCGATTTGCGCCGCCGCCCAACCACAGCCGCCCCGCTCCTCCTCAGTTTTCCCTCGCCCGCAGCCACCTCCTTCTTGGGATTTTCCCCGATCCATCCATCGTCTCCAACAGATCGCAGAGACCAACCAGCCCCTCTCGATCCCGTAGGAGCCCGAGCTCCTCCCGTTTGCTCCTTCCTCCATGGCATCATCGCCACCGCCGCGCCCAGCCACCTGAACCGCGCCCCGTCTTCTCCATCAACCAGGATCGGCCTCGTCCCGCTCCTCTCCTTCCTCTCTGGTTCTTCTTCCTCTCTCTCACCCCTCTGTCTCTTTGTTTGAGCAGGAGCCCCATGACGCCGCCATGGTTGGCTGCCCGAGCTTCGCTGGCCTCTAGCCCCTGCCGCCGCGGATCCTGCAAGATCCTCCTCGAAAACCATGCAAGTCCCTTCCACCGGAGCCCCGCAGTCCCGCGCCGTCGCCTCCTCTGCATCGAGCGGGAGGATGAAGAGCAGTGCCTCCCCTGCCCGACGCCATGGATGGTCATCGCCCCGCTGCTCCGAGGCCAAGTCCCGCTCGTTTCTTCTGCTTCGCCACTGCTCCTCGTCGGCCTTCCCTGCACGCCCGCCGCCGCAAGTTCCGTGCGCCCACTCTAGCGCCATCACAGCCTCGCGCCGCTGCAGGCTACCTGCCGCACCTCTGCTTCTGCAGTCAAGCAGGAGGGAGACGCCCCTGCCTCGAGCCTTCGTTGACCGTGGCCTCACCCTGGCCCAACTCCAGCGACAACGTAGGCCTTCTGCAGCGCCAAGGCCCAGTTCGCCCCGGCCCAGCTCCGCAGCGCCAGCCGGATTTGGCCTCAAGGCCGATGTGAGCCACCCTCCAGATCCCCTCTTCCTGTTGGGCCAACAAGATTTGGCCCATGTAGTATTTTTTTCCTCGGGACGAATTTACGTATTTTACAGAGAGTGCCAGTTTTGCAGAATGGCCCGTAAACTTCATGCATTTAATAACTTCACAACCGTGCTTCGGATCTAAATAATTTATATATGTAACTTGACTAGAATTTCATCTAGTTTCACAATATCCAACTTTCATCCATGTGTAAAATGTTTAAAATGCTGTTTGTGTAATTTTTGTCCATATGCCATGCTAAAATGCTTTAATTCATAACTAAATAACCATAACTCCGAATTTAATAAACTTTATATGTAAATGGGGTGGGAAAATGCCTAGTTTAACATGGTGAACTCATCTTGCATGTTTAACAAGTATAAAATTTGGTTTAGGGAACAACATTACCAAATCCATAAATATGCACATGAGGATTTTCCGGACTTGTTGCTTGTTGTTACGGCCTCATTTAAACTTGCCTAGATAGGTAGTTTTCATTTGCTTCACCCCTTGACATGTTAAGAACATTTAATTTGGTTTGGTACATAACTGGGAGTGAACTAAATAATTGATGTGGTGTTCCGTCAATATGCAACTCATTGCATATTGAGCTCCACTTAATTTGTAGTGTTGTTTGTTGCACTTTGCCATGCCATGCATATTTAAACCGGACATGCATCATACTTGTTTGCGCACTATGCCATGCTTATGTGATGGTTGTTTACTATGTTTGTTTGCTTCTTTCCGGGTTACTTCTCGCGTTAGCTTCGGTTTCGTTCCGGAGTTGTGAGGATCCGTTCATCTACGTCAGCTTGTCTTCTTCATGGACTCGTTCTTCTTCCTTGCGGGATTTCAGGCAAGATGACCATACCCTCGAAATCACTGCTATCTTTGCTTGCTAGTTGCTCGCTCTATTGCTATGCCTATGCCGCGATACCTACCACTTGCTATATCATGCCTCCCATATTGCCATGTCAAGCCTCTAACCCACCTTGTCCTAGCAAACCGTTGTTTGGCTATGTTACCGCTTTGCTCAGCCCCTCTTATAGCGTTGCTACTAGCAGGTGAAGATGGAGTTTGTTCCATTTTGGAACATGGTTATTGTTGGGATATCACAATATCTCTTACTTAATTAATGCATCTATATACTTGGTAAAGGGTGGAAGGCTCGGCCTTATGCCTGGTGTTTTGTTCCACTCTTGCCGCCCTAGTTTCCGTCATACCGGTGTTATGTTCCTTGATTTTGCGTTCCTTGCGCGGTTGGGTTATAATGGGAACCCCTTGACAGTTCGCCTTGAATAAAACTCCTCCAGCAAGGCCCAACATTGGTTTTACCATTTGCCACCTAGCCTTTTTCCCTTGGGTTCTGCAGACTCAAGGGTCATCTTTATTTTAACCCCCCGGGGCAGTTCTTCTCTAAGTGTTGGCCCAACCTGAGCGATGTCCGGCGCCCCCTGGGCAACCAGGGTTTATGCCAACCCGACGTCTTGCTCATCCGGTGTGCCCTGAGAACGAGATATGTGCAGCTCCTATCGGGATTTGTCGGCACATCTGGGTGGCTTTGCTGGTCTTGTTTTACCATCGTCGAAATGTCTTGTAACCGGGATTCCGAGTCTGATCGGGTCGTCCTGGGAGAAGGAATATCCTTTGTTGACCGTGAGAGCTTGTGATGGGATAGGTTGGGACACCCCTGCAGGGTTTTGAACTTTCGAAGCCGTGCCCACGGTTATGGGCAGATGGGAATTTGTTAATGTCCTGTTGTAGAAAACTTGACACTTATCTTAACTAAAATGCATCAACCACGTGTGTAGCTGTGATGGTCTCTTCTCGGCAGGGTCCGGGAAGTGAACACGGTGTTGGAGTTATGTTTGAATGTCAGTAGTTTCAGGATCACTTCTTGATCACTTCTAGTTCATGACCGTGCTTTGCATCTCTTCTCGCTCTCATTTGCGTAAGTTAGCCACCATATATGCTAGTGCTTGCTGCAGCTCCACCTCACTACCTTTCCTACCCATAAGCTTAAATAGTCTTGATCACGAGGGTGTGAGATTGCTGAGTCCTTGTGACTCACAGATTACTTCCAAAACGAATTGCAGGTGCCGTTGATAACAGTGCAGATGACGTAGTTGAGCTCAAGTGGGAGCTCGATGAAGATCGTGTGCGTTGAGTTGTTTCGTTTCCAGTTGATCAGTAGTGGAGCCCAGTTGGGGCGATCGGGGATCTGTAGCATTAGGGGTGGTCTTCTTTTATTTCGGTTCCGTAGTCGGACCTTGATTGTATTCTGGATGATGTAATGCTATATTTATGTATTGTGTGAAGTGGTGATTGTAAGCCAACTCTTTATCCCTTTCTTATTCAGTATATGGGATGTGTAAAGATTACCCCTCTTATGACATGCCTACAATGCGGTTATGCCTCTAAGTCATGCTCTCACACGTGGGAGATATAGCCGCATCGTGGGTGTTATAGTTCGGGAGTATTGCCATAACTCGTATAACGGATGCTTTTCGAAGGTTGAGGTAAACGATTTCCGAAGGTTTCTTGGTTATGTGTTTAAGGATGGATTCAGCTGGATGTAGGATTTGCTAGTTTTGGTTGAGATATTATGCTTCCCCTGTATCCCCAACACCTGATTGCATAACCAGAAAGTTTCGGGAGTTTATAAGTGGGAATTCAAGTATCACGTAGGATATCCTTCCAACAGACACATGATACGATATGGGGGTCTATCATATGTTTGTTTCTGGCTTATTTTGCAAGCCAGTCCTTTGTTTTTGTTTTCAGTTGTGGTATTTGAGTTGCTTCAAAGTCAAGTGTTGATTCCATACCTTTCCTAAGTGGTGTTCTCACACTTCTATGTGAATACCAATCCTTCTTGATCATCGAGGTTGTCATGTTAATTCTTTTCCAACCAGCGTGTTTCTCTTCAAGTGGATCTGATCATTCTTCAACGTCCGCAAGACCGGTACTAAGTTTTCTCAACGGTGTTTGTTTCATTTGTCCCAAATTGTCTTTGTTTTCCCACCCTCCCACCCTTTTCCTTCAAGGATTCGGATTTCTTAATCAACTATCATGTTATTGATGAGAAGTCTATTAATTCTTTTCTGTCAATGTTCATATCCGGTGATTCTCATGAAGATTCTAGCGCAGCTTCAAGTTCATTATTCTTCGTTCCATTTCCTTCTTCGGTGGATTAAATTCAAGCTTTGTCGATCATATCTTTTCCTCATTTCAAATGTTTTCCCATACCGGTGCACCTCGTAATAGTTCACTTCTTGTTATTCATTTGTTCCGGAGTGCCGAAGATATCTCAGAAGATTTGTGTCTCCATTATCAATTTGTTCAAGATATCTTGAGGTTGTTATCTCTATTTAGCCATTTAATTCAACCGGTGCATTATATCTTCCTAAGCAATTATTTTCAATGATGTTTCGTTTGAGTGGGCCCTAACCCGCAGGTCTTTTCCCAGGATCTTACCTGACTCTTCTAATATTCCCGGAGTTACTCTCAAATTCATTTCAAAGTTTGACGTAAGAATGGATTATCATCAATCAAATGTATTTCTCCAAGATCTTTCAAAATCTTTTCATTGTTGATTCAACCTTTATATTCTTCATTATTCCGGAGTGCATCAGCAATTCATGGTGGTGTTTCTCATCGTCATTCTCTGCTTTTGAGGATCGAAGAAGATTTTTTCCTCCAAATCTTATCCGTTCTTTCAAAGATGTGTAGTTCAAGCTTGATGCCATTCTCTCATAATTGTTTTGATTGTGAGAATTCTTTTCACCTATCCGGAGCAATTCAAGATTCTTTTCAGTTTGATTCTCCGAAGGCCATCATTTCGGGTTTATTCATTCTCATCTTTCAGCTACTGTTCTCCAAAATCTTACCGGTGCATCATTCAAGTATTCTCTAATCAGTTCGCGATCTCTTAGTTCTCTTGCATCTTGATTCACCCCTTTATTTCGTTCGTTTTCAATTTTTATGATGGTTCGTTCAAGATTTCTCTTCCTTCATTATCATATCAATTCATTCGTTCTTTCCAATCCTACCGGTGGTTCGTTGAAGACCTTTCTCAAGTTTGCGTTATATCTCTCTTAGTCCTTTCTACGAGAATAAGTAGTTTGCCAAATCCGTACTTGTCATCAATATAAATTGATGAAGGATAAGCATAATGTAATTCTTATTCTTGTTTCATCGAGTAAACTCAATTCCTTATCCCAGAGGTTCATCAAAATTCTCGGTTTCAATTGTTTCATCTTTTCTTTTCTAGAGTTCCAAGCTCTCTCAGATATATCATCACGAAGATAAATATAAATCATTACAAGGCTTCACCTTGTGTTTTCCACTTCTCTTTCTTTTTTATCATCATTTTCTTACCGGAGTTCTTCATGGAGGCTATACATTGTGGTTCGTCAAGGATTCTTTTCATTCTTATTTTGTTCTTCAAGTTTTCTCTCGGAGCTAAGATCCGCCAAGCTATACTTCATTTATTCCTCATCTTGCATTCCGAAGTGGAATTCTTTCTACCTTATCTTTTGAGGTGGTGTTAAGTCATTTTTGACAATTGCTTGGTGTTTCATGATTCACTAGTCGGCCGAAATGACATATGTTAAACCCATCATTTTCAATTTGTTCATGAGATCCTTGCAAATCCATCAATCTCTTCATTGGAGTTATCTTGGGTTATATTTCACCTAAAGCTTCCCCTAAGGATTGTTGCTATTTATGGTGCTTATAAATGACCCAAGTTTTTCATATACCTCCCGGTGAAATAAGTTTCTCGTCTCCTTGTTGATATCAATACAATCTATTGTTTCAGTTAGTGGCAGAATTTCACCTCATAGTTTTGAGATGTTTTCCATAAGCCCACAACAAACTTATTCTTTTGTTGTTTAATTTTCAAAAACTCTGTTTTAACCTTCTTGGAAGGATGCTTTCAAATTCATTCGAGGTAGAAGATGTTGTTTTTCTTCTTCGTTACTTTCAATCCATCCTATCTTTTGTTCCGGAGGCATTGTGATGTTGCACGCTTCGATCCATCATCCCATTTTTGTCAAAGATCATGTTATGTCCTTTGCTTATCCATTTAACTGGAGTGTCGTTGTCAGTGTCAAAACCGGCGGATCTCGGGTAGGGGTCCCGAACTGTGCGCCTAAGGCGGATGGTAACAGGAGGCAGGGGACACGATGTTTACCCAGGTTCGGGCCCTCTTGATGGAGGTAATACCCTACGTCCTGCTTGATTGTTCTTGATGATATGAGTATTACAATAGTTGATCTACCATGAGATCAAAGAGGCTAAACCCTAGAAGCTAGCCTATGGTATGACTGTATGTTGTCCTATAGACTAAAACCCTCCGGTTTATATAGACACCGGAGGGGCTAGGGTTACACAACGTCGGTTACAAAGGAGGAGATATACATATCCGTATTGCCTAGCTTGCCTTCCACGCCAAGTAGAGTCCCATCCGAACACGGGACGAAGTCTTCAATCTCGTATCTTCATAGTCCAACAGTCCGGCCAAAGGATATAGTCCGGCTGTCCGGAGACCCCCAATCCAGGACTCCCTCAGTTGTGTTCTCATTCTAGCTCTCTCATCTTATGAAGTTTTACCTCCCTTCTCAACTGGAGTGCTGTCTGAAATCTTTCTTACCCTTGTGCCATTCTTTAAATAGTTCCGGAGGCAGTGTGTTGTTGATTTCATCAAGTATCCTCTCATCTTGTCAAGTTCATGTTCAATTCCTTCCATTTACAGTCGGAGTGCTATCCAAATTATATCATTCTTATTCCTTCTCTATCTTGTTAACCGGAGCGTTGTCATAATTGATCTTTATCGTTCCTTATACATCTCGTCTCTATCGGAGTGCTTGCGTGTACTTCATATCCATTGTAACATTTTTCTTATGTCTTTCAACCTACAAGGTTATAGTAATGTTCCTTGTTCCTCTTTTTCTAACGGGGTGTTTTCAACTTCGTTCTTCTCTGTTCTATTCTTTCTTTCAATTGTTTAACCTCTCAAGGTTCGTGGTTTCACTCATTTTTCCAAGAAGCAACTTAGTTTTACCTCCTCCTCTTCCTCTTTCGTTTTCTCTCCGGTGCCATCCTAGATCTCGAGACGATATCCTCTCGTACTGGTGGAGTGTTGTGACGCCCCGAGACCGACGCGCCAAGTGTCTTCCAGTTATTCGTTGTCTTTGCCATGTCATTTGCTTGTGTGTTGCATCTTGTCATGTCGTCATCCGCATCGCATCATCATGTTTTCGAAACTTGCATTAGTCCGGGTCTCCCAGTTCCTTCTGTTGTCCGTTCTGAGCCCAGACACACTTGCACGCGCCTGCGGCATGTCCGAAATGGTATTTTATAAGTGGCCGGAAAATGTTCTCGGATTGGGTTGAAAGTTGGCGTGCGGACTTGTTTTGTTGTAGGTAGGCCGCCTGCCAAGTTTCATCGCATTCGGAGTCCGTTTGATGCCCCAACGGATAACTATAGCGGCATTATAGTCGGTTAAACATCGGACGTTTTCGGTCTCCGAAAACTGTTGCCGGGATTTCCCTCTCTTTCCTACCTGGACCATCTACACAGTCCACTACCAACCGCCAGGCCCAACCTAACCCTTCTCCCCGAAACCCCTCCAAACCACCTGACCCCTCCTTTGCACAGTGCATCGAACCCCTCGCGCGCGTCCGAAAGTTGTCCCGAACCCGAACCGCTCAGTCATCACCGTTGCATTCAGATCATCTCCTAACATCCCTAAAACATCCCTGTTTTCTTGTTTGGACCCACCTAGCCTATTTATCCGGGAACGTCCGATTAAGATTGGATGGACCAAATGCCCTATCCAAAATACACTTGCTATATATAAGGCCACCTCCTACCAAATCAACCCAACCCTAATTTCTAGGAGGTTTATCCCCATCGCCGCCACCGCCCGGTCTCGATCCACCTCGGGATCCCCTTCTCCTCATTTTCCTCCACCCACCAACGGGAGCCCGAGCTCCTTCTCCCCGACCCCGAGCACTCGATCCACCTCGCCGGTGCCTCCTCCTCCAAATTTGATTGGGAGAGGAGATCCCAATCTGAAGCTTCCTTGCGCCCGCGGTCCAGCGCGCCCGTGCCAAGGCCTCGCCTCTTCCTCCTCTGCCCGACACCCACCGTCCTCGCAGTCTCCTGTAGCCTCCCGCTGCCGCGACCCCATTCACCTCATCGGGCCGAAGCTCGCCGTCGCCGATGACAACAACATCGTCGTCGCCCTCCTCCTCTCCTCCCGTGCGCGCATCCACTCAACCTCGTCGCCCTCCATCTTCATCGTCGCGCCGCCCGTGCTCCTCCGAACTGTCCAGCAGCAGCAGCGTACCCCAGCGTCCGCTCCTTTCATCCGCTCGCGGCACCAAGCCCGAGCCTCCCGTCGCCAAACGCCACCGTGGCCAGCCGCCGGAGCCAGACTGGACCATGTCGCAGCTCCTCTGCCTCCTTCCTTTCTCTCTTTCTCCTTCTCTGTCGTTTCTCTCTCCCTTCCTCATGCTTCGCTCTCTGTCTCTCAACGCAGGAAGCCTGGCATGGACATCATCTCTCCAGTGGGTTCGCGTCGCCTACTTCGCTCCGGGTCTGACTCCCTCCGCCTCGATTCGGTCGCTGCCGTCGCGCCAAGCTCCACCGTCGCCTGCACCGGCGCCCATCGTCACTTCCCGCACCAACCGCTCCTCCCAAGCTCCTCGCGTTGACCGCTCCGTGCCTCGCGTCATGCCCAAGTCCCTCGCGGCTCCACCGGAGACTGGTCCTCGCCGGCCTTCCCTGCACGCCCGCTGCCGCCATCCTGTTTCTTCCCGGCGAGAGCCTCACCTCTGCTTCGTCCGGTTTGAGAGAGCGCTGTCGTTCCCCCTACGCTGACCGATGCCAAGTCCCCCCGCGCCTGGAACCGCTCGATCCCGTTGACCACGCCCCGTGCTTCGTCCACCGCCTGGGCCTCCTACGCTGAACCGGGCCAAGGCCCATGGTGAGCTGCGCCCCCCCACCGCCTGTTCCTGGTGGCCTGACTACAGTTTCAGCCCGACTGTGTTTTTTTCAGTCCAGCGAATTTCCTATTTTTTTCCAGAGTAACCTGTTTTACAGAAAAACCCTCAGCATTCATGCATTTAATATCTAATTAACCATGCATCGGATTAAAATAAGTTATATATGAAACATGACTAGAATTTCATCTAGTTTCACAATATCCAACTTTCATGCATGTTTAAAATGTTTAAAATGATGTTTGATTAAATTTGCCATATTGCCATGCTAAAATGTTTTAATTCATAACTAAATAACCATAGCTCCAAACTTAACAAACTTTATATGTAAATGGGGTAGAAAAATGCCTAGTTTAACTTGGTGACCTTACTTTGCATGTTTAATAACTCTAAAATATGGTTTAGGGCAGAACAGTACCTAATCCAAAAATATGCTCATGAGGAGTTTCCGGACTTGTTGTTTGTTGTTCCGGCCTCATTTAAACTTGCCTAGATAGGTAGTTTTCATTTGCTCCAAACCTTGCCATGTTTAAGAACATTTAATATTGTTGCGTACATAAACGAGATCGAACTAAATAATCAAATGTGGTGTCCAACAATATGCAACTCGTTGCATATTGAGCTCCACTTAACTTGTAGTATTGTTTGTGCACTTTGCCATGCCATGCCTCATTAAACCGGACATGCATCATACTTGGTTGTGCATCATGCCATGCTTATGTGATGGTTGTTTACTATGTTGTGTGCTTCTTTTCGGTGTTGCTTCTGATAATGTCGCATTTGTGACGATTCGTTCGACTTTGTCCGCTTGTCTTCTTCATGGACTCGTTCTTCTTCCTTGCGGGATCTCATGCAAGATGATCATACCCTCGAAATCACTTCTATCTTTGCTTGCTAGTTGCTCGCTCTATTGCTATGACGCGATACCTACCACTTGCTATATCATGCCTCCCATATTGCCATGTCAAGCCTCTAACCCACCTTTCCTAGCAAACCGTTGTTTGGCTATGTTACCGCTTTGCTCAGCCCTTCTTATAGCGTTGCTAGTTGCAGGTGAAGTTGAAGTTTGTTCCATGTTGGAACATGGTTATTGTTGGGATATCACAATATCTCTTATATTAATTAATGCATCCATATACTTGGTAAAGGGTGGAAGGCTCGGCCTTATGCCTGGTGTTTTGTTCCACTCTTGCCGCCCTAGTTTCCGTCATACCGGTGTTATGTTCCTTGATTTTGCGTTCCTTACATGGTTGGGTGTTATGGGGACCCATTGGCAGTTCGCTTTGAATAAAACTCCTCCAGCAACGCCCAACCTTGGTTTTACCATTTGCCTCACCACCACCTATTTTTCCCTTGGGAGTCGCGCTCCCGAGGGTCATCTTTATTTTAACACCCCCCCGGGCCAGTGCTTCTCTAAGTGTTGGTCCAAACTGGGCGATGTCCGACGCCCCCTGGGCAACCAGGGTTTATGCCAACCCGACGTCTTGCCCATACGGTGTGCCCTAAGAATGAGATATGTGTAGCTCATATCGGGATTTGTCGGCACATTCGGGTGGCTTTGCTAGTCTTGTTTTACCATTGTCGAAATGTCTTGTAACCGGGATACCGAGTCTGATCAGGTCTTCCTAGGAGAAGGAATATCCTTTGTTGACCGTGAGAGCTTGTCATGGGCTAAGTTGGGATACCCCTGCAGGGTTTGAACTTACGAAAACCGTGCCCGTGGTTATGGGCAGATGGGAATTTGTTAATGTCCGGTTGTAGAGAACTTGACACCTAACTTAATTAAAATGCATCAACCGCGTGTGTGGAAGTGATGGTCTCTTCTCGGCAGGGTCCGGGAACTGAACACGGTTCTTGTGTTATGCTTGAATGTAAGTAGATTCAGGATCACTTATTGATCACTTCTAGTTCACGACCGTTGCTTTGCTTCTCTTCTCGCTCTTATTTGTGTATGTTAGCCACCATATATGCTTAGTGATTGCTGCAGCTCCACCTCACTACCCTTTCCTACCCATAAGCTTAAATAGTCTTGATCTCGCGGGTGTGAGATTGTTGAGTCCTCGTGGCTCACAGATACTTCCAAACAGTTGCAGGTGCCGATGATACCAGTGCAGATGACGCAACTGAGCTCCAGTGGGAGCTCGATGAAGATCTTGTTCGTTGTGTTGTTTCATTTCCTATTGATCAGTAGTGGAGCCCAGTTGGGACGATCGGGGATCTAGCATTTGGGGTTGTCTTTCTTTATTTGGTTCCGTAGTCGGACCTTGATTGTATTCTGGATGATGTAATGCTATATTTATGTATTGTGTGAAGTGGCGATTGTAAGCCAACTCTTTATCCCTTTCTTATTCAGTACATAGGATGTGTAAAGATTACCCCTCTTGCGACATGCCTACTATGCGGTTATGCCTCTAAGTCGTGCTCCGACACCTGGGAGATATAGCCGCATCGTGGGTGTTACAGTAAAACTTGCAACAACAAAGTAGAGGACGTCTAACTTGTTTTTGGAGGGCATGTTGTGATGTGATATGGTTAAGACGTGATGAGATATAAATTTTTGTATGAGATGATCATGGTTTGTAGAAGTTATCGGCAACTGGCAGGAGCCTTATGGTTGTCGCTTTATTGTATGAAATGCAATCGCCATGTAATTGCTTTACTTTATCACTAAGCGGTAGCGATAGTCGTAGAAGCAACAGTTGGCGAGACGACAACGATGCTACGATGGAGATCAAGGTGTTAAGACGGTGACGATGAAGATCATGACGGTGCTTTGGAGATGGAGATCAAAGGCACAAGATGATGATGGCCATATCATGTCACATATTTTGATTGCATGTGATGTTTATCTTTTATGCATCTTATTTTGCTTAGTACGGCGGTAGCTAATACTTCTGCAATGTATCTATAATTTTTGGTTGCTCCATGCAATATTATCTTCTGTTTTGGACATTATTGGGCTTTCTTATTCAGTTTTATATTATTTTTGGGACTAACCTATTAACCGGAGGCCCAGCCCAGAATTGTTGTTTTTTGCCTATTTTAGGGTTTCAAAGACAAGGAATATCAAACTGAGTCAAAATGGAATGAAACCTTCGGGAAAGTGATTTTTGGAACGAACAAGATCCAGGAGACTTGGACCCTACGTCAAGCAACCAACAGGGAAGCCATGAGGTAGGGGCGCGCCAACCCCCCCTGGCGTGCCCTCCACCCTCGTGGGCCCCCTGTTGCTCCACCGACGTACTCCTTCCTCCTATATATACCTACGTACCCCCAGACGATCAAATATGGAGCCAAAACCATAATTCCACCGCTGTAACTTTCTATATCCACGAGATCCCATCTCGGGGCCTGTTACAGAGCTCCGCCGGAGGGGGCATCAATCACGGAGGGCTTCTACATCAACACCATAGCCTCTCTGATGAAGTGTGAGTAGTTTACCTCAGACCTTCAGGTCCATAGTTATTAGCTAGATGGCTTCTTCTCTCTTTTTGGACTCAATACAAAGTTCTCCCCTCTCTTGTGGAGATCTATTTGATGTAATCTTCTTTTGCGGTGTGTTTGTTGAGACCGATGAATTGTGGGTTTATGATCAAGTTTATCAATGAACAATATTTGAATCTTCTCTGAATTCTTTTATGTATGAATGGTTATCTTTTCAAGTCTCTTCGAATTATCAGTTTGGTTTGGCCTACTAGATTGATCTTTCTTGCAATGGGAGAAGTGCTTAACTTCGGGTTCAATCTTGCGGTGTCCTTTCCTAGTGACAGTAGGGGCAGCAAGGTACGTATTGTATTGTTGCCATCGAGGATAACAAGATGGGTTTTTTTAATCATATTGCATGAATTTATCCCTCTACATCATGTCATCTTGCTTAAAGCGTTACTCTGTTCTCTTGAACTTAATACTCTAGATGCATGCTGGATAGCGGTCGATGTGTGGAGTAATAGTAGTAGATGCAGGCGGGAGTCGGTCTACTTGTCTTGGACGTGATGCCTATATACATGATCATACCTGGATATTCTCATAACTATGCTCAATTCTGTCAATTGCTCAACAGTAATTTGTTCACCCACCATAAAATACTTACGCTCTCGAGAGAAGCCACTAGTGAAACCTATGGCCCCCGGGTCTATCTTCATCATATTAATCTTCCAACACTTAGTTATTTCCTTTGCTTTTATTTTACTTTGCATCTTTATCATAAAAATACCAAAAATATTATCTTATCATATCTATCAGATTTCACTCTCGTAAGTGACCGTGTAGGGACTGACAACCCCTTATCGCGTTGGTTGTGAGGATTTATTTGTTTTGTGTAGGTGCGAGGGACTCGCGCGTAGCCTCCTACTGGATTGATACCTTGGTTCTCAAAAACTGAGGGAAAAACTTACGCTACTTTGCTGCATCACCATTTCCTCTTCAAGGGAAAACCAACGCAGTGCTCAAGAGGCAGCAAGAAGGATTTCTGGTGCCGTTGCCGGGGAGGTCTACGCAATAGTCAACATACCAAGTACCCATCACAAACCCTTATCTCCCGCATTACATTATTTGCCATTTGCCTCTCGTTTTCCTCTCCCCCACTTCACCCTTGTCGTTTTATTCGCCCTCTCTCTCTATCCTCCCTCTCTTTCTCCATTTGCCTTTTTTGCCCGTTCCTCATTTGCTTGTGTGTTGGATTGCTTGCTTGTCACGATGGCTCAAGGATAGAATTTCTCTTGATGTTGATTCTTTGAAACTTAGATCTATTCCACCTAAGCATGATATCAATGAGTCTCTCAAAGCCATGAGAATTTCCATTGATGACTGCAAAGAAAGAACCGCTAGGATGCGTGCTAAGAAAGATTCCTTTATAAGAGTGTGTTCTTCTAGTTTCCATGATAATAAAAATGAAGATCTAAAAGTTACTGATGTGTCCCCTATTAAATCTTTGTTTTGCAACATGAATCTTGATAATGATGGGACTCATTATGATCCACCTTTACCTAGAAGGCGTTCCAAAAATTCAGAGTTTTTAGATCTTGATGCTAAATTTGTTAAAACTGGGATTGAAGAGATCAAAACTCTAGATGTTAATGAACCTACTATTTTGGATTTCAAGGAATTTAATTATGATAGATGCTCTTTGATAGATTGTATTTCCTTGTTGCAATCCGTGCTAAATTCTCCTCATGCTTATAGTCAAAATAAAGCTTTCACTAAACATATTGTTGATGTTTTGATGCAATCTTATGAAGAAAAACTTGAGTTGGAAGTTTCTATCCCTAGAAAACTTTATGATGAGTGGGAACCAACTATTAAAATTAAAATTAAAGATCATGAATGCTATGCTTTGTGTGATTTGGGTGCTAGTGTTTCCACGATTCCAAGGACTTCATGTGATTTGCTAGGTTTCCGTGATTTTGATGATTGCTCTCTAAACTTGCACCTTGCGGATTCCACTATTCAGAAACCTATGGGAAGAATTAATGATGTTCTTATTGTTGCAAATAGGAATTATGTGCCCGTAGATTTTATTTTTCTTGACATAGATTGCAATCCTTCATGTCCTATTATTCTTGGTAGACCTTTCCTTAGAACGATTGGTGCAATTATTGATATGAAGGAAGGAAATATTAGATTCCAATTTCCGTTAAGGAAAGGCATGGAACACTTTCCTAGAAATAAAATTAAATTACCTTCTGAATCTATTATGAGAGACACTTATGGATTGCCTACCAAAGATGGCAATACCTAGATCTATCCTTGCTTTTTATGCCTAGCTAGGGGCGTTAAACGATAGCTCTTGTTGGGAGGCAAACCAATTTTATTTTTATTCCTTGCTTTTTGCTCCTGTTTAGTAATAAATAATTTATCTAGACTCTGTTTTGGTTGTGTATTTTGTGTTTAATTAGTGTTTGTGCCAAGTAGAACCGTTGGGAAGACTTGGGGAAAGTCTTGTTAATCTTGCTGTAAAAAACAGAAACTTTAGCGCTCACAAGAACTGCTGCCATTTTTATTTGGAAAGTGCTATTTAGTTAATTATTTTTGCATATAATTAATAGATAAATTCCTCACGTCCAGCAATTTATTTTATAATTTTTGGGGTTCCAGATCTTGCGCTAGTTACAGATTACTAAAGACTGTTCTGTTTTTGACAGATTCTGTTTTTCGTGTGCTGTTTGCTTATTTTGATGAATCTATGGCTAGTAAAATAGTTTATAAACCATAGAGAAGTTGTAATACAGTAATTTTAAGACCAATATAAATAAAGAATGAGTTAATTACAGTACCTTGAAGTGGTGTTTTGTTTTCTTTCGCTAACGGAGCTCACGAGATTTTATACTTTAAGTTTTGTGTTGTGAAGTTTTCAAGTTTTGGGTAAAGATTTGATGGATTATGGAACAAGGAGTGGCAAGAGCCTAAGCTTGGGGATGCCCATGGAACCCCCAAGATAATCTAAGGACACCTAAAAGCCAAAGCTTGGGGATGCCCCGGAAGGCATCCCCTCTTTCGTCAACTTCTATCGGTAACTTTACTTGGAGCTATATTTTTATTCACCACATGATATGTGTTTTGCTTGGAGCGTCTTGTATGATTTGAGTCTTTATTTGTTAGTTTTCCACAATCATCTTTGCTGTACACACCTTTTGAGAGAGAGACACATGATTCGGAAATTATTAGAATACTCTATGTGCTTCACTTATATCTTTTGAGTTATATAGTTTTTGCTCTAGTGCTTCACTTATATCTTTTAGAGCACGTCGGTGGATTTATTTTATAGAAACTACTGATCTCTCATGCTTCACATAGATTATTTTGAGAGTCTTAAATAGCATGGTAATTTGCTTAAATAATCCTAATATGCTAGGTATACAAGATTAGTAAAACTTTCTTATGAGTGTGTTGAATACTAAGAGAAGTTTGAAACTTGATAATTGTTTTGAGATATGGAGATGGTGATATTAGAGTTGTGCTAGTT
The DNA here is from genome assembly GCF_056163025.1 of Triticum urartu. NCBI lineage: Eukaryota > Viridiplantae > Streptophyta > Magnoliopsida > Poales > Poaceae > Triticum > Triticum urartu. Next base: position 504,989,217 of record NC_141873.1, on the reverse strand, counting down.
GAGTAGTTGTGAATTTGAGAAATTCTTGTGTTGAAGTTTTTGATTCCCGTAGCATGCACGTATGGTGAACCGTTATGTGATGAAGTCGGAGCATGATTTATTTATTGATCGTCTTCCTTATGAGTGGCGGCCGTGGACGAGCGATGGTCTTTTCCTACCAATCTATCCCCCTAGGAGCATGCATGTAATACTTTGCTTCGATAACTAATAGATTTTTGCAATAAGTATGTGAGTTCTTTATGACTAATGTTGAGTCCATGGATTATACACACTCTCACCCTTCCACCATTGCTAGCCTCTCTAATATCGCGCACCTTTCGCCGGTATCATACACCCACCATATACCTTCCTCAAAACAGCCACCATACCTACCTATTATGGCATTTCCATAGCCATTCCGAGATATATTGCCATGCAACTTTCCACCGCTCCGTTTATTATGACACACTTCATCATTGTCATATTACTTTGCATGATCATGTAGTTGACATTGTATTTGTGGCAAAGACGCCATTCATAATTCTTTCATACATGTCGCTCATGAGTCATTGCATATCCCGGTACACCGCCAGAGGCATTCACATAGAATCATATTTTGTTCTAAGTATGGAGTTGTAATTCTTGAGTTGTAAGAAAATAAAAGTGTGATGATCATCATTATTAGAGCATTGTCCCAAGTGAGGAAAGGATGATGGAGACTATGATTCCCCCACAAGTCGGGATGAGACTCTGGACAAAAAACAAATAAAAAATAAAAGAGGCCATAAAAAAGAAGAGAAAAGGCCCAAATAAAAAAATGAGAGAAAAAGAGAGAAGGGGCAATGCTACTATCCTTTTACCACACTTGTGCTTCAAAGTAGCACCATGATCTTCATGATAGAGAGTCTCCTATGTTATCACTTTCATATACTAGTGGGAATTTTTCATTATAGAACTTGGCTTGTATATTCCAATGATGGGCTTCCTCAAAATGCCCTAGGTCTTCATGAGCAAGCAAGTTGGATGCACACCCACTTAGTTCCTTTTTGAGCTTTCGTACACTTATAGCTCTAGTGCATCCGTTGCATCGCAATCCCTACTCACTCACATTGATATCTATTGATAGGCATCTCCATAGCCTGTTGATACGCCTAGTTGATGTGAGACTATCTTCTCCCTTTGTCTCCTCCACAACCACCATTCTATTCCACCTAAAGTGTTATGTGGCTCACGCTCATGTATTGCGTAAAGATTGAAAAAGTTTGAGAATGTCAAAAGTATGAAACAATTGCTTGGCTTGTCATCGGGGTTGTGCATGATTTAAATATTTTGTGTGGTGAAGATAGAGCATAGCCAGACTATATGATTTTGTAGGGATAACTTTCTTTGGCCATGTTATTTTGAGAAGACATAATTGCTTAGTTAGTATGCTTGAAGTATTATTATTTCTATGTCAATATTAAACTTTTGTCTTGAATCTTTCGGATCTGAATATTCATGCCACAATTAAGAAGACTTACATTGAAATTATGCCAAGTAGCATTCCACATCAAAAATTCTATTTTTATCATTTACCTACTCAAGGACAAGCAGGAATTAAGTTTGGGGATGCTTGATACGTCTCCAACGTATCTATAATTTTTGATTGCTCCAGGCTATATTATCTTCTGTTTTGGACATTATTGGGCTTTATTATTCAGTTTTATATTATTTTTGGGACTAACCTATTAACCGGAGGCCCAGCCCAGAATTGTTGTTTTTGCCTATTTTAGGGTTTCGAAGAAAAGGAATATCAAACGGAGTCCAAACAGAATGAAACCTTCGAGAACGTTATTTTTGGAACGAACAAGATCCAGGAGACTTGGACCCTACGTCAAGCAACCAACAGGGAAGCCACGACGTAGGGGCGCGCCTACCCCCCTAGGCGCGCCTCCACCCTCGTGGGCCCCCTGTTGCTCCACCGACGTACTCCTTCCTTCTATATATACCTACGTACCCCCAAACGATCAAATACGAAGCCAAAACCCTAATTCCACTGTCGTAACTTTCTGTATCCACGAGATCCCATCTTGGGGCCTGTTTCGGAGCTCCGCCAGAGGGGGCATCGATCACAGAGGGCTTCTACATCAACACCATAGCCTCTCCGATGAAGTGTGAGTAGTTTACCTCAGACCTTCAGGTCCATAGTTATTATCTAGATGGCTTCTTCTCTCTTTTTGGATCTCAATACAAAGTTCTCCCCCTCTCTTTTGGAGATCTATTCGATGTAATCTTCTTTTGCGATGTGTTTGTTGAGACTGATGAATTGTGGGTTTATGATCAAGTTTATCTATGAACAATATTTGAATCTTCTCTGAATTATTTTATGTATGATTGGTTATCTTTGCAAGTCTCTTCGAATTATCAGTTTGGTTTGGCCTACTAGATTGATCTTTCTTGCAATGGGAGAAGTGCTTAGCTTTGAGTTCAATCTTGCGGTGTCCTTTCCTAGTGACAGTAGGGGCAGCAAGGCACGTATTGTATTGTTGCCATAGAGGATAACAAGATGGGTTTTTTTATCATATTGCATGAATTTATCCCTCTAAATCATGTCATCTTGCTTAAAGCGTTACTTTGTTCTCTTGAACTTAATACTCTAGATGCATGCTGGATAGCGGTCGATGTGTGGAGTAATAGTAGTAGATGCAGGCAGGAGTCGGTCTACTTGTCTTGGACGTGATGCCTATATACATGATCATACCTGGATATTCTCATAACTATGGTCAATTCTGTCAATTGCTCAACAGTAATTTGTTCACCCACCATAAAATAATTATGCTCTCGAGAGAAGCCACTAGTGAAACCTATGGCCCCCGGGTCTATCTTCATCATATTAATCTTCCAACACTTAGTTATTTCCTTTGCTTTTATTTTACTTTGCATCTTTATCATAAAAATACCAAAAATATTATCTTATCATATCTATCAGATCTCACTCTTGTAAGTGACCGTGTAGGGATTGACAACCCCTTATCGCGTTGGTTGCGAGGATTTATTTGTTTTGTGTAGGTGCAAGGGACTCACGCGTAGCCTCCTACTGGATTGATACCTTGGTTCTCAAAAACTGAGGGAAATACTTACGCTACTTTGCTGCATCACCCTTTCCTCTTCAAGGGAAAACCAACGCAGTGCTCAAGAGGTAGCAGTAGCATTATAAGATGATCCCTCACTAAAATTTCAAGGTATAAGTGTTCTTCCTGAGTATGCACCATTGCTATAGTTCGTCGTGCCGAGACACCATGTGATGATCGGGTGTGATAGGCTCTACGTTCACATACAAGGGGTGCAAGCCAATTTTGCACATGCAGAATACTCGGGTTAAACTTGACGAGCCTAGCATATGCAGATATGGCCTTGGAACATTGAGACCGAAAGGTCGAACGTGAATCATATAGTAGATATGATCAACATATAGATGTTCACCATTGAAAACTACTCTATCTCACGTGATGATCGGACATGGTTTAGTTGATATGGATCACATGATCATTTAGATGACTAGAGGGATGTCTATCTAAGTGTGAGTTCTTAAGTAATATGATTAACTGAACTTTAATTTATCATGAACTTAGTCATGATAGTTTTTGCTATCTGTGATGTTGTAGATCAATGGCCCGTGCTACCGTTCCCTTGAATTTTAATGCGTTCCTAGAGAAAGCTAAGTTGAAAGATGATGGTAGAAACTACACGGACTGGGTCAGTAACTTGAGGATTATCCTCATTGATGCACAGAAGAATTACGTCCTGGAAGCACCGCTAGGTGCAAGGCCCGCTGCAGGAGCAACTCCGGACGTTATGAATGTCTAGCAGACTAAAGCTGATGACTACTCGATAGTTCAGTGTGCCATGCTTTACGGCTTAGAATCGGGACTTCAAAGACGTTTTAAATGTCATGGAGCATATGAGATGTTCCAGGAGTTGAAGTTAATATTTCAATCAAATGCCCAAGTTGAGAGATATGAAGTCTCCAACAAGTTCTATAGCTGCAAGATGGAGGAGAATAGTTATGTCATGAACACATACTCAGAATGTCTGGGTACCATAACCACTTGACTCAACTGGGAGTTAATCTTCCTGATGATAGTGTCACTGACAGAGTTCTTCAATCACTACCACCTTGCTATAAAGGCTTCGTGATGAACTATAACATGCAAGGGATGGAAAAGACAATTCCCGAGCTCTTCGCGATGCTTAAGGCTGTGGAGGTAGAAATAAAGAAGGAGCATCAAGTGTTGATGGTTAACAAGACCATTAGTTTCAAGAAAAAGGGTAAAGGGAAGACGGGGAACTTCAAGAAGAATAGCAAGAAAGCTGCTACTCCCGGGAAGAAGCCCAAGTCTGGACCTAAGCCTGAAACTGAGTGCTTCTACTGCAAGCAGACTGGTCACTGGAAGCGGAACTGCCCCAAGTATTTGGCGGATAAGAAGGATGGCAAAGTGAAAGGTATATTTGATATACATGTTATTGATGTGTACATTACTAATGCTCGTAGTAGCGCCTGGGTATTTGATACTGGTTCTGTTGCTCATATTTGCAACCCGAAACAGGGGCTACGGATTAAATGAAGATTGGCTAAGGACGAGGTGACGATGCGCGTCGAAAATGGTTCCAAGGTTGATGTGATCGCCGTCGGCACGCTACCTCTACATCTACCGTCGGGATTAGTTTTAGACCTGAATAATTGTTATTTGTTGTCAGCGTTGAGCATGAACATTATATCTAGATCTTGTTTGATGCGAGACGATTATTAATTTAAACCGGAGAATAATGGTTGTTCTATTTATATGAGTAACATCTTTTATGGTCATGCACCCTTGATGAGTGGTCTATTTTTGTTGAATCTCGATCGTAGTGATACACATATTCATAATATTGAAACCAAAAGATGCAAAGTTAATAATGATAGTGCAATTTATTTGTGGCACTGCTGTTTAGGTCATATTGGTGTAAAGCGCATGAAGAAACTCCATGCTGATGGGCTTTTGGAATCACTTGATTATGAATCACTTGATACTTGCGAACCATGCCTCATGGGCAAGATGAATAAGACTTCGTTCTCCAGAACAATGGAGCGAGCCACTGACTTATTGGAAATAATACATACTGATGTATGCGGTCCAATGAGTGTTGAGCGCTCGCGGCGGGTATCGTTATTTTCTTACCTTCACAGATGATTTGAGCAGATATGGGTATATCTACTTAATGAAACATAAGTCTGAAACATTTGAAAAGTTCAAAGAATTTCAGAGTGAAGTGGAAAATCATCGTAAAAAGAAAATAAAGTTTCTACGATCTGATCGTGGAGGTGAATATTTGAGTTATGAGTTTGGTCTTCATTTGAAACAATGTGGAATAGTTTCGCAACTCACGCCACCTGGAACACCATAGCGTAATGGTGTGTCCGAACATTGTAACTGTACTTTATTAGATATGGTGCGATCTATGATGTCTCTTGCCGATTTACCACTATCCTTTTGGGGTTATGGTTTAGAGACGTATGCATTCACATTAAATAGGGCACCATCTAAATCCATTGAGACGACACCATATGAATTGTGGCTTGTCAAGAAACCTAAGTTATCATTTCTTAAAGTTTGGGGTTGCGATGCTTATGTGAAAAATCTTCAACCTGATAATCTCGAACCCAAATCGGAGAAATGCGTCTTCATAGGATATCCAAAGGAAACTGTTGGGTACACCTTCTATCACAGATCCGAAGGCAAGATATTCGTTGCGAAGAAAGGATCCTTTTTAGAGAAGGAGTTTCTCTCGAAAGAAGTGAGTGGGAGGAAAGTAGAACTTGATGAGGTAATTATACCTTCTCCCGAATTGGAAAGTAGTTCATCGCAGAAATCAGTTCCAGTGATGCCTACACCAATTATTGAGGAAGTTAATGATGATGATCATGAAACTTAAGATCAAGTTACTACCGAACCTCGTAGGTTAACCAGAGTATGTTCCGCACCAGAGTGGTATGGTAACCCTGTTCTGGAAGTCATGTTACTAGACCATGATGAACCTATGAACTATGAGGAAGCGATGATGAGCCCAGATTCTACGAAATGGCTTGAGGTGGGATCCATGTATGAGAACAAAGTGTGGACTTTGGTTGACTTGTCCGATGATCGGCAAGCCATAGAGAATAAATGCAACTTCAAGAAGAAGACTGACGCTGACGGTAATGTTACTGTCTACAAAGCTTGACTTGTTGCGAAAGGTTTTCAACAAGTTCAAGGAGTTGACTATGATGAGAACTTCTCACCCGTAGCGATGCTTTAGTCTGTCTGAATCATGTTAGCAATTGCCGCATTTTATGATTATGAAATTTGGCAAACGGATGTCAAAACTGCATTCCTTAATGGGTATCTTAAAGAAGAGTTGTATATGACGCAACTAGAAGGTTTTGTCAATCCAAAAGGTGCTAACAAATTGTGCAAGCTCCAGCGATCCATTTATGGACTGGTGAAAGCATCTCGGAGTTGGAATATACGCTTTGATAGTGTGATCAAAGCATATGGTTTTATACAGACTTTTGGAGAAGCCTATATTTACAAGAAAGTGAGTGGGAGCTATTTAGCATTTCTAATATTATATATGGATGACATATTGTTGATTGGAAATAATACAGAATTTCTGGATAGCATAAAATGATACTTGAATAAGAATTTTTCAATGAAAGACCTCGGTGAGGCTGTTTATATATTGGGCATCAAGATCTATAGAGATAGATCAAGATGCTTAATTGGACTTTCACAAAGCAGATACCTTGATAAAGTTTTAAAGAAGTTCAAAATGGATCAGTCAAAGAAAGGGTTCTTGCCTGCGTTACAAGGTGTGAAGTTGAGTCAGACTCAATGCTCGACCACTGCAGAAGATAAAGAGAAAATGAAAGTCACTCCCTATGCCTCAGCCATAGGTTCTATCATGTATGCAATGTTGTGTACCAGACCTAATGTGTGCCTTGCTATAAGTTTAGCAGGGAGGTACCAAAGTAATCCAGGAGTGGATCACTGGACAGCGGTCAAGAACATCCTGAAATTCTTGAAAAGGACTAAGGATATGTTTCTCGTTTATGGAGGTAACAAAGAGCTTGTCGTAAATGGTTACGTCGATGCAAGCTTTGACACTGATCCGGATGACTCTAAGTCGCAAACCGGATACATATCCGATAACCCCCAGAACCATTCCGATGTCCGAATATAGTCGTCCAATATATCAATCTTCATGTCTCGACCATTTCGAGACTCCTCGTCATGTCCGTGATCACATCCGGGACTCTGAGCAACCTTCGGTACATCAAAACTCATAAACTCATATTATAACCCGCATCGAAACGTTCAGCGTGCGGACCCTCCGGGTTCAAGAACTATGTAGAGATGACCGAGACATGTCTCCGTTCAATAACCAATAGCGGAACCTGGATGCTCATATTGGCTCCCACATATTCTACGAAGATCTTTATCGGTCAAACCGCATAACAACATGCATTGTTCCCTTTGTCATCGGTATGTTACTTGCCCGAGATTCGATCATCAGTATCTTCATACCTAGTTCAATATCGTTGCCGGCAAGTCTCTTTACCCGTTCCGTAATACATCATTCCGCAACTAACGCATTAGTTTCAATTCTTGCAAGGCTTTAAGTGATGTGCATTACCAAGAGGGCCCATAGATACCTCTCCGACAATCGGAGTGACAAATCCTAATCTCGAAATACGCCAACCCAACAAGTACCTTTGGAGACACCTGTAGAGCACCTTTATAATCACCCAGTTATGTTGTGGCATTTGGTAGCACACAAAGTGTTCCTCCGGTAAACGGGAGTTGCATAATCTCATAGTCATAGGAACATGTATAAGTTATGGAGAAAGTAATAGCAATAAACTAAACGATCAAGTGCTAAGCTAACGGAATGGGTCAAGTCAATCACATCATTCTCCTAATGATATGATCCCGTTAATCAAATGACAACTCATGTCTATGATTAGGAAACATAACCATCTTCGATCAACGAGCTTGTCAAGTAGAGGCTTACTAGTGACACTCTGTGTGTCTATGTATTCACACATGTATTATTTTTCCGATTAATACAATTATAGCATGAATAATAAACATTTATCATGATATAAGGAAATAAATAATAACTTTATTATTGCCTCTAGGGCATATTTCCTTCAATAGGATCGATTGTCGTACTATCAAGGGGGGGCTCTCGATGAGTAGCTTGATCGTATCATTCGTTGAGAGCTCAAACCATTGCATCCTTGCATCATCTTTCTTGGTTCTTGTTTGGTTCTCGTTGTGATTCTTAGAGCTTATGGTCATCTTGATGACAAGCTCGAGTTCATCGAAAACGGAGTTCACATGCATCTTCTATGATGTTTTCAATGTTGGAGGTTATGCTCGTTCTTCTCTGTTGAAGGTCTCACTCCTCCATTTGTTAGGCATACCTCCCCTGCCTCTTCTTACGTCTCTGTTGAAGGTCTCACTTCTTCTCTGTTGAAGGTCATCTTGTTTCCAACAAGCTTGAGTTTGCTCAATTCGGAGCTCATATGCAGAAGTTATGGCAGTTCTTGTTTTCTTGAGTGTGGTTTTTGTCTGGTCCCAGCGGTAGTACCACGAGCCCAAGCGGTAGTACCGCTTGGAGCTCTCAGCCGTAGCACCGCTGCAGTGCCGCTCTTCTACCGCCTCGATTTTGGGTCCTGCTCTTTTCGTGTCAGGTTTAGCAGTAGTTGCACGACAGTAAGGCACGGTAGTACCGCCTAAGCGGTAGTACCGCTTTGGTCGGGCGGTAGTACCATTTCTGCTTCACTGCCGCCATACTCTGCTCTGCCTGCCTCTTTTGGTCCCGTGTTCTGCTCCTCCAGCGGTAGTACCACAGGGGTGAGCGGTAGTACAGCTTATATGCGGTACTACCGCCCCAAGGTTCATGTTTTGTTGCTCCTTTTCCCGGTTTCTTCCACCTGAGCGGTAGTACCGCTCGTGTGCGGTCTGAGCACATAACAGTTGGATTTTTCCCCTCCTATAAAAGGTGGTCTTCTTCCCCAATGAACCTTATACTTTGAGCTCGTGTTCTTCCCCCATTGTTGACCTTCTTCGAGCTTGCTAACTCTCAATCCCTTCATGGATTCTTGCTAGTTTTTGAGGGAAAATAGAGAGGAGATCTAGATCCACATTTCCACCAATCACTTTCTCCTCTATGTGAGGGGAACCCCTTGGCTCTAGATCTTGGAGTTCCTCGTGTTCTCTTCTTCGATCTTCCTCTCATTTTCCTCCCTAGCATTTATTGCTTCGGTGGGATTTGGGAGAGAAGGACTTGGGCACTCCGTGTGCCCTTGCCATTGCATTTGGTGCATCGGTTTGAGTTCTCCACGGTGATACGTGGAAGTTACAAGTTGAGAAGCTTATTACTCTTGGGTGCTTGGTACCCTTGAGCTTGTTCCTCTTGGATGCTTGGGCGCCCTAGACGGTTGAGGTCACCTCGGAGCCATATTCCATTTTGAAGCTTCGTGGTGTCGTTGGGGAGTTAACCCCAACCTTTGTGGTGTTCGGAGCTCAATCATTGTGGTGTAAAGCTCCGAGCAAGCATCGGGGTCTCCAATTAGGTTGTGGAGATCGCCCCGAGCAATTTGATGGGTTCCGGTGACCGCCCCCAAGGGTTGCCAAAGTGTACGGGTTCGGTAACTGCCCCCAAGGGTTGCCATTTGTACGGGTTCGGTGACCGCCCTCAAGGGTCCCTTAGTGGAATCACGGCATCTTGCATTGTGCGAGGGCGTGAGGAGATTACGGTGGCCCTAGTGGCTTCTTGGGGAGCATTGTGCCTACACACCGCTCCAAACGGAGATTAGCATCTGCAAGGGTGTGAACTTCATGATACATCATCGTCTCCACGTGCCTCGGTTATCTCTTACTCGAGCCCTTTACTTATGCACTTTACTTTGTGATAGCCATATTGTTTCTTGTCATATATCTTGCTATCACTTAGTTGTTTATCTTGCTTAGCATAAGTTGTTGGTGCACATAGGTGAGCCTAGTTGTTGTTGGTTTTGTGCTTGTCAAATTAACCGCTAGGTTTATTCTGCATTTGTTCAAGCCTAAACCGTAATTATTTTAAAGCGCCTATTCACCCCCCCCCCTCTAGGCGACATCCACGATCTTTCAAAGGGCCATTATATTGCTGAGTGTGTTGCTGAGTTGTGTGACACTTGTGGCAAGCCGGTGAAGGAAATATGCCCTAGAGGCAATAATAAAGTTATTATTTATTTCCTTATTTCATGATAAATGTTTATTATTCATGCTAGAATTGTATTAACCGGAAACATAATACATGTGTGAATACATAGACAAACAGAGTGTCACTAGTATGCCTCTACTTGACTAGCTCGTTGATCAAAGATGGTTAAGTTTCCTAACCATAGACATGAGTTGTCATTTGATTAACGGGATCACATCATTAGGAGAATGATGTGATTGACTTGACCCATTCCGTTAGCTTAGCACTTGATCGTTCAGTTTGTTGCTATTGCTTTCTTCATGACTTATACATGTTCCTATGACTATGAGATTATGCAACTCCCGTTTACCGGAGGAACACTTTGTGTGCCACCAAACGTCACAACGTAACTGGGTGATTATAAAGGTGCTCTACAGGTGTCTCCAAAGGTACTTGTTGGGTTGGCGTATTTCGAGATTAGGATTTGTCACTCCGATTATCGGAGAGGTATCTCTGGGCCCACTCGGTAATGCACATCACTATAAGCCTTGCAAGCATTGCAACTAATGAGTAAGGAGACTTGCCGGTAACGAGATTGAACTAGGTATTGAGATACCGACGATCGAATCTCGGGCAAGTAACATACCGATGACAAAGGGAACAACGTATGTTGTTATGCGGTCTGACCGATAAAGATCTTCGTAGAATATGTAGGAGCCAATATGGGCATCCGGGTCCCGCTATTGGTTATTGACCAGAGAGGTGTCTCGGTCATGTCTACATAGTTCTCGAACCCGTAGGGTCCGCACGCTTAACGTTCGTTGATGATATAGTACTATATGAGTTATGTATGTTGATGACCGAATGTTGTTCGGAGTCCGAGATGAGATCACGAACATGACGAGGAACTCCGGAATGGTCCGGAGATAAAGTTTGATATATGGGATAATAGTGTTTGGTCTCCGGAAGGGTTCCGGAATTCACCGGAAGGGGTTCCGGATGTTTCCCAAAATGTTTGGGTACGAGAACACTTTATTTGGGCCAAAGGGGAAAGCCCACAAGGTTTTTGGAAAGCGCAAAAGGAAGTTTTGCGGAGTCCAGGGGCCAGACGCTAGGGTCCCTGGTGTCTGGGTCCAGACGCCGAGAACCCTGGCGTCTGGCCCTGAAGTCCGAGAAGGACTCTTGCCTTTCGGGTGAAACCGACTTGGTGGAGGCTTTTATTCCAAGTTTCGACCCCAAGGCTCAACATATAAATAGAGGGGTAGGGCTAGCAACCAAGACACATCTAGAAACACCAAGCCGTGTGTCGGCAACCCCGTCCCCTCTAGTTTATCCTCCGTCATAATTTTCGTAGTGCTTAGGCGAAGCCCTACGGAGATTGTTCTTCACCAACACCGTCACCACGCCGTCGTGCTACCGGAACTCATCTACTACTTCGCCCCTCTTGCTGGATCGAGAAGGCGAGGACGTCACGGAGCCGAACGTGTGCAGAACTCGGAGGTGCCGTGCTTTCGGTACTTGGATCGGTCGGACGTGAAGACGTACGACTACATCAACCGCGTTGATATAACGCTTCCGCGAACGGTCTACGAGGGTACGTAGACAACACTCTCCCCTCTCGTTGCTATGCATCTCCATGATCCTGCGTGTGCGTAGGAAATTTTTGAAATTACTACGTTCCCCAATAGTGGCATCCGAGCCAGGTTTTATGCGTAGATGTCATATGCACGAGTAGAACACAAGTGAGTTGTGGGCGATATAAGTCATACTGCTTACCAGCATGTCATACTTTGGTTCGGCAGTATTGTTGGATGATGCGGCCCGGACCGACATTACGCGTACGCTTATGCGAGACTGGTTCTACCGATGTGCTTTGCACACAGCTGGCTGGCGGGTGTCAGTTTCTCCAACTTTAGTTGAACCAAGTGTGGCTACGCCCGGTCCTTGCGAAGGTTAAAACAGCACCAACTTGACAAACTATCGTTGTGTTTTTGATGCATAGGTAAGAACGGTCCTTGCTCAGCCCGTAGCAGCCACGTAAAACTTGCAACAACAAAGTAGAGGACGTCTAACTTGTTTTTGCAGGGCATGTTGTGATGTGATATGGTCAAGACATGATGCTAAATTTTATTGTATGAGATGATCATGTTTTTTAACCAAGTTATTGGCAACTGGCAGGAGCCATATGGTTGTCGCTTTATTGTATGCAATGCAATCGCCCTGTAATGCTTTACTTTATCACTAAGCGGTAGCGATAGTCGTGGAAGCATAAGATTGGCGAGACAACAACGATGCTATGATTGAGATCAAGGTGTCGCGCCAGTGACGATGGTGATCATGAAGGTGCTTCAGAGATGGAGATCACAAGCACAAGATGATGATGGCCATATCATATCACTTATATTGATTGCATCTGATGTTTATCTTTTATGCATCTTATCTTGCTTTGATTGATGGTAGCATTATAAGATGATCCCTCACTAAATTAGCAAAGTATAAGTGTTCTCCCTGAGTATGCACCGTTGCAAAAGTTCTTCGTGCTGAGACACCACGTGATGATCGGGTGTGATAGGCTCTATGTTCAAATACAACGGGTGCAAAACAGTTGCACACGCGGAATACTCAGGTTAAACTTGACGAGCCTAGCATATAACAGATATGGCCTCGGAACACGAAGACCGAAAGGTCGAGCGTGAATCATATAGTAGATATGATCAACATAGTGATGTTCACCATTGATACTACTCCATCTCACATGATGATCGGACGTGGTTTAGTTGATATGGATCACGTGATCACTTAGAGGATTAGAGGGATGTCTATCTAAGTGGGAGTTCTTAAATAATATGATTAAATTGAACTTAAATTTATCATGAACTTAGTACCTGATAGTATCTTGCTTGTCTATGTTGATTGTAGATAGATGGCCCGTGCTATTGTTCTGTTGAATTTTAATGTGTTCCTTGAGAAAGCAAAGTTGAAAGATGATGGTAGCAATTCCACAGACTAGGTCCGTAACTTGAGGATTATCGTCATTGCTGCACAGAAGAATTACGTCCTGGAAGCACCGCTAAGTGCCAAGCCTACTGCAGGAGCAACACCAGATGTTATGAACGTCTGGCAGAGCAAAGCTGATGACTACTCGATAGTTCAGTGTGCCATGCTTTACGGCTTAGAACTGGGTCTTCAACGACGTTTTGAACATCATGGAGCATATGAGATGTTCCAGGAGTTGAAGTTAATATTTCAAGCAAATGCCCGGATTGAGAGATATGAAGTCTCCAATAAGTTCTATAGCTGCAAGATGGAGGAGAATAGTTCTGTCAGTGAACATATGCTCAAAATGTCTGGGTATCATAATCACTTGACTCAACTGGGAGTTAATCTTCCTGTTGATAGTGTCATTGACAGAGTTCTTCAATCACTGCCACCAAGCTACAAAAGCTTCGTGATGGACTATAATATGCAAGGGATGAATAAGACTATTCCCGAGCTCTTCGCGATGCTAAAAGCAGCGGAGGTAGAAATCAAGAAGGAGCATCAAGTGTTGATGGTCAATAAGACCACCAGTTTCAAGAAAAAGGGCAAAGGGAAGAAGAAGGGGAACTTCAAGAAGAACAGCAAACAAGTTGCTGCTCAGGAGAAGAAACCCAAGTTTGGACCTAAGCCTGAGACTGAGTGCTTCTACTGCAAGCAGACTGGTCACTGGAAGCGGAACTACCCCAAGTATTTGGCGGATAAGAAGGATGGAAAAGTGAACAAAGGTATATGTGATATACATGTTATTGATGTGTACCTTACTAATGCTCGCAGTAGCACCTGGGTATTTGATACTGGTTCTGTTGCTAACATTTGCAACTCGAAACAGGGGCTACGAATTAAGCGAAGATTGGCTAAGGACGAGGTGACGATGCGCGTGGGAAATGGTTCCAAAGTCGATGTGATCGCGGTCGGCACGCTACCTCTACATCTACCTTCGGGATTAGTATTAGACCTAAATAATTGTTATTTGGTGCCAGCGTTGAGCATGAACATTATATCTGGATCTTGTTTGATGCGAGATGGTTATTCATTTAAATCAGAGAATAATGGTTGTTCTATTTATATGAGTAATATCTTTTATGGTCATGCACCCTTGAAGAGTGGTCTATTTTTTCTAAATCTCGATAGTGGTGATACACATATTAATAATATTGAAGCCAAAAGATGCAGAGTTGATAATGATAGTGCAACTTATTTGTGACACTGCCGTTTAGGTCATATCGGAGTAAAGCGCATGAAGAAACTCCATACTGATGGACTTTTGGAACCACTTGATTATGAATCACTTGGTACTTGCGAACCGTGCCTCATGGGCAAGATGACTAAAACGCCGTTCTCCGAAACTATGGAGAGAGCAACAGATTTGTTGGAGATCATACATACAGATGTATGTGGTCCAATGAATGTTGAAGCTCGTGGCGGATATCATTATTTTCTCACCTTCACGGATGATTTAAGCAGATATGTGTATATCTACTTAATGAAACATAAGTCTGAAACATTTGAAAAGTTCAAAGAATTTCAGAGTGAAGTTGAAAATCATCGTAACAAGAAAATAAAGTATCTATGATTTGATCGTGGAGGAGAATATTTGAGTTATGAGTTTGGTCTTCATTTGCAACAATGCGGAATAGTTTCACAACTCACGCCACCCGGAACACCACAGTGAAATGGTGTGTCCGAACGTCGTAATCGTACTTTACTAGATATGGTGTGATCTATGATGTCTCTTACTGATTTACCGCTATCGTTTTGGGGATATGCTTTAGAGACGGCCGCATTCACCTTAAATAGGGCACCATCGAAATCCGTTGAGACGACGCCTTATGAACTATGGTTTGGTAAGAAACCAAAGTTGTCGTTTCTGAAAGTTTGGGGCTGCGATGCTTATGTGAAAAAGCTTCAACCTGATAAGCTCGAACCCAAATCGGAGAAATGTGTCTTCATATGATACCCAAAGGAGACTGTTGGGTACACCTTCTATCACAGATCCGAAGGCAAGACTTTTGTTGCTAAATTCGGAGTTTTTCTAGAGAAGGAGTTTCTCTCGAAAGAAGTGAGTGGGAGGAAAGTAGAACTTGATGAGGTAATTGTACCTGCTCCCTTATTGGAAAGTGGTTCATCACAGAAAACGGTTTCTGCGACACCTATACCAATTAGTGAAGAAGTTGATGATGATGATCATGAAACTTTAGATCAAGTTGTTACTGAACCTCGTAGGTCAACCAGAGTAAGATGCGCACCAGAGTGGTACGGTAATCCTGTTCTGGAAGTTATGTTACTGGACCATAACGAACCTACGAACTATGAAGAAGCGATGGTGAGCCTAGATTCCACAAAATGGCTTGAGGCCATGAAATCTGAGATGGGATCCATGTATGAGAACAAAGTGTGGACTTTGGTTGACTTGCCCGTTGATCGGCAAGCAATTGAGAATAAATGGATCTTCAAGAAGAAGACTGACGCTGACGGTAATGTTACTATCTATAAAGCTCGACTTGTTGCAAAAGGTTTTTGACAAGTTCAAGGGATTGACTACGATGAGACATTCTCACCCGTAGCGATGCTTAAGTCTGTCTGAATCATGTTAGCAATTGCCGCATTTTATGATTATGAAATTTGGCAAATGGATGTCAAAACTGCATTCCTGAATGGATTTCTGGAAAAAGAGTTGTATATGATGCAACCAAAAGGTTTTGTCGATCCAAAGGGAGCTAACAAAGTGTGCAAGCTCCAGCGATCCATTTATGGACTGGTGCAAGCCTCTCGGAGTTGGAATAAATGCTTTGATAGTGTGATCAAAGTATTTGGTTTTATACAGACTTTTGGAGAAGCCTGTATTTACAAGAAAGTGAGTGGGAGCTCTGTAGCATTTCTGATATTATATGTGGATGACATATTACTGATTGGAAATGATATAGAATTTCTGGATAGCATAAAGGGATACTTGAATAAAAGTTTTTCTCTGAAAGACCTCGGTGAAGCTGCTTACATATTGGGCATCAAGATCTATAGAGATAGATCAAGATGCTTAATTGGACTTTCACAAAGCACATACCTTGACAAAGTTTTGAAAAAGTTCAAAATGGATCAAGTAAAGAAAGGGTTCCTGCCTGTGTTACAAGGTGTAAAGTTGAGTAAGACTCAATGCTCGACCACTGCAGAAGATAGAGAGAAGATGAAAGATGTTCCCTATGCTTCAGCCATAGGCTCTATCATGTATGCAATGCTGTGTACCAGACCTGATGTGTGCCTTGCTATAAGTCTAGCAGGGAGGTACCAAAGTAATCCAGGAGTGGATCACTGGACAGCGTTCAAGAACATCCTGAAATACCTGAAAAGGACTAAGGATATGTTTCTCGTTTATGGAGGTGACAAAGAGCTCATCGTAAATGGTTACGTTGCCGCAAGCTTTGACACTGATCCGGACGATTCTAAATCGCAAACCGGATACGTGTTTATATTAAACGGTGGAACTGTCAGTTGGTGCAGTTCTAAACAAAGCGTCGTGGCGGTATCTACGTGTGAAGCGGAGTACATAGTTGCTTCGGAAGCAGCAAATGAAGGAGTTCATATTCGATCTAGGTGTCATACCTAGTGCATTGGGTCCAATGAAAATCTTTTTTGACAATACTGGTGCAGTTGCCTTGGCGAAGGAATCCAGATTTCACAAGAGAACCAAGCACATCAAGAGACGCTTCAATTCCATCCGGGATTTAGTCCAGGTGGGAGACATAGAAATTTGCAAGATACATACGGATCTAAATGTTGCAGACCCGTTGACTAAGCCTCTTCCACAAGCAAAACATTATCAGCACCAAGGCTCCATGGGTGTTAGAATCATTACTGGGTAATCTAGATTATTGACTCTAGTGCAAGTGGGAGACTGAAGGAAATATGCCCTAGAGGCAATAATAAAGTTATTATTTATTTCCTTATTTCATGATAAATGTTTATTATGCATTCTAGAATTGTATTAACCGGAAACATAATACATGTGTGAATACATAGACAAACAGAGTGTCACTAGTATGCCTCTACTTGACTAGCTCGTTGATCAAAGATGGTTAAGTTTCCTAACCATAGACATGAGTTGTCATTTGATTAACAGGATCACATCATTAGGAGAATGATGTGATTGACTTGACCCATTCCGTTAGCTTAGCACTTGATCGTTTAGTTTGTTGCTGTTGCTTCCTTCATGACTTATACATGTTCCTATGACTATGAGATTATGCAACTCCCGTTTACCGGAGGAACACTTTGTGTGCCACCAAACGTCACAACGTGACTGGGTGATTATAAAGGTGCTCTACAGGTGTCTCCAAAGGTATTTGTTGGGTTGGCGTATTTCGAGATTAGGATTTTTCACTCCGATTGTCGGAGAGGTATCTCTGGGCCCACTCGGTAATGCACATCACTATAAGCCTTGCAAGCATTGCAACTAATGAGTTAGTTGCAGGATGATGTATTACGGAACGAGTAAAGAGACTTGCCGGTAATGAGATTGAACTAGGTATTGAGATACCGACGATCGAATCTCGGGCAAGTAACATACCGATGACAAAGGGAACAACGTATGTTGTTATGCGGTCTGAATGATAAAGATCTTCGTAGAATATGTAGGAGCCAATATGGGCATCTAGGTCCCGCTATTGGTTATTGACCAGAGAGGTGTCTCGGTCATGTCTACATAGTTCTCGAACCCGTAGGGTCCGCACGCTTAATGTTCGTTGACGATATAGTACTATATGAGTTATGTATGTTGATGACCGAATGTTGTTTGGAGTCCAGGATGAGATCACGGACATGACGAGGAACTCCGGAATGGTCCGGAGATAAAGTTTGATATATGGGATAATAGTGTTTGGTCACCGGAAGGGTTCCGGAATTCACCGGAAGGGGTTCCGGATGTTTCCCGAAATGTTTGGGTACGAGAACACTTTATTTGGGCCAAAGGGGAAAGCCCACAAGGCTTTTGGAAAGTGCAAAAGGAAGTTTTGCGGAGTCCAGGGGCCAGACGCCAGGGTCCCTGGCGTCTGGGTCCAGACGCCGGGAACCCTGCCGTCTGGCCCTGGAGTCCGAGAAGGACTCTTGCCTTTCGGGTGAAACCGACTTTGTGGAGGCTTTTACTCCAAGTTTCGACCCCAAGGCTCAACATATAAATAGAGGGGTAGGGCTAGCACCCAAGACACATCAAGAAGAACCAAGCCATGTGTTGGCAACCCCGTCCCCTCTAGTTTATCCTCCGTCATAGTTTTCGTAGTGCTTAGGCGAAGCCCTGCGGAGATTGTTCTTCACCAACACTGTCACCACGCCGTCGTGCTGCCGGAACTCATCTACTACTTCGCCCCTCTTGCTGGATCGAGAAGGCGAGGACGTCACCGAGCCGAACATGTGCAGAACTCGGAGGTGTCGTGCTTTCGGTACTTGGATCGGTCGGACGTGAAGACGTACGACTACATCAACCGCGTTGATATAACGCTTCTGCGAACGGTCTACGAGGGTATGTAGACAACACTCTCCCCTCTCGTTGCTATGCATCTCCATGATCCTGCGTGTGCATAGGAAATTTTTGAAATTACTACGTTCCCCAACAGCCGGCACATGAGTCGGGGGTTTGTCCGCTTCTGCGAGATCAGGCACCATCTCTTATGATGTATGGAGTGTATTGTGCTGAACTCACGTTTTTTGAGTCTCCTAATGAGAGGGAGGTTCCTAACGAGATCCAGAGCATGACCACTGGGATTGTCAAGGTGACCAGAGGAGAGGTTTCTGAGACCCAGATTGTGCAGAGGCTCCGGGCGTTGGTCCCTGGGGACTTCCAGTGGGAGCTCGTCGGTCTTGCAGAAAAGAGTTTGAAGGTTGAGTTCCCTTCGGTAGAGGATTTGCAAAGGCTTCTGAGTTTTGGGATGTGCAATGTGCCAGGTACTGATTGCATCCTCGAGTTCCATGAGTGGAAGCAGGTAGAGCCTCGGGGTAAGCCGCTTACTCAAGCGAGGCTGCGTTTCTCCGGGGCTCCTTCGAAGCCCATGCAGGATGCTCGGGTCGTGGCTAGCTTGGGCATTATGGTGGGGAAGACTGAGCGAGTGGACATGGCTTTTACCAGAGCTCACGGGATAGCTCGTCTACTGGTTAGTATTTTGGACATTGAGTACGTGCCCGAGTTCGTCAAGTGGACATATCTAGGCCAGATTTATAACCTTCAGATCGAGTTTGAGGATGAGAGCCTGTTGACCGAGGTGGCTAACGGGACTGATGTTGATATGCACGACGGAGATGATAGCGCAGGAGCGAAGGAGCCACAGGTCGATGATACTGGACGAGAGTTGTCCAAGGAACCAGGGACCATGTCTACGACGACCGGGGATGGGGCGGCTCCACCCTCCTCGGTGCCTACGACCTCGCTGAGATTTGGGTCTTTCGAGCCTGCTTCTGCACCCGCGAGGCTTTGGAGTGATCGGGTGGAGTCTGACGAGGCTTTTGAGCTCGCGCTGCCTACTTTGGTGTTTGAGGATGCTCTGAGCCCCGCTCCTGGGGCCTCGACGGTCTCAGTCAGGGGAGAGGAGGAGGCTGTCTCTCCTCCGGTCGAGGGTCCGGTGATGGAGGTTTTGTCTTCGGGAGGGGACCAGGGGCCGGCGGCCCCAGCTCCTTCTTCTCTTTCCGAGGTGCAGGTGCTGCAGGGGACAGCGCCGTCTTCTGAACGGGACTCGGGGCAGGTGGTACCCGTGTCTTTTTCGCCGCCTGTGGTGGACGAGATCTCGGCGGAGGCGGTCTTACCGCTGGGAGTGGGCCCGGGGCAGGTGGCCTCGGAATCATCTTCTCCCATCGCGCTGTCGACTCTGCAGGGGGCGGTCTCGCCGGCGGGAGGGGGCTCGGGGCAGGTGGCCTCGCTGTCTTCTTCACCTGGGGCGCCTATGGTAGCCGTCCCTCCAGTGCTGGGTGTGGAGTTCGGGCAGGTGGCCTATGCACTCCCATCCCCCGGTGCTTTGTCGTCTCCGTGCAGTGGGGCGCGACCGTCGTCTGCGGCACTGGCGAGTGCCCCACTGCTTCCTGGCGTTAAGGCTGGGGCGTCTGTGGAGGCTGACCGGCTTCGTATTTGGGGTGAGGCCGAAGGCCCCACCTCGGGCAGGTTTTCTCGGGAGGAGGTCATAGCTTTTGGAGGGATTCGGGATCCGGTTTCTGAGGGATGACGGTTCAGCTGCTGTCTCCAGAATCAGCGAGAGGTTGACGACATTCAGCAGCGGTGCGACATGAGGGCGGCCAAGCTTCGTGACGTTGAGGTCACTACTGGTATGTCCGTCAATACTTCTAATTCCATTTTGCATTTTTCTAATACCGAGATTATTAATAATGCAAATCAATTAGGAGTTTCACTAGGTAGTAATGATAGTGAAATTTCAAAATATGTTAATGATCTCCTGGATTTAGAGGCTGAGCGGGCGTTAGAGATGATTCATAACTTAGCAGCGGTAAAGCCCATGAGTGACTCCGAAGTTGATGCTTTGGGGGTCAGGGTACTCGATAATTTTTGTGCGGATCTTATACCTCCTCTACCTGAACCGGAGGAGGATGATGATACTTCTGAGAATGATGTGGTTCGACCTTCTGAGACTGGTTGTGAGGACCGGTTGCAGATTCAGAACATTACTAAACGCAAGTGGAAGCGAAAGGTGTACCCGGTGTCCGCGGTGCGTAGGAGTGCTAGAATCCGTACGATAAAAAAATTCCATGATGAATTATGAAAGGGATCTTTTGGAATAGCAGAGGTCTAAAAGACTTGGCTAAAAGAAGGTTTCTTGCAGAGGCGTCTATCAAGCATAGGTTAGATTTTATTGCATTGTCCGAAACTGGTAGAGATAATTTTGCGCCTCAATTTCTTAATACTTTGTCGGGAGGTATTGATTTTGACTCGCACTGCCTACCACCGAGAGGGAGATCGGGTGGGATCTTGCTCGGAGTTCGATGCGATTCGCTGGAGGTTCGTAGTGTGGTGATGGGGGATTTTGCTGTTAAGTTTCGGGTATGGTCGACGGCCGATGGGTTCAATTGGGATTTGGTGGCGGTATATGGTGCCGCACAACCCGAACTCAAACCCGAGTTCTTGGCTGACTTGGTTAGGATTTGCGGCTCTGAGCAGCTTCCTATCCTGGTAGGGGTGATTTCAATATTATTAGAAGGCGTGAGGAGAAGAATAATGATAACTTTGACGGAAGATGGTCGTTCATGTTTAATACTATCATTGAAAGCTTGGATCTGAGAGAGATTGAGCTTTCGGGAAGAAAATTCACTTGGGCTAACGCGATGCCAAATCCGACGTTTGAAAAGTTGGATCGAGTATTGGCTAGCGTCGAATGGAAACAGAAGTTCCCCTTCGTTACAGTTCAGGCTCTCTCCCATGGAATTTCTGATCACACGCCTTTATTTCTGGACTCTGGTGAGGCCACCCACGTGGGTAACAAAAACTCGTTCTCTTTCGAGCTTGCTTGGTTTGAACAAGAAGGTTTCTTTGATCTCGTAGCCAGAGAGTGGGCTAAGGACACAGGTGGTAGGACTGCGCTTGAGCGCTGACAGAATAAGATCCGGCATTTGAGAAGTTTCCTGCGTGGGTGGGCTAAGCATCTTAGTGGGATTTATAAGGTTGAAAACGAACGGCTCCTTACCCTTATTCAATCCTTAGATGTAAAAGCAGAAACCACAATTCAGCCGGCCCCTGAACTTCATGCCAAGCTTGACACGGAGATGAGGCTGAAAGAGCTTCTTCGTGAAGAGGAATTGAAGTGGGCGTTACGGGCCAAGGTCCGACGAGTAGTCCAGGGGGACGCGAACACTCAATTCTTTCACATGATCGCTAATGGTAAACATAGAAAGAAGAGGATCTTTCAGCTTGAACAAGATGAAGGAACGATTTTAGGACAGGAGAACCTAAAATTATACATTACCGAGTATTACAAGCAGCTATTTGGACCACCAGAGGACAACTGCGTCTCTCTGGATGAGGCTAGAATTGAGGATGTTCCTCAACTAACTGCAGTGGAGAATGATATTTTAGCTGCTCCTTTTACGGAGAAAGAAGTGTTTGAGGCCATATCCTAGATGAAAAATAATAAGGCTCCCGGCCCGGATGGATTTTCGGCTGAATTTTACAAGAAGTGCTGGCATATTATTAAGGGGGATCTGTTGCCTTTGTTTAATGATCTATTCTCTAGACAGATTCAGCTTTTTCGACTGAATTTTGGAACGATAACCCTTCTTCCTAAGAAAACAGAGGTTGTGAGAATTGAGCAATTCAGGCCCATCTGTCTTCTTAATGTTAGTTTCAAAAATTTTACCAAGGTCGGGACTAATAGGCTCACACAGATCGCGCATACTGTGGTACAGCCTACCCAAACCGCTTTCATGCCGGACAGGAACATCCTAGAAGGGGTTGTGGTCCTTCATGAAACGCTCCATGAGATTCACACGAAAAAACTAGATGGTGTTGTTTTCAAGGTGGATTTTGAAAAAGCGTACGATAAAGTAAAATGGCCTTTCCTCCAGCAGGCCTTACGCATGAAGGGTTTTGATGAAGCTTGGCGACGCCAGGTAGAATCTTTCACGCAAAAAGGGAGTGTTGGAATAAAAGTGAATGACGACATAGGTCATTATTTCCAGACACACAAGGGCCTGAGACAAGGAGATCCAATGTCTCCTGTTCTGTTCAACATTGTGGTTGACATGTTGGCAATTTTAATAGGAAGGGCAAAGGAGGCCGGTCAGGTGGGTGGTCTGGTGCCCCATCTAGTTGATGGTGGTGTGTCCATCTTGCAGTACGCTGATGATACAATCATCTTTATGGAGCACGACTTGGCTAAAGCGAGAAATATGAAGCTGGTGTTATGCTTATTTGAACAATTGACAGGATTGAATATTAATTTTAATAAAAGCGAGTTGTTCTACTTTGGTAGAGCCAAGGAGGAACAAGAGGCTTATAGGCAATTGTTTGGATGCGAATTGGGGGCATTACCTTTCACGTACTTAGGTATACCCATTCACCATCGTAAGCTGACTAATAGAGAATGGAAGTGCATAGAGGACCGGTTCGAGAAGAAATTGAGCTGCTGGAAGGGCAAACTCATGTCATATGGAGGCCGACTGATTCTTATTAATTCGGTGCTCATGAGTATGCCTATGTTTCTCTTATCTTTCTTCGAAGTCCCAGTTGGTGTTAGGAAAAGGCTGGACTTCTATCGATCACGGTTCTTCTGGCAAAGTGATGAACTTAAGAGAAAATACCGACTTGCCAAATGGGATGTCATCTGTAGACCAAAGGACCAGGGGGGGCCTTGGTATTGAGAATCTTGAAGTGAAGAATAGATGTCTTCTCAGTAAGTGGCTGTATAAACTTTCTATTGAGACGGAAGCCACGTGGGCACATATTCTCCGTAATAAGTATCTGCAGTCGAAGACGTTATCCCAGGTAACTGTGAGACCGACAGATTCGCCGTTTTGGAAGGGGCTTATGAGAGTCAAAGTTGCCTTCTTTAATCGAACAAAATTTATAGTCGGAAATGGAAACACCACTCGCTTCTGGGAGGATACATGGCTTGGGGAAACGTTGTTAGCCATTCAGTATTTGTCCCTGTATCGTATTGTTCAACAACGTGATGCTCTTGTGGCCACGATTTTGCAGTCCATTCCACTTAATATTCAGTTTAGGAGGGCACTTGTGGGCGAACGGTGGGAAGCATGGATTCATTTGGTGCGTAGAATGATGGAGGTTCAGTTATCTCATCAGTCCGATCAGTTGTGTTGAAAACTTACTAGGTCTGGACAGTTCACAGTTAAGTCAATGTATATCGATGTCATTAACTCTTGTGTGATTCCTAGTTCCAAAGAGGTTTTGAAAGTCAAAGTTCCTTTGAAAATTAAAATGTTTATGTGGTTTTTTCATAAACAGGTCATCTTAACAAAGGATAATTTGGTTAAGCGCAACTGGACAGGATCTACTAGGTGTAGTTTTTGTGATCGGGACGAATCTATCAAGCACCTCTTTTTTGACTGCCCGTTGGCAAGGGTCTTATGGCACACGGTGCATATTGCCTTTAACATTACTCCGCCGAATTCGGTCAGTACGTTATTTGGAACGTGGCTGGATGGGATAGAGTCCGAAACAGCTAGACACATTCGTGTAGGAGTATGTGCTTTGTTGTGTGCAATTTGGAATTGCATAAATGATTTGGCTTTTAACAGAACAACAAATGTTCATTTTTTGCAGGTTTTATTCCGAGCTACTGCGCTAATCCGTATTTGGTCATTACTCACTCCGATGAAGGCCAGGGAGCGTTTGGTTACTGGATCTGTCCAGTGGGAGATAGTAGCGCAGGATATCTACAACCGGTTTGGATGACGGTCATGTAATAGGATAGGCAATTAGTTTACCTATCTTTGTTTTGCCAGCCGGTTGTGGCTTCTGGCCTTTTTGTTCGTTGGCGTTGTGGCTCTTTGTGAGCTTGCCGATTTTTTGGTTTCAGACTTTAAGACCTTGTTGAACTCCTTTATTTATTTATATATGTGGCTGTGTGCATCGTTCTGATGCAGAGGCCAGTGAGTCCCCCCTATTCGGAATAAAAAAGTAGATTGTAATGAGGGTGTTGACTGAGTAATGCAAGTATTTACCCGGAAAAAAACTTATTCAATTTAGCTATATGTAAGTCGCCAGAAAATTAAATTTGGGTCAGTCACTTTTTAGGTCGTTGATTTCTACTTTAAGATTTGTGTACTTTCTTTTTCTGAATTATTCTGTGTGTAGTCTTGGTTTTTTTTTACTGAACCCATATTTGGGTCAGTCAATTCTTAACGGTACGAAGCCTATTCCAGTGCGACGTAGCCTTCTTCTTTCTCCTCTGATTTTCTGTTTTTTGTATCTATGCGTTTTTCTTTTTTCTTTCCTTTATTAGTTTATTTTGCAGGTATTTTTCGAATATTGGATGAGTGTAATTATATACATACAAATACTATATAATTTGCATCAAAATTTCATGATTATATGATTATTTTTTGCATATTACAAAAAATGCAATTTTGGTGCAAAGTTGTGTGTAAGTTTTAAATTTTCTTTCTTTTGGAAGGAATTACCAATGCACTAATTCATTCTTTTTTATAGAAAAATTATTATTTTGATATTATTTTAGTCTTTATTTCATAGTCATTCTACTTTAAGGGTAATATCAATGTCACTAATTCATTCGTTATTAGATTATTTTTCTGCAAAAAGTTCACTTTTATATACTTATTCTTGCATATTTTTTAAAAGTGCATTTTTGTGCTTATTTTGACGTTGTTGATTTTAGATTCTTTTTCCCATTTTCTTTCTTCTTAAATGGCAACCAATGCCATTAATTCACTCTTCCTTAGGAAATTTAATTTGAGTTTTTTATATTTTATTTTCATTTTGTTTCTTCTTAAAGGGTCATACTAATGTAATTAATTAATTCTTAATAAAATTATTTCTTTTCCAAAATTCCACTATTATATGCTTATTCTTGCATATTATTAAAAACACAACTTTTGTGTAAATTGTGTGTAAATTTTATCATTATTTTATTTTATAGTTTTCACTTTCTTTCTTATTAAAGACTAATACAAATGCCACTAATTCATTCCTTTTTAGATTTTTTTTCCTTTTTGTGTGTGTAAGTATAAATGCAATTGCTAGATATATGCGTGTAAGTTCTAGTTGAATGCGAAAATCGCCCTATATGTGCTTATTCCTTGCATATTTCAAAAGTGCAATTTCAGTGCAAAGTGGTGTGCAAGTTTTGATAGTTTTTTTTTCATTTCCGTTCTTCTTAAAGTGTTTCATTATTTCTCTCTATCAGTTTGATTTTGTATTTCTTTTCTTCTAAAAGGGTAATAGCAATGCGATGAATTCATTCTTCCATAGAGAACTTCCTTTTTTTATTTTGTTTTAGTTTGTTTCAGTTTTATTTTGTTTCAGTTTTCATTTCCTTTTTTGTAGGGGTAATACCGATGTCACTAATCCATTACTTCTTAGAAAGTACTTTTTTGCGGAAAACTCACTATTATATGCTTAATTTTGCATAGTAATAATACATTTTTCATATGTATGTATGTATGTATGTATGTATGTATGTATGTATGTATGTATGTATATGTGTTTATTTGTATTGTATGCGTGTATAAAAAAATATACATGTGTGAGATTGCACGTATAGTCACTAACCATTGCATGCAAATATATATAGGAGTGCTATTCAGCGTTCACCTACAAAGGCTTGATCAACACTACATATACTAGAGCAGCCTATAATCAACGTATGGAAAGTTTTGCCACCTGAAGCAAGAAGCGACCCAAGAAGCTGGATATGGAAAGTTTTGGAGAAGCTAGATGGTTTCAGAACAGGCCTTAAGAAAAAGAGGTTGGCTTGAGAGTATAGGAGTCGAGCAGCCCATGCTCCAGCTTGGGCACGCAGCATGAGCTTGTGCGGCGGCATGCGCTGCAAATCGATTGACCAAAATTTGTGGTCAGTCGACTTGTAGGTAGCCGTTCCCAAACTTATTCATTGTTTTAAATATATATGGCACAAATATTGCCATATCTTTACGATAAATTCATGGGGTTTATCCTTTATTCCACTGTTTTTGCCTGGTTCAAAAAGCATAGCCATTCTTTCTTTTGGTATACTAATGTAAAAGTGATGTTTTTGGTATTTTCTTCGAGAACATGGAGTTCTATGTCAATGATTTACCATCTTTTTGTTTTCTGGCAAACTCATGTACCCATTGACTTGGTACCCTTCATGTCGTTGCCAGTTTGAGGGCATCTCATAGGCGCTCAATGAACCAGCTGTCGAACAAGGAATCATGGAATCATGCAGTTTCACAATAGTTTGTTGTATTTGGATGTTGTGCATGCAAAAATGTGTAGGTGTTATTGCATATAAGGAACTAATGACTGCATAGCTTTCAAGATAAGAAGATAAAATGGCCTGCTCAAATTTGTCTAACTTGGAGTGATCTTGATCATTCCGATCATTGCAAAACCATGCACTTTAACCTCATGGATATATCGAGGCTCTCCTATCGGCAAAACTCAACGACCTTTTCGGTCGTATAGCCTTTAACTATGCTTCCCTTCTTTCGGGTGTTCTTGATTGATTGATTCCCAAGTCCCAACACAACGCTCTCAGAATTCTCATAAAGCATTCACTAGTGCAGAACCGGGCAATAGCACCGGTTCGTAAGGCCCTTTAGTGCCGGTTTGGTAACTGGCGCTAAAGTGTAGGCACTAAAGCCCCCCCCCCTTTAGTACCGGTTCAGCACGAACCGGTGCTAAAGGGCAACCACGTGGCACGAGCCAGCTTCGGGGGCAGGCAGGGAGCCCTTTAGTACCGGTTGGTGTCACCAACCGGTATTAAAAGGTTTGGGGGGTTTTGGGTTTATGATTTATTTTTCATTTAATTTTGTGTTTTCCATTTAATTCTTTTTCGTTTGCTGGTATTTTATGATACTACATATTGTACACGTTATGCATATATATAAATAGAATTTCTAGTAGAACCGATCTGCTCCTTTGGGAGCCAGTGGCATTAGCCTAATTGGTGCCTTCGGAGCACGATAACAATTGAAAGTGGTTCATGGGGGCGGTAGCGGGTAGTAGTATTCTCCTTTGGGATCTATGACCTGGTCGAGCAAAAATCCCGCTATTTCCTCTTAAATTGCTTCTATGCGGTCCTCTGTTAGGAGCTTCTCCCGCACCTCTTTGAACTGTTAAGAAGGAGATCAATATGCATGTGTATTAGTTGTGTGACTAGATATCGATAATGGTGTAAAAATTGTGAATAGTGTTCTGACAAACGTACCCACTCCTGTCTTTGAGATCTGCTCCTTTCGGACGCCATCATGCGAATGTTCTCGCAAACGTAGTATGCACACAGATTATTCCCCGGCGCCTGCTTCAGGGCCTTTACGAGAATGGAATTTGATCAGATAATAATTAATCAAGCATGATAATTAAAGAGATGGCAGCTAGGTAGTACTACTTAATTACTTACCTGGGGTCGATACAATTTCAGATTTTATTTCCATGGGCCTGGAGTGGCCGTGGTGAACTTTGCCCAAGCCCTGCCCGCCGACAAAGAAAATGAATAAATGGGTTATTAAATAGTTGTTATCAGGAAATGACGAACTAATTAAATAGGCCGAGATATAGTTAATAATGACCGAAATTACTTGTTGACTATCCCCTTCACGATGGTGTAGTCACTTGCTTTCTTAAGTAGTGAGTCTAGTACTTCAACTGTTCCTTCATCAACTTTAATGATTAACAAGATCCAGTGAAATCTGCATGCACACACGTTTGCATGTCTTAATTAAGCGGGAATATGTAAGCAAAAACATGTAGCTAGCTAGTAGGCAAAAACAGAATTTGTAGTACAAGACAGTGTGACTCACTCGAAGTTGTAAGGAAGTAGTATATCTTCATTGTATTTGAGGCGCTTGAAGAACTCTAGCATGCTTTCCTCTACACTTTTTTCGTAATATGAATCTAATTTCCATGTGTATTCATTAATGGTATTTGGGTCAATGAACCCAATGCCATAGCGTCCATCTTTTTTCATTTCATAAATTTTCATCCTGCATAATACCACAGAAAAGAATATAGTGAGGATAATTACAGGTAAGGATTGATCAAAATGATCACTACAGCTAGCTTGAGACTTAAATTACAGAAAGAAATCACTTACAGACAATAGCAACTAACGATAGATTTGTCGAGTGCGTCTTGATTGTATAGCTGAAATAGTTCTGAATACTCAACGGTCACAGCTTTCTCATGGTAGTAATGATCCTTCTTGACATTCACCATGAGGGACTCTCGATTGGAAATCTTGGTAATGTCCATGTACTATTGATGCAATTCATACATTCTCGTTGGGAGCTTATTGACCTCGTCTGGCTCGACCAAAGGTTGGCCCCGGACATATTTTCGTTTTATTTCCTCCTCTCTAGTTGGAGACATGGGCTCGATATCGAGGAGTTGTCCAACAGTGATCCCGATTGTTTCAGCCTGCTCAATATGCTCCTCGGTTATTACCACATCGCCCACCCCGGGAACGTTAATGGTTTGCCCACAATAATATTGGGCGCGCCTACTCTCATGTGTTGTTGGCACAACAAGCGGGGGGATTGATTGTGCCGCCTGTTCTCCCAGCTGGGGAACGGTTTTACCGCTCCTTTTGCCAGCTGATTTGCTCGATCTCGAGCTCACCTCTTTCTGTAGACGTGCTCGATTTAACTTCTTGATGTGGCGCTCATAGTCTGTGTCAACAGGCTTGGGAGCTGGTGCTCTAGCCATACGAATGAAGTGGTCAATCTTTTCCACAGGCACTTTCTCCCTTGGCGGCGGTGGCAGTTTCGGTGCAAAATGGGCTTCCACCTCGGCCTTCGATATGGCTACGTTTTCCTCCTCGGACTTGTCATAAGGCCTCTGCGGAAGAGGCGCGAGGCTTGGACCATATTGAAATCGCTTGCCTCCGCCTGTACCTCCAATACTACCTCGACTTGTACCACTACGCACCATAGCTGAGGCGGCTCTTTTCCGTGATTGCTGAGGCGGCGAAGACGGCTGACGTGGCTGAGTTGGAGGAGGAGGAGTCGCCTGAAGCTGTGCCGGACTTGGAGGAGGAGTGGCCTGAAGCTGTGCCGGACTTGGAGGAGGAGTGGCCTGACGCGTTGGTGGACTTGGAGGAGCGGGAGTCTGCTGACTCGGTGGCGGACTTCGACGAGGAGTCGGATGACGCGGTGTCGGTGGCTTTCGAAAGATGATGCAATCCTTTCTCCATAGAATGATACGATGGTTGGCCTCGAATATTGGTCCACCACCTCATCAACCAAGACACGAGCATAGCCCGGTGGAATCGGTTGCAATGGAATGTTGCCTCGGGGGGATTTGTAAAAGCAAGGGTGTCCGCCACCTTCATGGATATGTTCTTCATTTTGAAGTGTAGCTTGCAGTTAGTGTTCTCCATGATGTCATCCACTGGGTAGCTATCCAGCAATGCGTCGCCCGGGGCGGAACCCACGCTGCTTCTCGGCATGGATGGGACGGTGCTATCCAATGGTGGATCATCTGCTAGCTGCTGAGACCCCCTTTGCTGGCTAAGTGAGTCGATCTGCTCCTGCTGCCGCTGGAATTTGACTGCCAAGTCCGCGTGCGCTGATTCTAGGCCTTGAAGGCGTTCATAGTCTAGCTTCCTCTGCTCCTCCTCCATCTTCCTCTTCTTCTCCTCCACAATCTTCTTTCTCGCACGGGTTCTGTAGTCGGCGTTCTAGTCCAAAAACCCCTCATACCACGGAATAGCTCCCATGCCTCGTGTTCTTCCCGGGTGTTCAGGATTTCCTAGGGCACGCGTAAGCTTGTCGTTCTCTCTGTTGGGCTCGAACACCCTCGATCGAGCCTCTTCTATTGCAACAAGTAGCTTATCTTCGGCTCCGTCCAGACATGCCTTCTTCGAAACTTTGCCTGTCTTCGGGTCCAACTCCCCCCCATGCGCATAGAACCATGTCCTGCACCTGGGGGGCAGCTCAATGTTTCTGGAGTGACACCTGCATCCAGCATCTCTTTCTCGGACTTATCCCACTTAGGCATTCCCACCGCATAGCCACCTGGCCCCAGCTTATGGAACTTATCCTTTTTTGCGGCATTGGCCTTGTTTATTCTCGACCGTTCCTTAGATAATTTTGAATCCTTGAATTTCAAGAAATTGTCCCAATAAGCACTTTGCTTCTCTAGTGTTCCCTCGAATACTGGAGTCTTCCTTCCTCCCTTTACATACTTGGCCCATTCACGAATCTTGTGGTTCTTGAATGCAACCGCCATCTTCCTAAGAGCAGCGTCCTTGACTTTCTCCACATCTGCATCTGTGAAATGATCTGGTAGGGTGAAATGTTCCATGAGCGTTTCCCAATGCAGAAGTTTTTGTCTGTCATCGACAAAAGTAACTCCTGGACGTGGCTTTGCTGGCTCTCTCCATTCTTGAAGGGAGATCGGGAGTTGGTCCTTCACAAGAACTCCACACTGACGAATGAACTTGTCCGCAATCTTCTTAGGCGCTAATGGTTCGCCATTAGGTTTGATGGCCTCGATATTGTACTTTACGCCCTCCTTCAACTTTTTGTTCGGGCCTCGTTTCCTGTTGCCTGAAGATTTGCTCTATCCGGATGGCTGAAAGAAGAAAGATCGATTCGTTAATATATCTTCAAGTCATTTAAAACATGTGATGATCACCAGATGCCTGCTTATATAAATATATATACCTCGCCGGTCTTTGTTGTTTCAAGATCAACATTTTCTTCGTCATATTCATAGTTCATGACTTCATCAATTCGGTCGTCGCGATCGAATATCATATCACCCTCCCCGGTGTTGTTTAGATATTCGGAGCCGTCATAATCTTCTTCATTCTGATCATCATCTGGCCCGCGAGGATTGCGTATGATATTGAACAGGGCCTCTTCTCCCTCTCTGCCGGTATTGTCCGCCATAGGTTTTGTTTAACTAATCCAAAATAAATATATTCAAATTACAATGCATGGATGCAATCAATTAATAAGGAAAAACTGAATCAATCATAGTACATAATAAGCATCATCGAATATAATCTCGAATACGTCATCTCGAATAATAGACATAATCTTGAATACATCATCTCGAATAATATATGTAATCTCGAATAAATCATCTTGAATATTATATATCGAATACATCACTAGCTAGCTAGCTAATAAAGATTGAATACTAGAGAGTAATCTAGGCGGTGGACAACCAAAGTGAAGGAACCATCACTGGATCATAGCTCGGGTGATCTTCCCAAAGAACCTGCCAGGTATTGGAGAACCTGATGTCCATAGCAGCCATGTAGCGATGGACGTGCTCGTCCTCCTCCCTGACACGGCGACGTACCACCTCCGGCGGGGCCGGCTCCTTCCGCACCGAAAGTGGCCCACGCGAACGCCACCAAAGGAGATGAGGGTCGACAACGGGACCCGGGGCCGGGTTCCTCACCAAGCATTGTGCCCCTGAAGGTAGCACCTCCCAGTGCCAGCCCGGCGGAGCCCAGTCCCGGACATGGGTCCTCTGAAGCAGGACGTCGTCGTGAACGGGTCGACGGCGAGGATGCGGGCCGGGCATCGTCGACAACAAGTACTATATGCCGCAAAAGTAAAGTAACATTTTTTAAATGATGGATTGTGATTTCATATATGCAAATTCTAAATTTTATAACTAAAACTAACATTTCTAATATTTCTATAACTAAAACTAACATTTCTAATATTTCTATAACTAAAAAACATTTCTATATAACTAACATTTCTATATAACTAACATTTCTAATATTTCTATATAACTAACATTTCTATATAACTAACATTTCTATAACTAAAACTAACATTTCTAATAATTCTATAACTAAAAAATAGAAAGATTGCTAACAATTCTATAACAATGTGTGTGTGTGTGTCTATGTGTGTGTGTGTGTGTGTGGTTGGCGGCCGGGGCAGGAGCTCACCGGCGAGGCGCGACGACGGTGGGCGGCGACGGGGACGGGGACAGAGACGGAGATGGCAACAGGGACGGGGCGATGACGACGGGGACGGGACGGGGACGGGCCGGGCAGGGATGACGGGAGGACGGGGCGGGGCGCGACGACGGGGCGCGGCGCGGCGAAGGGGACGGCGACGAGGGGCGGCGGCGACGGGGCAGAGGAGAAAGAAGCAGGGAGAGATGAGAAACTGACAATTTTTTTTGAAGTGTTTTCTTATATAGAACCCACCTTTAGTACCGGTTGGAGCCACCAACCGGTACTAAAGGTCTGTTTTGGCCAGGCGAAGCGGTGGGAACCGCACCCCCTTTAGTACCGGGTCGTGGCGCCAACCGGTACTAAAGGCCCCCCCTTTAGTACCGGTTGGAGCCACAAGCCGGTACTAAAGTGTGTGCGCTGCCAGGCGAGGGGCGCAAAAGTTTAGTCCCACCTCGCTAGCCAAGGGGCACTCGCACCTGCTTATAAGCCCCGCCGTCGCTGCTGTCTCGAGCTCCTCTCTTAAGCAGGCCTTCTGGGCCTACCTCTGCTGCGATGCCCTGTTGGGCCTACTGGGCTAGCGGGCCTGCATCCTGGCCCAACTAGAATTTGGGTTTCTAGTCATATGCAGGCCGCTGTGGCCCAGTAGGTGGGCTTTTTCTTTTTTTTGCTTTATTTATTTTTGTTTTATTTATTTTTGAGTTGTTTTTTGCTGTATTTAGAGTTTCTTTGTGAATATTTTTGCTTTAGGTACAAAAAATTACGAACTTTCTGTTAGTACCGGTAGTTTACAAATTTGAATAGTTTAAATTTTGAATTATTTGAAATTTGTGTGAATCACTAGTTTGTGAATAACTTAACTTTGAAAATAGATTTTTCAGTGATTCTTTTTTCTTATGTTTAATATTAGTGTGTTTTATCATTATATTTAATTTGGTAATGCTTAGGTTATTTAAAAAATGAAATGCCTTTGTAACGGATGAGTTTTCGTCCGAAACCCTGATACTTCGAAAGAGATTGTCCATTTTGTACACGAAGTGCATTCAGTTTTTGCGGTAACCCTCTCTACATTTTTGCACATGCTATGTGGGTGAAATTATGATACCATGCCAACTTTCAACCTTTTCTGAGTTCATTTGAAATGCTTTTCAATTTTAGGGTCATTTAGCTGAAAAAATCAGTAAATGCATGAAAGAATTTGCTTGCACATAAAATTTCTTCGCGTTTCAAATGCCAAAACACATAATTAGCTACCCTAACTATTACAGAGATTCCCTCCTGGGTGTGAAACACAGAAGAAAGTGATGATAGTGAAGCCGATCACATCCCAGATCTTTGGGTGTGAAACACAGAAGAAAGTGATGATAGTGAAGCCGATCACATCCCAGATCTTTGGGTGTGAAACTTTTTCTTCGCCTCCTGTGTCCCCTTGCGCCGTAGCCATGGAAAATCTTCATCATTTAACTGGATGCTCGGGTCAATATTCACTGTGAATGGAGCAATTTCATCAAACTTCTCATAATCTCCTGACATGTCTGTCTTGTCATCCACTCCCACGATGTTTCTCTTCACAGAAAGAACTATGTGCCGCTTTGGCTCATCATACGATGCATTCGCTTCCTTATCTTTTCTTTTTCCAAGTTTGGTAGACATGTCCTTCACATAGAAAACCTGTGCCACATCATTGGCTAGGATGAATGGTTCGTCTGCATACGCAAGATTTTTGAGATCCACTGTTGTCATTCCGTACTGCAGGTCTTCCGTTACCCCGCCTCATGTCATATTGACCCATTTGCACCGAAACAAAGGGACCTTCAAACCACGTCGATAGTCAAGTTCCCATATGTCCTGTATATAACCATAATATGTTTCCTTTCCCGTCTTGGTTTCTGCATCAAAGCGGACACCACTGTTTTGGTTGGTGCTCTTCTTATCTTGGGCGATCGTGTAAAATGTATTACCATTTATCTCGTACCCTTTGAAAGTCATTATATTCGAAGATGGTAACTGGGACAACAAGTACAGGTCATCTTCAATAGAGGCGTCATGCATGGTACGTGTCTGCAACCAGCTGGCGAAACTCCTGGTTTGTTCATGTGTAATCCAGTCATCAGACCGCTTCGGGTGTTTGGAGCGTAGCAAATTCTTGTGTTCATCCATATACGGAGCCACCAAGGCGGAATTCTGTAGAACTGTGTAGTGCGCTTCAGTGAGAGAATGTCCGTCCATACATATTATTTGTTCCCCTCCTAGAATGCCTTTTCCATCCAGTCTGCCCTTATGCCGCGATTCAGGAACACCAATCGTCTTAAGGTCAGGAATAAAGTCAATACAAAACTCAATGACCTCCTCATTTTCATGGCCCTTGGAGATGCTTCCTTCTGGCCTAGCACGGTTATGAACATATTTCTTTAAGACTCCCATGAACCTCTCAAAGGGGAACATATTGTGTAGAAATACAGGACCCAAAACGTTAATCTCTTCACATAGGTGAACTAGGACGTGTGTCATGATGTTGAAGAAGGATGGTGGGAACACCAACTCGAACTGACAAGACATTGCACCAAATCATTCTCTAACCTTGGTATGATTTCTGGATCGATTACCTTCTGAGAGATTGCATTGAGGAATGCACATAGCTTCACAATGGCTAATCGGACGTTTTCCGGTAGAAGCCCCCTCAATGCAACCGAAAGCAGTTGCGTCATAATCACGTGGCAGTCATGAGACTTTAGGTTCTTGAACTTTTTCTCTGCCATGTTTATTATTCCCTTTATATTCGACGAGAAGTCAGACGGTACCTTAATACTGAGCAGGCATTCAAAGAAGATTTCCTTCTCTTCTTTGGTAAGAGCGTAGCTTGCATGACCCTGATGTATGCCGTCTTTTCTGTGCATATGTTGCTGGTCCTCCCGTGCCTCAGGTGTATCTTTTGTCTTCCCATACACGCCCAAGAAGCCAAGCAGGGTCACACAAAGATTCTTCGTCGCGTGCATCACGTCGATTGCGGAGCGGACCTCTAGGTCTTTCCAATAGGGCAGGTCCCAAAATATAGATTTCTTCTTCCACATGGGTGCGCGTCCGTCAGCGTCATTCGGAACAGGTTGTCCACCAGCACCCTTTCCAAAGACCACCTTCAAATCCTTGACCATATCATGTACATCAGCACCAGTACGGTGGCGAGGCTTCGTCCGGTGATCCGCCTCACCTTTGAAATGCTTGCCTTTCTTTCTTACGGGATGCCTGCTCGGAAGAAATTGACGATGTCCCAGGTACACATTCTTCTTACAATTAGCCAAATATATACTATCGGTATCGTCCAAACAGTGCGTGCATGCGCAGTATCCCTTGTTTGTCTGTCCTGAAAGGTTACTGAGAGCAGGCCAATCATTGATGGTCACGAACAGCAACGCCTTTAAGTCAAATTCTTCCCCCATGTGCTCATCCTACGCACATACACATG
The DNA here is from genome assembly GCF_056163025.1 of Triticum urartu. NCBI lineage: Eukaryota > Viridiplantae > Streptophyta > Magnoliopsida > Poales > Poaceae > Triticum > Triticum urartu. The sequence goes on along the minus strand of NC_141873.1, from coordinate 504,952,899 downwards.
TTCCATTCCACAGTTGTAAGAGTTCTTCAACTAATGGCCTTAGGTACACATCAATGTCGTTGCCGGGTTGCTTAGGGCCTTGGATGAGCATTGGCATCATAATGAACTTCCGCTTCATGCACAACCAAGGAGGAAGGTTATACAAACATAGAGTCACAGGCCAGGTGCTATGGTTGCTGCTCTGCTCCCCAAAAGGATTAATGCCATCTGCGCTTAGACCAAACCATACATTCCTTGCGTCATCTGCAAACTCCTTCCCGTACTTTATTTCGATTTTTCTCCACTGCGACCCGTCAGCGGGTACTCTCAACTTTCCATCTTTCTTACGATCTTCTTTGTGCCATCGCATCACTTTGGCATGCTCTTTGTTTTGGAACAAACATTTCAACCGTGGTATTATAGGAGCATACCACATCACCTTGGCAGGAATCTTCTTCCTGGGGCGCTCGCCCTCGACATCACCAGGGTCATCGCGGCTGATCTTATAGCGCAATGCACCGCATACTGGGCAAGCGTTCAAATCCTCGTACTCACCGCGGTAGAGGATGCAATCATTAGGGCATGCATGTATCTTCTGCACCTCTAACCCTAGAGGCAAGACAGCCTTCATTGCTTCGTACGTACTCTCGGGCAATTCGTTGTCCTTTGGAAGCATATTCTTTATCATTACCAGCAACTTTCCAAATCCCTTGTCAGATACACCATTCTCTGCCTTCCATTGTAGCAATTCTAGTGTGGTGCCTAGCTTTTTCTTGTCACCTGCGCAATTCGGGTACAACAATTTTTTGTGATCCTCTAACATGCACTGCAACTTCTTCTTCTCCAAATCACTTGCGCAGTTTCTCTTTGCATCGGCAATGGCCCGACCTAGATCATCAATGGGCTCATCCGATGCCTCTTCTTCAGCTTCTTCCCGCATTGTCGGCTCAGCTTCTTCCCGCATTACCGGCTCAGCTTCTTCCCTCATTGTTGTATCATCGTATTCAGGGAACCTGTTGGGGATATTACTACTGGGCATAAACCGGCCTATCTGGGCCGGATTAACTTCACCAGTAGTTAAGCAGGTTAAAGCCCATGAAGATAGATGAGGGCTCAAGACCCATAATCGGTTGAGAGCCTGTAGCCGTAAACCGGCGTCAATATGTAACTTGTATTGTAAGTTAGGAATAAGTAGAGACCAAACCGGACACATCTATGAGTCGGTGTTAGGACTCTGTAAACCGACGGGCGTCACCCATGTATATAAGGGGACGACCCGGCGGCGGTTCAAGGACAACAGACAACAACTCGAGACATAGGCGAAGCTTGTTTGCTCCCTAGTCATCGAAACACCCATCAATTCCATCACAACTAGACGTAGGCTTTTACCTTCATCGAAGGGGCCGAACTAGTATAAACTCTCTTGCGTCCTTGTGTCCGCTTTAACCCCTTCAAGCTAACCCGTCGCGATGGCTCCACGACTAAGTCCTTTCTCTAGGACATCTGCCGTGAAAAAACCACAACAGTTGGTGCCCACCATGGGGCTATCGCACGATGGTTTCCGGTTCTTGGAGGGCCGCTTTGAAGGACTCGAGGGCTACGTTGTAGGCCGGATGACTAAGAGTCATCGCGGCAAGCTCTACATCGACGACGCAGGCTGGGCCCCCGAGGCCGGCTCAATTGAGTACGGGTACCGGGTCCCCTTTGGTAGCATTCACGTTTTCATTGGCAAGATCAGTGAACCGGGCCCTGAGCTGGACATCTGCACTGACCTCGTCGAGACGGCTCAGCGTGCGCGATCCGCCCGGGTTAAACCGGCCATGAAGCGTGCCTTCGTGGGAATGATCCATGGAGGGAGTTATGATGACGGATCGGAGCTTCACGGGGCGACTGCCGTTTGTTCCGGTGACGAATCTTCGACCGGAGAAACCGAATCTCTTTATCAGCTACAAGATGGCCGGATTGAGAGCTGTTCCGATGGCGACAGTATTCCGGACCCCTCTGATCTACCTAACCGGGTGAGAATATTCATGACCAGAACACAAGCAGCGCTTCATTCTTCGACAACCGCGGCAACGATCTCCGGTTCAGCAGCGGCAACGGCTGCCGGGGCAGGAGGCCCTGTGCGCCCGCCGGCTTAGGTTCTATCAGAACTATTTGATGCGTTGGCTGTGCTTATGGCAGCAGTTAATCCACCAGATCAGGACGCTCACAACGCGGAGATTGCAAAGGTAAAGGAACAAATCACCCAGGCCAAGACGGATCTGGCAGCTGAGGATACCAGGATGGCCGCGGAGCGGGCCGCTTTAGACGCACAGGCCTACAGGCTTATGTTGGACCAGAGCGCGTCGCATGAAGTCATGAGGAGGAAGCACCGATCCCGCTTACCTCCGGTTTTCGAGGCCAGAGACCTTTTCAATACTCCAGGACCAAGAGCCGGCAATCCGCTGGAGGGGAACCGGGCAGAAGCCCCTAGGACCGTTGTGCCGGTTCAGCCCCGTCAGATGGACCCACCTCGTCAAAACACCGTTATACCTCAGGATGCTTTAACACCTCCGGGTCACTACTCCAACCCAATGGACAATCTTGTTGCCATTGCTGCATGACTGGAGGCCATTCCAATTGAAGGTGACTCGCCGCAGGCAGTAGAGACGCGACGGGTCAAGGGACTTCTGAGGACAGCTTTGGCCCAACAGGAAGCGTACTCGTACAGCCGCGGCCGGATCCACTCGACCCCCCGTCCAAGCCGGAGCTATAGCAGACATATGGATGAGCCAGCAGTGTCGAGTAATGAACGACGTGGAGCACCCCGTGGCAACAACCCGACGGGTGGTGCTGATGACGCTCAGGAAGTGGTGAACCGGGCCCGAGCGCGCAGGGAGGCCGAGTTAGCCACGCAGCATCAGGCTCGGCAGCTCACGCCGGTTCGTCCAACCATCTCGATCGAACCTGGTGTTACTTCTAGTTCTTTGGGGGTGCCTTGCCTTATTCCCGCTTTACGCAATGTGCGCCTGCCCAAGGATTTCAAAGGCCCATGCAAGGTACCAAATTACACGGCGGATCAACCTCCGGAGACATGGGTGGAGAGCTATGAGATGGCCATGGAGATGCTGGATGTGGATGACACGGCGTGTGCGAAATACTTCACCATGATGCTTGAAGGAACGGCCCGTACTTGGTTAAAAAGCTTGCCAGCTAATTCTATCAATTCATGGGCCCAATTACGAGCCCGGTTTATCAACAATTTCAAGGATACCTGTAAACAGCCTATGTCGATAGTGGACTTAGCTGCATGCGTCCAGGAGGAAGGAGAATCAACGACTCATTGGGTGCGCCGGGTTTCACAAGTGTTGCATTCCTCAGACCGCATCAATGCTGACACCGCAGTATTAACCCTAGAAGGCAACTGCCGGTTTGGGCCCCTGAAGTTGAAATTGGGACGGATGAAGCGTCATTGCACTGACATGGGGACCCTCATGGCCGCTTTGGTAAAATATGCTGATTCTGATAATACCAAGGATCCCGAATCTGATGATGACAAGACAGGGAAAGGGAAGAAGAACAGCAGCTCCAAAGGTCAGCAGCATCACTGGGTAGGCAATGGCGGAGGAGGCAAGCGTAAAGCGGATGGTAACATGGATTTTGTGGCTAATACCAACGCACAGGACAATGGCCAGCGACGCAAGGATAGGCCGAAAAATCGTAGTGGAGCGCCCAACCCTAACCCAAACCGCCTGAACTATCTGCTAAGCCAGCCCTGTCCAAGACATGGGACAAAGGAGGAGCCAGCAAACCACCTTTGGAAGGATTGCTTTATTATGCAGGAGTTCAAGAATTCTAATAATTTCCGGTATGATCACGGATCTGGCGGTGGCTCAGGGTCCGAGCCGGGTTACGGTGGAGGAAGTTCCGGTTCAGGATTTAATGGTAATCCGGGCGGGCATAATGGTCAAAACAGTCAGAACAACCAGGGTGGTTACAACCAACAGCAGCAACAGTCAGGTTACCAGAGCAACCCAAAGCAGTTGAGTAGTGGGCAGTACCATGTCTTCACCACTAGCTTGGACAAGCGGGACCGGAAGGTTCAGAGGCAGGCAGTCAACTCTGTTGAAACGGCCATACCCCGTTATCTACGTTGGTCTGAACAGCCGATCATATGGAGCAGAGAGGATCGCCCACCCCAGGTCGATAATCCGGGTCAGTTGGCTCTGATAGTGGCGCCTCAGGTGGGAGGTTATAATTTCACCAAGGTGCTCATGGATGGGGGGAGCAGCATTAACATCCTGTACTATGAGACCTTCCGTCGTATGGGACTAACATATAAGAATCTCAAACCGTCTAATACGGTGTTCCACGGTGTAGTGCCTGGCAGATCAGCATATCCCATTGGTAAGATAGCTCTCGAAGTGGCCTTTGGGGATGATCATGATTCCAGGTCGGAGACATTGACGTTTGAAGTGGTGAAAATCGAAAGTCCATATCATGCCCTGTTTGGGCGACCGGCGTACGCCAAGTTTATGGCTCGGCCCTGTTATGTGTATTTGCAGCTCAAGATGTCGGGTCACAAGGGGACAATAACGGTTCATGGAAGCCGCAAAATCTCTTTGGAATGCGAGGAAGGAGATGCGGCTTATGCAGAGTCGGTTTGTGCCACCGAGGAGTTGAAGTACTATAAAGACAATGTTGATCCAGCAGACATGACTCCGTTGAAGAAGCCAACTACGGAGCATGATCCGGCCCTGAAGTTCAAATCGGCAGCAGAAACTAAGCTTGTTGACTTCGTACCTGGCGATTCGTCCAAGCAGTTCAGCATCAGTGCCAACTTGGATCCGAAATAGGAAAGCGCGCTCATCGAGTTCATCCGTGAGAATCGGGACATTTTTGCATGGAAGCCCTCTGACATGCCAGGTGTACCGAGGCAACTCGCTGAGCACACCCTTAATGCAGATCCTAAATACAAACCGGTGAAACAGTTCCTCCGCCGGTTTAACGAAGAAAGACGCAAGGCGATTGGAGAAGAGGTAGCCAGGCTCTTAGCAGCTGGCTTTATTATTGAAGTTTTCCACCCTGAGTGGCTTGCCAATCCAGTGCTGGTCCTTAAGAAAAATGGCACCTGGCGCATGTGTGTGGATTACACGGATCTTAATAAGGCTTGTCCAGCAGATCCTTTTGCCCTCCCCCGTATTGATCAAATTATTGATGCTACGGCGGGTTGTGAGCGTTTAAGTTTTTTGGATGCGTATTCTGGCTACCATCAGATCAAAATGGCAGTTAAGGACCAGGAGAAGACATCATTTATAACTCCCTTTGGAGCCTTCTACTATGTGTCTATGCCCTTCGGGCTCAAGAGTGCCCAGGCAACTTACCAACGGTGTGTACAAAATTGTCTTCACAAGCAGATTGGCCGTAATGTACATGCTTACGTGGATGATATCGTGGTTAAATCCAGGGAGAAGGAGACTCTGATTGATGATTTGAGAGAAACCTTTGATAACCTGAGAACATACAAGATGATGCTTAATCCGGACAAGTGTGTCTTTGGTGTACCGGCGGGCAAGCTATTGGGTTTTCTAGTGTCCAACAGGGGAATTGAGGCTAATCCGGAGAAGATCACGGCTATCACCTCCCTGGCTAAACCGAAGTGTATCAACGATGTTCAACACCTGGCAGGCCGGATTGCTGCGCTTAGCCGGTTTATCAGTCGCCTGAGTGAGAAGGCAATCCCTTTGTATCAGATGTTGAAAAAGACGGATCAGTTTATCTGGAGTTCTGCTGCTGATGAAGCATTTGAGGACTTAAAGCGGCAATTGGCCAATCCGCCTGTGCTCGCCGCTCCCATTGACAAGGAGCCGTTACTGCTATATGTTGCTGCTAATGTTCGGGCGGTCAGCGTAGCTATTGTGGTGGAGCGAAAAGAGGCAGGTAAGGAGCATCCGGTTCAATGTCCAGTCTATTATATCAGCGAGGTGCTCATTGAATCCAAGCAAAGGTATCCGCATTGGCAGAAGCTGGTGTATGGTGTTTTTATGGCAAGCCGGAAGCTTAAACAATATTTCCAAGGGCACTCAATTACGGTAGTCAGTTCTGTTCCTTTGGGAGATATCATCCAGAACCGGGAAGCAACTAGCCGGATTGCAAAGCGGGCTATAGAGCTGGGGCCGTACGGTTTGAAGTATGTGCCTCGGACAGCGGTTAAGTCTCAAGCATTTGTTGATTTCATCAATGATTGGACAGAAATGCAAGCACCTGAAGAAAAGTCGGATCATACATATTGGACCATCCATTTTAACGGATCCAGGCAGTTGGAAGGCTCGGGGGCTGGAGTCGTATTAACTTCCCCACGAGGTGATAAGTTTTGTTATGTTCTCCGTTTAATGTTCCCTTGTACTAACAATGAGTATGAAGCCTTGCTCCATGGTCTCCGGATGGCTAAGGAGATGAATCTAAGTCGAGTTAAGTGCTTCAGTGACTCAGACCTTGTGGCTCAGCAAGTGTCCGGCACTTGGGACCCCAAGGACCCACTCATGGCAGCATATCGTCGTGAGGTGGATATTGTTGCAGGTTATTTCAGAGGCTATCAGGTGGAACATGTAGACTGGCGGAAAAATGAAGCGGCAGACGCTTTAAGCCGGCTGGGCTCTCAGCGCAAACCGGTCCCGCCCAATGTTTTTCTGGATGTGCTGCACAACCCGTCGGTGAAGATCCCTGGTGAAGAGGATTTGGCTATTCCTGATCCGGAGGCTCAATTGGTGGCAGTTCTTCATGTTATTCTGGATTGGACGCTTCCTTACCTGGCGTACAAGAACCAGGGAGAGTTGCCAGAAGATGAGATTCTGGCCCGGCAGATAATCCGGCGATCCAAGTCCATGGCTGTCATCAACGGTGAGTTGCATCATTGCAGTGTATCAGGAGCTTTTCAACGTTGCGTGTCTCCTGAAGAAGGCCGTGACATTTTGCATGAGATCCATGAAGGAGATTGTGGTCACCACGCCGGTTCAAAGTCTCTGGTGGCTAAAGCGTTTCGCCATGGTTTCTATTGTTTAACTGCTCATGCTGATGCGAAGGATCTGGTCAGACGATGTGATGGTTGCCAAAGGTTTTCAAGACGTGCTCATGTACCGGCTCAAGAATTGAGAATGATTCCAATTACTTGACCGTTTGCAACTTGGGGGCTGGATATGGTTGGGCCTTTCGAAAGGTCCAAAGATAAGAAGACCCACCTCCTGGTGGCGGTTGACAAGTTTACAAAGTGGGTAGAGGCAGAACCTGTTAGCAAGTGTGATGCGGCCACGGCGGTTTAGTTCATCAAAAAGGTGATTTTCCGGTTTGGCTTTCCACACAGTATTATCACAGATAATGGTACCAATTTGTCCAAAGGTGCTATGAAGGAGTTCTGCGAATGGGAGCATATCCGGCTCGACGTTTCATCAGTGGCACATCCACAGTCCAATGGTCAAGCAGAAAGAGCTAATCAAGAGATCTTGAGAGGCATCAAGCCCCGGCTCATGGTTCCTTTGCAGAGAACGCCGGGTTGTTGGGTAGAAGAATTACCATCTGTGTTATGGAGCATCAATACAACACCCAACAGATCAACAGGATACACACTGTTCTTCATGGTTTATGGAGCGGAGGCGGTTCTCCCTAGTGATATCTGTCATGACTCACCTCGTGTCATGGCTTATATTGAAGCGGACAACGAGACAGCATGGCAAGATGCTTTGGACCGATTGGATGAAGAGCGTGACATCGCAGCCGCCCGATCGGCGATTTACCAGCAGGATCTTCGTCGTTATCACAGTCGTCGGGTCAGAACCAGAGCCTTTCAGGAAGGAGATTTGGTGCTTCGGCTCATCCAAGATCAGACTGATATGCATAAGCTATCCCCACCTTGGGAGGGGCCTTTCGTGGTCAGTAAGAATCTGCACAATGGGTCGTACTATCTGATCGATATTCGAGAGCATAAGGACTCATGTACATCAGAGGAGGAGACTAACAGGCCGTGGAATATAGCTCATCTTCGGCCTTACTATACCTGAGCCATTGGCTATACTTATGTACATATTACGACAATGTATATATTATGAGTAAATATAATAAACCGGAACCTCAACTAAAGCGGGGTATCTGTTCTTTTACATCATGTGAGGTTACACGGAGTTGCTCTAAAGCGGCCTCCGGTTTACCCCTTGAGTTCGCTTTGCTAAAAGCATCGTGTTATATCACTTGGAGGATTGGTCGTGTCCGAACCAATACCATGCCTCTTGATAGGCGAGAGCCACCAGATCACTTGGGGACTTGGTCATGTCTGAACCAGTCATGCCTCTTGATCGGCCTAAGGCCACAGAATCACTTGGGGGCTTGGTCGAACCCAAACCATGACCACGCCATTTGGTCGGCATAAATGCCACAAGAATCACTTGGGGACCTGGCTAACTAGAACCATAGTTACACCTAACGGGAGCTTGGTCGCGTTTGGCCATGGTAATGCCATTTGATCAGCTTAAATAAATCTTTTTGGCAAACCTTTTTGTCATTGCTTTTGCTTCATACTTTTCTTTGAAGGGGGTTTTTTGCTTTTTATTGTGTTCTTTAAACCGACAAAGTTTTTTAACCAATCAATTGACGGAACACAGTTCACGTCAATCCGGAGACTATTTGTCCGGTTTGATCCTTGTTGTTAACATCCTCTTATGGAGTAATACGGTGTTTATTATAACCCGGCACGGTTTACATGGTAACCAGCGTTATATACATATACAGGAGTTGTTATTTCCTCCAACAGCGTGGGTTTGCAAAACTCCGCTTCAAGGTTGGCCAAGCCAACTTCACACTCAACGGTGGCAGGTATTATGTATCTCAAAATTTTGATCGTATACTTAAAATTTTGTTTTGGATGTTTTGACTTTATATATACAGACATCATATTCCGCCTGACGGTACAGCCGCGGTGGCACTTAACGAATTTCTTATTTCAGAAAGTGTTTTGGAAGGTTCATTACCACAGGAAGAACAAGTTATGCACGAAGGCATATCAACATCAAAGGTATCAGCTAGCCTATTACAAGGCAACATGGTGCCCATAATAACATAATTGTTTTTCACAAAGGAGAGGCAGTTTTAAAACCGGCTTCCGATTTAAGCTTGGCCACCAGCCTGGCCTAATGGTTGTGGGTCATCCTGCGCCGCTTCAGCTTCCGTTTCTCTACCCAGTGGCTGGAAATCCACAGTTGTCCAGTAGATTCCCATTAATGCTTGAAAAACAGCTTCGTCATGGATTAGCGAAGACGGGTCAATATCGGGAGCGTAAGTATGCTTACGGATTGGAGGGATCAGATTTTCCGATTCATGGATTGGTGCAGCTATTCGCTTGTTCTGGCTGTCATATTGGGCTTGATAATGAGACAAATCTGCTTCCTCAGCCAGTTGACAAGCTAGCGGACGTACCTCCCGGTTTATGGCTCGCAAATCCGCTTCACCAAATTCTGACCCGTCTTCCTTCAAGCTGGGATAACCCTGAGCCGCTTCAATAGGATCAAAATACGGCACCTAGGCTTTTGCCCGGATTAAAGCATTGATTGCACCGGTTCGAGCAGCAGATTTCTTCGGCTCTTCAACCCGGGCAGGAAGCACTGACAGTTTCATCAGAGTATCTTGAATCAAACTGGGCGCCGGTTTGTTATGAGACGCGGTACAGATGATCCGCTGAGCACTAGTATACAATTGTTGAACCAATGTATAGGCGGCTTTTAATTTCTTCCGCACATCTGACCCCAAATGACCAATGCGTGTCCCTGAAATACCATAAAGGGTTAATAAACTGGCGACTCTATAAGAAGGCAGAACCAATTCAGAAGGCAAGCTGGCTTACCAAAGATAGCAGTGGTCATGGCATGAACGTGCCGCTTTATGCTGGTCAGTTCATCCGTCACCGGTTTTAGTGCAGCCTCGGCATCCTCTGCTCGTTTGATCAAAGCGGATTTTTCAGTGGCCCAATCCGCCCGTTTCTTCTTGAAGTTCTCCTTAAGTTGTTCCATGGAGCTTAAGGCACTGGCCAATTCCTCTTTTGCTTTGGAGGTTTCAGCCTGTTGGGTTTTCAGGTTTTCTTGCAGATCGATGACTTGGTTTTCTTTCGCTTCAGCTCCGCCTGCGGGCATACAGATATATGTTTCAACAAATCGGTAGAAGGATTCAAGTACCAACCACATAACAAGTTATGCGCTTAGCACTTGGGGGCTAATGCGTATTCGATCTTCATCTTTCAATTGTTTACAAAGTCCCAAGATCAATACAAGCATTCAACTTGGCACTTGGGGGCTAATGGCTATTTGATCATAGGTATTCGGATGCGACAGTTTCAATTACTTAAAGCACCGGTTTAACTACGCTAAGTTGAACCGGCCCTTGGGGGCTACATCAGCAAATTTTAAAGCATCAAGATTTATATTATTAAGTCCCGGTTTGAAAGAATAGTTCAAACGGCCCTTGGGGGCTAGGAGAGTCAGCAAGAATAAAAGCATACAAGCAGGAAGGAGCATATGGAAGTTACCTCATATTTATCTTTCATCGTATTAACCAGACCGGCTTCGTAGTCACGGCTGGTATACAGCCGGTTCAGATAGCCGGAATGGATATCTTGGGCGTTCAGAGCAGCGTAAGCCGTCAGATCAGCGTTCCACGTGCCTTTGCCAAAAGCAGCAAATTCTTCCTTGGCAGAATGTTTGGATAAAGCGACAGGGTTGCTTGGCTCAGTATGGCCAGTGCCAGTAATGACAACCTCATCATCCTTGGTACCGCCGGTTTGCACTGGAGCTGTTGGCTTGTCAGTAGGTTTTGCTGGACCGGTGGAGCTTTCAATCTGGATGGAACCTGTGGGCTGATGGATAGGACCTGAGGTATCAGTAGGTCTCTCTTCAGCAATAAGATCATCATCTGGCTGCGGTGGATTGTTGGGAATATCCTCAGAGATAGCCGCTTCAAGAATGACATCTTCTTCGGCTGCTTTGTCCAGGCGGGCCTTCTTGCTTGGCCTAGGTTTGGCCCTGAGAAGAATAACCAAATTAAATACAGCATGTGTTCTAAGGCAAGGTACTGCAAACATCACAATAAATATAGCTTACCCAAGCACCGTTTTGAGCGGTGGGAGCTGAGTAGCCGATGACTCGCCAGAAGATGAGTGGGAAATAACCTAGTAATCGGAGTCAGACGGATTAAGAGGTTGACGAAAGCAGCACGCTGTAGGAAAAGCACTGACAAGCGAATTAGAGACCTCGGAATGACGTTTCCGAAACGGACTGTTCGGTAAACCGGCGGAGGTAACTACCTGGCCGCTGTGCCGGGTGGTGCGGCGAGCTTCGTGTTGTTGAGTCTTCATTAGAAGTTTAGGATCCAAATAAGCAAGAGGATGAGAAAATTTAACTTTTCGGTTTGCCTGACGGATTTTTTGTGAACGCAAAGTTTCTGAATCAGAAGAGAGAATAATTACCTCTGCAACATCCGCGTGGCTGGCTTCAGCATCATCCTGACAAATATCATCATCAATAAGACGCATGAAAAATAAACCAAGTGAGTCAAGCTCTACCTCAAAGTCCGGATTATCCACCTCATCATCAGGGGCTGGATTAGAAGATGCAGTGGTTCTTTTCCTGTGAGCAGTCTTCTTCACGGCCTTAGTCTTTTGCCGGGTTGCTCTTTCCGGTTTGTCTGGTTTCCCTGGTTTCTCCTGCGGCAGCTTTTTGCTCCAAAACGGATCATCGCCCTGATTATGCAGACACTAATATTACAAACAATGACCAGACATATCAATAATAGATTCAGCAAAGAGAAAAATCAAAGTCTTACAGCTGGCGGTTTGTTGGTGGCACAGAAGGGAAGCAGGCCGGTTCTAGCACAGACGTGTTCCGGTTCATTCAGTATCTTGCGCACAGCCTCTGTGATTTCTTCACCGGAGAGTTGGAGTTTTGAATGTCGCAGTTGGTCATCAACACTATCAGTATACTCGCACATCAAACCGGAGCGCTGACTAAGGGGAAGTATGCTCCATGATATCCAACAGCGAGCGAGATCAACCCCGATTAAACCGTTGGCCATAAAGGCTCTGAGCTTTGACAGCTGGGGAGCATATTTGCTTCTCTCCTGGGCAGTCAATCTTTGAGGAAAAGGGTGTGTATTGCTGAGCCGCTCCGGACGAAAGCCAGGCAAGGGATTCTCACCAGCAGGGGAGGTGTCTTTGCAGTAGAACCATGTCTGATTCCACTCCTTGGGGTGACTGTGCAGCTTGGCATGAGGGTATGTGACCTCTTTCCTTTTCTGAATTGCCATGCCACCCAACTCCGTATTAGAGCCATCGGTAAACTCGGTACGGCGGTTTAGATGGAAAAGATCTCTGAATAATTCCACTGTGGGCTCCTCTTGAAAGAACACCTCATAGAGTACTTGGAAGTGGCACATATTTGTAACAGAGTTGGGGCCAGTGTCTTGCGGATGGAGTTGGAAATCGGCTAAAACATCCCGGTAAAATTTAGAACCGGACAGCTTAAAGCCCCAGGCTAAGTGATCTACGAAAACAACAACCTCTCCTTCTCGAGGTGTGGGAGGGCATTCTTTGCCAGGAGCCCTCCAATGGATGATATCTTTGCTGCCTAAAGCGCCAATCAGGACTAGATCGTTCAGTTGATCCTCTGTGACGCGAGAAGGAACCCAATTGCACTCATATACTTGCTTGGCCATGATGGAATCTACAAGGCAGAAGATCCCGGTTCAAAAATGCATTTGATCAAGGTACATTGGTATGGGCACTGTTAAACCGGAAATAGAATTATCTGAACCGGAGTTTCATGAAGCAACCAACATCCGGCGGTTCAACAAGGGGACTAATGGTATATACCGGTTTGTAAAAAAATTCTACAAAGTTAAACCGCCTGGTCTAAGCATTGAACAGTCAAGACTGCAGATGAGTAAGTACACAAAAACAGATTTCACAAGATTATACTACAGCTTTGGATCTGGAACATGTTTATAAAGGAGATAAATATTCAAGGCCCAAAAGGAGCAGTGCCGAATCAATAAGCGAAAGTACGGATAAGATCTATGGTCTCAATATGCGAAAGTGAAAACGGAGGATAAAAACTACTGCTACACAGAGCGAAGATTCACAGACTCGTCTAAGGATCTATCATATGAACAAGAAGCAAGCGATGAACACGGGAGAACATGGAAACCCTAGAATAGATCTATGATGGAAAGGATAGAAGACTTACCGGAGCTGAGGAAGAAGCGGAAGGTCGCCGCGGTGCTCTGGTACGCTCAGGGTGATGCAGCGGCCAAGGTTGGTGCAGAGGTCGACGGCGGCGGCGGAGCTCCGAAGACTGGGCGACGCGAGGAAGATGAAGCAGAAGGGCACGAAGGGGAAAAAATAAATGACCCTTCGGTCCTATTTATAAAGCAAGGGACAAGGATCAGGCGCGAAAATCAAGGGGCCGCAAGTTTGGAAACAGAGCTGTCGCCTCAATTATCGCAGATCTATTAAACAAGAAGGTATCATGGATAATTTCTTTATGACAGATGACGTCACGCCGGTTTACAGCAATGAGAGAAGATGACATCACGGCGGTTCACCAAACTACAAGAAGATGTTGAAGATGAAATTTTTGCTAAGGATTGACATGAACCTGTTCAAATCAATCTGGGGCCTAATGTTGGGGATATTACTACTGGGCGTAAACCGGCCTATCTGGGCCGGATTAACTTCATCAGTAGTTAAGCAGGTTAAAGCCCATGAAGATAGATGAGGGCTCAAGACCCATAATCGGTTGAGAGCCTGTAGCCGTAAACCGGCGTCAATATGTAACTTGTATTGTAAGTTAGGAATAAGTAGAGACCAAACCGGACACATCTATGAGCCGGTGTTGGGACTCTGTAAACCGACGGGCGTCACCCATGTATATAAGGGGACGACCCGGCGGCGGTTCAAGGACAACAGACAACAACTCGAGACATAGGCGAAGCTTGTTTGCTCCCTAGTCATCGAAACACCCATCAATTCCATCACAACTAGACGTAGGCTTTTACCTTCATCGAAGTGGCCGAACTAGTATAAACTCTCTTGCGTCCTTGTGTCTGCTTTAACCCCTTCAAGCTAACCCGTCGCGATGGCTCCACGACTAAGTCCTTTCTCTAGGACATCTGTCGTGACAAAACCACGATAGAACCCATGGCCAGGATAGCTGTCGTCGTCCTCTTCTTCTTCATTGTCTTCCATCGTAACCCCTCTTTCTCCATGCTTGGTCCAAACATTATAGTGGGGCATGAAACCGGACTCAAACAGGTGGACGTGAATGGTTCTTGACGTAGAGTAATTGTGACCATTCTTATAGCCAGCACATAGACAAGGCATAAAACCATCCGCCCGCTTGTTTGCCTCAGCCGCAAGCAGAAAAGTACGCACGCCATTAATGAACTCGGGAGAGCATCGGTCATCGTACATCCATTGCCGGCTCATCTTTAATACACAGCACCGAAAACACCAAATTAATACAATACATAAAGTTCATACATAAAGATCATACAACACTTAAATGCAACAAACAAATAACTCTCTAGCTAAAGAATTTAAATGCAACAACAAATGTGATCAATATCGCAACTAAGGTAACAATTGATCCAACAGCATAATGATATCAAGCCTCACTATGAATGGCATATTTACTAATCTTTCTAATCTTCAAGTGCATTTTCTCCATCTTAATCTTGTGATCATCGACGACATCGGCAACATGCAACTCCAATTCCATGTTCTCCCCCTCAATTCTTTTCAATTTTTCCTTCAAATCCTCGTTTTCTCTTTCAACTAAATTTAACCTCTTGACAATAGGGTCGGTTGGAATTTCCGGTTCAACTACCTCCTACATACAAATATCTATGTCAACTTGATGGGCATAATTTGTCATAAACACGAAATGCAATGAATAGTTTTAAAAGAGAATATACCACATTTGAATCATAACCCGGACAAGGGCCGACGGGGATGGATATCAAAACCATGGCACTATGTATAACAAACAACGTATGGGTAAGATAATTATACGAGTAACTATATATCCAAATCACACAAACATCAATTTTTTATATAAAACTTCATGAACAAGAGGCTCACCACAAGGTGGTGCCGGCGACGGGACATTGCGAATGATCGACGGTGGTCACGACGGAGATTTAGAAGGTACTAAGTAAACCACACCTACATATGCAAACTAAGTGTTATTTTTGACCTCAAATTGCATATAAATCAAATACTAGCACATATATATAATTCCTCCCAAATTAGTAAACTCAAAAATCAATCACTATATAAAGCATTGCACGAGCTAATCTAGCAATGAGAGATGAAAGGACAAAGTTGCTAACCTTTATGATTATTTGAATGGATGGGGCCTTCAAATCTTGACAAATTTTGGGCAAAATGTGTGATGAGCTTGAGAGGAAGAGGGAAAAGAACAGAGAGGAGAGGGGAAAGGGGAAGGACAGAGCGAGCTCGGGTGGACGAAGGGTCAATGTAGGACGACCTTTAGTACCGGTTCGTGATACGACCCGGTACTAAAGGTGCTGGAGGGGCTCCGGACTGACAACATCCTGCCACCACTCACTTTAGTACCGGCTCGTGGCACGAACCGGTGCTAAAGGTTCACCACGAACCGGTACTAATGAGAGCGGCCAGCTAGCCGTTGGAACCGGCACTAATGCACACATTAGTGCCGGCTCAAATTCAAACCGGCACTAATGTGCTTCACATTTGACCCTTTTTTCTACTAGTGATTAAAAGGGATATGTGCTATGTAAGAATACACGGTTGTACATCTTATCTCATATGCACAATGTGATGAACTATGATACCCAAGAACGATGAAGGAAATATCATCTCTACATTGCATGTAGTCTCACCATGTCTGGCTGTAGGTCATCCAACATGTTTGGATCGATCACCTTGTGAAAAATGATGTTACAAAAATCACACGACTGCACTAGTATTTGTCGGATATTGGGTGGCAAGATATTCTTGACTGTGACTGGAAGCGTGTGTGTTATAAGAACATGGTATTCACGAGGCCACCGAGGAGAGCGGCGTCATATTTGAATTTAACTAAACTTCGATCAGCTATCCAAGTTCTTCATAAGTTCAAACTTGGGCCCTTCCCACCGGTGTCCCCATGCGGCGTGCTCTTGCCTGCAGTACATCGTGCGCCTACACACGAGAGTTATATCTCGCATTAAGCAAGACAGTAGTAGTTCTCATTGAAGGATTTTTTTTTCTACTGTAGCAATTGGGCCGGCCCGCTTAATGAAAGGAAAGGATTTGAAAAAGCGATCGAAACCAGGATTCGAACCCTCGTTTCCTGGATGCACTGAACGCACAACCTCCTTTAAGGTAAACTAGCAAATATGTCCGTGCATTGCAACGGGAGAAAAACAATATATATAAACGAGTCAACATGCCACGTCTACTCCGGTGTCTACCTACTTCAATACAATTGCACGCCACATCCTCTCTGAGTCTTATAAATGTTTGGCTTATTTCCTATTATTTGTAGTCAAAATAGTTCATGACAAACATACCACTTTCGATAATAATTGTGGCCATGGTGGTCTTTCTAATCCACCTTGGTATCTTTGATCCAAAAAAATTTCATTGAAAGTTCATAGATCCATATGATTTTTTTTCTAGGCGCTCTTATTATACGAGTGAATTAATCCTATAGAAAGAAAATTGTACAAATTCTTTTGCACTACATTCCATAGGAAGTTTCATTCCGCGCACTAACCTTTTGGAACGATCCTTCATTTTTATTAAAGTGCATTCTAACTAAAATAGCTCGCTCGCAAATTTAATCAAAAATCAAATAAGTAAATGCCACATATGAACCCAAGGAATAAAATTTGAGTCTATTGTTCACCTCCTGTAAGAAGATCATGCGCTGGCATTGAATGGAACTAAACTTTGTACTGCATGGAAGGCATTTGTTTGTTTGCACATTTGGGAAAGCGGGTCAGGCCACAGGCAATGATGGTTGATGGATTCTTAGGGGAAAATAATCAATAGGGGGAAAAATTAATGGCAAACAATTCTCAATAAAAAAGTGTCGGTAGAATAATTCAAACTTGTGTGTTGGTCTGCATCTGTTAAATAGAATTGAACAACAATAAAACTAAACTATGTATGTTGTGTCTTCCTAAGCATACAGGCAGCTGAAAATGCAGTGAACATATTTGGTTGACAAATTTAAATACATTATAACTGAGCACTTTTCCAGCCCTCCCAGGCCATCAACATTTCTATCAGTTGGATCGACAGTTTTAGGCTTTTTTGACCGTCAGATTTGCTCTTAATCCCACCTAATCTTCTGTACAGGCTAAATCACCTGTCAGGCTGGGCTAGCCTTCTCGGGCTGCTGCTCCAGCGTTTTTTTGGGCGTCTGTGGTTCAATTGGGCCTACTGGCGTACTGGGCCTGTACTACAACCCAACGCAACACGCAATTATAAAATGCAGAAGTGTACAACCCTAAGAGCATCTCCAACAGGCGCCGGTCGCGCCGCGCGCAAAAAACAGATATGCCGCGCGCGCATCGCCTGGTTTGGCTGTCGGTGTACTAGAGTAGGGGTACCCTAGTATCCCGAACTTGTGCACGGGCAGTCGCAGCATCCCGCGGCAAGGCTTGCCGGGTGACCGCCAAGGTCCTCCGTGGTTCCCCTGGAGCCATTCAAGGAGACAAGACCCCGGCAAGAGGAGCTTGCCGGGAAGGCCAACCAAGGCATATCAAAGCCAAGGAGACAAGACCCCGGCAAGAGGAGCTTGCCGGGAAGGCCAACCAAGGCATCTCAAGGAACTTGCCGCGACGCGCCACACGTCCCTGCAAGGCCCGGTGAGCGACAAGCTCCCGGACGCGGCAAAACAACGACCGTGGCAAGGCGCTTGCCGCGGCAAGCCACCACTCTGTGTCCGCGCTCCAGCACATCCACCAACGTGTCGCTCTGGGACCCTTCCAGGCGTACGTGGCGGGAGGCTGTGCAGCCAGCGGTGCGCGGTGGCAAGCGGCGTTGACAAGATTGCCATCGTGGCGAGCAGTGGCGCCCCTGACGGTCCCTTTTTGCACTATTTAGGCGACACAGACGGGCATTTAATGCCCTTGTCCCCTGCCGTCAGGGTTAGGTATGATACACTGTAGCAGGTAGCTGTACCAACCGCAGCACCTTTCCATTTTTACCCTTGTCTACGTTGCCACCTGTCGGTGACCCCTTGAGCATATAAAAGGAGGCCCATGCGCAACGTAGAGGGGGGGTCGGGAGAAAAGAGAACACTCATGCTCGGTCTCGTTAGCTGCTGGAGGGTACTGTAGCACTCCGCGCTCCCGAGCAAGAACTCAATACAAACCACAAAGCAGGAGTAGGGTTTTACGCATCCGTGCGGCCTGAACCTGGGTAAACTGCTCGTGTGCTTCGCCTCGATCCGCTCTTCGTGCGACCTTCGCCCCCGCCGAACCGAAAGGGACTCGGTCCGCCGGTCCCATAGGTGCCCGTGGATCAGTACCCCATCAACTGGACAGAGCAAGAAGAGGAAGTTGATTTCTGGTGACTATTTTCCGGCAGAGCTTCCCGAAGCCGCCGCCAAGAAGGTCCCCAAGATCAACGCCAAGAGCGCTGAGGAGCAGTCTGCTCCGGCAAGCCCTAGGGTTTGTTCCGTTGAAGCAGAGGTTCCCGATAAGTTTTGCTCCGACAAGCTTGTCGGGGAACGTCAAGCTCCCGCAGAGCCGCAGGTTCTCGCCGTAGAAGCGGATGTTCCCGCAGTAGCTGAGATCAACGCCAAGAGTGCTGAGGAGCAGTCTGCTCCGGCAAGCCCTAGGGTTTGTTCCGTTGAAGCACAAACTCCCGACAAGTTTTGCTCCAGCAAGCTTGCCGGGGAACGTCAAGCTCCGGCAGAGCCGCAGGTTCTCGCCGTAGAAGCGGATGTTCCTGCAGCAGCAAATTTGCCTTTAGTCCTTGTTGTCAAGCCACAAGCTCCAGCATGGGCACAGCAGATTGTCCGTTTCCTTCAGACAGAAGAACTTCCCGAAGAGCAAGAAGAAGCGGAAAGAGTAGCCCGGCAGTCAAGTATGTACCAGTTTGTCGACAAGACACTGTACAGAAGAAGACTCAACGGTGTGAAATTGAAGTGTATTCACCGGGAAGACGGACAAAAGCTGTTGGCAGAGATACATGGAGGCATATGTGGTCACCACATTGGCGCAAGAGCACTTGCCGGCAAAGCATTTCGGCAAGGTTTCTTTTGACCGACAGCCCTCCAGGATGCAACTGCACAAGTAACCAAGTGTGAAGCGTGCCAGTTCCATTCCAAGCAGATACACCAACCAGCTCAAACTCTCCAGACGATCCCTTTATCCTGTCCATTTTCGGTCTGGGGGCTCGACATCCTCGGCCCCTTTCCCCGAGCAGTCAGGGGCTTTGAGTACTTGTACGTTGCAATCAACAAGTTCACAAAGTGGCCGGAAGTGGAAGCAGTGAGGAAGGTGACAGCACAGTCAGCAGTCAAGTTCTTCAGGTCGATTGTTTACCGCTTCGGGATCCCTAACAGGATAATCACCGACAACGGTGCGCAATTTACGAGCCGCACCTTCATGCAGTACGTCCAAGATCTTGGCGCCAAGGTCTGCTTCGCTTCTGTTGCTCACCCGAGAAGCAACGGTCAAGCGAAGAGGGCAAATGCTGAAGTGCTGCGTGGGCTCAAGACCAGGACTTTCGACAGGCTGCACAAGTGCAGAAGAAACTGGATCGAGGAGCTGCCGGTGGTTATTTGGTCGATCAGGACGATGCCAAATCGAGCCACTGGCCAGACACCTTTCGCTCTAGTCTATGGAGCAGAGGCAGTTCTCCCCACAGAACTCGTATACGGGTCACCTCGAGTGCTCGCTTATGATGAGCTTGAGCAAGAGCAGCTGCGACAAGATGACGCGCTGCTCCTTGAGGAAGACCGTCTTCAGGCTGCTGTGCGAGCTGCTCGCTACCAGCAAGCTTTGCGCCGCTACCATAGCCGCAAAGTTAATGCCAGAAGTCTCGAGGAAGGCGACCTTGTTCTTCGGCATGTTCAGTCCGCCAAGAATCCCAACAAGTTGATGCCGAAGTGGGAAGGCCCTTACCGGGTGAAACGAGTCACTAGGCCTGGCGCTGTCCGCCTTGAGACCGAAGATGCCTTTCCGGTGAGCAACTCCTGGAACATTGAGCACCTTCGTAAGTTTTACCCGTAAGGCGCGGTTGCCGGAACTTGTTCCGGCAACCACCTTTTGTACAAGTCTTGCCGCTGTTGCATGTAATCCTTTATACAAAGCCGGGCGCAGACCCCGTGCATAAGTAAAGCTCATGTGCTCCGCACATCTTGTCAATTTCATGCTTCCTATTTTTTGCATGTGTTATCTGACACTTTGTGCAGCACCTACCCCCGGTAAGCAATAACGAGCCGTAAGGCTCCATATCTTTATATTCTCCTCTTTCTTTTTTCTCAAAGAAAGGAAGGTTCCCTCGCCCACAAGTTTGACGGGGGAAAGGAGAAGATAATGGTATGGACCAGGCGTCGTTCAAGAAAGTTTTGCCTTACCGGGAAGCAAACAACAGAAAAGCTAAGTTGCCAAAGTTTGAGCAATCAGATTTTTTAAACTTTTAAGTTATCTCCCTTGAACGACCGCACTTTGTATGGAAACCTGTGCGCGGAGGAACCAACTCGTAGCTAGTTGCGCCCTTACTTTGTTTCGAGTCCGCTCAACAACTTAAGTGAGCTGCGACTAGTTGCGACGAGGTTTTTTGTCGGTAGCGGCACCGCCAGCAGGCTGCTGACATCCTGCACTCAGCGCTCGCGGCTAAGGTGCCTGCACCGGCAAGTTCCCTAAAAGCGTAGGGCAAAAACATACAAAGGGAGGAATCAAGTAAAGGGAATAACATTGCAATCATTACCCAGAAAAGAGCTATATTACAAAATAGCTTGTCGCGGCTCTAACAGATTGTTTTCGTAACATGACCAGCAGCGACAAGAAAAGAAGGAAATGGGCGGCCTAGTCTACACGATCGCCCTCAATCCTCTTGATACCGCTCACCTTGTCCACAATGGGTGCGACAAGGGTCTTGAGCGCCTCCAGGTAAGCATCCGGCGGCAGGGTCTTGAGGACGTTGGTGAGGTTGAGGCCCGGGTTGCGGAAAACCACCTTCATCAACACCTTTTGAAGAGCTCCCGCGCAGATCTTGCACGACTCGTCAGCCAGCTGCTTTGGGATCTTCTCCCGGAGCCGCTGGAGGGCCGTCGCCACGCCTTTGAAGAACAAGGTGAGCTTGGCGCTGGGTTGAAGGTTCTCATCGGAGGAATACCCGAGATCCTCCACCCCCAGCTGCGCCAGCTCCCTGTCGATATCTGCGGCAGCACTCACAAGACCCTCCGTCCAGTGCTCCACTTTCACCAGCGTCTTGGTCAAAGTGGTCAGCTTCAACTCAAGATCTGCGTTGGAATCCTTGGCGGCGCTAAGCTCTTTGCCCTTCTCAGCGAGACGAGCCTGCAGCTCTGAGTTGCTCTGGGCGTCCTTCTCCCGCTCAAGTTTGAGCGCGGCAAGCTCTTCACCACTCGCCTTGAGATCGGCCTCCAGCTGCGCCACCTTCGTCTCCAGCTCCTTCTTGGCGGCCTCGGCAACTGCGGCAGCATCCTCTGCTTGCTTAAGGGCTCCGCCGAATTCTTGCTCACGCGCGGCAAGCTCCTCCTCGTGGCTATCGAGGTTAACTTTCCGCTGCGCCAGCTCGCCCTCCTGCGCAAACAGCTTCTCAGCGGCAAGCCGCTGTTGCTCTTCAACTTCGGCTTTCTCGAGGAAGAAGGCCTTCTGCGCTTCGGCAAGTTGCTCCCGCTCCTCTGCCAGGGACCGGAGAGTTTCCTGGTAGAGACCCCAGAGCTCATCTGTGCGCTTCTCGATATCTGCTCCCGCCTTCGCGACAAGCGCCTCGCGGGATTTCAGCTTGGCTTGCCGCGCGCGGTAGAGCGACAACAGCTTCCGCAGCAGCCGCTCCTCCTCAGGCTCGCCGCTGCTGCTGCTCGGCGCGTCAACTAGCGTCAGCCCAGCGGAGGCGAGCACCTCTCCGTCGAAGCTCTCTCCCTTGACCGGCGCCCTGGAGCTTGACGCCCAGGGGAGGTTGATGAAGACGCCATCGCCGGCCTTCAGGTAGACGCTTGGCCGGGGCTCTTCGGAGCCTGGCGCTGCGGCAGCGGCGGACGGGTCGGCGGTCGACGTAGCGCCTGGCGCTCCTGCGGCCTCAGGGCCGTCAGTGCGATCGCCAGATCCCTCGCCAGCTGCTGCGGCGGCAGCTTTGGCGGCCTCGTCGCCAGCGGGATCATCAGCGCCGGCTGTTTCTTTAGTGGCAGCTGCGTTGTCGACAGCAACCTCAGTCTCCATCGGCTCCGCAGCAGATGGGTCTGATTGCCGGAGAAGCGAGAAAAATCAAGCAAATATCCAAGAAGAAGAACCCAAGGGAAGCCTTGAAGAGAAGATTACCTCTACTGGGTTCAGCAGTCGTAGTCTCCGTCGCCGGGGGAACGCTGGTGTTGTCCCTTGCCGGAGAACTCTCACTTGCCGGAGGACTCTCCCTTGGCATTTCGGGGACGGTCTCCGGGCGCTCCTGGTGGGGCTACTCTGTGCCTACACAAACCAGCAGTCAGATGTCAGCCAAGAAAGAGTATCCATGCGCGCCTAACAACGGCAAGTAAACCATATACTTACGCTGGGGACTGCTCTAGAGAACAGTTGCCGGGTCCGGCAAGGTGGTCTCGGGCGCACCTCCTGCTGTCGCGGTGGGTTCGTCCTCGATGACAATCACCGGGACCTTGGCTCTCTTCGCTGCTCTCTAGGCCAGAGTCCTGAAAAGGAGCAAGTTCAGAGTAAAGCAAATGAGATACAAGATAAAACAACAAGAATTGAAGAACTACAGGTACAACAAGAGAAGCTTACTCTTCTTCTTCCTCCTCGTCGGAGCTAAACGCGGAGAAGTTGAAGTCCGGCCCATGTCCAGCGCGAGGAGGCGGAGGAGTAGGTTCCCTTGGCCGCTTGGCGGGAACGGTGGCGGTGGCCTGAGACGACCCCGCTCCAGTTGCCGCAGCAGCATGAGGTGCTCCCGCAGCACCAGTGCTTGCCGCGGTGGAGCGCGTCACGCGGCGCGGCGACTGTTCACCCGCCTGCCGCCCCGCTACGTCCCCAACCTTGTGGAGACGCCTTCTTGGCGGGGATGGAGACTCTGCTTGTGGCGAGCTGCCTGAAGATGAGGAGGAAGAGGAGTTGATCTCCAGCGAGCCGCTCGTATCCTTGGCGGGCTTGCTCGACTCGGCGTTATGCCCGGCAAGCCCTTTCCCGCCGGCGGGCTCCCCTCGCTCGGCACGGCTTGCCGCCTCTGCTGCATCTGCCTCCTCCACGGTGAATCCAAATTCGCCCGCGGCTGCGGCTGCCGCCGCCTCTTCTAGCCTGATGGCGATGCGTGTCATCTCCTCATCGGTGGTGTCGCGGGTGAGCCTATCCTTTTCATCGGAGCAGATCGGCACTTCTACCAAGTCGTCAAAGAACTGCTGCACAACGTCATCTGCAGGCTCTTGCCAAGTTGGGGCAATTCCATGCGAATCGCACAGCGGCATCATTGCACGGATGCGGTCGAGCGCAGAGTTGTTGCACAGCGGAACAACACCCCCCGGCAACCTAAACACTTCGGGATGCTGAGGGTCGTACTTGAATAGCTCCTGGAGCATTGCGTTGAGCTCCAAAACAGTGAAGTTGAAATTGAGGCCTGGACGCAGCCTCATGATATCCACCGCATTCTTGAATTTTCAGGTGGGTCTCCCCCATTCCTGCAGGGGGCAATGCGGCGGCGAAGAAAGTCTGCGCCAACAGCGCCTACAGTGAGCCCGGCAAGCCTGAGGCGTAGGATCCGAGCGACGGCAATCTTCAGCCTGTCATCTTCCGGGGCCACGTCACTCCAATCGCTGCCGCGTGCTACTGGGGTTTGGCGCCGGGCGGTAAACGGCTGCGGATTCTCCTCGTCAATCCAGCACCAGTCTGCTCTCCATTCTTCCCACTTGCCGCGGAACTCTCCCTCCAAATAAGTGTCCTTCTTGCCGGCCCTCGAGATCTAGGCGATTCCGCCGGATAAAGGTTCTCCTCTCTCTACTCGGGGCATAAAGAAGTGGCGAAAAAGGGCTACATTGGGATGGACTCCGACAAAGTTTTCGCAGAGATGTGTGAAAACTGCCATGGTCAGAACGGCATTGGGGGTGAAGTCAAGGAGGTGGAATCCGTAGGTGTTCATGATATCGCAGAAAAACTCAGAGAAGGGCGGGCAGAGCCCGCAGTAGAAGAACAAGGCGAAGAAAGGATATCCGTTTGGAGCCATTTTCCAAGCGGCGGCTGGAAGTACCTTCGTGCGCGGATGCGCTCGCGTCTCCGTCGACCAGAAGAGATAGTAGTTCTCCCTCAGCTCCCTCGCGGCAAGCTTGGGGGGGAAGACTGCCCGCTCCTTTCGCAGCGCCGCAAGCCGCTGCGCCTCGGTCGACTTCACAACCTTCCCCTTGTCGGCTTTCGGAGCCATGGCGGAAGTGGTGGAGGAGGTCGACGGCGTTGGTGGTGCTGGTGGTGATGGGGGGCGAGGCGCTGCTCTCTTTCAGCTTTGGGAAGACGAGGGAACGGCGGAGATTTCCGAGATTGGAGTAGCAACCGGCGAATGGGCAAACTGCCCCTGTTTCCCCTGCTTATAAGGAGGGAGGGGGCGGACGTTCCGCATTTCCGAATAAAGAAACCACCCACGATCTCTCCCACGACGCCGCATTCAACGCGTGCCGTTCGGGGAGGGCGCGGTGGATACGGAGAAAGATGCTGCGTAATCTAGGCCGCGCGTGCCCGTGCCCTGTTTTGGGCCTGGCCCAACAGCGCTCGGCACCGTGTATGGCCCAGGCCCGGGGGCTCCTGTCGGTGTACTAGAGTAGGGGTACCCTAGTATCCCGAACTTGTGCACGGGCAGTCGCAGCATCCCGCGGCAAGGCTTGCCGGGTGACCGCCAAGGTCCTCCGTGGTTCCCCTGGAGCCATTCAAGGAGACAAGACCCCGGCAAGAGGAGCTTGCCGGGAAGGCCAACCAAGGCATATCAAAGCCAAGGAGACAAGACCCCGGCAAGAGGAGCTTGCCGGGAAGGCCAACCAAGGCATCTCAAGGAACTTGCCGCGACGCGCCACACGTCCCGGCAAGGCCCGGTGAGCGACAAGCTCCCGGACGCGGCAAAACAACGACCGCGGCAAGGCGCTTGCCGCGGCAAGCCACCACTCTGTGTCCATGCTCCAGCACATCCACCAACGTGTCGCTCTGGGACCCTTCCAGGCGTACGTGGCGGGAGGCTGTGCAGCCAGCGGTGCGCGGTGGCAAGCGGCGCTGACAAGATTGCCATCGTGGCGAGCAGTGGCACCCCTGACGGTCCCTTTTTGCACTATTTAGGCGACACATACGGGCATTTAATGCCCTTGTCCCCTGCCGTCAGGGTTAGGTATGATACACTGTAGCAGGTAGCTGTACCAACCGCAGCACCTTTCCATTTTTACCCTTGTCTATGTTGCCACCTGTCGGTGACCCCTTGAGCATATAAAAGGAGGCCCATGCGCAACGTAGAGGGGGGGTCGGGAGAAAAGAGAACACTCACACTCGGTCTCGTTAGCTGCTGGAGGGTACTGTAGCACTCCGCGCTCCCGATCAAGAACTCAATACAAACCACAAAGCAGGAGTAGGGTTTTACGCATCCGTGCGGCCCGAACCTGGGTAAACTGCTCGTGTGCTTCGCCTCGATCCGCTCTTCGTGCGACCTTCGCCCCCGCTGAACCGAAAGGGACTCGGTCCGCCGGTCCCATAGGTGCCCGTGGATCAGTACCCCGGCATTGGCGCGGAGCGCAGCACTGGCTCCAGCAGCCGCGCTAAAATGCAGCGCGCAAAAATGCAGCGCGCGCGACTCGCACAAACAACATATGCATTCGAAAACAAAAGCAAAAAATCAAAAATAAATAGTTCAATTTCATTTATTACAACTCAAACAAACAGTTTATCATTCAATACAATAAATAGTGCAATTAAACACAATAGATAGTTCAACAATACAATAACGAACGCACAAATCATGATGCTCTTTGTCGTCCATTCCATGCCCACCACTCCTCAATGAGATCCTTCTGAAGATCATTATGCGCTGCAGGACGTCGAATGGCATGATAGGAGGCAACAAAATGGGCCACCCTTTCAGCCCTCCGTCGCACTCGCACGGGATATCCCAAGAGCTCATACTGAGAGTAGTCTACATCTTGGCCACGCTCATTCTCGATGATCATGTTGTGCATGATCACACAAGCGTGCATTATGTACCAAAGCATCTTTTGATCCCAAAATCTAGCCGGTCCTCTCACAATAGCAAATTGGGCTTGCAAAATCCCAAAAGCTCTCTCCACATCTTTTCTAACCGTCGCCTGAGCATTGTGGAAATCAAGATTTTTCTTACCTTCTGGCTTTTTCAACGGCTTGACAAAGGTTTGCCACTTTGGATAGATGCCATCCGCTAGATAATAGCCATAGTTGTATGTACGGCCATTTGCTACAAACTGCACCGGTGGCAACTCCCCATTTGCAATCTTACTCATCAGTGGTGACCGGTTGACAACATTGATGTCATTCAAAAATCCAGGCATTCCAAAGAATGCATGCCAAATCCAAGTCTCTTGATCGGCCACCGCTTCAAGGATTATAGTCGAACCCTATTTTGGCCGTGGAATTGCCCATGCCATGCCTTTGGACAATTCTTCCAAGTCCAATGCATGCAATCTATTGAGCCAAGCATGACAGGAAAACCGCGAGCTTTGTTCATCGCTAAAAGCCTTGCGACGTCTTCAGCGTTGGGAGATCTCAAATACTCCTCGCCAAAGACTTGCACAATTCCGACTGCGAAGCGCTTGACACACATGATGGTTTGGCTCTCACCCATAGCCAAGTGATCATCAACTAGATCAGCCGGTATACCGTATGGCAACATACGCAAAGCGGCTGTCACCTTCTGAAAGGTGCTATGCCCGAGCTCTCCAGCGGCATTCCTCCTTTGCTGAAAAAAGCGGTCATGGCTCGCTAGTTTCTCTGCAATGCGTCTGAACAACTCGGTGCTCATTCTAAACCGGCGACGAAAATACGACTCGGGGTATGTGGGATTCTCCGCAAAATAATGCCTAATCAATCTGTTGTGGGCATCGATCCTATCCCTCCAAACTTTTTGCCGACCCATAACCGAACCACCGTGCTTCGGTTTTTTATTAATATGCATAGCTAGGATCATTGCAAGATCCTCCTCCTCTTCCATATCAAATTCTTCTTCGGAAGAATCATACGACGAACTCATCTACAATGTTGAATACTATGCTATAAATAAAAAACTACAATCAACATGCACGAAATTCATGGCTTTTGGGCAATACATACCTTCTAGGCATTTTGTCGAACACCTTGCGGGCGCCGAGCGGCAGCGAGCGCGCGGGCGCTGTTCGTTGGCGGACCAGCACGCGCGCGGGTCGGCGGGCCTAGAGGGGGGCCGGAGAAAGTGCGCGCGGGGCGGGGATAGGCCGGGGAAGCACCGGAACGGTCGCCGGGTGGCGCGGTCGGCGGCGGCGGCGCGGCTGGATGGGGGGTGGGAGGTGCGAGCGAGCGCGCGAGAGTCCAGCGCGCGGGAGCGGGCGCAGCAAATAAGCAGCGCGCGGTTGCGTTTCGGCCCGCGCGCTGGACTATGTATGCCGCGCACGCGGTTTTCGCGCACCCGCTGGAGCAACTATTCCGGTTGCGCGCGTGCTAAAAGGGGGGATTTTGCGGCGCGGCGCTAGTTTTGGCGCGCCTGTTGGAGATGCTCTAAAACCGGTCACGACCCTGCTCCTCCTCTGTTCTGATTGTGCGGCCTGACCACGGTCTCGGATTGCATCGGCGGCTGTGCTGGGTTTGCACGAACGAGGCGTACATCGCCTCCGTGGTCCGTCAGTCCAGCGGCGCGGCAGGATGGTCCGTTTCTAATGGCCGGCGCCTCATCTGCTGGTAACTGCTCCGCTCAGACTTCAAACACGCAATCATACTTTCGTATTGAAGCACGCATTCATGGCCGGGCTGACGACTCATCTCCTTGAAACTTCAGTTTCTACTAGGTGGTATGTGTATATATGCTTCTTCCTCCCTGCCTTTCATCCGATCCAATCGATCTGTTAGGGAGAGGGAATAAAAGCCAGCGAGGCTGGCCTATGCGGACGAGGCAGAGGTGATGCGGGGGCGTGCCGATGGCGTGCGAAGTGCGGTGATTCGGCTCGCAAAGCGGCGTGATGCAGGGTGGCTCCACGTAGGCATGGACGATTAATGTAGAGCGAGGCGACGCAGCTTCCAGCAGGTGATTTAGACAGGGAGACGGCCGCGACGCAGCTTCCAGAAGGTGATTTAGACAAGGAGACGGGAACCACACCTTCGTTTGGTTATAGGTCATTGAAGGCTATCAGCCGGCGTGAAGGTAGTTCCTATTCTTGGTAGTTAAGTACGTCACTTACTGTCCGCGATTAATCCAGGTACGTTACTGGCAACCTACACATGCTTGAGTTCATGCGCATGTGTGAAAATATGTTTTTGGTTAGGTTGCTTCTTCGTCTTCGTCTTTCCTGCAGAATTTATTTCCCCTACAATTTGCCTCTCCCACCCAGTGATTCCAATGTGCTAATGTGTTTTCAATCTCAATTTTGTACAGGAAGTGCTCATCCTGTTTCTGGTTAATTGATTTGGGCAAATCTTGGAGGTTGATTCTTGTATATTGGCTTGGAGTATTCTTCTCCTGACAATGTGCAACAGCTGATATCCAGCTAATTAGTTCACGTAGACTGGCAAAGCAGATCCCTTCATACTTTAACATCCATCTATCTAGGACGTGTGAATGCATGTATATGTTTTACTCATGACATGGTACTGTTTGTTGATGTATCCGGCAGATTTCTTATAATGATACAGTAAAATGAGCAAAAAACACAATCAAGATATTCTAGAAAGAGGTGATGCCAAGAAAACACCAACAATCTCTTTCCTAAATACATGGTACAACATCCAAGAAAGGACGAATGTATACATACATGCATGATATAGCATATATTGACTTTACTGCTTATGAATCTATGTCTTGTGTTGTTGCTGCTACCAATGTACTCTCATGCATATTCTGAACCATGAAGTGCCTGGGTTCTTTTAATCTACTGTATATAATGAACCAACAAACTCTAAGCACACAATTCTTTTAATTTACTTGACTTAAGCTACATGCGTGCATAATTAAAAAAATATCATGTTAAGCTGATCCATCTCATTGATAACATCATATATCTGATCTTGTCAGTAGAAATTGTGATACGCAGTTGACAGGAAACTTGGACGGTTGGATTTTTTTAATCTGTTGTACACTGGTCAGGAAACTTCTCGATAGCTTCCTGATGCTCTAACTAGAAGTTAGGCTATTTCAAGTGCGAAAAAACATCCAAAAGGCTATTCATCTTGCATGGTTCCATCTGTACAAGGTGAAATCATCACTACTGATGTTTTATTTATAAGAAGGCATCTTCATTGATGCTCCCAAAATCTTAGGCTTAGCAAAAAAATTCAATTGGCCAAAAGGAACCAATCATACTGTTATTTGATTTCCAATGTGTATATATTCCCTATATCATGAAATGAGCCACATGATCTTTCTTATTAATAGTATTGGCATGGAAAAACTCACACTTCTAATGACTGTACGGTACTTGTTTGCTTTGCGCATGTAAAAAGATAAAGTGACCCTCCCATGAGCACATCAGGTTTCTTTTTGTTAGCTAATTATGACCATTACCAGTGTTGTGTACCACTTACACTTGCAATTCTGCAGAAATTCTGGCTTTCAAGTAAAGAAGAAAACACAATCAGATGCTAAATTGTCCAAGACGGATTATGCCGAGAGGTAGGTGGCCCTGATGAATCATAAGGCAGATTGAGAATGGCGAGCACAACGGCAAGGGAAGAATGACAAGCCTGCCTAGCCACCCAAGGACTAAGGCCATGTTCGGGAGAGGAGAAGCAAGGCCATGGCAACTAAGAGCCACAACATTCCAACGTGGGTTCAATATTATGTTCATGGATTCTTCTGCACATTCTTGATAGAAGAGATTATAAATTGGGTAGTGCATATTGCCTTTACGCAGTCCAGGTATGTCATTAGTGGAAATATTGAATCCTTTTAACACTGAGGGAGACCAGTGAGATCTTTTCCTGGACTATGTAACCCCAACTAATCAGCTAAAAATTGTGTTAAAAAACTAATCAACTAAAAATGATGGATTATAAAATAGAGCAGTGCAATTACAACAAGTGAACGAAATAAAGCAGCGCAATCACAACAAGTGAACGCCCATCACTGATTTAGGGTATGATAGACCAAATTAGCTTAAAGTTACAAATATATACAGTACATTATCATATTAAAACAATATATTTGTATCAATCCTTAACATTAGAGTGCAAAAATAGATGGGCGCAGCAACGCGCGCCATAAATGATCTAGTGTAGGTTCATAAGAACACAAAAGGTACACATGCTTCCTACTCCCTCCGTTACTAAATATAAGTCTTTTTAGAGATTTTAATACGAACTACATACGGATGTATATAGACATATTTTATATCATAGATTCACTCATTTTAGTCCATTCTGGAATCACTAAAAAGACTTATATTTAGAATAGAGCAAGTATATTCCAAGCAGATCAAGCAGAATGTTCCTTTGGATAGCTTATCTTGTCTCACAATTGATACGGTGCCAAGCATGCAGTGCAATCATCTCATGCTCATTCAAACAGTTGTTGTTGTTTTTGTTGAACTGTCACGTTACTCTTGTAAACCTGTGATGTATATCTTGTTGATGTTGTAACTATTAGTCCTAGTCTCCAGGAGCCTTCCTAGTCTAGAGCCATCTCCTGTAATCATGCCCTGCATGTAGGGCAGCAACGTGTATATGTAACCGGCTCTGACTAAGGCAATACATCACGTGAGATTCATTATCCTGTTTGGTAATCAGAGCCATGACTACTCCTCCCTCCTCTCCGCGCGAGGCTGATGCCGATCAAGCCACCGCTGCCGCAGCCGCCACCGCTGCCGCCGCCGCAGCCGCCGCCGCTGCCACCCTCCCTGCCGTAGACCTGCGCCCTCGTGCTCCGGCCACCGTCGACGCCTCTGGCTCCGTCGACATCTCCGACTCCACCGGTCTTCCTCTTTCCACCCTCCCTCCCAACACCACTGCCAACACCGTGACCCTGCCGTCCTCCTCCAACCCCAAACCACCTCTTCCCACTAGCGTCGCCGGCGTGATCAACTTCAAGCTCGCCCTCAACGGGGCCAACTTCACCCGCTGGTGCAACTACATCACCCTGCTGCTCGGGCGTTATCACGCGGAGGACCACGTGCGGGCTGTCTCGGCTCGTCGGATGGGCGATCCCGACTGGCGCGATGACGACAACACCGTCGTCCTCTGGTTCTTCTCCACCATCGAGGGGGACCTTCTTGACGTGGTCGCGCCGGCCGGCTCGTCTGCCTTCACCATCTGGTCCCGGCTCCATGAGTACTTCCTGGACAACGAGGCGGAGCAGGCCATGCATCTGGGCCAAGAGTTCCGGTCGACCATCCACGGCGATATCAGCGTCAACGACTACTGGCGTCGCCTTCAGGGCCTCGCCGCTGCTCTTGCTGATGTCCGGGAGCCGGTCACCGACCGCACCCTGACTCTGCAGATGCTCGACGGCCTCGGGCCCAAGTTCGCGATGCAGGTGGCCATCATCCAATCGACCGTGCCCCTCCCGACGTCCAACCAGGCGCGATCTCGGCTCGTCCTCGCCGAGCTCTCCATGGACAAGCGCGCGCCGAGGGGGCGCAGGTCCTTGCCGTCCAGCATGATGAGCACGGTGACCGCGCTGGAGATCATGGCGGTCCTCGCGGCGGCGACCGCGGTGGCGATCGCGCCCCCAACGATGGCAATGGGCGCGGTGGCCAACTTGGAGTAGTGCGCGCCCAGCGTGGAGGCCGTGGGCGCGGCTGTGGGCGTGGGCGTGGTGACGCTCCTGCCGGCCGCGGCGCCGGCGCCCAGCCCTGGCTTGGGTACTTCGCGCCGATGGGACTACCGTTTCCTCCCCCACGCGCGCCCTGGATCCCTCCCAATTCTGCCGGCGTCCTCAGCCCCCGCCCCGGCGCGCCGCACGAGGCGTATCCGCTCCTGTTGAGCCACGCCCCGCCACCCCCGGCTCCTGCACCCTACAGCGCTCCTCCCGGCTTGGATGCGGCGGCCATGTACCATGCCGCCCTCACCTACGGCTCCGCCTTCCCCACCAACGCCGAGTGGATCATGGACACCGGCGCCGCCTCCCATGTCACCGGGGATCCAGGTACCTTGTCCTCTTATCATTCTGTTTTAGCTCCTTATACTCGTCACATCATCGTTGGCAATGGTTCTCGCCTTCCCGTCCTTGCTGTTGGTACTGCTCACCTCCCTCCCAAGCCCTTTTATTTGCGCCATATCCTTCTTTCTCCCAATATTGTCAAAAATCTTATTTCCGTACGCAAGTTCACCCGTGACAATTTATGTTCTGTGGAATTTGACCCTCATGGTTTTTCTGTGAAGGACCTAGCCACCAAGGCGCTGCTCCTGAGGGTCAACAGTGACGGGGACCTTTATCCTTTCTCCGACAATAATGGCGCTACCACCTCCACTGCCTTCGTCATCTCCACGACTGATCTCTGGCATAGGCGGCTTGGGCACCCTAGCTCCTCCACGTTTTCCCATTTTCCTTCAGATTTTCTTTCTGCATGTAATAACAAGGCTCGTTCCTCACACTTGTGTGATGCGTGTCAAATGGGCAAACATACTCGGCTACCTTTTCCCACATCCACCTCTTATACTTGTGCCCCGTTTCAATTAATCCATTGTGATATTTGGACCTCCCCTGTTGTTAGTTACTCTGGCTACAAGTACTATCTGGTTATTGTTGATGATTACACGCATTTTTCATGGAATTTCCCTCTACGCACCAAGTCTGACACATGTGACACCCTTCTTCGCTTCTTCAAGTTTATCTCTACACAGTTCGATGTACTCATCCGGTGTGTGCAATGCCATAACGGGGGCGAGTTTCTCACCACGTCTCTTCGTGATTATTTTTCTTCCCATGGTGTTGTGTCCCGTCTCACCTGCCCTCACACCTCTCCGCAAAACGGGAAAGCAGAATGCCATATTCGCACCACTAACGACGTCATCCGCACGCTGCTCCTCCAAGCCGCCCTACCACCTCCCTTCTGGGTTGAGGCCCTACACACCGCCACCATGCTTCTCAACATCCG
Organism: Triticum urartu; assembly: GCF_056163025.1. Classification (NCBI taxonomy): domain Eukaryota; kingdom Viridiplantae; phylum Streptophyta; class Magnoliopsida; order Poales; family Poaceae; genus Triticum; species Triticum urartu. Next base: position 504,919,432 of record NC_141873.1, on the reverse strand, counting down.
ACCCTCTCGTGTCATTCATCACTTCACCCCATATTTCCTTTTATATGGTGTCCATCCTACATACGACCACCTCCGGATGTTCGGATGCCTCTGCTTCCCGAACCTCTCCGCCACAACCCCACACAAGCTCTCGCCCCGTTCCGCACGTTGTATTTTTCTTGGCTATCCACGCGAACAGAAAGGTTACCGGTGTCTCGACCTAGCCACCCATAAGGTTATCGTTTCCCGGCACATCACTTTTGACGAAAGCGTTTTTCCCTTCTCTGTTTCCGCCGGATCCGCAGCCGCAGAAAATCCTAACCCCCACGTTCCCCGTACCTCGTACCGCTGCACCCTGCCAGATCTCCCGCCCGGCAAGCCCGCCCCTCCCGCACCGCCAGCTGGCCCAACCACCGCGCCTCCACCATCCCCTCCCAGTCCCGCCGCTGGACCCGCCCGCCATGCAGCCAACCAGCCGCGAGCTGCGGGCCCCTCCAGCCATGCACCACCTACCCCGCCCACGTCTCCCGCGTGTTCCCCGTCCTCCGCGCCCGACTCCCCACCACTCATGCCTTGCACCGCGCCTCCCTTGGGATCACCGCCAGGGGGTTTGACCCCATCGCATCTCTCGGGATCACCCCGCGCATCGCACTCGCGTTCCGTGCGGTCTCCTTTCCTTCCCAGTCCCACGCCGCCACGCCTCCCGCTGCCTTCTCCCAAACCCCAGCTACCGCCACATGCCGTCCATGTTTCCCCGCCCAGCAACCCACACCCGATGCGTACCAGGAGCAAAACCGGCTATGCCATGCCCAAACAAGTCCTTGATCTCCACGTTGCCGACGTACCTTCCCCTATCCCTTCCTCGTACCGTTCAGCCCTTAAGGACCCGCACTGGCATCCGCGATGGTCGATGAGTATAACGCGCTAACTTGGAATGATACGTGGTCTTTGGTTCCTTGTCCTGCAGGTGTCAACGTGGTGACCGGGAAGTGGATTTTCCGTCACAAGCTCCATTCTGACGGCTCTTTGGCGTGATACAAGGCACGTTGGGTGGTGCGTGGTTTCACCCAACAGCCGGGTGTGGACTACAGGGAGACATTCAGTCCTGTGGTCAAGCCGGCCACGATCCGGGTGGTCCTCAGCATTGCGACCGCCAAATCTTGGCCCATTTGACAAATGGATGTCAAGAATGCCTTTCTCCACGGTGATCTTGCCGAGGTTGTGTATTGCCAGCAACCCTCCGGTTTCGTCGATGCCACCTCTCCCACACATGTTTGCCGTCTGAACAAGTCCCTCTATGGGCTTAAACAAATGCCTCGCACTTGGTTCCTCCGGTTCACCCGTTTTCTGCACTCCCTCAGTTTTGTGTCTTCCAAGTGTGACACCTCGCTCTTCATCCTCCAGCGCGGCACCTCTCTAGCGTATCTACTCTTGTATGTTGATGACATCATTCTCACCGCCAGCACCACCTCTCTCCTCGAGTCGCTCGTGCACGCTCTCACCGGCGAGTTTTCTATGAGTGATCTTGGTGACATTCACCATTTTCTTGGGATCAACGTCCATCGCTCCACCACCGGTCTCTTTCTCTCCCAGGAGCAGTACACGCTTGAGATACTCGACCGCGCCCAGATGCTCAACTGCAAGCCCATCTCTACTCCTGTTGACACTAGCAGCAAGATTTCTGGTGCCGACGGTGTCCCTTACAATGATCCCACACACTACCGTCGCCTCGCTGGTGCACTCCAGTATCTCACGCTCACTCGCCCGGACATCTCTTATGCAGTGCAGCAGCTATGTCTTGTTATGCATGCACCGATGGAGGGACACTACCAGCTGCTCAAGCGTGTGTTGCGCTACCTCCGTGGCACCACTCACTACGGGCTCCAGCTCTACCGCTCTTCCTCGCGTGATCTTCTCGCCTACAGTGACGCTGATTGGGCCGGTTGCCCCGACACCCGTTGTTCCACCTCCGGGTTTTGTGTGTTTCTTGGCTCTAACCTCGTCTCTTGGTCATCCAAGCGACAGCACACTGTGTCCCGATCCAGTGCTGAGGCTGAGTACCGCGCAGTTGCCAACTGCGTCGCCGAGTCCTGTTGGCTTCGCCAACTTCTTGCTGAGCTTCATCGCCCTCCTCGACGAGCCACCATTGTGTATTGTGATAATGTGAGTGCCGTGTATCTCTCATCCAACCCCGTTCAGCACCAGCGCACCAAGCATGTCGAGATTGATTTGCATTTCGTGCGCGACCGTGTGGCCCTTGGAGAGGTCAAGGTGCTGCATGTTCCGACAGAGTCCCAGTTCGCCGATGTCTTCACCAAGGGGCTGTCGTCTTCGGTTTTTCGTGACTTTCGCTCCAGTCTGAACGTCTTCCCTGGCGCCGTTCGGACTGCGGGGGGTGTTGAACTGTCACGTTACTCTTGTAAACCTGTGATGTATATCTTGTTGATGTTGTAACTATTAGTCCTAGTCTCCAAGACCCTTCCTAGTCTAGCGCCATCTCCTGTAATCATGCCCTACATGTAGGGCAGCACCGTGTATATGTAACCGGCTCTGACTAAGGCAATACATCACGTGAGATTCATTGTCCTGTTGTTTTTGTCTGTGCATGATGATTGTCTCATGTGAAATTACATTAAGCGTGCCTAGAGACTATAAAAACTTGCGAACTGTAAATGATCCATAAACAAACAAATGCATGTAGTGGTAGAACAATATGATAGACACACACATCCTTGTATAATTGTTCTCTGCATGCATACATATTGTTCTGAGTGTTGTGTTGGAAATATGCCCTAGAGGCAATAATAAAATGGTTATTATTATATTTCTTTGTTCATGATAATTGTCTATTGTTCATGCTATAATTGTGTTATCCGGGAAATCGTAATACATGTGTGAATACATAGACCACAACACGTCCCTAGTGAGCCTCTAGTTGACTAGCTCGTTGATCAAAAGATAGTCATGGTTTCCTGACTATGGACATTAGATGTCATTGATAATGGGATCACATCATTAGGAGACTGATGTCATGGACAAGACCCAATCCTAAGCTTAGCTCAAAGATTGTGTAGTTCATTTGCTGTAGCTTTTCTGAATGTCAAGTATCATTTCCTTAGACCATGAGATTGTGCAACTCTCGGGTATCGTAGGAGTACCTTGGGTGTGCCAAACGTCACAACGTAACTGGGTGACTATAAAGGTACATTACAGGTATCTCCGAAAGTGTCTGTTGGGTTGGCACGAGTCGAGACTGGGATTTGTCACTCCGTATGACGGAGAGGTATCTCTGGGCCCACTCGGTAATGCATCATCATAATGAGCTCAATGTGACCAAAGGGTTGGTCACGGGATCATGCATTATGGTACGAGTAAAGTAACTTGCCGGTAACGAGATTGAACAAGGTATTGGGATACCGACGATCGAGTCTCGGGCAAGTAACGTACCGATTGACAAAGGGAATTGAATACGGGATTGATTAAGTCCTCGACATCGTGGTTCATCCGATGAGATCATCGAGGAGCATGTGGGAGCCAACATGGGTATCCAGATCCCGCTGTTGGTTATTGACCGGAGAGGCGTCTCGGTCATGTCTGCGTGACTCCCGAACTCATAGGGTCTACACACTTAAGGTTCGGTGACGCTAGGGTTGTAGAGATATTAGTATGCAGTAACCCGAAAGTTGTTCGGAGTCCCGGATGAGATCCCGGACATCACGAGGAGTTCCGGAATGGTCCAGAGGTAAAGATTTATATATAGGAAGTCCAATTTCGGCCAGCGGGAAGGTTTCGGGGGTTACCGTTATTGTACCGGGACCACCGGAAGGGTCCCGGGGGTCCACCGGATGGGGCCACCTATTCCGGAGGGCCCCATGGGCTGAAGTGGCGTGGGAACCAGTCCCTGATGGGCTGGTGCGCCCCACCTAAGGGCCCAAGGCGCCTAGGGTTGGAAACCCTAGGGGGCCGTTGCCCCCCGAGGGGGCATGCGCCCCCCTGGTTGGAAACCCTAAGGGGGCCGTTGCCCCCAGGGGCTGCCGCCCCCCCCCCCCCTTTAGATGGGATCTCCAAGGGGGCATGCGCCCCCCTAGCCCCTATATATAGTGGAAGGGAGGGAGGGCAGCCGCACCTTGCTCTTGGCGCCTCCCTCTCCCTCCGTAACACCTCTCCTCCCCGCTTGTGCTTGGCGAAGCCCTGCCGGGATCCTGCTGCATCCACCACCACGCCGTCGTGCTGCTGGATCTTCATCAACCTCTCCTTCCCCCTTGCTGGATCAAGAAGGAGGAGACGTCTTCCCAACCGTACGTGTGTTGAACGCGGAGGTGCTGTCCGTTCGGCACTTGGTCATCGGTGATTTGGATCACGGCGAGTACGACTCCATCATCCCCGTTCACTTGAACGCTTCCGCTCGCGATCTACAAGGGTATGTAGATGCACTCCTATTCCCCTCGTTGCTAGAATACTCCATAGATTGATCTTGGTGATGCGTAGAAATTTTTTTAATTTCTGCTACGATCCCCAACAGTGGCATCATGAGCTAGGTCTATGCGTAGTTACTATGCATGAGTAGAACACAAAGTAGTTGTGGGTGTCGATATTGTCAATTTGCTTGCCGTTACTAGTCTTATCTTGATTCGGCGGCATCGTGGGATGAAGCGGCCCGGACCAACCTTACACGTACGCTTACGTGAGACCGGTTCCACCGACTGACATGCACTAGTTGCATAAGGTGGCTGGCGGGTTTCTGTCTCTCCCACTTTAGTCAGATCGGATTCGATGAAAAGGGTCCTTATGAAGGGTAAATAGAAATTGGCAATTCACGTTGTGGTTTTGGCGTAGGTAAGAAACGTTCTTGCTAGAAACCTATAGCAGCCACGTAAAAACTTGCAACAACAATTAGAGGACGTCTAACTTGTTTTTGCAGCAAGTGTTTTGTGATGTGATATGGCCAAAGGTTGTGATGAATGATGAATGATATATGTGATGTATGAGATTGATCATGTTCTTGTAATAGGAATCACGACTTGCATGTCGATGAGTATGACAACCGGCAGGAGCCATAGGAGTTGTCTTTATTTATTTATGAACTGCGTGTCAACATAAACGTCATGTAATTACTTTACTTTATTGCTAAAGCGTTAGCCATAGTAGTAGAAGTAATAGATGACGAGACAACTTCAAGAAGACACAATGATGGAGATCATGATGATGGAGATCATGGTGTCATGCCGGTGACAACGATGATCATGGAGCCCCGAAGATGGAGATCAAAGGAGCAAATGATATTGGCCATATCATGTCACTATTTGATTGCATGTGATGTTTATCATGTTTTACATCTTATTTGCTTAGAACGACGGTAGCTTAAATAAGATGATCCCTTGTAATAATTTCAAGAAAGTGTTCCCCCTAACTGTGCACCGTTGCGAAGGTTCATTGTTTCGAAGCACCACGTGATGATCGGGTGTGATAGATTTTAACGTTCGAATACAACGGGTGTAAGCCAGATTTACACATGCAATACACGTAGGTTGACTTGACGAGCCTAGCATGTACAGACATGGCCTCGGAACACAGAAGACCGAAAGGTCGAGCATGAGTCGTATACAAGATACGATCAACATGAAGATGTTCACCGATGTTGACTAGTCCGTCTCACGTGATGATCGGACACGGCCTAGTTAACTCGGATCATGTCAAGACTGGAGGGATGTCTATCTAAGTGGGAGTTCATTTAATAATTTGATTAGATGAACTTAATTATCATGAACTTAGTCTAAAATCTTTACAATATGTCTTGTAGATCAAATGGCCCACGTTGTCCTCAACTTCAACGCGTTCCTAGAGAAAACCAAGCTGAAAGACGATGGCAGCAACTATACGGACTGGGTCCGGAACCTGAGGATCATCCTCATAGCTGCCAAGAAAGATTATGTCCTAGAAGCACCGCTAGGTGACGCACCCGTCCCACAGAACCAAGACGTTATGAACGCTTGGCAGACACGTGGTGATGATTACTCCCTCGTTCAGTGCGGCATGCTTTACAGCTTAGAACCGGGGCTCCAAAAGCGTTTTGAGAGACACGGAGCATATGAGATGTTCGAAGAGCTGAAAATGGTTTTTCAAGCTCATGCCCGGGTCGAGAGATATGAAGTCTCTGACAAGTTATTCAGCTGGAAGATGGAGGAAAATAGTTCTGTCAGTGAGCACATACTCAAAATGTCTGGGTTGCATAACCGCTTGACTCAGCTGGGAGTTAATCTCCCGGATGACGCGGTCATTGACAGAATCCTTCAGTCGCTTCCACCGAGCTACAAGAGCTTTGTGATGAACTTCAATATGCAGGGGATGGAAAAGACCATTCCTGAAGTATTTGCAATGCTGAAATCAGCACAGGTAGAAGTCAAAAAGGAACATCAAGTGTTGATGGTGAATAAAACCACTAAGTTCAAGAAAGGCAAGGGTAAGAAGAACTTCAAGAAGGACGGCAAGGGAGTTGCCGCGCCCGGTAAGCAAGCTGCCGGGAAGAAGCCAAAGAATGGACCCAAGCCCGAGACTGGGTGTTTTTATTGCAAGGGAAGTGGTCACTGGAAGCGGAACTGCCCCAAATACTTAGCGGACAAGAAGGCCGGCATCACGAAAGGTATATGTGATATACATGTAATTGATGTGTACCTTACCAGTACTCGTAGTAGCTCCTGGGTATTTGATACCGGTGCGGTTGCTCACATTTGTAACTCAAAGCAGGAGTTGCGGAATAAACGGAGACTGGCGAAGGACGAGGTGACGATGCGCGTCGGGAATGGTTTCAAGGTCGATGTGATCGCCGTCGGCACGCTACCTCTACATTTACCTATGGGATTAGTTTTAAACCTCAATAATTGTTATTTAGTGCCAGCTTTGAGCATGAACATTGTATCAGGATCTCATTTAATACGAGATGGCTACTCATTTAAATCCGAGAATAATGGTTGTTCTATTTATATGAGAGATATGTTTTATGGTCATGCTCCGATGGTGAATGGTTTATTCTTAATGAATCTCGAGCGTAATGCTACACATATTCATTGTGTGAATACCAAAAGATGTAAGGTTGATAATGATAGTCCCACATACTTGTGGCACTGCCGCCTTGGTCACATAGGTGTCAAACGCATGAAGAAGCTCCATGCAGATGGACTTTTAGAGTCTCTTGATTACGAATCATTTGACACGTGCGAACCATGCCTCATGGGTAAGATGACCAAGACTCCGTTCTCAGGAACAATGGAGCAAGCAACCAACTTATTGGAAATCATACATACTGATGTGTGCGGTCCAATGAGTGTTGAGGCTCGCGGTGGCTATCGTTATGTTCTCACCCTCACTGATGACTTGAGTAGATATGGGTATGTCTACTTAATGAAACACAAGTCTGAGACCTTTGAAAAGTTCAAGGAATTTCAGAGTGAGGTTGAGAATCAACGTGACAGGAAAATCAAGTTCTTGCGATCAGATCATGGGGGAGAATACTTGAGTCATGAATTTGGCACACACTTAAGAAAATGTGGAATAGTTTCACAACTCACGCCGCCTGGAACACCTCAGCGTAATGGTGTGTCTGAACGTCGTAATCGCACTCTATTAGATATGGTGCGATCTATGATGTCTCTTACCGATTTACCGCTATCATTTTGGGGCTATGCTCTAGAGACTGCCGCATTCACTTTAAACAGGGCTCCGTCGAAATCCGTTGAGACGACACCATATGAATTATGGTTTGGGAAGAAACCTAAGCTGTCGTTTCTAAAAGTTTGGGGATGCGATGCTTATGTCAAGAAACTTCAACCTAAAAAGCTCGAACCCAAGTCAGAAAAATGCATCTTCATAGGATACCCTAAGGAAACCATTGGGTATACCTTCTACCTCAGATCTGAAGGCAAGATCTTCGTTGCCAAGAATGGATCCTTTCTAGAGAAGGAGTTTCTCTCGAAAGAAGTAAGTGGGAGGAAAGTAGAGCTTGATGAAGTACTGCCTCTTGAAGCAGAGAGTAGCGCAGCTCAGGAAAATGTTCCTGTGGTGCCTGCACCGATTAGAGAGGAAGTTAATGATGATGATCAAGATACTTCAGATCAAGCTCCTACTGAACTTCGTAGGTCCACAAGGACACGTTCCGCACCAAAGTGGTACGGCAACCCTGTCTTGGAAATCATGTTGTTAGACAACGGTGAACCTTCGAACTATGAAGAAGCGATGGCGGGCCCAGATTCTGACAAATGGCTAGAAGCCATGAAATCCGAGATAGAATCCATGTATGAAAACAAAGTATGGACTTTGACTGACTTGCCCGAAGATCGGCGAGCCATAGAAAATAAATGGATCTTTAAGAAGAAGACAGACGCGGATGGTCATGTGACCATCTATAAGGCTCGACTTGTCGCTAAGGGTTATCGACAAGTTCAAGGGGTTGACTACGATGAGACTTTCTCACCCGTAGCGAAGCTGAAGTCCGTCCGAATCATGTTAGCAATTGCCGCATTCTATGATTATGAGATATGGCAAATGGACGTCAAAACGGCATTCCTTAATGGCTTTCTTAAGGAAGAATTGTATATGATGCAGCCGGAAGGTTTTATCGATCCTAAGAATGCTAACAAGGTGTGCAAGCTCCAACGCTCAATCTATGGGCTGGTGCAAGCATCTCGGAGTTGGAACATTCGCTTTGATGAGATGATCAAAGCGTTTGGGTTTATGCAGACTTATGGAGAAGCCTGCGTTTACAAGTGAGTGGGAGCTCTGTAGCATTTCTCATATTATATGTGGATGACATACTGTTGATGGGAAATGATATAGAATTCTTCGAAAGCATAAAGGCCTATTTGAACAAGTGTTTTTCAATGAAGGACCTTGGAGAAGCTGCTTATATATTAGGCATCAAGATCTATAGAGATAGATCGAGACGCCTCATCGGTCTTTCACAAAGTACGTACCTTGACAAGATATTGAAGAAGTTCAATATGGATCAGTCCAAGAAGGGGTTCTTGCCTGTATTGCAAGGTGTGCGATTGAGCACGGCTCAATGCCTGACCACGGCAGAAGATATAGAAGAGATGAGTGTCATCCCCTATGCCTCAGCCATAGGGTCTATTATGTATGCCATGCTGTGTACCAGACCTGATTTAAACCTTGCCATACGTTTGGTAGGTAGGTACCAAAGTAATCCCGGCAAGGAACACTGGACAGCGGTCAAAAACATCCTGAAGTACTTGAAAAGGACCAAGGATATGTTTCTCGTTTATGGAGGTGGCGAAGAGCTCGTCGTAAAGGGTTACGTCGACGCTAGCTTCGACACAGATCTGGATGACTCTAAGTCACAAACCGGATACGTGTATATTTTAAATGGTGGGACAGTAAGCTGGTGCAGTTACAAGCAAAGCGTCGTGGCGGGATCTACATGTGAAGCAGAATACATGGCAGCCTTGGAGGCAGCACAAGAAGCAATCTGGGTGAAGGAGTTCATCACCGACCTAGCAGTCATACCCAATGCGTCGGGGCCGATGACTCTCTTCTGTGACAACACTGGAGCTATTGCCCTTGCCAAGGAGCCCAGATTTCACAGGAAGACCAGGCATATCAAGCGTCGCTTCAACTCCATTCGTGAAAGTGTTCAAAATGGAGACATAGAAATTTGTAAAGTACATACGGACCTGAATGTAGCAGATCCGTTGACTAAACCTCTCCCTAGAGCAAAACATGATCAACACCAGAACTGCATGGGTGTTCGATTCATCACAATGTAACTAGAATATTAACTCTAGTGCAAGTGGAAGACTGTTGGAAATATGCCCTAGAGGCAATAATAAAATGGTTATTATTATATTTCTTTGTTCATGATAATTGTCTATTGTTCATGCTATAATTGTGTTATCCGGGAAATCGTAATACATGTGTGAATACATAGACCACAACACGTCCCTAGTGAGCCTCTAGTTGACTAGCTCGTTGATCAAAAGATAGTCATGGTTTCCTGACTATGGACATTAGATGTCATTGATAACAGGATCACATCATTAGGAGAATGATGTGATGGACAAGACCCAATCCTAAGCTTAGCTCAAAGATCGTGTACTTCATTTGTTGTAGCTTTTCTGAATGTCAAGTATCATTTCCTTAGACCATGAGATTGTGCAACTCCCGGCTACCGTAGGAGTACCTTGGGTGTGCCAAACGTCACAACGTAACTGGGTGACTATAAAGGTACATTACAGGTATCTCCAAAAGTGTCTGTTGGGTTGGCACGAATCGAGACTGGGATTTGTCACTCCGTATGACGGAGAGGTATCTCTGGGCCCACTCGGTAATGCATCATCATAATGAGCTCAATGTGACCAAAGGGTTGGTCACGGGATCATGCATTACGGTAAGAGTAAAGTGACTTGCCGGTAACGATATTGAACAAGGTATTGGGACACCGACGATCGAGTCTCGGGCAAGTAACGTACCAATTGACAAAGGGAATTGAATATGGGATTGATTAAGTCCTCGACATTGTGGTTCATCTGATGAGATCATCGAGGAGCATGTGGGAGCCAACATGGGTATCCAGATCCCGCTGTTGGTTATTGACCGGAGAGGCGTCTTGGTCATGTCTGCGTGTCTCCCGAACCCGTAGGGTCTACACACTTAAGGTTCGGTGACGCTAGGGTTGTAGAGATATTAGTATGCAGTAACCCGAAAGTTGTTCGGAGTCCCGGATGAGATCCCGGACGTCACGAGGAGTTCTGAAATGGTCCAGAGGTAAAGATTTATATATAGGAAGTCCAGTTTCGGCCAGCGGGAAGGTTTCGGGGGTTACCGGTATTGTACCGGGACCACCGGAAGGGTCCCGGGGGTCCACCGGATGGGGTCATCTATTTCAGAGGGCCCCATGGGCTGAAGTGGCATGGGAACCAGCCCCTGATGGGCTGGTGCGCCCCACCCAAGGGCCCAAGGCGGTTGGAAACCCTAGGGGGGCGTTGCCCCCCGAGGGGGCATGCGCCCCCTGGTTGGAAACCCTAAGGGGGCCGTTGCCCCCAGGGGCCGCCGCCCCCCCCCCCCCTTTAGATGGGATCTCCAAGGGGGCATGCGCCCCCCTAGCCCCTATATATAGTGGAAGGGAGGATATATAGTGGAAGGGAGGAAGGGCAGCCGCACCTTGCTCTTGGCGCCTCCCTCTCCCTCCGTAACACCTCTCCTCCCCTCCGTAACACCTCTCCTCCCCGCTTGTGCTTGGTGAAGTCATCTTCACGTCTTCCCAACCGTACGTGTGTTGAACGCGGAGGTGCTGTCCGTTCGGCACTTGGTCATCGGTGATTTGGATCACGGCGAGTACGACTCCATCATCCCCGTTCACTTGAACGCTTCCGCTCGCGATCTACAAGGGTTTTTAATTTCTGCTACGATCCCCAACATGTTGATCGTCCTGAAGAAATCCGTACCTGAACATCCATGCTGATGGTCATGAATAAATCCCATATAGCCGCTGAACTTGCCATGCGAAATTCAAACAGGGGCAACCCCTCGCCCACATGTGTGCATCCTGATAGGTCCAATATAGCTGCAGAACTTGGCATGCTCATAAATCCCATATTTCTCTTTCTTAACATATACATTGCTTTTTTTAACACACAAAACATGTCATTTTATTCACAAGTACGAAACTGAGCAAAGGGAGATTCCACTTTCCAGAGAGGAGGGCGTGAGGAGCAACAGCGGGAGATTAGAGAGAAGAATACATGAGTTGTTGCACCATGCGTCTCTGTCGCCCGCTAGCTCTCTGCAGAAGCACCTCCTCTGTTCCGGAGACCTCCCCTCGCTAGCCACTCGGCGTGATGGTCAGCTGCTAGAGCTCGCGCCCCTTTTCTCTCCTTGAGATCTTTGTCGCTCTCTACTGCTCTGAGTCAACTCGCGGGCATATAAAAAGTGATAGAATTTACAATAAAAGAGCGAGGTGGGATTCACTTACGTGCATATACTTTTCATTGCTCCTTGTCGGCGGAAACAAATACGGAGGATGCCCAGCCCATGCGGTGGACCCTATGTGCAGCCCACGTACAAAAATTCCTAGACAAACTTTTTTCGAAGAGCCGATTTTCCATATTTTTTATTTTTGTTTTCTTTTGCTTTTTTCCTTTTTTTCTCCCGTTTTCCATTCTTTTTGCATTTGTTCCTTCGGTTTTATTTTTTGTTTTCTTTTTCCTTTGGTTTATTTTGTTATCCTTTTCAGTTTTTTATTATTTTAGTTCCTTTTATTTCTCTTGGTTTTTATTCTCCATTTTTTGTATATATTGACAATATTTTTCTAATATTTGTTGAAGGTTTTTCTAAATTTAGCATTTTTTAATATAGGTATTTTTAAATTATTTATTAATATTTTCCATATACAAGATTAAAAAATTATACATGGTCAACATTTTTTATATACATTCTAAAAAAGGCTTAATTAATAGTTTTGAAATAAAAAGATTACATTCTTTTAATACATGGTCAACATTTTTTCTATACACATGTAAAATTTTCCAAATGCTTGATTAACATTATTCAAACACTTGTTCAACATTCCTTCAAATGCTTAATTAACATTTTTACATACATGAATAATTTTTTTCATCAATTTTTTAATACATGATCAACATTTTTATATACACATTTAACATTTCCCAAATGCTTGATTAGCATTTTTCAAATATTTGTTCAACATTTTTATTCAAATTCTTGATTAAAAATTTTAAATACATGATAAAAAAATTCATCATTTTTTAATACTCGATCAATAATATTTATAAACATGTTCAACATTTTCTAAATGCTTGATTAACATTTTCAAATACATGTAAAGTATTTTTCTGAATGCTTGATCAACATTTTTTCAAATATTTGTTCAACAGTTTTTAAATACTTGTTCAACACTTTCTGAATGCTAGATTAACATTTTTGAAATAATTGTTCAACATTTTCCAAAAAACATTGTATAGGGTTTTTAATAATATATATATATAATTTTTAAAGTATAAACAAAAGCAAAAAAGAAACATAAAACATAAAAAATATATTATTAGAAAAGAGGCTGTGACCTCCCGCGCGCGTGGGCTGGTCCATCTTGCTGGCCCCCTTCAGCGAGTCAGAACTAAAATGTGTATAGAGAAAATGCTGATCATGTAATAAAAAATGATGAAAAAAATTTAATCATGTATATAGAAATATTAATGTCTGACCAAAGGCGTGAAATAGGGGTACCCGCGCGTACATGCTGCGTTCACTTTTTGGCGAGAGCGAGTTATGGCACCCTCAGGGTCCACGTCGATGCATGTGAGCCCGCCGCCTCCCTCCCTCCACGTACAGCCCTTTGGACCTCGTTCACGTGGCCATGGCCGCGTCCACCGGCGACCTCCTCACGGCCGCTATAAAGTGCATCAGCTACTCGCTCACAGAGACACAGCAAAACAACACCAGCCAAGTGACATCGTCCATCCATTAAGCCAGCACTAACTTCTCAGTTCTCTTCGTGCCTTGAGTAATGGCGACCATGGTGGCTTTGAGTTCCTTCGCCGTCGTCGGCCGGTCCGCCGCCCGCTCTCCAGTGGCGGGCCCGCGCCGGAGGACCCTCGTCGTCAGGGCCCAGTCTGAGGTGAGCTTTCACGTCACACACTTGACTGCATCGCATGTTGGCTAGTTGGAGACTCGACCTCAACGTGAGATTGTTTGTGTATGTGCAGCCTGGCATGGACTCAACCAAGGAGACGACGAGCGCATCGACCTCCTCCTCCCCGAGCACGAGCCCGACCCCGATCCCGGCGGCACCCAAGCCCATGACCAAGAAGGCGAACCCCTCGGTCTGGGACACGCTCGCCTTCAGCGGCCCGGCGCCGGAGCGCATCAACGGCCGGCTGGCCATGGTGGGCTTTGTGGCGGCGCTCTCCGTCGAGGCGGCACGCGGCGGCGGGCTCCTCGACCAGGCCGGCAGCGGCGCCGGGCTGGGCTGGTTCCTGGTGACCGCGGGGGTGTTCTCCGCGGCATCGTTGGTGCCGCTGCTGCAGGGCCAGACTGTCGAGAGCAAGTCGAGCGGAATCTGGAGCGCCGACGCAGAGCTCTGGAACGGCCGCTTCGCTATGCTCGGCCTCGTCGCGCTCGCCGCCACCGAGTTCATTACCGGCGCTCCCTTCGTCAACATCTAAGACTATGTACTGTAGCGCTGAGGATTCTCTTTTCATCAGCTAACAAAATTGTAATAGTAGTAGTACTAACTGTTGTAGCCACGTTTATGTCAAAAAAAAAAATTTGTTGCAGCCACGTTTATGCCATGATCTGATGTAGTGATTTTATTTCTATAGCTTCTTGGTGGATGTGAATTATATTATGTTTTCATGGAAGCCTTCTCTTTCCCCTCTCTCATCTTATTCAACACAATCTTTACTTTCTTGGTGCTTCCAAATTCCAAATTCATATGCTATGTTCATGCAACCTAATACGTTCACGAATAATCACTATTTGTTGGCATGCCCTACCACCATCTGTGTCCGGTCACTCTAATGTGGTTACATCGTGCAGACGGAACGAGATCCTCTAACATCACGAAGGGATGTCAGAGAAGGTACAGTATCATAACATCCCTTCTTCACATTCATATGATTAAGCCTAAAATGACTTGAATTAATTTACAAATTATAAATCTACTGTATACATTTACGAAAATTACATACAAACAAAATTATGGTGCAATAAAATTAATTTTGGATTTTATTTTCCATGAACAATAATTGCGCACAGTGTCTTTGCTACAGTGCCCGTGACATCCCTTCTTCGTTTTGCACTGGGATTGCACTGCAGCTTCGTGACATCCTTTCATGGTGTTAGAGGATCCGTTCCCCGTGCAGACATGTTCTGTCATGGCACATTTGTTTGCGATATTCATCTTTGGGAGCCCCTAATGTTTGCACTGATCAAGTAACGCACATGCTACTGCACCCTTTGTGGTCAAATCATTAGCTTCAAAGCTATCGGGATACAGGATATGCTCTTTTATCTGACGGAGTTTCTTTTCCAGTTATATTTTTGAAGCTGGAGAGTGTTTCTTTTCCGGTTATGTTTCTTAAGTTGGAGAGTGTGCTCCTTGTCCGTCAGAGATGCTAGCTGATAAAGAAACATCCAGGTTCAAAGATTATCATGAATACTCAGAAATCCAAGATGCGCACTTCAGTTACTGTCTCACTTCCTTTATTCTGTATGCATTAAGGGCATTTCCAACACAGATTACCAAACGGACATTAATAAACAATTTTTGAACTCGCAACATGTTTGAATTTGTTAAAAATCAAATTCAATAATATTCAAATTTGAGTACTTTTTCGAATTTATGAACTTTTTTGAATTCATGACCATTTTTTCAAACCCACAATTACTTTTTGAATCACGAATAATTTTCAGATTCAGGAGCATTTTCAAGTTGGGCTGTCATTTTTTCAATTTTATGAACAATTTTGTATTCACAAACATTTTTTAAATTTTGCAGACATTTTTGAATTCACGAACAATTTTTGAGTTCATCGACATTTTTTGAATTCACAAATCTTAATACCAGAAAATCTTTTTTAAATTTATGAACATTTTTCATTTTAGCACTCATTTATCAAGTTTTTTTAATTCAAGGTCTTTTTAGAATTCATGAACATTTTATAGACTCGTGAATATTTTGAAATTTGGGGACATTTTTAAACAAGGCAAACAGATTTTTGAATTCACAGATAATTTTGCAAATACATGAACAGTTTCTGAATTCACTAGAATTATTCAAGTTCAGAAGCATAATTTGAATCCATATACATCTAAAAAATATGAATATTTTTCAAATTCATGAACACCTTTTCAAATTCTCAAACATTTTTATCTTTATCTTTCTTCGTACATGAAATCAGATGGTAGTAAATCAGAAGGAAAAAAACGATGATGGAAAGAGGAGAGAGTTAGCAACCGGTTTGCCTACACCCCTGAAAAGAAACTAAAATATTGAATAACGCTCCTCCCCTACTCAATCGAAACCTGCACAGACAAGCAGAGGTACAAAAAAAAGTGAGATATAGGTAGTCTGGAATAGACATATCTATCATAACGAAAACAAGTACGACATCACTATGCCCTAGAAATCAAGTATTATAGGTGAAAAATAATCCATGGAAAAACATCAGGATCAACTATGGCCTATGGGACACGTAGAAAGGGAAATACCCAAACCTGCGACCCACAGGTAGAAATATCTAGTACTCCCATCCTTGAGGTACTCCCCATGCTCCAACTTCAAATAAATTAATTTTAAATGTTTTAAAAAATTCTGGAAAAAAATATGCATGTTTACAAGGAATGTGACTACAACTCCTAAAAATTTCAGGTCCAAACTCTAAATGCACATTGAGGAACAAAAATGTGAAACCTAGCATGAATAGTGTCATAAAAAGACAAAACCAACATTTGACACTATTCACATCTGAATTTGTCTTTTTTGTTTCTCAATATATATTCCGAGTTTGGACCTGAAATTATTTGAGGGTGTAGTCACATTGCTTTTGAACATTCACACTTTTTTCAGAATTTTTGAAACATTTGAAATTGATGTTTTAGACTTGGAGTATAGGGAGCACCTCAAGGATGGAAGCACCTGATATTTCCCTAGCTAGATTATGATAGGCAAAAAATACCACGAAATGGCATGCGCGAACTGAATGCAAAAGGGCCGGAAGTAAAGGGCCCTAACAAAATCAATGGATGGCCTAGTTAGGATTCGGCCCACAGAGGGGGCGACTATTCCGCGCGTTAGGATTCGCCCCTGCTGAAGGCCTCGTCAGGGATCTGGACTCCTGTCTCCGTAGGCGGCGAGGGCGTGCGAACTGGGGGGAAGGCAACCGCCGCGCTGCCTCTCCGCCCTCGGCTCCCCTGCCGCCGCCGGCCTCTCCGTGCCCTTCTCTCCCCCGCGGGCGCCTCCCCACCTCGCCGCCTCCCCACCTCGCCGCCTCCCTGCCGCCACTGACTATGGATTCCGTGCGTCCCCCGACACCGCCGCCCTACCCAGTCCGTGCTTCTTCGCCGCTGCCCCCCTCCTCTCCACCGCGCCGCAAGCAACCTCGGCCTCTTCAAGGAGGGGCCAAAAGGTTCATCCTCGCCGTCACCGGGGAAGCACCTTCGTAGCGTCACCAGGTAAAGATTTAATGCTCTACGCCACTATTTGATTTCTGTTGTTCTGCACGAATGTTTGGCGTGTTGTCTATTTCTGGTTGATGAAACGTATATACAATTGTAGAAACATGTTAGAAATTCGGTCCTTGATGGACTGATGCTTTCTTGCGAACTAAATCAAATAGTCAGATTTAATTTTAACTGTTCGTTTGGTAGCTAATGTCCATACCTCGTGTCCCATGCGCTTGTGTTAGCTCCTCGTTTGGTTGACGCGGTACTACCTTTTCTTGTGCCA
This sequence comes from Triticum urartu, assembly GCF_056163025.1. Classification (NCBI taxonomy): domain Eukaryota; kingdom Viridiplantae; phylum Streptophyta; class Magnoliopsida; order Poales; family Poaceae; genus Triticum; species Triticum urartu. The sequence continues at coordinate 504,901,980 of NC_141873.1, read as the reverse complement.
TTTGCTAAACTTGTATGATCATTTAATCTTGCAACAATTGAATGCAGTTGTGTCGGTGAATTAAATGTGCTAGTCATATCATTCATGATGTTCTTTTTATGTTTCAATTCTTATCTTTTCTGTGAGCATCATTGAAATCATCATGCCTAGCTAGAAAGGCATTAAAGAAAAATGCTTGTTGGGAGACAACCCAACATTTATATCTATTGTTTTTGTGTGTTCACATGATTATGCTACTGTAGTAATCATGTTTTATAGCTTTTGTTTCAATAAAGTGTCAATTAAGACCTTTGGGATGGCTTACGGTGATAGTTGATTTGATTTTGCTGAAAAACAGAAACTTTTGCGCCCAGGAGATTAGTTCTAATTTTTAACAGAAGCGCGATAAAATACTGATTCTTTTTGCAGAGGATTAATAAAAAAATTGCCTAGGACTTCCTGATTTCTCAGGATTTTTGGAGTTACAGAAGTATTCGAGAGTTACAAATTACTACAAACTGTCCTGTTTTTGACAGATTCTGTTTTCGATGCATAGTTTGCTTGTTTTCTAATTTCCGTGGCTTATATTGTTTAATATAAATTGTAGAAATGATAGGGTACAGTAGGCTTCATGTGAGAAAAATTATGAATTTTGTCTTGGCAGTACCTAAGTGGTGATTTACTTTCTTATACTAACGGAGCTTACGAGTTTTCTGTTAAGTTTTGTGTTGTGAAGTTTTCAAGTTTTGGGTAAGATTTGATGGACTATGGAATAAGGAGTGGAAAGAGCCTAAGTTTTTGCTTGTTCACATGATATGTGCTATCCTTGCAATGTAACTTTATTTTGTTTTGCTTGCTGTTTGAATAAAATACCAAGATCTGAAATTCTTAAATGTTAGAGAGTCTTCACATAGTTACATAATTATTCGACTACTCATTGATCTTCACTTATATCTTTTGGAGTAGTTTGTCATTTGCTCTAGTGCTTCATTTATATATTTTAGAGCACAGCGGTGGTTTTATTTTGAAGAAATAGATGAACTCTCATGCTTCACTTATACTATTTTGAGAGTCTTAAACAGCATGGTAATTTGCTTTGGTTATAAATTTAGCCCTAATATGATAGGCATTCAAGAGGGATATAATAAAAACTTTCATATAAAGTGCATTGAATACTATGAGAAGTTTGATGCTTGATGATTGTTTTGAGACATGAGGATGGTGATATTAGAGTCATGCTAGTAAATTAATTGTGAATTTGAGAAATACTTGTATTGAGGTTTGCAAGTCTCGTAGCATGCACGTATGGTGAACCGTTATGTAACGAAGTTGGAGCATGAGATATTTTTTGATTGTCTTCCTTATGAGTGGCAGTCGGGGACGAGCGATGGTCTTTTCCTACCAATTTATCCCCTAGGAGCATGCGCGTAGTACTTCGTTTCGATAACTAATAGATTTTTGCAATAAGTATGCGAGTTCTTTATGACTAATGTTGAGTCCATGGATTATACGCACTCTCATCCTTCCACCATTGCTAGCATCTCTTGTGGGGCGCAACTTTTGCCGGTACCATACACCCACCATATAACTTCCTCAAAACAGCCATCATACCTATCTATTATGGCATTTTCATAGCCATTCCGAGATATATTGCCATGCAACTTTCCACCGTTTCGTTTATTATGACACACTGTTGGGGAACGTAGTAATTTCAAAAAAAATTCCTATGCACACGCAAGATCATGGTGATGCATAGCAACAAGAGGGGAGAGTGTTGTCTACGTACCCTCGTAGACCGAAAGCGGAAGCGTTATGACAACGCGGTTGATGTAGTCGTACGTCTTCACGGCCCGACCGATCAAGCACCGCAACTACGGCACCTCCGAGTTCTAGCACACGTTCAGCTCGATGACGATCCCCGGACTCTGATCCAGCAAAGTGTCGGGGAAGAGTTCCGTCAGCACGACGGCGTGGTGACGATCTTGATGTTCTACCGTCGCAGGGCTTCGCCTAAGCACCGCTACAATATTATCGAGGAGTATGGTGGAGGGGGGCACCGCACACGGCTAAGAGAACGGTCACGAAGATCAACTTGTGTGTCTATGGGGTGCCCCCTGCCCCCGTATATAAAGGAGTGGAGGAGGGGAGGGACGGCCCTCTCTATGGCGCGCCCTAGGGGAGTCCTACTCCCACCGGGAGTAGGATTCCCCCCTTTCCTAGTACAACTAGGAGTCCTTCCAAGTAGTAGGAGTAGGAGACAAGGAAGGGGAAGAGGGAAGAGAAGGAAGGAGGGGGCGCCGCCCCTCCCCCTAGTCCAATTCGGACTAGTCAATGGGGGGCGCGCGGCCTGCCTCTCCCTCTCCCCTAAAGCCCAATAAGGCCCATATACTTCTTCCCCCGTATTCCCGTAACTCCCCGGTACTCCGAAAAATACCCGAACCACTCGGAACCTTTCCGATGTCCGAATATAGTCGTCCAATATATCGATCTTTACGTCTCGACCATTTCGAGACTCCTCGTCATGTCCCCGATCTCATCCGGGACTCCGAACTCCTTCGGTACATCAAAACTCATAAACTCATAATATAACTGTCATCGAAACCTTAAGCGTACGGACCCTACGGGTTCGAGAACAATGTAGACATGACCGAGACACGTCTCCGGTCAATAACCAATAGCGGAACCTGGATGCTCATATTGGCTCCCACATATTCTACGAAGGTCTTTATCGGTCAGACCGCATAACAACATACGTTGTTCCCTTTGTCATCGGTATGTTACTTGCCCGAGATTCGATCGTCGATATCTCAATACCTAGTTCAATCTCGTTACCGGCAAGTCTCTTTACTCGTTCCATAATACATCAACCCGCAACTAACTTATTAGTTGCAATGCTTGCAAGGCTTATGTGATGTGCATTACCAAGAGGGCCCAGAGATACCTCTCCGACAATCGGAGTGACAAATCCTAATCTCGAAATACGCCAACCCAACAAGTACCTTTGGAGACACCTGTAGAGCACCTTTATAATCACCCAGTTACGTTGTGACGTTTGGTAGCACACAAAGTGTTCCTTCGGTAAACGGGAGTTGCATAATCTCATAGTAATAGGAACATGTATAAGTCATGAAGAAAGCAATAGCAACATACTAAACGATCGGGTGCTAAGGTAATGGAATGGGTCATGTCAATCACATCATTCTCCTAATGATGTGATCCCGTTAATCAAATGACAACACATGTCTATGGTTAGGAAACATAACCATCTTCGATCAACTAGCTAGTCAAGTAGAGGCATACTAGTGACGTTTAGTTTGTCTATGTATTCACACAAGTATTATGTTTCCGGTTAATACAATTCTACCATGAATAATAAACATTTATCATGAAATAAAGAAATAAATAATAACTTTATTATTGCCTCTAGGGCATATTTTCTCCACACACTTTATCATTGTCATATTGCTTTGCATGGTCATGTAGTTGACATTGTATTTGTGCCAAAGCCACCGATCATAATTCTTTCATACATGTCACTCTTGATTCATTGCACATCCCGGTACACCGCTGGAGGCATTCATATAGAGTCATATTTTGTTCTAAGTATCGAATTTTAATTCTTGAGTTGTAAGTAAATAAAAGTGTGGTGATCTTCATTATTAGAGCATTGTCCCATGTGAAAAAAAAGAGAAGGCCCAAAAAATGAGAGAAAAAAAGAGAAGGGCAATGCTACTATCCTTTTACCACACTTGTGCTTCAAAGTAGCACCATGATCTTCATGATAGAGAGTCTCCTATGTTGTCACTTTCATATACTAGTGGGAATTTTTTATTATAGATAGGCATCTCAAATGATGGGCTTCCTCAAGTGCCCTAGGTCTTTATGAGCAAGCAAGTTGGATGCACACCCACTTAGTTTTTCTTTTTGAGCTTTCATACACTTATAGCTCTGGTGCATCCGTTGTATGGCAATCCCTACTCACTAACATTGATATCTATTGATGGGCATCTCCATAGCCCGTTGATACGCCTAGTTGATGTGAGACTATCTCCCTCTTTTTGTCTTCTCCACAACCACCGTCTATTCCACCTATAGTGCTATGTCCATGGCTCACGCTCATGTATTGCGTGAAAGTTGAAAAAGTTTGAGAACATCAAAAGTATGAAACAATTGCTTGGCTTGTCATCGGGGTTGTGCATGATTTGAATATTTTGTGTGATGAAGATGGAGTATAGCCAGACTATATGATTTTGTAGGGATAAGCTTTCTTTGGCCATATTATTTTGAGAAGACATGATTGCTTTATTAGTATGCTTGAAGTATTATTGTTGTTATGTCAATATTAAACTTTTGTCTTGAATCTTTCAGATCTGAACATTCATGCCACAATAAAGAGAATTACATAGATAAATATGTTAGGTAGCATTCCACATCAAAAATTCTGTTTTTATCATTTACCTACTCGAGGACGAGCAGGAATTAAGCTTGGGGATGCTTGATACGTCTCCAACGTATCTATAATTTTTGATTGTTCCATGCTATTATATTATCTATCTTGGATGTTTTATATGCATTTATATGCTATTTTATATGATTTTCGGGACTAACCTATTAACCTAGAGCCCAGTGCTAGTTTCTGTTTTTTCCTTATTTTTGAGTTTACAAAAAAGGAATACCAAACGAAGTCCAATTGACGTGCCAATTTTTGATGATTTTTTATGGACCAAAAGAATCCCCCGGAGTAAAAGAGTTGGATCAGAAGAGTCCCGAGCCATCCACGAGAGTGGAGGGCGCGCCCTACCCCCTGGGCTCGCCCCCTATCTCGTGGATGGCTCGGAGACCCCCCCCCCTGACGTGAGACCGACGCCAAAAATTCCTATAAATACAAAAACCCCCGAAAAGAAACCTAGATCGGGAGTTCCGCCGCCGCAAGCCTCTATAGCCACCAAAAACCAATCGGGACCCTGTTCCGGCACCCTGGTGGAGGGGGGATCCATCACCGGTGGCCATCTTCATCATCCCGGCGCTCTCCATGAGGAGGAGGGAGTATTTCACCCTCGGGGCTGAGGGTATGTACCAGTAGCTATGTGTTTGATCTCTCTCTCTCTTTCGTGTTCTTGATATGGCACGATCTTGATGTACCGCGAGCTTTGCTATTATAGTTGGATCTCCCCTCTATCTTCTTGTGATGAATTGAGTTTTCCCTTTGAAGTTATCTTATCAGATTAAGTCCTTAAGGATTTGAGAACACTTGATGTATGTTTTGGTGATCAACTTGCGGGTTCAGTGACCTTGTGAACTTATGCATAGGGGTTGGCACACGTTTTCATCTTGACTCTCCAGTAGAAACTTTGGGGCACTCTTTGAAGTTCTTTGTGTTGGTTGAATAGATGAATCTGAGATTGTGTGATGCATATCGTATAATCATACCCGCGGATATTGAGGTGACATTGGAGTATCTAGGTGACATTAGGGTTTTGGTTGATTTGTGTCTTAAGGTGTTATTTTACTACGAACTCTAGGGCTGTTTGTGACACTTATAGGAATAGCCTAATGGATTGATCGGAAAGAATAACTTTGAGGTGGTTTTGTACCCTACAATAATCTCTTCGTTTGTTCTCCGCTATTAGTGACTTTGGAGTGACTCTTTGTTGGATGTTGAGGGATTGTTATATGATCCAATTATGTTATCCTTGTTGAGAGAACTTGCACTAGTGAAAGTATGAACCCTAGGCCTTGTTTCAACGCATTGCAATACCGTTTGTGCTCACTTTTATCATTAATTACCTTACTATTTTTATATTTTCAGATTACAAAAACCTATATCTACCATCCATATTGCACTTGTATCACCATCTCTTCGCCGAACTAGTGCACCTATACAATTTACCATTGTATTGGGTGTGTTGCGGACACAAGAGACTCTTTGTTATTTGGTTGCAGGGTTGTTTGAGAGAAACCATTTTCATCCTACGCCTCCCACGGATTGATAAACCTTAGGTCATCCACTTGAGGGAAATTTGCTACTGTCCTACAAACCTCTGCACTTGGAGGCCCAACAACGTCTACAAGAAGAAGGTTGTGTAGTAGACATCAGCGGCAACGCACGACGCGGGCGTCGGTCGGCTGAACAGGGAAAGGGAAGGCAACAGCGGAGGAGCTGGGCCAGCTCAGGTGGGCCGCGCAGGGGGTTAGGCCCAGGAGGGGTTGGGGCCTTCTTTTTTTGCTTTAGCCTTTTTCCCTTTTTATTTTCCTGCTTCTGTTTCATTTATTTTAGGGCAATAAACCACTTTATAAAAAGTTGGTTCATCACCAATATTTAGTTATGGAATATTTTTCACACTCTGAACATTTTAGTTTTGACATTTAAAAACTTTATTTGTTTGACTTGATTTTGAATTTTGAAAAAAAGGTGGGTTTGAAACATCGCGAGTTTAATAACAGTAATCATGATGACATGACATCATTAGCAGGAAATTACTGTAGTTCAATTATATCCGGGCTTCACAATTCATGAGGCTTCATGTTGATTAGTCTGTTATATTATTTAGTAATAATTCTCTGCTATTGCAAGGGCGCCTTGTAGGAGATCACATGTAATGCAGACTACCACAAAATCCATTCCCTTTTGCTGTGGATAAAGTATTCCTTGGAAAAAAAGTTTGCGTCTCACCTGATTGGTTGCGTGAAGAGGGACCGGAACAAGCTCACCCATGGCCTTGCTGCTTTGGCTTCTAGGACGGGCGACTTCTTTCTGTTGGCCGCAATGCCAGATGAGCTTAGAAAGACTCTGGTCAAAGATTGTAACCAGGCAGGTGCATACAAGACAACTTTCTTTTTGTGCAAGGGATGGCACGCCACTTCCACCGCACAAAGAAGCCGATGCTACTGATCAAGCTCGACATTGCCAAAGTATTTGATACGGTATCCTGGACATACCTCCTCGACATGCTGAGGGCCAGGGGTTTCGGACAGCGATAGTGTGATTGGATTGCCTTGTGTCTGGCCTCGGCCTCCTCCCGGGTGCTCGTCAATGGAGTAGCGGGGTGGCCGATTCGGCACCGGCGTGGCCTCCGTCAAGGTGACCCGCTATCACCATTCCTGTTCATCCTAGCGATGGAGCCGCTGCAGCAACTGTTGGTGCAAGCGGTCCATGATGGGACACTGAGCCGGTTGCATGGGCAAGTTCCTGCCTTCCGCACATCTATGTATGCGGACGACGTGGCAATCTTCGTCAACCCCATCTGAACGGAAGTGGAAACGCTGCACCAGATCCTGCATGCATTCCGGGAGGTCACCGGCCTCAAGGTGAACTTCCAGAAGAGCACAATTCTGCCAATCTAGGGTGCACTTTTTGATGTTCAGCATGTCACTGAACCTTTGGGGGCCCCCTGTGCGGCCTTTCCATGCAAATTCCTCGGACTACCATTGTCTCTCAGAAAATGGCGCAAGGTTGACCTCCAACCCCTGCTCGACAAGCTACTGGCACGACTGGCTTGCTGGAAACTTAAACTTTTCGCGGCAGCGGGCAGGTTGGTGCTCCTCAACTCGGTCCTGACCGCCTTCACCACCTACTGGTTATCTGTCCAAGACATGCCAGCGTGGGTGCGCCGCCAAATTGACAAGGTCAGAAGAGCTTGGCTGTGGCGTGGGCAAGAGGAATGCCATGGTGGTCACTGCAAGGTTGCTTGGGGGAGGATCTGTAGGCCGAAGGAGCTAGGCGGCCTCGGGATCTTGGATCTAGTGCGGTTCGGACATGCCTTGAGGCTATATACGTTGGTTGTGGCTTGAACGGACGGCACTGGAAAGGCCATGGATAGGTTTGCATGTCCCTTGCACCCTACAAGAGAGAGTTATGTTTGCGGCCGCAACGGCGGCGCAAGTCAGAGACGGGAAGACGGCGTCCTTTTGGTACGACAGCTGGATGCAAGGGGAAGCACCCTTCCTAGTAGCACCTAACATCTTCCAGTTGGCGCGCCGAAAAAACAAGACGATACATGCGGCGCTCCGAGACAACAGCTGGGTGCGTGATGTGCAGGGGCGGGTGACCACGGGGCTGCTGCCTCAATTTGTCAACCTCTGGACGAGGGTGACGGCAACTGGCCAACTGTCGACAGGACAGGATGTCTTCTCTTGGAAACTGACGGAATCAGGCATCTTCTCCACAAGCTCGGCGTACCACATGCAATTCTTGAGATCCACGAGATCACCTCTCATGGCGGCAGTGTGGAAGGCACGGGCGCCGGCAAAGATCAAGCTGTTCGCCTGGCTTCTTGCCATCAACCGGCTCCTTACAGCGGGCAGGCTGATGGCGAGGAAATGGCCAAATTGCTACTTTTGCCCTCTCTGCATGCGCAACCTGGAGACCAACATGCATCTGTTCCAAGAATGTACATGGACGAGACGTCTATGGGCGATGGGGGCTGACCGCTTTCAGTTACCCTCATGCCACCCAGATAACTGGAGTACGACGACTGACACAACAGAATGGCTCCTGGGATTGACGATCAACGCAGCACACGCCAAGAAGGCCAGGTCCATCTCTCTGCTCATAGCTTGGACGATCTGGGGCGAGAGAAACAACCGGATTTTCAGAGGCCAAGAGCGATCTGTCGAGAGAGCGCTGGACTCCATTGGTGATGAGATCACAACCTGGACGTGGGCAGGCGGGAAGCACTTGATACCGCGAGAGTAGGACCTAGGCGCCCTTTCTCTCTCTTTTTTTTCTTTTTTCCTTTTTTCTGCGAGCTCGCTCGCGTTTGTACAGTTGGCGTTCCTTCGCCGTTTTCATCTTATAATGAAATCGCAGCTCTCCTGCGTTTCCTTCAAAAAAAAAGATTGTAACCAGCCTGTTTGATCGTTTATTTAATCCTCAAAAAGTTTATGTTTCTTAATTTAAGTCTGAGAATATTGATATTGCTTGATAAAGTGCAAATTAACTCACATTTTTCTTGCCAAAGGTGGCACGTGAAGATTCTATCCCTGTCAGCCGGTCACAGTTGGAATACCATACAGCTTGAGGCTCCGTTTGGATTAGCGTTTCAGCTCGTTTTCTGGCTGGTTTAGGATACAGACCCTCTCCCGTCGTTTTCATCCCATGCAGGAATCAAAAGTTGACCTATAATTTACACCTATAATATAAATACAGGTGTAAAGTTTTGCACCCAATATTCCAAGCGAGGACTAAAAATATTCTCAGCGAAGGCTTTAGCGATGGTGTGTATAATTATTGGGTGTTTCATCATAGAAATGAAGTGTATGTATTTGGTGAACCTGCCCACCAACTAAGATGTTTTTTATCACAGAAATAATTTGGTTTCAACTCAGTGAAAATAATCTAAGGTACAATAAGCCATATAAAAACGTCAAAAAGTCAAGAAAACACAACACAAACACCGACGAGAGCGACGTCATATTTGAATTTAACTAAACTTCGATCAGCTGACAAGTTCTTCAGAAGTTCAGGCTTGGGCCATTGCCGCCGGTGGCCCCATGCGGCACGCTCTCGCCTGCAGTACATCGTGCGCACACACAAGAGAGCTATGTCTCGCATTAAGCGAGACAGTAGTACTTCTCGCTGAAGGATTCTTTTCTCTACTGTAGCAACTGGGTCGGCCCGCTTAATGAAAGGAAAGGGGGAGAAAAAGTGACTGAAACCAGGATTCGAACACTCGTCTCCTGGATGTACTGAAGGCACGACCTCCTTTAAGGTAAAAGAGCCGATTTTCTATGGTTTTTTTGTTTTTCTTCTCTTTTTTGTTTTATTTTGTTTTTTCCCTTTTCTTCTCTGTTTTTTCATTCTTTTTACATATGCATCTTCGGTTTTATTTTTTATTTGGTTTATTTTGTTTTATTTTTCGGTTTGAAAATTATTTTAGTTCTTTTTATTACTCTTGGTTTTAATTGTCCATTTTTGCATATGTCAACAACATTTTTCTAATACTCGTTTAAGGTTTTTCCAATACAAATTTAACATTTTTAATATATGATCAACATTGTTTCTATACACATTTTTAATATTTTTTCAAATTCTTGATTAACATTTTGCATATACAAGATTAACATTTTTAATACATGGTTAACATTTTTTCTTTACATTTTAAAAAAGGCTTGATTAACAGTTTTCAAATAAAAAGATTAACATTTTTTCGAATACATGGTCAACATTTTTTCTACACACATTTAACATATTCCAAATGCTTGATTAACATTATTCAAACACTTGTTGAACATTTTTTCAAATGCTTTATTAACACTTTTATATATATGATTAAATTTTTTCATAAATTTTTTTAATACATGATCAACATTTTTTCTATACACATTTAACATTTCCCAAATGCTTGAATAGCATTCCTTGAATATTTGTTCAACATTTTTATTCAAATTCTTGATTAACATTTTAAAATACATGATCAAAAAAATTCATCATTTTTCTAATACAGGATCAACAATATTTCTAAACATGTTCAACATTTTCTAAAAGCTTGATTAACATTTTTTTAATTCATGTTCAATATTTTTCTGAATGCTTGATCAATATTTTTTCAAATACTTGTTCGGCATTTTTCAAATATTTGTTCAACATTTTCCAAGAAAAATTGTATAGGGTTTTTTATAGTATATATATTTAGAATTTTCTGAAGTATAAACAAAGGTAAAAAATAAAGCAAAAAAGAAACAGAAAACATAAAGAAACAGAAAAGAGGCTGTCGCCTCCCGCGCGCATGGGCTGGTCGCCCCCCTTGAGCGAGTAAGAACCTAGTCTCGCTGAAAGCGTGAAATAGGAGCGCCGCGTACACGCTGGGTTCACTTTTTGGCGAGAGCGAGTTATGGCGCCCTAGGTGTACACGTCGATGCATGTGAGCCCGCCGCCTCCCTCCGTCCACGTACAGCTCTTGCACCTCGTTCACGTGGCCACGGCCGCGTCCACCGGCGACCTCCTCACGGCCGCTATAAAGTGCATCAGCTACTCGCTCACAGAGACACAGCAAAGCAGCATCAGCCAAGTGACATCGTCCATCCATTAAGCCAGCACTACTTCTCAGTTCTCTTCGTGCCTTGAGTAATGGCGACCATGGTGGCTTTGAGTTCCTTCGCCGTCGTCAGCCGGTCCGCCGCCCGCTCTCCAGTGGCGGCCCCGCGCCGGAGGACCCTCGTCGTCAGGGCCCAGACCGAGGTGAGCTTTCACGTCACACACTTGACTGCATCGCATGTTGGCTAGTTGGAGACTCGACCTCGGCGTGAGATTGTTTGTGTATGTGCAGCCTGGCATGGACTCAACCAAGGAGACGACGAGCGCATCGACCTCCTCCTCCCCGAGCACGAGCTCGACCCCGACCCCGATCCCGGCGGCACCCAAGCCCATGACCAAGAAGGCTAACCCCTCGGTCTGGGACGCGCTCGCCTTCAGCGGCCCGGCGCCGGAGCGCATCAACGGCCGGCTGGCCATGGTGGGCTTCGTGGCGGCGCTCTCCGTCGAGGCGGCACGCGGCGGCGGGCTCCTCGACCAGGCCGGCAGCGGCGCCGGGCTGGGCTGGTTCCTGGTGACCGCGGGGGTGTTCTCCGAGGCATCCTTGGTGCCGCTGCTGCAGGGCCAGACTGTCGAGAGCAAGTCGAGCGGAATCTGGAGCGCCGACGCAGAGCTCTGGAACGGTCGCTTCGCTATGCTCGGCCTCGTCGCGCTCGCCGCCACCGAGTTCATTACCGGCGCGCCCTTCGTCAACATCTAAGACTATGTACTGTAGCGCTGCGGATTCTCTTTTCATCAGCTAACAAAATTGTAATAGTAGTAGTACTAACTGTTGTAGCCACGTTTATGTAAAAAAAAAAATTGCAGCCACGTTTATGCCATGATCTGATGTAGTGATTTTATTTCTATAGCTTCTTGATGGATGTGAATTATATAGTAGAAACTGAAAAGAAGCTATAGAAATAGTGATTTTATTTCTATAGCTTCTTGGTGGATGTGAATTATATCACGTTTATGCCATCTCTGACGGAGTTTCTTTTCCAGTTATATTTTTTAAGCCGGAGAGTGTTTCTTTTCCAGTTATGTTTCTTAAGTTGGAGAGTGTGCTCCTAGTCCGTCAGAGATGCTAGCTGATAAAGAAACATCCAGGTTCAAAGATTATCATGAATACTCAGAAATCCAAGATGCGCACTTCAGTTACTGTCTCACTTCCTTTATTCTGTATGCATTAAGGGCATTTCCAACACGGATTACCAAACGGACATTAATAAACAATTTTTGAACTCCTGAACATGTTTGAATTTGTTAAAAATCAAATTCAATAATATTCAAATTTGAGTATTTTTTTGAATTTATGAACTTTTTTGAATTCATGACCATTTTTTCAAACCCACAATTACTTTTTTGAATCACGAATAATTTTCAGATTCAGGAGCATTTTCAAGTTGGGCGATCATTTTTTCAATTTCATGAACAATTTTGTATTCACAAACATTTTTTCAATTTTGCAGACATTTTTTAATTCACGAACAGTTTTTGAGTTCATCAACATTTTTTGAATTCACAAATCTTGATACCAGAAAATCTTTTTTAATTTATGAACATTTTTCATTTTAGCACTCATTTATCAAGTTTTTTAAATTCAAGGTTTTTTTATAATTCACGAACATTTTATAGACTCGTAAATCCTTTGAAATTTGGGAACATTTTTAAACATGGCAAACATATTTTTGAATTCACAGATAATTTTGCAAATACATGAACAGTTTCTGAATTCACTAGAATTATTCAAGTTCATAAGCATAATTTCAATTCATATACATTTAAAAAATATGAATATTTTTCAAATTCATGAACACCTTTTCAAATTCTCAAACATTTTTATCTTCATCTTTGTTCGTACATGAAATCAGATGGTAGTAAATCAGAAGGAAAAAAACGATGATGGAAAGAGGAGAGAGTTAGCAACCGGTTTGCCTACACCCCTGAAAAGAAACTAAAATGTTGAATAACGCTCCTCCCCTACTCAATCGAAACCTGCACAGACAAGCAGAGGTAAAAAAGGTGAGATATTGGCAGTAGTCTGGAATCGACAGATCTAGCATAACGAAAACAGCTACGACATCACTATGCCCTAGAAAAGCAAGCATATATAGGTGAAAAAAATCCATGTAAAAACAGCAGGATCAACTATGGCCTATGGGGGACACGTAGAAAGGGAAATACCAAAACCTGCGACCCACAGGTAGATTATGATAGGCAAAAAATACCACGAAATGGCCTGCGCGAACTGAATGCAAAAGGGCCGGAAGTAAAGGGCCCTAACAAAATCAAGAGATGGCCTAGTTAGGATTCGGCCCACAGAGGGGGCGACTATTCCGCGCGTTAGGATTCGCCCCTGCTGAAGGCCTCGTCAGGGGTCTGGACTCCTGTCTCCGTAGGCGGCGAGGGCGTGCGAACTGGGGGGAAGGCAACCGCCGCGCCGCCTCTCCGCCCTCGGCTCCCCTGCCGCCGCCGGCCTCTCCGTGCCCTTCTCTCCCCCGCGGGCGCCTCCCCACCTCGCCGCCTCCCTGCCGCCACCGACTACGGATTCCGTGCGTCCCCCGACACCGCCGCCCTACCCAGTCCGTGCTTCTCCGCCGCTGCCCCCCTCCTCTCAACCGCGCCGCAGGCAACCTCGGCCTCTTCAAGGAGGGGCCAAAAGGTTCATCCTCGCCGTCACCGGGGAAGCACCTTCGTGGCGTCACCAGGTAAAGATTTAATGCTCCACGTCACTATTTGATTTCTGTTGTTCTGCACAGAATGTTTGGCGTGTTGTCTATTTCTTGTTGATGAACCGTATATATACAATTGTTGAAACGTCTTAGAAATTCGGTCGTTGATGCATGCCTGATGCTTTCTTGTGAACTAAATCAAATAGTCAGATTTAATTTTAACTGTTCGTTTGGTAGCTAATGTCCATACCTCGTGTCCTATGCGCTTGTGTTAGCTCCTCGTTTGGTTGACGCGGTACTGCCTTTTCTTGTGCCATTTGCTAAATTTGTATGATCATTTAATCTTGCAACAATTGAATGCAGTTGTGTTGGTGATGCCAGTTAGAACCTGGAAAATATGGTTGGTCACCATAAGTTTCTTTTGCACGGCAAGATGGGCCTATAAGATGTTATGGGGCCTTAGAAAAATAGTGCCAACAAGGATTTCCGTTTCCTTTTATTTTGTTATCTCTATGTGAGATAATATATTGTCCATTTCTTTCTTATATAACATGCTTCCCTTGCTGCTGCTGCTGTCTGAACCTGCAATATTTCCTAAAGTGACTTTGGCAGGTCAAAACAACTTCCTGGAGGCCACAAAGGGGGTTTGGACATGATTGATGATGAGGCTAACTTTGGCGACATCACTGATGCCCCTGCAGAAGCGGAAGCTGCTGCAAAGTTTCATCCTAATAAGCTGCGTGGCAAGCTTCGGAAGAAATCTGTGCCATCAAGATCTGTTGTACCCAATCGTACAGTGGAAACAAGTGATGAGAAGGCTCTAGCTTTAAGTCAAGATAATTTGTCTCAAGGACTTGCTACGAATCAAGAAATAGCATCTTCGGCCGTTCATGGTAGTGAAACGATTGGTGGTGCGGAAGTTTGTGGGGGCACTATTTACACACCTTCTGATGATGTGCTGGCAGTTTCTTCTGTAGATAGGGTTTCACAAAATGACGATCCTCATGATGATCCATCTGAAGTAGCTACGCTCCAAGAAAGCTTGGTTGTTTCAGATACCCAAGCATCATCCACCCATCCAACTAGCAAGACAGTTGATGATTTAGCTGACTTTGGGGAACTATTTGACACACATTCTGAAGAGGAAAACGCTGCAAAGTCCAAGCTAAAAATTAAGGTGAAACTCAGCAAGGCAGCATCCAAGTACCGAAAGACTGGCCAAAAGAAGGCAGCTTCAACTGTAGACGTGGTCTCACAAAATAAAGAGGATGGTAACGATGATGTCAGAGGATGCAACGATGAGCAGGTACAAGCTCAACATGAAGAACATGTACAGACCTCAGATTCTCAGCCACCCTTGGGAACTGATGATGGTACAGTTGACAATTTTGTTAACCACAACCGCATCCTTGAAGAGCCTGGTCCAGAGGAAACGGCTGCAAAGTTATGCCCTAAATCACAAAGAAAACCTGGCGGGGCTTCATCCAAGGCTGTTGGGACTAGTGATGATTATGCAGCAGCTAATCTAAAGGTCAGGGTTGAAATCTGTTAGAAATTTAACTAAGTTCACAAATATGATATGCTGATGCTCTGCTTTTGATTGCTTTTAGGATATCAATGCTAGTGTTGATATAGACTCTCAAGATGGGCTGATAAATCCTCATACTGATGATACTCAACCGATCTTTGGAGAACCCTCAGGTGCGTGTTTGATTTACTTGTGGAACTTCTTTTCCATGCACATCTGGCATAACGCTCATTCTGACCATACAGTATGTCATGAGTTGTTGGCTGCACTTATCACTTTATATTGCTTCGTCTAGCTTTCCTGCTTATTTACTCATAATGAGCAAACATATTTCTGGTACAGCTGAAGCTGCTGCTACATTTCTACTTGATCTTGGAAAGAAAAAGAGCAAAGGCAAATCAGTAACATTTGTTCTACCAGATGATTATGAGGGGGTCGCTGCAACAGATACCAACCATAATGACATAGGATCTGATGAAAATTTGAACACCTTGCCTCAGCAAGCACCTCAAAAGGTAAGTCCTTGCTGAAGTCTACACTTGTGATTAGAATTTTCTTAGCACCTCAAAAGGTAAGTCCTTGTCTCATTGGTAATTTTTGCAGCATTGTCTTACTGAAGAACATTCAGACGATCAGGAATATACTGATAGGGAGAGCCAGTACTATGAGGGGGAGCGATCAGATCATGGTGTTGAACAACAATCCAAATTGGATGTTGGAAAACAAGAATTATCAATGAAGTTAAGAAGCAGGACAGAGATTCAGAAGGTTGGGTTATCTGAGCATATTGTTGACGATCATCTTGATGAAGATTTTGTTGAACCTTCAGCAGCCGAACAAAATAATGATAGTAGCGACGAGAACACTGCTGGAGGAAAGCAGAAGGCACCAAGAAAGTCAAGGAAGAAAGATCCAAATAAAGAACCTTTGAGGGGTTCCAAGCGCACCTCGACGAAATCCACTTCGGAAAAATCACAGCCGAACCAGCAGAAAAATAAAAGTGAAGTATCGTCACGCGGTCGTAAGAGAGCCTTGAAAGATACAATGACAGAACAGCCTGAGAAGAAGCTTACTCACAGAATTCGTCAAAAAAGAGCTCAAGGTATCTGGCTAAAATAACAACGGTACCCAAATAACAAAGCATCAATTTAACATGCTATGAGCTCTTGACTCTTGTATTTTTGGCCTTTGTTGTTTTATAGAAGTGCAAACGTTACTTCAAAAACCTGATCATGAGATAGATCGCATGAAGCTAAGTGTGACGCATCTCAGGTTGTTACAAGAGGCCAGAGAGCGTATTCAGGTGAGTTGTGCACGTTTGCTGGGTCTACCTTCTTTATTGGAGTATTATGCTGTTGCTCATGATTTTTGTTTTGGCCTTTCCTAGAGTAAAACACCGTCAGGACCATCATCCTCTAATCAAAGGTAGGCTCTTTTCCCAACTTAAAATATTATTTATGAATATTTTCTCTGTATCTTGTTTAACTACCATTCTGCATTTTCTGTTTGGATATTTTTACCTAAAGTGTAGTAAAATAACCAGTCATTGACAACAATGCTACAGTTCTATTTGCAAGCTTTCTATTTTATCATATAGATACTTCACTTTTTCAGATAGGGTATTTGAAGTTGGTGTTGCTGCTGCAGTTTTTATTCCAGCATCTAAATTTGTATTCTTAAATTTGATGAGTTGGTATGCTGCTTTAACCATGATTTCACTGACTTTCGCCTGTCATGTTCTTTGTTGATGTCTTTTCACAGCAGCTCCCGTTTTGGAGATACTGACGATTTTGATCCTTTTGGAGATAACTATGACAATGACAGAACAGAGAATCAGGCGCTAGAAAGTGCTACTAAACTGAATTACCATTCTTATATGGACAAAAAGACACGGGCCAAATGGACAAAATCTGACACTGACTTGTTTTACCAGGTATTTGGAAATCAACTACACCCTCTATAACTTAATAGTATAAGATGTTTTTTGACACTGTCATGCTGACGTTTTGGCTTGCCTATGGGAAACTTCAACTTTTTTATCTGTTCTGGTCCAGGGTCTTCAACAATTTGGTAGTGATTTTGCAATGATACAGCAACTATTCCCAGATAAGTCCCGTGATCAGGTACGGCAAAAGTTTAAAAGTGAGGACAAAAAGCATCCAATGCAAGTCCACGATGCTATACTTCATCGCTCGAGAGGTCAGCGGTTGCTTCATACCTGGTCCAGCCCATATATTTTGATTTCTGATTTCTGATTTTGCTTAACCTAACTCTTCTGTCTTACAACTGTATACAGATAACTTGTATTTAAAACAAGTAATGAAACAGCTCAACATTGAAGATTCGCTCAAAGACATCAACATTACACAAAAACAAGAGGTTGCATCAACTGAAGGGAACACTGGAAATGATGTTATTTCTGAAACTAACACGTTCAGTGTTGAGAATGTTTCGAATTTGTCAGATGAAGAGATGGGCACGCACCAATCTGAGGTCAAAGAAGGGGAGGATGTTGCAGCTGGAAATGCTGATGATGTTGACCTGGATGTTTTTGATTGGTACTAGCACGATAGTCACGCTGAAAATCAGGCAGAAATTATTTAGGATCTCACGGTTCTGCCAACCCTGTGAGCCAAGGACATGTTCTATGTCGAACATTTTTGCTCACAGGTTTAGCTAGTTAGGGATGCGAGATACGGATGCAGATAGTACGGTTGTTACGTTGATTACCGTTTTATTTCACTCTTGCAAGTTACTGCTGTACTCTTCAGTAGTGTTGGTTTTTCTATTTCATGCAAACTTTGTAGTCTCCCTCGAAAGTTGCTGAAGTTTGCTGCTTCGTGATGTCTCCTGCTAGGTGCAGAGCTGATGGCGGCTCTCACTTTGCTTCTAGTTTTCTGAATAAAAGAAGTTGTGGCTTGTTCAGAAAGGTATATATGTGCCTATCAAATGAATTGCCCGTAATATTGCTTGTTCTTACAGGGTCTCAAAATGTAGAGTACTGATGAGCATTTCACTGTTTTTTTATGGATACTTTTACAGCCAGCACAAAGTATCCAAAAGGGTGAAATGCAAATGAACTTTTTTGAACTGTGTCCCATCAGGCTTAGTTTTCGTTTGACGAATTGCTACATTATGTTGATGCAACCCAATATTTTCATGAGCAATTGGTATTTATTGCCTAACATCAACTGTATCAGGTCGCTCTAGTATGTGATTTTTCCGGCTAGTTCTAACATGGCATTTTCCGTCCGCTGTCATTAGGCCAACTCCACCGCGTAACCCATTTCTACCCCAAATCGTTCGTTTGTGTCCGTTTGGGGTAAAACGGGCAAATGAAACGACCCAGCGCATGGGAGCATATAGACGTTTTGTCCGGTCCGTGTCCGCTTTTGCCCCATTTCCAGACCAAAGTTGCTCTCGGTTTGGGGCCAAAGCGGACAGAAAGCGGACGTCTTCGCGTCCTCGTCGTCCGTCTGTGTCCGCCTCGACCCCACATGTCACTCTCTCCTTTTTTGTACATGGCCCACCACGTGCACCAACGACCACGACGTATGGGGTGAAAATGGGGTAGTAGCGCTGCGTGCAGCGAGTTTGTGCGGCCTCTGTCCGGCGTTTGTTCTCCCTATTTCTACACCATACAGACAAAATCCGGACAAAATAGGTATAGATTTAGGATCGTGCGGTGGAGTTGGCCTTAGCGGCGGGTGCCCATATAGGAGGCCCTGCAATTTACACCTACGTAACCTTTTTTATGTATCTTACGTACTGTCCGATCTGGCAGTTTTTTATTGGTAATTACTTGCACGCACGGGCCCATCCTGAAAATTGAGGGGGGGGGGGGGGGGCGTTTAATTAGCGATGAATGAATTTACGTAAGTTTCATACACCAATTATATTGAATTTAAAACACCAAACAGGCGAGGTTGTCGGTTTAAGTTTTTATTGGTCGGACTGTCGGTTCATTGGTCCATTTGTGATAAAAAAAACCAGAATATTCAAAAATTTGACCTCACATCAAATTAATATGCATAATATTGAATCTAAATCATTAACAAATCATGAAGTATTACAATCTAGTTGGTTATTGGGCAAAGAGCTGGTTCAAGGTTTTTGCAGTCAGACCGGCAAAGACCCACGATCACCGTTAATCAACCCGTTCTTCCTCCCTCTTCTGCTCACCGCGCGGCGGTCGTATGTATGGAGACTCCAGCCGGAGAAGATGGCCTCGTCGACGCCCGCCCGCAGCTGCCAAGCGGCGGATCGCCGGCCTCGTGTGCCAGGCGAAATGCATCACAGAAGGGCACGGTGGACGCCCGCCGGGAGCGCCGCCGGCACCAGATCAGATTTCGTCCGCCCGCCAGGTGCTTGTGTTTATTCCCCATCCGTTCCACCACCCCTACTAGTGACCAACCACTCGCCACGCTTCGCTTTGCTTTGCTTGGACTCGCCTACTTGGATGCTTCCTTCGTGGTATCGAGGTGTGGCCAAGACAAGAAACAGAACTGAGACTTCAGTTCTCCCACCCATGAATATCTTAGAGGGCAGAGTGGACTAGAATAACCAACACAAGGATTCGATAGGTTTGATGGGCCGGCCTGAAGTCAGTCATAGAAATAAATAAATAGTGGCCATTAGATGCAAATCACAAGATCAGACAAGCCCACAGAGTCAAGTGGTACAATATAAAACATGTGGACAACGCCGTAGTTATTAGGTTGCAACGAATCGGACTCTCACTTTTGTGCGTGCATGACTTCACTGATGATTGAGTGAGATCTGGAGATATCACGCAAGGACCAGGGATGGTGGACCTTGAGGCCAACAACCATCTTCCTGATCAAGCACAAGGAGAAGATGATGTGGTGGATCTTGAGCCCGACCATGGATCTCAGACGCAAAGCACACGGACAAGTAGAGCCCAAGTTGATGACTATAATGTGGACCTTGAGGTCTATAAGCTATTTGTGGACCTTGCATCGTCCTATCCTGATCGACTTGGCATCCTAAAATCCTTTGGGTTGCTTCATGAGAAGCAAGCATATGTTTTGTTGCAAAATAGGCTATCCAATACGTTTAATCTTTTATACCCGAAAAAGAAGATGATCGAGCTGTGTGACGAAACGGGGGAACAACCAGATATGAATCCTGGTGCTTTGTTCATACGTCTACCAGCTATGATACTGCCATGGGCAGCCCTCGCCCTCTTCCACAATAGCCACAGAGAAGGTTATGATGATAACGACGTCAAGGTTACATATGTCTTGTTCTGCTGTACCGCAGTGTTGGAGTACTTCTGCAGGTTTTTCTCAACTAGTCATATTTCTTCAAAGGCTCAAAGGCAAGTCCATTCGAGTTCTAGGACGCCTGATGGGGATTGGGCAGTACAATTGGTAACATGGGCGCTTGACCAAGTTGCAAGGATAAAGCTAGAGAATGCCCAACGGCGAGGGAGTGCAGTTCCCCCGTTCCAGTGGCAAAGGACCATCCTGTACAAGCTTCAGTGGGCAAGAAAGAAGGATGCCCTGTCCATCAGTGAGCTAATAAATATCATGAGCATTGGTGCACTCAAAGATAGCCTCGTAGGCCAATATGCTCTTGTAGGGTTCTTTGTCCACAACAAAAAGCACACCAAGATGACCAGCATCCTGAGTTTTTTGAATTGCAACGACTTCTTTCACCAACATTGGCTCATGAAGCCCTGCAACTCTTCCTTTGCAATAACAGAGTTAGTCCTCAAGTATGTAAAGAAAGGGTGGGAAGATCAGATAAAAGATGTTGGCAGTTACTGGAAGTTCAATGACCGCAGGGGGCAATGGACTCTTGAGGCTAACAAGTGCGACCAAGACCTGGGTTGGAGCTTAAGGAGTCCATTTGACGAGAGCGTCCTTCTCTGGCACATCGCCACGGATTTCTGCTTCTACCACTTGGGCGCATCAGCAGATCACCAATGTGCCACTGCTCAGTGTATTGAAGATGCATCAGGTGAAGGCCATGGTTGTGCTGTTTGGTGTGAAAGATCTCATCATCACGGTAGAGCCGTCTGGGTGCCGGGAGATGTCCAACTACTTGATGTACCTACTACTCCCTCCATTCCAAAATATAGTGCGCCCGCGCTTTCCGAGGTCCAACTTTGACCATAAATTTAACCAACGAGACCAACTGCGGCGGGAGAAAAAATTATATAATTGAAAACTTCTTTCGAATACGAATTCACTGATATAATTTTTGCTCCCGCCACAATTGGTCTTGGTAGTTAAATTTACGGTCAAAGTTGAAGCACGTGGATAGAGGAAGCACTACATTGTGGAATGGAGGGAGTATTTGTTAACCCTGAGATGCTACTCTCGGGTTCTAGGCGGAATCTGCTTATCACCGCTAATGCCGAACTGGAGGAGATTCTCAAGGATGATGATCTGTCGCTCGAGAAGGTCATCAAGGGTGACAAGCCTTCGCTCATGGAGATCCTCGGATGCAGTAAGCCATTTCTGAAGTTCTTCACAGGCAGAAAGCCATTGCTCGATGAAATCGAAAGAGAATTTACGCAGAGAATAATTGGCAAGGTGCAGCCCACACAATGCCAAGAACAAGTTGTTGAACACACACATTCGCCACCTGGTGCAAAGAAATATCCAACTGCACAGGAAGGTTGTTTTATCCGTGATGCCTGTAAGATTTCTGAAGCGCTGTTGTCTTTGGGTGATGAGAACAAGACATGGGAAGTGATCGAAGGTGTGTGGGTGGAGATGCTCTGCTTCTCAGCCAGTAGGTGCCGAGGATACCTACACGGAAAGAGCCTGGGCACTGGCCCTGAGCTCCTCACTTATGTCTGGCTGCTGCTATCACACATAGGGATGGAGACCTTGCCGGAGAGGCTGCAGAGGATGGAGCTTTCAAGTGAAGGAAATGCCGGTGCCCCTCCATCGACTTCCCAGGTCAGCATTGTCACTGGCGAAACCTTTTTTTTAAATGGTGCTTATGGATACCATTTCTACTCTGCATTTCAATTTTACGCTTATTTGCTTAGCCATGGAAGGTTTTTATGTTTTTTGTTCGTTGTGATGTTCCTGTTATCTCCATGGTTTTCTAGTCTTATATTGTTCTTCAATGAAAGTTTGGAGGTATTATAACAGTGTGAATATGTGATCTACCAGATACCTGGGAGCGAAGATCCACCTCCTTGCAGACGCTCAAGGCCTCATGAAGCTGCTGCTGCCGGCGCATCCATGTCTGAATCCCAAGAAATAGTACCAGCTGAATAATCTGAGAAATCATACTCTATCGTTACACGTACATGGAAATAGCCCGGTGTCAATATCACCCATGTGTCGTTCGTGTCATTTGCTTACTCACTTGCAGCTGCTCCTCGGTGCAGAGCTTGATGCACTAGTCCAGTCTGATGCCTGGCAGTCTGTTTGTGAGCTGTTGGAGCTGCCAGATTACCAAGTCTGTAGTATGGATGCCAGGTTACTCCACGATTGCCCCATGTTGAATTCTCTAGTAATGTATTTCTACCTGAGGGTCAGAAATTTCAGTGTTGTTTTTCTTCCTCAATCTCCATCATTTTATAACCATGTGAATATTTGATCTACCAGAAACAGGGGGGGTGGGAGGGAGTACCGGCTGAATAACCTGAGAAATTATTGTCTGTTTATTTACAGTTGGAAATAACCCGTTTCTGCATTACCAATCTGATGTGCCTGATTTTAGTTTGCAGCTGCACTATTGTGCAGAGCTTAATATACTATGGCTGCTGTTAACCGCCCATTTCCTATTCTACAATGAGCATGTTTGTAGAACTGCATGTTTGTAGAACTGTCGCCCCATGTTAAACACAGTGGCGAAACGACGTGTCTTGCCTCGTCAAGATTATGATAACATGCCGTAATCTTGGCTTCTTATTTGCTTACCAGTGGAAGCTCTGCCTTAATTGATTCGTTGCGATATGCTGTTCTTTGGTGTGGTTCTCTGGTTTTCTCGGTGAATAAGAGCCATCTGATGCCTGTTTGTTTCCAGTTACAGTGCCTATCAGTCCACCACCATTTTTGTAAGAGTCTGGATTTGGTGTTGGTGGTTTTATTTTATTTTTGAACTTGAATACTCTATTGATTCAATCAATTTGATTGTAATAATGTATTACTACCCAAAGGTCAGATGCTTTTATCTTCCTTGATCTCCATGATTATCTTGTTGGTATATCACTTCCCAGAGGCACTGCTCCATCTCAAAATGCTTACGAGATTGGAGTTATTTATAGGTAATTTTGTAGATGGAGTAGACTGGAACCCGACCTGACTGGTATCTTTATTTGTAACTGTAAATGTGTGATTTAGCAGGGTTTTCTTCTTGGGAAGGAGGACCTAGGCCTCATGAAGCTGTTCATCTCTTTATGCAGGGAAATAATCCCATGTTTGTGTTTCTTGATTTTTTTTTTCGAGGTTAAGGGGTTCGAAGGGCGACGAGCTGTGTTGGTTCAGGATAAGTAAAAGACATCCTATCGCTCCTTTCTCCTTGCAGAACTTTTGTGGTCAAACTGTTCATTATCTCTATATAGTTATTATGAGGATTCAGGACATGTTCTTTTATTTTGCTTATTATTATATTTGTGGAGCTTCATATCATGGACACCCAAATAAATCAGAACACATACATCAATTCCTATCTTCCTTATTTGTATGCATAATATCAAGGTCCAGGTAGGCTGAAGATATGGCGGCACTGCGCACTGAAGCTGTATGATCTTGCCTCTTGATTTGCAGAGGGATGGAGGCCAGCATGGCAACATGTCTTGCCTCTTGATTGGTCCGGCGGCAGCTATCTGCTTATTGGAGTAAACTTTTTTTTTTTGCGGGTTGCTTATTGGAGTAAACTTGAATGGATGCTACACGTGCAGAGGGATGGAGGCCAGCATGGCAACATTTTCCTTTCCTTGGCCAGTTTTGCACTGAGCTCGGGTTTGTTTTGTTTTCCGAAACCAGGGCAACATTGCTATTCCGCTGACCGTGAAAAACCCGGCGAAAACCGATACATTCAGACGCCCTCAAACTGGTGTAAAACGATACAATCAGGCAGCCTCGACACTGCTCCTTAGGCCTTGTTTGGTTACACCTCTTCTCAAGAGGATTGGAGAGGATTTGGGTGGATTTTGACTTGTGGGAGATTATATCCACCTCAATCCCTGCCAAACCCCTCCTAGATCCCTATCAACCGAACAAGGCTTAAGCTGTTGCTGTCTCCATCCGCTAGCTGCAGTGAAGACTTCACCTGTCACCCGTTCACTCTCATTTTTCCCCCTTTGAAAATGGATGCAGCTCGTTGCCGCTCTGAAATTGCTGAACTCGGGTCGGCAGCAGTGAGCGAGAAGAAAAGGAGCACGCACGCTCCACGTTAATCCTAGCTACTAGTGTGCTTACGAGTACGGCCGATACGGCCTGATTCCATTGCTCCTCCGGCTTATATGGCACGGTCGGTCCTTATTTTGTTTTCCCGGTCATTTATGTTCGTCCTGAATAAAATTGAGCGTGGAGCGTGTGTTCTTTTCCGGAGGAGGCAGGCAGAATGTTGCTTGCTCACGCGGCCATCTCCGGTCTGGTCAGTGCCGAACAAGCTAGCATAAACACTACTACTCCCTCCGTTTCAAATTACTCGTCACAGAAATGGATATATCTATAACTAAAATATATCTAGATACATTCATACGTGCGATAAATGATTCGGAACGGAGGGAGCAGCAGACAGCAAATCAGGAGATCGGAGCCCGGGTTGCTCATGCACAGGCTAGCGTGTGCGCACTGCGCACACATCTCGCAGGACAGAAGAGGAAAAAGAAGCCACAGACCAACCACCACCGGAGAACCGTACGATACCCAATCTTCCCATCACCGGAAAGCAGAGAGGAAAAATAAAGCCGGCCACACGGCGCGTTGCGGTCGCCGAAGCCGCGGACGATCGGCCGCCGAGGCGCCGCCCGTGTGCACGTCGAGGGCGAGAGAAAGCATCGCATCGTATCCGCCGAAATCCGAAGCGTGACAGGACCGCGTCGGGCGCGGTAGGCCCACGAGCACGAGGCGTCACCGCCGGAGGGGACACATCCAAATCCACCTCACCTGCCGCGATCGTGCGTCCCCACGGCCCATCACGCCGCTCGCCCGCCCGCCGTCGCAGTCGGTCGACAGTGGCCGGCCATCAGGCCATGGCTCGTCCATGTACTATTAACTGTACTCGTAATAAACAACGATAAAGCTTGGGCGCCGCACCTGCATGGCTGCGTCCACACATGACTGACGCAGACTCCACCTACTACCGCTACTGCGTGCAGGCAGCAGCAGACCGGCGAAGCATCGTGCCCGCGGTCGGTCAACGAAAGTCACGAGACTACCACCACTACAACCAGCACCGCTCGCTGACATGTGTGATTCATCTCCCTGACGAGTGAGTCGACGCGCAGGTACGGCTAATCGTGGTTGATAGATAGATAGCTCAAACAAAGATGAGACTGACTTTGAGAGCACACGGTGTCGCTGACCAGACACTCTCTTCCACCTCCAACGGAATCTGGATGCGCACGAATGTGCAACCCAACCCAACCCTGCAGAAATTCCAGCTGCAGGCATAGCGTAGACGATCCGGCGAATCCGGAGTCATGCGGGGGCAGCGGCAGCGCGTGGAAGGAAAATGAAGGGAAAGTAAAACGAATCAAGTCGATCGGTGCACCTCACCACACGGCGTGGAGAGAGGGACCGGGCGACTCTGCTGGAGCTCACCGCCGCCGACGGAAAGGCGACGGCGACCCCGCGGGCTGGCGGGCATACGTCGACGTGCCACTGACCCGCCGGGAAGGTGGAGCGGAGGGAATAAACCAAACCCATGCCTTATCTGAGAATCCAAACGGCTAGTGTCCATGGATCTCCAAGCACCATAGCCCGCGACCTCGACGAGATCCGGAATTCCCAACACCGCTGGCTCCTAGACGAAGGCAAAAGCCTCGCCCGACCGCGAACGGAGCCTGGAGAAATTTATTCCGACACGACACCACCGCAACGGCCTCGGCAGCGTCTCCCTCAACCCTAACCCTACCACATACCCACCTAGCGAACGGACCCGAGGTTCCCTCTCCCTCCCGCCGCCGGAGCGACCGACGGAGATAGAGGGAACCGGCGGCGTCACCGGTGGCGCGCAAGGGATCCCTCTTCGCCTCCTTGATCGCCTAGATCCTACTTTTTCGGTTCAGGTGTGTTTCGTGCTGTGGGCGCGCATGGATTGATTTGTTGGCTAGGACTTGCCTACACCAAAGATGAAGGTATTGACATAGAAGCAAATTTAAAGTTCATGTCTATTTTAGAAAATAATAAGGCTCCATGTCCACCACAAAATGTTATGCTAAATATAAAAATATGCGGTATAATATTTTTAATCATATGTATTATGTGAACTAATGATTAATGTGCTTTCTAAAAACACATATATTAACAGCCACACATCCCCCCTCCCCCCCCCCCCCCCCTAATAAAGAATAACCACATATTTATGTTGTTCGTATATTATATTAGATTTGTACACAAAGCTAAATTTGGAGCATGAGCTAGCTCATGATTTTTATTTGATGTTGGATCAATATATGCACAGGTCCAAATCTGATGTTAAGATCGTCTCCGTCTAGAACAGGGCACTGACGCTCTCTTCTCCGACGATTTAGCATAACATTTTGTGGTGGACATAGAGCCATATTATTTTCTAAAAAACGCATGAACTTTATTTTTTTTTATGTCAATTCAAACTTAGAACGAATTGGTAGTAGGTTAATTAGTCTTATCAGGGAACTGAAAAGAATTGGTTCAAAAAAAAGGAACTAAAAAGAATTAGTAGTATGTTTCATTTAGCAAAAAACATCAGTAGTACGCTTTCATTCTAGAACATATGAAACCATCCAAATAGTATGGTTACACTGTTGCTTATTGGGCTGTGCTAAATAAGTTAGTTACACGGCCACTTAACACGGGATTAATCCATCCAAACTGCATGTATTTCTTAAAAGAAAACAGTCAGAGAAGAAAAAGCACAGCATAATACTTTGGCTTTCCAGCTCCTCACATAATTAATCAGCCACACTAACGAACACCAAACCAGAATAATCAAACGGGCTCAGTAGGCTCAAATCGCCAAGCCTTGTGGCGTTTGCTCCAGACGCCAAGCTATATGGCGTTTGGCTCTGCGACTTCGGCGCCAGCTGGACAAATGTGGGCCAGGCCCAAACGCCAGCATTCATGGCGTCTCCCGTGCAAGCCAAACGCCAGGGATGTTGGCGTGATCAAAAAAGGTCAGATTCGAAATTCTTCTGCAAACTGGGTCAATTCTTGATTAAGTTAGGAAAAAGATCAAAACAGTAATTTCGTCCTCCACACCATGACTGACGCAGACTCCACCTACTACCGCTACTGCGTGCAGACAGCAGCAGACCGGCGAAGCATCGTGCCCGCGGTGGGTCAACGAAAGTCACGAGACTACCACTACTACCAGCGCCCGTGCTCGCTGACATGTGTGCAGGATCCATCTCCCTGACGAGTGAGACGACGCGCAGGTATGGCTAATCGTGATTGATAGATACGATATGATTAAACAAAGATAAGAGTGACTTTGAGAGCACACGGTGTCGCTGACCGGACACGCCTTCCAACGGAATCTGAATGCGCAGGAACGTGCAACCCAACCCTGCAGAAATTCCAGCTGCACGCGTAGCGTAGACGATCCGGCGGATCCGGGGTCATGCGATCCACGGGCGGCAGGAAAATGAAAGGGAAAGTGAAACGAATCCGCGACTCTGCTGGAGCTCACCGCCGCCGACGGAAAGGCGACGGCGACCCGGCGGGCGGGCGGGCATACGTCGACGTGCCACTGACCCGCCGTGAAGGTGGAGCGGAGGGAATAAACCAAACCACGGGCGCGCGCGGCGCCGGCGCCTCAAAAGTCGCTCTCCGCGTCGGGGGGGCGGCACGGGCCCGGCGGCGGGCGGAAATGCGGACAGCGAGAACGGGACGGGAGGCGGGCACGTAGTCGTCGTACTACGTACGTACCCCAGGCAGGGGCGGCCGGTCGACCGGTGGCTGGCTGTCCCTTTCCGGGCGGGTCCACGGCTCGCGCGAATTATTCCGCGCCCAACCGCGACCAGATCCCCGGCTGCGTGATCCGCCATCCGCCAACTATGATGCCACCGAGCCGCCGGCCGGGACCCATGTGCGTGACTGCTGCGTGCGAGACGGACGTGGTACTAGTAGCTTGTGTGTGCTGCCGGCAGTGTGATCTCCGGCCGTTGGTGGCAGGAGTATTCCTTTTTAAACGATTGTGTCGACCCAGGTTATTTGGCGCCTAATCTAATCTGATCCGGGAGCGAATTAGGGGATACATGGATATTATTTTTAAGAGGCGGCGAGCTGATGCGTGGTGCATGAGCGGCAGGCCGGCAGCTTCCTCCTCCCTCCCTGCCAGGAGAGGCCCTCTCCGTTAGCAGCCGGTGGAGGAAAAAAAATACTCTGACAGCAGTACACTCTCGTTTCCGTTGGTTGATACGTACAGTATATTACAGTAATACACGAACGTGGATGCCAACTTGTACATGTTCTTCAGTACTGCGGTATATTAGTATGCCCCATCTACAGTACATGTTCTTCAGGAAAGAATTCAGATGCCCGAGCCGGCGGCCCGCGTCTCCGGTCGTGGCTTTACCGAGATGTGACCTTTCTTCACTAGATGGATATTGGATGCCCTCCCTTATCCTTCCCCACACGTGCATCACACTTCTAATTGTGGCGCTCTCGGCTAATCTAGTCCGTTACCAGTGGGGTCTGACCAACATCTCACCTTGACAAAGTTTAATCTAGCACGTAGCAGTGGTATATAATTGTGATCAAGCACACCTTTACTGACCCTTTGATTCGTTCTGATGCAATCCAACAGCAACGGTTGGCATCCGCCATTAAAAAACCGCACTGCTGAGAGTCATGCATCTGATGGAGCACACGAACAGATAGAACCATTGCTGTGCGGTCCAAGGATTACAATTCTAAAGTTGACAGGACACGGTATGGCATCCATGTATGCCACGATGCAGAAAAGTTCCGCTGATGAAACGCGCCGCACGTGTGCGTTGCTCTTTGTACGAGCATCGACTATGGCCAGTTCTTTTCGCCTCATGATTTTTCAGAATCTGATTTTAGCAAACTGCCCACAGAATCGTCTACCTACAGATTCATATGTCCAGTTTTTTTCTGTGATTTCAGCCTGTGATTGTTGTATGAGTTGTGTGCTGAAATGTCTGTAACACCTCTAAATTAGAATCGAGTGTTGGACTGTTAACAGTTGGTTATTTTCACGTCTAATACGAACAACTTGCAACTCATACGTCGTTCCAACCACACACACATATGAATGAGAAAATTCTAACTACAATTTGTAAACACTTGCCCCCATAAGCATTATTGCAAACATCTTTTTTTTTTCTTTTTCGAAAAGGAGGAATACCCCCGGCCTCTTCATCAATCGATGCATGCAGCCATATTATTAAATAAAAATGTAACAAGGTCATAAGGTCCCAAAAAGCTCATAACTCAGCAGTAGTCGAAAGCAAATAAATCTGAAAAGCACCACACCCGGTGATATAGAACTAAAAAAGTGCCACATCCGGCGATAGAATAATAAGCTACAATGCCTACACACCTAACCTATTATTCGCTCGCCACCCAAATCGGCTGAAGGTAGCCCGTGCTACCGTCTCCCAACGGTTGTACCCAATAACCAAAGGCTTTTTGAAGTCCGCATGAGTGAGTAAGGACCATATACGGATCCAAACTGTAGCTTTGTAGATAACCTGCAAAAAATTGGTGAATTGTGTCCCATTAAAAATCATATCATTTCTACTGTTCCATATAGCCCAAAACAATGCACATACTCCCATCCGAATATGTTTAGCTAAATGTATGTCCATTCCATTAAGCCACGTTCCAAATAACGTGTGTATGCTCCTTGGAGGTTGAACGTTAAAGGCTACATGAATTGATCGCCATAATAATTGTGCAAGAGGACATTCGAAAAAGAGGTGTTTAATCTTTTCATTTTGATCACAAAAACATCACCTAGAGTTACCAACCCAATTCCTTTTTGTCAAGTTATCATTGGTTAGAATAACCTCTTTATGGACAAACCACATAAATATTTTAATACGAAGCGGGACTTTAATCTTCCAAATATGTAACGACCTCGACAATGGCCCGGAATCAATTAGGTCTGAATACATGGATTTCACTGAGAAGATTCCATTCGTGGTTAACTTTCAGCGAATTGTATCCGCCTGATCAGATAGGTGAACTTCCATCAACCTACGAACCAGGTGCAACCAAGCATTCCAACGTTCCCCTACTAGGGATCTCCTGAATTGGATATTAAGCAGTATCGAGTTTAATATTGTGGCAACATAATCCCCCTTACGTTGCACAATATTATATAAGGATGGATATTACAAAGCCAAAGGCGTCTCCTCAAGCCATGTATCCTCCCAAAATCTAGTAGTATTACCATTACCAACTAGGAATTTCACTCGTTGGAAGAAAGTTGCTTTCGTCCTCATTAATCCCATCCAGAAGGGTGAGTCCGTTGGCCTAACGGTAACTTGGGCCAAAGTCTTAGAGTGTAAGTTTTTATTTCGCAAGATTTGTATCCACATACCCTCGGTCTCAGTAGATATTTTGTATAGCCACTTGCTAAGCAGACATCTATTTTTGACCTCTAAATTTTCGATCCCTAACCCGCCCTGGTCGTTTGGTCTGCAAATAATATCCCATCTAGCCAACTTGTACTTCTTCTTGGCCTCATCACTTTGCCAAATGAATCGGGATCTATAAAAGTCAAGTCTTTTTCGTACCCATATCGGTACCTCAAAGAAGGATAGAAGGAACATCGGCAGGCTCATCAAAACCGAATTTATCAAAACCAACCGACCTCCGTATGACATGAGCTTACCCTTTCAGCAGCTCAGTTTCTTTTCAAATCGATCTTCTATACATTTTCATTCCTTATTCGTTAAACGTCTATGATGAATTGGGATCTCTAGATAACTAAAAGGTAAGGATCCCATTTCACAACCGAACAAATTTCTATAGTCATCTTGTTCCTCTTTGGCTCTCCCAAAACAGAACAATTCACTTTTATTGAAATTGATTTTGAGCCCAGACAGTTGCTCAAAAAGACACAATACAAGCTTCATATTCCTAGCTTTTGCAAGATCATGTTCCATGAATATAATTGTGTCATCCGCGTATTGTAGGACGGAGACTCCCCCCTCTACTAGGTGTGGGACGAGTCCTCCTACTTGGCCACTCTCTTTGGCTCGGCCAATTAGTACTGCCAACATATTTGCTACAATGTTAAACAACACCGGAGACATGGAATCTCCCTGTCGTAACCCCTTCCGTGTCTGAAAAAAATGTCATGTATCGTCGTTGACTTTTATTATGACACTACCTTTTTGTATGAATGAACCCACCATATATCTCCAAGACTCATCAAACCCCTTCATACGTAAGGCTTGCTGCAAAAAGGGCCATTTGACCTTATCATGCACTTTTTGAAAATCCACTTTGAAGATAACACCATCTAATTTCTTCGTATGGATTTCATGTAGTGTTTCATGTAAGACCACAACCCCTTCATGGATGTGTCGTCCTGGCATGAAAGCAGTTTGTGTTGGTTGCACAACCGAATGGGCTATCTGTGTCAACCTATTCGTGCCAACCTTTGTAAAAATCTTAAAGCTTACATTGAGAAGACAGATCGGTCTGAATTGCTCAATGCGAATAGCCTCAACCCTCTTTGGCAACAACGTGATTGTTCCAAGATTGAGGTGAAAGAGGTTTAAGTGGCCATCGAACAAATCATGGAACATAGGCATAAGATCTCCCTTTATGATATGCCAACATTTCTGATAAAATTCCACCAGTAACCCGTAC
The DNA here is from genome assembly GCF_056163025.1 of Triticum urartu. NCBI lineage: Eukaryota > Viridiplantae > Streptophyta > Magnoliopsida > Poales > Poaceae > Triticum > Triticum urartu. The sequence continues at coordinate 504,869,793 of NC_141873.1, read as the reverse complement.
GGTCCAGGGGCTTTATTATGCTTCATTTGCATTATTGCATCAAACACCTCTTTCTCAGTGAACGGAGCAGACAACAACTAATTCTCTTCTAAGTTAAGCTGAGGTATGTCCCCGATCAAACTCTCATCTAGAGCTACGAAACTTTCTTCTGGCGCTCCAAAAAGCTTCTTATAATATTCAGAGATGTACAATTTTAGGTTCTCATGTCCTACAATTGTACCATCATCTTGTTCGAGCTGTATTATCTTCTTCTTTCTATGTTTCCCATTAGCTATCATATGAAAAAACCTTGTATTATCATCTCCTTGGACGATCTTAGACACCTTTGCTCTAAACGCCCATTTCATTTCCTCCTCTCTCATAAGGGCCTGTAACTTCTTCTCGGCCTCATTCTTAATATCTTGCTCCGACATATTAAGAAGGGTGGATTCCGCTTTCACGTCAAGTTCATTAATAATTTGTGTTAGCCTCTGCTTTTCAATTTTGTAAATACCACTTTGATTTTTGGCCCATCCCCTCAAGTACTGGCGCAAATGTCTAATTTTGTTTTGCCATATTTCCACATGAGAAGTCCCGCCAGACTCCCTGGCCCACTCTGTGGCAATAAGATTTAGGAATCCCTCCCTCTTGAACCATCCTAGTTTGAAAGAGAACGTATTTCTATTGACCACATGGGTCGATTCCCCAGAATCAACCAGCAAAGGGGTATGGTCCGAAATGGCTCTCTGTAGAGCACGAATCGTTACAAGTGGAAATTTCTGTTCCCTCTCAACAGTAGTAAGGACCATGTCCAATTTCTCATACGTAGGAATTGGTAAGGAATTAGCCCACGTGAATTGTCTACCAGAGAGTTCAATCTCCCTCAAGCCGAGACTCTCAATGATCATATTGAACATGAATGACCACCTTCCATCGAAATTGTCACTATTTTTCTATCAAGCAAAATCCTTACACATGTGAATAAACTTGAACATGCACCGGAAAAATCATGTGACAATTACTCATCAAGATAAAATCGTTCTTATATTCTCACAATTATCAAATCTACAACAAGTAATCATCCAATACAAAAAAAACAAGGTAAATTTGACAAATAGAGGATGGATGGAGTTGTCGACGCCATACAGATGCACGAGCACCGTGCCGGCGTCTGTGGTCATTCTAGAGGAACCATGCGGTGGAGGAGGCCATGTCGTTGGCCTGCCAGACCCCGGCACCAGCGGAGGTGCGCCACAGGGAGCCACACACTAGGGCACCGCGGTGGCCGTGGCGGAGGACAACATGTGAGGTAGAGGATCGGGGAGGAGTCAAGCGGCGGTGACGTTGGGTTGATCTTCTCATGATCAAATGGCAGATCAAGCTAATGCCCTGCCATTTCAATCAATGCATGGGAAAGACAGTTAAGGGTTAATCTTCTCATGATCAAACAAGCTCAAGCATCAGGAGAATTACTCTGCCTGGATTGAACAAAATCTTAATTGATTTCTAATGATTTCCAACTGTTTTCCAACAACTTGTATTGGCTAGAGTTGTTTGTGGGCTGTTTTGTAGCACTTGTTCATTTGTACCTTTTTATTATTAATATATAGTTATGGGATTGCTAAATCTCACTCGAGTGAGAATTAACCAAGTCTCAGTCGATGCTATATTTATGGGATTTTACATGGAGATGTGCGATATGCGGGAAGCGTCTTACCTCGTTGGAGGGACGCGTTGCATGTTTATATGGCAGGGGCGCACCTCCCTGGATAACAACGCATACAAGAGTTTGTTAAGATTACATTTCTTAGAGAAGAAGGGATAAGAGAGAGGAAGGATTCGGTTATATCCACCAAAACCATTTAAACATCTATCCCTAGTCTATCTCTACAATGCTACGTTTAACACCCTCCCTTAATCACAACTTCATCAAGTTGAGATTATGCTTGAAATCTTCGAAACTCCATGTGGGCAAAGCCTTGGTGAATCCATCGTCAACTTGATCTCTAGAGTGAACAAACCGAATGTCAAGTTGCTTGTTAGCAACCCTTTCTCTGACAAAATGGAAATCTATCTCTATATGTTTTGTTCTGGCATGAAACACATGATTGGCAGACAGATAGGTAGCACCAAGGTTATCACACCACAAACATGGAGCTTTGGTATTTTTCACACCAAGTTCCTTAAGAATAGATTGAACCTATATAATTTCTGCTGTTGCATTTGCCAATGCTTTATATTCTGCCTCTGTATCTAGACACAGTTGCCTGTTTCCTTGCACTCCATGAGATGAAGTTGGGACCAAAAAACACTGCAAATCCACCAGTGGAACGCCTATCATCCAGGCTGCCTGCCCAGTCAGAATCAGAGAAGGCACTAACCAAGGTAGATGGTGACTTGCTGAAATTAAGACCAATGCTCAAAGTATTTTTGACATATCGAACTATACGTTTAGCAGCAGTCCAGTGAACAGTGGTGGGTGCATGAAGAAACTGGCATACTTTGTTGACAGCAAAAGAGATGTCAGGTTGTGTCAAAGTTAAGTACTGTAATGCACCAACTAAGCTCCTGTATTTAGTGTTGTCCTCTTTGCTGAGAGGTGTACCTTCTGTAAGAGACAGTTTTTCAGAACTTGACAAAGGAGTGGGTGAGGGTTTACAACCTTGCAAGCCAGCCTTTTTTACCAAATCAGTGGCATATTTTTCCTGAGAGAGATGAAGTCCATCATCATGTTTCTTCACTTCAATCCCTAGGAAATAATGAAGATCTCCAAGATCCTTAAGAGCAAAATCTGTACTCAAATCCTTCAACAATGCAGTTAGTGCTTCATCAGATGAACTTGTAACAGTAATGTCATCAACATAAATGAGAACAAATATGGACGTGTTCAGTTTATTGTAAATGAACAGTGACGTGTCAGACTTGGAAGGAACAAAGCCAAGCGTCTGCATCTTATGACAGAGGCGTGAGTACCATGCCCTTGGTGCTTGCTTTAGCCCATAAAGTGCTTTGTCAAGTTTGCATACAAATGAGGGTGCTTTTTCATCTTCAAACCCAGGAGGTTGTTTCATATAGACCTCCTCTTTCAGAACGCCATGCAGAAACGCATTCTGAACGTCTAGCTGCCTGAGACTCCAGCCCCTAGAAACAGCAATGGACAAAACAAGGCGTATGGTTGCAGCTTTAACAACGGGACTAAAGGTGTCCTCATAGTCTATTCCATACCGTTGTTTAAAACCTTTGGCAACAAGTCTTGCCTTGTACCGGTCTATGGTTCCATCAGATTTCCTTTTTATCCTGAAGACTCATTTACAATCAATAAGGTTTTTACCTTGGTGTGGAGGGACTAGATGCCACGTCTTATTTTTCTCAAGTGCCAAATATTCTTCCTTCATTGCCTTTTTCCACTTTTCATCATCAAGTGCTTGCTCAAGTGTAGTTGGCTCACTTGGTTCACCTGTAGAACAAACTAGGCCATATTTTGTTATATGCTTATAATCAACAGGTTTGATCACACCATGTCGTAGTCATGTTTGTCGTTGTAACGGTGCAGCAGAATCGGCAGCCACAGAAAATCCTGGGCCAGGAACAGGAGTTCCGGACACTGCAGGAGATCTGGGCGCTGCAGACTCTGAGGCCGATTCGCCTCGTGCTCGCCCCGGATCTTCTGTGGCTTCGGCCCATGAACCAGGTGCTGTATGTGCCATAGAAGATCCCGGCCTCCCGACCGACTCGTCAGGTGCACGCGATTGCGCGGGCCCGCGCGAATCTGCACCGGATTTAGCGCCTGTCAGTCGCACCTCAACGCGCCGCTTGTAGCAGCTCGATTCGTCCGGAAAACGCGCGCCGCTTCGACCACCCGGATGCTGCCAGTTGCCGGGTGCTGAGTGGTGCGGGGCACGCGCGGGGTCAGCTCCAGCTGCGGACGGGCGCGTGGCACGCGCGGAGTCGCTGCCGGTCGCACGGGCGGGCGGACCCGCTGTCGGTTATGGCGCGTCAGCGTGCGCAGTTCCCGGCGAAGATTGCCTGTGCTGCTGCTCCTGCGATGATCCCGAGGCGGATCCAGCGCACTCCGAGGCAGATTTGCTCCCCCCATCGTGACACATGAAATATGACACTTGGGGAGTAATCTGTGCATCATTTTCTTCTCTGTTTTCACTTCCGTTTTCTCCTTCATCATCACAAAGCTCATGTGCATGGTTAGGAGGGTTAGTCATCATTGGATCATCACAATTATTTTCTCCCCCGTGATCAAGGCCGGATAGATGAGGTGGCAAAAGAAGTATTTCTTGACGGAGTCTAGCGCCGGCATTAGGATGAAGATCAGCAAAAGGAAATTTGGTTTCATCAAAGACCACATCTCTAGAGATATAGACACGGCCGGTGGAGATGTCAAGGCCCTTGACACCTTTATGAAGTGGACTATAGCCAAGAAACACACATTGCTTTGAGCGGAACATGAGCTTACGATTATTGTAGGGACGAAGATTGGGCCAACACGCACAGCCAAACACACGAAGTGACTTGTAGTCAGGTTTTACATGAAGAAGCCTCTCTACTGGAGTCTCATTATTGATAACACGACTAGGAAGCATGTTGATGATGTGGACAGCCGTTAGGAAAGCCTCATCCCAAAACTTGAGGGGCATGGAGGCGCCGGCTAAGAGGGCTAGTCCTACCTCAACAATGTGTCGGTGTTCATGTTCTGCAGAGCCGTTTTGTTGGTGAGCGTGAGGGCATGATACATGGTGAGAAATACCAAGATTTTGGAAGAAAGAGTTCAACTTTTCGTACTCTCCCCCCCCAGTCTGATTGAACAGTAATAATCTTGCTGTCAAACTTGCGCTCAACGAGAGCTTGAAAGTTTTGAAAGACTTGAAAGACGTCGGATCATTTCTTAAGAAGATAGATCCAGGAATATTTGCTGTAGTCATCTATAAAGCTTACATAGTAAGTGTGTCGACCAACAGAGCTAGGGGCAGGACCCCAGACATCAGAAAAGATTAATTGCAATGGTTTTGTAGACACACTAGTTGATAAAGGATAGGGTAACTGATGACTCTTAGCACGTTGACATGAATCACAAACTGTTTCAATATTGCGCTCACCAACAAACGGGAGCTTATTTTTCCTAAGCAATCTTTCAACTAAAGAAAAATAGGCATGGCCTAATCGACCGTGCCATCGGGTTGACGAAAGCTTGGCAACACTGTAGGCTCGTTTATTGAATCTTTGACACTCCGGAAGCAATGGGTAGAGCTCTCGAACGCATCTACCTCGATAAAGCACTTTCTTCGTTGCCTGATCCTTGATCAAAAAGAAAGAAGGATGAAACTCGAGAAAGACATGATTATCAATGGCAATTCTATGAACGGAGAGAAGATTCATACTAGCACTAGGGACATGCAAGATTTTATTTAGATGAAGGTTGCGATGGGGAGTTTTAATAACCATATGACCAACGTGACGAATCCTCATACCTGCACCATTGGCAGTGTGGATCTGGTCCTTGCCGCGGTATTTCTCCCATGTGGTCACCTTCTCAAGCTCGCTGGTGATGTGTTCAGTGGCCCTGCTGTCGACGTACCAATTTGTGTCGACGCCGTAGGAGCCGTCCGCAGCTGCAGCAACTTTGTCCTCGTCTTGGGAGTCGTTGTCATCTTTATCGTAGCGGTACCAGCAGTCTTTGGCCATGTGCCCAAGCTTGCCACAGATCTGACAGCGAGGGGCATCCGGACGAGACCTGGCGGAGCTGTCGCCACGGCGAGGTTTGGAGTTGGGGGAGCGGCCGCCGCGGGAGTTGGAGGATCCACCACTGTTGATGGTGCCGCCAGGCTGCCCTTTGGTGCGGCGAGAGCCACGACCGCGACCACGACCGCGAGATGCGGCATTGGCCGAGGACTTGTAGCCGCCGGAGGAGCCATGAAATTGAGCCATACGCTGATCGAAGTTTCTCAGCATGGCATAGAGCTCATCGAGGGTGACAGGCGTGACGCGGGCGTCGAGGGCGGAGACGAGCGGCTGGTAGTCGACGTCCAGCCCATGGAGGATGTACGAGATCAACTCGTCATCCTGGGTGGGTTTGCCGGCGGCGGCGAGCTCATCAGCGAGGCCGCGGAGGGAGGCGAAGTAGGAGGCAACGGACTGGTTGCCCTTCTGCGCGTTGATAAGCGCAGTTCGGATGTTGTTGACGCGGCTGAGGGATTGGGACGAGAACATGCCCGCCAGAGCCAACCAAAGTTCACGCGCCGTGGTGATCGCGGTGACCGCGACCAAGACCTCCCTGGACAGCGTACTCAGCAAATAGCCGAGCACCTGTTGGTCCTCCTTGACCCAAAGCGGGTGGACAGGGTTGGGCTCAGAAGTCTCCTTGTCGTCTTTGTCCTTGGTGACGTGGAGTCTGGCCGGTTCAGGCGAGGTGCCGTCGATGTAGCCGAAGACACCGGCGCCCCGCAGGTGGGGTGTGACCTGCGTGCGCCAGAGCACGTAATTCGTGCGGTTGAGCTTCTCGGTGACCTGGCCATTGAGGCTAGGTTGGGAGGCGCCGGATGAAGACATGGCTATGGTACTAGATGGAATTGGGATAGCTAGATGGAGAGAGGAAGGGCTCTGATTACCATATGCGATATGCGGGAAGCGTCTTACCTCGTTGGAGGGACGCGTTGTATGTTTATATGGTAGGGGCGCACCTCCTTAGATAACAGCGCATACAAGAGTTTGTTAAGATTACATTGCTTGGAGAAGAAGGGATAAGAGAGAGGAAGGATTCGGTTATATCCACCGAAACCATTTAAACATCTATCCCTAGTCTATCTCTACAATGCTACGTTTAACAGGCGAATCATGCAAAAATTTCATTCATGTTTTTCTTTTTTTTCTTACATATTATATCACTAGACTGATTAAGTCTCAGTCAACAAAGATCTGGACACATCCATATAATTTTATCATAGTACGATTGTCTATGATTCTTGGTTGAGAAAAAAAAACAGACATCAAACAGGCATCGCTCCTTACTAATAATCCAAACGCGCCTACCAGCCAAACTAAACCACAGCTGCAGCACATGCGCAACCGCGCAAAAGGCACACCGGGGACATGAACTGCAGCAGAAACTGTCCAGAAACCTCGTAATCATGTCATGGGCACCGGGCCATCCTTACGTTGTTGCGGTCTCCATGCGCGAGCTGCAGTGAAGAGTGAAGACTTCACCTGTCACCCGGTTCTTCTTCTTCTTCTTTTATTTATTTTTTTGTTCCGTGAATGCAGCCGTTCTGGCAAAAGAAAACAAAAACAGAAAAGAAAAGAAAAATAGTGCTTCAAGTCAATTCCGTGTGGACTGCAACCCTTGGATCAGTGATGAGATGACATGCATACTATTACTAGCTGCACACGACAGAATATTCCAGTTCGGGCAAGGATTTTCCGTCATTCTTTCTTTTTTCCCTGTGCAAGGGATGCAGCCTCGTTGCCGCTCTGAATTTGCTGAACCCGGCTTCTCTCCAAGACCAGAGGAGCAGTCCCAGTCCCCCTCCATCAGTGGCAGCAGTGAGCGAGAAGAAAAGGAGCACGCTCCATGTTAATCCTAGCTACTACTACTAGCTAGTAGTGTGCTTACACCAGTAGGGGCTTGATTCCCATTGCTCCGCCGGCCGATACGGCACGGTCGGTCCTTATTTCGGTTTCCCGGTTATCTATGTTCGTCTTGCTGAAAATTGAGCGTGGAGCGTGTCTGCGTGTGTGCTTTTCCGGAGGGGGCAGGCAGGATGTTGCTTGCTTGCTCACGCGGCATCTCCGGTCTGGTCAATGCAGAGCAAGCTAACACACCACTGGCAGACAACTGATCAGGAGCTCAGAGCCACTTTCCTCTCCAGAGCTCACCACTCAGACAGCAAATCACGCGCCGCTCCTCCAGATTTCACGACCAACCACCACCGGAGAACCACACGGCGCGTTGCGGTCGCGGAAGCCGCGGACGATCGACCGCGGTGCGCACGTAGAGAGAAAGAGGGCATCGCATCGTATCCGCCTAAATCTGAAACGTCACTGGACCGCGTCGGGCGCGGGAGGCCCACGAGCACGAGCCGTCACACCGCCGGAGGGGACACATCCAAATCCACCTTACCTCACCCGCCGCCCGCGATCGTGCGTGGAGTGGCAGTACGTCCGCCCGCCCCCACGGCCCATCACGCCGCTCGCTCACCTCACCGTCGCAGTCGGTCGACAGTAGTTGGCCATCACGCCAACTCCACCGCGCGACCCTATCCTATCTGACCCTGTTCGTTTGAAATAAAACGGATAAATAGCGCGACCCGGCGCGCAGCCTTAAACAAACAAATGTTTGGATTCTGTCCGTTTTCGATCCATCCTTGGCCCAAACTTGCGCTCGGTTTGTGGTGAAACGGACGCGCGCGGACGGCCTGGGCGCACGCCCTTATCCCCCCGTGACCCGCCTGTCGGGGACACTCACAGTCCCTCCGCTCCCAACGCTTCCACCCACTCTCTCCCGCCCTGCCCCGTCGCAAGCGCCGCCGCTATTCTCCGGCCGCCTCCTCACCGCGCAGCCTCCGGCCGACCCTACCAAACCACTTCTCGACATGGCCGCCACCACGCCCGTGCTTTGGCCGTAGTTTTGGCCATCGATCGGAGGTTTGGCCGTCGCCGTCTTTGCCGGCCACATAGGGGACAGGACCGCTGGCGACGCACCACGGCGGCCTCGGCAGCTTCCGAGGAGAACTCCAGAGCGGCCAGTAGCCGGCCGGCAACCACCCCTGCTGCGTGGAGGTGATCATCGCGGCCTCTTCGCTACCACGACCGCAAGGTGTTCGGCATTTTGCCCACAAAGGTATTGACAGTGGAGACGAGTTTTTCTTCCATCACTTCCTTTGTTCATCGGACGATTCATCGTCGGATGATGAAGATCTTGTGGTGGCTGCACTGGTCGTTCACGATCACATTCAACGGCACCTTCCTCGATACAGGGGGTCAGTCCCTGGTCGTGCTCCCAACCTGAACCGCAACAGGGAGAGAGGCCACGCCCTACTCTATGCTGATTACTTTGCCAACACCCCGCTCTTCAAGCCGGATAAATCCCTCGCCGTTTTCGAATGGCAAGGCATGTGTTCAATCGTATCCGAGAGGGAGTGGTTGCTCATGATCGATACTTCGAGTGCAAGACGGATGCCCTTGGCAAGTTTGGATTCTCCTCTTACCAAAACCAAAACTCTCTACTGGAGTCTCATTATTGATAACACGACTAGGAAGCATGTTGATGATGTGGACAGCCGTTAGGAAAGCCTCATCCCAAAACTTGAGGGGCATGGAGGCGCCGGCTAAGAGGGCTAGTCCTACCTCAACAATGTGTCGGTGTTCATGTTCTGCAGAGCCGTTTTGTTGGTGAGCGTGAGGGCATGATACATGGTGAGAAATACCAAGATTTTGGAAGAAAGAGTTCAACTTTTCGTACTCTCCCCCCCCAGTCTGATTGAACAGTAATAATCTTGCTGTCAAACTTGCGCTCAACGAGAGCTTGAAAGTTTTGAAAGACTTGAAAGACGTCGGATCATTTCTTAAGAAGATAGATCCAGGAATATTTGCTGTAGTCATCTATAAAGCTTACATAGTAAGTGTGTCGACCAACAGAGCTAGGGGCAGGACCCCAGACATCAGAAAAGATTAATTGCAATGGTTTTGTAGACACACTAGTTGATAAAGGATAGGGTAACTGATGACTCTTAGCACGTTGACATGAATCACAAACTGTTTCAATATTGCGCTCACCAACAAACGGGAGCTTATTTTTCCTAAGCAATCTTTCAACTAAAGAAAAATAGGCATGGCCTAATCGACCGTGCCATCGGGTTGACGAAAGCTTGGCAACACTGTAGGCTCGTTTATTGAATCTTTGACACTCCGGAAGCAATGGGTAGAGCTCTCGAACGCATCTACCTCGATAAAGCACTTTCTTCGTTGCCTGATCCTTGATCAAAAAGAAAGAAGGATGAAACTCGAGAAAGACATGATTATCAATGGCAATTCTATGAACGGAGAGAAGATTCATACTAGCACTAGGGACATGCAAGATTTTATTTAGATGAAGGTTGCGATGGGGAGTTTTAATAACCATATGACCAACGTGACGAATCCTCATACCTGCACCATTGGCAGTGTGGATCTGGTCCTTGCCGCGGTATTTCTCCCATGTGGTCACCTTCTCAAGCTCGCTGGTGATGTGTTCAGTGGCCCTGCTGTCGACGTACCAATTTGTGTCGACGCCGTAGGAGCCGTCTGCAGCTGCAGCAACTTTGTCCTCGTCTTGGGAGTCGTTGTCATCTTTATCGTAGCGGTACCAGCAGTCTTTGGCCGTGTGCCCAAGCTTGCCACAGATCTGACAGCGAGGGGCATCCGGACGAGACCTGGCAAAGCTGTCGCCACGGCGAGGTTTGGAGTTGGGGGAGCGGCCGCCGCGGGAGTTGGAGGATCCACCACCGTTGATGGTGCCGCCAGGCCGCACTTTGGTGCGGCGAGAGCCACGACCGCGACCACGACCGCGAGATGCGGCGTTGGCCGAGGACTTGTAGCCGCCGGAGGAGCCATGAAATTGAGCCATGCGCTGATCGAAGTTGCTCAGCATGGCATAGAGCTCATCGAGGGTGACAGGCGTGACGCGGGCGTCGAGGGCGGAGACGAGCGGATGGTAGTCGACGTCCAGCCCATGGAGGATGTACGAGATCAACTCGTCGTCCTGGGTGGGTTTGCCGGCAGCGGCGAGCTCATCAGCGAGGCCGCGGAGGGAGGCGAAGTAGGAGGCAACGGACTGGTTGCCCTTCTGCGCGTTGATAAGCGCAGTTCGGATGTTGTTGACGCGGCTGAGGGATTGGGACGAGAACATGCCCGCCAGAGCCAACCAAAGTTCACGCGCCGTGGTGATCGCGGTGACCGCGACCAAGACCTCCCTGGACAGCGTACTCAGCAAATAGCCGAGCACCCGTTGGTCCTCCTTGACCCAAAGCGGGTGGAGAGGGTTGGGCTCAGAAGTCTCCTTGTCGTCTTTGTCCTTGGTGACGTGGAGTCTAGCCGGTTCAGGCGAGGTGCCGTCGATGTAGCCGAAGACACCGGCGCCCCGCAGGTGGGGTGTGACCTGCGTGCGCCAGAGCACGTAATTCGTGCGGTTGAGCTTCTCGGTGACCTGGCCATTGAGGCTAGGTTGGGAGGCGCCGGATGAAGACATGGCTATGGTACTAGATGGAATTGGGATAGCTAGATGGAGAGAGGAAGGGCTCTGATTACCATATGCGATATGCGGGAAGCGTCTTACCTCGTTGGAGGGACGCGTTGTATGTTTATATGGTAGGGGCGCACCTCCTTGGATAACAGCGCATACAAGAGTTTGTTAAGATTACATTGCTTGGAGAAGAAGGGATAAGAGAGAGGAAGGATTCGGTTATATCCACCGAAACCATTTAAACATCTATCCCTAGTCTATCTCTACAATGCTACGTTTAACAGGCGAATCATGCAAAAATTTCATTCATGTTTTTCTTTTTTTTCTTACATATTATATCACTAGACTGATTAAGTCTCAGTCAATAGAGATCTGGACACATCCATATAATTTTATCATAGTACGATTGTCTATGATTCTTGGTTGAGAAAAAAAAAACAGACATCAAACAGGCATCGCTCCTTACTAATAATCCAAACGCGCCTACCAGCCAAACTAAACCACAGCTGCAGCACATGCGCAACCGCGAAAAAGGCACACCGGGGACATGAACTGCAGCAGAAACTGTCCAGAAACCTCGTAATCATGTCATGGGCACCGGGCCATCCTTACGTTGTTGCGGTCTCCATGCGCGAGCTGCAGTGAAGAGTGAAGACTTCACCTGTCACCCGGTTCTTCTTCTTCTTCTTTTATTTATTTTTTTGTTCCGTGAATGCAGCCGTTCTGGCAAAAGAAAACAAAAACAGAAAAGAAAAGAAAAATAGTGCTTCAAGTCAATTCCGTGTGGACTGCAACCCTTGGATCAGTGATGAGATGACATGCATACTATTACTAGCTGCACACGACAGAATATTCCAGTTCGGGCAAGGATTTTCCGTCATTCTTTCTTTTTTCCCTGTGCAAGGGATGCAGCCTCGTTGCCGCTCTGAATTTGCTGAACCCGGCTTCTCTCCAAGACCAGAGGAGCAGTCCCAGTCCCCCTCCATCAGTGGCAGCAGTGAGCGAGAAGAAAAGGAGCACGCTCCATGTTAATCCTAGCTACTACTACTAGCTAGTAGTGTGCTTACACCAGTAGGGGCTTGATTCCCATTGCTCCGCCGGCCGATACGGCACGGTCGGTCCTTATTTCGGTTTCCCGGTTATCTATGTTCGTCTTGCTGAAAATTGAGCGTGGAGCGTGTCTGCGTGTGTGCTTTTCCGGAGGGGGCAGGCAGGATGTTGCTTGCTTGCTCACGCGGCATCTCCGGTCTGGTCAATGCAGAGCAAGCTAACACACCACTGGCAGACAACTGATCAGGAGCTCAGAGCCACTTTCCTCTCCAGAGCTCACCACTCAGACAGCAAATCACGCGCCGCTCCTCCAGATTTCACGACCAACCACCACCGGAGAACCACACGGCGCGTTGCGGTCGCGGAAGCCGCGGACGATCGACCGCGGTGCGCACGTAGAGAGAAAGAGGGCATCGCATCGTATTCGCCTAAATCTGAAACGTCACTGGACCGCGTCGGGCGCGGGAGGCCCACGAGCACGAGCCGTCACACCGCCGGAGGGGACACATCCAAATCCACCTTACCTCACCCGCCGCCCGCGATCGTGCGTGGAGTGGCAGTACGTCCGCCCGTCCCCACGGCCCATCACGCCGCTCGCTCACCTCACCGTCGCAGTCGGTCGACAGTAGTTGGCCATCACGCCAACTCCACCGCGCGACCCTATCCTATCTGACCCTGTTCGTTTGAAATAAAACGGATAAATAGCGCGACCCGGCGCGCGGCCTTAAACAAACAAATGTTTGGATTCTGTCCGTTTTCGATCCATCCTTGGCCCAAACTTGCGCTCGGTTTGTGGTGAAACGGACGCGCGCGGACGGCCTGGGCGCACGCCCTTATCCCCCCGTGACCCGCCTGTCGGGGACACTCGCAGTCCCTCCGCTCCCAACACTTCCACCCACTCTCTCCCGCCCTGCCCCGTCGCAAGCGCCGCCGCTATTCTCCGGCCGCCTCCTCACCGCGCAGCCTCCGGCCGACCCTACCAAACCACTTCTCGACATGGCCGCCACCACGCCCGTGCTTTGGCCGTAGTTTTGGCCATCAATCGGAGGTTTGGCCGTCGCCGTCTTTGCCGGCCACATAGGGGACAGGACCGCCGGCGACGCACCACGGCGGCCTCGGCAGCTTCCGAGGAGAACTCCAGAGCGGCCAGTAGCCGGCCGGCAACCACCCCTGCTGCGTGGAGGTGATCATCGCGGCCTCTTCGCTACCACGACCGCAAGGTGTTCGGCATTTTGCCCACAAAGGTATGGACAGTGGAGACGAGTTTTTCTTCCATCACTTCCTTTGTTCATCAGACGATTCATCGTCGGATGATGAAGATCTTGTGGTGGCTGCACTGGTCGTTCACGATCACATTCAACGGCACCTTCCTCGATACAGGGGGTCAGTCCCTGGTCGTGCTCCCAACCTGAACCGCAACAGGGAGAGAGGCCACGCCCTACTCTATGCTGATTACTTTGCCAACACCCCGCTCTTCAAGCCGGATAAATCCCTCGCCGTTTTCGAATGGCAAGGCATGTGTTCAATCGTATCCGAGAGGGAGTGGTTGCTCATGATCGATACTTCGAGTGCAAGACGGATGCCCTTGGCAAGTTTGGATTCTCCTCTTACCAAAACCAAAACTCTCTACTGGAGTCTCATTATTGATAACACGACTAGGAAGCATGTTGATGATGTGGACAGCCGTTAGGAAAGCCTCATCCCAAAACTTGAGGGGCATGGAGGCGCCGGCTAAGAGGGCTAGTCCTACCTCAACAATGTGTCGGTGTTCATGTTCTGCAGAGCCGTTTTGTTGGTGAGCGTGAGGGCATGATACATGGTGAGAAATACCAAGATTTTGGAAGAAAGAGTTCAACTTTTCGTACTCTCCCCCCCCAGTCTGATTGAACAGTAATAATCTTGCTGTCAAACTTGCGCTCAACGAGAGCTTGAAAGTTTTGAAAGACTTGAAAGACGTCGGATCATTTCTTAAGAAGATAGATCCAGGAATATTTGCTGTAGTCATCTATAAAGCTTACATAGTAAGTGTGTCGACCAACAGAGCTAGGGGCAGGACCCCAGACATCAGAAAAGATTAATTGCAATGGTTTTGTAGACACACTAGTTGATAAAGGATAGGGTAACTGATGACTCTTAGCACGTTGACATGAATCACAAACTGTTTCAATATTGCGCTCACCAACAAACGGGAGCTTATTTTTCCTAAGCAATCTTTCAACTAAAGAAAAATAGGCATGGCCTAATCGACCGTGCCATCGGGTTGACGAAAGCTTGGCAACACTGTAGGCTCGTTTATTGAATCTTTGACACTCCGGAAGCAATGGGTAGAGCTCTCGAACGCATCTACCTCGATAAAGCACTTTCTTCGTTGCCTGATCCTTGATCAAAAAGAAAGAAGGATGAAACTCGAGAAAGACATGATTATCAATGGCAATTCTATGAACGGAGAGAAGATTCATACTAGCACTAGGGACATGCAAGATTTTATTTAGATGAAGGTTGCGATGGGGAGTTTTAATAACCATATGACCAACGTGACGAATCCTCATACCTGCACCATTGGCAGTGTGGATCTGGTCCTTGCCGCGGTATTTCTCCCATGTGGTCACCTTCTCAAGCTCGCTGGTGATGTGTTCAGTGGCCCTGCTGTCGACGTACCAATTTGTGTCGACGCCGTAGGAGCCGTCCGCAGCTGCAGCAACTTTGTCCTCGTCTTGGGAGTCGTTGTCATCTTTATCGTAGCGGTACCAGCAGTCTTTGGCCGTGTGCCCAAGCTTGCCACAGATCTGACAGCGAGGGGCATCCGGACGAGACCTGGCGAAGCTGTCGCCACGGCGAGGTTTGGAGTTGGGGGAGCGGCCGCCGCGGGAGTTGGAGGATCCACCACCGTTGATGGTGCCGCCAGGCCGCACTTTGGTGCGGCGAGAGCCACGACCGCGACCACGACCGCGAGATGCGGCGTTGGCCGAGGACTTGTAGCCGCCGGAGGAGCCATGAAATTGAGCCATGCACTGATCGAAGTTGCTCAGCATGGCATAGAGCTCATCGAGGGTGACAGGCGTGACGCGGGCGTCGAGGGCGGAGACGAGCGGATGGTAGTCGACGTCCAGCCCATGGAGGATGTACGAGATCAACTCGTCGTCCTGGGTGGGTTTGCCGGCAGCGGCGAGCTCATCAGCGAGGCCGCGGAGGGAGGCGAAGTAGGAGGCAACGGACTGGTTGCCCTTCTGCGCGTTGATAAGCGCAGTTCGGATGTTGTTGACGCGGCTGAGGGATTGGGACGAGAACATGCCCGCCAGAGCCAACCAAAGTTCACGCGCCGTGGTGATCGCGGTGACCGCGACCAAGACCTCCCTGGACAGCGTACTCAGCAAATAGCCGAGCACCCGTTGGTCCTCCTTGACCCAAAGCGGGTGGAGAGGGTTGGGCTCAGAAGTCTCCTTGTCGTCTTTGTCCTTGGTGACGTGGAGTCTAGCCGGTTCAGGCGAGGTGCCGTCGATGTAGCCGAAGACACCGGCGCCCCGCAGGTGGGGTGTGACCTGCGTGCGCCAGAGCACGTAATTCGTGCGGTTGAGCTTCTCGGTGACCTGGCCATTGAGGCTAGGTTGGGAGGCGCCGGATGAAGACATGGCTATGGTACTAGATGGAATTGGGATAGCTAGATGGAGAGAGGAAGGGCTCTGATTACCATATGCGATATGCGGGAAGCGTCTTACCTCGTTGGAGGGACGCGTTGTATGTTTATATGGTAGGGGCGCACCTCCTTGGATAACAGCGCATACAAGAGTTTGTTAAGATTACATTGCTTGGAGAAGAAGGGATAAGAGAGAGGAAGGATTCGGTTATATCCACCGAAACCATTTAAACATCTATCCCTAGTCTATCTCTACAATGCTACGTTTAACAGGCGAATCATGCAAAAATTTCATTCATGTTTTTCTTTTTTTTCTTACATATTATATCACTAGACTGATTAAGTCTCAGTCAATAGAGATCTGGACACATCCATATAATTTTATCATAGTACGATTGTCTATGATTCTTGGTTGAGAAAAAAAAAACAGACATCAAACAGGCATCGCTCCTTACTAATAATCCAAACGCGCCTACCAGCCAAACTAAACCACAGCTGCAGCACATGCGCAACCGCGAAAAAGGCACACCGGGGACATGAACTGCAGCAGAAACTGTCCAGAAACCTCGTAATCATGTCATGGGCACCGGGCCATCCTTACGTTGTTGCGGTCTCCATGCGCGAGCTGCAGTGAAGAGTGAAGACTTCACCTGTCACCCGGTTCTTCTTCTTCTTCTTTTATTTATTTTTTTGTTCCGTGAATGCAGCCGTTCTGGCAAAAGAAAACAAAAACAGAAAAGAAAAGAAAAATAGTGCTTCAAGTCAATTCCGTGTGGACTGCAACCCTTGGATCAGTGATGAGATGACATGCATACTATTACTAGCTGCACACGACAGAATATTCCAGTTCGGGCAAGGATTTTCCGTCATTCTTTCTTTTTTCCCTGTGCAAGGGATGCAGCCTCGTTGCCGCTCTGAATTTGCTGAACCCGGCTTCTCTCCAAGACCAGAGGAGCAGTCCCAGTCCCCCTCCATCAGTGGCAGCAGTGAGCGAGAAGAAAAGGAGCACGCTCCATGTTAATCCTAGCTACTACTACTAGCTAGTAGTGTGCTTACACCAGTAGGGGCTTGATTCCCATTGCTCCGCCGGCCGATACGGCACGGTCGGTCCTTATTTCGGTTTCCCGGTTATCTATGTTCGTCTTGCTGAAAATTGAGCGTGGAGCGTGTCTGCGTGTGTGCTTTTCCGGAGGGGGCAGGCAGGATGTTGCTTGCTTGCTCACGCGGCATCTCCGGTCTGGTCAATGCAGAGCAAGCTAACACACCACTGGCAGACAACTGATCAGGAGCTCAGAGCCACTTTCCTCTCCAGAGCTCACCACTCAGACAGCAAATCACGCGCCGCTCCTCCAGATTTCACGACCAACCACCACCGGAGAACCACACGGCGCGTTGCGGTCGCGGAAGCCGCGGACGATCGACCGCGGTGCGCACGTAGAGAGAAAGAGGGCATCGCATCGTATCCGCCTAAATCTGAAACGTCACTGGACCGCGTCGGGCGCGGGAGGCCCACGAGCACGAGCCGTCACACCGCCGGAGGGGACACATCCAAATCCACCTTACCTCACCCGCCGCCCGCGATCGTGCGTGGAGTGGCAGTACGTCCGCCCGTCCCCACGGCCCATCACGCCGCTCGCTCACCTCACCGTCGCAGTCGGTCGACAGTAGTTGGCCATCACGCCAACTCCACCGCGCGACCCTATCCTATCTGACCCTGTTCGTTTGAAATAAAACGGATAAATAGCGCGACCCGGCGCGCGGCCTTAAACAAACAAATGTTTGGATTCTGTCCGTTTTCGATCCATCCTTGGCCCAAACTTGCGCTCGGTTTGTGGTGAAACGGACGCGCGCGGACGGCCTGGGCGCACGCCCTTATCCCCCCGTGACCCGCCTGTCGGGGACACTCGCAGTCCCTCCGCTCCCAACGCTTCCACCCACTCTCTCCCGCCCTGCCCCGTCGCAAGCGCCGCCGCTATTCTCCGGCCGCCTCCTCACCGCGCAGCCTCCGGCCGACCCTACCAAACCACTTCTCGACATGGCCGCCACCACGCCCGTGCTTTGGCCGTAGTTTTGGCCATCAATCGGAGGTTTGGCCGTCGCCGTCTTTGCCGGCCACATAGGGGACAGGACCGCCGGCGACGCACCACGGCGGCCTCGGCAGCTTCCGAGGAGAACTCCAGAGCGGCCAGTAGCCGGCCGGCAACCACCCCTGCTGCGTGGAGGTGATCATCGCGGCCTCTTCGCTACCACGACCGCAAGGTGTTCGGCATTTTGCCCACAAAGGTATGGACAGTGGAGACGAGTTTTTCTTCCATCACTTCCTTTGTTCATCAGACGATTCATCGTCGGATGATGAAGATCTTGTGGTGGCTGCACTGGTCGTTCACGATCACATTCAACGGCACCTTCCTCGATACAGGGGGTCAGTCCCTGGTCGTGCTCCCAACCTGAACCGCAACAGGGAGAGAGGCCACGCCCTACTCTATGCTGATTACTTTGCCAACACCCCGCTCTTCAAGCCGGATAAATCCCTCGCCGTTTTCGAATGGCAAGGCATGTGTTCAATCGTATCCGAGAGGGAGTGGTTGCTCATGATCGATACTTCGAGTGCAAGACGGATGCCCTTGGCAAGTTTGGATTCTCCTCTTACCAAAACCAAAACTCTCTACTGGAGTCTCATTATTGATAACACGACTAGGAAGCATGTTGATGATGTGGACAGCCGTTAGGAAAGCCTCATCCCAAAACTTGAGGGGCATGGAGGCGCCGGCTAAGAGGGCTAGTCCTACCTCAACAATGTGTCGGTGTTCATGTTCTGCAGAGCCGTTTTGTTGGTGAGCGTGAGGGCATGATACATGGTGAGAAATACCAAGATTTTGGAAGAAAGAGTTCAACTTTTCGTACTCTCCCCCCCAGTCTGATTGAACAGTAATAATCTTGCTGTCAAACTTGCGCTCAACGAGAGCTTGAAAGTTTTGAAAGACTTGAAAGACGTCGGATCATTTCTTAAGAAGATAGATCCAGGAATATTTGCTGTAGTCATCTATAAAGCTTACATAGTAAGTGTGTCGACCAACAGAGCTAGGGGCAGGACCCCAGACATCAGAAAAGATTAATTGCAATGGTTTTGTAGACACACTAGTTGATAAAGGATAGGGTAACTGATGACTCTTAGCACGTTGACATGAATCACAAACTGTTTCAATATTGCGCTCACCAACAAACGGGAGCTTATTTTTCCTAAGCAATCTTTCAACTAAAGAAAAATAGGCATGGCCTAATCGACCGTGCCATCGGGTTGACGAAAGCTTGGCAACACTGTAGGCTCGTTTATTGAATCTTTGACACTCCGGAAGCAATGGGTAGAGCTCTCGAACGCATCTACCTCGATAAAGCACTTTCTTCGTTGCCTGATCCTTGATCAAAAAGAAAGAAGGATGAAACTCGAGAAAGACATGATTATCAATGGCAATTCTATGAACGGAGAGAAGATTCATACTAGCACTAGGGACATGCAAGATTTTATTTAGATGAAGGTTGCGATGGGGAGTTTTAATAACCATATGACCAACGTGACGAATCCTCATACCTGCACCATTGGCAGTGTGGATCTGGTCCTTGCCGCGGTATTTCTCCCGTGTGGTCACCTTCTCAAGCTCGCTGGTGATGTGTTCAGTGGCCCTGCTATCGACGTACCAATTTGTGTCGACGCCGTAGGAGCCGTCCGCAGCTGCAGCAACTTTGTCCTCGTCTTGGGAGTCGTTGTCATCTTTATCGTAGCGGTACCAGCAGTCTTTGGCCGTGTGCCCAAGCTTGCCACAGATCTGACAGCGAGGGGCATCCGGACGAGACCTGGCGAAGCTGTCGCCACGGCGAGGTTTGGAGTTGGGGGAGCGGCCGCCGCGGGAGTTGGAGGATCCACCACCGTTGATGGTGCCGCCAGGCCGCCCTTTGGTGCGGCGAGAGCCACGACCGCGACCACGACCGCGAGATGCGGCGTTGGCCGAGGACTTGTAGCCGCTGGAGGAGCCATGAAATTGAGCCATGCGCTGATCGAAGTTGCTCAGCATGGCATAGAGCTCATCGAGGGTGACAGGCGTGACGCGGGCATCGAGGGCGGAGACGAGCGGATGGTAGTCGACGTCCAGCCCATGGAGGATGTACGAGATCAACTCGTCGTCCTGGGTGGGTTTGCCGGCAGCGGCGAGCTCATCAGCGAGGCCGCGGAGGGAGGCGAAGTAGGAGGCAACGGACTGGTTGCCCTTCTGCGCGTTGATAAGCGCAGTTCGGATGTTGTTGACGCGGCTGAGGGATTGGGACGAGAACATGCCCGCCAGAGCCAACCAAAGTTCACGCGCCGTGGTGATCGCGGTGACCGCGACCAAGACCTCCCTGGACAGCGTACTCAGCAAATAGCCGAGCACCTGTTGGTCCTCCTTGACCCAAAGCGGGTGGAGAGGGTTGGGCTCAGAAGTCTCCTTGTCGTCTTTGTCCTTGGTGACGTGGAGTCTGGCCGGTTCAGGCGAGGTGCCGTCGATGTAGCCGAAGACACCGGCGCCCCGCAGGTGGGGTGTGACCTGCGTGCGCCAGAGCATGTAATTCATGCGGTTGAGCTTCTCGGTGACCTGGCCATTGAGGCTAGGTTGGGAGGCGCCGGATGAAGACATGGCTATGGTACTAGATGGAATTGGGATAGCTAGATGGAGAGAGGAAGGGCTCTGATTACCATATGCGATATGCGGGAAGCGTCTTACCTCGTTGGAGGGACGCGTTGTATGTTTATATGGTAGGGGCGCACCTCCTTGGATAACAGCGCATACAAGAGTTTGTTAAGATTACATTGCTTGGAGAAGAAGGGATAAGAGAGAGGAAGGATTCGGTTATATCCACCGAAACCATTTAAACATCTATCCCTAGTCTATCTCTACAATGCTACGTTTAACAGGCGAATCATGCAAAAATTTCATTCATGTTTTTCTTTTTTTTTCTTACATATTATATCACTAGACTGATTAAGTCTCATCAACAGAGATCTGGACACATCCATATAATTTTATCATAGTACGATTGTCTATGATTCTTGGTTGAGAAAAAAAAACAGACATCAAACAGGCATCGCTCCTTACTAATAATCCAAACGCGCCTACCAGCCAAACTAAACCACAGCTGCAGCACATGCGCAACCGCGAAAAAGGCACACCGGGGACATGAACTGCAGCAGAAACTGTCCAGAAACCTCGTAATCATGTCATGGGCACCGGGCCATCCTTACGTTGTTGCGGTCTCCATGCGCAAGCTGCAGTGAAGAGTGAAGACTTCACCTGTCACCCGGTTCTTCTTCTTCTTCTTTTATTTATTTTTTTTGTTCCGTGAATGCAGCCGTTCTGGCAAAAGAAAACAAAAACAGAAAAGAAAAGAAAAATAGTGCTTCAAGTCAATTCCGTGTGGACTGCAACCCTTGGATCAGTGATGAGATGACATGCATACTATTACTAGCTGCACACGACAGAATATTCCAGTTCGGGCAAGGATTTTCCGTCATTCTTTCTTTTTTCCCTGTGCAAGGGATGCAGCCTCGTTGCCGCTCTGAATTTGCTGAACCCGGCTTCTCTCCAAGACCAGAGGAGCAGTCCCAGTCCCCCTCCATCAGTGGCAGCAGTGAGCGAGAAGAAAAGGAGCACGCTCCATGTTAATCCTAGCTACTACTACTAGCTAGTAGTGTGCTTACACCAGTAGGGGCTTGATTCCCATTGCTCCGCCGGCCGATACGGCACGGTCGGTCCTTATTTCGGTTTCCCCGTTATCTATGTTCGTCTTGCTGAAAATTGAGCGTGGAGCGTGTCTGCGTGTGTGCTTTTCCGGAGGGGGCAGGCAGGATGTTGCTTGCTTGCTCACGCGGCATCTCCGATCTGGTCAATGCAGAGCAAGCTAACACACCACTGGCAGACAACTGATCAGGAGCTCAGAGCCACTTTCCTCTCCAGAGCTCACCACTCAGACAGCAAATCACGCGCCGCTCCTCCAGATTTCACGACCAACCACCACCGGAGAACCACACGGCGCGTTGCGGTCGCGGAAGCCGCGGACGATCGACCGCGGTGCGCACGTAGAGAGAAAGAGGGCATCGCATCGTATCCGCCTAAATCTGAAACGTCACTGGACCGCGTCGGGCGCGGGAGGCCCACGAGCACGAGCCGTCACACCGCCGGAGGGGACACATCCAAATCCACCTTACCTCACCCGCCGCCCGCGATCGTGCGTGGAGTGGCAGTACGTCCGCCCGTCCCCACGGCCCATCACGCCGCTCGCTCACCTCACCGTCGCAGTCGGTCGACAGTAGTTGGCCATCACGCCAACTCCACCGCGCGACCCTATCCTATCTGACCCTGTTCGTTTGAAATAAAACGGATAAATAGCGCGACCCGGCGCGCGGCCTTAAACAAACAAATGTTTGGATTCTATCCGTTTTCGATCCATCCTTGGCCCAAACTTGCGCTCGGTTTGTGGTGAAACGGACGCGCGCGGACGGCCTGGGCGCACGCCCTTATCCCCCCGTGACCCGCCTGTCGGGGACACTCGCAGTCCCTCCGCTCCCAACGCTTCCACCCACTCTCTCCCGCCCTGCCCCGTCGCAAGCGCCGCCGCTATTCTCCGGCCGCCTCCTCACCGCGCAGCCTCCGGCCGACCCTACCAAACCACTTCTCGACATGGCCGCCACCACGCCCGTGCTTTGGCCGTAGTTTTGGCCATCGATCGGAGGTTTGGCCGTCGCCGTCTTTGCCGGCCACATAGGGGACAGGACCGCCGGCGACGCACCACGGCGGCCTCGGCAGCTTCCGAGGAGAACTCCAGAGCGGCCAGTAGCCGGCCGGCAACCACCCCTGCTGCGTGGAGGTGATCATCGCGGCCTCTTCGCTACCACGACCGCAAGGTGTTCGGCATTTTGCCCATAAAGGTATGGACAGTGGAGACGAGTTTTTCTTCCATCACTTCCTTTGTTCATCGGACGATTCATCGTCGGATGATGAAGATCTTGTGGTGGCTGCACTGGTCGTTCACGATCACATTCAACGGCACCTTCCTCGATACAGGGGGTCAGTCCCTGGCCGTGCTCCCAACCTGAACCGCAACAGGGAGAGAGGCCACGCCCTACTCTATGCTGATTACTTTGCCAACACCCCGCTCTTCAAGCCGGATAAATCCCTCGCCGTTTTCGAATGGCAAGGCATGTGTTCAATCGTATCCGAGAGGGAGTGGTTGCTCATGATCGATACTTCGAGTGCAAGACGGATGCCCTTGGCAAGTTTGGATTCTCCTCTTAACAGAAATGCAAGTTTTGCGAGACTGTGATCGAGGTGTTTGGCCCAGAGTACTTGAGGCAGCCAACTGCCGCTGATACAGAGAGATTGTTGGCGACCAACGCAGCTATAGGCTTTCCAGGCATGCTTGACAGCATAGATTGTATGCACCGGGAGTGGAAGAACCGTCCATTTCCTTGGCAGGGCCAGTAAAGGGGCATGTCAACGGGTGCATTGTCATATTAGAAGCGGTGGCATCGCAGGATTTTTGGATATGGCATTCTTTCTTCGGCATGGCAGGTTCTCACAATGATATCAACGTGCTGCAGCGTTCTCCAGTCTTCGCGAGGCTTGCAGAAGGCCACTCCCCACCTGTCAACTTTGAGATCAACGGCCACCAGTACAACAAGGGATACTATCTAGCAGATGGTATATATTCTCAGTGGTCAACTTTTGTGAAGACAATTTCGAAACCCCAAGGTGAGAAGAGAAAGAGATTTTCCTAAATGCAAGAGAGTGTTAGAAAGATGTGGAACATGCTTTTGGTGTGCTTCAATCCCGGTGGGGTATCGTTCAAAACCCTGCATTGTCATGGGATGAAAGGAAGCTTTGGGAGGTGATGACTGCTTGTGTGATCATGCACAACATGATCGTCGAGGACGAGCGTGATGAGAGTATCTTCGACCAAGGATTTGATTATTAAGGTGAAAATATTGAGCCCCTGCACCAAGACCCGGCCACATTTGGACAATTTGCCCAATTTCACCGTGAGATGCGTGATTGGCACATTTATTTGAATCTTCAAAATGTCTTGGTTGAGCACTGTGGGATCACATTGGCAACAAATATATGTATTGGTTCATTTTATGTTCAGTCAAAACAATTTCGATTTGGTTGTAAAACTATTTTATTAAAGACAATTTCAATTGGGTTGTAAAACTATTTTAATTTTCAGATAAATATTTGGGTTGAAAAACTAGTTTTGATGAAAATACGGGCATTTTTGGCCCTGACGAATAGGATGGGGCAAACGGATGTGGCCGCGTGCTGAACGCACGGCCACTGCATCCCCGGACACGCCCGGACACAACTCCATTACCTTACCCAAATGGACAGAAACTGGACAAAACGGATGTCCGTTTAGAGTCGCGCGACGGATTTGGCCTCAGGCCATGGCTCGTCCAAGTAATTGTAACTGTACTCGTAATAAACAACGATAAAGCTTGGGCGCCGCACCTGCATGGCTGCGTCCACGCGACGACTGACGCAGATTCCACCTAGCACTGCTACTACGCGGTGTAGCAGACCGGCGAAGCATCGTGCCCGCGGTCGGTCAACGAGAGTCACGAGACTACCACCACCGGCACTACTCGCTGACATGTGTGATTCTTGGAGCGTTCTCCTTCCCCTGGACTGACACGACGCGTGCGTACGCCGGGCTGATCGTGATCGATTAAACAAAGATAAAACTGACCTCGAGAGCACACGGTGTCGCTGACCAACCAGGCCTCCCGAAACGGAATCTGCGCGTGTACGAACATGCAACCCAGGAGAAACTCCAGCTGCCGCTGCCGCTGGCGCTGCCACGGCTGCACGCGTAGCGTAGACGATCCGGCGAATCCATCAGCAGCCGCAGCGCGTGGCAGGAAAACGAAAGAGAAAGTAAAACGAATCCATCAAACGACGGGCGCGGCGTGGAGAGAAGGACCGGGCGACTTTTGCTGGAGCTCGGCGCCGACGACGACGGCGACCCGGCGGGCGGGCATACGGCGACGTGCCACTGACTCGCTGGATGCTGGAGGTGGCCGGGAAGGTGGATGGAATAAATCAAACCACGGGCGCGGCGCCGGCACCTCAGAAGTCCCTCTCCGCGTGGGGGCCCGGCGGCGGGCGGAAATGCGGACAGCGACCACGGGACGGGAGGCGGGCACGTAGTCGTCGTAGTACGTAGTAGGTAGTACGTGCGCCTGTGAATCGTGATCGCAGGGGCGGCCGGTCGACCGCTGGCTGTCCCTCTCCGGCCGGGTCCCCACCGGCCACGGCTTGCGCGAATTATTCCGCGCCGCGCCCGCGACCAGATCCGCGGCTGCCTGATCCGCCCACTATGCCACCGCGCCGCCGGCCGGGGCCCATGTGCGTGCCTCCAGTGCGTGCGAGACGGACGTAGCTGTACTGGTACTAGCTTGTGCGTGCTGCCGGCAGTGTGATCTCCGGCCGTTGGTGGCAGGAGTATTATTTTTTAAACGATTGTGTCGGCCGAGGTCATTTGGCACATAATGGCTTACGCTGATGCGTGGTGCATGAGCGGCAGGCCAGCAGCTTCCTCCCTCCCTGCCAACCAGGATAGGCCCTCTCCGTTAGCAGCCGGTGGAAAAAGAAAGTCTGATGGCAGTACACTCTCGTTTCCGTTGATTGATACAGTACACTTTTTTTTTGAAGGCACAGTACATTTTTACTACAGACTACAGTACACGAAAGTGGATGCCAACTTGTTTGTGCTTCATCTTGAGAATAGCAACGACCGAGTGAACCGGTACCGGCGGTCCGCGTCTCCGTGGCTTTACCGAGTTGTGCCCTTTCTTCCCCGCACGTGCATCACACTCTAATTATTGCCGCCCTCGGCTAATCTAGTTAGTTAGTTAGTGGGGGTCTGACGAACATCTCACCTTGAGAAGGTTTAATCTAGCAGTGTGTAGTTGTGACCAAGCACTACGTTATTGAGCTTTTTGTGCTCATTCTGATGCAATCCAACAGTTGGCGCCACCATTTTGAAATCAGGCTGCTGCAAGTCATGTCTGATCGAGCACATGACCAGGTAGAACCATCACTGTGCGGTCCAAGGAATGCAATTCTAAAGTTGACATGACACGGTATGGCATCCATGTATACCACGATAAGGAAAAGCTCCACTGATGTGACACTGAAACGGGCCGTGCGTGTGCCCTGGCTCTTAGTACGACCATAATAAACAACACACACGAATCGTCATTAAGTTTGCTGCCGCTGAAACTTGCAGCTTCTTTGTTCGAGCGTCTGCCCCCCCCCCCCCCCCCCCCTCCCAGCGTCTGCTCCTTTTATTCAAGGAATAATTTGTTTTATGCCCCTAACTGGGTCACACTCAGACGCTTACATCTAGTTTTCAAAATACGCGTTCCTGTCCAAACCACTTTGCCCGTCTTATGCTTTTGCCCTTTGACTGTTTGACCATTATTTTTAAAACTTCATAAAGAATTCATACTAACTCGAAAAAATCCAAATAAGATATCAAAATGTTCAAAAAACACCACCTATATGTGCATGCAATTTGCATTCACCATAAAAGTGTTGGAAAGTCCCATCACCTACATAAGCTAAAATTGTGATGGGGACTTTCCAACACTTTTCTTATGAATATAAATGTCATGAACATATAGGTGATGTTGTTCTGAACATTTTGATATATTATTTGCATTTTTCTGATTTAATTCTAATTTGTTATGAAATTTTCAAAATGACGGTCAAATGCTCAAAGGGCAAAAGTATAAGACGAGCAAAGTGATTAGGGCAGGAACGCATGTTTTCGGATACTAGGGGTAAACCAGCCGAGTGTGACCCAACTAGGGGCATAAAATCAATTATCCCAGAAATAAAATACTCTACTGATTTTCTCATTCTTGATTCCCCATAAGATGATTTTTGTCCCATTATATTTGGTAAACCTTTCCTGAACACCATTAATACTTAAATAGATTGTGAGAAAGAAATTGTTAGTGTAAGCTTTTGTGATGTGTCTCATGAGTTTAATTTCTCTAAATTTTGTAGACAACCTCGTGATAAAGAATTATCTAGTAAGGATGGAATTATTGGTCTTGCTTCTATTCTCATGCCTCTTACTGATCCATTAGAACAATATTTGCTAGACCATCAAAATGATATGCATATAAATGAAAGAAACAAAATAGATGAGATAATCTTTAAACAAATGCTTGTTTTGAAATACAATTTGCCTGTTGAGACTCTTGGAGGTCCTCTACCACCCAAGAGCGGTCTTGTGTTCGATCTTAAACAATTACCTGATACTCTGAAATATGCTTATCTCGATGAAAAGAAGACATATCCACTTATTATTAGTGCTAACATTTCAGAGCATGAAGAAAAAGATTACTGGAAACTCTAAATAAGCACCGTGCTGCTATTGGATATACTCTTGATGATCTTAGGGGCATTAGTTCCACTCTATGTCAGCTAAAATTATTATGAAACCTGATACTAAACCAGTTGTTGATCACCAGCAATGATTAAATCCAACTATGAAAGAAGTGGTCAGAAATGAAATATTAAAGCTTCGGGAAGTAGGTGCTACCTCTTGAGCACTGCGTTGGTTTTCCCTTGAAGAGGAAAGGGTGATGCAGAAAAGTAGCGTAAGTATTTCCCTCAGTTTTTGAGAACCAAGACATCAATCTAGTAGCAGGCCACGCACGAGTCCCTCGCACCTACACAAACAAATAAACTCCTCGCAACCAACGCAATAAAGGGGTTGTCAATCCCTTCACGGTCACTTACGAGAGTGAGATATGATAAGATAATATTTTTGGTATTTTTATGATAAAGGGAAATAAAGATGCAAAGTAAAATAAAAGGCAAAATAAATAACTAAGTATTGGAAGATTAATATGATGGAGAATAGACCCCGGGGCCATAGGTTTCACTAGTGGCTTCTCTCGAGAGCATAAATATTACGGCGGGTAATCAAATTACTGTTGAGCAATTGACAGAATTGAGCATAGTTATGAGAATATCTAGGTATGATCATGTATATAGGCATCACGTCCGAGACAAGTAGACCAACTCATGCCTGCATCTACTACTATTACTCCACACATCGACCGCTATCCAGCATGCATCTAGAGTATTAAGTTCAAAAGAACAGAGTAATGCTTTAAGCAAGATGACATGATGTAGAGGGATAAACTTATGCAATATGAAATAAACCCCATCTTGTTATCCTCGATGGCAACAATACAATACGTGCCTTGCTGTCCATATTGTCACTGGGAAAGGACACCACAAGATTGAACCCAAAGCTAAGCGCTTCTCCCATTGCAAGAAAGATCAATCTAGTAGGCCAAACCAAACTGATAATTCAAAGAGACTTGCAAAGATAACCAATCATACATAAAAGAATTCAGAGAAGATTCAAATATTGTTCATAGATAAACTTGATCATAAACCCACAATTCATCGGTCTCAACAAACACACCGCTAAAGAAGATTACATCGAATAGATCTCCACAAGAGAGGGGGAGAACTTTGTATTGAGATCCAAAAAGAGAGGCGAAGCCATCTAGCTAATAACTATGGACCCGAAGGTCTGAAGTAAACTACTCACACTTCATCGGAGAGGCGATGGTGTTGATGTAGAAGCCTTCCGTGATCGATGCCCCCTCCGGTGGAGCTCCGGAAAAGGCCCCAAGATGGGATCTCACGGATACAGAAAGTTACGGCGGTGGAATTAGGGTTTTGGCTCCGTATCTGGTAGTTTAGGGGTACGTAGGTATATATAGGAGGAAGAAGTACGTCGGTGGAGCAACGTGGGCCCCATGAGGGTGGAGGGCGCGCCCCCTACCTCGTGCCTTCCTGGTTGATGTCTTGACGAAGGGTCCAAGTCCTCTGGATCATGTTCGTTCCGAAAATCACGTTCCCGAAGGTTTCATTCCGTTTGGACCCCGTTTGATATTCTTTTTCTGCGAAACCCTAAAATAGGCAAAAAAACAGCAATTCTGGGCTGGGCCTCCGGTTAGTAGGTTAGTCCCAAAAATAATATAAAAGTGTATAATAAAGCCCAATAATGTCCAAAACAGGATATAATATAGCATGGAACAATAAAAAATTAGAGATACGTTGGAGACGTATCAGTAGGTATAATCTATCCTATAGTTCATAGTAGATGGGTAAGTATTGTTCATTGTGTCCCTAATAAGGGAGGCATTACTGTTGTTCCTAATGATAAAAATAAATTGATCCCACAGGTAATTGTCACAGGTTATAGAATGGTAATTGATTTTAGAAAATTAAACTAAGGTACTAGGAAAGATCATTACCCTCTACCTTTCATTGCTCAAATGCTAGAAAGACTGTTAAAACATACACATTTTTTGCTTTCTAGATGGATATTCTAGTTTCCCAAATACGCGTGTCACAAGAGGATCAAGAAAAAACTACTTTTACATGCCCTTTTGGTACTTTCGCCTAAAGTCGTATGCCTTTTTGTTTATGCAATGCACCTACTACCTTTCAAAGATGTATGACTGCTATATTCTCCGACTTTTATGAAAAGATTGTTGAGGTTTTCATGGATGATTTTTCTGTTTACGGAACTTCTTTTGATGATTTCTTAAGCAACCTTGATCAAGTTTTCCAGAGATGTGAAGAACTAATCTTGTCCTGAATTGGGAGAAGTGCCACTTTATGGTTAATGAAGGTATTGTCTTGGGGCATAAAATTTCTAAACGAGGTATTGAAGATGATAAAGCTAAAGTAGATGCTACTGAAAAAATACCGTGTCCTAAAGATATCAAAGGTATAAGAAGTTTCCTTGGTCATGCTGGTTTCTATAGGAGATTTATCAAAGACTTCTCTAAAATTTCTAGGCCTCTTACTAATCTTTTGCAAAAAGATGTTCCATTTGTTTTTTATGATGATTGCGTAGAAACCTTTGACATCCTTAAGAAAGCCTTAATCTCTGCACCTCCTGTTCAACCACCTGATTGGAACCTACCCTTTGAAATTATGTGTGATGCTAGCAACTATGTTGTTGGTGCTGTTCTAGGACAAAAAGTTGATAACAAATTAAATGTTATCCATTATGCTAGTAAAACTCTAGACAATGCTCAAAGAAATTATGCTACTACTGAAAAAGAATTTTTAGCAGTTGTGTTTCCTTGTGATAAATTTAGATCTTATATTGTTGATTTTAGAATAACTGTGCAGACTGATCATGCTTCTATTAAATACTTTATGGAAAAGAAAGATGCCAAACCTAGACTCATTAGGTGGGTTCTCTTGCTACAAGAATTTGAGTTACACATTATTGATAGAAAGGGAACTGAGAACCCTGTAGTAGACAACTTGTTTAGGTTAGAAAATATTCTTGATGACCCACTACCTATTGATAATAGCTTTCCTGATGAAAAATTAGCCGTTATAAATGATTCTCGTAGTACTCCATGGCATGCAAACTATGCTAACTATATTTTTGCTAAATTTATACCACCTAGTTTTACATACCAACAAAAGAAAAAAAATCTTGATTTAAGACATTACTTCTGGGATGACCCACACCTTTATAAATAAGGAGTAGATGGTGTTATTAGACGTTGTGTACCTGAGCATGAATAGGAACATATCCTACGCAAGTCTTACTCCGAGGCCTACGGAGGACACCATGCTGGAGACAAAACTGCACACAAGGTATTACAATCTGGTTTTTATTGGCCTACTCTTTTCAAAGATGTTCGTAAGTTGGTCTTGTCTTGGGATGAATGTCAAAGAATTGGTAATATAAGTAGACCACGGGAAATGCCTATGAATTATTCACTTGTTATTGAACCATTTGATGTTTGGGGATTTGATTATATGGGACCTTTTTCTTCCTCTAATGGGTATACACATATTTTAGTTGTTGTTGATTCTGTTACTAATTGGGTAGAAGCTATCCCAACTAGTAGTTCTGATCACAACACTTCTATTAAAATGCTTAAAGAAGTTATTTTCTCGAGGTTTCGAGTCCCTAGATATTTGATGACTGATGGTGGTTCACACTTTATTCATGGTGTTTTCCGTAAATTGCTTGGTAAGTTTGATGCCAACCATATAATTGCATCTACATATCATCCTTAGTCTAGTGGTCAAGTAGAATTAAGTAACAGAGAGATAAAATTGATCTTGCAAAAGTCTATTAATAGATCTAGAAAAGAAACTTGATGATGCACTATGGGCTTATAGAACTGCTTATAAGAATCCTATGGGCATGTCTCCTTACAAAATGGTATATGGAAAATCATATCACTTACCTCTTGAATTAGAACATAAGGCTTATTGGGCAATTAAAGAGCTCAACTATGATTTCAAACTTGTCGGTGAGAAGAGGTTATTTGACATTAGCTCACTTGATGAATATGGAACCCAAGCCTATGAAAATGCCAAGTTGTTTAAAGAGAAAGTTAAAAGATGGCATGATAAAAGAATACAAAAGCGGGAATTTAATGTAGGAGACAAGGTCTTGCTATATAACTACCGTTTAAGATTTTTTGCAAGGAAACTTCTCTCCAAATGGGAAGGGCCTTACACTATCGAGGAAGTTTATCGTTTCGGTGCCATTAAGATCAACAATGCCGAGGGCAATAACCCGGAGGTGGTGAATGGGAAAAGAATCAAACATTATATCTCAGGTACTCCCATAAATGTTGAAACTAACATTATTCATACCATAAAACCGGAGGAGTACATAAGGGAAACCATCCAGAACGCTCTAGAATCCTGAAAAGGAATAGGTATGTGATAGGGTAAGTAAACCGACTCAAAAGTTTCCCAAAAGTAATTTCACTCCATTTTGGAATATTTAAAAAATTAGGAAATTAAGAAGTAGTCCGAATAGCGCACGAGGAGACGACAAGCCGTGGGGCGTGCCCTACCCCTCTGGGCGCGCCTCCCAGGCTTGTGGACACCTTCTGTGCCCTCCGGACTCCGTTTTCTCCCATAATACTTCTTTTGCATGGTAAAAAATCATTATATAATCCCCCGAAGGTTTAGACCATCGTATCACGATAATATCCTCTATTCTTATTTGGAGCTATTTTTCTAGGAGATCTAGATTGCCATGACGTCTCCAAGCGCCCCCAAGGACAAGTTCTACGAGAAGGTCAGCAACCCCTATCTTTCGGAGGTGATGCAACACCCTCAAACCATTGAGACAAGTTCTACGAGAAGGTCAGCAACCTATCTTCCGGAGGTGATGCAACACCCTCAAACCATTGAGATGCGTGAGGGGGTGCTTCACATCCGGGATGTTCAAGGGCCAAGGCGGACCCGAAGCGTGGAGGCCAGGCTCGAAGCGGTGGAGCAGGAGGTCTTCAAGTGCCAAGGGATGGTGGAACACGGACTCAACGCCAACCACTCCATGATCACAGAATTCATCCGTGACCACATGTTGGACAACAATGATATTCGATAGGCCATCTTCAAGCTTCATAAGAAAATCGAGCACCCCCAAGCCCAGATCTATGACCTGCAAAACCAAAACTGTGAGTATGAATACAGATTTAAGAAGATGAGTTTAGCTGCAGATTTGAGGATTCCGGAGACTCGTTCATCCTTTTACGATGCCGAGCCTATGCCTTGGAAGACGGAAGACAAGCCTACCACATCATCAACTTCACCACCACCACCTCTGAAGAAGGAGACTTGAGAACATGGGCATGGGCACTCCCCTTGGCTTGTGCCAAGAATGGGGGAGGTGACCCGGTATCATATCACCATCACATCTTTACTTTTATCATTTTTCTTAGTTTGATCCTTTTGGTTATATTGTTACCTAGTAGAATATAAGTTTTTAGTATGATCTAGTTTTTGAGTTTTGCTTTGTGATCTATCTATCTAATCGAGTGCATGAGTTATATAATAAAGATTAGTTTTGAGTTGAGGGCCTTGCTTTCTTTCTTTTATCTTTGAAAAGTAAAATTTAATAAAATAAATAAAAATAAAAATATTATATATACTCTTATGAAAAGTGATGACTTCACATATAAAGAAGTATGTCACATGAAATTTGTTGAGAGTTGACAGACATAGTTTTGATCATTGTTGCAATTAATAGGAAGTAATAAAGAAAGAGAGGTCTCACATATAAATACACTATCTTGGGCATCTTTTGTGATTGTGAGCACTCATTAAAATATTGTATGCTAAAAGGGTGATGTTGGACAAGTAAGACAACATAATGAGTTATGTTTTCTTATATCTGAATAGAAGTTATATTGTCATGGATCCTCTAACACGTTGAGCTTGCTTCTCATCCTATGCCAGCCAAATCTTGTGCACCAAGTAGAGATACTACTTGTGCAATCAAAATTCATGAACCCAATTTTGCCATGAGAGTCCACTATATCTACCTATGGATTGAGTAAGATCCTTCAAGTAAGTTTTCATCGGTGCAAGCAATACAAATTTCTCTCTAAATATGTAGATCTTTTAGTGCGAGGAAAATAAGCTTTAGATGAACTTGTGATATGGAAGAAATAAAAGCGACGGACTGGATAATAGAGTTCTTATCACAAGCTGCAATATAAAGTGACGCTCTTTTGCATTAAGATTTTGTGCATCCAACTATAAAAGCGCATGACAACCGCTGCTTCCCTCTGCGAAGGGCCTATCTTTTACTTTCACCTTCTACCCATATACAAGAGTCATGGTGATCTTGACCCTTCTTTTTATATTTCTCTTTTTGTCAAGCACTATGTGTTGGTAATGATCTAGACATGTATACCCACTTGGATGTAGGTGATCATAAATTATTATTGTTGACATTACCCTTGAGGTAAATGGTTGGGAGGCGAAACTATAAGCCCCTATCTTCTTATGTGTTTGATTGAAGCTTTGATCTCATAAGTATCGCGTGAGCGTTTGCAATTATGAAAGATTAAATGATGGTTGAATATGTGAACTTGATAAAAGGCTCTTACATTGACTCTTTCCGATATTATGATAAATTGCAATTGTTTCAAAGACCGAGATCATAGTTTGTTAGTTTTCAATAAAGTTCTCGATTCATACTTTACCTTGTGAATGAATTGTCACTTTAGCATAAGAATTTATATGACAATATATGTTTCTGTTCTAAAGATGATCATGTTGCCCTCATGTCTGTATTTTATTTTATCGACACCTCTATCTCTAAACATGTGGTCATGATTATCGATTTCGGCTTTCGCTTGAGGACAAGCGAGGTCTAAGCTTGGGGGAGTTGATACGCCCATTTTGCATCATGTTTTTATGGTTATATTTATTGCATTATGGGTTGTTATTTCACATTATGGTACAATACTTATGCCTTTTCTCTCTTATTTTACAAGGTTTACACAAAGAGGGAGAATGTCGTCAGCTGGAATTCTGGACCGGAAAGGAGCAAATCTGAGATACCTATTCTGCACAACTCCAAATGTCCTAAAACTTCACGGAGAATTGTTTTGGAATATGTAAAAAATATCATGCGAAGAAACAACAGAAGGGGACCCACCAGGTGGCCACAATCCCGGTGGGCGTGCCCCGAGGACTTGTGGGCCCCCTGGCCATCATCTGCTGCCAATCTTTTGCTATATGAAGGGTTTTGACCCTGAAAAAATCATAAGGAAGCTTTCGGGATGTAGCGCCGCCGTCTCGAGGCGAAACCTGGGCAGAAGCAATCTAGGGTGCCGCCGTCTCGAGGTTGGTTTATTTGGTGGAAGATCATATGTTCAGATCCTTAATGATATTCAATACCCCTCTCATATTGAACATGAACATGCTTTGTGAGTAGTTACATATTTTCCTGAGGACATGGGAGAAGTCTTGCTATAAGTAATCATGTGAATTTGGTATTCGTTCGATATTTTGATGAGATGTATGTTGTCTTTCCTCTATTGGTGTTATGTGAACGTCGACTACATGACACTTCACCATGATCTGTGCCTAGTGGAAGGCATTGGGAAAGTAATAATTAGATGATGGGTTTCTAGAGTGACAGAAGTTTAAACCGTAGTTTATGTGTTGCTTCGTAAGGGGTTGATTTGGATCCACATGTTTGATGCTATGGTTAGATTTATCTTAATTCTTCTTTCATAGTTGCGGATGCTTGTGAGAGGGGTTAATCATAAGTGGGAGGCTTGTACAAGTAAGGACATGACCCAAGCACCGGTCAATCCACATATCAAATTACGAACGCGAATCAAATGAGCATGATGAAAACTAACTTGACAGTAATTCCCATGTGTCCTCGGGAGCGCTTTGCTTTATATAAGAGATTGTCTAGGCTTATGCTTTGCTACAAAAAGGATTGGGCCGCCTTGCTGCACCTTTGCTACACTTGTTACTTGTTACCCATTACGAATTATCTTATCACCAAACTATTTGTTACCGATAATTTCAGTGCCTACAAAAAATACCTTGCTGAAAACCTCTTATCATTTCCTTCTGCTCCTCGTTGGGTTCGACACTCTTACTTATTGAAAGGACTATGATTGTGCTGGATTTGGGGCTCTGCAGACCCAAGCAGGTTCAAACTTAGGGGCGTGTACAAAGATCTCAACCTCTCAAGCTTCGAGCTCGTCGCCCCCACTACAAAAATATACACTTCCGTGATGATACGTGTTTGTCACAGTAGGTCACATTTTCTGTCATGCATGTACATCCATGAAGATTTTATGAAAAAATCAAGATAGTCATACCTGTGCTGTCATAGAAGTGTTCCATGACAATACCAAAATTATCATCATGGAAGTGTTCACTTCCATGACGATAAATGGCGCGTCATGGAAGTGCTTTCTTCAAGGGTAACCGACACGTGGCATCCACCGTAACGAGTCGCCATTAAGCTATCGGGTCTGGTTTTGGATCCGTTAATTCGTTAACAGCCCGGGCCAATAGGGATTGTCCATGTGTAAAATTCTCATTGGCCGCAGGAAACACATGTCAGCTCGTCATTGGGTCAGATAGGTGCCTATGATATGTCGACATGTGCGACGGCCCACCACTGGCCCATTTAGCTTACAGAGGCCGCCCCGTTTGACTTGGTCAAAAGTTAGCGGGTCGACCCATGAAAAGCCTGTTAATGGTGTGTTCGCAAATAGCCCATTTTCGGCCCGGTAACTCATGGCCCATTAGGGCCTTCCTGAAATTGGCCCAACAGTGTCATGTGGTCCGTCGAATATAACACCAACCCGTTTCACTTTCGGCCCATGTATGGCCCATGACGTCTTTCGGCCCATATGAGGCCTTTCGTATCTTTAGGACCTTTAGTGGCCCACGGTGACTCTATCCCATAATGTACAATAAATTTCTTTGTACCCATTAACGGCCCATGATTCACATGGGCCATTTCCATCCCATGTTAGTTTTCGGCCTACTAACGGGCCATACGTTCTTGGGCTCCATTCCGGCCCTCGTTTACTTCCAGCCCATTCTCCTAATGGGCCAAATTCGGCCCATGGATAGAATCGGCCCGTTTGTGGCCTGTTAACCCGTTGCGCCGTTTCCAGCCCGTCCTATATTCTGGCCCATTAACGACCCGTTATGCCTGTGACAGAATTAAGCCTTTGCTCTCTTCCGGCCTATTAACGGCCCGTTACTTGCTGGCCCGATACCAATTACGCCCGTTTACGGCCCATGTGGACCCATTTATCCGATGGCCCGAGGCCACCGATACTATGGCCCGTTGGAGGCCCATTTATCCGATGGCCCGTAGGAGGCCCATGGATCCTACGTCATGTAGCAGGGTCAAGGTTACCACGGTCCGTATATAGCCCATGGTTGTTGCGACCACTAGAAAACCAGGGAAACAAAACTAACGCTAGGATATTAATGCAATTGCACAGATTACATCCACTGGGCATCAAAGTTCGCCACCGGTGCAAATATAGGGAACACCCTACACTATACAAAAATGGCTTGCTGTTTTCTTCAGCCGGTGGCTGCATGTTAAGAACAAATTTTGTATCGCAACAAAATGAATTACAACCATAAAACAAAAGAAAGGTTGGCATAAAAGTTAACAGTCTGGCAGATAAATGCACAACTAGAAGTTCAAAAGCTCACTTCGTTTGACCTGACTATTACGTTTTCATGCTGTATTCTCCCATGGAGCACCATAACCTTCGCCTACATTTCTCCTAGGCTCCTGAACAACATAGCAAATGTCTGATAGTCTGGTTTCAAAACCATGCATATCTTGATGACATCAAACAATGGTTGTGCTTGTTTCACAAAGGGTCTCTGTTAGGGAATGCACTTGTGTCTAGAGCGCAGATATAACATTGTTTTGAGCTTGCATATCTTGATCATG
The DNA here is from genome assembly GCF_056163025.1 of Triticum urartu. NCBI lineage: Eukaryota > Viridiplantae > Streptophyta > Magnoliopsida > Poales > Poaceae > Triticum > Triticum urartu. Next base: position 504,832,537 of record NC_141873.1, on the reverse strand, counting down.
AGGCAGTTTGGACGAGATTGCCTTAACAACCAACCCAGTATTACGCAGGAACGTGTTTTTGGCACTGTTAGTGAACAGGTACTGACCCACCGCAGCAAGAGGTGACATTGCAGTTATAGTTGCCTCGTCACCTTCAGAAGGTGGCGGTTCCACCATTTTTTCCATAGCTTGCTGAGAAGTTGAGTTTTTACATTAGTAGTACCAGAACAGAAGATATTAAGGAGGCATCAAAACCAAACAAAATAGCTTTGCTCTATATACAGAACTTATTCTGGTGAACCAATGTAAAATATTAGTTGTATTTTACTGCAAAATACATAATAAAACCAGGTTCCAAACATATGACCATGTACCATGGCTAATGTATTGTCTATTTCTTCACATTGTATTGACAACTAAGGATAAAGAGACAAAGTTTATGATACGGTAAGCATAGTATGACATCATTCATATCACAAAACAACCGAGAACAGACAAATAGGCAATTGTAACATTGTGTGGGCAAGTCCAGCATGGAACTAGATTATAGATCAAGAGCAAAGGAACATCACTCCTCTCTTTTAAACCTTGTAAGGTGCAATGATACGCTAAGACAATTGTGTATAAAATTGAAAAGAGTAATAGACATTGGCTGCAAACCATGCAGTTCAATGCACAAGTTAGAGTAAGTAGTAGTTAAAAGGCATGAGTATTAAGGACTTACAACAGTGGATTTGACTGGTGTAGTCATGCCCTTCGTCTTGCTGGTGTGACAGTCCTTGAAGATTTCCACAACATTTGGTTCAGGTACTTTTTGGTCCTTGTGGGCTTTCCTCTGCATTTGGAACAAGTCAATATAGATATGATAATATGGTACAACGAAAAGAGTGAAACAACAGCTAATTACAAGAGCCTCGCTGTGTGCAATATAGCTACGAGATCCCGTCGTCTGTTGGAATTTCACTTTCATACGGCTGGCCTTGTTCTTTGAATAGTTCACCTACAAGAAGATAGATTTGTGAGGCACATGCGTAAATAGGAGTTCAACATGTGATCTGATGACATACATATAACGTACCTCATACTTTGGATCAGACCAGTGTTTAACGAGGCCTCTCCAGTCTTCATGCGATATATTTTCCAGCGGAGATGTTTGGGCAAGTTCACTGTTAGCCTTGCCTTCAAAGTGAGTTTTCCTCAAGTTATGCAGATACTGTCACAGAGCAGACTTGAAAACATGGGTGCAAGCTTGTCTGGTTGCATCATCTTGGCTATCCAACTTGAACCTCATCTGTTGAAAATTATGGGAGTCTCATTATCAGCAACCTAGAAAGTATGGGATAGAGCAAGACGATATTACTAGTTTCCATACATAACCATACTTACAGATAAATGGTCGAGGAAGATGTTGAACTGGCTTTCGTCTTTGTCATTCCTGTACTGAATCCATGTTGGGAGGATATGTACATGACACCTAACGGCAACCGCTACCTCTAATACTAACTTGGCTGACTCTGTAGCATCACGTGGCCTTTTTAAACCTACCTCAAAATGGATCTCCATTCTTCCTGCTCTAGATTTAGTTAACCTATCGAGCATTATCCCTGATGTTTGTTTCCTCTTGCGCCTAGGTGCTAGTCCAACAACGAACATAGGAAGTGTTAGTGTACATCAAACTATGAGACTACGTATAAAGAAGCATGCAACTGTAACTTGAGTCCAGCAACTACCTTCTTGCTGTTGAAGCTCACAAGGTTCATCTGATATTGCCAACTCGTCTTGTGTCAAGAGTGCTTGGGAAGTAGTGTCAGGTGGCAAGGGAGCTTGGGAACGTGCTGCTAGCTCAGTTGATGCACGAGTAAGTCGTGCAGCTGGTGGTACTGTGGAAGGTGTTGCAACAACAAGGGTTGTCTCTGCTTGTTTGATGGCAGCCATTGGTTTCTGTTTGGCTTGTTCTGCAGCTCGTGTAGCACAAGATACCCCGTTTGTACAATTTTCTGCTGGACTTTGACCTTCTATTGCACCATCAGTACGAGCAAAATCTGCAGGATTCTTCCGCTTCCATTTCCGTGTGTCCTTAGTACTAACACCATTCCCTGTTATTCTGTGTTCCTTCTCTTTCTCTGTGCCATGTTAAGTCAAGCCGGCAAGAAAAAGGAATAACAATTTAGTTCTTCAGAAAAAATTGATGCGTGATACAGACGAACTGAACTTTGATGTTAGACAACCACATGATAGGAGGATGTAATATGTACGAAAAACAGGACGACATGAGATAATCAGAACTATGATGTGTAAACTAAGCAGAAGACATTTCACTAAATTAAAAGCAATGCAATGGAAAGTATACACCATATGAAAGATGCTACAAATATCGCTCTGCCAAATTTACAGTGTCTCGTCATAACTGGCGTTTAAAAAATGTGAAGAAGTGCAAGAAATAAATCATACACAAGATGCAAACAACATCACACTACCAAGTTAAAGGTCTCTCGTCATTAGTGCCATTGCATATTCACATCATTGCATATTCATAGCTTATGATGTGTAAACTAAGCAGAAGGCATTTCAACAAATTAGAAGCAATGAAAGCTAGAAACCATATGAAAGATGCAACAAATATCACTCTACCAAGTTAAATTGTCTCATCATAAGTGCCATTTCAACAAATTAGAAGTAGTACAAGCTAGAAAAGAATGCGAGATGTAAGGCAAACACATGATACCAGGATGGAATATGTACGAAAAATAGGACGACATGGCATATTCACAATTGTTTGTGTAACCCAAGCAGAAGCCATTTCAACAAATAAGAAGCAATCCAAGCTAGACACTGTATGCAACATGCAAGACAACACTAGTAGAAAAACTACTTTACGTGAGCATCACTAGTCCCGGTTTGTAACTGAACCGGCACTAATGTGCTCATTAGTGCCGGTTCTAATGGCTAGGCGGGTGGCGATCGTTAGTACCGGTTCGTGGCAAACCTTTAGTACCGGTTCGTGCCACGAATCAGTACTAATGACGTGGTGGCAGGCTTGTGTCAGGCTGGGGCCCCACCAGCACCTTTAGCACCAGTTGGTTATATGAACCGGTACTAGAGATTCACCTTTAGTCCCGGTTCATATAACCAACCGGTACTAAAGGTCATCCTATATAAACCCCTTCGTCGAGCCCGAGTGCTCTGTTCTTCCCCTTTCCTCCCTCCTTTGTTCGCTTCCTCTTCCTCTCGAGCTCACACTCCATTTCTGCCAAAATTTGTGAAGATTTGAAGGCACCCCATCCATCCAAGTGATCACAAATTTTAGCAACTTTGTCCTTTCATCTCTCATTGCTAGATTAGCTCTTGCAATGCTCTATAAGTATAGTGATTTGTGGGTTTTATTTTGGGAGGAATTATATGTGGTAGTATTTGATTTATATGCAAGCTGAGGTCAAAATAACTCTTAGTTTGCATATGTAGGTGTGGTTTACTTAGTGCCTTCCCATCTCTGTCGTAGCCACCGTCGATCTCCCGCACCATCCCGTCGCCGGCACCACCTTGTGGTGAGCCTCTTGTTCTTATCTTTTTTATATTAAAAAAATCATGTTTGTGTGATTTACATATATAGTTACTCGTATAATTATCTTACCCGTACGTTGTTTGTTATACATAGTGCCATGGTTTTGATATCCGTCCCCGTCGGCCCTCGTCCGGGTTATGATTCGGATGTGGTATATTCTCTTTTATAACTATTTGTTGCATTTCGTGTTTATGACAAATTATGCCCATCAAGTTGACATAGATATTTTTATATAGGAGGTATGTGAACCGGAAATTCAAACCGACTCTATTGTCGAAAGGTTAAATTTAGTTGAAAGAGAAAACGAGTATTTGAAAGAAAAATTGAAAAGAATTGAGGGGGAGAAGATGGAATTGGAGTTGCATGTTGCCGATGTTGTCGATGATCACAAGATCAAGATGGAGAAAATTGATGACCCACAAGTATAGGGGATCTATCATAGTCCTTTCGATAAGTAAGAGTGTTGAACCCAACGAGGAGCAGAAGGAAATGATAAGCGGTTTTCAGCAAGGTATTCTCTGGAAGCACTAAAATTATAGGTAACAGATAGTTTTGTGATTAAATAATTTGTAACGAGAAACAAGTAACAAAAGTAAATAAAGTGCAGCAAGGTGGCCCAATCCTTTTTGTAGCAAAGGACAAGCCTGGACAAATTCTTATATAGAGAAAAACGCTCCCGAGGACACATGGGAATTATCGTCAAGCTTGGTTTCATCACGATCATATGATTCACGTTCGGTATTTTGATAATTTGGTATGTGGGTGGACCGGTGCTTGGGTGCTGTCCTTACTTGGACAAGCATCCCACTTATGATTAACCTCTATTGTAAGCATACGCAACTACAATAAAAGGTATTAAGGTAAACCTAACCATAGCATGAAACATATGGATCCAAATCAGCCCCTTACGAAGCAACTCATAAACTAGGGTTTAAGCTTCTGTCACTCTAGCAACCCATCATCTACTTATTAGTTCCCAATGCCTTCCTCTAGGCCCAAATAATGGTGAAGTGTCATGTAGTCGACGTTCACATAACACCACTAGAGGAGAGACAACATACAACTCATCAAAATATCGAACGAATACCAAATTCACATGACTACTAATAGCAAGACTTCTCCCATGTCCTCAGGAACAAACGTAACTACTCACAAAGCATATTCATGTTCATAATCAGAGGGGTATTAATATGCATATAGGATCTGAACATATGATCTTCCACCAAATAAACCAACTAGCATCAACTACAAGGAGTAATCAACAGTACTAGCAACCCACAGGTACCAATCCCGGACTTAGAGACAAGAATTGGATACAAGAGATGAACTAGGGTTTGAGAGGAGATGGTGCTGGTGAAGATGTTGATGGAGATTGGCCCCCTCCCGATGAGAGGAGCGTTGGTGATGACGATGGTGATGATTTCCCCCTCCCGGAGGGAAGTGTCCCCGGCAGAACAGCTCCGCCGGAGCCCTAGATTGGTTCCGCCAAGGTTCCGCCTCGTGGTGGCGGAGTCTCGTCCCGAAAGCTTGCTTATGATATTTTCCTCAACAAAAGACTCCATATAGCAGAAGATGGGCATCGGAGGGCTACCAGGGGGCCCATGAGGCAGGGGGGTGTGCCCCCACCCTCGTGGCCAGGGTGTGGCCCCCTTTGGAACTTCTTGCGCTCAGTATTTTTTATATATTCTGAAAATGACTTCTGTCAAGTTTCAGGACTTTTGGAGCTGTGCAGAATAGGTCTCTAATATTTGCTCCTTTTCCAGCCCAGAATCCCAGCTGCCGGCATTCTCCCTCTTTATGTAAACCTTGTAAAATAAGAGAGAATAGGCATAAGTATTGTGACATAATGTGTAATAACAGCCCATATTGCAATAAATATCGATATAAAAGCATGATGCAAAATGGACGTATCAACTCCCCTAAGCTTAGACCTCGCTTGTCCTCAAGCGAAAGCCGAAATCGAAAAATATGTCCACATGTTTAGAGATAGAGGTGTCGGTAAAAATAAAATACGGACATGAGGGCATCATGATCATTCTTAGAACAACAACTTATATAATTCTTGTCATATGATCTCTTGTGCTAGAGTAACAATTCAATCACAATTTCAAGTATGAATCATAAACTTCATTGAAAACTAACAAACTATAATCTCAGTCATTGGAGCAATTGCAATTTGTCATAACATAGGAAAGAGTCAATATAAGAGCTTTTCAGCAAGTCCACATACTCAACTATCATATAGTCTTTCACAATTGCTAACACTCACGCAATACTTATGGGTATGGAGTTTTAATCGGACACAGAGAAAGATAGGGGCTTATAGTTTTGCCTCCCAACGTTTTACCTCAAGGGTAATGTCAACAATAATAGTTCATGAAAACTCACATCCAATTAGCCATATATACCAGGATCTTTCCAACATGTTGTGCTTGCCAAAAGATAAAATGTAAAAAGGAAGGGTGAAGATCACCATGACTCTTATGCAAGGTAGGGATAAAAGTAAAAGATTGGCCCTTCGCAGAGGGAAGCAGAGGTTGTTATGCACTTTTATGGTTGGATGCACAAAATCTTAATGCGAAAGAACGTCACTTTATATTGCCACTTGTGATATGGACCTTTATTATGCAGTCCGTCGCTTTTATTTCTTCCGTATCACACGATCATATAAAGCTTATTTTCTCCCACACTAATAAGTCATACATATTTAGAGGGCAATTTTTATTGCTTGCACCGATGACAACTTACTTGAGGGATCTTACTCAATCCATAGGTTGGTATGGTGGACTCTCATGGCAAAACTGGTTTAAGGGTGTTTGGAAGCACAAGTAGTATCTCTACTTGGTGCAAAGAATTTGGCTAGCATGAGGGGGAAAGGCAAGCTCAATCATGTTGGATGATCCATGACAATATAATTTATCTCATATGTAAGAAAACATAACCCATTACGTTGTCTTCCTTGTCCAACATCTACTCTTTAGCATGTCATATTTTAATGAGTGATCACAATCATAAAAGATGTCCAAGATAGTGTATTTATATGTGAATACCTCTCTTTCTTTATTACTTCCTATTAATTGCAACGATGACCAAAACTATGTTTGTCAACTCTCAACAACTTTTATTCATCATACTCTTTCTATGTGATCTCATTACTCTCCATAAGATCCACATGATCTCTTTGTTTTTTTATTTCTTTCTCTTTTCTTTTATTCACTCAAGATCATGGCAAAATAATCAAGCCCTTGACTCAACACTAATCTTTATTATATATAGCTCACAGACTTGATTACATAGAAGGATCATAAAGCAAAACTCACAACTAGATCATACTAAAACTTTTATTCCACTAGATCAAAATATTATCAAAAGGACCGAACTAAGAAAAACGGTAAGGATAGAAGTGATGGTGATATGATACCGGGGCACTCCCCAAGCTTGGAAGTTGCCAAGGGGGTGCCCATACCCTTATGATTATATCTCTTTTGCCGGTGAAGGAGGTGATGGTTTTGTTGATGGCGTAGGCTTCTTCCTTAATTTGTGCTTGAGGACAGAATTTTGGTCCCTTAGGTCATCGATCTCCTGCTCCAGGGTCAGTATCGTTTTGCACAGTTCCTGCTTGTTTTCCTGCAAGAGGCGAAAAGGGATAAACTCGATCTTAGGTTTCTTTACTCTATCTGGGAGGCTTGAGGTAATGGGACTTCGTCTTCTTCTGAGCTCGTCTCCTCCCTTCCCTTGGGTTCATAGTCCTCTTCTTCTTCCGTAGTCCAACCACAATGCTCCACATCCCCATAGACCTTAGGATCTGCAAGGTAGTCAGCCACATAGCTTTCTCCTTCCGAATCCTGGGACAACATGTTGATCTAATCTGCAGCAGGACAGCTCGAAACAAAGACAGGAGATATCTGCGTGATACAGGAGTCAAAACCTCTGGGAGATTATATAATGAATTTTTACCGACCGAAATACGTAACGTGTAAGAAAACGGAGTCCGGAGAGCGCACGAGGTGCCCATGCGGCAAAGGGCACGCCCAGGGGGGTAGGGCGCGCCCTCCACCCTCGTGGAGCCCTCGTGTCCTTCCCAGACTGCTTCTTATTTTTCTATTTTCCTAAATATTCCAAAACGGAGAAAAATTGCCATTAGAACTGTTTTGGAGTCGGTTTACTTACCGTACCACATACCTATTCCTTTTCAGAGTCTGAAACGTTCCGAAAAGTGTCCCTTATGTATTCCTCCGGGGTTACGGTTTCAATAACATTGGTTTCAACATTTATAGGATTACTTGAGATATAATGTTTGATTCTTTGACCGTTCACCACCTTCGGATTTGTGCCTTCGAAGTTGTTGATTTTTATGGGACCGGAATGATAGACCTCCTCGATAACGTAAGGACCTTCCCATTTAGAGAGAAGTTTTCCTGCAAAAAATCTTAAACGAGAGTTGTATAGCAATACATAATCACCTACATTAAACTCACGCTTTTGTATCCTTTTTTCATGCCATCTTTTAACCTTTTCTTTAAACAATTTGGCATTCTCATAGGCTTGTGTCGGTGTCAAAACCGGCGGATCTCGGGTAGGGGGTCCCGAACTGTGTGTCTAAGGCGGATGGTAAGAGGAGGCAGGGAACACGATGTTTTACCCAGGTTCGGGCCCTCTTGATGGAGGTAAAACCCTACGTCCTGCTTGATTAATATTGATGATATGGGTAGTACAAGAGTAGATCTACCACGAGATTAGAGAGGCTAAACCCTAGAAGCTAGCCTATGGTATGATTGTATGTTGTCCTATGGACTAAAACCCTCCGGTTTATATAGACACCGAAGTGGGCTAGGGTTACACAAGGTCGGTTACAAAGGAGGAGATATACATATCCGTATTGCCTAGCCTGCCTTCCACGCCAAGTAGAGTCCCATCCGGACACGAGACGAAGTCTTCAATCTTGTATCTTCATAGTCTAACAGTCCGACCAAAGGATATAGTCCGGCTGTCCGAAGACCCCCTAATCCAGGACTCCCTCAGTAGCCCCCAAACCAGCCTTCAATGACGATGAGTCCGGCGCGCAGTGTTGTCTTCGGCATTGCAAGGCGGGTTCTTCTCCAACTTTCAAGTGTTCGTAAGCAATGTCCGGCTCCATGAATGTTGAACCTCTTAGCTTCTGTGCCCAATAAGGGCTATCTCCCACGCGTCGAATGAATACAAAGCGCCAGGGCGTTTTTACATTCGCCCCCCTAGCCAGATGAATAAATTGTCTATTAAAGGGACGGGGATTCTTAGATCCGATCCATATCATCCTCCCCCAGCGAGAATTCATTAGAGCGTGCTTCGGAAAGATCCATTCCAGCATGGCCGACCTCCGCAGCTCCTCCTCCCACCCCCGTAGCCCTAAGCCTGGTGATTGGGAGAGGTGTTCAGTCCCGCACAGTCGATTAGTCGAGCTGCATACTAAGGGATTTCTCCCTCCGGCGTATATGGTGCCCGTTCGAGCCGGGCTCGCCACCTACAATGGCGGGGCGCAAGCGGAGAGACTTCCTTGTCCCACCATGGGGGAACGAGTCTGCCTTGTTCCTTATTTACTAAGGGGACTTGGATTTCCAATTCATCCGTTCCTCCGCGGGCTCCTGGAGTTCTACGGCCTCCAATTACACAATCTCACCCCTGCCTCCATTCTGCATATCGCCAGCTATGTTGCTCTCTGCGAGTTGTTCCTGGGCTGCGAGGCTCACTTCGAGCTGTGGAAAAGGCTATTCTGCCTTGTCCCTCGCACACAGAGGGAATCACTTTATCAAGTGGGCGGAGCCGAAATATGGCGCATCGCCGATACCGGATACCTGTCCGGTACCCCGAAGAAGCCGTCCAAAGACTGGCCTTCAGAATGGTTTTATATGGAGGACGTCCCCCTTCCGGACCCTGTTCGGTGGGGTCTTCCTGAGTTCAACAATGCTCCTCTGAAGAAGCGCCGAAGTTGGCGCCCACGGAGCCCCCAGGCGGAAGACAACGGAGAAGTCCTCTATCTGATGAACCGGATCAAAGCACTGGCTCGATCAGGCTTGACAATAATCGAAATTATGTCAATTTGCATAATGTGGGGAGTGCAGCCACTTCAATACCGTGGGCACCCCTTGTGGTGTTATAACGGGGCGGATGATGCCACCCGCTGCGGGCGTAAGGGTCCGGACAATGCTGCCGCTCTAGCGAAGATTCTGTCCGAACTGTTCAAGGGTGAGGAAGAGGAGTTCACCCGTATCAAGCCACAGGATGGATTCTCCATGTACAATCCTCCAAGCTGGGTAAGTTATATCTCCCTGCTCCCATTTTTCCCGCATTCTTAGTCGTAAGTATTCACCTTGCCACTTTACGGCAGGAATTGCGAAAAGCCATAAAGGAGGTCAGCAGCCCTTCTCCACAACCAGAGGACCCTGACCGGGCCCTCAATTCCGGACTTGAAGAAGATCCGGTTATCTTCGTGGAACTGATAGACCGGAAGTTCTATCAGTTAAGCTGCGACGATGCCCTGGTGGCCATTACGGCCGACTATCCCGGATTGCTCCCTGCATCGCAGGTAAGAAAAAAAAAATCAAAAAGTCCCAACTCCAAAACTAGGATCCCCTTTTAGGCACTTCACCCACCATATACACATGGAATCTTTTACAGCGAAGGCATTCGGGACGCCCTGTCGAACCCGCGGCAACTCGCCAACAAGAGGTACCGAGGCCGGGTAGGCCAAAAAGGAAGGCGGTCAGGACGGAGACGCCGGTGCAAAGGTATAGGAAAAACCCCGCTCCGTGGTTGTCGTCTTTCTCAAAATGTAATGACGCCCGCGTTTCTTTAACAGAAAGAACGCTCGCCGGAATATGTCCGGCGATGCTGCCAATCAAGCCTCCACCAGTTGGGCGCCAGGACCAGACATGGAGGCGGAAGGCGATATGGGGCAGGCGCCGGATAATCCCCCTATAGAGGATGCAGATAGATTATCCGCTACAAACTCAGAAGTGGAAAGCGCCATGAATCATAGGCGCCGCCGGGCCGTACTCCGCGACGCTTGTTTCTCACCAGAGGCGTTCGACGCCTTCAATTCTGGAGAGGCGTACCTCCGTGCTGCTCAAGATGGTCTAGCCAGAGCCACGGATCGGTATGTAAAGGATGTACGGGTGAGTAAATCTGACGATTTATATGTATCAGTAGCCCCTGAGACTTGAAACAGTTAGCAGAACTGATTTAAGGATCATCTTTAATGTGCAGGTTCTTACAGAGAAGAATACTAGGCTATCCCAGGAGCTGGAGGAATGCAAGACCCAACTGGGGGCCGCTCTTGTCGCATTGCAGGAACAGAAAAAGCCTCCCGCTGGTAACATTTACTTTAAAGAATGGTGGTTATCATATAGTGTGCGGCGTATCTGCAGGTCTAACAATTGATTTTGTAGATGAATGCGGAGAAAGTCTGGGCGACCAGCATGTTATGCGACAGCTAGAGGCTGGCAAACGCGTGCTGACTAAGGTTATGCTGGAGAAAAACAATCTCCAAGACGCCAACATTAAGCTGAACGTGGAACTAAAAGACGTTCGGGGCCAGCTTGCGGACTCCGAGAAGGAGAATAAGCGGCTTCGGCACGGCATTTTCAGTAAGTGTTTGAACAAATCCTTTTTAAAGGAGTTCGGCGAAGAAGCTGTCTAATAGTGTTATGTCTGTAGGTATGCTGATGGGTCGTACCGCGGAGGAAATGCCCGGGTCTGCGAGTGATCTTCTGTCCGAGCTGTCATATCTGCATGAACAAGTTTGGCAGGTGATGCAGGGCATTGCCCAGGCGTTGTGGCCGTTCGTCTCCCTGCCAGAAGGCGTTGCAGAGCTTGCGGAGAAGCTGAAGGGAGCACGACGGCGCTTCCATTTATGGAAGATATTAGCCTGCCGACAGGGTGCCAGAGAAGCCTGGGCCATGGTTAAGACGCGGTATACCAAGGCAGACCCAAATCACATGGCCGAGGTCGGACCTGTGGGGCCCGACAGAAAAGAGATCCCCGTTAGCTTAGTTTATGGGCAAGTAGAATTAGCCACAAAGTATTCTCAACAGGATTGTAAGCTGGACCGCCTGTTGGATGGTATAGAGGAGGAATTTAGTCAGTCCGCATGACTATGTAATTAAAGTGACATGTATAATGCCTTCTAGCCGGATTGTAGATCATTTGTCGTTGTGGACCTTTTCGCTTCAACCTCCGGGCCCGATAGTCCGGAGTGAATCCGAATACCTGTTCAGTTATATAAAACCGAGGTATGCGTGGAGACTAGGCGTAGGGGTCATTAGTGCTTTATCAGACAAGTGCCCAACTAGTTATGTTATATTACATGGGTAGTAAGAAACATCTTCCAGGGAGAATAGTTCCGTTAGGGGTTCCTTTCCCTGGGTAAGCATGCCCTAAAGTGCATGTCCGGATTGCAATAAGAAACGCAGAAAAAGCATCTAGGGGTAGATATGGATAATAAAAATCATCTTTTGTTCACCGACCGAATATTCCCTTAAGAACGCTAGCTTTCGGCTTCACCCAGTCTGAGGTACACATCCGGCTGACCCGGCAGTAACAATCGCAGAGGTGCTCCCCTTATGCCCTAGCCGAATTAACGGGAACGTAGGGCATAAATACAAGAGCCAGGTAACCCAGCTTGGCCAAAACTTAAGTCATATCGATGCATATAATGGTGAAAAAAGGTACATGCGGAAGTATGACACATGTGTTGGGCGTGAGGCCCAGATAAATAATTTAAGCTTCTATGAAAGAAGCCCCCAGGTATGAAGAGTGCGGCTAGCGCATCTATAATGTACAAGCGAGGCACAAGGTGACCCTTGAAGGCCTAGAGAAATAATAAGAGAAAGAAAGAAAGGGAAACAAGACAGATGATGTATATGCAGAAAATGGACAAAGGGAGGGGACTAACATAGAGTCCGGTGCTAGGCGTAGAATCTTCGGAGCCTGGCCGCGTTCCATGGGTTGGGCTCGAGTCGACTAGTCGATGCATCCCGCAGTCGGTACGCTCCACCGGTCAGAACTTGGTCAATAATGAAGGGACCTTCCCATTTGGGCTCGAGCTTGTTCTTTTTCTTATCCGGCAGGCGTAGAACTAGTTCGCCAACGTTATAAGTTTTGGCCCGTACTTCTCTGCTTTGGTATCTGCGAGCCTGTTGCTGATAAAATGTGGAACGGGCTTTGGCTACGTCGCTCTCCTCCTCCAAGGTGTCCAGACTGTCCTGCCGATCGAGCTCGGCTTCTCTTTCTTCGTACAAGCGCACTTGAGGTGAGTCATGAATTATATCACATGGCAAGACTGCCTCTGCGCCGTACACCATAAAGAACGGTGTATATCCGGTACTACGATTCGGCGTGGTCCGCAGCCCCCAGAGTACGGAGTCGAGCTCCTCTACCCAGTGCGTGTCAGACTCCGTTAAGGAATGCACTAATCTGGGTTTAATGCCGCTCATTATAAGACCGTTTGCTCGCTCGACTTGACCGTTGGTTTGTGGGTGATAGACTGAAGCATAATCGAGCTTGATGCCCATTTTGCTGCACCAGAGTTTTACCTCGTCGGCCATGAAGTTTGTGCCATTGTCAGTGATGATGCTATGGCGGACGCCATAACGGTGTACAACCCCGGATATGAAGTCTATCACTGGTCCGGATGCGGCTGTTTTAACAGGTTTGGCCTCTATCCATTTGGTGAATTTATCCACCATGACCAGTAAGTATTTTTTCTTGTGGGTTCCCCCTTTAAGGGGTCCAACCATGTCAAGCCCCCAGACCACAAAGGGCCATGTAATGGGGATTGTTTGGAGGGCAGTGGGTGGCATGTGGCTTTGATTTGCAAAGACCTGGCAACCGGCGCAACGTTGGACCAAGTCCTGTGCGTCTGCCCGGGCTGTTGGCCAATAGAATCCTGTGCGGAAGGCCTTGCTTACAAGGGCCCAGGCTGCGGCGTGATGACCGCCGAGTCCGGCGTGAATTTCTGCCAAAAGATTCCGCCCTTCCTCTTCGGAGATGCACCTTTGAAGGACTCCGGTAGTGCTTTTTTTTGTACAATTCTCCCTCATGGACCCTGTAGGCCTTGGATCGCTGCACTATGCAGCGTGCCTCATTTTGGTCCTCCGGAAGTTCCTGTCTAGTTAGGTAGGCCAGGAATAGTTCTGTCCACGGGGCAATAATGGCCATTATTACGTTGGCTGAAGGTGTTATTTTGGTGGCAGAGCCTCCGATTGTGTCAGAGTATTCGTATCGGGCATTTTGGCCGGGTCCGGACTATTGTTACCGGTGTCTCCTTCCCATATTACGGATGGCTTGAACAGCCTTTCTAGAAATATGTTGGGGGGAGGGGACCGTATCGCGTTTTGCGCCGATGCGGGCGGGGACATCCGCCGCCTGATTGTTTTCCTGAGCCACATGGTGAAATTCGAGCCCCTCGAACCGAGCTGACATTTTTAGGACGACGTTTCGATAGGCCGCCATTTTCGGTTCCTTGGCGTCAAAGTCTCCATTTATTTGGGATATTGCGAGGTTTGAATCCCCACGCACCTCCAGGCGTTGAATGCCCATGGAGACTGCCATCCGAAGACCATGCAACAGAGCTTCGTATTCGGCTGCATTGTTGGAGTCTGTATACAATATTTGCAGTACATACTGAACGGTATCCCCGGTTGGGGATGTCAGGACGACGCCAGCCCCTAGACCGGCCAGCATTTTAGAACCGTCGAAGTGCATGATCCACTTGGAGTATGCGTCGTACTCTTTAGGGAGTTCGGCCTTCGTCCATTCGGCGACGAAGTCGGCCAATACTTGCGATTTAATGGCTCGTCGGGGTTTGTATGTTATGTCGAACGGGAGGAGCTCAATGGCCTATTTGGCAATCCGACCCGTAGAGTCGCGATTGTTTATAATATCATTGAGTGGTACTTCCGAGGCTACCGTAATCGAACACTCTTGAAAGTAGTGTCGTAGCTTTCGGGACGCCATGAATACCACATAGGCTATATTTTGATAATGTGGGTACCGTGATTTGCATGGAGTGAGGACAGTGGATACATAGTATACCGGCTTTTCAAGAGGGAATTAATGTCCGGCAGCTTCTCGTTCGACGACGAGCACTACGCTTACAACTTGATGAGTTGCCGCAATGTACAATTGCATTGGTTCGCCAATGTTTGGCGTGGCCAGGATTGGGTTGGTTGCCAAAATGGCCTTTATTTCTTCCAATCCGGCTGTGGCAGCGTCCGTCCACTCGAAGTGTTCGGTGCGCCGAAGAAGGCGATAAAGGGGTAAAGCTTTTTCTCCTAAGCGGGAGATAAAGCGGCTTAGAGCCGCCACGCATCCAGTTAACTTCTGGATTTGTTTGAGATCTGTTGGTGTAGCCAACTGTGACAAAGCTCGGATTTTGGCTGGATTAACTTCGATACCTCTACTGGAGACAATGAAACCCAGGAGCTTTCTGGCTGGTACGCCGAAAACGCATTTTTCCGGATTGAGCTTGATGTCGTATGTTCGGAGGTTGTCGAATGTGAGCCTCAAGTCGTCTATCAAAGAGTTGACGTGTTTGGTTTTAACAACCACATCGTCTATGTATGCCTCTACTGTTTGCTGATTTGTTTCTCCAGACATGTCTGAATCATGCGCTGATATGTTGCGCCGGCGTTCTTGAGCCCAAAAGGCATTGTGTTAAAACAGAAGGGACCGTATGGTGTGATGAATGCCGTTGCGGCTTGGTCGGACTCCGCCATCTTGATTTGGTGGTAACCGGAGTATGCGTCGAGGAAACACAATGACTCGTGTCCTGCGGTAACATCAATGATTTGATCGATGCGCGGGAGGGGGAAGGGATCCTTTGGGCAAGCTTTATTGAGGTCTTTGAAATCGACACAAAGGCGCCAGGATTTGTCATTCTTTGGTACCATCACCAGGTTTGCTAGCCAGTCCGGGTGTTTTATTTCTTTGATGAATCTGGCCTCCAATAACTTGGCTAGTTCCTCTCCCATGGCCTGTCTCTTAGGTTCGGAGAAACGCCGAAGAGCTTGCTTGACCGGCTTGAATCCCTTAAAGATATTGAGGCTATGCTCGGCCAGCCTGCGTGGGATTCCTGGCATGTCTGAGGGATGCCAGGTGAATATGTCCCAGTTCTCGTGCAGGAACTCTCGTAGTGCGGCGTCCACAGCGGGGCTTAGCTGTGCCCCGATGGAGGCTGTTTTTGTAGGGTCCGTTGGGTGGACTTGGAATTTGACTATTTTGTCCGCTGGTTTAAAAGAGGTGGACTTGGATCTCTTGTCAAGTATCACGTCGTCCCTGTCCACTGTGGAGCGTAGCGTGGTTAATTCCTCGGCCTCGAGGGCTTCGAATAATGCCTCGAGGGCCAATGCGGCTGTTTTGTTTTCGGCACGGAGTGCTGTGTCCGGATCGCTGGCGAGAGTGATGATTCCGTTGGGCCCGGGCATTTTGAGCTTCATGTACCCGTAATGGGGTACGACTTGGAAGACTGTGAATGCCTCCCATCCTAAAAGAGCATGATAACCACTGCTGAACGGGGCCACTTGGAATGTAATTTCTTCGGACCTGTAATTATCCGGCATGCCGAATACCACATCTAGTGTGATTTTCCCAGCACAGCGTGCTTCCCGACTGGGGATGATTCCTCTAAAGGTTGTGCTACTTTGCTCAATGCGGTTCCAGTCTATTTCCATCTTTTGAAGAGTTTCCTCATAGATGAGGTTTAATCCGCTGCGGCCGTCCATGAGTACTTTGGTGAGTCAAAAGCCGCCCACGATTGGACTGAGGACCAGTGCGGTTGGTGCTCGGGCTGTTCGGAATTTATGTTCGTCACTAGCATTGAAGGTAATAGCCGTGTCACTCCATGGATTTATTGCCGCTACGTGGCAGATTTCAGCCATGCTGCGTAGTGTTCGCTTGCGTCTATTATTTGACGCGAAGGTCTCAAAGACCGTTAGCACCGTATTGTTATCCACGGGATGGTGCTCTGTGGTATTTGGGAGAAGTAGATCCTCACCACTTTTGGCCACCTGCCGGAGTATCCAACATGCTCTAAGGCTGTGCGTTGGTATTGTATCCGCTGTACTATGAATTTTGCAGGGTCCGTTGAGCCATCCCTCCAGTACGGTTCCATACCCTGTAGAGGGTTTTTTCTTTTTGGTAGTTGATCCGGGTGTATTGTGATAATGCACCCTTTTGTTTCGGACTGGGTTTGTATTCAGGGCCGGATTACCCAAAAGTTTATTTCGGTTTTCCAGGAACTTTCCATCGCACAGTACTTTCGTACTATGGACGCCAAGTCAGCGAAGCGTGTTATCTCACGACGATTTATGGTGTTAAGGATTCCCTTGTTCGTGCAATTATTGCAGAAAAATAGGATTGCGTCTTCCTCGTGACAGTCCTTAACCTTGTTCATCGCAAGGAGGAATCTGGCCCAATAGTGATGTACTGTTTCCTGGGGCTCTTGCCTGATGTGGGAAAGATCGCTTATGTTTGGTGGGTGGGTGGAATTGAATCCGAACCCTCACCTGATCTGGGATCCAGGGGCCGAGGAATTTCCAATTTTGGAAGTTCCGGTTCCGGGGTGTGACCCAATAATCCTGGCCCGCTGCCTGACTCTAAGTTCACGGATTGGATGTTGTCCTCCCGCGAACGGGCGTCCGGCTCAGAGAGCTCGGGAATCCGGACATAGTTGGTCCTCAAGATGGAGGAAAGGTCGCCGCATTGTTCCTCCACCACTGCAATATGATGGGTGATCGGTGGAGAGTTAATCTCCCTTTGATCGGGTTTAAGCCCAATCCGATCATAGTCCGCAGCGACTCCCAAGGTGGCGATGCGATCTAAGAGCTTGTTTAAGGAGGCGAGCTCCATTGGATCCATCTGTTCGGCGAGTGCCAATTTGACGTGGAGGTTGTTTTCGATGACCCGAGAAGTCATCATCGGTGCGGCGGCCGAACAGGCGGTCATGATGAAACCGCCTAGCCGGAGAGTTTGGCCGACAGCCAAAGCTCCCTCGACAGTAGTACCGTCTTTAAAGATGAGACGAGGCATCCTTCCTTCTGGCGACGTCATAGAGGAACTCTCAATGAAAGAACCAATGTCGGTGTCAAAACCGGAGGATCTCGGGTAGGGGGTCCCGAACTGTGCGTCTAAGGCGGATGGTAACAGGATGTAGGGAACACGATGTTTTACCCAGGTTCAGGCCCTCTTGATGGAGGTAAAACCCTACGTCTTGCTTGATTAATATTGATGATATGGGTAGTACAAGAGTAGATCTACCACGAGATCAGAGAGGCTAAACCCTAGAAGCTAGCCTATGGTATGATTGTATGTTGTCCTACGGACTAAAACCCTCCGGTTTATATAGACACCGAAGGGAGCTAGGGTTACACAAGGTCGGTTACAAAGGAGCAGATATACATATCTGTATTGCCTAGCTTGCCTTCCACGCCAAGTAGAGTCCCATCCGAACACGAGACGAAGTCTTCAATCTTGTATCTTCATAGTCTAACAGTCCGGGCAAAGGATATAGTCCGGCTATCCGGAGACCCCCTAATCCAGGACTCCCTCAGCTTGGGTTCTCCATTCATCGAGTGAGCTAATGTCAAATAACCTTTCTCACTAGCAAGTTTGAAATCATAATTGAGCTCTTTAATAGCCCAATAAGCCTTATGTTCTAGTTCGAGAGGTAAGTGACATGCTTTTCCATAAACCATTTTATACGGAGAC
Source organism: Triticum urartu (assembly GCF_056163025.1). NCBI lineage: Eukaryota > Viridiplantae > Streptophyta > Magnoliopsida > Poales > Poaceae > Triticum > Triticum urartu. The sequence goes on along the minus strand of NC_141873.1, from coordinate 504,814,254 downwards.
ATACCCATAGGATTTTTATGTGCAGTTCTATAGGCCCATAATGCATCATCAAGTTTCTTGGACCAATTGTTTCTAGATCTATTAACAGTCTTTTGCAAAATTAATTTGAGTTCTCTATTACTCAATTCTACTTGACCACTAGACTGTGGGTGATAAGGAGATGCAATTCTATGTTTAACATCATACTTAGCAAGCATTTTACGAAAAGCACCATGAATAAAATGTGAACACATCAGTCATTAGATATCTAGGGACTCCAAACCTCGGAAAAAATAACTTCTTTAAGCATCTTAATAGAGGTGTTATGATCAGCACTACTAGTTGGAATAGCTTCTACCCACTTAGTAACGTAATCAATAGCAACTAAAATATGTGTATATCCATTAGAGGCAGGAAAAGGTCCCATATAATCAAAGCCCCAAACATCAAATGGTTCAATAACAAGTGAATAATTCATAGGCATTTCTTGACGTCTACTAATATTACCAATTCTTGGACATTCATCACAAGATAATACAAATTTACGGGCATCCTTGAAGAGAGTAGGCCAATAAAAACCGAAATGCAATACCTTATGTGCAGTTCTATCTCCAGCGTGGTGTCCTCCATAAGCCTCGGAGTGACACTTGCGTAGGATCTGTTCCTGTTCATGCTCAGGTACACAACGTCTAATAACACCACCTACTCCTTCTTTATAAAGATGTGGATCATCCCAAAAGTAATGTCTTAAATCATAGATTTTTTTCTTTTGCTGGTATGTGAAACTAGGTGGTATAAATTTAGTGACAATGTAATTAGCATAATCAGCATACCATGGAGCAGTATGAGAAGCATTTATGACATTTAATTGTTCATCAGGAAAGCTATCATCAATAGGTAGTGGGTCATTAAGAACATTTTCTAACCTAGACAAGTTGTCTGCAAGGGGGTTCTCAGCTCCCTTTCTATCAATAATATGCAGATCAAATTCTTGTAGCAAGAGAACCCATCTAATAAGTCTAGGTTTAGCATCTTTCTTGTCCATAAGATATTTAATAGCAGCATGATCCGTGTGAATAGTTACTTTAGAATCAACAATATAAGGTCTGAACTTATCACAAGCAAATACAACTGCTGAAAATTCTTTTTCAGTAGTGGCATAATTTCTCTGAGCATTGTCTCGAGTTTCACTAGCATATTGAATAACATTTAATTTCTTATCAATTCTTTGCCCTAGAACAACACCTACAGCATAATCACTAGCATCACACATAATTTGAAAAGGTAAATTCCAATCAGGTGGCTGAACAATAGGTGCAGAGATTAATGCTTTCTTAAGTATTTCAAAGGCTTCTACACAATCATCATCAAAGATGAATGGTATATCTTTTTGTAATAAATTAGTCAGAGGCTGAGAATTTTTTTGAGAAGTCCTTAATGAACCTCCTATAAAAACCGGCATGACCAAGGAAACTTCTTATACCTTTGATGTCCTTGGGACACGACATCTTTTCAATAGCATCAACTTTAGCTTTATCAACTTCAATGCCTCTTTCAGAAATTTTGTGCCCCAAGACAATACCTTCATTAACCATAAAGTGGCATTTCTCCCAATTCAAGACAAGGTTAGTTTCTTCACATCTCTGCAAAACTCGATCAAGGTTGCTTAAGCAATCATCAAAAGAGGATCCATAAACGGAGAAATCATCCATGAATACCTCACATATCTTTTCACAAAAGTCAGAAAATATAGCCATCATGCATCTTTGAAAGGTAGCAGGTGCATTACATAAACCAAAAGGTATACGTCTATAAGCAAAAGTACCGAAAGGGCAAGTAAAAGTGGTCTTAGATTGATCATCAGCTGACACAGGTATTTGGGAGAAACCAGAATAACCTTCTAGAAAGCAAAAATGTGTATGTTTGGATAATCTTTCTAGCATTTGATCAATAAAATGTAAGGGGTAATGATCTTTTTTAGTAGCCTTATTTAATTTGCGGAAATCAATTACCATCCTATAACCTGTAATAATTCTTTGCGGAATCAATTCATCTTTATCATTAGGAACGACAGTAATACCTCCCTTCTTAGGAACACAATGGACATGACTTACCCACTGACTATCAGCAACGGGATAAATTATACCTGCCTCAAGGAGCTTTAGTATTTCTTTTCTGACCACTTCTTTCATCTTAGGATTTAGTCATCGTTGGTGATCAATAACTGGTTTGGCATCTTTTTCCAAATTTATTTTCTGTTGACATAGAGTGGGACTAATGCCCTTAAGATCATCAAGAGTATATCCAATAGCAGCACGGTGCTTCTTCAGAGTTTTCAATAATTTTTCTTCCTCCTTCTCTGAAAGGTTAGCACTAATAATAACAAGATATATCTTCTTTTCATCAAGATAAGCATATTTAAGAGTATCAGGAAATGGTTTAAGCTCAAACACGGGATCACCCTTGGGTGGAGGAGGATCCCCTAAGATTTCAATAGGCAAGTTGTGTTTCAGAATAGGTCCCTGTTTAAAGAACACTTCATCTATTTCCCTTCTTTCATTCATATACATATCATTTTCATGGTCTAGCAAATATTGTTCTAAAGGATCACTAGAGGTACGGCAATAGAAGCAAGACCAATAATTTCATCTTTACTAGGCAATTCTTCTTCACGATGTTGTCAACTAAATTTGGAAAAGTTGAACTCATGAGACATATCACCTAAACCAATATTAATAACATCCTTTTTGCAGTCTATCCTAGCATTAGAAGTGTTTAAGAAGGGTCTACCAAATATAATGGGACAAAAGCTATCTTGTGGGGAACCAAGAACAAGAAAATCAGTAGGATATTTAGTTTTCCCACACAAGACTTCAACATCTCTAACAATTCCCATTGGTGAAATAGTATCTCTGTTGGCAAGTTTAATGGTGACATCAATTTCTTCTAACTTAGCAGGTGCAATATCATGCATAATTTCTTTGTATAAGTCAATAGGTATTGCACTAGCACTAGCACCCATATCACACAAGACATGATAACAATGATCTCCTATTTTAACAGAAATAACAGGCATGCCTACCACAGGTCTATGTTTATCTTTAGCACAAGGTTTAGCAATTCTAGCAGTTTCATCAGAAAAATAAATAACATGCCCATCAATATTATCAGCCAAGAGATCCTTAATAATAGCAATATTAGGCTCAACATTAACTTGCTCAGGAGGTGTATAGGTTCTAATATTGCTCTTACTAACCATATTTGAAGCTTTAGCATGATCTTTTATCCTAACAGGAAAAGGTGGCTTCTCAACATAAGCAGTAGGAATAATAGGATCAATATAAGTGGCAATCTTTTCTTCAACTTTAATAGGTGCAACTACTTTTATTTCAATGGGAGGATTATATTTAAACCACTTCTCCTTAGGAAGATCAACATGAGTAGCAAAAGATTCACAGAAAGAAGCTACTATCTCAGAGTCAAGTCCATATTTAGTGCTAAATTTACGGAAAACATCGGTATCCATAAAAGATTTAACACAATCAAACTTAGGTGTCATACCTGACTCCTTACCTTCGTCGAGATCCCAATCTTCAGAGTTGCGTTTAATTCTTTCCAATAAATCCCATTTTAATTCAATACTCTTCATCATAAAAGAGCCAGCACAAGAAGTATCGAGCATGGTGCGGTTGCTATCAGAAAGCCGAGCATAAAAATTTTGAATAATCATTTCTCTTGAGAGCTCATGATTGGGGCATGAATATAACATCGAATTAAGCCTCCCCCAAGCTTGAGCGAGGCTTTCTCCTTCGCGAGGCCAAAAATTATATATATAATTACGATCACGATGAACAAGATGCATAGGATAAAACTTCTGATGAAATTCCAATTTCAATCGTTTGTAGTTCCATGATCCCATATCATCACATAGCCTATACCATGTCAATGCGTCTCCCTCCAAAGATAAAGGGAATGATGTCTACTACACAACCTTCTTCTTGTAGACGTTGTTGGGCCTCCAAGTGCAGAGGTTTGTAGGACAGTAGCAAATTTCCCTCAAGTGGATGACCTAAGGTTTATCAATCCGTAGGAGGCGTAGGATGAAGATGGTCTCTCTCAAGCAACCCTGCAACCAAATAACAAAGAGTCTCTTGTGTCCCCAACACACCCAATACAATGGTAAATTGTATAGGTGCACTAGTTCGGCGAAGAGAGATGGTGATACAAGTGGTATATGGGTGGTAGATAATAGTTTTTGTAATCTGAAAATATAAAAACAGCAAGGTAACTAATGATAAAAGTGAGCGTAAACGGTATTGCAATGCGTTGAAACAAGGCCTAGGGTTCATACTTTCGCTAGTGCAAGTTCCCTCAACAATAATAACATAATTGGATCTCATAACTATCCCTCAACATGCAACAAAGAGTCACTCCAAAGTCACTAATAGCGGAGAACGAACGAAGAGATTATGGTAGGGTACGAAACCACCTCAAAGTTATTCTTTCCAATCAATCCGTTGGGCTATTCCTATAAGTGTCACAAACAGCCCTAGAGTTCGTACTAGAATAACACCTTAAGACACAAATCAACCAAAACCCTAATGTCACCTAGATACTCCAATGTCACCTCAAGTATTCGTGGGTATGATTATACGATATGCATCACACAATCTCAGATTCATCTATTCAACCAACACATAGAACCTCAAAGAGTGCCCCAAAGTTTCTACTAGAGAATCACGACGAAAACGTGTGCCAGCCCCTATGCATAGGTTCATGGGCGGCACCCGCAAGTTGATCACCAAAACTTACATCAAGTGAATCACTTGGTATCCCATTGTCACCACAGATACGCACGGCAAGACATACATCAAGTGTTCTCAAATCCTTAAAGACTCAATCCGATAAGATAACTTCAAAGGGGAAACTCAATCCATTACAAGAGAGTAGAGGGGGAGGAGAAACATAAGATCCAACTATAATAGCAAAGCTAACATCAAGATCATGCCAAATCAAGAACACGAGAGGGAGAGATCAAACACATAGCTACTGGTACATACCCTCTGCCCCGAGGGAGAACTACTCCCTCCTCGTCATGGAGAGCACCGGGATGATGAAGATGTCCACCGGAGAGGGATTTCCCCCTCCGACAGGGTGCCGGAACGGGTCTAGATTGGTTTTTGGTGGCTACGGAGGCTTCTGGCGGCGGAACTCCCGATCTATTGTGCTCCCCGATCGTTTTAGGGTATATGGAGATATATAGGCGGAAGAAGTATGTCAGGGGAGCCACGAGGATCCCACGAGGGTGGAGGGCGCGCCCCCTTCCTCGTGGCTTCCTTGTTGCTTTCCTGACGTGCACTCCAAGTCTCCCAGGTTGCTTTCCTTCCAAAAATAAGTTCCGTGAAGTTTCAGGTCAATTGGAATCCATTTGATTTTCCTTTTCTGCGATACTCTAAAACAAGGTAAAAACAGAAACTGGCACTGGGCTCTGGGTTATTAGGTTAGTCCCAAAAATCATATAAAATAGCATATAAATGCATATAAAAAAAATCCAAGGTTGACAATATAATATCATGGAACAATAAAAAATTATAGATACGTTGGAGACGTATCAGCATCCCCAAGTGTAGGATCGAAAGTATGTCTATAGGGGGGGGTGATTAGACTACTTGACCAAATAAAAACTTAACCTTTTCCCAATTTTAGTTCTTGGCAGATTTAAGCTATTTTAGGACAAGTCAAGCAATCATCACACAATTCAAGCAAGCATGCAAAGAGTATATTGGCAGCGGAAAGTAAATCATGCAACTTGCAAGAATGTAAAGGGAAGGGTTTGGAGAATTCAAACGCTATTGGAGACACGGATGTTTTTCCCGTGGTTCGGATAGGTGGTGCTATCCTACATCCATGTTGATGGAGACTTCAACCCACGAAGGGTAACGGTTGCGCGAGTCCACACAGGGCTCCACCCAAGGGCAACAGTTGCGCGAGTCCACACAGGGCTCCACCCACGAAGGGTCCATGAAGAAGCAACCACCCACAAAGGGTCCACGAAGAAGCAACCTTGTGTATCCCACCATGGCCATCGCCCACGAAGGACTTGCCTCACTAGCGGTAGATCTTCACGAAGTAGGCGATCTCCTTGCCCTTACAAACTCCTTGGTTCAACTCCACAATCTTGTCGGAGGCTCCCAAGTGACACCTAGCCAATCTAGGAGACACCACTCTCCAAGAAGTAACAAATGGTGTGTAGGTAATGAACTCCTTGCTCTTGTGCTTCAAATGATAGTCTCCCCAACACTCAACTCTCTCTCATAGGATTTGGATTTGGTGGAAAGAAGATTTGAGTGGAAAGCAACTTGGGAAGGCTAGAGATCAAGATTCATATGGTAGGAATGGAATGTCTTGGTCTCAACACATGAGTAGGTGGTTCTCTCTCAGAACATATGAGTTGGAATGATGTGTGTGTTCTGATGGCTCTCTCACTGAATGAGAAAGAGGTGGAGGGGTATATATAGCCTCCACACAAAATCCAACCGTTACACACAATTTACGAATCTCGGTGGGACCGAATCAGAAAACTCGGTCTGACCGAAATAGTAAACCTAGTGACCGTTAGGAATTTCGGTGGGACTGACATGCAACTCGGTAGGACCGATTCGGTTAGGGTTTGGGCATAACGTAATCTCGGTGAGACCGATTACACAAACTCGGTGAGACCGAATTTGGTAATTAGCTAACCAGAGAGTTGGTCAGGCAAACTCGGTGGGACCGATTTGCTCTTTCGGTGAGACCGAAAAGTTACAAAGGGGAAACACTGAGTTTACATTGCAATCTCGGTGGGACCGATTCGCTCTTTCGGTGGGACCGAAAAGTTACGAAAGGGAAACAGAGAGTTTGCAACCCCATCTCGGTGGGACCGAGATCCTTATCGGTAGAACCGAATTGCTAGGGTTTGGCAGTGGCTAATGACAAGTGAAACTCGGTGGCGCCGGATAGGAAGAATCGGTAGGACCGAGTTTGGCTTAGGGTTTAGGTCATATGTGGATATGGGAAAGTAGTTGAGGGTTTTGGAGCATATCACTAAGCACATGAAGCAAGAGGCTCATTAAGCAACACCTCATCCCTCCTTAATAGTATTGGCTTTTCCTAAAGACTCAATGTGATCTTGGATCACTAAAATATAAAATGAAGAGTCTTGAGCTTTTGAGCTTGAGCCAATCCTTTGTCCTTAGCATTTTGAGGGTTCCACTTTCACATCCATGCCATGCCAATCATTGATCCTTCCTGAAATAATCATCTTGGAATAGCATTAGCTCAATGAGCTATATGTTGTTATGAATTACCAAAACCACCTAGGGATAGTTGCACTTTCAATCTCCCCCTTTTTGGTAATTGATGACAACATATAGATCAAAGCTTCGATAAAAGATAATAATCATGAAATATATCGTCGCTTTGAGAAGTATGTGATAAGTAAGAGCTCCCCCTAAATTTGTGCATATTTAAAATTTGCTTTGGACTGCAAATGCACAAAGAGTTAGAGTCATGGGTTACTCTTCCATGTCACATACATCTTGGTGGAGCGCTCAAAAATGATAAGAATGAAATACATGCACTCATCACCAAGAATAGTGAATGATCACAAACAATAGATAGAATGATAATATTTAAGCAAGCATTAAGCAAACATTAAGTGTAGCTTATGATCAAACACATGATCATCAATGTCCCACAAATAATGACGTAGTATCAAGCACTCAAAAGCAAACAAGTTCGAAAACCACCAAATAAAGCAAGAGAGAAAAGCAACACTCTCTCTCTCGAAGCCTATGATCTATACATCTTCTCCCCCTTTGGCAACAAGTTACCAAAAAAGTTCCTAGAAAATGCATAGCACTAGATCGACGCTCAGGCTTGATTTTCAGGTGGTGGTGGAGTCCGGAGCACTCCAAGAACGAAGCCTTCGGTAGACGTGGTCGGAGTCGAGGCTGAAGTGGATGCTGGAGCTGGTGGAACTGAGGCTGTGGCTGGTGTAGACGTTGTAGCTCTGGTGTCAGCAACTGGCAGTGCAGACGATCTCGGACCTCGTGGCACCCTCGCAAAAGCATCAGTCGTGGTCCTGCCTCTCCTCTCATTCATGTCCTCCTGGAGCTGCTCCACGGCAGTCTGTATCTCTGTCACCTTGATGTCCAAGTCATAGAACCTCTGTTCCATGATCCTCTCTAAACTCACCTGGTTCTGAGTCAGGGTGGCTATACTCTGCTCAATCCGCAGGGTGGACGCAATCAGGTAACCAAGCTGCTCTTGTTTGGTTTTCAAGAAGTAATCAGATGCCTCCGCTTGAGTAGGCATCCTGGCAGCTTTCTCATTCTTCGCCTTCTCCTTCTGTGCTTGTGCATGGGCAGATGATGGTTCATTCTCAGTCATAACAACTTCATTGTTCTCAAAATCTGGACGGATGGGCAGGTGTTCCTTATCCAACAAATATACGCCCGTGCCCATCTTGGAGTTGATGAGCTCCTGAATCTGAGGGGCATATCCACAGCTCCTCTTCTGATCTGCCGCAGTCCTTTTGATTGTTTCCACTATGAGGCTCATGACTTTGAATTTTTGAGGCACGTCAAAAACATGAAGCAAATTGATCGCGTGACCTCTGATCATCTTGTGATCTCCAGACTTGGGCAGAAGGGTGTGCCTGAGGATCCAGTTGATCGTAGGCAATCCTGATAGCAGATAATGCACTGAGCCAAACTTGAACGTGTCAAGTGCTTCATTCGGAATCTCCTTGTACATGTTGTACATGGAGTTGTGGTCCATATTTTTCTTGGCATAAATTTCCAAGTCATCTGCTTGCTCCTCTGGGGCATTGATTAGCTTCGCCCATTCCTCAACAGTAGAGTTGTACCTTGTACCTTCTGACATCCATGTGATCCTGCCATCCGGATAAAAGTGTGCTGTGGAGTAGAATTGCATGATCAGCTCCTCGTTCCACTTTGTGAGCTTCTGCCCAACAAAGTCTGCAACTCCACACGCACTAAAGCTGTCAAATACTCCAGGGTAGTACTCTTCATTGTCCTTGATATAGGTCCAGTCGACCCATCTCATGTCACATACAATTGGCTTCTTGTCAAGTAGCACTGTCTCATAGAAATCTTGCTGCTCCTTGGTATGAAACCTGTAGTCCACTGCAGTCCTTCTCCTAGAAGCATATGGATCTGCTTCTCTCCATTTCCTGAGCCCTGAGTCTCTCCTGAGCTTCATATCCTCAGCCACAGGATGAGCATCGTTGTGGTCTGGGATCTTGGGCTTGAGCTTCCGAAGTACATTCTCTTCTTCTTCCTCTGCAACAGTCTCAGGCACTGGGGCCTTGTTCTTCTCAGTGGCAGGAATGCTCCTTGTATTTCTCTTTGGTGCACTCTTAGGCTTAGATGCAGCCTTAGGTGCTTCCTTGGGCTTGGATGCAGCTCCCCCTGACCTTATGGCATCTCCCATAAGCTTGGGTGCCTTGGGCGCTGGTGCAGCTGCCTCTTCTTCCTCGTCCTCTTCCATGATGGAAGCTTTGCCAAGCACCCTAGCCACAGTCTTCTTCACCCTCTCCTTCCTTTTCTTGCCCTCAGCTACAGCTGGCTCTTGGGAAGTGGGCTTCTCAGTTGAGGCTCTAGCCTTTGACATGGGCTGCCTGCCTGCTGGCCTCTTGATTTTCAGACCTGGCTTAGTGCCTTGGGCTGGCTCAATTCTCTTGGAGGTGGCCTCTTCCTCTGCCACATAGTCCTCATCTTCTGAATCTGAGGTTCTCTTCTTCCTTTGCCTAGTGGCAGCTTTGGGCAGGTTGCTGGGTGTGCTCCTGCTGCCATCATCTGAGGAGCTTGAGGGGCTAGTGCCCTCACTCAACTGCACTTGCTGCCCTGACAAGTTTTGGCTGTCGCTCTGGTCTGACATGATGCAAACTGACTACTGACCCTGTGAATAGATTATAGAGGAGATAGAGTGGATGAGCATCACAAAATGCAGAGATTTTTGCAAAAAGAATGATCCAAAAACTTAGTTTTAGTTTCCCACTGAAATCATCTTGGATCTACCGATTTTCAAACTCGGTGATACCGAAGCAGTTTTGGAACCTAAACTAGTGAACTCGGTAGGACCGAGTCACAGTTCGGTGGCACCGAGACTGCTAGGGTTTCACTGAGTTCAAAAATCGGTCACACCGATAAGTAATTCTCGGTCAGACCGATTCTCACTTGTGCAATGGCATAAGCCAAATCGGTGGGACCGAGTTTTTCAACTCGGTGGGTCCGAGATGGTTTCGGCGGAAACCTAAACCTAGAATTTTCGAATCAAACCTAATCTATGAGCGTTTTGACTGGATAGAAGTTTATAAACGTGGCTAGAAACAATATGATCACAATGTGCTAGGAATCAGATTGAGGAATAGCACAAATATTAAGTCCATACCCTAGTTCGGCGGGGACTTGCTACGGCGGCAACGGCGGGGCAGAAATCCCGTTGACGGCGACGGAGACCAGCGACAGGAGGCTGCTGGCGGCGAGAAGACGATCCGGAGACCTCGAGGGCAGAGCAGGCTATCGCGCGGGCGAAGGGGTTCGGAGAAATTTCCAAATTTTTCCCGGGACTATATATAGCCCGACCCTGTCAGTGTGACCGAGTGGAACAACTCGGTGGCACCGAGATTCATAACTGTGTGCAGTTACTGAAACTCGGTGTGACCGAAAGGTTCAAATCAGTTGCACCGAGATCGAAAACCTAGATCAACTTAATGATCTCGGTAGTACCGAAAGTGGAGTATCGGTCAGACCGAGAATCATAAAGAGGTTTTGGAAGTTTAAGTCTATGACGAATCGGGGACTCCGAGCGCTCCTCACACAGAGTGGTTCGAATCTGACTTGATCAAATTTTGTGATGCAGCATGAATAGAGTTTGAGACAAGAAAAGCATAGATAGCTAGAGGAGGTTCTTAGGCATTCTTGTCCATCCACTTGGCAAAAAGAAATAAAGCCAAACAATCAAAAACAACAAGTGGATGTCCTCGAATGAGTAAAATATGCAACCAGCATGCTCACACAATAAGATGGCAAATGAAATATGTGGCAAGGCATGCACAACCAATTCTAGCATCTATCAAGCAATTTGCGATGACTAGGTCATCTATATATGAGTATATTGACTTAGGAGTCAAGTGAGAACACTTGATCATAGGTCATACTCATCGTTTAAGCTCAAGTGGGGCTACCACTTTTACATAAAGCATTGTTGTGTTCACATCTTTAGAGTTGCTTTAGCTCAAGTCTTAGAGTAAAGCTCCCCCTAGATGTGATATCCCCCCTAAGAGGGATGAACTAACCTTGGGTTTTGTCGATGATGACTTCATGTAGATATTGAAGATGTGGATGCTCAATGTTGATGTAGATCTCTTGGAGCTATCCATTTGAGTGAATTGCACTTTCAATACCTACATGGGTTAGTCCCACAAGGAACAAACAAGGATATCCATAGACATAGAGTGATGCACACAAAAGATGATGTCCATGAAAACTTTTAGGTTACCTTGTCCCTTGTCTTACCAACAAGAGGGTTTGTGACTCCTTGAACTAGTGCAAGATGTGGAAGTTGATTGCACTTGTTCTTGCCAAAATGATAAGAGTGAAGTATGTTGGCGGAGTCACCCTCAAGAACTCTCTAGTTCTTCTTCTTTTGGATCCACATCATCTTGATGGGAATCCTTGGAGTTGTAGTCATACTTGATGAAGTGGAACTTGAAGTAGTCTTGGGAATCCACTTGACTAAGGTCTTAGGAGCTTCTTCAAATGCATCAATTTCCTCTTGAAGCTTGTCCTTCCCTTTTTGCTCGTAGTCTTGTGGTGGAAGATCATCTTGAGCTTGTGTCCCCTTGAAAGAAGTATACTTCTCTTGTTGAGGGACAAACTTCATCTTGGGGTATTGATCTTCTTCCCATTCAACTCCATTGGCATTGAACTTTCGTTCAAAACCAACACCTTGATTCTTCCGGTGCATTCCTTGCTTGCGCACAATTTCCTCGAATTGCTTACTCCCGGCAAGGCTTTTGTACACTCCTTTCTCTATAACTCCCTTCAATAAGCTATTTTCTTGCTCAAGTGTAACTTGGCTAAGAGAATCATTAGTGGAATCAAGAGAACTACTAGAAGCAACAATATTGGATTTAGCATGATCATTGTTACTACTAGAGGAAGAATCTTTCTTGTTAGACTTGACTTGAGGCATGTAAGTGGATAAGAGTAAACGCTTGGCAATGTAAGAAGAACTTTTCTTGCAGAGATCATCATTGATTGCCTTTAAGAACTCATGCTATTGCTCAAGATTGAGCTTTTAAAAGTGTAGTTTCTCATGAGCTCTTAAAAGTTCTCGATGATCTTCGAAGATAGTGTCATGAGCTAACTTAAGAGTTTTTAGTTCTTTAGTTAGAGCCTCAATCTTCTCCTTATCATTGTCATTTGTTTTATCTTGATTAGCATGATTAATTGGTCTTTCATCATAGTATTCATTACTAGAGTTTTCACCAAGCAAATCATCACCTAACAAGTCATCTTCATCACTATTGAAATCAACATACTCGGGGTGTGTTACCTTAGGACCTTTGGCCATGAAGCATCTTCCAGTTCCTTCATTTGGTGAGTCAAATATGTCGTAGGAGTTGGTTGACACAAGTGCTAGACCGGCAACACCTTCATCTTGAGTATCTTCGGAGTCGGAGTGATAACTTCTCTCGGAGTGGCTGTCGGAGTCGGAGCCGGATACCCATTCACCAACATGAGCTTGATGTCTTCGTCTTGTGTAGCTCCTTGATGATTTTTCCTTCCTTTCCGAATCCTTGCTTCTCCGTGAGTATCTTCGTTCATAACGATCATCTCTACTCCTTCTCTCTCTTGGTGGTGATCCTTTGCTTCTTCTTTTTGGAGAATCTTCTCTTCTCTTGTAGGGAGCCGTACACTCATTGGAATAGTGTCCGGGTCTTCCACAGTTGTAACAGTTTCGCTCTCAACTAGAAGATCTTTTGTCATTGTAGGACCTTGACTTGGAGCTTCTATCTTTGCTTCTACTCTTGTAGAACTTGGTTGAAGTTCTTCACCATTAAGCTCAATTCTTCATTGAAGTCTTGTTTCTCACTTGATGATGTAGGGGCTTCACATGAGGCTTTATAGGCACCACTTGATTTGTTATGAAGTTCCTCTTTATCCTTAAGTGACATCTCATGAGCAACAATTCTTCCAATCACCTCCGTTGGCTTGAGATCTTTGTAATTGGGCATCATTTGGATCAATGTGCACACGGTATCATATTTTCCGTCCAAGGCTCTTAGGATCTTCTTGATGATGAATCTATCGGTCATCTCTTCACTTCCTAAGCCGGCAATCTCATTTGTGATGAGAGCAAGCCTAGAGTACATTTCAGCGACACCTTCACCATCCTTCATCTTGAACTTGTCAAGTTGGCTATGAAGCACATCCAACTTGGATTCCTTGACGGAGTCGATACCTTCGTGCATATCAATCAAGGTGTCCCAAATTTCCTTTGCATTCTCAAGGCGGCTGATTTTGTTGAATTCTTTGGGGCACAATCCGTTGAAGAGAATATCACAAGCTTGAGCATTGTATTGCAACATCTTCAACTCATCCGCGGTAGCTTCACGGTTTGGTTCTCTCCCATCAAAGAAGTCACCTTGCAAACCAACACACACAATAGCCCAAACAGCGGGGTTATGTCCAAGAATATGCATTTTCATTTTATGCTTCCAACTAGCAAAATTAGTACCATCAAAGTAAGGACCTCTACGGTGATAATTTCCCTCGCTAGACGCCATACTCTCCTAGGTTGTGAAACCAAGGCTATGACCACCAAAAGCTATGGAGATCAAGAAAATGGAGACCAAAGCTCTGATACCACTTGTAGGATCGAAAGTATATCTAGAGGGGGGGTGATTAGACTACTTGACCAAATAAAAACTTAACCTTTTCCCAATTTTAGTTCTTGGCAGATTTTAGCTATTTTAGGACAAGTCCAGCAATCATCACACAATTCAAGCAAGCATGCAAAGAGTATATTGGCAGCGGAAAGTAAAGCATGCAACTTGCAAGAATGTAAAGGGAAGGGTTTGGAGAATTCAAACGCTATTGGAGACACGGATGTTTTTCCCATGGTTCGGATAGGTGGTGCTATACTACATCCACGTTGATGGAGACTTCAACCCACGAAGGGTAACGGTTGCGCGAGTCCACACAGGGCTCCACCCAAGGGCAACGGTTGCGCGAGTCCACACAGGGCTCCACCCACGAAGGGTCCACGAAGAAGCAACCACCCACAAAGGGTCCACGAAGAAGCAACCTTGTGTATCCCACCATGGCCATCGCCCACGAAGGACTTGCCTCACTAGCGGTAGATCTTCACGAAGTAGGCGATCTCCTTGCCCTTACAAACTCCTTGGTTCAACTCCACAATCTTGTCGGAGGCTCCCAAGTGACACCTAGCCAATCTAGGAGACACCACTCTCCAAGAAGTAACAAATGGTGTGTAGGTAATGAACTCCTTGCTCTTGTGCTTCAAATAATAGTCTCCCCAACACTCAACTCTCTCTCATAGGATTTGGATTTGGTGGAAAGAAGATTTGAGTGGAAAGCAACTTGGGAAGGCTAGAGATCAAGATTCATATGGTAGGAATGGAATGTCTTGGTCTCAACACATGAGTAGGTGGTTCTCTCTCAGAACATATGAGTTGGAATGATGTGTGTGTTCTGATGGCTCTCTCACTGAATGAGAAAGAGGTGGAGGGGTATATATAGCCTCCACACAAAATCCAACAGTTACACACAATTTACCAATCTCGGTGGGACCGAATCAGAAAACTCGGTCTGACCGAAATAGTAAACCTAGTGACCGTTAGGAATTTCGGTGGGACTGACATGCAACTCGGTAGGACCGATTCGGTTAGGGTTTGGGCATAACATAATCTCGGTGAGACCGATTACACAAACTCAGTGAGACCGAATTTGGTAATTAGCTAACCAGAGAGTTGGTCAGGCAAACTCGGTGGGACCGATTTGCTCTTTCGGTGAGACCGAGTGGAACTCGGTGAGACCGAAAAGTTACAAAGGGGAAACACTGAGTTTACATTGCAATCTCGGTGGGACCGATTCGCTCTTTCAGTGGGACCGAAAAGTTACGAAAGGGAAACAGAGAGTTTGCAACCCCATCTCGGTGGGACCGAGATCCTTATCGGTAGAACCGAATTGCTAGGGTTTGGCAGTGGCTAATGACAAGTGAAACTCGGTGGCGCCGGATAGGAAGAATCGGTAGGACCGAGTTTGGCTTAGGGTTTAGGTCATATGTGGATATGGGAAAGTAGTTGAGGGTTTTGGAGCATATCACTAAGCACATAAAGCAAGAGGCTCATTAAGCAACACCTCATCCCTCCTTAATAGTATTGGCTTTTCCTAAAGACTCAATGTGATCTTGGATCACTAAAATATAAAATGAAGAGTCTTGAGCTTTTGAGCTTGAGCCAATCCTTTGTCCTTAGCATTTTGAGGGTTCCACTTTCACATCCATGCCATGCCAATCATTGAGCCTTCCTGAAATAATCATCTTGGAATAGCATTAGCTCAATGAGCTATATGTTGTTATGAATTACCAAAACCATCTTGGAATAGCATCTTGCTAGTTTGCCTGACCAACTCTCTAGTTAGCTAATTACCAAATTCGGTCTCACTGACTTTGTGTAATCGGTCTCACCGAGATTACGTTATGCCCAAACCCTAACCATATCGGTCCTACCGAGTTGCGTGTCAGTCCCACCGAAATTCCTAACGGTCACTAGGTTTACTATTTCGGTCAGACCGAGTTTTCTGATTCGGTCCCACCGAGATTGGTAAATTGTGTGTAACCGTTGGATTTTGTGTGGAGGCTATATATACCCCTCCACCTCTTTCTCATTCAGTGAGAGAGCCATCAGAACACACACATCATTCCAACTCATATGTTCTGAGAGAGAACCACCTACTCATGTGTTGAGACCAAGACATTCCATTCCTACCATATGAATCTTGATCTCTAGCCTTCCCAAGTTGCTTTCCACTCAAATCTTCTTTCCACCAAAATCCAAATCCTATGAGAGAGAGTTGAGTGTTGGGGAGACTATCATTTGAAGCACAAGAGCAAGGAGTTCATTACCTACACACCATTTGTTACTTCTTGGAGAGTGGTGTCTCCTAGATTGGCTAGGTGTCACTTGGGAGCCTCCGACAAGATTGTGGAGTTGAACCAAGGAGTTTGTAAGGGCAAGGAGATCGCCTACTTCGTGAAGATCTACCGCTAGTGAGGCAAGTCCTTCGTGGGAGTTGGCCATGGTGGGATAGACAAGGTTGCTTCTTCGTGGACCCTTTGTGGGTGGTTGCTTCTTCGTGGACCCTTCATGGGTGGAGCCCTGTGTGGACTCGCGCAACCGTTGCCCTTGGGTGGAGCCCTGTGTGGACTCGCGCAACCGTTACCCTTCATGGGTTGAAGTCTCCATCAACGTGGATGTAGGATAGCACCACCTATCCGAACCACGGGAAAAAACATCCGTGTCTCTAATAGCGTTTGAATTCTCCAAACCCTTCCCTTTACATTCTTGCAAGTTGCATGCTTTACTTTCCGCTGCCAATATACTCTTTGCATGCTTGCTTGAATTATGTTATGATTGCTTGACTTGTCCTAAAATAGCTAAAATCGCCAAGAACTATAATTGGGAAAAGGTTAAGTTTTTATTTGGTCAAGTAGTCTAATCACCCCCCTCTAGACATACTTTCGATCCTACAAGTGGTATCAGAGCTTTGGTCTCCATTTGCTTGATCTCCATAGCTTTTGGTGGTCATAGCCTTGGTTTCACAACCTAGGAGAGTATGGCGTCTAGCAAGGGAAATTATCACCGTAGAGGTCCTTACTTTGATGGTACTAATTTTGCTAGTTGGAAGCATAAAACGAAAATGCATATCTTGGACATAACCCCGCTTTTTGGGCTATTGTGTGTGTTGGTTTGCAAGGTGACTTCTTTGACGGGAGAGAACCAAACCGTGAAGCTACCGCGGATGAGTTGAAGATGTTGCAATACAATGCTCAAGCTTGTGATATTCTCTTCAACGGATTGTGCCCCGAAGAATTCAACAAAATCAGCCGCCTTGAGAATGCAAAGGAAATTTGGGACACTTTGATTGATATGCACGAAGGTACCGACTCCGTCAAGGAACCCAAGTTGGATGTGCTTCAAATCCAACTTGACAAGTTCAAGATGAAGGATGGTGAAGGTGTCGCTGAAATGTACTCTAGGCTTGCTCTCATCACAAATGAGATTGCCGGCTTAGGAAGTGAAGAGATGACCGATAGATTCATCATCAAGAAGATCCTAAGAGCCTTGGATGGAAAATATGATACCGTGTGCACATTGATCCAAATGATGCCCAATTACAAAGATCTCAAGCCAACGGAGGTGATTGGAAGAATTGTTGCTCATGAGATGTCACTTAAGGATAAAGAGGAACTTCACAACAAATCAAGTGGTGCCTATAAAGCCTCATGTGAAGCCCCTACATCATCAAGTGAGAAACAAGACTTCAATGAAGAATTGAGCTTAATGGTGAAGAACTTCAACAAGTTCTACAAGAGTAGAAGCAAAGATAGAAGCTCCAAGTCAAGGTCCTACAATGACAAAAGATCTTCTAGTCGAGAGCGAAACTGTTACAATTGTGGAAGCTCCAAGTCACTAAAATTATTATTCAACATTGCATACTAAATTCCTCTGCATATTTAATAGTCCTATCCTCAATAGAATCATTAAAGAAGCAACATATGCAAACAATGCAAACATAACAGCAATCTGCCTAAACAGGATAGTCTGTAAAGAGTGCAGCAAGATCCATACTTACCTAACTCCAAAAATTATGAAAGAAAATTCTCACTGTAGTAAATTTATCAGAGCTTAATATGCAAAAGGTTTCAACATTTTATTACATTCTGAATTTTCTAGGGAATTATTGCAACAGCGGTAAACTTTCTGTTTTCAAACAACAACATGTGGACTTCTAAAATAGGCATAGTAAAGACTATCAATGCCACTTTTATTGAAATAAAATATGCAAAACATTGTTCTAAATAACAGCAAGCAAATCCTACCAAAATAAATTGACGCTCCAAGCAAAACACATATCATGTGGTGAATAAAAATATAGCTCCAAGTAAAGTTACCGATGGAAGTAGACGAAAGTGGGGATGCCTTCCGGGGCATCCCCAAGCTTAGGCTCTCGGCTATCCTTGAATATTACCTTGGGGTGCCTTGGGCATACCCAAGCTTAGGCTCTTGCCACTCCTTATTCCATAGTCCATCGAATCCTTACCCAAAACTTGAAAACTTCACAACACAAAACTTAACAGAAAACTCGTAAGCTCCGTTAGCGAAAGAAAACAAAACACCACTTCAAGGTACTGTAATGAACTCATTCTTTATTTATATTGGTGTTAAACCTACTGTATTACAACTTATCTATGGTTCATGTCCTCCTATACTACTCATAGATTCATCAAAATAAGCAAACAACACATCGAAAACAGAATCTGTAAAAAATAGAACAGTCTGTAGTAATCTGGATCAAACATATACTTCTGGAACTCATAAAATTCTCAATTAAATTTCTGGACGTGAGGAATTTATCTATTAATCATATGAAAAAATAATTAACTAAATATCACTTTCCAAATAAAAATGGCATCAATTCTCGTGAGCGCTAAAGTTTCTGTTTTTTTTACAGCAAGATCAACAAGAGTTTCCCCAAGTCTTCCCAACGGTTCTACTTGGCACAAACACTAATTAAAACATAAAAACTCAATCAAAACAGAGGCTAGATAGATTATTTATTACTAAACAGGAGCAAAAAGCAAGTAATAAAAATAAAATTGGGTTGCCTCCCAACAAGCGCTATCGTTTAACGCCCCTAGCTAGGCATGATGATTTCAATGATGCTCACATAGAAGATAAGAATTGAAACATAAAGAGAGCATCATGAAGAATATGACTAGAACATTTAAGCCTAACCCACTTACTATGCATAGGGATTTTGTGAGCAAACAATTTATGGGAACAAGAATCAACTTGCATAGGAAGGTAAAACAAGCATAACTTCAAAACTTTAAGCACATAGAGAGGAAACTTGATATTATTGCAATTCTACAAGCATATATTCCTCCCTCATAATAATTTTCAGTAGCATCATGAATGAATTCAACAATATTACCAGCACATAAAGCATTCTTTTCATGATCTACAAGCATAGAATTTTTATTACTCTCCACATAAGCAAACTTCTTCTCATGAATAGTAGTGGGAGCAAATTCAACAAAATAACTATCATGTGAGGCATAATCCAATTGAAAGCTAAAATCATGATGACAAGTTTCATGGTTATCATTATTCTTTAAAGCATACATGTCATCACAATAATCATCATAGATAGCAACTTTGTTCTCATAATCAATTGGATCCTCTTCTGAAATAGTGGATTCATCACTAAATAAATTCATGACCTCTCCGAAACCACTTTCATCAATATAATCATCATAAATAGGAGGCATGCTTTCATCATAAATTTGCTCATCAAAACTTGGGGGACAAAAAATATCATCTTCATCAAACATAGCTTCCCCAAGATTGTGGCTTTGCATATCATTAGCATCATAGATATTCAAGGAATTCATAGTAACAACATTGCAATCATGCTCATCATTCAAAGATTTAATGCCAAACATTCTAATGCATTCATTCTCTAGCACTTGAGCACAATTGTCGGAATCCTTATTCTCACGATAGATATTAAAAAGATAAAGCATATGAGGCAAACTTAATTCCATTTTTAATTTTCTTTTATAAACTAAACTAGTGATAAAACAAGAAACTAAAAGACTTGATTGCAAGATCTAAAGATATACCTTCAAGCGCTAACCTCCCCGGCAACGGCGCCAGAAAAGAGCTTGATGTCTACTACAAAACCTTCTTCTTGTAGACGTTGTTGGGCCTCCAAGTGCAGAGGTTTGTAGGACAGTAGAAAATTTCCCTCAAGTGGATGACCTAAAGTTTATCAATCCATAGGAGGCGTAGGATGAAGATGGTCTCTCTCAAGCAACCCTGCAACCAAATAACAAATAGTCTCTTGTGTCCCCAACACACCCAATACAATGGTAAATTGTATAGGTGCACTATTTCGGCGAAGAGATGGTGATACATGTGGTATATGGGTGGTAGATAATAGTTTTTGTAATCTGAAAATATAAAAACAGCAAGGTAACTAATGATAAAAGTGAGCGTAAACGGTATTGCAATGCGTTGAAACAAGGCCTAGGGTTCATACTTTCGCTAGTGCAAGTTCCCTCAACAATAGTAACATAATTGGATCTCATAACTATCCGTCAACATGCAACAAAGAGTCACTCCAAAGTCACTAATAGCGGAGAACAAACGAAGAGATCATGGTAGGGTACGAAACCACCTCAAAGTTATTCTTTCCAATCAATCCGTTGGGCTATTCCTATAAGTGTCACAAACAGCCCTAGAGTTCGTACTAGAATAACACCTTAAGACACAAATCAACCAAAACCCTAATGTCACCTAGATACTCCAATGTCACCTCAAGTATCCGTGGGTATGATTATATGATATGCATCACACAATCTCAGATTCATCTATTCAACCAACACATAGAACCTCAAAGAGTGCCCCAAAGTTTCTACTGGAGAATCACGACGAAAACGTGTGGCAACCCCTATGCATAGTTTCATGGGCGGCACCCGCAAGTTGATCACCAAAACATATATCAAGTGAATCACGTGGTATCCCATTGTCACCACAGATACGCACGGCAAGACATACATCAAGTGTTCTCAAATCCTTAAGGACTCAATCCGATAAGATAACTTCAAAGGGGAAACTCAATCCATTACAAGAGAGTAGAGGGGGAGGAGAAACATAAGATCCAACTATAATAGCAAAGCTCACGATACATCAAGATCGTGCCAAATCAAGAACACGAGAGAGAGAGAGATCAAACACATAGCTACTGGTACATACCCTCAGCCCCGAGGGAGAACTACTCCCTCCTCGTCATGGAGAGCACCGGGATGATGAAGATGTCCACCGGAGAGGGATTGCCCCCTCTGGCAGGGTGCCGGAACGGGTCTAGATTGGTTTTTGGTGGCTACGGAGGCTTCTGGCGGCGGAACTCCCGATCTATTGTGCTCCCCGATCGTTTTAGGGTATATGGAGATATATAGGTGGAAGAAGTACGTCAGGGGAGCCACCCCCCTGGGCGCTCCCCCTGCCTCGTGGCTTCCTCGTTGCTTTCCTGACGTGCACTCCATGTTTCCCGGGTTGCTTTACTTCCAAAAATAAGTTCCATGAAGTTTCAGGTCAATTGGACTCCGTTTGATTTTCCTTTTCTGCGATACTCTAAAACAAGGTAAAAACAGAAACTGGCACTGGGCTCTGGGTTAATAGGTTAGTCCCAAAAATCATATAAAATAGTATATAAATGCATATAAAACATCCAAGGTTGATAATATAATAGCATGGAACAATCAAAAATTATAGATACGTTGGAGACGTATCAGGGAAGACCTTCTTCTTGATAACATCATCGGGCATACCTGCAAGCTTAAATAATCCACAAACTTCATCCACATATATTAGGTGCTCATCAGGATGTAATGTTCCATCTCCTGCAAAAGGATTAGCTAGCAATTTTCTATCATACCCGAAGGAATTTCAAAGCAGACATTTTCATTTGCAGTAGGTTCAGTAGGTTGAGTAGGTGGAGGAGCAACTCTTTGCTCTACTGGTCGAGGTGAAGATACCCCAAACAAGCCGCTCAGAGGATTACTTTCCATAGTAACAAATGACAGTAAATTTCAGCACACTATATAAAGTTTTCCATACCAAAGTCCACCTACCAAAGGCGCTTCACTCCCCGGCAACGGCGCCAGAAACGAGTCTTGATGACCCACAAATATAGGGGATCTATCGTAGTCCTTTCGATAAGTAAGAGTGTCGAACCCAACAAGGAGCAGAAGGAAATGATAAGTGGTTTTCAACAAGGTATTCTCTGTAAGCACTGAAATTATAGGTAACAGATAGTTTTGTGATAAGATAATTCGTAACGAGCAACAAGTAACAAAAGAAAATAAAGTGCAGCAAGGTGGCCCAATCCTTTTCGTAGCAAAGGACAAGCCTGGACAAATTCTTATATAGAGAAAAGCGCTCCCGAGGACACATGGGAATTATCGTCAAGCTAGGTTTCATCACGATCATATGATTCACGTTCGGTACTTTGATAATGTGGTATGTGGGTGGACCGGTGCTTGGGTGCTTTCCTTACTGGGACAAGCATCCCACTTATGATTAACCTCTATTGCATGCATCCACAACTACAACAAAAGTATTAAGGTAAACCTAACCATAGCATGAAACATATGGATCCAAATCATCCCCTTACGAAGCAGCGCATAAGCTAGGGTTTAAGCTTCTGTCACTCTAGCAACCCATCATCTACTAATTACTTCCCAATGCCTTCCTCTAGGCCCAAATAATGGTGAAGTGTCATGTAGTCGACGTTCACATAACACCACTAGAGGAGAGACAACATACATCTCATCAAAATATCGAACGAATACCAAATTCACATGACTACTAATAGCAAGACTTCTCCCATGTCCCCAGGAACAAACGTAACTACTCACAAAGCATATTCATGTTCATAATCAGAGGTGTATTAATATGCATATAGGATCTGAACATATGATCTTCCACCAATAAACCAACTAGCATCAACTACAAGGAGTAATCAACACTACTAGCAACCCACAGGTACCAATCCCAGACTTAGAGATAAGAATTGGATACAAGAGATGAACTAGGGCTTGAGAGGAGATGGTGCTGGTGAAGATGTTGATGGTGATTGTCCCCCTCCCGATGAGAGGAGCGTTGGTGATGATTTCCCCCTCCCAGAGGGAAGTGTCCCCAGCAGAACAGCTCCGCAGGAGCCCTAGATTGGTTCCGCCAAGGTTCCGCTTCATGGCGGCGGAGTCTTGTCCCGAAAGCTTGCTTATGATATTTTCCTCAACAAAAGACTCCATATAGTAGAAGATGGGCATCGGAGGGCCACCAGGGGGCCCACGAGGCAGGGGGGCACGCCCAGGGGGGTAGGGTGCGCCCCCACCCTCGTGGCCAGGGTGTGGCTCCCCTCTGGAACTTCTTGCGCTCAGTATTTTTTATATATTCTGAAAATGACTTCCGTGAAGTTTCAGGACTTTTGGAGTTGTGCAGAATAGGTCTCTAATATTTGCTCCTTTTCCAGCCCAGAATCCCAGCTGCTGGCATTCTCCCTCTTTATGTAAACCTTGTAAAATAAGAGAGAATAGGCATAAGTATTGTGACATAATGTGTAATAACAGCCCATAATGCAATAAATATTGATATAAAAGCATGATGCAAAATGGACGTATCAAAAATGCGCTTGAAGATTAGAAAGATTAGAAAATATGCCATTGATAGTGAGGCTTGGTATCATTATGCTGTTGGATCAATCGTTACCTTAGTTGCGATCTTGATCGCATTTGTTGTTGCATTTAAATGCTTTAGCTAGAGAGTTATTTGTATGTTGCATTTTAGTGTTGTATGAACTTTATGTATGAACTTGTATTAATTTGGTCTATTCGGTGTTGTGTAATGAAGATGAGCCGGCAATGGATGTACGATGACCGATGCTCCCCCCAGTTCGTTAATGGCATGCAAACGTTTCTGCTTGCGGCTGAGGCAAATAAGTGGGCGGATGGTTTTATGCCTTGTCCATGTGCTGGCTGTATGAATGATCAAAATTACTCTAAGTCAAGAACCATTCACGTCTACCTGTTTGAGTCCGGTTTCATGCCCCACTATAATGTTTGGACCAAGCACGGAGAAAGAGGGGTTATGATGGAAGACAATGAAGAAGAAGAGGACGACGACAGCTATCCTGGCCATGGGTTCCCTGAATACGATGGTACAACAACGGGGGAAGAAGCTGAGCCGGCAATGCGGGAAGATGCTGAAGAAGAGGCATCAGATGAGCCCGCTGATGATCTAGGTCGGGCCATTGCCGATGCAAAGAGAAACTGTGCAAGTGAAAAGGAGAAGAAGAAGTTGCAGTGCATGTTAGAGGATCAAAAGAAATTGTTGTACCCGAATTGCGAAGCTGACAAGAAAAACCCGGGCACCACACTGGAGTTGCTGCAATGGAAGGCAGAGAATGGTGTATATGACAAGGGATTTGAAAAGTTGCTGATAATGTCAAAGAAGATGTTTCCAAAGGACAACGAATTGCCCGAGAGTACGTACGAAGCAAACAAGGATGTCTGCCCTCTAGGGTTAGAGGTGCACAAGATACATGCATGCCCTAATGACTGCATCCTCTACCGCGGTGAGTACGAGGATTTGAACGCGTGCCCGGTATGCGGTGCATTGCGCTATAAGATCAGCTGCGATGACCCTGGTGATGTCGAGGGCGAGCGCCCCTGAAAGAAGATTCCTGCCAAGGTGATGTGGTATGCTTGTATAATACCACGGTTGAAACGTTTGTTCCAAAACAAAGAGCATGCCAAGTTGATGCGATGGCACAAAGAAGACCGTAAGAAAGACGGGAAGTTGAGAGTACCCGCTGATGGGTCACAGTGGAGGAAAATCGAGAGAAAGTGCTCGGAGGACTTTGCAGGTGACGCAAGGAACGTATGGCTTGGTCTAAGTGCAGATGGCATTAATCCTTTTGGGGAGCAGAGAAGCAACCATAGCACCTGGCCTGTGACTCTACGTATGTATAACCTTCCTCCTTGGTTGTGCATGAAGCAGAAGTTCATTATGATGCCATTGCTCATCCAAGGCCCTAAGTAACCCGGCAACAACATTGATGTGTACCTAAAGCCATTAGTTGAAGAACTCTTACAGCTGTGGAATGGAAAATGTGTACTGCGTGGGATGAGATCGATTAGGAAGAATTTGACCTATAGGCATTGCTGTTCGTGACCATCAATGGTTGGCCTGCTCTCAATAACTTTTCAGGACAAACAAACAAGGGATACAGCGCATGCCCGCACTGTTTGGATGATACCGACATTATATATTTGAATAATTGTAAGAAGAATGTGTACCTGGGACATCGTCGATTTCTTCCGAGAAGGCATCCCATAAGAAAGAAAGGCAAGCATTTCAAAGGTGAGGTGGATCACCGGACGAAGCCTCGCCACCATACTGGTGATGATGTACATGATATGGTCAAGTATTTGAAGGTAATCTTTGCAAAGGCTCCTGGCGGGCAACCTATTCCGAATGACGTTGACGGGCGCGCACCCATGTGGAAGAAGAAGTTTATATTTTGGGACCTGCCCTATTGGAAAGACCTAGAGGTCCGCTCCGCAATCGACGTGATGCACGTGACGAAGAATCTTTGCGTGACCCTGCTTGGCTTCTTGGGCGTATATGGGAAGACAAAAGATACACCGGAGGCATGGGAGGACCAACAACGTATGCACGAAAAAGACGGCATACATCAGGGTCATGCCAGCTACGCTCTTACCAAAGAAGAGAAGGAAATCTTCTTTGAATGCCTGCTCAGTATGAAGGTACCGTCTGGCTTCTCACCGAATATAAAGGGAATAATAAATATGGCAGAGAAAAAGTTCCAGAACCTAAAGTCTGATGACTGCCACGTGATTATGACGCAATTGCTTTCGGTTGCATTGAGGAGGCTTCTACTGGAAAATGTTCGATTAGCCATTGTGAAGCTATGCGCATTCCTCAATGCAATCTCTCAAAAGGTAATCGATGCAGAAATCATAACAAGGTTAGAGAATGATTTGGTGCAATGTCTTGTCAGTTTCGAGTTGGTGTTCCCACCACCCTTGTTCAACATCATGGCGCACGTCCTAATTCACCTATGCAAAGAGATTAACATTCTGGGTCTTGTATTTCTACACAATATGTTCCCCTTTGAGAGGTTCATGGGAGTCTTAAACAAATATGTCCATAACCGTGCTAGGACAGAAGGAAGCATCTCCAAGGGCCATGAAAATGAGGAGGTCATTGAGTTTTGTATTGACTTTATTGCTGACCTTAAGCCGATTGGTGTTCCTGAATCGCGGCATAAGGGCAGACTGGGTGGAAATGGCATGCTAGGACCGGAACAAATAATATGTATATGCACGGGCATTCTCTCACTCAAGCACACTATACTGTTCTACAAAATTCTGCCTTGGTGGCTCCGTATATGGAGGAACACAAGAATATTCTACGCTCCAAACACCCGGAGCAGTCTAAGGACTGGATTGCACATGAACAAACGGGGACTTTCACCGGTTGGTTGCAGACACGTGCCATGCATGACGCCACTGTTGAAGATGACCTGTACTTGATGTCCCATTTACCATCTTCGAATATAATGACTTTCAAAGGGTACGAGATAAACGGGAATACATTTTACACGATCGCCCAAGATAAGAAGAGCACCAACCAAAACAGTGGTGTCCGCTTTGATGCAGCGACCAAGAGGGGAAAGGACACATTTTATGGTTACATAGAGGACATATGGGAACTTGACTATGGACATGGTTTGAAGGTCCCTTTGTTTAGGTGCAAATGGGTCAATATGACATGAGGCGGGGTAACAGAAGACCCGCAGTACGGAATGACAATAGTGGATCTCAACAATCTTGCGTACGCAGATGAACCATTCGTCCTAGCCAATGATGTGGCGCAGGTTTTCTATGTGAAGGACATGTCTACCAAGACAAGAAAAAGAAAAGATAAGGATGCGAATACATCATACGATGAGCCAAAGCGCTACATAGTTCTTTCAGGGAAAAGAAACATCATGGGAGTGGATGACAAGACAAACATGTCAGAAGATTATGAAAAGTTTGATGAAATTGCTCCCTTCACAGTGAATATTGACCCGAGCATCCAGTTAAATGATGAAGATTGTCCATGGTTACGGCACAAAGGGACACACGTGAAGAAAAAGTTTCACACACAAAGATCCCACTCTGGGATGTGATCGGGTTCACTGTCATCACTTTCTTCCGTAGTGAGTTTCCAGACTTGTATATCTGGAAAGTCCCACTTTGAACAAACCATAGGGAATCTTTGTAATAGTTAGGGTGCTTATGTGTTTTGGCATTTGAAACGTGTACTTTTGTGCTTCGGACGAACGTGTACCTTTCTGACTTCGTTTGCTATTTTTCAGCTCATTTACTAAATTTTTTAGAGCTAAATGACCCTGAAATTGAAAAGCACTACAAACGAACTCTTAAAAGGTTGAAAGTTGGCATTGTATTATCGTTTCACCCACATAGCATGTGCCAAAAAGTTGAGAGGGTTACGGCAAAAACTGGATGCACTTCATGTACACAATAGACTCTCTTTCTAAGTATCAAGATTTCGGGAAAAAACTCATCCGTTACAAAGGCATTTCATTTTTTAAACCTATTACAACTCCAGCCTTTTTTGTGCATTCAGTATGCACCATTCAAAGCCACGTCATCAACTTTCAACCCTTTCTGACATCATTTGCTATTTTTCATGCTTTTACTGATTTTTTGAGCTAAATGACCCTGAAATAGAAAAGTAGTACAAATGAACTCTGAAAAGGTTGAAAGTTGGCATGGTATCATCATTTCACCCACATAGCATGTGCCAAAAAGTTGAGAGGATTACGACAAAAACTGGATGCACTTCGTGTACAAAATGGACTATCTCTTTCGAAGTATCATGGTTTCGGACGAAAACTCATCTATTACAAAGACATTTCATTTTTTAAATAACATAAGTATTACCAAATTGAATATAATGATAAACAAAGTAATATTAAACATAAGAAAAAAAGAATCACTGAAAAATATATTTTTAAAGTTAAGTTATTCACATACTAGTGATTGACACAAATTTCAATTAATTCAAATTTAAACTATTCAAATTTGAAAACTATTGGCATTAACAGAAAGTTTGTAATTTTTTGTACCTAAAGAAAAAATATTCACAAAGAAACTCTAAATACAGCAAAAAACAACTCAGAAATAAATAAAGCAGAAAAGAAAAAAAAAGAAAAAAGCCCGCCTACTGGGCCACAGCGGCCTGCATACGACTAGAAACCCAACCTGTAGTTGGGTAAGGATGCAGGACCGCAAGTCCCAGTGGGCCCATAGGGCAGTGCGGCAGAGTTAGGCCCAGAAGCCTGCCATAGAGAGGAGTTCGAAACAGGAGTCAGGCCGGGGCTTTTAAACTGGTGCGGGCGCCCCTCGGCTAGCGAGGTGGGACTGATGACCGACAAGTATAGGGGATCAATTGTAGCTCTTTTCGATAAGTAAGAGTGTCGAACCCAACGAGGAGTAGAAGGAAATGACAAGTAGTTTCCAGTAAGGTTATGTCTGCAAGTGCTGGAATTGAAAGTAGCAGAGTAGTTTGATAGCAAGATAATTTGTAACGAGCAAGTAACGATAATAGCAACAAAAGTGCAGCAAGGTAGCCCAATTCTTTTGAGGCAAAGGACATGCCAAAACGCTCTCTTATGATAAGCAAAGCGTTCTTGAGGGTACACGGGAATTTCATCTAGTCACTTTCATCATGTTGGTTTGATTCGTGTTCGTTACTTTGATAATTTGATATGTGGGTGGACTGGTGCTTAGGTGTTGTTCTTACTTGAACAAACCTCCTACTTATGATTAACCCTCCCACAAGCATCCGCAACTACGAGAAAAGTATTAAGAATAAATTCTAACCATAACATTAAACTTTTTAATCCAATCGGTCCCTTACGGAATAGCGCATAAAATGGGGTTTAAGCTTCTGTCATTCCCGCAACCCATCATCTAATTGCTACTCCACAATGCATTCCCTTAGGCCCAAATATGGTGAAGTGTCATGTAGTCGATGTTCACATGACACCACTAAGGGAATCACAACATACATACATCGAACACATATCAAATTCACATGATTACTTGCAACATGATTTCTGCCGTGACCTCAAGAACAAAGGTAACTACTCAAAAATAACAATCATTCTCAAGATCAGAGGGGTATTAAATAGTATATTGGATCTGAACATATAATATTCCACCAAATAAACTATATAGTAATCAACTACAAGATGTAATCAACAGTCCTAGTCACCCACAAGTACCAATCTATAGTTACGGTAACAAGATTGAACACAAGAGATGAACTAGGGTTTGAGAGGAGATGGTGCTGTTGAAGATGTTGATGGAGATTTCCCTCCCCAAGATGGGAGAGTTGTTGGTGATGATGATGACAATGATTTCCCTCTCCGGGAGGGAAGTTCCCTTGGCAAAATCGCTCCACCGGAGGGCAAAAGTGCTCCTGCCCAAGTTCCGCCTCGACGCAGCGGCGCTTCATCCTGGAAGTCCTCCTCTTATTTTTTCTAGGTAAAAATGACTTATATACCAAAAGATGGGCACCGGAGGTGGGTCGAGAAGGCCACAACCCCCCAGGGTGTGCCAGGGGGCCCTGACGCGCCTAGGTGGGTTGTGCCCACCTGGTGGCCCCCTCTGGTAGTTATTTGCTCCAATAATTCTTATATATTCCATAAAAAAATCCCCGCGAAGTTTCAGCTCATTTGGAGTTGTGCATAATAGGTAGCCTGACATAGCTTTTTCAGGTCCAGATTTCCAGCTGCCGGAATTCTCCCTCTTGGTGTGTACCTTCCAAATTATGAGAGAAAAGGCATTAGAATTACTCCAGAAAGCATTATTTCTTGGGAAACGTAGTAATAATTCAAAATTTCCTACATGTCACCAAGATCAATCTAGGAGATGCTAGCAACGAGAGAGAGGGAGTGCATCTTCATACCCTTGAAGATCGCTAAGCAGAAGCATTATAAGGAACGCGGATGATGGAGTCGTACTCACGGCGATTCAAATCGCGGAAGATCCGATCCAACGCCGAACGGACGACGCCTCCGCGTTCAACACACGTACAACCCGGGGATGTCTCCTCCTTCTTGATCCAGGAAGGGGAGAGGAGAAGTTGAGGGAGAGCTCCGGCAGCACGACGGCGTGGTGGTGGAGCTTGTAGTTCTCCGGCAGGGCTTCGCCAAGCACTACGGAGGAGGAGGTGTTGGAGAGGGGGAGGGGCTGCGCCAGGGGAAGGGTATGGCAGCCCTCCCACCCACCCACTATTTATAAGGGGAAGGGGAGAGGGGCCGGCCCCCTAGATCCCATCTACAAAGGAGGGGGGGCAAGGGGGGACTTGCCCCCCAAGCCAGGTGGGAGGCGCCCCCACCCCCTAGGGTTTCTAACCCTAGGCGCCTAGGGCCCCTTGGGGGGGTGGGGCGCACCAGACCACCAGGGGCTGGTTCCCTCCCTTGTTCAGCCCACTTGGCCCACTGGGGCAGGTGGCCCCACCCGGTGGACCCTCGGACACCTTCCGGTGGTCCCGGTACAATACCGATAACCCCCGAAACCATTCCGTCGACTGAAACTGGACTTCCCATATATAAATCTTCACCTCTGGACCATTCCGGAACTCCTCATGTCGTTTGGGATCTCATCTGTGACTCCGAACAACCTTCGGTAACCACATACTATTTCCCATAACAACTCTAGCATCACCGAACCTTAAGTGTGTAGACCCTACGGGTTCGGGAACCATGCAGACATGACCGAGACATCTCTCCGTCCAATAACCAACAGCGGGATCTGGATACCCATGTTGGATTCCACATGTTCCATGATGATCTCATCGAATGAACCACGATGTCGAGGATTCAATCAATCCCGTATACAATTCCCTTTGTCTATCGGCATGTTACTTGCCCGAGATTCGATCGTTGGTATCTCTATACCTCGTTCAATCTCGTCACCGGCAAGTCTCTTTACTCATTCCTTAACGTATGATCCCATGGCTAACTCCTTAGTCACATTGAGCTCGTTATGATGATGCATTACTGAGTGGGCCCAGAGATACCTCTCCATCATACGGAGTGACAAATCCCAGTCTCGATTCGTGCCAACCCAACAGATACTTTCGGAGATACCTGTAGTGCACCTTTATAGCCACCCGTTACGTTGTGATGTTTGGTACACCCAAAGCATTCCTACGGTATCCGGGAGTTGCACAATCTCATGGTCCAAGGAAATGATATTGACATTAGAAAAGCTTTAGCAAACGAACTACACGATCTTGTGCTACGCTTAGGATTGGGTCTTGTCCATCACATCATTCTCCTAATGATGTGATCCCGTTATCAATGACATCCAATGTCCATGGTCAGGAAACCATGACCATCTATTGATCAACGAGCTAGTCAACTAGAGGCTTACTAGGGACATATTACGATCTATGTATTGACACAATTATTACGGTTTCCGGTTAATACAATTATAACATGAACACTAGACAATTATCATGAAGACGGAAATATAATAATAACCACTTTATTATTGCCTCTAGGACATATTTCCAACAGTCTCCTACTTGCACTAGAGTCAATAATCTTGTTACATTGTGATGAGTCAAACACCCATAGAGTTCTGGTGTTGATCATGTTTTCCTCGTGGAAGAGGTTTAGTCAACGGATCTGCGACATTCAGATCTGTATGCACTTTGCAAATATCTATGCCTCCATCCCGAATATATTCATGAATGGAGTTGAAGCGACGCTTGATATGCCCGGTATTCTTGTGAAACCTGAGCTCCTTGGCAAGGGCAATAGCTCCAGTGTTATCAGAGAAGAGAGTCATCGGGCCCGACACATTGGGAATAACTCCTAGGTCGGTGATGAACTCCTTCATCCAGACTGCTTCCTGTGCTGCCTCCGAGGCTGCTATGTACTCCGCTTCACTTGTAGATCTGTCAGGACCCCGATTCTAAGTCACACCGATCTAGCCTGTAGCACCTCATATCACTTTGCGGCCTCACGCACGGTATCCCCACCGTTGTCACCTTACCAAGGCCCGGGACCGTTTGCGCCTTTTGGCTCACGTATATGATAGTGTCGCTAGCATCCATATGACAGAGAACCCGGGCTGACATGACTAGTCGTGAACCCAAAGTGCCACTAACTTACTGGGACAGGCATACATGAATCAACCTCGAGCATGTCGGTCAACAGCATATGAATCCGGGCTGTAGCAACTAGGATAACAGGACTCCGGGAACCCGGGCTGTAGCAGGTTAATAGGACTCCGGATGTCTCCGCGTGACATTTCCCCGAAGGGACAGACACAGAAACGAAGTGAATCACATGCCGGCCAGTCTAAGTGTTCCGTAACAGTAGTGCTGGGCTAGCAGGACTCCGGTGAACCGGGCTGTAGCAGACTACTATGGCTCATGGAAGCACAAGACTACATTTCCCCATAAGAGAGGCAACCAAGGATAAACAACTAGATTGTCGCATCCCACACATACCAAGCATTTCAATCATACACACAATATGCTCGATATGTGTAAATACAACATGGCATCACAACAAAACTCGATGACTCAAAGTATTTATTCAATAGGCTCCGAGGAGCGAGATATTACAAGCATGGGTCTCATGACCCAACATTCAGAGCATACAAGTCAAAGCACATGCGGAAACTTAACATGTCTGAGTACAGACATCTACAAATGAAAAAGGCTGAGAAGCCTGTCTATCTACCAGATCCCGCCGAGGGCACAAGATCGTAGCTGAGGTATCAAGCTAAACGTCGAAGTCCACACGGAACTACTAGCAAGACTGACGTCTCTCTACAAAACATAAAATAGGCAAACGTGAGTACAAATGTACCCAGCGGGACTTAAATCAGAACTAGCTACATATGCATCAGTATCAACAAAGGGGGTGGTGGAGTTTGACTGCAGCAAGCCAGCTTTGACTCGGTGGCTATCCTAAACTATGACTGCAAATAACTCTTTTGAGGTGGTGCACACGAGTCCACATATTCACCAATCAATACACCACTATGGATCCGCTCCCGTCTCCCTACGAGAACGCCATCCATAGCACTCATGCTTATCTTGCGTATTTAGATTATCCACTTTCACTTGTCTATGAATTGTATAGGCAACCAAGTAGTCCTTTACCACGGACGCGGCTATTCGAATAGATGATGTTAACCCTGCAGGGGTGTACTTCTTCACACACGCTTTCACCACTTACCGCCGTTTACACAACATGTACTCGACAACCTTCAAGCGGAAGCCCAACGAGGGTGTCAGCCACGGCCTACCTAAACACTCAAGTCTCTAGTCCAGGTTTATCGCCTATCCAGGTTCCATCCGTAGGGAGTCCGGCTGAGGTTTCCACATACGGCCCCGAACGATGTGTACATGGTTCCGAGACACCAAACGGGCACCCGGCATACCCGGCCACGGTGTATATATCGCATCATAGCCCACCCCCAGGGTCAGCACTACGCACGGCCGCCAACACATATCCTATAAACACCAAAAACTAGTTGCAACTCCTGGACAAAGGACTAGGGTGGTTAAGAAGCCGAGAGGGTCCATTGGTTTTGGGCCCAATGCATGGTAGTAGCCGGTTCTTAAATCACACATACAGATCTCGGTGCTTAAGGACGGTTCCAATGAAACAACCCACCATGTACTCCTACATGGCCTCTTATCGATACCTTTACCAAATTGTGTTCAACACACTTAGCTCACACACAGTAGCACATGTTCACAACTTTCTAATTCATCCCTGATGAATCAGACCTGACACAACTCTAAGCAATAGCAGGCATGACAAACAAGCATGAATGAGTAGGCACATCAGGGCTCAAACAACTCCTACTCATGCTAGTGGGTTTCATCTATTTACAATGGCAATGACATGTCATGCAGAGGAAAGGGGTTCAACTACCGCAGCATGTAACAGTTGAATCGTTGTTGTCCTAATGCAGTAAAACAGAGCAGGAGCGAGAGAGTGGGATTGTATCGGAATGAACTAGGGGGTTTTGCTTGCCTGGCACTTCTGAAGATAGTATAGCTCTTCATCGGTGTCATCGATCACATCGTTGAAACCACGTCTACTGAGAGGGGACAAACATCGGCAAACGAGAGGGAACACAATCAATGCAATGCAACAAACATGATGTATGATCATGTCATGTTAAGGTACTGAATTCACGTAATGCAACAGTTAGTCATATTAATTGAAGTGGAATTCAAACATATAGCAAATTCCAACTCCAGAACTACATACCATATATTCCATAATCATGAATTGTCTTAGTTAGTGATGTTAACTTTCTCAAACATGCATGGACATGGCATAAACAGATTCTTCATATTTTTCTGATATTTTTCATATATAAATTATTTCATTCTGAGCTATGGTTGAATTTCTATGATTTTTAGAAGTTTTAACTATTTTCTGGAATTTTCTGAATTATTTAAAAATCCAGAAAATCACTTACCGTGTCAGCATGACATAGGTGTGACGTTAGCAGGTCAACTGGGTCGGCCAGGTCAAACATGACCCGTGGGACCCACAGGCAAGTGACACAGAGTCAAATACAGAGGCTGACACGTGGGTCCCGGTCAGGTCAATTGGGTCGCCCAGGTCAAACCTGACCTGTGGGACCCACAAGTAAGTGACACAGAGTTAAATACAGAGGCTGACACGTGGGTCCCGGTCAATGCTGACATGGCCAAGTCAAAGGTGACAAGAGGGGCCCTCTGAGATTAGCACTAATCTAACAGATAGGTTAAACTAATTAACTTAGGCACCGGGGCCCACTTGTCAGTGAGAGCTGGGGGTTAATTAGTGTGAACAGTGGGGTTTAACTAGCGACTAATCTCCGACGCTAAGCAGCGCACTGCGGAGATCACCGGCTGGCCGTTTCGGGCCACGGCTAGTCGCACGGGTGGGTTCTACGGGGTCGTGGGAGTGAGCCGCGTCCAACGGTGCCATCGGTTGGTAGCGGGGTGGCCGGAATCATCGCCGGCGTCGAGTTGGGCGGCGGCGACGCTCGGGCACATGCGGGAAGTTGTGCTACGGGGCACATCGAGCTAGCAAAAAGGGCTGGATGGCCTCCTGGAGGCACCAGGAGCTCATTGTCATGCCCAGCAACGATGGGCGCTGGCTGCAGTGGTGCCGCACGGCAAGGAAGGCGGCGGCGAGCTTCGGCCGCGGTGGCCAGCAGGGTCAGAGGAAGAAATCGAGTGGGAGGAGAGAGGGGTTGGGAGCAGAAGCTCACGGCGATCACGTAGGGAAGGTCAGCGAGCTCGGGGAGGCGCCGGAGAGAGCGGGGCGGCGAGGCGGATCTCCGGCGACCCGAGGAGGAAGAAGGCGTCAGGGACGGCGATGCGGTGCATCCCCAGTTGCTTGGCTCGGCGTGGACTAAGAGGACGACGATGCAGAGCTTCTTGGCGCGTCGACGGAGCATGGGGAGCACGGTGGCTGCAGTGAACGTTGTCGGCGGCGACGAGCTCTGCTCGGGCTGCACGGGAGAGAGAGAAGGGGGGAGGAGCACGGGGAGAGTGAGAGGCGGTCGAGGGGGTTGCGTGGCGTCCATAGTGATGTCCGGGAGGCGGTAAGCAGGCAGGAGGTGGCCACGGTGTGTGGCTGCGCGCGTCGGGCACGCGCCCTCGCCTACTGGCGTGAGAAGGAAGGCGACAAGAGAGCGCCTGGTGGGCTGGGCCGCCAGGTAGGCTGAGGTAAGTTTCTGCTCTATTTTAATTTTTGGTTCTGTTTTCCTTTATTTAATCACTTTGCCACTATTTTTAAATTCCAACAAATGTAAAAACAGTGGCAACATCCCTATGAATATTTTTATATTGCACAATGGGATTATTTCAAAGGCACATAAATTATTTCAGAGTTATTTGAAATTATATTCCATATATTAAGAATCTAAAACCAAATCCAAATACAATATTGATTTAAATTCAATGCCCAAAATAATTCCATAAAAATGTTCATTATTTTTGGTTTGGATCAAAGCCCTTGCCAAAAATACCAAATATCAATAAAGATCATTTTGGTTTCATTGAATGCAAATTTTAGTTGAACCTAGTTTGATTCAAGTGATGCTAGGGTTTGAACATCCCCATTTCCAGAATAATTGAAATTGAAAATGATGCATGGATGCAATGCCACTAATTACAAGAAGAGTTCTAGGGCTGTGACAACTCACCCCCACTAATGAAGAATCTCGTCCCGAGATTCAAGAAGTGAAGTAAGAAGACAGATGGGTCACAAAACTATCACAGTCTTCTCGATCCAACTGCCCTTCTCAGAGATGTTGATTCATTGCTCCAATTGGTCTTGACGTCTTTGCTTTCGAGATCTTCATCCAACATGATGATGACGGAAAGAAACTCTACCGAAATCGGTCTTCTCGAAGATCGAACAACTCACGATCAACTTATGGGGTGAGATGTAGGAACATCTCTCGAGCCGAGACACAAAACACATATCGAGAGGGGAGGAAAGAAACAGACGACGAGGTTTCAAATTGGCAGGCTACAATTCCACACTTGAAAAAGATGGAGCATCAATTTCAAAGTAGAAAGGAGATAATTGCCATGATACCGTATTGAGACATCTTAAGGAAGATGACCCGCATAAATATTCCCTTAAGTGGCAAAAAGAATTACTTTTGATTCAGAGATCATTGAAATTCTCTATACCAACCTGAGGAAACTCACCAACAATCGTTTGGCGGGGTACGAAAGGATGGCATAACCGGACCAGAATGGATGATGTGGTCTACCTTGTTGAAGACAACACAAGGAATGATTTTGCTTATCATAGGAAATGGAAGGGACCCATGGTAATTCCACTTTTGAAGATGATCCTAGACATCAATTATTGAGAGGGACAACCCATGGGAAATTGGCACAATGGCGGTGCAAGCTGGGAACAAAATGCAAATGTTGGGGATTTTCCAACCATCATATCTGCCTGAGATTCAGGTCTGGTTGGTAACAGGATACTTCAGACTCGGCATGTCTGAAAAGAAAGTTTGCAACACAAACCAACGAGATGACGTTGCGAGATTCTCGGGAAATGAACTACGACAGCAAGCTCCAAAACATGAGCTGGTTCTGCTACAAACCTATGAACACGTTGTCCCAGACAAGCATGATGACATGGTAGTCTTACAACAAAATACTACCGAGTTCTGGTAGGGAACCATCATTAATGATATCGAAGTCTCCGCGCGGAAGTCTAAAGTAATAACCTTAGAACAGACTCCTTTATCTTGAACAAATCAATCAGTGGCTTGGTGTGCTAGGAATTACGTATGGAATGGAGGTGGCCAAACCTATCAAACCATAGAATACTTCGCGCATACATGACTGACTTGGGATGATTCCATAGGAAGCAAAACAAACTTTCTCAAAGTCACGACAGCAACTTGCACCAAATGCACGTGAATTAGATGAAGTCACTTCTTTCATCCAAGCATGAGCTTCATGAACGAAACATGAAGGCATTGCTTACAAAGTTTCCAACACTAGGTTGATGTTCAACATGAATCATGGAGGAGACAAGATGCTGCTGATGGGTTCAATAGCAACTCATCGGAATTTCCATATCACTGGACTTCCACCATCATGTGAACACGGTGATAGCATTGGTTAGACCAAAAGATGTAATGGTGTATGCTCGAGGGATCAACCACGAGTAAGACAACATTACGAACATTGTTGGTTCTGATTTGACTTGACGACAGCCCATACTAAAGTCAAAGTTTTGACAAGGCAACAGATCCAACAACTGATCACGAGGACCAATTGATGGAGATACCATCTTTCTTCAACACACACACACACACAAAGATATCCCTTAACATGAACTAAGTCAGAAAAGCTTTTATCTTCCAACTCTCCAAGTTGTTGTTTGGCTTAACCAACTAGCTCAGGGGTATCCCACACAGATTCTTGGAGAATGGGTGGTTTGGAGGAAAACCAACATGATCACGAACTCAACATAGCAGTCATGTGACAACCTGGTAATACTTCCGAGAAGATATTCGTAACATCACGAACCACCGATATGTTAGTAAGCTCGAGAATAATCTTTCTTTCAGAGCAAGACAATATGATAAAAAAACAAGGGATTGAATAATCCTCACTCATTGATCGAAGAGTGCACCAGAAATAAGGACTAGGTATCACAATCTATCTTAGAATGATGATTCAAAAATCAACACACTAAGAATGAGGTTATTGTCCATTTAACTACCAAGCAACGGAGTTGCTAGGAGTATAGATTTCACGCATCACGATTCACTTGTCGGTGTTCCGGTTACAATAACACGGGGACCGAGGAATGAATAATGATGGCAAGAGGTATCACTGTATCAAGAGTTCATAGGATGGTGTGCAATTTTCATGACATTCTTGATATAAAGAAGGTAATACTCCAAGGTAGAATAGAATCAAAATTTGGATTAGCATTTGATTTGCGGATTACAACTGCTTTGACCCAATCCTGGATATGGATGAGGTACTGGAGTTTGTTTCTCCTAGTCATTCTGGAATAGAATGACTTGACGAACCACAAGAGTAATAGGCATCGATAACACGAGTGCCAACTACTCCTTACTATCAATTGATAGACAGAGGTCAGAATACAACTAAAGAGAGACAACTCAAAGGAACATATATCTTTCGGAGTTGTGGATGCATAGATTAATATGTCGAACCAGGTTCAACAGGTCTCTTCTAGATAACCCATGCAGAAAGTGAAGGAAATATGCCCTAGAGGCAATAATAAAGTTATTATTTATTTCCTTATATCATGATAAATGTTTATTATTCATGCTAAAATTGTATTAACCGGAAACATAATACATGTGTGAATACATAGACAAACAAAGTGTCACCAGTATGCCTCTACTTGACTAGCTCGTTAATCAAAGATGGTTATGTTTCCTAACCATGAACAATGAGTTGTTATTTGATTAACGGGATCACATCATTAAGTGAATGATCTGATTGACATGACCCATTCCATTAGCTTAGCACCCGATCTTTTAGTATGTTGCTATTGCTTTCTTCATGACTTATACATGTTCCTATAACTATGAGATTATGCAACTCCCGTTTACCGGAGGAACACTTTGGGTGCTACCAAACGTCACAACGTAACTGGGTGATTATAAAGGAGTACTACAGGTGTCTCCAAAGGTACATGTTGGGTTGGCGTATTTTGAGATTAGGTTTTGTCACTCCGATTGTCGGAGAGGTATCTCTGGGCCCTCTCGGTAATGCACATCACTTAAGCCTTGCAAGCATTGCAACTAATAAGTTAGTTGCAGGATGATGTATTATAGAACGAGTAAAGAGACTTGCCGGCAACGAGATTGAACTAGGTATTGGAATACCGACGATCGAATCTCGGGCAAGTAACATACCGATGACAAAGGGAACGACGTAAGTTGTTATGCGGTCTGACCGATAAAGATCTTCGTAGAATATGTAGGAGCCAATATGGGCATCTAGGTCCCGCTATTGGTTATTGACCGGAGACGTGTCTCGGTCATGTCTACATTGTTCTTGAACTCGTAGGGTCCGCACACTTAAGGTTACGATGATAGTTATATTATGAGTTTATGCATTTTGATGTACCGAAGATTGTTCGGAGTCCCAGATGTGATCACGGACATGACGAGGAGTCTCGAAATGGTCGAGACATAAAGATTGATATATTGGAAGCCTATGTTTGGATATCGGAAGTGTTCCGGGTGAAATCGGGATTTTACCGGAGTACCGGGAGGTTACCGGAACCCCCCGGGAGCTATATGGGCCATGATGGGCCTTAGTGGAAAAGAGAAGAGGCAGCCCCTCATGGGCCACGCGCCCCTCCCCTCCCTTGGTCCGAATAGGACAAGGAGAGGGGGCTGGCCCCTCTCTCTCTTTTTCCCCCTCCACGAATCCTATTCCAACTAGGATTGGGGGGGGGGGAATCCTACTCCCAGAGGGAGTAGGACTCTCCTGGCGCGCCCTCCTTGGCCGGCCAGCCTCCCCCCTTTAGTCCTTTATATATAGAGGCAGGGGCACCCCAGAAACACACAAGTTGATCCACATGATCTTTTCCTTAGCCGTGTGCGGCGCCCCCAACCACCATAGTCCTCGATAATATTGTAGCGGAGTTTAGGCGAAGCCCTGCTGCAGTAGTACATCAAGATCATCACCACGCCATCGTGCTGACGGAACTCTTCCCCGACACTTTGCTGGATCGGAGTCCGGGGATCGTCATCGAGCTGAACGTGTGCTAAAACTCAGAGGTGCCGTAGTTTCGGTGCTTGATCGGTCGGGCCGTGAAGACGTACGACTACATCAACCAAACGCTTCCGTTGTCGATCTACTAGGTATGTAGATCACACTCCCCCCTCTCGTTGCTATGCATCACATGATCTTGCGTGTGTGTAGGAATTTTTTTGAAATTACTACGTCCCCCAACAGAAAGGTAGAACTAGCAGAATCACAATTATGAATGGAGAACTCCTCAAGAGTACTCTGATTGTGATCTTTTGGTTCAAAGAACTTCTGCCTTAATGGTTCATGGGTTTTGGAAGAAGGAAATACCACATACCTCGAGGACTATCACAAGGTTACTAATATCCTAAAGGAACGAGCAACACTATTTACAGGAATTAAGTAGGGTGAATCTTGGGTTCAACAACCCAGAAATAGAATGCCTACTAACTAAATGGCATCATGGGATGCTTTCGAGAATAATGGCCAGAATCAGCACACCGGGAATACAAAGCATTGCTATATTACTATGTGACTCCCTAAGACACCTAGGGTCATAATAATAGCTCCAACATATATGTCGAGGCAATAGAGTACCTCAACTCACCGATTAGTGTGGTTGAACTGGCCCAAAGGGGCATCGGGAACGGAAAGAAGGGATTTGCAAATGCATCTGACTATTTAGAAAACTGGGATGACTCGGACAACATAACGGCTGTAAATGCTCGAAAAGATTTGAGACATCCTGCAAAATAGTGGCATGACCACTCAACATCACAATATCAAGGTTCTGAGGCCAACTATGAACATACAGAAGTAGTAGAAACTGAACTGAGACTGGAAACTATCAATCCTATAAGTCTATGGATTAGTAACACGTCATCCTGATAGATCGATGAGAAGGCCTAGTTCTTAATCCCCGTAGAAAAGAAGAGGTTGACTCAGATCAAAAGGGCATAAGGTAAAGGAGTAAAAAGAGCCTTACGTTCCCTTCCACAATCAATTCCCCTATATAACTAAAGAATTTCTATACTCAACTTCGACCAGTTTGGCTTGGTAATCCGACAGGCAGTCAGGCTCTGATACCAATGCTGTCAGGACCCCGATTCTAAGTCACACCGATCTAGCATGTAGCACCTCATATCACTTTGCGGCCTCACGCACGGTATCCCCACGGGTGTTGCCTTACCATGGCCCGGGACCGTTTGCGCCTTTTGGCTCACGTATATGATAGTGTCACTAGCATCCGTATGACAGAGAACCTGGGCCGACATGACTAGTTGTGAACCCAAAGTTGCACTAACTTACATGGACATGCATACATGAATCAACCTCGAGCATGTCGGTCAACAGCGTATGAATCCGGGCTGTAGCAACTGGGCTAACAGGACTCCGGGAACCCGGCTGTAGCAGGCTAATAGGACTCCGGATGTCTCCGCGTGACATTTCCCCGAAGGGACAGACACAGGAATGAAGTGAATCACATGCCGGCCAGTCTAAGTGTTCCGGAATAGTAGTGCTGGGCTAGCAGGACTCCAGTGAACCGGGCTGTAGCGGACTACTATGGCTCATGGAAGCACAAGACTACATTTCCCCATAAGAGATGCTACCAAGGATAAACAACTAGATTGTCGCATCCCACACATACCAAGAATTTCAATCATACACACAATATGCTCAATATGTGTAAATACAACATGGCATCACAATAAAACTCTACGACTCAAAGTATTTATTCAATAGGCTCCGAGGAGTGAGATATTACAAGCATGGGTCTCGTGACCCAACATTCAGAGCATACAAGTCAAAGCACATGCAGAAACTTAACATGTCTGAGTACACACATATACAAATGAAAAATGCTGAGAAGCCTAACTATCTACCAGATCCTGCCGAGGGCACAAGATCGTAGCTGAGGTATCAAGCTAAACGTCGAAGTCCACACGGAACTACTAGCGAGACTGACGTCTCTCTAGAAAACATAAAATAGGCAAACATGAGTACAAATGTACCCAGCAAGACTTACATCAGAACTAGTTACATATGCATCAGTATCAACAAAGGGGGTGGTGGAGTTTGACTGCGGCAAGCCAGCTTTGACTCGGTGGCTACCCTAAACTATGACTGCAAGTAACTTCTTTGAGGTGGCGCACACGAGTCCACATATTCACCAATCAATACACCACTATGGATCCGCTCCCGTCTCCCTACGAGAACGCCATCCGTAGCACTCACACTTATCTTGCGTATTTTAGAGTATCCACTTTCACTTGTCTATGAACTGTATAGGCAACCAAGTAGTCCTTTACCGCGGACACGGCTATTCGAATAGATGATGTTAACCCTACAGGGGTGTACTTCTTCACACACGCTCTCACCACTTACCGCCGTTTACACAAGTGGAAGCCCAACGAGGGTGTCGGCCACAGCCTACCCAAACACTCAAGTCTCTAGTCCAGGTTTATCGCCTATCCAGGTTCCATCCGCAGGGTGTCCGGCCGAGGTTTCCACATACGACCCCGAACGATGTGTACAGGGTTCCGAGACACCAAACGGGCGCCCGGCATACCCGACCACGGTGTATCTACCACATCATAGCCCACCCCTAGGGTCAGCGCTACGCACGGCCACCAACACATATCCTATAAACACCAGAAACTAGTTGCAACTCCTGGACAGAGGACTAGGGTGGTTAAGAAGCCGAGAGGGTCCATTGGTTTCGGGCCCAATGCATGGTAGTAGCTGGTTCTTAAATCACACAGACCGATCTTGGTGCTTAAGGATGGTTCCAATGAAACAACCCACCATGTACTCCTACATGGCCTCTCATCGATACCTTTACCAAATCGTGTTCAACACACTTCGCTCACACATAGTAGGACATGTTCACAACTTTCCAATTCATCCCCGATGAATCAGACCTGACCCAACTCTAAGCAATAGCAGGCATGACAAACAAGCATGAATGAGTAGGCACATTAGGGCTCAAACAACTCCTACTCATGCTAGTGGGTTTCATCTATTTATTGTGGCAATGACAGGTCATGCAGAGGAAAGGGGTTCAACTATCACAGCATGTAACAGTTGAATCGGTGTTGTCCTAATGCAGTAAAAGAGAGCAGGAGCGAGAGAGTGGGATTGTATCGGAATGAACAAGGGGTTTTTGCTTGCCTGGCACTTCTGAAGATAGTATAGCTCTTCATCGGTGTCATCGATCACATCGTCGAAACCACGTTTACTGAGAGGGGACAAACACCGGCAAACGAGAGGGAACACAATCAATGCAATGCAACAAACATGATGTACAATCATGTCACGTTAAGGTACTGAATTCACGTAATGCAATAGTTAGTCATATTAATTGAAGTGGAATTAAAACA
Organism: Triticum urartu; assembly: GCF_056163025.1. Classification (NCBI taxonomy): domain Eukaryota; kingdom Viridiplantae; phylum Streptophyta; class Magnoliopsida; order Poales; family Poaceae; genus Triticum; species Triticum urartu. The sequence goes on along the minus strand of NC_141873.1, from coordinate 504,770,586 downwards.
TATAGCAAATTCCAACTCCAAAATTACATACCATATATTCCATAATCACGAATTTTCCTAGTTAGTGATGTTAAATTGCTCAAACATGCATGGACATGGCATAAACAGATTCTTCATATTTTTCTGATAATTTTTCATATATAAATTATTTCATTCTGAGCTACGGTTGAATTTCTATGATTTTTAGAAGTTTTAACTATTTTCTGGAATTTTCTGAATTACTCAAAAATCCAGAAAATCACTTACCGCGTCAGTGTGACATAGGTGTGACGTCAGCAGGTCAACTGGGTCGGCCAGGTCAAACCTGACCTGTGGGACCCACAGGTAAGTGACACAGAGTCAATTAGAGAGGTTGACACGTGGGTCCTGGTCAATGCTGACGTGGCCAAGTCAAAGGTGACAAGCGGGGCCCTCTGAGATTAGCACTAATCTAACAGAGAGGTTAAACTAATTAACTTAGGCACTGGGGCCCACTTGTCAGTGAGAGCTGGGGGTTAATTAGTGCAAACAATGGAGTTTAACTGGCGACTAATTGCCGATGCTAAGCAGTGCACGACGGCGGTCACCCGCCGGCCGTTTCCGGCTACGACTGGTCGCGCGGGTGGGTTCTACGGGGTCGTGGGAGTGAGCCGCGTCCAACGGTGCCATCGGTTGGTCGCGGGGTGGCCGGAATCATCGCCGGCGTCGAGCTGGGCGGCGGTGGTGCTCGGGCACATGCGGGAAGTGGTGCTACGGGGCACGTCGAGCTAGCAAAAAGGGCTGGACGGCCCCTTGGAGGCACCAGTAGCTCATTGTCAGGCCTAGTAACGATGGGCGCTGGCTGCAGTGGCGGCGGACGACAAGGCAGGCGGCGGCGAGCTTCGGCCGCGGTGGCCAGCGGGGTTAGAGGATGAAATCGAGTGGGAAGAGAGAGGGGTTGGGAGCAGAAGCTCACGGTGATCACGTAGGGAAGGTCAGCGAGCTCGGGGAGGCGCCAGAGCGAGCGGGGCGGCGAGGCGGATCTCCGGCGACCCGAGGAGGAAGAAGGCGTCAGGGACGGCGATGCGGTGCTTCCCCAGTTGCTTGGCTCGGCGTGGACTAAGAGGACAACGATGCGGAGCTTCTTGGCGCGTCGGCGGAGCGTGGAGTGCACGGTGGCTGTGGTGAACGGTGTCGGCGGCAACAAGCTCCGCTTGGGCTGCATGGGAGAGAGAGCAGAGGTAGGTGGGAGGAGCACGGGGAGAGTGAGAGGCGGTCGAGGGGGTTGCGTGGCGTCCATAGTGACGTCTGGGAGGCGGTAAGCAGGCAGGAGGTGGCGCGGCGTGTGGCTGCGCACGTCGGACATGCTCCCTCGCCTACTAGCGCGAGGAGGAAGGCGACAGGAGAGCGCCTGGTGGGCTGGGGTGCCAGCTGGGCCGCCAGGTAGGCTGAGGTAAGTTTCTGCTCTGTTTTAATTTTTGGTCCTGTTTTCCTTTATTTAATCACTTTGCCACTGTTTTTAAATTCCAGCAAATGTAAAAACAGTGACAACATCCCTCTCAATATTTTTATATTTCACAATGGGATTATCTAAAGGCACATAAATTATTTCAGAGTTATCTGAAATTATATTCCATATATTAAGAATATAAAACCAAATCTAAATACAATATTGATTTAAATTCAATGCCCAAAATAATTCCTTAAAATGTTCATTATTTTTGGTTTGGATCAAAGCCCTTGCCAAAAATACCAAATATCAATAAAGATCGTTTTGGTTTCATTGAATGCAAATTTTAGTTGAACCTAGTTTGATTCAAGTGATGCTAGGGTTTGAACATCCCCATTTCAAGATTAATTGAAATTGAAAATGATGCATGGATGCAATGCCACTAATTACAAGAAGATTTCTAGGGCTGTGAAAAGATCCCGCCACGACTCTTTGCTTGCAACTGCACCAGCTGACTGCCGCACCATTCAAAATGTACACGTATCTGGTTTGTGACTTGGAGTCATCCAGATCTGTGTCGAAGCTAGCATCAACGTAACCTTTTACGACGAGCTCTTCGTCACCTCCATAAACGAGAAACATATCCTTAGTCCTTTTTAGGTACGTTAGGATATTCTTGACCGCTGTCCAGTTTTCCATACCGGGATTACTTTGGTACCTCCCTACCAAACTTATGGCAAGGTTCACATCAGGTCTGGTACACAGCATGGCATACATAATAGACCCTATGGCTGAGATATAGGGTATGACACTCATCTTTTCTCTATCATCCACCGAGGTCGGGCATTGAGTCGTGCTCAATTTCCCACCTTGCAATACAGGCAAGAACCCCTTCTTGGACTGATCCATATTGAACTTCTTCAATATCTTGTCAAGGTATGTGCTTTGTAAAAGACCAATGAGGCGTCTAGATCTATCTCTATAGATCTTGATGCCTAATATGTAAGCAGCTTCTCCAAAGTCCTTCATTGAAAAACACTTATTTAAGTAGGGCTTTATGCTTTCCAAAAGTTCTATATTGTTTCCCATCAATAGTATGTCATCCTGATATAATATGAGAAATGCTACAGAGCTCCCACTCACTTTCTTGTAAACACAGGCTTCTCCATAAGTCTGCGTAAACCCAAACGCTTTGATCATCTCATCAAAGCGAATGTTCCAACTCCGAGATGCTTGCACCAGCCCATAGATTGAGCGCTGGAGCTTGCATACCTTGTGAGCATTCTTAGGATCGACAAAACCTTCCGGCTGCATCATATACAATTCTTCCTTAAGGAAACCATTAAGGAATGTCGTTTTGATGTCCATTTGCCATATCTCATAATCATAGAATGCGGCAATTGCTAACATGATTCGGATGGACTTCAGCTTTGCTACGGGTGAGAAGGTCTCATTGTAGTCAACCCCTTAAACTTGTCGATAACCCTTAGCGACAAGCCGAGCCTTAAAGATGGTTACATTACCATCCGCGTCAGTCTTCTTCTTAAAGATCCATCTATTCTCTATGGCTTGCCGATCATCGGGCAAGTCTGTCAAAGTCCATACTTCGTTTTCATACATGGATCCTATCTCGAATTTCATGGCTTCAAGCCATTTGTTGGAGTCCGGGCCCGCCATCGCTTCTTCATAGTTCGAAGGTTCACCGTTGTCTAACAACATGATTTCCAAGACAGGGTTGCCGTACCAATCTGGTGGGGAACGTGTCCTCGCGGACCTACGAAGTTCAGTAGCTTGATCCGAAGACTCATGATTAGCATCATTGACTTCCTCTCTAGTCGGTGCAGGCACCATAGAAACATCTTCCTGAGCTGCACTACTCTCCGGTTCAAGAGGCAGTACCTCATCAAGTTCTACTTTCCTCCCACTTACTTCTTTCGAGAGAAACTCGTTCTCTAGAAAGGATCCATTCTTAGCAACAAAGATCTTGCCTTCGGATCTGAGGTAGAAGGTATACCCAATAGTTTCCTTAGGGTATCCTACGAAGACGCATTTTTTCGACTTGGGTTCGAGCTTTTCAGGTTGAAGTTTCTTGACATAAGCATCGCATCCCCAAACTTTCAGAAATGACAGCTTAGGTTTCTTTCCAAACCATAATTCATACGTTGTCGTCTCAACGGATTTCGACGGAGCCCTATTTAAAGTGAATGTGAGAGTCTCTAAAGCATAACCCCAAAATGATAGCCGTAGATCGATAAGAGACATCATAGATCGCACCATATCCAATAGTGTGCGATTACGATGTTTGGACACACCATTACACTGAGGTGTTCCAGGTGGCGTGAGTTGTGAAACAATTCCACATTTCCTTCAGTGTGTGCCAAACTCATGACTCAAATATTCCCCTCCATGATCTAATCGTAAGAACTTTCTTTTTCTGTCACGTTGATTCTCTACCTCACTCTGAAATTCCTTGAACTTTTCAAAGGTCTCAGACTTGTGTTTCATTAAGTAGACATACCCATATCTACTTAAGTCATTAGTGAGGGTGAGAACACAACGATAGCCACCGCGAGCCTCAACGCTCATTGGACCGCATACATCAGTATGTATGATTTCCAATAAGTTGGTTGCTCGCTCCATCGTTCCGGAGAACGGAGTCTTGGTGGTTTTGCTCATGAGGCATGGTTCACACGTGTCAAATGATTCATAATCAAGAGACTCCAAAAGTCCATCTGCATGGAGTTTGTTCACGCATTTGACACCATGTGACCAAGGCGGCAGTGCCACAAGTATGTGGGACTATCATTATCAACCTTACATCTTTTGGCATTCACAGTATGAATATGTGTAACATCGCGTTCGAGATTAAACAAAAATAAACCATTGACCAGCGGGGCATGACCATCAAACATATCTCTCATATAAATGGAACAACCATTATTCTCGGATTTAAATGAGTAGCCATCTCGCATTAAACGAGATCCAGATACAATGTTCATTCTCAAAGATGGTACTAAATAACAATTATGGAGGTTTAAAACTAATCCCGTAGGTAGATGTAGAGGGATCATGCTGACGGCGATCACATCGACCTTGGAACCATTCCCGACGCGCATCATCACCTCGTCCTTCGCCAGTCTCCACTTATTCCTTAGCTCCTGTTTTGAGTTACAAATATGAGCAACCGCACCAGTATCAAATACCCAGGAGCTACTACGAGTGCTGGTAACACTACTAGGGAAAACCTTATACACAGAAATTTAGCAACAGCGCGGGTTAAAAAAGGGCGCTAGTGCTAGATAGCAGTAACGGTTCAGAATAAACCGCGCTGCAGATACGATCCTAGCAGTAGCGCGTGTGCCCGTAAAAGCGCTACTACTAATATTCCCATTGCTGGAACGATGGGCTACGCATAGCAGTAGCGGCCTTGCAGGAAGCGCGCTACTGCTAGGGCATGAGTAGCAGCGCGTTCCCTGTAACAGCGCTACTGCTAATGGAAATAAAATAAAATGAAAAACAAATGGAAAAGTAAATGAAAATGAAAGAAACAGAAAAAGGAGAAAGAAATAAAATAAAATGTAAAGCAAAATAAATGAAAAAGCGAGAAAACAGAGAAAGGCCTAGTTGTAGCGTGTGTTAGTAAGAGGCGCTGTAGCTAACGCAGCTGCATCGCGTTTCCAGGACCCCCGCTATAGAAATAGAAAAGGAAATAAAAAAGAGAGAAAATTACATATGTATAGCAGTAGCGTGTTTTGGAAAAAGCGCTATAGCTACCTTAGCTATAGCGCGTTCTGCGAAACGCGCTACTGCTAGTTTTGACTTAACCAAAAAACCGTTTCCCCCGGCCACCACTTGCCCCCCAAATCTCTCGACCCACCCCGCCGCCGTCTCCCCGATTTGCCGTCGCCCCACTTCGCCGCCGTCTCCTGCCGATGTCGACGCTCCCGGAGCCACCAGAGCCGTGCGCCATCGACGCCACCGGAGCCGCCCCGAACGCCACAGAGCCGCGCGACCTCATCAACGCCACCGAAGCCGCCGTCGACGCCACAGGATCCTCCCTCGCCACAACTGCCTCCCTCGCCGTCACCGGAGACGCCTTCCCTCCCTTGCCACCACTGCCTCCCTCGCCACCACCGGAGCCATCCTCTGTAAGCCCCCACCCCTCCTCTCTCTCATGCATAGGTTAGCTAGTTTAATTATGCTAATTATCTAGGTTAGGGCAAAAATTTAGTTAGGGCTTTGACAGAGAAGTAGTTAGGTTAACTAGTTTAATTAGGTTAATTACCTAGGTTAGTGCAAAAGTTTAGTTAGGGCTTTGACAGAGAACTAGTCAGGTTAACTAGTTTAATTAGGTTAATTATCTAGGTTATTTAGGCAAGTTTTATTTTAAAGATGATCCCTTCCTAGACTTTTATTGTTGATTATATCTTTTCATTGAAGTGGTCATGTTGTTTGTGCCCAAGTGGCTTTGTTGTTTGAATGAAGCTGAGTGGCCTATATATGTTTTGCCGGAATGTAGATTCATTTCCGTTCTGGCAAATTTCAGGTTCTCATTTTGTCCACTTTTTAGCAAAGGTCATGCCGAAATTTTCCGTGAATTTCGACATGACTTATGCTACAAACTAGGACATATCGAGTGCCCGGGATTTGCCGCACCAGGAAGGAGTCAACGTTCCTACAAAACATAGGCCTTTTGTATGTCATTATTCATTTATTAGGTCTAGAATTAATTTACTAGATTTAATCGTAGGAAACATGGCTAGCAACGATGAAGGACAGGGTTCTGGTGACTGCGACGACGTCTACTGGGCGGCAGATGAATTTTTTAGCCTTACCGACGATTAACCGGTGGCATCGGGGACTGAGACCGACACGCAGACCGATGCTGAGACTGAGACCGGTGCTGAGACTCAGACCGGCATCGAGACCGGCGCTGAGACTGAGACCGGTGCTGAGACTGAGACCGGCACTGAGACTCAGACCGGCATCGAGACCGGCGCTGAGACTGAGACCAGCGCTGCCTCCGGGAGCGTAGCCGGTGTAGAACAGAAAGCAAAGAGGCAATGGCTTCCTAACAAACTGAACTAGACTGCTGGTCACGGAGGTGGACGACGGCAATTTTGAGCCAAAGGTGCCCGAGGAAGCGCGTCAGTGCTACGGCAATCAAATAGGCTACATCGTACGGACAACCGCCACCATCAATGATGAGAAACTACCAAAGATAGAAAATATGAGGAGCTCCCTCCTAAAGAAGTTTCACCATATATTCTTGTTCCTGGGCCGGAATGAGAATGATTATGAAGATCCAGATGAGGACCCGACAATGAAGAAGATAAACAAACACTCCATGACCAAGTTTAGCAACGCGTTGGCCACCTGGAAAAATCGAGTGAAAGCAAAGATCATCGACAAGAAGGAACCCTACTCCGAGATTGTAAAGGATAATCCGACAATCACGGAAGAGAAGTTTCAAATATTCAAGGAGGCTTGCGAGGCCGAAGCTGCCAAAAAAAAGTCTCAGTACATGAAGGGGCTTCAAGAGAGGAACATTGGGAGCCACCACCTCGGAAGCCGTGGTTACGGCGAGAAGAGGTCCAAATGGGCCAAGGAGGACTTGGAAGCCGCGAGTCTTGGCATCCCAGACCCCTTGGCGGATTTCACCGTCCCGCAGGAGCATAACGTCCTCAGGGCCCGGCACTGTTGGGACTCAGTGAACAAGGTTTACGAGACAACACCGGTCATTACGGAGTTCATGGGACTACTGGTAATTTTAGTTTCTTATCAATTCGACTGCACATGTTAGTCATATTTGTAAACGATCCTTGTGCCTTTTGCAGAGAGAGTAGCACCGGATTGCGGCCGAAAGCGACTCGCTGTCTGAGGCATTGGCGAGGCCCAAGTGGGACACTCCATTCAACCGGGCGTTGAACATATTGAAACGACAACCGGTGGATACTCGATCGTCGTATGGACGCGTGCACGGTGTCAGAGACGGCCCCACGTGGAAGAAGTACTACCGTGAGACCACGGAGGAGAGAAAGGAAAGACGGAGGTTAACTGAAGAAAACATCGACAAGAAGGTTGAGATTGCGGTTGAGAAGAAATCATCTCAAACAGTCGCAACAGCGGTAGCTGCCGCAAAACAGGTGGTTGCAGATTTGTCTACTTCCTTGGTGACGGGCGTTATCACTTGGACAAGGCAAAATCCAGAAAAAAATACAGAGGACTTTCCCCTTGCCGACTTCTTGGGGAGCAGCTCGACTAGCGTTGCACCAGCACCTGCTCCCGCATTGGCTCCCGCACCTGCTCCCGCACCGGTTCCCGCACCGGACATGCTCGGTGGTGCTTCATCTTTGGCTGAGCTCGACGCCCTCACGGTATCTGTCACACCGGCCCCCTTCAATATAAATGTATAATGTCGTTGCCTTTCGGATGTCCCGCTTTCGTTGCCTTTCGGATGTCTCATGTCGCAGACTTTTCTTTGCAGGCCGACGAAACCCCGTGCACCATATTGTACACCATCGGCGACCAGAAGGTGGATGTGGGGATGGCGATGATAATGAAGCTGAAGGAACCATTGTTCCACAGCCGGCTGATCCCCCCGAATGTCTTCAAGGTTTCCGTGGCCCGTGTCAAACCGGGCCACGAGAATTTGCCTCCTCCAATACTAGCGGGGGATGACGACGAGACACCGCAGCGGCTTGGTGATTGTTGCAATGGGTGGGTGCTGTTGTGGCCAAAGAGTCTGCTTCGTCTGGAGGCGTCCGGGAGCACACCCACGAGCATGCAGCCTCAGCAAGGTATGAACATCAACACCCCACCTACCCAATTAGCGTCGGGTGTCGGGTTGGGTGATAGCGGACAGGGTAAGGAGGAGGCTCCATTAGTCGTTGATGACGTCGCCATGGATGAGGATGAGGATGATGATGGCGCTGAACAGTATGTCTATACTGGCGCCTCCACAGGGTTTGAGCGTCATGAGTCGGTGCCTGAATTGTCGTCTCAACGTATTATGGACGACCTTCCAGTAGTAAAGAAGTCTAGGAAGAGAGCAAGGAAAGGCAAAAAAGCTGATTCTATGATCCAGCCGCCTCGGCTTCAGGACCGTATAGATATCCCCGATGCGGATAAATGGCATATCCCTGGTCAACCAATCCTACCTGTAACAGCGCTACGGGCCAGATTCGGCGATCTAAGGAGACTTCATGACGATGTGCTGCGGGTAGAGAAAGGCCTCATCGCCTCGAAAGATCCAGGATACCCACTCTACGTGGTTAACATTCCGCGGCAAATGTCGTACGTCGACAACTTCCCCGCGGATAAGTTCTTCCTCTGATTCGATTACATATTCGACATGTTTCACGTGAAGAAGCTGGATTTTATGTTTGTCCGCCTTTATGCCTTGCACATGAACTACATCATCGGGGTTGAGCAGATATCTAATATCTGTGTCGCTGACCCGTACTACATGCACGAGGGCTTCTTGGGAGTCTGCGCAAAGCACCATGAATATGCGAGGGATTACATCGTCACTTTCGTGCTCGCCAATAAGGACAAGGAGGCGATTCTTGTACCTTATCATCCCGTGTAAGTCATCCGCGCTGCTATCCTTCCTTCGATTTCAATCATTCATTTGCATGGTGGAGGCTAATTAATTTGAGGTGTACTTATTTTGCGCAGCGGCGGGCGAGCTGTCCTCATCATCGTCTACCCCCAATTCTCCCACGCTCTTTACTTGGACTCGTCGAAGAACATTCACAATAAGGATTACACCCACATCAAGGATGTTCTCGATAGTGCTATGTTTTACTACCAAGCAAGGGGTGGAGACGTCAGGGACAAGAAGACAAGGGGCGGCAGGGCTGCCTTCGACCATGAGACCGACTTCTACTGCATCCATCAACCGAACGATTCTCTTAATGATGGATTCTATGTCCTACACCACATGCTGGAGTACAGACGGGATCACCAGAACCTTCGCATGTCACCTAGATCCGGCGATGCCCATATTCTGCAATGGGCAAAGGACATAGGAGATATCGAGGATCATCGACTTCGAGCTGAGTTCTATAACATCCAACGCGAACTTGCCCAAATCATCATGAAGGAGGTCGTCGAAAAAACAGGGATGTTCTACGGAGAAGGACAAATGTCGCGGGAAGACGTCCGAACATGGATAGCCTCTCAGCGTCTCGCCATGAAGCCTTCCACTAAGCTCAAGGACTATCTCCCTGACTTGGATGGATGGAACGACATGTTGGGGTGATTGTCGATATATGACAATGTGTCCGTTTAGTCCATACTTTCTGTATGACAAAACTTTGAGTTATGCACGGTGAAACTTTATTTGTGATGTAATTAAACCGTCCTCCACCTCGACTACCGAAAATCACTCTATTAGGGCATTTTGGGGTACGATGAACTTTGTTATTTATGCTTATGATATGTTGTTTCTATTTTTGCCAAGTTTTTCTCTTTCTGCTGCTCAACTATATATGTTGCATATCATCAACTCATGTGACGATGTAGGTGCATAGATCATAGATGGCAAAGAAGTGCTACGCCAGGAGTATATATACGACAAGTGGCCAGAGTGTCAGGCCCAGGTGTACCGGTTTCCGGTTTCCGAGCGACAGGCAGTAGTTAGTTTAGGTTCACGCTAATGCGAGAGAGGGATACGAACTCATGTACTCAAAGTGATAGCTCTTCTCGCGTATATCATTGTTTAGATGGATGACGATGTATTTGCAAGTAATCGAGACTTGTATCGCTATTTTCGAGATGATGACGAGAGACCACTTTGTGTTGGATGATGATTATGATGAGACTATTTGTATGTATATGCTATGATTACATCTGTGGCCTCGCAGGCATTTGTATGTGTATCATGATGACATTTGTATGTGCTAAAGATTCTTCTATAAAGCCTGTTCAAATACAAAACAAATATGCCGAAAAAACAAAAAAACAACTAAAATTAGAGTAGCGAGTGGAGAAAAGTTAGCAGCAGCGCGGTAGTAGCAGTAGCGCACACGGAAGAAGCGTGCTATAGCTATTAGCAGTAGCGAGCTTCCACTAAGCGCGTTGCTGCTACACTTGTGTAGCAGTAGCGCTAGTGAGCACGCGCTACTGCTATGTGTTAGCTGTAGCGCCTTATTAGTAGCGCCGGTCCGCGCGCTACTGATACACCTAAAACCCGCGCTGTTGCTAGCCTTTTCCCTAGTAGTGTAAGGTACACATCAATAACATGTATATCACATATACCTTTGGTGTTGCCGGCCTTCTTATCCGCTAAGTACTTGGTGCAGTTCCGCTTCCAGTGACCATTTCCCTTACAATAAAAGCACTGAGTCTCAGGCTTGGGTCCATTCTTGGCCTTCTTCCCGGCAACTGATTTACCGGGCGCGGCAACTCCCTTGCCGCCCTTCTTGAAGTTCTTCTTACCCTTGCCGTTCTTGAAACTAGTGGTTTTATTCACCATCAACACTTGATGTTCCTTTTTGATTCCCACCTCCGCTTATTTCAGCATTGAGTATAACTCAGGAATGGACTTCTCCATCCCTTGCACATTGTAGTTCATCACAAAGTTCTTGTAGCTAGGTGGAAGCGACTGGAGGATCCTGTCAATGACCGAGTCACCTGGAAGATTAACTCCTAGCTGAGACAAGCGGTTGTGCAACCTAGAAATTTTGAGTATATGCTCGCTGACAGAACTGTTTTCCTCCATCTTACAACTGTAGAACTTGTCGGAGACTTCATATCTCTCAACCCGGGCATGAGCTTGGAAAACCATTTTTAGCTGTTGGAACATCTCATATGCTCCGTGCTGCTTAAAACGCTTTTGGATCCCCGGTTCTAAGCTGTAAAGAATGCCGCACTAAAACAGGGAGTAATCATCACTATGTGACTGCCAGGCGTTCATAACATCTTGAGTTGCTGGGAAAATGGGTGCGCCACCTAGCGGTGCTTCAAGGACATATGCTTTCTTGGCAGCTATGAGGATGATCCTCAAGTTACGGACCCAATCCGTATAGTTGCTACCATCATCTTTCAGCTTGGTTTTCTCTAGGAACGCGTTGAAGTTGAGGGCAACATTAGCGTGGGCCATTTGATCTACAAGACATATTGTAAAGACACTTTAGACTAAGTTCATGATAATTAAGTTCATCTAATCAAATTATTTAATGAACTCCCACTCAGATAGATATCCCTCTAGTCATCCAAGTGATACATGATGCGAATCGACTTGTCCGTGTCCGATCATCACGTGAGACGGACTAGTCATCAACGATGAACATCTCCATGTTGATCGTATCTACTATACGATTCATGTTCAACCTTTCGGTCTCTCATGTTCCGAGGCCATGTATGTACATGCTAGGCTCATAAGTCAACTTCAGTGTTTTGCATATGTAAATCTGGCTTACACCCGTTGTATGCGAACGTTAGAATCTATCACACCTGATCATCATGTGGTGCTTTGAAACAAAGAACCGTCGCAATGGTGCACAGTTAGGGGGAACACTTTTCTTGAAATTTTAGTGAGGGATCATCTTATTTATGCTGCTGTCGTTCTAAGCAAATAAGATGTAAACATCAAAAACATCACTTGCAAATCATAAAGTGACATGATATGGCCAATATCATCTTGCGCCTTTGATCTCCATCTTCGAGGCGCGGCATGATCACCATCGTCACCGGCATGGCACCGTAATCATCATGATCTCCATCATCGTGTCTTCATGAAGTTGTCTCGCCAACTATTACTTCTACTACTATGGCTAACGGTTAGCAATAAAGTAAAGTAATTACATGGCATTTTCATTGACATGCAGGTCATACAATAAATTAGGACAACTCCTATGGCTCCAACCGGTTGTCATACTCATCGACATGCAAGTCAGGATTCCTATTACAAGAACATGATCAATCTCATACATCACATATACCGTTCATCACATCCTTTTGGCCATATCACATCACATAGCATACCCTGCAAAAACAAGTTAGACATCCTCTTATTGTTGTTGCATGTTCTACGTGGCTGCAATGGGTTTCTAGCAAGAACGTTTCTTACCTACGCAAAAACCACAACGGTGATATGCCAATTGCTATTTACCCTTCATAAGGACCCTTTCATCGAATCCGATCCGACTAAAGTGGGAGAGACACACACCCGCTAGCCACCTTATGCATCAAGTGCATGTCAGTCGGTGGAACCAGTCTCACGTAAGTGTACGTGCAAGGTCGGTCTAGGCCGCTTCATCCCACAATGCCGCCGAATCAAGATAAGACTAGTAACAGTAGGAAAATTGAACAAATCATCGCCCACAACTACTTTGTGTTCTACTCATGCATAGAAGTTACGCATAGACCTAGCTCATGATGCCACTGTTGGGCAACATAGTAATAATTTAAAATTTTCCTACGTGTCACCAAGATGAATCTAGGAGATGCTAGCAATGAGAGAGAGGGAGTGCATCTTCATGCCCTTGAAGATCGCTAAGCGGAAGCATTACAAGGAACGCGGATGATGGAGTCGTACTTGTGGCGATTCAAATCGCGGAAGATCCGATCTAGTATCGAATGGACGACGCCTCCATGTTCAACACACGTATAGCCCGGGGACGTCTCCTCCTTATTGATCTAGCAAGGGGAGAGGAGAAGTTGAGGGAGAGCTCCGGCAGCATGACGACATGGTGGTGGACCTTGCAGTTCTCCGGTAGGGCTTCGCCAAGCACTACGGAGGAGGAGGAGCTGTTGGAGAGGGTGAGGGGCTGCGCCAGGGGAAGGGTATGGAAGCCCTCCCACCCCCCACTATTTATTGGGGGAAGGGGAGAGGGTGCCGGCCCCCTAGATCCCATCTACAAGGGGGGGGGGGGGGGAAGGGGGACTTGCCCCCCAAGTCAGGTGGGAGGTGCCCCCACCCCCTAGGGTTTCAACCCTAGGCACCTAGGGACCCTTGGGGGGTGGCACCAGCCCACCAGGGGCTGGTTCCCTCCCTTGTTCAGCCCACACTGGCCCACCGGGTGGGGCCGAACACCTTCCGGTGGTCCTGGTACAATACCAATAACCCCTGAAACCATTACGGCGACTGAAACAGGACTTCCCAAATATAAATCTTCACCTTCGGACCATTCCGGAACTCCTCGTGACGTCCGGGATCTCATCTGGGACTCCGAACAACCTTCGGTAACCACATACTATTTCCCATAACAACTCTAGCGTCACCGAACCTTAAGTGTGTAGACCCTACGGGTTCGGGAACCTTGCAGACATGACCGAGACATCTGTGTGGCCAATAACCAACATCGGGATCTAGATACCCATGTTGGCTCCCACATGTTCCCTGATGATCTCATCGGATGAACCACGATGTCGAGGAATCAATCAATCCCATATACAATTCCCTTTGTCTATCGGCATGTTACTTGCCCGAGATTCGATCATCGGTATCTATATACCTCATTCAATCTCGTTACCGGCAAGTCTCCTTACTTGTTCTGTAACGCATGATCCCGTGGCTAACTCCTTAGTCACATTGAGCTCGTTATGATGATGCATTACCGAGTGGGCCCAGAGATACCTCTCCGTCATACGGAGTGACAAATCCTAGTCTCGATTCGTGCCAACCCAATAGATACTTTCGGAGATACCTGTAGTGCACCTTTATAGCCACCCAGTCACGTTGTAATGTTTGGTACACTCAAAGCATTCCTACGGTATCCGGGAGTTGCACAATCTCATGGTCCAAGGAAATGATACTTGACATTAGAAAAGCTTTAGCAAACGAACTACACGATCTTGTGCTACGCTTAGGATTGGGTCTTGTCCATCACATCATTCTCCTAGTAATGTGATCCCATTATCAATGACATCCAATGACCATGGTCAGGAAAGCATGACCATCTATTGATCAACGAGCTAGTCAACTAGAGGCTTACTAGGGACATATTATGATCTATGTATCCACACATGTATTACGGTTTCCGGTTACTACAATTATAGCATAAAAAAATAGACAATTATCATGAACACGGAAATATAATAATAACCACTTTATTATTGCCTCTAGGGCATATTTCCAACATTATTATGGATACAAACATTATAAATAATAGCAAGAAAATATGATGCAAAATGGACGTATCAACTCCCCCAAGCTTAGACCTCGCTTGTCCTCAAGTGAAAACCGATATCAAAAAACATGTCCACATGCTTTGAGAGATAGGTATCAATAAAAACAAAATATGGACATAGAAGCATCATGTTGATTATTATAACATCAACAAAATTAAACATAGGACTTTCATCATATAATTCTCATGAATAAGTAATAGTTCATCACACAATCGATGTATAAAGCCAAAACTCTATTAGAAACCAACAAACTATGTTCTCTGTCAACTTTGCAACTACAACTCCTCATATTTTTAGGAAGGGTCACGTGTAGGAGCCTTTAGGAAAGTCCACATACTCAACCATCATATAGTTTTCTATGATTGCTAACACTCACCTCGTACCCATGAGCAAAACGTTTCAACCAGACACATAGAAAGATAGGGGCTTATGGTTTCGCCTCCTAATATACTCACCACAAGGGTGATTTCAACAATAATAACTCATGCCACCCATATTCAACTGGACATATGTGCCTAGATCTTTCCTCACCACATGATGCTTGCCAAAAGAGAAAAATAAATGGAATAGATAGAAAAACTTTGACTCTTTGCATAAAATTAAAAGATAGGCCCTTCGCAGAGGGAAGCAGTGGTTGCCATGCGCTTATTTGTTTGTATGCTTAATCCCTTAGTGAAAAGAATGTCGTGTTACATTGCCCTTGTGATAGCGACATTTATTATGCAGTCTGTTCTTTTATTCTTCACCATCACAAGTTCGTGCAACGCTCAATTTTCTCTTACACTAAATGATCTCACACTTTTAGAAGAAATTTTTATTGCTTTTTTTGCGCCGATGATAACTTACTTGAGGGATCTTGCTCAATCCCTAGGTAGGTATGGTGGACACTTGAAAATAAGATTTGGGTTTAAGGGTTTTTGTATGCACAAGTAGTATCTCTACTTAGTGCAGAATTTATGACTAGCAAAGATAGGGGGCAAGCACCACATGTTAAAGGATCTATGACAATATGACTTCTATGTGACTATGAACAAACATGAATCATTAAGTTGTCTTCCTTGTCCAATTTCAACAATTTTGGCATATAATATTTTGATGAGGGATCACAATCACAAAAGATTTCTAGGATAGTATATTTATATGTGAATCTTCTCTTCCCTTTTTAATTCTTTCATGAGTTGCATCATTGACTAATGCTATGTTTGTCAATCTCTAATAAAATTTTGTACTTATACTTTTCCTTATGTGGTGCCATCACCTACCATAGGATTATTATATAATCTTTTCTTTATTTATTTCCTTTCTTTTATTTGTTTCCTTTTTTATTTCTTTCCTTTTATTTGCAACATGAAAGTAAAGAAAGCAAAACTCATACTAAAATTTATTGTATAACTTGACACAATTACAAGGATAGATCACTAAGCAAACTCTTAAAGTAGAAAGGATCAAACTAAACAATTATTCATCTAAAGCAAAAGGATCGAACTAAAATAAGTAAAAGCAAAAGGATAGTGGGATGATACGATAGGGGGGAACCTCCCCTAAGCTTGGTGGAAGCCAAGGGGAGTGCCCATACCTGATACTCAGTTCTCCTTTGGTGGTGAAGATGATGAAGGGGGTGACGAAGCGATCCTATCTTTAAGGATTAGAAGATTCTCCAATCAATGAATGACGCTCCTGAGGTGGGTGATGTGCTTTTGATGTAGAATATTCTCACGAGTGAGATACTTATTTTGTATGCGAACTATTTCAATGATGTGAAAGGCTTCAATCTCAGCAGGAGTAAGATGAGTAAGGTAAGGTTTAAGGATATCTTCCTCCTCCTCGTCAGCTGGCAGTGCTTGTTCAAAGACCGGAGGCTGGTCTATGGTAACCTCCTTGCTCTCATATCCTCCGACAGCTCCCGCGGGCTCTTCCCTCTTCAGCTCGATCCTCATCAACCAAGCATCTTCTTCCACGTTGTTGGAGGAAGAAGAAGAAATGATGCCTGGCCCAACAGATCTGACAGAAAACAGCAATAAAAGAGAACAGAGGATTTCTCTGCGATACGGTGATCAACAGGTTCGGGAAGTATATATAGATTTTTATCTTGGAGGACAAGCATATGGTAGAAAAACAGAGTACAGAAGGTGTCCCAGGTGGGCACAACCCACCTGGGCGTGCCAGGGGACGCTTCCTGGAAGTTTCATTATTCCCAAAATTCTAAAATATTCCAAAACTGATAAGAAATATTTTTGCGGATTTTTCAGAGTCTGTTTACTTATCGTATCACGTACCTCCTTATTTTCATGATTCTGGAGTGTTCCGGAAGGACTCTTTTATGTGTTCTTCCAGTGTCATAGTTTGGATAATATTACTTTCAGTATTAATAGGCGTACCTGAGATATAATGCTTTATTCGTTGCCCATTGACAACCCTCGGGTTAGTACCTTCAGAACTATTTATTTTGATGGCTGCAGACCGGTAAACGTCCTCGATGACGAATGGGCCTTCCCATTTTGAGAGGAGTTTTCCTGCAAAGAATCTAAAACGAGATTTGTACAAAAGAACATATTCTCCAACTTTAAACTCACGCTTTTGAATTCTTTTGTCATGCCATCTATTTACTTTTCCTTTGAATAATTTTGCATTTTCATAAGCCTGGGTTCTCCATTCATCTAATGAGCTAATATCAAATAACCTCTTTTCATTAACAAGTTTGAAATCATAATTGAGTTCTTTGATTGCCCAATATGCTTTATGTTCTAACTCAAGAGGCAAATGACATGCTTTTCCATAAACCATTTTATAAGGAGACATACCCATAGGATTTTTATAAGCTGTTCTATAAGCTGAAAGGGCATCATCTAATTTCTTAGACCAATTCTTCCTAGAACTATTGACAGTCTTTTGCAAAATTAATTTTATTTTTCTATTGCTAAGTTCAACTTTATCACTAGACTGACGATGATAAGGTGATGCAATTCTATGGATAACATCATACTTGGCATGGATTTTACAGAAAGCACCATGAATAAAGTGTGAACCACCATCACTCATTAAATATCTAGGGACTCCAAACCTTGGGAAAATAACTTCCTTAAGCATTTTAATAGAGGTGTTGTGATCAGCACTACTAGTTGGAATAACATCTACCCATTTAGTAACATAATCAACATCAACGAAAATATGTGTATAGCCATTAGAGGAAGGAAAATGTCTCATGTAATCAAATCCCCAAACATCAAATGGTTCAACAACAAGTGAATAATTCATAGGCATTTCTTGATGCTTACCGATATTACCTATTCTTTGACATTCATCACAAGATAAGACGAGCTTACGGGCATCCTTGAAGAGAGTAGGCCAATAAAATCTAGATTGCAATACCTTGTGAACAGTTCTATCTCCGGCATGATGCCCTCCATAAGCCTCAGAGTGACATTTCCATAGGATTTGTCACTGTTCATGCTCAGGTACACAACGTCTAATAATGCCATCTACTCCTTCTTTATAAAGATGCGAGTCATCCCAGAAGTAATGTCTTAAATCATAGAAGAATCTTTCCAAGGCCACCAACACCGCCGCGTCAGCCGACTCCTCCTTGAAGTCCGCCACTGCGCCAGCAAACTCCCGCTCCTCCAAGTCATCAGCCACCGCCTCAGCAAAGTTCTTCTCCTTCAAGTCTGCCAACATGTCAGGCCACTCCTCCTCCTCCAAGTCTGGCACCGCGTCAGGCCACTCCTCCTGCTCCAAGTCTGGCACCGCGTCAGCCCACTCCTCCTCCTCCAAGTCAGCCATGTCAGCCGTCTCCATCGCCTCAGCAACAGCGAAAGAGAGCCGCCGCAGCTATGGTGGATAGTGGTACAAGTCAAGGTACATGATCAGGTACAGGACGCAAGCGATTTCAATATGGTCCAAGTAGCCTCGCGCTTCTTCTGGAGAGGCCTTACGACCTAACTCCGGAGGAAACTAAGTCGAAGTGAGGGCCGAATTGGACACCCATTTTGGACCGAAACCGCCACCGCCACCAAAGGAGAAAGTGCCTGAGCATATCGTTGACCACTTTATTAGTATGGCTAAAGCACCAGCTCGCAAGCCTGTTGACTCAGACTATGAGCGCCAAATCAGGAAGGCACATCAAGCACAACAAAAGAAGGAGTCGAGCTCGAGCCAAGCCGCCGCCAAAAAAAGTGGGAAAAACGTTCCCCAGCTGGGAGAACAGGCGGTGCAATCGATCCCCCCGCTCATTGTACCAACAAATGCGAGTACTGGCACCGATCAGCTTGTAACAACCGACGAGCATAGTAGGCAGGCTGCAGCGCTCGGTATCACTGTTTATCAACTCCTAGAGATCGAGCCCATGGATACGCTTAGAGAGGGGGACATAAAATGGAAATATGTCCGCGGTGAACCTTTGGTCAAGCCTGAGGAGGTCAAGAAGCTCTCAACGAGAATGTATGAATTGCATCAATGGTACATGAAAATTACCAAGACTACCAATTGAGAGTCCGGCTTTAGCACTTTCACTTAGCCATAGGAGTTTGACGATGGGACTAAGAACTAGCCCCTGGTGCGCATGCGGCTGTCCGAACTGGTATGCCTTAGGCACGTGCCGAGCCGAAGCTAGTCCTTCGTGTAGTATGGAAAAAATCGCAAGAGATTTATATTAAGTCGCCGAATAGGTGACCAGCTCTCGCCGTATCATGACAGTCAGTTCTCAGCTTCCTCTACTGAGGTGTTTGACCGGATGAACCAGAAACACAATCTTAGTTGTTCTCCCTTTACTACCTTAGCCGAACAAGCGGAAAGTAAGGTGGCAACCACAGGAGCTAGGCAACCCAACTATTGACCGAAGACATGATTCGGAGCCGATGCATACAACACAATATTCGGGACGCCGAAGTGTACTATGAAATTGTTCGGACTTATCTATGTTTGAACATTTGTGGCCGAATAAAGCTGCTGGCGCTTAATGCCAATGTGTATATGTCAATCAGTCATTAAGACGGGATACAGATGACATAGTAGACCAATACCGAATGCCGTAGGGTAAAATTGTTTCCATTATAATCTGATTGGTACGTTAAAATGTATTTTTATAGAGGATGCGATAAGCATCGAGGCTATTTTACATGCCGAGCATAAGGGAAAGCTATATACAGGTCGAAAAAGGAAAAGATGATCTTGAAGATCCTTTGGACACTCTGCCGCACGTCTGCGCAGATTTTCACCTTGGTGTATGATCCTTTGAGAGGATCAATGATCGAGTATACATAAGGGGCCTAGGCAAAGGGCCATTGGTACCATCAAGAAATGATGTGAGTTTGTAAAGAACCTGAAAAATAAAAATAAGGAGAAGAAAAAGGAGAATGTGAGGGTCCGGATAGGGTCGAACCGTATTGTGGACCTTATTTTTAGTAGGCCTCCGTCCTTTCCCATGGTATCTTTAGTGCATAGTTATGTACGCGTGGTAGATATGCCGCTATCAGGTTTGGGATTTGACGGAGGCTGAATTGCTAATCTAGCTCTGGACGAGCTGGACTTCCATTCTGAAGGGTAGACCGGACTCGTTTGACAGTGTCCGGGTGCTTGACTGCCGATGTGATATTCGGCTTAATGAGACCACCCTGTACTTCGGCTGCGAGGGCCGCGGTATGCTCCTCAGTACGAAGGGAGCGCTCCATGTTTCCGTTGACCGTTATAACGCCACGTGGTCCAGGCATCTTTAGTTTTAGATAAGCATAGTGCGGGACTGCATTAAAACAGGCGAAAGTGGTCCGTCTGAGCAGTGCATGATAGCCACTATGGAAGGGGACAATGTCGAAGATCAGGACTCCGCTACGAATCCGGTGGACCGAAGACTACTTCCAGTGTTATGGATCCTGTGCAACAGGCCTCGACGCCGTGTATCACTCTTTTAAATGTAGTTTTAGTGGGCTTGATTCTTGATGGATCAATACCCATTTTACGGACGGTGTCCTAGTAAAGCAGGTTAAGACTGCTGCCACCGTCCATAAGGACTCGCGTGAGGTGGAATCCTTCGATAATTGCATCAAGGACCAGTGCTGCTAAACCTCCATGACGGATACTGGTCAGATGGTCTCTGCGATAAAAAGTGATCGGACAGGCTGACCATGGGTTAAAATTTGGGGCGACTGGCTCTATGGCATAGACGCCCCTTAATGCGCGCTTGCGCTCCCTCTTGGGGATATGAGTAACGTAGATCATATTCACCGCTTTGACCTCGGGGGGGGGGGGATTTCTTCTGTCCCCCCATGTTCGGTGGGTGAGGCTCTTCATCATTGTCCTCGCTGGGCGGTCCTTTCCCCTTATATTCGGTGCTTAGCTTACCGGCATGTTTAAAGACCCAACAATTTCTGTTGGTATGATTGGAAGGCTTGTGAGTGGTGCCATGGATCTAGCAAGGCCGATCGAGTATTCTATCCAAACTAGATGGGCCACCCTTGTTTCCTTTGATTGGCTTCTTCCACTGACCGGGTTTAGAGCCACTGAATCTGGTGTTGACCGCCGTATCTTCGGTATCTTCATTGTTGTTTCGACGCTTGTGTTTGTTGCGCCATGGCTTGCCGTTGCCGTCTGTGGCTTCGGAGGTGCCAGGGTCGCTGGTGTTGTTGCTTCTACGAGCTAGCCGGCTATCTTCTCCCGCACAAAAGCGGGTCATAAGTGCGGGGAGAGCTGCCATGGACTTCGGCTTTTCTTGGCCGAGGTGTCGGGCGAGCCACTCGTCATGGATGCTGTGTTTAAAGACCGTGAGGGCTTCAGCGTCCAGACAATCGACAATTTGGTTCTTTTTAATTAAGAACCTGGTCCGGAGTTTTCGGGCTGACTCTCCGGGTTGCTGGACTATGCAACTAAGGTCATCGGTGTCTGGAGGCCGAACATAGGTGCCTTGGAAGTTGTCTCTAAAGGCATCCTCCAGATCTTCCCAGCTACCAATAGAGTTTTCTGGGAGGCTGTTTAACTAGTGCCGTGCTGGTCCCTTGAGTTTGAGGGGGAGGTACTTGATGGCATGGAGATCATCACCGCGGGCCATGTGGATGTGGAGAAGGAAATCTTCAATCCATACTGCGGGATCTGTCGTTCTGTCATATGATTCAATGTTCACGGGTTTCAACCCTTCTGGGAACTGGTGCTCCATTACCACATCAGTGAAGCATAAGGGGTGTGCGGCGCCTCTGTATCGGGCGACGTCACGATGCAATTCTGATGAAGTCTGCATGTGGTTTCTGGCCCTGGTGAGGTTATGCCTGTCAAGCCAAGCTTGACGCTCGTGTTCTTGTGTTGGGGCGCACCCCCTTGATCCGTAGATTGATCTGGTTTGGCCTGCTCGATTATTCAGGTCTTGTTGTAGATCGTAAGTGTATCCCGGAGCGGCTGTCTCTCCGCCCTTACGGTGAGGTGGTGCGGGTTGGTGTTCGGTGTGGGTGGCTGCTTTGTCACGCCCACGTGGTGGCCGATCTGGTTCATCGGCGCGGTCATGTTTTGACGGGTTTGGCTTGACGGCCTCGTCGTCGAATTGTGGTAGTAGCCAGCGCTTCAAATAAGTTTTTGTTGGGCGTTGAAAGCCATATTCTTTGGCAGCTAGGACCTGAGTCCATC
This sequence comes from Triticum urartu, assembly GCF_056163025.1. Lineage (NCBI taxonomy): Eukaryota > Viridiplantae > Streptophyta > Magnoliopsida > Poales > Poaceae > Triticum > Triticum urartu. Next base: position 504,748,436 of record NC_141873.1, on the reverse strand, counting down.
TGTCATTGAGCGTATCTTGTTCGGCTTGGAGCCATTGCTGCTGCTTTTTTAGGCTTCTTGCAATGGCGATTAGTTGGCGCTTAGAGCGCTCCTGCTCGAGTGGTTCCTCTGGCACGATGAAGTCTTCGTCACCGAGGCTCACATCATCCTTGGAGAGCAGTAGATAATTACTGTCCTCCGGGTCCTCGTTCCCGACCGGATCGTCGGGGTTAACTTGCCCCTCCTCCACATCGTATTATTCGGACATGGGCTTCGGGGTCTTCGGCGCCCTCTGGAGTGTTATCGTCTCCGGTGCCGGTATAGCTGTCTTTTTTGCGATGCGATTTTGAGCGACGCCGCTGACGTCGATGCTTTGGAGGTGCTTCAGCAGGTTTGTCCTCAACCGGATCCTTCCTACCGTCGTCGTTATCCTCTTTGGGCGTGTCCACCATATACACGTCATCTGTGGAGGTGGCCATCCAACGTCCGGTAAACGGAGGGTTTTGTCCTTGCTCGTCTCCGGCATCATCGTCCATGCCGTCAATGTCTTCGAAGGCATAGTCCAGCATGTCAGTTAAGTCTTCGACTGTGGCTATGAACTGGGTGGTGGGTGGGACGTAAAATTCCCTGCTGTCTGCCCCTAGTCCGGGCTGGGCGTAATTCGGGAGTGATTCCTCTGTAATCACGAGTGATCGCATTAAGTCCAGAGCCTCATTTAAAAGCGAGGTTTGGACGTGGAAGCGAGAGTCCATGGGGCTGGCCGGAAAGAAGGCCTCCTGGCCATGCTTTCTTGGCGCAGAACTTGAGAGTTCGGATCTGGAGTCTAGGGGCGAGTCTGGCCTCTCAATGATAGGGGGAACCCGGTCTAATCCCGAATTCGCCATGGACACAATCGCCTCCAGATCCTGGATAGTGTAGTTTGCCGTAGAGAGTCCGGTGGGCTCCAAACTCCCATCTTCGGACCTAGTGGTTTGCTCCGGATTTATGGCCAAAGCAGTGGTCGGGGCCACAAACCCTTCGAAGATCAGATCTCCTCAGATATCAGCGACATAATTTAGGTTCCCGAAACTAATCTGGTGACCAAGGGCGTTGCTGTCGATCTGTTATAGATGATCGAAAGAGCCATCGAGACTTCTGTTGACGACACAGTGGAACTCTCAATGAAAGCACCAATGTTGGTGCCAAAACCGACAGATCTCGGGTAGGGGGTCCCGAACTGTGCTTCCGAGGATCGAAGGTAACAGGAGGAAGGTGACACAATGTTTACCCAGGTTCGGGCCCTACTTCCTTCTTGATTGACTTTGATGAGTATAGGGGTTACAAGAGTTGATCTACCTCGAGATTGTAATGGATAAACCCTACATGTCTAGCCTGTATGATTATGATTGCCTCTACGGACTAAACCCTCTGGTTTATATAGACACGGAGGGGCCTAGGGTTGTGCAGAGTCGGTTTATAGAGAAAGGAAACTTCATATCCGAACACCAAGCTTGCCATCCACGCAAAGGAGAGTCCCATCCGGACATGGGGGAAGGCCTTCAGTCTTGTATCTTCACGGCCCATCAGTCCGGCCCATGTCACATAGCATGGATGCCCGGGTACCCGCTAATCCAGGACTCCCTCACCCACAAGTATAGGGGATCACAACAGTTTTTGAGGGTAGAGTATTCAACCCAAATTTATAGATTCGACACAAGGGGAGGCAAAGAATATTTGAAGGTATTAGCAGCTGAGTTGTCAATTCAACCACACATGGCGATTAATTATCTGCAGCAAAGTGATCAGTAGCAAACTAGTATGATAGTATTCATAATAGTAGCAGCAGCGACGGTAGCGGTAACAGTGATAGTAGTAGTTTGGTAACAAGTGCAACAGTAACGATAGCAGTAGTAACTTAGCAAGAACAATATTGGATAAATTCGTAGGCATTGGATCGGTGACTTGTTGGATGATATTCATCATGAGACAGTTATAACCTAGGGCAATACGACACTAGCTCCAGTTCATCAATATAATGTAGGCATGTATGCCGTAAATAGTCATACGTGCTTATGGAAAGAACTTGCATGACATCTTTTGTCCTACCCTCCCGTGGCAGCGGGGTCCTATTGGAAACTAAGGGATAATAAGGCCTCCTTTTAATAGAGAACCGGAACAAAGCATTAACACACGGTGAATACATAAACACCTCAAACTACGATCATCACCGGGAGTGGTCCCGACTATTGTCACTCTGGGGTTGCCGGATCATAACACGTATTAGGTGACTATAACTTGCAAGATCGGATCTAGAACATGGATATAATGGTGATAACATAAACGGTTCAGATCTGAAATCATGGCACCCGGGCCCAAAGTGACAAGCATTAAGCATGGCAAAGTCATAGCAACATCAATCTTAGAACATAATGGATACTAGGGATAAGGCCCTAACAAAACTAACTCAATTACATGATGAATCTCATCCAACTCCTCATCGACCAGCGAGCCTACAAAGGAATTAGCCACTCCCGGTGGGGAGCATCATGGAATTGGCGATGGAGAAGGGTTGGTGATGATGAAGAACGAAGACCCCCCTCTTCGGAGTCCCAAATGGACTTCAGATCTGGCCTCCCAATGAAGAACAGGAGGTGACGGCGGCTCTGTCTCGTGGATCACGATAATTCTTTTTCCCTGTTTTTTTCTGGAAAAATAGGATTCTACACCGTCGGTTTCAGGGTTTGCGGGGCCACCAGGTGGGGACAACCCACCTGGGCGCCCCAGGAGAGGGGGCACGCCCTGGTGGGTTGTGCCCACCCAGGTGTCCCTCTCCGGTAGGACTTGGCTCCAAAAATTCTTGTTTATTGTATAAAAATTCCTCGCAAAGTTTTGTTCCATTCTGAGAACTTTTATTTCTGCACAAAAACAACTCCATGGTAGTTCTGCTAAAAACAGCGTTAGTCCAGGGTTAGTGTCATTCAAATCATGCAAATTAGAGTCCAAAACAAGAGGAAAAGCGTTAGGAAAAGTAGATATGTTGGAGATGTAACAATAAATTGCAATTGCCTCAGTGACTAAGATCATAGTTTGTTAGTTTTCAATGAAATTTCTTATTCGTACTTTACCTTATGAATGAATTGTTACTTTGGCATAAGAAATTATATGACAATATATGTTGTTGTCCTAAACATGAACATGATGCCCTCATGTCTTTATTTTATTTTATCGATACCTCTATCTCTAAACATGTGGACATATTTTTGGATATTGACTTTTGCTTGAGGACAAGCGAGGTCTAAGCTTGGGGAAGTTGATACGTCCATTTTGCATCATGCTTTTATATTAATATTTATTTCATTATGGGTTGTTATTACACATCATATCACAACTAGATGATACCCCACGCATTGCTGCGAGACATTCTGCCTTTTATATGTAGTTTCAAAGAAAAGTGCACCTGGATAAATGAAAATGAAATATGACATCAATTGAAGTTACAACGGATGTAGAGGTGCCCCCTGCCCCCGTATATAAAGGAGCAAGGGGGGAGGCCAGCCGGCCCTTGGGGCGCGCCAAGGAGGGGGGAGTCCTCCTCCTAGTAGGAGTAGGACTCCCCTTTCCTAGTCCAACTGGGAAAGAGAGAAGGGGGAAGGAAAGAGAGGGAGAGGGAGAGGGAAAGAGGGGCCGCACCCCCTTCCCCTAGTCCAATTCGGACTCCTCATGGGAGGGGGCGTGCCACCTCCTGGGCTTCTACCCTCTCTCTCCCCTCAGGCCCAATACTTCCCCGGCGAATTCCCGTAACTCTCCAGTACTCCAAAAAATACCCGAATCACTCGGAACCTTTCCGATGTCCGAATATAGTCGTCCAATATATCGATCTTTATGTCTTGACCATTTCGAGACTCCTCGTCATGTCCCCGATCTCATCCGGGACTCCAAACTCCTTCGGTACATCAAAACTCATAAACTCATAACATAACTGTCATCGAAACCTTAAGCATGCGGACCCTACGGATTCGAGAACAATGTAGACATGACCGAGACACGTCTCCGGTCAATAACCAATAGCGGAACCTGGATGCTCATATTGGCTCCCACATATTCTACGAAGATCTTTATCGGTCAAATCGCATAACAACATACGTTGTTCCCTTTGTCATCGGTATGTTACTTGCCCGAGATTTGATCGTCGGTATCTCAATACGTAGTTCAATCTCATTACCGGCAAGTCTCTTTACTCGTTCCGTAATACATCATCCCACAACTAACTCATTAGTTGCAATGCTTGCAAGGCTTTAAGTGATGTGCATTACCGAGAGGGCCCAGAGATACCTCTCCGACAATCGGAGTGACAAATCCTAATCTCGAAATACGCCAACCCAACAAGTACCTTCGGAGACACCTGTATTACACCTTTATAATCACCCAGTTACGTTGTGACGTTTGGTAGCACACAAAGTGTTCCTCCGGTAAACGGGAGTTGCATAATCTCATAGTCATAGGCACATGTATAAGTCATGAAGAAAGCAATAGCAACAAATTAAACGATCAAGTGCTAAGCTAACGGAATGGGTCAAGTCAATCACATCATTCTCCTAATGATGTGATCCCGTTAATCAAATGACAACTCATGTCTATGGTTAGGAAATATAACCATCTTTGATCAACGAGCTAGTCAAGTAGAGGCATACTAGTGACACTCTGTTTGTCTATGTATTCACACATGTATTATGTTTCCGGTTAATACAATTCTAGCATGAATAATAAACATTTATCATGATATAAGGAAATAAATAATAACTTTATTATTGCCTCTAGGGCATATTTCCTTCAGTTCCATTTGCACTAGACTCAATAATCTAGTTCACATTGCCATGTGATTTAATACCAATAGTTCACATCACTATGTGATTAACACCCATAGTTCACATCGACATGTGACCAACACCCAAAGGGTTTACTAGAGTCAATAATCTAGTTCACATTGCTATGTGATTAACACCCAAAGAGTACTAAGGTGTGATCATGTTTTGCTTTTGAGAGAAGTTTAGTCAACGGGTCTGCCACATTCAGATCCGTAAGTATTTTGCAAATTTCTATGTCAACAATGTTCTGCACGGAGCTACTTTAGCTAATTGCTCCCACTTTCAATATGTGTCCAGATTGAGACTTTGAGTCATCTGGATCAGTGTCAAAACTTGCATCGACGTAACCCTTTACGATGAACCTTTTGTCACCTCCATAATCGAGAAACATATCCTTATTCCAGTAAGGATAATTTTGACCAATGTCCAGTGATCTACTCCTAGATCACTATTGTACTCCCTTGCCAAACACAGGGCAGGGTATACAATAGGTCTGGTACACAGCATGGCATACTTTATAGAACCTATGGCTAAGGCATAGGGAATGACTTTCATTCTCTCTCTATCTTCTGCCGTGGTCGGGTTTTTTTGAGTCTTACTCAGTTTCACACCTTGTAACGCAGGCAAGAACTCTTTCTTTGACTGTTCCATTTTGAACTACTTCAAAATCTTGTCAAGGTATGTACTCATTGAAAACTTATCAAGCGTCATGATCTATCTCTATAGATCTTGATGCTCAATATGTAAGGAGCTTCACCGAGGTCTTTCTTTGAAAAACTCCTGTCAAACATTCCTTTATGCTTTGCAGAATAATTCTACATTATCTCCGATCAACAATATGTCATTCACATATACTTATCAGAAATGTTGTAGTGTTCCCACTCACTTTCTTGTAAATACAGGCTTCACCGCAAGTCTGTAACTATATGCTTTGATCAACTTATCAAAGCGCATATTCCAACTCCGAGATGCTTGCACCAGTCCATAGATGGATTGCTGGAGCTTGCATATTTTGTTAGTACCTTTAGGATTGACAAAACCTTTTGGTTGCATCATATACAACTCTTATTTAATAAATCCATTAAGGAATGCAGTTTTGTTTATCCATTTGCCAGATTTCATAAAATGCGGCAATTGCTAACATGATTCGGACAGACTTAAGCATAGATACGAGTGAGAAACTCTCATCGTAGTCAACACCTTGAACTTGTCGAAAACCTTTTGCGACAATTCTAGCTTTGTAGATAGTAACACTACTATCAACATCCGTCTTCCTCTTGAAGATCCATTTAATCTCAATGGCTCACCGATCTTTGGGCACGTCAATCAAAGTCCATACTTTGTTCTTATACATGGATCTCATCTCAGATTTCATGGCCTCGAGCCATTTCGCGGAATCTGGGCTCATCATCGCTTCCTCATAGTTTGTAGGTTCATCATGGTCAAGTAACATGACCTCCAGAACATGATTACCGTACCACTCTGGTGCGGATCTCACTTTGGTTTACCTACGAGGTTCGGTAGTAACTTGATCTGAAGTTACATGATCATCATCATTAGCTTCCTCACTAATTGGTGTAGTAGTCACAGAAACAGATTTGTGTTATGAATTCCAATAAGGGAGAAGGTACAGTTACCTCATCAAGTTCTACTTACCTCCCACTCACTTCTTTTGAGAGAAACTCCTTCTCTAGAAAGGATCCATTCTCAGCAATGAATAACTTGCCTTTGGATCTGTGATAGAAGGTGTACCCAACATTTTCTTTTGGGTATCCTATGAAGATGCACTTCTCCGATTTAGGTTTTAGCTTATCAAGTTGACACTTTTTCACATAAGCATTGCAACCTCAAACTTTAAGAAACGACAACTTTGGTTTCTTGCCAAACCACAGTTCATACGGTGTCGCCTCAACGGATTTAGATGGTGCCCTTTTTAACGTGAATGTAGCTGTCTCTAATGCATAACCCCAAAATGATAGCGGTAAATCTGTAAGAGACATCATAGATCGCATCATATCAAGCAAAGTACGATTACGACGTTCGGACACACCATTACACTGTGGTGTTCCAGGTGGCGTGAGTAGTGAAACTATTTCACATTGTTTTAACTTAAGGCCAAACTCGTAACTCAAATATTTTACTTCTGCGATCATATCGTAGAAACTTTTATTTTTGTTACGATGAATCTCCACTTCACTATGAAATTCTTTGAACTTTTCAAATATTTCGGACTTGTGTTTCATCAAGTAGATATACTCATATCTGCTCAAATCATCTGTGAAGATCAGAAAATAATGATACCTGTCGCGAGCTTCAATATTCATTGGACCATATACATCAGTATGCATGATTTCCAACAAATCTGTTGCTTGCTGCATTGTTCCGGAGAATGGAGTCTTAGTCATCTTGCCCATGAGGCATGGTTCGCAAGCATCAACTGATTCATAATCAAGTGATTCCAAAAGTCCATCAGCATGGAGTTTCTTCATGCGCTTTACACCAATATGACCTAAACGGCAGTGCCACAAATAAGTTGCACTATCATTATTAACTTTGCATCTTTTGGTTTCAATATTATGAATATGTGTATCACTATGATCGAGATCCAACGAACCATTTTCATTGGGTGTGTAACCATATATGTAAACAGAACAACAATTTATTCTCTTACTTAAATGAATAACCGTATTGCAATAAACCTGATCAAATCATATTCATGCTCAACACAAACACCAAATAACACTTATTTAGGTTCAACACTAATCCCAAAAGTATAGGGAGTGTGCGATGATGATCATATCAATCTTGGAACCACTTCCAACACACATCGTCACTTCACCCTTAACTAGTCTCTGTTCATTCTGCAACTCCCGTTTCGAGTTACTACTCTTAGCAACTGAACTAGTATCAAATACTGAGGGGTTGCTATAAACACTAGAAAAGTACACATCAATAACATGTATATCAAATATACCTATGTTCACTTTGCCATCCTTCTTATCCGCCAATTACTTGGGGTAGTTCCGCTTCCAGTGACCAATCCCTTTGCAGTAGAAGCACTCAGTTTCAGGCTTAGGTCCAGACTTGGTTTTTTCACTTGAGCAACAACTTGCTTGCCGTTCTTCTTGAAGTTCCCCTTTCTGCCCTTTTTCCCTTTACTTGAAACTAGTGGTTTTGTTTACCATCAACACTTGATGCTTTTCTTGATTTCTACCTTCGTCAATTTCAACATCACGAAGAGCTTGGGAATCGTTTCAATTATCCCTTGCATATTATAGTTCATCACGAAGTTCTACTAACTTGGTGATGGTGACTAGAGAATTCTGTCAATCACTATTTTATCTGGAAGATTAACTCCCACTTGATTCAAGCGATTGTAGTACCCAGACAATCTGAGCACATGCTCACTGCTTGAGCTATTCTCCTCCATCTTTTAGCTATAGAACTTGTTGGAGACTTCATATCTCTCAACTCGGGTATTTGCTTGAAATATTAATTTCAACTCCTAGAACATCTCATATGGTCCATGTCGTTCAAAACGTCTTTGAAATCCCGATTCTAAGCTGTTAAGCATGGTGCACTAAACTATCAAGTAGTCATCATATTGAGCTAGCCAAACGTTCATAATGTTTGCATCTGCTCCTGCAATAGGTTTGTCACCAAGCGGTGCATCAAGAACATAATTCTTCTGTGCAGCAATGAGGATAATCCTCAGATCACGGATCCAATCCGCATCATTGCTACTAACATTTTTCAACTTAGTTTTCTCTAGGAACATATAAAAATTAAACGGGGAGGAACATCGCGAGCTATTGATCTACAACATAGATATGCTAATACTACCAGGACTAAGTTCATGATAAATTAAAGTTCAATTACTTAAGAACTCCCACTTAGATAGACATCCCTCTAATCATCTAAGTGATCACGTGATCCAAATCAACTAAACCATAACCGATCATCACGTGAAATGGAGTAGTTTTCAATGGTGAACATCACTATGTTGATCATATCTACTATATGATTCAAGCCCGACCTTTCAGTCTCAGTGTTCCGAGGCCATATCTGCATATGCTAGGCTCGTCAAGTTTAACCTGAGTATTCTGCGTGTGCAAAACTGGCTTGCACCCGTTGTAGATGGACGTAGAGCTTATCACACCCGATCATCACGTGGTGTCTGGGCACGATGAACTTTGGCAATGGTGCATACTCAGGGAGAACACTTTTATCTTAAAATTTAGTGAGAGATCATCTTATAATGCTACCGTCAATTAAAGCAAGATAAGATGCATAAAAGATAAACATCACATGCAATCAAAATATGTGACATGATATGGCCATCATCATCTTGTGCCTTTGATCTCCATCTCCAAAACATCGTCATGATTTCCATCATCACCGGCATGACACCATGATCTCCATGATGGTGATCTATATCAATGGGTCGTCACATGGTCATCTCGCCAACTATTGCTCTTGCAACTATTGCTATCGCATAGCGATAAAGTAAAGCAATTATTTGGTGCTTGCATCTTATGCAATAAAGAGACAACCATAAGGCTTCTGCCAGTTGCCGATAACTTCAACAAAACATGATCATCTTATACAACAACTTATATCTCATCACGTCTTGACCATATCAGATCACAACATGCCCTGCAAAAACAAGTTAGACGTCCTCTACTTTGTTGTTGCAAGTTTTACGTGACTGCTACGGGCTTAGCAAGAACCATTCTTACCTACGCATCAAAACCACAACGATAGTTTGTCAAGTTGGTGCTGTTTTAACCTTCGCAAGGACCAGGCGTAGCCACACTTAGTTCAACTAAAGTTGGAGAAACTGACACCCGCCAGCCACCTGTGTGCAAAGCACGTCGGTAGAACCAGTCTCGCGTAAGCGTACGCGTAATGTCGGTCCGGGCCGCTTCATCCAACAATACCGTCGAACCAAAGTATGACATGCTGGTAAGCAGTATGACTTATATCGCCCACAACTCACTTGTGTTCTACTACTGCATATAACATCAACACATAAAACCTAGGCTCTGATGCCACTGTTGGGGAACGTAGTAATTTCAAAATTTTCCTACGCACACGCAAGATCATGGTGATGCATAGCAACGAGAGGGGAGAGTGTTGTCTACGTACTCTCTTAGACTGGAAGCGGAAGCGTTAGCACAACGTGGTTGATGTAGTCGTACGTCTTCACGGCCTGACCGATCAAGCACCGAAACTACGGCACCTCCGAGTTCTAGCACACATTTAGCTCGATGACGATCCCCGGACTCCGATCCAGCAAAGTGTCGGGGAAGAGTTCCGTCAGCACGACGGCGTGGTGACGATCTTGATGTTCTACCGTCGCAGGGCTTCGCCTAAGCACTGCTACAATATTATCGAGGATTATGGAGGAGGGGGGCACCGAACACGGCTAAGAGAACGATCACGAAGATCAACTTGTGTGTCTAGAGGTGCCCCCCTGCCCCCGTATATAAAGGAGCAAGGGGGAGGCCGGCCGGCCCTTGGGGCGCGCCAAGGAGGGGGGAGTCCTCCTCCTAGTAGGAGTAGGACTCCCCTTTCCTAGTCCAACTAGGAAGAGAGAAGGGGGGGAGGAAAGAGAGGGAGAGGGAGAGGGAAAGAGGGGCCGCGCCCCCTTCCCCTAGTCCAATTCGGACTCCTCATGGGAGGGGGCGCGCCACCTCCTGGGCTGCTGCCCTCTCTCTCCCCTCAGGCCCACTAAGGCCCAATACTTCCCCGGCGAATTCCCGTAACTCTCCAGTACTCTGAAAAATACCCGAATCACTCAGAACCTTTCCGATGTCCGAACATAGTTGTCCAATATATCGATCTTTACGTCTCGAACATTTCGAGACTCCTCGTCATGTCCCCGATCTCATCCGAGACTCCGAACTCCTTCGGTACATCAAAACTCATAAACTCATAATATAACTGTCATCGAAACCTTAAGCGTGCGGACCCTACGGGTTCGAGAACAATGTAGACATGACCGAGACACATCTCCGGTCAATAACCAATAGCGGAACCTGGATGCTCATATTGGCTCCCACATATTCTACGAAGATCTTTATCGGTCAAACCGCATAACAAACATACGTTGTTTCCTTTGTCATCGGTATGTTACTTGCCCGAGATTTGATCGCCGGTATCTCAATACCTAGTTCAATCTCGTTACCGGCAAGTCTCTTTACTCGTTACGTAATACATCATCCCGCAACTAACTCATTAGTTGCAATGCTTGCAAGGCTTTAAGTGATGTGCATTACCGAGAGGGCCCAGAGATACCTCTCCGACAATCGGAGTGACAAATCCTAATCTCAAAATATGCCAAACCAACAAGTACCTTTGGAGACACCTGTAGAGCACCTTTATAATCACCCAGTTACGTTGTGACGTTTGGTAGCACACAAAGTGTTCCTCCGGTAAACGGGAGTTGCATAATCTCATAGTCATAGGAACATGTATAAGTCATGAAGAAAGCAATAGCAACAAACTAAACGATCAAGTGCTAAGCTAACGGAATGGGTCAAGTCAATCACATCATTCTCCTAATGATGTGATCCCGTTAATCAAATGACAACTCATGTCTATGGTTAGGAAACATAACCATCTTTGATCAACGAGCTAGTCAAGTAGAGGCATACTAGTGACACTCTGTTTGTCTATGTATTCACACATGTATTATGTTTCCGGTTAATACAATTCTAGCATGAATAATAAACATTTATCATGATATAAGGAAAAAAATAATAACTTTATTATTGCCTCTAGGGCATATTTCCTTCAACGGAATACTGGTATTTATATCTAAAATATAGAATAAGTTCATTTTTGTACAAATATACGAAGATGTTTTGAGGGTGGAGCAACAGGAGAGAATTGTTCAGATGGAAAGGCAAGTAAGCGAATACAACACCAAGATTTCTGCAAAAATTATTTAATATGAAATAAGAAATTTCTGGCCAAAGGGAAAGCAGTATGATTTCTCTACAAATTATGTACTGTAAGGGAAGCAACTTTTTACCTTGGAGAAGAGCTCGTCGAATACCTCAATTGCCAAGGTGCCATCATGTTTCTCTCCAATATAGTTAAAATGGAACTTGGAAAATTGTCACTCTGAAGCAACAAACCAATCCTATAAGGCATGAGATGTACTCCATATAAGGAAGACACGGTACAACAGTAATAATGGCATAATATAAGCGTATTGTGAGTATGACCCTGTATGAAAGGACATCATCTTTAGCGCTTCAACTCAAGTTTTTTGTGAAGTAGATCTAGCACTATTTATTCTCGCAGCACAAAAGATCCTATTCCAATGTCAACTTCTCTTGCAGAACAACAATTGTAAATTCAGTGTTAAGCAACAATCTCTACAATCTCAAGGTATGTAAATATTAGATTCTTGCTCAAGATGTTTCTTGTTTGCATAACAATTACAAAATACTGAAGTATATGTATGACTGCATTTTGTTGGTGCATGTACAATGGTCCACATGCTCTTGCCATCTCTAACACTTGATTATCACAACTTCTGACAGCACACAGTCCTCTCCTAAAGCAAATTCTCGATGTGCTTGCTTCATCATCAATCTGTGTTCCATATATCTGCAAAACATCAAGGAATCTGAGGCTTGTGCAGAAATTCTATTCTAACTGCACCTTGAAACCATGGTGCAAAAGAACAAATTGTTTGCTTAGATGGTCCTTCCATCAAACACCTTGCAAACAATTTAGAGTAAGCCATAAGAGGATAGCTACTAATGAACAAATCAGAGTAAACCATGAGTGGAGAAGCTCCTCAATCTACTCATACAGGGGATCGAGTCAACTTGATTGATGCTAGAAGAGAAGTGCACTGAAGATCACCAATCAACGAAAAAACTGACATAACCAAGTAAAACACTATAAATACCTAATAGTCCAGCAGTATTCGATCGTTGTAGAATGAAGATTGGCTGGAGGCAGCCGGTCATGTGGTTACAGCTCATGTGATGGTGGTCACCTGTCAAAAAAATAATGACTTCTTTGTACCCGAGAGAGGCTGAGACTGAGATGCATCGTGCTTGCTGGTAGAAAGTCTAGAAAGCGGCGAGCACTTTGCTTATTGCTTATTGCTGCACCGGATTCTGAGGACCACCTGTAGATTAGAATTCCAATTTTCGTCAAGCCTATAATTTTTATAAGTGGAAAAAGAGATGCATGAAGCAAACTAATGGCACGATGAGATCAATTTAGTATAGATAATCAGGCATTAACCTGCTCACGGGCGATGTATTCAGTGCTGTCAAATGCAAAATAAGAGTAGGGAACTTGTCCTTCACACAGAGATAGATTTCTTTATAGTGGAGACATTGGAGATGATGCCAACAACACCCAATGAATCATGAAAATAAATCCAATACCAATAGGAGGAGGAAGAATACAGATAATTGACTGATCCATATGTATTTGATTGATCCATTGGAATCATCTCAATGTCCACACCTTAACTGCCGATGTTGAACCACCCCGACAATCTAGTGAGAAAAGAGCAGCCTTCGCAATGGCGATCACCGGCCAAAGGTGTCGGAGTAACAATTAAAATTGATAGCCTCGACCTTCTAGATAAGTCCCACGTACCCATCCTCCATATCGATGGTCTTGCAATCCCGCCTATGACCCGCCATCGCCGCCATCGCCGCCAGTTCTCATCCCGATGTCTGGCGCAAACCCTAGAGGAAGTTGGGCTCAGTTGCGTCCATCGCCCCCTGGGATTATGAGAAGGCCTTCCGTCATTGACGTTTTGTTTGGAGAAAAGTTTTGCTTCCGCTTTTTGCGGGGTCGTGGAGGAGGAGCGAATGGGAGGGACGTCCAGCGAACACGGGGGGGGGGGGGACTCTTCGCCATTGATCTTGTCCAGATATGATCAAACGACTGAGAAAATTACGATGACGTGGATGCATGAGAGGGCTAGGAAATCAGGTAGTGGGGATCAACTATTTAGTTATTATAGATATGTATGCCTTTTCTTTCTTATTTCATAAGGTTTACATGAAGAGGGAGAATGTCGACAACTGGGATTCTGGACTAGAAAAGGAGCAAATATTAGAGACCTATTCTCCACAACTCCAAAAGTCCTAAAATTTCACAGAGAATATTTTTGGAATATATAAAAAATATTGGGCGAAGAAAGCACCAGAGGGGGGCCACCAGCCAGCCACAAGGGTGGAGGGCGTGCCCCCGTCCTAGTGGGGCCCTTGGCAGGCCTCCAACGCCCATCTTATGCTATATGGTGTGTTTTGACCTGAAAAAATCAGAAGAAAGCTTTCGGGATGAAGCGCCGCCATCTCGAGGCGAAACCTGGGCAGAACCAATCTACGGCTTCGGCGGAGCTGTTCTGCCGGGGAAACATCCTTCCCGGAGGGGGAAATCATCGCCATCATCACACCAACGATCCTCTCATCAAGAGGGGGTCAATCTCCATCAAGATCTTCACCAGCACCATCTCCTCTCAAACCCTAGTTCATCTCTTGTATTCGATCTTGGTCCCAAAACCTCAGATTAGTACTTGTGGGTTGCTAGTAGTGTTGATTACTCCTTGTAGTTGATGCTAGTTGGTTTATCCGGTGGAAGATTATATTTTCATATCCTTAATGATAATTAATACTCCTCTGATCTTGATCATGAATATGCTTTGTGAGTAGCTACGCTTGTTCCTGAGGACATGGGAGAAGTCTTGTTATAAGTAATCATGTGAATTTGGTATTTGTTTGATATTTTGATGAGATATATGTTGTCTCTCCTCTAGTGGTGTTATGTGAACGTCGACTACATGACACTTCACCATTATTTGGGCCTAGGGGAAGACATTAGGAAGTAATAAGTAGATGATGGATTGCTAGAGTGACAGAAGCTTAAACCCTAGTTTATGCGTTTCTTCATAAGGGCTGATTTGGATCCATATGTTTCATGCTATGGTTAGGTTTACCTTAATTCTTCTTTCATAGTTGCAGATGCTTGCGAGAGGGTCAATCATAAGTGGGAGGCTTGTCCAAGGAAGGGCAGCACCCAAGCACCGGTCCACCCACATATCAAATTATTAAAGTAACGAACGTGAATCATCTAAGCATGATGAAAACTAACTTGAAAACAATTCCAATATGTCCTCAGGAGCGCTTTGCTTTATATAGGAGTTCGTCCAGGCTTGTCCTCTGCTACAAAAAGGATTGGTCCACCTTGCTGCACCTTAGTTACTTTTGTTACTTGTTACCCGTTACGAATTATCTTATCAAACAACTATCTGTTACCGATAATTTCAGTGCTAGCAGAGAATACCTTGCTGAAAACCGCTTGTCATTTCCTTCTGCTCCTCATTGGGTTCTACACTCTTACTTATCGAAAGGACTACGATAGATTCCCTATACTTGTGGGTCATCAGAGCTTATATTCAAATGTGCTTATTTTCTTAGGATAACTCGAAATAACTGTCCCTAAGAAACTTGGCCAATAGAACTAACATGCAAATAACATGTCATGATGGCCCAGCTCGTTTGCCAGATTCTCCCAGAATCAGACCCCTACCCAGATTCTCCTAGAATCTTTGAGCCCCATTTGTTTTAAAATCCTATCTAGTTAGGGTCTAATTAGGTAGGATTGTAAAACAAAAGGGGGTCAAAGATTCTAGGAGAAGCTAGAGAGGGGCAGATTCTGGGAGAATCCTGCAAAAGAACTGGGCCGGAGTGACCTACCGTAGCACACTGTATAGGCTCACCGCTGGCTCTCCTTTTTTGCAATGTTCCATGATATTGCCACATACATCTTGTACTTTTTCATTGCGTAACCCTATCTACAAGTTGACACGGCTAATTTTAGACATCTCTACATGATAATACATTGTGTATCCCTTGCGGATATTTAAACCACCAATTAATGATTGTGTGCATAGCATAAACTAGTCATGACTCTATGTGCTGGACTAGCAGGCACTCTAAGGGAGCCTAATGTAGTGCACTGCAATTCCTACATGCGACCTACGATTTTGTGTAATGTACTACCTCTGTTCCTAAATATATGTCTTTATAGAGATTCCAGTATGGACCACATACAGATGTATATAGATGCATTTTCGTGTGTAGATTCACTCATTTTGCTCTGTATGTAGCCTATAGTGGAATCTCTAGAAAGGTTTATATTTAGGAATGGAGGGAGTATCATGTATGACATCTACACATGTAATTTAGCAGCCAATAGTAGAAATAATTGTCTGCACAAAGGGATTACTAGTCGAAAATCCTAGCAAAGCACGCTGGTAAGCGCGCAACAATACAAGAGAGAGAGATGCACTTACAAGATCATAGCAATGCCTCAGTGCAGGATCTTGGTTGGCCATGCTGTTAGATCTAGAAGAAACATCGTGCTTGTAGTTCTTGCCAGCTGCATAACATGTAACAGCGACCTGTTAGTATATTTGAAGTACATCGGGCAGGTGATGCTGGACGGGTTTAAAGGTGACAAGTACCTAGGCCGTGGCGGGTGCTTGGCATCTTGCCAGACGGTGGGAATCGGGTTAGAAATGCCAAGGGTGATGACGCTGTGCTGGCTGTCGGGGTTCGGTAAGGAGATCTAGAACCGTCAAGTAGGGTGTTTGTGGACCGGCTCCGGTAGGGTGGACGACGGGGTGGGCAAAGCGGATCTGAGGCCGTGGATGAGGGCGTCGGTGAAGCTGCTCCAGTGGTTGGGTTCAGGATGGTGTCAACGATGTGGATCTATGGACATGGACGGGGCATCAGAAGCTGCTCCGGTAGGTTGGACGAGGGTGCGATGAAGCAGATCTGAGGCCATGGACTTGTGCGTTGGCAAAGCGGCCCTGGTAGGTTTGAGAATGGTATAGGCGAAGCTACTCCGGTAGGGTTGACGATGGTGTCGGTGAAGCGGCTCCGGTAGGGTTGAGGAAGGTGTCGACGAAGAGGATCAGAGGCTGTCGACGGTGGCATTGTTGGGGCGGCTCCGGCGGTGCAGACGACGCGTCTCCGGTGGGGAGTACGAAGGAGCCGTTGTAGATGCGCTGCGGTTGACGAGAGTACCGGCGAAGCAGATCCGACGCCATGGACAAGGCGCACATTGAATGTGCTGTGGTATAGTGGTGGATGAGGAGTCTACTTGTTTCTAGGGGAAGTGGGAGGGGTAGATGCAGCTGCAGAAGAAGATCCGACGAGGTGGACGCTGCTGGTAGTGCATGGGCTCTGGTAGGCCGGTGGATGGGCAGTCTAGGGTTTTGAGAGGGAAGGGGTAGAAAGGCCAATGAAGTACGGACGACGTGATGGAAGATGCTCTGGTGTTATGGAGTTAGTCATTTTTGCGGGAGGGGAGAGGAAATGGGGTGCCGTGTGGTGGGGGGGACCGGAAGTTACCAAGGCAGCCCCGACCTATTATGTAAATGAGGGTCGTATTGTAACTGTTATTCTCTATGCACCAAGGACAAAAGGGGAATTTCGCATGCTATAGACTAGGTGGCCGAAATTTTAGAAGGAGGCGGGAGATTTTGCCGCCCGCGGGATCGTTTGTATCCAGTTTCAACTAATTTTGGACAATGCTAGCAGGAATCTCATGCGAGACTGTGTACACGGGGCACACGTCAGCAGTTAATAACTGGTGTGAAGTCCACCCCAGAAAAACAGATAATAACTCGGGATGATGCACCGATAACTTGGATGTTCACACGGGCGCGACCAATCGTACGGGTGTAGAGGCACATTCACAATAAAAAGGGATCAAATGCTCAGCCTATGTATCTCTCGTGTAAATAGATAATTTAGTGCCATTGGTTATTTACTTTAAACATAATGCATTGATGTGTTATTGTAGAGGCGCACAAAAAGAAATGGATATTGTAGTCCCACAAAAGAAATGGATATTGTAGTCCGCTTCTTAAAAGTGTTACCTCATATGATTACATAGCCTCCATTTCATAAATTGCGTACCCGTTGAATTCATATATGAATATTACATATATTACTTCATAATAGAACCTTAAACCATCCAAGACTAATGAATTTGAATGCAAGACTAACAATGGTGCATGTACATGATAGCTACATTGGTTGCTTGAACAAACATCACTGTAACTTTGGCATGCACAATTGAAAGGGATTATTTTGAAAAAATGTGATATGTGAGTGTCCAATCTTTATAGCGCTGAATCTATATTGTATCCTTGGCCGCAATACGAAGTAGATATTGATTTATGTTCAAGTGATGCACGTCCAAGATCTCTAGATAGTGATACGTGAATGAATTGTGCAATCTCTCTCAGACGCATACATATCTCATTTCTCTGTGGGCATCGGAATCACACACGCGCACTTTGTGTATTTCTCTCCCTCCGTCAAGGTTAGAATTCGTCTTTCTACCACGTCCTACAAGTCTCTCACACAGAAACACACACGCTCTCTCTGTTGAACATGCCCACCCCTTTAATTCCGCCCACCCACCGCCACTAATGTCTCAAAGTATAATTATGTCTCTCACACATATGCCTAGGGTTAACTCGAGTCCCGGAACCATATGAATACATACGATGGGATTCTAGCAGAGCACCTTTTTTTTGAGATTTCGCTCTCTCTCTCTCACACACACACACACACACACGCGCGCGCGCGCGCGCGCGCATGCATGTACACATTGTTTCTCTCTTCATTTTTTCGGCAGGTGCATGCACACCGCTTGTTTATCTCCGTGATGCTTTAAGTTTCCCTCGTAGACATGCTATCTACCTATCCCTTAATATAGATATGTGTCACACAAACTCCTTCTCCCTATATCTAAGTGTCAATGCCCTCCCCCACACCCACACACACACACTTCCCGAGACTGAAGGAGTAGGGTGATACCTCGATCTTGATACTAATCTATCTACTGGCTTCTCTCTCGAACACAAACACACATGCACACACACACTACCCGACACCGAAGGAGTAGGGTGGCACTTCCATCTTGATAGTAATCTATCTACTGGGTTCTCTCTCAAACACACACACATACACACACTTGCTAGTTGTGCCTCTATGCCTACCACGCGCACACTCCCGATACGTCTTTATCTCCCTCCCCCCTCCCCACCCCCACCCCCAACAATCACAGCAGAAGGGTGACAACTCGATCTTGATCTTAATCTGTCAATTGGTTTCTCTCTCAAACACACACGCACACACACACAAACACACACGCTAGTTGTGTCTCTGTGCCTCGCTCACACACACTCGATACGTCTTTCTCTCCATAGCCCCCTCGATATGTAGACTTCTAGCGCGCACACAGCTGTAGTGACGATGACACTGAACCCAGCGTGCCTTGTTTTTACCGGCGTCATGTGATAGTTTTCACCCTGTTTTCTGTTAATTAATAAGGCAACCTTTTCTTTGTTACTACTAGTGAATCTGAGATCATTCGGGGCAGACATAAAATGTATCACTTCAACCCAATTATCAAAATAACTATTTTAAAAGAAACTAGCTAGATGCCCGCGCGTTGCACGGAACATCAAGATGCATTTGTATTCTCATGATACGTAGTTCTATTGGCCAAAATAGAGTTGGTGACGATGGTGTGCCTGCCATCCTGCAATATAGGTCGTCCGATTTATATTTGACGGATAGGAAGGAAACTATGGCAATTTTGCAAAAGATACCCACACCCCTCTCCACATTTGCAAATAAGGCCTTCCCTCATCCATCCTTTTCTCCCACAAGATAAACTACTCATACAAATGCATCTTGATGTTCCGTGTAATGCATGGGCATCTTGCTAGTGTCCTATAAAAGACCCAGTTGGTGATGGTGGTGTGTCTACCATCCGTCATTTCTGACCATTAGATCTGCATCTAACGACTGTGAGGTAAGTTGTGGCATTTTTGCAACAATAGCCCACTTCTGTGCTCCAATTTGCAGCAAACCCCTTATTGTCTTGAAAGCAACCACATCCCTCCCTCACCTCATCAAAACAGCCTAAGAAATATATTTTGATGAAAAGTAATATATTTTTAGTGGTATATATGTATATCAAAACAAGAGTGTTTTCTCTCATGTTTGTGAACAAGTGCTATTCTACTTTGGATCCGTCGCAACACATAGGCACATTGCTAGTAAAAGAAAAAAGGCATGTCGCATTCGCGTCGCATCCCCACGCACCCGGGAATCGGGAGTACTCCCTTGCCCGTCCGGCATGCCACATAGCTAGGGAAGGCATGTGGCGTAGAATTTTCACTTTCATGTGGGACCATAGTTGAGCAAACCGACTATGGGCAAACCGCACCGCGCCCGCCGCATTGGAAAATAGAAATGAGGAGGGGAAGATCTAGCTGTAGCATGGAAGCCAAGAAATTTGTGTCAGATGGGGCTCGTTGATAGAGTAGGAGCACTCCGTACTACTACTCATACTAGTATGAAGTGTGTACTACAACTAGTACTACCACTATACAACTAGGTACGTGCATGGCACATCATCGTGGGAACAAAAAAGGGGAAGATCTTGTTTTGGGCAATTTATCTTTTTTTCAGTCAACGTAGTTTGAAAGGGGACCCATGAAGCTTATGTGGCTTGGTTGCATGGCTAGGAAAGGCTAGAGAAAATAAATAGATAATGTGTTTAGAGTGCACTCCACTAAATAGATACTTTGGATCCACTACAATGCATGGGACGACACATTGGTAGTAGTAAGAAACAAATTCCGGGTTTGGCACGAGTTTGTACTGCGGGTGCACCACAAGGCCTGGCGCAGGAGTTACATTCCCTCTCGGGGCCCACGGGACCGAGCTTCAGTGGCTTAGTGCACCAGCCTATGAGTCAATGACATGTGGACCTTAAATGCTGCTGGCCCACATGTCATTCTCATGAAAGCAGAGGGGCGGTGGGACCGAGACGGGTGAGGCACAGGTCGGTGGACGAGGCTTGCCTGCTCCCCTCTCATGCTCCGATCCGTACTCCCGCCCCACTAATTTTCATCCAACGGTTATAATAGATTTCCTCGTGTGGGTCATCTATAGCCTCAAATAAAGGTAAACAAATGTCATATTTCTAGGAAATAATTTCTTGCATGAAACTGTACACGCATGCAAGACCCGTTCCTTTCCTGCTCGTCCTCCTAGAGATCATCAGCTGCATTGACAATACCGGTGCCAACGCTAGAGCGTCGCAACAGGTGCCTTCCTAAGCCATGTAGCACGCTGCAGCGCCAGCGAGTACCACCTCCTCTGCGCCAACATCGGCATCTGGGCCATGCACATGCAGATGCTCCCGTAGTATTTTACCCGCATGTTTGACTGCAGTACCACACTGCTCTTGGACGAGACCATCGAGCTTGTGGCCAAGAAAGGTCTTTGATCGACCGGCGCATGTCGAGGTGCTTGACTGTTGTGACGTGCTGCACGATGTTTACTAGCTCGCGCTCTAGATGAGCGGCAGGGTGCTTCTCCCGAGCATCAATAGTCCGACAGCAATGATGGCCGGGTGGGAGCTCGGGCCAGAGCCAGTGATCTATCCGGGGCATAGAGCTCGACTTGGGCTCGAGATTCTGAACGCACGAGCATCTTGCTAGAAAGAAACAAATCTCGAGTTTGGAACGAGTTCGTGCAGCGGTAGCACCACAAGGCCTGGCGCGGGAGTTACATTTCCCTCTCGGGGCCCACGGGACTGAGCTTCAATGGACTCGATAGTTGGCTGGTCCACATGTCATGCTCCCAAAGGCAGAGGGGCGGTGGGCCCGAGAGGGGTGAGCCGCAGGTCGGGGGACGTGTGGTGTCATGGGTTCGAGCGGTGTCGTGGGAATCGCGTGTGGCTGTGGTAGAAACTTGATGCTCGCCGCATTTTAGCTGGTCCACATGTCATGCATACAAAGGCAGGGGCGGTGCGACCGAGAGGGGTGAGGCGCACGTCGGGGGACGTGGTGCCATGGGTTAGAGCAGCATCGTGGGAATCGTGATTGGTAGTGTATGAAACATGATGGTCGTCGTAGTTTAACTTCCATGGACAAGCTGTCATGTCTACTAACACATGCATTAATTGCATACCAATCACTGGAAGGAGTAGTAGAGAAAGCTAGGTGGATAAATAGTTCCTTATAGTCAAGTGGACCTACGCTGCTACTTGTTCCAAATACATGTACACCATCGAAATAGTTCATCTATATCAACATACACAGAGAGGAAATATATTTTTTACAAGAGAGGAAATAGTTCATCCATCCATAATGCCCTGCTGCTAGTGCAGCTTCTTCTTCTTCTTCTTCTTCTCATTTTCTGTGGGAGACGGCTTCACAACAAGCTCTTTGGACCTTGAAGCTATTTCGAAACTCATACGGGGATCGAGGGCAGCATATTTTATCCGCTCGTACGTCAAGGGATAATTCTCCCATTCAGACGACCTTAATGCCAGCGTCTCATCACCATTCTGAAGATTTGTACTGAGCACAAAATTTGCTACGTCGAATAGGGATGGTATCTGTGTATCACAATCTTCTACAGGAATTTTGATTCTAGTTTGTAGGTCAGTGATGCTTTTTAAATCATGGTTGTACGGCACCAACTTCTGTTTGCCCCCTTCGATGGCTGCCCCACAGAAGTATATATCCTCCCGAGACAAGAAATCATGGATCTCACCTGGTATGGAGGGCGCATGTATGATCTTGTACACCAAAACATCACCTTCGAGGCACAGCTGAAGGACGGCGGCGCGTTGGATCTTCCAAAGTGGCACGCTCCGTGTACTCTACGTCGAGACCGATGACCTTTATCTCTACCTTTTGGACAGTGTTGGATACATTGTTGATCCACTTCCGAACAACCCTTGGGTGGTCGGTGACAGTGGCAACTATGCTCAACGAGCCTTCGACAAGGACATGTTGGACGCAAAAAACCTGCATTTGGATCTCCTTTTCCATTTGGAACCACTGGACCTGAGGGCTATGGTTTGGAGAATTAGGATTAGCTGGCTAGTCTAACTGAAGAACATGATTATTTAAAGGGGCTTCGGAATTACTCCTGGAGTATGTGAAGAGGTTAAAACAATGTGAATGCAGTGGGGTTTGGATGCAAATGAAGGAGAGGTGAAGAAGCCAAGGAAAATCGTTTCCCGATGGAGAAGTAAATAGGAGAAGTGGCCTGTAGGCAGTTGATTAGACGACTAGGATGACTAAACGAAAAGGCTATGTGGGTAGACTGAGCGGTACATGTCCGTGTACGTGCCCATTCTTCTTGCGCTACATGTGCCACTGGCTAGTTGAGGTCACTCTTTCGAATCACCGTGGCAATACATTTTATGATTCCTTTATATTTCTGCATCCCTCCTGACAGGTGGGACCTATGCAAACAGATATAAAAAATGTGTCATAGCTGGTTCAGAGGGATATTGGCGCGTGCATGGTAGACACAACATTCTTTGGTTAAGGAATATGCGGTTAGCCTCAAAAAAGAAAAAGAAAAACCTTCTTTGTGCTTCCGCATGCACAAGAATTAGGTTATGCTCGCAATATGGATGATACGTGGAGGATGAAGTGAACCCAGAGGCATGCTAGCACGGGATACCTATTTCCGCTATACAGTACGGCTCCGTATGTTCCTACTAGTAGTAGTACAACTTTGGTACACTTGATGGTCAAAATATTATTCATCTGGTCCTCACAGTGAAGTGACAAGACCCTGCGCCCAAGGTGACACTAGTCCAGGCGGCGTGCTCAGGTTACCAAAGTCAGCCTCACCTTGTGCACTCTGCAGTCATTGTCACTGTCGCTGTATAGCATGCCTCGCCTCATCTCCCTCTCCCCTGGCACCACTCCATCAACATCTCCGTCTCGCCGGAGATCCTGAGGTCACTCTTCCTCATCTCAATGTGCCCCCACGTACCCTCGCCTCACTCGCCTCCCCCAGTACCACTATTCCCTCACTAGCCACTCCAGCACCGAGAGCCTTCTCCCCCCATAAATCAAGCCCCCAAAAACCCCACCTTCAAACTCCACCATGGTCGAACACGAACCGCGCAACATCCATATGTGCTGCGATTGGAGCGACCCCCTAGTGACAACCTCGACATCTATTGTTCATGTATGGATATGTTGAGCGCCGTGCGGCTGGCTGCATGCTCGAGGGACATGCACATGACCATCGTCGAAGCGAGCCCTAAGCTTTTCAAGACACCCTGCTTGCTGCTATCTAGTCTTGCAAGATTTTCTCACCATGATACAGAGGTGTACATGATGCCCCTCGACTTCAATCCGACCTCCATTAGCCGAAACTTCTTTGTAGGTATGTAGTGGGTCGCCGTACATCATTTCCCTCGACTTCGATCCGGTCACCATCGCCCGAAACTTCTTGGTAGGTATGTACTGGGTCGGCATGAACTCCCACTGGATGGCTGCCGTCAGAGAAGACGAGAAAAAGTTGGTGCTTGTGAACTTCCACACCTCCCATGAGATTATCCTTCCTCTATTGGATTATATAGGATTTTACCATCGCGGGCCAAGTCATCTAGATGACCACGTTGGTTGGAAGAACCATGTTTTCTAGAAGATTGTAAGCTGCCAAGTGCCCACACGAGATGCAGATTACACACACTTCAAGCTAATTGCCTTGTTCGACCGCAGACTTGCCTATCTTTCCGCAGGTGCCTTCTTTAGCTGGAGACAACTCACCTCGTAGCGGATCGTCAAAGCTGATACACACTTCTGTGATGCTATTGAACACAATGGCATCATCCACGCGATCGACAAAGCATATGGCACCATGTATTTCTGGGACGGCGTGTGTAAGTTGTTTCCGTCTGGTGTTAATGATAAAGCCATGACACTGTTTGAACTTTTTATGATGATTTACATATCCCTGTTTGAGCAGAATTTGAGTAGAACTATGCTAATGTATTAGAGACGCCGTAAATCAGCTATATTTGGAATAAGTTAATTCATGCGATTGTGACCATGTCATTACAGCCAATTTGTACCCCCTGAATAATCAAACAGTTAGGAAGATATGGATACTCTCCTTATTTTATAGCAATCTATATACTACTAAATATGAGTGTCTATAAATGGCCATGTTAGTTTCCTCATTTTCATGATGTAGAAACATGCATCACACTATTAGTTTCATCTAACCATACATTAGGGAAGTAAATGTGCATATGGAGAACTCTATATTTGGAAGTAGTGAAATCATGTAATGCTTACCATGTGTGCATACCTATAGTCGCCCTTCAGAAATCTATGTCTAGAGTAATATCCTCACAAAAAATTTTCCCACAGAACATGAGTATATAACAATGCATGGTCTGTTAGTTTCCTTGAAGAATTTGTTTGTGAGGACAGAACATGATTACATAACATGCATGACATGGCAGTTTCCTGTGAAGAATCGATTGCAAGATAACATGAGTATAACCGTGCATGGCACTTCTACATTATCGAACCCAGTATACATTTCCCTGTATTTTCCTCTCAGTTCCAACAGGGACATATCAATGTTGTTTCTTGCATTATCCTACTCAAACTCTGAACAATGTTGATCTTACATTAACAATGCCTGTCCTTTTTTATATGATGCAGTGTCCCTATAGTTCCTGCACTTTGTAATCACACCACCATTGCCAAAAACAGGGAAGCACAATTGGTTCCTCGCTCGATCAGACGACGGCAAAAGATTGATGCTCATTCGCACACGTGAGCTAGAAAAGTTATATTGCAAAAAACCCACTATGTACAAGAACTGTGAAATACGTGAGTATCCGGACAATGGTTGTTACGTCCGAGGTTCTCAGAATCGCGATTCTGTTATACGATTATACGACTTTACGATTCAAACTAACACCTATGATTCTACGATTTTAGTTCATAGCACTACAAAAAAAATACACTTCCATGATGATACGTGTTTGTCACAGTAGGTCACGTTTTCTGTCATCCATGTACATCCATGAAAAATCAAGATAGTCATACCTGTGCTGTCGTAGAAGTGTTCCATGACATTACCAAAATTATCATCACAGAAGTGTCCACCTCCATGAAAATAAAGCGTGCTTCATAGAAGTGCTTTCGTCAAGGGTGACCGACATGTGGCATCCACCATAACGGGACGCCGTTAAGCTATCGTGTCTGGTTTTGGATCCGATAACCCGTTAACAGCCCGGACCAATGGGAATTTTCCACGTGTAAAATTCTCATTGGCCGAAGGGAACACGTGCGTCTCACCGTTCAGACAGGAGCTGCCTATGATACGTCGACACGTGGCACGGCCCAACAGAGGCCCATTCTGCTGAAAAGGCCGGCCCAGCTAAAGGCCTACCATGTTTTTTCAGACACTAGTGGGCTGGCCCGTTAACAGCCTGCCATGTTTTGGGCCAAATTGAGGCCCATACCAGATCAGGCATGTTCACATCCTGCCGTGTTTTGGGCCAAATTATGGACCATATCGGATCAGGCTCGTTAACATTCCACAGTTCTTTTGGGCCCATACTAAGACAGGTTTATATTTCAGCCTGTTAAACACCCGTTTACCAGTTCGGCCCGATAATAGTGTCGGCTTGTTAGCGGCCCATGGTGCATCTGGGACGTTGTCGGCCCGATTTAACTTTAGGACATTTAACAGCCCATGCAGAAACTGGGCTATTTCTTGTCCGAAGTAACTTTAGGCCTCTTAACAGCCCATAGACTTCGTGGATAAATTTCAGCCCAACTGGCCTATCAGCCTATTAATGGTCCGTGTAACAGTTGGGTCTAATTACATCCTGCGTTGAATCCGGCCTGCTTACATCCCGTCTGATAATGTCACATGAAACTTTTAGGCCTATGGCCCATGTAGATATTGGCCTGCTTAAAGCCCATAATTTTATTGGGCCAAACAGGCCCGAGATAGTTTGGCCTATTAAATGCTCGTCCTATTTGGGCCAAACATGGGCCTTAGGCAGTTTCGGCCTGTATTGGCCCATGAATTTTTCGGCTCAACGCTAGCCCAATCTAGGTTTTAGCCTGTTAAAAGCCCATGGTATTCTCTGACCCAGCTGGACAGAACTTTACTCGACCTGTTAAAGGTGGGAAAAAACTATAGGCTTAGACCTGCTAATGGCCCAAGATGATTATTTGCCCAGGTTTTGGCCCATATGAGTAACAGGCCGGCCTGAAGACAGACAACACAGAACCATCCGGCCTAAATTACAACATACCGACCAAGAATAAACCTAGACATCAGAGTTTGCGGCTAGTGATAATAAAGGGCAACCAGACAGCAGCTTACATAAACTGGGCATGTCGCCACTAGTGAAAGTTAACAGGCGGACAAAATAATAGATAGAACTGACAACACTTCAACACAGTTCAAGAAAGGTTAGCCCGACCCAGTTGCTGCGGCGCAAGCAGCTTAGCAACCTGATGAGACTGCGCTTATTTGGCGCTCATATCCACCAACTTAAGCTGCATAGCATCAAGAAACGTCATGTACTTACGGTTAATCTTGCATAGAGATTGGAGTTCCAGTCGTATTTGAGCGGAAGCATGTATTTCTGCTTGAATTTCAGACTAAAGAAGTCGAACAGATTCAGGAGGCGACTTCATTGAGCTTGTGTCACTGAGTAAGTTTGACACTACATCAAGATGTGACTTCGTGGTTGTATCCCTACCCTCAGTATGTGTTGCCTTCTCGAGTAGAATATGTGTTAGAGGGACAAACAATGGGTTCGTCTCACTATCATTGAGTAAGTTCTTCCTAGTAGTAGTGTTGTCACCCTGAAAGAGAAACAAGTAGGTAGATAATAGTTTTTGCACATATAAGCATCAGCGCTGGCAATTCATCTCATTTCTTTGTCAGAAATAAAGAGACACGGTTTAAAATAGCATTAACATAATAGGCATTGTTCATAGTTAAGACGGCAGGAAATGGCATTGTGCAGGAGCAGCCAGCTTCACCAGCCCACTGGATTACATATCAAGAACACAAGCATAGATGTAGTTCTAAACAACGTATAAGCATGAATGGTGAGTGCACCGTCAATTTATACCATTTCAGATTGGTAAATAAAGAGATATGATTTAAATAACATTAATATAATATGGCATTGTTCATAGTTGAGACATAGCAGGATATGACATTGTGATGTTGTTGGTAGTCTCACCACACCACTGGATTACAGATCAAGAACACAAGCGTACACATAATGCTAAAGAAGATAACTTGCTATGTTTAGTTTAATTTACATGGTATGAATAAGGAACTAGATTGTACAACTGAAGACTGAAATTGAGAAGGACAAACTTATGTTTATGTACTTCTACTTTATAAACTTTGAACAAGCCATTTGATGCAGACGACAAATATAAACAGCATTTGCACTCATAGCTATCCAAATTTAAACAACAAAGTTTGAAGGTTGGAGGAGGACAAACTTACATTAGTAGTGATGATAGGATCTACAAAGGCCTTGTCCATATTGATGGGGGGCAATACAAGAAGTTTACCGCACACTCTTCTTCAAGAGTATTGCCTTTATTCTACATTTTGTGAAGAGTAAATATAGATGTGAAAATATAGGAACAAATGGCAATTATTTAACTTAAGATGTTGAGTACAAATGTAAATACAACATACAGGCAGATGCAATGCGGAGCTAAACTTCTTCAGTAACATTGGTTTTATTCAATATTTTGGGAAGAGTAAATGTAGATCTAATGTGTAGAAAAATGGAGGACAAGGGAAAATAAGATGCAAAGTGTACATGAAGAACTAGCTGACAAATATAAGTACAGTGATGAAGGACAACAGATACTTACAAGAACAATGCAGAACTAAATTTCTTCATAGGCATTGGGTTTATTCTACATTAATTTACGCATTAATATAGATCTGATAATTTGGAGCGAACAGTGGATAAGCAAGTTATAATGCACAATGATGTCACACAATCCACCAGGTATGAATGTAAGGACAACGACAGGACAATACGTACTCACAAGAGCAAAGCCGCGACCAGCATAGTTGCGATATCCTAGGTTTTGCCGCGCTGGTTCTATTGCCAATATACGTCGGGTGCTATGTGATTTCTCCAGTAGCACCACCTTTTTCAAGGACTTTGCTTGTACTCCTTCAGGTTCTGCAATCACCCTCTTCCTTTTGGATGTCTGAAACACAAGAACATCATTTGATTGGAAAAACATGGTATGACGACAAATGGAATAGGTGTTTATAATGGATGGGCATGGCATCTTCACATATATCATGAGTAAACTAAGCAGATGGTGGTGCAACGAAGCAAAAGAAATGCAAGACACCTTATGCAAGATATGTGCAACCAATAAAACCTTGCCAAATTAGAACAGGCACCTTATTGGGTGAAGAAGGATAGGCCATCTGCCTTTGACTCCTTGAGCTCAGAATAGTCATTAGGATCATATTCTGAATACGAATCTATAGGTTGGGAGCAGGTGGGTTTCATTGCTTCCACAATGGACCTCAATCCCTTGATGCTAAGTTTGTTACCCAATGAACTGTTCCGCAATATTCTTCTGATGTGCACATTCTTATATTCATTGTGATTACGTACAATATCTGTAAAGCATGAAAACACAAATAGTAGTGAGATTATCTTTGTAATGCAGAGGATATTGTAATATAATAGAGGCTCCCTGTAAACCCTTGTGTGCTATCACTAGAATCTGATGAGAGAGCCCATGTGTGCTATAATATGGTGAGTAGATTAATATAATCTGGCACAACTACACACAAAAAATAAGCTCCTTGTTGGGGGCCCGAGATGTAAGGATAGTTGGCACACGACACGTTCATAATATACTGTATAGAATCTTTATTCCCAAACCATAATAACGAGAGCGCAGAGCCAGTAGGCAGATCGTAGTGTAGGTAATAGGGGTACACCATAACCGCCATAAATAAATCGGGAAAGCGGAACTGGCTGGAAAACATAGGGTTTTGCCGCTACTAGTATGCAGCCTATCGATCACCTACAGGCCAGCTCTATTCATCTGAAGGCGCACAACTGTTACTATCAGTTTAGTCTATCAAAGAGCGCGCGGCTCCCACCATTTCTGGTGGTATTATGCATACCAACTTGAAGTGCGAAATCATTTAGCAGAACTGGCCCAGTAGAGGTGTCGACAGCAGATGTCCCTGCTCCCCTTCTTGACAAGGAACATACTGTGCTTACTAAAGAAGAACTGAAGAGGAACATGTTAGAGAACAGAAGAGGAAGCATATTCTGCATGTCTGCATGCAAGTCGCGTGACTTTTGTCATTTGGGTCAGTCGACCATTTCAGGCGGTTGGATGAAGATCCTACGTCTCCTAACCCTTCTTCTTCCTCGTCTCCAATTCTTCCCATACAGAAGACCGCATGGGCCGCCGGCCGAACCACCGGCCCGACCCCCCACCCTCCCCTGAACTGCCCCACCGCCTGTGTTCCTCCACCACCCCACCCCCACCCCGCCTCCACCCGCGTCGAGTTTTCTTCATTCGGCAAGGCCCCACCACCGCCCCCACAACCACCATCACCACACGAGCCCCTTCATTCGCACTGGCGAACTCCGGCGAGCTCTGAAAAATTGACTGACCCAATTTTGAAATTTAGTCTACTATCATTTAACTAGTATGGAATATAAAAGGGGAAAACCATAAGCATTGCGAGTATAGTGTTGAGCTTGCCATGGCGGATCTGAAGATGCAAACCGGACAAAGGCAACTTTGCAACCAATGTTTGCTTTCAACTAGCAATAAGTGATGGACAAGAAAATCGGAGTAAAGCAGTGGCGATCTATTTTCTTGCTGCGATAAATAAGTTGAGCAGATATGAAAGAGTACCGCCTCTGGTGCGGCACCGTGTATGCATCTGCTAAGAATTTGATGGTGTTGTGGCAGCGATGGCTGTCGGCAGCGTGGAAGCAGATCTAGGAGGGTAGACGGTGGCGGCGGGGCGCGGTGGACGGGACAGTCATAGGAGCGACACCGGCAAGGTGGACGACGGTGGGGATGAAGTGAGAGGACGGGATGCAAGGATCCCGATCCGAAGCCGCGGATGAGAGAGGTCGATCTCTTGTAATGGACGACGACGTCGGGGTATCAGCCTCCGGCATGGTGGAGGAGGATGGCGGTGGATGGGGTGGCGGACGGAGGAGGCTCGGGTGGAGAGGTTGTTTTGGCGCCCATGGAGTACGAATGGGGAAATGGAGGGAGAGAGGAAGGGGGGAACCATGTCTTCAGGGCACGCTTGTCACAAATGCGAGAAATTTACAAACATAGCCCCTTGTTAAAAATTTCCTACATCACAGTAATATTAGTCGGTTGGGGATAGGAAGGTAATCTCGCATACCCCGAATATTTGTCGATGAGAGTTTCTTTTGGCGCCCACCGTGTATGAATCGGGGAGGGAGTCGATTTTGACCGAGGAGACACTATGTTTTGGCGCCCACCGTGTATGAATCCAGGTGAGAGGCGGTTATGTCATGTTTGAGTGAAATTACAAACCTACCCCTATCGAAACCAATAGAAATCGAGCCGATAGGCTTTGCGTGCCAGGGATAGGTAGTAATTTCCATCTCGCAGGTTTTGGTTTCAGGCGGTTACTGCGACTTTCCCCGCTTCGTTCATATTTTTGTAGAGCAAGAGTACACATTTACCGTGCCAACTCAATTCGAATCCAGTTTGTATTCTATTTTTGTTCAGCAAGGATCCATTTGTGATTCAAATAAAATTCTATATACATCATTTTTATACATACTTTCAAAAGCACAACACCCTTTATACATAAATATGGTTTACAAATGGCATGATCTCAGATTCATAAGGCTGCATTCATCTTAATTTGGATTTCCAAATATTTGAAACCACTTTATGTTGAAATACAATGTATGAATTCCTCGCTAACTGTCTCCAATTAATGTGTGTTTCATGTGTTTTTTTTTACTTCTCAAACATGTATAATGTGTTTCACACACGCAACATATAATGTAATCCCGTTTAGACATTAATTGCATATAAATCATGCATTGTCTCTAATTAAAGAATCTATGGATCACTAATATTGATAAACTATATAACATTACCCGTGTCCCCAAATTCAAATGAATATGCATGTTTGATACACCAATTTGCGTCATGATATTATCGATGTCGTGATCTCCAGTTTAAATATTTGAATCCCCTTTAATCCAGATATTCGTCTCATATAGCTATCACTCATGCTTATATAGGAGTATCTCTCTAGACCTATATGTGTTCATCGTCTCTCAGGTATCTCTCGTGCTACCTATATGTCGACAATGATCTTTTATCTTTGCAACACACTGATGGTACTCACTCCCTCGACCTTCATCACTCTATCTCTCTCTATGTATATCTCACTCCCTTCTATGTGTCTCTAACTATGATTCTCCATGTGAAATCTCTTCCTGTCACACAAACACAAACTTCGTCTCCTGGGGTCTCATTTCTATCTACTATTCCCCTATGTGCCACTCACACACCCACTCTCACACAGAGATGTCTTTCGCTCCTTACATGTGAGAAGCTACGACTCTTCCTCTTAAATATCTCTTTCTCACACACAAACACAAACTCTGTCTCCCAGGGTCTCATATCTCTCCACCATTCTCTTGTATGTCGCTCACACACACTCTCTCTCCGTAGAGATATCTTGTGTTCCCTCATATGTCTCTCTAGCTATCACTCTTGTTGTGAAATATCTTTCACTCTCGCAGACACAAAAATCCGTCTCTCGGGATCTAATTTCTCTCTGATATTTGTTTGTATGTGACTCACATGCACACTCTCTCTATCTCTCTCACACCCCCACACATAACTCAGCCTTCTGATCCACTCGACTCCTATCTCTAACACACACTAGCTAGCATCTTTATCTTTCTATTTATCTATTTCTCTATCAACCTTCTTTCTCTCCCTCACACTTGCTTCCTATCATGCACACTATATATGTTTCTCTATACATGCAGTCAAGTGCCCTCATTTTATCTTTATCTCACACACACACATAACTTCACCCTCTGAACCACCCGACGGTCATCTCCAACACTCAAACTAGCCGATGTCCCTCTAGCTAGCATATGTGTCTCTGTATCTATTTGTAGTTTCTCCGTCAACATTTCTTTCTCGCACGCACTCTTGCTTCCTATCACCCATACCATATATATATATATATATATATATATATATGCATACATGCATTTATAGGTTGATCTTTTTTGCACAATCGTTCTGTCTCGCTCCCTCTGCTCGCCATAGATGCATGCTCCAGCCCACACCACTAGAGGGAGCGAGACACCGAGGACCCCGCGTCACACACACACACACGCACACACACACACACGCACCCTCCCCCCCACACACACTAAGACTCCATCTAGACACACATGCTCTAGGTGGAACATTTGTTCCTAACACCCTTCATCCAACCTTACCCGTATGATAAGCAATCACCTTAATTTACTTTTATAACATGGACAAATTCCACTTTACTTTAGTAGTTAGCAAACTTATCATCTCTACAATTATAAAAAAACAGTTGGTGATGATGGTGTGCCTGCCATCTTGTAATATAGACCGTCAGATCTATATCTGACGGATATAAAGCAAACTATGACAATCTTACAAAAGATACCCGCACCTCTGTCCACATTTACAAACAAGGCCTTGCCTCGTTCATCGTCCTTATCTCCCACAACCTCATTGCTGAGCAATTAAAAAAGGAAGTCTGTGGAACAATCTAGCATGGTGGCCGCTGCCGCTTGCTGGCGCCGTCCATCCCCATGCCTCTGCCCAGTCCAACCACCTGTCACCACCACGCTCCACTCCTCCTCACCTTATCTCTCATCTTTCATTTTTTTCGATGAAATTGTCGAGATACTAGTTTTCCGGTAAAATTCTTGAGATACCATTAGTTTTTACACATGGGATTACTCTTGCATGGGTCAATCACAACAGGTGTCCTGTAAAAAAAATGCATATTGATGCTCCGTGCAATGCACGAGCATCTTGCTAGTAATTATATAACACAAATCACGAGCAGGAAGAGACATTTTTTTACACAACCACGTTAACATGGCCACGTAAATCACTAGCTAAAATGTAATACCATTATACTTATATCCCAATGCAAAAGGTTGAGTACATGTCTGAAGAGTAGAGTCGCACACACGCACTCTGTCTCTCAGAATCTCTCACACACACCAGTTACGTGACGCCCACTTGAGCAGACATGTATGTTACAATTTGTGCACCCGCGGGTACACGTGATGGTGCACATTTATTTAAGCCGGACGGGGAACCCAAATAGTAGCCGCTTTCATTCCCCTCCCGCCGCCTCTTCTCTAGTCGCCGTAGCCCGGTAGCCATGGCCCGTCCGAAGGTAACGACATATGCCATACTCCCGCCGGAGCGGCGCTTTAATCTGGAAATTTTAGTGGTCATGCATGCATCTTTTTGTCCTAGCACTCCTATATAAGGGTTAACCGGTCGCTTCCCGCGGACGTGCGCACGCAGTGGAAGAGGAAGGAGAAGGGAAGTGGGCTGTGGAGTAACGTTTTTACCACATTTTCTTAGAAAACTGAGTGCAATAATTGAGTAGTTTTGCAAACTACCAGTACCACCACCACGCCTGTGTCTGACCGCCCTGCGCGACCCAACCCCCCTCCCTCGGCGTGCGCTTCCCGCGTGAAACGGTCAGCGTCGCCCCGAAACGCCAGTGCCGCATTAATGCCTGGCCAGAGCGGAGGCGACCTCTAACCGGCGCCGGCTTTGAAGGAACACGACAGCCGAGAGAGCGCCGCTTCCTGGTGCACGCGACTGCTCCGCGTTGAGGCTGGCCATAGTTTGGATGAGTCTCCATCGTGGGGAGCCACACTAACTGCGATGATATGGACTCCCGTTGGCCACAGTTATGGATCGTTCCATCTATGAAGAACATGTGGGACTGGAACTACGAGACAAACATGTACCGAGGAGTGGACGTACGAACCTGAGTACTGTAGCACGGTAAGTGAAGTAGAATGGCACAAATAGTATGAACATGCGTGAAATATAGGCATTTGTCTCTTACTACCACTAAATGTTGATCTAAAAAAATGTTGTACTCACATCACCGGACGTACGAACCTGAGTAATGTGACGCAGTAAGTGAAGTAGAAGGGCACAAATAGTATGAGTACGTGCAATGCCCGGTGATGTTATGGAGTACGTGCCTACTCTACTACTACTATATTAATTTGAGGCACATATTAGGTTTTATATTTGTTTACGTGTATGCCCCGACACCTTCCAACTAGACGTGTCTTTCTCTCCGGATCGCACTTTGTATCGTTCATACCACTAGTACTACTACGTGTGGTCTCCGATCTAGAAGTGGAGACGCTCTACCACGCTGTTCATGTCCCACTCCTTTCGCTGACGTGTGGGACATCTAGCACGTGCCGTTTTTGGCACTCCTTCGTCGTAAGAGTTGAAACGCTAGCATTCACCAGAAATAAAAAATAAATATAAATCAACAGTGATACTATACCACGCGGTTTCCTTGCTCCTCGATATCGGAAAGAATACTTCTGTTCACCGACATGTGGGACATCGACCATCCTGGTCCACTTGCCATGCCCATAGAACTCCAAGGGAGAGTCACCCCGGTCGTTGCGCCACAGTAATTACTTATGAGACATCAAATCACAGGCCCAACCTTTCCCACTTGGAAGTTGCTCGGACGAAGGAACCATCATGATTTCATTGAATTCCGCTTCTTGAAGAAAACGACTATACCAGCAGTACTACTAGCTACAGTAGTTACTCCAGCAGAGGCCTCCTTTGGTTCATAGGATAGGAATTTTATAGGAATGTAAAAATCATAGGAAGTGAGATGACATGCATCTCTATTCCTATAGAGAAAGAGATGCCATTTGATGCATAGGATAGGAATTTTTCCATTGAGTCTAGGCTAATGTATTGGTAATTTGCTCTAAAAACTACAGTAGTAACTACTCCCTTTGTCTAGGTGTGTAAGTCACCTTACGAAAACCAAATAATCCCAAAACACTTAGGCTACTCATAGTGGGAGTAACTTAGCGAGTAACATAGCACCCTCCAAGAAATTTTTGCTTATGTGGCAAGTAGTTAATGAGAAGTAATCACATAATATGTTACTGTAACATAGCGCTTCCCATCTATGACACTACTACTATGTTACTTTGCACTATGAAGGTAGGAACTTAGACTAGTTTTCATATGCATGACACTAGTATAAGTTACGCCCCACTATGACCAGCCTTAGGCACGGTACATTAACTCCTTTCTCGTTTCTTATTTCGGGACACATCAACCAATAAGAGATTTGGGCAGTGCATGTTTTCAATTACTTGAGACTACCAAACATGTATTGTAGTGGTTAGTTCATCGCATGCAATGCTATTAATTAGCAAAACCATTAAGTTCTCTTGTTTTCCCCTTCGCCTTGGTCGTCGTGCACAACCTAAGATGACTTTATACACCTAGACGAAGGGAGTAGTACTGGTACATGCTTGTAATTAATTAAACGAACGTACGGGCGACACGTACACACACACACACTAACTACTAGTACTACTACTTCTCACATGCTAGCCAGACGCCATCGTTCTCCTTCCCGGCTTTGTCGGTGACACCCCACCGTGCTTGGATCTCCATCGACCTCTCCGCAGCAGCGCGTGCGTCCTCTTATTTCTTGCGGCGGCGGGCCTTTTTTTTCTTGAGTGTTTTCTAACTTTTCCACTCCCTCTGTGCGGCTTTGGCCGCCTCTTGCTCTACCGCCCATTTGTCCTTGGCAGCTTCAAATTCTGCTCACATAGGTGTGAGGTCGCGGGCGGCGATGAACTCGGCACGACGGGATGCCATTGCTTCCCTACCATTGTGTGTGCGGTCTTGGGTGGCGAGGAACTCGGCGCGGCAGGATGCCATCGCTTCCTTACCGGTTATTGTGCGGCGCGGTAGAACGACGCTTGGTGTTAGCTCTGGGGTGGAGTGGCCGGACAACCGTATAGTGCATTGGTTTGTCAAGAGCTCAAGAATAGAAGACGAAGGAAATTTGGATTCCCCTTCAATCCTGGTCATTTATTTCCAAGTAAAATGCATTGGCGGTCATCGAACTTGTCTTGATAGCTCACTTTCATCATTGTATACGAGATATGGTGATTATACTGCCACTGCCTCAGCATATAGCTCTGTATTTGTCTGGTTGACCAATCAAATAGTCCGCATGCACCTCATCGGCTCGTGTTCTTTATCTATCTATCTATGAGGGCCTACATGTTAGTGGAGAAAGAAATAAAAACCAAAATTATGCGTATGTGAGGAATCAAACCACGGACTCGTCGCTTCAATGCACACTCGTCAGCCAAATGAAAATGAAATACTTTGCGTTAAATGCACAAACGGATTTTTTTATATATATGAGATGCACACATTAGTGCACACCGTCCATAGAGTCAAGTAGCATGTACGCGTGCATACAGCCAGACACTCACGCTCACGCTGTCAAACCATGCTAATGCATGCACGTCGCCCTCTCAATCAAAGTCCTGCGCATGGTGCAACGCAAACAGCGAGCCCGTCACCTGCGTACCCCGACGGTGCCTGACATTACTGTTTAGACGTTTGCTGGAGGCCTCCACGAACACCGAGCATGTACTCCCTCCGTTTCAAATTACTCGTCATGGTTTTAGTACAAATTTGAACTAAAACCACGACGAGTAATTTGGAACGGAGGGAGTATTGATAACACACAAGTACAGGGGATCGCAACAGTGTTCGAGGGTAGAGTATTCAACCCAAATTTATTGATTCGACACAAGGGGAGCCAAAGAATATTCTCAAGTATTAGCAGCTGAGTTGTCAATTCAACCACACCTAGAAAATTAATATCTGCAGCAAAGTATTTAGTAGCAAAGTAATATGATAGTAGTGCTAACGGTAGCAAAAGGTAACGGTTGCAAAAAGTAATGTTTTTGGTATTTTGTAGTGATTGTAACAATAGCAATGGAAAAGTAAATAAGCGAAGAACAACATATGGAAAGCTCGTAGGCAATGGATCGGTGATAGAGAATTATGCCAGATGTGGTTCATCATGTAACAGTCATAACCTAGGGTGACATAGAACTAGCTCCAATTCATCAATGTAATGTAGGCATGTATTCCGAATATAGTCATACGTGCTTATGGAAAAGAACTTGCATGACATCTTTTGTCCTACCCTCCCGTGGCAGCGGAGTCCTAGCGGAAACTAAGGGATATTAAGGCCTCCTTTTAATAGAGTAGCGGACCAAAGCATTAACACATAGTGAATACATGAACTCCTCAAACTACGGTCATCACCGGGAGTGGTCCCGATTATTGTCACTTCGGGGTTGCCGGATCATAACACATAGTAGGTGAGTATATACTTGCAAGCTAGGATCAAGAACAGTCATATATTGATGAAAACGTAATAGGTCCAGATCTGAAATCATGGCACTCGGGCCCTAGTGACAAGCATTAAGCATAGCAAAGTCATAGCAACATCAATCTCAGAACATAGTGGATACTAGGGATCAAACCCTAACAAATTTAACTCGATTACATGATAAATCTCATCCAACCCATCACCGTCCAGCAAGCCTACTATGGAATTACTCACGCACGGCGGTGAGCATCATGAAATTGGTGATGGAGGATGGTTGATGATGATGATGGCGACGGATTCCCCTCTCCGGATCCCCGAACGGACTCCAGATCAGCCCTCCCGAGAGGTTTTAGGGCTTGGCGGCGGCTCCGTATCGTAAAACGTGATGAATCCTTCTCCTCTATTTTTTCTCCCCGAAAGTGAATATATAGAGTTGGAGTTGAGGTCGGAGGAGCTCCAGGGGCCCACGAGGTAGGGGGCGCGCCCGGGGGGCAGGCGCGCCCCACCCTCGTGGCTAGGGTGTGGGGCCCCTGGTCTTGATCTTTTGCCAGTATTTTTTATTATTTCCAAAAAGACGCTCCGTGGAGTTTCAGGTCATTCCGAGAACTTTTGTTTCTGAACATAAATAACACCATGGCAATTCTGCTGAAAACAGCGTCAGTCCGGGTTAGTTCCATTCAAATCATGCAAGTTAGAGTCCAAAACAAGGGCAAAAGTGTTTGGAAAAGTAGATACGACGGAGACGTATCAACTCCCCCAAGCTTAAACCTTTGCTTGTCCTCAAGCAATTCAGTTGATAAACTGAAAGTGATAAAGAAAAACTTTTACAAACTCTGTTTGCTCTTGTTGTTGTAAATATGTAAAGCCATCATTCAAGTTTTCAGCAAAGACAATGAACTAACCATATTCACAATAACGCATAGGTCTCATGTTTACTCATATCAATGGCATAATCAACTAGCGAGCAATAATAATAAATCTCGGATGACAACATTTTCTCAAAACAATTATAATATGATATAACAAGATGGTATCTCGCTAGCCCTTTCTAAGACCGCAAAACATAAATGCAGAGCACCTTTAAAGATCAAGGACTGACTAGACATTGTAATTCATGGTAAAACAGATCCAGTGAAGTCATACTCAATGTAAACTAACAGTAATGAATGCAAATGACGGTGGTGCTCTCCAACTGGTTCTTTGTAATAAGAGGATGATGACTCAACATGAAAGTAAATAGATAGGCCCTTCACAGAGGGAAGCAGGGATTTGTAGAGGTGCCAGAGCTCAGTTTTGAAATAGAGGTGAATAATATTTTGAGCGGTATACTTTCATTGTCAACATAACAACCAAGAGATGGCGATATCTTCCATGCTACACACATTATAGGAGATTCCCAAACAGAATGGTACAGTTTATATTCCCCCTCCACCAACAAGCATCAATCCATGGCTTGCTCGAAACAACGAGTGCCTCCAACTATCAAGAGTCCCAGGGGGAGTTTTGTTTGCAATTATTTTGATTTGATTTGCATAAAGCATGGGACTGGGCATCCCGGTGACCAGCCATTTTCTCGTGAGTGAGGAGCGGAGTCCACTCCTTTTGAGAATAACCCGCCTAACATGGAAGATATGGACAGCCCTAGTTGATATATGAGCTATTCGAGCATAGAAAACAGGATATTTATTTGAAGGTTTAGAGTTTGGCACATACTAATTTACTTGGAACGGAAGGTAGATACCGTATATAGGTTGGTATGGTGGACTCATATGGAATAACTTTGGGGTTTATGGAGTTGGATGCACAAGCAGTATTCCCACATAGTACAGGTGAAGGCTAGAAAAAGACTGGGAAGCGACCAGCTAGAGAGCAACAACAGTCATAAACATGCATTAAAATCAATCAACACCGAATGCAAGCATGAGTAGGATATAATGCACCATGAACATAAATATCGTAGAGGCTATGTTGATTTTGTTTCAACTACATGCGTGAACATGTGCCAAGTCAAGCCACTCGAATCGTTCAAAAGGGGATACCACCCTATCATACCACATCATAACCATTTTAATAGCATGTTGGCACGCAAGGTAAACCATTATAAGCTCCTAGCTAATTAAGCATGGCATAAGAAACTATGATCTCTATTTGTCATTGCAAACATGTTTATTCATAATAGGCTAAATCAGGAACGATGAACTAATCATATTTACAAAAACAAGAGAGGTCGAGTTCATACCAGCTTTTCTCATCTCAGTCAGTCTATCATATATCGTCATAATTGCCTTTTACTTGCAAGATCAAACGGTGTGGATAATAATAATAGTGCGTGTGCATTGGACTAAGCTGTAATCTGCAAGCATTCAATAAACAGGAGAAGACAAGACAATATGGGCTCTTTTTTTCAGATCAACAATAATGCATATAAGAGCCACTTCAACAAGTTAATTATGGTCTTCTCCTATCGACCCCCAAAGAAAAGAAAAGAAATAAAACTATTTACACAGGAAAGCTCCCAGCAAGCAAAAGAAGAACAGGAAATCTTTTTGAGTTTTCTTTTTAATTACTACTACAAGCCTGGAAAGTAAAACTAGCTAAAAGCTACAACTATTTTTTTCTTAAGGTTTATTAAGCACACAAGAAGAAAGCATAAAAAGAGAAAATAAACTAGCATGGATGGTACAATGAAAAAGTATGAGCACCGACATCTAGCAATAAGTGTGTGAACATGAATGTAATGTCGGTGAGAAATACGTACTCCCCTAAGCTTAGGCTTTTGGCCTAAGTTGGTCTAATGCCACGGATGGCCTGGCGGATATCCAAAGTTGTAGTTGGGGTCGTACTGAGATGCAACAGTCATTGCATCATGGGCTGCAGCTTGGAGGCGAGCTATCTCAGCTCTCCTCTTATACTCTTCCGTCTCCTCTCTGGTTATAGAATATCTCCCTTTTGCCTGAAAGTAAAAGAAAAAGTAGAAGCAGGGAGACCGACGTGATAGGTGTGTCCTCTGTCAAAGATTAGTCGGTACTGGAGGAACTGATCGTTCCTCTCAACAAACTGATGATGAACCATAGCCTCATAAACCAAATAAGCAGGAGGCAAATCAATATCATCCTCATGTATGGTTATACCAAGAAAATTAGCTATGCAGGTTGCATAAATTCCATCAAAGAAATCTCCATTAAATCTATTAAGATGCAACCTACGTGCAGCAATGGCTCCCAGATTATAAGAATTATCTCCTAACACAGCACTCCTAAGAATACTGAGGCCAGGGACACACATGTGACATGCTTCATCTTTACCGTTAATGCATCTACCTATGAAGAGAGCAAAATAATGTATAGCAGGAAAATGAATGCTCCCTATGGTAGCTTGTGCTATATCTCTAGATTCCCCCACAGTTATACTATTAAGAAAATCTCTAAATTCAGATTTGCGAAGTTCACTAGTACTACCCCATTGTGGAAGTTTGCAAGCAGTGGTAAAGTCCTCTAAGTCCATAGTGTAAGAATTTTCATAAAGATCAAACAGGATAGTTTGAGAATTACGTGAAGATGAAAATTCAAACCTCCTCACAAAGGAGCTAGTGAGATAGTGGTACTGACGGCACTTTTCTTCCTTGAAGCTCACAAGATCAGCTTTACGCAAATATGCGTTAAACTCTTCCTTAATTCCTGCTCGATCCATGAAGTCCTCTGAAGTCCATTCACAAGGCCGCACTGGAGCGTCCCTTGGTGGCTCTTCATCAGCATCACACATTGCAAGCCTGGGTCCTTGCTTCCTTGAAGGACCACCTTGGTACATTTTTCTAAACATATTTCTCCCTCTGAAAAAATTCTGAAATTTGTAGTAACTTCAAATAAAAGTGAACAAAGCTCAACAAAATTGATTCCAACTACTCCTGCAAGTGCCTAGAGCATATATCATGCATCAAAACTACTTGGAACCATATAAATTTGACATGCAAGCTCAAGAACATGGTCACCTAAGCAGCACAAATTTGCAATAAATAAGGCACTAGAACAAAAACTAATTGGACCAATGGAGGAGTCACATAACAAGGAACAAACCCCCAAGCAGTTTTGTGAGAGGTATTTTGAGCAAGGAGATCGAAAATGGTAGCAAAATGAGCTAGGACTCGGGTTTGAGCTGGATAATGGTGTTTGTGGGAGGAAGGAGTGTGTGGGTGCAGGAATAAGTGGAGGAGGTCCACCGTGGGCCCACGAGGCAGGGGGCCGCGCCCTCTGCCCTCGTGGCCAGGTGGATGCCCCCCTGCTGTGTTCTCAGTGCCAAATATTCTCAAATATTCCAGAAAAAATCATATTTAAATTTCAGTGCATTTGGAGAACTTTTATTTTTGGGGTATTTTTATATTGCATGGATAATTCAGATAACAGACAGAAAATACTATTTTATTTTACTTAATATAAATAACAGAAAGTAAAAGGAGGGTACAGAGAGTTGTGTTTTCTAAATTCATCCATCTCATGATTATCAAAAGGAATACATTAACAAGGTTGATCAAGTCTTGTTAACAAACTCATTCCAAATAACATGGAACTGGAGAATTTTCGAATAACACTAGGTTACCTCAACGGGGATATGCACATCCCCAACAATAAGAACATCATATTTCTTCTTGATAGTAGGAAGAGGAAATTTAAAACCTCCAAAAATAATTGATGGAATTTTTCCAATAGAATTAATACTGTGGACTTGAGGTTGTTTCCTCGGAAAGTTGACCGTATGCTCATTACCATTAACATGAAAAGTGACATTGCCTTTGTTGCAATCAATAACAACCCCTGTAGTATTCAAAAAGGGTCTTCCAAGAATAATAGACATACTATCGTCCTCAGGAATATCAAGAATAACAAAGTCCGTTAAAATAGTAACGTCTGCAATCACAACAGGCACGTCCTCACAAATACCGACAGGTATAGCAGTTGATTTATCAGCCATTTGCAAAGATATTTCAGTAGGTGTCAACTTATTCAAATCAAGTCTCCGATATGAAGAGAGAGGCATAACACTAACACCGGCTCCAAGATCACATAAAGCAGTTTTAACATAATTTCTTTTAATGGAGCATGGTATAGTGGGTACTCCTGGATCTCCAAGTTTCTTTGGTATTCCACCCTTAAAAGTATAATTAGCAAGCATGGTGGAAATTTCAGCTTCCGGTATCTTTCTTTTATTAGTAACAATTTCTTTCACGTACTTAGCATAAGGATTCATTTTAAGCATATCAGTTAATCGCATACGCAAAAAGATAGGTCCAATCATTTCAGCAAAGCGCTCAAAATCCTCATCATCCTTTTTCTTGGATGGTTTGCAAGGAAAAGGCATGGGTTTCTGAACCCATGGTTCTCTTTCTTTACCAAGTTTCCTAGAAACAAAGTCTCTTTTATCATAACGTTGGTTCTTTGATTGTGGGTTATCAAGATCAACAGCAGGTTCAATTTCTATATCATTATCATTACTAGGTTGAGCATCATCATTAACATTATCACTAGTTTCAGGTTCATTACCAGATTGTGTTTCAGCATCAGAAATAGAAATATCATTTGGATTCTCCGGAGTTTCAGCAATAGGTTCACTAGAAGCATGCAAAGTCCTATCATTTTTCTTTTTCTTCCTTTTAGAAGGACTAGGTGCATCTATATTATTTCTGTGAGAATCTTGCTAAATTCTCTTAGGGTGGCCTTCAGGATACAAAGGTTCCTGAGTCATTTTACCAGTTCTAGTAGCCACTCTAATAGCAAAATCATTATTCTTACTATTCAATTCATTGAGAAAATCATTTTGAGATTTAAGTACTTGTTGTACTTGAGTGGTAACTATAGATGCATGTTTACTAATAAGTTTAAGTTCACCTTTGACATTAGCCATATAATCAACCAAGTGTTCAAGAATATCAGCACTGCGTTTTAATGCTCTACCAAAATAAGCATTGAAGTCTTCTTGCTTAACCATAAATTTATCAAACTCATCTAAGCATTGGCTAGCAAACTTAGTAAATGGGATTTCAGCTTTATCATATCTATAGAGAGAATTTACCTTTACTACTTGTGTCGGGTTATCAAGACCATGTATTTCATCAATAGGAGATGGATTAAAATTATGCATTTCTTCAACAGGCGGTAAATTAAGACCCATGTATTTCTTCAATAGGAGTTAAATTCTTAACATCTTCAGCTTTAATACCCTTTTCTTTCATGGATTTCTTTGCCTCTTGCATATCTTCAGGACTGAGAAATAGAATACCTCTTTTCTTCGGAGTTGGTTTAGGAATAGGCTCAGAACTTGGCTCAGGAACTGGCTCAAGAAGTGTCCAATTATTTTAATTTGTCAACATATTATTCAATAGAATTTCAGCTTCATCCGGTATTCTTCCCCTGAAAATAGAACCAACACAACTATCCAGGTAATCTCTGGAA
This sequence comes from Triticum urartu, assembly GCF_056163025.1. Classification (NCBI taxonomy): domain Eukaryota; kingdom Viridiplantae; phylum Streptophyta; class Magnoliopsida; order Poales; family Poaceae; genus Triticum; species Triticum urartu. The sequence goes on along the minus strand of NC_141873.1, from coordinate 504,703,730 downwards.
GCATCGGTTAGTCCATTATAAAAGATATCAAGTATTTCATTTTTCTTAAGAGGATGATCGGGCAAAGCATTAAGTAATTGTAGAAGCCTCCCCCAAGCTTGTGGGAGACTCTCTTCTTCAATTTGCACAAAATTATATATATCCCTTAAAGCAGCTTGTTTCTTATGAGCAGAGAAATATTTAGCAAAGAAGTAATAAATCATATCCTGGGACTACGCACACAACCAGGATCAAGAGAATTAAACCATATCTTAGCATCACCCTTTAATGAGAACGGAAATATTTTAAGGATATAAAAGTAGCGAGTTCTCTCATCATTAGTGAACAGGGTGGCTATATCATTTAATTTAGTAAGATGTGCCACAACAGTTTCAGATTCATAGCGATAAAAGATCAGATTCAACCAAAGTAATAATATCAGGATCAACAGAGAATTCATAATCCTTATCAGTAACACAGATAGGTGAAGTAGCAAAAGTAGGGTCAGGTATCATTCTAGCATTAAGGGATTGCTGCTTCCATTTAGCTGATAACCTCTTTAGATCATATCTATCATTGCAAGCTAAAAATAGCTCTAGTAGCTTCTTCATCCATAACATAACCCTCAGGAACAGCAGGCAATTCATATTTATTAGGGGGAGAGTCTTCATCATCACTTTCGTCAATATTATTAGTCTCAATAATTTCATTCTCTCTAGCCCTAGCAAGTTATTCATCAAGAAATTCACCAAGTGGAACAGTAGTATCAAGCATAGAAGTACTTTCATCATAAGTATCATGCATAGCAGAAGTGGCATCATCAATAACATGCGACATATCAGAATGAATGGCAAAAGCATGTTTAGGTGTCGCAAGCTTACTCAAAACAGAAGGTGAATCAAGTGCAGAGCTAGACGGCAGTTCCTTACCTCCCTTCGTAGTTGAGGGATGAATCTTGGTTTTTGGATCTCCCAAGTTCTTCATAATGATAAGCAGATATAAATCCCAAGTGACTCAAAGAATAGAGCTATGCTCCCGGCAACGGCGCCAGAAAATAGTCTTGATAACCCACAAGTATATGGGATCGCAACAGTTTTCGAGGGTAGAGTATTCAACCCAAATTTATTGATTCAACACAAGGGGAGCCAAAGAATTATCTCAAGTATTAGCAGCTGAGTTGTCAATTCAACCACAACCGAAACTTAATATCTACAGCAAAGTATTTAGTAGCAAAGTAATATGATAGTAGTGGTAACGGCAGCAAAAGGTAACGGTAGCAAAAGTAATGTTTTTGGTATTTTGTAGTGATTGTAAAAATAGCAACGGAAAAGTAAAGCGAAGAACAATATATGGAAAGCTCGTAGGCAATGGATCGGTGATAGAGAATTATGCCGGATGTGGTTCATCATGTAACAGTCATAACCTAGGGTGACACAGAACTAGCTCCAATTCATCAATGTAATGTAGGCATGTATTCCAAATATAGTCATACGTGCTTATGGAAAAGAACTTGCATGACATCCTTTGTCCTACCCTCCCGTGGCAGCGGAGTCCTAGCGGAAACTAAGGGATATTAAGGCCTCCTTTTAATAGAGTACCGGACCAAAGCATTAACACATAGTGAATACATGAACTCCTCAAACTACGGTCATCACCGGGAGTGGTCCCGATTATTGTCACTTCAGGGTTGCCGGATCATAACACATAGTAGGTGACTATATACTTGCAAGATAGGATCAAGAACAGTCATATATTGATGAAAACGTAATAGGTCCATATCTGAAATCATGGCACTCGGGCCCTAGTGACAAGCATTAAGCATAGCAAAGTCATAGCAACATAAATCTCAGAACATAGTGGATACTAGGGATCAAACCCTAACAAATTTAACTCGATTACATGATAAATCTCATCCAACCCATCACCGTCCAGCAAGCCTACTATGGAATTACTCACGCACGGCGGTGAGCATCATGAAATTGGTGATGGAGGATGGTTGATGATGATGATGGCGACGGATTCCCCTCTCCGGATCCCCGAACGGACTCCAGATCAGCCCTCCCAAGAGGTTTTAGGGCTTGGCGGCGGCTCCGTATCGTAAAACGTGATGAATCCTTCTCCTCTATTTTTTCTCCCTGAAAGTGAATATATAGAGTTGGAGTTGAGGTTGGAGGAGCTCCAGGGGGCCCATGAGGTAGGGGGTGCGCCCAGGGGGGTAGGCGCGCCCCCACCCTCGTGGCTAGGGTGTGGGCCCCCTGGTCCTGGTCTTTTGCCAGTATTTTTTATTTCCGAAAATACGCTCCGTCGAGTTTCAGGTCATTCCGAGAACTTTGCTAAAGCCAAGGCCTCAGTCAAGGCCATTGAAGGGCTCCAGCAACGTCTACCTTACATGTGACACGATCCTCCAGGGAGCCCTTCCAGTTCTGCGTATTATCCATGATGAATTTGATGCTACTGTTAGAGTAATATGCTAATATCTTTCTATCCTTTCTCACTAAGCTAATTAAGGTTTCACCTTGTTCCTACTTGTGCAAACAGGGATCATGTTATGCCAATCTTACATTTTAGTGGAACTACACAAGACAATACAATGAACTGTATCCCAGCAAGTGCTTTAACTCTGCTAGAAGTTCTTGATAATCTTTCGATATAATCTCAGCACTGGTAAACAAGAGTGATTTCAACCATACATTTGAAGTGCACAAAAATATATACTATTGAGTGATTCCAGTGAGTGCCTTTTCATCTCTTCTTGGACTACATGAATAAGCTTTTTTGCTTAGGTTGGTACCGACCTAAGGCCTTCATCCATATTAGTTTGCTGTCATCTCTATTTGCATCGTGCTACTGTCATGAGAAACTCCTTTATCTTTGCACGTTAAAGTTTTGCAACCTATGATACATGGCAATGCTTTGAGTGTTAAGCTAATTGGCATTGATTAAATAAACTAATACCCCTCTTTAAGCAAGACTACTTTGTTGCTAACTTTACCCATTAAGATAATGAGGGTGCTTCTATTTGTTAGTGTATGTTTCATCAACTAGTGCCACTGTTGCAGTAATCTCATACTCTCAATATATGTGCCAACATGGATGCTCGATTTTGGTGGAACTGCAGAAAAACTTTGGGTGCTTCATTGCCTCGACAGCTTCCATCCTTTCCTGTCAGTCGCTAATCTGGGCTTGCTTCCATCCTTTCCTGTCAGTCGCTAATCTGGGCTTGCTTCCATCCTCTCCTATCAGTCGCTAATCTGGGCTTGCTTCCTTCCTTTGCTATCAGTCGCTTGGCTTATCTCGGCTTCCAGTCAATGGAAATAGTAATTGATATGCTACCTCACACAGGTTGGTACTGGTCTTTATCCTGATTATTGTGCTTGTCATATGTATTGGTAATTTGGTATTGTGCTTCTGTTTGCCGAATTTATAAAGGAGTAACTTGGAGCCTGAACTCGCAGGGAAATCATTACATTGGGTGATTTTAGTAGAACTACACAAAAAGATCAGATGGACGGGTACTTATGCTGCTGCTATGTACTCCAAAGTTCACTCAGACAAGCATCGATGTTGACAATAAGAAGTGCCTATATTCATTCAAGTACCAACCGACGTCAAACAGTTGTCCAAATCTAAGTATTAGGAGAGTGAACGCCAAAAATATTGCTTGGCGCATAGCCCAGAAAAACGCAGTCTTGTCTTTCGTCCCAGCATGTGCCTTTTGGTTATCAACACATATGGTAGCGAACTGTATGGCATGGAGTGTAAAGATTCCAGACAAGTTGGTTGACGCGTATACTCATCTGGCACTTAATCAGTCTGCACGCCAGGGATGCTCCATTTCAGTTGAACTGCACAAAAAAATTTGGTGGTTCATTTTCTCAATCGCCTCCTTTCTTGTCTGCAATGTAGAATTTTGGTGAGCTACAGGACCAAGATGAGCCAGTAAACTAGTTGGATGAAAGTAGTGGCCAAGTTGCTCAAATCTCCCTCGGCATGAGGCCGCTATTTGAGGATAAACCAACAAGCAAAGTTCAGATAGACTGTGCTGCCTCTTATGTACTCGAAAGTTTACTCGTACAAGCATTAATTTTAGCAAGAAGTACCTCCGACTGAACACCATTTACTAGTTTGTACCCTAGGTAATTAAAGTTCGTCCATGGATGATATTGGCCGTTATCTCAAACATTTGGTTGCATAAACATACTGAACATGTGTATATCTGAATCTTTTTGTGAATTATCTATGAATATTGCCGTGTGATCTATCAATCATTTGGATGGTAGACATGCTGAACTTGTGTATATATGAATCTTTTGAGTTGTTGATTGTGAATGTTGGCTATGAATATAAACGTGTCCTGTGAACCTGAGTTTGATACAAATGTTTACCTGTTCTGTTGTACTTGCATGTGAACTTGTTAGTATGTCTACTGTGGGATTTGTGACGTGTGGGTGTCAAGGCACACTGTCGGTGTCAAAACCGGCGGATCTCGGGTAGGGGGTCCCGAACTGTGCGTCTAAGGCAGATGGTAACAGGAGGCAGGGGACACAATATTTTACCTAGGTTCGGGCCCTCTTGATGGAGGTAAAACCCTACGTCCTGCTTGATTAATATTGATGATATGGGTAGTACAAGAGTAGATCTACCACGAGCTCGGAGAGGCTAAACCCTAGAAGCTAGCCTATGGTCTGCTTGTATGTTGTAGTTGTTGTGTCCTACGGACTAAAACCCTCCGGTTTATATAGACACCGGAGAGGGTTAGGGTTACACAAGGTCGGTTACAAAGGAGGAGATATCCATATCCGTATTACCTAGCTTGCCTTCCACGCCAAGTAGAGTCCCATCCGGACACGAGACGAAGTCTTCAATCTTGTATCTTCATAGTCCAACAGTCCGGCCAAAGGATATAATCCGGCTGTCCAGAGACCCCCTAATCCAGGACCCCTCAGTAGCCCCTGAACCAGGCTTCAATGACGATGAGTCCGGTGTGCAGTATTGTCTTCGGCATTGCAAGGCGGGTTCCTCCTCCGAATACATCACAAAAGAATTTGAATACAAGGATAGTGTCCGACCCTGCAAAATAAGTTCCATAAACCACCATAGAGAGAATAATATTTCTGTAAATCTAATTTGCGGACTTGTTTTGGCAACACGACATTATGCCATGGCCCGGTGATTATTCGAACCGTTTCCTTTAACTAGCCCCGCACATAACCACTACTGAAATCAGCTACTTTGCCATCTGCCAGCTCTTTGCCATCGGCTAGCAGACGGCAAAGAAGCTCTTTGCCATCAGCTACCGAAAAGCGGACGACAAAGAAATGGCAGATGGTAAAACAGGCCTTTGCCATCAGCCGGCTCTTTGCCGTCAGCCAGCAGACGGCAAAGAAACTTTGCCGTCCGCTGGCTGACGGCAAAGAAACTTTGCCGTCCGCTGGCTGACGGCAAAGAAACTTTGCCGTCCGCTGGCTGACGGCAAACAGAGAGGTGGCCCCCACCCCCCCGCCCGTTTAGAAAAAACTTAACGCCCCACCTCTTTGCCGTCCGCTAGCGGACGACAAAGGGATCCGCTAGCGGACGACAAAGGGAGATAATGGCGGACGGCAAAGATAGGCGGACGGCAAAGAAGGGCCTAACTAACGGCACCATCCCCCTACCCGTTACTCTCTGTTCTCTCCATCTCTCCTCCCCGACGCCCCGCACCCACCGCCGCCCCCGCCCCCGACGCCGCCCCCGCCCCGTCGCCAGGCGCCGCCCCCGCACCCGCCCCCACCCGCCGCCCGGCGCTGCCCCAGCCGCCCGCCGCCCCCCTGCCACCGCCCTCGCCGACCGTCCCATTGCTCCGGCGAGGGACTACTTCTTTTTTTTCTTTCTATTTTTTCATTTTTTTGCTATTTAATTGTTAGTGCTAGATTGTGTTAGTGTTAGTGTTAGAAAAGACTTAGAAGAAGTAGAAGTAGTAGAAGAAGTAGAAGAAGAAGAAGAAAAGAAAAGAAGTAGAAGAAGAAGAAAGGAAGAAAAGAAAAGAAGTAGAAAAAAGATGAAAAAAGAAGAAGAAGAAAAGAAGTAGAAGAATTAGAAGAAGAAGAAGACCCCAACACGCCACCCCGACACCCCGGCACGACAGCCCGACCCCGACCCCCGACCCCCGACACCCCGACCGCGACACCCGGGCCCGACACCCCGAACCCCGACCCCCGACACCGACCCCCGACACCCTGACCCCGACACGCCACCCCGACACCCCGGCCTGACACCGCGACCCCGACCCCCGACACCCCGACCCCGACCCCCGACACCCCAACCCCGACACGCCACCCCGACACCCCGACCCCGACCCCCTGACACCACACCCCGACCCCGACACGACACCCCAACACCCCGACACCAGACTCCGACCCCCCGACACCTGACCCCCTGACCCCCAACCCCGACACCACACCACGACACCACACCCCGACAACCGACCCCCTGACCCCGACACCCCGACCCCGACATGGCACCCCGACCCCCGACCCCGAAACAGCACCCCGACCCCGACACGGCACCCCGACCCCCGACACCTCCCGAAAAGGTGTTCTTTGGCCTTCCAGAGGCCGACGGGGTCATATATTTGTGAATTATTAGTTAGGTCATATATTCTTCGATTTTGTTATGAAAAACATCATATATAATTGTGTTGACCGGGTAGTTTTAAATGTGCAGTTGTTTCATCGCTGAGAGGTTTGGTGTTCGACGACCTCGCCGTGCGTCTGACGAGCTCTGCCCCTTCATTCGTGGGTGAGCACAAATGACATGTCCTCCTCCCCCATTAATTATTTGCTCTATTCCGATGAAACTTGATAGCTAGCTATATATGTGTCTTGAATCATCAGTATGCGTAACCAATATGTGTCTCCCGTTCGAAAGCGTCATAGTTATAAATATGCATGCATTTGCATATTTATAACCTTGATTCTTTCGAATTGTCCAACGCTATCCATGGACAGCCCGAGTATGTGTAGATTGGGTTCGTTTTCCCATATGCTTTGCTCCGGATCCGACGCATAAATTTCGTCAGTGCCTCCTCTGTTGTTCTCCGGGTACACATCCTCTCTGTTTATTGCAGAGACGTGTATCAGGAGAACAGCGGGGAGGTGCTGCCGAAATATTGCGTCGGATCCGGAGCATAGCATGGGAAAACGAACCCAATCTACACATACACGGGTGGGATTAGGACCTATCATTACCTATTAGAGTGTAGGTTGCATGGACGTAATAAAATTGACAAAGTAGATCAACTGATGAATATATACATGGTGAATTACATATATAATTGTTGTGTGTCCAGTAGCTCTGAAAGTCAAGATGAGTGACCGTGCGTGGATGTATACCGGTCACACTGGTCAGAACAAATGGAGCGCTGAATGGTTCACAAAAACCAAGGGGTTTGTGCAAGCCGCATTTGCAAATGGCCAAAAGAAAACCTCGTGCCCCTGTTTCCGGTGCGGCAATTGGGAAAAGAAGACAGAGGCTGAAATGGGCAAACACCTGCAGAAGAGTGGTTTTACGCCCGATTATACGGTGTGGACATTTCATGGTGAGTCTGCCCAACGTGACCGAGCTGAGGTGGATCGTCGTCGCACCGACGAGCATGGTACCGGGATGGAAAACATGGTGCAAGACTATGATGATGCTCGGGATTCGGACGAGGAGATGGAGGAATCTACAAAGGCCTTCAATGAAATGTTGGAGTCTTCAAAACGTCCGCTCCACGAGCACAATGAGCTTTGTCAGTTGGATGCCATCTCACAAGTAATGGCTCTGAAGGCTCAGTTCAACTTGGGCAGAGAATGCTATGACGCAATTATGACAGTATTTGGACGCTTTCTACCCAAAGGTCATGTAATGCCTGCAAACCTGTACCACTCGGACAAAATCCTCCGTGCACTGAAGATGCCCTATCAGAAGATACATGCCTTTGAGAAAGGATGTGCCTTATTTAGGCTTGACTATGCGGACTTGAACTATTGTCCCATTTGCAAGTCTTCCAGGTATATTGTGGTAGACAACGGTATGGGTGAGAAGACACAGACCACAATCCCCGTTAGTGTTCTTCGGTATATGCCAATCGTACCAAGACTTCAACGTCTTTTCATGGTCGAAGAGACGGCTAGACAGATGACATGGCACAAAACAGGCAAAAGAACCGAACTAGATGCAGATGGGAATCTGATGATGGTACACACATCGGATGGTGTTGCGTGGAAAAAGTTTGATGAATTACATGCTGAAAAGCAGCAGATCCGAGGCATCCTCGAGTCGGCATCAGCACTGATGGGTTCAGTGTGTTTGGTATGACGGCAGCCCAATACAGTTGTTGGCCCGTATTTGTCTTTCCACTCAATCTCCCCCCTGGACAGATTATGCAAAGAAAGAACATTTTCCTGACGTTGATATTTCCAGGACCCAACTATCCGGGGAAAAATATGAATGTGTACATGTAGCCGCCTAAGGACGAATTGCAAGAAGCCTGGGATAATGGGTTCAAGACATACGACGCCTTTAGCAAACGGAACTTCATAATGCGTGTCTGGTACATGTACTCGACGCATGACTTGCCGGCGTATGCGCTATTCGTTGGCTGGTGTGTGCATGGAAGGTTCCCGTGCCCCACATGCAAGGGAGCTCTTGAGTTTCGTTGGCTTCAGGCCGCTCGCAAGTTTTCTTGCTTCGACATGCATAGACAGTTCCTGGATCCTCGCCATAAGTTCAGGAAAGACAAGAAGAACTTCATCAGGGGTAGAGTTGTCAAAAATTCTGCACCACCTGCATTGACAGGCCAACAGACCCTGGATCAGTTAAACGCTCTCGAGCCAGATCCACAACATCCAGGGTACTTAAAGGGGTATAATACTAAGCACGCGTGGACTCACAAAACATGCTTATGGGATCTGCCTTACTTCAAAGACCTCCTTTGCCCACACAACATCGACGTGATGCACACTGAGAAGAATATCGCCGAGGCCCTTTTTGGTACATTGTTCGGCATAGATGGGAAGTCAATGGATAATACTAAGGCTAGAGTCGATCTGGAGGCGCTATGTGATAGGCCGTTACAAAACATGAAAGAACCAAAAGGAAAGCATAACTAGACGAAGCCAAAGGCATGGTTCAATCTTGGAAGGCCAGCTATGAGGGAAATTCTCTTGTGGGTGCAACAACAGTTGATGTTCCCCGATGGGTATGCAGCGAATCTAAAGATGGGAGCGAATCTTGATAAACTGAAGATATTTGGTCTCAAGAGTCATGATTGGCACATATGGATTGAGCGGGTAATGTCGGTGATGTTGCGTGGCTTCATGCCTGAGGATGAATGGCTAGTACCGGCAGAACTCGGCTATTTCTTCCGTGTTCTTTGTGTGAAAGAACTATCGCCTGGCGTGCTAGAAGAAATGAAAGAGTTGGCGCCGGAGTTGATCTGCAAGTTAGAGAAGATCTTTCCATCGGGCTTCTTTAATCCAATGCAGCTCCCGACCGAGGCAAGATTGGGGGGCCCGTGCAAAATCGTTGGTGCTACCCAACTGAGAGGATGCAGAAGACGCTTCGAGAAAAATGTAAAAATAAACGTAGAATTGAAGCATCGAAGGCTGAGGCATTCATCACAGAGGAGGCGGCAAACTTCGTAACAGCGCACTACGAAGCCAAAAATCGTCATTTGCATAATCTGAAGCCTCGGTACAATGCTGACGAGCCTAAAAAGGGTGGATCCAACCTCAGCCTATTCAAAGGGAATCTCACACCAGCTAGTGTTTCACATCCAGTATCTTTGGATAACGAAGAATGGCAGACCATTTCATTGTATATCTTCAACAACGTGATAGAAGTGCGGCCGTACATCGAGTAAGTTCTTGGTACATTGTTTCGCAACTTCTATTTCCTCTGAACTGCTCTTATTCCTGGATATGTCATACAGTCGATACGTCGCCATATTCTCGTATGGAGCGGATATCCAAAAGGATTCCGTCAAAGAGTATGAGCTTCTTGCAAAGCAAGGACGCGGCTATCCCGGTTTCATCTCTTGGTTCAAACAAACGGTAATTTCTATTAGACAATTTCATTTCATTCGCTAATTTGTGCATAATGCAACAATCCTTTCATATTAAACTTGTAGGCTAATTCAGAGTCTATGGACGCCGAATTGAGACAAGTCGCTAATGGTTTTGACTATAAGGTCCGTTCATTTGACAAGTACGACATCAACGGGTATCGCTTTCGTACCTATGGCAAAGAGCTATCTATGGCCGACCGAAAGTCTACAAATTGTTGTGTATCTTCTATCGGCGAAGGGGGTACCGAGTATTATGGGAGAGTTGAAGCAATTTATGAACTTTTGTTCTATGGTGAAAACCCACCGAATGTCGTAGTCTTCAAATGTTATTGGTTTCAGCCGAAGGAGACTAGAAGGACTCATGAACATATAGGGCTAGTTGAAATCAACCAAAGCACCCTTTTAGATGTTCCTGATGTCTATATTACGGCTCAATAGGCGACCCAAGTATTCTATCTACAGTGGGCCTGCCAAACTAATCCAAATCTGAAAGGTTGGGATGTCGTTTATGAAGTGCCGCCACATGCTAGACTTTCTCCCGCAAAGGAAGAGGATTATGAACCTCACATTAACCCAGACACATATGAAGGAGAATTATTCCAAGAGACCCATATTTCCAAAAAGCGTTTCAAGAACCACTATACTTCACCCCAAAACATTGAAGTAGACAGCGACAATGAATCCGACATCACCCCAGAGGAGGAACAAGAAGAACCGGAACAAGAAGAGGTTACTGCTGCGGATGACCTGTCAATGCTTGACCGATTACGTCAAGGTGGCCTTGCACATGTTGATGCCAATGAACCCTATGAGCCCATCATTGATTATAGTGATGATGATGATTATTATGCATTTATTGATGATACTGATCGAGATTATTAGTAGTGTCAGGTATTCAATTTTTTTATGTTGTACTTTATGATGATACACTTAAGTGATATACATATTATTATTCATGTCGGTACTTTTTTTTATGTTGTACTAATTTCGTTTATTCTTTGTCATGGCAGGTGTTGAAAGATGGTGGGTGCTGGTCGGGAGTGCACCGAGGCCCCTTCTTCGTCGGCGCGTGGTGCGAGGTCTTCCATTCCACACGCACCTCTCCGCCGAGCGTTGCTGGACAGTATGGCAACACCGCCGGGCCCTTCTTCGTCGACCGCAGTGCCCAGCAGGGGCCGAGGTAAGAAGAAGAGAGGAGGTGGAGCACGTGGGCGCGGGAGAGGAGGTAGGGTGACTCTTACGGCGCCTTCCTCGCCGCCGCCCCCATCTGTTTCACCCGAGCACGTGACTGCTAGGGTGGACTCGTCTGAGGAGGAGGCTGCACGGACTCCGGTCCACGAGCCTCCGGTCCACGGGTCTTCAGCCCACAAGCCTCGGGTCAACAGGCCTTCGACCCACGAGACTTGGGCCCACGAGACCCCGGAGGAGCACACGTCTGGATGGGGTACCTGGTCGGGTCAGCCCAAGGAGCCGAGTGGCCATGCTGATGATGGCGGGGAGCCGAGTGGCCATGCTGATGATGGCGGGGAGCCGACTGATGAGGAGGGGGAGGAGGGGGGCAACGTCTACCAGCGTGGTGCTACACGGCTCCCGTCCGTGCCGGCGACCCGCGAGCAGAGGTGGTTGATTTTCCCTGATGGGGAGAGGTAAGTGCATTTAATCTTTTTGTACCTTCTGCATTCACATTTCTTCAAATAACTGATGTGTTGGCCTTGTCATGCTGCAGGGGTTGGGACCACCATGAAAGTGTTCGCCGGCCCAACTCCGTCCATGGAGTTCTGATTCGGCAAAACTTCCCGGGGTTTGTCACGTTGCCTGGTGAGGGTCGGCTTCCAGAGGTTGGATTGACTTGGGAGCACTACTTGGCTGCCCCGGCCCCGCCGGGTGAGATTATCGACGGTGTCTTGTGCAAGATGAGGGCAGACATCGTGATCAGAAAGTTCTGGGTAATTGCTCCTTTACAAAATTAAAAATCTTCAACTAGCTAGTTATTAATTGTACTAATGAATATTGTCTCATTTGATTGCAGACATTCTATAGGTGTGAGGAGGGATACGAGGAGGAGGCGGATCATGTTATCCACAAGGAGTGCAAGCGCCTACTTCAGAACTTATGGCATGAGGTTCGGGTGCAGGCTGCTCGAGACTACTACGTCGGGCGTGGTATCAAGAAGCCCAAGCAGGAGTGCCGCGATAAGTTCTTGAGTAAGGAGAAGTACATGAAGGTAATTCTTAAGGCCTTGTACTTACTTCCTTCATTTAGTAATTCATAGCCATAGCGCTCAAGTTTCTATTTGCTAACTTAGGCCCCTCCGAGATGGTGTGCGGATCGGATGGATTGTTGGGAAGTGTTGGTCAATGCGTGGTGCTCAAAAGAATGGCTGGCCACCCACAAACATGCCAAGGACAAACGTTCCCAAATGGAAGGTGTGCCACACCACCAAGGCAGCTCCAACTTATTTCAGTACGGGCGGAACTGGGTATGTGGTTTGCTTCATGATTCATGCAATTCATTCATCATGCTAGATTTAGCCCTTTAATTACTAATTTACTTTGTTTCTCTCTTTCAGGCACGGTACAAAAAGGCGGATAAGGTGCCAGAGGTGTACGACCTGTATGCCATGGCCCACACTGGCCCTTACAAGAAAGTCAAGGCATTCTCTGCGTCTGACCTCGATGATCCAAAGAACTTCACCAACATCTCCGCCCACGACAAGCTCGTGCAATATAGAGATCAGGGGAAGGCGAGGAAAGGGGAGGACTTTAACCCGAGCCAGGGTCCCATTGATACAGAGCTGCTGATGATATCTGGTGGCGGGAGGTCCCATGGCTCCATAGCCATGGGAGATGGACTTATCTGTTGTCCTAGCACTCTCCCGGAGATCAAGGCACGCCAGTCGAGCTCCGCTCCTAAGATAAGGCCTCGTGAACGGCCAGTCCAACTCGCATTCAAGGTTAGTTATACGTACTCAGCTATCTTTCTCCATTACATTTTGTGCGCTTCCATCAATGATTACAAATGGTCATGGGAGTGGTGTTGCAGGCTGCTATACAGAGTGAGAGAGATAGAGCGGAGAAACTTCTGGCGGAGGCGGCGGAGAGGCAGCGGGAGTTGGAGGAGAGGAGGGCACGGAATGACATGCAGGCAAGGGCCATGTACGAGCTCCTTGTGGTAAGTTTATTCTGCAGATTACTTGCTAGTCTTAACATTTGAGTCTCATTACTAACTAGTATGACTCTATTGTGAAAACCAAATGTGCAGTCTGTGTGCGAGAAGTCCGGTCAGACCGCTCCGCCGATGCCAGTGATTGCTCCTGGGAGCACGGTGAGTTTAATTTGAATGGACATTACTTGCTAGTCTTAACATTTGAGTGTCATAATGCTAACGAGACATTGGAAATGATCTTTGGTGCAGCTTAACTCCAGAAACGCATCGCACGATCCTTCTCCAGCTACCGGCGCGAGCCAGCCCGCTCCTTCTCCAGCTACCGGCGCGAGCCAGCCCGCTCCTACATCTCCGTGATCACGGTAAGTTTCTCTAGTGTTTTGCTTAACAAATGCATAAAGACCTAGACTTAGCTTTATTTCCTCCAATATGCTTACTATAATGACCTAGAGTTAGCTTCTTTTCCTCCAAAATGACTTAATAAGCTTACTGACCTCATAAACCATCCATTCTACCTAAGTTAGCTCTAAAATGACTCATTTTACCTTAGTTAGCTTACAAGTGATCCAATTTATCCAAGTTAGCTCTAAAATGACCCATTTTACGTAGATTAGCTCCTAAACCATCCATTTTACCTAAGTTAGCTCTAAAACGATATGTACTTAGCTTGCTTATGTTAAAAATTGCATAATTAACTTAGTTGGCTCATAAACGATCCATTTTACCTAAGTTAGCTCTAAAATGACTCATTTTACCTTAGTTAGCTCATAAGTGATCCAATTTATCCAAGTTAGCTCTAAAATGACCCATTTGACGTAGATTAGCTCCTAAATGATCCATTTTACCTACATTAGCTTTAAAATGACCCATTTCACCTAAGTTAGCTCCAAAATGACCCATTTCACCTAGGTTAGCTCCAAAATGACCCATCTTACCTAGGTTAGCTTATAAATGATCCAGTTTATCCAAGTTAGCTCTAAAATGACCCAATTTACCTAGAGTAGCTCCTAAACGATCCATTTCACCTAAGTTAGCTGAAAACGATCTATTTCACCTAAATTAGCTCTTAAATGATCCATTTCACCTAAGTTAGCTCCAAAACGATCCATTTCACCTTAGTTAGCTCAAAAACGTGGCATTTCACCTTTGTTAGCTCATAAACGACCCATTTCAACTAAGTTAGCTCAAAAACGATCCATTTCACCTTAGTTAGCTCAAAAACGATCCATTTCACCTTAGTTAGCTCAAAAACGATGCCCTTCACCTTAGTTAGCTCATAAACGTCCCATTTCAACTAAGTTAGCTCATAAATGATCCAATTCAACTAAGTTAGCTCATAAACAACCCATTTCAACTTAGTTAGCTCATAAATGATCCATTCCACCTAAGTTAGCTCATAAATGATCCATTCCACCTAAGTTAGCTCATAAATGATCCATTCCACCTAAGTTAGGTCATAAATGACATATACTTCTTGTTCTAGTCTTCTTCTTGTTCTATTCACCTATTTCTAACTTTCTTATTTACCATTTTGCAGATTTCACTCACTTCATGGAAGCTAGCTTGCTATGATGGAGTTCTTGCTTTTTCTTTGCTAAAACTTTGCATTGTATCTAGCTTGCTATGATAGAACTTGCTATGTTGATGAAACTTTGCTATGTAATATGTATATGGAACAATGTGTATGGATGGAACTTGATGGAACTTGCTATGATGATGAAACTTTGCTATGTCATATGTATATGGAATTATGTGCTGGATATGTGATATGTTTGCTGTTAAATATATCTATATATGTCATATATATTTGCTGTGAAAATTGTTGGATTAAGAAAAAACAGAAAAAAGAGACAATATGCAGGCTCTTTGCCGTCTGCCACCGACGGCAAAGGGATCTTTGCCATCAGCAGCGGACGGCAAAGAGGCCACGTGGCAGGCAACTGTGCTTCCTGGGAGGCTGACCAATTTGGTCAGTTTGCCTACAGTGGCTGACGGCAAAGGCTTTGCCGTCGGCGGTGGACGGCAAAGATTAAAAACTTTGCCTACAGTGGCGGACGACAAAGGCCTGCCGTGTAGTGACGTCGGCTGACATCACTCGGCGGACGGCAAAGGCCTTCCGAAGTTTGCCGTCAGCGGCGGACGGCAAAGGCCTGTCGTTAACCACCTAACGGAGTAACAGCGCATTTATTGTCGTCTGCACTCTTTGCCGTCCGCTGCTGATGGCAAAGGCTCCTTTGCCGTCAGCCGCCCGAAGCAGACGGCAAACTACCTCTTTGCCGAACCTTACTTTGCCGTCACCTTTTGCCGTCCGCGGCGGACGGCAAAGACCTTTGCCGTCAGCCATCCATGCCTTTGCCGTCTGTCGCGGGAGATGGCAAAGTAGCTGATTCCTGTAGTGAACGCGAGGCAGTTTTTTGACACGTCTCGTCGAAGGAGAGATCGTGTCCACTTATTACGGGATTCTCATCAATACGGGTGTGGGTAACCCAACCGTGTCTAGGACTCCTAGATTATAGGCACGCCCGAAATGGCTACAGAGAGGACGCTTGAGATTCACCCTCTTTATAAAGGGACAAGGCTTTTACTTTTTCCCTCCCGTGCTCAATCGAATCCTTCCCCTGCCTCGAGTTCTAACACCCGAAGCCCAGGTCAGGTGCTCTGGACCTTCAATCATGTACGGATCTAGCCTTCAAGGCCGATGGATGCCCTCCTCCGTTACGGAAGGATACATCAAGAAGTTGAGGGAGGCCAGATACCTGACCGCCGAGGTTTCGCATCGGCTGCCTGCCCGAGGGCAGGTCGTCCCTACTCCTGAACCCAACGAAGACATAGTGTTCATCTCCCACTTCCTCCGAGGACTAGGCCTCACTCTGGATCCCTTCGTTAGGGGGTTGATGTTTTATTACGGGCTAGATTTCCACGATCTAGCCCCGAACTCCTTTCTCCACATCTCGACATTCATTGTCGTGTGTGAGGCCTTCCTCCGCATTACCCCTCACTTCGGCCTGTGGCTCAAGACCTTTGACGTGAAGCCGAAGATGGTCGAGGGGCAATATGCAGCGTGCGGAGGCGCATTAATAAGCAAGATAGCAGGAGCTCCGTGGCCCAAAGGTTCCTTTCTAGAGGTGTCCGAATTATGGCAACAGGAGTGGTGTTACTTCACAGCTCCCAGAAGTGTCAAGTGGGTGGCTGCCCCTGCTTTCCGCTCAGGCCCTCCACCACAACTGATGTCATGGATTAGCAGAGGGCTGAGCTGGGGTCCTGCCAAGGACGTGCCTATACTGCAAAGCCGCATCCAAAATCTCTTAGAAGAAGATTTCAGTTTGATTATGGTGGCGCAAGTCATGCTGGTTCGTCGAGTCCAGCCTTGCAAACGCCGGCCCCTCCGCATGTGGGAGTTCAACCCAGAAGGGCCGCGTACTATTGAGAATTTCCTCGGCCTGACGCACGAGAAGATGTACAAATCATTCTTCGGATCCCAAATAGAGTGTCCGGATACTACCGAGGACGTGGGCCTGAGCAGCAACCGCACCGCCGACCAAGTAAGTTATCCTCTAGCCGAACACACCATCTTACATTTATCATGACGTTATTCTGAGAAATCGCTCTTTGACCAGGACTGGATAACAAAGACGAAGAAGATTCGGTGTTCGGCCCCCCTTCCTGAGGGTTTGGAAAATCCGGTACTGGAAAAGATGCTCGAGCTAGCACCGTGCCCGGAGCCCTCAAAGGAAGACAAAGGGGGGAATAATGAGGGCGAAAGCGGGCCTCCATCGCTACCTATTCCGACCGAGGGAACGAGCGCCTCTGTGAGGGAGGATAACCGAGGGGTGGAATCGGACATTCTCTCACCCCAGGGAAGGAAGAGGACTACCTCTGAAGATCCGGAAACCAAGGTTTCCAAGCGGGAGAAGAAATCTCCACCAGAGGGTCCTGCCTTAGAGGGTGCTCTTGCCGCACAAAGTCCGCACGGGGATCAGCCCTCCAACAAGCTGTAAGTAATCAGAAAGTACTTTAATAGTGGAGATATACTACCTTACCTCTGAGGAAAATAACCGATGTATTTATTGCAGTTAGGATCTTAGCCCTTCTCAGCAGAGCTCGTCTTCGGGGGATCTTCTTAAGGAGATGATGGAGAGCGAAACGCCTCCCCCGGACTCCTCCGCTCAAGAAGCGGGCGACCTTGAAGTGTCGTCATGGAGGGCCTCTCCGGATCCGGTGAGGCCAGAATATAATCCTATAGTCACCCGAAGTCCCCAGCGCCCGGCTCTGGAAGAGAGCAAACAGAGGAGTCCGGCACCGTCTGGTATGCGATCGGACATAGTGAGAGAGCTATTGGAGCAAGCGGCCATCTCAGAAGAACACCGTACATTAATGGGTACGGTGATGAAAAGGATCTCATCCGCCGAAAGCGGGTTGCATGATGCCTTTATGAGTCTACTGACGGGCTTTGAGGTACGTAAAATGATGTACATTTGTGATGGTACCGCACATTTTTAGGTGTGCCCTGTGTAGATAGTAGCCCCTGAGACTCCGGTTGTCACCGAGAACGGCGGCAAATAGAGGATCGTAGTCCCAGGCGATAACCATACCGCTTTAATGTGCAGGTAGTGGGAGCTCTGGTGGCTAGCCGGACTCATGAATTTGCCGAACTAAAGCGACAACTAGATGCGGCAGCCGCCGACATCGAGCTTGTTAACAAGCTGCTTGACGAGTTACAGGGTAAGTAATGTTTTACTGGTGAATGTCACATAATAAGAGCAGCATGATGCCAGTATCTTTAATATATTGTGACTGCAGACGGAGCTGCCACCATGGAGATCCTTCGGGCGGAACTTGCCCGAGCCAAGGAACAAGCAAGAGTTAGTAATGCGGCTGCTTTGTAGGCAGCCAAAGAGTTAAGAGCCGAGAAGGCCGCGCATTGCGAAAGCAAAGAGAAGATGGCCGTAGAATTAAAAGACACTGCCGACCGTTGCCAGTTCCTTGAAAAAGAGAACCGATTGAAGGCAGCGGACCTTGAAAAGGCCACGATGGTGACCAAAGACACTCGCTCTACTATGAGGGCGAAGAAGGAGGAACTGCGCGAAGCCGGGGATATTGCGGCTGGGAAGCCCTTTCTGCTGCAGAGGAAGTTCGGGGATCTGTGGTATGCCCCTCCGGATCGGCTGTGGAGTTCGGCAAACGCATATATGGACTTGGCGACAAGCGCTGTCGATGCGGTAGAATACTTCCGAGATCAGACAGATCGTGAAGTGGACAAGCTGTTCTGGTCGCAATTTAACGTTCCAGAGCGTCTGCTTCCCTTGACTGATCAGCTAGCCGAATGGGCCGAACTTAATAGGTTGTCCGGGCTTGCCATGAGGTCCATCGTAGATCACTTGTGGCCGGAGAACCCGAAGCCGAAAAGCTATTTCAGAGCTTAGTGCGGCAGTTCCTTGGTGCGGTGCCGCGCATCAATGCGATGAATAGGCCGGTGTGCATAGAAGGCTCACGGATGGCCTTTGCCCATGTCAAGGCATACTGGGCGGAGATGGATGCTACCATTATTGCGGCACAAGGTTCAGCTATAGGCCGAGTAGCTGCCGAGCACTATTTTGAAGAGGTTCTTGAGGGCACTCGTTTCATAGAGGCCCAGTGCTCGAAGAATATTATGTTTGAGTGTCATGTATTCCCATTGTAAACACAATGTTTTTATGAAATGTAGTAAGGCTGTATTTATACTTTTGCCGAAAAGTAATATGGTGCCTCCTATGGGGCCGTTTATGTATATATGTATATAACCTGAAAGATTGCAGTCGTCGGCTTCAGCCCCCACGCATATAATGCGGAGGTGTTCGCAGAAGACGCGTGTTCACAATGCGTGTTCACACTTAACCCAACATCTTGGTCCTATTAAGGAGGAGATAGCGCAGCGGACGAGGCAACCGGGCTATAATGCTTTAACACTTTCACTTAGCCATAGGAGTTTGACGGTGGGGCTACTATATAGCCCATGTTGGCTCCGCATTCTCCCGAATTGGGGTGCGTACGTGCCTGGCCGGGAAACGGCCCTTCGTGAAGGCGGAGGAATTCTAATCTTCCGATAGGTCATCGAGTGGTTAACCAGTCTCACGCTATATCATGACAGTCAGTTTTCGGCTTTGTCTACTGAGGTGCTCGTCCGGATGACCCGGGGCACAATCGTAGTAGTTCTCCTAGTGCTAACTTAGCTGAAAGAGCGGAACGTAAGGTACCAAAACATAGGAGCCGGGCAAACCCAACATTTGACCAAAGACATGATTCGGAGCTGATGCATATAAGGCCAAACTCGCGACGCCAAACACTCCCTAAGGTATTCGGTCTTT
The DNA here is from genome assembly GCF_056163025.1 of Triticum urartu. Lineage (NCBI taxonomy): Eukaryota > Viridiplantae > Streptophyta > Magnoliopsida > Poales > Poaceae > Triticum > Triticum urartu. Next base: position 504,684,155 of record NC_141873.1, on the reverse strand, counting down.
ATGGTATAAATCGGGCCTAAATAGTACCCTTTGTAAGAAGCCCCTTGTGTCCAGGTACGGGCGTTTATTTTGACGTGGCCACATGCCAAGACGTCAGCATCCTTCTCAATTGTATTTGAGAATCCGAGGGATGTGTATCAACAAAAGACAGTAAAAAAGGTTTACGCACGGTCTTAATCTAAAAACAATCCTTGGAGCGGGTCCTTGCTGCACGTCTGCGCCTATGTCTCCATTATGCCGTATCCTGGACGGGTGTAGCACGATGGTCATCTGTAAAAGAGAGAACCTTAGGTGAAAATTTGTCGTGCAAAAAGGGAGGTTTGAAGAAACCATGTATAATTCAAGATGAGTAAAAATTGCCACTTATCTGCACGCGTTGAGCCCCTTGTATTTGTGATAGGGGTGTGGCTTATCGAACCTGTGTGAGTTACATATAACTGCGACGGACTCGTCTAACCGTGTCCGTGGTCTTGACGACCTATCAAATGCTTTAGCTGGTGAGGCCCTTTTTAGTGTGCGGCTGCCAAGGCAGTCGTACTCTCTTCGGCGCGGAGGGATCGCTTAATATTTCCATTCACTGTAATGATGCCACGTGGACCGGGCATCTTAAGTGTGAGGGAAGCGTAATGCGGTATTGCATTGAAGCGAGCGAAAGCTTCGCGTCCAAGTAGTGCTTGATAGCCACTTTGGAACGGAGCAATGTGGAAGGTTAAATTTTCGCTACGGAAGTTATCAGGGAAGCCGAATATAACTTCTAGTAGAGGGAGCCCGTGCAATGAGCCCCTGGGCCGGGCGTTACTCCTTTAACGGTAGTATTGCTGAGGCAAATTTTCGTTGGGTCTATCCCCATTTTGCGGATTGTAATATATCAGGTTTAAACTGCTGCCACCATCCATCAGGACTCGTGTGAAGTGGTATCCGTCAATTATTGGGTCTAATACCAAAGCGGCCCATCCTGCACGCCGGATACTTGCTGAGTAATCCCGATGGTCAAAAGTGATTGGTTGAAACGACCAGTGGCAGGACTCCGTGGTGATAGGCCCTTGGGCATATTTATCTAGGAGTGCCGCTTCGTTTCTCCCCTTTATCACGTGTAACACGTTTACTGTTTTGACTCCTGGTGGAAATTTCTTTTGTTCCCCAGTGTCTTGCTTGAGAGGCTCATCCTCGTCTTCGCTTGGTGTATCCTCCCCCTTGTGTACGGCGTTGAGCTTGCCAGACTTCTTGAAGACCCAACATTCTCTGTGGGTATGATTAGCAGGTTTACCGGGGGTGCTATGGATCTGACATACTTGGTCCAGAATTTTGTTTAGGCTGGACAGTTCGTCTCTGGCGCCTTTAGAGGGCGGCTTTTGCTGACTTGGCCGAGAGCTTTTGAATCTGGCATTTACTGCCATGCTCTTCGTGTTTTCTTCTTTATTCCGGCGTTTGTTATTGTTGTTGTGCCGTGATTTCCCGTTTCCATCTCTAACTTCAGATGTACTGGGGTCGCTGGTGCTGCATCTGGCTAGCCAGCTATCCTCACCCGCGCAAAAGTGTGTCACGAGGCTTGTTAATGCTGCCATTGTTCTCGGCTTTTCTTGGCCGAGGTGTCTGGCAAGCCATTCGTCACGGACGCTATGCTTAGAAGCTACCAAGGCTTCGGCGTCCGGATAGTCGACTATTTGGTTCTTTTTAGTAAGAAACCTGTTCCAAAGCTTTCGGGCTGACTCTCCAGGCTGTAGAGTTATATGACTCAAATCGTCCGTGTCCGGAGGTCGGACATAACTCCCTTGAAAATTTGCCCGAAAAGCGTCTTCGAGCTCTTCCCAGCTTCCAATGGAGCTTTCGGGGAGGCTTTTAAGCCAGTGCGGAGCTGGCCCTTTGAGCTTAAGGGGTAAGTACTTGATGGCGTGGAGATCATCTCCTCGAGCCATATGGATATGGAGGATATAGTCCTCGATCCAGACCCCAGGGTCTGTTGTTCCGTCGTATGCCTCTATGTTTAGGGGTTTAAATCCCTTTGGAAATTCATGGTCCAGCAACTCATCGGTGAAACATAGGGGTGTGCGGCACCCCTGTATCTGGGTGTACCCCGTTGTTCGGATGTTTGTTGTGTTGCATCGTATGCTGGGGCGCGCCTGCGTGGTCCATAGATGGATCTGGTTGCGCTGTCCTTTTGATGCGAGCCCTCGCATGGATCGCGAATTGGCTTATGTGCGGCATTGCCTGCCGCTCTATGTTGGCCGTGAGGTCGTCTATCCGGCCAGGTGGCCGTTTTAATTTTTGGTTGCGGGGGATCTAAGGCCTCCTCATCGAATTCAGGTAGCAACTTCCGCTTCGGGTAGCTCTTGGTGGGGCGATTACCGCCATACTTCGCTGCTGTGTTGAGTACTTTGCTCCATCTGATTTGGAGTGTGTCTTGCGCAGCCTTGAGCCTTTGCTTCTACTTTTTAGACTCCTCGCGGTGGCAACAAGCCTTTGATGGGCATTCTGTTGCTCCGGGTGTCTGTCCGGTGTTATGTCATCCGGACTATTATCTTTGACAGAATCGGGTTGTTCGGTTTGATTCTCCGTGTTGCCGTGGTCCGGCAATGGTTCACCCTGCTGTAATGCTGGGTCTGTATGATCATTGTTTCTACCGAGGCGGGATTTGGGGAGGCGCTTACGCCACCGCTTTGACTGCTTCTCGAGGGGACAACCCTTTGTTGCGTCCTTCCGTTCCTCGTTGTCGTTTCCTTTTGGTGTGTTCACCATGTATACGCCATGTGGTGAAGTGGGCGTCTAGTGCCCTGTGGGCAGGGGTTCCTCTTCGTTTGCCGCATCGTCGTCCATACCGTCGATGTCTTTGGAGTCGAAGTCGAGCATGTCGGTTAAGTCATCGACAGTGGCTACTAAGTGGGTGGAGGGTGGGTCGCGAATTTCTTCGTCGTCCGCATCCCAGTCCTGCCGGACATAGTTCGGCCAGGATCCTCCTAATAAGGAGAGAGACCTTAATGAGTTCAGTATGTCGCCAAAGGGCGAGTGCTGAAAAATATCCGCGGAGGTAAAATCCATGATCGGCGCCCAATCGGATTCGATAGGAACGGGCGCAGGCGGCTCGAAGTCCGTGGCCGGAGAAGGATCTGGCAATTTAACAACACGGCTCTCGTGCAAGGTAAGGTCGATGTTCGGCTCGATCGCCGCTAAGGGTAAGGCTTCCGCGGCGGGGTCCATCCACCCGTCAGCGGAAGGCGCAACTAGCTCCGAATTGAGGGTCGGAGCGGCTGACGGTGCGATCTTAACACTGTCCGATGGTAGAGCTAAATCGTACTCATCGTGACCGCGTGACGCGCAAGGTAGAGGCTCGAGTCAGTCGAAGATCAAGTCTCCGCGGATATCGGCCGTGTAGTTTAAGCTTCCAAACCTGACCTGGTGCCCAGGGGCATAACTTTTAATCTGCTCCAGATGGCCAAGCGAATTGGCCCGCAGTGCAAAGCCGCCGAACACGAAGATCTGTCCGGGGAGAAAAGTCTCACCCTGGACTGCATCACTATCGATGATAGTAGGGGCCATCAAGCCTAACGGCGACGACACAGAGGAACTCTCAATGAACGCAACAATGTCGGTGTCAAAACCGGTGGATCTCAGGTAGGGGGTCCCGAACTGTGCGTCTAAGGCGGATGGTAACAGGAGGCAGGGAACACAATGTTTCACCCAGGTTCGGGCCCTCTTGATGGAGGTAAAACCATACGTCATGCTTGATTAATATTGATGATATGGGTAGTACAAGAGTAGATCTACCACGAGATCGGAGAGGCTAAACCCTAGAAGCTAGCCTATAGTCTGATTGTATGTTGTAGTTGTTGTGTCCTACGGACTAAAACCCTCCGGTTTATATAGACACCGGAGAGGGTTAGGGTTACACAAGGTCGGTTACAAAGGAGGAGATATCCATATCCATATTGCCTAGCTTGCCTTCCACGCCAAGTAGAGTCCCATCTGGACACGAGACAAAGTCTTCAATCTTGTATCTTCATAGTCCAACAGTCCGGCCAAAGGATATAATCCGGCTGTCCGGAGACCCCCTAATCCAGGACTCCCTCACACACCTTCTTCCCGAGAAGAATTGCACCTGCTTTGTTAGGGTAGCAACGACGCATCAGCTCTTTTAATATTTTTGCTCTGTCTTCCCCCTCCCCCGCTCATCCCCTGTTGTAATGCTTTCGGCCTCAAAACAAGCATAGTGATGTGTTGTTTTGCGAGCTTGATGAAAAATCGAGTGCTGGTTTCTGTAGGTTGGCCCGCCCAGCAAATGGGCTGCTGGTCCACCACGGACTGGGAGGCTAAAAATACAAGTTGTATGGTGCAGAGGCAAGTAAAAAACGCCATCGAGAGCCGTCCACTGAAGAAGAAAAAAATAGCGTCTGATGTGCTTCTTTAGTCGCGTCGCCGGCCCCCTCTTTAATCCAGTTCGCTCGGGGATCTAGATGGTATCATTTTTTCCAGAGGGCGAACAAGTATCAGCTAGGCCTAGGTATGCATCGCCTAGGACATACAGAGACATTGGTTTCAACTTATTTTTTGAGGTCCATACCGGCCTATGAGCCTCCCAGCGTATGTTTTACTTTTTCTTAAAGATTGGCAGGCCAGTGTATTTTCTTAATAAAACGCAGATCTCTGTTCTATTTATCTATATATAAGAATACTAATGATGTGTCCAATTTATGTTTTCCCTTCTAACCACATTATATATATTTATATAATTACTATTATCATATATTCTATAGAGACTTATATATACATTATAAAAACATCCCATGTGTTATTAACTTATAAAAGTAAATGTTTAACAGAAGTTGGCAAGGAAAATCCTGGTTGTTTTTGACTCACAGGTAGGAAAATCCTGGTGATTGCGTACAAAAGCTTGTGAAGATTTTAAGGACTAATGTAATAATAACGCGCTCATTTTTATTTTGAGTAATAACTCGCTAATTTGTTAATTATATATATATATATGTGTCACAATGCTTTATTTTTTGATATTAATTGCTCCTTCTAACCTAACATTATACTGTATATAGAACGAGCCAAGCTAATTCGTGTATTTTAAGAAAGTGCAAATGGGTTGGGATTTCTTAGAAAATATTAAATGGGTTGCATTGACGCGAAATTATTTGTTCACCCAGCCCAGCAAATGGACTGTACATTCTTGAAAACATGGTTTAAATATATGCAACATTTTTGGAGGTTGACATGTGGGCCAATAGGTCGAAGCCTATGCAGGGCGTTGTCAACTTGGTCAACAAATGATTATAAAATCCACAACCATTGGATTTATATCCAACGGCCGGCATGCACCTTCAATCTCTCGTCTTCTTCCTCCAGCGTCACCGGGACCGCCTAGTCTGGCCTCCGGTGGCTAGCGGCTCTTCTTAGCACGCATCGCTGCGAAGCGCGACCCCATCGCCGGCCAGGCTATCCCTCCACACCTCCACATCTCATATTATTCTCCACTGACTGCAGCCCCACACCGCACCAGAACCACTTATAACCCTTGTACTCCTCTCAATCTGTGACTCGACTGTCGTGTCTTCCCATCTTCGGGTCGTTCCCGTCCGGGGCCTCGCTGTCGTCCACCGCCTCGCCACGCTCGGTGCAGCATGGTCAACAAACGGGAGTCATCGGAAGAGGACTGTACGTGGAGAGCCTGACAGCCACTAGTAGAAAACGGAGCTTTAAAACCGGTTCGTAGAAAACGGAGCTTTAAAACCGGTTCGTAAGGGCCTTTACTGCCGGTTCCATAACCGGCACGAACCGGCGCTAATGTGCCACCACGTGGCGTGACCTCGCGCCCTGGTATGGGGGACCTTTAGTACCGGTTGGTGTTACCAACCGGTACTAAAGGTTTTTTTTGAATTTTTTTTGGAATTTTTTTTCGATTTTTAATTTTTCTGAATTATTTGGTGATTTAGTCTCTAATCACCTCTCTTAACTGCTCAAGTGTGGATCACTCATTCCAAATCATCTAACTTCCCGACCGGTCATCCATCCCTCTCACTACTCCAGCCCGAGCACGCTTAACTTTCGGGTTCTATTCTCCTTCGTTTCCAAGTCTGCACTTGTTGTTTTCCTGACAATAGTAAGATGTCAATCCTATTAACCCTCAGGAGTTTATCTTGAGCATGAAGTCACACATTTCACTGTTTGAGTTTGAAACTATTATTCTAAAAAACAGTAATTATGTAGTAACATTAATACTTCTTGAATAAGTAGTTTGACCATAGTTTGACCACAGTTTAACCATAGTTTGACCAGATTTGACCAAAATTCAAAAAATTGAAATAATTATTTACTAACACTAATATTCTTGAATAATTATGTAGTAACATTAATACCTCTTGAATAAGTAGTTTGACCAGATTTAACAATTTTTTTAAAAAAAACTGAAATTTGACCATACCTTTTTTTCGTTTTGGAATTTGAGGATTCTAAAAAATTGCAAATGGATTTTCGTGCTGAATTTTTTGATATATTATACGTTTTTTTCCGACATCATATGCAAAAGTTATAGCCGTTTTACATTTTCCCTCCACTTTTTGCAAAACATGTCCAAATTTAAGTTTTCAAATTTTCCTAACTAGTAGATGTAGTAATATAACTACCTCTTGAAGGATTTTATTTTTTGAAGTTTTTATCATTTTCTTTTGATTTTTTCAGAACTGAAATGGCGACACACGGGGGGGGGTAGAGTTTGAAAATTGCCCTATAGTGCCGGTTTGTGTCACAAACCGGTACTATAGGTCAGACCCCCTTAGTACCGGTTCGTGGCACAAACCGGTACTATAGGTTAGCCCTTTAGTACCGGTTTGTGACACGAACCGGTACTAAAGGTGATCGTGGGGCCCCGGCCTGACGCCAGCCTGCCATCACCCCTTTAGTACCGGTTCGTGGCACGAACCGGTACTAAAGGTTCAACACGAACCGACATTAATGCATAGCCGTTCAAACCAGCACTAATGGTACCATTAGTGCCGGCTCAAATTCAAACAGGCACTAATGTGCTTCACGTTTGACCCTTTTTCTACTAGTGAGCTGGGACCCACGAGGTCCATGGTTGCACGCAAGGAAATTTCCTCCTTATTAAGCTAAAAAAATGTTTTCTCCCCTTGACAACTGGGACCCACCGGCTGTATCTTTGCACGGAAGGAACTGCCTCCTTGTTATGAGAAAAAATTATTCCTCCCATTGACAGCTGGGACCCGTCAGATTTGGCGGCTGACTTGTGGGCCTACTAAGCGGACGTGTACGCAGGGCTTTCTCAACTTAATCAACAAATGATTCTAGCAGCTGGACTGGGATGTTAATCCAACAGTCGTGCTCCTTCTTCGACCTCTGTTCTTCAGCCTCCACCGGCTACTGTTCAACCAGCCCTCCACCGACTATTGTTCAACCAGCCCTCCACTGGGTCCTGTTCATCCATCCCTCCATGGGGTCCTGTTCATCCAGCCCTCCACGGGGTCCTGTTCATCCACCGGCTCGATCGGGGTCCTGTTCATCCAGCGGTAACGGCCTCTACTACCACGGGGTCCTGTTCATCCAACCCCCCACCAGGAACTGTTCATCCAAACCCCCCAACAACGCTCACTGTTCATCCAGAGGCAGCATCGATCGGCTTCAGTTAGCAGCAGTTGTTGGTGTCAAAACCGGCGGATCTCGGGTAGGGGGTCCCGAACTGTGCGTCTAAGGTCAATGGTAACAGGAGACAAGGGACAATGTTTACCCAGGTTCGGGCCCTCTCTATGGAGGTAATACCCTACTTCCTGCTTGATTGATCTTTGATGAATATGAGTATTACAAGAGTTGATCTACCATGAGATCATAATGGCTAAACCCTAAAAGTCTAGCCTGTCTAACTATGATTATGAGGAGATATGTCTACAGACCAAGCCCTTCGGTTTATATAGACACCGGAGGAATCTAGGGTTACATAAGGTCGGTTAAAGAGAAAGGAATCTTCATATTCGAACGCCAAGCTTCCCTTCCACATCAGGAAGAGTCCCATCCGGACATGGGTAGAGTCTTCGGTCTTTGTATCTTCACAACCCATTAGTCCGGCCCATGTCCAATAGGTCGGACACCTGAGGACCCCTTAGTCCAGGACTCCCTCAGTAGCCCGTGAACCAGGCTTCAATGACGAGGTGTCTGGCGCGCAGATTGTCTTCGGCATTGCAAGGCGGGTTCCCCTTTACGAATACGCCAAGATAGTCTTCGGACGTGACGAACATGTCCGGATCTGCAACACAAGTACCACGCACAACCACGGAGAGTATAATATATCACAAATCCAATCCGCTGACATCTTTTTGTAATGTGACATCACACTTGCCCGATCATTATTTCGAACCATTTCTTGTCCTGCCGTTCCACGTTTTGAGGTGTGGTTTTTATTGGCATGTCTTGTCGAAATAGAGATCGTGTCCCCTTATTGCAGGATTCTCGTCAATACGGGCATGGGTAACCCAACCGTTTCATTGGAATGATCCCTTTGGAATAGGCAGGTTTTTAGGCTTAGGAGGAGGCGTTCGATATCCGTTGCCTTTATAAAGGGGCCAAGGGCCGTCTTATTTTGTGCCGACCCTTTCCTCAGCCCTTCCAACTTCGAGTTCTAGCACCCGAGGTTCGACTTCATTGCTTCAAGCTTCCCAATCATGTCCGGACCCAGCCCACAGGATCGATGGGTGGCTTCCTGTGTTACAGAGGAGGACATTGCGAAGTTTCATGCGGCTAGATACCTGACCACGGAGATCCCCCATAGGCTTCCTGCTCGAGGATACGTTATTCCTACTCCCAGATCTGGTGAGAGGGTCATATTCATCTGCCACTTCCTGCGAGGGCTAGGATTCGCTCTTCATCCCTTCGTCCGGGGGCTCATGTTTTACTACGGACTAAATTTTCATGATCTAGCCCCAGATTCTTTCCTTCAAATCTCGACGTTCATTATCACGTGCGAGGCCTTTCTCCGTATTCCCCCACACTTCGGCTTATGGCTCAAGACCTTTAGTGTGAAGCCGAAGGTAGTCGACAGGGAACACGCGGAGTGCGGAGGTGCTACAATGAGCAAGCTTACCAATGCTCCCTGGCCAAAAGGCTCTTTCACTGAAGCTCCCAACCTATGGCAGCGGGAGTGGTTTTACGTCACTGAACCCCGCGGTACCAAGTGGGCGGCTATACCTGTGTTTCGATCTGGTTCTCCATTACATCTTGCATCATGGATTAATAAGGGGCTGGACTGGGGAAACATTGACAAAGTGCAGACTCTAAAGAGCCATATCCGGAGCCTCCTTGAGAAGGACGTTGATCTTATCAATGTGGTCCAACTAATGCTGGTCCACCGGGTTCTGCCGTGCCAGCGACGGCGTCTCCGTATGTGGTAGTTTAATCCGGAAGGACCACGGACCCTCCAAGACTTCTTCGGTACTACGCACAAAGGAATGTGGAAGTTGTTTTTCAGGAAACGAAAACAGTGGCCGGACAACACCGAGGACATCAGCCTCGACCACAACCATCTAGACACCTCGGTAAGTGCTCGACTCCCGAACGAATTCTAGCTATGCGTGCCGTAATGCGATACTGATCACACTATCTTCTTCCAGGGCTGGATAAAGAAAGCAGAGAGAATTAGGTGTTTGGCCCCCCATCCCGAAGACTCAGCGGATCCCGTATTAACAAGGATGTTGGCCCCGGCACCGTACCAGATGTAGGTGAAGGAGGACAACACGGAGAGCGGGAGGACCGAAGGTGGCCTCCATCCTGAAGGTATATTAGACGTTGTGTCCGAGGAAATGAAAATCCCATCGCCTGGAGACAAAGGTAAAGGAGAAGCCAACATCCCTTATCATCATGGTAAGAAAAGGCCGCCTCCGAAGGTAGGGAGGAAAAGGCTCCTAAGCGAGGCAAAATGCCCCTTTCGGTCGGCTCGGGTTTGGAGGATGACGTCATCGCGCAGTCCCACGGCGAGGACAAGCCTTTAGCCAAATCATAAGTGAACAAGGGTGTTTTAAACATATCTCATTCCTCTCCTATGACCAAGGTAACATCTAGAATATATGTTTTTGCATCTCGGCACACCATTTTCTTCAACACTCTTCTTTCTCGGGGGATCTCCTCCTGGAGATGATGGAGAGCAATACGCCTCCACCGGTCTCCTCGCCCAATAGGGTGGACGACTTCGAGGTGTCGTCCCAGAGGGTCTCTCCTGATCGACAAGTGGTGCAGGGGATGATGAAGACACTACCCAAAGATGATACTTAGGTAGCCCAGGGACCGGGGGGCAACAATAAAGGCCCCGGGCTGTCCAGCTTACAGCCGGAGACAACTCCAGGGACGGATAAACGGATCCCTTCGAAGGGAGGTCATAATGCTACAGCAGCTTCCGGAGATCCAGAAGCGCCGGATACATTGACGAACATGCTGCGGTAGGCGTCCGTCTCAGAGGACCATCGTACCCTTATGGGTATGGTGGTTGAAAAGGGTCTATCCATGAAAAGCGGATTGAATGAGGCCTTCACGAGCCTGCTAAGAGGCTTCGAGGTTTGTACTGTAATGTTTTCGGTTGTGTTTTATTCACAAAATGCTCCTGTGTATAGATAGTATCCCCTGAGACTCTGATTGGCTTCCCAAGGGAGGCGATCGGAGGATCAAAAAGATATGCCCAGGAAATAATCTGACTAATTGGAACACAGGCTGTTACCTCCCTGGCTACTGCCCGAACCATAGAGGTTGCAGATCTGCAGCGAAAGATTGATGAGGCGAATGACGACATCACGCTTATCAACAGGCGGCTTGACGAGGCGCAAGGTATGTTTCTGGGGCAGTTAGTATATGTATGTATGATAACATCAGCACTAAGCTATAATTTATACTGAGACACACATAACTGCAGATGGTGCTACCGCGGTGGAGGTCCTTGGGCTGAACTTGACCTTGCCAAGGAGCAAGCCCGGATCAGTAATTTGGCTGCCTGACGAGTTGAAAACCGAACAGTTTGCTCGGCGCCAGTGTGAGGAGAGAATTTCTATGTCGCACGAGCTAGAGAAAACCACTGTTTAGTGTGAATTCCTCGAGGGGGATAACAATGCCAAAGCGGCCGATCTTGCCAAGGCCTTACAAGAGGCGAGAGAAGCACGGTCTGAGTCTAGAGTGGCTCAGGAAGAGATCCGGCAAGCTGGGGAGATAGTGGCTAGTAAGCCTTTCTTATTACAGACTAAATTCGGTGATCCGAAGTATTCCTCGCTTAATCAAATGTGGAGCTCTCCAGATGCATTCTTGGACCTACCGAAGAGCGCCTCCGATGCGGCGCAATTTTACGAAGAGCAGGAATGGTGTGCAACGGAGAAACTTTTGGTCACAATTCGACGTGCCAAAGCGTCCCCTGTCATTGAACGAACAAATGGCCCAGTGGGCCGAGCTCCACAGGATATCCGGTTCTGCCATGAAGGACGTCATAGTCCGGCTGTGGCCTACTGATCCAATTCCTAAAAGTTATTTCGGTTTGGTGCAGCGACTTGTTGATGCGGTGTCGCGTATCGACGCCATCAAGCGTTCAACGTGCATTGAAGGTGCATGGATGGCCTTTGCCCGCGTCAAGACATACAGGGCGAAGATGAAGGCCACTGACGTTGTGGTGAAGAGTCCACCCAAGGGCAAGGACCATCACGCACCAAAGCATTATTTCGAGGACGTCTTAGAGGGTGCCCGCTTGATAGAGGGTCAGTGCTCAAAATGCATGATATTTGAATGAAATGTGTTGAAATTGTAAAAGACAGTATTATGATAATATTATGAAATTCGCTTAAAAGCTTTGGTTCCTCCTGTGCGGCCGTTTTTGCATAATCTGGAAGTTTTCCAGTCGTCGGCTTTAGCCCCCTCGTAGAAAATATGGGGGTGTTCGGAAAAGCACTTGATCACTTTTAACCCAATGTCTTGGTCCGTGAAGGAGGTGTCAATACGGCGAACTAGGCAATCGGACTATAGGGTGTTAACACTTTCACTTAGCCATAGGAGTTTCATGGTCGGTCTACGATATAGACCCTGGTATGTACGCGGTTACCCCAATATGGTGTGTTACATGTATGACCTGAAGAAAGGTCCTTTGTGTAATACGGAGGGCATCGCGAAAGATTCTGATAAGTCATCGAGTGGTTGACCAGCTCTCGCTTCATCATGACACTCAGTATTCGGCTTTCTCTATTGAGGTGTTTGACTGGATGAACCGGAAACACAATCGCAGTAGGTCTCCCTTTATTACCCTAGCCGATAGAGTGGAACGTAAGGTAGTAAGCACAGGAGCCAGGCAACCCAACTATTGACCCAAGACATGATTCGGAGCTGATGCATATAAGGCCAAACTCACGACGCCGAAGTATGCTATAAAGCTGTTTGGACTTGTTGGCAACTCTTTTTGTTCCCATCCCGAGCCCCTCGCAAGTTATGTCGGGGTGCATCTGTCAAATAAACAGAGGAGCAAAATTCAGTTTTGTTGAGGAAAGTGGATACTGGATACGGATTATGTTCACTGGAACCTGAGTGATATGCCAATCGTAGTTTTGTATATAATAATGCCACAACCCCGGCTATTTGACATGCCAGGGGTCGACGGCTGAGGAAGAAGGCACTTTACAGGCTCGCAAAATAGAGAGTGTGGTCTGCCAAAAGTTTTTTTGGACCTCCTGTCGCATGTCTGCGCCGCCTTTCCTTGATGAAGAGGCTCCTCAAAAGGAGTGGCCTTTGGGTGAATGTGCAAACCTAAACTCCGATAGAGTCGGTGAGATGACCAGCCTGCGAGTCACCTGTGGTAAAGCATAATGAAAAAGAAAGATTAGTTAGAAGAGAAAAAAGAAGGAGGTTCTGGGAGTACTTGTAAGCCCGTCTATATTGTGCTTCCGCCGATGCCCATGGTATTTTAAGTGCATAGTTATGTATGCGCGATATAGATTTCGCAGGTATATGAGGCGGGTGGTGGAAGCCGAACTGCTAGTCCCGCTCCAAAATTGGTCAGTCATGCTGAACGGAGACTGGCAGCTTAATGGCCAACAAGGCATGCGGTTTAATAAGACCGCTTTTTTACTTTGGCTAAAGTAACCATAGTATGATCCTCAGTCCGGAGGGAGCGCTTCTCATGCTCCCTTGTATAGGTGTGTGTCACGTATACCATGTTCACTATTTTTACCTCGGGGGGAAATTGCTTCTGACCCCCGGTATTTGGTTGGTGAGTCTCTTCGTCATTGCTATCACCGGGCGGCCTCTTCCCCTTGTGTTCGGCGTTGACCTTGCCGGCCTGCTTGAGGACCCAACAGCTTCTGTTGGTGTGATTAGCTGGTTTATCGGGGTTGCCATGAATCTGGCAGGGCCGATCCAATATCTTGTCTAAATTGGATGGTCTGTCTCTGTTTACCTTGAATGGCTTTTTTCATTGACCGGGTTTGGGGCCGCTAAATCCGGCATTGACCGCTGGGTCACGCATTCTCTCATTATCATTGCGACGTTTGTGTTTGCTGTGTCATGGTATGCCATTGCCCTCTCGGACTTCGGAAGTGCCCGGATCGCTGGCGATATTACTTCTACGAGCGAGCCAGCTGTCTTCTACCGCACAGAAGCGGGTCATCAGAGCGGTAAGGGCTGACATGGATTTTGGTTTTTCTTGACCGATGTGGCGGGCGAGCCACTCGTCTCGGACGTGGTGTTTGAAGGCCGCTAGGGCTTCCGCATCCGGACAGTCGACGATTTGGTTCTTTTTAACTAAGAACCTACTCCAGAGCTTCCTGGCTGACTCTCCGGGCTATTGAACTATATGGCTTAAGACATTGGCGTCTGGTGGCCGAACATATGTACCTTGGAAGTTGTCGCGGAAGGCGTCTTCCAAATCCTGCCAGCTGCCAATAGAGTTTTCGGGTGGACTATTTAACCAGTGCTGAGCTGGACCTTTGAGTTTTAACGGGAGGTATTTGATGGCATGAAGGTCATCTCCGTGGGCCATGTGGATATGGAGAAGGAAATCCTCGATCCATACCACGGGATCAGTTGTTCCATCATATCATTCGATATTCACGGGTTTAAACCCTTCTGGGAATTCGTGCTCCATTACTTCGTCTGTGAAGCAAAGAGGGTGTGCGGCGCCTCTATGTTGGGCCACATTGCGACATAGCTCCGATCGAGTCCGTCTATGGTTTTCAGCATGGGTGTGACTAGGCTTGTCACGTCCGAATAGATAGCCGCCGTCACGTGTCGAGGCACGTCCTCGTGATCCGCAGATCGATCTGGTATGTCCTGCTCTATTGTCCAGCTCCTGCCGAAGGTCATATGTGTGACCACGAGTTGTGTTGTCTCTACCTTTATGGTGAGGTGGGTGGGCTGGTGTTCTGCTTGAGTTGCCACTTTGTCCCGACCGCGTGGTGGTCGGTTAGCCGCATTGTGTGGTGATGGTATGGGCTCAGGCGCCTCGTCATCGAACTGAGGTAGCAATTTGCGCTTCGGGTAAATTTTAGCTGGGCACTTGAGCCATATTCTTCGGCTGCTAGGACATCAGTCCATCTATCGTTGAGCAGATCTTGGTCAGCTTGAATCTACTGCTGCTTCTTTTTCAGGTTCCGTGCATTGGCTATTAGCCGGTGCTTAAAGCGCTCCTGCTCCTGAGGTTCCTCAGGCATGATAAAATCCTCGCTGTCGAGGCTCACCTCATCCTGGAAGATAATTACTGTCCTCCGAGTCATCATTTATGGCCTGTTCGTTGGGATCTTTTCTGTCTTCGGCACTGTCCGGAGTGTTATCGTCTCCCATGTTGGTGTTGCTGTCTTTCCTGCAACGTGATTTAGAGCGGCGCCGCTGACGCCGGTGCTTTGCTTCTGTCTTAGGAGGTTCATCCTCAACTGGATTCTCTTTGTCATCACCGCTATTTTCTTTTGGTGCATCCACCATGTATACGTCATATGAGGAGGTGGCCGTCCATCCTCCGGTGAACGGCGGGTTTGGGCCTCCTCTTCTCCTGCATTGTCGTTCATACTGTCGATGTCTTCGGAGCCGTAATCGAGCATGTCGGTTAGGTCCTCGATAGTGGCTATGAAGTGGGCGGTGGGTGGGAAACGAAATTCTCCGTCATTAGCCTCTAGTTCAAACCGGATATAATTCGGCTGAGTGTCCCTCGCCAGGGATAGATTTTTTAGTGAGTTTAGCACGTCGCCCAAAGGCGAGTGTCGGAAGTTGTCCGCAGAGCTGAATTCGACGATCGATGACCGATCAAGCTTGACGTATGCGGACGCACAAGGTTCGGAACTTGTAGCCGGAGAGGAGTCCATGGTTCTAGTGACACAGGTGTCACTTGAAGTTAGGTCTGTGTGCGGCTCCAACGCCGCTGAGTTTGCAGCTTCCGCGGCGGGATTGAGCTTCCTGTCTTCGGATGGTGCGATCTGCTACGCATCTAGGGCCAGAGCAGCTACAGGTACTATCTCCTGGGTATGGTCTGATGACAGATTTATGTCATGTTCAACGTGGTGGCAGGGAGCGGCTGCCGTGGTCTCGATTCCGTCGAAGATCAAGTCTCCGCGGATATCCGTGACCTAGTTCAAGCTTCCAAATCTGACCTGATGGCCAGGGCGTAGCTTTCGATCAGCTCCAGATGGCCAAGCGAGTTGGCCCGCAGTGCGAAGCCGCCGAATACAAAGATCTGTTCGGGGAGGAAGGTTTCCCCTTGGGAAGCATTGTTGTAGATGATTGAAGGAGTTATCAAGACTTTTGACGACAACACAGTGGAACTCTCAATGAAATCACCAATGTCGGTGTCAAAACCAGCAGATCTCGGGTAGGGGGTCCCGAACTGTGCGTCTAAGGTCGATGGTTACAGGAGACAAGGGACACAATGTTTACCCAGGTTCGAGCCCTCTCTATGGAGGTAATACCCTACTTCCTGCTTGATTGATCTTTGATGAATATGAGTATTACAAGAGTTGATCTACCACGAGATCATAATGGCTAAACCCTGAAAGTCTAGCCTCTCTGACTATGATTATGAGGAGATTTGTCTACGGACCTAGCCCTCTGGTTTATATAGATACCGGAGGGATCTAGGGTTACATAAGGTCGGTTACAGAGAAATGAATCTTCATATTCGGACGCCAAGCTTGCCTTCCACGTCAGGGAGAGTCCCATCCGGACACGGGTAGATTCTTCGGTCTTTGTATCTTCACTGCCCATCAGTCCGGCCCATGTCCAATAGGTCGGACGCCCGAGGACCCCTCCAGGACTCCCTCAGCAGTAGCAAAGGAATCACTCGGGTTCAGTTAACAGCAAGGGATCGATCGATTGCTCGGGTTTAGTAACGCATAGCCTGCAGTGCAATCGCTCGGGTTTAGTTAGAGCGCAACGCCTCACACACACGCGCGTACGTACGAGAGAAACGCGCATCGCTCGGCCCTCGACCACCCACCATAACCGGGAACTCCCCCGATATTTTCCTCGCCCTTGCTTCTACCACAGTTTTCTCCGTCATGGACGGCACAAAGAATGTCACGCAGTTGCGTCTCCTGCCAGCCCAGGACGAAAAGCCCATTTTCTGTCATGATTTTTTGTCATAGAAATAGGAGCCCACCACATCTATGATGATACCGGGTTTTTTCACAATTATCGTCATAGAAGTGTTATAAGCATGACAGGAAAAAAATTTGTTAGGCCCAAAATGTCACGGATGTGTCTTTTTTGTAGTGTAGAATCTACGTTTCTACGATCCTAATAGTGAAGATTCTACGATTTGCGATCCTACCATCGGAGCTCTGATCCGATTCAAAATCACGATTCTGCCAACCTTGTTACGTCTATGAGCAGGATACCCGCTTGTTGGGGCCTTCGGGATTTTTGAGTTGGAGGCGGGTAAACAACCTTGGTTCGCACTCTTTGTTTCTTGGACTCAATTATCCGAGTAACCAGGAGATCACCGTTCGCAAGGACCTTGATGGCAAATAGGCTCTGTTTTCTAAGGAAAATTGTGTCTACACGGCGAGCCCTAGGACTTCAGGAGCAAACTCCCCCGACTGTGAACGATACAACCTGTAGCCAAAAGAAGGTGAGAATGACAAAGGCATCTGGATTAACTTTGATCCTTAGATGTCTCAAGTCCTTCAGGTTGATAGGTAATTGGGTTGTTGCGTCGAAAGTGTGGAGTACTGGTGTCTCTGGGTCACTGGTCGCTAAAGCGGGACTGCAAATTCTGATGGTGTTGGATCATCCTTCTTCGAATGACTTGTTATCTTTGCTGCTTGTTCTGGATGGGTAGCTCTCTCTTTTGTTATGCATATTCCTTGTCATTTGGTCATCCTCGTCTATGTCACTCTTACTATGTAATAGTTGCCTCTATTTAGAATGTCATTCTCGTCTGGATCACGAGAGTCTGAGCGCTGCAGATGGGTGCGTTTGGGTGGTGTAGCAAGAATTCTTATGAACTATCATGTCTTGCTGTTTATGTCAGTAGTAGTAACTAGTCAGTGTTTGAATGTTGTATATATCGTTGTTTCAAACTGTTTATTGCCTCGAACTGCTGGTGGGCTAAATGAGGGCATCACCATTTTCCGGTGTTCAGAGTATATCTCCTTTTTTCAAGTTATAATTTGAGCTCACTGTCTTTTCGATGATGTACACTTGTTTGGGCCAGTGAGGTGTCATTGAATATGGGTCGAGTAGTAACGCAATGCCAAACAAGTCAATTATGACTCTCAGGCCGGGCTCTCAAAAGATCCTCAAAAAAGGCCGGGCTCTCAAAAAATAAAGAATAAGGACTCTTAGGCCGACATGTGGGTGCCACCCGTGTTTTCGTGCGCTTGCGCGCCAAGAGCATATTGGGGCATGTTTGAAATTCATGCTACCTTTTCATCCCCATTCTCCCGCCCCTCCCCCACCTCTAGAATCTCGATTCATACTCCAGTTCCCCCAAATCCCCCTCATGTACTCCATGTACTCAAGCGCACTATCATGTCACCGGTCAATGCGGATCTCCGGCTGGTCCGTCCTGCCTTCGGCTGCTGCGTGCTGTCGCACAACACTGGCTTGGTGGCGCTTGACGACCAGTTTGCCGACAAAGTGCTGATGGTAACCATCAATGACGGCTGGCCTCTCGTCTCGCCAGACGACCTTGTAAAAGCTCTTGGCATTGTGCACGGCATCCAAATAAGTGACTTGCTCTTCGAAGTCTGTCTGTCACCGGCTGATTTCTTCGCGAGGTTCCGGACAACTTTCGACTGCATCCGTGTGTTTGAATCTTCACATCATTTGTTATGTGATGGAGCGATGGTGAGCTTTCATCGGTGGCTCCCAGGATGGGGCTCGGTGCCCTCTGAGCTTGAGTTTTTAACAAATCTTACCTTCCACGGCATGCCTCGACATGCTTGGAACAGCGAGTCCATGAATAAGCTTATAAACGACCTTGGAGGTGAGCCCGTAAGTTTGTTTATTCCTCCAGACAGCTGGGCTCTGACGGTTATGGCATGGATGAAGAAGCCATCCACCATACCGCATGTCGTGGTTTTGTCACGGCAGATGTCCTTGTGAAAGGACTTAGTCGTGGAGCCATCGTTACGGATTAGCTTAAAGGGGTTAAACCAGGCAAGGGACACGAGATTTTTATACTAGTTCGGCCCCTTCGATGAAGGTAAAAGCCTACGTCTAGTTGTGATGGAATTGCAGGGGTTTCGATGACCAGGGAGCGAATCCGCTTTGCCTGGCTCTCGAGTTGTTGTGTGTTTTCTCGTCCCTAAACCAACGCCGGGTCGTCCCTTTATATACATAGGTTGATTCCCGCTGGTTTACAGAGTCCCGAGGCCGGATCATAAACGTGTCCGGCTCGGTCTCTATTCCTTCTAACTTACAATACAAGTTACATATTCATGCCGGTTTATGTCTACAGACCTTAACCCGCTCTTGGGCCTTGGGCCTTCCCGAAGCGCCACCATCTTTGTCTCCATGGGCTTCTAATCTTCATAGAATTAACCCGGCTACTCCTAGCCGGTTTATGTCCAGCAGTAATATCCCCAACATTAGGCCCCAGATTGATTTGAACTTATTCATGTCAATCTTCAACACTTAGAAAAATTCTAGCCCTGGCACCTTCACATGGATCTTGTAAACCGCCATGACGCCATCCTTCAGATCTGCAGTAAACCGCCATGATGTCACTGATTCGTTGAAGCCAAAGATGCCCTTTATTAATGATCATCCAACCATCAAGGTGACAACTTTATTAAAGATCCATTTTTGAGCTCCTCAAATCTCGCGCCTGTCGCTTAACTCTTCGCCTTATAAATAGGACTGAGACCCCTTTTTCTGTTTCCTCCACTACCTCTTGATCTCTTCTTCCTCCTCGCGACGTCCCTGCGCCCGAATGCCGCCGCCGTCATCAAACTTCGCCCCTGCATCACTGTCGGACGATGCATTGACCAGGTCACATCAGAGACGTGGCGCACCTCCGCTACCTCAACAGCTGTTGTAAGCCCTTCCTTCTTTCTTCTGTAGATCCATTAGGGTTCATACGGGTTCATGCCTCTCTTCTCGTGTTCTTCGTCAGCCCATAGATAACAGAGCTCGATCTTGACGTGTTCCGCACAGTAGCTATGTTACTCCTTATCTCGGCCATTTAAACCAAACCTTAAATACCTAACAACTTGATTTGGACCTTTTGTGAACTGCTTCAGGACCAAAACTTTCTAAGTCTCAATATTTTTCCTTTTCCTGACTTACGGTCGATCCAAAATTTCAACGCAATCTTGTGAAACCTGTTTCCCTCACTTAGGTATTTTTAGATCTGTACCCTTCACACCAATATAGGCGGTTTAACTTCTTGAAGTATGATAATCCGGCAGGTACAATTAGTCCCCTTTTAAACCGCCGATTTATTTATACTCCAGTTTAACAATATGCATATACCTTTGCTTCTGTTCATTGCCTTATCATGCATAAATACTCTGTCGTTGGTTTACCAATTTCACATACTTGGATTCCTTTTCCCTATTGTACCTTATGCATCACCATTAATGAATCATAAAACGACATTATTTTCTTCCTAGTTTTTCACTTGCAATGGCCAAATAGTTTTATTCATACATCTGGGTCCCCTCCTGGGTTACAGAGCAGAAACTAAATGGAATGGTCAAGATTGGTACCTTACTGAAGAAGAATGAAATCCGGTGGCGAGTTCCTGGGCCGGAAAATCCTCCTACCCCCAAGAAGGGTGAAGTAGTGGTGTTTGTTGATCACATAGGCCGTGGCTTTGAACCACCTGGATCGAAGTTTTTTCGAGATGTACTTGCCAGTTTTCAGCTCCACCCTCAAGATATTGGACCCAACTCGGTATCCAATATATGCAGCTTTCAAGTTTTTTGTGAAGTGTACCTACAAGAAGAACCAACTATCGAGCTGTTCTGGGATTTCTTCCATTTAAACCAGCGCACTGAATTCGTAGACGGACCCAATACTGAACTTGGCGGCGTCTCTATTCAGAAAAGGAAAGAAGTTGAGTTTCCTCATGCCAAACTTCACAATCATCCAAAAGAGTGGAACCAAACTTGGTTCTATTGCAGAGACACCTCTCCCGAAGATGAGAACCCTCTGCCGGGTTATCGTGCACACCGGCTCGCTAATACTCATCCACATCCGCAACGACTAAGTGCCCAGGAACAGGCCTCGTACGCACCTCAACTTGCCAAGCTTAGATCCTTCCTGGCCAATGATTTAACTGGCGTAGACTTCGTCCATTGCTGGATATCCTGGAGCATTTTGCCGTTAAGTTGCCGCTCCAGCTTAATATGTCAGTATATTGGTGAGGTACAAGACTCTCAACGTCATATCAATATTCAGCTAACAGATGAAGAAGTCACTGAGTCTGTGAAGGAAATGTTGAACGAACCGGAAGCTGTCTGCAGCAAGACCGGGTTAAGTCCCTTTCACACGCAAAACAAACCGCCCGTTGTATGTATTGTCGGTGCTTCCGCTTTACACCTGATATTTTTGTACTGTGCAATCTTTGAATACCCTCTGCCCATTCTTAAACAGGGTGATGATTCGTTCTGGAAAAAGAAACCTCAAGAGAAAACGGTGAAGCCTTCTCGTCCTAAAACAAAAGCCAAGCTGACGGTTTAGAGATTGATGACGACCCGGATGAACCGGAAGCAGAGGTAGAACTTGACTCACTTGGTTCACTTTTCATGCATCTCATTGACAATGATATTTATCAGGAGGACGTTGAAGGTAGCCAAGCTGACGATGCATAGGTAATTATCCTTTCCTCCGGTTCAAATCCTCTGCAACCACAAAAAATCCGTCAAGAAGTCCGGAAAGTAAGCTTTTCTCACCCTCTTGCTCACTTGGATCCAACATTTATTTTGAAGAAGCAGGGGCACGAGGCTCGCCGCACAACCTGGCATAGCGGCCAAAAGGTCACTTCGACCGGTTTACCGGACACCACGGTTCAAAAACGCTAATCTAAGGTCTCACCCACTTCTGACACTTCTTATCCCAAGGCAGGCTATTTCCGACAACCTCTTAATCCGTCCGATAAGAATTATCAGGTGACACATCCATCATCCTCTCGCGAGTCAATAGTGACACAACTCCCTCCACTTAAGACCGTAGGTGGGTAAGTATTTCAATTTAATCTTTTGATGTTTCACACTTTATATGCTATGCTAACCTTTGCATCTTGTTCTGTTTAGAGCCAAAGCCAGACCCAGTAAGAAGGCTCGGGTGAATAACCCGCCCGAAGACCATGTGGTTATTGAACCGGAGCAAACTGCAGAACCGGAGGGTCCAAATACTGAGGCCCCATTTGATGAACCGCCCCCTCAAGATCATAATGTTGACGAACAAGCAGAAGTTGATACTGCTGTGCCAGATGATGAATCGGCAAGTCCAATCCGGGCTGATGACAGATCTTCTAGTCAAGTGAGGACTATTGACATTGCATCAACTCCAGAAAAGGCTGCTGGAGACAAAGAAGGCGAGGTTATCATTACCGGTATTAGCCACACCTCTCCTGGTCATCCTGTTATATTGGCGAAACACAGTGCCAAGGAAGAGAGTGTTGCCATGGAGAAAGGCAAATGGAGCACCGATTTATCAAGCTATGCCCATCTTAGTGCTTAAGAACTCCACTCTGGTTTTCTAAACCGTCTGCACTCAAACCGTGACTATGAAGCCAGTTTGGTGAATCTGATGAAGGAGCGCTATGAGGTATTTTCATCACTTTTTCTTTCTTAAATCCAATTTGTAAGTACCAACTCAAGTAGCCCTCAAGGGCCGGTTTATGATGGTAATCATAAACCGGGATTTTGTAATATCTCAACCCTTGCATACTTATCCTCCATATGTCAGGTGATCCTTTGAAATAAACTGGTACTTTATCGTTGTATTCCTGTAGTTTTCCTCTGTGTAGTCCCCAAGGGCCGGTTTATCTTTCCAAGGTGAACCAGGATTTTAACCAATGCTCTGATTTGAACAAATGTACATTAGCCCCCAAGTGTCAAGGATAATGCTTGCATTGTACTTGAGACTTGCAAAAAAATATGACAGAGCAAATAGGCATTAGCCCCCAAGTACAAAGTGCATAACTTGTTATACGCTTGGTACTTCAAATATACATAGCCCATTGATGATATATCTTACCTTTGTAGGCCGAGCTGAGTAAGAAGGATGCTCAAACCGCTGACCTTCAGGAGAACATTAAATCTCAGCAAGCGGAGGCTTCCAAGGCCAAGGAAGAACTGACTAATGCCTTATCAGCCATTGAGAAGTTGAAAGAAACCTTTAATAAAGAGTGTGCAGACTGGGAGACAGAGAAGGCCGGTTTAACAAAGAAGGCCGAAGACGCAGAAGCAGCCCTGAAGCCGGTGGTTGAAGAACTAACCAGCTTAAAACGGCAGATTAATGCCATGACCTGCGCTGTATTCGGTCAGTATCCGCATATGAAGTTTTTCCAATCTATAATATCTTATCAAAGGCCAGTTTACTGATGCTTTACCATGACAAGGACCCGCATTACTCATCTGGGCTCCGACATGCGGATGAAGCTTAAAGCGGCCTATACTTTGATAGAACAGTTGTATTCTGGATCCCAGCGAGCCATTTGCACTGCAGCTTATAACAAGCCTCCTCCAACGCCGATAAAAGAAAGGGCGATTTGATAAATTGCCACCCCTTACCTCCCCCTTTCACAATTTGCCACCCATTGTCTCAATGACGGGCGGGCCCGGGCCCCACCTGTCATTCTCAGGGGGGCGCAAATTATGAAAGGGGGAGGTAAGGGGTGGCAAATTATCAAATTTGCCTAAAAGAAACCATCGAAAAGCTGGCCATGCTGCCTACCTAGTTGGATGAACTGAAGAAATCAGCCACAAGGTCAGGCGCACTGATGGCACTAATCCGGGCCAAGGTGTGGATTCCTGATCTTGATCCGTCTGACATTAGCAAAGGTTATTCTGTTGTGAAGGAAGACGGTTCAGATTTCAACAATGACGATCTCCGAAGGCTGACAAAGGAAATGCGGCCTATAGCAAGCAAATTGGCGGATGACACAGATCTATCTCATTATCAACCAGTTTACGATGTTGAGGGGAAAAGATAGCCCGCACCGATTCATGATGTAGAAGATCTTGTTCCGCCGATTCGTAAGCATACTTATGCCCCTCACATTGACCCTTCCAACCTTATTCATGAAGAAGCCGTTTTTCAAGCCTTAACTGGAATCGATTGGTCAACGATTGATTTCCAGCGACTGGGTAGGGATGAGGAGAATGCGACCGCTCAAGATGACCCTCAATCTTCAAGCCGTCCAGATGAAGAATCTTAATCCGAAAGCCGGTTTAATCATTTGCCAAACTTGTTGAAACAATTATCCTGTGTGGGCACTAAAGTGCCTTGTAATAGGCTAGTTTAAATACTTATCTGCTTATGCCATCGAGCATAATTGTTTTGCTTGACATTGATAACTCGCCAAGATTTTGGGATCTATTATATGCATAATCCACAGTGGCTTTGTTTTGCTTATTCCTGCAAAAAAAATTGAAAGGGTCCTAGCAATTTACCGCTAGACGGGTCATGGTGCCCAAACATATGTATAACCTGGATGCCGAACCAAGGTTGTAATATGTAGATACAAAATAGATGATACCTGTGGTATATCTTGTTTGGCTTACCAACTGTTGTTATAACAAAAAGGTGATAACACCAATCTGGAGTGTTGATGACTCCTTGCATCCTTGTCGGTTCATACCGAAATCTTTCCAGGTGATGGTAAACACCGGTGTATGCATATAATTGTGGTGACCTGTAGTCAAACCAGACCGGAGCAATATTATTGCCAGATTAAAACTGACCATGTACTGACAAATTAGCGTTGAAAGCCATGCCGGGTTGTAATAGACACTGGATTATCAGAAAATATTCCTAAATCCCTTATCAAAAGATGTTTAAAACAGCAAATCCAAAAGAAATATACAAGGCTTTTCATGGGCTGCCAGGCCCTAAATCGAGGCTTTTCATGTGCTGTCGGGCCATTGAGTTAAACCATTTTTCAAAGCCTTTTAAGATGGACCTCAATCTTTAACCAATCATCGTTTTAACTTTGACAAGTTCAGGGTCTATGACATTGACTTGTCAAACGTTCGATGGGTCATGACAGGTTTACCTGGACGGAGTGGCTTACTTAAAAAAGGCAGGATAACCCGGGGTTTTAGGTGAATACACCTAGCTTCCAAGCCTGGCTTGATAGCCTATTACAAGGGTGCAAGCTCGTTGTTCTTTGAGAAGCAAGGAGCCCCCGAGTAATATTTGAGCTATGCTCAGTGGTTACCTATGTTTGAGTTGTGCTTTATGCAACAGACTCTCTTTGGTTCCACATAATTTCCTTTTGGCTTTAAGCCTATCAAGAGGTGTAGCTATGGTGTAAATACAACCAAGCCCCCTAGTGATTTCCCTTTTTGGTCTTAAACCGATCAAGAGGTGTAGCTGTGGTTCGAATACGACCAAGCCCCCTAGTGATTTCCTTTATATCTGTGTGGCCTTATAGGCCAGGTTAATAGAACTCCGCTTTGTAAGTAGAAGCCCCCATGGAACCACACATGATGTAAAAAAGAACAGAGACCCCGCTTTAGCTGAGGCTCCAGTTTATTATATAATATATACATTGTCATAAGTATGTACATAAGAAGAGCATGTGGCTCAAGTATAGTAAGGCCGAAGAAGAGTTATATTCCATGGCCGTTGGGTCTACTCCTCTGATTTGCATGAGTCTTTATGCTCTCGAACATCGACAAGGTAGTATGACCCGTTATGCAGGTTTTTGCTACCACAAAAGGTCCTTCCCAAGGTGGGGATAACTTGTGCATATCAGTCTGATCCTGGATGAGCCGGAGCACCAGATCGCCCTCTTGAAAAGTTCTGGTCTTAACCCGGTGGCTGTGATAACATCAGAGATCTTCTTGATAAATCGCCGAACATGCCGTTGCCAGATCGCGCTCGTCATCTAACAGGTCCAGTGAGTCCTATCGTGCTTTCTCATTCTCAGCTTCAACGTAAACCGTCACTCGGGGCGAGTCATGACGGATGTCACTAGGGAGAACCGCCTCTGCTCCTTAAACCATGAAGAAAGGCGTGTAACCCGTCGATCTGTTTGGTGTGGTGTTGATGCTCCATAACACAGAAGGTAACTCCTCCACCCAACAACCCGACGTCCGCTTTAAAGGAACCATAAGCCGGGGTTTGATTCCTCTCAAGATCTCTTGATTTTCCCTTTCCACTTGACCATTAGATTGAGGGTGAGCCACTGATGACACATCAAGCCGGATGTGCTCTCGTTGACAAAATTCCTCCATAGCGCCCTTGGATAGATTAGTGCCATTATCAGTTATAATGTTGTGTGGAAAGCCAAACCAGAATATCACCTTTTTGATGAATTGAACGATCGTGGCTGCATCACACTTATTGACTGGCTCTGCTTCTACCCACTTGGTAAACTTACCAACCGCCACCAACAGGTGGGTCTTTTTGTCCTTGGAACTCTTAAAGGGTCCAACCATATCCAGCCCCCACATTGCAAACGGCCAAGTGATTGGAATCATTCTCAACTCCTGAGTTGGAACATGAGCGCGGCGGGCAAATTTCTGACAACCGTCACACCTTTTTACTAAATCCTCAGCATCAGCATGAGCCGTCAACCAATAGAAGCCATGACGAAGAGCCTTAGCCACCAAGGATTTCGAACCGGCATGGTGACCACAATCTTCTTCGTGGATTTCTCGCAAAATCTCACAACCCTCTTGCGGAGACACACAATGTTGAATTGCTACTGTGACGCTGTAATGATAGAGCTCCCCGTTGAAAATGGTCATTGACTTGGATCGCCGGATTATCTGCCGGGCCAATGTTTCATCGTTTGGTAACTCGCCCCGGTTCATGTAAGCCAGGTACGGGACTGTCCAATCCGGTATAACATGCAAAGCCGCCACCAACTGGGCCTCCGGGTCAGGAATAGCCAACTCCTCCTCTGTGGGTATCTTGACCGATAGATTATGAAGTACGTCGAGGAAGACATTAGGTGGCACCGGTTTACGTTGAGAGCCTAGACGACTCAAAGCGTCCGCCGCTTCATTCTTTCGCCGGTCTATATGGTCAACTTGATAACCCTTGAAATGACCAGCCACTATGTCCACCTCTCGTCGATATGTAGCCATGAGTGGATCCTTAGAATCCCAAGTGCCAGATACCTGCTGAGCCACCAGGTCCGAGTCACCGAAGCACTTAACCGGGCTTAAGTTCATCTCCTTAGCCATCCGCAGACCATGGAGTAAGGCCTCATACTCAGCTGCATTGTTAGTGCAAGGTACATTATGGGGAGAACATAACAAAACTTGTCACCTCGTGGAGAAGTTAATATGACTCCAGCCCCCGAGCCTCCAACTGTCTAGACCCATCAAAGTGAACGGTCCAATATGTGTTATCTGGCTTTTCCTCCGGTGCCTGCAACTCTGTCCAATCATTGATGAAGTCCACGAGTTCTTGGAATTTTATTGTTGTGCGAGGTGAATATTTTATCCCGTGAGGTCCAAGTTCAATAGACCACTTGGCAATCCGGTCAGTTGCTTCTCTGTTTTGAATGATATCTCCCAGAGGGGCTGAACTAACCACTATGATGGGATGACCCTAAAAATAATGCTTGAGCTTCCGGCATGCCATAAAAACCCCATACACCAGCTTCTGCCAATGCGGATACCTCTACTTTGATTCGATAAGTACCTCACTGATATAATAAACCGGCTGATGAACCGGATACTCCTTTCCAGCCTCCTTGCGCTCCACAACAATAGCCACACTAACAGCTCGGGCATTAGCAGCCACATATAGCAATAAAGGCTCTTTATCGACCGGAGCTGCACGGACAGGCAGCTCAGCTAACTGTCTCTTCAAATCCTCAAACGGTTTATCAGCCGTGTCGCTCCATACAAAGTCATCCGTTTTCTTTAGCATCTGATATAAAGGGATAGCCTTCTCCCCAAGACGATTGATAAACCAGCTCAAAGCCGCAATCCGGCCCGCCAGACGCTGAATGTCATTGATACATGCCGGTTTAGCCAGAGAGGTGATAGCTGTGATCTTCTCCGGATTAGCCTCAATGCCCCTATTAGACACGAGAAAAACCAAGAGCTTGCCTGCCGGAACACCAAAGACACATTTGTCCAGATTAAGCATCATCTTTTAAACCCGGAGGTTACTAAAGGTTTCCTTCAGGTCCTCTATCAATGTTTCCTCCTTCCTAGATTTCACCACAATATCATCCACATAAGCATGAACATTGCGCCCAATCTGTTTATGAAAACAATTCTGAACACAACGCTGATAAGTCGCCTGGGCACTCTTGAGCCTGAAAGGTATAGACACATAGCAGAAGGCTGCAAAGGGAGTTATGAAGGATGTCTTCTCCTAGTCCTTAACTGCCATTTTAATCTGGTGATTACCAGAATAAGCATCCAGAAAATACAAACGGTCACAACCTGTCATAGCATCAATAATCTGATCAATACGCAGGAGAGCAAAGGGATCAGCTGGACAGGCTTTGTTCAAATCTGTGTAATCCACACACATATGCCAAGTGTCTTGTTTCTTAAGCACCAGCACTAGATTAGCTAACCACTCAGGGTGAAAGACCTCCACAATAAACCCTGCTGCCAAGAGCTGGGCTACCTCCTCACCAATAGCCTTACGCCTCTCTTCATTGAAGCAGCGAAGAAACTGCCTGACCGGTTTAAACTTGGGATCTATATTAAGGGTGTGCTCAGCGAGTTCCCTCGGTACACCTGGCATGTCAGAAGGCTTCCATGCAAAGATGTCCCGGTTCTCACGGATGAACTCGATGAGCGCGCCTTCCTATTTTGAATCCAAGTTAGCGCTGATGCTGAACTAGTTGGATGAATCACCAGGAACAAAATCAACCAATTTAGTCTCCTCTGTCGATTTAAACTTCAGTGCCAGATCATGCTCCCTAGTTGGTTTTTTCAAAGAAGTCATGTCTGCCGGATCAACATTCTCCTTATAAAACTTCAGCTCCTTTTTGGCCCAAACCGACTCAGCATAAGCCACACCACCCTCTTCACATTCCAAAGCAATCTTCCTGCTCCCATGTACTGTGATGGTCCCCTTATGACCCGGCATCTTAAGTTGTAGATAAACATAACACGGCCTCGCCATGCACTTGGCATAAGGCGGTCGTCCGAACAGGGCATGATACAGACTATTGATTTTCACCACCTCAAAAGTCAACGTTTCTGACCTTGAATCATGATCATCTCCAAAAACCACCTCTAGGGCTATCTTGCCCACTGGAGACGCCAATTTACCAGGCACCACAACATGAAAGACGGTGTTCAATGGTTTAAGATTCTTATCTGTCAATCCCATACGGCGGAAGGTATCATAGTAAAGGACATTGATACTGCTTCCCCCATCCATAAGCACCTTTGTGAACTTATACCCCCCAACTTGAGGTGCCACCACTAAGGCCAGATGACCTGGATTATCAACCCGGGGTGGGTGATCCTCTCGAATCCATATAATGGGTTGCTCCGACCAGCGCAGATACTGAGGTACCGCCAGTTCAACAGAGTTCACGGCCCTCTTGTGAAGCTTCTGATTGTGCTTACACAAGCTAGTGGTAATATGATACTGCCCACTATTCAACTGCTTCGGATTGCTCTGATAACCCGACTGCTGCTGCTGTTGATTCCCCTGATGGTTATAACCTCCCTGATTTCCCTGATTACCTTGATTGCCATGTCCGGTCTGATTGCCTTGGAATCCTGAACCGGAGCCGCTGCCTCCGTAACCCGGCCCATGAAAACCGCCTCCTGAACTGCCGGGCGGGCCATTGTCATATTGAAACCTATTGGAATTTTTGAACTCTCGCTTGATGAAACAATCCTTCCAAAGATGCGACGCTGGCTTCTCTTCGATCCGTGCTTTAGACACGGTTGATTTAGTAGGCGCTCCAAATTGGGGCCTGACCATCCACCCCTCTAAGGCAGTTTACCCTTGCGACGCTGACCGTTATCCTGGGCATTGGTGTTAGCCACAAAGCCAGGCTAGTATCTGCCTTGCACTTACCATTGTTCCCATGACCTGCTGGATTATGTTGTTATCCCTTGGCACTGCCATTCTTTTTCCCCTTCCCCGGTTTGTCATCCTCAGACTCAGGGTCTTTGGTACTATCTGAATCGGCATATTTCACCAAAGCAGCCATAAGGGTTGACAAGTCATTGCAGTGATGTTTGAGCCTTCCCAACTTCAATTTTAATGGCATAAACCGGCAATTGCCTTCCAACGTCAAAACTGTTGTATCCGCGTTGATGCGGTCTGAGGAATGCAGAATAGCTGAGACACGCTTCACCCAATGGGTTGTAGACTCCCCATCCTTTTGAACACAAGCGGCCAGGTCCACAATCGACATAGGTTGTTTACAAGTATCCTCAAAATTTTGGATAAACCGGTTTTTTAACTCGGCCCATGACCCGACAAAGTTAGCCGGTAAGCTCTTTAACCAAGTACGAGCTGTCCCCTCCAACATCATGGTGAAGTGCTTAGCACACACCGCTTCATCCACATCCAGCATCTCCATCACCATCTCATAACTCTCAACCCATGACTCAGGGGGTAAATCGGCAGTGTAATTGGGCACCTTACGAGGGCCTTTAAAATCCTTGGGTAGTCGCACTTTACACAAAGCTGGGGTGAGACACGGTACCCCTAAAGAACTGAAGACCACACCTGGCTCCACGGAAGTGGTAGGACGAACCGGAGTAAGATGACGAGCCGCATGATGTGCTGCTAACTCAGCTTCTCGACGTGCACGACCATGATCCACCACATCCTGCGCATTAGCACCATCACCTGCCGGGTTATGCCCTCGCGGCGAGTTACGGTGACGTGGACTGCTTGACACGGCCGGTTCATCGATGTGCCTGCTGTAGCTCCGACTCGGACGGGGGGTGGAATGAATCCTCTCGCGACTATGCGAATAAGCCTGCAGCTCGGTTAAAGCTGTTTGAAGGAGCTCTGTGGCCTGTCGTGTCTGAATCGCCACTGGTGACTCGCCGTCAACTGGGAGGGCTGCCAATTGTGAAGTGGCGGCCACAATGTTATCCAACGGGTTGGAGTAATGCCCCGAGGGCGTCGGAACATACTGTGGCACAATGTTGTTCTGACGAGGCAGGTCCATCGTGCGCGGCTGAACCGGCGCTCCTGTTACCGGTGCCTCTGTCCGGTTTATCACTGGCTGGTTACTGGTTCCCGCTCCTAGCGTGTTGAAGAGGTTTCTTGGATCATAACCCGGTGGGAGGTGCGACCGATATCTCCTCCTCATGACATCATCTAAGGCACTCTGATCCAGCCTAAGCCGATAGGCCTGAGCTTCTAACTCGGCCCGTTCTGTAGCCATCCTGGCGTTCTCTGCTGCCAGGTCCGCTTTAGCCTGAGTTATCTGATCTTTCACCTTTGCAATCTCCGCGTTGTGCTGATCCCGGTTTGCTGCATCCACCTCTGCTGCCAGCAATGTTGCTAAAGCGTCGAACAAATCAGACAAAACCTGAGTAGGAGGCGGCATAGAGCCCCCCGCCCCTGCCGGCGTTGCTGTTGCTGAACCAGAGATCATTGCCGTAGCTGTAGAAGAGTGTTGTGCTGGCTATGTACTGGCCATGAAGACCGCGACCCGGTTTGGCGGATCAAGGGGGTCCGGAATACTGTTGCCATCGGAACCTCCACTAATCCGGCCATCCTGTAACTGGTATAGCGACTCGGTCTCTCTGGATGAAGACTCGTCATCGGAGCAGACAACGGTTTCGCCACCAGATACCGATCCATCCGCATATTCCGCTCCGTGGATGACACCTACGAAGACATGCTTTATGGTGGGCTGAACCGGGGCAGAGCTTGCACGCTGAGCCGTCTCGATGGTGTTGGTGCAGATGTCCGGCTCAGGGTCCGGCTCGCCGATCTTGCTGATGAAGACGAGAATTCCACCAAAGGGGACCCGGTACCCGTATTCAATTGAACCGGCCTCGGGACCCCATCCTGCATCGTCGATGTAGAGCTTGCCGCGATGACTCTTAGTCATCCGGCCCATAGCGTATCCCTTGAGTCCTTCGAAGCTGCCCTTCAAGAACTCGAAACCATCGTGCGATAGCCCCACGGTGGGCGCCAACTGTCGTGGTTTTGTCACGGCAGATGTCCTCGTGAAAGTACTTAGTCGTGGAGCCATCGTTACGGGTTAGCTTAAAAGGGTTAAACCGGACAAGGGACACGAGAGTTTTATACTAGTTCGGCCCCTTCGATGAAGGTAAAAGCCTAAGTCTAGTTGTGATGGAATTGCAGGGGTTTCGATGACCAGGGAGGGAATCCGCTTTGCCTGGCTCTCGAGTTGTTGTGTGTTGTCTCGTCCCTAAACCGCCGCCGGGTCGTCCCTTTATATACATAGGTTGACGCCCACCGGTTTACAGAGTCCCGAGGCTGGATCATAAAAGTGTCCGGCTCGGTCTCTATTTCTTCTAACTTACAATACAACTTACATATTCATGTCAGTTTATGTCTACAGGCCTTAACCCACCCTTGGGCCATGGGCCTTCCTGAAGCGCCACCATCTTTGTCTCCATGGGCTTCTAATCTTCATAGAATTAACTCGGCTACTCCTGGCCGGTTTATGTCCAGCAGTAATATCCCCAACACCGCAGGTCATTGGTGTTGAGATAACGGTGCAGGAACTGGGGTTGTACTATTCGTCGCCACCAAGGCCGTCACGGACCATGTTAGGGATGTACCTGTATCGAGTGTTCGAGCATTTCGAAGAAGTGGTCAATCCATCAATCGAAGTCATGCCGACGCTGTTGGTGCTAGGGTCCGTCGACGACGTCCATTACAGGAGTCAACATCAGACTTTCCCCATGTTGCTCGGAACGATTGATGGCACAGGGCCTACTCTATCGCGCGGAGGAGGCCACTGCTTCTTTGGGAGAAGAGGCAGGGCTGGCTGCCTGGATGTGCTCTAATTTGAGGCAACAACTAAATCTTGTCAGATACTAGTTAAAGCTGATCTATCGGTGTGAAGCACTGATGTGGCAGTACATTTGATTGTGACATGTTCTATTTTTGTACCTGAACTTTTTTTACAAAGGGTTGTACGTCAACTTAATGTGCTAGCAGAACTTAGTGTTGTCTGTCTGTTTTCTTTGCACATCATTCAAGATATTTCCCCGTCATTGATAAAGACGATGAACCGTTATATACGAGTTCGTTGGTTTCAACGTAGCCCTACCTGTAGCAATCCACTGCTTCCACCCTTATTATGCGGCCTGCGTGAAATTTTTGTATGCAAGTTCAGTTTGCTATGATGTTCTATATGATTGTGTCAACTATATAAGTTTTTACTGAGCATCGGCAATGCATATGGTTGAAAGATGTATTTACGAGCATCGACCGATGGGTCTCTCTCTCTCTCTCATGCACACAAACACAGACACACACAAGTGGGTCCCGTTGAATTATTTGTTCGCTCGTGGCAGCTTTTAATTAGGTTCCACTATACTCTAACTTTTTTCTAAAGTTATTAGTTGAGCTCAGTGACTTCAAAAAGTTGTACAGAAGCCTTATTTGGGACATTCCGGCGTTGTTGAATGTGGTCTGAGTAGCCATGTAAAGTGGTATTGTACTACGCAAGATTTTTTTTTTGAACATCAGCAATGCAACTGGGTCGACAGTTGCACACAATATCCGAAAATAAGCGCAGCCTAGCCAATCTTTCTTTTAATAAAATAAAATGCACAACCCAGTTAATTTTTTATATAATAAGATTACCAAGCCCAACATAATTTTGTAATAATATTCGTATCTCAATATTATTTTTATACAAAATACTCAGTCCAGACCATCATTGTTTTTTCACCCATCCCAGAAAATGCGTCAATTTCTACTAAAATCAAATGGCTTGTAAATTATCAAAAATGATAAATGCGATGCATGTGCACAATATTATTTTTGACCCAGCTCGGTAAAAAGGTGTATTTGAATAAATAATCAAATGCGCTATAAATTATCATAACTAGTTTTTTTGAGAAACAATTAGCATAAATAGTAAATCGGCTATTATTATTATTTTTAACCAGCCCAGGAAATAGATTATTTTTTGGGGACATTTACATCTATGCCCCTAATTTGCGCCCACTCTTAGATTTACCCCTAATTTCAAAGTCTGCTCAAATTTGCCCCTCCGCCGTTAGGTGCACTTACAGAAATACCCTTCTGTGCCGTTACCATCCGCTCAAAGTAGGTCAAAGCCGGTCAAAGGGATTTGACCATCTTGAAAAAAATAGCAAAAAAATTCTAAAAATTCTGAAAATTTGTGGGATCAAAGATACTCAGGTTCGCAAGGTGCGTGCAAAGTTCCGTGCTGTTCGTACATTCCAAGAGCTCGTGAACAGTAAATTAAAAAAATAGTAAGAAAAATCAAAAAAATATGAAATTTTTTGGCATCATAGAGGCCCGGGTCTACAAGCTGCGTGCAAATTTTTGTTGTGTTTGGACATTGGAGGGGCTTGTGGAGAAAAAAACAAAATTTGGCTCAGGAAAAAACTTGGGAAAAATGACTATTTTGTTTTTCTTGCTAGAGCTCCTCGCATGTCATTTGATCACAAAAACTTGCGAGCACCTTGTGCACCCAAGCCACTTTGATGCCAAAAAAATTCATATGTTTTTAATTTGTTGCTATTTTATTTCAAATTTATTGTTCACAAGCGTGCAGATTAACTTTTTTTCCTCGCCACGAGCTCCCGGAATGTCCAAATAGCACGAAAATTTGCACACACCTTCGGCACATGAGTATCTTCGATCTCACAAAATTTTAGATTTTTTAGATTTTTTTTGCTATTTTTTTCAGGGCGGTCAAAGCTGTTTGAATGGACGGTAACGGCGCAAAAGGGCATTTCTATAAGGGCACCTAACGGCGGAGGGGCAAATTTGAGTAGGCTTTCGAATTAGGGGTATATCTGATTAGGTGGTTCGAGTTAGGGACAGAAATGCAAATGGCCCTATTTTTTGAGTCAAAGCCCAGGTAACAGATGTATTGGCAAACAAAATGAAATGGGATGTAAAACCTAAATAAATGGGTTGCGTTCCGCCACAGCTTTCGAAACTTACTTTGTTGGCCCACTAGAGGAAGCATGCGCAAGGTGTTGCCCATTTAGTGAACAAAATGATTTGATGGTCTAAAACAAAGAGTCAACAAATTATTCTGACATATGTAGTCGTTGGATTGACATCCAACGGCAATCCTGCTTCTCCAATCTCTCATCTAGTTGCTCCTGCCACACTCGCCAAACCATCACCGGCTGGAGCGCCTGCATCTGCCTCCCGTGGTCGGCTATGCTGCCGCACAGGCCTCGCCGGCCCACTCTACTCCCAACGGTGGCCAGGTCATACACGTACTCACCCACACCTTTTGTTATTCTCTGACGAAGGCCGCCTTACCCAGCAGCCGAACTAGTCCCTCGTACTCCCCTCCGCCATGGACTCCAGTGCCCCTTGTTCCATGACTCCAGATCGTTCCCATCTTAGGCCTCGCCGGCATCCACTGCCTTGGAGCTCTTGGCGCGGCGTGGTCAATGTGGTCAAGGAACGCCTTCCATCGGAAGAGAACTATACATGAAGAGGCTGGTAGTTGGGTCCACGACCGCAGCAAGGAAGTGCCTCCTTATTACACGCAAAATAATGATTCCCCCACCTGACAGCAGGACCTACCAGAAGGGCCACGAAATTTTTTTCCCCTGGCAAATGGGACCCACCAGCTACATCTTCATACGCAAGGAAGTGCGTCCGTATTATAGGCAGAAAATGATTATTCCCCCTAAAAGTTGGGACATGTCGGTATCAAAACCGGCACATCTCGGGTAGGGGGGGCCGAAGCTGTGAGTCTAAGGATCAATGGTAACCAGGGACGATGGGGACACGATGTTTTACCTAGGTTCAGGCCCTCTTTAAGGAGGTAAAACCCTACGTCCTGCTTGATTGTATTCGATGAGTATAGGGGTTACAAGAGTTGATCTACCTCGAGATCGTAATGGATAAACCCTAGCTGTCTAGCCTATGATTGTTCTGATAGCCTCTACAAACTGACCCCTCCGTTTATATACACACCGGAGGGGCCTAGGATTGTACAGAGTCGGTTTGCAGAGGAAGGAAACAGTACATTCGGACATCAAACTTGCCATCCACGCATATAGGAGTCCTACTCGGACAAGGGGGGTAGTCTTCTGCTTTATCTTTTAGGCCCATCAGTCCGGCCCATATCAAACAGACCGAACACCCGAGGACGCCCTAATCCAGGACTCCCTCAGTAGCCCCCGAACTTTCCTTCAATGATGATGTAGTATCCGGTTGATGTCTTCGGCTTTGCAAGGCAGGTTCTTCGACACACTTTGGATTGACGACAGTCCAGCTTTGACCTCCATGTTTGGCCTTTACGATTCCTTCCTATTGTCGCCTCGATTTCCACGCGTCGGGTGAATGTGAATGGTCAATAATAACTTTTGGACAAATAAGCCCCTTACCATGCAGGGGCAGCATCTATATAAGGAGGTTAGATCCCCAAATGCCATGCACTTCACACAATGATCATCAGAGCTAGCCACGGAAAACTTCAGAACATGGCTGATACGTCTCCAACGTATCTATAATTTTTGATTGCTCCATGCTATATTATCTACTGTTTTGGCCTATATTGGGCTTTATTTCCCACTTATATATTATTTTTGGGACTAACCTATTAACTGGAGGCCCAGCCCAGAATTCCTGTTTTTTTGCCTATTTCAGTGTTTCGAAGAAACAAAATATCAAACGGAGTCCAGACGGAATAAAACCTTCGGGAACGTGATTTTCTCACCGAACGTGATCCAGGAGACTTGGACCCTACTCAAAGGAGTCAAAGAGGTGGTCACGAGGGCGGGGAGTGCCCCCCCCTAGGGCAGGCCACCCTGCCTCGTGGGCCCCTCGATGCTCCACCGACGTACTCCTTCCTCCTATATATACATACGTACCCCCAAACGGCCAGAACAGGATCCAAAAACCTAATTCCACCGTCGCAACTTTCTGTATCCATGAGATCCCATCTTGGGGCCTGTTCCGGAGCTCCGCCGGAGAGGGCCGTCATCACGGAGGGCTTCTACATCATCATAGCTTCTCCGATGAAGTGTGAGTAGTTTACCTCAGACCTTCGGGTCCATAGTTAGTAGCTAGATGGCTTCTTCTCTCTTTTTGGATCTCAATAAAAGTTCTTCCCCTCTCTTGTGGAGATCTATTCGATGTAATCTTCTTTTTGCGGTGTGTTTGTTGAGAACGATGAATTGTGGGTTTATGATCACTTATATCTTTTGAGCTAAGTAGTTTTGCTCTATGTGCTTCACTTATATCTTTTGAGCGTTATAATTTTGCTCTATGTGCTTCACTTAGATCTTTTAGAGCACGGTGGTGGATTTGTTTTAAAGAAACTATTGATCTCTCATGCTTCACTTAAAATATTTTGAGAGTCTCTTAATAGCATGGTAATTTTATTAATAATAATATGCTTGGTATTCAAGATTTGTGAAACTTTCTTTTGAGTGTGTTGAATACTAAGAAAAGATTGAAGCATGATAATTGTTTTGAGATATGGAGGTGATAATATTAAAGTCATGCTAGTTGAGTAGTTGTGAATTTAAAGAATAGTTGTGTTAAAGTTTGTGATTCCCGTAGCATGCACGTGTGGTGAACCGTTATGTGATGAAGTCGGAGCATGATTTATTTATTGATTGTCTTCCTTATGAGTGGCGGTCGGGGACGAGCGATGGTATTTTCCTACCAATCTATCCCACTAGGAACATGCACGTAATACTTTGCTTTGGTAACTGCTAGATTTTTGCAATAAGTATATGAGTTCTTTATGACTAATGTTGAGTGCATGGATTATACGCACTCTCACCCTTCCACCTTTGCTAGCCTCTCTAATACCGTGCACTTTTCACCGGTATCATACACCTACCATATACCTTCCTCAAAACAGCCACCATACCTACCTATTATGGCATTTCCATAGCCATTCCGAGATATATTGCCATGCAACTTTCCACCATCTAGTTCATCATGACACATTCATCATTGTCATATTGCATATCCCGGTACACCGCCGGAGGCATTCATATAAAGTCATATTTGTTCTAAGTATCGAGTTGTAATTGTTGAGTTGTAAGAAAAATAAAAGTGTGATGATCATCATTATTAGAGCATTGTCCCAGTGAGGAAAGGATGATGGAGACTATGATTCCCCCATAAGTCGGGATGAGACTCCGGACGAAAAATAAATAAAAAAAGAGGCCAAAGAAGCCCAAATAAAAAGAGGCCATAAAAAAAGAGAAAAGGCCCAAATAATATATATATATATATACAATGAGAGAAAAAGAGAGAAGGGACAATGTTACTTTCCTTTTACCACACTTGTGCTTCAAAGTAGCACCATGATCTTCATAGTAGAGAGTCTCTCATGTTATCACTTTCATATACCAGTGGGAATTTTACATTATAGAACTTGGCTTGTATATTCCAATGATGGGCTTCCTCAAGTTGCCCTAGGTCTTCATGAGCAAGCAAGTTGGATGCACACCCACTTAGTTTCTTTTTGAGCTTTCATATACTTATAGCTCTAGTGCATCCGTTGCATGGCAATCCTACTCACTCACATTAATATCTATTGATGGGCATCTTCATAGACCGTTCATACGCCTAGTTGATGTGAGACTATCTTCCCCTCCTTTTTGTCTTCTCCACAACCACCATTCTATTCCACCTATAGTGTTATATCCATGGCTCGCGCTCATGTATTGCGTGAAGATTGAAAAAGTTTTGAAAAAGTTAGAGT
The DNA here is from genome assembly GCF_056163025.1 of Triticum urartu. NCBI lineage: Eukaryota > Viridiplantae > Streptophyta > Magnoliopsida > Poales > Poaceae > Triticum > Triticum urartu. Next base: position 504,645,691 of record NC_141873.1, on the reverse strand, counting down.
ATGAAACAATTGCTTGGCTTGTCATCGGGGTTGTGCATGATTTAAATACTTTGTGTGGTGAAGATAGAGCATAGCCAGACTATATGATTTTGTAGGGATAACTTTCTTTGGCCATGTTATCTTGAGAAGACATAATTGCTTTGTTAGTATGCTTGAAGTATTATTATTTTTATGTCAATATAAACTTTTGTCTTGAATCTTACGAATCTAAATATTCATATCACAATTAAGAAGATCTGCATCGAAATTATGCCAAGTAGCACTCCGCATCAAAAATTCTCTTTTTATCATTTACCTACTCGAGGACGAGCAGGAATTAAGCTTGGGGATGCCTGATACGTCTCCAACGTATCTATAATTTTTGATTGCTCCATGCTATATTATCTACTATTTTGGACTACATTGTGCTTTATTTTCCACTTTTATATTATTTTTGGGACTAACCTATTAACCGGAGGCCCAGCCCAGAATTGCTGCTTTTTTGCCTATTTCAGTGTTTCAAAGAAACGGAATATCAAACGGAGTCCAAACGGAATAAAACCTTCGGGAACATGATTTTCTCACCGAACGTGATCTAGGAGACTTGGACCCTACTCCAAGAAGTCAAAGAGGTGGTCACGAGGGTGGGGCGCCCCCCACTTAGGGCGCGCCCCCTGCCTCGTGGGCCCCTCGATGCTCCACTGACGTACTCCTTCCTCCTATATATACCTACGTACCCCCAAACGATCAGAACAGGAGCCAAAAACCTAATTCCACCGCCGCAACTTTCTGTATCCACGAGATCCCATCTTGGGGCCTGTTCCGGAGCTCCGCCGGAGAGGGCCGTCATCACAGAGGGCTTCTACATCATCATAGCCTCTCCGATGAAGTGTGAGTAGTTTACCTCAGACCTTCGGGTCCATAGTTAGTAGCTAGATGGCTTCTTCTCTCTTTTTGGATCTCAATACAAAGTTCCCCCCCTCTCTTGTGCAGATCTATTCGATGTAATCTTCTTTTTTCGGTGTGTTTGTTGAGACCGATGAATTGTGGGTTTATGATCAGGTCTATCTATGAATAATATTTGAATCTTCTCTGAATTCTTTTATGTATGATTGGTTATCTTTGCAAGTCTCTTCGAATTATCCGTTTGGTTTGGCCAACTAGATTGGTAGTTCTTGCCATGGAAGAAGTGCTTAGCTTTGGGTTCGATCTTGCGGTGTCCTTTCCCAGTGACAGAAGGGGCAGCAAGGCACGTATTGCATCGTTGCCATCGAGGATAACAAGATGGGGTTTATTTCATATTGCATGCATTTATCTCTCTACATCATGTCATCTTGCTTAAGGTGTTACTCTGTTTTTAACTTAATACTCTAGATGCATGCTGGATAGCGGTCGATGAGTGGAGTAATAGTAGTAGATGCAGAATCGTTACGGTCTTCTTGTCACGGACGTAATGCCTATATACATGATCATGCCTAGATATTCTCATAACTATGCTCAATTCTGTCAATTGCTCAATAGTAATTTGTTCACCCACCATAGAATACTTATGCTCTTGAGAGAAGCCACTAGTGAAACCTATGGCCCCGGGGTCTATTCTCATCATATCAATCTCCATCACTTTAATCTTGCTTTGCTTTTTACTTTGCTTTTACTTCTTACTTTGCATCTCTATACCAAAAATATCAAAAATATTATATCTATCAGATCTCACTCTCGTAAGTGACCGTGAAGGGATTGACAACCCCTAATCGCGTTGGTTGCGAGTAGCGATCGCTTTTTGCAGGTACGAGGGACTTGAGCGTGGCCTACTACTGGATTGATACCTTGGTTCTCAAAAACTGAGGGAAATACTTACGCTACTCTGCTGCATCATCCCTTCCTCTTCGGGGAAAACCAACGCAGGCTCAAGACGTAGCAATGGCCAGCGCTCCTCGCTCTTCTTCGCGCCCCCACGGCCCTCAAGCAGGTGATCTCACCTCCGGCTGAATCAACTTCAGATGCAGGGATATCTCCCCCCCCCCCCCTCGTATATCTAGTTTTCATGCGGGCGGGTTTGGCCTTGATTGGCAATGACATGCTAGCATAGAATTTCCCGAACCCCAACAAGGAGGAAAGGGTGTGCTTTGTCTCATTTCTTCTGAGGGGATTAGGATTCCCGATCCACCCCTTCCTTAGGGGTCTATTGGAATTCTACGGGATCTAGTTGCACAACCTTACACTAGGTTCCATCCTGCACATATCAGGTTTTGTCACTCTCTGCAAACTACTTTTAGGCTGTGAGGCTCATTTTGAATTGTGGAGAGAGTTGTTTTGCCTCGTCCCTCGTCATCAAGGGGGTTCCATATTTGAAGTGGGTGGCGCCGAAGTATGTCGCATAGCCGGATCAGGTTACCTCATCGGAACTCCCAAAAAGTCAGCAAGGTCAGGTTACTTGCCCATTCCGAACTCTCGATAGTCAAAGTCATGGCCATCACGATAAAGAAATGCATTCAGCCCCTTCAGTCCAGAGTAACCCCTTGGTATTACAATGGAGAAGACGACGCATCTCGTTATAAACGCGAGGGTCCGGATACCCGACCGCTCTGACCGCCATTCTGGCAGATCTTTATAAAGGGGAGAAAGAAGAATTTGTCCGTTTAAATTGTCGGGAAGGCTTTTCCATGTGCTCCCTCCGTCCGGGTTTATTAGGCCCAAAGACCACTTTGATAGGACCAAGGCAGTGCTAGAAAGCAAAAGCTTGAAAATTAGAGCTAAAATTGGCAAATTAGCAGGCTCTCCTCTAGCTTAAAGTAGATGCTAAATTAATAAGCCGTGGCAGCTTACATGCGCATGCAAACGTAATGAACAGCTGGCATAAGAAACAAGGCATTGCATGGGGCGTCTTGCAGGCAAACAATTGCATGCACTGGCTTGCATGCACGGCTCATAACTGCTCACTCGGTTAACAAGGCACCGCATAGGAATACGGAATGATGCGATTGGAGCAGGTTTGGCTTGCACGACCTTACATTTTCGGATGGGGCTTCGTGGCCAAGAGGCCCTTTAAACCCGGACGAAGGGAGTATAACCCCATTGAATGGGTAAGTTAGAAGGAATAGAGACCGAGCCTCATTGAATGGGTAAGTTTTTGATTATCAGGATCGTATCGCCTCATTATCAAGGTATGCTAACCAAATCGTTCTGACCGTCTTAAAGCAGACATGGAGAAAGGTGGTAAAAAATATTCACAGCCCCTCCCCATAGCCAGATGACTATGCTCGCAATGAGGACACCGGCTCCCAAGAAGATCCGGATATATCTATAGAGTTTGATGATGGAGTCTTTTATCAAGCGAGCCTTCATGGCTCGGAAGTGGCTATTATGGCAGACTACCCTGACCTCCTCTCTTTTCCAATGTAAGTATTAGGAGATTATCCTAAAAATGAACCCCCCCCCACTTGCGTCTCACCCAGCACACTGAATCGTGCTTCATAGGATCGGCGCTCAGCAAGCCGCACCCCAAGGGCAGCCCCCCGGAAGGTAGCATCTATTGAGGGTGAGCCTTCAAAACAGAAGGAACCAGGAGTGCCGTCAAGCCCCCTCCTTCATAAAAGAGGTATATCCTTTAATATGTGCCTAGGCATAAGACCAGATTGTCATATGCCTCCTCCCATTTTATTCTAGGAGGAGCACATGGTGAACCGTGTCCAAAATCCCAGTTAGCCAATTATCAGCTAATCCGACGCCGGACTCATCAACTAGGACAAGAGCCAATACAGATGGGGCCCCGGCTCATCCACCTCATGAGGATTCGAATGAAGTGTCCATCACAAATTCCGAAGTGGAGAGCGTGCTGAATCACCGATGACTGAAAGAGACTATGCGAGCTCCAATTTTTGTTGAGCGGGAATTTACTGCCCTCAGCACCGTGGATGCCTATATCCGGGCCGCCTGGGACGGACTTGCTGGAGCTGCCCACCTGTTTTCAAAAGAAATACAGGTAATGGTTTGTGTAATTTTTAATAGATATATGCCAGTAGCCCCCGAGACTTGAAGCGGTTCAGGAAAACGGATTTAAGGATCGTGATGACCGTAGGTTCTCAAAGAGAAGAACAACGCGTTGTCCCAGGAGCTTGAGACGAGCCGAACAAAGCTAAAGCCGCCACCACAGAGCTGGAGGAGATGAACAAAGCCACGATGACCACTGAGCAAAAGAACAAACTGGAGGAGGAAAAGGATAAGCAAGACGAAGAGATAAAGAACTTAGAGGCACAGTTATCAGACGCACATAAAAAGAATAAAAAGTTGAAAGGCGGCATATTTGGTATGACCTTTGAACCATCCAAGGGACTCGTATTATCCCGTAATTCAGAGTGCTATAATGCTTGTTCTTGCAGGTTTGTTAACCGGGCGCCCTGAAGAGGAGGTATCTGGGTTCCAAGGCGACGTGCTAAAAGAGTTGTCCGTAGTGCACGAGCGGCCCAGAAGGCCATGAAGGGTATGGTCAAAGCCCTACGGCCATTCGATGCCCCTCCAGAAAGTTTGGAGGGGTTGGCGACCTTTTCAAAGGGGCACAGCGCCGTTTTGAGCTACGGAAGACCTCGGCATGCCAGGAAGGTGCACATGAGGCATGGGCGATGGTGAAAACACGCTGCACCGGGCTCGATCCGAATCATATGGTACGAGTTGGACCTCGGGGATGGGATGGGAAAGAGATTCCCGGGAACTTGGTATGCAATCAAGTGATGATAGCTGCGAAATATTCGCAAGACGGTTGTAACTTAGACAGTCCTATAGATGACATAGAGAAAGAGTAGGCGTTCGATTCCATGTATCAAATGTACTTTATCATCGAACTTATCTCCGACCGAACTTGTCAAAATTTGTCATCGCAGGCCTTCGGCTTCAACCTCCAAACCAAGAAGTTGGAGTGTTTCCGGATACCATGTTAGAATGTAATGAAAATTCATTATGTCCGGAAACCAGGCAATCAAGTCATATTGCTCAAATAGACAAAACTTGTTCGGGGAGTTATGTTATATTACTATTTAACGTAAGAAACATCTTCCAGGGAAAATAGTTTCATTAAGGATTCCTTTTGTTGGGTCGGCACGCTTAATTATGCATGCCTAGGCTTTGTTTTGAAGTACGGGCAGCCTATCCCGTATTTATTAGAAGAACTACATAAGCGTAGACTATCTGACGTTACTTGTCGACCAATTATTCCCGTAAGAACGCTAGCCTTTGGCTTCACCCGTTCGAGGTACAGATCTGGATTACCCAGTTGTAGCAATCGCAGAGGTACTCCCTTTACACCTAGTTGAACAATCGGGAACGTAGGGTATAAGCACAGGAGCGAGGCAACCCGGCTTGGAAAAAAATGAAGTCATAGAGGTGCATATAATGTCAAAAGATGTATAGAACAAACGACGTAAGCAATGTACGCAACAAGCTTTTAGTAATAAGCTTTGTCAAAGAAGCCCCCAGTTATAGTGGGATATAAACATTTAAAGATGTGTACCCCTAACAGTTCAGTAGATCCGAACATACCCTAGGATATAAAAAGGAAAAATAAAAAGGAGAGAAGAAAAAAGAAACCTAGTCAAAAATAAAAAAGGATGCGACCGAACTATATGTAGAATCATCGGAGCCGAGCAGCTTCCATGGATTCGGCTCAAGGCGATTGTCCAATGTGTTTCGAAGGCGATAGGCTCCTCCTGTGAGAACTTCATCTATGATGAAGGGGCCCTCCCATCTTGGTTTGAGCTTATCCTTCTTCTTCTCCGGGAGACGTAAGACAAGTTCGCCAACGTTATAAGTCTTGGCCCGCACTTCTCTACTTTGGTATCGCTTGGCATGTTGTTGACAAAATGAGGAACGGGCTCGTGCAATATCACGTTCCTCTTCGAGGCCATCTAGGTCGTCCTGCCGATCAAGCTCGGCTTCTTGCTCTTCTTACATGTGCACTTGAGCTGAGTCATGAATGATGTCACAAGGTAGGAGAGCTTCTGCACCGTACACCATGAAGAAAGGTGTGTATCCAGTTGTTCGGTTAGGTGTAGTACGCAGCCCCTAGAGTATGAAATCGAGTTCCTCAACCCAGTCTTATCCGACTCCCGTAGGGGGTGCACCAGTCGCGTTTTGATGCCGCTCATTATCATACCATTAGCCCGTTCAACCTAACCTTTTGTTTGAGGGTGGTATACGGATGCATAGTTGAGTTTAATGCCCAATTTAGCACACCAGTTTTTCACCTCATCGGCTGCAAAATTAGTGCCATTATCAGTGATGATGCTATGGGGACACCATAGCGGTGTACCATGCCAGATATAAAGTCAATCACTGGCCCTGCATCGGCCGTTTTCACTGGTTTGGCCTCTATCCACTTAGTGAATTTATCCACCATAACAAGTAAATATTTCTTTTTGTGGCTTCCCCCTTTAAGGGGTCCGACCATATCAAGGCCCCAGACCACGAAGGGGCAAGTGATGGGGATTGTTCTTAAGGCAGTGGGAGGCATATGACTTTGATTGGCGAAAAGCTGACATCCCACACAGCGCTAGACAAGGGCTTGTGCATCTGCTCGGGTCATTGGGCAGAAAAAAACTGTCTGGAAGGCTTTGCTTATGAGGACCCGAGCTGCGGTGTGATGGCCGCCCAGACCAACATGTATTTCAGCTAAGAGTTGTTGTCCCTCCTCTTCGGAGATGCACCTTTGGAGAACTCAGGTAGTGCTTTTCTTGTATAGTTCGCCTTCGTGAACTTTGTAGGCTTTAGAACGCCGAACTATACGATGGCCCTTGTTTTGATCATCAGGAAGCTCCTACCTATTAAGGTAGGCTAGGAAGGGTTCGGTCCATGGAGCAATAACAACCACGATCTAATGAGCAGAGGGTATTATTTCGGTATCTGAACCCCCGATGATACCTGTATCGTATTCGGCTGCTGGGGGCGTGATCAGGTCCATACTTGGGTCTCCGCTCTCGTCTTTCCATACCATGGATGGCTTGAAGAGCCTTTCCACAAAGGTGTTGGGCGTGACGGGGTCACGCTTGGCGCCCATGCAAGCGATTATATCTACTGCCTGGTTACTGACTCTAACAACGTCATGAAATTCGAGCCCCTCGAACAGAGCCGATATTTTTAATACGGCGTTTCAATATGCCGCCATTTTTGGATCTTTTGCATCAAACTCTCCATTTACATGAGATATTGCGAGGTTTGAGTCCCTGCGCACCTCTAGGCGGTGTATGCCCATGGAGACAGCCATGCGGAGACCATGTAGAAGTGCCTCATATTCGGTTGCATTATTAGAGTCCGTATACATGATTTGTAACATGTAGCGGACTATTTCCCCCATAGAGGATGTCAAGATGACACCAGCCCCCAGTCCTGCTAGCATTTTAGAGCCGTCGTAGTACATGATCTAGTTGGAGTAGGAACTGTACTCTTTGGGGAGCTCGGCTTCCGTCCACTCTACGACGAAGTCGGCCAACACCTGAGATTTAGTAGCTCGACGTGGCTTGTATGTTATTTCAAATGGTAAGAGCTCAATGGCCCATTTAGCTATGCGGTCGGTGGCATCCCTGTTGTCTATAATGTCGTTAAGTGGCACTTCGGATGCCACCGGGATCGAACACTCTTGAAAATAGTGTCAGAGCTTTCGGGATGCCATAAAGACCACGTAAGCTATCTTTTGGTAGTGAGGGTATCGGGATTTTCATGGTGTAAGGACCTCCGATACGTAATACACTGGCTTTTGGATGGGGAATTTATGCCCCTCTTCGCCTCACTCGACGACGAGTACAGGCTTCACTACTTGGTGAGTTGCGGCGATATAAAGCAGCATAGCCTCACCAACACTTGGGGCGGCTAGGATTGGATTGCTTGCTAGTAAGGTTTTTCTTTCTTCCAATATGGCTGGGGCCGCTTCCCTCCATTCGAAGTTGTCAGTGCATCTATGCAGTCTGTAAAGTCGTAATGCTTTTTCTCCTATAATGGAGATAAAGCGGCTCAAGGCCACTACGCACCCTGCAAGCTTTTGGACCTGTTTTAGGTCTGTTGGCATAGCCAATTGCGACAAGGCTCAGATTTTAGCTGGGTTTGCTTCAATTCCTCTATGGGAGACAATGAACTCTAATAGCTTTCCGGCTGGAACACCGAAGATGCATTTTTCCGGATTAAACCGTATGCCATATGTTTGAAGGTTGTCAAATGTGAGACGGAGATCATCCACCAAGGATTCGACGTGTTTAGTCTTGATGACCACGTCGTCCACATATGCTTCAACTGTCTTGCCGATTTGTTTTTCCAAGCATGTTTGAATCATGCGTTGGTAAGTGGCACCAGCATTTTTAAGCCCAAAAGGCATAGTGTTGAAAGAGAAAGGCCCATACGGGGTGATGGACATCGTTGCGGCCTGGTCGGACTCCTTCATTTTAATCTGGTGTTATCTGGAGTAAGTGTCGAGGAAACACAATGAGTCGTGTCCTGCGGTCGCATCAAAAATCTGGTTAATGCGGGGCAACGGGAAAGGGTCTTTAGGGCCAGCCTTTTTGAGGTCATTGAAATCGACACAAAGGCGCCAATATTTATCCTTCTTCGGCACCATGACCAAGATGGCTAGCCAATTTGGGTGTTTGATTTCTCTGATGAACCCGGCCTCGAGTAATTTGGCTAGCTCCTCCCCCATAGCTTGTCGTTTGGGTTCGGAAAATCACCACAGCGTCTGCTTGACGGGTTTGAACCCTTTGATTATGTTGAGGCTGTGTTCGGCCAGTCTGCGTGGGATCCCGGGCATGTCCGAAGGGTGCCAGGTAAAGATATCCTAGTTTTCATGTAGTAACGCGCACAAGGCGGCGTCTACCATCGGATCCAGCTGTGCTTCGATGGACATTGTTTTATTAGGATCCATCGGATGCACTTGAAATTTAACTATTTTATCTGTTGGTTTGAAAGAGGTGGATTTAGGTCTCTTATCGAGAATCACATCATCCTTGTCCATCGTGGATCGTAGGGTGGTTAGTTCTTCGGCCGCAAGGGCTTCGGACTCTGCCTCAGGCGCCAAGGATGCGGTTTTGTTTTTGACGCGGAGTGCTTTATCCGGATCACTTGTAACTATGATTATTCCATTGGGCCCTGGCATTTTGAGCTTCATGTACCCATAATGGGGTACGGCTTGGAAGCGTGAAAAAGCGCCCCGCCCTAGAAGGGCGTGATATCCTCTATTGAAGGGAGCAATGTGAAAGAGCAACTCTTTCGACCTGTAATTTTCACGCGTGCCGAATAGTACGTCAAGTTTAATTCTCCCCAAACATCGTGCTTCTCGACTGCGGATGATGCCTCGAAAGGTGGTGTTGCTTTTCTCAATGCGTGTTCTATCAATCAACATTTTGTCGAGCATGTCCTCATAGATAAGGTTAAGCCCACTACCTCCGTCCATGAGCACTTTGGTAAGTCGGAAGCCGTCCACAATTGGGTTTAGAACTAGAGCGGCGGGTGCTCGAACTGATCGGGCCCTTGGTTCGTCGTCAGCGGTGAACGTTATTGCCGCGTCGTTCCATGGGCTCCCTACGGTTACTTGGTGGACTTCGGCGAGGTCGCGGAGCGCCCTCTTACGCCGATTATTGGAACAGAAAGTCTCAAAAACTGCCACGACATTAAGATCGTTATCCTGCGGAGAATAATTATTTGGAGTAGTGGTGGTAAGGATGGCCTCCCCACTTTTAGCTACCTGCCGGAGTACCCAACATGCTCAAAGGCTATGAGTTGGGTCAGTACTCGGCGTCGCATGTATCGAACAGGGTATATCGAGGAGTTCATCAAAAACGGACCTGTACCCCGTAAAGGGTTTGTTTTTCTTGCCGACGGGCTTATGGCTGGATGCCTTGTAAGGGTGTATCCGTTTTGCCTGGGCAGTACATTGCTTGAAGGCAGCAGGTTCCAACCGGATTCTCTAGGCCTTCCATGTGCTTTCCATCGCGCAGTACTTCTGTACGACATGCTATAGTTCCGTGAAACTTTGTATGCGACAGCGGTCGAGGGCATTCTGAATTCCCTTGTCGTTACAATTATGATGAAAGACCGAGACTGCATCATCGTCGCAACAATCCTTAATCTTGTTTTTGACAAGTAGGAACCTGGCCCAAAAGTGATGGACCGTTTTCTGAGGTTGCTGTCGTACATAAACCATATCATATATGTCTGGAGGGCCTGGATTTCTTGGGGAGTGTTGATTGTGGTGGCCGGGTGGGCTAAAACTCAAATCCCGACCCATGTTGTATCCGGAGCTTGTAAAATCTCCGAGGTTCCCAGTACGGGTCCGGGAATATCCAAGTGCTCTCCGGACCCTATGTCTGGTCCTGAATTTGGGGGACAGGATGTTGCATCCAAGGGGAGAGTGTCTGACTCAAGGGATTCGGAGATCCGAACATAGCTGGTCTTTAACTTAGTGGAAGAAGCGTTTTCGGCTCGTTCCTCGACGACCGTTACCAGGTGGGTGACCGTCGGGAGATTAATTTCCCTCTGGTCAGGTTTAAGCCCAATCCGATCATAGTCCATCGAAAGCCCCAGGGTGGCGATGTGATCTAGCAGTTCGTTTAAGGATGAATGTCCGCTAGATCCATCTTTTCGGAGTACTAGAGACCGATGCGGGGGTGGAGTTTGGCGATCGCGGGGAACATTGTCGGCTTGATGGCCGTGCGGGCACCCACAATGAAACCGCCGAGCTGGAGGACATATCCTGAAGTTAGGCTCCTTCCAGAAGTGATATTGTTGTTGATGACAAGGCGAGCCATTGATCTCTTTTGGTGACTACATAGAAGATCTCTCAATGAAAGCACCAATGTCGGTGTCAAAACCGGCAGATCTCGGGTAGGGGGGCCCAAGCTATGAGTCTAAGGATCAATGTAACAAGGGACGATGGGGACACTATGTTTTACCCAGGTTCAGGCCCTCTTTAAGGAGGTAAAACACTATGTCCTGATTGATTGTATTCGATGAGTATAGGGGTTACAAGAGTTGATCTACCTCGAGATCGTAATGGCTAAACCCTAGTTGTCTAGCCTATGATTGTTCTGATAGCCTCTATGGACTAACCCCTACGGTTTATATACACAATGGAGGGGCCTAGGATTGTATAGAGTAGGTTTGTAGAGGAAGGAAACGGAACATCCGGACATCAAACTTGCCATCCACGCATATATGAGTCCTACCCGGACACGAGGGATAGTCTTCTGCTTTATCTTCACGACCCATCAGTCCAACACATATCGAACAGACTGGACACCCGAGGACCCCCTAATCCAGGACTCCCTCATGACCCACCAGCTTTATCTTCGCATAGAAGGAAGTGCCTAATTATCCTCCCTGGCAGCTGGGACCCACCGGGTCGAACCATATGTCGGTTTGTCTGTCTGGTCGTGATTGTGTACGTAGATACTGGTCGATCGGTCTCTCTGCAGCGATGAATCATGTCTGAGTAAGGAGATGCATGTGTCGTACTACAGGCGTGGACATAGCATGTCACGCAGTCCGGTCTATATATATCGTGTGCACGTAGGTACAACCACGCAGCAAGAAATTAAATACGGCTACGTACGTACATAAGGGCGGGGTCTCAAACGCATACTCGTGCATACGTACGGCAAGGGCTCATGTACATGGAGAGGCAACGAACAGCAGCGACGTCGTCCTGTTCACCGGTAGCTAACCGGCTAGGTCGGAATGGAGGAAACAACGTCGTCTTCACCGAGAGCCAAGTGACTTGGTCGGAATGCGTCTTGTCCATCGGGAGCGAAGCCACTAGATCGGAACGCGTCCTGTTCATCGGGAGCCAACCGGCTTGGAGGGAACACCCGAAACGAGGCCTGGGTACCGCACAATGGAGGAAACGGCCTTCTGTTCGACCGCATATGGTCGAAACGGGATCCTATTCACTGGGAGGGGTCTTGCGTACTACAAAACGGAGGAAACGGACTTCTCTTCGACCTACTACGGTCGAAACGAGGTCCTGTTGATCGGGAGGGGTGTGGCGTACCGCAAAATGAAGGAAACGGACTTCTCTTCGACCTCCTATGGTCGAAACGGGTGTCTTGTTCATCTGGAGGGGTGTGGCATACCGCACAATGGGACTCCATGGGCTACTGTTCATCCACCGTCGACTTCCTCGAGCCTCCACCTACTACTGTTCATCCACCGTCTCCAGCCTCCACCAGACACTATTCATCCAAGGGCTACTGTGCATCCAGCCACCACCCGCTTTAGTTCAACCAGTCTCCACGGGGTCCTGTTCATCCACCCCCAACAGTCTAGGGTGTGTGGCGGCCTCCTTGGGCTCCTATTAATCCAGCGGCAACCGCGTATTATATACCACGGGGTCCTGTTCATCCACCCCCAACCGTCTAGGGTGTGTGGCGGCCTCCTTGGGCTCCTATTCATCCAGCGGCAACCGCGTATTATATACCACGGGGTCCTGTTCATCCAGCGGCAACCGCCTATACACACGGGCGGGGTCCTATTCATCCAACCCCCCACCAGGAACTGTTCATCCACATCCAACCCAACCGGCTCGACTCACACCACGTCTCGACTCGTTCTATGTATCGCGAATCATATTTACCAAACAAAACAGGTCGAGTTCGTACCTGCGTTTCCTCATCTCAACCATTTCATCATATATCTTCATTATTGCCTTTCACTTGCATGACCGAACGATGAGAAGAATAATAAGAGTGCACGTGCATTGGAAAAAGCTGGAATCTGAAAAAATTTATTCAGAGGAGAAGACAAGGTAATACGGGCACTTTGTTAGATCAACAATAATGCATATCAGCGCCACTCAACATTTTCATCGTGGTCTTCTCCTTACGACCGAAAGAAAAGGAAAAAGAATTTCAAAGAAACACAATGAAATGTTTGTCGGCGTTCTGAGAACGGGGCTTCCCAGACTTGCCTGCCTATGGCCCACGGCGTGGCTCCATCGATGGCCTGGTACGGCCCGGTCTCATCATCAGCAACTCAAGACCCTCACAAGGGGCCAAGCCTCGCGAGGCGGACAACACCAAGACCTCCACGAAGAGCGGCCTCCTCAGGCTGGCTCCCGAGGAGCGGAGATTTCTATGCAAGGATCATCTCGTGAGGCTCGGATGACATGAGCCATGACGACCAATGCCAGGCGGGCGCCAGCGGGCGCAGTGTACCAGTTTCCTCTTTGGTGCTAAGGAGGCAGGCGCGTACACGGAGTCCCAAGGAATCAGTCAAAGGTTTCCATTCCGGTGCAATAAGACAAGGACCGCCAGGACGATAGGACGGAGGTCATCGTCGAGCCCACCACGGCGTCACGACTAGAGGCTTTCAGAGGAGAAGACTACTTTTGTCACGATAGCATGTACAAGTTGTCTCCCTTCGAATTTGGCGATTGTGGGATCCCTTCCCGCCTTCATTTGGGACGAGGACCAAGGCCACTATAAATAGGACTTAGCCACCACCATAGAAGGAGAGATCACTCAGACCAACCTCACACCCACCAGCTCATCGAGCACAAGAACACTCCTCCTCCTGAGGTTGTTCTTTGACTGTGCTAGTTCATCCTCAGCCCCTCGAGGCCAATCCACCACAAAGCAGGAGTAAGGTTTTACACCGCAAGGGGGCTCGAACCTGGGTAAAACTGCTATGTCTCTTTCCAATTCTGTTCGTCGAGCTAGGCTATGAGATTAGCGAGTAGGCACACTGGGGAGGACGAGTTCTTCGCATGCACCCCAGAGTTCGAACCTCTCAAGTGTCTGAGGAACCCGAAATCCAACATTTGGCGCGCAAGGTTGGGCTCGTGCTGAGCGTCGGACCGCCCTCACCGCTCGCGTCGCCCATGCGGCGCCTGCTGGCGGGCCTCCCCGTCGTTCCCCGTCGCCTGCCGCCAACGCCGCTACCAGCCCGGCGGGGCATGAGCAGCAAGCTACATCGCTGCAACCCTCCGTGCGGCGTGATGGGCGCACCGCCACCCCGTCGCTGACTACGGCTGGTTCATCGTCCCATGCTCGTCGCGGGCAGGCGGACGTCCAGGCCATGTTGCTCATGGCGCGCGAGCTCTTGCGCTATCTCCCCGTCGACGACCTCTACAAAGACTGGCTGGACCGCATCGCCGAGCTTGTCAGCGCTGCCTGGGGCTCGCCTGCACCGCCTCTCTCGTTGTCTCGCCCGCCTCCAGCTGCGGGTGACGTAGCTCACGGAGCACCTCCTCTGCCTCCCCGTCAAGACACCATGGTCGAGCCAAGGCGCGAGGTCCCGCGGCGTGACCCGCTGCACAGGGCACCAGCGTGTGAAGAAGAAAGCTGCTAGGTGGTCCAGCATCTGCAAGAAGATGCTCATGCACTCCCAGCACCGCCACGTCAAGACCATGTGCCGCCTCTGGCGGTGGCGCGCGAGCACCAAGATCTGGCTCTGCCTCCACGACGGGCTCCCGTGACCACAGCGGGCTGCCGCGCCTTCACTCATGAGCTGCGCAGCGTCGTCTGGCTAGGGAAGTTGAAGCCCGACCTGCCTCCGCGCTACGATGGCACCCCCGACCCTACTGAGTTCCTGCAGCTTTACGAGCTGAGCATCGAGGCGGCCAACGGCGACGAGAAGGTTAAGGTGAACTGGTTTCCCATGGCCCTCAAGGATGGGGCGTGCTCGTGGCTCCTGAACCTGCCCGCGGGATCGATCTCCTCCTGGGACGAGATGCGTGAGTGTTTCGTCGCCAACTTCCAGGGCACTCACGACCGCCCATCGGCTGCGGGTGACCTGCAATGCATCAAGCAGCAGCCAGGGGAGACCCTGCAGAAGTACATTCAGCACTTCAACAGCGTTCGTCTCAAGATCCCCAAGGTGTCGGACAAGGCCATCATCTCCGCATTCACTGATGGCGTCCGAGACGTCCATATGAAGGAGGAGCTCGCCATACACGAGGACATGTGCATGGCTCTAGAGATGTTCAACATGGCGACCAAGTGTGCGAGAGCTGAGGAGGGACACCTCTCCCTTCTCAAGCTCCCTGAAGCTGACCCGGAGGACAAGATAGTCAAGGCCAAGGACGTGAAGTGCAAGGGGGCAGCCGTGCTCACGGCCGAACCAGATATGAAGCGTGGTTGCGACAACCCGTGGTCATCCAAGGGCAGCCGCCCGTTCTGCGTCTTCCACAACGTACACAGCCACAACACTGACCACCGTTAGGAGCTCCGGGCCATTCACGGCGGGTGCCTCGGTCATCTCCCCGAGCGCAACGATCGAGGCTATGGCCGCGGAGGAGGCCGAAGTGGAGGACGGCGGGACGGCTGCGACCCCCGTCAAGAGGGGCGCGATCAGCCTCGTGAGGGCCCCTGGAGGGACCAACCCCATGAGGACCATCCTCGGGGCAATGCTGGGCTCCCTCCGCTGCCACCTCGAGTAAGAAGGAATGACAATCACCACCAGGACGTCGGGGCTGGGGGGCATCCAGGAGCCTCGTGCTGTTGCTTGCATCCTGGGCGGCGCTCAGACCCCTGCCTCCCATCGCATCTTCAATTAGTTTGCTCGTGAGGTGAACGTGGCCCTCACCAAGATCAAGGCTACGCGTCCGCTTAGGTGGTCCAAGTGCATCATCACCTTCAGCTCGTCCGACCAGCTCAAGTGCGTGGGAACAGTCGGCGCTCTCCCGATGCTCTGCTCGGGAACCATCAGCAATGTCCTCATCACCAAGACTCTCATCGATGGCGGTGCGGGGCTCAACATTCTTTCCATTGAGAAATTCAAGCGACTCCAAGTGCCCTATGACCAGCTGCAACCCACCAAGCCCTTCTAAAGAGTGACCGACGGCTCCACCACCCCGATAGGGCAGATCCACCTCCCTGTCACCTTCAGCACCCGTGACAACTACCGCACTTAGCTCATTGACTTCGATGTCACTCACATTCTCCTTCCGTACAATCCATCCTCGGCTACCCGGCCCTGGCCAAGTTCATGGAAGTCACCCACCATGGATACAATGTCCTCAAGATGCCAGGGAGCCATGACATCATCACGGTCGCCTGCGAGGAGAAGGACGTGATGTGCTCTCTCGAGCGCGCCTACGAGGCTGCAGCGATCGAAGACCCAGACAACAAGGGCGTTGTCTACCCTCCTGAGATTGTCCCTAAGAAGAAGAAGCAACTGGTCCGCCAAGAACCTCAGGAGAGCGGGGTGTCCAGCGGCTCCACCTCAGGACCGGCGCCCATAGTCGGGGCGCCTCCCACTCTCGCATAGGAAGGCGCGCCTGGCGCCTCCCTCAGGTTGGGCTCGGGGGCTCTCCTTTGAAGGGCCTCTGACCTGGCCAGCGTCACAAGGGAGGTGCTTGGGAACCACATGGAGGCGTGCTTCAACGCTCGCTTTCGTGAGGAAAGCGCGGGGCGTGAGGCACCTAGCGCTCGGGAATTCATCACCAAGGCAACTGAGGAGCTTTAGAAGGCAAGAGCCATATGGCGCGACCGTCGCCCGCCACCTGACGTAGCTCCTTGTCCTGGCGAGGATAGCGAGCTGCGCGTCTGCGTCAACATCCCAGGACTCAACAGGGTCGCCTCTCAGCGGCTCTTCTAGTTGTCCCGCGTCGGTCGGTGCGAGGGCCAACCTCATAGCTACGTTCGCATGCCTTTCGGCTTGCTGGGCGGGGCTATCGTGCATCAGCGTCACATGCGGAGCATCCTCGCGGCTCAGGAGGCCAGGCTCTAGGTGATCCTGATGGAGGTGGCGGCGGATCCTAGCGAGCCCCTGGGCCCTCAGAGCCTCCCGAGGTTCAGGTCATGGGCGGCTCATGAGGAGCGACTCCTTCAGCATGCGTCTTCGGCTACTCCAGCACTTCTTCAGTAACGGTGTCAGGTGATATCTTTTGGTTTGTTCAGTTGGGGGCAACCTCGGGCTGCATCATCCCCAAGCCACGTGGGTCCGTCCCTACGGCATGTACCCTTCCTGCATCTATCAGAAGTAGCTCTACCTTATCCATGAGATGATTTATGTCATCACCTGCGTGCCTGGCGTCTTATCGCCCTTCGTGGCCTCCCGCGTTACTGACCAGCCTCTTGCTCATCCCGCAACAGGGGCTACACATGGTGGCACGGCGCTTGTGCTCGGGTTCGTCCCTGCAACGCTAACAAATCTGAGAGGTCGAGCTCTGGCTCGCAGCCCGCCCCGCGCACGTCACCTCACCAGATCCTCAGTGCCTTCGTCTTCTTGCGGAAATATCAGTGGCAGGACAGCAAGCGCGTTTACCAGTTATGCTCTCTTCTCGGACTAACCCGCAGGAATCCGTGGAGTCTGGCTATAGGCGGCCCTGTCGGATGTCCCGTTTTCATGCACTTCGCTTGCACGTTAAAGGGGGGCTCCTGAGCATCATGCCTCAAGAGCTCCTACTGACTCTCCAGCCCTCGCCCCCTGTCCTTGACCACGGCATTGCAACCTAGCGTACGAGCGGCGGCCGAGCCTCGCTCGAGGGTCAGGACCCGAGGACGTAGAGCACTTAGATGAGCGGGGAAGGGGGAGACTGGCGTGAGCCCTACCTAGAAGCATCACCGTTAAGGCACAATCAGGCGCTGCGCAAAGGAATCACCTCAGGCTTGCTAAGATAACTCACCCATACATGTCAGCGTGAACCTCACCGTCTGATGTTTCCGACCCCCTCAATCTCACTTCGGCAATGCCACTTCCCTTTTCGGCCTCCAAGCAGCTGCTTGCACGCCAAAGGGGGCCTCTTGAGCATCGCACCTCAGGAGCTCTTACCGGACCTCGGTGTGACGCCCCGAGACTGTTGCGCCAGGTGTCTTCCCGTTATTCGCTGTTGTTTCCTTGTCATGTGCTTGCGTGTCATGCTTTTCATATCATGTCATCATGTGCATTTCATTTGCATACATGTTTGTCTCATGCATCCGAGCATTTTCCCTGTTGTCTGTTTTGCAATCTGGCGCTCCTATGTCATCCGACGTCTCCTTTTGCCTCTTTTCGTGTGCGGGTTTTAAACGTTCTCGGATTGGACCGAGACTTGCCAAGCGGCCTTGGTTTACTACCGGTAGACCGCCTGTCAAGTTTCATGCCATTCGGAGCTCGTTTGATAGCCCAACCGTTAAATATATAGCGGCACCATTGCCGATATTTTCGCCGGACGTTTCGGTCTCCGGAACAGTCGTCGGGCCTCAATTCTCTTCTCTCCTCTCAGCCCGAGGCCTCTCTTCTCAGCCCACCTAGTTCCCCCTCTGTCCGGAGCCGTCCGATCATGATACGAGGGTCCGAAAACGGATGAAACCCCCCAACCCTAATCCCTTTTTGCTATTTTGGACTAACCTAGCCCTCCACCTACCCCTAGCCCTTCCCTAACCTGCAGCCGCCGCCCTCCTCAGAATCCGCCCCTCCAGCCTCCTCCCCCACCGGTTTCAGTGCCCGGCCGACCCCGCTCCGCCACTTGGCGCCGCCGCCAGGTCCGGGCGCGCCACGTCGCCTCCTCGCGCCCGCCAGCCAATGCCCCACCGCCATGTGGCATCGCCACCTCACCCCGCGTTCCCGCGCCGCCAGGGCCCGCCAGGCCCGCAATAGGCCCGCCCGAGCCCATCGGGGCCCGACCGCGCCGCCTCCTGCTCCCTCGCCCCGATCTGGTTCGGGAGGAGCTCACCTCCTCTGCCTCGCCGCCTCACGTCCTCGCCGGACTGCGCTGCACCACCACCTCCGCGCCGCCCAGGAGCTCCGTAGCCTCGCCGCCGTCGCCGTCCCCCACTCCGACGCCGACTCCGGCCACCGTTCCCCGCATCAGCCACCGCCTCCTCCCCCGTGCCGGCGAGCAGCATCCCCAACTCTGGCGCCGTCTCCGGTGAACCTTGAACCGCGCGCCGCCCGATCCGGATCCAGATCTGGAAACCCTAGCTGGTTGACTTTTTGCTCCATTTTCAGTATTTTTTTGCATAATTCATCGCATCATAACTCTGAATCCGTGGCTCCGTTTTGGACGTGTAGCATATCGAAATGTTCGTCTCGATGAGTACTTCATTTCATCTCATTGCACCATGTTCATTTGAGTTCATCTTGATGCCCTAAATGTCGTTGCAAGAGTGCTAGTTTCTGTTAGTTTCAGTTTATTATCAGCAATTGGACATTTGTCATTTTTGCCATGATTAATGTGTGCCTCGTATGAACTTGAGCCCTACATGTGTTTTGTAGTATGCCATGCCATCTTCACAGGGGTGTATGCCATGTATTTTTGTGATCTTTGTGGTGACTAGCACAAGCATGCAAAGTAGCTCTCGTAATGTTGCTGATTTCAGGGACTTAGAAATCTTCTAAGTCTTTGTCCTGTCAATATTTTTATGCCATGTGTTCTTGTTGCTACAGAGTGATCCATGCCTCTTTTGAGCATGATCAGTAAGGGTGTTTTGTATATATTGTGGTGCTCTATCCATCCATGTCTTTGTTTGCAATTATGGAGCACCCTAGCTTGACTCAATCGAGCTCTACTTTTGCTATAAAATGTTCCTGGAAGAATGTTTACGTGTTAAGCATTTTTGCCGAGCTTGTTGTAGTTGATCCATGCATGCTATGTTGTTGTTCTTGCCATGTATAGCTTCTATGCCATGTCTACTTGCTGGGTGTATGCTTAGTTTGTCATGCAATGCCTTGTGGTGAGTGCATCGAGCTCGTAAACATGCCTACTTAATATCTGTTTTGCCATGTTCCAGTTTTTCTACTAAGTCTGAATCTGTTAATGATAATTGCTATGTTCACATGGTTGCCATTGTATTTTCTGATCCCTTTTGGCTTATGGTCAGTAAGGGACTTTTGTTATATGCTTTGAGTAGCTTCATGCCTTGCCTTGCTTTGCCATCTTATGTTCCTGTAGCATGTTGTTATCTTGCTCTAAACATTGCTTCCTGATGTTAAATTCCTGACATGTCGTTATTTTCACTAAGTCTGTAACCTGTTATCTTTTGCACTTTTGCCATGCTTGTTTGAACCTGCTATTGAGTGATTTAACCGTAGCTCAGTGTTCATCTTTTGTCAAGAATCTTGAGTGGATCCCTGCCAATTGTTTTGTTGCTATCTTAGAGTGATGTAGCATGTTGTTCTTGATGCATTTAGATGGTCGCATGTTGTTAATCGCAGATCAACGCCATATTTGTTTTGCTTGCCATTTCCAAACCGTGCATCCGATTCCGGTGATCTTTATATCGATTTCGACCGAAATCAACTCATCTTTGCAGTGGCACTCTTGGTTTTCCAAGTTGAGGCCAGGTTCAATCTTTCCTTTCTGAAACATGCATATGCATCGCATATCAAATCCCGCATATCATGCCATGTTTTGCATCATGTTGCTTGTGCATTGCACATGGTTGATTGTGTCTCCCTTTGCTTGTGTTCTTTCTTTGGGTAGAGCTGGGACACAAGTTCGTGTTCGAGGAGCCCGTTGAGTACGTTTACGAGGATCAAGATTTTGTCTTCTCGGAGATCTTTGCAGGCAAGATGACCATACCCTCGAAATCACTTCTATCTTTGCTTGCTAGTTTGCTCGCTCTTTTGCTATGCCTATGCTGCGATACCTACCACTTTCTTTATCATGCCTCCCATGTTGCTAAGCCAAGCCTCTAACCCACCTTATCCTAGCAAACCGTTGTTTGGCTATGTTACCGCTTTGCTCAGCCCCTCTTATAGCGTTGCTAGTTGCAGGTGAAGATTGGAGTTTGTTCCATGTTGGAACATGGATATTTTGTTGGGATATCACAATATCTCTTATTTAATTAATGCATCTATATACTTGGTAAAGGGTGGAAGGCTCGGCCTTATGCCCGGTGTTTTGTTCCACTCTTGCCGCCCTAGTTTCCATCATACCGGTGTTATGTTCCTTGATTTTGCGTTCCTTACATGGTTGGGTTATAATGGGAACCCCTTGACAGTTCGCCTTGAATAAAACTCCTCCAGCAAGGCCCAACATTGGTTTTACCATTTGTCACCTAGCCTTTTCTTTCCCATGGGTTCTGCAGACTCAAGGGTCATCTTTATTTAAACCCCCGGGCAAGTGCTCCTCTGAGTGTTGGTCCAACTAGAGCCCCTTGCAGCGCCACCTCGGGGAAACTCGAGGTATGGTTTTAGTTGTACGGATTGCTTATCTGGTGTGCCCTGAGAATGAGATATGTGCAGCTCCTATCGGGATTTGTTGGCACATTCAGGTGGCTTTGCTGGTTTAGTTTTACCATTGTTGAAATGTCTTGTAACTGGGATTCCGAGCCTGATCGGGTCTTCCTGGGAGAAGGAATATCCTTCGTTGACCGTGAGAGCTTGTGATGGGCTAAGTTGGGACACCCCTGCAGGGTTTTGATATTTCGAAATCCGTGCCCACGGTTATGGGCAGATGGGAATTTGTTAATGTCCGGTTGTAGAAAACCTTAAACTTATCTTAATTAAAATGCATCAACCGCGTGTGTAGCCGTGATGGTCTCTTTCCGGCAGAGTCCGGGAAGTGAACACGGTGTTGGAGTTATGCTTGAACGTAAGTAGTCTAGGATCACTTCTCGTTCACGACCGTGCTTTGCCTTCTCTTCCCGCTCTCATTTGCGTATGTTAGCCACCATATATGCTAGTGCTTGCTGCAGCTCCACCTCGTACCTTTTTCCTACCCATAAGCTTAAATAGTCTTGATTGCGAGGGTGTGAGATTGTTGAGTCCCCGTGACTCACAGATTACTTCCAAACCCAGTTTGCAGGTGCCGATGATACCGTGCAGGTGACGCAACCGAGATCAAGGAGGATCTTGAGGAAGATCTTGTTCATTATGTTGTTTTGTTTCGGTTGATCAGTAGTGGAGCCCAGTTGGGGCGATCGGGGACCTGTAGCATTAGGGGTAGTCTTCTTTTATTTTGGTTCCGTAGTCGGACCTTGATTTTATCTGGTTGATGTAATGCTTTATACATGTATTGTGTGAAGTGGCGATTGTAAGCCAACTATGTACCTCTTTTTTATTCAGTACATGGGATGTGTAAAGATTACCCCTCTTGCGACATTGCCTTCAATGCGGTTATGCCTCTAAGTCATGCTCCGACACGTGGGAGATATAGCCGCATCGAGGGTGCACTACAAAAAAATACACTTCCGTGATGATACGTGTTTGTCACTGTAGGTCGCTTTTTTTCATGCATGTACATCCATGAAAAATTTATGAAAGAATCAAGATAGTCATACCTGTGTTGTCGTAGAAGTGTTCCATGACATTACCAAAATTATCATCATGGAAGTGTCCATTTCCATGACGATAAATCGCGCGTCACAGAAGTGCTTTCGTCAAGGGTGACCGACACATGGCATCCACCATAACGGAATGCCGTTAAGCTATCAGGTCGGGTTTTGGATCTGATAACCCGTTAACAGGCCCAACCAATGGGAAATTTCCACGTGTAAAATTCTTATTGGCCGGACGAAACACGTGTCAGCTCGTCAGTGGGTCAGATAGGCGCCTATGATATGTTGACACGTGGCATGGCCTAATAGAGGCCCATTCTTGTGAAAAGGTCGGCCCGTTTGACTTGGTCAAAAGGTGGCGGCCCGGCCCATGGAAAGCCTGTTAACGGCCTGTTCGCATATAGCCCATTTACAGCCCGCTAACCCAAGGCCCGTTACGCCCTATCCAAATTAGGCCCAGTAGCGTCATCTGGGCCATCCAATATGATTCCAGCCCGCTTTCACTTCTGTCCCATGTATGGCCCATGACATCTTTCGGCCCATATGAGGCCCTAAGTAACTCTTGGCCTATTAATGGCCCGTGGTGAAACTGGCCCGTAATGAACAGTGTATCACTTTATACCCATTAACGGCCCGTTATTCCGTTGGGCCGTTTCCAGCCCATGTTATCTTTCGGCCTTCTCAGAGCCCATTTATTCTTGGGCTCATTTCTAGCATTCGCTTACTTACGGCCCGTTACTGTCATTTTCTGCTTGTGGGCCAAATTCAGCCCGTAGTTACAGTCGGCCCGTTTGTGGTCCGTTAATACGTTGGGCCGTTTTCATAGCGTCATCAAATACGGCCTATTAACGATGGCCCGTTACGGTCGGCCCATGAACGGACAATTCCAACTCTAGCCCGTTTACGGCCATAATGTGGCCTGTTATTTGCCCATGTTTGGCCAATCGATCATACGGCCCGTATAAGGCCCATTGATGATACGGCCCGTAGAAGGCCCATTGTTTCTACGGCCCGTAGAAGGCCTACTGTTTCTACGGCCCGTAGAAGGCCCACTGTTTCTATGGCCCGTAGGAGGCCCGGTGTCACTACAGTAAATATTAGCCCATGGTTATTGTGGCCTAGTTTTAAAAAATAGGTTACTGCAGCCACTAGTTAACCGCGGAAGAAGAACTACAATGACTACAATCAAACAAATAAACAAGACAACAAGGAAATAAATAAGCAAGCAACTAACGCTAGGCTATCACAGCTATTACATCCACTGGGCATCAAAGTTCGCCACCAGTGCAAATATAGGGAACAAAGCAGCATATCATATACACTGGCAGTCAAAATTGGCCACCAGTGCAAATAAACACGGCAGCAAAACAAGAGCATAACTGAAACAACTTCATAAGAGCTCAAGAAACGTGATCCTGGGTATCCACCATGCTGGCAATAAGCTGAGCTAGCTGATTAGCTTTGTCCTGTTTGGCGCTAAAATCCTCCAACGCTTGTTGTTGCACCAGAAAGTATGCATCTGAATGCTCCAGGGACTTCCACAGTCCTTCCGCTTCTTGTCGCAGCACAGCTGAACGATGTCTTTCAGCTTATAGTTGAGACTCAAGAAACCGAACTGATTCAGACAGTGAGTTTGAATAGCTTGTGCAAGCGGTAGTGGCCAGTAACTCCAACACTAAACCAGGACAGGATGTGTCACTATCCTGAACCTTATCTGCATTACTTCCTTTACCGTTGCTTAATAAGGCACTCTTCCCCAATATTCTGTCAGCATTCTAAAAGAAGAAACAAGCAGACACATAACAATTTTAGCATGTACTAGTATATGAAACTCATTTTGGTGAACCAGTTCATTAGTAAGGTGGACAGGATTAAACTACCAAGTCTTCTA
Organism: Triticum urartu; assembly: GCF_056163025.1. Lineage (NCBI taxonomy): Eukaryota > Viridiplantae > Streptophyta > Magnoliopsida > Poales > Poaceae > Triticum > Triticum urartu. The sequence continues at coordinate 504,621,649 of NC_141873.1, read as the reverse complement.
TTGCCAAGTACTAGTACATAATAAAAGCATCAAACAAACATATATATATATATCCTATGGTAGCAATGGAATCTTAAATTAGAACAATTGTTCTTCAGGTTTAGGCACTTGTTCTACATGAACAGAGTACATTAAGACGCAAGAATATAATACTTAAAAATAGAAAATGAGCTCATAGACCTTACCACATTCTTAGTTCGGGACCAGTACAGAACAAGGCGTTCCCAATCATCGTCCAGTAAATGTGTCTCAGGAGAACGTAAGGGAATTTGATGAGTTTCTTTGCCGGTGAAGTACGTTTTCTTCAGGTAATTCCGATACTGCCACCAAGCATTCTTGAAGATAGCAGAGGTATTAGCACAGGTTACCTCATCCTGAGTTTCCAAATCGGTCCTTCTCTATAGAGAAAAATGGGAAAATTTGCTGTATTATAACCATCATGGAGGTAGGATGTATGGGATGAAGCAAAGTAATTGCCATGAATAAAATTACTTACACATAACTCCTAGACAAACACCTGCAACTGGCATTTTCCTTCATCTTCAATATAATATTTCCAAGATGGGAAGATACGCACATACGATTTAACAACATCAAATGCGATAGATGCTAAACTACGACTAGCTGGTTGTGCTTCCTCCACAGGAGTAGGCGTACTAACTGGTGGAGTTGGGGTTCGCCATGATAGTGCTGGCCCTTTGGGAACTGGAGCTGCCTTACTAACTGCTCTTGTTTGGGAGCTCTGTGGTGGAGATGGTGATGTGTCAACAGGAACTAGGTTACTATCGGTTGGGGTTGGGGTTAGATTGGGTGGAGCTGGTTCTCTGTCCATCGTAGTAGGGGTACAATCTGCGAGAGTTTGGGTTATGTGTGGTAGGGCTGGTTCTTGTGCATGTACAACCGGGTGCTATCTCCACCAAGAGGTAGCACTGTTTTATTTGAAGACCGTGTTTTTAGTCCGCTAGATACTGGCATCACCTGCTCCAATTCAAATGGCTGATAAACAGGAAACATAGTTGAATGTACAAACATTGTATGAGAGACAGATGCAATAGATAGTGTGGAAAAAAGAGGGCATGAAATAGTTGACATGTATATTGTTTAACTAAAATGGATAGCATGACATAATTTCACATATATGATGTCTATCTAAACTGGATAGCATAGCATAACATAATTCAAAGATATGATGAATAACTAAACAGGATCACATGACATAATTTACCTACATGTTATCTAAGTAATCAGGATCGCATCATTTAATTCACATATGTGATTTATATGCTAAACAGAGGGCATTCGATATGATGTCTGAACTAAGAACATGGTGTTGAATATTGTGTATATGATGTCTAAACTTTGCAATGCAAGACACCGTATGCATGATATGAGTAGTATAACCGTGACAAGTTAGAGCATACACCTTAGTGGGGGAATAGGACTGGTCATCTGTCTCTGAATCCATCTCTGAGGAGCTATCGGGACCCAACAAGAGATCTGCTTCGACAGGTAGCACTGTCTGCTCTGAAGGCCTTGTTTTCAATCCAGATTTTTCCATCTACCACCCAAATGGCTGATTCACAGGAAGAGTAGTTTAATGTACAAACATTGTCGACAAATGGAAATGTAATGAAGAAAAGGATGGGCAAGATATCATTCAAATATATGATGCCTGGTTAAACAGGATGGCATTGCACATTTCACATTTATTATGGCTGGCTAAAAGACATGAGACTGCATAATTCCCATATATGATATAGAAACTAAACATGTGGCATTACAGAACATGTCTAAACTAAGCAGATGACCTATATGATGTCAAAAGTAGGCACTGCAAGGCAACATATGCATGATATGACTAACATCATCATGCCAAGGTAGAGCAAACACCTTGGGGGGTAAATAGGAGTGGTCAGCGGCATCCAAATCCGCCTCAGAACAGATATCTTCCTCTGGATTACAATCTAGAGAGGGGTGGGGAGGGTTTCCCATTGAACGCACCATGGAGCGATGTCTGCATGACATTGTATTGCCGCGCAAAACTCTTCTCTTTTTCTCTACATGTTCAGCATGACTGTGTACTATATCTGACATGCATACGAAAAAAATATGGTGAGATTATGTAAGGAGAGCATGCAGAAATTTAGAGTGATGGTAACAACCAGTGGATCGATGTTTTTCCGTTGAACCAAAATAGCCCTAATGATCGACGTGAATGTATAGTAATAAGTGATGCAACAAGTGTACAACCTCTTTGCCGTAGCCTTGTCAACCTCAGCCTCATTAGGTTGGTCGCTGAAGCAGTTGAGGCAGAGTTGGCTGTCGGAGGTGTGGAGGAAGATCTGAGGAATCTGTAGATGGCGTCCAGGGCACTGCTCTGTTGTGATGGATCGTTCTGTCGTTGGAGCAGCTCCGGTGAGCCGTAAGACGTCAAGGCTAAAGCAGCACAAGACAGACATCGTCAATCTCAAGTGGGATTCTAATAGCATCTCCAGTAGATGATGTAAAATGGATGTAAAATTAACATCACCAAAAACCACCTGACTACAACAGATGAGGTAAAAACTGTCGACTCTGAACTTAACTCTCGAAACTAAAATTTACTGTGGAATCTGAATGCTACTGTCGAAACTGAACGCAATGGTAGCAGAGAGGCACTTGACATGTAGTTTAGGGAGGGCCTGCAGTTCATCTTCAACATGTACCCCCTGAGCCGCCAGCCACCACCGGCCGAACCGCCGGCCCCAGCGCTGCCTCGCCGCCCCAAAACAACTCGCCACTGCCACCCCGGCCAGCCCTCTAGGCCCCCCACCCTGAACCCTAAGATAGATAGTGGGGTACCTCTCTAGAGAGCCCCCGTCCCCGTTGCGGGTGGTTCTTCCTTAACTCCGGCGAGCCCCCCCCCCCCCCCGCAACCCCTGAAAATCGACTGACCCAAAAGTCGATTCAGTTGACTGAAGTGTGGCTTAATCAGAGCAGAGCAGCAGCACGAGCGAGGGGGAGAGCAGCAGCAGCAGCTGGGCGAGCGAGCGATCGAGCGAGAGCCGGAGCAGCAGCAACAGATCCGGCTGGTATGGACGCCGCCGCCGAAGGGGCCTCGCACTAGGGGAGAGCCGTCGTGGAGATGTCGACCGCGGCGCCGGCTTCAAGGTAGCCGCTCCATGCGGGTGCGTGATGGAGCACCGTCGGCGCCAGGAGGTCGAGTTAAGGAGAAGGTGCGATGCGATGAGTGTACAACCTCTTTGGTGGCACCGAGTAGGCCTCGGCTTCGTCCGAGGAGTTGGTGAGGATGTTGTGGTTCCTGTGGAGCAGGTTAAGGTGGCGCTGTGGGGATGGAGCAGCCGCGATAGACGAGGCGATCGTCGGAGCAGCTCCTTGGAGGTGGAGGACGGGGCGGCTGAACCGGCGGGACAGCGAGATGGACGACGGATCCTCATCCGGGGAGGTGGACGAGGGACGTCGAGCTGTTGTGGTGGACGACATCGTCGGGGAAGAGGCTCCAACTGGGCAGCGGTGACGTGGCGGACGGAGGAGCGTGGGGTTTCGTGGCTGGAGCAGAGAGGTTATGGCGGCCCGGGATTTCGAATGGCGAAAAGGGGGCAATGGGAGGGGGTGAAGCACGACTTAGGAACACGCTTGTCCAAAATGTAGGGTGTGTTACAAAAGTACCCCCCACCGATTTGAACTAGCGGCCCTTTCGGCTCAGGGTTAGAAGGGGGATTTCACGTGTCGGGATTTGGCAGCTGGAGGGAGTTTTCCCGCGCGTTGTAATTTCGGGATAGCAAGGCGCGGGTTGTGAAGGCGCCAGTTTTGGGAGCACGATATCAGAATTTTCGGGATATAACAAGACGCGGGTTGAATTTTAGGGACAAGGCTAACATGTAGTAATATTGTACTTGTACGTACCTAATCAATTCGCACTTCCCTCAACCAAAAATAAAACGAAAAAAATAAAACTATTCACACCACACAAAGAGAGAGTCTTGCCCCGTTTTACTATACAAATGCTATTCAAAGCTACTCCCTCCTTCCATCTATATAGGGCCTTGTCGGTGTCAAACCGGCGGCTCTCGGGTAGGGGGTCCCGAACTGTGCGTCTAGGCCGGATGGTAACCGGAGGCAGGGGACACAAAGTTTTACCCAGGTTCGGGCCCTCTTGATGCAGGTAAAACCCTACGTCCTGCTTGATTAATATTGATGATATGGGTAGTGCTGAGGATATAACCACTGAGGGTAAACCACCCAGGAGGGGCCGGTTCACCTTCAGTTATACTGAAGCCTAAGGAAACCCAGAAGATGGCGCTTTACGGATGAAGCTTAGAGGCCCAGAGCCCGCAGGTGATTTAGGGCCCATGATAGTAAACCGCCATGATTGTATAAACTTGCATTGTAAGATAAGAAAGAAGAGACCGAGGCAGACACTTGTATGAGCCAGCCTCGGGACTCTGTAGACCGGCCGGGGTCCTCCTGAGTATATAAAGGGGTGACCCGGCGGCGGTTCAGGGGTAGAGAACAACAACTCGAAGCCAGGCAAAGCGGATTCGCTCCCTGGCCTTCGAAACCCCAGCAATACCAATCACAACTAGACGTAGGCTTTTACCTTCATCGAAGGGGCCGAACTAGTATAAAACTCTCGTGTCCCCTTGTCCGGTTTAACCCCTTCAAGCTAACCCGTAGCGATGGCTCCACGACTAAGTCCTTTCATGAGGACATCCGCCGTGACAATTCCACGACAGTTGGCGCCCACCGTGGGGCTATCGCACGATGGTTTCGAGTTCTTGAAAAGCAGCTTCGATGGACTTAAGGGATACGCTGTGGGCCGGATGACGAAGAGTCACCGCGGCAAGCTCTACATCGACAGTGCAGGATGGGGTCCCGAGGCTGATTCAATCAAATACGGGTACCGGGTCCCCTTTGGTGGGATTCACGTCTTCATAGGCAAGATCGGCGAACCGGCCCCCGAGCCGGACACCTGCACCGACATCATCGAGACGGCTCGGCGTGCAAGTTCTTCACCGGTTCAGCCTGAGGCAAGGCATGTTTTCGTAGGTGTCGTCCATGGTTCGGGGTACGAGGAGGAACCGGTCTCCGATGGAGAAACCGTAGCCCGCAGCGGTGACGAGTCTTCCGGAGAAACTGAATCGCTTTACCAGTTGCACGACGGCCGGATTGAGGAAGGATCTGAGAGCAACAGTATTCCGGATTCCCCCGGTCTGCCAAACCGGGCCGCCGTCTTCATGGCCGGCACACGACCAGCGCCTCATTCATCTACCACCGCAGCAATGCTCTCCGGTTCAACGATGGCCACGCCAGCAGGGGCAGGAAGCTCGGCGCCGCCTCCAACCCAAGTCTTGTCTGATTTGTTTGACGCTCTAGCGGCACTGATGTCCGTGGAGGTAGACGCAGCAGCCAGGGATCAGCACGATGCGGAGATTCTAAAGGTGAAAGATCAGATAGCCCAGGCTAAAGCGGACCTGGCAGCAGAGAACGCCAGGATGGCCACAGAGCGGGCCGAGTTGGAAGCGCAGGCTTATCGGATTAGACTGGATCAGAATGCTTCAGAAGAGGTCATGAGAAGAAGGTACCGATCACGTCTCCCGTCGGTTTATGAGCCGCAAAATCTTTTCAACACGCCAGGTGCAGGAGCTGGTAACCAACCCGCGCCAAACCGGGCGGGGGCACCGGAAGCAGGAGCGCCGGTTCAGCCACGCGCAACAGACCCGCCTTGCCAGAACAACGTTGTATCATCAACGCCGCCCGGGCATTATTCCAACCCGTTGGATAATATTGTGGCCGCCGCTTCGCGCCTAGCGGCTCTCCCAACCGACGGCGAATCACCAGTCGCAGTGGAAGCGTGTCGGGCTAGGGATCTCCTTCAGACAGCACTGAATCAACAGCAAGCATATTCACACAGCCGTGAGAGGATTCATTCCACTCCCCATCCAAGCCGGAGTTACAGCAGACACGTGGAAGACGAACCGGCCGTGTCCAGTAGTGCGCGCCACCGAGATTCGCCACGGGGGAACAACCCGGTTGGGGGAGGTGCTAATGCGCAAGATGTTGTGGACCACGGCCGCGCACGACGGGAGGCCGAGTTGACAGCTCGACATGAAGCACGACAACATACTCCGGTTCAGCCCACTGCCTCCGTGGAGCCATGGGTACCATGTTTAACTCCCGCATTGCGTAATGTGCGGTTGCCCAAGGATTTCAAGGGAGCTCGTAAGGTACCAAATTACACCGCCGATTTGCAGCCAAAGGCGTGGGTGGAGAGCTATGAGATGGCAATGGAGATGTTAGATGTGGATGAGGCGGTATGTGCTAAATATTTCACCATGATGCTGGAAGGAACAGCTCGCACTTGGTTGAAGAGCTTGCCAACCAACTCTATCGATTCATGGGCCGAATTAAAGTGTCGGTTTATCCAGAACTTCAAGGATACGTGCAAGCAGCCGATGTCAATTGTAGATCTGGCCGCTTGTGTCCAAGAAGAAGGGGAGTCCACGACCCATTGGGTTAAACGGGTCTCGACGATTTTGCATTCATCAGATCGTATTAATGCAGACACCGCGGTATTAACGTTAGAGGGCAATTTCCGTTTCAAGCCGTTGAAACAGAAGTTGGGAAGGCTCAAACGACATTGCAACGACATGTCAACGCTCATGGCCGCTTTAGTTAAGTATGCCGATTCAGATAATACCAAGGATCCGGATTCAGAGGAGGACAAACCGGAGAAGGGAAAGAAGAACGGCGGTGCAAAAGGGCAGCACCACAACCAAGGGGGCCATGGGAATAACAGTAAGCATAAAGCGGATAATTTAGATTTGGTGGCTAACACAAATATGCAGCGTCGCAGAGGTAAACCGCCCCAGCGCGGTGGAGGGATGAATCTGGAGCGTTTGTTAAACCAGCCCTGCCCGAAGCATGGAACCAAGGAGACCCCTTCCACACATCTTTGGAAGGATTGTCACATAATGAGGGAGTTCAAAAATTCTGATTTATACCGGTATGATCAGGATCCACCGGGCGGTTCAGGCCCAGGTTTCCATGGGGGCGGCGGTTCAAGATCTGGATTTCAGAACAACCAGGGCCATTAGAACAACCATGGTAATAACCAGCAGAATAACCAAGGGAATCAGCAACAGTCAGGTTACCAGAGTCACCCCAAACTGTTGAACAGCGGACAGTATCATGTGTTCACTACTAGCCTGTGAAAGCGGGATCAGAAACTTCACAAGAGGGCAGTCAATACTGTTGAACCGGCCGTACCACATTATCTACGATGGTCGGAGCAACCCATTGTATGGAGCAGAGAGGATCACCCACCCCGGGTTGACAATCCGGGTCAACTAGCTTTGGTGGTAGCCTCTCAGGTGGGGGGCTATAAGTTTACCAAGGTTCTGATGGATGGAGGGAGCAGTATCAACATCCTGTACTATGAGACTTTCCGTCGCATGGGATTGACAGATAAGAGTCTTAAACCATCAAACACTATTTTTCATGGTGTAGTACCAGGTAAATTGGCATACCCTGTGGGAAAGATTGCTTTGGAAGTCGTGTTTGGAGATGAGCTTGATTCTAGGTCTGAGACGTTGACCTTTGAGGTGGTGAAAATCCAGAGTCCATATCACGCGCTATTTGGACGGCCGGCTTACGCAAAGTTCATGGCGAGACCCTGTTATGTTTATCTACAGCTCAAAATGCTGGGTTATAAGGGGACGATCACAGTACATGGGAGTCGAAAGATTGCCTTGGATTGCGAGGAAGGTGAAGCGGCCTATGCTGAATCGGTTTGTGCAACAGAGGAGCTGAAATTCTATAAAGACAATGTTGATCCGGCGGGCATGCCCCTCTGAAGAAACCTACGACTGAGCATGACCCGGCCCTGACGTTCAAACCGGCTAATGAGACTAAACTCGTTGACTTCATCCCTGGCGATTCATCCAAGCAGTTTAGTATCAGTGCAAATTTGGATCCAAAATAGGAAAGCGTGCTCATCGAGTTCATCCGTGAGAACCGGGACATCTTTGCATGGAAACCTTATGATATGCCAGGTGTACTGAGGGAACTCGCTGAGCACACTCTAAATATTGATCCTAAGTTTAAACCGGTCAAGCAGTACCTTCACCGTTTTAACGAAGAAAGACGTAAGGCCATCGGTGAAGAGGTAGCCCGGCTACTGGCAGCTGGGTTTATTGTCGACGTGTTTCATCCCGAATGGTTGGCTAATCCGGTGCTTGTTCTTAAGAAAAATGGCACTTGGCGTATGTGTGTGGACTACACTGATTTGAATAAAGCTTGCCCGGCAGATCCTTTTGCTCTCCCATGTATTATTCAGATCATTGATGCAACTGCGGGTTGTGAGTGCCTGTGTTTCCTGGATGCTTATTCAGGTTATCATCAGATTAAAATGGCAGTTAAGGACCAGGAGAAGACGGCCTTCATCACCCCCTTTGGAGCCTTCTGCTATGTTTCTATGCCCTTTGGGCTCAAGAGTGCCCAAGCAACCTACCAGCCTTGTGTGCAAAATTGTCTTCACAAGCAGATCGGGCGTAATGTTCATGCTTATGTGGATGATATTGTGGTGAAGTCTAGGAAGTAGGAAACCCTGATAAATGATCTCAAGGAAACGTTCGACAATCTTTGGGTTTATAAAATGATGCTCAACCCGGACAAATGCGTTTTTGGTGTTCCAGTAGGCAAACTCTTGGGTTTTCTTGTGTCTAACAGAGGTATTGAGGCAAATCCAGAAAAGATCAAAGCAATCACATCCTTGGCTAAACTGGCATGTATCAATGATGTTCAGCGTCTGGCGGGCCGGATTGCAGCCCTCAGCCAATTTATCAGCCGTTTGGGAGAGAAGGCGATTCCCCTCTATCATATGTTGAAGAAAACAGATAAATTCGTCTGGAGTGACGCCGCCAATGCGGCATTCGAGGAATTGAAGCGGCAGCTAGCTGAACCGCCAGTCCTCGCTGCTCCAGTTGATAATGAACCTCTATTGTTGTACGTGGCTGCCAATGCCCGAGGGGTCAGTGTGGCGATTTTAATTGACTGTAAGGAGGCCGGAAAAGAATATCCGGTTCAACGACCAGTTTATTATATCAGTGAGGTACTGATCGAATCAAAGCAAAGATATCCGCATTGGCAGAATCTAGTGTATGGAGTTTTTATGGCAAGTAGGAAACTCAAGCAATATTTTCAAGGCCATCCTATCACAGCGGTCAGCTCTGCTCCCTTGGGCGATATAATCCAGAATAGAGAGGCAACTGGCCATTGCGAAGTGGGCAATCGAGCTTGGTCCCCACGGTTTGAAGTATACGCCCCGAACAGCCATCAAATCTCAGGCGCTTGTAGACTTCATCAATGATTGGACCGAGTTATAGGCACCAGAGGACAAACCGGATAATACATACTGGACCATTCACTTTGATGGATCCAGGCAACTGGAAGGCTTGGGGGCTTGATATGGTTTGGAGATAAGATTTGTTATGTTCTCCGCTTAATGTTTCCTTGTACTAACAATGCAGCGGAGTACGAGGCCTTGCTCAACGGTCTTCGTGTAGCTAATGAAATGAACTTAAGCCGGGTCCAATGCTTTGGAGATTCTGATCTGGTGGCTCAGCAAGTTTCTGGTACTTGGGATTCTAAGGACCCGCTCATGGCGGATTATAGGCACGAGCTGGATATTGTAGCAGGTCACTTTAAGGGTTATCATGTGGAGCACATCGACCGGTGCAAGAATGAAGCAGCAGATGCTCTAAGCCGACTGGGATCTCAGCGTAAGCCGGTACCACCTAATACCTTTCTAGATATCTTGCATAACCCATCTGTAAAGTTGCCTACAGAGGAGGATTTAGCTGTTCCTGATCCGGAGGCCCAGTTGGTAGCCGTTTTACATCCCACTCCGGATTGGACGGTTCCATATTTGGTGTATCTGAACCGGGGTCAATTACCAGAAGACGAACTTTTCGCCAGGCAGATAGTCCGGCGGTCCAAGTCTATGGTTGTTCACAATGGTGAGTTGCACCGTTCTAGCGTTTCAGGTGTATCCCAACGTTGTGTTTCTCCTAAAGAAGGAAAAGAGATTCTATGGGAAATCCATGAAGGGGATTGCGGTCACCATGCCGGCTCAAAGTCCTTGGTTGCTAAGGCTTTCTGACACGGGTTCTACTGGTTGACAGCTCATTCTGATGCGGAAGACTTGGTAAAGCAGTGTGACGCTTGTCAGAAATTTTCACGTCAAGCTCATGTTCCTGCTCAGGAGTTACGCATGATCCCCATCACTTGGCCGTTTGCTACTTGGGGGCTTGATATGGTTGGACCCTTTAAGCGTTCTAAGGACAAGAAGACCCACTTGTTGGTGGCGGTTGACAAGTTCACCAAATGGGTTGAAGCGGAGCCCGTCAGTAAATGTGATGCAGCCACATCGGTTCAATTTCTCAAAAAGATTATTTTTCCATTTCGGTTTTCCACATAGCATCATCACAGATAATGGTACGAACCTTTCTAAAGGTGAGATGGAGGAGTTCTGCCAACGAGAGCACATCCGGCTTGATGTAGCGTCTGTGGCTCACCCCCAGTCTAATGGTCAAGCTGAGAGGGCGAATCAAGAAATCCTGAAGGGTATCAAGCCTTGGCTCATGGTCCCTTTGAAGCGGACGCCAGGTTGTTGGGTGGGAGAATTACCATCTGTGTTATGGAGCATAAATACCACCCCAAACCGATCTACGGGATATACACCCTTTTTCCTGGTCTATGGGGCTGAGGCTGTCCTCCCAAGTGATATTCGTCACGACTCACCCCGGGTCGCGAATTATGTTGAAGCGGACAACGAGCAAGCACGCCAAGAGGCGCTGGACCTGTTAGATGAGAAGCGAGACATGGCTTTGGCTCGGTCGGCGGTTTATCAACAAGACCAGTGGCGTTATCACAGCCGCCGGGTTAAGACAAGAACCTTTCAAGAAGGTGATTTGGTACTTCGGCTCATTCAAGACCAGACTGATATGCACAAGTTATCCCCACCTTGGGAAGGGCCTTTTGTGGTCAGCAAAAATCTACACAATGGATCATACTACCTCATTGACGTTCGAGAAGACTCACGTAGCTCTGAGGAGGAGACCCGGCGGCCATGGAACATAGCTCTCCTACGGCCTTATTACACTTGAAGCCACAGGCTTTTCATATGTACATATTTCAACAATGTATATAGTATGATCAATATAATAAACCGACATCCTTGCTATCAAGCAGGGTCGCCCCCGTTTTTCCTTCAAATATCTGTTAACTTGGGGGCTTCAGCTAATAACACGAAGTACTACCTGTTAGCCCGGCTACTATGCCACCATCTAGCTGGGGGCTTCACACCCAAGGGGCCAAAGAGGGATTGATTGCGCAAAGCACGACTCAAACATAGGCACCCATTGAGCACAGCTCACAAAGTTACTTGGGGGCTTTTTGTGTCAAATACCAAAGAGTTTGAAAGGACCCTTGTACCTGGGTATCGACCCACGGCTTGGAAGCCTGGTGTATTCACCTAAAACCCCGGGTTAACCTGCCTTCATCAAGTAAGCCACTCCTATCCAGGTAATCCTGGCACGACCCGTCGAACGTTTGACAGTTACTCTCATTGAGACCCTAAACTTGTCAAAGTTAAAACGATGATTGGTTAGTTGGAGGGCCATCTTAAAAGGTTTTGTCAAAATGGTTTAACTCAGTGGCCTGGCAGCCCATGAAAAGCCTCGATTTGGGCCTGGCAGCCCTTGAAAAGCCTCGACTACGGTTTTTTGTTTGCTTTTTTGCCAAGTTTTTGTTTTTCGTAAGGTCTACGTTAAACCGGAGTTTTTTAACCCGGCATGGATTATGGATCTTCTGTTAAAGTATACAATTAAAGGTAATCCGGCATCCTTCAAAACCGGTCTGGCTTTGACACTTTGTCTCCAGCAATCGGCCGGTGTTCATCACAACCCGGTTCTATATCATGTATGTGTACCAACATGGCATGGTGGAAGTTGGGTTTTCACCCTTCTTCAAATCACAATTGGTAAACCAAAAACAATGTTTTATATCACAGGTATGATTTATTATTGCTGCAACCGTAGTTGCTTACCAAGTTGTGTTGGATATTTTGACCCGTCTGGTGGTAAACCGCTTGGACAGATTTTCCTTATGCAGGCACAGGGATTGCATAATATTGTAAAAATACATAAGCCAGTACTGAAATTCTCATGACAAATCAACGCAAAGTGTATCCCGGTGCACGAGGGCAACGGATCAAAGTATTTTCACTAGCTTATTACAAGGCGCTTGAAGGCCCAAAATATGGTGTTTTCAGCAGAACAAGGTTTATGGAGCATCACTCTGATTGCCGGATCAAGTCTCATTACCATGTTGATGCGAAGTTGATGGGTCATCTGGCATCGGCTCAGCCTCCTCCTTCCCACCTAGCGGCTGGAAGTTTGTAGTGGTCCAGTCAATCCGGGTTAAGGCCTGAAAGATAGCTTCTTCACTGATAAGTTCTGACGGATCAATGTCAGGGGCATAAGTGTGCTTATGGATTCCTGGAATAAGATTTTGCGCCTCCGGAATGACAGGGTTAATCCGTTTGTTGTTGGCATCATAATAAGACCGGTGAACCGTCAAGTTAGCATCTTCTGCCAGCTGACTCGCCAGAGGACGCATTTCCCTTGTCACTCTTTTAAGGGATGCAGCATCAAAATCTGCTCCGTTTTCTTGTGTGCTTGGAAAGCCTTTGGCAAGGTCAACCGGATCCAAGTCAGCTATTCACGCTTTGGCTCGGGTAAGTGCCAACAAAGCGCCGGCCCTGGCAGCAGATCGCTTCACCTCTTCTAGTTGTGCTGGTACCATGGATAGCCTTGCCAGAGTGTCCTTGATCAGTGTTGGGGCCGGATTATCATAGGATGCTGCGCAGATAACCCGTTGAGCACCGGTGTATAGTTGTTCAAGAAGAGTATATGTTGCTTTCAGCTTCATCCGTACATCTGAGCCCAAATGAGTAATGCGGCTACCTGCAACGGTTTAAGAAATTCATATTTCAACCGGCACCTTACAAGATGGATATTTCAGATACCTTGCCAGGAGTACTTACCAAATACTGCGGAGGTCATGGCATTCACTTGATGCTTCAACCCAGAAAGTTCTTCTGCCACCGGTTAAGAGCAGATTCGGCATCTTCAGCCTGTTTCAGCAATGTGCCCTTCTTAGTGTCCCAATTGGCACGTTCCGTCTTGAATTCTTCCTTCAATCGTTCTATGGAAGTTAAAGCGGCTCGAAGTTCATCTTTGGCTTTAGACGATTCTTCTTGATGAGATTTGATACTCTCTTGAAGATCAGCAATCTGCATCCGTTGATGGTTTATGTCAGCCTGCAAACATCAGAGGAGCATATCAATGTTTTATCAAAAGTCCCAAGCATACAACTGGTTCTACACTTGGCACTTGGGGGCTAATGCGGATTGCTTCTTTCTTACTGCTTATTCAAAGTCCCAAGGATTCATACAAGTTTCAATCCTGGCACTTGGGGGCTAATGCAGATTACTTCTTTCTTATTGCTTATTCAAAGTCCCAAGGATTCATACAAGTTTCAATCCTGGCACTTGGGGGCTAATGTGTATTTGTTCAAATTACTTAAAAGTCAACAATGTGCAATTTGGAAATTCAAAGTCCCGGTTTGTTTTTACAAGCTAAACCGACCCTTGGGAGCTACAGGATACAAGGCACTTAAAATACAAAGATAAGGAGGAAAATGTTTACCTCATAACGTTCCTTCATCAGATTTACCAAGTCAGCCTCATTGTCTCGGCTTGTATAAAGCCGGTTCAAGAATCCGGAATGAAGATCCTGGGCAGAAAGATTAGCATATTTTGACATATCAGTTTCTGTCTTCCTCTTGCCCATTGAAATAAACTCATCCTTGGCGGTATGTTTTGCCAAGATAACTGGATTGCCCGGAGCGGTATAAGCAGTGCCTGTAACAATAACGTCATCGTCTTTGGCTGGGCTTGGCGGATTAGCACTTGACTTCAGTGGATCAGCAACTGGACTTGCAGGCATAGCATGTGGACTTGAAGTATCCTCATGTATGGCCGGATCAGCTTCCGGCGAATTAGCATTGATAGTTGGCTCTGGTGGGACAAAATCATCCATGAGATTATCAAGATCTTTATCAAGATTCTCAGGAGCTTTCTCTGGTTCAACTTCACCGGTAGGGGCACTGGTCTTGGCCTTCTTACTCAAACGAGCTTGAGCACTAATATTAAAACAAGGATTAGCATGATCAACTGAGCTATGAAAGAGAAGAGAAGATTACACACTTACCCAGGGACGGTTTTCAGTGGAGGCAGTTGAGTGGTTGATGAACTGCCAGACGAATTAGAAGATGCCTGATAATTTGAATCAGATGAATTGAGAGGGCATCGGAAGAAACCTTTCAAAAGATAACGTTTTTCAGGAGAACAAGCAACCTCTAGACGACGTTTCTGGTTTGGGGTATGAGGTAAACCGGAAGAAGTGATCTGTTGACCACTGTGCCGGGTTGTGCGACGCCCTTCGGTTTGATGTGTCTTCAAAGAAAGTTTTTTGATCCAAATGAGCAACAGGGTGAGAGCATTTCACTTTCTGAGCTTTACGGCAAAATCGTTGAACCGGCACAGGTTCTGAGTCAGAAAGACAAATTACCTCAACATGATCTGCATGGCTGGCCTCCGCATCATCCTAGGAGTAATCATTATTAGTAAAATATATAAATAGAAGTCAAGGGAGTCAAATTTTACCTCTTCAGCCGAGTCACTGACATCTTCTGGCGGTCCCGAAGACTCAGCAGTTTTCTTTTTGGCAGCTCTCTTGATGACCTTGGTCTTACCACGAGGAGCCTTAGCTACTTTATCTTGAGATTTCCTTTTCCAAAAGGAGCTACTGGCCTATGAGATTGCACAAAAGGATTATTATAGCAGTGTCAAAGCAAAGAAGGATCAGGAAAAGTACAAGGTTAAAGTCTTTACCACTGGCCGTTTGTTGGAGGTGTAAAAAGGACGCAGACCAATTTGAGTACATACGGTGAGCGGTTCATCAAGTATTTTCTTTACACTTTCACTGACTTCATCGTCAGTCAGTTCTATTTCATTAAACCGTTGTGGATCATTGGTGTTGCCGGTATATTCAAACATCAATCCGGGCCGGCGGCTTAAAGGAAGAATGCACCATGAAATCCAGCATCGGACAAGATCAACCCCAGTTAAACCGTTGGCAAGGAGAGCCCGAAGTTTGGCGAGTTGAGGTGCATAGGCTTGTTGGTCTTTGGCAGGCAATCGCTGAGGTAAAGGGTGATTATTGCTGAGTCGGTGCGGACGGTAGCCCGGTAAGGGATTCTCTTCAGCAGGGGCAGTATTCTGACAGTAGAACCAGGTTTGGTTCCAGTCTTTTGGATGGCTATGAAGTTTGGCGTGAGGAAAGTCAACTTCTTTCCTCTTTGGATCGACACACCGCCAAGTTCAGTATTGGTTCCATCAGAAAATTCCGTCCGGCGGTTTAAGTGAAAGAGATCTAGAAAGAGGTCGACAGTTGGTTCTTCTTGCAGATAAACCTCGCAGAATACTTGGAAATTGCATATATTGGACACAGAATTTGGTCCAATATCTTGAGGATGAAGTTGGAGCCTGGCAAGAACGTCCCGGAAAAACTTTGATCCAGGAGGACTGAAACCTCGAGCTAAATGTTGCAAGAATACAATCACTTCTCCATCTTAAGGTTCAGGGGGGCACTCAGGGCCAGGAACTCGCCAATGGAGGATATTTTTTGAAGCTAAAGCGCCGGTGGTGACATATTCATTGATTTGCGTTTCTGTGATCCGAGACGGAACCCAGTTGCAAGCAGGAAATTGCTTCGTCATCTTACAAAGTCTGTAAAAGGAAAATGGACGGTTTACGATTGGCGGTTCGTATGTGTTTGTCAAATATTAAACCGGTAATTCAAGGTATACGTATGAAGTAAACCGGGCATGGCTGTTCAAAGTCTAGATGGCGGTTTAAGAGAGGGCTAATGACATACGACGGATTATCAACACTAAAGGATAAACCGCCGTTTGGAGGCAGAACCCCGAACTAAAAATGTGTTAAGTGTTGTGGAAACAAGTTTCATAAGATGGTGATATAATTTTGGATCTACCGTTGTTCAAGAGACAAATTTTTCTGAGCTGTACAATAGTGCTAAACAGAACAGAGAAGATTCAGATAAGGATTTACACAGGAACAGTAAGATGTTGTAGTACGGTAAATTAAAGCTACAGATCCGGCCGCAAGGGGAAATTACCAGGTTTATCTAGATTCAGTACAATGCTAAAGGAAAAAAGCAGAGGAAGGGCCGATGAACACTGACGAACACCGAAGAAGCTTTGAAACCCTAATACAGATTCAACAAATAACGGGAAGGAGTATGTACCAGGGACACGCAGCGGCGGAGTATCTTCAGAGATCTGGTATGAACAGGGTGATGCAGCGGCCTGGTTGGTGCGGACTGGAAGATCAACGACGGCGGCGGCGGCGATACTTGAGGTCTTCGGGTCGTGAGGAGGAGGACGATGCGGTTTGGAAAGGGGGGAAATGGAAGGCGCCCCGGTCTTATTTATAAGGAAGTGGGGTAAAACAGCAGGCGTGAAAATCGAGGAGTCGGAAGCGGTAAAAGAGGATGCAGCTCTCACCTCGATCTTCGGGAATTAATTAAAGAGAAGGGAATCTTTATAAAACTTTTTATACAGAGATGACGTCACAATGATTTACTACAGTAACAGAAGAGGGCGTCATGGCGATTCACCGAAGTTCACAGGGAGAAGACAATATGGCGGTTTACGAGAATTGCCAGAAATTCAAGGATTGAAGACTAACATGAACAGGTTCAAATCAATCTGGGGCCTAATGTTGAGGATATAACCACTGAGGGTAAACCGCCCAGGAGGGGCCGGTTCACCTTCAGTTATACTGAAACCTAAGGAAACCCAGAAGATGGCGCTTTACGGATGAAGCTTAGAGGCCTAGAGCCCGCAGGCGATTTAGGGCCCATGATAGTAAACCGCCATGATTGTATAAACTTGCATTGTAAGATAAGAAAGAAGAGACCGAGGCGGACACTTGTATGAGCCAGCCTCGGGACTCTGTAGACCGGCCGGGGTCCTCCTGAGTATATAAAGGGGTGACCCGGCGGCGGTTCAGGGATAGAGAACAACAACTCGAAGCCAGACAAAGCGGATTCGCTCCCTGGCCTTCGAAACCCCATTAATACCAATCACAACTAGACGTAGGCTTTTACCTTCATCGAAGGGGCCGAACTAGTATAAAACTCTCGTGTCCCCTTATCCGGTTTAACCCCTTCAAGCTAACCCATAGCGATGGCTCCACGACTAAGTCCTTTCATGAGGACATCTTCCGTGACAATTCCACGACAGGTAGTACAAGAGTAGATCTACCACGAGATCGGAGAGGCTAAACCCTAGAAGCTAGCCTTTGGTATGATTGTATGTTGTGATTGTTGTCCTACGGACTAAAACCCTTCGGTTTATATAGACACCGGAGAGGGTTAGGCTTACACAAGGTCGGTTACAAAGGAGGAGATATCCACATATGCAATGCCTAGCTTGCATTCCACGCCAAGTAGAGTCCCATCCGGACACGAGACGAAGTCTTCAATCTTGTATCTTCATAGTCTAACAGTCCGGCCAATGGAGATAGTCCGGCTGTCCGGAGACCCCCTAATCCAGGACTCCCTCAGTAGCCCCCGAACCAGGCTTCAATGATGACGAGTCCGGCGCGCAGTATTGTCTTCGGCATTGCAAGGCGGGTTCCTCTCCAAATTCTGTGTACCTATCGAAATAATGTCTGGTTTCTTGTGAATATTTGTACTCCTCGGCTTCCACGCCCAATAATGTCCACTTTCCACGTGTCGAGCGAATGTGAAGAGCCAGGGTGTTTTCATATTTACCCCCCTAGCTGTGTGAATGAGCCGCCTATTTAAAAAGATGAGGATTCAGATCCAAATCACACCATCCCCCCTTGGCGAGCCTTCATCGGAGCGCACCCGACAGAGATCCATTCCATCATGGCCGGTCGATGCAGCTCCTCCTCTCGCACCCCTAGCTCCAAACCGGGAGATTGAGAAAGATGTTCCATCCCGCACAGCAAATCGGTGATGCTTCAGTCCAAGGGATTTCTCCTCCCAGCGTACATGGTCCCGGTTCGAGCCGGGCTTGCCACCTACAATGGCGGAGAGCAAGCGGAGAGCCGTCCCAATCCCTCCAAAGGGGAGCGGGTATGCCTTGTCCCTTATTTGGTAAGAGGGCTCGGATTCCCAATTCATCCGTTTCTTCGGGGGCTTCTGGAGTTCTACAGCCTCCAGTTGCACAACCTTACGCCTGCCTCCCTGCTGCATATCGCGGGATTCGTAGCCCTTTGTGAGTTGTTTTTGGGCTGTGAGGCTCATTTCGCTCTGTGGAAGAAGTTGTTCTGCCTTATTCCCCGTTCTAAGAAGGGATCAATATATCAAGTGGGCGGAGCCGAAGTGTGGCGTATTGCCGGGACCGCTACCTGTCCAGGACCCCGAAGAAGACGTCCGAAGACTGGCCTTCAGAATGGTTCTATATAGAAGATGTCCCCCTCCCGGACCCTATTCGGATCGGCCTTCCGGAGTTCGACAATGCCCCTTTGAAGAAGCGCCGGAGCTGGCGTCCACGGAGCTCCCTGGAGGAAGATGACAGGGACATTCTTTACCTGATGAGCCAGATAAGTTTTTTAGCTCGATCCGGATTGACCATGATCGAGGTCATGGCCACATGCATCATGCGAGGGGTGCAGCCGCTTCAATATAGAGGCCACCCCATGTGGGATTTCAACGGGGAGGATGACGCCACCCACCACGGCCGCAAAGGGCCGGGATCAGCTGCCAATCTAATAAAGATCTTATCCACTTTGTACAAGGGAGAAGAGGAGGAATTCCTTCGTGTCAACCCGCAGGGCGGATTTTCTATGTACAATCCTCCGGGCTGGGTAAGCGGAGACTTTTTATTGCCCATCCATTTCGTATTCCCGTAGTTAGGTATTCATTCTAGCGATTTTATCGCAGGAGCTGCGCCAGGCAGTAAAGGAGATAAACAACCCTCCTCCGCAACCCGAGGACCCCGGACGGTCCCTTGACCCGGCCTCCCAGGAGGATCCGGACATATCTGTGGAGCTGATCGACGGGGTATTTTACCAATGGAGTAATGACAATGCCTTGGTGGCCATTACGGCCGATTACCCTGGGCTTGTTCCAGCCTCACAGGTGACTAAGACCGAAGTCCCAGCACGTAAAAAGGGATCCGTCATTGCGCTTTTTGATTGCCGTATAACAGCCGTGTTTTGCAGGGGAGGTCCTTGGGGCAGAAGGTCGAGCCTGTGGCAACTAGCCAACAAGGGGCCGCAAGGCCAGGCAGGCTGAAAAGATCTGCAGTCCGGATTGAGGCACCGGCGCAGCGGTACGGCGCACCGTCTTTATTGCAAGACATTATTTGTGGAGGCATATTAACGCCCATGCCTTCTTTTCAGGAAAAAGAGAGCTCGCCGGACTATACCCGGAGAGGCTACCAATCGCGCCTCCACAAGCCAGGTTCCAAGGCCGGATTCAGAGGCGGGAACGAATACAAGGCGTGCGCCGGGTGCTCCTCCGACAGAGGATGCGGATAAACTGTCCGCCACCCATTCCGAGGTGGAAAGTGCCATGAACCACAGACGTCGTCGGACTGTTCTTCGTGACGCTTGTTTCTCCCAAGAGGCATTGAATGCCTTCAACTCGGGAGACGCGCACCTCCATGCCGCTCAAAATGGTCTAGCCAGAGCCACGGAGCAGTATGTAAAAGACATACGGGTGAGAAAATTTGATGATTATATATATCAATAGCCCCTGAGACTTGAAATAGTTAGGATAACTGATTTAAGGATCATTTGTTATGCAGGTTCTTACAGAAAAGAATACTCAACTGTCCCAGGAGCTGGAAGAGTGCAAAGCCCAACTGCAGGCCGCACTAGCCGCAGTGGGGGAGCCCAAAAAGACCCCCTCTGGTAACATATCCTTCGAATGATAAGTATCGTATTAGAGTGCGGCATATATGCAGATCTGACGATAAAATTGCAGATGACGCTAGAGTAAATCCGGATAAGCAACAGCTCATACGCCAGTTGAAGGCCGGTGAGAGCGTGCTGACAAGGGTGAGGCAGGAGAAGAATGATCTCCAAGATGCCAACACCAAGCTGGGCATGGAACTAAAAGATGTTCGTGCCCAACTGTCGGACTCTGTTAAGGAGAATCGGCGGCTTCGACGCAGCATATTTAGTAAGTGCTTGAACGAACTTTGAAAAAAGAGTTTGGCGAGGAAGCTGGCTGACAGAGTTATGTTTGTAGGTATGCTTACAGGTCGTCCTGTCGAAGAGATGCCTGGTTCGACGGGTGATCTTCTTCCCGAGCTATCGCAGTTGCACGAACGAGTTCAGCAGGTGATGCAAGGCGTCGCCCAGGCCTTGTGGCCGTACGTCTCCATACCCGAAGGCCTTGGAGAGCTTACAGAAAGGCTGAAGGGAGCACGGCGGCGCTTCCGATTATGTAAGATATCGGCCTGCCGTCAGGGTGCCAGGGAAGCCTGGGCAATGGTGAAGACACGGTACACGAAGGCTGACCTAAACCACATGGCCGAAGTCGGACCTATGGGGCCTGATGGCAAGGAGATCCCTGTCAGTTTAGTGTACTGCCAAGTAGAATTGGCCGCAAGGTATTCCCAACAGGACTGTAGACTAGACAGCCTATTGGATGGCATTGAAGAGGAATTCAATCAGTCAAATTGACTATGTAATTTTAAAGTGACATGTATGATTCCTTCTAGCCGGATTGTAGATCGTTTGTCGTGGCGGACCTTTTCGCTTCAACCTTGGGACCCGACAGTCCGGAGTGTATCCGAATACCCTTTCGGTTATGTAAGAACCGGGGCATGCGTGGAGACCAGGCGTAGGGGTCATTAGTGCTTTATCAGACAAGTGCCCAACTAGTTATGTTATATTACATCGGTAGTAAGAAACATCTTCCAGAGAGAATAGTTCCGTTAAGAGTACCTTTCCCTGGGTAGGCATGCCCTAAAGTGCATGTCCGGACTGCGACAAGAAGCATAGAAAAAACATCTGGGGGCAAATATGGATAATAAATAAAAGTCATCTTTTGTTCACCGACCGAATATTCTCTTAAGAACGCTAGCTTTCGGCTTCACCCAGTCTGAGGTACACGTCCGGCTGACCCGGCGGTAACAATCGCAGAGGTGCTCCCCTTATGCCCTAGCCGAATTAACGGGAACGTAGGGCATAAATACAAGAGCCAGGCAACCCAGCTTGGCCAAAACTTAAGTCATATCGATGCATATAATGGTGAAAAAAGGTACATGCGGAAGTATAACGCATGTGTTGGGCGTGATGCCCAGGTGAATAATCTAAGCTTCTGTAAATGAAGCCCCCAGGTGTACAGAGTGCGGCTAGCATATCTATAATGTACAAGTGAGGCACAAGGTGACCCTTGGAGGCCTAGAGAAATAAAAGAAAGAAAGGGAAACAAGTGAGATGACGCATATGCAGAAAATGGACAAAGTGAGGGGACTAACATAAAGTCCGGTGCTAGGCGTAGAATCTTCGGAGCCTGGCTGCGTTCCATGGGTTCGGCTCGAGTCGACTAGTCGATGCATCCCGCAGTCGGTACGCTCCGCCGGTCAGAACTTGGTCGATGATGAAGGGACCTTCCCATTTGGGCTCTAGCTTGTTCTTTTTCTTATCCGGCAGCCGGAGAACTAGTTTGCCAACGTTATAAGTTTTGGCCCGTACTTCTCTACTTTGGTATCTGCGAGCCTGTTGCTGGTGAAATGCGAAACGGGCTTTGGCTACGTCGCGCTCTTCCTCCAAGGTGTCCAGACTGTCCTGCCGATCGAGCTCGGCTTCTCTTTCTTCGTACATGTGCACTCGAGGTGAGTCATGAATTATGTCACAGGGCAAGACTGTCTCTGCGCCGTACACCATAAAAAACGGTGTGTATCCGGTACTACGATTTGGCGTAGTCCACAGCCCCCAGAGTACAGAGTCCAGCTCCTCTACCCAATGCGTGTCAGACTTTGTTAAGGAGCACACTAATCTGGGTTTAATGCCGCTCATTATAAGACCATTTGCTTGTTCGACTTGACCGTTGGTTTGTGGGTGATAGACTGAAGCATAATCGAGCTTGATACCCATTTTGCTGCACCAGAGTTTTACCTCGTCGGCCATGAAGTTCGTGTCGTTATCAGTAATGATGCTGTGGGGGACGCCGTATCGGTGTACAACCCCGAATATGAAATCTATCACCAGTCCGGATTCGGCTGTTTTAACAGGTTTGGCCTCTATCCATTTGGTGAATTTATCCAACATGACCAATAAGTATTTTTTCTTGTGGGTTCCCCCTTTAAGGGGTCCAACCATGTCAAGCCCCCAGACCGCGAAGGGCCATGTAATGGGGATTGTTCGGAGGGCGGTGGGTGGCATGTGGCTTTGATTTGCAAAGAGCTGGCAACCGGCGCAACATTGGACCAAGTCATGTGCGTCTGCCCGGGTCGTTGTCCAATAGAATCCTGTACGGAAGGCCTTGCTTACATGAGCCCGGGCTGCGGCATGATGACCGCCGAGTCCGGCATGAATTTCTGCCAAAAGGTTCCGCCCTTCCTCTTCGGAGATGCACCGTTGAAGGACTCCGGTAGCGCTTTTTTTGTACAATTCTCCCTCATGGACCCTGTAGGCCTTGGATCGCCGCACTATGCAGCGTGCCTCATTTTGGTCCTCCGGAAGTTCCTGTCTAGTTAAGTAGGCCAGGAATGGTTCTATCCACGGGGCAACAATGGCCATTATTTTGTGGGCTGATTGTGTTATTTCGGTGGCGGAGCCTCCGATTGTGTCAGAGAGTTCGGTTTCGGGTATTTTGGCTGGGTCCGGACTGTTATTACCGGTGTCCCCTTCCCATGCTATAGATGGCGTGAAGAGCCGTTCCAGAAATATGTTGGGAGGTACCGCGTCACATTTTGCGCCGATGCGGGCGAGGATATCCGCCGCCTCATTGTTTTCCCGAGCCACATGGTGAAATTCGAGCCCCTCGAACCGAGCTGACATTTTTAGGACGGCATTGCGATAAGCTGCCATCTTCGGATCCTTGGCGTCGAAGTGTCCATTTATTTGGGATATCGCGAGGTTCGAATCCCCGCGCACCTCTAGGCGTTGAATGCCCATGGATACTGCCATCCGAAGACCATGTAGAAGGGCCTCATATTCGGATGCGTTGTTGGAGTCCGTATACATTATCTGTAATACGTATTGAACGGTATCTCCTGTTGGGGACGTCAAAATGACACCAGCCCCCAGACCGGACAACATTTTGGAGTCGTCGAAGTGCATGATCCAGTTTGAACATGTGCCGTGCTCTTTAGGGAGTTCAGCTTCCGTCCATTCAGTGACGAAGTCAGCCAAAACTTGCGACTTAATAGCTCACCGTGGCTTGTAAGTTATGTCGAACGGGAGGAGCTCAATGGCCCATTTGGCAATCCGGCCCGGCCCGTCACGTCGCAGTTGTTTATAATATCGTTAAGTGGTACTTCCGAGGCTACCATTATCGAACACTCTTGAAAGTAGTGTCACGGCTTCCGGGATGCCATAAATACTGCGTACGCTATCTTTTGATAATGCGGGTACCGTGATTTGCATGGAGTAAGGATAGTGGACACATAGTAAACCGGCTTTTGAAGGGGGAATTTGTGTCCGTCCACTTCTCGCTCGACAACGAGCACTGCGCTTACTACTTGATGAGTTGCCGCAATGTATAATAGCATTGGTTCGCCAATGTTTGGCGCGGCCAGGACTGGGTTTGTTGCCAATATGGCTTTTATTTCGTTGAGTCCGGCCGTGGCGGCATCCGTCCACTCGAAGTGTTCGGTGCGCCGAAGGAGGCGATAAAGGAGTAATGTCTTTTCTCCCAAGCGGGAGATAAAGCGGCTTAGAGCCGCCACGCATCCAGTCAATTTTTGTATTTGTTTGAGGTCTAAAGGGGTTGCCAACTGTGACAACGCTCGGATTTTGGCCGGATTAGCTTCGATGCCTCTACTGGAGACGATGAATCCCGGGAGCTTTCCAGCTGGTACGCCGAAAACGCATTTTTCCGGATTGAGCTTGATGTCATATGTTCGGAGGTTGTCGAATGTGACCCTCAAGTCTTCTACTAGAGTTTCGACATGCTTGGTTTTAACGACCACGTCATCCATGTATGCCTCCACTGTTTTGCCGATCTGATTTGCCAGACATGTATGAATCATGCTCTGATATGTTGCGCCGGCGTTTTTTAGCCCGAAGGGAATTGTGTTGAAGCAGAATGGGTCGTATGGTGTGATGAATGTCGTTGCGGCTTGGTCTGGCTCTGCCATCTTGATTTGATGGTAGCCGGAGTATGCGTCGAGGAAACATAGTGAATCGTGTCGTGCGATAGCATCGTTGATTTGATCGATGCGGGGGGGGGGGGAAGGGATCCTTTGGGCAGGCCTTGTTAAGGTCCTTAAAATCGACACACAAGCGCCAGGATTTGTCCTTCTTTGGTACCATCACCAGGTTTGCTAGCCAGTCCGGATGTTTTATGTCTCTGATGAATCCGGCCTCCAATAGCTTGGCTAGTTCCTCTCCCATGGCTTGTCTTTTAGGCTCGGAGAAACATCGAAGAGCCTGCTTGACTGGCTTGAATCCTTTTTAGGATATTTAGGCTTTGTTCAGCCAGCCTGCGTGGGATTCCTGGCATGTCTGAAGGGTGCCAGGCAAAAATGTCCCAGTTCTCGCGTAGGAACTCTCGCAGTGCAGCGTCGACATCAGGGTTTAATTGTGCCCCGATGGAAGCTGTTTTTGTAGGGTCCGTTGGATGGACTTGGAATTTGACTATTTCTTCTGCCGGTTTAAAAGAGGTGGACTTGGATCTTTTATCGAGTATCACGTCGTCCCTGTTCACCGTGGAGCGCAGCGCAGTTAGTTCTTTGGCCGCTAGGGCCTCGGATAGTGCCTCAAGGGCCAGTGCAGCTGTCTTATTTTTGGCGCGGAGTGCTATGTCCGGATCACTAACAAGAGTGATGATTCCGTTGGGCCCAGGCATTTTGAGCTTCATGTACCCGTAATGGGGTATGGCTTGGAAGATTGTAAATGCCTCCCGCCCTAATAGAGCGTGGTATCCGCTACTGAACGGGGCCACTTGGAATGTAATTTCTTCGGACCTGTAATTATCCGGCGTGCCGAATACCACGTCTAGTGTGATTTTTCCAGCACAGCGTGCTTCCCGACTGGGGATAATTCCTCTAAAGGTTGTTCTGCTTTGCTCAATGCGGCTCCAATCTATTTCCATCTTTTGAAGAGTTTCCTCATAGATGAGGTTTAATCCGCTGCCACCGTCCATGAGTACCTTGGTGAGTCGAAAGCCGTCCACGATTGGACTGAGGACCAGTGCGGCTGGTACTCGGGCTGTTCGGAATTTGGGTTCGTCACTGGCGGTGAAAGTAATAGCCGTGTCACTCCAAGGATTTATTTCTGCTACGTGGCAGATTTCGGCTATGCTGCGAAGTGTTTGCTTGCGTCTGTTATTTGACGCGAAGGTCTCAAAGACCGTTAACACCGCATTGTTGTCCACGGGATGGTGCTCTGTGGTTTTTGGGAGGAGTAGATCCTCACCACTTTTGGCCACCTGTCGGAGTATCCAACATGCTGTAAGGCTGTGCGTTGGTATTGCATCCGATGTACCATGAATTTTGCAGGGTCCGTTGAGCCATCCCTCCAGTACGGTTCCTTCCCCGTAGAGGGCTTTTACTTTTTGGTAGTTAACCCAGGTGAATTGTGATAATGCACCCTTTTATTTCTAACTGGGTTTGTATTCAGGGCCGGATTATCCCAAAATTTTATTTCGGTTTTCCAGGCGCTTTCCATCGTACAGTACTTTCGTACTATGGACACCAAGTCGGCAAAGCGTGTAATTTCGCGACGACTTATGGCATTGAGGATTCCCTTGTCCGTGCAATTGTTGCAGAAGAATGAAATTGCGTCTTCCTCGTGGCAGTCCTTTATCCTGTTCATGATCAGGAGGAATCTGGCCCAGTAATGGTGTACTGTTTCTTCGGGACCTTGCCTAATTTGGGATAGATCACGTATGTTTGGGTGGGTGGGTGGAATTGAATCCGAATCCTTACCCAATCTGAGACTCAGGGGCCAAGGAGTTTCCAAACTCGAAGGTTTGGAGTCTTGGATGTTTTCCGATGAATCTAGCCCGCTGCCTGATTCTAGGTTCAGGCCTTGAGTGACGTCCTCCCCTCCACGGGTATCCGGCTTGGAGGGATCGGGAATCCGGACATAGCCAGTCCTTAAGATAGATGAAGGGTTGCCGCATTGTTCTTCCACCACTTCAACGTGATGGGTGACCTGGGGAGAGTTGATCTCTCTCAGATCGGGTTTAGGCCCAATCTGATCGTAGTCTGTAACGACTCCCACGGTGGCAATGCGATCCAAGAGCTTGTTCAGGGAAGAGAGCTCCATTGGATCTAACTACTCGGCGAGTTCCGAGTTGACGTGAAGATTGCTTTCGATGACCCGAGAAGTCATCGTCGGTGCAGCGGCCGAACGGGCGGTCATAAGAAAACCACCTAGTCGGAGAGTTTGGCCGATAGCCAAAGCTCCCTCAGCGATAGTGCCGTCTTTGAAGACGGGATGAGACATCCTTCC
Source organism: Triticum urartu (assembly GCF_056163025.1). Lineage (NCBI taxonomy): Eukaryota > Viridiplantae > Streptophyta > Magnoliopsida > Poales > Poaceae > Triticum > Triticum urartu. The sequence continues at coordinate 504,594,828 of NC_141873.1, read as the reverse complement.
TGGTGGCGATGGCACAGCGGAACTCTCAATGAAAGCACCAATGTCGGTGTCAAAACCGGCGGATCTCGGGTAGGGGGTCCCGAACTGTGCGTCTAGGCCAGATGGTAACAGGAGGCAGGGGACACGAAGTTTTACCCAGGTTCGGGCCCTCTTGATGGAGGTAAAACCCTACGTCCTGCTTGATTAATATTGATGATATGGGTAGTACAAGAGTATATCTACCACAAGATCGGAGAAGCTAAACCCTAGAAGCTAGCCTATGGTATGATTGTATGTTGTGATTGTTGTCCTACGGACTAAAACCCTTCGGTTTATATAGACACCGGAGAGGGTTAGGGTTACACAAGGTCAGTTACAAAGGAGCAGATATCCATATACGTATTGCCAAGCTTGCCTTCCACGCCAAGTAGAGTCCCATCCGGACACGAGACGAAGTCTTCAATCTTGTATCTTCATAGTCTCACAGTCCGGCCAATGGAGATAGTCCGGCTATCCGGAGACCCCCTAATCCAGGACTCCCTCAGGCCTAATGCGTTTTTCGATGCTAACTTTGACCAAATATTAGAGCAATGATATATGACATGCAACTTACACAAAGCACACCGTTAAATTCGTCTGTGAAAGGTTCTTTCAATGATATAATTTTCACATTGTGCATGTCATGTACTATTAATCTTGTCAATAGTCAAAGGCGGTCTTAAAAATCTCATTACGCCCTATATAGATGGAAGGAGGGAGTATGAATCCATGTTATGTCCGATTAAATTTTTTCGCTTGCTGTATAATGCATGTAACCTACTCATACCAACATTTTAGTGCATTCCAAATGTCTATACTACCGCTGCAATTCGAAGTAAATTTGAATTCGTTTCTCTATTTCAATAAGAATCTACAATCATGATTGTTGCCAAATTCAACCATCATAGTTTCCTTGCTATCCACCAGATATAAATCAGACGGCCTATAATGCAGGATGGCAGGCACACCATCATCAACAACTCCGTTTTTTATAAGAGTAGAGATAAAATATATTAAATGTAGTATACCATGTTCATAACCACACCATGTGTATCACCGTTATATATATTCACACATCCGTCGGTTTGAAACACTATGATAAATTCTTCAAATATCCGAATTTGCTTTTTATAATGAAGTATATATGATCTCTATTCGTCTTTTACACCCACACAACCCTCTTATCTTTGTAGCTAGCGCTAACTTTCTCTTGTGCATGCACGCGCCCGCATCCCTCTCACCCTCCCTTAGCATTCTCTAGCTCCATCGCGCAAATTCGTCTTTTCACTTTAGGTCGTTCACCCACGGTGTGTGTAGGCCCCCCAGCTCCTTCTTTACGGCACACATCGATCGATATGCCTCTCTAGCCAGGTGTGCCTAGCACAAACACAAGCTTCCCCTCTTCTCTTGTCACCGTCCATGCCTCACTCCCACCACTCTTTTCATCGTTCTCGTACTCGCACACTCCTCCCCCTCGATATAGTATGCCTCTCGTACCACCTCCTACATGCATCCCTCTCTCTCTCTATCCTTCTCCTCGTGCCTGATTTGCTTCTAACACACACATGCATGTATACCGATCGATATCCCAACATATACCTAGATCGACTTTAACTACCCCCCCCCATCGATCGACGTACCTCACAAGTTATGTCTCTCCTTTCTCTTACAAAGGGCGATTGATCTTCCTATGTAGTTACGTCTGCTTACCACAGCCACATCGTCCCCCCTCATCATTCGTGCATGCCTCCTAACATGTCTCTCACACGCACGTGCATAGACAACAAGCAGCCATCTCCTCTCATATTGATATTGCGGGCGTGCCCTCCGTTTGTCTAGCAAGCCTATTCCACCATTTGTTAGAAGAAACTCCACTACCACCCCCTCCAACACTCTAGCTCTATCTCTCTCCCAACCTTATTCATCTCCTACACATATGCATGGATGCCGATTGATCTCCCTTAATACATGAGGCAGATCGATCTCCTTAATACATGAGGTAGGCCTCTCTCCTCCTCCACACATATACCAGCCATTGTACCTCTATAGTTAATTGGGCCTCCCTCTTCCCCCACCACACACCGATAGTCGAGCACTGCAGGTAGGTATCCATGCCACAGAGACAAACTGCACATGTCCCATCTCACGTTCCAGTAGGCCAGCCACTCTATATCTTTGACGTGGGAACACACAAATTCGATGGCACTCTTTATCGATCGCCCGCGCGCACACACACACACATCATCCCTCTCTTCGGTTCTATGGACACCTCAAGCCGATGATACCTCCACTCTCTTCTCGTGGATCGCCCCCTCTATATATATGTTATATCCAGGACTCTATTTCACACACATTGCATATGTTAAATATTTTGATTGACCCCCCCCCACAAAAAAAACTCTCAAGAACCCACACACTATATCTCTCTAGGTTTGTATCTCTCTCACACAACCCCACGTAGGTGGTGTACGTATACAAGAAGAGAATAGGTGCACCGTGCACGTACTCACGCTTCGTGCCCAGCCACACCCGCGCGGGTACACGGTGGAGCTCATTTCTCCGCAGAAGCTGAATTTGTTTTTGAAACATCAAGTGGCCAGAGACTCGAAAACTTATTTGCCCATTAGTGAGGGTGGTGGATTTTAGTTTGTACAATAATGCTGCATCCACCTAAAGTAATGAAAGTTCTTACGTAAACTTCCTAGTAATTCCCTCTTCGTAGGTGCAGCATTACTCCTAACATTTGTAATATCAGTTTGAAACTTGTAATATTGTCGTGTCCTATTCCTGTGTTTTCAAAATCCTACGAATCAAACAGGTCTTGAGTTGGTGATGATGTTGTGCCTCCCATCTTTCACCAATAGCCGTCGGATCTAGATCTGACGCATACAAACCAAGCTTCTCCATTTTTGCAAAAAGATACCCGCACCTGTTCCCTATTTACAAACAACTCCTTGTCTCTCACAACCAGCCTCATCTCCTCCCCACCACATCTAGGAGTAGAAGGTCGTGGAAAATCTGGCGCGATGGCCGCTGCAGGAGCCGTCCACCCCCAATCTTGGTGTTCCGTGCAATGCACGGGCATCTACGCATGGGAAATTATGTCGAACAGGGCTAGTTGTAAGCAGGCTAGCTCTATAGCCATGATGATAGTGACTGCAAACAGTGAGGCTGACTATGGTATGCCGAACACGGTGCCTATACTCAGGTGTCATCTCCGGCGCAGGGTCTTGTCACTTCACTGTGAGGAGCAGCACGTAATAATTTGACCAACGGGTAGTACAGTGCTAGTACTCCTACTACTACATTGGTAGTACTACTACTAGTACTAGTAGCACCACCGTCTAGATTTAGGAGTACTACCATGTCCATCTGGATTTTATTATTTGACTAGCAATATCTAGTAATGCATGTCACCAAAAATGTACTACTCCCTCTGTAAATAAATATATGGTGTTTTATTCCTATCGGCGAGAGAACTTAATGTTTTTTGCTACTCCTAACTAGAGTACTAATAGGATTACATGCAATGAACTAAACACTGCATGTCATGTTTGGTAGTCTCAAGTCATTGAAAGCATGCACGGCCCACATCTCTCATTGGTTGATATGTCATGAAATAAGAAACAAGGTGACTTACACAACATTTTTGTTTACATGCATTAACATTTTATTAGTTAAATCAAAGGTCAAAACTTGGCGCAAAATGCAAAGGGGACCAATAAACCAGTAAACATCAAACATCTCTCGTTTGGCCCCAACTAGAGGTCCGGTGAGATGACTATACTGCACCGGCACGGAGGGGGACGCAGCTTCATTGACTTACGGCAACTGCCTTTGGGTGAATGACACGTGGCCCCAGGGGGTGGCTGGCCCACCTATCATACAGCCAAAGGCAGGTGCAGTAGAGGGCTGAGGAGTAGTACGAAATCCTACGCACCTACGCACGCTAACCAAGGGTTGAGTGATCACTCGAATCGCAAGATCAGTTGACTAGAAGCTACGCTAGACCCATGGAGGCGATGAGCGCGAGCATCAGCCAGGTGTGCCAGATGGTCCACGACGCCGACCTGCGGCCCGGCACCAAGGAACGTCTCCAGGTAGTATTGCTTGAGGCCGCCAGGGCGAGGGGCCACTTGGACGACAGCTTCGTCTCCTTGTTCGACGAGGTCCTCGTCGCTTTCCTCGACAAGTTCACCGTCGTCAAGAAGCTTGCGGATGACTTTGACGTAAGCCTCTAGCCGACGCGCCCAGGCTCTGCGATGCCCGCCACCCTCAACGGCCACTATGGTAACAACCTCTTCGACGCACTGGTGGCCCTGCGACTGCCCGCCGTCGCGCCGGAGAATGTCCACCTCGAGGTCGCGCTCACCGCGCAGCGCCTGGCGCAGCCAGACACCATCGACATAATCACCCACGTCTACGCGCAAATCGTCCACAAGGACTACTACATGCAAGAGGAGGACGATAGGACGCTGGCCTTCTTGGAGCACAGGGCAACCTTGGACGGCACTATTCAGAAGCACGTTGAGCTCGCCGCCAACGCCGCTGCTCCTCACACGTCGGTTGGTGACCCGGCGCACTAGGGCGTGAGGATGTTGTTGAACGTTGATGGATCCATATGTATTTTTATCTTTCCGTCAAATCCATGTAGTAGTATATGATACTACAGTAATTATCTTACCTTTCGCATCAACTTCATAATTTTCGTACGTACTCCATGCATGAACGGCGCCAGAAAAACTTCTCATTACTCTAGGAAAAATCGTTATTTTCTATCTATCGGTCACGCCATGGAGCAGAACCAAATTTTACAACTTACGAGTTCAAAAGGAAAAGCCTGCCGTGTTCGCGTCGCACCCCCACATGGTTGGTCCGGCACGCCGCTCAAGCGGGAATGCGTGCGGTGTTGCATTTTCACTTACAAGTGGGACCGCAGTTGAGCAAACCGACTATCGGCAAACCCCCACCCTGCCCACCGCGCGATGGCTGAGAAAACAGGAGGGAGAAGAGATGGTTGTAGCATGGACTCCAAGAAAATTGGGGTCGGATGGGACTCGTGTGGGTGGCGTGTGTCGTACTGCTAGACATGAATGCTAGTTACGGCCCATGCCACCCCACTATATCGAGCCTATATCGAGGTACGTAGAACAAATTTCCTGCAGTCTGTGCTCAGCCCTCCTCTATCTCTCTTCTCAGCCAGCCAGCGGACGCGCGGAGCCCATCGTCTGTTTGCTCACATGCGGCCCCACATGTCAGTGAAAATGCAAGAGGACCCATTGAACATGCACATCTTTCACCTCGACGTGCTGGTGATGAAAAACAAATCCAATAAAGATCTTCGGTGGCCGCTTTTGGAGTTACTCAAGAGTAGTAAGATTCTATTTACAGTTTAACCCAAGATGCACATCTCGTGGCTTCAACTACCACTCTATTTTCTTTCATGACACGACCTGGATGCTGGATGTCCCACGTGTCGGCAAAAGGAGGAAGAACCCAACCAAATCTTTGGTTCTGCTCTCGGATGAGATTAGTGCACTTGTTGATAGTCCTACTAGAATAGAGGCTATACATGAGACTAGAGGCGAGGAAGCAACGTCTACTTCTTTACACTCAAAGAAGAAAGAAGCACGCAAGATCGAGCCTCCAAGAATCAGCAATGAATGCATCGAGAAGGCACTAATCCAACTTACAGGAGTAGTAAAATGTATTCTTGTGGTTCTTGTTTTCTTTGGTCTTGCTTTTCTAGTCAAATTTATCGTTGGAGTTCGTGCAAAACGGAGGTCCGTTTGGGGTCGTGCGTTGGAGTTGGCCTTACAAGTGGGACCGCAGTTAAGGAAACCGACTATCGGCAAACCCCCACCTCGCCCGCCACGCGATGGCTGAAGTTAGAGAAACGACGAGGTTGAAGAGATTGCTCTAGCACGGACTCCAAGAAATAATATGGTGTCAGATGGATGTCGTGGTGGTGGCATGTGTCGTACTCCTGGATGTGAATGCTTGTTCTGGCCCATGCCACCCTACTACTCCTACTACTTACTCCTACTATATAGTACTAGTATCGAGGATTCGAGGTGCTGGTTACGTACAGCGAACACATTAACATATGGCTACAGTAAAAACACCCGCCCGACGCGCGAAGCATGTGAAGCTAGAACGAATAGTGTACTACTATTGTTGATTGGCCTCATCCAATAACCTGTTGCAATGCACGTACAATTATGTATTCGGAAAATATTTTTTGCCTCGTCGCACCACTCACTCAGAGAAGCGACTCGAAAGCCATTCATAAATTTAGTAAGTTTATCACAGGCATATCATTTTATTACATACAACAGGTCATCAACCCACATCAACAACGAGGATACATTATAAATACTAAAGTTTACACCACACAACAAATAACAAGACATGAAATGAACTTCAACTCAACCATTCCGCGGCGTTGGAAACGCTTGCTTTGAACCACAAGTGATTCTCTGGGACGGGCCATCCATTGTCGATCTGGAGACCAACGCAGGACCGATCATCTAGGCTGAAGCGGCCTACTATATCAGTGCCAGGGTAGGGAACCACCCAAATGTCCGAGGTATAGACACAGTTGCTTCTCATAAATGTGTCAACAGCAGTTTGATCGCCTTTCACCATCATCGGATAGTTTTGTCCAAGGAAGAGCGAGTTTTCTCCAAGACTATCAATTCTGTGCCAGGGAGAAGGAGTTGGCGCTAGCACACTAGTATCCGTCCCGAATACCATGAAACGGGTGTTGGAGTAGGTCCGGAGAGTGCGACCATGGGATACACCTGCTTCCTTAGCAGTAACATCATCAGTGGGTTGTATACACACAAGAAGAGGTGATCCATCGGAATTAGTTGCCAGGCGCCACAGAGTATATGGGCGCTGCTCGTCCTCATGCTCGTGATCATCACCATCGTCATCTCCCCCTTGGTTATAAGCATTTTCAAGTATAGGTGGTGGGATGTTCACAGGACCTTGGAAACACAAGAAGAAGGTTAATTAGTCAAGGGAAACTTGCTAACCTGCATGCATGTGGATGAAACAATTATAATTACAGTGGAAGACAAACGTACCGAAACTACTAGGATGCCATGCAAAAACAGTGCCAGGAGTGGTGGCAGCAAACACAAGGCCCTCGTATTGAATTGCATCACGGTACTCATCCGTGTACAGAAACTGATTTTTGTGCAATATCCATCGAGTCGAACCACGAAGGACGGCAACAAGCTTGTCGAAGATAGCAACAACTTGATAGTTTTTGTAATTCCAAGAGCGGTTGGGAACTCAACAAATTGCTATCTTCCATAGAAGATAGTCACCATGATCGTATTTGAACGTGCGTACATTACTGGTGTGCTCAACCTCTGGGCAGTGTGCTGAGATTTTTGGAAGTGGAACCCGGTGATGAGTGTACACATTCACAAGTTCCCACTCGCAGTTGGACCCAATGTAAACAACCCAATCTCCATTTGCGCCCGCCCAAGCCTTGCCCTCAAGCGATGGCATCTTAACATCATATGTATCATTATCAAGCGGCATCAACTGGCACAGGGTGAGGCCTCCGTCGTGCCGGCGCCAGTCATCATGGTCACGGCGAAGAAGATAGGGGAGATCAAACCGCTCCTTGACTCTTGGGTTCTTTGTAATTATGTTATTAGATGAGTCGAGAATGGGCTTGAACGAACCTACCATGCTAGCCGAGGGGATGACGTCGCACCGATCAATGAGTTCCTCCACCACGTCATCTTTTAGATCGGGGCAAGAATAACGGGGTCGTTTCCGGCCTGTTCCCTCCATGGAGAGGACGATCGAACAATGGCAGAAGAAAGGGTGAAGGGCTGAAGGAAAATGGAGGAGGGAGAGGAAGAGCGTGCGACAGCAGTTCCAAATCGAGAGGGAAAGGCGAAGAGTCGGTGGACGGTTGCGAATTTGCCACGGTTCACGAAGAGGGCCCCCGGCCTACACGTCCGTTCGGAAATACTCCTACTACTCGCTGTCGTCTCACTGATATGTTGGAACGGGACCACATGTCAATGAAACATGGTGTGTAATTTCTCGTGCAAAATGCGATCTGGCGGCGTTGGCCCGAGGCGACGCATTAGTTATCGACCTTTATTTTTTTTAATGGCGTGCCGATCAGTTTTGAAGCACGACTAACTGGTACTGTACGTGGAGAGGATGACAGCAGGGACCCGCCAAGGTCATGGCAGTACGCAATCAACTGCCTCCTTATTTCAAGCCAATAAAAAATGGCTCCTCCTAGTGGATTTCTGACATCTGGGTCCCATGCCATTATCAACGTAGTCAATAAATGAGAGAATTGCACAACGAGCGGCTGACACCAGGGACCCAGCAGCTCGCCCAGTTATTTTTGTTTTGGGTTAATTTGATAAATGCCACTCCAAATCTGGTGTATCCGAGAAATTCCACTGAAATTTCCAAACTTTGAAAAATGCCATTTCATGCCATTTCTAGTGGCATTTTTCGAAGTCTGGAGTGGCGTTTTTCAAACTTTGCAAACTGCAGTGGTGTTTTTCAAAGTTTGCAAAAATTCCAGTGGCATTTTTCAAAGTTTGGAAATTGCAGTGGCATTTTTATGAATCGCCATAATTGGAGTGGCATTTATCTAATTTGTTTTTGAGACGGAAGCAGGGTGTCAACTGGGTTGTGCGGGACACTCTGGCCTATCTAGACAGCCTTTTCTTTTATGTTTACCACAGACCAGCCTAGTAGTTTTTTTTTCTTTCTGAAAATGGCTAGCCCAGTTCTTTTGTGATTTGTCAAGTAAGCCGCTTTATTAGGCCTGCTGGGCTGCAGATCTTTCAAGACGAGGAGAGCTTCATTCGGCTGGCCGAGAAAATGGCCTATCAGTAAGGAGAAATGGGCTATACATTTTTAAAACACATCAAACCGGCAATTATTTTCAAATATATTTTTTCATTTCGAGATTTTAAATTGCATTGATTTTTATGCGTGGCCAATTTATTGGATTTTATATTGATATAGATTTATTTTTAAAATCAGTCTGAATGTGACTCGAAATTTCGGGATTAAAAACAGTTCAGACCGCACCGACATATGCAAAATTTCGTATAATTTTTTAACCGTGGCCACAATATGGGCTGTAATGCTAACATGAAGAATATGGGCTCCAAAAAACCCGTAAGAATTAGCAAATGGGTTGTAAATTATTGGAAATAATGGCAAATGGGTTGTATGTTATTTTCCACAGATATGAGGCTTTCCACAGATGGTCTGTATACTGTTGGATGTCCATCCAACGGCCGTTGTGCTTCTTCAATCTCTGCTCTTCCTGCTCCAGCCGCTCAAACAAGCGCCGGCGGGACTGCCTACTCCCTCATCCCCGCGGCCGACTGTGTTGCCGCGCAGGCCTCACCGCCCCACCGTACTCCCATCGCTGGCCTAGTCATCCCTCTACTCACCCACACCTGTTGTTATTCTCCGGCGACGGCAGATGAACCAGTAAACCCTTGTACAGTCGTACTCCCCTCCGCGTGGGAAACAAAAACAACGGCCGAGTCTTCCCTGCCTCCATGTCGTTCCCTTCCTAGGCCTCACCGTCATCCACCGCCCTGGTGCTCTCGGTGTGGCGTGGTCAGCGTGGTCAACGACCGACATGCATCTAAAGTGGACTGTACGTGGAGAAGCTGACAGCTGGGTCCACGGCCGCAAGCAAGGAAATGCCTCCTTATTACGCGCAAAATAATGATTTCCTCCACCTGACATCTGGGACCCACCGAAACGGCCTCTGTATTTCGCGAAAAAAACGTTACCGCCGCTGACAGCTCAGACCCACCAGCTATATCTTCGCACGCAAGGAAGTGCCTCCTTATTACGCACAAAAAATGAATACTCCCCCGGCTAGCTGGGACCCGGTATAGTGGGCCTACTAAGTTGACGGGGACGAAGGGCTTTGTCAACTTAGTCAATATGCACGATTCTAGCTCGACTGAACGTACGATGTCCATCCAACGGTCGTAGTGCTTCTTCAACCTCTGGTCTTCTTGCTCCAGCCGCCCAAAGCAGCGCCGGTCGTGCCGCCTGCTCTTGCCTCCCGTGGCCGGTTGTGCTGCCGCGGAGGCCTCACCGCCCCCATACTACTCCCACCACTGGCCAGGCCATCCCTCCACTCCACTCACCCACACCCCCTGTTATTCTGCGGCGACGGCAACGCAGCCGAACCAGTGAACCCTCGTACTCCTCTTCGCGTGGGCATCCACTGCCGCGTCTTCCCCGGCTCCGCAGCGTCCCCTTCCTATGCCTCGCTGTCGTCCACCGTCGTGGTGCTGTCGGTGCGGCGTGGTCAATGTGCTCAATGACCGAATTCCATCGGAAGAATACTGTACGTGGAGAGGCTAACAGCTGGGTCCACGGCAGCCGCAAGGAAGTGCCTCCTTATTACGCGGAAAATAATTATTCCTCCACCTCACAGCAGGGACCCACCGAACGCCCACCAGTATATCGCGACAAAAATGTTTGCCCCTGACTGCTAGGACCCACCCCACGGGCCACCGTATTTCACGAAAAAAACGTTCCCCCTGCTGTCAGCTTGGACCCACCGAAAGTGCCTCCTTATTACGCACAAAAAATGAATACCCCCTGCTAGCTGGCAGCCAGCTTAGTGGCAGGCTGACTTGTGGGCCTACTAAGTTGACGGGGATGGAGGGCTTTGTCAACTTAGTCAATATCCACGATTCTAGCTCCAATGACTGTACGATGTCCATCCAACGGCCGTAGTGCTTCTTCAACCTCTGGTCTTCTTGCTCCAGCCGCCCAAACCAGCACCGGTCGTGCCTCGTGCTCCTGCCTCTCGTGGCCGGCTGCGATGCGGCGGAGGCCTCACCGCCCCCTACTACTCCCCCAGCTGGCCAGGCCATCCCTCTACTCACCCACACCCCCTGTTATTCTGCGGCGACGGCAGCCTCACACCGCAGCAAACCAGTGAACCCTCGTACTCCTCTACGCGTGGGCATCCACTGCCGCGTCTTCCCCGGCTCCGCGTCATCCCCTTCCTAGGCCTCGCCGTCGTCCACCGCCCTGGTGCTCTTGGCGCGGCGTGGTCAACGTGGTCAAGGAACGGCTTCCATCAGACGTGGACTGTACGTGGAGAGGCTAACAGTTGGGTCCACGGCCGCAGCAAGGAAGTGCCTCCTTATTACGTGCAAAATAATTATTCCTCCACCTGACAGCGGGGACCCACCGGACGGGCCACCAGTATTTTGCGAAAAAAATTGTTTCCCCCTGACTGCTGGGACCCACCGGACGGGCCACCATATTTCGCAAAAAAAACGTCCCCCCCCCCCCCCCCCGCTGTCAGTTCGAACCCACCGGAAGTGCCTCCTTATTACGCACAAAAAATGAATACTCCCCAGGCTAGCTGGGACCCACCTTGCTGGGAGGCTGACTTGTGGGCCTACTAAGTTGACGGGGATGAAGGGCTTTGTCAACTTAGTCAATATGAACGATTCTAGCTCCAGTGACCGTACGATGTCCATCCAACGGCCGTAGTGCTTCTTCAACCTATTGTATTCTTGCTCTAGCCGCCCAAAGCAGCGCCGGTCGTGCCGCATGCTCCTGCCTCTCGTGGCCGGTTGTGCTGCCGCAGAGGCCTCACCGCCCCCTACTATTCCCACCGCTGGCCAGGCCCTGCGGCGACAGCAGCCTCACACCGCAGCTGAACCAGTGAACCCTCGTAGTCCTCTCCGCGTGGGCTTCCACTGCCGCGTCGTCCCCTTCCTAGGTCTCGCCGTCGTCCACCGTCGTGGTGCTCTCCGCACGGCGTGGTCAACGTGGTCAATGAACGGAGAGGCTGACAGCTGGGTCCACGGCCATAGCCCGGTTTTTTTGTGATTTGCCAAGTAAGTCGCTTTGTCAGGCCTGTTGGGCTGCAAATCTTTCAAGACGAGGAGAGCTTTCATTCGGCTGGCCGAGAAAATGGCCCATCAGTAATGAGAAATGGGTTGTACATTTTTCAAACACATCAAACCGGCAATTAGTTTCAAATATCTTTTTTTCATTTCAAGATTTTAAATTACATTAATTTTTATGCGTGGAGAATTTGTTGGATTTTATATTGATATACATTTATTTTTAAAATCAGTTTGAATGTGAGTCGAAATTTCGGGATTAAAAACAGTTCGGACCGCACCGAAATATGCAAAATTTCGTATAGTTTTTTAATCGTTGCCACAATATTGGTTGTAATGCTAACAAAAAGAATATGGGCTCCAAAAAAACCTTAAGAATTAGCAAATGGGCTGTAAATTATTACAAATAATGGCAGATGGGTTGTATGCTGTTTTCCACAGATTTGAGGCTTTCCTAAAAAATGGTTGACGCACAAGCACTGACTGTTGGATGTCCATCCAACGGCCGTCGTGCTTCTTCAATCTCTGCTCTTCCTGCTCCAGCCGCTCAAACAAGCGCCGGCGGGACTGCCTGCTCCCTCCTCCTCACGGCCGGCTGTGCTACCGCACAGGCCTCACCGCCTGACCGTACTCCCATTGCTGGCCTAGCCGTCCCTCTACGCACCCACACCTGCTGTTATTCTCCGGCGACGGCAGACGAACCAGTAAACCCTCATACAGTCATACTCCCCTCGCGTGGGAAACAACTGCCGAATCTTCCCTGCCTCCGTGTCGTCCCCTTCCTAGGCCTCGCCGTCGTCCACCGCCCTGGTGCTCTCGGCGCGGCGTGGTCAACGTGGTCAAGGAACGACTTCCATCGGACGTGAACTATACGTGGAGAGGCTGACAGCTGGGTCCACGGCCGCAGCAAGGAAGTGCCTCCTTATTACGCGGAAAATAATGATTCCTCCACCTGACAGCTGGGACCCACCGGACGGGCCACTGTATTTCACGAAAAAAACGTTTCCCCTGACTGCTGGGACCCACCAGCTACATCTTCGCACGCAAGGAAGTGCGTCCGGGCAAAAAAAATGATTTGCCCCCTGACTGCTGGGACCCACCAGCTACATCTTCGCAGGCAAGGAAGTGCCTGACAGTCGGGACCCACCTGGTCGAAGCGTACGTACCGTTGTCATTCTGGTCGCGAACGCGTACGTACATATTGGTCGATGTAGAGGTGCGCACGTGTTGTAGTAGAGGCGCGCACGTGTCGTAGTAGAGGCTTGCACGTAGCATGTACACGTACGTACAGCAGACAGGGTGCAACAAAGAAAATATGGCCACGTATGTGTACATACGGGCGGGGTCTTGAATGCCTACTCGCGCATACGTACGGCCAGGGCTCGTGTACATGGCTGGGTCGGAACGGAGAAACAGCATCGTCGTCGTCGTGTTCATGGGGAGGCAACGAAATGCGTCGTGTTCATGGGGAGGCAACGAAATGCGTCGTGTTCATGGGGAGGCAACAGAATGCGTCGTGTTCATCGGGAGGCAACGGAACGCATGGGAGCCAACCGGCTGGGTCGGAACGGAATGCGTGGCCGTGTTCATCGGGAGGGCATGGACGGAACAGGCGATGGAAACGAGGCCTGGCGTACCGCACAACGGAGGAAACGGACCTCCTACGTTTAGAACGGGGTCCTGTTGATCGGGAGGGGTCTGGCATACCGCAAAACGGAGGAAACGGACCTCCTACGGTCGAAACGGGGGTCCTGTTCATCGGGAGGGGTGTGGCGTACCGCAAAATAGAGGAAACAGACTTGCGTTGGAGCGCTACGGTCGAAATGGGGGTCCTGTTCATCGGGACGGGTGTGGCGTACCGCAAAACGGGACTCCACGGGATACTGTTCATCTCCACCGTCGACCCCCTCCAGCCTCCACGAGCTACTGTTCATCCACCATCGACCTCCTCCAGCCTCCACCTGCGACTGTTCATCCACGGGCTCCTGTTCATCCAGCCTCCACCGCGCGCTACTCCACCAACTACTGTTCAACCATCCCTCTCCACGGGCTACTATTTATCCTGCCCTCCACCATCTACTGTTCATCCTGCCCTCCACGGGGTGGTCCTGTTCATCCAGCCCTCCATGGGGTCCTGTTCATCCAGCCCCAACCGGCTCGATCGATCGGGGTCCTGTTCATCCAGAGGCAACACCACGGGGTCCTGTTCATCCACCCCCACTAGGAACTGTTCATCCACCCCCCCCCCAACGCTCACTGTTCATCCAGAGGCAGCATCGATCGGCTTCAGTTAGCAGCAGTAGCAAAGGAATCGCTCGATCGGGTTCAGTTAACAACCATCGATCGATCGCTCGGGTTCAGTAACGCGTAGCCTGCAGTGCAATCGCTCGGGTTCAGTTAGAGCCCAACGCCTCGCTCGGGTTCAGTTAGAGCGAACGCCTCGCACACACGCGCGTACATGTACGAGAGAAGCGCGCATCGCTCGGCCCCCGACCTCCCACCGTAACCGGGAACTCCCCGAAATTTTCCTCGCCCTCGCTTCTACCACAGTTTTTTCCGTCATGGACGGCCCAAAGAATGTCATGCAGCTGCGTCTCCGGCCCGCCCAGGACGAAAATCCCATTTTCTGTCATGATTTTTTGTCATAGAAGTAGGAGCCCACCACATCTATGATGATACCGGGTTTTGTCACAATTATCGTCAAAGAAGTGTCATATGTATGACAGAAAAAAAATTCGTTCGGCCCAAAATGTCACGGATGTGTCTTTTTTTTGTAGTGGTGTTACACTCGGGCCGCTCACCTCCTGGCCTTGACCACGGCATGGCGACCTGGCATACCAGCGACGACCGAAGCCTGCCTGGGGACTGGGACCTGGAGGCGTAGAGCGCAAAGCTACCGCAAGAACGAAAAGGGGGAACAATGCTGAAGCGAGATACACAACTACAACCTTATGCTAGGAGTAATAAACTTGGAGCAAAAGCATTACAGTTTTTGTTAAATACCCCCACGGGGTTTGTCATGATTTCGCGTAGGGAAAAACCAGGAAGCATCAAGGGGGCCTGACTGCTGGGAATCATCGACGACGCCGAGCGGACGCCACAGCCGCGCTCCACGCGCGGCGAGAGCTCGGTGGCACGTAGGTGTCGTCGCTGGACTCCGGAGAGTTGCTGGACTCCCAGGAGTCGTCGCTGCTGCTGGAGGAGCTGTCGCTGAGGCCGGAGGCGGGCTCAGCACCCACAGCCGCGCCACGTAAGCTGCTTCCCCCGGGGCAGCACTCCAGCACCGGCCCTCCTCGTCGAAGACCTTGAAGAATGGCGTGGAAGCCCCATCGTACTCGAAGTGGATGGCAAGGGCCCCCTATAGACGGCAGGTGCGGGTCACCTCGCCTTATCCTTGGGTCATGACAATGTTATCCGGGGGGGACTACCTCAACCTCCGCCCCCGTAGCCAGACTGCAGCACCCGGCATGCTGCAGCCACAGCTCAAGCGCCCCCCTCAGCGGCATCTCCTCGGTGAAGAACCGCGGGAACTGGATCCACCTGCGCGGTGGCATTGCTGCCCACACCATGAACTCGCGCGAAGTGCCCTCGGCGTGGGTTCGCGGGCCAGCTGGCCGCGCATCCTCAGCTTGTCCACCGTGGCCGCGGCGCTGGGCGTTGCCGCCCTTTTCGGAGCCCTACACGCGGGCGTACAGAGGGAGCGGCAGGCCAGGCGGAGGCCGCTCGTACCAAGGCTGCGTCACCTCCTGCCTTTCACCGGTGTCGCGAGGGCGTCCAAACATTTTCTTTGGCGAAAGTGGCTCGGGCACCTCCCGAGGGGTCTTTCCCTTCTCCTCCACGGAGAATCTCCTAATCGGTGCCATGGGTGTTTACGCGGCAAGACGGCGAAGCGAATAAGAGGAGGGAAAAGAAGCAGGCAGCAAGAAGACGGAGATGAATGAGGGGGGGCTCTGCCCCTTCCCTCATTTATAGCCAAAGGGAGGCCAATCGCCTGCCTCCATGATCCCACACAATGATGGTTTTCTCTACATGCAGCGGAGTCTCAACAAGTCGAACGGTTATCGAGGCAACATGGGGAAGTGGAGACGCCCACGTCCCATCAATTGCCACGCGTCGACCAAGGTCGCATGCGGTTAGGGCCCACGGCACTCCGCACTTGCCCTTTGGCTTCGCCTCAAAGCCAAGTTCGAGCGCGCCTTGGGCCCTAGGGCTACTGTCGACGTTTTGGGAACTGGGGTACCCAGACTTGCCTGCTTGCGGCCCACGGTGTGGCTCCATCGACGGCCTGGTATGGCCTAGTTTCATCATCAGCAACTCAAGACCCTCACGAGGGGCCAAGCCTCGCGAGGCGGACGACACCAAGACCACCACGAAGAGCAACCTCCTCAGGCTGGCTCCGGAGGAGTGGAGATTTCTATGCAAGGATCATCTCGTGAGGCTCGGATGACGTGAGCCACGATGACCAAGGCCAAGCAGGCGCCAGCGGGTGCAGTGTACCAGTCTCTTCTTTGGTGCTAAGGAGGCAGGCGTAGACACGGAGTCCCGAGGAATCAGGTAAAGGTTTCCATTCTAGTGAAACAAGACCAAGACCGCCGGGACGGCAGCACGGAGGTCATGGCCGAGCCCACCACGGCGTCACAACCAGAGGCTTTCGCAGGCGAAGACTACTTTTGTCAGGATAGCATGTACTAGTTGTCTCCCTTCGAATTTGACCGTTGTGGCATCCTTCCCGCCTTCATTTGGGACGAGGACCAAGGCCACTATAAATAGGACTTAGCCACCACCATAGAAGGAGAGATCACTCAGACCACCCTCACACCCACCAGCTCATCGAGCACAAGAACACTCCTCCTCCTGAGGTTGTTCTATGACTGTACTAGTTCATCCTCAGCTCCTCGAGGCCAATTCACCACAAAGCAGGAGTAGGGTTTGACACCGCAAGGTGGCCTGAACCTGGGTAAATGGTTGTGTCTCTTTTCGATTCAGTTCGTCGAGCTGGCTCGTGAGATTAGCAAGTAGGCAGACTGGGGAGGACAAGTTCTTCGCATGCACCCCAGAGTTTGAACCTCTCAAGGGTCTGCGAAACCCGAAATTCGGCAATGTTTTTGGAGTTTTTGCTTTTCTGAAGAAAGTAAAACGAAAACAAGAAAAACTATTTACACAGGAAAGCTCCCAACAAGTAAAAGAAGAACGAGAAATCTTTTTGGATTTCCTTTTAATACTACAACTAAATAAAGTAGAAAGAAAAACTAAAAAGTAGCAAGAACTAATTTTTTGGATTTTCTCAAAGTTTTTCAAATACACAAGAAAACAAGAAATGTAAATTAACATGGATAATAAAATGAAAAAGTATGAACACCGACAAGTGGAATGAGTGTGTGAACATGAATGTAATGTTGGTGAGAAATATGTACTCCCCCAAGCTTAGCCTTTTAGTCTAAGGTTGTCTAGGGCCACGGCTCAAAATAAACATCTCCTCGATACTGTGGTGGGTCCTAAGGGTTCCATTGGTTAGCGAGCTCCTGTGGCTCCCACTGATAAATAGGCTCCTGGTAAGGTTAAGGAGTTGGTGCAGGCTCAGGTGTTGGAGGTTGTGTCAGCCTCTAGTACGTGTAAATATCCTCGGGCATAATAGTGTACATGCATGAATGAATATCGAACAAAGAAGGTGCGGGCAAGGTAATAATCTCACAAGTACCCTGACTAAATACTAGGTTGTAGAGGAGCGGCTTGTCATCATCTTTGGCAATAAAATCATGTGCTACCATACTAGCATAGTTTAAATATTTAGTGGGTGGCAACATCTCCTCCTTATTATCATGCCTAAATGGGTAGCTCAAAGTGTTTAGCAAGGTGGGAGCCATAGACACCTCCAAAAATAGTACCCTTCGAGCGTTCATGTTCAACCGTCGAGCAACAATAGTGCCCAAACTAAAAGTTCTGTCAGCATATAAAGCATGGCGCAAAATGACAAGGTATTGAGGCATCCACTCTCCCCACAACCAATTAAACATCTCCCGGGAAATAATGAATAATAGCGTAAAATAGGAAAATGCAAACTAGCCACTCTCGCTTCTGACACTCCTCTTTATTCCCCCACAGCAATTTCAGAAAGAAAATCATTCACGTCCCTAGGATGTGGCTCACTGATGCTGCCCTCATAAGGTATTTTGCAAACATCGCAAAAATCAAATAATGTCATCTCCTTAGGCTCATCATACAAATGAAATTCTACTGTGGGTGGTGATTTGCTAGAATAACAATGAAAGTTTTGCACAAAGGTGTTAGTGAATAGGAGGTATTGATCACACTTATCTTGAAGGAAAGGAAGGAGGCCTGCATTCTCTGCCAAATAATAGAAATCAGCATAAATTCCAGCCTCTCTCAAGAATGTGTTGCTTGGCCACTCACACGGCCGAACCTCCACAGCAAGAGGAAGGTTGTACTTGGGCTTCTTCTTCTCCTCATTTTCATTCCCTTCCAAATTCCAGCTTGAAGAACCCCTTAACCACCTCTTCATGGTTTCTCTTTCCTTTGAAAATTTCTAAAAAATTTAGAGACTCAAAATAAAAGTGAACTAAACTCAACAAAATTGATAGCAACTACTCCTACAAGTGTCTAGAGGCTATATCATGCAACAGAACAACTTTGGACCATATAAATTTGACATGCAAGCTCAAGAAAAGGGTCACCATAGCAGCAAAAATTTGCACTAAACAAAGCACTATAGCAAAAAGTAATTGGACCAATGGAGGAGTCACATACCGATGAAAATCCCCGGGAACAGTTTCAGCAACAGAGTTCCGAGCAAAGAGATCGAAAATGGCAGCAAAATGAGCAAGAACACGGGTTTGAGCAATGGTTCGATTTTTTCTGGAGTAAGACGAAGATACGACAGGTACATCCTCACAAACACCGATGGGTATAGCAGTTGATTTATCAACCATTTGCAAAGAGATTTCAATGGGTGTCAACTTATTCAATTCAAGTCTACGATATAAAGAGAAAGGCATAACACTAACACCGTCTCCCAAATCACATAAAGAAGTTTTAACATAGTTTCTTTTAATGGAGCATGGTATAGTTGGTATTCCTCGAACTCCTAGTTTCTTTGGTATTCCACCTTTAAATGTATAATTAGCAAGCATAGTGGAAATTTCAGCTTCAGGTATCTTCCTTTTTTAGTAACAATTTCTTTCACATACTTAGCATAAGGAGACATTTTCATAATATATGTCAAACGCATACGCAAAAAGACAGGTCTAAGCATTTCAACAAAGCGTTCGAAGTCTTCATCATCCTTTTTCTTGGATGGTTTAGGGGGAAAGGGCATGGGTTTCTGAACCCGTGGCTCCCTTTATTTACCATGTTTCATAGCAATGAAGTCACTCTTATCATATCTTTTATTCTTAGGTTGTTGGTCATCAAGATCAACAGCAGGTTCTATCTCCACATCATTATCATTACTAGGTTGAGCATCAACATGAAGATCATCATCATTATTATTACTAGGTTCATGTTCATTACCAGATTGTGTTTGAGCATCAGAAATGGAAATATCATTTGGGTTCTCAGGTGTGTCTATAACAAGTTCACTAGAAGCATGCAAGGTCCTATCATATTTCTTTTTCTTCCTAGATGGCCTAGGTGCCTCAGTATTAATTCATTGAGAGTCTTTCTCAACTCTCTTAGGATGGCCTTTGGGATACAAAGGTTCCACAGTCATTTTACCACCTCTAGTCATAACTCTAACAGCATGATCATTCATCTTATTATTCATTTCATTCAGCAAATCATTTTGTGCCTTGAGAACTTTTTCTACTTGGGTTTTGACCATGGAAGCATGTTTAGTAACAAACTTGAGATCATTAACAGTTCTACACATATAGTCACCCAAGTGTTCAAGCATATAAGCATTTCTTTTCAATTGACTACTAACATATGCATTGAAGTTTTCTTGTTTAACAATAAAGTTATCAAATTCATCCAAGCATTGACTAGCAGAATTATTATGAGGAATATCACCTTCATCAAATATATACAAAGAATTTACGTCTACTACCTGTGTCGGGTTATCAAGACCACGTATTTCTTCAATAGGTGGTAAGTTCTTAACATCTTCAGCTTTAATACCTTTTTATTTCATGGATTTCTTTTGCCTCTTGCATATCTTCTAGATTAAGAAATAGAATACCCCGCTTCTTCGGAGTTGGCTTAGGAGTGGTTTAGGAAGAGTCCAATCATTATAGTTACTCAACATATTATTCAATAGTACTTCAGCTTGTTCAGTAGTTTGTTCCCTGAAAACACAACCAGCACAACTATCTTGGTGGTCCCTAGAAGCATCGGTTAGTCCATTATAAAAGATATCAAGTATTTCATTTTTTCTTGAGAGGATGTTCAGGCAAAGCATTAAGTAATTGGAGAAGCCTCCTACAAGCCTGTGGAAGACTCTCTTCTTCAAATTTCACAAAGTTAAATATTTCCTGTAAAGCAGCTTGTTTCTTATGTGCAGGAGATTTTTTCCAGAGAAGTAATATTGTAATGCCCCGAGACCGTTGCGCCAGGTGTCTTCCAGTTATTCGATGTTGTTGCCTTGTCATTTGCTTGCGTGTCGCTTGTTTCCATGTCATCATGTGCATTGCATCATCATGTTTTCAAAACTTGCATCCGTCCCGGTCTCCTTGTTCCGTCTGTTGTCCGTTCTGAGCCCAGACACACTTGCACGTGCCCGTGGCATGTCCGAAATATTATTTTGTAAGTGGCCGGAAAATGTTCCCGGAATGGGTTGAAAGTTGGCATGCGGTGTGGTTATGTTGTAGGTAGGCCGCCTGCCAAGTTTCATCGCATTCGGAGTTCGTTTGACACCCCAACCTAACCTCTCTCGTCAACCCACGGCCCTCCTCGCGTGCGTCTGAAACTGTCCCGAACCCGACCCGGATTGTCATTACCGTTGCGTTCAGATCATCCCCGAACATCTACAAAACATCTCCGTTTCCTATTTACATTTTCCTAGCCTATCTATTCTTGACCGTCGGATTTTGATCGTATGATCCAACTCCCCTCTTTTCCCATATATATGTACACCCTAGTCCATCTTTAGACCCAAACCCTAAAACGTAGGGATCTTGTCCCATCCACTCATTGCCACCGCCACTCCACCGAATCCACATCGGGATCCCACCTACCCAAACCACCGCCGCCATCTTCCCTTGTTTTCAGCGCCACCCAATCAGCAACAGCGCCCGAGCGCTCCTATCCACGTCGGCATCCCCGTCCCGAACCTCATCGTCGCCGTGCACCCTCCCTTGATCCATCGCCCGGGGACGTTTCCGCACTGGACGAACACCAGGCCAGCCCCGCGCCCCCTCTCTTTCATCTCACTCCTCTGCTCATCTCTCTCTCTCTCGGAGCTCTCAAATCCCCTCCTCTGCTTCTTATCGCAGGAACCGGACGCAGTCGTCGAACGCCATTGCCGCCCCTCGCCTCCTCACTTTGTTCCTGGACCCCTTGCGCCTCGTCACCCGCGTCCAGCGCCGCCATGGATTCACGCCAAGACCTCCTCGCCAGGCCGACCCCGTCCCCTTTCGTCTCGAGCATCAAGCGCAGCTGCCTCCTCTGCCGACTTGCACCCCGTCGAATCCGGTGGCTTGTAGCACCACCGCCACCGTCGCCTCAAGTCCCTGCCGCCGGCGCCGTGAAGTCTTGATGATGCCATAGCTCTGTGTAACACCCCGGATGTAATTTACCTAATATGTACTCCAACTCTTGCCGTTTCCGGCGCTAAGTTATTTTATTTCCTCGGGTTCGGGTTTTTGTCTCCGTGTGTTGTTGTCGTTGTCATGCATCTCATATCATGTCATCATGTTCATTGCATTTGCATACGAGTTTGTCTCATGCATCCAAGCATTTTCCCCGTTGTCCGTTTTGCATTCCGACGCTCCAATCTCCTCCGGTGGTCCTTTCTACCTTCCTTCCGTGTGTGGGGGTTAAACATTTCCGGATTGGACCGAGACTTGCCAAGCGGCCTTGGTTTACTACCGGTAGACCGCCTGTCAAGTTTCGTACCATTTGGACTTCGTTTGATGCTCCAACGGTTAACCGAGGGACCGAGAAGGCCTCGTGTGTGTTGCAGCCCAACACCCTTCCAATTTGGCCCAAAACCCACCAAAACCCTCTCCATCATCTAGAGCGTTCAATCACGATCGCGTGGCCGAAAACCACATCTCATTTGGACTCTCCTAACTCCTCCTATGCCTATAAATAGGTCCTCCTCCGAAATTCACGCGTCTTCTTCCCCCCTAACCCTAGATCAGCTCCACCTCGCCGCCGGACGCGTACGATTCAGACCGGACATTGTCCGCCCGCCGCCGCCGACCTACCAGACGACGCCACGTGTCCCGGGCGTGCCCACATCGCCGCCCCCTCCGCCGCCGGCCCGCCAGGCCCGCGCGGGGCCCTCCCCGGCCCGCGCGCCCGCCGCCGCCTGTCGCCCGCTCCGCCATGCCACCTCCCGCGCCCAGCCGCGTGCACCCGCCGCCGACGAGCTCCGCACCGCCGGCCGCCGCCTCACCTACCGTCGCCGCCGCGCCGCGTCGGCTCCAGCGCCGCCCAAGTGCCGCCCGGACCTCGCCGCCCGTCCTCTCCTCCACTCCGGCAAGCCGCCGGCCTCCTCCACGCCAACTCCAGCCGCCTCCCTCACAAACTCCGGCTATCGACGAACTCCGGCGAGCGCATCAGTTCCCGTGCATGATGTGGATCCAGATCTGGTTCTTGAGGTTGACCTAATCTTGCCCGAAACCCTAGATAGTTTAGCATATTTCATCATGTCGTATCTCCGCACTCATAGCTCTGTTTTGGGCGTGTAGCATATAAAAATGTTCGTCTCAGAGAGTACATCATTTCATATCATTGCATCATTTTCATTTGAGCTCATCTTGAGGCCCGAAATGCTGTTGGAATAGAGCTATTTGAGTTAATTGTCAGATCTGCTGCACCAAATAGCTATTTGTCATTTTTGCCATGATTAATGTGTGCATGATATGCTCCTGAGCTCTACATGAGTTTTTTTATATGCTTTGCCATCTTTATAGAAGTGCTTACCATGTATTTTTTGTGATATGTGTGGTGACTAGCACAAGCTTGCAAAGTAGTGCATTCGTTAATGCTGATTTCAGGGACTTAGAATTTCTCCAAGTCCTTGATCTGATTTTATCAATATGCCATATGTTCAGGTTGTTCCCTAGTGATCCGTGCCTCTTTTGAGGATGATCAGTAAGGATGATTTATTAATATTGTGATGCTCTATCCATCCATGTCTTTGTTTGCAATTATGGAGCACCCTAGCGTGAGTCAATCGAGCTCTACTTTTGCTATTTCATGATTCCTGGCAGATTGTCTACTTGTTAGCGATTTTGCCGAGCATGTTGTTGTTGATCCGTGCATGCTATGTTGTTGTTCTTGCCATGGCTAGCTTATATGATATGTATTCTTGATGGGTGTTTGCTTAGTTTGTCATGCCTTGCTCTGTAGTGAGTGCATCGAGCTGGTAAACATGCCTACTTGTTAACAGATTTGCATGTTCTAGTTTTTCTCCAAGTCTGAGATCAGGTTATGTTTTTGCCATGTTCACATGCTTGCAATTGTATTTTCTGATTCCTTTTGGCTCAAGGTCACTAAGGGACTTTTGTTAAGCTCTTTGAGTATCTCCATGCCATGCCTTGCTTTGCCATGTTAAGTTCATGTAGCATATAGTTTTCGTGCTCCAAAATGTGCTACCTGATCTGAAATTCCAGACTTGTGTTAATTTCACTAAGTCTGAAACCTGTTTATCATTTGCATTTTTGCCATGCTTGTTTGGACCTGTTAATGAATGAATTGGCCGTAGCTCAGTGTTCATATTTTGTCAAGCATTATGAGTGGATCCCTGCCATGTATTTTGTTGTCATGTTTGAGTGTTGTAGCATAATTATCTTGATGCATTTAGATGGCTATTTGCTGTTTATCGCAGACCGGTGCCATATTTGTTTTGCTTGCCATTTCCAAACCGTGCATCCGATTCCGGTGATCTTTATATCGATTTCAACCGAGATCACCTCACCTTTCCAGTGGCACTCTTGGATTTCCAAGTTGAGGCCAGGTCCAATCATTCCTTGTCAAATCTTGCATATGCATCACATATCGCATCCCGCATAGCATACCATGTTTGCATCATGTTGTTTGAGCTTTGCCCGTGGTTGATTGTGTTCCTTTTGCTTGTTTGTCTTGTTTGGGTAGAGCCGGGAGACGAGTTCGCTAATGAGGAGCCCGTTGAGTTTGCTTTCGAGGACCAAGTCAACTCTGACAACTTTGCAGGCAAGATGATCATACCCTCGAAATCACTTCTATCTTTGCTTGCTAGATGCTCGCTCTTTTCCTATGCCTATGCTACGATGCCTACCACTTGCTTATCATGCCTCCCAAATTGCCATGTCAAACCTCTAACCCGCCATGTCCTAGCAAACCGTTGATTGGCTATGTTACCGCTTTGCTCAGCCCCTCTTATAGTGTTGCTAGTTGTAGGTGAAGATTGAAGATCGTTCCTTGTTGGAACATTGTTTATTTGTTGGGATATCACTATATTTTCTTGTTATCTCAATGCATCTATATACTTGGTAAAGAGTGGAAGGCTCGGCCTTTTGCCTAGTGTTTTGTTCCACTCTTGCCGCCCTAGTTTCCGTCATATCGGTGTTATGTTCCCGGATTTTGCGTTCCTTACGCGGTTGGGTGATAATGGGAACCCCTTGACAGTTCGCCTTGAATAAAACTCCTCCAGCAATGCCCAACCTTGGTTTTACCATTTCCCACCTAGCCTCTTTTTCCCTTGGGTTTCCGAAGCCCGAGGGTCATCTTATTTAACCCCCCCCCCCCCCCGGGCCAGTGCTCCTCTGAGTGTTGGTCCAAACTAGAGCCCCTTGCAGCGCCACCTCGGGGAAACTCGAGGGCTGGTTTTAGTTGTATGGATTGCTTATCCGATTGTGCCCTAAGAACTAGATATGTGCAGCTCCTATCGGGATTTGTCGGCACATTCGGGCGGTGTTGCTGGATTTGTTTTATCTTTGTCGAGGTTGTCTTGTAGAACCGGGATGCCGAGTCTGATCGGAATGTCTCGGGAGAAGGTTTATCCTTCGTTGACCGTGAGAGCTTGTGATGGGCTAAGTTGGGACTCCCTTGCAGGGTTTTAAACTTTCGAAAGCCGTGCCCGCGGTTATGGGCAGATGGGAAATTTGTTAATGTCCGATTGTAGATAACTTGAACCTTAACTTAATTAAAATGAATCAACGGCGTGTGTTACCGTGATGGTCTCTTCTCGGCGGAGTCCGGGAAGTGAACACGGTGTTGAAGTAATGTTTGCCGTAGGTTGTTCTTTAGTTCTTCGTTCGCGCTTTGCCTTCTCTTCTCGCTCTCTTTTGCGAATAGGTTAGCCACCATATATGCTAGTCGCTTGCTGCAGCTCCACATATTACCTTGCCTTTCCTATAAGCTTAAATAGTCTTGATCGCGAGGGTGCGAGATTGCTGAGTCCCCATGACTCACAGATTACTTCCAAACCCGATGCAGGGTCCGATGACTCCGTTCCAGATGATGCGCTTGACCTCAAGTGGGAGTTCGACGAAGACTCATGCCGTTACTATGTGTCTTTCCCTGATGATCAGTAGTGGTGCCCAGTTGGGGTGATCGGGACCATGTCGCTTGTTGGGGTCGATCTTCTATTTTGGTACCATAGTCAGACCATGAGTGTATTGGATGATTGTAATGCTATTTATGTACTTTGTGTGACGTGGCGAGTGTAAGCCAACTATGTACCTTTCCCCTTATTATATATTTACATGGGTTATTGTGAAGATTACCTTACTTGCGACATTGCTTTCAATGCGGTTATGCTTCTAAGTCGTGCTTCGACACGTAGGAGCTATAGCCGCATCGAGGGCGTTACAAGTTGGTAATCAGAGCCTTCCCCGACCTTAGGAGCCCCCCTGCTTGATCGAATTAGCGGACGAGTTGAGTCTAGAAAAAAATGTTTTGAGTCATTTAGGAATTATATATCGGAGAGTTTAGGAATTCTTTTTACTCCTCAGTCCCTTCATAGCTTTGGTAAGGCTTCCTAACGTAGAGCTTTGACTCTTCTCTTCTCAAATTTCACTAAAAAAAATTAGGATCACGCGGGTATCTTGGAATCGTTCCGATCGATTTGTGAAGAGAACATTGTTCTTGGTGCCTCTTGTCATTTAGGGGTTGTGGCAGTGTCCCGGGGAGTTGAGCTCCAAGGTGTTGTCGTCACAATTTTATCGTTGCAGTTCTGGAATACCTGAGTTTAGTTCGCCGACATCGAAAATCTCTTTTATGCAGTTGTTGGTGAGATAACCTCGACGCCACCCAGTACTGGGGCCGGAGTTCGGGAGTATTGCCATAACTTGTATAACGGATGCTTTTCGAAGGTTGTGGTAGACGATTTCCTAAGTCTTCTCGGTTATGTGTTGAAGGATGGATACAGCTGGATGTAGGATTTGCTAGATTTGGGTGAGATATTATGCTTCCCCTGTATCTCCAACACCTGATTGCATAACCGGAAAGGTTCGGGAGTTTCATAGGTGGGAATTCTTGTAGCCCTAGTTCTTCTTCCACGGATATTTGGTTTGAGATTGGGTGATCCTTACCGAGTATTCGTTCTTGCTCCGTACCTTGTTGATTTTATTCCTCTACCTAAATTCTAAGTGGCTTCTCAATTTATGGATATGTGACCATTTCAATTGGAATGCATTCGTTCATTTTGTTCGGATGTGAAGACTATATGTTGCAATTTCTACCCGTTGGATTCAGCTTCAATTTTTGTCTATCAATGTGCTAATGGATGTCAACCTCTTCAGGATGGCTCCTCCAACGCGCACGACTCTGAATCCTGATCCGCCACCACCTCCACCTCCTCCGGAGGCATGGCAAGCTGTGATGGCCGCTACCAATGCAAACACGCAGTTGATCATGCAAATTCTTCAAGAGCGCAACCAAGCGAACCAAGGCAACTAGGGCAACAATCAGAATCGCTTTGCTACACTCAACCAGTTCCTTGCTAACCAGCCAAAGACTTTCAGCAATTGTGTTGAGGCAACTGACGCTGATGATTGGCACGTGGACTTGTGCAAGCATTTCGAGTGCAGTAACGTCAGGCCTGAGGACTTTGCCAAGTTCGCTTCCTTCCAACTCAAAGACCAAGCTGCAGAATGGTTTCAGCAGTACAAAGATTCCAGAGGAGGCCGTGTGATTACCTGGGATGAATTCCGTCAAGACTTCAAAGCTCATCATATTCCTCATAGCGTGGTTGAAAGCAAGCGTGAGGAATTCCACAACCTGAAGCAAGGCTCTATGTCTGTCTATGACTACAACAAGATGTTTCAGAAGCTCGCTCGCTTTGCTAAGCAGGACGTCCCTGACGAGAAGAGCATGATATACCAGTTCAGGGGTGGTCTCAGAGAAGAAATCCAGCTAGCTCTTGTCCTCTTTGAGCCCAGGAGGTACGATGAGTTTTACAACATGGCATTGAAGCAAGAGGCTGCTCAACTGAAGTGTGATGCTTCCAAGAAGCGATTAAGAGATGCTACTCCTTCTTCCTCAGCTCAAGTGGCTAAGCAGCAGAAGTATTGGCTTCCTCCTCCTCCGTTCCGTCAGCCTTATCAACAGAAGAGCAAAGGTGGAAGTGGATCTTCCCACCCACCCAACCCTGGCTTTCAGAACAAGACTTTGTCTCAAGCTCCAAGATCGAGTGCTCCATATCACCATCCGCTTTCAGAGGTCACGTGCAACAAGTGCCAACAGAAGGGTCACTATGCCAACAAATGCTTCAATCAGAGGCGCCTCCCTCCTCCTCCTCCTGTGAGATCGGCAAGTACAGTTGTGGTCAAGCATAACCCCAAGTACGCCAAGGTCAACATGGTGAATGCAGCTCAGGCAGAGGACTCGTCAGATGTCATCATGGGTAACCTTCCTGTTAACGATATTCCTGCAAGAGTTCTTTTTGACACTGGTGCATCGCATTGTTTCATCTCGAGACCTTTTGCATCTAAGCATGATTTTGTTACTCAAGTGTTGCCAAAACCGTTGACTATTGTCTCTCCAGCCTGTTAAATGACATCTCGAGTATGCGTTCCGGATGTTTCAATCACTTTGGGTGACTATAAGTTCTTGTCCTCTCCAAATGTTCTTGGTGACTCGGATATTGATCTTATTCTCGGAATGGATTGGCTTTCTAAGCACAAGGCTCGGCTTGATTGTGCGGCCAGGCAGATTCAATTGACTCATTCGTCTGAGGATGTAATTGTCTTTGCCGCTCGGGATGATACCATCCGTCTGTTTTCTCTCAATGAGAAGGGTGAACTAGATGCCATCTCTCAAATTCCAGTCGTTTGCGAATATCAAGACGTCTTTCCAGAAGAGCTTCTAGGAATGCCTCCGCACCGGCCAGTTGAATTCGTCATCGATCTTGAGCCTGGCACGGAACCGGTTTGCAAACGTCCTTACAAGCTCGGACCTGAAGAGTTCAAGGAGTTGAAGAAGCAACTCGATATTCAAGAGCGAATGGGTCTCATCCGACCTAGTTCTTCTCCGTGGGGTTGTGGAGTACTTTTTGTGAAGAAGAAGGATGGAACGGACCGACTTTGTGTTGACTACCGTCCATTGAACAGGAAGACTATCAAGAACAAGTACCCACTTCCCAACATCAATGAGCTGTTCGAACAACTCAAAGGTGCCCAAGTATTCTCCAAGCTTGATCTCTGTATGGGTTATCACCAGATTCGAATCGGTGAGCAAGATATTCCCAAGACGGCTTTCAGAACAAGCTATGGTTCATATGAATACACTGTCATGTCTTTTGGCCTCGTCAACGCTCCTCCGACTTTCTCTTGCATGATGAACTTCATCTTCAACGCCTACACAAATGACTTCGTTTTGGTCTATCTCGACGACATTCTGGTCTTTTCGAAGAACAAGGAAGATCATGCCAAGCACTTGCGTTTGGTGCTCGATAAGCTCAGGGAACATCAGTTCTACGCCAAGTTCTCAAAGTGCGAGTTTTGGCTTGATGAGGTTCTTTATCTTGGGCATATCACCTCTGCCAAGGGCATTGCGGTGAATCCTGAGAAGGTGTCTGCAATTGTGAATTGGGAACCACCTCAGAACGTGAAGCAACTCCGCAGCTTCCTTGGTCTCGCAAGCTACTGTCGAAGGTTCGTGGAGAACTTTTCTAAGATCGCGAAGCCCCTTTCAAACCTTCTCCAGAAGCACGTCAAGTACGTTTGGTCTCCGGAATGTGACATCGCTTTCAACACTTTGAAAGAGAAATTGGTCACTGCTCCAGTTCTGACTCCTCCTGATGAATCCAAACCATTCGAGGTCTTCTGCGATGCCTCTCTTCAAGGTCTTGGTGCAGTGTTGATGCAAGAGAAAAAAGTTGTGGCTTATACCTCTCGCCAGTTGAAGCCCAACGAGAAAAATTACCCCACTCATGACCTCGAGTTGGCGGCATTTGTGCATGCTCTTTTGACTTGGAGACATCTCTTATTGGGAAGAAAAGTGGACATCTTCACTGACCACAAGAGTCTCAAGTACATCTTCACTCAGCCTAATCTCAACCTCAGGCAGACTCGTTGGGTCAAAATGATTCAAGAGTCTAATCTGAGTATCGAGTATACTGCAGGCAACGCCAATGTGATTGCTGGCGCTTTGAGCAGGAAGGCTTACTGCAACAGTCTGATTATCAAGCCTTTCCAACCCGAGCTTTGTGAAGCTTTCCACAAACTCAATCTGCAAGTTGTTCCTCAAGGTTTCCTCGCCAACCTTCAAGTCTCTCCTACTTTGGAAGATCAGATTCGCGAGGCTCAACTTCTTGATGCTATGGTGAAGAAGGTGAAGATTGGGATTGCCAAGAGTCTACCCAAGTACAAGTGCTACCGCCTTGATGACAAGGATACTCTCTTCTTCGAGGATTGTATTGTTGTGCCTAAAGGTGACCTTCGTAAAGTTATCATGAATGAGGCACACAATTCACTCCTCTCCATCCACCCTGGGAGTACGAAGATGTATCAGAACCTCAAGCAGGCTTATTGGTGGACTCGAATGAAGCGTGAGATTGCTCATTTCGTGAATGAATGTGATGTCTGCAGAAGAGTGAAGGCAGAACACCAAAGGCCAGCTGATCTCCTCCAACCTCTTGCCATTCCAGAATGGAAGTTTGACCACATTGATATGGACTTCGTGACTGGGTTTCCAAAGTCCAAGCGTGGCAATGATGCTATATTTGTTGTCATCGACAAACTCACTAAAGTGGCTCACTTTCTGCCTATCAAAGAGTCGATCACTGCAGCTCAATTGGCAGAGTTGTATACCTCTTGGATTGTCTCTCTCCACGGCATTCCACAGGTGATCTCTTCAGACCGTGGCAGCATCTTTACCTCCAAGTTTTGGGATTCTTTTCAAAAGGCCATGGGCACCAACATCCGCTTCAGCACAGCTTTCCATTCTCAAACTAGCGGTCAAGTCGAGCGTGTCAATCAGATTCTTGAAGATATGCTCAGGGCTTGTGTGATCTCTTTCGGTATGAAGTAGGAAGATTGTCTTCCATATGCCGAATTCTCCTACAACAACAGTTTTCAAGCAAGTTCGGGCAAGGCCCCATTCGAAATTCTGTATGGCAGGAAGTGCCGTACTCCTCTTAACTGGTCAGAAACCGGTGAACGTCAACTTCTGGGAAATGACTTGATCACAGAGGCAGAGGAGATGTGCAAAGTCATTCGTGATAACCTCAAAGCAGCGCAATCGCGACAGAAGAGCTACTATGATAGTAAGCACCGTGATTTGGCTTTTGAGATCGGAGATCATGTTTACCTCCGCGTCTCTCCAATGAAAGGTACTCGTCGCTTCGGTATCAAAGGGAAGCTTGCCCCTAGATACGTGGGTCCTTTCAAAATCGTCAGCAAGAGAGGCGATCTCGCCTATCAACTCGAGATTCCTTCAAACTTTGCAAATGTGCATGACGTGTTCCATGTCTCTCAGCTCCGCAAGTGCTTCAAGACTCCTGACCGCATCGTCAACTTCGAAGACATTGATCTCCAAGAAGATCTCTCTTATCATGAGCACCCAGTTGCTATTCTTGAAGAGACTGAACGCAAGACTCGCAATAAGTCAATCAAATTCCTCAAAGTCAAGTGGTCACACCATTCCGACCGTGAAGCCACCTGGGAACGCGAGGATCACCTCCGTTCTGAGTACCCGGCGTTCTTCCAGTCCTAGATCTCGGGACGAGATCCTTTCGTAGTGGTGGAGTGTTGTAACACCCCGGATGTAATTTACCTAATATGTACTCCAACTCTTGCCGTTTCTGGCGCTAAGTTATTTTATTTCCTCGGGTTCGGGTTGTTGTCTCCGTGTGTTGTTGTCGTTGTCATGCATCTCATATCATGTCATCATGTGCATTGCATTTTCATACGTGTTTGTCTCATGCATCCAAGCATTTTCCCCGTTGTCCGTTTTGCATTCCGACGCTCCAATCTCCTCCGGTGGTCCTTTCTACCTTCCTTTCGTGTGTGGGGGTTAAACATTTCTGGATTGGACCGAGACTTGCCAAGCGGCCTTGGTTTACTACCGGTAGACCGCCTGTCAAGTTTCGTACCATTTGGACTTCGTTTGATGCTCCAACGGTTAACCGAGGGACCGAGAAGGCCTCGTGTGTGTTGCAGCCCAACACCCTTCCAATTTGGCCCAAAACCCACCAAAACCCTCTCCATCATCTAGAGCGTTCGATCACGATCGCATGGCCGAAAACCACATCTCATTTGGACTCTCCTAACTCCTCATATGCCTATAAATAGGTCCTCCTCCGAAATTCACGCGTCTTCTCCCCCCCCTAACCCTAGATCAACTCCACCTCGCCCCCGGACGCGTCCGATTCGGACCGGACGTTGTCCGCCCGCCGCCGCTGACCTATCAGACGACGCCACATGTCCCGGGCGTGCCCACATCGCCGCCCCCTCCGCCGCCGGCCCGCCAGGCCCGCGCGGGGCCCTTCCCGGCCCGCGCGCCCGCCGCCGCCTGTCGCCCGCTCCGCCACGCCACCTCCCGCGCCCGGCCGCGTGCACCCGCCGCCGACGAGCTCCGCACTGCCGGCCGCCGCCTCACCTACCATCGCCGCCGCGCCGCGTCGGCTCCAGCGCCGCCCAAGTGCCGCCCGGACCTCGCCGCCCGTCCTCTCCTCCACTCCGGCAAGCCGCCGGCCTCCTCCACGCCAACTCCGGCCGCCTCCCTCGCGAACTTCGGCAATCGACGAACTCCGGCGAGCGCATCGGTTCCCGTGCACGATCTAGATCCAGATCTGGTTCTTGAGGTTGACCTAATCTTGCCCGAAACCCTAGATATTTTAGCATATTTCATCATGTCGTATCTCCGCACCCGTAGCTCCGTTTTGGGCGTGTAGCATATCAAAATGTTCGTCTTAGAGAGTACATCATTTCATTTCATTGCATCATTTTCATTTGAGCTCATCTTGAGGCCCGAAATGCTGTTAGAAGAGAGCTATTTGAGTTAATTGTCAGATCTGCTGCACCAAATAGCTATTTGTCATTTTTGCCATGATTAATGTGTGCATGATATGCTCCTGAGCTCTACATGAGTTTTGTTATATGCTTTGCCATCTTTACAGAAGTGCTTACCATGTATTTTTTGTGATATGTGTGGTGACTAGCACAAGCTTGCAAAGTAGTGCATTCGTTAATGCTGATTTCAGAGACTTGGAATTTCTCCAAGTCCTTGATCTGATTTTATCAATATGCCATATGTTCATGTTGTTTCCTAGTGATCCATGCCTCTTTTAAGGATGATCAGTAAGGATGTTTATTAATATTGTGATGCTCTATCCATCCATGTCTTTGTTTGCAATTATGGAGCACCCTAGCGTGAGTCAATTGAGCTCTACTTTTGCTATTTCATGATTCCTGACAGATTGTCTACTTGTTAGCGATTTTGCCGAGGATGTTGTTGTTGAGCCGTGCATGCTATGTTGTTGTTCTTGCCATGGCTAGCTTATATGATATGTATTCTTGATGGGTGTTTGCTTAGTTTGTCATGCCTTGCTCTGTAGTGAGTGCATCGAGCTTGTAAACATGCCTACTTGTTAACAGATTTGCATGTTCCAGTTTTTCTCTAAGTCTGAGATCTGGTTATGTTTTTGCCATGTTCACATGTTTGCAATTGTATTTTCTGATCCCTTTTGGCTCAAGGTCACTAAGGGACTTTTGTTAAGCTCATTGAGTATCTCCATGCAATGCCTTGATTTACCATGTTAAGTTCCTGTAGCATATAGTTTTCGTGCTCCAAAGTGTGCTACCTGATCTGAAATTCCAGACTTGTGTTAATTTCACTAAGTCTGAAACCTGTTTATCATTTGCATTTTTGCCATGCTTGTTTGAACCTGTTAATTGATGAATTGGCCGTAGCTCAGTGTTCATCTTTTGTCAAGCATTATGAGTGGATCCCTGCCATGTATTTTGTTGTCATGTTTGAGTGCTGTAGCATAATTATCTTGATGCATTTAGATGGCTACTTGCTGTTTATCGCAGACCGGTGCCATATTTGTTTTGCTTGCCATTTCCAAACCGTGCATCCGATTCCGGTGATCTTTATATCGATTTCAACCGAAATCACCTCACCTTTCCAGTGGCACTATTGGATTTCTAAGTTGAGGCCAGGTCCAATCATTCCTTGTCAAATCTTGCATATCCATCACATATCGCATCCCGCATAGCATACCATGTTTGCATCATGTTGTTTGAGCTTTGCACGTGGTTGATTGTGTTCCTTTTGCTTGTTTGTCTTGTTTGGGTAGAGCCGGGAGACAAGTTCGCTAACGAGGAGCCCGTTGAGTTTGCTTTCGAGGACCAAGTCAACTCTGACAACTTTGCAGGCAAGATGATCATAACCTCGAAATCACTTCTATCTTTGCTTGCTAGATGCTCGCTCTTTTCCTATGCCTATGCTACGATGCCTACCACTTGCTTATCATGCCTCCCAAATTGCCATGTCAAACCTCTAACCCACCATGTCCTAGCAAACCGTTGATTGGCTATGTTACCGCTTTGCTCAGCCCCTCTTATAGCGTTGCTAGTTGCAGGTGAAGATTGAAGATCGTTCCTTGTTGGAACATTGTTTATTTGTTGGGATATCACTATATTATCTGGTTATCTCAATGCATCTATATACTTGGTAAAGAGTGGAAGGCTCGGCCTTTTGCCTAGTGTTTTGTTCCACTCTTACCGCCCTAGTTTCCGTCATATCGGTGTTATGTTCCCGGATTTTGCGTTCCTTACGCGGTTGGGTGATAATGGGAACCCCTTGACAGTTCGCCTTGAATAAAACTCCTCTAGCAATGCCCAACCTTGGTTTTACCATTTCCCACCTAGCCTCTTTTTCCCTTGGGTTTCCGAAGCCCGAGGGTCATCTTATTTAACCCCCCCCCCCGGGCCAGTGCTCCTCTGAGTGTTGGTCCAAACTAGAGCCCCTTGCAGCGCCACCTCGGGGAAACTCGAGGGCTGGTTTTAGTTGTATGGATTGCTTATCCGATTGTGCCCTGAGAACGAGATATGTGCAGCTCCTATCGGGATTTGTCGGCACATTCGGGCGGTGTTGCTGGATTTGTTTTATCTTTGTCGAGGTTGTCTTGTAGAACCGGGATGCCGAGTCTGATCGGAATGTCTCGGGAGAAGGTTTATCCTTCGTTGACCGTGAGAGCTTGTGATGGGCTAAGTTGGGACTCCCTTGCAGGGTTTTAAACTTTCGAAAGCCGTGCCCGCGGTTATGGGCAGATGGGAAATTTTTTAATGTCCGGTTGTAGATAACTTGAACCTTAACTTAATTAAAATGAATCAACGGCGTGTGTTACCGTGATGGTCTCTTCTCGGCGGAGTCCGGGAAGTGAACACGGTGTTGAAGTAATGTTTGTCGTAGGTTGTTCTTTAGTTCTTCGTTCGCGCTTTGCCTTCTCTTCTCGCTCTCTTTTGCGAACAGGTTAGCCACCATATATGCTAGTCGCTTGCTACAGGTCCACATATTACCTTGCCTTTCCTATAAACTTAAATAGTCTTGATCGCGAGGGTGCGAGATTGCTGAGTCCCCGTGACTCATAGATTACTTCCAAACCAGATGCAGGGCCCGATGACTCCATTCCAGATGATGCGCTTGAGCTCAAGTGGGAGTTCGACGAAGACTCACGCTGTTACTATGTGTCTTTCCCTGATGATCAGTAGTGGTGCCCAGTTGGGGCGATCGGGGCCTTGTCGCTTGTTGGGGTTGATCTTCTATTTTGGTACCGTAGTCGGACCATGAGTGTATTGGATGATTGTAATGCTATTTATGTACTTTGTGTGACATGGCGAGTGTAAGCCAACTATGTACCTTTCCCCTTATTATATATTTACATGGGTTGTTGTGAAGATTACCTTACTTGCGACATTGCTTTCAATGCGGTTATGCCTCTAAGTCGTGCTTCGACATGTAGGAGCTATAGCCGCATCGAGGGCGTTACACTCTGCCCCTGTCAAACCGTGAACGAGCACACCCACCCCACGTTGACTCGAGCCACGCCACCCGAGGCCTGCTGCTCGAGCTGGCCATCTCCAGCGACCGCGCTGCCTCCGTCTTCGCCAAGGCCTGTCGCCGCCGCGCCTACATTGCCTGTAGTCTCCGCGCACAGTTCCTCTACCTCCTCTGCACGAGCGCGGGAGCGCGCCCACTTCCTCCAGCCACCAGAGTCCCGCTGCTCCAGCCTCGCGCGCTCGTGCCGGAGCCAAGGGGGCCCCGACGCCCTGCAAATTCCCCGCAGCCCCGCCGTCGTCTTCGAGCGCCATTTTCCCTGAAGATCCTGACGAACGCGACGATCGGTGCCCCCCTTCCCGCGTGGCACCGCGCCAGCTGCCGCCCGCTACGCTGCTGCACCAAGATCCATCGCCGCCAGATCGGTCGAGTCCAGGCCCTCTTCGCCGTTCTCGGTCCTCCCCGCCACCCAAGTCGCTCGCCGGAGACCACCTGCGTCGCCCACCAAGTCCCCTGCTTCGCCCATGCACTGAAACTGACACTCTCTGTCTCTGAGAACGAGATGGGCAGCGCTGGATCCCTGTCGTGCGCTAGGTGGGCCACGCACAGGCCCAGTGCGCCTAAGCAGGCCTGCCTCCTCCTCTCCGTACAGGCCGAGGCCCATGGGTAAGCTGCCTTTCCCAGCGCCTGTTTCGGTTGGGCCAGCCAGATCCGGCCCGTAGTTTTTTCTTCTTCTTTCTGCTGCTGCGAATTTCCTATTTATCCAGTGTTTGGCAGTTTTACAGAAAAGTCCCTCTAGATCATGCATATAATTACTCATAAACCGTGCATCGGATTAAAATGTTTTAAATATCTAAAATGCTTAGGATTTTGTGTAGATTAATAATTTGCAACTTTCATCTATGTTTAAAATGTTGTTTGACTAATTTTGCTCATATGCCATGCTAAAATGATTTATTTCATAACTAAATAACCGTAGCTCCAAACTTAATAAACTTTATATCTATTTGGGGTAGAAAAATGCCTATTTTAAATTGGTGCACTCATCTTGCCTGTTTAATAACTCTAAAATTGTGTTTAGGGCAGAACAGTACCAAACCTAAAATATGCATATGGGGATTTACCGGAATTGTTGCTTGTTGTTCCGGCCTCATTTAAACTTGCCTAGATAGGTAGTTTTGTTGTGCTTCACCCCTTGCCATGTTAATCAACATTTAATATTGTTGGGTACATAAGCGAGATCGAACTAAATAACTTTAATGTGGTGTTTCATCAATATGCAACGGAGTTGCATGTTGAGCTCCACTTAATTTGTAGGATTGTTTGTGCATTTTGCCATGCCATGCCTCATTAAACCGGACATGCATCATACTTGGTTGTGCATCATGCCATGTTTATGTGGTGGTTGTTTACTATGTTTGTTTGCTTCTTTCCGGGTTACTTCTCGCGTTAGTTTTGGTTTCGTTCCGGAGTTGTGAGGATCCGTTCATCTACGTCCGCTTGTCTTCTTCACGGACTCGTTCTTCTTCCTTGCGGGATCTCAGGCAAGATGACCATACCCTTGAAATCACTTCTATCTTTTCTTGCTAGTTGCTCGTTCTATTGCTATGCCGCGATACCTACCACTTGCTATATCATGCCTCCCATATTGCCATGTCAAGCCTCTAACCCACCTCGTCCTAGCAAACCATTGTTTGGCTATGTTACTGCTTTGCTCAGCCCCTCTTATAGCGTTGTTAGTTGCAGGTGAAGATGAAGTTTGTTCCATGTCAGAACATGGATATGTTGGGATATCACAATATCTCTTATTTTAATTAATGCATCTATATACTTGGTAAGGGTGGAAGGCTCGGCCTTATGCCTGGTGTTTTGTTCCACTCTTGCCGCCCTAGTTTCCGTCATACCGGTGTTATGTTCCTTGATTTTGCGTTCCTTACGCGGTTGGGTTATAATGGGAGCCCCTTGACAGTTCGCCTTGAATAAAACTCCTCCAGCAAGGCCCAACCTTGGTTTTACATTTGCACTAACAACCTAGCCTTTTCCCTTGGGTTTCCGGAGCCCGAGGGTCATCTTCATTTTAAACCCCCCCCTCCCCCGGCCAGTGCTCCTCTGAGTGTTGGTCCAAACTAGAGTCCTCTGCAGCGCCCCTCGGGGAAACTCGAGGTTTGGTTTTAGTTGTACGGAGCGCTCATCCGGTGTGCCCTGAGAACGAGATATGTGCAGCTCCTATCGGGATTTGTCGGCACATCCGGGCGGCTTTGCTGGTCTTGTTTTACCATTGTCGAAATGTCTTGTAATCGGGATTCTGAGTCTGATCGGGTCGTCCTGGGAGAAGGAATATCCTTCGTTGACCATGAGAGCTTGTGATGGGCTAAGTTGGGACACCCCTGCAGGGATTTGAACTTTCGAAAGTCATGCCCGCGGTTATGGGAAGATGGGAATTTGTTAATGTCCGGTTGTAGAAAACTTGACACTTAACTTAATTAAAACGCATCAACCGCATGTGTAGCTGTGATGGTCTCTTTCCGGCGGAGTCCGGGAAGTGAACACGGTTCTTGTGTTATGCTTGAACGTAAGTAGTTTCAGGATCACTTCTTGATCACTTCTAGCTTCACGACTGTGCTTTGCTTCTCTTCTCGCTCTCATTTGCGTAAGTTAGCCACCATATATGCTTAGTGCTTGCTGCAGCTCCACCTCATTACCCTATCCTACCCATAAGCTTAAATAGTCTTGATCGCGAGGGTGTGAGATTGCTGAGTCCCCGTGACTCACAGATTACTTCCAAACCAGTTGCAGGTGCCGATGATACCGTGCAGGTGACGCAACCGAGCTCAAGGAGGAGCTCGATGAAGATCGTGTTCGTTGTGTTGTTTTGTTTCCAGTTGATAAGTAGTGGAGCCCAGTCGGGGCGATCTGGGATCTATTGCATTAGGGGTTGTCTTTCTTTATTTGGTTCCGTAGTCGGACCTTGATTGTATCTGGATGATGTAATGCTATATTCTTGTATTGTGTGAAGTGGCGATTGTAAGCCAACTCTGTACCTCTTTCTTATTCAGTACATGGGATGTGTAAAGATTACCCCTCTTGCGACATGCCTACAATGCGGTTATGCCTCTAAGTCGTGCTCCGACACGTGGGAGATATAGCCGCACCGTGGGTGTTACATATATAGCATATCCTGGGACTACGCACACAATCAGGAGCAAGAGAATTAAACCATATCTTCGCATCACCCTTTAATGAGAAAGGAAACAACTTAAGAATATAGTAATAGCGATTTTTCCCTCATGAGCAAATAGGATGGCTATATCATTCAATTTAGTAAGATGTGCTACAACAGTTTCAGATTCATAACCATGAAAAGGATTAGATTCAACCAAAATAATTAACTCAGACTCGACAGAGAATTTATAATCCTTATCAGTGACAAAGACAAATGAAGTAGCAAATTTAGGATCATATTGCATTCTAGCATTCAAAGATTTTTCTTTCCACTTGCATAGTAGTTTCTTAAGGTCATATCTATCCTTACAAGCAATAAAGTCCCTAGTTACCTCTCCATCCATAACATAACCTTCAGGTATAACAGCCACTTCATATCTAGGAGAGCTAGGTCTAATGGGTGTTTCAAAGTTTCCTGTTTCAATAATTTCATTAGTTTAAGAAATATCATCAGTTTCGGCATTCTCAA
Source organism: Triticum urartu (assembly GCF_056163025.1). NCBI lineage: Eukaryota > Viridiplantae > Streptophyta > Magnoliopsida > Poales > Poaceae > Triticum > Triticum urartu. The sequence continues at coordinate 504,555,603 of NC_141873.1, read as the reverse complement.
TATCTTTAGCTCTAGCAAGTTGTTCATCAAGAAATTCACCCAGTGGCACAGTATTATCAAGGAAAGTAGTAGCATCATCAAAAGTATCATGCATAGCAGAAGTAGCATCATGAATTACTTGCGACATATCAGAATCAATAGCAGGTGTAGGTGTCGCAAGCTTACTCAAAACAGAAGGTGAATCAAGTACAGAGCTAGATGGAAAAATCTTGGTCCTAGAGGGACCATGTTCCTTACCTCCCCTCGTCCTAGAGGGAAAAATCTTGGTTTTGGTATCTTTCAGATTCTTCATAGTGATCAACAGATATAAATCCCAAGTGACTTAGCAAATATAGCTATGTTCCCCGGCAACGGAGCCAAAAAAAGGTCTTGATAACCCACAACTATAGGGGATCACAATCATTTTCGAGGGTAGAGTATTCAACCCAAATTTATTGATTTGACATAAGGGGAGCCAAAGAATATTCACGAGTATTAGCAGTTGAGTTGTCAATTCAACCACACTTGAAACACTTAATATCTGCAGCAAAGTATTTAGTAGCAAAGTAGTATGGAAGTAACGGTAACGGTGCCAAAAGTAACATTAGCAGTTTTGTAGTGATTGTAACAGCAGTAGCAACGAAAGTAACTTAGCAAAGATCAATATGTGAAAAGATCATAGGCATTGGATCGGTAATGATAATTGTGTTGGATAATATTCATCATGTAGCAGTCATAACCTAGGGTGACACAAAACTAGCTCCAATTCATCAATATATTGTAGGCATGCATTCCGTATATGGTCATACGTGCTTATGGAAAGAACTTGCATGACATCTTTTGTCCTACCCTCCCCCTCTTCGGAGCCCCGAACCGACTCCAGATCAGCCCTCCCGATGAAGAATAGGAGGCGGCGGCTCCGTATCGTAAAACGCGATGAATCCTTCTCTCCGTTTTTTTCCTCCGTGAATAGGTACTTATAGAGTTGGAGTTAGGGTCGGAGAAGGTCCAGGGGGCCTACAAGCCTGCAGGGGGCGCCCCCAGGGCTTGTGGCCTCTGGGTGGCATCACTCCTGGTTAGTTTTATTCAAATCATCCAAATTAGAGTCCAAAATAAGGGCAAAAGAGTTTGGAAAAGTAGATGTGATGGAGACGTGTCAGACGGTCAAGTAGTATACCATCCTCGAGGGAACTAAGAGGACACGCATTAAGGATTGAATTCACCTTAGTGTGACTGAAGTAGGAGTTGGGCATGTCTCTTAGAAATGAAGCTCTGGACATGGTGATGTCCGAACGATGCTCCACATCACTCTGCCAGCAGCCGGTGCCGACACACCTCCCCCCAATGCCGCCACCTTCCACATCGCCGCCACCACCGTTTCGTTGTCGGGGCACCGAAGCTTCCCACCCCCACCTCCCGACGGCGCAGCGAGAAGGAAGCCGCCTCGCCGCCCCAGCTAGCTCCTTCGTCCTGACGCCGGCATGCTCGTCGGACGCCTCCAGGCCAGCCACCTGGTCCAAGGGAGGCACGCGTCTCTTTGACGGTCGGCTCCTTCGTCGACGCCCGCAAGTTGTTCGACAGTTTGCCAAGGTACAAAATAGACCCCGCCCGTCGCTGATGATGAGGAGATCTTGGTTGCCATATTGGTTCATCACCACCTTAATAGCCAGCGGCCGTTGTTCCGTGGCTCGATCCTGGGGCACCTTCTGGCGTTGAATCGCAACTGAGAGAGCGGCTGTTTTCTTCTTTGGAAGGACAACTTTGACACAACCAAACTGCTGTTCAAACATAAAAAATTCTAGTGGCGTTTTCGTATGAGTAAGAATCTTTTCAACCGTATTAGAGAGGGGGTGGTCGGATACGATAACTATTTCGAGTGGAAAGAGGATGCCCTTGGAAAGATTGGCTTCTCATTTTATCATAAATGCACTGCAGCCATCCGGATGCTTGCATACGGAGTGCCCGTTGATCTCATTGACGAGTACGTCCATATGAGCGAGTCTACATGCCTAGACTTCATGTACAAGTTCTGCAAGTTTGTGATTGTTGCGTTTGGTCCTGAGTACTAGAGAGAGCCGACTCCTCAAGATACAGCATGTTTGTTGGTGATGAATGCCAGCAAGGGCTTTCCAGGGATGCTTGACAGCATAGACTGCATGCACTGCCCTTCTTCTTGGCAAGGGCGGTATAAGGGCCATGTCACGGTTTGCACTGTCATAATTGAGGTCGTGGCCTCACAAGATCTCTGGATCTGACACTCTTTCTTCGGCATGGCCGGATCACACAATGATACCAACGTGCTTCAACGCTCACCGGTGGTTGCAAGGCATGCCGAAGGCAACAACCCGCCGGTGAATGTTACCATCAACGGTCACAACTACGAAAAAGGATATTACCAAGGTGACGATATCTATCCTCAGTGGACCACTATTGTGAAGACAATCCCCAACCCTGTCGGAGAGAAGAGGAAAAGATTTGGCCAAGAGCAAAAGAGTGCTAGGAAGGACGTCGAGCGTGCCTTTGGTGTTTTGCAATCTCGATGGGGCATCGTTCGGTATCCTGCTAGGACTTGGAGCACGAAGAAGCTGTAGGAGGTGATGACTGCTTGTGTGATCATGCACAATATGATCGTAGAAGATAAGCGCCCGGAACGTATTTACGATCAAGGGTTTCAGTCTCGGGGTGAGAATGTTGTGCATGAGCATGGAGGAGCGGCAACGTTTGAACAGTTCGCCCGATTTCATCATGAAATGCGTGATTGAGAAATTCACATGCTGCTGCAAAATGATTTGGTTGAGTATATATGGGCTCATGTTGGCAACCAATGAATGCATCTTTTTATTCGGTTTGTAAAACTATGTGAGACAATTTAATTTTTATTCCGCTTGTAAAATTATGCTTTACATGAAACTATGCTTTATTCGGCTTGTACATATTTGCTGAAAAGGGTAAACAACAGTCCACGTCGGTAAATATTGGTCAACACGTTGGACTCATTGTCAACCTAAATAATAAATAGGACGGACACCGGTCGGGCGGTCGATCTAAACAAACAAAAATACCATCCTTTTGGGTCGCTTCATTGGAGTTGCTCTCGTATACTCTGCCTCCTGATGGAAAAGAATTCAGGCGACGGTTGCTCAGTGAAATATTGTCGTGGTTCAGGTGGGATCTGACCTCGGTTACGTGCCACTAACCACCAGCAGCCTGTCCTTGCCGGAAGGATGAGGCAAGCAAGGAAAAGCCAGCGGTGGTTCGTGGATCGCCTCGTGCTACCCGCAATCGTTGTACAGCACACAACCACAGTGCCCGCCGTGCGGATTTGGCAACCACTGTTTCCCCTCATCGAGAGCCACGAAGACACTGCATCCGTCACAAAGCGGAGAAGCGGGACGAGACTTTTGGTGGCTAAACGACGCCGAGGACACGGAGCGCGTGCGCCGGACAATGTTACTGCTGCCGTCCTGACACCCACCTGGAATTGCGTGGCTCGCCTGCCCGCTCCGGACACGCCGCGGCCGCTCCCACCTCATCTCAGGCCAACTCCACCGCATGACTCTATCCTGTCTGCCTCTGTCCGTTTGGGTAAAAAGGACAAACGAGACGGCCCAGCGCGCGGGTGTAAACGGACAATGTCCGGATTCCGTCCGCTTTTGATCCATCTCCGGCCCAAACTTGCGCTCGGTTTGGGGTAAAACGGACGCGCGCGGATGGCCTCGACGCATGCCCTTGTCCCCCCCGTGGCCCGCCTGTCGGGGACACTAGCAGTCCTTCCGCTCCCAACGCTTCACCCTCTCTCCCCGCCGCCAGCGCCGCCGCTATTCTCCAGCCGCCTCCTCACCGCGCAGCCCCCCCGCCGTCCATACCAAACCACGTCTCGACATGGCCGCCACCATGCCCGCGCTTCCGCCGTAGTTTTGGTCGTCGATCGGAGGAGGTTTGGCCGTCGCCGTCCTTGCCGGTGGCAGAGGGGACACGACTGCCGGCGACGTACCATGGCGGCCGAGGCAGATTCCGACGAGAGCTCCAGAGCGGCCTGTAGCCGGCCGGCAACCACCTTGCTGCGTTGAGGTGATCATCGCGGCCTCTTCGCCACCACGACCGCAAGGTGTTCGACCTTTTGCAAACAAAGGTATGGACAGTGGAGACGAGTTTTTCTTCCATCACTTCCTTTGTTCATCGGACGATTCGTCATCGGATGATGACGATCATGTGGTGGCTGCACTGGTCGTTCACGACCATATTCAACGGCAGCTTCCTCGGTACAGGGGGTCAGTCCCTGTCCGTGCTCCCAACCTGAACCGCAATAGGGAGAGAGGTCACGCCCTGCTCTATGCCGATTACTTTGCCAACACCCCGCTCTTCAGGCCGGATAAATTTCGTCGCCGTTTTCGTATGGCAAGGCATGTGTTCAATCGTATCCGAGAGGGAGTGGTTGCTCATGACCCATACTTCGAGTGCAAGACGGATGCCCTTGGCAAGCTTGGATTCTCCTCCTACCAGAAATGCACCGCGGCCATCCGCATGCTTGCATATGGAATTCCAGGCGATTTGGTGGATGAGTATGTGCGTATGAGTGAGACAACATGTCTGATTTCAATGTACAAGTTTTGCCAGGCTGTGATCGAGGTCTTTGGCCCAGAGTACTTGAGGCAGCCAACTGCCGCTGATACAGAGAGATTGTTGGGGACCAACGCAGCTAGAAGCTTTCCAGGTATGCTTGGCAGCATAGATTGTATGCACTGGGAGTGGAAGAACTGTCCATTTACTTGGCAGGGCCAGTACAAGGGGCATGTTAACGGGTGCACTGTCATATTAAAAGCGGTGGCATCACAAGATCTTTGGATATGGCATTGTTTCTTTGGCATGGCAGGTTCTCACAATGATATCAACGTGCTGCAGCGTTCTCCAGTCTTTGCGAGGCTTGCAGAAGGCCACTCCCCACCTGTCAACTTTGAGATCAACAGCCACCATTACAACAAGGGATACTATCTAGCAGATGGTATATATCCTCAGTGGTCAACTTTTGTGAAGACAATCTCGAAACCCGAAGGTGAGAAGAGAAAGAGAATTGCCCAAATGCAAGAGAGTGTTAGAAAGGATGTGGAACGTGCTTTTGGTGTGCTTCAATCCCGGTGGGGTATCGTTCGAAACCCTGCACTGTCATGGGATGAAGGGAAGCTTTGGGAGGTGATGACTGTTTGTGTGATCATGCACAACATGATCGTCGAGGACGAGCGTGATGAGAGTATCTTCGACCAAGGATTTGATTATCAAGGTGAAAATATTGAGCCCCTGCACCAAGACCCGGCCACATTTGAACAGTTTTTCCAATTCCACCGTGAGATGCGTGATTGGCACACTCATGTGAATCTTCAAAATGACTTGGTTGAGCACGTGTCGAATCACATTGGCAACCAATAGATGTATTTGTTCATTTTATGTTCAGTCAAGACAATTTCGATTTGATTGTAAAACTATTTTATTAAAGACAATTTCAATTGGGTTGTAAAACTATTTTAATTTTCAGACAAAAATTTGAGTTCGAAACTAGTTTTAATGCAAATTTGGGCATTTCTTGGTCCTGACGGACAGGATGGGGCAAAAGGATGCGGCAGCGCGCTGGGCGTACGGCCACCACATCCTAGGACGGGTCCGAATACGACCCCAAATCCCTATCCAAAGGGATAAAAACAGGACAAAACGGACGTCCGGTTAGGGTCGCGCGATGGAGTTGGCCTCACCTCACGCGAAATAATGCAGCAGCAGGCGTGTACGTACTAGTAGCAGCACGGGAGGCGGTGCCGGGTACGCGATGCGGGGTGCGCGGAACCGCCCACCCGTCCGCGCGATCGATCCCGTGGTCCTCGGACGGAGAAAGCCTGGCAGCAGCGCCGCAAGCGTGCGGTGTGGGGCGTCGTCGAGGCGCTGTCACCCGCGCACGCGCCCCACGGGCACGGCTGTCCCTACGTACGCGCGCCGCACGGAACCTACCGGCGCGTGCCGGTCTGCCCCGCGCTGTCGGTCCACGCCGCGCGCGCCTCCACCGCTTTCAGTGCGGGCCCACGCCACGCCACGCCACGCCACGGGAGGAAGCAAACGGTGGGTGATCGATCGATCCATCCATAGTCCAGGCAACGACGCGCTGGACCCGGCCGATGCCGACACTTGTCCCCGGCCGCGGCCGCTGCCGCCTAGCGTGCCGTCGTCGCCCGTCCCTCTCGCCGCTCCCTCGATTTATTATTTTCATTTGTTAATCCATCAGTCGGCGTCCCACTTTACGTGGTGGCTACGGGCCGAGCGGTGCGGTGCGCGGGGCGGCTTTCTGGCGGATCGCGATCCGGTTCGTGTCCCCGGGACGTCACGCGCCGACGATGCGGTTGACGGGGCAGCGGAGATAAACAAACAAAGCAACCAAACAAAGCGGACGACGAGGCGATCGAGAGTGAGCGGGCGGCGTGGCCGTGCCGCGTCGTCGAGCGCGGGGCGTGGCCGGCAGCGGCGGGGCCAGGGGCCACGTGCCCGCGCGCCCACGCGGGCGGCGGGTTTTGCTAGCGCAGCTGGATGGCGGGCCCCGCCCGCCCGCCCGCCCGCCGGCTGCGTAGCGTGAGTAGCGTACGTACGCCGACCGGACCGCTGCGCGGGACGCACGGCACGGATCGTGATGCGCCCGCCCGTCCTTCCCGCGGGGCCCGTGCTGGCCCGTGACGTGCTGCCGCAACGTGCCGCTCGACGCACCGCCGCGGGGCGGGGCCCACGCGCGGCGGCTTTGATGCCATTTGTTTATGCCATGGAAGGACCCGGCCGGTTTTGCATTCTCCTCCCCGTAACATGCTCTTATTTCTTACAAGTACGATCTAAAATGTCCAGCGTGGAACTTGAAAAGAAAAATAAAATGTCAAGCGTGAGGAAAAACGAAAGACCCACACTACGTCGGTAAAAATTATAGAAGTTAATTACTAGTACATCTAGTATATGAACTTGCATGGTGCGTATAGATTCATAAATTAAGTTGAAAAATGACACAAATGAGTCACTGAACTATGATTTCGGGCACAGTTTGATACATTTGGTGTTAAATCTAGCGTCGGGTGTTAACTCAATGACGTGCCAGTGAGCCCATAGTATCTTCTATGTATATCTGTATGGGGTCCCACTTGTCAGTTGGACAGAGAAAGATATAAAGGATATAAATAAAACGACATGCTGCAGAATTCAAACCTCAAACATGAGAGGTTTCACTAGAGCAAGTAAAAGCTGATGCATGATAACTAGTCAGTAATTCTATTATGAATACTTGCTTGATTCTTTGGGCTTAAAGCTTTTTTTTTAACTAGAAGCTTTCTTTTATTTCGTGGTTGAACTCAATAACTGAGATGACGATGACGACACTTAAATAATGGATGAATCTGTATGTATGAATCCATAGTTCTATACGCACCGTTTCATGTATTGTAGGTGTAATTAACTTACATTATAATGCCAACCTATCTCCTAGTACTTACAGTGGAAATCACATAGGAGTATTTCGTTATTTTGGCTATCTTATAGAGCATGTTCCAAATCAGGCTGTAAGCTCGGACTGAACTCTTGAGCTCAACCACAAATCTTCTATCTTTTCTTTATTTAAAATTTTTTGGTAACATTTTTTTCAACTGCTTAAATTAAGTTCGCTGATATTTTAGTATGTCGAAGACGATTTTGAAAAGGCAATTTACACTTCTTTTTTCTTATAAAACTGCAATTTGATAAGAATACTAGCATAATACCCATGCGTTACTATGAAATTATAAAATACGAGGAGTTTGGTCATTGGCTTAGGAAGCCATCAAATACAAGGCACAAAGCTCGTGTATCGGGCAGGACAATATCTATCGTCGCTTTGGAATTACAATTTCTTCACTCAAATTTCTATGATATAGAAGTATAGAACTGAAAGAAATTTGTTAGGAAGAAACTGAAAACGAGAGCTTTATTTTGAGTTGGAGTTGCATTTCTGCATTTGTTATTTGTTCTTTCTTTAAGTGTTGATCTCACGTAAAAGTAGCAATATGTAGTTATTTATTTGAAGGAAATATGCCCTAGAGGAAATAATAAAGTTGTTATTTATATTTTCTTATATCATGATAAATGTTTATTATTCATGCTAGAAATTGTATTAACTGGAAACTTAGTACATGTGTGGATACATAGACAAACATAATGTCCCTAGTATGCCTCTACTTAACTAGCTCGTTAATCAAAGATTGTTAAGTTTCGTAGCCATAAACATGTGTTGTCATTTGATGAACGAGATCACATCATTAGAGAATGATGTGATGGATAAGACCCATCCATTAGCTTAGCATAATGATCGTTTAGTTTTTCTGCTATTGCTTTCTTCATGACTTATACATGTTCCTCTGACTATGAGATTATGCAACTCCCGAATACCGGAGGAACACCTTGTGTGCTATCAAACGTCACAACGTAACTGGGTGATTATAAAGATGCTCTACAGGTGTCTCAGATGGTGTTTGTTGAGTTGGCATAAATCGAGATTAGGATTTGTCACTCCGTGTATCGGAGAGGTATCTCTGGGCCCTCTCGGTAATGCACATCACTATGAGCCTTGCAAGCAATGTGTCTAATGAGTTAGCCACAGGATGATGCATTACGGAACGGGTAAAGAGACTTGCCGGTAACGAGATTGAACTAGGTATGATGATACTGACGATCGAATCTCGGGCAAATAACATACCGATGACAAAGGGAACAATGTATGTTGTTATGAGGTTTGACCGATAAAGATCTCCGTAGAATATGTAGGAGCCAATATGAGAATCCAGGTTCCGCTATTGGTTATTGACTGGAGATATGTCTCGGTCATGTCTACATAGTTCTCGAACCCATAGGGTCCGCACGCTTAACGTTCAATGACGATTTGTATTATGAGTTTCGTGTTTTGATGAACCGAAGTTTGTTCGGAGTCCCGGATGAGATCACGGACATGACGAGGATTCTCGACATGGTCGATACATAAAGATTCATATATTGGAAGGCTACATTCATACACCGGAATGGTTCGGGGCGTCTCGGATAAGTTTCAGAGTACCGGGGGTTACCGGAACCTCCCGGGAGGTTAATGGGCCACCTTGGGCCTTAGTGGAGAAAAGAGAGGGCCGGCCAGAGGTGGTGCCTCCCCTCCCCTGCGCAGTCTGAATTGGACAAGGGGAATGGGCGGCGCCCCCCTCCTTCCTTCTCTTCTCTTCCTCCTTCCCTTCTTCTCCTGCTTGGACTAGGAAAGGGGGGGACCGAATCCTACTTGGACCAGGAATCCAAGTAGGACTCTTCCCATGGCGCGCCCCCTAGAGCCGGCCACCTCTCCACCCCCCTTTATATACATGGGAGGGGGCACCCCAAAGGCACACCAAGTCTTCTCTTAGTCGTGTGCGGTGCCCCCCTCCACAGTTACACACCTCGGTCATATCGTCGTAGTGCTCCCTGCACCGCTAACTTCATCATCACCGTCATCATGCCGACGTGCTGACGAAACTCTCCCTCGTCCTCAACTGGATCAAGAGATCGAGGGACGTCATCGAGCTGAATGTGTGCTGAACGTGGAGGTGTCGTACGTTCGGTGCTTGGATCGGTTGGATCACGAAGACATTCGACTACATCAACCACGTGACTAAACGCTTCCGCTTTCGGTGTACGAGGGTACGTGGACACACTCCCCGCTCGTTGCTATGCATCTACTAGATAGATCTTGCGTGATCGTAGGAAAATATTGAAATACTGCGTTCCCCAACATTATTTGTGGTAGGTACCATATGTGAGTAGAAGTACATTTATGTATGTTTTGACATATTGTTGGTCTCACATGTGGGTAGTGGTACATTTGTCGACTAATAAAACTTGTTGGTCCCACCTGTGGGTTGAGGGCATTTGTTTATTGGTTATAAGGTTGTTGGTCTCATATGTGGTAGGTGTGCATTTGTTTATGGGTGAAGGTTGATGGTCCCACGTGTGAACTCGCCATCAACTCCAACCTTTATAAGTAGCGAACGTTATGGGTACACTTTACTAAGAGTCGGTTCTTTTTCGCCTCATGATTCTCCAGACTCTGATTCTAGGAAACTGCCCACAGAATCACCTGCTCACAAAATCAGCCATCTAGTTCTTATTTGAGATCCCAGCATGTGATTGTTGTACGAGTTGTGTGCTGAAATGTCTGTAACGCCCCTAGATTTGAACTGAGTGATAACTGCTAACACTTATTTTGGATAGTTTCATGCCTAATATGAACATGAAAGCAAGATGCAAATTTCATAAAGTGCTTAATATTAGAATTTTAAAGTGAGTTGCAAATGTCACAAAGTGTTTAATATTACAAAATTCATACTAAGTCCACATGCAACATACAATTTAGAAAGCAAGTAAGCATCCAAATTTTTATAGCACATATTTCCTAAACACTGGAAGTATGAGAGTGAGAGAGGATGAGATAGAAGCAAGCATAGATTCAACCGACCAAAACACCAACTAGTAGTTAGCACAGTTCTCACCTGTATTGCAGCATCCATGAACGCAACTTCCGATTGATCCATCTTTCGGCCAAGTATGCATTACGTTTTGTTTGCCCTATTTTGGGATGTGTTGAGTAACCAAGGCAGTGCAGGTGTGCAGTTCAGACTTCGAGGTTTCATTCAGGCAGTTAAAGTCTTGCATATTTTTGTACGAATTTGCAGGGTGATGGTAGGAATCAAGAATACGATGGACGCAGCAATGTAAAATTGATAACTTTGGCAGGGTTGAAACGCAAAATTTACTCTTTTATACTACTGCCAAAGAGATATAGAAGAACAAGAAGCTAGCTAGCTCAGTTGGGGTCCCTGGGGCAGCTTGACTAACATAACAGGGGGAACAGGTAAAGTGTGAATGTTTGAAGGGGCCAAATGAGAATATTTTCTTCCATCTAAGTCCTCGCAAAACAATTCCTTAAGTGATTTTCATTGGGCGGGGGGCGCTCCGCTCAACACCTACTTGCTCGAAAGTTGTGGTAAACGGACTTACGAGGAGGAAATTAATGCATGCTCGCAGATTGAGACAAGGAGGCCCAATTTCACCGCTCCTTTTTGTCATAGACATGGACATTCTCACTTCATTGATTATGAAAGCTGACAATGAGGAGGTCTTGCAAACATTGCCTCGGATTAACACCATTCATCGCATATCCATATTTGCCGATGATATGCTTCACTAGACTGACACGCTAGGATATCACTTTTGTCAATTCTGCACTGGATATATTTAGCAAGTCCTCGAGCCTTCAATTTAACTACGACAAATCCTTGGCAATTCGGATCAAAGGAGAGGAGGTTGACACTATGCGCATTTCAAAGGTTTTGGGCTACAAGATTGATTCATTCCCTTGCCATTACTTAGGTCTAAAATTGAGCTTGAATTATCCGACCAACTATCAATGGCAACCCATGCTAGATTCAGTCAGGGATTTCCTCCCAGTTTGGTAGGGAGGGCTCATTGCTAGGGCCGACAGATTGGTGCTTATCAAGACAAATCCACCATCTCATGGTCATTGAAACTTTCGATCTAGGTGTTCGAGGAAATTAACACGTGGTTACGAGCTTTCTTCTAGGCGGGGCCAGGGCATATAATGGATGTCAATGCCTTGTTGCCTGGCCTTCGGTTTGCAAGCCAATTAGCTTGGCGGACAAGGTGTCAAAACCCTTCAACTACAGGCTATTGCGTCGAGGGTACAATGGGAATGGTTGTGGCGTACTGACCCTCATCGGCCGTGGCAAGGCTTGCAACTCCTAGATGATGATATAGTGCATCATGTTTTTGACAGACCTGTCATGATTTTGATGGGTGATAGAGGCAGGACCTTGTTCTGGAGGGATAGATGAATAAATGGCTACGATGTAAGAGATCTTGTGCCGCTCATTTCCCTCAAAATCTGCACAAGGATTGCCAATAAAAGGACAGTGAAGGTTGCATTCAGTAACCATAGCTAGAGAGAACATACTGATATATCCAACAGCTTGTCAACTCTTTAACTTTTTGATATACCCTAGCTTCGGACTATCATCAGCACCATCACACTCAAGCCTGATGTGCCCGTCACATTTATTTGGAGGTGGACAACTTCTGGGCACTACTCTGCAAACTCGGTTTACAAACTATTATGGCAATTAGCTACAGATTCGCCCGAGGTTCATGCATCTGGAAGTGTTGGGAACCTCACAAGTACAATATCTTCGCATGACTAGCATTCCTCTACCGCCTTTTGGACCTCGGATAGAAGGACTCAACATGGTCTCCGAGCACAAACTTCTACATGCTTTACCTTCCTCCAAAATGAAGATACCATGGATCACATCCTTATGTATTGTGTGGCTTCTCGTGAGACTTGTTATAGGTGCTTGTCGTAACTGGGAGTCATTGTTCAAATTCCTGATCAGCAACATTCTCTAGAGGAATGGTGGCTTGGTATAGGAGAACGTTCCATAGCAAAGCCACGAGGGGCTTCGACACCATGATCGCTCTTATTGCTTGGAACCTATGGGAACAACGGAACGCTCGGGGTGTTCCGTTCCATAATAGGGACAAACAGAAATCTGGCCAAGCACTAGTCGATCACATTTCAGATGAGTAACCTCCTGGAGGGGAGCTGGAGCGGTATATGTTGACTATCTAGTGAGCAGTTAGTTTTGTTTCCTTTTTAGTGTGTGTACATACATTGTTGCTTGCAACGATCGTAAGTTTCTTGTACATTTTTTGCGCTCTCTTGTATAAAAATTTGGTACGACATTGTCGTACTCTCTCAAAGAATAAACTCCTAGAGTTTTGCGGTGACCTTCGTCATCTAATCCAGCGTCATCCTCTTCTCCAGGCCTTTGGCCTTTTCGGATCGACGTCACCGGCGTTTCATGGCAGGGTTCGGTGACCTCTCGGTTGCACGTGTGGACAGAACTCCGTTGTTTCGACGGTGCCATGAAACTCTAGCCGTTGTTTCGACGGTGCCACGAAACTCTAGCCGTCACTACTATTGACGTGCCCTCTGTATGTGCGAGTCGGAGAAGACAAAAGAATACCAAAATTCAATTGTGCGATATGCTGCTTCTGTGTTTTTATATGCATTTTTTGAGTTGCTTTTGTGCATTTGTGGTGCACACAAAGATCATGCCCAACGCGTGACCGAGAAGGGACCGACCCACAAAGTTCGTAACCGCCCCAGGGTTTGCGCAATTTCGCGGATCCCGAGGGTCCGGGCGGAAAGGCGGGCGTTACAAATTGTAATGCCGCCACGCAAAAGACGAGGGGCGGCGGCGCGGACAGTCAAAGCGCTCCGTCCCTGACTGCGCCGAGTTTTATTCCCTCCTCTCCTCTTGCCGCTCCACCACTCGCTCGCTCCCCATTTCCTCCCTTTTTAACCAGCTGCTCCCCCCACCCCCTATAATAAGTCCCTCCTCCCCCTCCCTCTCCCACCCCCCAACCCCAGATCCTGCACGCCATCCATCAGCTTCATAGGCACACACCCATCCGTCAACAAGAAAGAGAAAGGCGAGCCGGCCAGCCATGGCGCCCAGGACGTCCGACAAGACGGCGACGCCGCCCGCTGCCGGGGCCGCCGCGACCGGGCTCGCGCTCGGCGTCGGCGGCGGCAACGGCGGGGGCGTCGGCACGCACTACCGCGGCGTCAGGAAGCGGCCGTGGGGCCGGTACGCGGCGGAGATCCGCGACCCGGCCAAGAAGAGCCGGGTGTGGCTCGGCACGTACGACACGGCCGAGGAGGCCGCCCGCGCCTACGACGCCGCCGCGCGCGAGTACCGCGGCAACAAGGCCAAGACCAACTTCCCCTTCGCCTCCGCCTCCGCGCCGCCCGCCGCCGCCGCGGCCCTCACCGGCGACGGCAGCCGGAGCAGCAACAGCAGCACCGTCGAGTCCTTCGGCGGCGACGTGCAGGCGCCCATGCAGGCCATGCCGCTCCCTCCGTCCCTCGAGCTCGACCTGTTCCACCGCGCGGCCACCAGCACCGCCGGCGCCGGCATGCGCTTCCCCTTCAGCGGCTACCCGGTGTCGCACCCGTACTACTTCTTCGGGCAGGCCGCGGCCGCCGCCGCCGCCGGCTGCCACATGTACAGCCAGGCGCCGAAGGTGACCGTGGCGTCCGTGTCCCCGAGCGACTCCGACTCCTCGTCGGTGGTGGATCTGGCGCCGTCGCCGCCCACAAGGAAGCCCGTCCCGTTCGACCTCGACCTGAACTGCCCGCCGCCGGCGGAGCTCTGATCGGGGCCGCCGGAGTTCATGTAGCTGATATGACTGCTAGTTTCTTTGGTCGCCTTCTTTTTTTGCCCCTAGTAGAGCGAAGAAAATTTGCATGTACCTCCATGATGTTTTTAGGAGAGGCCGTCCGCCTTGCACAACAGCGGCAGGGGCAGATCTGTAAATACGGTTTCTTTTTTCGCCGGAGAGGCAGAGATAGATGGATGGATGGATGTATTGTCGCCCAAGACAAGTCCTGCCGGCGTTGCCATGGACCGAATTATATCGAGTTACTTCCTACTTTGACAGACCACTCGTATTTACTCGCTGCTCAGTTACTATCTTCTTGCGAATCCTCTACTCCATTTACTAGCAGATCTTTTTTTTACGAGTAGACATTAACCAGCATATCTTTGGTGAAACGGAGGGTAGATGGACGGCAGGAGTAAGTGCGTTTGCACCCGTCGTCTCGTCTCATCTCATCTGGCCGCTTGGTTGCGACCCATGCAGCATGGTCATTATTGGCCGGTCGACGAAAGCTCGGGTCGGGTCACCTCGTGCGCGCGCTGCTGCATGGATCCATGCTAGCCGCCCACTACGTGTCGAATTTACTACTGCAAATCGCGCTCACGATCCGTCGCAATAATAAAACAGCGATGCGCGGGGACGGCTCCTTGGAAAAAATGTCGCCGTCCGTCCTTTCGGGTTTTAATTTAATTTTAAGCCAACCCCTCATAGTAGCTTGGCAGCACAAGTGTCAAATTACTGACAGTAACAAGATCAGATAAGGGTATGGTAAATCCGCCGCTGCCTCCGCGGCCGCCCTGCCGACGGAGGAAATGGTATTTTATTTCCGTGATCTTGCTTTGGCCAAGTCCTCTTCTTCTCCCCCGCAAAAAAAAAAAACAAGTCCTCTTCTTCTCGCAGCGGCGGCACGACGGAAGTGTCCGGTGTCAGATCGTGGGAGGGAAAAATAATAATCAGTGCGCCTGCCGCCGTACGTACCGCGACGTGTCGTCCACTCCAGGCTGTTTCCCGCGGAGGGACGTAGGCGCGGCCGCGGGGGGGCATCTGGATAACGAACGAGGTCGGGGAGCGTCGTGGGCGTGAGATAAATTGCTTGTTAATTAGGCGCGGCGGCCAGCAGTGCGGTGCGGGGCCCGCGGTGGATCTTTCGCTGCTTCGCTTCCGTTCCGTCGGTGTGGGTGTGGGTGTGGGTGTGGCCCCCGTACGGCGCGGGATGGCGACCGTGTGCGCGCGGTGCGCGGGGGTGGGGCGGGTGGTTGGTCGCCCTTTTCCGCTCGTGACCTTGGGAGTGGCGTGAGCGTGTGGGCGACGCGCCCGCGGGCCACGTGTGCCGCCGCTGCCGGCCACTCCCTGCCCTGCCGCCCCCGCCCGGATCAGCGCTGCGGCACGGCACTCCGTTACCTGTGTTGTGGCGCCCATGGGAACGTAGGAGCGGTGGGAGTCAGTGCAGCGCTGGGCGCGGGGTGGGTGGGATTGGGTGGTGCGTGTGCGCGGGGGCCGCAGGGGATGGGGCAGGGAGACCTGGCGTGGTCGCGGCAGACAGGGGGGCGGGCCCGGCGCGCGGGAGCGGCGGGCATCGGGGTGCAGTGATTCGCGCGGCGGCAGTTTCGCCCTCGCCCGCGGGCTGTGTGTGGGGCCCGCGCGCGGCGCGGGGCCTGCCGCCTGCCCGGCCCTGCCCGCCCGATCCGGCCGTCCACCAGCCAGCTACGCGCACGCACGCATGTCGCCACTGGCCGCCGGTTTCGTCGCGGCTCGCGGCTACGCGCCTCGCTGGTTTGTTTTCTACTAGCACTAGCAATTGTTTATTGTGCTCGTTCTCAACGCGTGCGTCCACGTCATGCTACGTGCTCGCTGGCCACGATGGGTCCGGGGAAATTAGCTGCGGCGCGACGGGATGCCGGCGGTATAATAATACTCCGTCCGTGCTCGCGAATTCCGTTGACGGTTCGTTCGGTTTGAAAGGGAACGCGCGCGGTCCGGCCGGAATTTGTCCCGCCGGTGTACGTGGGTCTCCTGGGAAATTCGGTCGCACACTCGTGGAAGTGCGCGCTGCGGTGACCTGTTGGAGGGTTGGCGTACGGGGTAAGGAATCCACACAAGTTGAAAAACAACCGGCACCGATCTCCACCGGTGTAGCGATCGTACAGCTGGTTTTGTTCGTTTATTTAGTCCTTTTTATAAACGATAAATGATCTACTGAACTTCAACGAAGCGTGGATCTTTTTAGTTCGTTTTTAGAATAGGGGGAGTACCAGAAGTGGTCAGAATGCCATGGAAGTGATCCATTTGATAAGAAAAACCGAATCCAGAACATAAACAAATTGTTTCAATTCATGAGGGAAACCAAATCGAAAACTAAACTAATTGAACATGCTTATAAGGAAAATCAGGCCAAAAAACCGCATGAGCAACCTGCCCTCATCGACCATACGCCCAAAGGCCAAAATCGAACAAACAAACACTCAAATCCACAGTCGCTGCTCCAACTTCCCTCCTTGCGCACGAGCTACAGCGACGCATGATTTGGACGCTTGTAGCCCATGCATGCTACACGAGACAACCGCTCGCGGACCACAAAATGTTTGCGTTAGACATCCGTGAACGGCGCACTGACGTACAAGCCAGACCGACCATACATATCATGTCAACCAAGACGACGTCCATACCACCCTCGCAGCACCGGGCATAATCCGCCAACACTACCTCTCGCAGTCGTCACACCAACATACTACTACCCGCTTTCGAACTGCAATGCCGCATGACTCGACTGCCTGTACCCCAAGCTACACACGGAAGCCACGCGCAGAGCACGACCATCACACCAACTCATCCAGCGCCGCTACCTTGATATACCGACGGCTCGCCTGCGAGCAGCAACACTGCATGATCCTACCAACTCGTACAGAAAAAGGCTTTCGCCCCGCTGTATATATAAAGCACAACAACCGAACCAATACAAGGTAATGAGGAAATTCTCTTACAAAACGGATCAAAGATAAAACCAGAATACAAGAGGTGCCCACACCCTACCAAGAAGCACCATATGCTGCTAACAAGAAAAGAACTCATGAGTCAAAGAGAGACTACTCGACTTCGATGGAAGGCACACACTAAGCTGCCGTCAGAGTCTCGAGAGGATCCGCATACTCTCGCTTCGGGCCGTGGAGAGTTGATTCTACCTGCAAACACCGAGGACAGAGAGCAATGCTACCAATGTCGGGTGTAAAAGATTGGAAGCCGCGGGATCGCCTCCTGTGAGAGCCAATGGGGTATCAAGAAAGGATCTGAGGTTGCCCGCCGATGCCGAGGAGGAGCAAACATAGCGAACCTGAACTCCATGGCGATGCCCCCAAGGGGCTGACAACGGCACACGCTGTTGCTGACGCTGCCGAAATACGGTCAAGGTTTTTCATCGGAAGCCCTAATGCGGATAGGAGCACCACAACGACGCCCTTCCCCCCAAAAGAGGGACATGATACCAACATGCATTGCCATTATCGATGTCGTGGTGTGAAAGCTCACAGTAAGATGGGGGAGAAACAAGGCTTGATCTAGCGAGACGCATTGGGCGACACAAGAGGTAGAAGTTCAGGCCCCTTATGGTGGAGCTAAAGCCCTAATCATATTCTTGCGTAAGAGTGTGTATTTACAAAAGTTTTGGGCCAATAACTAGGAACTAGGGAGGCACTTATATAGAGTTTGACACATCCTAGTTTTGCTACAGTACAGTCAACCAAAGTCTAATAATGCATGTCCACTATGGGAGGTAACAGGGGTCATCGTAATTAGATGTAATGTCATGCTTCAAGGTTTTAGGAACGTTCCAATTAAAGCCTTTGGCCGTTGGGCTGCTTCCATCGGAATGTAATACACCCAGATGAAGATGTGTCCTTCTCAATCCTAGCCGAGTGATGGAAATCTTCACTCGGGTAACATGCCCCGAGTGAGTAAATCCCCTCCATGCAGGATGGTATATTGGTAGTTGATGAATCGTGCTTGGGTCTTCATGGGCCTTTGCTGGGTTTTAGGTCACCGTGGGCCTACCCGGTGGGAGATAATGTCATCATTAACCCCTGAATCCATCGAGATCTTGTGAAATTGGCCCTATGATCCGCGGATCCGTAGGAAACCATCAAAATCGTTTCTACAAGATCTCAGGAATTCAACAAGACAATTTTGTAGGAAGTTCCTAGGTCCCCACGCCTGGTCCCTATTGATTAACATGCACTTTAGCATACGTAGTCGAAGGCACAGACGATGCCTCAATTATCGCGCCCCACTTATGCCACCTATCATAAATGTTGTTGCTCTATGAACACATGTACCTTATGGTCCATGACCATGTGTGAGTAGTTTCTTAGGACCTTAGGGTCCATAATAGTAGCTAGATGACTCTCTCTCTCTCTCTCTCTCCTTTTGAATATTCAATACCATGTTTCAGCGAGCTGCCTCACATGATGGATCAACTTGATGTAATCGGTGGTGCGGTTGTTAGATATGATGAATTGTCACTTTATGATCAGATTGTTTATTGAATACAATTGAATCTTTTGAGGTTTTCTTGTTGTATAATTAAATAGCTTTGCATTCTATCTGTCTTCTCTGGCCAAGTTTGATGGGTTTTTCTTCAGAAGGAGTGGTGCTTTGTAGTGGATTCAATCTCGCGATGCTTTAAGGCACTCACAAATATGGGCGATGTAACACCCCGGTGTAATGATGCTAGACTAAACCCTGGGGTTAAGTTAATCATTTTGCTAAACAAGTGTTTGATCATCATTGTCTCCTATCTCTTTCAAATTCCAGTTGAATTCAATTTCAAATTTTAAGTGAAATTCTAAATTGCTTGAACATGAAAACAAAAATGTTCATCATGTGGCAAATAATCGCTTGTTAATATTGGTGGTGAACCAACATTTTTGCATAATGTCTAATTGCCCCAAACTAATTAAAACAATGCTTAAAACATTTGTTCAAATGCTTTTTAATTTGTAAAATTACTAAACTATTTTATTTAAATACTAAACTAAATGTGGCTGTGGCCTAAACTATTATTCTATTTAGGAGCAAGTTTTGTATTTGATAAAACTAAAAAAGAAAATGAAAGAAGGCCCCTACCCGCCTGGACCTAACCTACCTGGGTCGACCCAGCCGGCCCGCCTACCTTCACCCGAGCCAGCTTGCCTCCCCGGTCGCCTTCCCTGTACAGCCGACCGGGGCACAACCGAGCGCGCCCCACCACACCAGCTCCCCAGCGTCGAGGGGGATAAGGCCCCCGACGCCTCGGGCTCCCCCTCGCCTCCCTCCACTCACCTCGCCCGCTCACTCCCCTCACCCTCTCCGCTCCCCCTGTTGGATCCCCCACCTCCATGATGCGCTCGTCGCCGGCCACTTCGCCCCGCCGCGGCCACCGCCTCCCGCAAGTACCTCCGACCTGCGCTGCAACGCCGCCGCCGTCCGCTGCTTCGACTCCGCCACCTCGCACCCGTCCGGAGAGCCTGCATCGACGCGGACGACCCCTTCTTCAACCTCGGACCTTCATCGTCGCCGTCGTCGATTCTCTCCACCGAGCTCTCCCTGAGCTTGCGTGCGCACACCTCTAGGGCCCGGTGAGCACCCGACAGACTCCCCTCTTTCCCCGTGTTCTCGCGTGCTCTCTAGCTAGCCGGCCTCGCCCTCGTGCTCCGGCCGTCGCTATGACCGCGCTACGCGAGCTGCTCAACCTCTCCAGCTCCAACGCGTGCGGTGGGCGTGCTCTAGAGCACCCCTAACATCGAGCGCCACCCCTAGCTCGCCCCCTGACCCGTTCCCGCCTCGTTTTGTCTGAAGGACAAACTGTTGGAAATATGCCCTAGAGGCAATAATAAATTAGTTATTATTATATTTCCTTGTTCATGATAATCGTTTATTATCCATGCTATAATTGTATTGATAGGAAACTCAGATACATGTGTGGATACATAGACAACACCATGCCCTAGTAAGCCTCTAGTTGACTAGCTCGTTGATCAATAGATGGTTACGGTTTCCTAACCATGGACATTGGATGTCGTTGATAACGGGATCACATCATTAGGAGAATGATGTGATGGACAAGACCTAATCCTAAGCTTAGCACAAAGATCGTATAGTTCGTATGCTAAAGCTTTTTCTAATGTCAAGTATCATTTCCTTAGACCATGAGATTGTGCAACTCCCGGATACCGTAGGAGTGCTTTGGGTGTATCAAACGTCACAACGTAACTGGGTGACTATAAAGGTGCATTACAGGTATCTCCGAAAGTGTCTGTTGGGTTGGCACGAATCGAGACTGGGATTTGTCACTCCGTGTAAGCGGAGAGGTATCTCTGGGCCCACTCGGTAGGACATCATCATATGTGCAATGTGACCAAGGAGTTGATCACGGGATGATGTGTTACGGAACGAGTAAAGAGACTTGCCGGTAACGAGATTGAACTAGGTATTGGATACCGACGATCGAATCTCGGGCAAGTAACATACCGATAGACAAAGGGAATTGTATACGGGATTAATTAAGTCCTTGACATCGTGGTTCATCCGATGAGATCATCGTGGAACATGTGGGAGCCATCATGGGTATCCAGAGCCCGCTGTTGGTTATTGACCGGAGAACGTCTCGGTCATGTCTACATGTCTCCCGAACCCGTAGGGTCTACACACTTAAGGTTCGGTGACGCTAGGGTTATGAAGATATGTGTATGCAGTAACCCGAATATTGTTCGGAGTCCGGGATGAGATCCCGGACGTCACGAGGAGTTCCGGAATGGTCCGGAGGTAAAGAATTATATATAGGAAGTGCTGTTTCGGCCATCGGGACAAGTTTCGGGGTTATCGGTATTGTACCGGGACCACCGGAGGGGTCCCGGGGGCCCACCGGGTGGGGCCACCTGTCCCGGGGGGCCACATGGGCTGTAGGGGGTGCGCCTTGGCCTACATGGGCCAAGGGCACCAGCCCCACTAGGCCCATGCGCCTAGGGTTTCCATGGGGGAGGAGTCCCACTAGTGGAAGGCACCCCTAGTTGCCTTGGGGGGGGAGGGAAACCTTCCCTGGCCGCCGCACCTAGGAGATTGGATCTCCTAGGCTGCGCACCACCCCCCCTTGGCCCTCCTATATATAGTGGGGGAGAGGAGGAACTTGATACACCAGCCCCTAGCGCCTCCCTCTCTCCCCGTTACGTCTTTCTCTCGTAGTATAGGCGAAGCCCTGCTACTGTGACGCCCTGCATCCACCACCACGCCGTCGTGCTGCAGGATCTTCATCAACCTCTCCCTCCTCCTTGCTGGATCAAGGCGTGGGAGACGTCTCTGTTCCGTACGTGTGTTGAACGCGGAGGTGCCGTCCGTTTGGCACTAGGATCATCGGTGATTTGAATCACGACGAGTACGACTCCATCAACCCCGTTCACTTGAACGCTTCCGCTTAGCGATCTACAAGGGTATGTAGATGCACTCTCCTTCCCCTCGTTGCTGGTTTCTCCATAGATAGATCTTGGTGACACGTAGAAAAATTTTGAATTTATGCTACGTTCCCCAACAGTGGCATCATGAGCTAGGTCTATTGCGTAGTTTCTATGCACGAGTAGAACACAAAGTAGTTGTGGGCGTTGATTTTGTTCAATATGCTTGCCGTTACTAGTCTTATCTTGATTCGGCGGCATCGTGGGATGAAGCGGCCCGGACCAACCTTACACGTACTCTTACGTGAGACCGGTTCCACCGACAAACATGCACTAGTTGCATAAGGTGGCTGGCGGGTATCTGTCTCTCCTACTTTAGTCGGATCGGATTCGATGAAAAGGGTCCTTATGAAGGGTAAATAGCAATTGGCATATCACGTTGTGGTCTTTGCGTAGGTAAGAAACGTTCTTGCTAGAAACCCATAGCAGCCACGTAAAACATGCAAACAACAATTAGAGGACGTCTAACTTGTTTTTGTAGGGTATACTATGTGATGTGATATGGCCAAAGGATGTGATGAATGATATATGTGATGTATGAGATTGATCATGTTCTTGTAATAGGAATCACAACTTGCATGTCGATGAGTATGACAACTTCATGGAGACACGATGATGGAGATCATGATGATGGAGATCATGGTGTCATGCCGGTGACGTTGATGATCATGGAGCCCCAAGATGGAGATCAAAGGAGCAATATGATATTGGCCATATCATGTCACTATTTGATTGCATGTGATGTTTATCATGTTTATACATCTTATTTGCTTAGAACGACGGTAGTAAATAAGATGATCCCTCATTAAAATTTCAAGAAGTGTTCTCCCCTAACTGTGCACCGTTGCTACAGTTCGTCGTTTCGAAGCACGCCGTGATGATCGGGTGTGATAGATCCTTACGTTCACATACAACGGGTGTTACGAGCCTAGCATGTACAGACATGGCCTCGGAACACAGAAGACCGAAAGGTCGAGCATGAGTCGTATAGAAGATACGATCAACATGAAGATGTTCATCGACGTTGACTAGTTCGTCTCACGTGATGATCGGACGCGGCCTAGTTCACTCGGATCATGTAATCACTTAGATGACTAGAGGGATGTCTATCTAAGTGGGAGTTCATAAGATGAACTTAATTATCCTGAACATAGTCAAAAGGATTTTGCAAATTATGTCGTAGCTCACGCTATAATTCTACTGTTTAGATATGTTCCTAGAGAAAAAATTAGTTGAAAGTTGATAGTAGCAATTATGCGGACTAGGTCCGTAGACTGAGGATTGTCCTCATTGCTTCTTAGAAGGCTTATGTCCTTAATGCACCGCTCAGTGTGCTGAACCTCGAACGTTGTGTGTGGATGTTGCGAACATCTGACATACGCGTTTTGGTAACTACATGATAGTTCAGTTAAACGGTTTAGAGTTGAGGCACCAAAGACGTTTTTGAAACGTCACGAAACATGTGAGATGTTTCGAGGGCTGAAATTGGAATTTCAGGCTCGTGCCCACGTCAAGAGGTATAAGACCTCTGACGGTTCTTCTAGCCTACATACTAAGGGAGAAAAGCTCAATTGTTGAGCTTGTGCTCAGATTGTCTGAGTACAACAATCGCTTGAATCAAGTGGGAGTTGATCTTCCAGATGAGATAGTGATGTTTCTCCGAAGTCATTACCACCAAGCTGCTAGAGCTTCGTGATGAACTATAATATATCAGGGACATATATGATGATCCTTGAGATGTTCGTGATGTTTGACACCACAAAAGTAGAAATCAAGAAGGAGCATCAATTGTTGATGGTTGGTGAAACCACTAGTTTCAAGAAGGGCAAGGGCACGAAGGGATACTTCATAAAACGGCAATTCAGCTGCTGCTCTAGTGAAGAAACCCAAGGTTGAACCCAAACCCGAGACTAAGTGCTTCTGTAATAAGGGGAACAGCCACTGGAGCAGAATTACCCTAGATACTTGGTAGATGAGAAGGCTGGCAAGGTCGATAGAAGTATATTGGATATACATTATGTTAATGTGTACTTTACTAGTACTCCTAGTAGCACCAGGGTATTAGATACCGGTTCGGTTGCTAAGTGTTGGTAACTCGAAATAAAAGCTACGGAATAAACGGGGACTAGCTAAAGGTGAGCTGACGATATGTGTTGGAAGTGTTTCCAATGTTGATATGATCAAGCATCGCACGCTCCCTCTACCATCGAGATTCGTGTTTGCGTTGAGCATAGACGTGATTGGATTATGTCTACCGCAATACGGTTATTCATTTAAGGAGAATAATGGTTAATCTGTTTATTTGAATAATACTTTCGATGGTCTTGCACCTATAATGAATGGTTTATTGAATCTCGATCGTAGTGATACACATGTTCATACCAAAAGATATAATGATAGTACCACCTACTTGTGGCACTGCCACGTAAGTCATATCGGTATAAAACGCATGAAGAAGCTCCATGTTGATGGATCTTTGGGCTCACTCGTTTTTGAAAAGTTTGGGACATGCGAACCATGTCTATTGGTATACATGCATGAAGAAACTCCATGCAAATGGACCGTTTTGAACTCACTTGATTTTGAATCACTTGAGACATGCAAATCATACCACATGGGCAAGATGACTGAAAGCCTCGTTTTCAGTAAAATGGAACTAGAAAGCAATTTGTTGGAAGTAATACATTTTGATGTATGCAGTCCAATGAGTGCTGAGGCATGTAGTGGATGTCGTTATGTTCTTACTTCACAGATGATTTGAGTAGATGTTGAGTATATTTACTTGATGAATCACGAGTCTGAATTATTGAAAGGTTCAAGTAATTTCAGGGTGAAGTTGAAAGATCGTCGTGACAAGAGGATAAAATATCTATGATATGATCATAGAGATGAATATCCGAATTACGAGTTTGGCACAGAATTAAGACATTGTGGAAATTGTTCCACAACTAATACAGCCTGGAGCACCATAGTGTGATGGTGTGTCCGAACATCATAACTGCACCCTATTGGATATGATGCATACCATGATGTCTCTTATCGAATTACCACAATAGTTTATGGGTTAGGCATTAGAGACAACCACATTCACTTTAAAAGGGGCACCACGTAATTCCGATGAGATGACACCGTATGAACTATGGTTTAGAGAAACCTAAGCTGTCATTTCTTAAAAGTTTGGGACTGCGACGCTTATGTGAAAAAGTTTCAGGCTGATAAGCTCGAACCTAAAGCGGATAAATGCATCTTCACAGGACACCCGAAACAGTTGGGTATACCTCCTGTCTCAGATTCGAAAGCAATAAGGGATTGTTTCTAGAATCAGGTCCTTTCTCGAGGAAAAGTTTCTCTTGAAAGAATTGAGTGGGAGGATGGTGGAGACTTGATGAGGTTATTGAACCGTCTCTTCAACTAGTGTGTGGCAAAGCACAGGAAGTTGTTCCTGTGGAACCTACACCAATTGAAGTGGAAGCTTATGATAGTGATCATGAAACTTCAGATCAAGACACTACCAAACCTCGTGGGATGACAAGGATGCGTACTACTTCAGAGTGGTACGTAATCCTGTAGTCATGTTGATAGACAACAATGAACCTACGAGCTATGGAGAAGCGATGGTGGGCCCGGATTCCGATAAATGGCTCGAGGCCATAAAATTCGAGAGAGGATCCATGTATGAAAACAAAGTGTAGACTTTGGCAGAACGGCTCGATGGTCGTAAGGCTATTGAGTGCAGATGGATTTTAAAAGGAAGACGGACAATGATGGTAAATGTCACCATTAAGAAAGCTCGACTTGTCGTTAAGATGTTTTCCGACAAGTTCAAGGAGTTGACTACGATGAGACTTTCTCACTCGTAGCGATGCTAAGAGTCTGTTGGAATTATATTAGCGATTACTGCATTATTTATGAAATCTTGCAGATAGGATGTCAAAACATTGTTTCCTCGACGATTTTCTTGAGGAAAGGTTGTATGTGATACAACCGGAAGGTTTTGTCAATCCTGAAAGATGCTAATAAGTATGCAAAGCTCCAGCAATCCTTCTAAGGACTGGAGTAAGCATCTCGGAGTTGGAATGTATGCTTTGATAAGATGATCAAAGATTTTGGTTTTGTACAAAGTTTATGAGAAACTTGTATTTCCAAAGAAGTGAGTGGGAGCACTATAGAATTTCTGATAAGTATATGTTGACATATTGTTGATCAGAAATGATGTAGAATTTCTAGAAAGCATGTAGGGTTATTTGGAAAGTGTTTTTCAATGGAAAGCCTGGATTAAGCTACTTGAACATTGAGCATCAAGATCTATAAGGATAGATCAAAACGCTTAATGGTACTTTCAAATGAGCACATGCCTTGACATGATCTTGAAGGTGTTCAAGATGGATCAGTCAAAGAAGGAGTTCTTGCCTGAGTTGTAAGGTATGAAGTTAAGACTTAAAGCTCGACCACGACAGAATAGAGAAAAAAGACGAAGGTCGTCCCCTATGCTTAAGACGTAGGCTCTACAGTATGCTATGCTGTGTACCGCACCTGAAGTGTGCCTTGCCATGAGTCAGTCAAGGGGTACAAGAGTGATCCATGAATGGATCACAGGACAGCGGTCAAAGTTATCCTTAGTAACTAGTGGACTAAGGAAGTTTCTCGGTTATGGAGGTGGTAAAAGAGTTCGTCGTAAAGGGTTAGTCGATGCAAGCTTAACACCTATCCGGATAGCTCTGAGTAGAGATACCGTATGCATATAATGGAGCAACAATTTAGAATAGCTCCAAGTAGAACAGTTATTTGGAATAGCTCCAAATAGAGCGTGGTAGCTACATCTAGGAGATGACATAGAGATTTGTAAAGCACACAAGGATCTGAAAGGTTCGGACCCGTTGACTAAAACCTCTCTCACAAGCAACATGATCAAACCTAAAACTCATTGAGTGTTAATCACATAGTGATGTGAACTAGACTACTGACTCTAGTAAACTCTTGGGTGATAGTCACATGGCGATGTGACCTGTGAGTGTTAATCACATGGCGATGTGAACTAGATTATTGACTCTAGTGCAAGTGGGAGACTGTTGGAAATATGCCCTAGAGGCAATAATAAATTAGTTATTATTATATTTCCTTGTTCATGATAATCGTTTATTATCCATGCTATAATTGTATTGATAGGAAACTCAGATACATGTGTGGATACATAGACAACACCATGCCCTAGTAAGCCTCTAGTTGACTAGCTCGTTGATCAATAGATGGTTACGGTTTCCTAACCATGGACATTGGATGTCGTTGATAACGGGATCACATCATTAGGAGAATGATGTGATGGACAAGACCTAATCCTAAGCTTAGCACAAAGATCGTATAGTTCGTATGCTAAAGCTTTTTCTAATGTCAAGTATCATTTCCTTAGACCATGAGATTTTGCAACTCCCGGATACCGTAGGAGTGCTTTGGGTGTATCAAACGTCACAACGTAACTGGGTGACTATAAAGGTGCATTACAGGTATCTCTGAAAGTGTCTGTTGGGTTGGCACGAATCGAGACTGGGATTTGTCACTCCGTGTAAGCGGAGAGGTATCTCTGGGCCCACTCGGTAGGACATCATCATATGCGCAATGTGACCAAGGAGTTGATCACGGGATGATGTGTTACGGAACGAGTAAAGAGACTTGCCGGTAACGAGATTGAACTAGGTATTGGATACCGACGATCGAATCTCGGGCAAGTAACATACCGATAGACAAAGGGAATTGTATACGGGATTAATTAAGTCCTTGACATCATGGTTCATCCGATGAGATCATCGTGGAACATGTGGGAGCCATCATGGGTATCCAGATCCCGCTGTTGGTTATTGACCGGAGAACGTCTCGGTCATGTCTGCATGTCTCCCGAACCCGTAGGGTCTACACACTTAAGGTTCGGTGACGCTAGGGTTATGAAGATATGTGTATGCAGTAACCCGAATATTGTTCGGAGTCCGGGATGAGATCCCGGACGTCACGAGGAGTTCCGGAATGGTCCAGAGGTAAAGAATTATATATAGGAAGTGCTGTTTCGGCCATCGGGACAAGTTTCGGGGTTATCGGTATTGTACCGGGACCACCGGAGGGGTCCCGGGGGCCCACCGGGTGGGGCCACCTGTCCCGGGGGGCCACATGGGCTGTAGGGGGTGCGCCTTGGCCTACATGGGCCAAGGGCACCAGCCCCACTAGGCCCATGCGCCTAGGGTTTCCATGGGGGAGGAGTCCCACTAGTGGAAGGCACCCCTAGTTGCCTTGGGGGGGGGGGAGGGAAACCTTCCCTGGCCGCCGCACCTAGGAGATTGGATCTCCTAGGCTGCGCACCCCCCCCTTGGCCCTCCTATATATAGTGGGGGAGAGGAGGAACTTGATACACCAGCCCCTAGCGCCTCCCTCTCTCCCCGTTACGTCTTTCTCTCGTAGTATAGGCGAAGCCCTGCTACTGTGACGCCTTGCATCCACCACCACGCCGTCGTGCTGCAGGATCTTCATCAACCTCTCCCTCCTCCTTGCTAGATCAAGGCGTCGGAGACGTCTCCGTTCTGTACGTGTGTTGAACGCGGAGGTGCCGTCCGTTCGGCACTAGGATCATCGGTGATCTGAATCACGACGAGTACGACTCCATATACCCCGTTCACTTGAACGCTTCCGCTTAGCGATCTACAAGGGTATGTAGATGCACTCTCCTTCCCCTCGTTGCTGGTTTCTCCATAGATAGATCTTGGTGACACGTAGGAAAATTTTGAATTTATGCTACGTTCCCCAACACGAACCCCTACCGCCTTTGCCGCGCTCTGGTTGCCCCCGTTGCTGCCTGCCCCGCGTTCCCAACCGCTGCTGCCCCTCCCGACCGTCCGAGCGTGCTCTGGGTGCGCTGTAGGTCCCGCCCACCAACTAAACGCACTCGCAAACACCCCGTAGTCGTGCCTCTGCCTGGTCCGTACGCGCCTGCGGCCATGGCTTGTCGCCGACGTCCTTGCCGGTCCCCTATGCTCGTTTTGTCGCCACCATTGGACCCACGACGAAGCAGCCATTCGAAAACAACCGGCTGCACCCCGAATGATCGCCCGGAGCTGGATTCCTGCGAGATCCGACGCGCCTCCGCCGCGGGAGCGCTCGCAGGAGGCTCCACACGCATTGGTGCCGACGTGGCCGACCGGGGCCACCCCATTAGGTCACTACCCAGTGGCCCCAAGGGCCCGGCTAGCCTTGTTGACCCAGTCAACGGCTGACTAGGCATCGCCCAATCAGTTCCTATGTGCCCCATTGACTGGTCAACTGGCCTGTCGACCGCTGATGCACCAATGATGCCATGATGACATCATATTTCCTGTTCTGTTGAATTAGTTATTTAAATTAATTTCAGTATATGTTTAAAACTTCCAAATTTAATAGCAATTAAACTGTAACTCGAATGAAAATGGTTTATATATGAAAGTTGGTCAAAAAAATCCAATGAATCTGAATAAGCGGTTGGTTCATCTGTCACATGCCCCTAGCATGCTGAACATGGAACTTTTCCTCTCTTTTCCTTTATCTGAAAAACGCCAAA
Organism: Triticum urartu; assembly: GCF_056163025.1. Classification (NCBI taxonomy): domain Eukaryota; kingdom Viridiplantae; phylum Streptophyta; class Magnoliopsida; order Poales; family Poaceae; genus Triticum; species Triticum urartu. Next base: position 504,526,281 of record NC_141873.1, on the reverse strand, counting down.
CACCGGAAAACCCACTGGATGTTTTCCCCCTCTGTCTGCAACGCGTAGTACTATGTTAGAACACCCCTAGTTCTGCTTTTCATCATGTCATGCTTAGTGTTGCATTTGTTTGCTTATATTTACTGTTTCTTCCCCCTCTTCTCTCCGATAGACCCCGAGGCCGATCATGCTCCGGTGATCGACTACGTCGACAACGACACTTATTCCTTTTCAGCAGAGCTTCCAGGCAAGCAAACCCCCCTTGAGCATTCCGATATCGCACATTTCTTTCCCTCTCATGCTTGCATTAGAACTGCTACTGCTTTTTGTATGATCCTATTATGATGCATAGCCTGTTTTTGTTACCTACTTTCATACCTTATCTGCTTATTCTAAACTGCTTAGTATAGGTTGGTTAGAGTTCCATCAATGACCCCCACCTTGTCCGAGTTGCCCCTGCTTTATGTTCGATGACTCGATCAACATGATCGACGTCCAGGCCCTGACACCGCACATCACCCCCCTTAGTTGTACGACTCTGCAGAGTTATGATCGAGTGCCGAGGGTGATACCTCACCACCACTTCTGATGTTAACCATGTAGTGTAACTATTCGGTCGTGGTTATCGAGGGTGATTCCTCCTTCACCACTCCCGATAATGACTCTGTCGTGCAACCCCTCAAGTGTGGACCAACGAGGGTGATTCCTCCAAGTCCACCTTGACGGTTACATCGAGTGGGAATCCATCGAGGGTGATTCCTCAGGTTCCCCCCTTGCTGTTTTGGACACACGGCTACTTTGACTTGCCATAGAACCATGATGACATCGGGTCGGCCCCGAGGGGTACCCGCGAGTGATGTGAAGTCGAGTTGATCTAGAGGATACCCGCAAGTTCTCCACGCGGCATGGCCGGGCATTCTTATCCCTTGCCGCAAGTCCATGAGACGGGGCGACGGGACCAAATATTGTGGGTCATTAATCGTTACCGCACACTACCAAGACACTAACAATTTGGATATTTGATCCGAGTAGGCCTCTGGCCTTTTTCGCACTAACCACCTCGCGGGAATAAGTATGGGCACTCTGCATCGTATGTATCAGCGGAAAGCTCAATGACGTCAGCGATGGAGCAACGCGCGCCGGGTTGGACTGCGTAAGCTCCTGCCTTAATTAAGGAGGTTGCCAGGTCTGCTCACCGGCCGCCCTCACAACGTGCTGGATTGCAAAGGATGATTGGCCCATGACCCCTTCGCATTTAGGATGTAGACCAGCGTGCTGGCATCTGATGTCTACTACACAACCTTCTTCTTGTATACGTTGTTGGGCCTCCAAGTGCAGAGGTTTGTAGGATAGTAGCAAATTTCCCTCAAGTGGATGACCTAAGGTTTATCAATCCGTGGGAGGCGTAGGATGAAGATGGTCTCTCTCAAACAACCCTGCAACCAAATAACAAAGAGTCTCTTGTGTCCCCAACACACCTAATACAATGCTAAATTGTATAGGTGCACTAGTTCGGCGAAGAGATGGTGATACAAGTGTAATATGGATGGTAGATATAGGTTCTTGTAATCTGAAAATATAAAAACGGCAAGGTAACTAATGATAAAAGTGAGCACAAACGGTATTGCAATGCGTTGAAACAAGGCCTAGGGTTCATACTTTCACTAGTGCAAGTCCTCTCAACAATAATAACATAATTGGATCATATAACTTTCCCTCAACATGCAACAAAGAGTCACTCTAAAGTCACTAATAGCAGAGAACAAACGAAGAGATTATGGTAGGGTACAAAACCACCTCAAAAGTTATCCTTTCTGATCGATCTATTCAAGAGTCCGTAGTAAAATAACATGAAGCTATCCTTTCCGTTCAATCTATCATAGAGTTCGTACTAGAATAACACCTTAAGACACAAATCAACCAAAACCCTAATGTCACCTAGATATTCCAATGTCACCTCAAGTATCAGTGGGTATGATTATATGATCTGCATCACACAATCTCAGATTCATCTACTCAACCAACACAAAAAACTTCAAAGAGTGCCCCAGAGTTTCTACCGGATTGTCAAGACGAAAACATGTGCCAACCCCTATGCATAAGCTCACGAGGTCACGGAACTTGCAAGTTGATCACCAAGACATACATCAAGTGGATCACATGATATCCCATTGTCACCACAGATAAGCACATGCAATACATACATCAAGTGTTCTCAAATCCTTAAAGACTCAATCCGATAAGATAATTTCAAAGGGAAAACTCAATTCATCACAAGTGAGTAGAGGGGGAGAAACATCATAAGATCCAACTATAATAGCAAAGCTCGCGATACATCAAGATCGTACCACCTCAAGAACACGAGAGAGAGAGAGAGATCAAACACATAGCTACTGGTACATACCCTCAGCCCAGAGGGAGAATTACTCCCTCCTTGTCATGGAGAGCGCCGGGATGATGAAGATGGCCACCGGAGAGGGATTCCCCCCTCCGGCAGGGTGCTGGAACAGGTCTAGATTGGTTTTTGGTGGCTACGGAGGCTTCTGGCGGTGGAACTCCCGATCTAGGTTTCTTTTTGGAAGTTTTGGGTTATATAAGAGGTGTTGGAGTCGGGGACAAGTCAGGGGGGTTCCCGAGGCGGCCACGAGGCAGGGGGCGCGCCCAGGGGGGTAGGGTGCGCCCCCACCCTCGTGGTGGCCTCGAGACTCTTCTGGCCCACCTCCGATACTCCATGGGCTTCTTCTGGTCCAAAAATGATCTCCATGAAGTTTCACGTCAATTGGACTCCGTTTGATTTTCCTTTTCTGCGATACTTAAAAACAAGGAAAAAACAAAAACTGGCACTGGGCTCTAGGTTCATAGGTTAGTCCCAAAAATCATGTAAAATAGCATATTAATGCATATAAAACATCCAAGGTTGATAATATAATAGCATGGAACAATCAAAAATTATAGATACGTTGGAGACTTATCAGCATCTGTGTTGAGCCTAGGTAGGACTACAGTGTGTTGATCGGCCGAGGCCGATCATGACCTGATGGTGTGTCCGGCCGGAGTTGATCGAGCGTGTTGGGTAAGTTGGTGCACCCATGCAGGGAAGAATTCTATCTATTCAAATAGCCGGGTCCATGGTAACGGACGCTCGGAGTTGTATCCCAATTGATACAACTAGAACTTAATGCTGAGGCATGTAATGGAAATGATGGCTCCAAGATTATTTTCTCACAGGGAGTCGAGGAAGTGATCTCTGGGCATGTAACAACATACTTACTAATATTATAATATGCCTTTCTATACTCTTCTGAATGCTGCAAGATGCTTGGAGCTGCTTGAAGATGCTAGTCTTTGATAGGCTAGGTTTTCGCCTTCTCTTCTGGCATTCTGTAGTTTAGTCCACAGATACAGCCCATTCCTTTGATACAGATGCATACTTAGTTTAATCTGATGTAAGTCTTGCGAGTACTTTGGATGAGTACTCACGGTTGCTTTGCTACCTCTTTTCCCCCCGTACCCGATTGTTGCGACCAGATGACGGATCCCAGGAGCCAGAAGACACCACTAACGACTACTATTACCACGCGGGTGCTTACTACTATGTGGAGGCCACCGACGATCAGGAGTAGTTAGAAGGCTCCTAGGCAGGAGGCCTTGCCTTTTCGATCCATGTTGTTGTTTGTGCTACCCTTCTAAAGGCAAACATGTTTAACTTATGTCTGTACTAAGATATTATTGCTTCCGCTGACTCTTGTGTATTCGAGCCCTCGAGGCCCCTAGCTTGTATTATTTTATTTTGTGTCTAGAGTTGTGTTGTGATATCTTCCCGTGAGTCCCTGATCTTGATCATACACATTTTCGTGTATGATTAGTGTACGATTGAATTGGGGGCCTCACAAGTTGGTATCAGAGCTGACTGCTTGTAGGTAGCCCCCTTTCCAACTCCTTGGCAAAAGTTGAGTCTAGTCACTGAAAAACTTTTTACTAACATGGTTGTGTGTCTTACGGGCCCACGTCGCCATCAATCCACTCGCAAGTTGATCACCAAGACATACATCAAGTGGATCACATGATATCCCATTGTCACCATAGATATAAGCACATGTAAGACATACATCAAGTGTTCTCAAATCCTCAAAGACTCAATTCGATAAGATAACTTCAAAGGGAAAACTCAATTCATCACAAGAGAGTAGAGGGGGAGAAACATCATAAGATCCAACTATAATAGCAAAGCTCGCGATACATCAAGATCGTACCACCTCAAGAACATGAGAGAGAGAGAGATCAAACACATAGCTACTGGTACATACCCTCAGCCCCGAGGGAGAACTACTCCCTCCTCGTCATGGATAGCGCCAGGATGATGAAGATGGCCACCGGAGTGGGATTCCCCCCTCCGGCAGGGTGCCAGAACGGGTCTAGATTGGTTTTCGGTGGCTACGGAGGCTTCTGGCAGCGAAACTCCCGATCTAGGTCTCTTTCTGGAAGTTTTGGGTTATATAAGACGTGTTGGAGTCAGGGACAAGTCAGGGGGGTTCCCGAGGTGGCCACGAGGCAGAGGGGCGCGCCCAGGGGGGTAGGGGCGCCCCCACCCTCGTGGTGGCCTCGGGACTCTTCTAGCCCACCTCCTGTACTCCGTGGGCTTCTTCGGGTCCAAAAATGATCTCCGTGAAGTTTCAGGCCAATTGGACTCCGTTTGATTTTCCTTTTCTGCGATACTTAAAAACAAGGGAAAAACAGAAACTGGCACTGGGCTCTAGGTTAGTCCCAAAAATCATATAAAACAGCATATTAATGCATATAAAACATCCAAGGTTGATAATATAATAGCATGGAACAATCAAAAATTATAGATACGTTGGAGATGTATCAAGCATCCCCAAGCTTAATTCCTACTCGTCCTCGAGTAGGTAAATGATAAAAACAAAATTTTTGATGTGGAATGCTACCTAACATAAATGTAATATTCCCTATTGTGGCAAGAATATTCAGATCCATCAGATTCAAGACAAAAGTTTAATATTGACATAAAAATAATAATACTTCAAGCATACTAACTAAGCAATCATGTCTTCTCAAAATAACATGGCGAAAGAAAGCTATCCCTACAAAATCATATAGTCTGGCCATGCTCTATCTTCATCACACAAAATATTTAAATCATGCGCAACCCCGATGACAAGCCAAGCAATTGTTTCATACTTTTGATGTTCTCAAACTTTTTCAATCTTCACGCAATACATGAGCGCGAGCCGTGGACATAGCACCATAGGTGGAATAGAATGGTGGTTGTGGAGAAGACAAAAAGGAGAAGATAGTCTCACATCAACTAGGCATATCAACGGGCTATGGAGAGGCCCATCAATAGATATCAATGTGAGTGAGTAGGGATTGTCATGCAACGGATGCACTAGAGCTATAAGTGTATGAAAGCTCAAAAAGAAACAAAGTGGGTGTGCATCCAACTCGCTTGCTCACGAAGACCTAGGGCATTTTGAGGAAGCCCATCATTGGAATATACAAGCCAAGTTCTATAATGAAAAATTCCCACTAGTATATGAAAGTGACAACATAGGAGACTCTCTATCATGAAGATCATGGTGCTACTTTGAAGCACAAGTGTGGTCAAAGGATAGTAGCATTGCCCCTTCTCTCTTTTTCTCTCATTTTTTGTTTTGTTTTTGTTTTTTTGGGCCTTCTCTTTTTATGGCCTATTTTTTTCGTCCGGAGTCTCATCCCGACTTATGGGGGAATCATAGTCTCCATCATCCTTTCCTCAGTGGGGCAATGCTCTAATAATGATGATCATCACACTTTTATTTACTTACAACTCAAGAATTACAACTCGATACTAGAACAAAATATGACTCTATATGAATGCCTCCGGCGGTGCACCGGGATATGCAATGACTCATGAGTGACATGTATGAAAGAATTATGAATGGTGGCTTTGCCACAAATACGATGTCAACTACATGATCATGCAAAGCAATATGACAATGATGGAGTGTGTCATAATAAACGGAACGGTGGAAAGTTGCATGGCAATATATCTCGGAATGGCTATGAAAATGCCATAGTAGGTAGGTATGGTGGCTGTTTTGAGGAAGATATATGGTGGGTTTATGGTACCGGCGAAAGTTGCACGATACTAGAGAGGCTAGCAATGGTGGAAGGGTGAGATTGCGTATAATCCATGGACTCAACATTACTCATAAAGAACTCACATACTTATTGCAAATATCTATTAGTTATCGAAACAAAGTACTATGCGCATGCTCCTAGGGGGATAGATTGGTAGGAAAAGACCATCGCTCGTCCCCGACCGCCACTCATAAGGAAGACAATCAATAAATAAATCATGCTCTGACTTCATCACATAACGGTTCACCATACGTGCATGATACGGGAATCACAAACTTTAACACAAGTATTTCTCAAATACACAACTACTCAACTAGCATGACTCTAATATCACCATCTTCATATCTCAAAACAATCGTCAAGTATCAAACTTCTCAAAGTATTCAACGCACTTTATATGAAAGTTTTTATTATACCCATGTTGGATGCCCATCATATTAGGACTAGTTTCATAACCAAAGCAAATTACCACGCTGTTCTAAAGAATCTCAAAATAATATAAGTGAAGCACGAGAGTTCATCTATTTCTTCAAAATAAAACCACCGCTGTGCTCTAAAACGATATAAGTGAAGAACTAGAGCAAATGACAAACTACTCCAAAAGATATAAGTGAAGCTCAATGAGTAGTCGAATAATCATGCAACTATGTGAAGACTCTCTAACATTTACGAATTTAAGATCTTGGTATTTTATTAAAACAGCAAGCAAAACAAAATAAAATAAAATGACACTTCAAGCAAAACACATAACATGTGGTGAATAAAATTATAGCTCCAAGTAAAGTTACCGATGAACGAAGATGAAAGAGGGGATGCCATCCGGGGCATCCCCAAGCTTAGGCTCTTGGTTGTCCTTGAATATTACGTTGGAGTGACTTGGGCATCCCCAAGCTTAGTCTCTTGCCACTCCTTATTCCATAGTCCATCGAATCTTTACCCAAAACTTGAAAACTTCACAACACAAAACTTAACAGAAAACTCGTAAGCTCCATTAGTATAAGAAAATAAATCACCACTTAGGTACTGTTGTGAACTCATTCTAAATTCATATTGGTGTAATATCTACTGTATTCCAACTTATCTATGGTTCATACCCTCCGATACTACTCATAGATTTATCAAAATAAGCAAACAACACATAGAAAACAGAATCTGTCAAAAACAGAACAGTCTGTAGTAATCTGGATCAAACGTATACTTATGGAACCCCAAAAATTCTAAAATAAATTGCTGTACGTGAGGAATTTATCTATTAATCATATGCAAAAAGAATTAACTAAATAGAACTCTTCAATAAGAAATAGGAGCAAATCTCGTGAGCGCTAAAGTTTCTGGATTTTACAGCATGATCGCAAAGACTTCCCCAAGTCTTCCCAAAGGTTCTACATGGCACAAACACTAATTAAAACATAAAACCACATCTAAACAGAGGCTAGGTGAATTATTTATTAATAAACAGGAACAAAAAGAAAGGAACAAAAATAAAAATTGGGTTGCCTCCCAACAAGCGCTATCGTTTAACGCCCCTAGCTAGGCATGATGATTTCAATGATGCTCGCATAAAAGATAAGAATTGAAACATAAAGAGAGCATCATGAAGAATATGACTAGGACATTTAAGTCTAACCCACTTCCTATGCATAGGGATTTTGTGAGCACACAACTTATGGGAACAAGAATCAACTTGCATAGGAAGGTAAAACAAGCATAACTTCCGGATTGTAAGGACATAGAGAGGAAACTCGATATTATTGCAATTCCTACAAGCATATGTTCCTCACTCATAATAATTTTCAGTAGCATCATGAATTAATTCAACAATATAACCAGAACCTAAAGCATTCTTTTCATGATCTACAAGCATAGAAAATTTACTACTCTCCACATAGGCAAAATTCTTCTCATTCGGAATAGTGGGAGTATCATAAGAAACTCGAATACTATAAATTGTTTCCACATTAAAAGAGTAATATTCAGGAAAAGGGTAATCATAATCATGACAAGTTTTAATATAATCATCACTACTTTTTATAGCATAAGTGTCATCACAATAATCATCATAAGTAGCAACTTTGTTCTCATCATAATCGATTGAAACCTCTTCCAAGATAGTGGAATCATTACTAAATAAGGTCATGACATCTCCAAATCCACTTTAATAATTATCACAATAAGATTCAACATACTTCAAAATAGTGGGATCATTACTTCCTAAAGTTTACACTCTTCCAAACCCACTTTCATCAATATAATCATCATAAGTAGGAGGCATGCTCTCATCATAATAAGTTTGCATATCAAAACTTGAGAGACTACAAATATCATCTTCATTAAACATAGCATCCCCAAGCTTGGGACAAACATTAATTGCAGAAAATATATTTTCAAACTTGTCATTCTCGTCAAACATAGAATCCCCAAGCTTGGGCCTTTTCATATCATAAGCATAATCACTCTCATCATTAATAGTATGGATAGCACCAATAGTAAAGCAATTATCATCATCACAATGAGTAATAGGGGCAACATCATTTGGGAGGGATACCTTTTCACCTTTACTTCTCCGTCTTTTCTTTTTCTTCTTCACATTATGTGTGGGTTCAATCTTCTTTTTGGAGCTCTTTATTGATGAGATTGGTTGAATAGAAGGCTCCTCCTCGTTACCTGATTCATCATAAGAAATAATAGGAGGATATTGGGAATCCTCTTCCCTTTCATTAGTATTCTCATCATCCTCTATTTGTTTTCTTTTCTTTATGTAATTGGCAATGTAAGGATTTTCAATGCAATTCACCGCACAATACATAAAAATTTCTTCTAGATCAATATCGAGGAATTTCTCAAGGTTATATTCTGGAATATGCTTAGTTATACGTTTCATTTCATCATAACCCAAAAGAAAACTAAGTTCATTATGATGTGCAAGGGAAATCAAATCATCACAATTTTTGGTCACGGTACGATCATGGAACAATTTGCATCGGAGATTTAAATGACCATGTTCATTGCAAAGCTCACAAGTATGGTGAAGAAATTTTAAATTTTCAGCACAAACATTTAGCCTCTCTTGCAACCATTTAGTTTCCAAATACTTATGCCTCTTGCAAAATTTATCTTCCCTATTTGGTGTGTACTTGCAAACTCTATGCACTCCACAAAAATTGACATGCTTATAAGAGACATTTTCATTATGACTAGTGCAATCATCATTAGTACTATGGGTATTCAAGGAGTTCATACTAACAACATTGCAATCATGCTCATCATTCAAAGATTTAGTGCCAAACATTTTATAGACTTCTTCTTCTAGCATTTGAGCGCAATTTTCCTTTCCATCATTCTCACGAAAGATGTTAAAAAGGTGAAGCGTATAAGGCAAACTCAATTCTATTTTTTGTAGTTTTATTTTATAAACTAAACTAGTGCTAAAACAAGAAACAAAAAGATTCGATTGCAAGATCTAAAGATATACCTTCAAGCGCTAACCTCCCCGGCAACATCGCCAGAAAAGAGCTTGATGTCTACTACACAACCTTCTTCTTGTAGACCTTGTTGGGCCTCCAAGTGCAGAGGTTTGTAGGACAGTAGAAAATTTCCCTCAAGTGGATGACCTAAGGTTTATCAATCCGTGGGAGGCGTAGGATGAAGATGGTCTCTCTCAAACAACCCTACAACCAAATAACAAAGAGTCTCTTGTGTCCCCAACACACCCAATACAATGGTAAATTGTATAGGTGCACTAGTTCGGCGAAGAGATGGTGATACAAGTGTAATATGGATGGTAGATATAGGTTTTTGTAATCTGAAAATATAAAAACAGCAAGGTAACTAATGATAAAAGTGAGCACAAACGGTATTGCAATGCGTTGAAACAAGGCCTAGGGTTCATACTTTCACTAGTGCAAGTCCTCTCAACAATAATAACATAATTGGATCATATAAGTATCCCTCAACATGCAACAAAGAGTCACTCTAAAGTCACTAATAGCGGAGAACAAATGAAGAGATTATGGTAGGGTACGAAACCACCTCAAAGTTATCCTTTCTGATCGATCTATTCAAGAGTCCATAGTAAAATAACATGAAGCTATTATTTCTGTTCAATCTATCATAGAGTTCGTACTAGAATAAAACCTTAAGACACAAATCAACCAAAACCCTAATGTCACCTAGATACTCCGATGTCACCTCAAGTATCCGTGGGTATGATTATACGATATGCATCACACAATCTCAGATTCATCTACTCAACCAACACAAAAAACTTCAAAGAGTGCCCCAGAGTTTCTACCGGAGAGTTAATACGAAAATGTGTGCCAACCCCTATGCATAAGTTCACGAGGTCACGGAACTCGCAAGTTGATCACTAAGACATACATCAAGTGGATCACATGATATCCCATTGTCACCACAGATAAGCACATGCAAGACATACATCAAGTGTTGTCAAGTCCTTAAAGACTCAATCCAATAAGATAACTTCAAAGGGAAAACTCAATTCATCACAAGTGAGTAGAGGGCGAGAAACATTATAAGATCCAACTATAATAGCAAAGCTCGCGATACATCAAGATCGTACCACCTCAAGAACACGAGAGAGAGAGAGAGATCAAACACATAGCTACTGGTACATACCCTCAGCCCCGAGGGAGAACTACTCCCTCCTCGTCATGGAGAGCGCCGGGATGACGAAGATGGCAACCGGAGAGGGATTCCCCCCTTCGGCAGTGTGCCGGAATGGGTCTAGATTGGTTTTCGGTGGCTACGGTGGCTTCTGGCGGCGGAACTCCCGATCTAGGTTTCTTTCTGGAAGTTTTGGGTTATATAAGAGGTGTTGGAATCGGGGACAAGTCAGGGGGGGTTCCTGTTGGGGAACATAGTAATTTCAAAATTTTCCTATGCACACAGGATCATGGTGATGCATAGCAACGAGAGGGGAGAGTATGTCTACGTACCCTCGTAAACCGAAAGCGGAAGCGTTTATCAACGCGGTTGATGTAGTCGCACACCTTCACGATCCGTCCCGATCAAGTACCGAACGTACGACACCTCCGCGTTCAGCACACGTTCAGCTCGATGACGTCCTCGCCTTCTCGATCCAGCAAGAGGGGCGAAGTAGTAGATGAGTTCCCGGCAGCACGACGGCGTGGTGACGGTGTTGGTGAAGAGCAATCTCCGCAGGGCTTTGCCTAAGCATACAAAAACTATGACGAAGGATAAACTAGAGGGGACGGGGTAGCCGGCACATGGCTTGGTGTTTCTTGATGTGTCTTGGGTGCTAGCCCTACCCCTCTATGTTGAGCCTTGGGGTTGAAACTTGGAGTAAAAGCCTCCACAAAGTCGGTTTCACCCGAAAGGCAAGAGTCCTTCTCGGACTCCAGGGCCAGACGCCAGGGTTCCCGGCGTCTGGACCCAGACGCCAGGGACCCTGGCATCTGCCCCCTGGACTGCGCAAAACTTCCTTTTGCGCTTTCCAAAAACCTTGTGGGCTTTCCCCTTTGGCCCAAATAAAGTGTTCTCGTACCCAAACATTTCGGGAAACATCCGGAACCCCTTCCGGTGAATTCCGGAACCCTTCCGGTGACCAAACACTATTATCCCATATATCAAACTTCATCTCCAGACCATTCCGGAGTTCCTCATCATGTTCGTGATCTCATCCCGGACTCCGAACAACATTCGGTCACCAACATACATAACTCATATCTATCCCTAATAATAAAGCATGGATTGACTCCGTGGGTTCACCGTCACAATACGCTTTCTTTCTGTAAATTTACGTTTTTAGTTTGAATTTAAAACATATACACAAGGTGGTACTAATTCGGGAAACCACGTCGTGTGCATCAAACGATGCAAACAATGCTCGACCGTGCACTTTGGCCCAATGAATCAGGCCCACATACCCGTACGCATCTGCCTCCTCAACTCGAACCCTCGCCTTTGCCCTTGCCGAGCCCTCGCCGCCGCCACACCTCAGCCCCCTCACCGCCACGGCGGCACCTCAGCCCCCTCGCCGCCGCGTTCGCGCGTTAGCCCGCTGGACATCCCCGCCTCCGCGGTCACACCTCTGCCCGCTCAGTGTCAAAGCTTGCATCGACGTAACCATTTACGACGAGCTCTTTGTCACCTCCATAAACGAGAAACATATCCTTCGTCCTTTTCAGGTATTTCAGGATGTTCTTGAACGCTGTCCAGTGATCCACTCCTGGATTACTTTGGTTCCTCCCTGCCAAACTAATAGCAAGGCACACATCAGGTCTGGTACACAACATTGCATACATGATAGAGCCTATGGCTGAAGCATAGGGAACATCTTTAATTTTCTCTCTATCTTCTGAAGTGGTCGGGCATTGAGTCTTACTCAACTTCACACCTTGTAACACAGGCAAGAACCCTCTCTTTGCTTGATCCATTTTGAATTTCTTCAAAATTTTGTCAAGGTATGTGCTTTGTGAAAGTCTAGTTAAGCGTCTCGATCTATCTCTATAGATCTTGACGCCCAATATATATGTAGCTTCACCGAGGTCTTTCATTGAAAAACTTTTATACAAATATCCTTTTATGCTAGCCAGAAATTCTATATCATTTCCAATCAACAATCCAAAAGTCTGTATAAAACCATATGCTTTGATCACACTATCAAAACGTTTATTCCAACTCCGAGAGGCTTGCACCAGTCCATAAATGGATCGCTGGAGCTTGCACACTTTGTTAGCTCCCTTTGTATCGACAAAACCTTCCGGTTGCATCATATACAACTCTTCTTCCAGAAATCCATTCAGGACATGGTGGGTTAGAGGTTTGACATGGCAATTTGGGAGGCTTGAAAACAAGTGGTAGGCATCGTAGCATTGGCATAGCAAAAGAGCGAGCAATCTAGCATAGCAAAGATAGTAGTGATTTCGAGGGTATGATCATCTTGCCTGCACAGTTGTCAGAGTTGACTGGATCCTCGAAAGCAAACTCAATGGGATCCTCATTAGCGAACTCGTCTCCCGGCTCTACCCAAACAAGACAAACAAGCAACAAGGACACAATCAACCACGTGCAAGGATCAAACAATATGATGCAAGGATGGTATGCTATGCGGGATGCGATGCGGGATGCATATGCAAGATGTGACAAGGAATACATGAACCTGGCCTCAACTTGGGAATCCAAGTGTTCCACTGGAAAGATGAGATGAAATCGCTTGAAAACAATATAAAGATCACCGGAATCGGAGTTACGGTTTGGAAATGGCAAGCGATTCAATTATGACACCGGTCTGCGATTTATAGCAAGTAGCCATCTAAATGCAATGAGATGAACATGCTATAGCATCCAAACATGACAACAAAATACATGGCAGGGATGCATTCAAGATGTTTAACAAAAGTCTAGCACTGAGCTACGGCCAATTCATCCATTAACAGGTTCAAACAAGCATGGCAAAAATGCATATGGCAAACAGATCTCAGACTTAGTGAAATTAACACTTGTCTGGAATTTCAGATCAGGTAGCCCTCTTCGGAGCAACAAAACTATATGCTACAGGACCTGAACATGGCAAAGTAAAGCATGGAATGGGGCTACTCAAAGATCTTAACAAAAGTCCCTTAGTGACCTTGAGCCAAAAGGGATCGGAAAATACAATTGCAAGCATGTGAACATGGCAAAAACATAATCAGTTTTCAGACTTAGTGAAAACTGGAGCATGCTGAAAACAGATATCAAGTAGACATGTTTACGAGCTCGATGCACTCACTACGGAGCAAGTCATGAAAAGCTAAGCATACATCTATCAAGAACACACAAAATGCAAGCTATACATGGCAATAACAATAGCATAGCATGCACGGATCAACTACAACATCATTGGCAAAATTGCAAACAAGTTGACAATCTGCCCAGATTCACAAAGTAGCCAAAGTAGAGCTCGATTGACTCAAGCTAGGGTGCTCCATAATTGCAAACAAAGACATGGATGGATAGAGCGCTACAAGGTTAACAAAACATCCTTACTGATCATCCTCAAAAGAGGCATGGATCACTAGGAAACAACATGAACATATAACAACATGAGATAAACAGCTCAAGGACTTAGTGGAAATGCTAAGTCCCTGAAAACAGAATTACCAAGTGCACCACTCTGCAAGCTTGTGCTAGTCACCCCACACATCACAAAAATACATGGGTTGCACCTATGGAAAGATGGCAAAACCCTTAACAAAACATATGTAGAGCTCATGGGCATATCATGCACACAATAATCATGGCAAAAATGACAAATATGCAAATGGAGCAGTAGATCTGACAATTAACTCAAGTAGCCCTATTCTAACAGCATTTCGGGCATCAAGATGAACCCAAATGAAAATGATGCAATGAAATGAAATGATGTACTCTCTGAGATGAACATTTTGATATGTTATATGCATGAATCGGAGCTACGGATGCAAAGTTACGAGGCCATGAACATGAGCATATGGATCTGGGATTTTGGGACTTAGACGATTTTTTCAACCTCCGGATCTAGGGTTTCGGTGGCACGCGGCCCGAGGCGACTCCGGCGAGCACTGTAGCGATTCCGGCGAGGCGATGGCGGCCGGGGTCGACGAGGGAGGGCCGGAGGGCGGCGAGGACGCGACGGCCGGGGGCGGCGAGCGACGCCGCGGGGGCGTCGGGCGGCGCGGCGACCCGGGAGGAGAGGCGGCGTTCGCGGGCGTCGAGGAGGCACGTCGGCCGGCGAGGGCGCGTGGTGGCGGCTGCGATGGCGTGCTGTGGCAGCGGGAGCAGCGCGGGCGGCGCTCGGGCGGCGGGGAGGCGGACGAAGCGGCGACGGAGACGATGGGCCGGGCGGGCCCGCTGCGGGCTCGCCGAGCCGCGGCGGCGGCTGGCGGCGGAGGTGCCACGTGGCGGCACAGGAGTGGGCGCGCGGGAGGATCGGACAATGTCCGTCGGCGGGGCAGTTTGTCCGGCGCGCGCGAGGGGTGGATCTAGGGTTTTTTGGGAGGAAGGGGGAAGGAGATATTCGGGGGCTCTTTAAATAGGCATAGAGGGAGCTAGGAGAGTCCAAATGAGGTGCGGTTTTCAGCCACGCGATTGTGATTGAACGATCTAGATGATGGAGCAGGTTTAGGTGGGTTTTGGGCCAAATTGGAGGGGTGTTGGGCTGCAACACACACGAGGCCTTTTCGGTCCCTCGGTTAACCGTTGGAGTATCAAACGAAGTCCAAATGATACGAAACTTGACAGGCGGTCTACCGGTAGTAAACCAAGGCCACTTGGCAAGTCTCGGTCCAATCCGGAAATGTTTAATCCCCACACGCGAAAGAAAGGTAGAAATGACCACCGGAGGAGAACGAAGCGCCGGAATGCAAAACGGACAACGGGGAAAATGCTCGAATGCATGAGATGAACACGTATGCAAATGCAATGCACATGATGACATGATATGAGATGCATGACAACGATAACAACACACGGAGACAAAAACCCGAACCCGAGAAAATAAAATAACTTAACGCCAGAAACGGCAAGAGTTGGAGTACAAATTGGGAAAGTTACATCCGGGGTGTTACAACACTCCACCACTACGAAAGGATCTCGTCCCGAGATCTAGGACTGAAAGAACACCGGGTACTCAGAACGGAGGTGATCCTCGTGTTCTGAGGTAGCTTCATGGTCGGAATGATGTGACCACTTGACTTTGAGGAATTTGATTGACTTATAGCGAGTCTTGCGTTCTGTCTCTTCAAGAATAGCAACGGGGTGCTCACGATAGGAAAGATCTTCTTGGAGCTCAATGTCCTCGAAGTTGACGGTGCGGTCAGGAGTCTTGAAGCACTTTCGAAGCTGAGAGACATGGAACACATCATGAACATTTGCAAAGTTTGAAGGAAGCTCGAGTTGATAGGCGAGGTCACCTCTCTTGCTGACAATCTTGAAAGGTCCCACGTATCTGGGGGCAAGCTTCCCTTTGATACCGAAGCGACGAGTACCTTTCATAGGAGAAACGCGGAGGTAAACATGATCTCTGATCTCGAAAGCCAAATCACGGTGCTTACTATCATAGTAGCTCTTCTAGTGGGATTGGGCTGCTTTGAGGTTATCACGAATGACTTTGCACATTTCCTCTGCCTCTGTGATTAAGTCATTACCCAAAAGCTGACGTTCACCGGTTTCGGACCAGTTGAGAGGGGTACGGCACTTCCTGCCATACAGAATTTCAAATGGGGCCTTGCCCGAACTTGCTTGAAAACTGTTGTTGCAGGAGAATTCAGGATATGGAAGACAATCCTCCCACTTCATGCCGAAGGAGATCACACAAGCCCTGAGCATATCTTCAAGAATCTGGTTGACACGCTCGACTTGACCGCTAGTTTGAGGATGGAAAGCTGTGCTGAAGCGGATGTTGGTGCCCATGGCCTTCTGAAAAGAATCCCAAAACTTGGAGGTAAAGATGCTGCCACGGTCTGAAGAGATCACTTGTGGAATACCGTGCAGAGAGACAATCCGAGAGGTATAGAGTTCCGCCAATTGAGCTGCAGTGATTGACTCTTTGATAGGCAGAAAATGAGCCACTTTAGTGAGTTTGTCGATGACAACGAATATAGCATCATTGCCACGTTTGGACTTTGGAAACCCAGTCACGAAGTCCATTTCAATGTGGTCAAACTTCCATTCTGGAATGGCAAGAGGTTGGAGGAGACCTGCTAGCCTTTGGTGTTCTGCCTTCACTCTTCTGCAGACATCACATTCATTCACGAATTGAGCAATCTCACGCTTCATTCGAGTCCACCAATAAGCCTACTTGAGATCCTGATACATCTTCGTACTCCCAGGGTGGATGGAGAGGAGAGAATTGTGAGCCTCGTTTATGATCACTTTACGGAGGTCACCTTTGGGTACAACAATACGATCCTCGAAGAAGAGAGTATCCTTGTCATCAAGGCGGTAGCACTTGTACTTGGGTTGACTCTTGGCAATCCCAATCTTCACCTTTCTCACCATAGCATCAAGAAGCTGGGCTTGTCGAATCTGGTCTTCCAAGGTAGGAGAGACTTGAAGGTTGGCGAGGAAACCTTGAGGAACAACTTGCAGATTAAGTTTGCCGAAAGCTTCACAAAGCTCGGGTTGATAAGGCTTGAGAATAAGACTGTTGCAATAAGCCTTTCTGCTCAATGCGTCAGCAATCACATTGGCCTTGCCTGGAGTATACTCGATACTCGGATTATACTATTGAATCATTTCGACCCATCGAGTTTGCCTGAGGTTGAGATTAGGCTGAGTGAAGATGTACTTGAGACTCTTGTGATCAGTGAAAATGTCCACTTTTCTTCCCAATAAGAGATGTCTCCAAGTCAAAAGAGCATGCACAACTGCCGCCAACTCGAGAACGTGAGTGGGGTAGTTCTTCTCATTGGGCTTCAACTAGCGAGAGGTATAAGCAACAACTTTCTTCTCTTGCATCAACACTGCGCCAAGACCTTGGAGAGAGTCATCACAAAAGACCTCGTATGGCTTGGATTCATCAGGCGGAGTCAGAACTGGAGCAGTGATCAATTTCTCTTTCAAAGTGTTGAAAGCAATGTCACACTCCGGAGACCAAACATACTTGACATGCTTCTGAAGAAGATTAGAGAGAGGCTTCGCGATCTTAGAAAAGTTTTCAACGAATCTTCGGCAGTAGCTTGCGAGACCGAGGAAGCTACGGAGTTGCTTCACGTTCTGAGGAGGTTCCCAATTCACAATTGCAGACACCTTCTCAGGATTCACCGCAATGCCCTTGGCAGAGATGATATGACCAAGATAAAGAACCTCATCGAGCCAAAATTCACACTTGGAGGACTTGGCGTAGAACTGATGTTCTCTGAGCTTATCAAGAACCAGACGCAAGTGCTTGGCATGATCTTCCTTGTTCTTTGAGAAAACCAGAATATCGTCGAGATAGACCAAAATGAAGTCATTGGTGTAGGCGTTGAAGATGAATTTCATCATTCGAGAGAAAGTCGGAGGAGCGTTGACGAGGCCAAAAGACATGACAGTGTATTCATATGAACCATAGCTTGTCCTGAAAGCCGTCTTGGGAATATCTTGCTCACGGATTCAAATCTGATGATAACCCATACGGAGATCAAGCTTGGAGAATACTTGGGCACCTTTGAGTTGTTCGAATAGCTCATTGATGTTGGGAAGTGGGTATTTGTTCTTGATGGTCTTCTTGTTCAATGGACGGTAATCAACACAAAGTCGGTCCGTTCCATCCTTCTTCTTCACAAAAAGAACACCACAACCCCACGGAGAAGAACTAGGCCGGATGAGGCCCATTTTCTCTTGAATATCGAGTTGCTTCTTCAGCTCCTTCAACTCTTCAGGTCCGAGCTTGTAAGGACGCTTGCACACAGGTTCCGTGCCGGGCTCAAGATCAATAACGAATTCAACTGGCCGGTGCGGAGGCATTCCTGGAAGCTCTTCTGGAAAGACGTCTTGATATTCGCAAACGACTGGAATTTGCGAGATGACATTGAGTTCACCCTTCTCATTGAGAGAAAACAGACGGATGGTATTATCCGGAGCGGCAAAGACAATTACCTCCTCAGACGAATGAGTCAATTGAATCTGCCTGGCTGCACAATCAAGCTGAGCCTTGTGCTTAGAAAGCCAATCCATTCCAAGAATAAGATCAATATCCGAGTCACCAAGAACCGTAGGAGAAGATAGAAACTTGTAGTCACCCAAAGTGATAGTAACATCCGGAGCAATGGAGTTAGCATGCATGCGCCTACCGGGAGATACAACTGCTAATGGACTAGGCAAAATTTGCAAAGCCAAACCATGCTTAGATGAAAATGGTCTCGAGATGAAACAATGTGATGCACCCGTGTCAAAAAGAACTTTTGCAGGAATATCGTTAACAGGAAGGTTACCCATGATGACATCTGACGAGTCCTCTGCCTGAGTTGCATTCATCAAGTTGACCTTGGCGTGCTTGGGGTTATGCTTCACCACAGCTGTACTTGCCAATCTGACAGGAGGAGGAGGAGGAAGACGCCTCTAGTTGGAACACTTGTTGGCATAGTGACCCTTCTGTTGGCACTTGTTGCACGTGACCTCTGAAAGCGGACGGTGGTACGAAGCACTCGATCTTGGAGGTTGAGATGAAGTCTTGTTCTGAAAGCTAGGGTTGGGTGGGTGGGAAGATCCACTGCCACCTTTGCTCTTCTGCTGATACGGCTGACGAAACGGAGGAGGAGGAAGCCAATACTTCTGCTGCTTGGCCACTTGAGTAGAGGAAGAAGGAGTAATATCTCTGACTCGCTTCTTGGAAGCATCACACCTCAACTGAGCAGCCTCTTGCTTCAATGCCATGTTGTAGAACTCATCGTACCTCAAGGGCTCAAAGAGAACAAGAGCGAGCTGGATTTCTTCTCTGAGACCACCTCTGAACTGGTATATCATGCTCTTCTCATCAGGGACGTCCTGCTTAGCAAAGCAGGCGAGCTTCAGAAACAACTTGTTGTAGTCATAGACAGACAAAGAGCCTTGCTTCAGGTTGCGGAATTCCTCAGGCTTGCTTTCAACCACGCTCTGAGGGATATGGTGAGCTCTGAAATCTTGACGAAAATCATCCCAAGTGATAACACGTCCACCTCTGGAGTCCTTGTACTGCTGGAACCATTCTGCAGCTTGATCTTTGAGTTGGAAGGAAGCGAACTTGACAAAGTCCTCAGGCCTGACGTTACTGCCCTCGAAATGCTTGCACAGATCCATAAGCCAATCGTCAGCATCGGTTGCCTCAACACAATTGCTGAAAGTCTTTGGCCCGTTAGCAAGGAACTAGTTGAGTGTAGCAGAGTGATTCAGATTGTTGCCTTGGTTCCCTTGGTTGCGCTCTTGGAGAATTTGCATGATCAACTGTGTGTTTGCATTGGTTGCGGCCATCACAGCTTGCCATGCCTCCGGAGGAGGGGGAGGTGGTGGCGGATCAGGATTCGGAGTCATGCGCGTTGGAGGAGCCATCCTGAAGAGGTTGACCACCATTAGCACATTGATAGACAAATATTGAAGCTGAATCCAACGGAATGAAAATTGCAACATATAGTCTTCACATCCGAACAAAATGAACGAATGCATTCCTCTTGAAATGGTCACATATCCATAAGTTGAGAAGCCACGTAGAATTAGGTAGAGAAATAAATCAACAAGGTACGGATCAAGAACGAATAATCGGTAAGAAATCCTAATCTCAAACCAATATCCGTGGAAGAAGAACTAGAGCTACTAGAATTCCCACCTATGAAACTCCCGAACCTTTCCGGTTATGCAATCAGGTGTTGGGGATACAGGGGAAGCATAATATCTCACCCAATTCTAGCAAATCCTACCTCCATTTGTATCCATCCTTCAACACATAACCGAGAAAAACTTCGGAAACCATCTACCTCAACCTTCGAAAAGCATCCGTTATACAAGTTATGGCAATACTCCCGAACTCCCGCCCCAGTACTGGGTGGCATCGAGGTTATCTCACCAACGAACTACATAAAAGAGATTTTCGATGTCGGCGTACTAAAACTCAGGTATTCCAGAACTGCAACGATAAAATTATGACGACAACACCTCAGAGCTCAACTCCCCGGGACACTTCCAAAAAACCCCTGACAGGAGGCACCAAGACAATGTTCTCATCATAAAACCATCGGAACGATTCCAAGATACCTGCGTGATCCTAAATTTTTTTAGTGAAATTTGAGAAGAGAAGAGTCAAAACTCTACGTCAGGATGCCTTACCAGAGCGATGAGGAGACTGGGAAGTAAAAAGAATTCCTAAACTCTCCGATATATAATTCCTAAATGACTCAAAACATTTTCTAGACACAACTCGGCTGCTAAAAACGATCAAGCAATGGGGCTCCTAAGGTCGGGGAAGGCTCTGATACCAACTTGTAACACCCTCGATGCGACTATAGCTCCCACGTGTCGAGGCACGACTTAGAGACATAATCGCATTGAAGGCATATGTCGCAAGTAAGGTAATCTTTACAACAACCCATGTAATATAATAATAAAGGGGAGATAACATAGTTGGCTTACACTCGCCACGTCAATCAAGTACATAAATAACATTACATCAACCAAACACTCATGGCCCGACTACGCGCCAAAATAAAAGATACCCAACATGCGACACGGTCCCGATCACCCCCAACTGGGCACCACTACTGATCATCAGGAAAAGAAACATAGTAACGTTGAGAGTCCTCGTCGAACTCCCACTTGAGCTCGAGCGCGTCACTTGGAGCGGAATCATCAGGCCCTGCATCTAGTGTAATAGTAATCTGTGCGCCACAGGGACTCAGCAATCTCGCACCCTGGCGATCAAGACTATATAAGCTTATAGGTAAGGCAAGGTAAAAGTATATGTGGAGCTGCAGCAAGCGACTAGCAAATATGGTGGCTATCCTGTTCGCAAAAGAGAGCGAGAAGAGGAGGCAAAGCGCGAGCGAGAAACTAGAGAACAACCTGCGCAAACATTACTCCAACACCGTGTCCACTTCCCGGACTCCGCCGAGAAGAGGCCATCACGGTAACACACTCAGTTGATTCATTTTAATTAAGTTAAGGTTCAAGTTATCTACAACCGGACATTAACAAATTCCCATCTGCCCATAACCACGGGCACGGCTTTCAAAAGTTCAAATCCCTGCAGGGGAGTCCCAACTTAGCCCATGACAAGCTGTCACGGTCAACGAAGGAATAGACCTCCTCCCGAGACGTTCCGATCAGACTCGGTACCTCGGTTCTTCAAGACACTTCGACAGGTTAAAACAAGACCAGCAACACTGCCCGAATGTGCCGACAAATCCCGATAGGAGCTGCACATATCTCTTTCTCAGGGCACACTCAGATTGTCTTAGGTGCGGGTAGGCCAGCCCAGAGTTGCCCCTAGTGGCCACCGGCAGCTGACAGGTGGACCAACACTCAGAGGAGCACTGGCCCGGGGGGGTTTAAATAAGATGACCCTCGGGCTCCGGAAACCCAAGGGAAAAAGAGGCTAGGTGGCAAATGGTAAAACCAAGGTTGGGCATTGCTGGAAAAGCTTTAATCAAGGCGAACTATCAAGGGGTTCCCATTATAACCCAACCGTGTAAGGAACGCAAAATCCGGGAACATAACACCGATATGACGGAAACTAGGGCGGCAAGAGTGGAACAAAACACTAGGCGAGAGGCCGAGCCTTCCACCCTTTACCAAGTATATAGATGCATTAAGATAACAAGATAATATAATGATATCCCAACAAGTAAATAAATGTCCCAACAAGGAACGGCCTCCAATCTTCACCTGCAACTAGCAACGCTATAAGAGGGGCTGAGCAAAGCGGTAACATAGCCAATCAACGGTTTGCTAGGACATGGTAGGTTAGAGGTTTGACATGGAAATTTGGGAGGCTTGAAAACAAGTGGTAGGCATCGTAGTATTGGCATAGCAAAAGAGCGAGCAATCTAGCATAGCAAAGATAGTAGTGATTTCGAGGGTATGATCATCTTGCCTGCACAGTTGTCAGAGTTGACTGGATCCTCGAAAGCAAACTCAACGGGCTCCTCGTTAGAGAACTCGTCTCCCGGCTCTACCCAAACAAGACAAACAAGCAACAAGGACACAATCAACCACGTGCAAGGATCAAACAATATGATGCAAGGATGGTATGCTATGCGGGATGCGATGCGGGATGCATATGCAAAATGTGACAAGGAATGCATGAACCTGGCCTCAACTTTGGAAATCCAAGTGTGCCACTGGAAATATGAGATGAAACGCTTGAAAACAATATAAAGATCACCGGAATCGGAGTTACGGTTTGGAAATGGCAAGCGATTCAATTATGACACCGGTCTGCGATTTACAGCAAGTAGCCATCTAAATGCAATGAGATGAACATGCTAAAGCACCCAAACATGACAAAAAATACATGGCAGGGATGCATTCAAGATGTTTAACAAAAGTCTAGCACTGAGCTACGGCCAATTCATCCATTAACAGGTTCAAACAAGCATGGCAAAAATGCATATGGCAAACAGATCTCAGACTTAGTGAAATTAACACTTGTCTGGAATTTCAGATCAGGTAGCCCTCTTTGGAGCAACAAAACTATATGCTACAGGACCTGAACATGGCAAAGTAAAGCATGGCATGGGGCTACTCAAAGAGCTTAACAAAAGTCCCTTAGTGACCTTGAGCCAAAAGGGATCGGAAAATACAATTGCAAGCATGTGGACATGGCAAAAACATAATCAGTTTTCAGACTTAGTGAAAACTGGAGCATGCTTAAAACAGATATCAAGTAGACATGTTTACGAGCTCGATGCACTCACTACGGAGCAAGTCATGAAAAGCTAAGCATACATCTATCAAGAACACACAAAATGCAAGCTAGACATGGCAAGAACAATAGCATAGCATGCACGGATCAACTACAACATCATCGGCAAAATTGCAAACAAGTTGACAATCTGCCCAGATTCACAAAGTAGCCAAAGTAGAGCTTGATTGACTCAAGCTAGGGTGCTCCATAATTGCAAACAAAGACATGGATGGATAGAGCACTACAAGGTTAACAAAACATCCTTACTGATCATCCTCAAAAGAGGCACGGATCACTAGGAAACGACATGAACATATGACAACATGAGATAAACAGCTCAAGGACTTAGTGGAAATGCTAAGTCCCTGAAAACAGAATTACCAGGTGCACCACTTTGCAAGCTTGTGCTAGTCACCACAAACATCACAAAAATACATGGGTTGCACCTATGGAAAGATGGCAAAACCCTTAACAAAACATATGTAGAGCTCATGGGCATATCATGCACACAATAATCATGGCAAAAATGACAAATATGCAAATGGAGCAGTAGATCTGACAATTAACTCAAGTAGCCCTATTCTAACAGCATTTCGGGCATCAAGATGAACCCAAATGAAAATGATGCAATGAAATGAAATGATGTACTCTCTGAGATGAACATTTTGATATGTTATATGCATGAATCGGAGCTACGGATGCAAAGTTACGAGGCCATGAACATGAGCATATGGATCTGGGATTTTGGGACTTAGACGATTTTTTCAACCTCCGGATCTAGGGTTTCGGTGGCACGCGGCCCGAGGCGACTCCGGCGAGCACTGTAGCGATTCCGGCGAGGCGATGGCGGCCGGGGTCGACGAGGGAGGGCCGGAGGGCGGCGAGGACGCGACGGCCGGGGGCGGCGAGCGACGCCGCGGGGGCGTCGGGCGGCGCGGCGACCCGGGAGGAGAGGCGGCGTTCGCGGGCGTCGAGGAGGCACGTCGGCCGGCGAGGGCGCGTGGTGGCGGCTGCGATGGCGTGCTGTGGCAGCGGGAGCAGCGCGGGCGGCGCTCGGGCGGCGGGGAGGCGGACGAAGCGGCGACGGAGACGATGGGCCGGGCGGGCCCGCTGCGGGCTCGCCGAGCCGCGGCGGCGGCTGGCGGCGGAGGTGCCACGTGGCGGCACAGGAGTGGGCGCGCGGGAGGATCGGACAATGTCCGTCGGCGGGGCAGTTTGTCCGGCGCGCGCGAGGGGTGGATCTAGGGTTTTTTGGGAGGAAGGGGGAAGGAGATATTCGGGGGCTCTTTAAATAGGCATAGAGGGAGCTAGGAGAGTCCAAATGAGGTGCGGTTTTCAGCCACGCGATTGTGATTGAACGATCTAGATGATGGAGCAGGTTTAGGTGGGTTTTGGGCCAAATTGGAGGGGTGTTGGGCTGCAACACACACGAGGCCTTTTCGGTCCCTCGGTTAACCGTTGGAGTATCAAACGAAGTCCAAATGATACGAAACTTGACAGACGGTCTACCGGTAGTAAACCAAGGCCACTTGGCAAGTCTCGGTCCAATCCGGAAATGTTTAATCCCCACACGCGAAAGAAAGGTAGAAATGACCACCGGAGGAGAACGAAGCGCCGGAATGCAAAACGGACACCGGGGAAAATGCTCGAATGCATGAGATGAACACGTATGCAAATGCAATGCACATGATGACATGATATGAGATGCATGACAACGATAACAACACACGGAGACAAAAACCCGAACCCGAGAAAATAAAATAACTTAACGCCAGAAACGACAAGAGTTGGAGTACAAATTGGGAAAGTTACATCCGGGGTGTTACACTAGAGCATAACCCCAAAATGATAGCGGTAAATCAGTAAGAGACATCATAGATCACACCATATCTAGTAAAGTACGATTACGACGTTCAGACACACCATTACGTTGTGGTGTTCCAGGTGGCGTGAGTTGCGAAACTATTCCGCATTGTTTCAAATGAAGACCAAACTCGTAACTCAAATATTCTCCTCCAGGATCAGATCGTAGAAACTTTATTTTCTTGTTCCGATGATTTTCAACTTCACTCTGAAATTCTTTGAACTTTTCAAATGTTTCAGACTTATGTTTCAATAAGTAGATATACCCATATCTGCTTAAATCATCTGTGAAGGTGAGAAAATAACGATACCCGCCGCGAGCCTCAATATTCATCGGACCACACACATCTGTATGTATGATTTCCAACAAATCTGTTGCTCGCTCCATAGTTCCGGAGAACGGCGTTTTAGTCATCTTTCCCATGAGGCACGATTTGCAAGTACCAAGTGATTCATAATCAAGTGGTTCCAAAAGTCCATCAGTATGGAGTTTCTTCATGCGCTTTAGACCGATATGACCTAAACGGTAGTGCCACAAATAAGTTGCACTATCATTATCAACTCCGCATCTTTTGGCTTCAATATTATGAATATGTGTATCACTACTATCGAGATTAAATAAGAATAGATCACTCTTCAAGGGTGGATGACCATAAAAGATATTACTCATATAAATAGAACAACCATTATTCTCCGATTTAAATGAATAACCGTCTCGCATCAAACAAGATCCAGATATAATGTTCATGCTCAACGCTAGCACCAAATAACAATTATTTAGGTCTAAAACTAATCCCGAAGATAGATGTAGAGGTAGCGTGCCGACCACGATCACATCGACTTTGGAACCATTTCCCACGCGCATCGTCACCTCGTCCTTAGCCAATCTTCGCTTAATCCCTAGCCCCTGTTTCGAGTTGCAAATGTTAGCAACAGAACCGGTATCAAATACCCAGGTGCTACTGCGAGCATTAGTAAGGTACACATCAATAACATGTATATCACATATACCTTTGTTCACCTTGCCATCCTTCTTATCCGCCAAATACCTGGGGCAATTCTGCTTCCAGTGACCAGGCTGCTTGCAATAAAAGCACTCGGTCTCAGGCTTAGGTCCAGACTTGGGTTTCTTCTCTTGAGCAGCAACTTGTTTGCCGTTCTTCTTAAAGTTTCCCTTCTTCTTCCCTTTGCCCTTTTTCTTGAAATTGGTGGTCTTATTGACCATCAACACTTGATGCTCCTTCTTGATTTCTACCTCCGCAACCTTTAGCATTGCGAAGAGCTCGCGAATCATCTTATCCATCCCTTGCATCTTATAGTTCCTCATGAAGCTCTTGTAGCTTGGTGGCAGTGATTGAAGAATTCTGTCAATGACGCTATCATCCAGAAGATTAACTCCCAATTGAATGAAGTGATTGTAGTACCCAGACATTCTGAGTATATGCTCACTGACAGAACTATTATGCTCCATCT
This sequence comes from Triticum urartu, assembly GCF_056163025.1. Taxonomy (NCBI): domain Eukaryota; kingdom Viridiplantae; phylum Streptophyta; class Magnoliopsida; order Poales; family Poaceae; genus Triticum; species Triticum urartu. The sequence continues at coordinate 504,499,472 of NC_141873.1, read as the reverse complement.
TGCAGTTGTAGAACTTATTGGAGACATCATATCTCTCAATCCGGGCATTTGCTTGAAATATTAACTTCGACTCCTGGAACATCCCATATGCTCCATGACGTTCAAGACGTCGTTGAAGTCCCGGTTCTAAGCCGTAAAGCATGGCACACTGAACTATCGAGTAGTCATCAACACGTGACTGCCAGGCATTCACAATGTCTGCAGTTGCTGGCACAGGTGCTACACCTAGCGGTGCTTCCAGGACGTAATTCTTCTATGCAGCAATGAGGATAATCCTCAAGTTATGGACCTAGTCCATGTAATTGCTACCATCATCTTTCAACTTTGCTTTCTCAAGGAACGCATTAAAATTTAATGGAACAACAACACGAGCCATCTATCTACAATCAACATAGACAAGCAAGAAACTATCAGGTACTAAGTTCATGATAAATTTAAGTTCAGTTAATCATATTACTTAAGAACTCCCACTTAGATAGACATCCCTCTAATCTTCTAAGTGATCACGTGATCCATATCAACTAAACCATGTCCGATCATCACGTGAGATGGAGTAGTTTCAATGGTGAACATCACTATGTTGATCATATCGACTATATGATTCACGCTCGACCTTTCGATCTCCGTGTTCCGAGGCCATATCTATTATATGCTAGGCTCGTCAAGTTTAACCTGAGTATTCCGCGTGTGCAACTGTTTTGCACCCGTTGTATTTGAACGTAGAGCCTATCACACCCGATCATCATATGGTGTCTCAGCACAAAGAACTTTCACAACGGTGCATACTCAGGGAGAACACTTATATCTTGATAATTTAGTGAGAGATCATCTTATAATGCTACCGTCAATCAAAGCAACATAAGATGCATAAAAGATAAACATCACATGCAATCAATATAAGTGATATGATATGGCCATCATCTTCTTGTGCTTGTGATCTCCATCCCTGAAGCACCGTCATGATCACCATCATCACCGGCGCGACACCTTGATCTCCATCGTAGCATCGTTGTCGTCTCGCCAACTTATGCTTCTACGACTATCGCTACCGCTTAGTGATAAAGTAAAGCATTACAGGGCATTTGCATTGCATACAATAAAGCGACAACCATATGGCTCCTGCCAGTTGCGGATAACTCGGTTACAAAACATGATCATCTCATACAATAAAATATAGCATCATGCCTTGACCATATCACATCACATCATGCCCTGCAAAAACAAGTTAGACGTCCTCTACGTTGTTGTTGCAAGTTTTACGTGGCTGCTACGGGCTGAGCAAGAACCGTTCTTACCTACGCATCAAAACCACAACGATAGTTCGTCAAGTTAGTGTTGTTTTAACCTTCTCAAGGACCGGGCGTAGCCACACTCAGTTCAACTAAAGTTGGAGAAACTGACACCCGCCAGCCACCTATGTGCAAAGCACGTCGATAGAACCAGTCTCGCGTAAGCGTACGTGTAATGTCGGCCCGGGCCGCTTCATCCAACAATACCGCCGAACCAAAGTATGACATGCTGGTAAGTAGTATGACTTATATCGTCCACAACTCACTTGTGTTCTACTCATGCATATAACATCTATGCATAAAACCAGGCTCAGATGCCACTGTTGGGGAACGTAGTAATTTCAAAATTTTCCTACGCACACACAGGATCATGGTGATGCATAGCAACGAGAGGGGAGAGTATGTCTACATACCCTCGTAGACCGAAAGCAGAAGCGTTTATCAACGCGGTTGATGTAGTCGTACACCTTCATGATCCGTCCCGATCAAGTGCCGAACGTACATCACCTCCGCGTTCAGCACACGTTCAGCTCGATGATATCCTCGCCTTCTCGTTCCAGCAAGAGGGGCGAAGTAGTAGATGAGTTCCCGGCAGCACGACGGCGTGGTGACGGTGTTGGTGAAGAACAATCTCCGCAGGGCTTCGCCTAAGCACTACGAAAACTATGACGGAGGATAAACTAGAGGGGACGGGGTAGCCGGCACACGGCTTGGTGTTTCTTGATTTGTCTTGGGTGCTATCCCTACCCCTCTATTTATATGTTGAGCCTTGGGTCGAAACTTGGAGTAAAAGCCTCCACAAAGTCGGTTTCACCCGAAAGGCAAGAGTCCTTCTCGGACTCCAGGGCCAGACGCTAGGGTTCCCGGCGTCTGGACCCAGACGCCAGGGACCCTAGCATCTGGCCGCTGGACTGCGCAAAACTTCCTTTTGCGCTTTCCAAAAACCTTGTGGGCTTTCCCCTTTGGCCCAAATAAAGTGTTCTCGTACCCAAACATTTCGGGAAACATCCGGAACCCCTTCCGGTGAATTCCGGAACCCTTCCGGTGACCAAACACTATTATCCCATATATCAAACTTCATCTCCAGACCATTTTGGAGTTCTTCGTCATGTCCATGATCTCATCCCGGACTCCGAAACATTGGGCCACCAACATACATAACTCATATCTATCCCTAATAATAAAGCACGGATTGACTCCGTGGGTTCACCGTCACAATACGCTTTCTTTCTGTAAATTTAGGTGTTTAGTTTGAATTTAAAACATATACACGAGGTGGTACTAATTTGGGAAACCACGTCGTGTGCATCAAATGATGCAAACAATGCTCGACCGCGCACTTTGGCCCAGTGAATCAAGCCCACATACCCGTACGCATCTGCCTCCTCAACTCGAACCCTCGCCTTTGCCCTTGCCGAGCCCTCGCCGCCGCCACACCTCAGCCCCCTCGCCTCCACGGCAGCACCTCAGCCCGCTCGCCTCCGCGTTCGCGTGTCAGCCCGCTGGACATCCCCGCCTCCGCGGTCACACCTCTGCCCACTCACCGCCCCCGTCGCAACCCAACCCCTCCAATGGATGCCGCCCGAACTACATCATCCAATAGGACGCCGTCCGTGGCGTCACGAAGTTGCTGGCATCGCCCAGTTCGCCATGGGTGAAGGTGCCTCAGACGCAAGCAAAGCTGTAGCTTCCTCAATGTATGCCTCACCATGGGGCTCGCTGTGCTGCTGGCGGACAGCCGCGACCCCTCTGGTGTGGTGCGAGACTTCCAGATCACCCGGCGGCTGGGGTTGGAGGATGGCATTCCCACGACTCCTCATCGGGGGTGAGCGTGGCATGGAGCAGCAAGCCCATAGCTCCCTCAACCATCATGCTAATCTCTTCTTGTTATTCATCCTGAATCTATGGTGCACATACAGTACATGCTTATGTATTGTCTCAATGATTATCCTATTTTTTTAGGATTCAACTTGTGTTTTGTGCAATTTCATATACTCAATCAATAAATTCTCAGTTTTTTTGCAGGATTTGTGTTTGTTAGGATGCTTAGGTGCAGCTGCATAAGGGAATTGGCCGACGGTGTGCAATACATAGACAAAGCAAAAGTCAGTATGGAGCAAATGCGAGTTCGGTTGCTCTTCTGTATGACTACTACATTTAAATTTGGATAGCTATTTATCTAAATGTAGCCAGGGCACTGGATTCATTTGCTTTTGTTTTCTTTTTTCAGGACAATTTCACCTTGATTTTGTTGTTAGTGACTGATTGAGGCGTCACTCCCACCACGGTGGTGACGGCAACCTTCCACCTCCAGCCGCTGTGGCCGTAGCGTACCGCTCCAATGCCATCTGACACAACCGTCTTGTGGTGGAGGAGGGCCACCTCGAACACATTGGGAAGCGGTGAGCGTGGGCTTCACCACATGTTCTGCCAAGTCATCGATGTCAGTTTCTAGGTTTGTGAGTGCACTGTCTGGTGCTTCTTTTTACGATGTCTGTCAACACAAGCACATCTGTTCCAAGTATGAACGGAGAGAGTGCTCCCATTGGGTTCTACATGTGGACATTGTGGCCGGTGAGGCATAACTGGAAGTTTCTCTGATGGTCGACAACAAGGTACCCCACTGCTCTGAATTTTTACATGGTTAATGTGAGTTGAATCATCAAAGGTCTGCACGTTGGTAATGGTTGAAAAATTTATTGCATTTGAGAAAAGTGAAGAGTCTATCAGTTCTCTAATAATACATATTATAGAATGTACCTTTCTGTCCGATCGTAGGATCACTGCACAATAGGCTTTGGAGCAGGCTCTGATTCATGGAGAACTCCCCAGCAACCTCATCTTTTGTGGATATTAGATGGATATTGAATCCAGTAAGCCTCCAATTGATAAACAATGTCAATTTTCTGTTGGTAGTTTGCATGACAGGGTTCTAGCTAATTTATGATTGTGCCTACAACAGACTACTCTGCCTGAAGATTTGAGGTGTGACTCAAATTTCGTGCTGTTAGAAATCAACAATGGAGATTTCAGTTTTTTTCATGTATATTCGTACAGATTTCAAGTTTAATGGATCATTAAATTTTATTCTATAATCAGATCTTGGTATGTTTTCAGATTTTTCAGAGAAGAAAGAAGTCTAGAGGCGTGGATGTATGTTTTTAGGGGGGAATCAAGTCTGTAGAATATACACTAATTTGAGGAATTTAGATGTTACCCTTGGTCATACAGGGAAAGTGTGAAGCACTCTGGCTAATTTTCCGCATTTCTCATCCAAGAAGCCGTTACATTTATGATCTTTTCTATAGAAGAAGGAAGGATATATCTAAGGAGCTGTATGAATTTTGCCTGGACCAGGATTATGCAGACCGTAATCTCATTACAAAGTGGAAAAATGTTAGTTGCCTCAGCTTTATATCATTTGAGCTAGGGGCCAAGACGGATGAGGTTGATTTGGCTTGATCATGCCAAAGAAATTTACTTCTTTTTCTGGAAAATGAAAGCATGTTTTAGAAGTTCAGGGTTAAGTTACCAAATCTGAGCTTTATAGCAAAGCAGAGGATCAAGAAAAGCAGAGTAGGATAATAAAGGTTCACATAGATGTAGTAATATGTCACTATCAGCTAGCTCAAGTATGTATGACTGTAGGAGCTCAGGAATACTCTTACTATGTCTTTGATTTTGTTAAAGACCCAATATATGATGAGGTGCTGCCTCTCCTGATGCCGAGCTGTTTAGAATTTGGTATTTCACATTTTTTTTCTCTGGCCAGTAAATTTCACAAACATAACTGCAGGCCATCTGCTCCTGCGCAATGAAACTGTTTCAAAATTCATATTGTGTTTGACACCCTGAACCACTTTATTAGATAACAGATTATAACTACCACTTCTTTTTTATGCTGGAGCATGATGAATCAACAATTTATTAGATAAAAAAATTTAATCCCTTGAGAAAATCAGAGTATTTATCGACTATATATGCTCTATGGATGTCGACAAATTTGATTGTAGGGGCTAGCAATGCTTCATTTCAAGATACTGTAATAACTCTTGCTGGTTAGTTACCTCTGATCCTAGCAAGTGAAATTAGAACTAATACATGTACATGCTTGTTGTTTGAGTCACACAGATTGACACATGTATGAATAAGTTTTAGTATTAGATTGGTGTACTGATCATGGCTATGCTGTGGAAGAGTTCTTGCAGGAAGTGGTCGAAAGTAGCATACTTTCGTTCTCTGTAAATTGGTACTAGATAAAAAGGATGTTCCATTTTCTGTAAATTGATAGAAAATGGATGCAGGTGTGACCTTGGGGAAGAAAGAGTCGGACGAAACTTGAAAGACTGAGAGGACCAGGGATTCTTCTTTCCTGGTGGTAAGGTGGAGACCCTGTTTAGGGAACATGTTGCGTACATCCTCGCTGCTTTTCTTCTTTCAGTTTTAGATACTTTCCAGCAGGCGTGTACCTATCTTGCTATGTACTGAATTCTTTGCAACTATGTACAAAATTCTTTGCAACTACCAGAGCAGGTTTTTCGGAAAAAAATTGCGGTGTTTTCTCTGCAACGAAGCACAAACGCCCCGCGGTGCAACACACATACTCTTTTGTTATTGGATATAATAATTGGTGCTTAATGATATTGCGTTGTATCGCCTTTTTTTGCCCAGTGCAATGCACAGGCATTTTTACTAGTAGTACTATATCGTCAACGAACGTTAAGCGTGCTGACCCTACGGGTTCGAGAACTATGTGGACATGACCGAGACACCTCTCTGGTCAATAACCAATAGCGGAACCTGGATTACCATATTGGCTTCTATATATTCTACGAAGATCTTTATCTGTCGGACCGCATAACAACATACGTTGTTCCTTTTGTCATCGGTATGTTACTTGCCCGAGATTCGATCGTCGGTATCTCAATACCTAGTTCAATCTCGTTACCGGCAAGTCTCTTTACTCGTTGCGTAGCACATCATCCCGCAACCAACTCATTAATTGCAATGCTTGCAAGGCTTATGTGATGTGTATTACCGAGTGGGCCTAGAGATACCTCTCCGACAATCGGAGTGACAAATCCTAATCTCGAAATATGCCAACCCAACAAGTACCTTCGGAGACACCTGTAGAGCACCTTTATAATCACCCAGATACGTTGTGACATTTGGTAGCACACAAAGTGTTCCTCCGATAAACGGGAGTTGAATAATCTCATAGTCATAGGAACATGTATAAGTCATGAAGAAAAGCAATAGCAACAAACTAAATGATCAAGTGCTAATCTAACGAAAAGGGTCAAGTCAATCACATCATTCTCCTAATGATGTGACCTTGTTAATCAAATGACAACTCTTTGTCTATGGCTAGGAAACATAACCATCTTTGATTAACGAGCTAGTCAAGTAGAGGCATACTAGTGACAATCTGTTTTGTCTATGTATTCACACATTCACACATGTATCATGTTTCCGGTTAATACAATTCTAGCATGAATAATAAACATTTATCATGATATAAGGAAATAAATAATAACTTTATTATTGCCTCTAGGGCATATTTCCTTCAGTTCCCGAGGCGGCCATGAGGCAGGGGGCGCACCCCCCACCCTCGTGGTGGCCTCGGGACTCTTCTGGCCCACCTCCGATACTCTGTGGGCTTCTTCTAGTCCAAGAATGATCTCCGTGAAGTTTCCGGTCAATTGGACTCCGTTTGATTTTCCTTTTCTGCGATACTTAAAAACAAGGAAAAAACAGAAACTGGCACTGGGCTCTAGGTTAATAGTTTAGTGCCAAAAATCATATAAAATAGCATATTAATAAATATAAAATATCCAAGGTTTATAATATAATAGCATGGGACAATAAAAAATTATAGATACATTGGAGACATATCAGCATCTCTGTTGAGCCTAGGTAGGACTACGTTGTGTTGATCGGCCGAGGCCGGTCATGACCTGATGGTGTGTCCGGCCGGAGTTGATTGAGCATGTTGGGTAAGTTGGTGCACCCATGCAGGGAAGAATTCTATCTATTCGAATAGCCGGGTCCATGGTAACGGACGCTCGGAGTTGTATCCCGATCGATACAACTAGAACTTGATGCTGAGGCATGTAATGCAAATGATGGCTCCGGGATTGTTTTCTCGCAGGGAGTAGAGGAAGTGATCTCTGGGCATGTTACAACATACTTACTAATATTATAATATGCCTGTCGGTGTCAAAACCGGTGGATCTCTGGTAGGGGGTCCCGAACTGTGCGTCTAAGGCGGATGGTAACAGGAGGCGGGGGACACGATGTATACCCAGGTTCGGGCCCTCTTGATGGAGGTAATACCCTACATCCTGCTTGATTGTTCTTGATAATATGAGTAGTACAAGAGTTGATCTACCATGAGATCGAAGAGGCTAAACCCTAGAAGCTAGCCTATGGTATGATTGTATGTTGTCCTTGAAGGAAATATGCCTAGAGGCAATAATAAAAGTTATTATTTATTTCCTTATATCATGATAAATGTTTATTATTCATGCTAGAATTGTATTAACCGGAAACATAATACATGTGTGAATACATAGACAAACAGAGTGTCACTAGTATGCCTCTACTTGACTAGCTCGTTGATCAAAGATGGTTATGTTTCCTAGCCATAGACATGAGTTGTCATTTGATTAACGGGATCACATCATTAGGAGAATGATGTGATTGACTTGACCCATTCCGTTAGCTTAGCACTTGATCGTCTAGTTTGTTGCTATTGCTTTCTTCATAACTTATACATGTTCCTATGACTATGAGATTATGCAACTCCTGTTTATCGGACGAACACTTTGTGTGCTACCAAACGTCACAACGTAACTGGGTGATTATAAAGGTGCTCTACAGGTGTCTCCAAAGGTACTTGTTGGGTTGGCGTATTTCGAGATTAGGATTTATCACTCTGATTGTCGGAGAGGTATCTCTGGGCCCTCTCGGTAATGCACATCACTCAAGCCTTGCAAGCATTGCAACTAATAAGTTAGTTGCGGGATGTTGTATTATGGAACGAGTAAAGAGACTTGCCGGTAACGAGATTGAACTAGGTATTGAGATACCGATGATCGAATCTCAGGCAAGTAACATACCGATGACAAAGGGAACAACGTATGTTGTTAGGCGGTCTGACCGATAAAGATGTTCATAGAATATGTAGGAGCCAATATGAGCATCCAGGTTCCGCTATTGGTTATTGACCGGAGACATGTCTCGGTCATGTCTACATAGTTCTCGAACCCGTAGGGTCTGCACGCTTAAAGTTCGGTGACGATCGTAATTAGGGTTTTTGTGTTTTGATGTACCGAAGGTTGTTCGGAGTCCCGGATGTGATCACGGACATTACGAGGAGTCTCGAAATGGTCGAGACATAAATATTGATATATTGGACGCCTATATTTGGATATCGGAAACGTTCCGGGTGAAATCGGGGTTTTACCGGAGTACCGGGGGGTTACCGGAACCCCCCCCAGGGGTTAATGGGACTACATGGGCCCTAATGGAGAAGAGAAGGGCCGGCCAGGGCAGGCCGCACGCCCCCTCCCCTCTTAGTCTGAATAGGACAAGGAAGGGGGGGCGCCCCCCTTTCCTCTTTCCCCCTTCCCCTTTCCTTCTCCAACAAGGCAAGAGGGGGAGAGTCCTACTCCCGGTGGGAGTAGGACTCCTCCAGGCGCACCCCTAGGGCCGGCCGCACCCCCCTCTCCCTCCTTTATATATGGGGGCAAGGGGGCACCCCAGGACACACAAGTTGATCTTCGTGATCGTTCCTTAGTCGTGTGCGGTGCCCCCTTCCACCATATTCCACCTCGGTCATATCGTAGCGGTGCTTAGGCGAAGCCCTGCATCGGTAGAACATCATCACCGTCATCATGCCGTCGTGCTGACAAAACTCTCCCTCAACACTCGGCTGGATTGGAGCTCGAGGGATGTCACCGAGTTGAACGTGTGCAGAACTCGGAGGTGCCATACGTTCGGTACTTGGATCGGTCGGATCGGGAAGACGTACGACTACTTCCTCTATGTTGTGTCAACGCTTCCGTTGCTGGTCTACGAGGGTACGTAGACAACACTCTCCCCTCTCGGTGCTATGCATCACCATGATCATGCGTGTGCGTAGGAATTTTTTTGAAATTACTACGTTCCCCGATAGTGGCATCCGAGCCTGGTTTTATGTGTTGATGTTATGCACGAGTAGAAAACAAGTGAGTTGTGGGCGATATAAGTCATACTGCTTACCAGCATGTCATACTTTGGTTCGGCGGTATTGTTGAATGAAGCGGCCCGGACCGACATTACGCGTACGCTTACGCGAGACTGGTTCTACCGACGTGCTTTGCACACAGGTGGCTGGCGGGTGTCAGTTTCTCCAACTTTAGTTGAACCGAGTGTGGCTACGCCCGGTCCTTGCGAAGGTTAAAACATCACCAACTTGACAAACTATCATTGTGGTTTTGATGCGTAGGTGAGAATGGTTCTTGCTAAGCCCGTAGCAGCCACGTAAAACTTGCAACAACAAAGTAGAGGACGTCTAACTTGTTTTTGCAGGGCAAGTTGTGATGTGATATGGTCAAGACATGATGCTAAATTTTATTGTATGATATGATCATGTTTTGTAACCGAGTTATCAGCAACTGGCAGGAGCCATATGGTTGTCGCTTTATTGTATGCAATACAATCGCGCTGTAATGCTTTACTTTATCACTAAGCAGTAGCGATAGTCGTGGAAGCATAAGATTGGCGAGACGACAATGATGCTACGATGGAGATCAAGGTGTCGCGCCGGTGACGATGGTGATCATGACGGTACTTCGGAGATGGAGATCACAAGTACAAGATGATGATGGCCATATCAAATCACTTATATTGATTGCATGTGATGTTTATCTTTTATGCATCTTATCTTGCTTTGATTGACGGTAGCATTATAAGATGATCCCTCACTAAATTATCAAAGTAAGTGTTCTGCCTGAGTATGCACCATTGCGAAAGTTCTTCGTGCTGAGACACCACGTGATGATCGGGTGTGATAGGCTCTACGTTCAAATACAACGGGTGCAAAATAGTTGCACACGCGGAATACTCAGGTTAAAACTTGACGAGCCTAGCATATAACAGATATGGCCTCGGAACACGAAGACCGAAAGGTCGAGCGTGAATCATATAGTAGATATGATCAACATAGTGATGTTCACCATTGATACTACTCCATCTCACGTGATGATCGGACATGGTTTAGTTGATTTGTAACACATGATCACTTAGAGGATTAGAGGGATATCTTTCTAAGTGGGAGTTCTTAAGTAATATGATTAATTGAGCTTAAATTTATTATGAACTTAGTACCTGATAGTATCTTGCTTGTTTATGTTTGATTGTAGATAGATGGCCCGTGCTGTTGTTCCGTTGAATTTTAATGCGTTCCTTGAGAAAGCAATGTTGAAAGATAATTGTAGCAATTACACGGACTGGGTCCGTAACTTGAGGATTATCCTCATTGCTGCACAGAAGAATTACGTCCTGGAAGCACCGCTAGTGCCAAGCCTGTTGCAGGAGCAACACCAGATGTTATGAACGTCTGGCAGAGCAAAGCTGATGACTACTCGATAGTTCAGTGTGCCATGCTTTACGACTTAGAACCGGGTCTTCAATGATGTTTTGAACGTCATGGAGCATATGAGATGTTTCGGGAGTTGAAGTTAATATTTCAAGCAAATGCCCGGATTGAGAGATATGAAGTCTCCAATAAGTTCTATAGCTGCAAGATGGAGGAGAATAGTTCTGTCAGTGAACATATACTCAAAATGTCTGGGTATCATAATCACTTGACACAACTGGGAGTTAATCTTCCTGTTGATAGTGTCATTGACAGAGTTCTTCAATCACTGCCACCAAGCTATAAAAGCTTCGTGATGATCTATAATTTGCAAGGGATGAATAAGACTATTCCCGAGCTCTTCGTGATGCTAAAAGCCGCGGAGGTTGAAATCAAGAAGGAGCATCAAGTGTTGATGGTCAATAAGACCACCAGTTTCAAGAAAAAGGGCAAAGGGAAGAAGAAGGGGAACTTCAAGAATAACAACAAACAAGTTGCTTCTCAGGAGAAGAAACCCAAGTCTGGACCTAAGCCTGAGACTGAGTGCTTCTACTTCAAGCAGACTGGTCACTGGAAGCGGAACTGCCCCAAGTATTTGGCGGATAAGAAGGATGGCAAAGTGAACAAAGGTATATGTGATATACATGTTATTGATGTGTACCTTACTAATGCTCGCAGTAGCACCTGGGTATTTGATACTGGTTCTGTTGCTAACATTTGCAACTCGAAACAGGGGCTAGGGATTAAGCGAAGATTGGCTAAGGACGAGGTGACGATGCGCGTGGGAAATGGTTCCAAAGTCGATGTGATCGCGGTCGGCACGCTACCACTACATCTACCTTCGGGATAAGTATTAGACCTAAATAATTGTTATTTGGTGCCAGCGTTGAGCACGAACATTATATCTGGATCTTGTTTGATGCGAGACAGTTATTCATTTAAATCAGAGAATAATGGTTGTTCTATTTATATGAGTAATATCTTTTATGGTCATGCACCCTTGAAGAGTGGTCTATTTTTGATGAATCTCGATAGTAGTGATACACATATTCATAATGTTGAAACCAAAAGATGCAGAGTTGATAATGATAGTGCAACTTATTTGTGGCACTACCGTTTAGGTCATATCGGTGTAAAGCGCATGAAGAAACTCCATACTGATAGACTTTTGGAACCACTTGATTATGAATCACTTGGTACTTGCGAATCGTGCCTCATGGGCAAGATGACTAAAACGCCGTTCTCCGGTACTATGGAGAGAGCAACAAATTTGTTGGAAATCATACATACAGATGTATGTAGTCCAATGAGTGTTGATGCTCGTGGCGGATATCGTTATTTTCTCACCTTCACAGATGATTTAAGCAGATATGGGTATATCTACTTAATGAAGCATAAGTCTAAAACATTTGAAAAGTTAAAAGAATTTCAGAGTGAAGTTGAAAATCATCGTAACAAGAAAATAAAGTTCCTACGATCTGATCGTGGAGGAGAATATTTGAGTTACGAGTTTGGTCTACATTTGAAACAAAGCGGAATAGTTTCGCAACTCACGCCACCCAGAACACCACAGCGTAATGGTGTGTCTGAACGTCGTAATCGTACTTTACTAGATATGGTGCGATCTATGATGTCTCTTACAGATTTACCGCTATCATTTTGGGGTTATGCTTTAGAGACGGCCGCATTCACGTTAAATAGGGCACCATCAAAATCCGTTGAGACGACGCCTTATGAACTGTGGTTTGGCAAGAAACCAAAGTTGTCGTTTCTGAAAGTTTGGGGCTGAGATGCTTATGTGAAAAAGCTTCAACCTGATAAGCTCGAACCCAAATCAGAGAAATGTGTCTTCATACGATACACAAAGGAGACTGTTGGGTACACCTTCTATCACAGATCTGAAGGCAAGACTTTTGTTGCTAAATTCGGAGTTTTTCTAGAGAAGGAGTTTCTCTCGAAAGAAGTGAGTGGGAGGAAAGTAGAACTAGATGAGGTAACTGTACCTGCTCCCTTATTGGAAAGTAGTACATCACAGAAACCGGTTTCTGTGACACCCGTACCAATTAGTGAGGAAGCTAATGATAACGATCATGAAACTTCAGATCAAGTTACTACCGAACCTCGTAGATCAACCAGAGTAAGATCCGCATCAGAGTGGTACGGTAATCCTGTTCTGGAAGTCATGCTACTAGATCATGATGAACCTACGAACTATGAAGAAGCGATAGTGAGCCTAGATTCCGCAAAATGGCTAGAAGCCATGAAATCTGAGATGGGATCCATGTATGAGAACAAAGTGTGGACTTTGGTTGACTTGCCCATTGATCGGCAAGCAATTGAGAATAAATGGATCTTCAAGAAGAAGACTGACGCTGACGGTAATGTTACTGTCTACAAAGCTCGACTTGTTGCGAAAGGTTTTCGACAAGTTCAAGGGATTGACTACGATGAGACCTTCTCACCCGTAGTGATGCTTAAGTCTGTCCGAATCATGTTAGCGATTGCCGCATTTTATGATTATGAAATTTGGCAGATGGATGTCAAAACTGCATTCCTGAATGGATTTCTAGAAGAAGAGTTGTATATGATGCACCCAGAAGGTTTTGTCGATCCAAAGGGAGCTAACAAAGTGTGCAAGCTCCAGCGATCCATTTATGGACTGGTGCAAGCCTCTCGGAGTTGGAATAAACGCTTTGATAGTTTGATCAAAGCATTTGGTTTTGTACAGACTTTTCGAGAAGCCTGTATTTACAAGAAAGTGAGTGGGAGCTCTGTAGCATTTCTGATATTATATGTGGATGACATATTATTGATTGGAAATGATATAGAATTTCTGGATAGCATAAAGGGATACTTGAATAAGAGTTTTTCAATGAAAGACCTCGGTGAAGCTGCTTACATATTGGGCATTAAGATCTATAGAGATAGATCAAGACGCTTAATGGACTTTCACAAAGCACATACCTTGACAAAATTTTGAAGAAGTTGAAAATGGATCAAGCAAAGAAAGGGTTCTTGCCTGTGTTACAAGGTGTGAAGTTGAGTAAGACTCAATGTCCGACCATCGCAGAAGATAGAGAGAAAATGAAAGATGTTCCCTATGCTTCATCCATAGGCTCTATCATGTATGCAATGCTGTGTACCAAACCTGATGTGTGCCTTGCTATAAGTCTAGCAGGGAGGTACCAAAGTAATCCAGGAGTGGATCACTGGACAGCGGTCAAGAACATCCTGAAATACCTGAAAAGGACTAAGGATATGTTTCTCGTATATGGAGGTGACAAAGAGCTCATCGTAAATGGTTACGTTGATGCAAGCTTTGACACTAATCCGGACGATTCTAAATCGCAAACCGGATACGTGTTTACATTGAACAGTGGAGCTGTCAGTTGGTGCAGTTCTAAACAAAGCGTCGTGGCGGGATCTACATGTGAAGCAGAGTACATAGCTACTTCGGAAGCAGCAAATGAAGGAGTCTGGATGAAGGAGTTCATATCTGATCTAGGTGTCATACCTAGCGCATCGGGTCCAATGAAAATCTTTTGTGACAATACTGGTGCAATTGCCTTGGCAAAGGAATCCAGATTTCACAAGAGAACCAAGCACATCAAGAGACGCTTCAATTCCATTCGGGATTTAGTCCAAGTGGGAGACATATAAATTTGCAAGATACATACAGATCTGAATGTTGCAGACCCGCTGACTAAGCCTCTTCCACGAGCAAAACATGATCAACACCAAGGCTCCATGAGTGTTAGAATCATTACTGTGTAATCTAGATTATTGACTCTAGTGCAAGTGGGAGACTGAAGGAAATATGCCCTAGAGGCAATAATAAAAGTTATTATTTATTTCCTTATATCATGATAAATGTTTATTATTCATGCTAGAATTGTATTAACCGGAAACATAATACATGTGTGAATACATAGACAAACAGAGTGTCACTAGTATGCCTCTACTTGACTAGCTCATTGATCAAAGATGGTTATGTTTCCTAGCCATAGACATGAGTTGTCATTTGCTTAACGGGATCACATCATTAGGAGAATGATGTGATTGACTTGACCCATTCCGTTAGCTTAGCACTTGATCGTCTAGTTTGTTGCTATTGCTTTCTTCATAACTTATACATGTTCCTATGACTATGAGATTATGCAACTCCCATTTACCGGAGGAACACTTTGTGTGCTACCAAACGTCACAACGTAACTGGGTGATTATAAAGGTGCTCTACAGGTGTCTCCAAAGGTACTTGTTGGGTTGGCGTATTTCAAGATTAGGATTTGTCACTCCGATTGTCGGAGAGGTATCTCTGGGCCTCTCGGTAATGCACATCACTCAAGCGTTGCAAGCATTGCAACTAATAAGTTAGTTGCGGGATGATGTATTATGGAACGAGTAAAGAGACTTGCCGGTAATGAGATTGAACTAGGTATTGAGATACCGACGATCGAATCTCGGGCAAGTAACATACCGATGACAAAGGGAACACCGTATGTTGTTATGCGGTCTGACCGATAAAGATCTTCGTAGAATATGTAGGAGCCAATATGAGCATCCAGGTTCCGCTATTGGTTATTGACCGGAGACGTGTCTCGGTCATGTCTACATAGTTCTCGAACCCGTAGGGTCCGCACGCTTAAAGTTCGGTGACGATCGTAATTAGGGTTTTTGTGTTTTGATGTACCGAAGGTTGTTCGGAGTCCCGGATGTGATGACGGACATGACAAGGAGTCTCTAAATGGTCGAGACATAAAGATTGATATATTGGAAGCCTATATTTGTGTTGGAAATATGCCCTAGAGGCAATAATAAATTAGTTATTATTATATTTCCTTGTTCATGATAATCGTTTATTATCCATGCTAGAATTGTATTGATAGGAAACTCAGATACATGTGTGGATACATAGACAACACCATGTCCCTAGTAAGCCTCTAGTTGACTAGCTCGTTGATCAATAGATGGTTACGGTTTCCCGACCATGGACATTGGATGTCATTGATAACGGGATCACATCATTAGGAGAATCATGTGATGGACAAAGACCCAATCCTAAGCCTAGCACAAGATCATGTAGTTCGTATGCTAAAGCTTTTCTAATGTCAAGTATCATTTCCTTAGACCATGAGATTGTGCAACTCCCGGATACCGTAGGAGTGCTTTGGGTGTGCCAAACGTCACAACGTAACTGGGTGGCTATAAAGGTACACTACAGGTATCTCCGAAAGTGTCTGTTGGGTTGGCACGAATCGAGACTGGGATTTGTCACTCCGTGTAAACGGAGAGGTATCTCTGGGCCCACTCGGTAAGACATCATCATAATGTGCACAGTGTGATCAAGGAGTTGATCACGAGATGATGTGTTATGGAATGAGTAAAGAGACTTGCCGGTAACGAGATTGAACAAGGTATCGGGATACCGACGATCGAATCTCGGGCAAGTATCGTACCGATAGACAAAGGGAATTGTATACGGGATTGATTAAGTCCTTGACATCGTGGTTCATCCGATGAGATCATCGTGGAACATGTGGGAGCCAACATGGGTATCCAGATCCCGCTGTTGGTTATTGACCGGAGAGTTATCTCGGTCATGTCTGCATGTCTCCCGAACCCGTAGGGTCTACACACTTAAGGTTCGGTGACGCTAGGGTTATAGAGATATTAGTATGCGGTAACCCGAAAGTTGTTCGGAGTCTCGGATGAGATCCCGGACGTCACGAGGAGTTCCGGAATGGTCCGGAGGTAAAGATTTATATATGGGAAGTCTTGTTTTGGTCGCCGGAAAAGTTTCGCGCATTATCGGTATTGTACCGGGAGTGCCGAAAGGGGTCCGGGGGTCCACCAAGGGGGTCCACCTGCCCCGGGGGGCCACATGGGCTGTAGGGGGTGCGCCTTGTCCCATATGGGCCAAGGGCACCAGCCCCAGGAGGCCCATGCGCCAAGAGATAAGGGAAAGGAAGAGTCCTAAAAGGGGAAGGCACCTCCGAGGTGCCTTGGGGAGGATGGACTCCTCCCTGGCCGCACCCTTCCTTGGAGGAAGGGCCAAGGCTGCGCCCCCCCTCTCCCTTGGCCCTATTATAGTGGGGGGAAGGGTGGGCAGCAACACCTAAGCCCTGGCGCCTCCCTCTCCCTCCCATGACACATCTCCCTCCTCCCGCAACGCTTGGCGAAGACCTGTTGGAATCCCGCTACTTCCACCACCACGCCGTCGTGCTGCTGGATCTCCATCAACCTCTCCTTCCCCCTTGCTGGATCAAGAAGGAGGAGACGTCGCTGCTCCGTACATGTGTTGAACGCGGAGGTGCCGTCCGTTCGGCGCTAGGATCATCGGTTATTTGGATCACGACGAGTACGACTCCATCAACCCCGTTCTCTTGAACGCTTCCGCGCGTGATCTATAAGGGTGTGTAGATCCACTCCTCCCTCGTTGCTAGATGACTCGATAGATAGATCTTGGTGACACGTAGGAAAATTTTGAATTTATGCTACGTTCCCCAACAGTGGCATCATGAGCTAGGTCTATGCGTAGTTTCTATGCACGAGTAGAACACAAAGTAGTTGTGGGCGTTGATTTTGTTCAATATGCTTACCGTTACTAGTCCAATCTTGATTCGGTGGCATTGTGGGATGAAGCGGCCCGGACCGACCTTACACGTACTCTTACATGAGACTGGTTCCACCGACTGACATGCACTAGTTGCATAAGGTGGCTAGCGGGTGTCTGTCTCTCCCACTTTAGTCGGATCGGATTCGATGAAAAAGGTCCTTATGAAGGGTAAATAGCAATTGGCATATCACGTTGTGGTTTTTGCGTAGGTAAGAAACGTTCTTGCTAGAAACCCATAGCAGCCACGTAAAACATGCAAACAACAATTAGAGGACGTCTAACTTGTTTTTGCAGGGTATGCTATGTGATGTGATATGGCCAAGAAGAATGTGATGTATGAGATTGATCATGTTCTTGTAATAGGAATCACGACTATCATGTCGATGAGTATGACAACCGGCAGGAGCCATAGGAGTTGTCTTTATTTATTTATGACCTGCGTGTCAACATAAACGTCATGTAATTACTTTACTTTATTGCTAACTGGTAGCCATAGAAGTAGAAGTAATAGTTGGCGAGACAACTTCATGAAGACACGATGATGGAGATCATGATGATGGAGATCATGGTGTCATGCCGATGACGATAATGATCATGGAGCCCCGAAGATGGAGATCAAAAGGAGCAATATGATATTGGCCATATCATGTCACTATTTGATTGCATGTGATGTTTATCATGTTTATACTTCTTATTTGCTTAGAACGACGGTAGTAAATAAGATGATCCCTCATTAAAATTTCAAGAAAGTGTTCCCCCTAACTGTGCACCGTTGCGAAAGTTCGTCGTTTCGAAGCACCACGTGATGATCGGGTGTGATAGATTCTTACGTTCGAATACAACGGGTGTTGACGAGCCTAGCATGTACAGACATGGCCTCGGAACACATGCAAAACACTTAGGTTAACTTGACGAGCCTAGCATGTACAGACATGGCCTCGGAACACAAGAGACCGAAAGGTCGAGCATGAGTCGTATGGTAGATACGATCAACATGAAGATGTTCACCGATGATGACTAGTCCGTCTCACGTGATGATCGGACACGGCCTAGTTGATTCGGATCATGTAACCACTTAGATAACTAGAGGGATGTCTATCTGAGTGGGAGTTCATAAGATGAACTTAAATATCCTGAACATAGTGAAAAGGTCTTCGCAAATTATGTCGAAGCTCGCGCTTTAGTTCCACTGTTTAGATATGTTCCTAGAGAAAATTTAGTTGAAAGTTGATAGTAGCAATTATGCGGACTAGGTCCGTAGACTGAGGATTGTCCTCATTGCTTCATAGAAGGCTTATGTCCTTAATGCACCGCTAAGTGTGCTGAACCTCGAACGTCGTCTGTGGATGTTGCGAACATCTGACATACACATTTTGATAACTACGTGATAGTTCAGTTAAACGGTTTAGAATTGAGGCACCGAAGACGGTTTTGAAACGTCGCGAAACATATGAGATGTTTCGAGGGATGAAATTGGGATTTCAGGCTCGTGCCCACGTCAAGAGGTATAAGACCTCCGACGATTTTCTTAGCCTGCAAACTAAGGGAGAAAAGCTCAATTGTTGAACTTGTGCTCAGATTGTCTGAGTACAACAATCGCTTGAATCGAGTGGGAGTTGATCTTCCAGATGAAATAGTGATGGTTCTCCGAAGTCATTACCACCAAGCTGCTAGAGCTTTGTGATGAACTATAATATATCAGGGACATATATGATGATCCTTGAGATATTCGCGATGTTTGACACCACAAAAGTAGAAATCAAGAAGGAGCATCAATTGTTGATGGTTTGTGAAACCACTAGTTTCAAGGAGGGCAAGGGCAAAAGGGATGCTTCATGAAACGGCAAATCAGCTACTACTCTAGTGAAGAAACCCAAGGTTGAACCCAAACCCGAGACTAAGTGCTTCTGTAATAAGGGGAACAGCCACTGGAGCAGAATTACCCTAGATACTTGGTAGATGAGAAGGCTGGCAAGGTCGATAAAAGTATATTGGATATACATTGTGTTGTTGTGTACTTTACTAGTACTCCTAGTAGCACCAGGGTATTAGATACCAGTTCGGTTGCTAAGTGTTAGTAACTCGAAATAAAAGCTACGGAATAAACGGAGACTAGCTAAAAGGTGAGATGACGATATGTGTCGGAAGTATTTCCAAGGTTGATCAAATATCGTATGCTCCCTCTACCATCGAGATTGGTGTTTGCGTTGAGCATAGACATGATTGGATTATGTCTATCGCGACACGGTTATTCATTTAAGGAGAATAATGGTTACTCTGTTTATTTGAATAATACCTTCAATGGTCTTGCACCTAAAATGAATGGTTCATTGAATCTTGATCATAGTGATACACATGTTCATGCCAAAAGATATAAGATAGTAATGATAGTACCACCTACTTGCGGCACTGCCACTTAAGTTATATCGGTATAAAACGCATGAAGAAGCTCCATGTTGATGGATCTTTGGACTCACTCATTTTTGAAAGGATTGAGACATGCAAACCATGTTTGTTGGTAGATATGCATGAAGAAACTCTATACAGATGGATTGTTTGGACTCACTTGATTTTGAATCACTTGAGACATGCAAATCATACCACATGGGCAAGATGACTGAAAGCCTCGTTTTCAGTAAAATGGAACTAGAAAGCAACTTGTTGGAAGTAATACATTTTGATGTGTGCAGTCCAATGAGTGCTGAGGCATGTAGTGGACATCGTTATGTTCTTACTTCACAGATGATTTGAGTAGATGTTGAGTATATTTAGTTGATGAATCACGAGTCTGAATTATTGAAAGGTTCAAGTAATTTCAGGGTGAAGTTGAAAGATCGTCGTGACAAGAGGATAAAAGATCTATGATATGATCATAGAGATGAATATCTGAATTACGAGTTTGGCATAGAATTAAGACATTGTGGAAATTGTTTCACAACTAATACAGCCTGGAACACCATAGTGTGATGGTGTGTCCGAACATCATAACTGCATCCCATTGGATATGATGCATACCATGATGTCTCTTATCGAATTACCACAATAGTTTATGGGTTTGGCATTAGAGACAACCGCATTCACTTTAAATAGGGCACCACGTAATTCCAATGAGATGACACCGTATGAACTATGGTTTAGAGAAACCTAAGCTGTCATTTCTTAAAAGTTTGGGGCTACGACGCTTATGTGAAAATAGTTTCAGGCTGATAAGCTCGAACCCAAAGCGGATAAATGCATCTTCATAGGACACCCAAAACAGTTGGGTATACCTCCTGTCTCAGATCCGAAAGCAATAAGGGATTGTTTCTAGAATCAGGTCCTTTCTCGAGGAAAAGTTTCTCTCGAAAGAATTGAGCGGGAGGGTGGTGGAGACTTGATGAGGTTATTGAACCGTCTCTTCAACTAGTGTGTGGCAGGGCACAGGGAGTTGTTCCTGTGGCACCTACACCAATTGAAGTGGAAGCTTATGATAGTGATCATGAAACTTCAGATCAAGTCACTACCAAACCTCGTGGGATGACAAGGATGCGTACTACTTCAGAGTGGTACGTAATCCGGTCTTGGAAGTCATGTTGCTAGACAACAATGAACCTACAAGCCATGGAGAAGCGATGGTGGGCCCGGATTCCGATAAATGGCTCGAGGCCATAAAATCCGAGAGAGGATCCATGTATGAAAACAAAGTGTAGACTTTGGCAGAACGGCTCGATGGTCGTAAGGCTATTGAGTACAGATGGATTTTAAAAGGAAGACGGACAATGATGGTAAGTATCACCATTAAGAAAGCTCGACTTGTCGTTAAGATTTTTTTTCCGACAAGTTCAAGGAGTTGACTATGATGAGACTTTCTCACTCGTAGCGATGCTAAGAGTCTGTTGGAATTATATTAGCGATTACTGCATTATTTATGAAATCTTGCAGATAGGATGTCAAAACATTGTTTCCTCGACGATTTTCTTGAGGAAAGGTTGTATGTGATACAACCGGAAGGTTTTGTCAATCCTGAAAGATGCTAATAAGTATGCAAAGCTCCAACAATCCTTCTAAGGACTGGAGTAAGCATCTCGGAGTTGGAATGTATGCTTTGATGAGATGATCAAAGATTTTGGGTGTATACAAAGTTTATGAGAAACTTGTATTTCTAAAGAAGTGAGTGGGAGCACTATAGAATTTCTGATAAATATATGTTGTTGACATATTGTTGATCAGAAATGACGTAGAATTTCTGGAAAGCATATAGGGTTATTTGGAAAGTGTTTTTCAATGGAAAGCCTGGATCAAGCTACTTGAACATTGAGCATCAAGATCTATAAGGATAGATCAAAACGCTTAATGGTACTTTCAAATGAGCACATACCTTGACATGATCTTGAAGGTGTTCAAGATGGATCAGTCAAAGAAGGAGTTCTTGCCTGAGTTGTAAGGTATGAAGTTAAGACTTAAAGCTCGACCACGGCAGAATAGAGAGAAAGGACGAAGGTCGTCCCCTATGCTTAAGACATAGGCTCTACAGTATGCTATGCTGTGTACCGCACCTGAAATGTGCCTTGCCATGAGTCAGTCAAGGGGTACAAGAGTGATCTAAGAATGGATCACAGGACAGCGGTCAAAGTTATCCTTAGTAACTTGTGGACTAAGGAATTTTCTCGATTATGGAGGTGGTAAAAGAGTTCGTCGTAAAGGGTTACGCCGATGCAAACTTTGACACTAATCCAGATTATTCTGAGTAGTAAACTGGATTCGTATAGTAGAACAGTTATTTGAAATAGCTCCAAATATAGCGTATTAGCTGCATCTACAAGATGACATAGAGATTTGCGAAGTACATATGGATCTGAAAGATTCAGACCCGTTGACTATAACATCTCTCACAAGCATAACATGATCAAACCCAGAACTCATCGAGTGTTAATCACATGGTAATGTGAACTAGATTATTGACTCTAGTAAACTCTTTGGGTGTTAGTCACATGGGGATGTGACCTTGAGTGTTAATCACATATCGATGTGAACTGGATTATTGACTCTAGTGCAAGTGGGAGACTGTTGGAAATATGCCCTAGAGGCAATAATAAATTAGTTATTATTATATTTCCTTGTTCATGATAATCGTTTATTATCCATGCTAGAATTGTATTGATAGGAAACTCAGATACATGTGTGGATACATAGACAACACCATGTCCCTAGTAAGCCTCTAGTTGACTAGCTCGTTGATCAATAGATGGTTACGGTTTCCTGACCATGGACATTGGATGTCATTGATAACGGGATTACATCATTAGGAGAATGATGTGATGGACAAAGACCCAATCCTAAGCCTAGCACAAGATCATGTAGTTCGTATGCTAAAGCTTTTCTAATGTCAAGTATCATTTCCTTAGACCATGAGATTATGCAACTCCCGGATACCGTAGGAGTGCTTTGGGTGTGCCAAACGTCACAACGTAACTGGGTGGCTATAAAGGTACACTACAGGTATCTCTGAAAGTGTCTGTTGGGTTGGCACGAATCGAGACTGGGATTTGTCACTCCGTGTAAACGGAGAGGTATCTCTGGGCCCACTCGGTAGGACATCATCATAATGTGCACAGTGTGATCAAGGAGTTGATCACGGGATGATGTGTTACGGAACGAGTAAAGAGACTTGCCGGTAACGAGATTGAACAAGGTATCGGGATACCGACGATCGAATCTCGGGCAAGTATCGTACCGATAGACAAAGGGAATTGTATACGGGATTGATGAAGTCCTTGACATCGTGGTTCATCCGATGAGATCATCATGGAACATGTGGGAGCCAACATGGGTATCCAGATCCCGCTGTTGGTTATTGACCGGAGAGTCATCTCGGTCATGTCTGCATGTCTCCCGAACCCGTAGGGTCTACACACTTAAGGTTCGGTGACGCTAGGGTTATAGAGATATTAGTATGTGGTAACCCGAAAGTTGTTCGGAGTCCCGGATGAGATCCCGGACGTCACGAGGAGTTCCAGAATGGTCCGGAGGTAAAGATTTATATATGGGAAGTCTTGTTTTGGTCGCCGGAAAAGTTTCGCGCATTATCGGTATTGTACCGGGAGTGCCGAAAGGGGTCCGGGGGTCCACCAAGGGGGTCCACCTACCCCGTGGGGCCACATGGGCTGTAGGGGGTGCGCCATGGCCCATATGGGCCAAGGGCACCAGCCCCAAGAGGCCCATGCGCCAAGAGATAAGGGAAAGGAAGAGTCCTAAAAGGGGAAGGCACCTCCGAGGTGCCTTGGGGAGGATGGACTCCTCCCTGGCCGCACCCTTCCTTGGAGGAAGGGCCAAGGCTGCACCCCCTCTCTCCCTTGGCCCTATATATAGTGGGGGGAAGGGAGGGCAGCAACACCTAAGCCCTGGAGCCTCCCTCTCCCTCCCATGACACATCTCCCTCCTCCCGCAGCGCTTGGCGAAGCCCTGTTGGAATCCCGCTACTTCCACCACCACGCCGTCGTGCTGCTGGATCTCCATCAACCCCTCCTTCCCCCTTGCTGGATCAAGAAGGAGGAGACGTCACTGCTCCGTACGTGTGTTGAACGCGGAGGTGCCGTCGTTCGGCGCTAGGATCATCGGTGATTTGGATCACGACGAGTACGACTCCATCAACCCCGTTCTCTTGAACGCTTCCGCGCGCGATCTACAAGGGTATGTAGATCCACTCCTCCCTCGTTGCTAGATGACTCCATAGATAGATCTTGGTGACACGTAGGAAAATTTTGAATTTATGCTACGTTCCCCAACAATTTGGATATCGGAAACGTTTGGGGTGAAATCGGGATTTTACCAGAGTACCGGGGGGTTACCGGAACCCCCCCGGGGGTTAATGGGACTACATGGGCCCTAAGGGAGAAGAGAAGGGCAGTCCAGGGCAGGCTGCGCGCCCCCTCCCCCCTTAGTCCGAATAGGACAAGGAAGGTGGGGCGCCCCCTTTCCTCTTTCCCCCTTCCCCTTTCCTTCTCCAACAAGGCAAGAGGGGGAGAGTCCTACTCCCGGTGGGAGTAGGACTCCTCCAGGCGCACCCCTAGGGCCGGCTGCACCTCCCCCTCTCCCTCCTTTATATACGGGGGCAAGGGGGCACCCCAGGACACACAAGTTGATCTTCGTGACCGTTCCTTAGCCGTGTGCGGTGCCCCCTTCCACCATATTCCACCTCGGTCATATCGTAGCGGTGCTTAGGCGAAGCCCTGCATCGGTAGAACATCATCACCGTCATCACGCCGTCGTGCTGACAAAACTCTTCCTCAACACTCGGCTGGATCAGAGCTCGAGGGACGTCACCGAGTTGAACGTGTGCAGAACTCAGAGGTGCCGTATGTTCGGTACTTGGATCGGTCGGATCGGGAACACGTACGACTACTTCCTCTATGTTGTGTCAACGCTTCCGTTGCCGGTCTACGAGGGTACGTAGACAACACTCTCCCCTCTCATTGCTATGCATCACGATGATCATGCGTGTGCGTAGGAATTTTTTTGAAATTACTACGTTCCCCGATAGTCCTATGAACTAAAACCCTCCGGTTTATATAGACACCGGAGGGGGCTAGGCTTACACAAGGTCGGTTACAAAGGAGGAGATATGCATATCCGTATTTCCTAGCTTGCCTTCTACGCCAAGTAAAGTCCCATCCGGACACTAGACGAAGTCTTCAATCTTGTATCTTCATAATCCAACAGTCTGGCAGTCCGGAGACCCCCTAATCCAGGACTCCCTCCGTAGCCCCCGAACCAGGCTTCAATGACGTCAAGTCCGACACGCGGTATTGTCTTCGGCATTGCAAGGCGGGTTCTTCTCGAAATTTTGAATGTTCGTTAAGTAGTGTCCGACACCATAAATGTTGGGCTTCTTGGCTTCTGCACCCAATAAGGGCTATCTTCCACGCGTCGAATGAATACGAGGAGCCAGGGCGTTTTTACATTCGCCCCCCTAGCCAGATAAATAAATTGTCTATTAAAGGGATGGGGATTCTTAGATCCAATCCATACCATCCTCCCACAACGAGAATCCATCGGAGCGCGCTTCAGAAGAATCCACTCCAACATGGCCGACCACCGCGGCTCCTCCTCTCGCCCCGTAGCCCTAAGCCAAGTGATTGGCAGAGGTGTTTTGTCTCACACAGTCGATTAATCGAACTGCAGACTCAGGGATTTCTCCCTCCAGCGCATATGGTTCCCGTCCGAGCCGGGCTCGCCACCTACGATGGCGGGGAGCAAGCAGAGAGCTTCCCCAGCCCCTCTACGGGGAGCGGGTGTGCCTTGTTCCTTAATTATTAAGGGGACTCGGATTTCCAATTCATCCGTTCCTCCACGGGCTCGTGGAGTTTTACGTCCTCCAACTCCATAATCTCACCCCTGCTTCCATATTACACATCGCCGGCTACGTTGCCCTTTGCGAGTTATTCCTGGGCTGCGAGGCTCATTTCGAGCTGTGGAAAAGGTTATTTTGCCTCGTCCCCCGCACACAGAAGGGGTCACTTAATCAAGTGGGCGGAGCCGAAATATGGCGCATCGCTGAAACCGGATACCTGTCCGATACTCCGAAGAAGACGTCCAAAGACTGGCCTTCGGAATGGTTTTATATGGAGGACGTCCCCCTTCTGGACCCTGTTCGGCGGGGTCTTCCTGAGTTCAACAATGCTCCTCTGAAGAAATGCCGAAGCTGGCGCCCACGGAGCCCCTAGGAGGAAGACAATGAAGAAGTCCTTTACCTAATGAATCGGATTAAAGCGCTGACTCAATCGGGTTTGACAGTAATCGAGGTTATGTCAATATGCATAACGCGGGGAGTGCAGCCACTTCAATATCGAGGGCACCCCCTGTGGTGTTTTAACGGGGAAGATGATGCCACCCGTTGCGGGCGTAAGGGTCCGGACACTGCTGCTGCCTTAGCAAAAATTCTGTCCGAGTTGTTCAAGGGAGAGGAAGAGGAGTTCATCCACATCAAGCCACGGGAAGGATTCTCCATGTACAACCCTCCAAGCTGGGTGAGTTATATCTCCTTACTCCCATTCGTCCCGCATTCTTTGTCGTAGGTACTCACCTTGCCATTTTACGGCAGGAACTGCGAAAAGCCATAAGGGAGGTCAACAGCCCATCTCCACAACCAGAGGACCCTGACCGGGCCCTTGGTCCCGGACTCGAAGAAGATCCGGACATATTCGTGGAGCTGATAGACATGCAGTTCTATCAATTGAGCTGTGATGACGCCATGGTGGCCATTACAGCCGAGTATCCCGGACTGCTCCCTGCGTCGCACGTAAGAAAAAACCAAAATCCCAACTCCAAAAACTAGGATCCCCTTTTAGACACTTCACCTACCATATAGATATGGTGTTTTACAGGGAAGGTATTCGGGACGCCGTGCCGAACCCGTAGAAACTCGCCAACAAGAGGCACCGAGGCCGGGTAGGCCAAAAAGGAAGGCGGTCAGGAAGGAGACGCCGGCGCAGAGGTATGACAAAAAACCCCGCTCCGTGGTTGTCATCTTTCTCAAAATGTAATGACGTCCATGTTTCTTTAATAGAAAAAACGCTTGCCGGAATATGTCCGGCGAGGCTGCCGATCATGCTTCCACCAGTCGGGCTCCAGGGCCAGACATAGAGGCGGAAGCCGACATGGGGAGGACGCCAGATACTCCTCCTATAGAGGATGCGGATAGACCGTCCGCTACAAATTCAGAAGTGGAGAGTGCCATGAATCATAGGCATCGCCGGGCCGTACTCCGTGACGCTTGCTTCTGACCAGAGGCATTTGATGCCTTCAATTCTGGAGATGCGTACCTCCGTGCTGCTCAAAATGGTCTAGCAAAAGACACGGACCAGTATGTAAGGGATGTACGGGTAAGCAAATCTGATGATTATATGTATCAGTAGCCCCTGAGACTTGAAACAGTTGGCACAACTGATTTAAGGATCATTTATTGTGCAGGTTCTTACAGAGAAGAATACTCGACTGTCACAGGAGCTGGAGGAATGCAAGACCCAACTTCGGGCCGCCGTTGCCGCATTGAAGGAACATGAAAAGTCCCCAGCTGGTAACATTTTGTTTCAAAGAATGATAGGTACCATATAGCATGCGACATGGCTGCAGATCTAACAATTGATGTTGTAGATGACTCCGGAGAGAATCCGGAGGACCAGCATGTTGTACGACAGCTAAAGGCTGGCGAACGCGTGCTGACTAAGGTCAGGCGGGAGAAAAACAATCTCCAAGACGCCAATACCAAGCTGAGCGTGGAACTGAAAGATGTTCGAGCTCAGCTTGCGGACTCCAAGAAGGAGAATAAGCAGCTTCGACGCGGCATTTTCAGTAAGTGCTTGAACGAACCCTTAAAAGGGTGCGACGGAGAAGCCGTCTAACAGAGTTATGTCTGCAGGTATGCTGACGGGTCGTCCCATGGAGGAGATGCCCGGGTCTGCGGGTGATCTTCTACCCGAGCTCTCACAACTGCATGAACAAGTTCGGCAGGTGATGCAAGGTATTGCCCAGGCCTTATGGCCATCCGTCTCCCTCCCAGCAGGCATTGGAGAGCTTGCGGAGAAGCTGAAGGGAGCACGGCGACGCTTCTGATTATGGAAGATATCGGCCTGCCGTCAAGGTGCCAGGGAAGCCTGGGTCATGGTGAAGACGCGGTATACCAAGGCTGACCCAAACCACATGGCCGAGGTCGGACCTGTGGGGCCAGATGGGAAAGAGATCCCCATTAGCTTAGTGTATGGGCAAGTAGAATTAGGTGCAAAGTATTCCCAACAGTATTTTAAGCTAGATAGCCTGTTGGATGGTATAGAAGAGGAATTTAGTCAGTCTACATGACTATGTAATTAAAGTGACATGTATAATGCCTTCTAGCCGGATTGTAAATCATTTGTCATGGCGGACCTTTTCGCTTCAACCTCGGGACCCGATTGTCCGGAGTGTATCCAAATACCCGCTCAGTTATATAAGAACCGGGGTATGCGTGGAAACCAGGCGTAGGGGTCATTAGTGCTTGAACAGACAAGTACCCAACTAGTTATGTTATATTACATGGGTAGTAAGAAACATCTTCAAGGGAGAATAGTTCCGTTAAGGGTTCCTTTCCCTGGGTACGCATGCCCTAAAGTGCATGTCCGGATTGCGAGAGGAGACGCAGGCAAAAACATCTGGGGGCACATATGGAAAATAAATAAAAATCATCTTTTGTTCACCGACCGAATATTCCCTTAAGAACGCTAGCTTTCGGCTTCACCCAGTCTGAGGTACACATCTGGCTGACCCGGCAGTAACAATCATAGAGGTGCTCCCCTTATGCCCTAGCCGAATTAACGGGAACGTAGGGCATAAATACGAGAGCCAGGCAACCCAGCTTGGCCAAAACTTAAGTCATATCGATGCATATAATGGCGAAGAAAAGCTACATGCGGAAGAATAACACATGCGCGGGGCATGAATCCCAGATAAATAATTAAGCTTCTGTGTAAGAAGCCCCCAGGTATAATGAGCGCGGTTAGCGCATCAATAGTGTGCAAGCAAGGCACAAGTTGGCCCTTGAAGGCCTTGAGAAAGAGTAAAAGAAAGAAAGAGAAAAAGGACAAATAATGTATATGCAAAAAATGGACAGAGGAAGGAGACGAACATAGAGTCCGGCACTAGGCGTAGAATCTTCGGAGCCTGGCTGCGTTCCATGGGTTCGACTCAAGTCGATTATTCGATGCATCCAGCAGAAGGTACGCTCCACCGGTCAGAACTTGGTCAATAATTAAGGGACCTTCCCATTTGGGCTCGAGCTTGGCCTTTTTCTTCTCCGGCAGGCATAGAACTAGCCTGCCAACGTTATAAGTTTTGGCCCATACTTCTCTGCTTCGTACATGCGCTCGTCCTCCAGGGTGTCCAGACTGTCCTGCTGATCGAGCTTGGCTTCTCTTTCTTCGTACATGCGCACTCGAGGTGAGTCATGAATTATGTCGCAGGGCAGAACCGCCTCTGCGCCGTACACCATAAAGAAGGGTGTGTATCCGGTAGTACGATTCGGCGTGGTTCGCAGCCCCCAGAGTACGGAGTCGAGCTCCTCTACCAAGTGTGTGTTAGACTCCTTTAAGGACCACACTAATCTGGGTTTGATGCCGCTCATGATAAGACCATTTGCTCGCTCAAATTGGCCGTTGGGTTGTGGGTGATAGACAGAAGCATAATCGAGCTTGATGCCCATGTTGCTACACCAGAGTTTTACCTCGTCGGCCGTAAAGTTCGTGCCATTGTTAGTGATGATGCTGTGGGGGACGCCATAACGGTGTACAACCCCGGATATGAAGTCTATCACCGTTCCGGATTCGGCCGTTTTAACAGGTTTGGCTTCTATCCATTTGGTGAATTTATCCACCATGACCAGTAAGTATTTTTTCTTATGGGTTCCCCCTTTAAGGGGTCCAACCATGTCAAGCCCCCAGACCGCGAAGGGCCAGGTAATGGGGATTGTTTGGAGGGCGGTGGGTGGCATGTGGCTTTGGTTTGCAAAAAGCTGGCAACCGAAGCAGCGTTGGACCAAGTCCTGTGCATCTACCCGGGCCGTCGGCCAATAAAAACCTGTACGGAAGGCCTTGCTTACAAGGGCCCGGGCTGCGGCGTGGTGGCCGCCGAGTCCGGTGTGAATTTCTGCCAAAAGTTTCCGCCCTTCCTCTTCGGAGTTGCACCATTGAAGGACTCCGGTAGTGCTTTTTTTATACAGCTCTCCCTCATGGACCCTGTAGGCTTTAGATCGCCGCACTATGCAGCGTGCCTCATTTTGGTCCTCAGGAAGTTCCTGCCTAGTTAGGTAGGTCAGGAATGGTTCTGTCGACAGGGCGATGATGGCCATTATTAGGTGGGCTGAAGGTGTTATTTCGGTGGCAGAGCCTCCGATTATGTCAGAGTGTTCGGTATCGAGCATTTTGGTCGGGTCCGGACTATTGTTACCGGTGTCCCCTTCCCATACCACGGATGGCTTAAACAACCTCTCCAAAAAGATGTTGGGGGGATCGCATCGCGTTTTGCGCCGATGCGGGCGAGGATATCCGTCGTCTGATTGTTTTCCCGAGCCACAAGGTGAAATTCGAGCCCCTCGAACCGAGCTGACATCTTTAGGACGGCCATGCGATAGGCCGCCATCTTCAGATCCTTGGCATCGAAGTCTCCATTTATTTGGGATATTGCGAGGTTCAAATCCCCGCGCACCTCCAGGCGTTGAATGCCCATGGAAACTGCCATCCGGAGACCATGTAGCAGGGCGTCGTATTCGGCTCCATTGTTGGAGTATGTATATAGTATCTGTAGTACGTATTGAACTGTATCTCCGGTTGGGGACGTCAGGACGACGCTAGCCCCCAGATCAGCCAGCATTTTGGAGCCGTCGAAGTGCATGATCCAATTGGAGTATGCGCCGTACTCTTTAGGGAGTTCGGCTTCCGTCCATTCGGTGACAAAGTCGGCCAATACTTGCGATTTAATGGCTCGCTGGGGTTTATATGTTATGTCGAACGGGAGGAGCTCAATGGCCCATTTGGCAATCCGGCCCATGGCGTCGCGGTTGTTTATAATATCATTAAGTGGCACTTCCGAGGCTACTGTAATTGAACACTCTTGAAAGTAGTGTCGTAGCTTCCGGGATGCCATGAATCCCGCATAGGCTATCTTTTGATAATGTGGGTACCGTGATTTGCATGGAGTGAGGACAGTTGATACATAATATACCGGCTTTTGAAGGGGGAATTTATGTACGCCCGCTTCTCGTTCGACGACGAGCACTGCGCTTACAACCTGATGAGTTGCCACAATGTACAATAGCATTGGTTCGCTAATGATTGGCGTGGCCAGGATTGGGTTGGTTGCCAGTATGGCTTTTATTTCTTCCAATCCGGCTGTGGCAGCGTCCGTCCACTCGAAGTGTTCGGTGAGCCGAAGGAGGCGATAAAGGGGTAATGCCTTTACTCCTAAGCGGGAGATAAAGCGGCTTAGAGCCACCACACGTCTGGTTAATTTCTGGATTTGTTTGAGGTCCGTTGGGATAGCTAACTGTGACAGAGCTTTGATTTTGGCCGGATTTGCTTCAATTCCTCTACTGGAGACAATGAAACCCAGGAGCTTTCCGGCTGGTACGCCAAAAATGCATTTTTCCGGATTGAGCTTGATGTCGTATGTTCGGAGGTTGTCGAATGTGAGCCTCAAGTCTTCTATTAGAGAGTCGACGTGTTTGGTTTTGACGACCACATCATCTACGTATGCCTCTACTGTTTTGTCGATCTGTTTCTCCAGACATGTCTGAATCATGCGCTGATATGTTCCACCGGCGTTTTTGAGCCCAAAAGGGATTGTGTTGAAAGAGAAGGGGCCGTATGGTGTGATGAATGCCGTTGCGGCTTGGTCGGAATCCGCCATCTTGATTTGGTGGTAGCTAGAGTATGCGTCGAGGAAACACAATGAATCGTGTCCTGCGGTAGCATCGATAATTTGATCAATGCGGGGGAGGGGGAAGGGATCCTTTGGGCAAGCCTTGTTGAGGTCCTTGAAATCGACACATAGGCACCAGGATTTGTCCTTGTTTGGTACCATCACCAGGTTTGCTAGCCAGTCCGGGTGTTTTATTTCTCTAATTAATCCGGCCTCCAATAACTTGGCTAGTTCCTCTCCCATAGCTTGTCTCTTAGGTTCAGAGAAACGGCGAAGAGTCTGCTTGACCGGCTTGATCCCCTTTAGAATATTGAGGTTGTGCTCGGCCAGCCTGTGTGGGATTCCTGGCATGTCTGAGGGGTGCTAGGCGAATATGTCCCAATTCTTGCGCAGGAACTCTCGTAGTGCGGCGTCCACGGCGGGGTTTAACTGTGCCCTGATGGAGGCTGTTTTTGTAGGGTCCGTTGGGTGGACTTGGAATTTGACTATTTCATCCGCTGGTTTAAAGGAGGTGGACTTGGATCTCTTGTCAAGTATCACGTCATCCCTGTCCACTGTGGGGTGCAGCGCAGTTAATTCCTCGGCCGAAAGGGCTTCAGATAATGCCTCGAGGGCCAATGCGGCTATTTTGTTTTCGGCGCGGAGTGTTGTGTCTGGAACACTAGCGAGAGTGATGATTCCGTTGGGCCCGGGCATTTTGAGCTTCATGTACCCATAATGGGGTATGGCTTGGAAGATCGTGAACACCTCCGGCCCTAAAGGGCATGGTATCCACAACTGAACGGGGCCATTTGGAATGTAATTTCTTCGGACCTATAGTTCTCCGGCATGTCGAATACCACATCTAGTGTGATTTTCCCTACACAGCATGCTTCCTGACTGGGGATGATTCCTCCGAAGGTTGTGCTGCTTTGCTCAATGCGGTTCCAGTCTATTTCCATTTTTTGAAGAGTTTGCTCATAGATGAGGTTCAATCCACTGTGGCTGTCCATGAGTACTTTGGTGAGTCGAAAGCCGTCCACAATTGGACTGAGGACCAGTGCTGCTGGTGCTCGGGCTGTTCGGGATTTAGGTTCGTCACTGGCATTGAAGGTAATAGCCGTGTCACTCAATGGATTTATTGCTGCCACGTGGCAGATTTCGGCAAGGCTGCGGAGTGTTCGCTTGCGCCTATTATTTGATGCGAAGATTTCAAAGACTGTTGCTACTGAATTGTTATCCCCGGGATGGTGCTCTGTGGCATCTGGGATGAGAAGATCCTCACCACTTTTGGCCACCTGCCGGAGTACCCAACATGCTCTAAGGCTGTGTGTTGGTATGGTATCCGCTGTACTATGAATTTTTCAGGGTCCGTTGAGCCATCCCTCCAATACGGTTCCACGCCCTATAGAGGGTTTTTTCTTCTTTATAATTAACTCGGATGTCTTATGATAGTGCACCCTTTTACTTCGGACTGGGTGTATATTTGGAGCCGGATTATCCCAAAATTTCGTTTCGGTTTTCCAGGCGCTTTCCATCGCACAGTACTTTCGTACTATGGACGCCAAGTCAGCGAAGCATGATATGTCACGGCGACTTAAGGCGTTAAGGATTTCCTTGTCCGTGCAATTATTGCAGAAAAATGAGACCGCGTCTTCCTCGCGACAGTCCTTAACCTTGTTCATCACAAGGAGGAATCTGGCCCAGTAATGATGTACTATTTCATGGGGCTCTTGCCTGATGTGGGAAAGATTGTTTATGTCTGGGTGGGTGGGTGGATTTGAGTCCGAACCCTTACCCGATCTGAGACCCAGGGGTTGAGGAGTTTCCAATCTTGGAAGTTCAGATTCTGGGATGTTGCTCGATAAGTTTGGCCCGCTGCCTGACTCTAGGTTCAGGGCTTGGGTGATGTCCTCCCGTAAACGGGTATCCGGCTCGGAGAGCTCAGGAATCCGGACATAGTTAGTCCTCAAGATAGAGGAAGAATCGCCGCATTGTTCCTCCACCACCGCAATATGATGGGTGACCGGTGGAGAGTGAATCTCCCTTTGATCGGGTTTAAGCCCAATCTGATCATAGTCCATAGCGACTCCCAAGGCGGCGATGCGATCCAAGAGCTCGTTTAGGGAAGAGAGCTCCATTGGATCCATCTGCTCGGCAAATTCCGAGCCGACATGGAGGCTGTTCTCGATGACCCGAGAAGTCATCGTCGGTGCAGCAGCTGAACGGGCGGTCATGATGAAACTGCCTAGCCGGAGAGTTTGGCCGACAGCCAGGGCTCCCCCGACGGTAATTTTGTTTTTAACAACGAGATGAGGCATCCTTCCTTACGGCGACGACACAGTGGAACTCTCAATGAAAGCACCAATGTCGGTGTCAAAACCGGCGGATCTCGGGTAGGGGGTCCCGAACTATACGTCTAGGCGGATGGTAACAGGAGGCAGGGGACACGATTTTTACCCAGGTTCGGGCCCTCTTGATGGAGGTAAAACCCTACGTCCTTCTTAATTGTTCTTGATAATATGAGTAGTACAAGAGTTTATCTACCACAAGATCAGAGAGGCTAAACCCTAGAAGCTAGCCTATGGTATGATTGTCTATTCTCCTACGGACTAAAACCCTCCGGTTTATATAGACACCAGAGGGGGATAGGGTTACACAGAGTCGGTTACAAGGAAGGAGATCTACATATCGGTATTGCCAAGCTTGCCTTCCACGCCAAGGAGAGTCCCATCCGGACACGGGACGAAGTCTTCAATCTTGTATCTTCATAGTCCAATAGTCCGGCCAAAGGATATAATCCGGCTGTCTGGATACCCCCTAATCCAGGACTCCCTCGGTAGCCCCTGAACCAGGCTTCAATGACGATGAGTCCGGTGCGCAGATTGTGTTCGGCATTGCAAGGCGGGTTCCTCCTGCGAATACTTCATAGAAGATTTTGAACACGGGGATCGTGTCCTACTCTGCAAAACAAGTTCCACATACCACCGTAGAGAGAATAATATTTCCACAAATCTAATCTGCCGACGTACCCCATAGCGTGACATCACACCACAACCAGGTCTTTATTCGAATCGTTTATCATAACCCATCTCAGCGTGTTTCGCGAGGCGGTTTCCTTGGCACGTCTTGTCGAAGCAGAGATCGTGTCCCCTTATTACGGGATTCCCATCAATACGGACGTGGGGAACCCAACCGCGCCATCAGTTACGGTGCTTGGGGGATAAGAGAGTTTTACCAGGCTGGTGGGGGCGTATAGTTTCGTCTGCCCTTATAAAGGGATAAGGTTTCACCTTTTTCTACCCACGCCTTCTTCCTCCTTGCATCCATTCTCGCGCACTCGAGCTCCAGCGCCCAAGTCTACATCCTTCTTCTCAACTCTCTCCAAACATGTCCGGAGCAGGAGGCAGGTAGATGGTCTCCTCCGTCACGGAGGGACACATCAAAAAACTAGGTGGGGCCGGATACTTAGCCACGGATATCGCGCACCGGCTGCCAGCTACGGGGCAGATTGTCCCTACCCCGGAACCTTACGAAAGGGTGGTTTTCCTCCCCCACTTTGTCCGCGGACTGGGGTTTCCCCTCCATCCATTCGTCTGCGTCCTTAGGTTCTATTATGGGCTGGACTTTCAGGATCTGGCCCAGAATTTCATCCTCAACATCTCGGCGTTCATCGTCGTGTGCGAGGCTTTCCTCCGCATCCGGCCCCACTTCGTCCTGTGGCTGAAGACCTTCAATGTTAAGCCGAAGGTAGTAGGCGGCCAACAAGCGGAATGCGGCAGAGCCATGGTGGTCAAAATGCCCAACGTTACATGGCTCGAGGGCTCCTTCGTGGAGACCATAAAGGGGTGGCAATTGGGGTGGTTCTACATCACCGAGCCGCGCGACACCAACTGGGTGGCGGCCCCCGAGTATCGATCCGGAATCCCCATTCGGCTTACTTCCTGGAAGGAGAAGGGCCTATCCTGGGGCTCATCGGTGGAGCTGGACGGACTCCAGAAGTGTATCCGGAACATGATAAGCAAGAAATTCAAGCTTGTCAACATAGTCCAGGTCATGCTCTTCCGCCGGATCCTACCGTGTCAACAACGGGCATTCAACTTATGGGAGTTCGACCCAGCCCAGCACCAGAATCTACGCGAGCTCTCCGACACGACGCATCAGGACGTCTGGAAGGTGCTGTTCAAGGGCGCCGAGGTCCCCCCTCCCCTTACCGAGGACCGCGGGCTAAGCGTGACGTGCCCTATGAATCCGGTAAGTTCTGCACATCTTGAAGGGTATTTATTTTCCATAATCCATCTGCTCGGCAAATTCCGAGCCGACATGGAGGCTGTTTTCGATGACCCGAGAAGTCATCGTCGGTGCAGCAGCCGAACGGGCGGTCATGATGAAACTGCCTAGCCAGAGAGTTTGGCCGACAGCCAGGGCTCCCCCGGCGGTAATGTTGTTTTTAACAATGAGACGTGGCATCCTTCCTTACAGCGACGGCATAGTGGAACTCTCAATGAAAGCACCAATGTTAGTGTCAAAACCGGTGGATCTCGGGTAGGGGGTCCTGAACTGTGCGTCTAAGGCGGATGGTAACAGGAGGCGGGGGACACGATGTTTACCCAGGTTCGGGCCTTCTTGATGGAGGTAATACCCTACGTCCTGCTTGATTGTTCTTGATAAGATGAGTAGTACAAGAGTTGATCTACCACGAGATCGAAGAGGCTAAACCCTAGAAGCTAGCGTATGGTATGATTGTATGTTGTCCTACGGACTAAAACCCTCCGGTTTATATAGACACCGGAGGGGCTAGGGTTACACAAGGTCGGTTACAAAGGAGGAGATATGCATATCCGTATTGCCTAGCTTGCCTTCTACGCCAAGTAAAGTCCCATCCGGACACGAGACAAAGTCTTCAATCTTGTATCTTCATAGTCCAATAGTCTGGCCAAAGGATATAGTCCGGCTGTCCGGAGACCCCCTAATCCAGGACTCCCTCAATGCCTTTCTATACTCTTCTGAATGCTGCAAGATGCTTGGAGCTGCTTGAAGATGCTAGTCTTTGATAGGCTAGGCTTTCGCCTTCTCTTTTGGCATTCTGCAGTTTAGTCCACAGATACAACCCATTCCTTTGATACAGATGCATACTTAGTTTAGATCTGATGTAAGTCTTGCGAGTACTTTGGATGAGTACTCACGGTTGCTTTGCTACCTCTTTTCCCCCGTACCCGATTGTTGCGACCAGATCACGGATCCCAGGAGCCAGAAGACACCACTGACGACTACTATTACCACGAGGGTGCTTACTACTACGTGGAGGCCACCGACGATCAGGAGTAGTTAGAAGGCTCCTAGGCAGGAGGCCTTGCCTTTTCGATCCATGTTGATGTTTGTGCTAGCCTTCTTAAGGCAAACATGTTTAACTTATGTTTGTACTCAGATATTATTGCTTCCGCTGACTCTTGTGTATTCGAGCCCTCGAGGCCTGTCGGTGTCAAAATCGGCGGATCTCGGGTCGGGGGTCCCGAACTGTGCGTCTAAGGCAGATGGTAACAGGAGGCAGGGGACACGATGTTTTACCCAGGTTCGGGCCCTCTTTATGGAGGTAAAACCCTATGTCCTGCTTGATTTATTCTTGATGATATGAGTATTACAGGAGTTGATCTACCACGAGATCGGAGAGGCTAAACCCTAGAAGCTAGCCTATGGTATGATTGTATGTTGTCCTACGGACTAAAACCCTCCGGTTTATATAGACACCGGAGGGGGCTGGGGTTACACAAGGTCGGTTACAAAGGAGGAGATATACATATCTGTATTGCCTAGCCTGCCTTCCACGCCAAGTAGAGTCCCATCCGGACACAGGACGAAGTCTTCAATCTCGTACCTTCATAGTCCGATAGTCCGGCTAAAGGATATAGTCTGGCTGTCCGGAGACCCCCTAATCCAGGACTCCCTCAATATCCCTTAAGGCAGCTTGTTTCTTATGAGCAGGGAAATATTTAGCAGAGAAGTAATAAATCATATCCTGGGGACTACGCACACAACCAGGATCAAGAGAATTAAACCATATCTTCGCATCACCCTTTAATGAGAACGGAAATATTTTAAGGATATAAAAGTAGTGATTTCTCTCATCATTAGTGAACAGGGTGGCTATATCATTTAATTCAGTAAGATGTGCCACAACGGTTTCAGATTCATAGCCATAAAAAGGATCAGATTCAACAAAGTCTTCAATCTTGTATCTTCATAGTCCAACAATCCGGCCAAAGGATTTAGTCCGGCTGTCCGGAGACCCCCTAATCCAGGACTCCCTCAGTAGCCCCTCAACCAGGCTTCAATGACGATGAGTCCAGTGCGCAGTATTGTCTTCGGCATTGCAAGGCGGGTTCCTCCTCCGAATACACCACGGAAGAATTTTGAATACAAGGATAGTGTCCGACCCTGCAAAATAATTTCCACATACCACCGTAGAGAGAATAATATTTCCATAAATCTAATCTGCTGACACGTTTTGGCAACATGACTTAATGCCATGGCCCGGTGATTATTCAAACCGTTTCCTTTAACTATCCCCACACATAACGCGAGGCAATTTCTTGACACGTCTTGTCAAAGCAAAGATCGTGTCCCCCTTATTACGGGATTCTCATCAATACGGGCATGGGTAACCCAACCACGCCATCGATTACGATGCTTGGGGGATAAGCGAGTTTTACCAGGCTAGTGGGGGCGCATAGTTTCGGCCGCCCTTATAAAGGGACAAGGTTTAACCTTTTTCTAGCCACGCCTTCTTCCTCCTTGCTCATCCATTCTTGCGCACTCGAGATCCAACGCTCAAGTCCACATCCTTCCCCTCAACCTTCTCCAATCATGTCCGGAGCGGGAGGCAAATGGATGGCTTCCTCCGTTACGGAGGGACACATCAAGAAGCTGCGCGGAGCCGGATACTTAGCCGCGAATATCGCGCATCGGCTACCCGCTGCGGGGCAGATCGTTCCTACCCCTAAACCTCATGAGAGGGTAGTTTTCCTCCACGACTTCCTCCGCGGACTAGGGTTTCCCCTCCATCCATTCGTCCGTGTTCTCATGTTCTACTACGGGCTGGACTTCCATGATCTGGCCCCGAACTTCATCCTCAACATTTCGGCGTTCATCGTCGTGTGTGAGGCTTTCCTCCGCATCCGGCCCCACTTTGGCTTGTGGTTAAAGACCTTTAATATCAAGCCGAAGGTGGTGGGATGCCAACAAGCAGAATGCGGCGGAGCCATGGTGGGCAAGATGCCCAATGTCATATGGCTTGAAGGCTCCTTCGTGGAGACCATAAAGGGGTGGCAATCCGCCTGGTTCTACATCACCGAGCCGCACGACACCAACTGGGTGGCTGCCCCCGAGTTTTGATCCGGAATCCCCACGCGGCTCACCTCCTGGAAAGAGAAGGGCCTGTCCTGGGGTTCATCGGTGGAGCTGGACGGACTCCAGAAATGTATCCAGAATATGGCAAGCAAGAAGCTCAAGCTTGTCAACATAGTCCAGGTCATGCTCATCCGCCGGATCCTCCCATGTCAACAACAGGATTTCAACTTGTGGGAGTTCGATCCGGCCCAGCACCAGACTCTGAGCGAGCTCTTCGACACGACGCACAATGAGGTCTGGAGGGTGCTGTTCAAGGGCGCCGAGGTCCCTCCCTCTCTCACCGAGGACCGCGGGCTAAGCGTGAAGCGCCGAGCACATTCAGTGAGTTCTATACATCCGGTAGGATATTTTATTTCCCCTAGCTTAATCATGTGCGGGGTCTGAGCTCCATGCCTTTGACATGACTGGGTGGAGACGTCGGGGCAGATTAACTGTTCGGCCCCTCTGCCCGAAGACACTGCGGACGCTCTCCTGACGGAGATGCTGACTCCGGCTCCTTACAAGGTGCCGGAGAAGACCAAGAAGGCCAAGGGAACCCGAAAGAGTTCCCAACGCCAGGTGTTATCGGACTCATCGTCCGATAACTCTGCAACGCACTCCTCCCCCGAAGACGAGGAGGAAGATAAAGATGCTCCCCCTCCAGTCGGTGGAGACAAGAAAAGGAAGGCCGCCCCAACCGTGGGGCCGAAGGGTCCAAGAAGGGAAGGACTCTCCTTCCAGACTACTCCACCACCGCTGCCGAAGGCGAAGACGAGTGGCTGCCCAGGGCCAAGCCCCTGGTGAAGTCGTAAGTATTCGGATGCCAGAATAACTCATAGCATACCTTTGTCGCACTTCTTCTGTTAATGCCGAATTATGATTATGCAGACCGCCACGAGCCCATATCGACGTATCTTCGGACGGCTCCCTGGGCTCGTCGGATATGGATAGCGATCCACTTCCGACCGCCACCTCCCCTTGCCCTACAGACAATGCCGAGGTATTGTCTCAAGAGGCACCGGGTTGAGGGGAGACAGTCCAGGAGGCGCCTCAAGGCGACCTTCCGGATTCCGGGAGCAGAGGGAGCAAGGCTCCCGAGGGCTCTGAGTTTGGCCCTCAGCCGAACACCGCGCCGGAACCTCTAGTGGTTCTGGACTCAGGCAGGCGGCCTCCTTCCAAAAGGGGCAGGACGCCTGTGCTGGTGACCTCTATCCATCCAGAGGCACCGGACAGTCTGCTGGGAGCGCATCGCAGCGCTTCCATCGACGAAGAGCACCGCACTATTATGAGTGCGGTGGTCCAGAAGGTTCAGTCCGCCAAGAGTGGACTGACTGAAGCCTGTGCCAGCCTTCTAAAAGGCTTTGAGGTATGTTTTTGAAATATAGGAAATATATTACCGCATAGACAGTAGCCCCTGATGCTCTGTTCAGTGTTCACAAAGAAAAGCCGAACAGAGGATCAAACAATATCGCAGGAGTCTAATATAAGTATATCTATATGCGTATGCAGGCTTCACCGCTGGCCTCTACCGCACTGACGGCGGAGGTCGCCGCACTGAAGCAGGACCTTAAAGGGTCCCAGGACGAGCTCGGCCTTGCCAAGAGGCAGCTCGAGGAGAGAAAATGTGACTAGTACCTAGTCTATGGATATGTATAAAAAGAATCCGATTGCAAAATGATAGGATCATCGTAAATTTGCCAGGGGCCATGGCCGAGGTGGCGACCCTCAAGCAAGCGCTATCCGAGGCCGAAAACAAAGCGGCCAAGGAGCGCACCGAGCGGGAAAGGCAGGAGGCTCGGGTGGGCGAGGTGCAGCAAGAGCTCCACGCTCTCGTGACGAAGCACGAGGCGTTGGAGCTTGACTTGAAGACACGAGAGTCCGAGCTTGCCGTGGCCCTCAAGAGCGCAAAGAATGCCAAGGCCGAAGCCCAAAAGGCCCTCCAGGAGATTGATGCGATGAAGAAGATAGCAGCGGGTAAGGCATTCTATATGCAAACCAAGCATGTGAAAGTAAATTACTTGTTACTTACCCGAATCTGGAGCTCTCCTGGAGCATTTGCAGATTTGCCCTGCAGCGTGTCAGATGCCGCACAGTTTTACCATGCCGAGGAGGGAAGCTCAACGAAGAAGCTGTTCTGGTCTCAGTATACTGGGACCGAACACCCGATGCCTCTGAGCGACCAGCTGAAGCAACTGGTCTAGCTGCACAAGGCAGCCGAACAGGCCCAGAAGGGCTTTATAGTCTGGAGGTGGCCTGACGACGCCCTTCCCAACAGCTACTTCGGCCTGGTGAGGCGGTTTGTGGATGCCTGCCCACGGCTGGAAGTCATCAAGCGGTCCGTCTGCATCGAAGGTGCACGCCGGGCTTTCGCCCGTGTTAAGGTGCAATGGGCTAAGATGGACGCCGTGAAGCTGGTGAAGGAAGGGCCGCCGCAGGGCAAGGAGCATCGCCACCCCGAGATGTACTATGAGGGTGTCCTGAAGGGTGCCCTTCTCATAGCGGACGAGTGTATGAAAAATGTAATTTTTGAGTAAACTTGATCGTGTGATCGTGTATTATGAAAACTTGTTCATATGCGCCATGCAACGCTTGTATGAATTTAAAATATTACCTTCTTTTCGGCTATTTATCAAATCTGAGAGATGGCTAGTTGTCGGCTTCTGCCCCCACGCCACTAGTGCTGGGGTGTTCGGGATAAACCTAGGCACTCTTGTCCCCATTGCTGGGTCCTTCGAGGGAGGTGCTCGGCACAACGAACATGGCATCCGGACCATAATGCGTTATCACTCTCACTTAGCCATAGAATTCTATAATTTTAAATTTCGGCGAAGCCCCTAGTATTCAGAAGGCCGAATTCGGGGCGCGATACACGCCTTAAGCCGGACAGGGCCGACTCCTCGCTCTAAGCGGCATAAGTATTTAGGGACTTGAAAACCTCTCGAAGAGCGACCAGTCTGTCACTTTATCATGACAGTCAGTTTTAGCTTTCTCTACTAAGGTGCTTAGCCCAGCAGAACCGGGGCACAATCGCAGTAGTTCTCCCAGTGCTACCTTAACCGATATGGCGAAACGTAAGGTACCAAAACATGTGAGCCGGGCAAACCCAACTATTGACCCAAGACATGATTCAGAGCTGATGCATATAATGCTATAAGTTCGGGGTGCCGCATTGTCGAAAGTGTTCGGACTTCTCACGCCGTATTATGGGGTATGCTTAAGCCCCTAGCGTAT
This sequence comes from Triticum urartu, assembly GCF_056163025.1. Taxonomy (NCBI): domain Eukaryota; kingdom Viridiplantae; phylum Streptophyta; class Magnoliopsida; order Poales; family Poaceae; genus Triticum; species Triticum urartu. The sequence goes on along the minus strand of NC_141873.1, from coordinate 504,456,928 downwards.
TGGCCGTACCAGAGTGTACGTGTGCTAGATGTCGTGAATGAACATATATATAAAAAGGAGGAACACAATAATAGTCTTAATGCTATGCATTGTTTATTCAAAAAGGTGCGTTAAAGCATAATGATACTAGTAGTGCGATAAGCAAGAAGTAGGACTGTTTGACATGTCCCTTCCAAGGGAAAGCTGAGGAATAATATTAAAGCAAATATTTCACTCGTTATCGTAATCCACCTGGGATTTCCGTGGTGTGACATAGCTTTCTATCTCCTTGGTTGCTGCATCATGTGTTCGGTAATCATGCTGCCGGACAGGGTTTCCAGAGATTAAAGTCCTGAAAGAGAAAAATAACAAAGCTGGAAGCCCCTAGTGCGGTTTAAGCCGTGTATTGGGGCGTGCCTTAGTTGTGTCCCCCTCCCCGCTTGTGCCCATGGTATTTTTAATGCGTAATTATGTACGCGTGGCATGAATTTCGCTGTTTGGCTAGGGCCGGGGTGGGGGCCGCATTGCTGTGCGAGCTCGGGACGTGCCAGGCGGTCCAGTTGCCGATTACTCTGGGCGCGCTTGAAGTTGTCTGGGTCCTTAATCGCCGAACTAGTGGGTTGCCTTAAGAGGCTGCTTTGTGCTTATGCTGCGAGGGCCGCAGTGTGCTCCTCCGTGCGGAGAGAGCGCTCTGTGTTTCCATTGACTACGATGACCCCCCGAGGTCCTGGCATCTTGAGCTTGAGATATGCATAATGCGGTACCGTATTGAATCTTGCAAATGCGGTTCGCCCGAGCAGTGTGTGGTAGCCACTGCGGAACGGGACTATGTCGAAGATTAACTCTTCACTTCGGAAGTTATCCGGGGATCCGAAGACCACTTCCAATGTGACTGAGCCTGTGCAATGGGCCTCTACACCTGGTATGACACCTTTAAAGGTCGTTTTTGTGGGTTTGATCCTTGAGGGGTCTATACCCATTTTGTGCACTGTCTCCTGATAAAGCAGGTTCAGGCTGCTGCCGCCATCCATTAGGACTCGAGTGAGGTGAAATCCGTCGATGATTGGGTCTAGGACCAGTGCGGCGAATCCGCAATGACGGATACTAGTGCGGTGGTCCCTGCTATCGAAGGTGATCGGACAGGCGGACCATGGGTTTAACTTTGGGGCGACTGGCTCCAACGCGTATATATCCCTGAGCGCACGCTTCCACTCCCTCTTGGGGATGTGGGTTGCGTATATCATGTTCACCGTCCGCACTTGTGGGGGGAACCACTTCTGTCCTCCAGTGTTCTGCTGCTGGGGCTCCTCCTCGTCATCGCTATGTGACCCCTTATCTTTGTTTTCGGCATTTAACTTGCCGGCCTGCTTGAACACCCAACAAACCCTGTTGGTGTGGTTGGCTGGCTTGTCGGGGGTGCCGTGTATTTGGCACGAGCGATCGAGTATACAGTTCAAACTGGACGGGCCCGAAGTGCTTCTTTTGAATGGTTTTTTCCGCTGACCGGGTTTAGAGCCTTTGAATCTGGCATTGACTGTCGTATCCTCGATATTGTCGCTGTTAATGCGGCGCTTATGCTTGTTGCGACGTGACCTGCCTTTGCCGTCCTTGGTATCCGAAGTACCATGGTTCTTTGATATGTTATTACTACGAGCCAGCCAGCTGTCTTCTCCCGCACAAAAGCGGGTCATGAGTGTCGTGTGGGCTGCCATAGATTTCGGCTTTTCCTGACCAAGGTGCCGGGCTAGCCACTCGTTGCGGATGTTGTGCTTGAAAGCTGCTAGGGCCTCTGCATCCGGACAGTCGACGATTTGATTTTTCTTTGTTAGGAACCGTGTCCAGAATTGCCTGGACGATTCCTCTGGCTGCTAAATTATGTGGCTCAAGTCATCGGCATCTGGTGGTTGCACGTAAGTGCCCTGAAAGTTGTCGAGGAATGCGGCTTCCAGATCTTCCCAACAGCCAATGGACTCTGCTGGCAAGCTGTTGAGCCAATGCCGAGCTGGTCCTTTGATTTTGAGTGGGAGGTATTTGATGGCGTGTAGGTCATCACCGCGGGCCATGTGGATGTGCAGGAGGAAATCCTCGATCCATACCGCCGAATCTGTTGTGCCGTCGTATGATTCTATATTTACGGGTTTGAAACCCTCTGGGATTTGATGATCCATTACTTCGTCTGTGAAGCATAAGGGGTGTGCGGCGCCTCTGTATTGGGCTATATCGCGACGCAGCTCGAATGAGTATTGCCTGCTGTGTTCGGCCTGGCCGGACTTACTTTTATTGTATCCGGTGTGACGATTATCGTCTCGCATAGTGGCGCGCCATCGTGATCCGTAGATCGATCTTGCATGTTTTGCTTTGTCCTCCAATACGTCTCGCAGGTTTGGTGTATTTCCCCATGCCTTTTTATTTGAATGACGTCGGGGTGCGGGCTGAGCTTTTGGCTGGAATGTCTCTCTGTCGCGGACACGTGGTGGCCGATCAGCCACGTCATACGTCGGGGATGTAGGTTTTGGTGCTTCCTCCTCCAGTCGGGGTAGTAACCTGCACTTTGGGTAACTCTTGGAGGGGCGTTCGAGTTTATACTCCTTGGGCGCCAGGACTTCAGTCCATCTGTCAGCTAGCAAATCTTGATCAGCTTGAAGCTACTGCTGCTTTTTCTTAAGGCTATTTGCCGTGGCTATAAGCCGGTGCTTGAAGCGCTCTTGTTCGACGGGATCCTCTGGCACGATGAATTCATCATCGCCGAGGCTTACCTCGTCTTCGGAGGGGGCATGTAATTATCATCCTCTGCCTCTCCATCTGCCGCTCTCTCAGGAGGGCTGGCTCCTCCATCCTCCTGCTCTAAATCTTGCTAGAGGGGATTGTTGTTGTCTTCGGCACTGTCTGGAGTACTATTATCTCCGGTGCCGGTGTCACCACTTTTGCCTTGGCAGGACTTAGAGCGGCGCCGTTGACGCCGGCGCTTGGGTTGCTTCTTGGAGGGGTCATCCTCCGTTGTCTCGTCGCCATTGCCTTCTTTGGGTGTGTCCACCATGTATATATTGTATGATGAGGTGGCTGTCCAGTGCCCTGTGGGCAGTGGTTCCTCTTCGACTCCCGCATCATCGTCCATACCATCGATTTCTTCGGAGTCGAAGTCGAGCATGTCGGTTAAGTCATCGACAGTGGCTACTAAGTGGGTGGTGGGTGGGCGGCGAATTTCTTCGTCATCCGCATCCCAATCCCGCCGGACGTAGTTCGACCAGGATCCTCCTGACAAGGAGAGAGACCTTAATGAGTTCAGTATGTCGCCGAAGGGCGAGTGCTGAAAAATATCCGTGGAGGTAAACTCCATGATCGGCGCCCAATCGGATTCGATAGGAACGGGCGCAGGCGGTTCGGAGTCCATGGCCGGAGAAGGATCCGGCAGTTTGGCAACACGGCTCTCGTGAAGGGTAAGGTCGATATTCGGCTTGATCGCCGCAAAGGGTACGGCCTCCGTGACGGGGTCTATCCACTCGTCCACGGATGGCGAAACTGGCTTCGAATTGAGGGTCGGAGCGGCTGCCGGTGCGATCTCCTGAATACGGTCCGATGGTAGAGCTAAATCGTACTCATCGTGACCGCGTGGCGCACAAGGCAGGGGCTCGAATCCGTCGAAGATCAAGTCTCCACGGATATCGGCCGTGTAGTTTAATCTTCCAAACCTGACCTGGTGGCCAGGGGCGTAACTTTCGATCTGCTCCAGATGGCCAAGTGAGTTGGCCCGCAGTGCGAAGCTGCCGAACACAAAGATCTATCCAGGGAGAAAAGTCTCACCCTGGACTGCACCGCTATCGATGATCGGAGGAGCCAGCAAGCCTAACGGCGATGACACAGAGGAACTCTCAATGAAAGCACCAATGTCGGTGTCAAAACTGGCGGATCTCGGGTAGGGGGTCCCGAACTGTGCGTCTAAGGCAGATGGTAACAGGAGGCAGGGGACACGATGTTTTACCCAGGTTCGGGCCCTCTTGATGGAGGTAAAACCCTACGTCCTGCTTGATTTATTCTTGATGATATGAGTATTACAAGAGTTGATCTACCACGAGATCGGAGAGGCTAAACCCTAGAAGCTAGCCTATGGTATGATTGTATGTTGTCCTACAGACTAAAACCCTCCGGTTTATATAGACACCGGAGGGGGCTAGGGTTACACAAGGTCGGTTACAAAGGAGGAGATATACATATCCGTATTGCCTAGCTTGCCTTCCACGCCAAGTAGAGTCCTATCCGGACACGAGACGAAGTCTTCAATCTTGTATCTTCATAGTCCAACAGTCTGGCCAAAGGATTTAGTCTGGCTGTCCAGAGACCCCCTAATCCAGGACTCCCTCAAGGCCCCTGGCTTGTATTATTTCATTTTGTGTCTAGAGTTGTGTTGTGATATCTTCCTGTGAGTCCCTGATCTTGATCATACACATTTGCATGTATGATTAGTGTACGATTGAATCTGGGGCCTCACAAGTTGGTATCAGAGTTGACTGCTTGTAGGTAGCCCCCTTTCCAACTCCTTGGCCAAAGTTGAGTCTAGTCACTGAATTTTTTTACTAACATGGCTGTGTGCCTTACGGGCCCACGTCGTCATTGGATGGTACTAGGATCTTTTACTTCTCGTCTATACTCTGGGACTCTGATCTCTCCCATTCGGGTTAAACGAATATACTAACTCTAACATTAGGATCCCGTGACCACATTCACCCCAAAGTTGGATAAGCCATAGCTATTCCTTAGAATAGTATCTTGAATAGTACACACACTATCATGTTGACTACTATGTGGTATCCATCGTACCTCTTTCATTATGCACGTTTCATCATGAATGATCCTTTATCTCTACAAATGCTCGATGCTGAACTACCCCCTTTTACATGTTAGCAAGCTGGTTAGACCCGCTGGTCGTGGCCGTGGTGACAACGCTCCACCGCCGCCTGAATTTATGGTCGGAGTGATGCATCAGTTTGAGCTGAACCGCCAGTTCATGGAAGGAATGATGGCTCAGTTTTCTCGTCCGAATATGAATCAACAACCAGCCCCAGTAACTTTGCAGGAGTTCATGCGGCTCAACCCGACCATCTACCGTAGCTCAACTCAGCCCCTTGATGCTGATCACTAGCTCCACGACATCACGTATGAGATGGAGTGTGCTAGTATGGCCCTTGTTAGCTATGTCGCCTTTGCATCATTCTTTCTGAAGGGTCCCGCTGCTCAATGGTGGGACAGCCACATGCGTACCCTACCTGCTAGAATGATCATCACTTGGCCAGATTCCCAAGCCACTTTCCATGCCTGCTTCATTCCTCAGGGAATCATGGAGTGGAAGAAGCACGAGTTTCGCAACCTCACCCAAGGCAACAAGACAGTTGATTCTTATCAGCGGGAATTTCTGGACTTGTCATGTTATGTTGAAGAAGACATTGCAACTGATACTCATAGGCAAGAAAAGTTCCTTGATGGACTTTACCCTGATATCAAGCTAGCACTTCTCGTTCATGACTTTGCCGACTTCAACACCTTGGTGAAAAAGGCTATTCAGGTTGAGACTGGTCTTCAGGAACACCAGGGATCTCTCAGGCACAACCGTGACGCTGGCTCATCTTCGGGCCCGTCAGCATAGAAGCGTCGAATATGGATCCCCCCACAGCATGTACCGTCCAACAGTACCTACACCAAGGCAATCCTATGTAGCACCCCGTCTGCCTCCACCACCACTGAGGCAACCTCCTCGAAATATACCACCCCAAGCACCTACTCCCAATCCCAATGATGGCCTATGCTTCAAGTGTGGCCTTGCAGGTCACCGTTCCAGAAACTATCCTCAGAATAAGAACCAACTAGTTTTTCCTGCAGCCGTGGAAACAATCAGCCCCGCAACAACAATGCCAAGCCTTATGGTCGTGGTCAGGCTAACAACATTGATCTGAATGAAGGTCAAGACCAGCCTGCTACTATGATGGGTACTCTCCTTGTTAATTCAGTACCAGTTGATGTTTTATTCGATATAGGAGCATCACATTCTTTCATATCAGATGATTTTTCATTCATGCATGGCATTAAATACGAAGGGATGCACATTCCCTTAGTGGTAAACACCCCCGTGGGCCAATGTCGAACCACCTTGGTTAGCCACAACGTCGTCATTGAGATTGAAGGATTAGAGTTTCATGCCTCTCCCATTATCCTAAAGTCTTCCAGTATTGACCTCATTCTAGGAATGGGTTGGTTGAAAGCACATACTGCTTCTATGGTTTGTGCCACTAAAACCGCTCACCTCCTACATCCTTCTAATGAGATAGTAAGCTATCATGCTCGACTTGTTCGAAATGCTGAAGCACAGCTTTGTGCCTTGAATGCGTTGAATGCAACACCTCTTGAGGGCATTGAACACATTCCAGTCGTTCTCGAATTCCAAGATGTCTTTCCAGAAGAACTCCCAGGGATACCTCCTACTTGGGCTATCGAGTCCGTCATCGACTTGAAACCAGGCACCGTTCCTATCACCAAACGGCCCTACAAGATGCCACCTCATGAACTCCTTGAGCTTAAGGAGGAAATCATCAAATCTCTTCATAAGGGTTTCATTCGTCCAAGTTCCTCTACTTGGGGAGCACCTTCTCTCTTCGTCAAGAAGAAGGACGGAACAGATCGTTTGGTCTAAGATTACCATCCTATCAACCAGGCAACTATTCAAAACAAATATCCGCTTCCTCAGATCAATGGTGTGCATGATCAACTGGCTGGTTCATCGATATGCTCTAAACTCGACTTGAGGTTGGGTTACCACTAGATCCGTGTTCGTGAAGAGGATATTCCAAAGACCGCATTCGTCATCCATTATGGTTCTTACGAGTACACCGTCATGTATTTTCGCTTGACCAATGCTCCAGCCAGATTCTCCCATCTGATGAACTACATATTCATGGATTACCTTGACAAGTTCGTTGTGGTCTATCTGGATGATATCCTGGTATACTCGGAGAACAAAGAAGAACATGTTGAACATCTTCGTCTTGTTTCGGAAAAGCTTTGAGAGCATCAACTTGATGCCAAGTATTCCAAGTGTGAATTCTGCCTGCCCGAAGTCACCTACCTTGGTCCTATAATCTCCAAGGATGGTATTGTCGTCAAGCCAGAGCGAGTTCAGGCTGTTCTTGACTGGTCCCCTCCGAAGACTGTCAAGCAAGTCAGAAGCTTTCTCGGACTCGCTAGCTATTGCCGCCGTTTCGTCGAGAACTTCTCCATGATCGCCAAGCCCCTGACTAATCTGCTTCACTAGGGTGTTAAGTTCGATTGGACACACTGAAGGAAATATGCCCTAGAGGCAATAATAAAGTTGTTATTTATATTTCCTTATATCATGATAAATGTTTATTATTTATGCTAGAATTGTATTAACCGAAAACTTAGTACATGTGTGAATACATAGACAAACATAGTGTTCCTAGTATGCCTCTACTTGACTAGCTCGTTAATCGAAGATGGTTAAGTTTCCTGACCATAGACATGTGTTGTCATTTGATGGACGGGATCACATCATTAGAGAATGATGTGATGGACAATACCCATCCGTTAGCTTAGCATTATGATCGTTTAGTTTTATTGCTATTGTTTTCTTCATGACCTATACATATTCCGCTGACTATGAGATTATGCAATACCCGAATACCATAGGAACACCTTATGTGCTATCAAATTTCACAATGTAACTGGGTGATTATAAAGATGCTCTACAGGTGTCTCCGATGGTGTTTGTTGAGTTGGCATTGATCGAGATTAGGATTTGTCACTCCGAGTATCAGAGAGGCATCTTTGGGCGCTCTCGTTAATGCACATCATTATAAGCCTTGCAAGCAATGTGACTAATGAGTTAGTTGCGGGATGATGCATTATGGAACGACTAAAGAGACTTGTCAGTAATGATATTGAACTAGATATGATGATATCGATGATCGAATCTCGGGCAAGTAACATACCGATGACAAAGGGAACAACGTATGTTGTTATGCGGTTTGACTGACAAAGATCTTCATAGAATATGTAGGAGCCAATATGAGCATCCAGGTTCTGCTATTGGTTATTGACCGACGATGTGTCTCGGTCATGTCTACATAGTTCTCGAACCTGTAGGGTCCGCACGCTTAACGTTCGATGACGATTTGTATTATGAGTTATGTGATTTGATGACCGAAGTTTGTTCGGAGTCCCGGATGAGATCACAGACATGACGAGGAGTCTCGAAATGGTCGAGAGGTAAATATTCTTATATTGGAAGGTTATATTTGGACGTCAGAATGGTTTCGAGAGATTCGGGTATTTTTCCGGAGTACCGAGGGGTTACCGGAACCCCCGGGGAAATATTGGGCCAACATGGGCCTAACGGAGAGAGAGGGAAGCCCGAGGGGGTGGCCGCGTGCCCCCTCCTTGGGAGTCCTAATAGGACAAGGAGGAGGGGCGGCTGATGAAGCTATGTACCTAGGGTAGGGTCATGGATCTGTCCAACATACCCTCCCCAAGGACATCTCTACAAAGAATCAGAAGCAGTCGAAGAGAAACCATCATCCACTTGGGCATGAAGATGTGCTCACTCGACCACCTTGAATACACTCGACCACCTTGAAGACGCTCGACCACCAGAAGATGAGAAGCCCTCCACTCTATAACGGTCAGGACATAAACCGTAGCTTTATGGGCATTTACACCATTTTATTGCAGACGTTACCAGTAATGCCCCTCCTTTATGAGCATTGAACCTTGTGTAATAGAGGGGAGCTAGGGTCCTGGCGTACTCTATATAAGCCGCCCCCCTCCTCTGGGACAAGGGTTGGCAATTTCTGTAATTCACACACATATATTCAGTCGACCGCCTCCGGGCTCCGAGACGTCAGGCTCTTACTTCCTCCGAGAAGGGCCTGAACTCGTAAAACTCGTGTGTACAACTCCTCCATAGCTAGGATCTTGCCTCTACATTCCTACCCCCTATTCTACTGTCAGTCTTAGAACCACGACAGTTGGCGCCCACCGTGGGGCAGGTGTCTTAGCGACTTGTTGGAGAAGTTGCAATTTTTCCGATCCCCTTCATCATGGTTTCAGGCGGAGGTTTGGCTGAGGGCCGCGAGATCCGTCTCGGCGCGTTCGTGTTTGTCGCCGATGACTCCGCTTGGCTTCAGGAGGCTCCACTCGACGTCGACGTGCTCCCCGCTCGCGGGGCGACGCACTTTCGTGCGTGCGTCTGCGGCGTCCTTCTGCGGCAACCGTCGACCCAGTACCAGTCGACTCCAGCAGCTTTCCCCCTTCCTGCGACCCATCGGAGCAAACGCTCCGGTTGGTCGAGGCTTCAGCGGTTGGTGAAGCATGCGGTGGCCCGCCAGTCGGCCACCCCTCAAGTTGCGGCGATCGAGCCCGACGAAACTCTCTACGGCCTATTCGATCTGTCGACTGGCTCCGTAGAGACCGCATCCGAGTGCGACAATAGCGACCCGGCGGCGGAAGTTTTGACGGTCAACGGAGCACGCAGCCCTCCTGGCTTCAACCGAGAAGACGGAGGCGGCGGGAACGGCGATCCGTCGCACGTTCACGAGGAGTACCGGCCCGAACCCCTCCTCTCGCAGTAGAGGAAGGAACTTCGTCGCCGGAACATGGATGCATTGCATACTCCTATTGTTGGAGAAACCCCCGAGGCCCAGGCCTTGGAGCAGGCGTGCTTGGCCAATCTAGCTGAGCACACTCAATTGGAGAACCTCCAGCGCGCGCTCGACGATCGCGCTCGGCAGCGCACTCCCGAATGCAGTCGATGCCAACCTTTTCCACCTCCGACTCAGGTATACCGAACCCTGATCCAGAATCTGGCAGCTGCCGCCCGGATAGCGGAGTCGATCCAACCCTCCCAGTCAGAAGCTGGTCGAGGCCTGATGCAGATCCGAGCCTTGCTCCGGGCAGTGGGAGAACAGAATACGGTTGTATCTCAGTCACAGAATAGGATCCACAGTAGATCCGTGATTGCAGACACAGTTCACTCGGCCCATAGCCCAAGATCGCCTCCGAGGCGTGAGGGACATGGGGATCGACGAGATCAGTATAGAAACTGAGAGCAGTATGATCACCGAGTCGACCGTGATGACCGCCGTCGAGTGCCCACACCTCCCTCGAGGAGTGGGTCGTACGTGCCTTGGCAACATGAAGACAGACGCCCTCACAGTGTTGGGCGAGGTGTTCCAGTCGACCCCAGGGAGCCAGGCTTTGATGCGAGATCTATTCTCGTGTAGGGCTTGGTCGACAGAAATTGAGCTCACCGAGAGGACCATGAAAGAGATCCACAAACCAGCAACAGGGTGCATGTCTCTGGTCCAGAATGCTTCAGTTGAGCTATCAGAGCCGCGGTGATTCCCCCCAACTTCAGGTTGGCGTCTGGAGTTAGTAAGTTCACCAGAGAGTCCAAACCTGACACTTGGCTTGAAGACTACCGAGTGGCTGTCCAGATTGGTGGCGGCAATGATGAAGTGGCCATGAAACACCTTCCTTTGATGTTGGAGGGCTCAGCTAGAGCATGGCTGAATCAGTTAGCGCCTGGCAGCATCTATACTTGGGAAGATCTCGCCCGAGTGTTTGTCAGAACATTCGAGGGCACTTGCAAACGGCCGGCAGGTTTGACAGAGTTGCAGTGTTGTGTTCAGAAGCCGAATGAAACTTTGAGGGATTATATCCAGAGATGGATCACCCTACACCACATGATAGAAGATGTGTCAGATCATGAGGCAATTTGTGCCTTTAAGGAAGGCGTCAGGTATCGAGAGTTGAATATGAAATTCGACCGGACAGGAAATATGACTCTGGCTCGGATGATGGAAATTGCCACCAAGTATGCCAATGGTGAAGAAGAAGAGCGACTCCGGAGTGGCAAGCACAAAGTAGTCGCCCACGAAGCCGGAGGAGGAAACTTCGGTCGGAAACAGAAGCGCAAGGCCGAGCCAGCTGCTCCACGTGAAGCCTTGGCTGTGGTTCAAGGAAAGTTCAAGGGGAAGCCCAAAGGGCCATGGAACCCCAAGAAAGTAAAAGATCAAGATGGGAATGACGTGTTGGATTTGCTGTGCCATATCCACACCAAAAAAGATGAAGAAGGCCAATTCATTTACTCGAAGCACACCACTCGGCAGTGTCGCCTCCTAATCCAGCAGTTCCGAGAGAAACAACCCAAAGAAAAAGAGAATGAGGCAGACAAGGCTGAGGATGAGGGTGAGGATGATGATGGTTATCCCCACGTGAATTCCACTCTGATGATTTTTGCTGATGTTGAGAGCAAAAGTCGATTGAAAGTCATCAATAGGGAAGTGAACATGGTCGCTCCGGCGACACCCAGTTACTTGAAGTGGTCGCAGACTGCCATTACATTCGACTAGTCTGATCATCCAGCGCACATCACCACCCCTGGGAGGCAAGCACTGGTGGTCGACCCGGTGGTCGAAGGCACTCGACTGACAAAGGTCCTAATGGACAGTGGCAGTGGCCTGAACATACTGTATGCAGAAACATTGAAAGGAATGGGCATTCCGATGTCTAGACTCAGTGAAAGCCATATGAGTTTCCATGGGGTCATTCCAGGCAAGAAGGCTGCATCCCTCGGTCAGATTGCACTCGACGTGGTTTTCGGTGATTCCAGAAATTACCACAGACAAAAGTTGACATTTGAAGTTGTAGATTTCCAAAGTGCTTATCATACAATTCTGGGCAGGACATCTTACGCACAGTTTATGGCTCGACCATGTTACGTGTACCTCAAACTGAAGATGCCTGGTCCCAGAGGAGTGATCACTATCTCTGGTAACCGGAAGAAGGCAGAAGAGTGCTTCCAGAAGGGCTCAAAGATTGCAGATGCCTAGATGGCCATGGTAGAATTGCAAGAATACCAGAAAATGCAGATCCAAGTGACTTGCTGCGAGCCAAGAAGCCATCCACAGATTCAGCATTCCAGTCGTCTGGTGAAACGAAGTCGATTCACATTCACCCGGCGGATCCCAATGCAGCTCCGACTCACATTTCCACCACACTCGACTCCAAATAGGAAGAAGCGCACATGCAGTTCCTCCGTGAGAACTGGGACATCTTTGCATGGAAGCCTTCTGACATGCCGGGTGTTCCCAGGGGACTGGTTGAGCATCGTTTGCGAGTCGACCCAAAGGTGAAACCAGTCAAAGAGCATCTTCGACGGTCCGCCGTCCAGAAAAGAAAGGCAATCGGTGAAGAGGTGGCTCGGCTTTTGGCGGCTGAGTTTATCCGAGAGATTTATCACTCCGAGTGGTTAGCCACTCAGATCATTGACCTACTGACTAACCTTGCCGAAACCTTTGCCAACCTCAGAAGGTATGATATCAAGCTCAATCCATCAAAGTGCAAGTTTGGAGTTCCAGGCGGAAAGTTACTCGGTTTTCTTGTTTCCGAACAAGGAATCGATAATAACCCAGAGAAAGTAGGCGCTATACTCCGAATGAAACGCCCTGTGCGTGTGCATGATATCTAGAAGCTTCCTGGTTGCTTGGCCGCCCTAAGTCGATTCATTTCTCGCCTCAGTGAAAAGGCGTTGCCTCTTTACCGACTGATGACGAAATCAGACAAGTTCGAGTGGACCCCAGAAGCTGATGCAGCGTTTGCAGAGCTAAAAGCCCTGCTTTCCACCCAGCCGGTGCTTGCTGCTCCAATCAGCAAAGAGCCTCTACTACTTTGTATAGCAGCCACTGGACAAGTCGTCAGTACAGTACTTACGGTCGAGCGGGAAGAAGAAGGAAAAGCTTATAAGGTTCAATTCCCAGTTTATTATATTTCTGAAGTCCCGACCCCGTCAAAGCAGAGATATCCTCATTATCAGAAGCTTGTCTATGGGATTTACATGACCACGAAGAAAGTTGCACACTATTTATCGGATCACTCTGATACAGTCGTCAGCGACGCTCCATTGTCAGAGATTCTGCATAACAGAGATGCAACTGGTCGAGTGGCCAAATGGGCGATTGAACTCCTTCCCTTGGATATCAAGTTTGGGGGCAAAGAAAGCTATCAAGCCCAAGCAATAGCAGATTTCCTCGCCGAGTGGATCGAACAGCAACTGCCGACTCAAGTTCACTCTAAGCACTCGACCATGTTCTTTGACGGATCCAAGATGCTGAACGGTTCAGGTGCTGGAGTAGTTCTGGTATCCCCCCGAGGAGACAGACTCAGATATGTCCTCCAGATTCACTTTGATTCCTCCAACAATGAAGCAGAATACGAAGCACTCCTGTATGGGTTGCGCATGGCCATCTCACTCGGCGTCCGTCGCCTCATGGTCTATGGCGACTCAGATTTGCTAGTTAATCAAGTGATGAAGGAGTGGGACGTCAGAAGCCCAGCCATGACTGGTTACTACAATGCGGTGAGAAAGCTTGAGAAGAAGTTTGAGGGGTTAGAACTCCACCAGATACCCCGACTGAAAAATCAAGCAGTCGACGATTTGGCAATGTGTTTGGCAGATAGGTTCCAAGAGAGAAGCCATTCCCGGCATTGTGTTTTTGGAGCATATTCACTCGCCGACAGTTTAGGAAGATCCTTTTACTGAAGAGCCCCCGCAACCTAAGAGCGCCACAGATCCTACTGAAGTCGAGGTCCCAGCCATGGCCGACCTGATCATGGAGGTTCTGGCCATTACTCCCGACTGGATGGTGCCCTACATTGCGTACATCCTCAGGAAAGAACTCCCAGAGGATGAAGAAGAGGCTTGACAGATCGTCCGTCGATCCAAGGCCTTTAGTGTGATAAGAGGGCAGCTGTTCAGGGAAAGCGTGACTGGAGTCGGTCAGAAATGCATAACACCAGAAGAAGGTCGAATGATCCTCAATGACATCCACTCGGGGACCTGTGGTCATCATGCGTCCTCTCGGGCCATCGTGGCTAAAGCATACCGAGCTGGATTCTATTGGCCATGCATAAATGAAATGGCGAAAGATATAGTCGACAGATGTGAAGGCTGCCAGTTTTACTCCGACATGTCTCACAAGCCAGCGTCAGCCCTGAAGACCATCCCCCTCATCTAGCCCTTTGTTGTTTGGGGACTGGATATGGTTGGACCACTGAGAACTGGCAGGAGCGGCTTCAATCATGTGCTCGTTTCAGTCGACAAGTTTACCAAATGGATCGAAGCTAAACCTATCAAGAACCTTGATGCTAGCAACGCTGTCAGTTTTATCAGAGAATTGACATTCAGATATGGAGTCCCACACAACATCATCACAAACTACGGATCGAACTTCGATTCCGATGAGTTCAGAGCTTTCTGCGCCTCTCAGGGCACTCGAGTCGACTATGCTTCCGTCGCTCACCCGCAGTCGAACGGACAAGCAGAAAGAGCCATTGGCCTAATTCTCAAAGGACTAAAACCCCGACTGATGCGTGATCTCAAACACGCAGCAGGCGCTTGGGTTGATGAACTTCCGTCAGTTTTGTGGGGTATGAGGACAACTCCTAATCGGTCGACCGGACAAACTCCTTTCTTCTTAGTCTATGGAGCCGAAGCTGTTCTGCCAAGTGATCTGCTCCACAATGCACCCCGAGATGAGCTATTCTCCGAAGAGGAAGCAGAGCAGGCCCTGCAAGATTCAGTCGATCTCTTAGAGGAGGAAAGAGAGATGGCCTTGATCCGCTCGACCATTTATCAGCAAGACCCGCGTCGATTCCACGCCAGAAATGTGAGGGGTCGAGCCTTTCAAGAAGGAGACCTGGTTCTTCGAGTGGATCAACAGAAACCACACAAGCTTTCCCCGACTTGGGAGGGCCCCTTCATCATCACCAAAGTTCTCCACAACAGAGCATACCATCTTTACAGTATTGAGCATCAGAGAGATGAGCCACGAGCTTGGAATGCGGAGCTGCTCCGCCCCTTTTATACTTAAGCACTCGTTCGAATAAAATGTAATAAGAAACACCTTTGTAATTTGTTTATCAAAGACAAGAGCTTATGGTCCTAACATTCGATTGTTGTGTTCTTATTTACTTCTTAAATCCCCCAGTGGGTGGGCTTCTTCGCGAATCCGTTTCGCCTAAGTTTGAAAGAAAATCCTACCGAGTGGAGAGCAACCCTCCCACTCGGGGGCTTAGCTGCAGTCCAGCACTCGCCTAAGTTCTCCCACTAGGAGACTTAGCTGCAGTCCAGTACTCGCCTAAGTTTGAAAAAAATCCTACCGAGTAGAGAGCAACCCTCCCACTCGTGGGCTTAGCTGCAGTCCAGCACTCCCCTAAGTTGTCCCACTAGGAGACTTAGCTGCAGTCCAGTACTCGCCTAAGTTTGAAAAAATCCTACTGAGTGGAGAGAAACCCTCCCACTCGGGGGCTTAGCTGCAGTCCAGCACTCGCCTAAGTTCTCCCACTAGGAGACTTAGCTGCAGTCCAGTACTCGCCTAAGTTTGAAAAAATCCTACCGAGTGGAGAGCAACCCTCCCTCTCGGGGGCTTAGCTGCAGTCCAGCACTCGCCTAAGTTCTCCCACTAGGAGACTTAGCTGCAGTCCAGTACTCGTCTAAGTTTGAAAAAATCCTACCGAGTGGAGAGCAACCCTCCCACTCGGGGGCTTAGCTGCAGTCCATCACTCGCCTAAGTTCTCCCACTAGGAGACTTAGCTGCAGTCCAGTACTCGCCTAAGTTTGAAACATATCCCTATCCACGAGGACGACGAGGTGCAGGTCGACTGCAACCTTCTCCTTCGGAGCTACGTCACAAGTACAACATCCATTCCATCCCTATCCGTAAGGATGACGAGGTGCAGGTCGACTGCAACCTTCTCCTTTGGAGCTACGGCACAAGTACAACGTCCACTCCATCCCTATCTGCAAGGACGATGAGGTGCAGGTCGACTGCAACCTTCTCCTTTGGAGCTACGGCACAAGTACAACGTCCGCTCCATCCCTATCCGCAAGGACGACGAGGTGCAGGTCGACTGCAACCTTCTCCTTTGGAGCTATGACACAAGTACAATGTCCGCTCCATCCCTATCCGCGAGGACGACAAAGCGCGGGTCGACTGGAGCTGCCCCCTCAGAGCTGCATCTCCAACACAAAGACTATTCCAAGCCGTGAGCAAAGTCCATTCGAAGGCAATCGCAAGCGCATTCGGAGATAAACCAAATTCAGATAAATCTTAAGAGTTCCAAGCAGCAAATCAAAAGTGCTCGGGCATCAAGCCCGAAGGAGTTCAACGGTTACAGCAATCACTCGGCATTCCGAGGCAAATTTAAAGCAGATTCAAGTTTCGTAAGTTTGTTCACTTGGCCGGAGGAGGGCTGGCAGGCGCTACAAATGAGTCCAGGTCGATCCCATGAGCGATCCGAGTGGCGGCAGCAATGAAAGTCTCCATGAAGGATTGGAAGTCATTCTTTTTGGTGTTAGCGACTTTGATCGCAGCCAGCTTGTCTTCACGAGCTTCCTTGCAATGGACTCGCACCAAGGACAACGCCACATCAGCACCACACCGGGCGGAGGATTTCTTCCATTCTTGCACTCGGTCAGGTATCTCGTTCAGTCGAGTCATCAAGGATTCCAGGTCATTCTGAAGCGTCGCCCCCGGCCAAAGCGATGAGTCGATTCGGGAGACTACCTCCTTCAGGCGCGCGAGGTAGCTTGTGGCGCTGGCGATACGGGACTCCAGTCGGAGCATGTTCATTGCAGTTTCGTCGCAGACTGGAGAAGCGATAGGGTCCAGACCCATTTCGACCCTTCCAGTTTCCTCGTCGAAGTCTTGACAGAATTCTGCAACAAAAAATTAGTCAATCGACCGAGCAAGGTCCGATCGCAAGCATCACACAGTCGGATTAAAAGAAATACCTTCCAGCGTGAGATAAAGCTTCTTGGCAAGAGTCCTCAAATAAGCTTCTGTGTCATTCCTCTTGCGGATCACAGACTCCAGCTTTTCATTCAGGACGACCTTGTCCTTCTTCAGACTGGTCACTTCGCGGTTAGCTTCATTAAGACAAGATTTCAGTTTGGTCACCTCTCCTTCTAGCGTTCCGATTGAAGCAAGCTTCTGGTCTGCGAGAGCAGTTTTATATTGGGCTGCTTTTTGCGCGGCGGCGAGGTTCGAGTCCTTCTTCTCCAGAGCCAACTTCATTTTCTCTGCAAAAGAAGCAATCGAATCAAAGAAGAGATCAAAGAAATGTATTGAAAGTCAGTCGACAGTCAGTTACCTTCCATACCAGCGGCTTCGTCTTGAGCTTTCTTCGGGTTCTGCTGGGCTAATTCCAAGTCGAGGTTGAGTTGCCTCTGCTTCTCCTCAAGTTCAGAAAACTTAGAAATGAGAGTGCAAGACTTCTGCAGAAGGCAAAAGACGGATCAGTCGATAAGATCAAAAGTTGTTTACTTCCGAGTGAATAAAACCTAAAGAAGTTCTCTTAGACCCCAGCCGACTACACACAGTCGACTGCGGTCTCAGGGGCTACACCCAGCGGGTGCACTTGGCGTGCCCCCGCTGACTAAGACTCAACTCGACCAGTCCGCCCGGCCCAAAAAAACTGCTCAGACCCCTGTCGACTGCCAGCAGTCGACTGCGGTCTCGGGAACTACACCCAGTGGGTGCACTTGGCGTGCCCCCACCGGTTCAGATCCCACTCACCCAGACCGAGTGGAAGAATGAAATTACTCGACCGGTCCGCCTGATTCGAGTGTAAAGAGGACAAAAGAAAGGAAAGAAGAACTCAGACCCCAGTCGAATGCCAGCAGTTGACCGCAGTCTCGGGGACTACACCCAGTGGGTGCACTTAGCGTGCCCCCACCGGTTCAGATCCCACTCGCCCAGACCGAGTGGAAGAATGAAACTACCAAAAACAACAAAACACCCAGTGGGTGCTCTAATTCGACGCAAACAACAGCAGACTGTGTAGAAGAAGATTTTTTCGAGTAACATTTCCTCACAGAGCAAAAACAGTGGGAAAGTCTACTCACCTGGACATTGGCCCGAAGGGCAGCACTGGCGTCGTAGGCAGCCTGGCTGTTCTCATGCACCGTCTTCACCCGCTCCATCATCATGTTAGCTTGTCGGATGGCTTCTGCAGCCGCTTCCAACTGGTTGTCCGGGACGGGATAGCTGGTGAAAAACTGAGCAGACGACCCAGGTGCGGCGGCTTGGAGCTCCGTGGTGTGGAGTTGGACGACTAAAGGAATCATAGGTGCAATCGGCGGTGTGAGGTGCTCACTAGACAAAGGTGCAGCGAAGGACACAGAAGCCCTGCCCGCGTCTTCAGGTTGACGGACGAGAGGTGTCGTAGTGGGTTCTTGCCAAGACATCCTACCAGCGGCTACCTTCTTGCTTTTCCTGGGCTTAAGAGCCACATCTTCATCGTCATCTCAAAGATCGATGACGTTGGGTGGAGCTGCAAGGCAGATCATTCAACCCCAAGTCAGCCACTCAAACGCAATCGACCAAAGAATCAAGAACAAAATCGCAAGAGTTTATACCTGGGTTGGAGGTTATTGCATCTTCCATTTCCTCATCCCGGTATTGGAGAGAAGAGGTCCCTGACGTAGCAGCACTGCAAAGACCCGTATTCAATCGGTTACGTCCAGTTAATTGAGTCGACGAGAAGGACAAGTCGGATGGTTACCCGGAGATAGTAGGAACGGTCACTTTGATCCTAGGCAAAGCTTTTGGCGGCTTGGAGGAGGTAGCTTTCGGCGCTGGAGGCGGCGCAACTTTGGACTATTTTGGAGCCTTTTTAGTCGGTGTCGGGGAAGACGTCCTAGGACGCTTCGAAGACTGACCAGTCGGCACGGCCACCAAGTTCGGAGCACTCGCCGGGTCGTGAGCGTGTTTGGATCTCGCCTCCCTGCGAGGGGGCGAGTCGACTTCTTCGTCATCGGTCGATTCGTCGCTCTCCTCATCCTCCTCAGCCTCCGAATGCTCCTCGCCGCTCTCGTCCCCGCTCGCTTCTTCCTCGGCGTCTTGGCCCTGCACTCCGTTGGGCATTGAGTACATGTCGATGAGGGCCTGAAAAGATAACGATCAAAGGAAATTCAGTCGACCATAAACAAGATATCACGAATCGGAAAGATACTTGATAAAACAGAACTATACCTGCTCCGGCTGGTGCCAGTTATCGAATGGAATCACCCTCCTAGACCCCCGAGGGTTGTCTTTGTTGCTGGTGATCCCCATCAACCACTTCTCCAAGGTATCCTCGCTGACATGCTCTGGGTGGATCCGAGTGGAATCCTTGAGCCCAGAGTACATCCACATCGGATGATCACGCGCCTGAAGCGGTTGGATGGGTCGACCGAGAAAGACCTCCAGCAGGTCCATCCCGGTCACCCCGTCGCGGACGAGTTGGACGACCCGCTCGACCAACACCTTGACCTGCGCCTTCTCTTCTAGAACTACCTTCAGGGGGCAGGCTTCTCCACTCGGGCTAAGGAAAAGGGAGGAAGTCCGGTCAACTGACCCGGGGTCGGCTGATCCTTGCAGTAGAACCAAGTCGACTGCCAGCCCCGGACCGAGTCAGGAAGAATCATGGCTGGGAAAGTACTCTTGCTCCTCATCTGGATCCCCAGACCCCCGCATATCTGGATCACTTGTGTCTTCTCGTCACTCGACTTGGCCTTTTTGACCGATTGGGAGCGGCAGGTGAAGATGTGTTTGAAAAGACCCCAGTGCGGTCGACAGCCCAAGAAGTTTTCACACATCGACATGAAAGCGGCCAGATAGACTACGGTGTTTGGAGTGAAATGGTGGAGTTGAGCCCCAAAGAAGTTCAAAAAAACCTGAAGGAAAGGATGGGGAGGCAGTGAGAATCCGCGATCTACATGGGTCGCGAGGAGAACACACTCACCCTCCCTTGGTTGCGGCTCGGTTTCGTTCCCCGGGAGCCGTGCCGACTTGTGGGGGATCAGTCCCCCCTCCACCAGGTCGTCGAGGACGTCCTGGGTGATTGTCGAGCGGATCCAATCGCCCTGGATCCAGCCCGGCGGCAGGCCCGATCTCGACGAGGACCCGCCCCGGCTGGTCCGCTTGCCCTTCGGTTTTGCGGTCGCCTTCTTCGCGCGCTCCAGTGCCACCATCTTCTCTTTCCCCATGGCAATGGATCGAGCCCGAGCGAGAGTCCGGCGACGAGAGCAGAAGCGAGCGTGGCGGAGAGATTGGGAGAAGAAGAAGAGAAAATGGGAGCGCACGGGGTAGAGGCCTGGTCCGGGGCCTTTTATAAGGTCGACACCCGAGTGACTGACCGGTGGACCCAGGAGATCTAAACAAATCCTGCAACAGTCGCGCGTGCAGTACGTGGCGAAAAAGGTGGTGTGGGGATCGAGGAGACTTGCCTAATCCGTCCCGATAACCTCAGTTCTGTCCATCTGGCGCACTTCTCAAAATTTGAATCCTGCGAGATCCGCGGAGAGCAGAACAACCTGTCAGACTGAAGACAAACATCCTCTACATCATCATTCGGAATCCTGCCGTGAAAATTCACTCGATAAAAACCAAGAATGGACCAAGGCGACTAAGAAAGGAGTCGACGTCCTCACCTTAACTCATTGTTCCAGAACAAGATATACTCATAGCACAAAGAATGGGTCAGAAGTGTTGCCAACTCCTTCCCCACTCAAACCCTGATCCATTCGGGGGCTAATGATGAAGCTATGTACCTAGCGTAGGGTCATGGATCTGTCCAACATACCCTCCCCAAGGACATCTCTACAAAGAATCAGAAGCAGTCGAAGAGAAACCATCATCCACTCGGGCATGAAGATGTGCTCACTCGACCACCTTGAAGACACTCGACCACCTTGAAGACGCTCGACCACCAGAAGATAAGAAGCCCTCCACTCTGTAACGGCCAGGACATAAACCGTAGCTTTATGGGCATTTACACCACTTTATTGCAGACGTTACCAGTAACGCCCCTCCTTTATGAGCATTGAACCTTGTGTAACAGAGGGGAGCTGGGGTCCTGCGTACTCTATATAAGCCGTGCCCCTCCTCTGGGACAAGGGTTGGCACTTTCTATAATTCACACACATATATTAAGTCGACCGCCTCCGGGCTACGAGACGTAGGGCTGTTACTTCCTCCGAGAAGGGCCTGAACTCATAAAACTCGTGTGTACAACTCCTCCATAGCTAGGATCTTTCCTCTACATTCCTACCCCCTATTCTACTGTCAGTCTTAGAACCACGACAGCGGCACCCCCTTCCCTTTCCCTCTCCCTCTCCTTCCTATTCCCTCCGGTGGAAGAAAGGAAAAGGGGGGCGAATCCTATTGGGGAACGTAGCAATAATTCAAAATTTTCCTACGTGTCACCAACATCAATCTAGGAGATGCTAGCAACGAGAGAGAGAGGGAGTGCATCTTCATTGTTGGGGACGCGGTATTTCAAAATTTTCCTACGATCACGCAAGATCTATCTAGGAGATGCATAGCAATGAGAGGGGAGAGTGTGTCTACGTACCCTCGTAGACCGAAAGTGGAAGCGTTAAGTAACGCGGTTGATGTAGTCGAACGTCTTCGCGATCCAACCGATCAAGTACCGAACGCACGGCACCTCCACGATCTGCACACGTTCAGCTCGGTTACGTCCCATGAACTCTAGACCCAGCTGAGGCCGAGGGAGAGTTTCGTTAGCACGACGGCATGTTGACGGTGATGATGAAGTTACTGACGCAGGGATTCGCCTAAGCACTACGACAATATGACCGAGGTGGAAATCTGTGGAGGGGGCACTGCACACGGCTAAGAAATCAACTTGTGTGTCTATGGGTGCCCCTATCCACGTATACAAAGGAGGGAGGAAGAGGAGGACGGCCTAGGAGGGGCGCGCCTATAGGGGGAGTCCAACTAGGATTCCCAATCCTAGTTGGAGTCCCCTTCCGTTTCCAAGAGAGCAGAGAGGGAAGGAGTAGGAGAGGGAGAAGGAAAGAGAGGGGGCGCCGCCCCCTCCCTAGTCCAATTGGGACTTGCCATGGGGGGGGGCACCCCTTGAGGCCCTTCTCTCATTTCCCGTATGACCCATTAAGTTCCACTACTTCCCCCGGCGAATTCCCGTAACTCTCCGGTGCTGCAAAAAATACCCGAATCACTCGGAACCGTTTCGATGTCTGAATATAGCCTTCCAATGTATCGATCTTTACGTATCGACCATTTCGAGACTCCTCGTCATTCCTGTGATCTCATCCGGGACTCCAAACAACCTTCGGTACATCAAATCACATAACTCATAATACAAATCGTCATCGAACGTTAAGCGTGCGGACCCTACGGGTTCGAGAACCATGTAGACATGACCGAGACACATCTCCGGTCAATAACCAATAGCGGAACCTGGATGCTCATAGTGGCTCCTACATATTCTATGAAGAACTTTATCGGTCAAACCACATAACAATATATGTTGTTCCCTTTGTCATCGATATGTTACTTGCCCGAGATTCGATCGTCGGTATCCTCATACCTAGTTCAATCTCGTTACCGGCAAGTCTCTTTACTCGTTCCATAATGCATCATCCCGCAACTAACTCATTAGTCACATTGCTTGCAAGGCTTATAGTGATGTGCATTACCGAGAGGGCCCAGATACCTCTCCGACAATTAGAGTGACAAATCCTAATCTCGATCTATGCCAACTCAACAAACACCACTGGAGACACCTGTAGAGCATCTTTATAGTCACCCAGTTACGTTGTAACATTTGATAGCACACAAGGTGTTCCTACGGTATTCGGGAGTTGTATAATCTCATAGTTATAGGAAGATGTATAAGTTATGAAGAAAGCAATAGCAACAAACTAAACGATCACAGTGCTAAGCTAACGGATGGGTCATGTCAATCACATCATTCTCTAATGATGTGATCCTGTGTATCAAATGACAACTCATGTCTATGGTTAGGAAACTTTAAACATCTTTGATTAACGAGCTAGTCAAGTAGAGGCATACTAGTAACACTCTATTTTTCTATGTATTCACACATGTACTAAGTTTCCGGTTAATACAATTCTAGCATGAATAATAGACATTCATCATGATATAAGGAAATATAAATAACAAATTTATTATTGCCTCTAGGGCATATTTCCTTCAGTCTCCCACTTGCACTAGAGTCAATAATCTAGTTCACATCGCCATGTGATTTAACACCAATAGTTCACATCACCATGTGATTAGTTCACATCTCCATGTGACTAATACCCAATGGGTTTTACTAGAGTCAATAATCTAGTTCACATCGCTATGTGATTAACAGCCAAAGAGTACTAAGGTGTGATCATGTTTTGCTTGTGAGAGAAGCTTAGTCAATGGGTCTGTCACATACAGAGCTGTATGTATTTTGCAATTTTTCTATGTCTACAATGCTCTGCATGGAGCTACTCTAGCTAATTGCTCCTACTTTCAATATATATCCAAAATGAGACTCAGAGTCATCCAGATCGGTATAAAAGCTTGCATCAGCGTAACGCTTTACGACGAACTCTTTATCACCTACATAACCGAGAAATATATCCTTAGTTTTCTATGGATAATTTTGACCGCTGTCAAGTGATCCACTCTTGGATCAATGTCGTACCCCCTTTCCAAACTCATGGCAAGTTACACAATAGGTTTGGTACACAACATATCATACTTTATAGAACCTATGGCTGAGGCATAGGGAATGCCTTTCAGTCTCTTTCTATTTTCTGCTGTGGTCGTGTTTTGAGTCTTACTCAACTTTACAACTTGCAATGCAGACAAGAACTCCTTCTTTGACTGTTCCAGTTTGAACTACTTCAAAATCTTGTTAAGGTATGTACTCATTGAAAAATGTTATCAAGCATCTTGATCTATCTCTATAGATCTTGATGCCCAATATGTAAGCAGCTTCACCGAGGTCTTTCTTTGAAAAACTCCTTTCAAACACTCCTTTATGCATTCCAGAAAATTCGACATCATTTCCGATCAACAATATGTCATCCACATATAATATCAGAAATGCTACAGAGCTCCCACTCACTTTCTGATAAATATAGGCTTATAGGCTTCTCCAAAAGTCTGTATAAAACCATATGCTTTGATCACACTATCAAAGCGTATATTCCAACTCCGAGAGGCTTGCACTAGTCCATAAATGGGTCGCTGGAGCTTGCAGACTTTGTTAGTACCTCTTGGATCGACAAAACCTTCTGGTTGCATCATATACAACTCTTATTTAAGATATCCATTAAGGAATGCAGTTTTGATATCCATTTGCCAAATTTCTTAATCATAAAATGTGGCAATTTCTAACATGATTCGGACAGACTTAAGCATCGCTACGGGTGAGAAGGTCTCATCACAGTTAACTCCTTGAACTTGTCGAAAACCTTTCGCAACAAGTCGAGCTTTGTAGACAATAACATTACCGTCAGCGTCAGTCTTCTTCTTGAAGATGCATTTATTCTCTATGGCTCACCGATCATCGGGCAAGTCAATCAAAGTCCATACTTTGTTTTCATACATGGATCCTATCTCAGATTTCATGGCCTCAAGCCATTTCGCGGAATCCGGGCTTGTCATCGCTTCCTCATAGTTCGTAGGTTCGTCATGGTCTAGTAACATGACTTCCAGAACAGTATTACCGTACCACTCTGGTGCGGACCGTACTCTGGTTGACCTGCGAGGTTTGGTAGTAACTTGATCTGAAGCTTCATGATCATCATTGTTAGCTTCCTCACTAATTGGTGTAGGAATCACTAGAACTGATTTCTGTGATGAACTACTTTCCAATTCGGGAGAAGGTACAATTACCTCATCAAGTTCTACTTTCCTCCCACTCACTTCTTTCGAGAGAAACTCCTTCTCTAGAAAGGATCCATTCTTAGCAACAGATATTTTGCCTTCGGATTTGTGATAGAAGGTGTACCCAACAGTTTCCTTTGGGTATCCTATGGAGACACATTTCTCCGATTTGGGGAACGCGGTATTTCAAAAATTTCCTACGATCATGCAAGATCTATCTAGGAGATGCATAGAAACGATAAGGGAGAGTGTGTCTACGTACCCTCGTAGACCGAAAGTGGAAGCGTTAAGTAAAGTGGTTGATGTAGTCGAAAGTCTTTGTGATCCAACCGATCAAGTACCGAACGCACGACCCCTCCGCGATCAGCACACGCTCAGCTCGGTGATGTCCCATGAACTCTAGATCCAGTAGAGGCCGAGGGAAAGTTTCGTTAGCACGACGGTGTGTTGACAGTGATGATGAAGTTACCGACGTAGGGCTTCGCCTCAGCACTACGACAATATGACCGAGGTGGAAATCTGTGGAGGGGGCACCGCACACGACTAGGAAATCAACTTGTGTGTCTATGGGTGCCCCCTGCCCACGTATATAAAGGAGGGAGGAAGAGGAGGCCGACCTAGGAGGGGCGCGCCTATAGGGGTGTCCAACTAGGATTCCCAATCCTAGTTGGAGTCCCCTTCCTTTTCCAAGAGAGGAGAGAGGGAAGGAGTAGGAGAGCGAGAACGAAAGAGAGGGGGGCAACGCCGCCTCCCTAGTCCAATTCGGACTTGCCATAAGGGGCGCGCGGCCACCCCTTGAGGCCCTTCTCTCCTTTCACGTATGGCCCATTAAGGCCCACTACTTCCCCCGGCGAATTCTCGTAACTCTCCGGTACTCCGAAAAATACCCGAATCACTCGGAACCTTTTCGATGTCCGAATATAGCCTTCCAATATATCGATCTTTACGTCTCGACCATTTTGAGACTCCTCATCATGTCCGTGATCTCATCCGGGACTCTGAACAGCCTTCGGTACATCAAATCACATAACTCATAATACAAATCGTCATCGAACGTTAAGCGTGCGGACCCTACGGGTTCGAGAACCATGTAGACATGACCGAGAGACATCTCTGGTCAATAACCAATAGCGGAACCTGGATGCTCATATTGGCTCCTACATATTCTATGGAGATCTTTATCGGTCAAACCGCATAACAATATATGTTGTTCCCTTTGTCATCGATATGCTACTTGCCCGAGATTCGATCGTCGGTATCCTCATACATAGTTCAATCTCGTTACCGGCAAGTCTCTTTACTCGTTCCGTAATGCATCATCCCGCAACTAACTCATTAGTCACATTGCTTGCAAGGCTTATAGTGATGTGCATTACCGAGAGGGCCCAGAGATACCTCTCCGACAATCAGAGTGACAAATCCTAATCTCGGTCTATGCCAACTCAACAAACACCACTGGAGACACCTGTAGAGCATCTTTATAATCGCCCAGTTATGTTGTGATGTCTGATAGCACACAAGGTGTTCCTCTAGTATTCGGGAGTTGCATAATCTCATAGTCATAGGAAGACGAATAAGTTATGAAGAAAGCAATAGCAATAAACTAAATGATCATAGTGCTAAGCTAACGGATGGGTCATGTCAATCACATCATTCTTTAATGATGTGATCCCATTTATCAAATGGCAACTCATGTCTATGGTTAGGAAACTTTAACCATCTTTGATTAACGAGCTAGTCAAGTAGAGGCATACTAGTGACACTCTGTTTGTCTATGTATTCACACATGTACTAAGTTTCCGGTTAATACAATTCTAGTTTGAATAATAAACATTCATAATGATATAAGGAAATATAAATAAAAACTTTATTATTGCCTCTAGGGCATATTTCCTTCATTCATACCCTTGAAGATCGCTAAGCGGAGGCGTTACAAGAACGCGATTGATGGAGTCGTACTCGCGGCGATTCAAATCGCGGAAGATCCAATCAAGCGCCGAACGGACGGTGCCTCCGCGTTCAACACATGTACAGCCTGGGGACGTCTCCTCCTTCTTGATCCAACAAGGGGAGAGGAGAAGTTGAGGGAGAGCTCCGGCAGCACGACGGCGTGGTGGTGGAGCTTGCAGTTCTCCGGCAGGGCTTCACCAAGCACTACGGAGGAGGAGGAGGTGTTGGAGAGGGGGAGGGCTGCGCCAGGGGAAGGGTACGGCTGCCCTCCCACCCCCCTCTATTTATAAGGTGAAGGGAGAGTGGGCCGCACCCCCTAGATGCATCTAGAGGGGGGCGGTGGCCAAGGGGGGGACTTGCCCCCAAGTTAGGTGGGAGGCCCCCCACCACCTAGGGTTTTCAACCCTAGGCGCCTTGGGCCCTTGGGGGACGCACCAGCCCACCAAGGGCTGGTTCCCACCCTTATTCAGCCCACTTGGCCCATCGGGGCAGGTGGCCCCACCCGGTGGACCCCCAGACAGCTTTCGGTGGTCCCGGTACAATACCGATAACCCCGAAATTATTCCGGCGACTGAAACTGGACTTCCCATATATAATTCTTCACCAGCAGACCATTCCGGAACTCCTCGTGACATTCGGGATCTCATCCGGGACTCCGAACAACCTTCAGTAACCACATACTACTTCCCATAACAACTCTAGCGTCATCGAATCTTAAGTGTGTAGACCCTACGGGTTCGGGAACCATGCAGACATGACCGAGACATCTCTCCGGCCAATAACCAACAACGGGATATGGATACCCATGTTGGCTCCCACATGTTCCACGATGATCTCATCGTATGAACCACGATGTCGAGGATTTAATCAATCCCGTATACAATTCCCTTTGTCTATTGGTATGTTGCTTGCCCGAGATTCGATCGTCGGTATCTCTATACCTCGTGCAATCTCGTTACCGTCAAGTCTCTTTACTCGTTCTGTAACGCATGATCCCGTGGCTAACTCCTTAGTCACATTGAGCTCGCTATGATGATACATTACCGAGTGGGCCCAGAGATACCTCTCCGTCATACGGAGTGACAAATCCCAGTCTCGATTCGTGCCAACCCAACAGATACTTTCGGAGATACCTGTAGTGCACCTTTATAACCATCCAGTTACGTTGTGATGTTTGGCACACCCAAAGCATTCCTATGGTATCTGGGAGTTGCACAATCACATGGTCTAAGGAAATGATACTTGACATTAGAAAAGCTTTAGCAAACGAAGTACACGATCTTGTGATACGTTAGGATTGGGTCTTGTGTATCACATCATTCTCCTAATGTTGTGATCCCATTATTAACGACATCCAATGTCCATGGTCAGGAAACCATGACCATCTATTGATCAACGAGCTAGTTAACTAGAGGCTTACTAGGGACATATTACGATCTATGTATTCATACATGTATTATGGTTTTCGGTTAATACAATTATAGCATGAACAATAGACAATTATCATGAACAACGAAATATAATAATAACCACTTTATTATTGCCTCTAGGGCATATTTCCAACAAATCCTACTTGGAATAGGAGTCTAAGTAGGACTCCCCCCCATGGCACGCCCTTCCTAGCCGCCGGCCTCTCTCCCCCCTCCTTTATATACATGGGGCAGGGGGCACCCCAAAGACACAACAGACAATCTCTTAGTCGTGTGCGGTGCCCCCTCCATAGTTTAACACCTTGGTCATATCATCATAGAGCTTAGGTGAAGCCCTGCGCCGGTAACTTCATCATCACCGTCACCATGCCATCGTGCTGACGAAACTCTCCCTCGTCCCTCTACTGGATCAAGAGCTCGAGGGACGTCATCATGTTGAACGTGTGCTGAACACGAAGGTGCCGTACATTCGATACTTGGATCGGTTGGATTGTGAAGACGTTCGACTACATCAACCGCGTTACTAAACGCTTCCGCTTTCGGTCTATGAGGGTATGTGGACACACTCCCCTGTCTCGTTTTTATGCATCTCCTAGATAGATCTTGCATGATCGTAGGAATTTTTTTGAATTACTACGTTCCCCAACACGGACAAATGTCAGGAAAGTTTCCAGGCACTCAAGGACAAGCTGACTTCTGCCCCATTGCTTGCTCCCGCTAATTCTCACAAGGACTTCGTCATATATTGCAACGCTTCACGTCAAGGATTAGGTTGTGTCCTAATGCAAGAGCGCAGGATGATTGCTTATGCCCCTCGTCAAGTGTGTCCTCACGAAGAGAACTACCCAGTTCATGACCTCGAGTTTGATGCGGTTATCTATGCACTGAAGCTATGGCAATAGTACCTTCTCGGTAATCGTTGCGAGATCTTCACCGATCATCAGAGTCTGAAGTACCTGTTTACTCAGCCATATCTAAACCTCCGTCGGTAGCGATGGATGGAAGCTATTGTTGTCTACAAATGCGGTATATCCTACACCCCTGGCAAAGCTAATGTAATGGCTGATGCCCTGAGCCGCAAGTCTTATTGCAACAATCACAAGGTCTTCAAAGCTCAACCCCGCCTTTATGAAGAGCTATGCAAGCTGAACCTTCTACTAGTTCCACAGGATTCTCTGAATAACTTTGTCCTGGAACCAACTCTTCTGAAAGCTATTAAGTCTGCTCAAGCCAAAGATGCTCACGTTGATCTGATGAAAAAGGATCTTGCCTTAGAGAAATCCAGAGATTTCTCACTTGGTGAAGATGGAACCTTGTACTTCAGAGATTGCATTGTAGTACCCCGATTCGAGCTTATTACAGAGAAGGTGATGAAAGAAGCACATGACACCCCTCTCTCTATTCATCCAGGAAGTACCAAGATGTATCTAGACATCCGTCAGAAGTACTAGTGGTCTAAAATGAAGCAAGACATTGCTCGATATATCAAAGAATGTGACTTTTGTCGTCGCGTCAAAGCAAAACATCAGAAACCAGCATGACTTCTGCAACTGCTTCCGATTCCTGAATGTAAGTGGGATAAGATCCAAATAGACTATGTCACTAGCCTTCCCAAGTCTCAGAAAGGTAACGATGCTATGTTTGTCGTCATTGACCAATTCTCAAAGGTTGCTCACTTTCTGCCAGTCAAGGACACAATCACTGCTAGTCAATTAGCAAACTTGTATATCTCCAAAATTGTGTCACTCCATAGCATTCTGAAGGAGATCAGTTCAGACCATGGCAGCATATTCACTTCAAAGTTCTGGGATAGTTTCCAAGAGGCAATGGGAAGTCATATTACCTGGAGCACTGCTTATCATCCCCAATCCCAAGGCCAAGTCGAGCGAGTCAATCAAATCCTTGAAGATATGCTTCGGGCGTGTGTTATTTCTTTCGGCAAGAAGTGGGAAGAATCTCTCCCTTATGCGGAGTTCTCTTATAACAACAGCTATCAAGCCAGCTTGAAGATGGCCCCCTTCAAGGTTCTTTATGGACATAAGTGTCGAACCCCTCTGAATTGGTCAGAAACTAGGGAACGGACCTTTATTGGTCCGGACATTATTCAACAAGTTGAAGAGCAGGTTCGCATTGTCCGGGATTATCTCAAGGCGGCCCAGTCCCGCCAGAAGAGCAATTACAATCGTAAACACTAGGGTTCGACTTATCAACCTGGTGAGCAAGCTTATCTGCGTGTCACTCCTTTAAGAGGCACTCATCGGTTCGAAGTCAAGGGCAAGCTAGCTCCATGCTACATTGGTCCCTTCCGCATTCTGGCCCGTCGTGGGCTGGTGACTTATGAACTGGAGTTGCCACCTCAGTTCTCTCACGTCCATGATGTGAAGGACCCTGAACGTGAAGTGGATCTCGAATTGATTGAAGTTCAAGATGATCTCACTTGTAAAGAGCATTCGATCTGCATTCTTGAAGAAGCTGAATGTCGAACCCGCCATAAGGTTACCAAGTTCATCAAGGTGCAATGGTCGAATCATACTAAACATGAAGCCACTTGGGAACGCGAAGATAACCTCTATGCTGAATATCCTGATCTTTTCCCTTCTACCTCTTAATTCTCAAGACGAGAATTTCTTTTAGAGGAGGAGAGTTGTAACACCCCGGTGTAATGATGCTACAGTAAACCATGGGGTTAAGTTAATCATTTTGCTAAACAAGTGTTTGATCATCATTGTCTCCTATCTCTTTCAAATTCTAGTTGAATTCAATTTCAAATTCTAAATTGCCCGAACATGAAAACAAAAATGTTCATCATGTGGCAAATAATCACTTGTTAATATTGGTGGTGAACCAACATTTTTGCATAATGTCTAATTGCCCCAAACTAATTAAAACGGTGCTTAAAACATTTTTTTAAATGCTTTTTAATTTGTAAAATTATTAAACTATTTTATTTAAATACGAAACTAAATGTGGTTGTGGCCTAAACTATTCTATTTAGGAGCAAGTTTTGTATTTAATAAAACTAAAAAATAAAAAGAAAGAAGATCCCTGCCACTGGACCTAACCTACCTAGGCCGGCCCAGCCGGCCCACCTACCTTCACCCGAGCCAGCTTGCGTCCCCGGACGCATTCCCTGTACAACCGACCGGGGCACGACTGAGCATGCCCCATCACTCCAGCTCACCGATGTCGAGGGGGATAAGGCCCCCGACGCCTCGGGCTCCCCCTCACCACCCTACACTCACCTCACCCGCTCACTCCCCTCACCCTCTCCGCTCTCCCCCCTCTCGGATCCCCTTTCCCCCCCCCCCACCTCCATGACACGCTCGTCGCCGGCCACTGCGTCCTACCACGGCCACCGCCTCCCCAAAATATCTCCGACATGCCGTGCAACACCGCCGCCGTCCGCTGCTTCGACTCCACCACCTAGCACATGTCCGGAGAGCCTGCATTGACGTGGATGACCCCTTCTTCAACCTCGGACCTCCATCATCGCCGACATCGATTCTCTCCGCCGAGCCCTCACCGAGCCCGCATGCGCACACCTGCAGGGCCCGGTGAGCACCCGACATACTCCCCTCTCTCCCCGTGTCCTTGCGTGCTCTCTAGCTAGCCAGCCCCGCCCTCATGCTCCGGCCGTCGCTATGACTGTGCTACGTGAGCTGCTCGAGCTCTCCAGCTCCAGCGTGTGCGGTGGGCGCGCTCCAGAGCGCCCCTAACATCGAGCGCCACCACTAGCTCGCCCCCTAACCCGCTCCCGCCTCGTTTTGTCTGAAGGACGAACCCCTGCTGCCTTTGTTGCGCTCTGGTTGCCTCTGTTGCTACCCGCCCCGCGCTCCCAAACCGCTGCTGCCCCTCCCGACCGCCCTAGCGTGCTCTGGGTGTGCTGCAGGTCCCGCCCACCTACTAAACGCGCTCGCAAACACCTCGTATCGCGCCTCCGCCTGGTCCGTATGCGGCTGCCACCACAGCTCATCGCCGGCGTCCATGCCGGTCTCCTCCGCTCGTTTTGTCGCCACGATCGGACCCGCGGTGAAGCTGTCGTTCATAAACAACTGGCCGCACCCTGAACGGCTGCCCGGAGCCAGATTCTGGCGAGATCCGGCGTGTCTCCACTGCGGGAGCGCTCGCCGAAGGCTCCACAGGCGCCGGTGCCGTCGTGGCCGACCGGGGCCACCCCGTTAGGTCATTGCCCAGTGACACCAAGGGCCTGGCTGGCCTTGTTGACCCAGTCAGCATCGCCCAGTCACTGCCCGTGGGCCCCATTGACTAGTCAACTGGTCTGTTGACCGCTGAAGCACCAATGATGCCATGATGAAGTCATATTTCCTTTTCTGTTGAATTAGTTATTTAAAGTAATTTCAGTATATGTTTAAAACTTTGAAAATTAATAGCAATTAAATCGTAACTCGGATGAAAATGTTTTATATATGAATCCGTATAGGCGGTCCGTTCATATCTCACATGCCCCTAGCATGCTGAACATGGAACTTTTCCTCTCTTTTCCTTTGTGCGGAAAACGCCAAACACCGGAAAACCCTCCGGATGTTTTCCCTCTCCGTTTGCAACGCGTAGTACTAAGTTAGAACACACCTAGTTCTATTTTTCGTCATGTCATGCTTAGTGTTGCATCTGTTTGCTTATATTTACTATTTCTTCCCCCTCTTCTCTCCGATAGACCCCGAGGCCGATGATGCCCCGGTGATCGACTACATTGACAACGACACTTATTCCTTTTCAGCAAAGCTTCCAGGCAAGCAAACTCCCTTGAGCATTCCGATATCGCCCATTTCTTTCCTTCTCATGCTTGCACTAGAACTGCTACTGCTTTTTGTATGATCCTATTCTGATGCATAGCCTGTTTTTGTTGCCTACTTTCATACCTTGCCTGCTTATTCTAAGCTGCTTAGTATAGGTTGGTTAGAGATCCATCAATGACCACCACCTTGTCCCAGTTGCCCCTGCTTTTTGATTGATGACTTGATCAACATGAACGACGTCCGGGCCCCGACACTACACATCACCCCCTTAGTTGTATGACTCTGTAGAGTTACTATCGAGTGCCGAGGGTGATACCTCGCCACCACTTCTAATGTTAACCATGTAGTGTAACTATTCGGTCATGTTTATCGAGGGTGAATCCTCCTTCACCACTCCCGATAATGACTCTGTCGTGCAACCCCTCAAGTGTGGACCAACGAGGGTGATTCCTCCAAGTCCACCTTGACGGTTACATCGAGTGGGAATCCATCGAGGGTGATTCCTTAGGTTTCCCCCTTGCTATTTTGGACACACGGTTACTTTGACTTACCACAGAACCATGATCACATCAGGTCGGCCCCGAGGGGTACCCGCGAGTGATGTGAAGTCGGGTTGATCTACAGGATACCCGCAAGTTTTCCACGCGGCGCTACCGGCATTCTTAGACCTTGCCGCAAGTTCATGAGATGGGGCGACGGGATCACATGTCGTGGATCATTGATCATTAACGCACACTACCAAGACACTAACGGTTTGGATATTTGATCTGAGTAGGCCTCTGGCCTATTTCGCACTAACCACCACGCGGGAATAAGTATGGGCACTCTGCATCGTATGTATCAGCCGAAAGCTCACTGAAGTCAGCGATGGAGCGGCGCGCGCCGGGTTGGACTGCGTAAGCACTAGATAACCCACAAGTATAGGGGATCGCAACAGTTTTCGAGGGTAGAGTATTCAACCCAAATTTATTGATTCGACACAAGGGGGGCCAAAGAATATTCTAAAGTATTAGCTGCTGAGTTGTCAATTTAACCACACCTAGAAACTTAATATCTGTAGCAAGGTATTTAGTAGCAAAGTAATATGATAGTAATGGTAACGATAGCAAAAGTAATATTTTGGGTTTTGTAGTGACTGTAATAGTAGCAGCGGAAAAGTAAATAAGTGAAGAACAATATATGAAAAGCTCGTAGGTAATGGATCGGTGATGGAGAATTATGCCAGATGCGATTATTCATGCAACAATTATAACATAGGGTGACACAGAACTAGCTCTAATTCATCAATGTAATATAGGCATGTATTCCAAATATAGTCATGCATGCTTATGGAAAAGAACTTTCCTGACATCTTTTGTCCTACCCTCCCGTGGCAGCGGGGTCCTATTGGAAACTAAGGGATATTAAGGCCTCCTTTTAATAGAGTACCGGACCAAAGCATTAACACATAGTGAATACATCAACTCCTCAAACTACGGTCATCACCGGGAGTGGTCCCGATTCTTGTCACTTCGGGGTTGCCGGATCATAACGCATAGTAGGTGACTATAGACTTGCAAGATAGGATCAAGAACTCACATATATTCACGAAAGCATAATAGGTTCAGATCTGAAACATGGCACCCGGGCCCTAGTGACAAGCATTAAGCATAGCAAAGTCATAGCAACATCAATCTCAGAACATAGTGGATACTAGGGATCAAACCCTAACAAAACTAACTCGATTACATGATAAATCTCATCCAACCCATCACCGTCCAGCAAGCCTATGATGGAATTACTCACGCACTACGGTGAGCATCATGGAATTGGTGATGGAGGAAGGTTGATGATGACGATGGCGACGGATTCCCCTCTCCGTAGCCTCAAACGGATTCCAGATCAGCCCTCCCTAGAGAGATTAGGGCTTGGCGGCAGCTCCGTATCGTAAAACGCGATGAATCCTTCTCTCTGATTTTTTTCTCCCCGAACACGAATATATGGAGTTGGAGTTGAGGTCGGTGGAGCGTCAGGGGGCCCACGAGGCAGGGGGCGTGCCCCCACCCTCGTGGACAGGGTGTGGGCCCCTGACGTGGATTCTTCTTCCAATATTTTTTATATATTCCAAAAATAATCTCTGTTGATTTTCATGTCATTCCGAGAACTTTTATTTCTGCACAAAAATAACACCATGGCAATTTTGCTGAAAACAGCGTTAGTCCGGGTTAGTTCCATTCAAATCATGCAAGTTAGAGTCCAAAACAAGGGCAAAAGTGTTTGGAAAAGTAGATACGGCGGAGACGTATCAACTCCCCCAAGCTTGAACCTTTGCTTGTCCTCAAGCAATTCAGTTGATAATCTAAAAGTGATAAAGAAAAACTTTTACAAACTCTGTTTGCTCTTGTTGTTGTAAATATGTAAAGCCAACATTCAAGTTTTCAGCAAAGATTATGAACTAACCACATTCACAATAACATTTAGGTCTCATGTTTACTCATATCAATGGCATAATCTACTAGCGAGCAATAATAATAAATCTCGGATGACAACACTTTCTCAAAACAATCATAATATGATATAACAAGATGGTATCTCGCTAGCCCTTTCTGAGACCGCAAACATAAATGCAGAGCACCTTTAAAGATCAAGGACTGACTAGACATTGTAATTCATGGTAAGTCATACACAATGTAAACTAATAGTAATGGATGCAAATGACAGCGGTGCTCTCCAGCTGGTTCTTTTTAATAAGAGGATGATGACTCAACATAAAAGTAAATAGATAGGCCCTACGCAGAGGGAAGAAGGGATTTGTAGAGGTGCCAGAGCTCGGTTTTGAGATAGATATGAATAATATTTTTCGCGGTACACTTTCATTGTCAACATAACAACCGAGAGATCTCGATATCTTCCATGCTACACACATTATAGGTGGTTCCCAAGCAGAATGGTAAAGTTTATACTCCCCCACAACCAATAAGCATCAATCCATGGCTTGCCCAAAACAATG
This sequence comes from Triticum urartu, assembly GCF_056163025.1. Classification (NCBI taxonomy): domain Eukaryota; kingdom Viridiplantae; phylum Streptophyta; class Magnoliopsida; order Poales; family Poaceae; genus Triticum; species Triticum urartu. Next base: position 504,421,062 of record NC_141873.1, on the reverse strand, counting down.
GGTGCCTCCAACTAACAACAATCCTGGGGGAGTTTTGTTTGCAATTATTTTGATTTGATTTTCTTAAAGCATGGGACTGGGCATCCCGGTGACCAGCCATTTTCTCATGAGTGAGGAGCGGAGTCCACTCCTCTTGAGAATAACCCGCCTAGCAAGGAGGATACAGAGAACCCTAGTTGATACTTGAGCTATTCGAGCATACAAAACAGAATGTTTATTTGAAGGTTTAGAGTTTGGCACATACAAATTTACTTGGAAGGGCAGGTAGATACCGTATATAGGTAGGTATGGTGGAATCATATGGAACAACTTTGGAGTTTATGGAATTGGATGCACAAGCAGTATTCCCTCTTAGTACAAGTGAAGGCTAGAAAAAGACTGGGAAGCGACTAGCTAGAGAGCGACAACAGTCATGAACATGCATTAAAATTAATCAACACCGAATGCAAGCATGAGTAGGATATAATTCACCATGAACATAAATATCGTAGAGGATATTTTGATTTTGTTTTAACTACATGGGTGAACATGTGCCAAGTCGAGCCACTCGAATCGTTCAAAGGAGGATACCACCCTATCATACCACATCACAACCATTTTAATAGCATGTTGGCACGCAAGGTAAACCATTATAAACTCCTAGCTAATTAAGCATGGCATAAGCAACTACAATCTCTAATTGTCATTGGAAATATGTTGCTTTCATAATAGGCTGAATCAGGAATGATGAACTAATCATATTTACAAAAACAAGAGAGGTCGAGTTCATACCAGCTTTTCTCATCTCAATAAGTTCATCATATAATCATCATTATTGCCTTTCACTTGCACGACCAAATAGTGTGGATAATAATAATAATAATGTACGTGCATTGGACTAAGCTAGAATCTGCAAGCATTCAATTCAAGAGAGAAGACAAGGTAGTATGGGATGTTTGTTAGATCAACAATAATGGATATGAGAGCCACTCAACATTTTCATTATGGTCTTCTCCTCTCGACCCCCAAAGAAAAGAAACAAAACTATTTACACGGGAAATCTCCCAACAAGCAAAAGAAGAACGAGAAATCTTTTTGGGTTTTCTTTTTAATTACTACTACTAGCATGGAAAGTAAACTAACTAAAAGCTACAACTAAATTTTTTGGGGTTTTTCTTAAGGTTTATTAAGGTGCACAAGAAGAAAGCTAAAAAGAAAATAAACTATCATGGATGATACAGTGAAAAAGTATGAGCACCAACAACCAGCATGAGTGTGTGAACATGAATGTAATGTCGGTGAGACATACGTACTCCCCCAAGCTTAGGCTTTTGGCTTAAATTGGTTTATGCCCATGGATCAAAGTAACCCTCTCCGGTGTAAGGGGGAGTGTCCTCTGGGTGCCACTGGTTGGCAATCTCCTCCATATTCCACTGATAAACTGACTGTCGATAAGGGTCCTGGGGTGGTTCCGGCTCAGGCTCTGGAGCTGGTGTCACACTCCAGTATGCATAAACGTCCTCTGGTAAAACAAGGTACTTGCCTAAAAATATGTTAAACAAAGAGGGAGCAGGCAAGGTAATAGTCTCAAAGTTATTCTTACCAAAAATCAGTCTATAGTTAAGCAACTTCTTCTTATTCTTAACAATAAAATCATGTGCTACCATGCTCTTATAATCTAGAAAAATATTAGGCAACAACTTTTCCTCTTTCTCATAGTGTCTGATGGGTATGTTAAAGTGTGCAGCTAGGCACGAGGCAAAGATGCCTCCAAGGACGGGGCCCTTAGTTCGGTTCAGGTTTAACCGCTTAGCAACAATAGTGCCTAAACTGAAGGTAGTATCTTGAAACAAGGCATGGCGCAAAAAAAATATCAGGAGCACTAAGGTTCCCATAGTTCCCGCGACCAATTAAGCATCTGCTAGTAAATATTGAAAAGTAACGTAGAACAGGAAAATGTATGCTAGTGATTCTTGCATCAGAAACTTTCCTCGTTTCCCCTACAGCAATCATATCAATAAACCCCTCCACATCATCACGATGTGGTTCCTCTATGCTGCCCTCAAAAGGTATCAAACAAACCCAACAAAAATCACAAAGTGACATCTCCTTATGCTCATCATATAAATAAAATTCCACCGAAGGTGGTGAGCTCCTAGCATGGAAATGAAAGTTTTGCACAAAGATATTGGTGAGTAAGAGATACTATTCGCGTTGGTTGTGGAGGAATGCGGTGAGGCCTGCATTCTCAGCCAAATAATAAAAATCTTCATGAATCCTGGCCTCTTTCAAGAAATCATCACAAGGCCATCCACACGGCCGAACCTCCACAGTACGAGGGAGATTATCACTACAAAAAAAGACACATCCGTGACATTTTGGGCCGAACGAATTTTTTTTCTATCATACATATGACACTTCTATGACAATAATTGTGGCAAAACCCGGTATTATCATAGATGTGGTGGGCTCCTACTTCTATGACAAAAAATCATGACAGAAAATGGGCTTTTCGTCCTGGGCGGGCCGGAGACGCAGCTGCATGACATTCTTTGGGCCGTCCATGATGGAAAAAACCATGGTAGAAGCGGGGGGGATTTCGGGGAGTTCCCTCTTACGGTGGGAGGTCAGGGGCCGAGCGATGCGCGTTTCTCTCGTACACGTACGCGCGTGTGTGCGAGGCGTTGGCTCTAACTGAACCCGAGCGAGGCATTGGGCTCTAACTGAACCCGAGCGATTGCACTGAAGGCTACGCTTTACTGAACCCGAGCGATCGATCGATGGCTATTAACTGTGGGGGGTGGATGAATAGAGAGCGGTGGCGTTGCCTCTGGATGAACAGGACTCCGTGGTGTGGTGGAGGGATGGATGAACAGTAGACGGTGGAGGGGTGCCCGTGGAGGGGTGGTTGAACGGGACCCCGTGGCGTGGAGGGCTGGATGAACAGTAGACTGTGGAGGGGTGCCCATGGAGGGGTGGTTGAATAGTAGCCGGTGGAGTAGCGCACGGTGGAGGCTGGATGAACAGGAGCCCGTGGAGGCTGGAGGAGGTCGATGGTAGTCCGTGGAGGCTGGAGGAGGTCGACAGTGGAGATGAACAGTATCCCGTGGAGTCCCGTTTTGCGGTACGCCACACCCCCCCCCCTCCCAATGAACGGGACCCCCGTTTCGACCGTAGGAGGTCTCTTTCGTCCGTTTTGCAGTACGCCACACCCCTCCCGGTCAACAGGACCCCGTTTCGACCGTAGGAGGTCCGTTTCATCCGTTTTGTGGTACGCCACACCCCTCCCGATCAAGAGGACCCCCGTTTTGACCGTAGGAGGTCCGTTTCCTCCATTTTGCGGTACGCCAGACCCCTCCCGATCAACAGGACCCCGTTCCGAACGTAGGAGGTCTATTTCCTCCGTTGTGCGGTACGCCAGGCCTTGTTTCCATCGCATGTTCCGTCCAAGCCCTCCCGATGAACATGACCACGCATTCCGTTCCGACCCAGCCGGTTGGCTCCCACGCGTTCCGTTGCCTCCTGATGAACACGACGCATTCCGTTGCCTCCCCATGAACACGATGCATTCCGTTGCCTCCCCATGAACATGACGATGACGATGTTTCTCCGTTCCGACCCAGCCATGTACACGAGCCCTGGCCGTACTTATGCGCGAGTAGGCATTTGAGACCCCGCCCATATGTACATATACATGGCCATATTTTCTTTCTTGCACCCTGGCCGCTGTACGTACGTGTACATGCTATGTGCGCGCCTCTACTACAACATGTACGCGCCTCTACTACGACACGTGCGCGCCTCTACATCCACCAGTATATATGTACGTACACGTTCGCGACCAGAATGACAACGCTACGAACGCTTTGACCAGGTGGGTCCCGACTGTCAGGCACTTCCTTGCCTGCGAAGATGTAGCTGGTGGGTCCCAGCAGTCAGGGGGGCGAATCATTTTTTTGCCCGGACGCACTTCCTTGCGTGTGAAGATGTAGCTGGTGGGTCCCAGCAGTCAGGGGGAAACGTTTTTTCGGGAAATACAGTAGTCCGTTCGGTGGGTCCCAGCTGTCAAGTGGAGGAATTATTATTTTCCATGTAATAAGGAGGCACTTCCTTGCTGTGGCCGTGGAGCCAGCTATCAGCCTCTCCACGTACAGTCCACGTCCAATGGAAGTCATTCCTTGACCACGTTGACCACGCTGCGTCGAGAGCACCAGGGCAGTGGACGACGGCGAGGCCTAGGAAGGGGACGACGGGGAGCCGGGGAAAAAGCGGCAGTGGAAGCCCGCGCGGAGAGGAGTACGAGGGTTCACTGGTTCGGCTGCGGTGTGAGGCTGCCGTCGCCGCAGGGCCTGGCCAGCGATGGGAATAGTAGGGGCGGTGAGGCCTCCGCGGCAATACAGCCGGCCACGGGAGGCAGGCGCATGCGGCACGACCAGGGCTGCTTTGGGCGGGTGGAGCAAGAAGACCAGAGGTTGAAGAAGCATTACGGCCGTTGGATGGACATCATACGGTCACTGGAGCTAGAATCGTTCATATTGACTAAAGTTGACAAAGGCCCCCGTCCCAGTCAACTTAGTAGGCCCACAAGTCAGCCTCCCACCATGGTGGGTCCTAGCTAGCAGGGGGAGTATTCATGTTTTTGTGCGTAATAAGGAGGCACTTCCGGTGGGTCCGAGCTGACAGCGGGGGGAGCGTTTTTTCACGAAATACGTTGGCCCGTCCGGTGGGTTCCAGCAGTCAGGGGGGAAACGTTTTTTTCGCGAAATAAGGTGGCCTGTCCGGTGGGTCCTTGCTGTCAGGTGGAGGAATAATTATTTTGCGCGTAATAAGGAGGCACTTCCTTGCGGCCGCCTGGACCCAGCTGTCAGCCTCTCCACGTATAGTACTCTTCTGATGGAAGTCAGTCGTTGACCACGTTGACCACGCCGCGCCGAGAGCACCAGGGCGGTGGTCTGGATGACGGCGAGGCCTAGGAAGGGGACGACACGGAGCCGGGGAAGACGCAGCAGTGGAAGCCCATGCGGAGAGGAGTATGAGGGTTCACTGGTTCGGCTGTGGTGTGAGGCTGCCGTCGCCGCAGAATAACATGGAGTGTGGGTGAGTAGAGGGATGGCCTGGCCAGCGGTGGGAGTAGTACGGGGCGGTGAGGCCTCCGCGGCATCACAGCCGGCCACGGGAGGCAGGAGCACGCGACACGACCGGCGCTGCTTTGGGCGGCTGGAGCAAGAAGACCAGAGGTTGAAGAAGCACTACAGCTGTTGGATGGACATCGTACGATCACTGCAGCTAGAATCGTTTATATTGACTAAGTTGACAAAGCCCTTGGTACGCGTCAACTTAGTAGGTCCACAGCTCGGATTTGGCAAGAACATATAGCCCATTTGCGATTTGTAAGAATGTACATCCCATTTTTTAATTCTAATGGAATTTACTATAGCCCATTTACAGTTTGTTAAAAGTACAGCCCAACTTCTAGCTAGGACAACGATTAATAATTTCAAACAACCGCTCAAAACAGAATTCAAAAAAATTCCCACATTTTGATGGGATCCGAAATATTTTTATCCGAAATTTCTAGTCAGGTTAAATATAATTTCAAAATAAAGTTGTATTACGTTAAAATCCAACGAAATATTGCACACGCAACAAGTAATGAAATTAAAATTTTCAAATTCCAAAAATAATATATTTTTCAAACTAATTATGTGTTTGGTGTATAGTAACTGTCCACTTATTATAATTACATCCCATTTATTATTTCTTAAAGTCCATTTTCTTGTTAAGCCTAATGCATACCTCCTAGGAAAGTTTGCAGCCCAGCGGGGCGGAGAATAATAAGTTGACCCGAATATTGTGTACGATCAGCATTGTTAATGTAAGATCAGCATTGTTCAGAGTATGAGTAGGATAATGCAAGAAACAACATTGTATAGCAGAAATAGGTCTCCCATGCTAGCATGCCTGTTCACTTCATCATTCAGGTATCATCCATATTGCGAGAAGAACCAAATTCTCGTGCATGCCCAATCAACGCCCTGTCGCGATGCATGCAATGGTCGTTCTGGTGCATCAAGGACGGCATGCAGATCGTTCCACACTTGAGAAGAGGAAAAATGGAAAGGTAGAACATGGCAGCAGAGGAAGAGAACGCTGGCTAACGAGGCCGGGAGAGGATCGAGCAGGAAGTTAATGCTCCACGCCTAAAGGTTTTAGGAAAACCTGATTTTCATAAGGTGACTTATACTCACCTAAACGGAGGGAGTATTCCTTAAACAGAGAATGTTGTGTCTCCCACTCACGCGCTCAAAAAAAACTATGACACATTTTTTTATCTGTTTGCATAGGTCCCACCTATCAGGAAGGATGGGCACGTACACAAACAGGTATGACTCATCAGTCTACCCACATAGCCTTTTCGTTTAGTCTACCTAGCCGTCTAATCAACTGCCTGCACGCCACTTCTCCCATTTACTTCTCCATCGGGAACCGATTCTCCTCGGCTTCTTCACCTCCCCTTCGTCTTCATATGCATCGAAACCCCATTGCATTCACATTGTTTTAACCTCTTTAAATAATCATCTACTACTTCAGTTAGAATAGCCATCTAATCCTAATTCTCCAAACCATAGCCCTCCGTTCCAATGGTTCCAAATGGCGAAAGAGATTGAGATGTAGGTTTTTAGCGTGCAACATGTCCTCGTCGAAGGCTCGATGCGCATAGTTGCCACCGTCACCGTCCACCCAAGGGTTGTTCGGCAGTGGATCAACAATGTATCCAACTCCCTCGAAAAGGTAGAGACGAGGGTCATCGGTCTCGACGCAGAGTACACGGAGCGTGCCCCTGGGAAGATCAAGCGCGCCGCTGTCCTTCAGCTGTGCCTCGAAGATGATGTTTTGGTGTACCACATCATACACTCGCCCTCCATACCGGGTGAGCTTCACGATTTCTTGTCTCGGGAGGATGTTGTGGGGCAGCCATCAAAGGGGACAAACAGAAGCTAGAGCCGTACAACCTTGATTTGAAAAGCATCGCTGACCTACAAACCAGAATCAAAATTCCTGTAGAAGATTGTGATAAACAGACACCATCCCTATTCGACATAGCAAATTTTGTGCTCGGTACAAATCTTCAGAAGGGTGATGAGACGGTGGCATTAAGGTCGTCTGGATGGGAGAATTATCCCTTAACGTACGAGCGGATAAAATATGCTGCCCTCGATGCCCGTGTGAGTTTCGATATAGCTGCAAGGTCCAAAGAGCTTGTTGCGAAGCCGTCTCCCACAGAGAATGAGAAGAAGAAGAAGAAGAAGAAGAAGGCTACACCAGCAGGAGGGCATTATGGATGGATGAACTATTTCCTCTCTTGTAAAAAAATTATTCCCTCTCGGTGTATATTGATATAGATGGACTATTTCGATGGTGTGCATGTCTTTGGAACAGAGTAGTAGCGTGGGTCCGCTTGACTATAAGGAACTATTTATCCGCATATATAGCTTTCTCTGCTACTCCTTCCAGTGATCGGTATGCAGTGCATGTGTCCAAAGACATGACAGCTTGTCCCTGGAAGTTCAACTACTGCGACCATCACGTTTCATCTTGCGATTCCCACGACGCCTCTCCAACCCACGGCACCACGCCCCCGACGTGCGCCTCACCCCTCTCGGCCGCACCGCCCCTCTGCCTTTGTGTGCATGACATGTGGGCCACCTAAAATGCGGCGAGCATCAACTTTCTACCACAGCCACCCGTGATTCCCATGACGCCGCTCGAACCCATGAAACCACACGTCCCCCGACCTGCGGCTCACCCCTCTTGGCCCCACTGCCCCTCTGCCTACGGGAGCATTACATGTGGACCAGTCACCTATCGGGTCCACGTGTTATTGACTCAAAGGTAGGTGTAGTAAGGCGCTGAAGCTCAGTCCCGACGGCCCTGAGAGGGAAATGTAACTCCTGCGCCAGGGCTTGTGGTGCTCCCGCAGCATGAACTCGTGCCAAACTCGAGATTTGTTTCTTTACTATACATGCACGCAACAATTTAATGGACATTGTAATCTCAACATGTGATGGGGAGCTCTAAATTTGAATTCGAAACTTATAAAACGAAAAGATTCAAAACAAATAAACTGGGAGAGAGGGAGTATATCGTAGGATGTGTCCCATACAAAATAAGTCCCCTGGTCTGTCACCGCGAAGATGCGATTAGAAAGGAGCACAGCGTCTTCCTACTCGTACGGCAACAAATCGGCCGCAGACAGCATGGTCCGCCTTTGACCGCCATGTGCAAGGTTTGTGCTATCTTATTCAATCTCACTGTGATTCCATCGTACCAATTCATGCGGTGGCCCGTTGCATGGCTGATCCCAATGTTGGACAAAGGTTCTACGGGAACGGTGTCACCATTGTAAATGTTGTGCAAATTGATGTTGGTACCCTCCCATACATATGCAAGCCAATCTCCACTCGCACCGAGCCTAACCTGTGAAACAGTGGGCACGGGGAGAATTAGGGAATGGACACGGAAGTAGTCTTTAGAATGCATTTACTACATGATCAAACTCATCTTACCTGCTCATCGGAGGAAATCCGAGTGCCCCTCAACGTCGGCATTTCAAGGGGCGTCAACTTGCAACTACGGCCACGCCGCGCTGGAGAGACCCCCAAGGAAACATCCTCGTGCGTTCCACGGAACATCAAGATGCATTTATATGAGTAGTTTATCTTGGGAGAGAAAAGGATGAACGAGGGAAGGCCTCTAGAGATAGAGATGGACACTACTACTACCAATGTGCTGGCTCGTGCGTTGCAATGGATCCAAAGTAGTAGAATAATACTTGTTCACGTGCTTGAAATATAAACACTCTAGTTTTGATATACATGTGTCAGCAGACATGACAGCTTGTCCATGGAAGTTGAACCACGGCGACCATCACGTTTCTTGTTTCTACCACTGCCACACTCACACGCGATTCCCACGACGCCGCTCCAACCCACGGCACGACATCCCCCGGCGTGGACATGGATCCTCTGACGTGGCTATCACTGCCTTGCCCTGCCTTTCCTTCGCTGACAGGTGGGACCCACGCTTATGGGTCCCACTTGTTAGTGACAGAATGGTAGGATTGTTCGCATCAGGGGATCCTCATCCCCCCGATGTGCCCCTCATCCCTCTCGGCCCCACCGCTCCTCTGCCTTTGTGTGCATGACATGCGGGCCAGCTGAACTACGACGACCATCAAATTTCTACCACAGACACACCCGATTGGACACGGTTTGCTTGCTCCGTTGCTGTGCTCCGATCCGTACTCCCGCACCATCGAATTTTCATCCAGCGGCTGTGACACATTCCATCCCGGGCATCAATCCTCAGCTGGAGTACTTATGTACTACAGGTAGTACCCGCCGGTGTGGCCATCTATGCCTCATAACGCCCCGACGCCCAGCTGTGGCACCCTCACCACGGCCACGCCACCACCGGCCGGTTCATCTCGAACGAGTGAGTCGTGAACCACGCCACCACCATGAGAATGACATGTGGGCCAGCCGCATTTAAGGTCCGCATGTCATTGACTCATAGACTGGGCACTAAGCCACTGAAGTTCGGTCCCGTGGGCCCCAAGAGGGAAATGTAACTCCTGCGGTAGGCCTTTGTGGTGCTCCCGCAGTACGAGCTCGTGCCAAAACTGGAAATACTTTCTTACTACTACCAACTAGTACTAGTAAGGTACACGTGCATTGCACGCATGAGATTCTGGTGGTTTGTGCATTATGCTTCTACATGTGGAGCTTTCTGTATTCTAACATGTGGCAAAATCTGGTGGAATGTAAGGTTAGGCAAGTTTGATTAACTTAGGTGAGTGTTTGGTTCAAGCCACACCTTAGGCAAGCCACACTAAGGCCCCACATGACATACACACAAAAAATGTGGCAAGATTCCCTTAGGCTTGCCAACTTGTGGCTCTCATTTTGAAGAACTAATAACTTTGCCTAAGCTTAGTTGTGGCAAAGTTAGTCATGAATTAAGTTCAACCATGGAGTCTTCTAGATTATACATGTGGCAGAATCTGGTGGATGATATCCAACGGCCAGTAGTGCTTGGATTTGCCATCTTTGTACCGTCGGATTGGCTTCATCCAACGACCAACTTTCAAAGTTTTTCACACACTATATAGGGGGTATAGATATAGATGTGTCGGTCCGTTGCAATGGATCCAAAGTATATTTATTTAGTGGAGTGCACTCTAAACACATTATCTATTCATTTTTCTCTAACCTTCCATAGCCATGCAACCTAGCCACATAAGCTTCATGGGTGCCCCCCACATCATATTATTCATACTACGTTGATTGAAAAAAAGATAAATCACTCAAAACAAGATCTTCTCATTTTTTGTTCCTACGATGTTTGTGCCGTGCACGTACCTACTAGTTGTATAGTGGTAGTACTAGTAATATAGTATTAGGAGTACAAACTTGGTACTAGTAGGAGTAGTACTAGTACGGAATGCTCCTATTCTATCAACGAGCCCCGTCTGACACCAAATTTCTTGGCTTCCGTGCTACAGCTAGATCTTCCCCTCGTTTTTGTTTTCCAACCCGGCGGTGGGTGGGGTGTCGATTTGCTCAATGGCGGTCCCACATGAAAGTGAAAATGCTAGGCAACACGCCTTCCCTAAGCTATGTGTCGTGCCGAACGGGCCGTGTTGTACTCCCGATTCCCGGGCGTGTGGGGGTGCGACGCGGACGTGACAGGCCTTTTCCTTTTACCAGCAATGTGTCTGTGCGTTGCGATGGATCCAAAGTAGTAGAATAGTAGTATTTGTTCACAAACTTGAAAGAAATCACTATTGTTTTGATATACTCCTAATATATTACTCCCTCTGTACCTAAATATTTGTTTTTTTGAGATTTCAAATGGACTATCACATACGGATTGTATAGACATATTCTAGTGTTTCTAACAAGATGCCCGCGCGTTGCACGAAGTTGATGGAAAAGGTAAGCACAACTTATAAATTGATGGATGGAGTACTAGTTACAGTGATGCATATAATTAAGCAAAGGTATCGCACATGTCGGTATTGACTGGAATGAGAATGCAACAACACAATAAGAATTAAGGCCACGTTGATGCGATCGCAGTGGTGGTTACAGAAGGCAAGAAGAAAGATGGATCCACGAACGTACGACCTCCTCCTTCTCAACTTAGTGCGCCGGGCCACCGGCCGGCGGCTAAGGAGCGGCGGCTTTTGTGGCGAGGTCGAGGTGCTTCTCAGCAAAGGCATCCAAGGCTTCCAGCCGGTTGAGGAAGGCCAATGTCGTAGCGTCCTCACTGGCCTTGTAGATACCTATGTACACAATTTTCTCGTACACATGGATGTGTAGGTCGACGAATTCTTGCAGGGTGAGGCGCCTCGCGGCGAGCGCGACCTCCAGGTGGACATTCTTCGTGGCGTCGGTAGGCAGTCGCAGGGCCACCAGTGCTTGAAAGAGGTTCCGGCCATGGAGGCCGATTAGGGTGGCAGGCAATGAGGAGCCCGGGCGCGTGGGCTGGAGGAGTACGGCGATGTCGTCCGCGAGCTTCTTGAGGACGATGAACTTGTTACTGGTGGCAACGATCATCTGGTCCAACTGAGAGTCGTAGTTGGCGTCGACGGCGGCCATCCACCAGCCGGTCGTGGACCATCTGGCGCAGCCGCTGACCGCTCACGCGCATCGCCGCCATGGATCTAGAGTGAGCTCTTTTGCGCTTAGTGTAGGTTCTTAGGCAAATGCTTAGGTGCGTACGATGTGGTAGATGCATTGGAATGGAGGGGCGCCTTTATATGAGGGCAATGAGGGCAAACTGTGTTGCATTCACATCGTGCAGCCTCTTTTCCCGGACCTCCTCCCATTACTTTCCGCATGCATTAATTGAAGGAGGATGCATTGGCCGTTCAACATATCAAGAACCGCTACTCCCTCCCTCGTCTGCATTAAAGCCGTATCGGGAACTGCGTCGCCCGTTGTCAAATCGAATACTCCCTCCGTCTAGGTGAGTATAAAGTCATCTTACGAAAACCAAATAGTAAACACATAGGCGTGGTGCATTAACTCTCACGTTGTTTCTTATTTTTTGACATAAATAGAGGAATCAACCAAGAAGAGATGTGGGGCTTGTATGCTTTTAATGACTTGAGACTATCAAACATGACATGTAGTGGTCAGTTCGTTGCACAAGAACAAATACAACCCACGTCAGCACACACGCATCTTATATAGCATCACATCCAATGGCTACAAAAGATGAATGGGGCCAAATTATATCTCATCTAGATGAGTTCTAGCAAAACTGTATTAATAATACTTAGTACTCTTGCGCCATGTATCATATATTAGTATCATGTAGTACTTTATTTATTGCCATGTATGACACATAGTACTCAACTCTCTCTGTTTCTTCATTTAATTCTATGACACCTCATCAAAATTGCTAAGGCTAGTACCATTACAACCAGCCTTAGCAAATACAAAGTATTAAACATTAAGTTCTCTCGTTTCCCTCTCCACCTTGGTCACCTAGACGGAGGGAGTATACTGCGTGGGCTTTTCCTGCGCGGTAGGCAGGGCAGTTCCGCCTAGTCGGTTCGACAGAGACGCGAGAAGACGAGGGAGTAGGCTACTGCAAACGTAGGGTTGTGTGATTTGACAGCGAGTTACTGCTGGACAGGTGGGCCCCTGTGATTTGACTTGCCATTATCATTTTAACTGTGGCGCTACGACCGGCGTGAGTCTCCCGATTCCTGACCACCTCCATACAGGTGCCTCTCCCAATGCTCCACCATGTAGTAGAGGCTGGCTCTTGCATGAGAGCCCACTTCTCCACTTTTTCCTTGCCTCTCTTTCCTCCACATATGCAAAAATGCCATGTAAAGTGTACTATTGTACTTACTTGCTCCTACAGGTGCTTAAGCTTGCCACATAGGCATAAAGTCTAATGTGGCAAGTTAATCAAGAAGAGAGAGACTAGTTTGGTGACCCAAGGAAGAAACGGTGCTAAGCGTGTGTACCTAGGTGAAAAGACAATTTTGAGTCTATAGCTAATTAAATGAAGCAAACTTAGCAACACCATTTCATTGGAAGAGGTCACTCCTTGGCAAATGCAATAAATACTAGTACTCCCTATGTCCCATAATATAAGAACATTTTTGGCACTACACTAGTGTCAAAAACGTTCTTATATTATGGGACGGAGGGAGTACGAAGAAAGAGATAGAGAGAAGTAAAAAAAATACACTTATAGCCAACCTTATAGCCAAAACCTTGTTGTGGTATGAGTGACTAAGTGATGACTATGTATGACATGCCAACATCAGATAGCCTAATGCACCGTGTTAAATCTCGAAGGGCGCAACCGCACGAGCGACGCGACGGTCGTGGTAGGGGCGACCACGATACTGGCTGCTGGCAGCCCTTGGATCTGAGATCAAACAGTCGCATGCTAAGTTGCTGAAAATTTGCAGAATAACCCTCTAGGATAGGATATTCACCCATAGGTCTAGAATCACGCCATGGAACCGTTCGATCTCAGATCCAAGGGCTCTCGGAAGCCCGTATCATGGGAGAATGGAAAGCCACTACCCTGCCGTTCGCACGCTGGCAGTTCGCTCCTACTCGTCCCCGCACGTCCTTCAATACTACGGCGGTTCGCTCCTAGTCGTCCCGTCCATTCACATTACGGTAGTTCCACTAATCCTAACCCTCCTCCCAAATCCATGGCATCCCAAATCTCCCTGATCGGCGGTGAGTACAAGGTTAGAACCATCACCGGCGATGAGTTCGACGTCATCTACACCCGTTCTTCCGCGACGGTGAAAGGATGCCTTTCTTGCTTCAGACGCATGTTCGAAGACTCAGATGATGAGTGGGTCGCTGGTCTAGATGTTGAGTACACCACAGTCCTGGGACGAGAGAAGGATCTAAAGGACGAAGAGAGGAAGAAGCCCGCCGTGATCCAGGTTTGCGTGCATGACTTATGCTTGGTCTACCACATATGCCATGCCGACGTTGAGTGCCAGGATTTTAAGGACTTCCTCGAGAGCAACACCTTCGACCTCCAGAAGAATCGGCTAGTGTCCTCTCGTCAGCCTTCAATGCTGACCCTGGAAGGAGCCATGGTTCATCCTTCGTACAGTAAACTGGAGAAACCTCCATACACATTCCATCGTCATGCATGGCAGCGGAATGTACTAGATATAGACCACATCCACTACGCTGCAGTGGATGACTACCTTTGCTTCAATATCTACAAGGGTAGGATGAAGAGCAACAGCCAAGTGTGCGGTTCAAGCAAAGAAGTATCGACCAAGAGGAAGAGGGACAAGGACGAAGTCGAGGACGTGGACGAGGACTCCGAGTAAGGTGGCAGTGTCGTTTAACACCATAGAGAAGTTGGAATACAGTAGGTTTAACACCAATATAAATAAAGAATGAGTTCATTATAGTACCTTGAAGTGGTCTTTTGCTTTCTTTCGCTAACGGAGCTCACGAGTTTTCCATTTTGAGTTTTGTGTTGTGAAGTTTTCAAGTTTTGGGTGAATTCTTTTGATGGATCATGGAACAAGGAGTGGCAAGAGCCTAAGCTTGGGGATGCCCATGGCACCCCCAAGATAACCCAAGGACACCAAAAAGTCAAAGCTTGAGGATGCCCCCGGAAGGCATCCCCTCTTTCGTCCACTTCCATCGGTAATTTACTTGGAGCTATATTTTTATTCACCAACATGATATGTGTTTTGCTTGGAGCGTCTTGTATTATTTTTGTCTTTGTTTGTTAGTATGCCACAATCATCCTTGTTGTACACACCTTTTGAGAGAGCCATACATGAATTAAAATTTGATAGAATACTCTATGTGCTTCACTTATATCCTTTGAGCTAGATAATTTTACTCTATGTGCTTCACTTATATCTTTTGAGCGTTATAATTTTGCTCTATGTGCTTCACTTGGATCTTTTAGAGCACGGTGGTGGATATGTTTTAAAGAAACTATTGATCTCTCATGCTTCACTTAAATTAATTTGAGAGTCTCTTAATAGCATGGTAATTTGCCTAATAATAATATGCTTGGTATTCAAGATTTGCGAAACTTTCTTTTGAGTGTGTTGAATACTAAGAAAAGATTGAAGCATGATAATTGTTTTGAGTTATGGAGGTGATAATATTAAAGTCATGCTAGTTGAGTAGTTGTGAATTTAAAGAATACTTGTGTTGAAGTTTGTGATTCCCGTAGCATGCACGTATGGTGACCGTTATGTGATGAAGTCGGAGCATGATTTATTTATTGATTGTCTTCCTTATGAGTGGCGGTCGGGGATGAGCGATGGTCTTTTCCTACCAATCTATCCCCCTAGGAGCATGCGTGTAATACTTTGCTTTGATAACTTCTAGATTTTTGCAATAAGTATATGAGTTGTTTATGACTAATGTTGAGTCCATGGATTATACGCACTCTCACCCTTCCACCTTTGCTAGCCTCTCTAATACCGCGCAACTTTCGTCGGTATCATATACCTACCATATACCTTCCTCAAAACAGCCACCATACCTACCTATTATGGCATTTTCATAGCCATTCCGAGATATATTGCCATGCAACTTTCCACCATCTAGTTCATCATGGCACACTTCATCATTGTCATATTGCATATCCCGGCACACCGCCGGATGCATTCACATAGAGTCATATTTTGTTCTAAGTATCGAGTTGTAATTGTTGAGTTATAAGAAAAATAAAAGTGTGATGATCATCATTATTAGAGCATTGTCCCAGTGAGGAAAGAATGATGGAGACTATGATTCCCCCATAAGTCGGGACGAGACTTCGGACGAAAAAAAAGAGGCCATAAAAAAAGAGAAAAGGCCCAAACAAAAAAAATGATGAGAGAAAAGGAGAGAAGGGACAATGTTACTATCCTTTTACCACACTTGTGCTTCAAAGTAGCACCATGATCTTCATAGTAGAGAGTCTCTCATGTTATCACTTTCATATACTAGTGGGAATTTTTCATTATAGAACTTGGCTTGTATATTCCAATGATGGGCTTCCTCAAATTGCCCTAGGTCTTCATGACCAAGCAAGTTGGATGCACACTCACTTAGTTTCTTTTTGAGCTTTCATATACTTATAGCTCTAGTGCATCCGTTGCATGGCAATCCCTACTCACTCACATTGATATCTATTGATGGGCATCTCCATAGCCCGTTGATATTCCTAGTTGATGTGAGACTATCTTCTCCTTTTTGTCTTCTCCACAACCACCATTCTATTCCACCTATAGTGCTATATCCATGGCTCACGCTCATGTATTGCGTGAAGATTGAAAAAGTTTTGAAAAAGTTAGAGTATGAAACAATTGCTTGGCTTGTCATCGGGGTTGTGCATGATTTAAATACTTTGTGTGGGGAAGATGGAGCATAGCCAGACTATATGATTTTGTAGGGATAACTTTCTTTGGCCATGTTATTTTGAGAAGACATAATTGCTATGTTAGTATGCTTGAAGTATTATTATTTTCTATGTCAATATAAACTTTTATCTTTAATCTTTCTAATCTGAATATTCATACCACAATTAAGGAGATTTGCATTGAAATTATGCCAAGTAGCACTCCGCATCAAAAATTCTCTTTTTATCATTTACCTACTCGAGGACGAGCAGGAATTAAGCTTGGGGATGCCTGATACGTCTCCAACGTATCTATAATTTTTGATTGCTCCATGCTATATTATCTACTGTTTTGGACTATATTGGGATTTATTTTCCACTTTTATATTATTTTTGGGACTAACCTATTAACCGGAGGCCCAGCCCAGAATTGCTGTTTTTTGCCTATTTCAGTGTTTCGGATAAACGGAATATCAAACGAAGTCCAAACAGAATAAAATCTTCGGAAACGTGATTTTCTCACCGAACGTGATCCAGGAGACTTGGACCCTACTACAAGGGATCAAACAGGTGGTCATGAGGATGGGGGGCGCCCCCCCCTAGGGCGTGCCCCCTGCCTCGTGGGCCCCTCGGTGCTCCACCGACGTACTCCTTCCTCCTATATATACACACGTACCCCCAAACGATCAGAACAGGAGCCAAAAACCTAATTCCACCGCCGCAACTTTCTGTATCCACGAGATCCCAACTTGGGGCCAATTCCGGAGCTCCGCCGGAAGAGGGACGTCATCACGGAGGGCTTCTACATCATCCTAGCCCCTCCGATGAAGTGTGAGTAGTTTACCTCAGACCTTCGGGTCCATAGTTAGTAGCTAGATGGCTTCTTCTCTCTCTTTGAATCTCAATACAAAGTTCTCCCCCTCTCTCGTGGAGATCTATTCGATGTAATCTTCTTTTTGCGGTGTGTTTGTTGAGATCGATGAATTGTGGGTTTATGATCAAGTCTATCTATGAATAATATTTGAATCTTCTCTGAATTCTTTTATGCATGATTGGTTATCTTTGCAAGTCTCTTCGAATTATCCGTTTGGTTTGGCCAACTAGATTGGTAGTTCTTGCCATGGGAGAAGTGTTTAGCTTTGGGTTCGATCCTACGGTGTCCTTACCCAGTGACAGAAGGGGCAGCAAGGCACGTATTGTATCGTTGCCATCGAGGATAACAAGATGGGGTTTATTTCATATTGCATGAATTTATCTCTCTACATCATGTCATCTTGCTTAAGGCGTTACTCTGTTTTTAACTTAATACTCTAGATGTATGTTGGATAGCGGTCGATGATTGGAGTAATAGTAGTAGATGCAGAATCGTTTCGATCTACTTGTCACGGACGTGATGCCTATATACATGATCATGCCTAGATATTCTCATAATTATGCTCAATTCTATAAATTGCTCAACAGTAATTTGTTCACCCACCATAGAATACTTATGCTCTTGAGAGAAGCCACTAGTCAAACCTATGGCCCCCGGGTCTATTCTCATCATATCAATCTCCATCACTTTTATATTGTTTTGCTATTTACTTTGCTTTTACTTTTTACTTTGCATCGTTATATCAAAAATACCAAAAATATTCTATCTATCAGATCTCACTCTCGTAAGTGACCGTGAAGGGATTGACAACCCCTAATCGCGTTGGTTGCGAGTAGCTATCGCTTTGTGCAGGTACGAGGGACTTGAGCGTGGGCCCCTACTGGATTGATACCTTGGTTCTCAAAAACTGAGGGAAATACTTACGCTACTCTGCTGCATCATCCCTTCCTCTTCGGGGAAAACCAACGCGAGCTCAAGACGTAGCAAGAAGGATTTATGGCACCGTTGTCGGGGAGTCTACGCAAAAAAGTCATATACCAAGTACCCATCACAATCCCTATCTCTCGCATTACATTATTTGCCATTTGCCTCTCGTTTTCCTCTCCCCCCCCCCAATTCACCCTTGCCATTTTATTCACCCTCTCTCTCTCTATCCTCCCTCTCTGTTTGCCTCTTTTGTCCGCTTGCTTTTTGTTTGCTCGTGTGTTAGATTGCTTGTTTGTCGTGATGGCTCAAGATACTACTAAATTGTGTGACTTCACCAATACCAATAATAATGATTTCCTTAGCACTCCGATTGCTCCTCTTACCGATGTTGAATCTTGTGAAATTAATACTGCTTTATTGAATCTTGTTATGAAAGATCAATTCGCCGGCCTTCCTAGTGAAGATGTCGCTACTCATCTGAATAGCTTCGTCGATTTATGTGATATGCAAAAGAAAAAAGATGTCAATAATGATGTCGTTAAATTGAAGCTATTTCCTTTTTCGCTTAGAGATCGTGCTAAAGCTTGGTTTTCGTCTTTGCCTAAGAATAGTATTGATTCATGGAACAAGTGCAAAGATGCTTTTATCTCTAAGTATTTTCCTCCTGCTAAGATCATCTCTCTTAGAAACGATATAATGAACTTTAAACAACTTGATCATGAACATGTTGCACAAGCTTGGGAAAGGTGAAATTAATGATACGTAATTGCCCTACTCATGGTTTGAATTTGTGGATGATTATACAAAAAATTTATGCCGGATTGAATTTTGCTTCTAGAAATCTTTTAGATTCGGCCGCGGGAGGCACTTTTATGGAAATCACTTTAGGAGATGCTACTAAACTCCTAGATAATATTATGGTTAATTATTCTCAATGGCATACTGAAAGAACTTCTAATAAAAAAGTGCATGCGATAGAAGAAATTAATGTGTTGAGTGGAAAGATGGATGAACTTATGAAATTATTTGCTGCTAAGAGTGTTTCTTCTGATCCTAATGATATGCCTTTGTCTATTTTGATTGAGAATAATAATGAATCTATGGATGTGAATTTTGCTGGTAGGAATAATTTTGGTAACAACGCTTATAGAGGGAATTTTAATCCTAGGTCATATCCTAGTAATACTTCTAATAATTATGGGAATTCCTACAACAACTCTTATGGAAATTATAATAAGATGCCCTCTGATTTTGAATCTAATATTAAACAATTTATTTCTTCGCAAAAGAATTTTAATGCTATGATTGAAGAAAAATTGCTTAAGATTGATGATTTTGCTAGAAACGTTGATAGAATTGCTCTTGATGTTGATGCTTTGAAACTTAGATCTATTCCACCTAAGCATGATACTAATGAGTCTCTAAAATCCATGAGAATTTCAATTGATGAGTGTAAGGAAAGAACCGCTAGGATGCGTGCTTCCAAAGATGCCTTTATTAAAGTGTGTTCTTCCAATTCCTATGAAAATCAAGATGAAGATCTAAAAGTTATTGATGTGTCTCCAATTAAATCTTTATTTTGCAATATGAATCTTGATGAAACTGAATATGATCTCCCTTTACCTAGAAGGCGTTCTAAAAATTCGGAGTATTTAGATTTTAATGATGAAATTGATGAAAGTGGGATTGAAAGAAATAAAAATCTAGATGTTGCTAAACCCACTATATTGGATTTCAAGGAATTTAATTATGAAAGTTGCTCTTTGATTGATTGTATTTCCTTGTTTCAATCCGTGCTAAATTCTCCATATGCTTATAATCGAAATAAAGCCTTCACCGAACATATTGTTGATGCCTTGATGCAATCTTATGAAGAAAAACTTGAATTGAAAGTTTATATCCCTAGAAAACTCTATGATGAGTGGGAACCAACTATTAAAATTAAAATTAAAGATCATGAGTTTTATGCTTTGTGTGATTTGGGTGCTAGTGTCTCTACTATTCCCAAGACTTTGTGTGATTTACTAGATTTCCGTAACTTTGATGATTGCTCTCTAAACTTGCATCTTGCGGATTCCACTATTAAGAAACCTATGGGAAGGATTAATGATGTTCTTATTGTTGCAAATAGGAATTATGTGCCCGTAGATTCCATTGTTCTTGATATAGATTGCAATCCTTCTTGCCCTATTATTCTTGGTAGACCTTTCCTTAGAACGGTTGGTGCGATAATTGATATGAAGGAAGGGAATATTAGATTTCAATTTTCATTAAAAAAGGGCATGGAACACTTTCCAAGAAATAAAATAAAATTACCATATGAAACTATCATGAGAGCCACTTATGGATTACCTACCAAAGATGGCAATACCTAGATCTATTCTTACTCGTTATGCCTAGCTAGGGGCGTTATACGATAGCGCTTGTTGGGAGGCAACCCAATTTTATTTTTATTCCTTGCTTTTTGCTCCTGTTTAGTAATAAATAAATTATTTAGCCTCTGTTTTGTTTGTGTTTTTTGTGTTTAATTAGTGTTTGTGCCAAGTAGAACCGTTGGGAAGACTTGGGGAAAGTCTTGATGAACTTGCTGTAAAAAACAGAAACTTTAGCGCTCACGAGGACTGCTGTCATTTTTATTTGAAGAGTTCTATTTAGTTAAGTATTTGTGCATATGATTAATATATAAATTCCTCACGTCCAGAAATTTATTTTAGAATTTTTGGGGTTCTAGATCTTGCGCTAGCTACAGATTACTACAGACTGTTCTGTTTTTGACAGATTCTGTTTTTCGTGTGTTGCTTGCTTATTTTGATGAATCTATGGCTAGTAAAATAGTTTATAATCCATAGAGAAGTTGGAATACAGTAGGTTTAACACCAATATAAATAAAGAATGAGTTCATTACAGTACCTTGAAGTGGTCTTTTGTTTTCTTTCGCTAACGGAGCTCACGAGTTTTCTATTTTGAGTTTTGTGTTGTGAAGTTTTCAAGTTTTGGGTGAATTCTTTTGATGGATCATGGAACAAGGAGTGGCAAGAGCCTAAGCTTGGGGATTCCCATGGCACCCCCAAGATAATTCAAGGACACCAAAAAGTCAAAGCTTGGGGATGCCCCCGGAAGGCATCCCCTCTTTCGTCCACTTCCATCGGTAATTTACTTGGAGCTATATTTTTATTCACCAACATGATATGTGTTTTGCTTGGAGCGTCTTGTATTATTTGTGTCTTTGTTTTTTAGTATGCCACAATCATCCTTGCTGTACACACCTTTTGAGAGAGCCATACATGAATTAAAATTTGATAGAATACTCTATGTGCTTCACTTATATCCTTTGAGCTAGATAATTTTACTCTATGTGCTTCACTTATATCTTTTGAGCGTTATAATTTTGCTCTATGTGCTTCACTTGGATCTTTTAGAGCACGGTGGTGGATATGTTTTAAAGAAACTATTGATCTCTCATGCTTCACTTAAATTAATTTGAGAGTCTCTTAATAGCATGGTAATTTGCCTAATAATAATATGCTTGGTATTCAAGATTTGCGAAACTTTCTTTTGAGTGTGTTGAATACTAAGAAAAGATTGAAGCATGATAATTGTTTTGAGTTATGGAGGTGATAATATTAAAGTCATGCTAGTTGAGTAGTTGTGAATTTAAAGAATACTTGTGTTGAAGTTTGTGATTCCCGTAGCATGCACGTATGGTGAACCGTTATGTGATGAAGTCGGAGCATGATTTATTTATTGATTGTCTTCCTTATGAGTGGCGGTCGGGGACGAGCGATGGTCTTTTCCTACCAATCTATCCCCCTAGGAGCATGCGCTTAATACTTTGCTTTGATAACTTCTAGATTTTTGCAATAAGTATATTAGTTCTTTATGAGTAATGTTGAGTCCATGGATTATACGCACTCTCACCCTTCCACCTCTGCTAGCCTCTCTAATACCGCGCAACTTTCGCCGGTATCATACACCTACCATATACCTTCCTCAAAACAGCCACCATACCTACCTATTATGGCATTTCCATAGCCATTCCGAGATATATTGCCATGCAACTTTCCACCATCTAGTTCATCATGACACACTTCATCATTGTCATATTGCATATCTCGGCACACCGCCGGATGCATTCACATAGAGTCATATTTTGTTCTAAGTATCGAGTTGTAATTGTTGAGTTATAAGAAAAATAAAAGTGTGATGATCATCATTATTAGAGCATTGTCCCAGTGAGGAAAGAATGATGGAGACTATGATTCCCCCATAAGTCGGGATGAGACTCCAGACGAAAAAAAGAGGTCATAAAAAAAAGAGAAAAGCCCCAAACAAAAAAAATGATGAGAGAAAAAGAGATAAGGGACAATGTTACTATCCTTTTACCACACTTGTGCTTCAAAGTAGCACCATGATCTTCATAGTAGAGAGTCTCTCATGTTATCACTTTCATATACTAGTGGGAATTTTTCATTATAGAACTTGGCTTGTATATTCCAATGATGGGCTTCCTCAAATTTCCCTAGGTCTTCATGAGCAAGCAAGTTGGATGCACACCCACTGAGTTTCTTTTCGAGCTTTCATATACGTGTAGCTCTAGTGCATCCGTTGCATGGCAATCCCTACTCACTCACATTGATATCTATTGATGGGCATCTCCATAGCCCGTTGATACGCCTAGTTGATGTGAGACTATCTTCCCCTTTTTGTCTTCTCCACAACCACCATTCTATTCCACCTATAGTGCTATATCCATGGCTCACGCTCATGTATTGCGTGAAGATTGAAAAAGTTTTGAAAAAGTTAGAGTATGAAACAATTGCTTGGCTTGTCATCGGGGTTGTGCATGATTTAAATACTTTGTGTGGGGAAGATGGAGCATAGCCAGACTATATGATTTTGTAGGGATAACTTTCTTTGGCCATGTTATTTTGAGAAGACATAATTGCTTTGTTAGTATGCTTGAAGTATTATTATTTTCTATGTCAATATAAACTTTTATCTTGAATCTTTCTAATCTGAATATTCATACCACAATTAAGAAGATTTGCATTGAAATGATGCCAAGTACACTCCGCATCAAAAATTCTCTTTTTATCATTTACCTACTCGAGGACGAGCAGGAATTAAGCTTGGGGATGCCTGATACGTCTCCAACGTATCTATAACTTTTGATTGTTCCATGCTATATTATCTACTGTTTTGGACTATATTGGGCTTTATTTTCCACTTTTATATTATTTTTGGGACTAACCTATTAACCGGAGGCCCAGCCCATAATTGCTTTTTTGCCTATTTCAGTGTTTCGGATAAACGGAATATCAAACGGAGTCCAAACGGAATAAAATCTTCGGAAACGTGATTTTCTCACCGAACGTGATCCAGGAGACTTGGACCCTACTGCAAGGGATCAAAGAGGTGGTCACGAGGGTGGGGGCGCCTCCCCCCTAGGGCGCGCCCCCTGCCTCGTGGGCCCCTGGGTGCTCCACCAACGTACTCCTTCCTCCTATATATACACACGTACCCCCAAACGATCAGAACAGGAGCCAAAAACCTAATTCCACCGCCGCAACTTTCTGTATCCACGAGATCCCATCTTGGGGCCTGTTCCGGAGCTCCGCCGGAAGAGGGCCGTCATCACGGAGGGCTTCTACATCATCCTAGCCCCTCCGATGAAGTGTGAGTAGTTTACCTCAGACCTTCGGGTCCATAGTTAGTAGCTAGATGGCTTCTTCTCTCTCTTTGAATCTCAATACAAAGTTCTCCCCCTCTCTCGTGGAGATCCATTCTATGTAATCTTCTTTTTGCGGTGTGTTTGTTGAGACCTATGAATTGTGGTTTTATGATCAAGTCTATCTATGAATAATATTTGAATCTTCTCTGAATTCTTTTATGCATGATTGGTTATCTTTGCAAGTCTCTTTGAATTATCCGTTTGGTTTGGCCAACTAGAATGGTAGTTCTTGCCATGGGAGAAGTGTTTAGCTTTGGGTTCGATCTTGCGGTGTCCTTACCCAGTGACTGAAGGGGCAGCAAGGCACGTATTGTATCGTTGCCATCGAGGATAACAAGATGGGGTTTATTTCATATTGCATGAATTTATCTCTCTACATCATGGCATGTTGCTTAAGGCGTTACTCTGTTTTTAACTTAATACTCTACATGCATGCTGGATAGCGGTCGATGAGTGGAGTAATAGTAGTAGATGCAGAATCATTTCGATCTACTTGTCACGGACGTTGTCGTGGAATTGTCACGGCAGATGTCCTTAGTGTCAGGACTTAGTTGCGAGGCCAACGCATCTATGTGGTAGCTTGAGAGGGGTTGAGCGGGACGAGAGACGCGATGTTTTACCCAGGTTCGGCCCCTCGCGGTGGAGGTAAAAGCCTACATCATGCTTCATTGATATTAATGATGATGATCACGGTTACAAGAGTGCTCTATCTCGAGAGCTATTGTCTAAACCTAACTTGTCCAACTTGTGGAACTTGTCAATCTTGTCCCTTTTGGGGAGCCCTGCCCCTCCTTATATATGTTGGAGGGGCGGGTTACATGTAGAGTCCTATTAGGATTAGGACTAGTCTATCTCTAATACAAACCGGATACAAGTCCAGGTCTTAACTTCTTGTAAGATAAATGTTCCTCATGCCTTTCCTCTTAAACCGGCCCACCATTAACATAAACCGGCCTTCTGGGCCTTGGGCCTTGTCATTCATCTGACCCGTCCGCCGGGTCACAAGTGTGTCATAATGTTCCGGCGGGTTGCTTGTAAACCGCCAGGTCAGGGCAGGTCGCCAGTGAATCGCCAAGTGTAAACCGGGTCTCAAGTAAACTGCCAAGTCCAGCCGGGTCACCAATGAGTCTTCAGGCTCATGAATCGTCATACCAGTGAACCGCCAGACACGTAAATCACCAATCCTCTGGCGGTTTACCAATGAAACGCCTAGTCCGGCCGGGTTATACTTCCGGCCGGTTTACGCCGCGGGGTATATCCCCGACATTAGCCCCCAAGTTTAGCTTGGATTTATCCATGGTAAACTTATGCTGCAAAATAAACACAAGAACAAATTTGACAGGTTATGCTCCGGGTTAAGAATTCTTGTAAACCGGTACCTGATGATCCTTAAGTCCTTCTCATTTCCTCCTTCTAGAAAATCCGGGTTAACAAGCCAGCTTCATACTCAATTTTTGACATTGGTTTCTCACAGAGAAACATTGTGAAGAATAATCCACTTGAGTCGGCTTCCAAAGCGTCGGTTTAAGAAATATGGGTCTTGAAATACTTATCTGATATTCAGCCGGTTTGAAGATGTAAAACTTGCCGGTTTAATATTACCAAACTGGTCGGTTTATAAATATTGATGGCACCGGGTCATAATTGTTGTCGACACCGGGTCATGTAATTGATCTTCCTGATTTGCTCAAAACTGATAAAATGAAGATGTTCCTCCTTTATATGCATAATACATGTAGTCCCCAAGTCTTAAGAGGAGAACATAGTGATAACTTAAGACTTGCTCCAATAAGTGTTTCAACCTTGAAGAAATCCGGTTTGTTCATCTCAATCATATAAACTGAATACTCCATATATGTAGCCCCCAAATGCCGGGTTGTCATGCTTGCAGCAACCTGGGACTTGCAATTGCTTATAAAAACTTCAATCAGTGTAACCCCCAAGGGTCAGGTCATTATGCAATAATGAGCAGGAACTTTGTAAATATAATTATGTAGATTTTAGCAGTGATGTGTAGCCCCCAAGGGCCGGCTTAGTAAGATAATACTGAATCGGGACTTGATATATACTTCAATGAAAATAACATCTTATAATGTAGCTTCCATCGTAGGGCTTGAACCCACGTCCACAAGGTTAAGAACTTTGTGCTTTACCAACTGAGCAATGGATCCTTCAATATTATGGACGAAAACTTGTGTACCTTGAATTGTTGACAGGAGCAATTGGTAGCCCCCAAGGGTCGGCTCATTATAATATGATGAGTCGGGTCTTCAATAAGACTAGTAAAAATGACTTTGCATTAGCCCCCAAGTGTCATGGTGCATGCTTGCAGCAACATGAGACTTGCATGTAATCTCAATTTGAATAATGTAGCCCCCAAGTGCCGGGTTGTAAGCCTGCAGCGACTCGGGACTATTCCTTCCATTGTAGAATAAATCATATCCTTTGATAAAATAATAGCCATTGCGCTAAAGCAACTTTGAAAACTCAATAATACCGGTTATTAATAACCATAAAAATCCAGCCATGTTGGCTATTCAAGATAATATAATCCGGTGAAAACCTTATTCATTCAATATCATAATGAAAATTCAGCCAAGTTTGGCTATTTGAATAATATAACCCAATGATTTATAAGCGCATGATTCCAATGGCACAAACCAAATATATATATACTGGCGACTTATAGTCCAAAGCCAGGCCGGTTTAACAAAGCTGTTTCTGCATACAACAAGTTTAAAGTGCCCTGGCGGTTTACCGCCGGACGGGTCATAATGCCCAACATATAACCCGGGTTTATAACCAAGGCTGCACTTAAGAATAATCAAATATGAAATAGATCATACCTGTGACATTGAATCACATTGTTGGTTTACCAACTTTTTTAGTAAGGGTGATAACCCAAATCTTGAGTATCATAACTCCCGTCATATTTTGCCGGTTTTTAATAAAACCGTGCCGGGTTGTGAAATACACCGGATTAACCATATATAATACTGGCGACTTGTAGTCAAAACCAGACCGGGTTGATAATCTCCGAATTATAACTGATCATATATTGACAAATTGTAGTTGAAAACCGAGCCGGGTCAAAGACACTGGTATGATACATGCTATGATGATATAATGATGACGTATGATGTAATATATGATGATATATATGTATGATCAAGAGGGTTTAAGCTATGGTTCGGATATGACCAGAGCCCCCATGTAGTCATAATTGTGGCTTTGCGCCGATCAAGAGGTGTAGCTATGGTTCGAATACGACCAAGCCCCCAAGTGATTTCCCTGGTGGCCTTATGCCTATCAAGAGGTGTAGCTATGGTTCGAACCCATAGCCCTCAAGTGACTTCCCTGGTGGCCTTATGCCTATCAAGAGGTGTAGCTATGGTTCGGATACGACCAAGCCCCCAAATGATTTCCCTGGTGGCCCTTATGCCTATCAAGAGGTGTGACTATGGTTCGAACATAGCCCCCAAGTGATATTGTGAGCTGTTCTCAAGGGATACCTATGTTTGAGCTGTGCTGTGTAGCAGACTCTCTTTGGCCCCTTATGATAATATTGGCTT
This sequence comes from Triticum urartu, assembly GCF_056163025.1. Taxonomy (NCBI): domain Eukaryota; kingdom Viridiplantae; phylum Streptophyta; class Magnoliopsida; order Poales; family Poaceae; genus Triticum; species Triticum urartu. The sequence goes on along the minus strand of NC_141873.1, from coordinate 504,393,557 downwards.
GATAGCCAGATTACCGGAGTAACCAGAACTGTGCTCTTATGATAATATTGGCTTGATAGCCAGATCAAGAGGGTAGTAACGCCATGTTCTCTTTGGTGAATACACCTATGTTTGAACAGGAAGCCCCCAAGTAATCATATGAAGATGAGCCCATAAGGCAGGACACCCATGTTTGAACCGCGCGTCAGGGCAGCAGTTCCTCTTGGGCAACCTTTAACTTTTTGCTAGATATAAATTCTTCTTGAACCGGGATTTTGAACCGGATATTGAGAGCTTCAAAGCTTTGTGGGAGACATCTTTCCCTTGAACCGGATTGTAAACCAGAATCTTCTTTTTAAGCCGAGAAATTGACTGCCCTTAGATTTTCACCAATATGGTGATTTATGGTCCTGCATGGGATAACTTTGCAAGCCGGGGTAATTGCTCTTTTAAAGAAAGCAATACATAATATAAAAATATACTGGATGAATTTCACCTGATATGTCAGGCCAGTTAATATCCACTGCGGTGTTGATGATCACCATGGTGAAGCTGAAATCAACCACGACCGAGTCAGCCGTAGGAGCAGACTTATGATCCGGCCATGGCGTTGTAAGCTAGTGCGAACAAGCAAGTTGCCCTCTGCGTTGTAATCCGGCGCGGACGCCTGAACCGGCCGCGAGAGTCGTCCATGGTATTGTAAGGTGGTGCGGACGGGCGAGTCAGCTGACGCATTTGATGTAGACTGGACCGAGCCACGCGTGCCCGTGGAACCACGTGGCACAGCCGAACGTGCATCCGCGGTATAACACCACTTTTGTAATGAATAATTTACCTGTATATAACAACACTATAGGACAGAGTGGTTGTTTTCACAAAAAATTAACAAGTATTTACTGATAAAAAGTAAACTGGATGGATATCACCTGGTGCATTGGTACGACAGATGATCCGTATGCAATGTCCGTAGATAACCTCTGTTTTTCTTAACAGCGCAGGATTAATCCACCTGTCCTCCCACCAGGCAGGTACCCCCAAACGGAGGTGGCAGGCCGGCAAGTTGTTGTGGGGTCGTCCGGATTTTCCTCCAGCCTGTAGTAACTCGGCAGAGGCTGCGGCCACACGGCCGTAGTAGCAAGACCCACCAGCAGAGACGGAGGCCCCGATGCAGTGCAAGATAGAGGCGGTTTGTCGGCAGCAACTTAGCAGCGGATTCACATGGAACAGCTCAAGGTGGAGATCAGCATAAATGTCAGTTTGAAACCCAGGCGGCTCTGAACGGGGTGAACGGCGATTTGCACGCCGCGAGCAACTCGGCAATGGAGCAGAATCGGGTCGTGCTCTTCTTCCCTTTTTTTATAGCTTTGGACTGATCTGCTTGGAGTTGGCGGTGAGGATTCGACCGGCGACTTGAGGCAGTTTCGGCAGAGAAACGCTGGCGAAACAGTGAAAACAACGACTAAATTTGGTGCGAGGCCTGCGGCCTTTCTGCAAGTATATACGTGTATGCGTACTGAGGTAGTATCACTCGTGCATGTTGGCTCAAGGCGAAGTAGGCCACGACGAGGCCATAATGACTGAGTCCGGAGATGCGAAACCACAGCGGCGACTCAGCAAGGCTGTCTGACGAAGTAGAAACCGGCGCCGAGACTGCTTGAGGCCATTGAAGCGAGGCGGCCCAAAAGAGCTCTAGTGGCGGGCGGTTCAAGCGAGCTGTAGGCCGGAGTTTGCCGCAGCAGAAGCATGCCTCGGCACCACCGTGTACAAGAATAGGACGATGAAAACACAGCAGAACCGGACTTGGCAAGGTAGCCAGGCGAGTCACGGCGATAGCTCGTGGTGGTTGGAGCAGAACAGTGGAGGCGGCAAAAGTACAGGGCCGTGGTGGAGAAGAGAGCTCGAGCGGCGCTTCAAGGTCACAGAGGCCGCAGGTGCTCGAGGCGACTTAGGCAGGCGGCTCAGGACAGAGACGGCCGCTCAAGACCACGGCGAGAAGGCCGCGGGGCAGGGTCGGCTTGAGGCGCGACGGCGCAGGTGAGGCCTCGGAGGCGCGGGCCGCGAGGGCGGCTCTGAGCGAGGATGAAACGGCGGCGGAGATACGAGGCACCGGGCGGCCCAAACGAGGCGACTTAGGCAGGCGGCGGCTCGGTTCCGCTGCGGCTGAGGGGAACTGCTCGCGGCACGGTCCGAGAGGCGCCGGCGAGTCGAACGACGAGGGCGCGATGACGACGACTGGCCCGGAGGCGATGGGAGACCGTAGTGGCTCGACATAGGCGGGCGCCTCGAGGCGAGGACGCGGGCGCAGACGATGGACGAGTCTGGGTTGCGACCGGCTCTGTTTCCGGGTCGTGGGCTACTTTTCCTTTCTTTTTTTTATGCTGCTGATTGGACCCTTTCCTTGACTTTGATTTCAACGCTGAAGTGTTTGCACGGCAACTTTGAAGAAAGCCACGAGGACGGCGGCTGCTGTAGTGGATATCAACTCGTTTTCGGATTCGATGGATCGCCGGTTCATATTTGTCTGCCGTAACCCTAAAAACTTGCCCTGCCAGCTTCATGTTGAGCAGCTAATTTAATTAACCCGGTGCAGCTCTGTCCAATACTGTTGCTTCATGCCAAGTCTTCTTCGTCCGATGAATTGCGAGCTTCTCAAACCCTAGAAAAGATCCCTCCAAGAACTCAACATCACCGTGCGCAGGCCCCACGGTGGGCGCCAACTGTCGTGGAATTATCACGGCAGATGTCCTTAGTGTCAGGACTTAGTTGCGAGGCCAACGCATCTATGTGGTAGTTTGAGAGGGGTTGAGCGGGACGAGAGACGCAATGTTTTACCCAGGTTCGGCCCCTCACGGTGGAGGTAAAAGCCTACATCCTGCTTCATTGATATTGATGATGATGATCACGGTTACAAGAGTGCTCTATCTCGAGAGCTATTGTCTAAATCTAACTTGTCCAACTTGTGGAACTTGTCAATCTTGTCCCTTTTGGGGAGCCCTGCCCCTCCTTATATATGTTGGAGGGGCGGGTTACATGTAGAGTCCTATTAGGATTAGGACTAGTCTATCTCTAATACAAACCGGATACAAGTTCAGGTCTTAACTCCTTGTAAGATAAATGTTCCTCATGCCTTTCCTCTTAAACCGGCCCACCATTAACATAAACCGGCCTTCTGGGCCTTGGCCCTTGTCATTCATCTGACCCGTCCGCCGGGTCACAAGTGTGTCATAATGTTTCGGCGGGTTGCTTGTAGACCGCCAGGTCAGGGCAGGTCGCCAGTGAATCGCCAAGTGTAAACCGGGTCTTAAGTAAACTGCCAAGTCCAGCCGGGTCACCAATGAGTCTTCAGGCTCGTGAATCGTCATACCAGTGAACCGCCAGACACGTAAATCACCAATCCTCTAGCGGTTTACCAATGAAACGCCTAGTCCGGCCGGGTTATACTTTCGGCCGGTTTACGCCGCGGGGTATATCCCCGACAGACGTGATGCCTATATACATGATCATGCCTAGATATTCTCATAATTATGCTCAATTCTATCAATTGCTCAACAGTAATTTGTTCACCCACCGTAGAATACTTATGCTCTTGAGAGAAGCCACTAATCAAACCTATGGCCCCCGGTCTATTCTCATCATATCAGTCTCCATCACTTTTATATTGTTTTGCTATTTATTTTGCTTTTACTTTTTACTTTGCATCTTTGTATAAAAAATACCAAAAATATTCTATCTATCAGATCTCACTCTCGTAGGTGACCGTGAAGGACTTGACAACCCCTAATCGCATTGGTTGCGAGTAGCTATCGCTTTGTGCAGGTACGAGGGACTTGAGTGTGGGCTCCTACTGCATTGATACCTTGGTTCTCAAAAACTAAGGAAAATACTTACGCTACTCTGCTGCATCATCCCTTCCTCTTCGAGGAAAACCAACGCAAGCTCAAGACGTATCATACTACCACTCGTTTCTTCACATTATATACGTACAATATATATGGCCAACATCATATAGCCAGCAGTTTAGTTATCAAAGAATTTCAGGGTGCTTAGTTTTGTCAAAGAATTCCAGGGTGCTTAGTTTTATTTGAGGGGTGGGTTGTGCACTTGTGCTGGACACCATTATTGTGACAAGCCTTTTTAATAGTACTATATGCATAATTTGGCGACGAGCGCTCTCTATATGTACCATCTTTTTTTTAATTTTAAGTTTTGCTCCATGGCGCAATCCATCGATACTACTACTGTACAAAAGTGGAGTATATACATTTTTTAAAAGGCTAGAGGGCAGGGCAGTCTAGCTCGGTCGGTTTCACGAGAGGCGAGGGCCTTTATGATTTGACGGCTCATTACTATTGTCAAATCGAATAGTACTGCACTGCTCGCTGCACGCCCGGTGCCTCCATTAAACCCCTCTGTTAAACCCGCATGCAAACCGAGAATCCTACTCCGGCCACACGTCCGTTCATGAGCGGGCCAGAATTAAACGCAACACCGGTCGAGCTCCTCCCGTCCGCCCTCAGTTTAAACGAGGCCAGACGCCGGCCAAGCTCCTACCGTCTGCCCTCTATTTACACGAGGCCAGACAGACAGTGGGCAAGAATCACACCCCTCCGCCGCTCCCCCATGTCCTCCTTCACCATTTTCTCCACTCTTCCGATGGCTTCTGATAAGCCGTTCTCCGGCATATTGCCCGGCTGGGTGGCCCGCCGAGCCCTCCGGATACGGGCAAGACCGTTCGGTGCTTCACCAACCTCGCTTGGCCCGACAGAGCCAGTTGCCGTCCCAAGCAGGCGCGTGGTTCGGCAACTCGCCGCTCCAGTTCAGCTCGATGAGGAGTGGCGAGTTGTTCCACGCCGGTACGGGCGCCGTCGCTGCCGCGTCGTACCGCGCCACCAGTGTCTGCGGTGGCCGGGCCTCCCGTGTCTGTGGGTGCGCCTCCCGTGCCTGCGGCAGCGCCATGCAGGCAAAGACAAAAGCTGGGTGCGTGGAGAGCGACGAGTCGGTGGCCAGCTTCTCCGTGTCCACCGCCATCATCAAGGAGAAGTAGAACACGGGAGGCTGCCGCCACTTGGGACCCATGAAGGCCACCGCCGAGGCGACGACCGCGGATTCAGGTGGTTTCTTTGTTGCTTCGTCTCTTCCGAGGACCTTCGTCGACCCCGCAAGTGTCTGACGGACATGAGGAAGACAAAGGGATCCGCGGGCGTCCATTTAGAACTAAAATAAGTCTAGATACATCCATTTTTAGGACAAGTATTTCCGGGCGGAGGGAGTATTAATTATACAAGAGAGCCGTATTGGCACCTCTTAGTTCATGTAAATGTAATGAAATCCATCATGTTTATATGAAGATCCGGCTTTTTATACGAAATCCTTCATGCTTATATGAAATCAGTCTGTGTTTGCACGAATTTCATCTGGTTCGTTAGAGTTGTAAAAATGTATGCCGCTGGCGTTTGATGTCGTCCTCCGCTTAAGGAAGCGGTAGGAAATTTGTCGGCTGCCGTTGGAGATGCTCTTTATGCTGGAAATAATAGAGTGACATCCAATCCATTTGAGTTAATTGCCTGTATGATTGTCCCTCTATAAAAAGTTAATTGCATGTACAGTGTACACGTGACTTGCAGGGTGGCTACAACTTCGTACAGAAAGTTAAATAGAAACAAGTTCATCCTTAATCTTGTATTCTAAGTACTCTGTGGGTTTCACTGTCAGTACAGTAGTGAAAGAAGTATATATTAAATAAGTAGAGTAATATATAATATAAAAATATAAAGTTAAAAGACAGAATTTGAACTCATGTCATTGCGTTGCGAGCATCTGGTGCTAACTAGCCCAGCACATTTTTGTTGTAGACCATGCTGGAGATATATCTCCATGTCTACTCTTATATATACTCCATTCGTTCCTAAATATTTGTCTTTTTAGATTTCAAATGGACTACCACATAATAATGTGTATGTAGACATATTTTAGAGTGTAGATTCACTCATTTTGCTCCATATGTCTTTTCAGGAAGGGGTCAGATTTGTCCTTGATTTATTTATGAGGTATGCAGATGGCACTGCACCGCCAAGAAAAGAGGATAACATCAAAATTATGGACTACTTTTTTGAGTATGTTGGTAAGGTCCGGTCATAGTCAGTTATTGAAATCTCTAAAAAGACAAATACTCTCTCCGTACGGAAATACTTGTCATCAAAATGGATAAAAGGAAATATATCTAGACGTATTTTAGTTTTAGATACATCTCTTTTTATGCATTTTGATGACAAGTATTTTCGGACGGAGGGAGTAGAAAACAGAGTTGGTAATGATGGTGTGCGTGCCATCCTGCAATATAGGCCGTCGGATTTATATCTAGCGGATAGGAAAGAAACTATGACAATTTTGCAAAAATATACCCACACGTCTCTCCATGTTCGCAAATAAGGCCTTCCCTCGTTCAACCTTGTCTCTCACAAGATAAACTACTCATACAAATGCCTCTTGATGTTTCGTGCAACGCACGGGCAGCTAGCTAATTTCTTTTAAAATAGTTGTTGCGATAATTGGGTTGAAGTGATATATTTTATGTCTGCCCCGAATGATTTCAGATTCACTAGTAGTAACAAAGAAAATGTCGCCTTATTAATTAACAGAAAATAGGGTGAAAACTATCACATGAGGCCGGTAAAAACAAGGCACACTGGGTTCAGCGTCATCGTCACTACAGTTGTGCGCGCACAAAAATTCTACATATCGAGGGGGCTACCGAGCGAGGCACCGAGACACAATGTTTGAGAGAGAAACCAATTGACAGATTATGATCAGATCGAGTTGTCACCCTTCTGTTGTCATTGTTGGGGGGAGGGAGAGAAAGACGTATCGAGAGTTTGCGCGGTAGGCACAGAGGCACAACTAGCGAGTGTGTGTGTGTGTGTCTGAAAGAGGAGTAGATAGATTATTATCAAGATCGATATGCCACCCTACTCCTTCGGTGCCGGGTAGTGTGTGTGTATGTTTGAGGGAGAAGCCAGTCGATAGATTAGTATCAAGATCGAGGTGTCACCCTACTCCTTCGGTGTTGGGAAGTGTGGGTGTGTGGGGGGGGGGGGCAGTGACACTCACATATCTCTACTCTTATAAAAAACAGAGTTGATGATGATGGTGTTCCTGCCATCCTGCAATATAGGCCATCTGATTTATATCCGACGGACGGGAAGGAAACTATGGCAATTTTGTAAAAAGATACCCACACCCCTCTCCGCATTTGCAAATAAGGCATTCCCTCGTTCATCCTTTTCTCCCACAAGATAAACTTCTCATACAAATGCATCTTGATGTTCCGTGCAACGCATGGGCATCTTGCTAATAGGGAGAACGAGTTTGTGTGACACATATCTAGCTATATTAAGGGATAGGTAGATAGCATATGTGTGAGAGACATTATTATACTTTGAGACATTAGTGGTTGTGGGTGGGCGGAATTAAAGGGGTGGGCGTGTTAGACATAGAGAGAGTGTGTGTGTTTCTGTGTGAGAGACTTGTAGGACGGGGTAGAAAGACGAATTTAACCCTGACGGATGGAGAGAAATACACGAAGTGCACGTGTGTGATTCCGATGCCCACAGGGAAATGAGATATGTATGCGTGTGAGAGAGATTCCACAATTCATTCACGTATCACTATCTAGCGATCGTGAACGTGCATCGCTTGAACATAAGTCAATATCTACTTCGTATCATGGCCAAAGGTACAATATCGATTCAACACTATAAAGATTGGACACTCACATATCACATTTTTTTCTATTTAAATAAACCTTTTCAGTTGTGCATGCCAAAGTTACAGTGTTGTTTCTTCAAACAACCAATGTAGCTATCATGTACATGCACCATTGTTACTCTTGCATTCCAATTCATTAGTCTTGGATGATTTAAGTTTCTATTTTGAAGTAATCTATGTAATATTCATATAAGAATTCAACGGGTACGCAATTTATTAAATGGAGGCTATGTAATCATATGAGGTAACACTTTTAAGTAGCTGACTACAATATCCATTTCTTTTTGTGCGCCTCTACACTAACACGTCAATGCATTATGTTTAAAGTAAATAACTAATGGCACTAAATTATCTATTTACACGAGAAATACATAGGCTGAGCGTTTGATCCCTTTTTTGTGAACGCGGCATTACACCCGTACGATTGGCCGCGCCCGTGTGAACGTCCAAGTTATCGGCGCATCATCCCGAGTTATTGTCTCTTTTTCTGGGGTGGACTTCACACCAGTTATTAACTGCTGACGCGTGCCCCGTGTACACAGTCTAACATGACCTTCCTGCTAGCACGGTCCAAAATTAGTTGAAACTGGATACGAACGATCCCGCGGGTGGCAAAATCTCCCACGTCCTTCTAAAATTTCCGCCACCTTAGTCTTTAGCATGCGAAATCCCCCTTTTGCCCTTGGTGCATGGAGACCAACAGTTACAATACCGCCCTCATCTACATGATAGGTTGGGGCTGCTTTGGTAACTTCCGGTTCCCCCACTACACGGCACCCCCATTTCCTCTCCCCCTCCCGCAAAAACGACTAACTCCACAGCACCAGAGCATCTTACATCACGCCGTATGTACTTCATCGCCCTTTCTCCCCTCCCCTCTCGAAACCCTAGACTGCTCATCCACCGGTGTACCATAGCCCATTCACTGCCAGCGGCGTCCACCTCGCCGGATCTGCTTCTGCGGCCGCATCTACCCCTCCCACCTCCCCTAGAAACAAGTAGACTGCTCATCCACCACTGTACCACAGCCCATTCAATGTCGACCTTGTCCACGGCGCCGGATCTACTTCGCTGGTACTCTCGTCAACCACCGCGCATCTGCAGTGGCTCATTCGTACTCCCCAACGGAGATGCTTCGTCCACACACCCCGGAGCCGCCCCACCGACACCCCCGTCAACGGCCTCTGATCCTCTTCGCCGACACCTTCCTCAACCCTACCGGAGCCGCTTCGCCGACACCATCGTCAACCCTACCGGAGTAGCTTCGCCTATACCATTCTCAACCCTACCGGGGCCGCTTTGCCAACTCACAAGTCCATGGCCTCAGATCCGCTTCCTCGCACCCTCATCCAACCTACCGGAGCAGCTTCTGACGCCTCGTCCACGGCCGCAGATCCGCATCGTCGACACCACCCTTAACCCAACCACCGGAGCAGCTTCTGATGCCCCGTCCACGGCCGCAGATCCGCATCGTCGACACCATCCTTAACCCAACCACCGGAGCAGCTTCTGACGCCCCGTCCACGGCCGCAGATCCGCGTCGTCGACACCATCCTTAACCCAACCACCGGAGCAGCTTCACCTACGCCCTCATCCACGGCCACAGATCCGCTTCGCCCACACCGTAGTCCACCCTACCGGAGCCGCTCCATAAACACCCTACTCGACGGTTCTAGATCTCCTTACCGAACCCTGATAGCCAGCGCAGCATCATCACCCTCAACGTTTCTAACCTGATTCCCAACGTCTGGAGAGATGCCAAGCACCCGCCACGTCCTAGGTACTTGTCACCTTTAAACCAGTCCAGCATCACCTGCCCGATGTACTTCAAATATACTAACTGGTCGTTGTTACCTGTTATGCAGATGGCAAAAACTACAAGGACGATGTTTCTTTTGGATCTAATAGCTTGGCCAACCAAGATCCTGGATTGGGGCATTGCTATGATCTTGTAAGCGTGTCTCTCTCTCTCTCTTGTATTGTTCTGTGCTTGCCTACGTGCTTTGCTAGGATTTTCGACCAGTAATCCCTTTGTGCAGACAATGATTTCTACTACTGGCTGCTAAATTAGATATGTAGATGTCATACATGATATTACCTCGTACCTCCGTTCCTAAATATAAGTCTTCCTAGAGATTCCACTATAGGCTACATACGGAGCAAAATGAGTGAATCTACACTCAAAAATGCATCTATATACATCTGTATGTGGTCCATACTAGAATCTCTACAAAGACATATATTTAAGAACAGGGGAGGTACATTACACAAAATCGTAGGTGGCATGTAGGAATTCCAGTGCACTACATTAGGCTCCCTTAGAGTGCCTGCTAGTCCAGCATACAGAGTCATGGCTAGTTTATGGTATGCACACAATCGTTAATTGGTGGTTTAAATATGCGCAAGGGATATGCAATTAGTATCATGTAGAGAATGTCTGAAATTAGCCGTGTCAACTTGCAGATAGGGTTACACAATGAAAAAGTACAAGATGTATGTGGCAATTTCATGGAACATCGCAAAAAGGAGAGGCAGCGGTGAGCCTATACAGTGTGCTATGACACGTCACTCCTCCATTGCAATCATCGTGACATGTTATTTGTATGCCAGTTCTATTAGCCAAGTTTCTTAGGGACAGTTATTACGAGTTATCCTAAGAAAATAAGCACCTATGAATATAAGCTCCATGTAATAAGCCAGCCAGTTCTTTTCATTGCGATTTCAGCTTATCTTTGGTATGATCAGTGGAAAGTCTAGATTGCATTATATTTTTTTCATTTTGCTGCCCATATGGAAATTAATTTGACTTGCAAACATCACAAATTGAACCCAGTGCAGTAATTAATATGATAGGAGAATAGACCATCACTATTTGCTCAAAATGCAAATACAAAGATACCATCTACTTGGCACAATCTACTTTGGTCAATGTTTTCCATAGAGATCCCATTGCCTAATTTAAACGAAGAAGGCATGACCCACATTTAAATGAAGAACAATTATTTATTGAAATTCGATAGTCCAAGTGGCTGGTTATTATCGTATAGCAGCACCACCTGAAAGCATCATATAGCAGCAGCAGCAGCTCATAGCAACTCATCATACAGCAGCAGCAGTCTGCAATTCATCATATACTAGCAGCAGCTCATAGCAATTCATCATATAGCAGCAGCAGGAGCAGCTCATAGCAATTCATCATATAGCAGCAGCAGGAGCAGCTCGTTGCAATTCATCATATAGCAGCAGCAGGAGCAGCTTGTAGCAACTCATCATATAGCAGCAGCAGCTCATAGAAATTCATCATATAGCAACAACAGTAGCTCATAGCAACTCATCATACAGCAGCAACAGCTCATAACAATTCATCATATAGCAGCAGCAGGAGCAGCTCATAGCAATGCATCATATAGCAGCAGTAGAAGCAGCTCATAGCAATTCATCATATAGTGGATCAAAATGAAAATTTGGCAAAAAATCAAAGGAGATCCTCACCTTGTTGGATGAGCTCATCCTTCAACAGTACCTCAAGGCCATGGCCTGGGAGGAGGGGAGGGGAAATAAGGTGCCTTCTACCGCAATGTGGCATCAGCCTTTGTTGTGCAGCGCCCGCCGGAGTAGTGCATTGGACGAACCACAGTGGAGCAGCTGCTGAAGACCATGAGAATGAGGGGCGGTGCCAGAGGAAGGAGTAGCCAGGGAGATTTGCCCCTACCCGTCGGCCATGTAGCCTAACTAGACATAGCATCATCGAGGACCAGGCCAGATGGGACCAGTAGCGACGGCTCGCTGGAGGAACCCTAGTGCTGCAGGCAAGGGATCGAGGTAGAGGTAAAGGGGAGAGGAGATGCAAGCGGGCAGGGCAATGAATGCTTGCGTGTTTGTTTTTTACTTGAGGGTCAGGTGTGACACGGGTGTCAGCAGTTGCATTTTGAGTGTAATATAGGCAGACAACAGAGTCATTTCACTATTCCCCTTCCCTTCAATTTCTAGTGAGGTTCTGCCCGAAACACCCCCCTCCAAAGCGAAATTAGTTAAGCCCAAGCCCATAACTCAAAAATGACTTCTTTACATCTTTTATGGCTTATTTTGACAATATGCCCTGAAAAGGCGAAATCGAACTGGCCCTTAACCTGCAATTCAATTGTGTGTGCAATGATGAATCACTCCTGCCTGCTATCTGTACATTTAGGCATCATCATACATGGCATAACCTAATATATGTGCATTCCATTGTAGAATCTGGAATATGCAATGTTTGTGTTAGTTCATACGTTGCACATGATGTTTAAATGCCCCTTAAATCTAGTCAGTCAAGTGATGGTCTTTAAGCCTCCTTCTTTTCTTGTTTTCTTGATATGTAAGATTTTCTCACACATCTGTTCAATTGCTTGTTTGCATCAGCCATCCATACTAGGACTGTTTGCTTTGATTACTTGTTGTTCTTGACCTAACACTCTAATAGAGCTTGTCAACGATTTAAACACTAAGGGCTGCTGTAGTGGGGCCTTGTCTAACTCATAGGTGACATAAAGGTTTGGCTGTACACTACAGTAGGCTCTCCAAGAGTACCTGGAGATCCAGTTCGAAGGTATGCCTAGTTTTTACATAGTGTAGACATAGTAAATACTCATTTCATTGTGTGCAAGTGCAAGAGATGCAGCATGTTTCATTGTGTGCAAGTGCAAGAGATGCGGCATGTTTCATTATGTGGTGTTGTTTTGTTATAATCTCATCCTTTTGTGCTCACAGACTGAAAAGTATGCATATTTATCTTCCAAGGAGATGAGTAACTAGTTTGTGTCACCTTGCAGAGGGGGTGCAATGAAGATAAGATTGAGGATTTCCAAGTACAAGATGTTAGTAAGGAGCCTTGCAAGAGAAGTAGGAGTTGCGCTGAGCCTCTTCAACCTGCTAAGGTAAGTCACTGTATGCAACACAACAGTTCAATTCCTTGTTTGTTTCAGGCATAGTTAATTTTCTCTTTTCAATTGCTTTATTTGTCCTCAGTTAATGAGATGCCCAAATAATCATGCCTAATGTTCGGTACTTGTATCACTATTAGTTGACATAATTAAAGGCCTTACCATTTAATTACTCTGTCAAAGTGTGCCTGAAGCTTTGAAGTCTATTAACCAACTATTATTGCATGAGGCTCACAATCTAGTTTATACTACGCTAATGATTGCATAGTTTTGCCTATTGTAGTATGTTTGTATGAAACCCTCTGCTGTTCATTATGCTCCCTAAGACTTTAATTGAGGCACAGAATGGCCAACTGCTTGCTTACTTATATGCAACGTGCTGTCTAAATTTGTAACTTGTCTGTGTTTTCGATTGGGCCCCAACATCATGCTCCTCTGGTGAGCTAAGAGGGATTTCTGTATGCAGGCTGCACAGACTATCTTTTTTATAATTTTTAAAATATCACCTGCTTATGCTTCATGACGTGTAACTTTTTTTTTGAAAGTGACATGTAATATTATTGTTAGTCCTGTTTTGCCATGTAGTACAAAATAGTGTCTTGTTCGCTTTACTGTTGTAACTATATTTTTGCCCTAGTCATGTGTACTTACAAAAACATTTCAGGATGAAGTGACATCAACACAAAGATCTGCGAGCAGTGCGGCATGGCTGTTACTGAATGATTATGGATTGGAATTGGAATGTGCTGATGTTCTCGAGCATCAACTAGAGGTGGCAAGACAACGTGTACATGGTTGTCAACGTATAATCAACAAGTTGAGACTGTACATGCAGGTATTAGATCCAGGAGTCAAAAAATGAAATAAGACAGTGAGGTAACCATGAAGGAATTGGATATTTTGCAGACTAAAATTTGTGATATCTGAATCCGGCCAATCCTATTTTCTGAAGAGATTATAGTTCAAATGGAGTTAAGTTGATGCGCGTCCATGATGTATGAGCTATATTTGCTCAGTGTATGTAATTTGTTGTTTGTGTATGCTTTATTATCACCTGTGCCGAACCATAATGCCCAGTGGGTATAATCGGCTGTAATTTCTTTATTGTATAGTGTAGGATTATTCTACCTTTCTATGCCTTGATCTCTTTGTTGTATAGTGTATGCTTTTTAGAGGTGATAGTATTGAGTAGGATAATTCTTTGAATATGCTATATCGTTCAAACGGGGGCCTACTCGCCCGACCATGGCCCTTCATGGGCCGTCGGATCCATGGGCCTTCTACGTCTCGTAGGATCCATGGGCCTTGTACGTCTCGTAGGATCCATGGGCCGCCGACTCATTTATGGGTCTTGTACGGGCCTTTAATGGGTCGTACACGAGCCTTTAATGGAAATCGTACGTTTTATGGGCTGACCATAACGGGCCGTTAATAGGCCGTATTTGGTGATGCTATGAAAATGGCCCAACAGACTAATGGTCCACAAACGGGCCGACTGTAATGACGGGCTGAATTTGGCCCCAAGCAGAAAATGACACTAACGGGCCGTAAGTAACCGAATGCTGCAAATGAGCCCAAGAATAAATGGGACCTCAGAAGGCCGAAAGTTAACTTGGGCTGGAAACGGCACAACGTAATAACGGGCTGTTAATGGGTATAAAGTGATACATTGTTCATTACGGGCCAGTTTCACCATGGGCCGTTAATGGGTGTAAAGTAATACACTGTTCATTACGGGCCAATTTCAGCACGGGCCGCTAATGGGCCAAGAGTTACAAAGGGCCTCATATGGGCCGAAAGACGTCATGGGCTATACATGAGCCAAAAGTGAAAACGGGCTGGAATCATATTGGATGGCCCAGATGACGCTACTAGGCCTAATTCGGATAGGGCGTAACGGGCCTTGGGTTAGCGGGTTGTAAATGGGCTATATGCAAACGGGCCGTTAACAGGCTTTCCATGGGCCGGCCCGCCAGCTTTTGACCAAGTCAAACGGGCCGGCCTTTTCACAGGAATGGGCCACTGTTGGGCCATGCCACGTGTCGATGTATCATAGGCGCCTTCTATCTAGTGAGTGGATGACATCTGTCCCAACGATGAGCCGACACGTGTTTCCTCTAGCCAATGATGATTTTACACGTGGAAAATCCCCATTGGTCGGGGCTGTTAACGGGTTATCGGATCCAAAACTCGACCCGATAGCTTAACGGCGTTCCGTTACGGTGGATGCCATGTGTCGGTCACCCTTGACGAAAGCACTTCTGTGACGCGCGATTTATCGTCATGGAAGTGGACACTTCCGTGATAATAATTTGAGAAAAGTATGTTTTTGGTCCCTTAAGTTTCCAAAAAGTACAAACTTGGTCCCTTAAAAAATTTTGGTATACATTTGGTCCCTCGAGTCTCAAAACCGGACAAGTTTGGTCCTAAACCAGATTTTGACCCCATTGACCGGGTTTGACCGCCACAAAACCGCCCGATGAACAGTAAATCTGAGTTTAAAAAAAATATCTTCAAAAAAATCTGAAATTTTTTGGGGTCCGATATGGTTACATGCGCAAGGTGCGACCAACATTTTTTATGAAATGACGTAGGACGGGCTCTAGCAAAAAAATGGCTATTTTTTGTGAGCGAAAATTTATTTTTTTGCCACGAGCTCCTTGAGTCTCGAAACACCACCAAATTTTGGTCGAATCTTGAGTATGTAATCATATTAGACCCCAATAAATTTCAGTTTTTTTTGAATTTTTCAGATTTTGTTTTCTAATTTACTGTTCATCGGACGTAGATATTTTTCCTTTTTTTGCCATGAGCTCCCCGGGTATCGAAAGACCACGAAAATTTGGTCGCACCCTGCGCATGTAAGCATATTGCACCCCAAGAAATTTCAGATTTTTTTGAAGAATTTTTTTTAAAACTCGAATTTACTGTTCATCAGGCGGTTTTGTGGCGGTCAAACCCGGCCAACAGGGTCAAAATCTGGTTTAGGACCAAACTTGTCCGGTTTTGAGACTTAAGGGACCAAATGTATACCAAAAAATCTTGAAGGACCAAGTCTGTACTTTTTGGGAACTTGAGGGACCAAAAACATACTTTTCTCTAATAATTTTGGTAATGTCATGGAACACTTCTACGACAGCACAGGTATGACTATCTTGATTCTGTCATAAATTTGTCATGGATGTACATGCATGACAAAAAACGTGACCTACTGTGACAAACACGTATCATCACGGAAGTGTATTTTTTTGTAGTGTATACTTGGGCTTCCTGTTCTCTTCACTTTGTTTATCCTTCGAGCTTTGGCTTGATGAGCCCCTCAAAAATCTCTTCATCTTTTTCTGAAAATTTCTGAAATTTTTAGCAACTCAAAATAAAAGTGAACCAAACTTAACAAAATTGATAGCAACTACTCCCACAAGTGCCTAGAGACTATATAATGCATTAGAACTACTTGGGACCATATAAATTTGACATGCAAGCTCAAGAACAGGGTCACCTAGGCAGCAAAAATTTGCAATGAATAAAGCACTAGAACAAAAACTAATTGGACCATTGGAGGAGTCACATACGAAAGAACAATCCCCCAAAGCAGTTTTGTGAATGGAGCTTTGAGCTAGGAGATCAAAAATGGCAGCAAGATGAGCTAGAAATCGTGCTTGAGCTGGTTGGTGATTTTTTTTGGGAGGAAGGAGTGTGTGGTGGCTGAAATAAGTGGAGGGGGGCCACCAGGGGCCCACGAGGCAGGGGGCGCGCCCTGGACCCTTGTGGCCAGGTGCTGGCTCCCCCTGATATGTTCTCAGTGCCAGATATTCTCAAATATTGCAGAAAAAATCATATTTCATTTTCACGGCATTTGGAGAACTTTTATTTCGGGGTATTTTTTATTGCAAGGATAATTCAGAAAATTGACAGAAAATACTATTTTTGCTTTATTTAGACTAAATAACAGAAAGTAAAAAGAGGGTGCAGAGAGTTGTGTTTTCTAACTTCATCCATCTCATGCTCATCAAAAGGAATATATTAACAAGGTTGATCAAGTCTTGTTAACAAACTCTTTCTGAATAACATGAAACCGAAGAATTTCGAATAACACTAGGTTATCTCAACGGGGATATGCATGTCCCCAACAATAAGAATATCATATTTCTTCTTGACAGTAGGAAGAGGAAATTTAAAACCTCCAATAGTAATTGTTGAAAATTTTCCAATAGAATTGACACTGTGGACTTGAGGTTGTTTCCTCAGAAAGTGTACTGTATGCTCGTTACCATTAACATGAAAAGTGACATTGCCTTTGTTGCAATCAATAACAGCCCCTCCAGTATTCAAAAAGGGTCTTCCGAGAATAATAGGCATACTATCGTCCTCGAGAATATCAAGAATAACAAAGTCCGTTAAAATAGTAATGTTTGCAACCACAACAGGCACATCCTCACAAATACTGACAGGTATAACAGTTGATTTGTCAGCCATTTGCAAAGATATTTCAGTAGGTGTCAACTTATTCAAATCAAGTCTACGATATAAAGAGAGAGGCATAACACTAACACCGGCTCCGAGATCACATAAAGTAGTTTTACAATAGTTTCTTTTAATAGAGCATGGTATAGTTGGTACTCCTGGATCTCCAAGTTTCTTTGGTGTTCCACCCTTAAAAGTATAATTAGCGAGCATGGTGGAAATTTCAGCTTCCGGTATCTTTCTCTTATTAGTAACTATATCTTTCATATATTTAGCATAATTATTCATTTTAAGCATATCGGTCAAACGCATACGCAAAAAGATAGGTCTAATCATTTAAGCAAAGCGCTCAAAATCCTCATCATCCTTTTTCTTGGATGGTTTAGGAGGAAAAGGCATGGGTTTCTAAACCCATGATTCTCTTTCTTTACCGTGCTTCCTAGCAACAAAGTCTCTCTTATCATAACGTTGATTCTTTGATTATGGGTTATCAAGATCAACAGCAGGTTCAATCTCTACATCATTATCATTGCTAGGTTGAGCATCAATATGAACATCATCATTAACATTATCACTAGGTTCATGTTCATTACCAGATTGTGTTTCAGCATCAAAAATAGAAATATCATTGGGATTCTCAGGTGTGTCAATAACAGGTTCACTAGAAGCATGCAAGGTCATATTATTTTCCTTTCTCTTCCTTTTAGAAGGACTAGGTGCATCTATAGTAGTTCTCTGAGAATCTTGCTCAATTCTCTTAGGGTGGCCCTCAGGATACAAAGGCTCCTGAGTCATTTTACCACCTCTAGTCATAACTCTAACAGCATTATCATTCTTATTGTTTAATTCATTGAGCAAATCATTTTGAGCTTTAAGTACTTGTTCTACTTGAGTGGTAACCATAGAAGCATGTTTACTAATAAGTTTAAGTTCACCTTTAACACTAGCCATATAATCACTCAAGTGTTCAATCATATAAGCATTGTGTTGCAGTTGTCTACGAAAATAAGCATTAAAATCTTCTTGCTTAACCATAAAGCTATCAAATTCATCCAAACATTGGCTAGCAAACTTAGCAGGAGGAATTTCAGCTTTATCATATCTATAGAGAGAGTTTACCTTTACTACATGCGTCGGGTTATCGAGACCGTGTGTTTCTTCAATAGGTAATGAATTAAGACAATGTATTTCTTCAACATGAGGTAAATTCTTAACATCTTCAGATTTTATACCTTTTTCTTTCATAGATTTCTTTGCCTCTTGCATATCTTCAGGACTGAGATATAGAATACCCCTTTTCTTCGGAGTTGGCTTAGGAGTTGGTTCAGGAAGTGTCCAATTATTTTCATTAGTCAATATATTATTCAATAGCAATTCAGCTTGATCAACTATTCTTTCCCTGAAAACACAACCAGCACAACTATCCAGGTGGTCTCTGGAAGCATCGGTTAGTCCATTATAAAAGATATCAAGTATTTCATTTTCCTTGGGAGGATGATCAGGCAAAGCATTAAGTAATTGGAGAAGCCTCCCCCAAGCTTGTGGGAGACTCTCTTCTTCAATTTGCACAAAATTATATGTTTCCCTTAAAGCAGCTTGTTTCTTATGAGCGGGGAAATATTTAGCAGAGAAGTAGTAAATCATATCCTCGGGACTACGCACACAACCAGGATCAAGAGAATTAAACCATATCTTAGCATCACCCTTTAATGAGAACGGAAATAATTTAAGGATATAATAGTAGCGAGTCTTCTCATCATTAGTGAACAGGGTAGCTATATCATTTAATTTAGTAAGATGTGCCACAAGAGTTTTAGATTCATAGCCATAGAAAGAATCAGATTCAACCAAAGTAATTATATCAGGATCAACTGAGAAATCATAATCCTTATCAGTAATAAAGATAGGTGAAGTAGCATAAACAGGATCATATTTCATTCTAGCATTCACAGATTTTTCTTTCTGCTTAGCTAATAGTTTCTCAAGATCACTTCTATCATTGCAGGCAAGAAAGTCTCTAGCAGTTTCTTCATCCATAACATAACCCTCAGGCACAACACGCACCTCATATCTAGGGGGAGAATCTTCATCATCACTTTCATCAATATTATCAGTTTCAATAATTTCATTCTCTTTAGCCCTAGCAAGTTGTTCATCGAGAAATTCACCTAGTGGCACAGTAGTATCAAGGATAGAAGTAGTTTCATCATAAGTATCATGCATAGCAGAAGTGGCATCATCAATAAAATGCGACATATCAGAATTAATAGCAGAAGCAGGTTTAGGTGTCGCAAGCTTACTCAAAACAGAAGGTGAATCAAGTGCAGAGCTAGATGGCAGTTCCTTACCTCCCCTCGTAGTTGAGGGAAAAATCTTAGTTCTTTAGTCTTTCAAGTTCTTCATAATGATAAGCAGATATAAATCCCAAGTGACTCAAAGAATAGAGCTATGCTCCCTGGGAACTGCGCCAGAAAATGGTCTTAATAACCCACAGGTATAGGGGATCGCAACAATTTTTTAGGGTAGAGTATTCAACCCAGATTTATTGATTTCACACAAGGGGAGCTAAAGGATATTCTCAAGTATTAGCAGCTGAGTTGTCAATTCAACCACACCTGGAAACTTAATATCTGCAGCAAGGTATTTAGTAGCAAAGTAATATGATAGTAATGGTAACGATAGCAAAAGTAATATTTTTGGATTTTGTAGTGATTGTAACAGTAGCAGCGGAAAAGTAAATAAGCGAAGAACAATATATGAAAAGCTCATAGGCAATGGATCGGTGATGGAGAATTATGCCGGATGCGATTATTCATGCAACAGTTATAACATAGGGTGACACAGAACTAGCTCCAATTCATCAATGTAATGTAGGCATGTATTCCGAATATAGTCATATGTGCTATGGAAAAGAACTTGCATGACATCTTTTGTCCTAGCCTCCCGTGGCAGCGGGGTCCTATTGGAAACTAAGGGATATTAAGGCCTCCTTTTAATAGAGTACCGGACCAAAGCATTAACACATAGTGAATACATCAACTCCTCAAACTACGGTCATCACCGGGAGTGGTCCCGATTATTGTCACTTCGGGGTTGCCGGATCATAACACATAGTAGGTGACTATAGACTTGCAAGATAGGATCAAGAACTCACATATATTCATGAAAACATAATAGGTTCAGATCTGAAATCATGGCACTCGGGCCCTAGTGACAAGCATTAAGCATAGCAAAGTCATAGCAACATCAATCTCAGAACATAGTGGATACTAGGGATCAAACCCTAACAAAACTAACTCGATTACATGATAAATATCATCCAACCCATCACCGTCCAGCAAGCCTATGATGGAATTACTCACGCACGGCGGTGAGCGTCATGGAATTGGTGATGGAGGAAGGTTGATGATGACGATGGCGATGGATTCCCCTCTCCGGAGCCCCGAACGGACTCCAGATCAGCCCTCTCGAGAGAGATTAGGGCTTGGCGGCGGCTCCGTATCGTAAAACGCAATGAATCCTTCTCTCTAATTTTTTTCTCCCCGAACACGAATATATGAAGTTGGAGTTGAGGTCGGTGGAGCGTCAGGGGGCCCACGAGGCAGGGGGCGCACCCCCCACCCTTGTGGACAGGGTGTGGGCCCCCTGACGTGGATTCTTCTTCCAATATTTTTTATATATTCCAAAAATAATCTCCATTGATTTTCAGGTCATTCCGAAAACTTTTATTTCTCCACAAAAATAACACCATGGCAATTCTGCTGAAAACAGCGTTAGTCCGGGTTAGTTTCATTCAAATTATGCAAGTTAGAGTCCAAAACAAGGGCAAAAGTGTTTGGAAAAGTAGATACGATGGAGACGTATCAGCACCTGCCTTATTTAAGGAGGTTGCCAGGTCTGCTCACCGGCCACCCTCACAACGTGCATGATTGCAAAGCAGGACTGGCCCATGACCCCTTCACATTTAGTATGTAGATCGGCGTGCTGGCCTTTCTATTGAGCCTAGGTAGGACTACAGTGTGTTGATCGACCGAGGCCGGTCATGACCTGATGGTGTGTCCGGCCAGAGTTGAACGAGCGTGTTGGGTAAGTTGGTGCACCCCTGCAAGGAAGAATTCTACCTATTCGAATAGCCAGGTCCACGGTAACGGACGCTCGGAGTTGTATCCCGATGGATACAACTAGAACTTGATGTTGAGGCATGTAATGGAAATGATAGCTCCGGGATTGTTTTCTCGCAGGGAGTCGAGGAAGTGATCTCTGGGCATGTTACAACATACTTACTAATATTATAATATGCCTTTCCATACTCTTCTAAATGTTGCAAGATGCTTGGAGCTGCTTGAAGATGCTAGTCTTCGATAGGCTAGGCTTTCCCCTTTTCTTCTGGCATTCTGCAGTTTAGTCCACAGATACAGCTCATTCCTTTGATACAGATGCATATTAGTTTAGATCTGATGTAAGTCTTGCGAGTACTTTGGATGAGTACTCACAGTTGCTTTGCTACCTCTTTTTCCCCATACCCGATTGTTGCGACCAGATGACGGATCTCAGGAGCCAAACGACACCACTGATGACTACTATTACCACAAGGGTGCTTACTACTATGTGGAGGCCGTCGACGATCAGGAGTAGTTTCGAGGCTCCCAGGCAGGAGGCCTCGCCTTTTCGATCCATGTTGATGTTTGTGCTGGACTTCTTAAGGGAAACTTATTTAACTTATGTCTGTACTCAGATATTATTGCTTCCGCTGACTCTTGTGTATTCAGAGCTGATGTATTCGAGCCCTCGAGGCCCCTGTCTTGTATTATTTTAATTTATGTCTAGAGTTGTGTTGTGATATCTTCCCGTGAGTCCCTGATCTTGATCGTACACATTGCGTGTATGATTAGTGTACGAATGAATCGGGGGCGTCACAGGCGAAGACACGTATTGTATTATTGCTACAAAGGATAAAACGACGATGTCTCATCATATTGATTTATGATTGTTGTCTCCATTATGTCATCATGCTTATTGCAATGCTCTGTTTCTTATAAACTTAATACTTCAGGATGCATGCTGGATAGCGGTCTTTGAGTGGAGCATTAGTAGTAGATGCAGTTGAATCAACGGTCAACTTATCACAGAGGTAATGACAATATGCGATTATAACATGAATGATCATAGTCATAAATATAAATATTGTTATTTCATTGCTGCCTGACTATATTTCTTTCACCACACCACACTTGTAAGCTGGAGAGAGATGTCACTAGTGAACCTATGACCCATGGGTCTATTCTCATTACTGAAAACCAATATATTATCTACTGCCCTATTTCCTTTTCTTTTCCTTTGTTACGAACTATCTTATCACTTGTGTTTAATATTGTCACTAGCAAGATAAGGGGCTTGACAACCCTCTTTCTGTGTTGGGGACAAGCGTTTTATGTGTGCAGGTACCGCTCACTTTGTTTTGCTACATGACAACTATTGGATTTATAATCTTGGTTTGCTAACCGAGGAAAATACTTGTTGCTAGGTTACATCACCCTTATACTTGGGGGATCCCAACTACTCCTACAGGAGCAGGCACTTCACTAGCTAATGTCACCACTCGCATCAATCTTACTAACCACCAACCCAATGTGGGCCACCTTTGTTGGGTGATATTTGTGTTATGGAAGGGGGGAATTGGAAGGAATGTGTGTATAGGGACCATGATTTGAGAGTGGTGCGGGGTTGCAGACAAATTGAGAGGCGTTAATCTAGTAATCTTACCTCGTGAGAGTACCATGCTCATGTGGGAAGAATGATTTTGTGGTTTGTGGTTGGGGATGCACAGTTATTAATGTAACAAATTAAATAACTGGAGTTGGACACCAATTGGTCAAACTGGAACGATATTGACCATTCCAAATCAATTGACCACCAATCACCTCTCGTGGAATCTTCATGCCATGTCTCCCACCCCAATTGTTGGTTTCGGAGAGTGCCTTTTTGTGGGGTCCAGGGAATGCGAAATTTTACTTCTAATGTAAGGGATTATAGTTGAGATGTTAATGCAATCAACAATCAACCCCCCCCCCACCCGGCGGAATCTAGTATGAAAAATGTGCAATCGTGCTTTGATTATGGTCAATCATCTTGAGCATGATCATGCGAGTTCCATAAGCCTCTTTCACATCCTTAAACACCTTGATTAGACCTTGATATATCTTCATTGGCATATGTTACTGTGTTATGCATAATGGAGCAATCTCTGGTAGTATAAATAGCAATGTTGTCGATCACCGAGTTTCTTTGCCATCATTGGAGTTTCTGATGGAGGGTTGCTTCACCGGGGGCGACATTTTGGTCCTTCAACACTCAAGACCTAGAGTAGTCGTGTGTCTTGCTTGTGTTCAAGATTTCAGTGGTCTAAATAACAATTCTTTGTAATTTTCTAGGGTTGCTTTCAAAATAACTTGATTGGTAGTATTCTGTCTCCACTGCTTTAATGACTGAGTTGATGACGATGGGGTGTATGTCATCCATGTTCTTTTATCATCCGATCTACATCTAACGTATGTGAGGTAAGATGTGTCAATTTTACAGAAGACCCCGTCACTCCACTGGACATTTACAGATCAAATATAACATATTTCTGATGTAATACCGATACCCAGATGATTCTTTTTAAAGTTTCTAAACATGTACTCCATCAGTCTTTTTTGAATTTGCTGCAACCCACGCGTGCAGTTTGCCCGTGTTTACTGCCTTTCGAGGAAGGTCACTCGTTAAAAAAGGTGCAAGCAGATTCGTGCTGAGTCGTGCGCCCACAAAGTAAAGTGCAGTGCCCTACGGGCCTCCCCCGGTCGCTGGTCGTGGAGCCACTAGGCCCTAGCCCAAGAAATTGGAGTTGGGCCGCCGATCCCAAGGCAAGGAAGACGAGGGAAAGCGAAACAGACAGACGGTCAAAAAGTTTTGCGGCTGCTGCATGCGCTTTCGCTAATCATCTAGCAGCACTGGTGCTAATCCAACAAGTTCTTTTGTAAAGAGAAAAGTCGTGTGCTCCAGCCTATCGACGCCCCAGCAGGCCAAGAGCACGCTGCCTAGTTGCTACTGCACACTGCTACGGAATGGAAACTGTAGCTAGAACTGCTAGGGGATGGGCACATTCAGACTGAAACTGTTTCGCGATGTTTGCTGTCCGCGCTAGCTCTGGCGTCATTTATCTTCCATGCACATCTGATAAACTGTTCAGCACCAAGCACGCCATAGAACTGGAAAAGGGAACTTCAATACTAGTACTACTAGTACTGCCAGCTTAGCGCAATGCCGTTCCGACAACAAGCCGTCCTGGAGAACGACGCACCCGTGCGAACGCGATGCGCACGCTCACCAACCGAGAGTAGCTAGCCAGCTGCAGCTACTCATTGTTCCCCATTCGTGGTCACATGTCTAGACTAGACACTAGGCAACCGTGCACATCTACAGCCGCACAGTGCAGTAGTGATCTACCACCGGTAGCCGTCCTACCCCTAGTGCTGCTGCTGCCGTTCCTAGCCCTGTACTCCTAGGGCATCTCCAACGCGCAAATTTGCTTTCGTATTCATGGGCACGGGTGAGTAGTCCGGTCCGTGGACACCGACGTGGAGCCGTCCATCGCTGCTGCATGCATACATTTTAAACACTGTTTTAACTAACCGGATGAATTTCACGTAAACTCGACAGATTTTCATCAATGTTCAAATAGAAAATAACACAAAACATCCATACATAGCATGCAAATAAGTCATGTCCACAATAGTTTAAATTCAACGGGATTAATCGGATGTTCGGCAAGTTCTCCACGAACGGATTATTTCGTTTCACACATACTGCCCTTCAGCTTCATCCAACAGTGTATGTGCGTAAATGACCGTCCCTCTATCTTGTGATACATCATGGCAGCGCGTACATGCTACACGATTTGTGTTGGTGCTAATCTTGTTACATTGCTTAATTCAAATATTTCATTAGTCCTTAGCTCCATGCACTAGTTCTGTAGGGTACTGTGTACGTGCATGTGTTTTCAACTTGTAGCCTGAAACGTGCTTGTTCACGTTGAGGACTCCCTGCTAGAAGAGCCCCCCACTGCTCCTGCCTGCAAGTTGAGCAACATTGAATGAATGAACGATTCGATCAACAAGTTGAGCAAGAAGAAGCAGAACTTACGATCTCCTCTCCTCCACTGCATCGCGCAATGGCCACATTGCCTCCAGCCGAGCGACCGCGTCACAAAACTTGGTGAAGATGGTCTGGATGGCGTACCATTGATACGATAACGATCTCACATTGCGTTGTTGGATGATGCGCATGTCGTAGGGTGCATGTGCTTTCGCGCATGAAATGAATCATGCACACGCTGCTAGAAGAGCCCCCCACTGCTCCTGCCTGCAAAATCCCCAGATATGGTCAACTACACATCGCCCAACAACTCACCCTCCATGGTCAAGTCCCCCATCATCCTTCGTGCTATAAAAAACGACATGGCCTTGCAAAATAAGCTCAATAGTATTTGATCGAACACCTGCCACGCGTGGAGTATATAGGATGGAGGGGACATATAGCAGTGCAAATTCGGCAGCATAAATAGATAGCATAGCGCGCTTCCGATTAGGAGGACAATACCTATGGTTAGATGGTTAGGAGGACATTAGTATCTCTAACCCATCAGAGTTCAAGTCCTAAACTTTACATCGGTGCTCGCATTTTTCTAGATTTATTTCAGATTTTTCGACAATATTCATTTAATGGGGCCCGTTTACTATGAGGCGCCCGTGGTAAATTAGTCGATCTTGGCTCAGTTTTCTCAGAGATACTGATAGGGTAGGGGAGCGAGTGTGCGTTCGAGATGAGTGTATGCTCGTGTATGTGAATGAAATCGATTGCATTGTGTTCAATAAAATGCAAGAGGACTCGTGCTTGAGCCGTTGGGCTCACTGGGCGGCTCCACAGTCTGTGACCTTTGAAGCGTAAAGGGTGCAGTGTCCACAAAGGGGGCTCCTATACAGCGATCTGCATGCTCGAAAATAGGGTACCCCCCCCCCCCCCCCCCTTGATCCCACGTGCAACCTTGGGGCGGCCCAGGTGTGGGTCGGTCTCCCTGTTTTGTTGTTTTTCGTTTCTTTTTGTGATTTGTTCCTTCTTCTTTTTTGCTACTTTAAAAAAGATTGGGATATGAAAGAAATAGATTTACCAAAAATATTCACTAATGCAAAAAAACACAAATTTCATAAATATTCATGAATTCCAGAAAATGATCACAATTTCCGAAAAATTAATATTTTTGAATTTTGATGAACAAAGTTTGAATTTGGGATGAAGAATTTTTATATTTCCTGAACCATTTTGAAATTAACTGATTTTTTTGGTATTTTGATGCACAAAATTGGATTTTAAATGAACATTTTTTGAATATTGATGAACATGTTTTGTATTCGATGAACAAATTTAAAATTCAATGAACATTGTGTCAAAATTAATGAACAAATCTGGAATTAAAAACATTTTTAGAATTAAATAAAAAAAATTAATATTATAAAAAATTAAAAATACCATGAACATTTTTGTTTGGATGTAAAAAAATTGAATTTCGAAAAATGTTCGCTGATTTAAAAAAATATCCGAATTTCTAAAAAGTCAATGAATTTGAAAAAAGTAAATTTACTGACATTTCAAAAAATGTTTGTGAATTGAAAAAAAACAAAGAAAAACGAAAATTAAAAGAGAAAGGAGAAAACAAAAAAGGAAAAGAGAAAAAAAACTGACTTGGAAAGGTTCTAGAACCTTTCTAAAACCGGAAACTGAAAAAAACACGAAGTAAAAGAATCAATAGAAGCTGGGACAGCCCAACCTTTTTTTTAATTCTGGGCAAGTCCATTTTCTCACCGTTGATTCTCTTACTTCGTGTTTTTTCCCTTGTATTGTTTCACAGCTTCTTAAGCTGATTGTTGGCTTGCCCTTGTTTGGAGTAAGTTAACTTTTACTTAGATTGAATTTTTGGACTTGCCACTGTTTGAGGTAAGTCGACTTTCCTATTGGCTGGAAGCATGTTACACATTTCGTGTTTTTTTGGTATGCATATTTATTTTTTACTCTTTAGTCAAAAAATAATTTACATGGGTTTTTAACATATTGGATGCGTGAAAATGTAGACACGCAAGTACTATACAGTATATGTGTAAATTGCAATGCAGTCTAAAAATTGCACTATATATGGATTGGGTCAAGCCCAGTGGCCAGACCGCGGTGGTGCCTCCCAGTCGGTGCAGGTTCGGATCCCAATTCGGATGTGTGTCTGACACCTCTCTCTCTTTCCCTCTCTCTCTCATTTAAAAATCCATAGGGACTCCTCCTGCTCTAGTTTATCTCTCCTCTTTTAAAAAGTTTAACTATTATATACTTATTCTTTGCATATTAAAAGTGCAAAGTTGGGTGCAAGTTTTTTCTTTCTCTCAATGAATTATACGATGCCACTAATTAATTATTTTTTATAAAACTTTATCAGTTTGTCTATTTCACATCTAAATGTTTTTTAAGGATGTCACATCTAAACTCCCACAAATATATAATGCATCAACAAGAAATAAAAAAAAACAGGACAAAAAATAGACCGCAAACAAAGTGGACATCAGTTTAAATGTGACCTGACTATGTCACATTTAGATGTGTCCTAGACATACCCTTTATTATTTTTGTTTTAGTTTTTATTTCATTTTGTTTGTTTAGAAAACCACACATATTATAGGTATGCCTACGCCTTTGTTCATCATTCTCATGTGAAGATTAATTGAACTCTAACTTGTATATATACACAGACCTCATACCGGAACTAAGTTCCATTCAATCAATAGATCAAAACTTACACATAGATATATCTATGAACTTCAACACTTGTGTGTAGTTTTCGGGATATGCTCAACAAAATATTATGCCATAGCTTGTACTTTGAGGCGAGGAAGACGTGCATTTGAAGCATGCACCATCAGGTTCGTCGTGACATCTTGGCAAAAGAAACGAAAGTACATCTCTACACCCAGGAGCAAATGCTCCTGGTGTGAACAGTAACATCAAAAAAATAGAAAAAATATTCAAAAAATACTTCCACAAAAGTTCGTTGCGCATGCAAAATTTCATTGCGAAATCCCATTTGTGGAAGGCATGCCGAAAAAAATAAAATCAGAGCTCCAAAATGCTTTTGTAAGTAACATTTTCAGAGCATCGATTTTGTTTTTTTACCATACCTTCCACCAATGTGATTTTGCAACGAAATTTTGCATGCACAACAAACATTTGTAAAAGTATTCCATAAAAAAATTTCAGAATTTTTTGAATTATTTTTAAATTTATTTGATGTTACTGTTCACACCAGGAGCATTTGCTCCTGGGTGTAGAAACTCCACGTCCCAAAAGAAAAAAAATATGACTGACCAAAATTTTAAATTTATTATTTCTTAGAAAACTTTTTTTATTGTTATTCTTTTAGTTATATTCGCTTTGTCTTTATATCTTATCAGCTATCGCATCGGTTTCTATTATGTTTCAGGCCAAGCCCAAATACTTGGTGGGCTTCTGTTTTGTGGTTACAACCGGTTGAGTGCTCCTCCAAAATGCATTGACTTATCGAAATTAGTGCGTGAATTTTGATTCTGAGAAATAATATTGATTTATTATTATTTTTGAATTGTCTGGATTGCTTATCACATATGTCACGTGATACCTAAATTGTTATTTTCTAAGGACTTGTTGACTAGCTATTCCCGATCTTGGAATCCATTTTTTGAGGTTATGGGAGAGAGAAAACTGGCTGTTAGACCTTCCATGCCCATCCTCTAAACTGTTTCAACACTAAAATCGCCATCGAACTGGAAAAGTGGAAAATCGCCATATGACGTGGTACTCATCAAATCCCTGAAGAGGCACGCCGCTAGCGCTCCGGCCGAGTTGAGGTATACCTTGACAGTCGCTAACTAACCTACAAAAAGGCAGTCGCTAACTTAACACCTACCATCAGTTTTAGTATACTTATGAATATTTTTCTTTTTTTACCTACTGTTCTGTCACAACGAAATGTAGATCTGACCTTTTTGCTACCGCCAAGGATCATAACAGTAGGGTATAACAACCTACCGCCAAGGTTCCTGGCGGTAGGGTTGCATGCCCTACCGCAAAAAACCTCCTAAATATTGAACACGGTCTGTGCTCGTGCCTACCGTCAAGACCTTGGCGGTAGGGTTGTGCAGGCTACCGCCAGCCCGTTTGACGGTAGCGATGTTTCCTACCGCCAAAGTCCCTGGCGGTAGGCTGTTAGACCCTACTGTCATGGACTCTGGCAGTAGCAAAAGGGTCAAATCTCGATTTTTTTTTTTCAAACTAGGGTCAAATCTCGAATAAGATTTGAAAAAATCAAAACACAAAAATTTACCACTCCACGCAACGCCTAACTGGCGAGCAGCTTAGCTAGCTAGCTGCGGCTACTGCTCGTCTTTTCTTCCTTCCCCAATTCGTGGTCACCTGTCTACTCTACGCGCACTAGGCGTCATGACCGTCCGTCTTGTTCTGCGACCGTGCCCATCTACACCTCCTACCCTAGACCTCTCCCTCCAACTATACTCCGCTATTGCTGCTGCCACTGATGGGAGGAGTAGGCTGTGAAGTAGGCTAGTATTTTCTGCGTCGATTCTCCTGTACGCCCGCACCTTTGGTCCTCGCTTCCGTCACGCGGTCGTGGGCGGCAGGCAGGCAACAGTAAAAGTTGTAGGGTGGCCGGCGTGCCCGTGCGGCGCCGCTAGCCGCTCGTCGGGCTCACAGCGCACGGTACGGGTACGGCGGGTATAGTTACACGGCAACCACTGCCCTCCTTTCTCAGGAGATGGGTCAAGGACGGGCGGAGAGCCGCAAGCCGATGTCACCCGAAGCCATCCCCCGTTCTGTGAGGTCGTGTCACAGGAGCTTTCGCTGGCCGGTGGCGCCTGCTACGTAGGGGCACGGAGTATTTGGTGTGGTATCCTACGGCGGATGCCGATCCTCCTCATCAACGCCGGCAGCGCCCGTAGGTGCGAAAGTTGCTGCCACAACCAAATACGTACGTACGTACTCTTCCTGCTCCAGTAGTTGGTGCGAAGATTCTTTTTACGTCCGATGGGTGTGCCGGGATGCTGTAGTGCGTACGTGCGGCCAACGGCGACCCACGCGGAAAACCAAGTCCAGCGGCCAAAAGGACAGGTGCCGACGGCGGCGGGACCGACCTGCATGCCTCGTCCCCGCGCCAAACTTTCCAGGTCCACGTGCGCGCCGGCCGGCCATGCCCCCGTCACGGCGACACCACGCCTCGATCGACCTGCCGTCCCACGTGCGGCCACCTTGTCTCTCTCCCGATGGGTGATCGTCTCGGCGCGGCGTCGACGGGGCCATCCCTCCACCTCTGCCTGCTCGACACGTCACGCGCCCTGGCCGTGCCTAGCTACGCCGCTAGCCCAGGGCCACCATTGATGGCGCATACACGTCGCTGATACGAGAGTGATTGAGCCTTTCTCCTCTTCCTTTCTCCCGTCCCGTGCGCTGCGCTGCGCCTTGATGCCGTCCGTCGATGGATTGCACGGCGCCTGTGGCAGGCTAGGCGCCGATCGGCGCCGAACACGGCAGAGCGGCCGTCCTCGTCTTCAAGGCGATCGAAGGGAAGGAACAAGCCGTGGGCAGGCAATGCGGTAAATGACATGAGGCAGGCAGGGCCGCCGGTGGCAGGCTCACGTGAGTGAATGATCGAGGCTGCGGCGGACGGACGACCGATCGAGCCGGCCGGGGCCAGGCACGGACCCTGCCCTGCCATGCGCTGCGTTTTTCCTCTCTTGCCAGCGGCGAGGGAGGCTGTCAGCGTCAGACGGCATGCAATGCAGCGGAGCTCCGCCTCCATACGGCATGGCCGAATTATTGCGGGGGGTACCGGACGGAATCGCGCCGCGCAGCGCAGGCGTGCATGGCCACGGCCACGGGCAGCCAGCGGCAGGCGAACGTGCTCACCCTCCCTGCGTACGTATGATGGGCGTCACTGGACAAGACCGGTCAGTAGCTCGGCACGGACGGACGGAACGTTTCCAGGGTTAAAGGCTCTCCTGCCGTGCCGCGGTTGCGTGTGATGATGCCAGCCCCAGGTACTGGGGCGGCAGGTTACTTGAATCTCGTGAAACCATTTGGCAATGCAGTTTCTGGTTTCATTGGACAGCATTGGTTAGGGACAACAATGGTCCAGTACGACGTACGTACTGTTAATGACAACCGGTAGCGGTAGCACATGGTCTAATCCTTGGACTCTTCGCTCCAGCGAATCACTCGACACATCCACGATTGAACGGGACGCGCCGCTGCTGTTGCGTAGTACAGTACAGTGGCATCCGAGGTGACGCAAAATCAGAATTGATTATTCGAGGCGAGATGGAAGGCCTCGCATGGGCCGTCGAATCAGCAATTCAAGCCGCTGGATCGACGACACAAGACGAGCAATCATGGAGCGAAGTACACCCACACGCACGCAGGAGCTACTCCAGGCAGCGAGCAACATTGCTGTCATACGGCACGGGGCCAGTCGGTGTCAGCAGCACTCAGCAGTGGTGGAAATTTAACCCTCCGGAAAGATTTGTATGGGCGGGGAGAGCCCCCGTCCGGTGCTTGCGTGCGTGCGTCAATAGTGACGCGTAACGTGATGAACGTGCGGCTCTTGCCAAAGCAGCGGCGGCCAGAAGGGAAGGCAGGATGGCCCTCGGCTCGCGCGTTCCCGATGCGGCGCCTCCTCCGCCTCAGCCCTCCTTTCCTGCTGCCGCTGTAGCAGCAGCAGCAGCCATTCCCGTTCCCGAAAACGACTCGCCAAAATGAAATGAAGGCCCCGCACCCGCACCGCACCGCACCAGAAACGAATCGATTGGCACGCAGGCGCCCTGTGCTGTGCGGATCGAGCCCAAGACCTGCACGCGAGCCACCGAACCGTGCCCCGGCACGTCGCCGTGCGCCGCTCGCCCCTCCGCCTGGTCTGGCCGGGGCACGCGCATCCCGGGGCCACGCGGGTCAACAGGTCTCGCTCTTCCTTTTCTCCACTGGGTGGCACCGACCGTACGACAACGCGACATAGTACGTGACTCAGCGTAACGGGTAGTCCCAGGCCCAGGCATCTTTGCCCGGCCGCGTGTAAGACAATAGGTTTAAGGGAACCGGCACAACCCTTTAGAGGTGGCCTATCACATATATATAATAAAGGGATACAATGTTACATCATACGTACACATATACGGGAACTATATAATATAACACCCTCCCTCAATCTTAGCCACTTCCTAAAGAATCTAGAAGGGTAAGATTGCGCCGACAAGTCTCAAACTGTGGTAGAGACAATGGCTTGGTGAAGATGTCTGCAAGTTGATCCTTGGAAGAGATGAACTTGATCTGTAGTTGCTTCTGAGATACACGTTACCGTACAAAATG
This sequence comes from Triticum urartu, assembly GCF_056163025.1. Lineage (NCBI taxonomy): Eukaryota > Viridiplantae > Streptophyta > Magnoliopsida > Poales > Poaceae > Triticum > Triticum urartu. The sequence continues at coordinate 504,360,948 of NC_141873.1, read as the reverse complement.
ATAGTCAACTTCAATGTGTTTCGTTCGGGCATGAAATACCGGATTAGTAGACAGGTATGTAGCACCGATGTTGTCACACCAAAGAATAGAACACTGTGATTGAGATATACCCAATTCCTGAAGCAAAGACTGTATCCAGATAATTTCTGCAGTTGCATTAGCCACAGCCTTATACTCAGCTTCAGTACTGCTACGCAAAACAGTAGCTTGTTTCCGAGCACTCCAGACGATCAAGGTAGAACCAAAGAACACAGCATAGCCCCCCGTGGATCGCCTGTCATCCGGACTGCCAGCCCAGTCCGCATCAGAATAAGCCGAGATGACCCCAGAGGAGTTCGGTCGAATGTGCAAACCATAGGACAAGGTGAAGCGAATATAGCGTAAAATGCACTTAACCGCAGACCAATGAGTGTCCCGAGGTGCCTGAAGATACTGACATACTCTGTTGACAGCAAAGGAAATATCTGGACGTGTGATCGTCAAGTACTGAAGCCCACCAACAATACTCCTATACTGTGTCGCATCAGCAGAAGTCAAAAGCTCACCATCTACAGCAGTGATCCTGTCAGTGGTAGACAAAGGTGTAGTAGTCGGTTTGCACTTAAGCATCCCAGCCCGTTGCAACAAATCCAAAGCGTACTTCTTCTGCATCATAACAAGACCATCAGAACCGGAAGCAACTTCCACGCCAAGGAAGTAGTGAAGCTTCCCAAGGTCTTTGACCGCAAAAGAAGCACCAAGAGACCGAACAAGAGCAGCAGCAGCCACTGGAGAGGAACTGACAAGTATAATATCATCCACGTAGACCAGCAGATACATAGTAACTTCGGGTCTTTGTAGGAGAAATAATGAAGAGTCAGCAGCCGATGATGCAAAACCATGAGCACGAAGATCTGTCGCAAGACGAGCATGCCAAGCACGAGGAGCCTGCTTCAGACCATAGAGTGCTTTGGTGAGACGACACAAATAATCAGGACGATCAGGATCAGAGAAATCAGGTGGCTGCCGCATATAGACCTCCTCCTCCAGTATACCATGAAGGAAAGCATTCTGCATATCAAGCTGACGAAGAGACCAACCCCGAGTAACTGCAAGAGAGAGAAGAAGCCTGACAGTAGTAGGTTTAACCACTGGACTGAAAGTGTCTTCATAGTCAAGACCATAACGCTGCCGAAAGCCGCGGGCAACCAGCCGCGCCTTGTAGCGCTCAATAGACCCATCAGAATGCTTCTTCACTTTGAAAACCCATTTAGAGCCAATGACATTAACACGGGGTGGTGGCGGAACAAGAGTCCATGTCTTGTTACGAAGTAGAGCATGGTACTCCTGCTCCATGGCCTCTCTCCAATGAGGTATACTCAGAGCAGCTTGATACGTACGAGGCTCAGAGGCCGGATCCGCACGAGCAGCAGCCAGACATGCGGCCAACCAAGCAACAGTACCATCATGACGCTGTTTGGGCTGAAAGACACCACTGCGACTCCGCGTATGTGGTCGTTGAGGAGCCGCGGGAGCCACAGGAGCCACAGGAGCCAGAGAGGGCTCAGTCAATACTGGACTGAGCGACGACGGCGATGGTGACGGCGATGGAGACACCCCGGCCAGCGACGGAGATGCCTCAGTCAGCACAGGCGAGAGGGCGCCGGAGCCGGGTGAGCTCGGCCCAGGCGAGACCGGCGTGACAGGCCGAGGTGGCGAGACCGGCGTGGCAGGCCGAGGTGATGAGGCCGGCCCAAAGGCCAGAGGCGCCGAGACGAGCGACGGTGAGGCGGACGGCCCAGGAGCCAGCGGCGCCGACGCAGGCAGCCCAGAGACCAGAGGCGCCGGCCCAGAGGCCTGGGGCGCCGAGACGCACGGCGTCGCTAGGTGATCGGTCGAACGTGCATGGGCACGAGGACCGAGGCCATGCAGGGGCACACCCTGATCGTCGGGAGCCGCTGGTGAGACCGACGAGGGAGGCAATGGCGCCTCCAAAATTTCCAAACGAGCCCCACGTCCAGTGCCTGCACCATGATTAGGCAACAATATAGGAGAATATGCAACATCATCAAATTGGTGAGAGGAAACAGAGGATGAATGCATAGATGGTGGTTCAGCAGTGGACACAGGAAGTTTGGCAAAGGGAAAAACATGCTCATCAAACACGACGTCCCGAGATATATAGACACGATTTGTGGCAACATGAAGACATTTGTAACCTTTATGAAGAGAGCTATAGCCAAGGAAGACACACTTCTTGGAACGAAACTCAAGCTTGCACTTGTTATATGGACGAAGATGCGGCCACCAAGCGCACCCAAAAACCTTGAAAAAGGTATAATCAGGTTGTTCATTAAGAAGAATCTCAATAGGAGTCTTCATGTTCAAAACACGAGTGGGAGTACGGTTTATGAGAAAGCATGCAGTGGTGAAAGCATCACTCCAAAATCGAAACGGAACAGATGCATGGGCCAAAAGAGTAAGACCAGCTTCAACAATGTGACGATGCTTACGTTCTACTGAACCATTCTGCTGATGTGTATGTGGACATGCTAAACGATGAGCGATCCCAAGCGACTGAAAGGAGTTGAGGTTGCGATACTCGCCCCCCCCCAGTCCGACTGGACATGAACAATTTTGTGCTTGAGAAGGCGTTCAACATGTTTTTGAAACTGAACAAAAATGTCAAACACATTAGATTTACGTTTAATAAGATAAAGCCAGGTAAAGCGACTATAAGCATCAACGAAACTGATATAATAATTGTGACCACTGACAGAAGTCTGAGCAGGACACCATACATCTGAAAACACAAGTTCTAAAGGATGTTTCACCTCACGACTGGACTCCGAAAAAGGAAGTTGATGACTCTTCCCCTGCTGACAAGCATCACACACTGCTACATCTTTATTACTAGACAAGCTAGGAAGCTCATGACGACACAAAACATGACGAACAATAGGTGTGGCCGGGTGACCAAGACAAGCATGCCACTGTGACGAGAGACCCGAACTCCACTGAAAACACGGGCGACGCCAGGATGCTCCAGACGGTAGAGGCCCTGGCACAGCCGCCCACTAAGAAGAATGTCCCTCGTGCCCCGATCCTTAATAAAAAGATCAAAATGATGAAATTCACAAAGCACATTATTATCACGTGTGAGTTTAGGAACTGAAAGAAGATTACGTGTCACAGATGGAACTCGAAGAACATTGCGAAGCTGAAGACTCCTATTGGCATGTCTAGCGAGAAGAGATGCTTGACCAATATGAGAGATGTGCATACCTGCTTCATTGGTGGTGTGGATCTTGTCGGAGCCGTGATAGGGTTCACGAGTGTGAAGCTTCCCCATCTCGCTCGTCGGGTGCTCTGTCGCCCCAGAGTCCATGTACCAGTGGGGATCGATGGAGTAGGACTGAGTGTGTCCTTGTTGCTTCTGCGGTGCCGCCGGACGATCAGCCATGGCAACCCGACGGGCAAAGTTGCGTGTATCCTTGTCGTCATTGCCAAGACCCAGGAAGCTCCGCTGAAAGCGTTTGTGGAACTTGGAGGACCAGTGCCCCTCAATGCCACACAACTGACACACGCAGCGACCACCGGCCCCTGGTAAGGTTGCGGACGCGGGGGGAGCCGATGATGACGAAGCCGGGGAAGGCCCCTTGGACGAGCTGCGGCCACCCTTAGTGGCGGCGTTCGCGGAGAGGGAGCCGTGACTGGACTTGGAGCGGCGCGCCTCGACGCGCTGCTCGGTGAGGAGAAGACGGGAGTAGACCTCATGTGCCATCATGGGAGTCGAGTTCCCCCGCTCGTTGATGATCTCAACCAAAGCATCATACTCCTCGTTGAGCCCGTTGACGATGAAGGAGTTGAACTCGGAGTCGGTGAGCGGCTGTCCAATGGAGGCCAACGTGTCAGTAAGGCCCTTGACCTTGTTGTAGAACTCCGTGGCCGTGGAGTCAAGCTTCTCGCACTCGCCAAGCTGACGACGAAGCGCAGAGACACGGGCCTGAGACTGCGCCGCAAATGAGCGCTCAAGGATGGTCCAGGCCTCATGAGACGTTTTTGCGAAGACAACAAGCCCAGCGACAGCCGGAGAGAGTGACCCCTGGATGGAGGAGAGGTTCGCCTGGTCCTGCCCCGTCCAGACGCGGTGGGCCGGATTGTAGACCGGACCGTGCACGCTGTCCACCAATGCGGGGGGACAGGGAAGAGAGCCGTCGACGTAGCCGAGCAGATAGTGGCTCCCCAAGAGCGGGAGAACCTGCGCGCGCCAAAAGATGTAGTTGTCGGCGGACAGCTTGATGGTGATGAGGTGGCCGAAGTGAAACGGCGGCGGCGGTGACGATCCCATCGAGAAGGCTGCCTGGGGCGCGAGCACCATGGAGACAGTCGGGGGTATCGAAGACGGCGAAGGGGCAGACAGCGCCGCGGCCGGGGCCGACGCCGCAAGGCCCGCCATCAAGGCGGACTCAGGCGCCACCGGCGGTAGCGACGGGATAGCACCCGCAGGAGAGGAGACGGACGACGTAGCCGCGGTGTGCACCGCGAGCTCGCGCCCGAACGACGAGGGCGCCGGCGGAGTCGAGAAGAAGGAGCCGACACTCCGGGTCCCGAGCGGGGCCGGCACAGCGGCGGCGTCCAACGGGAGGGACAGCAGCGCCGCGAGGGAGGCCGGCAGGAACCCCGCGGTGGTGGAACCAGACGTAGCGGCGCTCGACATGGCGGCGGCTCGATCGGGAGCACGGCGGTGAAGACGGCGGCGGCGGCGGTGCGGATATTAGGGTTTGAGCGGAAGCGATCGTAACCTAGCGTGATACCATGTAAGACAATAGGTTTGAGGGAACTGGCACAACCCTCTAGGAATGACCTATCACATATATATAATGAAAGGATACAATATTACATTATACGTACACATATACGGGAACTATACAATCTAACACCGTGCACGGTCAGTGAGCGAGCGAGCGCGGCTAGCCGGCCGGCCGCTACTGGCATACATGCATAGGCCGGTTGTAGCCGCGCGTGGAGGTACGGCGGGATGGGGCGGACGGGACGGCGATGGCTACATGATGGATGGTGTAGGGCTTGCGTCACGGCGGCAGGCCAGGAGGCTGGCTGCAGTGCGCAGTGCAGGGCTGCAGGGCCCCGCGCGGCGTCAAATCGCACGGCGGCTGGGGTGGAGGCGGAGCCACCGAACGAGGCCCGGTCAGCGACAGCCTCCCTCCCTCAAACCCCCCGACGCCTGCCCACGGAGCCCCAGACCTGCACTACCACCACCAGCTGCTAGCGCCACTGTTCTCCCCATTTCACGAGCAGCGCCATGGCCATAGCCTTTGGCAGCGAGGGTCCGTGTGGGAGTGGGAGGGACAGTGGCCGGGCTCAGGCTGCGAGGGTGCCCATCCCGGGCTCCTCCCCTGCCGCTCGCCAGCCAGGGTTCTTCAAAGAAACTCCACCGCGCTCGCGAAGAGAGAGAGAGAGAGGCGGAGGCGCGGCGGAGAGGGGAGAACAGTGGGTCAGTGGCGCAGCTGCGGAGGCGGAGGCAGCAGCAGGCGTGCCTGGCTCCCCGGCCGCCTCGACGTCGCCATCCCGTCCCCCTGGCACTTCGTCTACTTCCCAGCCAGGCTGCAGGAGTTCCTGGCGCAGCCGCTGCCGGCCGCGAGGGACGCCGCCCCTTCCCTGCCGTCCACTAGCATGACTAGTAGTTAACAAATGTACAATCTGACTTTGGTTATGGTCAATCTTCTAAGCATGATCGTGCGAGTTCCATAAGGCACTTTTACATCCTTAAGCACCTTGATATATCTTCGTTGGCGTATATTACCGTGTTATGCATGATGGATCAACCTCTTTTAGTATAAATAGCAGTGTTGTCGATCACCGAGTTTCTTTGCAATAATTGGAGTTTCTGATGGAGGGTTGCTTCACCGAGGGCAACATTTTGGCCCTGCAACACTCGAGACCTAGAGTAGCCGTGCGTCTTGTTTGCGTTCAAGATTTCATGCTGGACTTTTAATAAACAATTCTTTGTAATTTCCTGGGGCTGCTTTCAAAATAAGATGATTGGTACTAGTATTCTGCCCCTACCTCTATGAAAGACCGAGTTGATGATAATTGGGTGTCTGTCATTCTTGGTTTTTTTTTATACCATCCGATCTACTACATGTAACGTATGTGATGTGAGGGTGTCAATTTAACAAAAGATCCCATCACTCTATTGGACATTTACAGATGAAATATAACATATTTCTGATATAATACCGAAACCTAGATGATTATTTTTTAAGTTTGTAAACATCTATCAGTCTTTTTTGAGTTTGTTGCAGCCCGCACGTGCACTTTGGCAGTGTTTACTGCCTTTCGAGTAGTTTGACTCCACCCACATTTGAAGCGCATCTCCTTCGTGCACCCACAACGGTGAAAAATGACAAAACTCGCCTTTTACATAAAGATCAACACACAAAAAAAAACCCGATTTAAAATTATTTCATAAAATGGACTTTTTGTTTGACACCCGAACCCAGAGCGTCATACTAGACAGCATCAAGCCTTGTTCAAGGGCATCATGGGATCACCGCTGACTCACCACGTCGGATATGCCTTTGAGCGCCATGCTTAATAGCATGACGCCCCAAGCTAGGGGGCCATGGCCCTTCGCATGCTACCTTGCATGCATTAGCTAATGGCCGTGCCGCACAAGAGCTTATGTATCCATGTGCCTAGATGAAATCCATCAATGGCTAAGCTAGGTAGCTACCGATGCGTTGATTCCTTTCCAAATGTGTCGCACTAGTCCATGCTAGCCTTATTTCTTTCCTCCTTCGTCTCACGTACGCATCTAAATCTTCTCTTGCCAAATACTCGATTCCGTAGCTACACGTACGAAAGGTTACGTGAGGGTTTTACGTAAAATCTGATGTGGAGGTGATTAATTGAGCCAGGATTAGAGGCTGGGCCTACCCAGGGTGAAAATCAGGGGTCGAGAGGATTTTATTTGGAAGTTTACATAGACCTTCGTAGTCCATTCATAGGATGTAGCATTATTCCCTCATGCGTGCTCATTAAGGTTTCCTCCCGATGCCAACACAGATGTATTGTGTACCTGTTTTAGTTAGGAAAAAAACTTAATACAGACGCATGAACGTGCTAGTGTGTACAACATGCTTCCTTCACTGTGTATACTATACATAAGAAAATTTAATGTCGCAAAAAAAGACATAAGAAAATTCTTTCATATTCAAAAATAAAAATTCTCTTTCTTCTTCTTTTCTTTTCTTTAGTACCATCAAGAGTGTTTAAGTTCTTTGCCGTACAAAATCACATCGAACAACGTAAATACAAATGTTTTCATCCATTTATTTTCACAAAGGAGGTATATATACATGAATAATTACTTGTTGAGAGCATAGAAAATGTAGATAGTCAACAAATGAATATTAGTATGGATGAGTATTTATACATTACTAATGATGAAATGATTATTTTTGAAATTTTGAACAGGTAATATATATACAACATGACAAGGCTTGGCGTGACATAGAGTTCATATATATGCTCTACGTGTACGTATTTGGATATCTGCGGCCGGCCCGACAAGCTCGGGTGTATGCACCTGAATACCTGAATGTACCATGCAAAAAAAAACCCCTGCATGTATACATATGCCATATACATATGTATTTTTTTAACACAGTATAGACGCAAGCGCTCATATACACACGCATACACTCACCTCTATAAACGCACACACGCACACCCTACCCCTATGAGCCCCTCCGAAAGACTGAGCCGGTATATTCATCTTGAAATTTACAAAGTCACCGTAGGCACCTCGTCGTCAACGGGAACGTCTCCTCCCACTGAATGCGCATCGCCAGAAATCCTGAAATAAATTCAGAAATAAATGCGAGCATCAGGATTTGAACCCTAATGAACTAGGAATACCACAGTCCCTCTAATCATTCAATCACAAGTTGGTTCGCCATATACATATGTATTCGAGTAATATTTTTCACCCCACAAAGTAAAAATGCAGTGCCCTACAGGCCTCCCCGGTCGTTGGGCCGCCGATCCCAAGGCAAGCATGGAAGACCAGGGAAAGCGAAACAGACAGACGGTCAAAAAGTTTTGCGGCTGCTGCATGCGCTTTTGCTAATCATCCTACTGGTACTAATTGAATGAGTTCTTTTGTAAAGAGAAACGTCATCCTTGTTCAACATGTATGTAGATCAGCAAACTTTTCTGTTCATCTTTATGCCAAGCAAGCTAGCACTTTGAAGGTTACAGATTGCTGGTTAGACGTTATTCCGAGTTTTCTTGTAACTAGCCTCCTGACGGATGATGCTGGGGCGGTTGATGTTGAATAAAGCTGCCCAAATTTCCCGAAAAAAAAGAGAAAAGTCGTTTGCTCTAGCCTATCGATGCCCCAGCAGGCCAAGAGCACGCTGCCTAGTGGCTACTGTACACTGCTACGGAACGGAAACTGTGGCTAAGGACTTGTAGTCGTAGCCTCGTAGGGGTTATGTACATTCAGGCTGAAACTATCTTGCGATTTTTGCTGTCCTGTGCTAGATCTGGCGTCATTTATTTGAGGTTACGGGAGGAAAAAGAACTGGTTAGATCTCCATGTCCATCTGATAAACTATTCAACACCAAAAACGCCATTGAACTGGCAAAGGGAAATTAGCAGCAATAGGGTAATTTACTGACGACACACTCGGTAACTTGAGTCTTGCTGTACTGCCAACTTTAGGCGATGCCCTTCACACAAGTGCTCCGGCATCCGCACGAGCCGGCCTGGCGAATGCACCCGTGCGAATGCGATTCGCACGCTCAGCGACCGAGAGTAGCTAGGCAGCTGCAGCTACTCATTGTCCCCCATTCGTGGTCACATGTCTAGACATAAGGCAACCGTGCACATTTTACAGCCGCACAGTACAGTAGTGCTCTACCACCGCTAGCCAGCCGTCCTATTCCTAGCTTATCTTTATTAGTTTCATGAAATCTACTCGTAGTTCAGGTTTACTCCCTCCTTCCATCTATATAAGGCCTAATGCTTTTTTTAAGTCTAACTTTGATCAAATATTTGAGCAATAATATATGACATGCAACTTACACGAAGCACACCGTTAAATTCGTCTGTAAAAGGAGCTTTCAATGATATAATTTTCACATTGTGCATGTTATGTACTATTAATCTTGTCAATAGTCAAAGACGGTCTTACAAAACGCATTAGGCCCTATATAGATGGAAGGAGGGAGTAGGTTTAGGAAAACGTTCATGTTTTGCATAAAACCCCCTGTTGTTTCTTGAAATCAACTCGCGGCCCAGGTTTACGCGAGTCCAGGAAAATATTTCGCTGCTTGCAGGAAATCCCATGATATTGGGTTAATCAACCCGCGGTCCATATCAAATACGGTTAAAAATATACATCTTTCAAACCCTAACACTATATTTATCATGTTATACAAAACTATAGTACAGACACACTCTCTATATAAAGAAATATAAGACTCTTTAGGTCGATAAAGTAGTGACATAAATGTCTTATATTTCTCAAGGTTTTCGTGTGCAACATCTCAAGGAAAGGTCCTTCAAATTCTTGGTTGCCTCTAAGGCAGTGGGCTTTGAGATCTACAACCATGGTCGCGCTGTTGAAAAGGACTCTGAGATGGTTTTTAGTCTCTCGGGCGAGGGTGGCCCGAATTGGTGCCGTGCAGACCGTTTGTTCTATCAAGAGGAAGAGGATTCTTGGACAGTGGTCAGACATGTTGGTGGTTCGCATGCGCGTGTTCATGACACGGTGGTTGCCAACGGTGATCGTCGGCAATCAGCGTTTCAATGGTTGGCTAACGGCCAAGAGTCGTCCGTTAACGGTGCTACTAGGGATAATGCAAATCTTAATGTGGCTCATAATGTTGAAGGAGAAATCTCATCTCCAGGGTGGGTGGGCGCCAATCGTACGCGTCCAAATGGGGGCGTTATTTGCTATACACGGGGGTGGGCTGGCCACTTCGCTAAAGATTGCACGGTGCCGAGGCTAACTGGGCTATACCATTTCTTCAATTTGACTCTTTCAAAAGCCCACCAGAGGAGGCCTGGGATCCAGATGCAATTAGTGATTGGTTTGCCTCCTGCGGCCCAGCCCATGACCCACCGATTATTTCCTCTTTTAGAGATCTTTGTGTTGGGTCTTTTCCCAATTTCCAGCCGAAATTGACACTTGCCTCCTCGGCTTCCCCTCCTAGTGGCCCTGCTCTGCAATAGTGCTCCAACCCCTCTGTCTCGACAAGCTCGCTCAGGCAATCGAGGGTCTCATCGCTCATGGCGAACATCCCCAATGATACCCAACCCATTGTGCAGCATGGGTTTGAAATCCAGCACATTGAATGTCGCAATGGTGTGGCCAGGGTGGTTCATCCTCATCGGCATCGGCGACACGAAGACTGAGCCATTGCCACCATTCACCCACTCCTGGTCGACGCGCCGTTCCCCAATGTAAGAGATGTTCTTGAACAGTTCATTGTTGTTCATAAGCGTCTTGGACTTAGGGATATCTAGCGCTGCCCGATTAGGGAGGTGTACGTCAGGTTGACACATGTCAGAGACAGGGACAAGCTGGTGTTTGATAGTCCGCATGAGTTTGGGGATGTTTTCATTTTGTTTGCAAAGCATGATGAAGGCAGGAACTGTAGGGGGATGTACTTCAACCGCACCGTTTGGTTGATGCTCACGACAGTCCCTTTTAATTACCGCACAACTGACGATATTGTTCGTGTGGTCAGTCGCGTTGGAAGGTTGATCTCCTGTAGAAAATAAGATGAACACATCGGACGGATTTTGGTTAAAGCAAGAATAATGAACCTGGAAATTATTCCTAAGAGTATTCGATGGTCTGAGGGAGATGAGTTCGAGGAAGATGGGTGGTCCTCTTCTGTCGAGGTTTTGATGAGTGAGCTTCTGGGGGGAGGCTCGACGGACGAAGACCCAATCCCCCATGAGGATGTTGATCTGCACCCACTGCCTAAAAATGCAGTGGTAGCTCCAGGATTTCACCAAGATGCACTGAATAATGTAGTGGATGGCCAAGATGAGCAAATGTGGGAACATGATGAGAATTGGGTTCAGCAGAAGCCTCTACAACACAATAAGGCTTTGCATAATTTGCTTGATACGGTGCAGTAGGAAGAACTAGCTTGGGCAGATGGTGAGGAACTGCTTCCTGAGAATAGTGGTAATAGCAGTCTAACCTCTGATATGTCTTTCTCTAAGGGGGATAATGCCAATAACTTGAATGTTCTTGATCCCTTCCCGGGAGTGGATCACCAACAGATGTTGGTTGTGCCCATGGTGGCCCCTCTAGTGGATGGGGATCTTGGTATCAGTATGCAATTTATCATGCAAGCATACCCATGAGATGATGAAGATGGGCTCCCTGTCCAAGATGTTGTTGCAGTCCCTCATATTGCTGCAACCCATGAAAATGCTGCAGTGGTTCAGGCTACTTCTATCAATGAGGTTCAAGCTAAAGTGGGATCAATTGAAATGCAGCCTTTGGGTCTTGTATCTGATGATATTGTGCTGAATGTTAATACTGCTAATGGAAAGTCTAAATAGCCAATAGTTCCCTTGTGGACTGAGAATGTTGTTTCTCCAACTGCTGCCATGGAGAACTTAGATGTTGCAATTCACCCAATCAGTATTGAGCATATGAAGTATTTTATGAATTCTAGAGATCTATTTTAAGCACTTAAAAAATGTAGTTTCATAGGAGTATAAAAGTGCAGACAATGTGATTCTCAGAGAAGAAACTGCAAGTTTCAGTTTTAGATAAGAAATTGCAAGTTCAGTTTCATATAAGAAACTGCAACTTTCAAAGGCAGAGCATTTATATTAACACGACCTTTTCAAACAGGGTTAACATCATGTTGGAAGTTTTATTCATGGTTGAAAATGGAACTACTAGCCAGTTAACATCATGCTGATCAACATTAATGCATAGCATATCTTCATATGATGCACAGTAAAAAACGTATGCTATTTTCAAAATGCCCACACAATGTCGAGTGTGCGAAAAAATAGAGAAAACGAGGGATGATGTTTTGACAAGTGTTAGACGTGGTGTGCGTAGATGACAATGGGGACTCACATGTAAATAATGACAGAGGCAAAAAAATGGAAATATTTTTCCTACATCAGGTGGAATCAAACCCGGGCGAAAGAGTTGTCGCCTGTCAGGTAGTGTCACTTGGTCACTGGGCTAGTTCAGTACTTTCGTTACAAATAGGGCACTGTCTCAGGTGGTCTGTTCTCCTCCTGCGTCTTTGTGCGCTCACCGCGGTGCCACTGTCTGCCGTTGTGAATATGCTGAACAAACGAGAGGAATCTGGAGAGGACTGTACATGGAGAGGCGGATAGTCGGGACCCACCAGGTCTATGGCGTACGCAAGCAAGTGCCTCATTGAAAAAACACTTCCTCCTAATGCTATACTGTCGTTGGGGCTCATGGGTTTGTCAACACAGTTACTTTTTTTAGGTGCTTCAACGTAGTTACTATAGGAGATAAATTCACAACAAAGCCGGGAAGCTGGCAGGTATCATTTATTATCACTGGGGCAGCAAGTATCAGCTGGGTTTTGGGCTGCCCCGTCCAGACTTCTTTTTTAACATGCGCAGCCCACGATATGTCGGTTTGTATTTCTTTTAGGGCCGTCATGTATCGACCGGCCTATTAACCTCCCATCCGAGGTTTTATTTTTCCTGAAACATCGATAGCCCAATTTATGTATTTTTCTGAAGAAAACGCAGAGGTCTGCTCAATTTTTCTATATAAGAATAGGAACGCCTGGTCCAACTTATGTTTCTCTTCTAACTATATTATATATATTTAAATTATTTTATATGTTATTATATATTATTGTTATTGTCATCATATATTTAACACATACTTACATATGTAAAAAACAATATCCCACATCTTATTAACTTATAAAAATAATTTCTTAACAATAAAATACTGGATTTTTTGACAACGAAAATCCTGGTGATTGTGTACAAAACCTTGATAAGATTTAAGAATAAATGTAATAATAAATCACTTATTATTTAAATATATTTATAACAAAATGTTCAGCCCCTGTTTATTTTTTATAACATTGCTGTGTCCAACCCAATATTATAATTAAAATTAGCCCAGCAAAATCGTGTATATCGAGAAAGTGCAAATGACCTGTAATTTTTTAGGAAAAAAATAAATAGACCGCACGGACGCTACATTATTTGTTCATTCTAAAAAATGGGTTGAATACGTGCCACATTTTTTGAGGCTGAAATGTGGGCCAATAGGTCGAAGCCAACGCAAGTCGTTGTCAACTTAGTCAACAAATGATTCTGACATTGTTAGCCGTTGGATTTACATCCAACGACCGGCATCCATCTTCAATCTCTCGTCTTCTTCCTCCAACACCGCCGAGACCACCTGCTCCCTCCTTCTGCTGCTAGCAGCTCTGCTTAGCACGCTTCGCCGTGAAGCGCTACCCACCGTTGGACAGGCCATCCCTCCACCCCTCCACACCTCCTGTTCTTGTCTATGGACTGCCGGACCACACCGCACCAGAACCAGTTAACCCTCGTACACCTCTCCGTCTGCGACTCTACTCCTGCGTCTTCCCATCTCCGGCTCGTTGCTGTCCAGGGCCTCGCCGTCGTCCACCACCTTAGATGTGCTCGACACAGAGTGGTCAACGTGGTCAAGGAACGACACCCATCGAAAGTAGACTATGCGTGGAGAGGCTCACAGCTGGGTCCACGGCCGCACGCATGGAAATGCCTCCTTATTATGCGCAAAATAATGATTCCTCCACCTGACAGCTGGGACCCATCGGAAGGTCCTCTGTATTTTGCGAAAAAACACCCCCCCCCCGCTGACAGGTTAGACCCACCAGCTATATCTTCGCACGCAAGGAAGTGCCTCCTTATTACGCACAAAAAAATGAATACCCCCTGCTAGCTGAGACCCACCATAGTGGGAGGCTGACTTGTGGGCCCACTAAGTTGACAGGGACAGAGGGCTTTGTCAACTTAGTCAATATGAACGATTCTAGCTCTAGTGACCATACGATGTCCATCCAATGGCCCTAGTGCTTCTTCAACCTCTGGTCTTGTTGCTTTAGCTGCCCAAACCAGCGCCAGTCGTGTCGCGTGCTCCTGCCTCCCATGGCCGGCTATGATGCCGCAGAGGCCTAACCGCTCCCTACTACTCCCACCGCTAGCCTGGCCATCCCTCTACTCACCCATACCCCCTGTTATTCTGCGACAACGGCAGCCTCACACCACAGCCGAACTAGTGAACCCTCGTACTCCTCTCCATGTGGGCAACCACTGCCGCGTCTTCCCCAGCTCCGCGTCGTCCCTGTCGGTGTCAAAACCGGCGGATCTCGAGTAGGGGGTCCCGAACTGTGCGTCTAAGGCGGATGGTAATAGGAAGTAGGGGACACGATGTTTACCCAGGTTCGGGCCCTCTTGATGGAGGTAATACCCTACGTCCTGCTTGATTGTTCTTGATGATATGAGTATTACACGAGTTTATCTACCACGAGATCATAGAGGCTAAACCCTAGAAGCTAGCCTATGGTATGATTGTCTGTTGTCCTACGGACTAAACCCTCCGGTTTATATAGACACCGGAGGAGGCTAGGGTTACACAAGGTCGGTTACGAGGGAGGAGATATACATATCCGTATTGCCTAGCTTGCCTTCCACGCCAAGTAGAGTCTCATCCGAACACGGGACGAAGTCTTCAATCTTGTATCTTCATAGTCCAACAGTCCGACCAAAGGATATAGTCCGGCTGTCCGGAGACCCCCTAATCTAGGACTCCCTCAGTAGCCCCTGAACCAGGCTTCAATGACGACGAGTCCAGCGCGCAGTATTGTCTTCGGAATTGCAAGGCGGGTTCCTCCTCCGAATACTCCATGGAAGATTTTTGAACACAAGGATAGTGTCCGGTTCTGCAAAACAAGTTCCACACCCCACTGTAAAGAGAATAATATTTCCATAAATCTAATCTGCTGACACGTTTTGGCAGCACAACATCACGTCACGGCCCGGTCCTTATCTGAACCGTTTTTCTCAACCAGCATTGCGCATATTGCGAGGCGGTTTTTCTGTCATGTCTTGTCAAAGCAGAGATCATGTCCCCCTTATTACGGGATTCTCATCAATACGGACGTGGGTAACCCAACCGTGCCTGTTGGTATGACTCCTAGATCTTAGGCAAGTCCTAAACGGCCACGAGGAGGACGCTTGATATTCACCCTCTTTATAAAGAGGACGAGGCCTTTTCTTTTTTCCCTCTCGTGCTCAATCGAATCCTTCCGCCGCCTCGAGTTCTAACACCCAAAGCTCGGGTCAGGCGCTTCAGACCTTCAACTATGTCCGGATCCAACCTTCAAGGTCGGTGGATGCCTTCCTCTGTCATAGAGGAGGACATCAAGAAGCTGAGAGAGGCCAGATATCTGACCGCCGAAATTTCGCATAGGCTGCCTGCCCGAGGGCAGGTCATCCCTACTCCTGAACCCACCGAGAGTGTCGTGTTCATCTCCCACTTCCCCCGAGGACTAGGCCTCACTCTGGATCCCTTTGTTAGGGGTCTTATGTTCTATTATGGGATGGATTTCCATGATCTGGCCCCGGATTCCCTTCTTCACATCTCGTCATTTATTGTCGTATGTGAGGCCTTCCTCCACATTACCCCTCACTTAGGCATGTGGCTCAAGACCTTCGATGCGAAGCCGAAGATGATCGAGGGGCGGCACGCAGAGTGCGGAGGTGCCTTAATAAGAAAAATCGCTGATGCTCCTTGGCCAGAGGGTTCTTTCCCAGAGGTGTCCAGATTGTGCAGCGGGAGTGGTTTTACATCACAGCTCCCCGAAGTGCCAAGTGGGTAGCCACCCCTACCTTTCGCTCGGGCCCCCCATCGCAACTGATGTCATGGATCAGCGGGGGGCTGAGCTGGGGTCCAGCAAAGGACGTGCCAATATTGCAGAGCCATATCCGAGTTCTCTTTGAGAGAGATTTCAGTTTGGTTATGGTAATGCAAGTTATGCTAGTTCGTCGAGTCCAGCCTTGCAAACGTTGGCCCTCCGTATGTGGGAATTCAACCCGGAAGGACCGCGAGCTATTCAGCATTTCCTCGGCATGACGCTCGAAGAGATGTACAAATTGTTCTCCGGACCCCAAATAGGGTGTCCGAACACCACCGAGGATGTGGGTTTGAGTTGCAACCGCCCTGCTACCCAAGTAAGTAATCCCATGGCCGAACCCGCTGTCCTTTTGTTTATCATGGCATCATTCTAAAGAGTCGCTCTTTGACCAGGACTGAATAATAAAGGCGAAGATGATCAGGTGTTCAGCCCCCCTTCCTGAGGGCTTGGACAATCCGGTACTGGACAAGATGCTCGAGCCGGCGCCTTATCTAGTGCCCTCAATGGAGGATGAAGGGGGGAATAAAGAGGGCGAAAGCGGGCCTCACTCGCTACTCATTCCAACCGGGGGAATGAGCGCCTCCGCGAGGGAGGATAACCAGGGGGAAGAATCTGGCATTCTCTCTCCTCGGGGAAGGAAGAGGACTACCTTTGAAGATCCGGAAACTAAGGTTTCCAAACGGGAGAAGAAATCTTCGCCACAGGGTCCTGCCTCGGAGGGTATTCTTGCCGCACAATGTCCGCGTGGGGATCAACCCTCTACCGAGCTGTAAGTAATCAAAAAGTACTTAATAGTGAAAATATCCTACCTTACTTCCGAAGACAATAACCGATGCTTATAAATTATAGTCCGGATCGTAGCCCTTCTCGACAGAGTTCGTCTTTGGGGGATCTTCTTCCGGAGATGATGGAGAGCGAACCCCCTCCCCCTGACACCCCGCCTTATGAGGCGGACGACCCTGAAGTGTCGTCGTGGAGGGTATCTTCGGATCCGCCAAGGCCAGAGGATAACCCTTTGGCTACCCGGAATCCCCAGTATCCGGCTCCTAAGGAGAGCAGCAGCAAGAGTCTGGAACCGTACAGTGTGCGGTCGGACGCACTGAAGGATCTTCTGGGGCAAGCGGCCGTCTCGGAAGCGCATCGTACGCTGATGGGTATGGTAATTTAAAGGATTTCATCCGCTGAAAACGGATTGCACGAAGCCTTTATGAGTCTGCTGAAAGGCTTTGAGGTACGTGAAATAGTGTATGTTTTTATAGTACCGCACACGTTAGGTGTGCCCTATGCACATAGTAGCCCCTAAGACTCTGGTTGTCGTCGAGAACGGCGGCAACCCGAGGATCATATTCCCAGGTAATAACCCGACTGCCTTTATGTGCAGGCGGCTGAGGCTCCAGTGGCTAGCCGAACTGATGGGTTTACCGAGCTAAAGCGGCAACTTGATGCGGCCGATGCCGATATCGTGCTTGTCAACCAGCGGCTTGACGAGGCACAGGGTAAGTGATTTCTCTGGTGATCGTCACATAATAAGAGGAGCATGATGCCAGTATATTTAATATGTTGTGACTACAGATGGAGCTGCCACCGTATAGACCCTTCGGGCGGAGCTTGCCCGAGCCAAGGAACAAGCAAGGAGTAGCAATGCGGCCGCTCTAAAGGCGGCCGAAGAGTTGAGGGCCGAACAGGCCGCGCATTGCGAGAGCAAGGAAAGAATGGCCAAAATGGCTGTAGAGTTAAAAGATGCTGCTGACCGTTACCAGCTTCTTGAAGAAGAAAGCCGAGCGAGGGTGACGGACCTGGAGAAGGCCCTGGTAGCTGCCAAGGAAGCCCGCTCCAAAATTAGAGCGACGAAGGAGGAGCTGCATCAAGCTGCAGATATCGTGTCTGGGAAGCCCTTCTTGTTGCGGACTAAATTCAGAGATCCGAAGTATGGTCCTCTTGACCGACTATGGAGTTCTATGGATGCCTACGTGGATTTGGCTGCAAGTGCTGCTGATGCGGCCGAGTACTTCAAGGATCGGAAAGATCACGAAGTGGAAAAGCTGTTCTGGTCACAGTTTCATGCTCCAGTCCGTCCGCTGCTGTTGAATGAGCGAATGGCCGAGTGGGCCGAGCTCCATAGGTTGTCTGGACTTGCCATGAGGTCCGTTGTGGATCATCTGTGGCCGGGGGGGCAAGGCCGAATAGCTATTTTAGTTTAGTGTAACAATTTCTTGGTGTTGTGCCGCGCATCGATGCTATGAAGAGATCAGCGTGCATAGAGGATGCGCGGATGACCTTTGCCCGTGTCAAGACATACTGGGTGGAGATGGAGGCCACCACTGTTGCGACACAGGGTTCGGCCGTAGGCCGAGTGGCTGCCGAGCACTACTTTGAAGAAGTTCTTGAAGGCGCTCGTTCGATAGAGGCTCGGTGCTCGAAGAATATTATGTTCTAGTGACATGTACTTCCATTGTAAAAACAATGTTTTATTGAGTTATCAAGGCTGTATTTATACTTTTGCCCGAAAGTATTATGATGCCTCTTGTGCGGCCGTCTATGTATATATGTATATAACCTGAAAGTTTGTAGTCGTCGGCTTCCGCCCCCACGCATATAATGCGGGGGTGTTCGCAAAAAACGTGAATCCACACTTGATCCAACGTCTTGGTCCATTAAGGAGGTGGTAGTGCAGCGAACGAGGCAATCGGACTATATTGCTTTAACACTTTCACTTAGCCATAGGAGTTTGACGGTGGGGCTACTATATAGCCCTTGGTACTTCTGCGCTCGTCCGAATACGGGCGCGTACGTACATGACCGGGAAACGGCCCTTCGTTAATGCGGAGGAATCCCGTAGATTCCGCTGAGTCATCGAGTGGTTGACCAGTCTCTCGCTATATCATGACAGTCAGTTTTCGGCTTTCTCTACTAAGGTGCTCATCCGGGTGAACCATGGCACAATCGCAGTAGTTCTCCCAGTGCTACCTTAGCCGATATAACGGAACGTAAGTACCAAAACGTGGGAGCCGGGCAAACCCAACATTTGACCAAAGACATGATTCAGAGCTGATGCATATAGGGCCAAACTCGCGACGCCGAACACTCCCTAAGGTGTTCGGTCTTTATAACATGTACCGGGCTAAACAATGCCCTTAATAATAAACCCCATGTGTCCAGGTACACATGCAATATCCTGACATGGCCACATGCCAATAACGTGAGCATCCTCGGTTGTGTGGAGTATCCGGAGGATGTGAGCAACAAAAGACAGTAAAAAAGGTTTACGCAGAGTCTTAATCTAAAAAGAAACCTTTGGGCGGGTCCCTGCTGCACGTCTGCGCCTGTGTCTCCATTGTGTCGTGTCCTGGACGGGTGTAGCATGATTGTCGTCTGTAAAAGGAAAGAACTTAGGTGAAAGTTGTCGTGCCAAAAAAAGAATTGGTTATTATCAATGAACTATCAAAATTCAAGAGAAGTCAAGTTGAGCCGGGCTGGCCCTGATTACACGCGGGAAGCCCCTGGTATCGTCTATGAGGGTTTGATCATCAAACCAATCTCATGTATATGTGGTGGAGCGCCGGACTCGTCTAACCGTGTCCGTGGTCTTGACGACCTGTCATTTTTTCTGGTTGGTGAGGCCGTCTAGTTCGCGGCTGTTAAAGCCGCCGCATCCTCTTCCGCACGTAAAAAACATTCGGTATTTCCACTAACTGTGATGATGCCACGTGGACCGGGCATCTTAAGCTTGAGAAAAGCATAATGCGGTATGGCATTAAAACGAGCGAAAGTCGTTCTTCCGAGTAGTGCTTGATAACCACTTCGGAATGGAGCGACGTGGAAAGTTAACCTGTCGCTTCGGAAGTTATCGGGGGAACCGAATACAACCTCTAGCAGTAGAGAGCCCTTACATCGGGCCTCTTGGCCTGGTATTACTCCCTTGAAGGTAGTATTACTGTGGCTTATTTGTGTCGGGTCTATCCCCATTTTGCAGACTGTGTCCTGATATATCAGATTTAGATCACTGCCGCCGTCCATGAGGACCCGTGTGAAATGGTACCCGTTTATTATTGGGTCTAACACCAAGGCCGCCAGTCCTTCATGTCAGATACTTGTCGCGTGATCCCTACGATCAAAAGTGATCAGGCAGGCCAACCAGGGGTTGAACCTAGGGGTCATGGGCTATATGGCGTGTGTGTCTCGGAGTGCATGCTTGCTTCTCCTCTTCATCACATGGATCACGTTTACCGTTTTAACCTCTGGTCGGAACTTTTTCTGTCCTCCGGTGCTTTGCTGGCGAGGTTCATCCTCGTCTTCGCTTGGTGTCTCTTCCCCTTTGTGTTCGGCGTTTAGCTTACCGGCGTGCTTGAAGACCCAACATTCTCTGTGGGTGTGATTTGCAGGTTTGTCGGGGGTGCCGTGAATCTGACAGAGCTTGTCAAGAATCTTGTTTAGGCCGGATGGTCCTTATCTGCTGCCTTTGAAAGGCTTTTTCCACTGACCTGGTCGAGAGCCCCCGAATCCGGCGTTTACCGCCGTATTATCTGGGCTACCTTCTTTATTTTGACGCTTGTTTTTGTTGTGTCGTGGTTTTCCATCACCATCCCTGACTTCGGATGTGCTTGGGTCGCTGGTGCTGCTACAGGCCAACCAGCTGTCTTCGCCCGCGCAAAAGCGGGTCATGAGGCTTGTTAGGGCTTCCATTGTTCTCGGTTTTTCTTGGCCGAGGTGTCTGGCGAGCCATTCGTCTCGGACACTGTGTTTAAAAGCTGCTAAGGCTTCGGCGTCCGAACAGTCGACGATTTGGTTCTTCTTGCTGAGGAACCTGTTCCAAAGCTTACGGGCGGACTCTCCGGACTGTTGGATTATATGACTTAAATCGTCTGCATCCGGAGGTCGGACATAAGTCCCTTGAAAATTAGCCCGAAAAGCGTCCTCGAGCTCCTCCCAACTTCCAATTGAGTTTTCGGGGAGGCTTTTCAGCTAGTGCCGAGCTGGCCCTTTAAGCTTGAGGGGCAAGTATTTAATGGCATGGAGATCGTCTCCGCGAGCCATATGAATATGGAGGATAAAGTCCTCGATCCATACTCCAGGGTGTGTGGTCCCGTCGTACGCCTCTATGTTCACTGGTTTGAATCCTTCTGGGAATTCGTGATCCAGAACCTCATTGGTGAAACATAGGGGGTGTGCGGCACCCCTGTATTGGGATATGCCATGGTGTTCGGACGGTTGTAGTATTCGGTTTTGATTTTGTGCCGGAGCGCGCTTCCTAGATCCATAGATGGATCTGGTCGCGCCGGATTTTTGGCGCAAGTTCTCACGTAGATCGTGTGTTGAATTATGTGCGACTTTGTTAGCCGCTCTATCGCGGTCACAAGGTGGTGGATCTGGCCGGTTGGTCGTATCATTTTTCGGTTGTGTGGGCTCTAAGGCCTCATCGCCGAATTCAGGCAATAGCTTGCGCTTTGGATAGCTATTTGTGTGGTAACTTCCACCATACTTTGTTACGTTGTCGAGCACTTTGTTCCACCTGCTGTTGAGCGTATCTTGTGTGGCCTTAAGCCTTTGCTTCTGCTTCTTCAGGCTCCTCGTTGTGGCAATAAGCCTTCTGTGGAGGTTCTCTTGCTCCAAGTGCGTTTCCAGGATGATGTGTGCATCTTCGTCCGGACTGTTTTCCTCCCCAGACGGGGTTTGATGAGGTTTATCCTTGGCGTCGCCGTGTTCGAACGCCGGATCCGCACTATGTTCGCCGTTTGCATCTTGATCGTGCTCTGCCACCAGGGCGGTGCAGTCGTCGTTTCTTCTAGAGTCGACTGGACTGTTATTTCCTCTTGCGCTGTTATCGCTGTTTTTGCTATGGCGGGACTTAGAGCGGCACCGCTGACGTCGGCGCTTGGGTTGCTTGGAAGGGGCATCCTCCGCTGTCTCTTCGTCATTGCCCTCTTTGGGTGTATCCACCATATATATGTCATGTGATGAAGTGGTTGTCCGGCGCCCTGTGGGCGCTGGTTCCTGTTCATCTCCTGCATCTTCGTTCATGCCGTCGATGTCTTCAGAGTCGAAGTTAAGCATGTCAGTTAAGTCGTCGACAGTGGCTACCAAGTGGGTGGTGGGTGGGCAGCGAATTTCTTCGTCGTCCACATCCCATTCTAGCCGAATATAGTTCGGCCAAGGTTCTCCTGACAGGGAGAGAGACCTTAATGTATTTAGCGGATCGCCGAAAGGCGAGTGCTAAAAGATATCCGCGGAGGTGAACTCCATGATCGGCGCCCAGTCGGGTTCGACGGGCACAGATGTAAGCGGCTCGGAGTCCGTGGCCGGAGATGAATCCAGTGGTTCAGCGACACGGCTCTCGTAGGGGTTAAAGTCAGCATCAGGCTCTATCGCCGCTGAGAGCGCGGCCTCCGCGGCGGGGTCTATCCCTCCGCTCTCAGATGGCGCGATTTGCTCCGGATTGACGGCCGGAGTAGTTGCAGATGCGATCTCCCGAATACTGTCCGACGATAGAGTTATGTCATGCTCATCGTGACTGTGCGGCGCACCTGACACAGGCTCGAATCCGTCGAAGATCAAGTCTCCGCGGATGTCGGCAGTGTAGCTCAAGTTTCTGAATTTGACCTGATGGCCAGGGGCGTAGCTCTCGATCCGCTCCAGATGGCCAAGCGAATTGGCCCGCAGTGCGAAGCCGCCGAATACAAAGATCTGTCCGGGGAGGAAAACCTCACCCTGGACCGCATCACTACCAATGATCGAAGGAGCCATCAAGCCTTATGGTGACGACACAGTGGAACTCTCAATGAAAGCACCAATGTCGGTGTCAAAACCGGCGGATCTCGGGTAGGGGGTCCCGAACTGTGCGTCTAAGGCGGATGGTAACAGGAAGCAGAGGACACGATGTTTACCCAGGTTCGGGCCCTCTTGATGGAGGTAATACCCTACGTCCTGCTTGATTGTTCTTGATGATATGAGTATTACAAGAGTTGATCTACCACGAGATCGTATAGGCTAAACCCTAGAAGCTAGCCTATGGTATGATTGTCTGTTGTCCTACGGACTAAACCCTCCGGTTTATATAGACACCGGAGGGGGTTAGGGTTACACAAGGTCGGTTACAAGGGAGGACATATACATATCCGTATTGCCTAGCTTGCCTTTCACGCCAAGTAGAGTCCCATCCGGACACGGGACGAAGTCTTCAATCTTGTATCTTCATAGTCCAACAGTCCGGCCAAAGGATATAGTCCGACTGTCCGGAGACCCCCTAATCCAGAACTCCCTCAGTACCCTTCCTAGGCCTCGCCGTCGTCCACCGCCCTGGTGCTCTCGGTGCGGCGTGGTCAACGTGGTTAAGAAACAACTTCCATCGGAAGAGTACTGTACGTGAAGAGGCTGACAGCTAGGTCCACGGTCGCAGCAAGGAAATGCCTCCTTATTACACGAAAAATAATGATTCCTCCACTTGACAGCAGGGACCCATCAGACGGGCCACCGTATTTCGCGAAAAAAATGTTTCCCCCTGACTACTGTGACTCACCAGCTACATCTTCGCACGTAAGGAAGTGCCTGACAGTCGGGACCCACCTGATCGAAGCGTACGCAGCGTTGTCATTCTGGTCGCGAACGTGTACGTACATACTGGTCGATGTAGAGGCGCGCAAATGTCGTAGTAGAGGCGCGCACATAGCATGTACACGTATGTACAGCGGCTAGGATGCAAGAAAGAAAATACGGCCACGTACGTACATACGGGCTGGGTCTCGAACGCCTACTCGTGCATACGTACAACCAGGGCTCGTCTACATGGCTGGGTCAGAATGGAGAAGTTGCGCCGTCGCCGTGATCATGGGGAGGCAACCGGCTGGGTCGGAACGGAATGCGTCGTTGTGTTCATCAGGAGCCAATCGGCTTGGACAGAACAGCCGATGGAAACGAGGCTTGGCGTACCGCAGAACGGAGGAAACGGCCATGTGTTCAACCGGCCATGGTGGAAACGGGATCCTGTTCATCGGGAGGGGTCTAGCGTACCGCAAAACGGAGGAAACGGACCTCCTATGGTCGAAACGGAGTCCTGTTGATCGGGAGGGGTGTGGTGTACCGCAAAATGGAGGAAACATACTTCTGTTGGAGCGCTACGGCCGAAACGCGGGTTCTGTTCATCGGGAGGGGTGTGGCGTACCGCAAAACGGGACTCCACGGGATATTGTTCATCTCTACCGTCGACCTCCTCCAGCCTCCACGGGCTACTATTCATCCATCGTCGACCTCCTTCAGCCTCCACCAGCGACTGTTCATCCACGGGCTCCTCTTTATCCAGCCTCCACCGCGCGCTCCTCCATCGGCTACTGTTCAACCAGCCCTCTTCACTGGGTCCTGTTCAACCACCCTCCACGGGCTACTGTTTATCCAGCCCTCCACCGGCTACTGTTCATTCAGCCCTCCACGGGGTCCTGTTTATCCAACGGCTTGATCGATCGGGGTTCTGTTCATCCACCGGCAACGGCCTCTACTACCATGGGGTCTTGTTCATCCAACCCCCCATCAGGAACTGTTCATCCAAACCCCCAACAACGCTCACTGTTCATCAAGGGGCAGTATCGATCGGCTTCAGTTAGCAGCAGTAGCGAAGGAATCATTCGGTTCAGTTAACAGCAAGGGATCGATCGATCGTTCAGGTTCAATAACGCGTAGCCTGCAGTGCAATCGCTCGGGTTCAGTTAGAGCGCAACGCCTCGCTCGGGTTCAGTTAGAGCGCAACGCCTCGCACACACGCGCGTACGTACGAGAGAAACGCGCATCGCTCAGCCCCAACCACACACCGTAACCAGGAACTCCTCGATATTTTCCTCGCCCTCGCTTCTATTACGGTTTTTTCCGTCATGGACGGCCCAAAGAATGTCATGCAGCTGCGTCTTCAGCCCGCCCATGACGAAAAGCCCATTTTCTATCATGATTTTTTGTCATAGAAGTAGGACCCCACCACATCTATGATGATACCGGGTTTTGTCATAATTATCGTCATAGAAGTGTCATAAGTATGACAGATAAAAAAATTGTTCGGCCGAAAATGTGGAAAACACAAAGAAAAGAAAGGAAAGGAAAACCCACTTGTGGAAACTAAGATAAGAAGTAATAGCCTTAAGAAAGATAATGATGGCTTTAGAAGAGGCTCTTGTTCTGATCAGAAATGTCAACCTTGTGATGCTGCTCCCCTCATTCTCAGAAAACTATAATAAAAAACCTCACAGCTTCCTTTCGCAAGGTGGCTGACTTGGAACTTGAGGAGAAGCTATATATCAAAAAAGCCTAAAAGGAAAACTGGTGAGGAGCTGGCCAAGATAAACTAGGTCAAAGGAGATGGAGAACACACCTCTGGATCCAAATAAAGTGGCCCTTCTGCTGTGATGTTGTCTGGAGGGGCACTTCTAGGTGCAACCCATATTTCACTACTTTTGCTTGTAATAGACTTCTATAATCAAAATTTGACACAAAATATGAAAAGGACCAATAAATTAGGTCGGAGGTAGTAGGACTTATTGGCCCAAACAAATTTGAGCTGGGCCCCGGATCCTAGACAAAGGAAAGAGAAAACAGGTGCGTCTGTTATTTTCCAAAAAAATAAAAAACAGGTAAGTCTGTTGCGTGAACTTTTTCTAATCTCTACTGCTACTAATCCAGTGAGTTCTTGTTCATAATGAAAAGTCTCTTAGCCTTTTTTTTTAACAGGACTCGTAGCCTATTGGTTCCCCAGCAGACTGAGAACACGCCGCCTAGTACGCCTCACTCCGCTTTTCTTCTTCTGAATGCGTCACACTCCTTCTGGATGGAAAAATGTGGCACACTAATCTTGGCATGCTCTTAACTTAACACTTGCTGCCAGCTTACGTAACTACGAACAGTTTTTATTTGATCAACTGTCCCGCCACAAGGAAATGAAGCGACACCACACGACAAGCCGGAGTTGCACCCGCATCCGCATCCGCACGAGCGGCGGCCCGGGGCACCCGTGCGAGCCCTCTCTCTCCACTCCACGTCCACGCAACGCCTAGCCCGAGAGGGGCAAGCTAGCCGCAGCTACTAGTAGTACTACTGTTCGTCTTCCCTCATCAGGCCTTCCTAGTGCTCTACGTTGTACAGATGCTAAGGAAGCCACATAAACAGAAATATAATGTGACAAAGCATTTAAAGTGGAGAGAGAACATTATGGTGACCCCAATAAAGCTGGTCACAATAGGCAAGAACATAGTCTAGTAACTTACACACTTTCCTAGACTATGTTACTACCTTCACAGTGGGTAGGAACATCTATGTAGTGTCATGCAACAATGTATTTATTAGGTTATAGACTCATTGTTTCTTGGAGTGTGTGATGTTCCGATAACTTAGCTAGTTACCACAAGCACCTCTCTCTTCATTAAATATGTGACACATAAGCAAAGTTGTATTGAAGTGTGTGATGTTACTCCTAAGAGCATGGCTAATAGAAGAGCCTGCTGCTGGCTGTATATGGGTGCCACATCATCCAAAGGCTTGATAAAAGACTACTAGTATAATAGGCTGGCTGTAGGCTGGCTATTAGATGGACTATACTATTCAATGTTTGCATGTAAAGAAGGTCAAACAGGCTCACATGATTGGCAGGAAAGACGGAGCTCTTGCGTTTAGCACTCACGCCGGCTGCATGCTGGCTGTATTGCATCGAAGATTGAGCTGCAGCCGGACGATACACGGAGCGCCGGCTCTTCTCGCTCTCTTCGTTTCTCACTCCTCCAGCAAGGATTTTTGCTGACATGTAAAACCTTATAGCCAGCTGACTAGGCTTATTATACTTGCTCTAAGTTCCTCCCCATTGTGACCAGGCTAAGAACCAACGCTAAGCACGTGGACCTAGATAAAAAGACTACCAACCAATACATAAAAAAAATTTATTGCTAAACAATTAAATAGAGAAGGCTTAGCTACAAAACCTAAGGACCAATGCATTAGAGACATTAGTTGCTAAGCATTTTAATGCACTTAGCACCCCACTTTAGCACCAATGCATTGGATGCATTGGGAGAGGTCTCATCCGTGGTCACCCGTCTACGCACGCTACTCGTCCGCCCTCGTGCGAGCCATGCCCATCTACACCGCCGCTCGCTCACCCCTCCCTCCAGCCCTACTCTACCACCGCTGCTGCCGCTACGGGGAGTAGATCACTATTTTCTGCGTTGATTCTCCTGCACGCCCGCACCTACGGTCCTCGCTTCCGTCACGCGGTCGTGGGCGGGTAAAGGCAGGCAGCAGTAAAAGTTGCAGGGTGGCCGCCGTTCGCCGTGCCCGTGCGGCGCCGCTAGCTTCCTGGTCAGGCTCAGAGCGTGTGGTACGTACGGCAGGCATAGTTACACGGCAACCACTACGGGCCCTCTTTTCTCCAGGAGATGCGTCAAGGACGGGTGGAGCGTCGTAAGGCCAACTCCACCGCGCGACTTCAAACAGACGTCCGTTTTGTTTTGTTTTTGTCCCTTTGAATAGGGATTTGGGGTCGTGTCCGGGCCTGTCCTGGGATGCGGTGGCCGTGCGCCCAGCGCGCGCGCATCCTTTTGCCCCCATCCTGTCCGTCAGGGCCAATAATTGCCCAAATTTACATTAAAACTAGTTTTGAACCCAAATATTTGTCTGAAAATTAAAATAGTTTTACAACCCAATTGAAATTGTCTTTAATAAAATAGTTTTACAACTAAATCGAAATTGTCTTGACTGAACATAAAATGGACAAATACATCTATTGGTTGCCAACGTGATCCCACACGTGCTCAACCAAATCATTTTGAAGATTCACATGAGTGTGCCAATCACGCATCTCACGGTGGAATTAGGCAAACTGTTCAAATGTGGCCGGGTCTTGGTGCAGGGGCTCAATATTTTCACCTTGATAATCAAATCCTTGGTCGAAGATACTCTCATCACGCTCGTCCTCGACGATCATGTTGTGCATGATCACACAAGCAGTCATCACCTCCCAAAGATTCCTTTCATCCCATGACAGTGCAGGGTTTCGAACGATACTCCACCGGGATTGAAGCACACCAAAAGCACGTTCCACATCCTTTCTAACACTTTCTTGCATTTGGGCAAATCTCTTTCTCTTCTCACCTTGGGGTTTCGAAATTGTCTTCACAAAAGTTGACCACTGAGGATATATACCATCTGCTAGATAGTATCCCTTGTTGTAATGGTGGCCGTTGATCTCAAAGTTGACAGGTGGGGAGTGGCCTTCTGCAAGCCTCGCGAAGACTGGAGAACGCTGCAGCACATTGATATCATTGTGAGAACCTGTCATGCCGAAGAAAGAATGCCATATCCAAAGATCTTATGATGCCACCACTTCTAATATGACAGTGCACCCGTTAACATGCCCCTTGTACTGGCCCTGCCAAGAAAATGGACAGTTCTTCAACTCCCAATGCATACAATCTATGCTGCCAAGCATACCTGGAAAGACTCTAGCTGCGTTGGTCGCCAACAATCTCTCTGTATCAGCGGCAGTTGGCTGCCTCAAGTACTCTGGGCCAAAGACCTCGATCACAGCCTGGCAAAACTTGTACATTGACATCAGACATGTTGTCTCACTCATACGCACATACTCATCCACCAGATCGACTGGAATTCCATATGCAAGCATGCGGATGGCCGCGGTGCATTTCTGGTAGGAGGAGAATCCAAGCTTGCCAAGGGCATCCGTCTTGCACTCGAAGTATGGGTCATGAGCAACCACTCCCTCTCGGATACGACTGAACACATGCCTGGCCATACGAAAACGGCGACGAAATTTATCCGGTCTGAAGAGCGGGGTGTTGGCAAAGTAATCTGCATAGAGCAGGGCCTGGCCTATCTCCCTGTTGAGGTTCTGGTTGGGAGCACGGCCAGGGACTGACCCCCTGTACCGAGAAAGCTGCCGTTGATTATGGTCGTAAACGACCAGTGCAGCCACCACAAGATCGTCATCATCCGACGACGAATCGTCCGATGAACAAAGGAAGTGATGGTAGAAAAACTCGTCTCCACTGTCCATACCTTTGTTGGTAAAAGGTCGAACACCTTGCGCTCGTGGTGGCGAAGAGGCCGCGATGATCACCTCGACGCAGCAGGGTGGTTGCCGGCCGGCTACAGGCCGCTCTGGAGCTCTCGTGGGAATCTGCCTCGGCCGCCGTGGTACGTCGCCGGCAGTCGTGTCCCCTCTGCCACCGGCAAGGACGGCGAGGGCCAAACCTCCTCCGATCGACGACCAAAACTACGGTGGAAGCGTGGGCGTGGTGGCGGCCATGTCGAGACGTGGTTTGGTACGGACGGCGGGGGGGCTGCGCGCTGAGGAGACGGACGGAGAATAGCGGCGGCGCCGGCGGCGGAGCGGGACGGGGAGAAAGGGTGAAGCGTTGGGAGCGGAGGGACTGTTAGTGTCCCCGACAGGCGGGCCACGGGGGGATAAGGGCGTGCGTCGAGGCCGTCCACGCGCGTTCGTTTCACCCGAAACCGAGTGCAAGTTTGGGTCGGAGATGGATCGAAAGCGGACGCAATCCGGACATTTATCCGTTTGCGCCCGCGCGCTGGGCCGTTTTATTTGTTCCTTTTATCCCAAATGGACGGAAGCGGACAGGATAGAATCGCGTGGTGGAGTTGGCATAAGCCGGTGTCACCCAAAGCCATGGATCGCTCCGTGCGGTCGTGTCGCGCAAAGCCGATAAGCCAGCGCTGGCCGGTGGCGCCTGGCACGTCCACGTCGCGCTGGGGTAGGAGTAGCAGTAGCAGCATGCTACGGCGGATCTCCTCCCCATCGACGCCGGCAGGTGGCTGCACAAGTTGCCAGCAGCCATCAGCACTCAAGATTCCACCATAATATGATTTGATACGAAATGATGGGCGCATTTTTGGACCAGGGGGCGTGCTGCCGCCGGGGAGCAGTGACGGAACCGGTCCGGTGTGGTGGTAGCACGCACGTCCAACCTGCAACGGCGAACCGAGCGGAAAACCAAGCGGAGCGGTCAGAAGGACAGGCGCCGACGGCGACGGGACCGTCCTGCATGCCTCGTCCCCGCGCCAAAACTTTCCAGGTCCACGTGCGCGCCGGCCGGCCCGGCCATGCCCCCGTCACGGCGACACCACGCCTTGACGTGCCGTCCCACGTGCGGCCGCCTTGTCTCTCTCCCGATGGGCGATCGTCTCGGGGCGGCGTCGACCGACGGGGCC
This sequence comes from Triticum urartu, assembly GCF_056163025.1. Lineage (NCBI taxonomy): Eukaryota > Viridiplantae > Streptophyta > Magnoliopsida > Poales > Poaceae > Triticum > Triticum urartu. The sequence continues at coordinate 504,330,783 of NC_141873.1, read as the reverse complement.
ATCCCTCCGCCTCTGCCTGCTCGACACGTCACGCGTGCCGGCCGGCGCCTCCCGGACCCCCATTGATTGATGGTGCGTATGCGCGGTCGCTGATACGAGAGTGATCGGGGAGGGATGGTAGCTCAAGCCTTTCCCCTGCCCTGTTCCTTTCTCCCGTGCGCCGCGCTGCGGTTTGGTGCCGCCCGTCGATGGCTGGCATGGAAGTTTGCACGGCGCGTGCGGCAGGCTAGGCGCCGATCGGCGCCGAACAGGGCAGAGCGGCCCAGCCATCCGGCAGGCAACGCGGCAAATGACATCGGGTAGGCAGGCAGGCAGCGGCGCCGGTGGCAGGCAGGCTCACGTGAACGGGCGAGGCAGCGCCGGACGGCCGATCGAGCCGGGGCCAGCCACGGACCCTGCCCTGCGCTTTGCTGCGTTTTTCCTCTCTCGCCAGCGGCGAGGGAGGGTGTCAGCGTCAGACGGCCGGCCGGCAGCGGAGCCCCATACGGCATGGCCGAATTATTGCGGGGTGTACCAGGCCGGACGGGATCGCGCCGCGCGGCGCAGGCGTACGTGCACGGCCACGGCGGGCAGGCGAGCGTACCACGCACGTATTACGTGTGGTGGGCGTCACCGGACAAGACCGGTCACGGCGTCCGTCCGCCGGCCCGTCCTTCTTCGGCAGCGCAGGGTCTTCAGAGTTAAGGCCATCCTGCCGTAGCGCGGTTGCGTGTCCGCGACGACGATGATGCCAGGCTTATTTGAATCTCGTGCTCGAGCTAGCGCGCGCGCGCGCGTGCGTGCCCAGTGAACCATTCGACAACGCGGTTCATGGTTCCGCCGTACTGGTGGTTTGGCAGCCGTGCGTTGGTTAACGACGCCACGTACACGGTCTAATCCATGGACTTTTGCCGGACAAGCCATTGACAGGACTGTGCAGGATCAAACAGTGCGCCTCGTAGTGGCATACACTAGTAGCATCCGAGGTGACGCAAAACCAGACTTGATTATGCGCAGCAGATGACTCGTCGAATCAGCGATTGAAGCCGCTGGAGCAATGATGGAGCGTGCGTACCACCGCCACCAGTGCACCTACACGGACGCAGGAGCTGCTCCGGCGAGCCAACGCTAGTAATACTCCTACGTCGAGGGTCAGTGTCTGTCAGCAGTGAAAATTAAAACCCTCTCGGCCCATGGCGCGCTCCGGGGAGGTTTGCATCGGCAGGGAAAGGGAAAACACGCCCCATCCGGATCCGTCAACAGTGCACTGAACGCGTAACGTGATGAATGTGCGCCTCTTCCCAACGCGTCGCCACGCTACTGCAGGCAGGCAGGCAGGCAGGCAGGCAGGAAGCATGGCCCTCGGCTCAGCTCGGCTCGCGCGTTCCCGATGCGGTGCCTCCCCCGCTCCTGCTGCCGCGGCCGCAGCAGCAGCAGCGCCGCAGCAGGTCGCCATGCCAGTTCCCGAGAACGACTCGCCAAAGCGAATGCCCCCGCCCCGCACCCCACGAGAAACGAATCAGGCAACGACGCCCCAAACCTCGGCGCGGCGAGCCGGGCCCCGCCGCCGTCTGTGCCCCCGGCCCACGACGCCACGTGAACCACCGAACCGTGCCCCGGCACGTCGCCGTGCGCCGCTCGCACCTCCACCTGGTCTGCCCGGGGGCGCACGCGCATCCCGGGGCCACACGGGGTCAAAAGGCCTCGCGGCACGTACGTACCATCACCACCTGGCCGGCGAAGGGGCTGCACCGGCCGTACAGCGCGACGTAGTACGTGACACAACGTAACGTGCAGGCCGCTTTGCCCGGCCGCGCACGGCAGCGCGGCGCAGGGGCAGTGGGTGGCGTAGGCCGGCTACGGCCGCGCGCTGGGTACGGCGGGATGGGGAGGACGGGACGGGACGGGACGGGGGCGGGCGCATGATGGATGGTGTAGGGCTTGCGTCACGGCGGCAGGGGGCTGGCAGGGTGCAGTGCAGGGCGGCAGGGCCCCGCGCAGCGTCAAATCGCGCGGCGGCTGGGGCGGAGGCGCCGCACCGCACGAGGCCCGGTCAGCGACAGCCTCCCCCCCTCCCTCAAACCCCCCGACGCCTACCCTACCCGCGGTGCCCCAGAGGCCTACTCTACGCCGCTAGCGCCACTGTGCCTCCCCACTTCACGAGGCGCGCCATAGCCATGCCGTAGCATAGCATAGAGTAGGCAGCGAGGGTGACCGAGCTCAAGCTCACGCTGCGTGCCCATCCCGGCCTCCTGGCCTGCCGCTCCGTATAAGAGCCACCACTCGCCAGCCAGGGTTCTTCGGAGAAACTCCACCGCACTCGCCAGCCATACTGTGAAGCGAGCGAGCGAGAGAGGGAGAGGGAGAGGCGGCGTCATGCAAATGCTGCCGGAGGCGAGGGGGCACCACCGGAGCGGCGGCGGCGTCGGAGGCGGCGGTGCCGGGGCGGGAGGGAGGGCGGACGCGGCGGCGCAGGGGCACTACCGCGGGGTGCGGAAGCGGCCGTGGGGCCGGTACGCGGCGGAGATCCGCGACCCGTGGAAGAAGACGCGGGTGTGGCTCGGCACCTACGACACCGCCGTCGACGCCGCGCTCGCCTACGACCGCGCCGCCGTCGCGCTGCGCGGGCCCAAGGCCAGGACCAACTTCGCCGGCGGCCACCTCGCCCCGCACCAGCAGCAGCAGCAGGCGTGCCTCCTGGGTCCCCGGCCGCCGGCGCGGCCCTTCGGCGGCCGCCTCGACGTCGCCCACCCGTCCCCCTGGCACTTCGTCTACTTCCCGTCCAGGCTGCAGGAGTTACTCGCGCAGCCGCTGCCGGCGCATGACGGGAGGAGGGACGCCGCCCCGTCGCTGCCGTCCACGGTGCTGGAGCTCCGGACGGGGCCCAGCAGCTGCCCCCAGTTCGACCTCAACGAGCCGCCGTCACTGATGTTTGGGTCGTGATCTCTTTCGCCGCGCAACGGTGTAGAGCTCCAGCTTCCAAGTGTAGGATCATGGTAGGTACTACGTACGTAGTGAGTATGTAGAGGTAAGTTAGCGGGGTGGAGGAGAAGACTCGTCCGTGTGCTGTGTACATATACTGCTCTGCCATTTTAGCAAAATTTCACCTTGTGTCGCCTTGGCTGGTGTTCGTTCTTGCTGATCTCTTGCAGTTCTGGCCTCCCTTGGTGGTGTCTCTTTGCAAGACACTTTAACCCGAGACTTGCGAAATGCTGTAAAAAGCGACTCAGCTGAGTTTTAGGCCTTGTTTGGATAGATGGTTTGTAGAAAATCCATTTTATATAAACTAGGAAAATGGCCTAACTTAAAACCACGTTTGGCTAGCCTAACTAATCCGTGGATATGAAATACCGAATTTTCTATACAGTTTGTCTAATTCACATTTAGATGTTTTTTAAGGATGTTACATCTAAGCTCCTACAAGTATATAATGTAGCAATAAAAAATAAAAAAAACTAGGATAAAAAAAATAGACCACATCAGCTTAGACATCTACTCCCTCCGTTCCTAAATACTTGTCTTTCTAGGCATTTCAACAAGTGACTATATACGAAGCAAAATGAGTGAATCTACACTCTAAAATATGTCTACATATATCCGTATGTAGTAGTCATTTGAAATGTCTAGAAAGAAAAATATTTAGGAACGGAGGGAGTAGATGTGTCCTAGACAGACCCTTTTCTATAACCCGGAATTTCGCATTTGTGGAAAATCGACTATTAGTCGTTTTTATAAAAACTCGATTTGTATATCCTTGTTCCTTGTTGCCGATCCCGGCGGGCCCGTTCATGAGCGCAGAGAAGCTACCGAGGCTGGTGGCCATTGCCACGTTCTCACTACATATCGCCGGCCTGCTCGAGGGTCAGTGAGACGACGGCGGCTGTGATGGACTCGCCGGTGAGTCGTACAACGTAGTCGTACTCGTACGTCCTCGTCTGGCCGCCGCGCCACGGCTGCCGCGTCCTCCGTCCTGGTCATCGTTGCAGCCGCCGAGGTCAGCTCGTTGAGCGTCGCCGCGCCGGCACGCGACAACAAAGCAGGAGGAGACATATATGGCTGCAGCTTGGCGTCGACCAAAGGGTTTGCACCAGTGGGCACAAGCTTTTCTCGTCCTTAACCCCAACGGCGAGGGTGCATAGCCACAGGCAGGGGCGCCATGGCCATGACCGCCGACGTGCATGCAGCGTGAACGACCAAGAGGAAGGTGGATCCGAGGAGGCTTTTGCCATCAATCCTCTTGTGTCTCTCGCGTACGTGTACGTTTCGTACATTTCGCAGCCGGTTGCAGATGCTTGCCCATGGTAGCAACTTTCTATGTGTGCGTGTACGCGGCCGTCCGGCGAGATCAACTACCCAGCTCCATTACCTGCGTTTCATTGACGGAAAGTCGAGAATAAGAAGATCGCCGGAGAATAGGGAACTGGACAAAGGCACTTTTCAACCCAAACGTGGTCTTTTATAAACTGACTATTAACAAAAAAGTTAGTAAAACCGGTTTTTCTAAAAATCAGGTAAAAACTCGTTTTCTATAAACTCAATGCTAATATTTATTATCCAAACAACCACTTAATGTTCGTGCGATATCCCATGGAATGGACATGGTTTCCTCAGTTGCATGTGCCCCAGGTGCTCGTCCGTGAGCCCAAGCGTACGTGCACGAATGCGTCAGTTTTTTTTTTCGAGCAGACGAATGCGTCGGTTTTGGCTGTACAGAGGTTGTTAACCACAGCGTCATTGCGTTTATAAATTGTTCCTGCCGCAGTACGCCCCAATGGAGCACGCAACGTATAAGTTTATAAGCGAAACGTCCAACTATTTCAAGTTAATGATCCTTGTGCTGCATTTTCTGTAATGATATGTGAGAAATGATGTTGAGATTATTGTTATTTTATGTTTTAGGATTACTGTTATTGTTATTCGGTTGTCTAGAAGTTGTAGAAACTATGACCGGTACAATTCCAATTACTCTTCAGTTTCAATGCGCTATGTCAGAACTTACTCCAAAGAATAAAGCTTCCTAGTGCAGAAGGATATACACAAAGAATTATCACCTTCAAGGCTAACAAAACGATACAAGTTAGTAGTAACTTGAAAGTCACGCAAGCAACATTACATTTCTTTTTTTTTGACGGGCAACATTACAATTCTAATAGTGTAACAATTGGTTATTTACATAAACGTGTCTAACCATACCTCATATCATTCTGACAGAAGCAGAGTGTTTGTTCTGAAAGACACATCAGGGCATACCAGGATTACAAAGTTTCTTGCTTGAACAATAGGTTCCATTGGGAACCAATAAAATATTAGCAATTCACATTCAGTTAGGCCTACATACATCAAATACCTTAAGTTACCAAATGTTCTAACCTCGTCCTGTCATTCTTATTCTTACATGGCATAAAACCATCTTAGCAGTACAATAAAGCTTGATGCCGAAGGAACCTCGGTTCCATGATGGCACAGCAGAAGATTACATTGAGATGAAACTCCACCATGCAGACTACTAGACTACCTTCATGCTCTCGGCGAAGCTTCGAGGGTTGTTGGTTTCGTGCCCTCGGCAAAGCTTCCAGGGTTGATAGTTATACTCTTGGTGCAATTATCAGTCTTGTAGATGCCAACCAGCCTATCAGCTAGTTCAAACATGTTGTTTCTGAGACTGCAGAAAGGGTGACAGACATAAGTAATATAATCTATCAAATGTGAAAGGAACAGAGCCTAATAACAAAGCGTTTACAACCTCTACAGGATTTTCAAGCTTGAGTACAAGATATAAAATCAAAGAGAGAAGGTAAATTTGAGAGAAGTGAGCTGAAACAAGCATACCTAATAATAATGAACTGGGCATCCTTGGTACGATCTTTCACATAATGTCCGACAATGGATACATTCTTAAAATCTGCAAACAGGAGTTTCATTAGCCCATTTGACATGTCAGATTATTAGTTCAAGAAGGTAACAAGGCTTACCCAATGCTGCATCTATCTCGTCCATAACATACAATGGAGTTGGTTTATAATGGTGAAGAGCAAACACTAGAGCCAGGGAGCTAAGCGTCTGTACGACAACAAATGTTTCAATAGGTATATACCCAAAAGAGTAACATTATCATGAGAAATGTTTGCAGTCCATGTAAGTATGTAACATGTAGATTGCACAACAAAAGAGTACATGTAAGGGATGTATACATTTTATACAATATCAAACATAACTAATCAAGTTGCGAATTTCATGCAGTCTGCAAAATATGCAATGGTGGTATCGCTGTGTAACGCGAGGCAAGTCATAAACAGGTAAAAAAGTAAGATGTGCATACTAGCACAGTAGCACCTTAGCACTTGATTGAATGGGATAAAAGGGCTAGGGGCATGTTGTTCCTGCCAAGCATCCCTGCCAAAGAATTGGCTTAGCAAATTTTTTGGCAGAGTACTTCATCCTTTGTTGGCCAAAATTTTGGCACAGTTTGTGTAGGAAACAGCAAAGGGTTCAAACTCCAAAGCCAACGGAATTTTGGAAACACAGCAGGCAGTATATTTGCCATCAAGGTTTGTGAGTTGGTGGCATGAGCCAAATCACATCACAGCTAATTTTTTACTCTATAATCAAATATATATTATGCGCTACGATATCTTAAGTATGAATGTACAGCCATTTTAACCAGGAAACCAATTCAAACATAAGTACATAGTGTTATATTTTAAATTTGAATTAAAAATCTCATTGTGCATCTCCGGAAAAGGTTGTGGATTTGATGGAGGCTAACTCAAGTGCCTGGTCTGCTAAATGAGGGAACACAACTTCTCTGAAACATCTTTATATCCCAATCTGAAGTGTGAGAGCTAGAAAGTATCTTAATTACAAAATAAGCAATAATGCAGTACGACATTTCTGATATCATTATGGTGGCCTCAATTTTTCATGTGGTGTCATTGGTAAAGCCCATCATTAGGTATTAGGAAAACAATGAGCAATATGCACCTATTATTCACTAAAAATATTAATTTATAATAATGACTTTCTGATTGATATCTTTATTCATAAACATAAAGATAAAAGAGCTTAACTTTCTAACATTCTATAAGTGTGGAAAAAGAAATACCTTCTCGCCACCAGATAGGTTGGCAATGTTCTTCCAGCTTTTCTTGGGAGGCCTTACGCTGAAAACAACACCTTCTGAAAATGGATCCAACGAATCAACAAGTTCCAGCTCCGCATCTCCTCCAAGTGTAATCATCTAAAACCACAAGATAATATGTTGGAATCATTTCAGTATCTTCAAAAATAAGCATCAATGTAGTGAACATATCGTTGTTCCACCAATGAAGTCATATACTTAGTCACCAGGCTTGCTTTCTTCTACTCCGCCTTTCAGAATTGTTGATTCACAAGAAATGTGTACGAGGAAAGCACTGATTATAATTGTTAAATTTCAGTTCATAGGGGCAGTTACAGTCTAATCAAATCAACTCTTGGATTATGTGTCAAGTTTGTCAAATGGTGATAGAGTTTGTGAAATTACATGCTTGTTATACATATTCATACCTGGTACATCTCTTTCAGTTTCAAAGAGATCAAGTTGAACCCTGCCATGAACTCATCTAACCTGCAATAATATATATTGCATGTAAGATGCCAAATCAGCAAATACTCTTATTAAAAACGAAATCAAAACCAGTACCTTCTCTTCCTCAGTCCATCATATAGCTTCTTAAGATCATCACGCTCCTGAGTGGTAGCATTTAGTTCATCAACACGTTCGCCATATAAACGAGCCTTTGTGCGATACCTGATTCGACCAAAGATAAGCAATGAATACATTGATGGGCAAAGGTTCTGTCAATAGGTATAGAGCATTAGTCCATACTCTGCTATTGAATCCAGATTTGGACTCGAGTCTTTAATCTGCGCTTCCAGCAATGCCACCATCTCCATGGCTTTTTTCAGGTCACACATTTCATTGAGATGCTCATCACTAAGTGTTTCTTTAAGTTTCTCAGGATCAATCGCATCCTTCTGGAGTCTGATGACGAAAAAAAACATATCCTCATTTGAAAACAGCAAGAAAACATGCATGATTCATAAAGTAACTGAAAAATATAGCATTTGCACATACTGATCCATGTGTTTGGCAAGATTTGTCTGAATGTCAGCTAGCCTTTTCTTATATGCCTTCACCTTCATTTCCCACTCCTTGGCAAGCTTTTTTGTATCTTGCAGTTTGTACTCTGCATCAACCTGTTTTTACACATAAACAGTTCATGTTTTCTTGCATAAAAGTTCAGTTCGTTAAAACTTACAAGTCATCGACCAAGTTCATGAAAGTATAATAGGATCTAAATTAATGAGAGACCTCAGTGGCTCTTAGTTCATCCACCACTTTCTTTGTTTTATTGTAGTCTTCCTTTGTCTTGTCAAGCTCCTCTTTATGGGTGTCCATCATCTACAAGTCAAAACTGGATTAACATTACCCTTCCAAATATGCAACCCAGTCAAGGTCCAGGCTGTAGAGCAACATAACTAACTACCTCCTGGGTCTTCTTATAATCTTCTTGAACCAGAAAAGCCTTCTTCTCAATCTCTTTGAAAACGGACATTAACTTCTCCTTTTGAGCAAGCAGATTTTCCATTTCTTTTTTGGCCTCCTCAACACCCTTGGCTAACTTTTTCATCAACTTTTCACATGTAGTTATTTTAACTTTGTGGCGATTGATGTCTGAGCTAGTTTTGTCAAGTTCCTGATGTTTGAAGCACGAAATCATAAACGTCAGAGTAAGAGAAACACACACACACACACACACACACACACTCACCCCAGAGAAAAGAAATAAACATGCAAGAATGTGCTTACAGATTGGATTTTTTCTACTTTTGCCTTCTGATCCTTGAGCACCTGCCCCCCTGCATTTTCAATTTTCTGCTGAAGTTCTGAAGCCTGTTGTAAATTCAACCAAACTCGAGTTACGGTTAATGTAATAGAGACTGTATTTATAACAACAATGCTACAAGAAATTGGAACATAGCATCCAACTGGGAGAGGCCGAAATTTTAAGAGTGTTTAACATTTTTTTGGCAAAATGAGACTTCAAGGTTTGTATAGGCACTTGCCTGATCTTTGAGCTTGCTAGAACTCTTCTCAAGCTTCTTTAGTGCAACTTGTTCAGTAGAAATAAGGTCATCCAGCTCTTTCATTCTGCTGATCTCATCATCTTTGGGATTTGCTGCAGCCTCCAGCGAATCTAGTCGCTTCTCATTGTAAGTGTATTGGGCATTCATACTCTCAACCTTGTACAGGAGGAATAAAGGTAAGGTGATCTCAACATAACAGAAAACTTGAAGAATAAGAAGAACATTTGTAGTTTATACCTCCTTTTTCGCTTTTGCCAGTTCCATCTCAAGTCGAGATTTAGCATCTTCCAGGGACCGGTAGCGTTTTTTAGCATCATTAATATTTTCACGCAGCCTGCTGAGTTGGTCAACAAGTTTGTTGAGATCATTTTCAGCATTCATAACAGCCTCTTCTGAAACACTTTCTCGGATGGATGTGCCCATCTTGCCACCTCGTGGTTTGCCACCACCACCGCTCATGGTCCCAGACTTCTCAAAAAGTGCACCGTCGAGGGTAACTACCCGGCGAAACTCATTATCAGCAGTATATGCAATTCGAGTGGCCTGAAAACAAAAAACATATGCTTGCTGTTACTGCTTAAATGCAAGCAGCAGAAGGAGTGGTATTGCTTGGTAACAGAATATGGTATGTTCCTGAATAAATTAATTTTCAGTATGGCAGTTCCATGAAAATGCTAGGAAGCCAATTGTGATATAGTTTGAGAAACAAGCAAATAAGGCACATAATAAATGCAAGCAGCTAAGACATACACAAATAAACTAAGTGGAACAGACAAACTTCAAGCTTTACCTGATCAAGATCCTTTGCAACAACAGTATTGCCCAAGGTTGCAAAGAAAGCTAACTTCAGCTTCTCATCTTTAACCTTTACCAGATCAAAGAGGCGTGGAACTCCTTCAGGGGTTTTTACTTTTTCTTGTAGCTTACGAAGATGGTGTGCTTGCTTTTCCTGTAATGGTAAAATAACAAAATTATGCCTCTTGCAGTAAAACAAACAAGGTAAAGGTTTGAATACAGGTACACACAAAAGCAAAAAGGAAACAAACTAGAGCATTACCAGTATCATAAAAGTAGCAATCCCAAGATTTCTTCTGCGTAATAGTTCAACACAAGCTTGGGCCGAATTTGTTGTTTCAACAACAATATAATCAAGTCCATGGCACGCTGTCGATATGGCAACATCATATTTTGCTGCAACACAATAGTTTATAAATTAAATGACATATAATTTAATAAATGTTCCCACAAAGATATTGTGTAAAATAGAATGCCGCCTCAGATTATAAACCATAGAAATTTCATAAATATTTGATGACCAGTGAGGACCACCTCAGTCCTACAATATGAGATTTGACTGTAAAGTACAGCACCAATAACATAGGATGCCGGAGACCGCAAAAACTAAAACTAATACGTAAAGTCAGAAGGTTCCCAAACTTGGCAGATTTGTGGGCTTTGCGTATAAATACTGGCTTGAGAAACCTTGACCTATAACAGGCTAATACAAGCAAACAGCAAGGGGAAGTTTTTTTCATCAATGGTGTGTCATTTATAAAGCATTAACCCAATATAAATATTAGTTATCTTAATCAAAACCTCTGGTAAGAGTAAATGCACTTTCCATAGTCAGCAGTACCAAACGTTACAACTAGATTTCACTAAATCATGCCGTTACAATACATTTTTAAAAAGGTGCAAGTGAGACACAAAAAATTCCCATGTTAAATTAACTCATCAAGTTCATTTGTTCCATCAGATAACATTGGTCAAATGCTCAAAGCTATAATATCAAATTCATTGGTCGCAGTGGAAGTGTGGGGGCGGCGTCCCCATCACCTTGCTCATGTGCAAGCAAATGAGAATTTGTTTCCTGAGCAACAAAATCGAGATGTGTTTCCGAGCACTAAAAAGAGAACTCTTCAGCACTCAAATGTAGAAAATCAGCAGAGTCCAAGGTTGGAATAGTTTAACTGCATTCATTTAAAAGTCATTCGTCTATGGCTATGGTTTATATCTTACCATCAATTGCACCAAGATCACCTAGCCTTCCATAAATGCCTTCTATTTCCTTTGATTCTTTAGCTTGTAGAATTGCTTTCAAAACAGTGCCATGATTCTTCTCAGAATCCCTCGTCGATTTAATCTCCACAACTTTCTGCCTAGCTGCTTGTTCAAGAGGAATTAGGGACTCCTCTTGTTTTAGGCATTCCTGTTACAGATTCCAAGTTAGAGATCCAGGATATCCCGGATCCTCGACCGCATAAGGCTGATGAACTTAATAGTTGAAGGGAGAAGAAATGACTCAGAACTGATATGAAGTGATTTTACCTGTTCAACTTTACGAGCTTCAGATGCTTCACTCTGATGTTTCTCTATTTTTCCTTCGAGCTCCGTAATAAATGTGTCCTTTGTTTTTATTTTTTCCTTGATGATTTCCATCTGGTTTTGGGCATCAGTTAATTCTGCTCGAGCTCCATCATGCTGAAAAGGTAACAAGGTTCATGTGAACTAACAAAGGTCAGAATATTATATATTTCCATTTTTGTGGAAAAAATCATAAAATAGGAACACAAAAAATCCTGGAGTCTGACTCCTGCAATGTGATGCTGAATAGTGAATACTTGTGTTCCCATAAGGCAGGTCCAAGTTGTGATGGCAAAACTGAAAACTGTGTTATTGGTAACAGGATTTCTTGCACTCAATGGAAGACATGTCCAAACTGGCAGCTAGGTGGTATTATCTTGTCTTCCCTGTTTAAAACATTACAAGGCAAGGATAGCTAACCTTCTGTTTCATTAATTTTTTCTCCCCAGATGCAACATCTAGCCTTCCTTTATGCTCAATAATTTGATTTTCCCATGGTTCAAGCTCAGTCCTTACTTGGGCAAGTTCAGCACGTAGCTTTTCAGTTTCCTCTGCAATTACAAAAAATGGGTATTAAGCAAAACAGTCCACGGGTGGGGGGGGGGGGGGGGGGGGGAGGAGGCAGTACTGAGAGAAAAATATGACCTCGAGAGCTTTCTTTAATTCGCTCCAGTACTTTCTCTTCTTGGTTTAATCGTTCTTGCAATTTTGGTATCTCTTCTTCAAGCTGTGGAATGAGATTGGATGATTCTTCAATCTCTTTTGCTGATCCTTCAATTTTTGAGGTATCCTGGAAGGTGAAACTTTAGACTTTGTTGCTTGAGTTAGAACTGAAATCATTTTAAAATACCTTTTCAGCTTTGTCCTCCAGCTTCTTGATCTTCTGCTTGAGATGTTTTAAATCTTCCCTGTGTTTTACATCTTTTCTCTCAAATTCCTTAAATTGATCCTTGCAGGCTTTCATGTTATTCTCAAGTTCCTGATCATATAGAGAGCAAACATTAAAGACAGGCATTTAATTAGACCAAAAGTTAAACTAGCAAAGAAATCACTAAATACGTAAGAGCAATTCAACTTCGAATTCACAGCAAGGTTCCAGAAAATATAATTTAAGACCACACCTCTTGCCTTTTGACACGCTTGTTGTAAGCTTTCTCCATTTCCTTCAGCTCCTGAGAGTTCTGTTTAATTTTTTCCCTGGATTATAACCAAAACAATTAGTACTAAACTCATGACTTCTGTTCATGTACAAACATGGCAATAAATCACCTTTCAGAGGCAAGGTTCTTCGCTAGGTCCGTAACATTCTCTTCTAGCTGAGGAACATGTGATGTAGCATCATCAGAAGCCATTGTGGTTGCCTTTTCTTGCCATTTCAAAAGCAAAAGTTCCTTCAGCATGTATGCTTCAGCTTCATTTTTTGCATTCTATAGGAAGAAAGCACCATCAGTAGTGTTAATCAACCCAAAAGAATCAATTTATGACATCTGATCAGCACCTCTAAACTGTCCCTTTCCTTCTCAGCCAATTTCAGCATCTGCACTGACGCGGTTCTCTTTTCATTGAGCACTTCCAACCTAAGGGGGGTAGAGAACATGAGAATGATTACATCACACTACATGGACAACACGCACTCATCATGACAACAAGCATCGAAAATTTTGATAACTTACTGTTTGTTAGCTTCTTCGATTTTCTCAACATATTGGTTTGTCCCAATGATGTCTTCTAGATATTCTAGAAAACCCTCGTCATGTGGACTTTGAGCTTTGGGTTTCATCAGGGAGATCTGCTCAACCTCGCCCTATACAGTAACCAGCTCAGAAGTCAGGTATTTGTAATACGACAAAATACAGTTGGAAAAGCACCTTATGACTGCCTAGCAATTCCATGTAGACTTAAACCAAGAAATATGCAAAGAGTGAAAAATTTATGAAGGTAATCAAAAGTAAGATGTTATCTAACAAAACATGAAATATCCATATAATGGCAATGCAAACTGAGGAAAGTGCACAAAACCTGAAGGATCAGAAAGCGATTATTATCAAGGTCCACTCCTTTGCCCTTCAACACTTTTGTTACTTCAGTAAAATTGCTTCCACGGTTATTTATGTAATATCTAGAGGTGTTGTCACGGAACGCAACTCTTGTTATGGAAAATTCACTGCCCTCAACAACCTTGTAGTTTCCACCATCCTGCATATGGCAACAGAGAAAAAAGAAACAAGGAATTATGGCCTAATGAAGCGATAAGAAACAATAAGGACATGGCTCAAGCAATACCAGATCAATGATTTCTTGAAAATGGACAGAAACACCAGCACTGTCTAAGTTCTGGTGATTGGAAGAGTTGTGTATGAGCTCTGAGACCTTGTTAAGGCGCATCTGCAGTTAGGAGAGAACTAATCAGAAACAATATACATAATGCGAAACAACCAATAAATAGATTGTTCCAAGTCAAAAAAAACATCTCCTGAATGTGAGGTCATCTTTTGTGAGCTTGAGAAAAGAAATTTACGTTGTTAATCAAAACATCCAAAGTAAACATTTAAACCTTTGCAGGAAATGGCCTATAGAAAAATGGGAGGACAATACTTCATAAAGAAAGGGTCACATCATGCCAACTATTGAACACATCCCACTTAGCCACCAAAAAATTAGTAACCATCAAAGTACCAATATAGTACATCATATAATACCTTTAGGCAAAGATGTGTTTACTTTGTCTGTTATACAAAACAAGCATCTCAGTAGGTTGTTAAACTCAACCTTTGGAATAATTCGGTACCATGCTGACAGGAATTGCCAGCCTTTAACCCTTGGATAGGGCAAGATAAATAAGGTGACTTGATAAGATATGATATGTACATACTACCAGGAATCATACAAATATCCTGATGAAATGAAAGCATATAAAACATGGAGCATTGATATCCACCTGCTTTGCACGCTTTCCAAACACGAAGAGCATTGCATCAATGACGTTGCTCTTCCCACTTCCATTTGGCCCAACAACAGCCGAAAAGCTCTGCAACCAAGAAAAAACATCATCATAATTTGTTTTGCCTCTGGGAATCATCACTTGGCATGCACCTAGACAAAAAGCATGCAATCGAGAAAATTATATTGTACATGAGTCATATCTGCAGCGCGGAAATTCGGTGTCGCACAAAACTATAGAAGGCTAGAACTCTAATTTACTTTCAGGCTATCTCTGCTTATAAGATCATATTTGACTAGTGTTGTGGCTGTATAAATTATGATAAAGGTATTCACAAATTACAGCCTCTGCACGAAAATATTCACAGCAGACAGTCAACTAAACCATACAATCCAGGCATATCGCTTCAAAACTACCCTGTGTTCATTATACTTTAAAAAAATATGATACAAGTGTTCTGCATCCTTGGCATATTTTTGTACTTCAGCGATTAAATAATGCTCATGGTATTTGTTCAGTCAAGTGAGTCAACTGCAGTGGCATCCATCTTGTCTTCGCAAATTACAGCTTCTGCACGGAAATATTCACAACAGACAATCAACTAAACCATACAAATCAAGGCATATGGCTTCAGAACCACCCTGCAAACATTGTTTTGAGCATTTTATGTCTGCTGAATGTATCACAATCTAAGCAGGTGTTTGTGCTTCATGGTGCCAATTGTAAGAGCCACTCCATGGTTTCAGACTCAGCGTGCGCAAGTAGTTGGCTACAAAATTTACAGTTCATATTTGATAGAATCACAACTAACAAGACAGAACAGAACATTGAAGCCGAAGGAACAACAGACAGTGCAGCTAATTTGGAATAACGTAGGCATGGGGGAGACCAGAGATGCATCTTTCGAACAAACCATGCAAAACTCCTCTCGAGACGCTAAACCTGAGTGAGACTGTTGACCAGTTGACATTTCTAGGGTTTTACGGAATTATAGATCGAGTAGAAAATGCAACTCAAGCATGCCAAATTATGTTCCTAGGACCTCGAATCGGCTGCCAAATCGGGCGAAAAGGGGGAAACGGGAGAGGGGGGACTCCGTGTGTGCGACGCACGGCCGCCCTAACTCCGTTCCCCTGGGTCGAGAAGACGAGCACGTCAAAGTACTAGAAATTAGCTAGGGCTCGCATCTGCGCGAGAGAGGATGATACCTTGTGGAACGGGCCGATGCGCTGCTCCCCGGCGTAGGACTTGAAGTTGCGGAGAACCATCTCCTGTATGAACAGCCGCGGCTTCGCCGGCCGTCCCGGCGAGCTAGCCGGCGAAGGCGACGGCGGTGGCGAGGTCTCCATGGAAGAGAGGGTTACTGAGATCCCCCGGTATTTCAAAATGGAGTCGCGGGAGACCGGAGCGCGAGGGCCACCGAGGCGGTATTACCCACCCAGCCGACGGTGCTGACCCGGCACCAGATCTCCGCCGTTGCCGCCGCCGGCGCTGCTTTCCCTGGGCGAAGCCGGAGGCGGGGTGCGGGGAGGAGAGAGTTGGTGGTGACTGGTGGGGAAATTTTGGGGAAAGTCGAAGTGGCTGGGAGGGAGATGGGGATTTGGGGGTTTGGGGGGAATTTTTGGGAGGGAAAACTGAAAGGTTGGGAGGGCTTCCGCCCTTCGTGCGATGTCAGACCAAATTTAATCGGAAATCTGTGGAACTGGGTTGGACTACATGTGGGCCTGAAGTTGGCTTACATATGGCCCATGCTTCCTGTCATGTTGGGCTATACACCTAGTTTTCTTTTGTGTCTCAAAAAAAACATCTAGTTTTCTTTTCCCTCAAAAAAAAATCTAGTTTTTTTAGTTGCAATAATAAATCCTCCAAACACAAAAAAAAACAGACATGTGGCCACATTTGAAACAAAAGGAACGACGTAGAATCTTGGTGGATATAATTTCTATAAGAAATATTTCTTTGATACCCTTTGGGACAAATGGATTGCCATCCTACATTCGTTTGATGTTCCTATGGAATTGGCTATTCCACAGGAATTTTATAGGAAACCAAACATGATGTCACCTCATGTTTTTTTGCTCTGGTGTCTACAGTTCATGTGCCTTTCTGCGGTACATCCAAACCACGATTTGGAGATTTTTCATGCGATTTTAGTTCTCATAGGGGTCCAGGATTCATGACATCTCAATTTCTAAATTTTTTTATTATATGGTTTGAGTTCCTTCCACAATAGGCTTTGGATTATTATAGCAGCTTTTAAAAAGGTCGGTTGTATTTTCCTAGTCAAATTATGTAGGGCAATAGATTACTTAAGAGAGAGCAAATAGCCTCCTTTGTCTTACAAGAAGATTGTCTTGTGATACCTAATGTAAATTTCTAAATAAATATTTTAGCATGCAACTACTAAATACTAAAAATAACACTAAAAAATTAAGTTAAACGTGTTTTCATTAAGATGTTATGAAGGTGTAAGAGGCGACTGTATTTTTCGGTGTTAGGGCATCTCCAACGAGAACCCACAAAAAAACCTCCCGCATCCGTCCCCGGACAGAGGGGGCGCGAACACAGATGCGGGAGGCAGCCATCCAACGCTAGCCGCATATTGTCCGTTAACAAATTCAAATCTACGCTAATCCACAAAGTGCGTCAGATCGCATCCCTCATCACAACAAAAAAAGGCAAATATGCTTAGTGTTTACATGCCCGAATCCAAAAGAACATCAGTCTGACAGTCCGTGCATTCCTTCCCTGCTGGACCGGCCATCCCAGCAAGATGCTTTCCGATCAAGAAGGTGTTATCGCCGCCGCGTAGGCAGCCTCCGCGTCCGCGTCCTCATCTTGCGTCGCCGCCAACTAATCTTTCTGCCGCTCCAGCATCTGATAGCGGACATATTGCACGATAATTCTAGCATCGGCATCCAAAGAGTCGATATTCAAGGTCAACATCTTGGCGTCCTTCGCATTAGCGACGATCTTCTCACCCTCTTTTCCTCGAGCGTGGCCTTCTTCTCCTTGAGCGCCACCTTCCTCTTCTCGATCATGGTCCTCCTCTCTTTGAGCTTGATCTTCTTCTCAGTCGCATCCATCAACTGCTTGAACCTCTCTATCTTTCGCTCCTCCTTGATGTCCGAGCGCCTCACGCATTCCTCTTCCTTCTTCGCCAAGATCTCCTCAAACCTCTCCGTCAGCTTGGCCGCCGCACCTTCTCGATGCCCTCTCCTCCTCCCACTTCTTGCTCCGCAAATTTCTTCTAACCTTCTTTGGTGGTTCTTGGGCTGGGTTGGTAAGGTCACCGGTTTCATCCTCGTTGGCTTGGGTGGCGTTCTTGGCAATGAAAAGGTTCAACTTCGGCTGCCCATTCAACTTCAACCAACAATGCATGACAGTGAAGGACTTCTTCTCCAACTTTTCGTACACCACACGAGCATGAGTAGACTACAAAAGTGAAACAGTGCAAATCCGTCTAGTGAGCAACAAAACAATACATATCCGGCTACTGATCAACAAAGCTAGAGCATACCCAGCTATTGATCAACAAAACTAGAGCATATCCACCTACTGATCAACTTACTTGCTCGGTGATTTGTGCACTGCCAGACCACCATGCGATAAGATGCTTCAAGTGTTGGGAAACGTTGCATGGAAAACAAAAGAATTCTACGCACACGCAATGATCTATCCATGGAGATGCATAGCAACGAGGGGGAGAGTGTGTCTACGTACCCTCGTAGACTGTAAGCGGAAGTGTTTCACAATGCGGTTGATGTAGTAGTACTTTCTTCGCGATCCACCAATCGAGTACCAAACGTACGACACCTCTGAGTTCTGCACACGTTTAGCTCGGTAACGTTCCTCGCCTTCTTGATCCAGCAAGACGTCGAGGTAGTAGATGAGTCCCATCAGCACGACAGCGTGGTGACGGTGATGGCGAAGTGATCCTCACAGGGCTTCGCCTAAACACTACGAAGATATGATCATGGGAGTAAACGATGGAGGGGGCGCCGCACATGGCTAACGATTGGCTGGGGTGTGCTAGGGGCGCCCCCCCCCCCCCATATATATATATATATAGGTGGGAGGGAGAGGGGAGAGCCCAGGAGGCGCCCCAAGTAGGACCAAATCCTACTTGGGTCCTCCTAGCCCCCCCTTCCTTATTTACCGGAGGGAGAAGGAAAGAGGAGGGGGTAGAAAGGGAAGGGGGAGGCCGAACCCCCCCTTTCCTTCTCCCTTTGGTTCGGCCCATATGGGGGCCACACCAGCCCCTGGTGGCTGGTGTGTTTCCCCTCTTGTCCCATTAGGCCCATATCTTTTGTCGAGAGTGCCCGAAACCCCTTTGGGTGACCCGATATGTACCTAGTACCCTCCGGAACACTTCTGGTGTCCAAATACTATCGCCTTATATATAAATCTTTATCTCTCGACCATTTTGAGACTCTTTGTCATGTCCGTGATCTCATCTGGGACTCCGAACAACATTCGGTCACCAAATCACATAACTCATATAATATAATATCGTCATCGAACGTTAAGCGTGCGGACCCTATGGGTTCGAGAACTATGTATACATGACCGAGACACCTCGCCGGTCAATAACCAATAGCGGAACCTGGTTGCTCATATTGGCTCCTACATATTCTATGAAGATCTTTATCGGTCGAACCGTTATGACAACATACGTTATTCCCTTTGTCCATCGGTATGTTACTTGCCTGAGATTTGATCGTCGGTATCTTCATACCTAGTTCAATCTCGTTACCGGCAAGTCTCTTTACTCGTTCCGTAATACATCACCTCGTGACTAACTCCTTAGTCGTTTGCTTTCAAGCTTATGATGTGTATAACTGAGAGGGCCTAGAGATACCTCTCCGATACTCGGAGTGACAAATTCTAATCTCGATCTATGCCAACTCAATAAACACCTTCGGAGATACTTGTAGAGCATCTTCATAATCACCCAGTTACGTTGTGACGTTTGATAGCACACAAGTCATTCCTCCGGTATCCGAGAGTTGCATAATCTCATAGTCGAAGGAATATGTATTTGACACGAAGAAAGCAATAGCAATAAAATTGAATGATCATTATGCTAAGCTAACGGGTGGGTCTTGTCCATCACATCATTCTCCTAATGATGTGATCCCGTTATCAAATGACAACACATGTCTATGGTTAGGAAACCTTAACCATCTTTGATCAACGAGCTAGCCTAGTAGAGGCTTACGAGGGACACGATATTTGTTTATGTATTCACACATGTATTTAGGTTTCCAAACAATACAATTATAGCATGAATAATAAACCTTTATCATGAATAAGAAAATATAAAATAAAAACTTTATTATTGCCTCTAGGGCATATTTCCTTCAGTCTCCCACTTGCACTAGAGTCAATAATCTGGTTCACATCACCATGTGAATAACACCCATAGTTCACATCGCCGTGTGATTAACACCTATAGTTCACATCGCCATGTGACCAACACCCAAAGGGTTTACCAGAGTCAATAATCTAGTTCGCATCGCCCAAAGAATAATAAGGTGTGATCATGTTTTGCTTGTGAGAGAAGTTTAGTCAACGGGTCTGTCACATTCAGATCCGTATGTATTTTGCAAATATCTATGTCTACAATGCTTTGCATGGAGCTACTCTACCTAATTGCTCCTACGTTCAATATGTATCCAGACTGAGACTTAGAGTCATCTAGATTAGTGTCAAAGCTTGCATCGACGTAACTCTTTACGACGAACTCTTTATCACTTCCATAACCGATAAACATTTCCTTAGTCTTCTTTAAGGCACCTAAGGATAATTTTGACCGCTATCCAGTGGTCCACTCCTGGATCACTATTGTACCCTCTTTGCCAAATAAGTGGCAAGACACACATCAGGTGTGGTACATGACATGGCATATCATATAGAACCTATGACTGAGGCATAGGGAATGACTTTCAATCTCTCTCTATCTTCTATCATGGTCGGGCTTTGAGTCTTACTCAACTTCACTTCTTGTAATACAGGCAAGAACCCCTTCTTGGACTGAACCATTTTGAACTTCTTCAAATCTTATCAAGGTATGCGTTTTTTGAAAGTTCTATTAAGCGTCTTGATCTATCCCTATAGATCTTGATGCTCAATATGCAAGTAGCTTCACCAAGGTATTTCATTGAAAAGATCTTATTCAAGTATCCTTTTATGCTATCCAGAAATTGTATATCATTTCCAATCAATAATATGTCATCCACATATAATATCAGAAATGCTACATAGCTCCCACTCACTTTCTTGTAAATACAGGCTTCACCATAAGTCTGTATAAAACCATATCCTTTGATCACCTCATCAAAGCATATATTCCAACTCCGAGATGCTTGCACCAGTCCATAGATGGATCGCTGGAGCTTGCACACTTTGTCAGCACCTTTAGGATCGACAAAATTTTCTGGTTGCATCATATACAACTCTTTTTTTAAGATATCCATTAAGGAATGTAGTTTTGACGTCGAGTTGCCAGATTTCATAATCATAAAATGTGGCAATTTCTAACATGATTCAGACAGACTTAAGCATCACTATGGGTGAGAAAGTATCATCATAGTCAACTCCTTGAACTTGTCGAAAAACTTTTGCGACAAGTCGAGCTTTGTAGATACTGACATTACTATCAGCGCCAGTCTTCTTCTTGAAGATCCATTTATTCTCAATGGTTTGCCGATCATCGGGCAAGTCCACCAAAGTCCACACTTTGTTCTTATACATGGATCCTATCTCAGATTTCATGGCTTCAAGCCATCTGTCGGAATCTGGGCTCATCATAGCTTCTTCTTATTTCGTAGGTTCGCCATGGTCTAGTAACATGACTTCCAGGACAGGATTACCGTACCACTCTGGTGCGGATCATGCTCTGGTTGCCCTACGAGGTTCAGTAATATATAACTTGATCTAAAGTTTCATGATCATTATCATTTGCTTCCTCTGTAGTTGGTGTAGGCATCATGGGAACGGTTTTCTCTGATGTGATACTTTCCAATTCAAGAGAAGGTAAAATTACCTCATCAAGTTCTACTTTCCTCCCACTCACTTCTTTCGAGAGAAACTCCTTCTCTAGAAACGTTCCATTCTTGGCAACAAAGATCTTGCCTTCGAATCTGTGATAGAAGGTGTACCCAATTGTTTCCTTAGGGTACTATGAAGACACACTTCTCCGATTTGGGTTCGAGCTTATCAGGCTGCAGCCTTTTGACATAAGTGTCGCAACCCCAAACTTTAAGAAACGATAGCTTAGGTTTCTTGCCAAAACATAGTTCATACGATGTCGTCTCAACGGATTTAGACGGTGCCCTATTTAACGTGAATGCGGCTGTCTCTAATGCATAACCCCAAAATGGTAGTGGTAAATCAGTAAGAGACATCATAGATCGCACCATATCTAATAAAGTACAATTACAATGTTCGGACACACCATTACGCTGTGGTGTTCCAGGTAGCGTGAGTTGTGAAACTATTCCACATTGTTTTTAAATGAAGGCCAAACTCGTAACTCAAATATTTGCCTCCGCGATCAGATCGTAGAAACTTTATTTTCTTGTTACGATGATTCTCCACTTCACTTTGAAAATCTTTGAACTTTTCAAATGTTTCAAACTTGTGTTTCATTAAGTAGATATACCCATATATGCTCAAATCATCTGTGAAGGTCAGAAAATAACGATACCCGCCGCGTGCTTCAACACTCATTGGACCGCATACATCGGTATGTATTATTTCCAATAAGTCATTGGCTTCCTCCATTGTGATACGTCTCCAACGTATCTATAATTTATGAAGTATTCATGCTGTTATATTATCATTCTTGGATGTTTTACAATCATTTTATGCAACTTTATATCATTTTTTGGGACTAACCTATTAACCCAGTGCCCAGTGTCAGTTGCTATTTTTTGCTTGTTTTTTACATCACAGGAAATCAATATCAAACGGAGTCCAAACACCGCGAAACTTTTTGTGGATTTTTTTTACCAGAAGACATCCCATGGGCCAGAGCAACACCTGGGGGGTGCCTCGAAGTAGGCATGGGCCTTCGGTCTAACCGAACCGATCGGTTCGGTTCCTCGGTATAATAAAAATTTCAGTTTTGCAATAAAGTTGACCGATCGGTTCCCGGAAAATCTATTAACCGGCAAATTCGGTCAGAGAATTTTTGGTTCGGCTCTCGGTTTCAACCACAAGGACCGATGATGCGAAACATAATTTAGAGAGAAACAAAATTGTGGTATGAGGAAACTGAATTCAAAGATAACGCTATATGGAGGCTTCGGTGGCCACCGTCCTTCCTGCTCATCCCCGAGATGCCAAGTCGACCGCCCACCTTCCATGGTGCTGGGAGCCTCAGCCATATGACAAAGAGCCCACGAGATGAGGCGTTGTGAACCGCGAGCATCACAGGGGGTAGATCTGTAGCCTCGACGACGGAGGGGTCTGCCGGTG
Organism: Triticum urartu; assembly: GCF_056163025.1. Taxonomy (NCBI): domain Eukaryota; kingdom Viridiplantae; phylum Streptophyta; class Magnoliopsida; order Poales; family Poaceae; genus Triticum; species Triticum urartu. The sequence continues at coordinate 504,307,886 of NC_141873.1, read as the reverse complement.
GCTGGTCGTTGGTCTTTGGGAGATGGCGTGGCGGCGCAAGATGGGCGGGTGGATAGGTTAGAAGTCGGGGACGACCAGTCGATCGCGGATCTCGCGTGCCTATATGCGTATACAACATCTTGGGCCACCAACAGACTGGACATGCGCTAGTGGGCTACTAGGCTTTTTTCAGTACAGTGGGCTACTAGGCTGTGCTGGTAGTTGCCTAGGACTAGCGTTGGACTTTTCCTTTTTTCCATTTACTTCGGTCTATCGGTCAGTTCGGGTAGCGTATGATCAAAACCAAAGCTACCGATCTAGATTCGGTTCCCCAGATTTAATGACCGAATTAGGTACTGGAACTATCGGTTTCGGTCCAGGTTACTTCGGTTCGATAGACCGGTCCTTGGTTAATATGCCCACCCCTACCCCGAGGGGGGCACAACCCACCAGGGCGCGCCTGGGCCCCCAGGCGCGCCTTGGTGGGTTGTGCCCTCCTCGGTGGCCTCCCGTACCCCCTCTTTGCCCTATAAATCATCAAATATTCCAAAAACCCTCGGGGTAACCCTAGATCAGAAGCTCCACCCCCGCAAGCCTCTATAGCCACGAGAAACCAATCTAGACCCTATTTCGGCACTCCGCCGGAGGGGGAAATCATCACCGGTGGCCATCTTCATCATCCCGGCAGCCACCATGATGAGGAGGGAGTAGTCCACTGATACATCTCCAACGTATCTATATTTTTTGATTGTTCCATGCTATTATATTATCTGTTTTAGATGTTTATTGGGCTTTAATATGCTCTTTTATATTATTATTGGGACTAACCTATTAACCGAAGGCCCAGTTTCTGTTTTTTTGCCTATTTTAGAGTTTCATAGAAAAGGAATACCAAACGGAGTCCAAACAGAATGAAACCTTCGCGATGATCTTTCTTGTACCAAAAGCAAACCAGAAGACTTAGAGTTGAAGTCCGAAACTCCAGAGGCGGCCACGAGGTAGGATGGCGCGCCTAGGGGGGTAGGCGCCCCCACCCTCATGGGCCCCTTGTAGCTCCACCGACGTACTTCTTTCGCCTATATATACTCTTATACCCTGGATCGATCGCAAAGAGCCACGAAACCACTTTTCCACCACCGCAACCTTCTGTACCCGTGAGATCCCATCTTGGGGCCTCTTCCGGCTATCTGCCGGAGGAGGAATCGATCACAGAGGGCTTCTACATCAACACCATAGCCTCTCCGATGAAGCGTGAGTAGTTTACCACAGCCCTTCGGGTCCATAGTTATTAGCTAGATGGCTTCTTCTCTCTCTTTGATTCTCAATACAAAGTTCTCCTCGATGTTCTTGGATATCTATTTGATGTAATATTCTTTTGCTGTGTGTTTGCCAAGATCCGATGAATTGTGGGTTTATGAACAAGATTATCTATGAATATTATTTGGTTCTTCTCTGAATTCTTATATGCATGATTTGATATCTTTGCAAGTCACTTCGAATTATCGGTTTAGTTTGGCCTACTAAATTGATCTTTCTTGCAATGGGAGAAGTGCTTAGATTTGGGTTCAATCTTGTGGTGTCCTTTCCCAGTGACAGTAGGGACAGCAAGGCACGTATTGTATTGATGCCATCGAGGATAAAAAGATGGGGTTTATATCATATTGTTTGAGTTTATCCCTCTACATCATGTCATCTTGCTTAAGGTGTTACTCTGTTCTTATGAACTTAATACTCTAGATGCATGCTGGATAGCGGTCGATATGTGGAGTAATAGTAGTAGATGCAGAATCGTTTCGATCTACTTGACACGGACGTGATGCATATATTCATGATCATTGCCTTAGATATCTTAATAACTATGCACTTTTCTATCAATTGCCCGGCAGTAATTTGTTCACCCACCATAATACATGCTATCTTGAGAGAAGCCACTAGTGAAACCTATGGCCCCCGGGTCTCTTTCTTATTATATTGCATCTCTTTTATTTACATCGCATCTCGTTTACTATTTTGCAATCTTTACTTTCCAATCTATACAACAAAAATACCAAAAATATTTACTTTACTATCTTTATTAGATCTCACTTTTGCGAGTGACCATGAAGGGATTGACAACCCCTTTATCGCGTTGGTTGCAAGGTTCTTGATTGTTTGTGCAGGTACTAGGTGACTTGTGCGCTGTCTCCTACTGGATTGATACCTTGGTTCTCAAAACTAAGGGAAATACTTACTCTACTTTGCTGCATCACCTTTTCCTCTTCAAGGGAAAACCAACACATGCTCAAGAGATAGCAAGAAGGATTTCTAGCGCCGTTGCCGGGGAGATCTACACCAAGTCAAGACATACCAAGTACCCATCATAAACTCTTCTCCCTCGCATTACATTATTTGCCATTCGCCTCTCGTTTTCCTATCCCCCACTTCTAAAACGTTTTTCGAAAACCTTTTCCTTTTCTTCGCCCTTGTTCCATTCGTCCTTCTGTTTGCTTGTATTACCATGTGCCTTCTATTTGCTTGCATCCTCGCTTGCTAAAAAACTATTGATATGGATCCTCATCCACCTGCTAATCTTTTTAAATATCCAATTATGATGAACCAATTGCTAGTGATTTGAGTGCACTAGATTATCTTTATGAGGTTTTGCTTGAAATTCGTGAATCTGAAAACTTTGATGAAGTGTTGAAAGAAGAAAATTATAAAGTGATTCACGATAGCCCCTTGAATGAAAAGCATGATTGCAATGATGTTATTATAAATTCTATCAATGTCAATTGTGCTAATGATATGCAAAACCCTAAGCTTGGGGATGCTAGTTTTGCTATGTCCACTACTTGTTGCAATGATCATGATTGGGGTGATTCTTCTTATGATCTCGAAATTTTATTTAAGCCCCATGATTAATATGAGATTGGTAATAATGTTTTGCAATAATATTGAAAGTGGGTTTGGAAGAGTGTCAACTTTATATCCCACATATTTGGAGAATGTTCAATCTTATAAAGTTTCTGATAAAAGTGGGTTTGGAGAGGTCATGACTTTAGTTAATGTTAATCCCACTATTTTGGAAGAGTGTCAACTTTGCATACATGTGGATCATGTTAAGAATATGTTTTGTGATAGCTATATTGTTGAATTTGCTTATGATCCTACATGTAATTATTATGAGAGAGGAAAATATGGTTGTAGAAATTTTCATGTTACTAAATTACCTCTCGTTATGTTGAGATTCCTATTGTTTCTTTCCGCTTCCTTGCATATGCTAGTTTTTGATTGCCTTGATGATTTGTTTGCCTATAAGATGCCTATGCATAGGAAGTATGTTAGACTTAGATGTGTTTGTCACGTGTTTTATGTTGGGGAATGCAGTATTTCAAAAAAATTCCTATGATCACGCAAGATCTATCTAGGGATGCATAGCAACGAGAGGGGAGAGTATGTCTACGTACCCTCATAGACCGAAAGCGGAAGCGTTAAGAAACGCGGTTGATGTAGTCGAACGTCTTCGCGATCCAACCGATCAAGTACCAAACGCATGGCACCTCCGCGATCTGCACACGTTCAGCTCGGTGACGTCCCTCGTACTCTTGATCTAGTTGAGGCCGAGGGAGAGTTTTGTCAGCACGACGGCGTGTTGACGGTGATGTTGAAGTTACCGGCGCAGGGCTTCACCTAAGCACTACGACAATATGACCGAGATGTGTATCTATGGAGGGGGGCACCGCACACGGCTAAAACAGTTGTCAACTTGTGTGTCTATGGGGTGCCCCTCCCCGTATATAAAGGAGGGGAGGAGGGGGCCGGCCGGCCCTCATGGTGCGCCCCAAGGGGGGATTCCTACTCCTACTAGGAGTAGGTTTCCCCCTGTCGGTGTCAAAACTGGCGGATCTCAGGTAGGGGGTCCCGAACTGTGCATCTAAGGTTGATGGTAATAGGAGACAGGGGACACGAAGCTTTACTTAGGTTCGGGCCCTCTTGATGGGTAATACCCTACGTCCTGCTTGATTGATATTGATGAATGCGAGTATTACAAGAGTTGATCTACCACGAGATCGTAATGGCTAAACCCTAGAAGTCTAGCCTGTACGACTAAGGTATTGAGTATCCCCTATCCGGACTAAGTCCTCCGGTTTATATAGACACCGGGGGGATCTAGGGTTACACAGAGTCGGTTACATAATATGGAATCTTCATAGTTGTTCGCCAAGCTTGCCTTCCACGCCAAAGAGAGTCCCATCCGGACACGGGCACCATCTTCGGTCTTCATATCTTCACAGCCCACCAGTCTGGCCCATAGATAATAGGATGGACGCCCGAGGACCCCTTAGTCCAAGACTCCCTCAGTAGCCCCCGAACCAGTCTTCAATAGCGAGGTGTTCAGCACACGGATTATCTTCGGTATTGCAAGGCAGGTTCCTCCCTTAAGTAGTGCATTCGTCCGTAGATTCGATGTCTCCCCTCGGCTTCTGCGCGCTTAATATCCTCGTTTTCCATGTGTCGAGCGAATGCGGACAGTCAGGGTATTTTTTGCAAATAACACCCCAACCCTGTAAGGAAGAGTATCTATTTAAAGAGATTGGATCTCAGATCCCTTTGGCACCAAGCAGAGAAAATCCTCAGAGACCGCCAGGCAGGACCATTCCAACATGGCCAACAACCCCAGCTCCTCTTCCCGTTCCAACCTAGAGAGAAGCGAGTGGGAGAGGTGCTCTGTGCCCCATAGCCGATTGGCAAAGCTGCAAATGCAGGGATGTCTCCCTCCAGCAGATCTGGTCCTTGTTCGAGTAGGGTTGGCCTCCTTCAACGGCAAAACCCAGGCAAAGGATTCTCCCAATCCGTCTGCGGGAGAACGGGTATGCTTCATCCCCTATCTGCTGAGGGGGGTGGGGTTTCCAACTCACCCATTCCTCCGAGGTCTGCTGGAGTACTACGGCCTCCAGCTGCACAATTTTACCCCCGGCTCCATCCTCCACATCGCGGGTTATGTCGCCCTATCCGAACTATTCCTGGGTTGCGAGGCCCATTTTGATTTATGGAGAAGACTATTCTGCCTCGTCCCTCGCAATCAAGGTGGATCAATCTTTGACGAGCCGAAGTGTGGCGCATTGTCGGGACCGGATATCTGTCCGGCACGCCGAAGAAAGCTCCCGAAGAGTGGTCTTCCGAATGGTTCTACATTGACGACGTCGCTCTACCCGACCCCGTCCACATAGGCCTCCTTGATTTTTCAAATGCTCCGCTGAAGAAGCACCACAGCTGGCGTCCTCGGAGCCTCGAGGAAGAGGATAGCGCGGAAATCAGCTTGCTACTGGGCAAGATTGAAATGCTTGCCCAGTCCGGATTGTCAATAGTCGAAGTGATGACAATTTCCATAACGCGGGGGGTCCAACCACTCCAATACCGAGGACTGCCCATGTGGCACTATAACGGAGAAGACGACGCCTCACGTTATGGCCGAAAAGGCCTGAAGACCCCCGCCGCTCTAGCCAAGATCCTGGCCGAGCTGTATAAAGGGGAGAAGGAGGAGTTTAGGCGTCTCCAACATCGAGACAGACTTTCCATGTACAATCCTCCCAGCTGGGCAAGGTTCGGCTTCACTTAATTTAGCTTGTCCTTGGATCATTCGTTGACAGGCAGCATCTTATCTGCTCATAATAGGAATGGCGAAAGGCTATCGAGGGGATCCATGACCCTGCCCCTCAGCCGGAGAATCGCAATTGGGATCTTGACCCCGGATATGAGGAAGACCCGAACATATTCGTGGAGCTTGAGGAGGGAACATTCTATCAGATGAGCTACGACGGTACATATGTCCCTATTATCGCCGATTACCCCGGCCTCCTTCCAGCTTCACACGTAAGTGATCTGAAGACACCTTATTCAAAAGAAATCTCTCCTTCCTTCTTACCCATCGCACTATCCTGTGCTCAAAAGGGGAAGGGTTCGGTGCGACGTACCGCTCCAAGGGTACCTCCGAAGAGGGCGTCCACTATTCCGGGCGAGTCTTCTAAGAGGAAAGCAAACGAAGACACGGCCGTACCTTCATCGAAGAGGTACGAATTCGCCAACATGCACCTAAGCAGTCATGTCCAACCGTGACCTTCCCGTTTTCCATGTGTCAGGAGAAAGGTGCGCCGGACTATATCCGGAGGTTCGAGCAGCCGTACTTCCCGCAGCCAGGATTCAAATCCTACCGTGAAGACGGGGGCTGATGCGGGGGCGATGCCGGACTGTCCTCCAGCCGAGGACTCGGACGATGTATCCGTCACTGATGTCTACTACACAACCTTCTTCTTGTAGACGTTGTTGGGCCTCCAAGTGCAGAGGTTTGTAGGACAGTAGCAAATTTCCCTCAAGTGGATGACCTAAGGTTTATCAATCCGTAGGAGGCGTAGGATGAAGATGGTCTCTCTCAAGCAACCCTCCAACCAAATAACAAAGAGTCTCTTGTGTCCCCAACACACCTAATACAATGGTAAATTGTATAGGTGCACTAGTTCAGCGAAGAGATGGTGATACAAGTGCAATATGGATAGTAGATAAAGGTATTTGTAATCTGAAATTATAAAAAGAGCAAGGTAACTAATGGTAAAAGTGAGCGTAAACGGTATTGCAATGCGTTGAAACAAGGCCTAGGGTTCATACTTTCGCTAGTGCAAGTTCCCTCAACAATGATAACATAATTGGATCACATAACTATCCCTCAACATGCAACAAAGAGTCACTCCAAAGTCACTAATAGCGGAGAATGAACGAAGAGATTATGGTAGGGTACGAAACCACCTCAAAGTTATTCTTTCCAATCAATCTGTTGGGCTATTCCTATAAGTGTCACAAACAGCCCTAGAGTTCGTACTAGAATAACACCTTAAGACACAAATCAACCAAAACCCTAATGTCACCTAGATACTCCAATGTCACCTCAAGTATCCGTGGGTATGATTATACGATATGCACCACACAATCTCAGATTCATCTATTCAACCAACACATAGAACCTCAAAGAGTGCCCCAAAGTTTCTACCGGAGAATCACGACAAAAATGTGTGCCAACCCCTATGCATAGGTTCATGGGCGGAACCCGCAAGTTGATCACCAAAACATACATCAAGTGAATCACGTGATATCCCATTGTCACCATAGATACGCACGGCAAGACATACATCAAGTGTTCTCAAATCTATAAAGACACGATCCGATAAGATAACTTCAAAGGGGAAATTCAATCCATTACAAGAGAGTAGAGGGGGGAGAAAACATCATAGGATCCAAATATAATAGCAAAGCTCACGATACATCAAGATCGTATCACATCAAGAACACGAGAGAGAGAGAGATATCAAACACATAGCTACTGGTAGATACCCTCAGCCCCGAGGGAGAACTACTCCCTCCTCGTCATGGAGAGCACCAGGATGATGAAGATAGCCACCGAAGAGGGATTCCCCCTCCGGCAGGGTGCCAGAACGGGTCTAGATTGGCTTTCGGTGGCTACGGAGGCTTCTGGCGGCGGAACTCCCGATCTATTGTGCTCTCGGATGTTTTTAGGGTATATGGAGATATATAGGCGGAAGAAATACGCCAGGGGGGCCACGAGGGGCCCATGAGGGTGGAGGGCACGCCCAGGGGGTGGGCGCGCCCCCTGCCTCGTGGCTTCCTCGTAGATCCCTTGACGTGCACTCCAAGTCTTCTGGGCTTCTTCTGATCCAAAAATAAGTTCCGTGAAGTTTCAGGTCAATTGGACTCCGTTTGGTTTTCCTTTTCTGCGATATTCTAAAACAAGGTAAAAACAGAAACTGGCACTGGTCTCTGGGTTAATAGGTTAGTCCCAAAAATGATATAAAAGTGTATAATAAAGCCCATAAAACATCCAAAACAGTAGATAATATAGCATGGAGCAATCAAAAATTATAGATATGTTGGAGACGTATCAGCATCCCCAAGCTTAATTCCTGCTCGTCCTCGAGTAGGTAAATGATAAAAACATATTTTTTTATGCGGAGTGCTACTTGGCATAATTTCAATGTAATTCTTCTTAATTGTGGCATGAATATTCAGATCCGAAAGATTCAAGATAAAAGTTCATATTGACATAAAAATAATAATACTTCAAGCATACTAACTAAGCAATTATGTCTTCTCAAAATAACATGGTCAAAGAAAGTTCATCCCTACAAAATCATATAGTTTAGTCATGCTCCATTTTCGTCACACAAGAATGCTCTCATCATGCAAAACCCCGATGACAAGCCAAGCAATTGTTTCATACTTTAGTAATCTCAAACCTGTAAACTTTCACGTAATATATGAGCGCGAGCCATGGACATAGCACTATGGGTGGAATAGAATATGATGATGGGGGCTGTGTGGAGAAGACAAAAGGAAGAAAGTCTCACATCAACGAGGCTAATCAATGAGATATGGAGATGCCCATCGATTGATGTTAATGCGAGGAGTAGGGATTGCCATGCAACGGATGCACTAGAGCTATAAATGTATGAAAGCTCAACAAAAGAAACTAAGTGGGTGTGCATCCAACTTACTTGCTCACGAAGACCTAGGGAACTTGAGGAGGCCCATTGTTGGAATATACAAGCCAAGTTCTATAATGAAAAATTCCCACTAGTATGTGAAAGTGACAAAACAAGAGACTCTCTATCATGAAGATTATGGTGCTACTTTGAAGCACAAGTGTGGCAAATGATAGTAGCATTGTCCCTTCTCTCTTTTTCTCTCATTTTTTGGGCCTTCTCTTTTTTATGGCCTTTCTCTCTCTCTTTTTTATATTCCTCACTTGGGACAATGCTCTAGAAAATGATGATCATCACACTTCTATTTATTTACAACTCAATGATTACAACTCGATACTAGAACAAAGTATGACTCTATATGAATGCCTCCGGCGGTGTACCGGGATATGCAATGAATCAAGAGTGACATGTATGAAAGAATTATGAACGATGGCTTTGCCACAAATACTATGTCAACTACATGATCATGCTAAGAAATATGACAATGATGAATGTGTCATGATGAACGGAATGGTGGAAAGTTGCATCGCAATATATCTCGGAATGGCTATGGAAATGCCATGATAGGTAGGCATGGTGGCTGTTTTGAGGAAGATATAAGGAGGTTTATATTTGACAGAGCGTATCGTATCACGGGGTTTGGATGCACCGGTGAAGTTTGCGCCAAGTCTCAATGTGAGAAAGGGCAATGCACGGTACCGAAGAGGCTAGCAAGGATGGAAGGGTGAGAGTGCGTATAATCCATGGACTCAACATTAGTCATAAAGAACTCACATACTTATTGCAAAAATCTACAAGTCATCAAAAACCTCGGTACTACGCGCATGCTCCTAGGGGGATAGATTGGTAGGAAAAGACCATCGCTCGTCCCCGACCGCCACTCATAAGGAAGACAATCAAATAACACCTCATGTTTCAAATTTGTTACATAACGTTTACCATACGTGCATGCTACAGGACTTGCAAACTTCAACACAAGCACTTCTCAAATTCACAACTAGTCAACTAGCACGACTTTGATATTATTACCTCCATATCTCAAAACAATCATCAAGCATCAAACTTCTCTTAGTATTCAAAACACTCATAAGAATTTTTTTAACTATTCTTTGAATACCAAGCATATTAGGATTATTTAAGCAAACTACCATGCTGTTTAGGACTCTCAAAATAATATAAATGAAGCGCGAGAGTTCATCTATTTCTTCAAAATAAAACTACCACCATGCTCTAAAAGATCTAAGTGAAGCACTAGAGCAACAACAAGCTACTCCGAAAGATATAAGTGAAGATCAATGAGTAGTCGAATAATTATGCAACTATGTGAAGACTCTCTAACATTTCACAATTTCAGATCTTGATATTTTATTCAAACATCAAGCAAAACAAAATAAAATAAAATGACGCTCCAAGCAAAACACATATCATGTGGCGAATAAAAATATAGCTCCAAGTAAAGTTACCGATGAACGAAGACGAAAGAGGGGATGCCTTCCGGGGCATCCCCAAGCTTAGGATTTTGGTTGTCCTTGAATATTACCTTGGGGTTCCTTGGGCATCCCCAAGCTTAGGCTCTTGCCACTCCTTATTCCATAGTCCATCGAATCCTTACCCAAAACTTGAAGACTTCACAACACAAAACTTAACAGAAAACTCGTAAGCTCTGTTAGCGAAAGAGAACAAAAGACCACTTCAAGTTACTGTAATGAACTCATTCTTTATTTATATTGGTGTTAAACCTACTGTATTAAAATTTCTCTATGGTTTATAAACTATTTTACTAGCCATAGATTCATCAAAATAAGCAAACAACACACGAAAAACAGAATCTGTCAAAAACAGAACAGTCTGTAGTAATGTGTAACTAACGCAAACTTCTGGAACCCCAAAAAATCTAAAATAAATTATTGGACGTGAGGAATTTATCTATTAATCATCTTCAAAAATAATTAACTAAATATCACTCTCCAATAAAAAATTACAGCAATTCTCGTGAGCGCTAAAGTTTCTGTTTTTGACAGCATGATCAACAAGACTTTCCCCTAGTCTTCGCAAAGGTTCTACTTGGCACAAACACTAATTAAAAGCACAAAACCACATCTAAACAGAGGCTATATGAATTATTTATTACTAAACAGGAACAAAAAGTAAAGAACAAGAATAGTATTGGGTTGCCTCCCAACAAGCGCTATCGTTTAACGCCCCTAGCTAGGCATGATGATTTCAATGATGCTCACATAAAAGATAAGAATTGTAACATAAAGAGAGCATCTTGAAGAATATGACTAGCACATTTAAGTCTAACCCACTTCCTATGCATAGGGATTTTGTGAGCAAACAACTTGTGGGAACAATAATCAGCTAGCATAGGAGGGCAAAACAAGCATAACTTCAAAACTTTAAGCACATAGAGAGGAAACTTGATATTATTGCAATTCCTACAAGCATATGTTCCTCCCTCATAATAATTTTCAGTAGCATCATGAATGAATTCAACAATATAACCATCACCTAAAGCATTCTTTTCATGATCTACAAGCATAGAAAATTTATTACTCTCCACATAAGCAAAATTCTTCTCATTCGGGATAGTGGGAGTATCATAAGAGACTTGGATACTATAAATTGTTTCCACATTAAAAGAGTAATGTTCAGAAAAGGGGTAACCATAATCATGACAATTTTTATAAATATAATCCTCACTACTTTTTATAGCATATGTATCATCACAATAATTATCATAAGTAGGAGGCATGTTATTATCATTATAAATTTGCATATCAAATCTTGGGATACTAAAAATATCATCTTCATTAAGCGTAGGATCCCCAAGCTTGGGACAAACATTAATCGCAGCAAATATATTCTCAAAAACATCATCTTCATCAAACATAGCATCCCCAAGCTTGAGCCTTTTCATATTATAAGCATAATCACTCTCATCATTAATAGTATGGATAGCACCAATAGTATAGCAATTATCATATTCTTCCAAGCAAGTGCCAAAAAGATTTTCAAGATCATAAGAAGTATCATTATCTTCCACAATTATATTTCCATGAGGCATAATAGTAATAGGAGCAACATTATTTGATAGAGATATCTTTTACCTCTCTTCCTTTTTCTTTTCTTCTTCTTCACCACATCATGTGTGGGTTCAATCCTCTTTTTGGAGCTCCTTATTAATGAGATTGGTTGAATAGGAGGCTCCTCCTCGTTACCTGATTCATCATAAGAAATAATAGGAGGGTATTGGGAAGCCTCTTCCCTTTCATTAGTATTCTCTTCATCTTCTATTTGTTTTCTTTTCTTTATGTAGTTGGCAATATAAGGATTTTCAATACAATTCACCGCACAATACATATAAATTTTCTCTAGATCAAAATCAAGAAATCTATCAAGATTAAACTTTGGAATACCCTCAGTTATACGTTTCATTTCCTCATACCCCAAAAGAAGACTAAGCTCTTTATGATGCTCAAGGGTAATCAAATTATCACTATTTTTGGATACGATTCGGTCATGAAACAATTTGCATTGGAGATTTAAATGACCATGTTCATTGCAAAGTTCACAAGGGGCGCGAAAAATATTGAATTTTTCAGCACAATCATCAAGACTTTCTTGCAACAATTCAGTTTCTAAGTACTTATGCCTCTTGCAATATCTATCTTCCCTATTTGGTGTGTACTTACAAACCCAATGCACTCCACAAAAATTGACATGTTCATATGAGACATTTTCATCATAACTAGTGCAATCATCATTAGTATCATGGATATTCAAATAATTCATACTAACAACATTGCAATCATGCTCATCATTCAAATATTTAGTGCCAAACATTTTATAGATTTCTTTTTCTAGCACTTGAGCACAATTATCCTTTCCATCATACTCACGAAAGATATTAAAAAGGTGAAGCGTATGAGACAAACTCAATTCCATTTTTTTATAGTTTTCTTTTATAAACTAAACTAGTGATAAAACAAGAAACTAAAAGACTCGATTGCAAGATCTAAAGATATACCTTCAAGCACTCACCTCCCCGGCAACGGCGCCAGAAAAGAGCTTGATGTCTACTACACAACCTTCTTCTTGTAGACATTGTTGGGCCTCCAAGTGCAGAGGTTTGTAGGGCAGTAGCAAATTTCCCTCAAGTGGATGACCTAAGGTTTATCAATCCGTAGGAGGCATAGGATGAAGATGGTCTCTCTCAAGCAACCCTCCAACCAAATAACAAAGGGTCTCTTGTGTCCCCAACACACCTAATACAATGGTAAATTGTATAGGTGCACTAGTTCGGCGAAGAGATGGTGATACAAGTGCAATATGGATAGTAGATAAAGGTATTTGTAATCTGAAATTATAAAAACAACAAGGTAACTAATGGTAAAAGTGAGCGTAAACGGTATTGCAATGCGTTGAAACAAGGCCTAGGGTTCATACTTTCGCTAGTGCAAGTTCCCTCAACAATGATAACATAATTGGATCACATAACTATCCCTCAACATGCAACAAAGAGTCACTCCAAAGTCACTAATAGCGGAGAACGAACGAAGAGATTATGGTAGGGTACGAAACCACCTCAAAGTTATTCTTTCCAATCAATCTGTTGGGCTATTCCTATAAGTGTCACAAACAACCCTAGAGTTCGTACTAGAATAACACCTTAAGACACAAATCAACCAAAACCCTAATGTCACCTAGATACTCCAATGTCACCTCAAGTATCCGTGGGTATGATTATACGATATGCATCACACAATCTCAGATTCATCTATTCAACCAACACATAGAACCTCAAAGAGTGCCCCAAAGTTTCTACCGGAGAATCACGATGAAAACGTGTGCCAACCCCTATGCATAGGTTCATGGGCGGAACCCGCAAGTTGATCACCAAAACATACATCAAGCGAATCACGTGATATCCCGTTGTCACCACACATACGCATGGCAAGACATACATCAAGTGTTCTCAAATCTATAAAGACTCAATCCGATAAGATAACTTCAAAGGGGAAACTCAATCCATTACAAGAGAGTAGAGGGGGGAGAAAACATCATAGGATCCAAATATAATAGCAAAGCTCGCGATACATCAAGATCGTATCACCTCAAGAACACGAGAGAGAGAGAGATCAAACACATAGCTACTGGTACATACCCTCAGCCCCGAGGGAGAACTACTCCCTCCTCGTCATGGAGACCACCACGATGATGAAGATAGCCACCGGAGAGGGATTCCCCCTCCGGCAGGGTGCCGGAACGGGTCTAGATTGGCTTTCGGTGGCTACAGAGGCTTCTGGTGGCGGAACTCCCGATCTATTGTGCTCTCAGATGTTTTTAGGGTATATGGAGATATATAGGCGGAAGAAATATGTCAGGGGGGCATGAGGGGCCCACGAGGGGGGTGGGCGCGCCCCCTGCCTCGTGGCTTCCTCGTAGATCCCCTGACGTGCACTCCAAGTTTTCTGGGCTTCTTCTGATCCAAAAATAAGTTCCGTGAAGTTTCAGGTCAATTGGACTCCATTTGGTTTTCCTTTTCTGTGATATTCTAAAACAAGGTAAACACAGAAACTGGCACTGGGCTCTGGGTTAATAGGCTAGTCCCAAAAATGATATAAAAGTGTATAACAAAGCCCATAAACATCCAAAACAGTAGATAATATATCATGGAGCAATCAAAAATTATAGATACGTTGGAGACGTATCAGTCACCAACTCGGAAGTGGAGAGTGCCATGAATCATCGGCGCCGCCGGGCCATTTTACAAGGCCTTGGATTTTCAGAAGAGTCGTTTAACGCATTCAGCTTGGCCGATGCATACATCCGAGTTGCTCAAGATGGAATTAACAGGGCCACAAAGCAACATTTGAAAGATGTGCAGGTAAATTTGTTTTGTCTGACTATGATAACCATATGCCAGTAGCCCCCGAGACTTAAATGAGTTGAAACAACTGATTTAAGGATGAATGTACAACCAGGTGCTTACGGAGAAGAACACCAAGCTAGCTCAGGAACTAGAAAAGTGTCAGCGCCAGCTGCTTGCTGCCAATGCCGAACTGGAGAAATACAAGGCATCTCCCGGTAATATTTCCCTCTATCGAAAATTCATAATGATACACCGATAGTGTGAATCTGGGTACTTATCTATGTGTTGGGTCGTTAGACCAAGTACGGGAGCAGCTGGACGCCGCTCGAAGCGAAGAACATGGAGCCAAAAATCTACTAGCAGTGGGCGAGCGTGTATTGACAAAAGTCGTTGAGGAGAAAAAGAAACTCCAGGATTCGAACGCCAAACTGGGGGAAGAACTGAAAGATGTGCGAGCTCAGCTAGCAGATTCTGTGAAGGAGAACAAGAAGCTCCGAGGCGGCATATTCAGTACATGGCCACTTTTATCTTATAGCAGTTTGGAGGTAACAGTAGCTAATATAGCTGTAATTGCAGGTGTATTGACGAACCGCCCCAAAGAGGAGGTGTCCGGATCATCAAGTGATCTTCTGCAAGGGCTGTCGCAGTTGCATGAGCAAGCTCCGCAGGCGATGCGGAGTGTAGCCAAGGCCTTATGGCCTTCCGACTCCCCTCCAGGAAGCATGGAGAAGCTGGTAGAGTTGTTCAAGGGAGCGCGGCGGCGTGTCCGGCTATGGAAGATATCGGTCTGCCGAGAGGGTGCGCGAGAGGCATGGGCCATGGTGAAGACGCGATATACCAAGCTGGATCCTAATCACATGGCTCGTGTCGGACCGCTAGGGCTGAATGGGGAAGAAATTCCCACTAGTTTAGTATATGACCAAGTAGAGGTGGCCGCCAAATATTCCCAATAGGATTGTAAATTAGACCGCCTTTTTGACGGTATAGAGGAGGAAGTGTTTGAGTCGTAAGAGACTATGTACTTTCCTTCTAGCTGGATAATAAAGACAATTGTCATTAAGGATGGCAATTTTATCCATGGACATGAATACCCATGGATATCCAACCCGAATGGATAGGGTTTGGATATGCTTTTGCGCCCATGGGTAGCATCCAAAACCGATCCAATTACTCGTGGATAGGGCATGGACATAATCTTGTACCCATGGATATATCCAAACCCGACCCGATCGTCTGACTTAATGAGCAATATTCTGCTACCCCTACCCCATAGTCACATGTTCCAATATAATTTTATCCTTTATCTAAAACATCCAAAAGAAATTACACAATCCCCACAGTATCATACTCCAACGCACCTTCTCATCCTATTATCTACACTAATTAAATGACTTGTCGTTGAGAATCGGTGCCATCTCCTTGAGTTACTCCTCTCATAGCCCTAGAGGAGGCCACCGCTGCCAGCCGCTACCCCCATGTAAGGTGGATCGCTGCAGCAGCCACTATTGGCCTGCGACAACCCAGCTCCATCTTCGCTTTTCCACACACGCATTAATGCATGGCCGCAGCAATGGGACAATGCAAGGGCTATGACTGCACGACAGGGAGTGAGCACACCAATGTAGAGTGCACATTGTGCAATGAGTTATGTCTTATGTATAGGTCTTGAGAGGACCCGATGGATATCCAATGGGTATGGATATCCATCCTATTTGGACATGGTCACAATTTTTCGCCCATGGATTTTTTCATGGATGGCTGGGACTGCCTTCATGGATATGGATATGGATTTGGTATTGTTCAACCCGATCCAAACCCGACCCATTGCCATAATTGTCATCGCCGACATTTTCGCTTCAACCTCTTGACCCGAAGGTTCAGAGTGTTTCCGAATACCGTAGCGGTAGAATATATCGGAGTATGCGTGGAAACCAGTCGTAGGGGTCATAATTGCTCAAATAGACAATGTGTATCCGGCTAGTTATGTTATATTACATTATGTAAGAAACATCTTCCAGAGAGAATAGTTCCATTAAGGGTTCCTTTCCCTGGGTGTGCATGCATTTTAATGTGCATGTCCGTACTGTGATTGATAAAATCGTAGAGTAAGTAACATCTGGGGTTCACAATGGAGTGAATGCAGAAACACCTTTAATTCGCCGACCGAATATTCCCTTAAGAATGCTAGCTTTCGGCTTCACCCAGTCTGAGGTACACATCCGGATGACCCGGCAGTAACAATCGCAGAGGTGCTCCCTTTATGCCCTAGCCGAACTAACGGGAACGTAGGGCATAAGCACAGGAGCAAGGCAACCCAGCTTGGCCAAAACTTAAGTCATATCGATGCATATAGTGGCGAAGAAAAGGTACATATGGAAAAAAGGAACGCATATGTGCCGAGCTTGATGCTCGAAGAATAGTCGCAAGCTTCCGTACGAGAAGCCCCAGGTATAATGAACGTACATATTTAGAGATGTACGCGTCAGGTAGGGATGGTCTAGCCGCACTAAAGCCGTAAGGCTAAAGAGAAAACGAAAAAAGGTAAAATACGAAAAGAGAAAATAAATAAATAATGGTAATAACAGGAGGGAGGAAACGAACACAGGGTTCAGCGTTAGGCATAAAATCGTCGTAGTCTGGCCGCGTTCCAGGGGTTCGGCTCCAGGTGATTATCTGACGCATCACATAGGCGGTACGCTCCTCCGGTGAGAACTTCGTCAAAGATGAAGGGACCCTCCCACTTGGGCTTGAGTTTGTCCTTTTTCTTCTCCGACAAGCGTAGAACGAGTTCGCCAACGTTATACGTCTTGGCCCGCACTTCTCTGCTTTCATACCTGCGAGCCTGCTGTTGATAAAATGCGGAACAGGCTTTGGCGACGTCGCGCTCCTCCTCCAAGGCATCTAAGTTGTCCTGCCGATCAAGCTTGGCGTCTCTCTCTTCGTACATACGCACTCGAGGTGAGTCATGAATAATATCGCAGGGTAACACTGCTTCCACACCATACACCATGAAGAAGGGTGTATATCCAGTAGAGCGGTTGGGCGTGGTCCGCAACCCCCATAGTACGGAGTCAAGTTCCTCCACCAAGTGCTTATCTGATTCCTTCAAAGACCGCACTAGTCTGGGTTTGATGCCGCTCATAATAAGACCATTAGCCCATTCGACTTGACCGTTTATTTGCGGGTGATAGACAGAGGCGTAATCGAGCTTAATGCCTAGATTAGCACACCAGGTTTTCACCTCATCGTCTATAAAATTGGAGCCATTATTGGTGATTATACTGTGCGGGACACCGTAATGGTGTACCATGCCGGATATGAAATCTATTACTGGTCCCGCTTCGGCCATTTTAACTGGTTTGGCCTCTATCCACTTAGTGAATTTATCCACCATGACCAGCAGATACTTTCTCTTATGGCTTCCTCCTTTAAGGGGTCCGACCATATCGAGTCCCCAGACCGCAAAAGGCCAAGTGATGGGGATTGTTTGTAAGGCAGTGGGGACATATGGCTTTGATTGGCAAAGAGTTGGCATTCGACGCAACGTTGGACAAGGTCCTATGCATCTGCTCGAGCCGTCGGCCAATAAAACCCTGTACGGAAGGCCTTGCTAACAAGGGCCCGAGCTGCGGCGTGGTGACCGCCGAGTCCGGCATGAATTTCAGCCACGAGCTGCCGCCCCTCTTCCTCGGATATACATCATTGAAGGACTCCGGTGGCGCTTTTCTTATAGAGCTCTCCATCATGAACCGTGTACGCCTTTGAACGCCGGATAATGCAGCCGGCCTCATTCTGGTACTCAGGAAGCTCTTTCCTGTTAAGGTAGGCCAGGAAGGGTTCGGCCCATGGGGCAATGACTGCCATGATGAGATGCGCCGACGGTGTTATTTCGGTGGCAGAGCCCCCGACAACGTCGGTGTTTCCGGGATCTGGGTTATGTTTGGATCCGGACAAGTATTGCCATTTTCCCCCTGCCACACCACAGATGGCTTAAAGAGCCTTTCCAGGAAAAATATTAGGTGGGACGGGGTCGCGCTTAGCGCCGATACGAGCAAGAACATCCGCCGCTTGCTTACTTTCTCGAGCCACATGATGGAACTCGAGCCCTTCGAACCGGGCCGACATTTTTATGATTGTGTTACGATACACTGCCATCTTCAGATCTTTGGCGTCGAAATCTCCATTTATTTGAGATATTGCAAGGTTTGAGTCCCCGCGTACTTCTAGGCGTTGTATGCCCATGGAGACAGCCATCCGGAGACCATGCAATAAGGCCTCGTATTCGGCTGCGTTATTGGAGTCTGTGTATAGTATTTGGAGAACGTACTGGACAAAGTCTCTAGTAGGGGATGTTAAAATGATGCCCGCTCCTAACCCTGCCAGCATTTTGGAGCCGTCGAAATACATGGCCCAATTGGAGTACGTGACGTACTCTTTAGGGAGTTCGGCCTCTGTCCATTCGGCGACGAAGTCGGCCAATACTTGGGATTTGATAGCTCGACGTGGCTTATATGTAATGTCAAATGGGAGGAGCTTGATGGCCCATTTGGCAATCCGGCCCATGGCATCGCGGTTGTTTATAATGTCATTGAGTGGTACTTCGGAGGCCACCGTGATCGAACACTCCTGGAAGTAGTGACGGAGCTTTCGGGATGCCATGAAGACCACGTATGCTATCTTTTGATAATGAGGGTACTGGGATTTGCATGGTGTAAGGACAGTAGATACGTAGTATACTGGCTTCTGAAGCGGGAATTTATGTCCGTCCTGTTCTAGTTCAACGACGAGTACGGCGCTCACCACCTGATGTGTTGCCGATATCTATAATAACATCGGTTCACTGACGTTTGGTGCGGCCAGGATTGGATTCCTCGCAAGAAGGGTTTTTATTTCCTCCATTCCGGATGTTGCTGCGTCCGTCCACTCGAAGTGGTCGGTTTGCCGTAGAAGGCGATAGAGTGGCAGTGCCTTTTCTCCCAATATGGATATAAAGCAACTTAGAGCTGCTACGCAACCCGCGAGCTTTTGAACTTGTTTAAGGTTTGTTGGCTTAGCCAATTGTGACAAAGCCCAGATTTTGGCTGGGTTTGCTTCAATTCCTCTATTGGAAACGATGAAGCCCAGCAGTTTTCCAGCAGGGACGCCGGAAACGCACTTCTCCGGATTGAGCTTAATGTCATACACGCGGAGGTTGTCGAATGTGAGACGTAAATCATCTATTAGTGTTTCGACGTGCCTAGTTTTGATGACGATGTCGTCCATGTAAGCTTCAACTGTCTTGCCGATCTGTTTCTCCAGGCATGTTTAAATCATGCGTTGGTATGTGGCGCCGGCGTTATTGAGCCTGAAGGGCATAGTGTTGAAGCAGAATGGCCCATATGGGGTGATGAATGTCGTTGCAGCTTGATCGGATTCTTTCATTTTGATTTGATGGTATCCGGAATATGGGTCAAGAAAACACAGTGAGTCGTGTCCTACGGTGGCGTCAGTGATTTGATCGATGCGGGGGAGGGGGAGGGGATCCTTGGGGCATGCCTTGTTGAGGTCTTTAAAATCGACACACATGCGCCAGGATTTGTCCTTCTTTGGTACCATCACCAAATTTGCCAGCCAGTCCGGATGTTTTATTTCTCTAATGAATCCGGCCTCGATTAGCTTGGCAAGCTCTTCCCCCATAGCTTGGCGTTTGGGTTCGGAGAAGCGCCGCAGTGTTTGCTTGACTGGTTTGTGTCCCTTCAATATATTGAGGCAGTGTTCGGCCAACTCGCGTGGGATTCCTGACATGTCAAAAGGGTGCCAGGTGAATATATCCCAATTCTCGCGTAGGAACTCTCGTAGAGCGGCGTCAACCGTTGGGTCTAGTTGTGCTCCTACGGATGCTGTCTTCTTTGGGTCCATTGGGTGGACTTGGAATTTGACTATTTTTTCTGCCGGCTTGAATGCGGTTAATTCTTCGACCGCGAGGGCTTCAGATAATGCCTCAAGGGCCAGGGATGCGGTTTTATTCTCGGCGCGGAGTGCTATGTCCGGATCACTAACTAGAGTGGTTATGCCATTGGGCCCGGGCATCTTAAGCTTCATGTACCCGTAATGGGGTATTGCGTGAAAGCGCGTGAATGCATCTCGCCCCAAGAGGGCGTGATATCTGCTGTTGAAGGGGGCCACCTGGAAAGTTATTTCTTCGGATTGATAGTTCTCCGGCATGCCGAATACCATGTCGAGTGTGATTTTTCCCGCACACCGTGCCTCCCAACTGGGAATGATTCCTCGGAAGGTCGTGCTGCTTTGCTCAATGCGGCTCCTGTCTATTTCCATCTTTCGTATCGTATCCTCATAGATGAGGTTTAGTCCGCTGCCGCCGTCCATGAGAACCTTGGTGAGCCAAAAGCCATCCACAATTGGGCTGAGGACCAAGGCGGCTGGTGCTCGGACTGTCCTATGTTTTGGTTCGTTGCTAGCGTTAAAGGTTATCGCTGTGTCGTTCTAGGGGTTTATTGTTGAGATCTGGCAGACTTCGGCGAGTTCGCGAAGTGCCCTTTTGCGCCTATTGTTTGAAGTGAATGTCTCAAAGACTGTCAGAACTCTGCGTTCGTCATCTTCTTGAGGGTGTTGCTCCGGGATGTCCTTGGTGAGGATGTCCTCGCCGTTTTTGGCTACCTGCCAGAGTATCCAACATGCTCTAAAGCTGTGGGTTGGTATAGTATCCGGTGTGGTGTGTATTTTGCAGGGGCCATCAAGCCATCCCTCCAGAATGGTTCCGCGCGGCGTAATGGGTTTGTATTCTTGGCTATCGGTCTAGGCGCGTTACAGGGGTGCACCCTTTTTGCCTGGACCAGTGGTTGAGTTGGGGCCGATAGCTCCCAAACTATGTGATTTCTCCAGGCACTCTCCATTGCGCTGTACCTCTGTACAATAGTTGCCAAGTCAGCGGAGTGTAGTATGCGGCGGCGATTAATGGCTGAGAGAGTCCTGGACTAAGGGGTCCTCGGGCGTCCGGCCTGTTATTTGTGGGACGGACTGATGGGTTGTGAAGACATGAAGGCCGAAGACTATACCTAAGTCCAGATTGGACTCTCCATAGCGTGGAAGGCAAGCTTGGAGACCGACTATGAAGATTCCTTCTTATGTAACCGACTCTATGTAAACCCTAGATCCCCCCGGTGTCTATATAAATCGGAGGGGATAGTCCGGAGAGGATACCATTCATTACCATAGTCATATAGGCTAGGCTTCTAGGGTTTATCCATCAGGATCTCGTGGTAGATCAACTCTTGTAACACCCATATTCATCAATATCAATCAAGCAGGACGTAGGGTATTACCTCCATAGAGAGGGCCCGAACCTGGGTAAACATTGTGTCCCCTGTCTCCTGTTATCAGCAACCCTAGACGCACAGTACGGGACCCCCTACCCGAGATCCGCCGGTTTTGACACCGACATTGGTGCTTTCATTGAGAGTTCCACTGTGCCGTCCACGAAAGGTTCGATGGCTCCTTCAATCATCTACAATGACGTTGTCCAAGGAGAAACCTTCCTTCCCGGACAGATTTTCATGTTAGGCGGCTTCGTACTGCAGGCCAACTCGCTTGGCCATCTGGAGCAGATCGACAACTATGCCCCTGGCCACCAGGTCAGGTTTGGAAGCCCGAACTACGTCGCAGATATCTGTGGAGACTTGATCTTCAATGGATTTGAGACCGCAGCAATCGCTCCCCCTCGCTCCGATGAACATGACTTAAATCTGTCACCGAATCACATCCAGCGGATGGTCCCTGCTGCTGCAAAGGCCTTAGAACCGGAGAAAACCGTGCCATCCGAAGCCACATAGTCCCCGGCATTGGAGCCGCACACGGACTCGGCATCCCGCGAAATCTACGTCAATGGAACTTCGGACTCGTCTCCAACCATGAGTTCCAAATCGGGTACGCCTGCGGACACCGAGCTGGATGGTTACCGATTTTCGAATTCAGCGCCGCAGACATCTTCCAGCACTCGCCCTTGGGTGATGTGCTAAACTCTTTAAAGGAACTGTCCTTGGAGAAGGACTCACAACCGAACTATCTTCGGTTCGAGCCAGAGACTGATGATGGGAAATTCTGTTTCCCACCCGCCACCCACTTCATAGCCACTGTCGATGATTTAACTGACGTGCTCGATTATGGCTTCGAAGACATCGACGGTATGGACGACGATGCCGACCAGGAGGAAGGCCAAAACCCGCCATTTACTGGACGTTGGATGGCCACCTCTTCGTATGATGTGTACATGGTCGACACACCTAAAAAAGCTAGCAACGATGACAAAGGAGATCCAGTTGCGAATAAACCTCCCGAGACACAGTCCAAGCGCCGACGCCCTAAACGCCGCTCTAAGCCTCGTCGGTCAAACGACGGGAATACTGGCACCAGAGAGAATAGCACTCCGGGTGACGCCGAAAATAACAAAGACCCTGTTGGGGCTGCATCCGAACAGGAGGAACAAGACAACTGGCAGGATAACCCTGATAATCAGACCATGCCCAATGACCCAGACGATGACAGTTATCGTCCAGTCTCCGAGGATGATGAGAGCCTCGGCAATGAGGACTTCATTGTACCTGAGGCACCCCTCGAGCAGGAGCGCTTCAAGGGTCAGCTAATAGCCACCGCAAGAAGCCTGAAGAAGAAGAAGCATCAGCTTTAGGCCGATCAAGACCTGCTGATTGACAGGTGGACTGATGTCCTGGCAGCCGAAGAATACGGCCTCAAGCGCCCAGCCAAGAGTTACCCAAAGCGTAGATTGCTACCTCACTTCGATGAGGAGGCACTAAATCCCATACCTCCCTCACGCAATGCGGACCGACCACCACGCGGTCGAGATAGTGCGGCGGACCGACCACCCCGCGGTTGGTATAAAGAGGCAACTCAGGCCGAACAACAGCCCGCCCCACCACCTTGCAAAAACAGGGACAAAACAGCTCGGGACCTTACATACGACCTTCGGCAGGAGCTGGACAGCAGAGCAGAACACACCAGATCAATCTACGGATCGCGAGGACGCTTCCCAACTCAGGATGACGGCTACCTAGTCGGGCGTGACAAGCCTAGTCACACCCGGGCCGATAACCGCAGACGCACTCTATCGGAGGTGCGCCGTGATGTGGCCCGATATAGAGGCGCCGCACACCCTCTCTGCTTCACAAACGAGGTGCTGGATCACGAATTCCCCGAGGGATTCAAGCCCGTCAATATTGAATCATATGACGGAACAACCAACCCCGCAGTATGAATTGAGGACTTCATTCTCCACATCCATATGGCCCGGGGAGACGACCTCCACGCCATCAAATACCTCCCGCTAAAACTCAAAGGGCCAGCTAGACACCGGCTGAATAGTCTGCCCGAGAATTCCATCGGCAGCTGGGAGGATCTGGAAGAAGCCTTTCTTGACAACTTCCAAGGTACATATGTCTGGCCACCTGATGCCGATGATTTAAGCCACATAGTTCAACAACTTGGAGAATCAGCTAGAAAATTCTGGACTAGGTTCCTAACCAAAAAGAACCAGATCATTGACTGTCCGGATGCCGAAGCCCTAGAGGCCTTCAAACACAACATCCATAACGAATGGCTAGCACACCACCTCGGCCAAGAGAAACTGAAGTCCATGGCAGCCCTTACGGCACTCATGACCCGCTTTTGCGCCGGAGAGGACAGCTGGCTGGCTCGTAGCAAAAACACAGCTAGTGAGACAGGCCCCTCCGAGGCCAAGAACAGCTCCGGAAAGATCCGGCGCAACAGACACAAACGCCGAAGCAATGGCGATAACACTGATGACACCACCATTAACGCCGGATTCAGCGGCTCCAAGTCCGGACAGCGAAAGAAGCCCTACAAACGGAATGGCGAGGGCCCATCCAGCCTGGATCACATACTCGATTGTCCGTGCCAAATACATGGTACCCTAGACAAACAAGCCAATCACACCAACAGAGACTGTTGGGTTTTCAAATAGGCCGGCAAGTTAAATGCCGAAAACAAAGAAAAGGGATCGCAAAGTGAGGACGAGGACGAAGAGCCACGGCAGCCGAACACTGGAGGGCAGAAGAAATTCCCCCCTCAGGTCAAAACGGTGAACATGATATACGCTACGCACATCCCCAAAAGGGAGCGTAAGCGAGCACTTTGGGACGTCTACGCGGTTGAGCCAGTCGCCCCAAAATTCAATCCGTGGTCATCATTCCCGATCACCTTCGATCGTCGAGATCATCCAACTAGTATCCGGCATGGCGGCTCAGCCGCACTGGTCCTCAACCCAATCATCGACGGATTTCACCTAATACGAGTCCTAATGGACGGCAGTAGCAGCCTCAACCTGCTCTACTAGGATACAGTGCAGAAGATGGGCATTAATCCCACACGAATGAAAACCACAAAGACTACTGTCGGTGTCAAAACCGGTGGATCTCGGGTAGGGGGTCCCGAACTGTGCGTCAAGGTCGGATGGTAACAGGAGACAAGGGACACGATGTTTTTACCCAGGTTCGGGCCCTCTCGATGGAGGTAATACCCTACTCCTGCTTGATTAATATTGATGATATGGGTAGTACAAGAGTAGATCTACCACGAGATCAAGGAGGCTAAACCCTAGAAGCTAGCCTATGGTATGATTGTTGTATATGGAGTTGATGTCCTACGGACTACAACCCTCCGGTTTATATAGACACCGGATAGGGTTAGGGTTACACAGAGTCGGTTACAATGGTAGGAGATCTTGAATATCCGCACCGCCAAGCTTTCCTTCCACGCGAAGGAAAGTCCCATTCGGATACGGGACGAAGTCTTCAATCTTGTATCTTCATAGTCCAGGAGTCCGGCTACCCGAACACCCCCTAATCTAGGACTCCCTCAGTAACCCCTGAACCAGGCTTCAATGACGACGAGTCCGGCGCGCAGATTGTTCGGCATTGCAAGGCGGGTTCTTCTCCAAATCCTGTGTACCTGTAGGAATAATGTCCGATTTTTGTAATGTAGTGCTCCTCGGCTTCCACACCCAATAATGGCCGTCTTCCACGTGTCAAACGAATGCGAAAAGCCAGGGTGTTTTTACATCCACACCCCTAGCCGTATAAACGAGCCGCCTATTTAACGGGATGGGGATTTAGGTCCAAACCACATCTTCTCCTCTCCGCGAGTTATCATCAGAGCGCTTCCAGCAAAGGTCTATTCCAACATGACCAGCCGTCGCAGCTCCTCCCCTCGCCCCTCTGGTCCCAAACCCGGGGACTGGGAGAGTTGCACCATCCCGCATAGCGAGTTAGTGTCGCTTCAGGCCAAGGGATTTCTCCCTCAGGCATACATGGTCCCGGTCCGAGCCGGTCTCGCCACCTATAATGGCGGAAAACAAGCGGAGAGCACCCCCAATCCTTCTAAAGGAGAGCGGGTGTGCCTCGTCCCCTATCTAATAAGGGGACTGGGATTTCCAATTCATCCATTTCTCCGCGGGCTTCTGGAGTTCTACGGCCTCCAACTGCACAATCTCACGCCCGCCTCCATATTACATATTGCGGGTTTCGTCGCCCTTTGCGAGCTATTTTTAGGCGTTGAGGCTCATTTCGCGCTGTGGAAGAGGTTATTCTGCCTGGTGCCCCGTTCTCGAGAGGGGTCCATATACCAAGCGGGCGGAGCCGAAGTATGGCGCATCACCGGGACCGGATACCTATCCGGAACCCCAAAGAAGGCGTCCGAGGACTGGCCTTCGGAATGGTTTTACATAGATGACGTCCCGCTACCGGACCCTATCCGGGTCGGTCTCCCTAAGTTCAACAGTGCTCCATTGAAGAAACGCTTGAGCTGGCGTCCGCGGAGCTCTCAGAGAGAAAGCGACAGAGACGTCCTTTACCTGATGGGCCGGATAAGACTGTTGGCTCATTCCGGACTAACCATGATTGGAGTCATGGCCGCATGCATTATGCGGGGGGTGCAGCCGCTTCAATATAGAGGCCACCCCATGTGGGATTTCAACGGGGAGGATGACGCCACCCATTACGGTCGTGAGGGGCCGGCCTCAGCCGCCGCCCTAGTAAAGATCTTATCCTCTTTGTACAAGGGAGAAAAGGAGGAATTCCTCCGCGTCAAACCACGGGCCGGATTTACTATGTACGATCCTCCAAGTTGGGTAAGTGAACAATCGCGCTTGCCCGTTTGTTTTATACTCCCACGGTTAGATATGTAGTCTAACGACTTCAATGCAGGAACTGCGACAGGAGGTAAAGGATATAAACAGCCGCCCTCCACAGCCCAAGGACCCAGAACGGTCCCTCGATCCGGACTCCGAAGAGGATCCGGACATATCGGTGGAGCTTATCGACGGGGTGTTCCATCAGCTAAGCAAGGACAATACCTTGGTAGCCATTATGGCTGATTACCCAGGGTTAATCCCGGCCTCCCAGGTGACAGAAACCGGAGTCTCATTCCCTTGAGAGAGATTCCATTCTCACGTATTCCGGTGTTTCTGACGACAACCGTGTTTTGCAGGGGAGATTTCCGAGGCAGGAGGCCGAACCTGCGGCGGCTAGCCAACAAGGGGCCGCAGGGCCCCATGGGGCAAAAAGGAATGTAGTCCGGACTGAGATGCCGGCGCAAAGGTATGACGCACCCTCTGTTTCCCTGGTGTTATTCCGTCAGGGCATATTAACGTTCGTGCTATCTTCAGAACGAAGAGACCTCGCCGGACTACATCCGGAGAGGTTGCCAATCGCGCCTCCACCAGCCAGGCTCCAACGTCTGGCCAGGAAGCGGAGGCGAGCACAAGGCGCGCACTGGACGCTCCTCCGACAGAGGATGCGGACAGGCTGTCTGCCACAAATTCTGAAGTGGAGAGTGCCATGAACCACAGGCGTCGCCGGATAGTTCTACGCGACGCTTGTTTCTCCCAAGAGGCTTTAGATGCCTTTAATTCGGGAGATGCGTACCTCCGTGCCGCTCAAAATGGTTTAGCCAGAGCCACGGAGCAGTATGTAAAAGACATACGGGTAAGAAAATTTTGGTCAAATATATATATATACCAGTAGCCCCCGAGACTTGAAACAGTTAGAGCAACTGATTTAAGGATCATTTAATATGCAGGTTCTTACAGAGAAGAATATTGTACTGTCTCAGGAGCTGAAAAAGTGCAAGGCCCAACTAAAGGCCGCACTAACCGCAGCAGGGGAGCCCCAAGAGACCCCCCTCAGGTAAGATACACTTCGAAAGATTAGTATTGTGCGGTGTGGGTGCAAATCTGACAAATCATATTGCAGATGGCGCCGGACTCGATCCGGAAAAGCAACAACTCTTACGCCGGCTAAAGGCCGGTGAGAGTATGTTGACAAAGGTGAGGCGAGAGAAGAATGATCTTCAGGATGCCAACACCAAGCTGGACGTCGAACTTAAAGATGTTCGTGGCCAGCTGTCGGACTCCAAGAAGGAGAATTAGCGGCTTCGACGCGGCATATTTAGTAAGTGCTTGAACGAACTTTGAAAAAAAGTTCGGCGAGGAAGTCGACTAACAGAGTAATGTCTGTAGGTATGCTCACAGGTCGTCCTGTAGAGGAGATGCCCGGTTCTACGGGTGACCTTCTTCCCGAACTCTTGCAACTGCACGAGCGAATTCGGCAGGCGATGCGAGGCGTTGCCCAAGCCTTATGGCCTGCCCACTCCATGCCCGAGGGCCTTGGAGAGCTTGCGGAGAAGCTGAAGGGAGCTCAGCGGCGCCTCCGGTTGTGGAAGATATCGGCCTGCCGACAAGGCGCTAGGGAGGCCTGGGCCATGGTGAAGACCAGTTTTACGAAGTCTGACCCAAACCACATGGCCGAGGTCGGACCAGTGGGGCCTGACGGGAAGGAGATCCCTGTAAGCTTAGTATACGGCCAAGTAGAGTTAGCCGCGAAGTATTCCCAGCAGGACTGTAAATTAGACAGCCTGTTAGATGGTATAGAAGAGGAATACAATCAGTCAGAATGACTATGTAATTTTGAATTGACATGTGTAATGCCTTCTAGCCGGATTGTAGATCGTTTGTCGTTGCCGACCTTTTCGCTTCAACCTCGGGACCTGACGGTCCGGAGTGTGTCCGAATACCATAGCGGTTATATAAGAACCGGGGTATGCGTGGAGACCAGGCGTAGGGGTCATTGGTGCTTTATCAGACAAGTGCCCAACTAGTTATGTTATATTACATGGTTAGTAAGAAACATCTTCCAGAGAGAATAGTTCCTTTAGGGGTTCCTTTCGCTGGGAGGCATGCCCTAAAGTGCATGTCCGGACTGCGTGAAAAGACACAGAAAAAGCATCTGGGGGCGCATAAAATGAGTAAAAAGATCATCTTTTATTTCACCGACCGAATATTCCCTTAAGAACGCTAGCTTTCGGCTTCACCCAGTCTGAGGTACACATCCGGCTGACCTGGCAGTAACAATCGCAGAGGTGCTCCCTTTACCACCTAGCCGAACAATCGGGAACGTAGAGGTAAGCACAGGAGCCAGGCAACCCAGCTTGGCCAAAACTTAAGTCATATCGATGCATATAATGGTGAAGAAAAAGGTACATGCGGAAGTTTGACGCATGTGTTGGGCGTGAAGCCCGTATAAATAAGCTTTTGTTAAAGAAGCCCCCAGGTTTAATGAGCGCGAGTGGCGCGTCACTAGATGAGCCTTTAAGGGCTATAAAAGAAAAGAGGGAAAGGAGAGAAATGTAAGACAGAAAAATGCAAAAAATGGACAGAGGAAGGAGACGAACACAGAGTCCGGCGCTAGGCATAGAATCTTCGGAGACGGGTGGCGTTCCACAGGTTCGGCTCGAGTCGGTTATCCGACGCATCTCGCAGGTGGTACGCCCCACCAGTCAGGACTTGGTCGATTATGAATGGACCTTCCCACTTGGGCTTGAGTTTGTCCTTTTTCTTATCCGTCAGGCATAGAATTAGTTCGCCAACATTGTAATTTTTGGCCCGTACTTCTTTGCTTTGATATCTTCGGGCCTGCTGTTGATAAAATGCGGAACAGGCTTTTGCCACGTCACGCTCCTCCTCCAAGGCGTCCAAGTTGTCCTGCCGATCGAGCTCGGCTTCTCTTTCTTCGTACATGCGCACTCTAGGTGAGTCATGAATTATGTCGCAGGGCAGAACTGCCTCTGCGCCGTACACCATAAAAAATGGTGTGTATCCGGTGGTACGATTTGGCGTGGTCCGCAGCCCCCATAGCACGGAGTCAAGCTCCTCTACCCAGTGCGTGTTAGATTCCTTGAGGGACCGCACCAGTCTGGGTTTAATGCCGCTCATGATAAGACCATTTGCGCGTTCGACCTGGCCGTTGGTTTGTGGGTGATATACGGAAGCATAATCGAGCTTGATGCCCATGTTTTTGCACCAGAGTTTTACCTCGTCGGTGGTAAAGTTTGTACCGTTATCGGTTATGATGCTGTGGGGGACGCCATAACGGTGTACAACCCCAGATATGAAGTCTATCACGGGTCCGGATTCGGCCGTTTTAACAGGCTTGGCTTCTATCCATTTGGTGAACTTATCCACCATGACCAGTAAGTATTTTTTCCTATCGGTCCCACCTTTAAGGGGTCCGACCATGTCAAGCCCCCAGACCGCAAAAGGCTAGGTGATGGGTATAGTTTGGAGTGCGGTGGGTGGCATATGGCTTTGGTTGGCAAAAAGTTGGCAACCAGCGCATCGTTGGACTAGGTCCTGAGCGTCCGCCCGGGCCGTCGGCCAATAAAAGCCTGTACGGAAAGCCTTGATAACAAGGGACCGAGCAGCGGCGTGGTGACCACCGAGTCCAGCATGAATTTCAGCCAGAAGGTTCCGCCCCTCCTCTTCGAAGATGCACCTTTGAAGGACTCCGGTAGTGCTTTTCTTATAAAGCTCTCCCTCGTGGACTCTATAGGCTTTAGATCGCCGCACTATGCAGCGGGCCTCGTTTTGGTCCTCCGGGAGTTCCTGCCTAGTAAGGTAGGCTAGGAGTGGTTCTGTCCACGGGGCGATAACCGCCATTATTACGTGGGCTGAAGGTGTAATTTCATTGGCGCGGCCAGGACTGGTTTGTTGCCAATATGGCTTTTATTTCATCAAGTTCGGCCGTGGCGGCATCCGTCCACTCGAAGTGTTCGGTGCGCCAAAGGAGGCGATAGAGGGGTAGTGCCTTTTCTCCCAAGCGGGAGATGAAGCGGCTTAAAGCCGCCACGCATCCGGTTAATTTTTGTATTTGTTTGAGGTCCTTTGGGATATCCAATTGTGACAAAGCTCGGATCTTGGCTGGATTTGCTTCAATTCCTCTACCGGATACAATGAAGCCCAAGAGCTTTCCGGCTGGAACGCCGAAGACGCATTTTTCCGGCCGTCTTGTTTTCGGCACGGAGTGCTATGTTCGGATCACTAGCTAGAGTGATAATTCCGTTCGGCCCGGGCATCTTAAGCTTCATGTACCCGTAATGGGGTATTGCTTGGAAGATTGTGAATGCTTCCCGCCCTAGTAAAGCGTGATATCCACTTTTGAACGGGGCCACCTGAAACGTGACTTCTTCGGACCTGTAATTATCCGGTGTGCCGAACACCACATCTAGTGTGATTTTTCCTATGCAGCACGCTTCCCGACTGGGGATTATTCCTCTAAAGGTTGTGCTGCTTCGCTCGATGCGGTTCCAGTCTATTTCCATTTTTTGAAGGGTTTCCTCATAAATGAGGTTCAGTCCGCTGCCTCCATCCATGAGCACCTTGGTGAGGCGAAAGCCGTCCACTATGGGACTGAGGACCAATGCGGCTGGTGCTCGGGCTATTCGGAATCTAGGTTCATCACTTGCGTTGAAGGTAATAGCAGTGTCGCTCCATGGATTTATTGTTGCAACTTGATAGACTTCGGCGAGGCTGCGGAGTGTTCTTTTTCGCATATTGTTTGATGCGAAAGTCTCGAAGACTGTGAGAACGGTACTGGTGTCCTCGGGCTGGCTTTTTGCGGCCTCCATAATTAAGAGGTCCTCGCCAATTTTGGCCACCTGCCGGAGTATCCAACATGCTCTAAGGCTGTGAGTTGGTGTGGCGTCTTCTGTACTGTGAATTCTACAGGGTCCATCAAGCCACCTTTCCAGTACGGTTCCATGCCCTGTAGAGGGTTTTGGCTTTTTGGTGTTTATCCCGGGTGTCCTATGATGATGCACCCTCTTAGTTCGGACGGGATTACTATTCAAGGCCGGATTATCCCAAAATTTTATTTCGGTTTTCCAGGCGCTTTCCATCGCACAGTATTTTTGTACTATGGACGCCAAGTCAGCGAAGCGTGTAATATCACGATGACTTACGGCGTTAAGGATTCCCTCGTCCGTGCAATCACTGCAGAAAATTGAGATTGCGTCTCCCTCGCGGCAATCCTTTATCCTATTCATAACCAGGAGGAATCTGGCCCAGTAATGATGTACTGTTTCCTCGGGCCTCTGCCTGATTTGGGAGAGATCGCTTATGTTCGGGTGGGCGGGTGTCGTTGAATCTGAAACCTCACCCAATCCAAGATTCGGAGGCCGAAGAGTTTCCGAACTCTGAAGTTCGGATTCTTGGATGTTGTCCAACGAATCTAGCCCGTTGCCTGATCCTAAGCTCAGGTCTTGAGTTACATCCTCCTCTCCGCGGGTATCCGGCTTGGAGGGGTCGGGAATTCGGACGTAGCTAGTCCTGAAAATAGATGAAGGGTCGCCGCACTGCGCCTCTACCACGGCAACGTGGTGGGTGACTTGGGGAGAGTTAATTTCTCTTAGATCGGGTTTAATCCCAACCTGGTCGTAATCCGTAGAGACCCCCAGGGCGGCGATGCGATCCAAGAGCTCGTTTACGGAAGAGAGCTCCATTGGATCTAGCTGCTCGACGAGCTCCGAGCTGACGTGTAGGTTGCTTTTGATGACCCGAGAGGTCACCGTCGGCGCAACAGCCGAACAGGCGGTCATGAGGAAACCACCTAGCCGGAGAGTTTGGCCGACAGCCAGGGCTCCCTTAGCAACGGCGCCGTATTTAAAGACGGGAGGAGGCATCCTTCCTGATTGTGACGACACAGAGGAACTCTCAATGAAAGCACCAATGTCGGTGTCAAAACCGGCGGATCTCGGGTAGGGGGCCCCGAACTGTGCGTCAAGGTCGGATGGTAACAGGAGATAAGGGACACGATGTTTTTACCCAGGTTCGGGCCCTCTCGATGGAGGTAATACCCTACTCCTGCTTGATTAATATTGATGATATGGGTAGTACAAGAGTAGATCTACCACGAGATCAAGGAGGCTAAACCCTAGAAGCTAGCCTATGGTATGATTGTTGTATATGGAGTTGATGTCCTACGGACTACAACCCTCCGGTTTATATAGACACCGGATAGGGTTAGGGTTACACAGAGTCGGTTACAATGGTAGGAGATCTTGAATATCCGCATCGCCAAGCTTGCCTTCCACGCCAAGGAAAGTCCCATCCGGACACGGGATGAAGTCTTCAATCTTGTATCTTCATAGTCCAGGAGTCCGGCTGAAGGTATAGTCCGGCTACCCGAACACCCCCTAATCCAGGACTCCCTCAACTACCTTTAAAGGAGTCATACCAGGTGTTGAGGCCCGCTGCACGGGCTCAATCACACTGGAGGTGGTATTCGGTTCCCTGGACAACTTCCGAAGCGAGGAGTTAATCTTCGATATCGTCCCCTTCCGCAGTGGCTACCACGCATTACTCGGACGAACCACGTTTGCTAGATTCAACGCGGTACCACACTATGCCTATCTCAAGTTGAAGACGCCCAGTCCGCGCGGCGTCATAACAGTCAACGGAAACACAGAACGCTCCCTCCGGACAGAGGAGCACACTGCTGCCCTAGCAGCAGAGGTACAAAGCGGCCTCCTCAAGCAGCAGCATAATCTGGCTACCAAGCTCCTGGACATCATTAAGAGGGTCCGGACCACACTGCAACAGGACAACGCGGCTCGTCAAGAGCTCGATTAGCAATTCGGCCTCCATCCCAATCCCGATGAGGTAGTGGCATTCATACCACGCGTCCATAACTATGCACTCAAAATTCCATGGGCATCGACGGAGGCACAAGCTATCCCGGATCCACGGTTCGGCTAGACCGATCCCGGACACACATATAACTTTACTATATATTTTTTCCTTGTTTCAGGTTTCTCCTACGAGGGTCTCCTTCGACGGCCTGATTAACGACCCCGTCAAAGGACAGACACACCGGATTGACACAGAGCACATGCGTACATGGGAAGCCGTAGAGGCTAACCATTTTCAGGACCCACGCGCAATCCGTCTTCGGGTATGGCATGTCAAATAGCCGATTGCTTTTTACATTATCTTGTACCAATGTGCTTGGACGCATAAACCCAACTATAATGGAAATAGTTCATGAGCCAAGTTCAAGGGCTTTGGACCCTATCTCTGTTCTCCCTCTGTTTTCCTTTATATTTCTTATTTCCTAGCAGTCGTACACTCGGGTACATGTCATATTTGCCAGGGGCACCCCATCGCCCCATGATACAGCAACAAAGCCCTAACAATCCCTAAAGATAAGTTCGGCACCCCGAATTTAGCATTATATGCATTGGCTCTGAATCATGTCTTTGGTCAATAGTTGGGTTGCCCGGCTCCTGTGCTTGCTACCCTACGTTCTGCTAAATCGGCTAGGGTAGTAAAGGGAGAACTACTGCGATTGTGCCCTGGCCTTGACCAGATGAACACCTCAATAGAGAAAGCCGAAAACTGACTGTCATGATACGGCGAGAGCCGGTCAGCTGTTCGAGGCTCACAAATCGTTGGAGATTTTTTTCCGTATTATGCGAAAGATCGGCACTTCCCGATCAGATGCTGACAGCCCCCTGGTTCGAACCAGGGGCTGCACCTATGCTTTATTATAAAACTCATATGGCTAAGTGAGGGCATTTAAGCCATACAGTCTGATTGCCTTGTTCGTTGCACTAAAAAACTCCTTCAAGGACCATACAATTGGATCAAGATTGTTTAGATTCCATCCCGAACACCTCCGTACTACTTACGTGAGGGCAGAAGCCAACGACTGGCCAACCCTCAGATTACATACAAAACGGCCGCACAGGAGGAAACAATTCAAATCATAACAATATTATATTACAAAATAGGCTTTGTTCCAGTAATACAAGGCAAAGGCAACACGCATACATTTACTCAAATACAATATCCTGCGAACATTGTGCCGCCGCAAGATGGGAACCCTCCAAGACATCCGCAAAATACCGTTCGGTTGTACGGTGTTCCTTGCCCTCCGGTGGCCCTCTGGTCACCTCGACGGCGTCCATCTTCGCCCACCACATCTTGCAACGGGCGAAGGCCATGCGCGCACCTTCAATGCAGGTTGAGCGCTTAACGACGTCTAACCAAGGACAGGCGCTCACCATTCGCCTCACGAGTCCGAAGTAGCTGCTTGGCATAGCTTCGGCTGGCCATAGCTGGATTATGAAGTCCTTCATGGCTAGTTCGGCCACCCTATGCAGCTCCACCAGTTGTTTCAGCTGATCGGTGAAGGACACGGAATGCTCTGGCACCGCATACTGCGACCAGAATAGATTCTCCATAGAACCCCCTCCTTCGGCTCGGTAGAACTCCGCGGCGTCTGATACACTACGTGGCAAATCCGCAAATGCTCCTAGGGAAATCCGAACCCGGGTTAGTAAAAGGTACTGCTTCTCCGCATACTTGCTTTGCATCTTAAATGCCTTATGCGCCGTGATCTTCTTGGCCTCCTGGATCTCCTGGAGGGCGGCCTGGGCCTCATTCCGTGTGGTCTCCGTGCTCTGACAAGCCTTGGCGAGTTCGGTCCCTTGAACCGACGCATCATGCTCCAAGGCTTCACATTTCTTGACCGCATCCTGGAGCT
This sequence comes from Triticum urartu, assembly GCF_056163025.1. NCBI lineage: Eukaryota > Viridiplantae > Streptophyta > Magnoliopsida > Poales > Poaceae > Triticum > Triticum urartu. The sequence continues at coordinate 504,272,598 of NC_141873.1, read as the reverse complement.
CCTGCTGGATTTCCTTGACCCGGGCCTTGGACTTCTTACGAGCGGCCTGCTGCTGGACAGCCTTCTCCTTGGCCTCGCCCAGGGCCTTCTTCAGGGCCTCGGCCTCGATCGCGGCTCCTACACATATTACGACACATCGGTCAATATACAGCGCCTGTCCTTTCTAACAAACAACAAGTAGTCACCCACCTTGCTTCTCCTGGAGCTGAACCTTGACCTTGCCGAGCTCATTCTCGGTCCGCTCCAGCCTCTGCCTCAGCTCAGAGACTTCGGCAGCATGGGAGGTTGCGGCCAACAGCGACGCCTACTCATTCATACATACTACGTTAGTCTCCTACAACAAAAGAATGGATCCTCTGTCCGGTTATTCCTGCCGAACACTGGACAGTGTCTTAGGGGCTACTGGCTACACGGGGTTTTTCTCTTTCTTACCTCGAAATCTGTCAACAGGCTGCTGCAGGCTTCGTCCAGTCCATCCTTGGCGGACTGAATCTTCTCGATCACCGCACCCATAAGGACACGGTGCTCGTCCACGACAGAGGCGCTTCAAAGCGCCTCCATCAGGTTATCCGGCGCCCCTGGACGGACAAGGGCCACCGATGGGAGCGGCGCATCCCCCTCCTTTAAAAGGGGCCGCTTGCCCGACTCCGGGGCCATATGGGCCTCCGGAATCATATTTGGCTGAGGGCCGAACTGTATGCGGCCCTTTACGCCAATCTCCATGGGGATCGGTTCCCCCATGTGTCCGGCAGTGGAGGTCTCGTCCTGTGGCGCCTCCCGGACAGCGCCCTGGCCTCCTCCCCGCTTCGGTGCGGTCCTCCGGGACAACACCTCGGTGTCGTCCCTGGCCCCGGGAGAATAAGCAGGCGGTGGTGACATGCTCGCCATCTTCGATGGAGCTAGCGAGCCTCCAGATGAGGATCGCTAGGTAAGGTCGCGAGCCGGACTACAATAGCGCAATTAATTATGTCATAGTAACAAAGAGAAAGGGCCGGATGTGCGCATGAGAGAGCCATGTCACTTACGATGCGGCCGGGGGCTTGGCGCGGGGGCATCTCTCCGTACTGCTGTCAACGTCCCACGCGGTGTTGACCGCTGGGATGCTTTTCCCCTTCTTGGGCGTGTCTGCCTCCGGATGCGCCGAAGCCGCCCTCTTCTTCTTCCTCTCCTCAGGGGGAGGGTTGTTTTCCTCCTCCTCCTCCTCCTCCTCCTCTTCCCCGTCACTGTCCTCAGGGACAGAGGAATGGGCTTCATCGTCTTCGGACGCCACGTCCGAAGTGCCCTTGCGACGGGGGCCACCCTTGGCCCCCTTGGCCTTCTTCTCTGGCGCCTTATAAGGCGCCGGCACCAGCATCTTCGCTAGACGCGGGATGACCGGTTCTTCAGGTAGCAGAGATGGACACTGGATCCACTTCGCCCTCTGCATCCAGTCCTGGAAATGTAATAATAAGCTCAGACATCATCCTTGAAATGATTAAATTGGGGATGCATCGGAAAATAGCATACCTCGCTGGCGAGGTGTCTACAATCGTGACCACGGTCTGAATCCATGGTCGGCGACTTCTCGTTGCCCTTAAAGAGCAACTTCCATGCGCCTTCGTGAATAGTCTCGAAGAGCCTCACCAGAGTCTGATCCTTCTTTGGGTTGAACTCCCACAGAGGACGGCTTCGGCACTGGCACGGAAGGATCCGGCGGACTAGCATCACCTGGATCACATCAACGAGTTTGACCTTCTTGGTGGACATGCTCTAGACGCGCGTCTGCAGCGCTATCACCTCGTCAGGGGAACCCCAGTTCGGACTCTTCTCAACCTAGGAGGTGAGTCGCGTGGGGGCACCAAAGCGGAATTCGGCAGCTGCGGCCCAGGTGGTGTCGCGAGGTTCTGTGATGTAGAACCACTGCTTCTGCCACTCCTTCACCGTGTCGACAAAAGTGCCTTTGGGCCAGGATACGTTGGATAGCTTGCTCACCATGGCTCCTCCGCACTCCGCGTGCTGGCCGTCCACCACCTTCGGATTCACGTTGAAGACTTTGAGCCATAGCCCGAAATGGGGATGGATGCGGAGGAAGGCCTCACACACGACGATAAACGCCGATATGTTGAGAAAGGAATTCGGGGACAGATCATGGAAATCTATCCCGTAATAATACATCAGCCCGCGGACGAAAGGGTGGAGTGGAAACCCTAGCCCGCGGAAGAAATGGGGAAGGAACACCACCCTCTCGGTGGGCTCCGGCGTGGGGACGACTTGTCCCTCGGCTGGCAGGCGGTGAGCGATCTCCTTCGCCAAGTATCCAGCTGCCCGAAGCTTCGTAATGTTCTCCTCCTTAACGAAGGAAACCATCCACTTGCCCTGACCTGCGGATCCGGACATGGTTGCTTGGGTGGGAAAGAGATGAGAAATTGGGCGCTGGAGCTCGAGATTGGAAGGACAGAGAAAGGGCGTGAGGGAGGAAGAGGAAATCCTTATCCCCTTATAAAGGCAACGAATATTGAACGCCTCCTCACCTGCCTTAAGATTCGCCTATTCCCAAGGGCTGTATAAACGGCACAGTTGGGTTACCCATTCCCGTATTGATGAGAATCCCATAATAAGGAGGCACGATCTTTGCTTTGACAAGACATGCCAATGGTAACCGCATCTCGGAACATGGAGCGGTAGACGAAAAATGGTCCAAAATTATGACCGGATAGGCATGTGTCATATTGTAAAAGGTGTCAGCGGATTAGACTCGTGCTAAAATATATATATTCTCTCTACGGTTTTGTATGGTGTGTGTGACAGGTTCGGATACTATCATCGCATCCGAAGACTATTTTGAAGTTCGGATAAAAGGGAACTCGCCTTGCAATGCCGAAGACAATCTGCGAGCCGAACTCCTCGTCATTTAAGCCAGGTTCAGGGGCTACTGAGGGAGTCCTGGACTAAGGGGTCCTCGGGCATCCGGCCTGTTATCTGTGGGCCGGACTGATGGGCTGTGAAGACATGAAGGCCGAAGACTATACCTGAGTCCGGATTGGACTCTCTTTGGCATGGAAGGCAAGCTTGGCGACCGACTATGAAGATTCCTTCTTATGTAACTGACTCTATGTAAACCCTAGATCCCCCCGATGTCTATATAAACCGGAAAGGACACCATTCATTACCATAGTCATATAGGCTAGGCTTCTAGGGTTTAGCCATCACGATCTCGTGCTAGATCAACTCTTGTAACACCCATATTCATCAATATCAATCAAGCAGGATGTAGGGTATTACCTCCATAGAGAGGGCCCGAACCTGGGTAAACATTGTGTCCCCTGTCTCCTGTTACCATCGACCCTAGACGCACAGCTCGGGACCCCCTACCCGAGATCCGCCGGTTTTGACACCGACAATGGCGTTGAGGAGTCCTTCGTTCATGCAGTTATTGCGGAACGCTGATATCGCGTCCTCGTCGCGACAATCCTCGACCTTGTCCTTGACAAGGATAAATCTGGCCCAGAAGTGGTGGACCATTTCTCGAGACTGCTATTTTGTGCTTGTGAGAGCACATATGTCTGGGTGGGTGGGTGGAATTGGATCTGAACCCTGACCCGATCGATGATCCGGAGTCTGAGGTTTTTCCAGACTGAACAGTCCGGGCTCCGGAGTGTCTTCTAATTTTTGAAGCCCACCGTCCGACTCTAAGTTTGGAGAGCAAGGCGTGTCCTTTTGCCGGTTGGTGTCCGGCTTCTCGAGGTTGGATATCCAAACATAATTCGTCCTCAATGTAGAGGAAGGGATATCTTGCTCCTCGACTACCGCTATCTGGTGGGTGATCGGTGGAGAATTAATCTCTCTCTGGTCGGGTTTAAGCCCAATCCGATCGTAGTCTGTAGCGACTCCCAAGGGGGTAATGCGATCTAGGAGTTCGTTCGAAGACGATAACTCCGTCGGATCCATCCGTTTGGCATATTCAGTATCAACGCAGATGCGTTTTTCGATGACTCGAGAGGTCATCCTCGCTAGCTCAGAGGCCGAGCGGGCGATCATGGTAAAATCGCCCAGCTGGAGGGTTTGGCCCGAGGCCAGAGCTCCTCCGGAGGTAATATTTTCCTTGACGATAAGTCGAGCCATCAACCTCTACGACAACGCCACAGTGGAACTCTCAATGAAAGCACCAATGTCGGTGTCAAAACCAGCGGATCTCGGGTAGGGGGTCCCGAACTATGCATCTAAGGTTGATGGTAACAGGAGACAGGGGACACGAAGCTTTACCCAGGTTCGGGCCCTCTTGATGGAGGTAATACCCTACGTCCTGTATGATTGATATTGATGAATGCGAGTATTACAAGAGTTGATCTACCACAAGATCGTAATGGCTAAACCCTAGAAGTCTAGCCTGTATGACTAAGGTATTGAGTATCCCCTGTCCGGATTAAGTCCTTCGGTTTATATAAACACCGGGGGGATCTAGGGTTACATAGAGTCGGTTACATAATATGGAATCTTCATAGTTGTTTGCCAAGCTTGCCTTCCACGCCAAGGAGAGTCCCATCCGGACACGAGCACCTTCTTCGGTCTTCATATCTTCACAGCCCATCAGTTCGGCCCATAGATAACAGGCCGGACGCTCGAGGACCCCTTAGTCCAGGACTACCTCACCCCCCTTTCCTAGTCCTAATAGGAGGGGGGAGGAAGGGGAAGAAGAGAAGAAGGAAAGGGGGGTCGGCCCACTTCCCAATTTGGATTGGGCTTGGGGGGGGGCGCCCCCACGTCTTGGCCGCCTCCTCTCTCTTCCACTAAAGCCCATGTAGGCCCATTAAGCCCCTCGGGGGTTCCGGTAACCCCCCGGTACTCCGGTATATGCCCGAACTCATCCGAAACCATTCCGGTGTCCAAACACAACCTTCCAATATATCAATCTTCATGTCTCGACCATTTCAAGACTCCTCGTCATGTCCTTGATCATATCCGGTACTCCAAACTACCTTCGGTACATCAAAACACATAAACTCATAATACCGATCGCCATCGAACGTTAAGCGTGCGGACCCTACGGGTTCGAGAACTATGTAGACATGATCGAGACTCATCTCCGGTCAATAACCAATAGCGGAACCTGGATGCTCATATTGGTTCCTACATATTCTACGAAGATCTTTATTGGTCAAACCGCATAACAACATACGTTGTTCCTTTTGTCATCGGTATGTTACTTGCCCGAGATTCGATCGTCGATATCATCATACCTAGTTCAATCTCGTTACCGGCAAGTCTCTTTACTCGTTCTGTAATGCAACATCCCGTAACTAACTCATTTGTCACATTGCTTGCAAGGCTTATAGTGATGTGCATTACCGAGAGGGCCTAGAGATACCTCTCCGACAATCGGAGTGACAAATCCTAATCTCGATCTATGCCAACTCAACAAACACCATCGGAGACACCTGTAGAGCATCTTTATAATCACCCAGTTATGTTGTGATGTTTGATAGCACACTAAGTGTTCCTCCGATGTTCGGGAGTTGCATAATCTCATAGTCATAGGAACATGCATAAGTTATGGAGAAAGCAATAGCAAAAAACTAAACGATCATAATGCTAAGATAGCGGATGGGTCAAGTCAATCACATCATTATCTAATGATGTGATCTCGTTTATCAAATGACAACTCATGTCTATGGTTAGGAAACTTAACCATCTTTGATTAACGAGCTAGTCAAGTAGAGGCATACTAGTGACACTCCGTTTGTCTATGTATTCACACATGTACTAAGTTTCCGGTTAATACAATTCTAGCATGAATAATAAACATTTATCATGATATAAGGAAATATAAACAACAACTTTATTATTGCCTCTAGGGCATATTTCCTTCAGTCTCCCACTTGCACTAGAGTCAATAATCTAGATTACATTGTAATGATTCCAACACCCATGGACTCTTGGTGCTGATCATGTTTTGCTTGTGGAGAGGCTTAGTCAACGCGTCTGCAACATTCAGATCCGTATGTATCTTGCAAATCTCTATGTCTCCCTCCTTTACTTGATCGCGGATGGAATTGAAGCATCTCTTGATGTGCTTGGTTCTCTTGTTAAATCTGGATTCCTTTGCCAAGGCAATTGCACCAGTATTGTCACAAAAAAAATTCATTGGACCCGATGCACTAGGTATGACACCTAGATCAGATATGAACTCCTTCATCCAGACTCCTTCATTTGCTGCTTCCGAAGCAGCTATGTTTTCCGCTTCACACGTAGATCTCGCCACGATGCTTTACTTAGAACTGCACCAACTGACAGCTCCATCATTCAATAAAAATATGTATCCGGTTTGTGACTTAGAGTCATCTGGATCAGCGTCAAAGCTTGCATCGACGTAACCGTTTACGACGAGCTCTGTCACCTCCATAAATGAGAAACATATCCTTAGTCCTTTTCAGGTATTTTAGGATATTCTTGACCGCTGTCCAGTGATCCACTCCTGGATTACTTTGATACCTCCCTACTAAACTAATAGCAAGGCACACATCAGGTCTGGTACACAACATTGCATACACGATAGAACCTATGGCTAAAGCATAGGGAATGACTTTCATTTTCTCTCCATCTTCTGTAGTGGTCGGGCATTGAGTCTGACTCAACTTCACACCTTGTAACACAGGCAAGAACCCTTTCTTTTCTTGATCCATTTTGAACTTCTTCAAAACTTTATCAAGGTATGTGCTTTGTGAAAGTCCAATTAAGCGTCTTGATCTATCTCTATAGATCTTGATGCCCAATATATAAGCAGCTTCACCGAGGTCTTTCATTCAAAGATTCTTATTCAAGTATCCTTTTATGCTGTTCAAAAATTCAGTATCATTTCCGATCAACAATATGTCATCCACATATAATATCAGAAATGCTACAAAGCTCCCACTCACTTTCTTGTAAATACAGGCTTCTCCAAAAGTCTGTATAAAACCATATGCTTTGATCACACCATCAAAGCGTATATTCCAACTCCGAGATGCTTGCACCAGTCCATAAATGGATTGCTGGAGCTTACACACTTTGTTAGCACCTTTTGGATCGACAAAACCTTCTGGTTGCATCATATACAACTCTTCTTTAAGATATCCATTAAGAATGCAGTTTTGACATCCATTTGCCACATTTCATAATCATAAAATGTGGCAATTGCTAACATGATTCAGATGAACTTAAGCATCGCTACGGGTGAGAAGAATCCATTCTTAGCAACGAATATCTTGCCTTCGGATCTGTGATAGAAGGTGTACCCAACAATCTCCTTTGGGTATCCTATGAAGACACATTTCTCCGATTTGGGTTCGAGCTTATCAGGTTGAAGCTTTTTCACATAAGCACCACAGCGCCAAACTTTAAGAAATGACAACTTGGGTTTCTTGCCAAACCACAGTTCATATGGTGTCGTCTCAACGGATTTCGATGGTGCCCTATTTAACGTGAATGCAGCCGTCTCTAAAGCATAACCCCAAAATGATAGTGGTAAATCAGTAAGAGACATCATAGATCACACCATATCTAATAAAGTGCGGTTACGATGTTCGGACACACCATTACGCTGTGGTGTCCCAGGTGGCGTGAGTTGCGAAACTATTCCGCATTGTTTCAAATGAAGACTAAACTCATAACTCAAATATTCACCTCCACGATCAGATCGTAGAAACTTAAAATTCTTGTTACGATGATTTTCCACTTCACTCTGAAATTCTTTGAACTTTTCAAATGTTTCAGACTTATGTTTCATCAAGTAGATATACTCATATCTGCTCAAATCATTTGTGAAGGTCAGAAAATAATGATACCCACCACGAGCATTGATAACCCACAAGTATAGGGGATCGCAACAGTTTTTGAGGGTAGAGTATTCAACCCAAAATTATTGATTCGACACAAGGGGAGCCAAAGAATATTCTCAAGTATTAGTAGCTGAGTTGTCAATTCAACCACACCTGGATACTTAATATCTGCAGCAAAGTATTTAGTAGCAAAGTAGTATGATAGTAGTGGTAACGGTAACAAAAGTAATATTTTTGGTTTTATAGTGATTGTAACAGTAGCAGAGGAAAAGTAAATAAGTGAAGAACAATATATGAAAAGCTCGTAGGCAATGGATCGGTGATGGAGAATTATGTCGGATGCGATCAATCATGCAACAGTTATAACATAGGGTGACACAGAACTAGCTCTAGTTCATCAATGTAATGTAGGCATGTATTCCGAATATAGTCATACGTGCTTATGGAAAAGAACTTGCATGACATCTTTTTTCCTACCCTCCCGTGGCAGCGGGGTCCTATTGGAAACTAAGGGATATGAAGCCCTCCTTTTAATAGAGTACCAGACCAAAGCATTAACACATAGTGAATACATGAACTCCTCAAACTGCGGTCATCACCGATAAGTGTCCCGATTATTGTCACTTCGGGGTTAACGGATCATAACACATAATAGGTGACTATAGACTTGCAAGAGAGGATCAAGAACTCACATATATTCATGAAAACATAATAGGTTCAGATCTGAAATCATGGCACTCGGGCCCTAGTGACAAGCATTAAGCATAGCAAAGTCATAGAAACATCAATCTCAGAACATAGTGGATACTAGGGATGAAACCCTAGCAAAACTAACTTGATTACATGATAAATCTCATCCAACCCATCACCGTCCAGCAAGGCTACGATGGAATTACTCACGCACGGCGGTGAGCATCATGAAATTGGTGATGGAGGAAGGTTGATGATGACGATGGCGACGGATTCCCCTCCCCGGAGCCCCGAACGGACTCCAGATCAGCCCTCCCGAGAGAGTTTAGGGCTTGGCGGCGGCTCCATATCGTAAAATGCGATGAATCCTTCTCCCTGATTTTTTTCTCCCCGAAAGTGAATATATGGAGTTGGAGTTGAGGTCGGTGGAGCGTTAGGGGGCCCACGAGGTAGGGGGCGCACCCAGGGGGTAGGCGCGCCCCCACCCTCGTGGACAGGGTGTGGGCCCCCTGACGTGGATTCTTCTTCCCGTATTTTTTATATATTCCAAAAATAATCTCTGTTTATTTTCATGTCATTCCGAGAACTTTTATTTCTGCACAAAAATAACACCATGGCAATTTTGCTGAAAACATCGTTAGTCCGGGTTAGTTCCATTCAAATCATGCAAGTTAGAGTCCAAAACAAGGGCAAAAGTGTTTGGAAAAGTAGATACGACGGAGACGTATCAACTCCCCAAGCTTAAACCTTTGCTTGTCCTCAAGCAATTCAGTTGATAATCCGAAAGTGATAAACAAAAACTTTTACAAACTTTGTTTGCTTTTGTTGTTGTAAATATGTAAAGCCAGCATTCAAGTTTTCAGCAAAGATTATGAACTAACCACATTCGCAATAACATTTAGGTCTCATGTTTACTCATATTAATGGCATAATCAACTAGCGAGCAATAATAATAAATCTCGGATGACAACACTTTCTCAAAACAATCATAATATGATATAACAAGATGGTATCTCGCTAGCCCTTTCTGAGACCGCAAACATAAATGCAAAGCACCTTTAAAGATCAAGGACTGACTAGACATTGTAATTCATGGTAAAAAAGATCCAGTCAAGTCATACACAATGTAAACTAATAGTAATGGATGCAAATGACAGCGGTGCTCTCCAGCTGGTTCTTTTTAATAAGAGGATGATGACTCAACATAAAAGTAAATAGACAGGCCCTACGCAGAGGGAAGAAGGGATTTGTAGAGGTGCCAGAGCTCGGTTTTGAGATAGATATGAATAATATTTTGTGCGGTACACTTTCATTGTCAACATAACAACCGAGAGATCTCGATATCTTCCATGCTACACACATTATAGGTGGTTCCCAAGCAGAATGGTAAAGTTTATACTCCCCCACAACCAATAAGCATCAATCCATGGCTTGCCCGAAACAATGGGTGCCTCCAACTAACAACAATACTGGGGGAGTTTTGTTTGCAATTATTTTGATTTGATTTGCTTAAAGCATGGGACTGGGCATCCCGGTGACCAGCCATTTTCTCGTGAGTGAGGAGCGGAGTCCACTCCTCTTGAGAATAACCCGCCTAGCAAGGAGGATACAGACAACCCTAGTTGATACATGAGCTATTCGAGCATACAAAACAGAATGTTTATTTGAAGGTTTAGAGTTTGGCACATACAAATTTACTTGGAACGGCGGGTAGATACCGTAAATAGGATGGTATGGTGGACTCATATGGAATAACTTTGGGGTTTATGGAATTGGGTGCACAAGCAGTATTCCCGCTTAGTACAAGTGAAGGCTAGAAAAGACTGGGAAGCGACCAGCTAGAGAGCGACAACAGTCATGAACATGCATTAAAATTAATCAACACCGAATGCAAGCATGAGTAGGATATAATGCACCATGAATGTAAATATCGTAGAGGCTATGTTGATTTTGTTTCAACTACATGTGTGAACATGTGCCAAGTCAAGCCACTCGAATCGTTCAAAGGAGGATACTACCCTATCATACCACATCATAACCATTTTAATAACATGTTGGCACACAAGGTAAACCATTATAAACTCCTAGCTAATTAAGCATGGCATAAGCAACTATAATCTCTAATTGTCATTGCAAACATATTTCTTTCATAATAGGCTGAATCAGGAACGATGAACTAATCATATTTACAAAAACAAGAGAAGTCGAGTTCATACCAGCTTTTCTCATCTCAATCAGTTCATCATATATCGTCATTATTGCCTTTCACTTGCATGACAAAATAGTGTGGATAATAATAATAGTGCACGTGCATTGGACTAAGCTGGAATCTGCAAGCATTCAATTCATGGGAGAAGACAAGGTAATATGGGCTCTTTGTTAGATCAACAATAATGCATATAAGAGCCACTCAACATTTTCATCATGGTCTTCTCCTCTAGACCCCCAAAGGAAAGAAAAGAAACAAAACTATTTACACGGGAAAGCTCCCAACAAGCAAAAGAAGACCGAGAAATAATTTTGGGTTTTGTTTTTAATTACTACTATTACAGGCATGGAAAGTAAACTAACTAAAAGATGCAACTATTTTTTTTGATTTTTCTTAAGGTTTTTCAAACACACAAGAAGAAAGCTTAAAAAGAAAATAAACTAGCATGGATGATACAATGAAAAAGTATGAGCATCGACAACTGGCATGAGTGTGTGAGCATGAATGTAATGTCGGTGAGAAATACGTACTCCCCCAAGCTTAGGCTTTTGGCCTAAGTTGGTCTATGCCCATGGATCAAAACTGTAGTTGGGGTCGTACTGAGAAGGGTCCTCAGATTGCCCACTGGCTGGTGATCTCCTCTGGATTCCACTGTTAAACAGACTGACGGTGAGGGTCAGATGATGCTCCGGCTCTCCAGCTGACATCTGGCTCCGGTAGGCAAGAATGGCCTCCGGCAGAACAAGGTATATGCCTGAAAATATGTTGAACAAAGAGGGCGCAGGCAAGGTAATAAACTCACAATAATTTTTGTTAAATATCAATTTATATTTGAGTGTCTTATTCTTATCCTTAACAATAAACTCATGTGCTACCATACTCTTATAACCTAGAGCAATAGGAGGCAGCAACTTTTCCTCTTTCTCGTAATGCCTGATAGGTATGTTAAAGTGTGCAGCAAGGCGCGAGGCAAAGATGCCTCCGAGGACAGGGCCCTTAGTACGGTTAAGATTTAACCGTTTAGCAACAATAGCGCCTAAACTGAAAGTAGTTTCCTGAAACAAGGCATGGCGCAAAATAACAATATCAGGGGCACTAAGGTTTCCAAAGTTCCGGCGACCAATTAAGCATCTACTAGCAAATATGGCGAAGTAACATAAAACAGGAAAGTGCATGCTAGTGATTCTTGCATCGGAAACTTTCCTCGTTTCCCCTACAACAATCATATCAATAAATCCCTCCACATCAATACGATGTGGTTCTTCGATGCTGCCCTCAAAGGGTATCAAACAGTCCTAGCAAAAATCATGAAGTGACATCTCCTTGTGCTCATCATATAAATAAAATTCCACCGAAGGTGGTGATCTCCTAGCATGGAAATGAAAATTTTGCACAAAGATATTGGTGAGTAAGAGGTACTGTTCATGCTGGTTGCGGAGGAAGGCGGTGAGGCCTGCATTCTCAGCCAAATGATAAAAATCTTCATGAATCCCAGCTTCTCTCAAGAACTCATCACAAGGCCATTCACACGGCCGAACCTCCGCAGTACGAGGAAGGTTATACTTGGGCTTCTTGTTCTCTTCACTTTGCTTATCCTTCGAGCTTCGGCTCGATGAGCCCCTCAAAAATGTCTTCATCTTTTTCTGAAAATTTCTGAAATTTTTAGTAACTTGAAATAAAAGTGAACCAAACTCAACAAAATTGATAGCAACTACTCCTACAAGTGCCTATAGGCTATATCATGCATTAAAAATACTCTTGACCACATAAATTTGACATGCAAGCTCAAGAACAGGGTCACCTACGCAGCAAAAATTTGCAATGAATAAAGCACTAGAACAAAAAATAATTGGACCATTGGAGGAGTCACATACCAAAGAACAATCCCCTAAAGCAGTTTTGTGAGAGGAGCTTTGAACAAGGAGATCGAAAATGGCAGCAAGATGAGCAAGAACTCGGGTTTGAGCTGGCTAGTGATTTTTTCTGGAGCAAGACAAAGTGTGTGGGTGAAAGGATAAGTGGAGGGGATCCACGTGGGGTCCACAAGGCAGAGGGTGCACCCTACACCCTCGTGGGCACGTGGTGAGTCCCCCTGGTGTGTTCTCTGTGCCAGATATTCTCAAATATTCTAGAAAAAATCATATTTAATTTTCAGGGCATTTGGAGAACTTTTATTTTTGGGATATTTTTTATTGCAAGGATAATTCAGAAAACAGACAGAAAATGCTATTTATACTTTATTTAATATAAATAATAGAAAGTAAAAAGAGGGTACAGAGAGTTGTGTTTTCTAACTTCATCCATCTCATGCTCATCAAAAGGAATCCACTAACAAGGTTGATCAGGTCTTGTTAACAAACTCATTTCGAATAACATGAAATCGGAGAATTTTCGAATAACACTAGGTTACCTCAACGGGGATATGCACGTCCCCAACAATAAGAATATCATATTTCTTCTTGACAGTAGGTAGAGGAAATCCAAAACCTCCAATAGTAATAGTTGAGATTTTTCCAATAGAATTGATACTGTGGACTTGAGGTTGTTTCCCCGGAAAGTGTACCGTATGCTCATTACCATTAACATGAAAAGTGACATTGCCTTTGTTGCAATCAATAACAGCCCCTGCAGCATTCAAAAAGGGTCTTCCAAGAATAATGGACATACTATCGTCCTCGGGAATATCAAGAATAACAAAGTCCGTTAAAATAGTAACGTTTGCAACCACAACAGGCACATCCTCACAAATACTGACAGGTATAGCAGTTGATTTATCAGCCATTTGCAAAGATATTTCAGTAGGTGTCAACTTATTCAAATCAAGTCTACGATATAAATAGAGAGGCAAAACACTAACACTGGCTCCAAGATCACATAAAGCAGTTTTAACATAATTTCTTTTAATGGAGCATGGTATAGTCGGTACTCCTGGATTTCCTAGTTTCTTTGGTATTCCACCCTTAAAAGTGTAACTAGCAAGCATGGTGGAAATTTCAGCTTCCGGTATCTTCCTTTTATTTGTAACAATATCTTTCATGTATGATATGTCTCCAACGTATCTATAATTTTTGATTGTTCCATGCTATTATATTATCTGTTTTGGATGTTTATGGGATTTATTAAACACTTTTATATTATTTTTGGGACTAACCTATTAACCTAGAGCCTAGTGTTAGTTTCTGTTTTTTCCTTGTTTTAGAGTATCGCAGAAAAGGAAAATCAAATGGAGTCCAATTGACCTGAAACTTCATGGAACTTACTTTTGGACCAGAAGAAGCCCACGGAGTATCGGAGATGGACCAGAAGAGTCTCGGGCTGCCCACGAGGGTGGGGGGCGCGCCCACCCCCCTGGGCGCGCCCCCTGCCTCGTGGACAGCCCGGAGATCCACCGACATACTTCTTCCTCCTATATATACCCATATACCCTAAAAACTTTGGGGAGCACAATAGATCGGGAGTTCCGCCGCCAGAAGCCTTCGTAACCACCGAAAACCAATCTAGACCCGTTCCGGCACCCTGCCAGAGGGGGAATCCCTTTCCGGTGGCCATCTTCATCATCCCGGTGCTCTCCATGATGAGGAGGGAGTAGTTCTCCCTCGGGGCTGAGGGTATGTACCAGTAGCTATGTGTTTGATCTCTCTCTCTCTCTCTCGTGTTCTTGGTGGTACGATCTTGATGTATCGCGAGCTTTGCTATTATAGTTGGATCTTATGATGTTTCTCCCCCTCTACTCTCTTGTGATGAATTGAGTTTTCCCTTTGAAGTCATCTTATCGGATTAAGTCTTTAAGGATTTGAGAACACTTGATGTATGTCTTGCATGTGCTTATCTGTGGTGACAATGGGATATCACGTGATCCACTTGATGTATGTTTTGGTGATCAACTTGCGAGTTCCGTAACCTCGTGAACTTATGGATAGGGGTTGGCACACGTTTTCGTCTTGACTCTCCGGTAGAAACTTTGGGGCACTCTTTGAAGTTCTTTGTGTTTGTCGGGTTTCGGGTTCCGGCAGACCCTTGAGGTTCGAACACTGGGGTACGCACGGAGATCTCTCCCCTACCGATCTACGTCCGATCCTCTCGTGCGAACTAAGATGAAAACGATGAACAACACAAGAGACACGGTGTTTATACTGGTTCGGGCCACCGTTGTGGTGTAATACCCTACTCCAGTGTGTGGTGTGGTGGATTGCCTCTGGGGCTGATGATGGACAGTACAAGGGAAGAACAGCCTCGCGAGAGGTGTTCTTGAGCTAGTGCGATGAACTTCTAGGGTGAGTTCGTTCGCCTCCCTCTCTCTCTGCTGGGGTTCTACCAGATCTCTCCAGGGTGTCTCCTACTCTGTGGTGGCTAGCTCTATTTATAGAGGCCATGGGCCTCTCCCCAAATAATGAGCGGGAAGGGCGCCAACAATTGGCCATTTCAAAGGGGAACATGTAGTACAAGTTATCCTGACCAAAGGTGGTCTTCGGCTGCCAAAGGCACTGACGATGACGCCGTCTTGGGCTCCATGGTGACCTCCGTCCTGCCGTTCGGCTGGTCTTGGTCTCGTTGCACCAGAATGGTAACCTTTGCCTGATGCCTTGGCCTGTGCTTACCCCCTTTGCACCAAAGGGGAAACAAGGACACTGCGCAGGCCGGCGCCTGCCTGGCGCCCGCCTGGTCTCGATCGTCATGGCTTGCATCACGGGTTCCTCGCGAGGTACCCTTGCCTTGATCTCTCCGCCTCCTCGCGAGCCTGCCTGATGAGGCTGCCTCTGAGGAAGCTTCCTGTCATCCGCCCCGCGAGGCTTGGCCCCTCGCGAGGGTCTTGAGCTTGAGCTGATGAAGACGGGTCGCGCTGGGCCCCCGCTTGAGCCACGCCGCAGGCCACAGGCAGGCAAGTCTGGGGACCCCCGTTCCCAGAACGCCGACAGTAGCCCCCGGGCCCAAGGCGCGCGTGGGCTTGGCATAGCAGAGAAGCGAAGGGGCAAGCGCGAAGCGCCGCGGGCCCTAACAGCCTGCGGCCTTGGGCGCCGCGTGGCGGTTGATTGGGCATGGGCGTGTGCACTTCCCACGACGCCTCGGCAACTGCACGACTTGACAAGTCCCTGCATGCAAAGATATGGGTCATGATTACCTGAGGTCATGGTGCTCGGCGGTTGGCCTTCCCCGGCTATAAGTACGGGGCTGCGTGAGCTTCGCCGGTTCACCCCCTTTCCGTCACTCCTCCTCTTCTTCTTCCTCATCCTTGCTTCCTCTTGCACCAATGGCACCGATCCGCCGGTTCTCAGCTGAGGAGAAGGGAAAGGCCCCCAGGGAGGGTCCTG
Organism: Triticum urartu; assembly: GCF_056163025.1. Lineage (NCBI taxonomy): Eukaryota > Viridiplantae > Streptophyta > Magnoliopsida > Poales > Poaceae > Triticum > Triticum urartu. The sequence goes on along the minus strand of NC_141873.1, from coordinate 504,256,597 downwards.
ACCCCCTCCCGCCGAAGAAGTGGCCAATCCTTTGTCACCGGGACGAAGGCGCCTGGCAGGTGGTGTCGAGGCCGTGGTACGAGCGGCCGTCGCCTAGGTTTCCGCTGCCCTTGCATGCCCGCGTCGTAGGCCCCAGGGGGGAGGGCGCTGAGCAACATCGACAGCATCGCCGCCGACGCTAGCGAGTCATAGTGGTGCACGTCGTCCCCCCTGGAGTCCACGCGGAGCGCTCCTCTCGCGAGCTTGTGCTTCACACCACCATGCCTCCAACTTCGTGGATCCGCCTTCCTCCCTCCTTCGCCTTCGAGATGCCGCCGAGCAGGGCCCTGGAGCTCTGGCTGCAGCACGCCAACTGTGGCACCCCTGCAACTGGAGCGGAGGTCACGGTCGTCGCTCCGGGCAAGGTCTTCATGACCCGGGGCTGGGGTGAGATTGCCCGGGTCTGTCGCGTGGACGGCGCCTTGGTGATCCATCTTGAATACGACGACGCCTCCTTGATGTTCTTCAAGGTCTTTGATGCAGAAGGACGCCGACTGGAATGCTGCCCTAAGGGAAGCGGCAGTGGTGACAAACTGGCGAGGACCAGCCCCGCCCGTTGGTCCTCCTGCAGCTCCTCAGGCAGCAGCGGAGGGATTGTGGGCTTCAGTGGCTCCCCCGAACTCCTCGTGACCCCGGAGATGAGTGACGACAGCTACGAGCCTCCGAGCTCGCGCCGCGCTCGGAGTGAGGCAGCTGCATCGGGCCGCCGACGCCACTGATCTGGATGGGATTGGCGCCGGCACTGGGCAACCCACTGTTGATGATGGCGTCACCTGGGGAGGTGCTAGCAAGTAGCATTCCTTAGGGTTAGCACCTTTTTGTTCCCTGCAAGGAATTAAAGCAACACCCCGCGAGGGTATGTAAGGCGTCTGCCGTGCTTTTGTAATTACTATATCCTTAATATGAATTGGCGTGAGGTGTCCGTTCTGTTCCAGCTAAGCTCCCCCTTTCTATCCTCACGAGGACTTGGCGCTCTATGCTGACAGGTACCAGTCCCCAGGCAAGCTTCAGCCGTCGCTGGTATGCCAGGTCGCGATGCTGTGGTCAAGGCCAGGAGGTGAGCGGCCCGAGGTCCGGTAAGAGCCCCCGAGTCGCGATGCTCGGGAGGTCCCCTTTAGCGCTCAAGCAATCCTTGCTGGGCGAGAAAAGAAGGTAGCATCGCCATGACAGAGTTGCACTGGGCGGGGATTTAGCGCTGCGTTGGTCTAGCTTTTGCGACGGCGCGACTTATCTTGTGTGTCTGACGTAGTTCCTCGGAGAGGCGCCTGGCCCGAGAGGCGGTGGTCGAGGTACTGCTGGGTTAGGCCCTCGCGAGCTTCTTCCCACTCCCCCGCACTTTCCTTAACGCTCTACGTCCTCAGGTCCCGGCCCTCGAGCGAGCTCAGCCGCCGCTGGTATGACAGGTCGCGATGTCGTGGGTCAAGGCTAGGGGTGAGGGCTGGAGAGCCAGTAGGAGCCCATGAGTCGCGATGCTCAGGTACCCCCCTTTTAACGTGCAAGCGGTCCATGCTGAAGAGAGGGAGAGAGAGCTCACGATGCCTCCAATGTTGCTCCTGGAGTAGGTCCTGCAGACCAATCATGAGGAGAAACAAGGCCTATCGTTACGGTCGCCGGCCAACCTATGGTCACTCCGAGGGAGCGGTCAGGGCACTGAGGGCCTGGTGAGGTGGCGCCGTGCGGGGCTGCCACGGCCAGAGCTCGACCACTCAGGTTTATCAACGATGCAGGGACAGACCCGTGCGCACGCGCCGTGCCAGAGCGAGCGGCTCTTCAAATAGGCATCGATCGAGCAGGTGATTAGGTCAGTTATGTTAAGCACATAGGAGGAAATCCAATTTCAAGCAAGCGCAGGTAAAAGCAACCGCCGCCGGGTCGGGCCCGAGCGGCGTGTGGATGATGCAGCCCGAGGGGCGCCCCCAACAAGGTAAATAAAGAGCATAAACAAAATGGATACATGCCGCGGGGATGGACCCACGCGGCCTAGGAATGGTGCAGCCCTATGGGCGCTCCCAGCTAAAAGTAGAACTCTGAAAGATGTCACCTGGTGTTGTTGAAGACGAAGTGATGCTGAGGAAGTGAGCGATGCGCGGTGAAGATGTCGGCCTTCATGATCCCCCAGGCCCAGGGGCCTCGGGAGGCTCCGGTGGCACGTGCAGGTCTTCGGGGACCATCGCCACCTCCACCAGGACCACGCGATGCCTGACCTCCTAAGCCTCCAGAATGCTCCTCAACAAGCGCTGATGTGCGGCGACCGCGCTCGACAGGCCGAAAGGCATGCGAACATAGCTGTGGGGTGGTCCCATGCAGCGCCCTACGACCGAAGTAGGCCTGGGCGTTCGGTATAAACCGAAAATTCGGTTTCTACCGTTCGGTTTTTTTGTAAATTCGGTTAGCAAAGCTGAAAACCAGAAAAGGCAGCTCCAAAGAGCTAACCGAAAATTCGGTTAACCGAAATTTTCGGTTTGGCGTTCGGTTAATACCGTATTTATTGAGGGCGCCAAAATATTTCAGCTGTGCGCCTAGACTCCTTCCACCTGTGCTATTATATAGCCTAGCTATCCAAGTCCTTTTTCATGGCCGCCCGAGGTGGGACTAAATCAACAACTGGCGGCGCCTCGAGGCTCTTTTTTTAGCACATGAAGTCACGAACAAACTATAGCCGGCCTCATTACACGTGAAGCCCACAACAGCTTATCATACTGGGCCTTGCATGCAAGTCGTTGGATCGGCCCTTGGATTTCCTTTTTTGTCACGAACGCATGTGCGGGAAGCTACCTAGATGGTTCGCGAGAGAAGCTGATTTCCCTGTACGTTCACGTGTCCTGGTATGTTCGGTATTCTTTTTGGTTAACCGTACTAACACCGAACATACCGAAGTAAGTTCGGTTAGTAGAGATGAAAACCGAATTTTTCTGTAGAAACATTAAAAACCGAATTTTCGGTTATTTCGGTTTCAGTATCAGTTCGGTCTTCGGTTCCTCGGTTTTTATGCCCAGCCCTAGGCCGAAGGCCATAGGCGCTCCTAGGACGCAGCTCGGTTGAGCCCTGGTACGTCGACGCAGACGCGCAGTCCTCCATCCTTGCCTGGATGTGGGGCCACGGGAGGTAAGCGGCGGCCGCCGCGCATGACTCTGGACTCTTGTAGCTCTTGGGTGTTCCTTGCGATGAACTCCTGAGGGTTTGGTCTCCTTTGACTTGTACCTTTCTGAGGGAAGTGTGCCTGAAAGCACCCCTCCAAGTGGTGTCCGAGCGCCTCCCCCGCGACCTTGGCAAGGTCGGTGGCTCTCCAAGAGAGAGCCCCCGAGCCCTGCCTGAGGAGGGCGCCGGGCGTGCCTTCCTATGCACGAGAGGGCGGTGCTCCCTGATCGGGCGCGAATCCTGATGCGATACCTCCGGAGGTGCCTGCTTCCTTGTGGCTCTGGCCAGGTGAGGTCTTCTTCTTCTTGAGGGTCGCCTCGGGAGGACTCCCGCTCCTGCGATCTGGGTCTTCGATTGCTGCGGCTTGGAACGCACGCTCGAGCGAGCACACTGCGTCCCTTTCTTCACAGGGTACGGTGATGACTCCACCGCTTCCTAGCATCTTGAGGACATTGTAACCATGGTGAGTCACTGCCATAAACTTGGCTAGGGCTGGGTACCCGAGGATGGCGTTGTACGGCAGGCGGATGTGAGCGACGTTGAAGTCGATGAGCTCGGTGCGGTAGTTGTTGGGTTGCCCGAAGGTGACCGGAAGGCGAACCTGCCCAATTGGAACAATGGAACCATCGGTGACTCCTGAGAAAGGCTTGGTCGGCTGAAGCTGGTCGTATGGCACTTGGAGATTGTCGAACGTCTCGACGGACAAGACATTGAGTCCTGCTCCGCCATCGATGAGGGTCCTGGTGACCTGCACGTTGCTGATGACTGGGGAGCAAAGCATTGGGAGGACTCCGGCCGTTGCCGCACACTTGAGCTGGTCTGCGGAACTGAATGTGATCACGCACGAAGACCACCTGAGAGGGCGCGTGGCCTCAAGCTTCAGAAGGACTGCATTTACCTCGCGAGCAAACTGCTTGAAGATGCGCTATGAGGCTGGGGCCTGGGCGCCGCCCAAGATGCAAGGAATTGCATGCAGCTCTTGGAAGCCCCCAGCCCCATCGTCTTGGTGCTGGTCTTCGTTCCTCCTTGGTGGAGGCGGCAGAGGAGGGAGGCCTGCATTGCCGTGGGGACGGTCCTCACGAGGCTGGTCCCTCCAGACTCCCTCACGAGGCTGGTCCTGCTAGTGATCCTCGCGAGGGCGGTCACGCCATCCCTGGCGAAGGCCACGGTCTTCCCATCGTCCATCGCCTCTTCCTCCTCCTCAGCCATAGCCCCTATCGTTGCGCTCTGGGCGTCGGCCGATTCGCCCATCTCACACGGCTCTGAGCTCTTGACATTCATTGGTGTTGTGGGTGTGGAGATCGTGGTACACGCAGTACCATTTGCCCTTGGATGACTCAGGCTGATCCCTGCCTCGCTTGGTGTCCGGTTCCGCTGCTAGCACGACAGCCCCCTTGCGCTTCACGTCCTTGGCCTTGAGCTTCTTTTCTTCCGGGTCGGCTGCCGGGAGCTCGAGGAGGGAGAGACGCCCTTCCTTAGCCCTGGCGCACTTGGTCGCCAAGTTGAACAGCTCCAGGGATGTGCACAGGTCTTCATGGATTGCTAGCTCTTCCTTCATCTTGACGTCGCGCACGCCGTCGGAGAAGGCTGAGATGATGGCTTCTTCAGTCACCTTGGGGATCTTGAGGCGAGCGTAGTTGAAGCGCTGGATGTACTTCTGCAGTGTTTCTCCTGGCTGTTGCTTGATGCGGCGCAGGTCGCTCACGGCCGGGGGCCGGTCGCGAGTACCCTAGAAGTTGGTGATGAAGCGGGTGCGCATCTCGCTCCAGGAGAAGATCGTGCCGGGCGCTAGGTTCAGGAGCCAGGTGCGGGCACCGTCCTTGAGCGCCATGGGGAACCAATTCGCCATGACCTTCTCGTCTCCGTTGGCGGCTACGATGCCCAGCTCGTAGAGCTGCAGGAACTCCGCGGGGTCCGCTGTGCCATCATAGCGGGGAGGGAGGTCAGGCTTGAACTTGCCTGGCCATGTGATGCCGTGCAGCTCGGGGGTGAAGGCGAGGCAGCCCGCCGTGGCCACCGGCGCCCTTTGCTGGTGCTGGACTCGTTCTTGTGGGTCACCACGCGCCGCCACTGGGAGCAGCGCGGGGTTTTGTCGTGGAGGCGCAGGGGCGCGATCTTGGCGCGCCGGCGCTGGGAGCACGCGAGCACCTTCCCGGGGACGTGGGATCTCTTGGCAGCTCCCTTCGTGCTGCGTAGGCGCCGGACGTGGAGGGTCTTGCCCTCGGGCTGCGCGCCTTGGAGCCAAGGCACCTTCTTGGGGAGGAGGCGGCGGAGGCGCCTCCTGATCCTCGCCCCCTGCACGCGACGGAGGGCGAGGCAACGAGAGGGACCGCAAGCGGGAGCCCCCTGCGGCACTGACGAGCTCGGTGATGCGGGCGAGCCAGTCCTCATAGAGGTCGTCGATGGGGCGATAGTGCAGGAGCTCCCGCACCAAGAGCAGTGAGGCGTGCGCATCCATGGGTGCGCGACGGGCGTGGGACGACGAGCCAGCTGGAGTCAGCGACGTGGTGGCAGTGCGGCCATCCCGCCGCACCGAGGGGTGCTGGGACGAGGCCTGCCGCTCGTTCCCTGCCGGGCCGGTGACGGCGTTGGCGGCGGGCGACGGGGAACGACGAGGGGGGCCGATGACAGGCGCCGTCTAGGCGACGCGAGCGGCGTGAGCAGCCCGGCGCTCGGCGCGAGCCTGACGAGCGCCAGCCATGGACACGATGGAAGATCACACGCGAACAACGGAAGGAAGATTCCGGCGCACCCCTACCTGGCGCGCCAAATGTCGGGTTTCGGGTTCCGGCAGACCCTTGAGGTTCGAACACTGGGGTACGCGCGGAGATCTCTCCCCTACCGATCTACGTCCGATCCTCTCGTGCGAACTAAGATGAAAACGATGAACAACACAAGAGACACGATGTTTATACTAGTTCGGGCCACCGTTGTGGTGTAATACCCTACTCCAGTGTGTGGTGTGGTGGATTGCCTCTAGGGCTGATGATGGATAGTACAAGGGAAGAACAGCCTCGCGAGAGGTGTTCTTGAGCTGGTGCGATGAACTGCTAGGGTGAGTTCGGTCGCCTCCCTCTCTCTCTGCTGGGGTTCTACCAGATCTCTCCGGGGTGTCTGCTACTCTGTGGTGGCTAGCTCTATTTATAGAGGCCCTGGGCCTCTCCCCAAATAATGAGCGGGAAGGGCGCCAACAATTGGCCATTTCAAAGGGGAACATGTAGTACAAGTTATCCTGACCAAAGGTGGTCTTCGGCTGCCAAAGGCACTGACGATGACGCCGTCTTCGGCTCCACGGTGACCTCCGTCCTGCCGTCCGGCTGGTCTTGGTCTCGTTGCACCGGAATGGTAACCTTTGCCTGATGCCTTGGCCTGTGCTTGCCCCCTTTGCACCAAAGGGGAAACAAGGACACTGCGCAGGCCGGCGCCCGCCTGACGCCCGCCTGGTCTCGATCGTCATGGCTTGCGTCACGGGTTCCTCGTGAGGTACCCTTGCCTTGATCTCTCCGCCTCCTCGCGAGCCTGCCTGATGAATGAGGCTGCCTCTGAGGAAGCTTCCTGTCATCCGCCCCGCGAGGCTTGGCCCCTCACGAGGGTCTTGAGCTTGAGCTGATGAAGACGGGCCGCGCTGGGTCCCCCGCTTGAGCCACGCCGCAGGCCGCAGGCAGGCAAGTCTGGGGACCCCCGTTCCCAGAACACCGACAGTGTTGGTTGAATAGATGAATCTGAGATTGTGTGATGCATATCTTATAATCATACCCACAGATACTTGAGGTGACATTGGAGTATCTAGGTGACATTAGGGTTTTGTTTGATTTGCGTCTTAAGGTGTTATTCTAGTACGAACTCTTGAATAGATCGATCCGAAAGAATAACTTTGAGGTGGTTTCGTACCCTACAATAATCTCTTCGTTTGTTCTCCGCTATTAGTGACTTTGGAGTGACTCTTTGTTGCATTTTGAGGGATAGTTATATGATCCAATTATGTTGTTATTGTTGAGAGAACTTGCACTAGTGAAAGTATGAACCCTAGGCCTTGTTTCAACGCATTGCAATACCATTTGTGCTCACTTTTATCATTAGTTACCTTGCTGTTTTTATATTTTCAGATTACAAAAACCTTTATCTACCATCCATATACCACTTGTATCACCATCTCTTCGCCAAACTAGTGCACCTATACAATTTACCATTGTATTGGGTGTGTTGGGGACACAAGAGACTCTTTGTTATTTGGTTGCAGGGTTGCTTGAGAGAGACCATCTTCATCCTACGCCTCCTACGGATTGATAAATCTTAGGTCATCCACTTGAGGGAAATTTGCTACTGTCCTACAAACCTCTGCACTTGGAGGCCCAACAACGTCTCCAAGAAGAAGGTTGTGTAGTAGACATCAATGTAATTAGCATAAGGATTCATTTTAAGTACATCAGTTAAACGCATACGCAAAAATATAGGTCTAATCATTTCAGCAAAGCGCTCAAAATCCTCATCATCCTTTTTCTTGGATGGTTTAGGAGGAAAAGGCATGGGTTTCTGAACCCATGGTTCTCTTTCTTTACCATGCTTCCTAGCAACAAAGTCTCTCTTATCATAACGTTGATTCTTTGATTGGGGTTATCAAGATCAATAGTAGGTTCAATTTCTACATCATTATCATTGCTAGGTTGAGCATCAACATGAACATCATCGTTAACATTATCACTAGGTTCATGTTCATTACCAGATTGTGTTTTAGCATCAGAAATAGAAATATCGTTGGGATTCTCAGGTGTGTCAACAACAGGTTCACTAGAAGCACGCAAAGTCCTATCATTTTTCTTTTTCTTCCTCTTAGAAGGACTAGGTGCATCAATATTAATTCTCTGAGAATCTTGCTCAATTCTCTTAGGATGGCCCTCAGGATACAAATGTTCCTGACTCATTTTACCACCTCTAGTCACAACTCTAACAACATTATCATTTTTCTTGTTGTTTAATTCATTGAGCAAATCATTCTGGGCTTTAAGTACTTGTTCTACTTGAGTGGTAACCATAGAAGCATGTTTACTAATAAGTTTCACCTTTAACACTAGCCATATAATCACTCAAGTGTTCAAGCATATCAACATTGCATTTCAATTGTCTACCAACATAAGCATTGAAGTTTTCTTGTTTAACCATAAAGTCATCAAACTCATCCAAGCATTGGCTAGCAAACTTACTAAATGGAATTTCACATTTATCAAATCTATAGAGAGAATTTACCTTTACTACCTGTGTCGGGTTATCAAGACCATGTATTTTTTCAATAGGTGGTAAATTCTTAACATCTTTAGCTTTAATACCTTTTTCTTTCATAGATTTCTTTGCCTCTTGCATATCTTCAGGACTGAGAAATACAATACCCCTTTTCTTCGGAGTTGGCTTAGGAGTTGGTTCAGGAAGTGTCCAATTATTTTCATTAGTCAACATATTATTCAATAGTAATTCAGCTTGATCAACAGTTCTTTCCCTAAAAACACAACCAACACAACTATCCAGGTAATCTCTGGAAGCATCAGTTAGTCCATTATAAAAGATATCAAGTATTTCATTTTTCTTGAGAGGATGATCAGGCAAAGCATTAAGTAATCGGAGAAGCCTCCCCCAAGCTTGTGGGAGACTCTCTTCTTCAATTTGCACAAAATTATATATTTCCCTTAAGGCAGCTTGTTTCTTATGAGCGGGGAAATATTTAGCAAAGAAGTAATAAATCATATCCTGGGGACTACGCACACAACCATGATCAAGAGAATTAAACCATGTTTTAGCATCACCCTTTAATGAGAATGGAAAAAACTTAAGGATATAATAGTAGCGAGTTTTCTCATCATTAGTGAATAGGGTGGCTATATCATTTAATTTAGTAAGATGTGCCACAACAGTTTCAGATTCATAGCCATAAAAAGGATCAGATTCAACCAAAGTAATTAACTCAGGACCGACAGAGAAATCATAATCCTTATCAGTAATAAAGATAGGTGATGTAGCAAAAGCATGGTCATATTTCATTCTAGCATTCAAAGACCTTTCTTTAAGCTTAGCTAATAATTTCTTAAGATCAGATCTATCATTGCAAGCTAAGAAGTCTCTAGCAGTTTCTTCATCCATAACATAACCCTCAGGAACAACAGGCAATTCATATCTAGGGGGAGAATCTTCATCATCACTTTCATCAATATTATCAGTTTCAATAGTTTCATTCTCTCTAGCCCTAGCAAGTTGTTCATCAAGAAATTCACCTAGTGGACCAGTAGTATCAAGCATAGAAGTAGTTTCATTATAAATATCACGCATAATAGAAGTGGCATCATCAATAACATGCGACCTATCGGAATCAATGGCAGCAGTAGGTGTCGCAAGTTTACTCAAAACAGAAGGTGAATCAAGTGCAGAGCTAGATGGCAGTTCCTTACCTCCCCTCGTAGTTGAGGGAAAAATCTTGGTTCTTTGATATTTCAAGTTCTTCATAGTGATAAGCAGATATAAATCCCAAATGACTCAAAGAATAGAGCTATGCTCCCCGGCAACGGCGCCAGAAAATAGTCTTGATAACCCACAAGTATAGGGGATCGCAACAGTTTTCGAGGGTAGAGTATTCAACCCAAATTTATTGATTCGACACAAGGGGAGCCAAAGAATATTCTCAAGTATTAGCAGCTGAGTTGTCAATTCAACCACACCAGGAAACTTAATATCTGCAACAACGTATTTAGTAGCAAAGTAGTATGATAGTAGTGGTAATGGTAACAAAAGTAATTTTTTTTGGTTTTATAGTGATTGTAACAGTAGCAACAGAAAAGTAAATAAGCGAAGAACAATATATGAAAATCTCGTAGGCAATGGATCAGTGATGGAGAATTATGTCGGATGCGATCAATCATGCAACAGTTATAACATAGGGTGACACGGAACTAACTCCAGTTCATCAATGTAATGTAGGCATGTATTCCGAATTTAGTCATATGTGCTTATGGAAAAGAACTTGCATGACATCTTTTGTCCTACCCTCCCGTGGAAGCGGGTCCTATTGGAAACTAAGGGATATTAAGGCCTCCTTTTAATAGAGTACCAGACCAAAGCATTAACACATAGTGAATACATGAACTCCTCAAACTACGGTCATCACCGGTAAGTGTCACGATTATTGTCACTTCGGGGTTAACAGATCATAACACATAATAGGCGACTATAGACTTGCAAGATAGGATCAAGAACTCACATATATTCATGAAAACATAATAGGTTCAGATCTGAAATCATGGCACTCGGGCCCTAGTGACAAGCATTAAGCATAGCAAAGTCATAGCAACATCAATCTCAGAACATAGTGGATACTAGGGATGAAATCCTAACAAAACTAACTCGATTACATGATAAATCTCATCCAACCCATCACCGTCCAGCAAGGCTACGATGGAATTACTCACGCACAGCGGTGAGCATCATGAAATTGGTGATGGAGGAAGGTTGATGATGATGATGGCGACTCCGGAGCCCCGAACGGACTCCAGATCAGCCCTCCCGAGAATGTTTAGGGCTTGGCGGCGGCTCCGTATCGTAAAACGCGATGAATCCTTCTCCCTGGTTTTTTCTCCCCGAAAGTGAATATATGGAGTTGGAGTTGAGGTCGGTGGAGCGTCAGGGGGCACACGAGGCAGGGGGCTCGCCCAGGGGGTAGGCGCGCCCCCACCCTCGTGGACAGGGTGTGGGCCCCCTGACGTGGATTCTTCTTCCAGTATTTTTTATATATTCCAAAAATAATCTCCGTTGATTTTCAGGTCATTTCGAGAACTTTTATTTCTGCACAAAAATAACACCATGGTAATTCTGCAGAAAACAGCGTCAGTCTGGGTTAGTTCCATTCAAATCATGCAAGTTAGAGTCCAAAACAAGGGCAAAAGTGTTTGGAAAAGTAGATACGACAGAGACTTATCAAGCATCAACACTCATCGGACCGCATACATCATTATGTATTATTTCCAATAAGTCTGTTGCTCGTTCCATTGTTCCAGAGAACGGAGTCTTAGTCATCTTGCCCATGAGGCATGGTGACAGTGTCCTGGACTAGGGGGTACTCACCATGTCGTCTCCCGACCAGTGGGTCAGGCCGAGGACCCCCATGACGGTTCACTAATGGGCCAGTTCGGACAGTCGATGACATATACGAGGAAGATTCCACGAGACTTGGTGATAAAGACAAGGACTCCTCTCCACCGACGTATTCGACTAGGACTCTTGTTATACTAGGCCTCTGTTATGTTATATAAGACGAGGCCAGGCTAGTTGATAGATTATTATGACATTATTCATCATACCCTCAGGTTTTAGACCACAACATATGATCTCGAGGTAGATCGACTCTGTACTTGATACTCCATCAATATAAACAAGAGCAGGACGTAGGGTTTTACCTCCACCAAGAGGGCCCGAACCTAGGTAAAACACCGTGTTCATCGTCCCTATTACCATCGATCCTAAATCCAAAGCTCAGGACCCCCTACCCCGAGATCTGCCGGTTTTGACATCAACAATGGTGCTTTCATTGAGTGTTCTGCTGTGAGATAGACAAAGGATCAATGGCTTGCCTATAGATCAACTCCGACGTCGGCGTCTTCGTCGCCGGCTCGACTGGTCACCTTGGTTTGACCAAGGACTGTGCCCTGCCTCCAATCGTCATGTTTGGATGAGGGCCTTCATCAAACATCAACTCCGATCTCTATCATGATCAAGGAGGAATCATCCTTGAATCTCGGGAGCTCAACGTCAACATTGCCCTCGGGCGACCGTGCTGTTCTTCCAGACAACAAACTTGTATCCGCTGCCACCACCTCCTTGAGCATCGCTTTGACGATTCCTTCGGCGGAATTGTGCAGAATTGAGTCTACAACAACCCTGTAAAATTTCGTCGCGTTCCGATGGAGCAATCTCCGCTGATCTCTGATATACCGGAGCCCTATTGAGTCTGGACGGGAATCAGGAAGCGTTTAGGGCGTGGTCTCCAGAGGCCAGCTCGGAGGTTATTTGGAAGATCCAGCCGTTCATCTGATGCGGAATTTCCATGTCTAGCACCTCTCAATATTTCAGCTCGATCCGACCGTTCAAACTTCGGAAACCTTCCGATTAGTGCATCACTTTTCGGATCTGTTTTCTGTGTGAATACGAATCCGACCTGAGTTCATCTCTCTTCATGAACGAGATATTGGACAACCTTTTTGGAAGAATCTCTTTCTTGGGTATTGCATTTTGTTTCCGAACACATGCTCACAAATTTTGCTCCTTTTCGGAGATAATCTTCACCGTCATGCTGGTGTCAAACCAGTACGGCAATATTGCTTCACGATTGCCGACCTGCACTAGACACGTCGTTGCTTTATTGAGCCGAGCTCAACTTCTTCGGATCATCATCTCGGCGAGCCGAACAAGAGTTCGGAATCGCAAAGTATAAATCATCACCAACATCGCCACCCCATGGATCACACGGAGCGGGCACACCGGCATCGCCGCATGGTCATTTCATCAAGCCGGCATTGGCCGCGTCACAAATTATGACCTGCGTTGACATGGCCGCACTATTGCTTCTTCAAGCCGATGTCCATCATGCCAAACTGCTTCAACACCTCGGCTGACACGGCAGCTGTAATGTCTCCTTACCGACCTACTTCGACACCTTGGCTGGATCGGGAACTTTGCTATTTTTTCATCAACATTATCTGATGACCCACAAGTATAGGGGATCTATCGTCGTCCTTTCGATAAGTAAGAGTGTCGAACCCAACGAGGAGCAGAAGGAAATGATAAGCGGTTTCCAGCAAGGTATTCTCTGCAAGTACTGAAATAAGTGGTAACAGATAGTTTTGTGATAGGATAATTTGTAACGAGCAACAAGTAACAAAAGTAAATAAGGTGCAGCAAGGTGGCCCAATCCTTTTTGTAGCAAAGGACAAGCCTGGACAAACTCCTATATGATGTAAAGTGCTCCCGAGGACACATGGGAATATCGTCAAGCTAGTTTTCATCACGTTCATATGATTCGCGTTCGGTACTTTGATAATTTGCTATGTGGGTGGACCGGTGCTTGGGTACTACCCTTACTTGGACAAGCATCCCACTTATGATTAACCTCTATTGCAAGCATCCGCAACTACAACAAAAGTATTAAGGTAAACCTAACCATAGCATGAAACATATGGATCCAAATCAGCCCCTTACGAAGCAACGCATAAACTAGGGTTTAAGCTTCTGTCACTCTAGCAACCCATCATCTACTTATTACTTCCCAATGCCTTCCTCTAGGCCCAAACAATGGTGAAGTGTCATGTAGTCGACATTCACATAACACCACTAGAGGAGAGACAACATACATCTCATCAAAATATCGAACGAATACCAAATTCACATGACTACTAATAGCAAGACTTCTCCCATGTCCTCAGGAACAAAAGTAACTACTCACAAAGCATAAACGTTCATAATCAGAGGGGTATTAATATGCATATAGGATCTGAACATATGATCTTCCACCAATTAAACCAACTAGCATCAACTACAAGGAGTAATTAACACTACTAGCAACCTACTAGCACAAATCCTGGACTTGGAGACAAGAATTGGATAGAAGAGATGAACTAGGGTTTTGAGATGAGATGGTGCTGATGAAGATGTTGATGGAGATTGCCCTCTCCCGATGAGAGGAGCGTTGGTAATGACGATGGCGATGATTTCCCCCTCCGGGAGGGAAGTTTCCCCGGCAGAACAGCTCCGCCAGAGCCCTAGATTGGTTCCTCCAAGGTTCCGCCTCGTGGCGGCGGAGTTTCGTCCGAGAAGATGGCTTATGATTTTTTCCCATCGAAAGACTCCATATAGCAGAAGATGGCCACCGGAGGGCCACCAGGGGGCCCACGAGGTAGAGGGGCGTGCCCAGGGGGGTAGGGCGCGCCCCCACCCTCATGGGCAGGGTGTGGCCCCCTGGTGAAGTTCTTGCTCTCAGTATTTTTTATATATTTGGAAAACATTTTCCGTGAAGTTTCAGGACTTTTGGAGCTGTGCAGAATAGGTCTCTAATATTTGCTCCTTTTCCAGCCCAGAATCCCAGCTGTCGGCATTCTCCCTCTTTATGTAAACCTTGTAAAATAAGAGAGAATAGGCATAAGTATTGTGACATAATGTGTAATAACAGCCCATAATGCAATAAATATTGGTATAAAAGCATGATGCAAAATGGACGTATCAACTCCCCCAAGCTTAGACCACATGTTTAGAGATAGAGGTGTCGATAAAAATAAAATACGGACATGAGGGCATCATGATCATTCTTAGAACAACAACTTATATAATTCTTGTCATATAATCTCTAATGCTAGAGTAATAATTCAATCACAATATCAAGTAAGAATCGTAAACTTCATTGAAAACTAACAAACTACAATCTCAGTCATTGAAGCAATTGCAATTTATCATAACATAGGAAAGAGTCAATGTATAAGAGCTTTTCAGCAAGTCCACATACTCAACTATCATATAATCTTTCACAATTGCTGACACTCACGCAATACTTATGGGTATGGAGTTTTAATCGGACACAGAGAAAGATAGGGTCTTATAGTTTTGCCTCCCAACATTTTACCTCAAGGGTAATGTCAACAGTAATAGTTCATGAAAACTCACATCCAATTAGCCATATATACCAGGATCTTTCCAACATATTGTGCTTGCCAAAGGATAAAATGTAAAAAGGAAGGGTGAAGATCACCATGACTCTTATGCAATGTAGGAGATAAAAGTAAAAGATAGGCCCTTCGCAGAGGGAAGCAGAGGTTGTCATGCGCTTTTATGGTTGGATGCACAAAATCTTAATGCGAAAGAACGTCACTTTATATTGCCACTTGCGATATGGACCTTTATTATGCAGTCTGTCGCTTTTATTACTTCCATATCACGCGCTCGTATAAAGCTGATTTCCTCCACACCAATCAATCATACATATTTAGAGAGCAATTTTTATTGCTTGCACCGATGACAACTTACTTGATGGATCTCACTCAATCCATAGGTAGATATGGTGGACTCTTATGGCAAGACTGGTTTATGGGTATTTGGAACCACAAGTAGTATCTCTACTTGGTGCAATGAATTTGGTTAGCATGAGGGGGAAAGGCAAGCTCATCATGTTGGAAGATCCAAGACAATATAATTCATCTCAGATGTAAGAAAACATGACCCATTACGTTGTCTTTCTTGTCCAATGTCAACTCTTTAACATGTCATATTTTAATGAGTTCTCACAATCGTAAAAGATGTCCAAGATAGTATATTTATATGTGAAGACCTCTCTTTCTTTATTACTTCCTATTAATTGCAACAATGACCAAAACTGTGTTTGTCAACCCTCAATAACTTTTATTCATCATACTCTTCTATGTGAGCTCATTACTCTCCATAAGACTCACATGATCTCTTTGTTTCTTTTTATTTCTTTCTCTTTTCTTTTATTCACTTAGGATCATGGCCAAATAATCAAGCCCTTGACTCAACACTAATCTTTATTATGTAGCTCACGGACTCGATTACATAGAATAATAATAAAGCAAAAGTCACAACTAAATCATACTAAGAACTTTTATTCTACTAGATCAAGATATTACCAAAAGGATCGAACTAAGAAAAACGGTAAAGATAAAAGTGATGATGATACGATACCGGGGCACTCCCCCAAGCTTGGCAGTTGCCAAGTGGAGTGCCCATACCCATGTGATTATGTCTCCTTTGTTGGTGAAGAAGGTGGGGATGTTGATGATGGATAGTCGCACATTGAGCATAGGAGGCCTTCTAACTTGCGGATAATGCCCTTGAGTGCGATGATATGCTCCTTCAACAAAATATTTTCATGTGTGAGATACTTATTTTGTATACAAGCTAACTCAATCATCTTGAAAGCTTCGATTTCTGTTGGGGTAAGAAGATTGTGATCCAGTTGAAGGGTGTCTTCTGTTGCCGGAACTTGGTCCTCCATGGCCTTCTTGATCCCTTCATCCTTGTTGATCTCCATGGGTTCTTCTCTCTTCAGCTCTATCTTCATTAGCCAAGCATCGTTGCCCTCATGGTTGGAGGAGGAGGGAGATGACATAGTGCCTGGCCTTGACAATCCTGACAGAAAACAGCTCGAAACAAAGACAGGAGATTTTTGCGTCATACGGGAGTCAAAGCCCCCGGGAGATTATATAACGAATTTTTACTGACCAAAATACGTGTCGTGTATGAAAATGGAGTCCGGAGAGCACACGAGGTTCCCACGAGGTAGGGGGCGCGCCCAGTAGGGTAGGGCGCGCCCTCCACCCTCGTGGAGCCCTCGTGTCCTTCCCAGACTGCTGCTTATTTTTCTATTTTTCTAAACATTCCAAAACGGAGAAATATTGCCTTAAAATTGTTTTGGAGTCGGTTTGCTTACCGTACGACATACCTATTCCTTTTCGGAGTCTGAAACGTTCCGGAAAGTGTCCCTTATGTATTCCTCCGGGGTTACGGTTTCAATAACATTGGTTTCAACATTTATGGGATAACCTGAGATATAATGTTTGATTCTTTGACCGTTCACCACCTTCAGATTTGTGCCTTTGGAGTTGTTGATTTTTATGGCACCGGAACGGTAGACCTCCTCGATAACGTAAGGACCTTCCCATTTAGAGAGAAGCTTTCCTGCAAAAAATCTTAAATGAGAGTTGTATAGCAATACATAATCACCTACATTAAACTCACGCTTTTGTATCCTTTTATCATGCCATCTTTTAACTTTTTCTTTAAACAACTTGGCATTTTCGTAGGCTTGGGTTCTCCATTCATCAAGTGAGCTAATATCAAATAACCTCTTCTCATCGGCAAGCTTAAAATCATAATTAAGTTCTTTAATAGCCCAATAAGCCTTGTGTTCTAGTTCGAGAGGTAAATGACATGCTTTTCCATAGACCATTTTATACGGAGACATACCCATAGGATTTTTATATGCAGTTCTGTAGGCCCATAATGCATCATTAAGTTTTTTGGACCAATTCATTCTAGACCTATTAACAGTCTTTTGCAAAATTAATTTGAGTTCTCTATTACTCAATTCTACTTGAACACTAGACTGACGGTGATAAGGAGATGCAATTATATGATTAACATCATATTTAGCAAGCATTTTACGGAAAGCACCATGAATAAAATGTGAACCACCATCAGTCATTAAATATCTAGGGACTCCAAAACTTGGAAAAATAACTTCTTTAAGCATTTTAATAGAAGTGTTATGACCAACACTACTAGTTGGAATAGCTTCTACCCACTTAGTAACGTAATCAACAGCAACTAAAATATGTGTATAACCATTAGAGGAAGGAAAAGGTCCCATATAGTCAAAGCCCCTGTCGGTGTACTAGAGTAGGGGTACCCTTAGTACCCCGAACTTGTGCACGGGCAGTCGTAGTACCCCCGCGGCAAGGCCTGCCAGGTGACCGCCAAGACCCTCCGCGGTTACTTTGAAGACCATTCAAGAACAAAGTACTCAAGACAAGACCCCGGCAAGAGGAGCTTGCCAGGAAGAAGGCAAGACCCCGGCAAGAGGAGCTTGCCGGGAAGGCCATCAGAAGCGTTCCAAGGCCCCGGCAAGAGGCGCTTGCCGGGAAGGCCGTCCGAGGAATTCCAAGGAACTTGCCGCGGCGCGCTTCGCGCCCCGGCAAGGCCCGGTGAGCGACAAGCTCCCGGAAGCGACAAGTCGACGGCCGCGGCAAGGCGCTTGCCGCGGCAAGCCTCCACTCCTCGCCCGCGCTCCAGCACATCCACCCACGTGTTGCTCCGGGGCCCCTCCCGAGCGCACGTGGCAGGAGGCTGTGCAGCTAGGGGCGTGCGGTGGCACGCAGGCGCTGACAAGACAACCACCGTGGCAAGACGGTGGCGTCCCTAGCGGTCCCTTTCGGTGCTGTCTAGGCGACACAGACGGGCATTTAATGCCCTTGTCCCCTGCCGTCAGGGTTAGGTATGATAACACTGTAGCAGCTAGCTGTGCCTACTACAGCACCTAGCTGCGCCTACCCACGGCACCCTTTCCATTTTTGCCCTTGGCCCCCGTTGCTCTATGTCGGTAACCCCTTGAGTATAAAAGGAGGCCCGTGAGCAACGTAGAGGGGGTCGGCCACCTCGAGAGCCCTCGCGAGGTTCAGCAATTCCACACACTCACGCTCGCTCCCGAGCTAGAAATCAATACCAATCCACAAAGCAGGAGTAGGGTTTTACGCATCCTTGCGGCCCGAACCTGGGTAAATCGCTCGCGTGCTTCACCTCGATTTACCCCTCGCACGACCAACCGCCCGCTTGCTTCGCCTTGATCTGCTCTTTGCGCAACCTCCGCCCCCCGCTGAACCAAAAGGGACCCGGTTCGCCGGTCCCATAGGTGCCCGTGGATCAGAAACCCCAGCCTCCCTGGCGTGCCAGGTAGGGGGCGTCGATGTTGTGTGAATCAGATCTGGCGTTCTTGCGGGCTAGATCTTCATCATCTCCATCAACATGCCGCCGAAGAAGAAGGTTTCGGGGGCAGCTGCTCCGTCCGCGCTGAGTCACCCACCGCCGGAGCAAACGGATGGTGGGGCAGGCGCCGGCGGAAGGGCACGCATCGACGAGGGAACTCTTGGTGCTGCCAGGTCCCAGGACAAGGCTGCGCTGCCCATCGGCGGCGTGGCCGGCTCCCACAACGACCGGGCGCACTCCAAGACCTCGGCGTCCGTGCATGCACCGCGCCCATCCCAGGAGGCGCGGGACCGGCAGCGCCATGGTACTCACGGTACCATGCGCTCGCTGGATCAAGATCGAGCTGGCGGATCTCGGAGTGCCCAAGGTCACCATGCACGTCAACACACCCATAACAGATAAGTTGCCAAAGCCTGAGCAACCAGATCTCTAATTTTTTGAGTTATCTCCCCTGGATCGGCTCACCTTGTATGAAAAGCCTATGCGCGGAGGAGCCGACTCGTAGCTGGCTGCGCACTTGCGTTGTTTCGAGCTTGCTCAACAACATTAGGTGAGCTGCGGCTGGTTGCTACACTAGCCGCGCCCTTGCATTGTTTCGAGCCTGCTCAACAACGTAAGTTAGCTGCGGCTAGTTGCTACACTAGCCGCGCCCTTACTTTGCTTCGAGCCCCGCTCAGCAACTTAAGTGAGCTGCAGCTGGCTGCGACAAGGTTTCTTGCCGGTAGCGGCACTGCCAGTTCCGCGCTCAGCGCTCGCGGTCTGTATGCCTGCGCCGACAAGTTCCCTAAAAGCGTGGGGTAAAAACATACAAAGTTGACGCCGGAATGGGAAGGCCCTTACCGGGTGAAACGAGTCACTGGGCCCGTCCCCGGCCGCCCTGAGACCGAAGATGGCATCCCAGCGAGCAACTCCTGGAGCATCGAGCATCTTCGTGAGTTTTACCCGTAAGGCGCGGTTGCCGGAACCCGTTCCGGCAACCACCTCTTGTACAAAGTCTTGCCGCTGTTGCATGTAATCCTTTGTACGAGGCCGGGCGCAGATCCCGTGCGCAGTAGAGCCCGCGTGCTCCGCACATTTTGTCGATTTTATGCTTTCTAATTTCTGGCATATATGATCTGACATTTGTGCAGCACCAACACCACGGCAAGCGCTGACGAGCTGCTAGGCTCTCTATCTTTATTTTCTCTTCTTTCTTTTCTTCCTTCTTCCAAGGAAAGAAAGGATCCCTCGCCCACAAGTTTGCCGGGGGGGAAGGGAGAAGAGAAGGGTATGGACCAGGCGTCGTTCAAGAATTTCGTCTTGCCGGGAAGCAAGCGACAGAAAAGCTAAGTTGCCAAAGTTTGAGCAGCCAAATCTTTTAAATTCCAAGTTATCTCCCTTGAACGACTGCACTTTGTATGGGAAACCTGTGCGCGGAGGAGCCAACTCGTAGCTGGCTGCGCACTTGCGTTGTTTCGAGCTCGCTCAACAACATTAGGTGAGCCGCGGCTAGTTGCTACACTAGCCGCGCCCTTGCATCGTTTTGAGCCTGCTCAACAACGTAAGTTAGCTGCGGCTAGTTGCTACACTAGCCGCGCCCTTACTTTGCTTCGAGCCCCGCTCAGCAACTTAAGTGAGCTGCAGCTAGCTGCGACAAGGTTTCTTGCCAGTAGCGGCACCGCCAGTTCCGCGCTCAGCGCTCGCGGTCTGGATGCCTGCACCGACAAGTTCCCTAAAAGCGTAGGGCAAAAACATACAAAGGGAGGAGTCAAGTAAAGGGAATAACATTGCAATGGCTACCCAGAAGAAAGTTATATTACAAAATAGCTTGTCGCAGCTCTAATAAATGTCTTCTATGACATAGCTAGCAGCGACAAGGAAAGAAGGAAGCCGGCGGCCTAGTCGACGCGGTCGCCCTCGACCCTCTTGATCCCGCTCACCTTGTCCACAATGGGTGCGACAAGGGCCTTGAGCTCTTCCTGATCGATATCAGGCGGCAAGGATCTGAGGACGTTGTGGAGGCGGAGGCCTGGATTGCGGAAGGCCACCTTCATCAACACCTTCTGAAGGGCTCCCGCGCAGATCTCGCGCGACTCGTCGGCCAGCCGCTTCGGGATCTCATCCCGGAGCCGCTGGAGCACCGTTGCCACGCCTTGGAAGAACATAGTGAGCTTGGCGCTAGGTTGGAGGTTCTCGTCGGAGGAGTACCCGAAGTCCTCCACCCCCAGCTCCGCCAGCTCTTTATCGATGTCCCCAGCAGCGTTCACGAGGCTCTCTGTCCAGTGCTCCACCGTATCCCTAAAGGCGTTTTGGGTGGTGGCAGCACTCTCCAGCAACGCCTTGTCGGCATCGATCTCCTTCTTCAAGGCCGCCTCCCGCTCCTTGGCGCCGTCCAGCGCCTTGGTCAAAGCGACCAGCCTCGACTCGAGGGCGGCGTTGGAGTCCTTGGCGGCGCTGAGCTCTTCGCCATATGCTTTGCGGTCAGCCTCCAGCTGCACCACCTTCATCTCCAGCACCTTTTTGGCGGCCTCGGCAACGGCGACAGCGTCCTCCGCTTGCTTGAGGGCCCCGCCCAGCTTCTCCTCGCGCGCAGCAAGCTCCTCCTCGTGAGCGTCGAGGTCGACCTTCCGCTGCGCCTGCTCGCCCACCTCCGCGGCTAGCTTCACGGCGGCAAGTCGCTGCAGCTCTTCGGCTTCGGCCTTCTCGAGGAGAAAGGCCTTCTTCGCCTCAACGAGCTGCTCCCGCTCCTCTGCCAAGGATCGGACGGCTTCCCGGTGGAAACCCGCGAGCTCGTCTGCGCGCTTCTCAATGTCTGCTCCCGCCTTCGCGACAAGCGCCTCGCGGGACTCCAGCTTGGCTTGTCGCGCGCGGTAGAGCGACATCAACTTGCGCAGAAGCCGCTCCTCCTCGGGCTCGTCGCTGCTGCTGCTTGGCACGTCGACCAGCTTCAACCCCGCGGAGGCCAGCACTTCTCCGTCGAAGATCTCCCCCTTGACCGGCGCCCTGGGGCTCGAAGCCCAGGGGAGGTTGATAAAGACGCCTTCGCCGGCCTTCAAGTAAGCACTCGGCTGGGGCTCCTCGGTGCTTGGTGTCGCGGCTCCGGCGGGTGGGTCGGCGGTCGGCGCAGCGCCTGGCGCTCCTGCGGCCCCAGGGCCGTCAGTACGATCGCCAGATTCCTCGCCAGTTGCTGCGGCACCAGCCTTGGCGGCCTCGGCGCCGGCGGCGTCTCCAGCACCGGCAGCTTCGTCGGCGGCAACCTCTGTCACCATCCGCTCCCCAGCGGATGGATCTGACGGCCGGCAAAGGGGAGAAGAGTTAAGCAAAATCCAACAAAAACTCAAGAAGATCAGAAGAAGAGCCCAAGGGAAATTTCGAAGCAAGAAGATTACCTACGCTGGGCTCGGCGGCCATGGTCTCTGCCGCTGGGGGGATGCTGGAGCCGTCCCTTGGCAGAGAGCTTCCCCTTGCCGGAGAGCCACCCCCTGCCGGAGAATCTCTTGCCGGAGAATTTTCCCTGGGCGGCGTAGTTGAAGCAGATGGCATGCCGGGGGCTGTCTCCGGACGCTCCTGGTGGGGCTGCTCCGCTCCTACGCAAGTCGACAAGCAGATATCAGCAAAGACAAGTACCCATGCGCGCCTCACCGCGGCAAATAGTTCACACACTTACGCCGGGGGCTGCCATGGAGGAAAGTCGCCAGGTCCGGCAAGGTTGTCTCGGATGCGCCACCTGTTGTCGCAATGGGCACGTCCTCGACGATGACCGCCGGGGCCTTAGCTCTCTTTGCCGCTCTCTGGGCCAGAGTCCTAAAAAGGAGCAGGTTCAGGGAAAAGCAATCGAGAAACAAGAACAACAACAAGAACCGAAGAAATGCGAGTGCAGCAAGAGAGGCTTACTCTTCTTCATCCTCTTCGTCGGAGCTCAGCGCAGAGAAGTCGAAGCCCGACGCGCTCCCAGAGCGAGGAGGCAGAGGAGAAGTTTCCCTTGGCCGCTTAGCAGGAGCAGTGGTGGTGGCCTGAGAAGACCCCGCCCCGGCTGTCGGCGCGGCACGGGAAGCGGCAGGGACCAAAGCGGTGGTCCGGCTGGACCCCGCTCCAGTCGCCGTCATAGCACGAGGTGCTCCCGCGGCAACGGTGTTTGCCGTGGTCGACCGCGTCACGCGGCGTGGCGACTGTTGACCCGCTTGCCACTCCGCTGCGTCGCCAACCCCGCGGAGACGCCTTCTGGGCGGCGTTGGGGGCTCTGCTTCTGGTGGGCTGTCCGGAGGCAAGGAGGAAGAGGAGTCGATTTGCCGCGAGCTGCCCGTATCCTTGGCAGGCTCGCCCGGATCGCCGTCTTGCCCGGCAAGCCCCTCCTTGCCGGCAGGCTCCCCTTGCTCGCCACAGCTCGCCACTTCTGCCGCGTCTGCTTCCGCGGTGGTGAACCCAAACTCGCCCGCGGCTGCGGCTACCGCCGCCTCCTCCAGCCTGGTGGCGATGCGCGCCATCTCCGCGTCAGTGGTGTCACGGGTGAGGCCGTCTTTCTCGTCAAGGCGGACAGCCACTTCCACCAAGTTGTCGAAAAAGTGCTGCACGACCTCGTCGGCAGGCTCCTGCCAAGTTGGCACAATCCCGTGCGAGTCGCATTCCGGCATCATTGCACGGATGCGGTCGAGCGCAGAGTTGTTGCACAAAGGCACGACGCCCCCCGGCAACCTGAACACCTCGGGATGCTGGGGGTCATACCTGAACAGCTCCTGCAGCATCGCGTGGAGTTCTAGAACTGTGAAGTTGTAGTTGAGGCCCGGCCGCAGCCTCATAATGTCTGCTGCATTCTTGAACTCCCAAGTTGGCCTCCCCCGCTCTTGCAGGGGGGCGATGCGGCGGCGAACGAAGTCTGCGCCAACCGCGCCGACAGTGAGCCCGGCATTCCGGAGACGCAGGATCCTGGTGACAGTGATCCCCAGCCTGTCGTCCTCCAGGGCCAGGTCGCTCCAGTCGTCGCCGCGTGCCACCGGGGTTTGGCGCTGGGCGGTGAAAGGCTGCGGACTCTCCTCGACAATCCAGCACCAGTCAGCCCTCCACTCCTCCCACTTGCCGCGGAACTCTCCCTCCAGATAGGTCTCCTTCTTGCCGGGCCTCGAGATCCAGGCGATCCCGCCGGATAGAGGCTCTCCTCTCTCTACTCGAGGAGTGAAGAAATGGCGGAAGAGGGCCACATTGGGAAGAACTCCGACAAAGTTTTCGCAGAGATGCGCAAAAACTGCCATCGTCAGAACGGCGTTGGGGGTGAAGTCGAGGAGGTGGAACCCATAGGTGTTCATGACATCGCAGAAGAAATCAGAGAAGGGCGGGCAGAGCCCGCAATAGAAGAACAACGCGAAGAAGGCATACCCATTTGGGGCAGTCTCACAGGCGGCGGCAGGGAGAACTCTTGTGCGCGGATGCGCGCGCGTCTCCGCCGACCAGAACAGAGAATAGTCCGCCTTCAGCTCCATCGCGCCGAGCCTGGGGGGAAAACAGCCCGCGTCTTCCGCAGCGCCGCGAGCCGATGCGCCTCGGTCGTCTTCACGGTCTTCCCCCTGTCGGCTTTCGGAGCCATGGCGGAAGCAGTGGAGGGGGTCGACGGCGTTGGTGGTGCTGGCGGCGGCGGAGGGCGGAGCGCTGCTCTCTCTCTCTGCTTTGGGGAAGCGAGAGGGCGGCAGAGATTTCCGAGATTGGGAACGGCAACGGGCGAATGGGCCAACTGCCCCCGCTTCCCCTGCTCTTAAAGGGGGAAGGGGGCGGACGTTCCGCATTTCGAGAGAAGGAACCCCCACGATCTCCCCCATGACGCCGCATTCAACGCGTGCCGTTCGGGGGGAGGGCGCGGGGGAAGCGGAGGAAGATTCGGCGTGACCTAGATCGCGCGTGCCCGTGCACTGTTTTGGGCCTGGCCCAACAGCGCTCGGCACCGTGTCTGGCCCAGGCCCGGGGGCTCCTGTCGGTGTACTAGAGTAGGGGTACCCTTAGTACCCCGAACTTGTGCACGGGCAGTCGCAGTACCCCCGCGGCAAGGCCTGCCAGGTGACCGCCAAGACCCTCCGCGGCTACTTTGAAGACCATTCAAGAACAAAGTACTCAAGACAAGACCCTGGCAAGAGGATCTTGCCGGGAAGAAGGCAAGACCCCGGCAAGAGGAGCTTGCTGGGAAGGCCATCAGAAGCGTTCCAAGGCCCCGGCAAGAGGCGCTTGCCGGGAAGGCCGTCCGAGGCATTCCAAGGAACTTGCCGCGGCGCGCTTCGCGCCCCGGCAAGGCCCGGTGAGCGACAAGCTCCCGGAAGCGACAAGTCGACGGCCGCGGCAAGGCGCTTGCCGCGGCAAGCCTCCACTCCTCGCCCGCGCTCCAGCACATCCACCCATGTGTTGCTCCGGGGCCCCTCCCGAGCGCACGTGGCAGGAGGCTGTGCAGCTAGGGGCGTGCGGTGGCACGCAGGCGCTGACAAGACAACCACCGTGGCAAGACGGTGGCGTCCCTAGCGGTCCCTTTCGGTGCTGTCTAGGCGACACAGACGGGCATTTAATGCCCTTGTCCCCTGCCGTCAGGGTTAGGTATGATAACACTGTAGCAGCTAGCTGTGCCTACTACAGCACCTAGCTGCGCCTACCCACGGCACCCTTTCCATTTTTGCCCTTGGCCCCCGTTGCTCTATGTCGGTAACCCCTTGAGTATAAAAGGAGGCCCGTGAGCAACGTAGAGGGGGTCGGCCACCTCGAGAGCCCTCGCGAGGTTCAGCAATTCCACACACTCACGCTCGCTCCCGAGCTAGAAATCAATACCAATCCACAAAGCAGGAGTAGGGTTTTACGCATCCTTGCGGCCCGAACCTGGGTAAATCGCTCGCGTTCTTCACCTCGATTTACCCCTCGCACGACTAACCGCCCGCTTGCTTCGCCTTGATCTGCTCTTTGCGCAACCTCCGCCCCCCGCCGAACCAAAAGGGACCCGGTTCGCCGGTCCCATAGGTGCCCGTGGATCAGAAACCCCGGCAGCCCCAAACATCAAATGGTTCAATAACAAGTGAATAATTCATAGGCATTTCTTGATGTCTACTAATATTACCAATTCTTTGACATTCATCACAAGATAAGACAAACTTACGGGCATCCTTGAAGAGAGTAGGCCAATAAAAACCAGATTGCAATACCTTATGTGCAGTTCTATCTCCAGCATGGTATCCTCCATAAGCTTCGGAGTGACACTTGCGTAAGATCTGTTCCTGTTCATGCTCAGGTACACAATGTCTAATAACACCATCTACTCCTTTATAAAGATGTGGGTCATCCCAAAAGTAATGCCTCAAATCATAGAAGAACTTTTTCTTTTGCTGGTATGTGAAACTAGGTGGTATAAACTTAGCAACAATGTAATTAGCATAATCAGCATACCATGGAGCAGTATGAGAGGCATTTATGACATTTAATTTCTCATCGGGGAAGCTATCATCAATAGGTAGTGGGTCATCAAGCACATTTTCTAACCTAGACAAGTTGTCTGCAACGGGGTTCTCAGCTCCTTTTCTATCAACAATATGCAAATCAAATTCTTGTAGTAAGAGAACCCATCTAATAAGTCTAGGTTTAGCATCTTTCTTTTCCATAAGATGTTTAATAGCAGCATGATCAGTGTGAATAGTTACTTTAGAATCAACAATATAAGGTCTAAAGTTATCACAAGCAAATACAACTGCTATGAATTCTTTTTCAGTAGTAGCATAATTTCTTTGAGCATTGTCTAGAGTTTTACTAGCATATTGAATAACATTTAGTTTCTTATCAACTCTTTGTCCTAGAACAACACCTACAGCATAATCACTAGCATCACACATAATTTCAAAGGGTAAATTCCAATCAGGTGGCTAAACAATAGGTGCAGAAATCAATGCTTTCTTAAGTATTTCAAATGCTTCTACACAATCATCATCGAAGACAAATGGTATATCTTTTTGTAACAAATTAGTCAGATGTAACACCCTCGATGCGGCTATATCTCCCACGTGTCGAAGCACGACTTAGAGGCATAACCGCATTGAAAGCAATGTCGCAAGTGAGGTAATCTTCACACAACCCATGTAATGCATAAGGGAAAAAGATACATAGTTGGCTTACAATCGCCACTTCACACAATTACAGGAATAAAGCATTACAACATCCAAATAAAATCAAGGTCCGACTATGGAACCAAAATAAAAGAAGAACCACAAATGCGACAAAGGTCCCCGATCGACCCCAACTGGGCTCCACTACTGATCAACTAGAACGAAGCAAGACAAAGGACAAGATCTTCAACGAGCTCCTCCTGAGCTTGGTTGCGTCATCTGCACGGACTCATCGGCACCTGCAAGCTGGTTTTGGAAGTATCTGTGAGTCACGGGGACTCAGCAATCTCGCACCCTCGCGATCAAGACTATTTAAGCTTATGGGTAAGGTAGAGGTACGAGGTGGAGCTGCAGCAAGCGACTAGCATATATGGTGGCTAACATACGAAAATGAGAGCGAGAAGAGAAGGCAAAGCACGTACGAGAAAGTATGATCAAGAAGTGATCCTAAAACAACCTACGTCAAGCGTAACTCCAACACCGTGTTCACTTCCCGGACTCCGCCGGAAAGAGACCATCACGGTTACACACGCGGTTGATTCATTTTAATTAAGGTTAACTTCAGGTTTTTCTACAACTGGACATTAACAAATTCCCATCTGCCCAAATCCGCGGCCACGGCTTTCGAAAGTTCAAATCCCTGCAGGGGTGTCCCAACTTAGCCCATCACAAGCTCTCACGGTCAACGAAGGAATAGACCTCCTCCCGAGACATTCCGATCAGACTCGGTATCCCGGTTATACAAGACATTTCGACAGGGTAAAACTAAACCAGCAACACCGCCCGAATGTGCCGACAAATCCCGATAGGAGCTGCACATATCTCTTTCTCGGGGCACACTCAGATGAGCCAGACGTCGGGTAGGCCAGCCCAGAGTTACCCCTGGTAGCCCCGGACATTGCTCAGTTGGACCAACACTCAGAGGAGCACTGGCTCGGGGGGGGGGGTAAAATAATGATGACCCTCAGGAGCGCGACTCCCAAGGGAAAAGAAAAGGCTAGGTGGCAAATGGTAAAACCAATGTTGGGCACTGCTGGAAAAGCTTTACTTAAGGCGAACTGTCAAGGGGTTCCCATAATAGCCCAACCGCGTAAGGAACGCAAAATCCCGGAACATAACACCAATATGACAGAAACTAGGGCGGCAAGAGTGGAACAAAACACTAGGCGAGAGGCCGAGCCTTCCACCCTTTACCAAGTATATAGATGCATTAATATAACAAGATAAAATAATGATATCCCAACAAGTAAATAAAGGTTCCAACAAGGAACGGCCTCCAATCTTCACTTGCAACTAGTAACGCTATAAGAAGGGCTGAGCAAAGCGGTAACATAGCCAATCAACGGTTTGCATAGGACATGGAGGGTTAGAGGTTTGACATGGCAATTTGGGAGGCTTGAAAGCAAGTGGTAGGCATCGTAGCATTCGCATAGCAAAAGAGCGAGCAATCTAGCATAGCAAAGATAGTAGTGATTTCGAGGGTATGATCATCTTGCCTGCAAAGTTGTCAGAGTTGACTGGATCCTCGAAAGCAAACTCAACGGGCTCCTCATTATCGAACTCGTCTCCCGGCTCTACCCAAACAAGACAAACAAGCAACAAGGACACAATCAACCACGTGCAAGGATCAACCAATATGATGCAAACATGGTATGCAATGCGGGATGCGAAGCGGGATGCATATGCAAGATGTGATAGGAAAAGCAAGATCCTGGCCTCAACTTGGAAATCCAAGTGTGCCACTGGAAAGATGAGATGAAATCTCTTGAAAACGATACAAACATCACCGGAATCGGAGTTACGGTTTGGAAATGGCAAGCAATTCAAATATGACCACGTTCTGCGATTTGCAGCAAGTATCCATCTAAATGCAATGAGATGAACATGCTACAACACCCAAACATGGCATAAAAATACATGGCAGGGATGCATTCATGATGCTTAACAAAAGTCTAGCACTGAGCTACGGCCAAAACATCCATTAACAGGTTCAAACAAGCATGGCAAAAATGCATATGGTGAACAGATCTCAGACTTAGTGAAATTAACACTTGTCTGGAATTTCAGATGAGATAGCACTCTTGGGAGCAACAATACTACATGCTACAGGACCTGAACATGGCAAAGTAAAGCATGGCATGGAGCTACTCAAAGAGCTTAACAGAAGTCCCTTAGTGACCTTGAGCCAAAAGGGATCAGAAAATACAATTGCAAGCATGTGAACATGGCAAAAGCATAATCAGATCACAGACTTAGAGAAAAACTGGAGCATGCAAAACAGATTTCAAGTAGGCATGTTTACGAGCTCGATGCACTCACTACAGAGCAAGTCATGACAATCTAAGCATACAACCATCATGAATACACAAAATGCAAGCTAGACATGGCAATTACAATAGCATAGCATGCATGGATCAACTACAACATCATCGGCAAAATCGCTAACAAGTAGATAATCTGCCCAGATTCACGAAGTAGCCAAAGTAGAGCTCGATTGACTCAAGCTAGGGTGCTACATAATTGCAAACAAAGACATGGATGGATAGAGAACTACAAGATTAACAAAACATCCTTACTGATCAGCCTCAGAAGAGGCACGGATCACTAGGAAACAACATGAACATATGGCCATATGAAATAAACAGCCCAAGGACTTAGTGGAATTACTAAGTCCCTGAAATCAGCACTACCAAGTGCCTCACTTTGCAAGCTCGTGCTAGTCACCACACACAACACAAAAATACATGGGTTGCACCTCTGGAAATATGGCAAAACCCTTAACAAAACATATGCAGAGCTCATGGGCATATCATGCACACAATAATCATGGATAAAATGACAATTATCTCAAGTAGCACTCTTCTAACAGCATTTCAGGCATCAAGATGAACTCAAATGAAAATGATGCAATGGAATGAAATGATGTACTCTTTGAGACGAACATTTTGATATGCTATATGCATGAATCGGAGCAACGGATGCAAAGTTACGATGCGATGAAAAGAGGCATATGAATCTGGGAATTTCGGGGACTTAGTGAAAACTTTACCCCGCGAGAAAGTCAACTGGACGAGATGGTGCGGGACGACGCGGATCCGGGACGGAGGACGCCGTTTGGATGGCGGAGTTGGTGGATCTGGTCCACCCCGGTCCAGATCCGGCCGGATCGGATCTCCGGCGAGGTGGCGCGAACTCCGGCGACTTGGCGGCGGCCGGAATGGGACGGCGGCGAGGCGAGATCACCGCGGCGGGGCGGCGGTACCGCGCCGGCAGGAAGGGGCGGCGATTGCTGGTGCCAGCGACGAGGGATCCGAGTCCCCGATGGGCGACGGCGCACGGTGACCAGCGCCGACGAGGTGGCGTGCGGCGGCGAAGGTCGCCGGCGGGGAGCGCTAGGCGGCGGGGAGCAGCGGGCGCGGGCCTCGCGCAGGCGGCGGCGGTTGGCATGGGCTTCGGCGGCGCGAGGGAGTGGCCGGTTAGCGGCGACGGGCGGCGCCAACGAAGGTGGTGGAGTCCGGCGAGCGGCGGCGGCCGGCCGTCGTTGGGCGAGACGAAGCGGGTCGGGCGGCGGCGAGATCCGGGCTTGCGCGGGCCCTGGATGGGCTCCGCGGGCCACGGAGGCGGCGCGAGGAGAGAGAGGGCACGGTGGTGACGTGGCACGACGTGGTTGGCTGCGGCGGGCGGCGCGGACATGTCCGGCGCGGTGGAGAAGTGTCCGGTGGCGCGAAGAGGACGAAGTTAGGGTTTCATCCGCGAATTTCGGGAGGGGAGCACATATTTATAGGTAGAGGGAGCTAGGAGAGTCCAAATGAGGCGCGGTTTTCGGCCACGTGATCATGGTCGAACGCTCTAGATGATGGAGAGGGTTTAGGTGGGTTTTGAGCCAAAATGGAGGGGTGTTGGGATGCAACACACATGAGGCCTTCTCGGTCCCTCGGTTAACCGTTGGAGCATCAAACGAAGTCCAAATGGTACGAAACTTGACAGGCGGTCTACCAGTAGTAAACCAAGGCCGCTTGGCAAGTCTCGGTCCAATCCGGAAATGTTTAATACCCACACTTGAAAGAAAGGTAGAAATGACCACCGGAGGAGAACGGGGCGCCGGATTGCAAAACGGACAACGGGGAAAATGCTCGGATGCAAGAGACAAACACGTCTGCAAATGAAATGCACATGATGACATGATATGCAATGCATGACACGCAAGCAATGACAAGGCAACAATAGCGAATAACTGGACGACACCTGGCACAACGGTCTCAGGGCGTTACAACACTCCACCACTACGAGAGGATCTCGTCCCGAGATCTAGAATGGCACCGGAGGGAAAACGGAAGAGAAAGAGAAGAGGTAAAACTAAGTTGCTCCTTTGACAAACGAGTGAAACCAAAGAACCTTGAAAGGTTAAACCATTTCGATAAAAGAATGCAACGGAGATGAAGAAGCTGAAAACACCCCGTTAGACAAGAGGGACAAGGGAGAACAACTTCGGGCAGCACTCCGATTGAAAAGAAAAAAGGAATTGAATAAGAACTTGACAAGATGAGGGGATACTTGATGAAAACAACAATACACTGCCTCCGGAACTATTGAAAGAATGGCACAATGGGTAAGAACGATTTCATGTAGCACTCCGGTTAAAAGGATAAGGACAAAAAGAACACGATACTGACAAAACAAAAAGATGGGTTGAAGAGAACAATGACACAATGCCTCCGGATCGAAAGAATGGAAGTTGTATCGACGGAACAAAAGAACGGAGAAGAAAACAACATCTTCTACCTCCGATGAGCTTGAAAAGCATCTTTAGGAGAAGGGTTGAACGGAGTTGTTGGAACAACCCACAACGAAAAGAGTAAACTTGATATGGTCTTATGGAACACATCTCAAAATTATGAGGTGACAGCCTGCCACTCATGGGAAAAAGAATTGGATTGGTAAGAACAAGGATAGGAGAAGCTTATCACCGGAAGGATATATGAAGAACTTGGATCCTATACGAGCACCATTATAGCAACAATCCTTAGAGAAGGCTTTAGGTGAAATATAACCCAAGATAGCTCCAATGACGAGATTGATGGATTTAAAGTACCTCATTTTTAACAACATGTGAATCATGAAACATGAACTCAAATTATCAAGAATGACATAAAACCACCTGAAATGATACGGTAGAAAGAATTGCACTTTGGAATGCAAAATGAAGAAAACTTGATCTCCTCTGAAAATAATCTCGATGAACACTTCGAGAAGGAATATAAATCCTTGATGAACCATCATGTAGAACCTTCATGAGAACTCCGGTAAACAAAAGGTAACGAAAAGAAAGAGAAGTTGAAAACACAAGGTAAAACCTTGTAATGATTTAGATGAATCTCCGTGGTGAAATAATTGAGAGAACTTGGAACTCCGGGAAAAGAAAGATGAACAAAAGAAATCAAGAATTTGATGAGGCTCCGGAATAAGGAATTAATCACTTGGATGAAACAAGAATAAGAATTACATTATGCTTATCCTTCACCAACTAAATTGATGACAATCAATGGATTTGACATATTACTTATTCTCGTAGAAAAGATTAAGAGAGATATAACATAAACTTGGGAAGGTCTTCAATGATCCACCGGTAGAATTTGAAAAGCACGAATGCATAGATATGATACACGAAGGAAGAAAACTCTTGAACGAACCACCGTAAGAATTAAAAATGAACAAAGAAAAGATAAGGAAGACACCGGGAAGAATTAGCAAATGAATGAAGATGCTTGAGAGAATTTAGACCCCTGAGAACGAAGAGATCACGAGCCGATTAGAGATCTCTTGAACGATGCACCGGTAGGATTGGAGAATGATAACTGAAAGCTGAGAATTAATAAATCTTCTGAAATGATGGGCTCCGGAGAAACAAACTAGAAAGACTCCTGAATTACTCCGGCTGGGTGAAAAGAATTCTCACAATCGAAAGCAATTATGAGAGGAAGGCAACAAGCTAGAATCACGAATCTTCACGAGAACGGATATGATTGAAGAGAAAATTATTCCTTGGTCTTTAAATGTTGAGAATGATGACGAGAAACACCACCATGAATAATTTAGACACTCCGGGAGAATCAAAAGCGAAGGGGTTCAGCCAACTATGAAAAGAATTTGAAAATTATCCTGGAGAAGACATTTGACTGATGATAAATCATTCTAACGTCAAACTCTGAAAAGAATTAGCGAATACCTCCGGGAAAATAAGAAGAGTCATGTAAGATCCTGGAAAAGACCTATGGGTTAGGGCCCACTCAAAAGAAACACCGTTGAAATGATTTAAAGAGAGAGATTGCACCGGTTGAGTTACATGGCTTGAATGAGATAACAATCTCGAAATAGGTTGAGCGGATCTTGGATGACAAGACGAGCCTTCTGAGATATCTTCAGCACTCCGGAACAATAGAATAGCGAGCGGTGAAAGATTATGAGGTGTACCGTTATGAGAAGGCATTTGAAACAAGGAAAAAGATATGACCAACACTGAAAGCTTGAATTGGTTCCACCGGAGAAGAAAAGATCGAAGAATACAACACTTGAAGCTCCATTAGAATCTTCATGAGAAACACCGGATAAGAATATTTATGGAAAAAATGGAGAGACTTCATAACCGATAAGATGGATACTCGATTAAGAAATCTGAGTCCTTAAAGAAAAATAAGGGAGGGAGGGTGGGAAAACAGAGACAACTTGGGATGGATGAACGAACACCGTTGAGAAAGTTGAGATTGGATCTTGTGAATGTTGAAGTGATCGGATCCACTTGAAGAGAGACACACCGGTAGAAAAGGATTGACATGACAATCTCGATGATCAAGAAGGATTGGTATCCACATAGAAATATGAGAACACCGTTTAGGAAAGGTATGGAATCAACATTTGACTTCGAAGCAACTCGAATACCACAACTAAAAACAAAACAAAGGATTGGCTTGCAGAATAAGCCGGAACAAACATATGATAGAGATTTCGTCCGAAGTTTTCGTGGTGGGGCCTACACGGGCTTGATCGTACAACACCATCATGTACAAGGCAGTGCACATGACATACGAAGCGTCCCCAAGTCGGCATAGCCAAGGACTCTTTAAGACACAACGAGACCACTGTAAAACTGACCGTGAATAGGTGGACCACTAGACGTCGAACCCCAATTTCATATCATACATCTGTCGGAAAGATATCCAAAGAGCTACTTGAATTCCCACCTATGAAACTCCCGAAACTTTCCGGTTATGCAATCAGGTGTTGGGGATACAGGGGAAGCATAATATCTCACCCAAACTAGCAAATCCTACATCCAACTGTACCCATCCTTCAACACATAACCAAGAAATGTTCGGAAATCGTCTACCTCAACCTTCGAAAAGCATCCGTTATACAAGTTATGGCGATACTCCCAAACTCCCGCCCCAGTACTAG
This sequence comes from Triticum urartu, assembly GCF_056163025.1. NCBI lineage: Eukaryota > Viridiplantae > Streptophyta > Magnoliopsida > Poales > Poaceae > Triticum > Triticum urartu. The sequence continues at coordinate 504,222,359 of NC_141873.1, read as the reverse complement.
GTGGCGTCGAGGTTATCTCACCAACGAACTGCATAACAGAGATTTTCGATGTCGGCGTACTAAACTCAGGTATACCAGAACTGCGACGATAAAATTACGACGACAACACCTCAGAGCTCAACTCCCCGGGACACTTCCACAAAACTCCTGACAGGAGGCACCAAGACAATGTTCTCGTCACAAAACCATCGGAACGATTCCAAGATACCCGCATGATCCTATTTTTTTTAGTGAAATTTGAGAAGAGAAGAGTCAAAACTCTACGTCAGGATGCCTTACCAGAGCGATGAAGGGACTGGGAAGTAAAAAGAATTCCTAAACTCTCCGATATGTAATTCCTAAATGACTCAAAACATTTTTCTAGACACAACTTGTCTGCTAAAAACGATCAATCAGTGGGGCTCCTGAGGTCGGGGAAGGCTCTGATAGCAACTTGTAACGCCCTCGATGCGGCTATATCTCCCACGTGTCGAAGCACGACTTAGAGGCATAACCGCATTGAAAGCAATGTCGCAAGTGAGGTAATCTTCACACAACCCATGTAATGCATAAGGGAAAAAGATACATAGTTGGCTTACAATCGCCACTTCACACAATTACAGGAATAAAGCATTACAACATCCAAATACAATCAAGGTCCGACTACGGAACCAAAATAAAAGAAGAACCCCAAATGCGACAAAGGTCCCCGATCGACCCCAACTGGGCTCCACTACTGATCAACTATAATGAAGCAAGACAAAGGACAAGATCTTCAACGAGCTCCTCCTGAGCTTGGTTGCGTCATCTGCACGGACTCATCGGCACCTACAAGCTGGTTTTGGAAGTATCTGTGAGTCACGGGGACTCAGCAATCTCGCACCCTCGCAATCAAGACTATTTAAGCTTATGGGTAAGGTAGAGGTATGAGGTGGAGCTGCAGCAAGCGACTAGCATATATGGTGGCTAACATACGCAAATGAGAGCGAGAAGAGAAGGCAAAGCACGTTCGAGAAAGTATGATCAAGAAGTGATCCTAAAACAACCTACGTCAAGCATAACTCCAACACCGTGTTCACTTCCCGGACTCCGCCGGAAAGAGACCATCACGGTTACACACGTGGTTGATTCATTTTAATTAAGGTTAACTTCAGGTTTTTCTACAACCGGACATTAACAAATTCCCATTTGCCCATAACCGCGGGCACGGCTTTCGAAAGTTCAAATCCCTGCAGGGGTATCCCAACTTAGCCCATCACAAGCTCTCACGGTCAACGAAAGAATAGACCTCCTCCCGAGACATTCCGATCAGACTTGGTATCCCGGTTATACAAGACATTTCGACAGGGTAAAACTAAACCAGCAACACCGCCCGAATGTGCCGACAAATCCCGATAGGAGTTGCACATATCTCTTTCTCAGGGCACACTCAGATGAGACAGACGTCGGGTAGGCCAGCCCAGAGTTACCCCTGGTAGCCCCGGACATCGCTCAGTTGGACCAACACTCAGAGGAGCACTGGCCCGGGGGGGGGGGGGTAAAATAATGATGACCCTCAGGAGCGCGACTCCCAAGGGAAAAGAAAAGGCTAGGTGGCGAATGGTAAAACCAATGTTGGGTATTGCTGGAAAAGCTTTACTTAAGGCGAACTGTCAAGGGGTTCCCATAATAGCCCAACCGCGTAAGGAATGCAAAATCCGGGAACATAACACCGATATGACGAAAACTAGGGCGGCAAGAGTGGAAAAAAACACTAGGCGAGAGTCCGAGCCTTCCACCCTTTACCAAGTATATAGATGCATTAATATAACAAGATAATATAATGATATCCCAACAAGTAAATAAAGGTTCCAACAAGGAACGGCCTCCAATCTTCACCTGCAACTAGTAACGCTATAAGAGGGGCTGAGCAAAGCGGTAACATAGCCAATCAACGGTTTGCATAGGACATGGAGGGTCAGTGGTTTGACATGGCAATTTGGGAGGCTTGAAAGCAAGTGGTAGGCATCGTAGCATTAGCATAGCAAAAGAGCGAGCAATCTAGCATAGCAAAGATAGTAGTGATTTCGAGGGTATGATCATCTTGCCTGCAAAGTTGTCAGAGTTGACTGGATCCTCGAAAGCAAACTCAACGGGCTCCTCGTTATCGAACTCGTCTCCCGGCTCTACCCAAACAAGACAAACAAGCAACAAGGACACAATCAACCACGTGCAAGGATCAACCAATATGATGCAAACATGGTATGCAATGCGGGATGCGAAGCGGGAGGCATATGCAAGATGTGACAGGAAAAGCAAGATCCTGGCATCAACTTGGAAATCCAAGTGTGCCACTGGAAAGATGAGATGAAATCGCTTGAAAATGATACAAAGATCACCGGAATCGGAGTTACGGTTTGGAAATGGCAAGCAATTCAAATATGACCACGCTCTGCGATTTGCAGCAAGTATCCATCTAAATGCAATGAGATGAACATGCTACAGCACCCAAACATGGCATAAAAATACATGGCAGGGATGCATTCATGATGCTTAACAAAAGTCTAGCACTGAGCTACGGCCAAAACATCCATTAACAGGTTCAAACAAGCATGGCAAAAATGCATATGGTGAACAGATCTCAGACTTAGTGAAATTAACACTTGTCTAGAATTTCAGATCAGATAGCAGTCTTGCGAGCAACAATACTACATGCTACATGACCTGAACATGTCAAAGTAAAGCATGTGATGGAGCTACTCAAAGAGCTTAACAAAAGTCCCTTAGTGACCTTGAGCCAAAAGGGATCAGAAAATACAATTGCAAGCATGTGAACATGGCAAAAGCATAATCAGATCACAGACTTAGAGAAAAACTGGAGCATGCAAAACAGATTTCAAGTAGGCATGTTTACGAGCTTGATGCTCTCACTACAGAGCAAGTCATGGCAATCTAAGCATACACCCATCAAGAATACACAAAATGCAAGCTAGACATGGCAATTACAATAGCATAGAATGCATGGATCAACTACAACATCATCGGCAAAATCGCTAACAAGTAGACAATCTGCCCAGATTCACGAAGTAGCCAAAGTAGAGCTCGATTGACTCAAGCTAGGGTGCTACATAATTGCAAACAAAGACATAGATGGATAGGGAACTACAAGATTAACAAAACATCCTTACTGATCATCCTCAGAAGAGGCACGGATCACTAGGAAACAACATGAACATATGGCAATATGAAATAAACAGCCCAAGGACTTAGTGGAATTACTAAGTCCCTGAAATCAGCACTACCAAGTGCCTCACTTTGCAAGCTCGTGCTAGTCACCACACACAACACAAAAATACATGGGTTGCACCTCTGGAAAGATGGCAAAACCCTTAACAAAACATATGTAGAGCTCATGGGCATATCATGCACACAATAATCATGGCAAAAATGACAAATATCTAAATGGAGTAGTAGATCTGACAATTATCTCAAGTAGCACTCTTCTAACAGCATTTCGGGCATCAAGATGAACTCAAATGAAAATGATGCAATGGAATGAAATGATCTACTCTCTGAGAAGAACATTTTGATATGCTATATGCATGAATCGGAGCTACGGATGCAAAGTTACGATGCGATGAAATGAGGCATATGAATCTGGGAATTTCGGGGACGGCGCGGATCCGGGACGGAGGACGCCGTTTGGATGGCGGAGTTGGTGGATCTGGTCCGCCCCGGTCCAGATCCGGCCGGATCGGATCTCCGGCGAGGTGGCGCGAACTCCGGCGACTTGGCAGCGGCCGGAATAGGACGGCGGCGAGGCGAGATCACCGCGGCGGGGCGGCGGTACCGCGCCGGCAGGAAGGGGCGGCGATTGCTGGTGCCGGCGACGAGGGATCCGAGTCCCCGATGGGCGGCGGCGCACAGTGACCAGCGCCAGCGAGGTGGCGTGCGGCGGCGAAGGTCGCCGGCGGGGAGCGCTAGGCGGCGGGGAGCAGTGGGCGCGGGCCTCGCGCAGGCGGCGGCGGTTGGCGCGGGCTTCGGCGGCGTGAGGGAGTGGCCGGTTAGCGGCGACGGGCGGCGCCGGCGAAGGCGGTGGAGTTCGGCGAGCGGTGGCAGCCGGCCGGCGTTGGGCGAGACGGCGAGACGAAGCGGGTCGGGCGGCGGCGAGATCCAGGCTCGCGCGGGCCCCGGATGGGCTCCTCGGGCCGCGGCGGCGGCGCGAGGAGAGAGAGGGAGCGGTGGTGACGTGGCACAACGTGGTTGGATGCGGCGGGCGGCGCAGACATGTCCGGCGCGGTGGAGAAGTGTCCGGCGGCGTGAAGAGGACGAAGTTAGGGTTTCATCCGCGAATTTCAGGAGGGAAGCACATATCTATAGGTAGAGGGAGCTAGGAGAGTCCAAATGAGGCGCGGTTTTCGGCCACACGATCGTGATCGAACGCTCTAGATGATGGAGAGGGTTTAGGTGGGTTTTGGGCCAAAATGGAGGGGTGTTGGGCTGCAACACACACGAGGCCTTCTCGGTCCCTCGGTTAACTGTTGGAGCATCAAACGAAGTCCAAATGGTACGAAACTTGACAGGCGGTCTACCGGTAGTAAACCAAGGCCGCTTGGCAAGTCTCGGTCCAATCCGGAAATGTTTAATCCCCACACTTGAAAGAAAGCTAGAAATGACCACCGGAGGAGAACGGGGCGCCGGATTGCAAAACGGACAACGGGGAAAATGCTCGGATGCAAGAGACGAACACGTCTGCAAATGAAATGCACATGATGACATGATATGCAATGCATGACACGCAAGCAATGACAAGGCAACAACAGCGAATAAATGGACGACACCTGGCACAACGGTCTCGGGGCGTTACAACAGAGGCCGAGAAAATTTTGAGAAGTCCTTAATGAACCTCCTATAAAAACTGGCATGACCAAGGAAACTTCTTATACCTTTAATGTCCTTGGGACATGGCATCTTTTCAATAGCATCAACCTTGGCTTTATCAATTTCAATACCTCTTTCAGAAACTTTATGCCCCAAGACAATACCTTCATTAACCATAAATTGGCACTTTTACCAATTCAAGACAAGATTAGTTTCTTCACATCTCTGCAAAACTCGATCAAGGTTGCTCAAGCAATCATCAAAAGAAGATCCATAGACGGAAAAGTCGTCCATGAAAACCTCACAAATCTTTTCACAAAAGTCAGAGAATATAGCCATCATACATCTTTGAAAGGTAGCAGGTGCATTACATAAACCAAAAGGCATGCGTCTATAAGCAAAAGTACCAAAAGGGCATGTAAAAGTAGTCTTTGATTGATCTTTGGCTGACACAGGTATTTGAGAGAAACCAGAATAACCATCTGGAAAGCAAAAATGTGTATGTTTAGATAATCTTTCTAGCATTTGATCGATAAAAGGTAAGGGGTAATGATCTTTTTTAGTAGCCTTATTTAATTTGCGGAAATCAATTACCATCCTATAACCTATAATAATTCTTTGAGGAATCAATTCATCTTTATCATTAGGAACAACAGTAATACCTCCCTTCTTAGGGACACAATGGACAGGGCTTACCCACTGACTATCAGCAATGGGATAAATTATACCTGCCTCAAGGAGCTTTAGTATCTCCTTTCTTACCACTTCTTTCATTTTAGGATTCAGCCGGCGTTGATGATCATGAACTGGTTTAGCATCTTCTTCCAAATTAATTTTATGTTGACATAGAGTGGGACTAATGCCCTTAAGATCATCAAGAGTATACCCAATAGCAGCACAGTGCTTCTTCAGAGTTTTCAATAATCTCTCTTCTTCATGCTCTGAAAGGTTAGCACTAATAATAACAGGACATATCTTTTTCTCATCAAGATAAGCATATTTAAGAGTATCAGGTAACGGTTTAAGCTCAAACATGGGATAACCCTTGGGTGGAGGAGGATCCCCTAGGATTTCGAATAGGTTCCTGTTTAAAGAATACTTCATCTAATTCCCTTTTTTCATTCATAAACATATCATTTTCATGGTCTAGCAAATATTGTTCTAAAGGATCACTAGGAGGTACGGCAATAGAAGCAAGACCAATAATTTCATCCTTACTAGGTAATTCTTCTTCACGGTGTTGTCTACTAAATTTAGAAAAATTAAATTCATGAGTCATATCATCTAAACCGATAGTAACAACATCTCTTTTGCAATCTATGGTAGCATTAACAGTATTTAAGAAGGGTCTACCAAATATAATGGGACAAAAGCTATCTTGTGGGGAACCAAGAACAAGAAAATCAGGAGGATATTTAGTTTTCTCACACAAGACTTCAACATCTCTAACAATTCCCATTGGTGAAATAGTATCTCTATTGGCAAGTTTAATTGTGACATCAATATCTTCCATCTCAGTAGGTGCAATATCATGCATAACTTCTTTGTATAAGGAATAAGGTATTGCACTAGCACTAGCACCCATATCACATAAGCCATGATAACAATGATCTCCTATTTTAACAGAAATAACAGGCATGCCTACCACAGGTCTAGGTTTATCTTTATCACGGGGTTTAGCAATTCTAGCAGTTTCATTACAGAAATAAATAACATGCCCATCTATATTATCAGACAAGAGATCTTTAACAATAGCAATATTAGGTTCAACTTTAACTTGCTCAGGAGGTGTATATGTTTTAATATTGCTTTTACGAACCACAGTTGAAGCTTTAGCATGATCCTTTATCCTAACAGGGAAAGGTGGTTTCTCAACATAAGAAGTAGGAACAATAGGATCATTATAAGTGATAGTCTTTTCTTCAACTTTAATAGGTGCAGCTACTTTTACTTCTATGGGAGGATGATATTTAAACCACTTCTCCTTGGGGAGATCAACATAAGCAGCAAAAGATTCACAGAAAGAAGCTACTATCTCAGAGTCAAGTCCATATTTAGTTCTAAATTAACGAAAAATATCGGTATCCATAAAAGATTTAACACAATCAAAACTAGGTGTCATACCTGACTCCTTACCATTGTCGAGGTCCCAATCTTTAGAGTTGCGTTTAATTCTTTCCAATAAATCCCATTTGAATTCAATAGTCTTCATCATAAAAGAGCCAGCACAAGAAGTATCAAGCATGGTGCGATTGTTACTAGAAAGCCGAGCATAAATTTTTTTAATAATCATTTCTCTTGAGAGCTCATGATTGGGGGATGAATATAACATTGATTTAAGCCTCCCCAAGCTTGAGCGATGCTTTCTCCTTCGCGAGGCCAAAAATTATATATATAATTGCAATCACGATGAACAAGATGCATAGGATAAAACTTCTGATGAAATTCCAATTTCAATCGTTTGTAATTCCAAGACCTCATATCATCACATAGCCTATACCATGTTGATGCATCTCCCCTCAAAGATAAAGGGAAGACCTTCTTCTTAATAACATCTTTGGGTACACCTGCAAGCTTAAATAATCCACAAACTTCATCCACATATATCAAATGTTCATCAGGATGTTTTGTTCCATCTCCTAGAAAAGGATTAGCTAGCAATTTTTCTATCATACCCGAAGGAAATTCAAAGCAAGCATTTTCATTTTCAGTAGGTTCAGTAGGTTGAGGAGAAACTCTTTGCTCTACTGGTCGGGGTGAAGATACCCCAAACAAGCCCCTCAGAGGATTACCTTCCATGGTAACAAGTGACAGTAAATTTCAGCACACTATATAAATTTTTCCTTACCAAATTCCACCTACCAAAGGCGCTTTACTCCCCGGCAACGGCACCAGAAAAGAGTCTTGATGACCCACAAGTATAGGGGATCTATCGTAGTCCTTTCGATAAGTAAGAGTGTCGAACCCAACGAGGAGCAGAAGGAAATGATAAGAGGTTTCCAGCAAGGTATTCTCTGCAAGTACTGAAATAAGTGGTAACAGATAGTTTTGTGATAGGATAATTTGTAACGAGCAACAAGTAACAAAAGTAAATAAGGTGGAGCAAGGTGGCCCAATCCTTTTTGTAGCAAAGGACAAGCCTGGACAAACTCGTATATGATGTAAAGCGCTCCCGAGGACACATGGGAATATCATCAAGCTAGTTTTCATCATGTTCATATGATTCACGTTCGGTACTTTGATAATTTGCTATGTGGGTGGACCAGTGCTTGGGTAGAAAAGCATCCCACTTATGATTAACCTCTATTGCAAGCATCCGCAAGTACAACAAGAGTATTAAGGTAAACCTAACCATAGCATGAAACATATTGGTTCAAATCAGCCCCTTACGAAGAAACACATAAACTAGGGTTTAAGCTTCTGTCACTCTAGCAACCTATCATCTACTTATTACTTCCCAATGCCTTCCTCTAGGCCCAAACAATGGTGAAGTGTCATGTAGTCGACGTTCACATAACACCACTAGAGGAGAGACAACATACATCTCATCAAAATATCGAACGAATACCAAATTCACATGACTACTAATAGCAAGACTTCTCCCATGTCCTCAAGAACAAAAGTAACTACTCACAAAGTATAAATATGTTCATAATCAGAGGGGTATTAATATGCATATAGGATCTGAACATATGATCTTCCACCAATTAAACCAACTAGCATCAACTACAAGGAGTAATTAAAACTACTAGCAACCTACTAGCACCAATCCCAGACTTGGAGACAAGAATTGGATACAAGAGATGAACTAGGGTTTTGAGATGAGATGGTGCTGATGAAGATGTTGATGGAGATTGCCCTCTCCCGATGAGAGGAGCGTCGGTGATGACGACGGCGATGATTTCCCCCTCCGGGAGGGAAGTTTCCCCGGCAGAACAGCTCCGCCAGAGCCCTAGATTGGTTCTGCCAAGGTTCTGCCTCGTGGCGGTGGAGTTTCGTCCGAGAAGATGGCTTATGATTTTTTTCCCATCGAAAGACTCCATATAGCAGAAGATGGCCACCGGAGGGCCACCAGGGGGCCCACGAGGTAGGGGGGCGCGCCTAGGGGGGTAGGGCGCGCCCCCCACCCTCGTGGGCAGGGTGTGGCCCCCTGGTGAAGTTCTTGCTCTCAGTATTTTTTATATATTTGGAAAACATCTTCCATGAAGTTTCAGGACTTTTGGAGCTGTGCAGAATAGGTCTCTAATATTTGCTCCTTTTCCAGCCCAGAATCCCAGGTGCCGGCATTCTCCCTCTTTATGTAAACCTTGTAAAATAAGTGAGAATAGGCATAAGTATTGTGACATAATGTGTAATAACAGACCATAATGCAATAAATATTGGTATAAAAGCATGATGCAAAATGGACGTATCATTATCCGGTGACTTCGGCGTCACCAGCCGACCAGCTTCGTCAACTGGACCGGGTGATTTGCCTCGACGAGCCAACCTTTGCCAGCATCGCCATGCCGTCGCTTTATCGCCCATCAGGCAATGGGTGTGCGGATCGAGTCTCAATTTTGGGAGTCACCTTTCTTCGGATTGCTACAACAAATAAACTAGGTGCTATTAATCCTGATAAGCTTTGCTTGTTTGGGTTTATTTTTACCGAGGAATTATTACTCTGGTTTGTTCCATCATCTACACATAGGTCTATCAAATGGTGGCCGCATTAACGACGGTCGCGTGGTGGTTCGGCTTTGCCATGCCTTTACCGCATCATGCCGACACCCTGCATCGACATTGACTTCGGCGCTAGGCCACATATCTTTAAATAAATTATTTTCGTAAATTAATTACGTGAGGATTTTTATATATTTATATTATTATTGTTGGACTACATTATTTTTCATGTGTAGGTAATCGACTTCGACTGCGTCACGCGGTCACTCCGGCAAGCCGTCGTCGTCCCAATCGGCCTAAATCGGCTCGCGTGATCACCTTGTTGGTCGAATTGCCATACCGACATGTTCGGTTGCCTCGGGACTTCACCATCGCTGAGGGAGCGCTACCTCATCGAGTGTTCGGCACACAAGCCATATTTCTTTTATTACTCACTTTGCATAAATTATTAATCATGCATCTTTTTTTAAAATATATTATTATTACTATTATCTCCGGCTTGCACTATCTTCTGTGCATAGGTAAATGATCCGGATTGAGCAGCGCTGTCACCTCGGCGTATCGACATGCCACGTCACCTCGGCTGGACTGGGGGCTTCGTCATCACTTCATTCACCCACGCCGGGTACTTCGGCGTCACACTGCTGGCCTGCATCGGCCGTGCTATGTCGCCACTTCGGAGCATCGAGCTCTTTGCTTTGCCACCTCGGGACCGGCTTGGGGGCTGGGAGCTCATCCCGCCGTAAGCTCGGACCGCGTCATCAATACTGAGCACATTAACTAGCTAAGTCACTTTCATGCTCAAAACCTTTAGTTTTCTGTTTTGTTCGATTCGACCAAGCATTATACTTTTTTGGCAAAAAATTGTTTGTGAAAAACTTCCTTGTCAAAACTTTGTTTGTGACACACAAATTCAAATACCCTGTTTACTTGGGGGCTTCCTTTATGAAGCCTTTCCTCTTACATATGATTATACTTGTATGGCTTCGTTCCTTGTTCGTGTATTACATCACAGTATGCACCATGTTGACTTAAGTGTTCTGCAAGCTGGGTTGCCTTGCTCCTGTGTTTACCCCTACGTTCCTGATTGTTCGGCTAGGGAGTAAAGGGAGCACCTTTGCGATTGTCACGATCGGGTCATCCGAGCTCGGACCTCAGACTGGGTGAAGCCGAAAGCTAGCGCTCTTATTGTTTTCAATCATGGTCGCACACAACGGAACTCATGAGTACAAAAATCTATTGCACAAGTCTCATAGTAACAATGAGCAACCGAAGAAAAGTATCGATGGGGGTACTATTTTCTTCGAAGATGCTTCTTACACTTTGTCAGTAATATAGCATAAGTTCCCTGAGCGCGCTTTGTCTGTTACAGCCTTATGGCCTGATTGCCTGGTTATCGGAAGCACCGTCGATATTCTCGACAGGTGGAGTACATAACACTTTTTTGGCCCTTGACCGAAGAGGGAGAAGCCGACGGTCAGTTAAGACGCATTTAAAAGTTCGGGTGAACACAGATATGATATAAGTACTTCGGTACATACAATCATTATGCATAAAATTCTTTTACCCAAGTTTACTGGGGGCTCTTAAAATTTATATGAGCCATTTTATAGTAAATGTGTTTTCTTCTTGGTCGTTGCAAAGTATTTTTCTACCGCTCCTTTTTCGACTCGAGTGCATGGTCAATAGTCGGATAGCCTAGCTTCTCTCTAAAGCCGCTTGAGTTTAGTTCGCTAAACTGGCCTCAGAGAAGCACTCCGCCTTCGGGATAAGGAGCTTGAAGCCGTAGGCTGACCCGCTTGAAGTCTTGAGATCGGATGTGTCATGTTAAAGCACCACAGAAGCACAATTTTTTTCTTTCTAAGACCAATTTTTGGATTGGCACCGAACACTTGATCTACTTTGAAAGTCAAGTTTTTACTGAAGTTTTTTGGTTTTCCAAGCCTATGGCACTTTTAAACATTTGTGTGTTTCTAGCATAAGTCTCGCAGTGCAACGCCGGACACCTTTAGAGATTCAGCAAAAACATTCTCGGATATTGCTATATATGCATTGGTTTCGAATTGTGTCTTTGGTCAATAGTTGGGTTGCCCGGCTCCTGTGCTTGCCTCCTATGTTCCGCTTTGTTCGGCTAGGTGTGCAAAGGGAGAACCACTGAGATTGTGCTTCCAGCTCGCATGGTTAAGCACCTCAGTGGAGAAAGCCGAAAACTGACTCTCACAATAAGCGTAAACTGGTCAGCGATCCGATGACTATGTTAAATGACGGGCCGTTCATAACATCGGCCGAAGTGTTTACGGCTTGACCTCGGCTGTCGCCGAACACTAACCGGGGGCTCGCAGCTAGCTTCCCCAGTTTAAAGCTCCTATGACTAAGTGAAAGTTATAAAGCCCGCATATCTGATTGCCTCGTTTCCGCTAACACAACCACCTTCGGGCACCGAGACGTCGGCTAAGGGTTGTCTTGTTATTGCGGAAACACCCTACGTAGTATCTACAAAGGGGTAGAAGTCGACGATGGGCCACTTTCGAGTGATAAACGGTCGCAACGGATTCAAAATAAATATATCATCGGCGTTCGTATTTTATATACGAGGGCTACCTTCCGTAATCATTGTTATAAAGCCATAAATATGCATCAATTTGACTTAAGATTTTGGCCAAGCTGGGTTGCTTGGCTCCTGTGCTTACCCCTACGTTCCCGATTGTTCGGCTAGGCGGTAAAGGGAGCACCTCTGTGATTGTTACTACCGGGTCATCCGAGTTAGTACCTCAGACTGGGTGAAGCCGAAAGCTAGCGATCTTAAAGGATATAATTGGTCGGCAACGACGGAAGTGAAAATTTTGGTTCATTAATACCATAGAGTTCAGGAACTTTCCCTCAACTAAATCCTCAATATTTTCCTCCCACATTGATTGGAGGTGAGGTTTCATGATCATGATCATCATGAAAACCCAAAGAAAGGAACCGATAGCGGGATTATTTTCTTTGGAAGATGTTTCATACCTCTTTGCGTACCTTTGTTTATAAAACCATATGGCCGGATTGCCTTGTTTTCCATAAATCTTTGCCCTTATAACGGCTTTATAAAGTAGGACAAACACTCCCCGGCTTCTGGCTGAGGAGGTTGAAGCCGATGGTCGGTTAACAAAGTTTTGTACAATGCGGATCCGAGCATTAATGATGTAAAGTACTTGGATACGTAGAATCATTACACATAATTTGTGATTTTACTCTGGATATCGATCCTTAATTCGGCCACCCGTGCCCACATTAAGGCTCGGGGGCTACCGGGCTTCGGGCTTATCATTCAGTAATATTAAAGGGGCGTATCGATCCCCTGATCTGGTGTTGCCACCCGACCAGTGTCTCGGGGGCTATTGCATTGCCTATTCAATGCAGAAAATTCAAAGTGCTTAGTGTTCGGCTGGACCGAACTATGGGCAAACGCGTCTTCGGACAACAATAAGTACCATCTGGGACTTATCCGGCTTCAAGCTAATGTGTTACGGCGGCTTCTCAAAACCCTCTCTCAAGGGCCCGTCCGCCGATCACTATTACCTCTAAAATATTACATTGCGTTTCTATTCCTATGTATGCTGTCGAGCTAGGAGTTGATCCTCAGGCCGATTTCACGACCTGAGTCTCAAAAGTTACTAGGATCAACGGTTTCATATTTTCCTTCAGGTGCATCTCGGATTTTAGGCCGACAGACACCTTGAGGGCTACTGGCCATACATCTCGTCAGCAAATAAATTTATACGCATCGAAAATAAAATCCGCAAACAATCAGCCCATGAACAAGGTGCTGAGCCACCTCGAAAGATGTTCGGCATATAGCTCGGATGCAAGTGGCTGGCCCCTTAGAGGGCATTTCCGGCATTAAGCTCGGCTAAAACTTTTTCAAGACAAAGGTAATCTATGACACCTCGGATACAGTCCAGCGTTGAAGCTCGGAAGCTGTCCGGCATTGGTGCTCGGCTGCAAAAGATACCTCGAATGCAGTCCGGCGTTGGAGCTTGGACGCGAGAGGACACCGCCGCACGGCAAACACTTCAAACCCGAGGTGGGCGTAAAAATAACAAGGCATTGATAATGGAAAATAACTTAAAGGGGTTCCCCGGATACCCGACGTGTAAACTCTTCGTATTTACTTTGGTGATCCTCAAGATCGAAGATAAGAAGATTTGTTGAACCAGTTTTCAAGACCGACGACCGAAGATGAAGAACAATTCAGAAGAATCGATGAGCGTCCCCAACTTGGGGACCGGTTTAGGGGGCTACTGACGGTGTCCTGAACTAGGGGGTACTCACCACGTCATCTCCCAACCAGTGGGTCAGGCCGAGGACCCCCATGGCGGTTCACTAATGGGCCAGTTCGGACAACCGATGACATATACGAGGAAGATTCCACAAGACTTGGTGATCAAGACAAGGACTCCTCTCCACCGATGTATTCGACTAGGACTCTTGTTATCCTAGGCCTCTGTTATGTTATATAAGCCAAGGCCAGGCTAGTTGATAGATTATTATGACATTATTCATCATACCCTCAGGTTTTAGACCACAACATATGATCTCGAGGTAGATCAACTCTGTACTTGATACTCCATCAATATAAACAAGAGCAGGACGTAGGGTTTTACCTCCACCAAGAGGGCCCGAACCTGGGTAAAACACCATGTTCATCGTCCCTGTTACCATCGATCCTAAATCCACAGCTCGGGACCCCCTACCCCGAGATCTGCTAGTTTTGACACCGACACATGGTTCGCAAGCATCAAGTCATTCATAATCAAGTGATTCCAAAAGTCCATCAGCATGGAGTTTCTTCATGCGCTTTACTCCAATATAACCTAAATGGTAGTGCCACAAATAAGTTGCACTATCATTATTAAACTTATATCTTTTGGCTTAAATACTATGAATATGTGTATCACTACTATCAAGATTTAGTAAAAATAGTCCACTCATCAAGGGTGCATGACCATAAAAGATATTACTCATATAAATAGAACAACCATTATTCTCTGATTTAAATGAATAACGTCTCGCATCAAACAAGATCCAGATATAATGTCCATGCTTAATGCTGGCACCAAATAACAATTATTCAGGTCTAAAACTAATCCCGAAGGTAGATGTAGAGGTAGCGTGTCGACGGCGATCACATCGAATTTGGAACCATTTCCCACGCGCATCGTCACCTTGTCCTTAGCCAATCTTCGCTTAATCCGTAGCCCCTATTTCGAGTTGCAAATATTAGCAACAGAACCAGTATCAAATACCCAGGCTCTACTGCGAGCATTAGTAAGTTACACATCAATAACGTGTATATAAAATATACCTTTCACTTTTCCATCCTTCTTATCCTCCAAATACTTGAAGCAAATATGCCCTAGAGGAAATAATAAAGTTATTATTTATTTCCTTATATCATGATAAATGTTTATTATTCATGCTAGAATTGTATTAACCGGAAACATAATACATGTGTGAATACATAGACAAACAGAGTGTCACTAGTATGCCTCTACTTGACTAGCTCGTTAATCAAAGATGGTTATGTTTCCTAACCATGGACAAATAGTTGTTATTTGATTAACGGGATCACATCATTAGGTGAATGATCTAATTGACATGACCCATTCCATTAGCTTAGCACCCGATCGTTTAGTATGTTGCTATTGCTTTCTTCATGACTTATACATGTTCCTATGACTATGAGATTATGCAACTCCTGTTTGCCGGAGGAACACTTTGTGTGCTACCAAACGTCACAACGTAAATGGGTGATTATAAAGGTGCTCTACAGGTGTCTCCAAAGGTACATGTTGGGTTGGCGTATTTCGAGATTAGGATTTGTCACTCCGAATGTTGGAGAGGTATCTCTGGGCCCTCTCGGTAATGCACATCACATAAGCCTTGCAAGCATTACAACTAATGAGTTAGTTGCAAGATGATGTATTACGAAACGAGTAAAGAGACTTGCCGGTAACGAGATTGAACTAGGTATTGAGATACCGACGATCGAATCTCGGGCAAGTAACATACCGATGACAAAGAGAACAACGTATGTTGTTATGCGGTCTGACCGATAAAGATCTTCGTAGAATATGTGGGAGCCAATATGAGCATCCAGGTTCCGCTATTGGTTATTGACCGGAGACGTGTCTCGGTCATGTCTACATTGTTCTCGAACCCGTAGGGTCCGCACGCTTAAGGTTTCGATGACAGTTATATTATGAGTTTTGATGTACCGAAGTTAGTTCGGAGTCCCGGATATGATCACGGACATAACGAGGAGTCTCGAAATGGTCAAAACATAATGATTGATATATTGGACGGCTATATTCGGACACCGGAAGTGTTCCGGGGAAGTTTCGGATAAAACCGGAGCACCGGGGGGTTACCGGAACCCCCCGGGGGGTTAATGGGCCTCATGGGCCTAAAGTGGAGAAGAGGAGGGGATGCCAGGGCAGGCCGCGCGCCCCCTCTCCCCCTAGTCCGAATTGGACAAGGAGGGAGGGGCGGCGCCCCCCTCTCCTCTCTTCCTTCCTTCCCCCTCTCCTACTTGGACAAGGAAAGGGAGGGGAGTCCTACTCCCGGTAGGAGTAGGACTCCTCCTACGCGCCTCCTACTAGGGCCGGCCGTACCCCCCCTTGGATCCTTTATATACGGAGGCAAGAGGCACCCCATAGACACAAGTTGATCCACGTGATCTTTCTCTTAGCCGTGTGCGGTGCCCCCTTCCACCATAATCCTCGATAATATTGTAGCGGTGCTTAGGCGAAGCCCTGCGACGGTAGAACATCAAGATCGTCACCACGCCGTCGTGCTGATGGAACTCTTCCCCGACACTTTGCTGGATCGGAGTCCGAGGATCGTCATCGAGCTGAACGTGTGCTAAAACTCGAAGGTGCCGTAGTTTCGGTGCTTGATCGGTCGGGCCGTGAAGACGTACGACTACATCAACCGCGTTGTGCTAACGCTTCCACTGTCGGTCTACAAGGGTACGTAGGTCACACTCTCCCCTCTCGTTGCTATGCATCACCATGATCTTGCGTGTGCGTAGGAATTTTTTTGAAATTACTATGTTCCCCAACAGTGGCATCCGAGCCTAGGTTTTATATGTTGATGTTATATGCACGAGTAGAACACAAGTGAGTTGTGGGCGATATAAGTCATACTGCTTACCAGCATGTCATACTTTGGTTCGGCGGTATTGTTGGACGAAGCGGCCCGGACCGACATTACGCGTACGCTTACGCGAGACCGGTTCTCCCGACGTGCTTTGCACATAGGTGGCTTGCGGGTGACAGTTTCTCCAACTTTAGTTGAACCGAGTGTGGCTACGCCCGGTCCTTGCGAAGGTTAAAACAGCACCAACTTGACAAACTATCGTTGTGGTTTTGATGCGTAGGTAAGATTGGTTCTTGCTTAAGCCCGTAGCAGCCACGCAAAACTTGCAACAACAAAGTAGAGGACGTCTAACTTGTTTTTGCAGGGCATGTTGTGATGTGTTATGGTCAAGACATGATGCTAAATTTTATTGTATGAGATGATCATGTTTTGTAACCGAGTTATCGGCAACTGGCAGGAGCCATATGGTTGTCGCTTTATTGTATGCAATGCAATCGCGCTATAATGCTTTACTTTATCACTAAGCGGTAGCGATAGTCATGGAAGCATAAGATTGGCGAGACGACAACGATGCTACGATGGAGATCAAGGTGTCGCGCCGGTGACGATGGTGATCACGAAAGTGCTTCGAAGATGGAGATCACAAGCACAAGATGATGATGGCCATATCATATCACTTATATTGATTGCATGTGATGTTTATCTTTTATGCATCTTATCTTGCTTTGATTGACGGTAGCATTATAAGATGATATCTCACTAAATTATCAAGAAGTGTTCTCCCTGAGTATGCACCGTTGCGAAAGTTCTTCGTGCTGAGACACCACGTGATGATCGGGTGTGATAGGCTCTACGTTCAAATACAACGGGTGCAAAACAGTTGCACACGCGGAATACTCAGGTTATACTTGACGAGCCAAGCATATACAGATATGGCCTCGGAACACGGAGACCGAAAGGTCGAGCGTGAATCTGTAAGTGCATCTAGTGCCACCCCTAGTTGGTTTTGGAGTATTGACGACAAACCTAGTTGAGGGACTAATGTGTTTGTGAGAATTGCAGGAAAACACAGGTAGAAGTCCCTCATTGATTCGGTTTCACTACCAGAGATGACCCCTAAAAATGTACGAAGACATTGAAGACAATGGTGGTTTATGAAGATATTCATATTGAAGACAATGACATGAGAAGACTCCCTATGAAGCTTATGGAACTCGAAGACTTAGATCCTTCGTAGTTTTATTTCCTTCATGTTGTGTCATAGGAACCACCGTACTGTTAAGTGGGGTCCAAGAGAACCAGTCAGAATGACTGAAGTGATGCCTAATTTAAATCCTATGTCTTCGAGCGAAGACTATGAGAGCAAATCTTGTCCAGAGTCAGACAAGTCAGCTTTACTTGTACCCCAAGTAAAGTTGCCGTATGAGTTCAAAATTCAACCGTTGGTACACGTGTCAGTTCCTTAGTGACCCAGGGTCATTTCGGACAAATCAGGTCGGGTTGCCAAGTGGCTATAAATAGCCCACCCCCACAACCAGAAACGGTTGGCTGCTCAGATTTCAGTGCACGGCTTTTGTCGTTTGAGAGCAACCCACCTCGAAGCCTTTGAGAGAAAATTCCTAGCGAGGAGAAAAGCCCTAACCACCCAGAGCCAGAGTAAATTGGGCATCACTTAAGTCTTCGTGTCTGAGTGATCTGAAGACTTATTACACTTGAGGACTGTGCATCCTCCAGACGGTTAGGCGTCGCGTTCAGAGCATCCAAGAGAAATTGTGGATTGCCAGTGAACGAAGTCTATGAAGGTTTGGAAGTCGCCTGAAGACTTACCACGAGTGATTGGACGAGGTCTGTGTGACCTTAGTTCAAGGAGAATACGGTGAGGACTGGGTGTCTTGGACTAAGTGTCCTTGACTGGGTGTCCGGGACTGTGTGTCCTCTGGTTTAAATACCTAGCCGCTCCAACCAGACGTACAGTTGTCACAGCAACTGGAACTGGTCCAACAAATCATTGTCTTCAACGTGTCACTGGTTTCATATTCACTTCCTTTGACTTACTGTTATTCATTGTGAAGCCATTGCATGCTTGCTTTATCTTTTATCTTCACAACATGAATGTATGATCTGTTTGGCTTCATAACTTCTTCCTACCTGATCCTTATTACACTGAAGCTGTTTGTCATTGTGCTTTCACTCAATTGAATACATGACCATGGCTGCCCTAGTGTAATCTAACTTCCGCTGCTTAGTAATAGGCATAATCTTCACGGTTTGTCTTCATAACTCTCACGTTTTGAAGACTTTCATAAAAATCGCCTATTCACCCCCCCTCTAGTCGATATAACGCACTTTCAATTGGTATCAGAGCTAGGTGCTCCCTTGTTCTGTGTGATTCGGTTTAACCACCTGGAGTTTTAGCTATGTCGACTGCAGGGATAATCAAAGTCTCCGCTGCTTGCCCCGTCTTCGATGGAACTGAATATCCCTACTGGAAGAATAAGATGCGCATGCGTCTTGAAGCCATTGATGTCGACCTATGGTATGTCGTCGAGAACGGCGCTCCCAAGGCTGGAGAAGGTGTCACTGCTGCTGATGTCAAGAAATTCGTTCAACTGGACTCTACTGCTAAGAATATCATCTGTGGTCATCTGACCAAAGGACAGTATGGCCGTGTGAGTGCCTTGAAGACATCCAAACTGGTCTGGGACTGGCTCTCCAAAGTTAATGAAGGCATCTCAACCCAGAGAGATCAAAGAATCAGTGTCCTTCGCAATCTCTTCAACCGCTTCAAGCGAAATGACAATGAGAATGTCCAGCACACATTTGACAGACTTACTGACATCACAAACGAGCTTCAAGCCCTCGGCGCCACTAAGATCACCAAACATGAAATCGTCAAGACGCTGCTGAGATCACTTGATAGTTTGTTTGACATCCTGGCCCTGATGATTCAAGAACGTCCTGATTTCAAGACTCTCGATCCGTCTGACATACTTGAGAGGCTCAACACACATGAGTTTCAGCTTTCTGAGAAAAGAGATATCTACGGTCCAAACTATGGGCGAACTCGAGCCTTGAAGGCAAAAGCTGTCTCCTCATCTGAAGAAGAATCTGACTGCAGTTCTGATGATCCTGAAGACATTGGAAGAGAACTTGCAATGCTAGTGAAGAAGTTCCAAAAATTCACCAAGAAGAAAGGCTTCAGAAAATCTTCACGATCAAGCTCAAGGAATGATGAAGCTTCTGCTCATGACTACAAGAAGAAAACATGTCACAAGTGCAAGAAAACTGGGCACTTCATCTCTGAGTGTACACAGTGGGACAATGAGAACAGAAGGAAGAAGAAGAGCAAGGAATATGATTCTGATGACAAGAAGAAGAAGAAACACTCAAAGTCTTCTTCCAAGTCTTCATCAAAGTCTTCATCACACAAGAAGAGCTCATCTGGCAAGGCACGTGCGTTTGTTGGAAAGGAGATGGATTCAGAGGAGGAGTCCGCATCTGAGGAGGCAGAGGTGGAGTCTGAGGAGGAGTCTGATTCTGGCATTGCGAGTCTGGCTACAGCATACGTCGCCAAGTCCATCTTCAACACTGAAGACAATGACTGCATCACCGACACCGACGCAAATGACAAGAACGACTCCACTCCTACCTACTGCTTCATGGCACGCGGTGCCAAGGTAAACACACACACTACTCGCTATGAAACATCTAGTGACGATGACTCTGAAAGTGATTCAAAACCTAGCTACAGAACACTTGCTAAAATTGCAACTGAACAACAGAAAGCTATGGAACATATTCAAAAACTGTTAGACAGAAGCGATGATCTGTTGGGTGCCGAAATGACTCGTTCTGAATCCTTAATTGAAGACATAAAAAATCTTCACGTTAAGTATCAGGAACTTGAAGATCGTCTTGAGACTCTCTCAACTACTCATGAAAAGCTCTCCTATGATTATCTTCAAAAGAAGCAAGATCTTGAGAAGTTGAGAGCGGATCATGAAGATCTTCAAAAGGAAAATGAGTCACTTCGCTCCGAACAGATCAGTCCCGCTCAGGAAGGATTTGAACCACCATGTCTTAAATGCATTGAGCGTGATAATGCTAATTCTGTTGCTGAATGTTCCACTGCTACTACTGTTGCAATATCTTCAACTGTTAACGTGGTAACTAACCCCTCTCTTGAGGATACCACTGCTATTGCTGATGAGAATGCTAGGTTGAAGACATTGCTTGAAACAGGAATGTACAAAAGTCTGAAAGGGCATCAGACACTATGTGATGTCCTTAAGAAGCAGATTCTGAACCGAAACCCTAGGAAAGAGGGTGTTGGGAAACCTGAGCAGTACCCCAAAACCACATGGGTTGCTGCAAAGGAATCCTCAGCAGATCCATCCAATCTGTCTGGCTTCACTTGTGCTAACCCCATTATCATTGATGAATCCTTTGATGCAAACTATAAACTGTTTAAGAATCAGAATGGTGAAGTGTTTGCCAGGTACATTGGTACTAACTGCAGGAATGGACCTCCTATGAAGATGATCTGGGTTCCGAAAAAGTGTCTGGAAAATCTTCCTGTGAATGTCTTCATGACACCTCACTTGAAGAAGACAAACCTCAGACCAAAGGCTTCATACGGTCCAATGGCTTCATACAAACAGAGGACACACCTGAGTCACACTAACGCAAATGTTTTGCAGGGAAACCATACTCAGGCATATGGATATGAGAGCGGTTCATCGAACCGTCATGTTCATATGACCAAAAATTATTCTGCTTATTCCTATGAGTATTATTGTCCCCCTGCTAGACTGTTTGCTAGGGCTCCAAAGCCAAAGTTCTCAGATGCTGCACTTAGACTTATTGCTTCTAAGCCACCCTTGAAGATGTGGGTGGTTAAGAAAGCTTAACTCCCTTTTGCAGGGAAAGGTCTCCAGCAGAAAAACAAAATCTTCTGATGCTATTGCCGGGGACCTTAAAAATCTTGTAGGGCGCAAGATAAAATGCCCGTATGGCATCATTATGTACTTTGCTCCTGAATCGCATGCTACTCTCCCTATTAGTCCTAATCTGGATCTAAGTTTTCATAACCCACTGGTTCGTCAAATGTTTATGCTTCACAACTCTCTTCGTGAAGCCTATCCCCCTAACTGCGCTGTAGGGTACGACACCAGCGGCTTCAAAGTCTTCAGAATGGATTATTGACAGTGGGTGTACAAATCACATGACTGGCAGAAGAAGCCTTCTTATGGACTCAACTTTACGTCCATCCGACAAGAGTCACATCACATTTGCTGACACTGGTAAAAGTAAGGTATTGGGTCTAGGTAGAGTTGCAATCTCGAAGGATCAACACATGGATAAAGTCATGCTTGTTGAATCCCTTGGCTTCAACTTAATGTCTGTCTCAATGCTTTGCGATTTGAATATGATTGTAATGTTTGGAAAATATCGTTGCCTGGTGCTAATGGAATCTGACAAATCTCTAGTGTTTGAAGGGTATCGAAAAGGTGATTTGTACGTGGTAGATTTCTCAGCAGGACCACAACTCGCAGTATGTCTTCTTGCAAAAGCTTCAGAATGCTGGCTTTGGCATCGAAGGCTTGGGCATGCTGGCATGAGGAACCTCCACACCCTTGCGAAGAAAAAGCACGTCATAGGCATCGAGGGCGTCAAGTTCAAGAAAGATCATTTATGCGGTGCCTGTGAAGCAGGGAAAATGACAAGGGCAAAACATCCTTCGAAGACAATCATGACTACTACACAACCCTTCGAACTGCTTCACATGGATCTTTTCGGTCCCACTCACTACTCAACTTTTACTACTTCTGCTTGCCTCTATGGCTTCGTCATTGTTGATGATTACTCTAGATATACTTGGGTACACATAATCCTTTACAAGACTGAAGTGCAGGATGTCTTCAGACGCTTCGCCAATCGAGCCATGAACAATTTTGGCGCCAAGATAAAGCACATCATAAGTGACAATGGCACTGAATTCAAGAACACTGGCCTTGATACATATCTGGATACCTTGGGCATCACACATGAATTCTCAGCTCCATACACGCCACAGCAGAATGGCGTCGTCGAACGCAAGAACAGAACACTCATTGAGATGGCCAGAACAATGCTAGATGAATACAAGACTCCAAGAAAATTCTGGACTGAAGCCATTGATACTGCATGCCATACAATCAATCGTGTTTATCTTCACAAGCTTCTGAACAAGACATCTTATGAACTCCTAACTGGCAAGAAGCCAAATGTCAGTTACTTCAGAGTATTTGGCGCAAAATGCTGGATCAAGGACCCACACCACACCTCAAAGTTTGCACCAAAAGCACATGAGGGATTCATGCTTGGATATGGAAAGGATTCGCACTCCTACAGAGTCTTCAATCTCTTCCACTACAAAGTGGTTGAAACTGTGGATGTGTGGTTCGATGAAACCAATGGATCACAAAGGGAGCAATTGCCAAATGTGCTAGATGAAGTTCCAGCTAGTGAATCAATCAAGCTTATGGGAACTGGAGAGATTGTACCTTCTGAAGCTCATCCTGAAGAAGAACTTATCATCTCAGCACCTGATCCACATGAAGACAATGCTCAGCCTGAAGATATACCTCCAAATGACAACACAGATCAGCAAGAGCAAAGTCTTCGCCCTTTACATCCTCGTGTTGCAAATGAAGTACAGATTGACAGAATACTTGACAGCATCAATGCACCTGGTCCACTCACTCGTTCAAGGGCAACTCAGCTAGCAAACTTCTGTGGGCATTTCGCATTCGTCTCAATATCAGAACCCAAGAAAGTTGAAGAAGCCTTCATGGAACCTGAATGGATTCAAGCTATGCAAGAAGAGCTTCAACAGTTTGAGCTGAATAATGTATGGGAACTGGTTAAGCGTCCTGATCCACGGAAGCACAACATAATAGGCACCAAATGGATATACCGCAACAAGCAAGATGAGCATGGTCAAGTTGTCAGAAACAAAGCTCGTCTCGTTGCTCAAGGATATACTCAAGTGGAGGGCATTGACTTCGATGAAACATTTGCTCCTGTGGCTAGGCTTGAAGCCATACGCATACTGCTGGCCTATGCAAATCATCATAACATACTTCTATATCAAATGGATGTGAAAAGTGTCTTTCTCAATGGCAAGATTGAAGAAGAAGTGTATGTTGCACAACCACCTGGCTTTGAAAATCCAAAACATCCTGATATGGTATACAAGCTCAACAAGGCACTGTATGGCCTCAAACAAGCCCCTAGGGCCTGGTATGATACACTCAAGTACTTTCTGAAGAGCAAAGGCTTCATACCTGGTTCCCTGGATCCCACTCTTTTCACGAAGACATATGATGGTGAACTGTTTGTGTGCCAAATATATGTGGATGACATTATCTTCGGCTGCACCAATCAGAAGTATAGTGAAGAGTTTGGATATATGATGCAAGAGCAATATCAGATGTCCATGATGGGGGAGATGAAGTTCTTCCTCGGTCTTCAGATATGGCAACAACGCAACGGCATCTTCATATCTCAAGAGAAATATCTTAAAGAGTGCCTGAAGAAGTTCGGTATGCAAGATTGCAAAGGCTTCACAACACCAATGCCAGCCAAACATCATCTAGGTCCTGACGACAATGGTAAAGAGTTCGATCAAAAGGTATACCGCTCCATGATTGGGTCTTTGCTTTATTTATGTGCATCTAGGCCAGATATCATGCTTAGTGTTTGCATGTGTGCTCGATTTCAAGCGGCACCAAAGGAGTCGCATCACTTGGCTGTGAAGCGAATTCTTAGATATTTGGCTCACACCCCAACTCTAGGATTATGGTATCCAAAGGGCTCAGAGTTTGATTTAGTTGGATTTTCGGATGCTGATTATGCTGGTGACAAAGTTGATCGCAAGTCTACATCAGGCACATGTCACTTTCTGGGACGATCACTTGTATGTTGGTCTTCAAAGAAGCAGAACTGTGTATCTCTCTCCACTGCTGAATCTGAATACATTGCTGCTGGATCTTGCTGCGCTCAGCTTCTGTGGATGAAGCAAACACTCAAGGACTATGGCATTCATCTGAAGCAAGTGCCACTTTACTGCGACAACGAAAGCGCCATCAAGATTGCCAACAACCCAGTTCAGCACTCGAAGACAAAGCACATTGAAATTCGCCATCACTTTCTCAGAGATCACGTTGTGAAGGAAGACATTGATATCATACACGTCAGCACTGAAGAGCAATTGGCAGATATCTTCACCAAGCCCTTGGATGAGAAGAGGTTTTGCAAGTTACGGTGTGAGCTAAATATCTTGGAATCCTCAAATGTCCTGTGATCAGGCACACATCCTAACACTTATGCATATTGATGACTTAGATGTGCAACACACAAAGTAACGTATATCTTCAATCAATGAAGACATACATTCTAAGTGTGAATACATTAATGTGGAATTTGACTTCGGAGCGCCACGATAATTGTGCGCCGTGTCTGGGTCTAATACATCCTATACGGTGGGTAACGCCACCACCAAACGTTCCATTCTGAAGTGGTTCACTCATGGCGTTACCTCGCAATGTCTTCACATTTGGTTTGGCTTCAATCTCAATATGTCTTCATGATTATCTTCACTGCGTTGATTAAATAGATATATATATATATATATATATGTACTGATGTTCTGTCCTCTACAGCATTCACTTATAGCTATGTCTTCTTGGTTGAATCTTTTGAACTAAGTGAATGTGATCAGAACCTAACCTCTCTATGCTTTCTATCTCAAACTCTATCTCTCCAAGTCATATGCATTCTGTTGAAACTGTCGAATGTCTTCACTATGTCCTTGTCAGCCGAAGACATAGAGACAACCATAAAAGTCCATTTTTAATGCTCATTCCTCCACATAAGATCCGGAGAAGCAGGAACGACCGCCCGACAATTTAGGCATGCGTGGGACATGGAACAAACCCCAAATGCGAACCGCCAGGGGCACCTGCGTAATAGCACAGTGCCGCCTCTGAGTCTATAAATTCACACTTACCGCGGTCATTATCTCCTTCTTCCACCCTCGCACGAACCCTAGCGCCACCGCTAGCACTCGACGACGCCGGAGACGAAGCGCTTCACTGCCGCAACCTCTCCAACGCCGTCCTCACGCCGACCGCGGACATCGTCCTCTCCGCCGTCGCCGTAGGTGTTTTTCGTCGCCAAGTTAGGGCACGGAGGACTGAACTGCTCGGCATCAACTTCCTTCTCTCTAGCAGTTCCAGTGTGGTAAATAAAACTTCTTTTTACAACCTCTTTTGATCTCTTGGTTCTGTCACTTTCTACCATAAGAAGTTTCTCTTCACACCAGTTAGATCTCTCGCTGCATCTCATAACATGCCTAGTATATTCACTTGTGCTTCATAAAGCAGTTAGATTCCTCACTTGTACTGATCTATGGGTTCGTACAAATCTGGAACCAACTTCTTATCTATAAGTGAATGTCTTCGCACAATGAGGTCAATGTCTTCTAAACCGATTTATCTTCAAAATCTTTTGAGAATGCATATGACCTCTTCCCCTTCCCTCGCACCTTAATGCTGTCACAGGTACATGTCCGTGGGAGAATCCTTTGGATCTCATAGTCTGCATTCATTTGCAGAGTACTTGCAGCATCACATCAACTCTCCTGAAGCCAGTTCTTGTTGGTCAAGCAAAAGGAAGCCTTTGAACATCTTGAAGCCTTCCAAGTTAAGATTCATGGCTTCAGAAACAGCAGCAAGGAAGGGAGGAAGACAGCGACGTGGTGGAACGTCCAAAGATCTGCCTGATGAATTGGCAGAGATGTACAAAACTGATCCTGAAGAAAGCTATGGTCAGCGCAAGACACGAATCCAATGGATTCAAAGATATTGGGCAGAGCAATGGTTTCAATACCGCTTCGTCACTCAGGAATATGCGGAGAAGTGCGCCATCAAGAGACCGTGGGGAGACGTATTATACAAAAATCTCGTACCCAGGTCAACTTCCAATTTGCTCAGAACTCTGCAAAGCAAAACAAGAAGAAATTTGGGCTTGACTTCAACACTGGTCCCTCCTCACCAAGGGTAGATGGCACACGTGACGCCGATCCCAATATCATCAGGCCGTATGCCAATCTTGCAGGCCTCATCACCCGCATCCTAGTCCAAGGGACTGCCGTGAATGACCCTCCAGCAGATACTGAGTCTGATGACGCCCCTGCTGCGCCGAAGCCAAAGCAGAAGAAGCCAAAAGCTTCAAAGCCAGCCGCTTCTCCCAAAATCTCAAGAGCAAAGCCATTGGCAACTGCACCTCCTGAAGCCAGTGTGCAGTCTGAAGACTTATCACGAGTCTCCAAGCCCCAAGAAGCCAAGAAGCCTCAGCCACACACAGGCAAAGAGCTCACAGCTGCTGCCATTCTGCGGTGCGAAACCATTGATCTCTCAAGCGATGAAGATCTTGGAGATGATGCTCTTGAGCAGCTCATCAAGAGCAAGGAGGAGGCTGAAATCTTCAACAATCTGCCTCTGTTTGATGTCGCCATCATCCACAACTTCATCGATGAGTGGTTTGCCTCACCGGACATCAGCTTCGACGATCTGCAGCTGCCCATAGGCCTCAGCGTTGCCTTTCAAGGCGCAATTGCTTCAGAACTTGCAATAGCCCAACGCATTGTAGAACTGAAGCAGAAAATTGATTATGAAAAGGCTCAGTTCAAGAAGCACGTGGCCAAGCTCAGCGTGCAAGAAGTGAAAAACTTCAAGATCATGTTGCACAAGATGAAAGAGAACTTTCTGAAGACGCGTGCCGAAGCTCAAGGCTCGCGAGAGCGCATGAAGACTCTGGCTGATCGCTGCGTGCAGGCCTACAATGAGGCCGAGAAGCGCAAGGCACTTGGGCGTCCCGGCATTGACCCCAGGGTGGCCGCGAAGAAGAAAAAGAAGCCTGCTGTGCCTGAACCAGAAGCGCCAAGGTCAGAAACTGCTCCGATTGTCTTCCCCACTGCAACAACTGGCTCGAAGCCAAAGAGTCGATCAACCGCCTCAGAGCTCAAGAAGACACGGACTGCAGAGGCTGAAGCTAGGAAGAGGAAACACTCTGAAGCCTCTCCTTCTGACCCCACCATCAAGAAGCGCAAGACCAAGAAATCTCGGGCTGCTCCCACAGAGCCCTTGATAGTTGAACCCCTCTCCGTCCGCTATCCTGACGCAGATCGTCAGTTGACTATGCATGAGCCTGCCTTCACAGAGGCTCCGCACGCTGAAGACATTCCAGCAGCCGACCACAACGCTGCTGAAGACATTGGTCTCCAAGACAATGTACAAGGTGATGCAGCCCTTCCTCAGCTTGAGACAAGCGAACTGATCAGCATTGGTCGTCCATTGACGCCAATCACACAAGATGCATCGTGGGCAGATCGCCCACAGGAGGAAGATAATGAGCCCCAGCCCACTGCAACTCCACCGGCGTCGCCTACATTCCGTAGGCTTCGCAAAGGGCCAAGGGCTCAGGCTGATGACGACATTCCGGCTGCATCAGCCGAATAGCATGCAGAAATACCACAAGCTCCAACTCCCCCGCACCAACAAGAAGCAGTTCTCCAGGAGAACGTGCCTGAGTTCGTCCCTCCCACTACACGTGTGGAGGCGGCAAATGTTGAGGCTACCACAAACAACGCCGAAGCAAATGTGGAGCCCTCCCCAACAACAGCTTCAGAAGACACTGAAGCTACTGTTCCTGAACCTTCTGTGCCTGAGTCTGCTGCGGGTCCCCAATTCAACTATCATATTGTGCACAGGCCCCAGGTCCAGAAGCCGATCCCATGACTGCCAAGGTTCCCAGGTTCTGCATCAGCTCCTGGCTCCTTCAACATCAACGGCTTCAGGACAGACAACACGTTTTTCAATAGCTCCAAGAACCCTTATTCAAGGGAACGGATTGTATCAGATAGGTTCTGGAGCTATCAACAGCGCAACTATTATTCATGCATCCTATACAACCAAGGCCGCATCTTTCCTCACAAGCGCCTTGAGGTTGAAGCTGTTGCTGGTCTGCCTGGTCTGGAAGAAGCATTGGATTGCTTCAAGCAAGTGGGTCTGCTGCCGTTTATCACCGATGAAGAGCACTGGAACGAAGAGCTTCTGCTCCAGTTCTATGCCACCCTGCATATCAAAGGCTATAACAGAGATCCGAAGACATGGGTCCTGGAGTGGATGACCGGCAATGTCCATCATGAAGCCAATGCTTTCGACATAATTGAGCTTACCGGCCTTCCCACTCCTGGCGAATTCTTTGAAGAAGGCTGCCAACTCCATGCTGAAGCAATTGAGAGCATATTTCAGCGTCCTGAGCCAGATATGAGTCAGATGCTCTCAATGATGAAGCCATTGCCTCCTAATGCACCCTATCCAACTAGGTTCTTCGTTGAAGACTTAGAGTACCTGCCCAGAACAATATATCACATCATAAGGCGGACTCTCTGGCCCGTAAAGGGACACTCTCGATATGCAACGATTGAAGGTGCAATGAAGACTCTCATCTTCTGCATTCTTCATGGCAAATGCTTCAACGCACAGGATCTCTTCATCCGTCAACTTGCAGCGTCTGCCTCAGAATTGTTTGGATTGAAGTTCTATGCTCCTTGGGTTATGAGGCTGATCAAGCTTCACTCTGCAATCTCCTATCAACCCTCAGCTCGCAATCATAGGATATTTTTGCCAGATGTAGACACATCTGCTGAAGCAATATATCCAGAGCATGCCAAGCAACCATTAAGTCTTCAGAATGCAGAACACCAGGGCTTCACTCAAAATATTGAAGGTGTTGAAGCTCTCTCCCGAGTGTATCCAATGGCTGGCACCACACGTGCCCCTGCATCAACTGAAGCCACTAACAGCACAGCTGCAAAGAGACCCAAGAAGCGCGCTCGTGCACTCAATGACTGAGAGCTTCTTGTGGCTCTTCACCAAAAGCAAGATAGGCATCACGACTGGCTCAAGAGGCAGATGAGAAGCATCATGCAAGACGTCAATCGCATCAGAAATCTGGCAACCAAGAATGCATTTGTCGCACACGAGACCTGTCGCCGCACTTGGAAAGGCCTCACCATGATGTGCACTGAAGCTGACCTGCATGAGGATGGGTTCAAAGAGAGATTCAAATTTGACTCCACGCCTCCAAGAAAAGCTGTGATGCGAAGCACACCATCACTTGAAGAGTCAGAGTTCTCTTCTTCTGCTGCCACCGTGTCTGCCCGGATTATTGAAGAAGAAGACGACGCGACATCATCTCCACCTGCTTCAACACGCGTCGAATCTGCACCAAGCTCGTCTGCACCGCCACCAAACAACTCCACCGACCCTGCTGCGCCTGGGAACGCGTAGAAACCTCTATGTCTTCAAACCTTTTTGGTCATCACTGACAAAAGGGGGAGAAGCATATGATGTTTATAGTCTTCAAGCGGGTCACTATGGGCGGGTGCCTTCATATTTTGCTACATTTTGCTTCGTGCTTACAACTCCCGTTTTTGCTACATTTGCTTCATTGAGTTGTAACACTTAGCCTTGATGGTCGTCTGCTACCTGTTTGTCACTCCGTTTTGCGAAGATAAATTCCGCATGTGCGACGATAAATTCCGCACTCATCTCATTCTGCAGACGTCCATTTTCCATTATGCATGTCATTATCTTCATATACTTTCACATGCATGGTGGATTGTCATCATAAGTTGAAGTGGATCTCCACAAGTACAACCTGCCATGTGCATTTGCATTCAAGAAGCAAATTACTTATATGCACATCTTCAGGGGGAGCCCTTGCAACTTATGAAGACAATTCCTTTACAATTTCACAAATTATGTTCCCCGTTGAAAACTTCAACTAGTTTGTCATCAATCACCAAAAAGGGGGAGATTGTAAGTGCATCTAGTGCCACCCCTAGTTGGTTTTGGAGTATTGACGACAAACCTAGTTGAGGGACTAATGTGTTTGTGAGAATTGCAGGAAAACACAGGTAGAAGTCCCTCATTGATTCGGTTTCACTACCAGAGATGACCCCTAAAAATGTACGAAGACATTGAAGACAATGGTGGTTTATGAAGATATTCATATTGAAGACAATGACATGAGAAGACTCCCTATGAAGCTTATGGAACTCGAAGACTTAGATCCTTCGTAGTTTTATTTCCTTCATGTTGTGTCATATGAACCATCGTACTGTTAAGTGGGGTCCAAGAGAACCAGTCAGAATGACTGAAGTGATGCCTAATTTAAATCCTATGTCTTCGAGTGAAGACTATGAGAGCAAATCTTGTCCAGAGTCAGACAAGTCAGCTTTACTTGTACCCCAAGTAAAGTTGCCGTATGAGTTCAAAATTCGACCGTTGGTACACGTGTCAGTTCCTTAGTGACCCAGGGTCATTTCGGACAAATCAGGTCGGGTTGCCAAGTGGCTATAAATAGCCCACCCCCACAACCAGAAACGGTTGGCTGCTCAGATTTCAGTGCACGGCTTTTGTCGTTTGAGAGCAACCCACCTCGAAGCCTTTGAGAGAAAATTCCTAGCGAGGAGAAAAGCCCTAACCACCCAGAGCCAGAGTAAATTGGGCATCACTTAAGTCTTCGTGTCTGAGTGATCTGAAGACTTATTACACTTGAGGACTGTGCATCCTCCAGACGGTTAGGCTTCGCGTTCAGAGCATCCAAGAGAAATTGTGGATTGCCAGTGAACGAAGTCTGTGAAGGTTTGGAAGTCGCCTGAAGACTTACCACGAGTGATTGGACGAGGTCTGTGTGACCTTAGTTCAAGGAGAATACGGTGAGGACTAGGTGTCTTGGACTAAGTGTCCTTGACTGGGTGTCCGGGACTGTGTGTCCTCTGGTTTAAATACCTAGCCGCTCCAACCAGACGTACAGTTGTCACAGCAACTGGAACTGGTCCAACAAATTATTGTCTTCAACGTGTCACTGGTTTCATCTTCACTTCCTTTGACTTACTGTTATTCATTGTGAAGCCATTGCATGCTTGCTTTATCTTTTATCTTCACAACATGAATGTATGATCTGTTTGGCTTCATAACTTCTTCCTACCTGATCCTTATTACACTGAAGCTGTTTGTCATTGTGCTTTCACTCAATTGAATACATGACCATGGCTGCCCTAGTGTAATCTAACTTCCGCTGCTTAGTAATAGGCATAATCTTCACGGTTTGTCTTCATAACTCTCACGTTTTGAAGACTTTCATAAAAATTGCCTATTCACCCCCCCCCCTCTAGTCGATATAACGCACTTTCAGAATCATATAGTAGATATGATCAACATAGTGATGTTCACCAATGAAACTACTCCATCTCACATGATGATCGGACATGGTTTAGTTGATTTGGATCACGTAATCACTTAGAGTATTAGAGGGATGTCTATCTAAGTGGGAGTTCTTTAAGTAAATTAATTGAACTTAAATTTATCATGAAACTTAGTACCTGATAGTATCTTGCTTGTTTATGCTTGATTGTAGATAGATGGCTCGTGATGTTGTTCCGTTGAATTTTAATGCGTTCCTTGAGAAAGCAAAGTTGAAAGATGATGGTAGCAATTACACGGACTGGGTCCATAACTTGAGGATTATCCTCATTGCTGCACAGAAGAATTACGTCTTGGAAGCACCGCTGGGTGCCAGGCCTGCTGCTGGAGCAACACCAGATGTTATGAACGTCTGGCAGAGTAAAGCTGATGACTACTCGATAGTTCAGTGTGCCATGCTTTACGGCTTAGAATCGGGACTTCAACGACGTTTTGAACGTCATGGAGCATATGAGATGTTCCAGGAGTTGAAGTTAATATTTCAAGCAAATGCCTGGATTGAGAGATATGAAGTCTCCAATAAGTTCTATAGCTGCAAGATGGAGGAGAACAGTTCTGCCAGTGAGCATATACTCAAAATGTCTGGGTATAATAATCACTTGATTCAATTGGGAGTTAATCTTCCAGATGATTGCGTCATTGACAGAATTCTCCAATCACTGCCACCAAGCTACAAGAGCTTCGTGATGAACTATAATATGCAAGGGATGAACAAGACTATTCCCGAGCTCTTCGCAATGCTGAAAGTTGCGGAGGTAGAAATCAAGAAGGAGCATCAAGTGTTGATGGTCAACAAGACCACTAGTTTCAAGAAAAAGGGCAAAGGGAAGAAGAAGGGGAACTTCAAAAAGAACAGCAAGCAAGTTGCTACTCAAGAGAAGAAACCCAAACCTGGACCTAAGCCTGAAACTGAGTGCTTCTACTGCAAGCAGACTGGTCACTGGAAGTGGAACTGCCCCAAGTATTTGGCGGATAAGAAGGATGGCAAGGTGAACAAAGGTATATGTGATATACATGTTATTGATGTGTACCTTACTAATGCTCGCAGTAGCACCTGGGTATTTGATGCTGGTTCTGTTGCTAATATTTGCAACTCGAAACAGGGACTACGGATTAAGCGAAGATTGGCTAAGGACGAGGTGACGATGCGCGTGGGAAACGGTTCCAAAGTCGATGTGATCGCAGTCGGCACGCTACCTCTACATCTACCTTCAGGATTAATATTAGACCTAAATAATTGTTATTTGGTGCCAGCGTTAAGCATGAACATTATATCTGGATCTTGTTTGATGCAAGACGGTTATTCATTTAAATCTGAGAATAATGGTTGTTCTATTTATATGAGTAATATCTTTTATGGTCATGCACCCTTAAAGAGTGGTCTATTCTTATTGAATCTCGATAGTAGTGACACACATATTCATAGTGTTGAAGCCAAAACATGCAGAGTTGATAATGATAGTGCAACTTATTTGTGGCACTGCCGTTTAGGTCATATCGGTATAAAGCGCATGAAGAAACTCCATACTGATGGGCTTTGGAACCACTTGATTATGAATCACTTGGTACTTGTGAACCGTGCCTTATGGGTAAGATGACAAAAACACCGTTCTCCGGTACTATGGAGAGAGCAACAGATTTATTGGAAATCATACATACAGATGTATGTGGTCTGATGAATATTGAGGCTCGTGGCGGATATCGTTATTTTCTCACCTTCACAGATGACTTAAGCAGATATGGGTATATCTACTTAATGAAACATAAGTCTGAAACGTTTGAAAAGTTCAAACAATTTCAGAGTGAAGTTGAAAATCATCATAACAAGAAAATAAAATTCCTACGATCTGATCGTGGAACAGAATATTTGAGTTACGAGTTTGGTGTACATTTGAAAAATTGTGGAATAGTTTCGCAACTCACGCCACCCGGAACACCACAGCGTAATGGTGTGTCCGAACGTCGTAATCGTACTTTACTAGATATGGTGCGATCTATGATGTCTCTTACTGATTTAACGCTATCGTTTTGGGGATATGCTCTAGAGACGACCGCATTCACGTTAAATAGGGCACCATCAAAATCCGTTGAGACGACGCCTTATGAACTGTGGTTTGGCAAGAAACCAAAGTTGT
The DNA here is from genome assembly GCF_056163025.1 of Triticum urartu. Taxonomy (NCBI): domain Eukaryota; kingdom Viridiplantae; phylum Streptophyta; class Magnoliopsida; order Poales; family Poaceae; genus Triticum; species Triticum urartu. Next base: position 504,188,200 of record NC_141873.1, on the reverse strand, counting down.
CATTTCTGAAAGTTTGGGGCTGCGATGCTTATGTGAAAAAGCTTCAACCTGATAAGCTCGAACCCAAATCGGAGAAATGTGTCTTCATAGGATATCCAAAGGAAACTATTGGATACACCTTCTATCACAGATCCGAAGGCAAGCCTTTTGTTGCTAAATTCGGAAACTTTCTGAAGGAGTTTCTCACGAAAGAAGTGAGTGGGAGGAAAGTAGAACTTGACGAGGTAACTGTACCTATTCCCTTATTGGAAAGTAGTACATCACAGAAACCTGTTTCTGTGACACCTACACCAGTTAGTGAGGAAGCTAATGATGATGATCATGAAACTTCAGAACAAGATACTACTGAACCTCGTAGATCAACCAGAGTGAGATCCGCGCCAGAGTGGTACGGTAATCCTGTTCTGGAAGTCATGCTACTAAATCATGATGAACCTACGAACTATGAAGAAGCGATGGTGAGCCCAGATTCCGCAAAATGGCTTGAAGCCATGAAATCTGAGATGGGATCCATGTATGAGAACAAAGTATGGACTTTGGTTGACTTGCCCATTGATCGGCAAGCAATTGAGAATAAATGGATCTTCAAGAAGAAGACTGACGCTGACGGTAATATTACTGTCTACAAAGCTCAACTTGTCGCAAAAGGTTTTCGGCAAGTTTAAGGGATTGACTACGATGAGACCTTCTCACCCGTAGCGATGCTTAAGTCTGTCCGAATCATGTTAGCAATTACCGCATTTTATGATTATGAAATTTGGCAGATGGATGTCAAAACTGCATTCCTTAATGGATTTCTGGAAGAAGAGTTGTATATGATGCAACCAGAAGGTTTTGTCGATCCGAAGGGAGCTAACAAAGTGTGCAAGCTCCAGCGATCCATATATGGACTGGTGCAAGCCTCTTGGAGTTGGAATAAACGCTTTGATAGTGTGATCAAAGCATTTGGTTTTATACAGACTTTTGGAGAAGCCTGTATTTACAAGAAAGTGAGTGGGAGCTCTGTAGCATTTCTGATATTATATGTGGATGACATATTACTAATTGGAAATGATATAGAATTTCTGGATAGCATAAAGGGATACTTGAATAAGAGTTTTTCAATGAAAGACCTCGGTGAAGCTGCTTACATATTAGGCATTAAGATCTATAGAGATAGATCAAGATGCTTGATTGGACTTTCACAAAGTACATACCTTGACAAAGTTTTGAAGAAGTTCAAGATGGATCAAGCAAAGAAAGGGTTCTTGCCTGTATTACAAGGTGTGAAGTTGAGTAAGACTCAATGCCCGACCATTGCAGAAGATAGAGAGAAAATGAAAGTCACTCCCTATGCCTCAGCCATAGGTTCTATCATGTATGCAATGTTGTGTACCAGACCTGATGTGTGCCTTGCTATAAGTCTAGCAGGGAGGTACCAAAGTGATCCAGGAGTGGATCACTGGACAGCGGTCAAGAACATCCTGAAATACCTGAAAAGGACTAAGGATATGTTTCTCATATATGGAGGTGACAAAGAGCTCATCGTAAAAGGTTACGTTGATGCAAGCTTTGATACTGATCCGGACGATTCTAAATCGCAAACCGGATACGTGTTTACATTAAACGGTGGAGCTGTCAGTTGGTGCAGTTCTAAACAAAGCGTTGTGGCGGGATCTACATGTGAAGCGGAGTACATAGCTGCTTCGGAAGCAGCAAATGAAGGAGTCTGGATGAAGGAGTTCATATCCGATCTAGGTGTCATACCTAGTGCATCGGGTCCAATGAAAATCTTTTGTGACAATACTGGTGCAATTGCCTTGGCAAAGGAAACCAGATTTCACAAGAGAACCAAGCACATCAAGAGACGCTTCAATTCCATCTGGGATCTAGTCCAGGTGGGAGACATAGAGATTTGCAAGATACATACGGATCTGAATGTTGCAGACCCGTCGACTAAGCCTCTTCCACGAGCAAAACATGATCAGCACCAAGGCTCCATGGGTGTTAGAATCATTACTGTGTAATCTAGATTATTGACTCTAGTGCAAGTGGGAGACTGAAGGAAATATGCCCTAGAGGCAATAATAAAGTTATTATTTATTTCCTTACATCATGATAAATGTTTATTATTCATGCTAGAATTGTATTAACCAGAAACATAATACATGTGTGAATACATAGACAAACAGAGTGTCACTAGTATGCCTCTACTTGACTAGCTCGTTAATCAAAGATGGTTATGTTTCCTAACCATGGACAAAGAGTTGTTAATTGATTAACGGGATCACATCATTAGGTGAATGATCTGATTGACATGACCCATTCCATTAGCTTAGCACCCGATCGTTTAGTATGTTGCTATTGCTTTCTTCATGACTTATACATGTTCCTATGACTATGAGATTATGCAACTCCCGTTTGCCAGAGGAACACTTTGTGTGCTACCAAACGTCACAACGTAAATGGGTGATTTTATAAAGGTGCTCTACAGGTGTCTCCAAAGGTACATGTTGGGTTGGCGTATTTCGAGATTAGGATTTGTCACTCCGAATGTCGGAGAGGTATCTCTGGGCCCTCTCGGTAATGCACATCACATAAGCCTTGCAAGCATTACAACTAATGAGTTAGTTGCAAGATGATGTATTACGAAACGAGTAAAGAGACTTGCCGGTAACGAGATTGAACTAGGTATTGAGATACCGACGATCGAATCTCGAGCAAGTAACATACCGATGACAAAGGGAACAACGTATGTTGTTATGCGGTCTGACCGATAAAGATCTTCGTAGAATATGTGGGAGCCAATATGAGCATCCAGGTTCCGCTATTGGTTATTGACCGGAGACGTGTGTCGGTCATGTCTACATTGTTCTCGAACCCGTAGGGTCCGCACGCTTAAGGTTTCGATGATAGTTATATTATGAGTTTATGAGTTTTGATGTACCGAAGTTAGTTCGGAGTCCCGGATATGATCACGGACATAACGAGGAGTCTCGAAATGGTCGAGACATAAAGATTGATATATTGGACGGCTATATTCGGACACCGGAAGTGTTCCGGGGAAGTTTCGGATAAAACCGGAGCACCGGGGGGTTACCGGAACCCCCCGGGGGGTTAATGGGCCTCATGGGCCTAAAGTGGAGAAGAGGAGGGGCTGCCAGGGCAGGTCGCGTGCCGCCTCTCCCCCTAGTCTGAATTGGACAAGGAGGAAGGGGCGGCGCCCCCCTCTCCTCTCTCCCTTCCTTCCCCCTCTCCTACTTGGACAAGGAAAGGGAGGGGAGTCCTACTCCCGGTAGGAGTAGGACTCCTCCTGCGCGCCTCCTACTAGGGCCGGCCGCACCCCCCCCCCTTGGATCCTTTATATACGGAGGCAAGAGGCACCCCATAGACACAAGTTAATCCACGTGATCTTTCTCTTAGCCGTGTGCGGTGCCCCCTTCCACCATAATCCTCGATAATATTGTAGCGGTGCTTAGGCGAAGCCCTGCGACGGTAGAACATCAAGATCGTCACCACGCCGTCGTGCTGACGGAAATCTTCCCCGACACTTTGCTGGATCGGAGTCCGGGGATCGTCATCGAGCTGAACGTGTGCTAAAACTCGGAGGTGCCGTAGTTTCGGTGCTTGATCGGTCGGGCCGTGAAGACGTACGACTACATCAACTGCGTTGTGCTAACGCTTCCGCTGTCGGTCTACAAGGTTACATAGATCACACTCTCCCCTCTCGTTGCTATGCATCACCATGATCTTGCGTGTGCGTAGGAATTTTTTTGAAATTACTACGTTCCCCAACAATACTTGGGGCAGTTCCGCTTCCATTGACCAGTCCCTTTGAAGTAGAAGCACTCAGTCTCAGGCTTAGGTCCAGACTTGGGCTTGTTCACTTGAGCATCAACTTGCTTGCCGTTCTTCTTGAAGTTCCCCTTCTTCACTTTGCCCTTCTTCTTGAAACTGGTGGTCTTGTTGACCATCAACACTTGATGCTCCTTATTGATTTCTACCTCCGCAGCCTTTAGCATCGTGAAGAGCCCGGGAATCGTCTTATCCACCCCTTGCATATTACAGTTCATCACTAAGCTTTTGTAGCTTGGTGGCAGTGATTGAAGAACTCTGTCAACGACACTATCAACCGGAAGATTAACTCCTAGACGAGTCAAGTGGTTGTGGTACCCAAACATTCTGAGTATATGTTCACTAATAGAACTACTCTCCTCCATCTTGCAGCTATAGAACTTATTGGAGACTTCATATCTCTCAATTCGGGCATTTGCTTGAAATATTAACTTCAACTCCTGGAACATCTCATATGCTCCATGACGTTCAAAACATCGTTGAAGTCCCGGTTCTAAGCCGTAAAGCATGGCACACTGAACTATCGAGTAGTCATCAGCTTTGCTCTGTCAGGTGTTCATAACATCTGGGGTTGCTCCTGCAGCGGGTTTGGCACCTAGCGGTGCTTCTAGGACGTAATTCTTCTGTGCAGCAATGAGGATAATCCTCAAGTTACGGACCCAATCCATGTAGTTGCTACCATCATCTTTCAACTTAGCTTTCTCTAGGAACGCATTAAAATTCAACGGAACAACAACACGGGCCATTTATATACAATAACATAGACATGCAAAATACTATCAGGTACTAAGTTCATGATAAATTAAAGTTCAATTAACCATATTACTTAAGAACTCCCACTTAGATAGACATCCCTCTAATCATCTAAGTGATCACGTGATCCATATCAACTAAACCATGTCCGATCATCACGTGAGATGGAGTAGTTTTCAATGGTGAACATCACTATGTTGATCATATCTACTATATGATTCACGCTCGACCTTTTGGTCTCAGTGTTCCGAGGCCATATCTGCATATGCTAGGGTCGTCAAGTTTAACCCGAGTATTCTGCTTGTGCAAAACTAGCTTGCACCCATTGTATGTGAACATAGAACTTATCACACCCGATCATCACGTGGTGTCTTGGCACGACGAACTGTAGCAATGGTGCATACTCAGGGAGAACACTTATACCTTCAAATTTAGTGAGAGATCATCTTATGATGCTACCGCCGTACTAAGCAAAATAATATGCATAAAGGATAAACATCACATGCAATCAATATAAGTGATATGATATGGCCATCATCATCTTGTGCCTTTTGATCTCCATCTCCAAAGCACCGTCATGATCACCATCATCACCGGCTTGACACCTTGATCTCCATCGTAGTATCGTTGTCGTCTCGCCAACTATTGCTTCTACGACTATCGCTACCGGTTAGTGATAAAGTAAAGCAATTACATGGCGATTGCATTCCATACAATAAAGCGACAACCATATGGCTCCTGCCAGTTGCCGATAACTGTGTTACAAAACATGATCATCTCATACAAAAATTTATATAATCACGTCTTGACCATATCACATCACAACATTCCCTGCAAAAACAAGTTAAACGTCCTCTACTTTATTGTTGCAAGTTTTACGTGGCTGCTACGGGCTTAGCAAGAACCGTTCTTACCTACGCATCAAAAACCACAACGCGGTATAGTGATTGCTTTTTGATCTTCAGAAAGAACCTTGTTCATTGAATCCGATTCAACTAAAGTTGGAGAAACTGACACCCGCCAGCCACCTGTGTGCAAAGCACGTCGGTAGAACCAGTCTCATGAACGCGCTCATGTAATGTTGGTCCGGGCCGCTTCATCCAACAATACCGCCGAATCAAGAAACAACTAGTGACGGCAAGCAATATGTATATACCCACGCCCACAACTCCTTTGTGTTCTACTCATGCATATAACATCTACGCATAGACCTGGCTCGGATGCCACTGTTGGGGAACACAGTATTTCAAAAAAATTCCTACGATCACGCAAGATCTATCTAGGGATGCATAGCAACGAGAGGGGAGAGTATGTCTACATACCCTCGTAGACCGAAAGTGGAAGCGTTAAGAAACACGGTTGATGTAGTCGAACATCTTCGCGATCCAACCGATCAAGTACTGAATGCATGGCACCTCCGCGATCTGCACACGTTCAGCTCGGTGACGTCCCTCGTACTCTTGATCCAGTTCAGGCCTAGGGAGAGTTTCTTCAGCACGACGGCGTGTTGACGGTGATGATGAAGTTACCGGCGCAGGGCTTCACCTAGGCACTACGACGATATGACCGAGGTGTGTATATGTGGAGGGGGGCACCGCACACGGCTAAAACAATTGTCAACTTGTGTGTCTATGGGGTGCCCCCTCCCCCGTATATAAAGGAGGGGAGGAGGGGGCCGGCCGGCCCTCATGGTGCGCCCCAAGGGGGGATTCCTACTCCTACTAGGAGTAGGTTTCCCCCGTTTCCTAGTCCTAATAGGAGGGGGAAGGAAGGGGAAGAAGAGAAGAAGGAAAAGGGGTCGACCCCCTTCCCAGTTCGGATTGGGCTTGGGAGGGGGGGTGCCCCCACCTCTTGGCCGCCTCCTCTCTCTTCCGCTAAGGCCCATGTAGGCCCATTAAGCCCCCGGGGGTTCCGGTAACCCCCCCAGTACTCCAGTATATGCCCGAACTCATCCGAAACCATTCTAGTGTCCAAACATAACCTTCCAATATATCAATCTTCATGTCTCGACCATTTCAAGACTCCTCGTCATGTCCTTCATCATATCCGGGACTTCAAACTACCTTCGGTACATCAAAACACATAAACTCATAATACCGATCGTCATTGAACGTTAAGTGTGCGGACCCTACGGGTTCGAGAACTATGTAGACATGACCGAGACTCGTCTCCAGTCAATAACCAATAGCGGAACCTGGATGCTCATATTTCTTCCTACATATTCTACGAAGATCTTTATCGGTCAAACCGCATAACAACATACATTGTTCCCTTTGTCATCGGTATGTTACTTGCCCGAGATTCAATCGTCGGTATCATCATACCTAGTTCAATCTCGTTACCGGCAAGTCTCTTTACTCGTTCCATAATGCAACATCCCGTAACTAACTCATTAGTCACATTGCTTGCAAGGCTTATAGTGATGTGCATTACCGAGAGGGCCCAGAGATATCTCTCCGACAATTGGAGTGACAAATCCTAATCTCGATCTATGCCAACTCAACAAACACCATCAGAGACACCCGTAGAGCATCTTTATAATCACCTAGTTACGGTGTGATGTTTGATAGCACACTAAGTGTTCCTCCGGTATTCAGGAGTTGCATAATCTCATAGTCATAGGAACATGTATAAGTTATGGAGAAAGCAATATCAATAAACTAAATGATCATAATGCTAAGCTAACGGATGGGTCAAGTCAATCACATCATTCTCTAATGATGTGATCCCGTTTATCAAATGACAACTCATGTCTATGGTTAGGAAACTTAACCATCTTTGATTAATGAGCTAGTCAAGTAGAGGCATACTAGTGACACTCTGTTTGTCTATGTATTCACACATGTACTAAGTTTCCGGTCAATACAATTCTAGCATGAATAATAAACATTTATCATGATATAAGGAAATATAAATAAAAACTTTATTATTTCCTCTAGGGAATATTTCCTTCATTTTATGATGCTCTCTTTGTGCTTCAATTCTTGTCTTTCATGTGAGCATCATTGAAATCTCTTCGCCTAGCTAGGGGCCTTAAACGATAACGCTTGTTGGGAGGCAGCCCAATTTTATTTTTGTTCTTTATTTTTTCTTCCTGTTTAGTAATAAATAATTCATCTAGCTTCTGTTATGATTGTGTTTTTTATGTTTTAATTAGTGTTTCTGCCAAGTAAAGCCTTTAGGATCTTCTTGGGTGATTGGTGTTTGATCTTGCTGATAAAAACAGAAAGTATGCGCTCACGAAAATAATTATCATTTTTTACCAGGGAGCGATAAAATACCAATTCCAACTGCAGTAGATCAATATACTGTTTATCCCGGTCGTCCTAATTTTTCAAAAAAATTGGAGTTACAGAAGTATTCAAAACCCCCAGATTGCTACAGACTGTTCTGTTTTTGACAGATTCTGTTTTTCGCGTGTTGTTTACTTATTTTGATAAATCTATGAGTAGTATCGGGGGGTATGAACCATATAGAAGTTGTAATACAGTAGGTTTAACACCAATATAAATAAAGAATGAGTTCATTACAGTATCTTAAAGTGGTGGTTTATTTTCTTATACTAACGGAGCTCATGAGATTTTCTGTTGAAGTTTTGTGTTGTGAAGTTTTCAAGTTTTTGGGTAAAGATTTGATGGATTTTGGAATAAGAAGTGGCAAGAGCCTAAGCTTGGGGATTCCCAAGGCACCCCAATGTAAAATTCAAGGACAACCAAAAGCCTAAGCTTAGGGATGCCACAGAAGGCATCCCCTCTTCCGTCTTCGTCTATCAGTAACTTTACTTGAGGCTATATTTTTGTTCACCACATGATATGTGTTTTGCTTGGAGCGTCTGGTATGATTTGAGTCTTTTCTTTTTAGTTTACCACAATTATCCTTGCTATACACACCTTTTGGGAGAGACACGCATGAATCGGAATTTATTAGAATACTCTATGTGCTTCACTTATATCTTTTAAGCTAGATAATTTTGCTCTAGTGCCTCACTTATATCTTTGTAGAGCACAGTGGTGGTTTTATTTTATATAAATTATTGATCTCTCATGCTTCAATTATATTATTTTGAGAGTCTTTTAGAACAGCATGGTAATTTGCTTTGGCTATAAAACTACTCCTAATATGATGGGCATCCAAGATGGGTATAATAAAAACTTTCATATAAAGTGCGTTGAATACTATGAGAAGTTTGATGCTTGATGTTTGTTTTGAGACATGAGGATGGTGATATTAGAGTCATGATAGTAGATTAATTGTGAATTTGATAAATACTTGTGTTGAGGTTTGCAAGTCCCGTAGCATGCACGTATGGTAACCGTTGTGTAACAAATTTGAAGCATGAGGTGTTTCTTTGATTGTCTTCCTTATGAGTGGCGGTCGGGGACGAGCGATGGTCTTTTCCTACCAATCTATCCCCCTAGGAGCATGCGCGTAGTGCTTGGTTTTGATGACTTGTAGAATTTTGCAATAAGTATGTGAGTTCTTTATGACTAATGTTGAGTCCATGGATTATACGCACTCTCACCCTTCCACCCTTGCTAGCCTCTCTAGTACCGCCCAACTTTCGCCGGTACCATAAACCCACCATTTACCTTCCTCAAAATAGCCACCATACCTACCTATTATGGCATTTCCATAGCCATTCCGAGATATATTTCCATGCAACTTTCCACCGTTCCATCTATTATGACACGCTCCATCATTGTCATATTGCTTTGCATGATCATGTAGTTGACATCGTATTTGTGGCAAAGCCACCATTCATATTTTTTTATACATGTCACTCTTGATTCATATCCCGGTACACCGCCAGAGGCATTCATATAGAGTCATATTTTGTTCTAAGTATCGAGTTGTAATCCTTGAGTTGTAAATAAATAGAAGTGTGATGATCATCATTATTAGAGCATTGTCCCGTGTGAGGAAAAAAACGAGGCCAAAGAAGCCAAACAAAAAGAGAGAGAGAGAGAAAAAGAGAGAAGGGACAATGCTACTATCCTTTTTCCACACTTGTGCTTCAAAGTAGCACCATGATCTTCATGATAGAGAGTCTCTTATTTTGTCACTTTCATATACTAGTGGGAATTTTCATTATAGAACTTGGCTTGTATATTCCAACAATGGGCTTCCTCAAAATGCCCTAGGTCCTCGTGAGCAAGCAAGTTGGATGCACACCCTCTTAGTTTATTTTGTTGAGCTTTCATACATTTATAGCTCTAGTGCATCCGTTGCATGGCAATCCCTACTCACTCACATTGATATCTATTGATGGGCATCTCCATAGCCCATTAATACGCCTAGTTGATGTGAGACCATCTTCCTCCTTTTTGTCTTCTCCACAACCACCATTCTATTCCACCTATAGTGCTAAGTCCATAGCTCACGCTCATGTATTGCGTGAAAGTTGAAAAAGTTTGAGAATACTAAAGTATGAAACAATTTCTTGGCTTGTCATCGGGGTTGTGCATGATCTGAATATTTTGTGTCACGAAGATGGAGCATAGCCAAACTATATGATTTTGTAGGGATGAACTTTCTTTGGCCATGTTATTTTGAGAAGACATGATTACTTTGTTAGTATGCGTGAAGTATTATTTATGTCAATATTAAACTTTTGTCTTGAATCTTTCGGATCTAAACATTCATGCCACAATAAACAAAATTATATTAATAATTATGTTAGGTAGCATTCCACATCAAAAATTCTATTTTTATCATTTACCTACCCGAGGACGAGCAAGAATTAAGCTTGGGGATGCTTGATACGTCTCCAGTGTATCTATAATTTTTGATTGTTCTATGCTATTATATTATCTGTTTTGGATGTTTAATGGGCTTTAATATGCTCTTTTATATTATTTTTGGGACTAACCTATTAACCAGAGGCCCAGTGCTAGTTTCTGTTTTTTTTGCCTATTTTAGAGTTTCGCAGAAAAGGAATACCAAACGGAGTCCAAATGGAATGAAACATTCGCGATGATCTTTCTTGGACCGAAAGCAAACCAGAAGACTTGGAGTTGAAGTCTGGAACTCCACGAGGCGGCCATGAGGCAGGAGGGCGCGCCCCCACCCTCATGGGCCCCTCGTAGCTCCACCGACGTACTTCTTTCACCTATATATATACTCTTATACCCTAGATCGATCGCAGAGAGCCACGAAACCACTTTTCCACCGCCGCAACCTTCTATACCCATGAGATCCCATCTTGGGGCCTCTTCCGGCGATCCGCCGGAGGGGGGAATCGATTACGGAGGGCTTCTACATCAACACCATAGCCTCTTCGATGAAGCATGAGCAGTTTACCACATACCTTCGAGTCCATAGTTATTAGCTAGATGGCTTCTTATCTCTCTTTGATTCTCAATACAAAGTTCTCCTCAATGTTCTTGGAGATCTATTCGATGTAATATTCTTTTGCGGTGTGTTTGCCGAGATCCGATGAATTGTGGGTTTATGAACAAGATTATCTATGAATATTATCTGGTTCTTCTTTGAATTCTTATATGCATGATTTGATATCTTTGCAAGTCTCTTCGAATTATCGGTTTAGTTTGGCCTACTAGATTGATCTTTCTTGCAATGGGAGAAGTGCTTAGCTTTGGGTTCAATCTTGTGGTGTCCTTTCCCAGTGACAGTAGGGGCAACAAGGCACGTATTGTATTGTTGCCATCGAAGATAAAAAGATGGGGTTTATATCATATTGTTTGAGTTTATCCCTCTACATCATGTCATCTTGCTTAAGGCGTTACTCTGTTCTTATGAACTTAATACTCTAGATGCATGCTGGATAGCGGTCGATGTGTGGAGTAATAGTAGTAGATGCAGAATCGTTTCGATCTACTTGACACGGACGTGATGCCTATATTCATGATCATTGCCTTAGATATCTTAATAACTATGCACTTTTCTATCAATTGCCCGACAGTAATTTGTTCACCCACCATAATACATGCTATATTGAGAAAAGCCACTAGTGAATCCTATGGCTCCCGGGTCTCTTTATTATTGTATTGCATCTCTTTCATTTACATCACATCTCGTTTACTATTTTGCAATCTTTACTTTCCAATCTATACAACAAAAATACCAACAAAAATTACTTTACTGTCTTTATTAGATCTCACTTTTGCGAGTGACCGTGAAGGGATTGACAACCCATTTATCGCGTTGGTTGCAAGGTTCTTGATTGTTTGTGCAGGTACTATGTGACTTGTGCGTTGTCTCCTACTAGATTGATACCTTGGTTCTCAAAACTGAGAAAAATATTTACGCTACTTTGCTGCATCACCCTTTCCTCTTCAACGCAAAACCAACGCATGCTCAAGAGGTAGCATCCACCCTCGGGGCTGAGGGTTTGTACCAGTAGCTATGTGTTTAATCTCTCTCTCTCTCTCATGTTCTTGAGATGTCATGATCTTGATGTATCGCGGGCTTTGTTAATATAGTCGGATCGTATGGTGTTTCCCCTCTCTATCTTGTTGTGATGAATTGAGTTTTCCCTTTGAGATTTCATTTTATCGGATCAAATACTTTTATGGATTTGAGAGCACTTGATATATGTCTTGCATATGAATACCCGTGGTGACAATGGGGTATTATATTGATTCACTTGATGTATGTTTTGGCACTCAACTCGCGGTTTCCCGAGGTGACATTGGGGTAATCTATGCATAGGGGTTGATGCACGTTCTCGTCTTTTGTTTCTTCGGTAGAAATCTTGGGGCACTCTTTGAGGTTCTTTGTGTTGGATTGAGTATTATGAATATGAATTTGCTTTGGTGTTATTCAGTATGAACTCTTGATAGATCGATCGGAAAGAATAACTTGGGTGTTATTTTAGTACGAACTCTTGATAGATCGATCGAAAAGAATAACTTGGTGTTATTTTAGTACGAACTCTTGGATAGATCGATCGGAAAGAATAGCTACAAACAATTTCTTCTTATGTTCTCCGCTAGATAGGAACTTTGGAGTGATTCTTCATCACACGTTGACGGATGGTTATATGATCCAATTATATTAGCATTGTTGAGAGATTGCACCAGCGAAAGTATAGACCCTAGGCCTCATTTTCAAGCATTGCAATACCGTTTGTGCTCCGTTTTATCAATTGCTACCTTGCTGTTTTTATTATTATTACAAAAAACCAATATCTCTTATCATTACTAAGCTTGTACCACCATCTCTTCACCGAACTAGTGCACCTATACAAATTACCATTGTATTTGGTGTGTTGGGGACACAAGTGACTTTTTGTTATTTGGTTGTAGGGTTGTTTGAGAAGACCATCTTCATCCTACACCTCCCATGGATTGATAAACCTTAGGTCATCCACTTGAGGGAAAATTGCTACTGTCCTACAAAACTCTGCGCTTGGAGGCCCAACACGAGTCTACAAGAACAAGTTGTGTAGTAGACATCACATTGTTTCGGGGAACGGAGTTTTAGTCATCTTGACCATGAGGCATGGTTTGCAAGTATCAAATGATTCATAGTCAAGTGATTCCAAAAGCCCATCTGCATGGAGTTTCTTCATGCGCTTTACAGCAATATGACCTAAACGGCAGTGTCACAAATATGTTGCACTATCATTACCAACTTTGCATCTTTTGGCATCAATATTATGAATATGTGTATCACTACGATCGAGATTCAATAAACCATTTATATTGGGTGTATGATCATAGAAGGTTTTATTCATCTAAACAGAACAACAATTATTCTCTGACTTACATGAATAACTGTATTGCAATAAACATGATCCAATCATATTCATGCTCAACGCAAAACACCAAATAACATTTATTTAGGTTCAACACTAACCCCGAAGGTAGAGGGAGTGTGCGATGGTGATCTTATCAACCTTGGAATCACTTCCAACACACATCGTCACCTCGCCCTTAACTAGTCTCTGTTCATTCTGCAACTCCTGTTTCGAGTTACTAATCTTAGCAACTGAACTAGTATGAAATACCCAGGGGCTACTACAAACACTAGTAAGGTACACATCAATAATCTATATATCAAATATACCTTTCTTCACTTTGCCATCCTTCTTATTCGCCAAATGTTTTGGGCAATTCCACTTCCAGTGACCATTTCCTTCATAGTAGAAGCACTCAGTTTCAGGCTTGGGTCCAGCTTTGGGCTTCTTCACGGAAGTGGCAACTTGCTTGCCATTCTTCTTGAAGTTCCTTTTCTTCCCCTTGCCCTTTTCTTGAAATTAGTGGTCTTGTTAACCATCAACACTTGATGTTCTTTCTTGATTTCTACCTTTGCTAATTTCAGCATCCTGAAGAGCTTGGGAATCATTTTTGTCATTCATTGCATATTATAGTTCATCACGAAGTTCTAGTAGCTTGGTGATAGTGACTAGAGAACTCTGTCCATCACTATCTTATCTAGAAGATTAACTCCCACTTGATTCAAGTGATTGTAGTACCTAGACATTCTGAGTACATGCTCACTGGTTGAGCTATTCTCCTCCATCTTGTAGGAAAAGTACTTGTCAGAGGTCTCATACCTCTTGACACGGGCATGAATCTGAAATACCAATTTTCAGCTCTTGGAACATATTATATGCTCCGTGTCGTTCAAAACATTTTTGAAGTCCCGGTTCTAAGTCGTAAAGCATGTCGCACTAAACTATCAAGTAGTCATCATATCGAGCTTGCAAAACATTCATAACGTCTGCATCTGCTCCTGCAACAGGTTTGTCACCTAGCGGTGCATCAAGGACATAATTCTTCTGTGCAACAATGAGGATAATCCTAAGATCACGGACCTAGTCCGCATCATTGCTACTATCATCTTTCAACTTAGTTTTCTCTAGGAACATATCAAAAATAGGGGAGCTATATCGCGAGCTATTGATCTACAACATAGATATTTCAAAACTATAAGACTAAGTTCATGATAAATTAGGTTCAATTAATCATATTACTAAAGAACTCCCACTTAAATAGACATCCCTCAAGTCATCTAAGTGATACGTGATCCAAATCAACTAACCCATGTCCGATCATCACGTGATATGGGGTAGTCATCAATGGTGAACATCTCTATGTTGATCATATCTACTATATGATTCACGTTCGACCTTTCGGTCTCCAGTGTTCTGAGGCCATGTTTGTACATGCTAGGCTCGTCAAGTTTAACCCAAGTATTCCACATGTGCAAAACTGTCTTACACCCGTTGTATGTGAACGTAGAGTCTATCACACCCGATCATCACGTGGTGTCTCAACACGATGAACTGTAGCAACGGTGCATACTTAGGGAGGACACTTTTACCTTGAAATTTGGTGAAGGGATCATCTTATAATGCTACCGCCGTACTAAGCAAAATAAGATGAATAAAAGATAACCAATCAAAATATGTGACATGATATGGCCGTCATCATCTTGTGATTTTGATCTCCATCATCACCGGCTCAACACCTTGATCTCCAACGTAGCGTCATGGTCGTCTCGCCAACTATTGCTTCTACAACTATCGCTAACACATAGTGATAAAGTAAAGCAATTACACGGCGTTTGAATTTCATACAATAAAGAGACAACCATAAGGCTCCTGCCGGTTGTCAGATATCTTACAAAACATAATCATCTCATACAATAACGTTTATCACATCATATCTTAACCATATCACATCAAACTATGCCCTGCAAAAACAAGTTGGACGTCATCTACTTTGTTGTTGCAAGTTTTACATGGCTGCTATGGGCTTCTAGCAAGAACCGTTCTTACCTACGCATAAAACCACAATGGTGTTTCGTTAAGTTTGTTGTTTTAACTTTCTTCAAGGACCGGTCGCAGTCAAATTCGATTCAACTAAAGTAGGAGAAATAGACACCCGCCAGCCACCTTTATGCAAAAATAATTACATGTCAGTCGGTGGAACCGGTCTCATGTGCGTGGACATGTAAGGTTGGTCCGGGCCGCTTCATCCCACAATACCGCCGAATCAAAATAAGACGTTGGTGGTAAGAAGTATGACTATCACCGCCCACAACTCTTTGTGTTCTACTCGTGCACATCATCTACGCATAGACCTGGCTCATGATGCCACTGTTGGGAAACGCTGCATGGAAAACAAAAAAATTCTATGCACACGCAAAGATCTATCCATGAAGATGCATAGCAACAAGGGGGAGAGTGTGTCTACGTACCCTTGTAGATCATAAGCGGAAGCATTTCACAACGCGGTTGATGTAGTCGAACTTTCTTCGCGATCCACCGATCGAGTACCGAACGTACGACACCTCCGAGTTCTGCACACGTTCAGCTCGGTGACGTTCCTCGCCTTATTGATCCAGAAAGACGTCAAGGTAGTAGATGAGTTCCGTCAGCACGACGACGTGGTGACGGTGATGGTGAAGTGATCCTCGCAGGGCTTCACCTAAGCACTACGAAGATATGACCGTGGGAGTAAACGGTGGAGGGGGGGCGCCGCACACGGCTAACGATTGTCTGAGGTGTTCTAGGGGGCGCCCCCACATATATATAGGTGGGAAGGAGAGGGGAGAGGCCAGGAGGTGCCCCAAGTAGGACCAAATACTACTTGGGTTCCTCCTAGGCCGGCCGCCCCCTTCCTTATTTACCAAGGGGGAAGGAAAGAGGAGGGGGAGAAAGGGAAGGGGGAGGCCGAATCCCCCCTTCCCTTTCTCTTACCCCCTTTCCTTCTCCCTTTGGTTCGGCCCATATGCGGGGAGCACTAGCCCCTGGTGGCTGGTGTGTTTCCCCTCTTGGCCCATTAGGCCCATATCTTTTGCCCCGGGTGCCCGGAACCCCTTCCGGTGACCCGATATGTACTCGGTACCCTCCGGGACACTTCCGGTGTTCGAATACTATCGTCCTATATATCAATCTTTACCACTCGACCATTTCAAGACTCCTCGTCATGTCCGTGATCTCATCCGAGACTCCAAACAACATTCGGTAACCAAATCACATAACTCATATAATACAATATCGTCATCGAACGTTAAGCGCGCGGACCCTACGGGTTCGAGAACTATGTAGACATGACCGAGACACCTCTCCAGTCAATAACCAATAGCGGAACCTGGATGCTCATATTGGCTCCTGCATATTCTACGAAAATCTTTATCAGTCAAACCATTATGACAACATACGTTATTCCCTTTTTCCATCGATATGTTGCTTGACCGAGATTCGATCGTCGGTATCTTCATACCTAGTTCAATCTCGTTACCGGCAAGTCTCTTTACTCGTTCTATAATACATCACCTCGTGACTAAATCCTTAGTCGTTTGCTTGCAAGCTTATGATGTGTATTACCGAGAGGGCCCAGAGATACCTTTCTGATACTCGGAGTGACAAATCCTAATCTCGATCTATGTGAACTCAACAAACACCTTCGGAGATACCTGTAGAGCATCTTTATAATCACCCAGTTACGTTGTGACGTTTGATAGCACACAAGGCATTCCTCCGGTATCTGGGAGTTGCATAATCTCATAGTCGAAGGAATATGTATTTGACATGAAGAAAGCAATAGCAATAGAATTGGACGATCATTATGCTATGCTAACGGGTGGATCTTGTCCATCACATCATTCTCCTAATGATGTGATCCCATTATCAAATGACAACACATGTGTATGGTTAGGAAACCTTAACCATCTTTGATCAACGAGCTAGTCTAGTAGAGGCTTACTAGGGACACGGTATTTGTTTATGTATTCACGCATGTATTTAGGTTTCCGATCAATACAATTCTAGCATGAATAATAAACCTTTATCATGAATAAGGAAATATAAAATAACAACTTTATTATTGCCTGTAGGGCATATTTCCTTCATCAAGTGCCCGCAATACTTGGAGACGGCCTCTTGGATGGTGTACCATCAATGGTTGAGGGACTTCCACTCACGGTTGCAAATCAACGCGGTGGAGTAGGGCGCGAAATGCTTTGTGCTCATGGAACCATATGTGAATGTTCCTCCAAAAGGTTGTGCCTTTTTGCTCCGTGCTATGGACAAGATCGAGGCTAGTGGCCAACCATGCATCGCGCAACGGTCTTCCTCCCGCATGTTGAAGCTTTCTCATCTACCCTTCTTCGGATCGCCGGTTGTATCATCCAGATCATCATCATCGCCATCCTCCTCCTCCTCCCCCTCCTCCCCTCTCCGGATGCTGCTCTCTGGCGGCCCAATGTTGTTGTTCCTGTGTGCCATCGCCGCTCTGGGTGTAGGACTGTTGTGTGGCCGTCTGGGTGTAGGATTGCTGCTGGTATCTCGGACTGGGTGGGATCTGAGTCTTCCCCTGCCCATCCTCGTAGCCCCCTCCTCCTCCCTCACCCCCTCCATGGATGATATCGAGCATCTCCCTGTCCGCATCATGCGTCGGCTCCCCTCTCTCGGCATTGCAGCAAACAACGCGCGGGCACCCATCTGTTCTCCACCTATCATCCTCGCCCGAACGAGCAAGGACAAAGCATAATCGGAGAAGAGCGACGCTGCGTTAACATCGATGATGTAAGGAACCGTACCGGTGGGTTGGCGAGCTGCTTGGCAGCGTGCTAGTATGGAGGCTTGTAAGACTCCGGCCACGGCACCGTCACTACTGTGGGCGCGCCCGTCTGGCGGCGTCCGCCACGGCTTCACTGACCGCCCCGTCCGCCACGACCATCGCCACCACCAGGCCCACCAGTGGCCAAACGCTTCCTCATCTTCTCCTCCTTTCGCCTTGACGCGATGATTCTGCTGCGTCTTCTAGGCGAGTGTGAAGCTTGGATCTTCCGACACCTCCGCCGCCTCCATCTCCGACAAGTTGTCTGATGGTTCCATGCGTCGATGACGGAGGGAAGGAGAGGGTGGGAGAAAAGAGCAGGAATTTGGCGGAGAGCGATGGGGAGTGGAAGACGAGAGTGGGGATTTTGGAGCAGAAACAGTGCGGGATGCTACAAAAGCGCGGGCTCGGCCCTTCTTTTGGGGTGGTCCAGGGGGCGGAGAGCGACGTTTCGCGTGTCCGGACTCCCGCAAACCTCACCCATGTTTGTCTTTGGTTTGTAGGAGAAATCGCGTCCGAACTGCTCCGCGGACCAATACATGTCGGCGTTTGATGGATTCCGCGGTCCAAACAACAAGGTCCGGACGATTGTGGGAGGTTTACGGGTCAGCATTGGAGATACCCTTATACGTCATCCTTTGGGGAGGTGGACGTGTGAGTTAATGTGAGTGTTATTAAATTAGTGGATAAGTTTTTGCTTGAACTGATAGGGGGGCTCCCCACCTAAGTTGATCTCTACAAAAAAATGATCCAGTTTGTAAAGGAAATTGCATCGAAAACCTTAGTAGACCGAGGGGCAATACATCTTGCCGAAGCAACAACACAAAAAACAAAACAATAAACAAGTACATGGTATCGACATAACACAAATAAAAATCTCCGAGGCTAGAGAGTTTAGTGATGCGGTCCAGATTATGTCAGAACCATAATACAAGGTGGATTAGCACATTGAAGGGGTGGAGTGAGGGGCAGACTCCAAAGACACGGTGAGACCTTCGAAACAGTCACTGCCAAGACCACTAGCAAGGAACAATGGTAGTCATCATCGAGGAGTTGCATGATTGCCAACCCCACCAATGCACACACCGGATGGTGGTCATTGCCCAACGTCAAGTGCAAACGGAGACGGGGGTGACTCTGGCTCGTTGAACATGTATGAAGGACGCGCAGATTCTCCATGGGAAGGGTGGACATTGCCCAAGGGTGTGGTGAGTAGAAATGATAAGAAATACATGATCTCAAAGAGTACCACTGATGGAATTATCTCCGTGGGAAGGATTATCTTTGCCCTAGGCAAAGTGTAGATGAAGGCAGTGGCGTAGCTAGGGGGTGACCAGGGTGGTCCATGGACCACCCTGGAATTTCCCCATAGTGTATTAAAAATATATTTCTTTGAAAATAAATAAACTTATGTAAATATTTCTATTGGTGGACCACCCTGACTTATTGGGCTGGCTACGCCACTGGATGAAGGGCACGACACAACAATGAGAAAGACAACAAACATGGACACTAAATGGTGGTAAGGTGTAGATATTGCAGGGAACTCATAAGGATGTTGATTTGCGAAGGAGTTCACCTAAATGGGGGGAAGAGTCGAGCATGAGAGGTGGGAACACATCACTAGCACGACGGGGGAGAAGATGTCAGAGTTGCAATGCCAATAGGCGCCGCCACCAAATCCAACACGAGTGGATAAGTTTGTGCAGTTTTATACTCCTGCCATTTTTCGCATAAATTGACATGGCAACTATGTATTCTTTTTTATTTCTTTGCTTTACTTATTAAATGGATCTTTCTTGAAAAGTTAGGGCGTGTTTGGCTGGGGAATGAAGTGTAATGGAACATCATGGTTCCAATCCATAGCGATGTGTCGTTTTTGTTTCTATGTTTGGTTGAGGACGATGGTAGAATGGAGTGGTGACATTTCAGTGTTTGGTTGGTGAGTTGGAATGTAATGGATTCGGTTCTCCTCATATCTCTTGGTGCGATTACTTCTCAAATGCGTACATACAATATGAACAATTGTAGCTTTATAGGTTTAATAACAAATAAATGGCATTTCGATTGTATTTGTAGCACAAATAATTTATAAACCCACTCACAAGTATACACAAAGTGACCCATATCTCAAAAAATGCATGTCAATTTGCATTTTCCCGGACATTTACACCGAATTGAAGATGAAACAGACACCGATTGCTATGCAGGAAGCATCAAAACATACCTATAAACAAAAAGAAGAACATGATCGTTGGAGACCGCATCGTCCTCCTCCTGCTTGCCACTGAGGTCTGGTTGCCATCGCCCCGGCAAGCGAGGTCGTTGTCGCCCCTCTGGCAGATTAGGCCGTTGCCACCCTCCACGGATCAGTTGACGTGGTCATCGCCATCCATCCCATGGACCAGGTCTCTGTCACACCCCCGACACACATGCTATAGGCAATGGCGACGGGCACGCAGAGGTGGCCGACGTCCTTAGCGGAAGGTCCAACGTTGCCGCCCATCTCCTTCGGGCAGATTTGTGGTCCAATGCTGCTATAACTTCAATAGGGAGAGAGAATGGCAGACATGAGGGCGGTGAGACAACCCCTGTCGTCTGCTTGAGGAAGAGACGTGTGAGGAGAACCTTCGGCCTTGGGAGAGGTGAGAGAGGAGGGGCAACGACCGTGAGGGGGAGGGGTTGAATGAGTGGGTTCCCGTTTGTAACTCAACCAAACACGAGAACGTGGCCCAGGGACAAGTCGGACCCATCACATTCTATTTGATGATTCAAAATTTCAAACCAAAGTGAGAGAACTGAATCGTGCATTGCTGCTACCCAGTGAAAAAAGGCGACCCAAAAACTCATAGGCGATCACGATCTAACGGGAACACTTAGGAGAAAACAAAAGAGACCAACCAACTCATCAGTACTCGGCCCATATCCAAACACACGGCTTGATGACGTGACATCCGGACCATTAATCAGGACGCCTCTATTACAATATTGGACTGCGGTCAAAGTAGTTGTTTTAAGCAAATGATCGAGTTCCGGTTCCCTCTATCGCTGTCACCAGTAGGCAGAGGAGGTCACGCCAGCCTCATGTCGCCAAAAACAATCAGCCGAGCAGCACCAGCACACAGTGCAGCGATCCAGCTCGGAGGAAGGAGTGTGCCCCCAGTATCAACCACTCGCGCTGGCTCTGGATTTTAAGCTTGTTCGTCCGGGCCAGGAGCTAGCGCATGGTACGTGTGGTTAGCGTTAAATAACACGTCGCCGGGCGTAGTGCACGCACACAATGAACTGGCGATGAGCAATGACTGGCGTGGTGAGGAGTGAGTGACCTGTTGAGTACTTAGAAGAGACGCTGAGACGCTGGCCGAATAATGCAATGCGATTGTTTGGGCAAATCATGCCAGCTTGTGTTATTCTTTTGCTCTTGTGGAGTAAAATCATTTCAGCTTGTCGTTATGCGATTTGCTCTGAGCACTCGCTCAGCGTCAGCGCTTCCATCTCTCTCTCTCTCTCTCTCTCCGAGTTTACAATGAAACTTGCGTACTTGAAGTTAAAAAAATGCAGCCTTTTTAGGTAAAAAAAAATGCAGTTTTAAATGTAAAAGTTTTCCTTCAAAAAAACTGTAAAAGTTCCGGTGAGGATGTATAGATGTGTGTACAATGATGTTATTCTAACAACAACACCTAGGATAATTTTGAGTTGGATGAGAGAGAGACAAGAAAAAAAAGAGTTTGCCTTCTCTTAGAAATAAGATAATTTTGCCCATTGTATAAGACTAGAGGCTAACGCGCGCTTCGCCGCGCCGTTCTTCACTTGTGAAGTTCCTCGTGAAGTTAACTTTTTATATCTATAGATTATTGTGATCAGTTGTTTTGTTTTGACTTTATATGTGTTAGCTTTATGTTTTTATTTTTTATTGGTGGTGTTTTTTGTTCGTATATCATGTTGTGCTGTTGTTGGAATATTTTTTTTCAAGAGAAGGGAAGAGTTATTTGATGTGTGGTTGCGAAGTCTTTGAATATTTTGGCCTTGGTGTCAGCCCGGTGGTGATTGTTTGAGCCTGTTGGGAGTTCTCATTTCACGCTAAACCCATGGAATTGATACTGTGATGCTCACATGGGTCAGCACACGAAGCTCTTGCTCACTCAGCTTGGATCCCTGCTCCTCTCGCTTGTTTTTTTTTGCTCACCCCATTGCTAGCTCAGAAAAAAATCGACTATCTTTTTTTATTTGAAATGGTTAGTTAAATTAAATGATGTTTAAGAAACTTTGAAAATATAATGACTTTCAAAAACCATGAATTTTAGAAACATTCATGAATTTAAAATATGTTCATGGTTACAAAAAAGTTCACAAAATAAAAACAAACTTCAAAATTTTAAAATCTTCACAACCTTTCAATGACCGTGAACTTTAAAAATATCCACAAATTTAATCAATATTAACGAATTTGAAGAATTTTATAATATTTATACATTTTTTGAAGTACACAAATTTTAATAAGTGCTCATGAATTAAAAAATAAAGAAAATATAAAAAATATAAAAGAAGAACAAATAAAACTAAACTACACGCACTTACGCGTGGGGCCCTAGTGACCCCCACAACCCTCGAAGCAAGAGAGCTCTTCAAGTCTAGGAAAATTTAATCAATATTAACAAATATGAAGAATTCTAAAATGTGTTTATGTTTTTTAAAGTACACAAATTTTAATAAGTGCTCATGAATTAAAACATGAAAAGAAAAAGAAGAAGAAATAAAACTAAACAACACACACTTACGCATGGGGCCTTAGTGACCCCCACAACCCTCGAAGCACCAGAACGCTTCAATTCGAGGGAGCTTAGTATCTCCATAGATAACTCTAAGAGATAATCCATTGTAGGCTATGCATTTTTGTCTTCTCTAAATACATACATGGTATAAGATATCAATGATTATACATGCCATAAGAATCTTACAAAAAGCCCCAGCTAGCTCTTCATCATTCTTCCGGGGGCAATCCATTCAACAGGCAATCCCCGGGTTCCAGTACATATCCCTCGCCTCTGGTAATGGCCCCGGCATTTGGCAGCGGGCGACCCCTTTTTTGTTTAGTTGTTTGTTGGTCTCTTGCTTTTTCTTTGTCTCGTATCTAGGCGTGACGTCATGGCGATGGAGATGTTATTGCATGAAAATTGGTTCCTCCGACTCCTTTCCGTCATGAAGGCGTCTTCTTTGACATCGATGTGGAGCTATGTTTCTAAGTGTGTAATTTTGTTCTCATCGGTCTGTTCGTAAATATCCTGTGGGTCTTTTGGGTTCAAGAAGTGAAACCTTCTGAGTAGGCAAGTTTCTAATGAGGTGTATAGAGTCTATTTGCAACGGTTTCTGCAAAGAAGATGTTGGTAGCAAGGATCTTGTTTTTTTACATGTTTATATCTGATTGTCATGTATGTTTTGCCTTGACTATTAATGTTTGATACATTTTTTTCCTGAAAAACAAGCCTTAAAATTTTCAAACATATTTCCTCACACACATGTGAGGTTGTATGTTAATTAGCTCTTTATAGGGTTTTCCTACGCGGTTGTGAGAAAGAAATTTAGATATGGGAACTCAAAAATCATGGAGAAAAAACATAACCTCTACAATAGCAAAGAAGGATTCATTAACGTAAAAAATGAACAATAATAGATTTTGACACCATGAGATGTGTGCCATGTCCAAAACAAATAAACAAATCACATGTTTGACTTCAGTAAAGAAATCATACAACTAGGCGTTATTGCACAATGAAGATTTGCATTTTGCGTTTTGTCAAAAATAAATTTTTGGCACAAAACACAATTTTATCATATCTTTGCAAATTATAGTGTCACAAAAGAATAAAAATATCTACACATGTAATAATGCTCAAAGTTACATTGCAAATGAAAAGAACAAATGATGATCAATGTACACCCTACCCCTATAGATTTAGAGGGAATAGGAGATGGATCAGATGGCTAGTCTTCGGGCTAACAACAACAACATGCTGGGATAATGTCCGACATGCTGGGATAATGGGTAGCGAAGGGGCTAGGAGGACATAAATGAAGGAGAATCACGAGGGAGAGGAATTTAACGGTTGTAGGGACAATGGCCGACATGCTGGGATAATGGGTAGCGAAGGGGCTAGGAGGACATAAATGAAGGAGAATCACGAGGGAGAGGAATTTAACCCGGTGCAAGGACAATGAGACAGAGACGTGGCAACCAATAATGAAGATATTAAAGAGCGAGGTTTGTGTTGAAACAAAAAGTGTCCCCATTCACAAGTTAGTCGCCCCACTTGAAAAATCAAAAGGTTTAAGATTAGCTTTTTGAAGCAAATTTCCATGCATCCTTAAATAATGGCATATTTGTAGTACGAATTGCTTTTCAGAATTGGCCTATAGTTGGAGATCTCTTCCGCCCCTTCTTTCTTGGGTAAGAGCACGACATTAGTGGAGTTTAGCTATTGGAGGATTGCCACATGGATGTTGTCAAATAGGTAAAAAAACTCTCATGATGTTATATGTGGCAATGTCCCAACACTCCTTGAAGAAAGCCCCCGTAAAGCAATCCAGCATGGGTGTCTTATCACTGCATATTTAATTGATGTCCGCCCTCACCTATCCATTTAAGGATCCTACAGACCCCTCAAATCTCAAGACTCGAGGTTAAGATCATCCTAGTTGAAGTCATTCGATACAATGGGTTCCCTTTTCCCATTACATTTGGGAATTGGTATTGTATAGTTTCCCACTTTTGGTCATACTCGGTGAACTAACCGTGGTTATGTTTAATCCTATGGATGTGGCTCTTCCTCCTTCTACCATTTATCTTCCATGTGCATCTTCCTCCTTCTACCATTTATCTTCACGTGGAATAATTTGGTGTTAGCATCACTCGCTTTCAAGTTATCCATTCTTACACATGTATTTTCTTAGACCTCTCAAGCACCGCCGAGTCTATAACCCTCCTTTTGAGCATTGCTTTAAGTTTGTGCTCCTTATTGGAGACTTGACGCTCCTCTTAGCCAATGTCAAGGTGTAGAATATGAAGGAAATATGCCCTAGAGGCAATAATAAAGTTGTTATTTATATTTCCTTATGTCATGATAAATGCTTATTATTCATGCTAGAATTGTATTAACCGGAAACTTAGTACATGTGTGAATACATAGACAAACAGAGTGTCCCTAGTATGTCTCTACTTGACTAGCTCGTTAATCAAAGATGGTTAAGTTCCCTAGCCATGGACATGTGTTGTCATTTGATGAACGAGATCACATCATTAGAGAATGATGTGATGGACAAGACCCATCCGTTAGCTTAGCATAATGATCGTTCAGTTTTATTGCTACTACTTTCTTCATAACTTATACATGTTCCTCTGACTATGAGATTATGCAACTCCTGAATACCGGAGGAACACCTTGTGTGCTATCAAACGTCACAAAGTAACTGGGTGATTATAAAAATGCTCTACAGGTGTCTCCGATGGTGTTTGTTGAGTTGGCATAGATCGAGATTAGGATTTTTCACTCCGTGTATCGGAGAGGTATCTCTGGGCCCTCTCGGTAATGCACATCACTATAAGCCTTGCAAGCAATGTGACTAATGAGTTAGTTACGGGATGTTGCATTACAGAACGAGTAAGAGACTTGCTGGTAACGAGATTGAACTAGGTATTGAGACACCGACAATCGAATCTCGGGCAAGTAACATACTGATGACAAAGGGAACAATGTATGTTGTTATGCGGTTTGACCGATAAAGACCTTCGTGGAATATGTAGGAACCAATATGAGCATCCAGGTTCCGCTATTGGTTATTGATCAGAGATGTGTCTCGGTCATGTCTACATAGTTCTCGAACCCGTAGGGTCCACACGCTTAACGTTCTGTGACGATTTGTATTATGCGTTATGTGATTTGATGACCGAGGTTTGTTCGGAGTCCTGTATGAGATCGGGGACATGACGAGGAGTCTCGAAATGGTCGAGCCGTAAAGATCGATATATTGGAAGGCTATATTCGGAAATTGGAAAGGTTCCGAGTGATTCGGGTATTTTTCGAAGTACCGGAGAGTTACGGGAATTCGTATTGGGCCTTAATGGGCCATACGGGAAAGGAGAGAAAGGCCTCAAAGGTGGTCGCTCCCCTTCCCCATGGACTGGTCCGAATTGGACTAGGGAAAGGGGGCGCCCCCTTCCTTCCTTCTCCTTCTGCCTTCCCCTTTTCCTATTCCATGTGGGTGGTGGAATCCTACTAGGACTAGGGAGTCCTAGTAGAACTCCACACTTTGGGCGCACCCTATGATGGCCGGCCTCCTCCTCCCTCCATCCTTTATACACGTGGCCAGGGGGCACCCCATAGACACGCAAGTTGATCATTGATCTCTTAACCATGTGCGGTGCCCCCCTCCACCATAATCCACCTCGGTCATATCATAACGGTGCTTAGGTGAAGCCCTGTTCCGGTAGCATCATCATCACCGTCATCACGCCGTCGTGCTGACGAAGCTCTCCCTCAACACTCTGCTGGATCGTGAGTTCGTGGGACCTCACCGAGCCGAATGTGTGCAGATCGCGGAGGTGTCATACTTTCGTTACTAGGATCGGTCGATCGTGAAGACATACGACTACATCAACCGCGTTGTCATAACGCTTCCGCTTACGGTCTACGAGGGTACATGGACAACACTCTTCCCCTCTCGTTGCTATGCATCACCATGATCTTGCGTGTGCGTAGGAAAAATTTGAAATTACTGCGTTTCCCAATAGTGGCATCCGAGCCAGGTTTATACGTAGATGTTATATGCACGAGTAGAACACAAAGGAGTTATGGGCGTGGGTATATACATATTGCTTGCCTTCACTAGTTGATTCTTGATTCAGCAGTATTGTTGGATGAAGCGGCTCGGACCAACATTACGCGTACACTTACGCGAGACTGGTTCTACCGACGTGCTTCGCACACAGGTGGCTAGTGGGTGCCTGTTTCTCCAACTTTAGTTGAATCGGATTCAATGAACAGGGTTTTTTTTTCTGAAGATCAAAAAGCAATCACTATACCGCGTTGTGGTTTTTAATGCGTAGGTAAAAATGGTTCTTGCTTAGCCCGTAGTAGCCACGTAAAACTTGCAACAACAAAGTAGAGAACGTCTAACTTGTTTTTGCAGCGCATGTTGTGATGTGATATGGTCAAGGCATGATGCTATATATTGTTGTATGAGATGATCATGTTTTGTTAAAGTTATCGGCAACTGGCAGGAGCCTTATGGTTGTCTCTTTATTACATAAGATGCAAGCACCATATAATTGCTTTACTTTATCGCTATGCGATAGCAATAGTTGCAAAAGAAATAGTTGGTGAGATGACCATGTGACCACACATTGATAGATATTAAGATGATGGAGATCATGGTGTCAGGCCGGCGACGATAGAGATCATGACGGTGTTTTGAAGATGGAGATCAAAGGCACAAGATGATGATGGCCATATCATGTCACATATTTTGATTGCATGTGATGTTTATCCTTTATGTATCTTATTTTGCTTAGTTCGACGGTAGCATTATAAGATGATCTCTCACTAAATTTCAAGGTATAAATGTTCTCCCTGAGTATGCACCGTTGCGACAGTTCGTCGTGCCGAGACACCACGTGATGATCGGGTGTGATAAGCTCTACGTTTACATACAACGGGTGCAAGTTAGTTTTGCACATGCGGAATACTCGGTTAAACTTGACGAGCCTAGCATATGCAGATATGGCCTCGGAATACTGGAGACCGAAAGGTCGAGCGTGAATCATATAGTAGATATAATCAACATAGTGTTATTCACCATTGAAAACTACTTCATCTCACGTGATGATCAGACATGGTTTAGTTGATATGGATCACGTGATCACTTAGATGATTAGAGGGATGTCTATATAAGTGGGAGTTCTTAAGTAATATGATTAATTGAACTTAAATTTATCATGAACTTAGTCCTAATAGTATTTGCATATCTATGTTGTAGATCAATTGCTCGCATATAGCTTTCCCGTTTTATTTATGATATGTTCCTAGATAAAACTATGTTGAAAGATGATAGTAGCAATGATGCGGATTGGATCCGTGATCTGAGGATTATCCTCGTTGCTGCATAGAAGAATTATGTCCTTGATGCACCGCTAGGTGACATAACTATTGCAGGAGAAAATGGAGACATTATGAACGTTTGACAAAGCTCGGTATGATGACTACTTGATAGTTTAGTGCACAATGCTTTACGGCTTAGAACCGGGACTTGAAAAACGTTTTGAATGCCACAGAGCATATAAGATGTTCTAAGAGTTGAAATTGGTATTTCATACTCATGCCCGTGTCGAGAGGTAGAAGACCTCTGATAGTACGTTGCCTACAAGATGGAGGAGAATAGCTCAACTAGTGAGCATGTGCTCAGATTGTCTGGGTACTACAATTACCTGAATCAAGTGGGAGTTAATCTTCCAAATAAGATAGTAATTGACAAAGTTCTCTAGTCACTATCACCAAGTTACTAGAACTTAGTGATGAACTATAATATGCAAGGGATAACGAAAGTAATTCCCAAGCTCTTCGCGATGCTGAAATCGGCGAAGGTAGAAATCAAGAAATAGCATCAAGTGTTGATGGTTAACAAGACCACTAGTTTCAAGAAAAAAGGGCAAATGGAAAGAGGAACTTCAAAGAAGAATAGCAAGCAAGTTGCTGCTCCCATGAAGAAGCCCAAATCTAGACCCAAGCCTGGAACTGAGTGCTTCTACTGCAAAGCAAATGGTCACTAGAAGTGGAACTGCCCTAGATACTTGGCGGATAAGAAGGATGGCAAAGTGAACAAAAGTATATTTGATATACATGTTATTGATGTGTACTTTACTAGTGTTTATAGCAACCCCTCAGTATTTGATACCGGTTCAGTTGCTAAGAGTAGTAACTTGAAACGGGAGTTGCAAAATAAACAGAGACTGGTTAAGGGCGAGGTGATGATGTGAGTTGGAAGTGATTCCAAGGTTGATAAGATCACCATCGCACACTCCCTTTACCTTCGAGAATAGTGTTGAACCTAAAATAAATGTTATTTGGTGTTTGCGTTGAGCATAATATGATTGGATCATGTTTATTGCAATACGGTTATTCATTTAAGTCAAAGAATAATTGTTATTCTGTTTACATGAATAAAACCTTCTGAGGTCATACACCCAAGGTGAATGGTTTATTGAATCTCGATCGTAGTGATACACATATTCATAATATTGAAGCCAAAAGATGCAAAGTTAATAATGATAGTGCAACTTATATGTGGCACTGCCGTTTAGGTCATATTGGTGTAAAGTGCATGAAAAAACTCCATGCTGATGGGCTTTTGGAATCACTTGATTATGAATCATTTGATGCTTGCAAACCATGGCTCGTGGGAAAGATGACCAAAACTCCGTTCTCTGGAACAATTGAGCAAGCAACTGACTTATTGGAAATAATACATACTGATGTATGCAATCCGATGAGTGTTGAGGCTCGCAGCGGGTATCGTTATTTTCTGACCTTCACAGATGATTTGAGCAGATATGGGTATATCTACTTGATGAAACATAAGTCTGAAACATTTGAAAAGTTCAAAGAATTTCAGAGTGAAGTGGAAAATCATCGTAACAAGAAAATTAAATTTCTGTGATTTGATCGTGGAGGAGAATATTTGAGTTACGAGTTTGGTATTCATTTGAAATAATGTGGAATAGTTTCGCAACTCACGCCACCTAGAACACCACAGCATAATGGTGTGTCCGAACGTTGTAACTGTACTTTATTAGATATGGTGCAATCTATGATGTCTCTTACAGATTTATCACTATCGTTTTGGGGTTATGCATTAGAGACAGCCGCATTCACATTAAATATGGCACCATCTAAATCCGTTAAGACAACACCATATGAATTGTGGTTTAGCAAGAAACCTAAGCTGTCATTTCTTAAAGTTTGGGGCTATGATGCTTATGTGAAAAAGTTTCAACCTGATAAGCTCGAACCCAAATTAGAGAAATGCGTCTTCATAGGATACCCAAACGAAACTATTGGGTACACCTTCTATCACAGATCCGAAGGCAAGATATTCGTTCCTAAGAATGGATCCTTTCTAGAGAAGAAGTTTCTCTCGAAAGAAGTGATTGGGAGGAATGTAAAACTTGATGAGGTAATTGTACCTTCTCCAGAATTGGAAAGTAGTTCATCACAGAAATCAGTTCTAGTGATTCCTACACCAATTGGTGAGGAAGTTAATGATGATGATCATGAAAATTCAGATCAAGTTACTACCGAACCTCGTAGGTCAACCAGAATATGTTCCGCACCAGAGTGGTACGGTAATCCTATTCTAGAGGTCATGTTACTTGACCATGACGAACCTACGAACTATTAGGAAGCGATGATAAGCCCAGATTCCGTGAAATGGCTTGAAGCCATGAAATCCGAGATGAGATCCATGTATTAGAATAAAGTATGGACTTTGATTGACTTACCCGTTGATCGGTGAGCCATTAAGAATAAATGGATTTTCAAGAGGAAGACGGACACTGGTAGTAGTGTTACTATCTACAAAGCTCGAATTGTTGCAAAAGGTTTTCGACAAGTTCAAGATGTTGACTACGATGAGATTTTCTCACTCGTAGTGATGCTTAAGTCTGTCCGAATCATGTTAGCAATTGCCACATTTTATGAAATCTAGCAAATGGATGTCAAAACTGCATTCCTTAATGGATTTCTTAAAGAAGAGTTGTATGTGATGCAACAAGAAGGTTTTATCAATCCTAAAGGTGCTAACAAAGTGTGCAAGCTCCAGCGATCCATCTATGGACTGGTGCAAGCATCTTGGAGTTGGAATATATACTTCGATAAAGTGATCAAAGCATATGGTTTTATACAGACTTGCGGTGAAGCCTGTATTTACAAGAAAGTGAGTGGGAGCACTACAACATTTCTGATAAGTACATGTGAATGGCATATTGTTGATCGGAAATAATGTAGAATTTTCTAGAAAGCATAAAGGAGTGTTTGAAAAGAGTTTTTCAAAGAAAGACCTCGATGAAGCTACTTGCATATTGAGCATCAAGATCTATAGAGATAGATCAAGACGCTTGGTATATTTTCAATGAGTACATACCTTGACAAGATTTTGAAGTAGTTCAGAATGAAAAAGTCAAAGAAGGAGTTCTTGCCTGTGTTGTAAGGTGTGAAGTTTAGTAAAGACTCAAAACCCGACCATGGCAGAAAAATAGAAAGAGAATGAAAAGTCATTCCCTATGCCTCAGTCATAGGTTCTATAAAGTATGCTATGCTATGTACCAGACCTATTGTGTATCTCACCATAAGTTTGGCAAGAGGGTACAATAGTGATCCAGGAGTGGATCACTGGACAACGGTAAAAAATATCCTTAGTGGAATAAGGAAATGTTTCTCGGTTATGGAGGTGACAAAAAGTTCGTCCTAAAGAGTTACGTCGATGCAAGCTTTGACACCGATCTGGATGACTCTAAGTCTCGATCTAGATACATATCGAAAGTGGGCGCAATTAGCTAGAGTAGCTCCGTGCAAAGCATTGTAGACATAGAAAATTTGCAAAATACATACGAATCTGAATGTGGCAGACCTGTTGACTAAATTTCTCTCACAAGCAAAACATGATCACTCTTTGGGTGTTAATCACGTAGCGATGTGAACTAGATTATTGACTCTAGTAAACCATTTGGGTGTTAGTCACATGGAGATGTGAACTAATCACATAAAGATGTGAACTACTGGTGTTAAATCACATGACGATGTGAACTAGATTATTGACTCTAGTGCAAGTGGGAGACTGAAGGAAATATGCCCTAGAGGCAATAATAAAGTTGTTATTTATATTTCCTAATATCATGATAAATGTTTATTATTCATTCTAGAATTGTATTAACCGGAAACTTAGTACATGTGTGAATACATAGACAAACAGAGTGTCCCTAGTATGCCTCTACTTGACTAGCTCGTTAATCAAAGATGGTTAAGTTTCCTAGCCATGGACATGTGTTGTCATTTGATGAATGAGATCACATCATTAGAGAATGATGTGATGGATAAGACCCGAATACCGCAGGAACCCCTCTGATTATGAGATTATTGCTACTGCTTTCTTCATAACTTATACATGTTCCTCTGACTATGAGATTATGCAAATCCCGAATACCACAGGAACACCTTGTGTGCTATCAAACTTCACAACGTAAATGGGTGATTATAAAGATGCTCTACA
This sequence comes from Triticum urartu, assembly GCF_056163025.1. Lineage (NCBI taxonomy): Eukaryota > Viridiplantae > Streptophyta > Magnoliopsida > Poales > Poaceae > Triticum > Triticum urartu. The sequence goes on along the minus strand of NC_141873.1, from coordinate 504,155,765 downwards.
AGTGTCTCCGATGGTGTTTGTTGAGTTGGCATAGATCGAGATTAGGATTTGTCACTCCGTGTATCGGAGAGGTATCTTCGGGCCCTCTCGGTAATGCACATCACTATAAGCCTTGCAAAGAATGTGACTAATGAGTTAGTTACAGGATGTTGCATTACTGAATGAGTAAACAGACTTGCCGGTAACGAGATTGAACTAGGTATTGAGATACTGACGATCGAATCTCGGGCAAGTAACATATCGATGACAAAGGGAACAACGTATGTTGTTATGCGGTTTGACTGATAAAGATCTTCGTAGAATATGTAGGAACCAATATGAGCATCCAGGTTCCGCTATTGGTTATTGACCGAAGATGTGTCTCGGTCATGTCTACATAGTTCTTGAACCCGTAGGATCCGCATGCTTAACGTTCTGTGACGATTTGTATTATGAGTTATGTGATTTGATGACCGAAGTTTGTTCGGAGTCCCATATGAGATCGGGGACATGACGAGGAGTCTCGAAATGGTCGAGACGTAAAGATTGATGTATTGGAAGGCTATATTCGGACATCGGAAAGGTTCCGAGTGATTCGGGTATTTTTTGGAGTACCGGAGAGTTGCGGGAATTTGTATTGGGCCTTAATGGGTCATACGGGAAAGGAGAGAAATGCCTCAAGGGTGGCGCCGCCCCTTCCCCATGGACTGGTCCGAATTGGACTAGGGAAAGGGGCGCCCCCTTCCTTCCTTCTCCTTCTCCTTCCCTTTTTCCTATTCCATGTGGGAGGTGGAATCCTACTAGGACTAGGGAGTCCTAGTAGGACTCCACATTTTGGGCGCACCCTATGAGGGCCGGCCACCTCCTCCCTCCATCCTTTATATACGTGGCCAGGGGGCACCCCATCGACACACAAGTTGATCATTGATCTCTTAGCCATGTGTGGTGCCCCCCTCCACCATAATCCACCTCGGTCATATCGTAGCGGTGCTTAGGCGAAGCCCTGTTCCGGTAGCATCATATCACCGCCATCACGTCGTCGTGCTGATGAAGCTCTCCCTAGACACTCTGCTGAATCGTGAGTTCGTGGGACGTCACCGAGCCGAACGTGTGCAGATCGCGGAGGTGCCGTACTTTCAGTACTAGGATCGGTCGATCGTGAAGACGTACGACTACACCAACCGCGTTGTCATAACGCTTCCGCTTACGGTCTACGAGGGTACGTGGACAACACTCTTCCCCTCTCGTTGCTATGCATCACCATGATCTTATGTGTGCGTAGGAAATTTTTGAAATTACTGCGTTTCCCAACAGAATAACCAAAAGGGTAGCATGGAGGTGGAGCTTTGCTTTAGAGAAAATTCCCCACATGTTTTTTTTAATCAATAAGCCTGGCAAAGGCAGCGTATCTGCAAGAGGATGCGGTCGACCCATACACCTAAGTGATGTTGAAGTGAACGTCGGAGTCCCTAATGTGGATCATGGCCAAGAGGAACTATGTGGTGGTGGTGATGCTTGGGATATCCACCATGAGTTCATTCCACATCAAGAGGATCCCCCATCTAGTACCATTGCCGGTCTTTGTGCAAAGCTTCAAAGTCTATTTCCCCGAGGCAGGGTGCAGTAAATTGTTCTACATTGTCAAGTTATGTTTCTTGAAGACAAACAACATGACACGAGGAAGCGGCAATGGTCTCGTTGAGGATTGTGTATCGTCAAGTTTTGTTTCTTTGATTGGCGATTAAAAACAACATCTTGACTAAAGATAATCCATAGGATGGATTAACAGTAAAGTTTGCCCCCTTTGTCCAAAGAAGAAAGCATAGATCATCTCTTATTTGACTGTTTTGTTGCTAGGCTTCTCTGGAGATTATTGCAACGTGCATGTAACATGAGATGTGTGCCAAAAGATCCGAGACAATATTTTGAAAAGTTTGCTGAGAAGTTTTCCAAAGAACTTAAATATTTTAGTTTCTCTGGGATTACTTATGTGTATTGGGTTATTTGGAAGAGCACAAATAATATATGTTTCAGAGGCAATAGAATCAATGATTCTTTGCATTGATTCATCTAACATGTTACTGGATTAACTCTTGGTCGATTTTAGAGAGCAAGCATGAAAATCTAAATGTAGCGACGTGGGGAGCAAAGCTTATAAATCACATAGCAAATGAGATCTTTCGGGCATCAAAGGGATGTCGCTCAGTTGTGATGTGATGGACTGACAAGGGCTTCTTCCATCTCAATCTTGTCATAGCTGAATTTTGGCATCAAACATTTTACCAACAAAACACGTCATTCACTTGTTCTGTAAAAAACATGACATGGCATTCCAATCTATGAGGAATTTGACAAAGGAATCTAAATCTAAAAATTACAATAATCTTGCTAGATTGTTTCCTCCTGGTTATGCCGGCCACTTTGTGGCTGTGTAGTTGACGCAAATGCAAATTATAAACCGTGAACGGTTTTCCGCCTTAAAATAGCCAAGGCACACGTAGTTCTGTCTGGACTCTGGACCTCCGTCCCGCTATAAACCGCTGGTGACACCACGCCCAGTCAGTCGTCCGCCCATGCTCCAGAGCAACCCCTCGCTCCCATTCCGTCGAGCCCACCGAGCAACGCCACCCATGGCCGCTCCACAAGAAGACGCGCCGGTGTCGGCCGAGCCGTCGTCACGGGAAACCAGCGGCAGCCCGCCGCGGGCGCGGGCGCCGCGGCGGCCGGACATGGGCAGCGGATGCGCCGCGCTGTGCTTCCACCTCCCACGCCGCTCCAAGAAGAAGCAGCCCCCGCTGGCGAAGCTGAGCTCCGGCAAGAGCGTGGACGAGGCCGCCGCCGCCGCCGACGCGTCCGCGTCCCAGCGCGTCACCTTCCTGGCGTCGGCGTCGCTCTCCACGTGGTGGCCGTCGTCCCCGACCGCGTCCGGCTCGCCACCCGGCAGCGGAGACGTGGCGTGGAGGAGGTCTTCCTCGTCGGCGCGGGGCGGGAGCGGCGGCGGCGCCGGGAGGAGGGCGCTGTCGTCGTCCTTCTCGTACTGGCGCCGGTCGCAGCACTCGTCGTCCCGCGTCATGCCGCACGGCGGCGGCGCGGCGTCCGCGCGCGTGTCCTTCTCCTTCCCGTCGTCGCCCGTGTCCGTGTCCTCCTGCATGAGCACGCCCAAGATATCGCACGGGTGCGATCAGGAGTAGGCGGCACGCACGCACGAACTCAACGATCCGTTGAGACTCCGTTCCGTTCTGTATCGTACATCGATCTTGTACGCCGGTGTACTACCGTGTTGTACGTACGTAAACTGCTGATCTCTGGATAGTTTCATACGCTGGTGTGCGTCATGATCGTGCGTGAGCTTAAATTTGATTGATCATTTTGGAACTTGCGTCATTATTTCGTGCTACTGTTCTCTGTCTACGGCTCACGAGAAACGGTCAGGCCGTAGTTGGCGTCAGGACTAATCATCGTGGGGAGGTGTTAAGATATTTGGAGCACGTACACTTCATTCTTTTATTTATAATACCAGTATAAGTATATTTTCATGACCTTGGACGCACGTACAAAGGTGGAATCGAATCCATGGACGTGATCTAGCACGACGACCAGCATTATTGCGGGTCTTGACGAAGCTGAGCTGCATAACCTACGCAGATGTAGTCGCTGGCTCGTCGCGCTAAGAAACTCCATTCTTCTTTGTAAACAAGGACAGGAGAGAGATATTCCGTTGCTAAAGAAAATTTCACCGGAGAATTGCGGTCAGACAGTTGCTCTCCAGATTGATCGGCGACCACGTCGTGTATGGCAGCTACCATCGGTACTTGTCCTGGTTGGAAAAAGATTCATTCACAGAGGACAATACAGCTCTTCCTTCATCCAGGAAGAGGAGCAAAGAGAAGAACTGTTTCGCTGGCAACTATAGTGGCCTGACCCATTGCTGAAATTTTGTACATAAACAATCAATGACAAGCTTGTTATATAATTCTCACAGCTACAGATAATATCAGGGCCCAATCCAAGGCACCTGCAAGACAACTCTAACGCATGGAAGACTACAAATGTCCACAACATTGTTAACCTGGCTACCTATCAAAATGTCCGGCATATTGCTTATGAAGAAAATTCTTGCCACTCATTATACGCCTTGCCTCTTGTATATTACTAATAGTGTTACAAAGAAAATGACTAGGGAGTTTTACAACTGGGCAGAACATGACTAGCCATATCAGCAAGGTTGGGAGTTGGGACAAGATTCAACTCTCTCCCAATCTCCTTTGTAATTGTATTTAAGTTTTGAATTCAAACAACAAATAAGAGGAGGCCGCAAAAGACCACACACTAACATCAAATGACATATCCTGCACAGGAACATTGCTCCCAGACGTTATCAAGAAATCTGCAGTATGAATTTAAGGTGGCATCAGAGCATGTTATATAAATTGATTAAATCATGTTGGAACTGTATTTCAGACAGGGTAACCAAGCTGGATATGAAAATGTACTGCGACATACTTGCTGATACACTCTTGAGTTTGCATTTCCGAGTGATTATTCTGGTATAGCAAAACATATGCTACGCTATCAATATAACAGATTTTTTTTCTAGAAATTGATCCCAGAACGTTGAATTTGTTGAAGTGTTCAACAGAATTTACCGCTTAAACTTATCTTGATTAGCAAATGTATTGTATTAAGATTTCTGAGTACAGTACAGGATTATAGGCTGACCAGTAATTCGATTGCAAAATAGCATGCATATTCAGTTAGCCTTTTAGTGAAACACATACGTGAACTTCCCAAGGAGCTTAGGCACTAGTTTTTTTGCTCAATGCAACTCCCTGAAGGTTCTGCATTCTTTACAATCCATGGATGCTTCAAAATATCGTCAAGAGAAATCCTTTTGCTTGAATCCTTCACTAACAGCTGCATACAAAATTCATACTCTCAACTTCATCTCCATAGGATATAAGAACCCATTACCCCCCCCCCCCCCCCCCCCAAAAAAAAAAGAGATACCAATATTTCAAATGTTACCTTGCAAATTAGATCCTTGGCATCTGCAGATATGTCATGAGTTTTAGGGAACAGCAAGTCCACTTTGACTATCCTGCTCAAAATTAATGTTCCAGAGAATGTGTATCAAAGGAAGACCAGGCAAAACACACACACTGTAGCTACAGAAACATTGTAGCTCTTACCTCATCAGGGTATCTTGCTGTTCTGCAGCTTCAAAGGGTGGCGAGCCATACAAAAACTCGTAGCACAGGATTCCTAAAGTCCAGTTGTCAACAGCGTAATCGTGAGCCTTTTTCTCTACCATCTCTGGTGCCAGGTAATCTATTGTGCCACAGAGTGTGTGACGTTTAGCATTTGATCGAACCGCCCATCCAAAGTCTGCAATTTTAAGTCGGCCCTGCAAAATGGAAATTAAGTAACTTTTATAAATAGATTAAAAAAACTCAGCATCTTATGGACAGAGAAAGAGTTAAAAGTGTCAACAGCAATCAGCTCTCACATACCAATGTGGACAGCACAACAAATGATGGTCTTTACTATAGTTTCTTACTCATATGGATGTGGACAGCACAACTAATAAGGTGTCTGACAGTATTTGATAGTCTCTATTGCGACATAAGTAGCTCCTCAGTAATCTCGAGGAAGGTATACAGGACATGCATCTACAAAGTAACCAGGTGTTTACAATCATATATACTACGCAAGTGCAAATCAGCATAATCATGTACGACCAGCAGTATTTACCTGCAAAACGTGTACTATTAGTCAAAGAAAAGAAATGGGGCGCCCATGTACATTGGTGGACAGCGCATTCGAGTTTTAAAACTTTGGGATGTCAAATATTACACTGCACTCTTTCACTTACAAATAATTATAGAGTAAGATACCACGTATCTGCTATTTCGTCTCTGTTATACAGCTAACTGAAAAATACAAGCTATGTCTGCCATAACCTCAAATTTCTCTTCAATTGGATTAATCACCAATAGTCATAAGTTGCAAACACACGAGATGTATAGTGCTTTCACAAATGTATAGCTCCTGAAATTCTCCACATATATCTTCATAAACTTTCAGCCTAAAAGGATATCTTGATAGTTTATGCTTGCAGTAAGGCCAAGGCAAATGGGATCTATTGTCTCTTTTATCTGATCTCACAAGTAATTTTCACATATCGTCCATATCTATAAGTAAAAAAACTAATCACAATGCACAAACATGCATTCCCACTCTTCCAAGAAACATACATGCATTTCATTAGAGCACAAAATGGTACTAAAATTACTGCAGCAATGCATGGGTCCAATTATTGTTTAATCCATCTGTTGGTAGGCATAATTTACTTTCCACAAAAAAAAGGTAGGCTAATTTACAGCAATGATGTAGTTGAATTCCATGTTGTTGATAAACATGGATGGCCAAGAAATAAACAGTACATTTATCACTGGCATATCAAAATATTGCCCTATTTAATTTCTCAAAATAAGCACTCTGATACGATAACACATTGGGTGCAGCAGCTGCATGCAGAAGAACCAACCTCGATATCAAGGAGCAAATTTTCCGGCTTGATGTCCCTGTGAATTACCTGCTTCTTGTGACAGTACGCCAGTGCACCAGCAAGGCTTGCTACATACTAAAGCAAAAGAAAATGAATTGGATTAACAGAAAATCCAGCACAACAATGGTAAGTCAGAAGAAAAGCAACATAGGTCCATCATGTTTGACAGCCTCATGTGCAGTATATCACAAACAGAGTACATGTCATACTAAGCAGACTGTTTGTTTGACTCATTACTGTTCAGAATATAGAAATACGATTTACTGTGTTTGGATCTTCGGGTTGGATGGTTTAGATCTCAGACTGGGTTAGAAGTGTCACTCTTGAGATGGGCTTTGTGTACAGAAAATGACAGATTTTCTCCACTCCATCGTTTATGAAAGAGGGTGGGTGAGGCTTTTGCCTTGTGTTTCTAAAGATGATCTGGAGTTCTTAAGAAGTTCTTCATCTTGCAGTGATGTACAGAGATCCATCATACCGAAATAAAATGAATAACTCATGCCAAAATCCTTAACGATCAGACAGTTTACTAATTTCAACAAGGCATGACTAAACACATAGTATTGTTTTAGAACACCTACTAACAAATATGCTAAGGTAGAGACACTACCCTTTTCATTGATCTTCTCACATGACCTCAATCAAAGTAAATACTTCACCAATGAAATGCTAGACAAAGTCCTCTATCGATTTTATAGGCATTTCTGTGGGGCGGTCAGAGCTCAAAACGTTCAAGCTTCATCGCAGATTGCGAATAACAACTGGGTTGATCGAATCAATAAACGCCGCGCGGCTGGGAGAAAGTAAGACGGCAGGAAAGGGATGGGGAGGGCTCACGGTGGCGGCGGTCCGCTCCGAGAAGTGGCCGACGCTGCGGAGGAGCTTGTAGAGCTCTCCGCGGGCGGCATACTCGAGGACGAGGACGACTCGCTCGGCGTCGTGGAACCAGGCGAAGAGTCGGAGCACGTTGGGGTGGTCAAGGCCATGCTGGATCTCGATCTCCCGCCGCAGGTGCGCGTGGAACCGGTACTTCTGCAGCTTCGCTTTGTATGTCACCTTGAGCGCCACCACGTAGCCGCTCTGGATCGCCGAAGTTTTCCGCCATGTTAGCTCCATCAGAGTTGAAGTATTCTGGGGAAATCCAAGTTTGAAGGTTCGGGGGCTAGGGTTTCAAGGGTCTACCTGCTTCTCGCGGCCGAGATAGACCTTGCCGAACTTGCCCTCGCCGATGAACTTGCCGATCTCGAAGTCGGAGAGCCTCCACTCCGGCCGCTCCATTAGAGGGGCGAGGACGACGGAGGCGCTGCTGGTTGGTGGAGAGACGTTAAATGCAACGATAGGGATACGTAAATTCACCATTTCAGAAAATCGCCCATACGGGGATACATTCTACTTTATTCAGTTCGCAAAAGAAATGTATAAAAGCTAGGAACGGCAGATTACCTCCTTGTTTTCTCTCCAAGCCTCTCCAATTGACAATGTTGATGCCCTGTTCAAACTCCAAGTTCCAAAGGTATAGAATTAGACTTTTAGTAAGTGTAAAATGAATATGGAGCAGCAAATCAAATAATTAGTTAGCTGGACATCTATCATGGCATAATACGAAAGGTGGAACCTGAAGATCAATCAGCTAACATGCAAAAGGGGAAACAATAACTTTAGGTCTAACTGTTAAAATCAACAACACAGTGTAACAGTACCACTGTATTCCCAATCCTAAACAAGATTTGCGACATCTATCATGCCAACAATACCACCAGTACTAATGTGTTAACCAATTTCGGCCAGTATAACCAAGACAAGGCTCCTGCTCTCTCAAAATTGCATCTTACTGCTAAGCTTTGGTTTCAGGTTAAGACGGTGCAGATAAAACAACTTAAGCTTTCCATTGCATATATCGCCAGTCATTGCACGTTCCACCGCTAACATGTTCAAACAACAACATTTTCTCATCTGAAAAAATAAATCAAACTACAATCTGTAAACATTTGCCCCTACAAGCATTATCACAAACACCTGTGAGGCAAAATCCTTCCACATATAAACCTGAGCATGCACTGGAAAAATCATGCAGCAAGTATCCAATATCCAATCTACAGCAAGTATTCATCCGATACAATATCCAATCTACAGAAAGTATTCATCCGATACAATATCCAATCTACAGCAAGTTTTCATCCGATACAAAAAATCAGGAAAAAAAATTGAACAGACAGAGGATGCAAGAGGAAGGAGGGAGGGGGGCGACGGAAGAGGGAGGAAGAAGGAGTGCTGTCTACCTGCCTATGGACTGGTCGCCGGCGTAGCTCCGGGAGGAGGCGTTGCTGGGCGGGAGGCGCTGTTGGTGGGAGCGGCTGCTCGACGGAGGGAGGCGCTGCCGGGCTCCTGTGCCGGCGGCGGGGCAGCGGACGCTTCGGCCGGCTGGGCGCGCCGCGGCGTCGGGCTGGCAGTCGTGGCGGCAGGCCGCCGGCGGCTGGGAACCCCTAGCTGTCGCGGTCGGGAAGGAGGCCTCTCTGGCGTTCGCTCGGGAGGGAGTGCCGGAACTGCTGCACGTACGAAACTTCCATTTCCGATTTGGGTAGATGCAAGATCCAGTGAGGCAGTTTATTTTGAATCGTCGTACAATGGTCGTACGGGTATCAGCACTCAACGGTTTGATACGTGGTGTCGGACAAGGACTGGTATCCAAAAGGTGCATATTTCAACCCGAATTTTTGCTCTAGTCTAATTTACAACTCTGAACTCGAATACCATCTAAATTACAACCCCCAACTCTTAAAACCGGTCATAATTCAACCCTTCTCTCTCTGTTGACCGGTTTTGACCTAGTTGACCGGATTTTGACCCGTTGACTAGTCAACAGTAAATTTTAAAAAATAAAAAATATAAAAATCACAAATAATTTATTTTTTTCACAGGGTGAACAGTAAATTTTAAAAAGTAAAAAAAATTCAAAAAATAATTTTGATTTTTCCTCCGTCTGAACAGTAAATTTAAAAAACAAAAAAAGTTAAAAAAAGAATATTTTTCCATGGAAGATGTATCAATATGTGAGGTCCGTGCCAATTTTCATCGTGTTCGAACATCTAAGTAGCTCTCAGCCAAAAAAACAAAATCAGCCCAAACAATCACGACAGTTAACTGTTTCACAGACTCCACATTTGTCTTTTTTTTGAGAGCTACTCAAATGTCCAAACAAACTAAAAAATTGTAACTTAAAAAAGATACTATTCACCATGTGAAAAAAATAAGAAATAGATTTTTTTTTAATTTACTGTTCACCTAGTCAGCGGGTCAAAACCGGTCAACTTGATCAAAACCGGTCAAGAGGTAGTGAAGGGTTGAATCCTGACCGGTTTTGAGAGTTGGGGGTTGTAATTTAGACGGTATTGAAGTTCGGGGTTGTAAATTAGATTAGGGCAAAAGTTCAGAGTTGAAATATATACTTCTCTTTATCCAAAATAATAAGGTGTGCATCGAGGCCCTTCATTGGGCGTGTCCACGTCGGACTAGCCAGGGACAAAAAACACTGCCGACGACGTGGGATTGGAACGGTGTTCTGTGCGGCTGAGCTGTGATTGGTTAGGAGAGAATGAAATATCTCCCCAGATACACCCTCCCCTCAGGAAGCACGCAATCCCCTTTCCCCTTCCTCGCACGCGACCTCCTCGTCTCCCTCACTCACGCCTCTTCTCCTCGGCCCCCCGCGCGCTGTCCATCGGCGGACGAGGAAGGCCGGTGCCAGCAACGACCGCAGAGAGCTACGTCGGTCGACAGTGGAGGTGCGGCTGCGGCCGATGGGCATAGCAGAGCGAAGCGGCGCGGCGGCCGAGCGCGATCCGTGGACATCGACCTTAGAGACCAAGCTGGGAGGAAGGAGGAGAAGAGGCTGGAACTGGGGGGACTCGGCGGAGGAGTAGAGGCCGCAGCGGTGGATCGGAGTTTGTATCGCGGGACGGCGGTGAGGAAGGCGAGCCGGAGGTGCCCTCGCTGCTGCCCCCACCACTTCGCGTCTGTACAGGTCGTTGCTGCCGCTGCTCTTCTTCCGTTAGGAAGAAAGGTCGATAAATGCAACAAGGTACTTCACCCTCCCAACTCCCTCTGTCGCCGGTCGTTCCTGTTGTTGATTGCTGCTGCTTGCTATTGATGCTCTGCCGCTGCTGCTGATTTTGTCATCACCACTGTCCTAAATCAGTTTCTATTGTTCACCAACTCGATTTGGTTATGATGACATGCTATTAATTAGTGAAGGGGCCATAACACATGATTATGGGAGATACTATCAATGGATGCTTACCTCTTAGTACATGTTTATCACAATACTTTAGAACTTAAGTCCATGTTCTTTTCTTGGGGTTTGATTCCCCAAGTGGCATCGATGCCTGTGGGGTTTCAGTTGGCCCCCTCCTGACACTCCTTATCCCTAGGGTTTCAATTTCTAATCCATGTACAGTCCTAATGGGATATGGGCGTATGGCTCTATATAGGTGGATGTGATGTACATCTATAGAAGAAAATTTTGCAGTACCGTTAGTTGATTGTTTTGGTTGTGCTACTTATGACATTGATATGTGTGTAAAGTGGGAGCGGTTTGCGAAATCGAAAGGTGAACTTGTTATTCTTGCTGGCTTTCTGGGTGTTTTTATTTCAAGTGTATTTGCTTGGACTTAGCATAACATGAACATACCTGCAGGGATTATCAAGTACAAGAAGAAGTGCGTGCATGGGACGAGCAAGCTAATTCCTGGAAGCGGACTTACTGCTATGGTTGTGTTAATGATGACAGAGTGTTCCCATCGTTGAAGCCAAACTGACAGATGGTGAGCAACTTGTCTTTTCTATCTGTGGCTGGTGAATCTTGTTTTGTAACAAGTGTAGTTATTTGTTGGAGCTTTCCCGTGCCAAGTACATATTGCAGTTATCATGAGCTGTGACACAAATGCTTAACAGCCTGCTTGCTTCTGCTTATGTACACCGATTTAGTCCAATGTTCTTTTTAAGCCTCCAATGCTCTTCGCATTTTGAGTAACTGAATCTAGCGAGTAGCAATCATTTCGAGATTTACATAATATTGCAGTCGTGTGTTGTGACACTGACACATATGCTTAACAACCTGCACACTTTTGCTTCAGTAATTTTTTTTCATTTATCACTGACTGGATCTCTTGGGTCTTCATTGTCAGTATAGTTAGTGCAAACATGTTTGCGTTCTGTTACCCTTTTAACTAAGTATGATTTATTACAGAGCCTGGTGTTGATCCTTTTGCTCAAAGGAGGGAAGAGAAGAAGAGCAGCATCGATAAACAAGAAATTAACAGACGTGGGAATTTGAAGAACGGGCCATCGTCGGATTTTCTCCCAGGTGAGGGGAGGCGTTCAGGGGATTGGCTACGAAGGTGCTGGCCACCGAGCGCCGAGCGGCAGCTAGCCTACAACGAAGATCTGCACAAGGGCGCTACAAGATCTGCATGGACGTCCTAGAATCCACCGGGTGAGATGGATTCTTTTTCTCTTTTATTCTCCACTCGTCCTGCTGCAGACCAAATAGATCAGATTTATTGGAAGATATGTTGTGATGTTGATGATTGATTTCAGTCTGTAGTAACATGAGTCCCACGCTCGGCCTCCTGCAAGGGCGACCTTTCCTACTCCCAAAAGCAGACCTGGTTCAAGATCAGAGGCAACAAGTAAGCTCCTACTATGTGTCTATGTTAATCTGTCATCTCAGTATAATTCATCCCCATCCCACTACATTTAGTTTAGTTCAGTTAAGTGATTAGGCATAATGCACGAATGCAAGCAAGGTTGGGAGGAATGGGTCGATGGTGTCATGCCTCGGCGCACGGGACCAGGTAAGGCAACTTGCACTTTGATTTCCAAAGTGGTGGTTTGGACTTTGGACAGTACTATAACCCGATGGTCATCTTCTCGATCTACATCAGTATTCTGTAGAGGCTGTGAACAAGCTTGAGGGACCTGAAAGTTGAGTGATGGTTTTCCTTTTTTTTCAAGTATTTTATAATTTTTTATTCTCCACTCTAAACAGTTCACTTCAATATCTCTTACACAAAAGCAACTCCCAAGGGCGTTCTGAAGCTTACGAAAGTGGAAGGCCTAAACATCTATCATCTAAAGACTCATTTGCAGATACTACTTTAGGGTTATTTCGCCACTTCACTGAAAATGAAACCAAACATCTCTTCTTCTTTTCTTTGTTGAACAGAAGTACCGACACACAAAGTATATTCCATAGATCAAAGAAGAGTAAATGTGTATATCGCACAATTCAAAGGTTAAAATATTGTTCTGCTAAATACCCCCATCATCTCAGTAGTTTGTGGGTCATTACGATCAGCATTTACGATTTGCATCAAAGTTTTCTATGCATGCAAACAAAACTACTCTGATCAAGTTGGTATGGAGTTGGACACCCAGACTTTTTGCGCATCTAAGTGTCGTGACATTGATTGTTTCATCTAATTCTCCATGTGCCAAGTGATGTAAATACTGAAAGGATTACCATTTTATTATATTAACAAAGACAATCGTTTCCTGTAACTACTACAGTATCTTAGACCGATTCCAACTAGATGGAACTGGCTCAATTGTACAAGAAGTACAAGGACCAGGGTATGATCTATCTGCATATGATCAGTCCTTGATTTTCAGTTATGATATATTATGCTTACAATTTGATGCAACCACAGGTTTTGAGTTCCTTACTTTCCCATGCAATCAGTTTGGTGGGCAGGAACCTGGCATTAATGAGTAAATTGTTCAGATTTCTTGCACTCATTTGAAGGCCGAGTATCTGATTTTTGACAAGATAAATATGTGCTTGATACTCCCTCCTCCTTTTTTCTTGGTGGTTCTCTGCTTCAAGCTGAAAGAAACGATTGCATTTGTGTACAATGTACACTATGACTGCTTCCATGAACAATTACTATAATTTGATTGAGGAAACACGATCCAGCCTGTGTACTCTATTTTTATGCAGTCTGAGCGATATAAAATCTGAAACCAATGTTGGTTATTAAAAAATCAGACTTTAGTTGTACCAACTGACTGGGCGTGTCCGTGCTCCTGTGTTCTTGGGGCTACGATAACCTCCTTATGTGCCCCTCAGCATTAATGAGATAATGTTGGTCCAATGCTTATAATTTAATCAGTGGTTCCTACTGAATTTTTAAAAGGTCTATGCCTAATTTGGTGTTGCTTATTCAATTAGCTTCACATGTTGCAACTAATCATGTTTGATGTGCTGCCATGCTCTCAGTATTATCTTGTTCAGTGCTATAAATTTTTTTTTGAGCTTTTGTTCAGTGCTATAATTGGGGCCATGCTCTTAGTATTGTGTTGTTTTTACGCACTCAACACCTACTGCAGGTGATAGACTCGTAAAAAAATCTAAGGTTAATATTTATGCTCAAGGAGAAAAGGAGAAATCTACACATCTTGGTGATGCTGAGATGTGTAGGCTTTCTAATATTGCTTATTCCTGATTGATATGTCATCAAATCAAGTAAAAACGAGTATGCTTTGATCCATGCCACATCCGTTGAATGTAACCTCTTGGTACTTCCTACTTTTCAGTAGATTTTTGAGGGGGGAGATACATGGTCTCAATACTGCATTCGGTCTAGAAGAAGCTGATCTGTATGAGATGCGGCAGTGCCAGGGGACAGTTGCTTCTGCTATTTTTGGTAACTGCATCTTCTTTTCTATGCCAATTATATTTACATGGTGTCATGTTTCCATGTCGGTGCTAATTGCACGTTGTGTGTGAGCTTTCTTATTTGTTTTTCTCAGGGAATTATGATATAATGCAACAATCAGAAAAGATTAGTACATTTTCAAAAGATGTTGTTTGCTTCATGTTTCTGGATGAAGAAACTGAAGCTGCAATAAAGAAGATCATTGATAATACGAAAAGAATCGGGCTGTGGCGGGTGGTTGTTGTGCACAACCTTCCTTATCCTGACCCCACAGCTTTCGTCAAAATTAGCCTAAAATCACTGTGCAGTTCATTGTGAAGAAAATAAATAAAAATACTACTGAATTGACAGAGTTTTGAGGCCGGTTCGCCGTTGCTGCACTGTACATTTAGTTATTTGATTTTCCTAACTGAATCTTTTAGGTGCCAGTTACTTCTTGTTGGGGAATGTAGCAGAATTTTAAAATTTTCTACGCATCACCAAGATCAATCAATGGAGTCATCTATCAACGAGGGAAAGAGGAGTGCATCTACATACCCTTGTAGATCACGAGCGGAAGCGTTCAAGAGAACGGGGTTGATGGAGTCGTACTCGACATGATTCAAATCATCGATGACCAAGGGCCGAACGGACAGCATCTCCGTGTTCAACACACGTACGGTTGGGAAGACGTCTCCTCCAACTTGATCCAGCAAGGGGGAAGGAGATGTTGATGAAGATCCAGCAGCACGACGGCGTGGTGGTGGAAGCAACGGTGATCTCGGCAGGACTTCGCCAAGCGCAAGGGAGATGGAGGAGTGTCACGGGAGGGAGAGGGAGAGGCCAGGGGCTTGGGTGCGTAGCCCTTCCTCCCCCCACTATATATAGGGTGCCTAGGGGGGGCGCCGGCCCTAGGAGATCCAATCTCCTAGGGGGGCGGCCAAGGGGGTGCCTTGCCCCCCAAGGCAAGGGTGGCGCCCCCACCCCTAGGGTTTCTAACCCTAGGCGCAGGGGAGGCCCAAGGGGGGGCGCACCAGCCCATTAGGGGCTGGTTCCCCTCCCACTTCAGCCCATGGGGCCCTCCGGGATAGGTGGCCCCACCCGGTGGACCCGCGGGACCCTTCTGGTGGTGCCGGTACAATACCGGTGACCCCCGAAACCTTTCCGATGGCCGAAACTGGACTTTCTATATATGAATCTTTATCTCCGGACCATTCCGGAACTCCTCTTGACGTTCGGGATCTCATCCGGGACTCCGAACAACTTTCGTGTTACCGTGTGCTAATATCTCTACAACCCTAGCGCCACCGAACCTTAAGTGTGTAGACCCTACGGGTTCGGGAGACATGCAGACATGACCGAGAAGCCTCTCCGGTCAATAACCAATAGCTGGATCTGGATACCCATGTTGGCTCCCACATGCTCCACGATGATCTCATCGGATGAACCATGATGTCGAGGATTCAATCAATCCGTATACAATTCCCTTTGTCAATCGGTACGTTATTTGCCTGAGACTCGATCGTCGGTATCCCAATACCTTGTTCAGTCTCGTTACTGGCAAGTCACTTTACTCGTACCGTAATGCATGATCCCGTGATCAACCACTTGATCACATTGAGCTCATTATGATGATGCATTACCGAGTGGGCCTAGAGATACCTCTCCGTCATACGGAGTGACAAATCCCAGTCTCGATTCGTGCCAACCCAACAGACACTTTCGGAGATATCTGTAATGTACCTTTATAGTCACCCAGTTACGTTGTGACGTTTGGCACACCCAAGGCACTCCTACGGTATCCGGGGGTTGCACAATCTCATGGTCTAAGGAAATGATACTTGACATTCAGAAAAGCTACAGCAAACGAACTACACGATCTTTGAGCTAAGCTTAGAATTGGGTCTTGTCCATCACATCATTCTCCTAATGATGTGATCCCGTTATCAATGACATCCAATGTCCATAGTCAGGAAACCATGACTATCTTTTGATCAACGAGCTAGTCAACTAGAGGCTCACTAGGGACGTGTTGTGGTCTATGTATTCACACATGTATTACGATTTTCGGATAACACAATTATAGCATGAACAATAGACAATTATTATGAACAAAGAAATATAATAATAACCATTTTATTATTGCCTCTCCCACTTGCACTAGAGTCAATATTCTAGTTACATTGTGATGAATCGAACACCCATGCAGTTCTGGTGTTGATCATGTTTTGCTCTAGGGAGAGGTTTAGTCAACGGATCTGCTACATTCAGGTCCGTATGTACTTTACAAACCTCTATGTCTTCATTTTGAACACTTTCACGAATGGAGTTGAAGCGACGCTTGATATGCTTGGTCTTCCTGTGAAACATGGGCTCCTTGGCAAGGGCAATAGCTCCAGTGTTGTCACAGAAGAGAGTCATCGGCCCCGACGCATTGTGTATGACTCCTAGGTTGGTGATGAACTCCTTCACCCAGATTGCTTCTTGTGCTGCATCCGAGGCTGCCATGTATTCTGCTTCACATGTAGATCCCGCCACGACGCTTTGCTTGCAACTGCACCAGCTTACTGCCCCACCATTCAAAATATACACGTATCCGGTTTGTGACTTAGAGTCATCCAGATCTGTGTCGAAGCTAGCGTCGACGTAACCCTTTACGACGAGCTCTTCGCCACCTCCATAAACGAGAAACATATCCTTGGTCCTTTTCAGGTACTTCAGGATATTCTTGACCGCTGTCCAGTGTTCCATGCCGGGATTACTTTGGTACCTTCCTACCAAACTTACGGCAAGGTTTACATCAGGTCTGGTACACAGCATAGCATACATGATAGACCATATGGCCGAGGCATAAGGGACGACACTCATCTTTTCTCTATCTTCTGCCGTGGTTGGGCATTGAGCCATGCTCAATCTCGTACCTTGCAATACAGGCAAGAACCCCTTTTTTGACTGATCCATTTTGAACTTCTTCAATATCTTGTCAAGGTACGTACTCTGTGAAAGACCAATGAGGCGTCTTGATCTATCTCTATAGATCTTGATGCCTAATATATAAGCAGCTTCTCCAAGGTCCTTCATTGAAAAACACTTGTTCAAGTAGGCCTTTATGCTTTCCAAGAATTCTATATCATTTCCCATCAACAGTATGTCATCCACATACAATATGAGAAATGCTATAGAGCTCCCACTCACTTTCTTGTAAATGCAGGCTTCTCCATAAGTCTGCATAAACCCAAACGCTTTGATCATCTCATCAAAGTGAATGTTCCAACTCCGAGATGCTTGCACCAGCCCATAAATCGAGCGTTGGAGCTTGCACACCTTGTCAGCATTCTTAGGATCGACAAAACCTTCCGGCTGCATCATATACAATTCTTCCTTAAGGAAACCATTAAGGAATGCCGTTTTGACGTCCATTTGCCACATCTCATAATCATAGAATGCGGCAATTGCTAACATGATTCGGACGGACTTCAGCTTCGCTACGGGTGAGAAAGTCTCATCATAGTCAACCCCTTGAACTTGTCGATAACCCTTAGCGACAAGCCGAGCTTTATAGATGGTCACATTACCATCCGCGTCTGTCTTCTTCTTAAAGATCCATTTATTTTCTATGGCTCGCTGATCAACGGGCAAGTCAGTCAAAGTCCATACTTCGTTTTCATACATGGATCCTATCTCGGATTTCATGGCTTCCAGCCATTTGTCGGAATCCGGGCCCGCCATCGCTTCTTCATAGTTCGAAGGTTCACCGTTGTCTAACAACATGATTTCCAAGATAGGGTTGCCATACCACTCTGGTGCGGAACGTGTCTTTGTGGACCTACGAAGTTCAGTAGCAACTTGATCTGAAGTTTCATGATCATCATCAATTTCCTCTCTAGTCGGTGCAGGCACCTCAGGAACATTTTCTTGAGCTACGCCATTTACCGGTTCAAGAGGTAATACTTCATCAGGTTCTACTGTCCTCCCACTTATTTCTTTCGAGAGAAACTCTTTCTCTAGAAAGGACCCATTCTTGGCAACAAAGATCTTGCCTTCGGATCTGAGGTAGAAGGTATACCCAACAGTTTCTTTAGGGTATCCTATGAAGACGCATTTTTCCGATTTGGGTTCGAGCTTTTCAGGTTGAAGTTTCTTGACAT
The DNA here is from genome assembly GCF_056163025.1 of Triticum urartu. Taxonomy (NCBI): domain Eukaryota; kingdom Viridiplantae; phylum Streptophyta; class Magnoliopsida; order Poales; family Poaceae; genus Triticum; species Triticum urartu. The sequence continues at coordinate 504,137,376 of NC_141873.1, read as the reverse complement.
AAGCATCGCATCCCCAAACTTTTAGAAACGACAACTTAGGTTTCTTCCCAAACCATAATTCATACGGTGTCGTCTCAACGGATTTCGACGGAGCCCTATTTAAAGTGAATGCGGCAGTCTCTAAAGCATAGCCCCAAAATGATAGCGGTAAATCGGTAAGAGACATCATAGATCGCACCATATCTAATAGAGTGCGATTACGACGTTCGAACACACCATTACGCTGAGGTGTTCCAGGCGGCGTTAGTTGTGAAACTATTCCACATTTCCTTAAGTGTGTGCCAAATTCGTGACTCAAGTATTCTCCGCCACGATCTGATCGCAAGAACTTGATTTTCTTGTCACGTTGATTCTCAACCTCACTCTGAAATTCCTTGAACTTTTCAAAGGTCTCAGACTTGTGTTTCATTAAGTAGACATACCCATATCTACTCAAGTCATCAGTGAGGGTGAGAACATAACGATAGCCACCGCGAGCCTCAACACTCATTGGACCGCACACATCAGTATGTATGATTTTCAATAAGTTGGTTGCTCGCTCCATTGTTCCTGAGAACGGAGTCTTGGTCATTTTACCCATGAGGCATGGTTCGCACGTGTCAAATGATTCGTAATCAAGAGATTCTAAAAGTCCATCTGCATGGAGCTTCTTCATGCGTTTGACACCTATGTGACCAAGGCGGCAGTGCCACAAGTATGTGGGACTATCATTATCAACCTTACATCTTTTGGTGTTCACACTATGAATATGTGTAGCATTACGCTCGAGATTCATTAAGAATAAACCATTCACCATCGGAGCATGACCATAAAACATATCTCTCATATAAATAGAACAACCATTATTCTCGGATTTAAATGAGTAGCCATCTCGTATTAAATGAGATCCTGATACAATGTTCATGCTCAAAGCTGGCACTAAATAACAATTATTGAGGTTTAAAACTAATCCCGTAGGTAAATGTAGAGGTAGCGTGCCGACGGCGATCACATCGACCTTGGAACCATTCCCGACGCGCATCGTCACCTCGTCCTTCGCCAGTCTCTGCTTATTCCGCAGCTCCTGCTTTGAGTTACAAATGTGAGCAACCGCACCGGTATCAAATACCCAGGAGCTACTACGAGTACTGGTAAGGTACACATCAATTACATGTATATCACATATACCTTTCGTGATGCCGGCCCTTGTCCGCTAAGTATTTTGGGCAGTTCCGCTTCCAGTGACCACTTCCCTTGCAATAAAAGCACTCAGTCCCGAGCTTGGGTCCATTCTTTGGCTTCTTCCCGGCAGCTTGCTTACCGGGCGCAGCAACTCGCTTGCCGTCCTTCTTGAAGTTCTTCTTACCCTTGCCTTTCTTGAACTTAGTGGTTTTATTCACCATCAACACTTGATGTTCCTTTTTGACTTCTACCTCTGCTGATTTCAGCATTGCAAATACTTCAGGAATGGTCTTTTCCATCCCCTGCATATTGAAGTTCATCACAAAGCTCTTGTAGCTCGGTGGAAGCGACTGAAGGATTCTGTCAATGACCGCGTCATCCGGGAGATTAATTCCCAGCTGAGTCAAGCGGTTATGCAACCCAGACATTTTGAGTATGTGCTCACTGACAGAACTATTTTCCTCCATCTTACAGCTGAAGAACTTGTCGGAGACTTCATATCTCTCGACCCGGGTATGAGCTTGAAAAACCATTTTCAGCTCTTCGAACATCTCATATGCTCCGTGTCTCTCAAAACGCTTTTGGAGCCCCGGTTCTAAGCTGTAAAGCATGCCGCACTGAACGAGGGAGTAATCATCAGCACGTGTCTGCCAAGCATTCATAACGTCTTGGTTCTGTGGGACGGGTGCGTCACCTAGCGGTGCTTCTAGGACATAATCTTTCTTGGCAGCTATGAGGATGATCCTCAGGTTCTGGACCCAGTCCGTATAGTTGCTGTCATCGTCTTTCAGCTTGGTTTTCTCTAGGAACGCGTTGAAGTTGAGGACAACGTTGGCCATTTGATCTACAAGACATATTGTAAAGATTTTAGACTAAGTTCATGATAATTAAGTTCATCTAATCAAATTATTCAATGAACTCCCTCTCAGATAGACATCCCTCTAGTCATCTAAGTATAACATGATCCGAGTTAACTAGGCCGTGTTCGATCATCACGTGAGACGGACTAGTCAACATCGGTGAACATCTTCATGTTGATCGTATCTTCTATACGACTCATGCTCGACCTTTCGGTTTTCTGTGTTCCGAGGCCATGTCTGTACATGCTAGGCTCGTCAAGTCAACCTAAGTGTATTGCGTGTGTAAATCTGTCTTACACCCGTTGTATTCGAACGTTAGAATCTATCACACCCGATCATCACGTGGTGCTTCAAAACAACGAACCTTCACAACGGTGCACAGTTAGGGGGAACACTTTCTTGAAATTTTTTCGAGGGATCATCTTATTTAAGCTACCGTCGTTCTAAGCAAATAAGATGTAAAACATGATAAACATCACATGCAATCAAATAGTGACATGATATGGCCAATATCATTTGCTCCTTTGATCTCCATCTTCGGGGCTTCATGATCATCGTTGTCACCGGCATGACACCATGATCTCCATCATCATGATCTCCATCATCGTGTCTTCTTGAAGTTGTCTCGTCATCTATTACTTCTACTACTATGGCTAACGCTTTAGCAATAAAGTAAAGTAATTACATGACGTTTATGTTGACACGCAGGTCATAAATAAATAAAGACAACTCCTATGGCTCCTGCCGGTTGTCATACTCATCGACATGCAAGTCGTGATTCCTATTACAAGAACATGATCATCTCATACATCACATATATCATTCATCACATCCTTTGGCCATATCACATCACAAAACACTTGCTGCAAAAACAAGTTAGACGTCCTCTAATTGTTGTTGCAAGTTTTTACGTGGCTGCTATAGGTTTCTAGCAAGAACGTTTCTTACCTACGCCAAAACCACAACGTGAATTGCCAATTTCTATTTACCCTTCATAAGGACCCTGTTCATCGAATCCGATCCGACTAAAGTGGGAGAGACAGACACCCGCCAGCCACCTTATGCAACTAGTGCATGTCAGTCGGTGGAACCGGTCTCACATAAGCGTACATGTAAGGTTGGTCTGGGCCGCTTCATCCCACGATGCCGCCGAATCAAGATAAGACTAGTAACGGCAAGATAATTGACAATATCGACGCCCACAACTACTTTGTGTTCTACTCGTGCATAGTAACTACGCATAGACCTAGCTCATGATGCCACTGTTGGGGAACGTAGCAGAATTTTAAAATTTTCTACGCATCACCAAGATCAATCTATGGAGTCATCTATCAACGAGGGAAAGAGGAGTGCATCTACATACCCTTGTAGATCACGAGCGGAAGCGTTCAAGAGAACGGGGTTGATGGAGTCGTACTCGACGTGATTCAAATCACCGATGACAAGTGCCGAACGGACAGCACCTCCGCGTTCAACACACGTACGGTTGGGAAGACGTCTCCTCCAACTTGATCCAGCAAGGGGGAAGGAGAGGTTGATGAAGATCCAGCAGCACGACGGCGTGGTGGTGGAAGCAACGGTGATCTCGGCAGGGCTTCGCCAAGCGCAAGGGAGATGGAGGAGTGTCACGGGAGGGAGAGGGAGAGGCCAGGGGCTTGGGTGCGTAGCCCTTCCTCCCCCCACTATATATAGGGTGCCTAGGGGGGGCGCCGGCCCTAGGAGATCCAATCTCCTAGGGGGGGCGGCGGCCAAGAGGGTGCCTTGCCCCCAAGGCAAGGGTGGCGCCCCCACCCCTAGGGTTTCTAACCCTAGGCGCAGGGGGAGGCCCAAGGGGGGCGCACCAGCCCACTAGGGGCTGGTTCCTCTCCCACTTCAGCCCATGGGGCCCTCTGGGATAGGTGGCCCCACCCGGTGGACCCCCGGGACCCTTCCGGTGGTCCCGGTACAATACCGGTGACCCCCGAAACCTTCCCGATGGCCGAAACTGGACTTCATATATATGAATCTTTACCTCCGGACCATTCCGGAACTCCTCGTGACGTCCGGGATCTCATCCGGGACTCCGAACAACTTTCGGGTTACCGTGTGCTAATATCTCTACAACCCTAGCGTCACCGAACCTTAAGTGTGTAGACCCTACGGGTTCGGGAGACATGCAGACATGACCGAGAAGCCTCTCCGGCCAATAACCAACAGCGGGATCTGGATACCCGTGTTGGCTCCCACATGCTCCACGATGATCTCATTGGATGAACCACGATGTCGAGGATTCAATCAATCCGTATACAATTCCCTTTGTTAATCGGTACGTTACTTTCCCGAGAGATCGTCGGTATCCCAATACCTTGTTCAGTCTCGTTACCGGCAAGTCACTTTACTCGTACCGTAATGCATGATCCCGTGATCAACCACTTGATCACATTGAGCTCATTATGATGATGCATTACCGAGTGGGCCCAGAGATACCTCTCTGTCATACGGAGTGACAAATCCTAGTCTCGATTCGTGCCAACCCAACAGACACTTTCGGAGATACCTGTAATGTACCTTTATAGTCACCTAGTTACGTTGTGACGTTTGGCACACCCATGGCACTCCTACGGTATCCGGGAGTTGCACAATCTCATGGTCTAAGGAAGTGATACTTGACATTCAGAAAAGCTACAGCAAATGAACTACACGATCTTTGAGCTAAGCTTAGGATTGGGTCTTGTCCATCACATCATTCTCCTAATGATGTGATCCCGTTATCAATGACATCCAATGTCCATAGTCAGGAAACCATGACTATCTTTTGATCAACGAGCTAGTCAACTAGAGGCTCACTAGGGACGTGTTGTGGTCTATGTATTCACACATGTATTACGATTTCCGCATAACACAATTATAGCATGAACAATAGACAATTATCATGAACAAAGAAATATAATAATAACCATTTTATTATTGCCTCTAGGGCATATTTCCAACACTTCTGGCATGGAGATTGTGCACAAGCGATGTAAACTAAAAGTTACTTCCTCCGTCCCAAAATATAAGAACGTTTTTGACACTATTGATAGTGTCAAAAACGTTCTTATATTCTGGGACAGAGGGAGTAGTTGTAACGATAATTCTACACAATCTTCTAAAAGCAACATGTGCTCTTATCTAGATAACTGATCCAACATGTTTTCATTCTTTTCTGCATTGGGTCAGTATGTGAAAAGTTTCTCGACTCCACAATCAATTTTCTGTTCTGTTGAAAGGCAAGAGTATGCCATGCTTAATGCGAATCAGCATGAGCGAATTGTTTTCCTAATCGTGTATTTTCCTTGTGATAATTTTTTAACTGAATACCTTGTGATATTTTCCTCAAACAGGTTCCAAAACTATTACTTCATCGACTCTTTCCTGATGTGCGGTATTCACTCTGGATCGATGGGAAACTTAAACTTGTGAAGGATCCTTATCAGTTGTTAGAGAGGTAAACATCACGTTCTCTCACTGACCTCCGTCTGCTACTTATAAACTACTTTGCACACAACTCAATGAAAGCATGCCGTCAAAAAGTAAGTTTGCTTGTTGCCAGTGCCACTTATGCTCTATCTGTTGTATTAAGAGATCCAAGCTGCACCATATTCTTACTTTAATATTAAGTCTACTCTTATCTAGATTTTGACTTCTTATTATTTTGATTTTGTATACACTGTCATGCCGCAGATTCTTGTGGAGGAAAAATGTGCGCTTCGCTATTTCCAGGCATTATAGACTCTTTGATGTCCTTGAGGAAGCTGAGGCCAACAAGGCTGGTGGGAAGTATGATAATGCTTCAATCGATAACCAAATAGAGTTCTACAAGAGAGAGGGTTTAACCCATTATTCATCAGCTAAGTTCCTTATTACAAGCGGTAATGGTTCTTCTCGCTGAATTCTGATATAGAAATATTTCTCCTGAGAACATAAGCGATACATTTTTCTTGAACAGATGTCCCCGAGGGCTGTGTAATTATAGGAGAGCACATACCCATCACCAATCTATTCACATGCCTTTGGTTCAATGAAGTTGATCGTTCCACCTCAAGAGATCAGCTAAGCTTTAGCGCAGCGAGGGATAAAATAAGATCAAGAGTTCTTTTTGACAACTAAATAAGATCAGGAGTTAATTGGACTGTAGACATGTTCCTGGATTGTGGAAGGTGTGATTTTGTTGTTCAGGTACTTTCGAGTTAATGCTTTGTGCGGCACGTCATTCCATTTGCAACCTATAAGTACTACTGCATCTTGGTACCGAGTGCAAACTTGTGAAATTACACAAAAAATCCCGCATAACGATGGATCTTCGCATCGTCATAGGGACTATCTGAAAACAACATCAGTGGACAGATGATTTTTTGGAAAGAACAATGCCAGGATCTTTGACAGAATAGAATTTTATTGGAGTTTGAGGCTATATTATTGATGAGGTATCCTGGAGAGCTGCAAGCTGCCTTTCTTGTTTTGAATCATGTTCCTGTTGTTTTCTCCTTGGTGAGAGTGTATTATGTGGGTAGTGTAATCATCATGATCTCTGAGGCTATGTATAGAGTTGCATCATTGTTTTCTTGAAAATTGACCCTCTAAATTCATGTTCTCTTATAACGTATCCTGTAAAATCTTCTCTGTATTTTAATGAAGTTTGACGTCACGCCATTGGAGATAACAGCAAGTGGAACATTACAAGCCTTATTAATTGCTACTGATGCTACTGATTGTAGTTAAGCTCGTCCATTTTGTTGGAGGCCAACTATGTGCCAAACACACCCAAAAAAAAACAGAAATCGAAATGGTCGGCACCTACATGGCCGGCTCCGGAGAGCTTCCACTCAAGCGGCGCACCAAAGGTGCGCCCCAACCACTAGTGCGGTATGCAAAGTGGTGTATACCATCTATGTGGTCCTTTTTTCTATTAAAAAGCCGTGGTGGCTAGCTTTATACTATTACTCTCGAATACATAAGAGTATCTCCATTCGTTTGTCTCCCCAGGAGCCATTTTTTCAGCCAGTTTAGGTCATGCAAACGAAAAAATTGGCGGGGGGGGGGGGGGGGTCATATGCCCTCCCCCAACACTAGAAGACAAGAGAGATGAGAGGAAAAAGAGATGAAGTGGGCGAGAGGGAGTGAGAGGCTGACAGTGGGCTTGTTGCATGCAAATAATAGCGCCGGTGGACCCCTCCCTGGTTTTGGGTTGGGATCGGCGGATGTTATTTTGGCCAAATCCGGCGCAAAACAAGATAGTGGGGGCGTGATTGGGGTAATTTTCCACTGTCGGCGCTAAAAAAAGCCTATGAGAGGGGCATCCTGGCGGCTGGGTGGAGATGCTCTAACACTTACATCGTCAGCTCAAAATTTGAAAATAAAACTAGGGAAGAGTCCGGCCACAGCGTCAGAGGATAGCGTCTATGTGTTTTGCCGTGAGCTGCTAAGTTAAAAAAAACTAGGGGCATGATTGGGGTAATTTTCCACTGTCGGCGTTAAAAAAAGCCTATGGGAGGGGCATCCTGAGGGGCTGGGTGGAGATGCTCTAACACTTCCATCGTCAGCTCAAAATTTGAAAATAAAACTAGGGAAGAGCCCGACCACAGCGTCAGAGGATAGCGTCTATGTGTTTTGTCGTGAGCTGCTAACGTATTTTGGGCATGCAATGCTTACACGGAGTTAAACGACCCTCTTCGACCACAGAGATGGCTGTTTGAGAAACAACTCGAGGTACAAATTCGAATCCTCGGAACATCTAGCCAATTGCTCTGTGAAGTACAAACCAACCCGCTCCTTTGTGCATTGAACTTCTGAAATTTGTAGAACACCTCAACAACCTTTGTGCATTATATGTTTTCATGTTAGGATGAAAAATGGTATAATGCTATTGTCCCTCTTCTTTTTATTTTTAATTGTTTCCTGGAATCATCAATGTGGTGATGACGAGTGTTTTTTACACTAATTCTACAATTTTTTAAATTGAATAATTCTTGATTTCTGAGAAAATCACCTTGATCTTATTACTAATGACTAATACATACAAAAGATTGCGAATATCATTGTTTAATTTCTTTCCGCGGGAAATAGACAATATAAGGGCAGGAAATGAATCTCGAATAGACGTCCTTCGGCTCCAAACTCGTATCGATGATGCTTGGTGCGGCGTCGCTGAAGACTAAAAGTTTTGCTTCCCGTTGTTCTCCATGGATATTGTTAAAGTTCATGATTTTTTAGAAATGAATTATGAATATTTAAAAAAAATGCAAACATTTTTAAAATTTCTGAACATTTTCATATTGGACTTTTATTTTTAATATGTAAAAGGTCCAACAGCTAGTTTTGTGAGGAAAACCTGTTGAAAATTGAAGAAAAAACTGAGCAAAAAATCACTCTATGGTGAGCCGGCCCATCCAAGCACTCTGTGCATCACCCCTGCCATTGACGCAAAGTGCGTCAAAATTAAGGATTTAAGGGCTCCATGGAGCTCAGTCTCCAAAATGCTCTAGTAAACAATTCCAAATGGAGGCTGAGCTCCACAAAGGACTTAATTTAACAAGTTTAAAACTCAAACTTTTCAATTTGGGAAATTTCTAAAAGATACACATATATCACGAGACATACTGTACATGTGTGAAAATTTTCAGGTCAAAATACATTAAACTAAGAGGTGCACAAAATTTGAAAATAAAACTAGGGAAGAGTCCGGCCACAACTCAGAGGATAGCGTCTATGTGTTTTGCCGTGAGTTGCTAACGTATTTTGGGCATGCAATGCTTACACGGAGTTAAACGACCCTCTTCGACCACGGAGATGGCTGCTTGAGAAATGATGTCTACTACACAACCTTCTTCTTGTAGACATTGTTGGGCCTCCAAGTGCAGAGGTTTGTAGGACAGTAACACGAGAGAGAGAGAGAGAGAGATCAAACACATAGCTACTGGTACATACCCTCAGCCCCGAGGGAGAACTACTCCCTCCTCATCATGGAGAGCACCGGGATGATGAAGATGGCCACCGGTGAGGGATCCCCCCTCTGGCAGGGTGCCGGAACAGGGTCCCGATTGACTTTTGGTGGCTACGGAGGCTTCTGGCGGCGGAACTCCCGATCTATCTTGCGTTCTGGAAGTTTTAGGTCACGTAGGCATATATGGGTGCAGGAGGTATGTCAGGGGAGCCACGAGGGTCCCACGAGACAGGGGCGCGCCCCCACCCTCGTGAGCACCTCGTTCCTTCCTTGACGTGGGGTCCAAGTCCATCAGGTGTGTTTCCTTCCAAAAATAACTTCTCCAGTTGATTTCGTTCCGTTTCGACTCCGTCTGATATTCCTTTTCTTCAAAACACTGAAATAGGCATAAAACAGCAAATCTCGGCTGGGCCTCCGGTTAATAGGTTAGTCCCAAAAATAATATAAAAGTGGAAAATAAAGCCCAATATTGCCTAAAATAGTAGATAATATAGCATGGAGCAATCAAAAATTATAGATACGTTGGAGACGTATCAAGCATCCCCAAGCTTAATTCCTGCTTGTCCTCGAGTAGGTAAATGATAAAAAGATAATTTTTGAAGTTGAATGCTAGTTGGCATAATTTTCATGTAATTCTTATTACTTGTGATATGAATATTCAGATCCGAAAGATTCGAGACAAAAGTTCATATTGACATAAAAATAATAATACTTCAAGCATACTAATAAAGCAATTATGTCTTCTCAAAATATCATGGCCAAAGAAAGCTATCCCTACAAAATCATATAGTCTGGCTATGCTCCATCTTCACCACACAAAATATTTAAATCATGCACAACCCCGATGACAAACCAAGCAATTGTTTCATACTTTTGATATTCTCAAACTTTTTCAATCTTCACGCAATACATGAGCGTGAGCCATGGACATAGCACTATAGGTGGAATAGAATGGTGGTTGTGGAGAAGACAAAAAGGGAGAAGATAGTCTCACATCAACTAGGCGTATCAACGGGCTATGGAGATGCCCATCAATAGATATCAATGTGAGTGAGTAGGGATTGCCATGCAACGGATGCACTAGAGCTATAAATGTATGAAAGCTCAACAAAAGAAACTAGTGGGTGTGCATCCAACTTGCTTGCTCACGAAGACCTAGGGCATTTTGAGGAAGCCCATCATTGGAAGATTCCCACTAGTATATGAAAGTGACAACATATGAGACTCTCTATATGAAGAACATGGTGCTACTTTGAAGCACAATATATGAGACTCGCTATATCATGGTGCTACTTTGAAGCACAAGTGTGGAAAAAGGAATAGTAGCATTGCCCCTTTTATTTATTTATTTATTTTTATTTTGGCCCTTTTTTATGGCCTTTCTCTTTTTTTGGGACAATGCTCTATTGAATGATGATCATCACACTTCTATTTATTTACAACTCAATGATACAACTCGATACTAGAACAAAGTATGACTCTATATGAATGCCTCCGGCGGTGTACCGGGATATGCAATGAATCAAGAGTGACAAGTATGAAAGAATTATGAACAGTGGCTTTGCCACAAATACTATGTCAACTACATGATCATGCTAAGCAATATGACAATAATGAATGTGTCATGATGAACTAGATGGTGGAAAGTTGCATGGCAATATATCTCGGAATGGCTATGGAAATGCCATAATAGGTAGGTATGGTGGCTGTTTTGAGGAAGGTATATGATAGGTGTATGATACCGGCGAAAGGTACGCGGTATTAGCGAGGCTAGCAAAGGTGAGAGTGCGTATAATCCATGGACTCAACATTAGTCATAAAGAACTCATATACTTATTGCAAAAATCTAGAAGTTATCAAAGCAAAGTATTACGCGCATGCTCCTAGGGGGATAGATTGGTAGGAAAAGACCGTCGCTCGTCCCCGACTGCCACTCATAAGGAAGACAATCAATAAATAAATCATGCTCTGACTTCGTCACATAACGGTTCACCATACGTGCATGCTACGGGAATCATAAACTTCAACACAAGTATTTCTCAAATTCACAACTACCCAACTAGCATGACTCTAATATCACCATCTCCATATCTCAAAACAATTATCAAGTATCAAACTTCTCCTAGTATTCAACACACTCATAAGAGAATTTTTATTATTCTTGAATACCTAGCATATTAGGATTTTAAGCAAATTACCATGCTATTTAAGACTCTCAAAATAATATAAGTGAAGCATGAGAGTTCATCTATTTCTTCAAAATAAAACTACCACCATGCTCTAAGAGATATAAGTGAAGCACTAGAGCAAATGACAAACTACTCCGAAGGATATAAGTGAAGGTCAATGAGTAGTTGAATAATTATGCAACTATGTGAAGACTCTCTAACATTTAATAATTTCAGATCTTGGTATTTTATTCAAACAGCAAGCAAAGCAAAAGAAAATGACATTCTAAGAATGGCAAACATCATGTGAAGAAGCAAAAACTTAGGATCAACCGGTACTAACCGATAGTTGTTGAAGAAGAAAGGTGGGATGCCAATCGGGGCATCCCCAAGCTTAGACGCTTGAGACTTCTTGAAATATTATCTTGTGGGGCCTTGGGCATCCCCAAGATTGAGCTTTTGTGTCTCCTTAATTCCTCTCATATCATGGTCTCCCTAAATCTCAAAAGCTTCATCCACACAAAACTCAACAAGGACTCGTGAGATAAGTTAGTATAAACCATTGCAAAAACCTTATAATACTCTACTGTAGCAAATCACTAAAATTATTATTCTACATTGCATACTAAATGCCTCTTCATAATAGTCCTATCCTCAAATAGAATCATTAAAGACGCAAACATATGCAAACAACGCAAACATAACAGTAATCTGCCTAAACAGGATAGTCTGTAAAGAATGCTGCAACATCCATACTTCCCTAGCTTCAAAAATTATGATATAAAATTCCCACTGTAGTAAATTTATCAGAGCTTAATATGCAAAAGGTTTCAACATTTTATCACATTCTGACTTTTCTAGGGAATTATTTCAACAGCGGTAAACTTTCTGTTTTCAAACAGCAACATGTATACTTGTAACATAGGCATAGTAAAGGCTATCAATGCCACTTTTATTGAAATAAAAGATGCAAAAAAAATTTCTAAATAACAGCAAGCAAATCCTAACAAAATAAATTGACTCTCCAAGCAAAACACATATCATGTGGTGAATAAAAATATAGCTCCAAGTAAAGTTACCGATGAACGAAGACGAAAGAGGGGGTGCCTTCCGGGGCATCCCCAAGCTTAGGATCTTGGCTATCCTTGAATATTACCTTGGGGTGACTTGGGCATACCCAAGCTTAGGCTCTTTCCACTCCTTATTCCATAGTCCATCGAATCTTTACCCAAAACTTGAAAACTTCACAACACAAAACTTAACAGAAAACTCGTAAGCTCCGTTAGTATAAGAAAATAAATCACCACTTCAAGGTACTGTAATGAACTCATTCTTTATTTATATTGGTGTTAAACCTACTGTATTCCAACTTCTCTATGGTTTATAAACTATTTTACTAGCCATAGATTCATCAAAATAAGTAAACAACACATGAAAAACAGAATCTGTCAAAAACAGAACAGTCTGTAGTAATCTGGATCAAACGTATATTTCTGGAACTCATAAAATTCTCAAATAAATTGATGGACCTGAGGAATTTATCTATTAATAATCTTCAAAAAGAACTAACTAAATAGCACTCTCCAAATAAAAATGACAGCAGTTCTCGTGAGCGCTAAAGTTTTTGTCTTTGACAGCATGATCAACAAGACTTTCCCCAAGTCTTCCAAAAGGTTCTACTTGGAACAAACACTAATTAAACACATAAAACCACATCTAAAAAGAGGCTAGATGAATTATTTATTACTAAAACAGTAACAAAAGCAAGGAACAAAAATTAAATTGGGTTGCCTCCCAACAAGCGTTATCGTTTAATGCCCCTAGCTAGGCATGATGATTTCAATGATGCTCACATAAAAGATAAGAATCGAAACATAAAGAGAGCATCTTGAAAAATATGACTAGCACATTTAAGCCTAACCCACTTCCTATGCATAGGGATTTTGTGAGCAAACAACTTGTGGGGACAAGAATCAACTTGCATAGGAAGGTAAAACAAGCATAACTTCAAAACTTTAAGCACATAGAGAGGAAACTTGATATTATTGCAATTCCTACAAGCATATATTCCTCCCTCATAATAATTTTCAGTAGCATCATGAATGAATTCAACAATATAACCAGCACCTAAAGCATTCTTTTCATGATCTACAAGCATAGAAATTTTACTACTCTCCACACAAGCAAGATTCTTCTCATGAATAATAGTGGGAGTATCATAAGAGACTCGAATACTATAAATTGTTTCCACGTTAAAGGAGTAATGTTCAGAGAAAGGGTACTCATAATCATGACAAGTTTTATAAATATAATCATCACTACTCTTTATAGCATAAGTTTTATCACAATAATCATCATAAGTAGCAACTTTGTTCTCATCATAATCACTTTGCATATCAAAACATGGAAGGCTAAAAATATCATCATTATTAAACATAGCATCCCCAAGCTTGGGGCAAACATAAATCGCAGCAAATATATTCTCAAATATGTCATCCTCATCAAACATAGCTTCCCCAAGCTTGGGCCTTTTCGTATCATAAGCATAATCACTCTCATCATTAATAATATGGATAACACCAATAGTATAGCAAACATTATTATCATATTATTCCAAGCAAGTACCAAAAATATTTTCAAGATCATAAGAATTATCATTATCTTCCCAATCATAATCATCACAACAAGCAATAGGCATAACGAGATCATCATAAAGTGTATCATCTTCATTTTCATGAGGCACAACAATAATAGGAGCAACTTTATTTGGGAGAGATATCTTTTTACCTCTCTTCCTTTTTCTTTTCTTCTTCTTCACCACATCATGTGTGGGTTCAATCCTCTTTTTGGAGCTCCTTATTAATGAGATTGGTTGAATAGGAGGCTCCTCCTCGTTACCTGATTCATCATAAGAAATAATAGGAGGGTATTGGGAAGTCTCTTCCCTTTCATTAGTATTCTCTTCATCTTCTATTTGTTTTCTTTTCTTTATGTAATTGGCAATATAAGGATTTTCAATGCAATTCACCGCACAATACATATAAATCTTTTCTAGATCAAAATGAAGAACTTTATCAAGATTAAACTTTGGAATACCCTCAGTTATACGTTTCATTTCTTCATAATCCAAAAGAAGGCTAAGCTCTTTATGATGCTCAAGGGTAATCAAATTATCACAATGTTTGGACACGACTTGATCATGAAACAAATAGCATTGGAGCTCTAAATGACCATGTTCATTGCAAAGTTCACAAGGGGCACGAAAAATATTGAATTTTTCAGCACATTCATCTAGCTCTTCTTGCAACAATTTGGTTTCTAAGTACTTATGCCTCTTGCAATATCTACCTTCCCTATTTGGTGTGTACTTGCAAACCCAGTCTACTCCACAAAAATTGACATGTTTATAAGAGACATTTTCATCATAACTAGTGCAATCATCATTAGCATCATGGATATTGAAAGAATTCGTACTAACAACATTGCAATCATGCTCATCATTCAAATATTTAGCGCCAAACATTTTATAGATTTCTTCTTCTAGCACTTGAGCACAATTATCCTTTCCATCATACTCACGAAAGATATTAAAAAGATGAAGCGTATGAGGCAAACTTAATTCCATTTTTTTGTAATTTTCTTTTATAAACTAAATTAGTGATAAAACAAGAAACTAAAAGACTCGATTGCAAGATCTAAAGATATACCTTCAAGCACTCACCTCCCCGGCAACGGCGCCAGAAAAGAACTTGATGTCTACTACACGACCTTCTTCTTGTAGACGTTGTTGGGCCTCCAAGTGCAGAGGTTTGTAGGATAGTAGCAAATTTCCCTCAAGTGGATGACCTAAGGTTTATCAATCCGTAGGAGGCGTAGGATGAAGATGGTCTCTCTCAAGCAACCCTGCAACCAAATAACAAAGAGTCTCTTGTGTCCCCAACACACCCAATACAATGGTAAATTGTATAGGTGCACTAGTTCGGCGAAGAGATGGTGATACAAGTGGTATATGGATAGTAGATAATAGTTTTTGTAATCTGAAATAATAAAAACAGCAAGGTAGCAAGTGATAAAAGTGAGTGTAAACGGTATTGCAATGCTAGGAAACAAGGCCTAGGGTTCATACTTTCGCTAGTGTAAGTTCCCTCAACAATACTAACATAATTGGATCACATAACTATCCCTCAACATGCAACAAAGAGTCACTCCAAAGTCACTAATAGCGGAGAACAAACGAAGAGATTATGGTAGGGTACAAAACCACCTCAAAGTTATTATTTCCAATCAATCCGGTGGGCTATTCCTATAAGTGTCACAAACAGCCCTAGAGTTCGTACTAGAATAACACCTTAAGACACAAATCAACCAAAACCCTAATGTCACCTAGATACTCCAATGTCACCTCAAGTATCCATGGGTATGATTATACGATATGCATCACACAATCTCAGATTCATCTATTCAACAAACACATAGAACCTCATAGAGTGCCCCAAAGTTCTACCGGAGAATCATGACAAAAACGTGTGTCAACCCCTATGCATAGGTTCCCAATGTCACGAAACCCGCAAGTTGATCACCTTAACATACATCAAGTGGCACGTGGTATCCCATTGTCACCACAGATATCCACGGCAAGACATACATCAAGTGTTCTCAAGTCTTTAAAGACTCAATCCGATAAGATTACTTCAAAGAGGAAACTCAATTCATTACAAGAGAGAAGAGGGGGAGGAGAAACATAAGATCCAACTATAATAGAAAAGCTCGCGATACATCAAGATCGTATCGTCTCAAGAACACGAGAGAGAGAGAGAGAGATCAAACACATAGCTACTGGTACATACCCTCAGCCCCGAGGGAGAACTACTCCTGTTGGAAATATGCCCTAGAGGCAATAATAAAATGGTTATTATTATATTTCTTTGTTCATGATAATTGTCTATTGTTCATGCTATAATTGTGTTATCCGGAAATCGTAATACATCTGTGAATACATAGACCACAACACGTCCCTAGTGAGCCTCTAGTTGACTAGCCCGTTGATCAAAAGATAGTCATGGTTTCCTGACTATGGACATTGGATGTCATTGATAACGGGATCACATCATTAGGAGAATGATGTGATGGACAAGACCCAATCCTAAGCATAGCTTAAAGATCGTGTAGTTCGTTTGCTATAGCTTTTCCGAATGTCAAGTATCATTTCCTTAGACCATGAGATTGTGCAACTCCCGGATACCGTAGGATTGCTTTGGGTGTGCCAAACGTCACAACGTAACTGGGTGACTATAAAGGTACACTACGGGTATCTCCGAAAGTGTCTGCTGGGTTGGCACGAATCGAGACTGGGATTTGTCACTCCGTATGACGGAGAGGTATCTCTGGGCCCACTCGGTAATGCATCATCATAATGAGCTCAATGTGACCAAGTGGTTGATCACGGGATCATGCATTACGGTACAAGTAAAGTGACTTGCCGGTAACGAGATTGAACAAGGTATTGGGATACCGACAATCGAGTCTCGGGCAAGTAACGTACCGATTGACAAAGGGAATTGTATACGGGATTGATTGAATCCTCGATATCGTGGTTCATCCGATGAGATCATCAAGGAGCATGTGGGAGCCAACATGGGTATCCAGATACCGATGTTGGTTATTGATCGGAGAGTCGTCTCGGTCATGTCTGCGTGACTCCCGAACCCGTAGGGTCTACACACTTAAGGTTCGGTGACGCTAGGGTTTGTGAGATATTAGTATACGGTAACCCGAAAGTTGTTCGGAGTCCCGGATGAGATCCCGGACGTCACGAGGAGTTCCGGAATGGTCCGGAGGTGAAGATTTATATATAGGAAGTCAAGTTTCGGCCATCGAGAAGGTTTCGGGGGTAATCGGTATTGTACCGGGACCACCGGGTGGGGCCACCTATCCCGGAGGGCCCCATGGGCTAAAGTGGGAGGGGAACCAGCCCCTAGTGGGCTGGTGCGCCCCCCTTGGGCCTTCCCCTGCGCCTAGGGTTGGAAACCCTAGGGGTGGGGGGCGCCCCACTTGGCTTGGGGGGCACTCCACCCCCCTTGGCCGGCGCCCCCCTTGGAGATTGCATCTCCTAGGGCCGGCGCCCCCCTAGGGGTCCTATATATAGTGGGGGTGAGGGAGGGCAGCCGCACCCTAGCCCCTGGCGCCTCCCTCTCCCTCCCGTGACACTCCTCCCTCTCCCTGAGCTTGGCGAAGCCCTGCCGAGATCACCGTTGCTTCCACCACCACGCCGCCGTGCTGCTGGATCTTCATCAACCTCTCCTCCCCCTTGCTGGATCAAGTTGGAGGAGACGTCTTCCCAACCGTACGTGTGTTGAACGCGGAGGTGCCGTCCCGTTCGGCGCTAGGTCATCGGTGATTTGGATCACGACGAGTACGACTCCATCAACCCCGTTCTCTTGAACGCTTCCGCGCGCGATCTACAAGGGTATGTAGATGCACTCCACTTTCCCTCGTTGCTAGATGACTCCATAGATTGATCTTGATGATGCGTAGAAAATTTTAAAATTCTGCTACGTTCCCCAACAACTCCCTCCTCGTCATGGAGAGCACCGGGATGATGAAGATGGCCACCGGTGAGGGATCCCCCCTCCGGCAGGGTGCCGGAACAGGGTCCCGATTGACTTTTGGTGGCTACGGAGGCTTCTGGCGGCGGAACTCCTGATCTATCTTGTGTTCTGGAAGTTTTAGGTCACGTAGGTATATATGGGTGCAGGAGGTACGTCAGGGGAGCCACGAGGGTCCCACGAGACAGGGGGCGCGCCCTAGGGGGTGCGCCCCCACCCTCGTGGGCACCTCGTTCCTTCCTTGATGTGGGGTCCAAGTCCATCATGTGTGTTTCCTTCCAAAAATAACTTCTCCAATTGATTTCGTTCCATTTCGACTCCGTCTGATATTTCTTTTCTTCAAAACACTGAAATAGGCATAAAACAGCAAATCTGGGCTGGGCCTCCGGTTAATAGATTAGTCCCAAAAATAATATAAAAGTGGAAAATAAAGCCCAATATTGCCTAAAACAGTAGATAATATAGCATGGAGCAATCAAAAATTATAGATATGTTGGAGACGTATCAAGAAACAACTCGAGGTACACATTCGAATCCTCGGAACATCTAGACTCTGTGAAGTACAAACCAACCCGCTCCTTTGTGCATTGAACTTCTGAAATTTGTAGAACACCTCAACAACATTTGTGCATTATATGTTTTCACGTGAGGATGAAAAATAGTATAATGGTATTGCCCCTCTTCCTTTTATTTTTAATTGTTTCCTGGAATCGTCAATGCGGTGAAGATGAGTGTATTTTTTACACTAATTCTACAAATTTTTAAACTGAATGATTCCAGACATTCCGAGAAAATCACCCGATCTTATTACTAATTTCTAATAAATGCAAAAGATTGCGAATCTCATTGTTTAATTTCTTTCCACGGGAAATAGACAATATAAATCTAGAATAGACGTCCTCCAGCTCCAACCTCGTATCGATGATGCTTGGTGCGGCGTTGCTGAAGACTAAAAGTTTTTATTCCTGTTGTTCTCCATGGATATATTTTAAATTCATGTTTTTTATAAATGAATTATGAATAATTTTAAAAATTGTATTTTTAAAAAAATTTCTGAACATTTCCATATTGGATTTTTTATTTTAATTATGTAAAAGGTCTAGCAGCTAGTTTTGTGAGGAAAACCAGTTGAAAATTGAAGAAAAAACTGAGCAAAAAAATCACTCTGTGGTGGGCCGGCCCATCCAAGCACTCTGCCATTGACGCGAAGTGCGTCAAAATTAAGGATTTAAGGGCTTCATGGAGCTCAGTCTCCAAAATGCCCTACTCCTCTCTAGTAAAAAAAAATCCCAAATGAAGGCCGAGCTCCACAGAGGACTTAATTTGAAAGCTACAAAAATCAAACTTTTCAGTTTGAAAAAATTCTAAAAAGTACACATATACAAAGAGACATACTGTACACGTGTGTAAATTTTCATGTCAAAATCCGTTAAACCGAGAGCTACACAAAAAAAAACTAATTTGGGGCTGTTTAGCATATGCACTCTTCATCCTCAAAGTCCATGATATTGTTTTATTTTGTGCAGCTCGCAATTGAAGGTATTCCATCCTGAAATTTAACACACACACACACACGTTACATCCTTGTATACATGTGTATTTTATTCAAAAGTTTTTGAAACCGAAAAGTTTGAAATTAATTTTTATGTTTTCAAAATTAAGGGCTCCACGGAGCTCGGTGTGCAAAATGCCCTGCTCCTCTCTGGTTCGCCTCCGTCACCTGAAAAAAACTAGTTGTATGCCCGTGCGTTGCCACGGAACAACGAACCTATACATAGTGATGTGCATGTCATATGTTGTTTATGACTTTGTAGCAACAATGGAGTCTGCTCTTTGTGCTTTATCTTTTTGACCACGTGAGCACGAAATTGGTGAGCTCTGTGTCTCTCAGTAGCCTCATCCGCGGTCTTTTCTAGCCCCACCCGCCCAAAGCTACCTGTTTCTGGGTCACCCTCAAGCACTTGCATCACCCAAAACTGAAGCAGCCTCGCACCCTTGCTTTCCAACCCATGGAAAAGTCCTCCCTGTCGCTGCCATTCATTTTTTGAGCCACTCATCATGTTGAGCTTGCTTCTTTTTTTTGACAATTGTATTGAGCTTGCTTTATTGTGCTTGTTGTCTAGAAGTGAATCGATCGTGATAAGGTCAATTAGCAATACTTAGTTGCAAGAAAACGTTCTTCACATACATGTGGTTTGTGCTTCAAGTGAACCGATCTAGTTTTCACAAATTCCTACAACCTGGTAAAGGTGTCCTCCATTGGTCCCAAATGAGTAAGGAGGACAATGATCAAAGGATAACCAAATATTGAAGATGATAACACAAAAGGAGGGCAAGGATACAAACTTGGTCGTGTTATATAATTGAAAATGAAAAACATAATTTCTCTATCATTTTATCGTCCATCATGAGCACAACTACAAATTTTTCTTCTTTTGTGCTACATTATGACTGATTGCAAGGCATACTCCGTTCGATCCTTGATTGCTTTCTAGCCTTGAAAAAAATCTTGTTAAATTTCCAAAAATATTCAAATGGAGCATCAAACAAGCAGACATGTCGTTTCAGGTTTCGCACAAACTTCACATTGAAAATGCTAGAAATATACATCATCTCAAAAAGGTAACACAACATCTAAATACAGGAAGTACTATATTAAAGCTTGATAAATTTCAATAGTGATGTTCCCTTCAATGACCACAAAGTCTTCAAATATCTGACAAGGCATACACATAATAGTATCCCTATTTTACTAAGGATATGTCTTATGTAAATTAGCACCAGCAAATGGGGAAGTATTACAAGTACATATTATGGTAAAACAAGTTTCAACTGTGAAAGACATGTCTCAGTAAACACGATTGCTATGACCAGCATGAATCAAAAATATATTGTGTGCAAAAGATGGAGAACACAACTACATTTTACTCCCTCCAGACCTTAATACAAGACGTTTTTTGACAGTATGAGTGTGAAAAAAAGTCTTATATTAAGTTACAGAAGGAGTACCTATGGAAGACTTCTAACTAAAAAAACAATGGGAAACACAAAACAATAGTCCTAGTTACAAAGGAGCAGTGCAAGTGGAGCTCCCTTAAATATTCATTTGATGTCATCCTGTGTATTTTTCTCGTCAGATAATTGTTTCCTGGAACATATATAGGCAGATTATGTTTATGCTTACTATATAAAAAATAATTTCTAGAAGTAGACATAGCACATCATAAACCAACTTCACAGCAAGAACTTAGATTTAGAAGAAACATTGCTAAATCAAGTTAGGAGAAAGTACTACAGTATCGAACTATCTGCCACCTGCTCTGAAACAAGTCAAGGTTCTATTTTCAGTTTTAACAATAGAAGACAATGTCAGTAATTGATTAAAACCTGAACTGTGAGTTACTAAGAAATGAAACATTTGTACAATGAGGGATAATAGCATCTACAGCCGGAGGTTGCAAATTTGGACCCTCAAACGCCCGCGGACATGCCCGCGGAAAGTAATCGGGCGTACCTCAAAATTTACAATTTACAACCACATATTCTATTTTTAAAACATCTATTACATGCAGGGCCATGCACGTCGATCATCATATCCGTCTTGGGCCGGCTGGGCACCAAAAATTGCTCATACTTAACGTTTTCACACCCATATTAGTCCCACCTTGCTGACTGATGAGCTAGTCGACCAACTTAAATAACCAGGTTGTCCAGAAGGGATAAGCTTCTAGCATCATTGCATTCTTTGTTAAGGATATGGACTCTTACTATGAATCTTCTATCTTTATCACATAGAAGATTCATAGTGTCTTTTTTTGAATCACTATGTGTCCATGCATCAAAATAAAATAAAAATCTACTGTCATTGTAGTAGAGGTATCAACATATATGATCGAGACAAACTTGACACTCGATGAACAATCATCAGTCAATGAAATGCAGTCTAGTGTCAAATTTATCACGATCACACATGCGAGAATTGATAGACCTATACAACAACAACCAAGCTTGCCGCCATCCGCTAGTGCAGCTATTTAAGTCGAGCGGCGTCCGCCTCGCCCGGCGATGTGGGACTAAAATTTGATTGCACCCATGAGAGATGGAGGAGGTTCAGCCACTGTAGGTGGGAGCGGGAGGAGCTTCGGTCGCTGCAGGTGGGACCGGTACGACCTGCAGCGGGGTCGGCGGGCGTGCCTGGGCGCCCCCATATCCGCCTCATATTTGGGCTGGATATGAGGGGTGCCGGTTAGTCCAGGCGTTTGAGACCCGTTTGAGGTGTCCGTCTGAGTCAGATTTTCACGACCGGGCGGCCCACCCGGACGTATGAGTCGCGTTTGAGAGGTCCGGTTGTAGATGCTCTAATATTTATGAAAATAACACAGCTACTACGCTTTCATAATAGAAATATGATAATTTTTGAGACAACATAAGGGTTGTTTAACACACACATACTTCAGTAGCCAAAATATGCTTATTTTTTAGACTATTCGTGTTCGGGAGAAAAATTATTACCGAGTGAAAAACAATGGATCCTCTTTATCTGATTAAGTTTAATGTACTTGCCAAAAAAATCAAGTCATGTGCTCCCTCTGTAAAGAAATATAAGAGCGTTTAGACCACTACTTTAGTGATCTAAACGCTCTTATATTTCTTTACGGAGGGAGTATGACATATCAATCCAAGATTAC
Source organism: Triticum urartu (assembly GCF_056163025.1). Taxonomy (NCBI): domain Eukaryota; kingdom Viridiplantae; phylum Streptophyta; class Magnoliopsida; order Poales; family Poaceae; genus Triticum; species Triticum urartu. Next base: position 504,114,933 of record NC_141873.1, on the reverse strand, counting down.
CAACTTCCAATCCATATGGCGTCGTCATTCTTTTGATGTGAATTGATACGTGTAGAGTTGTTTTCAGAGTTTTTTTAACTTTAATAGGACATGGTAGGTACCAACGTGATTTGATGCTTTGGTTTCAGAATATAATAGCACACATATTTTTATCAAAACTAACAAAGTGGAGTTTCTAACATATAGCAATCAGAATTGATCTGTCGCTGCATGATAAATTAGGAGTTGATAAGTTCATATAGCTTACATTTTCTCATGAGACATCACCGACTAACTATATATGCTATACTTGGTCTTCAATGTGTGCTGTCATAAACGTCCCATGCAAGTGAGCTACATAGAAAGTCAGCACGATTTTGATTAGAATACTCCATTATCCAAGAAGTAATGAAAAAATCAATCCTAATACATTGATCAGGGCATATATATTATTACAGAGAAACCATGGTTATCTATATTGATTTTCCCAAGAAAACAACATGTTTCAGTGGCAACATGAAGATAAATTCAGCGAGCTAGAAACCTATTAAGAGGCAAATCAATTCCATGCCCACAGAAGTAACGAGTCAAGTTGTACCTGCAATGTGTGATCATACTGAAACTGGAGGTAGCTAAAACTATTTACAGGTTCGAGATAAATAATATAGATCTTATTTGTGATATGCATATAGCAATATAAGGTTACTACTCATTACTAAAATAATATGAAAATCACAAAAAGGACACTCAATATCACAACTGAAACTACCTTGTGATATTTATCAAGTGAGAGCTCTAAAATCAATAAATTAGAACGCAAAGGAAATATCATTGCATATTATTTGAAAGAAACCAGCAAACTATAGATTTTGTGGTTGCAATTGCAGGAAATTTAGTTTTTCCTGTACATAAAAAAATTAGTACTTTTTTCTATTGATATAGGCAGCAGAGCTACTATTCCTTCAATGAAAAATGCAGGAAAATTTCATATGGATGTCTTATATTGCAAAATCATTGATATGGATTCTTTTTGGAATACAAGAAAGAATTCATGAGTAACCAGAGTGCCGCATACAATCTGCAGTCAGAGAGCTTACATTTAGCGTGGGTAACAACTAACAACTTGCTAGAATGATGGTGATTTGAACAAATCAGTCCATGGGTTGTTGACTGGAGTGATCAAGGAGATGTTGAGTACCATGAAGGAGCACAAAGTCACGATGTATATCAAACAGAGCGGCACATATCCTAGCGAAAGAGCCTGGACCTTGTTACTGTTAGACCTTGGTTTCTTTATATGAAATCGGAGAGGGCGAGCCTCTCTTTTGCTCCAAAAAAAAAATTCCTAGCAAAAGAGGAATGTGGTAATCAGCTTTGTAAAGCATGGTTGCGTATACCACCAGAATGTGTATCAGACGTTGTAGTAGCTAAACGCCATTGATAAAGAACCACAAAGCCCTTCTGAAAAACAACTTAATTCCTGTCTAAGAAAACTTTGCAGCAATAATCTGTATCAACAAAAATAGTACAAGACATAACCAAGATATCGGGATCGAACTTGAGCTCTCTATTCATATCCAGACCAAGAACCCGAAAAAATTTAAGAGAGAGAGAAGAGGAGGAGCTTACGGGGTGGTTGCGCTCCCAATCCAGACGAAGAGGGAGAAGTCGAGGCTGTGGACCAGTAGTAGAAGGCCTCGATGGCAAAAGGGTTCTCTTGTCTGGAGCTCGATTTTGAGCAGCGACAGGAAAGAGACGTCCGCCGTGCTGCTCGGAGACGAAATCCTCGCACACCTCCGCCGATGAGGGGTCAATGGCATAGGATGATATGCACATGCCTGGCCGCAGGAGAAGAAGAGGTGGATGTCAAGTGTACCGACGTGGAGGAGGACCTGCAGAAGGACACACTGCCGCCTCCTTTATGCCTCTACACAAGGAGCCCCGTTGTCCTAGCAGCAGCAGTACTGTGGTGCCGCCCCACCACCACTCTTCCTCTATGGCGCTAAGGGCATCTCCAGCCGCGCCCCCAACAGGGCCCTCCAAGCCACTTTTTCAGCGCCGGCGCCGAAAAAACGGCTCAGTCGCGCCCCAGGACGCCGAAAATCGCCGGTTCGGACCTTTTTCTGCCCGGCGGTCACAGGCCGAACCCGGCGCGCTGGGGAGCAGTTGGGGGCTCCGGCGCTAGGGAAAAGCACGCCTGGCCCACACCGACAGCGGAAAAGTCAAGGTTTTTTCCCCCGACTCGCCTCGCACCCCCCGCGCCCTCGGTCACCACTAGCTATATCCCGGCGACGGCCGCCGCCCTACTCCGCTAGATAGCCATTCCCAGCCGGAAAATAGCAGCGCTTCGCCGCGGCAGCCCCTCCCACAGCAGCTGGGCGTTTCCGGCCGCGGAGGCGCGGTTTAACGGCGGGTACACGCCCACCGAGCGCAAGGTGTTTGGCGTTTTGCCTGCCTCGGCGATGGACTCGGATGAGGAGGAAGAGTTCGCCGCGCTGCTGGAGGAGGAAGCCGCGGCCGATGTCCAGGAAGAAGAGCATCTCATGGTGCTCGCCGCCCTCGGCCAGCTGCTGGCGAGCAATGAAAAGCCGCGGCGAGGTGGCTCGGCGCCGGGGCGGATGAAAGCAAAGAACCGGCATCGTCTCCAAGGCTACTGCATGCTCTACTCCGACTACTTCACCGATGCTCCACTTCATGGCGAGAGAACATTTCGGCGCCGTTATCGGATGAGCCGAAAGCTCTTCCTCGGGATTGTGAATTCCATCCAGGAGTTCGACAACTACTTCAAGTGCAAGATGGATTGCACTGGCGCTCTTGGATTCACCTCCATCCAGAAGTGCACGACAGCGATGAGGATGCTTGCATATGGAGCTCCCAGTGATTCACTTGACGACTATGGGCGCATGGCCGAGTCCACCAGCATAGAGTGTTTCTACAAGTTCTGTCGGGCAGTGGTGGCAGTGTTTGGGCCACAATACTTGAGAACACCCAATGCGGAAGACACTGCTCGGATCATAGCCCAGAATGCAGCAAGAGGATTTCCTGGGATGCTTGGAAGCATCGACTGTATGCATTGGAAATGGAAGAATTGCCCATTTGGTTGGCAGGGGATGTACAAAGGCGCCAAAGGCGGTTGCAGTGTGGTGCTTGAGGCGGTAGACACACAGGACCTTTGTATTTGGCACTCCTTCTTTGGTATGCCAGGAACTCACAATGACATCAACGTGCTGCAGTGCTCTCCTGTTTTTGCCAAGCTCGTTGAGGGCCATTCTCCTCCGGTGAACTTCGAGATCAATGGGAACCAATACAACAAGGGGTACTACCTAGCAGATGGCATCTATCCGAGATGGTCGACATTTGTGAAGACGATCTCAAACCCTGCGGCAGGAGGCAAGAACGCCTGGTTTGCGAAAGTTCAGGAGGCTTGCAGGAAGGATGTCGAGCGGGCATTTGGTGTGCTCCAATCTCGATTCGCTGTTGTTCGGTACCCCGCTCAGACCTGGTCCAAAGATCAAATGTGGGAGATTATGACTTGCTGTGTCATCTTGCACAACATGATCATCGAGAGCGAGCAAGAAGACCCAGTGTTTGACACTGAACCATACTACAGGCAGGGTCCTCTAGCCAAAGTTGATCACCAGCTACCGGCAACTTGGACTGCCTATCTTAGTATGCGTCAGGAGATCCAAGACCCACAGGTGCATCATCAACTGCAGAAAGATCTGATTGAGCACCTATGGAGGCTCAAGGGGGACTCCGTGTGATGAAATACGAGTTTTTATTTGTTGAACTATATAATTTGTATCGAACTATTTGTTGTTGTACTATTTTGTTGAAGTATTTGATTTTTCTGTGATGAAATATGTGATAAGAAATAATTGTGTTGATAATTGAACGCCGAGACACGGCGAAACCACGTCGAATATGGGCCTATTCTCGCCCATATGGGCCCTTTATTCGCCGAAATTGGGCTGCAAAGTGGGCCAATTTCGGCGCCTGGGGGCGAGCTGGGGGCGACGACTAGGCGCAAAACCGCCCCCAGCGCCGATTGTATCGCCGGCTCGCCCCCAGGGGGCAATTTTTATGCGTCCTGGGGGGGCCAACGGCTGGAGATGCCCTAAGGGCAAGTCCGCCGCCGCGCTCCTTCCTCTCTCTCTCTCTCTGCTATCTCTATCGCTTCGACGACGGGCGGAAGGGACGGGATGTAAGGCATCCCCTTCCCTAGATCCAGACGGCACGGGACATCGGGTCATGATGCAGCGCATGGGATTGATGGCGAGCACAGGCGGCGATGCTTTTCTCCGACAGAGACGGGATCGGGAGCGAGGGGGCTTGGGGAGAGATGGGGGCGTGCGACGTGTGTGTGCGCGTGTGGCGGCAGTTTTTTTGACGATGGGTGGTGGGAGCATGCGTTGGTTTTTGTCTTCATGCGATGGAGGGGGATGACGAAGGGAGGTGGGGATCGAAGGAGGTCGAACCATCACGACGTTCGATCTCCTTTAATAGTATTTAATAGTAGAGACCATGGAATATTTGGACCGAGGGGGGAGGGAGATGACTGAATGGGCCATGGCCCGTGGGTTTGGGTGCGCATACGAACACAGTGTTATTATCGGCCGCCGCGTCGCTGACCAACCCAGCACAAAGCGACGACCGGGTCGCACACGGCCACCAACCACCCAGCAGCTGCCAGATCGGAAACGCCAGCAGACAGCCGGCGCCAACCCAAAACAAAACAAAAAGCCCCAGCAGCAAACCCCACCAAATCCACGCCATTTCCATCCATCGGACTCCCCGAGGCCCGCCGCCTCGCCTCGCCGCACCACCGCCAACGCCGTCGCCGACGACCGCCGAGCCGAACCCAAGGATGGGGCGGAAGCGCGCGGTGCTGGTGGGCATCAACTACGCGGGCACCAAGGCGGAGCTCAAGGGCTGCCACAACGACGTGGCCCGCATGCGCCGCTGCCTCGTCGACCGCTTCGGCTTCGAAGACGCCGGCATCCGCGTCCTCTCCGACGCCGACCGGGCCGCGCCGCAGCAGCAGCCCACGGGCGCCAACATCCGCCGCGAGCTCGCGCGCCTCGTCGCCGACGCGCGCCCCGGGGACTCCCTCTTCTTCCACTACAGCGGCCACGGCACGCGCCTGCCGGCCGAGACCGGCCAGGACGACGACACCGGCTTCGACGAGTGCATCGTCCCCTCCGACATGAACCTCATCACAGGTGCGCAGCGCAGATCCGGAGACGCCATTTCCGTTTTCGTTTTGTCTCGTGCCATGTTGCTCCTGTACTTGTTCTGAATCGAACTACCGGTTAGTGAATCGAGTGTGGTTGGTGAGATCTGAGAGGGACGTTATTTGATTCATTGTCACGTTTACGACTTAATTATCGGATTTAGCGCTGTGGTAATTTCTGCATTTCTGATTGGATTAGTTTTTAGGTGACTATGATTTCAGATAGTACATTGTGGTAACACTGATTGCAGACTTTTCACCACATAGCACAAATATTTCGATATACAATCAACTGTCTTAAACCATGCTATTTACGTAAGATTTTTTTCTGCCAAAATTCGTAATGTAAATACAATTTGGCCTCATTTATTTTGCTACCAAGGCCCCATTCTGAATGCTACCAAAATTTGCAAGTCACAGAAATTTGGTTTGTTTTGGCAGTAACAAGAGTTTGTTGCATCTGTTTTGTACCAATCCAAACATGCAAACGCCAAGCCAGCAGAAACATGTTGCTGTACCAGCAGGACCTAGGCTCCACACTCCTAACCTAAGTTGCATTACCAAATTCTGTCATGAAGCAGGTCAGAAAGTGCATTCCTTAAACCAGTTTAGTCCTAGACATGCAGAGGGTACCAAGTTAATTTAAACCTGTAGTGGAAAAGCATCAATCAAACTGTGTCAAAAGTGATCAGGGTCCATTTTTGAAACCAAAAAGAAGTTCACAGAAGATCTGAATGTCAGCAACCAGGTGATGTTTGAATCTGCCACTTGTTGGCTTGCCTGATTCATGTTTTTTCTTTTCCTGCAATAGAATGTTCTGAGCCTGCTTCAACTCATAGGCAGTTAAGCTGATGGGTGATGGCTATCTGCAGATAATATTCTAGTGCTTCGGTAATCCTCAGCTTTCAGATATTACCTACTACTCCCTCCGTTCCAAAATAGATGACTCAACTCTGTACTAAAGTTAGTACAAAGTTGGGTCATATATTTTGGAATGGATGACTCAACTCTGTACTAAAGTTAGTACAAAGTTGGGTCATATATTTTGGAACGGAGGGAGTATATCGAGAAGGCAGCCAATACATAGAAGTAGAGCGGTCAATAACCAGTAACATCTTGCATCCCTTCCTGTCAATGGCATTCTAATTTTCTTCTTTGCACTGCAGACCAAGATTTCACAGAGCTCGTGCAGAAAGTCCCAGACGGCTGCCTGTTCACCATAGTCTCTGACTCTTGCCACAGCGGTGGCCTGCTTGACAAGGCCAAGGAGCAGATTGGCCACAGCACAAAGCAGAACAAGGCGCAGCAAGGCAAACGGGAAGAGCGGTCTGATTCCGGCTCGGGCGGCTTCCGGTCGTTCCTCAAACAGACCGTCCGGGACGCGTTCGAGTCCGAAGGAGTCCACCTCCCTCGCCGCGGCGGCCAGCAGAGCAGCTACGACGACGACGACGCTGAGGCCGAGGCGCCGAGCCTGGACTCAGGCACAGACGGGCACGTGAAGAACCGGTCGCTGCCCCTCTCGACATTCATCGAGATGCTCAAGGAGAAGACGGGGAAGGAGGACATCGAGGTGGGGTCGATCCGGATGACGCTGTTCAACGTCTTCGGCGAGGACGCGAGCCCCAAGATCAAGAAGTTCATGAAGGTGATGCTGGAGAAGCTGCAGCAGGGGCAGCACGGCGGCGTGGTGGGCCTGGTGGGCGCGCTGGCACAGGAGCTGCTGAGGGCCAAGCTGCAGGGCAAGCAGGAGGAGCTGAAGCCGGCCATGGAGCAGGAGGTGCACGGCGTGGAGGAGGTGTACGCCGGGACGGCGGCGAGGGCGCCCCACAACGGCGTCCTCATCAGCGGGTGCCAGACCGACCAGACCTCGGCGGACGCGACGACCGCCAAGGGCCTGTCCTACGGCGCGCTCAGCAACGCCATCCAGGCCATCCTCGCGGAGAAGGACGGCAAGGTGAGCAACAAGGAGCTGGTGCTGAGGGCGCGCGGGCTGCTGTCCAAGCAGGGGTACAAGCAGCAGCCTGGGCTCTACTGCAGCGACAGGCACACCGAGGTGGCTTTCATATGCTGAGAGCGTGAAACATCATCCGTTTGTCTTTGTCCGTCGATGAGAGAGAACGTTTTCTCCTCGTGTGTCAAAACTGTCTGCTATTGTCTGTGGACTGTGGTTTTGGAGACCCGGACGCCATGTGTTGCTAAGATTGGACTGTTTGATGTTTCATCTCAGAATAACAATCACATGCTCTCAGGTAATAATATACCTATAATATATTACTCCATGTTTCCCAAAAGCAGAAAAAATTGATAAAATTATGGGAGAACTGGTAAAGCCATCCCCACTATCTTTATACCATATACAAACCTGCCATTACATTATCTGTATGTATCATACTTCCACTCTGCTACCTTTTATGGTTAGTGGCAACTGATATGTATGTACTCATGGAGTATCTTACAAGTAGTGCCGCAACTATCATGGAGTAGCAGTGTGGAGTAGTATAATGAGATCATACATGGTGAAGGCAATGCAAACGGAAAAGCTAGCAGTGGCAGCGATGATCATCTCGAGCTCCACCAACCCACCAGCCCCGTACTAGTGCCTGCCAGATCGGACCGCTCTGCCAACACACAGCTCGCCACCCCACCAGCCTAGCCGCGTCCGGCAGCGCCCACCGGAGCGCGCCGGCTCAACGATGGGGCGGAAGCGCGCGGTGCTGGTGGGCATCAACTACCCGGGCACGGAGGGGGAGCTCAAGGGCTGCCTCAACGACGTGGCCCGCATGCGCCGCTGCCTCGTCGACCGCTTCGGCTTCGACGGCGCCGACATCCGCGTCCTCGCCGACGCCGACCCGGCCACGCCGCCGCCCACGGGCGCCAACATCCGGCTCGAGCTGGAGCGGCTCGTCGGCGGCGCGCGGCCCGGGGACTCCCTCTTCTTCCACTACAGCGGCCACGGCCTGCAGCTGCCCGCCGAGACCGGCGAGGACGACGACACCGGCTACGACGAGTGCATCGTGCCCTGCGACACCAACCTCATCAAAGGTACGTACATGTAGGATTGGACATTCGGATTGGTTCATCCATTGATTGTTGGCTGGGATGTTCGAGAGATTGTCAGAGCGACAAGCTCCGTTGCTTGACTGACGACTGAAGGAGCTCCTTTGCCGCAGACCAAGATTTCACGGAGCTGGTGCGGAAAGTGCCCGATGGCTGCCTCTTCACCATGGTATCCGATTCGTGCCACAGCGGCGGCCTCATCGACAAGACCAAGGAGCAGATCGGGAACAGCACCAAGCAGAGCAAGGCCCAGCAGCAGCGGCCTCCGTCCGCCGGCGCCAACCTGTGCGCCTCGCTCCTCGGGGCCGTCCGGGGCGCGCTCGAGTACGTTGGCATCCGCCTCGGCCGCCGCGCCAAACAGGCGGGCTCGCCGGCCGGCACCGCCACGACGAGCCGGTCGCTGCCCCTGTCGACGTACATCCGGATGCTCAAGGAGCAGACCGGCAAGGACGACGTCGGCGTGGGCTCCATCCGGACGACGCTGTTCCACCACTTCGGCGACGACGCCACGCCCAAGATCAAGAAGTTCGTCAAGGCCGTGGTGGGCGGCAACGGCAAGCTCCGGCATGGCGCTGATCAGGCCGCCACGGTCACGGAGCTGATCCCGAAGGCCAAGCCGGAGGGCGGGGGTCAGGCCGGCGCGCTCGGGCCAGCCATGGAGCAGGAGGTGCGGAGCGTCGAGGAGGTGTACGCGGGGGCCACGGCGAAGGTGCCGCCGCCACGCAACGGCGTCCTGATCAGCGGGTGCCAGACGGACGAGTCCTCGGCGGACCTGACCACGGCCAGCGGCGTGTCCTACGGCGCGCTCAGCAATGCCATCCAGGCCGTCCTCGCGGAGGAGAAGCGCGGGAAGAAGGTGACCAACAGGGAGCTCGTGCAGAGAGCGCGCGGGCTGCTGGCCAAGCAGGGCTACGTCCAGCAGCCTGGCCTCTACTGCAGTGATGAGCACGCTGATGCTGCCTTCATTTGCTGATTGGTGAAGCACCACATCGGTCGTGCTGTGATGTGTGTCGACTAACCGTGTATTTGCGCATTTGCGCCGTGTGCTGATTGCTTTTTGTGCTGCGGCAATGGTTCAAATTTTGGTTTCCCTCATATTTGGGCACCTTTGACATGACATGGAATTTTCATACTTATGAAAATGGATTGGTCTTTTTTTAAATACAACGTAGACGGTCACATAGATGCACATATACTCACACAAATGAATGCACACACGTATACTCTGCCACTGCCTCTATGAACACCTTCGAGAGATTGAGACGTCGAATCTTGAGATTGACAAAGTTACCACCTCTTACTTACAAGCTATTCCGTCTTTATATAAGATACACAAGTGTGTTTGATCCCTGGTTGACCAGTACACATTCAACCATAGGTTGGTTCGCTACTTACAAAACTAGAGTTAATGGCGAGATTCCCCCCCCCCCCCTCGTGCCGCCCCACCCGGGTGAATCGGGAGCAATCACCCCCTCCATCCTCGCCACCATAGGAGGCTGGCCCTGGGCAAGCCTGCGGCGCAACCGAGGAATGTGGCGGCGGGGCCTGTGCTGCTCCTGCACGATGGCGGAGAGCCCTGGATCTGGGGTGGGGGCCTTCGACATGCCCCTGTTCTACAGTGAGCGGCGGGGGTGGCATGGTGCTTAGCGTTCTGGTCGGGCGGCCGACGGACCACTGGTGGATTAGCATCATGGCCTAGCTGCCTTGGAGCCATATCTGGTCGTTGCTCGTCCTCCCTGCTTGGTGTGCTTCCCTTCCCCTGGTTCTTGGCCTCGCTGGCTAGTTGGTTGGTCCTCAGGCTACGTGCGGAGCTGGTAGGGATTTGGATCGAGAGAAATCCCTGGTCGGCTCCAGTCGGCCGTGACGGCGACAACGCCCGAGGGCGCTGGTTTTCTTCACGAAGACATCGGCCAGGTCCGCCCTACCTCTTCCCACCTCCCTCCCTCTCGGGTGAAAATCCTAACTACGATGGGCGGCGATGGTGCTCTCGGCACTGTGTCCTTCTTGAAGGCGCCACCTTGAGAGTTCCATGGTGGTGGGCAGCGGCAGCAGCAGATGACGTGCCCTTCTGCATCCAAACTTGTGCTTTTCCTCCAGCATGTTCTAGTCGTGGGTTGTGTGGCATTCATCATGTTCTTGGAGAGCTTCGACACATTTGGTGTGCGCTGATCCGCTCTAAGTGACCACTCGGTGGCATCCATCCTTGTTCTTGGAGAACTTTCCATTCTTTCGATGGTGCGGCGCCTTGCGATCCAGACGATGAGGTTGTGGCCTCTTTCTGGATTGATGTGTCGTGCCGAGGCCCTTAGTGTTTGGTGATGACATACCTTGACAGTGCATCTTCACTCCCTCTCCGGATTTGGCATGCTTCCTTGTTTTATGTTCAGTCACGGTAGAGGACCTCGATGTCTTCAGCCAATGGCGAATCTAGGAAACAACGGAGGGCAGGCTCAAAATTAACGATCGAACGATTCTGGATGAGTACAGGCTGGATCATGACTATGTGGGCTTGTGGGCTGGGCCTAATACTAGTAGTAAAGAAATAAATTGAATCCTTGGAGGGGAAGGGGGCTCGAGCCTATTAAAGCCTCCCCCAGTAGATTCATCCTGTCTTCAGTTATATGTTCATGTGTATATCATTCCAGCGTGAAGTGTTTGAGGCTTAGTAAGCTGCTTTCCGGCGCCATTTTATATCTCTCCGTCTTTTCTGTTGTTCTTGTTTTATGTTGGTTGTTGCAACTGTATCCTGGCCGGTTGATGGCTTTCTTAATTCAAAATAGAACAAAGCTAGAGCCTTTTTGCGCGCTCTGTTGCATCTTTTCTTAAAAAAAACTAGTGTTAGTGGTCATCCATTCAATCATCTTTCAATATTCATTTTCTCGGTTCTAACATGTGGGGTCATGCAAACCTACAAGGTAGGTATAGGATTGTAATCAGTTTGACTATATTTTGGAATTTCTATTCCCAACACATTAAATAATAGTCATAGTTGTGTGAAACTCTTCACAAAATCCAAAGTTCTCTAAAAACTAGGAACAAATTCATGTTGTATTAGAAAAGTCAGAGGATATGTTGTATTTTAAACAAGTTCAAAATTCATAAATATGAACAGATTCATGCATCATACAAATTCAAAAGGGGACAAAGTGTGGAATTATTCACCAAAATGGACCCATCAGTATCATTTTCCTTGTCGGAGTAGAATTGTTCCTCGTCGGAGCAGTCAGACGTTACCGACCACTAGCCACTATCGTGGAAGTCGTAGCGCCTTAGCAACCATGACCACATGTCCACACCCAACCTCATAACTGCACACAGATGGACAACGCCGGGGCATCCGACCTGTTGATGGTAGCCGAAGGCACAAGGAGGAAGGGGAAGGCATTAACACATGAGAAGTCACTTCCATCATTGTTCGATGCGGCACATCTTCAAGTTCCCGCTCTTGCATAAGAGTCATGGGGAGGAGGTCGCCAGCGCCGAAGTCTCTCATTGTCCTCTTGGCATGGCATGGAGGTTCGCTGGTGGAGGCACTCCGATGGTGGTGGAGATGAGGCACCGAGGATAGCAACGTGAAGGAGGAGAAGCAAGGCGAGGTCAAGGAGTAGAAGAGGCGTGCTAGCCGCAAGCAATGAGGAGGGAGAGCCAATTACGTGGAGGACCGACGTATGGAGATAGGGCGCCTCCCTCCTTATTCGCTAGTGGTTAGCATTGGGGTAGGGAGGGGAATCAGTGAGGATGGGTCGGGACTTGAAGGCGGTTGAGCATGAGGGTGATTAGGGGGGGGGTAACTTTTAGTTTTCTTTTCATCTTTAGCCAATGACAGCTAGGTCCCACGTGGCATGACATATATGTAGTTGGGTATATATATATATATATATATATATATATATATATATATATATATATATATATATGCACGTACGAGTTCAGCCCTTTAGTACGCGTATATACAACTCTATGTGATGGGTACCACTATTTTACCGTTTATATACTCATCGGCATTTATTTTTCACATACCTTGTTCTAATGAAGTTTTTTTCCTGCTAGGCATACTACAATGTTGAGGAAATCATTAACTGGTAGCTGCTCGCTCGGCTTGGGAGTAGCGACTAATCGCTGATTCAACTTATTAACTAGATTAATCAATCGATGGATTTATGAACTCACTAGGCGCAGTTTTTGTATAGAGAATTTTGTTCAATAGAACTTGAATGCTATTAAAAAAATCTACATTGCAAATATGAAGCAAAATGCGCCGCTTTCTTTTCTCAGTAGATAAATCATCAACCAGCATCCATTGGAAGAAGGGGGGGGGGGTAGTGGCGCACAGAGGGAGGAGAAGAAGCAGTGACACGTTGAGGACCTGGCCAACCACCATCTAGGTCGGGTGGGGATGAGAGAAGCGGGAGGGGGTGGGAGGAGGGCCATTCCCTAGCTATTTAGGAGCAGGAGGGGTTGGGAGGGGTTACAGGCCAAATAATTGGGCTTTGTTTGCCCACTCTATATCGGGCCATCAACAATTAATCGGCCTGACAACTAATTAATTGGTCTGACAGGCCATTTAATCGGCCGGCAAGTTAACGCGATGAGTAGGTGCTATTCGAGTCGGCCACCCTACGAGTAGCGATTAACTGTCCCATTACCTAAATAATCGGACGAATAATTGAACAACGCTTGTATCGAGTACCCATTGCTCACCGAGATCATAGTCGCGTGCTGCAAACCCGGTGCTCCAGGCGACGCCCCACTGTATGGTGAGCCATCCGTGACGGGGATGAGACGACGAAGCTGCAACTGAGGGTTGGTGGAGCTGCGAGCCGGACGCGACCGAGATGAGGGGGTGGGAAAAGCCGATCCAATGGTGTAGAGAAGCCTGATCGTACGGCTGGCTGGGGTGGCCGCCCCCAAGCTGCGATCGACCGACCGACGAAGAGCATCGACCCGTGTGGTAATTTCTTTCCCCAGACGTGCCATCTCATCACCGGAGAGAGCAGCTGAACTGCCCAACACGAATCGGACCCCCTCCGGCGCCCGGCGATGGAGATCCCCACCGCCACCATCCATCGCCTCCTATCCTCCATTCGGGAGGGCACCACGGCCGCGCCCCCTGCCCCTCCCTTCCCCTCCGTCGCCGACGCCGTCGCTGCCTTCGACCCCGATGCCTCACCGGAGCTCCTGTGCGGGCGCTGCGGCGCGGCGGGTGGCCTCCTCCGCGGCGCGCAGTCCGCCGTCTGCGTCTACTGCGGGTCCCCTAGGCGTGGGGAGGGCGATGACATCGCCTTCCGAGGCAGTGCGGCCTACCAGTGGCTCCTCGGCTCGCTCCGGCTTGATGGATCTGTGAGCTCCTTTTCTGGCTTCGTTTGTTTCCATCGATCTGTTATTGTTGTACCAGTGGAATGCCGTTCCTTCGTAGTGGAAAGCCGTAGATTTGGCATTTCGGTCTCTTCCCTTAAGATCTCTAGTGGCAGGGTTCATGTGGAAATAGGGAAGCACTAAGTCGAAATAATGGGATGCTTGTTTATAAAGCTGAACCATGGAAATGAGGCTTTCTTTTATGTGGATGTAATAAGATGGAAAATTTGGCAGAATTGCGAGTGCCATTTGAGTTTAGAGACGTTTGCTGTTTCTTTTTCTTCCAAAGAAGGAACTAGAAGTTTAAAAGAGAAATGGAGGAACTGCAAACAAGTCTTTGTTTGTAGCAGAAGATGTGGCTTGGACCTGTGGAATTGGATTTCCCAATTTAGTCATGAAAGAAATTCTCGTCTAGGCCACTAGGATTATATAACTAAAAAGAAAGTGATGTCATACTATCAAGCACAGGACATGTTCTCCAACATGCGTATTGTAGTTAAATCTGAGTCTTTTCAACTGCAATGCAATTCCTCTTTTTCAGAGTTATTAGCTTATTATGTAGGATATTTTTTTGTTGTTGTGAAGAAAGTGTAATGTACAGAATGCATTTGAAATTAATCATTTTATGGTCTAATAGGAAAACGTTGCCAGGTCACCAATTTCCAGTTTCTTTTTCAATACAACCATTCCTTATGTTAATACTCCCTCCGATCCATATAATAGGAGTAACCTTTTTTGCATGTTTCTTCCACAAAATAATTCATAGAATTGAAAAACTGTTTGCTTCACAGGGCTGTAGCAACGGTATCTTAGCAATCCTTCCCTAACTCGGTTTATTCATGATGCGACGGTTGAGCCTCCCACTGGATTTTAGTACCCGTTCTGTGCAATTTATTTTTGTGTGATCTGAGTAGCCTAATTGGAAATTTCTTGCTTGATTCCGCTCTCCTAGAAGACAACTGCATTACTTTAGGTGAATTATTGATCTAGAAGTTCCATAGTCCTTCTTATGATATATACCTTATGTGTTTGGAAACAATGGGATGAGGTACAATATATAAAAGTAAAGAAAAAAACCAGAAGCTTCTAGATGCTTCTACCCCATTCTAGATAAATTGGTCGTTAAGTCATATGTTGTTTTATTTGTTTGTTTTCTTAACCTTTAAATAATGGTTTCGGAGTGTTCTAGCTGCGAGTAGAAGCTGAACCTTAAGTAATGTTTTCTCGGATCTTCTATTTATGAGTTTAAGTTGAGATGTGAAGGCTTCACAAAGCCTATAAATAGAGGTCCTCACTTCTAGTTTGTAACTCAGCCCATGTACCCACTACCTATGAACCTGGTGTTCTTATCTAAGATCTTCTATTATTACTTGTGTTCTAGGAGTTTTGGAGTGAACTCCTGCTGCAGTATCGGCCTATATTTGCCTCTAGAGCGATATCTTATCTAGCGCATCACGTCGAAGTAGTTCCTTCAACACTAGTGCTGTACACTTTGTAGCAGCAAGGTGGAGTTGTTCCTCCACAACCTTGTGCTGCTTCACAATGACCTTATAACAGCATATTCTCAAGAATGTGAGAAACCTCAGTTACATCAAGTTGGAAACTAGAAGCTTTTCTTATTAAGCCGCAGCTTAAATTGGAGAGCTGTTGAGAAACTGTTTTCCGCAGCTTCAGTTCCCTAAAGTAGATGCATGTCTAGTATCTAATTAGTCTTGGTCCTGCCGTATTTACTAACCTGGGGTTTAGCACTTGATGATTTGTAGACCCAAAGATCGTCCAAGGGAGGAGCCTATGCCTCTCAGATATGATTGCTTGACCATTACAACAAGTTCTGCCTTATACTAGACCAATGGAGAAGCATTTTCTCTCCTTTTATTTTTTTTGGTAAAAGCAACAGGGAAGCTGCCCTACAAAGCTTCCTCATACATGCCCTAGGGCACATATTTTCTGACCAAGAAGCTGAAACGATATAGATTTATCTCCATTGTGGCCTAAGCGAATCTGTCTTATCACATATTTCTCAAAGTTAATAAATCTAGATCTATATAGATTTATTAAGATTTATAACATATAACAGTGGTTCAATTGACACAGTGTTTGATGTCACGCCCGATGTTGAATGACACAAATGTTTAGGAACCATGCATTAGTTGTCTCAAATGCTGTCTAAAGTATGATTCGTATTTTAGTAAATCTGACAACATGCTTATCTAGATGTATTGTGACTAATATAGCTATATACCATGTAGTTGTTTGGGTGCTTACTCGGTCACTCACCACATGGACGATTTAAAGCCATTTCTAGAGCATGTGCTGCATGTGCCATCGAGAGCATGGCTCTTACTTACCATTGTAATACTGGAATCTGCATAGTTTCAGTAAGCTTGAGCTCCCATTAAACTCGGTTGATCTTGTGGAGTCTAGATCAATGAAAGTTAAGGCATCTCTGTTGTTGGTATTTACCTCTCCAAGATCTCACTAGAGTTCCCTTCTGTCTTTAAACTGTGTATGCAGGATACATAGTCTGATATCTGAATCTTAACCCTGGTGCTATCTGTAACTGATGGTTGTTTTTGCCCCTCATTCAGGCTCTCGTAGAATTTGATGGCGACTCTACGGATTCAAATAAAAGCAAGGAGACACCAAAGAGTGGGTTGGTCTTATCTGATCTTCTGGACTTAAAACTTACTTTCCCCCCAGAGAATAGGGAAATATCTGGAAGTTCCACAAGCAACAAACAACCATCAGTTGCATGCACACTAAATTTGCCTGGTGTTAACCTGGACTCATTTTCCATTGAAAGGAAAAAGGAGATAGCTGCCACCGCTGCTGCTCTTCCTCCAACTCATACTATAGTGCAGGAAAAGCATAGCAGAAGTCATGAATCCAGTAGCTCAGAGATGCATATTACATCGAAAGGCTTTGATTCCTTTGGGACAAAAACAGGTTCTCAAAGCACAAATCAAATGGAAGCTACTACGGCATTTGCAAATTGGGATGCTCACTTTCAGTCTACTGGCTCAGAGAGTGTTGTTGGAGACTCTAAGCAACTGGACCTATTTAAGAGCGCTTCAGTTGCCGAGCCTTCTAATTTTCCAGTTTCTGGGACTGCCATCAGACCGGTATTAGCTGCTGGAAATCAAACAAACATAGAATCAGAAGATTTAGCTTCAGCATTAAATGTAGACAACCTTTCCGTTCAAAAGGCTGTCCCAGCTAATGCAGAGACTAACGTTAGGATGGTTGCTGGAAACAATGTTGCTGAGTTCACCGGGTCCTCCCTTAACAAGAATTCAGTTGAGAGCAGTGGATTGTCTGGAAGGAGTGACATCGGAGTCAGTACTGATGAAGCTTTTGATGACTGGCAAGAATTTACAGAAGGTGGAAATCAGGGCACACTATCAGATGTCGGAGAGCATACAGAGAGGCCTTTTGTGAGCGACTCCTCACAAATAAAAGGAACGGACCCCTTGCCCATAAGAAGCACAGAATCATCCAACAATGTTGCAGATTCTGATGATTGGCAAGCTTTTGCACAAAGTTCTGCTCAAGGAGATTCAGTGAAACTGGTGGAAGGATCATCGAGTGGTCAAGGAGATGGTTTGGGAAATCCAGTTGCAGAGCTAGAACATTCTTTAGAAGCTCATGCTGTTGATTTATGGCCTGTTGGTAATGTCAAAGAACATAATTCTACAGAAATTGTTGAGCAAACTGATGATTCTTTTGATGACTGGCAAGATTTTACCACCCCTGGTCAAGCACAGGTTGCTTCATTCAATGAAGCTGAAAAATTGACGGAAGTTTCACATGTGAGTCACAGAGAAATAGATGTGGACTCATGGTTCACAGAAAATACTAGGGAATCAAGTAATACTGGCTTGGTGAATAGGAATAATATCATGCTGGATGATTGGCAAGGTTTTGCTGGTTCAGATCAAACACAGCAAAGTTCATATAATGCAGGTGGTGAACTAATGGATATTTCATTTGAGCAGCTTGATGGAACTGGCCCTGTGCAATTACCAGCAGATGTCAGCAGTAACAAAACTACAAATATAGTTTCAACAAATATGGAAGACAATACATTTGATATTTGGCAAGATGTTGCCGCACCACATCACCAACAGGAAAACATATCTAATCTTGGGAGAGAAATGACTGGTGTCTCTTCTGTGCCTGCTAAAGAAATTGACTCCATGGATTTGTGGCTAACCAGCAATATCAAGGAATCTAACAGCTGCAGCAAAGATGTTAGTGGAATTCATGACTCACCCGATACATGGCAAGATTTTGCTAGTTTTGGTCAAGCACAGGGAAATATGAAAATTCCTGTGGAAGGACAGTTCGTCAAAGATCCTTCAGGAACTGAACCTGTGGACTTGTGGTCTTCAAGCCATACAGAGCAGTTTAAGAACCTTGAGCAGATAAATGCAAATAATGACCCATTTGATGAATGGCAAGATTTCAAAAACTCTCCTGAGCTGGAAACAAGCTTACAAGGTCGGCCAGGTGCTCCATTGTCTGGTAAACCCTCAGTATTGACGGCTGATATGACAGGGATGGAATTTGGAAGCTTTGCACAGTCAGCTCCATCCCAACGCCAAATACATAATAAACAAGATAATTCTAATGAAGCAAATGCAGCTCCACCTGGTGAACACGAAAGGTTAGTGATAGTGTACATTTTTTAAGCTGAGTGCATATTCTTTTGTTCATAGATTGGGGATTACTGTATACTTGATTAATTATGCTTGATGCTTCTAAAGCAATATAGAAATGGTCAAATAAATGTGTAGTTTTTAACTTGAGGACCAAGGCTAGACAAGCCCAGATCCTTATTTATGCATCATAGCTTGGCACCCTGTAAGTGTTTTTTGCGGAAGGTTGGCACCATTTTCCTTGTTATTTTCATGGCAAAGCCCAAATTTCGGCACAGGTAGGCAACTAGTTGTTTCTGCGTGTAAAGATTAGTCTAAACTAAGCTTGTGCGCTGCAGCTATCACTGTCACTGGTATGTTTCATCTGAGCTTCCATCATATGAAATACAAGGATGTATACTAATAGGTTTACTAGAATGGTTTAGGCAACTTGTTTGTTCGACTTGTGCTGGTAACAATTCATACTGGACTTTGATGAGCCCAGGTGTAGCTTTTGTGAACGCAATGCCTTGATTTCGTATTTGGTAAACACATTAGTATTCAGGGAATATTGGATCCAATCATTGCTAACTTATGATATATTTTAACAAATGTTTAGTTACTTAGCAACTTCTTTTCTCTCGAGAAAATGTAAAAGCCTTGCTACTCAATGCACTGATTGAAAGAAGAGTTTGTACAAGCCATAAGAAGGGCAACACTTGGGAATTACGACATGATGCCTCTAATATCTAGGTGCGACCATCGCCGGAAGCAAAATGCTAGACCTCTCACACCCACCGCCGCCCATAGCCTGGTTTCTGTCTTCATCGTGTGAAGTAGGGTTGATGTATTCGCCCTGTGGAGCCAATGATATCGGTGAAGATAGAAAAGGCGATTGTGTCGGCAAAGATAGTGGAGTTCAAGTTTGATGATAGGCTAAATACGGCATATCCGATCTAGTAGCGCGAGGTTCCCCATTTTCGGCGTCAGCTGTCAATGGTGTTTCATGATGTACTTAACATAAATATGGTGAACGTATGTGGATTTGTATGATGTCACCTCAGGTTACTAGATGGACAGGGGGCACAAGTTTTACCCAGGTTCGGGCCTTCGCGTGGCGAGTAACAAGCCTACTCATGCTTACATGGGATTATATCAAATATGAATTACAACGGAGATGCACAATGGCGCGTATCTGGCGAGTTGAGGGTCAAGCCGCCAGAAATGGTGATGGATGATCTTGGCGGGATATCAGGATCAGATTTAATAATATGCTAAACTACACTTCTAGTGTTTTCAAGAGGTTGAAGGTCCTAAATCGTTTCATGGGGACGCCCTTATATAGGGGTCTTGGTTGGTGGGCGCCATCCTCCATCTTTCTTCTAGGCATGCAAGTCCTGGACTTCTCCATCTTTGGTAATGGCATGACTTCTCTTAAGAGAACCTAGAGTGGCGACTTCTCTTAAGAAAACCTGGAGTGGCATGTCTATGGGAACCGGTCGTGCAGGCATCGGCCCTTCGTATCGCACGTATACACGCAAATGTGGCCCAAAACGTAATACGCGTGGCATTTAGAACACACATTTTTCTTTCCACTAAATTCAGAAAATTTTGAACTGTTTTTAGTTTTTTTTTCCGAATATCCTGTTTCCTGGGGCTTTCTTTCTATGTTTACATTGAGCCATAGGTTCAAAATTCGTGTTATTTTGCAGTGGTAAACCATTTGAAGCCACACTACCAATAATCCACTTCATAACCTGGTTCTGAATTTCTGACCAGCAAGCAGCACCCTTAGTCGCGTGCCTATTTGTTGTTGCATTTTGCTCCTTTTTTAGGTCAATTCATCCTTACAATTGCCAGAACGAAGTAGGTGAATGATTGGTTGTGAGATATATTGCAGGCCATGTTGTATAATGTTTAGTATCTCACTCAATCCCGTTCGTGATATATGATTGATCACATATTACACGTTTTCACCATGTGCAGGATGGGCGTAATGCAGCAGATGGGTGATGTTGATGCATTGCCTGCAACAAGTCAAGACAGTAACTCCAGACCAAAATCAGAAGCTGGCAATGCAAATGTGGAGAAATTGCTGTCTCAGATGCATGATCTCTCTTTTATGTTGAAGGACGAACTTTCTGTCCCTGCTAAGCCAGCAGATCGCTCTGAGTCCTGAAAGTTTCTGAGGTTCATAGCAACAGCAACAGTGTGCTATTTACTATACCAAGACGAACTTATGGTGGAGCTCCAGCCTTTCGCTTGCAGCACCAACCACATCAAATATCTCCTGTAGTAAATTTACGTGGCGAATAATCCCCTTTTTGCAATGGAATGTCTCTTTTGTATCAGAACACTGATCGGTGGAGAATTCTAGCAATTTTCTCTGTTACATTGATCGGCGGAGTAGTCTTGCAATTTCCCCAGTCTTGTTAGTTAGGAGAGAATCCAGATCCCGAAGCCCCACTGTGATAAGTTTTTTCTTCTTACTGCAGAGTTGAAGCCAGAGTCGCTGGTTTTGTTGTGTATGTATCATTTCCGAGCCTGTATATGTTGTATACGAGACTGAAAACAAGATGTCCAGCCTATCCTGTGTTTTTCTTTTCTTGAAACCATCTTGCTCTTTTTCGAGATTGTCTGCAAGACTCGTGCTGGTATGTTGAAGGAAAAATGATTACTCTTGCTGATGGTAGCCCCATTCTGTTTGCTGCCGACATATTGTACCTTGCATGTATCGATTGTTAATTGTCATCCTGATTGTTAATTGTCATCCTAAGCGAATCGTTATACCTGACAAAGGACTTGCCAGACTTGCTGCAACCGTCCTGCTGGATGTATTCTCCTGGGGTTTTAATTTGTTAGTGCTTGATGATTTGTAGACCCGAAGATTGTGTCAGTACTCTGGAGGTGCCAAAGGTGCGGGCAAGACAAGGGAGACGTAAAGAAGGCGCGAAGAAGGCGTAAAGTAGTCGCGGGAGTGTTTGAATTCAAGTTTGTGCTTGGGGGCCGTGAGCCTTGTAATCGAGTGGGCCGTGGGCCGTATGAGTTCGAGTGGCACTCGCGAGTATATAAGCGAGGCGTCTCGTTGTGGATAGGCATCGATGACTTGAAATGAAATATTCTGAGCCACAGGCTCCTCTTCCTCCTCTCGCTGCCTTCTCCTAGCTTCTCATCTCTCTCGCTCACTCCCTAAGATCTCTCCTACCCTCCCTCGCCGCCGGCGAACTCCTACCTCCCTTAAGTCGTGACAATCTGGTATCAGAGCCACCTCCTCGCTCTGCCGTGCGTTGAATTTTTTTTCTGAATCATACCCGGCAAATCCGAGGCGATGGTAGCGGATCGCCTGCGGGCTTGATCTGTGTAAATCCTGACCTGAGGTGGGTTGATTTGGGATTAATCGGCCACAACGACGACATTCAAGCCTAATCCGCAGTCGCGCTTCATCGCGGACGAGATGGAGGCGTTCCAAGAGCGCATGCTGAAGGAGTTCGCCGAGATCAGGGCGGTGCAACGCAAGCTGGAGGTGGTCGACGGGATCTGCGCACAGCTGGCGGCGCTCGACACCAAGCTTACGGAGCAAACGGCGCGGCTCGACCAAGTCCAAGTGAACGTGGATTTGTCCTGCGACACCTTGGGGCAGGTTCAGCAGAGCCAATTACATGTCGCTTAGAAGGGGAAACCACCAGAGGTACCGGAGACCTCGTCGCCGACAGCATCGGAAGTGTCAGACGACATTCTGGGCCCAGGGCCACCGTTTGTTGCTCAGGGGCTGCCTCGTCCTGTCCAGGTACCGCCCAATACCTCTCTGTCCCAACAAGTTGTGCAGTCAGTTTAGGAGGAAAATTCAGGCAAGAGGCCGTGGTTGCCCAAAATGGATTTTCCCCGTTTCGATGGAAGTGATGTCAGGATCTGATTAGATAAGTGCAAGGCGTTCTTCAAGTTATATAGCATACCTGGCAATTTCAAGGTCACCTCCGCCTCCCTGTATCTGACTGATAACGCTGCAAGTTGGTATCAGGCCTTTAAACAAAATAGCGCATATCACACTTGGCCGCAGTTTTGTGCAGCGGTAATACAGGAGTTCGATGTGAATGTTTACAGACAGAAGATGAAGGACCTCATGTCGCTCAAACAGGAGAAAACAGTGGAGGAGTACAAGTAGAAGTTTCTTCAGCTGGTCTACACCATCAAGTTGTATGAACCGTCAATCAGTGATACTTTCCTGGTAACTCGTTTCATTATGGGGCTCAAATCAGAGTTACGATCAGCTGTGGAGTTTCAGATACCAACAAATGTCCACATGACAGCGATGTATGCTTCGGTTCAGGAAGGACTGTTACTGCAGCAGAAGACAGTCAGAGGATCTTACCAGAAGACTGCTTTTACCAAATCTGACACTCGGCCGGCGTTGGCTACTGGTGATCTGTGGAAGCAAAACAGTTGAAAGAATATCGACGAGCTAACAGCCTGTGTTATAAATGTGGAGAGAAGTTCACTCTGGGGCATGTTTGCAGTCAGTTGCCTATGACTGGGGCTCAACTGAAAACAACAGAAACAGCGGTGCAGAGTGAGATAATTTCTGATGCCCTTTTGGATGCTCTCGTTGAGCAGTCTACAACAGATTGTGCTACTATTTTAGTTACTGCCTTGTCAGGTGCAACTCACCCAAAAACCATACAACTGAGAGCCTTGGTGGGGAATTAAGTGGTGCTCATATTAGTGGACTCAGGGAGCACCCACACTTTTGTGGATCAAGCACTGCTCAACAGGATAAATGTTAAGGTGGAGAACTTGAATAGGCTTATGCAGGTAAAAGTGGCAAATGGAGAACTAGTACAATGTTTTGAAAAAAGTTTCTCAGTTAACCTGGTGGATTCAAGGTTATAACTTCACAAATGCAATGCATGTGCTTCCTCTTAGGGGACATGACATCATTTTGGGCATGGACTGGCTAGAACAATGGGGAGTGATGCAATGTCACTGGGCAGAAAAATGGGTTCAGTTCAAATATTCAGGACAAGAGGTGAAGTTACAGGGTGTGTTACCTGCAAAACCAACAGAGATTACAGAAGTCACCGCTGAACAACTGTTAAAATGGGAAAAAGGCAATGAAGTTTGGGCAACTGCTGTGTTAAACATAATTGTGATGGCACCTGGAACTCCAGTTCCTCCTGCTGTACAAGAATTACTACAACAACATCACACTGTGTTCAAAGATCCTCAGACTTTGCCCCCTCACAGACCACTGGATCATGAAATCCATCTCATTCCTGGGGCTGTTCCAGTAAATTGCAGGCCATACAGATATTCTCCACTACAGAAAGATGAAATAGAGAGACAAGTGTCTGAAATGCTAAAAGCTGGTTTGATCACACCAAGCATTAGTCATTTTGCTTCTCCTGTTCTCATGGTAAAGAAGAAAGATGGCACTTGGAGGTTCTGTGTGGATTACAGAAAGTTGAATGATATCACCATTAAAAGCAAGTTTCCTCTACCAGTGATTGATGAGTTACTAGATGAATTAGGTGGTGCTAAGTGGTTCTCAAAACTAGATTTAAAGGCTGGGTATCATCAGATTTGAATGAAAGAAGAAGATGAGCATAAGACATCATTTAAGACACACCATGGCCAGTTCCAATTCAGGGTACTTCCTTTTGGACCGGCTACTGCTCCAGGCACATTCTAGTGCAATATGAATGTGTTTATGGCAGGGCCTAACAGAAAGTTTGTGTTAGTATTCATGGATGACATCCTAGTATTCATCTTCACACTAGAAGATCATATTCAACACCTGAGGTCTGTGTTTGAAATTCTGGCACAAAATCAGCTATATGTGAAACAGAGTAAGTGTGTTTTTGCTCAGCAGTCCATGGAATATTTGGGCCACATTATTTCTGACAAAGGAGTAGCTACTGATCCTGCAAAAACAGAAGCTATGGTTAATTGGCCTGTACCAACTAATGTTACTGAGTTGAGAGGATTTTTGGGGCTAACAGGTTACTATAGAAAGTTTGTGAGGAACTATGGTCTGTTGGCTAGGCCTCTCACTGTTTTATTGAAGAAACAAGCTTTTCAGTGGTCTGACACAGCTCAAGCAGCTTTTCAGCAGTTGAAACAGGCCATGGCCACAACTCCTGTTCTAGCTTTACCAAACTTTGCAAAAACCTTCACTGTGGAGACAGATGCTTGTAATACTGGAGTGGGAGCTGTTCTTGCTCAGGAGGGGCATCCCATTGCTTACTATAGCAAGGCACTTGGAGTAGCTAGTCAGAAACTGTGCATTTATGAGAAAGAATTTCTGGCAATCATGATGGCCATAGACAGGTGGAGATCTTACCTGGCCGAAGCACCTTTTGTCATCAAAACAGACCACCAAAGCCTCTGTCACTTAGGGGATCAACTTCTCACTTCAGACTTGCAGAGAAAAGCCATGACAATACTGGTAGGACTGCAATTCACTATTCAGTACAAAAAAGGAGTGGAAAATACTGCAGCAGATGCACTTTCCAGAGTGGCTCATTTATTTCCTCTCCAAGCAATGTCTACAAGCAAGCCTATCTGGATACAAGAAGTGTTGAATTCCTATACAGTTGATCCTGCTGCATAGCAGATGTTGCAGAAGCTAGCAGTGGATAACAAAGCTTGTCCTGGATTTCATTTGCAAGAGGGGCTAATTAAACATGAGGATAAAATTTGGATTGGAGCAAATGCAGGTCTGCAAACAAAGCTCATCCAGGCTTTTCATTCATCACCAGTGGGAGGACACACTGGCATACTTCTTACTTACCACAGAGTGAAGCAATTATTTAGTTGGACTGGTATGAAAACATATGTGGAAATTTTATGAAGCAGTGCAATACTTGTTGTTGAAAGTGCGTTATATCGACTAGAGGGGGGGTGAATAGGCAATTTTTATGAAAGTCTTCAAAACATGGAAGTTATGAAGACAAACGATAGAAATAAACCTATTACCATGCAGCGGAAGGTAGACTACACTAAGCAAACCATAGTCAAGTATTCAATGGAGTGAAAGCACAATGACTAATAGCAGCAATGTAGTAAGGATCAGGTAGGAAGATATTATGAAGCCAAACAGAACACGCAGTCACTCAGTGAAGACAAAAGATAGTGCAATCATACAATGACTTCACAAGGACCAACAGTAAGTAAAGGGAAGGGAAGGATGAAACCAGTGACTCGTTGAAGACAATGATTTGTTGGATCAGTTCCAGTTGCTGTGACAACTATACGTCTGGTTAGGGTGGCTAGGTATATAAACCTGAGGACACACAGTCCCGGACACCCAGTCCTGAACACGCAGCTCAGGACACCCAGTCCTCACCGTATTCCCCTTGAGCTAAGGTCACACAGACCTCGCCCAATCACTCTGGTAAGTCTTCAAGGTAGACTCCCAAACCTTCACAGACTTCGTTCACCGGCAATCCACAATGTCTCTTGGATGCTCAGAACGCAACGTCTAACCGGCTAGAGGATTCACAGTCCTCAAGTGTAATAAGTCTTCAGATCACACAGACAAGAAGACTTAAGTGATGCCTAACTCTCTTTGGCTCTGGGTGGTTAGGGCTTTATCCTCGCAAGGAATTCTCTCTCAAAGGCTTCGAGGTGGGTTGCTCTCAAATGACAAAAGTCGTACACTAACTCCGAGCAACCAACCGTTTATGGTTGTAGGGGGTGGGCTATTTATAGCCACTAGGCAACCCGACCCTATTTGCCCGAAATGACCCTGGGTCACTAAGGAACTGACATGTGTTCCAACAGTCAGATTTCAAACTCACGCGGCAGCTTTACTTGGGCTACAAGCAAAGCTGACTTGTCCGACTCTGGACAAGTTTCGCTCTCATAGTCTTCACTCGAAGACATAGGTTTTGGTTAAGCATCACTTCAATCATTCTGACTGGTTCACTTGGACCCCACTTAACAGTACGGTGGTTCCTATGACTCAACAAAGAAGAAATAGAACTACAAAAGATCTAAGTCTTCGAGCTCCATAGGCTTCATGCGATGTCTTCTCTTGTCATAGTCTTCAATGTGAGTATCTTCACAAACCACCTTTGACATCAATGTCTTCATACATTTTTAGGGGTCATCTCTGGTAGGAAAACCGAATCAACGAGGGACTTCTACCTGTGTTATCCTGTAATTCTCACAAACACATTAGTCCCTCAACTAGGTTTGTCGTCAATACTCCAAAACCAACTAGGGGTGGCACTAGATGCACTTACAATCTCCCCCTTTTGGTGATTGATGACAAACTAGTTGAAGTTTTCAACGGGGAATATAATATGTGAAATTGTAAAGGATAATGAATTGTCTTCATAAGTTGCAAGGGCTCCCCCTGAAGATGTGCATATAAGTAATTTGCTTTTGGAATGCAAATGCACATGGCAGGTTGTACTTGTGGAGATCCTCTTCAACTTATGATGACAATTCATTATGCATGGGAAGATATGTGAAGATGATGACATGCATAATGGAAAATGGACGTCTGCAAAATGATCTAAGTGCGGAATTTATCGTCGCACATGCGGAATTTATCATCGCATCACAAAGTGGCAAATAAGCAGCAGACGACCATTGAGTTTAAGTGTTACAACTCAAAGAACCAGATGTATCAAAACGAGAGTTGTAAACACGAAGCAAAATATAAAGCACCCGCCCATATGGACCCGCTTGAAGACTATCAAACTCATATGCTTCTCCCCCTTTTGTCAGTAAGGACCAAAAAGGTTTGAAGACATAGAGCATCTACTCGTTCCCATGAAGAGTAGGTGAAGCAGCAGGGTCGTCGGTGGTGTTCGGCGGTGCAGAAGAACTTGGAGCAGTGTCGAAGCGTGCTGAAGGAGGTGGCGGTGAAGTGGCATCGTCTTCATCCTCGATCACTCTGGCATTCACAGTTGCAGCAGAGGAAGAGAACTTAGAGTCTTCAAGAGATGGAGTGCGTCGCAGCACTGCCCTTCGAGGAGGTGTGGAGTCAAACTTGAAGCGTTCAGAGAAGCCATCCTCTTGAAGATCATCTTCAGAGCACATCAGCGTCAGCCCCTTCCATGTGCGTCGAGAGGTTTCATGGGCAACAAAAGCATTCTTGGTGGCAAGATTGCGAATGCGGTTGACATCCACCAAGAGGCTTTGCATTTGACGCTTCAGCCAGTCATGATGCCTATCCTGTTTCTGATGAAGAGCCACCAGAAGCTCTTGGTCATTAAGAACACGAGTGCGCTTCTTGGATCGTTGGGCAGTTGTGCTGTCGGTGGCTTCAGTAAGGGCATGATGTGGTGCACGTGTAGTTCTAGCCAAAGGATACACACGAGTGACTGCTTCAACTCCTTCAATGTTCTGAGAAAAACTTTGATGCTCCGCATTCTGAAGACTTAGAGGTTCCTTGGCAGGCTCAGGATAGATGGCTTCAATAGACATATCCACATCAAGCAGAAAGATCCGATGATTGCGAGCAGATGGCTGATATGAGATAGCGGAGTGAAGTTTGATCAGCCGCATTACCCATGGGGCGTAGAATTTCAAGCCAAAAAGATCAGAGCCTGATGCAGCAAGTTGGCGAATGAAGAAGTCCTGGGCATTGAAGCATTTGCCATGAAGAATATAGAAGACCAAAGTCTTCATTGCACCTTCCAGCTTGGCATGTGGAGAGTGTCCTTTGATGGGCCAGAGAGTTCTCCTTATGATGTGATAAATAGTCCTTGGCAGATACTCTAGGTCTTCAACAAAGAACTCTTTGGGATATGCAGCATCTTGGGGCAATGGCTTCATCATACTGAGCATCTGACTCATGTTAGGTTTAGGCTTCTGAAAGATGCTCTCCACAGCTTCACTGTGAAGTTGACAGCCATATTCATAGAGATCGCCAGGAGTGGGTAGACCAGTGAGCTCAATGATGTCAAAGGCTTTGGCTTCGTGATGAACGTTTCCTGTCATCCACTCCAGGACCCAAGTCTTCGGATCTCTGTTGTACCCGCGGATGTGAAGTGTGGCATAGAATTGGAGCAGCAACTCTTCATTCCAATGCTCTTGATCGGTGACGAACGGTAGCAATCCAACCTCTTTGAAGCAATCCAGAGCTTCTTCCAGACAGGGCAGACCAGCTATTGCTTCAATGTCAAGACGCTTGTGTGGGAAGATGCGACCTTGATTGTATAGAATGCAGGAGTAATAGCTTCGCTGCGGATAGCTCCAGAACCGATCAGATGATATTCTTTCCCTTGAGTAGGGGTTCCTGGAGCTATTGAAGAATGTGTTGTCTGCTCTGAAGCCATTGACATTGAAGGATCCAGGTGCTGATGCAGGACCTGGAAACCTGGGCAATCTTGGGATTGGCTTCTGTACATGAGGCCTGTGCTCAACATGATAGTCGAACTGAGGACTGGCAGCAGGCGCAGGAACAGAAGCAGTGGGATCAGTGGCTTCGCTGACTTCTGGTGCTTGGGTTGGTGAAGGCTCCACATTAGCTTCAGCCATGACAGTGTCAGTGGATTCATTGGTGTTGGTGGTGGCAGCCTCAAGATTTTCAACCTCCACTTGACGAGCTGGAGGGTCGGTCACAGTCACGTTCTCCTCGAGAACAGCTTCTTGTTGGGACGGGGGTGTAGCAGCTTTTGGGGCTTCTTCTTCATCGGCTGATGCAGCCGGAATGTCTTCAGCAGCTTTAGCTTCAGACTCAGAGACTGGAGGCCTTGGTCCTTTGCGAAGCCTGCGCAACGCTGGCGACGCCTGTGGAGTTGGAGTTAGCTGGGCCTCAAAGTCTTCTTCCTCTTGTGGGCGATCAGCCCATGAAGCATCCTGAGCAATTGGCGTCAGAGGACGACCAATGCTGATGAGTTCGCTGTGCGTTAGCACATGCGATGATACCTGTTGGTGCTCGAGCTGAGGAAGGACTGCATCATCTTCAACATCGTCATGGTGACCAATGTCTTCAGCAGCGACGGGATCAGCTGCTGGAAAGTCTTCAGCTTCATGAGCCTCTGTGAAAGCAGGCTCATGGACAGTCAGTTGACGTTCTTGCGGTTCAGCGTCAGGGTGAACCATTGAGATGGGTTCAACAATCAAGGGCTCTGTGGGAGCAGCCCGTTCCTTCTTGGTCTTCCTCTTCTTCTTGGAGGGGGCAGTAGCAGAGGCTTCGGGATGTTTCCTCTTCCTAGCTTCAGCCTCAGCAGTCCTCGTCTTCTTCAGCTCTGAAGCGGTTGAACGGGCCTTTGGCTTCGAGCCAGTCATGCTAGTTGGGAAGACAATGGGATCTGCTTCCTACTTTGGTGCGTTGGGTTCGGCCACAATGGGCTTCTTCTTCTGCTTAGCAGCCATCCTGGGATCAATGCCCGGACGCCCAAGGGCCTTGCGCTTCTCAGCCTCGTTGTAGCCTTGCACACACTTGTCAGCCAGACTCTTCATGCGCTCCCGAGAACCCTGAGCTTCTGCGCGTTTCTTGAGAAAGGCTTCTTTGAGCTCGTGCAGCATAATCTTGAAGTTTTTCACCTCTTGCATGCTGAGCTTGGCCATATGCTTCTTGAACTGAGCCTTTTCATAGTCAATCTTTTGCTTCAGTTCAACGATGCGCTGAGCGAGAGCTAGCTCTGAAGCAATGGCGCCATGGAAGGCGACACTGAGGCCAATGGGTAGTTGCAGATCTTCGAAGCTGATGTTGGGCGTGTCAAACCACTCATCAATGAAGTTGTGGATGATTGTCACGTCAAAGAGAGGCAGATCATTGAAGATTTCTGCTTCTTCTTTGCTCTTGATGAGTTGCTCAAGAATGTCATCTGCAAGATCTTCATCACTGGACAGATCAATTTCATCGTTGCGCAGAATGGCAGCAGCTGTCAGCTCTTGGCCGGTGTGTGGCAGAGGCATCTTGACCTTCTGGGGCTTGGAGATGCGTAAAAAATCTTCAAACTGCACACTATCTTCAGGAGGTGCAGTTGCCAATGGCTTCGCTCGTGAGATTTTTGGTGCAGAGGCAGGCTTTGAAGCTTTAGGCTGCTTCAGTTTCTTTGGCTTCGGCGCTGCAGGCGCTTCATCTGATTCAGCGTCATCTGCAGGCTTATTCACGGCTGTCCCTTGAACCAAGATATGGGTGATGAGACCTTCAAGGTTGTAGAAAGGACCGACGACATTGGGTTCTGCATCTCGTGTGCCGTCAGCCCTTGGAGCAGAAGGACCAGGGTTGAAGTCTAGTCCCAAAGACTTCTTGTTCTGCTTCGCTGAGTTCTGGGCAAACTGGAAGTTGCGCTTAAACAGATTGTCATCACGACACCATAGCAGTGACGATGGGTCAGCATCCGCAGGCTGTGGTCCACGGACCATGCAGGGATAGAAGCCTTGTTCAATGGCTTCATCTCTGGTCCTGGGTTGAAGATTTTTGTAGAGGATGTCTCCCCATGGTCGCTTGATGGCATTCTTTTCAGCATATTCCTTTGTCACAAATCTGTACTTGAACCACTGTTCTGCCCAATAGCGTCGAATCCATTGGATTCGTGTCTTGCGCTGATTGTAATCCTCTTTAGGATCTGTCTTGTACAGCTCTGAGAGGTCATCGGGCAGATCTCTTGATGTTTCTCCTCGACGCTTTCTGCCACCCTTCCTTGCTGATTTCTCTGAAGCCATGAACTTTAAACTGAAAGGCTTCAATACGTTCAAAGGCTTCAAAGGTTTTCGCTTGCTGGACAAACATGAACTGGCTTCGGGAGAATTTATGTGATGCTGTAAGTATTCTGCAAATGAATGCAGACTATGAGAACCAATGGATTGTCCCACAGACATGTACCTGTGACAGCATTAAGGTGCGAGGGAAGGGGAAGAAGTCATATGCATTCTCAGAAGATTTTGAAGATAAATCAGTTTAGAAGGCATTGACCTCATTGTGCGAAGACATTCACTCATAGATAAGGAGTTGGTTCCAGATTTGTACGAATCCATGGATCAATACAAGTGAGGAATCTAACTACTTTGTGAAATACAAGTGAATATACTAGGCATATTATGAGATGCAGTATGTAAGAGATCCAACTTGTGTGAACAGAAACTGCTTGTGGTAGAAAGTGACGAAGCTATAGGATCAAGGGGGCTGTAAAAAGGAAGTTTTATTTACCACATGAAGAACTGCTAGACGGAGTGGAAGAGGAGGCCGAGCAGTTCGATCGTCCGTGCCCTAACTTGGCGACGGAGGACACCTACGGCGACGGCGGAGAAGACGATGTCCGCGGTCGGCGTGAAGACGGCGTCGGAGAGGTTGCGGCAGCGAAGCGCTTCGTCGCCGGCGTCGTCGAGAGTTAGCGGTGGCGCTAGGGTTCGTGCGAGTGTGGAAGAAGAGATAATGACTGCGGTGAGGCGTGTATTTATAGGGACAGGGGCGGCTCAGTGTTATTACATAGGTGCCCCTAGCGATTCACATCTGAGGAACACATGGCCATCATGCAGCATGTTGGAGGTTGTTCCACGTCCCACGCACGCCTGGATTGTCGGGTGGTCGTTCCCACTTCTCCGGGTTTCAGGTGAAAGAATGAGCATTGAAAACAGACTTAATGTTTGTCTCTGTATCTTCTGCTGACAAGGACGCAGAGAAGACATTCGACAGTTTCAATAGAATGCATATGACTTGGAGAGATGGAGTTTGAGATAGAGAGCATAGAGAGGTTAGGGTCCGATCACATTCTACTTAGTTCAAAAGACTCAACATGAAGACATAGCTATAAGTGAATTCTATAGAGGACAGAACACTAGTATATCTATATTCATCATAGAGAAGATAATCATGAAGACATGTTGAAATTTAAGCCAAACCAAATGTGAAGACATAGCAAATGTAACGCCATGAGTGAAACACTTCGAACAGAACCTTTGGTGGTGGCGTTACCCACCGTATAGGAAGTATTAGACCCAGACACGGCGCACAATTATCGTGGCGTTCCGAAGTAAAATTCCACATTAATGTATTCACACTTAGAATGTATGTCTTCATTGATTGAAGATATACTTTACTTCGTGTGTTGCACATCTAAGTCATCAATATGCATAAGTGTTAGGATGTGTGCCTGATCACGGGACATTTGAGGATTCCAGGATATTTAGCTCACACCGTAACTTGCAAAATCTCTTCTCATCCAAGGGCTTGGTGAAGATATCTGCCAATTGCTCTTCAGTGTTGACGTGTATGATATCAATATCTTCCTTCACAACATGATCTCTGAGAAAGCGATGACGAATTTCAATGTGCTTTGTCTTCGAGTGCTGAACTGGGTTGTTGGCAATCTTGATGGCGCTTTCGTTGTCGCAGTAGAGTGGCACTTGCTTCAGATGAATGCCATAGTCCTTGAGTGTTTGCTTCATCCACAGAAGATGAGCGCAGCAAGATCCAGCAGCAATGTATTCAGATTCAGCAGTGGAGAGAGATACACAGTTCTGCTTCTTTGAAGACCAACATACAAGTGATCGTCCCAGAAAGTGACATGTGCCTGATGTAGACTTGCGATCCACTTTGTCACCAGCATAATCAGCATCCGAGAATCCAACCAGATCAAACTCTGAGCCCTTTGGATACCATAATCCTAGAGTTGGGGTGTGAGCCAAATATCAAAGAATTCGCTTCACAGCTAAGTGATGCGACTCCTTTGGTGCCGCTTGGAATCGAGCACACATGCAAACACTAAGCATAATATCTGGCCTAGATGCACATAGATAAAGTAAAGAACCAATCATGGAGCGGTATACCTTTTGATCGAACTCTTTACCATTGTTGTCGGGACCCAGATGATGTTTGGCTGGCATTGGCGTCGTGAAACCTTTGCAGTCTTGCATACCGAACTTCTTCAGGCAATCTTTGAGATACTTCTCTTGAGATATGAAGATGCCGTTGCGTTGCTGTCGTATTTGAAGACCGAGGAAGAACTTCAGCTCTCCCATCATGGACATCTGATATTGCTCTTGCATCATATATCCAAACTCTTCACTGTACTTCTGATTGGTGTAGCCGAAGATGATGTCATCCACATATATTTGGCACACGGATAGTTCACCATCATATGTCTTCGTGAAGAGAGTGGGGTCGAGGGAACCAGGTATGAAGCCTTTGCTCTTCAGGAAGTATTTGAGTGTGTCATGCCAAGCCCGAGGGGCTTGTTTGAGGCCATACAGTGCCTTGTTGAGCTTGTATACCATGTGAGGATGTTTTGGATCTTCAAAGCCAGGCGGTTGTGCAACATACACTTCTTCTTCAATCTTGCCATTGAGAAAGGCGCTCTTCACATCCATTTGATATAGAAGTATGTTATGATGATTTGCATAGGCTAGCAGTATGCGTATGGCTTCCAGTCTAGCCACAGGAGCAAATGTTTCATCGAAGTCAATGCCTTCCACTTGAGTATATCCTTGAGCAACGAGACGAGCTTTGTTTCTGACAACTTGACCATGCTCATCTTGCTTGTTGCGGTATATCCATTTGGTGCCTATTATGTTGTGCTTCCGAGGATCAGGACGCTTAACCAGTTCCCATACATTATTCAGCTCAAACTGTTGAAGCTCTTCTTGCATAGCTTGAATCCATTCAGGTTCCATGAAGACTTCTTCAACTTTCTTGGGTTCTGTTATTGAGACGAATGCGAAGTGCCCACAGAAATTTGCTAGCTGAGTTGCCCTTGAATGAGTGAGCGACCAGGGGCATTAATGCTATCAATTATTCTCTCAATCCGCACTTCATTGGCAACACGAGGATGTACAGGGCGAAGGTTTTGCTCTTGCGGATCATTGTCATTGTTAGTGGGATTGTCTTCAGATTGAGCATTGTCTTCAGGTTGATCAGGTGCGGAGATGATAAGTTCCTCTTCAGGTTGAGCTTCAGAGGGTATGATTTCTCCAGTTCCCATAAGCTTGATTGATTCGCTGGATGGAACTTCATCTAGAACATTTGGGAGGTGCTCTCTTTGTGAACCGTTAGTCTCATCAAACCGCACATCCACTGTTTCAACCACTTTATAATGAAAGAGATTGAAGACTCTGTAGGAGTGCGAATCCTTTCCATATCCAAGCATAAAACCCTCATGTGCTTTTGGTGCAAATTTTGAAGTGTGATGTGGATCCTTGATCCAGCACCTGGCGCCAAATACTCTGAAGTAACTGGCATTTGGCTTCTTGCCAGTAAGGAGCTCATAAGATGTCTTGTTCAGAAGCTTGTGAAGATAAACACGATTGATTGTATGGCATGCAGTATCAATGGCTTCAGGCCAGAATTTTCTTGGAGTCTTGTATTCATCTAGCATCGTTCTGGCCATCTCAATGAGTGTTCTGTTCTTGCGTTCGACGACGCCATTCTGCTGTGGCATGTACGGAGCTGAGAATTTATGTGTGATGCCCAAAGTATCAAGATATGTATCAAGGCGAGTGTTCTTGAATTTAGTGCCATTGTCACTTCTGATGTGCTTTATCTTGGCGCCATAGTTGTTCATTGCTCGATTGGCGAAGCGTCTGAAGACATCCTGCACTTCAGTCTTGTAGAGGATTATGTGCACCCAAGTATATCTAGAGTAATCATCAACAATGACAAAGCCATAGAGATAAGTAGTAGTAGTAAGAGTTGAGTAATGAGTGGGACCAAAAAGATCCATGTGGAGCAGTTCGAAGGGTCGAGTGGTTGTCATGATTGTCTTCGAGGGATGTTTGGCCCTCGTCATCTTTCCTGCTTCACAGGCACCGCATAAGTGATCTTTCTTGAACTTGACGCCCTCGATGCCTATGACATGCTTCTTCTTTGCAAGGGTGTGGAGGTTCCTCATGCCAGCATGCCCTAGCCTCCGATGCCAGAGCCAGCATTCTGAAGCTTTTGCTAGAAGACATACGACAAGCTGTGGTCCTGCTGAGAAATCTACCACGTACAAATCATCTTTCCGATACCCTTCAAACACTAGAGACTTGTCAGATTCCATTAGAACAAGGCAGCGATATTTTCCAAACATTACGATCATGTTTAAATCGCAAAGCATTGAGACAGACATTAAGTTGAAGCCAAGGGATTCAACAAGCATGACTTTATCCATGTGTTGATCCTTTGAGATTGCAACTCTACCTAGACCCAGTACCTTACTTTTACCAGTGTCTAAGGATGGCAATTTTATCCACGGACATGGATATCCGTGAATACCCGACCCGAATGGATAGGGTTTGGGTACATTTTTACGCCCATGGGCAGCATCCAAACCCGACCGATTACTCGTGGATAGGGCATGGATATAATTGTGTATCCGTGGATATACCCGAACCCGACCCGATAGTATGACATGTGTTTCAATATTCAGTGATCCCCGCTATCTCATGTTTCAATGTATTTTTTCTTTATAAAATGGGTAAAATAAAGTGTGCAATCCCTCCCCAGTCCCAACCATAACTTACTCTACCTCTTCTCATTCTTCTGCCTCCTCGTTCAATGAGTCACAATTAAGCACCGGATCATCTCCGTCTCCTCGGCCTACTACTCCCATGCAGCCCTAGATGCAGCCGCCGGCGCCGCCAGCTTTAACTCTACATATGGTGCAGTCATGCAACACTTCAGCATTCAACGCCATTGTACAGTGGTAGCCCAACTCCAAATCCCCTTGACCCATCCATCTCGACTTCTCGCACGCACAGGTACAACGGCGGGCGGCGCAAGTCTCTGACCTACGATGCAGAGCACACCTATGAGGAGCGGCGCGACCTACAAGAGCGTTGATGCGCGCAGGACTAGGAGCACGACAACATGGGAGTGCCGGGAGATGAGCGCATGCCAATAGGACCATGACGGTACCAAGGAGGCGATGAACACAACAAACAACAGGCGTTTAGGGTGAGTTTCTTTTGTTCCCTGAATCTCTCTCATGTACGGCTGGTGTTCCTATACATGGTTGTGCAAGTTGTGCTTCTTCCCTGAATCCCTCTCATGTATGTCTGCAAATTAAGTATTTCTTTCGGTTTACAATAGTATTTGGAGCAATAGTAATTTTTTGTTCGTTAATCCCTCTCATTTATGTCAGCAAGTTAAGTAGTTCTTTAGTTTATAGTAGTAATTGAGGCAGTAGTAGGTTTTTTGTTCCGTCAATCCCTCTCATGTATGTCTGAAATTAAGTACTGTATTTCTTTCAGTTTGCAGTAGTAATTTGAGTAGCAGTAATTTTTTTGTTTCCTGAATAACTCTCATGTATGTCTGCAAAATCAAATGTTTGTTGCAGCTTACAATAGTAACTGGATGATATTTATAGAATTAGGTAAATTGTCGTTGGTACCAAATGAGCACATATCATATTTGGATACATGCGGTGATGCATGTTAATTAGTAATTAGGTTTTACAACATCTCAGTGTATTTTAAACTGTAGGATTGTGAATGATTAAGATTCATAGAATCTGACTTGTAATCTGGGCAGTTCTATATTATTCCATGAAATAAAAAAGATAGAAAAATTAATTTAGGTTGGTAGTGACCATTCACTACAATTTAGAGATTACAATATTTCCAAATATGTGTAGTTTAGACATTATGTACCTTGGATCACTTTAATTGAAACTGAAGATTGTTATTTTTTTTGCATGTACAGCTCAATAGCTTCTCATGATGGAGCACAAGGCCCTGCTGTCGTTAGCACTAGAAATGGTAACTGTGTACGGAGCCCAACATAACAGTAGCCTAGAAGATTGAGGTGAAGAATGGAAGATGATGCATGGTAGTACATGTGCTTACTTGATGTTGTTCCATGCCATTTTTTGAGAAATCAAGATTGAGAAATGGTGTTGTTTTATTGTTATGTCATTCTGCGAGGACACGGAATTGTGTGCTTATGTTTATTTGATGTTATGTCATTTTGTGAGAATCTGAGAGCTTATTTGGTGATGTGAACTTGTCCTATGTCATTTTGTGAGAATTTAAGAGCTCATTTGATGTTGTGCACTTGCTATGTCATTTGGTGAGAACTTGGGAGCCTATGTGAATGTTGTCATATGTTTTATGTATACTTGTTAAGAGAACCCGATGGATATCCATACTCGATGGATACTCATCGGGTTTGGACATGGACATAACTTTTTGCCCATGGATTTTTTCATGGACGGGCACATAATGTCTTCATGGATTTGGATATGGATTTGATATTGTTCAACCCGAGCCAAACCCGACCCATTGCCATCCTTACCAGTGTCAGCAAATGTGATGTGACTCTTGTCGGATGGACGTAGGGTTGAGTCCATAAGAAGGCTTCTTTTGCCAGTCATGTGATTGGTACACCCACTATCAATAATCCATTCTGAAGATGCTGGTGTCGTACCCTACAGTGCAGTTAGGGGGATAGGCTTCACGAAGAGAATTGTGTAGCAAAAACATTTGACGAACCAGTGGGTTATGAAAGCTTAGATCTAGATTAGGACTAATAGGGAGAGTAGCAAGCGATTCAGGAACGAAGTACATAGTAAGACCATTCGGGCATTTGATCTTGCGCCCTACAAGATGTTTAAGGTCCCCAGCAATAGCGTCAGACGATTTTGGTTTTCTGCTGGAGACCTTTCCCTGCAAAAGAGAGTTAAGCTTTCTTAGCCACCCACATCTTCAAGGGTGGCTTAGAAGCAATAAGTCTAAGTGCAGTATCTGAGAACTTTGGCTTTGGAGCCCTAGCAAACAGTCTTGCAGGCGGACAATAGTACTCATAAGAATAAGTAGAATAGTTCTTGGTCTTATGAACATGGCGGTTTGATGAACCGTGCTCATATTCATAGGCCTGAGTATGGTTTCCCTGCAAAATATTTGCGTTAGTGCGACTCAGGTGAGTCCTCTGTCTATATGAAGCCTTTGGACCATATGAAGCCTGTGGTCTAGGGTTTTTCTTCTTCACGTGTGGTGTCATGATGACATTCACAGGAAGATTCTCCAGACACTTTTTCGGAACCCAGATCTTCTTCATAGGCGGTCCATTCCTGCAGTTAGTACCAATGTACCTGGCAAACACTTCACCATTCTGATTCTTAAACAGTTTATAGTTTGCATCAAAGGATTCTTCAATGACAATGGGGTTTGCACAAGTGAAGCCAGATAGAGTGGATGGATCTGCTGAAGATTCCTTTGCAGCAACCCATGTGGTTCTGGGGTACTGCTCAGGTTTCCAGTAAGAGCCATCAGCATTCATTTTCTTTACGAACCCAACACCCTCTTTCCTCGGGTTTCGGTTCAAGATCTGCTTTTTGAGGACATCACATAGTGTCTGATGCCCTTTAAGACTTTTGTACATCCCTGTTTCAAGCAATGTCTTCAACCTAGCATTCTCATCAGCAATAGCAGTGGTATCCTCAGCAGAGGGGTTAGTTTCCACATCAACAGTTGAAGATATTGCAACAGTAGCAGCAGTAGAACATTCAGCAACAAAAGTAGTATTATCACGCTCAATGCATTTAAGACATGGTGGTTCAAATCCTTCCTGAGCAGAACTGATCTGTTTGGCGCGAAGTGACTCATTTTCCTTTTGAAGATCTTCATGAGCCGCTCTCAATTTCTCAAGATCTTGCTTCCTTTGAAGATAATCATAGGAAAGCTTTTCATGAGTTTTTGAGAGCGTTTCATGATGACTTTCAAGTTCCTCATACTTAACGTGAAGATTTTTTATCTCTTCAATTAAGGACTCAGATCGAGTCATTTCAGCGCCTAACAGATCATCGTTTTTGTCTAACAGTTTTTGAATATGTTCCATGGCTTTCTGTTGTTCAGTTGCAATTTTAGCAAGTGTTTTGTAGCTGGGTTTTGAACCACAATCAGAGTCATCGTCACTAGATTTTTGATAGTGAGTAGTGCGTGTGTTTACCTTGGCACCGCGTGCCATGAAGCAGTAGGTAGGAGCGGAGTAGTCCTTGTCATTTGCATCGGTGTCGGTGATGAAGTCATTGTCTTCAGTGTTGAAGATGGACTTGGCAACGTATGCTGTAGCCAGACTTCCGACGCCAGAATCGGACTCCTCCTCAGACTCCACCTCCGCCTCCTCAGAAGCGGACTCCTCCTCTGAATCCATTTCCTTGCCAACAAACGCACGTGCCTTGCCAGATGAGCTCTTCTTGTGTGATGAAGACTTTGAGGAAGACTTGGAAGAAGACTTTGAGTATTTCTTCTTCTTCTTGTCGTCAGAGTCATATTCCTTGCTCTTCTTCTTCTTTTTGTTCTCATTGTCCCACTGCAGACACTCAGAGATGAAGTGGCCAGGTTTCCTGCACTTGTGACATGTTTTCTTCTTGTAGTCATGAGCAGAAGCTTCATCATTCCTTGAGCTTGATCGGGAAGACTTTCTGAAGCCTTTCTTCTTGGTGAATTTTTGGAACTTCTTCACAAGCATAGCAAGTTCCCTTCCAATGTCTTCAGGATCATCAGAACTGCTGTCAGATTCTTCTTCAGATGGGGAGAGAGCTTTTGCCTTCAAGGCACGAGTTCGCCTATAGTTTGGACCGTAGATATCTCTTTTCTCGGAAAGCTGAAACTCATGTGTGTTGAGCCTCTCAAGTATGTCAGACGGATCGAGTGTCTTGAAATCAGGACGTTCTTGAATCATCAGGGCTAGGGTGTCAAACGAACTGTCAAGTGATCTCAGTAATGTCTTGACGACTTCATGCTTGGTGATCTCAGTAATGCCAAGGGCTTGAAGCTCATTTGTGATGTCAGTGAGTCGATCAAACATGAGCTGGACATTCTCATTGTCATTTCTCTTGAAGCGGTTGAAGAGGTTGCGAAGGACACTGATTCTCTGATCTCTCTTGGTTGAGACGCCTTCGTTGACTTTGGAGAGCCAGTCCCAGACTAGCTTAGATGTTTCCAAAGCACTCACGCGGCCATACTGTCCTTTGGTCAGATGACCACAGATGATATTCTTGGCAGTAGAGTCCAATTGAATGAACTTCTTGACGTCAGCAGCAGTGACACCTTCTCCAGCCTTGGGAACGCCATTCTTGATGACATACCATAGGTCGACGTCAATGGCTTCAAGATGCACGCGCATCTTATTCTTCCAGTAGGGATATTCAGTTCCATCAAATACAGGGCATGTAGCGGAGACTTTAATTATCCCTGCAGTCGACATAGCTAAAACTCCAGGTGGTTAAACCGAATCACACAGAACAAGGGAGTACCTTGCTCTGATACCAATTGAAAGTGCGTTATATCAACTTGAGGGGGGTGAATAGGCGATTTTTATGAAAGTCTTCAAAACATGGAAGTTATGAAGACAAACGATAGAAATAAACCTATTACCATGCAGCGGAAGGTAGACTACAAAAGATCTAAGTCTTCGAGCTCCATAGGCTTCATGCGATGTCTTCTCTTGTCATAGTCTTCAATGTGAGTATCTTCACAAACCACCTTTGACATCAATGTATTCATACATTTTTAGGGGTCATCTCTGGTAGGAAAACCGAATCAATGAGGGACTTCTACCTGTGTTATCCTGCAATTCTCACAAACACATTAGTCCCTCAACTAGGTTTGTCGTCAATACTCCAAAACCAACTAGGGGTGGCACTAGATGCACTTACAGTTGTCGGTGTCAAAACCGGCGGATCTCGGGTAGGGGGTCCCGAACTGTGCATCTAAGGCGGATGGTAACAGAGGCAGGGAACACGATGTTTTACCCAGGTTCGGGCCCTCTTGATGGAGGTAAAACCCTACGTCCTTCTTGATTTATTCTTGATGATATGAGTATTACAAGAGTTGATCTACCACGAGATCGGAGAGGCTAAACCCTAGAAGCTAGCCTATGGTATGATTGTATTTTCTCCCACGGACTAAAACCCTCTGGTTTATATAGACACCGGAGGGGGCTAGGGTTACACAAGGTCGGTTACAAAGGAGGAGATATACATATCCGTATTGCCTAGCTTGCCTTCCACGCCAAGTAGAGTCCCATCTGGACACGAGACGAAGTTTTCAATCTTGTATCTTCATAGTCCAACAATCCGGCTGTCCGGAGACCCCCTAATCCAGGACTCCCTCAGTAGCCCCTGAACCAGGCTTCAATGACGATGAGTCCGGCGCGCAGTATTGTCTTCAGCATTGCAAGGCAGGTTCCTCCTCCGAATACACCACATAAGAATTTGAATACAAGGATAGTGTCCGACCATGCAAAATAAGTTCCACATACCACTGTAGAGAGAATAATATTTCCACAAATTTAATCTGCTGACACGTTTTAGCAACATGACATCACACCATGGTTCGGTGATTATTTGAACCATTTTTCTTTAACTAGCCCCGCACATAACGCAAGGCAGTTTCTTGACACGTCTTGTCAAAGCAGAGATCGTGTCCCCCTTATTACGGGATTCTCATTAATACAGGTAACCCAACCATGCCTAGGACTCCTAGATTTTAGGCAAGTCCCAAACGGCCATGAGGAGGACGCTTGATATTCACCCTCTTTATAAAGGGTCAAGGCTTTTACTTTTTTCCTCCCGTGCTCAATCGAATCCCTCCCCCGCCTCGAGTTCTAACACTCAAAGACTAGGTCAGGTGCTTCGGATCTTTAGTCATGTCCGAATCCAGCCTCCAGGGCCGGTGGATGCCCTCCTCCATCACGGAAGAGGATATCAAGAAGTTGAGGGAGGCAAGATACCTGACCGCCTAAGTCTCACATCGGCTGCCCGCCCGCGGGCAGGTCGTCCCTACTCCTGAACCCAATGAAGATGTCGTGTTCATATCCCACTTCCTTCGAGGACTAGGCCTCACTATGGATCCCTTCGTAAGGGGTTTGATGTTCTATTACGGGCTTGATTTCCATGATCTAGCCCCGGATTCCTTTCTCCACATCTCGGCATTTATTGTCATATGTGAGGCCTTCCTCCGCATTACCCCTCACTTCGGCCTGTGGCTCAAGACCTTTGATGTGAAGCCGAAGACGGTCGAGGGGCAGTATGCAGCGTGCGGGGTGCATTAATAAGCAAGATTACCGGAGCTCCGTGGCCAAAAGGTTCCTTTCCAGAGGTGTCCGGATTATGGCAACGAGAGTGGTTCTACATCACCGCTCCCAGAAGTGCCAAGTGGGTAGCTTCCCCCGCCTTTCGCTCGGGCCCTCCACCACAACTGATGTCATGGATCAGCAAGGGGCTGAGCTGGGGTCCAGGCAAGTATGTGCCCATACTGCAGAGCCGCATCCGGGATCTCTTCGAGGGAGATTTTAGTTTGGTTATGGTAGTGCAAGTCATGCTGGTTCGTCAAGTCCAGCCTTGCAAACGCCGGGCCCTCCGTTTGTGGGAATTCAACCCAGAAGGACCACGCGCTATTCAGAATTTCCTCGGCCTGACGCACAAGGAGATGTACAAGTCGTTCTCCGGACCCCAAATAGAGTGTCCGGACACCTCCGAGGACGTGGGCTTGAGCAGCAACCGCACCGTGGCCCAGGTAAGTAATCCTCTAGCCGAACACACTGTCTTTTTTTATCATGACATCATTCTGAAGGATTGCTCTTTAACCATGACTGGATAACAAAGGCGAAGATGATCCAGTGTTCGACTCCCCTTCCCAAAGGCTTGGACAATCTGGTGCTGGAAAAGATGCTCGAGCCAGCACCTTGCCCGGTGCCCTCAAAGGAAGATGAAGGGGGGAATAGAGAGGGCCAAAGCGGGCCTCCACCGCTACCTGTTCCAACCGAGGGAACGAGCGCCTCCGTAAGGGAGGATAGCCAAGGGAAGGAATCTGACATTCCCTCGCCCCCGGGGAGAAAGAGGACTACCTCTGATGATCCGGAAACCAAGGTTTCCAAACGGGAGAAGAAAACTCCACTAGAGGGTCCCGCCTTGGAGGGTGCTCTTGCCGCACAAAGTCTGTGCAGGGATCAACCCTCTAACGAGCTGTAAGTAATCAAAAAGTGCTTAGTGGTGAAGATATACCACCTTACTTCTGAGGAAAATAACCAAAGCATCTATCTTGTAGTTCGGATCTGAGCCCTTCTCAGCAGAGCTCGTCTTCGGGGGGTCTTCTTCCGGAGATGATGGAGAGCGAAACGCCTCCCCCGGACTCCCTAGCTCAAGAAGCGGGCGACCCTGAAGTGTCATCACGGAGAGTTTCTCCGGATCCGGCAAGGCCAGAAGATAATCCCACGGTCACCCGAAGCCCTCAGTATCCGGCTCTTGAAGAGAGCAATCAAAAGAGTCCGGCACCATATGGTATGCGGTCGGACGTACTGAAGGGTCTGCTAGAGCGAGCGACTATCTCAGAAGAGCACCATACATTAATGTGTACGGTGATTG
Organism: Triticum urartu; assembly: GCF_056163025.1. NCBI lineage: Eukaryota > Viridiplantae > Streptophyta > Magnoliopsida > Poales > Poaceae > Triticum > Triticum urartu. The sequence goes on along the minus strand of NC_141873.1, from coordinate 504,071,425 downwards.
AAAGGATTTCGTCCGCCGAAAATGGGTTGCATGAAGCCTTTATGAGTCTACTGACAGGCTTTGAGGTATGTGAAATGGTGTACATTTGTGATGGTATTGCACATTTTTAGGTGTGCCCTGTGTAGATAGTAGCCCCTGAGACTCTGGTTGCCATCGAGAACGGCGGCGATCATAGGATCGTAATCCCAGGTAACAACCAGTCCTCCTTTATGTGCAGGTGGTTGGAGCTCCGGTGGCTAGCCGGACTTATGGGGTTGTCGAACTAAAGCGGCAACTAGATGCGGCGGATGCCGACATTGAGCTTGTTAACAAGCGTCTTGACGAGGCACAAGGTAGGTGATATTTATAGTGAATGTCATATAGTAAGAGCAGTGTGATGCCAGTATCTTTAATATGTTGTGACTGCAGATGGAGATGCCACCATGGAGGCCCTGCGGGCGGAGCTTTCCCGAGCCAAGGAGCAAGCAAGAAGTAGTATTGCGGCCGCTTTGAAGGCGGACGAAGAGTTAAGAGCCGAGAAGGCCGCACATAGCGAGAGCAAAGAGAAAATGGCCAAAATGGCTGTGAAGTTAAAAGACACTGCCGACCGCTGCTAGTTTTTTGAAGAAGAAAGCCGGGTGAAGGCTACGGACCTCGAAAAGGCCACAATGGCGACCAAAGACACCCGCTCTGCAATGAGAGCAAAGAAGGAGGAACTGCGTGAAGCCGGGGATATTGTGGCTGGGAAGCCCTTTATGCTGCGGAGGAAGTTTAGCGATCCGAGGTATGCCCCTCTGGATCGGCTGTGGAGTTCGGCCGACGCATATCTGGACTTAGCGGCGAGCGCTGTCGATGCGGCCGAATACTTCCGAGATCAAACAGATCGTGAAGTGGACAAGCTGTTCTGGTCACAATTCAACGTTCTAGAGCGTCTGCTTCCATTGACTGATCAGCTTGCCGAATGGGCCGAACTCAATAGATTGTCTGGACTCACCATGAGGTCTGTCGTGGATCATCTGTGGCCGGAAAGGCCGAAGCCGAACAACTATTTTAGCTTGGTGCAACAGTTCCTTGGTGCGGTGCCACGCATCAATGCGATGAAGAGGTAGGCGTGCATAGAAGGCTTGCGGATGGCCCTTGCCCGTGTCAAAACATACTAGGCGGAGATGGATGCCACCACTGTCGCGGCGCAGGTTCGGCCATAGGCTGAGTGGCTGCCGAGCACTATTTTGAAGAAGTTCTTGAGGGCGCTTGTACGATAGAGGCCCAGTGCTCGAAGAATGTTATGTTTGAGTGACATGTATTCCCATTGTAAAGACAACGTTTTATTGAATTTATCAAGGCTGTATTTATACTTTTGCCCGAAAGTATTGTGATGCCTCCTGTGTGGCCGTTTTATGTATACATGTATATAACCTGAAAGATTGCAGTCGTCGGCTTCAGCCCCCACGCATATAATGTGGGGGTGTTCGCAGAAGACGCGTATTCACACTTAATCCAACGTCTTGGTCCTAATAAGGAGGTGATAGCGCAGCGAACTAGGCAACCGGACTATAATGCTTTAACACTTTCACTTAGCCATATGAGTTTGACAGTGGGGCTACTATATAGTCCCTGGTGGCTCCGCACTCGTCCGGATTCGGGGTGCGTACATGCCTGGCCGGGAAACGGCCCTTCGTTAATGCGGAGGAATCCCGAAGATTCCAATAGGTCATCGAGTGGTTGATCAGTCTCGTGCTATATCATGACAGTCAGTTTTCGGCTTTCTCTACTGAGGTGCTCGTCCGGATGAACCGGGGCACAATCGCAGTAGTTCTCCTGGTGCCGCCTTAGCCGATAGAGCGGAACGTAAGGCAGCAAAACACAGGAGCTGGGCAAACCCAACATTTGACCAAAGACATGATTCGGAGCTGATGCATATAAGGCCAAACTCGCGACGCCGAACACTCCCTAAGGTATTCGGTCTTTATGGTGTAAACCGGGTCTAAACAGTACCCTTTGTAATAAGCCCCTGGTGTCCAGGTACGTGCATTATTCTGGCGTGGCCACATGCCAAGACGTCAGCATCCTTCTCGTTTGTTCTGAGAATCCGAGGGATGTAAATCAACAAGAGACAGTAAAAAAGGTTTACGCAGGGTCTTAATCTACAAAGAATCCTTGGAACGGGTCCCTGCTGCACGTCTGCACCTGTGTCTCCGTTGTGCCGTATCCTAGACGGGTGTAGCATGATGGTCATCTGAAAAAGAGAGGAACTTAATTGAAAAGTTGCCGTGCAAAAGTTAAGTTATACTAAATAAACAATATATAGTTGAAAATGAGTAAAGGTGAGCCTTATTGCCACTTTTGCGCGCGCGTTGAGCCCCTTGTATTGTAATAGGAGTATAGCCATCAAACCTGTATTAATTACATAAAGCTGAGCCGGACTCGTCTAGCCGTGTCCGTGGTCTTAATCGACCTGTCAAATGCTTGAGTTGGTGAGGCCGTTTAGTGTGCGGCGGCCAAGGCGGCCGCACCGTCTTCGGCGTGCAAGGAGCGCTCAATATTTCCATTTACTGTAATGATGCTGCGTGGACCAGGCATCTTGAGCTTGAGGGAAGCGTAATGAGGTATTGCGTTAAAGCGAGCGAAAGCTTCACGTCCGAGTAGTGCTTGATAGCCACTTTGGAACGGAGTGACGTGGAAAGTTAAATTTTCGCCGTGGAAGTTGTCGGGGAAGCCGAATTTAACCTCTAGTGGCAGGGAGTCCCTGCAGTGAGCCTCCGGGCCTGGTGTTACTCCTTTAAAGGTAGCATTGCTGTGGCAAATTTTTGTTGGGTCTATCCCCATTTTGCGGACTGTGTCCTGATATATCAGATTCAAACTGCTGCCGCCGTCCATCAGGACTCGGGTGAAGTGGTATCCATCAATTATTGGATCTAATACCAAGGCAGCCCATCCTGCATGCCGGATACTTGCCGAGTAATCCCGATGGCCGAAGGTGATCGGTTGGGACGACCAGTGGCGGAGCTCCGCGGTGATAGGCCCTGGGGCATGTTCCTCTAAAGGTGCCGCTTTATCTCTCCCTTTTATCACGTGTAACACGTTGACTGTTTTGACTTTTGGTGGGAATTTCTTCTGTTCCCCTGTGCTTTGTTTGCGAGGCTCGTCCTCGTCTTCACTTGGTGTATCCTGCCCCTTGTGTTCGGTGTTGAGCTTGCCGGACTGTTCGAAGACCCACCATTCTCTGTGGGTATGATTTGCAGGTTTATCAGGGGTGCTATGGATCTGACATATTTGGTCCAAAATTTTGTTTAGGCTGGACAATTCGTCTCTGTTGCCTTTGGAGGGCGGCTTCTGCCGCCCTGGCCGAGAGCTTTTAAATCCGGCGTTTACCACCATGCTCTTCGGGCTGTCTTCTTTATTCCGGCGCTTATTCTTGCTGCATCGTGATTTCCCGTTTCCATCCCTGACTTCGAATGTACTTGGGTCGCTGGTGTTGCATCGGGCTAACCAGCTGTCCTCGCCCGCGCAAAAACGGGTCATGAGGCTTGTTAATGCTGCCATTGTTCTCGACTTTTCTTGACCGAGGTGTCTGGCAAGCCATTCATCTCGAACGCTATGCTTGAAGGCTGCTAAGGCTTCAGCGTCCGGACAGTCAACTATTTGGTTCTTTTTAGTGAGGAACCTGTTCCAAAGTTTTCGGGCTGACTCACCGGGCTGTTGAGTTATATGACTTAAATCATCTGCATCCGTTTGTCGGACATATGTCCCTTGAAAATTTGCCCGAAAGGCGTCTTCGAGCTCTTCCCAGCTTCCGATGGAGTTTTCGGGGAGGCTTTTAGGCCAGTGCCGAGCTGGCCCTTTGAGCTTGAGGGGTAAGTACTTGATGGCGTGGAGTTCATCTCTTCGAGCCATATGGATATGGAGGATGTAGTCCTCAATCCAGACCCCAGGGTCTGTTGTTCCGTCGTACGCCTCTATGTTTACGGGTTTGAATCCCTCTGGAAATTCATGATCCAGCACCTCGTCGGTGAAACATAGAGGGTGTGCGGCACCCCTGTATTTGGGTGTACCGTGGTATTCGGATGTTTGTTGTGTTGCATTGTATGTTGGAGCGCGCCTGCGTGGTCCGTAGATGGATCTGGTTGCGCCGTCCTTTTGATGCGAGCCCTTACGTGGATCGCGTACTGGTTTATGTGCGGCGTCGATTGCTGCTTTATGTTGGCTATGAGGTCGTCTATCCGACCGGATGTCTGTTTTATTTTTTAATTGTGGAGGATCTAAGGCCTCCTCATCAAATTCAGGTAGCAACTTTCGCTTCAGATAGCTCTTGGTGTGGCGATTACTGCCGTGTTTCGCTGCAGTGTTGAGTACTTCACTCCATTTGATTTTGAGTGTGTCTTGTGCAGCCTTGAGCCTTTGCTTCTGTTTTTTCAGACTCCTCGCCGTGGCAACAAACCTTTGGTGGGCATTATGTTGCTCCTGGCGCCTGTCCGGTGTGATGTCGTCCGGACTATTATCTTCGACGGGGTTGGGTTGTTCGGCTTGATTTTTCGTGTTGCCGTGGTCGGGCAATGGTTCACCCTACTCTAACGCTGGGTTTATGTGATCGTTATTTCTGCCGAGGCATGATTTGGAGCGGCGTTGACGCCGCCGCTTTGACTGCTGCTCGAGGGAACCACCCTTCGTTGCGTCCTTCCGTTCCTCGTTGTTATTTTCTTTGGGTGTGTCCACCATGTATACGTCATGTGATGAAGTTGGCGTCCAGTGCCCTGTGGGCCGTGGTTCCTCTTCGCCTCCCGCATCATCGTCCATACCGTCGATGTCTTCGGAGTCGAAGTCGAGCATGTCGGTTAAGTCATCGACAGCGGCTACTAAGTGGGTGGTGGGTGGGCGGCAAATTTCTTCATCATCCACATCCCAATCCTGCCGGACGTAGTTCAGCCAGGACTCTCCTGACAAGGAGAGAGACCTTAATGAGTTCACTATGTCGCCAAAGGGCGAGTGCTGAAAAATATCCGTGGAGGTAAACTCCATGATCGGTGCCCAATCGGATTCGATGGGTGTAGGCGGTTCGGAGCCCGTGGCCGGAGAAGGATCCGACAGTTTGGCAACGCGGCTCTCGTGAAGGGTAAGGTCGATATTCGGCTCGATCGCCGCTGAGGATACGGCCTCCGTGACGGGGTCTACCCACCCTTCCATGGATGGCGCAACTGGCTCTGAATTGAGGCTCGGAGCGGCTGCCAGTGCGATCCCCTGAATACGGTCCGATGGTAGAGCTAAATCGTACTCATCGTGACCGCGTGGCACACATGGCAGGGGCTCGAATTTGTCGAAGATCAAGTCTCCGCAGATATCGGCCGTGTAGTTTAAGCTTCCAAACCTGACCTGGTGGCCAGGGGCATAACTTTCGATCTGCTCCAGATGGCCAAGCGAGTTGGCCCGCAGTGCGAAGCCGCCGAACACAAAGATCTGTCCGGGGAGAAAAGTCTCACCCTGGACTGCATTGCTATCGATGATCGTAGGAGCCATCAAGCCTAACGGCGACGACACAGAGGAACTCTCAATGAAAGCACCAATGTTGGTGTCAAAACCGGCGGATCTCGGGTAGGGGGTCCCGAACTGTGCGTCTAAGGCGGATGGTAACAGGAGGCACGGACACGATGTTTTACCCAGGTTCGGGCCCTCTTGATGGAGGTAAAACCCTACGTCCTGCTTGATTTATTCTTGATGATATGAGTATTACAAGAGTTGATCTACCACGAGATCGGAGAGGCTAAACCCTAGAAGCTAGCCTATGGTATGATTGTATCTTCTCCTACGAACTAAAACCCTCCAGTTTATATAGACATCGGAGGGGGCTAGGGTTACACAAGGTCGGTTACAAAGGAGGAGATATACATATCCGTATTTCCTAGCTTGCCTTCCACGCCAAGTAGAGTCCCATCCGGACACGAGACGAAGTCTTCAATCTTGTATCTTCATAGTCCAACAGTCCGGCTGTCCGGAGACCCCCTAATCCAGGACTCCCTCACTTGTCAACAGGCTAAACATGAGCTGTGCAGAACACCTGGGTTGCTACAGCCTCTTCCTTTACCAGATCGACCATGGCAAGCCATTAGTATGGACTTCATTGAAGGATTACCTAAATCAGAGGGGTTTAGTGCTATCCTCGTGGTGGTGGATCTTTTCACAAAAGTAAGTCACTTTCTGCCTCTGAAACATCCGTTTACAGCAGCCTCAGTAGCTAAGGTCTTTCTCAATAACATTGTCAGACTTCATGGACTGCCCTTGTCCATTGTTTCTGATAGAGATAAGATTTTCACAAGTGCATTCTGGAAAGAATTGTTTCGAGTGTGGGGCACTGAACTTCAGATGAGCACATCATATCATCCCCAAACGGATGGTCAAACAGAGCGTGTGAACTAGTGCTTAGAAATGTACTTACGCTATGCAGTTCATGCTTCTCCAGCTAAATGGGCAGCCTGGCTTCCTCAGGCAGAGTTTTGGTATAATTCTACATATCACTCTTCGTTAGGCTGCACTCCTTACAAAGCATTATATGGACAAGACCCGAATGCAGGACAGTTAGCAGGTCAGTCTGTTTCCATGAATCCGGATGTTCAAACTTGGTTGGCCTCTCAGAATGAGCACACAACATTGCTCAAAGACCATTTAGCAAGAGCTCAGTGCAAGTATAAGCAGTTTGCTGATAGAAAAAGGTCTGATCGCCAGTTTGTGGTGGGAGAAACAGTGTATCTGCGTCTGCAACCATATGCCCAGTCGTCTGTGGTCAATCGTCCATGCCCCAAACTGGCTCTCAAATATTTTGGGCCATTCAAGATTCCGGAGAAAATTGGAAATGCAACATACAGGCTGGAGTTGCCGCGAGGCAGTATGGTTCACCCAGTTTTCCATGTATCTCAGCTCAAAGCTCACGTACCGGATTATACTCCGGTGTTCACTACACTGCCTGTTCCACTAGATTTGTCTCTGCCTGGAGTGCAACCGGAAGAAATACTGGATCGCCGCCTGGTCAAAAAAGGGAACGCGTCGCATCTCCAGGTCTTGGTCAAGTGGACCACAATTCCCGCGTCCTTGGCCACTTGGGAAGACTATCAGGTGCTCAAGGATCGCTACCCAGCTGCACCAGCTTGGGGACAAGCTGGTTCTTCAGGGGGAGGTATTGTCAGTACTCTAGAGGTGCCAAAGGTGCGGGCAAGACAAGGGAGATGTAAAGAAGGCGCGAAGAAGGCGTAAAGTAGTCGCGAGAGTGTTTGAATTCAAGTGTGTGCTTGGGCGCCGCGAGCCTTGTAATCGAGTGGGCCGTGGGCCGTATGAGTTCGGGTGGCACTCGCGAGTATATAAGCGAGGCGTCTCGTTGTGGATAGGCATCGAGGACTTGAAATGAAATATTCTAAGCCACAGGATCCTCTTCCTCCTCTCGCTGCCTTCTCCTAGCTTCTCATCTCTCTCGCTCACTTCCTGAGATCTCTTCTACCCTCCCTCGCCACCGGCGAACTCCTACCGCCCCTAAGTCGTGACAGATTGTCCAGAGGAGGAGCCTATGCCTCTCAGGTATGATTGCTTGACCATTACAACAAGTTCGACCTTATACTAGACCAGTGGAGAGGCATTTGTCTCGTCTTTTGCGAAAGCAACATAGAAGCTGCTCTACAAAGCTTCGTCGAGCAGGCCTTAGGCTACACATTTTCTGACCGAGACGCTGAAACCATCTTCTTACGACATTTTTCTCCAAGTTATCTATAGTACTCCTCCATCCCATAATATAATTAATAGCGTTTTTACACTAGTAGTGTAAAAACACTCTTATATTATGGAACAGAGGGAGTAGTTAATTATTAATATGATTAATATTTAATACATATAACTGCATTAAGATTTTCTACATATACAAATGGTTCAATTGAAGCAGTGTTATGCTGGATGACACAAATGTGTAGGAACCATGCACTAGATGTTTAAAATGCTGTCTCGACACCGTCGCCGCTCCACCCCCTCCTACGCCCCTGCCTCGTAGTTGCCCTGCACCGGCTCTCGTACTCGAATATTGTAATGTGAGAGTTGTGTGGTGTTTGTTTTGTCAAACGGAAAGAGTGGAAAGACTCCATATTGTTGTCACTTATGTATCATGAACTATGTCATTGCATTAGTATACTACGGAACAAGGGATCTGTTCCTTTTCTGTGTTCATCCTGCCAAGTGAAAAAAATGGCATTGGAAGGGAATGAATGTTTCAGAATTTTGATTGATCCATTGAACCCCTATATGTACATATACTTTGCTGGGATACCACTTAACCGAGACTAGAAGATCAGATATATCAAATTTATTTGGTCACATGACAAACTGTTTAATTTCAATTAAGCATCTTATTCCAAACGCCAAACTTGGCTTTATTTTCGCAAGTCAGGATTAATGTACCTATGTACATAAAATTGGAAAGGTATGTACACTTGTTTTACCGTCTTATTAGCCTATTAGGCGACTCATTATTACTGCATTATCAGTGGTAAAGAGTAAGTAAAAATAGCTAAGTATTAAATATCTTTTCTGCCAGCGAGCACAACATAGTCATCTTCAGTTGTGTTTGTAATTATGAATCATCCTTTTACTTAATTGGGTCAAGTTCATCTTTCTTAAGCATTAACAATTGAGAGCATGAGTTATTCTTAGAGTTATATGCATTTTGAATAATCATTATTTACTAAGTAATGTAAGACATGCCACTTTCCTCGGTGTTGTGTTGTCACTTGCTGATGCTCGTTTGGTAGGGGTCACCGGATGAGTCCAGTGGTGAAGCCATTGTTTCACTGTGTCATTTCCTCGTGCCATGATGCAACGATGGTGTTAAGGGTTAGAGTTTATGGAGATTCTGTTCTTCATCTCCTCCAAACAAAGGTTTCATCCATGGAAGTTCTCGCTTTCAGGAGGAGGTAATTCCCGGGGCTTCTATTTCGACACAAGAGGGGTAGCGGAGGTGATGGTGTTGATTGCATGGCCCTTTCTGTCGATTCCCTCCGGGGCAACCCGGTCATCCTCAGGTAGTCTTATTTCTCTACCCCTTTGTATATGCATCATCTTCTAGACCCACATTATCTTGTAATTAAGTATTTCCCTCAGTTGAGAACCAAGGTTTATCAAACCAGTAGGATGTATTAGTTCTAAGTTAATGACCAGTGCCTGCACATAATTAGCAAACTTCACCTATCCCCAACTTGGCCAGGAAGGTTGTTAGTCTTCCCATCTTGCTAGTTATAAGATTTAATATATAGTGTGGATGGAATTGATGATTGCAAATAAATAATGAAACAGATCAGATTCTGAATAATAATAAAATAAAGTGATAGAGGTTACAAACAATAGGGATGAATGGACCGTGATCAATAGTTTTACTAGAGGCATATTTCTAAACATAGCATATGTGTGGTGAACAAATTACAATTGTGCATTGATTAAATTGCAGTTTTTATGAGTATGATTATTCATGACATGATCGCATATAGGCATTATATCTATATACCTTATTCAACTACATGTATAACTAATACTCCACCCCAAGACCGCTATCGAGTAACATCTCAAAGTATTAAGTAAAACATAGTACTATTTTAAGTAAGGTGATCTAATGTTGATAGTATATTGTCTTTACCTCTAGATATTTCGCCGAGATAACTACACAACTATCTATTTATCCTTAGTGGCCACAATATATTACAAAACTTTCCCATTTCCTGTCATGTTAGTGTGGTAACTTACTTGCAATATTGAATCCAACCAACATACACAACTCCCTCTTCGAGATCATTCATCTAAACACGGACAATGCAAGAGTAATAGACCCGAGAGCATATATGTATATTAAATCATCTAGCAAAGAAACCAAAAGAATCTCAAAATAAATCATGAAAATACCTAACCATAAATTTAAAATTCATCACACTACAATAAACACATCAAGAATTACATCAAATTGACCTAGATCATCTAAACACCGCAACTCATGAGATCTTTGTATTGAAGAACAAGGAAGAGAAGATTTCATCTCGCTACTGCTATGGACCCATAGACAATGGAGGACAACTCAAACATGGTCATGGTGGCAACAAGGTTGATGGATATAGCTCCGGTGATGGATTCCCCCTCCAGAAGAGTACCAGAACAAGCCTCCAGATTGGATCACAGTAGAACGAAGAGGTGCAACAACGGAAAAAAATCCTTGACAAATCTAACGGGGGTTTTGGGGGAAATATAAAGGGACAGGCGCCAAGAGGCAGTGGGAAGGTGGTGGGGGTGCCCATGTGGCTCCACCACGCCCTATGTGGCGCCAACAAGGTGTGTGGGGACCACAACCCCTAGGTGGGCTCAAGTGCTTTTGGCCTCATCCTTTTGTGAAACTTCATGATGTATTTTTTGTTGAAATTTTCTTCACCAAAAATTGATTTTCCTAAATAATAGAAAACAACAATTCCCTCTGGGCACTTTTATAGGTCAGTCTTGAAAATGATAAAAAATTGGCACCAAAGCTATGCAATTATGATATAAAAGCAGCATCAAACAAGAAAAAATAGAAACATTTGAGATGTATCAACATCCCCAAGCTTAGTCCTCCTCAAGCAAAAAATATTTCTGCACAAGTAAAAAATGATCATTAGGCAAAAGGAATATAATTTCTGATTATGATGAATGATAACTTAACATGAACATGATCAATATGACATCATTTCTTAATTTTTTTCTTACAATAACAATGACACTATGCAGCTGCCTATACTTGATAATAATAATAAATAAGCAACATTAGAACATACAAGTAAACAATTTTTTGCTTTTATAAATTAACGCATTAGTCATAATTCCTGTGCAAAGGTTTAGAAAGAAGGTAAATATTATGTTGGGAACTCAGTGTCACTTTTGTCTTTCTCGTAATATAATGTCAATCATATCATAAACCATACCCAAGGCTGACAAAGTGACAATAACTATGCAATCTTTCGATATCAACCACTACACGCTCATGTATTAATTGAGCGTGAGTCTATACTACACTTAATGAAAAATAGAATAATGATGGGGGTTTATGAGAAGTAAAAAATGAAGAAAGTCTTGCATTAATGCAATTAATCATTAGGCAATGAAGAAGCCTTACAACCAATGTTAATGAAAGGAACAACGCTATGAATGTATAAAAGCTCTCCTAAGGACTAGTGGGGTGTGCATCCAACTTGCTTGCTCATGAAGACCTAGAGCATTTGAGGAAGCTCATAATTTGAATATACAAGCCACGTTCTATAATGTAAACATCCTCAACTAGTATATAACATGAAAACTCTATATATGAGATGTAGTAGTGCTACTTTAAAGAACATTATGATATCTACGAAGACCAGGTGCTACTTTGAAACACAAGTGTATACTAAAAAGGAATAGTAGTGTTTCTCCCTCTATCTTTTTTGTGACTCCTTTTGGTGCATCCTATTTTTTATATCCCAACTCTAGGAGCAACACTCTATAATATGAACACTACTTTTTTATTTTACTCATAACTCAACTCTATGACAATAAACGTAATGTATACTCAAATGAATGCCTCTGATAGTGTACCAGAATGTGCAATGATCTAGCATAGGATATATTAAAACAATGAATAATGTTGGCCTTGCCACATCAATATCATGTCAGCTCTTATAACCATTCAAAGCAAATGACAGTGAAGAATCACATCTAGTCATGTAATGTAACTGTTATCACTACTAGGGAAAAGCTTATAGACAGGCGCTTACTAGTAGCGCGGGTTTATACCCCTCGTTGCTGCTACTTACTAGTAGCGCAGTTTTTTACCCATCGCTGCTACTAAGTTGATAGTAGTAGCGCGGGTTTATACCACCACCACCGCCGGCCTCGCACCTCATGCCTCCCCCAAATCCGGCGACCTCCACACCCACCGCGGCCCCCTCCCCCTCCTTCCTCCTCCTTCTCTAATGTTGGAAGGAGAGGGAGATCCAGCAGAGCACCATCCATGCCGGCGGCCAGATCCGCCATGGACACAACCACAGGTGAGTTGTTCTTTCTACTCCTATCAATCTCTCTCTCTCTCTCTCTCTCTCTCTCTCTCTCTTCATCTTCCAGATCGAGCAGAGCGCCATCCATGGCGTCATCTAGGGTTTCAGCTCCAACTCCGACAGCCACCGGTGAGTTGCTGCACCTACTCCTCTCTATCTCTCTCTTCCTCTTCTAATCCTTGTATCTTTTTTGTAGCAGCAGCAAAGGAGATGTGTATCACCATGGACGACTTCATCCCCTCTAGGATCAGCATCGACCATGGATGAGGAGGACGATGATACCTAGCTAGCAGCAGCCGCCATGGCTGGAATTTTTTTAATTCCTAATTAGTTAGTAGTAGCGAGGGTCCAGACCCACACTACTACTAGTTAGTAGTAGCGCGGGTGGTATCCACGCTACTACTAACGGACGCAGTAGTAGCGTGGGTGGCACCTGCTCTACTACTACCAGTTAGCTGTAGCATCGTATCAGTAGCGCGGGCACACGCGCTACTGATATACCTAAAACCCGCGCTACTACTAGGCTTTTCCCTAGTACTATATGATCAATTTTTCATGTCAATATATATTGGAATGACTATGGAAATGCCATGATAGGTAGGTATGGTGGCTATTTTTAGGAGGATAGATGGTTTATGTGTAGGAGAATAATAGAATTCCTCCCACAGGGTTTGGATATATCAGCGAAGTATGCACCATGTCTCAATGTGGAAGTGGGCAATGTTTGATAACCCACAAGTATAGGGGATCACAACAATTTTCGAGGGTAGAGTATTCAACCCAAATTTATTGATTAGACACAAGGGAGCCAAAGAATATTCACGAGTATTAGTAGTTGAGTTGTCAATTCAACCACACCTGAAAGATTTAATATCTGCAGTAAAGTATTTAGCAGCAAAGTAGTATGGAAGTAACGGTAACGATGGCAAAAGTAACAGTAGTAGTTTTGTAGTGATTGTAACAACAGTAGCAACGTAAGTGACTTAGCAAAGATCAATATGTGAAAAGCTCGTAGGCATTGGATCGACAATGATAATTGTGTTGGATGATATTCATCATGTAGCAGTCATAACCTAGGGTGACACAGAACTAGCTCCAATTCATCAATATAATGTAGGCATGTATTCCGTATATAGTCATACGTGCTTATGGAAAAGAACTTGCATGGCATCTTTTGTCCTACCCTCCCATGGCAGCGGGGTCCTAATGGAAACTAAGGGATGTTAAGGCATACTTTTAATAGAGCCCCAGAACAAAGCATTAGCACTTAGTGAATACATGAACTCCTCAAACTACAGTAATCACCGAATTATTGTCACCTTGGGGTATGCGGATCATAATTCATAATAGGTGTCTACAACTTGCAAGATAGGATCAAGAACACAAATATATTCATGAAAACATAATAGGTTCAGATCTGAAATCATGGCACTCGGGCCCTAGTGACAAGCATTAAGCATAGCAAAGTCGTAGCAGCATCAATCTCAGAACATAGTGGATACTAGGGATCAAACCCTAACAAAACTAACTTGATTACATGATAAATCTCATCTAACCCATCACCGTCCAGCAAGCCTACGATGGAATTACTCACGCACGTCGGTGAGCATCATGAAATTGGTGATGGAGGAAGGTTGATGATGACGATGGAGACGAATCCCCCTCTTCAGAGCCCCGAACAGACTCCAGATCAGCCCTCCCGATGAAGAACATGAGGCAGTGGTGGCTCCGTATCGTAAAACATGATGAATCCTTCTCTCTGATTTTTTCTCCCCGAATAGGGTTATATAGAGTTGGAGTTAGGGTCGGAGGAGGTCTAGGGGGGCCACAAGCCCTCTAGGCGCGCCCGCCAGGCTTGTGGCCTCTGGGTGGACCCCCTTTGGTTAATTCTCGTGCTAGTATTTTTTTTATATATTCCATAAAAATTCTTTGTAAATTTTCAGGTCAATCAGAGAACTTTTATTTCTGCACAAATATAACACCATGGCAATTCTGCTAAAAACAATGTCAATCCGGGTTAGTTCCAATCAAATCATGCAAATTAGAGTCCAAAACAAGGGCAGAAGAGTTTGGAAAAGTAGATACGATGGAGACGTATCAACTCCCCCAAGCTTAACCCATTGCTTGTCCTCAAGCAATTCAGTTGACAAACTGAAAGTGACAAAGAATTTTTTTTACAAATTCTGTTTGATCTTATTGTTGCAAATATGTCTAGCCAATATTCAGGTTTTCAGCAAAAAATTTGAACTAACCATATTCACAATAACATTCAGGTCTCACATTTACTCATATCAATGACACAATCAACTAGCAGGCAATAATAATAAATCTTGGATGACAACACTTTTTCAAAACAATCATGATATAATATGACAAAATGGTATCTCGCTATCCCTTTCTGAGACCGCAAAACATAAATGCAGAGCACCCCTAAAGATCAAGGACTGACTAGACATTATAATTCATGGCAAAAGAGATCCAGTCACACCCATACTCAACATCAATTAAAAACAAAGCATATAAATGATAGTGGTGCTCTCCAGCTAGTGCTTTTTATAAGAAGATGGCGACTCAACAATAAAAGTAAATAGATAGGCCATTCATAGAGGGAATTAGGGATTTGCAGAGGTGCTAGAGCTCGAGCTTTTAAAACAGAGATGAATATAATTTTGAGCAGTATGCTTTCATTGTCAACATAACAACCAAGAGATTTCACTATCTTCCATGCTAGACGCATTATAGGCGGTTCCCAGACAAAATGGTAAAGGTTTTACTCCCCCCACCAACAACCACACTCCACGGCTAGCCGAATCCACGGGTACCGTCCATACCAACAACAGTCCTGGGGGAGTTTTGTTTGATTATTATATTTTGATTTGATTTTGAGCATGGAACTGGGCATCCCAAATACCAACCACTTTCTCGTGAATGACAAGTGAATAAAAACTTATCGTGAGAATAACCCACCTAGCATGGAAGATACTGACAGCCCCAGTCGCTACATGAGCGATTCGGGCATACAAAACATATTATTATTTAAAGGTTTAGAGTTTGGCATATGCAAATTTACTTGGAACGATAGGTAAATACCGCATATAGGTAGGTATGGTGGACTCATATGGAACAACTTTGGGTTTAAGGAAGTGGATGCACAAGCAGTATTCCTGCTTAGTACAAGTGAAGGCTAGAAAATAGATTGAGAAGCGACCAACTAGAGAGCAACAACGGTCATAAACATGCATTAAGGTTAACCAACATTGAGTGCAAGCATGAGTAGGATATAAATCACCATGAACATGAATATCGTGGAGGCTATGTTTTTTTCAACTACATGCATGAACATGTGCCAACTCAAGCCACTTGAATCATTCAAGGGAGGATACCATCCTATCATACTACATCATAACCATTTTAAAAGCATGTTGGCACACAAGATAAACCATTATCCACTCCTAGCTAATTAAGCATGGCATGAGTAACTATAATCTCTAATTATCATTGCAAACATGTCTCGTTCATAATGGGATGAATCAAGAACAATCACTACTGCAGGATATTGCTAACGCGACACTACGATCAGAGACCCTTTGCCGAAACTATGTGCAATGCAATAATTGCAAACGGTGGTGTAAAAAACTATCAAAAAAGGTGCAAAACGTTTGCAATGGCGGAGCCATCAAACACGGTTCAGATTTTAGTTGCGTGTGCGATGCAGGGCACATAGTTAATCCATTCACACTGTGTGCGATGAGGCAGAACAATAGAAACGGGCAGCCATAACAATGTATGTGCGATGCAGGACACACGGTTAATCCATTCGAACTGTTTGCGATGAGGTAGAACAATAGAAGCGGGCAGCCATATCAATGTGTGTGCGGTATACGTCATACGGTTAACTCGGACGAACTGTTTTCGATTAGGGAACACAATAGAAATGGTTCAGTTTAACAAGATGTGTGTGATATGCGACATACAGTTCACATGGATGAACTGTTTGCGATGAGCCAAAAGAACACAAACGAGTCGTGTAAACAAGATGTGTGTGATACGTGGCAAACAGCCGACTAGGATGAACTGTTTGCGATGAGAAATTACAACACAGATGGTCAATGCAGTTACTTCGTGTGCGATTCTGTGTACAAAAAACTTTGAAAAATGCAAACTAGTTGCTTGTGGTGGCGGAGTATCGCACACGATCCGTCTGTGAGTACTCGTGTGCGATGATTAGTATGTTACACATATGTTTCTTTATGTTAATATGTGTGTGAATTTGCAATATGGACAGTTAATATGCAAATGCCTTATGGTCATCGGGCACACGCTTAAACTCATTGAAATGTGTATGTTACTAATACTTTCCATGGGATGGCTAGGACACAGTGTGCTGTACCAGCGGAGATCTCCGTCTGGCGCAGCACTGTTGCCATGCCATCCCTGATGTCAGCAACAGTGGGCGGAGTCCTGTACCCACGACGGCCTGACGGTACGGTCCACGGAAGACGGGCCCTACCAGTCAGTGAGAGTCCGGAAGACGGCAAGAGCGCCACCAGTCGGACCCATAGGGAGCCGGCCCGCGGGAGTCGGCCTGCCCCTCCCATGGGTCCCACGCGCCATTAACCAGACGAGAAGGGAAGTGGTTATAGTAATCGCCCGCCAGGCGGCAGGACCGTAGCCATGACTCCATGACCAAGCCTGCGTCATTTGAAGCACGGCTACAGTAATCAGCAGCTGGCAGGACCCGCTAGCGGCGGGAGCGGCCTGTCGGCTCCGTACCAGACCAGTCGGCTGGGCCCACCAATCGGCGGGCCCCAGCAGTCGACAGGAGGGCCCGCAGGCGAAGATACTGACAGCTGGGCCCTGCGCCTAGACAGTTTACCATTGTACCGCTGGGGGGTAGGCCTATATAAACCCCCTAGGGCACCCATGCAAGGGGTTTCGATCCATTAGAACCAGAGCAGACCTTAAAGGAAGGAGAGGACTAGCCCTGCCTTCTCCTACCCACATATGCAGCTCGAGGAGCGCCTTTGTACTCACTTTGCCTTAGTGAACATGCGGAGACCCCGCAGAGCAGGACTAGGGGTGTTATCTCCTAGGAGAGCCCCGAACCTGGGTAAAGTACGCCGGCGTTTGTGTCTATGCCTCATCCCATTTCCAGGCACCGGCAACGTTCTACTCGCCCCCACCATGATAAGCCATCCATTGGCATACGTCGCACCCAACCCCCGACAGGAAATCACCAAGATTGAAGGGGAATCCAAATTTCCGTCCTAGTTTGTGATTCAGTTTTTTTCCAACGATCAACATACCACCTCAAATGCAACGTGTTCAAATTTGACATTTTTGTGAACTCATTTACCATATTTAGGGGATTATGTGCATTTTCTAGGCATTAATTATGCACATAATTCAAATTCGAGCAATCGGTGCATGAAAAGATGCACAAGAATGGTCTGGAAAACCATGCTCGTGCTATTTAGTACACTCTAATGCCTTATACAAGGAATGGGCAGATATTTCAAGGAAATGTGTGGCAATAGTCAACCATAAACGCGTTGTTTACTGGGTTAACAACTATACAAAAAATGAAATACATGCTTGGAAAAACATGACGCCTGGTGTGGTGCCATGGTATGACCTCACTGTGCCCTGGTAAAAATGTCGTCATGCACGCCTTTCATAAAATGAACCATCACCGAGGAAGTTTCATGGTTCCGAGGGGGAAATCACCAAGATTGAAGGGGGATCCCAATTTCCTTTGTCCTTTGTCGACGAGTTTTTTTCTATGATGAACATACAACCTGCAAATCACCGTGCTCAAATTTGGCACTTTTCCGGGTTCATTTGCCATATTTAGGGGATTATGTGCATTTCCTAGGCATTAATGCACATAATTCAAGTTCAAACAATCGGTGCATGAAAGTGTCCACAAGAACGGCCTGGAAAACCATGCATGCTCTTGCCATTTAGTAAATTCTCATGCCTTTTACAAGGAATAATGGATAGATATTTCGATGAATTGTGTGGCAATAGTCAACCACAAATGTTTGTTTGTTGGGTTTTCAACTATATAAAAAATGAAATAAATGCTTAAAAAACATGACGCCTGGCATGGTGCCATGGTATGACCTCACCATGCCCTGGTAAATTTTTTAGAAGGTTCGGCTTATGTCGTCATGCACGCCCTTCATAAATCGAACCATCACCGATGAAGTTCCATGCTTTCGAGAGGGAAATCCCCAAGATTGAAGGGGAATACAAATTTCCGTCCTAGTTTGTCATTTAGTTTTTTTCCAACGATCAACATACCGCCTCAAATGCAACATGTTCAAATTTGACATTTCCCAGGCTCATTTACCATATTTAGGGGATTATGTGCATTTTCTAGAAATTAATGGACATAATTCAAATTCAAACAATCGGTGCATGAAAAGGTGCACAAGAATGGTCTGGAAAACCATGCTCGTGTTATTTAGTACATTTTGATGCCTTTTACAAGGAATGGGCAGATATTTCAAGGAATTGTGTGGCAATAGTCAACCATAAACGCGTCGTTTACTCGGTTAACAACTATACAAAAATGAAACACATGGTTGGAAAACATGACGCCTGGCGTGGTGCCATGGTATGGCCTCACCATGCCCTAGTAAAAATTGGAGAATGTTTTCCTTATGTCGTGATGCGCCCCTTTCATAAATCGAACCATCACCGAGGAAGTTTCATGGTTTTGAGGGGGAAATCACCAATATTGAAGGGGGGAGGGGGTCCAAATTTGACTTTGTCCTTTGTCCATGAGTTTTTTTCTATGATGAACATACAACCTGCAAATCACCGTGTTCAAATTTGGCACTTTTTTGGGTTCATTTGCCATATTTAGGGGATTATGTGCATTTCCTAGGCATTAATGCGCATAATTCAAGTTCAAACAATCGATGGATGAAAGGGTCCACAAGAACGGCCTAGAAAACCATGCTCGTGCCATTTAGTAAATTCTCATGCCTTTTACAAGGAATGGACATATATTTCGATGGAATGTGTGGCAATAGTCAACCACAAATGTTTGTTTGTTGGGTTTTCAACTATAGAAAAAATGAAATAAATGCTTAAAAAACATGATGCCTGGCATGGTGCCATGGTATGAGCTCACCATGCCCTGGTATAAATTTGAGAAGGTTTGGCTTATGTCGTCATGCACGCCCTTCATAAATCGAACCATCACCGAGGAAGTTCCATGCTTTCGAGAGGGAAATCCCCAAGATTGAAGGGGAATCCAAATTTTCTTCGTTCTTTGCCCTGGAGTTTTTTCTATGACGAACATACACCCTGCAAATCACCGTGTTCAAATTTGGCATTTTTCCGGGCTCATTTACCATATTTAGGGGATTATGTGCATTTTCTAGGCATTTAGTGCATATAAATCCAATCCAGCTACAGGTGCACGGGTGTGATGTGAGGGACGTGGATTGCCGTTCAATCTCGATGCATCCTACGGTGCACACGCGCGATCCGCGTGGCTGGGGTTCCAGCCAATCATAACGCAACACACAATAGGCTCAGCGCACACTGTTTCCGGAAGCGACGGAGATGAACCATGTGCGATAATGAATGAGCAAAATTGTAAGGGAAGCCAAATTTTTGTTGTCGTTTTTTGTTGAGCTCTTGAATACCACCGCACTGTATGGCTGCCCGGCCCCTCCATCCCAGAGCTCTCTCCAGGAGTCTTCCATGGCAGCGACACACAGTAACTGGTAAGGAAGCGATGGCATCTCGCCGCACCGAGTTCATGGCCGCTGGCGGCCAGACAGTTACATGGGCGGGCTTTGAGGCTGCCATGGCCGAATGGGTGGTGGATCTAGAGGCGGCCAAAGCCGCACAGAAGGAGCAGAAAAGGCAGAAAACAGTCTAATACGTCTCCAACGTATCTATAATTTTTGATTGTTCCATGCTATTATATTATCAACCTTGGATGTTTTATATGCATTTAATGCTATTTCATATGATTTTTTGGGACTAACCTATTAACCTAGAGCCCGGTGCCAGTTTCTGTTTTTTCCTTGTTTTTGAGTATCACAGAAAATGAAAACCAAATGGAGTCCAATTAACCTGAAATTTCACGGAGATCATTTTTGGACCAGAAGAAGCCCACAGAGTACCAGAGATGGGCCAGAAGAGTCTCGAGGCCACCACGAGGGTGGGGCGCGCGCCCTACCCCCTAGGCACGCCCCTACCTCGTGGCCGCCTCGGGGACCCCCCTAACTTGTTCCCGACTCCAACACCTCTTATATAACCCCAAACTTCTAGAAAGAAACCTAGATCGGGAGTTCCGCCGCTGCAAGCCTCTATAGCCACCAAAAACCAATCTAGACCCGTCCCGGCACCCTGCCGGAGGGGGGAATCCCTCTCCGGTGGCCATCTTCATCATCCCGACACTCTACATGACGAGGATGGAGTAGTTCACCCTCGGGGCTAAGGGTATGTCCAGTAGTTATGTGTTTGATCTCTTTCTCTCTCTCTTGTGTTCTTGATTCGGCACGATCTTGATGTACCGCGAGCTTTGCTATTATAGTTGGATCTTATGATGTTTCTCCCCCTCTACTCTCTTGTGATGGATTGAGTTTTCCATTTGAAGTTACCTTATCGGATTGAGTCTTTAAGGATTTGAGAACACTTGATGTATGTCTTGCATGTGCTTATCTGTGGTGACAATGGGATATCACATGATCCACTTGATGTATGTTTTGGTGATCAACTTGCGGGTTCCGTGACCTCGTGAACTTATGCATAGGGGTTGGCACACGTTTTCGTCTTGACTCTTCGGTAGAAACTTTGGGGCACTCTTTGAAGTTCTTTGTGTTGGTTGAATAGGTGAATCTGAGATTGTGTGATGCATATCGTATAATCATGCCCACGGATACTTGAGGTGACATTGGAGTATCTAGGTTACATTAGGGTTTTGGTTGATTTGTGTCTTAAGGTGTTATTCTAGTACAAACTCTAGGATAGATTGAACGGAAAGAATAGCTTAGTGTTATTTTACTATGGACTCTTGAATAGATCGATCAGAAAGAGTAACTTTGAGGTGGTTTCATACCCTACAATAACCTCTTCGTTTGTTCTATGCTATGAGTGACTTTGGAGTGGCTCTTTGTTACATGTTGAGGGATAGTTATATGATCCAAATATGTTATTATTGTTGAGAGAACTTGCACTAGTGAAAGTATGAACCCTAGGCCTTGTTTCCTAGCATTGCAATACCGTTTAAACTCACTTTTACTACTTGCTACCTTGCTGTTTTTATATTTTCATATTACAAAAACCTATATCTACCATCCATATTGCACTTGTATCACCATCTCTTCGCCGAACTAGTGCACCTATACAATTTAGCATTGTATTGGGTGTGTTGGGGACACAAGAGACTCTTTGTTATTTGGTTGCAGGGTTGCTTGAGAGAGACCATCTTCATCCTACGCCTCCCATGGATTAATAAACCTTAGGTCATCCACTTGAGGGAAATTTGCTACTATCCTACAAACCTCTGCCCTTGGAGGCCCAACAACATCTACAAGAAGAAGGTTGTGTAGTAGACATCAAGCTCTTTTCTGGCGCCGTTGCTGGGGAGGTTAACGCTTGAAGGTATATCTTTAGATCTTGCAATAGAATCTTTTCGTTTCTTGTTTTATCACTAGTTTAGTCTATAAAATAAAATTACAAAAAATGGAATTGAGGGCACCTCATATGCTTCATCTTTTTAATATCTTTCATGAAAATAAGGATTTCGATAATTGTGCCAAAATGCTATAAGAAGAATGCATTAAAATGTTTGGCACCAAATCTTTGAATGATGAGCATGATTGCAATGTTGTTAGTACGAACTCTTTGAATATCCATAGTACTAATGATGATTGCACTAGTCATGATGAAAATGTCTCTTATAAGCATGCCAATTTTTGTGGAGTGCATAGGGTTTGCAAGTACACACCAAATAGGGAAGATAGATTTTGCAAGAGGCATAAGTATTTAGAAACTAAATGGTTGCAAGAAAGGCTAGATGTTTGTGCTGAAAATTTAAATTTTCTTAGCCATCCTTATGAACTTTGCAATGAACATGGTCATTTAAATATCTAATGCAAATTGTGTCATGATCGAATCATGTCCAAAAATAGTGATGACCTGATTTCCCTTGCACATCATAGTGAACTTAGTTTTCTTCTGGGTTATGAAGAAATGAAACGTATAACTAAGGATATTTCAGAATTTGCCCTTGACAAAGTTCTTGGTTTTGATCTAGAGGAAATTTATATGTATTGTGCGGTGAATTGCATTGAAAATCCTTATATTGCAATTACATAAAGTCAAGAAAAAAATTAGAAGATGAAGAGAATACTAATGAAAGGGAAGATACTTTCCAATATCCTCCTATTATTTCTTATGATGAATCAGGTAACAAGGAGGAGCCTTCTATTCAACCAATCTCATTAATAAGGAGCTCCAAAAAGAGGGTTAAACCCATACTAAATGTGAGAAGAAAACGAAAAGACGGAGAAGTAAAGGTAAAAGGTATCCCTCCCAAATGATGTTGCTCCTATTACTCATTGTGATGATGATAATTACTATACTATTGGTGCTATCCATACTATTAATTATGAGAGTGATTATGCTTATGATATACAAAGGCCCAAGCTTGGGGATGCTATGTTTGATGAGAATGACATGTTTGAGAATGTATTTGCTGCAATTAATGTTTGTTCCAAGCTTGGGGATGCTATGTTTCATGAAGATGATATTTTTAACCTCCCAAGTTTTGATATGCAAATTTATTATGATGATAGCATGCCTCCTATTTATGATGGTTATATTGATGAAAGTGGGTTTGGAAGAGTGTCAACTTTAGGAAGTAATGATGCCACTATTTTGGAGGGTGTTGAATCTTATGGTGACAATTATGAAAGTGGACTTGGAGAGGTCATGACTTTATTTAGTAATGATTCCACTATCTTGGAAGAGGTTTCAATTGATTATGATGAGAACAAAGTTGCTACTTATGATGATTATTGTGATGACACTTATGCTATAAAAAGTAGTGATGATTATATTTATAAAACCTGCCATGATTATGATTACCCTTTTTCTGAACATTACTCTTTTAATGTGGAAACAATTTATAGTATTCAAGTTTCTTATGATACTCCCACTATTCCGATTGGGGAGAATCTTGCTTATGTGGAGAGTAGTAAATTTTCTATGCTTGTATATCATTAAAAGAATGATTTATGTGATGGTTATATTATTGAATTCATTCATGATTCTACTGAAAATTATTATGAGGGAGGAATATATGCTTGTAGGAATTGCAATAATATCAAGTTTCCTCTCTATGTGCTTAAAATCTTGAAGTTATGTTTGTTTTGCTTTCCTATGCTAGTTGATTATTGTTCCCATAAATTGTTTGCTCACAAAATCCCTATGCATAGGAAGTGGGTTAGTCTTAAATGTGCTAGTTATATTCTTCATGATGTTCTCTTTATGTTTCAATTCTTATCTTTTATGTGAGCATCATTGAAATCATCATGCCTAGCTAGGGGCGTTAAACGATAGCGCTTGTTGGGAGGCAACCCAATTTTATTTCCGTTCCTTGCTTTTTGTCCCTGTTTAGTAATAAATAAATCATCTATCCTCTGTAATTATTGTGTTTTTATGTTTTAATTAGTTTTTGTGCCAAGTAAAGCCTTTAGGATCTTCTTGGGTGATTGTTATTTGATCTTGCTGTAAAAAACAGAAAGTATGCGCTCACGAGAATAATTTTCATTTTTTACAAGAGAGCGATAAAATACCAATTTCACTTGCAGTAGATTAATAAAGAAATTGCATAGGAATTCCTAATTTATCAGGATTTTTGGAGTTACAGAAGTATTCGAAACCTACAGATTACTACAGACTGTTCTGTTTTTGACAGATTCTGTTTTCTATGTGTTGTTTGCTTATTTTGATGAATCTATGAGTAGTATAGGAGGGTATGAACCATAGAGAAGTTGGAATATAGTAGATATTACGCCAATATGAATTTAGAATGAGTTCACAATAGTACCAAAAGTGGTGATTTATTTTCTTATACTAACGGAGCTCATGAGATTTTCTGTTGAGTTTTGTGTTGTGAAGTTTTCAAGTTTTGGGTAAAGATTCGATGGACTATGGAATAAGGAGTGGCAAGAGCCTAAGCTTGGGGATGCCCCAGATATCATCCCCTCTTTCGTCTTTGTTCATCGGTAACTTTACTTGAGGCTATATTTTTATTCACCACATGATATGTGTTTTGCTTGGAGCGTCATTTTATTTTCTTTTGTTTTGCTTGCTGTTTGAATAAAATACCAAGATATGAAATTCTTAAATGTTAGAGAGTCTTCATATAGTTGCATAATTATTCGACTACTCATTGATCTTCACTTATATCTTTTGAAGTAGTTTGTCGTTTGCTCTTGTGCTTCACTTATATCCTTTTAGAGCACGGTGGTGGTTTTATTTTATAGAAATTATTGATCTCTCATGCTTCACTTATATTATTTTGAGAGTCTTTTAGAACAGCATGGTAATTTTCTTTGGTTATGAAATTAGTCCTAATATGATAGGCATCCAAGATGGGTATAATAAAAACTTTCATATAAAGTGCATTGAATACTATGAGAAGTTTGATACTTGATGATTGTTTTGAGATATGAATATGGTGATATTAGAGTCATGCTAGTGAGTAGTTGTGAATTTGAGAAATACCTGTGTTAAAGTTTTTGATTCCCGTAGCATGCACGTATGGTGAACCGTGATGTGATGAAGTCGGAGCATGATTTATTTATTGATTGTCTTCCTTATGAGTGGCGGTCGAGGACGAGCAATGGCCTTTTCCTACCAACCTATCCCCCCTAGGAGCATGCGCATAGTACTTCGTTTTGATAACTAATAGATTTTTGCAATAAGTATGTGAGTTCTTTATGACTAATGTTGAGTCCATGGATTATACGCACTCTCACCCTTCCACCATTGCTAGCCTCTCTTGTGTCGCGCAACTTTCACCGGTACCATAACACCCACCATTACCTTCCTCAAAACAGCCACCATACCTACCTATTATGGCATTTCCATAGCCACTCCGAGATAAATTGCCATGCAACTTTCCACCGTTCTGTTTATTATGACACTCTTCATCATTGTCATATTGCTTTGCATGATCAGGTAGTTGACATCGTATTTGTGGCAAAGCCACCATTCATAATTCTTTCATACATGTCACTCTTGATTCATTACACATCCCGGTACACCGCCAGAGGCATTCACATAGAGTCATATCTTGTTCTAAGTATCGAGTTGTAATTCTTGAGTTGTAAGTAAATAAAAGTGTGATGATCATCATTATTAGACCATTGTCCCATGTGAAGAAAGGATGATGGAGACTATGATTCCCCCACAAGTTGGGGTGAGACTCCAGACGAAATAAAAAGAGAAAAAAAGAGGCCATAAAAAGGAGAAAAGGCCCAAATAAAAAAAGAAAAAAATGATGAGAGAAAAAGAGAGAAGGGACAATGCTACTATCCTTTTACCACACTTGTGCTTCAAAGTTGCACCATGATCTTCATGATAGAGAGTCTCCTGTGTTGTCACTTTCATATACTAGTGGGAATCTTTCATTATAGAACTTGGCTTCTACTCCCTCCGTTCCGAATTACTTGTCTTAGATTTGTCTAGATACGGAGGTATCTAGCACTAAAATGAGTCTAGATACATCCGTATCTAGACAAATCCAAGAAAAGTAATTCGGAACAGAGGGAGTATATTCCAATGATGGGCTTCCTCAAAATGCCCTAGGTCTTCGTGAGCAAGCGAGTTGGATGCACACCCACTTAGTTTCTTTTTGAGCTTTCATACACTTATAGCTCTAGTGCACCCGTTGTATGGCAATCCCTACTCACTCACATTGATATCTATTGATGGGCATCTCCATAGCCCGTCGATATGCCTAGTTGATGTGAGACTGTCTCCTCCTTTTTGTCTTCTCCACAACCACCATTCTATTCCACCTATAGTGCTATGTCCATGGCTCACGCTCATGTATTGCGTGAAGATTGAAAAAGTTTGAGAACATCAAAAGTATAAAACAATTGATTGGCTTGTCATCAGGGTTGTGCATGATTTAAATATTTTGTGTGATGAAGATAGAGCATAGCCAGACTATATGATTTTGTAGGGATAGCTTTCTTTGGCCATGTTATTTTGAGAAGACATGATTACTTGGTTAGTATGCTTGAAGTATTATTGTTTTTATGTCAATACTAAACTTTTGCTTTGAATCTTATGGATCTGAATATTCATGCCACAATAAAGAAATTTACATTGATAATTATGTTAGGTAGCATTCCAAATCAAAAATTCCGTTTTTATCATTTACCTACTCGAGGACGAGCAGGAATTAAGCTTGGGGATGCTTGATACGTGTCCAATGTATCTATAATTTTTTTATTGTTCCATTCTATTATATTATCCATCTAGGATGTTGTATATGCATTTATATGATATTTTATATGATTTTTGGGACTAACCTATTAACCTAGAGCCCATTGCCAGTTTCTATTTTTTTCCTTGTTTTTGAGTTTTACAGAAAAGGAATACCAAACGGAGTCCAATTGGCGTGCCAATTTTTGATGATTTTTTATGGACCAAAAGAAGCCCTCGGAGTAAAAGAGTTGGGCCAGAAGAGTCCTGGGCCATCCATGAGGGTGGGGGGCGCGCCCTACCCCCCCGGGCGTGCCTCCCTATCTCTTGGATGACTCGGGCACCTCCCTGACTTGTTCCCGATGCCAAAAATTCCTATAAATACTGAAACCTCCAGAAAATAATCTAGATCGGGAGTTCCGCAGCCACAAGCCTCTTTAGCCATCGAAAACCAATCTAGACCCGTTCCGGCACCCTGTCGGAGGGGGGAATCCCTCTCCGGTGGCCATCTTCATCATCCTGGTGCTCTCCATGATGAGGAGGGAGTAGTTCACCCTCGGGGCAGAGGGTATGTACCAGTAGCTATGTGTTTGATCTCTCTCTCTCTCTCTCTCTCTCTCTCTCGTGTTCTTGATTCAGCACGATCTTGATGTATCGCGAGCTTTGCTATTATATTTGGATCTTATGATGTTTCCCCCCCTCTATTTCCTTGTGATGAATTGAGTTTTCCTTTTGAAGTTATCTTATTGGATTGAGTCTTTAAGGATTTGAGAACACTTGATGTATGTCTTGCATGTGCTTATCTGTGGTGACAATGGGATATTCACGTGATCCACTTGATGTTTGTCACTGGTATAGCGAGCTCCTAAACAAATGGTTTAAAACCCCTTTCCGCGATGGCATTTGGAACCGTCGCCAAGTGAGTGTGGGCGATAGGGGGGTCCTTCCCACACGACCCAGAAATCGTCGGGGATAGGCCCTCGTGGGACCCAGGCTGGGGCCATGTGTGATCGAGCGAGGCATGGAAACCCAATCATTTCCATATGTATGTACATCCCACATGGTGAATCCCAGAAATCATTTCCATAGGTATGTACGTCCCACACGGTGAATCCCAGAAATCATTTCTGTAGGTATGTACATCCCACACGGTGAATCCCAGAAATCATTTCCATAGGTATGTTCATCCCACACGGTGAATCCCCAAAATCATTTTCGTAGGTATGTACATCCCACACGGTGAATCCCTGAAAATAATTTCCGTAGTTATGTACATCCCACACAGTTCTTTGTGTGGAAACGTGTGTGCAAGGTGGCCTAACGCAAACAGTTCACTGCCGGAAGCCGTGTGTGATTGTTAGTTGATCGAACACGCCTACTTTCTAGAAATCGTGCGGGTTGTTTGAGTTCATCGCCCACGGTTCTGTCTGAGTAACCGTTTGCAATAGAAAACCCCAATAAGCAGGGTAATTAGCCTATTATTGATAATCCATGTACTAATCAAACTTATATTTCTTATGAAACATGCCAGATATTTCATAGCCGTATAAAAGCAACCATGATTTCATAATCGAATTACATCAGATAGCCTCGGCACTTAGTTACGCCTTTACACAACAACACCAAGTTTCACATGCAGCATCAAAAACCTTTGGAAAGTAGCATCATTCACGGTAAATAGACAGATGAATCTCATCTGGGAAACTGCAGAAGCGGAAGGCAAATATTGAGCCTTCAGTGATGTTGAATGTCCTTGCAACTTTAGGCCAGTGGCTATGGATAATTGCCCGCCCAACCTTCGTCCTCTTCAGCAAGACTTCAATATTTTACCGTGGGTGTTGAATGAATACCATCCTCGCCTCTTGACCATGCAGGCGGTTTGAGAGGTAATCATCGGTGAACTGCTTTGAAAAGTACTGAAAACAAAGCTATGCATAAATCGCCGTTGTAAATTTTGAAATGGCGCAAGGGGTAAAAACAAGGTAAAAGAGTTGGTACCATCCTATAGTTGACTGATGTCTTCTTCATTGTGCAAACCAAGATCTTGCTATTATTCATCGCAAGTTTCTTCATCATAACAATCTTTCTGAGTTTCTTGACTTGACTGATATTCGTGGACATCTCATTTCCCCATATGCAAAATGGGTCGAACAGTGGGTCTAAGCCTCTGACAGCAGGACCTACATGCACAAGACCAAATTGTAAGAAACCTAAATATTAGAATGATTCATGCAACTGCACAATAATGTGCTATTAGCCAAAGGACTCTGCTTGAACAAACCTCGATGGTAAACCGCAGTGTCTCCCAATCTTTCCATGCAACACACATAAGGAAGATCTTGATCAGGTTAACTGAGAGTTGCCATACTATCAGTAGAATATGTATTGAGTACATCCAAATTCGATTGGTTTCACATGCATAACAATAAAAAATTGTACCCACAACAAATGAAAATCAAATTGCAGAACTGAACCAAACAGTTAAATGGACAGCAGACCAAATGAACCAAAATAGTTAACTGAGCACGACATTGCAGAATAGAAACATGTACTAGAAGATAAGACAGTTAACAAAACAAAGAATGCTTGAGAATAGTACTACGAAATGTAGCAACTGTTGGACCAAAGTGTTAAATGAACATTACATTTCAGAGGACCAAACTGTTAACTGAACATCAGATTGCATATTAACATTACAGAGGACAAATCACTAGAAGGCACTCGCGGTGGCCTCGAGAAAACATCACGAACCATATTTTAAAGTAGACAACCGCGTGGCGGTGTCGACGGTGGCCTCGAAGATGAGTTGCTCCTCCAAGATCTGGCGGTCGACACGCATGTCAGCCATAGCAACCTCGTTCGCGCGTGCGACCGCATGCTACTCAGCTCCATGTTATACTCGCTTAAAATGGCTATGGTCGGCGCTTAATTGGAGGAGGGGGGCAGTGATTTCGGTGGAAGGTGTCGCTCCGTCAGTCGGGACATGTGGGACGGGAAAGGAGGAGGATGGTGTGGGTGGGGTGTGGATTACCTGACCATATCGACGAGGCCGCGCAGCAAGAAGAAGGGTCGGCAGCGAGGAGGTCGCGCAACAAGAAGAAGGGTCGCTGGAGAGGAGGTGGCGCTGCAAGAAGAAGGGTCGCCGGCGAGGAGGCGCTGCTGCAAGAAGAAGGGTAGCCAGCGAGGAGGCGGCGCTGCAAGAAGAAGGGTCACCGGCGAGGAGGCTGAGCTGCCAGTAAGCAGCAGTGAAGGTTTGAACTTGGAAAACAAGGAGGAACAATGGAAATGTGGCTTTTGGTAGGAGGGGGGGGCGGGGAAATAGATATTTTTGTGGTGGGAATTTTTTTTCGCTTGGTACCGCGAGAAACTGGCGCGCAAGTGTGGTTCAAGCGGGGGCGGTGGACTGTAGATGACGAAGCTTCCTGCGTAAGCCAGACAAGACGGTGCGCCAAGATATTTTGTATCACATCCCACACGATTCTTTCTAGCAAACTATTTGTGGTATACCCGATTTTTTCATTATGTTTTGAAAAACAAAATGGTGTTACAGAGGGAAAGGATGGTGTTTGAATTGCTAGAACATTTACGTACATTGAACATGCAACTAGTACATGAGTGTCATGTTTAAATTTAGAATTATTCCGGGTTCGTTTGGCATTTTTATGCATTAATTGAGTTTCTGGGCATTTAATGTGCATAATTAAAATTTGAACTACAAGCACATGCCCCAATGCACCAAAGTTTGCTGAAAAATCACATGTGTGTCTTTGGGTGAATTTATAGGTCCCATGCAAGAAATGGGAATAAAATTCAAACATCTGGGCATCGTGGCTCAGCCGGAAAGATTGAGAAACTTGGTTTTTTAATTCCTGTAATTCCAAAACATGCCTGAAAATCATGAAACTTGGCATGGTGTCATGACATGGCACCAACATGCTGCGGTAATTTTTTTGGCCGAATTGGGACAAGCTTTGGTGTAAGCTTCTTGCAAACCGGAGCTTCCCTCAAGAAGACTCTTGGTTCCGAGAGGGAACATGTCACCTTTGTGTGTGAAATGACATACGTACACTGCCTTCTCCCACCTTATTTTTTTACACAGCCAGATTAGACCAAAAGAAGTACCGTGCTAAATTTTGGAATTATTCCGGGCTCGTTTCGCCTTTTTTTATACATTAATTAAGTTTATGGGCATTTAATGTGCATAATTCAAATTGGAACTACAAGCACATGCTCCAGTGCACCAAAGTTGTTTGAAAAATCACATGTGTGTCCTTGGGTGAATTTCTAGGTTCCATGCAAGAGATGGGAGTGAAATTCAAACATCTGGGCATCGTGGCTCGGCCGAAAAGATTGAAAAACATGGTTTTTTAATTCCTGTAATTCTAAAACACGCCTGAAAATCATGAAACTTGGCATGGTGTCATGAAATGGCACCAACATGCTGCGGTAATATTTTTGGCCGAATTGGGACAAGTTTTGGTGTAAGGTTCTTGCAAACCGGAGCTTCCCTCAAGAAGGCTCGTGGTTCCGAGAGGGAACGTGTCACCTCCGTGTGCGAAATGACATACATTGCCTTCTCCCGCCTTATTTTTTACACAACCAGATTAGACCAAATAGAAGTACCGTGGTAAATTTTGGAATTATTCTGGGCTCATTTCGCCTTTTTTATACATTAATTGAGTTTCTGGGCATTTAATGTGCATAGTTCAAATTTGAACTACAAGCACATGCTTCAGTGCACCAAAGTTGTTTGAAAAATCACATGTGTGTCCTTGGGTGAATTTCTAGGTCCCATGCAAGAGATGGGAGTGAAATTCAAACATCTGGGCGTCGTGGCTCGGCCGGAAATATTGAGAAACTTGGTTTTTAATTCCTGTAATTCCAAAACACGCCTAAAAATCATGAAACTTGGCATGGTGTCATGACATGGCACCAACATGCTGCGGTAATATTTTTGGCCGAATTGGGACAAGCTTTGGTGTAAGGTTCTTGCAAACCGGAGCTTCCCTCTAGAAGACTCGTGGTTCCAAGAGGGAACGTGTCACCTCCGTGTGCGAAACGACATACGTACACTACCTTCTCACGCCTTATTTTTTTACACAGCCAGATTAGACCAAATAGAAGTACCGTGCTAAAATTTGGAATTATTTCAGGTTCGGTTGGCCTTTTTTATACATTAATTGAGTTTCTGGGCATTTAATGTGCATAATTCAAATTTGAACTACAAGCACATGCTCCAGTGCACCAAAGTTGTTTAAAAAATCACATGTGTGTCCTTGGGTGAATTTCTAGGTCCCATGCAAGAGATGGGAGTGAAATTCAAACATTTGGGCATCGTGGCTCGGCCGGAAAGATTGAGAAACTTGGTTTTTTAATTCCTGTAATTCCAAAACACGCCTGAAAATCATGAAACTTGGCATGGTCTCATGACATGGCACCAACAAGCTGTGGTAATTTTTCTGTCCGACTTGCGAAGGCCCACACATTAACAATCAACAAAGTCATTTTGTAACAAGTGCTGTCACATTACAAATCCGAAACACAAGTATTATTGAAACCGTGGGCGTTCTACTTACCAATTACGTGCGGCCACGTGTCCCCTTTTTATTGGCTAGGAGGTGCCGTGCGGGATAGCTATTTGAGTACGGGAGGCGTGCGATCAGACCCCTGCGCGTGCTCATTAGGAGAAGAGCCCTTTGACCACTACCCGCCGCACACCTCCCTCCCAACATCTCCATTAATGGCGCTCAAGCACCTGTTCTACGACATGGCTATATGTCTTACTGGACTGAGATTTAAGAGAGAAAAATGAAAATCTGAAAATAAAGTTTTGCATGGATCTTGATGTAAGATCCGACGGACCTATATAGCATCGACTGTGACTTATAGCAAGCATGATGAATATAAGGACGATGATAGTGGATAATAATTGTCTTACATATTTAGAAACATAATTAAAAAAATCCATATGCGGCAACGCCTGAAATACACAAGGGCAAAAGAAGAAGGAAGACAACGATCTGGCTCACTGATCTCTACTTTCTTGATGCGTTGCTGCAGGCCGCGGGAACTAGTCTCCGCGGCGAGCGGCGACGAGCTCTTTCTTGTCCTCAAGATGCCGATTGAGAGCATCCACAGATTCCTCCACCAGCCTTGTGCCCTCGATGCATAGCTTGTTATTCTCATCCATAAGTTTCTCGACGATGACGCCGGTCCTCTTCAACAAGGCAGTGGTCTACTCCCAATGCTCCGCGCTTCCGATGATCTTTGCCCTCAGTAGGTAGAGCTCGGCCCGGAGCTTCACATTGCTCTCATTTAGTTGCCGGATGACATCGGTAGACTGTTCAAACGAGGCTTGTAGGTCATCCTGCAACCTCGCCCACCTAGAGATCTGATCCATCTGCCTATGGACGAGGGCACGCATGCGCATGTAAGAGTCCTCGCCTGTCCACGAGGCATTTTCCCAGGCCGCCGCGGCAAGGGAGGACATCTCTACTGCATTCGCAACGTGGTGGGACATCTCTTCTGCTTCTGCGGCACGGCCGGACTAGTCTGCTGCATCGACGGCGCGACGGGTCCTCCGTGCTGCTTCGGTGGCATGGCGAGACCTCTTTGCTGCTACGGCCGTGCGGCGGGACATGTTGGCTACTATCGCGGCGAGGCAGTACATCTCTCATGCTCCCGCTTCCAGGCTCGCCTCTCCCTGGTCACAATCTCTCGACCCAGAACTCACGCTGGCAATGGCGGACGCAAGGGAACGATGATGAATGACTTGTTTGTTTGTTTTTGACCTTTTGTGGATGAGGAGTTGAGGAGGAATGTGCAGTCATCTTGGAGTAGGATTTATAACTGCGTAGTAATATGCTCCTAAGTGGGAAACTGTTTAGGTTTTGATCGGTGTGAACAGGTTTGCAATTTGGAATGTGACGGGACGCATGCTCAAAATTTACTGACGGTTATAAGTGCGACACTATTCCCAGAAGGCGTAACATGGGCACATACGCCTTCTCGGCCGAGTACGTGGCGTTTGAACCATAGGGTGCACCGCAATAGGCAATGTCAGCACACATCTTTTAATTAGAATGGGTGTGCCCATCTAGCGCACACATGTTGATCTATCTAACTGTTTCAGTTTGTTGTGGCTAATCGCAAACAGTTCATCCATGTGAAGTGTATGCCATCAATCGTAGACACTTTGATCTGGCTTACCCGTTTCTGTTCTATTGCGTAATCGCAAACAATTAATCCTTCTGAAGCGTATGCCCTCAATCACACACACCTTGATCTGGCTGACCGTTTCTTTTGTGTTGCCTAATCACAAACAGTTCATCCGAGTGAACCGTATGCTATATATCACACACACCTTCATCTGGCTGCCCATTTCTTTTGTGTTGCCTAATCACAAATAGTTCATCCGAGTGAACCGTATGCTCTATATCACACACACCTTCATTAGGCTGGCCGTTTCTTTTGTTCCGCCTCATCGCAAACAGTTCATTGGACTGAACCGTATGCCCTAGATCGCACACGGAACTAAAATTTGAACCGTGTTTGATGCATCCTCCATCGCAAACGTTTTCACCTTTTTTGACGGTTTTCATACACCACCGTTTGCGATTATGGCATCGCACACAGTTTCTCGAAGGGTCTCTGATCGTAGTGTCACATTAGCAGCATCCTGCAGTAGTGTGTTTTGGTGATCAACTTGCGAGTTACGTGACCTCGTGAACTTATGCATAGGGATTGGCACACATTTTCGTCTTGACTCTCTGGTAGAAACTTTGGGGCACTCTTTGAAGTTCTTTCTGTTGGTTGAATAGATGAATCTGAGATTGTGTGATGCATATCATATAATCATACCCGTGAATACTTGAGGTGACATTGGAGTATCTAGGTGACATTAGGGTTTTGGTTGATTTGTGTCTTAAGGTGTTATTCTAGTACAAACTCTAGGATAGATTGAACGGAAAGAATAGCTTCGTGTTATTTTACTACGGACTCTTGAATAGATCGACCAGAAAGGATAACTTTGAGGTGGTTTCGTACCCTACAATAATCTCTTCGTTTGTTCTCCGCTAATAGTGACTTTTGAGTGACTCTTTGTTGCATGTTGAGGGATAGTTATATGATCCAATTATGTTATTATTGTTGAGATAACTTGCACTAGTGAAAGTATGAACCCTAGGCCTTGTTTCCTAGCATTGCAATACCATTTACGCTGACTGTCGGTGTCAAAACCGGCGGATCTCGGGTAGGGGGTCCCGAACTGTGTGTCTAGGCCGGATGATAATAGGAGGCAAGGGACACGAAGTTTTACCCAGGTTCGGGCCCTCTTGATGGAGGTAAAACCCTACATCCTGCTTGATTAATATTGATGATATGGGTAGTACAAGAGTAGATCTACCACGAGATCGGAGAGGCTAAACCCTAGAAGCTAGCCTATGGTATGATTGTTGTTCTGTATGTTGTCCTACGGACTAAAACCCTCCAGTTTATATAGACACCGGAGAGGGTTAGGGTTACACAAAGTCGGTTAAAATGGTAGGAGATCTACATATCCATATCGCCAAGCTTGCCTTCCACGCCAAGGAAAGTCCCTTCCGGACACGGGACGAAGTCTTCAATCTTGTATCTTCATAGTCCAGGAGTCCGGCTGAAGGTATAGTCCGGCCATCGGGACACCCACTAATCCAGGACTCCTTCAGTAGCCCCTGAACCAGGCTTCAATGACGACGAGTCCGGCGCGCAGATTGTCTTCGGCATTGCAAGGCGGGTTCCTCCTCCAAGTACTTCATAGAAGATTTTGAACACAAAGATAGTGTCCGGCTCTGCAAAATAAGTTTCCATATATTGCCATAGAGAGAATAATATTTACACAAATCTAATCTGCTGACGTATTCCGTAGTGTGACATCGCACCACGGCCAAGCCTTTATTCGAATCGTTTTATTATCCCACCTCACCGCGTCATGCGAGGTGGTTTCCTTGGCACGTCTTGTTAAAGCAGAGATCGTGTCCCCTTATTCCGGGATTCTCATCAATACGTGCGTGGGTAACGCAACTGCTTCTAGGACTCCTAGACTATAGGCAAGTCCAAACGGCCACGGAGAGGACGCTTGATATTCACCCTCTTTATAAAGGGACAAAGCTTTTATTTTTCCCTCCCGTGCTCAATCGAATCCTTCCCCCACCTCAAGCTCAAACACCCAAAGTTCAAGTCAGGTGCTCCGAACCTTCAATCATGTCCGGATCTAGCCTTCAAGGATGATGGGTGCCTTCCTCCGTCACGGAAGAAGACATCAAAAAGTTGAGGGAGGCCAGATATCTGACCGCCGAGGTTTTGCATCGGCTGCCTGCCCGAGGGCAGGCCGTCCCCTCCCCCGAACCCAATGAGAACGTCGTGTTCGTCTCCCACTTCCTCCGAGGTCTAGGCCTTGCTCTGGATCCTTTTGTCAGGGGTTTGATGTTTTATTACGGGCTAGATTTCCATGATCTAGCTCCGGACTCCTTTCTTCATATCACGACATTTATTGTCGTGTGTGAGGCCTTCCTCCGGGTTACCCCTCACTTTGGCCTGTGGCTCAAGACCTTTGAAGTAAAGCCGAAGATGATCAAGGGGCAACATGCAGCATGTGGAGGTGCCTCAATATGCAAGATGACGGGAGCTCCATGGCCCAAAGGTTCCATTCCAGAGGTGTCCGAATTGTGGCAACAGGAGTGGTTCTACATCACGGCTCCTAGAAGTGCCAAGTGGGCGGCCTCCCCTGCTTTCCGCTCGGGCCCTCCACCACAACTGATGTCATGGATCAGCAGAGGTCTGAGCTGGGGTCCATCCAAGGACATGCCTATACTGCAAAGCCGCATTCGATATCTCTTCAATGGAGATTTTAGTTTGGTTGCGGTAATACAAGTTATGCTGGTTCATCAAGTCCAGCCTTGCAAACGCCGGCCCCTTCGCTTGTGGGAGTTCAATCCTGAGGGACCGCGTGCCATTCAAAATTTCCTCGGCCTGACGCACGAGGAGATGTACAAGTCATTCTTCGGACCTCAGGTAGAGTGTCCGGAAATCACCGAGGACGTGGGCCTGAGCAGTAACCGCGCCGCCGAACAGGTAAGGAATCTTCCGGCCGAACATACTATCTCTCATTTGTTACGAAGTTATTTCTAAGAGCTCGCTTTTTGACCAGGACTGGCTAACAAAGGCGAAGTTGATTCGGTGTTCGGCCCCCCTCCCTGAGGGTTTGGACAATCCGGTATTGGAAAAGATGCTCCAGGTCGCACCTTGCCCGGAGCCCTTGAAGGAAGATACTGGGGAGGATAATACGGGCAGACGCGGGCCCCCAACGCTGCCCATTCTAACCGAGGGAGTGAGCGTCTCCATGAAGGAAGACGACTGGAGGAGGAAAAGGACTGCGCCCGGGGATTTGGACGCCGAAGCTTCCAAACGGGAGAAGAAGTCTCCCACAGAGGGTCCTACCTTGGGGGTGCTTTTGCCGCACAAAGTCCGCGGGGGGATCAATTCTCCAGCGAGTCGTAAGTGACCCAAAATACTTTAATAGTGTAGGTATGCCATCTTTTTCTTCTGAGAAAATAACCACCGCATATATCTTTGCAGTTCGGGCCTTAGCCCCTCTCAAATGAGCTCGTCTTCGGGGGATCTTCTTCCAGAGATGATGGAGAGCGAAACGCCTCCTCCGGACTCCTCCACTCCGGAAGCGGGCGACCATGAAGTGTCGTCGCGGAGGGCCTCTCCGAGTCCGGTGAGGCCAGAAGATAATCCCATTGACCCCCGAAGCTCCCAGTGTCCGGCTCCCGAAGAGAGCGGAAAAAAGAGTCCGGCACCGTATGGTGTGCGATCGGATGTTCTGAGGGAGTTGGTGGGGCGAGCGGCCATCTCAGATGAACACCGTGTGCTGATGAATACGGTGATGGAGAGAATCTCGTCCGCCAAAAGCGGATTGCATGAAGCTTTTATGAGTCTACTGGCAGGCTTTAAGGTACGTAAAATAATGTATGATAGTCCTGCACATGCTAGGTGTGCCCTGTGTAGATAGTAGCCCCTGAGACTCTGGTTGTCGTCGGAAATGACGACGAACAGAGGATCATATTCCCAGGTAATAACCATACTGCCTCTATGTGCTGGTGATGGAAGCTCTGGTGGCTGGCCGGACTAGCGAGTTTGCCCATTTAAAACGGCAGTTGGATGCGGCAGGCGCCGACATCGAGCTTGTTAACAAAAGGCTTGACGAGGCACAGGGTAAGTGTCATTATCTGGTAAACGCCACATAGTAAGAGCAGTATGATGCCAGTATCTTTAATATGTTGTGACTGCAGATGGAGCTGCCACTGTTGAAGCCTTGCGGGCAGAACTTGCCTGAGCCAAGGAACAAGCTAGGTTTGGTAATGCGGCTGCTTTGAAGGCGGCCGAAGAGTTGAAAGCCGAGAAGGCCACGCATGGAGAGAGCCGAGATAAGATGGCCAAGATGGCCATAGAATTAAAAGCCGCCGCCGACCGTTGCCGGGTTCTTGAAAAGGAAAACCTAGCGAAGGCATCGGACCTTGAGAAGGCTGCTGCGATGAGAAAAGACATCTGCTCTGCTATGAGGACGAAGAAGGAGGAGCTGCGGGAAGCCGGGGATATTGTAGGTGCAAAATCCTTTATGTTGCGGAGAAAGTTCGGAGATCCACGGTATGCTTCTCTGGATCGGCTGTGGAGTTCGGAGGATGTGTATATGGATTTGGCGGCGAGCGCTGCCGATGCGGCCAAGTACTTCCAGGGTCAGACAGACCGTGAAGTGGACCAGCTGTTTTGGACACAATTCCATTCTCCCGAGCGTCCGCTTTCATTGACTAACCAATTAGCCGAATGGGCCGAACTGAATAGGTTGTCCGGACTCGCCATGAGGTCTGTTGTGGATCAGCTATGGCCGGAAAGGCCAAAACCGAATAGCTATTTCAGCTTGGTGCAGCAACTCCTTGACGTGGTGCCGCGCATTGATGTGATGAAGAGGTCGGCGTGCATAGAGGGCTCACGGATGGCCTTTGCCCGTGTTAAAGCATACTGGGCGGAGATGGATGCTACCACTGTTGCAGCGCGGGATTCGGCCATAGGCCGAATGGCTGCTGAGCACTACTTTGAAGAAGTTCTTGAGGGTGCTCGTTTGATAGAGACCCAGTGCTCAAAAAATATTATGTTTGAGTGATATGTAATCTCATTGTAAGAAAAATGCTTTTATAAATTTTTTATAAGGCTATTTTTATACTTTTTCCTGAAAGTAATATGATGCCTCCTGGGCGGCCGTTTATGTATACACGTGTATAACCTGAAAGATTGCAGCCGTCGGCTTCAACCCCCACGCATATAATGCGAGGTGCTCGCAAAAACACGCGTTCACACTTAACCCAACGTCTTGGTCCTATTAAGGAGGTGATAGCGGAGCGAGCGAGGCAACCGGACTATAATGCTTTAGCACTTTCACTTAGCCATAGGAGTTTGACAGTGGGGCTACTAGATAGCCCCTGGTGGCTCCGCACTCTCCCGATCCCGGGGTGCGTATATGCCTGGCCGGAAAATGACCCTTCGTTAAGGCGGAGGAATTCTAACATTCCAATAGGTCATCGAGTGGTTGACCAGTCTCATGCTATATCATGACAGTCAGTTTTCGGCTTTCTCTACTGAGGTGCTCGTCCGGATGAACCGGGACACAATCGCAGTAGTTCTCCTGGTGCTACCTTAGCCGGTAAAGCAGAACGTAAGGCACAAAAACACAGGAGCCGGGCAAACCCAACATTTGACAAAAGACAATGATTCGGAGCTGATGCATATAGGGCCAAACTCGCGACGCCGAACACTCCCTAAGGTATTTGGTCTTTGTGGTATAAACCGGGCCTAAATAATGGCCTTTGTAAGAAGCCCCTTGTGTCCAGGTACGTGCATTGTTCTGGCGTGGCCACATGTCAAGACATCAACATCCTTCTAAACGGTGGATATGTATCAACAAGAGACAGTAAAAAAGGTTTACGCAGGGTCTTAATCTAAAAAGAATCCTTAGAGCGGGTCCCTGCTGCACTTTTGCGCCTGTGTCTCCGTTGTGCCGTATCCTGGACGGGTGTAGCACGATGATCGTCTATAAAAGAGAGGAATTTAGGTTAAAAAGTTGTCGTGCAAAAAGATAGTTTTTAAAGAAACCATGTATAATTCAAGATGAGAAAAAATTGCCACTTGTCTGCGCGCGTTGATCCCCTTGTATTGAAAAATAGGGGTGTGACCATTTATTCGGTATAAATAGTGGCGCCAGACTTGATCTGGTCCGGGCGCCTTTAGTGTGCGGCTGCCAAGGCAGCCGCACTCTCTTCGGCGCGCAGAGATCGCTTGATATTTCCGTTCACTGAAATGATGCCACGTGGACCGGGCTCTTGAGTGTGAGGGAGGCGTAGTGTGGTATTGCATTAAAGCGAGCGAAAGCTTCGCGTTCGAGCAGTGCTTGATAGCCACTTTGGAACGGAGCGATGTGGAAGGTTAAATGCTCGCGACGGAAGTTATCAGGGGAGCCGAATATAACTTGTAGCAGGAGGGAGCCCGTACAACGAGCCCCTGGGCCTGGCGTTACTCCTTTAAAGGTAGTATTGCTATGGCGAATTTTTGTTGGGTCTAACCCCATCCCGCGGATTGTATCCTGATATATTAGGTTTAGATTGCTGCCACCGTCCATCAGGACTCGTGTGAAGTGATATCCGCCAATTATTGGGTCTAATACCAGGGCAGCCTATCCTGCGTGTCGGATACTTGCTGAGTAATCGCGATGGTCGAAAGTGATCGGTTGAGACGACTAGTGGCAGGACTTCGCGGTGATAGGCACTTGGGTATGTTTTCCTGGGAGTGCCGCGTTGTTTTTTCCCTTGATCACGTGTAACACGTTTACTGTTTTGACTTCTAGTGGAAATTTCTTTTGTTCCCCAGTGTCTTGCTTGGGAGGCTCGTCCTCGTCTTCATTTGGTGTATCCTCCCCCTTGTCTACGGCGTTGAGCTTGCCGGACTGCTTGAAGACCCAACATTCTCTGTGGGTATGATTAGCAGGTTTACCAGGGGTACTATGGATCTGACATACTTGGTCCAGAATTTTGTTGAGGCTGGACAGTTCATGTCTGGTGCCTTTAGAGGGCGGCTTTTGCTGACCTGGCCGAGAGCTTTTGAATACGGCGTTTACTGCCGTGCCCTTCGTGATGTCTTCTTTATTCCGGCGTTTGTTATTGTTGTTGCGCCGTGATTTCCCGTTTCCATCTCTAACTTCAGATGTACTGGGGTCGCTGGTGCTGCATCTAGCTAACCAGCTATCCTCACCCGCGCAAAAGCGGGTCATGAGGCTTGTTAATGCGGCCATCGTTCTCGGCTTATTTTGGCCGAGGTATCTGGCGAGCCATTCGTCATGGACGCTATGCTTAAAAGCTGCCAAGGCTTCGGCGTCCGGACAGTCGACAATCTGGTTCTTTTTAGTAAGAAACCTGTTCCAAAGCTTTCGGGCTGACTCTCCGGGCTGTTGAGTTATATGACTCAAATCGTCCGCATCCGGAGGTCGGACATAAGTCCCTTGAAAATTTGCCCGAAAGGCGTCTTCAAGCTCTTCCCAACTTCCAATGGATCTTTCAGGGAGGCCCTTAAGCCAGTGACGAGCTGGCCCTTTGAGCTTGAGGGGTAAGTACTTGATGGCGTGGAGATCATCTCCTCGAGCCATATGGATATGAAGGATGTAGTCCTCAATCCAGACCCCAGGGTCTGTTGTTCCGTCGTATGTCTCTATGTTTACGGGTTTGAATCCCTCTGGAAATTCATGGTCCAGCACCTCATCGATGAAACATAGGGGGTGTGCGGTACCCCTGTAGCTAGGTGTACCGCATTGTTCAGATGTTTGTTGTGTTGCATTGTATGCTGGGGCGCGCTTGCGTGGTCCATAGATGGATCTTGTTGCGCCGTCCTTTGGGTGCGAGCCCTCGCATGGGTCGCGTGTTGTATTGTGAGTGGCGTTGTACGCCGCTCTGTGTTGGCAGAAGGGCCGTCTATCCGGCCAGGTGGCTGCTTTGATATTTGGTTGGGTCTGAGGCCTCCTCATCGAATTCAGGTAGCAGCTTCCCCTTTGGGTAGCTCTTGGAGGGGTGATTGTTGCTGTACCTCGCTGCTGTGTTGAGTATTTTACTCCATCTGATTTGGAGTGTGTCTTGCGCAGCCTTGAGCCTTTCCTTCTGCTTTTTAAGACTCCTCGCGGTGGCAACAAGCCTTTTACGGGCATTCTGCTGCTCCGGGTGCCTGTCCGGCGTTATGTCGTCCGGACTATTATCCTTGATAGCATTTGTTTGTTCGGCTTGATTATCCGGATTGCCTTTGTCCGGCAGCGGTTCGCCCTGCTCCAGTGCTGGGTTTGTGTGATCGTTGTTTCTGTCAAGGCGGGATTTGGGGCGGCGCTTGCATTGCCACTTTGACTGCTTCTCGAGGGAACAAGCCTTCGGTGCGTCCTTGCGCTCCTCGTCGTCATCTTTTGGTGCGTCCACCATGTATACGTCATATGACGAGGTGGCTTTCCAGGGCCCAATAGGCTCTGGTTCTTCATCGTCTCCTTCATCGGCGTCCATACCGTCGATGTCTTCGGAGTCGAAGTCGAGCATGTCGGTTAAATTGTCGACAGTGGCTACAAAGTGGGTGGTGGGTGGGCTTTGAATTTCTTCATCGTCCATATCCCAACCTTGATGACCGTAGTCCGGCCAGGGCTCTCCTGATAAAGAGAGAGACTTTAGTGTCTTCAGAATATCGCCAAAAGACGAGTGCTGAAAGATGTCCGTGGCAAAAAACTCCATGATCGGCACCCAATCGGATTCGATCGGCACGGGTGCGGAGGGTTCGGAGTCTGGAGAGGACTCCGGCTCCTTGGAGTCACGAGTCTCGCGGAGTGCGGGGCTGGTGTTTGGCTCGATCGCCGTTGGGATTGCTGCCCCCGAGGCGGCGTCCAACCACCCATCCTCGATCGGCGCGGTTGGCTCCGAATTAAGGGTCAAAGCCGATGCGGGTGCGGCCTCTAGGGACGGCAGAGCTAGATCATGCTCGTCGTGACAGTGCGGCGCGCTCGGCAGTGGCTCGAATCCGTCGAAGATCAAGTCCCCGCAGATGTCAGCCGTGTAGTTTAAACTTCCAAATCTGACCTGACGGCCAGGGGCATTGCTTTCGATCTGCTCCAGATGGCCAAGTGAATTGGCCCGCAGTGCGAAGCCGCCGAAGACGTAGATCTGTCCGAGGAGGAAGGTCTCACCCTGGACTGCATCGCTATCGATGATCGTAGGAGCCATCAAGCCTAACGGCGACGACACAGAGGAACTCTCAATGAAAGCACCAATGTCGGTGTCAAAACCGGCGGATCTCGGGTAGGGGGTCCTGAACTATGCGTCTAGGCCGGATGGTAACAGGAGGCAAGGGACACGAAGTTTTACCCAGGTTCGGGCCCTCTTGATGGAGGTAAAACCCTACGTCCTGCTTGATTAATATTGATGATATGGGTAGTACAAGAGTAGATCTACCACGAGATCGGAGAGGCTAAACCCTAGAAGCTAGCCTATGGTATGATTGTCGTTCTGTATGTTGTCCTACGGACTAAAACCCTCCGGTTTATATAGACACCGGAGAGGGTTAGGGTTACACAAAGTCGGTTACAATGGTAGGAGATCTACATATCCGTATCGCCAAGCTTGCCTTCCACGCCAAGGAAAGTCCCTTCCGGACACGGGACGAAGTCTTCAATCTTGTATCTTCATAGTCCAGGAGTCCGGCTGAAGGTATAGTCCGACCATCCGGACACCCCCTAATCCAGGACTCCCTCACTCACTTTTACCACTTGCTACCTTGCTGTTTTTATATTTTTAGATTTACAAAAAGCTATATCTACCATCCATATTGCACTTGTATCACCATCTCTTCGCCGAACTAGTGCACCTATACAATTTACCATTGTATTGGGTGTGTTGGGGACACAAGAGACTCTTTGTTATTTGGTTGCAGGGTTGTTTGAGAGAGACCATCTT
This sequence comes from Triticum urartu, assembly GCF_056163025.1. Lineage (NCBI taxonomy): Eukaryota > Viridiplantae > Streptophyta > Magnoliopsida > Poales > Poaceae > Triticum > Triticum urartu. The sequence continues at coordinate 504,027,849 of NC_141873.1, read as the reverse complement.
CATCCTACGCCTCCCACGGATTTGTAAACCTTAGGTCATCCACTTGAGGGAAATTTGCTACTGTCCTACAAACCTCTGCACTTGGAGGCCCAACAATGTCTACAAGAAGAAGGTTGTGTAGTAGACATCAGTACCATTGATCGAAAAAAATCAAGTACACGTGTGCATTTTTTGGAGACGGGATCTGCCAACTTTCTTTTTCCTCGCACACGAGTATTTTACGCACTTCGTCTGCGTTGTTTGTTTCCCCCACCCAAGTTTCAAGTTTCGCACTGAAATTCTCATTAGGCGCGCGATTTTAGAATTTATTCCTCCAATCACATCCCCTTCCCCTCAGTATCCCCCCTCGCTCACGCCTTCCCCTACCGGCATCTCAAACCGCCACCGCCGCAACCACAGCTTCAACCACATCTACGTTCTGCTCGGATCCAGTCAGGTAACCCACCGATCTATATCATGCCCCCAGCCTGATTGCTTAAATGGTGCCTGTGAAACATCCTCATGCCTCCAAATCCCTCCCCCACCAGGAGCTGATGGCAGTCCATGGCGCGATGGCCGTTGTGCATGTTGACCCAGAGGAACACCTCGCCTCCGCCTCCGCCGCCGACATGGTGCAGGCTCTGGCCCAGATGAAGTCCCCCAGTGACTACCCCCCAGGACTTAACAGGTAAGATCTGACCAGCTAAATCTTACCAATACCACTTTGCAACGGCTATGATTTGTACGGTTGATGTATTAAGCATGTTCGTGCCTTGTTTATTTCAGTACTGCACACCGTGTGATGTTCAAATATTACCGTGTCCAGCTCAATTTCACCAATACCAGCAACAAACTTACAATACATGACTCGTGATATTACTAGAGATGCTTCCCATTTGCTATTTTTAGGGGATGCTAACCCTGTTGTACTTAACATTCCTGTCCATGTACTTACGGAGGGTCATAACGGCTGATGCTTTTGTTTACCATCGAGGTGAGCTGCATCCATGTATTACATATTTCACATAATTTGTGCAATTGCAGTTTAACTTCTACCATATACTAGTTGCCTGTAGGTACACATGTTAGTGGCACTATGCACACTTCGACCCCGAGGAATAGCTCGCCTCTGCCGTTGCTGACTTTGGGCAAACTCTGGCCAAGATGAAGTGCCCCAGCAACTGCCTCTCAGGACTTACCAAGTATGTACTCTCCAGTTCATTCTTACCAATACCAGTTGTAATTAATGGCTATGTGCTACCTCTTGAGCATGCGTTGGTTTTCCCTTGAAGAGGAAAGGGTGATGCAACAAAGTAGCGTAAGTATTTCCCTCAGTTTTGAGAACCAAGGTATCAATCCAGTAGGAGACAATGCACAAGTCACCTAGTACCTACACAAACAATCAAGAACCTTGCAACCAACGTGATAAAGGGGTTGTTAATCCCTTCACGGTCACTCGCAAAAGTGAGATCTAATAGAGATAGTAAAATAAATATTTTTGGTATTTTTGTTGTATAGATTGGAAATTAAAGATTGCAAAATAGTAAATGAGATGCGATGTAAATAAAAGAGATGTAATATAATAGGAAAGAGACCCGGGGGCCATAGGTTTCACTAGTGGCTTCTCTCAAGATAGCATGTATTACGGTGGGTGAACAAAGTACTGCTAAGCAATTGATAGAAAAGCGCATAGTTATGAAGATATCTAAGGCAATGATCGTGAATATAGGCATCACGTCCGCGTCAAGTAGATTGAAACGATTCTACATCTACTACTATTACTCCACACATCGACCGCTATCCAGCATGCATCTAGAGTATTAAGTTCATAAGAATGGAGTAACACATTAAGCAAGATGACATGATGTAGAGGGATAAACTCAAACAATATGATATAAACCCCATCTTTTTATCCCCGATGGCAACAATACAATACGTGCCTTGCTGCCCCTACTGTCACTGGGAAAGGACACCGCAAGATTGAACCCAAAGCTAAGCACTTCTCCCATTGCAAGAAAGATCAATCTAGTAGGCCAAACTAAACCGATAATTCAAAGAGACTTGCAAAGATATCAAATCATGCATATAAGAATTCAGAGAAGAACCAAATAATATTCATAGATAATCTTGTTCATAAATCCACAATTCATCAGATCTCGACAAACACACCGCAAAAGAGTATTACATCGAATAGATCTCCAAGAACATCGAGGAGAACTTTGTATTGAGAATCAAAGAGAGAGAAGAAGCCATCTAGCTAATAACTATGGACCCAAAGGTCTATGGTAAACTACTCACGCTTCATCGGAGAGGCAACGGTGTTGATGTAGAAACCCTCCGTGATCGATTCCCCCTCTGGCAGATTGCCGGAAAAGGCCCCAAGATGGGATCTCACGGGTACAGAAGGTTGCGGCAGTGGAAAAGTGGTTTAGTGGCTCTCCCTGATGTTTCTAGGGTATAAGAGTATATATAGGAGAAAGAAGTGTGTCGGTGGAGCTATGAGGGGCCCACGAGGATGGGGGCGCGCCCTCCTGCCTCGTGGCTCCCTCGTGGAGTTACAGACTTCGACTCCAAGTCTTCTGGATTGCTTTTGGTCCAAGAAAGATCATCGCGAAGGTTTCATTCTGTTTGGACTCCGTTTGGTATTCATTTTCTGCAAAACTCTAAAATAGGCAAAAAAATAGAAACTGGCACTGGGCCTCCAGTTAATAGGTTAGTCCCAAAAATAATATAAAAGAGCATATTAAAGCCCATTAAACATCCAAAACAGATAATATAATAGCATGGAACAATAAAAATTATAGATATGTTGGAGACGTATCAAGCATCCCCAAGCTTAATTCCTGCTCGTTCTTGAGTAGGTAAATGAGAAAAACAGAATTTTTGATGTGGAATGCTACCTAACATAATTATCAATGTAATTTTCTTTATTTTCGCATGAATGTTCGGATTCGAAAGATTCAAGACAAAAGTTTAATATTGACATAAAAACAATAATACTTCAAGCATACTAACAAAGCAATCATGTCTTCTTAAAATAACATGGCGAAAGAAAGCTATCCTACAAAATCATATAGTCTGGCTATGCTCTATCTTCATCACACAAAATATTTAATCATGCACAACCCCGATGACAAGCCAAGCAATTGTTTCATGCTTTCGATGTTCTCAAACTTTTCAATCTTCACGCAATACATGAGCGTGAGCCATGGATATAGCACTATAGGTGGAATAGAGGGGTGGTTATGGAGGGGACAAAATGGAGAAGATAGTCTCACATCAACTAGGCATATCAACGAGATATGGAGATGCCCATCAATAGATATTAATGTGAGTGAGTGATACATCTCCAACGTATCTACTTTTCCAAACACTTTTGCCCTTGTTTTGGACTCTAACTTGCATGATTTGAATGGAACTAACCCGGACTGACGTTGTTTTCAGCAGAATTGCCATGGTGTTATTTTTGTGCAGAAATAAAAGTTCTCGGAATGACCTGAAAATAACCGGAGAATATTTTTGGAATATATAGAAATACTGGCGAAAGAATCAAGGCCAGGGGGCCCACACCCTATCCACGAGGGTGGGGGGCGCACCTACCCCCCTGGGCGCGCCCCTGCCTCGTGGGCCCCCTGGTGCTCCACCGACCTCAACTCCAACTCTATATATTCACGTTCGGGGTGAAAAAAAATAAGAGAGAAGGATTCATCACGTTTTACGATATGGAGCCGCCACCAAGCCCTAATCTCTCCTGGGAAGGCTGATCTGGAGTCCGTTCGGGGGTCCGGAGAGGGGAATCCATCACCATCGTCATCATCAACCTTCCTCCATCACCAATTTCATGATGCTCACCGCCGTGCGTGAGTAATTACATTGTAGGCTTGCTGGACGGTGATGGGTTGGATGAGATTTATCATGTAATCGAGTTAGTTTTGTTAGGGTTTGATCCCTAGTATCCATTATGTTCTGAGATTGATGTTGCTATGACTTTGTTATGCTTAATGCTTGTCCCTAGGGACCGAGTGCCATGATTTCAGATCTGAACCTATTATGTTTTCATGAATATATGTGAGTTCTTGATCCTGTCTTGCAAGTCTATAGTCACCTATTATGTGTTATGATCTGTTAACCCCGAAGTGACAATAATCAGGATACTTACCGGTGATGACCTTAGTTTGAGGAGTTCATGTATTCACTAAGTGTTAATGCTTTGGTCCGATACTCTATTAAAAGGAGGCCTTAATATCCCTTAGTTTCCAATAGGACCCCGCTGCCACGGGAGGGTAGGACAAAAGATGTCATGCAAGTTCTTTTCCATAAGCACGTATGACTATATTCGGAATACATGCCTACATTACATTGATGAACTGGAGCTAGTTCTGTGTCACCCTATGTTATAACTGTTGCATGAGTAATCGCATCCGACATAATTATCCATCACTTATCCATTGCCTACGAGCTTTTCACATATTGATCTTTGCTTAGTTACCTTTCCGTTGCCACTGTTACACTTGCTATAAAATTGCTACTGTTACTTTTGCTACCGTTACCACTACTATCATATTACTTTGCTACTAAATACTTTGCTGCAAATATTAAGTTTTCCAGGTGTGGTTGAATTGACAACTCAACTGCTAATACTTGAGAATATTCTTTGGCTCCCCTTGTGTCGAATCAATAAATTTGGGTTGAATACTCTACCCTCGAAAACTGTTGCGATCCCCTATATTTGTGGGTTATCAAGACTATTTTCTGGCGCCGTTGCCGGGGAACATAGCTCTATTCTTTGATTCACTTGGTATTTATACCTGTTGATCACTATGAAGAACTTGAAAGATGAAAGAACCAAGATTTTTCTCTCCACTACGAGGGGAGGTAAGGAACTGCCATCTAGCTCTGCACTTGATTCACCTTCTGTTTTGAGTAAACTTGTGACACCTACTCCTGCCATTCATTCTGATATGTCGCATGTTATTGATGATGCCACTTCTTCTTTGCATGATGCTTATGATGAAACTACTTCTATGCTTGATAATACTGTGCCACTAGGTGAATTTCTTGATGAACAACTTGCTAGGGTTAGAGAGAATGAAATTATTGAAACTGATAATATTGATGAAAGTGATGATGAAGATTCTCCCCTAGATATGAATTGCCTGTTGTGCCTAAGGGTTATGTTATGGATGAAGAAACTGCTAGAGACTTTTTAGCTTGCAATGATAGATATGATCTTAAGAAATTATTAGCTAAGCTTAAAGAAAAATCTTTGAATGCTAGAATGAAATATGACCCTGCTGTTGCTACTTCACCTATCTGTATTTCCGATAAGGATTATGATTTCTCTGTTGACCCTGAGTTAATTACTTTGGTTGAAGCTGATCCTTTTTATGGCTATGAATCTGAAACTATTGTGGCACATCTTACTAAATTAAATGATATAGCCACCCTGTTCACTAATGATGAGAAAACTCGCTATTACTTTATCCTTAAGTTGTTTCCATTCTCATTAAAGGGTGACGCTAAAATATGGTTTAATTCTCTTGATCCTGGTTGTATGCGTAGTCTCCAGGATATGATTTATTACTTCTCTGCTAAATCTTTCCCCACTCATAAGAAACAAGCTGCCTTAAGGGAAATATATAATTTTGTGCAAATTGAAGAAGAGAGTCTCCCACAAGCTTGGGGGAGGCTTCTCCGATTACTTAATGCTTTGCCTAATCATCCTCTCAAGAAAAATGAAATACTTGATATCTTTTATAATGGACTAACTAATGCTTCCAGAGACCACCTGGATAGTTGTGCTGGTTGTATTTTCAGGGAAAGAACAGTTGATCAAGCTGAATTGCTATTGAATAATATGTTGACTAACGAAAATGACTAGACACTTCTTGAACCAACTCCTAAGCCAACTCTGAAGAAAAGGGGTATTCAATTTCTCTTTCCTGAAGATATGCAAGAGGCAAAGAAATCTATGAAAGAAAAGGGTATTAAAGCTGAAGATGTTAAGAACTTACCACCTATTGAAGAAATACATGGTCTTGATAACCCGACATAGGTAGTGAAGGTAAATTCTCTCTATAGATTTGATGAAGGTGATATTCCTCGTTATAAGTCTGCTAGCCAATGCTTAGATGAGTTTGATAATTTTATTGTTAAACAAGAAAACTTCAATGCTTATGTTGGTAGACAATTGAAACGTAATGCTTATATGATTGAACACTTGAGTGATTATATGTCTAGAGTTAAAGGTGAACTTAAAATTATTAGTAAACAAGCTTCTATGGTTACCACTCAAGTAGAACAAGTGCTTGATAACCCACAAGTATAGGGGATCGCAACAGTTTTCGATAAGTAAGAGTGTTAAACCCAACGAGGAGCTAAAGGTAGAACAAATATTCCTCAAGTTCTATCGACCACCGATACAACTCTACGCACGCTTGACGTTCGCTTTACCTAGAACAAGTATGAAACTAGAAGTACTTTGTAGATGTTGCTGGATAGGTCTGCAAGATAATAAAGAGCGCGTAAATAAAAAGTAGGGGCTGTTTAGATAAAGAAATAACTAAGTTAGTTTTAGTAGAGAGCTTTTTGTCATGAGAAAGTTATTTGTCCCTAGGCAATCGATAACTAGACCGGTAATCAGTATTGCAATTTTATTTGAGGGGAGAAACATCATAAGATCCAACTATAATAGAAAAGCTCGTGATACATCAAGATCGTATCACCTCAAGAACACGAGAGAGAGAGAGGGATCAAACACATAGCTACTGGTACATACCCTCAGCCCCGAGGGAGAACTACTCCCTCCTCGTCATGGAGAGCGCCGGGATGATGAGGATGGCCACCGGTGAGGGTTCCCCCCTCCGGCAGGGTGCCGGAACGAGTCTAGATTGGTTTTCGGTGGCTACGGAGGCTTCTAGTGGCGGAACTCCCGATCTATTGTGTTCCCTGAAGTTTTTAGGGTATATGGGTATATATGGGAGGAAGAAGTACGTCGGTGGACCTCCGGGCTATCCACGAGGCAGGGGGCGCGCCCAGGGTGGTAGGCGCGCCCCCCACCCTCGTGGGCAGCTCGGGACTCTCCTGGTCCATCTCCGATACTCCGTGGGCTTCTTCTAGTCCAAAAATAAGTTCCGTGAAGTTTCAGGTCAATTGGACTCCGTTTGATTTTCCTTTTCTGCGATACTCTAAAATAAGGAAAAAATAGAAACTGGCACTCGACTCTGGGTTAATAGGTTAGTCCCAAAAATAATATAAAAGTGTCTAATAAAGCCCATAAACATCCAAAACAGATAATATAATATCATGAATACTTCATAAATTATAGATACTTTGGAGACGTATCAGCATCCCCAAGCTTAATTCCTACTCGTCCTCGAGTAGGTAAATGATAAAAGAAATAATTTATGAAGTGTGAATGCTAGCAGGTGCACAAGTTTGATCAATGATAATTTCAATCACCTTTTCTAGCATCATTATATATCATAACAATAGATCATCTCATAAAGCTTCTCATGATCAAGTAACAAACTAGTCACATGTTAAAGTATAGATCATAAACTTTCTTGAAAACTAACAAACCGTGTTATCAGTCATCAAACAATTACAATTCATCTTATTTTCAGGAAGAGTCTATGTCAGAGCTTTGATTTAGCAAACCCCACATACTCAACTATCATGTAGTCTTTCACAATTGCTAACACTCACGCGATATTTATGGGTTCAAAGTTTTAATCAGACACAGAGAAAGATAGGGGCTTATAGATTCGCCTCCCAACCTTTTACCTCAAGGGTAATGTCAACAATAATAGTTCATGATGCCTTAAATCCAATTGGATATATATATCAGAATCTTTCCAACACAATGTGCTTGCCAAAGGATAAAATGTAAAAAGGAAAGGTGAAGATCACCATGACTCTTGCATAAGGTAAAAGAAAAGATAGGCCCTTCGCAGAGGGAAGCAGAGGTTGCCATGCGCTTTTATAGTTGGATGCACAAAATCTTAATGCGAGGGAACATCACTTTATATTGCCACTTGTGATAAGGACCTTTATTATGCAGTCCTTCGCTTTTATTGCTTCCATATCACAAGATCGTATAAAGCTTATTTTCTCCACACTAAAAGATCATACATATTTAGAGAGCAATTTTTATTGCATGCACCGATGAAAACTTACTTGAAGGATCTTACTCAATCCATAGGTAGGTATAGTGGACTCTCATGGCAATGCTGGTTTAAGGGATGTTTGGAAGCACAAGTAGCATCTCTACTTGGTGCGAAGAATTTGGCTAGCATGAGGGGGAAAGGCAAGCTCAACGTGTTGGGCGATCCATGACAATATACTTTATTTCGAATATAAGAAAACATAACCCATTATGTTTTATTCCTTGTCCAACATCAACCTTTTAGCATGTCATATTTTAATGAGTGCTCACAATTACAAAAGATGTCCAAGATAGTATATTTATATGTGAAATCTCTCTTCCTTCAATATTCTTTCATGAATTGTTCAAGTGACCAATACAATGTTTTCTAATCTTCAATAAATTTACCACCTCTACTTCTTAGATGTAAGGTCATTACTCCCCATGGGATAATCATATGAAACATATATAATTTCAGATTTATGATATTTGCTCATTCAACTATTTACTCATAGGATATAAGTGAAGCACACGAGTAAATGACAAACTACTCCAAAAAGATATAAGTGAAGATCAATGAGTAGTTGAATAATTACGCAACTATGTGAAGACTCTCTAACATTTAATAATTTCAGATCTTGATATTTTATTCAAACAGCAAGCAAAGCAAAATAAAATGACATTCTAATAATGGAAAACATCATGTGAAGAAGCAAAAACTTAGCATCAACCGAAACTAACCGATAGTTGTTGAAGAAGAAAGGTGGGATGCCAACCGGGGCATCCCCAAGCTTAGACGCTTGAGACTTCTTGAATATTATCTTGGTATGCCTTGGGCATCCCCAAGATTGATATTTTGTGTCTCCTTAATTCCTCTCATATCACGGTCTCCCTAAATCTCGAAAGCTTCATCCACACAAAACTCAACAAGGACTCATGAGATAAGTTAGTATACACCAATGCAAAAACCTTATCATACTCTACTGTAGAAAATCACTAAAATTATTATTCAACATTGCATACTAAATGCCTCTGCATATTTAATAGTCCTGTCCTCAAATATAATCATTAAAGAAGCAAACATATGCAAACATAACAGCAATATGCCTAAACAGGACAGTCTGTAAAGAGTGCATCAAGATCCATACTTCCCTAACTCCAAAAATTATGAAAGAAAATTCCCACTGTAGTAAATTTGAGCTTAATATGCAAAAGGTTTCAATATTTTATCACATTCTGACTTTTCTAGGGAATTATTGCAACAGCGGTAAACTTTCTGTTTTCAAACAGCAACATGAAGACTTGTAAAATAGGCATAGTAAAGGCTATCAATGCCAATAAAAGATGCAAAACATTGTTCTAAATAACATCAAGCAAATCCTAAAAAAATAAATTGATGCTCCAAGCAAAACACATATCATGTGGTGAATAAAAATATAGCTCCAAGTAAAGTTACCGATGAACGAAGACGAAGGAGGGGATGCCTTCCGGGGCATCCCCAAGCTTAGGCTCTTGGTTGTACTTGAATATTACCTTGGGGTGCCTTGGGAATCCCCAAGCTTAGGCTCATTCCACTCTTTTCCATAGTCCATCGAATCTTTACCCAAAACTTGAAAACTTCACAACACAAAACTTAACAGAAAACTCGTAAGCTCCATTAGCGAAAGAAAACAAAACACCACTTCAAGGTACTGTAATGAACTCATTCTTTATTTATATTGGTGTTAAACATACTGTATTCCAACTTCTATGTGGTTTATAAACTCTTTTACTAGCCATAGATTCATTAAAATAAGCAAACAACACACGAAAAACAGAATCTGTCAAAAACAGAACAGTCTGTAGTAATCTGTAACTAACGCAAACTTCTGGAACCCCAAAAATTCTAAAATAAATTGCTGGACGTGAAGAATTTATCTATTAATCATATTCGAAAATAATTAACTAAATAGCACTTTCCAATAAAAAATGGCAGCAATTCTCGTGAGCGCTAAAGTTTCTATTTTTAACAGCAAGATCAACAAGACTTTCCCCAAGTCTTCCCAAAGGTTCTACTTGGCACAAACACTAATTAAAAGCATAAAACCACATCTAAACAGAGGCTAGATGAATTATTTATTACTAAACAGGAACAAAAAGCAAAGAATAAAAATAAAGTTGGGTTGCCTCCCAACAAGCGCTATCGTTTAACGCCCCAAGCTAGACATGATGATTTCAATGATGCTCACATAAAAGATAAGAATTGAAACATAAAGAGAGCATCATAAAGAATATTACTAGCACATTTAAGCCTAACCCACTTCCTATGAATAGGGATTTTGTGAGAAAACAACTTATGGGAACAAGAATCAACTTGCATAGGAAGGTAAAGCAAGCATAACTTTAAAACTTTAAGCACATAGAGAGAAAACTTGATATTATTGCAACTCCTACAAGCATATATTCCCCCCTCATAATAATTTTCAGTAGCATAATGAATGAATTCAACAATATAACCATCACATAAAGCATTCTTTTCATGATCTACAAGCATAGAAATTTTATTACTCTCCACATAAGCAAAATTCTTCTCATTCGGAATAGTGGGAGTATCATAAGAGACTCGAATACTATAAATTGTTTCCACATTAAAAGAGTAATGTTCAGAAAAAGGGTAATCATAATCATGACAAGTTTTATAAATATAATCATCACTACCTTTTATAGCATATGTATCATCACAATAATTATCATAAGTAGCAACTTTGTTCTCATCATAATCGATTGAAACCTCTTCCAAGATAGTGGAATCATCACTAAATAAAGTCATGACCTCTCCAAATCCACTTTCATAATTATCATAATAATATTAAACATCTTCCAAAATAGTGGGATCATTACTTCCAAAAGTTGACACTCTTCCAAACCCACTTTCATCAATATAATCATCATAAGTAGGAGGCATGCTATCATCATTATAAATTTGCATATCAAAACTTGGGAGACTAAAAATATCATCTTCATTAAACATAGCTTCCCCAAGCTTGGGACAAACATTAATTGCAGCAAATATATTCTCAAAAACATCATCTTCATCAAACATAGCATCCCCAAGCTCGGGCCTTTTCATATCATAAGCATAATCACCCTCATCATTAATAGTATAGATAGCACCAATAGTATAGCAATTATCATATTCTTCCAAGCAAGTGCCAAAAAGATTTTCAAGATCATAAGAAGTATCATTATCTTCCCAATCATAATCATCACAACAAGCAATAGGCATAACGAGATCATCATCAAGTGCATCATCTTCCACAATTATATTTTCATGAGGCACAACAGTAATAGGAGCAGCATTATTTGGGAGAGATATCTTTTTACCTCTCTTCCTTTTTCTTTTCTTATTCTTAACCACATCATGTGTGGGTTCAATCCTCTTTTTGGAGCTCTTTATTAATGAGATTGGTTGAATAGAAGGCTCCTCCTCGTTACCTGATTCATCATGAGAAATAATAGGAGGATATTGGGTAGTCTCTTCCCTTTCATTAGTATTCTCTTCATCTTCTATTTGTTTTCTTTTCTTTATGTAATTGGCAATATAAGGGTTTTCAATGCAATTCACCGCACAATACATATAAATTTCTGATCAGAAAATAATGATACCTGCCGCGAGCCTCAATATTCATCGGACCACATACATCAGTATGTATGATTTCCAACAAATCTTTTGCTCGCTCCATTGTTCCGGAGAATGGAGTCTTAGTCATCTTGCCCATGAGGCATGGTTCGCAAGCATCAACTGATTCATAATCAAGTGATTCCAAAAGCCCATCAGCACGGATTTTCTTCATGCGCTTTACAACAATATGACCTAAACGACATTGCCACAAATAAGTTGCACTATCATTATTAACTTTGCATCTTTTGGCTTCAATATTATGAAAATGTGTATCACCACGATCGAGATCCAACAAACCATTTTCATTGGGTGTATGACCATAGAAGGTTTTATTCATGTAAACAGAACAACAATTATTCTCTAACTTAAATGAATAACCGTATTGCAATAAACATGATCGTATCATATTCATGCTCAACGCAAACACTAAATAACATTTATTTTAGGTTTAACACTAATCCCGAAAGTATAGGGAGTGTGCGATGATGATCATATCAATCTTGGAACCATTTCCAATACACATCGTCACTTCAACCTTAACTAGTCTCTGTTCATTCTGCAACTCCCGTTTCGAGTTACTATTCTTAGCAACTGAACTAGTATCAAATACTGAGGGGTTGTTATAAACGCTAGTAAAGTACACATCAATAACATGTATATAAAATATACCTATGTTCACTTTACCATCCTTCTTATCCGCCAATTACTTGGGGTAGTTTCGCTTCTAGTGACCAGTCCCTTTGCAGTAGAAGCACTCAGTTTCAGGCTTAGGTCCAGACTTGGGTTTTTCACTTGAGCAGCAACTTGCTTGCCGTTCTTCTTGAAGTTCCCCTTTCTTCCCTTTGTCCCTTTACTTGAAACTAGTGGTTTTATTTACCATCAACACTTGATGCTTTTCTTGATTTCTACCTTCGTTGATTTCAGCATCACGAAGAGCTTGGGAATCGTTTCCGTTATCCCTTGCATATTATAGTTCATCACGAAGTTCTACTAACTTGGTGATGGTGACTAGAGAATTATGTCAATCACTATTTTATCTGGAAGATTAACTCCCACTTGATTCAAGCGATTGTAGTACCCAGACAATCTGAGCACATGCTCACTGCTTGAGCTATTCTCGTCCATCTTTTAGCTATAGAACTTGTTGGAGACTTCATATCTCTCAACTCGGGTGTTTGCTTGAAATATTAACTTCAACTCCTGAAAAATCTCATATGTTCCATGACGTTCAAAACGTCTTTGAAGTCCCGATTCTAAGCCGTTAAGCATGGTGCACTAAACTATCAAGTAGTCATCATATTGAGCTAGCCAAATGTTCAAAACGTCTGCATCTGCTCTTGCAATAGGTCTATCACCTAGCGGTGCATCAAGGACATAATTCTTCTGTGCAGCAATGAGGATAATCCTCAGATCACGGATCCAATCCGCATCATTGCTACTAACATTTTTCAACTTAGTTTTCTCTAGGAACATATAAAAATTAAACGAGGAGCAACATAGCGAGCTATTAATCTATAACATAGATATGCTAATACTACCAGGACTAAGTTCATGATAAATAAAGTTCAATTAATCATATTACTTAAGAACTCCCACTTACATACACATCCCTCTAATCATCTAAGTGATCACGTGATCCAAATCAACTAAACCATAACCGATCATCACGTGAAATGGAGTAGCTTTCAATGGTGAACATCATTATGTTGATCATTATGTATGATGTCCAACAAATCTGTTGCTCGCTCCATTGTTCCGGAGAATGGAGTCTTAGTCATCTTGCCCATGAGGCATTTCGCAAGCATCAAGTGATTCATAATCAAGTGATTCCAAAAGCCCATCAACATGGAGTTTATTCATGTGCTTTACACCAATATGACCTAAACGGCAGCGCCACAAATAAGTTGCACTATCATTATTAAACTGGTATCTTTTGGCTTCAATACTATGAATACGAGTGTCGAACCCAACGAGGAGATAAAGGAAGAACAAATATCCCCTCAAGTTCTATCGACCACCGATACAACTCTACGCACACTTGACATTTGCTTTTCCGGAAACAAGAATGAAAATAGTTTGTAGGAGTGATGCTAGAACTACTTTGCAAGAACAAAACTAGAAGTACTTTGTAAGATAATAAAAGTTAGGTGTTTAGTAAAAGGGTTTGTGTCAACAAGAAAGATATTTGTCCCTAGGCAATCAATAACAAGTACCAGTAATCATTCTTGCAATTTTACATGAGGGAGAGGCATGAGCTAACATACTTTCTCTACTTGGATCATATGCACTTATGATTGGAACTCTAGCAAGCATCTGTAACTACTAAAGATCATTAAGGTCGTGAAACCCAACGATAGCATTAAGTATCAAGTCCTCTTTACTCCCATACGCCATAACCCACCTATCCGCGTTTAGGATGTTGTCACCCCCGCAACACTGACAATAAACAAACCATGAACATATTGCAACACCCTACAGTGAGGGCCCCTCATGTCTGCGTGAGATGGAGGGCACCGTAGGACAGCACCATAAATAAAATATACAATCATACCAACCAAGATCACGATTAACCCATAGGACAAAATGGATCTACTCAAACATCATAAGATAACCATAGATCATTGGGAAATAATATATGGAGTTGAGCACCATGTTTAAGTAGAGATTACATCAGGGAGAAGGGGTGTTACACCGCTGCATAGAGGGAGAGAAAGTTGGTGTTGACGGTAGCAAGGTTGTTGATGTAGATCGCCGTCACGATCCTTGCCCCGGCGGCACTCCGGCGCCACCGGAAGCGAGGGGGAGAGAGCCCCCCTCCTTCTTCTTCTTCATTGGCCTCCCCCCTAGATGGGAGGAGGGTTCCCCCTATGGTCCTTGGCCTCCATGGCCGTAGAGGGGCGGGAGCCCCTCCGAGATATATCAGTGCCCTGTGGGCTTGTGGCCCACTGGTGCACCCCCCCTGATGTGTTTTCAGTGCCAAAAATTCTTAAATATTCTAGAAAAAATCATACTAAATTTTCAGGGCATTTGGAGAACTTTTATTTTCTGGTCATTTTTATTGCACGGATAATTCAGAAAATAAAAAAATAATAGTATGTTTGCTTTATTTATTCTAAATAACAGAAAGTAAAAGGTGGGTACAGAAGGTTGTGTTTACTAAATTCATCTATCTCATGCCCATCAAAAGGATTCCATTAACAAGGTTGATCAAGTCTTATTAACAAACTTCTTCCGAGTGACATGAAACCAGAGAATCTTCGTATAACACTAGGTTACCTCAACAGGGATATGCATGTCCCCAATAATAAGAATATCGTATTTCTTTTTGACAGTAGGAATAGGGAATTCAAAACCTCCAATATCAATAGCTGAGTTTTTTTCCAATAGAATTGATGTTATTCACTTGAGATTGTTTCTACGGAAAGTGTATTGTATGCTCATTACTGTTAACATGAAAAGTGACATTGCCTTTATTGCAATCAATAACAACCCCTGCAGTATTCAAAAAGGGTCTACCAAGGATGATCGACATACTATCGTCCTCGGGAATATCAAGAATAACAAAGTCCGTTAATATAGTAACATTTGCAACTACGACAGGCACATCCTCACAAATACTAATGGGTATAGCGATTGATTTATCAGCCATTTGCAAAGAGATTTCAATAGGTGTCAACTTATTCAAATCAAGTCTACGATACTAAGAGAAAGTCATAACACTAACATCGGCTCCCAAATCACATAAAGCAGTTTTACCATAGTTTCTTTTAATGGAGCATCGCATAGTTGGTATTCCTTGATCTCCTAGTTTCTTTGGTATTCCACCCTTAAATGTATAATTAGCAAGCATGGTGGAAATTTCATCTTCCAGAATCTTTCTTTTATTTGTAAAAATTTCTTTCATATACTTAACATAAGAAGACATTTTCAAAATATCAGTCAAACGCATACGCAAAAATACATGTCTAAGCATTTCAACAAAGCGCTCAAATTCTTCATCATTATTTTTCTTGGATGGTTTAGGAGGACAGGACATGGGTTTCTGAACCCATGGTTCTCTTTCTTTACCATGTTTTCGAGCAATGAAGTCTCTTTTATCATATCTTTTATTCTTAGGTTGTGGGTTATCAAGATCAACAACAGGTTCTATCTCCACATCATTATCATTACTAGTTTGAGCATCAACACGAGCATCATAATTAACATTATTACTAGGTTCATGTTCATCACCAGATTGTGTTTCAGCATCAGAAATAGAAATATCATTTGGATTCTCAGGTGTGTCTATAACAGGTTCACTAGAAGCATGCAAAGTCCTATCATTTTTATTTTTCTTCTTAGATGGACTAGGTTTATCAACATTAATTCTCCGAGAATATTGCTCAATTCTATTAGGATGACCCTCAGGATACAAAGGTTCTTGAGTTATTTTACCACCTCTAGTCATAACTCTAACAACATGATCATTCATCTTATTATTCATTTCATTCAGCAAATCATTTTGTGCTTTGAGAACTTGTTCTACTTGAGTTTTTACCATGGAAGCATGTTTACTAATAAAAAACTTGAGACCATTAACAGTTCTACACATATAATCACCCAAGCATTCAAGCATATAAGCATTTTGTTTCAATTGTCTAGTAACATATGCATTGAAGTTTTCTTGTTTAAGAATAAAGTTATCAAATTCATCCAAGCATTGACTAGCAGACTTATTATGATAAATATCATCTTCATCAAATCTATAGAGATAATTTACCTCTACTACCTATGTTGGGTTATCAAGACCATGTGTTTCTTCAATAGGTGGTAAATTCTTAACATCTTTAGCTTTAATACCTTTTTCCTTCATAGATTTCTTTGCCTCTTGCATATCTTCAGGACTGAGAAATAGAATACCTCTTTTATTCGGAGTTGGCTTAGTAAGTGGTTCAGGAAGAGTCCACTCATTATCATTACTCGATATATTATTCAATAGTACTTCAGCTTGTTCAACAGTTCGTCCTGAAAACACAACCAACACAACTATATAGGTGGTCCCTAGAAGCATCGGTTAATCCATTATAAAAGATATCAAGTATTTCATTTTTCTTGAGAGGATCACTACTAGGGAAAACCCTAGTAGTAGCGCTTGAAATATGCATAGCAGTAGCGCTGGGTCCAGCACTACCACTAAGACACTACAGCTAACTAGTAGCAGTAGCGCTGGAAAGGGGGCGCTACTGCTACTTATAAGTAGCAGTAGCGCCTATTCTAAAAAGTGATGCTGCTACTTGTAAGTAGCAGTAGCGCTCGTTCTAAAAAGTGTTGCTGCTAAATTTTCCTCTATTTTAAAAAATACAGCTTATTTTCATTGTGTGGTTTTATATACAGTACTTTCATCACATGATTTTATGACCATGATTACTTATTATATATAACAGTGGGTGAAATGAACGTGGAGTAGATTCAAGTGGAGGCAACATGTGGTGCATGTCGAAATTACTAATCTAATCCAAACTTGATCTAGTTTGGATTAGTAGTACTTTCGATGTGCACCACATGTTGGCTTCACTTGAATCTAATACAGGTTCATTTCACCCACTATTATATATAATAAGTAATCATGCTCATATAACAACTTAGCATCATGCATCATCGATCATAATAATAAATAACTCATCATTGGTATCATAATAACAAGTCATACTCATCATCATCGATCATACAACTTCTACTCGATACCACATCATCATCATAGTCATCTAACCAATCCTACTTAGTTGTTCTTAGCACATGATCATGAGTATTATTAACTAGGACCTACTACCTTCTCTTAGGTAAAATAGCATAAAACAAGATAGGCCCTGACTCTCCATTATAGAGAATGGAGATTATCCTGTCTTCAATTCTTGCCTTCCGCACAATGTTGCTTCCAAGTACCTCCTTACGACTGTCCATACATATTTCCCATTCTTTGATTTTTCATGTCTCCACTTCTTTTAGAAATCCAATATAGACAGGTGAGATTCATATGATGACCTGGCTGTATGTTCAAAACATCAAGGCGACCATTCCGATACATTAGATGAGGCACACAATCATTCGGGGTTTTCTCTTGAAAAACATAGTAATAACTTCGTAGTTAGCAATGTAGTTAAGTTTTAAAAGAATTTATGCAAAAGATGTACGGATGTCGTAATACTAAAAAATCTTATCATGACATCTCCATGGATGTTACCATAGTTCAACACGTGCACTAATGGCACGTATTGACCATAATGTAGAGGAGTTTTATAATAGATATTGTAATTCTCAAGATCAGTACAAAATGCGACCAGATGATTTTTCTCCTGATAAGTTAACTCAGAGCCATCGGTGTAGTAGGTTCTGTCTACCATGTTCCACACATTGTTTGAACAATGAAAATAAGTTTTCAATGGAAATAAGCTGTCAACTATTTGAAATGAACAATATAAATTAGTTAATAACTATGTTTGAGAAACTCACATAGCGGTAGAATTGGAAGCATATCAACAAGGATCCAAATGTCCATATTGTCTTGGTCGATGTTAGGATCACCAAGATCCATGGTGACAAGAATACCCTCATAAAAACCATACATCTTGCAAAGTGCTTCCCAATTTTTGCAACCAAAATGGGTTACGCTCTCGGAATTATACAGATTTACTTCAAAATCCACACCATGATGGGTCCTTAGGTGAATTTTCTTTGTTTTGAAAAAACCCATCCTCTCCAAGACATAGCATCTTGCATGGCATGGTATAAGCTACTCAAATTGTAAAAGATGAAAATTACACGTTGAAATAGTTGAAGTCATGCTTAATTACGGAAAAAACACTTTTCATCTTTGCATACCGTTTCAACATCGAAGGTCTCCTGGAGCTTAATGCTGAAGCGCCGATCTTCATCCAGGTGAGGCCTGTCGCACAGACCTCGGTCGTTGTTGCACCAGCTGCACTCGCCCGGGAGACTTTCATCGTCCGATGACGACATTTCCTACGTTCATAATTAAAAGATTAAACTTGCACAATTCAATATATGTACTATAAACATTAAATTAGATCATTATTATTCATCATGGGTTGACTATCGGTCTGCCGAGTCTATATGGTGGAGACTCTCCCTCACTGATTCCTCTCTGACATTTGCGACCATCGGTGATGGTCGTTACTCCTCCTTTCCCTAGTGCATAACAAAGGTCTAGCACAAGGAAAAGAAGGAGAAACGACCCCCACGATAACAGTCGGGCTTCTTCGTCCTCTCTCATATATGGTGGATACACTCCCTCACTGATTTTTCGACCTTCGGTGATGGAGCCTCGACAGACTTAAAGTCAATCCGAAATGTCATTTAATAATTTTTCGAGAAAATCCAGGCCACTCGATATTTCCTACATATTCTAGCACAAGTCATGCCAGAATCCACGGAAAAATCCGTCATGACCTTTGCTAAAAAAGGACATATCGAGCGCCTGAAATTTGCTAGAACGGAAATTAATCAACACTCCGGCAAAACACAGGCCACTATAGGAGGTGTAACCTGGAAACATGGCCGACCACTTGGGCAAGCACATATCCTATTTGAGCAACACAAGATATACATGTTTATATCTACATCATATGAGCATTCAATAAGCATTCAAGATATACACCTAAATTCTATTAACTACACCTAATTAAAAACCTACATTTTAAACATGCTTCGATCATAACTAGGGTTCATACTATGTTATTCTAAGATTAAACACCTAAAATACCTGAATTAAATTAACAACATGGGGTGGCTGGTCTCACCTCGATCGAGGTCGGAGGGGGTCGGTGACGGGGACGGCGGCGGGGATGATGCAGGGGCTCCTTAATCTCTACAAAAACAAAATATAAACAAAAACATTGTTATCGTCATCTTAGGACTTAGTGAAACTCCATAAGCTACATTGAATTATTCTATTCAAATTTACATATAATTTCCTATTCTTTTCAAATTTTCTAAAAATTTCCTAGTCTATTCAATAGACCTACATTTACCTATTTTTTCAATTTGATATTTTATTCTATTCAAAATTACTTATTCAAAATTTCTAAAAGCTTCCTATTCTATTCAAAAGACCTACATTTACTAATTTTTTCAATTTCATATTTTATTCTATTCAAATTACTTATTCAAATTTTCTAAAAACAGAATATACTAAAAACCTACATTTACTTAAAAAATCTAAAAATTCTTAAAACTTCCTATTCTATTTACAGAAAGGGGGAGGTGTAGGTGGGAGAAGGAGGAGGAAGGAGGAGGAGGGAGGAGGAGGTGGAGGAGGAGAGAGGAAGAGGAGAGAGCAGGAGGGGGAGGAGGAGGGGTGTCGGTGTCAAAATCGGCGGATCTCGGGTAGGGGGTCCCGAACTGTGCGTCTAGAATCGATGGTAACAGGAGGCAGGGGACACGATGTTTACCCAGGTTCAGGTCCTCTTGATGGAGGTAATACCATACGTCCTGCTTGATAGATATTGATGATATGAGTATTACAAGAGTTGATCTACCACGAGATCAGAGAGGCTAAACCCTAGAGGCTAGCCTATGGTATTATTGTTGTATATTATCTATCGACTAGCCTGGCCTCGGTTTATATAATGCACCAGAGGCCGAGGATAACAAGAGTCCTAGCCGAATACGCCGGTGGGGAGGAGTCCTTGTCTTGATCACCAAGTCTTGTAGAATCTTCCATGTATGCGGCAGCTGTCCGAACTGGGCCATGAGTATACGGCCATGGGGTCCTCGGCCCAATCTAACAGATCGGGAGATGACGTGGTGAGTACCCCCTAGTCCAGGACACCGTCAGTAGCCCCCTGAACCGGTCTTCAAGTTAGGGATGCTCCTCGATTCTTCCGAACTGTTCTTCATCTTCGGTTGTCGGTCTTGAAAACTGGTTCAACAAATCTTCTCATCTTCGATCTTGAGGATCGCCGAAATGCATTCGACAAGTTTATACATCGGGTATCCGAGGAGCCCCTTTAAGTTTTCGGCCTTTATCAATGCCTTGTTATTTTTATGCCACACCTCGGGTTTTGAAGTTGTTCCCGGGAGGCAGTGTCCTCTTGCGTCCGAGCTCCAACGCCGGACTGCATTCGAGGTATATTTTGCAGCCGAGCACCAATGTCGGACTGCTTCCGAGCTCCAACGCCGAAATGTATCCGAGCTCCAACGCCGGACTGTGTCCAAGCTCCAACACCAAAATGTATCCGAGCTCCAACGCCGGACTGTGTCCAAGCTCCAACACTGGACTATATCCAAGATGTCGTAGATCATCTTGGTACAAAATTTTTTGAAGGAGTTTAGCCAAGCTTAATGCCGGAAATGCCCTCTATGGAGCCAGCCACTAGTGCCCGAGCTTTATGCCGGACTGCTTCCGAGGTGGTGCACCACCCCAACTGTGGGCCGATTTTTTGTCAATATTTTTAATTGGTGCAATTTATTCTTTGCCGAGATATACAGCCAGTAGCCCTCAAGGTGTGTATCGGTCTAAAACCCGAGATGCACCTGAAGGATGACGTAAGACCGCTGATCCCAGTAGCTGCTAAGACTCATGTTGATTTGCAAATTCAGCCTGAGGATCAAGTCCTAGCTCGGCAGAATACTTTGGGACACAAAAAGCGGCGTGCTCAGTCCTCGAGACTCAGGTTGGGTGCGGCCGACCAACCTGAGGATCAAAATCTCGTCAGAAACTGTATTGCACTTAAAATTTTCTGCATTGAACAGGCAATGCAGTAGCCCCCGAGACACTGGTCGGGTGGCAACACCAGATCAGGGGATCGATGTGCCCCTTTAATATTTGTAAATAATAAGCCCGAAGCCCAGTAGCCCCCGACCTTAATGCGGGCACGGGTGGCCGAATTAAGGATTGATATCCATAGTAAAATCACAAATTATGTGTAATGACTCTATGTATCCAAGTACTTTACGTCATTAATGCTCGAATCCGCATTGTACAAAACTTTGTTGACCGACCATCGGCTTCCACCTCCTCGGCCAGTAGCCGAGGAGTGTTTGTCCTAGGCAATCTGGCCATATGGTTTTATAAACAAAGGTACGCAGAGAGATATGTTATATTACTGTTTAACATAAGGAATGCCTTCCAAAGAAAATAGTCCCGCTATCAGTTCCTTTCTTTGGGTTGTCATGCTAAGCATGAACATGAAACCTCAGCTCTAATGTAAGAGCAAAATATCGAGGATTTAGTTTGGGAGGCCAGTTAATAGCCCCCGGTAGTGTTCGGCGACAGTCGAGGTCAAGCCGTAAACACTTCGGCCATTGTTATGAATGGCCCGTCATTTAACACAGTCATCGGATCGCTGACCAGTTTACGCTTATTGTGACAGTTAGTTTTCGGCTTTCTCCACTGAGGTGCTTAACCATGTGAACTAGAAGCACAATCCCAGTGGTTCTCCCTTTGCACACCTAGCCGAACAAAGCGGAACGTAGGAGGCAAGCGCAGGAGCCGGGCAACCCAACTATTGACCGAAGACACAATTCGAAACCGATGCATAGATAGCAATATCCGAGAATGTTTTTGCCGAATCTCTAAAGGTGTCCGGAGTTGCACTGCGAGACTTGTGATGAAAACACACAAATAGTTTTAAAGTGCCAAAAAGCTTGGAAAACCAAAAAACGTCAGTAAAAACATGACGTCCGAACAAGATCAAGTGTTCGGTGCCAATCCAAAAATTGGATGAGAAAGAAAAAATTGTGCTTCTGTCGTGTTTTGACAACGACCAAGAAGAAAACACATTTACAACTTATATATAAATTTTAAGAGCCCCCAAGTGACTTGGGTAAGAATTTTATGTATAATGATTATATGTACCGAAGTACTAATATCATATCTTTGTTCACTCGAACTTTAAACGCGTCTTAACCGACCGTCGGCTTCTCCCTCTTCGGTCAAGGACCGAAAAGTGTTATGTACTCCACCTATCGAGAATATCGACAGTGTTTCCGATAATCAGGCAACCGGGCCATAAGGCTATAACAGACAAAGCGCGCTCAGGGAACTTATGCTATATTACAGACGAAGTGTAAGAAGCATCTTCGAAGAAAATAGTACCCCCACAGATACCTTTCTTCGGTGCTCATTATTACTATGAGACTTGTGCAATAGATTTTTTGTACTCATGAGTTCCGTTGTGTGCCGACCATGATTGAAAACAATAAGAGCGCTAGCTTTTGGCTTCACCCAGTCTGAGGTCAGAGCTCGGAGGACCCGGTCGTGACAATCGCAGAGGTGCTCCCTTTACTCCCTAGCCGAACAATCGGGAACGTAGGGGTAAGCACAGGAGCCAGGCAACCTAGCTTGCAAATATTGTGGCATAATACACGAACAAGCAACGAAGCCGTACAAGTATAATCATATGCAAGAGGAAAAGCTCCATCAAGGGAGCCCCCAAGTAAACAGGGTATTTGAATTTGTGTGTCACAAACAAAGTTTTGACAAGGAGATTATCTACAAGCAACTTTTTTTCAAAAAGGTATAATGCTTGGTCGAATCGAACACAAGTTAAAAATTTAAAACTTTGAACATGAAGGCAACTCAGCTGATTAATGTGTTCGGTATTGATGATGCGACCCGAGCTTGATGCGGGACAAGGTTCCATCCCCCAAGCCGGTCCCAAGGTGGCGGAGCAAAGAGCTCGACACTCTAAAGTGGTGACATAGCACGGTCAATGCGGGCCGGCAGAGTGATGCCGAAGTCCCCGGCATGGGGTAATGAAGTGTTGACGAAGCCCCCCATCCAGCCGAGGTGACGTGGTATGTCAGTACGCCGAGTTGACGATACTGCACAACCCGGATCATTTTCTTGTGCACAAAAAATAGTGAAAACCGGAGATAATAGTAATAATAATAATAATTAGAAAAATCATTGTATAATAACTAATTTATGCAAAGTGAGTAATAAAAGAAATATGGCCTGGCGCCGAAGTCAATGTCAATGCAGGGCGTCGGCGTGATGCGGTAAAGGTGTGGCAAAGCCTGAATTCATAGGTCAGTCTGAGTTCCAGATGCGGCGTTCGCCGGACTATGTATGGAAACTGATTGAACCACCATGCGACCGTCGTTAGTGCGGACATCATTCGATAGACCTGTGTACAGGAACAAACCAGAGTAATAATTTCTTAGGAGAAATAAACTCCAACAAGCAAAAATTACTAGGATTAATAGCACCTGGTTTATTTGTTGTAGCAATCCGAAGAAAGGTGACTCCCAAAATTGGGACTCGACCCGCACACCCATTGCCCGATGGGCGATAAAGCGACAGCATGGCGATGCTGGCAAAGGTTGGCTTGCAGAGGCAAAGCCCTCGGTCCAGCTAACGTGACGAAGCTGGTCGGCTAGTGACGCTGAAGTCTCTGGAGTAGGTTGATGAAGAGATGGTGAAGCCCCAGGTCCAGCCGAGATGTCGAAGCCTCGATGTCAGCCGATGGGTCGAAGTAGGTCGGCATGATGGACATCGCCTTGAAGAAGCAACAGTGCGGCCCTGCCGATGCCGGTCGTGACGTGGTCGATGCCGGATATAGTGCGGCGATGCCGGTGTGCCCGCTCCGTGTAATTTGCGGGGCGGCGATGTTGGTGATGATTTATCCTTCGTGATGCCGAACTCTTGTTCGGCTTCCCAAGATGATGATCCGAAGAAGTTGAGCTCGGCTCAACAAAGTGACGACATGTCTAGCGCAGGTCGGCAGCCTTGGAGCAATATTGCCGGACTGGTTTGGCACCAGCATAATGATGAAGATGACCTCAGGGGAGGCTTAAAAATTTACGGGCACATGTTTAAAAACAATGCACAATACCCTAGAATATAATTCCTCTAAAAAGTTTGTCCAATATCACGTTCATAAAGAAACATGAATTCGGGTCGGATCCGTATTCGCGCAGAAAACGGATCCGAAAATTGGTCCACTCATGGGAAGGTCCCCGGAGTTTGAACCATCAGATCGAGCTGAAATTTGGAGGGGTGCTAGATATGGGAATTCCGCAGTAAATGAACGGTTGGATCTTCCAAAGGACCTCCGAGCTGGGCTCTGGAGACCATGCCCTAAACTCGTCCAGATTCCCGTCCAGATTTGACAGGGCTCCGGTATATCGTAGATTGTCGGAGATTCCTCCATCGGAACTCAACGAAATTTTGCATGGCTGTTGTAGACGTAATTCCGCACTATTCTACTGAAGCAATCATCAAACCGACGCTCGAGGAGGTGGTGACGGCGAATACAAGTTCGCTGTCCATAAAAACAGCACGGCCGCCCGAGGGCAATGTTGACGTTGAGCCCTCGAGCTCCATCGATGACTCCTCTATGATCATGATAGAGATCGGAGTTGATGTTGAAGAAGGCCCCCATCCGAACATGACGATCGAAGATGGAGCACGGTCCTCGGTCGAGCCAAGGTGACCAGTCAAGCCGGCGACGAAGATGCCGGCGTCGCAGTTGACCTGCGGGCGAGCCATTGATCCTTTTGCCGATCACACAGCGGAACTCTCAATGAAAGCACCAATGTCGGTGTCAAAACTGGCGGATCTCGGATAGGGGGTCCCAAACTGTGCGTCTAGGATCGATGGTAACAGGAGGCAGGGGACACGATGTTTACCCAGATTCAGGCCCTCTTGATGGAGGTAATACCCTACGTCCTGCTTGATTGATATTGATGATATGAGTATTACAAGATTTGATCTACCACGAGATCAGAGAGGCTAAACCCTAGAAGTTAGCCTATGGTATGATTGTTGTATATTATCTATCAACTAGCCTGGCCTCGGTTTATATAATGCATCAAAGGCCTAGGATAACAAGAGTCCTAGCCGAATACGCCAGTGGGGAGGAGTCCTTGTCTTGATCACCAAGTCTTGTAGAATCTTCCATGTATGCGGCAGCTGTCCGAACTAGCTCATGAGTATATGACCATGGGGGTCCTCGGCCCAATCTAACAGATCGGGAGATGACGTGGTGAGTACCCCCTAGTCCAGGACACCATCAAGGGGCCTGCCAGAGAGAAAGGAGGAGGAGGGGGCCACCGGAGAGGGGGGAGGAGGGGACCGCTAGAGAGGGAGGAGGAGGAGGGGGCCACCAGGGAAGAGGGAGGAGGAGGGGGCCAACGGGGGAGAGGGAGGTGGAGGAGGGGGAGGAGGAGGGAGGCACCTTGGGGTGGAGGAGGGTGACGATGATGGAGGAGGAGGGACGACGGCGATGGAGCGACGCATGATGTGAGTGTGAGGGGGGAAGTGAGGGGACGCGCGCGCGGCCGGTTTTGGATAAGGGCTTTAGTGGTAGCGCTTGTTTCTAACAAGCGCCCTGCTACGATCAATAGCAGTAGTGTTTTTTCTTAACCAGCGCTACTACTAAGGCTATGATCGTTAAGGCATCAAATTAAAAAATGCATTGGTCATCATCGATCTTTTTGTGTAGAATCTGAATTGCCAATAGGAATCCTCGCAGGTTTAAGAACCGGCAAAGATTCCTATTGCGTCCAAGATCCTACACATAGAGCTCGATGAAGACCAAGTGGTTGTGATGGTTTGAGAAGCACCATATTTAAGGTGGTAAAAATTCTGTTTGCAGAGCGAGGTGGGACTAAACTTTGGTCTAGGAGGGAGACTGAATTTATCAGTAGCGCTGGTCGGGTAAGAAGCGTTGCTGCTATGATCATTAGTAGTAGCGCATTTTATAGGTTCAGCACTGCTACTATGATCATAGTAGCAGCGCCCATGCTGCCGAAGCACTACTGCTATATAGCAGCAGCGCATTCCTTGAACAGGCGCTACTGGTGAACTCCTATCGTTAGCATGCAAAAAAGGCATCAAAGTAAAAAATGCATTGGTCATCATCGATCTTTTTGTGTAGAATCTAAATTGTTAGTATGAATCTTCGCCTGTATAGGTACAGGCGAAGATTCATATTGCCACAAATCCTACACATAGAGTTTAATGAAGACCAACTGGTTGTGATGGTTTGGGAAGCACCATATTTAAGGTGGTAAAAATTCTATTCACGAAGCGAGGTAGGACTAAACTTTGGTCATAGGAGGGGGCTAAATTTAGCAGTAGCGCTGGTCAGAGGAAGGCACTATTGCTACATACAATAGCAGTAGCGTTTTTTGCACACCAGCGCTACTAGTATGCCTGGCCTGCTGGCAAACGGTTTGGTAATTATAATAGTAGCGTGTTTTGTAGCTACAACGCTACCGGTAAGCGCATAGTAGCAGCGCTTTCTGCGGCCAAGCGCTACTAATAATTAGTAGCAGCATTACCTTTTAAAAAGTGCTACTAGTAAGCTCCTGTCTATAAGGTTTTCCCTAGTAGTGGATGATCAGGCAAATCATTAAGTAATTGGAGAAGCCTCCCCCAAGCTTGTGGGAGAGTCTCTTCTTCAATTTGCACAAAGTTAAAAATTTCCTGTAAATCAACTTGTTTCTTATGAGCAGGAAAATATTTTTTAGAGAAGTGGTATATCATATCCTGGGGACTACGCACACAACCAGGAGAAAGAGAATTAAACCATATCTTAGCATCACCCTTTAAAGAGAAAGGAAACAACTTGAGAATATAATAAAAGCAAATTTTTTCCTCATGAGCAAATTGGGTGGCTATGTCATTTAATTTAGTAAGATGTGCCACAACAGTTTCAGACTCATAACCAGGGAAAGGATCAGATTCAACCAAAGTAATTAACTCAGGATCGACAGAGAATTCATAATCCTTATCAGTAAAAAGATAGGTGAAGTAACAAATTTAGGATCATATTACATTCTAGCATTCAGAGATTTTTCTTTCAACTTGACGAGCAATATCTTAAGTGTTGGACAACGTAGTAATTTCAAAAATTTCCTACGCACACGCAAGATCATGGTGATGCATAGCAACGAGAGGGGAGAGTATTGTCCACGTACCCTCGTAGACCATAAGCGAAAGCGTTATGAGAACGTGGTTGATGTAGTCATACGTCTTCTCGATCCGACCGATCCAAGTACCGAACGTACGGCACCTCCAAGTTCAGCACACGTTCAGCTCGATAACGTCCCACGAACTCTGATCCAGCAGAGCTTCATGGGAGAGTTCCGTCAGCATGACGACGTGATGACGGTGATGATGTTGCTACCGACGCAGGGCTTCGCCAAAGCACCACTATGATATGATCGAGGTGGATTATGGTGGAGGGGGCACCACACACGGTTTGGAACAATCAACTTGTGTGTCTATGGGGTGCCCCCGTATATAAAGGAGCAAGGGGAGGCCAGCCGGCCTCTCTAGGCGCGCCAAAGGGGGGAGGAATTATACTCCTCCTAATAGGAGTATAATTCCTCCTTTCCTAGTCCTACTAGGAGGGAAGGAGGGAGAAGGGGAGGAGAAGGAAAGAGGGGGCACAACCCCTCCCCTAGTCCAATTCGGACTAGGCCCATGGGGGCGCGCGGCTAGCCCTCGTGGCTTCTCCTCTTTTTCCCTTAAAGCCCACTAAGGCCCATATGTACTCCCGTATTCCCGTAACTCCCCCGGTACTCCAAGAAATATCCGGATCACTCGAAACCTTTCGATGTCCGAATATAGTCGTCCAATATATCGATCTTTACGTCTTGGCCATTTTGAGACTCCTTGTCATGTTGCCGATCTCATCCGGGACTCCAAACTACCTTCGATACATCAAAACACATAAACTCATAATACCGATCATCACCGAACTTTAAGCGTGCGGACCCTACGGGTTCGAGAACTATGTAGACATGACTGAGACATGTCTCCGGTCAATAACCAATAGCGGAACCTAGATGCTCATATTGGCTCCTACATATTCTACGAAGATCTTTATCGGTCAAACCGCATACCAACATACGTTGTCCCCTTTGTCATCGGTATGTTACTTGCCTGAGATTCGATCGTCGATATCTCAATACCCAGCTCAATCTCATTACCGGCAAGTCTCTTTACTCGTTCCGTAATGCATCATCCCGCAATTAACTCATTAGTTGCATTGCTTGCAAGGCTTATAGTGATGTGCATTACTGAGAGGGCCCAAAGATACCTCTCCGACAATCGGAGTGACAAATCCTAATCTTGATCTATGCCAACTCAACAAGTACCATCGGAGACACCTGTAGAGCACCTTTATAATCACTCAGTTACGTTGTGACGTTTGGTAGCACACAAAGTGTTCCTCCGGTATTCGGGAGTTGCATAATCTCATAGTCATAGGAACATGTATAAGTCATGAAGAAAGCAATACCAATATACTAAACGATCGAATGCTAAGCTAACGGAATGGTTATGTCAATCACATCATTCTCTAATGATGTGATGCCGTTAATCAAATGACAACTCATGCCTATGGCTAGGAAACTTAACCATCTTTGATTCAACGAGCTAGTCAAGTAGAGGCATACTAGTGACACTCTGTTTGTCTATGTATTCACACATGTACTAAGTTTTCGGTTAATACAATTCTAGCATGAATAATAAACATTTATCATGATATAAGGAAATATAAATAACAACTTTATTATTGCCTCCAGGGCATATTTCCTTCAGTCTCCCATTTGCACTAGAGTCAATAATCTAGTTCACATCGTTATGTGATTTAACACCAATATTTCACATCTTTATGTGATTAGTTCACATCTCCATGTGACTAACACCCAAAGGGTTTACTAGAGTCGATAATCTAGTTCACATCGCTATGTGATTAACACCCAAAGAGTGATCATGTTTTGCTTGTGAGAGAAATTTAGTCAACGGGTCTGCCACATTCAGAGCCGTATGTGTTTTGCAAATTTTCTATGTCTGCAATGCTTTGCACGGAGCTACTCTAGCTAATTGCTCCCACTTTCAATATGTATCTAGATCGATACTTAGAGTCATCCAGATCGGTGTCAAAGCTTGCATCGACGTAACTCTTTACGACGAACTCTTTGTCACTTCCATAACCGAGAAACATTTCCTTATTCCACTAAGGATATTTTTGACCGCTGTCCAGTGATCCATTCCTGGATCACTATTGTACCCTCTTGCCAAACTTATGATGAGGTACACAATTGGTCTGGTACACAGCATGGCATACTTTATAGAACCTATGATTGAGGCATAGGGAATGACTTTTCATTCTCTTTCTATTTTCTACCGTGGTCGGGTTTTTGAGTCTTTACTCAACTTCACACCTTGCAACATAGGCAAGAACTCCTTCTTTGAATGTTCTGTTTTGAACTACTTCAAAATCTTGTCAAGGTATGTACTCATTGAAAATATATCAAGCGTCTTGATCTATCTCTATAGATCTTGATGCTCAATATGTAAGTAGCTTCTCCAAGATCTTTCTTCGAAAAATCCTTTCAAACACTCCTTCATGCTTTCCAAAAAATTCTACATTATTTCCGATCAACAATATGTCATTCACATATACTTATCAGAAATGCTATAGTGCTCCCACTCACTTTCTTGTAAATACAGGCTTCACCGCAAGTCTGTATAAAACAATGTTCTTTGATCACTTTATCAAAGCATATATTCCAACTCCGAGATGCTTGCACCAGTCCATAGATGGATCGCTGGAGCTTGCTCACTTTGTTAACACCTTTAGGATCGACAAAACCTTCTGGTTGCATCATATACAACCCTTCTTTGAGAAATCCATTAAAGAATGCAGTTTTCACATCCATTTGCCAGATTTCATAAAATGCGGCAACTGCTAACATGATTCGGACAGACTTTTAAGCATCGATACGAGTGAGAAAATCTCATCGTAGTCGACACCTTGAACTTGTCGAAAACATTTTGCGACAATTCGAGCTTTGTAGATAGTAACACTACTATCAACATCTGTCTTCCTCTTGCAGATCCATTTATTCTCAATGACTCACCGATCAATGGGCAAGTCAATCAAAGTCCATACTTTGTTCTCATACATGGATCACATCTCAGATTTGATAGCCTCAAGCCATTTTGTGGAATCTGGGCTCATCATTGCTTCCTCATAGTTTGTAGGTTCGTCATGGTCTAGTAATATGACTTCCAGAACGGGATTATCGTACCACACTGGTGCAGACCTACTGTGGTTGACCTACGAGGTTCGGTAGTAACTTGATCTGAAGTTTCATGATCATCATCATTAGCTTCCTCACTAATTGGTGTAGGAATCACTAGAACTGATTTCTGTGATGAACTACTTTCCAATTCGGGAGAAGGTACAATTACCTTATCAAGTTCTACTTTCCTCCCACTCACTTCTTTCAAGAGAAATTCCTTCTCTAGAAAGGATCCATTATTAGCAACAAATGTCTTGCCTTCGGATCTGTGATAGAAGGTGTACCCAACAGTTTCTTTTTGGGTATCCTATGAAGACGCACTACTCTGATTTGGGTTCGAGCTTCTTAGTTTGAAACTTTTTCACATAAGCATCGCAACCCCAAACTTTAAGAAATGACAGCTTTTGTTTCTTGCCAAACCATAGTTCATACTGTGTCATCTCAACGGATTTAGATGGTGCCCTATTTAACGTGAATGCAACTGTCTCTAATGCATAACCCCAAAACGATAACGGTAAATCAGTAAGAGACATCATAGATCACACCATATCTAGTAAAGTGCGATTACGACGTTCGGACACACCATTACACTATGGTGTTCTAGGTGGCATGACTTGTGAAACTATTCCGCATTGTTTCAAATGAAGATGAAACTCGTAACTGAAATATTCTCCTCTACGATCAGATTGTAGAAATTTTATTTTCTTGTTACGATGATTTTCCACTTCACTCTAAAACTCTTTGAACTTTTCAAATGTTTCAGACTTATGTTTCATCAAGTAGATATACCCATATCTGCTCAAATCATCTATGAAGATCAGAAAATAACGATACCCGCCGCGAGCCTCAACACTCATCGGATTGCATACATCAGTATGTATTATTTCCAATAAGTCAGTTGCTTGCTCCATTGTTCCGGAGAATGGAGTTTTAGTCATCTTGCCCATGAGGCATAGTTCGCAAGCATCAAGTGATTCATAATCAAGTTATTCCAAAAGCCCATCAGCATGGAGTTTCTTCATGCGCTTTACACCAATATGACCTAAACGACAGTGCCAGAAATAAGTTGCACTATCATTATTAACTTTGCATCTTTTGGCTTCAATATTATGAATATGTGTATCACTACGATCGAGATCCAACAAACCATTTTCATTGGGTGTATGACCATAGATGGTTTTATTCATGTAAACAGAACAAAAATTATTCTCTAACTTAAATGAATAACCATATTGCAATAAACACGATCAAATATTCATGCTCAACGCAAACACCAAATAACACTTATTTAGGTTCAACACTAATCCCGAAAGTATAGGGAGTGTGCGATGATGATCATATCAATCTTGGAACTACTTCCAACACACATCGTCACTTCACCCTTAAACTAGTTTCTGTTCATTCTACAACTCCCATTTCGAGTTACTAATCTTAGCAGCTGAACTAGTATCAAATACTAAGGAGTTGCTATAAACACTAGTAAAGTACACATCAATAACATGTATATCAAATATACCTTTGTTCACTTTGTCACCCTTCTTATCCGCCAAATACTTGGGGCAGTTCTGCTTCCAGTGACCAGTCCCTTTGCAGTAGAAGCACTTAGTCTCAAGCTTAGGTCTAGACTTGGGCTTCTTCACTTGAGCAGCAACTTGTTTGCCATTCTTCTTGAAGTTCTCCTTCTTCCCTTTGCCCTTTTCTTGAAACTAGTGGTCTTGTCAACCATCAACACTTGATGCTTTTCTTGATTTCCACCTTCGTCGATTTCTGCATCACGAAGAGCTTGGGAATCGTTTCCGTTATCCCTTGCATATTATAGTTCATCACTTAGTTCTAGTAACTTGGTGATAGTGACTAGAGAACTTTGTCAATTACTATCTTATCTGGAAGATTAACTCCCACTTGATTCAATAAATTGCAGTACCCATACAATCTGAGCACATGCTCACTGGTTGAGCTATTCTCCTCCATCTTTGTAGGCAAAGTACTGTCAGAGGTCTCCTACCTCTTGACACGGGCATGAGTATGAAACACTAATTTCAACTCTTGGAGCATCTTATATGCTCCACAGTGTTCAAAACATTTTTGAAATCCCAGTTCTAAGCCATAAAGCATGGTGCACTAAACTATCAAGTAGTCATCATACCGAGCTTTGCCAAACGTTCATAACGTATGCATATGCTCCTGCAATAGGTCCGTCACCTAGCGGTGCATCAAGGACATAATTCTTCTGTGCAGCAATGAGGGTAATCCTCAGATCACGGAGCCAATCCGCATCATTGCTACTAACATCTTTCAATTTATTTTTCTCTAGGAACATATCAAAAATAAACGGGGAAGCTATGTGCGAGCTATTGATCTACAACATAGATATGCAAATACTATCAGGACTAAGTTCATGATAAATTTAAGTTCAATTAATCATATTACTTAAGAACTCCCACTTAGATAGACATCCCTCTAATCATCTAAGTGATCACGTGATCCATATCAACTAAACCATGTCCGATCATCACGTGAGATGGAGTAGTTTACAATAGTGAACATCACTATGTTGATAATATCTACTATATGATTCACGCTCGACCTTTCGGTCTCCAGTGTTCCGAGGCCATATCTGCATATGCTAGGATCGTCAAGTTTAACCCGAGTATTTTGCATGTGCAAAACTGTCTTACACCCGTTGTAGATGAACGTTGAGCTTATCACACCCGATCATCACGTGGTGTCTCAGCACGACGAACTTTGTCAACGGTGCATACTTGGGGAGAACACTTTTACCTTGAAATTTAGTGAGAGATCATCTTATAAAGCTACCGTAGAACTAAGCAAATTAAGATGAATAAAAGATAAAAATCACATGCAATCAAAATATGTGACATGATATGGCCATGATCATCTTGTGCCTTTGATCTCCATCCCCAAAGTACCGTCATGATCTCTATCATTACCGGCATGACACCATGATCTCCATCATCTTGATCTCTATCAACGTGCCATCACATGGTCGTCTCGCCAACTATTGCTCTTGCAACTATTGCTATCGCATAGCGATAAAGTAAAGCAATTATTTGGCGCTTGCATCTTATGCAATAAAGAGACAACCATAAGGCTTTTGCCAGTTGCCGATAACTTCAACAAAACATGATCATCTCATACAACAACCTATATCTCATCACGTCTTGACCATATCACATCACAACAAGCCCGACAAAAAGAACTTAGACGTCCTCTACTTTGTTGTTGCAAGTTTTACGTGGCTGCTACGGGCTGAGCAAGAACCGTTCTTACCTACGCATCAAAACCACAACGATAGTTCGTCAAGTTAGTGTTGTTTTAACCTTCACAAGGACCAGGCATAGCCACACTCAGTTCAACTAAAGTTGGAGGAATTGACACCCGCCAGCCACCTGTGTGCAAAGCACGTCGGTAGAACCAGTCTTGCGTAAGCATACGCGTAATGTCGGTCCGGGTCGCTTCATCCAATAATACCGCTGAACCAAAGTGTGACATGCTGCTAAGCAGTATGACTTGTATCGTCCACAACTCACTTGTGTTCTACTCGTGCATATAACATCTACGCATAAAACCTGGCTCGGATGCCACTATTGCACAACGTAGTAATTTCAAAAAAAAATCCTACGCACACGCAAGATCATGGTGATGCATAGCAACAAGAGGGGAGAGTATTGTCCACGTACCCTCGTAGACCATAAGCAGAAGCGTTATGAGAACGCGGTTCATGTAGTCGTACATCTTCACGATTCGACCGATCCAAGTACCGAACGTACGGCACCTTTGAGTTCAGCACACGTTCAGCTCGATGACGTCCCACGAACTCCGATCCAGCAGAGCTTCACGGGAGAGTTCCGTCAGCACGACGGCGTGATGACGGTGATGATGTTGCTACCGACACAGGGCTTCACCTAAGCACCGCTACGATATGATCGAGGTGGATTATGATGGAGGGGGGCACCGCACACGGCTTGGAACAATCAACTTGTGTGTCCATGGGGTGCCCCTGCCCCCGTATATAAAGGAGCAAGGGGAGGCCGGCCGGCCTCTCTAGGCGCGCCAAAGGGGGGTGGAATCCTCCTCCTAGTAGGAGTAGGATTCCTCATTTCCTAGTCCTACTAGGAGGGGAAGGAAGAAGAAGGGGAGGAGAAGGAAAGAGGGGGCGCAGCCCCTCCCCTAGTCCAATTCGGACTAGGCCCATGGGGGGCGTGTGCCTAGCCCTCGTGGCTTCTCCTCTTTTTCCCTTAAAGCCCACTAAGGCCCATATGTACGCCCGTATTCCCGTAACTCCCCCGGTACTCCGAAAAATACCCGGATCACTCGGAACCTTTCCGATGTCCGAATATAGTCGTCCAATATATTGATCTTTACGTCTCGACCATTTCGAGACTCCTCGTCATGTCCCTGATCTCATCCGGGACTCCTAACTACCTTCGGTACATCAAAACACATAAACTCATAATACCGATCGTCACCAAACTTTAAGCGTGCGGACCCTACGGGTTCGAGAACTATGTAGACATGACCGAGACATGTCTCCGGTCAATAACCAATAGCGGAACCTGGATGCTCATATTGGCTCCTACATATTCTACGAAGATCTTTATCGATCAAACCGCATAACAACATATGTTGTTCCCTTTATCATCGGTATGTTACTTGCCCGAGATTCGATCGTCGGTATGTCAATACCTACCTCAATATCGTTACCGGCAAGTCTCTTTACTCATTTTGTAATGCATCATCCTGCAACTAACTCATTAGTGCATTGCTTGCAAGGCTTATAGTGATGTGCATTACCGAGAGGGCCTAGGGATACCTCTCCGACAATCGGAGTGACAAATCCTAATCTTGATCTATGCCAACTCAACAAGTACCATCGGAGACACCTGTAGAGCACCTTTATAATCACCCAGTTACATTGTGACGTTTGGTAGCACACAAAGTCTTCCTCCGGTATTCTGGAGTTGCATAATCTCATAGTCATAGGAACATGTATAAGTCATGAAGAAAGCAATAGCAATATACTAAACGATCGAATGCTAAGCTAACGGAATGGGTCAAGTCAATCACATCATTATCTAATGATGTGATCCCGTTAATCAAATGACAACTCATGTCTATGGCTAGGAAACTTAACCATCTTTGATTCAATGAGCTAGTCAAGTAGAGGCATACTAGTGACACTCTGTTTGTTTATGTATTCACACATGTACTAAGTTTCCGGTTAATAAAATTCTAGCATGAATAATAAACATTTATCATGATATAAGGAAATATAAATAACAACTTTATTATTGCCTCTAGGGCATATTTCCTTCATTAAGATCCTCTCTATCTTTACAAGCAAGAAAGTACCTAGCTACCTCTCCATCCATAACATAACCCTTAGGTATAACAGGCAATTCATATTAGGAGGGCTAGGTCTAGCAGGTGTTTTAAAGTGTTCAGTTTCAATAATTTCATCAGTTCCAAAGATATCATCAATTTCAACTCTCAATATCTTTAGCTCTAGCAAGTTGTTCATCAAGAAATTCACCCAGTGGCAAAGTATTATCAAGCAAAGTAGTAGTATAATCATAAGCATTATGCATAGAAGAAGTGGCATCATCAATTACTTGCAACATATAAAAATCAATAGCATGTGTAGGTGTCGCAAGATTACTCAAAACTAAAGGTGAACCAAGTGCAGAGCTAGATGGCAGTTCCTTGCCGCCCCTCGTCCTAGAGGGAAAAATCTTGGTTTTGGTATCTTTCAAATTCTTCATAGTGATCAACAGATATAAATCCCAAGCGATTCAGAGAACAGAGCTATGCTCCCCGGCAACGGCGCCAGAAAAAGGTCTTGATAACCCACAAGTATAGGGGATCGCAACAGTTTTCGAGGGTAGAGTATTCAACCCAAATTTATTGATTCGATACAAGGGGAGCCAAAGAATATTCACGAGTATTAGTAGTTGAGTTGTGAATTCAACCACACCTGACAGATTTAATATCTGCAGGAAAGTATTTAGTAGCAAAGTAGTATGGAAGTAACGGTAACGATGGCAAAAGTAACAGTAGCAGTTTTGTAGTGATTGTAACAGCAATAGCAATGAAAGTAACTTAGCAAAGATCAATATGTGAAAATCTCATAGGCATTGGATCGGCAATGATAATTGTGTTGGATTATTCATCATGTAGCAGTCACAACCTAGGGTGACACAGAACTAGCTCCAATTCATCAATATAATGTAGGCATGTATTCCGTATATAGTCATACGTGCTTATGAAAAAGAACTTGAATGACATCTTTTGTCCAACCCTCCCGTGGCAGCGGGGTCCTAATGGAAACTGAGGGATATTAAGGCATCCTTTTAATAGAGAACCGGAACAAAGCATTAGCCCTTAGTGAATACATGAACTCCTCAAACTACAGTAATCACCGAAAAGAATCCCAATTATTGTCACCTTGGAGCATGCGGATCATAATTCATAATATGTGTCTACAACTTGCAAGATAAGATCAAGAACATAAATATATTCATGAAAACATAATAGGTTTAGATCTGAAATCATGGCACTCGGGCCCTAGTGACAAGCATTAGGCATAGCAAAGTCATAGCAACATCAATCTCAGAACATAGTGGATACTAGGGGTCAAACCCTAACAAAACTAACTCGATTACATGATAAATCTCATCCAACCCATCACCGTCCAGCAAGCCTACGATGGAATTACTCACGCACAGTGGTGAGCATCATGAAATTGGTGATGGAGAAGGTTGATGATGACGATGGCGACGAATCCCCCTCTCTGGAGCCCCGAACGGACTCCAAATCAGCCCTCCCGATGAAGAACAGGAGGCGGCGGCTCCATATCGTAAAACAGGATGAATCCTTCTCTTTGATTTTTTCTCCCCGGATAGGGTTATATAGAGTTGGAGTAGGGTCAGAGGAGGTCTAGGGGGGCCATAAGCCCTCTAGGCATGCCCCCAAGCTTGTGGCCTCTGGGTGGACCCCCTCTGGTTAATTCTTGCACCAGTATTTTTTATATATTCCACAAAAATTCTTCGTAAATTTTCAGGCCAATCCATGAACTTTTATTTCTACACAAAAATAACACCATGGCAATTCTGCTGAAAACAGTGTCAGTCTGGATTAGTTCCATTCAAATCATGCAAATTAGAGTCCAAAACAAGGGCAAAAGAGTTTGGAAAAGTAGATATGATGGAGACGTATCAATGCTCAACACCGAATAGGCTAGCAAATATGGATAGAGTAGAAGTGCATAAAAAGTTCCAACCAGAAAATACACATGAAAAACTCAAATTCTTATTACAAGTTTTATGGCATCAACCAAGAATGGGGGAGTACTTTAGCAGAATAAATCCTAAACCAAAGTCACATGCTTAGTTACAACTACCACTTCGATGTGGATTGACGCGAGCAGCATATTTCCCAACTTAGGTTGACTAATGAAAGACAAGCACCATGATCCACCATTAACAACACCTATCACTCATAAGCGCCAACTATTTACCAACATGTTCATCTATTATTACCTCATTATCTCAAAAGAATTGCAAAGAATCCAATTCTCAAGTTTATAACTTTTACAAATAGCTCACACAAGTTTTCATTTATACCACAATTGCATGCTTATCAATTTTAGTATCAACATATTAATCCATGCTAACAACCAATTACTATCCAACTCTCCAAAAAGATATAAGTGAAGCAAGAGATTTCCATTTATTAATTGGATTCTGTCATGCTCTAACAAATATAAGTGAAGCAAAAGAGCAATTCTAAATACATAACCATGTAAAGCCCTCCGTAGTAAATTTGTTTTGATGTGATGATTGTTTAATATCAGCAAGAAAAATCAAAAAAGAAAACAAAATGATGCTCCAACAGTAACAGATACCATGTGAACAAATAAAAATAGGTCCAACCGAGACAAACTGATAATTGTTGATGAAGGGGGGTGACTTGGGCCTCCCTAAGCTTAGATGCTTGAGAATTCCTGAATATTCCTGAATATCCCTTTGGCTTCCTTGAGCATCCCCAAGATTTAGCGCTTCATCTCCTTATTCTTCTCATATCACTATCTCACCTAAGTCTTAAAAACTTCATCCACACAAAACTTTCATAGAACTTGCCAGGAGGGTTAGTATAAAAAACTTAATTCTTATGAAGATTTGTTGTAGATCCATAAAATAATTACAATTCAACCTTTTCCACTGTATGTTAACACCGTTTTAAAATTCTCACACCACTATAGGACCAATAGAATGCAAACATACACAGTTAAAGGAATCTATAGT
This sequence comes from Triticum urartu, assembly GCF_056163025.1. Taxonomy (NCBI): domain Eukaryota; kingdom Viridiplantae; phylum Streptophyta; class Magnoliopsida; order Poales; family Poaceae; genus Triticum; species Triticum urartu. The sequence goes on along the minus strand of NC_141873.1, from coordinate 503,988,692 downwards.
AGGAATATGTCAAAATAGAGCTGTCAGAAAAGAAATATTTTTTTCATACATCTGTAACTCAAAAATTCTTAAAATTAGCACTTAACAGAGAACTCATGTATGTGTACCGTGTTAAAATTTTGTAACTTTATCAACTACTGGTTGCTGTTTTTAGTAGCAGAAAAATTCCTGTTTCAGCACAACAACACACGAATGTGCAAACTTAACATGCTAAAGGCTATCCCTGGCACTTTATTGAAAACATACATAAAAAAGAGTGTTGCCACAGTAAGTAAAAACTTTATTAAGGATAATTATGGGTTGTCTCTCGCAAGCTCTTTCGTCATAGCCATTAAGATAGGCTTAATATTTTAATGATGCTCACATGAAAATATGATTGAAGCATAAAAGAGAGCATCAAAAAGCATATACCAATCATATTTAAGTCTAACACACTTCCTATGCATATGCATATTATAAGTAAACGAATTATTAGGACAAGCAATCCCTAGCATAGGCAAGAGATAAGAGTGAAACTTTAAATCTTTCAACATAAAGAGAGGTTATTTATTTGTATGAAGATTTCTATGGTCATACTTCCCTCTCTCAGAGTAATTGCATGTGGGATCATAATCAAAGTCAATAATATAGCTATCACCTACGCAACTTTCCTAATTATCCACATTCATTTATCACTCTCCAAATAGTGGGATAAATAGTAACTAAAGTTATGACCTGTTCAAACCCAATTTTATTAATATTGCAACCATACTGAACACTCTCCAAATTAGTACGATCATCACTACCTAAAGGTATGACCTCTCCAAGCCCCTTTTAATGATATTTTTTATCAATTATAGATTCATCATAGGTCTCAAGTAAATTTTAAGGCCACAAGAGGTGTCATAATTGCCTCCCCAATCATGATCATTATACCAAGTAGAAGGCATAACATAATCATCCTCCATAGTGCCTACAAACATAGTGTCACCGTAAAATCATCAAATTTCCTCCATCATAAAATTCAACATCTTCATCACTAATCATAAAGTTTATCTTGTATATCCCAATTATACTTAGTATTTGCTGAGAACAACCCAATAAATTTTTCTTATTTATCTTTTTCATTATTAGCCATTGGTTCTAAGTACGTAAGATTTTTCAAAAGTTTGGAAGATAACTTTATTTCCTTTATGTGCCAATAGAGTTGCTAACATGCTGAAATTTCGATATTTTGGTATTTTGAGTTATTTGGAAAGCAGAAAAGCAAACTTTTGATCATTCATGACATGATTGCATATAGGCATTAAGTCCCTATATCTATAGACCATTATCCAATTGCATCTATAGCTAATACTTCTCCCCAAGACTGCTATCTAGTATGCATTTCAAAGTATTAAGTAAAACAGAGTATTACATTAAATTGACCTAGAGCATCTAAACATCGCAGCTCATGAGATATTTGTATTGAAGAACTAGGGAGAGAAGATGCAGTATAGCTGTTACTATGGACCATAGTCCATGAAGGACAACTCAGACATGGTCATGGTGTCATCAGGGTTGATGAATGTAGCTCCGGTGATGGATTCCACCTCCGGCAGAGTACCATAACAAGCCTCCAGTTGGATCATGGTAGAACAGAGAGGTGCAACGGCAGAAAAAACCTTGATAAATTCGACAAGGGCTTTCGAAAAAATATAAAGGCACATGCACCCAGGTGTAGTGGGAAAGCGGTGGGGAGGGGGCTACCCATGCGGCCCTACCACGTGCCAACTGGCCATGCCAGCATGGCGTGTGGGGACAACAACCCCTAGGTGCGCACAAGTGCCTTTGGGTTCATCCTTACGTGAAACTTTACAACGTATTTTTGTTGATTTTTTTGTCCCTGGAAAATTGAGTTTCCTAGACAATAGAAAACAACAAATAGCTCTAGGCATTGAATTAATCTGTGCCAAATCTATGCAATTATGATATAAAAGTAGCATCAAATAAGCAAAAGTTATATATACATTTGAGACGTATCATGGCGTTCCTTTGAATTTCATCTTCTTCATCATGTTGGTGTGAAGGGGTCATGTTCTTGTTGTTGTCGTCTCAACACCTAGGTCGAGGATCCCACCTCTCAAGGCTTCTATTTTGGCCAGGACTCTCAAACCATCCGCCTGGTCCAGTGTGACCTCAAGATGTGGGGCCCTTCATCTCTTCTTTCCTGGGCGGCGCATCCACTTTATGATTTTTCGCACTCCTCCAAAACCTTTCTAGATAACCAGCTGGTCCATTTCTGTGGCTACCAGTTGTCCCAACCCATGGGTATCATTCCCTAAGTCATGGGTCATAGATCCTACTTTTATCACTTCTAGCACAACCGATTGGACAAACTCAGGTGTCCCACTGAACTAGCATCTGGGGCCTTGAGCCCCTAGCCATAGAGCATGGATATGACTTTATCAAATAATCAAACATCCGATTGGGCCAACTTGGTCATTGAACCGAACAATTCTGAGTGTCTCGAACCCCTAGTATTAGATCATGGATCCAACTTTCATGATTTCGAGGATCATCCCTCCTAGCCAACATGGGAATTTGGACCAATCTGAATTCCAGAGTTGATCCCCTGTTCTTGTATCATGGATCCGATTCCATAATTCTGGGAATCATCCGCCACATCCAACATGTCATTTCGACCTTTCCAACTTCTGTGGTATCAAACCCCTGGTCTTGGCTCATGGATCCGACTATTCTCATTTCGTAGAAAACCGACCGGGCCAACTTGGTCATCCAACCGAACCAACATCAGGGATCTTGAATCCTTAGTCTTGGATCATGGATATGATCCGCGCATCAACTGTCCCAGCCAACATGGGCATTTCGACCTTCCCGACTTCCGTAGTATCAAATCCCTAGTCATGGATCATGGATCTAACTTTCATGATTCTGAGCATCATTCTTCCCGGCCAACATGGGCATTTCGACATTTCTTGCTTCGAGGGTAACGAACCCCTAGTCTTGGATCATGGATCCGACTTTCATGATTTCGAGTTTCATCGCTCCCACCCAACATGGTTTCGACCACCAACTCCTGGGGTATCAAACCCCTGGTGCTAGACTAGATTAAGCTGTTTATAACAGTATGTGGCAGTGACCGTAATTAGCGGAAATAAGCTTTGCGTGCAATTATTGACACCCAGTCAAGTATCGCCATCAAAGACTAGATAGAGACGGATACCACCCCTTTCGTTGCCGTGCAGCACTCAGGTTAAATATCGTTAAACCTTGTAACTAGTTGCACTAGCTACCAAATTAACACTGATCTGGGATTTGAATAAGATGCCACTTTTCGTTTCAGAAACAGTCACACTTCCTGTGACAAACTGGATGTGTGAAGAAAAGATAGGGCCAGGACCCACTAGGGTACTACAGACAACGAAAGGTGAGTCAGGTTGCTTGCATCCGTAAAGGCAAGCAAATCAAGCAACCCTTGCTGCTTCTCCCTTCCCTCCGGCTTCCTCTCACACCTGTAGATTTGATATGTACTCTTGTCCTGCTTCATCTTAGACTCCGACCACCCACCTCTCCGCCATCAAGCACCTCCCATGGTCTTGACATCCTTGACATCCCAGAGCACTTGTAGTAGTCAAGAGGAGTCGTAGCTGGTAGCTAGGAGCGTCATCTCATGGATCCAGCAAAGTACTGGATGATAACCAGGAGAAAGCAGGGTGATCAGAAGGCGCCTGCCGTCTTCAGCACGCCGCACATCACCGTCGGCAGCGGCGGCGGCACTTCCTCGGCCACCTACTACGAGTCGTGGGAGGAGCGCGCGTTCGCCCAGGACTCCGCGGGGAGCCTCGGGGGCTGCATCTGGCCGCCGAGATCCTACTCGTGCAGCTTCTGCGGCCGAGAGTTCCGGTCTGCGCAGGCCCTCGGTGGGCACATGAACGTCCACCGGAGGGACCGGGCCAGGCTCAAGCTCTCCGGGATGGTGGAGGAGGGGGGCGGCGTCGACGTCCATGGCATGCCTCTGCACCAAGGCTACATGATCCAGCCGCTGCCGTGCCCTCCTCCAAGACCTAGTGCTCCAAGCACAGAAGCTAACCCTAATTCAGTACGCAGTTTTCTTTCGGATCCAGGGAGATCGTTGGTGGATGCTGCGACTGCAAGAACCATTTGGGGCAAACAAGTCTTGGCCGCCCCTCTCGTGTCCCCATCAGACACCCAAGAACATGGTGAGAAAGAGGTGTTTCTTCACGATGCCGAGGTACGTTCAGAGCAAGAACTGCGTGTTGGGGGTGGCGAGCTGAAGCTGGGTCTTTTGGGCCGCCGAACAAGAAGTGTCTTTGAAGATGATAAAGAAGACGATGAAAGGATTGTTCATCTATGTCGCAAGAGGAGGAGGATTGATCTAGAGGCTACCGAGTTCGTTCTTTCTTCTTCCTCTAGTGAGCATCTGCAACGTGATGATCCTCGTGATGATGGCGACGATGATAATCGTCGTGTGAAGGTACTTAAGCTTTGTCCTAGCACCCCGGCCGAGGAACTAGATCTTGAGCTTAGGCTTTGAGACTATCCAAAACTATACTAGAGCCCGTGATTCCATCTGCCTGTTTATTTCTACAACATTGTACAAGCGTTTGTATTTAGTTATTTATTCTTCTTGCTCTGTAGAAACGTTGGCTTGAGCTATTTTACATTTTTTAATCTCATTTCGGTCGATTTAATTGATTTGGGCAAGTCAATTCTCTTTGCAAATGTCTAAAGGTGTACTCTAGAGGAAGCATCATCTCAACTGATTTGTCATATTTTGTATCAGGAGGTTGAACTCAAAATCAAGAGCTTACTTGCATACATGTGTGAAATTCAATGTCATTTTTCCTGTGTATGGCTTATATTTGTTCACCTAGTTGTTTCATCGGACTACCTTTATCTTCAAGCATTTTGTAAAAACGTCGCACTACTAGCGGTTGCACTTGCATGCAATCCCCTGCGTAAATGGCAGAAATGTTTCTGACTCTTGTCATCATCTTCGTTGGGTCAGCAGCTTCTTGGCATGGATCATCGTTGCTATTTTTTTTTCCTTTCTTCTTTGTATTTTTCTTTCGTCTGTGCATAGCTTTGGTCTTGTATGATTTTGCTTTATGCCGACATAATCCTTTGTATGTGTGCGTTGGTATTAAATGTGTGCATCCTAATCGTGCAGAGATTGTGTGCCTACTTGATCATTTTATTTGTATCCCCTTGATGCTATATTATAAGTCAATAAAAATGCCCTGTATTGAAAGAATTTTTTTCAATATATGACTGTTGAACTAAGCTCACAACTAATTACTCCCTCATGCATGCTTCATAATAATAAGTCTATATATGGATAGGAAAAAACATGTAATTCATCTTTCATTAGCACATATAGTGTACTAATGGAATTCCATATAGTAGCAAATATTGAGAATCTGTCGTGTAAAACGAATTAATCTGTAAGCACATGTACACTGGCGTCTTTATCTTAACTAATATGCGGCGTGGTGTGGTAAAGTGGCAAAGAGTAAACGTGTAAAGAACTTCGTAGTGTTGGTCCTCAAATGGCTTAATTAGCCTATTTGTTGGATGAGTTAGTTCACATGCATATGGCGCATTCGTTGTGTGTTTCTGTGCGTGTGTGTGTGTGTGTGTGTGTCATTGCATGTCATCCTGATCAGCTTGTACTAGCAACAACGAGAGAGATATTATTAGGGAGGATCACAATGGAGTAGACACAAACTGACTCGACTGCATGGGAAGTGACGAGGAAGATGTCATCTTCCCGTCGCTGCCCACAAATTAAGCTGCCATGCACTGACACATTCCAGCAGTGGAACTAAAAATTAAACCACATGCGCGTGCATGTGATGCCAGCAGAACACCCTCTAGGATACACCATTGCCACTGCAGCTTGCACTGATATCGCCTGCAGCTAGCTAGCAGCTAGCAGGAGCGCAGGCAGCATGACTAGTATACTAGTTTGATTCCATTCTCCACAGCACACATATTCCCTTCTCTCTTCTCCATGCAGCTTTTTGTTTCCTTCCTAATACCTCTCCCAACCGTAACATACATACCCAAAGACTCTTGTAAAGTTGTAATCGTTCTCTTCTTTGTACTGGCCTGAATGATCACTCTTATAATCTATGATCGATTTGTTTCCATCCTTGGACTGCACTACCTTTGAATAAAAGGCGCCAGAAGCCCATCCGGTGAGTTAACTTCTATGCAAGAGAAGTCATAGTCTCGCAATGAAACTAGCTGCAGAGCAGTTAGCTACATGAAGAGATATTGGTCACGTCCAGTTACCACCAGTATAGTGCACCATGCTCTGAGCAATACCTGCACGAGGGAGTCAAGTAGGTAGAGCTAGCTAGATGTCAACGGTGACATTTACAGAGGAATTTATGAACATCTGCTTGGCATTGAGCAGCTGGCTGCTTGCCCCATTAGGCCAGGGCCAGAGGGTGCAAGGGGCCATAGAAGCTTTCTGCAATGGTGCAAGTGCATCTACTACTGCATGCCTTATTAGCTTGTGTACATGAGCTGGTGCATCTTACTTACACATCCCTGGATAGGCAGCTGCATGCAGAACTTCGGATCGCTCAAAGCGTGTAATCTGCCCCGGATGTTTTTTTGTCCAAACAGTAGGACTCTACTCTAGCTACTGTGTTTTTTTTTTCTTGCAAAATTTGTGAAACGTATGCACATATAAGAAGGATGGAAAAAACTATCTAAAGTTTTAAACCAAATTAAAGGAGCTCTGAGGTATAGCCCCAAAAGCTGCTAGAACCATTAAGAACAAAAAGAAAGCAACCAAGCTTGGAACCATCCGTGGATAGATGCAAGTTTCAATTGCACAGGACTGCATGATGCATTGATGCACTAGCTCAACTGTGTTTGTCTTGCCCGTGAGCTGGTTGCGCTCCCATGGACAAGTCTGGTCAGTGAGTCTAACAGCTACAAGTGTACTGAAGGGTTGTCCGCGAGCGAGCTATCTAGCTAATAAGCTAACTGGTCTGTTGAGTGGTCATGGAAATGATACTATAGTGCATGAAATATATGTTACGGATCGATGCACATGGTTAGAGGAATGTCGTCGTCTTTAGCTGCAGGATTTTGCTGTATATTATATGTGAGATGTGATATGCTTGCAAAGGGGATGGTTGTTGGCGAGAGCCAAGAGGAGATTGCATATCATAATATAAGGTTGCTGTACTGCGAGCACTATGTGCAGTACTGGGATGCGTGTTCAATAATCGGGTGGGAGAGAATATGGAATCAAACGCAGTGGTCGCCACATGTGTATTTAAATCCAACGATTGTACTGCTGGATGTAGTGTATATAGTATGTTAGTGATCAGCAAGACAAATATACCTTCAAGATGTGTGGAACGTCGCAAGGTTATATTTTATGACATCGATACATGCTCAAGCATTCACTCATAGCAGTATAATACTTCAGATGGAGCCTCACATGAAGACGCATATACGTACGAATGTAGTCAGGGTCTCGGGGCCTTTATTTATTTATTTTGAATACATTTTTTTTTGGGGGGGGGGGGGGGGTGTCCTTATATGTAAATGTTAGTAGCCAGCCATGCAATCAAAATTCACAGCAAATGATCTATCACAGAAACACATATAGTCATTTAATTCCGTTGCATCACATTCCATTACATTACCAAATTTTTCATACTTCATATATTTATTGTTAGTACGATTTTTCAGTAGGCCTTCTTTGACGATTGAAGTTAGCAAGTAGAACCCTAGTGGCATATAAATGTGTATTCTCATATACAATGACAAGAAATGCTCAACCACATCGATGTTGTGGACAAAAAGACATGCTTTGCACCCCTTGCACCTCCTCCGTTTTCCAAAAATCCTGAAATCAACGCAAACACGTATTAGAGACTCGGGCACTTGTTTACTTCAAACTCAAAAGAAATCCTGAATTTTTGTACTACTTATGCTTCCAAAACATTCCTGATACCACTTATTTTCCTAGCCGGTACTACCGACCCTATATAGAGTGAGTCCATGCCCAGCAAACCCAGTTTTCATAGGTCGGAACTGCCGCTCATGTTTATAATGTTATATGTTGAGCCTCGTTTCCATTGAAACTCTTCTTGTTAGCTCCGGCGCCTTCAAGCATAACATTTTTCATGGCACTTTCGAGGCCTTTTCAGTTTGCCTTTGTATTAGGTCACAGTATAATTCTAGTACTTCCATGCAAATCCACCTGGTACTTAGGAGTTGTGACTTTGGCATTTTTGCATTTTTCTATTGAGAACTATGTTCATTATGATACTACCGAGCATCTGGCTTTACCCGGTTCTTTCACGTCTATTCTATTCTTGTAGAAAAGAGCCACAATAGTCTTGTTGTTCGGAACCTTTGCTTTACTTTACCTCGTAACTTTATAGTACAATATTTTCTCTTACGTTTTTTATATATCCTCCGATCGTTCAACTATTGAACATGTCCAGTAGTTCCGAGAAGTTTTCTCTGATACTTTCGGGCTAGTTGCATTTTCAAGTAACGACAAGATTTTTGTGATCTCTATATATAGACTTGGACCTATGTTGTGTTAACCACCTCATTCCATCCCAACTCACACAAGTTCAAGTCTAGATAGTCTCAAGGCAACAAAGGATAAAAGGAAGTTGTTGGGTGATTCCAACAACACTTACATGATTCTTTAAAGGTCAAGCCCCTCTCTTCTTCTTGAACCCCCACATCTAGTGTTCCTTTGTTCTTATACCACTCATATTGTGTGTGTGTGTGTGTCTATGTATGTGTGTGTGAGAGAGAGATCCTATGGGTACTTGAGAAAAGCTTTGCTTGAAGAGCTTTTGAGGAGTTCCACCGAGTGACTTTGCTTTGCTTGTTACTATTGGAGGGTGTGTTCCTCCTAGATGGTTAAGACTTAGGATTCACTTGAGATCCATTTTGAAGGAAATATGCCCTAGAGACAATAATAAAGTTGTTATTTATATTTCCTTATATCATGATAAATGTTTATTATTCATGCTAAAATTTTATTAACCGGAAAATTAGTACATGTGTGAATACATAGACAAACAAAGTGTCACTAGTATGCCTCTACTTGACTAGCTCGTTAATCAAAGATGGTTATGTTTCCTAACCATAGACATGAGTTGTCATTTGATTAACGGGATCACATCATTAGAGAATGATATGATTGACTTGACCAATCTGTTAGCTTAGCACTATGATCGTTTAGTTTATTGATATTGCTTTCTTCATGACTTATACATGTTCCTATGACTATGAGATTATGCAACTCCCGAATACCGGAGGAACACTTAGTGTGCTATCAAATGTCACAACGTAACTGGGTGACTATAAAGATGCTCTACAGGTGTCTCCGATGGTGTTTGTTGAGTTGGCATAGATCGAGATTAGGATTTGTCACTCCGTGTATCGGAGAGGTATCTCTGGGCCCTCTCGGTAATGCACATCACTATAAGCCTTGCAAGCAATGTGACTAATGAGTTAGTTACGGGATGTTGCATTACGAAACAAGTAAAGAGACTTGCCGGTAACGAGATTGAACTAGGTATTGAGATACCGACGATCGAATCTCGGGTAAGTAACATACCGATGACAAAGGGAACAACGTATGTTGTTATGCGGTTTGACCGATAAAGATCTTCGTAGAATATGTAGGAACCAATATGATCATCCAAGTTCCGCTATTGGTTATTGACCGGAGATGAGTCTCGGTCATGTCTACATAGTTCTCGAACCCGTAGGGTCCGCACGCTTAATGTTTGGTGACGATCGGTATTATGAGTTTATGTGTTTTGATGTACCAAAGGTTGTTCGGAGTCCCGGATGTGATCACGAGCATGACGAGGAGTCTCTAAATGGTCGAGACATAAAGATCGATATATTGGAAGCCTATGTTTGGACATCGTAATGGTTTCGGGTGAGTTCGGGAATATACTGGAGTACCGGGAGGTTACCGAAACCCCCCGGGAAGTATATGGGCCTTATTGGGCCATAGTGGGAGAGAGGAGAAGGGAGCCTAGGAGGGGGCGCCCCCCCCCCAAGCCCAATCTTAATTGGGTGGGGGGCTGCCCCCCCCCCTTTCCTTTCCCCCTCTCTCCCCCTTCCTTCCTCTCCTAATCCAACTAGGGAAGGGGGGGAATCCTACTCCCGGTGGGAGTAGGACTCCCTTGGGCGCGCCATAGAGGGTCGGACCCTCCCCCTCCTCCACTCCTTTATACTCCCTCCAGTCCTTTTTAGTTCGCATATAAGATTTAACGGAAGTCAAGCCTCGTAAAGTTTGACCAACTTTATAGAAAAAAGTACCAACATTCACAATCTGAAATCAATATCAATAGATGTATCATGACTTAAAGTTTCATATTGTAAAACTTTAGCATGGAAGATGTTGATATTTTTCATATAAATACGGTCAAACTTTGTGAAGTTTGACTTCAGAGAATTCTAATATGCAGAGTAAAAAGGACCGGAGGGAGTATAAGGTGGAGGGGGCACCCCATAGACACACAAGTTGACAATTATCTTAGCCGTGTGCGGTGCCCCCCTCCACCATAATCCACCTCGGTCATATCATTGCAGTGCTTAGGCGAAGCCCTGTTCTAGTAGCTTCATCATCACCGTCATCACGCCGTCGTGCTGACGAAACTCTCCCTCGACACTCAGCTGGATCTAGAGTTCGCAGGACGTCACTGAGCTGAACGTGTGCAGATCGCGGAGGTGTCGTACCTTCGGTGCTAGGATCGGTCGGATCGTGAAGACGTACGACTACATCAACCGCGTTGTCATAACGCTTCCGCTTACGGTCTACAAGGGTACGTAGACAACACTCTTCCCCGCTCGTTGCTATGCATCACCTAGATGGATCTTGCGTGTGTGTAGGAATTTTTTTGAAATTACTACGTTCCCCAACAGTGGCATCCGAGCTAGGTCTGTGTGTAGATGTTATATGCACGAGTAGAACACAAAGGAGTTATGGACGTGGGTATATACATATTTCTTGCCGTCACTAGTTGATTCTTGATTCAGCGGTATTGTTGGATGAAGCGGCTCAGACCGACATTACGCGTACGCTTACGCGAGACTGGTTCTACCGACATGCTTCGCACACAGGTGGCTAGTGGGTGTCTGTTTCTCCAACTTTAGTTGAATCGGTTTCAATGAACATGGTTCTTTCTGAAGATCAAAAAGCAATCACTATACTACGTTGTGGTTTTGATGCGTAGGTAAGAACAGTTCTTGCTAGAAGCCCATAGCAGCCACGTAAAACTTGCAACAACAAAGTAGAGGACGTTAACTTGTTTTTGCAGGGCATGTTGTGATGTGATATGGTCAAGACGTGATGAGATATAAATTGTTGTATGAGATGATCATGTTTTGTTAAATTTATCAGCAAATGGCAGGAGCCTTATGGTTGTCTCTTTATTGCATAAGATGCAAGCGCCATATAATTGCATTACTTTATCGCTATGCGATAGCAATAGTTGCAAAAGAAATAGATGGCGAGACGACCATGTGACGACACGTTGATAAAGATCAAGATGATGGAGATCATGGTGTCAAGCCGGTGACTATGGTGATCATGACGGTGCTTCGGAGATGGAGATCAAAGGCACAAGATGATGATGGCCATATCATATCACTTATATTTGATTGCATGTGATGTTTATCCTTTATGCATCTTATTTTGCTTAGTTCGGCGGTAGCATTATAAGATGATCTCTCACTAAATTTCAAGGTACAAGTATTCTCCCTGAGTATGCACCGTTGCGACAGTTCTTCGTGTTGAGACACCACGTGATGATCGGGTGTGATAAGCTCTACGTTCACATACAACGGGTGCAAGCCAGTTTTGCACATGCAGAATATTCGGGTTAAACTTGACGAGCCTAGCATATGCAGATATGGCCTCGGAACACTAAGACCTAAAGGTCGAGCGTGAATCATATAGTAGATATGATCAACATAGTGATGTTCAGCATTGAAAACTACTCCATCTCATGTGATGATCAGACATGGTTTAGTTGATATGGATCATGTGATCACTTAGATGATTAGAGGGATGTCTATCTAAGTGGGAGTTCTTAAGTAATATGATTAATTGAACTTAAATTTATCATGAACTTAGTCCTGATAGTATTTGCATATCTATGTTGTAGATCAATTGCTCGCATATAACTTCCCCGTTTTATTTATGATATGTTCCTAGAGAAAACTATGTTGAAAGATGATAGTAGAAATGATGTGGATTGGATCTGTGATCTGAGGATTATCCTCGTTCCTGCACAGAAGAATTATGTCCTTGATGCACCGCTAGGTGACATAACTATTGCAGGAGCAAATGCAGACGTTGTGAACGTTTGACGAATCTCGGAATGATGACTACTTAATAGTTTAGTGCACCATGCTTTATGGCTTAGAACCGGGACTTCAAAAATGTTTTTGAACTCCACAGAGCATATAAGATGTTCGAAGAGTTGAAATTGGTATTTCATACTCATGCCCGTGTCGAGAGGTAGGAGATGTAGGATCGAAATTATGTCTAGAGGGGGGTGATTAGACTACTTGACCAATTAAAAATCTATCCTTTTCCCAATTTTAGTCTTTGGCAGATTTTAGCAATCTTAGCACAAGTCAAGCAATCTTAACACAATTCAAGCAAGCATGCAAAGAGTCAATGAGTAGCAGAAAATAAATCATGCAACTTGCAAGAATGTAACGGGAAGGGTTTGGAGAATTCAAACACAATTGGAGACACGAATGTTTTTGTCGTGGTTCCGATAGGTGGTGCTATCGTACATCCACGTTGATGGAGACTTCAACCCACGAAGGGTAACGGTTGCGCGAGTCCACGGAGGGCTCCACCCACGAAGGGTTCACGAAGAAGCAACCTTGTCTATCCCATCATGGCCATCGCCCATGAAGGACTTGCCTCACTAGCGGTGGATCTTCACGAAGTAGGCGATCTCCTTTCCCTTACAAACTCCTTGGTTCAACTCCACAATCTTGTCGGAGGCTCCCAAGTGACACCTAGCCAATCTAGGAGACACCACTCTCCAAGAAGTAACAAATGGTGTGTTGATGATGAACTCCTTGCTCTTGTGCTTCAAATGATAGTCTCCCCAACACTCAACTCTCTCTCACGGGATATGGATTTGGTGGAAAGAAGATTTGAGTGGAAAGCAACTTGGGGAAGGCTAGAGATCAAGATTCATATGGTGGGAATGGAATATCTTGGCCTCAACACATGAGTAGGTGGTTCTCTCTCAGAAAATGTGTATTGGAAGTGTAGGTATGTTCTGATGGCTCTCTCCACGAATGAAGAGTGGGTGGAGGGGTATATATAGCCTCCGCACAAAAACTAACCGTTACACACAATTTACCAATCTCGGTGAGACCGAATTGAGAAACTCGGTCGGACCGATTTAGCAAACCTAGTGACCATTAGGATTTTCGGTGGGACTGAGATGCAACTCGGTAGGACCGATATGGTTAGGGTTAGGGAATAATGTAATCTCGGTGTGACCGATTATACAAACTCGGTGGGAACAATTTTGGTAATAAGCTAACCAGAGAGTTGGTCAGGTCAACTCGGTGGGACCGATTTTCTCATTTCGGTGGGACCAAAATGTTACAAAAGGGAAACAGAGAGTTTACATTGCAATCTCAGTGGGACCGATCGCTCATCTCGGTAGGACCAAAACGTTACGAAGGGAAATAGAGAGATTACAACCCCATCTCGGTGAGACCGAGATCCCTATCGGTGAGACCGATTTGCCTAGGGTTTGTGGCAGTGGCTATGACATCTGAACTCGGTGGCGCCGGATAGAAAGAATCGGTGGGGCCAAGTTTGACTTTTGGTTTAGGTCATATGTGGATGTGGGAAGGTAGTTGAGGGTTTTGGAGCATATCACTAAACACTATGAAGCAAGAACCTCATCAAGCAACACCTCATCCCTCCTTGATAGTATTGGCTTTTCCTATAGACTCAATGTGATCTTGGATCACTAAAATATAAAATGTAGAGTCTTGAGCTTTGAGCTTGAGCCAATCTTTTTGTCCTTAGTATTTTGAGGGGTCCACTTTCCTCATCCATGCCATGCCATTCATTGAGCTTTTCCTGAAATATTAATCTTGGAATAATGTTAGCTCAATGAGCTATATGTTGTTAGGAATTACCAAAACCACCCAGGGATAGTTGCACTTTCAATCTCCCCCTTTTTGGTAATTGATGACAACATATAGATCAAAGCTTCGACGAATGATAATAAGAGTGAAAACCATTGTCGCTTTGAGAAGTATGTGAAAAGCAAGAGCTCCCCCTAAATTTGTGCATAGTTTATGATTTGCTTTGGACTGCAAATGCACAAAGAGTTAGGCTCATGGGTTACTCTTCCATGTCACATACATCTTGGTGGAGCGCTCAAAATGATAATAATTAAATACATGCACTCATCACCGAGCAAAGTGAATGATCATATAGGGATAAAATGATAATGTCATCCAACAAGCATTAATGTAGCATGAGATCAAACACACATGATCATCCAAGTATCACACAGACAGAAAGTATCTCAATCAAGCAAATAAAGTTCAACCACCAAAGCAAGAGAGAATAAAAAGCAACACTCTCTCTCGAAGCCTATGATCTATACATTTTTCTTCCCCTTTGGCAACAAGTTACCAAAAAGTTCATAGAAAATGCATAGCACTAAATCGTCTCTCAGGCTTGGTCTTCAGGTGGTGGTGTCCGGATAACTGCAAGAATGAGTGCTTCAGTCGATGTAGATGGAGCTGATGGAGTAGGTGCTGGAGCTGGTGGCCCTGAAGCTGTAGCTGGTGCAGATGAAGTTGCTCTGGTTTCTGGAACAGGCACTGCAGCAGATCTCTGAGCTCTAGGCACTCTGGCAAATGCATCAGTGGTTGTCTTGCCCTTCCTCTCCTGCATATCATCCTGAAGTTGCTCCACAACAGACTGGATCTCAGTTACCTTCACATCCATGACATAGAACTTCTGCTCTATGATCCTTTCCAAGCTCTCCTGGTTTTGAGTTAGGGTGGCCATCCCTTTCTCAATCCTTAGAGTGGATGCAATCAAGTAGCCAAGCTAATCTTGCTTGCTCTTCAGAAGATATTGAGATGCCTCTTCCATGGTTGGCATCTTTGCAGCTTTCTCAGCCTTTACCTTCTCCCTCTTTGCTTGAACATGCACAGAAGATGGTTCATCCTCATTCATAACCACTTGGTTGTCCTCAAAGTCTGGATAGATATGCATGTGCTCCTTGTCCAACAAGTATGTGCCAGTGCCCATCTTGGAGTTAATCAACTCATGGATCTGTGGTGCATACCCACAACTTCTCTTTTGGTCAGCAGCTGTCCTCTTGATAGTTTCAACTATAAGACTCATGACCTTGAACTTTTGTGGCACATCAAATATATGTAGCAAATTGATGGAGTGGCCTTTGATCATTCTGTGATCACCAGACTTGGGCAGAAGAGTGTGCCTGAGAATCCAATTGATAGTAGGCAGTCCTGACAGCAGGTGTTTCACTGATCCAAATTGGTGAGTCTCAAGATCTGCATCAGGAATCTCCTTGTACATGCTAGCCATGGAGTTGTGATCCTTCTTCTTCTTGGCATATACATCCAAGTCATCTTCATTCTCCTCGGGAGCATTGATCAATTGAGCCCATTCTGCTACTGTTGACTGGTATCTAGTGACTTCAGACATCCAGACTATCTTGCCATCTGGGTAGAAGTGAGCTATGGAGTAGAACTGCATGATAAGCTCATCATTCCACTTTGTGAGCTTCTGAGCCACAAACTCATCAACTCCACAAGCCTTGAAACTATCATATACTCCTGGATAGTGTTCTTCATTCTCCTTGATGTACTCTCAGTTGACCCATCTCATGTCACATACTATTGGTTTCTTGTCAAGTAACACTGTCTCATAAAAATCCCGATGTTCTTTGGTATGGAACCTGTAGTCCACAGTAGTTCTCCTCCTGGTGGCATATGGATCTGACTCTCTCCATAGCCTCAATCATGAGTCCTTCCTGATCTTCATGTTTTCTGCTACAGGATGAGCATCATTATGATCTGGAATTTTTGGCTTTAACTTCCTCAAAACATGTGTCTCATCATCTTCTTCTTCAGAAACAGTTTCAGGCACTGGGGCCTTGCTTTTCTCAGCAGCTGGAATGTTCCTAGTACTCCTCTTTGGTGCAGTTTTGGGTTTTGGAGCAGCTGGCTTTGGAGCTTCTTTGGGCTTAGATGAAGCAACCCCTGATCTTATGGCATCTCCCATAAGTTTTTGTGCCTTAGGTGCTGGTGCAGCATCCTCTTCCTCTTCCTATTCTTCAGAGTCTTTCATGATTGAAGATCTCCCAAGCACTCTGGCAGTGGTCTTCTTGACCCTCTCTTTCCTTTTCTTTTCTACCACAACCTGCTCTTTGGGTGCAGATCCCAAAGTCTCTTGAGTAGATGCTCTGGCTTTAGACATTGGTTGTCTTCCTGCTGGCCTCTTGGTCTTCAGACCTAGCTTAGTTGCAGTAGCAGTGCTATATTCCTTTTTAACCACTTTCTTCTTGGAAGTGGCCTCATCCTCAACTTCCACATAGTCTTCATCCTCAGATTCATAAGTTTTCTTCTTTCTGGCCCTGGTGGCAGCTTTTGGCAAGTTGCTGGGTGTGCTCCTACTTCCATCATCTGAGCTGCTAGAGGGACTAGTGCCCTCACTCGTGTGAACCTGCTCCTCTGACTTGTTCTAACTGTCACTTTGATCAGACATAATGCAATCTCTGACAGCTGACCCTGTGAATAGATTATAGATGAGGTAGAGTGGATGAGCATCACAAAATATAGAGGTTTTTTCAAAAGAATGAATCAAAAACTTAGTTTTAGTTTTCCTCAGAAAGCATTTCGGATCAACCGATTTGTAAACTCGGTGATACCGAAGCAGCTGTTGGAACCTAAACTAGTGAACTCAGTCAGACCGAGTCATAGTTCGGTGGCATCGAGACTGCTAGGGTTTCACAAAGTCCTGAACTCGGTCACACCGATTTGCAATTCTCGGTCAGACCGAGAATCACGTGTGCAATGGCCTGAGCCGAATCGATGGTACCGAGTTCCACAACTCGGTTGGTCCGATATGGTTTCGGCGGAAACCTAACCCTAAATTTTCAAATCATCTCTAATCTACGGAGTGTTTTTGACTGGATAAGATAGTTTCAATCGTGTCAAGATTCATGGAGAACACAATGTGCTAGAAATCAGATAAGGATAGCACAGTGATCAAGTTCATACCCTAATTCGGCGATGAACTCGCTACGGCGGCAACGGCGGGGATGATTCCGTTGACGGCCGCGGAAACCAGCGGCAGGAGGCAACTGGTGACGAGGAGGACAATCCGGAGACCCTGGAGGTAGAGCGGGCTAAGCGCGGGCGAAAGAGTTTGGAGAAAATTTCCAAAATTTTGCCCGTGGGTATATATAGCCCGACCCTGTCGGTGTGACCGAGTGGAACAACTCGGTGGCACCGAGATGCATAACTGCAAGCAGTTGCTGCAACTCGGTGTGACCGAAAAGTTCAAATCGGTTGCATCAAGATTGAAAACCTAGATCGACTTAGTGATCTCGGTATGACCGAAATGGGTGAATCAGTCAGACCGAAACGCACAAAGAAGTTTTGGAAGTTTAAGTCTATGACGAATCGGGGATTCCGAGTGCTCCTCACACAGAGTGGTTTGAATCTGACTTGATCAAATTTTGTGATGCAGCATGAATAGAGTTTGAGACGAGAAAAGCATAGATAGCTAGAGAAGGTTCTTAGGCATTATTGTCCATCCACTTGGCAAGAGAAAAAGAAACCAATCAATCAAAACAACAAGTGGATGTCCTCGAATGAGTAAATTATGCAACCAACATGCTCACACGATAAAAATGACAAATGAAATATGTGGCAGAGCATGCACAAACAATTCTAGCATCTATCAAGCAATTGGCGATGACTAGGTCATCTATATATGAGTATATTGACTTAGGAGTCAAATGAGAACATTTGATCATAGGTCATACTTATCGTTTAAGCACAAGTGGGGTTACCACTTTTACATAAAGCGTTGTTGTTTTCACACCATTAGAGTTGCTTTAGCTCAATTCTTAGAGTAAAGCTCCCCCTAGATGTGAGATCCCCCCTAAGAGGGATGAACTAACCTTGGGTTTTGTCGATGATGACTTCATGTAGATGTTGAAGATGTGGATGCTTAATGTTGATGTAGATCATTTGGAGCTATCCTTTGGAGTGAGTTGCACTTTCAATACCTACACGGGTTAGTCCCACAAGGAACAAACAAGGATATCCATAGACATAGAGTGATGCACACACAAGATGATGTCTATGAGAGCATTAGGTTACCTTGTCCCTTGTCTTACCAACAAGAGGGTTTGTGACTCCTTGAACTAGTGCAAGATGTGGAAGCTGATTGCACTTGTTCTTGCCAAAATGATAAGAGTGAAGTATGTTGGCGGAGTCACCCTCAAGAACTCTCTAGTTCTTCTTCTTCAGGATCCACACCATCTTGATGGGAATCCTCGGAGTTGTAGTTGTACTTGATGAAGTGGAACTTGATGTAGTCTTGGGAACCCACTTCAAGGCCTTAGGAGCTTCTTCAAATGCATCAATTTCCTATTGAAGCTTGTCCTTGCCTTTTTGCTTGTGGTCTTGTGGTGGAAGATCATCTTGAGCTTGTGTCCCTTTGGAAGAAGTAGGATCATACGTCTCTTGTTGAGGAACAAACTTCGTCTTGGGGTATTGATCTTCTTCCCACTCAACTCCATTGGCATTGAACTTTCGTTCAAAACCAATACCTTGATTCTTCCGGTGCCTTCCTTGCTTGCGTACAATTTCCTCGAATTGCTTACTCCCGGCAAGGCTCTTGTAAACACCTTTCTCTATGATTCCCTTCAATAAGCTATTTTCTTGCTCAAGTGTAACTTGGCTAAGAGAATCATTAGTGGAATCAAGAGAACTACTAGAAGCAACAACATTGGATTTAGCATGATTATTGTTACTACTAGAGGAAGAATCTTTCTTGTTCTTGTTACTAGACTTGACTTGAGGCATGTAAGTGGATAAGAGTAAACGCTTGGCAATGTAAGAACTTTTCTTGCGAAGATCATCATTGATTGCCTTTAAGAACTCATGCTCTTGCTCAAGGTTGAGCTTTTCAAAACGTAATTTCTCATGAGTCCTTAAAAGTTCTCGATGATCTCCTAAGGTAGTTTCATGAGATAACTTAAGAGTGTTTAGTTCTTTAGTTAGAGACTCAATCTTCTCCTTATCATTGTCATCCGTTTCATCTTGATTAGCATGACTAATTGACGTTTCATCATAGTATTCATCACTATAGTTGTCAACAAGTAAATCACCATCACCTAACAAGTCATCTTCATCACTATTGAAATCAACATACTCGAGGTGTGATACCTTTGGACCTTTGGCCATGAAGCATCTTCCAATTCCTTCATTTGGTGAATCAAATATGTCGTAGGAGTTGGTTGACACAAGTGCTAGACCGGCAACACCTTCATCTTGAGTATATTCGGAGTCAGAGTGATAGCTTCTCTCGGAGTCATTGTCGGAGTCGGAGCCGGATACCCATTCACCAACATGAGCTTGATGTCTTCGTTTTGTGTAGCTCCTTGATGACTTGTCCTTCCTTTCCGAATCCTTGCTTCTCCGAGAGGGTCTTCGTTCATATCGATCATCCCTACTCCTTCTCTCCCTTGATGGTGATTCTTCTCTTCTACTTCTTCTTTTAGGAGAATCTTCTCTTCTCTTGTGGGGAGCCATACACTCATTGGAGTAGTGTCCGGGTCTTCCATAATTGTAGCAGTTTCGCTCTCGACTAGAAGATCTTTTGCCATTGTAGGACCTTGACTTCGAACTTCTCTCTTTGCTTCTATTATTGTAGAACTTGTTGAAGTTCTTCACCATTAGGCTCAATTCTTTGTTGAAGGTTTGTTTCTCACTTGATTATGTGGGAGCTTCACATGAGGCTTTGTATGCACCACTTGACTTGTTATGGAGCTCCTCCTTATCCTTGAGTGACATCTCATGAGCAACAGTTCTTCCAATGACTTCCGTTGGCTTGAGATCTTTGTAATTGGGCATCATTTGAATCAATGTGCACACGGTATCATATTTTCCATCCAAGGCTCTTAGGATCTTCTTGATGATGAATCTGTCGGTCATCTCTTCACTTCCTAAGTCGGCAATCTCATTTGTGATAAGAGCAAGCCTAGAGTACATTTCAGCGACACCTTCACCATCCTTCATTTTGAACTTGTCAAGTTGACTTTGAAGCACATCCAACTTGGATTCCTTGACGGAGTCGGTACCTTCATGCATGTCAATCAAAGTATCCCAAATTTCCTTTGCATTCTCAAGACGGCTGATTTTGTTGAATTCTTCGGGGCACAATCCATTGAAGAGGATATCACAAGCTTGAGCATTGTATTGCAGCATCTTCAACTCTTCTGCGGTGGCTTCACGATTCGGTTCTCTCCCATCAAAGAATTCACCTTGCAAGCCAACACACACAATAGCCCAAACGGCGGGGTTATGTCCAAGAATATGCATTTCCATCTTATGCTTCCAACTAGCAAAATTAGTATCATCAAAGTAAGGACCTCTACGGTGATAATTTCCCTCGCTAGACGCCATACTCTACTAGGTTGTTAAACCAAGGCTATGACCACCAAAAGCTATGGAAATCAACGCAAATGGAGACCAAAGCTCTGATACCACTTGTAGGATCGAAAGTATGTCTAGAGGGGGGGTGATTAGACTACTTGACCAATTAAAAATCTATACTTTTCCCAATTTTAGTATTTGGCAGATTTTAGCAATCTTAGCACAAGTCTAGCAATCTTAACACAATTCAAGCAAGCATGCAAAGAGTCGATGAGTAGCAGAAAATAAATCATGCAACTTGCAAGAATGTAACGGGAAGGGTTTGGAGAATTCAAACGCAATTGGAGACACGAATGTTTTTGTCGTGGTTCCGATAGGTGGTGCTATCGTACATCCACGTTGATGGAGACTTCAACCCACGAAGGGTAACGGTTGCGCGAGTCCACGGAGGGCTCCACCCATGAAGGGTCCACGAAGAAGCAACCTTGTCTATCCCATCATGGCCATCGCCCATGAAGGACTTGCCTCACTAGCGGTAGATCTTCACGAAGTAGGCGATCTCCTTTCCCTTACAAACTCCTTGGTTCAACTCCACAATCTTGTCGGAGGCTCCCAAGTGACACCTAGCCAATCTAGGAGACACCACTCTCCAAGAAGTAACAAATGGTGTGTTGATGATGAACTCCTTGCTCTTGTGCTTCAAATGATAGTCTCCCCAACACTCAACTCTCTCTCACGGGATATGGATTTGGTGGAAAGAATATTTGAGTGGACAGCAACTTGGGGAAGGCTAGAGATCAAGATTCATATGGTGGGAATGGAATATCTTGGCCTCAACACATGAGTAGGTGGTTCTCTCTCAGAAAATGTGTATTGGAAGTGTAGGTATGTTCTGATGGCTCTCTCCACGAATGAAGAGTGGGTGGAGGGGTATATATTGCCTCCACACAAAAACTAACCGTTACACACAATTTACCAATCTCGGTGAGACCGAATTGAGAAACTCGGTCGGACCGATTTAGCAAACCTAGTGACCGTTAGGATTTTCGGTGGGACTGAGATGCAACTCGGTAGGACCGATATGGTTAGGGTTAGGGCATAACGTAATCTCGGTGTGACCGATTACACAAACTCGGTGGGACCGATTTTTGTAATAAGCTAACCAAAGAGTTGGTCAGGTAAACTCGGTGGGACCGATTTGCTCATTTCGGTGGGACCAAAATGTTACAAAAGGGAAAGCGAGAGTATACATTGCAATCTCGGTGGGACCGATCGCTCAGCTCGGTAGGACCGAAATGTTACGAAGGGAAACAAAGAGATTACAACCCCATCTCGGTGAGACCGAGATCCCTATTGGTGAGACCGATATGCCTAGGGTTTGTGGCAGTGGCTATGACATCTGAACTCGGTGGCGCCGGATAGAAAGAATCGGTGGGGACGAGTTTGACTTTTGGTTTAGGTCATATGTGGATGTGGGAAGGTAGTTGAGGGTTTTGGAGCATATCACTAAACACTATGAAGCAAGAACCTCATCAAGCAACACCTCATCCCTCCTTGATAGTATTAGCTTTTCCTATAGACTCAATGTGATCTTGGATCACTAAAATATAAAATGTAGAGTCTTGAGCTTTGAGCTTGAGCCAATCTTTTTGTCCTTAGTATTTTGAGGGGTCCACTTTCCTCATCCATGCCATGCCATTCATTGAGCTTTTCCTGAAATATTAATCTTGGAATAATGTTAGCTCAATGAGCTATATGTTGTTAGGAATTACCAACACCACCCAGGGATAGTTGCACTTTCAGGAGACCTCTGACAGTACTTGCCTACAAGATGGAGGAGAATAGCTCAACCAGTGAGCATGTGCTCAGATTGTCTGGGTACTATAATTGCTTGAATCAAGTGGGAGTTAATCTTCCAGATAAGATAGTAATTGACAAAGTTCTCTAGACACTATCACCAAGTTACTAGAACTTGGTGATGAACTATAATATGCAAGGGATGATGAAAGTAATTCCCAAGCTCTTCACGATGCAGAAATCGATGAAGGTAGAAATCAACAAAAGCATCAAGTGTTGATGGTTGAAAAGACCACTAGTTTCAAGTAAAAGGGCAAGGGAAAGAAATGGAACTTCAAGAAGAATGACAAGCAAGTTGCCACTCCCATGAAGAATCCCAAAGCTAGACCCAAGCCTGAAACTGAGTGCTTTTACTGCAAAGGAAATGGTCACTCGAAGCGGAACTGCCCCAAATACTTGGCGGATAAGAAGGATGTCAAAGTGAACAAAAGTATATATGATATACATGTTATTGTTGTGTACTTTACTAGTGTTCATAGTAGCCCCTGGGTATTTGATACTGGTTCAGTTGCTATGATTAGTAACTTGAAACAGGGGTTACAAAATGAACAACGACTAGTTGAGGGCGAGGTGACGATATGTGTTGGAAGTGATTCCAAGGTTGATAAGATCACCATCACACACTCCCTTTACCTTCGGGATTAGCGTTGAACCTAAAATAAATGTTATTTGGTGTTTACATTGAGCATAATATGATTGGATCATGTTTATTGCAATATGATTATTCATTTAAGTCAAAGAATAATTGTTATTCTGTTTACATGAATAAAACCTTATGTGGTCATACACCCGAGGTGAATGGTTTATTGAATCTCGATCATAGTGATACACATATTCATAATATTGAAGCCAAAAGATGCAAAGTTAATAATGATAGTGCAACATATATGTGGCACTGCCTTTTAGGTCATATTGGTGTAAAGCACATGAAGAAACTACATGCTGATAGGCATTTGGAATCACTTGATTATGAATTATTTGATGCTTGCGAACCATGCCTCGTGGGCAAGATGACTAAAACTCCGTTATCTGAAACAATGGAACAAGCAATTGACTTATTGGAAATAATACATACTGATGTATGCAATCCGATGAGTGTTGAGGCTTGCGGCGGGTATCGTTATTTTCTGACCTTCACAGATGATTTGAGCAGATATGGGTATATCTACTTCATGAAACATAAGTCTGGAACATTTGAAAAGTTCAAAGAATTTTAGAGTGAAGTGAAAAATCATCGTAATAAGAAAATAAAATTTCTGCGATCTGATCGTGGAGGAGAATATCTGAGTTACGAGTTTGGTCTTCATTTGAAACAATGCGGAATAGTTTCGCAACTCACGCCGCCTGGAACACCACAGCGTAATGGTGTGTCCGAACGTCATAACGGTACTTTATTAGATATGGTGCGATATATGATGTCTCTTACCGATTTATCACTATCGTTTTGGGGTTATGCATTAGAGACAGCTGCATTCACGTTAAATAGGGCACCATCTAAATCTGTTGAGACGACACCATATGAATTGTGGTTTAGCAAGAAACCTAAGCTGTCATTTCTTAAAGTTTGGGGTTATGATGCTTATGTGAAAAAGTTTCAACCTGGTAAGCTCAAAACCAAATCGGAGAAATGTGTCTTCATAGGAAACCCAAAGGAAACTGTTGGGTACACCTTCTATCACAGATCCGAAGGCAAGATATTCGTTGCTAAGAATGGATCCTTTCTAGAGAAGAAGTTTCTCTCGAAAGAAGTGAGTGGGAGGAATGTAGAACTTGATGAGGTAATTGTACCTTCTCCCAAATTGGAAAGTAGTTCATCACAGAAATCAGTTCTAGTGATTCCTACGCCAATTAGTGAGGAAGTTAATGATGATGATCATGAAACTTCAGATCAAGTTACTACCGAACCTCGTAGGTCAACCAGAATATGTTCCGCACCAGAGTGGTACAGTAATCCTGTTCTGGAGGTCATGTTACTTGACTATGACAAACCTACGAACTATGACGAAGTGATGATGAGCCCAGATTCCATGAAATGGCTTGAAGCCATGAAATCTTACATGGGATCCATGTATTAGAACAAAGTACGGACTTTGATTGACTTGCCCGATGATCGGTGAGCCATTAAGAATAAATGGATTTTCAAAAGGAAGACAGACGCTGATAGTAGTGTTATTTATATTTCCTTATATCATGATAAATGTTTATTATTCATTCTAGAATTGTATTAACCTGAAACTTAGTACATGTGTGAATACATAGACAAACAAAGTGTCACTGGTATGCCTCTACTTGACTAGCTCGTTAATAAAAGATGGTTATGTTTCCTAACCATAGACATGAGTTGTCATTTGATTAACGGGATCACATCATTAGAGAATGGTAATATTGACTTGACCCATCCGTTAACTTACCACTATGATCGTTTAGTTTATTGCTATTGCTTTCTTCATGACTTATACATGTTCCTATGACTATGAGATTATGCAACTCCCGAATGCCGGAGGAACACTTAGTGTGCTATCAAACATCACAACGTAACTGGGTGACTATAAAGATGCTCTACAGGTGTCTCCGATGGTGTTTGTTGAGTTGGCATAGATCAAGATTAGGATTTGTCTTCCGATAGAAGTAGACGAAAGAGGGGATGCCTTCCGGGGCATCCCCAAGCTTTGGCTTTTAGGTGTCCTTAGATTATCTTGGGGATGCCATAGGCATTCCCAAGCTTAGGATCTTGCCACTCCTTGTTCCATAATCCATCAAATCTTTACCCAAAACTTGAAAACTTCACAACACAAAACTTAAAGTAGAAAATCTCATGAGCTCCGTTAGCGAAAGAAAACAGAAGACCACTTCAAGGTACTGTAATGAACTCATTATTTATTTATATGGGTGTTATATCTAATGTATTCCAACTTCTCTATGGTTCATAAACTATTTTACTAGCCATAGATTCATCAAAATAGAGGTAATAGCACCCCAGGTACCCTAACTTGCACAGAATGTGACGATTTGGTCCCAAACTTGCAAAACTTGACTTCACCATACCCCAACTTGCACCTCATGTGATGATTTAGTCCCAGGCCAATCACAGCTCGCCAATTGGCAGCCAGGTGGCTTGACTGGTCTTTGTCCGCACTTTTGCAGGAAACACCCTATGGTCTTCTCTAATTAAGGAGATCCTGCGTGTATGTGCTTTGCCTTCCTGCTAAGTGACAAAGCTGAAAGTGTGCTTTCGGGCCTACCAATGGGACTTGTTCCTTCCTAGTTCCTTGCTAACTTCTTACTCATCAATTCTTTCCAGCTTCCATATTTTCCTGCAATATCAATTAATTACCTACAGGCAATCTACAATGAGAAAGTGATTTATGCAAGGGGTAAAATATACTCATTATAGAACATCTTTAGGATATAATGTCGGCGCAGTCAAATCATCCGACTGGCAAACCCCTCAACAATTCTAAAGTAATCCCAAGCACCAGCCACCAGCGCAACATTACTTGGCGATCTTACTTGTACGGCATAGCAAACTGTAATCAAATATGTCCTCTCAGTTGATGTCAGGGATCATGATGTCAATGCCACCTAATCCGAAAGGGATTTCGATGAGCGTCGTCTTCAAAATCAAGGAGTTGCATATAAAAAGCATGCTTTCAGAGAGAACTGCACACTAAGTAACATAATGGATAGGGTCAAAGTTATAACGCGGTAGATCATAAACAAAGGAACTAATAAATGGAAACAACATGAAGGAAAGATGGATAGAGACACACACCAGCTGAGCACGGAGGGCAGAGGGGATCGAGACGCGTGTTTAGAAGGTTCTGCAGAAATATAACTCAGAAAAGTTGAGACTGTGACCCGAGACAGCAATGGGTAACTGTGCACAGGACAATGTAACTGGGAGAAAAGAATATGAAATGGGTCTTCGGAGTGAAACAAATTCACTTGAAAATGAGAACCGTTCAGATACAATGAAGGCGAATGAACTGAAACAGTGATAAGAAGTGATTCCTCTGACTCATCACAATATCGCACCGCCAAACAATATTATTGTCGCATTGGTATTTAACAGCGATGGTCAGGGGTGACGGCACTAGGCCTAGTAACTGAATTTGATTTCAGTTAACTGACGCATATATAGGTGCTCCTTTTACCCTTGGCGTGGTAATTGATTCCCCTTACCTTGCACTGCCAA
The DNA here is from genome assembly GCF_056163025.1 of Triticum urartu. NCBI lineage: Eukaryota > Viridiplantae > Streptophyta > Magnoliopsida > Poales > Poaceae > Triticum > Triticum urartu. The sequence continues at coordinate 503,961,916 of NC_141873.1, read as the reverse complement.
AACTTTTATAATCTGATCTGAAAATTTTAGCCTTGCCTGAAGGGAGTAAATCTGCAAAGGTACCCACTCTAGCCTAGTATAGCTTGCAAAGTAAGCAAGGTATCACAAGGCCAGGGGTGACACAAACATGAGGTGGAGCAGGGGGGTGGGTGGGTGTTGTTATCACTGCCGTAGCCGTCGGCACCGATGGATAGGTTCACGGAGCAACAGGCGCGCCGCAGCCACGGGAGCGAGACGCGTCGTCGTCCTAGACCTAGACCTACCAGCATGTCAGGACCGAACTACACCTATGCGAATTTTAGCAAGGAAATCAGGAGAATTTGTATAGGGAAAGTCTCAGATCTGAGATATTTGCTATTGTTTTAGAGTTGGAGTATAACGCAAGCCATCTTGGCGAGTCTAGAAGAATGGAGAGATAGTTTTGCCAGCCACAACCCGGCTGGATTTATAGGTAGCTAGTTACCGACAAGTGAAACGGTACAGTGATTACTGTATAATGGTACAATTAAGAATCAACGGCTCCCGATGAAGCGGTAAAGCGAGGAGGCCTCCTAGCCGTTGGATAACTGAAGCTTGATGACACCTCCCTGGATCAGTCCTGACACAACAGCACACCATCATCCGGCTCCAGCTCCGGCCCGCTGCTGCGCAACCACATGCAGATGCAGGTTAGCTCAAAAAGGCAAAGATGGAATTGAGGCGAGAGGAATCGTCGCAGATACGTACGTACCCGTGGTAAGGCCTTGGGAGCCGCCGGAGCGGACGAGCGAGAAGGGACGGCTGGCTCTGGCTGAAGGCGACGGCGGCCTGCATCTCCGTCGCCGACGAGGATTCTGGATGGATAGAGCAAGGCGGAGACGACTAGGTAGGTGCAGGTGTAGATGGATAAAGAGGCTCAGGCTCGCCACCGTCTCCGGTCGGCAGCCTTTCTCCTCCATGACGATGCGGATGAGGTGGACGCAGTTGATCTTGGTGTCGACGGCGCCCTCATTCAGCATGTCCACCATGAGGGACACCTTTGCCGGCTGCATCAGCGCCGCCTTCGCCTCGGCGTCGAGCGGCACGCCGCTCACAAGAATGGCCACCGCCTCGGATCCCATCGAATGAGACGTGAAGGGGCCAACAAGCAAGGTCAGCAACGACACGCCGCCGGCCTCGGCTATGGCCTTGGTCACAGACTGGTGGGTGGAGGCGAGGGAGCGCAACTCCCGGAGCGCGGCGACGCGGGCCTGGCCCTTGAGCGGATGCCTGGCCCTTGTGCTTTTTGAAGGGTGTACCGGCGGGAGAGCCAGGTGGCGATGAGCTGCCGGAGCAGGTCGTCCCAAAGCTCCTGCATCGTGGTCGGGCAGGTCCGGTGGCCCAGCACCAGCCACCGGGAGATATGCTGTTAACTGCATCTTAACATCCAGTACTGCAGGTTAATTAGAGAAGACCGCAGGGTGTTTGCTGCAAAGTGCGGACGAAGACCGGTCAGGCCACCTGGCTACCACTTGTCGAGCTGTGATAGGCCGGGGACTAAATCATCACATCTAGTGCAAGTTGGGGTATGGTGGAGTCAAATTTTTCAAGTTTGGGACTAAATCATCACATTCTATGCAAGTTAGGGTACCTGGGGTGCTATTACAAGCAAACAACACACGAAAAACAGAATCTGTCAAAAACAGAACAGTCTGTAGTAATCTGTAGCTAGAGCAATATATGGAACCCCAAAAATTCTAAAATAAATTGCTGGACGTGAGTAATTTATCTATTCATCATCTGCAAAAATAATTAACTAAATATAACTTTCCAAATAAAAATTACAGCAGTTCCCGTGAGCGCTAAAGTTTCTATTTTTTACAGCAAGTTCAACAAGACTTTCCCCAAGTCTTCCCAACGGTTCTACTTGACACAAACACTAATTAAACACAAAAAACACAACCAAAACAGAGGCTAAATAATTTATTTATTACTAAACAGGAGCAAAAAGCAAGGAATAAAAATAAAATTGGGTTGCCTCCCAACAAGCGCTATCGTTTAACGCCCTAGCTAGGCATAACAAGCAAGAATAGATCTAGGTATTGCCATCTTTGGTAGGCAATTGATAAGTGGCTCTCATAATAGATTCATAAGGTAATTTAATTTTCTTTCTAGGAAAGTGTTCCATGCCTTTCCTTAACGGAAATTGGAATCTAATATTTCCTTCCTTCATATCAATAATTGCACCAATCATTCTAAGGAAAGGTCTACCAAGAATAATAGGACATGAAGGATTGCAATCTATGTCAAGAACAATAAAATCTACGGGCACATAATTCCTATTTGCAACAATAAGAACATCATTAATTCTTCCCATAGGTTTCTTAATAGTGGAATCCGCAAGGTGCAAGTTTTGAGAGCAATCATCAAAATCACGTAAACCTAACAAATCACACAAAGTCTTTGGAATCGTGGAAACACTAGCACCCAAATCACATAAAGCATAGCATTCATGATCTTTAATTTTAATTTTAATAGTTGGTTCCCACTCATCGTAAAGTTTCTAGGGATAGAAACTTCCAAATCAAGTTTTTCTTCATAAGATTGCATCAATGCATCAACGATATGTTTAGTAAACGCTTTATTTTGAATATAAGCGTGAGGAGAATTTAGCACAGATTGCAATAAGGAAATACAATCAATCAAAGAGCTATTTTCATAGTTAAATTCCTTGAAATCCATAATAGTGGGTTTAGCAACATCTAGGGTTTTAATTTCTTCAATCCCACTTTTATCAAATTTAACATCAAGATCAAAAGATTCAGAATTCTTGGAAAGCCTTCTAGGTAAAGGTGGATTATATTCAGTCCCATCATTATCAAGATTCACATTGCAAAACAAAGATTTAATAGGGGACACATCAATAACTTTTAGATCTTCATCATTATTTTCATAGCAACTCGGTTTAACGGCCATCTTATTAACTAGGGTAGCCTGCTTATCCGAAATTTCAGCAGTTAATTTCTCAAGATGAGCAAGTTGGGATCTTAAACCATCGAATTCTTTAGACATATCATGAAGCTCTTTATTCATAAAACTTTTCTGTTCTTTAAGCTCGTTTCTGAAGAAACTATTATGTTCAAATTGCAAAACCATGAAACTCCTAACATTATTTTCGATTTCTTCTAACCTTTTAAGGTGAAGGTCACCAAATTTAGGTAGAGCCATCGCGACAAACAAGCAAACTAACACACAAGCAAACAAAAAGCAAGCGGACAAAAAGGGGCAAATAGAGAAAGAGAGGGAGGATAGAGAGAGAGAGGGCAAATAAAACGGCAAGGGTGAAGTGGGGGAGAGGAAAACGAGAGGCAAATGGCAAATAATGTAATGCGGGAGATAAGGGTATGTGATGGGTACTTGGTATGTTGACTTTTGCGTAGACCTCCCCGGCAACAGCGCCAGAAATCCTTCTTGCTACCTCTTTTAGCACTGCGTTGGTTTTCCTCGAAGAGGAAGGGATGATGCAGCAAAGTAGCATAAGTATTTCCCTCAGTTTTTGAGAACCAAGGTATCAATCCAGTAGGAGGCTATGCGCGAGTCCCTCGTACCTGCACAAAACAAATGAATCCTCGCAACCAATGCAAATAGGGGTTGTCAATCCCTATAGGGCCACTTACGAGAGTGAGATCTGATAGATATGATAAAGATAATATTTTTGGTATTTTTATGATAAAGATGCAAAGTAAAATAAAGGCAAAGTAAATAACTAAGTAGTAGGAGATTGATATGATAAAGATAAACCCAGGGGCCATAGGTTTCACTAGTGGCTTCTCTCGAGAGCATAAGTATTCTATGGTGGGTGAACAAATTACTGTTGAGCAATTGACAGAATTGAGCATAGTTATGAGAATATCTAGGTATGATCATGTATATAGGCATCACGTACGAGACAAGTAGACCGACTCCTGCCTGCATCTACTACTATTACTCCACTCATCGACCGCTATCCAGCATGCATCTAGAGTATTAAGTTAAAAACAGAGTAACGCCTTAAGCAAGATGACATGATGTAGAGGGATAGACTCATGCAATATGAAGAAAACCCCATCGTGTTATCCTCGATGACAACAATACAATATGTGCCTTGCTGCCCTTACTATCACCAGGAAAGGACACCGCAAGATTGAACCCAGAGCTAAGCACTTCTCCCATTGCAAGAAAGATCAATCTAGTAGGCCAAACCAAACTGATAATTCGAAGAGACTTGCAAAGATAACCAATCATACATAAAAGAATTCAGAGAAGATTCAAATATTATTCATAGATAGACTTGATCATAAACCCACAATTCATCGGTCTCAACAAACACACCACAAAAAGAAGATTACATCGAATAGATCTCCACAAGAGAGGGGGGAGAACATTGTATTGAGATCCAAAAAGAGATAAGAAGCCATCTAGCTACTAACTATGGACCCGTAGGTCTGAAGTAAACTACTCACACTTCATCGGAGAGGCTATGGTGTTGATGTAGAAGCCCTCCGTGATCGATGCCCCCTCCGGCGGAGCTCCGGAACAGGCCCCAAGATGGGATCTCGTGGATACAGAAAGTTACAGCGGTGGAATTAGGGTTTTGGCTCATGTTCTGATCGTTTGGGGGTACGTGGATATATATAGGAGGAAGAAGTACGTCGGTGGAGCAACAGGGGGCCCACGAGGGTGGAGGACGTGCCTGGGGGGGCAGGCGCGCCCCCCTACCTCGTGCCCCCCAGGCGCGCCCCCCTACCTCGTGGCCTCCTGTTAATTGGCTTGACGTAGGGTCCAAGTCTCCTGAGTTGTATTCACTGAGAAAATCACGTTCCCGAAGGTTTCATTCCGTTTGGACTCCGTTTGATATTCCTTTTCTTCGAAACCCTAAAACAGGCAAAAAACAGCAATTCTGGGTTGGGCCTCCGGTTAATAGGTTAGTCCCAAAAATAATATAAAAGTGGATAATAAAGCCCAATAATGTTCAAAACAGTAGATAATATAGCATGGAGCAATCAAAAATTATAGATACGTTGGAGACGTATCAGGTGCCCCCCTCCACCATAATCCACCTCGGTCATATTGTTGCAGTGCTTAGGCGAAGCCCTGTTCCGGTAGCTTCATCATCATCGTCATCACGCCGGCATGCTAACAAAACTCTCCCTTGACACTCAGCTGGATCTAGACTTCGTGGGATGTCACCGAGCTGAACGTGTGCAGATCGCAGAGGTGTCATACCTTCGGTGCTAGCATCGGTCGGATCGTGAATACGTACGACTACATCAACCGTGTTGTCATAACGCTTCCTCTTACGGTCTACGAGGGTACGTAGACAACACTCTTCCCCGCTCGTTGCTATGCATTACCTAGATGGATCTTGCGTGTGCGTAGGAATTTTTTTGAAATTACTGCGTTCCCCAACACATGTTTCATATATATTGTGAAGTACTCAAGAGTTTGTGAGGTCTCAATGATTTCCTACTTCATGAGGATGTACCCCTTCGTGTGGCTTCTTGATGCACTCCACGGTACAATAGGTATCTTGTCCTTGGTAGGCCTCTTTGGTGGGCAACATAGCTAGGATCCTTGTGATCCTAGAATCATTTGGTTCAAAGCTAGCCTCCATCAATGTCGAGTAGGATAGCGCCAACTATTCAAACCACGGGGAAAACAAGCCAAGCCATTTGCGTTTGCATTCCGTAAACTTAACTCTTACTTTCTGGCAAGTTACCTTATTCTTCCACAATGCTCTTTCTAGCTTTGTTGTTAAAGTGCTCTAGGACCAACATAGAAGCTTGTTGCTTAAAACAACCAACTTTTAAAATAAGTGTGGTTTTATTTGTATATGACTATTCACCCTGCTTCCAATCCTTAAATATTCGATCCTAACAACCTTAAACCATGTCAAAGCCACACATGGAGATGGCCAGTGTAACCAAATCCACGTAGGGACAACTAGACTTGTCAAATCGAGTAACAGGTGGTGAGCACGGTCGGATGTGTGGTGGGCGGTGGGAAGAGGGTGTTGCCACCACAATAGCGACAGAAAGAGGAGGGTAGAAGGAGTGGGTTAGAGCTCAAAGAGTATACTTATATGGATGGACTTGGTGGGACTTTTGGGTGTGGTATTATTACAGCTGGTTGGAATGTCAGAACTGCTTAAGAATTGTTGGAAATATGCCCTAGAGGCAATAATAAAATGGTTATTATTATATTTCCTTGTTCATGACAATTGTCTATTGTTCATGCTATAATTGTATTAACCGGAAACCGTAATACATGTGTGAATACATAGATCACAACATGTCCCTAGTGAGCCTCTAGTTGACTAGCTCGTTGATCAATAGATGGTTGCGGTTTCCTGATCATGGACATTGGATGTCGTTGATAACGGGATCACATCATTAGGAGAATGATGTGATGGACAAGACCCAATCCTAAGAATAGCACAAGATCGTGTAGTTCGTTTGCTAGAGCTTCTCTAATGTCAAGTATCATTTCCTTAGACCATGAGATTGTGCAACTCCCGGATACCGTAGGAATGCTTTGGGTGTATCAAACGTCACAACGTAACTGGGTTACTATAAAGGTGCACTATAGGTATCTCCGAAAGTGTCTGTTGGGTTGGCATGAATTGAGACTGGGATTTGTCACTCTGTATGATGGAGAGGTATCTCTGGGCCCACTCGGTAATGCATCATCATAATGAGCTCAATGTAACTAAAGGAGTTAGCCACGGGATCATGTGTTACGGAACGAGTAAAGAGACTTGCCGGTAACGAGATTGAACGAGGTATGGGGATAGCGACGATCGAATCTTGGGCAAGTAACATACCGATGGACAAAGGGAATTGTATACGGGATTGATTGAATCCCCGACATCGTGGTTCATCCGATGAGATCATCGTGGAACATGTGGTAGCCAATATGGGTATCCAGATCCCGCTATTGGTTATTGGCCGGAGAGGTGTCTCGGTCATGTCTGCATGGTTCCCTAACCCGTAGGGTCTACACACTTAAGGTTCGGTGACGCTAGAGTTGTAATGGGAAATTGTATGTGGTTACCTAAAGTTGTTCGGAGTCCCAGATGAGATCCCGGACGTCACGAGGAGTTCCGGAATGGTCCGAAGGTGAAGATTTATATATGGGAAGTCCAGTTTCAGTCGCCACAAAGTTTCGGGGGTTATCGGTATTGTACCGGGACCACCGAAAGGTGTCCGGGGGTCCACCGGGTAGGGCCACCTGCCCCATAGGGCTTAGTGGGCTGGTGCCCCCCCCCCAAGGGCCCAAGGCGCCTAGGGTTGGAAACCCTAGGGGGTGCGGGCGCCTCCCACCTGCTTGGGGGCAAGTCTCCCCCCTTGGTCGTCCCCCCCCTCTAGATGCATCTAAGGGGACCGGGCCCCTCTCCCCTTCCCCCTATATATAGTGAGGGGGTGGGAGGGCAGCCGCACCCTTCCCCTGGCGCAGCCCTCCCCCCTCCAACTCCTCCTCCTCCGTAGTGCTTAGCGAAGCTCTGCCGGAGAACCACGAGCTCCACCACCACGTCGACATGCTGCCGGAGTTCTCCATCAACTTCTCCTCTCCCCCTGCTGGATCAAGAAGGAGGAGACGTCCCTGGGCTATACGTCTGTTGAACGCGGAGGCGTCATCCGTTCGGCGCTTGGATTGGATCTTCCCCGATTTGAATCGCCGCGAGTACGACTCCATCAACCGCGTTCTTGTAACGCTTACGCTTAGCGATCTTCAAGGGTATAAAGATGCACTCCCTCTCTCTCGTTGCTACCATCTCCTAGATTGATCTTGGTGACACGTAGGAAATTTTTTGAATTATCACTACGTTCCCCAACAGGAATGACTATGGTCGGTTGCCACAAAGCAACCGACTATAGAAAACTTATCCTAGTTGGTTTGAAATTTTGACCGGCTCAATGAATTCTCTGAGGCGGTTTTGATTTTTCAACCGACTACAATAATTTATTGTTGGATCAGGTTATTTCAATATAGTTCCCTAAACTTGTCGCTGGTGGACATTACTTATATACTCCCTCCGTTTTTATTTACTCCACATATTAGCTTTAGTCAAAGTCAAAGTTTATAGACAAAGATATTAACATATACAATAACAAATCAATACCATTAGCTTCATTATTGAATACACTTCACATCATACAGATTTGCTATTGTATATGTTCATATTTTTTCTATAAACTTAGTCAAACTTTATGAAGTTTGACTTCAATCATACCTAATATGCAGAGTAAATAAAAATGGAGGGAGTACTATTTTTCCTTCATGAATCATCTCTGTGGCCCGACTTACAAGCTAGGATTTGCACTTCTGAGGTATTGGCACATGTGGAGGCAACCACCTTGTTGCTCGGTTTTTGAAAGACAAGGGACCATATGATGAGATTATAAATAATCATCTTGAGAGTGAGGGAGTGGCGCTGGTGTTCATTGCGAAAACCTTCGCGTTGCTAGCATCCCAAAATTTCCAAAGAAAATGAATAGAATCAAATGGTATACTAGGTCATATAGATGAGGGACTGAGATAAGTCCTAGAGAGTGTCGAGATAGATATCCCTGGAGAATGTCTATTAATTTCCAAATACCTGCGGAGAGTAGACAATGGAGGAAGATGTGGTCACGGTCTTCCACATGGTGATCACAAGGCATGCAAATATTTTTGGGAGCAATGTAACTTTGTTAGGGACTCTGCTGCCCGAGACTAGCCTATCAATGGGGTTTCATCTTCTTTGTGGAGGATGATTTTGTATGTGCTCTTAGTGGGCAACGATAAGCCACGGATGAAGAACCAATCAGAGAATAAGAAATACTACAACAAAGACATCAATGCAAACAACTCTGCATAAGAAACTACGATATAAAGGGGTCAAATAGGGAAAGCAAATTTAAAAGTGTTAAATAAGGAATTCTTTCTATAAGTTTTATCATTTGAGTTGAAAGCTATATAATGGTGGTGTTGGGCGTGATATATGTTCAATTATTTTTTTAACGTTAAGTTGCCTGTGTATGTATTTGGTTCAGATGTTTGTTTTACTGCAAGTATTATACCAGCATTGCTGGTTTTACTTGCGGAGATGCATTTCAGGCTTCACTAGGAAATGTTCTCTAGGCTTTGGCCATCCAGAATCACAATCCGACCTTAGCTCAGTTGGTAGAGCGGAGGACTGTAGTATGTGCAGATAAATCCTTAGGTCACTGGTTCGAATCCGGTAGGTCGGATATTTCTTTTTTTATTCGTTTACAACTCCTTTTTTTTTACACAAAGAGATGTTACTTAATGGAGAGGGGATCCCGCCGAGGCATTGAGAATCTACATGGGTGATAAACACAAAGTTAAAGAAGATAGACTTCAGAATCACCAGTCCTGTGAAATCACACCCTTTGGCTGCAATAGGCACTTATCTGGTTCCCGTACAATATAGATATGATCTCCCACATTGTGTTCTCCATATGTATCCCGGTTCTGGTGCCATGTCCACAAGGCATATGTGGAATTCACAACCTGTATGATCTCTTGTGTGAAAAACATACACGTAACACATTCCCTTCCAGGTCACACACATCGGGCGAGGAGGAGGAGAAGGTGAAGTGATTTAATTGCATCTAAAATGCCGTGCCCGAAACTGCTTCCCCTGAATGCCCTCCATTCCGGCTGTCGTTCCCAGCAAAATCTCCCCTTGGCAGGACCAGGACCAGAAGTGAAGTTCAGATGGCAGACTCCACCAAATTCAGGGTGGTTGTCACCTGGCGAGGGACACTTTCCAAGGTCATCTGCATGATCAGTGCCAATTTTCTCAATGCTACCGCCGTCCCCGATTGTAATGTAAACCGGCCCTCACGGATCCAACATGCAGTTGAACACCTGATTCATCCTTTCCTATGCGCGTACCTTGAGCAATCAAATGTAGAATCTGACCTCTCAGACTACACGTCCCGTTGCAAGTTGCTTTTGGTCTGCATCGCTGCCCCGTGCAGAATTTTGGATGATGGGAGATCTTGATCTGGCTTTTGCTCAATCTTTATGCTTTTCCATGTATGTGTATAATGCCCAAAGTTGGGCTAAATCTTCCTGGTGCAGATTGTAGGTGGTGGGGGGCTAAAAGCAAGGTGATTCATTATCCTCGGTGTATTTTGACCTGCCAATGGTGCTCCATCTGGTGATGATGTCAAGAAAAGGTGGGAACTGTGTTTTTTAGCTAATAATTTACATCCTCAGGTTTACATGGAGCTATTTCCCTTGAAACTTCAGAATTCTGTATACACCATTTTTATTTCCCTGTAGATTCTTCGATGCTGGAGAAAAGGACATGCCTGATTACTTATATACAGCTCAGTATCGGATGAGGGGGATACTCACGTGTCATTAGGTCAGGGACTTGTGTCTAAACTATTGACAGAGAATTCATCAAGTTATGAACTGCACTTTGATTTGTTGGCAAACATGTGTCTCTTGGATTCAGGCCACATAAAGCTAGATGCAGGCCACAGCAGATCAAGATAGAAGGTGCACCTTCTATCTTGATCTGCTTGGCAGCTTATTATTTCTATCTTGATCTGCTTGGCAGCTTATTATTTGCAGAGGCATTCCCCTGCATAGTTTGTCCTTGGTCTGAAAGAACAATTCCTGATGATATATATGGACAATATATACTGTCGCTGCCATTATCCGTTTACCATCAAATAACTCTTCACTACATTTTGTTTTGGTTCCATTTCAGAATCCCTAAACCATATAGATTGCAGAGCAAAGGTAGACGATGGACATCTTCACTGATCACCCGGCTGATTACCACATTTCTCCTGTTTTCTACAGGTGATGACTTCAAATTATTCAAGGGGAGCACGGCGTACAAGGATGTCAGGTTTCTGCACTTGCATCCATAGAAATTTGGGTGTTGGTAAATTCTGTTTTGGATGGTTTTTGAAGGGGAACTTTTGTTTTTATCGAGACAATACCAAGAGACTAACAAGAGTACAGTAAATTACTAGATCATCCATAGTTCCATACCCTAGAACCTTCTGTCGTAACTTTCCTGGGGCTCTGAAAATAATTCCTCTGAAACTGAATCATTCAGTCGTACCTTCAGTTTAGTAAATAATGGCTTGGAAACTGGGATCTCTCATCTTGGTTATCTTTACCTACTGCATTGCAAAACCAGAAGCTCAAGCTAGGCTAGGCTCACAGAACGATGATGATGATGATGATTACTTAGCTAAAAGCCTAAAATCTGGAACTCTCTACCCACTTGCGCTAGTTGACAGCAAGAATAATGAACAGCAAGCACTATGCCGGCTTGCGTCGTGAATGCCGAATCAAGTTCCATCTGAATATAATTCCATTGTGTTTGCCTTGTGAAATCGATGCAGATGTGGGCATCGAAGTTCGATCCGGTCGCAGACAGATGTGTCGAGCTGCATTTCCTTGTCGACCCCGTCCGTGGGCAACCAACTGATGTAGATTCTGGACCTTGTGCTCTGAAGTCTGAACCTGAACCCGGACTGTTTGGTTCTGTAGATTTTTGAGCTGCTCCAAGGAAGGGATGCATGCTTGGCCCGTGACTGCTATCTTTTTGTGGGTGTGTGTGTAGTCAATGTTCTTCGCCTGTCCACTGCTGGGGTTATCTTCTGCTCTGTGTCAAAATTTGGCCCATTGAGGCAGTCTAAGTATCTAGCTCGCCGACTGACTTTTCTTTTCTTTTTCTGATGAGCCAAAGTTTGCAAGGTGTCTCTTCTCGTTCAGTACGAATGGATGTGTACAGTATTATAAGAGAAATGGAGGTGTGTGTGATGGGAAGCAGACTGATAGTGCTACTAATTAGTGTTAGAATACAACTTGTATTAGGATTATGACTCCTACTCGGTTTGTAATAAGGCTAGGTCAGGTGCGGCTTAGCTCTTATATATACTTCTTGTACCGGCACAATATTGCATCAACAATTATTCAATACAATTCCACATGGTATCAGACTTTCGATCCTAAGGTATGGCTAACCCGCCAGCCCCGCCACCGCTGCCGTCGCCCGGCTACTTCGAGCGGCGTGCCGCCATCGTCGCCGCCAAGGTCACCACGGCCTCCTCCGCCTGTACCTCTACTCGAGCTCTACCTCCACTAATACCCCCTTCCATCTCTTTCACCGACACAATTTCCGATATTAGACCATACATCCCCGTAACCGTAGACCTCGCTGCTCACAACTACTACCATTGGCATCACCTCTTCGACGTCCACCTTGGACGATGCAATCTCCGCTCTCACGTTGCCGACAACTCTCTTCCTCAATTTCATGATCCGCGATGGGTCAAGGATGATCTCGCCATTATTCAATGGATCTACATGCGAGGCTCCACAGAGATCTTTAATCTCGTCCACTGTAACGGTGCCTCCGCCGCCGATCTATGGGCGGCCCTTCGTCAGCTCTTCCAGGACAACGTCGACGCTCACGCCAACAATCTCCACACCGAGCTTCGGAATACGGTGCAAGGTGATTCACCAGTCGGCATCTACTGCCAACGCCTCAAGGCGATCGCGGATGAACTCCGCGAACTTGGTGATTCGATCGATGATCGCCATCTCATCAACGTCCTCCTCGTCGGCCTCAGCGAGCGGTTCGAGAAGTAGGCCTCCTTCATCCCTATGATGCGTCTGCGTCCCTCCTTCACCGAGGTTCGCTTGATGCTTCAATGGGCCGATCGTGCCCTAACTATGAAGGACTCCCATCCTCAGGTCTTCACTGCTTCTCCTCGACTGCCTGCGTCGATGCCGCCACCACCATCTCCACCAACAACACCTCCTCAACCATCCGGCTTGCGTCCAAGTCCCAACTACCGGGGCAAAAACCCTAGGCCGTCGCAGTTTCGCACGGCGCCCGCTCTTGCTCCACCCCGGCTCCACCAACTGCACCACCACCGCCCCCGGTTTCATCAACTGCACCACCACCGCCGCCCGGAAGGCGCCCATCTCCTGATCCATGGACAGGGCTAGTCCAGGCGTGGCCTATGCCCTGGTCCGCCCCTATGCCATATGGTGCCCCGTCTGCCTATACCGGTGGCTAGCAGCCCGGTGCTTGCCCTCACACTGGCGCGCCAGTCCTCGTGCCTCGACAGCCGACGGCCGCGTACCACGTTGCTCCCTCCTACGCGCCACCGATCTACAACACCAGTCCTTATGCATCCTATGGCGCTCCATCGTCCCCCTACATGCAGCAGTACAATGATGGTGTCTCTCTCTTTACGCTGATGCCGACCCTATTGCCGACGCCACCACACCCGCAAACTCCCATGACTACACCGGCCTCTACTTCGACTCCGAGCTGGGACCAAGCTGCTTTTCTACAAGCCATGAACAACTTTGCTGCACAAGGGAACTCAGGTACAAATTGGATTTTCGATTCTGGTGCTTCTCGTCATATGTCTGCATCGAGCAATTTGCTTTCTTCTTGCACACCTTCGTCTTTTCCCTCTATTACTCTCGGTGATGGATCTTCTATTCCTATTTACTGTGTCGGTCAGGCTCAAATCCAATCCCCAATTAAGCCTTTGCTTCTTCGTGATGTTCTTGTAGCTCCTGCTCTTATTAAAAAAAATCTGATTTCTGTTCGCCAAATCACCACCGATAATCATGTTTCTGTTGAGTTTGACCCCTTTGGTTTGTCTGTGAAGGACTACCCGACCAAAGCCGAGATCGCTCGATTCAATAGCTCTGGTGATTTATATTCTATCCATGGTGCTCCGGTCGCTGGTCCTCCAACATCTATGGTGGCCTCGGTTGATCTGTGGCACCAACGTCTCGGCCATCCCAATAAAAATATGTTATCCATACTTCTTAGTGAATTTTCAATACCTTGTAATAGAGACTCTTATAATTCTTCTATGTGTCAGTCATGTCAATTGGGCAAACGTGTTCGCCTTCCCTTTAGTTCCTCTCAATCCTCTAGTACTTTTCCTTTTAAATTACTTCATTGTGATCTCTGGACATCACCCATAGAAAGTGTATCTGGTTTTAAGTATTATCTCATGATCCTTGATGATTTTACTCATTATGTTTGGACTTTTTCTTTACACAACAAATCCGACGTTCATAATATATTCCTTAACTTTCAGCACTATGTCTCGATCCACTTTTTCCTTCCTAAAAGATTCATCCAATGTGATAATGGTCGTGAATTTGACAACTTTAAAAATCAAAATTTCTTTCTGCAATATGGAATTCTCTTGCGCTTCTCCTGTCCTTATACCTTCCCTCAAAACGGCAAAGCCGAGCATTCTCTTCGTACTCGTAATGACATCATTCGCACTCTGCTTGTTCAATCTTCTATGCCTCCGAAGTTCTGGGCTGAGGCCCTCCACACGGCCACATATTTACTCAATATTCGTCCATCCAAAGTTAACCCACAAATTACTCCTTACTTCTCTTTATTTCTCTCTCATCCAAATTACTCCGATGTTCGCGTCTTTGGTTGTCTTTGTTTCCCAAACTCCTACTCCACTTCTCCTAACAAACTTTCCCCGCGCTCTACCCCGTGTGTCCATCTAGGTTTTTCTGACGAGCACAAGGGTTATCGTTGTCTAGATCTTGTTAGTGGTCGTGTTCATGTGTCTCATCATGTAACATTCGCTGAAAACATTTTTCCCTTTTCCGGGCGTCAACAGTTAGATCCCAACTCACCCACGCCGTCCACTAGTCCCTCTCATCGCAATCATCTTCCCTTCTTTCACCCGCCGACCTATCCAGCGAAACCAGCTGAATCCTCTACCACGGTAGCGGATCCTACCGCGACCACTTCTGTCATCACCTCTGTTTCGGCAGAGGAAAACCCATTACACTCTGTCGCGGCAGACCTCTTGCCGCCGCAGTCTTCACCGCCATCTCTCGCGTCCGCTTCCTCCGTTGCGCCGGACGCGTCCACCACATCTTCCTCCACCCCTCCTGCTCATGCTATTCCCGTTCCAACTCCAATTAACGATCATACCATGTGCACACGTGCCAAGTCCGGGTTTCGTTTACGTGCAAAATATCGTCTCAATCTTCATGCATCTCTATCTCCTTCCTCTCTACCCAAATCTTACAAATCAGCTCTCCTAGATCCTAATTGGGCCGCAGCTATGAAAGATGAATATGATGCCCTTCTGCAGAATAACACGTGGCAGTTAGTTCCTCGGCCTTCCAATACAAATATCATTTCGGGCAGATGGGTTTTTCGCCACAAATTTAATTCTAATGGGAGTCTTGCATGTTATAAGGCTCGATGGGTATGCCTGTGGATACTCTCAGCAACACGGCATCGATTATGATGAGACTTTCTCCCCAGTTGTCAAGCCCAGCACTATTTGCACTGTCCTTAGCATCGTCGTCTCTTCTTCCTGGCCAATTCATCAACTAGATGTCAAAAATGCTTTTCTTCATGGCTCTCTTCAAGAAACAGTCTATTGTCAACAACCTCTTGGCTTTGAACATTCCTCCTATCCTAATCATGTTTGTCTTCTTCAAAAATCTCTTTATGGTCTTAAACAAGCACCACATGTCTGGTTCCAACGCTTTTCTACTTATGCTCAAACCATCGGTTTTACCCCTTCCCGTTTTGACACTTCACTCGTCACCTTTCATCACAACAACAACATTGCTTACCTTCTGATAACCCACAAGTATAGGGGATCGCAACAGTTTTCGAGGGTAGAGTATTCAACCCAAATTTATTGATTCGGCACAAGGGGAGCCAAAGAATACTCTCAAGTATTAGCAGTTGAGTTGTCAATTCAACCACACCTGGAAACTTAATATCTGCAGCAAAGTATTTAGTAGCAAAGTAATATGATAGTAGTGGTAAAGGTAGCAAAAGGTAACAGTAGCAAAAGTAATGTTTTGGTATTTTGTAGTGATGATAGCAATAGCAACGGAAAAGTAAATAAGCGAAGAACAATATATGGAAAGCTCGTAGGCAATGGATCGGTGATGGAGAATTATGCCGGATGCGGTTCATCATGTAACAGTCATAACCTAGGGTGACACAGAACTAGCTCCAATTCATTGATATAATGTAGGCGTGTATTCCGAATATAGTCATACGTGCTTATGGAAAAGAACTTGCATGACATCTTTTGTCCTACCCTCCCGTGGCAGCGGGGTCCTTATGAAAACTAAGGGATATTAAGGCCTCCTTTAAATAGAGTACCAGAACAAAGCACTAACACATAGTGAATACATGAACTCCTCAAACTACGGTCATCACCGGTAAGTATCATGATTATTGTCACTTCGGGGTTAACGGATCATAACACATAATAGGTGACTATAGACTTGCAAGATAGGATCAAGAACACTCATATATTGATGAAAACATAATAGGTTCAGATCTGAAATCATGGCACTCGGGCCCTAGTGACAAGAATTAAGCATAGCAAAGTCATAGCAACATCAATCTCAGAACATAGTGGATACTAGGGATCAAACCCTAACAAAACTAACTCGATTACATGATAGATCTCATCCAACCCATCACCGTCCAGCAAGCCTACGATGGAATTACTCATGCACGGCGGTGATCATCATGAAATTGGTGATGGAGGATGGTTGATGATCACGATGAAGACGGATTCCCCTCTCCGAAACCCCGAACGGACTCCAGATCAGCCCTCCCGAGAGGTTTTAGGGCTTGACGGCGGCTCCGTATCGTAAAACGCGATGAATTCTTCTCTCTGATTTTTTTCTCCTCGAAACACAATATATGGAGTTGGAGTTGGAGTCGGAGAGGCATCAGGGGTCCCACGAGGTAGGGGGCGCGCCCCCCACCCTCGTGGACAGGTGGTAGGCCCCCTGGCCTTCATCTTTTGCACGTATTTTTCATATTTTCCAAAAAGTTGCTCTGTGAAGTTTTAGGTCATTCCAAGAACGTTTGTCTCTGCACATAAATAACACCATGGTAATTCTGCTGAAAACAGCGTCAGTCCGGGTTAGTTCCATTCAAATCATGCAAGTTAGAGTCCAAAACAAGGGCAAAAGTGTTTGGAAAAGTAGATACGACGGAGACGTATCAACTCCCCCAAGATTAAACCTTTGCTTGTCCTCAAGCAATTCAGTTGATAAACTGAAAGTGATAAAGAAAAACTTTTACAAACTCCGTTTGCTCTTGTTGTGGTAAATATGTAAAGCCAGCATTCAAGTTTTCAGCAAAGATTATAACTAACCACATACGCAATAACGCTTAGGTCTTAAGTTTACTCATATCAATGGCATAATCAACTAGCGAGCAATAATAATAAATCTCGGATGACAACACTTCCTCAAAACAATCATAATATGGTATAACAAGATGGTATCTCGCTAGCCCTTTCTGAGACTGCAAAACATAAATGCGGAGCACCTTTAAAGACCAAGGACTGACTAGACATTGTAATTCATGGTAAAAGAGATCCAGTCAAGTCATACTCAATGTAAACTAATAGTAATGAATGCAAATGACAGCGGTGCTCTCCAACTGGTGCTTTTTAATAAGAGGATGATGACTCAACATAAAAGTAAATAGATAGGCCCTTCGCAGAGGGAAGCAGGGATTTGTAGAGGTGCCAGAGCTCGGTTTTGAAACAGAGGTGAATAATATTTTGAGCGGTATACTTTCATTGCCAACATAACAACCAAGAGATGGCGATATCTTCCATGCTACACACATTATAGGCGGTTCCCAAACAGAATGGTAAAGTTTATACTCCCCCTTCCACCAACAAGCATCAATCCATGGCTTGCTCAAAACAACGAGTGCCTCCAACTAACAAGAGTCCCAGGGGGAGTTTTGTTTGCAATTATTTTGATTTAGTTTACATAAAGCATGGGACTGGGCATCCCGGTGACCAGCCATTTATCTCGTGAGTGAGGAGCGGAGTCCACTCCTATTGAGAATAACCCGCCTAACATGGAAGATACAGACAGCCCTAGTTGATACATGAGCTATTCGAGCATACAAAACAGGATATTTATTTGAAGGTTTAGAGTTTGGCACATACAAATTTACTTGGAACGGCAGGTAGATACCGTATATAGGTAGGTATAGTGGACTCATATGGAATAACTTTGGGGTTTAAGGGATTGGATGCACAAGCAGTATTCCCGCTTAGTACAGGTGAAGGCTAGCAAAAGACTGGGAAGCGACTAGCTAGAGAGTGACAACAGTCATGAACATGCATTAAAATTAATCAACATCGAATGCAAGCATGAGTAGGATATAATCCACCATGAACATAAATATCGTGAAGGCTATGTTGATTTTGTTTCAACTACATGCGTGAACATGTGCCAAGTCAAGTCACTTCAATCATTCAGAGGAGGATACCACCCTATCATACCACATCACAATCATTTTAATAGCATGTTGGCACGCAAGGTAAACCATTATAAGCTCCTAGCTAATCAAGCATGGCACAAGAAACTATGATCTCTAGTTGTCATTGCAAACATGTTTATTCATAATAGGCTGAATCAGGAACGATGAACTAATCATATTTACAAAAACAAAAGAGGTCGAGTTCATACCAGCTTTTCTCATCTCAGTCAGTCCATCATATATCATCATAATTGCCTTTCACTTGCATGACCGAACGATGTGAATAATAATAGTGCACGTGCATTGGACTAAGCTGGAATCTGCAAGCATTCAATAAACAGGAGAAGACAAGGCAATATGGGCTCTTTTGTCAGATCAACAAGTATGCATACAAGAGCCACTTCAACAATTTAATTATGGTCTTCTCCTATCGACCCCCAAAGAAAAGAAAAAAGAAACAAAACTATTTACACGGGAGAGCTCCCAACAAGCAAAAGAAGAACAGGAAATATTTTTGGGTTTTCTTTTTTTTAATTACTACTACAACCATGGAAGTAAACTAATTAAAAGCTACAACTAATTTTTTGGTTTTTCTTAAGGTTTATTAAACACACAAGAAGAAAGCATAAAAAGGAAATTAAACTAGCATGGATGATACAATGAAAAAATATGAGCACCGACATCTAGCAATGAGTGTGTGAACATAAATGTAATGTCGATGGAAAACATGTACTCCCTCAAGCTTAGGCTTTTGGTCTAAGTTGGTCTATGGCCACGGCTGGCCTGGCGGATATCCATAATAAAAGTTGGGGTCGTACTGAGAAGAAGAAGAGGAAGACTCCGATTGCCACTGGCTGATGCTACCTCTTGAGCTTGCGTTGGATTTCCCCGAAGAGGAAGGGATGAGCAGCAGAGTAGCGTAACTATTTCCCTCAGTTTTTGAGAACCAAGGTATCAATCCAGTAGGAGGCCACGCTCAAGTCCCTCGTACCTGCACAAAACGATAGCTACTCGCAACCAACGCGATTAGGGGTTGTCAATCCCTTCACGGTCACTTACGAGAGTGAGATCTGATAGATATAATATTTTTGGTATAGAGATGCCAAGTAAAAAGTAAAGGCAAAGTAAAAAAAGCAAAGCAAGATTAAAGTGATGGAGATTGATATGATGAGAATAGACCCGAGGGCCATAGGTTTCACTAGTGGCTTCTCTCAAGAGCATAAGTATTCTACGATGGGTGAACAAATTACTGTTGAGCAATTGACAGAATTGAGCATAGTTATGAGAATATCTAGGCATGATCATGTATATAGGCATCACGTCCGTGACAAGTAGACCGAAACGATTCTGCATCTACTACTATTACTCCACTCATCGACCGCTATCCAGCATGCATCTAGAGTATTAAGTTAAAAACAGAGTAACGCCTTAAGCAAGATGACATGATGTAGAGAGATAAATTCATGCAATATGAAATAAACCCCATCTTGTTATCCTTGATGGAAACGATACAATACGTGCCTTGCTGCCCTTACTATCACCAGGAAAGGACACCGCAAGATCGAACCCAAAGCTAAGAACTTCTCCCATGGCAAGAACTACCAATCTAGTTGGCCAAACCAAACGGATAATTCGAAGAGACTTGCAAAGATAACCAATCATACATAAAAGAATTCAGAGAAGATTCAAATATTATTCATAGATAGACTTGATCATAAACCCACAATTCATCGGTCTCAACAAACACACCACAAAAAGAAGATTACATCGAATAGATCTCCACAAGAGAGGGGGAGAACTTTGTATTGAGATCCAAAAAGAGAGAAGAAGCCATCTAGCTACTAACTATGGACCCGAAGGTCTGAGGTAAACTACTCACACTTCATCGGAGAGGCTATGATGATGTAGAAGCCCTCCGTGATGACGGCCCTCTCCGGCGGAGCTCCGGAACAGGCCCCAAGATGGGATCTCGTGGATACAAAATGTTGCGGTGGTGGAATTAGGTTTTTGGCTCCCCTCTGATCGTTTGGGGGTACGTGGGTATATATAGGAGGAAGGAGTACGTCGGTGGAGCACCGAGGGGCCCACGAGGCAGCGGGGCGTGCCCTAGGGGGGGCGCGCCCCCCACCCTCGTGACCGCCTCTCTGATGCCTTAGCGTAGGGTCCAAGTCTCCTAGATCACGTTCGGTGAGAAAATCATGTTCCCGAAGGTTTCATTCCGTTTGGACTTCGTTTGATATTCCGTTTCTTCGAAACACTGAAATAGGCAGAAAAACAGCAATTCTGGGCTGGGCCTCTGGTTAATAGGTTAGTCCCAAAAATAATATAAAAGTGGAAAATAAAGCCCAATATAGTCCAAAACAGTCGATAATATAGCATGGAGCAATCAAAAATTATAGATACGTTGGAGACGTATCAGCTGACAATCATCTCCGGATCCCACTGGTAATTAAATTGTCGTGAAGGATCAACTTGTGGTTCCGGCTCTGGCTCCATGGCTGGTGCAGGGTTCCGGTAGGCGTGAATAGCGTTCAACGGAACAAGGTACTGGCCTGCAGATAAATCAAACAAAGAAGGAGCAGTCAGGGTAATAGTCTCAGGATGATGTTTATTAAAGAACAATTGGTATTTAAGCTCTCCTTCCCTATTCTTAACAATAAAATCATGTGCCACCATAATTTTATAATCTGGATAAACACGAGGTAGCACTTTTTCTTCCTTCTCATAATGCCTAATAGGTATGTTAAAATGTGCAGCTAGGCGTGAAGCATAGATGCCTCCAAAGACGGGGCCCTTGGTACGGTTCAGACTTAGCCGTTTGGCAATAATGCCGCCCATACTAACAGAGTTATCACCGTATAAACCGTGGAGCAAAATAATAATATCAGGGATACTAAGATTTTCACAGTTTCCGCGACCAATTAAACAACGACTAGCAAATAATGCAAAATAACATAAAACAGGAAAATGTATGCTGGTGATTCGTGCATCGGAAACCTTCCATGTTTCCCCTACAGTGATAGTATCAATAAACCCGTCCACATCATCGCGATGTGGTTCTTCTGTCTTGCCCTCAAAAGGGACTAAACAAACCCGACAAAAATCATAAAGTGACATATCCTTATGATCATCATATAAATAAAACTCCACCGTAGGTGGTGAGCTCCTAGAATGGAAATGAAAGTTTTGCACAAAGATATTTGTGAGTAAGAGATACTGATCGCATTGGTCGTGGAGGAAAGCAGTGAGGCCTGCATTCTTAGCCAATTCATGAAAATCTTCATAAATCCCGGCTGCCCTCAAGAAATCATGGGAAGGCCATTCACATGCCCGAACCTCCGCGGTGCGAGGCAGATTATACTTAGGCTTTGGTGCCTTTTCCTTCGAGCTTTGGCTTGATGAGCCCCTCAAAAATATCTTCATCATTTTCTGAAAAATTCTGAAATTTTTAGTAACTTCAAAATAAAAGTAAACCAAACTCAATAATATTGATAGCAACTACTCCTACAAGTGCCTAGAGCCTATATCATGCATCAAAACTACTTTTGACCAAATAAATTTGACATGCAAGCTCAAGAACAGGGTCACCTAAGCAGCAAAAATTTACAATGAATAAAGCACTAGAACAAAAACTAATTGGACCAACGGAGGAGTCACATACCAAGGAACAATCTCCCCAAGCAGTTTTGTGAGAGGTGCTTTGAGCAAGGAGATCAAAAATGGCAGCAAAACGAGCTTGGACTCGGGTTTGAGTTGGTTATTCGTGTTTGGGGAAGGAAGAAGAAGTGTGTGGGTGCAGGAATAAGTGGAGGAGGGCCACCGTGGGCCCACGAGGCAGGGGGACGCACCCAGGGGGATAGGGCGCGCCCTCCACCCTCGTGGGCAGGTGGTTGACCCCCTGCTGTGTTCTCAGTGCCAAATATTCTCAAATATTCTGGAAAAATTCATATTTAAATTTCAGGGCATTTGGAGAACTTTTATTTTCGGGGTATTTTTATATTGCACGGATAATCAGATAACAGTCAGAAAAATATTTAATTTTATTTTAACTAATATAAATAACAGAAAGTAAAAGTGGGGTACAGAAGGTTGTGCCTTCTAGTTTCATCCATCTCATGATCATCAAAAGGAATCCACTAACAAGGTTGATCAAGTCTTGTTAACGAACTCATTCCGAATAACATGGAACCGGAGAAATTTCGAATAACACTATGTTACCTCAACGGGGATATGCACATCCCCAATAATAAGAATATCATATTTCTTCTTGACAGTAGGAAGAGCAAATTCAAAACCTCCAAATATAATCGATGGAATTTTTCCAATAGAGTTGATACTATGAACTTGAGGTTGTTTCCTCGGAAAGTGTACCGTGTGCTCATTACCATTAACATGAAAAGTGGCATTGCCTTTAGTGCAATCAATAATAGCCCCTGCAGTATTCAAAAAGGGTCTTCCAAGAATAATAGACATACTATCATCCTCGGAAATATCAAGAATTACAAAGTCTGTTAAAATAGTAACGTTTGCAACTACAACAGGCACATCCTCACAAATACCGACAGGTATAGCAGTTGATTTATCAGCCATTTGCAAAGATATTTCAGTATGTGTCAACTTATTCAAATCAAGTCTACGATATAAAGAGAGAGGCATAACACTAACACTAGCTCCAAGATCACATAAAGCAGTTTTAACATAGTTTCTTTTAATGGAGCATGGTATAGTGGGTACTCCTGGATCTCCAAGTTTCTTTGGTATTCCACCCTTAAAAGTATAATTAGCAAGCATGGTGGAAATTTCAGCTTCAGGTATCTTTCTTTTATTTGTAACAATTTCTTTCATATACTTAGCATAAGGATTCATTTTGAGCATATCAGTTAATCGCATACGCAAAAAGATAGGTCTAATCATTTCAGCAAAGTGCTCAAAATCCTCATCATCCTTTTTCTTGGATGGTTTGGGAGGAAAAGGCATGGGTTTCTGAACCCATGGTTCTCTTTCTTTACCATGTTTCCTAGCAACAAAGTCTTTCTTATTATAACATTGATTCTTTGATTGTGGGTTATCAAGATCAACAGCAGGTTCAATTTATATATCAATATCATTACTAGGTTGAGCATCATCATGAACATTATTATTAGTTTCAGGTTCATTACCAGATTGTGTTTCAGCATCAGAAATAGAAATATCATTTGGATTCTCAGGTGTTCCAGTAATAGGATCACTAGAAGCATGCAAAGTCCTATCATTTTTCTTTTTCTTCTTTTTAGAAGGACTAGGTGCATCTATATTATTTCTCTGAGAATCTTGCTCAATTCTCTTAGGGTGGCCTTCAGGATACAAAGGTTCCTGAGTCATTTTACCACCTCTAGTCATAACTCTAATAGCGTTATCATTATCCTTACTATTCAATTCATTGAGCAAATCATTTTGAGCTGTAAGTACTTGTTCTACTTGAGTGGTAACCATAGAAGCATGTTTACTAATAAGTTTAAGTTCACCTTTGACATTAGCCATATAATCACCCAAGTGTTCAAGAATATTTGAATTGTATTTCAATTGTCTACCAAAATAAGCGTTAAAGTCTTCTTGCTTAGCCATAAATTTATCAAACTCATCTAAGCATGGGCTAGCAAATTTAGTAAATGGGATTACAACTTTATCATATCTATAGAGAGAATTTACCTTTACTACCTGTGTCGGATTATCAAGATCACGAGTTTCTTCAATAGGTAAAGGATTAAGATCATATGTTTCTTCAACAGGCGGTAAATTAAGACCATGTATTTCTTCAATAGGAGGTAAATTCTTAACATCTTCATCTTTAATACCTTTTCCTTTCATAGATTTCTTTGCCTCTTGCATATCTTCAGGACTGAGAAATAGAATACCCCTTTTCTTCGGAGTTGGTTTAGGAATAGGCTCAGGAATTGGCTCCGGAGGTGTCCAATTATTTTCATTTGTCAACATATTATTCAGTAGAATTTCAGCTTCATCCGGTGTTCTTTCCCTGAAAACAGAACCAGCACAACTATCCAGGTAATCTCTGGAAGCATCAGTTAGTCCATTATAAAAGATATCAAGTATTTCATTTTTCTTAAGAGGATGATCAGGCAAAGCATGAAGTAATTGGAGAAACCTCCCCCAAGCTTGTAGGAGACTCTCTTCTTCAATTTGCACAAAATTATATATATATCCCTTAAAGCAGCTTGTTTCTTATGAGCAGGGAAATATTTAGCAGAGAAGTAATAAATCATATCCTGGGGACTACGCACACAACCAGGATCAAGAGAATTAAACCATATCTTAGCATCACCCTTTAATGAGAACGGAAATATTTTAAGGATATAAAAGTAATGAGTTCTCTCATCTTTAGTGAACAGGGTGGCTATATCATTCAGTTTAGTAAGATGTGCCACAACAGTTTCAGATTCATAACCATGAAAAGGATCAGATTCAACCAAAGTAATTATATCAGGATCAACAGAGAATTCATAATCCTTATCAGCAATACAGATAGGTGAAGTAGCAAAAGCAGGGTCAGGTTTCATTCTAGCATTTAGAGATTGCTTATTCCATTTAGCTAATAGCCTCTTTAGTTCGTTTCTATCTTTGCAAGCTAAAATAGCTAAAGAAGCTTCTTGATCAAAAACATAACCCTCAGGAATAACAAGTGATTCTTCATCATCACTTTCATCAGTATTATCAGATTCAATATTTTCAATCTCTCTAGCCCTAGCAACTTGTTCATCGAGAAATTTACCAAGTGGCACAGTAGTATCAAGCATAGAAGTAGTTTCATCATAAGTATCATGCATAGCAGAAGTAGCATCATCAATAACATGCGACATATCAGAACGGATAGCATAAGCAGGTATAGGTGTCGCAAGCTTACTCAAAACAGAAGGTGAATCAAGTGCAGAGCTAGATGGCAGTTCCTTACCTCCCCTTGTAGTTGAGGGATAAATCTTGGTTCTTGGATCTTTCAAGTTCTTCATAATGATAAGCAGATATAAATCCCAAGTGACTCAAAGAATAGAGCTATGCTCCCCGACAACGGCGCCGGAAAATGGTCTTGATAACCCACAAGTATAGGGGATCGCAAAAGTTTTCGAGGGTAGAGTATTCAACCCAAATTTATTGATTCGACACAAGGGGAGCCAAAGAATACTCACAAGTATTAGCAGTTGAGTTGTCAATTCAACCACACCTGGAAACTTAATATCTGCAGCAAAGTATTTAGTAGCAAAGTAATATGATAGTAGTGGTAAAGGTAGCAAAAGGTAACCATAGTAAAAGTAATGTTTTTGGTATTTTGTAGTGATGATAGCAATAGCAGTGGAAAAGTAAATAAGCGAAGGACAATATATGGAAAGCTCGTAGGCAATGGATCGGTGATGGAGAATTATGCCAGATGCGGTTCATCATGTAACAGTCATAACCTAGGGTGACACATAACTAGCTCCAGTTCATTGATATAATGTAGGCATGTATTCCGAATATAGTCATATGTTCTTATGGAAAAGAACTTGCATGACATCTTTTGTCCTACCCTCCCGTGGCAGCGGGGTCCTTACGGAAACTAAGGGATATTAAGGCCTCCTTTTAATAGAGTACCGGAACAAAGCATTAACACATAGTGAATACATGAACTCCTCAAACTACGGTCATCACCGGTAAGTATCCCGATTATTGTCACTTCGGGGTTAACGGATCATAACACATAATAGGTGACTATAGACTTGCAAGATAGGATCAAGAACACTCATATATTGATGAAAGCATAATAGGTTCAGATTTGAAATCATGGCACTCGGGCCCTAGTGACAAGCATTAAGCATAGCAAAGTCATAGCAACATCAATCTCAGAACATAATGGATACTAGGGATCAAACCCTAACAAAACTAACTCGATTACATGATAGATCTCATCCAACCCATCACCGTCCAGCAAGCCTACGATGGAATTACTCACGCACGGCGGTGAGCATCATGAAATTGGTGATGGAGGATGGTTGATGATGACGATGGCGACGAATTCCCCTCTTCGGAGCCCCGAACGGACTCCAGATCAGCCCTCCGGAGGTTTTAGGGCTTGGCGGCGGCTCCATATCATAAAACGTGATGAATTCTTCTCTCTGATTTTTTTCTCCCCGAAACACAATATATGGAGTTGGAGTTGGAGTCGGAGAGGCATCACGGGGCCCACGTGGTAAGGGGCGCGCCCTAGGGGGGCAGGCGCTCCCCCCATCCTCGTGGACAGGTGGTGGGCCCATGGCCTTCATCTTTTGCAGGTATTTTTCATATTTTCCAAAAAGTTGCTCCGTGAAGTTTCAGGTCATTCCGAGAACGTTTGTTTCTGCACATAAATAACACCATGGTAATTCTGCTGAAAACAGCGTCAGTCTGGGTTAGTTCCATTCAAATCATGCAAGTTAGAGTCCAAAACAAGGGCAAAAGTGTTTGGAAAAGTAGATACCACGGAGACATATCACCTTCTTTTATATGTTGATGATATTATCCTCACCGCTTCCTCACAACAATTTTTAGATCATATTATCTCTCTTCTTCGCCACGAATTCTCTATGACAGATTTAGGTCTTTTTCACCACTTCTTAGGTATTGTTGTTATCCGTGAACCCTCTGGTCTTTTCTTGTCTCAACGTCAGTACACTCTGGATCTTCTTTCTCGTGCTGGTATGCTTGATTGTCAAACTTCCCATACCCCGGTTATACAGGTTCCAAACTATCTGCCGACGATGATCCTTTCTCTGATCCTTCTCTTTATCGTAGTCTTGCCGGTGCACTTCAGTATCTCACTCTCACTCGTCCTAAAATTTCTTTTGTTGTCCAACAAGCTTGTTTATACATGGATGATCCTCGTATTCCACACTACAATCATGTCAAACGTATTCTTCGGTATCTCAAAGGCACACTAGACTTAGGTCTTCATATCAACAAATCCTCTCCCACCTCCTTGACAGCTTACTCTGATGCAGACTGGGTTGGTTGTCCAGATACTGTAGGTCCACATCCGGATTTTGTGTTTTTCTTGGTAACAATTTGGTTTCTTGGTCTTCAAAAAGGCAGGTTACGGTCTCCCGCTCATCTGCTGAAGCTGAGTACCATGTTGTGGCTCATGCGGTTGCTGATACGGTTTGGTTGCGCCAGTTGCTGTCGGAGCTGCACCGTCCTATTGAGCAAGCTACCATTGTTTACTGTGATAATATTTCAGCTGTCTACATGTCAAGGAATCCGGTTCAACACCGTCGCACCAATCATATTGAGATCGACATTCGTTTTGTTCGAGAGAAGATGGCTCTCGGTCAAGTTCGCATTCTCCACGTGCCTACTTCTGCTCAGTTTGCTGAAATCTTTACTAAAGGCCTGGCGACTACTCCGTTTCAAGACATTCATTCCAGTCTCAACGTCGTCGAGCCTACCATTGACACTTCGGGGGAATGTTAGAATACAACTTGTATTAGGATTATGACACCTACTCGGTTATTAATAAGGCTAGGTCAGGTGCGGCTTAGCTCTTATATATACTTCTTGTACCGGCATAATATTGCATCAACAATTATTCAATACAATTCTACAATTAGGGTGAGATTATACATTGTTACAAGTTGTTTAGTTGATACAGTGTGTGTGGCATGTCGACCGGGGACGGCAACCATTGACGATGGTCCTGAAGAAATCTTCACAAACTCCACCACGGCGCCGATTACCCTACACTCGCCACCCAAGAGGAAAAACGGAAGATAAACCTAACAAACTCCTCTCGCACCTGAGGTGGGACTTATTATGCCCGATGATGTCGTTGGCACTAAGGCACCACTATCTACGACGACAAAGGAGAGGATCGGGTTCCTAAAGAGAGGGGATCAACAACATCACTAGGAGGAGAGGAGTCGCCACCCACATGGCATTGCTCGCACATGGGAGAAGGGGGTGAGGGGGGGCAAATGGGCTGGACATGTCACAATAATAGTTGGCCAAACAGGTCGGCCGTGCCTGGGAATCAAGGCGAGGCACGCGTGCCAGCCCGGCATGGCCCGCTTATATACGGGCATGGCGCGTCGTGCCAAGCTTGACCCTTTTAAGGGTGGGCCATGCCGGCCCATTGGCCAGGTCGGGTCAAAATGAATCAAGGGTAAATCAGTCAACTTGAGGTGGCAAGAGAGATAGAAGAGGAAGATATGGTAAGAGAAACTCTAGCAGATCCACTAAAACCGTTCATCTACTATAATAATTGTCGATATAAGGGACCAGGACGATTTTTTGCCCCACGCCGATCCGCTCTATTCGGCCGTCCGCTAATTCTTTCTACAGGATCCTGTAAATTCCGGCCCACGTCCGCCATATCTATAGCCCCCCCTCTTTTTGCTAGTTCCTCTCACTACTAGGAAAAGGGCTATAGATGAAATGGATACTAATGGCGCACCTGACATGTGGTGCGCCACTACAATATAGCAGTGGCGCAATAATGGCGCACCAGATACACGGTGCACCACTAGTAACAATTTTTTTTTCATTTTTCCAAACATACTAATGGCGCATCATGTAGACAGTTTAACTAGTAATGGCGCACTGTCCACAGGTGCGCCATTACTAAGTTTTCCCCCTAGCTAATGGCGCACCGTCAGGGGGTGCGCCATTAGTAATCTTCCCCCTAGCTAATTCGCCCGATCCCTTCGTCCCTCCCTCCACTTCCCCCCTCGCTCCACACCCGGCCGCTCCGACGACCCCCGCG
Source organism: Triticum urartu (assembly GCF_056163025.1). Classification (NCBI taxonomy): domain Eukaryota; kingdom Viridiplantae; phylum Streptophyta; class Magnoliopsida; order Poales; family Poaceae; genus Triticum; species Triticum urartu. Next base: position 503,932,835 of record NC_141873.1, on the reverse strand, counting down.
CCCCGCCTCGTCGTATCGGGCCTCGCTGCCCCACCCACTGCGCCGCCGCCCGGTCTCCTTCGCCCGTCCATCGCCTTCGGCCTCGTGCCCCACCCGCCGCCGCCCCACCCGCCGCCGCCCCCACCAGACCGCCGCCGCCCCCAAATCTCTCTATCGCTCCCCGCCGCCGCCTTCCTCCTCCCCCACCCCCCAATCCAGCCACGCCGCCGACGACTCTGCCCGCCGCTGGCTCCCCGCACTATCTCCTCCTCCACCGACAACCCCGAGTTCAAGGCCGTGCCCACCATCTCCTCTGCCTCCGGACGCCGCCCCCTCCCCCGTCGTGCAGAGCATCCAGGCGAGACGCCGACGCCCCCCTCTTCACCGCCCTCCTTGACGACGCCCCCCTCTTCAACGTCGGCCGCTGCCAACCTGCCTCTGCCTTGTCACGGGACGGTGAGCTCCTCTACTATGCAAATTTGTCAACTGAAGCACTTGAATGATGTTAGCTTAGCATTTGATGATAAATGTGATGTTCTTTCTGTCAGTGTGAAACTCGATGGATAGGGTGTAAGATTTAATCAGTATGTCTAGTCTATTAGGCAGGGGGTGCAAATTTGCAAGCTCAGGAGTTTGAAAAATGAGCCTAATTGGTCAGTGGCATAGCTTAAAAGTTATCTGCCTTGGCTCAAATGAAGGTTGTTCGATATCTTGAAATAAGCAAACATGCCTTGTGTCAAACCATATTTTAAATCTGCAAGCTTGATTTTTCTTCTATCTGTTGTTTTCTCATGCTTTGGCTTGTAAAACTAAATTGGGACTTAGGGCCAGAGTAGATAGAAGGTGCAATCTTGGCCATTTTTTCACATGCTTCCATTTAGACTCTTGAGAGCTAGAGATATTTTATCAATATTTTCCTTTACCACACCAACATATGTATGAAATGAACTCTTATGTTTTCAGAACATTGAGACTAAGCTTAACTAATTCTGGTTGGTCATTTTTTTATATGATGATGAGGAGGAGTATCTTATTTGGCATGACTAGTAATTAACTGGTAGTAACTGATAGTGTGATACCCATCATGCAGACATGCTTTAGGCAGGCTTGGTAGATTTGTCAAGGCAGGCTTGATATGCATGCATGCATTCTTTGCTTGTTTATATTCATTCTTGTAAACTGAACATGCTCATCTATCTAACTATCTATCTACCTGCTTTAGTATGTATGTATGCATTGTATTTTTATTTCCTTTGGAAAGTAAAGTTAATGTGAAAGGAAGAGAGAAAAAGAAAGGGAGGAAGACAGATGCTTCAGTCAGTCTAAGCCCAGCTTAATTTGAGTGACAATCACCTGCCTGGCTGGCTGGCATGATCATTTTTTACATAAAACAATTTTCAGCAAAGGTCATGTCTCCGACCATCGTGCCGTGATGATTTTGCAGGTACCCCGAGAGGCCCTTGAGTTTGCTGGAATGTCGATTAACTTCCGTTCCGGCAAATTCGGGTACTCCATATGTCCTATTTTCAGCAAAGGTCCTGCTGAAATTTTTCGTGAATTTTAGCATGACTTTGCTAAAAATAGGACATATGGGGTACTTGCGACTAATGCATGGGCTTGGGTATCTTAGTACTTAATTAAGTAGGATCAACTGCCTCTTGTGTTATACATATAGAAGTGTGATATCAACTCATAGTTATTACTAATGTCAAGAGATGATGTAGTTTTGAATTATGAACATAGGAAATGTCATCATCGGACGAGGAAAGTCTCCCGGGGGAGTGCGGCTGGTGCCACGACGATCGAGGTCTGTGCGACAGGCCTCACCTGGACGATGATCGGCGCTTCAGCATTAAGCTCAAGGAGACCTTCGAAGTTGAAACGGTACACAACGACGGCAATTGTTTTTTTCATAATTAAGCATGACTTCAACTATTTCAACGTGTAATTTTCATCTTTTACAATTCGATTATAGCTTATCCCATGCCATGCAAGACGCTATGTCTTGGAGAGGATGGATTTTGAAGACCATGAAATTTCTGAAACAAAGAAAATTCACCTAAGGACTCATCACGATGTGGACTTTGAAGTAAATCTGTATAATTCTGAGAGCGTAACCCATTTTGGTTGCAAAAATTGGGAAGCATTTTGCAAGATGTATGGTTTTGATGAGGGTATGCTTATCACCATGGATCTTGGTAATCCTGACATCGACCAAGACAATATGGACATTTGGGTCCTTGTTGATACGCCTCTAGTTCTACCGCTATGTGAGTTTCTCAAACATAGTTATTAGCTAATTTATATTGTTTATTTCAAAATAGTTGACAGCTTATTTCCATTGACAGCTTATTTTTATTGTTCAAAGAATGTGTGGGAGATGGTAGACAAAACCCACTACACCGATGGCTCCGAATTAACAACTTACAAGGAGAAAAATCATCTGGTCGGATTTTGTACTGACATTGAGAATTACAATATCCACAATCAAACTCCTCAACATTATGGTCAATACGATGCCACTAGTGCATGTGTTCAACTACGGTAACTACCATGGAGATATCCTGGTAAGATATTTACTATTACGACATCCGTGCATCTTTTGCATACTTCTAAAACTAGTACATCATTGCTAACTATGAAGTTATTGCTATGTTTTTCAACAGATAATCCCAGAGAATTGTGTGCCTCATTTGATGTATCAGAAAGGTAGTCTTAATGTTTTGAACATACAGCCAGGTCATCCTACGAATCTCAACTGTCCATACGAGATTTCTAAAAGAAGTGGAGACATGAAAATCAAAGGATGGAAAAAATGTATGGACAGTCGTAAGGAGGTTCTTGGAAGCAAAAGGAAGCGAAGCGCAAGAATTGGAGACATGATGTTCTCCATTCTCCATAATGGAGAGTCAGAGTCTATATTGTTTTATGCTATTTTACCTTAAATAGGGTATTTAGGTCCTGCCTAATACTGATGATCATGTGCTAAGAACAATTAAGTAGGGTTGGTTCGATGACTATCAAGATGATGATCGTATGACTTGTTATTAATAACGAGTAGAAGTTGTATGATGATGATTAGTAGGACTTGTTACGATTAGTATTACTTCCGACAAACTCGCTACTCGCGGTCTCGAGACTTGTAGCGTTCTATCTTTGTTTGGTCTTTTGAATTCGGAGACTAATATGATAAATTGTATTCGGAGACTAATCTTTTATTGTATTCGATGAATCTGCTCTTGCTGTGGGGTGTTGTCTATATTCTGTCCAATAATATATTTTGTAACCTGTGCAAAATTCAGAAAAGTAAAAAAAACCTAATATTCATACTAATGGCGCATCACCTGTAACACCCTCGATGCGACTATATCTCCCACGTGTCGAGGCACGACTTAGAGGCATAATCGCATTGAAGGCATATGTCGCAAGTCAGGCAATCTTCACAACATCCCATGTAATATAGCTAATAAAAGGGGAGATAACATAGTTGGCTTACACTCGCCACGTCAATCAAGTACATAAATAACATTACATCATTCAAACACTCATGGCCCGACTACGGCGCCAAAATAAAAGATAACCCAACATGCGACACGGTCCCGATCACCCCCAACAGGGCACCACTACTGATCATCAGGAAAAGAAACATAGTATCGTTGAGAGTCTTCGTCGAACTCCCACTTGAGCTCGAGCGCGTCACCTGGAGCGGAATCATCAGGCCCTGCATCTGGTTTGGAAGTAATCTGTGAGCCACAGGGACTTAGCAATCTCGCACCCTCATGATCAAGACTATTTAATCTTAATAGGTATGGCAAGGTAAAAAATATGTGGAACTGCGGCAAGCGACTAGCATATATGGTGGCTATCCTGTTCGCAAAAGAGAGCGAGAAGAGAAGGCAAAGCGCGAACGCATAACTAAAGAGGGCAAACCTGCGGCAAGCATTACTCCAACACCGTGTCCACTTCCCGGACTCCGCCGAGAAGAGGCCATCACGGTAACTCACGCTGTTGATTCATTTTAATTAAGTTAAGGTTCAAGTTATCTACAACCGGACATTAACAAATTCCCATCTGCCCATAACCGCGGGCACGGCTTTCGAAAGTTCAAATCCCTGCAGGGGAGTCCCAACTTAGCCCATGACAAGCTCTCACGGTCAACGAAGGAATAGACCTCCTCCCGAGACGTTCCGATCAGACTTGGTATCTCGGTTCTTCAAGACACTTCGACAGGTTAAAACAAGACCAGCAACACCGCCTGAATGTGCCGACAAATCCTGATAGGAGCTGCACATATCTCGTTCTCAGGGCACACTCAGATTAGACATCCTACGAGTAAAACCAACCCTCAAGTTGCCCCGAGGTGGCCCCGCAGTCTACTCGGTTCGAACCAACACTCAGAGGAGCACTGGCCCGGGGGGTTAAAATAAGATGACCCTCGGGCTCCGGAAACCCAAGGGAAAAAGAGGCTAGGTGGCAAATGGTAAAACCAAGGTTGGGCATTGCTGGAAAAGCTTTAATCAAGGCGAACTATCAAGGGGTTCCCATTATAACCCAACCGCGTAAGGAACGCAAAATCCGGGAACATAACACCGACATGACGGAAACTAGGGCGGCAAGAGTGGAACAAAACACTAGGCGAGAGGCCGAGCCTTCCACCCTTTACCAAGTATATAGATGCATTAAGATAACATGGCAATATAATGATATCCCAACAAGTAAATAGATGTTCCAACAAGGAACTGCCTCCAATCTTCACCTGCAACTAGCAACGCTATAAGAGGGGCTGAGCAAAGCGGTAACATAGGCAATCAACGGTTTGCTAGGACATGGTGGGTTAGAGGTTTGACATGGCAATTTGGGAGGCTTGAAAGCAAGTGGTAGGCATCGTAGCATGGCATAGCAAAAGAGCGAGCAATCTAGCATAGCAAAGATAGTAGTGATTTCGAGGGTATGATCATCTTGCCTGCAAAGTTGTCAGAGTTGACTGGATCCTCGAAAGCAAACTCAATGGGCTCCTCGTTAGCGAACTCGTCTCCCGGATCTACCCAAACAAGACAAACAAGCAAACGGAACACAATCAACCACGTGCAAAGCTCAAACAATATGATGCAATGATGGTATGCTATGCGGGATGCGATGTGGGATGCATATGCAAGATTTGACAAGGGAGGCATGAACCTGGCCCCAACTTGGAAATCCAAGTGTGCCTCTGGAAAGATGATATGAAATCGCTTGAAAACGATATAAAGAACGCCGGAATCGGAGTTACGGTTTGGAAATGGCAAGCGATTCAATTATGACACCGGTCTGCGATTTACAGCAAGTAGCCATCTAAATGCAACGAGATGAACATGCTACAGCACTCAAACATGACAACAAAATACATGGCAAGAATGCATTTAAGATGCTTAACAAAAGTCTAGCACTGAGCTACGGCCAATTCATCCATTAACAGGTTCAAACAAGCATGGCAAAAATGCATATGGTAAACAGATTTCAGACTTGGTGAAATTAACACTTGTCTGGAATCTCAGATCAGATAGCACTCTACGGAGCAACAAAACTATATGCTACAGGACCTGAACATGGCAAAGTAAAGCATGGCATGGAGCTACTCAAAAAGCTTAACAAAAGTCCCTTAGTGACCTTGAGCCAAAAGGGATCAGAAAACACATTTGCAAGCATGTGAACAAGGCAAAAACATAATCAGATCTCAGACTTAGTGAAAACTGAAACATACTGAAACAGATATCAAGTAGGCATGTTTACGAGCTCGATGCACTCACTACGGAGCAAGTCATGACAAGCTAAGCATACATCCATCAAGAATACATAAAATGCAAGCTATACATGGAAAGAACAATAGCATAGCATGCACGGATCAACTACAACATCATCGGCAAAATCGCTAACAAGTAGACAATCTGCCCAGATTCACGAAGTAGCGAAAGTAGAGCTCGATTGACTCAAGCTAGGGTGCTCCATAATTGCAAACAAAGGCATGGATGGATAGAGCACTACAAGATTAACAAAACATCCTTACTGATCATCCTCAAAAGAGGCACGGATCACTAGGAAACAACATGGACATATGGCCATATGAGATAAACAGCTCAAGGACTTAGTGGAAATGCTAAGTCCCTGAAATCAGCATTACCAAGTGCCTCACTTTGCAAGCTTGTGCTAGTCACCACACACATCACAAAAATACATGGGTTGCACCTCTGGAAAGATGGCAAAACCCTTAACAAAACATATGTAGAGCTCATAGGCATATCATGCACACAGTAATCATGGCAAAAATGACAAATATCTAAATGAAGTAGCAGATCTGACAATTAACTCAAGTAGCACTCTTCTAACAGCATTTCGGGCATCAAGATGAACTCAAATGAAAATGATGCAATGAAATGAAATGATGTACTCTCTGAGACGAACATTTTGATATGCTATATGCGCGAAACGGAGCTACGGATGCAAAGTTATAGCACGATGAACAGGAGCATATGAACTAGGGTTTCGGGCAAAAAGTCAACCCTCGAGATTTTAGATCTCAGATCTGGCACGCTCTACGAGGTTCGTCGGCCGAAGCTTCGAGGTCGCAGGAGGGTCGCCGGACTTGGAGAGGAGACCGGAGCCGGGGCCGGCGAGCTCCGGGCGGCGCGTTGCCGGCGGGGCCGGGTCGGAGGGCGGAGCGGCGCCCCGGGCGGCGGACGCGGCGGTCGCCGGCGAGGCAGGAGCAGGGTGGCGGGGCCGGCGCCGGCGAGGAGGAGGCGGGCGGTGCGGCGAGGGAGAGGGCTCGGGCGGCCTCAGGCGAGCGGCGGCGGAGGCGATGGGCTCGCGGGGGCCGGTCTCGGGCCCGAGCGGGCCGGCGGCGGGAAGAGATGGCGGCGACACGTGGCGGGCGCTGAGTGGCGGCGGTTGCCGGCGGACGTTGTCCGGCGCGGGCCGGACACGTCCGGTGCGGCGGATCTGGGGATTTTTTAGGGTTTCGGGGAGGGGATCCGAGATTTGGAATGGGGGGTCTTTAAATAGAGGTGGAGGGAGCTAGGAGAGTCCAAATGAAGTGCGGTTTTCGGCCACGCGATCGTGATCGAACGCTCTAGATGATGGAGAAGGTTTTGGTGGGTTTTGGGCCAAATTGGAGGGGTGTTGGGCTGCAACACACACGAGGCCTTTTCGGTCCCTCGGTTAACCGTTGGAGTATCAAACGAAGTCCAAATGGTACGGAACTTGACAGGCGGTCTATCGGTAGTAAACCAAGGCCGCTTGGCAAGTCTCGGTCCAATCCGGAAATGTTTAATCCCCACACACGAAAGAAAGGTAGAAATGACCACCGGAGGAGAACGAAGCGCCGGAATGCAAAACGGACAACGGGGAAAATGCTCGAATGCATGAGATGAACACGTATGCAAATGCAATGCACATGATGACATGATATGAGATGCATGACAACGACAACAACACACGGAGACAAAAACCCGAACCCGAGAAAATAAAATAACTTAAAGCCGGAAACGGCAAGAGTTGGAGTACATATTGGGTAAAACATATCCGGGGTGTTACATCACCCCACAGTGAGCCATTAGTATGCCAGATACTAATGGCGCATGGCGTGGTACTAGTGGCGCACCAGTAGTGCGCCATTAGTAGGCAAAACTGGTGCGCCACTAGTAGGCCTTTTCCTAGTAGTGTCTATCTCACCCCCTCGTTGTCGCGAAGGAAACTTTCTCCCCTTCCATTCCCGCTTCCACTCCCCGCCGCTGCTGATCTCGCCGACCCCTCGCCGTCTCGCCACTCCACACCACCAATCGCCGCTATGGGATACCCACAGCCACCGGGACCCAACGGTGCCGCTCTGGCCTTCCGCGCCTCCCGCGGTCATGCATGCCGCCGCTGTGCCAACACCTTCCGTCGTCGGCTTCAAGCGAAAGCAGCAGGGGGATCGCTCGTGCAAGGAGGCATGCCCGCCGCCGCGCCGACTTCTTCCAATGTCGTTATGCTCCCTCCCTTCGCAGTCGCTGGCTCGAGGAAGAGCGCCTCCTCCGGCCCCTCCGGTGCACGGGCGAAGTCGCAATCAAAGGGCCCTAGGTAGAAGGCGGCTACTGTTCGAGGCTGGACTCCTCCTCCACCCCTCCTGCCGGCCATGTCCTCCCCGATCTTGTCCACCCCATCGCCCACACGTACAATGTGTTTGATGAAATGTCCGAGAGGTAAAATAATTCCTTTGCTCTAGTGATCTTCGATTAGATTTTGCATCATTTCCTTATGTTTCGGCCATTGATTTTCATAGCCAAAACATTCACTTAACATATGCCGAAATTTTGGAGGAGAATGCGGTGGACTTGAGTGCTCCGCCTGACGAATTTGATTCGGCGAATCATGCAGAGGTCGAAACCGAGGTGGAACAAGGGAATAGCGGTGGTGATGAAGTATAGGAGCTCGAGGAGATTGGGTTCGATGCTAGCCAAGACAAAATAGGGAAAAGGACCGACAACTACACAATGGTAGAGGATGTTTGTTTGATTCAACCATGGGAGAGTGTGCCACTTGACGCGGTGACCGACAAAGATCAAAGCACAATGAAGTATTGGCAACAGATCGAGGAAGATGGAGCTTAAAACTCTTATGGCTAGTCGTGGTGGTTTCAGCAATATTGGTGAGGTGTTGGAGGTGGTGGTGGCTTCTGCAATGGAGATGGGGGGGAGGGGGTTGTTTTTGCTTTCGGCAATGGTGGGGGGGGGGAGGTGGTGTTGGCTTCAGCAATGGTGATTGTGGGGTTGGAGGTGGTGTTGGCTTCGACATTGGTGGCGGTGGTGGTTAGGTTTTTGGAGGTAGTGAAGCTTTCGACAATTGATGTGGAGGTGGAGGTGGTGAAGCTTTTGGCAATGGTGGTGGTGGTCCTTCGACAAATGAAGTTCATGTTGTTGCTTCGGCCAGTGAAGATGATGGTGCTCATTCTTTAGTCAATGTGGATGATGATGATGATCGAGTTGCTATGGCTGGTGATGGTGATGATGATCTTCACAACAATAATGATGTTGCTTGATTTGTGCATTCTTCGTGCCACAATATTTTTTTTACGGGCCGAGAAAAATATAGCGCATTTGTTCCAGCCCTCCAAAAAAATCCGAAAACGTGCCCCTCAAAAAAAAAAACAATCTGAAAACGTTAAAATGGACGCAAACATACGGGCCGGCGGCGGCGGCTGGATATAGAGAGCCGAATCAGTCAAAGAGGTTTCTTCCCCACCCTTCCGCTTCGTTCCACCCCCAAACCCCAACACTCCCCCACTCCACGCACCAGTAACCCTCTGTCGCTCCTGCCGCCATGGACGGATGACGAGCTTGCTTGTCTCAGAGAGAAACCCAAATCCCCTCCTCGCCCGTACCACACCGTCGGATTCCCCACTCCGCGAGCTCCCCGTCGACCCCAGTCTCGTCCACACGCATTGATCTGCTCTGCTCTCGCTCCAGGGTCACTGCCACCACACGAAAGCGAGGGGGGAAAAGACCATCCGTCGTCTCCATGAGCGGCGGCGGTCCGGGGGCGGCGCCGCTTGAGTTCCCCTCCGCGGAGTGGCGCCGCGTCTACGACCGGCTCATGGGGTTGCTGCCGCAGGTCGAGGAGCTGGCCGCCGACCGCGCGCGCCTGGAGGAAATCAACAGGCTGTCGGAAGCCCGCGAGAAGAGCCTCCGTGCCCGCCTCCTCCAGGTGATTCGCTGGACCGCGGGTTCCCTCTAGGGTTTCTGTCAATTTGGGGGTTTCGTAAATAATCATGGCTTGTTCTCGCCTGATGCTGGCTCCTGTGCTTGCGATTGAAGGCGGAGGCCAGCAGGGAGAGGTGGAAGGCGGCCTACGCGGAGCTGCCTCCAGGCGCTAATCCCAAGCTCGCCGGTAATCTCTCCTCTTCATGTTTCCACCACAAAAAGTTGCTTGTTTTGAATGATTTGGGTGGGAAAATGAGCATCATTTCCCCCTTTTGGCTCGACCCCTTTGGGTCAGGGAGTTATCTATGTAGCTTTATGATGTGCTCAATAGCTATTTGGTTGTCCATTAGGAGATTATAACTTATAGAACAAAGCGCCCAGTTCTGGCGAATTATGCTGCCACTGATATCATTCCTTTTGTGTTCAATGTAGAACTTCAAAAGAGGGACTTGGTGGATTCCGAAGCCTGTGAAGCTCTCTCTGACCCCGATAACTCTCGACGCAAGGTACTTGCTGAAACATCAGTCCACATCTGAAAAGCAATCTGTCCAGCTTGTGTATGTCATGATTTTCTTAATCATTGATCTCTATCCATGTATTTTTTGTTAATTAATAATGCATGATACAACCTAAAGAAGGTTCCTGGAAACAAAAACTATTAATTAGGGGTTCGGTTCGATTTCCATGATATCTGATGTCTATATAGGATAATCCTCTTCTGGGGAGTGCTAATAGACCAGGGTCTGTTTTGTAGCAGGTGACTAGTGAGGATACTAATGAGATGGATCTTGAACAGTGCACGGTGAGTCTCTCTTTCAATCTCCTTTTCTCACGTACTGCTCCATCTTTGCCTGATCCATCCCAGATTCAGCATGTGTGATGCTTATCTCCTTGAGATCTAGATGATTTTGCTGGTTCATTTGCTGTAAACAATTTTGCAGTGTCATCTTCTCTAGAAATCGAGTGGATTGAAGTGTTCATATTCCTTATAAGATAGCTGTTTCTTTCACTTTTGTCATCCGAGTGGATCCAATATTGCTGACAGACTCCCTGATGAATTAACCTTGCACGAGAACTGTGGTCGTGATCAGCCTTATATGATCATATAGCAACTTGAAGGTCTTCCTGCTCCTGTTCAGCACTTAACAAGTTAACATTGCCCCATACTTGTTTCTGGCCAGTCAATCATTTAATTTACAAATTGTGACATTTTGCTGGCCAAAGATATAAAGGTCAATATCCTGAATCATATACAGCTGTTGGTCTGGTCTCAGTCTCTAGTAGGGTCTACCTGCATATAACATGTGATCTTGAATGTATTTGTCTGGTAGTAGTTTTTTTGTATTTACAATCCGTGGATTAAGTTGAAGGGTAATGCATCATATATGGGGTTGATCTCATAAGACTTGTCAGATCTTATGACTGGTTAGATGGAGAATATCAAACTTGCTCTCGTTTGATTTATATTTAATAGAAGGAAAAGGACTAATCTGTAGGATTCTCGAGTATTATCTATACCAATATAAAAAGACCCAAAGGGGCAGATCCAACTGATCTCGGCCATCAAACTAAGTCGATCCAACGACCTAGACTGCTTCAATGGCGAGCGTTCAACGTGTTTAACGTGCAATTAATATCATACCAAATATTACACTAATCACAGAATTAACACACAAATAATATCATACCAAATATCCGCGTGCAATTAGTATATTGCCTAAATATTAACGTGCGTTGCACGTGTGCATTTACTAGTGTATTATAGTATCACAATATCTGTCAACTTTGTGTAAGATACTTGATTTTCTCAAAACATTGTTGCACATCTATGAATGACTGACAACATAGCCCAAAACAGTCGTGATGTTTATATTTATCAATAATTTGCTAGTCCTTCTGATCTTAGCAAGATGTATTACCCCGTGCAACACCAACTATCATCATCGTGGAACTTGATGGTTTGTTGCGGTTGATGTGCAGATTTCTGTTTTTAGTTCTACTATCTGTTGGAATTGCTACTATTCTTTTCATTTACAGTTTGGTGTCTTTAATGAAAGCCTTGTGTCTAAGATGCTAATGTTTTGTGCGCTTGTTCAACAGATGCAGATCTTTGTCAAAATAAACTGTTCAAATTTTCGCAAAACAAGAAAGATCCACTGTTTAAAGACTATCACTCTTGAGGTCATGGGATCAGATACGATCTATGATGTCAAGGATAAGATTCGAGACAAGGAGGGCATCCCTGAAGGCCAGCAGAGACTCATGTTTGGCAGTGAGCTGCTGATGGACAGCGGCACCCTGGAGTACTACAACATCGAGGAAGAGTCCACGCTCACCCTTGACCTTGTCCCCTGAGGGATGCATATCTTTGTCAAGACACTGGCTAACAAGATCATGACTATTGAGGTTGGGGGAGAAGATAGCATATATATTGTGAAGGCAAAGGTTTACGATGAAACCGGCATTTGCCCAGGCAGACAGCGTCTCATCTTTGCTGGGAACGAGCTGGAGGATGGCTGCACCTTGGCTGACTACAACGTGCAAAATGAATCTACACTTCATATTGTGTTCCGCTTGGCGTGTCAGAGAGATGGGATGCACATTTTTGTCAAGACACTGACTGGCAAGATCATGGCTATTGATGTTGAGGGAGAAGATAGTCTATACAGTGTGAAGGCAAAGATTTTTGATGAAACCGGCATTCCCCCAGGCAGACAGCGGCTCATCTTTGCTGGGAAGCAGCTGGAGGATGGGCGCACCTTGGCTGACTACAATGTGCACAACGAATGTACCATTCATCTTGTGGTGTTTCACGGCCTCACGTGTCAGAGAAGTGGGATGCACATGCACATCATTATCAGGGGACTGACTGACAAGATCATGACTGCTGTGGCTGAGGGAGAAGATACCATATATAGTGTGAAGGTAAAGGTTTCCGCTGAAACCGGCGTTCCCCCAGACAGACAGACTCTCATCTTTGCTGGGAATGTGCTGGAGGATGGCCGCACCTTGGCTGACTACGACGTGCAACATGCATCTACCCTTCATGTTGTGTTGCGCGGCGTCACGAGGCAGAGAGGTGGGATGCGCATATTTGTCAGGACGGTGAACGGGAAGGAGGTCATTGATCGTGCGTTTAAGCCCAGACAGACCATCGACGATATCAAAGCGTGGATCTACTCTGAGTTGTGCATTCTCCCGGACCATCAGCAGCTCTCTGACCAGGGCGGCGCCCCCCTGGCTGAAGAGATCTCTTGTTCGTGCACCCTTGTTCTGCAGATCCGTCCTCCTGGTGGTCAATGAGATGGATGTAAATCAGTCCTTGGCTGGTGGTGGTGTTAGTGAGAAGTCAGACTCGGTAGAGGTTGAGTTTGAAGTGCTAATTTAGCATGCGTGGGGTCATTTTGGTACAATGCAGGGTGTAAAATGAATGGACAGTTGTAGTTTCTGGGCTGGTAACAAGACTCACTCGCAACCCTGTGTACGTAGGTGGGGTTTCTGTGAAGGTGTAAGCACTTGATGTCACCGTGAAGCTTATGGTGTCGTTAGCCTAACATGTTACTATGTTGAGTTTGGTATTAAGGAGAGAAGGATATATGTTCCCTTGATGCCCAGAAATTAACTGTTGATGAGCATTGTGCTGCTCTGTTTTGCCTAAATTTTCTTTTTGTTTCTTTTCAGAATCCCTAAACCATATACTAGATGCAGAGCAAAGATAGACAATGGAGATCTTCACCAATCACCAGGGCTGATCACTACAACTTTTGCTTGTCTCCTGCATCAAATTACTCAAGGAGAGCACATCGCACAAATTTTGGATGTAAGACTTCTGAGCTTGCACCCGTATAAATTTCGGAGTCGGTAAATTCTGCCTTCAATGGGGAATAAGAGGTATCAGCCAAAGTAACTAATTGCTCTGAAACCGGCTTCGTTTTTGTGTAACTGAAGCTCATTAAACTGCTAGGTCATTCATACACACCTAGGCCTAGAGCCTGTGGTGGTTGCTTTCCTTTCCTGGTACTCTGAAAACAATTGGTCTGAAATTTGATCATTCGGTCGTACCTTGAGTTCAGTTAATAATAGCTCCGGAAGCTGGGATCTTTCATCTTAGTTACCTTTACACCTAGTGCATTTCAAACCAGAAACTCCAGGCAGGCTCACGGGATGATGATGATTCCTTGACTGAAATCAGGAGACGCCGAATTCAACGACCTTGAAACTGAAACTCTACCCATCGCTGCTGTAGCTGGCAGCAAGAACACAATGTAGAGCAAGCAATATGCTCGACTTTGTCGCGATTGTCCAACCAAGTTCCATATTAGTAAGATTTCGTTGTGTTTGCCTTGTGAAACTGATGCAGATGTCAGCATCAAGTTTCGTTCGGCCGCGGAGAGATGCCTGAACCTGAATGACCTGGACTGGATCGGCCTGTAGGTTTTTGAGCTGTTCAAAGGAGGGATGGTAAGTAATTACCTCTTCGGGTTATGTGTAGTCAGTGTTCTTTGCCTGTCCAGTGCTGGAGTGCTGGGGTTATCTTCTGCTCGTGTCCAAATTGATTGGGCCCCACAGGCAGTCTCACTCGCCGGCTGGCTGTTTTTTTTTTTGAAAGATCCAGCGTTGCTGGCTTTTCATTGGCTTAGCAGAAGAGAGAGTCGCCGGCTGGCTGTTGAATAAACGGTTGGAAATGCCTCTCTTCTTGTTCCAGTAGGAATGGATGTGTATAACGTTAGAAGAAAAAAGATGCGTAATGAAAAATAAAAGTACTGACAGGCGGAATGAGACGGTCCGCAGTAGTACTAAGCAGAGTGATATTATTATGCTTCAAGTCGAAACTATTAGTTGCTACTCCCTCTGTCCTATAATATAAGAATGTTTTCAAACTGTTTTAGCTTAAAAAACATTTTTATATTACGGGATAGAGTAGTACAAAATAATAGTTGTACACCTAGTAGTACTATTTTGTGGAAAATAATGCTCCAAAAATTTAAGCAGTGACATAAAATCGATGATAGTGCATCACGTGAAGTGATTGAAGATGACCATCAATAACATGTGTTGAAAGTTTGTAGAAACCACCCAAGAAAAAGAAAAAGAAACAACCAAGTCCATGGATGACCATCAATAACGTGAAGTAACGCTTTGATCGGGATTGTAGTCGGCCCCGCTCTGACCTTGTCCAAGGAATGTGCTTGATTCACCTTCCATTGCTGCTTGCACAGTTTCGGCATAACGAACATCTCCACCTTCAAACACCATTGTCAACCAAGACAACAACCCTCGAAAATACCCCTGAAGCAATCTTCACAAACTTCACCACAATGTCGACAACCCTAGATCCATCGCCCAAGAAGAACAACAAAAGATAAACTCACCAAACTCCTCTCACGACTGCGGTGGGTCTAGCGCCAAGGCATCGTCGTTGAAATTGAAATGCTGCCACAGGACACGTTGCAAACGGTGGGAGAGGGGGGCAACAGCCTCGCTAGGAGGAGTGGCGTTACAACCCAGAACATGTTATAGCGATCAAGCATAGTTAAAGAAACGAACGGGACCGACAGTCGGACTGAAAAAACCGAAACAGGCGGCCCTGACGGTTTTTCAAGCTCATAAGACCATTCTGCAATTGGAGCAGAGAAGACCGATAAAATCAACCTATTTTCTGGAAAAAAAATGGTGAATAAATCGAAGAAAAACAGAAAAATGATTAATGCCGAATTTGGAAGAAGTGGGGTTCAATCCTAGGACGCGTGTGAGCAGGAATTACGTGCTCATGGCCCAATAACCAACTCGACCATGCTACTTTGTTTTCAAATATGAGTAAGTAATTTTATTTGACCATCATTTAACACTATATTGGCATATATAAATATTACTAAACTTATAGTATTATTTTAGGTAAAAAAAACCTGCCGATGAACTGGTGAACCGATGGTCGATCAACCGGTAAACTTGAACCGATAGGCTTACCGGTTCAATCTTCGGTTCGGTTTTTTAAGCTATGGAATCAAGGGCAAATCAATCAATTTGGCGTGACAAGAGGGAAAGACCTTGATACCCTTGTCGAAGAAATGTGCTTGATCCGCCTTCCATTGCCGCCTGCACAGTTTCGGCATAACCAACATCTCCACTTTCCAACACTGCCGTCAACCAAGACATCAACCGTCGACAATCCTCCTGAAGCAATCTTCACAAACTTCACCACGATGCCTACAACCCTAGACCCATCGCCAAGAGCAACAAAAGAGCGACTGAGGTGGGTCTAGCGCCAGGGCGTCGTCGTCACCATTGAAATGCCGCCGCCACAGGACACGTTGCAATCGATGGGAGAGGGGAGCAACAACCTCGCTAGGAGGAGCGAAGTCACCACCCGTAACATGTTATAGTGAATCAAGTATTCATCGTCACCATTGAAGTGCCGCCACCACAGGACACGTTGCAAATCAATGGGAGAGGGGAGCAACAACCTCGCTAGGAGGAGCGGAGTCACCACCCATAACATGTTATAGTGAATCAAGTATAGTCTAAAAAACCAGACGGACCGGCGGTCGAACTGGAAAAAAAAGGGAACCGGCGGCCTTGGTGCCTTTTTAAGCTAATATAAGACTGTTCTGCAATTGGACTATCGGTCGGTTTTCTGAAAAACTGGTGAATAAACCTGAGAAGAACAGGAAAATGACTAGTGCAAAATTTGTAAGAAGTGGGGTTCAATCCCAGTAGGGAGCAGGAATTACATGCTCATGTGCCAATAACCAACTCGACCATGCTACTTTGTTTTTAATTATGAGGAATTAATTTTATTTGATCATTACTTAACACTATATTGCTGAACATATAGTATTATTTTATGTAAACAACCGGGCGATGAACCGGGGAACCGGCGGTCCAACCAGTAAAAACCTGAAACGACAGGCTCACTGGTTCGATCTCCGGTTCGGTTTTTTAAACTATTGAATCAAGGGCATAGGGCAAATCAGTCAATTTGTGGTGGCAAGAGGGAAAGACGCGGTCTCTTCTCCACCCACCCCTTTTGCCACGGGGGCCTTTTTGATATTCAGAACTAACCAAATAGACCAGGATTTGTCCAAATTACCCCCATCCATACTGAATCGACCCAGCCACGGTGGATTGACAGATTTGAGATAGACTAGAGAAACAGAGAGGAGGCCGCGCAGCCGCCGCGCCGCGCCGTGCTCCTCCCCGGCCGCCGCTCCCGGCGCTCTCCCACGCCGCGACCGACCGCCAGATGCTTCGCAGCCACCGCCTCCTCCTCCCCGGCGGCGGCATCCCACCCGTATCGCCGGTCTCGTGCGGCCATCTCCCTCTCGCGCATTTCCTCAAACACCTGCTGGGCGGCCATGCCGGCGTCTCCCACGCCGCGGCGGACCCGTGCTCCCTCACGCTCCACTTCCTCCGCAGCTCCTGCGGCCTCTCGGAGCCCGCCGTCGCCAAGATCGCCGGGCGCGTCCACCTGCGCTCCACCAAGAGGGCGCACGCCGTCCTCGCCCTCTTCCGCGGCCTCGGCCTGGCGGGCGCCGACCTCGCCCGCGTCGTGGCCGCCGCCCCCGAGATGCTCAACTACCGCGCCGACGCCGTCCTCGCGCCCAAGCTCGACTTCTTCCGCCGGGACCTGGGCCTCACCGACGACCACATCCGCAAGACCATCCTCGCCAACCCGTACCGCTCCCTCTGCTACAGCCTCGAGGGCCGCCTCCGCCCCAACTACCTCCTCCTCCGGGAGCTCCTCGGCACCGACCAGAACGTGCGCTCCGCCGTCAAGCAGTCCTTTGAGCTCATCCACGGCAACGTCCGCTCCGACCTGCTCCCCAAGGTCAAGGTCCTCCGTGACCATGGCGCCACGGACGCTGTCATCGTCAAGCTGGTCACCACGCACCCCAGGTCGCTCATTCACAGGTCCTCCTTCTTCAACGAGAGCCTGGCTGCCATGAAAGAGCTCGGGGTCAGCCCGTCCTCCGGCATCTTCCCTTACGCCTTTGGGCTGTTTGCCAGACTGAGCCCGGTGACCTGGAAGCGCAGGATCGACAATTATCTCAGCTTGGGGTGGACAGAGGAGCTGGTGAAGCTGGCCTTTGTCAGGCACCCCTACTGCATGTCTGTATCGGACGACAAAGTGAGGCGTATCTCGCACTTCTTTGCCGATAAGCTTGGCTGGAGCCCGGAGTATGTTTCGGCTAGCCCGATGCTTATCTCGCTCAGCTACGAGAAGCGGCTCCTACCAAGGTACCAGGTGCTGGACATATTGGTGTCAAGGGGTGTCATCCGGCGAATCCGAATAAGCCACTTGATACTGGGGGAGAAGAAGTTCATGGAGAAGTATGTCACTGGTTACCAGCAAACTATTCCTGAAGTTCTGGAAGCTTATAGAGGAGCTGGGACAGACAGTGCTGTGACTGTAAAGTAGCTGGAAGATTCTGCGGCGCTCTACCCTGCACAAAGGCACTGTTTTTCCCCTGGCCTCTACTGTTAATTTTGTTAAACTTAACTGCACTTTTCTCTTTCTGAAATCATGCCATGCAATGCACGTGGGATCAAAGAACTTTAACTTATATCCTGTTTGTTATGACTATCCCTATTTTTCTGTGTAAATTCTGACTTTTGAAGTGGGAAGAAATGGCAGATGGATGAAACTGCCCGGAAATCGTAGGGATGCAAGCGGGCAGCCTGCGATGTTCCGTCTAGTGTAATGTTTCACTTGATCTTAGCATAATATGCGGGCTTTGTGGGTTGCCTGCTTGCATCCCTTTTAAGCATATATGAGTACGATAAAATATCGGACCTAAAGCTACTGTACTCTCAAAATATAAGATATTCTTACAAATAAGCTCTGTAAAATGGCATGTTTGAAGTTTGCACCATGAATTCTAGGAAGTTCAGGATATCGAGAAGGTTTATGCAATGCAGCATGTTATAGCTGAACGACTTGGCATGACAAGCACATGATAAAGTTACATCTCTGGTCTAGGAACACATCCTTGTTATGTTGGGCCACACTTATTATATTCCACTGCAAGAAACCTAGGGGTCCGGCACCATGATGTCCACCTGGAGATCGGTTCGAGTCGGGCCAGATCAGGAGAATCACCTGATTGCTAGTCCATAGAGTGTGCACCGAGTTAGGAGTGCACATAGGTGGTAGCATTGGTAGCTATCAGTTTATATTATAATCTAGTGTCATATCCAGTTTGTATTCAGCAAATAATCCCTAGTACATAAAGGAATTGAAGCTAATGGTTGCAACTTATGAAATCAAGCACCGCATATTTTTTTTTCTATTTCGTATATGGTTTATGTCTCCAACTCCATATCCTTGTATCTCAACTCACTCGTGAAGTGCAGTGAGTGCAGTCCCAGCCCTCTTCAATATTTACCCCAAAACACCAAATGTGTTCTGAACATATTTCTGTTTCCTTATTTGTACAAGCTGTCCAAAATCTTCTAACCGTTTAAACTAAAAAAATCAGGAAGATACATGTCATGTTGCTTTGGGGGTATACTAATAGGCACCATATGTGTCCAATTAAACTTAGTATTAAAAGGAAGAGGTGCACAAGCTTATCTGGGTGATGATCAAATTAGTATGTTTCAGTCTATGATGTGTGCTTAACTGCTTATCCTTGGTAGGTCAGAGTTATTATATGCAATGTACAGTTTCGGTCATATGCAGGATAGATGACATAAGAATAAAATGTACGCAGTTGGTCGAGAGGAGGTTCTGTAAAAACAAAAAAGTTGCCAATGTCTTCTGTATGTTCTACAAATGTTGAAATTTGACGTCACTATGAGTGTTTTTGTTCATATGATTCCATTGACCCATTTAATCACTTGTAATTACAGCAAACATCCCCACTGTTCATATTGGAAATGTTTGCATGTAAACAAAATGCACTATGGTGTCTAAGGTTGCAGCTCTGCGTCACTTGTATCTCAAACTTCAGAACCATTCTAACATGTCACCGAAGCTGTAAACTGATTCATATGAACCCATTTGCTTATTCATAGCTTGAAATGCGACACAAAACATTGCCTAGCCTCCTACTAGCCGACACACGTTTTTCTTTCTTTCTATTCCGCGCTTTTAAATCCTATACGAGTAGAAGTGTACCGATTCTTACACTTGCTTTTTGCTTTGTAAAATGCGCTTGTGTTTATTCGTATTGGACACACATCTTACTCTCCATTCCATTGTTCTCCGAAGCACTCTGTTTTTGCCACCTTTGAATTTCCCGGTGCTCGTGATGGTTGCACGGAACTGCAGGCCCTGTCAGAAAATAGCACGACGATCCATTTGTCCTAAGATTGTTGTAGCAGGTATGGTGGTCTAATCTAGTCAGCTGTTAGAATCGTATAATGTTTCCTCTTCCGAATGAGTTATGGAGTACTACTGTACTAGGCCGCACCAAGGTAAACACCATGTATAAAGTTATATCTGTACTACTTGATGCTTTGCAACGCCTTGATTCAGTACAAAGAGGCGATCGAGATCGCCTCAAGTGCATCCATCTGGCATAGGCTTGGCTGATGAAAAGTCCTTTCTTTGCTTTCTCTGTCAGCTCTGTAACCATTTTATACATGCGTTAGAACTTCTATCGTTTTTGTGCCTTGTTGTATGTAAACCTCCAGAAAGTGGTTGACAAATCACATTTTCTCGGCAAAATGTAAAAATATCAATATTGAAAATATCAGCATTGACAAAATGAAAATATATTCAATGATGAACCTAATGATATTGATTTGGTATTACAAATATTGATATTTTCTTTTTAGACTTGGTCAAAC
Organism: Triticum urartu; assembly: GCF_056163025.1. Classification (NCBI taxonomy): domain Eukaryota; kingdom Viridiplantae; phylum Streptophyta; class Magnoliopsida; order Poales; family Poaceae; genus Triticum; species Triticum urartu. The sequence continues at coordinate 503,912,352 of NC_141873.1, read as the reverse complement.
TTTAGAAAGTTTGACTTGTGACAATCTTCATATGTAAAGTAAAACAGAAATCCAATTCCGCTCTTGGGAGCATATGTATCTGCCCATCAAAAATGTTTTTTTTATAAATGTCACTTTTTTTAAAAAGAAAATAGATGTCATCGTCACACCAAAATGCTACTTGAATTTTTTTCGGTAAAAGCTTAAGCATTTTGACCTGTGCGAAAAAACAAATCGAACACTAAATATTACCTCCAAATGTTACCCTTAATTTTGTTTTTTCACCGACGAAGCATTGCTATCCCGTTTCGCATGAAAATTCTCAAGCACGCTTGTTCTAACATGAACGTTCACAATTTTTTTTTAGAATAATTGAAATTTATTTACTACTCCCTCCATCTCAAAATTCTTGTCTTAGATTTGTCTAGATATATCCTTATCAAGACAAATCTAAGACAAGAATTTTGGAACGAAGGGAGTATTTGTTTTGATTTTATTGTTCATCCCTGGAGCAAAAACGGCCTTCCAGTATACCGTAAAAAAGAACACAAATGGCACAAGGTAACACTACTTAACGTTTTTATAACTAAAATTGCCATCCGAAAGAAATAAACCCCCAAAAAACTGGAACTTGCTATCCAAACAAAAAGTTGCCATACTTCACAACTAAAGTTGCCATCATCGAGTAACTAAATTTGCCATCAGACGGAATTGCTTCATGCCACACGTGTGGCACTTATCAGGATTCAAAGAAATCTAAGTGCAAAGCCTAGAAGTTTCTTGCCCCTCCGCCGTCATTTTTTCCAACACTATGAGGGCCGGGGGTAGGGTGGGGGGTGAATTGAAATTTAAATTTCATTTGTAGAGAGAAAAATAATTGTCGACCAAATTCATGGTTACCAGCAGTTTGCTTGTATTGGTCAGTTTGGTTGTGTAGGTGAAGTTGAGATGGTTGTCCTAAAAATAACAGTCCCACTGTGGTCACACGATGTGTGTCTACCCGGGCGGATGCTGCGAAGATTCCAAGCCCAGATCAGACGGAGAACAGGGGCCAGGGGGACACACACGGTCGCCATCGCCGTGATCGCCGGCGCCCCCTCCCCCACACACCCGCCCCAGCCGCCGTCCCGACCTCTCGCCAGCGATAAGCAAATCCCGCCCGCCTCCACGTCGTCCACAAAAGCCCCGTTCTTTACCACCCCCATCCCGACCTCGCTCCTCCTCTCCACCCGCCCCTCCCTCCTGATCCCAGCCCCAGCCCCAATGGCGTCCACCGCTGCGCCGCCCGCCGCCCTCGTCGCCCGCCGCGCCGCGTCCGCGTCCGTCGCCGCGCCGCTCCGGGGCGCGGGGCTCGCGGCCGGGTGCCAGCCGGCGCGCTCGCTGGCGTTCGCGGCCGGCGCCGACCCGCGCCTCGCGGTCCACGTCGCCTCGCGCTGCCGGGCGGCGTCCGCCGCGCGCGGGACACGCGCCGTCGCCACCATGGCCAAGAAGAGCGTGGGCGACCTCACCGCCGCCGACCTCGAGGGCAAGCGCGTGCTCGTGCGGGCCGACCTCAACGTGCCGCTCGACGACAACCAGAACATCACCGACGACACCCGCATCCGCGCCGCCATCCCCACCATCAAGTACCTCCTCAGCAACGGCGCCAAGGTCATCCTCACCAGCCACCTGGTAAGCCTCCCCACCCCCACCTCTCTCGCCCCTTCCCCGCAAACTAATCAATGATCTCAGCCCCATATATGTATATACAATGTAGGAACACATCACTTGCAGAATGTGAGTGTTGTCATAATCTGTTCGGAAAGCCTGATATATGAACACGTAACACCCAAGCTCTATCTACTACAGTACTTGTCAGTTTGATTAAAGCCTTGTGCGATTGACTGATGGTTAGCCTGTCCTAAAACGACTGATCATAGTTTCCAAGGAATTACTGAATACAATCTTTGACTCATTTTAATTCATCATCTGTTTATGATGACTTTATGTGTTCTGTAGTCCCAAAAAACATTAGCTGACTACTGCCGAGCCAAATCGTTATGTGATCTCGCTATTGAATCATTACTTCTCTAGTTGTGAATTATCCTTTTGATTCTAATTGGTGATACTTTTGGATTCCCCATTTTATTTCCTAGCAAACCTTTATAAAGGATAATCCGATGCTAGTTTCACACAGAGTTGCTTATGATTGTTCATGTCATGGATATCAGATTCGTAACCCTTGTCTCCTATGGATTTGCAGGGTCGTCCTAAGGGTGTTACTCCTAAGTTTAGCTTGGCTCCCCTTGTGCCCCGATTATCCGAGCTTCTTGGCATTGAGGTATTCTTTTGTTCCACTTCCACACCATCGAGGCTTCTAATCAAGCATATGCCGAAGTGATTGTAGTCTACTTATTTAAACACATTTTTGTTCGCAAATTAGGTGAAAAAAGCAGAAGATGTTATCGGCCCAGAAGTTGAGAAATTGGTGGCTGACCTGGCAAATGGTGCTGTTTTGCTCCTGGAAAACGTAAGATTTTACAAGGAAGAGGAGAAGAATGACCCAGAGTTTGCAAAGAAGCTTGCGTCACTGGCAGATCTGTTTGTAAACGATGCATTCGGAACAGCCCACAGAGCACATGCCTCGACTGAGGGAGTTACCAAGTTCTTGAAGCCTTCTGTTGCTGGATTCCTTTTGCAGAAGGTTCATACTTTCTTTTATTTCTATTTCTGAAGTTTGATGCTTGAACTCAATTGATGCTATGCACCACAAAATATAAAAGGAAAAAGAATTTCGAGCAGAAGACTTAACGTCCATCCATTGGTTCCAGACAGAGTCTGAAGTGCTGTTCTTTAATTGCAGGAACTTGACTACCTGGATGGAGCTGTTTCAAACCCTAAGCGCCCATTTGCTGCCATTGTGGGTGGCTCAAAGGTGTCATCCAAGATTGGGGTTATCGAATCCCTGTTGGAGAAGTGTGACATCCTTCTTTTGGGTGGTGGTATGATCTTCACATTTTACAAGGCACAAGGACTCTCAGTTGGTTCTTCCTTGGTTGAGGAAGATAAACTTGAGCTGGCAACATCTCTCCTTGCAAAGGCAAAGGCAAAGGGTGTCTCCCTTCTGTTGCCATCTGACGTTATCATTGCTGATAAGTTTGCTCCTGATGCTAACAGTCAGGTATATTACATTTTTGTTTTCCTCATGCAAGCGTTGAAGATAATTATCAATAGATCTTTTTTAGTCAAGCTGAAGCAGCTCACAAATATGTGAAGGCTATATACCTGATCTACAATTTTTCTGTAGACCGTCCCTGCATCTGCAATTCCTGATGGTTGGATGGGGCTGGACATTGGCCCAGATTCAGTCAAAACATTTAATGATGCCCTGGACACAACACAGACAATCATTTGGAACGGACCAATGGGTGTCTTTGAATTTGACAAGTTTGCAGTAGGAACTGAGGTAATGCCATGTGTAATTCATTCATTCAGTTCTATTATGGAACAAATTTGCACAGAAAGAAACTTAACTGTGATCCCTCTCCTGTAGTCTATTGCAAAGAAGTTGGCCGAGCTTAGCAAAAAGGGTGTGACAACTATCATTGGAGGCGGAGACTCCGTTGCGGCTGTTGAGAAGGTGGGAGTGGCTGATGTTATGAGCCACATCTCAACTGGTGGTGGCGCCAGCTTGGAGTTGTTGGAAGGAAAGGAGCTTCCTGGAGTCGTTGCACTTGATGAAGGTGTCATGACGAGGTCGGTGACCGTATGAGGCTAAGCTTCATTTGTTGCATCTTAATTCCTTTCATGTACCGTTCCAAACCTGCCATGTTGTCCTCCCTCTTTTGCTCGTCTTCGACCACTCGAAATGTAAGAGGCCAATGTTTTATAGAGAAATACTGGGAACTGTTTGAATAACACCCCCAGCAATTTGTGCTCACTTGAGTTGCCCTTTCTTAGCTCACATAATTAGCACCAGCAAATGTTTTATTTATAAGGCAAAGATGGAATGATGTTGGTTGAGGATGTTTGATTTTTGTCTTGTTTTGTTTTCCTTTCCAAAGCAAACTTTAGAGGTGTCGAAGATGCACTTTGTGGATGCCTGTTGCGATCAGCAGTAAAAAATTTGGTTCATGTCGAAGTTCACCATGGAACAAGCAGACATGCTCACCTTCCATTTCCAATTTCAGCATAAATTTGACGGACCAACAGAGTGCTGAAGCTGACCATTGAAAGCATCAGCGCATTTTGTTTGTTGTAAGAATGTCTTATTGGTGGAAATTCTTCAGAAACATTTCATTTGGGGTTTGGCCATGTCAGGCTTTACACACAAACTTACTGCATATATGGATTTCGACGATCGACAGTTCAGCATCATGAAGAGCGATATCACAAAGGTGTTTCTTCATTGTGGGCACTTTCTGCCTCCATGCATGCCCAGTAATTCTCATATTTAACACCACACAAGAATGCAACCAACTCAGCGTGCAATTTTACCACCTGGCTCCATGATATCTCAAAATTTAGGTTTAGCTCATGAAAATATATCGCGAATGATAGACAATACAAGCTCAAAGGGTATGTCATACATCACCCTAGACCAAGGTACAAGATGGCCACAATGTGCATAAACAGTACCACAGATATCGCAGATCAAAATGTTTATATCTAGCCCAAAAGAAGCAGTCTTAGATGCAGGAGAAATAAATTAAAAGGTGATAAATATATGTATACTGAGGAACACCAGCAATCCTAATGGTACAAAAGTTTATGCTGAAAGGAGGCACTGACAAAAGAGCTCACGTCACGTCTCATTAGACTCGTTAGAAGCCTCGTTGAAAGACGAGGCAAGGTATTCTGCCAGACTCAATCCTGATGTTGGATTTGATATTGTTCGGCCTTGATTAGGTGTCTCCTTTTTGCGCAATGACTCTGGAAGCCAGGACTTCGCGCCATCGATGGGTTTCAGTATGTTGCCAACGATAGGCTGCAAGCCCTGCCAAGGATCATCAACCATGGACTTCCTGTAGAAGTTCCTCTGATCTTGCGATCCAGAATGGTTCTGGAAGCCACCCCTTCCCCCTCTTCCTCTCGAACCTGGGCTGTGGTAGAAATTCCCACCCCTGCCTTGATTAGGTGTCTCCTTTTTGCGCAATGACTCTGGAAGCCAGGACTTGGCACCATCGATGGGTAGTATGCTGCCAACGATAGGTTGCAAGCCCTGCCAAGGATCATCAACCATGGACTTCCTGTAGAAGTTCCTCTGATCTTGCGATCCAGAATGGTTCTGGAAGCCACCCCTTCCCCCTCTTCCTCTCGAACCTGGGCTCTGGTAGTAGTTCTCACCCCTGCCACGTCCGGAAGACGAGTGCGGGCTACCTCTTGGTACATAACTCCTCGGGCTTCCTCTTGGTTCGTAACTCATTGGGCTACCTCCTGGTCCGTAATTCATCGGGTTACCTCTTGGTCCGTAATTCATTGGGCTACCTCCTGGTCCATAATTCATCGGGCTGCTCCCTCGGCCAACATTAGGGCCTCTGAACCCAAAGTTGGGTGGATGTGGATACGGATCTTGAGCTGGAGAAGCAGAATGTGGGTTCCAGTGAGGTGGAGGTCCAGGAGGTGTTCCTCGGTATCCAGACATAGGAGTCTGGAACTGCATAGGACCTCTCCATGGACTATTCCCTGGTGCACCTTCCATCGGAGATTGGGCCATATGGTGCTGGTGTGGAGGAGGATAATTGTTGCCAGAGTTCCCTGATCCAGATAAACAAGCAAAGTGAGACCAATGATCAGGGTGAAACTTTGTAGTGTTAGTTATTTATATGGCATCCTGCATGTAAACTGCAAATCTCAAACAGATGCATGGCTTAAAACTGTAATAATTACTTAACTTGCTATCCTGACTAACCCAGTTCTCTGTAGGGCAATTTAGCTAAGATCAACGCAAAGAGTAAACAATACGTTAAGACAGTTATGTTTGGCTAGAAACATGATTGTAGTTTTCACATTTTGCAGGATGTGCAGAAGGCCAAAACAGTAGCTGGATTTCTTGCAGCACAGTACAGCTACAAGTAATCACTAAGCAGTCAAAATTTTGTACTAGCCAGTTTTTAAACCGGTATTTATTTAGAGTGTCAAAAGTGTTCTCTTAATCAACCTTCGCTGCCATGGTAGGTGATGTAAAATGTTCAAAATTACTCTCTTCAACCTAAAAGGACCACCAAAGATTCTTCAATCGACCAATACTCACATCATCCAGTTAGAAGTTACTAGCATCTACATACTTGTAACAGGGTGCTTTTGTTGAAGGTTAGCTTAAGCCCAGGAAAACTCTACTGTCTGGATCAATGGAACTGCTATGAATTATTCCAACAATAATATAAATCCTACAAATATGAATCTTACAAAGGGAATTAACCTAGAAGCACAGGAGCGGAGTATACAATAAACATCAGGAAGGGAAGAAGAGGGCAATACCCTAGCAGGGTAAGGTACGGACCGTGAGGCGGGGCCGGGGCGGGATTGGGGCCCGGGGGGTCGGCGATCTTGCGCTTCTGCGGGACGGCGGCGGCGGAGGAGGAGAAGGCGGCGCCGGGGTTGGTGTAGAAGTCGAACCGCGAGCGCGGACGCGGGGCGGAGGAGGTGGGCGCCAGGTCGGGCTCCGGGAGATCCCACGCGGGCGGCGGCGGCGCGGCAGATGGCGAGGAGGAGGAGGAGGTGGAGGAAGCGGCGGCGGCGGCGGAGGAGCGGAGCGCGAGGAGGCGCTCCCGGCGGTTCGCCGACGACTCCTCCCCGGCTTGCTCGCCGGTGTCCATCTGGGATTGCTGCTTGCCTGCGACGGGGCCTCGGCCGCTTGGGTTCAGAGAAGAGTAACCCTTGCGTTTGTACTATTTGTCATCGCACAATACGCAGGAGCAGGAAAACATGTAGCTTCAGAAAGTTCAGAAAAAGAGGAGTTCTCTTTTAACGGCCATGAAATCCTCTCACGACCTCTTTTTTTTTTGTTTGACGCGAAACTTAGGACTTTATTGCATCAGAGAGGTACGGTTACAATCAGCCAAGAGGCTGCTTACAAGGAAGGAAGGAAGGAAGGAAGGACAGCTGTCCAACCAGCATTCTGACACTGCTAAAGTAGTAGCTCGTTTAGCACAAGGATCCGCACGGCCATTAGCATCCCTGGAACTACGCTGAACCGTAAAAGAAGCGAAACTTAAAGCTTTGTCCCTAATTTCATCAAAGATAGGCGCCAACAATGATCTAGTGTTGTGACGCGAGAACCAAGTGTTGACAACCTCTAAACAATCAACCTCCATGACAACATGCGAGTACCCTCTGAGTTGGGCAAAAATCACACCCTCTCGCATTGCTTGCACTTCAGCGATAAAAAGATCTGTAACCCCAGGTAAGGGTTTGCTCCATGCACCCATGAAAGAAAGATGGGAGCGAGCCATACCTCCCGCTCCTTCCACTTGTGCCTGAGTGTCAATAGCTTCATCGGTGTTGATTTTCACCCAGCCAGGATCAGGTGGACGCCAACACTGATTAACTCGGCCAACATGATGAGTTTTAGGTAGTTCTAACAAGATCAGATCATCTCCCGCTTGCTTGATTGCATGTGCAGGATTGTACCCTTCCTCGTCATGGGTCCATCAGCTTCGTGAACTCCGGATTGTATGCATAATAGTTACTATCTTGCATCTATCTGATTCGTTGAACATACTGTCAACAATAAGATCTTGTGTCCAAGTCTCCGCATGCAAACGGGGTAGTTTCAAATCCAAGATTTCCTTTGCCGCGTTTCAGAAACTTTTTGCATGGAAAAAATGGACAAGAGCATGCATCAAATGCTCCTCTGTAGCTTTGCAAAGGTCACAAAGAGAATTTGTTCTGATATGTCAATATCGCATGGTAGCGTAGTCAGGGAGAATTCCCCTTAGTGCTCGCGACCAGAAGACCCGAACTTTCGGGATAACTTTGAGCTTCCAGAGAGCTATCCATACTTGTGACTGTACCGATGAAGTTTCCGCTATCGTCTCTTCCTCTAGAGCATGTCGACCTCTTTGATTTCCAGGAAGTTCAAGACACATGATTTTTTGTACAAAACACGCGCAACATACGAAAAATTCAAAGGATTATAATCCTACGAAATTTCTGTGGAAATCCTTTAATCAAATGAGCCCCAACATGTTATCTCACGGCCCTCGGCACCGCAATATCGGATCATTGTCCTCTCCTACTCGACTTGAATGCGGAATTATGCATAGGGCGCAGATTTAAATTTGAATCTTTCTGGCCAAAAGCGGGAGGATTTCTAGACACGGTGGAGAGAGTGTGGGCCTCGGTCCCCAATGAGGTGCTGCTGGACAAGAAGTTGAGAGCCCACGACCAAAAGTTTGAGAAAATGGAGTGACTGGTGGATTGGAAATATAAAACTCTATATTGCAATCGCCCTTGAGGTCATATCGCAGCTTGATGCTGCAATGGACATCAGGGCCCTATCACAGCCAGAGGGAGAGCTACGCAAAATGCTGAAGATGAAGTTGCATAGGCTTTGTTCTCTGGAACAAACAATAGCGTGTCAAAGACAGAGACTGCTAAGACTTAAGGAAGGAGACGACGACACCGGTTTCTTCCACCAATACGCGCGCCACTGCCAGCGTCATAACATGATCACATCACTACGACATGCTAACACCATTGCTACGGCACATGAGGAGCTTGCCAATATGGTGGACTCCTACTATGGCAGACTCCTCGTTGTGGCGCCATCGAGAGATCACACCATTGACCTAGACAAGCTCGATCTGCCATCCTTGGACATGGTACATCCGGAAGCACCCTTCTCGAAGGCGAAAGTGGAAAAGGTGGTCAAGGACATGCCCTCGAACAAAGCTCAGGGCCCCGACGGGTTCACCGGTCGTTTCTTCGCCACTTGTTGGCACATCATAAAGGAAGACCTCATGCGAGCTTTTGACTTATTCCACCGAGGGGATATGCGTGGACTACTGGCGATCAACAAGGCAATCATCTCTCTACTGCCAAAGATTGATGGAGCGGTGGAAGTGAAAGATTTCAGGCTTGTGAGCGTCATCCATGGGGTTTTAATTTTTTGACAAAGTATTGGCAAACAACCTCGTGGCCGTGCTCCCCAAGCTAGTGGGCTCCCATCAATGTGCTTTCATCAAGGGGAGATCTACTCACAACAACTTCATGTTGGTTCAAAGTACGACACATCGCTTGCATGCTCTTAAAGAGCCAACAATGATGCTCAAGCTAGATATTTCAAAGGATTTCAATACCGTACAATGGCCTTTTCTACTCGAGGTTCTTAGGAGAACGAGCTCTGGTGCAAAGTGGATTGCTTGGATTTGTGGCCTCCTGGCAAATTCTTCTACGAGAGCAATGGTGAATGGATGCCCAGGAAAACCGATCTTCATCTGAAGAGGCATGAGACAAGGAGGTCCTTTGTCTCCTATGCTTTCCATACTCATCATGTAACCACTACACAAGACGATGGATTTTGCGGCAAGAAATGGACTACTTGCACCACTTTCTCGCACTGGCTTCCAACAGAGAGTGTCAACGTCTGATGACGATGTCATGCTATTCATAAGACCGAGAGAGCTCGATCTACAATGCAAGTCTCCTCTACAATCCTCCAACTATATGGCGAAGCCTCCAGCCTTCGTGTCAACTTGATGAAGAGTGCTGCCCTGCCAATATGATGCAGTGAGGAGATGATGGAAAGGGTTAGCCAAGTTCTTGGATGTCCAGTGGGTATGTTCCATGTAAGTATCTTGGGCTGCCTCTAACCATCAGGAAGCAAAGCGCGACTCAGCTTATGGGGCTCATGGACCAACTTGCTAGCTGCTTGCCAAGATGGAAATCACCATCTATGCCCAAGAGTGGAGGAATGATCCTTGTACAGTCTGTGCTATGTGCGATTCCAATCCATGCAATGCTTGCTTTGGACATCCCTCAGAAGATCATCAAGGCCATGAACAAGATATGCAGATGTTTCCTTTGGTGTGCAAAAGATCAGGCTAACGGTGGGCAGTGTATGGTAGCTTGGGAGATAGTATGCTCTCCAAAATGGGCGGGTGGCCTCGATATTCCTAATCTCAGGTGGAGGAACATCGCGGTGCATGCTAGGTGGCCATGGCTTCAACGAACTGATCAACAACGACCATGGGCAGATTTCGAGATCCCGGTGCCACAAGAGGTGACACAACTTTTCCAGGAGGCGACACGAGCGAATGTGGGTGATGGCACTTCAACCCTATTCTAGGAGGACAAATGGTTCAATGGATTCCGGATACAGGAGGTTGCACCGGCCCTATACGACAGAGTCAACAATGGTGTCAAGAGATTGTGCATAGTGCACCGGGCGGTGATTGGTGGCAACTGGATCATGGACATCGGGCCGAAGATGTCGGCCCTTGAGATTTAGGAGTACCTTAACCTATGGACTACAATGGAGTAAGTAGAGCTCAACCGAGACATCCTAGATTCCATAGTTTGGGCTTGGGGAAAGGATGGTGTCTTCTCAGCTCGATCGGCCTATGCAGCCAAGTTTTGGGGAAGAGAGGTTATCCCCATGGCTGATTTCACTTGGAAGTCTAAGGCACCACTACAATGCCGTTTTTTGCATGGCTAGCACTTCAAAAAAGGTGTTGGACATCGGACAGGCTTGCGGGGCATGGACTAGAGCATCAGGAGGCTTTCCCTTTCTGCGGGCAAGAGCAAGAAACCATTGACAACATCCTCCTCACTCGCGTTTTTGCGAGACAAATTTGGACCATTGTATGCACCGGCCTAAATAGATGAGACTGGATCCCTCATCATCAGTCCAGCTTGTCACAATGGTGTGCCAACAGGCATGGTGCTACGACATGCACGAAGGATGTGCGAGCAATGTTGCTATTGGTCCTATGGAGCTTTGTAAGCATCGAAACTCCATCGTGTTTGACGCGGATTCTCCCTCTATGCACCAGTTAGTTATGAAGATCGAACAAGAAGCCACAAGATGGAAGCAAGCGGGGATCTTCAAGGGAGACGTGGAGCCGATGTTGCATGCATTAGCTACATGGGAAAACGCGAGAAGTTAGATATGTATTAGGTGGATTCCGAGTAGAGTTGGTGTATGTGTAATATGTAATATCCAACGTGGAGGGGCTTCTTCTCCCCATCCTCTCTTTAATACATAGTACGCACACTCGTGCATATTCGAGAAAAAAAGCCCCTAGGCAACCACATGGACTTCGATCAAAGAACACTGTTCTCATTCGAATTTAATTAGACCATCATGTTGCTCCTTCACCACTGTTATGTTATGTTCTTCTCTACATAGAGTATTGATTAGAGTATAAAGGCAAATAACTACATTATGTGTGATGTACTTCCTATGTAAAGAAATATAGTGATCTAAACGCTCTTATATTTCTTTATGGAGGGAGTAACTAATTTAATGACAACTTCTTGTGAAAGTGGGTGTCAACTACATACACTCACTAGTTGCGTGTGAGACATGCAAACCACTTTCATCAACCTATTTTCTCTTCTCACCTCTCGTAAATTTCAAAACTATAGGCTAGGAAAAACTCAAATGAAAAACATAAATTTTGTGTAGGATAAATTAAAGTAAAACAAATTGAAAACCTAAAGCAGGTTTTTCTCTTGGAACTGTGTTGAACATGTGTATAAGTTGAGTTACAACTAGACCTCTAATTAACGGAGGTTCATAAATTCACCTAGATTACACATAGCACAACACTAGACTTCTAGTTATCTGGAACAAAATTAATTCTTTAGGATTGCTGGCACCAATACAAGTCGTACACATGGAGTTATGGCTATTGAGGCGGTAAAATCAACAACACCCGGCCCATAAATGTAGTGTTGAATAGCTACTTTGCACCTATCTGCATGGTCCCGACGAGTATATAGTTGAACACTCAAGATTGCACAACCAAAGTGTAAGCTCGCCCATCAAGTTTATAGCTATCACATTGCCATTGGGCGAACACATAAAAAGTGCTAGTTTGGTCTTCGAGGATGATGAACAAAGCTTGGCCTGGGAGGCACCAGGAAATTTCTCCAAGTTTCCCTTGGTTGATTCAACTGTGCAAACTACAAATCAAACACATAAGAATCAATCAATTAGATGGGATAAAACCGCTGAAAAAGGACTTTTATCACTTGATCACCCCTTCGTGCTGATCTCTGCCCCATAAATCTCTGGTGTTCCCCTCTTTTTTGAGTGTGTTGCACCGATTCCGTGGGTGTACTTGATGTACCAGTCCTTGATGCGGTGCACTCTCTCCTATGGGAGTCTGATAAGCCACTACTGTATATATATGTATATGTTGGCTTTTTCTAGCCTTTTGAGATGAAATTCTGGTGGGCCGCCGCCCACCATTGTTCTAGCTACAAAAAACCCGGAAAAAGGCCGTGGTGTAACGGATTAAGCATAGATTAAAAGAAACAAGTAAAGGTTGTACCCATTGCCAATGAAGAAATGAAGTGCAGAAGATTCAAGAACTCACTTCTTCTCGCTTATCCAGGCAATAAAGCAAATCCTTATTTTCTTCTGTCTGTTAATCTAAACCCATGTGTGGCTTTGTGATGTTGCCAGGGAAATATATGGTTCACTAGGGCATTTGGTGATATCCACGCACCCGATTTACATAACTGTTTTATGAATGTTAAACATTCTGAAAAATATTATGCTGTAGTAGCCAAAAAAATCATCATGCTACCGAATTTCAGATCCAAATTCAAAACATGGTATGAGAAAAAATAAAGAAAATTCATTGTCGATGAATAAATGGTTCAAATTCAAGGGCTAGTTTACATTAGCTACTATCCACACCATGGTTTGTCATTTTCTAGTTTTGAACTTTGAACTTAGATCTAAAATTAATACCATGGTTGATATGTATTATACTTACATCCTCACAAAATTTCACAACTTTTTTTATGTTTCCGAAGGAAGTTGTGGTGACCGGGACACCAGTAGCACCAAATGCTCAAGTGCACCAGATATGTTCCCTGCTGATGCCGTCGGTTGGATCACCATGTGTTCATCGAAAGAGAGGCAATGTGGCATTGCGCTGCTTCTTTTGAGGAGGAGGATGCGGCAGAGCGAAGGGCGAGAAGGTGCTCCCAATGATTGGCCAGTGACTCCTCCTGGGCTTGTTGGGATTATGGCCCCCGTTGACCAAGTCGGCTACAACTTTACTACTTTGGAGGCCATGGGACCCCAACCGCTTGGCTATTGTTTAGACTTCAAAGAAGAGAGAACCCATGTGTTTGTATATGTCATTGCAGAAAATACATGAAGAAGTCGTTCCAGCGAAAAAAGAAATTTTACTCTCAATAAAATATAGAGGATTTTTGTTTATGATTGTACAGGAAATTCTCTCAAGCGGGGTACTTCCATACTACCACTCAACCGAAGAGTTTATCCACTTTTAGAGATTTTATAGTCTTTCAATGGGTTTCTTGTGTCTACAACATTTATTTCATTGTTTGTCCAAAAATATCTATTTGCTCTTAATTATTTATTTTTAGAGTAGTGTTTTCAAATTTGGGAGTACCATGAAGCTTGCAAGTATTGTGAGCATCCTCATCGACTATTCTCTACTATCTTTAAATGAAATTCATGGTGGTGGTGAGTTCAATCACCCCTCCCCACTGAAAGGACATGCGGTGCCCCCATGTGTGGTTTTGGTAATTGATGACATTCTCTATGGACTAATGGTTGCATTGAGTTATATTTGAAGGATTTTTCCATAGGAATTTCTTGAAGTCCATGTGTTGGTTTCAAGGAGTTTACGGGTTGACCAAGGTGCTATTAAGGAATTATCCAAAGATTGGTCATGTGAGTGATGATCTTATTGCAAGCATGTCTTGAAGAAGAAGATTGTGTGATCATTCATGTTTACCTTCAAGACATCATCCAAACGAAGAGAGTTGGAAAGATTCAAGGTTGATCAAGACTAAGTCAAGAGTGAATCAAGTCGATCAACTCACAAAGAGTAGAAGATGTACCGAGAGGGATCAAGTGATCCCATGGTATGGTAAGCATTGTCCATTGCACTTTGTGTACTAACCCATGGTATATGTGAGAGTCTATGTGGGGTTAGGTACGTTTCCATGGGCTTGCGTCAAGAGGATGATATCATACAACCCATGGGAAGGATGACATCAAGTGGTGATCGTCATCAAGATTGCCGTGTGCAAGTTCAAGTGGAGAATCACGAAGAGATCAAGTGCTTGAAGCTTGCCATCCATTGTGGTGTCAATGGACTTGTGAAGATGTGCCGAAGAGTGGCTCACCCATAGTGGAGTATGGGGGAGCAATCATCTAGTCTCCATCGACCCAATGCAATCAAGAAAGGTGGTCCATCTTCAGGAGGACAAGATCGTCATCATCTAGCTCAAGTGGATCATCTGCAAGGCAAAGGTTTACCCTTGATAGGTTTTCTATTTTACCGGTCTCATGGTGATAGTTGGGAGACCGGGTTATAGGATCGATAGCCGTACTATCAAGGGGGGCTCTCAAGTGAGTAGCTTGATCGTATCGTTCGTCAAGAGCTCAAACCATTGCATACTTGCATCATGTTTCTTGATTCTTGTTTGGTTCTCTTTGTGAGTCTTAGAGCTTATGGTCATCTTGATGACAAGCTTGAGTTCATCGAAAACGGAGTTTGCATGCGTCTTCTATGATGTTTTCGGTGTTGGAGGTTTTACCGGTCTTATCCGAGGAAGGGTTCTCACCATTTTCTTTTGGGAATTTTCTCATTTGCTTCTTATTGGAATTTCTATCAAGATTGTGTTAGCCCTTGTCGCTAGCTTTCCAACAAACTTGGTTTCGTCGAATTCGGAGTCCGTTTGCAGAAGTTGTGTCAGTTTTGGTGTTCTGAAAAGGCTGCAGCGGTACTACCACGGACAGGAGTGGATGTAATTTTTTACTACCGCTCTTGGGAGCGGTACTACCGCTTGGAGCAGTACTACCGCGGCTACTTCCGTGGCTACTTTCGCTCGGGACCAAAAACTCGTCACAAGTCCAGCGGTGGTAGGCACGGATGTAATTTTTTAGTACCGCTCGCAAGCAGTAGTGCCGCTACCCTTAGCAGTAGTACCGCTACTCCTAGCGGTAGTACCGTGAGGTCAAGCGGTACTACCGCTCCGACGGTTCTTCTGGCTTTTTTGCCTCCTCACTGTTGTGTTTCAAAGGGCTACTACCGCCCTAGCGGTAGTACCGCTCCTTGGAGCGGTAGTACCGCTCGGTGCGGGCTGTGAGCATAACAGTTGGATTTTTCCCCACCTATAAAAGGGGGTCTTCTTCCCCAATGAACCTTATCCTTTGAGCTCGTGTTCTTCCCCCATTGTTGACCTTCTTCGAGCTTGCTAACTCTCAATCCCTCCATGGATTCTTGCTAGTGTTTGAGGGAAAAGAGAGAGGAGATCTAGATCCACGTTTCCACCAATCACTTTCTCCTCTAGGTGAGGGGAACCCCTTGGATCTAGATCTTGGAGTTTTTGGTGTTCTCCTTGTTCTTCCTCTCATTTTCCTCCCTAGCATTAGTTGCTTCGGTGGGATTTGTGAGAGAAGGACTTGGGCACTCCGTGTGCCCTTGCCATTGCATTTGGTGCATCGATTTGAGTTCTCCACTTGATACGTGGAAGTTACAAGTTGAGAAGCTTATTACTCTTGGGTGCTTGGTACCTTTGAGCTTGTTCCTCTTGGGTGCTTGGGCTCCCTAGATGGTTGGTGGTGTTCGAAGCTCAATCATTGTGGTGTAAAGCTCCGAGCAAGCGTCGGGGTCTCCAATTAGGTTGTGGAGATCGCCTCGAGCAATTTGACGGGTATCGGTGACTGCCCCCAAGGGTTGCCAAAGTGTACGGGTTCGGTGACCGCCCCCAAGGGTTGCCATTTGTATGGGTTCGGTGACCGCCCTCAAGGGCCCCTTAGTGGAATCAC
This sequence comes from Triticum urartu, assembly GCF_056163025.1. Lineage (NCBI taxonomy): Eukaryota > Viridiplantae > Streptophyta > Magnoliopsida > Poales > Poaceae > Triticum > Triticum urartu. Next base: position 503,896,403 of record NC_141873.1, on the reverse strand, counting down.
GACATCTTGCATTGTGCGAGGGCGTGAGGAGATTACGGTGGCCCTAGTGGCTTCTTGGGGAGCATTGTACCTCCACACCGCTCCAAACGGAGATTAGCATCCGCAAGGGTGTGAACTTCGGGATACATCATCGTCTCCGTGTGCCTCGGTTATCTCTTACCCGAGCCCTTTACTTATGCACTTTACTTTGTGATAGCCATATTGTTTCTTGTCATATATCTTGCTATCACATAGTTGTTTATCTTGCTTAGTATAAGTTGTTGGTGCACATAGGTGAGCCTAGTTGTTGTAGGTTTTGTGTTTGACAAATTAACCGCTAGGTTTATTCCGCATTTGTTCAAGCCTAAACCGTAATTATTTTAAAGCGCCTATTCACCCCCCCTCTAGGCCACATCCACGATCTTTCAATTGGTATCAGAGTCTCGTCTCTCTTTGTTAGGCTTAACCACCTAGAGAGTAAAGATGTCGACTAGGGGATTAGGATTCTCTGACACTCTTAGTTTCGATGGCACAAATTTTGATGTTTGGGTAATTCGCATGCTTAATCTCTTTAGGGTCATGGACCCAAATTTAGAGCGAATTGTAGATATGGGTTTTTCTCCTCCAAAGGATCCCCTAAGATTATCTTTAGAGGATGAGAAAAACTCTTATCTCAACGCTCAAGCTTCTAATGTGCTTTTCGATGCTTTGATCAATGTAGTTATATTTCAACTCATGCCGTTCCGGGATGCTCATGAGTTGTGGACAAAGCTTCAAGATAAATATGGCGTGTCCAAGTTTTGTGGGGATGATTGTTCTCCCTCCACCTCCATCCGTGTTGTGTTCTCAACTTCTTCTACTTCACCTACGTGTGGTTTGCCACAAGGTAATGACATGGTGAGTAGTGGTGTTCATTGCAATGATGATAGTGGGCTCATTGTTGATAATCCTTCATCACTTTCTTATTGCAATGCTTCATCTTTGGACTTTAGCACTTCGAGCACTCCAAATGTTTCACATGCTTGTGTTGATAGTCCTTGCATATCATGTAGAAATTGCTTGACTAAATCTCATGATGATATGCTTGCTATATCTTGTTGCCATGATGAAAATGCATGTATTTCCTCGAGTTGTTGTGCTAACAATGTAGAGGAAACCCAACACTCCATGGAACAAGATGTGGTCTTGGATGGTGCTTCAAGGGATCCTAAATCATCATCTATTGCATTTTGCCTTATGGCCAAGGCTTCAAAGGTATCTCCCACTTTGAATCCCAATATATCTTGTGATGATATTGATGATGGCAAGAGTGATGATGATGTTGATTATGATGAAGAGAATGATGATGTTGCGTCCTTAAAAATTAAGGGGGAAATGATTTTTAAAACTCTTCTTCAGAATAAAATTGCTCGTTCCAACTTCATGGAAATCATGTCTATTGCTACTGAGGGCAAGAAATATATTGATGAGTTGGAATCTTGTCTTGAGGAGCATGAGGTCACCATTGATAAAATGGAAGGTCATGAGCGTGATTACGCTAATGAGATTGCGGACCTCTCTCAAGCTCTTGAACTTGAACAAACCACCAAGGAATCTCTTGAGGAGACTTTTGCTCTAGAATTATCTAGAGTGAGGGAATCTCGTGATAGAGCTCTTGTGGTGGCCAATGATTTTTAAACTAAAAATGCTAAGCTTGAAGTTGCTCATGCTAGACTCCTTGAGGATTTTGAGCACCTCGAAAATGGCTCAAGGGTCATTAAGGGTGAGCTCATCAAACTCACCGAGTCTCATGCTCAACTTGAAGCTTCTTATTTAAAAGATCTTTCCAAGTTGTCCTCTCCTCTTGTTGTTAATGATGATGCTTGTGCTACTAACTCTATTACTTGTGAAGCATCCATTTTGAAGGAGAATGTTGAGCTACGGGCTCAACTTAAGTTGCTATCTAGCAATTATGGGAAATTGGAAGAAAGTCATGAAAAGCTCTCAAGCTCTCATGATGATCTTCTAGTATCCCATAATGTGCTAAAGATAGCTCATGAGGCCATGATTGCTAAGGTAACATCTAGTGAGCCTCATGTGGATACTAGCACTACTAGTCAAAATGCTATGTTGCCATGTGCTAGTCCTTGTAATTCATCTACTCACATTGTTGGTACATCTTGTGATGAATTGCTTTCCTTGCCTTGTTGCTCTAACAATGAAACTTATACTTCCTCTAGTACTTGTGTTGAGACTAACCATGTAGAGGAAATCAAAGAGCTCAAGGCCCAAGTCACTTCTTTGAAGAAAGACTTGGAAAAGAGTCATGAAGGGAAATTCACACTCAACAATATCTTGACTGTGCAAAAATCCCCCAATGACAAAGGTGGATTTGGATTCAACTCCAAGAAGAAGAAGAAGTCCAAGATGAACAAAAATAAGGGCCAAGAACAAGTCAAGAATTCGGCCAAGATTGTTTGCTTCAAGTGCAAAGTAGAAGGGCATCATGTTAGATCTTGCCCATTGAAGAAGAAGGCCATTAGTGACAAGCAACAAGGGAAGCGGCCATAAGTTTGATCTCATGCTCAACCACAAGTTGAAGAAAGTCCTCTTCCCAAGAATCCTCAAGCTAATGCTTCTCAAGTTGAGAAATCAAGTGAGAAGAAGGTGAAGAGTAGACGTTGCTACTTATGTCATGAGAAAGGTCACCTCGCCTCTTCATGCACTAGTGGTAACTTATCCAACCCAATTATTATTGATGATATCTATTCTCTTGGGAAGGATAAGGTTGGCAATGTTTTTGCCAAAGTTGTTGGTACTCAAAGTGGTGTCAAGAAGAGAACCATTTGGGTAGCCAAGCCTATTGTGACTAACCTCTTAGGACCCAACTTGGTTGGGGACCAACAAGCTCAAACTTGATCAATAGGTGTTGTTGGAGGGCATTGGAGACTTGGCTACTTTATGAAGAATTAAGGGGACTTCATCATTCTAATTGTCTCAAGCCAAGTTACTCGAATTATCAAGTTTCTATCTTATATCCAATGTTTCTACATGCGATAACTCGTGCTTAAAGTGTTTATATTGATAGTTTCTTAACCCTTTGCATGTTTGGTTTTGTTCCTTGCATGTGTTTTTATATGTTGTGCTTCCAACTTGATTATCTTGAGCAATCAAGTATGTGTGTGTTGGTTTGCACATCATGTACATGTGTGTCATGCATTGAGCCTTTTGCATCTTGTTCTTTTCTTAGTTGGCTCTTGCGAGAGATTAATGGAATATCCCATTATGGGGGAGTGATGTGCTTTGTGCACCTCACAATCCTATATATGTGTGTACATGAGTAATACCATATAGTATTGATATTTCAAGATTATCTAGTCGCTATGTGGTATGTCTTCTCATGAGAAATTCAAATTCTATATTGTCCATTAATTATCTCGTGTTGGATCGTTATTTTGCCTCTTGTTTATCTTTAATTGGTATCACATTATGGGGGAGTAATATGCTATGTGTATATTACTAGCCTAGAAAATGTGTACATTTGAGATATTGTCACCTAGAATTGATATTGTAAATTATCTTATTCCTAGGTGGCATGTTAGCTCTACAAGTTGCAATTTGCTTTTTGTTTGGTGTGAAGATGATGTCGGATATCCTTGTTATCTACCACCGGGAATTATCTCCAAATACTTCTTGCCTTTTGACAATTGGTACTCACTTATGTGTGGTAGAAATTATTGATCATCTTTACATTGGCCTTTGCTTTTATTTGCTTTATCTCTTGCCTAGGATTGTGTCAACTCCCATTGTATTCCATACCACTTGTGGATCTTATTAATTTCTTGACCTTGTCTAGTGTTTTCTAGATATAGTGAAAGTAGTGATCCCACCTCGTGCATTTTGTATTCAAATGCAAATTCTCTATAATGCACTAGTCTTGGGGGAGCTATCCTATTCTCTATAAAACACTCATCTTGTGATCCTTATCAAGTGTGTGTTTGTGGAAGGCAAGCCGTTTCTTTTTGGCGCTTTGTGCCATCATGAAACTTTGTAGAGGGCTTGGTTTGTTTGGAACCATTCTCTATTTTGGGAGTTTGACATCTTTATTTTTGAGTGTATAAATGGATATCTCATTCCTTGATGTATCTTTTATGGATATCCTCCAAGTGATGATTTATTCATTTGGTATCTTTTCTTCGCTTGGTATTTCTTTGTCTTTTGGTCTCGGTTCTTGAAAGTCTTGAGCATGCATATTTACTTCTTGTAGTTTCTTTGGCATGTTTTCTTTCTTCGACCCAATATATAGGGGAACTCCACCAAGTCTCAAATTGGATGAGATGTGCATGAAATTCATTTTCATATCTATATGCACATATTTATGTGGAGTTTGTCCTAGGTGTTGTTGGTTCTCTAACTCTTTGGTCCCAATGAGTTTGGGTACTATTTTGTTTGTGTTGTTGTTCTAGGAACAAGTGGAGATGCATTGGATGCTCGGCTCACTCACAAGGAAGGTGTTGTCACCATGTGCTTATTAGAGTCAAGCTAGGATGATCAATGAACTACTTTGTACCTTCAATTGGTATCTACTACATCCTTCCAATGTTATCTCAGTAACAAGTATCTTCATATACTTCATGCACACATTTCTTGCATCAACCTTGTGTAGGTTGTATCATGGCATGTTATCCATTCTTTCTTGTGATACTTGTTTTCTTTCTCAAAGCATCCCAACAATGATGTCTTGTTGCTAGTTGTGATGTCTTTGATGTTCGTGTGGTTGGAATTCATTTATATACAATAAGACCATATCTAGCCATGTGCTATGCTCTCAAGAAAATATCTTATTGGTATATGTATGACTTCCTTTTGGATATCTTGTTCCTTCGTGTTGTAACTATTTCGGGTGTACATCCTTCTTTGTAGATATATATATATATATATATATCATGATTTCGTCTACCTAGAATCTTATACACTTGAAGAAGTTGCATATCTAGATGATATCCTTTCTTTCACGTCCACCTTGTCTTTCTTATGTTATTTCTTTGGTGGCTCCGTGAAAGATTTTGCCTTGAGTGCGTGTCTTCTATCGTTGCATCTTGATGTGCTCTTGTGTGGTGAAGATTATTTTCCTCATGCTTATCTTTACGAGGTTTTTGCCATCTTAATTGGCATCCCTCGTCTTGATGCGCCTTTCATCTTCTATCTTCACCGCGGGTTGTCACAAGCATAGGTTCTCTATATGCTTATTAGTAAGCTTGTGAACCCATTTGCTAGTTGTGTGTGGAAATGATAGGCCTTGCACCGTGTGCCTCATTCTTTGAAGACTTTATTGATGCTTAATGCTCTTCTGTACATTAGTCTTCTCAAGTGCATTGCCTTGACTCACACACATCTTTTTGGTTGAGCCCAGTCTTAAGTTGCCTCTCTTACTTGTTGCTCAACCATGTCTTTGTTGCAAGTACTAGGCTTAGTTTCCTATATGCTCTCTTGCACTTGTTGTAAGTTTCTATTGATTTTGGGGGAGCTATGATCCTATTTTGTGCACTTTGTATCCAAATACAAAAATTCTTGATGTGCACAAATCATGGGGAGCTTCTCTAGTTTCTTTAGAACACTGCTCCGCTCTTATCATAATATCCTTTATTCATGTGGCTCGTAGGATCATTGGCCTAGTTGGTTCAATTGGTATATTTTGATAGCTTGCTTCAATTGGTATCTTTTGATTGCTTGATTGCTTCTTTCTCTCTTTGATTATGTCTTTATGGCATAGCTTCCTTTTGCAATCTTTGGGCCTCAATATAGTTTGTCTTCCTCCAAGTATTTATCGTTGGATATGTGTATTGCATTCCACTCTCTTGTTGAGAAATACACAATTTATGGAGGAACACATTTTATATTGGCCTTCTAAGCTTTTAGCCCATTTTGGCAATCGATGCCAATGGGGGAGAAGTTTCAGAGAGTTTTGTGGAGAAGTTTAGAGAGTTGTATCTTCTGGCTTTGGTTTGTTCCTAAGCATACGCATCTCCTACGCATGCATTATTGGTTGTTGCATTGCATGGTGATGCATAATTCCTTATATAAACTCTCTTGAAAGTGATTGTCATCAATTACCAAAATGGGGGAGATTGAAAGGACATGCGGTGCCCCCATGTGTGGTTTTGGTAATTGATGACATTCTCTATGGACCAATGGTTGCATTGAGTTATATTTGAAGGATTTTTCCATAGGCATTTCTTGAAGTCCATGTGTTGGTTTCAAGGAGTTTACAGGTTGACCAAGGTGCTATTAAGGAATTATCCAAAGATTGGTCATGTGAGTGTTGAGCTTATTGCAAGCATGTCTTGAAGAAGAAGATTGTGTGATCATTCATGTTTACCTTCAAGACATCATCCAAACGAAGAGAGTTGGAAAGATTCAAGGTTGATCAAGACTAAGTCAAGAGTGAATCAGGTTGATCAACTCACAAAGAGTAGAAGATGTACCGAGAGGGATCAAGTGATCCCATGGTATGGTAAGCATTGTCCATTGCACTTTGTGTACTAACCCATAGTATATGTGAGAGTCTATGTGGGGTTAGGTACGTGTCCATGGGCTTGCGTCAAGAGGATGATATCATACAACCCATGGGAAGGATGACATCAAGTGGTGATCGTCATCAAGATTGCCGTGTGCAAGTTCAAGTGGAGAATCATGAAGAGATCAAGTGCTTGAAGCTTGCCATCCATTGTGGTGTCAATGGACTTGTGAAGATGTGCCGAAGAGTGGCTCACCCATAGTGGAGTATGGGGGAGCAATCATCTAGTCTCCATCGACCCAACGTAATCAAGAAAGGTGGTCCATCTTGAGGAGGACAAGATCGTCATCATCTAGCTCAAGTGGATCATGTGCAAGGCAAAGGCCCTTGATAGGTTTTGTATTTTACTGGTCTCATGGTGGTAGTTGGGAGACCGGGTTATAGGATCGATAGACGTACTATCAAGGGGGCCTCTCAAGTGAGTAGCTTGATCGTATCGTTCGTCGAGATCTCAAACCATTGCATCCTTGCATCATGTTTCTTGGTTCTTGTTTGGTTCTCTTTGTGAGTCTTAGAGCTTATGGTCATCTTGATGACAAGCTTGAGTTCATCGAAAACGGAGTTTGCATGCGTCTTCTATGATGTTTTCGGTGTTGGAGGTTTTACCGGTCTTATCCGAGGAAGGGTTCTCACCATTTTCTTTTGGGACTTTTCTCATTTGCTTCTTATTGGAATTTCTATCAAGATTGTGTTAGCCCTTGTCGCTAGCTTTCCAACAAACTTGGTTTCGTCGAATTCGGAGTCCGTTTGCAGAAGTTGTCAGTTTTGGTGTTCTGAAAAGGCTGCAGCGGTACTACCGCGGACAGGAGCGGATGTAGTTTTTTACTACCGCTCTTGGGAGCGGTACTACCGCTTGGAGCAGTACTACCGTGGCTATTTCTGTGGCTACTTCTGCTCGGGACCAAAAACTCGTCACAAGTCCAGCGGTGGTAGGCACGGATGTAATTTTTTAGTACCGCTCGCAAGCAGTAGTACCGCTACCCTTAGCAGTAGTACCGCTACCCCTAGCGGTAGTACCGTGAGGTCAAGCGGTACTACCGCTCTGACGGTTCTTCTGGCTTTTTTGCCTCCTCGCTGTTGTGTTTCAAAGGGCTACTACCGCCCTAGCGGTAGTACCGCTCCTTGGAGCGGTAGTACCGCTCGGTGCGGGCTGTGAGCATAACGGTTGGATTTTTCCCCACCTATAAAAGGGGGTCTTCTTCCCCAATGAACCTTATCCTTTGAGCTCATGTTCTTCCCCCATTGTTTACCTTCTTCGAGCTTGCTAACTCTCAATCCCTCCATGGATTCTTGCTAGTGTTTGAGGGAAAAGAGAGAGGAGATCTAGATCCACGTTTCCACCAATCACTTTCTCCTCTAGGTGAGGGGAACCCCTTGGATCTAGATCTTGGAGTTCTTGGTATTCCTCTCATTTTCCTCCCTAGCATTAGTTCCTTCGGTGGGATTTGAGAGAGAAGGACTTGGGCACTCCGTGTGCCCTTGCCATTGCATTTGGTGCATTGGTTTGAGTTCTCCACGTGATACGTGGAAGTTACAAGTTGAGAAGCTTATTACTCTTGGGTGCTTGGTACCTTTGAGCTTGTTCCTCTTGGGTCCTTTGGCGCCCTAGATGGTTGGTGCTGTTCGGAGCTCAATCATTGTGGTGTAAAGCTCCGGGCAAGCGTCAGGGTCTCCAATTATGTTGTGGAGATCGCCCCGAGCAATTTGACGGGTACCGGTGACCGCCCCCAAGGGTTGCCAAAGTGTACAGTTCGGTGACCGCCCCCGAGGGTTGCCATTTGTATGGGTTCGGTGACCGCCCTCAAGGGTCCCTTAGTGGAATCACGGCATCTTGCATTGTGCGAGGGCGTGAGGAGATTACGGTGGTCCTAGTGGCTTCTTGGGGAGCATTGTGCCTCCACACCGCTCCAAATGGAGATTAACATCCGCAAGGGTGTGAACTTCAGGATACATCATCGTCTCTGCGTGCCTCGGTTATCTCTTACCCGAGCCCTTTACTTATGCGCTTTACTTTGTGATAGCCATATTGTTTCTTGTCATATATCTTGCTATCACATAGTTGTTTATCTTGCTTAGTATAAGTTGTTGGTGCACATAGGTGAGCCTAGTTTTTGTAGGTTTTGTGTTTGACAAATTAACCGCTAGGTTTATTCCGCATTTTTTCAAGCCTAAACCGTAATTGTTTTAAAGCGCCTATTCACCCCCCTCTAGGCCACATCCACGATCTTTCACCCACCACTTAATTAGAATACCCATCGTCCATGCAAGACCCACCAGACCCTTTCCTAGGTTGAAAGTAAAACATGAACTAAGTAGTTAGAAATAAATGCAGTTGGGGAGTCACAAACCTCACACATTTCTCTACACACAACTCGATCAAACTAGCAAGCCACCACGTCACTCATGTTTTGCTTGGGGAAGTAGTGTACAAGTAAGTAGCACACAATCTATTTTACTACATGAACCAGCCAATCAACCACGCCGCTTCTCCCCAATCTCTCCGGATGCTACTCCTCCAGTCTCCATCATCCCAATTTATAAATTTCAAAATCTATACATGGCTCTTTCGCTTCAAATATCACAAAAGTTCTCCCATGCCGCTATAGTTGGCAAGTGGAGTGCTAGTTGCCTGCTTGCTTTCTTGAGTTTTTCTTCGCATTGAGGAGCATAGCAAGTGTTGGTATAGTTGCTTCAAGTATTGGTATCTCATAAAAAGAAGCCTTGCGATGCCTATGGCGACGTGAACAATGTGGTGTTGTGTGATGCGGCATGGTCGTGTGAAGCGGCAAGGCATGTGAAGGATGGATCCAGACGGGCTAGACGATCAGTTTGTGCGAAGAGAGTCGGTGAGTTAGTAAGTTTGTTTGCATGTTTGCCGAGTCATGTGTTAGAGAGTCTTGTATTACTATGGTTGTTTCACACGACCTGAATGGGAGCATAGGAAATGGATCATGGTGTTAGTTGTTGTATATATGCATTGCGCTGAACAATAGAAAAGGTGCCGGAAGGAGAAACAATGTAGCCACAATGATCACCGAAGAAGCGTCTCTCGGCAAAGCCATTGTGTTCTTCTTCAGTACATCTGTTGGGGGGTTATTGAGGGGCATTACTGTGAGGAAGAAGGTTGCGTAAAATCTCAGGGAGGAGCATAAAATCCTCTTGGAGCGTAAATTCCTTGTCGGGGATAAAATTTAGTTTAGCGACAAGGGAGAAGAGATGGTTTGGCTAGGAGCAGCTCCAACTGAAACTGTCCTAGCCTATGAGTGAGACGACCATCCTCATGTGGGTGCATAACATGTTCAATCTTGTGACATGCAGTCAACTTGCTTAGAACTAGACATGGAAAGCCGATTAGAACTAGATGACTATTGAAGGCGGATTGTTTATGAATTATGCTAGCTAAAAGACCATTTGCCAATGTGGTGCAAATTTCCGATGCATCCCATTCTCAACACATGACGCCACTAAACTTGTGATGTTGTTCATTGCCATCTTACACACTCTCTTTGTCTTCCATGTTCTCCCTATACATACAGGAGATGGGCATGATAGAGTTGCTTAAGTGTTGGTATCTTATAGAGAGAAGTCGTGTTGTAACTTAGGACTTTAGTGTCTCACCTGGAAGCATGTACGATTTGTGTATCTCAAGAATGAATTCCGTAGTTATTTGTAGGACGGTACTACGTATGAAAGGGCGCACAAGAAACAAACAAAGTATGACCATTTGTTTAGGAGGGGTAATAATACTATTACTAACATTGTTCTGAATTTCGAACATAGCTTGTGCATGTTGATGATATTGGCAAATCATATACTTATAAACATGGATTTTGATTCCCAAATAAAGTGTTGCTCCCATTCACCCCATCTCAAATACGGAAACTTGATGATTTCATGACTATGAGTCCGTAAACCTAAATGGATCAGAATTCATAAAAAAGTCTATTTCTTCCAAGAAATCTCGATTTGTAGAGTACATTTTTTGGACTGGAAGTAGGTCGAATACCATAAGCTTGCGTTTGCTATGAGCACCTTCATTGAATATTAAGTAAGAAACGTCCAAATCAGTGTATCCCCTTTCCTCCCTTACTCTTTCCATGAAGTTCAAAATTCAAGTTTGAGAAAAAAATTAAAGTAAACATTTGAATACTTAGTGCTGATGTCTACTACACAACCTTCTTCTTGTAGACGTTGTTGGGCCTCCAAGTGCAGAGGTTTGTAGAACAGTAGCAAATTTCCCTCAAGTGGATGACCTAAGGTTTATCAATCCGTAGGAGGTGTAGCATGAAGATGGTCTCTCTCAAGCAAACCTGCAATCAAATAACAAAGAGTCTCTTGTGTCCCCAACACACCCAATACAATGGTAAATTGTATAGGTGCACTAGTTCGGCAAAGAGATGGTGATACAAGTGCAATATGGATGGTAGATAAAGGTTTTTGTAATCTGAAAATATAAAAAAAAGCAAGGTAACTAATGATAAAAGTGAGCGTAAACGGTATTGCAATGTGTTGAAATAAGGCCTAGGGTTCATACTTTCGCTAGTGCAAGTTCCCTCAACAATAATAACATAATTGGATCACATAACTATCCCTCAACATGCAACAAACAGTCACTCCAAAGTCACTAATAGCGGAGAACAAACGAAGAGATTATGGTAGGGTACGAAACCACCTCAAAGTTATTCTTTCCAATCAATCCATTGGGCTATTCCTATAAGTGTCACAAATAGCCCTAGAGTTCGTACTAGAATAACACCTTAAGACAAAAATCAACCAAAACCCTAATGTCACCTAGATACTCCAATGTCACCTCAAGTATCCGTGGGTATGATTATACGATATGCATCACACAATCTCAGATTCATCTATTCAACCAACACATAGAATCTCAAAGAGTTCCCCAAAGTTTCTACCGGAGAATCACGACGGAAATGTGTGCCAACCCCTATGCATAGGTTCATGGGCGGAACCCGCAAGTTGATCGCCAAAACATACATCAAGTGAATCACGTGATATCCCATTGTCACCACAGATACGCATGGCAAGACATACATCAAGTGTTCTCAAATCTTTAAAGACTCAGTCCGATAAGATTACTTCAAAGGGAAAACTCAATCCATTACAGGAGAGTAGAGGGGGGAGAAAACATCATAAGATCCAACTATAATAGCAAAGCTGGCGACACATCAAGATCGTGGCAAATCAAGAACACGAGAGAGAGAGAGATCAAACACATAGCTACTGGTACATACCCTCAGCCTCGAGGGAGAACTACTCCCTCCTCGTCATGGAGAGCACCGGGATGATGAAGATGGCCACCGGAGAGGGATTGCCCCCTCCGGCAGGGTGCCAGAACGGGTCTCAATTGGTTTTCGGTGGCTACGGAGGCTTCTGGCGGCGGAACTCCCGATCTATTGTGCTCCCCGATCGTTTTAGGGTATATGGAGATATATAGGTAGAAGAAGTACGTTAGGGGAGCCACGAGGGGCCCACGAGGGTGGAGGGCGCGCCCAGGGGGTGGGCGCGCCCCCCTGCCTCGTGGCTTCCTTGTTGCTTCCCTTACGTGGACTCCAAATCTCCCGGGTTGCTTTCCTTCCAAAAATAAGTTCCGTGAAGTTTCAGGTCAATTAGACTCCGTTTGATTTTCCTTTTCTGCAATACTCTAAAACAAGGAAAAAACAGAAAGTGGCACCGAGCTCTAGGTTAATAGGTTAGTCCCAAAAATAATATAAAAATGTATAATAAAGCCCATAAACATCCAAAGTTGATAATATAATAGCATGGAACAATCAAAAATTATAGATACGTTGGAGACGTATCAGCATCCCCAAGCTTAATTCCTGCTCGTCCTCGAGTAGGTAAATGATAAAAACAGAATTTTTGATGTGGAATGCTACCTAACATATTTATTCATGTAGTTCTCTTTATTGTGGCAAGAATATTCAGGTCCATAAGATTCAAGACAAAAGTTTAATATTGACATAAAAACAATAATACTTCAAGCATAGTAACTAAGCAATCATGTCTTCTCAAAATAACATGGCCAAAGAAAGCTATCCCTACAAAATCATATAGTCTGGCTATGCTCCATCTTCACCACACAAAATATTTAAATCATGCACAACCCCGATGACAATCCAAGCAATTGTTTAATCCTTTTGTTGTTCTCAAACTTTTTCAATCTTCACGCAATACATGAGCGTGAGCCATGGATATAGCACTATATGTGGAATAGAATGGTGGTTGTGGAGAAGATAGTCTCACATCAACTAGGCGTATAAATGGGCTATGGAGATGCCCATCAATATATATCAATGTGAATGAGTAGGGATTGCCATGCAACGGATGCACTAGAGCTATAAGTGTATGAAAGCTCAACAAAAGGAACTAAGTGGGCGTGCATCCAACTCGCTTGCTCATGAAGACCTAGGGCATTTTGAGAAAGCCCATCATTGGAATATACAAGCCAAGTTCTATAATGAAAGATTCCCACTAGTATATGAAAGTGACAACATAGGAGACTCTCTATCATGAAGATCATGGTGCTACTTTGAAGCACAAGTGTGGTAAAAGGATAGTAGCATTGCCCCTTCTCTCTTTTTTCTCTCTTTTTTATTTTTTTATTTGGGCCTTCTCTTTTTTATGGCCTCTTTTCTCTTTTTTATTTGGGCTTCTTTGGCCTCTTTTATTTATTTATTTTCGTCCGGAATCTCATCCCGACTTGTGGGGGAATCATAGTCTCCATCATCCTTTCCTCACTGGGACAATGCTCTAATAATGATGATCATCACACTTTTATTTTCTTACAACTCAAGAATTACAACTCGGTACTTAGGACAAAATATGACTATATGAATGCCTCCAGCGGTGTACCGGGATATGCAATGACTCATGAGTGACATGTATGAAAGAATTATGAATGGTGGCTTTGCCACAAATATAATGTCAACTACATGATCATGCATAGCAATATGACAATGATGGAGCGTGTTATAATAAACGGAACGGTGGAAAGTTGCATGGCAATATATCTCGGAATGGCTATGGAAATGCCATAATAGGTAGGTATGGTGGCTGTTTTGAGGGAGGTATATGGTGGGTGTATGATACCGGCGAAAGGTGCGCGGTATTAGAGAGGCTAGCAAAGGTGGAAGGGTGAGAGTGCGTATAATCCATGGACTCAATATTAGTCATAAAGAACTCACATACTTATTGCAAAAATCTATTAGTTATCAAAACAAAGCACTACGCGCATCCTCCTAGGGGGATAGATTTGTAGGAAAAGACCATCACTCGTCCCCGGCCGCCACTCATAAGGAAGACAATCAGTTAATAAATCATGCTCCGACTTCATCACATAACAGTTCACCATACGTGCATGCTACGGGAAGTACAAACTTCAACACAAGTATTTCTCAAATTCACAACTACTCAACTAGCATGACTCTAATATCACCATCTTCATATCTCAAAACAATTATCAAGTATCAAACTTCTCATAGTATTCAATGCACTCTATATGAAAGTTTTTATTATATCCCTCTTGGATGCCCATCATATTAGGACTAGTTTCATAACCAAAGCAGACTACCATGTTATTCTAAAAGAATCTCAAAATAATATAAGTGAAGCATGAGAGTTCATCTATTTCTATAAAATAAAACCACCACCGTGCTCTAGAAAGATATAAGTGAAGCACTAGAGCAACAACAAACTACTCCGAAAGATATAAGTGAAGATCAATGAGTAGTCGAATGATTATGCAACTATATGAAGACTCTCTAACATTTAATAATTTCAGATCTTGGTATTTTATTCAAACAGCAAGCAAAGCAAGGGTAGAGAGCTAAAGGTAGGACCAACATGCCAGTGTGGGAAGGAGTAAGTAGCATAAAACTACTAGTTTACAAGCTAGCGTTCCAAAAAAATATCGGATTTTATTTTTTCTCAAAAACTACCAAACGCGCGGTCAGCTGTTTCAAAAAACCCAAAACCTCAGTCACTAGCGTTTTAACCGTTTTCCTGATGTGCTGGACCCACTGGTCAGTCCACACGCGCTCACGGCGCAGCCGTTGACGGTCGTTAGCCCGACCGGTCTGTTCGGGTCGCACTCCCTCTCACTCCCCCCCTCCTCTGCTCCGCAGTGACCTAGGTGGGCGATGGCGGCGCCGCAGCCAAATGCCATTGGCGATGATCTTTGGAGCCAAGGCATGATCGACCAGGAGGGCGGTGGACAAATAAGTCAAGCATTTCCTCTAATGCCTCCTCACTATCCAGGACCTCCACCCCCTCCAAGCCCTTTCCCTCTTCCTTTACATAAGTCGGAAAAGCATCCATTCAATACCCCTCCAACTCAACCAATGCTAATATGGTCAGATAACCGATATCTGAAGAAACTGAATACTTTCTCTCCATATTATCTGTTCCTTAAAAATGTAGCCTCATGTCCTAAATCTCATCATTTAAGCTGTAGGAGATTAAATTGACAAACAATTATTTTCCAAATAACTGAAACTTAAAGCAATGACCAAATGCACTGAACATTACCAAAAAGGGTACTAATCACAGTGATATAACTAAAAAAATGCAGTAGCATGCCAACAAAGAATTACACTGCTCATTCGCAATACTGCACTATATCTTCTAACCCTAATTAAAGTACTTGTTTTGTGGCGACCCGACCCGAATGGATCAAGTCTACTGTGCTCCGGTGTCATCCCTGGATCAGTAATGCTGACACCACACAGTACATCGAAGGATTTAGTGGCAATCACACACTTATTACATCGTTGTCTCAAAGAGAACTTATTACAATAAATATGGCTTAAGGCCATCTAATAACGATAACAACGGAAGACTCGGAAGATAAATGGGTCCATCAACTCCAACGGCATCACTGAGTATAGAACCACGACCTAAAAGCACCTTACTCGTCGTCTGAAAAGTCTGCAACATGAGAAGTTGCAGCCCGAAAACGGGTCAGCACATGGAATATGCTGGCAATGTAACACATAGAGAGTAATGGAATGAAACAGCTATACTATATGCATATATGGCTGGTGGAAAGCTCTATGGTTACAGTTTTGCGTAAAGCCAATTTTTCCCTACTGCAAAGGAATAAATTTATTTAACTATCATGGTGGTTGTTAAACATCGAGAATGGTTGACAGCATTCCGATCCCAATTAAGTAATTAAAACCCAACAACATTAATTAGAGTAACATGTTGAGATTCACATGATATTCAAGTACTAGATACTCAAGTTGTCCTTAACCGGGGACACGGCTAATCATGATTAGTTTGTTACACTCTGCAGAGGTTTGCGCACTTTTCCCCACATGACTCGATCGCCTCCGTTTGTTTTCTCGCACTACATGGTGTTTGAGAAACGGATGACCGAGACACAGTCTTTCAGAAGCGCTAGCACCTTACATGTGGGGTAGACCGTACCACCTACAACCCCTACATCTGCTAGTCCACCCCGTAAGAGTTCGCACAACTTAGTCAACTATGCCAGAGCCCATAGTAGCATGTGGCTGCACACGGAAGTTTCTAGCATGAATTATCTTATGATCCCTTTGAGCCTGGGTGGCGGTCCAAATAAAACAGGCAAGTCCTGATAGACATCAGGTGCCTCAATCCACCCAGATGTGTGTTTAAGTTGCCACCTTAGATAAACCCTTAATTATCAATCTCACATCTGTCATGGATATCACTCACCCAATCCACGTCTACTAGCATAGCATGGCATAATAAGCAAACGTAGAAGTAACTCCCAAAGGTTTGATAAATATATAGGTAATAGGTACTACCTCATCTACTTCCCATCCCACAATTTAATTAGATCCTAATCATGCAATGTGAGAGGATTGATCTAATGCAATAAAACATGGGTTGTAGAAAAGGTATGATCAAAGTGTTACTTGCCTTGCTGATGATCCGCGAGACCTAGGGTTTCGAAGTAACAGGCGGCGCAATCCGGGTAATCTATCGCAGACAAACAACAAGCATACAATAAGTACTCATCTAATGCACAGGTAAAACTCGAACAAGAGATCGAACCAGAGAGTTCAACTTAAGAACTCCGGTTGCAAAGAAAGAAAGAACCGAACAAAGAAACGGAAAACAAACGGCGGAAGAAAACAACTCGGTTCTAGCAAGTTGAAACTAGGTCAAATTTTACTGTAGCAAAAGCTTGTTTAAGTTGATTAGACGGAACGGCGGTTTCGAAACGAAACTCCAGGCGCTTGAATCACCTGATTCCGATAAACGAGCGAGAAGAAAGACTAGAACGAAGATCGGATCTGAGATCGCGATCGCGGAATAAATCCGACAAAAAGAAAAAGAAGAACGATTAAACGAACGGGCATCGTTAACCGGGGAATAATCGGTGATCACGTTCGTTGAGACGAACGGTCCGAAAGAAGAACGAAAACCGATCTAGGGTTTTCAGAAAAGAAAACCGAAACAAAGAACGAAAGAAAACCGGAACGGTTAAGAAAGAACCGAAACGGTTTAGAAGAAAAACTGAACCGAGGGGAGAAAAAGAGATGCGGCGCGGGACAACCTCGGCGAGGCTCCGGCGAACGGCGGCTATGGCGGCTATAGGGCGGCGGCGGCTATAGGGCGGCGGCGGCGGGTGAGGGGCGCGGGGTGGGGCGCGGCTAAGGAGGAGAGGGGCTTGGGATTGATGTGAGGAGAGGGGGGGGGGTTGGGGTGTATTTATATAGGTGGGGGGGATTACTTGGGGTAGGGGGCAAGCAAAAGAGGGAAAACAAAACAAGGAAAGGGGGGGGGGCTAACCGGCCTAGAGTCCCTCTGGGACTCGGCCTAGAGCGAGGGAGGCGGCGGCCTGGCGCTGCGCCTGGCGCGCACGCTGGCTGGAGAGGCGCCCGGCTGGCCTTGGGCCTTTTTTTTTGACTGGATTCGCGCGCAGAAAAACAAAATAAAACTAAACTAAACGAACTCCAAAATCTCTAAAGTAAATTTTCCCCGACTCCTAAAAATGAGTCGAACAAAATGAACTTTACTCCGGACCTAGAATGCAATTTTTGAAAACACGCATTTTTCCCTATCCAAATAAAATGCAAATAAAACTCCGGCAAAACCAAAACTTGACTTATTCATTAAATCTTCATTTTTCCTAAATTTGGGAAAGTCATATCATTCCCTCTCTTATATTTTTGATATTGGAAAAATAATTGAAGATGAAATAAATAAATCAAATGATCCTCTTTTCAAAATTTGAGAACACTCTCAAATATGAAAATAACGAAATCTCCAACTCTCTCCGTGGGTCCTTGAGTTGCGTGAAATTTCTAGGATCAACCAAAATGCATGAAAATATGATATGCATGATGATCTAGTGTATAACATTCCAAATTGCAAATTTGGGATGTTACATGTTTCCTAACAAAAAATATCATATTCTAACCCTAATTTGTAAATTAGAACTAAAAGTATGAATGGTACTGAAATTTCTTACCTCACCCCACCAAACGACGACGCCCACCTGTGGCCGCCATCTGGATCCGCGTGGATGTACTTCGCCACTGCCCTAGCCGCGCGGACTGCCGAATCTAAGCTCGCCGGATCTACATGAGCCTCGGGCGGTGATGGCCGCGGCGATTGCTGCGTCGGGAAGCTCGAGCTGCATAGCCATTTGTCAACCTCCGAATGTCCACCGCCCTCCTGGCCGGTCATGCCTTGGCTCAAAAGCTCGCCACCGATGGCATTTGGCTGCGGTGCCGCCATCGCCCACCTAGGTCAATGCGGGGGAGAGGAGGGGGAGAGTGAGAGGGAGTGCGACCCGACCGGCTCCTTTGGTATCGACCGGACAAGTCGGGCTAACAACCGTCAACGACTACGCCGTGAGCGTGCGTGGCCACGTGGCCCGAGCGGTGTGTCTAGCACGTCAGGAAAACGGTTAAAACGCTAGTGACTGAGGTTTTGGGTTTTATGAAACAGCCGACCGCGCGTTTGATAGTTTTTTTGAGAAAAAATAAAATTCGGTAGTTTTTTGAAACCCTAGCCTGTAAACTAGTAGTTTTATGCTATTTACTCAGTGGGAAGTGTTGTACAAGGGTTGGGTAGGCTGGTGATAGCCGGACTACTCTATGTGGAGTTTACTTTTTTTTCTGCCCTGGCTGGATTTTTGAATGGATTAGTAGAATAGACCAGTTTATTTATTCAGTTATTAGGATGATGCTACTTTTTTTAGTTCAGGATGGTGCTATTCTACTCTTATATTTTAGGTGTGTCAATTGACATTCTTGCTATTACTTTTGAATTTGTGAAAAATGGGTTTCACTTTTTCATAAAAAATCTCCATTTTTGCACTAGCCCATGGTCCTCCTCCATGTATAAAGGTCGCAAGCTGGATGCAGCAATGACCTTGATGAGGCAAAGCTGATGATGGTGAGGCTCAAAGCGAGGCCGAGGTTTATGGTTAGCATTAAGCATTTCATTGGAGCTAGGTGGATTTATAGGAATGGCCTTATCCGACGACCACATCCATTAATTGGAAGCACCGGCGGCGAAGATCGCTCCCTTCTTGAAGGCGTCGTCGCGGCTCTCATTGCCCGTCATGCGGCTCCGGGGGAAACTCTGATCCTTGGGTCGGGCGGTGGAAGCGCTTCGGCGTCGTATCCTTCCTGAAGGCGCCGCCTTGGAGCACATGGTTTGTCATATGTAGCTTCATATCTTCAGGGCGGTAGTGCTAGGAGTGGTGTTGCTGCGCTCGGCGCCTATGTATCATGTCTTGGGTGTGTGCGTGTGTTGCGGTGGCGTGACGTGTCGTTGTACTAGATGCTTGTGGTTTGGTGCTTTATATATAAAGCGGGGCGAAAGCCTTTTTCGGTAATTGGAAGCACAAGGCTAGAGGTAGAGGGTGCCTGAGTAGCTAAACACAACAAAATATACTTAAAAGATCATCTAACAAAATAAGATAGAAGGACAAACCGATTCTCTATCTAAAAGAAGGAATAAGTATATTTTTCGTCCCTTAACTTTTTTGATTGTATATAAATGGTCCTCCAACTATAAAACCATCAAATCTTAGTCCCTCAATATTCAAAAGCGGATAAGCTTAGTCCTTCGACTTTTAAAACCGGATAAGTTTAGTCTCTTTGTTGGTTTTTCCGATGACATGCAGTGGTTTTGACTCTGCGCGGTGGCTGTCGACCATGACGCCGCCCCTTCCGGCCGAAGCAGCGCCCAACTCACGGTCATTCTCCCGTACAAAGCTAGCCTCGTACTAGCTCGCTCGTGTATAAAGCAAGCTCTCCTGATGCGCTTCTGGCTCTTGAATAATTAGTTAGGCCGTTGATTTATTTTTCCTGTTTTCTTCCCATTTAGTTAGCAGGGCACGAGCTCACTATTTTGTGTTGAGGCCGTGCGCATCGAGTCCGGCAGCTGCATGCATGTCAGTTGCATGTCGCTGCAAGTGTCCAGCCGCGCGTCAAGTTGTTCGCTGCACAAACTACTCAACTACTGATGTTCACATCAGAGTGCATCTTTTTTTTTGAATGCTGGTAATAGATCTGCCAAATTCATTGATTAGAAGAGGAATTACAGAAAAATCTCCAGAGGATGAAAGTACTGCCAAAATCAAGTGCAAAAGAAAAGAAAGAGAAGAAGGACCATGCTGGTACCACCACACACCTAAGCTCCATTGTTAGCAACCAAGAGATATATTGCTCGATCTAGTAACTCTTCTCACGAATTCAGGTAGCAATTTTGGTTACAACTTGGGGATACATGAATTGGGAAAGGGGAAGGGGAAGAGAACCGCCGCCGGGTTCGCCGTGATCCACTGGATGCCCAACTCCAGTGGGTGAGGACGTGTTAAGTAGCTGGCAGCGTCACACCCACTCGGGGCCGCTAGTCTTGTGGTTGGGCCGCCTCTGTCTAATGGGCCGAGCCGGTGGCGAGGCCGACCCGTTGCTGGATGTTGGTGTTGGGCTGTTTGTGGCCTTAACACCCCCTCCTTCTTGCGATGAGGCTTGCCCCCAAGCCTCCGCAGCAGGAAACCGAGCTTGCAGTTCTTCTTTGTCTCCCCAAGTGTCGCCGATCGCTGCAGTGTCAGACCATCGAACGAGGACTTGTTCGACCATGCGGCCGTGCTTGCGACGCCATCGCGAAGCCAGGACTTGAGCTGGGACTACAGGTATGTCAGTAGCAGTGGGAAGTTGCTGTTGAACTGGCGTACCTGGTAGGAGAGCTTTTCTCAGCAGAGACATGGAAAACAGGGTGAATTGTTGCGTTTGCTGGTAGCTCCTGTTTATAAGCCACTGGATTGATCTTGGCGATGATGGAATAAGGTCCATAGTACCGAAAAGAGAGCTTGTGGTTAGCTCGCTTGGCCACTGAAGTTTGCACATACGGCTATAGTTTCAGATAAACCTTGTCGCCGATCTTGAACACACGCTCAGAGTGCTTCTTGTCTGCCTGCTGTTTCATACGCAAGCGAGCTTGTTGCAGACGTTGTTGCAGCAGGTCCTGGATGGTGGCGCGCTCGTCGAGCCAGGTTTGGAGAGCGGGAACAGAGCAGGAGGAGGTCGCGGTGATGCCCCAATGGCGGGGTTCATGACCGAACATAGCCATGAATGGTGTCATGCCAATGGCCGAATGCGGCGCGACATTGTACCAGAACTGTGCTAGGGGAATCCAATGACTCCACCGCTTGGGGCACGACTGCGTGAAACAACGAAGGAAAGTTTCAAGACATTGGTTCACGTATTCGGATTGCCCATCTGTTTGCGGGTGGTTGGCCGTGCTCATGCGGAGATCAGTACTAGCATGGCGAAAGAGTTCTTGCCAAAAGTGAGAAGTGAAAACAGGATCACGATCAGAAACGATGGATTGGGGAAAACCATGGATGGGGTAGATGCGTTGCATGTAGAGGAGGGCAACACGCGAAGCAGTGTAAGGGTGGGCAAGTGGCAAGAAATGAGCGAACCTGGTCATTTTATCGACCAGAACCCAAATGCAATTGTACCGACCTGATTGCGGAAGACCGTCGATGAAATCCATCGTGATCATATCCCAGGAAGTAGTGGGTATAGGAAGTGGGTGGAGTAGCCCTCGTGAAGCCACCCGCTCTGTTTTCGCCTGTTGACAGATTAGAAAACACTAGACATACTGAAGAATATGAGCCTTCATTTTCGGCCACACGAACAATCGCCTGACACGCTTGTAAGTGGCAGGGAATCCCGAGTGCCCTCCCACCGGGATGTCATGAAACGCAGAGATGATCTGCTGCTACAGTGCGGTGCTGCCTCCAAGCCAGATACGATCTTTGAAACGCAGGAGTCCTTGCGACAAGGTGAAACGCCCTTTTGGGTCTGGTCGAACAGCCAGCTGCTCCAAGAGGCATTGAGTGATGTCTACTACACAACGTTCTTCTTGTAGACGTTGTTGGGCCTCCAAGTGCAGAGGTTTGTAGGACAGTAGCAAATTTCCCTCAAGTGGATGACCTAAGGTTTATCAATTCGTAGGAGGCGTAGGATGAAGATGGTCTCTCTCAAGCAACCCTGCAACCAAATAACAAAGAGTTTCTTGTGTCCCCAACACACCCAATACAATGGTAAATTGTATAGGTGCACTAGTTCGGCGAAGAGATGGTGATACAAGTGCAATATGGATGGTAGATAAAGGTTTTTGTAATCTGAAATTATAAAAACAGCAAGGTAACTAATGATAAAAGTGAGCGTAAACGGTATTGCAATGCGTTGAAACAAGGCCTAGGGTTCATACTTTCACTAGTGTAAGTTCTCTCAACAATACTAACACAATTGGATCATAAAACTATCCCTCAACATGCAACAAAGAGTCACTCCAAAGTCACTAATAGTGGAGAACAAATGAAGAGATTATGGTAGGGTACGAAACCACCTCAAAGTTATTCTTTCCAATCAATCCGTTGGGCTATTCCTATAAGTGTCACAAACAGCCCTAGAGTTCGTACTAGAATAACACCTTAAGATACAAATCAACCAAAACCCTAATGTCACCTAGATACTCCAATATCACCTCAAGTATCCGTGGGTATGATTATACGATATGCATCACACAATCTCAGATTCATCTATTCAACCAACACAAAGGACCTCAAAGAGTGCCCCAAAGTTCTACCGGAGAATCACGACGAAAACGTGTGCCAACCCCTATGCATAGGTTCATGGGCGGAACCCGCAAGTTGATCACCAAAACATACATCAAGTGAATCACGTGGTATCCCATTGTCACCACAGATACGCATGGCAAGACATACATCAAGTGTTCTCAAATCTTTAAAGACTCAATCCGATAAGATTACTTCAAAGGGGAAACTCAATTCATTACAAGAGAGTAGAGGGGGGAGAAAACATCATAGGATCCAACTATAATAGCAAAGCTCGCGATACATCAAGATCGTATCAGCTCAAGAACACGAGAGAGAGAGAGAGATCAAACACATAGCTACTGGTACATACCCTCAGCCCCGAGGGAGAACTACTCCCTCCTCGTCATGGAGAGCAACGGGATGATGAAGATGGCCACCGGAGAAGGATTGCCCCCTCCGGCAGGGTGCCGGAACGGGTCTAGAGTGACAAGAGTGAAAAGTATGAAAGAATCATGAACAATGGCTTTGCCACAAATACTATGTCAACTACATGATCATGCTAAGCAATATGACAATGATGAATGTGTCATGATGAACGGAATGGTGGAAAGTTGCATGGCAATATACCTCGGAATGGCTATGGAAATGCCATAATAGGTAGGTATGATGGCTGTTTTGAGGAAGGTATATGGTGGGTGTATGGTACCGGCGAAAGTTGCACGGTACTAGAGAGGCTAGCAATGCTGGAAGGGTGAGAGTGCGTATAATCCATGGACTCAACATTAGTCATAAAGAACTCACATACTTATTGCAAAAATCTACAAGTTATCAAAGCAAAGTATTATGCGCATGCTCCTAGGGGGATAGATTGGTAGGAAAAGACCATCGCTCGTCCTCAACCGCCACTCATAAGGAAGACAATCAATAAATAAATCATGCTCCGACTTCATCGCATAACGGTTCACCATACGTGCATGCTACGGGAATCACAAACTTCAACACAAGTATTTCTAAAATTCACAACTACTCAACTAGCATGACTCTAATATTACCATCCACATATCGCAAAACAATCATCAAGTATCAAACTTCTCTTAGTATTCAACACACTCATAAGAGAATTTTATTATTAATCTTGTATACCTAGCATATTAGGATTTTAAGCAAATTACCATGCTATTTAAGACTCTCAAAATAATCTAAGTGAAGCATGAGAGTTCATCTATTTCTTCAAAATAAAACTACGACCATGCTCTAAAAGATATAAGTGAAGCACTAGAGCAAATGACAAACTACTCCGAAAGATATGAGTGAAGATCAATGAGTAGTCGAATAATTATGCAACTATGTGAAGACTTTCTAACATTTAATAATTTCAGATCTTGGTACTCTATTCAAACAGTAAGCAAAGCAAAATAAAATGTTATTCTAAGAATAGCAAACATCATGTGAAGAAGCAAAAACTTAGGATCAACTGATACTAACCGATAGTTGTTGAAGAAGAAAGGTGGGATGCCAACCGGGGCATCCCCAAGCTTAGACGCTTGAGACTTCTTGAAATATTATCTTGGGGTGCCTTGGGCATCCCCAAGCTTGAGCTTTTGTGTCTCCTTAATTCCTCTCATATCATGGTCTCCCTAAATCTCAAAAGTTTCATCCACACAAAACTCAACAAGGACTCGTGAGATAAGTTAGTATAAACCATTGCAAAAAACTTATCATACTCTACTGTAGCAAATAACTAAAATTATTATTCAACATTGCATACTAAATTCCTCTGCACATTTAATAGTCCTATCCTCAAACAGAATCATTAAAGAAGCAAACATATGCAAACAATGCAAACATAACAGCAATCTGCCTAAACAGGATAGTCTGTAAAGAATGCTGCAACATCCATACTTCCCTAACTCCAAAAATTATGAAATAAAATTCACACTTTAGTAAATTTATCAGATATTAATATTCAAAAGGTTTCAACATTTTATCACATTCTGACTTTCCTAGGGAATTATTGCAACAGCGGTAAACTTTCTGTTTTCAAACAGCAACATGTGGACTTGTAAAATGGGCATAGTATAGGCTATCAATGCCACTTTTGTTGAAATAAAGGATGAAAAACATTCTTATAAATAACAGAAAGCAAATCCTAACTAAATAAATTGATGCACCAAGCAAAACACATATCATGTGGCGAATAAAAATATAGCTCCAAGTAAAGTTACCGATGAACGAAGACGAAAGAGGGGATGCCTTCCGGGGCATCCCCAAGCTTAGGCTCTTGGATATCCTTGAATATTACCTTGGGGTGCCTTGGGCATCCCCAAGATTAGGCTCTTGCCACTCCTTATTCCATAGTCCATCGAATCCTTACCCAAAACTTGAAAACTTCACAACACAAAACCTAATAGAAAACTCGTAAGCTCCGTTAGCGAAAGAAAACAAAAGACCACTTCAAGTTACTGTAATGAACTCATTCTTTATTTGTATTGGTGTTATACCTACTGTATTACAAATTCTCTATGGTTTATAAACTATTTTACTAGCCATAGATTCATCAAAATAAGCAAACAACACACGAAAAACAGAATCTGTCAAAAACAGAATAGTCTGTAGTAATCTGGATCAAACGTATACTTCTGGAACTCATAAAATTCTCAAATAAATTGCTGGACCTGAGGAATTTATCTATTAATCATCTGCAAAACTAATTAACTAAATAACACTCTCAAAATAAAAATGGCAGCAATTCTCGTGAGCGCTAAAGTTTCTGTTTTTGACAGCATGATCAACAAGACTTTCCCCAAGTCTTCCCAAAGGTTCTACTTGGCACAAACACTAATTAAACACATAAAACCACATCTAAACAGAGGCTAGATGAATTATTTATTACTAAACAGGAACAAAAAGCAAGGAACAAAAATAAAGTTGGGTTGCCTCCCAACAAGCGCTATCGTTTAACGCCCCTAGCTAGGCATGATGATGTCAATGATGCTCACATAAAAGATAAGAATTGAAACATAAAGAGAGCATCATGAATAATATGACTAGCACATTTAAGTATAACCCACTTCCTATGCATAGGGATTTTGTGAGCAAACAACTTATGGGAACAATAATCAACTTGCATAGGAAGGTAAAACAAGCATACCTTCAAAAATTTAAGCACATAGAGATGAAACTTGATATTATTGCAATTCCTACATGCATATATTCCTCCCTCATAATAATTTTCAGTAGCATCATGAATGAATTAAACAATATAACCAGCACCTAAAGCATTCTTTTCATGAACTACAAGCATAGAAAATTTACTACTCTCCACATAAGCAAAATTCTTCTCATGAATAATAGTGGGAGCAAACTCAACAAAATAACTATCATGTGATTTAAAATTAAGATCAAGATGACAAGTTTCATGGTTATCATTATTCTTAAAAGCATACGTGTCATCACAATAATCATCATAGATAGGAGGCATACTTTCATCATAATAAATTTGCTCATCAAAACTTGGGGGACAAAAAATATCATCTTCATCTAACATAGCTTCCCCAAGCTTGTGGCTTTGCATATCATTAGCATCATGGATATTCAAGGAATTCATACTAACAACATTGCAATCATGCTCATCATTCAAATATTTAGTGCTAAACATTTTATAGATTTCTTCTTCTAGCACTTGAGCACAATTATCCTTTCCATCATACTCACGAAAGATATTAAAAAGGTGAAGCGTATGAGACAAACTCAATTCCATTTTTTTTATAGTTTTCTTTTATAGACTAAACTAGTGATAAAACAAAAACTAAAAGACTCGATTGCAAGATCTAAAGATATACCTTCAAGCACTCACCTCCCCGGCAACGGCACCAGAAAAGAGCTTGATGTCTACTACACAACCTTCTTCTTGTAGACATTGTTGGGCCTCCAAGTGCAGAGGTTTGTAGGACGGTAGCAAATTTCCCTCAAGTGGATGACCTAAGGTTTATCAATCCGTAGGAGGCGTAGGATGAAGATGGTCTCTCTCAAGCAACCCTGCAACCAAATAACAAAGAGTCTCTTGTGTCCCCAACACACCCAATACAATGGTAAATTGTATAGGTGCACTAATTTGGCGAAGAGATGGTGATACAAGTGCAATATGGATGGTAGATAAAGGTATTTGTAATCTGAAATTATAAAACAGCAAGGTAACTAATGATAAAAGTGAGCGTAAATGGTATTGCAATGCGTTGAAATAAGGCCTAAGTCTCATACTTTCACTAGTGTAAGTTCTCTCAACAATACTAACATAATTGGATCATAAAACTATCCCTCAACATGCAACAAAGAGTCACTCCAAAGTCACTAATAGCGGAGAACAAACGAAGAGATTATGGTAGGGTACGAAACCACCTCAAAGTTATTCTTTCCAATCAATCCGTTAGGCTATTCCTATAAGTGTCACAAACAGCCCTAGAGTTCGTACTAGAATAACACCTTAAGATACAAATCAACCAAAACCCTAATGTCACCTAGATACTCCAATGTCACCTCAAGTATCCGTGGGTATGATTATACGATATGCATCACACAATCTCAGATTCATCTATTCAACCAACACAAAGGACCTCAAAGAGTGCCTCAAAGTTCTACCGGAGAATCATGACGAAAACGTGTGCCAACCCCTCTGCATAGGTTCATGGGCGGAACCCGTAAGTTGATCACCAAAACATACATCAAGTGAATCACGTGGTATCCCATTTGTTGGAAATATGCCCTAGAGGCAATAATAAATTAGTTATTATTATATTTCCTTGTTCATGATAATCATTTATTATCCATGCTAGAATTGTATTGATAGGAAACTCAGATACATGTGTGGATACATAGACAACACCATGTCCCTAGTAAGCCTCTAGTTGACTAGCTCGTTGATCAATAGATGGTTACGGTTTCCTGACCATGGACATTGGATGTCATTGATAACGGGATCACATCATTAGGATAATGATGTGATGGACAAGACCCAATCCTAAGCCTAACACAAGATCATGTAGTTCGTATGCTAAAGCTTTTCTAATGTCAAGTATCATTTCCTTAGACCATGACATCTCCCGTAGTGCTTGGCGAAGCCCTGCTGGAGTCCCACGCTCCTCCACCACTACCACGCCGTCGTGCTGCTGTTGGATGGAGTCTTCCCCAACCTCTCCTTCTCCCCTTGCTGGATCAAGGCGTAGGAGACGTCATCGGGCTGTACGTGTGTTGAACACGGAGGTGCCGTCCGTTCGGCACTAGGATCATCGGTGATTTGGATCACGACGAGTACGACTCCATCAACCCCGTTCACTTGAACGCTTCCGCTTTGCGATCTACAAGGGTATGTAGATGCACTCTCCTTCCCTCGTTGCTAGATTACTCCATAGATTGATCTTGGTGATGCGTAGAAAATTTTGAATTTCTGCTACGTTCCCTAACACCATTGTCACCACAGATACGCACGACAAGACATACATCAAGTGTTCTCAAATCTTTAAAGACTCAATCCGATAAGATTACTTCAAAGGGAAAACTCAATTCATTACAAGAGAGTAGAGGGGGGGGGGAGAAAACATCATAGGATCCAACTATAATAACAAAGCTCGCGATACATCAAGATTGTATCATCTCAAGAACACGAGAGAGAGAGAGAGAGATCAAACACATAGCTACTGGTGCATACCCTCAGCCCCGAGGGAGAACTACTCCCTCCTCGTCATGGAGAGCACCAGGATGATGAAGATGGCCACCGGAGAAGGATTGCCCCCTCCGGCAGGGTGCCGGAACGGGTCTAGATTGGCTTCCGGTGGCTACGGAGGCTTCTGGCGGCGGAACTCCCGATCTAATCTCTGTTCTGGAAGTTTTACGATACGTAGGTATATATGGGTGCATGGGGTATGTCGGAGGAGCTACGGGGGCCCCACGAGGCAGGGGGCGCGCCCTAGGGGGGTGGCCCCCACCCTCGTGAGCACCTCCCGTATCTCCTGACGTGGAGTCCAAGTCTATCCGGTGGCTTTCGTTCCAAAAATAACTTTTCCAGTTGATTTCGTTCCGTTTCGACTCGGTTTGAAATTCCTTTTTCTTTGAAACACTGAAATAGGCATAAAACAGCAAATCTGGCTGGGCCTCCGGTTAATAGGTTAGTCCCAAAAATAATATAAAAGTGGAAAATAAAGCCCAATATTGCCCAAAACAGTAGATAATATAGCATGGAGCAATCAAAAATTATAGATACGTTGGAGACGTATCATTGATCTTGAGGATTGGAGTTGTAACTTGCTACAATATCGTTGAGCCACGTTGGTTGACAGCTTGTGATCACCATGGCATGTTCTGAATGGTGCAACCGAGATAGAGCATCCGCGGCTCCGTTCTCCACGCCCTTCTTGTACACAATCTTGTACTGTAGACCTAGCAACTTGGTAAAGGCTCGCTGTTGCCAAGGAGTCGCGAGCCTCTGTTCCTGCAGATAGACCAACTTGCGTTGGTCTGTCTTGATGATGAACTCTGCAGATTGCAAGTACGGTCGCCACTGATCGACTGCAGCTATTACTACTAGATACCCCTTCTCATATGTGGATAACCCTTGGTACTTGGGGCAGAGTGCTTTGCTCATAAAGGCGATCGGGTGTCCGTCTTGCTGCAAAATTGCTCCAATGCCTGTATCACACGCGTCAGTTTCCACCGTGAACTATTTCTGAAAGTCTGGCAGTGCAAGCACCGATGCTGTGACTAGTCCTTGCTTGAGTATCTGAAAGCTTTGTTCAGTGTTGTCTGTCCAGACGAACGGTGACCCTTTCTTGATAAGGTTGAAAAGAGGTCGAGCTAGGATTCCAAATTGCCTGACAAAGCGCCTGTAAGATCTTGCCAGCCCCCAAAACTGCCTGACTTCCTTCACATTTGTAGGTGTAGGCCATGCTGTCACTGCTTCAATCTTTGTGGAATCAGTTGCCACGCCGTCAGCGCTGATCACATGCCCCAGGTAAGTTATTGTTTGCTGCCCAAAGCTGCATTTGCTTCTCTTCACCTTCCACTGGTTGATGTCTACTACACAACCTTCTTCTTGTAGACGTTGTTGGGCCTCCAAGTGCAGAGGTTTGTAGGAAAGTAGCAAATTTCCCTCAAGTGGATGACCTAAGGTTTATCAATCCATAGGAGGCGTAGGATGAAGATGGTCTCTATCAAGCAACCCTGCAACCAAATAACAAAGAGTCTCTTGTGTCCCCAACACACCCAATACAATGGTAAATTGTATAGGTGCACTAGTTCGGCGAAGAGATGGTGATACAAGTGCAATATGGATAGTAGATAAAGGTATTTGTAATATGAAATTATAAAAACAGCAAGGTAACGAATGATAAAAGTGAGCGTAAATGGTATTGCAATGTGTGGAAATAAGGCCTAGGGTTCATACTTTCGCTAGTGTAAGTTCCCTCAACAATAATATCATAATTGGATCACATAACTATCCCTCAATATGCAACAAAGAATCACTCCAAAGTCACTAATAGCGGAGAACAAACGAAGAGATTATGGTAGGGTACGAAACCACCTCAAAGTTATTCTTTCCAATCAATCCGTTGGGCTATTCCTATAAGTGTCACAAACAGCCCTAGAGTTCGTACTAGAATAACACCTTAAGACACAAATCAACCAAAACCCTAATGTCACCTAGATACTCCAATGTCACCTCAAGTATCCGTGGGTATGATTATACGATATGCATCACACAATCTCAGATTCATCTATTCAACCAACACATAGAGCCTCAAAGAGTGCCCCAAAGTTCCTACCGGAGAATCACGACGAAAACGTGTGCCAACCCCTATGCATAGGTTCATGGGCGGAACCCGCAAGTTGATCACCAAAACATACATCAAGTGAATCACGTGGTATCCCATTGTCACCACAGATACGCATGGCAAGACATACATCAGGTGTTCTCAAATCTTTAAAGACTCAATCCGATAAGATTACTTCAAAGGGGAAACTCAATTCATTACAAGAGAGTAGAGGGGGGAAGAAACATCATAGAATCCAAATATAATAGCAAAGCTCGCGATACATCAAGATCGTGCCAAATCAAGAACATGAGAGAGAGATCAAACACATAGCTACTGGTACATACCCTCAGCCCCGAGGGAGAACTACTCCCTCCTCGTCATGGAGAGCACCGGGATGATGAAGATGGCCACCGAAGAAGGATTGCCCCCTCCAGCAGGGTGCCGGAACGGGTCTAGATTGGCTTTCGGTGGCTATGGAGGCTTCTGGCGGCGGAACTCTCGATCTATTGTGCTCCTGGATGTTTTTAGGGTATATGGAGATATATAGGCGGAAGAAGTACGTCACGGGGGCCACGAGGGGCTCACGAGGGTGGAGGGCGCGCCCAGGGGGGGTGGGCGCGCCCCCTGCCTCGTGACCTCCTCGCAGATCCCCCAACATGCACTCCAAGTCTTTTGGGCTTCTTTCCTTCCAACAATGAGTTCCGTGAAGTTTCAGGTCAATTGGACTCCGTTTGATTTTCCTTTTCTTCGATACCCTAAAACAGAGTAAAAACAGAAACTAGCACTGGGCTCTGGGTTAATAGGTTAGTCCCAAAAATGATATAAAAGTGTATAATAAAGCCCATAAACATTCAAAACAGTAGATAATATAGCATGGAGCAATCAAAAATTGTAGATACGTTGGAGACGTGTCAGCATCCCCAAGCTTAATTCATGCTCGTCCTCGAGTAGGTAAATGATAAAAACAGAATTTTTGATGCGGAGTGCAACTAGGCATAATTTCAATGTAATTCTTCTAAATTGTGGCATGAATATTTAGATCCGAAAGGTTCAAGACAAAAGTTCATATTGACATAAAAATAATAATACTTCAAGCATACTAACAAAGCAATTATGTCTTCTCAAAATAACATGGCCAAAGAAAGCTATCCCTACAAAATCATATAGTCTGGCTATGCTCTATCTTCACCACACAAAATATTTAAATCATGCACAACCCCGATGACAAGCCAAGCAATTGTTTCATACTTTTGATGTTCTCAAACTTTTTCAATCTTCACGCAATACATGAGCGTGAGCCATGGACATAGCACTATAGGTGGAATAGAATGGTGGTTGGGTAGAAGACAAAAAGGGAGAAGATAGTCTCACATCGACTAGGCGTATCAACGGGCTATGGAGATGCCCATCAATAGATATCAATGTGAGTGAGTAGGGATTGCCATGCAACGGATGCACTAGAGTGCACTAGAGCTATAAGTATATGAAAACTCAACAAAAGAAACTAGTGGGTGTGCATCCAACTCGCTTGCTCACGAAGACCTAGGGCATTTTGAGGAAGCCCATCATTGGAATATACAAGCCAAGTTCTATAATGAAAGATTCCCACTAGTATATGAAAGTGACAACATAGGAGACTCTATCATGAAGATCATGGTGCTACTTTGAAGCACAAGTGTGGTAAAAGGATAGTAGCATTGTCCCTTCTCTCTTTTTCTCTCATTTTTTTTATTTTTTTATTTGGGCCTTCTCTTTTTTTATGGCCTCTTTTTTTGGGGCTTCTTTGGCCTCTTTTTTTCGTCCGGAGTCTCATCCCGATTTCTGGGGGAATCATAGTCTCCATCATCCTTTCCTCACTGGGACAATGCTCTAATAATGATAATCATCACACTTTTATTTTCTTACAACTCAAGATTTACAACTCGATACTTAAGAGAAGATATGACTCTATATGAATGCCTCCGGCGGTGTACCGGGATGTGCAATGATGGATGAGTGACATGTATGAAAGAATTATGAACGGTGGCTTTGCCACAATTACGATGTCAACTACATGATCATGCAAAGCAATATGACAATGATGAAGCGTGTCATAATAAACGGAACGGTGGAAGGTTGCATGGCAATATATCTCGGAATGGATATGGAAATGCCATGATAGGTAGGTATGGTGGCTGTTTTGAGGAAGGTATATGGTGGGTGTATGATACCGGCGAAAGGTGCGCGGTATTAGAGAGGCTAGCAATGGTGGAAGGGTGAGAGTGCGTATAATCCATGGACTCAACATTAGTCATAAAGAACTCATATAATTATTGCAAAAATCTACAAGTTATCAAAGCAAAGTATTACGCGCATGCTCCTAGGGGGATAGATTGGTAGGAAAAGACCATCGCTCGTCCCCGACCGCCACTCATAAGGAAGACAATCAATAAATAAATCATGCTCCGACTTCATCACATAACGGTTCACCATACGTGCATGCTACGGGAATCACAAACTTCAACACAAGTATTTCTCAAATTCATAACCACTCAACTAGCATGACTCTAAAATCACCATCCTCATATCTGAAAACAATTATCAAGCATCAAACTTCTCATAGTATTCAATACACTCATAAGAAACTTTTATTATTAATCTTGTATACCTAGCATATTAGGATTTTAAGAAAATTACCATGATATTTAAGACTCTCAAAATAATCTAAGTGAAGCATGAGAGTTCATCTATTTCTTCAAAATAAAACTACCACCATGCTCTAAAAGATATAAGTGAAGCACTAGAGCAAACGACAAACTACTCCGAAAGATATAAGTGAAGATCAATGAGTAGTCGAATAATTATGCAACTATGTGAAGACTCTCTAACATTTAATAATTTCAGATCTTGGTACTCTATTCAAACAGCAAGCAAAGCAAAATAAAATGACATCTAAGAATATCAAACATCATGTGAAGAAGCAAAAACTTAGGATCAACCGATACTAACCGATAATTGTTGAAGAAGAAAGGTGGGATGCCAACCGGGGCATCCCCAAGCTTAGACGCTTGAGACTTCTTGAAATATTATCTCGGGGTGCCTTGGGCATCCCCAATCTTGAGCTTTTGTGTCTCCTTAATTCCTCTCATATCACGGTCTCCCTAAATCTCAAAAGCTTCATCCACAAAAAACTCAACAAGGACTCGTGAGATAGGTTAGTACAAACCATTGCAAAAACCTTATCATACTCTACTGTAGCAAATAACTAAAATTATTATTCAGCATTGCATACTAAATGCCTCTTCATATTTAATAGTCCTATCCTCAAATAGAATCATTAAAAAAGCAAACATATGCAAACAATGCAAACATAACAGCAATCTGCCTAAACAGTATAGTCTGTAAAGAATGCTGCAACATCCATACTTCCCTAGCTCCAAAAATTATGAAAGAAAATTCCCACTGTATTAAATTTATCAGAGCTTAATATGCAAAAGGTTTCAACATTTTATCACATTCTGACTTTTCTAGGGAATTATTGCAACAGCGGTAAACTTTCTGTTTTCAAACAGCAACATGTGGACTTCTAAAATAGGCATAGTAAAGGCTATCAATGCCACTTTTATTGAAATAAAAGATGCAAAACATTGTTCTAAATAACAGAAAGCAAATCCTAACAAAATAAATTGATGCTCCAAGCAAAACACATATCATGTGGCCAATAAAAATATAGCTCCAAGTAAAGTTACCGATGAACGAAGACGAAAGAGGGGATGCCTTCCGGGGCATCCCCAAACTTAGGCTCTTGGTTGTCCTTGAATATTACCTTGGGGTGCCTTGGGAATCCCCAATCTTAGGCTCTTACCACTCCTTGTTCCATAGTCCATCGAATCTTTACCCAAAACTTGAAAACTTCACAACACAAAACTTAACAGAAAACTCGTAAGCTCCGTTAGTATAAGAAAATAAATCACCACTTCAAGGTACTGTAATGATCTCATTATTTATTTATATTTGTGTTAAACCTACTGTATTCCAACTTCTCTATGGTTTATAAACTATTTTACTAGCCATAGATTCATTAAAATAAGCCGACAACACATGAAAAACAGAATCTGTCAAAAATAGAACAGTTTGTAGTAATCTGGATCAAACGTATACTTCTGGATACATCAAGATCGTGCCAAATCAAGAACACGAGAGAGAGAGAGAGAGAGATCAAACACATAGCTACTGGTACATACCCTCAGCCCCAAGGGAGAACTACTCCCTCCTCGAAATGGGGAGCACCGGGATGATGAAGATGGCCACCGGAGAAGGATTGCCCCCTCCGGCAGGGTGCCGGAACGGGTCTAGATTGGCTTTCGGTGGCTACGGAGGCTTCTGGCGGCGGAACTCCCGATCTATTGTGCTCCTGGATGTTTTTAGGGTATATGGAGATATATAGGCGGAAGAAGTATGTCAGGGGGGCCACGAGGGGCTCACGAGGGTGGAGGCGCGCCCAGGGGGGTGGGCGCGCCCCCTGCCTCGTGACCTCCTCACAGATCCCCCGACGTGCACTCCAAGTCTTCTGGGCTTTTTTCCTTCCAAAAATGAGTTCCGTGAAGTTTCAGGTCAATTGGACTCCGTTTGATTTTCCTTTTCTTCAAAACCCTAAAACAGGGTAAAAACAGAAACTGGCACTGGGCTCTGGGTTAATAGGTTAGTCCCAAAAATGATATAAAAGTGTATAATAAAGCCCATAAACATTCAAAACAACAGATAATATAGCATGGAGCAATCAAAAATTATAGATACGTTGGAGACATATCACTGGTCACGACGAAGGAGTTCGAACACTTGTCGGAGGTGTTCTGCATGTTCTTGCAGGGTTTTGCTGAACACAAGTATGTCGTCGAAGAAGGACAGGACACACTCGCGCATCAGCGGGTGAAGTGTGCCTGTGATAGCACCGTTGAAGGTAGCGGGTCCCCCAGCAAGGCCGTAAGATAGGACTCTGAATTCAAAGTGCCCGGAGTGGGTTTGAAAAGCATTCTTGAATTCTTCTCCTTCTGGCAGCCGAATTTGATGGTAACCTGCCCTTAAGTCAAGCTTGGAGAACCACTTAGCCCCGTGCAGTTCATCTAATAACTCCTCAATTACAGGCACCGGGTACTTGCCCACTATAGTCATTGCGTTGAGCTGTCTATAATCTATGCAGAGTCGCCACGTTCCGTCTTTTTTCTTGACTAGGATCACTGGTGAGGAGAAAGGACTGTGGCTGCACTGAATGATACCAGATCGTAGCATCTCCTGTACTTGTTTCTCAATCTCATCTTTATGCTCCGGTTTGTGTCTATATGGCCTCAAGTTCACTGGCTGTGCTCCTACCATGAGTGGTATTCGGTGATCACAATCTCGACGTGGGGGAAGCCCAGTTGGTTCACCAAATACATCTTCAAACTGATCAATAACCTTCTGAATATTGTCTGGTGTTGGCGTATACACCTCATCTTCTTCAGTGATCTGATACAGCTGCACAACTTGCGCTATCGAACCCTGCTTGTGCAAAGACTGCAATTGCAAAGTGTTGATCTCAGGGCAAGCATCCACACACTCTTGATGGCCTCGTAACTGTGTAGGTCCACACGGGGTGGTAATCAGCAGGTGTTTGCCGCGCCAGTCCACGCTCATCGGGCTGTGTTCTTCGAGCCAGTCCATGCCGAGGATGGCGTCATACGCGCCCAATGGCAATACCTTCATGTCTGTGCTGAATTCATGCGTCTGAGACACCCAGCTGCAGTGAGGTATATGAGAGAAACAACAGAGCTCGCCCCCATCTGCGACCTTGACATAGCAGGATCGGCGAAGAGGAACAACGCCTGTCAGTACTGATGCGAGGCGTGCGTCGATGAAAGACGTGGAGCTGCCAGAATCCACCAGCAACAACACCTCGTGGCCTTGTTGCCACGCGTGGAGGCGAATTGCTTTCGGTGACGTGCCACCGGTAAGAGCATGGCAAGAGATTGCCATGGCTGTTTTAGCCAGCGCGTCGCCAAGTTGTGAGCTGGAAGAATCACTATTGGAGTCGAGGCCGAACGGTTCCAGCAGCTCTTCGAGGACATGGAGTTGAATGCTAGTGGGACAGCTGTGGTCCTGGCCCCAGCGCTCCCCACACTTGAAGCATAAGCCCTTCGCGCGACGATACTCTCGCAGTGCCTTGAGTTTGGTGCCATTGGCGCGGCTGGCTTAGACAGTGCACCGATCCGTGGCTGTCGGCGTCGTTGGTGGTCGTCCTTGGGTGGTGGAGGTGGAAGTGCCATGGGCACGCCCGCGCCGTTGCGGTGACTCCAATCCGGGACGGTGGTACGCGCCGTGCTGGGACGCGCACGCTCCCGCGAAGCACCATCCGCCACTTCCTCCTGAAGTAACGCCAGAGCGCACGCGGTGTCGAGATCAGGTGGCCGCTGCACCAGAACCACTGCGCGGATGTCGGGTCGCAGTCCCTCGACAAAACGGGTAAGATAGTAGTAAGGATGAATGGATTTAGAATATGCAGATAAGTGGCTAATGATCATTTCAAATTGCTCAATGTAATCAGCTACAGTAGTTTTCTGTGACAGAGAGTAAAATTGGCGGATTAAGAGCTGGTGACGATCACGACCGAATCTAGTACACAACAGATTCGAGAAGGATTCCCAATCAAACTCAGTCAACTTCCTCTGTACCGATTGTAACCACACCGATGCAGAACCAGAAAAATTCAGTGATGCCATCGGGACCCAGAATTTCTCACGGATCTCAAACATCTGGAAGTACTGCTCACAAAGTGTCTTCCATAGACGCGGATTCTCGCCCGTGAATTGGGGAAACCCGATCGATGGATGAGCCTGACCGATCCCAGCGAGGATCTGACTAGCATGCGCGTATGGAGATGCGATGGTAGGCTGAACAGGAATTTGTGACTGACCGTTGGCCGGGGTGGCCACCGATGCGAACATCGGCGCTAGTCCCCGTGGCAGAACATCGATTCCGTGGTCAATTGACCCGAGGGCGTCGCCCTTCGCGCGCTTGCTGGTGCCGACGTGGTCACGCAGCGGCGCTGGCGGTGCTGGCACCTCCGCCGACCGCTCCTCCGTTGCGGCCGCGGGCCGCGCTTGGAGTTCAGCTACCGCCACCGATAGCTGATCCACGCGCC
The DNA here is from genome assembly GCF_056163025.1 of Triticum urartu. Lineage (NCBI taxonomy): Eukaryota > Viridiplantae > Streptophyta > Magnoliopsida > Poales > Poaceae > Triticum > Triticum urartu. Next base: position 503,858,802 of record NC_141873.1, on the reverse strand, counting down.
GCTCCAGATCGGGGCGCCACTGGCCCAGATCATCCAGCTTGGCGGTGTGGGAGCGGATGTCGGAGTGGATCGTGTCGAGGGAGTTGGTGAGCTTGTCGAAGTAATCCTTGAAGGAAGGATCCATGGCGTTGAGTCGTTCCTTGATCGATTTCTGTGCCCTTGTCTCGATCAGATGCGCCAGGGTGTGGATCGAAGGCTCTGAATACCAAATGTTAGCAACCCAGAGATATATTGCTCGATCTAGTAACTCTTCTCACGAATTCAGGTAGCAATTTAGGTTACAACTTGGGGATACATGAATTGGGAAAGGGGAAGGGGAAGAGAGCCGCCGCCGGGTTCGCCGTGATCCACTGGATGCCCAGCTCCAGCGGGTGAGGACGCGTTAAGTAGCTGGCAGCGTCACACCCACTCGGGGCCGCTGGTCTTGCGGTTGGGCCGCCTCTGTTTGATGGGCCGAGCCGGTGGCGAGGTTGACCCGTTGCTGGATGTTGGTGTTGGGCTGTTTGTGGCCTTGACATCCATCAACAACCGTGCACAACATCGGAATCCATCGCTGAGGTCTTCAAGATGACGCCTCCAAGAAAGAAGTGATATCAAAGACATCACCGTCACCCAATCTGGTGAAACCAAATCTTAAGTTTTCATCCGGAGACCTCCGCCATGAGGTAGCAAGAGCAACGAGCTTCATGGCGATACCTCCAAGAAGAAAGACGACATCCGTAGATGAACAAGATCGATGTAGGATTTTCATCCGAAGCCGAGTCTTCTACCAACAATCCCGGGTCCGAGATCAACCCAACACCCTCGGGTAGAACAAGACCAAGCACACACATCCAGACACGGGGCTATCACCACCGCACGCAGAACTCAGGCGAGCACACGCCAACCTAACTGGTCCGCGCCGCCGCGCGCAAGACCTGGATGAACCAAAGCCGGTTCGTGCCAACCTCTGCCTCCGTGCGCGGATCTGGACGAGAGATCGCACCGCAGCGCACAAGGAAAGCCAAGGTGGCACCAAAACAGGCCGACCCGCACCGCTGCGCGCCGGAACTGGGCGGAACCAAGCCAAAACCGACGCACCCGCACCGCCGCGCGCAAGGACCGGACATCCGAGCTGGAACTGGTCAGCGCGGTCTTCCTTTAGCAATGAAAGGCTGGACGGCGCCCCTGCTTCAAGAGCCGGACGTGGACACGCTTCCTGGGGAACCTACCCCACATCCACCAGCAACACCACCACCAGGCGCTGCCGGTCGGCGAGATCTGGCCGCAGACCCGCCAGAACCCAGATCTGGCCCGGCCACCGCGAGCCTCTCACCGCCACGACACCCCACCACCTCGCGCCGTGCGAGCACCTCCTGATCGGGCCGGGGACGACGAGAGCAACCCCAGGCGCCACCGGAGCCACCCGCAAGGCCGAGTTGAGAGCTAACACTGGCCGGTGCTATTGGCCCGAGAGGAATCAGCTTAGATCAATTAACGTGCATACGAGTAAGCTTAGTTGTCTGCTTTGCTTTTGCTGCGCCCATGCATCGACATGTAATCGTATCTACTACTCCCTCTGTCCAAAAATATTTGTCATCAAAATGGATAAAAAGGGATGTATCTAGAACTAAAATACGTTTAAATACATCCCCTTTTGTTCATTTTGATGACAAGTATTTCCGGACGGAGGGAGTACGAGTGAACCACATCAAAGCCAGCGCTGCAAGGCCACTCTCGCCGGAAAGTCGCGTTGCCACCGTCGAGCAGGATGGCACCTGGACGATCTCGCCATCGGCAAAGTCAGACATGCATATGTCGCAGCCCGCACGCGCACTGCTGCTGCTCTGCTTGTGCGCCCACGAGGCGGCGGCGTAAGTGGCGATGGGGAGCGCGATGAGGCCTGGTAGCGTGCAACCTTCCCTGTCTCTCACTTTTTTCTTCTGTACAATGGATACCATAATACTACACGACATCGGCAGAAAACCATCCAAAACAGCACGAGGGACTAAACTTATATGGTTTTAAAAGTAGAGGGGCTAGTTTTGCTGGTTTTGAAGTTAAGGGGTTGTTTCTCTACTTTTAAAAAAATTGAGGGACGAAAAATATACTTTCCTAAAAAAGAATGACAAGCCAATTGTGATACTACGACCAAACTTGGTCTTGAGCATACAACACTGGTAGCCGACACTCAACACTAATAGATGACTCCTCCCGGGCTTGCTCGCTGGTGTCCATCTGGGACTGCGGCACTCTCGTTCGCTACGGCTTTGCCTGCGACAGGGCCTCGGCCGCTTGGCTACGAGACTTCATAGAAGAGTCCTCCCTTGCGTTTGTAACAATACGAAGAAACATGTAAGTTTCAGAAAGTTCAGAAAAAGAGGACTTTTTTTTCTACCGGTCATGAAATCCTCTCAGGACCTCTTTGATTCGCAGGAATTCCAAAACGCATGAATGAATAGAGTAATATATATGATTGGAGTGCTATGTCTTTTTATTCATTCCTATATAGGGTTAGCTCCTCTTCGATTCACAGGATTATGAAACCACATGTAGAAATGAAGAAGTATAGAATTGCAATGTTATATGCTCATTTGATGGACAATGCTAGGTGCCGGTCGACCGGCCCAAATTTTCGGTTGGTCATACCCCGAGCGCGGTACCTTCAGTAGTGAAAAGGGGCTTCGAAGATACGAAGAAGACTCGCATGTGTCGATAGTACGTGCTGACGGGTGTTCCTCTGAGCAGGTGAGACAAGCATTGCACAGGAGATGGCGACTGCAACCGTAATGAGTGGATGACGCAAGTCAGTTGGAGTTATACCCGACCATCCCTCGGGCCGGGACGGGCTTCGTGCTGGGCCTAACCAAGCCCAATGTGAAAAACCCAAGTCCGGGCCTGGCCCGGCCCGGACGTCAGGCCTAAAAATCAGGCCCAAGCCTGGCCCGCCAGTGTAAAAGCCCGCCGGGCCATGGGCCTTGGGCCGGGCCTCTATGTTAACGCGCTAAATATGACGGGCCCGGCCTGGCCCGGCCTTCGGGTTTGAAATCTAGGCCCGAGCCTGGCCCGTGGGCAAGGTTGGGCTGGGCCGGGTCGGGCCGACCGGGCCAGGCTGCCCATGGCCAGGTCTAGTTGGAGTGAGCCGAGAGATAAGGAGGACCTGGCGAAAAGTAAGGGAAACGTGGATGCTTGATTCACGGGAGGTAAGAAAATGAAGCATTTCCCAAGATGATATTACTAGCCACGGAGTTGTGTTGATTTGCCGTAGGTCGAGTTCCGCTGTGGCCGTGATCGGAACTGGTTTATCATCTCCGCTAGTGCTACGGCAGACAGGCTTGATGCCTAGCTGGCCCCATCCTTCCTGGTTTCTTACCTACGTCCCATCGCCGCACTTTTCTGTTATTTCGCACTGCGGCACGGGCCAGCGATGCAACCATGTAGCAAGATGGCAGCTTTGCTACTAGCTACCACAGCTACGTAGCGGCTCATGATGGTCTCGCAACAAGTCGGTACTCCAGCAAAGTACACATAGGTACTTGGTTACACATTGACATCGCTTGTTTACCTGTTTGGGTAGCTAGTTTTTCAGCATTTTCTTTGGCGCTTGTTTCTGATGTATCTCATTCCCAACATATTTTGTCCCCACTAAATCATCGATGCTGCCCATCACAGTCGACCTATGCCTCCTCGCTTGTTCTATTCATAGCGAATGAAGGAGACATATATTTCAAGATTTCTTCACTTGTTGGTCTCATATAAAAGGAGTGGCGTAGTGGCCAGGCACTTTAGTGTCTCACCAACAAGGCAACAAAGCAAGGACGGACGAATGTTTATCTCGTCGATGATGAATCTTGAAGGTACGTTGTACTCCCTCCGTAAACTAATATAAGAGCATTTAGATTACTATTTTTAGTAATCTAAATGTTTTTATATTAGTTTACAGAAGGAGTACTTCGTAGGAAGTGGGAAAAGATATAAAAAACTTTTTTTTTGAATAAGATCAAAACAAATCTAGCTATTTATTTAGTAGGCGCAACATGAAGGCATATCCACCCGCAAAAAAAAACATGAAGGCATATCATTCAGAAATATATCAGATCAGCTACGTACAAAACTGAATTTCGGGTCTCGATTCAGCAAGATCTTTAAAACATAAAAGTCCTGTTTCCTATCTTGCAGGTGGCAGCGAATCAACCTGTGGTTGAGATGGTTAGATGGATAGTGGTATCCCCAACCCATCAGGGTTCAAATCCTGGTGCTCGCATTATTTCTGGATTTATTTCAGGATTTCCGGCGATGTGCTTTCAGTGGGAGGAGACGTTCCCGTCGACGACGAGGCGCCTACGGTGACTTCGTAAATCTCAAGATGATGTGCCGGCTCAGTCTTTCGCAGGTGCTCATAGGGGTAGAGTGTGCGTGTGTACGTTCATAGGGGTGAGTATATGCGCGTGTATATGAGCGCTTATGTCTGTACTGATGCTCAAAAAAAAAAAATCTTGCAGGTGGCCTCATTCAACGTAGATGGGACATGTATTTTATTGGCATAGATTCCAACTTCAAAACAACCGTCTACCACATGCACCTGTTCAACCCCACGTAAGAAATGAAAACTTGCAGACCATGCATGCTGCTCTGAGTTCTTCAACCCAAATAAATCAGAGTGATAAAATTGACATACATCTTTATTAAAATATTTTTGATAACTGAAAAATGAATTTGTCTCAACTTCTACATCATAGGACACACATAACCGTAATTTTATTCTAAAAATAAAAGCCATCCTCTCTTAACTGGTCGATTTCATTCAAGGAGACAAACTTCTAGTACCTTATTTGTAGCCTATTGGTTTGGCCGTAAATTTTGCTACGGTGTCTTCATGTTTACATGTAACCAACTTTGTTGTAGAGTCTACTCATTTGTGGCGTGCCTACAACTTCATATCCAACCCAACTGTAGCGGCCGCTCGCTAGGTGTTGGAAATATGACATGTATTACAATTAATATAATTCCGAATTTATGTGAGACTGATGACAAGGACATATCTAACAGATTTATACATGCAATCACGTAGATGAAATCTAGCAGAGTAAATGAAATCGACATGGACTGAAGTCCCATAACAAGATCACATAAATATAACCGATCACAAAGGATATCTTACAGCGGGGTTGATGATGAGATCGCAGTGAAGACGGGGATGTCGATGGAGAGTTGATGATGAACTGATCGCAGTGCAGATGGACGTAGTCGAAGAAGATTGAGCAGCCGTGCGGATGCACTGCCCAGAAATTTATCGCCCGGCTACCCGTGCAGGTCACCGATGCCGGGGAAAGTCTGGAGACTACTGCTCTCCTCGCCCTGCTGCACGGCAAGGAGAGGATCGGCGAAGGTCGACGGCGGCGGCGCAGATGAGAACGGGTTAGGGTTGTGTTTTGTTCGAGAGTCTCTGGCGAGAAGGACGTCTCCCTCTTATAGACTCGGATGGATAAACCCCACGCAGCACGATCTGCCTATATCCTAGGATCCGCCCCCCTGGGATATCTCCATCATGAACGAACCTGTAACCGCACGCAAACGTGCGAGTCTATCCTCGGTTCGTGCGTGAGACAGACGCGGGTGGATAAGAGTAAAAACTGCACGATAAAAATAACAAAAAATGCATTTTATTAGGCCACGGTCGCGCTCGCCTCGCCAAAGCCCAAAGTCACAAGTCACAAGTCATGCGTAATTAAACGCGAATAAATGCGAGCGAGTGCGCGTGCGTGTGCGCGCGTGTGGTGTACACTTGCATCTTTAGTCATCCCAATGAATGGAACCATGAGAGGCCCCCTTATAAGCAGGTAAAACTCCTGCTCCCTTAGCGATGTGGGACTAAACTCCCACATGGCTGTCCACCCCCTTGACTTCTCTCCAAATCTGAAAATAATTTGGGCCCAATCTCTGTATAAAGCCAATTAATTCCAACAATCCCGACCAAGAAGTCAATGTCTGCAATTTGTTCTCATCTGGCTTTTATATACCAGTTTTAAAAGTATAGACCCGTCTCGGGTTGAACTATACCTAGCACTCCATGATCCACTCCTCTTACAACTAGGCAATGGACACTGCCTTGAATTGCCAGTCTTGTGTAGAAGAGATTCACCTGAAGGCATCACTGATACTAGGCCGCCTTGATCCACGCCTAAGGTTTGGAGCGTTACGGTCGTGCTCCCTAGTCCTTTAGTGAGCTCATTAGAGATCACCCAAATCTCATGTACTGCGACCTCACAGCTAAGCTCACATAGGTGTGTTCTTTCAAGAATACCCTGCAGGACGGTATCTTTCCGAAGTGTTTCGGCATTAGAACATATTAAGACAGAAGTCAGCCTCCCATGCAGTACTTAGAGTACTCATCTTAGCGGGAAATGGAAGATACATATGTACTCTCTCCTGTTGCTCCAACAACTTGTTTTTCCCTTTTCCTAATTCACGGGATCTCCGATCACATAGGCCGGGTTTCTGTAGTTGTGCAACTCAGGTGGGTCTGAAGCCCATTTCCCTTGATGCTCCATCTATCACTGAACGTGATAGCCCCTTTGTAAAGGGATCTGCCAGGTTTTTGGTAGTGTTAATATAATCAACGGTGATCACTCCTTTACGTCTCAAATTCCTGACGGATTTGATGCGCCGTTTCACATGTCTTGATGACTTCAGATTGTCCTTCGAACTCTTGACCTTAGTGATCACGGTTTGGTTATCACAGTTCAGAAGGATTGCCGAAATTGGTTTTTCAACCATTGGCAAATCACTCAAGAGTTCACGCAGCCACTCTGCCTCAATAGTGGCTGAGTCAAGTGCTACAAGTTCAGCCTCCATAGTAGACCTCGTCAAGATAGTTTGCTTGCGAGACCTCCAAGAGATTGCAGCACCGCCAAAAGTAAATATATATACACTAGTGGCTTTGATGTCATCTGCATTTGAGATACAGTTAGCATCACTATACCCTTCTGGTACATCAGGGTACCCTGTATAGTGGAGCCTATACGTTGTGGTTCCTCTCAAATACCTCATTACTCGTTCCAGTGCAATCCAGTGATCATTTCCCGGATTTGAATTAAACCGGCTCAATTTGCTAACCGCAAATGAAATGTCAGGTCTAGTTGCAGCAGCAAGGTACATGAGAGAACCAACTATTTGGGAGTATTTTAGTTGCTCGACCCCTTGTCCTCTGTTCTTACGAAGCTTTAGACTTGGGTCATAGGGAGTTGGAGATGTTCTAGAGTCCTCAAAACCAAACCGACTCAGGATTTTCTCCACATAATGAGATTGACTTAATGTAATCCCATTCTCATTCATTTGCAGCTTTATGTTTAAAATAACATACGCCTCTCCCAAATCTTTCATATCAATGTTTTGAGACAGAAAGGATTTAACATCATTTATAACATCCATATCGGTCCCAAAAATTAATATGTCATCAACGTATAAGCATAATATTACACCCTTGGCCTCACCATATTTATAGTACACACATTTGTCTCCTTCATTCACCACAAAGCCTGCCGAAGTGAGAGTTTTGTCAAATTTTTCATGCCACTGCTTCGGCGCCTGCTTGAGGCCATAGAGTGATTTCTTCAATCTACACACCATGTTCTCTTGCCCGGTTGCTACAAAACCATCAGGTTGCTGCATATAAATTTCCTCATCAAGCTCTCCATTTAGGAAAGCCGTCTTCACATCCATTTGATGGATTAGGAATTTATAAGATGCTGCTAGAGCAATCAGCACCCGAATTGTAGTCATCCTAGCAACAGGCGAGTATGTACCAAAGAAATCCTCACCTTCCTTTTGGGTAAAACCCTTGGCCACGAGTCTAGCCTTATACTTTTCAATGGTACCATCAGGTCTTAACTTCCTTTTAAATATCCATTTGCAACCAATAGGTTTACAACCCATCGGTCGTGGACAGATTTCCCATGTTCCGTTAGTGAGAATGGAATCCATTTCACTTTGGACTGCCTCCTTCCAATCATCAGCATCTAGGGATGCACATGCTTCAGAGAGAGTTCTGGGAACATCATCCACGAGGTACACAGCGAAGTCATCTCCAAAGGACCTTTTAGTCTGTTGTCTCTTGCTCCTTCTGGGAGCTACTTCGCTATCATCCTCCTCAGTTGGATTATACGGAGTTACAAAAGGAGTACTTTCCGGTTCAGGCTCGGGTTCAAATTCTCTTTGTATAGTTGGTTGACTAGTGGATGCTCTATTTTCCTTCATTGGAAAGATGTTCTCAAAGAAGGTAGCGTCTCGAGATTCTATCACAGTGTTAGTGTGCACATCAGAAAACTCGGACTTGACTACCAAGAACCTATAAGCGTTGCTATTATGTGCGTAACCTAGAAAGATACAATGAATAGTCTTAGGTCCCAATTTTCGTTTCTTGCATACAGGTACATTAACCTTGGCTAAACAGCCCCAAGCACGTAAGAAACACAGAGTTGGTTTGTGTCCTTTCCATCCTTCATGTGGAGTTGTATCTCCTTTTGATGAAGGAACTCTGTTGAGAACATAACATGCAGCCAACGCAGCCTCTCCCCACCATGACTTAGCTAAACCGGCACTGTCCAACATGGCATTTACCAAGTCCGTAAGTGTTCGGTTTTTGCGTTCAGCTACTCCTTTTGATTGGGGCGAGTAGGGAGGGGTTACCTCATGGATAATTCCATGCTCCGCATAAAATTCAGCAAATTCATGTGAGACATACTCTCCCCCTCTGTCAGACCTTAAGCGTTTGATCTTCTTCTCTAATTGGTTTTCTACCTCAGCTTTGTAGATCTTAAAGTAGTTCAACGCCTCATCTTTTGTTTTTACTAGATAAATATGACACCACTTAGTCGCATCATCTATCAATGTCATCATATATCTTTTCCCTGCCTTAGTCAAAACTCCATTCATCTCAGACAAATCTGAATGGATTAAATCAAGAGGTGAGAGGCTTTTCTCCCCAATAGGTTTAAACGGTTTTCGGGGTTGCTTTGCTTGCACACAAGCCTGACACTTAGATCCACGGACTATGGAGACATTCGGAATTAAATTAAGCTTGCATAACCGAACAATGCGATCAAAATTTATATGACATAAACGAGAGTGCCAAACAGCAACATCTCCAACATTTATTCCAGAATGTGAAGAACAAGATAAATTGTTTACGACATTACAGTCGTCTAGAATAGAAAGGCGGAACAAGCCTCCGCTGTTATAGCCTTTTCCAATAAACAAACAAAATTTCGAAATAACAAACTTATTCGACTCAAACACCAGCTTGTAGCCATCACGGCACAGCAGTGAACCAGAAAGCAGGTTCCTATTTATTCCTGGGACATGCCGGACGTTCTTCATCGACAAAGTCTTCCCCGAGGTAAGCCTCAGGTCAACTCTACCGGTTCCATGAACGGTTGCCCTTGTTTCGTTCCCCATCACGATGGTGGAACCGCTGCAAGCCTGATAAGAAGAAAACAAGTTGTAGTCGGCACAAACATGCACATTAGCTCCAGTATCTATCCACCAATCAGTGGATTGACATGCAAGAAGGACACTAGGGACATACCTAGATCCTCCACCTGCCTCGCTAACGACAACATTCGCAGATGGCTGGCCTCCTTCCTTCCTGCCTTTGCGCATGCGGCACTTCCTGGCTATGTGCCCTGGCTCAGCACACACGAAGCAGTTGAAGTCACCCTTTTCTTTCTTCTTCTTCTTAAAGCCGGTGGTTTGTTTTGCCTTCCCTTTGTTCTTGTAATTCTTTGCACCGGAACTGCCAGCCCCACTTTGCACGACATTGGCATTCAGAACCGGCTGGGGAGGAACTTTTTCCGCATCTTTCGCTCTGGCCTTTTCCTCAACATCAAGAGTGGCGATGAGACTTTCCACGGTCATCACCTCCCTCTTGTGTTTGAGAGTGGTGGCAAAGCTCCTCCAAGATGGAGGTAACTTGGCAATAATGCCCCCCACCACAAACTTGTCAGGTAGAACGACTCCAAAACCAGCGAGTTCCCCCACCAGGAGCTGGATCTCATGGGCTTGTGTCACAACCGAATTATTATCGGCCATCTTAAAATCGTGATACAGCTCATTAACATACAGTTCACGCCCAGCATCTGACTCTCCATATTTCCTGTCGAGCGCTTCCCAAACAAGGGCAGGACTAGCAAAGTTCATATATATGTCACAAAGCTGATCGGTCATGAGGAAGAGAAGACAGCCCATGGCCGTGTCTGAAGACACCTCAAAATCACGCTGTTGTTCCTGCGTGAGTGGCCTCTCAACGGTGGGTGAAATCACCCACCACAAGTTCATGCTCATAAGCCAGAACTTCACACGGGTCTGCCATCTTTTGAAGTTCTCACCCCCAAACCTCTCAGGTTTCATCACATCGCTTGGTCCAGCCATTGCACAGTAATAAAGTTTCTGGACCGTTGGAAATATGGCAGGTATTACAATTAATATAATTCCAAATTTATGTGAGACTGATGACAAGGACATATCTAACAGATTTATACATGCAATCACGTAGATGAAATCTAGCAGAGTAAATGAAATCGACATGGACTGAAGTCCCATAACAAGATCACATAAATATAACCGATCACAAAGGATATCTTACAGCGGGGTTGATGATGAGATCGCAGTGAAGACAGGGATGTTGATGGAGAGTTGATGATGAACTGATCGCAGTGCAGACGGACGTAGTCGAAGAAGATTGAGCAGCCGTGCGGATGCACTGCCCAGAAACTTTATCGCCCGGCTACCCGTGCAGGTCACCGATGCCGGGGAAAGTTTGGAGACTACTGCTCTCCTCGCCCTGCTGCACAGCAGGGAGAGGATCGGCGAAGGTCGATGGTGGCGGCGCAGATGAGAACGGGTTAGGGTTGTGTTTTGTTCGAGAGTCTCTGGCGAGAAGGACGTCTCCCTCTTATAGACTCGGATGGATAAACCCCACGCAACACGATCTGCCTATATCCTAGGATCCGCCCCCTGGGATATCTCCATCACGAACGAACCTGTAACCGCACGCAAACGTGCGTGTCTATCCTCGGTTCGTGCGTGTGACAGACGCGGGTGGATAAGAGTAAAAACTTCGCGATAAAAATAACAAAAAATGCATTTTATTAGGCCACGGTCGCGCTCGCCTCGCCAAAGCCCAAAGTCACAAGTCACGCGTAATTAAACGTGAATAAATGCGAAATGCGAGCGAGCGAGCGCGCGCGTGTGTGCGCGTGTGGTGTACACTTGCATCTTTAGTCATCTCAATCAATGGAACCATGAGAGGCCCCCTTATAAGCAGGTAAAACTCCTGCTCCCTTAGTGATGTGGGACTAAACTCCCACATGGCTGTCCACCCCCTTGACTTCTCTCCAAATATGAAATTAATTTGGGCCCAATCTCTGTATAAAGCCCATTAATTCCAACAATCCCCACCAAGAAGTCAAGGTCTGCCATTTGTTCTCATCTGGCTTTTATATACCAGTTTTAAAAGTACAGACCCGTCTCGGGTTGAACTATACCTAGCACTCCATGACCCACTCCTCTTACAACTAGGCAATGGACACTGCCTTGAATTGCTAGTCTTGTGTAGAAGAGATTCACCTGAAGGCATCACTGATACTAGGCCGCCTTCATCCACGCCTAAGGTTTGGAGCGTTACGGTCGTGCTCCCTAGTCCTTTAGTGAGCTCATTAGAGATCACCCAAATCTCATGTACTGCGACCTCACAGCTAAGCTCACATAGGTGTGTTCTTTCAAGAATACCCTGCAGGACGGTATCTTTTCGAAGTGTTTCGGCATTAGAACATATTAAGACAGAAGTCAGCCTCCCATGCAGTACTTAGAGTACTCATCTCAGCGGGAAATGGAAGATACATATGTACTCTCTCCTGTTGCTCCAACAACTTGTTTTTCCCTTTTCCTAATTCACGGGATCTCCGATCACATAGGCCGGGTTTCTGTAGTTGTGCAACTCAGGTGGGTCTGAAGCCCATTTCCCTTGATGCTCCATCTATCACTGAACGTGATAGCCCCTTTGTAAAGGGATCCGCCAGGTTTTTGGTAGTGTTAATATAATCAACGGCGATCACTCCTTTACGTCTCAAATTCCTGACGGATTTGATGCGCCGTTTCACATGTCTTGATGACTTCAGATTGTCCTTCGAACTTTTAACCTTAGTGATCACGGTTTGGTTATCACAGTTCAGAAGGATTGCCGGAATTGGTTTTTCAACCATTGGCAAATCACTCAAGAGTTCACGCAGCCACTCTGCCTCAACAGTGGCTGAGTCAAGTGCTACAAGTTCAGCCTCCATAGTAGACCTCGTCAAGATAGTTTGCTTGCGAGACCTCCAAGAGATTGCAGCACCGCCAAAAGTAAATATATATCCACTAGTGGATTTGATGTCATCTGCATCTGAGATCCAGTTAGCATCACTATACCCTTCTGGTACATCAGGGTACCCTGTATAGTGGAGCCTATACGTTGTGGTTCCTCTCAAATACCTCATTACTCGTTCCAGTGCAATCCAGTGATCATTTCCCGGATTTGAATTAAACCGGCTCAATTTGCTAACCGCAAATGAAATGTTAGGTCTAGTTGCAGCAGCAAGGTACATGAGAGAACCAACTATTTGGGAGTATTTTAGTTGCTCGACCCCTTGTCCTCTGTTCTTACGAAGCTTTAGACTTGGGTCATAGGGAGTTGGAGATGTTCTAGAGTCCTCAAAACCAAACCGACTCAGGATTTTCTCCACATAATGAGACTAACTTAATGTAATCCCATTCTCATTCATTTGCAGCTTTATGTTTAAAATAACATCCGCCTCTCCCAAATCTTTCATATCAAAGTTTTGAGACAGAAAGGATTTAACATCATTTATAACATCCATATCGGTCCCAAAAATTAATATGTCATCAACGTATAAGCATAAGATTACACCCTTACCCCCACCATATTTATAGTACACACATTTGTCTCCTTCATTCACCACAAAGCCTGCCGAAGTGAGAGTTTTGTAAAATTTTTCATGCCACTGCTTCGGCGCCTGCTTGAGGCCATAGAGTGATTTCTTCAATCTACACACCATGTTCTCTTGCCCGGTTGCTACAAAACCATCAGGTTGCTGCATATAAATTTCCTCATCAAGCTCTCCATTTAGGAAAGCCGTCTTCACATCCATTTGATGGATTAGGAATTTATAAGATGCTGCTAGAGCAATCAGCACCCGAATTGTAGTCATCCTAGCAACAGGCGAGTATGTACCAAAGAAATCCTCACCTTCCTTTTGGGTAAAACCCTTGGCCACGAGTCTAGCCTTATACTTTTCAATGGTACCATCAGGTCTTAACTTCCTTTTAAATATCCATTTGCAACCAATAGGTTTACAACCCATCGGTCGTGGACAGATTTCCCATGTTCCGTTAGTGAGAATGGAATCCATTTCACTTTGGACTGCCTCCTTCCAATCATCAGCATCTAGGGATGCATATGCTTCAGAGAGAGTTCTGGGAACATCATCCACGAGGTACACGGCGAAGTCATCTCCAAAGGACCTTTTAGTCTGTTGTCTCTTGCTCCTTCTGGGAGCTACTTCGCTATCATCCTCCTCAGTTGGATTATACGGAGTTACAAAAGGAGTACTTTCCGGTTCAGGCTCGGGTTCAAATTCTCTTTGTATAGTTGGCTGACTAGTCGATGCTCTATTTTCCTTCATTGGAAAGATGTTCTCAAAGAAGGTAGCGTCTCGAGATTCCATCACAGTGTTAGTGTGCACATCAGAAAACTCGGACTTGACTACCAAGAACCTATAAGCGTTGCTATTATGTGCATAACCTAGAAAGATACAATCAACAGTCTTAGGTCCCAATTTTCGTTTCTTGCATACATGTACATTAACCTTGGCTAAACAGCCCCAAGCACGTAAGAAACGCAGAGTTGGTTTGTGTCCTTTCCATCCTTCATGTGGAGTTGTATCTCCTTTTGATGAAGGAACTCTGTTGAGAACATAACATGCAGCCAACGCAGCCTCTCCCCACCATGACTTAGCTAAACCGGCACTGTCCAACATGGCATTTACCAAGTCCGTAAGTGTTTGGTTTTTGCGTTCAGCCACTCCATTTGATTGGGGCGAGTAGGGAGGGGTTACCTCATGGATAATTCCATGCTCCGCACAAAATTCAGCAAACTCATGTGAGACATACTCTCCCCCTCTGTCAGACCTTAAGCGTTTCATCTTCTTCTCTAATTGGTTTTCTACCTCAGCTTTGTAGATCTTAAAGCAGTTCAACGCCTCATCTTTCGTTTTTACTAGATAAATATGACACCACTTAGTCGCATCATCTATCAATGTCATCATATATCTTTTCCCTGCCTTAGTCAAAACTCCATTCATCTCACACTAATCTGAATGGATTAAATCTAGAGGTGAAAGGCTTTTCTCCCCAATAGGTTCAAACGGTTTTCGGGGTTTCTTTGCTTGCACACAAGCCTGACACTTAGATCCACGAACTATGGAGACATTCGGAATTAAATTAAGCTTGCATAACCGAACAATGCGATCAAAATTTATATGACATAAACGCGAGTGCCAAACAGCAACATCTCTAACATTTATTCCAGAATGTGAAGAACAAGATAAACTGTTTACGACATTACAGTCGTCTAGAATAGAAAGGCGGAACAAGCCTCCGCTGTTATAGCCTTTTCCAATAAACAAACCAACTTTCGAAATAATGCCCCCCACCACAAACTTGTCAGGCAGAACGACTCCAAAACCAGCGAGTTCCCCCACCAGGAGCTGGATCTCATGGGCTTGTGTCACAACCGAATTATTATCGGCCATCTTAAAATCGTGATACAGCTCATTAACATACAGTTCACGCCCAGCATCTGACTCTCCATATTTCCTGTCGAGCGCTTCCCAAACAAGGGCAGGACTAGCAAAGTTCATATATATGTCACAAAGCTGATCGGTCATGAGGGAGAGAAGACAACCCATGGCCATGTCTGAAGACACCTCAAAATCACGCTGTTGTTCCTGCGTGAGTGGCCTCTAGACGGTGGGTGAAATCGCCCACCACAAGTTCATGCTCATAAGCCAGAACTTCACATGGGTTTGCCATCTTTTGAAGTTCTCACCCCCAAACCTCTCAGGTTTCATCACATCGCTTGGTCCAGCCATTGCACAGTAATAAAGTTTCTGGACTGCTGGAAATATGGCAGGTATTACAATTAATATAATTCCAAATTTATGTGAGACCGATGACAAGGACATATCTAACAGATTTATACATGCAATCACGTAGATGAAATCTAGCAGAGTAAATGAAATCGGCATGGACTGAAGTCCCATAACAAGATCACATAAATATAACCGATCACAAAGGATATCTTACAGCGGGGTTGATGATGAGCTCGCAGTGAAGACGGTGATTTCGATGGAGAGTTGATGATGAACTAATCGCAGTGCAGACGGACGTAGTCAAAGAAGATTGAGCAGCCGTGCGGATGCACTGCCTAGAAACTTGATCGCCCGGCTACCCGTGCTGGTCACCGATGCCGGGGAAAGTCCGGAGACTACTGCTCTCCTCGCCCTGCTGCACGACAGGGAGAGGATCGGCGAAGGTCGACGGCGGCGGCGCAGATGAGAACGGGTTAGGGTTGTGTTTTGTTCGAAAGTCTCTGGCGAGAAGGACGTCTCCCTCTTATAGACTTGGATGGATAAACCCCACGCAGCACGATCTGCCTATATCCTAGGATCCGCCCCCTGGGATATCTCCATCACGAACGAACTTGTAACCGCACGCAAACGTGCGAGTCTATCCTCGGTTCGTGCGTGAGACAGACGCGGGTGGATAAGAGTAAAAAATGCGTGATAAAAATAATAAAAAATGCATTTTATTAGGCCACGGTCGCGCTCACCTCGCCAAAGCCCATAGTCACAAGTCACACGTAATTAAACGCGAATAAATGCGAAATGCGAGCGAGCGCGTGCGCGTGTGTGCGCGTGTGGTGTACACTTGCATCTTTAGTCATCCCAATCAATGGAACCATGAGAGGCCCCCTTATAAGCAGGTAAAACTCCTGCTCCCTTAGCGATGTGGGACTAAACTCCCACATGGTTGTCCACCCCCTTGACTTCTCTCCAAATCTGAAATTAATTTGAGCCCAATCTCTATATAAAGCCCATTAATTCCAACAATCCCCACCAAGAAGTCAAGGTCTGCAATTTGTTCTCATCTGGCTTTTATATACCAGTTTTAAAAGTATAGACCCATCTTGGGTTGAACTATACCTAGCACTCCATGATCCACTCGTCTTACAACTAGGCAATGGACACTGCCTTGAATTGCCAGTCTTGTGTAGAAGAGATTCACCTGAAGGCATCACTGATACTAGGCCGCCTTGATCCACGCCTAAGGTTTGGAGCGTTACGGTCGTGCTCCCTAGTCCTTTAGTGAGCTCATTAGAGATCAACCAAATCTCATGTACTGCGACCTCACAGCTAAGCTCACATAGGTGTGTTCTTTCAAGAATACCCTACAGAACAGTATCTTTCCGAAGTGTTTCGGCATTAGAACATATTAAGACAGAAGTCAGCCTCCCATGCAGTACTTAGAGTACTCATCTCAGCGGGAAATGGAAGATACATATGTACTCTCTCCTGTTGCTCCAACAACTTGTTTTTCCCTTTTCCTAATTCACGGGATCTCCGATCACATAGGCCGGGTTTCTGTAGTTGTGCAACTCAGGTGGGTCTCAAGCCCATTTCCCTTGATGCTCCATCTATCACTGAACGTGATAGCCCCTTTGTAAAGGGATCCGCCAGGTTTTTGGTAGTGTTAATATAATCAACGGCGATCACTCCTTTACGTCTCAAATTCCTGATGGATTTGATGCGCCGTTTCACATGTCTTGATGACTTCAGATTGTCCTTCGAACTTTTAACCTTAGTGATCACGGTTTGGTTATCACAGTTCAGAAGGATTGCCGGAATTGGTTTTTCAACCATTGGCAAATCACTCAAGAGTGCACGCAGCCACTCTGCCTCAACAGTGGCTAAGTCAAGTGCTACAAGTTCAGCCTCCATAGTAGACCTCGTCAAGATAGTTTGCTTGCGAGACCTCCAAGAGATTGCAGCACCGCCAAAAGTAAATATATATCCACTCGTGGCTTTGATGTCATCTGCATCTGAGATCCAGTTAGCATCACTATACCCTTCTGGTACATCAGGGTACCCTGTATAGTGGAGCCTATACGTTGTGGTTCCTCTCAAATACCTCATTACTCGTTCCAGTGCAATCCAGTGATCATTTCCCGGATTTAAATTAAACCGGCTCAATTTGCTAACCGCAAATGAAATGTCAGGTCTAGTTGCAGCAGCAAGGTACATGAGAGAACCAACTATTTGGGAGTATTTTAGTTGCTCGACCCCTTGTCCTCTGTTCTTACGAAGCTTTAGACTTGGGTCATAGGGAGTTGGAGATGTTCTAGAGTCCTCAAAACCAAACCGACTCAGGATTTTCTCCACATAATGAGACTGACTTAATGTAATCCCATTCTCATTCATTTGCAGCTTTATCTTTAAAATAACATCCGCCTCTCCCAAATCTTTCATATCAAAGTTTTGAGACAGAAAGGATTTAACATCATTTATAACATCCATATCGGTCCCAAAAATTAATATGTCATCAACGTATAAGCATAAGATTACACCCTTACCCCCACCATATTTATAGTACACACATTTGTCTCCTTCATTCACCACAAAGCCTGCCGAAGTGAGAGTTTTGTCAAATTTTTCATGCCACTACTTCGGTGCCTGCTTGAGGCCATAGAGTGATTTCTTCAATCTACACACCATGTTCTCTTGCCCGGTTGCTACAAAACCATCAGGTTGCTCCATATAAATTTCCTCATCAAGCTCTCCATTTAGGAAAGCCGTCTTCACATCCATTTGATGGATTAGGAATTTATAAGATGCTGCTAGATTAATCAGCAGCCGAATTGTAGTCATCCTAGCAACAGGCGAGTATGTATCAAGGAAATCCTCACCTTCCTTTTGGGTAAAACCCTTGGCCACGAGTCTAGCCTTATACTTTTCAATGGTACCATCAGGTCTTAACTTCCTTTTAAATATCTATTTGCAACCAATAGGTTTACAACCCATCGGTCATGGACAGATTTCCCATGTTCCGTTAGTGAGAATGGAATCCATTTCACTTTGGACTGCCTCCTTCCAATCATCAGCATCTAGGGATGCATATGCTTCAGAGAGAGTTCTGGGAACATCATCCACGAGGTACACGGCGAAGTCATCTCCACAGGACCTTTTAGTCCGTTGTCTCTTGATCCTTCTGGGAGCTACTTCGCTATCATCCTCCTCAGTTGGATTATACGGAGTTACAAAAGGAGTACTTTCCGGTTCAGGATCGGGTTCAAATTCTCTTTGTATAGTTGGTTGACTAGTGGATGCTCTATTTTCCTTCATTGGAAAGATGTTCTCAAAGAAGGTAGCGTCTCGAGATTCTATCACAGTGTTAGTGTGCACATCAGAAAACTCGGACTTGACTACCATGAACATTTAAACGTTGCAATTATGTGCGTAACCTAGAAAGATACAATCAACAGTCTTAGGTCCCAATTTTCGTTTCTTGCATACAGGTACACTAACCTTGGCTAAACAGCCCCAAGCACGTAAGAAACGTAGAGTTGGTTTCTGTCCTTTCCATCCTTCATGTGGAGTTGTATCTCCTTTTGATGAAGGAACTCTGTTGAGAACATAACATGCAGCCAACGCAGCCTCTCCCCACCATGACTTAGCTAAACAGGCACTGTCCAACATGGCATTTACCAAGTCCGTAAGTGTTTGGTTTTTGCGTTCAGCCACTCCATTTGATTGGGGCGAGTAGGGAGGGGTTACCTCACGGATAATTCCATGCTCCACACAAAATTCAGCAAACTCATGTGAGACATACTCTCCCCCTCTGTCAGACCTTAAGCGTTTCATCTTCTTCTCTAATTGGTTTTCTACCTCAGCATTGTAGATCTTAAAGCAGTTCAACGCCTCATCTTTCGTTTTTACTAGATAAATATGACACCACTTAGTCGCACCATCTATCAATGTCATCATATATCTTTTCTCTGCCTTAGTCAAAACTCCATTCATCTCACACAAATCTAAATGGATTAAATCTAGAGGTGAAAGGCTTTTCTCCCCAATAGGTTTATACGGTTTTCGGGGTTGCTTTGCTTGCACACAAGCGTCAAACTTAGATCCACGGACTATGGAGACATTCGGAATTAAATTAAGCTTGCATAACCGAACAATGTGATCAAAATTTATATGACATAAACGAGAGTGCCAGACAGCAACATCTCCAACATTTATTCCAGAATGTGAAGAACAAGATAAATTGTTTACGACATTACAGTCGTCTAGAATAGAAAGGCGGAACAAGCCTCCGCTGTTATAGCCTTTTCCAATAAACAAACCAAATTTCGAAATAACAAACTTATTCGACTCAAACACCAGCTTGTAGCCATCATGGCATAGTAGTGAACCAGAAAGCAGGTCCTATTTATTCCTGGGACATGTCGGACGTTCTTCAGCGACAAAGTCTTCCCCGAGGTAAGCCTCAGGTCAACTCTACCTGTTCCACGAACGGTTGCCCTTGTTTCGTTCCCCATCACGATGGTGGAACCGCTGCAAGCCTGAGAAGAAGAAAACAAGTTGTAGTCAGCACAAACATGCACATTAGCTCTAGTATCTATCCACCAATCAGTGGATTGACATGCAAGAAGGACACTAGGGACATACCTAGATCCTCCACCTGCCTCGCTAACGACAACATTCGCAGATGGCTGGCCTCCTTCCTTCCTTCCTTTGCGCATGCGGCACTTCCTGGCTATGTGCCCTGGCTCACCACACACGAAGCAGTTGAAGTCACCCTTTTCTTTCTTCTTCTTAAAGCCGGTGGTTTGTTTTGCCTTCCCTTTGTTCTTGTAATTCTTTGCACCGGAACTGCCAGCCCCACTTTGCACGACATTGGCATTCAGAACCGGCTGGGGAGGAACTTTTTCCACATCTTTTGCTTTGGCCTTTTCCTCAACATCAAGAGTGGCGATGAGACTTTCCACGGTCATCACCTCCCTCTTGTGTTTGAGAGTGGTGGCAAAGCTCCTCCAAGATGGAGGTAACTTGGCAATAATGCCCCCACCACAAACTTGTCAGGCAGAACGACTCCAAAACCAGCGAGTTCCCCCAACCAGGAGCTGGATCTCATGGGCTTGTGTCACAGCCGAATTATTATCGGCCATCTTAAAATCGTGATACAGCTCATTAACATACAGTTCACGCCCAGCATCCGACTCTCCATATTTCCTGTCGAGCGCTTCCCAAACAAGGGCAGGACTAGCAAAGTTCATATATATGTCACAAAGCTGATCGGTCATGAGGGAGAGAAGACAGCCCTTGGCCGTGTCTGAAGACACCTCCAAATCACGCTGTTGTTCCTGCGTGAGTGGCCTCTCAACGGTGGGTGAAATCACCCACCACAAGTTCATGCTCATAAGCCAGCACTTCACACGGGTCTGCCATCTTTTGAAGTTCTCACCCCCAAACCTCTCAGGTTTCATCACATCGCTTGGTCCAGCCATTGCACAGTAATAAACTTTCTGGACTATTGGAAATATGGCAGGTATTACAATTAATATAATTCCGAATTTATGTGAGACTGATGACAAGGACATATCTAACAGATTATACATGCAATCACGTAGATGAAATCTAGCAGAGTAAATGAAATCGACATGGACTGAAGTCCCATAACAAGATCACATAAATATAACCGATCACAAAGGATATCTTACAGCGGGGTTGATGATGAGATCGCAGTGAAGACGGGGATGTCGATGGAGAGTTGATGATGAACTGATCGCAGTGCAGACGGACGCAATCGAAGAAGATTGAGCAGCCATGTGGATGCACTGCCCAGAAACTTTATCGCCCGGCTACCCGTGCAGGTCACCGATGCCGGGGAAAGTCCGGAGACTACTGCTCTCCTCGCCCTGCTGCACGACAAGGAGAGGATCGGCGAAGGTCGACGGCGGCGGCGCATATGAGAACGGGTTAGGGTTGTGTTTTGTTCGAGAGTCTCTGGCGAGAAGGACGTCTCCCTCTTATAGACTTTGTGTGTATTTTATTTAATGCTAGAAAAATGTTTTATATTAGAATTTGTGTGTATTTTATTTAATGCTAGAAAAATGTTCATGTCGTAGAAAATCTTTTTCTGAAAATTTTGATATATAATATGCCTATATAAAGTTTTATTTTATTTTCGTTTTTCAGTTTATCGCATTCTGTTTTAAAAAAACTGTGCGCGCGCCTGAAACTAACTGTCGCCTAGGTACGCATCATAGTACCAGCGAGTGCCTTTTTTTTTCTTTATCCTATATGTGCCAGGCCCAGCCAGCCTTTTCAGTTTTTTTTTCTTTTTTTTTCTTAGCCTGAATTTTCCAAAAAAAAAACTGTACCGCGCACGCTGCGGCCGGCCGAAGCCCTTTAGGCCCATCCGTGTATTTTCTTCTCTGTTTCATATATTTTCGTTTACGTTTAGCTCCACATTGCCTAACCTTTGACCTTTAAATCTTTTTTCCACCAATAAATATAGACCCATAGAGCCTCGGAAAATCATCCGATTCGGGTTAAATCAATATTTTGGTTTGACTAGATTCATTTAAGAAAAATATATTTCTACTCTCCAGCGCGACTTCTAGAAATTTTCTCTTCTTTCCAAAGTCATCTTTTGTCTGCCTTATAAAGGTATATCTCTTTGTTTTTTTTTCTTCTTATACTTTCGTAGTTTATTTTTTTAGACTAATACGATAAAATAATTATATTATCAATTAGTCTACGTATTTATACATTAGACCCTGGCCTGTATCTATTTTTTTTCTTCCGTAAAACAACTTGGCCTTGATTTTTCAAATAGCCATAACTTTTTACTCGTTAGTCCAAATCCAACGAAACCAACACCCACTTCTTCGTTATGATGTCCTCTATCCAGTAATCCAATCCAAACATGTTTTTGAAAATTTTAAAATTTGAATTAGATCAGATTTGAATTCAAACTTCTTTTGATCATATCTGTTTATCCGTAACTCCGTTTGAGTTGATTCTTTTTGCAAATCGAAGCTCTTGACCTAAACATTCTAATAAGGCCAAATTCACATAATTTTGGTACTGTTAGAAATTGTTTTATGTTGCAAGAGTTATTTGCTTGGTTTTGATGTTTCCGAATCGTCTTCTTCGATCTTTCTGATCTTTTGAGTGATTGCTTATGTGTGGTTACTATTGCTTGCTTACGATAGATTGACCGGAGTGTGACGAGTAGAGCTATCAAGAGTTTTGAGTGCGAATCATCTTCATCAACATTGCAGGCAAGTTCACACTTTGATCATATCCCCTTCCATACCCAGTTTTTTTTTGCATTAGATCAATCTTCACACATTGCATGATTAGGATCTAATTAAACTGTGGGATGGGAAGTAGTCGAGGTAGTACCTATTGCCCTGTTATATCAAACCCTTGGGAGTTACTTCTGCGCGTTGCTTATATTGCCATGCTATGCTAGTAGACGTGGATTGGGTGAGTGATATCCATGACAGATGTGAGATTGTTAATTAATGGTTTATCTAAGGTGGCAACCTAACGCACATCTGGGTGGATTGAGGCACCTGGGGTTTCCAGGACTTGCCTGTTTTTCTTTTGGACCGCCACCCAGGCTCAAAGGGATCATGAGATTATTCATACTAGAAACTTCCGTGTGCAGCCACAAGCCATTATGGGCTCTTGCATAGTTGACTAAGTTGTGCGAACTCTTACAGTGGTAGACTAGCAGATGTAGGGGTTGTAGGTGGTACGGTCTACCCGATCGTAAGGTGCTAGCGCTTCTGAAAGACTATGTCTTGGTCATCCGTCTTCTCAAACACCCTGAAGTGCGAGAAACCAAACGGAGGCGATCGAGTCTTGTGGGGAAAAGTGCGCAAACCTCTGCAGAGTGTATAAACTAATCATGATTAGCCGTGTCCCTGGTTATGGACATCTTGAGTATCTAGTTCTTGGATTATCCTGTTGATCTCATCACGTTACTTTAAAAGAATATTGTTGGGTTTAATGATGTTACTTAATTGGGATTGAGAATGCTGTCAACCATTCTCGATGTTCAACAACCACCATGATAGTTAAATAAATTTATTCCTTTGCAGTAGGGAAAAATTGGCTTTACGCAAAAACCTTATAACCATAGAGCTTTTCCACCAGCCAAATATGCATGTAGTGATAGCCTTTATTCATCATTCTCTATGGTGTGAATTTGCCAGTACATTCAATGTACTGACCCTCTGTGGCTGCAACGTCTCATGTTGCAGGATTATCTTACGACGAGTAAGTGATACGTTAGGGTTACGATTTCTACACTCAACTTTGCCGTTGGTGTTGATGGGAATCCACAACCTTGTTACTTCCGCTATTTTGGATTTGAGGTAATAGTATTTATGTTACTTTTACATGTGATTTACCTCTGTTATAAATCCTTGAGTACTGTGTGTGTCAGCGTACCGATCCAGGGATGACACTTAAGCATAGAGACTTGACCCATTCGGGTCGGGTCGCTACAACGGGATCTCCGATCACATAGGCCGGGTTTCTGTAGTTATGCAACTCAGGTGGGTCTCAAGCCCATTTCCCTTGATGATCCATCTATCACTGAACGTGATAGCCCCTTTGTAAAGGGATCCGCCAGGTTTTTGGTAGTGTTAATATAATCAACGGCGATCACTCCTTTACGTCTCAAATTCCTGACGGATTTGATGCGCCGTTTCACATGTCTTGATGACTTCAGATTGTCCTTTGAACTTTTAAGCTTAGTGATCATGGTTTGGTTATCACAGTTCAGAAGGATTGCCGGAATTGGTTTTTCAACCATTGGCAAATCACTCAAGAGTTCACGCAGCCACTCTGCCTCAACAGTGGCTGAGTCAAGTGCTACAAGTTCAGCCTCCATAGTAGACCTCGTCAAGATAGTTTGCTTGCGAGACCTCCAAGAGATTGCAGCACCGCCAAAAGTAAATATATATCCACTAGTGGCTTTGATCTCATCTGCATCTGAGATCCAGTTAGCATCACTATACCCTTCTAGTACATCAGGGTACCCTGTATAGTGGAGCCTATACGTTGTGGTTCCTCTCAAATACCTCATTACTCGTTCCAGTGCAATCCAGTGATCATTTCCCGGATTTGAATTAAACCGGCTCAATTTGCTAACCGCAAATGAAATGTCAGGTCTAGTTGCAGCAGCAAGGTACATGAGAGAACCAACTATTTGGGAGTATTTTAGTTGCTCGACCCCTTGTCCTCTGTTCTTATGAAGCTTTAGACTTGGGTCATAGGGAGTTGGAGATGTTCTAGAGTCCTCAAAACCAAACCGACTCAGGATTTTCTCCACATAATGAGACTGACTTAATGTAATCCCATTCTCATTCATTTGCAGCTTTATGTTTAAAATAACATCCGCCTCTCCCAAATCTTTCATATCAAAGTTTTGAGACAGAAAGGATTTAACATCATTTATAACATCCATATCGGTCCCAAAAATTAATATGTCATCAATGTATAAGCATAAGATTACACCCTTACCCCCACCATATTTATAGTACACACATTTGTCTCCTTCATTCACCACAAAGCCTGCCGAAGTGAGAGTTTTGTCAAATTTTTCATGCCACTGCTTCGGCGCCTGCTTGAGGCCATAGAGTGATTTCTTCAATCTACACACCATGTTCTCTTGCCCGGTTGCTACAAAACCATCAGGTTGCTGCATATAAATTTCCTCATCAAGCTCTCCATTTAGGAAAGCCGTCTTCACATCCATTTGATGGATTAGGAATTTATAAGATGCTGCTAGAGCAATCAGCACCCGAATTGTAGTCATCCTAGCAACAGGCGAGTATGTACCAAATAAATCCTCACCTTCCTTTTGGGTAAAACCCTTGGCCAAGAGTCTAGCCTTATACTTTTCAATGGTACCATCAGGTCTTAACTTCCTTTTAAATATCCATTTGCAACCAATAGGTTTACAACCCATCGGTCGTGGACAGATTTCCCATGTTCCGTTAGTGAGAATGGAATCCATTTCACTTTGGACTGCCTCCTTCCAATCATCAGCATCTAGGGATGCATATGCTTCAGAGAGAGTTCTGGGAACATCATCCACGAGGTACACGGCGAAGTCATCTCCAAAGGACCTTTTAGTCCATTGTCTCTTGCTCCTTCTAATAGCTACTTCGCTATCATCCTCCTTAGTTGGATTATACGGAGTTACAAAAGGAGTACTTTCTGGTTCAGGCTCGGGTTCAAATTCTCTTCGTATAGTTGGTTGACTAGTGGATGCTCTATTTTCCTTCATTGGAAAGATGTTCTCAAAGAAGGTAGCGTCTCGAGATTCTATCACAGTGTTAGTGTGCACATCAGAAAACTCGGACTTGACTACCAAGAACCTATAAGCGTTGCTATTATGTGCGTAACCTAGAAAGATACAATGAATAGTCTTAGGTCCCAATTTTCATTTCTTGCATACAGGTACATTAACCTTGGCTAAACAGCCCCAAGCATGTAAGAAACACAGAGTTGGTTTGTGTCCTTTCCATCCTTCATGTGGAGTTGTATCTCCTTTTGATGAAGGAACTCTGTTGAGAACATAACATGCAGCCAACGCAGCCTCTCCCCACCATGACTTAGCTAAACCGGCATTGTCCAACATGGCATTTACCAAGTCCGTAAGTGTTCGGTTTTTGCGTTCAGCCACTCCATTTGATTGGGGCGAGTAGGGAGGGGTTACCTCATGGATAATTCCATGCCCCGCACAAAATTCAGCAAACTCATGTGAGACATACTCTCCCCCTCTGTCAGACCTTAATCGTTTGATCTTCTTCTCTAATTGATTTCCTACCTCAGCTTTGTAGATCTTAAAGCAGTTCAACGCCTCATATTTCGTTTTTACTAGATAAATATGACACCACTTAGTCGCATCATCTATCAATGTCATCATATATCTTTTCCCTGCCTTAGTCAAAACTCCATTCATGTCACACAAATCTGAATGGATTAAATCTAGAGGTGAAAGGCTTTTCTCCCCAATAGGTTTAAACGGTTTTCGGGGTTGCTTTGCTTGCACACAAGCCTGACACTTAGATCCACGGACTATGGAGACATTCGGAATTAAATTAAGCTTGCATAACCGAACAATGCGACCAAAATTTATATGACATAAACGAGAGTGCCAAATAGCAACATCTCCAACATTTATTACAGAATGTGAAGAACAAGATAAATTGTTTACGACATTACAGTCGTCTAGAATAGAAAGGCGGAACAAGCCTCCGCTGTTATAGCCTTTTCCAATAAACAAACCAAATTTCGAAATAACAAACTTATTCGACTAAAACACCAGCTTGTAGCCATCACGGCACAACAGTGAATCAGAAAGCAGGTTCATATTTATTCCTGGGACATGCCGGACATTCTTCAGTGACAAAGTCTTCCCCGAGGTAAGCCTCAGTTCAACTCTACCGGTTCCACGAATGGTTGCCCTTGTTTCGTTCCCCATCACGATGGTGGAACCGCTGCAAGCCTGATAGGAAGAAAACAAGTTGTAGTCAGCACAAACATGCACATTAGCTCCAGTATCTATCCACCAATCAGTGGATTGACATGCAAGAAGGACACTAGGGACATACCTAGATCCTCCACCTGCCTCGCTAACGACAACATTCGCAGATGGCTGGCCTCTTTCCTTCCTGCCTTTGCGCATGCGGCACTTCCTGGCTATGTGCCCTGGCTCACCACACACGAAGCAGTTGAAGTCACCCTTTTCTTTCTTCTTCTTCTTAAAGCCGGTGGTTTGTTTTGCCTTCCCTTTGTTCTTGTAATTCTTTGCACCGGAACTGCCAGCCCCACTTTGCATGACATTGGCATTCAGAACCGGCTAGGGAGGAACTTTTTTCGCATCTTTCGCTCTGGCCTTTTCCTCAACATCAAGAGTGGTGATGAGACTTTCCACGGTCATCACCTCCCTCTTGTGTTTGAGAGTGGTGGCAAAGCTCCTCCAAGATGGAGGTAACTTTGCAATAATGCCCCCCAGCACAAACTTGTCGGGCAGAACGACTCCAAAACCAGCGAGTTCCCCCACCAGGAGCTGGATCTCATGGGCTTGTGTCACAATCGAATTATTATCGGCCATCTTAAAATCGTGATACAACTCATTAACATACAGTTCACGCCCAGCATCCGACTCTCCATATTTCCTGTCAAGCGCTTCCCAAACAAGGGCAGGACTAGCAAAGTTGATATATATGTCACAAAGCTGATCGGTCATGAGGGAGAGAAGACAGCCCATGGCCGTGTCTGAAGACACCTCAAAATCACGTTGTTGTTCCTGCGTGAGTGGCCTCTCAACGGTGGGTGAAATCACCCACCACAAGTTCATGCTCATAAGCCAGAACTTCACACGAGTCTGCCATCTTTTGAAGTTCTCACCCCCAAACCTCTCTGGTTTCATCACATCGCTTGGTCTAGCCATTGCACGGTAATAAAGTTTCTGGACTGTTGGAAATATGGCAGGTATTACAATTAATATATTTCTGAATTTATGTGAGACTGATGACAAGGACATATCTAACAGATTTATACATGCAATCACGTAGATGAAATCTAGCAGAGTAAATGAAATCGACATGGACTGAAGTCCCATAACAAGATCACATAAATATAACCGATCACAAAGGATATCTTACAGCGGGGCTAATGATGAGATCACAGTGAAGACGGGGATGTCGATGGAGAGTTGATGATGAACTGATCGCAGTGCAGACGGACGTAGTCGAAGAATATTGAGCAGCCGTGCGGATGCACTGCCCAGAAACTTTATCGCCCGGCTACCCGTGCAGATCACTGATGCCGGGGAAAGTCTGGAGACTACTGCTCTCCTCGCCCTGCTGCACGGCAGGGAGAGGATCGGCGAAGGTCGACGGCGGCGGCGCAGATGAGAACGGGTTAGGGTTGTGTTTTTTTCGAGAGTCTCTGGCGAGAAGGACGACTCCCTCTTATAGACTCGGATGGATAAACCCCATGCAGCAAGATCTGCCTATATCCTAGGATCCGCCCCCTGGGATATCTCCATCACGAACTAACCTGTAACCGCACGCAAACGTGCGAGTCTATCCTCGGTTCGTGCATGAGACAGACGCGGGTGGATAAGAGTAAAAACTGCGCGATAAAAATAACAAAAAATGCATTTTATTAGGCCACGGTCGCGCTCGCCTCGTCAAAGCCCAAAGTCACAAGTCACGCGTAATTAAACGCGAATAAATGCGAAATGCGAGCGAGCGCGCGTGTGCGCGTGTGGTGTACACTTGCATCTTTAGTCATCCCAATCAATGGAACCATGAGAGGCCCCCTTATAAGTAGGTAAAACTCCTGCTCCCTTAGCGATGTGGGACTAAACTCCCACATGGCTGTCCACCCCCTTGACTTCTCTCCAAATCTGAAATTAATTTGGGCCCAATCTCTATATAAAGCCCATTAATTCCAACAATCCCCACCAAGAAGTCAAGGTCTGCAATTTGTTCTCATCTGGCTTTTATATACCAGTATTAAAAGTATAGACCCGTCTCGGGTTGAACTAGACCTAGCACCCCATGATCCACTCCTCTTACATCTAGGCAATGGACACTGCCTTGAATTGCCAGTCTTTTGTAGAAGAGATTCACCTGAAGGCATCACTGATACTAGGCCGCCTTGATCCACGCCAAAGGTTTGGAGCGTTACGGTCGTGCTCCCTAGTCCTTTAGTGAGCTCATTAGAGATCACCCAAATCTCATGTACCGCGACCTCACAGCTAAGCTCACATAGGTGTGTTCTTTCAAGAATACCCTGCAGGACGGTATCTTTCCGAAGTGTTTCGGCATTAGAACATATTAAGACAGAAGTCAGCCTCCCATGCACTACTTAGAGTACTCATCTCAGCGGGAAATGGAAGATACATATGTACTCTCTCCTGTTGCTCCAACAACTTGTTTTTCCCTTTTCCTAATTCACGGGATCTCCGATCACATAGGTCGGGTTTCTGTAGTTATGCAACTCAGGTGGGTCTCAAGCCCATTTCCCTTGATGCTCCATCTATCACTGAACGTGATAGCCCCTTTGTAAAGGGATCCGCCAGGTTTTTGGTAGAGTTAATATAATCAACAGCGATCACTCCTTTACGTCTCAAATTCCTGACGGATTTGATGAGCTGTTTCACATGTCTTGATGACTTCAGATTGTCCTTCAAACTTTAAACCTTAGTGATCATGGTTTGGTTATCACAGATCAGAAGGATTGCCGGAATTGGTTTTTCAACCATTGGCAAATCACTCAAGAGTTCACGCAGCCACTCTGCCTCAACAGTGGCTGAGTCAAGTGCTACAAGTTCAGCCTCCATAGTAGACCTCGTCTAGATAGTTTGCTTGCGAGACCTCCAAGAGATTGCAGCACCGCCAAAAGTAAATATATATCCACTAGTGGCTTTGATCTCATCTGCATCTGAGATCCAGTTAGCATCACTATACCCTTTTGGTACATCAGGGTACCCTGTATAGTGGAGCCTATACGTTGTGGTTCCTCTCAAATACCTCATTACTCGTTCCAGTGCAATCCAGTGATCATTTCCCGGATTTGAATTAAACCGGCTCAATTTGCTAACCGCAAATGAAATGTCAGGTCTAGTTGTAGCAGCAAGGTACATGAGAGAACCAACTATTTGCGAGTATTTTAGTTGCTCGACCCCTTGTACTCTGTTCTTATGAAGCTTTAGACTTGGGTCATAGGGAGTTGGAGATGTTCTAGAGTCCTCAAAACCAAACCGACTCAGGATTTTCTCCACATAATGAGACTGACTTAATGTAATCCCATTCTCATTCATTTGCAGCTTTATGTTTAAAATAACATCCGCCTCTCCCAAATCTTTCCTATCAAAGTTTTGAGACAGAAAGGATTTAACATCATTTATAACATCCATATCGGTCCCAAAAATTAATATGTCATCAACGTATAAGCATAAGATTACACCCTTACCCCCACCGTATTTATAGTACACACATTTGTCTCCTTCATTCACCACAAAGCCCGCCGAAGTGAGAGTTTTGTCAAATTTTTCATGCCATTGCTTCGGCGCCTGCTTGAGGCCATAGAGTGATTTCTTCAATCTACACACCATGTTCTCTTGCCCGGTTGCTACAAAACCATCAGGTTGCTGCATATAAATTTCCTCATCAAGCTCTCCATTTAGGAATGCCGTCTTCACATCCATTTGATGGATTAGGAATTTATAAGATGCTGCTAGAGCAATCAGCACCCGAATTGTAGTCATCCTAGCAACAGGCGAGTATGTATCAAAGAAATCCTCTCCTTCCTTTTGGGTAAAACCCTTGGCCACGAGTCTAGCCTTATACTTTTCAATGGTACCATCAGGTCTTAACTTCCTTTTAAATATCCATTTGCAACCAATAGGTTTACAACCCATCGGTCGTGGACAGATTTCCCATGTTCCGTTAGTGACAATGGAATCCATTTCACTTTGGACTGCCTCCTTCCAATCATCAGCATCTAGGGATGCATATGCTTTAGAGAGAGTTCTGGGAACATCATCCACGAGGTACACAGCGAAGTCATCTCCAAAGGACCTTTTAGTCCATTGTCTCTTGCTCCTTCTGGGAGCTACTTCGCTATCATCCTCCTCAGTTGGATTATACGGAGTTACAAAAGGAGTACTTTCCGGTTCAGGCTCTGGTTCAAATTCTCTTCGTATAGTTGGTTGACTAGTGGATGCTCTATTTTCCTTGATTGGAAAGATGTTCTCAAAGAAGGTAGCGTCTCGAGATTCTATCACAGTGTTAGTGTGCACATCAGAAAACTCGGACTTGACTACCAAGAACCTATAAGCGTTGCTATTACGTGCGTAACCTAGAAATATACAATCAACAGTCTTAGGTCCCAATTTTCGTTTCTTGCATACACGTACGTTAACCTTGGCTAAACAGCCCCAAGCACGTAAGAAACACAGAGTTGGTTTGTGTCGTTAACATCCTTCATGTGGAGTTTTATCTTCTTTTGATGAAGGAACTCTGTTGAGAACATAACATGTAGCCAACGCAGCCTCTCCCCACCATGACTTAGCTAAACCGGCACTGTCCAACATGGCATTTACCAAGTCCGTAAGTGTTCGGTTTTTGCGTTCAGCCACTCCTTTTGATTGGGGCAAGTAGGGAGGGGTTACCTCATGGATAATTCCATGCTCCGCACAAAATTTAGCAAACTCATGTGAGACATACTCTCACTCTCTGCCAGACCTTAAGCGTTTGATCTTCTTCTCTAATTGGTTTCCTACCTCAGCTTTGTAGATCTTAAAGCAGTTCCACGCCTCATCTTTCGTTTTTACTAGATAAATATGACATCACTTAGTCGCATCATCTATCAATGTCATCATATATCTTTTCCCTGCCTTAGTCAAAACTCCATTCATGTCACACAAATCTGATGGATTAAATCTAGAGCTGAAAGGCTTTTCTCCCCAATAGGTTTAAACGGTTTTCGGGGTTGCTTTGCTTGCACACAAGCCTGGCACTTAGATCCACGGACTATGGAGACATTCGGAATTAAATTAAGCTTGCATAACCGAACAATGCGATCAAAATTTATATGACATAAACGAGAGTGCCAAATAGCAACATCTCCAACATTTATTCCAGAATGTGAAGAACAAGATAAATTGTTTACGACATTACAGTCGTCTAGAATGGAAAGGCGGAACAAGCCTCTGCTGTTATAGCCTTTTCCAATAAACAAACCAAATTTCGAAATAACAAACTTATTCGACTCAAACACCAGCTTGTAGCCATCACGGCACAGCAGTGAACCAGAAAGTAGGTTCCTATTTATTCCTGGGACAAGCCGGATGTTCTTCAGCGACAAAGTCTTCCCCGAGGTAAGCCTCAGGTCAACTCTACCGGTTCCACGAACGGTTTCCCTTGTTTCGTTCCCCATCACGATGGTGGAACCGCTGCAAGCCTGATAAGAAGAAAACAAGTTGTAGTCAGCACAAACATGCACATTAGCTCTAGTATCTATCCACCAATCAGTGCATTGACATGCAAGAAGGACACTAGGGACATACCTAGATCCTCCACCTGCCTCGCTAACGACAACATTCGCAGATGGCTGGCCTCCTTCCTTCCTGCCTTTGCGCATGCGGCACTTCCTGGCTATGTGCCCTGGCTCACCACACACGAAGCAGTTGAAGTCACCCTTTTATTTCTTCTTCTTCTTCTTAAAGCCGGTGGTTTGTTTTGCCTTCCCTTTGTTCTTGTAATTCTTTGCACCGGAACTGCCAGCCCCACTTTGCACGACATTGGCATTCAGAACCGGCTGGGGAGGAACTTTTTCCGCATCTTTCGCTCTGGCCTTTTCCTCAACATCAAGAGTGGCGATGAGACTTTCCACGGTCATCACCTCCCTCTTGTGTTTGAGAGTGGTGGCAAAGCTCCTCCAAGATGGAGGTAACTTGGCAATAATGCCCCCACCACAAACTTGTCAGGCAGAACGACTCCAAAACCAGCGAGTTCCCCCACCAGGAGCTAGATCTCATGGGCTTGTGTCACAACCGAATTATTATCGGCCATCTTAAAATCGTGATACAGCTCATTAACATACAGTTCACGCCCAACATCCGACTCTCCATATTTCCTGTCGAGTGCTTCCCAAACAAGTGCAGGACTAGCAAAGTTCATATATATGTCACAAAGCTGATCGGTCATGAGGGAGAGAAGACAGCACATGGCCGTGTCTGAAGACACCTCAAAATCACACTGTTGTTCCTGCGTGAGTGGCCTCTCAACGGTGGGTGAAATCACCCACCACAAGTTCATGATCATAAGCCAGAACTTCACACGGGTCTGCCATCTTTTGATGTTCTCACCCCCAAACCTCTCAGGTTTCATCACATCGTTTGGTCCAGCCATTGCATAGTAATAAAGTTTCTGGACTGTTGGAAATACAGCAGGTATTACATTTAATATAATTCCGAATTTATGTGAGACTGATGACAAGGACATATCTAACAGATTTATACATGCAATTACGTAGATGAAATCTAGCAGAGTAAATGAAATCGACATGGACTGAAGTCCCATAACAAGATCACATAAATATAACCGATCACAAAGGATATCTTACAGCGGGGTTGATGATGAGATCGCAGTGAAGACGGGGATGTCGATACAGAGTTGATGATGAACTGATCGCAGTGCAGATGGACGTAGTCGAAGATGATTGAGCAGCCGTGCGGATGCACTGCCCAGAAACTTTATCGCCCGGCTACCCGTGCAGGTCACCGATGCCGGGGAATGTCCGGAGACTACTACTCTCCTCGCCCTGCTGCACGGCAGGGAGAGGATCGGCGAAGGTCGACGGCGGCGGCGCAGATGAGAACGGGTTAGGGTTGTGTTTTGTTCGAGAGTCTCTGGCGAGAAGGACGTCTCCCTCTTATAGACTCGGATGGATAAACCCCACGCAGCATGATCTGCCTATATCCTAGGATCCGCCCCCTGGGATATCTCCATCACGAACGAACCTATAACCGCACGCAAACGTGCGAGTCTATCCTCGGTTCGTGCGTTAGACAGACGCGGGTGGATAAGAGTAAAAACTGTGCGATAAAAATAACAAAAAATGCATTTTATTAGGCCACGGTCACGCTCGCCTCGCCAAAGTCACAAGTCACGCGTAATTAAACGCGAATAAATGCGAAATGCGAGCGAGCGCGCGCGCATGTGCGCGTGTGGTGTACACTTGCATCTTTAGTCATCCCAACTAATGGAACCATGAGAGGCCCCCTTATAAGCAGGTAAAACTCCTGCTCCCTTAGCGATGTGGGACTAAACTCCCACATGGCGGTCCACCCCCTTGACTTCTCTCTAAATCTGAAATTAATTTGGGCCCAATCTCTGTATAAAGCCCATTAATTCCAACAATCCCCACCAAGAAGTCAAGGTCTGCAATTTGTTCTCATCTGGCTTTTATATACCAGTTTTAAAAGTATAGACCCGTCTCGGGTTGAACTATACCTAGCACTCCATGATCCACTCCTCTTACAACTAGGCAATGGACACTCCCTTGAATTGCCAGTCTTGTGTAGAAGAGATTCACCTGAAGGCATCACTGATACTAGGCCGCCTTCATCCACGCCTAAGGTTTGGAGCGTTACGGTCGTGCTCCCTAGTCATTTAGTGAGCTCATTAGAGATCACCCAAATCTCATGTACTGCGACCTCACAGCTAAGCTCACATAGGTGTGTTCTTTCAAGAATACCCTGCAGGACGGTATCTTTCCGAAGTGTTTCGGCATTAGAACATATTAAGAAAGAAGTCAGCCTCCCATGCAGTACTTAGAGTACTCATCTCAGCGGGAAATGGAAGATACATATGTACTCTCTCCTGTTGCTCCAACAACTTGTTTTTCCCTTTTCCTAATTCACGGGATCTCCGATCACATAGGCCGGGTTTCTGTAGTTGTGCAACTCAGGTGGGTCTCAAGCCCATTTCCCTTGATGCTCCATCTATCACTGAACGTGATAGCCCCTTTGTAAAGGGATCCGCCAGGTTTTTGGTAGTGTTAATATAATCAACGGCGATCACTCCTTTACGTCTCAAATTCTTGACGGATTTGATGCGCCGTTTCACATGTCTTGATGACTTCAGATTGTCCTTCGAACTTTTAACCTTAGTGATCACGGTTTCGTTATCACAGTTCAGAAGGATTGCCGGAATTGGTTTTTCAACCATTGGCAAATCACTGAAGAGTTCACGCAGCCACTCTGCCTCAACAGTGGATGGGTCAAGTGCTACAAGTTCAGCCTCCATAGTAGACCTCGTCAAGATAGTTTGCTTGCGAGACCTCCAAGAGATTGCAGCACCGCCAAAAGTAAATATATATCCACTAGTGGCTTTGATCTCATCTGCATCTGAGATCCAGTTAGCTTCACTATACCCTTCTGGTACATCAGGCTACCCTGTATACTGGAGTCTATACGTTGTGGTTCCTCTCAAATACCTCATTACTTGTTCCAGTGCAATGCAGTGATCATTTCCCGGATTTGAATTAAACCGGCTCAATTTGCTAACCGCAAATGAAATGTCAGGTCTAGTTGCAGCAGCAAGGTACATGAGAGAACCAACTATTTGGGGGTATTTTAGTTGCTCGACCCCTTGTCCTCTCTTCTTACGAAGCTTTAGACTTGGGTCATAGGGAGTTGGAGATGTTCTAGAGTCCTCAAAACCAAACCGACTCAGGATTTTCTCCACATAATGAGACTGACTTAATGTAATCCCATTCTCATTCATTTGCAGCTTTATGTTTAAAATAACATCCGCCTCTCCCAAATCTTTCATATCAAAGTTTTGAGACAGAAAGGATTTAACATCATTTATAACATCCATATCGGTCCCAAAAATTAATATGTCTTCAACGTATAAGCATAAGATTACACCCTTACCCCCACCATATTTATAGTACACACATTTGTCTCCTTCATTCACCACAAAGCCTGCCGAAGTGAGAGTTTTGTCAAATTTTTCATGCCACTGCTTCGGCGCCTGCTTGAGACCATAGAGTGATTTCTTCAATCTACACACCATGTTCTCTTGCCCGGTTGCTACAAAACCACCAGGTTGCTGCATATAAATTTCCTCATCAAGCTCTCCATTTAGGAATGCCGTCTTCACATCCATTTGATGGATTAGGAATTTATAAGATGCTGCTAGAGCAATCAGCACCCGAATTGTAGTCATCCTAGCAACAGGCGAGTATGTATCAAAGAAATCCTCACCTTCCTTTTGGGTAAAACCCTTGGCCACGAGTCTAGCCTTATACTTTTCAATGGTACCATCAGGTCTTAACTTCCTTTTAAATATCCATTTGCAACCAATAGGTTTACAACCCATCGGTCGTGGACAAATTTCCCATGTTCCGTTAGTGAGAATGGAATCCATTTCACTTTGGACTGCCTCCTTCCAATCATCAGCATCTAGGGATGCATATGCTTCAGAGAGAGTTCTGGGAACATCATCCACGAGGTACACAGCGAAGTCATCTCCAAAGGACCTTTTAGACCGTTGTCTCTTACTCCTTCTGGGAGCTACTTCGCTATCATCCTCCTCAGTTGGATTATACAGAGTTACAAAAGGAGTACTTTCCAGTTCAGGCTCGGGTTCAAATTCTCTTCGTATAGTTGGTTGACTAGTGGATGCTCTATTTTCCTTCATTGGAAAGATGTTCTCAAAGAAGGTAGCGTCTCGAGATTCTATCATAGTGTTAGTGTGCACATCAGAAAACTCGGACTTGACTACCAAGAACCTATAAGCGTTGCTATTATGTGCGTAACCTAGAAAGATACAATCAACAGTCTTAGGTCCCAATTTTCGTTTCTTGCATACAGGTACATTAACCTTGGCTAAACAGCCCCAAGCACGTAAGATACGCAGAGTTGGTTT
Organism: Triticum urartu; assembly: GCF_056163025.1. Classification (NCBI taxonomy): domain Eukaryota; kingdom Viridiplantae; phylum Streptophyta; class Magnoliopsida; order Poales; family Poaceae; genus Triticum; species Triticum urartu. The sequence goes on along the minus strand of NC_141873.1, from coordinate 503,822,156 downwards.
GTGTCCTTTCCATCCTTCATGTGGAGTTGTATCTCCTTTTGATGAAGGAACTCTGTTGAGAACATAACATGCAGCCAACGCAGCCTCTCCCCACCATGACTTAGCTAAACCGGCACTGTCCAACATGGCATTTACCAAGTCCGTAAGTGTTCGGTTTTTGCGTTCAGCCACTCCATTTGATTGGGGCAAGTAGGGAGGGGTTACCTCATGGATAATTCCATGCTCCGCACAAAATTCAGCAAACTCATGTGAGACATACTCTCCCCCTCTGTCAGACCTTAAGCGTTTGATCTTCTTCTCTAATTGGTTTTCTACCTCAGCTTTGTAGATCTTAAAGCAGTTCAACGCCTCATCTTTCGTTTTTACTAGATAAATATGACACCACTTAGTCGCATCATCTATCAATGTCATCATATATCTTTTCCCTGCCTTAGTCAAAACTCCATTCATCTCACACAAATCTGAATGGATTAAATCTAGAGGTGAAAGGCTTTTCTCCCCAATAGGTTTAAACGGTTTTCGGGGTTTCTTTGCTTGCACACAAGCCTGACACTTAGATCCACGGACTATGGAGACATTCGGAATTAAATTAAGCTTGCATAACCGAACAATGCGATCAAAATTTATATGACATAAACGAGAGTGCCAAATAGCAACATCTCCAACATTTATTCCAGAATGTGAAGAACAATATAAATTGTTTACGACATTACAGTCGTCTAGAATAGAAAGGCGGAACAAGCCTCCGCTGTTATAGCCTTTTCCAATAAACAAACCAAATTTCGAAATAACAAACTTATTCGACTCAAACACCAGCTTGTAGCCATCACGACACAGCAGTGAACCAGAAAGTAGGTTCCTATTTATTCCTGGGACATGCCGGACGTTCTTCAGCGACAAAGTCTTCCCCGAGGTAAGCCTCAGGTCAACTCTACCGGTTCCACGAACGTTTGCCCTTGTTTCGTTCCCCATCACGATGGTGGAACCGCTGCAAGCCTGATAAGAAGAAAACAAGTTGTAGTCAGCACAAATATGCACATTAGCTCCAGTATCTATCCACCAATCAGTGGATTGACATGCAAGAAGGACACTAGGGACATACCTAGATCCTCCACCTGCCTCGCTAACGACAACATTCGCAGATGGCTGGCCTCCTTCCTTCCTGCCTTTGCGCATGCGGCATTTCCTGGCTATGTGCCCTGGCTCACCACACACGGAGCAGTTGAAGTCACCCTTTTCTTTCTTCTTCTTCTTAAAGCCGGTGGTTTGTTTTGCCTTCCCTTTGTTCTTGTAATTCTTTGCACCGGAACTGCCAGCCCCACTTTGCACGACATTGGCATTCAGAACCGGCTGGGGAGGAACTTTTTCCGCATCTTTCGCTCTGGCCTTTTCCTCAACATCAAGAGTGGCGATGAGACTTTCCACGGTCATCACCTCCCTCTTGTGTTTGAGAGTGGTGGCAAAGCTCCTCCAAGATTGAGGTAACTTGGCAATAATGCCCCCACCACAAACTTTTCAGGCAGAACGACTCCAAAACCAGCGAGTTCCCCCACCAGGAGCTGGATCTCATGGGCTTGTGTCACAACCGAATTATTATCGGCCATCTTAAAATCGTGATACAGCTCATTAACATACAGTTCACGCCCAGCATCCGACTCTCCATATTTCATGTCGAGTGCTTCCCAAACAAGTGCAGGACTAGCAAAGTTCATATATATGTCACAAAGCTGATCGGTCATGAGGGAGAGAAGACAGCCCATGGCCGTGTCTGAAGACACCTCAAAATCACACTGTTGTTCCTGCGTGAGTGGCCTCTCAACGGTGGGTGAAATCACCCACCACAAGTTCATGCTCATAAGCCAGAACTTCACACGGGTCTGCCATCTTTTGATGGTCTCACCCCCAAACCTCTCAGGTTTCATCACATCGCTTGGTCCAGCCATTGCACAGTAATAAAGTTTCTGGACTGTTGGAAATACAGCAGGTATTACATTTAATATAATTCCGAATTTATGTGAGACTGATGACAAGGACATATCTAACAGATTTATACATGCAATCACGTAGATGAAATCTAGCAGAGTAAATGAAATCGACATGGACTGAAGTCCCATAACAAGATCACATAAATATAACCGATCACAAAGGATATCTTATAGCGGGGTTGATGATGAGATCGTAGTGAAGACGGGGATGTCGATGGAGAGTTGATGATGAACTGATCGTAGTGCAGACGGACGTAGTCGAAGAAGATTGAGCAGCCGTGCGGATGCACTGCCCAGAAACTTTATCGCCCGTCTACCCGTGCAGGTCACCGATGCCGGGGAATGTCCGGAGACTACTGCTCTCCTCGCCCTGCTGCACGGCAGGGAGAGGATCGGCGAAGGTCGACGGCGGCGGCACAGATGAGAACGGGTTAGGGTTGTGTTTTGTTCGAGAGTCTCTGGCGAGAAGGACGTCTCCCTCTTATAGACTCGGATGGATAGACCCCACGCAGCATGATCTGCCTATATCCTAGGATCCGCCCCCCTGGGATATCTCCATCACGAACGAACCTATAACCGCACGCAAACATGCGAGTCTATCCTCGGTTCGTGCGTGAGACAGATGCGGGTGGATAAGAGTAAAACTGTGCGATAAAAATAACAAAAAATGCATTTTATTAGGCCACGGTCGCGCTCGCCTCGCCAAAGTCACAAGTCACGCGTAATTAAACGCGAATAAATGCGAAATGCGAGCGAGCGCGCGCGCGCGTGTGCGCGTGTGGTGTACACTTGCATCTTTAGTCATCCCAATCAATGGAACCATGAGAGGCCCCCTTATAAGCAGGTAAAACTCCTGCTCCCTTAGCGATGTGGGACTAAACTCCCACATGGCTGTCCACCCCCTTGACTTCTCTCTAAATCTGAAATTAATTTGGGCCCAATCTCTGTATAAAGCCCATTAATTCCAACAATCCCCACCAAGAAGTCAAGGTCTGCAATTTGTTCTCATCTGGCTTTTATATACCAGTTTTAAAAGTATAGACCCGTCTCGGGTTGAACTATACCTAGCACTCCATGATCCACTCCTCTTACAACTAGGCAATGGACACTCCCTTGAATTGCCAGTCTTGTGTAGAAGAGATTCACCTGAAGGCATCACTGATACTAGGCCGCCTTGATCCACGCCTAAGGTTTGGAGCGTTACGGTCGTGCTCCCTAGTCCTTTAGTGAGCTCATTAGAGATCACCCAAATCTCATGTACTGCGACCTCACAGGTAAGCTCACATGGTGTGTTCTTTCAAGAATACCCTGCAGGACGGCATCTTTCCGAAGTGTTTCGGCATTAGAACATATTAAGACAGAAGTCAGCCTCCCATGCAGTACTTAGAGTACTCATCTCAGCGGGAAATGGAAGATACATATGTACTCTCTCCTGTTGCTCCAACAACTTGTTTTTCCCTTTTCGTAATTCACGGGATCTCCGATCACATAGGCCGGGTTTCTGTAGTTGTGCAACTCAGGTGGGTCTCAAGCCCATTTCCCTTGATGCTCCATCTATCATTGAACGTGATAGCCCCTTTGTAAAGGGATCCGCCAGGTTTTTGGTAGTGTTAATATAATCAACGGCGATCACTCCTTTACGTCTCAAATTCCTGACGGATTTGACGCGCCATTTCACACGTCTAGATGACTTCAGATTGTCCTTCGAACTTTTAACCTTAGTGATCACGGTTTGGTTATCACAGTTCAGAAGGATTGCCGGAATTGGTTTTTCAACCATTGGCAAATCACTGAAGAGTTCACGCAGCCACTCTGCCTCAACAGTGGATGGGTCAAGTGCTACAAGTTCAGCCTCCATAGTAGACCTCGTCAAGATAGTTTGCTTGCGAGACCTCCAAGAGATTGCAGCACCGCCAAAAGTAAATATATATCCACTAGTGGCTTTGATCTCATCTGCATCTGAGATCCAGTTAGCTTCACTATACCCTTCTAGTACATCAGGGTACCCTGTATAGTGGAGCCTATATGTTGTGGTTCCTCTCAAATACCTCATTACTCGTTCCAGTGCAATCCAGTGATCATTTCACGGATTTGAATTAAACCGGCTCAATTTGCTAACCGCAAATGAAATGTCAGGTCTAGTTACAGCAGCAAGGTACATGAGAGAACCAACTATTTGGGGGTATTTTAGTTGCTCGACCCCTTGTCCTCTCTTCTTACGAAGCTTTAGACTTGGGTCATAGGGAGTTGGAGATGTTCTAGAGTCCTCAAAACCAAACCGACTCAGGATTTTCTCCACATAATGAGACTGACTTAATGTAATCCCATTCTCATTCATTTGCAGCTTTATGTTTAAAATAACATCCGCCTCTCCCAAATCTTTCATATCAAAGTTTTGAGACAGAAAGGATTTAACATCATTTATAACATCCATATCGGTCCCAAAAATTAATATGTCATCAACGTATATGCATAAGATTACACCCTTAACCCCACCATATTTATAGTACACACATTTGTCTCCTTCATTCACCACAAAGCCTGCCGAAGTGAGAGTTTTGTCAAATTTTTCATGCCACTGCTTCGGCGCCTGCTTGAGGCCATAGAGTGATTTCTTCAATCTACACACCATGTTCTCTTGCCCGGTTGCTACAAAACCATCAGGTTGCTCCATATAAATTTCCTCATCAAGCTCTCCATTTAGGAAAGCCGTCTTCACATCCATTTGATGGATTAGGAATTTATAAGATGCTGCTAGATTAATCAGCACCCGAATTGTAGTCATCCTAGCAACAGGCGAGTATGTATCAAAGAAATCCTCACCTTCCTTTTGGGTAAAACCCTTGGCCACGAGTCTAGCCTTATACTTTTCAATGGTACCATCAGGTCTTAACTTCCTTTTAAATATCCATTTGCAACCAATAGGTTTACAACCCATTGGTCGTGGACAGATTTCCCATGTTCCGTTACTGAGAATGGAATCCATTTCACTTTGGACTGCCTCCTTCCAATCATCAGCATCTAGGGATGCATATGCTTCAGAGAGAGTTCTGGGAACATCATCCACGAGGTACACAACGAAGTCATCACCAAAGGACCTTTTAGTCCGTTGTCTCTTGCTCCTTCTGGGAGCTACTTCGCTATCATCCTCCTCAGTTGGATTATACGGAGTTACAAAAGGAGTACTTTCCAGTTCAGGCTCGGGTTCAAATTCTCTTCGTATAGTTGGTTGACTAGTGGATGCTCTATTTTCCTTCATTGGAAAGATGTTCTCAAAGAAGGTAGCGTCTCGAGATTCTATCACAGTGTTAGTGTGCACATCAGAAAACTCGTACTTGACTACCAAGAACCTAAGCGTTGCTATTATGTGCGTAACCTAGAAAGATACAATCAACAGTCTTAGGTCCCAATTTTCGTTTCTTGCATACAGGTACATTAACCTTGGCTAAACAGCCCCAAGCACGTAAGAAACGCAGAGTTGGTTTGTGTCCTTTCCATCCTTCATGTGGAGTTGTATGTCCTTTTGATGAAGGAACTCTGTTGAGAACATAACATGCAGCCAAACGCAGCCTCTCCCCACCATGACTTAGCTAAACCAGCACTGTCCAACATGGCATTTACCAAGTCTGTAAGTGTTCGGTTTTTGCATTCAGCCACTCCATTTGATTGGGGCGAGTAGGGAGGGGTTACCTCATGGATAATTCCATGCTCCGCATAAAATTCAGCAAACTCATGTGAGACATACTCTCCCCCTCTGTCAGACCTTAAGCGTTTGATCTTCTTCTCTAATTGGTTTTCTACCTCAACTTTGTAGATCTTAAAGCAGTTCAACGCCTCATCTTTCGTTTTTACTAGATAAATATGACACCACTTAGTCGCATCATCTATCAATGTCATCATACATCTTTTCCCTGCCTTAGTCAAAACTCCATTCATCTCACACAAATCTGAATGGATTAAATCTAGAGGTGAAAGGCTTTTCTCCCCAATAGGTTTAAACGGTTTTCGGGGTTGCTTTGCTTGCACACAAGCCTGACACTTAGATCCACGGACTATGGAGACATTCGGAATTAAATTAAGCTTGCATAACCGAACAATGCGATCAAAATTTATATGACATAAACGAGAGTGCCAAATAGCAACATCTCCAACATTTATTCCAGAATGTGAAGAACGAGATAAATTGTTTACGACATTACAGTCGTCTAGAATAGAAAGGCGGAACAAGCCTCCGCTGTTATAGCCTTTTCCAATAAACAAACCAAATTTCGAAATAACAAACTTATTCGACTCAAACACCAGCTTGTAGCCATCACGGCACAGCAGTGAACCAGAAAGCAGGTTCCTATTTATTCCTGGGACATGCCGGACGTTCTTCAGCGACAAAGTCTTCCCCGAGGTAAGCCTCAGGTCAACTCTACCGGTTCCACGAACGGTTGCCCTTGTTTCATTCCCCATCACGATGGTGGAACCGCTCCAAGCCTGATAAGAAGAAAACAAGTTGTAGTCAGCACAAACATGCACATTAGCTCCAGTATCTATCCACCAATCAATGGATTGACATGCAAGAAGGACACTAGGGACATACCTAGATCCTTCACCTGCCTCGCTAACGACAACATTCACAGATGGCTGGCCTCCTTCCTTCCTGCCTTTGCGCATGCGGCACTTCCTGGCTATGTGCCCTGGCTCACCACACACGAAGCAGTTGAAGTCACCCTTTTCTTTCTTCTTCTTCTTAAAGCCGGTGGTTTGTTTTGCCTTCCCTTTGTTCTTGTAATTCTTTGCACCGGAACTGCCAGCCCCACTTTGCACGACATTGGCATTCAGAACCGGCTGGGGAGGAACTTTTTCCGCATCTTTCGCTCTGGCCTTTTCCTCAACATCAAGAGTGGCGATGAGACTTTCCACGGTCATCACCTCCCTCTTGTGTTTGAGAGTGGTGGCAAAGCTCCTCCAAGATGGAGGTAACTTGGCAATAATGCCCCCACCACAAACTTGTCAGGCAGAACGACTCCAAAACCAGCGAGTTCCCCCACCAGGAGCTAGATCTCATGGGCTTGTGTCACAACCGAATTATTATCGGCCATCTTAAAATCGTGATACAGCTCATTAACATACAGTTCACGCCCAGCATCCGACTCTCCATATTTCCTGTCGAGCGCTTCCCAAACAAGGGCAGGACTAGCAAAGTTCATATATATGTCACAAAGCTGATCGGTCATGAGGGAGAGAAGACAGCCCATGGCCGTGTCTGAAGACACCTCAAAATCACGCTGTTGTTCCTGCGTGAGTGGCCTCTCAACGGTGGGTGAAATCACCCACCACAAGTTCATGCTCATAAGCCAGAACTTCACATGGGTCTGCCATCTTTTGATGTTCTCACCCCCGAACCTCTCAGGTTTCATCACATCGCTTGGTCCAGCCATTGCACAGTAATAAAGTTTCTGGACCGTTGGAAATATGGCAGGTATTACAATTAATATAATTCCGAATTTACGTGAGACTTATGACAAGGACATATCTAACAGATTTATACATGCAATCACGTAGATGAAATCTAGCAGAGTAAATGAAATCGACATGGACTGAAGTCCCATAACAAGATCACATAAATATAACCGATCACAAAGGATATCTTACAGCGGGGTTGATGATGAGATCGCAGTGAAGACGAGGATGTCGATGGAGAGTTGATGATGAACTGATCACAGTGCAGACGGACGTAGTCGAAGAAGATTTAGCAGCCGTGCGGATGCACTGCCCAGAAACTTTATCGCCCGGCTACCCGTGCAGGTCACCGATGCCGGGGAAAGTCCGGAGACTACTGCTCTCCTCGCCCTGCTGCACGGCAGGGACAGGATCGGCGAAGGTCGACGGCGGCGGCGCAGATGAGAACGGGTTAGGGTTGTGTTTTGTTCGAGAGTCTCTGGCGAGAAGGACGTCTCCCTCTTATAGACTCGGATGGATAAACCCCACGCAGCATGATCTGCCTATATCCTAGGATCCGCCCCCTGGGATATCTCCATCACGAACGAACCTGTAACCGCACGCGAACGTGCGAGTCTATCCTCGGTTCGTGCGTATGACAGACGCGGGTGGATAAGAGTAAAAACTGCGCGATAAAAATAACAAAAAATGCATTTTATTAGGCCACGGTCGGGCTCGCCTCGCCAAAGCCCAAAGTCACAAGTCACGCATAATTAAAAGCGAAATGCGAGCGAGCGCGCGCGCGTGTGTGTGCGCGTGTGGTGTACACTTGCATCTTTAGTCATCTCAATCAATGGAACCATGAGAGGCCCCCTTATAAGCAGGTAAAACTCCTGCTCCCTTAGCGATGTGGGACTAAACTCCCACATGGCTGTCCACCCCCTTGACTTCTCTCCAAATCTGAAATTAATTTGGGCCCAATCTTTGTATAAAGCCCATTAATTCCAACAATCCCCACCAAGAAGTCAAGGTCTGCAATTTGTTCTCATCTGGCTTTTATGTACCAGTTTTAAAAGTATAGACCCGTCTCGGGTTGAACTATACCTAGCACTCCATGATCCACTCCTCTTACAACTAGGCAATGGACACTGCCTTGAATTGCCAGTCTTGTGTAGAAGAGATTCACCTGAAGGCATCACTGATACTAGGCCGCCTTGATCCACGCCTAAGGTTTGGAGCGTTACGGTCGTGCTCCCTAGTCATTTAGTGAGCTCATTAGAGATCACCCAAATCTCATGTACTGCGACCTCACAGCTAAGCTCACATAGGTGTGTTCTTTCAAGAATACCCTGCAGGACGGTATCTTTCCGAAGTGTTTCGGCATTAGAACATATTAAGAAAGAAGTCAGCCTCCCATGCAGTACTTAGAGTACTCATCTCAGCGGGAAATGGAAGATACATATGTACTCTCTCCTGTTGCTCCAACAACTTGTTTTTCCCTTTTCCTAATTCACGGGATCTCCGATCACATAGGCCGGGTTTCTGTAGTTGTGCAACTCAGGTGGGTCTCAAGCCCATTTCCCTTGATGCTCCATCTATCACTGAACGTGATAGCCCCTTTGTAAAGGGATCCGCCAGGTTTTTGGTAGTGTTAATATAATCAACGGCGATCACTCCTTTACGTCTCAAATTCCTGATGGATTTGCGGCGCCGTTTCACATGTCTTGATGACTTCACATTGTCCTTCGAACTTTTAACCTTAGTGATCATGGTTTGGTTATCACAGTTCAGAAGGATTGCCGGAATTGGTTTTTCAACCATTGGCAAATCACTCAAGAGTTCACGCAGCCACTCTGCCTCAACAGTGGCTGAGTCAAGTGCTACAAGTTCAGCCTCCATAGTAGACCTCGTCAAGATAGTTTGCTTGCGAGACCTCCAAGAGATTGCAGCACCGCCAAAAGTAAATATATATCCACTAGTGGCTTTGATGTCATCTGCATCTGAGATCCAGTTAGCATCACTATACACTTCTGGTACATCAGGGTACCCTGTATACTGGAGCCTATACGTTGTGGTTCCTCTCAAATACCTCATTACTCGTTCAAGTGCAATCCAGTGATCATTTCCCGGATTTGAATTAAACCGGCTCAATTTGCTAACCGCAAATGAAATGTCAGGTCTAGTTGCAACAGCAAGGTACATGAGAGAACCAACTATTTGGGAGTATTTTAGTTGCTCGACCCCTTGTCCTCTGTTCTTACGAAGCTTTAGACTTGGGTCATAGGGAGTTGGAGATGTTCTAGAGTCCTCAAAACCAAACCGACTCAGGATTTTCTCCACATAATGAGACTGACTTAATGTAATCCCATTCTCATTCATTTGCAGCTTTATGTTTAAAATAACATCCGCCTCTCCCAAATCTTTCATATCAAAGTTTTGAGACAGAAAGGATTTAACATCATTTATAACATCCATATCGGTCCCAAAAATTAATATGTCATCAACGTATAAGCATAAGATTACACCCTTACCCCCACCATATTTATATTACACACATTTGTCTCCTTCATTCACCACAAAGCCTGCCGAAGTGAGAGTTTTGTCAAATTTTTCATGCCACTGCTTCGGCGCCTGCTTGAGGCCATAGAGTGATTTCTTCAATCTACACACCATGTTCTCTTGCCCGGTTGCTACAAAACCATCAGGTTGCTGCATATAAATTTCCTCATCAAGCTCTCCATTTAGGAATGCCGCCTTCACATCCATTTGATGGATTAGGAATTTATAAGATGCTGCTAGAGCAATCAGCACCCAAATTGTAGTCATCCTAGCAACAGGCGAGTATGTATCAAAGAAATCCTCACCTTCCTTTTGGGTAAAACCCTTGGCCACGAGTCTAGCCTTATACTTTTCAATGGTACCATCAGGTCTTAACTTCCTTTTAAATATCCATTTGCAACCAATAGGTTTACAACCCATCGGTCGTGGACAGATTTCCCATGTTCCGTTAGTGAGAATGGAATCCATTTCACTTTGGACTTCCTCCTTCCAATCATCAGCATCTAGGGATGCATATGCTTCAGAGAGAGTTCTGGGAACATCATCCACGAGGTACACAGCGAAGTCATCTCCAAAGTACCTTTTAGACCGTTGTCTCTTGCTCCTTCTGGGAGCTACTTCTCTATCATCCTCCTCAATTGGATTATACGGAGTTACAAAAGGAGTACTTTCCAGTTCAGGCTCGGGTTCAAATTCTCTTCGTATAGTTGGTTGACTAGTGGATGCTCTATTTTCCTTCATTGGAAAGATGTTCTCAAAGAAGGTAGCGTCTCGAGATTCTATCACAGTGTTAGTGTGCACATCAGAAAACTCGGAATTGACTACCAGGAACCTATAAGCGTTGCTATTATGTGCGTAACCTAGAAAGATACAATCAACAGTCTTAGGTCCCAATTTTCGTTTCTTGCATACAGGTACATTAACCTTGGCTAAATAGCCCCAAGCATGTAAGAAACGCAGAGTTGGTTTGTGTCCTTTCCTTCCTTCATGTGGAGTTGTATCTCCTTTTGATGAAGGAACTCTGTTGAGAACATAACATGCAGCCAACGCAGCCTTTCCCCACCATGACTTAGCTAAACCGGCACTGTCCAACATGGCATTTACCAAGTCCGTAAGTGTTCGGTTTTTGCGTTCAACCACTCCATTTGATTGGGGCGAGTAGGGAGGGGTTACCTCATGGATAATTCCATGCTCCGCACAAAATTCAGCAAACTCATGTGAGACATACTCTCCCCCTCTGTCAGACCTTAAGCGTTTGATCTTCTTCTCTAATTGGTTTTCTACCTCAGCTTTGTAGATCTTAAAGCAGTTCAACGCCTCATCTTTCGTTTTTACTAGATAAATATGACACCACTTAGTCGCATCATCTATCAATGTCAACATATATCTTTTCCCTGCCTTAGTCAAAACTCCATTCATCTCACACAAATCTGAATGGATTAAATCTAGAGGTGAAAGGCTTTTCTCCCCAATAGGTTTAAACGGTTTTCGGGGTTGCTTTGCTTGCACACAAGCCTGACACTTAGATCCACGGACTATGGAGACATTCGGAATTAAATTAAGCTTGCATAACCGAACAATGCGATCAAAATTTATATGACATAAACGAGAGTGCCAAATAGCAACATGTCCAACATTTATTCTAGAATGTGAAGAACAAGATAAATTGTTTACGACATTACAGTCGTCTAGAATAGAAAGGCGGAACAAGCCTTCGCTGTTATAGCCTTTTCCAATAAACAAACCAAATTTCGAAATAACAAACTTATTCGACTCAAACACCAGCTTGTAGCCATCACGGCACAGCAGTGAACCAAAAAGCAGGTTCCTATTTATTCCTAGGACATGCCGGACGTTCTTCAGCGACAAAGTCTTCCCCGAGGTAAGCCTCAGGTCAACTCTACCGGTTCCACGAACGGTTGCCCTTGTTTCGTTCCCCATCACGATGGTGGAACCGCTGCAAGCCTGATACGAAGAAAACAAGTTGTAGTCAGCACAAACATGCACATTAGCTCCAGTATCTATCCACCAATCAGTGGATTGACATGCAAGAAGGACACTAGGGACATACCTAGATCCTCCACCTGCCTCGCTTACGACAACATTCGCAGATGGCTGGCCTCCTTCCTTCCTGCCTTTGCGCATGCGGCACTTCCTGGCTATGTGCCCTGGCTCACCACACACGAAGCAGTTGAAGTCCCCTTTTCTTTCTTCTTTCCTCTTAAAGCCGGTGGTTTGTTTTGCCTTCCCTTTGTTCTTGTAATTCTTTGCACCGGAACTGCCAGCCCCACTTTGCACGACATTGGCATTCAGAACCGGCTGGGGAGGAACTTTTTCCGCATCTTTCGCTCTGGCCTTTTCCTCAACATCAAGAGTGGCGATGAGACTTTCCACGGTCATCACCTCCCTCTTGTGTTTGAGAGTGGTGGCAAAGCTCCTCCAAGATGGAGGTAACTTGGCAATAATGCCCCCACCACAAACTTGTCAGGCAGAACGACTCCAAAACCAGCGAGTTCCCCCACCAGGAGCTAGATCTCATGGGCTTGTGTCACAACCGAATTATTATCGGCCATCTTAAAATCGTGATACAGCTCATTAACATACAGTTCACGCCCAGCATCCGACTCTCCATATTTCCTGTCGAGCGCTTCCCAAACAAGGGCAGGACTAGCAAAGTTCATATATATGTCACAAAGCTGATCGGTCATGAGGGAGAGAAGACAGCCCATGGCCGTGTCTGAAGACACCTCAAAATCACGCTGTTGTTCCTGCGTGAGTGGCCTCTCAACGGTGGGTGAAATCACCCACCACAAGTTCATGCTCATAAGCCAGAACTTCACATGGGTCTGCCATCTTTTGATGTTCTCACCCCCGAACCTCTCAGGTTTCATCACATCGCTTGGTCCAGCCATTGCACAGTAATAAAGTTTCTGGACCGTTGGAAATATGGCAGGTATTACAATTAATATAATTCCGAATTTATGTGAGACTGATGACAAGGACATATCTAATAGATTTATACATGCAATCACGTAGATGAAATCTAGCACAGTAAATGAAATCGACATGGACTGAAGTCCCATAACAAGATCACATAAATATAACCGATCACAAAGGATATCTTACAGCGGGGTTGATGATGAGATCGCAGTGAAGACGGGGATGTCGATGGAGAGTTGATGATGAACTGATCGTAGTGCAGACGGACGTAGTCGAAGAAGATTGAGCAGCCGTGCGGATGCACTGCCCAGAAACTTTATCGCCCGGCTACCCGTGCAGGTCACCGATGCCGGGGAAAGTCCGGAGACTACTGCTCTCCCCGCCCTGCTGCACGGCAGGGAGAGGATCGGCGAAGGTCGACGGTGGCGGCGCAGATGAGAACGGGTTAGTGTTGTGTTTTGTTCGAGAGTCTCTAGCGAGAAGGACGTCTCCCTCTTATAGACTCGGATGGATAAACCCCACGCAGCACGATCTGTCTATATCCTAGGATCCGCCCCCTGGGATATCTCCATCACGAACGAACCTGTAACCGCACGCAAACATGCGAGTCTATCCTCGGTTCGTGCATGAGACAGACGCGGGTGGATAAGAGTAAAAACTGCACGATAAAAATAACAAAAAATGCATTTTATTAGGCCACGGTCGCGCGATAAAGTCACAAGTCACGCGTAATTAAACGCGAATAAATGCGAAATGCGAGTGAGCGCGCGCGCGCGTGCGCGTGTGGTATACACTTACATCTTTAGTCATCCCAATCAATGGAACTATGAGAGGCCCCCTTATAAGCAGGTAAAACTCCTGCTCCCTTAGCGATGTGGGAGTAAACTCCCACATGGCTGTCCACCCCCTTAACTTCTCTCTAAATCTGAAATTAATTTGGGCCCAATCGTTGTATAAAGCCCATTAATTCCAACACTAGGCACAAGCACATGGACGAGTGTGAAGCACTCGGCAATGGTCTACAGGAGTTGGACCTGTGTCTAGCGTCTTCTGCTTAGCCTACTTGATGCCACCTATCTTTTTTTTCTTTGGACTTATACGTAATGATCTATATAAATCACATAATAAAGGTACATAACCACAAGGAGCAACTTTATCTTTAGCCATCTTCGTATCACCACACACTCAATAATCCTTTTTTCCCGATAAACACATAAGCTTTGAATCTTGAGTGGGGTATGATCCTATAGTGAGCACCAAATGAACCATGGGAATTACCTATCAAGTAATAGCTATATGATTAAGATGATCTCACATGTCCGTATTAATAGTATGCCACAGTCTTGTTTTTGGATGCTTGAGGCCTCCATAGCTCCTGCTTTCCTGTCATTGTTAGTGCAAAGTATATCACGACGGCAGACACGTCAGCATCTTGGTGCTTAGCTTGCGACCCCATGCTTATGGGCTTCTCACCTACGGCTCACCACTGAATCCTCGAGGTCAGTAGTTATGTTAGGTCACACAGTTGCATCCTACATGAGCCAATAGTTCTCCTAGCAAGCGATCAACTTTGCTACCAGCCATCACAACTGTTGAAGTTGTGTCGAATATTATGTACAAGTTAGATTATAGTTGAACTCTGAGTTGTATTGTATTTAGATAGGATATGAAGTCGTGTCCAAGTAGGACACTTGTATCCTAGGCCTCTCTTATATAGCGGGGGTAGACACACGATGTAACATATGCCAACATAATAGCACCGGAACGCAGGGGAAGCCGGCGGCATGTGCCGGTGTCCAGGGCGACCGGGTGCGGTATTGTAGCGGTGTCATGGGGAGGAGCACCCGTAGTCATGCCTCGAGATGTAGCCATATCGGTGAACCGCGTTAACAAATCTCGGTGTCGTGCTCGTGTGATTGTTTGGTCCTCGAATGATCGACGATATACCTCAGATTTATTCTAACAAGTGATATCATAAGTAAGATAAGTAAGGTTCAAGGAGATCACGGATCATTGATGTAGAGGATGGATCGTCGTCAAGTTTCAGTACAAACACGATGTGCGGAAGATGTTCCGCGGTGGTCGTTGGGTGCGCTATCGACGAGATCAGGATAAGCATCAGGCAGCATTGGTGAGTTGCATCAGCGGGCGGCTAGATCGATTCAGTCGATTGAAGCGGCGGCGGCATGTTCGAGAGGACTCGGCGAGATCGGTTCGATCGAATCCGTCGGCGCGTGGTACACGTGGATCAGCCGTGCAATGGCAGGAATCCCGTGGCGACGAGTGGCATCGGCAAGTTGCCAGGCGGGGCTGGCTTGTGCAAGGCACGCTAAGGCCCAGGAGGGGCCTGCAGGTGTGTGGCTAAGGCGGCCCAAGGTGGCTGGTGTGGCTGCGCAGGATGCAAGGCGAGCGACGGAATAGGCCACAGCGCACGCGGCTGGGACGGCTGGTGAGGCCGGCGTGCAGGAAGCTGTGGACGAGTGCATGCAGGAAGCTGCAGAATGTGCAAAGCCAAGGATTCCCGGAGATTTGTTTGAGAAAAAAAGTGCAGTTCTTGTGCGTGCATGGAGGAGCTATTAGTGGACCAAGACAAGAGAAGGAATTGTGCGGAGGGATCACTTGGTCAGGTTTGCATGAAAATTTCTCTTGTGGGTCATGTTTGCTAAGAGTGCTTGGTGCGTGTACGTTAAGGACGACAACGCGCGCATAAGGCTTGTAAGAGCCTGGAGTGCGCCGTGGCAGGATCATGTAAACACAGGGCGTCAAGCAATGCATAGAGATGTGCGGACGGACACGATGCAGAGTGGAGCATGGTTGCAGTCGGACAAGTTCAGCTGGGTCAGACTAGATAGTCTGACGGATCGACTTGGATGTCGGTTGGTACAGAAGACGGTGATGGGATCGGCGACGATGCCATAAGAGCGTGATGCTGATGGTGACCGACTTCTGGGCGTGGAAACACGTGGTGCACATGCCCGAGGCTTGTGTGGTTTCGACAAGACTATGGTGCGGGATTGATTCAAGGTGGTGTACACACGGAGTTTGAAGTTGACGGGGCGCGAGGGTGGACTAATCATCTACCATGGAGTCATGTTGAAGGTGGAGCTGGATTGAGGGGCTACGGTGTAAGGATCCAGAGAATCGAAGTCCACTCAGCAAGAGAGAGAAGCGAGTGACATGCAGTTTGGACTGGAGCCTAGTGGTCTGATGGAAGCGTGAAACTTGTCATTGGTTGGTGATGATCGGTGGTACTCTGCAGTGGGGGTTGAGTGGTGTGGTTTCGCGGTCCTTGAGACTCGACCGGGACAGCGGAGACTCGACGCGGTAATAGCGGCGAGGCGTGCGGTATGCACAGGATATGGAGACGGGCCAGGGCTCTGGTGGTCATACATGTGGTGAGACAACTGCGAATTTGACTCGGGATGACTACAAGCAACGATGAAATTCTTTCAAGTTTCAGACAGGCGGTCAAGAAAGGAGCGGTGATGTTAAGTTCAGGTAACTCTTATGTGTGATACCCAATATGTGAGTTGTTCAATTTCACGCAGATCAGTGATCAGTGTGTGATGGCGTTGGACTGATACTCTGAAAGTTGGGAGCGCAAACTAGAGTAATGTGGAACTTAATTTCGTTCGAGTGTTGACTCTGGTCAAGAAAATAAGGGACCACAAGTTGCAGGTGGAGTCATATGAAGTCTTTGGAGTAGCAGCAGTACTCATGGGATAAGCTCAAGTCCAATGTACATGGAAGTTTGACGCATTGACGAATTCAAGGTGGTCGAGAATATTCGCCAAGGTGGAGTTTGTTGGAGTTGTGTCGAATATTATGTATAAGTTAGGTTACAGTTGGACTCTGAGTTGTATTGTGTTTAGATAGGATATGGAGTCTTGTCCAAGTAAGACACTTGTATCCTAGGCCTCTCTTATATAGCGGGAGTAGACACACGATGTAACATATGCCAACATAATAGCACCGGAACGCAGGGGAAGCCGGCGGCATGTGCCGGTGTCCAGGGGACCGGATGCGGTATTGTAGCGGTGTCATGGGGAGGAGCGTCCGTAATCATACCCCTGAGATGTAGCCATATCGGTGAACCTCGTTAACAAATCTCGGTGTTGTGCTCGTGTGATTATTTGATCCTTAAATAATCGACGGCATGCTTCGGATTTATTCTAACAACAACTACGTATGAGCACTGCGTGTATGGCAGCAAGTTAGTACTCAAAGCCAACGCAGAGTGGGACCGTAAGACACTTTTAGACGACGTGTTTATCTATTTGTCTAGCTGTGAGTTGAAGATTATCTTTGGCGCAAATTTTTGACGTATCTCATTCCCAAGATTTGTCGCCACTAAATCATCAATGCTGCCCATCACCGCTAATCAATCCTGTCTCACATGTTCTCTCTGTAGCAAAATAAGAGACATACATGTCAAAGTTTTGCTTCAAGTGTTTGTCTCATATAAAAGGAGTGGCACAGTGGGGTGGCTATTTATTCTCTCACCTACAAGCAAGGACAATTATTTATCTCATCCATTAATCAATTTTGAAGTTAAGGTAGTTGTACTTTCTAGGAAGGGGGCAAAGATCAAAAGAAATCGAGAATGGTGTTTTGGCGCCCAGGCTCAGATGCACATGATATCTTGGTCGTTGATTGTTACACCAGGATTCATGAAATAGGATGTGATGTGACAGGCCTGGCGCGTGGAAAATTCAGATACTAGGCGCCAACATATGTGAATAGTGCGTTACGAAGGATCTGTCGTCCAGCACAGGCGTTAGATTCAAACGAGGGGTGGATGGCGCCGTCCGCGGAGATAGATGTCATGGAGGGCTTGATCAGCGATGAAGCGACGAAATCTATTCATCGTGTGGTAGTTGAGGCGAGTGTTATTTTTGTCCGTGATAGAGGCAATCACGTTGAAGTCACCGTCAACGAGCCAAGGGCCGGCCATATTGGACCGCGGGTCCTAGATCTCAAAGATAAAGTCCAACTTCTCATCATCTACCTGTGGGCCGTAGACGCCAATAATGCACCAAGGGTTAGCACCCGAAGTGTCTGAAACGATGGCTGAGATGTGGTGATCACCAATAGTGGGGTTGGATAGGGATACAGAAGAACGACGCCATGCCAACAGAATCCCTCCTCGGGTGCCATTCGCGGGGAGAAAGTAGAAGTCTTCAAATTGGTTGTTGAGGATTTCAAAGATAATAGCAGACGAGACTAGAGTCAATTTGGTTTCTTGAAGGCAAACAATACAAGGTAAAGTAGAGGAGGTGACGCTTCGAACAACGGTGTGCTTGGCCCTACAATTTAGGCCGCGCACGTTCCAGAATATGATCTTCAGATTGCCATCCATGGGAAACGAATAGTAGGTGTTGAGAACATGCAGAGCAACGCTCATGCCACAGCCAGGCAATCTTGGGCCGGAAGGGAGGTGAGGCCATCAAGAACACCCCGGCGCATGCACTTGCCAACCATAAAAGTCAGCAAAGGCAAGCAGGACATCCGCAGCGAGTGGTCTTTCAAATAGCTTGCTGTACTTGTCCAGGACGGAAGCAGAGACGTAGGAGGACACGCTTCACCTTGGTTGGTACCTTTTTTGTAGCCTATTAGTTTGTTAGTAAATATTGTTGCGGTGCCTGCATGTTTACATGTAACCAACTTTGAAGTAGAGCCAACTCACTTTTGTCGTACCTCCAACTTCGTATCTAACCAGCAGTGGCGGCCACTCATTATACGCAAGTATATGGACGAGTTTGAAGCACTTGACACTGGTTTATAGGAGTTGGCCAAGAGTCTAGCGTAGTCTACTTAGCCTACTTGCTTTCACTTATTTCCTTTTTCTTTGGGCTTATTTGTAATGATCTATATAAGAATCTCATAATAAAGTACATGAACACAAGGAATAACTTCATGGTTTTGCGATCTTAATTTGTCACCGCACACTCTGTAATCCTTTTATGATTTAGCGACCTTAATTTTTCACTACACACTTTATGATTCTTTTTCGATAAAGAGGGATGTTATTGATTGTTGACGTGGGGGCGATACAAACGTCAATCCTCTACACCTGAGACCTGACCATCGTGTGAGACTGCTTCGTAGTCCTAGTGAGGATTAAGCAAACCATGGGAATTACCTACCAAGTCATATCTCAATGGTTAAGGTGATATTACCGGGCACAGAGCAGTGTTGATGTGTGGCCACTAGTTCCGCACTGGCCGCGATCGCTCCTTGTTTATTGTCTCCGCAGCGCTAGGACAGACACATTACAGTTTTCATGCCTAGCTGGCCCCATACTTCTTGCCTTCTTGTTTTTTTCACATACAGTCCGTCACGAGGTCGCCAAATCAGCTGGTATGTTTGTACAGCCGCGTCAGTCATGGGTGCACCTCCAACCTAGCTACCAGCGGTCAACTTTGCCACCAGCTATCACAACTACATAGGAGCAGAAAGTAGTATCGCAGCAAGTCAGTACTCCAATAGAGTATACATAACAGTACTGAGCTCCGGAGGGACACTGCTTGTTTGTCTGTTTGGGTTGCCATGCCATGGTCATTTTTTTTTTTGAATGAAAGGGGTTCCCCCCCCCCCCCCCCCCTCCCCCTGCCCCATTTTATTGAAGCAGCAAAGAAAACTAGATTCGGAATACAAGCTTAACAGCTGGATCCCCACACAGCCCACACCAGGCAACCACCAGGCAGACTAAAAACAGAACTAACTGGAAG
Source organism: Triticum urartu (assembly GCF_056163025.1). NCBI lineage: Eukaryota > Viridiplantae > Streptophyta > Magnoliopsida > Poales > Poaceae > Triticum > Triticum urartu. Next base: position 503,802,511 of record NC_141873.1, on the reverse strand, counting down.
GTCTAAACAGCCTCACAAACCAGCAAACACTTCATGTAGCTAAAGTGTTTGCCACATGAAAACATGAATATTTTGAGGACACAAAACTTTCCAAAGAGATTTTCCAATCGGAGAAACAATTCCCCCAAAGTTTATAGCTTCATAGAAAGATTTAACTGATTACAGCCCCTTAGGTTCAAGAGACCAGATGGGCAAATCTGGGGAGGTAGACAGGAGGAAATCCCTAATGTGGTCTTGTAATTGATTCCACCTAAGCATCCCCCTCAGATCGACACATCGCCTAAAAGTAAGTTTCAGAGTAGTCCCATCCCACACTTGAGCCACTGAACAATCAGGCTGGTTGCAAATTTCAAACAGGTCCCAAAACATAGTTCTTAGGGAACAATCCCCAGCCCACGTATCATGCCAAAAACTTATTTTATCACCTCTTCCCACCTTCCAAACATATAAAGTTTTTGAAGCATTTAAAGCCCAGGTCACACTTTTCCAGAAGGGAGACCCAATTTTTTGCTTGGCCCACAGAATACTCGGCGAGTGGGTGTTATATTTAAAAGCCACAATCTTTATCCAATCACTGTCATTAGATTCAAAGAAACGTTTTCCCCATGAGGCCAAAAGGGCCATGTTGAATTCTTTCAAGCTGGGGATACTGAGTCCCCCAAATTCCTTTTTTCTAGTAACCAGACCCCAGTTGGCCAGGTGGTATTTATGTTGATTATCTATATTACCCCAGAAAAAATGAGCCATGTGAGAATTAATGGCATTAATTGCCCATTTAGGAAATTTAATCATGGCCATAAGGTAGGCAGGAATACTAACAATACATGCACACAATAAGATCAACTTCCCCCTGTAGGTCAAGTATCTACCTAGCCAACCAGAAATATTCTTGATAATTCTATCAATAATTGGTTGTAGATCTTCTCTCCTCAATTTGTCAAAGTGCAGAGGCACTCCCAAGTATTTGATAGGGAAAGACCCCAACTTACAACAGAAAATTTGAGCAAAGGTTTTAGACTCCTCCTCCACATTTATGGTGAGTAAATCACTCTTGTGGAAATTGATTTTCATACCAGATAGGTTTCCAAAACAGGATAAAACCCACTTAAAATTCCTGGCTTTGTCATATGAATTCTAAAGAAAAAGAAGTGTATCATCAGCATATTGCAAGCTGATCACTCCCCCAGGGATAATGTTGGTCAGAAGACCAGAGATCAGGCCATGCTTTGAAGCCTTGATTAGCATTTTGGAGAAAACATCAACAACTAAGTTAAAAAGCAAGGGGGAGAAGGGATCTCCTTGTTTGAGACCTCCCCCCCCATAAAGTAAGGCCCGGTAGTGTCATTGATCCTCACACTAAATGTACTCTGCAAAAGAGTTGTTTTAATCCAAGAAATCCATTTTTGCCCAAAACCTCTAGAACTAAGCATTTCAAAAAGAAAGTCCCAACTTACTCTATCATATGCTTTTTCATAATCTAGTTTGAGTACAAGCCCTTGCGAACCAGATTTCTTAATTTCATGAATAACCTCATGTGCCAGGACCACACTTTCAAGAATATATCTGCCCTTGATAAAAGCAGTTTGATTGGGAGAAATCATTCTATGACTGATAGGGGAAAATCTATTAGTCATAGCTTTTGTAAAAATCTTAATAGCACAATTACTAAGACTGATGGGTCTGAAGTTCTTCATGTCTTTAGCATTCACCTCCTTTGGGATCAACACAATCAAAGCAAAATTAAGTCGATGAATATCTAATTTACCATCCTCAAAATCTCTAACCATGGCCATAAAGTCTTTTTTAATTACCTCCCAGAAGGTTTGATAAAAGAGGAAAGACAAGCCATCAGGGCCAGGCGCACCATGTGCATAAGAGCCAAAAATGGCTTCCTTAATCTCCTCTTCAGAAAATTTTCTTTGTAGCATTTCATTTTCTTCTATAGTAACCAGCTCATCTTCCTCCTAGAAGGAAGGGCCAAGATGAATATCATGTTTTACTTCATACTGCCATGGTCATTTCCTTTGGCGCAAGTTTCCGATGTATCTCATTCCCAACTTTGTCTTCCAATAAACCATCGATGCTGCCCATGCATCACCTTCGGCAACCCCTCCTAACATGTTCTATCTATAGCAAAAAAGAGACATACATGTCAAAGTTGCTTCACGTGTTGGTCGCATATGAAAGGAGTGGCATATAAAAGGAATGGTGTAGTGGTCTGGCTGTCACCAACGAGCAATGACGGTTCTTTCATCTCGTGTAGTTAATGAATTTTGAAGCTACCATGTACTTTGTAGGTGGGGGCAAATATTGAAAAGAAATCTCTCTATTTATTAAGCACACGCAATAAGAAGACATATCATTCAAAATATATTCGATCAGGTACGTACAAAACTGAATTTCCGGTTTTGATTCAGCAAGATCTTCAACGCACGAAGCCCGTGTCTGCTAATATTGTGAGTGGATCTCATTCAATGTATATGCGACCTGTAACTATTTGGCACATAGACTCCAACTCCCAAACAATCAAGTGCATCCCCTCGTAAGAACTCATAACTCGCAGACCAGGTGGCTCTGAGTCCTTCAACCCAAATAAATAAAAACAACAAAACCAATGTAGTGCATCTTTCCCTATAGTATTTTAGATAATAGAAAAGGCATGCCAGGCTTCTGCATCATACATCATAATTTTATCATAAAAATAAAATCCATTATCTCTTAATTGATTAATTTTATCAACCAAACAAACTTATAGTATCTTTTTTGTAGCCACTAGTTTGACAGTAAATAATGTTACACGTATGCGGTGAGGTCACGACTACATGTAAACAACTTTGAGGTAGAGCCTGTTCACTTCTATCTTACCTCCAACTTTGTATCCTACCTAACAATGGCGACCGCTCACTAGACGCAAGGATATGGATGAGCTTGATGCCCTAAGCAACGGTCTACACCATTTGTTTAGCTTGCTTGCTGCTGCGTACTTTATTTTATCTTCGGGCTTATCTGTGTTGTTTCCCTCATTGATATTTGTTTTGACCCTTTTTATACTGATTCTTGTCTGTGCTAGTAGTTTGGCATTATTTATAAAGTAGAGTGATAGACCATTTTCTGAGTAAACTATAAACTATGAGTATTGATTCTGACAATCATAGTGGACTTGTCATATAGGTGAATGCATAAGCTACATTGTATTGTACAATCAAAAGAGTGTCTAATATATGATACTCCCCGCGTCCCATAATATAAGAGCGTTTTTGACACTAGTATAGTGTCAAAAACGCTCTTATATTATAGAACAGAGGGAGTATTTATCAAGTAAAGCAATGGCCGGTACAAAACAAGGATGACTTGACAACTAACGACCTCGAATAATAATGTCAGTCTTCTTCCTATGATTGTTCACCACCTACCAATGTTTGAAAATTGCACTAAATATCTCATTCGGATGTTCGGATTTTACAAAGCAGAAATGTTTTTTTAGCGAAACAAAGCAGAAATGTAGAAAAGCACATAAACTGGTCACCTTGGGACGGATATTACAGGAGTGGAAAAGGCCTAGTTGAAGAAAACCCATCAACAGGGGTCAGTACGGACCGTGGGCTCCCAGCAGGGAGCTGCTTGCTTTTTTAGAAGGACTTTATATGGAAAGCTAGGCCACTATCCTTCATTCAGAACTGAAATCAAATTGAAATGCATCATCATCTTTTTCTTAGAAGTGCTGCTCACTACCAATGCCGTGATGTTCCCTTCCCTCATAATTGCCACTAGTCTATGCTCCTTCATTCCCTACAATCCTGGTGCACCACTTCTGCCACTCCATCGAACAACCCCTTTGGCTGCGGTCACTTTTCCTTTGTACATAATTTTCTATCTTATAATTAATGAAAATGACAGACATTTTGCCATTGTTTGAAAAAAAACCCAGAAAAACATCCCCATCGGCCCTGCTCCATAGCAGTTAGAAAAAATAGCTGTCGATCCCTAGATTCCACCATTCATGGTGTTATTCATGTGTAAAAAGAAAGGGTAAGAGGGAGCATGTTAAAATTTACCTATTTTCAGTATACGTAATAGCAAACCAACAACATGTTGTACCAGAGTTACATGAACAATGTAATGGCACCTGACATATCATGAGTTTGGTACAGTTTGACATTTAGAACATTGTTGGACACATGCAAACAAGGTTTATGGTGGTTATGTAGATGCATCTATGGAACATTAATATAGCGGTGTATTTTTTCACCTAGTGTAAAGATGGCATCTGGTTTCAAACTTGCTCAATTTTTTTTACATCCCCATACTGACATCTTGTCGCCTAGTTGAAAGGTGCCTCTACAGGTACACACGGCTGCCAATTGAGGGAGGGAGCGTGAGAGGACAAAAGAGAGTAAAACGTCAGTAAAAAATATGTTAAAAAGAATCTCACACAAAGATACATAAACACAAGGAATTAATCTTGTGTGGACGTAGCCGCTAGCGCCGCTTCCTCTCCAAGAAAAAGCTTAGGGTTCTTCGGCCAACCGCCGGTGCCATCACCGGTCCGCCTCGGTTCCCGTGGCCTTAGAGCCATGGAGGCACTATGGACTCCGGCCTTTGCCGGCGGGAAGGATCTTACTTGTTTTTTTGTGAGTTCGTTTAGGGTTTGTGTCCTGCTGAAGAAGACGACGCGATGACGGCTCCCTGGAGTGGAGTAAGGTTCTCCTCTCCTAAGCCAGGTTCCGACGATGCGCCTAACATGGTCGGATGGCGTGTGGAGGTGTGTCTCCAGCGGATCTCCGGGATTCGTTCAATGCTTGTCTTTGGTGGATCTGCTTGGATCTAATCTTTGTTTGTATTTATTTATTATGTGTCTCTGGGTCGGATCCTTTCGATCTATACATCTCTTCGTCGAGAAAGATTGTTGTTCTGGTGCGTTGGTCCTGGGGTCTTAGCACAACAACTTTCCGACTGTCTACTGCAACAAGTTTGAATATCTCCAGTGAGGGACGGGAGATGACGGCAGCACACCTTCGCCTTGCACCAATGCTTGTACTCGTAGGTATGTGGTATACGGATATGAATGCATTTTTGTTATTTCTGGTGTTTTTGTGAATGCCAGGGATCTGACTCCTCCAGCGCCATGCAGAGCGCCTTTGCTTCTTTGTGGCGATGACGTCAGGCGTCCGTCTCCGCGGATGTGTATGAGCGGCGGATGGCGGTGCGGAGGTCCTCGTCGTTGCCGCTGGCCGGGGGAAGTGGATGTGGTGCGGATCTGCTCAATCCTCCCTTGTATCCATGGTTGTTAGCCACATCCGCCGCCCGCTTCTTTGCGAGCTGATACACACGGCCCACGGACTCCGGCTATGGTTCCGCCGGCAACAGCACCCAGCGGCGCCCCGGAGGGGCAGGTGCGGGCAGTGCTGGGTGCCGCCTGGCAGGGGCCGGAAGGGAGCGTGACAGACGAGCGCGGGGCGCCGCAGAGGTACTGCTCCCCCCCAGCCAGCCACCGCCCCCTCGGAAGAGGAGCTGCCGCCCCGATCCAGCAGCGAGCGGCGAAGGGCAATTCGGAGCGCTAGCTCCTCCTCGTCGTGCGCGGATGAGCCATCGGAAATCCCCGGCGGCCTTGAGCCACTCCCGTAGGTCGGATTCACTATCAGACATGGCAGGCGAGGGAAGACGAAGTGGATTTGGGAGAGAAGTGGAGAGATCAGGAGAGCACAGATTGAGTTTGACTAGGGTTTGCTCGTCGATCGTCATATATTTGTGGGGGCTGGAGTGGGGTCACTGAGGGCCATAGCGGACTAGACCGATGTAGCGGACGCGCCCGAGCGCCCCCATATCCGTCCCATATTTGGGCTGGATATGAGGGGTGCCGGTCAGGGCGGGCGTCTGAGCCCTGTTTGAGACGCTCAACTGGTTTAATTTTTATGACTGATCAGTGATCGGCGGGCCGCCCGGCTGTACATGCTCTTACACAGGGACACCACTTGTTTCTGTTTGGGTAGCTAGGTGATGTTCATTGACTTTGGCGCAAATTTCTGATGTATCTCATCCCCAACATTTGTCTTCCTCTAAATCATCGATGCTGCCAATGCATCACCGTCGGCTACCTCTCCTAACCTATTCTGTCCATAGCAAAAATAGGAGACATGCATGTCAAAGTTGCTTCAAGTGTTGGTCGCATATAAATGCAGTGGCATGTAAAATGAGTGGGGTAGTGGCCTGAAGCTTTACATTCTGACCAACAAGCAAGGACGATTGTTTATCTCGTCAGTGAATGAATTTTGATGTTACCATGGACGTAGTACTTTGAGGGGCAAAGATCAAAAATGAATCTCGCTATTTATTAAGAAGATGCAATAAAAACAGATAACATTCAAAATATATCAGATCAGCTAAGTACAAAACTGAATTTCCGGTTTTGATTTAGCATGATCTTGAACACATGAAACCAGTGTCTGTTGATCTTGCCAGTGGACATCATTCAACGTAGATGTGACCTGTAACTATCGACTGCATCCCCTCGTAAGAACTGAAAGCTCGTAGACCAGGTGGCTCTGAGTGCTTCAGATCGAATAAATCGAAACAACAATAGCAACACACTACGTTTCCTATAATATTATAGATAATAGAAAAATGTGTCAGAATTCTGCATTATAGGATGCACACGATCATAATTTATTACAAAAATAAAATCCATTTTCTATTAATTAATCAATTTTATTTTTTAAGGAGGATGACCCCGGCCTCTGCATTAGGGTGATGCATGCAGCCATTTTATTAATTATTCATTAAGATCTTACAAAGTAATAGTATATTAATAAGTCTGAAGTCACCATCTCGATAATGTTTGTCGCTACTCTTATCAACTTGATGAAGGGGTGCAGATTGTCTGAGCCGCATATCCACACAACACACCAAAGCGCAACATCTAAAATCAGGGGGCCCAACCAAGCCACATTGCCGGGTCTGGGGCACACATCGTCCGGCGCACTCTCAGTGGTCATCGCATGCGCGTGCTGCAGAGGCTGCCACCACCGTCTTCCCTCGATCCATCTTCAGAGCATGTACTGATGCATCGATCTTGCTAGGCCCGCCATCGACACCACCATGATGCCAGACAACACCACCTCCCTACGAGCGTCCATCATCACACAACTGTCATCGGGACCCTGCTGCGCCACGCTACCGAGACTCCAAATCGTTGATGTGTCACATGAAACGCCGTTCCACCGCTAGAAACATCCATTGGTCCCTCGAGGCAATGTACACCTCCAAGAATGACGCCCCAAGGGGGGAACGCCATAAGAGCGTCGTCGTCATCCAGTCGATTGATCTAGGGTTTCCCCTGGAGGTAGCGGATAAAGCTCTGGAGCTTCTCCACAGCGATGCCTTCAAGAAGGGGACGGCGCGGAGGAACGCCGCCATCGCTAGCCTTGGCAACTAGCTGAGAGTAGGGTTTTCACCTAGATCTGCTCGACGAGCCTCAGTCCAGCATCTTGTGCACCAGATCGCTCGTCGCGGTGTTGCCACCCCCCATGCCGCACACCCAGATCCAGATTAGATCCAGACAAGGATGTACCGTTGTCGTCGAACTGCCGAACTGTTGGCCACCGCGGCCATGGCCGCCATGACTGCACTAACGCCCCGAGCAGCCAGTAAGGCACCCAAAGGCCCTGACCGCACTGAACTGGCATGAGGCCCAACCAGCCGTCAGTGCCACAGCCAAGTCCTGGCTAGCCCATCCCTCCGTGATCCGAACAAGCGTTCAAACCCATCCAGGCACCGGCGCGCCATCACCAAACTGTCGTCCCGCGCCGCGCGGCTCGATCATGGAGAGGAGCAAGCCCCATCGCCGCCTGCACCGACCGGGCTTTGCCCGACTATGCTCACTGGCGGTGGCAAGGGGAGGAGACGCGCGAAGTGACCTAGTCCTAATGGCTAGGGTTCGCTCCTCGGTCGCTCATGGGAGCGACGTGAGGGGGATGCGAGAGCGATGAGGGGTGAGGTGCGCGTGGGAGGAGGGATCTTGGTGGCGCTGGGCGACGACGGCAGCGCGCTAGATCACCTTTCACAGTGGTAGCGCTTGGTTGCGAGCTGCCAGCCTTTCGCGAGCTCGAATTTGTTTCATTAATTTCATAAGCCAAACAAACTTGTTGTACCTTTTCCATACCCACTAATTTGACAGTAAGTAATGTTACACGTATGTGGTGGAGTCATGACAACATATGTAACCAACTTCGAGGTAGAGCCAGTGAGCTTCTACCATGCCTCCAACTTCATATCCTACCCAATGGTGATGGCTACTCACTAGACGCAAGGATAGGGGCGAGGTTGATGCCCCCTAAGCAGGTCTTCAGGAAGTGGCCCAATGCCATCTGTTTAGCTTACTTGTTGGTACTTATATTTGTTTTCTCTTTGGGCTTATCTATGTTGTTGCCCTCATTGACCGTTGTCAACCCTTTTTACTGATTCTTGTTTGTGCTATTACTTCGGTTTTACCTTTTTTTTGAGTAAACTATTACACTCTGAATATTGATTTTGATGCTCTCAGTATACTTGTCGTATATGTGAATCCATAAGTTTTAAGTTATGTATTGATAAATAGACCAAAAAAAGTGTCTAATATATGATATATATCAAGTAACATTGTAGTTGGTACAAAAGAAGGACAATTTGATAAATGGCAACTTCTAATAGTAATTACACGAACTAGTAGAACGCCCATACGATGCTACAGGCTACAATGTATTAAATACATTACATAAATGCTTAAGGTCGTCTTCAAGGGAGAAGCTCATTTCTCCCTCATACGTCAGGGCGTGTTCGGACATCAAACAGGTGTCCAGCGGGCTCCCAAAGCCCAACCGTGCGGATAGTCTGGGCTCCCCCAAGTTTAACCCATATGTTGGGGAGAAATGTGATTGTCCACACTATCCTCCATGTTACCTCTAACACGTGGTCCCAACACAAAAACTCCATCTCATGACGCACCCTTCCTTTTTTTGTCAGATCCTTCCCTTCCGGCCCAGTTTCCTGCCGTAGCGGGACATTTCTTGCTAAAGTCCTCTCCTTCAAACCGAATGACGCCCACCTCACCTTCGCCATGGTGTCCTCTCTCCTTCACATCATACTACCTGACGGACCGCCGAGGATGAGTCTCCTGCCAAATGTCTTGCTCTCCGCCCTGATCCCCTTCCTTGTGTTAGTGTCGATCCACCACCCGTGATGACCCCTAGCCAAGAAGACAAATCCGATGTATCCCGAGCCATTGTCATGTTGTAACATGCAGCTGAATGTCATGCATTACCACGAAACAAAAATATGATGTCCATTGTTGGGCATGTAACTAATACGCCATCGTGTCCGTTATTAACTCTTGAAGCTACCAACCAATGCATTTAGCTTTCTATCTTGCAATTTGTTGCAAGGCCATCTCTAATGAAATGCAATTTTCCACATTTTATAAAGTAGGAAAATTATTCCACTCATACAGTCGTAACTAAATAGACCAACCCCAACCCCTATTTCTGCTCACTCTCAACCCTCACTCTTATCACAAAATCCACTAACTCGTGTTCTAAGTGAGCCAGTGGTTGATGCCGCCGTGGCAGGCCAGCAGCAAGAGAGAAGGGCGGCAACCACATTCCTATGTTAGTGCTAGTGCCTCTTGGTTTCATACTGTTGGGGAACGTAGTAATTTCAAAAAAATTCCTACGCACACGCAAGATCATGGTGATGCATAGCAACGAGAGAGGAGAGTGTTGTCTACGTACCCTCGTAGGCCGGCAACGGAAGCGTTGACACAACATGGAGGAAGTAGTCGTACGTCTTCCCGATCCGACCGATCCAAGTACCGAACGTACGGCACCTCCGCGTTCTGCACACGTTCAACTCGGTGACGTCCCTCGAGCTCCGATCCAGCAAAGTGTTGAGGGAGAGTTTCGTCAGCACGACAGCGTGATGACGGTGATGATGTTCTAGCGACGCAGGGCTTCCCCTAAGCACCGCTACGATATGACCGAGGTGGAATATGGTGGAAGGGCGCACCGCACACGGCTAAGGAACGATCACGAAGATCAACTTGTGTGTCATGGGGTGCCCCTTGCCCCCGTATATAAAGGAGGGAGAGGGGGAGGTGCGGCCAGCCCAAGGGGTGCGCCTGGAGGAGTCCTACTCCCACTGGGAGTAGGACTCCCCCCTCTTGCCTTGTTGGAAAAGGAAGGGGGAAGGGAGAAAGAGGAAAGGGGGGCGCCCCCCCTTCCTTGTCCTATTCGGACTAGGGGGAGGGGGCGCGCGGCCTGCCCTGGCCGGCCCTCCTCTTCTCCCTTAAGGCCCATGTAGGCCCAATAACCCCCCCCCCCCCCCCGGGGGGTTCCGATAACCCCCCGGTACTCCGGTAAAATCCCGATTTCACCCGGAATGTTTCCGATATCCAAATATAGGCTTTCAATATATCAATCTTTATGTCTTGACCATTTCGAGACTCCTCGTCATGTCCGTGATCACATCCGGGACACCGAACAACCTTCGGTACATCAAAACACAAAAACCCTAATTACGATCGTCACCGAACTTTAAGCGTGCGGACCCTACGGGTTCGAGAACTATGTAGACATGACCGAGACACGTCTCTGGTCAATAACCAATATCGGAACCTGGATGCTCATATTGGCTCCTACATATTCTACGAAGATCTTTATCGGTCAAACCGCATAACAATATACGTTGTTCCCTTTGCCATCGGTATGTTACTTGCCCGAGATTCGATCGTCGGTATCTCAATACCTAGTTCAATCTCGTTACCGGCAAGTCTCTTTACTCGTTCCGTAATACATCATCCCGCAACTAACTTATTAGTTGCAATGCTTGCAAGGCTTAAGTGATGTGCATTACTAAGAGGTCCCAGAGATACCTTTCCGACAATCGGAGTGACAAATCCTAATCTCGAAATACGCCAACCCAACAAATACCTTCGGAGACACCTGTAGAACACCTTTATAATCACCTAGTTATGTTGTGACGATTGGTAGCACACAAAGTGTTCCTTCGGTAAACGGGAGTTGCATAATCTCATAGTCATAGGAACATATATAAGTTATGAAGAAAGCAATAGCAACAAACTAAACGATCAAGTGCTAAGTTAATGGAACGGGTCAAGTCAATCACATCATTCTCCTAATGATGTGATCCCGTTAACCAAATAACAACTCATATCTATGGTTAGGAAACATAACCATCTTTGATCAACGAGCTAGTCAAGTAGAGGCATACTAGTGACACTCTGTTTGTCTATGTATTCACACATGTATTATGTTTCCGGATAATACAATTCTAGCATGAATAATAAACATTTATCATGATATAAGGAAATAAATAATAACTTTATTATTGCCTCTAGGGCATATTTCCTTCAGTCTCCCACTTGCACTAGAGTCAATAATCTAGTTCACATCGCCATGTGATTTAATATCAATAGTTCACATCACCATGTGATTAACACCCATAGTTCACATAGTGATGTGACCAACACTCAAAGGGTTACTAGAGTCAGTAATCTAGTTCACATCGCTATGTGATTAATACCCAAAGAGTACTAAGGTGTGATCATGTTTTGCTTGTGAGGGAAGTTTAGTCAACGGGTCTGCTACATTCAGATCCGTATGTATTTTGCAAATTTCTATGTCAACAATGCTCTGCACGGAGCTACTCTAGCTAATTGCTCCCACTTTCAATATGTATCCAGATTGAGACTTTGAGTCATCTGGATCAGTGTCAAAACTTGCATTGATGTAACCCTTTACGACGAACCTTTTGTCACCTCTATAATCGAGAAACATATCCTTATTCCACTAAGGAAAATTTTGACCAATGTCCAGTGATCTACTCCTAGATCACTATTGTACTCCCTTGCCAAACTCAGGGCCGGGTATACAATAGGTCTGGTACACAGTATGGCATACTTTATAGAACCTATGGTTGAGGCATAGGGAATGACTTTCATTCTCTCTCTATCTTCTGCCGTGGTCGGGTTTTGAGTCTTCCTCAACTTCACACCTTGTAACACAGGCAAGAACTCCTTCTTTGACTGTTCCATTTTGAACTACTTCAAAATCTTGTCAAGGTATGTACTCATTGAAAAACTTATCAAGCATCTTGATCTATCTCTATAGATCTTGAAGCTCAATATGTAAGCAGCTTCACCGAGGTCTTTCTTTGAAAAACTCCTTTCAAACATTCCTTTATGCTTTGCAGAATAATTCTACCTTATCTCCGATCAACAATATGTCATTCACATATACTTATCAGAAATGTTGTAGTGCTCCCACTCACTTTCTTATAAATACAGGCTTCACCGCAAGTCTGTATAAAAACTATATGCTTTGATCAATTTATCAAAGTGTATATACCAACTCGAGCTTGCATATTTTGTTAGCACCTTAGGATTGACAAAACTTTCTTGTTGCATCATATACAACTCTTCTTTAATGAATCCATTAAGGAATGTAGTTTTGTTTATCCATTTGCCAGATTTCATAAAATGTGGCAATTGCTAACATGATTCAGACAGACTTAAGCATAGATACGAGTGAGAAACTCCCATCGTAGTCAACACCTTGAACTTGTCAAAAACCTTTTTGCAACAATTCTAGCTTTGTAGATAGTAACACTACTATCAGCGTCCGTCTTTCTCTTGAAGATCCATTTAATCTCAATGGCTCATCGATCAATGGGCAAGTCAATCAAAGTCCATACTTTGTTCTCATACATGGATCTCATCTCAGATTTCATGGACTCAAGCCATTTCGCGGAATCTGGGCTCATCATCGCTTCCTCATAGTTCGTAGGCTCGTCATGGTCAAGTAACATGACCTCCAGAACAGGATTACCGTACCACTCTGGTGCGGATCTCACTCTAGTTTACCTACGAGGTTCGGTAGCAACTTGATCTGAAGTTACCTGATCATCATCATTAGCTTCCTCACTAATTGGTGTAGTAGTCACAGGAACATATTTCTATGATGAACTACTTTCCAATAAGGGAGCAGGTACAGTTACCTCATCAAGTTCTACTTTCCTCCCACTCACTTCTTTCGAGAGAAACTCCTTCTCTAGAAAGGATCCATTCTCAGCAACGAATAACTTGCCTTCGGATCTGTGATATAAGGTGTACCCAACATTTTCTTTTGGGTATCCTATGAAGACGCACTTCTCTGATTTGGGTTTGAGCTTATCAGGTTGAAACTTTATCACATAAGCATTGCAACCTCAAACTTTAAGAAATGACAGCTTAGGTTTCTTGCCAAACCATAGTTCATACGGTGTCGTCTCAACGGATTTAGATGGTGCCCTATTTAACGTGAATGCAGCTGTCTCTAATGCATAACCCCAAAACGATAGTGGTAATCGGTAAGAGACATCATAGACCGCACCATATCTAATAAAGCACGGTTACGACATTCAGACACACCGTTACACTGTGGTGTTCCAGGTGGCGTGAGTAGTGAAACTATTTCACATTGTTTTAACTGAAGGCCAAACTCATAATTCAAATATTTTACTTCTACGATCATATCGTAGAAACTTTTATTTTTGTTACGATGATTCTCCACTTCACTCTGAAATTCTTTGAACTTTTAAAATATTTCAGACTTGTGTTTCATCAAGTAGATATACTCATATCTGCTCAAATCATCTGTGAAGATCAGAAAATAATGATACCTGCCGCGAGCCTTAATATTCATTGGACCACATACATCAGTATGTATGATTTCCAACAAATCTGTTGCTCGCTCCATTGTTCTGGAGAACGGAGTCTTAGTCATCTTTCCCATGAGGCATGGTTCGCAAGCATCAACTGATTCATAATCAAGTGATTCCAAAAGCCCATCAGCATGGATTTTCTTCATGCGCTTTACACCAATATGACCTAAACGGCAGTGCCACAAATAAGTTGCACTATCATTATTAACTTTGCATCTTTTGGCTTCAATATTATGAAAATGTGTATCACCACGATCGAGATCCATAAAAACATTTTCATTGGGTGTATGACCATAGAAGGTTTTATTCATGTAAACAGAACAACAATTATTCTCTAACTTACATGAATAACCGTATTGCAATAAACATGATCCAATCATATTTATGCTCAACGCAAACACCAAATAACATTTATTTAGGTTCAACACTAATCCCGAAAGTATAGGGAGTGTGCAATGATGATCATATCAATCTTGGAACCACTTCCAACACACATCGTCACATCACCCTTAACTAGTCTCTATTTATTTTGCAACTCCCATTTCGAGTTACTACTCTTAGCAACTGAACCAGTATCAAATACCGAGGGGTTGCTATAAACACTAGTAAAGTACACATCAATAACATGTATATTAAATATAGCTTTTGTTCACTTTGCCATCCTTCTTATCAACCAAACACTTGGGGTAGTTTCGCTTCTAGTGACCAGTCCCTTTGCAGTAGAAGCACTTAGTCTCAGGCTTAGGTCCAGACTTGGGTTTCTTCATTAGAGCAGCAACTTGTTTGCCGCTCTTCTTGAAGTTCCCCTTCTTCCCTTTGCCCTTTCTCTTGAAACTAGTGGTCTTGTCAACCATCAACACTTGATGTTTTTCTTGATTTCCACCTTCGCCGATTTTTGCATCGCGAAGAGATTGGGAATTGTTTTCGTCATCCCTTGCATATTATATTTCATCAATAAGTTCTACTAACTTGGTGATGGTGACTAGAGAATTCTGTCAATCACTATTTTATCTGAAAGATTAACTCCCACTTGATTATAGTACCCAGACAATCTGAGCACATGCTTACTGCTTGAGCTATTCTCCTCCATCTTTTAGCTATAGAACTTGTTGGAGACTTCATATCTCTCAACTCGGGTATTTGCTTGAAATATTAATTTCAACTCCTGGAACATCTCATATGGTCCATGACGTTCAAAACGTCTTTGAAATCCCGATTCTAAGCTGTTAAGCATGGTGCACTAAACTATCAAGTAGTCATCATATTGAGCTAGCCAAACGTTCATAACGTCTGCATCTGCTCCTGCAATAGGTCAGTCACCTAGCGGTGCATCAAGGACATAATTCTTCTGTGTAGCAATAAGGATAAACCTCAGATCACGGACCCAGTCCGCATCTTTGCTACTATCATTTTTCAACTTAGTTTTCTCTTGGAATACATATAAAACATAGGGAAGCAATAACGCGAGCTATTGATCTACAACATAGATATGCAAATACTACCAGGACTAAGTTCATGATAAATTCAAGTTCAATTAATCATATTACTTAAGAACTCCCACTTAGATAGACATCCCTCTAATCCTCTAAGTGATCACGTGATCCATATCAACTAAATCATGTCCGATCATCACGTGAGATGGAGTAGTTTCAACGGTGAACATCACTATGTTGATCATATCTACTATATGATTCACGCTCGACCTTTCGGTCTCCTTGTTCCGAGGCCATATTTGTTATATGCTAGGCTCGTCAAGTTTAACCTGAGTATTCTGCGTGTGCAACTATTTTGCACCAGTTGTATTTGAACGTAGAGCCTATCACACCCGATCATCACGTGGTGTCTCATCACGAAGAACTTTCGCAGCGGTGCATACTCAGGGAGAACACTTGTACCTTGATAATTAGTGAGAGATCATCTTATAAAGCTACCGTCGAACTAAGCAAAATAAGATGTATAAAAGATAAACATCACATGCAATCAAAATATGTGACATGCTGTGGCCATCATCATCTTGTGCCTTTGATCTCCATCTCCAAAGCATCGTCATGATTTCCATCGTCACCGGCATGACCATGATCTCAATCATCTTGATCTATATCAACGTGTCGTCACATGGTCGTCTTGCCAACTATTGCTCTTGCAACTATTGCTATCGCATAGCGATAAAGTAAAGCAATTATTTTACGCTTGCATCTTATGCGATAAAGAGACAACCATAAGGCTTCTGCCAGTTGCCGATAACTTCAAAAAAACATGATCATCTTATACAACAACTTATATCTCATCACGTCTTGACCATATCACATAACAACATGCCCTGCAAAGACAAGTTAGACGTCCTCTACTTTGTTGTTGCAAGTTTTACGTGGCTGCTATGGGCTGAGCAAGAACCGTTCTTACCTACGCATCAAAACCACAACGATAGTTTGTCAAGTTGGTGTTGTTTTAACCTTCGCAAGGACCGGGCGTAGCCACACTCGGTTCAACTAAAGTTGGAGAAACTGACACCCGCCAGCCACCTTTGTACAAAGCACGTCGGTAGAACTAGTCTCGCGTAAGCGTATGTGTAATGTCGGTCCGGGCCGCTTCATCCAACAATACCGCCAAACCAAAGTATGACATGCTGGTAAGCAGTATGACTTATATCGCCCACAACTCACTTGTGTTCTACTCGTGCATATGACATCTACGCATAAAACTTGGCTCGGATGCCACTGTTGGGGAACGTAGTAATTTCAAAAAAATTCCTACGCACACGCAAGATCATGGTGATGCATAGCAACGCGAGAGGAGAGTGTTGTCTACGTACCCTCGTAGACCGGCAACGGAAGCGTTGACACAACGTAGAGGAAGTAGTCGTACGTCTTCCCGATCCGACCGATCCAAGTACCGAACGTACGGCACCTCCGAGTTCTGCACACGTTCAACTCGGTGACGTCCCTCGAGCTCCGATTCAGCAAAGTGTTGAGGGAGAGTTTCGTCAGCACGACGGCGTGATGACGGTGATGATGTTCTACCGACGCAGGGCTTCGCCTAAGCACCGCTACGATATGACCGAGGTGGAATATGGTGGAAGGGGGCACCGCACACGGCTAACGAACGATCACGAAGATCAACTTGTGTGTCATGGGGTGCCCCCTTGCCCCCGTATATAAAGGAGGGAGAGGGGGAGGTGCGGCCGGCCCAAGGGGTGCGCCTGGAGGAGTCCTACTCCCACCGGGAGTAGGACTCCCCCTTCTTGCCTTGTTGGAAAAGGAAGGGGGAAGGGATAAAGAGGAAAGGGGGGCGCCACCCCCTTCCTTGTCCTATTCGGACTAGGGGGAGGGGGCACGCGGCCTGCCCTGGCCGGCCCTCCTCTTCTCCCTTAGGTCCCATGTAGGCCCAATAACCCCCGGGGGGTTCCGGTAACCCCCGGTACTTCGGTAAAATCCCGATTTCACCCGGAATGTTTCCGATATCCAAATATAGGCTTCCACTATATCAATCTTTATGTCTCGACCATTTTGAGACTCCTCGTCATGTCCGTGATCACATCCGGGACACCGAACAACCTTCGGTACATCAAAACACAAAAACCCTAATTACGATCGTCACCGAACTTTAAGCGTGCGGACCCTACGGGTTCGAGAACTATGTAGACATGACCGAGACACATCTCCAGTCAATAACCAATAGCAGAACCTGGATGCTCATATTGGCTCCTACATATTCTACGAAGATCTTTATCGGTCAGGCCGCATAACAATATATGTTGTTCCCTTTGTCATCGGTATGTTACTTGCCCGAGATTCGATCGTCGGTATCTCAATACCTAGTTCAATCTCGTTACCGGCAAGTCTCTTTACTCGTTCCGTAATACATCATCCTGCAACTAACTTATTAGTTGCAATGCTTGCAAGGCTTAAGTGATGTGCATTACCGAGAGGGCCCAGAGATACCTCTCCGACAATCAGAGTGACAAATCCTAATCTCGAAATACGCCAACCCAACAAATACCTTCGGAGACACCTGTAGAACACCTTTATAATCACCTAGTTACGTTGTGACGTTTGGTAGCACACAAAGTGTTCCTCCGGTAAACGGGAGTTGCATAATCTCATAGTCATAGGAACATATATAAGTTATGAAGAAAGCAATAGCAACAAACTAAACGATCAAGTGCTAAGCTAATGGAATGGGACAAGTCAATCACATCATTCTCCTAATGATGCGATCCCGTTAACCAAATAACAACTCATGTCTATGGTTAGGAAACATAACCATCTTTGATCAACGAGCTAGTCAAGTAGAGGCATACTAGTGACACTCTGTTTGTCTATGTATTCACACATGTATTATGTTTCCGGTTAATACAATTCTAGCATGAATAATAAAAATTTATCATGATATAAGGAAATAAATAATAACTTTATTATTGCCTCTAGGGCATATTTCCTTCAAATACTAGAACCACCCTACAACCCAGGCTCTACCACTATGGCACCATGCTCATGCGTTGCCATGGAAAAATAAAGATATGAATAGAAATGTTCGTCCAAAGCATGAAAAATATCAACGTTCTCTCCTCTTCCCTCCCTCGCGTGCACATGCCTGATTCATGGTACAAATTTATGCCCCTCACTTTCTATATGCTATACCTCGAACTGCTGTTAGATCACCAAATTATCACTTCTATGCTCCACTAAACCAAATGAAAGAGAGGGCATATCAAGCTAGAACCTTGAGTTTCCGTTCAAAAGTTGGACCCATGAGCTAAATACGATAACCCAAAGAGATAACCTGGGGGAAATAGTTTGCTTGGAAAATTGCCCATGCCCCATTTTACTAATAAAGGCAAAGTACCCGCACAAATAAGGTTCGATACAAAAAAAGGTAAAACAAAGGTCAATGGGGGTAACCGGACAATTTAGCCCAAAAAACAACAACGATAAGTAGCAGCAAGCAAGCGAAACAGACGAGGCTATACGTCAGGCCACCTCCTATGACCATTGCTTAGGGCATCAAGCTCGACCCTATCCTTGCGTCTAGTGAGCGGGCGCTATTGCTAGGTAGGATATAAAGTTGGAGGTATGATAGAAGTGCTCTACCTCAAGGTTGGTTACATGTACATGAAGTCACCACATATGTGTGACTGTATTATTTGTCAAACGATTGGTTACGGATACGGTACTACAAGCTTTTTTTGTTCATGGCTTCTATTTTTGTAATAAAAATATGATTTTGTTCATCCTATGATGCAGAAGTCTGACACACTTTTTCCTATTATCTAAAGTATTATAGGAAATGATGGATGTTGGTTTATTTATGTTGAAACCCTCGGAGTCGCATGGTCCAGGAGGAACTTCTGCAACACACGATTGTTTGGGAGTTGGAACCTATGCCAACAATTACATGTCATATCTACATATAATGGGTCCCACCGCAAGATCGACGGACATTGGCCTCATGTGCGGAAGATCTTGTTGAACCAGAACCAGAAAAAATCAGTTTGTACCATAGATGATCCGATATATTTTGAATGATATGTCTTCCCGTTGTGTCTTCTTAATAAATAGTCAGATTTATTTTCTACATTTGCCCCCTTCCCATGACCTATAACATAGCTTCAAAACTCATTAATTGACGAGATAAAGAACCATCCTTACCTGTTGGTCACACAATAGAGTGCCAGTTCATTATGACACTTCTTTTATATGAGACCAATAGGTGAAGCAACTTCCGTATGTATGTCTCCTTCATTTATATGGATAGAACATGTGAGGAGGGGTTGATCGATGGAGATGGGAAGCGTCGATGATTTAGTGACAACAAATGATGGGAATGAGAAACATCCGAAACGTACGCGAGAGAACATCGTCAACATCACGCTACCCAAACAGATAAGGAGCGCCGTGGATATGTACACATGTACGTACTTGTGATGTCTTCGATTACCGATCGACTTGTTGCGGTACTAGTACGTGTAAGAGGATCATAGAAAGATTATCATTCAGGGATGCATTCCCCCTGAACTTTGCATGTCTTGAAGTCAGTTCATACCAATTCCATTGATATGCTTCTCTTCTGATGCTTTTTCAGATCCAGATGAATTTCAGTTGCCGGCAATCACCTTCTCTTGATATATCTTGCATTTTAAGATAGAAAAGACATTTAAGATAATTTATAGGAGGAAATAATGATGCAAAATGGACGTATCATAGCCAGGTACCCTCCCCGTGTCGACGACGTCCATGGTGTTCGGTCAAATACCATTGAGCTTATTTTCGAACTTCATGTTGTTTTTTAGAGTAGGAAGGATGGCAGGGTACTCGATCATGGAGGATAAGTTGTTGTGCGATGCGTGGTTGGGTGTATCCCGGGTTTCGTAGGCAGGGGCAGAAGGGGGCTCTTCTGGTAGCATGTGCGTGGTTTGTTTCACGCACGAAAGCACATTACGCCCTACGACATGCACATCATCCATGACACCAATATGAAGTCGTTAGTGTATCGATGGTACACCATCCAGACCACCGTCATCAACTTTTGTAAAGCGGTTGATCGGCTGGAAACAATGTGGCCATTGTGCGCGACAACCGTGAAGATCGTAAGTTTTGCTTATTATTGCTCAACTTGTTGATTGATTTATTCATTCCTCGATATTTTTTTTGAAGATAAAAGGAGGCGCGGGGCCGCCCTTATATTTCAAAACAGGCTGTGGCCTGAGTAACAGAACATGAGGTTAGTAAGGTGCACCATGGTGCAACTTCACGAAAAGAGAGGAAAGAGGGTGCGGGGGGGGGGGGGGGGGGGCAGAGATTACAACACAAGGAAAAAAGGACTATCCAACTAGTAAATTGCACCAGAGGCGTAGTAGCTCCGCAGCGTAGAACCTTACATAGGAGTCCGTCCACGAGCGTGAATTGAAGATACGATCATTTCGTGTGTGCCAGAGGGTGATAGCACACGCAGCAAAGGATACACTCCATTTTCGGTTGATCTCTAGCTGAGAGGTAGGTTGTTGAACAAAGGATAAGATGTTGGCCAATCGGCATGCCAAAGGGGCCAGGAGCAACCGATGCCAGAGGGCCGACGCCGCCCGGCAATGCAATATTATGTGATGGATTGATTCTAAAGCGGGGTAGAGATCACAATCTGCATTTGGATCGATGGTGACCCAGAGTTTCTTGGCCATATTATTTTTGGTGTTGAGTCTGTCCCAAAAAGCCAGCCAGAGGAAGGCTTTGTGCTTTAGAGGGATCAGCGTGTCCCAAACCCAATGATGGAAAGCACAGCGGACTCCCCGGAAAGAGACTAGCTGGTAAAATATCTTGCGCTGATCTACTTGGCAAGCATGGAAGGAGTGCACACATCCTGTCGTGCAACGTCAGGGGCTGCAGCCTCAAGCAGCTGGTGCATCAAGAGAAGCTCGTGCTCAGCAGAGTGGGATAGGTTTGGATGTAGCTGCACATATCAGGATCCATCAGAAAATTGCGATCGGACCGAGCAACAACGATTCCAGGCAAAGGAGTAGAGGACTGGGAACAATAGGTATAGCCTGCCATCCGAAAGCCATTGGTCATGCCAAAAGGATATGAGATTGCTGGAGCCCAAGGGACATGTCGAGGAGTTGAGAACCAAAGGGATATGATCTTTAAAGCCTCTCCACATAGTTGTATCTCTGGAATTAGCACCAAAAGGGATTGCCTTCTTGAGGTATTGTGAAGAAAAACATTGGTAGCACGGTATATTGGAAGTCTGCAGAATCTTGGAAAGGAACTTGCACAACATTTCCTGGTTGTGAATTTGCAGGTTCCTCACACCAAAACCACCATTTTCTCGGTCAGGCGTGACCTTGTCCCAAGCCATAAGGCACTGGCCACCTTTAATCTTATTTTTGCCTTGCCATAGGAAAGCGCGCAGGAGGCTGTCGAGTAGGCCGATAGACTCCTTAGGCCAAGGGAAACATGACATTAAATAACCAGGTATGCCGGCGAGCACCGAGTTGACAAGAGTGAGCCTTCCTCCCAACGTTAAGAACGTAGCCAACCAACCTAATAGTCTGCGATCCACCTTATGTATAACTGGCAGTAGCAACCCGTGCGTGATCTTGTTCAGAGACAAAGGCAGCCCGAGGTATGTGCAACGAAAAGAGGACAGGGGCAGCCAAAAAGCTCGGCGATCTCAACAGTCGCAGTTGCATCCATAGAGATTGGCACTAGCGTGCTCTTATGGAAATTGATGGTCAGACCTGAGAAAGCCGAGAAAGCTGTGAGGATGTTCTTGATCATCGTGGCCTATTCAAAAGTCCCCTTGAAAATGACCAGTGTATCGTTCGCATGCTGCAGCACTGGAAATAAGTTGCCTGAGCCCAGCGGGTGCTGCAGGGACCCCTCCTGCAAATGTAAGCAACAAAGTCTTTGCAGCACGTCTGCTACCATAATGAAGAGATACGGGGACAGAGAATCGCCCCGCCGAAAGCCCCTCTTGGCAAGTATAGGAGGCCCTAACTCACCATTAACCATGACTCTCGAGCGGTCAGTAGAAAGTAAGTTAGAAACCCATTGTCTCCAAAGCGGAGGAAAACCTCATGCATCTAAGACATGGTGGAGGCAGTCCCAACTAACACTATCAAAAGCCTTGTGAAAATCTAGCTTCAAAGCAATGACTGGCAACTTCCTCTTGTGAGCACACTGGACTAGTTTAGCAGCCAAAGCAAAGTTCTCGATGATGGAGTGCCCCTTCAAAAACCGGACTGCAGAGAATGTATTAAGGCAGGAATCTGTCGCTGCAATCTATTGGTCATGACCTTGGAAGCAAGCTTGGGTGTGCTGTGAACCAGGGAAATGGGCCTATAATCCTTCATCTCCAAAGGGGTGTCCTTTTTGGGCAGTAAGGTGATGAAGGCAGTGTTAATGCCGTCGAGATTAACACTGTTGCTATGTAGATCACTGAAGAATCTGAGCAGATCATCCTTTAACAGAAACTTAAATGCTTTGTAGAATTCATTGGCGAAACCGTCCAGCCCTGGGCTTCTGTTATTCGGAGCCTTGTTTATGCCCTCAACAATCTCAGCTTAGGAGAAAGGCTCAACCAGCCCAGAAAGATCCAAAGGCGTGTATAAAGAGCTGAGGTCAACAGTAGGCATGGAAGGAGCTGACTGCCCTAAAATCTCAGCAAAGTAACTAGTGGCAATGCCAAGTTTTTCGCTGTTCTGGTGGTGCTCAACTCCATTGTGGACAATCACTTTCACCTTATTGCGACGAGGTTGACAGTTAGCTGCTGCATGGAAGAACATGTAGTTTTCATCCCTAGATATACACCACCTCACTTTTGCCCTGCGGCGCCAAAGCGCCGTCTGCCACAGAATTAACTGCTCTGCCTTGGCTGAAGCTGCCTCTCTCAGAATAACTTCCAGGACAGATAGGTGCCGCCTCTCCTCCATAACATTGAGGAAGCAGACGACATGCTTATTGCTGTTAATCAGTGCCTGCAGGCTAGTCTTGCGTTTACTCCACTGCTGGAGTGCGGTCCGCAGCCGCCTCATTTTGAAGTTGATGAGGGAGGCAGAAGAGGAGATGTGCCTGAGCCCTCTATTCCAACAGCTGGTAATGATCTCCCTGGGCTCGGCCATGTCCAACCAGTGATTCTCCATGCGAAAAATTCTGCTCCTCGGAGTGTCAGCAGAAAATTGAAGCAGGATTGGCGCATGATCGGAAGTCGTTGTGGGCACACATGAGGCAGAAGTTTGCAAAAAACCAAGATTCCATGCAGCATTAACCAGAACACGGTCGAGCCGAACTAAGGTTGGTGTGCTTCTTTTGTTAGACCAAGTGTATAATCTGTTTTCAATCTAAATGTCATCCAGCCCATGCTCTGTAATCCAAGAGTTGAAACTTTCCATCATGTTCCAACATATCCGACCTCTTGACTTCTCATGCATGAACCTGTACATGTTGAAATCCCCCATAACAGCCCAAGGCGCATCAACATTGGCTGCAGCATCATAAACAACCTCAAAAAAGACAGGGCGCTCGCTAATCAGACAAGGCGCATAGACGACAGTGAGCAGGAAGGAGCAGTTGTTCACAGCAAATGACAACTTGACTGTAATGTGATATTTGTGTGTTGCAATGATTTGACCAGAGACACTTGACGAATCCCATGCCACTAGAATTCCTCCTGAGGTGCCTTCAGAGTGAGTGACAGCATAATCTTTGAAATTTGCCGGCAGAAAGGATCTTAGTTTGAACGAGGAGAGGGAAGCCAACTTGGTTTCCTACAAACAAACGACACTCGGACAGCAAGAGGTTATAGCATCGCGGACCAACGGGCACTTATCGTCATCAACGAGTCCGCGGACATTCCAGCTTAGTATCTTCATAGAGCAACAATGAGCATACAACCCGAACAGGAGAGCAAAGGAAACATAAGCATGTAGGGTGCGACATTGATCATGATTAACATATGAAAGCTCTTGTTGGGAAGGAAACAAACTCGGTACAAACTAGGGGTGCAGCACAGACTGATACAATAAGTGACACCTATGACATAAGTAGAAGATGAACCACTACGACTGGGCTGGAAGCCAGGATCCAGAGGATAGCTAACATGCAAACCTAACAACGAAGGCATAAAGGTAAACTTGGGCACCGACACCCTGACGCGACTGACATCAGAGGAATTACACATGGGGGGGGGGGTCGAGGATGCGCACAGAAGATGCAGAAGAGGAGCTAGCAACAGGGGAGGAAGCTCTGTTCGAAGCAGAGGTGGCCGCACATGCCCTGGCTTGATTGAGGATGGCCGAAGCGTTGAGGTCGCAGCCTTGGGCAATCAACTTGAGCTTGCTTCTGGTGAGCGGTGTCGGGGTCGCAAGCAGGGGCAGTTCCAGGATGCTGGCCACTGCTGTTGCCGTGGCCTTCGCCTTCTTGCGACGCGAGGAGGAACCGGAGCGTCGGGAGGGACCGCTGCTGGAGCTGGAGTCGGCCGCCGCCGCCGACTTGCGCTTGGCGGCACGTTCCACTGGGCTCATCCGTATGCCGTCGTAGGCGCGCCGGATGCGTGGGCTATGCCGCGGGGACAGAGCGGAAGGCACCGCCACCTCCAGGGAAGCAGCAGCCGAGCGAGGGGCCCGCCCGTTATCATCCACCAGCGACGAAACCGACGCCGCCATATCCAAGTTGAGATCCAGCATGCTCCGGAAGCCTGGGAGGGAGCCGCAGATCCAGCATGGGAAGGGAAGAGGTGTAGCATGGGCTTGGAAGCGATGAGGTCGGCGACGGCGGGCTCGCGCGGCGGCTCGCGGCAGCTGCAGAAGACGGAGGCCACATGCGGGGGAAGTGCCGCACAGGCTCCATGCTTGAGATCGGTGGCAACCACGGGAGAGAGCTGGTCAGTGGGGAGAATCCCAGGCTCTGGCCGAGGGATGCGGTGGGGGGGACGGGTGTAGATGGGTCTAGGATGTTGTTCTACAAGTTGGGGGGGGGGGGGACGGGTGCAGATGGGGAGGGGGACGGGTGTAGATGTATTCCTCGATATTGTTCTACAAGTTGTGTAGCCTGCTGCCGTTATGTGCCACGGGGCGGAGGGCAGACCATTTACGCACATACAATGTTAGATGAAGGTCAAGGGGCAGTATGTGTGGGACAACATGATCCATTGTGAAAAACTTGTTGAACATCCGGTTAATCCTGTTGATTTGAATTATTGTTGTACTAAACTTTTTTGCATACTATGTATGGATAATTTGTGCTATTTCCTATCGGAACTTTGATAAATTCCATTGTGTTTGATGAATTTTGTCTAGTTACCTGAAATGTGGTTCGAAATGTATGTGGATAATTTTGGATGGCCGACTCCTGATCGGTATCCGCGGATAGGTCCCTGTCTTCGAAGGGAGGCGGTGTGTGGTTTGTGGGTTAGCGTGGGAGATGCTGTAACACATTAATCATGTAAATACGAGTATGCGTCATTCAATCGTCAATATTGAATTCATGCTTTAGCCAACTCATCCAAAGTCACATAGTACAAGACGACAATACTGAGGAGGTGAGGGACCTCAAATGAATCTGTGCAATCTTATGTCAGCCAGCAACAACTACACCGGTGGCAGAGCCGGCTCTGGCGGCAACGACGACATTTTGCTAGCCTTCTGCGGCTCCACATGGCACCGGCAGACCGGACAGGTCGCATGAGAGTGGAACCACGTGTCGATGCACCCGACGTGGAACGTGTGCGCGCACACCGGCAGCCGCCGCACATTCTCCCCACCGGACAGAGCCTCCAGGCACACCGCCCACTGGGCCTCGCGGTCGCCGGCACCGGCCGAAGCTGCGGCGCCGTACACGAACGCTGGCATGGCCGTAATGGACGCCTGTGGTAGGCCGCCCCGCTCGACGGCCGACGTGGCCTTGTCGTGCATGGCCACCACCGGCCCGGCGAGCAAGCGGCCGATGCAGGAGATCACGAACAAGATCTCGCGGTAGAGCGCGAGCGCGATCCCCACACGTACCTGACGAACGCGGAGAGTAGGACGAGGAGCAGGAGCACCTGGTACGACGCGAGCACCAGCGCGCTCCCCTGCCCGACGTTGAAGACACCGCCGCCGCGCGCCTGCCACTGGAGCCTCGAAGGCTTCGTGCGTGCAATGCTTGCGACCTGTGTGCAAGTGCAATGCATTGATGGCGCCGTCGGCGATTGTTTTGTAGGCTGAGGATTAAAGCCTCTGGAAGAACCGGATAATGCCTTCCGTTGACGACGCAGGCAGCTGCATCTAAGGCAGGGCGGATTTGAGTTTGATTTATTGAGCAAGCAGCGTCGCCTCTGGCATTTGAATTTAGTCCTAGACTAGATATTGTGATCTTGGATAATATATAATGATCGAATGCCAATTAGGGCCGCCGGTTCTTCTTTTAGCACGGAGGCTCCATGGATAGACGACAAAATGCAGGGTATATGCCATGGTTTAGTATATGATCATGCCATCAGCTGTCTGGCATCTTTTCTCATTTTGTATCAGGCTTAAGCTTATCGTGTTCGAACCACCGCGTGCAGGTACCCCGGGTGAAACTAGTCCAAGATATTTCCTCCATAGTCGATGTGATCCACGACCCAGTCGCCAAGACTCTCAAGGAGGAAAGAGGCAAAGGATGAACGGATTATACGATCTAAATGTGTGGTATATTTGGTTTGGTACGTTGCATTCTGATTGTTGAACATACGATTTGTGCATGTATATTGTATACCTCGGCCCATCTCCTAGACATTGTATAGTTGAGGTTGTGGCCCACTTTGTACTCCATATATACGTGCGCTATGCACCGGTCAATATATCGTGTAGCATTGCCAAAACTCTCGTCTCCAACATGGTATCATACCTCCGATCCTGAACCCTAACCCTCTGCCGCCGCCGCCGCACCACGCCGCCACTGCGGCCGCGTCTCTATGCTGCCGCACCGCCGCCCGTGTGTCCAGCTGCCGCCTCCTCCCCTCGCTTCCGTCCTCCCTACCCTAACCCTAACCGCGCCGCCGCCCCAAGCCGTGCCGCCTCTCCCTTGCCGCGCCGCCCTCCCCGTGTGCCGCCGCACCACCTCCCATATATCGTGTAGCATTTGTTGGAAATACGAGCAATTTACCAAATAATTTTATTAATAGAAATATTAGATAAAGCATGACTAATATAACAAGGATAAAAGTAGTCATGCGATCTGACAGAGAGAAGGTAAATAACATCTTCATATATGAACTGCAACCAAACATGTCTAAAGCAGATAGTAGAACAGGTTGCATAAATAGCGTAGAACCTAACATATGTAGGACAGACACTAGAGCAAAGAACTGTGAGAGAACCTCTAACAGAAAGAGTAAGAACACGTACGGGACAGCAGCAGCAGTAGCACTGGACTTGGGGTTGGTGTCGTCGCCGGCCATGTCGTCAAGAAGGTCGTCGACGTCGGGGAAGAAGTCGTCGTCGGGGAAGTAGTCGTCGGAGTCCGGGGCGTCCGTGACGAAGAAGTCAGTAGTCGCGCTGAGCGCTCCCCAAAAACCTTATCACCCTTCTCCCGTACAGGACTCAAAAGGTGCGGTTCCGGAGGCCTACTATCCCGACCTGCGGTGCACGCCGCAAGCCGGGATGTGGAAGAACATAGCAGCAACGCAGTGCTCAGGAACTTGTGGCGAGAGGAAGAAGAGGTTCTGGTGCGTCTCTGTGTGAGGAGCGACCTCCCTTTTATAGGTGCAAGAGAAGGAGGCGAGAGGTTGTGCTGGGAGCTGAAGAGAACGAGGGAGACGAAACGAAAAGGTGCGTCGTTCGTATTCAATCTCCACTACACCAAAACATTTCAGCTTCCGCGTGACCTTTCGTATACCCGTCGTGCGTGGCAAAAATTTAGACATCGGCTCGACTCATTCCCGCAACCCGCGGCGCGACGCGGCGTGACGAGGCGTGGCGAGGTGGGCGGCGGAGGAGGAGCGCGCGTGGATGTCCCTCTTGTTCTCATCCTCATACATGTGGAGAAAGAGCCTCCCTTATAAAGAGGTTCAACTTCCTCTAAACTAGCAATGTGAGACTAAACTTTAGTTCCACCTCTTGCCTTGCACGAATGGGTTGCGTGGGCCTCTAGGATTTATTAGGAATTTCTGAAACTGCTATTTGGCTAGGCACAAAATAAACACAATTCCAGCAATCCCCCACCAGATCCCAGAGGCACACAAAATTTGCCTTTGGTTTCAAAACACTGTTTTATATACCGGTACTGCAGTGGAGACTGTTAAGTTGAACTTACACCTAAAACTCTATACTACACTAGTAAGCAACTTGAACAGTGGACTGGGCCTTGAACTGCAAGTTTTCTGCGAATCTAGCTTCACATAAAACCTTGACCGATACGTGACTACCGTGGGTCTTCCCTGCGGGTGGAGTTTATGCGTCATACTCCGAGACATTTCATGAATTTACTAGAGAGAACCCTACTCTCATAGATTGCGGCGTTTGACAATCAGACTCATATAGGTGTGTTCTTCAAAAGATGTTCTGCAGGACAATATCTCTACTTAAATGAGCCACTTAGAACACATTAAGATATACATCATCCTGCCATGCAGATTTAGGAGAGTATTGCATCTTCATGGAGTGGTATTGTTAACAGTAAGGATACTCCCCTCTCAGTTGACCAACAGGTTGTCTTCCACATCTAATTCACGGGATCTCCGATCACATAGACTAGGTTACCACTGTGAACAACTCATATTGTGGATCTCATACCCATCTCCCTCGATGCATTATCTATCACATTACGTGATAGACCCTTAGTGAAAGGATCTGCCATATTTTTAGACGTTTGGATATAATCCAATGCAATAATTCCGGAGTTTCTCATTTTCCTGACAGGCTTTAACCTTCTCTGAACGTGTCTTGATGACTTCATGTTATCCTTTGAGCTGCTCACTTTCGTGATCACAGTTTGATTGTCGCAGTTCATAAGGATTCCCGGTTCAGGTTTCTCAACAACCGGTAAGTCATTCAAGAGCCAGCGAAGCCAATCTGCTTCGACCGTAGCTGTATCTAGTGCTGTGAGTTTTGCTTCCATTGTTGACCTCGTTAAGATGGTCTGCTTGCAAGACTTCCAAGAAACAGCGCCACCTCCATGAGTGAATACATAACCGCTCGTGGCCTTTATCTCATCAGCATCTGAGATCCAGTTTGAGTCACTATACCCTTCAAGCACCTTTGGGTGCCCGGTGTAGTGAATTCCATAATTCGCAGTGCCTTTCAAATAACGCAAAACTCTCTCTAGAGCTTTCCAATGCACATCTCCTGGTTTTGAGACAAACCGACTCAGTTTGCTAACAGCAAAAAAGATGTCAGGTCTTGTAGCACTGGCTAAGTACATAAGCGAGCCAATAATCTGAGAATATTTCAATTGATCTCTAGCAATTCTTCGATTCTTTTGAAGTAACACACTCGCATCATATGGTGTTGGAGAGGGCTTGCAGTCACTATAGCCAAAGCGACTCAAGATCTTTTCCACGTAGTGAGATTGAAGCAATGTAATCCCAACATCATCGTCTCTCAACAATTTGATGTTTAGAATGACATCAGCCACTCCTAAATCCTTCATCTCAAAACATTGAGATAGAAAATCCTTGACCTCCTTAATAACATTCAGATTTGTTCCGAAAATCAGTATGTCATCAACATACAAGCAAATGATAACTCCCCCATTCCCACCATGGCGATAGTACACACATTTATCTGCTTCGTTTACAACAAAGCCTGCAACTGTTAAAGTTCTTTCAAACTTCTCATGCCACTGTTTGGGTGCTTGCTTGAGTCCATACAAAGACTTTAGCAACTTGCACACTTTTCCTTCCTGACCATCTAGTACAAACCCATCTGGTTGTTCCATATAGATTTCCTCATCCAACTCTCCATTTAGGAAAGCAATCTTAACATCCATTTGATGAACGAGAAGACCTTGTGAGGCAGCTAGTGAAAGTATAATTCGAATAGTGGTCAGTCGAGCCGTAGGTGAGTAAGTATCAAAGAAGTCTTCACCTTCCTTTTGGGTATAACCCTTAGCCACGAGCCGAGCCTTGTACTTTTCAATAGTACCATCACGCCTAAGCTTCTTCTTGAATACCCATTTGCATCCTATAGGTTTGCACTCATAAGGACGATCAGCTATCTCCCAAGTTTCATTCGCCAAGATGGAATCCATCTCGCTATGAACCGCTTCCTTTCAGTAGTCAGCATCTTCAGATGCATAGGCCTCTGAAATAGAACTGGGAGTATCATCTATGAGATACACAAGGAAATCATCACCAAAGGACTTTGCAATCCTCTGTCTCTTGCTCCTAGTAGGAACTTCATTATTCTCCTCCACAAGACTTTCAAAGTGTTCCATCAAAATGACATGTTCGGTAATTGTAACTGGTTCCTGATTTGATGAACTAGGCATCTCCTGATTAGATGAGGTAGCCATATCCTTCATGAGAAAGATATCTTCAAAGAAAGTCGCATCATTCGACTCCGTGATCGTACTGACATGTATGTCAAGTACCTCAGATTTTACAACCAAGAATCTATAACCAATGCTATGAAAAGCATATCCCAGGAAAACACAATCCACGGTCTTTGGTCCAAGCTTGCGCTTCTTTGGAATTCGCACATTGACTTTCGCCAAACAACCCCAGGTGCGTAGATAAGAGAGTTTTAATCTTTTCTTCTCCCATTCCTCGAATGGAGTTATCTCTTTATTCTTTGTGGGAACTCGGTTTAGGAGATGACATGCAGTCAATATCGCCTCCCCCCATCATGCCTTAGAGAGACCCGATGTGTCTAACATGGCGTTAACAAAATCTGTTAGAGTACGGTTCTTTCTTTCGGCCACCCCATTTGACTGAGGTGAATAGGGAGGCGTCCTCTCATGGATTATACCATGTTCCGCACAAAACGCATCAAATTCATTGGAAAAATACTCTCCACCACGGTCGGACCTAAGCCTCTTGATTTTTTGATCAACTTGCTTTTCCACTTCAGCTTTATAGATCTTGAAAAATTTCAAAGCCTCATCCTTATATTTTAGAAGATACACACGGCAGTATCTAGTGGAGTCGTCAATTAACATCATTAAATATTTCTTTCCACCTTTTGTCAAAACACCATTCATTTCACATAGATCTGAATGTATGAGTTCTAGTGGTGCAAGATTTCTCGTTTCTGCAGTCACATGAGACTTACGAGGTTGCTTAGCTTGCACACACACTTGACACTTGGATCCCTTGACAGTGGTGAAATTAGGGATTAAGTTCAACTTCGCTAGTCGCGACATGCAACCAAAATTAACATGACAAAGACGTGAATGCCACACATTTAATTCACTATTGTTGCAAATATGATTAACAACTTTATTGCAAACGTCTGATAAGGATAAACGAAACAGGCCTCCTGACTCATAGCCTTTACCAACAAAGGTTCCATACTTGGATATTATAAATTTATTCGACTCAAAGACAAGCTTGTAGCCATCTCTACACAGAAGAGATCCGCTAACAAGATTTTTATTGATGGAGGGGACATAATGCACGTTCTTCAGCCGCACGATCTTCCCTGAAGTAAACTTCACATCGACCGTGCCAACACCACGAACAGAAGCACTTGAACCGTTGCCGATCAGCACGGTTGAAGTCCATGCGGTCTGATAAGACGAAAACATGAAAATATCATCGCATACATGCACATGAGCACCCGTGCCAATCAACCAATCAGGAGAATGACATACTGAAATAATAGTGGGAAATATACCATACCCAGCATCCTTCATGTCAATTTCTCCAATGACAACATTAGCGGTCTTACCGCCTTTCCCAGGATGACACTTGTCATAGCGATTAGGGCAACTAGGAGCCCAATGATCACGATCCCCACACACATGAGAAACACCTTTCTTCTTGTCATTCTTCTTCTTGAAGTTCGTGTGTTGCACAGCCTTGTTCTTTCCATCAAAATTTGCTTTACCATCAAACTTGCCCTTGTTCTTGAACTTGTGGGGCTGGAAGTTCTTCTTCTTCTGTACCAAATTGGCACTAGATCCCCCCTCAATACCTCGAGCACGTGTGTCCTTTGCTCTCGCCTTTTCTTCCACATCAAGAGTGCCAATGAGATCCGGAACGGAAAACTCCTGCCTCTTATGCTTCAGTAAGGTAACAAAGTTCCTCCACGAAGGAGGAAGCTTAGTGATGATACCTCCGGCAACAAACTTGTCCGGTAGCATACAATTGAAGTGCTCAAGTTCTTTAGCAAATGACTGTATCTCATGAGCTTGCTCAACCACGGAGCGCTCTTCAGTCATCCTGTAATCATAGAATTGCTCCATGATGTATAGCTCAGCGCCTGCATCCGAGACCCCAAACTTGGCCTCGAGTGCGTCCCACATACCTTTTCCATTATCAATTGACTCATAAGCATCAACTATGTTCTCACCAAGAACACTCAAGAGAGAAGCCTTAAACAGAGTATTCATTTTCTGAAAAGCTTGTTCCTGTTGGGCATCAAGCTCCCCTTCAGGCTTGCCAAGCGTGGCGTCATAGCAACTCATGGTTTGAAACCATAAGAATGCTCTCACACGCCACCTCTTATAGTGGATACCCTCAAACATAGGAGGTCTCATAGAAGTAGCAAAACCACTTGGGGTAAATTGCCTATAATAAGGTTTTTGGATTGTTGGAAATATGAGCAATTTACCAAATGATTTTATTAATAGAAATATTAGATAAAGCATGACTAATATAACATGGATAAAAGTAGTCATGCGATCTGACAGAGAGAAGGTAAATAACATCTTCATATATGAACTGCAATCAAACATGTCTAAAGCAGATAGTAGAACAGGTTGCATAAATAGCGTAGAACCTGACATATGTAGGACAGGCACTAGAGCAAAGAACTGCGAGAGAACCTTTAACAGAAAGAGCAAGAACACGTACGGGACATCAGCATCAGTAGCACTGGACTTGGGGTCGGTCTCATCGCCAGCCATGTCGTCGACGTCGGGGAAGAAGTCATCGTCGGGGAAGTAGTCGTCGGAGCCCGGGGCGTCCGTGATGAAGAAGTCAGTAGTCGCGCTGAGCGCTCCCCAAAAACCTTATCACCCTTCTCCCGTACAGAACTCGAAAGGTGTGGTTTCGGAGGCCTACTGTCCCGACCTACGGTACACGCCGCAAGCCGGGATGGGGAAGAACGTAGCAGCAACGCAGTGCTCAGGAACTTGTGGCGAGAGGAAGAAGAGGTTCTGGTGCGTCTCTCTGAGAGGAGCGACCTCCCTTTTATAGGCGCAAGAGAAGGAGGCGAGAGGCTGTGCTGGGAGCTAAAGAGAATGAGGGAGACGAAACGAAAAGGTGCGCCGTTCGTATTCAATTTTCACTACAGCAAAACGTTTCAGCTTCCGTGTGACCTTTCGTATACCCGTCGTGTGTGGCAAAAATTTAGACATCGGCTCATTCCCACAACCTGCGGCGCGGCGGGCGGCGGAGGAGGAGCGCGCGTGGATGTCCCTCTTGTTCTCATCCTCATAGATGTGGAGAAAGAGCCTCCTTTATAAAGAGGTCTGACTCCCGAAAAGTCCATTCTGCACCCGAGCTCATATGCTCCCGCATGAACAGTAAAATCGAAAAAAAAATCGAAAAAAATTCAAGAAATTCCAAATTTTTTTTGGGAGAAACATTGACAAAAGTTTTAAGTGCCTGCAAAAATTCATCATGAAATCACATTCCTGTAAGGCGTGGCAAAAAAAACAAATTCAGTGCTTCAAAATGCATTTGAAAGTAGCTTTTTCAGAGTACTATTTTTGTTTTTTTTGCCACGCCTTCTAGGAATGTGATTTCATGACGAATTTTTGCAGGCACTTAGAACATTTGTCAATGTTTCTCACAAAAAAAATTGGAATTTTTTGAATTTTTTTCGATTTTTTTTTCGATTTTACTGTTCATGCGGGAGCATATGAGCTCGGGTGCAGATTAGCCGCGTCCTCTAACTCCCTCTAAACTAGCAATGTGGGACTAAACTTTAGTTCCACCTCTTATCTTACACGAATGAGTTGCGTGGGCCTCTAGAATTTATTAGGAATTTCTGAAACTGCTATTAGGCTAGGCCCAAAATAGACAAAATTCCAGCAGCATTGCCAAAACTCTCGTCTCCAACACTGATGAAGCCAGCCGAGAGGGACACTTATTATATGACACGACATTTATGTATGTTCAAAAACAAGTAATACTTCGTCGACGAAGTGTAAGGAACTAGTTGTAGTCCCGCTGGTGATCTCTCTCTCAGGAACAAGTCGGTACTCCAACATGGTACCTATAGGTACTTGGTTACACATCGATATCGCTGGTTGACCTGTTTGGGTAGCTACTTCTTCAGCAATTTCTTAGGCGCAAGTTTCCAATGCCTCTCATTCGCAACATATTTCTTGCCACTAAATCAACGATGCTGCCCATCACCGTTGATCAACCCCTCCTTGCTGTTCTATCCATAGCAAATGAAGGAGACATACATTTCAAAGTTGCTTCACGTATTGGTCTCATGAAAGGAGTGGTGTAGTGAACTAGCACTTTAGTGTCTCAGCAACAAGCAAGGACGATTGTTTATCTGGTCAATTGATGAATTTTGAAGTTACGTTGTACTTGTAGGAAGTGGGCAAAGATCAAAACAAATCTAGCTATTTATTTAGCAAGCGCAACATGAGTACAGATCATTCAGAAAGATATCAGATCAGCTACGTAGACAGTGGCGTAGCCACAGGGTGGCCAGGGTGGTCCATGGACCACCCTGGAATTCGGCCCATTACCTCACTACATATGTGAAAAAAAAGGGCTAGGTCAAGGCCCAAGTCCAACAAGTGGCGAACATGACCACGTCTGCACGATCAGATGGTTCGTTTCCTCTCTTTTTTACCTCATACAATCCTCTGAATTTTTTCTCCTCATACCCTGAACCGCTGGAAGACTCAAACCGACGCATGGCGGCACAAGATTAGCCAATCTCAAAGATCCAAAAGCCCTAGCGTCTAGCAAGGTGGCGATCCCCAACCGGTGAGCCGGCAACGCGCGGCCGGCCGGCCGGCGGCACTACCAAGACGCAGGGCGGAGGTAGACTATGCACCGGAGCCCGGAGGCGCAGCTGGCTGGCAACGTGCGCACAGGCCGCACCGGTTAAGGCATGGACAACATCTCTTCTAATTCGAAGTATGATTTCCAAATCCCTTAGGTAAATAATTTCATTTTTAAGGATTGAACAATTTAGCCGTGAGTGCAAACTTTAAAGTTTTTGGCAACTCGGAATTGACAAGTTGAGCTCAAGATGATTATGAGTTCATTTGAAATGACAATTGGTAAATTGAACATCTTTTTATTGTAGAATTGTTGCAAAATGAAGAGAACCGAAGACACCGCATCACATACATTAAGTGATATGCTTTCTTTAGAGTGAATGAGAATGTTATAATCGAGACTTTCCCGAAAAATAAGGTGTGTTATTTTCTTTTGTGGAAATTTAGGACTTAAACCATGATTTTCCGTGTGCTTCGCAAGACCCTATTAATATGTGCTTTTGGCAAATCATACAGTAGTATGTGGATATTTTGTATTCGTGGTAAAAAAATGATGTCCATTGGACCACCCTGACACAAAATCCTGGCTACGCCACTGTACGTAGAAAACTGAATTTCGGGCCTCGATTCAGCAAGATCATTAAAACATGAAGTTGGTGCCCCTGCCTGTCCTGGCATAGATTCTACCTTCAAAACAACCACCTACCGCATGCACCCATCGATCCCCACGTAAGATATGGAAACTTACAGACCGTGAACTCTGAGTTCTTCAGCCCAAATAAATCAGAACGACAAAATTGACATACATCATTTGTTAAAATACTTTTGATAACAAAAAATAAATTTGTCTCTACATCATAGGACACACATAATAACCATAATTTTGTTATCCTAGTGAGGACTAAACAAACCATGGGAATAATCTAACCAACCTATGGTTGGATGGTTAGATAGACAACGGTATATCTCAGCCAACTAGGATTCAAATCTTGGTGCATGCATTTATCCTAGATTTGTTTCAGCAATTCCGACGACACGCATTCAGTGGGAGGAGACACTAGTAGAAAAATGCCTATTTGTCCCGGTTCCAGAGGGCCTTTAGCCCCGGTTCTGGAAATGGGACTAAAGGGTCGGTACTAAAGCCCCCCCTTTAGTCCCAGTTCTGTTACGAACCGGGACTAAAGGTTGTCTGGAGGTCCACCTTTAGTCCCGGTTGGTAACACCAACCGGGACTAAAGGAAATTTTATGATTTTTTTCGTGATTTTTAAATTTCTGAATTTTTACAATTTAATCTCTAATCACCCCTCGTCATTTCAAATTATCCAACTTCCCGGCCGGTCACCCATTCTGTCACTAATCCAGCCTGAGCACGCTTAACTTCCGGATTTCATTCCCCCTCATTTCCAAGTCTGCACTTGTTGTTTTCCTGAGAATATTAAGATGTCAATCCTATTAACCCTCAGGAGTTTAACTTGAGCATGAAGTCACACGTTTCAGTGTTTGAATTTGAAACTATTATTCTAAAAAACAATAATTATTTAGTAACAATATTTCCTGAATAAGTAGTTTAACCACAGTTTGACCAGAATTGACCAAAATACAAAAAAACTGAAATAATTATTTAGTAACACTAATATTCTAGAATAATTATTTAGTAACATTAATACTTCTTGAATAAGTAGTTTGACCAGATTTAACAAAAATTCAAAAAACTAAAATTTGAGCATAACTTTTTTTTTCTTTTTAGAATTTGAGGATTCTAAAAATTTGTAAACAGGCCTATGGCCATCAAAATCGGATGGGCATTTTCGTGCTGAAAATTTTGATATATTATACGTTTTTTTCCGACATCGTATGCAAAAGTTATAGCCGTTTTACTTTTTCATAACATTTTTTTGTAAAACATGTCCAAATTTAAGTTTTTTAATTTTCATAACTAGTAGATATAGTAATATATCTACATCTCGAAGGATTTTATTTTTTAAAGTTTTTATCATTTTCTTTTGTTTGTTTTTTCAAAACTGAAATGACGAGGGGGGGGGGGGGGATAGAGTTTGAGACAAGAACCCCTTTAGTCCCAGTTTGAGACATGAACCGGGACTAAAGGGCATCGCATCCTTTAGTCCCGGTTCGTGTCTCAAACCGGGACTAAAGAGCATCGCACCCTTTAGTCCCGGTTCGTGTCTCAAACCGGGACTAAAGGTCTAATCTTTAGTCCCGGTTTGAGATACGAACCGGGACTAAAGGGCATCGCACCCTTTAGTCCCGATTCATGTCTCAAACCGGGACTAAATGTCTTATTTGAACTGGAACTAAATGTCTCATTTGAACCAGGACTAATGCTTTAGCCGTTCGAATTAGTCCCGGTTCGTAATGCAACCGGGACTAATGTGTATATTGAGTTGTGACCAAAGCCATGTTTTCTATTAGTGAGACGTTCCGGTCGACTAGGAAGCGTCTATGGTGACTTTGTAAAATCTTAAAATGATATGCCGGCTCAGACTCTCAGAGATGCTTATAAGGATAGGGTGTGTGTGTGCGCGCGTATATATGAGCGCTTTGCGTCTATACTGTGTTTAAAAAAAGTAATAGCTAAATGATTAAGATGATCTCACATGTCCGAATTACTAGTATGCATCAGTTTTGCTTTTGGAAGCTCTAGGCTGCAATAGCTATTGGTTTCTCGTCATTGCTAGTGCAAAGTATACCACTACGGCAGACACGCCACCACATCTTGGTGCCTAGCTTGCGGCCCATGCTTCTGGTCTTCTCTCCTAAGGCCAACTCCACCGCGTGACCCCAAACGGATGTCCGTTTTGTCAGGATTCTGTATGTTAGGGTAGGGATTTGGGGTCGTGTCCGGGCGTGTCCTGGGATGCGGTGGCCGTACGCCCAGCACGTGGACGCATCCTGGCCGCATCTTGTCCACGTATTATTTCTTTGCAAGTCCTTAACTTTATTTCATCATTTATTTTTGGTACATGAAAAATACATCATCACATTTTGACTAGTAAAGTAAGACCAAAGAAAACAAGAACCACAAGAATACATTTTAGAAGATACCCAACTTTCATAACTGCTCCCTTGAGTTGGGTTAGGGCCTTCTCGATGCACTCATTGTTGAGCATCAAGATCTATAGAGATAGATCAAGATGCTTGATAAGTTTTTCAATAAGTACATACCTTGACAAGATTTTGAAGTAGTTCAAAATGGAACAGTCAAAGAAGAAGTTCTTGCCTGTGTTACAAGGTGTGAAATTGAGTAAGACTCAAAACCCGACCACGGCAGAAGATAGAGAGAGAATGAAAGTCATTCCCTATGCCTTAGCCATAGGTTCTACAAAGTATGCAATGCTGTGTACCAGACCTATTGTATACCCTGCCCTGAGTTTGGCAAGGGAGTACAATAGTGATCTAGGAGTAGATCACTGGACATTGGTCAAAAAAAATTTATCCTTAGTGGAATAATGATATGTTTCTCGATTATGGAGGTGACAAAAGGTTCGTCGTAAAGGGTTACGTCGATGCATGTTTTGACACTGATCCAGATGACTCTAAGTCTCAATCTGGATACATATTGAAAGTGGGAGCAATTAACTAGAGTAGCTCCATGCAGAGCATTGTTGACATAGAAATTTGCAAAATACTTACGAATCTGAATGTGGCAGACCCATTGACTAAACTTCTCTCACAAGTAAAACATGATCACACCTCAGTACTCTTTGGATGTTAATCACATAGCGATGTGAACTAGATTATTGACTCTAGTAAACCCTTTGGGTGTTGGTCACATGTCGATGTGAACTATGGGTGTTAATCACATGGTGATGTGAACTATTGATGTTAAATCACATGGCGATGTGAACTAGATTATTGACTCTAGTGCAAGTGAGAGACTGAAGGAAATATGCCCTAGAGGCAATAATAAAGCTATTATTTATTTCCTTATATCATGATAAATGTTTATTATTCATGCTAGAATTGTATTAACCGGAAACATAATACATGTGTGAATACATAGACAAACAAAGTGTCACTAGTATGCCTCTACTTGACTAGCTCGTTGATCAAAGATTGTTATGTTTCCTAACCATAGACATGAGTTGTCATTTGATTAACGGGATCACATCATTAGGAGAATGATGTGATTGACTTGACCCATTCTGTTAGCATAGCACTTGATCGTTTAGTTTATTGCTATTGCTTTCTTCATGACTTATACATGTTCCTATGACTATGAGATTATACAACTCCCGTTTACCAAAGGAACAGTTTGTGTGCCACCAAACGTCACAACGTAAC
Organism: Triticum urartu; assembly: GCF_056163025.1. Lineage (NCBI taxonomy): Eukaryota > Viridiplantae > Streptophyta > Magnoliopsida > Poales > Poaceae > Triticum > Triticum urartu. Next base: position 503,762,872 of record NC_141873.1, on the reverse strand, counting down.
TGGGTGATTATAAAGGTGCTCTACAGGTGTCTCTGAAGGTACTTGTTGGGTTGGCGTATTTCGAGATTAGGATTTGTCACTCCGATTGTCGGAGAGGTATCTCTGGGCCCTCTCGGTAATGCACATCACTTAAGCCTTGCAAGCATTGCAACTAATGAGTTAGTTGCAGGATGATGTATTACGGAACGAGTAAAGAGACTTGCCGATAACGAGATTGAACTAGGTATTGAGATACCGACGATGGAATCTCGGGCAAGTAACATACCGATGACAAAGGGAACAACGTATGTTGTTATGCGGTCTGACCGATAAAGATCTTCGTAGAATATGTGGGAGCCAATATGAGCATCCAGGTTCTGCTATTGGTTATTGACCGGAGACGTGTCTCGGTCATGTCTACATTGTTCTCGAACCCGTAGGGTCCGCACGCTTAAGGTTTCGATGACAGTTATATTATGAGTTTATGAGTTTTGATGTACTGAAGGAGTTCGGAGTCCCGGATGAGATCGGGGACATGACGAGGAGTCTCGAAATGGTTGAGACGTAAAGATCGATATATTGGACGACTATATTCGAACATCGGAAAGGTTCCGAATAATTCAAGTATTTTTCGTAGTACCGGAGAGTTACGGGAATTCGCCGGGGAGTATATGGGCCTTATTGGGCTTTAGGGGAAAGAGAGAGGAGAGGTTGGGCGCCCCCCCAAGGCCTAGTCCGAATTGGACTAGGGGGAGGGGCTGCGCCCCCTCTTTCCTTCTCTTCTCCCTTTCCTTGCCTTGACTCCTACTCCTACTACTTGGAAGGGGGAATCCTACTCCTGGTGGGAGTAGGACTCCTCCAGGGCGCGCCATAGGGGCCGGCCCTCTCCCCCCTCCTCCACTCCTTTATATATGTGGCCAAGGGGCACCCCATAGAGACAAGTTGATCTTCGTGATCGTTCTCTTAGCCGTGTGCGGTGCCCCCCTCCACCATAATCCTCGATAATATTGTAGCGGTGCTTAGGCGAAGCCCTGCGACGGTAGAATATCAAGATCGTCACCATGCCGTCGTGCTGACGGAACTCTTCCCCGACACTTTGCTGGATCGGAATCCGGGGATCGTCATTGAGCTGAACGTGTGCTAGAACTCGGAGGTGCCGTAGTTTCGGTGCTTGATCGGTCGGACCGTGAAGACGTACGACTACATCAACCGTGTTGTGCTAACGCTTCCGCTTCCGGTCTACGAGGGTACGTAGACAACACTCTCCCCTCTCGTTGCTATACATCACCATGATCTTGCGTGTGCGTAGGAATTTTTTTGAAATTACTACGTTCCCCAACAGAAGGGGCTGGGCGAGCTCACGTCCGAACTACACGGCTGCAATGGTAGCGGCGGCGGCAGCGAGGGAAAGAGTGGGGAAGAGTGGAGGGGGTGCGGCCGGAGGGAGGGAGGGGGGCGGATAGAAAAAGGCCCGCCTATGTCACCGACGGACAGGCCAGGGAAGGACACGCGCAGACGACCCGCGCGTCCACGTGGTGTCCGTTTCACCCCAAAAGCGGCGCAAACTTGGACCACGGATGGGTCAAAAACGACACAAAACGGACAAAAATTCGTTTACTCCCGCGCACTGGGCCGCCTCGTTTGTCCATTTTACCCCAAATAAACGGGACCGGACAAGATAAAGTCACGCGGTGAAGTTGGCCTAAGGCTCACCACTGAATTCTCGAGGTCAGTAGTCATGTTAGCTCACACAGTTGCATCCTGCATGAGCCAACGGTGCTCCTTGCACACGATACCGTGCTCCACTGACGACGCCGTGCGTTGTAAGTCCGCTTTATGCTATGACGCGGTATTTAAAATATTTGTTTATATATTTCAACCAAAGTCTCTCAGTGCATGACCTCTTCTAAACGTTATAATATGCGATAACGAAGGTATAGCATGCTATTTAAAACCGTGCGGCAAACACTCACAAAACCTACCGGATAATCCAGAGGGTAAGGAAGAGGAAGAGGGATAGAATAATGTACCGGTGGACCAGCTAATTGACGGAGGAAGATATAGAGCGATAATAGCACAAACCACCAGCGGACGAAGCCTACGAGACAACCAGCAAACCTTCTTCGGCTGCAAGTACAGGAGCCGATGATGCCCGTCGCCCACTGAAGCCAAAGGCGGCGCTAGTTCGTTGTCTCAAACTCAAAGCCGCCCTTCTTCTCTCACCAGGAGCATAGCAGAATGCTAAAGCGACACGAATAGATGAGAATCCCACATGACCGACACGTGGAACACAGGACCGGACCCGCCATAACCCACACCACCTCACAAAGCACAAGACCTAGTCAAAATCGCGAGCAAAATCTAGAATTGAACACTTCAATTGACTGTGAGAGCTTCGAACTTATCTGAAGATTCCCTACTATCACGATGCATCTCAGTCCGAGGCGATCACACGCTCAATACTGTGGTGGATTATGGGGAACCATGAGGGTTATTTATCAAGTTATTAGCTAACAAATTGATTAATACAATTTTTGTTACTTAAGAAGTATTATTTACACATGCTAGCACTTGGCAATCTGAAGATCTCAGGAGGCCATTGATATATGTCTGCAGGAAAACCATTGGCAGAAGAAAGGAAATGCCGTGCATGATTAATTACAAGTTACTTTGACAACATTCGTCCGGGAACGGACGATCTACCTACATGCCAACCTGAGTATGTGGCAACAATCCATTGTTGACTGGGAAAGACACTGGGCTATCAAGTACAACGGCATTATGGCCAGTTTCATCATCTAGGTAGGCCACAACTCAAATTACCAATGCTTCTCATCCCTAGTACGTAGATCTTTACATCTTACCTCTGGTGCCACTCAACATATGCATGCCTCTTATCATTGTTCGCCTCAACCCTCATTCTCCCTCTAGAAAATAAACAAGATGACCTTGCGTGCCTATTTCTATGTATTGCACGTCCTCGAAACATAACACTGGAGCCTATGCTCGTTCTCTACGTACTAGAGTTCTGGCCGTTTCCCCCGCAAAAAAAAGAAGAGTTTTGACCGTTTATTCCGCTACATGGAGAGCCAATTATTTATGTGGCAATTGCCTAGAGTACCGGGGCCATAGCCCGCTGCTTCACTTTCCGAGAGCTGTTAGCCAGTTTATTCCCATGTGAATAGTAGGCTGGTTGTAATGATGAGTAGTATCATGCATATGATACTAGTGTATGATACTATCTCCCTAATATATAATATAATATATTAATATCATGTAGTACTCTATTTATTGCCATGCATGACACAAAGTAGCATAGCATTTATTACGATACGGTATCATCATATGATACTCCACTTTTTTTTTCTTCATTTAATGCTATGGCACCTCATAAAAAATGCCTAGTTGGCATGCATGATACTAGCTATGATATTACCATTACGACCAGCCGTAGTATACTCCAAGAACAAAAAAAATGCAGATTGAATGCATCATTCGAAATTCACAACAAAATCATGAAAAATAGAACATTAAGTGCAGAATAAATGGGGGGACAAGTTTGGTTGAAAATTTTGAGCTTCAAGCGGGTTTGCCAATAAATAACTGAATGCTTGTTGGAAGAAGTGTGGCTGAAACCGGGTATAGTGCACGGCTGCACGCCCGTTATCACATCCATTCAAATGCTCCGAGATTCGTGTACATCACTGACGCATGCAGAACTTTTCCAGGGTCATGTGTTCTAACTTTGTCTCATTGCATGCATGTTTCTAGAATTATGATTGACTATAGTTTCCGGTTGTTGGTATAGCATTGCTTCGTTTATGAAACACAAAGACTCCATTCTTATACCAAGTTATTATCACACTGCCGCACCAAGCCAATAACCAGCATACACATATGTGTAAGGTGTCAGTGTCCTAGAGATGTCACTCACAAGTCGAAAGTACAATAATCACATGGGAATAAACTGGCCAACAGTTGTGGCAAGGTGAAGCAGTGGCCAGTTGGGTACTACTATTTTGATGTTTTTTTTACATAGACTGAAGACTTTTAGTTTGAAATCGCACAAGCTGAAGCTGTTCAAGAACCAAGAAATTCGAAAGCAGTCCTAATGTGCCAAGCAATGGTTGCAAGTCCTGCCAAGTATCATAAACCAGGAGCTTTATGGTTTAGCAGCCGTAAATTTTGACCACACACTTTATAGTTCTTTTTTCGATAAAGAGAGATGTTATTGACTCTTGACGTGGGGTGATACAAACATCAACACTTTTCATCCGATCACCATTTAAGGTGACACTTTGTAATCCTAGTGAGGATTCAGATTGGTTGTAATGGGGAGTATCATATACTAATATCATGCATACGATATTAGTATATGATATTATCTCCGTAATGCATAGTATCATAAGTTAGTATCTTAGGTTGCCTTATTAATTGACATACATGACACAAATTAGTACAACATTTAATATGATACGGTATCATGATATGATACCACACCCTCTCTTTTCTCATTTAATTGTGTGCCACATCATTCAAAAAATCTAGTTGACATGCATGATACCACTTATGATACTTCCATTACGACCAGCCTAAGTGAACCATGGGAATTATAGCTCGATGGTTATGATGATATTACCGGCCACAGAGCAGTGTTGATTTGCGGCAGCTTCAGTTTCGCCGCGGCCGCGATCGCTTCTGGTTTATTGTCTCCGCTAGTGCTATGGCAGTATTGGTGCCTAGCTGGCCCGATGCTTCGTGGTTTCCGCCACCAAGTCCTCCAGCTCAGCTGCTACGTCAGTTCGCGAAGCCGCGCGCATCGGCAGTGCCCGTCCAACCTCGCGGCAAGCGGCCAACCTTGCTACTACCAATTATCGTAGCTACGTACAAGCAGGTGGTGGTGTCGCAGTAAGTCGGTACCCCAGTTGATAATGGATCAGCACCAGGTTACACTGGGATGGCGCTTGTTTATCTTATTGGATAGCTAGACCATCGGCGTTTCCTTTGGCTTAAGTTTCTGATGTATCTCATTCCTAACATTTGTCTTCCACTAAATCATCATCGATGTTGCCCATGCATCACCGTCTGCAACCCCTCCTCACCCCTGTTATGTCCATAGCAAAAGGAGGTGACATACATGTCACGTGTTGGTCGCATATAAGATGAATGAATTTTAGGTCACGTACATGTCACGTGTTGGTCACTTTAGTGTCTCACGAACAAGCAAGTCTCGTCAGTCAATGAATTTTGAAGTTACCTTGTACTTTGTAGGACGGCGCAAAGATCGAAAAGAAACCTCGCTATTTATTAAGTAGGCGCAATAAAAAGACGTATCATTCAAAATATATCGGATCAGCTAAGTACATAATTGAATTTTTATTTTGATTTAGAAAGATCTTCAACACATGAAGCCAGTGTCCGTACCGGTCGATCTTGCCAGTGGACCTCATTCAACGTAGACGTGACCTGGAACTATGGACATTTATTCCAACTCCCAAATGTGTGCATCCTCTCCTAAGAGCATCTACAACCGCAATACCCAAAATCCGGCCCCTGAACACCCGCGGACGCGTCCACAAACAGTGACCTAACAACACATAAAAAGTTGATTCCACAACCAAAACATCATTTCCAAATCACCAAATTCATATTATTACACGCAATGTAAACCCCAATCTAAGCTGACCTTCTCTAGCTCCGCCATGCCCATGTCCTGCAGCTGGTTGCGCCCCTTAAAAGTGTTGGTCCAGTGGCCGGTGAGGTAAAGTTTGAACTGCAGATCTCATATTTGTATGTGATATGAGAAGAAGCACGTACACTTGCTTATGCTTTTTGACAACTGGAAGATGCACTTGTGTACCCTGAAGATCTACCTGTTGTTGACTGACATGTAAACAGGAAAATATTATTATGAATGTGCACTCTCTTTGTTGACTGGCATGTAAACAGGAAGATGCACTTTTTGAAAAACTTCAATGGTAAACAGAAAACTGGCATGAACTAACCAATTTGTGTAAGCATGTACTCCCTCCGTCCGAAAATACTTTTCATCAAAATGGACAAAAAGGGATGTATCTAGAACTAAAATACATCTAGATACATCCCCTTTTATTCATTTTGATGACAAGTATTTCCGGACGGAGGGAGTATCATATTGAATAGCATGAGAAAGTCTAGGCTGTCATATTAGCATCTTCTAAATATCTGAGAGTAAATAAGAATATGAGAGAAATGCAAGGAGCAAGTTACCTGTGAAATAAATTTTTTTTTGCGAACTCAAAACCTTGTATTACTCAATCATGGTCTCATTACAATCATCAGCAACTACCTCCAACACTTCAGGAGGACCCGACCCTAACCAAGTCATAGTCCTATTATTTAGGCGACCAAAAGAAGCTAGCAAGTCGCTCGCCTTATTCCGAGAACGAGTGACGTGAGTAATACAAGTTTGATGAAGACTTAACAAATCTCTGATCTCACTAACTAAAGACTAGTAGATCGAACGATCAATATCACCACATGTGATCATGGCCACCGCAACAGAAGAATCAAGCTCAACTTGTATCGGCAATGTAGTTCGTTGGACCGAAGCAGTCAGGCCCTCCAGGCAAGCGCGAAGTTCAGCCTCCAACACATCCCGGCATACCCGTATCGCCCTGCATGCAGAAAAGATGATACCTCCTGACTCATTTCTTAAAATCATGCCTGCGCCAGCATCTTCACATGACACAAAAGCTCCGTCCGTATTCAGTTTTGTCCACCCCTGTTTCGGTTTTTCCCAACAAGGTAGCTTAGCCTTTACAGCAGCCGTTTGAAGATCCATCATCATACTGGCTTTCCCTTTCACCGAGTCCATGTTGGAAATATGCCCTAGAGGCAATAATAAATTAGTTATTATTATATTTCCTTGTTCATGATAATCGTTTATTATCCATGCTAGAATTGTATTGATAGGAAACTCAGATACATGTGTGGTTACATAGACAACACCATGTCCCTAGTAAGCCTCTAGTTGACTAGCTCGTTGATCAATAGATGGTTACTGTTTCCTGACCATGGATATTGGATGTCATTGATAACGGGATCACATCATTAGGAGAATGATGTGATGGACAAGACCCAATCCTAAGCCTAGCACAAGATCATGTAGTTCGTATGCTAAAGCTTTTCTAATGTCAAGTATCATTTCCTTAGACCATGAGATTGTGCAACTCCCGGATACCGTAGGAGTGCTTTGGGTGTGCCAAACGTCACATCGTAACTGGTTGGCTATAAAGGTACACTACAGGTATCTCCGAAAGTGTCTGTTGGGTTGGCACGAATCGAGACTGGGATTTGTCACTCCGTGTAAACGGAGATGTATCTCTGGGCCCACTCGGTAGGACATCATCATAATGTGCACAATGTGATCAAGGAGTTGATCACGGGATGATGTGTTACGGAATGAGTAAAGAGACTTGCCGGTAACGAGATTGAACAAAGGTATTGGGATACCGACGATCGAATCTCGGGCAAGTATCGTACCGCTAGACAAAGGGAATTGTATACGGGATTGATTAAGTCCTTCACATCGTGGTTCATCCGATGAGATCATCGTGGAACATGTGGGAACCAACATGGGTATCCAGATCCCGCTGTTGGTTATTGACCGGAGGACGTCTCGGTCATGTCTGCATGGTTCCCGAACCCGTAGGGTCTACACACTTAAGGTTCGATGACGCTAGGGTTATAAAGGAAGTTTGTATGTGGTTACCGAATGTTGTTCGGAGTCCCGGATGAGATCCCGGACGTCACGAGGAGTTCCGGAATGGTCCGGAGGTAAAGATTTATATATGGGAAGTCCTGTTTTGGTCGCCGGAAAAGTTTCGGGGTTTATCGGTAACGTACCGGGACCACCGGGAGGGTCCCGGGGGTCCACCAAGTGGGGCCACAAGCCCCGGAGGGCTGCATGGGCCAAGTGTGGGAGGGGACCAGCCCCAGGTGGGCTGGTGCGCCCCCCCACAAGGGCCCAAGGCGCCTCCAAGAGGGAAAGGGGGCAAACCCTAGGGCAGATGGGCCCTAAGGCCCACCCCAGGTGCGCCTCCCCTCTCCCCCTTGTGGCCGCCACCTAGATGGGATCTAGGGGCTGCCGCCACCCCTAGGGAGGGAACCCTAGATGGGGGCGCAGCCCCTCCCCCTATATATACTTGAGGTTTGGGCTGCCCAACACACACGAGTTCCTCTCCTTCTTGGCGCAGCCCTACCCCTCTCCCTCCTCGTCTCTTGCGGTGCTTGGCGAAGCCCTGCTGGAGTACCACGCTCCTCCACCACTACCACGCCGTTGTGCTGCTGCTGGATTGAGTCTTCCTCAACCTCTCCCTCTCTCCTTGCTGGATCAAGGCATGGGAGACGTCACCGGGCTGTACGTGTGTTGAACGCGGAGGTGCCGTCCGTTCGGCACTAGGATCTCCGGTGATTTGGATCACGACGGGTATGACTCCTTCAAACCCGTTCTCTTGAACGCTTCCGCTTAGCGATCTACAAGGGTATGTAGATGCACTCTCCTTCCCCTCGTTGCTGGTTTCTCCATAGATAGATCTTGGTGACACGTAGGAAAATTTTGAATTTCTGCTACGTTCCCCAACAGTCCACCCCTTTATCGTTCTTAATGGCCATCAGAGAGTGAAGGTAACTCTGTAGGAAATGGACTGATACTTCCATCTGCGGTGCCGGTTTATGATGCACCACCTCATTGCGTATGTACCAACATCTCCAGAACACAAGGAGAATCATACACCTCTCAATATCACTCATAGGCGCGAGAACTTGCAGTAGCCACTCCCTACCACAATTAACAATTGACTGTAGCTGAGGTAATCTCCAGACTTTGGCCATTCTCAAATAAAGATCCCTCCCCAATTGGCAGCGCACGAACGGGTGAAAATTATCTTCCGTGTCTACTCCACAAACCGGGCAAACATTTGTGGTCTCCAAACCAATCTTATGCTTATTTTTCCATGTTGGCAGTCCATCGTCGCGACCCTCCATGCAAAATTTGCCACTATTGGCGGAGCACCACACCTCCAGATGAACTTCCAGCAACTTCTTGCCCCGGTCGGCGACGAACTGGAAGATACCGTATTGGACCTGTGAATCTCATCGAACGCAAAGTGGTTTGCACTCTTCACAGAGAAAACACCCATCTTGTCCGGCCCCCATGCAAGAATATCCTCGCCACGCCTAGGTGAAACCCTGATCTTCAAAATCTCCATCACATCTGCTGGCATGAAATATTGGTTCAGAGTTTGAACTTTCCATGTCCCATTATCGTTCAAAAGATCAGAAACATATCTAATGCGACATACACCCTGCCTCGTGATCGGTTTGTAAGAGAAAGGCCTCGGTATCCAACTATCACGCCACCCCCGAATGCTTCTCCCATCACCTATTCTCCAAATCAAGCCTTTCTTTAACAGACCAAACCATGGCTAATAGCCTACCATGAAGATGAAGCATTACCAGTAAACACCGTGTCTTCTAACTTGCCCGCCTGGTAGTATTTAGATTTGAGCAGACGGGCACACAAGCTATCCGGCCTTGTGATCAACCTCCACGCTTGGCGAGCTAGCAAGGCTTGGTTGAATAAACGAAAATCTCGGAAACCTATTCCACCTCTATCCTTTGGTTGCATTAGATAGTCCCACCCCTTCCAATGCACCTTCCTCTTCCCCTTCTCCGATCCCCAATAAAAGTTCCTCACCATTCTTGTGATATCATCGCACACCGAGAACGGGAGCTTAAACACTCCCATTATATATGTGGGTAAGGCTTGGGCGACCGACTTTATGAGTACTTCCCTCCCCGGCTGCGCCAAAAATCCATCTCCCCACTGGACAAGCCTTTTCGTAAGGCTTGTCTGAAGATTCTGAAACTTCCCTTTAGACATGCGACCCTCGGGTGTGGGAAGACCCAAGTACTTCTCCTCAAAAACCATGCTTTTGACGTTGAGAACATCCCTGACCTGCTCTTGAAAGGGAGCCGGGCAAGATTCTCCAAAGAAAATAGAGCACTTATCATAATTCAAGCTTTGCCCCGTGGCCATACTATAAAGATCCAAAGATGCTTTAACCTGCTTCGCTTGATCCCTCGACGCCTGAAAGAACAACATGGTATCATCTGCAAACAACAAGTGGGATATGCCTGGAGCTCTCCTACAAATTTTCACGGGAACAATATCGCCGGACTGCACCTTGCTTTTCAAAATAGCTGAAAGTCCATCTGCCACAAATAAGAATAAAAATGGAGAGAGAGGGTCTCCTTGTCGTAGCCCACGCGACGGTGCAAATGAATCCAGAAGAGTTCCATTTAATTTAACTGAATACCTCACCGATGTGACACACGTCAGTATCCAATCAATCCATCGGTGAGAGAACCCTAACCTTTGCATCACCTGCTTCAAGAAAGCCCAATCAACTCTATCATAAGCTTTTGACAAGTCCATCTTATATGCACAAAAACTCCTTGAGGGATCCTTCTTCTATTTAATATAATGCAAACACTCGAAGGCTACCAGAGCATTGTCAGTAATCATCCTGCCTGGTATGAAAGCACTTTGCTCCACCGAAATTATGTCATCTAACAAAGGTCTTAACCTGTTAACAAGGCACTTGGAGATTACCTTGTACGTGACATTACACAGACTTATTGGCCTATAGTCAGACATCCTTACGGGATTAGATATTTTTGGAATGAGCACAGTTGATGTATCATTAACCCCCTCTGGCATAACACCAGAGTCAAAAAACTCTCTGACCGCAGCCAACACTCCCTCCTTTACCGTACTCCAATTCCGCTGAAAGAAACGCACGGGAAACCCATCCGGCCCTGGTGCCTTCAAAGGCCCAATTTGAAACAATGCATCAGAGATCTCCTTATCCGTAAACGGCGCGCATAACTTGTCATTATCAGCCGGCGTCACCACACGTTCAAACAAGCTTACTACTTCAGATGCATTCAAAGTAGTGTCAGCAGCAAAAATATTGTGTAAATACTCATTAGCAACATTGCTCATCGCTGCAAACTCGGTATGTACGGTACCAATACTGTCCATCAATTCCCTGATCTTATTCTTCCTCGCTCTCCACACTGCTTTACTCTAAAAGTACTTTGTATTGCGATCTCCCTCCTTCAACCAGGAAATCCTCGACCTCTACATCCACAACATCTCCTCCTGGTACAGCAATTCATTCATTTTATCCATCACACTCCTTATTTCTTCCCTGTCCGCATTCATGTGCATCAGCTCCTCTAATTGGCTTCTAGACCACACAAGTTCTTTAGTTACATTACCGAATTTTCTGCTCCATGAACCCAACGCAGACATTGTTTTTGACAGAGCCTCTCTCAATTCCGAGAGGTTATGAATCTCCCCTACAGCAGTCCGTGCTTCCTCCACCACCTTTGGCAACGCCGAGTCCCGTTCCCAAAAAACCTCATACCTGCGGTTTCTTTGTCTCACCGGACCCGGGTCCGGTTCCCCCTTAAGGAAAACCACAAGGTGATCGGAACATGGGGACGGTATATGCTCAACGGTAGCGAAAGCGAACAGATTTCGCCAATCATTAGTAGCCACTGCCCGGTCAAGTCTCACCTTGACATTTGCCGATCGCCCTCGTCTGTTATCATATGTGAAAGGAAGACCAGTGAACCCCAGATCTACTAATTCACATACCTCCAGCGTATCCCTGAACGCTACCATCTGTGCTTCCTCCCTTGGTGTGACCGAAAGGTGCTCAAAATCCCACATAGCTTCGTTAAAATCACCAATTACTAACCAAGGCATATTATTAGCTGTTTTCATGTCCCTTAACTTCGACCACATTAAGTGTCTATTTTCCACACGCGGTTCTCCATAAACAAAGGTGGCTCTCCACTCTGGCGCTCCTTCACGCACCCTGATAACAGTATCAATGAACCTGCCACCCTTGTCCAGTACATTCACCACACATTCTTCTCTCCAATATAGTGCCAAACCACCACTCAGGCCATTGCTATCCACTCCACAAAAACCCTTCAGACCAAGCTTTGCACGGATCCTTTTCATCTTCTCCTCCTTTTGTCTTGTTTCACACAAAAACACCACCATGGGGGAACGCGACTTACACAACGTCGCTAGCTCATGAACTGTCCGGGTGTTCCCCCCTCCCCGGCAGTTCCAACTTAGGCAATTCATTGGACTCAGCGGTCCTCCTCTCCGGAGGCCGCCTGCGTAGTTGTGTCCATATCAGCACCCTCACTCTCCTTCCCTCCTGTCTCCCCATGCTTCCTCCTCTTCACTATTGGATTTTTGCCCGGAGTACTTTTAGGGTCCACCAGGATCCCTTCACCATTGGTTCCTCCAAACTCCAAACGAAGGACCGCGTCGGCCACCTTCCCACCTGCGTTCTGCACCCCCTGACCCCTTTTATTGACCACCCCATCCTCATCCACCAGCCTCTTCTTCGTTGTACGTACCTCCGCCGCCTTCATCATCTTAAACTGCATGATATCCATCCCCACAGACAGCTCCAGCCCCCTCTTTCTGTGAAACCACCTCCTCCTTTTCCTCCCCAACATCAGCCCTACTTCCTCTAGCTTCGCCTCCTCTACCACCCCTTCTTCCTCCTCGCCCCCCACCCTGCAGGGCCAGCACCTCCTCTACCTCCATCACTCCCACCGCCTCTGCCCCCACGACCACCGGAACCCACTGGTTCGCTGACCCAATGAAGCCAATCCCCCCATTCACAAAGTGCACTATCATGTACTCCATCACCACATTCTTCCACAACATGACCCATACGTCCACAGAAAAAGCAAAAATCTGAGAGTTTCTCATAAAACACCGAGTACCTCTTTCTCTCCTTCAATGTAATATGCACAAACCTTACTAATGGTAATGTTACGTTGACGAACACCCGAACCCGCAAAAAGTTTGATGGGTTAATCCTCCCTTCATTCACCGTGACTGTAAACGGAGGTTCTCCTACCTTCTTTGCAACCTTCTCTGCCAACTCCTTCTTCCTCATCAAACCGTCCGGCAATCCTTTAATCCTAGCCCACAATGGATACATGTTCAAATCATACTCTTCTACATCTGAAAATCCATCATACTCCATTAAAACCACCGGATCCCTTCTAAACTGCCATGGCCCCCCCTCCATTACTCTCTTCCAATCACCCAAGCAATGGCATTGAGCCAGAAACAAGTTGGGGCCTTTGATGTTGAAAGTCACCCCCTGCGCACACGCCCATGCGTTCCTCATGGAATTAAGCAGAGAAGCGTGACTAAACGGTCGCAGTGTGTGAACCCTAAAGAGCGCCATCCAACGAACATCCTTGATCAAATCCTCAAACTCCCCAGAAAGATCCAGATCTTCTTCCTCCCCCCCTTGCAACTTGAGGTTCTCAAACGCACCATCTAGATCTTCATCTGCCCTGTATTGCTCCCAATCTGCATCCTCATCATCTTTCTGAACGTCAGAAACCTTCCCGTCAAACGCCTTTGATGCATCCTCCTCACCCTTCTTGTTTCCCAGGCCCAAACCGGCGCTCGAAGATGGATCTTCAACCCTAGCTTTCGCTACTACTGGTATCTCCATCCCTCCGTGCCCCTCCAGACTGCTCGGATCCCCCATGCAATCGTCGGAGCCCGCTCCCAGCAGTCCCTCGTCGTCCTTCGCTCGAGAAAACGCCGTCGATCGGTGGGAATCAACGTAATTTTGGTGTACTTCGGCGGCGCCGCCGAGGGAAAGGTTGGACCCTAGGGAAACCCTAGGGGAAAAAGTCTAGCTGAAATAGTGTAGCCAATCCGATCAGCAAAGGACCTACACGCTCTGCATCTTTTCATCTGTAGCATAGCCTGAGAAATTGGAAAGCATAATAGTGTCTTGAGGATAGAAATATACAGAGGGCTGAAAATAGGGAATGCACACCTACTAGGGCAGAAGTCGGTTCCCAATCCTGGATGTCAGCAGGCGTTCGTGGTCGATGAGTATGGCAGTACATAGGCGTTTTAAGCATAGTTTTCTCCGCATTTGCAGGGCAATTGAGCCGAAGATAGTGAGGGACATAAATTGAGTGGTGTGAGGCCGTTTCATGAGCATTGGTGGTGGAGGTGGAAGAGAATGACACATAAAAGCAAGGAAGACGAAGGAATTTGCTGGAGTTAATGCTCATCTATGGATCGAAGGAAGGGCTAGCGACGGTCACTGGCAGGGGCCCGTTGGGCGTGGCGGTGTAGGGTTGCCTGTGGTGGCTGGCCGGGAGGAGCATGAGCCCTGGCGGCGGAATCAATGGTGGCACCGGCTGGATTAAGCATCTCTGGATCACGCATCTCTGCACTGCCGGTGGTGAGAGCGAAAGGGTTAACAGGGACGGCTGGTTGGAGGTAAGCATGGGTGGTGGTGACTGGTGGGAGAGCATGAGCTGTGGCAGAAGCTGGCCAGGGAAGGGTGCGTGCTCGCACAGTCGCCGGAAGGAATGCTGGCAGCGGCGGCTCGGCCGAGGAAAGGGTTGGTCGTGGTATGGGGATCCTATACGGCACGTACCGCGCCGGGGAGCGACGTAGCGCGTACCCCCCCCCCCCCCCCCCCCCCGCGCGCGCTGCTGTTAACATGGGCCGGCCCATTTCGGGGTTTCGCCCCCAACCAGTTTTGGGAAGGTTCTAGAACTTTCCCTAAACCAGGTTTTTCGTTTTTTTCTTTTTTTCCCTGCTTTCTTTTTGTTTTTTCTTTACTTATATGTTTTCATTTTTACTCTTTTTTCCAATTTCCGAAAATCTATTAGTTTGTGATTTATTTTTTAAGCCGTTAACTTTTTTTGGAATGATGAACATTTTTTGAAGACCGTGGTTTTATTTTTAATAATTCGTGTACATTCTCCAAAATCATGAACATTTTTTTTCTAACCGTGAACACTTTTGATAACTCACGAACATTTTTCGAAATTGCGAACATTTTCTTAAATTTTTGAACATTTTCCAGCAGCGCGTAGGTCGCCATATGTCGTCAATCGAAGGGTAGGCTGGGAACGATCGACCTTATCTATGGGCTTCCAATGGGGTTTTTAGGGTCCAGTTTTGATGAAGTGTACACGTAAGGCCCAAGCAAAATAATCGACTCAGGAGGCTGACCAGCGAGCGCTACGGTGTCTCATCATAAAAAGAGGAGCGGGCGGTAAGGCTGGGAAAAGAATGAAACGGTATCTCACTTAGCGGTGGTAGCTCTTCCTAATTTGCTCAATCTTTTCATATGACGGCTGCGCACTCGTAACCTTTGCAGAATCAACGGCTATAACAATTGTAGTGATGTGGTTTCATAAGAAGTCAAAAAAATCACTTAGTGGGGTGCCACTATTTAGATATGAAGATGGGGCACGAACGGCACTATTCATGCTGGCGGGGCCACGGCATTTCACATTGGGTTAAGGCAGACAAATAGGGGCCAAAACGAAACCACAACAGGATCACTGATGATGCTTCATTTCTTGAGAGCTTAGTATCTCTAACTGATTGGCGAATATCCAACAGCCCGCCCGGTTCTAACCACAGCACAAAGTCCCAATACTTCCTATTCCCATATGGTTCTTTCCTCGGAATTGAAGTGTCCTCGCCACTCCACTTGCTCATTTCCATCCTCTCTCCAAATTTCCCTCCTAGCAAAGTAGCTCGCTATGAGTGTTGGTTCCCATGTATACACGCCAAAGTCAATCTGTTATTTATAGGCATGTACGCGTAGTCTTACATCCAGATGCACAAGTGACTCGTATAGTCGTACCGTTGTGAATATCTCACGGTACTATCCCAACTATATATTCAGTATACCATCTAGCTGCTGCATATATGGAATTATGCATATCCTAATTAGTTTTGCTGCAGCCACCGCGGTCGATCGAGCACAATTATAAATAAACGAGCACTATTTTGATAATATTAAATAGCCATAGTTTGAGTGAATAATGCAATTTTGAAATATTAAATTGCATGTCATTGCCATGTTACACATACACCAGTACATAAAACAGTCTAACTAACGGTAAGTCGAGTGCTTGAGCTCTGATGAGTCCTTTATATAAGCCTCTCTTTTGCTTCAAGGCTCGTACGCTGCTGGTCCCCAATCTCAAAGGTGATGGGATAAAATTTGACATTAAGGCTACAAATACAAGACTGAATACACAAGTATGTTCATTAACAATGCTATTTTATTAATTCATAATAAAGGGATGTCTCATGATAATGTAAATCAAATTAAATCCAATTAGATTGCAATTGAACTTGAAGAGCTTTATCTAGACTAGAACAATGCCCACGCGTTGCAACGGGATATAAATATTATAGTACGTTAACTTGTGATTTACCTGTCTATAATAATGCAATTGTGTAAATAAATGTTTATCAAATTCTGTCTGTGAATTACCTTGTATTTTGATTAGAAATTTGGTAAGTAAATTAAAGTGAAATTGGTTCAGAATGTAAGTAAATTAAGGTGATTAATTATTATATACATGGAAGGTTGGACGAAGATGTGGTGGAAAGAAAAGTGAAATGGGAACCTTACGTTCTTTTTAACTAGTATATAGTAGAGAAAGATAGGCCAGTATCCTTCATTCTGAATTGAAATCAAAATGAAATGCATCATCATCTTTTTCTTACAAGTGGTGCAGAACTTTCTGTTGTATGCGTGTCTTGCATTTCATTGACATTTATACTCAGTTTCTTTTGACACAGATCAGCTACTTGAAAGTGAAGATGACAATTTCCTGCAAGAAAAAATAAAGTGAAGATGACAATAGCAAGCGAGTCAGTATGCTGAAAATCCGAATCAACTAATTTAGGCCTCTTTTGTCAGATAGAATTATCCGACCGAACTACCAATGCCGTGATGCTCCCTTCCCTCATAACTGCCACTAGTATATGCTCCTTCATTTCCTACAACCCTGGTTCACCACTTTTGCCACTACATCAAACAATCCCATCGGTCGCGGTGACTTCTCTTTATTCAGACTTTTCTATTTTAATTAATGAAAAGGACAAGGATTTTGCCGTTGTTTGAAAAATACACACAGGCAAAACATCCCACGGCCTGTACATTGGCCACACTTTTTTTCATGAATACGCTAGGCGCGCATCTTTGCATTGATAGAAGGCGAAAAGAATACAACAGTCGGGCAATCCCACACACCATACACAGTCAGGTGGTGATTAGGGTGCCGATGAGCAGAGGGGAGAGGGGGTGCTCAGCCCCAAGTACACAAGCTCAGGTTACATGTAAGATGTTGTCTAAGTCAGTGACGCGGGCGCTTGCCCAACGCCTTGCCTCCTCATTGACAGCCTCGACGTTCGGCTGAGCGAGGGCGTCTCACCGTCGAAGATGCAGGAATTTCGATGCTTCTAGATTAGCCAGGCTGAGATGGTGATGAGGGAGCCCAGTCCATGCCGGAGGCTCGGGGTGCAGGTCACGGCTGCCGTGGTCCACCAATCGAAGAAGCTAGTGGAGCCGTCCGGCGGCAGCAGAGGTAGTCGCGCCCAGGAAATCCGCGAAATCATGCAGCCAACAAGAAGGTGTTGTAGGGTTTGATCCTCCTGGGAACAGATGATGGAAGAGGGCTCGTGATCGAGGCCATGTCGGACCAGCCGATCGGCGGCACAACATCGGTTTTGGGAGGCCAGCCAGAGGAAGAATTTGACGTTTAGAGGGGCCCAGTGTTTCCAGATAAGGCCCCAGACGGAGGTTTACGTGGAGCCGTGAAACGGGTGGAGGTAGGCGGACTCGGCGGTGTAAGTGCCAGAGGTAGTCCATCGCCACACGTTCGTGTCCGGGCGTGGGGCGAGGTTGATCCCCTGAATCCGGCGCCAAAGCTCACCGTACTCGATAGTGGCTTGGGGACCTAGAGCAGCGCGGATGTGCCGATCCAAGTGCGCTGGTGGAGGCCCTCACAGACGAGCTGGTGGCATCTGCGTCGCCATGGGACAAGTGTCGAAAGCTAGGACGCGAGGTCGACGATAAAAAAGCCATCCAGCCAATGGTCCTCCCAGAAGAGGCAGGTCTTGTCGTCGCCAAGAACCCATGTAGTAGAGTCCCGGAAGAAGGCCTTGACCCCAGGCTCGTAGGGAAGGTGAAGGTGGCGGCATGGTCGCGAGGCGTCGGTGGCCGTACATTGGCCACATTCCATTGTAGTTAGAAAAAAAATAGAAGTCGATCCCTAGATTCCACCATTGATGGTTTTATTTTTAGTATACGTAATAACACACCAACAACATGTTGAAGGAAAATCTTTTGCGAACGCATCTGCCGCCGCCTCCTCTCCAAGATAAGAGCTTAGGGTTCTTCCCGCGAACCGCTGGTGCAGTCGCCGGTCTGCCTCGTCTCCGATGTGGCCCTAGTGCCATGGAGGCTCAGTGGACCCCAGCCTTTGCCGGCGGAAGGGATCTTGCTTCCTTTTTAGGTGTTTTTGTGAGTTTGTTTTGGGTTTGTGTCTTGCTCAAGAAGATGAGGCGATGGAAGCACCCTGAAGAGGAATAAGGTTCTCCCGTGTAGCCTCTATTTCGACGATGCATCTAGCATCATCGGAGGGCGTATGAAGGTATGTCTCCGGTGAATCTCACGAGATTACAGTGCTTGTCTACAGTGGATCTTTTTGGATCCAATGTTTGTTTTTCTTTTTGTGTGTGTCTATAGGTTGGTTCGTCTCGACCTACACTTCTCTTCATCGAAGATGGTTGCTGTTCTGGTGCGCTGGCCCTATGTGGCTTTAGCAGAACGACGACTTCCCGACTGTCTACTACAATAAGTTTGACCCGGCTCTGGTGAGGGAGGGGCAATGACGGCGGCACGCCTTTACCTTGCTGCGACGCTTGTAGTCGTAGCTATGTGGTATAGGGACATGTACATAATTTTGTCATTTCTGGTGTTCTTTTTTTTTGAGAGATTTCTGGTGTTCTTTGCACTGCCATGGCAGATGATGAATACATCGAAAATTTTCTTGCAAAAGAGAAAACACAAGGAACAACGTTATGATTTAACGACCTTAATTTTTCACCAAACAATTTCTAGTTATTATTTTTGTCTGAGAGAGATGTTATTGACTCTTGACGTGGGGTGATACAAACATCAACACTTTACATCCCACCACCATGTAAGGTGACACTTTGTAATCTTAGTGAGGATTAAGTGAACCATGGGAACTACCAACCAAGTCATAGCTCGACGGTTAGGATGATATAACCGGTCACGGAGCAGTGTTGATTTGCGTTGCGGCAGCTTGAGTTTCGCAGTGGCCGCGATTGCTCCTGGTTTATTGTGTCCGCTAGTGCTATGGCAGACACACCAGTCTTGATGCCTAGCTGGCCCGATACTTCATGGTTTCCACCACCAAGTTCTCCAGCTCAGCTGCACTGCCAGTTCACACAGCTGCACACATGAGTCGGTGGTTCCCGTCCAACCTCGCGGCAAGAGGTCAACCTTGCTACCAATTATCGTAGCTACGTACGAGGAGGTAGTGGTGTCGCAGCAAAGTCGGTACTCCAGTTGACAATAGATCGGTACTAGGTTACACAGGGACACCGCTTGTTTATCTGTTTGGGTAGCTAGACCATCGGCATTTTCTTTGGCAAAAGTTTTTGATGTATCTCATTCCCAACATTTGTCATCCACTAAATCATCGATGCTGCCCATCACCGTCCGCAACCCCTCGACACCCCTATTCTATCCATAGCAAAAAGAGGTGACATACGTGTCAAAGTTGCTTCACGTCTTGGTCGCATATAAAAAATGAGTGCCGTGGTGGCCTGGCGCTTTACTGTCTCACCAGCAAAGTAAGGACGATTGTTTATCTCGTCAGTCAATGAATTTTGAAGTTACAATGTACTTTGTAGGAGGGGGCAAATATCGGAAGAAACCTCGCTATTTACTAAGCAGACGCAATAAAAAGACATATCATTCAAAATATATCGGATCAGCTAACTACAAAAGTGAATTTTTGGTTTTGATTGAGAAAGATCTTCTACACATGAAGCCAGTGTCCGTACATGTCGATCTTGCGAGTGGACCTCATTCAACGTAGGTGTAGAGGCCGGGGGTGACGGGACCCTTCTTTTCAAATAAAAAAATCAACAAAACAAACTTTTAGTACCTTCTCCCTAGCCACAAGTTTGACAGTAAATAATGCTACACATATATAGCAGAATCATGTCAGCATGTAACCAACTTTGAGGTAGAGCCTGCTCAGTACTATCATACCTCCAACTTCATATCCTACCCAACAATGGCGGCCACTCACTAGATGCAAGGAGATGGACGACCTTGATATCCAACAATGGTGGCCCAAAGCTATCTGTTTAGCTTGCTTGCTGCTACTTATATTTGCTTTTTCTTTGGGATTATTTGCGTTGTTTCCCTCGTTGACCTTTGTTTTACCCTTTCTATATTGATTCTTGTTTGTGCTAGTACTTTGGCTTTATTTACAGACCAGGGTGACAGACCTTTTCCTGAGTAAACTATTACACTATGAGTATTGGTTCTCACACTCATAGTGTGCTTGTTATATAGGTGAATGCATAAGTTGGATGTTTTGTATTGAGAAATACACCCAAAAGAGTGTCTAATATATGATCCTTATCAAGTAAAGTTGTAGCCGGTACCAAATAAGGACTACTTGACAACTAACCACCTCTAATAATATTTACACCGAAAACCTTTCTGGTCGTCTTCTTCCAATGATTGTTCCCACTGGCCGAAGTTTGAAGTTGAACTAAGCAGCCAGTAAGTGGAAGGCACTTGCAGACGCAGTCACGATACAATGCATCAAATACAACAATAACCACTCGTTGATAGTGTAGAAAAGGATGGAAGCGTCTCTACTCTCCATACAGGGAGAGCCGCATTTATATTGTATTGATATCGAACGAGAGACGTCTCGTGGCGTTACAAGATTCTGGTCGTTGTAAACAACCAGGAGAAATACAATCGTGATACAGGGAGAAGAGATAGAAAGATAAATGCTACATTAAAAGAATATCTCTAACTATCATATACTTGAAACGCAAGACAACGTTTAACACTCTCCCTTAATCACAACTGCACAAGTTAATATTACGCTTAAACTCCTGTAGGCTTCTTGTAGGTAGTGCCTTTGTAAACCCATCTGCAAGCTGATCTCTGAAAGGAATGAATCTGATTTCCAATTCTTTGTTTGCAACTCTTTCTCTGACAAAGTGAAAATCTATCTCAATGTGTTTAGTTCTGGCATGAAATACATGATTAGCTGGCAAATAAGTTGCACCAAGGTTATCACCCCAAAGTATAGGAATTTGAACATATGACACTCCAAGTTCATTTAACAAGACTTGCACCCAAATGATTTCAGTTGTAGCATTAGCCCAATGCTTTATACTCTACTTTGGTGCTAGACCTGGAAACAGTAGCTTATTTTTTTGCGCACCATGAAATTAAAATAGGCCCGTAAAAGATGGCAAATCCCTCTGTTGAACGTCTATCATCCAAGCAACCAGCCCAATCCGCATCGGAAAACACACTAATGCGAGTAGAGGAGGATCTGTTAATGGCGAGACCAACACTCACTGTTTTCTTCACATACCTCAAAATATGCTTTGCTGCTGTCTAGTGAGCAGGGGCGGAGCCAGAACTTTTATGAAGTCCGGGCAAACTTAAGCCTGAATGTCTAACATGCAAATAAAAAATTTCGTACCGGGTAGACAATATATATATACTATGCATCAAACTTGCAAAGCACAAATCCACATTAATATTGAAGTGAAAATACGAACATAACAGTCAGAAAAAATGTAATATTTAAGCGAACTAATATATCAATATTCCATTTCAGAGAGCAAATGAAGTTGTGACTTGACAACAAAAGACACGGAATCCAACCGAAGCATAGAGCCAATCAGCCAAACTAGCCATCTTGCCAACGAAAGTGTAGCCGTCTAAATCACCATGACACCATCAATATAACCTAGAAGACACTGCAGGATAAGAAAATTGATTTGTTATTCACAAAAATTCAGTGTTGTGATTTGTTTATTTATTCAAAACAGAGAGCTTGTAACAATAGAAAAGGTTAGATGGAACATACCAATATTGTGCTAAAGAAAATCACGAGGCAAATGTCCTTTCCGAGACTTCATTGCTGTAAATGTTCGAATAATATCTTTATCATTAACTGACTTGAATAACTCCCGCTCGGTGTAACATATCATCAAGTCGTTGAACCGTTCGTTGTTGATGTTGCTACGCAATTTATTCTTGATAATCTTCATTGCTGAAAATGCTCTCTCAACAGATGCAGTTGACACCGGCAATATCAAAGCCAACTCAATAAGTTTGTATACCAATGAAAATACCAGATTTTCCTTAGTTTCAACCATCTTCACGGCCAAACTTTGAACATCATCACAAGTAGAAAAAGAAGCATGCCTTTTCACTTGACTTATATAAGTGAGGAGCTGCTCTCTTATTGTTCCACGATCATCATTAGAGAAGTCTTCATGATAAATTTCAGCAAGACGAGCAAGTTTATCAACATTGAACTTGGAGAAAGAGTCCTTGGGGTCAAGACATGAGAAGCAATCAAGCACACAATTTGCTTCTTCACTAAAGCGGTGATCCATCTCCACACAAATTTTGTCAATAGCAACATAAAAAATCTCTGCACGGTAATGGTGAAGATTAGTAACAGTTCTGCCTTCTCTCCTTGAACGACCATGAACTGGTATTACTTCGTCCATATTTGGTACTAGAATACTATTAGCACCACAAAATTCTTGGACATCACCAAATAAATTATCCCAACCACTCTCTCTGAACGTTGCCAACCGAGCCTTGACATCATTAACTAATTCCATGGCCAGAACAATATTGAGATCTTTTCTTTGCAAGACTTTTGAAAGCTCATTTGTGATGCCAAATAACTTCAACATAAGCTTCAGAATGAAAACAAATTTAAAGCTCTCCATTTTTTCTATCAAACCTGCTGCTTGAGATGGTCCACGTCCATATTCATCAACTGTACTAGGCACCTTTAACACGGAGGACCACATTTGATCCAAACGAAGTAAGGTAGTATGATGTGAACCCCATCTAGTATCCCCCGGTCTAGCAAGAGTAGATGATTGGTGCAAGCCCCTTCCAGTAGATATCTCACCACTCTCAAGTCTATCCAGAATATCTTGGTGTTGTGCCTCGGTCAATGCATCCCTTCTCTTGCAAGATGTTGTTGTTGTAGTCACAATCAAGGAGATGTACTCAAAGAAATCATGAATAGATGAGCAACTACTAGCAACAGACACAACCACCAATTGCAGACGGTGAGCATAGCAATGAACATAGAAAGCATATGGGTTTTCATCTATGATCTTTTTCTGCAAACCATTAAATTCACCTCTCATATTTGAAGCCCCATCATATCCTTGACCCCGTATCCTTGAAATTGATAACTTATAATGATCAAGAATGCCATAAAGAGCATCCTTTAGTGACTCGGACGTCGTATCTTTGACATGATGCAAAGCAAGGAATCTTTCCACAACCCTCCCTTTGCCATTCAAAAACCTATAGAAAAACACAATAATGTCAGTTGGTTGCATAGAGAATAAATGACAAACAAACAACAAAATAAAAGTGAAACTACTAACCTCAACATCACAGCCATTTGCTCTTTCACAGATATATCACGTAATTCATCAATAAGCACCGAGAATTGTTTTTCACCAAGCTCTGCCATGATCTTCTTTCTAACTTCATGTGCACAACACATTGCAAGCTCCTTTTGAATGTCACCAGATGTCATTGTGCAATTTCTGCCACCACGGTTAAAAGCATCTCTGACTTGTTCATTCTTAGTTTTTTCCAAATCTATCATCTCTCTAAAGTTTCCCTTGTTTAGAGAAGTAGCTGATTCATCATGTCCACGGAATGCCAAGCCTTGTGCAATGAGATATCTTGAACAACTTATAGAACAAGTTAAACGAATCTTATACATTTCTTATGATTCCTTGCTTGATCTAGCAAAGTTACTTGCCACACTTTGTCTCTGATTATTATAATCATCATAATGCTTGACGCAAGAGTTGTGCTTACTACCATGACCACCAATATGATCTTTGAAGCCTTTAGATGCATGCTTCCAATCTGTAAATCCTTCTTTTGTGAAAACTTCATAACCAAAGTGCTCAGCCCTTCCGGGTTGCTTAAAGAGAAAACAATAAAAACAATAAGCTACAATCTTCCACTCACCGTATTCTATCCAGTCGTACCTTTTATACCAAGATTTGGAAAATGCTCTTGAGGAACGCGAACTTCCAAATTCAGTACGATGGTATTTATTCAAATCTGGTTGCATTGGACCCTTCAATATATATGCTCTCCTCACTTGGTCTTGAATATCAGGAGGATACTCACAAATTTGTTTCCTCTTTCCCGGATCGCGCTCAATTGCATTTGGATTAAATTCATTGGCAACGTTAGGCGCTGGTGGCTCTACTTCTATTTCAGGCTACGCATCATTCACATTTTCAGTCCTTTGCTCTACTTCTACTTTAGGTTACACATATCCATATTTTCAGTCCTTGCTCTCTTAACCAAAAACCTCCTCATCTCTGAAATTTAGTGAGTAAAAAAATCTGAAGTTAGTTTTTACACAAATAAGAATATGGGTTAATTACAAGTTCATAGTACAGTACAATAACAAAGCTACTTGCATCAACTACATGTATCAGATTATCAAGTATTTCTTGATGTTGCCAAAGTGAAATTGGTGAAATATTTCTTAAAATTACTAGAGGAAAGAGTCTGCAACCTGCATACTAGTTTGTCAGTCTAATGAACTTACAGTTTCTGGAGTTTCCAACAGCTAACAAATAGATTTTCTCTTTGGACTTTGGTCATAATCATCCCTAATCAAAAGTTCCTAAAATAAGCCCTAAGTACATCAATCTCATTATCTCAACCCAAATCAGTTATTAAGTACGCGATCTTACCGGAAGTCGAAGGAAAGGAACTGCCTCAGCCTTCAGGAGAGGAAGGGCCAAAGGAGGGGACGACCGTGGCCATTGCCGGCTCGCCGTCGGCCTGCCGCTCGCGCAGCCCCAGATCGCCGCCTCGCCTTCAAGTCCCTGCCGCACTTGGGAGAAACCGAAGAGACGCGAGTACGCGAGAAGCCGAGAACTGTCTGGACTCTGGAGCGATCGATGGTATTCCCTGTTGCCTCGTGTGCTGGAGCGAAGCGATAGATGGTATTCTTTTTTTTCTAGTGGGCTGGAGTGATTGGGACGTTCAAGTAAATAACTGGGCTGGGCTGTGAAGGAGGCCTAATCCAGTTTTGCCTGGGTAAATCCACTCCGTATCGAGCAGTTTTATGTATTATGGTACGACCACTGTTGCCGTCGGAGTGCCAACGAGCCCGGGCAACTACCCAGGGTCGCTGGGCGCTCGCTCCGCCACTGCCAGTGAGCTATGCTTGGTGCATGCAAGAACTGACAAACTTTATTGACTGCAAAGGAAATGTCAGGTCGAGTAAGAGTCAAATATTGAAGTGCTCCAACTGTACTCCTGTAACTGGTACTATCTTCCTGGTTTAAAGGCTCTCCTTCTGTCAGGGTTAGTGGTTATGAGCTGGACAAGAGAGTTGGAGAAGGTTTGCAGCCCTGCATGCCAATTCTGCTTAACAGATCAGTCATATACTTTCCTTGTGATAAGTGAATGCCATGCTCAGTTTTCTTTACTTCAATGCCCAAAAAATAATGAAGTCTCCCAAATCTTTTAAGGCAAAATATGTTCTAAGATCTTTTAATAAAGCAGTTACTGTATCATTGGATGAACTAGTCATAATGATGTCGTCAAGATATATGAGAACAAAGATAGTAGTGTGAAACTTGTTGTAAATGAAGAGGTGTCAGATTTTGATGGAACAAACCCAAGTACTTGTAGTTTCATACTCAATTGAGAGTACCTTTCTCTAGGCACTTGCTTAAGTCCATACAAAGCCTTGTCAAGCTGACATGAGAGGGCACATTTTTATCCTCAAACCCAGGAGGTTGTTTCATGTACACCTCCTCTTCCAGAACACCATGAAGAAATGTGTTCTGCACGTCAAGCTATCTGAGACTCCACCCCTGGAAATAACAATAGAGAGTACAAGACAAATAGATGCAGCCATGACAACAGGACTGAAAGTATCCTCTAGTCAATACCATGACATTGCTTAAAACCTTTTGCACTAATCTTGCTTTGAAACGATCAATTTTACCACCTGATTTTCTCTTAATCCTATAGACCTATTTGCAGTCAATTAAATTGATACCTTCACGATGAGTAACCAAGTGCCACGTCTTATTGCATTGCAAGGCAGAATATTCTTCCTCCATTGCATGCTTTCAACGTGCATCCCCAAGAGCTTCACCCAAAGTCTCGGGTTCAGTAGATTCACCTATCAAATATGTTAAGACATATTTGGAAATATTTCTGTAATTAATTCTATTAATGACTCCCTGTTGCAGCCTTGTACGTGGATGTGTAGGTGTGGCCACGGGAGAGTCAGACGCAGTAGATCCAGGCGTGTACAGCAGTGAATCCGCCGCAACAGCAGATCTCGCGCCAGCATGTCGGGCATTGGGAGCGGGCCGGTCGGCCGGTTCCGCGCGTCGACGAGACGCAGGTGCAGAAGTGGTGGGCTCGGCACTGCTCGGTGTAGTGAAGGGCCCGACAGGTGAAGACGTGGAGCCTTCGGGCTGGGCAACCAGATGCGAACGCGTGAAGCCGGGCGGGGAGCAAGCAGTAGATTCATCTGCCACGCCTGACCCATCTGGCACCGTCACTTGGGGGGATCACGGGAAAAATCACATGGCAGGATAGGAGGATCCCGATGGAGATCCACCAGGGGAGTCCGTGCACATACAATGTTGTTCTGTAGCTTGATTTTCCACATTGTTTTGAACACTTTTTGCACCATTTTCTTCTCTGTTACTTTCTAAAACAAAATACTCATGCAAACCATTAGGAGGTTAGGAAAATATTGATCAACACAACTATTTTCTTCCCCACTATCAACACTGGTAAGATGAGAAGGTAAAAAGAAGGATTTCTTTGTGAAGGAGGGCTCCGGCATTGGGATGAAGTTTGGCAAAGGTAAATTGGGTTTCATCAAAGACAACATCATGAGAAATATAAACTCGACCAGTGGAGACATCTAGACATTTGACCCCTTTGTGTTGCGCACTGTACCCAAGAAAAACACATTGTTTGGAATGAAACATGAGTTTTCTATTGTTATAGGGACGAAGGTTGGGCCAACATGCATACCCAAAAATATGAAGAGGAGTATAGTCGGGTTTGGTGTGGAAAAGACGTTCAGTAGGAGTGTCATTGTTGATGACACGACTAGGCAACATATTGATGAGATGAACCACAATAAGACAAGCTTTGTCCCAAAACATTAATGGCATGGAGGCGGCAGTGAGCAAAGAAAGACGTACTTCAACAATATGTCTATGTTTGTGTTCTACAGAACCATTCTGTTGGTGTGCATGGGGACATGAAACATGGTGAGATATACCTAATTTCTGGAAAAAGAGTTTAACTTTTCATATTCACCACCCCAGTCGGACTGAACAACAATAATTTTGCTATCAAATTTCCTTTCAACAAGAGCTTGAAAATTGAGAAAGATTTGAAACACATCTGATCTTTTCTTAAGAAGATAGATCCATGTATATTTGCTAAAGTCATCAGTAAAGCTGACTTAATAAGCATGTTTTCCAACAAAAGAGGAGCGGGGCCCCACACATGAGAAAATATAAGTTGCAACGGTTTGATAGAAACACTATTGGAGACAGGGTAAGGCAATTGATGACTTTTTGCTCTTTGACAAGAATCACAAATAGTTTCAGGATTATGCTCCCCAACAACCGGGAGTTTATTTTTGCTAAGAATTTGTTGAACAATGGAATACGAAGGGTGGCCTAAACGAGCATGTCATCTCTCCTAAGATAATTTGATGGCACTACACATTTGTCTATTGAATCTGCTAACTTGGGGAATCAACGGGTAAAGTCCATCCACGCATCTACCTCGATAGAGGATTTGCCTCGTGACCTGATCCTTGATAAAAAAGAATGGGTGAAATTCTAGAAAAACATGATTGTCAAGACCAATGCGATGAACAGAGAGGAGATTTTTGGATGAAGTAGTACAATGCAAAATATTGTTTAGATGAATATCTCTATGTGGGGAATGAATAATTGAATGACCAATATGGTTGATCTCCATACCTGTACCATCGACATTGTGAACTTGATCATGACCATGGTATTTTTCATGCATGGTGACCTTCTCGAGCTGATGTGTGATGTGGTCGGAGGCACCGGAATCAACATAGCAATTGGTATCTACTCCGTAGGAGGTATTTGCTGCGGCCGCAACCTTCTTTTTCTTCTGGGAATTGTCCCCAGCATAATGCCAATTGCACTCTTTTGCTATATGATTAGTTTTTTTTATAGATTTGACACTTTCCTTTGTATTCATCATACCCACGAAAATTGTTTTTGTAGTCGTGGCCTCCCCTATTGTTGGTGTTGAAGGATCGGTCACCGTTGTAGCCTCCATTGTCGTCGCCATAGTTGTTGTGGTTGCCACCGTAGTGACCACCACCATTGCCACCATAGTGGCTGCCACCACCAACATTGGAGTAGTTGCCACCGCCACCACCATTGGAGTAGTGGCCGCCGCCACCACTGTTGGAGTAGTGGCCTCCGCCGCCGTGACCACCATTGCGGCGAGGTTCGCCACCACCTTGGCCGCCATTAAAGTAGTGGCCGCCGCCACCCTCTCCTCTGGTGGGATACCCGCGGTAGCCCTTGGACTGGCCACCACCATGGTTGCGAGAGGCGGCATTTGCAGATGACTTGAAGGCACCGACTCCCATGCCCTGGAACATCTCAACGCGCTGATCAAAGGTGGCTACCATGCTGAAGAGTTCTTCAACTATGACAGGTTCAACACGGACATCAAGGGCATAGATAATAGGTTGGTAGTCCATGTCAAGACCGGAGATGATGTGGGACACGAGCTCATCGTCCTGGATGGGTTTACCGGCTGCCCCAAGCTCGTCAGAAAGGGCACGCATCTGACCGAAATAGGTAGCAACATATTGGGTACCTCTTTGAGCAGTGGTGAGGGCTATGCGGATGTGGTTATGGCATGATTAGGATTAGGCAGAAAACATGTTGGCAAGCACTATCCAGATTGCATGCGAAGTTTCCAAAGATGCAACCTGAACCAACACCTCCTTGGAGAGGTCGGGCAAGAGGTAGGCTACGATCTGTTGATCTTGAATTAACCAAGGAACATAAGCAGGATTTGTCATAACCTGATCTTTTCCCTCGGAGTTTTTGCTGGTGATGGTTTTGGGAGATTTGGCAATGGTTTGATCTATGTATCCAAAGAGGCCAGCCCCCATGACCTGGGAGCGCGATTGGGCACGCCAAAGGACATAGTTGGATCTAGTGAGAGGTTCTGAGACGTTGTTGTTGAGGCCAGAGGTGATATCAGAGCTGGAGGTCGACGTAGTCGAAATAAGGTGGAGGAAGGTGGAAGAAGCTAGGCGAGGTGGAAGAGGGTAGCTCTGTATACCATGTAGAAGAGGATGGAAGTGTCTCTACTCTCCATACAGGGAGAGACACGTTTATATTGTATTGATCTCAAACGAGAGACGTCTCGTGGTGTTACAAGAATCTGGTCGTTGGAAACGACTAGGAGAAATACAATTGTGATACAGGGAGAAGAGATAGAAAGATAAATGCTACATTAAAAGAATATCTCTAACTATCATATACTTGAAACGCAAGACAACGTTTAACAAATAGCAATTAGAATTAAAACTCACTAGAATAACATCGGTTGAGCAATCAATGCAAAAAACACATGATTGCAATCCTTCGTCACCAAACGGTGTGGAGAAACCATACTTTGCCGCAGAACAAACCAGAACAAAAGGTTGAAGTTACTACAAAAAAAACTAGACAACTACTTCTCTTGACACACCAACTGCCAAGATCCAAAGTGAACCAACATAGTGATCAATGAGGGAAAGCAGTCAAGTCTGCTACCAGCTATCAGATTGTAAGAGCGCACAGTGTTTTTGCAAAAAGTCAGTACTCAAGGGAAACACAAAGGAGAACCAGATGAAGTAGGGACGCAACATGCAGTTAGTGATCCTCTCCGATGCAAAAAAATTTATGTATCTCATTCCTGACATTTGCCGCTACTAAATCATTGGTGATGCCCATCACCCTTGATCAATGTCTCCTCAGCAAATGAAGGAGACATACATGTCAAATTTGCTACACATGTTTTTTTGCGGGAAAAGTTGCTTCACATGTTGGTCTCATATAAAAGCAATGGGTAGAACTACCACTTTACTGTGTCACGAACAAGCAAGGACAGTTGTTTATATCATTGATTAATGAATTTCAAGGTTCTGATGTACCTCATAGGAACTGGAAAAGACATGAAGAAATCTTGCTATTTATTTAGCAGGCGCAACATGAAGACATATCATTCAGAAACATATTAGATCAGCTAGGTACAAAACTGGATTTCCAGTTTTGATTCAACAAGATCTTCTGCACATGAAGCCAACGCCCGCCGATATTGTGGGTGGACCTCATTCAATGTAGCTACAACCTGCAATTATTGACCTAACATATGTTTGTTCTTTTTTGTTTTCCTCTGTCTTGGCATAGTTTTCGTCTTGCATAACGTTGCTCTTTTCCAGTGTGATTATCCGTTGTGTCTCGATATTGTCTGTGTGTATCTTACTCGTGCAGAGGACATATGTCCGCTCATTGTCTTTGTATCTGTTTATGCTTCATTGTAACATCCCAAAATTCTAAATTTTGGAATGTTATAATAAATAGATAGTTTTTATTGTTTGCTTGGTTTTGATGTTTTCTGAATTGTCTTCTTCGTTCTTTCCGATCTTTTGAGTGATTGCTTATGTGTGGTTACTATTGCTTGCTTACGATAGATTGACCGGAGCGTGACGAATAGAACTATTGGGACTTATGAGTGCGAATCATCTTCGTCAATTGTACAAGGCAAGTTCACACTCTAATCATATTTTTCATTACCCAGTTTTTATGCATTAGTTTCAACCCTCAAACATTGCATGGTTAGGGTTTGATAACATATGGGTATTGGGAAGTAGTTGATGAGGTAGGAACCTATTGTCATGTATTCAAACCTTGGGAGTTACTACTACGTTATGCTTATACTGCTATGCTATGCTCGTAGACGTGGATTGAGTTTGAGTGTATTCCATGATGTGAGATTGTTTATTTAATGGTTCAACTTAAGGTGGCAACTTTAATACACATCTGGGTGGATTGGTAGGGGCACCCTGAGGATATACCAGTGGACTTTCCCGGGCACCTGGGGATATACCAGTGTTGTCCTAGGAGATCCCTGGGATATACCGTGTGATCATCTTATGGTTCGCCACCTAGGCTCAAAGGGATCATATGATTATTCATGCTAGAAACTTCCGTGTGCAGCCACAAGCCATTATGGGCTCTGGCATAGTTGAGTATGTTGTGTGACCTCTTTCAGTGGTGGGTTAGCAGATGTAGAGGGAAAGTAGGTGTAACTGTCCACCCGAAGTAAAGAGTTAATGCTTCTGAAAGGCTGTGTCTCGGTCATCTGTTTCTCAAACACCATGTAGTGCGAGAAATCCAATGGAGGAGATCGAGTCTTGTGGGGAAAAGTGCGCAAACCTATGCAGAGTGTACAAACTAATCATGGTTAGCCGTGTCCCTGGTTATGGACACCTTGAGTCTCTGGTTCTTAAATTATCATATGGATCTCATCACTCTAAACAAATTTGCTGGGTTGATAATTACTTTTAATTGGGATTGAGATGGGGGTACCATTCTCAATGTTTTTCAAACAAACTTTGTAGTTAAATAAAATATATTCCTTTGCAGTAGGGAAAAATGGCTTTTTGCAAAAACATTATAAACCTAGAGCTTTCCACCAGCCATATATGCATGTAGTGATAGCCATTATTCATCATTATCCTCTGGTGTGTATTTGCCAGTACATTCAATGTACTGACCCTTTGTGGCTGCAACATCTCATGTTGCAGGATTCTTACGACGAGTAAGTGATACGTTAGGGTTATGATTTCTACACTCAACTTTGCCGTTGGTATTGATGGGAATCCACAACCTTGTTGTTACTTTCGCTATATGGATTGAGGTAATAGTATTTACGTTACTTTATACATGTGATTTACCTCTGCTATAAATCCTCGAGTACTCTGTGTGTCAGCATACCGATCCAGGGATGACACATAAGCATGGAGACTTGACCGTCTGAGGTCGGGTCGCTACAAGATGGTATCAGAGCACATGTTGACTGTAGGACTTGACCCCTAGAGACTGGCAAGCCCATATGAAAGATTTTTCTCTCAAACCTTATTTTTAAAAGGATCTTTTACCTCTCTTCTTTTCTGAGCTTTATCAAATATCCCCTTTTAGTGAGACTATACCCCATTTCCCCTTTTGACCACGAAGATTCAACGGATGAGACCACTCCAAGAAGTACAAGATACCGAACAATTAGACCACTTCAAAATGAAGAGGATTTTATCGTGCATTAGAAGAATGGAAACTACAATGGTTGAAGACTCCGAAGACTTGAAGAATTTGAAGGCTCTGAAGAATTCCAGATTTGTATGACCTAGGAAGTCTACCCTTATGGAACTTGGCGGACTATGGAAGCTGTCAATACCCGAGATCAAGGTGTATTGGAGAAAGATCATAACATGGAGGGTAAAAACTCGAAGTTTTTGTCAAGAAAACCCTAAGGAAAAGATATCAATTATGGAAGATAGCTCATGGCAATAACATGGGCATAGGCACGGCTAACCAGGGTGTCATCACCCGCTTATGCTACTGTCATCGTGCGGAGTTACGCATGCATATGCATGGAAGGATTGGATGGTAGAAGGTTGATGGAGCATCTATCAGCAAGAGATGAAGTTTTAACCTTAACTGGTTTATCACCAGGATCTGGATTATTACATCAAGAAGTTTAGGGTGGACCTTTATGAAGCTGTATTTCGACAAGGAAGCATTTCATGAAGAACTCAGGACCCAGAAGCTGAAAGTAGCCAAGCTGGAGGAGCAAAACCTCGAGATACCCGAGATTCGTCAGGAACTAAAGGACAGTAGGACCATGGTTAATGCAAAGGATGTTGAAACCTAGAAGTTTGGAATGCAACTCCAGGAATATTAAAGGACATCACGAGAAACTTCGCATCAACAGAGATGATCTGGCAAAAGAACTTGAGAAGGACAAGCACGATCAGAAGAAGTCGTTAGAGACATGAGCAAGACTTGGAGAGTTTGGCGACGTTGAAGATTTATTGACCTTTAGAAGACCAAACCCCTGTTTTATACCAGCGTTAGATGCGGCGATTGTGAGTTGTCACTTGTTTGATGTTTTCCGACAGCCACAAATAGAATCTGTCTTTTCAAAACTTTTGTTTGTATTGTGTGTATCCCTCTCTATCTCTCTTATCCCACCCCAAACCCATGGACCCAATAGAGGATGAATGGAGATGAGCTTATATTTTCAGGACCAATGACTCAATTGGAGATGGACCGATAGATTCATAACATGGAAGATCATATGGAGAATAACACTATAGCCGGAAAGGATATGGCCCAGCATGCTCTTCAGTGCTTTGAAAGAGGTGCTGCTTCTTGCTGGAGGATGTACCAAACCATCAATGGATGGCAAGGAGTAACCACTTGGAAAGAATTTAAGTTGACTTTGCCAAAGTCTCAGTTTGTCTCCCAGAAATTGAAGCCTAATGAGTGTTATGAAGAAACTTTGT
This sequence comes from Triticum urartu, assembly GCF_056163025.1. Lineage (NCBI taxonomy): Eukaryota > Viridiplantae > Streptophyta > Magnoliopsida > Poales > Poaceae > Triticum > Triticum urartu. The sequence goes on along the minus strand of NC_141873.1, from coordinate 503,728,963 downwards.
GCATGCAAACTCTATGGAGAAATAGGACACAACCATAGAGAACACTGTTGGAAATATGCCCTAGAGGCAATAATAAATTGGTTATTATTATATTTCCTTGTTCATGATAATCGTTTATTATCCATGCTATAATTGTATTGATAGGAAACTCAGATACATGTGTGGATACATAGACAACACCATGTCCCTGGTAAGCCTCTAGTTGACTAGCTCGTTGATCAATAGATGGTTACGGTTTCCTGACCATGGACATTGGATGTCATTGATAACGGGATCACATCATTAGGAGAATGATGTGATGGACAAGACCCAATCCTAAGCATAGCACTAGATCGTGTAGTTCATATGCTATAGCTTTTCTAATGTCAAGTATCATTTCCTTAGACCATGAGATTGTGCAACTCCCAGATACCGTAGGAGTGCTTTGGGTGTATCAAACGTCACAACATAACTGGGTGACTATAAAGGTGCATTACAGGTATCTCCGAAAGTATCTGTTGGGTTGGCACGAATCGAGACTGGGATTTGTCACTCCGTGTAAGCGGAGAGGTATCTCTGGGCCCACTCGGTAGGACATCATCATATGCGCAATGTGACCAAGGAGTTGATCACGGGATGATGTGTTACGGAACGAGTAAAGAGACTTGCCGGTAACGAGATTGAACAAGGTATAAGGATACCGACGATCGAATCTCGGGCAAGTAACATACCGATAGACAAAGGGAATTGTATACGGGATTGATTGAGTCCTTGACATCGTGGTTCATCCGATGAGATCATCGTGGAACATGTGGGAGCCATCATGGGTATCCAGATCCCGATGTTGGTTATTGACCGGAGAACGTCTCGGTCATGTCTGCATGTCTCCCGAACCCGTAGGGTCTACACACTTAAGGTTCGGTGACGCTAGGGTTATGGAGATATTAGTATGCGGTAACCCGAAAGTTGTTCAGAGTCCCGGATGAGATCCCGGACGTCACGAGGAGTTCCGGAATGGTCCGGAGGTAAAGAATTATATATAGGAAGTCCTGTTTCGGCCATCGGGACAAGTTTCGGGGTCATCGGTATTGTACCGGGACCACCGGAAGGGTCCGGGGGGTCCACCGGGTGGGGCCACCTGTCCCGGGGGGGCACATGGGCTGTAGGGGGTGTGCCTTGGCCTACATGGGCCAAGGGCACCAGCCCCAAGAGGCCCATGCGCCAAGAGATGGGAAAAAGGGGAGAGTCCTACAAGGGGAAGGCACCTCCGAGGTGCCTTGGGGAGGATGGACTCCTCCCCACCCTTGGCCGCACCCTTCCTTGGAGGAAGGGGCAAGGGCTGCGCCTCCCCCTCTCCCTTGGCCCTATATATAGTGGGGAAAAAGGAGGAGCAAACCAATCCAAGGCCTGGCGCCTCCCTCTCCCTCCCGTGACACATCTTCTTCCTCCCGCAGCGCTTAGCGAAGCCCTGTTGGAATCCCGCTACTTCCACCACGCCATCGTGCTGCTGGATCTCCATCAACCTCTCCCTCTCTCCTTGCTGGATCAAGGCATGGGAGACGTCACCGGGCTGTACGTGTGTTGAACGCGGAGGTGCCGTGCGTTCGGCACTTGATCATCGGTGATTTGAATCACGACGAGTACGACTCCATCAACCCCGTTCTCTTGAACGCTTCCGCTTAGCGATCTACAAGGGTATGTAGATGCACTCTCCTTCCCCTCGTTGCTAGTTTCTCCATAGATAGATCTTGGTGATACGTAGGAAAATTTTGAATTTCTGCTACGTTCCCCAACAGTGGTATCAGAGCTAGGTCTATTGCGTAGATTCTATGCACGAGTAGAACACAAAGAAGTTGTGGGCGTTGATTTTGTTCAATATGCTTGCCGTTACTAGTCTTATCTTGATTCGGCGGCATCGTGGGATGAAGCGTCCCGGACCAACCTTACACGTATTCTTACGTGAGACAGGTTCCACCGACTGACATGCACTAGTTGCATAAGGTGGCTAGCGGGTGTCTGTCTCTCCTACTTTAGTCGGATCGGATTCGATGAAAAGGGTCCTTATGAAGGGTAAATAGCAATTGGCATATCACGTTGTGGTTTTGCGTAGGTAAGAAACGTTCTTGCTAGAAACCCATAGCAGCCACGTAAAACATGCAAACAACAATTAGAGGACGTCTAACTTGTTTTTGCAGGGTATGCTATGTGATGTGATATGGCCAAAAGGATGTGATGAATGATATATGTAATGTATGAGATTGATCATGTTCTTGTAATAGATGATCATGGAGCCCCAAGATGGAGATCAAAGGAGCTACATGATATTGGCCATATCATGTCACTATTTGATTGCATGTGATGTTTATCATGTTTATACATCTTATTTGCTTAGAACGACGGTAGTAAATAAGATGATCCCTCATTAAAATTTCAAGAAGTGTTCTCCCCTAACTGTGCACCGTTGCTACAGTTCGTCGCTTCGAAGCATCACGTGTTAATCGGGTGTGATAGATCCTTTCGTTCACATACAACGGGTGTAAGAAGTTTTACACATGCAAAAACACTTAGGGTTAACTTGACGAGCCTAGCATGTGAAGACATGGCCTCGGAACACAGAGACCGAAAGGTCGAGCATGAGTCGTATAGAAGATACGATCAACATGATGATGTTCACCGACGTTGACTAGTCCGTCTCACGTGTTGATCGGACACGGCCTAGCTCACTCGGATCATGTAATCACTTAGATGACTAGAGGGATGTCTATCTAAGTGGGAGTTCATATGATGAACTTAATTATCCTGAACATAGTCAAAAAGGACTTTGCAAATTATGTCGTAGCTCGCGTTTCAGTTCTACTGTTTAGATATGTTCCTAGAGAAAAATTAGTTGAAAGTTGATAGTAGCAATTATGCGGACTAGGTCCGTAGACTGAGGATTGTCCTCATTGCTTCTTAGAAGGCTTATGTCCTTAATGCACCGCTCAGTGTGCTGAACCTCGAACGTTGTCTGTGGATGTTGCGAACATCTGACATACACGTTTTGATAACTACGTGATAGTTCAGTTAAACGGTTTAGAGTTGAGGCACCAAAGACGTTTTTTTTGAAACGTCACGAAACATATGAGATGTTTTGAGGGCTGAAATTGGAATTTCAGGCTCGTGCCCACGTCAAGAGGTATAAGACCTCCGATGATTTTTCTTAGACTACAAACTAAGGAGAAAAGCCCAATTGTTGAGCTTGTGCTCGGATTGTCTGAGTACAACAATCATTTGAATCAAGTAGGAGTTGATCTTCCAGATAAGATAATGATGTTTCTCCGAAGTCATTACCACCAAGCTGCTAGAGCTTAGTGATGAACTATAATATATCAGGGACATATATGATGATCCTTGAGATATCCGCGATGTTTGACACCGCGAAAGTAGAAATCAAGAAGGAGCATCAATTGTTGATGGTTGGTGAAACCACTAGTTTCAAGAAGGGCAAGGGCAAGAAGGGATACTTCATGAAACGGCAATTCAGCTCCTGCTCTAGTGAAGAAACCCAAGGTTGAACCCAAACCCGAGACTAAGTGCTTCTGTAATAAAGGGAACAGCCACTGGAGCAGAATTACCCTAGATACTTGGTAGATAAGAAGGCTGGCAAGGTCGATAGAAGTATATTGGATATACATTGTGTTGATGTGTACTTTACTAGTACTCCTAGTAGCACCAGGGTATTAGATACCGGTTCGGTTGCTAAGTGTTAGTAACTCGAAATAAAAGCTACGGAATAAACGGAGACTAGCTAAAGGTGAGCTAACGATATGTGTTGGAAGTGTTTCCAATGTTGATATGATCAAATATCGTACGCTCCCTCTACCATCGAGTTTGGTGTTTGCGTTGAGCATAGACATGATTGGATTACGTCTATCGCAATACGGTTATTCATTTAAGGAGAATAATGGTTACTCTGTTTATTTGAATAATACCTTCAATGGTCTTGCACCTAAAATGAATGGTTTATTGAATCTCGATCGTAGTGATGCACATGTTCATGCCAAAAGATAGTAATGATAGTACCACCTACTTGTGGCACAACCACTTAAGTCATATCGGTATAAAACGCATGAAGAAGCTCCATGTAGATGGATCTTTGGGCTCACTCGTTTTTGAAAAGTTTGAGACATGCGAACCATGTCTATTGGTGTGTATGCATGAAGAACCTCCATGCAAATGGACCGTTTGGACTCACTTGATCTTGAATCACTTGAGACATGCAAATCATACCACATGGGCAAGATGACTGAAAGCCTCGTTTTCAGTAAAATGGAACTAGAAAGCAAATTGTTGGAAGTAATACATTTTTGATGTGTGCAGTCCAATGAGTGCTGAGGCATGTAGTGGATATCGTTATGTTCTTACTTCACAGATGATTTGAGTAGATGTTGAGTATATTTACTTGATGAATCACGAGTCTGAATTATTGAAAGGTTCAAGTAAGTTCAGGGTGAAGTTGAAAGACGTCGTGACAAGAGGATAAAAGATCTATGATATGATCATAGAGATGAATATCTGAATTGCGAGTTTGGCACGAAATTAAGACATTGTGGAAATTGTTTCACAACTGATACAGCCTGGAACACCATAGTGTGATGGTGTGTCCGAACATCATAACTGCACCCTATTGGATATGATGCATACCATGATGTCTCTTATCAAATTACCACAATAGTTTATGGGTTAGGCATTAGATACAACCACATTCACTTTAAATAGGGCACCACGTAATTCCGATGAGATGACACCGTATGAACTATGGTTTAGAGAAACCTAAGCTGTCATTTCTTAAAAGTTTGGGGCTGTGACGCTTATGTGAAAAAGTTTCAGGCCGATAAGCTCGAACCCAAAGCGGATAAATACATCTTCATAGGACAACCCAAAAACAGTTGGGTATACCTCCTGTCTCAGATCCAAAAGCAATAAAGGATTGTTTCTAGAATCGGGTCCTTTCTCGAGGAAAAGTTTCTCTCGAAAGAATTGAGTGGGAGGATGGTGGAGACTTGATGAGGTTATTGAACCGTCTCTTCAACTAGTGTGTGGCAGGGCACAGGAAGTTGTTCCTGTGGCACCTACACCAATTGAAGTGGAAGCTTATGATGGTGATCATGAAACTTCAGATCAAGTCACTATCAAACCTCGTAGGATGACAAGGATGCGTGCTACTTCAGAGTGGTACGTAATCTTGTCTTAGAAGTCATGTTGCTAGACAACAATGAACCTACGAGCTATGGAGAAGCGATGGTGGGCCCGGATTCCGATAAATGGCTCGAGGCCATATAATCCGAGGGAGGATCCATATATGAAAACAAAGTGTAGACTTTGGAAGAACTACTTGATGGTCGTAAGGCTGTTAGGTACATATGGATTTTAAAAGGAAGACGGACAATGATGGTAAATGTCACCATTAAGAAAGCTCGACTTGTCGTTAAGATGTTTTCCGACAAGTTCAAGGAGTTGACTACGGTGAGACTTTCTCACTCGTAGCGATGCTAAGAGTCTGTTAGAATTATGTTAGCGATCACTGCATTATTTATGAAATCTTGCAGATAGGATGTCAAAACATTGTTTCCTCGACGATTTTCTGAGGAAAGGTTGTATGTGATACAACCGGAAGGTTTTGTCAATCCCGAAAGATGCTAGTAAGTATGCAAAGCTCTAGCAATCCTTCTAAGGACTGGAGTAAGCATCTCGGAGTTGGAATGTACGCTTTGATGAGATGATCAAAGGTTTTGGGTTTATATAAAGTTTATGAGAAACTTGTATTTCCAAAGAAGTGAGTGGGAGCACTATAGAATTTCTGATGAGTATATGTTGTTGACATATTATGGATCAGAAATGACGTAGAATTTCTGGAAAGCATATAGGGTTATTTGGAAAGTGTTTTTCAATGGAAAGCCTGGATTAAGCTACTTGAGCATTGAGCATCAAGATCTATAAAGATAGATCAAAATGCTTAATGGTACTTTCAAAATGAGCACATACCATGACATGATCTTGAAGGTGTTCAAGATGGATCAGTCAAAGAAGGAGTTCTTGCCTGAGTTGTAAGGTATGAAGTTAAGACTTAAAGCTCGACCACGGCAGAATAGAGAAAAAGGACGAAGGTCGTCCCCTATGCTTAAGACGTAGGCTCTACAGTATGCTATGCTGTGTACCGCACCTGAAGTGTGCCTTGCCATGAGTCAGTCAAGGGGTACAAGAATGATCCAAGAATGGATCGTGGGACAGCGGTCAAAGTTATCCTTAGTAACTAGTGGACTAAGGAATTTTCTCGATTATGGAGGTGGTAAAAGAGTTCGTCGTAAAGAGTTACGTCGATGCAAGCTTAACACCTATCCGGATAGCTCTGAGTAGAGATACCGGATGCATATAATGGAGCAACAATTTAGAATAGCTCCAAGTAGAACAGTTATTTGGAATAGCTCCAAATAGAGCATGGTAGCTACATCTAGGAGATGACATAGAGATTTGTAAAGCACACACGGATCTGAAAGGTTCGGACCCGTTGACTAAAACCTCTCTCACAAGCAACATGATCAGACCTAAAACTCATTGAGTGTTAATCACATAGTGATGTGAACTAGACTACTGACTCTAGTAAACTCTTGGGTGATAGTCACATGGCGATGTGACCTGTGAGTGTTAATCACATGGCGATGTGAACTAGATTATTGACTCTAGTGCAAGTGGGAGACTGTTGGAAATATGCCCTAGAGGCAATAATAAATTGGTTATTATTATATTTCCTTGTTCATGATAATCGTTTATTATCCATGCTATAATTGTATTGATAGGAAACTCAGATACATGTGTGGATACATAGACAACACCATGTCCCTGGTAAGCCTCTAGTTGACTAGCTCGTTGATTAATAGATGGTTACGGTTTCCTGACCATGGACATTGGATGTCATTGATAACGGGATCACATCATTAGGAGAATGATGTGATGGACAAGACCCAATCCTAAGCATAGCACTAGATCGTGTAGTTCATATGCTATAGCTTTTCTAATGTCAAGTATCATTTCCTTAGACCATGAGATTGTGCAACTCCCGGATACCGTAGGAGTGCTTTGGGTGTATCAAACGTCACAACGTAACTGGGTGACTATAAAGGTGCATTACAGGTATCTCCGAAAGTATCTGTTGGGTTGGCACGAATCGAGACTGGGATTTGTCACTCCGTGTAAGCGGAGAGGTATCTCTGGGCCCACTCGGTATGACATCATCATATGCGCAATGTGACCAAGGAGTTGATCACGGGATGATGTGTTACGGAACAAGTAAAGAGACTTGCCGGTAACGAGATTGAACAAGGTATAAGGATACCGACGATCGAATCTCGGGCAAGTAACATACCGATAGACAAAGGGAATTGTATACGAGATTGATTAAGTCCTTGACATCGTGGTTCATCCGATGAGATCATCGTGGAACATGTGGGAGCCATCATGGGTATCCAGATCCCGCTGTTGGTTATTTACTGGAGAACGTCTCGGTCATGTCTGCATGTCTCCCGAACCCGTAGGGTCTACACACTTAAGGTTCGGTGACGCTAGGGTTATGGAGATATTAGTATGCGGTAACCCGAAAGTTGTTCGGAGTCCCGGATGAGAACCCGGACGTCACGAGGAGTTCCGGAATGGTCCGGAGGTAAAGAATTATATATAGGAAGTCCTGTTTCGGCCATCGGGACAAGTTTCGGGGTCATCGGTATTGTACCGGGACCACCGGAAGGGTCCGGGGGGTCCACCGGGTGGGGCCACCTGTCCCGGGGGGCCACATGGGCTGTAGGGGGTGTGCCTTGGCCTACATGGGCCAAGGGCACCAGCCCCAAGAGGCCCATGCGCCAAGAGATGGGAAAAAGGGGAGAGTCCTACAAGGGGAAGGCACCTCCGAGGTGCCTTGGGGAGGATGGACTCCTCCCCACCCTTGGCCGCACCCTTCCTTGGAGGAAGGGGCAAGGGCTGCGCCTCCCCCTCTCCCTTGGCCCTATATATAGTGGGGAAAAAGGAGGAGCAAACCAATCCAAGGCCTGGCGCCTCCCTCTCCCTCCCGTGACACAGCTTCTTCCTCCCGCAGCGCTTAGCGAAGCCCTGTTGGAATCCCGCTAGTTCCACCACGCCGTCGTGCTGCTGGATCTACATCAACCTCTCCCTCTCTCCTTGCTGGATCAAGGCATGGGAGACCTCACCGGGCTGTACGTGTGTTGAACGCGGAGGTGCCGTGCGTTCGGCACTTGATCATCGGTGATTTGAATCACGACGAGTACGACTCCATCAACCCCGTTCTCTTGAACGCTTCCGCTTAGCGATCTACAAGGGTATGTAGATGCACTCTCCTTCCCCTCGTTGCTAGTTTCTCCATAGATAGATCTTGGTGATACGTAGGAAAATTTTGAATTTCTGCTACGTTCCCCAACAAACACAAGGGATGAATGCCCTAATTGTGAAGGAAGTCACCCAGCTAAAGAATGCCCAACTAGGCAGAATACTTGTTTCTTGTGTGAAGGGACTACCCACTACCCTGCTCAGTGTCACATTTACCTCGTGGTTCAAAGAACCATCCAACAAAAGAAAGAAGCAATGAAAGGAGCCCTCATGGAAATTTTAGAAGAACCTATGGTGAAGGAAGAGGTGGAGGACACACCCGAAGAAGATCAAATTCAACCTTGCACCAAGTCATGCTATTCATGTGGAGAAGAAGGACACATCTCCCAGAATTGTTTGAATGGGGATCTACTAGAATTCCCGACGGAGGAAGTAGAGTATGACCCACAGGATATAGAAGCCCTGATTGGAACGAAAAAGTCCAGAAAGAGAAGTAGATTGGATACCGGGAAGGATTTGAGTCATATCACCTGTTGTAGGTGCAAGGAGTCAGGGCACTACCTCAGCAATTGCCCAAAAAGGAAGCCAAGGACCCAAGGAGGCTATATAATCACAAGGAAACCTCGGGACTTGTCAAAAGTAATATGTTTTTGTTGTAATGAAGAAGGGAACTTTGCCAGGGATTGTCCCAAGGAGAAGGAGACTTGTGATAATTAGTTGTGTTTGTGAGAAGTAATGTAGTAGTAGAAGTAGTGGGAACAACTCTTTTGTATCAAGGTGTTGAGTTGAGACATGTAATGGAAAAGCGAGAGATTGTAATCATTGGAGAATAAATAAAGTTAGCATCGTTGGTACTGATATGGATTTTATGAGTTGTTACTCTATGAAGAAGATTTTTGACCATCTTCAAGGATATAAGAAATATGGTCTATGGATGAATTTGTGCATTTCAAGGGTGGTAGTACCCTGCGAGGACAATTGACCCCTGGAAAAGATAAGGATATTCCACTGAGTGGATTTCAGACAAAATGAGTACTAGTTTTGTCTCGATATGTGTGATACCCCAAGAATATGAAGGGATGAAGTACAATTTGATATAAAGGTGGTATGATGTTGGTAATATGGAGCAATGGTAATTCCAGGATGAGTCTGAGTAATCACGTCTGAGTTTGGTGCCAATAGAAGGAAGGGAGACAGTACAATTGGATGGATTTAAGAATGCTAGGAAGTTGGATGTTGGAATAATGATAAGTTGCCCCGATGATGAGTTCAAGGTTTACAAGTGATGAGATGGGCCATGACCCACAGGCTCCAGGACCTACCAAGAAGCAAGCACATTCTTGCTGAAGGAAAAACCCTGGAAGAAGTTACGATTTTTTCAACAGACGATCTTATAGAAGTTTACGCAAAACCTGAGAGTTGTGAAGAAATGATAGATGTTTGTTTGGCTTGCAGAATCAATGGATTTATCCGAACTTGGTTCGTCGACAAGAGAAATTCTGCAACGCTTGTGAGGATGACCGAGTGTTAGAATGCAAGATTCGCTAAACCATATACAAGGTAATGATTTGGGCGCAGGGTGGATTGATCACCATACCGACTTACTCTTATTATTCACCTTGCTATATGGGATGGTAAATCTGAGTGACTTACCTATAGTAGAGAGACGACGATATTAAACCTTGATTGAACCATAGAATGGTATAAGTATTTTCCCTTGTACAAGGCAGCTGTTGCCAATCGTAGGATATACGGTGAGGTTCAGCCTAGACCCATTTCCTGCAGGAGAAACCATAAATGGTTGACCACCATGAGATATCGATAGTTGTTTAGTATTGGCGCTAGCCCGTCAGCTAAGAAGACCCAGTCACAGAAGAACCTTACCAAGATGAAAGGACATGCGAATTTAGGAAAAAGGTTATGCCACTACCGGAAGATCCCAGAGAAGAAATTATCCCGAAGATCTGAGAGGATCGACACTGTCAACGAAAATGATGAAGTTTATGAGTTTTGATGGAACGGTAACCATGCTTCTAAGGGTGGTAGCACCCCATACTCCCTCCTGCGACAATCGATGGATTTTGAGGAGACCCCAAACCTAACCTATTTCTTTCTAGCCTCTCCGAATCTTGAGGACGAGATTCATTTTAAGGGTGGTAGGTTTTTAACATCCCAAAATTCTAAATTTTGGAATGTTATAATAAATAGATAGTTTTGATTGTTTGCTTGGTTTAATGTTTTCCGAATTGTCTTCTTCGTTCTTTTCGATCTTTTGAGTGATTGCTTATGTGTGGTTACTATTACTTGCTTACGATAGATTGACCGGAGTGTGATGAATAGAACTATCAGGAGTTATGAGTGTGAATCATCTTCGTCAACTGTACAAGGCAAGTTCACACTCTGATCATATTTTTAATTACCCAGTTTTTATGCATTAGTTTCAACCCTCAAACATTGCATGGTTAGGATTTGATAACATATGGGTATTGGGAAGTAGTTGATGAGGTAGGAACCTATTGTCTTGTATTCAAACCTTGGGAGTTACTACTACGTTATGCTTATACTGCTATGCTATGCTCGTAGACGTGGATTGGGTTTGAGTGTATTCCATGACAGATGTGAGATTGTTTATTTAATGGTTCAACTTAAGGTGACAACTCTAATACACATCTGGGTGGATTGGTAGGGGCACCCTGGGGATATACCAGCGGACTTGCCCGGACACCTGCGGATATACCAGTGTTGTCCTAGGAGATCTCGGGGATATACCGTGTGATCATCCTATGGTTCACCACCCAGGCTCAAAGGGATCATAAGATTATTCATGCTAGAAACTTCCGTGTGCAGCCACAAGACATTATGGGCTCTGGCATAGTTGAGTATGTTGTATGACCTCTTTCAGTGGTGGGCTAGCTGATGTAGAGGGAAAGTAGGTGTAACTGTCCACCCGAAGTAAAGAGTTAATGCTTCTGAAAGACTGTGTCTCGGTCATCCGTTTCACAAACACCATGTAGTGCTAGAAATCCAACGGAGGAGATCCAGTCTTGTGGGGAAAAGTACGCAAACCTCTGCAGAGTGTACAAACTAATCATGGTTAGCCGTGTGCTACCTCTTGAGCACTTGCGTTGGTTTTCCCTTGAAGAGGAAAGGGTGATGCAGCAGAGTAGCGTAAGTATTTCCCTCAGTTTTTGAGAACCAAGGTATCAATCCAATAGGAGGCTACGCGCGAGTCCCTCGCACCTACACAAAACAAATAAATCCTCGCAACCAACGCGATAAGGGGTTGTTAATCCCTAAACGGTCACTTACGAGAGTGAGATCTGATAGATATGATAAGATAATATTTTTGGTATTTTTATGATAAAGATGCAAAGTAAAATAAAAGGCAATGAAAATAACTAAGTGTTGGAAGATTAATATGATGAAGATAGACCCGGGGGCCATAGGTTTCACTAGTGGCTTCTCTCAAGAGCATAAGTATTTTACGGTGGGTGAACAAATTACTGTTGAGCAATTGACAGAATTGAGCATAGTTATGAGAATATCTAGGTATGATCATGTATATAGGCATCACGTCCAAGACAAGTAGACCGACTCCTGCCTGCATCTACTACTATTACTGCACACATCGACCGCTATCCAACATGCATCTAGAGTATTAAGTTCATAAGAACAGAGTAACGCCTTAAGCAAGATGACATGATGTAGAGGGATAAATTCATGCAATATGATAAAAACCCCATCTTTTTATCCTCGATGGCAACAATACAATACGTGCCTTGCTGCCCCTACTGTCACTGGGAAAGGACACCGCAAGATTGAACCCAAAGCTAAGCACTTCTCCCATTGCAAGAAAGATCAATCTAGTAGGCCAAACCAAACTGATAATTCGAAGAGACTTGCAAAGATAACCAATCATACATAAAAGAATTCAGAGAAGATTCAAATATTGTTCATAGATAAACTTGATCATAAACCCACAATTCATCGGTCTCAACAAACACACCGCAAAAGAAGATTACATCAAATAGATCTCCACGGGAGAGGGGGAGAACTTTGTATTGAGATCCAAAAAGAGAGAAGAAGCCATCTAGCTAATAACTATGGACCCGAAGGTCTGAGGTAAACTACTCACACTTCATCGGAGAGGCTATGGTGTTGATGTAGAAGCCCTCCGTGATCGATGCCCCCTCCGGCGGAGCTCCAGAACAGGCCCCAAGATGGGATCTTGTGGATACAGAAAGTTACGGCGGTGGAATTAGGGTTTTGGCTCCGTATCTGATCATTTGGGGGTACGTAGGTATATATAGGAGGAAGGAGTACGTCGGTGGAGCTACAGGGGGCCCACGAGGGTGGAGGGTGCGCTGGGGGGGGGGGGGTAGGTGCGCCCCTACCTCGTGGCTTCCCTGTTGGTTTCTTGACGTAGGGTCCAAGTCTCCTGGATCTTGTTCGTTCCAAAAATCACGTTCCCGAATGTTTCATTCCGTTTGGACTCCGTTTGATATTCCTTTTCTTCGAAACCCTAAAATAGGCAAAAAAAACAGCAATTCTGGGCTGGGCCTCCGGTTAGTAGGTTAGTCCCAAAAATAATATAAAAGTGTATAATAAAACCCAATAATGTCCAAAACAGAAGATAATATAGCATGGAGCAATCAAAAATTATAGATACGTTGGAGACGTATCACCGTGTCCCCGGTTATGGACATCTTGAGTCTCTGGTTCTTGAATTATCATATGGATCTCATCACTCTAAACAAATTTGTTGGGTTGATAATTACTTTTGTTGGGCATAACTTGACACCCATGCCAATACCTATCGGGTATCCTATACCCAATGCATTAATTTTTTAAAAAATAAAGAAATGAGTTTAAAATTCAAGTGATGATGGGTGAGCAGTCTAGCATGGATGTGGTTTTCTCCGATGGGTGGTCTCTTGGATTCAGCAAGGGAGTACGAGAAGGTTGGTGGAATTCTGACTTAGTGGGAGTTGGCGGTGTGAACCGGGATCGTTGGATCGAGAGTTTGACAAGAGTACGCGGGCGACGAGCCGAGATTTATTCGTTTTAAGGAATCACATAGGGCGTATGAGGAGTGGCAATCTAGTTGTTGCTGGGCATATGAGTTATGTCCGGTTTAGATAATAAGGGGTTTAGGGTTGACCTGTAGTTGGATGTGAAGGAAATATGCCCTAGAGGCAATAATAAAGTTATTATTTATTTCCTTATATCATGATAAATGTTTACTATTCATGCTAGAATTGTATTAACCGGAAACATAATACATGTGTGAATACATAAACAAACAGAGTGTCACTAGTATGCCTCTACTTGACTAGCTCGTTAATCAAACATGGTTATGTTTCCTAACCATAGACATGAGTTGTCATTTGATTAACGGGATCACATCATTAGGAGAATGATGTGATTGACTTGAACCATTCCGTTAGCATAGCACTTGATCGTTTAGTTTGTTGCTATTGCTTTCTTCATGACTTATACATGTTCCTATGACTATGAGATTATGCAAGTCCCATTTACCGGAGGAACACTTTGTGTGCTACCAAACATCACAACGAAACTGGGTGATTATAAAGGTGCTCTACAGGTGTCTCCGAAGGTACTTGTTGGGTTGGCGTATTTCGAGATTAGGATTTGTCACTCCGATTGTCGGAGAGGTATCTCTGGGCCCTCTCGGTAATGCACATCACTTAAGCCTTGCAAGCATTGCAACTAATGAGTTAGTTGCAGGATGATGTATTACAGAACGAGTAAAGAGACTTGCAGGTAACGAGATTGAATTAGGTATTGAGATACCGACGATCGAATCTTGGGCAAGTAACATACCGATGACAAAGGGACCAACGTATGTTGTTATGCGGTCTGACCGATAAAGATCTTCGTAGAATATGCGGGAGCCAATATGAGCATCCAGGTTCCACTATTGGTTATTGACCGGAGGCGTGTCTCGGTCATGTCTACATTGTTCTCGAACCCATAGGGCCTGCACGCTTAAGGTTTCGATGACAGTTATATTATGAGTTTATGAGTTTTGATGTACCGAAGGAGTTCGGAGTCCCGGATGAGATCGGGGACATGACGAGGAGTCTCGAAATGGTCGAGACGTAAAGATCGATATATTGGATGACTATATTCGGACATCGGAAAGGTTCCAAGTGATTCAGGTATTTTTTGGAGTACCAGAGAGTTACGGGAATTCGTTGGGGAGTATATGGGCCTTATTGGCCCATACGGGAATAGATGAGAGAGGCCAAAAGGAAGGAGGCGCGCGCCCCCCTCTGGTCCGAATTGGACAAGGGGTGCAGCCCACTTTTCCTTGTTCCTCTCCCCCTCTTTCCTTCTCTCCTACTCCAACAAGGGAAGGAGGAGTCCTACTCCCGGTAGGAGTAGGACTCCCCCCTTGGCACAACCTCCTCCTAGGCCGGCCGCCTCCCTCCCTTGCTCCTTATATATGGGGGCAGGGGGCACCCCATAGAGACAACAATTGATCATTGATCTCTTAGCCGTGTGCGGTGCCCCCTCCACCATAATCCTTGATAATATTGTAGCAGTGCTTAGGCGAAGCCCTGCGACGGTAGAACATCAAGATCGTCACCACGCCGTCGTGCTGACGGAACTCTTCCCCAACATTCTGCTGGATCGGAGTCCGGGGATCGTCATCGAGCTGAACATGTGCTAGAACTCGGAGGTGCCGTAGTTTCGGTGCTTGATCGGTCGGGCCGTGAAGACGTACGACTACATCAACCCCGTTGTGCTAACGCTTCCGCTTTCGGTCTACGAGGGTACGTAGACAACACTCTCCTCTCTCATTGCTATTTATCACCATGATCTTGCATGTGCGTAGGAAATTTTTGAAATTACTATGTTGCCCAACAGTGGCATCCGAGCCTAGGTTTTATGCGTTGATGTTGTGCACGAGTAGAACACAAGTGAGTTGTGGGCGATATAAGTCATACTGCTTACCAGCATGTCATACTTTGGTTCGGCGGTATTATTGGATGAAGCGGCCCGGACCGACATTACCCGTACGCTTACGCGAGACTGGTTCTACCGACGTGCTTTGCACATAGGTGGCTGGCGGGTGTCAGTTTCTCCAACTTTAGCTGAACCAAGTGTAGCTACGCCTGGTCCTTGCGAAGGTTAATACAGCACCAACTTGACAAACTATCGTTGTGGTTTTGATGCGTAGGTAAGAATGGTTCTTGCTAAGCCCGTAGCAGCCACGTAAAACTTGCAACAACAAAGTAGAGGACGTCTAACTTGTTTTTGCAGGGCATGTTTTGATGTGATATGGTCAAGACATGATGCTAAATTTTATTGTATGAGATGATCATCTTTTGTAACCGAGTTATCGGCAACTGGCAGGAGCCATATGGTTGTCGCTTTATTGTATGCAATGCAATCGCACTGTAATGCTTTACTTTATCACTAAGCGTTAGCGATAGTCGTGGAAGCATAAGATTGGCGAGACGACAACGATGCTACGATGGAGATCAAGGTGTCGCGCCGGTGACGATGGTGATCATGACGGTACTTCGGAGATGGAGATCACAAGTACAAGATGATGATGGCCATATCATATCACTTATATTGATTGCATGTGATGTTTATCATTTATGCATCTTATCTTGCTTTGATTGACGGTAGCATTATAAGATGATCCCTCACTAAATTATCAAAGTATAAGTGTTCTCCCTGAGTATGCACCGTTGCGAAAGTTCTTCGTGTTGAGACACCACGTGATGATCGGGTGTGATAGGCTCTCCGTTCAAATACAACGGGTGCAAAACAGTTGCACACGCGGAATACTCAGGTTAAACTTGACGAGCCTAGCATATAATAGATATGGCCTCGGAACACGGAGACCGAAAGGTCGAGCGTGAATCATATAGTAGATATGATGAACATATTGATGTTCACCATTGATACTACTCCATCTCACGTGATGATCGGACATGGTTTAGTTTATTTGGATCACGTGATCACTTAGAGTATTAGAGGGATATCTTTCTAAGTGGGAGTTCTTAAGTAATATGATTAATTGAACTTAAATTTATCATAAACTTAGTCCTGATAGTATTAGCATATCTATGTTGTAGATCAATAGCTCGCGATGTTGCCCCCAGTTTATTGTGTTCCTAGAGAAAAATTATGTTGAAAAATGTTAGTAGCAATGATGCGGATTGGATCAGTGATCTGAGGATTATCCTCATTGCTGCACAGAAGAATTGTCTTTGATGCACCGCTAGGTAACAGACCTATTGCAGGAGTAGATGCAGACGTTATGAACGTTTGGCTAACTCGGTATGATGACTACTTGATAGTTTAGTGCACCATGCTTTACGGCTTAGAACCGGGA
The DNA here is from genome assembly GCF_056163025.1 of Triticum urartu. Classification (NCBI taxonomy): domain Eukaryota; kingdom Viridiplantae; phylum Streptophyta; class Magnoliopsida; order Poales; family Poaceae; genus Triticum; species Triticum urartu. The sequence goes on along the minus strand of NC_141873.1, from coordinate 503,712,234 downwards.
CTTCAAATTTTTTTTGAATGCCACAGAGCATATAGGATGTTCTAAGAGTTGAAATTGGTATTTCATACTCATGCCCGTGTCAAGAGGTATGAGACCTCTGATAGTACTTTGCCTACAAGATGGAGGAGAATTGTTCAGCTAGTGAGCATGTGCTCAGAATGTCTGAGTACTACAATCACTTGAATCAAGTGGGTGTTAATCTTCCAGATAAGATAGTGATTGACAGAGTTCTCTAGTCACTATCACCAAGTTTCTAGAACTTCGTGATGAACTATAATATGCAAGGGATAACGGAAACGATTCCCAAGCTCTTTGTGATGCTGAAATCGACGAAGGTAGAAATCAAGAAAAGCATCAAGTGTTGATGGTTAACAAGACCACTAGTTTCAAGAGAAAGGGCAAAGGGAAGAAGGGGAACTTCAAGAAGAACGGCAAGCAAGTTGCTGCTCACACTACTAGGAAAAGGCCTACTAATGGCGCACCTAATTTGGCCATTAATGGCGCATTAGTGGTGCGCCATTAGTGCCACGCCATTAGTATATTTTACTAATGGCGCACCACTGGTGCGCCATTAGTATCTGGTATACTAATGGCGGACCTCAGATGCGCCATTAGTATATACAACAGTGCGCCATTAGTATGCCTCCCAGGGGGCCATGTATACCCAGGTGCTTTGGAAACTAATGGCGCACAACAACAAGATGCGCCATTAGTAACTTCGGCATACTAATGGCGCACTGTTTAATGATGCGCCATTAGTATCCTTTGGCATACTAATGGCGCACTGTGATGTGATGCGCCATTAGTATGAATATTAGGTTTTTTTTATTTTTTTATTTTCTGTTTTTTGCACAGGTTACAAAATGTATAATTGGACAAAATATAGACAGCACACATCAACAACAGATTCATCAAATACAATAGAAGATTAGTCTCTGAATACAATTCATCATATTAGTCTCCGAATACAATTCATCATATTAGTCTCCGAATTGAAAAGACCGAACAAAGATAGAACATTATATTACAAGTCTCGAGACCGCGAGTAGCGAGTTTGTCTTCACATTACAAGTCGATATCGATCATCTAAACTACCATCACATAGAAGAGAGCTGCGGTCATCACGATGAGCATCATCACGATGAAACTCGTCTTCATTCGGTTCCTCCAACGCTCCCTCTCCTCTCCCGCTAGATAGCGGGCGTATCTAGATTCGGCCCCGGCCCTAGTGGTGTACCCTTTGTAACTGTTACCGCTGAATCGGTGAACCTGTCTCCGACACTCCTCCCAGTCGTCGTAGACTCCGGGAACCTTACCCTTGTACACGACATACGACGGCATCGCTATGCACTAGCCAAACGAAACGTTAGTACCAATTCACAGACAATACATAAGCAATATATAAGTATGCAACAGAACGATCGGAAGAGAAAAGCAAGACATTAATAGCATCGATTACATCTAAGTTGAACGACTCTCGAAACCAAAGAGACATACTACAAGTTCATTAAAGTTTAATTACAACATGAGCCAATCGATGTTTCAGAACTAGACACAGCATCACTGCTTTCAACTCGACTCAAGGGACCGGAGCGTGGATGTAGCCGCCGTCTATTGTGGGAGTCATGAAATAACGGGCGTTGTCAGCCTGCATTTGTAGCATTGTGTCGATGTCACTGTTGGACGGTTGATTTTTGAGGTAGAACTGCCCCGAGGTACGAAGGACATCTTGATGGATGATTTCCGCAAACTCTGACTGGATGCGAAAGAATTCTTGTCTGATGTCCGCGTCCTGGATTGCCGACACGCTCGTGGCCCAATCTCTGAGTTTACTCAGTAGCGGAAGTTGATGATGGTCCCGTACGATCGCCCGCATGTGATGGATGGCGTAGTAGGCACCCTTCTGACCGCCAGGCGGCTGCTTGACGCAGCAGAACGTCGTATTGTGGGAGAACACGTGCTTGCCGTACTTACGAATAGGCCTGGTGAAGGTGCCTCCAGATTTGGTGTAGCCGGGGAGAACATCATCAAGAACCTTCTTGACATTTGTGTAGTCTACGTTCGACTGACGGTCCGGGTCGAAATACGTGGCCATGGAATATTTGGGGCTTAGGAGGATGAGCGTGCAATGTGTGTCACTGCAGAAAACACGGAATGTTAAAAGAAAAACGATCGAAATCTAAGAATTCATATGTTACGGGGTGGTTGAGGGGAGGACTTACTCGGGAAAGTAAGGCACGAGGAAGTTATCCTTATCTTGGTTTGCCAGAATGACGCCTTCGAGGTAAGAACTCGCGACTTGCCGGTCCCCAGCGCTGCCCAAGATCTTGGCACGCATGTAGAAGGGGTTGACTATCACGATGTCCGGGGTCTTGTCGCGAATGATCCGCATCTCCATACTCAGCGAAAATAGCCGAACGAAGGTGTAGTGCAGCGGATGAAGGTTCAACATAGCGTGGATGTCATCAAACTGCAGGACGATCGTACCCCCGATGGAGTTATCCACAAAGCCCTTGCCCTCTGGCACCTTGGCCGCGAAAACCGGGTATGCCACATCCTTCTCTCTGAGACGCCGCTTCTCCAAAGAAAGAACACTGTCATGCAGACTCCGCATAGCACCGGTTGCAGCATCGAGCATATTTCTCGGTAGCATCGGCCTACCCGCCACATGCAGCCTCCTCATTAAATCCTCAGGTGAAGGTGGCCCGTCCTGAGCACGGATCGTACTCGGTGCCGGCTGGCCCGCACCCTTGTTAGTCTTTCTTTTGCGTGCCTTCTTCTTCTCCTGTAATGGGACCGAGTTCTGCTCACAGACCGCCTTCTTGAGTGTGTTGGGGCTGATAATATTTCGCACCTCGCCTATCTGAGGCTCGGTGAAGTCGGCAGCTGGAGGCGTCTCCTGAGAGCTGAACAGCAGACGACGCCTGTTGCAACTTGGCTTCTCCGTGGTACCAGCTAGATCGCTCACGTCTTTTGTTGGGTTGGGTTCTTGAGAAGGAGGCCCCATGATGTCGCCATCGTACCCATGATCGGCAAAGTACTGATCGACATTGCCAAATGTATCGTCGTCGTTGTCGTTCTGATCCTGTGCCATATGCATGTTTGGATCCAGTGGCATAGAGATGTCCGGCACCGTTGCGGCGGTCTTGCCATGGGGCCGACTTGGCGCCGGCACGACTGGCGGTGTTGTCTTTGGGGTGGTGTCCCCCGCCCCCAAACAAATCTGGATCTTCGGCCAAAGCAGGGGCTAGCTCAGGCAGTCGCTGAGGGTCATCACGTCATCATCGTCGGCCCCGACGGGTCGAATCGGAGGTAACAACTCGTCGCAGCCTGGCAGCACCCAAACCAGTTGAACCCTAAACAAGTTGGGTGGCATCTGGGTACCGTGGAACAAGGGGTTACCCGGTTGAACGATTTTGCCCTTGGCGACATCGACCAACTCGGTGTTCACGAAGTGCAAGAGAGTGCACGGAACGTCGGCGGCGCCCTGCGAAAACATGTAGGGCATCAGGGATGCCCAGTCAAAGGCAAGGAGATGAAGTCCTCGCCCGAGAGAGGCTTAATTAGTTACCGTGATGATGGCATCGAGCTCGGCTAATGTCAAGGCACCGCCAACGGCGGGCGTGCAGTTGACGGAGGGGCCGCTTGCTGCAGAGGTGGCGGCCGGCGTACACCCGGGTGTATTAAGCTCCCGTGTCGGCGTCGGAGACACCAATGCCGCCTCCGCCAGAGACACCAATGGCCCCGCCATCGCGTTCTGCGAGTTGCTGGCCGTGAAGCTAGGAATCGGGGGCGGCCCCTGTTGGCCGCCCGCAATCCACGCACTCAACCCCTCGATCAAGGTAGGCACAATGGCGGTGATCGTCGCTCCGAGTTGTTGTTGCACTTGCTCTTGGACAATCTCCGAAATCCGCGCCACCTGTGCCTTGAGTTCTTGAACCTCGCGCGCCTGGCTTTCCGAGCTGGTCTTTTTCTCCTTTCGCCCACCAGTGTTATAGTATGACGACCATTTTGTCGACAAGCCTTTGCCGGCCACACGACCAGCTGACGTCGGCTTACTGAGCTTATCCTTGTTCTTCATTACATTCAACGCCCTATTTAGAGTGGTGTCCCAAGGGTTGCTCTTAGTCGACCCCGCGCTACTGCTTTCAGTCGCCTGCGGAAGGAATGTGAACCATTTAGAAATTTGGCTTCATTAATTAGAATGCAACCATATGGAGCTAATTACGCGGGGGTGTATTCCTTACCAGAACAAGCTCAAGCGCCCAGGTCTTCGGATCCGTGGTAAGCTCCTTTGTTTTCGGGTCCTTCTTGTACCGGGCCCTGACAAAGTTCCTGGTCTGCTTGTCACCGTATTTATCGAAGAGGGGCGGTAGGCCTTGCTCGGCACGGTCCGCCTCCTCCTTGTCCCATATAGGCTCCGCCACTCTGTAACCGTTGGGACCGAGTGTGTGTTCCCCTAAGTTCAGCTCCCGCATTTCTTTCCCCCACTGACTTGATTCGGAGTTTGCGGTGCTCGAGCAATTGATCTTGAAGTCGTTGTAGTCATCTTCGGTGATCGAAGGATTTTTCTCCTTGATCTTCTCATAACTCTCATCTTTCTCGATCATTCTCTTCACATTGCTTTTCCAAGTAGACAGGGCCTTGCTCATCTTCATGAGGGCAGCATTGTTCACTTTATTCCCTTTGAGGCTTGTGTTTTCAAATTCAGCGGGGAACTTGTATCGTTCGTGCAGCTTCGTGAAGAGGAGGCTGCGCAAATTCCCTCGGTCAGGATGCCTTAGGTTCTCGGTGTTGATCGAGACGGTGCTCCGGAGAATGCACCCGAGCTGAAGCGAGTAGCCCTTGACTATTCGTTCGGGCGCCGTTGGATTCCCGTCGGAGTCCACTTCAGTAACTTCCTCCTTGAGGGTGCGGAGCACGGTCGGGCGCCGGTCCTTCCGTTGCCTCTTCGGTTGGCTGCCATCTGTGCGTGCGCCGCCATCATCAGTGGTGGCATCCTCGGCGGCACCATCAGTGGTGGCATCAGTGGGGTCATCCTCGGCGGCACCATCAGTGGTCTCAGGATCGGTGGGGAAGGCGGCGTCCTCATACAAGTGAGGTTGTTCCTCCATCTCCTGGGACAGCTCCCAGAATGCCTTGCCGCCCGAACCCCCGGCCTCATCGTTGTTGGCCATGTTTCTCTCTAAATAGGAACAAAGTTTGGTCAAAAAGTTGGTTATTGTCAAGGAACAAGATCATGGTCTCATCATTTCGGTTTTTATCGACACCGAGGCACCCTAAAAGCCAAGGTTGTATAATTAATGGTTTGTCGACACCCATGCATTAGTCACAAGTACCCCATATGTCCTATTTTTAGCAAAGTCATGCTAAAATTCACGGAAAATTTCAGCATGACCTTTGCTGAAAATAGGACATATGGAGTACCCGAATTTGCCAGAACGGAAGTTAATCGACATTCCAGCAAACTCAAGGGCCTCTCGGGTGGACAAGGCAAAAAAGGCCTCCATCACAACATGGAAAATACATAGGCATGTGAAGAGGTGAAACAATATATGCATCTCCAAACAGTATCATTCAACATTTTGGACAAACCACTACAAGCAATTCTGGATCAGATACAAGAAGAATGTGAGAAAATGCAGACAAATACTAACAGATTGAGGTGTTTAACTTGTGGTGCTCTCTGTGCTATTAACATTTCAAGTCAAAACCTTTTCTGGTTAGTAAGTGTTTCTTGAGCATATGTATGTAGTAAGTGTTTCTGCTCTCAGTGTTTCAGAACACATAATTTAGGTACCTAGTACCAGTGCTATTACCCAGCAGTTAATTAGCTTTTGCTTTTGCTTTTCAGTGCCAAATTCTAGCTAGTACCAGCAAATTAACATCTAGCAGCAATCATTTTCAAATATATATACACTGGACATTTTAATATTAACCTAAGGAAAAATGAATAGTTAGGTTAATTACCCACTGTTAGTTATTCAGTCTGATGCTTTGTTCTACACTTTGATGCAAATTAGTATATAGAAGAAGCTATTTACTAGCAGTACCATATATAAAAGACATTCAGTCTGATGCTATTTACTAGCAGTAGTAGCAGTCTGATGCTATTTACTAGCAATACTAGTGAGCAAGAAGAAGAATAAAGGCATTGGGCAAACTAGGTGCACTGTATTTTGGGTAACATGGCCACATGTTCTCGATTTGGCCACAATTCAAGCATTGTATTCTTGGGTCAATCTGGGTCACATGGTTTGCAATTCAACCAGTTTTGGGTCAATGTGGGTAACATGGTTTGCAACTGAACCAATTTTGGGTTTGTTTGACTTTGCTGCCACTTGAGAAGGCGCATTGCATACCGAGAGGTGGTCGAGGAAGGCGATCACGGCCACGTCGTCCCCGGTGACGATCTTCTCGGCCTCATCGACGGCGGTGAGGTTCTGCACCGCAGGGCCCAGCTTCTTGCCGATCCAAGCGACAATGGCGTCCCTGCAGCAAAGCAAAAACAAAATTCTTAGCAGCTGCGGAGCGGGAATAGGGAGGGAATTGGGGATCTGCAGAAATTGCTCACTTGGTCCTCTCGCCGGAGTAGTCCCTGGGCACGCCATCAATGAAGAAGAGGAGGGTGGGGTAGCCCTGCACGCCGTGCGCCTGCACCAGGTCGTGCTCCTCGGTGGCGTCGGGGCGGCGGGGCAGCGGCGTCGAGGCGTCGAGGCGGCGTCGGGGCGGCGTCGAGGCGTCGAGGCGGCGTCGGGGCGGCGTCGAGGCGTCGAGGCGACGTCGGGACGTCGAGGCGGCGTCGAGGCATCGAGGCGGCGTCGGGGCGGCGTCGAGGCGGCGGGGCAGCGGCGTCGGGAGAGGAGAGGGGAAGGGGATCGAGGGCGAGGGCGAGGGAGAGAGAGGGGATAGGTTTGGGCCAGGGAGGAAATATGGATGGGGGCGGCACAATACTAATGGCGCACCACCCCTCGGTGCGCCATAAGTACATCCATACTAATGGCGCACCTCACCCTAGTGCGCCATTAGTATTTTTTTTTTGATTTCTGCTCGAGCCAACAGGTTATCTTCCACCTGACCTGATCCACATCAAGTTCCCTCTACTAGCTTGACTGGTCAGCAGCCAGTTCTCACACCAGGAGGTCCTGGGTTCGATTCCCAGGCTCCACAATTTTTTTATGCATTTAAAATGCTGTTTGATACTTATTTGTGTTTAAATATGTTCAAACTTGTTTAAATCATAACAGTAATATTTTTTTATAAGACAGTAATAATTTTTTAAAAAATATCATCAAACAGTAATGCCGGTGGAGCGGGGGAGGGTGCGGGGGCTCGGCGGCGGCGGTTGAGTAGGGGAGGGGTGCGGGGGGTCGGCGGCGGCGGTTGAGTAGGGGAATCGAGGGTGCGGGGGGTCGGCGGCGGTGGCCGGTGGACCGGGGGGGTTCTCGGCGGCGAGGGGGACCGGATCTAGCAAGGTGGGATAGCGATCGAGATGGAGGGGGATCGAGATCGAGTGTCCATGAAATTTAAAAATATTCATGATAGTTCAAAAAGTGCCCATGAAATACAATTGACAAATGAAGGCTACGATTTAAAATACAATCGATCTTAGCTAGCTATCTGTTCACAATCTTCTTGCCCTTCTTTCTCGCAAATGGAGTTCTTCTGTGGAACGGACGTCCTTTAGGTAGGGTGGTCCTGCTTCTTCTTGTGGTGTATGCTGCTACTTCATCATCGTCGTCATGTTCGATCCTCGGGTCGCCGTACTTGTCGAAGTCTTGCTCATTGGCTACTCCATCCATTCCGATGATCTTCCTTTTGCCTCTCCTCACGGCAACACGACTGGGCTTTGATGGGTCGGTAATGAAGAAGCATTGGTCCACTTGGGAAGCCAGTACCCATGGCTCATTTTTCGCGGTGACGTTTGCGCCCGCGGTCTTGGATTTGGCTTCGGGTATAACCATGGTGGTGAAATACCGGTCTTCTTTTAGGACGCTCTTGGCCCATCTGACACGGAACATCGGGACCTTCTCTCTAGCGTAGCTCAGCTCCCAGATCTCCTCGATCCTTCCGTAGTATCTGTCCTTGTCGTTACCGGTGTAGGATTCCATCGTTACCCCGGAGTTCTGATAACCATCGCTCTTCATGTCCTTGGCCTCGGTGTAGAATGTGTAGCCATTGATATCGTGCGCCTCATAGGTCATCAGGTTGTGCTCGGCGCCCTGTGACAAGGCGAATATGAGTTGTTCTTCCGCGGAAGAACCTCATGTAAAGGGTACGACAGAAGCTTCTGCTTGAACCAACGCGTGAAACATGAGTTGTGCTCTTTGAGTATATCTCTGTCCGTCCTCTATTGGCCTCGGTCATTGTACATCTTCTTAATAAAGGTTTTGTGCTCTACCACCCAAGGATCGACCACGTCTATGTGTTGTAGCGCGACTAGGTTTTCTCTTTCAAAGTCGGCGAGTCGACCCTCGAAGTCGACATGCATTTTGCGGCAACCCTCACGGTGACCCCATCCAGCGAGCCTGCCGAGGTGCCTGTTGACGGGCAGACCAACGGGGTTCTCGATGCCTAGATAATTCGTGCAGTAGGAGATGCACTCTTCGGTCAGAAAGCCCCTGGCTATGCTTCCCTCTGGACATGACATGTTGCGAATGTATCCTTTGATGACACCATTCATCCTTTCGAACGGCATCATGCTGTGTAGGAACGTCGGCCCGAGTTGGATGATATCCTCCACTATATGGACCAGAAGATGCACCATAACGTCAAAGAATGCCGGCGGGAAGTACATCTCAAGCTCGCATAGTATCACCACGATCTCTTCCTGTAGCCTTCTGAGTTGCCTCACGCCAATCGACTTCCGAGAGATGATGTCGAAAAAGTTGCATAGGCCAAATAGCGTTTCACGAACGTGCGCGTCCATGATCCCACGGATTGCAACTGGAAGTATCTGCGTCATCAGCACATGACAGTCGTGAGACTTCATCCCGCTGAACTTCTGCTTCGCTGGGTCTAGGTATCTGCTTATCTTCCCCGCGTAACCGTAAGGAAGTTTTACTCCTAGGAGGCAGGTGAAAAACTGCTCGATCTCCTCCTGACTTAAAGTGAAGCACGCGTGAGGGTAGTCATTTCCGGTCTTCTTGCCTTTGCGACGACTTTCTGTGTCCTGCTTCGCCTCATCATCATCATCATCATCATCATCACATATAGCGTGAAGCTCCTGCCTGATGCCCATTGATTTCAAGTCTGCCCTTGCTTTCGGCCCATCTTTGGTCCTCTCTGGCATGTTGAGCAGGGTACCAAGCAGACTCTCGCACACGTTCTTCGTGATATGCATGACATCAAGGCTGTGAGGCACACGGTGGATCTTCCAGTACGGCAAGTCCCAGAAAACAGACCTCATTTTCCATACCTTCAGCAACGGCTCTGGCGCCTTTCGCTTCTTTCCCGGCTCTGGCGCCTTTTGCTTCTTTCCCGGCAGTGGGCAGTCTTTCCAATTTTTCAACAGCTTGTCTATTTCCTCGCCGCTCCTCGTACACAGGCGTTTCCGGGTTCGGTTTCACCATCGAACAAATCCTTGCATTTCCTCCACGGGTCATCGTCGCGAAGCCACCTTCGATGTCCCATGAACACGGTTTTCGAAGACCCGGGATCTCTATCTAGCTGGCGATACGTTGTGTCATCCATGCACCTTACGCATCCAGAAAATCCATGGACTACCTGCCCCGCGAGATATCTGTAACCGAGATAGTCGTGCACCGTCGTGAGCAGTGCGGCTCTCATAGGGAAATATTCTTTCTCTGCGGCGTCCCACGTATTGGCTGGTGTTTTCCACAGTGTGTCTAGCTCCTCCTTCAGCAGCCCCAGATACAGATTGATGTCGTTCCCTGGTTGTTTCGGCCCTTCAATTAGCATACTCATGTGAATGTACTTCCTCTTTATGCACAACCAGGGGGGAAGGTTGTACATCCACACAAACACAGGCCAGGTGCTATGTGTGCTTCTATGGCTGCCAAACGGATTGACTCCATTGGTGCTCGCGCCCAGCACGATGTTCCTTGGATCCTTCCCAAATTCTGGGTATTCGAAGTTCAATGCTTGCCACTGGCTCGCATCCTTAGGGTGACTCAGCATCTTGTCTTTTTTATCTATCTCCGGATCATTTGCGTCATCTTCTCGCTTCTTCTCCTCCCTATCCGCGTGCCAACGCAGGAGCTTTGCTACCTTAGGGTCCGCGAAATACCGCTGCAGACGAGGAGTGATCGGAAAGTACCACACCACTTTTCGAGGAGCTTTCTTCCTCTTCTTGTAACAGGTGACGCCGCACACCGGACATATGGTAGACTCCGCGTGCTCGTCCCGATAAATGATGCAATTGTTCATGCACACATGGTATTTCACGTGCGGTAAATCCAGAGGACACACGATTTTCTTCGCCTCCTCCAAACTGGTCGGGCACTTGTTCCCCTCGGGAAGACGTTCGTGCCAGAATGACATGTTCTCGTCGAAGCATGCGTCGGTCATTTTGTGTTTTACCTTCATCTCCAGAGCCATGAGCGTTACTTTCAGGCGGGTATCCTCGGGCCTGCATCCTTCATACAATGGAGTAACCGCGTCTAACTCAAGTTGATCCATCTTGGCTTTCTCTCGGGCGGCAGCTCTTGTGTTACCCATCTGCTTGAGAAGCAGCTCTTGAATATGAGGGTCCTGCACCCAGCCCATCAATGGTCCAGCGTCGTCTGCTCCGCCGGCATCATCATCTTCATGATCATGCCCGTCGTCTGCTCCGGCATCTTCCTCATCATCATGTCCTGCATCTTCTACATGATGACTGTGTACAACATCACCGTCATGATCATATCCTCGGGATTCTTCGTCTTCTCGCCCGCCCGAGCCGCAGTGGTTGTCTTGCTGCCCTTCCTCATTTCTTGCCCGACCCCCATGGACGACTTCGTAGTCATCTTCATAACCTTGCCACCGATAGCCATCCATGAAACCACGCAAGAGCAGGTGGTCCCGCACCTGCCCGGATTCCGGGTCCGCAATAAGGCTCTTCAGCTTGCATCTTCGACACGGACATCTTATCTCCGTCTCGTTCTTTTGAAGCATCTCGGCCTTCGCGGAGCTCAAAAACCTATTCACGATGCCTTCGGTCATCATGCGGACCATGGTCGCCTGCGGGGTAGAGCAAAACGATATTTTAGAACCAAGAAAAAATTTGGCATGACTTTTCCTAAAAATAGGACCAAAAAGAATGCTTAATGCCAAAATTCTCGCCGAAACGGAAATGAATCAACATTCCGGCAAAATATTGGCAACTATCGCATTTCAAATACCGGTACACCTCCAAACACAAACACATATGCAACACCACAAACATATGCAACACCCCGAACATACATAGATCTAGCTAGGCGATAAAAAGTGCATGTGCACATTGTTGTAGGGAGAACAACATAAATATAGCTTCCCCCTTACTTACCTATCAAAACAAGGTAATTTAACCACTTAAATTGAATGAATCTATGGTGGAAATGAGGTGAAAAAGAGGAGGCACCCGAGACAAGGAGGAGGTGGAGAGAATGAAGTGGGGAGAAAGTGAGTGTGGGTAGGAGAGGCTGTCCAAAATATCTTGTTGCTGCCCACTTACTAATGGTGCACCAACTCTAAATGCGCCATTAGTAATCCAGGTTACTAATGACGCACCTTGTGGTGGTGCGCTATTAGTAGTTTTGCAAAAAAAACATACTAATGGCGCATTGTTCCACAGTGCGCCATTACTAGTTTAAACTAGTAATGGCGCACGGTGGAACAGTGCGCCATTAGTAGTTTTGCAAAAAAAGGAATACAAAATATAATATAAAAAAACAACATTAGTGGCGCACTTTTCGACAGGTGCGCCATTACTAGTTACAACTAGTAATGGCGCACTGTGTCTGGATGCGCCATTAGTATGTTTGGACAGGCGCACTAGTTCAAAAAAAAAATTGATACTAATGGCGCACCCTAGGCCAGGTGCGCCATTAGTAGTTTCAACTCTAATGGCGTATCAGAAGGTGGTGCGCCATTAGTATATACTAATGGCGCACCGCTTGCCTGGTGCGCCATTAGTGTCAATCCCATCTATAGCCCTTTTTCTAGTAGTGTCAAGTGAAGAAGCCCAAGTCTGGTCCTAAGCCTGAGACTAAGTGCTTCTACTGCAAAGGGACTGGTCACTGGAAGCGGAACTGCCCCAAGTATTTGGCGGATAAGAAGGATGGCAAAGTGAACAAAGGTATATTTGATATACAGATTATTGATGTGTATTTTACTAGTGTTCGTAGCAACCCCTCGGTATTTGATACTGGTTCAGTTGCTAAGAGTAGTAACTCGAAACAGGAGTTGCAGAATGAACAGAGACTAGTTAAGGGTGATGTGACGATGTGTGTTGGAAGTGGTTCCAAGATTGATATGATCATCATCGCACACTCCCTATACTTTCGGGATTAGTGTTGAACCTAAATAAGTGTTATTTGGTGTTTGCGTTGAGCATGAATATGATTTGATCATGTTTATTGCAATACAGTTATTCATTTAAGTAAGAGAATAAATTGTTGTTCTGTTTACATGAATAAAACCTTATATGGTTACACACCCAATAAAAATGGTTTGTTGGATCGCGATCGTAGTGATACACATATTCATAATATTGAAACCAAAAGATGCAAAGTTAATAATTATAGTGCAACTTATTTGTGGCACTGCCGTTTAGGTCATATTGGTGTAAAGCGCATGAAGAAAATCCATGCTGATGGGCTTTTGGAATCATTTGATTATGAATCAGTTGATGCTTGCGAACCATGCCTCATGGGCAAGATGACTACGACTCCGTTCTCCGAAACAATGGAGCGAGCAACAGATTTGTTGGAAATCATACATATTGATGTATGTGGTCCGATGAATATTGAGGCTCACGGCTGGTATCATTATTTTCTGATCTTCACAGATGATTTAAGCAGATATGAGTATATCTACTTGATGAAACACAAGTCTGAAACATTTGAAAAGTTCAAAGAATTTCAGAGTAAAGTGGAGAATCATCATAACAAAAATAAAAGTTTCTACGATATGATCGCAAAAGTAAAATATTTGAGTTACGAGTTTGGCCTTCAGTTAAAACAATGTGAAATAGTTTCACTACCCACGCCACCTAGAACACCACAGTGTAATGGTGTGTTTGAATGTCGTAACCGTGCTTTATTAGATATGGTGCGATCTATGACGTCTCTTACTGATTTACCGCTATCATTTTGGGGTTATGCATTAGAGATAGCTACATTCACGTTAAATAGGGCACCATCTGAATCCGTTGAGACGACACCATATGAACTGTGGTTTGGCGAGAAACCTAAGCTGTCGTTTCTTAAAGTTTGGGACTGTGATGCTTATGTGAAAAAGTTTCAACATGATAAACTCGAACCCAAATCGGAGAAGTAAATCTTCATAGGATACCCAAAAGAAAATGTTGGGTACACCTTCTATCACAGATCCGAAGGCAAGATATTCGTTGTTGAGAATGGATCCTTTCTAGAGAAGGAGTTTCTCTCGAAAGAAGTGAGTGGGAGGAAAGTAGAACTTGATGAGGTAACTGTACCTGCTCCCTTATTGGAAATTAGTTCATCACCGAAATATGTTCCTGTGACTACCACACCAATTAGTGAGGAAGCTAATGATGATGATCATGTAACTTCAGATCAAGTTGCTACCGAACCTCGTAGGTAAACCAGAGTGAGATCCGCACCAGAGTGGTATGGTAATCCTGTTTTGGAGGTCATGTTACTTGACCATGACAAACCTACGAACTATGAGGAAGCGATGATGAGCCCAAATTCCGCGAAATGGCTTGAGGCCATGAAATCTGAGATGAGATCCATGTATAAGAACAAAGTATGGAATTTGATTGACTTTCCCAAAGATTGGCGAGCCATTGAGATTAAATGGATCTTCAAGAGGAAGACGGACGCTGATAGTAGTGTTACTATCTACAAAGCTAGAATTGTCGCAAAAAGGTTTTCGACAAGTTCAAGGTGTTGACCACGATGAGAATTTCTCACTCGTATCTATGCTTAAGTCTGTCTGAATCATGTTAGCTATTGCCGCATTTTATGAAATCTGGCAAATGGATAAACAAAACTGCAATCCTTAATAGGATTTATTAAAGAAGAGTTGTATATGATGCAACCAGAAGGTTTTGTCGATCCTAAAGGTACTAACAAAATATGCAAGCTCCAGCGATCCATCTATGGACTCGTGCAAGCATCTCGGAGTTGGAATATACGCTTTGATAAGTTGATCAAAGCATATAGTTTTATACAGACTTGCGGTGAAGCCTGTATTTACAAGAAAGTGAGTGGGAGCACTACAACATTTCTGATAAGTATATGTGAATGACATATTGTTGATCAGTGATAATGTAGAATTATTTTGCAAAGCATAAAGGAATGTTTGAAAGGAGTTTTTCAACGAAAGACCTCGGTGAAGCTGCTTTCATATTGAGCATCAAGATCTATAGAGATAGATCAAGATGCTTGATAAGTTTTTCAATGAGTACATACCTTGACAAGATTTTGAAGTAGTTCAAAATGGAACAGTCAAAGAAGGAGTTCTTGCCTGTGTTACAAGGTGTGAAGTTGAGTAAGACTCAAAACCCGACCACGGCAGAAGATAGAGAGAGAATGAAAGTCTTTCCCTATGCCTTAGCCATAGGTTCTATAAAGTATGCCATGCTGTGTACTAGACCTATTGTATACCCCGCCCTGAGTTTGGTAAGGGAGTACAATAGTGATCTAGGATTAGATCACTGGACATTGGTCAAAATTATCCTTAGTGGAATAAGGATATGTTTCTCGATTATGGAGGTGACAAAAGGTTCGTCGTAAAGGGTTACGTCGATACAAGTTTTGACACTGATCCAGATGACTCTAAGTCTCAATCTGGATACATATTGAAAGTGGGAGCAATTAGCTAGAGTAGCTCCGTGCAGATCATTGTTGACATAGAAATTTGCAAAATATGTACAGATCTGAATGTGGCAGACCCGTTGACTAAACTTCTCTCACAAGCAAAACATGATCACACCTTAGTACTCTTTGGGTGTTAATCACATAGCGATGTGAACTAGATTATTGACTCTAGTAAACCCTTTGGGTGTTGGTCACATGTCGATGTGAACTATCGGTGTTAATCACATGGTGATGTGAACTATTGGTATTAAATCACATGGCGATGTGAACTAGATTATTGACTCTAGTGCAAGTGGGAGACTGAAGGAAATATGCCCTAGAGGCAATAATAAAGTTATTATTTATTTCCTTATATCATGATAAATGTTTATTATTCATGCTAGAATTGTATTGACTGGAAACATAATACATGTGTGAATACATAAACAAACAGAGTGTCACTAGTATGCCTCTACTTGACTAGCTCGTTGATCAAAGATGGTTATGTTTCCCAACCATAGACATGAGTTGTCATTTGATTAACGGGATCACATCATTAGGATAATGATGTGATTGACTTGACCCATTCCGTTAGCATAGCACTTGATCGTTTAGTTTGTTGCTATTGCTTTCTTCATGACTTATACATGTTCCTATGACTATGAGATTATGCAACTCCCGTTTACCGGAGGAACACTTTGTGTGCTACCAAATGTCACAACGTAACTGGGTGATTATAAAGGTGCTCTACAAGTGTCTCCGAAGGTACTTGTTGGGTTGGCGTATTTCGAGATTAGGATTTGTCACTCCGATTGTCGGAGAGGTATCTCTGGGCCCTCTCGGTAATGCACATCACTTAAGCCTTGCAAGCATTGCAACTAATGAGTTAGTTGCAGGATGATGTATTACGGAACGAGTAAAGAGACTTGCAGGTAACGAGATTGAACTAGGTATTGAGATACCGACGATCGAATCCCGGGCAAGTAACATACCGATGACAAAGGGAACAACGTATGTTGTTATGCGGTTTAACCGATAATGATCTTTGTAGAATATGTGGGAGCCAATATGAGAATCCAGGTTCCGCTATTGGTTATTGGCCGGAGACGTGTCTCGGTCATGTCTACATTGTTCTCGAACCCGTAGGGTCCGCACGCTTAAGGTTTCGGTGACAGTTATATTATGAGTTTATGAGTTTTGATGTACCGAAGGAGTTCAGAGTCCCGGATGAGATCGGGGACATGACGAGGAGTCTTGAAATGGTCGAGACGTAAAGATCGATATATTGGACGACTATATTCGGACATTGGAAAGGTTCCAAGTGATTCGGGTATTTTTCGGAGTACCGGAGAGTTACGGGAATTCGCCGGGGAGTATATGGGCCTTATTGGGCCATACGGGAATAGAGGAGAGAGGCCAAAAGGAAGGAGGCGCGCGCCCCCCTCTGGTCCGAATTGGACAAGGGGTGCAGCCCACTTTTCCTTGTTCCTCTCCCCCTCTTTCCTTCTCTCCTACTCCAACAAGGGAAGGAGGAGTCCTACTCCCGGTGGGAGTAGGACTACCCCCTTGGCGCGCCCTCGTCCTAGGCCGGCCGCCTCCCTCCCTTGCTCCTTATATACGGGGGCAGGGGGCACCCCATAGAGACAACAATTGATCATTGATCTCTTAACCGTGTGCGGTGCCCCCCTCCACCATAATCCTCGATAATATTGTTGCGGTGCTTAGGCAAAGCCCTGCGACGGTAGAACATCAAGATCGTCACCACGCCGTCGTGCTGACGGAACTCTTCCCCGACATTCTGCTGGATCGGAGTCCGGGGATCGTCATCGAGCTGAACGTGTGCTAGAACTCGGAGGTGCCGTAGTTTCGGTGCTTGATCGGTCGGGCCGTGAAGACGTACGACTACATCAACCGTGTTGTGCTAACGCTTCCGCTTTCGGTCTACGAGGGTACGTAGACAACACTCTCCTCTCTCATTGATATGCATCACCATGATCTTGCGCGTGCGTAGGAAATTTTTGAAATTACTACGTTGCCCAACAGGATGTTGTCACGACATGTCATAGGAGTTATTTTCATTTATTAATTTCTATCTAGATATCCATTGGGTTACCCACTGGTGTAATTTTATACCCATGCCTTACCCATATATTTTGCTGGTATGGATATTCATTACCCGTGTGTAAAATATCTCGTCAAATCTTGCCCATGCTCGTTGTTTTCAGGTAGGGTACACACGGTTACCCATACCCATGAGCAAAACTTCCATCCCTAGCTGCTACTTATGATTTTGTTCTTTGGGCTTATCTGTGTTGTTGCTCCCGTTGACCTTTGTGTTACCTTTCTTGTACCAAACCTTGTTTGTTTTTGTACTTTCACTTTATTTATGAAGTGGTGTGATAGTTATTTTCACTATTACACACTATGAGTATTGGTTCTAACACTCATAGTATACTAGTTGTATATGTGAATGCATATGTTGGATGTTATTAAGAAAGGCCCAAAAGAGAGTATGATATATGATATTTATTAAGGCAATCAGTAGCCAGTACAAAACAAGGACAATTTACACTTGGCGACCTCTGAAAGATAGAATAACACCGTAGACCTCTCTAGCTTTCTTCTTCAACGGAGGCGGTCCAGTCCATGGAACATTAATATACCGTGTATCTTTTCACCTCCTGAAAAAGATGACATTTACTTCCAAAACGTGCTCTGTTTGTTTTTTGACATCCACATACTGATATCTTTTCGTCTAGTTGAATCTCATACTCCCTCGTGTTCTTTTTTGTCCGCATATAAGATTTGTTGGGAGTCAAACTAAGTAAAGTTTGACCAACTTAATAGGAAAAATATCAACATTAACAATACAAAATCAATATCATTAGGTGCGTCATGAATTTAATTTTCATATTATGTAGATTTAGTATTTTAGATGTTTGATATTTTTTATATAAATATGATCAAACTTGACGAAGTTTGACTTCAGACAAATCTTATATATACAAACTAAAAAGGACCAGAGGGATTACATAGTTACCGGATTCACTCGGAGAGGTCTCGAACTCCAATCTAGATCAGAGTTCGAATTCGCTTGGTTCGATCTGGATTCGCTACCCGATTCGTTGAACTCTAATCAAACCAGAATAATAGATTCCTTGGCTAGAGGTTTTGGCTGGCGAGCGGTGACTCGACGACGGAAATCACGCGGTTGTGCAGCGCGACAGATGGATGCAAAGACCTGGTAGCCGACCCATCGTTGTCGTCCAATGTCTCCAGTAGTTTTACGGCAGACAGATCCGAGTCTTGATGGCCTGCTGGCCCCATACTTCCTGGTTTCTCGCCTACAGCCCACCCCCAGTACTCAAGCGCAACCGTGATGTTAGAGCATCTCCAGCCGTTGCGCCCCCAAGACGCATCGAAAATCGCCGCTTGGGGGCGAGCCGGCGTTTTTTTCGGTGTGGGGGCGAGCACGTCCCCAGCCGTCGCCCCCAGGTCGGGCCCTGGACATCCCCACACTTCGGCCAAATTTTAGCAAACACGGCCAAATTTCAACAAACACGACATATTTCAGCGAAATTTAGACGTTTTTTACATGAATAAAATGGACGGAAAAAACCCTAAACTACGGGCCGAAGTAGGTGCTGAGCAGGGCGTAGTCGTCGCCGGCGTCGTCCTCCTGCTTCTCCTCCTTGACACGGCCGGCGCCGCTGCTCGACCCCTCGCCCTGGCGCGCTGCTTCACGGCGGCGGCGTTCAGCGATCTCCTCCAGGGTGCGGCGCTGGCGATCCAACTCCATGCGCGCGTAGTCCTCGTGCGCCCACTTCAAGGCGGCCTCTTCTTTGTCGGCCTCCTTGGCGAGAGCAGGCTCCGGCTTCACCGTCGCCAGCCCTGGCTCCCTCTTCGGCTTGAATAGGCGAGGAGGGGCCGAGGAGGAGGAGCCACGGCCGCCGTCGTTGATGACGAGGCCGGCGCCGCGGGTGCACCTACCGAGCAGCGTCTCGGACGGCTCTGGCTTGACGCTGACCAATGCCGGCGCGCCGGAGGAGTGAGAGGAGGATCGGGAGGAGGAGGAAGAGGAGGATGAGCATCCCATCATCCTCCTCAGCAGCCACGCACCGCCGCTCCGAGCGGTCGGGTACTCGAATGGCGGGTCTTAGCCGCCCTCGAGCTACACGAGGACGCCCCACCACAGGCGGCGGCCCTCGCTGTTGTTGCAGCCGCGCGGCGTCGGCGCGTTGTTGGTGGAGGCGAGCCGCTCCTCCTGCCGGCGTTTGAAGTACGCCGCCCACGCCGCGTGGTTGCTGGTGGCGTACTCTGGGAGCGCCCGCTCCACGACCGTCAGGGACGCCCGCGCACGCTCGATCTCGGCGTGGAAATAGGCGGGTGTCTCGGGGACGGGCAGAGGGGGGATAGGGACCCCGCCGGCGCTGAGCCTCCACCGCGACGGAGCGCGTACGTCGGGCGGCGCGGGGTAGTTGGCCTCGTGGAGGAGGTAGGCCTCCCACTCATGCAGCGAGCGGCGGCCGAAACCGTTGGCCACCGTCGCGTCGCCGGGGTACCTCGCGCTCATGGTTATCGGGGGGGAGAGGGGCTCGAACGGCGGAGAAAGGGGAGAAGTGCGGCGGCGAGGAGGGGGAGGACTACCGATGCCGATGGATGGGTGCCTCACCGGCGCGGCCAGGGGCGCCTTTTATAGCGGCTCGGGGGCGGCCGTGTGCGAACGCGTGGCAGAAGGCGGGGCGGCGTCGCCGCACTTCGCCGCCCGTGAATCAATGGCAGGCTGACCGGCGGCAGCCTTGGAATTTATTCCCCGTAGGAAAATTGAGACGATGAGGACGACCAGCCTTCGTCTCGCTGACGCGCCGGTCCCGCCACTCTTTCGCGTCAAAACGTTCACGCCAGCGTCCCCGGGCGCCCCCCAGCGCCCCGGGTTTGGGTTGGGTGCGTCGACGCCAATTTCAACCCAATCCGGCGAAAAACAGGCTCTTGGGGGCGCGACTGGGCCAATTTTTCGGCACCGACGCTACAAAACGGCTTGGGGGGGGGGGGGGTTGAGGGCGCGGCTGGAGATGCTCTTAGATCACGCAGCCGCATAAATCGACATTGCAGCTCCAACCTCCCGACAAGCGGTCAACTTTGGTACGAGGTACCACAACTACGTATGAACTCATCATTGTATCGCAAAAAATTGGTGCTCATACATGATATGGACTGGTACTTGATTAGACCGGGACGCCCTTGTTTATCTATTTGGGTAGGTAGTCCTTCAGAATTTTCTCTGCCACACGTTTCCGATGTATCTCATTCTCAACATTTGTTGCCACTAAATCAACGACTCTTCTCGTCATCAGCGATCAACCCCTCGTCGCATGTTCTTTTTTTTGAACCGGGCATTACCCCTTTCCATTACTATGACATAACGGAAATACAAGGTCCAAGTCTTAAGGAAACTGGAAAGGGGAAAGCGGGTTCAAGACACCACTGGGAAACCCACTGCAAGCACTCGTCATCGAGCAGCTCACCATGGGGCGAAAACCTAGTGCCATCTAAAACCACCTATCCTAACCAGAGCAAAATAAGAAATCCGGAGGTAACTTCCACATTCAGGGGGGGAACGGCTCACAAGTGAGCATCAGGAAAAGCCCACACAGGGGCAAAAGCTTCAAACGGAACAAGAATCATGACAATAATAGCCATTGAAGATAAGGCAGGAGAAGGCATAGACGACAGCTTCATCCTTCAGTCCATCGCTGATCCAGCTGGGGCTGCACAAATCCTCATCATGGCAGTCGCGTTGGTCTTGAGCATCTTCGTGCCGCGCTCCATCGCCTCTCGATCAGCTCCTGCCATCAGACCTGCCCAGTAGTTCATGTAGCCACATGCAGAGAAGACCACATCAAAAGGGGATCTCAGCTTTTTGCCTTCGAAACTGGCCCTGTTACGACAAATCCACATGGCCAGGCAGATCGCAGCTAGGACAAAAGTATAGAATCTGACACCATCAGGTAAGAAAGTATAGCACTAAGAGAAATATTGCCATATGTTATCAGGGCACAAATCTGTGCCAAACACACAGCCAACCGTTCTCCAAACCACCCTTGCAACTGGACAGGTGAAGAAGAGATGTTGAGATGTTTCCCTGTTCTGACAGAAGGAACATCTGGGGTTCCCCGCCCATTTGCGTCTTTTCATGACATCTCGTGTCAACACCGCATCTTGAAACAATTGCCAAAGGAAAATTTGGATCTTGAGAGGTAGCTTAGCTTTCCAAATCCATCTATAATCACACCCAGCGAGGCGGCTTTCTAGGTGACTATACATGGATTTGGTGGTAAAGCACTTGCTTTTTCCAAGTTTCCACACAACCTGGTCTGGTTCATCAGATATCACCCAAGAATTTATCATTTTTTTCACCTCATCCCATTGATTTGCAAGCCGAGGATGTAATCTTCTTCTAAAGAGATCTGGGGACCCCTCGCCCCTGGCTTTGGCCACTGTGATCTCTTGGTTGTTACAGATATCATACAACTCTGGGAACCTGATTCTCAAAGGGGGGTTTCCCTCAATGTTGTCCATCCACAGCCGAGCCAGGTTGCCAGCTTTTACATTCACCCCCTCCCAGCGAAATAATGTTCCTTAACTTTCATAATAGCTTTCCAGCTCGGCGAGTCGCCAAATTTGCATCGAACCGAGGCAACAATGTCTCTATTCAAGTACTTGGCTCGGATAACATCTTGCCAAAGCCCTTGTTGAGTCTCAAGTTTCCACCACCACTTAGTAAGCAGGCTTATATTGTGTCTATGTAAGTCCTTCACCCCAAACCCCTTTTTTCTTAGACCTACAGATCCTGGTCCATTTGACAAGGTGATAACGTTTCCTGCCGTTGGTTTCTTGCCAGAAGAATTTTTTACGATGTCTGTCCAGTTTGTAGATCGCCATCTTAGGGAGTAGGAACATTGCCATGTAGTAGTACACAATACTGGACAGGGAGGAGTTCAGGAGAATGAGTCTCCCCCCCCCCCCCCGAGGATGCAGCGTTACCAATCCAAGTTTCACAACACTTAAGGAATTTATCATCAACAAAGTTCCAGTCTAGGTTGCGCAAAGTTGAGTAGCTCACAGGGACCCCCAAGTATTTCATTGGGAAGTGACCAGTTTGACAATTAAAGATGTTCGCATAAGTTGCCAGGATGTTGTTGTCTCCACCCACACACATGATTTCACTCTTAAGGAAGTTAATCTTTAAGCCAGACATAAGTTCAAAGATATATAAGAGAAGTTTCAGGTTGACAGCGGCTTGTTCATCATGTTCAAAAAAAATAACCGTGTCATCGGCGTATTGCAGAACAGCAACACCATTTTCAATGAGATCTTGGGCCAACCCAGTTATCATCTTTTCCTTCTAAGCATTGCGAATCATCTTAGACAAGGTTTCCACCGCAAGGTTAAACAAAAAAGGGGAGTGAGGGTCGCCCTGGCGCACTCCCTTGTGGCTTTGAAAGTAAGGCCCAGTCACATTATTCAGCTTAATGCTGACTGTGCCATTAGTTAGTATCTTCTTCACCCAACCACACCAGGTTTCACCAAAACCTCTGTTATTATGACACTCAAGGAGAAAATCCCAATTAATTTTGTCGTATGCCTTCTCAAAGTCCAACTTCAGGACTACCCCAACTTTCTTCTTATGGTGTGTGTTGTGCAAGATCTCATGGAGAGTGAGGATCCCATCCATGATATTTCTATGCTTGATGAAAGCATTTTGGTGTCTGCTAATAAGTTTATCAGTAAAGATGGCTTCTCTATTGTCCATTACTTTAGTAATTAGGTTATAAGGAGATCTATCTAAGCAAATGGGGCGGTATTATTGAATTTTCTTAGCACCATTGGTCTTAGGTATCAAGGTGATCACCCCATAGTTCAGACGTTCCACATCCAGGGTGTTATTGTGAAAAGCGCGAAACAAGCGCATAATATCTGTTTTAACAAAGTCCCAACAGTGTTTGTAGAACTCAGCTGGGATGCTATCTGGGCCGGGGGCCCTATTGCTATCCATGCCAAATAAAGCTTTTCTGACCTCCTCCTCCATGAATTCACTGGTCAGGAGCATATTATCCTCTTCTGTTAGTTTCTCTTCTTCCGACCAGGTATCCGTGGACAGGTGAAAAATGTTTCCCCTGGCCGGGCCGAAAAGATTCTTATAATAAGTTGTGGCATGAGCCAGTAGGTTATTTGTGCCCTCAATCACTGTTTCGCCATCAGTGAAGGAGTGAATAGTGTTTTTCCGTTTTCTACCATTGGCCGCACGATGAAAAAAGGCCGTGTTTTGGTCCCCTTTTAGCAACCATCTCTCACTGGATTGTTGGAGCCAGAAGAGCTCCTCATTGGCCATTATATCATCGAGCTCCATCCGCAGGTTTGTTCTATTTTCATAAGTTTCTGGGTCAAGGGGGCCCTCTTCTTCTAAGGTCTCAATCTCTTCCAGCTCTTTTTGAATATATTTTTTTCTTTTCTTCGCATGGCCAAACAAATGGGAGCCCCACCCTTTGAAGTACTTTTTCAGCCTTTTGAGCTTGATGTTTAGGATGTCAATGGGATCATCAGAGGAAACTGGTTCTTCCCATAACTTCTTAGCTATGGGATAGAAATCTTCATTTTTAAGCCAACTGAATTCAAATCTGAACTCACGTTGTCGAGTGGGTTTTGAAACATTTGAGTTAGAAGACAGTAGGAGAGGGTTATGGTCTGACACATCCCGTACCAGCTTCCGGACAGTGACCGGGGAAAAGAGGTCTTCCCATTCAAAACTCATAAGGACTCTATCGAGCTTTTCTAAGGTAGGATGTCTCTGGTGGTTGGACCAGGTATACTTTCCCCTCCCATATATATCTCACGCAGGTTCAGAGATTGGATGATGGAATTGAATTTATCCATGTAAGGAGACCGATTTAAGTTCTTATTTTTCTCACAGCTTTCACAAAGAATATTGAAATCCCCTCCCACAATGTAAGGAACCTAGAGATGTGAACACATGGATGCAAGTTCACAAAGGAAGTCATCTTTCTTATCATCTTGCGCCGTAGCATATACAACTATAAGTGCCCACACACATTTCAGGTTTATATCAAAAAGGATAGTTTGCAAACAAAATCTACCCACCGTCCATGAAACCACTTCCAGAGTTTCTCTTTTAACACCACAAAGGATGCCACCGGATTTGCCAATAGAGGGTACCCAGTTCCAAGCAAACCTATCATAGGGATCAATCTTGCGTAAGAATTTAGGAGGAATCTCTTTTTTTCTGGTTTCTTGTAAGCCTATGAAATCAAGGGAATGATCTTTGATAATGTCTGAGAAGCAGGTAGTCATTCCTTTTTTACCCGCTCCTCGACAATTCCAAAAGATCCTGTTCATTTGATGATGGTGTTCCCTCCCCCTCGTCTGGTATTCCTACTAGGAAGCAAAGTAGGTTTACCATACCCTTTTTTTCTTTCCATAGAGGTTTTATCCTTTTGACTCCTAGTCACAGGCCTAGAAATCACAACGTTAGGTTTCTTGTCTCTCTTTTTTCTGGAACGTACCACAGTGAAGGGTTCCTCCTCACTCACATTCTCTTCCTCCCACCTCATTTCTAATGGAATTTGGTCCCCTTTACCATTGGTTAGCAAGAGAGCCCCTCCTTCATAAGGTTGATCTACCTTCTCTTTAACAGTTTCAGCATTACGAGTTTTCTCAAGTTCTCTAATAATGTCAATGCAAGTAAAATCATTGTCAGGTATGTCGACCCCCATTTTTACAGCTTTCAGGATAAGAGTACTATCAGATAACGCATCAAAAGAATTGGAGTTTTTTGTAGTACCTTCCATGTTTCTTTTCTTGGCCACCGCAATCGCCTTGTCATCCACTCGCTCCATCTTGCTTTGCACATAGCGTGAGCTAAAGCGCAGATTTTCTTCAGTGACAAGAGGAGGAGTAGGAATCACCTCATCACCAACAGTTAACTCCGGGGACTCCACAATGTAATCATTATTCTCCTTAATCCCAGCATCTTGTGAGTTATTCACCTCCAGCACCTGCTGGGATGTTCTCACCACATCAGAGTATGTTTTCTTTTTTATATCATTAGACAGAGAAAACTCATCAGGATTCATATCCTTTTTACTTACTTTGTCATCACACGCCATCTGATCGAAAACCATGGTTTCAATCAGGAGTAAATTGTGTAGCGAGCCATCCGATTCCAGGCTCTCTTGCGACTCCTGAATGGGGTCAGATACCTCCCCCCGGGGAATGGAGAGAGATTCCCCCCCAAGCCCGGCAGAGGAACTGCCCATCTGAGCTCCAGGAGTCACACGAGCCCCTTGGCCTGTAGGATTTTCTTTTCTAGACTTAGGGGACACCTGCACATCATTTTTTCACTTTCTGGATCTCTCACAACAACTTGATCCACTTCATAAAGGAAGTCATAGAAGTGCCCACCCAGGATAGCTTCAGCAATCATAGGAATTGCGTCCACATTGCGGCATCCCAACTTAACTCTAGCAGAAGCCGGACGATGAAGAGTAGCCGCATCAATTTCAATTGGTACTCCAACAAGTGATGCCACATAGGCAAGATTCCTCTCACTTCTCTTATCCAAAAGAACATTACTGATTTTAACCCATGCTACTTCCATAATCCCTTTTGATCCAACAGCAGATGACCAAGGGGAAGCATGAATCACCACCCCAGTGGTTTTGAGAGTTACCCGACCCACATAGCAGATTTGAGCAACCGAGCGAGGATTAGGGAAGCGAACCACAAAGACCCCAGGGCCAATGGCATGGGCAGAGCAGCGCCATCCGGTAGCTAGGTAGTTCGTAAGATCGATCTCCATTTGGCGAGTAGAAGTTCCCCCCTCAACAATAGTGATTACCACACTGTTGGATCTCTCTCTCTAAGTTGATTGGCAGTACAAGAATCATGGATATAATAGAACCCCTGCCCTTTGGATTGAAAAGCACACATGGGGGCAATACACTCCCAAGGAAGAAATGTAGTGCAAACAGATGCAAGGTGGCCCAGGGTATTACACCATTCACAGAAGGCTTGCGGGCATCAAACAGGAAGATGTTCATGAGATTTGCAAATAGGGGAGGGTTCAGAGTTACTCGAAGAGGGCACCTGGCGGGGATTTTTCCCCTGAGGACGACGAGGTGGTGGAGACGAATCTTGTCCTCCTCCATTGCCGCCAGAGCTTGAAGATCTCTGGTGTTTCTCCACCCAAACGCCTCCTTCCTTGGGGTCGCGACGCGACGGATCTATCGCCGCCCCCGCATCCCACCTCGAGGTGTCGCCTAAGCCCGAGGCCGCATTGGACGACGACGAGATGGTGCGGTCGCCGCCTTTGTCGCGTTTCCAGGAGTACTTGCTCCGCTCTCCTCCCCAGTCGTTTCCTCGACCCGAGCTCCGCCCCGCTCCACGGCCTGCACCCGCGCCTCCACGCCGCCCCCCATCGAAGCCGCGCCCCGCGTCCATGTTGATGAGGAAGGGGGAGGCCGCTACCGCCGCGAAGGAGCACAGATCTCCTCTCACCTTGCCCTTCCACCACCCGTAGGAGATCGGAGGATTCAATCTAGGGTTTCTCTCCGCCGTCCAGAAGTGGGAGAAGGCAATATCTAGCTCAAGGACTAGACTCGGCTTAGGTTTTATACTCTCACCGTGACCCCTTGGCTTGGAATGGAGGATCGGATGCGCCCCCACGTGTCGCCCATCCGCCATGGACGGGTAGGTGGGGGAGCTCGGGCCCGCATCGGACCGCGTCAGTGCAGTTGCATGTCGCGCCGTGTACCGCCCGTGTGCCGCACCCTTGTTCCGTGTCCACGTCGGCGGCGGCACCGGGTTCGTCGGCGGCAATCGATCTCGAATCTTCGCAAAATGGCAAGGAAAGGAAACGATGTCCCCGATGTCCACGGACTCACCATCCCGCAGGAAGCGCGCGTCGATCGTGATGCCGCGCACGTCCACCAGCACCAGGCGAAGGGCCTCTCGTCGGAGGAGAAGAACCCCGTCAGAGAAGGTTAGCTTGCTCGTCACAAGGTCAGCGGCGTAGGAGACGCGCCATCGCACGTCGTCGTCGTCGCATGCCATCGCCCCTCGTCGCATGTTCTATGCATGGAAAATGAAGGAGACATACATGTCAAAGTTGCTTCACGTATTGGTCTCGTATAAAAGGAGTGGCGTAGTCACATTGCACTTTACTGTCCCACCAACAGACAAGGATGATTGTTTATGTCATCAATCAATGAATTCCAAAGTTGCGTTCTACTTCATAGGAAGGGGGCAAAGATCATAAGAATTAACATTGCTTATTTAGCAGGCACAACATGAAGACATATCATTTTGAAAAATATATCAGAGCTATGTACAAAACATAATTTCCGATTTCTACTAGTATTCTGCACATGAAGGCAGCGTTGTCCATCTTTTTTTCTGCGAGGGAATGTGTGATTTTTATTTAATTATTATAGAGTTACAATCCAGAGCAAAAAAGAAATTCAATACAAGGGAGGCCTCGAAGTTTTTTTTTGAAAAGGAGGTTAAACCCCCGCCTCTGCATCAAGTGATGCACACAACCATTGTTATTACTTATTGAAAGAGTACATAACAAAAGCAACCACATTCGAACAATTACAGGATATGAAATAAACACCTACGACTAAGTTGATTTCTGCAGCAATGCCTTCAAGAAGGGATAAATGTCCTCACGTCATCATTGTCACGTCCGGACAAAGATGACTTGGACAAGGATTTTCATCCTACTTAGCGGAGACCAGCCAATGAAGACCAACACAACAACAAACAACAATGATAAATACGGTACGATTATAACTTGCAATATGATTTGCAATTCTGTTTTGTTCCTATCGAAACTTCTGAGGAATATATTCCCTGTCAGCCATCAAAACTTAATATCCGTGGAGAGATGCCTGTATGCCAAGCGATCCATGCCATCACCAGTAAAGATGGACAAAGCAACCGAAGATCCCAGTTCAACCAAAATGGGGAGGTCGGTCTGCTGGTTACCTGAGTGACATACCTTGCATTATTGCATGTATATATCTCTACCTCTAGGGCATAATTGCATTTAAAGAACAATCAGTGAGTTGCAAAGATCACACTCCCATCATGCCTCCTACGGACCATGCAGGCTGCCACCGTGCCATCCGACACCAAGAAGGAACCATCCATAGATAAGGCTAGCATGTTTGTGATACGCCTGAAACGTATCTATAATTTTTTATTGTTAAATGCAATTATATCATCATTCTTACATATTTTGGCTACCATTTTTATATTATTTTTCTTGACTAACATATTAAATCAGTGCCCAGTGCCAGTTGTTATTTTCTGCTTGTATTTGGTTTTACAGAAAATTGATACCTACGAAGGTCGAAACACGAAGAAACTTTTTGACAATTGTTCTAGAAACATAAGAGACCCCAGAAGCTTCAGAAAGGGAGCAACGCTCAAGCATCGCCATCACCTAGAAGAACTAGTCCGAGCACATCCGAACAATGCCTTCAGCAAGGCCATTGTCAGGTATAACCAAGTCGGGTCAGACCTAGGCTTTCACCTTGAGGCTCGAGACCGGGTCTTCAAGTAGCACCAATCGAAGTAACTCATGTGTTGTCCCCACCATTTTTCCATGATCCCAGCAGCTACATGCGATGCGACTGTCGCCAATGTGCAACCATCCTTTGTGTCAAGCCATCGTCCATAGTTTGCATCTCATTATCGAAGTTAGCCATCGGATGTGCATAGATGAATCTAAAGAAGACTTTTTGGTGTCCACCTCAATCTGTGCAACAAGACGGAACTAGAACTAGGGACCTCATGCAAAAGGATATAGAAAACTCTTCGATGGACTGGAACTCTACGAGGCAGTTTCGTGGTTCACATTACTATTATACAAAAAATAAATCTAAATTCAAATTTTATTTGAAACTCGCATCCAGTAAATAGTAATTCCTGCCATACACGGTATGTTTTTAATCAGTAGCCAAATCCTTGGTCTAGACTAAATTAGAATATCAAAATTGATAGCATGACATACAAGTTTTTGTTATTATGGGGATATACATTAGATGTATGCTAACAGTTTTTAACATTTTAGATAATTTTTTTGGTAGTGCTACCATGCATTGGAAGTATACCACTATCACCACGACACTCCAAGAACCAAAACTTCTCTCTACTCCGGTGTTCCCGGTGCTAGCTTTTCATGGCGGTCACAGCTGGAGCAATAGTAGGGCAGGCTTGTATGACATGCGTTGGAAAATAACGAGAAATAAACGAGACAGAGAGATACGGATTTTTACGTGGAAACCCTTGCGGGAGAAAAACCACAGACGCACGAAGGCTTAATCACTATGAGAAGGAGTATTACAAGCACGAGACGACATGCCGTCTTTAGGTGCGACTACATGGGGTATATAAGAGGGAAATACATGAGAGTCCTTGGAGGACAAATAAACGAGTTGTACTCGTACGCGTTGGTACCAACGCAAAGGCCCACACCATATGTACTACGTCTAGTCCAATACGGTAGAATTTGGATCACAATTTAACAATCTCCACCTTGAGCCAAATTCCCTCCAGTAGTCGAAGAAAGTGAATAACTCCGTCCAAATCAGCATAAACACCTTGTGCGTCAAAGTCCATTGGACTAGTGAGAAATACCAACTAAGCCTGAGCAAAGCTCAAACTTATTGGAAGGAATTGGCTTTGTCATCATATCAGCAGGATTATAATGAGTACTTATCTTGCATACCTTCAAATCGCCTTCAGCAACAACATCTCGAATATAATGAAATATGACATCAATGTGCTTTGTCCTCTCATGATACATTGGATTGTTTGTGAGATATATGACACTTTGACTGTCAGAAAATATGGTAGGGCAAGATGAATCTCCACAAAGCTCAGTGTATAAACCTTTCAACCAGATAGCTTCTTTGCATGCCTCAGAAATAGCCATATACTCGGCATCAGTAGTGGAACAAGCCACAATAGACTGCAAAGTTGCTCTCCAAGTCACAACACAACCACCAATGGTGAAAACATAACCTGTGAGTGATCTTCTCTTATCCAAATCACCAGCAAAATTAGAATCAACAAAACCAACAAGTCCATCTCTAGATTTCCCAAACTGTAAATAAGCATTAGAAGTACCTCGCAGGTATCTAAAAATCCACCGAACTGCTCTCCAGTGCACTTTTCCAGGATTAGCCATGTATCTACTGACAACACTCAACGCATATGATAAATTCAGACGAGAACAAACCATGGCATACATAAGTGAACCAACTGCACTCGAATAGGGAACTCTAGACATGTACTCAATATCTACATCTGACTTAGGACATAAAGCTGATGATAATTTGAAGTGTGCAGCTAACGGAGTACTTACCGGCTTGGCATTATGCATATTAAAACGACGAAGAACTTTATCAATATATCCCTTCGGACTTAGATATACTTTTCCAGATGTCTATCTCTGGATATTTCCATTCCAAGTATTTTCTTTGCTACACCCAAATCCTTCATCTCAAATTCATTACTCAATTGCTTCTTTAGTTCATTAATCTCTGACATACTCTTTGCAGCAATTAGCATATCATCAACATAAAGGAGCAAATAAATAATTGAACCTTTGACAGTTTTCAAATAAACACAACTATCATAATTAGACCTTTTGAAACCTTGAGAGAGCATAAAGGTATCAAATCTCTTGTACCACTGTCTAGGGGATTGCTTCAATCCATAAAGAGATTTCTTTAACTTACAGACAAGCTTTTCTTTTCCAGGAATAACAAAACCTTCGGGTTGTTCCATATAAATATCCTCTTCTAATTCTCCATGTAAAAATGCAGTTTTAACATCCAATTGTTCAAGCTCAAGATCATGCATGGCAACAATACTGAGTAAAGTGCAAATAGAGCTATGCTTCACAACAGGAGAAAAGACTTCGTTATAGTCAATACCTGGAATTTGGCTATAACCTTTAGCAACCAACCTTGCTTTATATCTTGTCTTGTCATTAGGAGAAACACCTTCTTTCCTCTTAAAAATCCACTTGCAACGAATAGGTTTCTTCTCTCTAGGTAATTTTACTAAATCCCATGTGCCATTCTTTTCAAGTGATTCCATCTCATCATGCATAGCAGTCATCCACTTATTACTATCACCAGAAATAATAGCCTCGGAATATGAAGAAGGCTCAGAATTACCTTCAATTTCTTCTGCAACAGATAAAGCAAAAGAAATAATATTGCACTCTTCAATTAACCTGTCAGGTTTATTAATACCCCGTCTAACTCTGTCACGTGCAAGATTCCAACTGGGGGAACAATAGGCTGAGTTGGAGTGGGAGTGACATTATCATCATTAACGACGGGTTCATCATGTGCATCAACAATTTCATTACCAGATGTATCACCTGAATCAATAACATGCTTCACCTGAACAGTAGGCTCCTGAACAATAGGCTGTTGTTCACTCTCAACAGGAACATTAGTAGATGAAACATCATGTAACATAGCAAATTCATTAAAGATAACATTTCTGCTAATAACAACCTTCTGGGTTTCAGGATTCCACAATTTAAAACCTTTAACACCAGACTTATAACCAAGAAAGATGCACTTAATAGCTCTAGGCTCCAATTTTCCATTATCAACATGAGCATAAGCAGTGCAACAAAAAACTCTTAACCGTGAATAATCAACAGGTGAACCAGACCATACCTCAATTGGAGTTTTCTTATTAAGCGCAATAGATGGTGAACGGTTAATGAGATAACAAGAAGTGGAAGCGGCCTCAGCCCAAAAACGCCTATGCAAACCTGCATTGGACAACATGCAACGGGCTCTGGAAATAATGGTCCTGTCCATACGCTCAGCAACACCGTTTTGTTGAGGAGTATAAGGAATGGTGTAGTGTTTGACAATGCCTTCAGACTTGCAATAATTCTTAAATTGCTTAGAACAGAATTCCATACCATTATCAGTGCGAAGTATGTTTACCTTCTTTTCAGTTTGTCTCTCAATCATAATCTTCCACTCCTTAAAAGCTGAGAATGCTTCATATTTATGCTTCAAGAAATAAGGCCAAACATTTCTCGAATAATCATCAATATAGTCGGCATGTAACTAGCACCACCTAGTGACTTCTTGCGAGATGGTCCCCATAAATCAGAATGGGCATAATCAAGAATACCTTCGGTTGTATGAGTCGAAGTGTTGAACTTCACCCTCCTGTGCTTGTCGAAGATACAATGCTCACAAATTTCAATTTACCAGGTTCATATCCATCAAGAAGACCTCTCTTATTTAACCGTGCCAAACCAAGTTCACTCATATGTCCAAGACGCATATGCCAAAGGTTAGCAGCATCACAATCAGAATTCTTTGAAATAACTGGAGTAGCATTACCTGAAACGGTAGAACCTCGAAGGTAATAAAGACCATTGGTCAAACTCAAAAGACCTTTCATCACAACAAGGAAGCCTTTGGTGACCTTCAAAACACTATCTCCACCTGAATACTTGTACCCCTTTGCATCAAGGGCACTAACAAAGATAAGATTTCTCTTCATATTCGGAATATACCGATCATCTATCGAAGTTCTGATTATGCCATAAAACATCTTGATTCGAACGGAACCTATGCCTTCAATCTTGCATGGTGAATTATCAAAACCCAAAACGGAACCAGCAGAAGTAGTGGAATCAAAAGTATTAAACCAATCTCTATGTGGGCACATATGAAAAGTGCATGCGGTGTCAAGTACCCACTCATCATTGGTCTCAGCACATCCAGCAACAACAAGAAGAGCATCATCGGAACTATCATCACGAGCAACATTAGCAAAAATTTCACCTTGTTTGTTACCTTTCCTCTTTTCTTTATTCTGCAACTTGAAACACTCTGAGATGTCATGTCCATCTCTCTTGCAATATCTGCAATATTTCTTGTCTCTGGATTGCGACCGGCCCCTGTGGTCGTTCTTACTTTTGCCTCTGTTTCCATTATTGGAGTTCTTCTCCTTTGTCCTGCCACGAACAGATAATCCCTCGGCTTGGGATGAACTCGAACCATCATGAGGCACCATTAGTTTCATTTTCTCCTTAGAGTTCAAAGCTTCATAAACTTCATTAAGCATGAGAGTATCACGACTGTATAATATGGTGTCCCTAAAATTGCCATAAGAACTTGATAGTGAACAAAGTAACATTAATGTAGTATCTTCCTCTTTATACTTAATCTCCATTGCAGCTAGATCAGATATGATCTCTTTAAATTCTAAAATATGATTCAAAACATGACCTCCCTCGGGTAACCTGTGCAGGAATAATTTTTGCTTCAGATGCATCTTGCTGGTGAGATCTTTAGAGCAACTCTAGCAGACCCCGCAAAACGCCCCGGCCCGCAAAATAACCGCCAAATTGCGGGTCGGGGCCAGAAAATCTGCACGAGCAGACCCCGCATCCCGCCCCGGCCCGCAATTTTTTTTGCGGGGCGCGGCAAATCTTCTCCCCCAACCTCTATCTTCACGGGCTGGGAGGCCGACCCGAGCTCAACCCCTATCCCGCGTGAGATTTGGCGGGAGGGACATTTCCGCGTGGCCCTTCCCGCTCCCCGCACCCTCCGCCACCATTGCCCCCACTCCGCAAGCTCCGGCTGCTCTTACCCGGCCGTCCGTCGCCGCCATGGACGACCCCCTGCTGTCCCCCGTCACCATCGAGGTCGACCACGCCCCTTCCGCTCGGGTGGATCTCGTCGCCGGCCAAGTTGGCCCCGCCGCCGTCGCCCAAGCCCAAGCCGCGCCTGCACGCAAGCGGCAGGGCAACGTTGTCGTGCAGGGCGGGAATCCGGTGCCCTCGCCGCGATGGCCCGCGCTCCGGGCACCAACGCGGCAGCGCGATCCCGGCCGGCGGCGGAGAAGGTCGGCAAGGTTGCGGGCGTAAAGCGGAGGAAGGTTCCAGCTTCAAAGAAGCCACCTTCTTTGGCCTCTCGCTCCATCCCCCCACAAGGAGGTGCTCCGGCGATGCCGTTCAACGGTGCCGCTCCCCCCGCGAGCGAGGTGTTCGACGAAATGGCCGGAAGGTATGCGCCTTCGGTCTTGGCGATTCCCTTTCATTTTTCGCCATTATTCTCGATAGCGCATGACTTGTTATCGTTCACTACAGTGGTGGTTCGAACAATGGAACAACCGAGTTCATGAACTTGTTGGACACGAAAGCGGTTGACATTGATCAAGCCCCTCTCGAACCATTCGAGTACAATGAAACAGAGGCCGACGTGGATGATCATGGTTGTGCGGACGAATTGGAGGAGATCGAAGAGGAAGCGTTTGAGAAATCACAAGCAAAAACTGGGAAAAGCATAAGATTGAAGAACTACACGATCTTGGAAGATCAAGCTTTGATTCAAGCATGGAGTGCGGTGTCTCTTGATGCTACCACGGGTACATCTCAAACTTCCAAGAGATATTGGCAAAGGATCGAAGATCAATACTTCCGCATTATGACAAAGTATCCCAATAGGACTCCATGCACATTTCGGTCGCTTCAAGGGCATTGGGAGAACATCAAGCCTATGTGCAGCCGTTGGGCAGCTTGCTTGGAGCAAGTACGCAATGCACCTCCAAGTGGCACCGTGGAGTCTGATGATGTGAGTTTGTTTTGCCTTTGTTCAAATTGTGCGTCATCATATTGCATCATGAGAAGTGATTGGATCACTTTGTTCACATTGTGTAGGAAAAGATTGCTCAACATAGATACAAGGACATGGAAGCTTCGGAAGGCAAAATTTTCAAACTAGAGCATTGTTGGGAGTTGCTCCAAAAGTGCAAGAGTGGAAGTTGATCGACAAAGAATCCCCACCAAAGAGAGGCTCACTTACAAACATGGATGAAGATGAGGATGATGATGGCCCAAGAAATTTGCACAAGCCCGATGGTGACAAGAAGACCAAGGAGATTGATGCCATGTTGCAATCCTCATGTTGCAATCCAACGAGTCGATGTTGTTGAAATCGTTGGAGATCAAGAAAGAGTTGGCCGAGAAGAAGGCGAAGGAGAAGCAAGAAAAGTGGCAGTTGCTCAAGGAAGAGGGGCTGCGCAAAGCTGCCATCAAGGAGAGAAGAGCACGAGCCGTCGAAAACAAATCAATATCCATGTTGCTCGCCGAAGAGAACAAGATCATGTCAATGAACCGCAATGACATGGACGACCTCACCAAAACATGGCATGATATGGCAAGGAGGGAAATCTTGAAGAGAAGAATGGTGGCGTCGGCCGGTTCGTGCTACAGTTCCGGTGATGTCGGGGATATACCCTGCGGTATAAACCGGCCGGAAGTTAACCCGGCCGGACTTGGCGGTTTATCTGAAGACCCCGCTGACACTTGGCGAGTTACTGGCGACCCGCCCTGACCTGGCGGTTTACAAGCAACCCTCCTGGTCATTATGACTCACTGGTAACCAGGCGGGCGGGTCAGACGGATGACAAGGCCCAAGGCTCAGAAGGCCGGTTCATACTATGGTGGGCCGGTTTAAGAGGAAAGACATGAGGAATATTTACCTTACAAGGAGTTACGACCAGGACTTGTATCCGGTTTGTATTAGAGATAGACTAGTCCTAATCCTAATAGGACTCTACATGTAACCCGCCCCTTCAACATATATAAGGAGGGGAAGGGCTCCCCAAAAGGGGACAAGATTCACAAGTTCCACAAGTTGGACAAGTTAGGTTTAGACAATAGCTCTCGAGATAGAGCACTCTTGTAACCGTGATCATCATCATCAATATCAATGAAGCAGGATATAGTCTTTTACCTCCACCGTGAGGGGCCG
This sequence comes from Triticum urartu, assembly GCF_056163025.1. Taxonomy (NCBI): domain Eukaryota; kingdom Viridiplantae; phylum Streptophyta; class Magnoliopsida; order Poales; family Poaceae; genus Triticum; species Triticum urartu. The sequence goes on along the minus strand of NC_141873.1, from coordinate 503,676,350 downwards.
AACCTGGGTAAAACATCGCGTCACTCGTCCCGCTCAACCCCTCTCAAGCTACCACATAGATGCGTTGACCTCACGACTAAGTCCTGACACTAAGGACATCTGCCGTGACAATTCCACAACAGTTGGCGCCCACCGTGGGGCCTGCGCACGGTGGTGATAAGTTTTTGGAGGGATCTCCCCAAGGATCGAGGAGTTTGCAATTTTTTAGATGAAGATTTTATAATCTATGAGATTGAAGTCAAAGAAAAAAATTAGGGTTGGGCGTTGTGTGTGCCGCCAAAGCATATACAATCCGATCGAACTAAGGAGATCGATTTCTGCTGCTACCGCGTGTCGCTGAGACCAACAAGAACTCTGCTACAGCCGGGTCACGTCAAACACCCGTGTGGGTTCCACAGAAGGAGATTTCGAGGCGAATCTGTAAAGGAAAGTATGAAAAAAAAGAGGAAACAGCCCACGACCCGGAAGCGGTTTTCGCTGTCGAACCGCCGTCGCTCCACTGTTCTGCGCTCCCGTGGCTCCGAGCAGCCTCCCGGCCCTCTACTGTAACCCGCGACCCGCCTCGTCTCGCGGGCCCTCCTCCGCGTGGCCGCGCTGGGCCGTGGCCGGCCGTGCCTCTGCCACTCTCTGCTATAGCAGCGGACGAACTTCATCGACCAGCCGGAGTACCCGCGTCACAAGCCCCCGAGTCGCCGCCGAAGGGCCGCTTAGGGCCTTCAGGCCACTGGAGAGCCGCCCTGCTCCTCCGGTTTGCGACGCGCCCCTACGGCCAAGTCATTGCTCGCCCTGCCGCCTTGAGCCACCTCCGCCTCGCCGAGTTACCAAGCCGCGGGCCTTGTTTTGACACCGTCTACTTCGCACCCATCTCCGAGCTACCTCCACTTCTGTTGTGGTCCGGCGTAAGTCGCCTCCCTGGCCTTGAGCCATTGCCAAGTCATGCCTCGTCGCGTCGCCTCTGCCAGAACCCGCCTTGGGTGGCCTGCTGCGGCTCACCTTCAAATCGCCACCCACCGTCAAATTGCGTGATCGTCCTGCTTCTGCCGCAAAGCTGCTACCTTACTCGCCTGTGGCCTCGTCAAGCTTGTTGTGCTTGAGCCGCCCTCGCGGGTGTGTCAGGCCGCCGTCAACTTCTGTAGCAGTCTTCGCGAGCGGTTTTTAAGTCAGCTGCGAGCTGGCCCGGGCCGTTGAACCGGCTTCCGCCTACAAGCAGTTTCAGCCCGCCTTACTCTGTGTCCATGACCACGCTTTATCCGTGCTAGTACAGCATTCAGCAAGAGCAAGTGAGCAACAAGTCAAAATTACAGCTGAAAGATGTGTGTGATCAGTCCAATCGGAGATTCTGCTGCCATGGATCGGCCCGCCTGACCGGGTCTCCCACGCCTTGAGTCCCCTCCATGGAGCTGCAGTCCGAGTGTTGAACTGCCGCCGGTTTGCCACAACTTCAATGATTCCTATTTCCACCTCACCCGGCGCCCTGACCCGTGCCGCCCGGCCTTTCCTGTGATGAGTCTCGACAGCCTCGCATCACGGTCTTAAGCCGGGGCTCCACCGCGATTGAACCGCCACCACCATTGCCCCGTGGGCGGCAGTGGCCTTGCCTGCACCCCTCCGCAGCTACACTACGCCTCGTCGGGGGCTTATTCAGGCGTGGACGCACCGGGCCGTCGCGGCCTCACTCGTTGCCCGTGCCTTGAGTGGCAAGATGACTTCACCACTATGAGCCGTTCCAGCCATCGAATATTCGCGCCTCTGCGCCTGTACTCTGACGCCTCGCCCCTGACCCGAGCAAGCCGCTGACGAGCCACCTCCTCTATGGCGAGTCAACGCCGAAGCACGCCTGGTCTAGTTCCAAACCGTCGCCGGGCCCCGCTACTGCGACCGCGGCTCCGCCTCCGCCGGTGAACCGGCTTTCCCTTAGCTATGATCTGCCATCCGGTTCTCGAGGTGTTCAGAAGAGTTGGCGCGATCCAACCCGGCTCCGCTTAAAAGCTGCTTCCGCCGGTTCACCGTTCCACCCGCCTCCGAGCCACCCGAGCTGGTCAAACCGCCCGGATTTTTACATCTCGCCTCCTACGTGGCCACGCTAAACCGTCGCGGTCGGGTCACCTCCACCCGATCAAATCTTAACTCGCGAGCTGCCACCGCTGCCGTGGTCAACATCTGCTGCCTCCACGAAACGCCGGCGCCCACACTTCTAGTCGCCGTGTTTGTTCCCACGGCGCGACCACGTCGCCGGTTTGTTTCGCCCCCTCCGCAACCTTGACACCATGCTCGGATGTGCCACCTGCACGGTTCTGTCTCCTAATCCGCCCGCGCCTCTTCTGCCGGGTTGACTTCTAGTTCACCGCGTCAGTGCCGCCCCTGGTTTTTTGAGCCGCCTTGGACTCGTCCTGCCACTGCCAGGCTCTCTGAAGCCTAAGTAGGAAAGCGCATAGCATCAATCCAGCAAGTAATACCTGAAGGTAAAGGAGCAGGCCGTGGGAGTTGAACCGGCGGCCTGAGGGTCAAATCCTGGTGCTAATAGTCACCAGGCCATGGCATGTGTTCTGGCCGATTTACTGTGGAGCAATCGGTACGTGCAGACAAAAAACATGCTACTACTCGCTGGTGGCACGGCCAATTAAATTTCCAGGTGCTATCTTTTTCATCTGTTTCTTTTTTTTGTACATATTGTTTTTCCGAGAACGATTACTCTGGCCTATATCTTTCTATACAGGACAAGTGCTCAATATAAAAGTGATGCCCTATTACGGACGGCGCGCGCTAGCTGTTCTACGCCGGCATTTGTGCATATCACACTGGTGAACCGGAACACAAACCGCCGCTCCCGCAGTCCGGACTACATCAGCAATGCCGCGGTCAACTCTTTTGTCCGTACTGGCGTATAACCCCGTGATGGATATCAACTGGACTGACATATCAGGTGAAATCCATCCAATATATTTTTATATTATATATTGCTTTCTTTCAAAGAGCAATTACTCCGGCTTGCAAGGTTATCTAAATGCAGGACCCTAAACCGCCATATTGGTGCAAATTTTAAAGGCCGTCAGAAAATTTCCGGCTGAAAATGAAGATTCCGGTTTAAAATTCGGTTCAAGGGAAAGATATCTCCCATAAAGTATTGAAGCTCTCAAAATCCGGTTCAAAATCCCGGTTCAAGAAGGATTTATCTCTTGCAAAAAGTTAAAGGGTGCCAAAGAGGACCTGCTGCCATGATGCGCAGTTCAAACATGGGTATCATGCCTTATTGGCTTATCATATTATTGATCACTTGGGGGCTTGGTCATGTCTGAACTATAGTCACACCTCTTGATCGGCTCAATGCAACAGCGTCACTTGGGGCTTTGGTCGCGTCCGAACCATAGCAACACCTTTTGATAGGCGTAAAGCCACAGCATCACTTGAGGACTTGTGGACATGTCTGAACCATAGTCACGCCTCTTGATCGGCCTAGTGCCACAACATCACTTGGGGGCTTGGTCGAACCCGAACCATAGCTACACCTCTTGATCGGCGTAATGCCAAAGCATCACTTGGGGACTTGTGGTCACGTCTGAACCATAGTCACGCCTCTTGATCGGCCTAGTGCCACAGCATCACTTGGGGGCTTGGTCGAACCCGAACCATAGCTACACCTCTTGATCGGCGTAATGCCAAAGCATCATTTGGGGACCTGGCTGACTCGAACCATAGCTATGCCTTTTTGGGGGCTTGGTTGTGTCCGACCATGGTAATGCCTCTTGATCGGCTCAATAGCCTCTTTTTGCAAATGGTTTTATCATTGCCTTTGCTTGAAATTTTGTTTTTGATAAATATTTCTTTTGTTGCGTTTTTAAACCGACAATTCTTAAACCGGTTCGACTGTCAAATTACAAATTGGCGGAACATGGTCAATTCTTAATCCGGAGACTATCTGCCCGGTTTGATTTTCTGTTACCATCCTATTATGGAGTAAACCGGTATTTATCAACCCGGCTCGGCTTTCAACTACAAGTTGTCAGTACACGATCAAGTTATAATCCAGAGACTATCAGCCCGGTCTGGTTTGACTACAAGTCACCATTATTATATATGGTTAATCTGGGGTTTATCACTAACCCGGTACGGTTTTATCATAAACCGGTACAGTATGGAAAGAGTTATCAGTACTTAAGATTGGAATTATCACCCTTACTACAAAAAAGTTGGTAAACCAATGATGTGATTCAATGTCACGGGTATGATATATTTCATATTTGATTATTCTTAAGTGCAGCCTTGGTTATAAACCCAAGTTATATGTTGGGCATTATGACCCGTTCGGCGGTAAACCGCCAGGACACTTTAAACTTGTTGTATACAAAAACAGGTTGAATAAAGCATGATTATAAATCACCGGCGTTTATTAACCCGGCCTGGCTTTCGATTACAAGTCGGCAGTATGATGATAAATTATCCAGTGTTCATTAAACCGGTCTGGCTTTGGACTATAAGTCGCCAGTATATATATTTGGATTGCGCCATTGGAATCATGTGCTTATAAATCATTGAGTATATTATTCAAATCTTGAAATAGACAACATGGCTGGATTTTTTATTATGGTTATCAACAGATGAGGTATTCAAAGTCGCTTTGGCGCAATGGCTATTACTTTATCAATGGATATAATTTATTCTACAATGGAAGGAATAGTCCCGAGTCGCTGCAGGCTTACGACCCGGCACTTGGGGGCTATATTATTCAAGTTGAGATTACATCAAATATGCAAGTCCCATGTCACTGCCAGCATGCACCATGGCACTTGGGGGCTAATGCAAAGACAATTTTACTGGCCTTATTGAAGACCCGACTCATCACATCATAATGAGCCGGCCCTTGGGGGCTACCAATTGTGTCTGTCAACAATTCAAGGTACATAAGTTTTATTCTATTATATTGAAGGGTCCACTACTCAGTTGGTAAAGCACAAAGCTCTTAACCTTGTGGACGTGGGTTCAAGCCCCATGATGGGGGTTACATCATATGATGTTCTTTTCAAAAGAAGTATATATAAAGTTCCAGCTCAATATTATCTTACTGAGCCGGCCTTTGGGGGCTACACATCGCTGCTCAAGTCTACATCATCATATTTATAAAGTCCCTGCTCATTATTGCATAATGACCCGGCCCTTGGGGGCTACATTGGTTGAAATTTTATGGGCATCAGTCAATTACAAGTCCCAGGTTGCTGCAAGCATGACGACCCGGCACTTGGGGGCTACATAATATGGAGTATTCAATTTTTACTAGTGACTGGGATGAACAACATGGATTTCTTTGAAAGTGGCAGTATTTATATTGAAGCAAGTCTTAAGCCATCACTTTGTTCTGCTCAAGACTTGGGGGCTACAAGTATTATATTATTATCAGAGAAATATTTTCAAAATTCTCTGTTTTGAGCAAACCAGATTGACCCGGCGTCACCAATTATTATGACCCTGTGTCTGCAACCCGGCATCATCAATAATCATGAACCGACGTTGGCAACAATCATGAACCGGCGTTAGCCACAATCATGACCCGGAATTATCAATTTTTATAACCCGGTAATTTTGGTAATATTCAACCGGCAAGTTTTACATCTTCAAACCGGCCGGATATCAGATGAGTATTTCAAGCCAAAATTTCTTAAGCCGGCGCTTTGGAAGCCGACTCAAGTGGATTATTCTTCACAATATTTCTCTGTGAGAAACCAATGTCAGCAAATTGAGTATGACGCTGGCTTATTGACCTGGATTTTCTAAAAGAAGGAAATGACAAGGACTTTAGAATGATCAGATGCCGGTTTATAAGAATTCTTAACCCGGAGCATAGTTTGTCAAATTTGTTCTTGTATTTGTTTTACAGGATCAGTTTAACATGGATAAATCCAAATTAAACTGGGGGCTAATATCGGGGATATACCCCGCGGTATAAACCGGCCGGAAGTTAACCCGGCTGGACTTGGCGGTTTATCTGAAGACCCCGCTGACACTTGGCGAGTTACTGGTGACCCGCCCTGACCTGGCGGTTTACAAGCAACCCTCCTGATCATTATGACTCACTGGTAACCTGGCGGGCGGGTCAGACGGATGACAAGGCCCAAGGCTCAGAAGGCCGGTTCATACTATGGTGGGCCAGTTTAAGAGGAAAGGCATGAGGAATATTTACCTTACAAGGAGTTACGACCAGGACTTGTATCCGGTTTGTATTAGAGATAGACTAGTCCTAATCCTAATAGGACTCTACATGTAACCCGCCCCTCCAACATATATAAGGAGGGGCAGGGCTCCCCAAAAGGGGACAAGATTCACAAGTTCCACAAGTTGGACAAGTTAGGTTTAGACAATAGCTCTCGAGATAGAGCACTCTTGTAACCGTGATCATCATCATCAATATCAATGAAGAAGGATGTAGGCTTTTACCTCCACCGCGAGGGGCCGAACCTGTGTAAAACATCGCGTCACTCGTCCTGCTCAACCCCTCTCAAGCTACCACATAGATGCGTTGACCTCGCGACTAAGTCCTAACACTAAGGACATCTGCCGTGACAATTGCACGACAGGTGATGTTTTCTCCGCTCCATATGGTGGCAATGTGGATGATTTCGGTGCGGGAGTTGGAACAAGCGCCGGAGGTGGATTCGGTGGCGCCGATGAACTCCAAGGTGGACTCGATGGCGCGGAGTGAAGATCGATCAAGATGATGCCAGACATGGGCGCAAACCTTTTGCAGGGACCTCTTTTGCGTTAGCCGTAATGAACTTGGCTTCTATTTACGCGTAAAACTGTTTGTGTCATTTAAACTTGAATTTGTTTGTGAAATTCTATGTCAAATGCAAGATTTGCAGTTTATCTGTTTGCGGGTCGTCACGGTGGTGTCCGAGCAGAACCCGTATTAGCCGACCCGTAAAAAAGCATATTCTGCGAATATACTTTTTTACGGATCCGTTTGCGGGGTCTGCATCTGTGCCAGCCCGCGCCGGCCCGCAAAAATTATTTTGCGCGAACTGCAAACGCGTTTTGCGGGGTCTGCTAGAGTTGCTCTTAGTCATACAAATCCCCTTCAGTTTTAACCATAGAGCGGCGGCAATTTTCTCGCTCAAAACTTTCTGCAAAATATCATTATGCAAATGGAGTTGAATTTGTGACAAAGCCTTACAATCAATTCTTTTCTCCTCATCAGTCCAGTCCTGAATTCTGTTCTTCCCAAAACTATCCAGTGCTTCATCATAGTCGGACTATGCCAACAACGCCTGCATCTTGACTTGCCATAGGGTAAACCTTGTGTCACGGTCCAGCAGCGGAAGATCATACTTCATGGATGCCATGAATAGATTAAATCTGTACACAAAGTAGTACAAACCGGTAGAAAAATTCTTGATAGAATTAATATACGGAGCAAACAAAACAGAGTAAATAGCACCTGATAGTCGCTGGACAGTGGACGATTGAACAGAGAGCAAAAAATCTGATCTGTAGATCGGCCTCGGTGTCCATGTGAGTAGTAGTAGTACTCAACTAGTACTAGCAGGTCACGGAGTAGTAATAGTAGCACTAGGTACCGTAGCCTTGTAAGGCTGGTCACAATGGGTAGGAACTTAGGAGTAACATCACACACTCCAATGCAATTTTATTTATGTGGCACATATTTAATGAAGAGAGAGCTTCTTGTGATAACTAGCTAAGTTACCGGAACATTACACACTCCAAGAAACAATAAGTCTATGACCTAATAAATACATCGTTGCATGACACTGCATACATGTTCCTACCCACTATGGAGGTAGTAACATAGTCTAGGAAAGTGTGTAGGTTACTACCTTATATTCCTGCTCATTGTGACCAGCCTAATCTCACGCGAGCAGGAGCAGCAGCAGCTTGGTAGGCTTGACGTGAAGCAGCAGACAAGCAAATTGATTGTACCTCGGGACTTGATCCTTCACGGTAGCAGCAGTGGACCAGTGTCACGCGTATATCCGCAAGGACAAGCGGCGACTCGCAGATCAAAGTCAAACTGACTGAACCGGTGACAGCAGAGATTGACGTCTCGGTGGATATATGCACTGTGCGCAGCGGAATCTCCTGTCTGTCTCGGCTTCGTACAACTTCGCAACGGAAATCGATCCGAAGCCGGATCGCCCTGGTCACGTACGTGTGGCGGTGCACGCAACCCTAATCCTCGTCTCAATCTTGTATCTGAACTTCAGCTCTGTATACCACTTGTTAGATAATAACAAGAAATAAATGAGATAGAGAGACATGGATTTTTACGTGAAAACCCTTGCGGGAGAAAAATCACGGACGCACGAAGGCGCAATCACTATGAGGAGTAGTATTACAATCACGAGACGACAGACCGTCTTTAGGTGCGACTACATGGGGTATATAAGAGGGCAATACATGAGAGTCCTTAAAGGACAAGTAAACGAGTTGTATTCGTACGCGTCGGTACCAATGCAAAGACCCACACCGTATGTACTACGTCTAGTCCAATACAGTAGAATTTGGATCACAATTTAACATGGACCTTGATAACTCAGTGCTGCAAGTTATGTAAAAAAACTCACTGCTGCAAGTAACTTTGTATGTATGTAACAAGACTGTGAACTAATTTCGGGTTCATTTGTTTGTATTGTGTTTGGAACCCAGCAGGTGGTGCATTTTGAATTACTATGGTACCAGTACAAACTAATAATAAGAGTGGCGTTGATTCGTGCCAGCCCTAATGCAGACCCATCGCAACAGAGCACCCGTTCAACTCGACGCCTAGCTGGCGCCCCACGCATACTTGAGGGGTTGTTGTTAGCTAGGTTAGCTCCCACAGCCCCATTCGTCGATTGGTAGTGCACCTCCACTCCTCCAATCTCGCGGCAAGCGGTCAATTTTCCTGCCAACCACGACATCTACGTGGCTACTCCTATGGGCACATAGTAGTACCGCATCAAGTCATTACTCTCAGAAAACATGTATCCTGTCTTGGTTGTGTGCATGTGTTGTGGTGGCATGAGTTTATACCTAGATTATGGTTGGTCATTACTTTATATATGAAGCACGGCGAAAGTCTTTTTCGGTAACTTATGACAACTGTACTCATGGATTTAAGTAATTGGACAAGCGACTAGTGAGGTAGTAAAATCAACAACATGTGGCCTATAATTACAATTTTGAATTAGTCATTTGCACATCATCAGAGTTCCAGTGAACATAAGGTGAACACTCAAAACTTCACCAAGAAAATGTAAGCTTGCCAATCTTTCTTTGCTGCTGCTACTAGGCGGATAGAATAGTGGTGATATCTTGTGAGAACGATTACCGGTGCTAGGGATAGAAAAATGTTTTAAATAATAGGATATGCCATTTAGCGGCGACCCTTAAAAACAGCTATAGCTGGGCTATAGCGGGCTATAGCGGCAAATTGTACATGAAATTATTTAGCGGCAACACCTTCAAACATCTATAACGGAGCTATAGCGGGACTATAGCCGGCTATTTAAAACTATAGATAGGATGCATCGGGTACATGAGCTCAAGTTGAATTTGTGTACATTAGTCGGTCCAGCGATGATTTGTTAAATGCCTGACAAAATTCCTCGGCAACACAAAGCTATTAGCACATTTCTGGTTTCTTAGAAGAGCCGAGATGACACTTACGCTCATTTCCATAATCGCAATCGAGCAATGCAGCCTATGTGCGAAGAAGGAAACAAGCCTTTGGTGGTGCTCCTCTCGAGGGAGATATGGAATGAGAGAAGTATCACCCATCTTCCCAACTTGGTTGTTAGCCAGAGCAAAAGACTCAAGAACACTGATCTTAAGAGTGTAGACTTCTTTGGTGCCCTCATAAAAATTTGCAACTCGCTTTATTCGATGAATATGGCAAAGTTCTAGCCGCTTTTGCGGGTGAATCCCCTGGTTCTGAAAGAATAGCAGAGTCCTGACCATAGTCCCCTGTTATTTTTCATGACTATTATTAGTATGTAGGTGATAACAGCGTAAAACTACAAAGAACATGCAACACAACACCAAGTAAAACATACTTTTGTAGTTTTCCACAATCCAACGATAAACAAAATCGGTAACCACTCATTTCTTCGTAAGCTCATATTCATCCAGCACCAAAATAATAAGATGACAATGCTACCTGTTGAAGTAGTGTTTAGAAGCTGGAAAACTGCAGAAACACTGCAGAAACATGGTTGGTATGCTTTGTTTCTCTAAAGAAATTGTTGTGTAAGGAAGTGGGATCTTGCTGTCACGGCACATCTGATGGCTTGTTTCCGCCGTCTGCTTGCGATGGTCTGTAACCTAGCCTAGGGCACAACAGCTGCTCCTTCTTGCCTACAAAATCGTGGGCATCTCACATCTAGGCATGAATGTCGGCGGAGTCCATTACAGTTAGTTGGAGGCTGCCAATGTCGTCTTTCGAGCTGAAGTCCCCCACTCGTATGACATCATCAATAGAGATGGCAGCTTCCATGTTCATATCTACATCTTCATGACTATTCACCGGACTTGCATTTCGGGTGTCAGAATCTGCAATGTGCTTCAAGCCCCCCTAATAATCTGCCAACACATATGGCTTAGCTTGCTGAGCTTGTTTCCCACTGCCCAAGTTCTTCACACCCATGCCTACAATGATCTGCTACCAGATATGAAAACTTCAAGGAAAGATATGGCAATACAAGGCTTAGATCCTTTCCATTTTAATGATAGTTAATCAAAACTTCAGAAGCCTTTGACAAAGATGCAAATAAAGAATCCTCCTCCTTGGTAAGCTATCTAGATTGAAGGGAAAATCGACGCAAAGCTACAGCAACTTCACTGTCCGCTTAAAACATCAATCACTAATTGCAAGATCTCTTTTTATAGTAGGGCACATTCAACTAATCTCTTGTATGTAAACTGATAAATTATCATAACTGTGACAAACCAAATAGCTGACAAATGATCATAACTACATCAAAACATGTCACAATCATTTCTTGCCCATCCGATAGATATTCATAAAATTTAATGAGATATATCACAGCCAATTTTAGTATAACTACACATAAACATCAGTCATCATTGTCAATTATTCATAATTCTAATGAGATATAACCATTTTTTATAACTACACATAAACATCATCTGTCATTGTCGATCTTGGGCTGGATCCTTAAAATTAACATTCATAACTACAATTAGATTACATGTAGCACCGTGCTAGTTATCTAAATAAAATATGTCATTAGGATTAGTAGCTCTTATACCAGCTGTACAGATTAAGTTACATAATTGAACATACAGCCGATGAGGAGGAAAATCAACAACACCCCAGGTCCATAAAATACAATTTGCATGTCACTGTGATTGATAGCTCTTATAAGTTATAATAACAACTGTATCGATGGAGTTAAATAATTTGACAAATGATGAGGGGAGGGGACGAGAGGTACATAAATAACACCCTTGGCCCCGGGGCCATGAATACAGTTTTCTAGTTATCTGGAAAAACATGTTTTCCGCAAAAAACAAATCTGAAGAAACAAGTCACTAGGATTAGTAGCGCTTATAACAACTGTACTCATGGAGTTAAATAATTGGACAGACGGCTGGTGAGTGGTAAAATCAACAATATCTGGGTCATAAATACTATTCTGAATCCCTCCTTTGCACAAGCATATAAAGAAGCTGAACACTAGAAACTGCACCACAAAAATGTAAGGTCCCACTTATTTTTGTTGCTGCCACTAGGTGGATAGTGAAGTGGCGCTAGGTTGGTCTACCGGATGATGATAAGTGTGCTATGCATGGGATGCACCAGGAACACAAGTTGAAGTTGGGAATGTGTACATGAGCCTACAAAGCTGTGTCGTGCAACAAGAGATGTTTGCAAGAGATTCATCTACTGCACACGTGGCAATTTCAGTGTTTTTCGTTCCACCAGGGAGCTATGATGGCACTAGTGCTCATATCCACATTGATTCAAGTAAGGCGGCGTCTTTGCGATGTCGCTGGAACTTTCTACCATCTCTCGAGGGTCTGTTCACCTCGATGAAACTCCCAGTTAAAAATCCCCCTAAATACCCTCCAATCCTTGGCTTGGGCACGATTAATCTGAAGTCGCAAATTTGGGGTGTCGCTAGAATAAAAGACCTCGGAGCACTCAGGCTCTCAGCAAACATTTGCTACTTTCCTTATTCAGTGAAATTTCGTAAAATTACTGCCGCTATTTCAGTAAAGGATTGCACCGATTGTTTACTGATTTCCTGGTTCTCTGAAAGAAAGGCATGTCCTGACCAAGCGACAACATCATAAACTGGAAACGCAGGCAACCTAACACTAATTTTTTTTTAAAAAAGAGGATGATCCCCGGCCTCTGCATCTGGATAATGCATGCGACCACTTTATTAATTATTCTCACAAGACTTTACAAAGTCATACAAGAGCAAGACTAAAGCCACCGTCTAAGCAACAACTGTCGCTACACCTATCCAATTGATGAAGGGGCGTTGATAGCCTGGGCCTAATACCAAACAGACATCGCAGCCAAACCTAAACATCTAAGACATGAGGTCCCAACCAGGACGCCTGCCTGGTATGGGGCACCTACCAGTCCGGCGCACTCCTCAACCAGGACGCCTGCCGGGTATGAGGCCGCCGCAGCCACCTGCCATGACTCCATCTTCAAAGCTGTACTGTTGCATCTACCATGCTAGGTCTCTCTGCCATCGACGCCATCACGACGCCAGACATCCTCGTCCTCCTGCACGAGTCCATCCTCCCACATCAAACTCTGAATCTGCACTGCACCGCGCCGTCAAGATCCGTCGCCATCAATATGTAGGATGAAGCACCGCTCCAGCAAAGAAGCCGTCCGATGGTTCCGCGAAGCCGAGTGCACCTCCAAGAATGCCGCCTCAAAGGGGGTTACGACACATGAATGCCGCCAACAACTGATCAGCTGATCTAGGGTTCCCCCGAAGGTATTGAGTGGAGTTGGGAGCTTCACCTCGATAATGCCTTCATGAAGGAAACGATGATAAGGGCATCGTCATCACCGGCTCGGGCCATCAACCGAAGACCAGGTTTTCACCCGGATCCGTCCCAAGAAATCCACCCAACAACCTGTGCACCGTTCGACCGCCTTCAAAGCCCCAGATCCAGCCGCCTAAATCCGGCAACCAACTGCAGCAACAGTGCCATCGTGGGATCCCTGGCGCCCCGGCCACTGCCTGAGTGTGCCACCACTGGAGCCTAGAAGGAGGGCTCCCACCCCGCCTCGTCAAGCCGCGAGAGCCGCCGAGAAGGATCCTGCGCGCTCGTCACCGTCTCTGATCCGAACCAATCCAAAGCAGATCGCCGTCACAGATCCGCCTTGGACAGGGACTGTATCACGCCATGCCGCCGCGGGAAGCCCTAGCTTCACCAGCCGCCACCCTCCAAGGCCGCCGCCCCGGGATCCAGACAGAACCTTGCCGCTGCCACCGAGCAAGTTCCGCCACCGCCGACCGGCCACTGCGACCTCCGCCGCCATTCCGCCGACGGATCTGGGCGAGGATAGCCATCCTCCCCGAGGACACATGCCGCAGCCTCTTTTCCGCGTACTCGCACGAGAAGCCACCGTGGCCGCGTCCCACCCCTCGCCGGATGCCGCGCACGTGCCGCCCCGCCGCCGGCGAAGGCCGCCGCCACGAGGAGACCCGCACGCAGCCGCCACACAGCTCGGCGTCGACCCATCTGCAGCCGCGCCATGGGCCCGCCGTCGTCAAGATCATCGCCGTCGTGCCGCTAGGATCCGCGCGCCCCAGCGCCTCCGCTTGGTCTGGCCGCTCCCGCAGGCCACGAACGCGAGGAGAGGAGAAGGCCCCCGCTGCCAGCCACCGCGGGGGCTTTGCCCCGGCGGCTCTGGCCGGCGGCAGCGGGGAAGGGGGGGAGGAGGAGGAGGGCTAGCGGCAAGGGGTGGCGGCGCCGCCCGTGTCGCCCGCGGGAGGAGCGACGCGGGGGCTAGGTTTAGGAATGTCAGAACTACAAATAAAACCATACTTTAGCAGTCCTCCACAGTCCAACGCGAAGAAAACCGAAAACCACTCATACGATTCATAAACTCATATTCATCCAGCACTGCATAACAGGAATGTTAACGTTATTTTTTTAGTTGGAATTTGTTGCAGCCTTATTAGGATGTCATGGTACACTTCGAGGCCACCACCGAGCTAACACATGTCGGTGGTACCTAAAACCAAGTTTTACAGAGTTTATTTCTGCAACCTTCCCTAGCTAGTTCATGTACGACTTTATTCGCCGAACGCCGCACCTATAAACTTTGAAAACGCTTCACCTCCTGGACCCTATGATGACAGATCCCTAGTACCTGGGAGTCACACTCCAGGATCACCATGGGGACCCTAAGCTCCCTAGCCAGCTGAATAGCTCGTCGACTTGCCGTTAGCTCGGCCATCTCGAGGCATGGTTTTCACTTTCAGTGAGATTTCGGTGAAATTCACTGAATTTCAGTAATTTCAGCAGACATTAAAATATTACGTTTCGACCAAAATATTTCAGCAATTTCAGTATAGCACAACAATTCCAATATTTTTCAAAATATTATTTAAATTTTTCAAAATTTTAATTGAATTCAAGTGAATATTTCGATCATTTGGCTGAAATGGAAACGGTGTGCTGAAGTTTTGACGAAAAACAGCAAAGTTGCTGATTTCATTCATTAAGATAGGAGGAAACACCCCTGGAGATACAAATACTGATGTCCAGCAAAGAGTCGTAGGTAAAAAAAATTATAAAGAGGAAGAGCTATACACATGTACAGGAGAATAGAAACCTTAGAACTATCCCATGTCTATCCACTGCGCTCCTCTAAAACCTGCCATCCTCCATGAATTGAGCTCGCTAACGATGCCTTCAGCCACCTGCAGAAAAGTGGATGCCTTGTTATTGAAGATGTGGTTGTTCCTCTCCTTCCAAACATGCCAAGCAGTCACCATAAGCAGAGAGGCGAGGTCATTTCTCCTATTTTCTGTTGTAGCTGCCAGTGCTTTTAACCACCAGCCCAAGATGTGATCTCCATCAACACAAGGCAGAAGATTATAGGGGAATCTATACAAGGTTAGACAGTATCCCCAGATTCCAGCAGTGAATGGACAATCGCAGAGAAGGTGCAGGCCATTTTCCATCCCAAGGTGACATAACTGGCAGGTTGGATCATGTGGCCAGCCACGCTTAGCAAGATTGTTGGCAGTTAAACACTTATCTTGTACAAACAGCCAGCTAAGAACTGAACCTTAGGAGGAATCTTAATCTGCCAGATGATACACGGAAGGGGGGAGTCAATTCTGCCCATGAATTGATATTGATAAGCTGATTTTGCAGTGTATCTTCCATCCGCTGACCACTTCCAGATGAATTCATCATCACCATTTGTGAGTGTAACTACCATGGATCGATGCCAGAAGTCGATGTACTCACGCAGAACCTCAGTTCCAGGGTTTCTCTTCAGCAAGGTAACCCACCTCCTATTTGTGAGACCTTCAGCCAAGGAAATTTTTCTGCTCTTGCTGTGCTTGTATAAGTTGGGGAAAGAAACAGAGGGGATCTCGCCGCTTAACCAGTGATCATGCCAAAATGACACCTTGTTCCCGCTGCCAATCTTGATGGTGGTACTAGCAATAAAGAGTGCCTTAACATGTTTGTCAATCGGTAGCTGCAGCCCTTGCCATGGTTTATCCGGTTCAGTGGCACTCTGCCATAACCAACGGACTTTGAGAGCTCTTCCCTGAGCATATAGGTCAGGAACGCCCAGCCCTCCAAAGTTAATTGGGGAGCACACCTGGGACCAACGGACAAGACACTTCCCTCCACATACGGTGTCGGAACCCGCCCATAAGAATGCCCGACGGAGTTTGTCAATTTGCTTAATCACCCACTTCGGTTGGTGCACTGCCAGCAGGAGGAAGATGGGCATGGCCGAGAGGACGAACCTTACAAGCACCATTCTGCCCGTGGAAGAAATCCACCTAGCCTTCCAGGCAGCGATTTTCTTAATCAACTTGTCAAGCAACTCTTGGAAATCAGCAAGTCTCAACCTTCTATCTGACAGAGGCATCCTGAGATATGTGCATGGGAAGCTAGATAGTTGACAGCCGAGGGCCAATTGCAAAGGGGAAAGGTCTAGCTCTTCACACCGAATAGGAAGGATCTTGCTCTTGGACAAGTTAGTTATGAGCCCGGTAGCATTACCAAATAGCCTCAACACCTTTGTAACCACATCAAAATCATGTAACTCTGGTTTTTAAGAAGATGATTACATCGTCGGCATATAACAGCCTACCGCCAAGGTTCCTAAAATTGAAAACCATGCCTCAGGGTCATAGATGGAGGAGAAAAAATGGCAGGTGGCCACCAAAAAACCTCCGGTCTGTCCCTTACCACCGCTCCGCCTCCTCCAAAGTCAAGGTCTTTCGACATGCTACCATACGCATTTGCATTAGCCCAGCTCTCCTCAGGACGGCTCCAGTGAGCAATGGCATTCTGCGCACCAGCGCCCCGGACGGTCTCGTGGATAGAGTTCTATTCCTCCAGAAGGAACATCACCCTGTCCTTTATAGTAGAAGGAATGTTAACGTTATCGTTACACACTGAGGAGGTAGAGATTTACCAAGCTGGAAATTCAGAAACGCTACAGAAACATATGGCCAATGTGCTTTGTCTTTTTTTGAAGTTAAAGTTGCACAAGGAAGCGGATCCCTGTCGTGACACGACCGTCGGCTTGCTTCCGCCCTCAGCTTCGGATGCTCTGTAACCCAGCCGGGGTGCGACGGCTGCCCCTTCTCACATTCAAAATCATGGGCGTCCCTTAGAGAAACAAATTTTCGTGTTTTGACCATTTTTTGAAACCTATTCGAGATTTGATCCTAGTTTGAAATTTTTTCGAGATCTGACCCTTTTGCTACCGCCAGAGTACACGGCGGTAGGGTCTAACAACCTACCGCCAGGGACTTTGACGGTAGGAAACATCTCTACCGTCAAACAGGCTGGCGGTAGCCTGCACAACCCTACCGCCAAGGTGCTTGGCGGTAGGCACAAGCACGCATTGTGGTCAATACTTAGGAGGTTTTTGGCGGTAGGGCATGCAACCCTACCGCCAGGAACCTTGTCAGTAGGCTGTTATACCCTACCGCCAAGGTCCCTGGCGATAGCAAAAGGGTCAGATCTCGATTTTTTTTCAAACTAGGGTCAAATTTCGTATAGGTTTTAGAAAAGGGTCAAAACACAAAATTTTGCCCCATAGAGAGGCCTCAAAGTCAGTCGCGTCCATCGCTGTCGATAGGAGGCTGTCGATGTTTGTTAGTATGTACTCCCTCCGTTGCTAAATGTAAATCTTTTTACAGATTTCACTACAAACTACATACGGATGTATATAGACATATTTTAGAATGTAGATTCATTTATTTTACTTCGTATGTAGTCAATAGTGAAATATTTAAAAAAACTTACATTTAGAAACGGAGGGAGTACTTCCTAAAGTTACTATAAAATTGAGTTATCTATTTCGAAACGCAGGGAGTAGTTGTGTAAAGCTTTTGTAATGGGCCGCTGTTAGGCGTCATGCGGATGTAGGAAAAGAAAAATAACATCCACGTCCTGAACCATCGATATGGTCATATGGACATCTCTATGGAGGTCAACGCATCATAGACTTCTCTCCTTCTTTCGCAATCACAGAACGCCGCACACATAGCCTGGCATACGTAGCAAACTCCGGTGGCACCGTAGAACGCTGGCAGCACCAGCTCCTAGCAACTCCGGCAGGCTCGCAGCATGGCGGTGCCGTCAAAACTGCAGGAGCAGCCCGAGTCGTCGTTGCAAATCGTCGTCGCAGTTTCGCTGGAGTAGCCCGAGCTGGCAGAGCCGACTCATAGCATGACGGCCATGGCAGCACGGCGGCGCCGTCGCAGCAGTTCAACCGGCGTCGCAGCACCGAATTGCAGCATGACGGCCTCGCAGCATCGGATGCTTCCGGCTAGCAGCCGAGCAGCACCTGTGTTCCCACCGGCGAGTGGCCTCGCAACATCAGATGCTTCTGGCGAGCACCGGCGAGTGGCCACGCAGCACAGGATGATTCCGGCGAGCGGCGTCTCAACATCAGCTCGCAGGACGGCGACGCCATTACAACATTGGCTCGAAGCATGGCGTCGTCGTCGTAAAAGGTCACCGGTTGCGGCAACATCTACTTGAAGCACAGCGTCGGCGCAACACTGTTTCAAAGCATGCGCTGGTCATCGCAGAATCGGCTTGCAGCACGGCAACGGCGTCGTAGCACCGGCGTTGCTGCATCCGGTTCGTCGCTGACCTCCCGGAGCGCCGCCAGCATCTCGTCTGCAGGGACAAGAAAAAGAGATAAGAAAGAGAGGGGCACGTGGGTGGGCCTCACTAGAGAGTCGGCTGGAGATGCGGATGTAAACATCCGACTGTTTGAAAGCATTTTCCTTTGTAATGTGATGGTGGTAAAACCTGGAAGGTGCCCATGTGTTGGTGCTCTGTGGGTGAGTGGAGTGATGGTGAACTGCATCTGTTGCAACTATCAGTTCATGTAGTGGGTGTACTGAGCGTGTACCCAAGTACTGTAGCAGAGTGTGGGTTGTGTGCGTAGTATGGCTAAAGTGGTGTTGGTGTCTGTTAGAGCATCTCCATGGCCCCCAGCACGCGTTAAAAATCGGCCCCTGGAGCGCACCGGCGATAAACGACGCGCTGGGGGCATGATGCCCCTAGTCACGACGCCCACGTTTTTCTAAAAATATAAATTACGACACAAACACGACGCAAATTCAACCAAACTTCGGCGAGTTTGTTCATATTTAAAATATTTTACAAAAAGAGAAAAAAAGCTACTAGGTTGCTCCTCGCCGCCCGCCACCCTTGCAGATCTACATGCCGAGGAGGCTGTAGAACCGCGTGTAGTCGCCGCCATCGTCATCGTCGTCGCCTCCACCGCGGCCGCCGTCCCTGCTGCAACCCTTCCCCGGTTGGCGCGGAGTTGGACGGTCCGAGGGCGTCGTCGTCGTCGCTGTCGAGGACCACGATGCCGTGCTCGTCCTCGCGCCCACGTTTGCGGGCGGCTATCTCCTCCAGGGCCCGGCGCTGCTGGACCATCTCGTCGTGGAGGTAGTCGTCCCGCGCCCACTGCATGGCGTCCTCGTCGGAGATGCCGCGCCGGGCTATCTGCTCGTACTCCACGGGGAGGCCGGGCTCCAGCTTCGGCCTGACAAGGACGAGGCGTCCAGAGGCAGGGGCGGACGTCGATGCGGACGCTGGAACTGCGGGTGCGCGCGCTGACAGGCGTGTCCTGGGGCTCCGGCTTGACGGGGCGGAGGCAGGGAGAGTCGGTCGACCGACCTGACGAGGAGGAGGACGCCCCGGGGTCCATGTGCCTCGGCGTCCACTAGCTCCCACGGCGGCGAGAGAAGGACCGGGGGAGGGGTACTCCAGCCTCGGCGTGTTGCCGCCCTCGATGTACTCGAGGACGGCCTCCAGCGTGCGGCCGGGCACGCCCCACCATCGGCGCCGCCCCTCGGAGTTGAGCCTGCCAGAGGAAACGATGCCGTTGGCGGCCTCGAGCTGCTCGGCGTGGCGGCGGCGGAAGTATGGCTCCCAGAGCGGGCTGTCGGGGACGTAGCGTGGCCCCTTCCTCGCCGCCCGCGACAGGGAGGAGCGGATACGCGCGATCTCCGCGCGCCGCGCCGCCCTGGGCGATGTCGGCACCGGGACCCCGCCGGCGCTGATTCTCTAGGCCCCGGGCACCCGCATGTCCGGCGGGACCGGGTACTCGGCCTCGAAGAGGAGCCAAGCTTCGTACTCGTGAAGCTGGCGGCAGCCGAAGCCGTTCGCCGCCGCGCCGTCGTCTGGGAGGCGTTCGGCCATTGTTTGAGTTGGAGACGGCGAGAGGAGAGGGATGAAGGGCAGAAAGGTGGCGCCGACGGTGGAGACTTTGTGCGTGCCAACGGCGCGCAGGGGGTCGGCTTTATGTAGGCAGAGGCGCCGCGCGTACGCGTGGCATGCGAGGGGACGCGCGTCGTCTTGTTTTCACTGCGCCGCCCGTGAGGCATCAATGGCGGAGTCTGACCAGCACGGCAGCGCGCGGCAGCTTTGGCATTGATTCGCCGCGGGAAACGAGGCGATGAGGACAACGAAGCGGCGAGAAGCGAGACGAGTCGCTGGCAAGGAGGGCCTAGGGCTCTTTCACGCCAAAAACGATTCGCCCGGCGTTCTCGAGCGCCCCAGCATGCCGGGGTCGGGTTGGGTCCGCCGACGCTAATTTCGGCCCGAGCCAGCGAAAATTAGGCCCTTAGGGCGTGACTGGGCCGATTTTTTGGTACCCAAGCCATCGGGTCGCCTGACATCATCAGAGGAGATGCATGGCAGCTTCCATGTTCATATCTATAGCTTTCTGACCATTCACTGAAGTCGGATTTCCGATGTCAGAATCTGTAGTGTGCTTCAGGGCCCCCTAATCTTATGTCAAGGCATCTGGCTTAGCTGGTTCAGCTAGTTGCTCACTACCCAAGTTCTTGCCATCCATGCCTGCAATGATACACTACTAGATTTGAAAGAAACCTCCATGCCAAGACACCACACTATGCATGGCAATATCATGGGCCAATTCTTTTACCTTTTTAAGGGTATTTTGTAGACAAGATGCAAATAAAGTGCACTCAACTATCTATATTCCTGATTGTATGCAACAAAGGAAAGTGCAGGCCGGCAAAGTTGCTGCAGAGTTCATGGAATGATTATAACACCCATCCATGGCTCAGAGTATCACCGTTAAGAAATCTATCATTCATTGGCTTCCAGTTGCCCCCCCCCCCGCCCCCCCCCCCCCCCCCCAGTTCAGTCAGAAACAAAGTGGTCTCTTCTTTGCTTGGACGTGTGCAAAAATGGTCAAACATGACATTGCCAGAGATCTAATGTTATAATTTTCCTTTACATCTTTCACCACAACGAGCTGTTAACGCTATTTTAATAAAGAATGCACTGTTTATTTTTCTAGGCGGGCGAATCCGCTGGTTCTGAAAGAAAACCAGAGTCCTGACTAAGCAATAACAGCATAAACTGTATACAGCAGACAACACAACACCAAACAAAACCATACTTTCGCAGACTTCCACAATCCAAAGTCGACAATCACTCATTCCTTCATAAACTCATATTCATCCATCACCAGAATAATAAGATAAGAGACTCCCAATTCTGGGCTAATCTGTTAAACATTAAAGAGATCTTCTATAAATTTGTCAAAAAAGAATTGGGGAATGGGAAGAACACTAGGTTTTGGGAAGACACCTGGGTAGATGATAAACCATTGAGAGATGCTTATCCTAGATTATATGACATATGCTTTGACCACAATATTACTGTGGATGAAGCCATTCAAAAAGGGTGGCATGGTTTCAGATTCAGAAGAACACTGTATGGTGAGACTCTTGGGCTATGGAATTGCCTGAAGAAAAGATGTGAAGAAATACCTTTGCAGGGAGGGGCAGATAAAATTTCCTGGACTCTCATTGCTGACCACAAGTTTTCTATGGGGTCCCTATATAGGAAAATTATTACTCTAGGGGTGAAATTCCCACAGAAGTACTTATGGAAAATTAAGGTGCCTGCAAAGTTAAAAGTTTTTCTTTGGTTAGTTAACAAAAAAAGTATCTTGACTGGAGATGTTCTATTAAAAAGAGGATGAAAAGGAGGGAAGGATTGTGTTTTCTGTGGAAAAGATGAATCAATTGATCACCTTCTGTTTTCTTGCTCCGCAGCTTCTTTGCTGTGGAGTTTGGTTAGATGTGTGTGTGGTTTAAAAACTATCCCACTAAATCTAAAAGATTGCTTTGGAGAATGGATGAAAAAATTCAATAAAGAGGATAAGAAAATGGTTATGGTAGGGGTTTCTGCCCTGTTCTGGGCAATTTGGAAGAGAAGAAATGCGATTATATTTGAGAAAAAAAGGATAAATGATCCTTTATGCATCATCAAATTAATGTGGAGATGGTTGATTGATTGTTCTATTTTGCAGATAAAGGAGCCGTCAAAATAAATGCTGGAGCTGGGAGCAAGAGTGCTAGAACGGGCAGCAAGTGAGGTGTTCACAGACAGACAGGGGTGGAGGATCAACGTCGCTAGATTGGAGTGAAAGGAACTCTTGCTGCTGTGGCTCCGGCGCTGCTGTTAGTTCTAGTAGCCGTTAGGCTTCTTTTAGCTCCGCGTTTTTCTATTTCGTTATCTTGGTTGGTCCAGACTGGTCTGTTCCCCGGATGCTTTGGATGCTGGTTTCAGTGTGGATGTTGGCCGGCGATGGCCTTTTGTTTCGGTTCGAACCTGGTAGCTCTAGTTTCGTCTTAGGTTGGTATGTTGTTCGGAACTTTGTATGAATCGTGGTGGTTTTCAGTAATGAAAATCGGAAAGGGCAAGCCCTTCTTTGATAAAAAAAACCCAGAATAATAAGATGACAATGCTATCCATTGCAGCAGAATTTAGAAGATGGAAGCGCTACGGAAACATCGCCCGCAGAAAGAAAAACGCTACAAAAACATGGGTTGGTGTGCTTTGTTTCTAGAGCAAAAGTTGTGCCAAGGAAGCGGGATCTCACTTTTTTTTTTTGCAAAATAATTCTTGTATTACTCAATCAAGGTTACATCACGCTCGACAGCATCCAACGCATCCTTTGGTCCAAACCCTAGTCACACCATTGTTCTACCCTGAGTCCTATCAAAGTTTGCCAAAGCATGACTAGAGAAATTACAATTTCAATGTATATGAGTAATACAAGAGTTATGTTCCGACATGCTAGCTTTAATCTCCCGAATGAGCAAAAGTTGTGCCAAGGAAGCGGGATCTCACTATCACGACCATCCAATGACTTTCTTCCGTTGTCACCTTCGGATGCTTTGTTAGACTGTAAACCAACCCGGGGTGTCACCAAGGTTTTTTTTTCTTGATTCCAATTTTTTTTTTGATAGGGACCGGGAAACCCGGTTTCCGGAAAATCCTGGAATTTTCGGACTTTTTTCGTCTGAAATTTTCAAACAATTTTGAATTCTAAGATTTTATACCTCAATATAAAGTGTCTGCGCCTTGCTTTCACACAGCGATGTTCTCTTATATATCTCTACTCCTAATGTCTCAGTTGGTAGGTCACGTTCCGGATTTTATTTTCGTCCCACCTCACCCGGTCTTTTTTGGTACTTCTTTGGTACTTGCTCCCACCTCCCGCTCAGCCGAGACAGTTTATTTTCGTACTC
This sequence comes from Triticum urartu, assembly GCF_056163025.1. Classification (NCBI taxonomy): domain Eukaryota; kingdom Viridiplantae; phylum Streptophyta; class Magnoliopsida; order Poales; family Poaceae; genus Triticum; species Triticum urartu. The sequence goes on along the minus strand of NC_141873.1, from coordinate 503,653,056 downwards.
CCTCCCACCTCCCAGGTAGTTCCCTCCACGCAAAAAAAATCGAAACCAACCAATATCTACTCCTAATGTTTGGTAGTCTCCGTTCCGGGTTTTTTTTTCGTCCCACCTCCAATGGTTTTTTTTCATCGGCTTTTTTTCGTCGGTTTTGTTTCGTCACATCCCGCTCCCACACCTTCGTCCACCGGTTTTCAGAATCGCAAAGGAAAAAAGTTCTCTCTCCTCCCACCAGCGGCCTCGATCTGGGATCGCCAGGGCCGCCGCCGCCGCCGCGGATCCCACGGCGCCACCTCGCCACCGCTGGTCGCCATGGCGCGGTGTCACCCCGCCGCCACCTCAGCCAAGCGCCGCGCCACCCCTCCAAACCCTAGCCCACCCCCTCCGCCTGCCGACGGATCGCTTCCGCTCCTCCACGCGGCGAGCCGCGGCGACCTCCGCCTCTTCAAGAGTACGTGGGCGATTCCGGGTGGGTTTTGTTTGGATCTGGGAGGCACTGGCTCTCCCGTTTGTCGCGTCGCAGGGCTGGTGAGAGATCTGGATCAGGGCAGGGGCCGTCCCAGGGAGGTGGTGGAGGCGGCCAAGGACCAAGGTCTCGTGGCGCTGCACTTCGCTGCCCGGAAGGGAAGGCCACGGGTGTGTAGGTACCTGGTCGAGGAGCTAGGGGTCGATGTGGACGCCGTCGACGATGGAGGTGCGTGCCTCTGCCGTTTAATTTGCCTCTAAACTGTAAATGTGTCTGAACTGTACTCCTATATGGTTCGCGTTCAGAATTGGGCTATAGGAAACTATATGTTGACCAGCAATTTACAACCGTCATGCTATTTTGTGAATCAGATGCATATAGACATGTTTTAGTGTGTGTTTACTCATTTTAGTCCGCATGCATGTACTTCATACTGAAATATCCAAAACATCTTATATTTGTCAATTGACGGAGTAGAAAACAAAGTGTTATGTTATGACATATTTATGTATTAACTTTGTATATTCTGACATGCTCTGAGAGGAAACGTCTTCATTCTGATAGGCAACGCAATCCATCCATCCTCTCTAAGCTCCTGCTGAACTATGGAAATTTTAGTTTCAGTACTATAGTTATGTATGCTTGCTTGCTGATGTAGTGTGTGTGTGTGTGTGTGTGTGTGTGTGTGTGTGTTTCATGTGCTTGCTGCCACTGTGTGCTGCGCTGCGTCCCTCGCCTACTTCCGCCAGGCACCGGCACCCGGCGGTGCGCTCTCCGGGACTCTGCCACTTGAAGGGGCGAGGAGGAGCTACGGATGCTAGCGATTAACAACGTTGTGCAGAAGGCAAGCGCAGGTGAGGGGTCCCATCCTCATCCCCATCCCAGTTTCTGTTTATACTATTATATATTAGATTATATGATATGCATTAGTTGCTTCCTTTTGTAGCTGACATGCACATACACCATCGTTAGTATTACAATCCATTATGATAATTAACCTTTTTTAGTGATCCGTTCAAATTTTAATACTAAGTACCAACTTATATTCATAATATGTGGAATGTAGGACATACCATTGATACAATCCGACTGTACTCAAAATCGGCAGTGCATTGTTGTGATTTTGTAATTACCCCAAAGCAAAAATATTTTACTGTACAAAAATAACAAACAAACAAATAAATAAGAAAGATTCTATTTTTGCGACGTGCTACTGTATATGTTCTCTTTTCACAAATGGTGCTTTCATTTGGTCACTTATTATACATTTTTCTTTCCAACAAAGGGAGTATTGTACTACAATCTCAAACAATTTCTGCTCTCATTGGGAGTACATAATTCTGTTGTCATTGCATTTTGCAAGTGTTGGGTGTAATAAATGAATCGGTTGTTCACCATATCAAATTTTAAGATGAAAGTGTGTTTCTTTGTGACCTTCTTACATCAAAGACCGCATGGAGTTTGAAGTCAATTTAATGAATGTACATCTACCGAATTTTGCTCCACAAAAAAAAAGATGAAATCACTTTAATTGGAATGCGACGAAAACATACTCTACCGCTTCATTGGATCCAACGAGCGGCCAGACCTGAACTCAATCTGGCGCATCAGAACTGAGGGGAAATACAGTTTTTTCATATGGCTTCTTTCCCAAAACTGACGGCCAACTGCTGACAGACTTAAAGCTGCCTGCTCTCTGTGTGACCAAGTCATTGAAATTCAAGTCCACCTCTTCTGTCATTGCTACTTTACGATGGTTAATTCTCAATTGTATTATCTACCTGCAGGACACTATTTTGGATTGGCTTATATTTTTCGGGCAAAGTTGTTCGTTTTATTAACATGGCAAAGTTCAGACATTGATGCAAAACAAAGGTATGCCTTGATGCTCACAGGAAACAGAAACAGAGCTACATGAGATAATTTTCAAGAAGTGTCCACTTATAATATTGAAATATGTTTTCATCAGACTATTGTCAAGAATTGTTCAAATGAGACAGTAGCTGTTGGAACAATATCTACTTGCATGACACACTTTCAGGTAGCAGCTTTGATTCATCTATATTTAAATTTTCCATTCAGGTCATTTTCCACAGATATCCACTGTTGGTTTCTTTCTTTATTACTACTGTCAAGAAGTGTTCAAATGTGGCAGTAGGTGTTGTCAAAGAAGCATATCATTTTGTGATAACTCAATAACCACCAGCATTTAGTGCATGGATTTTTGTCTATCATTTTGTGTGAGATCAAGCTACATAAATTGACACCAGTTTTATAGGCGAAAATACACAACCATTTTTCTTGTTTTGCAGCACATTATGATTCGTTCTGAGGATGATCCCCTATAAGGAAGTTCCCAAGATGTATTGAAGTAGATTCTTTTCATTTGTTCATAATTGAATCCCAAACAGGACATTGTGATAATGGGTCTTCTCTTTGCTGGTTTTTGATAGGGCCTTGACAATTAAATTACGTTCATTTGTTTAGTTCTTCTCTGTAACTTAGGGAAACTACTGTTTTATTCAGCATTTTCGCTACACAATATCATGTTGACACATTCCAAAATTTTGGTTGCAGCGGCTTGAATTTTGATTCTGAATATCTGAGTCCCCAATATTGTCTGCCTAGGAACTATTCTCCTTAAGCAACCTAGAAACTTATTCTGTTGAGATATTTTTCGTTGATATTGAATTGTCGAATCGGAAATGTAGCATGCAAAACTTTAATGGTACTGCTGGGATATTTTTCGTTGACATTGAACAATCCAACTTCCTGTAACGCCTATATGAGGTATTTCCTGATTTTTACTTGCATTTCTTGCAGTCCGGTATGAAATATAGAGAAGAGAGGATCTTGTAGTGATTATTCAAAATTGTTCAAACTTTAGGTGTACAGGCTTGTGCTAATTGATTCTTCTATTTAGTCTGATAGCATTTTTTTTGCAAGTGTAAAATCTGGGGAGACATGAGGATGATTTCTTGGCAGTGGTTGCTGTGATATTTAGCAAGAAATATTGAAGTGAAGATGTATCCGTTTTTTGTGTCATAGGAGAACTTAATCTGAATGTCCGCTCTGCTAGGAAGTACTTAATCCGTTCTTGTAATTGTTGTTCTCCTGTAACAATCTGTGGGTATGGGCCTAATTCAATTGTTGGCTAAGCTAGGTTCTTCATGGATGCCAAGTTTAGTTGTTAATTAACTAGGGGCATGGTAACCTTCGTTGCTGTTAAGTAGAAGTGCAGTCATGTAGCTTTTAGTGCTGCTGGACAGGCTGGTCTGAACGTGCTAGATAGATTCAGTTAGAGGGGATTCTTTTGGTAGTGCTTTTAGAAAATGAACATGTCTATATGTGTCCAAGCAATTGAACTTGGGAGAGAGGTTAGTTCTGTAAAGAATATTCCTGTAGTTGCTTACACATGACGATTGCAACTGCTTCTGTACCATTGGATATCCTTTACTGCACATCACTGACATTGGTTCAGTTAAAACTGCACTAGCTGTCAGTTTGGGCAGCAAGCTTCTAGCTAAAAAATGAGTTAGTTATGCCTAAAATTTCGAGTTGGCCTCTATATATAAGTTGTAAAACAAGTTCCAAGGTTTCTCTAAAGTACTTTTTGTGTCGTTTGGATGCACGGTTTGGGAGCAACCACCAACTTAGTTTGTTTTCTACAAAGTTATTTTCTTGGGTGCAGTATTTTTCATATGGTAGATTAGGCCCTGTTAGAGATTGAATTGAAATGAAGTTAAAACATGAAAGTTTTGAAGGCTGTTCTATTGATACTGAAACACATGTCATTTGTTGTATTTCGTTTTGTATATTAAATCATATGAAAACATTAAAGAGGGTTCTATACTATGTTGGAGAAAATTTAATGATGCACATGGTTCGATGGATGAAGACTTACGTCATCAAATTGCTTCAACCTCGTGTGAAAATTTAATGTGATAAAGTAGATATGAGCTGGGGTCTTGTGTGTAAGAGTATGTGCGACGAGTCCATCGTTGTATTGATTGTGATATATGCTTCATTAAGCATAATATTAAGTGTTAAAACTTCAATTGTGTATATACTTAGTGATGCAAATTCAAGAATTAAGTGTCCAGGCATGTCATCATTGAAGTGCTGCTGGATATTGTGCTTATTTGTATTTACCAGCATTAACAGAATTACTAAGACTATTTCATTATTTCCTTCGTAGAAGACTGGATAGTGTCTACATCAATTGCACATCAATGCGGCCCAAAAATTAGTCAATTCGAGGTGGATTTCACTCGTTCTCAAGAAGCACACCATTCAAAAATCAATGTTTTTCCAGGATGTTAGGAATTTCTCATCGCACAAGGAAATATGTGAGGAGAATAACTATTTTCTACCATACATCTAGCATTTTTATATTTTGGTAGATTCTATATTGTTGGGTACAACCATGGGTACAGCTTGCAGAGGTAAAAATCCCAAGCACAAAGAGAAGGGTAATCTCCTTTTTTGCGTACTGTATGCCTTCCTACTTATTTATATTGCAATAATAATATCCTACAAGTATTCAGAATAAGAGCAATGTTTTTATGATTATCTAGAATTTTCATTACTGATGTTTGTTTATTGGACTATGTGTATGTATTCAGTCTTTCGCAAAACTCAGCCACAGCTATTATTCATGTTAGCTTTTTTTGAATGTTGTTATTAATGTTAGCTTTGGAACTTTAGGTTTTGCACTCAGATATTCTCCAGGAATTTCTCATCGCACAAGGAAATATGTGAGGAGAATCACTATTTTCTACCATATATCTAGCATTTTTCTATTCCGGTAGATTCTATATTGTTGGGTACAACCATGGGTACGACTTGCAGAGGTAAAAATCCCAAGCACCCTCATGCAAAGAGAAGGGGAATCTCCTTTTTTGTTGTATTGTATACCTTCTCTACTTATTTATATTGCAATAATAATATCCCTATAAGTATTCGGAATAAGAGCACTTTTTTATGATTATCTAGAATTTTCATTACTGATGTTTGTTTATTGGACCATGTGTATGTATTCAGTCATTCGCAAATACACATGTGATGTCAACTCAGCCACAACTATTATTCATGTTAGCTTTTTCTGAATGTTGTTATTCATGTTAGCTTTGGAACTTCATGTTTTGCACTCAGATATTCTTCACGGTAGTTCCTTGGCATCATTATGTTTTGCTGATCCAAAATTTACTATTCTCCATACTTTCATGTTTCATGTTGTTTCCAATATGGAAATCTAGAATTTTTACATCATGACATTGTGCAAAATGATTCACTTGCATGACAAATCACCTCTCATATTTGGTGAGTTGTTTCTGAAATCTGGAATCATTAAGCGTCCTTTTAGTCTTGTCCATATAAATTGCCAAATGATGCCAGCTCTGTTCGAGTGGTTTAAATTCTGAAGACTGAACTTTGTTTGCACCATGTGTACAAATCTCGATTTCACTAAAATGGGCTCCATGTGAATCTAAATAAAATGCTAAACTAAAACAATAGGCTAATTGAACTTGTGATTTTGGAAATCTTTTGGCCGAAGAAGCTTATGAAACAGTGTACTGTAAACTGGTTGGTTATTGAGAGGCCCTTTATCTGTTTCTGTCCCAGGAGCATGATAGAGGTGATTATGTGGTATTTGTGTTGTTCTTTACACTAACTAGATGCAAGTGACGTGTGTTAGTCTACTTTTCAGTTTCTTCCCCACCTTTATGTTGAAGGTATTGTTGATTAGTTGGCGAGGTTCATGGATAAGTTATACTTCTGTCACATTTGCGGTCTATCAGTATATGCCTTTTCCACTTAGTTGTTGGCTGGACCATATATTTATTGCATGATGTAAACGAATTTCTATGATTGTGATTTAGACAAAATAAATAGTACACTATAAGATGGTACCTCAAAAGGGTGTGATTCACCTTTAACTTCTTTATCCACTTGCGCTTTCAGCACCGCAAAGCTCATGCAAAGACCATGAGGAGTAGCACAGATGAACGGAACAGAAACAACAATGGTCATGCAGCTTCTTGTTCCCCATGATCGTAACACGGTAGAGGCGACAAACAGTGTAACTAATGGTGGAAGTGGTGGTGCAGGGGAGGATAGCAACCATACAATCCAGGAGCCCTGATCGCAAGCTGTGCTTCTGCCATGTTATCGGTGCTGGAGCGCCGTATGAGGCGTTATCTTGATCAGTGTGTCTTGCATGCCACCCATTGCCTTGAGTCCACTGTATATTAAGGCTATAATGTTTTGTTTATTCAGTGGATTCTTGACCGTCCTGTAGCTAATTCCATCCAGTAAGTAATACAGTTCGTCTAGGAAGTATTTTGGTTTGGTGTGTAGTTTTGGGCCTGCTGTGTTGCCCTATCTCTTTCTTGAAACTAGATCTGCCAGGCTACCTTCGGTCGTGATGGTTTGGCAGAGATGCAATATGTAAAATTACTGAGCTAAGTTGGGTTTGATAATGCGATCATAAAGAAGATGCAGAAGTCATTGTACATGTGTACAGTAGGCACACATTTGAATGTCCTTTAATCGCTATGTGTTACAATAGTGTGCAAGTACCGAGCCCTTTTCTGCTCAAAAGGAAAATACAATTTCCACCTTGAATGGGGTGCTCCTCATGGTCTTTGCACGAGCAGTTAACTATAAAAGGAAAAGGATCGACCCTCTTTTTAGAGAAAGGGTTGTTTGCTATGAGAAAAATATCTCATACTTTTATATATTTAAAAATATACACCCTAAGGTCCCTAACAAGTCATTTGTATGATAGACTGGACCAAAAATCATTGAGTTTTAACAAACAGAAGAGATGCATACAAATAATTATTCTTTATATATTTGTTGCCCATGTTAAAACAATGTGTGTTTGTGTAATTTTTTTTTGTAGAGTATAAGAGAGATGGAGATGTATTATGTCGATGCTAAAAAAGAATACACCAACAAAGGTGCTGAGGTGTTGAAAGCACTAAAAATTCATCAAGTTTTATATACAACAAAAGGCCCGTGGCAACGCACGGGCATTGTATTAGTTTTTTTAAAAAGGGAGTAAGTTGGCAAAACTAGGATTCGACCCTGTGACCACCCGGACCTAGGCAAGCAACGCACACCACCGTTTTAAAAGTAACCTCGTGTTCAAAAAGGCATACGGATTTTATTTGACATATGTTAGATGTATAAATTCAAAATTTTCAGGTGATATTTGAATTTTTCGCTGGGCAACAAAAGGGCCGGTTTTCGACCAGTTTTCGAAAATCTCGGCCGAGAAAAAAAACCTGGGTGTGACGGCTGCTCCTTCTCGCCTACAAAGTCGTGGCCATCTCGCACCTGGGCTTCAATGTTGGCAGAGTCCATCATCATCGGTGGGAGGCTGCCGATGTCGTCTTTTGCGCCTAAGTCTCTAGCTCGCATGTCATCAACGATAGAGGTGGCAACTTCATGAATATTCGTCGGACTCGCATTTCTGGTGTCAGAATCTAGAGTGTGCTTCAAGCCCCGGTAATCATCTGCCAACGCATATGGCTTACCTTGTTGAGCTTGTTGCCCACTGCCCAAGTTCTTCACATCCATGCCTGCAATGATCTGCTACTAGATATGAATACTCCAAGGCAAAATACCACACTATACATGGTAATACCATGCTTAAATTTTTCCCCATTTTAATGATAGTTAATCAAAACTTCAGAACCTTTGACAAAGATGGAAATAAATTCCTCCTCCTTGCTAAGCTATCTAGATTAAAGAGAAAGTGGAAGCAAAGGTACTGCAACTTCATTGTATGATTATAACACCGGATCAATAATTGATAGATCTCTTTTCATAGCAGGGCACAGTCAATAAATCTCATGTGTGTGAACCGATAAATTATCATAATTGTGACAAACCAAATAGCTGACAAATGACCATAACTACAACAAAACATGTCATTACCGTTTCTGATTGCTCTATATACTCCCTCCGTTCCGAATTACTTGTCGCAGGTATGGATGTATCTAGATGTATTTTAGTTCTAGATACATCCATTTCTGTGACGGGTAATTTAGAACGGAGGGAGTACCTGTTATGACCGACATATTAGGGGCTTAGCCCAGTTAGTTGTGGCCTAGTTTATTTTATCGTTGTTAGGAGCTTAGCCCAATTATCTTATTAGGAGGATTATATAAACCCGTGTAAGGACCCGTTTTGGGATTAAGTAAGGAGCAATCATATTTACTCGGCTTCCTTAGGGAGCCGGGAGACCTAACCCTAGCCACCGCCCCTGCTCTCTCTCTCTCTCTCTCTCTCTCTCTCTCTCTCTCTCACGCGCGCATGCAACGACGGCGCCCTAGCACCGGCGACCACGCCTTCCTCCACGCCATCCCTCCTTCCACCCCTACAACCTGAGACCATGCCCTGGTAGGGATCCAGTTCCCACCAATACCGCACCCGATAGATATTCCTAAATTTTAACGAGATATATCACAACCAATTTTAGTAGAACTACACATAAACATCATTCAACATTGTCGATTAATCATAATTGTAATGTGATATAACCAATTTTTTAATAACTACAGGATCCTTAAAATTAATATTCATAGCTACAATTAGATTACATGTAACACCGTGCTAGTTATCTAAATAAAATATATCAGTAAGATCAGTAGCTCTTATATCAAATGTACTGCTTAAGTTAAATTCTTGATCATACAGTTGTCCATAAAATACAATTTGAACATGACTGGGATAGGTAGCTCTTAGAACAACTATAACCATGGAGTTAAATAATTGGACAAACGTCAGTGAAGAGCCACATCAATAACACCCTGGCGCCATAAATACAATTTGCTAGTTATCTGAAGAAAACATGTCACTAGGATTGGTAGCTCTTGGATGAGCGATCAAGCGGGGCTTGGATCCCCCAAGGCACACGGTTGGCACGTCCCCACCCCCACCCCCGTGTCGCCAACCCTAGGCGACACAGGGGGCGATCGCGCTGCCGGCCCCAGGCCTCCTCCCCTCGTCTCCTCCCTCCTACCGCCACCTGAGGTCCCACCGGCGAAGCCTGGCTTGTGATGGCGGCGATGAAGCCTTCTCCCTCGCGCGGTGGTGGCGAGATCTCCTGGCAGCGGTGCATGGTACGGCGGAGACCCGGCGGTAAGGAGCGGCGGGATCACGGCGGCGACAGCGGAGGCGCCCCTTTGGCGGTGGCCGGGATTGCGGGTTTTGCCTTGCCTAGATGGGTTTGGGCGGGCCGGCGGTTCTGGTGTGCATCTACAGGCGAGCGTGGTGGGCCTGACGGCGCCAACTGTAGGCACCATGGTGGTGCTACGACCGGTCAGGCAGCGGCGGCCTGGATCCCTTTCGTCCAGTCCCCGAAGAAGATGGCGACAGTCTATGGACGAGATGCCGGAGGGAGGTTCTTCAAACAGGTCTGGGTGAAAACCTGCTCTCGGCTAGCTGCTAAGGTCGCAGTGCTGTCTGCGTCGTTCCCTTCTTGAAGACATCGTTGTGGAGAAGTTCAAGGCCACTCTCTGCTACCTTCGGGGGGAATCCTAGATCATCAGATCGGATGACGGCGGCGCTTTGGTGTCGTGTCCCCCATGGCGGCATCATTCTTGGTGGAGTGATGTTTCGTCTTACACATTGATGGCGATCTCGGTGGCGTGGCGCAGTGGAGACTCGGCTTCCGATGCACGGAGATGGGCTCACGTAGGAGGAGGACACTGTCTGACGTCATGGTGACGCTGATGGCAGAGAGGCTTGGCAAGGTCGGTGCGTTAGTATCTACTCTGAAGATGGATCGGTGGAAGACGGCAGCGACAACACATGAGAGTGCATCGGACCGGTTTGTGCCTCAAACCCGGTATATGGCTTGGTTGGGGCCTCTGGCTTTAGATGTTAGGCTTTGGTGTGATGTATGTTTGGTATTAGGCTCGGACTATCGGCATCCCTTCATCAAGTGGATAGGAGTAGCGACAGTTGTTGATAAGATGGTAGCTTCAGACTACCTGATGTACTACTTTGTAAGGTCCTTGTGCAGAATTAATAAAATAGCTGCATACATTGCCTAGATGCACTAGTAGAAAACAGGGCTTTGGTCACGGGGCAGTTTTCACATTAGTCCCGAACCGGGACTAACGTGAGCATTTATCCCGGTTCGTGCGGCTAAGGCATTAGTCCCGGTTCACCTGGGCCCTTTAGTCCCAGTTCGTGCCACGAACCGGGACTAAAGGGTGCGATGCCCATTAGTCCCGGTTGGTGGCACCAACCGGGACTAAAGGTTAGACCTTTAGTACCGGTTGGTGCCACCAATCGGTACTAATGGGTTTTGAGGCATTAGTACCGGTTCATGGCACGAACCGGTACTAAAGGTCCCATTTTCAAACTCTCCCCCCTGGACCGCCTTTTCAGTTTTAGAAAAAACAAAAGAAAATGATGGAAATGTCAAAAAAAATAAGTTTCCCATGTGATATGTGGTCTACTTGTTGGGAAAATTTACAAATATGAATTTTGACTTTATTTGCAAAATCTCTCTGGAATTTGTAAAATGGGCATAACTTTTGCATATGAACTCGGATTAAAAAAAATTTATATGAAAAATCATCTACTCGAAAAGTTACATCCGAATTTAACAGGGGGAACCCTGTTAAACATTTTCAAAATCCTCAAAAACCTAACAGAAAAAAGTTACGGGGCTTTTAAGATCTAGAGTGGAAAAAATCGAAAAAATTATTAGTCAAATCTGGTCAAACTGTCGTCAAACAATGGTCAAACTAATTATTCTAGAATATTAGTGTTACTAAATAATTATTTCAGTTATTTTGAATTTTGGTCAAATCTGGTCAAACTGTGGTCAAACTAATTATTCAAGAAATATTAGTGTTACTAAATAATTATTGTTTTTTAAAACAATAATTTCAAACTCAAACAGTGAAATGTGTCACTTCATGCTCAAGCAAAATTCATGAAGGTTAATAGGATTGACATCTTACTATTGTCAGGAAAACAACAAGTGCAAACTTGGAAACGAGAGAGAATAAAACCCGGAAGTTAAGCGTGCTCAGGCTGGGGGAGTGGGAGGATGGGTGACCGTTCGAGAAGTTAGATGATTAGGAATGATGAGGGGTGATTAGAGGATAAATTGAGCAGTGATGAGGGGTGGTGATTACACATTAGAGGTTAAAATAATTCAAAAATTTGAAAAATTAAAAAAATAAAAAAAAGTTAAATTTTTTTTTCAAAAAAAATCATAAAATTTCCTTTAGTCCCGGTTGGTGTTACCAACCGGGACTAAAGGTGGAGCTCCACGTGGCCGCGCCCTTTAGTCCCGGTTCGTGTAAGAACCGGGACTAAAGGGGAGAGGCATTAGTACCGGCCCTTTAGTCCCGGTTCGAAAACCAGGACTAAAGGGGCCTTACCAACCGAGACAAAAGCTCCTTTTTCTACTAGTGATGCAGAGGCTGGGGTAACCCACCTTTTCTAAAAAAAAGGATTGATAGCTCTTATATTAGAAAAATGTACTCATGGAGTTAAATAATTGGACAGATGGCTGGTAAGTCAGTAAAATCAGAAATATTTGGGCCATAAATACTATCTCGAATCTCTCCTTTGCACCAACATATATAATAGAAGTTGAAAACTCAAAGTTGCACAACAAAAATCTAAGGTTCGACATCTTTTTGTTGCTCCACCAGGTGGATAGAAAAGTCGAGCTAGCTTGGTCCACTGGGACGATGATCAGTGCTATGCATGGGATGCACCAGGAACACGAATTGAAGTTGAGAATGTGTACATGAGCCTATGAAGCTGTGTTACTCCACATGAGATTTTTCATAGAGATTCATCTGCTACACACATGGCAATTCCAATGTTTTTTATTCCTCCAACGAACTGTGACGGCGCTGTTGCTCATATTCACATTGATTCAAGCAATGTGGCGTCTGTGCGAAGGCGTTGGACGTGCCTGCCATCTCTCGAGGGTCTGTTCGGTGCAATGCACTTCATATTTAAAATCCCCCGAAATACCCTCCTGAATTTGGGGTGTTACTAGAGTAACAGAACTCAGAGCATTGACATCGCGAGCAACATCGTAAAGTTATTAGTTTAATAAAGGATTGCACAGTTTCTTTATTGATTTCCTGGTTCCGAAAGAAAGGCAAAGTCCTGACCAAGCGACAACATCATAAACTGGAAACGCAGGCAGCCCAACACCAAATAAAATCATAATTTGGCAGTCCTCCACAATCCAACGCAAAGAAAACTGAAAACCACTCATGCAATTCAGTGAAACTCATATTCATCAGCACTGCGTAACAGGAACGTTAACGTTACTGTTACCCACTGAGGATGCAGAGATTTAAGAAGCTGGAAATTCAGAAACGCTACAGAAACATATGGCAACGTGATTTGTGTTTTTTGAAGCTAATATAAAGTTGCACAAGGAGGTGGATCACTGTCGCGGCACGTCTGATGGCTTGCTTCCACTTTCAGCATCGGATGCCCTCTAACCCAGCCCGGGGCGTGACGGCTGCTCCTTCTCGCCTTCAAAGCCAGTCGCGTCCATCACCGCGGTAGGAGCTTGCTGATGTCGTCTTTGACGCCGAAGCCGCTCATATGGCATCATCAACGGATAAGGCAGCTTCGATGTTAATATCTTTGTAAGACAATGATTTGGGGGGAACCAGCTCAACCCTTTAGGGATGGCTTATCTCATATATATAATGGGTATGTTACAATAAGTACAATATACGTACACAAATATAGAAGCTATACATAGTCTAACACCCTCCCTCAATCTTAGCCACTTTCTAAAGAACTGAGAAGGGTAAGATTGCGCCTACAAGCCTCGAACTGTGGTAAAGGCAAAGGCTTAGTGAAGATGTCTGCAAGTTGATCTTTGAAAGAGATGAACTTGATCTGAAGTTGCTTCTGTGACACACGTTCCCGTACAAAGTAATAGTCCACTTCAATGTGTTTCGTTCGGGTATGAAATACCGGATTTGTGGAAAGGTATGTAGCACCGATGTTATCACACCAAAGGATAGGAGGCTGCGGTTGAGACATACCCAACTCCTGAAGCAAAGATTGCACCCAAATAATCTCTGCAGTAGCATTAGCCACAGCCTTATACTCAGCTTCAGTACTACTACGTGATACAGTAGCCTGTTTGCGAGCACTCCAGGCGATCAAGTTAGAGCCAAAGAACACAGCATAGCCCCCCGTGGATCGCCTGTCATCCGGGCTGCCAGCCCAGTCCGCATCAGAGTAGGCCGAAAGAATCCGAGAGGAAGTCGGCCGAATATGCATCCCAAAAGACACTGTGAATTGGACATAACGCAGGATGCGCTTAACAGCAGCCTAATGAGTGTCGCGGGGAGCCTAAAGATACTGACAAACCCTGTTGACATCATAAGAAATATCTGGCATCGTGATCGTCAAGTACTGAAGCCCACCAACAATACTCCTGTACTCTGTGGCATCCGCAGAAGACAGAAGCGCACCATCAACAGCAGTGAGCTTTTCGGTAGATGACATGGGTGTGGTAGTCGGTTTGCACTTAAGCATCCCAGCTCACTGCAATAAATCTAAGGAGTACTTCTTTTGTGTCATAACAAGACCATCTGCACGAGAGGTAACCTCAACTCCAAGAAAGTAGTGAAGCTTCCCAAGATCTTTGACAGCAAAAGCAGCAACAAGAGAGCGAACAAGAGCATCAGCAGCATACCGAGAGGAACTGACAAGAATAATATCATCCACATAGACCAAAAGATACATAGTGACTTCGGGCTTCTGTAGAAGAAATAATGAGGAGTCAGCAGTGGACGACACAAACCCATGAGCACGAAGAGCGGAGGCAAGACAAGCATGCCAGGCACGAGGAGCTTGCTTCAGACCATAGAGCGCTTTGGTGAGACGGCAGATGTGATCAGGACGATCAGGATCAGAGAAACCAGGCGGCTGTCGCATATAAACCTCTTCCTCCAAGAAACCATGAAGAAAGGCATTCTGCACATCAAGTTGACGAAGAGACCAACCGCGAGTGACAGCAAGAGAAAGAAGAAGCCGAATGATGGTAGGCTTGACAACGGGACTGAAGGTGTCCTCGTAATCAAGACCATAGCGCTGCCGAAATCCTCTGGCAACAAGGCGCGCTTTATAACGCTCAATAGATCCATCCGAGTGCTTCTTCACTTTGAACACCCACTTGCAGTCAATAACATTAACCCGTGGTGGGGGAGGAACAAGAGTCCATGTCTCGTTACGAAGAAGAGCATGATACTCCTGCTCCATAGCCTCTCGCCAATGAGGAACACGCATGGCAGCCTGATATGAGCGGGGCTCTGAAGACGGATCCGCAACAGCAGCAGCCAGACATGCTGCCAACCAAGCAACAGTACCATCCGTACGTTCCTTTGGTCGAAAAATACCACTGCGACTGCGTGTATGTGGACGTAACACAAGAGCCGTCGAGGAAGCAGCCGGCGAGGGGCTGGGCGACGAGGAGCCAGACGATGAAACCAGATCCTCCATCGTGGCAGACGGCTCGGTGGATCCAGAACCCGCCAGTGGGCTATCCAACAGAGCCGCGGGCGAGGCCGGTGGAGCGGACGGAGCCACGGGCGATGCCGGTGTAGCAGGCCGAGCTGCAGGCGAGGCCGGGGTAGCGGGCTGATCCGCTGGAGACGCGGGCGATGCCTGTTGGGGAAAGTTGCAGAAAACAAAAATTTTCCTACGGTTTCACCAAGATCCATCTATGAGTTCATCTAGCAACGAGTGATCGGATTGCATCTACATACCTTTGCAGATCACGCGCGGAAGCGTTCAAAGAACGGGGATGAGGAAGTCGTACTCGACGTGATCCAAATCAACGGAGATCCTAGCGCCGAATGGACGGCACCTCTGTGTTCAACACACGTACGGTCAGCGTGATGTCTCCTCCTTCTTGATCCAGTAAGGGGGGGAGGAGAGGTTGATGAAGATCCAGCAGCACGACGGTGTGGTGGTGGATGCAGGGCGTCACCGCAGCAGGGCTTTGCCGTTATACTGCGAGAGGGAGAGGTGTAGCAGGGGAGAGGGATGCGCCAAGACTCAAGGGTGCGGCTGCCCCTCCCTCCCCCCTTTATATAGGCCCCCTAGGGGGGCGCCGGCCCTAGGAGATGGGATCTCCTAGGGGGGGGCCAAGGGGTGGAGTGCCCCCCAAGCCAGGTGGGGCGCCCCCACCCTAGGGTTCCCAACCCTAGGCGCATGGGGTGGGCCAAGGGGGGCGCACCAGCCCACTATGGGCTGGTTCCCTCCCCACTTTGGCCCATGGGGCCCTCCGGGATGAGTGGCCCCACCCGGTGGACCCCCGGGACCCTTCCGGTGGTCCCGGTACAATACCGGTGACCCCCGAAACTTTCCCCATGGCCGAAACTGCACTTCCTATATATAATTCTTCACCTCTGGACCATTCCGGAACTCCTCGTGACGTCCAGGATCTCATCCGGGACTCCAAACAACTTTCGGGTTACTGCATATTCATATCTCTACAACCCTAGCATCACCAAACCTTAAGTGTGTAGACCCTACGGGTTCGGGAGACATGTAGACATGACCGAGACGGCTCTCCGGTCAATAACCAACAGCGGGATCTGGATACCCATGTTGGCTCCCACATGCTCCTCGATGATCTCATCGGATGAACCACGATGTCGAGGATTCAAGCAACCCCGTATACAATTCCCTTTGTCAATCGGTACGTTACTTGCCCGAGATTCGATCGTCGGTATCCCAATACCTCGTTCAATCTTGTTACCGGCAAGTTACTTTACTCGTACCATAATACATGATCCCGTGACCAGACACTTGGTCACTTTGAGCTCATTATGATGATGCATTACCGAGTGGGCCCAGAGATACCTCTTCGTCATACGGAGTGACAAATCCCAGTCTTGATCCGTGTCAACCCAACAGACACTTCGGAGATACCCGTAGTATACCTTTATAGTCACCCAGTTACGTTGTGACGTTTGGTACACCCAGAGCACTCCTACGGTATCCGGGAGTTACACGATCTCATGGTCTAAGGAAAAGATACTTGACATTGGAAAAACTCTAGCAAACGAACTATACGATCTTGTGCTATGTTTAGGATTGGGTCTTGTCCATCACATCATTCTCCTAATGATGTGATCCCATAATCAATGACATCCCCATGTCCATAGCCAGGAAACCATGACTATCTGTTGATCAACGAGCTAGTCAACTAGAGGCTCACTAGGGACACATTGTGGTCTATGTATTCACACATGTATTACGATTTCCAAATAATATAATTAAAGCATGAATAATAGACAATTATCATGAACAAGGAAATATAATAATCATTTTATTATTGCCTCTAGGGCATATTTCCAACAGTCTCCCACTTGCACTAGAGTCAATCATCTAGTTACATTGTGATGAATCGAACACCCATGGAATTCTGGTGTTGATCATGTTTTGCTCTAGGGAGAGGTTTAGTCAACGGATCTGCTACATTCAGGTCCGTATGTACTTTACAAATCTCTATGTCTCCATTTTGAACACTTTCACGAATGGAGTTGAAGCGACGCTTGATATGCCGGTCTTCCTGTGAAACCTGGGCTCCTTGGCAAGGGCAATAGCTCCAGTGTTGTCACAGAAGAGAGTCATCGAGCCCAACGCATTGGGTATGACTCCTAGGTCGGTAATGAACTCCTTCACCCAGACTGCTTCGTGTGCTGCCTCCGAGGCTGCCATGTACTCCGCTTCACATGTAGATCCTGCCACAACGCTTTGCTTGCAACTGCACCAGCTTACTGCCCCACCATTTAAAATATACACATATCCGGTTTGTGACTTAGAGTCATCCAGATCTGTGTCGAAGCTAGCGTCGACGTAACCCTTTACGACGAGCTCTTCGTCACCTCCATAAACGAGAAATGTTTCCTTAGTCCTTTTCAGGTACTTCAGGATATTCTTGACCGCTGTCCAGTGTTCCTTGCCGGGATTACTTTGGTACCTACCTACCAAACTTACGGCAAGGTTTACATCAGGTCTGGTACACAGCATGGCATACATAATAGAACCTATGGCTGAGGCATAGGGGATGACACTCATCTCTTCTATATCTTCTGCCGTGGTCGGACATTGAGCTGAGCTCAATTTCACACCTTGCAACACAGGCAAGAACCCCTTCTTAGACTGTCCATATTGAACTTCTTCAATATCTTATCAAGGTATGTGCTTTGTGAAAGACCTATGAGGCGTCTTGATCTATCTCTATAGATCTTGATGCCTAATATATAAGCAGCTTCTCCAAGGTCCTTCATTGAAAAACTCATTCAAGCAGGCCTTAATGCTGTCCAAAAGCTCTATATCATTTCCCATCAAAAGTATGTCATCTACATATAATATGAGAAATGCCACAGAGATCCCACTCACTTTCTTGTAAACGCAGGCTTCTCCATAAGTCTGCATAAACCCAAACGCTTTGGTCATCTCATCAAAGCGAATGCTCCAACTCCGAGATGCTTGCACCAGCCCATAAATCGAGCGTTGGAGCTTGCACACCTTGTCAGCATTCTTAGGATCGACAAAACCTTCTGGCTGCATCATATATAGTTCTTCCTTAAGATAACCGTTAAGGAATGCCGTTTTGACGTCCATTTGCCATATCTCATAATCATAGTATGCGGCAATTGCTAACATGATTCGGACGGACTTCAGCTTTGCCACGGGAGAGAATGTCTCATCGTAGTCAACCCCTTGAACTTGTCGATAACCCTTAGCGACAAGCTTAGCTTTATAGATGGTCACATTACCATCCGCGTCTATCTTCTTCTTAAAGATCCATTTATTTTCTATGGCTCGCCGATCATCGGGCAAGTCAGTCAAAGTCCATACTTCATTTTCATACATGGATCATATCTCGGATTTCATGGCTTCCAGCCATTTGTCGGAATCCGGGACCGCCATCGCTTCTTCATAGTTCGAAGGTTCACCGTTGTCTAACAACATGATTTCAAAACAGGGTTGCCGTACCACTCTGGTGCGGAACGTGTCCTTGTGGACCTTCGAAGTTCAGTAGGAGCTTGATCAGAAGTATCTTGATCATCATCATTAACTTCCTCTCTAATTGGTGCAGGCACCACAGGAACATTTTCCTGAGTTGCACCACTTTCCGGTTCAAGAGGTAATACTTCATCAAGTTCTACTTTCCTCCCACTTACTTCTTTCGAGAGAAACTCCTTCTCCAGAAAGGATCCATTCTTGGCAACAAAGATCTTACCTTCGGATCTGAGGTAGAAGGTATACCCAATAGTTTCTTTAGGGTATCCTATGAAGACGCATTTTTCCGACTTGGGTTCGAGCTTTTCAGGTTGAAGTTTCTTGACATAAGCATCGCATCCCCAAACTTTTAGAAACGACAGCTTAGGCTTCTTCCCAAACCATAATTCATACGGTGTCGTCTAAACGGATTTCGACGGAGCCCTATTTAAAGTGAATGCGGCAGTCTCTAAAGCATAGTCCCAAAATGACAGTGGTGAATCGGTAAGAGACATCATGGATCGCACCATATCCAATAGAGTGCGATTACGACGTTCGGACACACCATTACGCTGAGGTGTTCCAGGCGGCGTGAGTTGTGAAACTATTCCACATTTTCTTAAGTGTGTGCCAAATTCGTGACTCAAGTATTCTCCTCCACGATCTGATCGCAAAAACTTGATTTTTCTGTCACGTTGATTCTCAACCTCACTCTGAAATTCCTTGAACTTTTCAAAGGTTTCAGACTTGTGTTTCATTAAGTAGACATACCCATATCTACTCAAGTCATCAGTGAGGGTGAGAACATAACGATAGCCACCACGAGCCTCAACACTCATTGGACCGCACACATCAGTATGTATGATTTCCAATAGGTTGGTTGTTCGCTCCATTGTTCCTGAGAACGGAGTCTTGGTCATCTTACCCATGAGGCATGGTTCGCACGTGTCAAATGATTCATAATCAAGAGACTCTAAAAGTCCATCTGCATGGAGCTTCTTCATGCGTTTGACACCTATGTGACCAAGGCGGCAGTGCCACAAGTATGTGGGACTATCATTATCAACCTTACATCTTTTGGTATTCACACTATGAATATGTGTAGCATTACGCTCGAGATTCATTAAGAATAAACCATTCACCATAGGAGCATGACCATAAAACATATCTCTCATATAAATAGAATAACCATTATTCTCGGATTTAAATGAGTAGCCATCTCGAATTAAACGAGATCCCGATACAATGTTCATGCTCAAAGATGGTACTAAATAACAATTATTGAGGTTTAAAACTAATCCCGTGGGTAAATGTAGAGGTAGCGTGCCGACGGCGATCACACCGACCTTAGAACCATTCCCGACGCGCATCGTCACCTCGTTCTTCGCCAGTCTCCGTTTATTCCGCAGCTCCTGCTTTGAGTTACAAATGTGAGCAACTGCACCGGTATCAAATACCCAGGAGCTACTACGAGTACTGGTAAGGTACACATCAATTACATGTATATCACATATACATTTCGTTTTGCCGGCCTTCTTGTCCGCTAAGTATTTGGGGCAGTTCCGCTTCCAGTGACCACTTCCCTTGCAATAAAAACACTCAGTCTCGGGCTTGGGTCCATTCTTTGGCTTCTTCCCGGTAGCTTGCTTACCGGGCGTGGCAACTCCCTTGCCGTCCTTCTTAAAGTTCTTCTTACCCTTGCCTTTCTTGAACTTAGTGGTTTTATTCACCATCAACACTTGATGTTCCTTTTTGACTTCTACCTATGCTGATTTCAGCATTGCAAATACTTCAGGAATGGTCTTTTCCATCCCCTACATATTGAAGTTCATCACAAAGCTCTTGTAGCTCGGTGGAAGCGACTGAAGGATTCTGTCAATGACCGCGTCATCCGGGAGATTAACTCCCAGCTGAGTTAAGCGGTTATGTAATCCAGACATAGTGAGTATGTGCTCACTGACAGAACTATTTTCCTCCATCTTACAGCTGAAGAACTTGTCGGAGACTTCATATCTCTCGACCCGGGCATGAGCTTGGAAAACCATTTTCAGCTCTTCGAACATCTCATATGCTCCGTGTCGCTCAAAACGCTTTTGGAGCCCCGGTTCTAAGCTGTAAAACATGCCACACTAAACGAGGGAGTAATCATCAACACGTGTCTGCCAAGCGTTCATAACATCTTGGTTCTGTGGGACGGGTGCGTAACCTAGAGGTGCTTGTAGGACATATTCTTTCTTGGCAGCTATGAGGATGATCCTCAGGTTCCGGACCCAGTCCGTATAATTGCTGCCATCGTCTTTCAGCTTGGTTTTCTCTAGGAACGCATTGAAGTTGAGGACAACGTTGGCCATTTGATCTACAAGACATATTGTAAAGATTTTAGACTAAGTTCATGATAATTAAGTTCATCTAATCAAATTATATAATGAACTCGCACTCAGATAGACATCCCTCCAGTCATCTAAGTATAACATGATCCGAGTTAACTAGGCTGTGTCCGATCATCACGTGAGACGGACTAGTCAACATCGGTGAACATCTTCATGTTGATCGTATCTTCTATACGACTCATGCTCGACCTTTCGGTCTACTGTGTTCCGAGGCCATGTCTGTACATGCTAGGCTCGTCAAGTCAACCTAAGTGTTTGCATGTGTAAATCTGTCTTACACCCGTTGTATGTGAACGTTGGAATCTATCACACCCGATCATCACGTGGTGCTTCGAAACAACGAACTGTCGCAACGGTGCACAGTTAGGGGGGAACACTTTCTTGAAATTATTATGAGGGATCATCTTATTTACTACCGTCGTTCTAAGTGAACAAGATGCAAAAACATGATAAACATCACATGCAATCAAATAATAATAGTGACATGATATGGCCAATATCACATAGCTCCTTTGATCTCCATCTTGGGGCTCCATGATCATCTTGTCACCGGCATGACACCATGATCTCCATCATCATGATCTCCATCATCGTGTCTCCATGAAGTTGCTCGCCAACTATTACTTCTACTACTAAGGCTAACATGTTTAGCAATAAAGTAAAGTAATTTACATGGCGTTTCTCAATGACACGCAGGTCATACAAAAAATAAAGACAACTCCTATGGCTCCTGCCGGTTGTCATACTCATCGACATGCAAGTCGTGATTCCTATTACAAGAACATGATCTCATACATCACATATATATCATTCATCATTCATCACAACTTTGGCCATATCACATCACAAAGCACTTGCTGCAAAAACAAGTTAGACGTCCTCTAATTGTTGTTGCAAGTTTTACGTGGCTGCAATAGGGTTCTAGCAAGAACGTTTTCTTACCTACATAAAAGCCACAACGTGATTTGTCAACTTCTATTTACCCTTCATAAGGACCCTTTTCATCGAATCCGCTCCAACTAAAGTGGGAGAGACAGACACCCGCTAGCCACCTTATGCAACTAGTGCATGTCAGTCGGTGGAACCAGTCTCACATAAGCGTACGTGTAAGGTCGGTCTGGGCCGCTTCATCCCACAATACCACTAAAGCAAAATAAGACTAGTAGCGGCAAGAAAGTTGACAACATCTACGCCCACAACAAATTGTGTTCTACTCGTGCAAAGAGAACTACGCATAAACCTGGCTCATGATGCCACTGTTGGGGAACGATGCAGAAAACAAAAATTTTCCTACGGTTTCACCAAGATCCATCTATGAGTTCATCTAGCAACGAGTGATCGGATTGCATCTACATACCTTTGTAGATCACGCACGGAAGCGTTCAAAGAACGGGGATGAGGAAGTCGTACTCGACGGGATCCAAATCACCGGAGATCCTAGCGCCGAATGGACGGCACCTCTGTGTTCAACACACGTACGGTCAGCGTGACGTCTCCTCCTTCTTGATCCAGCAAGGGGGGAGGAGAGGTTGATGAGGATCCAGCAGCACGACGGTGTGGTGGTGGATGCAGGGCGTCACCGCAGCAGGGCTTCGCCGTTATACTGCGAGAGGGAGAGGTGTAGCAGGGGAGAGGGAGGCGCCAAGACTCAAGGGTGCGGCTGCCCCCTCCCTCCCCCCTTTATATAGGCCCCCTAGGAGAGGGGGGCGCCGGCCCTAGGAGATGGGATCTCCTAGGGGGGGGGGGGCGGCCAAGGGGTGGAGTGCCCCCCAAGCCAGGTGGGGCGCCCCCCCACCCTAGGGTTCCCAACCCTAGGCGCATGGGGTGGGCCAAGGGGGGGCGCACCAGCCCACTATGGGATGGTTCCCTCCCCACTTTGGCCCATGGGGCCCTCCGGGATGAGTGGCCCCACCCGGTGGACCCCCGGGACCCTTCCGGTGGTCCCGGTACAATACCGGTGACCCCCGAAACTTTCCCGATGGCCGAAACTGCACTTCCTATATATAATTCTTCACCTCCGGACCATTCCGGAACTCCTCGTGACGTCCAGGATCTCATCCGGGACTCCGAACAACTTTCGGGTTACTGCATATTCATATCTCTACAACCCTAGCGTCACCGAACCTTAAGTGTGTAGACCCTACGGGTTCGGGAGACATGTAGACATGACCGAGACGGCTCTCCGGTCAGTAACCAACAGCGGGATCTGGATACCCATGTTGGTTCCCACATGCTCCTCGATGATCTCATCGGATGAACCACGATGTCGAGGATTCAAGCAACCCCGTATACAATTCCCTTTATCAATCGGTACGTTACTTGCCCGAGATTCGATCGTCGGTATCCCAATACCTTGTTCAATCTCGTTACCGGCAAGTCAGTTTACTCGTACTGTAATGCATGATCCCGTGACCAGACACTTGGTCACTTTGAGCTCATTATGATGATGCATTACCGAGTGGGCCCAGAGATACCTCTCCATCATACGGAGTGACAAATCCTAGTCTTGATCCGTGTCAACCCAACAGACACTTTCGGAGATACCTGTAGTATACCTTTATAGTCACCCAGTTACGTTGTGACGTTTGGTACACCCAGAGCACTCCTACGGTATCCGGGAGTTACACGATCTCATGGTCTAAGGAAAAGATACTTGACATTGGAAAAACTCTAGCAAACGAACTATACGATCTTGGCTATGTTTAGGATTGGGTCTTGTCCATCACATCATTCTCCTAATGATGTGATCCCGTTATCAATGACATCCCCATGTCCATAGCCAGGAAACCATGACTATCTGTTGATCAACGAGCTAGTCAACTAGAGGCTCACTAGGGACACATTGTGGTCTATGTATTCACACATGTATTACGATTTCCGAATAATACAATTAAAGCATGAATAATAGACTCATGAACAAGGAAATATAATAATCATTTTATTATTGCCTCTAGGGCATATTTCCAACAAGGCCGGCGTAGCGGGCCGAGTCACGGGAGACGCAGGCGTCCCGGGCCGATCAGAGGACGAGGCCAGTGCCTCAGGTGCATCCACCGAGCGTGCATGGGCACACGGATCGAGGCCATGCAACGTCGCGGTGTGATCGACGTGCACAACAGAGGGCGGGGGCGATGATGATGGGGAGTCCTCCAAAAGCTCCAAGCGAGCCCCACGTCTGGTTCCTGCACCATGGTTAGGCAATAACACAGGAGAGTATGCAACATCATCAAATTGGTCAGAGGCAAGAGAGGATGAATGCATGGACGGAGGAGCATCTGTGGACACAGGTAGATTGGCAAACGGAAAGACACGCTCATCAAACACTACATCCCGAGAAATGCAAACACGATTAGTGGGAACATGAAGACATTTGTAACCTTTATGAAGGGAACTATAGCCAAGAAAGACACACTTTTTGGACCGAAATTCCAGCTTGCGTTTATTATAGGGTCGAAGATGCGGCCAGCAAGCACACCCAAATACTTTAAAGAAAGTATAATCGGGTTGTTCATTAAGGAGAAGTTCAAGGGGAGTCTTCATGTTGAGAACACGTGTGGGAGTACGGTTGATAAGAAAGCAAGCAGTGGTAAAAGCATCACTCCAAAACCGGAAAGGAACCGATGCATGGGCCAAAAGAGTGAGACCAGTCTCAACAGTATGACGATGCTTACGTTCGACGGAACCATTCTGCTGATGAGTATGTGGACATGCTAAACGATGAGCAATCCCAAGCGACTGGAAGAAGGAGTTGAGGTTGTGATACTCCCCACCCCAGTCCGACTGAACATGAACAATTTTATGCTTGAGAAGACGTTCAACATGTTTTTGAAACTGAACGACAATATCAAACACATCAGATTTACGCTTAATAAGATAGAGCCAAGTAAAACGACTATAAGCATCCACGAAACTAATATAATAGTTATGACCACTAACAGAAGTTTGGGCAGGGCCCCATACATCCGAAAAAACAAGTTCTAAAGGGTGTTTCACCTCACGGCTGGACTCCGAAAAAGGAAGTTGATGACTCTTCCCCTGCTGACAAGCATCACACACTGCTACATCATTATTGCTAGAGACACTAGGAAGCTCATGACGACGCAAAACATGATGAATGATAGGTGTGGCAGGATGACCAAGACGAGCATGCTACTGTGACGACGAGACGCGAACTCCACTGAAAACCTAAGAGACTCCAGGATGCTCCAGACGGTAAAGGCCCTGGTAGAGACGCCCACTAAGCAGAACGGCCCTCGTGCCCTGATCCTTAATAAAAAGATCAAACGGGTGAAATTCACAAAACACATTATTGTCATAAGTGAGTTTAGGAACTGAAAGGAGATTACGCGTCATAGATGGTACTCTAAGAACATCACGAAGCTGAAGCCTCCTAGTGGCATGACTAGTGAGAAGGGATGCTTGACCAATATGGGAGATGTGCATACCTGCTCCGTTGGCGGTGTGGATCTTATCGGAACCATGATAGGGCTCGCGAGGATGAAGCTTCCCCATCTCATTCGTCAGAAGCTCCGTCGCACCAGAATCCATGTACCAGTGTGGATCAACGGAGTAGGACTGAGTATGGCCCTGAGACTTCTGCGGTGCCGGGCGGTCGACCATAGCCACCTGACGCGCAGTGTTGCGCGTATCCTTGCCGTCGTTGCTGAGACCAAGGAAACTCTTCTGAAAACGACGATGGCACTTGGAGGCCCAATGTCCGTAAAGACCACAGAGCTGGCATACCCGCCGACCCCCATCACCAGGTAGCGTCAGAGTGGGGGTGGACGAGGCCGGAGGGAGTGGCGCGGGCCCCTTTCCTAAGGCGGAGGACTGGGCGCCGCCGGAGGGACGACCACCTCGGTAGGCCGCGTTGGCGGAGGAGGAGCCGCGACTGCGGTTGGCACGACGCGCCTCAACGCGCTGCTCAATAAGAAGAAGCCGGGAGTAGACCTCATGCACCATCATTGGGGTCGTGTTGCCGCGCTCATTAATGATCTCAACTAAGCCATCATACTCTTCGTCGAGGCCGTTGACAATAAAGGAGTTGAACTCAGAATCGGTAAGCGGCTGTCCAATGGATGCTAATGTGTCAGTAAGAGCCTTGACCTTGTTGTAGAACTCTGTTGCCGTGGAATCAAGCTTCTCACAGGCGCCAAGCTCACGACGGAGGGCACTGACCCGGGCTTGCGACTGTGACGCAAAGGAGCGCTCAAGGATGGTCCAAGCCTCTTGGGAAGTCTTCACGAAGACGATGAGCCCGGCAACAGCCGGAGTGAGCGAACCCTGGATGGAGGAGAGGTTCGCCTGGTCCTGCCCCGTTCAGACACGATGTGCCGGGTTGTAAACCGGGCCGTTCACGCTATCCACCAGTGCAGGAGTGCAAGGAAAAGTGCCGTCGACGTAGCCAAGCAAGTAGTGGCTCCCAAGGAGCGGAAGAACCTGCGCACGCCAGAAGATATAATTGTCGGAAGAGAGCTTGACGGTGATGAGGTTGCCGAAGTGAAACAGTGGAGGCAACGATCCCGTGGAGGCACCTGCCGGAGGTGCGTACGCCATGGGGGCAGTGGCGGGCGGGACCACGGGATTGGAACCCGCGGGCGGCGGCGGCGAGGATGCCCCGTAGAGGGAGGCAACGGGCGCTGCCGGAGTGAATCCCGCCCGAGGCGCGGATGGCATGAGGCCCGCCGTGACAGCTGACGAGGTGGCCTCGGGCATGAGGGCCAGAGGCGCGATGACGCCGGCCGACGGGGCGGGTGAAGGGGCGCTCGACGTATGAACCGTCAGCGCAAGCCCCGGCGATGAAGGAGCCGGAGAGGTGTTGGAGAAAAACGAGCCGACGCTCTTGGTCCCGAGCTGCGGCGGACGCATTGTGGCCGAGTCAAGCGGGAGCGTGAGGAGGGCGACAAGCGAGGCCGGGAGAAACCCGGCAGAGGAGGAGCTGGAGGCGGCAGCACCCGACATGGCGGCGGCGGCGCGATCTGGTGGCGGCGGCGGCGAGATGGAGGGAGCGGCGGCGGGGTTAGGGTTTTGTGAAAGCGTGGGTCGTAATTAGGTCTGTTACCATGTAAGACAATGATTTGGGGGGAACCAGCTCAACCCTCTAGGGGTGGCTTATCTCATATATATAATGGGTGTGTTACAATAGATACAATATACGTACACAAATACAGAAGCTATACATAGTCTAACAATCTTACAACACGAGATAGTATAATGCAACAAAGGAAAGTGCATGCAAAGCTGCCGCAGAGTTCATGGAATGATTATAACACCTGCCCATGGCCAAAGTATCACCGTTGAGCATTCTACCATTCATTGTCTTCCAGTTGCCTCAACCGAAATTCCAAACGAACAACATTCTCATCCGGGCCCCAATCCGGTTAGAAACAAAGTGGTCTCTTCTTTGCTCGGACGCGTGCAAAAATGGTCAAACATAACATTGCTACAGATCTAACCTTATAATTTTCCTTTACATCTTTCACCACAACTTGCTACTTCTACTAGCGCCGAGATTAAGTTGACTCCCTTTTCTTTATCTCAGAACAGAGCACAAATCAAGTGCTCCAGTGACCTCCGCCTCCTACTTTCCCTTGCTCGATCATACAGCCAGTGAGTAGGAAAATATCAACACCCCGGGTCCATTAAATACGATTTGCACGTCACTAGGATTGGTAGCTCTTATAACAACTCTACATATGGAGTTACATATTTGGACAAACATGAGTGAAGATGTAAACAAATAACACACTGGGTTGCTAGTTACCTGAATAAAACATGTCACTCTGATTGCTAGCAATTGTACTCATGGTGTTAAATAGTTGGACAGACGGCTGGTGAGTGGTAAAATCAACAGTATCTGGACCATAAATACATTTTCGAACCCCTCCCTTGCAGCAGCATATATAGAAGCTGAACACGCAAAACTGCGCCACAAAAATGTAAGGTTCCACATCATTTTGTTGCTGCCATCAGGTGGATAGAGAAGTGGTGCTAGGTTGGTCTGCTATGATGATGAGTGCTACGCATGGGATGCACCGGGAACACGAGTAGAAGTTGAGAATATGTACATGAGCCAATCCACCCGCGTTACGTCACAAGAGATATTTGACATGGATTTTTCTGCTACACGCATGGCAGTTTCAACGATAGCACTAGTGCACATCCATATACAGATTCCAGCAATGCGGCGTCTGTGCGAACAAATTGGGATTTGGGAGTGCCTGTCGTCTCTCGAGGGTCTGTTCGCTTCGACGCTCTTTCTAATTAAAATCCCCTTAAATGCCCAAGTCCTCTTGAGAGGTGTTGAACGTGACATATTTGTATTGCTATTCCCATCTTCTCTAGCCTTGTATAGTTGACTCCTAGAGATATGGTTGGATTAGTTTCCTTGTCACACAAGACATCCTGTGTATATATTGTGACCGACTCCCTGGAATACAATTGAGTTGCACCAAATATTCTCTCTACATGGTATCAGTTTTACCGCGATTCTCTCTCGCTTCCGCACCCCGCAGCCGCCGCACCTTCCTGTAGCCGCCGCTGCCGCTGCTGCCAACTCCAAACCCTACCGCCGCCGCCGTTGCTACCTCTCCCGTAGCCACTGTCGCCGCCTACCTCCTCCCCAAACCTCTCAAGCCGCTGCCGTCGCTGCCACCTCTCCCGTAGCCGCCGCCGCCGCTTCCCTTCTTCTCACTGCTGCCGCCACCTTCTCCCCAAAACCCTAAAGCCGTCGCCGCTACCATCTTTCTCCCGTAGCCACCGTCGCCTCACTCCCAAACACCCACAACCGCCGCCGACTCTTTCCTCCCTCCAACACCACCCAAATCCTAACCACCCGATGCCCTCATGGCCAATGCCGACACCTCCGACGCCGGTTCTTTTGCCGGTGCCATGTTCACCTCCGACCGCCTCAACGAGCTTCACATCAAAGACCACATATCCGTCATCCTTGACCTCGACTCGCCATCCTACAACGCATGGCGCACCT
The DNA here is from genome assembly GCF_056163025.1 of Triticum urartu. Classification (NCBI taxonomy): domain Eukaryota; kingdom Viridiplantae; phylum Streptophyta; class Magnoliopsida; order Poales; family Poaceae; genus Triticum; species Triticum urartu. Next base: position 503,624,171 of record NC_141873.1, on the reverse strand, counting down.
ACTTCGCGCTGCTGTTACGCTCTTACCGTCTCATCGAGCATGTTGACGGGAGCGTCGACTTCTGTGACATGAAGGACGACGATGAGTGGCTGGCTGTGGACGCCTGCATCGTCAAGTGGCTCTTCCTCACCATCTCCGGCAGCCTCTTCAACATGGTGAACGCCCGCGACCCGTCGGCGTACGCTATGTGGATGCGCCTGTGTGATCTCTTCCTCGACAATCAACTCCAACGCCGCGCCTTTGTTCAAGAGGAGTTCTTCACTATGCAGCAAAACGATCTTTCGATCGATGAGTACTGCACACGATAGAAGGTCCTCGCCGACGAGCTGCGCGACGTCGGTATGACCATCGACGACTCCGTCCTCCTCACCAACCTCCTCCGCGGCCTCCACCCCGACCTTGGCCAGTCCGCCGCCAACCTCTCCCTCGTCACACTGTCGTACGCGAAGGCGGTCACATACCTTCGCATGGAGGAGAAGCGTCTTCGTCACACCGCCCGGCAGGTGACCCATGCCGCCCTCCACGTCGGCCTCGCCGCTGGCCACGGCACTCCGCCAGCGCCGCGCGCGCCTCCTCTGACCTCGCCACCCGCGCCCGTGCCCGCTGGTGGCCGCAAGCAGAAGGGCCGCGGGGGTTGGGGCCGCAACGCCACCACGTCGCAGCGCCCTCCCATGGTAACCGTGGCCGCTCCTCCTCCGCCGTGGCTCTCGGGGTACAATCCCTGGACGGGCGTTGTGCATGAAGTGGTGTTTGCCAAATTTGTTGGTGCTTAAAGTGGTCTCAAGAAAAGAACCATTTGGGTAGCCAAGCCTATTGTGACTAACCTATTAGGACCCAACTTGGTTGGGGACCAACAAGCTCAAACTTGATCAATAGGTGATATTGGAGGTCATTGGAGACTTGGCTACATTATGAAGAATTAAGGGGACTTCATCATTCTTATTGTCTCAAGCCAAGTCATTCGGATTATCAAGTTTCTATCTTATATCCAATGTTCCTCCTTGCGGTAACTCATGCTTAAAGTGTCTACATTGATAGTTACTTGCCCCTTTGCATGTTTGGTTTCGTTCCTTGCATGTGTTTGTATATGTTGTGCTTCCAACTTGATTATCTTGAGCAATCAAGTATGTGTGTGTTGGTTTGCATATCATGTACATGTGTGTCATTCGTTGAGCCTTTGTGCATCTTGGTCATTTCTTAGTTGGCTCTTGTGAGAGATTAATGGAACATCCCATTAAGGGGGAGTGATGTGCTTTGTGCACCTCACAATCCTATAAATGTGTGTACATGAGTAATACCATCTAGTATTGATATTTCAAGATTATCTAGTCGCTATGTGGTATGTCTTCTCATGAGAAATTCAAATTCTAAATAGTCCATTAATTATCTCTTGTTGGATCCTTTTATTTGCCTCTTGTTCATCCTTAATTGGTATCACATTATGGGGGAATTATATGCTGTGTGTATATTACTAGCCTAGAAAATGTGTACATTTGAAGATATTGTCATCTAGAGTTGATATTGTAAATTATCTTGTTCCTAGGTGGCTTGTTAGCTCTACAAGTTGCAATTTGCTTTTTGTTTGGTGTGAAGATGACGTCGGATATCCTTGCTATCTACCACCGGGAATTATTTCCATTTACTTCTTGTCTTTTGACAATTGGTACTCACTTTTGTGGTAGAATTTATTGATCATCTTTACATTGGCTTTTGCTTTTATTTGCCTTTTCTCTTGCCAAGGATTGTATCAACTCCCTTTGTCTTCCATACCACTTGTGGATCTTGTTTATTTCTTGGTCTTGTTTAGTGTTTTCTAGATATAGTGAAAGTGGTGATCCCACCTTGTGCATTTTGTATTCAAATGCAATTTCTCTATAATGCACTAGTCTTGGGGAGCTATCCTATTTTCTATAAAACACTCATCTTGTGAACCTTATCAAGTGTGTGTCGGTGGAAGGCAAGTCATTTCTTTTGGGTACTTTGTGCCATCATGAAACTTTGTAGAGAGCTTGGTTTGTTTGGAACCATCCTCTCTTTTGGGGGTTTGATATCTTTTATTTGGTGGGTATCAATGGATATCTCATTCCTTGATGTATCTTTATTTATATCCTCCAAGTGATGATTTATTCATTTGGTATCTTTTCTTCACTTGGTATTTCTTTGCCATTTGGTATCGGTTCTTGAAAGTCTTGAGCATGCATATTAACTTCGTGTAGTATCTTTGGCATGCTTTCTTTCTTTGACCCAATATATAGGGGAAACTCCACCAAGTCTCAAATTGAATGAGATGTGCATGAAATTCATTTTCGTATCTATATGCACATTTTTATGTGGAGTTTGTCCTATGTATTGTTGGTTCTCTAACTCTTTGGTCCCAATGAGTTTGGGTACCATTTTGTTTGTGTTGTTGTTCTAGGAACAATTGGAGATACATTGGATGCTCGGCTCACTCACACGGAAGGTGTTGTCATCATGTGCTTATTGGAGTCGAGCTAGGATGATCAATGAACTACTATCTACCTTCAATTGGTATCTACTACATCCTTCCAATGTTAACTCGGTAACAAGTATCTTCATATTCTTCATGCACACATTTCTTGCATCAACCTTGTGTAGGTTGTATCATGGCATGTTATACATTCATTCTTGTGATACTTCTTTCCTTTCTCAAAGCATCCCAACAATGATCTCTTGTTGCTAGTTGTGATGTATTTGTTGTTCGTGTGTGAACTTCATTTATATACAATGAGACCACATCTAGCCATGTGCTATGCTTCCAAGCAAATATCTTATTGGTATATAAGGGAGTCCTGGATTAGGGGGTCTCCGGACAGCTGGACTATATCCTTTGGGTGGACTGTTGGACTATGAAGATACAAGATTGAAGACTTCGTCCCGTGTCCAGATGGGACTCTACTTGGCATGGAAGGCAATCTAGGAAATACGGATATGTATATCTCCTCCTTTGTAACCAACCTTGTGTAACCCTAGCCCCATCCGGTGTCTATACAAACCGGAGGGTTTAGTCCGTAGGACAACATACAATCATACCATAGGCTAGCTTCTAGGGTTTAGCCTCTTTGATCTTGTGGTAGACCAACTCTTGTAATACTCACATCATCAAGAACAATCAAGCAGGACGTAGGGTATTACCTCCATCAAGAGGGTCCGAACCTGGGTAAACATCGTCTCCCTGCCTCCTATTACCATCCGCCTTAGATGCACAGTTCGGGACCCCCTACCCGAGATCCGCCGGTTTTGACACCGACATTGGTGCTTTCATTGAGAGTTCCACTGTGTCATCACCATAAGGCTTGATGGCTCCTTCGATCATAGCTAGTGATGTGGTCCAGGGCGAGGTTTTCCTCCCCGGACAGATCTTCGTATTCGGCGGCTTCGCACTGCGGGCCAATTCGCTTGGCCATCTGGAGCAGATCGAGAGCTACGCCCCTGGCCATCAGGTCAGATTTGGAAACTTGAACTACACGGCCGACATCCGTGGAGACTTGATCTTCGACGGATTCGAGCCCATGTCGGACGCGCCGCACAGTCGCGACGAGCATGTCGTAACTCTGCCGTCGGACAGTGTTCGGGAGATCGCATCCGCAACTACTCCAGCCGGCAATCCGGAGCAAATCGCGCCATCCGAGAGCGGAGGGATAGACCCCGCCATGGAGGCCGCACTCTCAGTGGCCGCCTACACCCGTGCCCATCGAATCCGACGGGGCGCCGATCATGGAGTTCACCTCCGCGGATATCTTTCAGCACTCACCTTTCGGAGATGTGCTAAATTCATTAAGGTCTCTCTCCCTGTCAGGATAACCTTGGCCGAACTATGTCCGGCTAGAATGGGATGCGGACGACGAAGAAATTCACTGCCCACCCACCACCCACTTAGTAGCCACTGTCGATGACCTAACCGACATGCTTGACTTCGACTCCGAAGACATCGACGTATGGACGACGATCCAGGAGACGAACAAGAAGTACCTCCCACAGGGCGCTGGACCGCCACTTCATCACATGACGTATACATGGTGGATACACCGAGAGAGGGCAATGAGACAGCGGAGGATGCCCCCTCCAAGCAACCCAAGCGCCGGCATCAGCAGCGCCGCTCTAAGTCCCGCCATAGCAAAAACAGCGATAACAGCGCAAGAGGAAATAATAGTCCAGTCGATTCTAGAAGAAACGATAACTGCACCACCTCGGTGGCAGAGCACGATCAAGATGCAAACTGCAAGCATAGTACAGATCCGACGTCCGAACACGACGGTGCCAAGGATAAGCTTCATCAAACCCCGTCTGGGGAAGAAAACAGTCCGGACGAAGATGCACACATCATCCCGGAAACGCACTTGGAGGAAGAGAACCCCCGCAGAAGGCTTATTGCCACAGCGAGGAGCCTGAAGAAACATAAGCAAAGGCTTAAGGTCGCACAAGATACGCTCAACAGCAGGTGGAACAAAGTAACAAAGTATGGTGGAAGTTACCACAAAAATAGCTATCCAAAGCGCAAGCTATTACCGGAATTCGACGATGAGGCCGTAGAGCCCATACAACCGAAGAATGATACGGCCAACCGGCCGGATCCACCACCTTGTGAATGCGATAGAGCAGCTAACAAAGTCACCCATAAGTCAACACACGATCTATGTGAGAACTTGCGTCAAAAATCCGGCGCGACCAGATCCATCTATGGATCTAGGAAGCGCACTACGGTACAAAACCAACACCGAATACTACAACCGTCCGAACACCATGGCACATCCCAATACAGGGGTGCCACATACCCCTTATGTTTCACTGATGAGGTGCTGGATCACGAATTCCCAGAGGGATTCAAACCGGTGAACATAGAGGCGTACGACGGGACCACAGACCCTGGAGTCTGGATAGAGGACTTTATCCTCCACATTCATATGGCTCGTGGAGACGATCTCCATGCCATTAAATACTTGCCCTCAAGCTTAAAGGGTCAGCTCGGCACTGGCTGAAAAGCCTCCCCGAAAACTCAACTGGAAGTTGGGAGGAGCTCGAGGACGCTTTTCGGGCCAACTTTCAATGGACTTATGTCCGACCTCCGGATGCAGACGATTTAGGTCATATAATCCAACAGTCCGGAGAGTCCGCCTGAAAGCTTTGGAATAGGTTCCTCACCAAGAAGAACCAAATCGTTGACTGTCTGGACGCCGAAGCCTTAGGAGCTTTTAAACACAGCGTCCGAGATGAATGGCTCGCCAGACACCTCGGCCAAGAAAACCGAGAACAATGGCAGCCCTAACAACCCTCATGACCCGCTTTTGTGCGGGCGAGGACAACTGGTTGGCCCGTAGCAGCACCAGCGACCCAAGCACATCCGAAGTCAGGGATGGCAATTGTAAACCACGACGCAACAAAAACAAGCGTCGAAATAAAGAAGGTATCCCAGATAACATAGCGGTAAACGCCGGATTCAGGGGCTCCCAACCAGGTCAGCGGAAAAAGCCTTTCAAAGGTAGCAGAGAAGGACAATCTGGCCTAAACAAAATTCTTGACAAACTCTGTCAGATTCACGGCACCCCAGACAAACCTGCAAATCATACCCACAGAGAATGTTGGGTCTTCAAGGAGGCCGGTAAGCTAAACGCCGAACACAAAGGCGAAGATACACCAAGCGAAGACGAGGATGAACCTCGCCAGCAAAGCGTCGAAGGACAGAAAAAGTTCCCACTAGAGGTTAAAACATTAAACGTGATCCATGTGACAAAGAGGAGAAGCAAGCGTGCACTCCGAGGCACACGCGCCATAGAACCCGTCACCCCTAGGTTCAACCCCTGGTTGGCCTGCCCGATCACTTTTGATCGTAGGGATCACGAGACAAATATCTGGCATGAAGGACTGACGGCCTTAGTGTTAGACCCAATAATAAATGGGAACCATTTCACACGAGTCCTCATGGACTGTGGCAGTGATCTAAATCTGATATATCAGGACACAGTCCGCGAAATGGGGATAGACCCGACACAAATAAGCCACAGTAATACTACCTTCAAGGGAGTAATACCTGGCCAAGAGGCCTGCCGTACGGGCTCTCTACTACTAGAGGTGGTATTCGGTTCTCCCGATAACTTCCAAAGCGAAAGGTTAACTTTTCACATCACCCCATTCCGAAGTGGTTATCAAGCACTACTCGAAAGAACGGCTTTCGCTCATTTTAATGCAATACCACATTATGCTTTTCTCAAGCTTAAGATGCTCGGTCCACGTGGCATCATCTCAGTTAGCGGAAATACCGAACATTTCTTATGTACAGAAGAGGATGCGGCGGCTCTAACAGCCGCAAACTAGACAGCCTCACCAACCAGAAAAAATGGCAGGTCGTCAAGACCACGGACACGATTAAACGAATCCGGTGTTCCATCATATATACATGAGATTGGTTTGATGATCAAACCCTCATAAACGATACCAGGGGCTTCCCGCGTGTAATCAGGGCCAGCCCGGCTCAACTTGGCTTCTCTTGAATTTTGATAGTTCATTGATAATAACCAATTCTTCTTTTTTTTGGCACAGCAACTTTCACCTAAATTCTTTCCTTTTACAGATGACAATCGTGCTACACCCGTCCAGGACATGGCACAACGGAGACACAGGCACAGACGTGCAGCAGGGACCCGCCCAAAGGTTTCTTTTTAGATTAAGACCCTGCGTAAACCTTTTTTACTGTCTCTTGTTGCTCACATCCTCCAGATACTCCACACAACCGAGAAGGATGCTGGCGTTATTGGCATGTGGCCACGTCAGGATTTTGCACGTACCTGGACACATGGGGTTTCTTATCAAGGGCATTTTTTAGCCCGGTATATGTTATAAAGACCGAACACCTTAGGGAGTGTTCGGCGTCGCGAGTTTGGCCCTATATGCATCAACTCCGAATCATGTCTTTGGTCACATGTTGGGTTTGCCCGGCTCCCACGTTTTGGTACCTTACGTTCCGTTATATCGGCTAAGGTAGCACTGGGAGAACTACTGCAATTGTGCCCTGGTTTATCCGGATGAGCACCTCAGTAGAGAAAGCCGAAAACTGACTGTCATGATATAGCCAGAGACTGGTCAACCACTCGATGACTCATCGGAATATTCGGGATTCCTCCGCATTAACGAAGGGCCATTTCCTGGTCATGTACGTATGCGCCCCATATTCGGACGAGCGCAGAAGTACCAGTGGCTATATAGTAGCCCCACCGTCAAACTCCTATGGCTAAGTGAAAGTGTTAAAGCAATATAGTCCGATTGCCTCATTCGCTGTGCTATCACCTCCTTAACGGACCAAGACGTTGGATCAAGTGTGGATATGCATTTTCTGCGAACACCCCCGCATTATATGCGTGGGGGCGGAAGCCGACGACTGCAAACTTTCAGGTTATATACATATATACATAAATGGCCACACAGGAGGCATCATAGTACTTTCGGGCAAAAGTATAAATACAGCCTTGATAATTCAATAAAACATTGTTTTTACAATGGGAATACATGTCACTAGAACATAATATTCTTCGAGCACTGAGCCTCTATCGAACGAGCGCCTTTAAGAACTTCTTCAAAGTAGTGCTCGGTAGCCACTCGGCCAACGTCCGAACCTTGTGTCGCAACAGTGGTGGCCTCCATCTCCGCCCAGTATGTCTTGACACGGGCAAAGGCCATCCACGCACCCTCTATGCACGCCGATCTCTTTACAACATCGATGCATGGCACATCACCAAGAAATTGTTGCACTAAACTAAAGTAGCTATTCGGCCTTGGCCCTCCCGGCCACAGGTGATCCACAACGGACCTCATGGCAAGTCAGGACAACCTATGGAGCTCGTCCCACTCGGTCATTTGCTCATTCAAAAGTAGCGGATGGACTGGAGTGTCAAACTATGACCAGAACAACTTTTCCACTTCTGGACCTTTCTGATCCCTGAAGTACTCGGCCGCATCAGCAGCACTTGCAGCCAAATCCACGTAGGCGTCCGCAGAACTCCATAGCCGGTCCAGAGGAGCATACTTCGGATGTCCGAACTTAGTCCGCAACAAGAAGGGCTTCCGAGACACGATATATGCAGCTTGATTCAGCTCCTCCTTCGTCGCTCTAATTTTGGAGCGGGCTTCCTTGGCAGCCACCAGGGCCTTCTCCAGGTCCGTCGCCTTCGCCCGATTTTCTTCTTCAAGAAGCTGGTAACGGTCAGCAGCATCTTTTAACTCTACAGCCATCTTGGCCATTTTTCCTTGCTCTCGCAATGCGCGGCATGTTCGGCCCTTAACTCTTCGGCCGCCTTTAGAGCGGCCACATTGCTACTCCTTGCTTGCTCCTTGGCTCAGGCAAGCTCCGCCCGAAGGATCTCCACGGTGGCAGCTCCATCTGCAATCACAACATATTAAAGATACTGGCATCATGCTACTCTTATTATGTGACGATCACCAGAGAAATCACTCACCCTGTGCCTCGTCAAGCCGCTGGTTGACAAGCACGATATCAGCATCGGCCACATCAAGTTGCTGCTTTAGATCGGTAAATCCATCAGTTTGGCTAGCCACCGTCTCCTCAGCCACCTGCACATAAAGGCAGTCAAATTATTACCTGGGTATATGATCCTCGGGTTGCCGCCGTTCTCGATGACAACCAGAGTCTTAGGGGCTACTATCTGCATAGGGCACACCTAACGTATGCGGTACTATCAAAAACATACACTATTCCACGTACCTCGAAGCCTTTCAGTAGACTCATAAAGGCTTCATGCAAACCGCTTTCAGCGGATGAAATCCTTTCAATTACCGTACCCATTAGCGTATGATGCGCTTCCGAGATGGCCGCTTGCCCCAGAAGATCCTTCAGCGCATCCGACCGCATACTGTACGGACCCTTGCTGTCGTTCTCCTTAGGAGCCGGATACTGGGGATTCCGGGTAGCCAAAGGGTTATCCTCTGGCCTTAGTGGATCCGGAGATACCCTTCGCGACGACACTTCAAGGTCGCCCGCTTCATGAGGCGGGGTGTCAGGGGGAGGCATTTCGCTCTCCATCATCTCCAGAAGAAGATCCCCCGAAGACGAACTCAGTCGAGAAGGGCTACGATCCGGACTACAATTTATAAGCATTGGTTATTGTCTTCGGAAGTAAGGTAGGATGTTTCCACTATTAAGTACTTTTCGATTACTTACAGCTCGGTAGAGGGCTGATCCCCGCGCGGACATTGTGCGGAAAGAATACCCTCTGAGGCAGGACCCTCTGATGAAGATATCTTCTCCCGTTTGGAAACCTTAGTTTCCGGATCTTTAGAGGTAGTCCTCTTCCTTCCCCGGGGAGAGAGAATGTCAGATTCTTCCCTATGGTTGCCCTCCCTCGCGGAGGCGCTCATTCCCTCAGCTAGAATAAATAGTGAGTGAGGCCCGCTTTCGCCCTCTTTATTCCCCCATCATCTTCCTTTGAGGGCACTGGATAAGGTGCCGGCTCAAGCATCTTGTCCAGTACCGGATTGTCCAAGCCCTCAGGAAGGGGGGCCGAACACCTAATCATCATCTCCTTTGTTATCCAGTCCTGGTCAAAGAGCGGCTCATCAGAATGATGCCATGATAAATAAAAGGACAATAGGTTCCACATGGGATTACTTACTTGGGGAGCGGGGCGGTTGCACCTCAGACCCACGTCGTCGGTGGTGTCCGGACACTCTATTTGGGGTCTGAAGAACAATTTGTACATCTCTTCGAGCGTCATGCCGAGGAAATGCTGAATAGCTCGCGGACCTTCCGGGTTGAATTCCCACATGCGGAGGGGCTGGCGTTTGCAAGGCTGGACTCGACGAACTAGCATAACTTGCATTACCATAACCAGACTTGAATCTCTCTCAAAGAGATCTCGGATATGGCTCTGCAGTATTGACACGTCCTGTTGCACCCCAGCTCAGCCCCCTGCTGATCCATGACATCAATTGCGGTGGTGGGGCCCGGGGGAAAGGTGGGGGCAGCTACCCACTTGGCACTTCGGGGAGCTGTGATGTAAAACCACTCCCGCTGCCACAATCCGGATACCTCTGGGAAGGAACCCTCTGGCCATGGAGCGTCAGCGACTTTGCTTATTAAAGCACCTCTGCACGCTGCGTGCCGCTCCTCGATCATCTTCGGCTTCACATCGAAGGTCTTGAGCCACAGGCTAAAGTTAGGGGTAATGTGGAGGAAGGCCTCACATACGACAATAAATGACGAGATGTGAAGAAGGGAATCCGGGGCCAGATCATGAAAATCCAGCCCATAATAGAACATAAGACCCCTAACAACGGGATCCAGAGCGAGGCCTAGTCCTCGGAGGAAGTGGGAGATGAACACGACGCTCTCGTTGGGTTCGGGAGTAGGGACGACCTGCCCTCAGGCAGGCAGCCTATGCGAAATTCCGGCGGTCAGATATCTGGCCCCTCTCAACTTCTTGATGTCCTCCTCTATGACGGAGGAAGGCATCCACCGACCTTGCAGGTTGGATCCAGACATAGTTGAACGTCCGAAGCACCTGACCTGAGCTTTGGGTGTTAGAACTCGAGGCGGGGGAAGGATTCGATTGAGCACAGTAGGGAAAAAAGAAAAAGCCTCGTCCCCTTTATAAAGAGGGTGAATATCAAGCGTCCTCCTCGTGGCCGTTTGGGACTTGCCCAAGATCTAGGAGTCATACCAACAGGCACGGTTGGGTTACCCACGTCTGTATTGATGAGAATCCCATGATAAGGGGGACATGATCTCTGCTTTGACAAGACATGTCAAGAAAACTGCCTCACATTATGTGCAGAGCTGGTTGAGAAAAATGGTTCGAATAATGACCAGGCCATGGCGTGATGTCATGCTGTCAAAACGTGTCAGCAGATTAGATTTGTGGAAATATTATTCTCTCTACAGTGGTATGTGGAACTTATTTTGCAGGGCCGGACACTATCCTTGTATTCAAAACTCTTCCATGGTGTATGCGGAGGAGGAACCCGCCTTGCAATGCCGAACACAATACTGTGCGCCGGACTCATCGTCATTGAAGCCTGGTTCACGGGCTACTGAGGGAGTCCTGGATTAGGGGGCCTCCGGACAGCCGGACTATATCCTTTGGCTGGACTGTTGGACTATGAAGATACGAGATTGAAGACTTCGTCCCGTGTCCGGATGGGACTCTACTTGGCGTGGAAGGCAAGCTAGGCAATACAGATATGTATATCTCCTCCTTTGTAACCGACCTTGTGTAACCCTAGCCCCATCCGGTGTCTATATAAACCGAAGGGTTTAGTCCGTAGGACAACATACAATCATACCATAGGCTAGCTTCTAGGGTTTAGCCTCTTTGATCTCATGGTAGACCAACTCTTGTAATACTCATATCATCAAGAACAATCAACTAGGACGTAGGGTATTACCTCCATCAAGAGGGCCCGAACCCGGGTAAACATCGTGTCCCCTGCCTCCTGTTACCATCCGCCTAAGAAGCACAGTTCGGGACCCCCTACCCGAGATCCACCGGTTTTGACACCGACAGTATATTTATGACCTCCCTTTGGATATCTTGTTCCTTGTGTTGTAACTATTTCAGGTGTACATCCTTCTTTGTAGACATATATCATCATGATTTCATCTACCTAGAATCTTATACACCTAAGAGAAGTTGCATATCTAGTTGATATCCTTTCTTTCACGTCCACCTTGTCTTTCTTATGTTATTTCTTTGGTGGCTCCATGAAAGCTTTTGCCTTGAGTGCGTGTCTTCTTTCGTTGCATCTTGATGCACTCTTGTGTGGTGAAGATTATTTTCCTCATGCTTATCTTTATGAGGCTTTTGCCATCTTAATTGGTATCCATCATCTTGATGAGGCTTTCGTCTTCTATCTTCACCACGGGTTGTCACAAGCATAGGTTCTTTTTATGCTTATTAGTAAGCTTCTGAACCCATTTGCTAGTTGTGTGTGGGAATGATAGGCCTTGCACCCTGTGCCTCATTCTTTCAAGACTTTATTGATGCTTAATGCTCATCAGTACATTGCCTTGACTCACACACATCATTTTGGTTGAGCCCATTTTTAAGTTGCCTCTTTTACTTGTTGCTCAACCATGTGTTTGTTGCAAGTACTAGGCTTTGTTTCCTATATACTCACTTGCACTTGTTGTAAGTTTCTATTAATTTTGGGGGAGCTATGATCCTATTTTGTGCACTTTGTATCCAAATACAAATATTCTTATGTGTGCACAAATCATGGGGAGCTTCTCTAGTTTCTTTAGAACACTCCTTTGTTCTTATCATAATATCCTTTATTCATGTGCACTACACCACGACACTGCATCCCCAACAACTAGGTTGGTTGGCAATACAGCTTCCGCCAACAGACTTTTGGTCGGGGAAGACTATTGCCGACCGACCATGTCTGTTGGGGAAAGACTATTGTGGATTTTCTTCTTAAGAGAAAAGGGGAAAGGAAACAAATCAACTAACGACAGCACCGATTGGGGAGGAGTGGAGAGGGAGAGGAGAGGGAAAAGAACACTCACCGTCGTGGGAGGGGAAGAAGCACCAGAAGTCAACGGGCAGATCCTCCTTCAAACTAAACCGCGAGCGCAGATAAAAGGAGGCCCATGGCGTGGCGGCGGCGGTGGCGGCGCCTGGGTGACGAGCGAGGGTGTGCGTGCTCTCCCAGGTGACCCACGTCTCTCTCACCCCTGGATCTGAGAGGGACGACAGTGTCCACCACCGGGCCTTGACGGATGAAGGTGACAGGGCACAAGCTAGGGTTAGAAGTGGTTGGGGGCTCGCGGTGGGGGTGCAGGAGGATGAAGGGGACATGGCAGCAACCTCGCTGCCACGGTGACGACGTACGGGCTGCTATAGCTAGCGGCTGGCGGCGGATGGAGCGTGTGAGAAGATTAGTTTTGGGGAATTTGGGAGCGGCCGGTGGCGGAGGGAGCGCGTGAGAGAATTAGGATTGCGGGATTTGGATCTTAGAGCACCGAATGGAAAAGTGTAAGGGAGGCTTGCCGCTAAATTTTCGGCCCCCGCGCGCGCATAGACGGGCCGGCCCAATTGGCAAGCAACGGTCGGTCGGCATTAATCGCCGACCAATAGTTTGATGGAGATAGAAGCTTTTCTGACCGACAATCCAACGTCAATTATCTACGTATTCCCGACCGACAGTTGATCGTGATACGTAAATATGAGCGACCAACAGTCCGATAAAAGCTTTCCCTACCAACAGTCCATTGGTGAATGTGACTTTTCCCAACACAAAGCGGTAGGGAAATCTGGTGCGTGGTGTAGTGGTGGCTTGTAGGATCTTTGGTCTAGTTGGTTCAATTGATATCTTTTGATTGCTTGCTTTAATTGGTATCTTTTGATTGCTTGATTGCTTGTGTCTCTCTTTGTTATGTCCTTGTGGCATATCATTCTTTAGCAATCTTTGGGCCTCCATATAGTTTGTCTTCCTCCAAGTATTGACAGTTGGATATGTGTAGTGCATTCCACTCTATTGTTGAGAAATACACAATTTATGGAGGACCACAATTTATATTGGCCCTCTAAGCTTTTCGCCCATTTTGGCAAACGATGCCAATGGGGGACAAGTTTCAGAGAGTATTGTGGAGAAGTCTTCAGAGTTTTCTCCTTACTTTGGTTTTGTTCCTAAGCATTTGCATCTCATACACATGCATTATTGGTTGTTGCATTGCATGGTGATGCATAATTCCTTGTATAAACTCTCTTGAAAGTGATTGTCATTGATACGTCTCCAACGTATCTATAATTTTTGATTGTTCCATGCTATTATATTATCAACCTTGGATGTTTTATATGCCTTTATATGCTATTTTATATGATTTTTGGGACTAACCTATTAACCAAGAGGCCAGCGCCAGTTTCTGTTTTTTCCTTGTTTTAGAGTATCGCAGAAAAGGAAAATCAAACGGAGTCCAATTGACCTGAAATTCACGAAACTTATTTTTGGAAGGAAAGCAACCCGGGAGACTTGGAGTCCACGTAAGGGAAGCAACGAGGAAGCCACGAGGCAGGGGGCGCGCCCACCCCCTAGGCGCGCCCTCCACCCTCGTGGGCCCCTCGTGGCTCCCCTGACGTACTTCTTCCACCTATATATATCTCCATATACCCTAAAACGATCGAGGAGCACAATAGATCGGGAGTTCCGCCGCTAGAAGCCTTCGTAGCCACCGAAAGCCAAATCTAGACCTGTTCCGGCACCCTGCCGGAGGGGGAATCCCTCTCCGGTGGCTTTCTTCATCATCCCAGTGCTCTCCATGACGAGGAGGGAGTAGTTCTCCCTCGGGCTGAGGGTTGTACCAGTAGCTATGTGTTTGATCTCTCTCTCTCTCGTGTTCTTGAGGTGATACGATCTTGATGTATCACGAGCTTTGCTATTCTAGTCGGATCTTATGTTTCTCCTCCCCTCTACTCTCTTGTAATGGATTGAGTTTCCCCTTTGAAGTTATCTTATCGGATTGAGTCTTTAAAGATTTGAGAACACTTGATGTATGTCTTGCCGTGCGTATCTGTGGTGACAATGGGAGATCACGTGATTCACTTGATGTATGTTTTGGTGACCAACTTGCGGGTTCCGCCCATGAACTTATGCATAGGGGTTGGCACACGTTTTCGTCGTGATTCTCTGGTAGAAACTTTGGGGCACTCTTTGAGGATCTATGTCTTGGTTGAATAGATGAATCTGAGATTGTGTGATGCATATCGTATAATCATACCCACGGATACTTGAGGTGACATTGTAGTATCTAGGTGACATTAGGGTTTTGGTTGATTTGTGTCTTAAGGTGTTATTCTAGTACGAACTCTAGGGCTGTTTGTGACACTTATAGGAATAGCCCAACGGATTGATTGGAAAGAATAACTTTGAGGTGGTTTCGTACCCTACCATAATCTCTTCATTCGTTCTCCGCTATTAGTGACTTTGGAGTGACTATTTGTTGCATGTTGAGGGATAGTTATGTGATCCAATTATGTTATTATTGTTGAGAGGACTTGCACTAGTGAAAGTATGAACCCTAGGCCTTGCTTCAACACATTGCAATACCGTTTACGCTCACTTTTATCATTCGTTACCTTGCTGTTTTTATATTTCCAGATTACAAAAACCTTTATCTACCATCCATATACCACTTGTATCACCATCTCTTCACAGAACTAGTGCACCTATACAATTTACCATTGTATTGGGTGTGTTGGGGACACAAGAGACTCTTTGTTATTTGGTTGCAGGGTTGCTTGAGAGAGACGATCTTCATCCTACGCCTCCTACGGATTGATAAACCTTAGGTCATCCACTTGAGGGAAATTTGCTACTGTCCTACAAACCTCTGCACTTGGAGGCCCAACAACGTCTACAAGAAGAAGGTTGTGTAGTAGACATCAAGCTCTTTTCTGGCGCCGTTGCCGGGGAGGTTAGCGCTTGAAGGTATATCTTTAGATCTTGCAATCGAATCTTTTTGTTTCTTGTTTTATCGCTAGTTTAGTTTATAAAGGAAAACTACAAAAAAATGGAATTGAGTCTACCTCATACGCTTCATCTTTTTAATATCTTTTGTGAGTATGATGTAAAGGAAAATTGTGCCAAAGTGTTATAAGAAGAATGCATTAAAATGTTTGGCACTAAATATTTGAATGATGAGCATGATTGCAATGTTGTTAGTATGAATTCCTTGAATATCTATGATGCTAATGATATGCAAAGCCACAAGCTTGGGGAAGCTATGTTTGATGAAGATGATATTTTTTGTCCCCCAAGATTTGATGAGCAAATTTACTATGATGAAAGCATGCCTCCTATCTATCATGATTATTGTGATGACACGTATGCTTTAAAGAATAATGATAACCATGAAACTTGTCATCTTGATCTTAATTTTCAATCACATGATAGTTATTTTGTTGAGTTTGCTCCCACTATTATTCATGAGAAGAAATTTGCTTATGCGGAGAGTAATAAAAAATTCTATGCTTGTAGATCATGAAAAGAATGCTTTAGGTGCTGTTTATATTGTTGAATTCATTCATGATGCTACTGAAAGTTATTATGAGGGAGGAATATATGCTTGTAGGAATTGCAATAATATCAAGTTTCCTCTCTATGTGCTTAAAGTTTTAAAGTTATGCTTGTTTTGCCTTCCTATGCTAGTTGATTATTGCTCCCATAAGTTGTTTGCTCACAAAATCCCTATGCATAGGAAGTGGTTTAGACTTAAATGTGCTAGTAATATTCTTCAAGATGCTCTCTTTATGTTACAATTCTTATCTTTTATGTGAGCATCGTTGAAATCATCATGCCTAGCTAGGGGTGTTAAACGGTAGCGCTTGTTGGGAGGCAACCCAATTTTATTTTTATTCCTTGCTTTTTGCTCCTGTTTAGTAATAAATAATTCATCTAGAATCTGTTTAGATGTGGTTTTATGTTTTAATTAGTGTCTGTGCCAAGTAGAACCTTTGGGAAGACTTGGGGAAAGTCTTTGATATCATGCTGTAAAAAACAGAAACTTTAGCGCTCACGAGAATTGTGCCAGTTTTTGTTAGAGAGTGCTATTTAGTTAATTCTTTTTGCTAATGATTAATAGATAAATTACTCACGTCCAGCAATTTATTTTATAATTTTATGAGTTCCATAAGTATACGTTTGATTCAGATTACTACAGACTGTTCTGTTTTTGACAGATTCTGTTTTCTATGTGTTGTTTTCTTATTTTGATGAATCTATGAGTAGTATAGGATGGTATGAACCATAGAGAAGTTGGAATACAGTAGATATTACACCAATATGAATTTAGAATGATTTCATTACAATACCTTATGATGGTGATTTGCTTTCTTATACTAACGGAGCTTACGAGTTTTCTGTTAAATTTTGTGTTGTGAAGTTTTCAAGTTTTGGGTAAAGGTTCGATGGACTATGGAATAAGGAGTGGCAAGAGCCTAAGCTTGGGGATGCCCAAGGCACCCCAAGGTAATATTCAAGGACAACCAAGAGCCTAAGCTTGGGGATGCCCCGGAAGGCATCCCCTCTTTCGTCTTCGTTCATCGGTAACTTTACTTGGAGCTATATTTTTATTCACCACATGATATATGTTTTGCTTGGAGCGTCAATTTATTTTGTTTTGCTTGCTGTTTGAATAAAGTATCAAGATCTGAAATTATTAAATGTTAGAGAGTCTTCACATAGTTGCATAATTATTCGACTACTCGTTGATCTTCACTTATATCCTTCGGAGTAGTTTGTTGTTGCTCTAGTGCTTCACTTATATATTTTAGAGCACGGTGGTGGTTTTATTTTGAAGAAATAGATGAACTCTCATGCTTCACTTATATTATTTTGAGAGTATTTAAAACAGCATGGTAATTTGCTTTGGTTATGAAATTATTCCTAAATATGATGGGCATCCAAGAGGGATATAATAAAAACTTTCATATAGAGTGCATTGAATACTATGAGAAGTTTGATACTTGATGATTATTTTGAGATATGGAGGTAATAATATCAAAGTTGTGCTAGTTGAGTAGTTGTGAATTTGAGGAATACTTTTGTTGAAGTTTTCAAGTCCCGTAGCATGCACGTATGGTAAACGTTGTGTAACAAATTTGAAACATGAGGTGTTATTTGATTGTCTTCCTTATGAGTGGCGGTCGGGGACGAGCGATGGTCTTTTCCTACCAATCTATCCCCCTAGGAGCATGCGCGTAGTACCGAGGTTTTTGATGACTTGTAGATTTTTGCAATAAGTATGTGAGTTCTTTATGACTAATGTTGAGTCCATGGATTATACGCACTCTCACCCTTCCATCATTGCTAGCCTCTTTGGTACCGTGCATTGCCCTTTCTCACATTGAGAGTTGGTGCAAACTTCGCCGGTGCATCCAAACCCCGTGATATGATACGCTCTTTCACACATAAACCTCCTTATATCTTCCTCAAAACAGCCACCATACCTACCTATTATGGCATTTCCATAGCCATTCCGAGATATATTGCCATGCAACTTTCCACCATTCCATTTACCATGACACATTCATCATTGTCATATTGCTTAGCATGATCATGTAGTTGACATAGTATTTGTGGCAAAGCCACCGTTCATAATTCTTTCATACATGTCACTCTTGGTTCATTGCATATCCCGGTACACCGCCGGAGGCATTCATATAGAGTCATCTTTTGTTCTAGCATCGAGTTGTAATCATTGAGTTGTACATAAATAGAAGTGTGATGATCATCATTTTCTAGAGCATTGTCCCAAGTGAGGAATAAAAAAAAGGAGAAAGGCCATAAAAAAGAGAAGGCCCAAAAAAAGAGAAAGGCCATAAAAAAAGAGAAGGCCCAAAAAAAGAAAGAGAAAGGCCAGAAAAAAGAGAAGGCCCAAAAAATGAGAGAAATGGAGAGAAGGGACAATGCTACTATCCTTTTTCCACACTTGTGCTTCAAAGTAGCACCATAATCCTCATGATAGTTTTGTCACTTTCATATACTAGTCAGAAATTTTCATTGTAGAACTTGGCTTGTATATTCCAACAATGGGCCTCCTCAAGTGCCCTAGGTCTTCGTGAGCAAGCAAGTTGGATGCACACCCACTTAGTTTCTTTTGTTGAGCTTTCCTACATTTATAGCTCTAGTGCATCCGTTGCATGGAAATCCCTACTCCTTGCATTGACATCAATTGATGGGCATCTCCCTAGCCCATTGATTAGCCGCGTCGATGTGAGACTTTCTCCTTTTTGTCTTCTCCACATAACCCCCTCATTATATTCTATTCCACCCATAGTGCTATGTCCATGGCTCGTGCTCATGTATTGCATGAAGGTTTATGAGTTTGAGATTACTAAAGTAGGAAAAAATTGCTTGGCTTGTCATCGGGGTTGTGCATGATGAGAGCATTCTTGTGTGATGAAAATGGAGCATGACCAAACTATATGATTTTGTAGGGATAGCTTTATTTGGCCATGTTATTTTGAGAAGACATGATTGCTTAGTTAGTATGCTTGAAGTATTATTGTTTTTATGTCAATATTAAACTTTTGTCTTGAATCTTATGGATCTGAATATTCTTGCCACAATAAAGAAGATTACATGGATAAATATGTTAGGTAGCATTCCACATCAAAAAATCCGTCTTTATCATTTACCTACTCGAGGACGAGCAGGAATTAAGCTTGGGGATGCTGATACGTCTCCAACGTATCTATAATTTTTGATTGTTCCATGCTATTATATTATCAACCTTGGATGTTTTATATGCTATTTTATATGATTTTTGGGACTAACCTATTAACCTAGAGCCCAGTGCCAGTTTATGTTTTTCCTTGTTTTAGAGTATCGCAGAAAAGGAAAATCAAACGGAGTCCAATTGACCTGAAACTTCACGGAACTTATTTTTGGAAGGAAAGCAACCCGGGAGACTTCGAGTCCACGTAAGGGAAGCAACGAGGAAGCCATGAGGCAGGGGGCGCGCCCACCTCCCTGGGCACGTCCTCCACCCTCATGGGCCCCTCGTGGCTCCCCTGACGTACTTCTTCCTTCTATATATCTCTGTATACCCTAAAACGATCGGGGAGCACTATAGATCGGGAGTTCCGCCGCCAGAAGCCTCCATAGCCACCGAAAGCAAAATCTAGACCCATTCCGGCACCCTGCCGGAGGGGGAATCCCTCTCCGATGGCTTTCTTCATCATCCCAGTGCTCTCCATGACGAGGAGGGAGTAGTTCTCCCTCGGGCTGAGGGTATGTACCAGTAGCTATGTGTTTGATCTCTCTCTCTCTCTCTCGTGTTCTTGAGGTGATACGATCTTGATGTATCGCGAACTTTGGGGCACTCTTTGAGGTTCTATGTGTTGGTTGAATAGATGAATCTGAGATTGTGTGATGCATATCATATAATCATACCCACGGATACTTGAGGTGACATTAGGGTTTTGGTTGATTTGTGTCTTAAGGTGTTATTCTAGTACGAACTCTAGGGCTGTTTGTGACACTTATAGGAATAGCCCAACAGATTGATTGGAAAGAATAACTTTGAGGTGGTTTCGTACCCTACCATAATCTCTTCGTTCGTTCTCCACTATTAGTGACTTTGGAGTGACTCTTTGTTGCATGTTGAGGGATAGTTATGTGATCCAATTATGCTATTATTGTTGAGAGGACTTGCACTAGTGAAAGTATGAACCCTAGGCCTTGTTTCAACACATTGCAATACCGTTTACGCTCACTTTTATCATTCATTACCTTGCTGTTTTTATATTTCTAGATTACAAAAACCTTTATCTACCATCCATATACCAGTTGTATCACCATCTCTTCACCGAACTAGTGCACCTATACAATTTACCATTGTATTGGGTGTGTTGGGGACACAAGAGACTCTTTGTTATTTGGTTGCAGGGTTGCTTGAGAGAGACCATCTTCATCCTACGCTTCCTATGTATTGATAAACCTTAGGTCATCTACTTGAGGGAAATTTTCTACTGTCCTACAAACCTCTACACTTGGAGGCCCAACAACGTCTATAAGAAGAAGGTTGTGTAGTAGACATCAGTCATCAATTACCAAAATGGGGGAGATTGAAAGAACATGCGGTGCCCCCATGTTCGATTTTGGTAATTGATGACAATCTCTGTGGACTAATGGTTGCCTTGAGTTATATTTGAAGGTTTTGTCCATAGGCTTTTCTTGGAGTACATTTGTTGGTTTCATGGAGAGTTTGTGATGACCAAGGTACTATTCAAAGAATTACCTAAAGATTGGTCTTGTGAGAGGTTGATCAAGACTAAGTAAAAGAGTGAATCAAGTTGATCAACACACAAAGCGTAGAAGATGTACTGAGAGGGTTCAAGCGATCCCATGGTATGGTAAGCATTGTCAACTACGCTTTGTGTACTAACCCATGCTGTTCTTGAGAGTTCTTTATGGGGTTAGGTTGCGGTGTGCAAATTCTAGAGAAGCATCACGAAGAGATCAAATTCTTGAATCTTGCCGTCCATTGTGGTGACAATGGACTTGTGAAGATGTGTGGAAGAGTGGCTCACCCATAGTGGAGTATGGGGGAGCAATCAACTAGTCTTCATCGAGCCAACGCAATCAACAAAGGTGGTCCAACTTGAGGGAGTTAAGATCGTCATCATCTAGCTCAAGTGGACCCTATGCAAGGCAAAGGTTTTCCCTTGATAGGTTTTCTATTTTACCGGTCTCATGATGGTAGTTGGGAGACCGGGTTATAGGATCGATTGCCGTACTATCAAGGGGGTCTTTCGATGAGTAGCTTGATCGCATAATTCGTAGAGAGCTCAAATCATTGCATCCTTGCATCATATTTCTTGGTTCTTGTTTGGTCCTATCTATGAGTCTTAGAGCTTATGGTCATCTTGATGACAAGCTTGAGTTCATCGAAAACGGAGTTCGCATGCATCTTCTATGATGTTTTCGGTGTTGGAGGTTTTACCAGTCTTATCCAAGGAAGGGTTCTCACCATTTTCTTATGGGCCTTTTCTCATTTTCTTCTTATTGATATTTCTATCAAGATTGTGTTAGCCCATGTCGTTAGCTTTCCAACAAATTTGGTTTCGTTGAATTCGATGTCCGTTTGCAGAAGTTGTGGCTGTTTTGGTAAAGGCTGCTGTGGTACTACTCTGGCTAGAGCAGATGTATTTTTTTACTACCACTCCAGAGCGGTACTACCGCGGCTCCTGAGCGGTAGTACCGCTCCAGAGCAGTACTACCGCGGCTCCTAAGCGGTAGTACCGCTCCGGACCAAAATCTCATGTTTTGCTCAGCGGAGGTAGGCACGGAAGTATTTTTTTTGTACCGCTCGCAAGCAGTAGTACTGCTACCATTTGCGGTAGTACCGTGAGGACGAGCGGTAGTACCGCTCTGGCGGTTCTACTGGCCTTTTGCCTCCTCGCTGTTGTTTTCAAAGGGGTACTACCTCCCTAGCAGTATTACCGCTACTTGGAGCGGTAGTACCGCTCTGTGCGGGCTGTGAGCATAACGGTTGGATTTTTCCCCACCTATAAAGGGGGTCTTCTTTCCCAATGAACCTTATCCTTTGAGCTCGTGTTCTTCCCCCATTGTTGACCTTCTTCGAGCTTGCTAACTCTCAATCCCTCCATGTATTCTTGCTAGTTTTTGTGGGAAAAGAGAGAGGAGATCTAGATCCACATTTCCACCAATCACTTTCTCCTCTATGTGAGGGGAACCCCTTGGATCTAGATCTTGGAGCTCTTGGTGTTCTCCTTCTTGTTCTTCCTCTCATTTTCCTCCCTAGCATTAGTTGCTTCGGTGGGATTTGAGAGAGAAGGACTTGGGCACTCCGTGTGCCCTTACCATTGCATTTGGTGCATCGGTTTGAGTTCTCCACGGTGATACGTGGAAGTGAAGTTTGAGAAGCTTATTACTCTTGGGTGTTTGGGCACCCTAGAGCTTGTTCCTCTTGGGTGCCTTGGCGCCCTATACGGTTGGTGTTGTTTGGAGCTCAATCATTGTGGTGTAAAGCTCCAGGCAAGCGTCGGAGTCTCCAATTAGGTTGTGGAGATCACCCCGAGCAATTTGACGGGTACCGGTGACCGCCCCCAAGGGTTGCCAAAGTGTACGGGTTCGGTGACCGCCCCCAAGGTTTGCCATCTGTATGGGTTCGGTGACCTCCCTCAAGGGTCCCTTAGTGGAATCACAGCATCTTGCATTGTGCGAGGGTGTGAGGAGATTACGGTGGCCCTAGTGGCTTCTTGGAGAGCATTGTGCCTCCACACCGCTCCAAACGGAGATTAGCATCCGCAAGGGTGTGAACTTCGGGATACATCGTCGTCTCCGCGTCCCTCGGTTATCTCTTACCCGAGCCCCTTTACTTATGCACTTTACTTTGTGATAGTCATATTGTTTCTTGTCATATATCTTGCTATCACATAGTTGCTTATCTTGCTTAGCATAAGTTGTTGGTGCACATAGGTGAGCCTAGTTGTTTTAGGTTTTGTGCTTGACAAATTAACCGCTAGGTTTATTCCGCATTTGTTCAAGCCTAAACCGTAATTATTTTAAAACGCCTATTCACCCCCCTCTAGGCGACATCCACGATCTTTCACCCATGCCTCCCCTATCCACTACTAGGAAAATGCTTATACACAGTAGCATAGTAGTTGCGCTTTTTATAACAAAACACTACTACTACTACTTATCAGTAGCGCTTGCTTTTGGCAAGCGCTGTTACTATGCACTTACGAGTAGCGTTGTTTTCATAAAACACGCTACTACTACAATTGTCAGGCCGTTGCCAGCAGGCCAGGCATAGTATTAGCGCTTTTATGTAGGAAGCGCTACTGCTACTGAAGCTAGTAGTAGCGACCTCACTCCCCCGACCCTCACACTCTCACTCTCACGCGCCTCCGCCGTCTCGTCGCCGCCCTTCCCCGCGCACCGCCGTCCCCCGCGCCGGAGCTCTCCCGTCGACTGCCCTCGCCTGCGTTGGCTCTCCTCCCTCACCGGCCACCCTCCCCCGCATCGGCCTCCTCCCGCGCCGTCCGACCTCCTACGCCGGCCTCCTCCCCCACTGGCCGCCTCCATCAAGAGGTACTCCTCCTCCCTCCTCCCTCTATGTTAATTAACTTAGGTGAATTTACTTCATTAGGTTAACTAAGTTGAACTAAGTGAACTAGCTAGGTTAATTTGGTTTACTAACTAGGTTAATTAGATGTTTTTTAGATGTTTGGTTAACTGATTTGGTTACTAAGTAGATGTTAATTAGGTTAGGGCAGTAGTGCTACTGTTAATTATATGTTTTTTAGTTAGGGAAGTAGGTTAGGTAACTAAGTAGATGTTAATTTAGGGCAGTGGTGTTTAGTTTATAGAAAAAAATTCAATGTACCTTTTTACTATTTTTAGTAAGTGTTTAATAGAATTAGTTAGAAAGTTAATAGAACTAGTTAAACTAGTTTATTTTTAGTAAGTACTAGCTTATTTTATTTATAGTAAGTGCTTAGTTGTACTAGTTGAATTAATAAATCTAGTCTATTTTTAGTAAGAAAATTTCGGTATATGAGATTTGATGATCTAATTAAAATTTTAAATAGAACTAGTTTATTTTTACTAAGAAAATTAAGAGGACTAGTTTATTTTTTAGTTAAAGCAATTATTCCCGCATCGACGATGCCTATCCCACATCCTCGTCGTCGACTCGGCGGAGGAGGCCTGGGCTTGGTGAGGAGCCATGTCCGGAACTGGGCTCTGTCGGGCTGGTACTGGGAGGTGCTACCTTTGGGGGGGGCATAGCTTGCTGAGGAGCCAGCCCGTCATTGACCCGAGCCTTCTTTGGTGGCGGTCGGGTGGGCCAGTGACGGTGCAGAGGCTTGAGGACCCCGTGGAGGTGGTACGTCACCGTGTCAGCGAGGAGGACGACCACGTCCGTCGCTACATGGTTGCGTTGGAGGGCAGGTTCTCCAATACCTAGGAGGTTCTTTAGGGATCTCACTGGAGGTATGATCCTGTGATGGTTCCTTCTCTTTGGGTGTCCATCGCCCGCGTCGATACCCGTCGTTCGCTACGGTTTTAGCTGTATTAGTGATGGTATATGTATGATACTATTTGAAATCTATTAGTGATAATATTCGATGATGTACGAACGAAAGAGATGGTTTAGTTTTGCTCATTGAATGAATGCTAATTTGAATACTAATTTATTTTACGATTTGGTTTTGCTTATTGAATGCTCATATTGGAAAACTACTCCATCAAGTTTGAATGCTCATATGATGTAGATATAAATATGTATATCTTGTGTTACTCAAATAGGATATGTTCTTGTCCAAGTGGCCGGCCATGTTTGCAGGTTACACCTCCTATAGTGGCCTATGTTTTGTCGGAGTGTTGATTAATTTCTGTTCCGGCAAATTTCAGGTGCTCGATATGTCATGCCGAATTTTTTGTGAATTATGGCATGACTTGTGCTAGAATATGTAGGAAATATCGAGTGGCCTAGATTTTCTCGAAAAATAATTAAACGACATTTCAGGTTGACTTTAAGTCTGTCGAGGCTCCATCACCGAAGGTCGAAAAATCAGTGAGGGAGTGTATCCACCATATATGAGAGAGGATGAAGAAGCCCAACTGTTGTCATGGGGGTCGTTTCTCCTTCTTTTCCTTGTGCTAGACCTTTGTTATGCACTAGGGAAAGGAGGAGTAACGACCATCACCGACGGTCGCAAATGTCAGAGAGGAATCAGTGAGGGAGAGTCTCCACCATATATACTTGGCAGACCGATAGTCAACCCATGATGAATAATAATGATCTAATTTAATTTTTATAGTACATATATTGAATTTTACAAGTTTAATCTTTGAATTATGAACGTAGGAAATATCGTCATCGAACGACGAAAGTCTCCCAGGGGAGTGCAGCTGGTGCAACCACGACCGAGGTCTGGGCGACAGGCCTCACCTGGACAAAGATCGGCGCTTCAGCATTAAGCTCCAGGAGACCTTAGATGTTGAAACGGTACGCAACGACGAAAAGTGTTTTTTCATAATTAAGCATGACTTCAACTATTTCAACGTGTAATTTTCTTCTTTTACAATTTGAGTAGCTTATCCCATGCCATGCAAGACGCTACATCTTGGAGAGGATGGGTTTTGAAAACCATGAAAATTTCTAAACAAAGAAAATTCACCCAAGGACCCATCATGATGTGGATTTTGAAGTAAATCTATATAATTCTGAGAGTGTAACCCAATTTGGTTGCAGAAATTGGGAAGCACTTTGCAAGATGTATGGTTTCTATGAGGGTACGCTTGTCACCATGGATCTTGGTGATCATAACATCGACCAAGACAATATGGACATTTGGGTCCTTGTTGATACGCTTCCAATTCTACCGCTATGTGAGTTTCTCAAACATAGTTATTAAGTAATTTATATTCTTCATTTCAAAATAGTTGACAGCTTATTTTCATTGTTCAAACAATGTGCGGAACATGGTAGACGAAACCTACTACACCGATGGCTCTGAGTTAACTTATCAGGAGAAAAATCATCTGGTCGCATTTTGTACTGATCTTGTGAATTACAATATCTATTATAAAACTCCTCCATATTATGGTCAATACATGCCACTAGTGCACATGTTGAACTACGGTAACATCCATGGAGATGTCATGGTCAGATTTTTTTAGTATTACAACATCTGTGCATCCTTTGCATAAATTATTTTAAAACTTAACTACATTGCTAACTACAGAGTTATTACTATGTTTTCCAACAAAAATCCCCGAATGATTGTGTGCCTCATCTGATGTATCAGAATGGTCGCCTTGATGTTTTGAACATACGGCTAGGTCATCATACGAATCTCACCTGTCCATATTGGATTTCTAAAAGAAGTGGAGACATGAAAACTCAAAGAATGGAAAAAATGTATGGACAGTCGCAAGGAGGTACTTGGAAGCAACATTGTGCGAAAGGCAAGAATTGAAGACATGATATCTCCATTCACTAGTGCAGAACCGGGCTATTGCATCGGTTTGTAAGGGCCTTCAGTGCCAGTTTTGTAAACATCACTAAAGGGTGGGGACTAAAGGTCCCCCTTTTAGTACCGGTTCGGCATGAACCGCCACTTAAGTGCCACCCCGTGGCACATTCCAGGGCTGGGTGCGGGGAGACCTTTAGTACCGGTTGGTACCACCAACCGGTATTAAATGTTTGTGGTGGTTTTGGTTTTGATTTTTGTTTTTCCTTTAATATTGTGTTTTCAGTTTAATTTAGAGATTGTTTTTACATTATAATGAGTTGTTAAATCATTAGGTGAAAGTACTGCAGATTAGTTTCAACTGGATGCATAGCTAGCTAGCTAATTAAGTGATCAAGTATATATATGCCATATCCATATTACTTGATCACCTAGTGATCAAGTAATATGGATATGGCATATACTTGATCACTTAGCTAGCTCCATGCATCCAGTTGAAACTAATTTGCGGTTTCTTTCATAAATGAAATAATAACTCATCATCATCATATTAATATAAAAACTATTGCATCATATCATCACCAACAACAGTATACTAGCTAGCTAAAAATCATCATATATAGTCGTCATTACCACTATTTTATCATCATAGTCGTTACTGCTATCTAATCACCACCAACACTAGCTTAAAGAAGAAACATTCACTTGTACCAGAAGCAAAGATATCATCGAGTTCAACACTTGGTCATGAGATTAAGTATCTAGATCGAGGAAGAACAAGGACATGAGAGGACAAGTACTAAGAGCATGCTAATCACTCCTGCTGCTCTCTCTCAGGTAAAATAGCATAAAACATGTATAGCTCTCCTGATTCATCATATTGGAGCATGCAGATGAACCTATCTCCTAATCATGGGCTGCGCTTCTGTTTGTTGCCCCCTAGTACTTCTCTGCGATCCTTCACAATTTTGCTCTAGTCTTTCACTATTAAGCATTCCTCGGTTGTAGAAATCCGGAATGCACTCATGTGCAATGTAGGATATCTTGGCCGTAAGCTAACCATTGACATGCGACCTTTAGTCTCGATACACTTAGGCACAACTGTCATCGGGAGTCCCCATTGAAGAACATCGCGTATAGTAACATTACTTAGCAATGAAGTTTAGCTTGAAAAAAATAATGTATGCAAAAGATGCACTGATGACTAATAGTAAAAATCTTACCATCTTTCCTAAATAGATGTGACCGTAGTTCAATACGATCACTATTGGTCGCACGTTTTGAGTACTAAGATTTTCAAATTCAGGAAAATAATTTCTCTTGACACCATCAAGATCCTCAAGCCATGAAACACAATGACTTATCTCTCGCTGTTTAGTTCAGCCCCGGGATAGTGGACGGTACTGTCTACCAAGCGCCGGACATGTTTGCTTGAATGGAAATAAGCTGTCAATAGAAATTATTTGTCAACTATTTTTGAATAAACAATATCGAAGACATAAATATGGTTGAGAAACTCACATAATGGTAGTACTGGGGGCGTCTCCACATCGACTCAAATGTCTCCATTACCTTCAATATCATCTTCGGGACGAATATCAAAGGAGATAAACATACCAGGCTCAAATGCATAAGCCTTGCATAGTGCTTGCCAAGTTTTGCATTCAAAATAGGTGTCGGTGTCTGCATTGTATAATTTGACGTTGAAGGTATAACCATGCTCGGTCTTCAAGTAAACTCTCTTTACCTCCATAGTTTTTGTTACGACTGAAACCTATCTTATTCAAGACAAAAATTCTTGCATGGCAGGGGATACGCTACTAGAATAGTGAAAATTTAAAATTATAAGTTGAAGCAAATGAAGCATAAGTCATGCTTAATTACGAAAAAAGACCTGTCATTGTGACTTACTGTATCCACTTCGAAGGTCTCATCCAGCTTCATGCTAAAGCGCCTATCATCAACTAGGAAATTTTTGTCGCACAGGCCGCACTCATCTTCGCAGTATTCGCACATAACGAAATTGTTTTCGTCGTCAAACGACATTTCCTATGTTCATAGTTGAAACATTAATTGATAAACACTTACTAGCTAGCTAGTTCTATATTAATTCAACTAATTCAACTAAGCACTTACTAAAAATAAACTAGTTCAATTAATTTTTTTACTAAAAAAAGTAGCTAGTTCTATATATAGTAAATTTAATATATCTAACATTTGACATTAATATATCTAATTCATCTATAACTATAAAAGTATTAATAACTAACTCATCTAACATTAATATCTAACATTTGACATTAATATCTAACATATATTTCTATCTAACTCATCTAACATTTGACATTAATCTAACATTTATATAAACTAAAAGTATATATAAAAACTAAAAAACAGAAAAAATCATTAAGAAAAAACAGAAAAAATCATTCTTAATTATGGGGGCGGGATGGCGCGGCGACGGGGACGGCGGGCTAGGGCAGCGACGGCGGAGGGAGACAACGGCGACGGGGACGGGCTGGGGCGGCGACGGCGGAGGGAGACAACGGCGACGGGGGCGGGCTGGGGCGGCGACGGGGGCGGGCTGGGCGGCGCGGCGGGGTGGGCTGGGGCGGCGACGTGGACGGGGGCGGGTTGGGGCAGCGACGGGGGCGACAACGACGACGATGGGGATGGGCTGGGGCGCGATGGGGGCGGCGATGGGCTCGGCGACGTACGGGGCGTGCGCAACAGGGGTGAAGACGAAGCAGATGAACAGAAACCAACTGAAATTTTCGTAAGTGTTGTATATATAGGAGAGGCCATTAGTACCGGTTGGTGCCACCAACCGGTACTAAACGGCCATTAGTACCGGTTCGTGCCACCACCCGGTACTAAAGGTCAAATTTGGCCAGACCAAGCGGCGGGAAGCGACCCCCTTTAGTGTCGGGTGGTGGCACCAATCGGTACTAAAGACCCCCCCTTTAGTATCGGTTGGAGGCATGAACCGGTACTAAAGTGGGTGTGCTCCCACCTCAAGGTGCAGAAAGTTTAGTCCCACCTCGTCGGGTGAAGGGCAACCGCACTGGTTTATAAACACAGCCGCGTCTGCTCCATTGAACTCCTCTGTAAAGCAGGCTTCTGGGCCTAACTATGGCGCGTTGTCCTGTGAGCCTGCTGGCCCTGGTGGGTCTGAATTTCCACGCCCAAGGCCTAGCAGGCCCACTAGACAGCGCCCCAACAATTTTTTATATAGTTTTTTCTTTTCTGCTTTATTTATTTTCTTCTATTTATTTCTGAGTAGTTTTTTATATAGTTTTTTATTTTCTGCTTTATTTATTTTATTCTATTTATTTCTGAGTAGTTTTCTATATAGCTTTTTTTCTGCTTTATTTATTTTCTTCTATTTATTTCTGACTAGTTTTTTTTCTTTTTTGCTTTATTTATTTTCTTCTATTTATTTCTGAGTAGTTTTTTATATAGTTTTTTCTTTTCTGTTTTATTTATTTTCTTCTATTTTTTCCTGAGTAGTTTTTTATATAGTTTTTTCTTTTCTGCTTTATTTATTTTCTTCTATTTTTTTCTTAGTAGTTTTTTATATAGTTTTTTGCACATGTCATGTGGGTGAAATGATGATAGCATGCCAAGTTTCAACCTTTTCAGAGTTCATATGTAGTGCTTTTCAATTTCAGGGTCATTTAGCTCAAAACAAATCAGTAAATGCATCAAAAATATCAAATTATGTCAGAAAGGGTTGAAAGTTGACGACGTGGCTTTGAATGGTGCATAATGAATGCAAAAAAGTCCAGAGTTGTAATAAGTTATTAAAATTTTGAATAGCCGGTGTAACATATGAGTTTTCGTCCGAAGCCCTGATACTTCGAAAGAGAGTGTCCAGTTTGTACACGAAGTGCATCCAGTTTTTTTCGTAACCATCTCTACCTTTTTGCACATGCCATGTGGGTGAAATGATGATACCATGCCAAGTTTCAACCTTTTCAGATTTCATTTGTAGTGCTTTTCAATTTCAGGATCATTTAGCACAAAACAAATCAGTAAATGCATCAAAAGTATCAAATTATGTGACAAAGGGTTGAAAGTTGACGACGTGGCTTTGAATGGTGCATAATGAACACACAAAAAGTCTAGAGTTGTAATAAGTTATTAAAATTTTGAATAGCCGGTGTAACAGATGAGTTTCGTCCGAAACCCTGATACTTTGAAAGAGAGTATCCAGTTTGTACACGAAGTGTATCCAGTTTTTGCCGTAACCATATCTACTTTTTTGCAGATGCCATGTGGGTGAAATGATGATACCGTGCCAAGTTTCAACCTTTTCAGAGTTCATTTGTAGTGCTTTTCAATTTCAGGGTCATTTAGCTCAAAACAAATCAGTAAATGCATCAAAAATATCGAATTATGTCAGAAAGGGTTGAAAGTTGACGATGTGGCTTTGAATGGTGCATAATGAACGCAAAAAAAGTCCGGAGTTGTAATAAGTTATTAAAATTTTGAATAGTCGGTGTAACAGATGAGTTTTCGTCCGAAACCTTGATATTTCGAAAGAGAGTGTCCAGTTTGTAGATGAAGTGCATCCTGTTTTTGCCGTAACCATCTCTACTTTTTTGCACATGCCATGTGGGTGAAATGATGATACCATGCCAAGTTTCAACCTTTTCAGAGTTCATTTTGTAGTGCTTTTCAATTTCAGGGTCATTTAGCTCAAAACAAATCAGTAAATGCGTCAAAAATATCAAATTATGTCAGAAAGGGTTGAAAGTTGACGACGTGGCTTTGAATGGTGCATAATGAACGCGCAAAAAGTCTGGAGTTGTAATAAGTTATTAAAATTTTGAATTGCCGGTGTAACAGATGAGTTTTCGTCCAAAACCTGATACTTCGAAAGAGAGTGTATCAGACGAAGTGCATCCATTTTTTGCCGTAACCATCTCTACTTTTTTGCACATGCCGTGTGGGTGAAATGATGATACCATGCCAAGTTTGAACCTTTTCAGAGTTCATCTGTAGTGCCACTACTAGGGAAAACCTTATACACAGAAGTTTATCAGTAGCGCAGTTTAAAAGTGGGCGCTACTACTAATTAGTAGTAGCGAGGGGTATAAAAACCGCGCTAGTACAAAGTTGATAGTAGTAGCGAGGGGTATAAACCCACGCTTCTACTAAGTGGTCTCTAACAATAACCCCAGGATAGGCCATAGTAGTAGCGAGGAGTATAAAACCGGCGCTACTACTAAGTAAGTAGTAGTAGCGCAGGTAAGACCCCCACGCTACTACTAAGCGTGTCCACCCCACCACTCTCTCTCTCTCATCACTAAAAAATACTCTTTCACGAACTCACATGTTCCTCGGTCCACCCCACCCCGGCTCCTCTCCCCACGATCTCCTCGCCGCCTCCACCACCCACGCCGGCCGGTTCCGAGGAGCCTAGTCTAAATCGGGCTGGCCTGCTAGAGCCAAGTCCTCTCCCAGCGTATTGTTGATTGATTCACGGGAAGAGCGAGACGCCAAGAACTCGGGGAAGTCGTGAGGCCGCCTGCCTCCGCCCGCCTAGGACTCGATCTCGATCCCCGCCGACAAGCCGATCCTCGTCCTCCTGCATGCAAGAGAGTTGGACGCCGCGGGAGCACCCAGATCCCGCCATGAATCTCGAGTAGTAAGTCCCTCCCTCCCTCCTCTGCTTCCCCATCAGTTCCTATCGGGGCTGGGGCTTTTAGGCTGAGATCTCTCTGGATCTGGCGCGCGCTGGGGTTGACTCTCGATCCCAGTAGAATCGTGCCGTTTTTTTCTTGGTCTGGATCGTGTCCGCGAGGGGAATGCAACATTTCCAGCAGAATTTGTGTTTAAATTAGGTGAAATCTGATGCGAAATCGTTTGCTGTGTGCACCTATCTCGCTCCATGCCGCTGGGTGGATGTACTATCTTTTTACCCGGTCGTTATGATTAGTGTTTCCAGCATTGTTTATTGTGGATTTTAGATTCCTACTACTACTATCTAATGGCAGTAAAAGAACAAGACAGAGGAACAGAGAATAGGTCGGTTTTGGTGAATTATGTATGCTAATGTCACTTTGCACCATCTCTAGTTTCGCAGTCATTTTGCATCCATGATCCAATCCGTCTCCACACTGCAGATGTGGGTAGAGTGCACAAGTCTGCTTAACATCCTTTACAAGCATGGCCAAATGCTCTGTCTCTTCATGTTGTATAACTGTGACAGTCATGGGCTGATATAACTGTTTGTTCGGTTACCGCTGTAACTGTGGTTGCACTCCACTCATTCAATGTTACAATATCATTATATCTTAATGCTGCAAGGGGAACTATTTTTACATTCTATCACAGTAATCACACACTAGTACATAGGGATCTATTAGCTTAGCAAAACTGGCATTTTGGTTGAGTATTAAACAACAAAATGTCCCTTCATCTGTCGTTGCTTACTTGTCTAAGCCTGACAATATTATTCCATCTAATTGTTGTGTGTTATTATCTTGAATACATTTCTCTTTTATTTTATTTTCAATCTTCCAAGCCTGGACATAGTTATTGTATCTTATTATCATCTTTGGAAGTGGCCGGACCCTTCCACAAACCCTGCGCAAGCAGGAGCTACGTGCAGGGTGCTGCCCTTTTTTATCATCTTGAAAATGTCACCACTACTTGTTTTATTCTCTGTGCACTGTGTTTGCTAGAGACTAACATTCTCCTATTTGACCATGCAGTGATTACCTCTTCAAGCTATTGCTTATTGGAGACTCAGGTGTTGGCAAGTCATGTCTTTTGTTAAGATTTGTAGTAAGAATCTCTATCTCAAGCATGATCCATTTTGCTATCTCTATCCCGTCTATGTATTATGGAAGGTTTCCATGTTATAATTTAGGTAGTTGATGGATACATCATGGAGTTGACCATTTTGTTTATAAGATGTGTAAGCTGAATCATTATTCACAATTGTTCGAATTTAAATTGTTCAACGTGAATAGTTCATTATTGGTAGGCTAGTACATTTTTCCACAAGATGATGGGCATCCTTATATACTACTCCCTCTGTAAACTAATATAAGAGCGTTTAGATCACACCCTCTGTACATTTTTCCGCCCGATTTAAAATGGTGCTCTCAGGAGAGTCAACGTCGACCCCGGCGCTGTTTTGAAGAGTAGTGGGAATCAATTTTCTGATGTCCTTTATTGGCGATTTCCTTATCCATGAAATGATAAATTTTGAACAGATGTTAACTGTCAAATATTTCAAGCATATATAGCTCAAATACACCAGTATTTCTTGAATGCACCAAAACAAGAAGATAGCATGAACACGTACAGCTAGGGTATGCATTTAGTAGATGTTTTTCCGGTTTGAAGATTCATAATAGACTAAAAGAGACAGAAAATTGAAGAAAATACCCTACTGGATCTGCGCGAGGGCGCAAACTAACAAGTTTTCACTTTCTCGACTGGGTGAAGGGTGATCGACGAGGACTACTGCGGCCCGATGGGAGTCCTGCTCTTCAACTACTCGAAGGCAGACTTCACTGTGAAGCCCCGCGACCGTGTCATACAGATTATTGTCCAGGTGATTGCGACGCAGGAGGTCCCCGGGGTGGAGGACCTCGACGCCACCGTCCGGAGGTCACCGAGGTGGAGGACGAGGCCACCGTCCGGAGTTCCTCAAGGTGGAGGACCTCGACACTTTGTACATACATCTAGAGAAGTGGCCTGGTTAGGTTGGTGGTGAAACGCTAGGGAAGGTACCAACCTTTTGATGATGGTTGTGTGTGCCCTCGTGATCTATTCGAGTTGAGTTGTTGAATGTTGCATCCATGAACACTGCAAATGTTAAGATGGTTTTGTGAAATTTATTTTGCACTGGACGTGTCTCTGATCTCCATTCATGAATAATGCATCTATTTTTATTTTTTAAGTCCTAATTTGCTACTAGTAGCGTTGGGAAAAAAGTGCCCTACTAGTATTTAGGATACTAGTAGCGTTGGTATTGTAGGCACTCTACTACTACTTCATTAGGAGTAGCGCGAGTCTGTAATAGCAGTAGCTTGGGTGGCACACGCTACTACTAACAAAGTTAGTAGTAGCACGGGTTTCTCCCACGCTACTACTAACTATTAGCTGTAGTGCGATACTAGTAGCGCAGGTACCCGCGCTGCTAGTAGCCATTTTACCCACGCTGCTAGTAGCCTTTTTCCTAGTAGTGTGTGTCGGTGTCAAAACCGGCGGATCTCGGGTAGGGGGTCCCGAACTGTGCGTCTAAGGCGGATGGTAACAGGTGGCGGGGGACACAATGTTTACCCAGGTTCGGGCCCTCTCGATGGAGGTAATACCCTACTTCCTGCTTGATTGATCTTGATGATATGAGTATTACAAGAGTTGATCTACCACGAGATCGGATAGGCTAAACCCTAGAAGCTAGCCAATGGTATGACTGTTGTTGTCCTTCGGACTAAACCCTCCAGTTTATATAGACACCGAAGGGAGCTAGGGTTACACAGAGTCGTTTACAAGGGAGGAGATCTATATATCCGAATCGCCAAGCTTGCCTTCCATGCAAAGGAGAGTCCCATCCGGACACGGGACGAAATCTTCAATCTTGTATCTTCATAGTCCAATAGTCCGGCCAAAGTATATAGTCCGGCTGTCCGAGGACCCCCTAATCCAGGACTCCCTCAGTAGCCCGTGAACTAGGCTTCAATGACGATGAGTCCGGCGCGCAGATTGTCTTCGGCATTGCAAGGCGGGGTCCTCCGAATACTCCATAGAATATTTTGAACACAAGGATAGTGTCCGGCTCTGCAAAACAAATTCCACATACCACCGTAGAGAGTATAATATTTCCACAAATCTAATCCGCTGACAACTTTTCATAACGTGACATTACGCCCTGGCCTCGGTCATTATTCAAACCGTTTTTCCCAACCAGCCACTGCACGTGTTGCGAGGCAGTTTTATTGGCACGTCTTGTCGAAGTAGAGATCGTGTCCCCTTATCACGGGATTCTCATCAATACGGGTGTGGGTAACCCAATCGTGCTCGTTAGTACGACTCCTTGATTTTAGGTAAGTTCCAAACGGCCACGCGGAGGACGCTAGATATTCGCCCTCTTTATAAAGGTGCGAAAGCCTATCCTTTTCTTATCGCGCTCAATCCCTCCCTTCCCCCACCCCGAGTTCCAACACCCAAGGCTCAGGCGAAGCTCTTCGGACCTTCAATGATGTCCGGATCCAACCTTCAGGGCTAGTAGATGGCCTCCTCTGTCACAGAGGAGGACATCAAGAAGCTAAGGGAGGCCAGGTATTTGACCGCCGAAATCTCGCACAGGCTGCCTGCCCGAGGACAGGTCATCCCCACTCCCGAACCCAACGAGAGAGTCGTATTTTTTTCCCACTTCCTCTGAGGGCTAGGCTTTAGTCTTGATCCCTTCGTTAGAGGGCTCATGTTCTATTATGGGCTCGATTTCCATGATCTAGCTCCGGATTCCATTCTTCACAGCTCATCATTTATCGTCGTATGTGAGGCCTTCCTCCGCATCACCCCACACTTTGGCCTATGGCTGAAGACCTTCAATGTGAAGCCGAAGATGATCAATGGGCGACACGCAGAATGCGGAGGTGCCACAATAAGCAGAGGCGTCGATGCCCCATGGCCAAAGGGTTCCTTCCCGGAGATATCTAACTTATGGCAGAGGGAGTGGTTTTACATCAAAGCTCCCTGAAGTACTAAGTGGGTGGCTCCCCCCGCCTTCCTTTCGGGGCCCCCACCACAACTGGCTTCATGGGTCAACAAGGGGCTAGACTGGGGGCCGGTTAATGACGTGCCGACATTGCAAAGTTGCATCCTAGATCTCCCCAAGAGGGATGTCGGTCTCGTCAAAGTAATGCAAGTTATGCTAGTTCGTCGGGTCCTGCCATGCCAACGTCGATCTCTCCGTATGTGGGAGTTCAACCCGGAAGGACCGCGAGCTATTCAACAGTTCTTCGGCATGACGCTCGAAGAGATGTATGGATTGTTCTTCGGATCACGAATAAAGTGTCCGGACACCACCGAGGATGCGGGTCTCAACTTCAACCATCCAGATACCCAGGTCAGTAATTCTGCCGCCGAACATGCTGTCTTTTTATTTGTCACAACATCATTCTGAAAAAATCGATCTTGGCCAGGACTGGATAAGAAAGGCGAAGATGATCAGGTGTTCGGCTCCCCTTCCCGCAGGCTCACCGGATCCTGTACTACCCAGGATGCTCGAGCATGCACTTTATCAAGTGCCATCAGGGGAAGATAAAGGGAGGGATAAAGAAGCCGAAAGCGGGCCTCACGCATTACTCGTCCAAACCAGGGGAATTAGTGTCTCCATGAAGGAGGATAATCGGGGAGAAGAATCTAAAATTCCCTCTCCCCAAGGAAGGAAAAGGACTGCTCCGGAAGACTTGGAAACAAGGGTTTCCAAACAAGAGAAGAACCCCTCGCCAGGGGGCCCTGGCCCGAAGGGCATTCCTTCCGCACAGTGCCCGCAAGGGGATCATCCCTCCACCGAGCTGTAAGTGAACAAAAGTACTTTTGGTAAATATATTTTGCTTTATCTCCACAGACAATAACCGAGACGTATGTCTTGCAGTCCGGATCGTAGCTCTTCCTGACAGAGTTCATCTTCGGGGGATCTTCTTTGTGAACACCGAACAGAGCATCAGGGGCTACTGTCTATGCGGTAATATTTCTCCTATATTTCAAAAACTTACCTCAAAGCTTGTTAGAAGGCTGGCACAGGCTTCAGTCAGTTCGCTCTTGGCGGACTGAACCTTCTGGACCACCGCACTCATAATCGTGCGGTGCTCTTCGTCAATGGGAGCGCTGCGAAGCGCTCCCAGCAGATTGTCCGGTGCCTCTGGATGGGCAGAGGTCACCGGCACAGGCGTCTTTCCCCTCTTGGAAGGAGGCCGCCTGCCCGAGTCCGGAACCACTGGAGGTTCCGACGCGGTGTTCGGCTGAGGGCCAAACTCGGAGCCCTCGGGGGCTTTGCTCCCCCTACTCCCGGAGTCTGGAAGGTCGCTTTGAGGCGCCTCCGGGACTGTCTCCCCTCGACCCAGTGCCTCTTGAGACAACACCTCGGCGTTGTCCGTAGGGCAAGGGGAGGTGGCGGTCGGAAGTGGATCGCTATCCATATCCGACGAGCCCAGGGTGCTGTCCCACGAGGTTACGTCGATACGGGTTCGGGGCGGTCTGCACAATCATAATTTGGCGTTAGGAGAAGCAGTGCGACAAAGGAATGCTTTGAATTACTCTGGTATCCGAATACTTACGACTTCGCCAGGGGCTTGGCCCTGAGCAGCCACTCGTCTTCGCCTTCGGCGGCGGTGGTGGAGTAGTCCGGAAGGAGAGTCCTTCCCTTCTTGGACCCTTCGGCCCCCTACTAGGGGCGGCCTTCCTTTTCTTATCTCCCCTGACTGGAGGGGGAACATCTTCATCTTCCTCCTCGTCTTCGGGGAGGAGTGCGTCGCGGAGTTATCGGACGATGAGTCCGATAACACCTGGCACCGGGAGCTCTTTCGGGTTCCCCTGGCCTTCTTGGTCTTCTCCAGCACCTTGTAAGGAGCCGGAGTCAGCATCTCCGTCAGGAGAGCATCCGCAGTGTCTTCGGGCAGAGGGGCCGGACAATTAATCTGCCCCGATGTCTCCACCCAGTCCTGTCAAAGGCATGGTGATCAGACCCCGCACATGGTTAAGCTAGGGGGAATAAATATCCTACCGGATGTATAAAACTCACCGAATGCGCTCGGCGCTTAGCGCTTAGCCCGTGGTCCTCCGTGAGAGAGGGAGGGACCTCGGTGCCCTTGAACAGCACCTTCCAGACGTCCTTGTGCATAGTGTCGAAGAGCTCGCTCAGAGTCTGGTGCTGGGCCGGGTCGAACTCCCACAAGTTGAAGTCCCTTTGTTGGCACGGGAGGATCCGGTGGATGAACATGACCTAGACTATGTTGACAAGCTTGAGCTTCTTTCTTGTCATGTTCAGGATACATTTCTGGAGTCCGTCCAGCTCCACCGATGAACCCCACGACAAGCCCTTCTCTTTCCAGGAAGTGAGCCGTGTGGGGAATCCGGATCGAAACTTGGGGGCAGCCACCCATTTGGTGTCGCGCGGCTCGGTGATGTAGAACCACGCCGATTGCCACCCCTTTATGGTGTCCATGAAGGAGCCTTCAAGCCATATAACATTGGGCATCTTGCCCACCATGGCTCTGCCGCATTCTGCTTGTTGGCCGCCCACCACCTTTGGCTTGATATTGAAGGTCTTTAGCCATAGGCCGAACTGGGGGCGGATGCAGAGGAAAGCCTCACAGACGACGATGAACACCGAAATGTTGACGATGAAGTTCGGGGCCAGATCATGGAAGTTTAGCCCGTAGTAGAACATGAGACCGCGGACGAATGGATGAAGGGGAAACCCCAGTCTGCGGAGGAAGTGATGGAGGAAAACTACCCTCTCATGGGGTTCTGGGGTAGGGATGATCTGCCCCGCAGCGGGCAGCCGATTCGCGATATTCGTGGCTAAGTATCCGGCTCTGCGCAGCTTTTTGAGGTGTTCCTCCGTAACGGAGGAAGCAATCCACTTGCCTCCCGCTCCGGACATGTTTGGAGGAGGTTGAGGAGAAAGATGTGGACTTGGGTGTTGGGGCTCGAGTGCGCAAGAACGGATAGGCAAGGAGGAAGAAGGCATGGGTAGAAAAAGGTTAAACCTTATCCCTTTATAAGGGCGGCCGAAGCCATGCGCCCCCACTAGCCTGGTAGAACTCGCTTATTCCCCAAGCGCCGTAATCGAGGGCGCGGTTGGGTTACCCACGCCCGTATTCATGAGAATCCCGTAATAAGGGGGACAGGATCCCTGCTTTGACAAGACATGTCAGGAAACTGCCTCGCGTTATGTGCGGAGTTAGTTAAAGGAAACGGTTCAAATAATCACCGGGCCATGACATAACGTCATGTTGCCGAAACGTGTCAGCAGATTAGATTTGTGGAAATATTATTCTCTCTACGGTGGTATGTGGAACTTATTTTACAGGGTTGGACACTATCCTTGTATTCAAAACTCTTCCATGGTGTATGCGGAGGAGGAACCCGCCTTGCAATGCCGAAGACAATACTGCGCGCCGGACTTGACTCATTGAAGCCTGGTTCAGGGGCGACTGAGGGAGTCCTGGATTAGGGGGTCTCCGGACAACCGGACTATATCCTTTGGCCGGACTGTTGGACTATGAAGATAGAAGATTGAAGACTTCGTCTCGTGTCCGGATGGGACTCTACTTGGCATGGAAGGCAAGCTAGGCAGTACGGATATGGATATCTCCTCCTTTGTAACCGACCTTGTGTAACCCTAACCCTCTCCGGTGTCTATATAAACCGGAGCGTTTTAGTCCGTAGGACAACATACAATCATACCATAGGCTAGCTTCTAGGGTTTAGCCTCTCCGATCTCGTGGTAGATCAACTCTTGTAATACTCAAATCATCAAGAATAAATCAAGCAGGACGTAGGGTTTTACCTCCATCAAGAGGGCCCGAACCTGGGTAAAACATCGTGTCCCCTGCCTCCTGTTACCATCCGCCTTAGATGCACAGTTCGGGACCCCCTACCCGAGATCCGCCGGTTTTGACACCGACAGCCGGATTCTGGGGCTCTCGACCAGGTCAGCGGAAAAAGTCTTTCAAAGGCAGCAGAGATGGACCGTCTAGCCTAAACAAGATTCTGACAAAATATGTCAGATTCATGGCACCCCCGATAAACCTGCAAATCACACCCACAGAGAATGCTGGGTCTTCAAGCAGGCTGGTAAGCTAAACGCCGAACACAAGGGGAGGGAGACACCAAGCAAAGACGAGGATGAACCTCGCCAATAAAGCACTAGAGAACAGAAAAAAATCCCACCAGAGGTTAAAATAGTAAACATGATCCACGTGACGAAGAGGAGAAGCAAACATGCACTCCGAGACATACGCGTCGTAGAGCCCGTCACCCCTAAGTTCAACCCATGGTTGGCCTGCCCGGTCACTTTTGATTGCTGGGATCACCCGACAAGCATCCGGCATGAAGGATTGGCTGCCTTGGCGTTAGACCCAATAATAAA
Source organism: Triticum urartu (assembly GCF_056163025.1). Lineage (NCBI taxonomy): Eukaryota > Viridiplantae > Streptophyta > Magnoliopsida > Poales > Poaceae > Triticum > Triticum urartu. Next base: position 503,583,569 of record NC_141873.1, on the reverse strand, counting down.
CAGATACCATCTCACACGAGTCCTTATGGACGACGGTAGTGGTCTAAATCTGATATATCAGGACACAGTCTGCAAAATGGTGATAGACCCGATAAAAATCAGCCACGGTAATACTACCTTCAAGGGAGTAATACCAGGCCCAAAGGCCCGCTCCACGGGCTCTCTAATACTAGAGATTGTATTCGGTTCATCCGACAACTACCGAAGTGAGAAGTTAGACTTCGACATTGCTCCATTCCGAAGCGGCTATCAAGCACTACTCGGAAGAACAGCTTTCGCTCGTTTTAATGCAGTACCACATTACGCTTCTCTTAAGCTTAAGATGCCTGGTCCACGAGGCACCATCACAGTTAGTGGAAATATTGAGCGTTCTCTACGCACGGAAGAACATGCGGCGACTTTAATAGCCGAGCACTAGACGGCCTCACCAACCAGAATAAATGATAGGTCATCAAGACCGCGGACACGGTTAGACGAGTCTGGCGCATCACTAGATATACTTGAGATTGGTCTGATGGTTAAACCCTCATAGACGGTACCAGGGGCTTCCCGCGTGTAATCAGGACTAATTCGGCTCAACTTGACTTATGTTGAATTTTAATGGTTTATCGAGAATAACCAATTTTTTGGCACGACAACTTTCACCTAAGTTCTTCTCTTTTGCAGATGACAATCGTGCTACACCCGTCCAGGACACGGCACAACGGAGACACAGGCGCAGACGTGCAGCAAGGACCCGCTCAAAGGTTTCTTTTCAGATTAAGACCCTGCGTAAACCTTTTTTTACTGTCTCTTGTTGTTCACATCCTCCGGATACTCAATACAACCGAGATGGATGCTGACGTTATTGGCATTTCGCCACGTCAGGATACTCGGGGTTTATTAGTAAGGGCATTGTCGAGCCCGGCATATGTTATAAAGACCGAATACCTTAGGGAGTGTTGAGCGTCGCGAGTTTGGCCTTATATGCATCAGCTCTGAATCATGTCTTTGGTCAAATATGGGTTTTCCCGGCTCCCGTGTTTTGCTACCTTACGTTCCGCTCTATCGGCTAAGGCGGCACCGGGAGAACTACAGCGATTGTGCCCTAGTTCATCCGGATGAGCACCTCAGTAGAGAAAGCTGAAAACTGACCGTCATGATAAAGCGCGAGACTTGTCAACCACTCGATGACTTAGCGGAATCTTCGGGATTCCTCCGCATTAACGAAGGGCCGTTTCCCGGTCATGTATGTACGCACACCGTATTCGAAAGAGCGCGGAGGTACCAGGGGCTATATAGTAGCCCCACCATCAAACTCCTATGGCTAAGTGAAAGTGTTAAAGCAATATAGTCCAATTGGCTCGTTCGGCGCACTACCACCTCCTTAATGGACCAAGACATTGGATCAAGTGTGAATACACATTTTTTGCGAACACCCCCGCATTATATGCATGGGGGCTGAAGCCGATGACTGCAAACTTTCAAGTTATATACATATATACATAAATGGCCGCACATGAGGCATCATAATACTTTCAGGCAAAAGTATAAAAACAGCCTTTATAATTCAATAAAACATTGTTTTTACAATGGGAATACATGTCACTAGAACATAATATTCTTCGAGCACTAAGCCTCTATTGAACGAGCGCCATCAAGGACTTTTTCAAATTAGTGCTCGGCAGACACTCGGCCTACGGCCGAACTCTGGGTTGCAATAGCAGTGGCCTCCATCTCTGCCCAGTATGTCTTGACACGGGCAAGTGCCATACGCGCACCCTCTATGCACGCCGACCTCTTCATAGCGTCGATGTGCGGCACAACACCAAGGAATTGTTGCACTAAACTAAAATAACTATTCGGCCTTGGCCCTTCCGGCCACAGGTGATCCACAATAGACCTCATGGCAAGCCCGGACAACCTATGGAGCTCGGCCCACTCGGCCATTCGCTCATTCAACAGCAGCAGACGCACTGGAACATGGAACTGTGACCAGAATAGCCTTTCCACTTCATGATCTTTTTGATCCTTGAAGTACTCGGCCGCATCAGCAGCACTAGCTGCCAAATCCACGTATGCGTCTGCCGAACTCCATAGTTGATCAAGAGGGGCATACTTTGGATCTCCGAACTTCGTCCGCAACAAAAAGGGCTTCCCAGCCGCGATATCTCCGGCTTGACGCAGCTCCTCCTTCGCCGCTCTGATTTTAGAACGGGCTTCCTTGGCTGCTACCATGGCCTTCTCCAGGTCCGCCGCCTTCACCCGGCTTTCTTTTTCAAGAAGCTGATAACGGTCGGCGGCATGTTTCAACTCAACGGCCATCTTGGCTATTTTTTCCTTGCTTTGGCAACGCACAACCAGTTCGGCCCTCAGCTATTTGACCGCCTTTAGAGCGGCCGCATCACTATTCCTGGCTTGTTCCTTGGCTCGGGCAAGTTCTGCCCGAAGGGTCTCCATGCTGGCAGCTCCATCTGCAGTCACAACATATTAAAGATACTAGCATCATGCTCCTCTTACTATGTGTTGATCACTGGAGAAACCACATACCCTGTGCCTCATCGAGCCGCTTGTTGACAAGCACGATGTCGGCATCTGCCGCATCAAGTTGCCGCTTCAGCTTGGCAAACTCACCAGTCCGGCTAGCCACCGGACCTTCCGCCACCTGCACATGAAGGTGGCCTGATTATTACCTGGGACTATGATCCTCTGTTTACCGCCATTCTCGACGGCAACCAGAGTCTCAGGGGCTACTATTTGCATAGGGCACACCTAACGTGTGCGGTCCTGTCAAAAACATACACTATTTTACGTACCTCAAAGCCTTTTAGCAGACTCATAAAAGCTTCATGCAACCCGCTTTCGGCGGATGAAATCCTCTCAATCACCGTACCCATTAGCGTACGATGCGCTTATGAGATGGCCGCTTGCTCCAGAAGATCCTTCAGCGCGTCCGATCGCACAACGGATGGTTCCAGACTCTTTCTGTCGCTCTCTTTAGGAGCCGAATACTGAGGACTTCGGGTGGCCGAAGGATTATCCTCTGGCCTCGGCGGATCAGGAGAAACCCTCCGCGACGACACTTCAGGGTCGCCCGCCTCATGAGGCGGGGTGGCATGGGGAGGTGTTTCGCTCTCCATCATCTCCGGAAGAAGATCCCCCGAAGACGAACTCTGTCGAGAAGGGTTACGATCCGAACTACAAGATATATGCTTCGGTTATTGTCTTCAGAAGTAATGTAGGATATTTTTACTATTAAGTACTTTTTGTTTACTTACAACTCCGTAGAGGGTTGATCCCCTTGCGGGCACTGTGCAGCAAGGGTACGCGACGAGGCAGGGCCCTCTAGCAAAGACTTCTTCCCCCGTTTGGAAACCTTTGTTTCCGGGTCTTCAGAGGTGGTCCTCTTCCTTCCTTGGGGAGAGGGAATTTCGGATTCTTCTCCCTGGTTATCCTCCTTCGCAGAGGCGCTAATTCCCCCGGTTTGGATGAATAATGAGTAAGGCCTGCTTTCAGCCTCTTTTTCCCCCTTTATCTTCCCCCGAGGGCGCCTGATAAGGCGCCGGCTCGAGCATTCTGGCTAGTACTGGATTGGCCGAGCCTTCAGGAAGGGGGGCCGAACACCTGATCATCTTAACCTTTGTTACCTAGTCCTAGTTAAAGAGCGACTTTTCAGAATGATGTTGTGATGAATAAATAAACAACGCGTTCGGCCACGGGATTACTTACTTGGGTGTCTGGGCGAATACAGCTCAGACCCGCAACCTCAGTGGTGTCCGGACACTTTATTTGTGGTCCGAAGAACAATTTGTACATCTCTTCGAGCATCATGCCGAGGAAGTGCTGAATAGTTCGTGGTCCTTCCAGGTTGAACTCCCACATACGAGGGGTCGACGTTTGCAAGGTGGGACTCGACAAACTAGCATGACTTACATTACTATGACCAAGCTGACATCTCTCTCGAGGAGATCTCGGATGCGACTCTGCAATATCGACACATCATTTACTGGCCCCCAGTCCAGCCCCTTGTTGATCCATGACGTCAGTTGTGGTGGGGGCCCGAGCAAAAGGCAGGGGCGGCCACCCACTTGGTCCCTCGGGAAGCTATGATATAAAACCACTCTCGTTGCCATAAACTGGACACCTCTAGGAAGGAGCCCTCTGGCCATGGAACATCAATGCTTTTGCTTATTACGGCACCTCTGCACTCTGCGTGTTGCCCCTCGATCATCTTCGGCTTCACATTGAAAGTCTTGAGAAACAGGCTGAAGTGTGGGGTAATGTGGAGGAAGGCCTCACAGACGACGATGAACGACGAGATGTGAAGGAGGGAATCCGGGGCCAGGTCATGGAAATCCAGCCCATAATAGAACATGAGCCCCCTAACAAAGGGATCCAGAGCGAGGCCTAGCCCTCGGAGGAAGTGAGAGATGAATACAACACTCTCACTGGGTTCGGGAGTGGGAATGACCTGCCCTCGAGCAGGCAGCCTGTGCAAGATTTCAAAGGTCAAATACCTGGCCTCTCTTAGCTTCTTGATGTCTTCCTCTGTGACAGAGGAAGGCATCCACCGACCTTGAAGGTTGGATCTGGACATGGCTGAAGGTCCGAAGCGCCTGACCTGAGCCTTGGGTGTTGGAACTCAAGGCGGGGGAAGGATTCGATTGAGCACGAGAGGGAAAAAAAGGACATGCCTTGGCCTCTTTATATAGAGGGTAAATATCAAGCGTCCTCCTCGTGGCCGTTTGGGACTTGCCTAAAATCGAGGAGTCATACCAACGGGCACGATTGGGTTTCCCACGTCCGTATTGATGAGAATCCCGTAATAAGGGGGGCCTGATCTCTGCTTCGACAAGACGTGTCAAGAAAACCGCCTCGCGATATGTGCAGTGCTGGTTGAGAAAAATGGTTTGAATAATGACCAGGCCATGACATGATGTCAGGTTGCTAAACGTGTCAGTAGATTAGATTTGTGGAAATATTATTCTCTCTACGGTGGTATGTGGAACTTATTTTGCAGAGCCGGACACTATCCTTGTGTTCAAGATCTTCTATGGAGTATTTGGAGGACGAACCCGCCTTGCAATGCCGAAGACAAATCTGTGCGCGGACTCATTGTCATTGAAGCCTGGTTCAGGGGCTACTGAGGGAGTCCTGGATTAGGGGGTGTCCGGACAGCCGAAGTATATCCTTTGGCCGGACTATTCGACTATGAAGATACAAGATTGAAGACTTCGTCCCGTGTCCGGATGGGACTCTCCTTGGCGTGGAAGGCAAGCTTGGCAATACGGATATGTAGATCTCCTCCCTTGTAACCGACTCTGTGTAACCCTAGCCCCCTCCGGTGTCTATATAAACTGGAGGGTTTAGTCCGTAGGTCAACAACAATCATACCATAGGCTAGCTTCTAGGGTTTAGCCTCTACGATCTCGTGGTAGATCAACTCTTGTAATACTCATATCATCAAGATCAATCAAGCAGGACGTAGGGTATTACCTCCATCAAGAGGGCCCGAACCTGGGTAAACATTGTGTCCCCCGCCTCCTGTTACCATCCACCTTAGACGCACAGTTCGGGACCCCCTACCCGAGATCCGCCGGTTTTGACATCGACACCCGTGTTAAGACATATTGGGCAGAGATGGATGCCACCGCTATTGCAAACCAGGGTCCGGCCGTAGGCCAGGTCTCGGACGAGCACTATTTTGGAGAAGTCCTAGAAGGCGCTCGTTTAATAGAGGCTAAGTGCTCGAAGAATATTATGTTCAAGTGACATGTATCCCAATTGTAAAAACAATGCTATTTGGATTATAAAGGCTATGTTTATACTTTTGCCTGAAAGTATTATGATGCCTCCTGTGCGGCCGTTTTATGTATGTATATAACCTGAAAGTTTGCAGTCGTCGGCTTCAGCCCCCACGCACAAAATGCGGGGGTGTTCAGAAAAGCAGGTATGCACACTTGATCCAACGTCTTGGTCCATGAAGGGGGAGATAGCGTGGCGAACAAGGCAATCATACTATATTGCTTTAACACTTTCACTTGGCCATAGGAGTTTGACAGTGGGGCTACTATATAGCCCCTGGTACCTCCGTGCTTATCCGAATACGGTGCACGTACATACATGACCGGGAAACCGGTCCTTCGTTAATGCGGAGGAATCACGAAGATTCCACTAAGTCATCGAGTGGTTGACCACTCTCACACTTTATCATGACAGTCAGTTTTCGACTTTCTCTACTGAGGTGCTCACCCAGATGAACCAGGGCAAAATCGTAGTAGTTCTCTCGGTGCCACCTTAGTCGATAGGGCGGAACGTAAGGTGGCAAAACACGGGAGCCGAGCAAACTAAACACTTGACCAAAGACATGATTCGGAGCTGATGCATATAAGGCCAAACTCGCAATGCCGAACACTCCCGAAGGTATTCGGACTTTACAACATATACCGGGCTGAGCAAAGCCCTTGATAATGAACCCTGAATTAATTTCTAGGTATGTGCATCAGTCTGACGTGGCGAAAATGCCAATAACATCAGCATCCCTCTCGGTTGTGTTAAGTATCCAGAGGGGGTAAAGCAACAAGAGACAGTGAGAAAGGTTTGCACAGGGTCTTAATCTAAAAAGAAACCTTTGAGCGGGGCCCTGCTGCACGTCTACGTCTGTGTCTCCGTTGTGCAGTGTCCTCGACGGGTGTAGCACGATTGTCATCTGCAAGAGAGAAAAAACCCAGGTGAAAGCCTACATGTGGAAAATTGGTTATTATTAATAGACCATTGAAATTCAATCTAAGTAAGGTCAAACCGAACTATAGTCCTTTTTACATGCGGGAAGCCCCTAGTGCCACCTATGGGGGTATATCCATCGACCCAATCTCAGGTTTATCTGAACTATTACAACGAGGGGGGGGCGCCGGACTCATCTAGCCGTGTCCGCGGTCTTGACTACCGATCATTTATTCTGGTTGGAGGGGTCATTCAGTGTTCGGCTGCGAAAGCCGCCGTACATTCCTCCGCATGTAAGGAACGCTCTGAGTTTCTGCTAACTATGATGATGCCACGTGGACCGGGCATCTTGAGCTTAAGATAAGCGTAATGCGGTATTGCGTTAAAACGAGCGAAGGCTGTTCTTCCGAGTGGTGCTTGATAGCAGCTTCGGAATGGAGTGATGTCGAAGGTTAATTCTTCGCTTCGGAAGTTGTCGGGAGAACCGAATACAACCTCTAGTACTATAGAGCCTGTGCAGCGGGCCTCAGGGCCTGGTACTACTCCTTTAAAGGTAGTATTGCTTTGGCTGATTCCTGTTGGGTCTATCCCCATTTTGCGGACTGTGTCTTGATATATCAGATTAAGACTACTGCCGCTGTCCATAAGGACTCAGGGGAGATGGTATCCGTCAATTATTGGGTCTAGTACCAAGGCAGCCGATCCTCCGTGCCAGATACTAGTCGGGTGGTCCCTGCGATCAAAAGTGATTGGGAAGGCCGACCAAGGGTTGAACTTGGGGGTAACGAACTCCAGGGTGTATACGTCTCGGAGTGCGGGTGTGCTCCTCCTCTTCGTTACATGAATCATGTTCAATTTGTGACTTCTGGTAGGAATTTTTTCTGTCCCCCAGTGTTTTGTTGGTGAGGCTCATCCTCGTCTTCACTTGGTGTCTCCCTCCCCTTGTGTTCGGCGTTTAGCTTGCCAGACTGCTTAAAGACCCAGCATTCTCTATTGGTGTGATTTGCAGGTTTATCAGAGGTGTCGTGAATCTGACATAATCTGTCCAGAATCTTGTTTCGGCTAGACGGTCCATATCTGTTGCCTTTGAATGGCTTTTTCTGTTGACCGGGTCGAGAACCCCTGAATCCGGCGTTTACCGCCGTGTAGTCTGGGCTATCTTCGTTGCTTCGATGCTTGCTTTTATTGCGTCATGGTTTTCCATTACCATCCCTGACTTCGGATGTGCTTGGGTCGCTGGTGCCGCTGCGGGCCAGCCAACTATCCTCGCCCACGCAAAAGCGGGTCATAAGGCTTGTTAGGGCTGCCATTGTCCTTGGTTTTTCCTGGCCGAGGTGTCTGGCAAGCCATTCGTCCCGGACACTATGTTTGAAAGCCGCTAAGGCTTCGGCATCCGGGTAATCGACAATTTGATTCTTCTTAGTGAGGAATTTGTTCTAAAGCTTTCGGGCTCACTCTCTAGGTTGTTGAATTATGTGACTTAAATCGTCTGCATCCGGAGGTCGGACAGAGGTCCCTTGAAAATTAGCCCTGAAAGCGTCCTCGAGCTCTTCCCAACTTCCAATTGAGTTTTCGGTGAGGCTTTTCAACCAGTGTCTAGCTGGTCCTTTCAACTTTAAGGGCAAGTATTTGATGGCGTGGAGATCATTTCCACGAGCCATGTGGATATGAAGGATAAAGTCCTCAATCCATACCCCAGGGTCTGTTGTTCCATCGTATGACTCTATGTTCACGGGTTTGAATCCTTCTGGGAATTCATGATCCAGTACCACGTCGGTGAAGCATAGGGGGTGTGCGGCACCCCTGTATTTGGGTGTGTCTGACGGTTGTAGTGTTTGGTTTTGATTCCAAACCATTATTCTGTTAGTATAGTCATTTGGACGGCGATGATTCTGCGCCGGAATGCGCTTCCTAGGTTCGTAAATGGACCTGGTCAAACCGGCTTTTTTGTGTAGGTCCTCACGTAGGTCATGTGCTGACTTGTGCACGTCATCGTTAGCCGCCCTATCGCGTCCATGGGGTGGCCGGTCTGGTTGATCGGCCGTTTTATTTTCCGGCTGAGTAGGCTGTAAGGCCTCGTCGTCGAATTCGGGAAACAGCTTGCGCTTTGGATAGCTTTTTGTGTGGATATTACCGCCATACTTTTCTTCCGTGTCAAGTACTTTATTCCATCTGCTGTTGAGCGTATTCTCTGCTGTCTTAAGCCTTTGCTTCTACTTCTTCAGGCTCCGCGTGGTTTCAATGAGCCTTTTATGAAGGTTCTCTTGTTCCAAGTGTCTTTCAAGGACGATGTGTGCATCGTCGTCCGGACTATTCATGTCTCCGAAGACAGGTTGATGAGTTTTACCCTCGGGGTCGTTGTGACCAGACAACGGCTCCGTACTATGTTCGCCATTCGCTGGTTCACCCTGCTCCACCACTGGGTTCATGTGGTCGTTGTCTCCTTTAGGGTCGACCGGGGTGTTACTCTTTCTTGCACTGTTATCGCTGTTTTTGCCGAGGCGGGATTTGGAGCGGCGCTTACGCCGTCGCTTTGGTTGCTTCTCAAGGGAATTGTCCTTCGCTGCTTCCTCCCGTTCCTCGTCATCATTTTCTTTGGGTGTATCCACCATGTATATATATCATGTGATGAAGTGGCAGTCCAGCGCCCTCAGGGCGGTGATTCCTGTTCGTCTTCCGCATCGTCGTCCATACCGTCGATGTCTTCGAAGCTTAAATCAAGCATGTCGGTTACTTCATCGACAGTGGCTATTATGTGGGTGGTGGATGGGGGATGAATTTCTTCGCTGAACATAGTGTGGCCAAGGGCCTCCTGACAAGGAGAGAGACCTTAATGAATTTAGCACATCGCCCAAGGGCGAGTGCTGAAAGATATCCGTGGAGAAAAACTCCGTGATCGGCGCCCAATCAGATTTGAAAGGTACGGACGCAGGTGGTTCAGAGACCGTGGCCGGGGACGAATCCAAAGGTCCGGCAACACAGATCTCGTAGGAGGTGAAGTCAGTATTCGGCTCTATCGCCGCTGAGTGTGCAACCTCTGGGGCGGGGTCCATCCACCCGTCCTCGGACGGCGCGATCTGCTCCAGATCAAGGGCCGGAGTCACCACAGTGTGATCTCCTGAACATTGTCTGGCAGTAGAGCTAAGTCATGCCCGTCATGACTGTGCGGCGCACCTGACGTGGGCTCGAATCCATCAAAGATCAAGTCTCCCTGGATGTCGGTAGTATAGTTCAAACTTCCAAACTTGACCTGATGGCCATGGGCGTAGCTCTCGATCTGCTCCAGATGGCCAAGCGAGTTGGCCCACAGTGCGAAGCCGCCGGATACGAAGGTCTGTCCAGGGAGAAAAACCTCACCCTGGATTGCATCATTGCCGATGATTGAAGGAGCCATCAAGCCTTGATTGCGACGACACAGTGGAACTCTCAATGAAAGCACCAATGTCGGTGTCAAAACCGGCGGATCTTGAGTAGGGGGTCCCGAACTATGCGTCTAAGGAGGATGGTAATAGGAGGCGGGGGGACACAATGTTTACCCAGGTTCAGGCACGATGATCTTGATGATATGAGTATTGCAAGAGTTGATCTACCACGAGATCGGAGAGGCTAAACCCTAGAAGCTAGCCTATGGTATGATTGTCGTTGTCCTACGGACTAAACCCTCCGGTTTATATAGACACCGGAGGGAGCTAGGGTTACACAGAGTCGGTTACAAGGGAGGAGATCTACATATCTGAATCGCCAAGCTTGCCTTCCACGCAAAGGAGATTCCCATCCGGACACGGGACAACGTCTTCAATCTTGTATCTTCATAGTCCAACAGTCCGACCAAAGTATATAGTACGTTTGTCTGAGGACCCCCTAATCCAGGACTCCCTCAGTGTGCTTTTCAATTTCAGTGTCATTTAGCTCAAAACAAATCAGTAAATGCATCAGAAATATCAAATTATGTCAGAAAGGGTTGAAAGTTGACGACGTGGATTTGAATGGTGCATAATGAACGGAAAAGGTCCGGAGTTGTAATAAGTTACTAAAATTTTGAATAGCCGGTGTAACACACAAGTTTTCGTCTGAAACCTGATACTTCGAAAGAGAGTGTCCAGTTTGTACACGAAGTGCATCCAGTTTTTGCCGTAACCATCTCTACTTTTTTGCACCGGTTCGTAAAGAAATATAAGATCATTTAGATTACTAAAATTGTACCCTAAATGCTCTTATATTTCTTTATAGAGAAATACATCAAAAAATACATTGATCATCAATGATCTTTTTGTGTATAATCTGAATTGAAAATATGAGTCCTCACCGGTTTAGAAACCGGAGAAAACTCATATTGTGGCCACAAATTCTACACATAGAGTTCAATGAAGACCAAGTGGTAGTGATAGTTTGAGAAGTAAAATATTTAAGGTGGTAAAAACCCTGTTAGTGGAGCGAGGTGGGACTAAAAAATCGCTGCAACTAAAAACCTCTAGTACTGGTTTGTGGTAAGAACCGGTACTACAGGTGCTGGTGGGGCCCCATCCGGACCACGGTGTGCCACAGCCTCTTTAGTACCGGTTCGTGGCACGAACCGGTACTATAGGTTCACCACGAACCGGTACTAATTTGCTCCAACCGCCTAGCCGTTCGAATCGGCGCTAATGGCAACATTAGTGCTGGTTTTGTTACAAACCGGTAGTGATGTGCTTCACATTAGGCCTTTTTTATACTAGTGATTCTCCATAATGGAGAGTCAGGGCCTATCTTGTTTTATGCTATTTTACCTAAGAGAAGGTAGTAGGTCCTAGTTAATAATACTCATGATTATGTGCTAAGAACAACTAAGTAGGATTGGTCAGATGACTATGATGATGATGTGGTATCGAGTAGAAGTTGTATGATCGATGATGATGAGTATGACTTGTTATTATGATACCAATGATGAGTTATTTATTATTATGATCGATGATGAATGATGCTAAGTTGTTATATGAGCATGATTACTTATTATATATAACAGTGGGTGAAATGAACCTGGATTAGATTCCAGTGAAGCTAACATGTGGTGCACATCGAAAGTACTACTAATCCAAACTAGATCAAGTTTGGATTAGAGTAGTACTTTCGACATGCACCACATGTTGCCTCCACTTGAATCTACTCCACGTTCATTTCACCCACTTTTATATATAATAAGTAATCATGGTCATAAAATCATATGATGAAAGTACTGTATATAAAAGAACACAATGAAAATAAGTTGTATTTTTAAAAATACAGGAAAATTTAGCAGCGGCGCTTTTTAGAACAAGCGCTACTGCTACTTACAAGTAGCAGTAGTGCTCCCTTTCCAGCGCTACTGCTACTAGTTAGCTGTAGCACCTTAGTGGTAGCACTGGACCCAACACTTTTTTTTGAGGAACTGGGACAGTGGGAGAGGCTCCCACTATCATATATTAATAATTATAGCACATTTACAGGAGTAGTTACATCATGTACATGTCTCACCCCATCTCTCTTTGGAGTGGGGATATAAAAGATCTAAAGATTACAATTAATTAGAGGGTAGGGAGTCTAAAAGCAAGAAGATGAACTCTTTCTTGTTGTCTTTAACCCTATATTGGAGAAGACTAAACTCTTCTCTTAATCTGGCTAGCCAGGAGTGGTAGGAGGGGCTTATATTTCTGAAAAGTTTGTTATTCCTTTCTTTCCAAATGCTCCAGGATGCTTGAAGAATGATTTCCATGAACAAAGGCCTGCCCCAAATAAGTTTAGCTTGCTCTAGCCATGACAACCTAGTGGCCTGATCTCTAGGGTCTATCCCAAAGGTTGACCAGCAGTTTCTGCTAAATGGGCATGTTAGGATCAAATGATCAATGTCTTCTTCTTTTTGGCCACACAGTAAGCAATTCAGGTTTGTACCAATGTTGTAGTGTCTTCTCTTCAGCATGTTTCTAGTGTTTAATATGTCAGACAACATAAGCCAGCCAAATACCTTGAGTTTAGCAGATACTTTTGATTTCCATAGCCAGTGGTAAGTTTTATGGGCCTTCATATCCCTGAAGCAGAATTTGTAGTATTTGCTTGCAGAGAAATCAGTCCCTTTCCAAGGGTAAGACCATATATCTTTTGCATTTTCGTTATTGTCCAAAGTAATGTGTGCTACCAATCCTTGCATATCTTGTACTTCCTATAATGCGTTGTGAGGATAGTGGCAGGAAGAATGCCTGTTCCAGGGATGTTATGGTTAAGAAGTTTTGGACTGAGCAGTCTTCATTTCTCGCATAAGAAAATGCTCTAGGATGTGTATCAGAAAGAATTTCATCCAACCACAGATCTTTCCACATGAGAACATTGTTTCCACAGTTGACTGTAACTTTGGAGATTCCTCTAAAAATAGGAGTAAGCTTGAGAATGTCCTCCACCAGAATGAACCACATGGGTCTGAGGCGTGTGGTATTTTGCTGGTATAGTATGTGGTCCATATCAATTCTACCCAAGGTAGGTCAAGACGGTTGTAAAACTTGTGTAAATATTTTAGAAGGAGAGCATCACTTTGCAGTTTGAGGTTAATGACTCCAAGTCCTCCACTCTGTTTTGGTCTGCAGACTCTGTCCCAGGCCGCCAAAGAGTTGCATTTTTCACCCTGTTCCGTCTTCTTTGTCCATAGGCATTTCCTTCGTAGTTTGTCTAGGAGTTCAAGGATTTTTGGAGGAAATCTTAGCGTGCAGAGCGCAAAGATAGTAAGTGAGGTGATGACCGTATTCAGTAAGGAAAGTTTGGATCCATAGGACATCAGAGATAATGTAGAAGTGAGTCTTCTTTCCATATTGCAGACAATAGGCATTAGGTCCTGGACCGAAGGTTTTGAAGTACCAAGTGGTAATCCAAGGTATGTTAATGGCATCTTTCCTATTGTACATCCAAAGATTTCTGCAATATCTTTACTTAGGGCATCATCACAGTTGATTGGAATCAATGTTGATTTATGAAAGTTAATTTTGAGGCCAATGGAAATTGCATAGTCGGTGAGAATGTTTTTCATTGTATGAGCTTGATCGTGGCTTGCAGGCATGATGATAATAGTGTCATCAGCATATTGGATGACAGGGAAATCAATTTGGTTTTGCCTAGGGAAAGGTAAATGAAGTAGACCGTGTCTGAAGGCATCATTGATGGCTGCTTGCAAGAGATCAGCCGCAAGAACAAAAATGAGGGGAGAAAGTGGGTCACCCTGTCGGACCCCACTTTTGCAGATAAATTGTCTACCCGGAATTCCATTCAGTAGGACAGAAGATTTACCAGAAGAGAACAATGACTTGATCCATAAAAGCCATTTTTCATTGAATCCCATGTGCTTCATTATTTCCAGGATTGCATCATGCTCAATGGTATCAAATGCTTTAGCAAAGTCTAGTTTAAGGAGCACAATCTTTTGTTTGGAGTTTTGGCACTGGTGTATGTATTCAAATGCCCAAGCAAGACAGTCCTGGATTGCTCTGCCTTTAATGAATCCATATTGATTCCTATGTATAATTTTCAGAATGAGCTTTTGCAAACGATTAGCTAGCAGCTTTGTGATCACTTTGAGACAGCAGTTAAGTAGAGTGATGGGTCTAAAGTCATTTACTGTAGCTGGGGAGGCAATTTTAGGGATCAAGGTGATATATCCTTCATTGATGCTTTCAAGGTTTAAAGTTCCTTCATGGAATTGATCACATAATTTGTAGAAGTCTTCCTTAATGATATGCCAACAAGACTTAAGAAATATTCCTGTAAAGCCATCTGGTCCTAGAGCTCTGTCTGCTGGCATTTCTTTAATGACATTGTCAATTTCCTCTCTGGAGAAAGGAACTGTTAATTGGTCTAGATCATTCCTCTTTTTTACAATGTTTGCAAGGTTAAACTTCATTTGATATTCTCCTGAGGTTCCCAATCTCTGTTTGAAACTTTGGTAAATTAATGCTTCTTTTCCAATATGATCTTCAATTGTGGTGCCATTGTCTAGTTGAAGAGATGCGATATTGTTCCTTCGATACCTCTCAGATGCCATGGCCTTGAAAAACTTTGGGTCCTCATCACCAAATTTGGCCCATCTTATAGTACAACTCTTTCTCCAATATTGTTTTTGATACTCCAATAATCTGAGTAAATGATTTTTGAGAATTCTTCTGAAGTTACTCTCTTGGATTGTGAGATTTCTTTTGTTTTCCAGAGAGTCTAGGTCAGCCAGTGCAGAATTAGAGTTAGCAATAGCCGAAGCTAGCTTTGAAATTTTTTTACTCCATTTTTTGAGCTCATATCTAAGAGTTTTCAGTTTCCTGGAAATTATTGTAGCATAGTTATCTGAAGGTACATGTTTGTTCCAGGAGGCAGCTACTAAGTCCATAAAACCAAGATGTTGGATCCAATAAGACTCAAACCTGAAAAGGTTGCTTCTAGGTATGTTTGTTTCAATGGATATTACACATGGTATGTGGTCTGAAACTGGTTTAGAGAGAGGCTTTACAATGGTATTGGGGTATGAATTAGTCCAGTTAGTTGAGGTGAAAAACCAATCCAATTGTTCTAGTAATGGATCTTCCTGCCTGTTACTCCAGGTAAATGTTCTGCCTTTGAGAGGGAGTTCAATCAGACCCTGTGTTCGAATGAAATCATTGAAAGTAATCATGTCATTAATGTTTCCACCAGGTTTATTTCTTTTAGCTGGGCTACGGATGTAGTTGAAATCCCCAACAAGGAGCCAGTCTTCATTAGGGGGAATATTAAGATTAAGTAACCAGCTGGTATAGTCAATCCTGGAGTCACCTTGACATGGGACATATATATTTACCAGGGTCCATATTTGGGCAGATTTGGTGGATTGAAACTTAGTAACAAGTGCAAATTCCTCCGCAATTAACACCGTGCCAGTAAAGATAGCACTATTCCATAAGGTTAAAATACCACCAGAGGCCCCTCTCGAAGGGATGAAAGTAGATTTGTCAAAGCATTTAGGACAGCAAGTTTTAATAAAGGAGTTATCAAAAGCAGTTTTCTTGGTTTCTTGTAAACAAATAACTGAGCAACCACTGGTAGCAATAGCATTGGACAAAGCCAAAAGCTTGGGGTCTGAGTTCATGCCCCGGATGTTCCAACATAACACATTCCAGTTTGATAAAATAGACATAAAAGATAGGAAATAAATTGGCCACTAAGCTGAAGTTGAAGAAGAACCAACCCCTTTGTCTGCCATAAGCAGATCTTAAGTGACTTCTTCAGGTGGGACAGCACACTGCTGCACAGCGATATTCTGAATTTGCTCAATGGTCATGGGAGGTGGGATTTCTCCATCTTCAGGCTGGTCGTCAGTAATATCAGTGATGACTACAGCAGACACAGCATTGGGAATGACTCTGGGTTTTACCTTGGAAGTCTTGGTCCTGCTGTCAGTAATAGGAGGCACCTTGAAACCGTCATATTTATTAGAGCGGGCGCTTCTACGCACAGTGGTCACAGAGAGAGGAGCTTTATTCTTGCTACGTTTGTTTTGTGCACCCACCCTTGAAGATCCAGCCTGAAATTCAGTCTCTTCCCATCACTCATCACGGTTCCTCCTCTCTTCCGTTTCCCTCGTCATCTCTTACTCTCAATAATGTGCTTGTTTCACCGTCCTTAATCAAAAACCTATCCTCTGTTAAAACTCTTACTCGTGAAAATCATGTCACTATTGAGTTTGACGCTCTTGGTTTCTCTGTCAAGGATGCTCGCTCTCGGAGGGTTCTGCACCGATGTGATTCCCCCAATGATCTCTACCCATGTGGTCCTACGATGAGTGGCGGCCCGGTTGCTCTTCATGCCGAAGTCTCGCTTTGGCACGCTCGACTTGGTCATCCCGGCGCCGACGCTCTTCACAAAAATTTGAGCACCTTTTCTTTTTCATGTAATAAATCGGCGGCTCATACATGTCATGCTTGCCGCATAGGAAAACACGTTCGCTTGCCGTTTCCTTCGTCTACATCAATAGCCACTTTTCCTTTTGATGTTATTCATTGTGATGTTTGGACATCTCCAGTGCCTAGTAATTCGGGCTTATCATATTATCTTGTGATTTTAGATGATTTTTCTCACTTCACTTGGACTTTTCTGCCGCGCCGTAAATACGACGTCTCCTCCACTCTCCAATCCTTTTATGCTTACGTCCACACCCACTTTCATCGCACCATTGCACACCTTCAAACGGATAATGGAAAAGAATTTGATAATCTCGCCATTCGACATCTTCTCTCCACTCATGGCACTGTTTTCCGCCTTACATGTCCATACACCTCCCAACAAAACGGTTGTGCCGAACGTGTTCTTCAGACCCTCAATGAGGGTGGTCGCGGCTTTTCCATGCACACATGCCCGCCCGGCTTTGGCCTGATGCTCTTGCCACCGCCACTCTACTTCTCAACATCCGGCCATGCAAACCGCGATGGAGCTATACACCTCATCATCTTCTGTTCGGGTCTCCCCCTTCCTATGACGATATTCATGTCTTTGGTTGTTTGTATTACCCCAACATCACCGCCACCGCCCCACATAAGCTTGCGCCTCGGTCTCTCGCTTGTGTCTTTCTTGGCTATCAACCAAACACCAAAGGATTTCGCTGCTATGACCCAGTTTCTCGTCGTGTGTTCGTCTTGCGGCATGTTTACTTTGATGAGGTTGGTTTTCCCTCGGCGGAGCCTCCCTTGCTGGCCTGGCCTAGGAGATGTCTTGGCCAGGTCCCTTGGTGGGGCCTCCCTTGCCGGCTCAGACAGAGCCGGCCTCGCCCCTCCAGGCTTCGCCTCCCCTGGTTTCGGCTCCCGCTCCAGCTGCTCTGGTCGGCTCAGGCGGAGCTGGCCTCACTCCTCCGGGTTTCGGCACCAGCCCTCGCTGGCCTGGCCCAGGAGATGTCTTGGCCGGGCCCTCTACTGCGTCGCACGCACGCACGTTTGCACCGGCCTTTCCCGCCCCCGCGTTGCCTTTGGCCTCGCCTGCCGACTCGTCTGCCTCGGCCGCGGTCTCATCTCCGCCACCCGTGGCCTTGCCCGCGGTCATGTTGCCGTCACCCGCAGTCTCCTCCGTGGACACCTCTTCGATACCCGTGGCCTTGACGCCGCCGTCTGCGATCTCGCCTGAGGCCTCGACCGCCGCCTCACCCGTGGTTTCTGTTGGGGAACACGGTAATTTCAAAATTTTCCTACGCACACGCTAGATCATGGTGATGCATAGCAACGAGAGGGGAGAGTGTTGTCTACGTACCCTCGTAGACCGTAAGCGGAAGCGTTATGACAACGCGGTTGATGTAGTTGTACGTCTTCACGATCGACCGATCCTAGTACCGAAAGTACGGCACCTCCGCGATCTGCACACATTTGGCTCGGTGACGTCCCACGAACTCACGATCCAGCAGAGTGTCGAGGGAGAGCTTCGTCAGCACGACGGCGTGATGACGGTGATGATGAATCTACCGGTGCAGGGCTTCGCCTAAGCACTACGACGATATGACCGAGGTGGATTATGGTGGAGGGGGGCACCACACACGGCTAAGGGATCAATGATCAACTTGTGTGTCTATGGGGTGCCCCCTGGCGACATATATAAAGGATGGAGGGAGGAGGAGGCCGGCCCTCATAGGGCGCACCCAAAGTGTGGAGTCTTACTAGGACTCCCTAGTCCTAGTAGGATTCCAGCTCCCACATGGAATAGGAAAAAGGGAAGGGAGAAGGAGAAGAAAGGAAGGGGCGCCCCCTTTCCCTAGTCCAATTCAGACCAGTCCATGGCGAAGGGGCGCGGCCACCCTTGAGGCCTTTCTCTCCTTTCCCGTATAGCCCATTAAGGCCAATACGAATCCCGTAACTCTCCGGTACTCCGAAAAATACCCGAATCACTCGGAACCTTTCCGATGTCCGAATATAGCCTTACAATATATCGATCTTTACATCTCGACCATTTCGAGACTCCTCGTCATGTCCCCGATCTCATCCGGGACTCCGAACAAACTTCGGTCATCAAATCACATAACTCATAGTACAAATCATCACAGAACGTTAAGCGTGCGGACCCTATGGGTTCGAGAACTATGTAGACATGACCGAGACTCATCTCTGGTCAATAACCAATAGCGGAACATGGATGCTCATATTGGTTCCTACATATTCTACGAAGATCTTTATCGGTCAAACCGCATAACAACATACGTTGTTCCCGTTGTCATCGATATGTTACTTGCCCGAGATTTGATCGTCGGTATCATCATACCTAGTTCAATCTCGTCACCGTCAAGTCTCTTTACTCGTTCCGTAATGCATCATCCTGCAACTAACTCATTAGTCACATTGCTTGCAAGGCTTATAGAGATGTGCATTACCGAGAGGGCCCAGAGATACCTCTCCGATACGCGGAGTAACAAATCCTAATCTCGATCTATGCCAACTCAACAAACACTGTCGGAGACACCTATAGAGCATCTTTATAATCACCCAGTTACGTTGTGATGTTTGATAGCACACAAGGTGTTCCTCCGGTATTCGGGAGTTGCATAATCTCATAGTTTGAGGAACATGTATAAGTCATGAAGAAAGCAGTAGTAATGAAACTGTAACGGTCATCGCGCTAATCTAACGGATGGGTCAAGCCAATCACATCATTCTCTAATGATGTGATCCCGCTTATCAAATGACAACTCTTTGTCCATGGCTAGGAAACTTAACCATCTTTGATTAATGAGCTAGTCAAGTAGAGGCATACTAGTGACACTTTGTTTGTCTATGTATTCACACATGTACTAAGTTTCCGGTTAATACAATTCTAGCATGAATAATAAATATTTATCATGATATAAGAAAATATAAATAACAACTTTATTATTGCCTCTAGGGCATATTTCCTTAAGTCTCCCACTTGCACTAGAGTCAATAATCTAGTTCACATCATCATGTGATTTAACACCAATAGTTCACATCTTTATGTGATTAGTTCACATCTCCATGTTACTAACACCCAAAGGGTTTACTAAAGTCGATAATCTAGTTCACATCGCTATGTGATTAACAACCAAAGAGTGATCATGTTTTTCTTGTGAGAGAAATTTAGTCAACGGGTCTGCCACATTCAGAGCCGTATGTATTTTGCAAATTTTCTATGTCTACAATGCTTTGCACGGAGCTACTCTAGATAATTGCTCCCACTTTTAATATGTATCTAGATCAAGACTTAGAGTCATCCAGATTGGTGTTAAAGCTTGCATTGACATAACTCTTTACGGCGAACTCTTTGTCACCTCCATAACCGAGAAACATTTCCTTATTCCACTAAGGATATTTTTGACCGCTGTCCAGTGATCCACTCCTGGATCACTATTGTACCCTCTTGCCAATCTTATGGTGAGGTACACAATAGGTCTGGTACACAGCATAGCATATTTTATAGAACCTATGACTGAGGCATAGGGAATGACTTTTCATTCTCTTTATGTTTTCTGCCATGGTCGGGATTTGAGTCTTTAATCAACTTCACACCTTGCAACACGTGCAAGAACTCCTTCTTTGATTGTTCTATTTTGAACTACTTCAAAATCTTGTCAAGGTATGTACTCATTGAAAATATATCCAGCGTCTTGATCTATCTCTATAGATCTTGATGCTCAATATGTAAGTAGCTTCACCGAGGTCTTTCTTTGAAAAACTCCTTTCAAACACTCCTTTATGCTTTCCAGAAAATTCTACATTATTTCTGATCAACAATATGTCATTCACATATATTTATCAGAAATGTTGTAGTGCCGCCACCCACTTTCTTGTAAATACAGACTTCACTGCAAGTCTGTATAAAGCCATATGCTTTGATCACTTTATCAAAGCATATATTCCAACTCCAAGATGGTTGTACCAGTCCATAGATGGATCGCTGGAGCTTGCTCACTTTGTTAGCACCTATAGGATTGACAAAACCTTATGGTTGCATCATAAACAACTCTTCTTTAAGAAATCCATTAAGGAATGCAGTTTTGACATCCATTTGCCAGATTTCATAAAATGCAGCAACTGCTAACATGATTCGGACAAACTTTTAAGCATCGATATGAGTGAGAAAATCTCATCGTAGCCAACACCTTTATCTTGTCGAAAACGTTTTGCGACAATTCGAGCTTTGTAGATAGTAACACTACTATCATCGTCCGTCTTCCTCTTGAAGATCCATTTATTCTCAATGACTCAACTGTCTTCGGGAAAGTCAATCAAAGTCCATACTTTGTTCTCATACATGGATCCCATCTCAGATTTCATGGCCTCAAGCTTTTTTGCAGAATCTGGGCTCATCATCGCTTCATCATAGTTCGTAGGTTCGTCATGGTCTAGTAACATGACTTCCAGAACAGGATTACCGTACCACTCTGGTGCGGACCGTACTCTGGTTGACCTACGAGGTTCGGTAGTAACTTGATGATCATCATCATTAGCTTTCTCACTAATTGGTGTAGGAATCACTGGAACTGATTTCTGTGACGAACTACTTTCCAATTCGGGACAAGGTACAACTACCTCATCAAGTTCTACTTTCCTCCCACTCACCTCTTTCGAGAGGATCCATTCTTAGCAACAAAATATCTTGCCTTCGAATCTGTGATAGAAGGTGTACCCAACAGTTTCCTTTGGGTATCCTTTGAAGATGCACTACTCCGATTTGGGTTTGAGCTCATCAGTTTAAAACTTTTTCACATAAGCATCGCAACCCCAAACTTTAAGAAACAAAAGCTTTGGTTTCTTGCCAAACCATAGTTCATACAGTGTCATCTCAACGGATTTAGATGGTGCCCTATTTAACGTGAATGCAGCTGTCTCTAATGCATAACCCCAAAATGATAGTGGTAAATCAGTGAGAGACATCATAGATCACACCATATCTAATAAAGTGCGGTTACGATGTTCGGACACACCATTACGTTGTGTTGTTCCAGGTGGCATGAGTTGCGAAACTATTCCGCATTGTTTCAAATGAAGTCCAAACTCATAACTCACATATTCACCTCCATGATCAGATCATAGAAACTTGATTTTCTTGTTACGATGATTTTCCACTTCACTCTAAAATTCTTTGAACTTTTCAAATGTTTCAGACTTATGTTTCATTAAGTAGATATACCCATATCTGCTCAAATCATCTGTGAAGGTGAGAAAATATCCGCCGTGAGTGTCAATGTTCATTGGACCACATACATCAGTATGTATGATTTCCAATAACTCTGTTGCTCGCTCGATTGTTCCGGAGAACGGAGTTTTAGTCATCTTGCCCATGAGGCATGGTTCGCAAGTACCAAGTGATTCATAATCAAGTGATTCCACAAGTCTATCAGAATGGAGTTTCTTCATGCGCTTTACACCAATATGACCTAAACGGCAGTGCCACAAATAAGTTTCACTATCATTATCAACTCTGCATCTTTTGGCTTCAATACTATGAACATGTGTATCAGTATGATCAAGATTCAATAAACTATTCACCTTGGGTGTATGACCACAGAAGGTTTTATGCATGTAAACAGAATAACAATTATTCTTTGACTTAAATGAATAATTGTATTGCAATAAACATGATCCAATCCTATTATGCTCAACACAAACACCAAATAGAATTTATTTTAGGTTCAACACTAATCCCGAAGGTAAAGGGAGTGTGCGATGGTGATCTTATCAACCTTGGAATCATTTCCAACACACATCGTCACCTCGTCCTCAACTAGTCTTTGTTTATTTTGCAACTCCCGTTTCGAGTTACTACTCTTAGCAACTGAACTAGTATCTAATATCGAGGGGTTTGCTATAAACACTACTAAATTACACATCAATAACATGTATATCAAATATACCTTTGTTCACTTTGCCATCCTTCTATCCGCCAAGTATCTAGGGCAGTTCCACTTCCAGTGTCCATTTCCTTTGCAGTAGAAGCACTTAGTTTCAGGCTTGGGTCTAGCTTTGGGCTTCTTCATGGGAGTGGCAACTTGCTTGCCATTCTTCTTGAAGTTCCCTTACTTTCCCTTGCCCTTTTACTTGAAACTAGTGGTCTTGTCAACCATCAACACTTGATGCTTTTTCTTGATTTCTACCTTCGCTGATTTGAGCATCGCGAAGAGCTTTGGGAATCGTTTCCGTTATCCCTTGCATATTATAGTTCATCACGAATTTCTAGTATCTTGGTGATAGTGACTAGAGAACTATGTCAATCACTATCTTATCGAGGAGATTAACTCCCACTTGATTCAAGTGATTGTAGTACTCAGACATTCTGAGCACATGCTCACTCGTTGAGCTATTCTCCTCCATCTTGTAGGCAAAATATTGTCAGAGGTCTCATACCTCTTGACATGGGCATGAGTATGAGATACCAATTTCAACTCTTGGAACATCTTATATGCTCCGTGGTGTTCAAAACATTTTTGAAGTCTCGGTTCTAAGCTGTAAAGAATGGTGCACTAAACTATCAAGTAGTCATCATACCGAGCTAGTCAAACATTCATAACGTCCGCATCTGCTCCTGCAATAGGTCTGTCACCTAACAGTGCATCAAGGACATAATTCTTCTGTGCAGCAATGAAGATAATCCTCAGATCACGGACCTAGTCCGCAGCATTGCTACTATCATCTTTCAACATAGTTTTTCTCTAGGAACATATCAAAAATAAACAGGGAGCTACATCGCGAGCTATTGATCTACGACATAGTTATGCAAATACTATCAGGACTAAGTTCATGATAAATTAAAGTTCAATTAATCATATTACTTAAGAACTCCCACTTAGATAGACATCCCTCTAGTCATCTAAATGATCACGTGATCCAAATCAACTAACCCATGTCCGATCATCACGTGAGATGGAGTAGTTTTCAATGGTGAACATCACTATTTTGATCATATCTACTATATGATTCACGCTCGACCTTTCAGTCTCCAGTGTTCCGAGGCCATATCTGCATATGCTAGGCTCGTCAAGTTTAACCTGAGTATTCCACGTGTGCAGAACTGGCTTGCACCCATTGTATGTGAACGTAGAGCTTATCACACCCGATCATCACGTGGTGTCTCGGCACGACGAACTGTTGCAACGGTGCCTACTCAGGGAGAACACTTATACCTTGAAATTTAGTGAGAGATCATCTTATAATTCTACTGCCGAACTAAGCAAAATAAGATGCATATAGGATAAACATCACATGCAATCAAAATATGTGACATGATATGGCCATGATCATCTTGCGCCTTTGCTCTCCATCTCCAAAGTACTGTCATGATCTCTATTGTCACCGGCATGACACCATGATCTCCATCATCTTGATCTGTATCAACGTGTCATCACATGGTTGTCTCGCCAACTATTGCTCTTGCAACTATTGCTATCGCATAGCGATAATGTAAAGAAATTATTTGGCGCTTGCATCTTATGCAATAAAGAGACAACCATAAGGCTCCTGCCAGTTGCCGATAACTTTAATAAAACATGATCATCTCATATAAAAAATTATATCGCATCACGTCTTGACCATATCACATCACAACATGCCCTATAAAAACAAGTTAGACGTCCTCTACTTTGTTGTTGCAAGTTTTACGTGGCTGCTAGGGGCTTTTCAAGAACCATTCTTACCTACGCATCAAAAACAACAACGCGGTATAGTGATTGCTTTTTGATCTTCAGAAAGAATCCTATTCATTGAATCTGATTCAACTAAACTTGGAGAAACTGACACCCACCAGCCACCAGTGTGCGAAGCACGTCGGTAGAACCAGTCTCGCGTAAGCGTACGCGTAATGTCGGTCTGAGACACTTCATCCAAAAATACCGCTGAATCAAGAATCAACTAGTGATGGCAAGCAATATGTATATACCCACGCCGACAACTCCTGTGTTTTCTACTCGTGCATATAACATGTACGCATAGAGCTGGCTCGGATGCCACTGTTGGGGAACGCAGTAATTTCAAAAAAATTCTATGCACATGCAAGATCATGGTGACGCATAGCATCGAGAGGGGAGAGTGTTGTCTATGTACCCTCATAGACCGTAAGCGGAAGCGTTATGACAACGTGGTTGTTGTAGTTGTACGTCTTCACGATCGACCGATCCTAGTACTGAAAGTACGACACCTCCGCGATCTGCACACGTTCGGCTTGGTGACGTCCCACGAACTCACGATCATGCAGAGTGTCGAGGGAGAGCTTCGTCATTACGACAGGATGATGAGGATGATGATGAAGCTACCGGTGCAGGGCTTCGCCTAAGCACTATGACAATATGACCGAGGTGGATTATGGTGGAGGGGGGCACCGCACATGGCTAAGGGATCAATGATCAACTTGTGTGTCTATGGGGTGCCCCCTGGCCACGTATATAAAGGATGGAGGGAGGAGGGGGCCGGCCCTCATAGGGCGCACCCAAAGTGTGGAGTCCTACTAGGACTCCCTACTCCTAGTAGGATTCCACCTCCCACTTGGATTAGGAAAAAGGGAAGGGAGAAGGAGAAGGAAGGAAGGGGGCGCCCCCTTTCCCAAGTCCAATTTGGACCAGTCCATGGGGAAGGGGTGCGGCCACCCTTGAGGCCTTTCTCTCATTTCCCGTATGGCCCATTAAGGCCCAATACAAATTCCCGTAACTCTCTAGTACTCCGAAAAATACCCGAATCACTAGGAACCTTTCCGATGTCCGAATATAGCCTTCCAATATATCGATCTTTACGTCTAGACCATTTCGAGACTCCTCGTCATGTCCCCGATCTCATCCGGGACTCCGAACAAACTTCGGTCATCAAATCACATAACTCATAGTACAAATCGTCACAGAATGTTAAGCGTGCGGACCCTATGGGTTCGAGAACTATGTAGACATGACCGAGACTCATCTCCGGTCAATGACCAATAGCAGAACCTGGATGCTCATATTGGTTCCTTCATATTCTACGAAGATCTTTATCGGTCAAACTGCATAAGAACATACATGTTCCCTTTGTCATCGGTATGTTACTTGCCCAAGATTTGATCGTCGGTATCATCATACCTAGTTCAATCTCGTCACCGGCAAGTCTCTTTACTCATTCCGTAATGCATCATCCCGCAACTAACTCATTAGTCACATTGCTTGCAAGGCTTATAATGATGTGCATTACCGAGAGGGCCCAGAGATACCTCTCTGATACACAGAGTGACAATTCTTAATCTCGATCTATGTCAACTTAACAAACACCGTCAGAGACACCTGTAGAGCATATTTATAATCACCCAGTTACGTTGTGATGTTTGATAGCACACAAGGTGTTCCTCCGGTATTCGGGAGTTGCATAATCTCATAGTTTGAGGAACATGTATAAGTCATGAAGAAAGCAGTACCAATGAAACTGTAACGGTCATCGCGCTAATCTAACGGATGGGTCAAGTCAATCACATCATTCTCTAATGATGTGATCCCGCTTATCAAATGACAACTCTTTGTCCATCGCTAGGAAACTTAACCATCTTTGATTAATGAGCTAGTCAAGTAGAGGCATACTAGTGACACTTTGTTTGTCTATGTATTCACACATGTACTAAGTTTCCGGTTAATACAATTCTAGCATAAATAATCAACATTTATCATGATATAAGGAAATATAAATAACAACTTTATTATTGCCTATAGGGCATATTTCCTCCAGTTTCTCCCGTGGCCATGCCTTCGTCCTCTTCCGTGGTTGTGCCTCCGCCTCAACGACGGGCTCGGCCCCTGCCTCCACCGCCTCATCACTCCATGTTGACGCGTGCTAAAGACGGGATCCATTAATTTAATGCTCGCTATCACAATCTCAGCGTCATGGTCATCTCTCCAGTACCGCGCTCGATGCGTTCTGCACTAAGTGATTCGGACTGGCTAGCGACTATGCATGGTGAGTATGATGCTCTCATCGCCAACCGGACTTGGACGTTGGTCCCTCGCCCCCTGGTGGCAACATCATCACCGGCAAGTGGATATTTCGGCATAAGCTTCTTCCCGGTGGCTCTCTGGACAGGTACAAGGCCCGCTGGGTTGTTCGAGGTTTTGCACAACGTGCCGGTGTCGACTTCTCAGAGACCTTCTCCCCGGTCGTCGAACCCGCTATGATTCATGTTGTTCTTCAGCTTGTCGCATCTCGTCACTAGCCTATTCATCAGCTTGACATCAACAACGCTTTCCTCTATGGTCATCTTCAGCAGCGTGTTCTCTGTTAGCAGCCTACTGGTTTTGTCGATCCTACTCGGCCTGACGATGTTTGCCTGCTATCACGGTCTCTCTCTATGGTCTGAAGCAGGCGCCCCGTGCGTGGTATCAATGCATTGCAGCATTCCTCACTGCTCTCGATTTTCGCAGCACCACCTCCGACACGTCGCTGTTTGTGCTTCATCGAGCTGATCATGTCGCCATGCTTCTTCTCTATGTTGACGATATTGTCATCACCGCCTCTCATGCGGACTTACTTCGCGACATCATTGGCCATCTTGGTTCTGAGTTTTGGCTTAAGGACTTGGGCGCCCTGCACTTCTTCCTCGGCATCAATGTGCGACGTGACACTTCTGGATTTTTCCTTCATCAAGGACAGTATGCTCGTGATCTCTTGGATCATGCTGGAATTATCGACTGCAAACCTGCTGCCACTCCTCCCGAGGCCAAGCCGAAGCTCTCTGCCACTGCTGGACAACCTGCCACGGATGCCGCTCTCTACCGCAGTATTGTTGGTGCTCTTCAGTACCTCATGCTCACTAGACCAGACATTCAGTTTGTCGTGCAGCAGGTTTGCCTGCACATGCACTCGCCTCGTGATGTTCACTGGTCTTTGGTCAAGCGCATACTCCGGTACATTCGTGGCACACCGACATTCGGTCTTCGTCTTTGTGCCTCCGCCTCCACCGAGTTGTTTGCTTACACTAATGCGGATTGGGCCGGTTGCCCCGACACTCGACGATCTACGTCAGGATATTGTGTCTTCTTCGGCGACTCTCTCATCTCATGGTCCTCTAAGTGGCAGCCCACCGTCTCCCGCTCGAGTACTGAGGCTGAGTACTGTGTCGTTGCCAATGTTGTTGTCGAGACATGCTGGTTACGTCAACTACTTGGGGAACTTCGGGTCTCGATCCTGAAAGCTACGGTGGTTTTCTGTGATAATGTTTCGGCCACCTATCTCGCAGTGAATCCGGTGCAGCATAAGCGCACCAAGCACATTGAACTTGATTTTCACTTCGTTCGCGAGAAGGTTCAATTGGGTCAGCTTCGTGTTCTTCATGTACCGACCACCCAACAGTTTGCCGACATTATGACCGCGGGGCTTCCAACTGCTGCATTCCAGGAGTTCCTTTCCAGTCTTTGCATCACCGACGCCGATGCTTCGAGTGCGTGGGCGAGGGTGTTGAACGTGACATATTTGTATTGTTATTCCTATCTTCTCTAGCCTTGTATAGTTGACTCCTAGAGATATGGTAGGATTAGTTTCCTTGTCACACAAGACATTCTATGTATATATTGTGACCGACTCCCTGGAATACAATTGAGTTGCAACAAATATTCTCTCTACAGGAGGATATTAACAGAACACTGCTTGAGGAGGATTAAGCTGGGGTCATGGTGTGTCTCTAGAGCAAAAGACCTGGGATCACTGATTGGGAGTAGAACTTTTTAGCATCTCAGCAAGTATGTGCAGCTCTTCTTATTCAGTGAAGCATTACAAATCTACTACCACTATTCCAATAGAGGATTGTATGGTTTGTTTCTTGATTTCCTGGTTCTGAAAGAAAGGAAAGTCCCGACCAAGTGAGAACAACACACACTGGAAACATAAGAAACCCAAAACCAAATAAAACCATGCTTTGGCAGCCTCCACAATACCACACAAAGAAAACCGAAAACCACTCATGTGATTCATAAACTTATATTCATCCAACACTGCATAACAGGAACATTAAAGTTATTGTTACCCACTGAGGAGGCAGAGACTGAAGAAGCTAAAATTCAAAAACGTTACACAAACAACATGATTTGTATTTTTGAAGCTAAAGTTGAACAAGGAAGTGGATTAATGTCGCAGCATGTCCAGTGGGTTGCTTCCGTCATCAGCTTCGGGTTCTCTGTTACCCAGCCCGGCATGCGGTGGCTGCTCCTTCTCGCCTTCAAAGTCACGGGCATCCCATAGAGAGGCTTCAACGTCAGTCGCATCGATTGCCGTTAGTAGGAGGCTGCCAATGTTGTCTTTGGCGCCGAAGCCGCCGGCTCGTATAAAATCATTAGAGGAGATAGCAACTTCCATGCATGCTCATATCTACAGCTATCTGACCACTCACTAAAGTCGGATTTTCGGTGTTAGAATCTGTAGTGTGCTTCAGGCCCCCTGATCATCTATCAGGCATCTGGCTTAGCTTGTTGAGCTAGTTGCCCACTGTGCAAGTTCTTCCCATCCATACCTGCAATGATACGCTACTAGATTTGAATGAAACCTCCATGCCAAGACGCCACACTATGCATGCTACTATCATGGTCCAATTCTTTACCCTTTTAAGTGCATTTATATTAGTATACAAGATGCAAATAAAGTACCCTCCTTCTGGCCAAGCTATCGAGGTTCCTAATTATATGCAACAAAGGAAAGTGCAGGCAAAGCTGCTGCAGAGTTCATGGAATGATTATAACACCCATCCATGGCACAAAGTATCACCGTTGAGCACTCTACTTCCTCCGTCCCATAATCTAAGAAAATGTTCTCATCCGGGCCCCTGGTTTAGTCAGAAACAAGGTGCTCTCTTCTTTGCTCGGACATGTGCAAAAATGGTCAAACATGGCATCGCTAGAGATCTAACGTTATAACTTTCCTTTACATCTTTCACCACAACTTGCTACTTCTACTAGCACCGAGATTAAATTGACTCCATTTTCTTTAGAGAGAATTCTTTATTTGGCCCTTTCTTAAATTTTGCTTCCCTTTTTGGTCCTCAAAAATATTTTTTCCCTTTTAGACACTCAATTTTCATTTTGTTTCCTCCATGATACTTCAGTTAGTTTTGACACATAAAATTGTTAAGTTTAACGTGAAAATACTGTTTTACTCCTGGTGTATTATGTGACAAAAATTATTTAAAAGTCAAAAGAAGAAGTAATGTGGTATGTTTTGTTTGTTGACTACAGGAGCAAATTAAAAAAACTAGTATTTTAGCACCGCGTAACGGATATGAATCAAGGCATACTCAAGTTCATATAGGGTGTGTTTGGTTGCCTACATAAGGCCCAACCAGGCCCGTGCGGGAAGGGAACGGGTTGTTTGGATGCCTGGTTTTACAATTGGGCCTGCACGGCACAAAACTTAAAGTACCTATGGGCCTGGCTCACTGGGAAGGCACGAATCAGCAATCTCTCCAGGGCCAGGCCCGAGCGGTGCACGTGGGTGGCGGCAGTTGCGTGCGCGCGGCCAAGCTCGAGAAGCCGCATTGCTTCCCAAAGCACCGACAGTTATTAGCCTCACCGCCCCTCACCGCTCCCTCTCCCCACTCTTCCCCACTCTCCCAACTCTCACCGACGGCGGCGGATCGGAGCAGAGGAAGAAGACCACTAGACTCCATCACTGGCGAGCGGATCAACAGTTGGACCGCAGCAATGGCGGGAAGCACTTCTTTCTCTTCGACATGCACGCTAGATTCGATCCACGGCGATAGATTCGACCCACAGCGAAGGGTAATGGGGAATAGAGGCAGATAAGCATACAGGTAGTTCATACTAGTTCATAGCAGTTCATACGATTTCGTAGATGCAAGATCAGAATGCAAAAGGGGGATTGGGGGATAGGGGGATGTGGGCTACACAACGGACACCGGCTGACCGTGGCAGCCGTCACCGGTGTGCGGAGCGGCTGGTCGAGCCGCTGGCCTTCATCTTCTTCTTCATCGCCATGCGGGCCGGCGGGTCGTCGTTGTCCTTGGCGGAGTCGAGGTCGATCTACCAGGTACGACAGCCTGGCTCCAGCGCCCTCGCTGGCATCTGCACCGCTTATTCTTCCTCCTCCTTAGGCTCCCGGCCGAAGACCGCCGGCGGCGCGATAGCCGTCTCCCAGTACACTGTGGCATGGCGCTCATTAGGAGCCCAGTAGGTTTTGTACTTGCACCACTTCTTCCTCTATTTAGCGTCGTCGGAGACGGCCTGATTCATGGCCCATCGAATGATGTCAACTGCCATCGTGCCCTTCGATGGGTGAGGAATCAGCGTCTTCAGCTCTTCTTTAGTGACCTTCATGGGCACTGCATTAGATTCATTCTGCATGTCCGGCATGGAGCCAAAGTTCGAGCACACCTCCATGGTGTTCTCGAACTTGGTAAGGTCACCAGCCAACCACCCGAGGAAGAAGGCTCTCCAGCCAATACCCAAGGGAAGGGGTTGGCGTTGGAGCTGGAGCTAGAGCTCATGGCGATGGGGAGGGGGAAGGTTGATAGTGAGAGAAGAGAGGGGGTTGGTAAGTAGTGGTGGGCAGGTTGAGTAAATATAGGGGGGTGGAGAGGAGAAGAGTGACAATCATGCCGTTTTAACTACATGCTCTTCAATTAGCCATGAACTCTGTGTTGTGCTTGACTCCATGAATTGTGTGCAGATCGAGGAGAGCAATGAGGTGGGCACGGAGGTGCTCCCGGGCATTGACAACAAGGGCAAGTAGCCCCTTCACCCAATGCCTGACGAGGTTGTGCTGCCGCCCAACACCAAGGAAGACCTGAAGACGCCTGAGGGTGACGACGATGAGGGCATGGAGGAGCCCCCCAGCAACAAGCGACGCAACTACGGCCACTACCATAGGAGGATGGCCCAACTCACTTCTGCAAGGTCATCCTTGCACCGAAACTTGAGTGCACCCCCATGCCCCTGGACTTTACCAAGCACTTCGTCGCGGTGCCAACAGAGTTCAAGCTCAGGAACAACACCGGCTGCTCCTGGAACGTGACGGTGAAGCTGATGAATGACACTTTGACCCTGGATCAGGGTTGGGCCACCTACACAGCCGTTCATGAGATCAAGATCAGCTACATGGTGACGTTCAAGCTCCTCACTCCCAACACCCTCAAGGTCATCATTTTCGACGATGATGGCCTTGAGGTCGTCAACAAGTGCGGGAAGCACGACAAAGCCTTCGCTGCCAAGGAGTAGGGCCAGGGCCTCCCTAAGTACTATCGAGTCTTCTTTGAACTATTTATGTTTATGGTTATGCATAGACCTGTTATGAAGTGTTGTACTGCATATCTGAAATATGCTCTTAAGTTGTTGATCCTCTGTTTATACTCTGCTCTGCTTATGATGTGTGCTACTGTTGTGCCGAAGTGTGCTGGTAACCTCACCAACTAGCCAAAGAGGTTACCACACACCAGGCATTGCGTACAACCAAACACCATGCCTTGGGTTTGTCCACTAACATGCAGGCAACCAAACATCAGGCAGTGTGGTTCTGCCCATGCAGGCAAGAGGGCATGCAGGCAACCAAACAACATGCAGATGGTGCATTTGAGGCTGCATTTGCATAACCAGGTTGGGTGGAGAAGTGTATGCAATACGGGTACTGTAGCGCATGGCAACCAAACACGCCCATATCACATCTTCGGATCCCTCGGCATGGCCAGTGGCCGCGGACACAAAGTCCGCGTTCGGTGCTGCTCCCCAATGCCTCTACGTCGAGAACTCGGCTTCCAGGATCCACAGGTGAGCAGCTCGTCTTGTCGCGGTCACAATCCCACACACACTAAAAGAACAGAACTGGTTAGCACGTGCACCCTGCGCAGCGGCAGCACACATCACGCACACACGTGGTAGGCCGACAGCAGACACACCTGGCGGAAGCAGCAACACACACACAAGCACACATCACGTAACATGTATGCACGGTAGGTTTGCATTAGCGTTTCACTTACTAGTGATCTCGCACCCGCGTCGCTCTCCCAGGAGCGGCTCGGGCGGACCTGCACGCCGCCGCGGCCGACTCCCTCCCACCTTCTCCTCCACCTCACCGTCACCATAGGGCGCCGTGGGCTGATGCGTGTACGTCGGCGGTGCGGGCCTAGGAGTAGGGCGTGGTCTTGTGCCTTACCTCACGTGCCGGGGTCGCCTTCAACGCTGCTAGAGGTTGGTAGCTACGGCTGGGGGCGGCGCCCTCGGAGCTTGTCGGTGTTCTTGCTTGGCACTCGGCGAGCGGTGGGGGGCGTGGGGCGCGCGGCGGTGGGCCTCGGCAGCTGGTGGCGGGCGCTGGGCTCATGGCGGCGCTCCGGCATGTGCAGGCAGCGGTGGCCCATGTGCGCACTCGGCGGCTCCCTCTCCAACCCAGACGACGTGGGGGGTGGCGGCGGCCTGGCGTGTCCGGCGATCTGGATGCGGTTGGGCCGGTGGCTCGCTGGTCTGCCGGTGATCCAGGAGATCATCCTCTCCAACTCGATCTGCTTCGGTTCGTGCTAGATCTAGTATAGGGAGATAGACGTCATCTCCCGGTGCTGGCTACATGGATCTGGCGGCGACGGCTGGACCCTTGGCCCAGTCTTCGACAGAGAAGGCGACGGTCCGAGCACAAGAAGCGGATGGAGTTCTTCGAACAGATCTGGGTGAAAACCTGCTCTTGGCTAGATGCCAAAGCTGGCGATGGCGGCGCTGTATGGTGTCGTTCCCTTCTTGAAGGCATCGCCATGGAGAAGTTCTAGACTATGATCTGCCACCTCCGGGGGAAACCCTAGATCGATAGATCAGAAGACGGCGACGCGTTTGTGTCGTTTCCCCCTTGGGGGCGTGTTTCTTGAAGGTGTACGCAGGCTCGAGGGACCAGTGGACGACGTGTTTGCTGGAGCGGTGCTTCATCATGGACATTGATGGTGATAGATCTCGATGGCTTGGCGCTCTGGAGATTAGGCGTCTGATGTGAGATGATGGACTCGCGCAGGAGGGTGATGCTGTCTGGCGTCGTGGTGGCGTCGACGGCACCTAGACCGGACAAGGTAGATGCATCAGTACAACACTGAAGATAGATTGATGGCAGGTGGCTGTGGCGGCTTCATACCTGGCAGGCGTCCTGGTTGAGGAGAGCGCCAGACTGGTGGGTGCCTACCCGGCAGGCGTCCTGGTTGGGACCTCAGGTCTTAGATGTTAGGTTTGGCTGCGAGGTCTGTTTGGCATTAGGCCCAGACTATCAACATCCCTTCATCAACTGAATAGGAGTAGCGACAAATGTTGCCTAGACAGTGGCTTTAGTCTTACTGTTGTATGATTTTGTAAGGTCTTGAACAATTAATAAAATAGTTGCATGCATCATCCAGGTGCAGAGGACGGAGGTCCTCCTCCATTTTTAAAAAATAAAAAAAAAATATGCATAGCACGCCGCAGCACACAGACTAGCACACATGACACACGCACACGGAACTACACGCGTTGCATGTAGCGCTAACAACATGCACGATGACGAGCATGAAGGCCACCTGGTGTGTGGCGGGTCAAGTGGAGGCGCAGTGCCTGCTGCCTCCCAAGCCAGGCTCCTCTGCCTTTCTTCCATGGCCGCCCGAGGCCGCGCTGCATAGGCCACCGTCTGCCCGCAATCCGCAGCAACCACATCGGTCTTGTAGTTAAAAAACATCGGTCTTGCTTTTCGATATATCGTACTATCACTCTCTCAACTTCACGCCGCCACCACTATTTGCCTCGTACAACTACCGCCATAGCAAGTAGGGGTAAAAATGACCTTTTATGTTGTACTTTACGGTGTTAGTTGCCAAAACTGACAGAAGTGCCATGGAGGAAACAAAATAAAATTTAAGTGCCAAAAGGAGGAAAAACTATTTTTGATGGCCGAAAAGGAAAGCAGAATTTAAGAAAAGGCCAAATGGGAAATTCTCTCTTTTCTTTATCTCGAGAACAAATCAGTTGCTGCTGCTTTGGCCTGCACCCCCAGTCTGCCGTGATCGATTCCCCAAAGAAACTACGAATCAAAGAGAGCGGACGCGGATTGACTGACCAAGCGGAGTGCAGAGAGCAGGAGAAAGACTTCCGCCGTCCTGCCTCCCTGTTGGGTGCTTTATCTTGAAGGCTAAACATAAGCGTAGGCGAAGGTTACCCTAGCTGCCTCCATCGGCACCGCAACTGCGCCTAGATCCCCTCCTCAACCCTTCCATGAGAGCACCACCATACCTGACAAATGAGACGGGCGAGTTGCTGGAAGCGGCAGCAGTTCCTATCGACATGGAGACGTGCTTAACTAGCAACGAGCATGCGAAGGTGAAGGTGTGTGGCGTGGCGAGCCTGTGAGAGAGCTATGGCGGGCTATGCTGACTAGACGATGCAAGAAGAGGTGGCAGCGGTTTTCTTGACGACGAGATCATGGCAGCAACAACGGGGGAGCAATTTTAGTAGCATTTCCTGTTTTGGTCTGAACACGTATGTGATGTCTTTGTCTTAATCTCACATTTTCAGCTCATTAGTACTTATAGCAGGATTCTCAGCTATTCGTTTTCTCAAGCTCATTAAGTTCTTAATCTGAAGAGTGACACTTTCAACATACAGAGCCATAATTCTCCATACCTAAGATATTTTTTCAAAAAAGGGTGCTTTATTACTTAAAAGGTTTAAGCATTACACCCGGCCTCTGCATAACTAAGATGCACACAGCCAACAAAGTCCACACGACAAGCCAAAATAAAAGAAGAAGGCGAAATACAAAGATGAATATCTGTATGACACCTAAACGGTAGGAGGCACAATCCTAAGATCTTGCTGCCACCCATGTTGGGTAAAAGTATCCCTCGCCGCAGCCTCCAATCATGTACACACCTCCGTAAACAGGTCTCGATTCTTCACTCGCCGAAGAGAGGACCATAAACGAAGCGTCCCGGTACATACCTAAGATATGATACCTCAGCAACAGATTATACCCTTTTAGCCATTCTTTCGGCTGAGAAAAGAAGAGTACACAGAAACAAGTAGGTTGGTACCTTGGTGTCATCATTTTAGTATGTCAGGATTTCTTTTGGACTTCGACTATGCTTTCAGGTTATGGGAATATGCTCCCACTAGTAGAAAAGAGGGCCTTGGTTGAGGCCGGGTCAGCCCATTAGTCCCGGTTCAGTCCAGAACCGGGACCCATGGGGGCATTGGTCCCGGTTCATGAGGCCAGGGGCCTGCCGGGCCTCATGGGGGCATTGGTCCCGGTTCGTCTGGCCCCTTTGGTCCCGGTTGGTGGGACGAACCGGGACCAATGGGCCTCGCTCCTGGCCCACCACCATTGGTCCCGGTTGGTGGCTTGAACCAGGACCACAGGCTTCCCTTTAGTCCCGGTTCATGCCACGAACCGGGACCAATGAGGTGCCTATATATACCCCTCGCCCGCGAGCAGAGCACCCCAGTGCTTTGTTTTTCTTGGCCGGTGAGGGGAGGGCTTTGTGGTGCTCTAGCTCACCTCCTATGCACATGAGGTGTTCGATGAAATGCCCGAGCACACTAGTTAAGCTTTCTCCTCTCGAAGCTTGACCTCAAAGCTCCATTTTCCTCGAGATTTGTCTAGGTTTAGCGGCCCGTCACGTCCCATTCCCGCCTTCACCGCAGTCAATCGCCCGCACCGATCTCGTCGCTGGCACCACCGTGGTGAGCCTCTTGTTCTTATCTTCTTTCTGAAAGAAAAAATTCTTACTTTAGATAGATACTTGTCTAATTTTCTTACTTTTATTATTGCTTGTTATTATATAGTGCGATGGTTTTGGTATCCGCCCCCGTCGGCCCTCGTCCTGGCTATGATTTGGATGTGGTATATATTATCTTTTTATAACTATTTGGTTCATTTATTGTTTATGACAATTATGCCGACCAACGTGACATAGATTTTATTTATATAGGAGGTAGTTGAACCTGAAATTCCAACCGACCCTATTGTCGAGAGGTTAAATTTAGTTGAAGAAGAAAACAATTACTTGAAGGAAAAAAAAAATGAGGAAGAGAAGATGATATTGAAGTTGAATGTTGCGGATGTCGTCGATGATCACAAGATCAAGATGGATGCAATGCGGTTGAAGATGAGAAAGATTAGAAAATATGCCATTCATACCAAGGCTTGGTATCATTATGTTGTTGGATCAATTGTTACCTTGGTTGCGATTATTATCGCATTTGTTTTCGCATTGAAATGTTTTACACAGTTTCAATGTATGGTTTAATTAATTAGATGCTCTGGAGAGCTATATGTTGTTAGATGAGAACTATGTATGTACTTTGGTTTTAATGTGATGATGAACTTTTATTAATTTGGTCACTTAATTATCTATTCATGATGTTCTGTAATGGTTTTTGACACACTTAAGTGTATATAATGCACGCAGATGAACCGGCAATGGATGTACGGTGACAGACACACCTCTGAGTACATTAAGGGCGTGCATGATTTTCTCGAAGTGGCTGAGGTAAACAAGCACAATGGTTTTATGTGTTGTCCATGCCCTAAATGTGGGAATACGAAGTCTTACTCTGACCGGAAAATCCTTCACACCCACCTGCTTTACAATGGTTTCATGCCACACTATAATGTTTGGACAAGGCACGGAGAAATAGGGGTTATGACGGAAGATGGCGAAGAAGAAGAGGACGATGACAACTATGTGCCCCCTGAATACGGTGATGCTGCAATGGGGGAACCTGCTGAAGATCAAGAGGAACCAGACGATGTGCCCAATGATGCTGCAACGGGGGAAGCTGCTGAAGATCATGAGGAACTAGACGATGCGCCTGAAGATTATGATCTCCGCTGGGTCATTGTCGATGCAAAGAAGGTCGTATGCCCTCTAGGATTGGAGGTGCAGAAGATACATGCATGCCCTAATGACTGCATCCTCTACCGCGGTGCATACAAGGATCTGAACGCATGCCCGGTATGCGGTGCATTGCGGTATAAGATCAGACGAGATGACCCTGGTGATGTTGACGGTGAGCCCCCCAGGAAGAGGATTCCTACGAAGGTGATGTGGTATGCTCCTATAATACCATGGTTGAAACATCTGTTCAGAAACGAAGAGCATGCCAAGTTGATGTGATGGCACAATGAGGACCGTAAGAAAGACGGGAAGTTGAGAGCACCCGCTGACGGGTCGCAGTGGAGAAAAATCGAGAGAAAGTACTGGCCTGAGTTTGCACGTGACCCAAGGAACATATGGTTTGGTTTAAGCGCGGATGGCATTAATCCTTTCGGGGAGCAGAGCAGCAATCACAACACCTGGCCCGTGACTCTATGTATGTATAACCTTCCTCCTTGGATGTCCATGAAGCGGAAGTTCATTATGATGCCAATTCTCATCCAAGGCCCTAAGCAACCCGGCAACGACATTGATGTGTTCCTAAGGGCATTAGTTGAAGAACTTTTACAGCTGTGGAATGGAAATGGTGTACGTACGTCGGATGAGCACAAACAGGAGGAATTTAACCTGCACGGGTTGCTGTTTGTAACCATCAACGATTGGCCCGCTCTCAGTAACCTTTCAGGATAGACAAACAAGGGATACCACACTTGCACGCACTGTTTAGAAGAAACTGAAAGTATATACCTGGTCAAATATAGGAAGAATGTGTACCTGGGCCATCGTCGATTTCTTCTGACCAACCATCAATGTCGAAAGAAAGGCAAGCATTTCAAATGCGAGGTAGATCACCGGAAAAAGCCCGCCATGCGTACCGGTGATCACGTACTTGCTATGGTCAATTATTTACACGTAATCTTTGGAAAGGCTCCCGGCAGACTAGCTGTTCCGAATGACGCTGAGGGACACGCACCCATGTGGAAGAAGAAATCTATATATTGGGACCTACCCTACTATAAAGACCTAGAGGTTCGCTCTTCAATCGACGTGATGCACGTGATGAAGAACCTTTGCGTGAACCTGCTAGGCTTCTTGGGCGTGTATGGGAAGACAAAAGATACACCTGAGGCACGGGAGGACCTGCAACGTTTGCACGAAAAAGACGGCATACCTCCGAAGCAGTATAAAGGTCCTGCCAGCTACGCTCTTACGAAAGAAGAGAAAGAAATCTTCTTTGAATGCCTGCTCAGTATGAAGGTCACGACTAGCTTCTCGTCGAATATAAAGGGAATAATAAATATGCCAGAGAAAAAGTTCCAGAACCTAAAGTCTCATGACTGCCACGTGATTATGACGCAATTTCTTCCGGTTGCATTTAGGGGGCTTCTACCGGAAAACGTCCGATTAGCCATTGTGAAGCTATGTGCATTCCTCAATGCAATCTCTCAGAAGGTGATCGATCCAGAAATCATACCAAGGATAAGGAGTGATGTGGCGCAATGTCTTGTCAGTTTCGAGCTGGTGTTCCCACCATCCTTCTTCAATATCATGACGCACGTCCTAGTTCATCTAGTCGACGAGATTGTCATTCTGGGGCCCATATTTCTGCACAATATGTTCCCCTTTGAGAGGTTCATGGGAGTCCTAAAGAAATATGTCCGTAACCACGCTAGGCCAGAAGGAAGCATCTCCATGGGCCATCAAACAGAGGATGTCATTGGGTTTTGTGTTGACTTCATTCCTGGCCTGAAGAAGATAGGTCTCCCTAAATCGTGGTATGAGGGGAGACTGACTGGAAAAGGCACGCTGGGAGGGGCCTCAGTAATATGCAGGGGCAGATATTCTTGGTCTCAAGCACACTACACAATTCTACATAACTCTACCTTGGTGACCCCGTATGTCGATGAACACAAGAACAATCTGCGCTCCAAACACCCGGAGCAGTGCGACGACTGGATTACATGTGAACACATCATGACTTTCAGCAGTTGGTTGGAAACACGTCTTAGAGGTGACAACACTGTTTGTGATGAGTTGTACTTGTTGTCCAGGGGACCATCTTTGACTGTATTGACTTACAAAGGATACGAGATAAATGGGAATACATTTTACACGATTGCCCAAGATCAAAAGAGCACCAACCAAAACAGCGGTGTCTGCTTTGATGTAGCAACCGAGAGGGGAAAGGACACATATTATGGTTACATAGTGGACATATGGGAACTTGAGTACGGACATGATTTTAAGGTCCCTTTGTTTAAGTGCAAATGGTTCAATCTGTCAGGAGGCGGGGTACAGGTAGACCCACAGTACGGAATGACAACAGTGGATCTGAAAAATTTTGGGTACACTGATGAACCATTCGTCCTAGCCAATGATGTGGCACAGGTTATCTATGTGAAGGACATGTCTACCAAACCAAGAAAAAGAAAAGATAAGGAAGCGAATACATCGTACGATGAGCCAAAGCGCCACATAGTCTTTCAGGAAAAACGGACATCATGGGAGTGGAGGGCAAGACAGACAAGTCTGAAGATTATGA
This sequence comes from Triticum urartu, assembly GCF_056163025.1. Lineage (NCBI taxonomy): Eukaryota > Viridiplantae > Streptophyta > Magnoliopsida > Poales > Poaceae > Triticum > Triticum urartu. The sequence continues at coordinate 503,543,515 of NC_141873.1, read as the reverse complement.
AAAGTTTCATGAAATTCCTCCCTTCAAAGTCAAGGCTGACCCAAGCATCCTGATAAACGATGAAGATTATCCATGGTTACGTCGCAATAAGTAAATGACACAAGAGAAGAAAAAGTGAAGACTTTCTCCCGCAACTATTATGATGATACCATGCCAACTTTGTAACAGACGAGTATCATACCATTGTCCGTTTTGTACATGCACATGCTATGTGGGTGAAATTATGATACCATGCCAACTTTCAACTTTTTCAAAGTTCATTTGAAATGCTTTAATGTCTTATGGTTCGACCCTCGTAATACCATTATTCAAATTTTAACTATTCAAATTTGAAAACTAATGGCACTAACAGAAAGTTTATAATTTTTCTAAAACTAATGGCACTAACAGAAAGTTTATAATTTTTCTGACCTAAAGCACAAAGAATTAAAAAATAAAGCAAAAAACAAAAGAAAATAATAATGCAAAAAACAAAACAAAAAACTGGAAAAAAACTATTTTTATAGTAAAGTTAATCACAAACTTGTGATTCACACAAATTTCAAAGAATTCAAATTTTAACTACTTAAATTTGAAAATTTATGGCACTAACAGAAAGTTTATAATTTTTCTAAAACTAATGGCACTAACACAAAGTTTATAATTTTTTTACCTAAAAGCAAAAAGTATTAAAAAATAAAGCAAAAAATAAAAGAAAATAAATAATGCAAAAAACAAAACAAAAAAACTGGAAAAAACCATTTTATAGTAAAGTTAATCACAAACTTCAGATTCACACAAATATCAAAGAATTCAACTTTTAACTATTCAAATTTGAAAACTAATGGCACTAACAGAAAGTTTATAATTTTTGTGACCTAAAAAAATAAACTTTAATAAAATAAATAAAAATAAAACCGATAGGTATTTTGTTGTAAGTAGAAACAAAATAAAATAAATAAAGAAACAAAGAAAACAAAAAAGTGCCACCTACTGGGCCCCCACGGCCTGAATACGACGAGAAACCCTACCATGGGCCAGGATTCAGGCTCGCAGGTGGCCCAATAGGCCCACAGGCACACAGCGTATGGTTAGGCCCAAAAGCCTACAATTGAGAGGAGCTCGAGAGGGTGGGCGCAACAGCGCTTATAAACCACTCTCGAGCTCTCTTAGCTAGCGAGGTGGTACTAAACTTTTGACGCGGGGCAGCACAAGGCCTTTAGTCCTGGTTGGTACCACCAACCGGGACTAAAGGGGGCATTGGTCCTGGTTCGTGGCACCAACCGGGACCAATGCTCCTCACCCCTAGCCCATGACCATTAGTCCCGGTTTGTGCCACAAACCGGGACTAAAGGGTTGGTCCTCGTTGCGGGCCGAGTTTAGTCCCACCTCGCCAACCGAAGGGGGTTCACACCGGTTTATAAGCCCTTCCCTCTCTGCCTTATTAAGCTCCTCTCAAAGTGAAAATAGATGCCCTTATAGAGAAAAGTTTAACCTAAATTCAGAGTGAATTTCTTTGAAATTCATAGAAATTTACTATGAATTTAGGTTGAATTTTCTCTATAAGCGCATCTCTGCTCATTTTTTTAGTAAGTTAATCACAAACTTGTGATTCACACAAATTTCAAACAATTCAAATTTTAACTATTCAAATTTGAAAACTAATGGCACTAACAGAAAGTTTATAATTTTTCTAAAACTAATGGCACTAAGAGAAACTTTATAATTTTGCTGACCTAAAAGCAAAAAGAATTAAAAAAAAGCAAAAAACAAAAGAAAATAAATAATGCAAAAAACAAAAAAATGAAAAAAAACTATTTTTATAGTAAAGTGAATCACAATCTTGTGATTCACACAAATTTCAAAGAATTCAAATTTGAACTATTCAAATTTGAAAACTAATGGCGCTAACAGAAAGTTTATAATTTTTCTGACCTAAAATCAAAAAGAATTAAAAAATAAAGCAAGAAACAAAAGAAAATAAATAATGCAAAAAACAAAACAAAAAAACTCGAAAAAAATAAAAATAGCAACATTAAATATTTTGTTGTAAGTAGAAACAAAATAAAATAAATAAAGCAACAAAGAAAACAAAAAACAAAAAAAGTGCCACCTACTGGGCCCCCACGGCTTGAATACGACTAGAAACCCTACCATGGGGCAGGATTCAGGCCCGCAGGAGGCCCAGTAGGCCCACATGCAGATAAAGTGACTTTAGGCCTATAAGCCTGCATTTAAGAGGAGATCGAAGTGGTTAGTGCAGCAGCGCTTATAAACCACTGTCGAAGCCTCTCGGCTAGCGAGGTGGGACTAAACATCCCACCGCACCGTGCCCGTTCCAGTTCCAACACAAGGCCTTTGGTCCCGATTGATGCCACCAACCGGGACTAAAGGGGTGCATTGGTACCGGTTCGTAGCATCAATCGGGACCAATGCCCCCCTTTAGTCCCGGTTGGTGGCACCAACCAGGACTAAAGGGGGGCATTGGTCTCGGTTGATGCCACGAACCGGGACCAAAGCCTTTTCTATATAACCAAACACTTAGGAAATTTCCCCCCACCCGCCTTTCTTCTCTCCAACACCGCCAGGCTGCTGCGCTGCTCCTCGACGCCGGCCCCTGCCCCGACGTCTCCGTCGCCTCCCCTAGCCGCCCGAGGTCGCCGTCGCCGCCCGCTCGACGTCGCCCGTGCCCTCGCCCGACGTCGTCGCCGCTCACCGCCCTGCCCCGACGCGCGTCGCGCGCCCCCGTCGTCGCTGTCGCCCTGCCCCGCCCCCTTCCTCGCCGTCGAACGCGCGCCCCCTGCCCCGTCGCCGTCCTCGCCGCCGAACCCGCGCCCCTGCCCCTCCCTTGGTCCGGCCGGCGCCGCCCCTCCCCTGGTCCTTTTTTCATATATTATATGCTTGTTTTTCAGATTATATATATATGTATATATGTGAGTATATGTATTTTGTATGTTGCTTCTTTTCAGAATTTTTTACATATATATGATGATTTGTATTTTGCTTTTTTATAAAAATGTATATATGTTTGTATGTTCTCTGTGTATATATGCAAAAGTTAGATTTATATATTTAGAAAAGGATTATCTATATATGTTCTCTGATTTAGTACATTTTAGGTTAGTTTCATTTTTAGAAAAGTTTTATATATTTAGGAGAGGAAAAAGGAAAATAAGAAGAGGAAAAAGGAGAAGAAGAGGAGAGAAAGAAAAGGAAGAGGAGAAGAAGAGGAGAGAAAGAAAAGGAAGAGGAGAAGAAGAAAAAATAGAAAAAAAAATTCTATTTTCTCTTCTTCTTCTCTATTTCTTTCTTCTTCTCCTCTTTTTTTTCTTCTTTTTTTTCTTCGATATCCTCTATTAATATATTCTTCTCCTCTTTTTATTTCTTCTTCGTCTTCTTATTTTTTATCGGATATGTCGTTGTCGATATACCCCGTGTCCCGATAACTTCAACACGAGGGGGGGGGGTTCGATCGACCCCCTCCCCGATAATATTATTTTCCCATGTATGTATGCAAAAGTTATATTTTTAGAAAAGTTTTATATATCTAGCTAGGAAAGGAAGAAGAAGAAAAAGAATGAGAGAAAAAGGAAAATAAGAAGAGGAAGAAAGGAGAAGAAGAGGAGAGGAAGAAGAGGAGAAATAAATAAGAAGAAGAAAAAAGAAGAAAAAGAAGAGGAGAAGAAGAAAGGAATAGAGGAGAAGAAGAGAAAATAGAATATTCTATTTCTCTTCTTCTCTATTTTCTATTTTCTCTTCTTCTCCTCTATTCCTTTCTTCTTCTATATTCTATTTTCTCTTCTTCTCCTCTATTCCTTTCTTCTTCTCCTCTTTTTTTTCTTCTTTTTTTCTTCAATCTTCTCCTTTATTAATATCTTCTTCTCCTCTTTTTATTTCTTCCTCATCTTCTTATTTTTTATTGGATATGTCATTGTCGATATACCCCGTGTCCCGATAACTTCAACACGAGGAGGGGTTCGACCTACCCCCTCCCCGATAACATTATTTTCCCATGTATGTATGTCGTCGTTGTCGATATTACCCCCTCCCGGATAACTTCGACCGTGATAACATATAGCACGGGAGCACCCCCCGGCCCTCTCGCTCGACCAAAAACTCTTGAGGACAACCAAACCCTAGAAAAAAACGATGTCGGTCTCCTACCCCCTCCCGCCGCGCCCCTACCATTGAAGCGTTGCCGAGGCCACCCCAAACCCGGAATAAGCTAGGTCTACGTTTCCACTAATATATCCACATGTTGTCATGTTTGTGTAATAATTGCCATGTTGTAATATTTGCAGAAACAATGGAGTTCGAACAAGACGAGGAACAAGAACAGGTGTTGGGTAAAATGTTAATTCTTGTAAAAAAGAGTCCACATATTTCAGACAATGTTCAAATTTGTTAAATTCTGATGCTTTTTAAATAATGATATTCATGTTTCATTGGGAAAAAATAAAAAGTGAACTAGAAAACCGTAAAATCGCTACAAAAAAGGTATAGTGATCCCTCTCTGCGTCATGTCGCTAATATGATGCACGCAGCATCGTTTATGGAGTCTCATTTTGCAAGCCTTCCATGACCACCACATTTGCAAAGAGAAGTGATACACATATGACATATTAGACCTGGACATGTCCTAGTTTGGGCCTAGTTCTGGACCATGCGTTGGAAAGCCCAATCTGGAAATAGAAAATCTATGCCTAGCTAGAAGCCAAAATAGTAATAATAATTTAGCATTTAAAATATTGAAAGATCAATATTCTTTTTCACTACATGAGCAAACCCTACCTGTCGGCGCTAGCGTCTTTCACACCCTTTAACACCGGGCCCCTCGTGTTCGGCGGCTTTCTAGCCACCTGGAGGTGGGCGAATCCCTAGATCTTTACATAGCATGTATTTTTTTCGTGTTAGCTTTGTGTGTCCTTGGTGGCAATAAAGTGTGAAAAGATGGTCTCCCAGCTCCATCCATGTCTTGTTGTTAGCTTTATGGTTGATGTTGAGGAGCCACTAGTATCATGGTTTCTCCCATTTCGTCGTCGTGGTTTTCTGCTTCTATGGTCCCACAATTAGATAGTTTTTACAACATGCCTTTGTGAGGGGTTGTTTATTGGCGATGAAGTGCTCCACGGTCTAAGATTTCCACCCCTTGTGGTATTATTCAAAATCTTAGATGTCAGTCAAGCTCATGCATCTATAGTCTTCTACAAAATCATGAAATGGTGGATGGAAGAACATCGTCAAACAGAGAAAATCAATGGTGTTTCACTAGAGAAGAACAGCGGCAGCTGCAGGAGAAGAAGGAGAAGGTCTTCTTATTCAATACCCGACCATGTAACTATCACAGTTTGTACAAATGCTCTTGTCACATCCCATCTTATTAATTCCACGAGAGACCAGACACGTAGTGTGGCGTACGAAAGCATGTAACGATCATCCCTTTATTCCCATGTTTTTCGGCTACTTGATCCCCAACTTTGATTTATGTTTTAAAATACAAAATGAAAGAAAAAAATCTCGTAGAATCGAGAACGAAGTTTTCATTCTGTACATGCCAGATCATGAATTAGTAACTGCATCCAATCTCTGAAAAGTCCCGATTTTTTGACCCAACAAACACTAGACTGATCTATTGTCTTCCCTGTTTAGGAAAGAGGAAGCCTCTGGCTTTTTTCTTTCCGATAAAGTTTTTAGTGAGCAAGACAAAGTGAGATCTTATGAGAATGATCTACTCTCAACTCCATTTTCTAAGGATGAAATCAAGGCTACCATATTTGGATCTTATTCAGATGGGGCCCCAGGCCCTGATGGCCTTCCTTTCTTAGATTTTGAAGCTCACATTTAGAAGGCCCTTCTCCTCTGATCTAATGAACACCTGGTATGCGCTTGAAGCCATTGCTAAAAGCATTATTGCTTATACTGGGGATAATGATGCTTTGACTTGGCAGTATACTGCATCAGCAACTTATTCTACTAGTTCTTTGTATGTTTTTATTAATTATAGGGGGATTACCCCTGTTTTTATCCCTGGTGTTGGAAATTTGTTGTTCCTCCAAGAATTCATATTTTCCTTTGGCTAGTATCTTACAACAAGATCATGACTAGAGATAACCTGCAGAAAAGAATGTTGAATGAGCCACTGGAATGTGTATTCTGTACTGAACAGGAAAGTATTCAACACCTTTTTTTACTGCTTAGTTGCTAAAATGTTTTGGCAAGAAGTTAGTTCTTTCTTCTCCAAGCAAGTAGGCATTTCTATGGAATCTATTACTTCCTACTTGGTTACTGGGAAGAAACTTGATTCATTGAATACTATGTTTTCTGCTGTTCTCTCGGCTTTGCGGAAGCACAGAAATGGCATAGTCTTTAATGATGTACGTAGTTTAGATGTCCTTGAACTAGATTTGGTCAGCACGAGTTCCGTACTGCCGGTCCTATGGCAGACCCACCGCAACAAAACACCTGCGTATCTTGACGCCTGGCTGGTGCCCCACGCACACTTGCGGGGTCTGTCGCCTACGGCCTCCACATGCTCATCGTTAGCTAGGCTTAGCTCCCACAGCAACATCCGCCGATCGGTAGTGAACCTGCTCCGACCTCACAGCTAGCGGTCAATTTTCCTGCCAGCCACCACAGCTACGTGCCTACGTATTTTTATTTTTTTTTGAAATGGAGGCAAAGGATTTGCCTCATCGATTAATTAAGTATAAGAGAATTGTCCAGTTAATTTACGGAAAACCGGGCGAAAACCGATACAAACAAATCACGTGCGGACTACTCACAAAGAATGCAACCCCATAAGCACATGATTGACCCGACAATCATACCCAACACATAACAATCACCACTCCCCACACTGCTACATCGCAAAGAAACCCTCAACGAAGACCATAGGCACCACCAAATCCACGGAGACAAGCCAAGCCATAAGGACAACCCAAGAGACTGGTGACCAACCATCAAGCAGCTGCGGACGTCTTTTCCTTGGCGCTACTCTTCTTGCTCTTTCTCTGGAGAGCCTCCTCCACAATCTTCTTGCCAGATCCAGGGCTAGCCCTCTCCAAACGTGCGAGCAAGCTGTGAATCTCCAAATCAAAATGAATCTCGTTGATCTTGTCATGCACAGAAACCTACCCAACTGTCACCTGCGACTGGGTGACCGAAGCGTCAGAACCTCCATGATCCACAGTGGCAAGCAGCTGGCTGGGCTCCAAAGGATCAGGCGCCAACACACCGACCACATCAACATCATCAACCACAAGTACCACCAACACGATGGACTCAAGCGTCTCCAGATGCACACATGACAGAGGTGAATCATGTCCCTCATTGTCCACAACGACGAATGGCGGGCTTGCCACCAACATTTGCAAAGACGACATCATGGGAAGCACCAAGCACTACAAAAAAAGACACATCCGTGACATTTTGGGCCGAACGAAATTTTTTTCTGTCATACATATGACACTTCTATGATGATAATTGTGACAAAACCAGGTATCATCATAGAAGTGGTGGGCTCCCACTTCTATGACAAAAAAAATCATGATAGAAAATGGGTTTTTCATCCTGGGCAGGCCGGAGACGCAGCTGCATGACATTCTTTGGGACGTCCATGATGGAAAAAACCGTGGTAGAAGCGAGGGCGAGGAAAATTTCGGGGAGTTCCCGGTTACGGTGGGAGGTCGGGGGCCGAGCGATGCACGTTTCTCTCGTACACGTACGCGCGTGTGTGCGAGGCGTTGGCTCTAACTGAACCTGAGCGATTGCACTGCAGGCTACGCGTTACTGAACCCGAGCGATCGATCGATGGCTGTTCACTGAACCCGATCGAGCGATTCCTTCGCTACTGCTGCTAACTGAAGCCGATCGATGCTACCTCTCGGATGAACAGTGAGCGCTACGGGGGTTGGGTGGTTGGATGAACAGTGAGCGGTGGTGTTGCCTTTGGATGAACAGGACCCCGTGGTGTGGTGGAGGGCTGGATGAACAGTAGACGGTGGAGGGGTGCCCGTGGAGGGGTGGTTGAACAGGACCCCGTGGTGTGGAGGGCTGGATGAACAGTAGACGGTGGAGGGGTGGTTGAACAGTAGCCGGTGGAGTACCGCGCGGTGGAGGCTGGATGAACAGGAGCCCGTGGAGGCTGGAGGAGGTCGACGATGGAGATGAACAGTATCCCGTGGAGTCCCATTTTGCAGTACGCCACACCCCTCCCGATGAATAGGACCCCCGTTTCGACCGTAGGAGGTCCGTTTCCTCCGTTTTGCGGAACGCCACACCCCTCAAGATCAACAGGACCCCCGTTTCGACCGTAGGAGGTCCGTTTCCTCCGTTTTGCGGTACGCCACACACCTCCCGATCAACAGGACCCACGTTTTGACCGTAGGAGGTCTGTTTCCTCCGTTCTACGGTACGCCAGGCCTCGTTTCCATCGCCTGTTCCGTCCAAACCCTGCCGATGAACACGACCACGCATTCCATTCCGACCTAGCCGGTTGGCTCCCACGCGTTCCGTTGCCTCCCAATGAACACGACGCATTCTGTTGCCTCCCGATGAACACGACGCATTCCGTTGCCTCCCGATAAACACGTCGCATTCCGTTGTCTCCCCATGAACACGACGCATTCTGTTGCCTCCCCATGAACACAACGACGACGTTGTTTCTCCATTCCGACCCAGCCATGTACACGAGCCCTGGCCGTACGTACGCGCGAGTAGGCGTTCGAGACCCCACCCGTATGTACACATACGTGGCCGTATTTTCTTTCTTGCACCCTGGCCGCTGTACGTACATGTACATGCTACGTGCGCGCCTCTACTACAACACTTACACGCCTCTACTACGACACGTGTGCACCTCTACATCCACCAGTATATATGTACGTACACGTTTGCGACCAGAATGACAACGCTATGTACGCTTCGACCAGGTGGGTCCTGACTGTCAGGCACTTCCTTGACTGCGAATATGTAGCTGGTGGGTCCCAACAGTCAGGGGGCGAATCATTTTTTTTGCTCGGGCGCACTTCCGTGCGTGCGAAGATGTAGCTGGTGGGTCCTAACAGTCAGGGGCAAACATTTTTTTCACGAAATACGGTGGCCCGTCCGGTGGGTCCCCGCTGTCAGGTGGAGGAATAATTATTTTGCACGTAATAAGGAGGCACTTCCTTGCTGCGGCCGTGGACCCAGCTGTCAGCCTCTCCACGTATAGTCCACGTCCGATGGAAGCCGTTCCTTGACCACGTTGACCACACCGTGCCGAGAGCACCAGGGCGGTGGACTACGGCGAGGCCTAGGAAGGGGACGACGCAGACCCGGTGAAGACGCGACAGTGGATGCCGACGCGTAGAGGAGTACGAGGGTTCACTGATCCGCTGCAGTGTGAGGCTGCCGTCGCCGCAAAATAACAGAGGGTGTGGGTGAGTAGAGGGATGGCCTGGCCAGTGGTGGGAGTAGTAGGGGGCGGTGAGGCCTCAGCCGCATCGCAGCCGGCCACGGGAGGCAGGAGCACGAGGCACGACCGGCGCTAGTTTGGGCGGCTGGAGCAAGAAGACCAGAGGTTGAAGAAGCACTACGGCCGTTCGATGGACATCGTACGGTCACAGGAGCTAGAGTTGTGCATATTGACTAAGTTGGCAAAGCCCTCTGTCCCCGTCAACTTAGTAGGCCCACAAGTGAGCCTGCCACTATACTGGGTCCCAGCTAATAGGGGGAGTATTCATTTTTTTGTGCGTAATAAGGAGGCACTTCCTTGGGTGCGAAGATATAGCTAATGGGTCCGAGCTGTCAACGGCGGTAACGTTTTTTCGCGAAATACAGAGGCCCTTTCGGTGGGTCCCTGATGTCAGGTGGAGGAATCATTATTTTGCGCGTAATAAGGAGGAATTTCCTTGCGTACGGCCATGGACCCAGCTGTCGGCCTCTCCACATACAATCCACTTCAGATGCATGTCGGTCGTTGACCACGTTGACCAGGCTGCGCTGAGAGCAACAGGGTGGTGGACGACGGTGAGGCCTAGGAAGGGAACGACACGGAGGCAGGGAAGAATCGGCAGTTGTTTCCCACACGGAGGGGAGTACGACTGTACGAGGGTTTACTGGTTCGTCTGCCATCGCCGGAGAATAACAACATGTGTGGGTGAGTAGAGGGATGGCTAGGCCAGCGATGGGAGTACGGTGGGGCGGTGAGGCCTGCGCGGCAGCACAGCCGGCCACGGGGAGGAGGGAGCAGGCAGTCCCGCCGGTGCTTGTTTGAGTGGCTGGCGCAGGAAGACCAGAGATTGAAGAAGCACGACGGTCGTTCGATGGACATCCAACAGTCACTGCTTGTGCGTTAACCTTTTTTTGGAAAGCCTCAAATCTGTGGAAAACAGCATACAACCCATCTACCATTATTTCTAATAATTTACAGCCCATTTGCTAATTATTAAGGTTTTTTTGGAGCCCATATTCTTTTTGTTAGCATTACAGCCCATATTGTGGCCACGGTTAAAAAATTATACGAAATTTTGCATATTTCGGTGCAGTCTGAACTGCTTTTAATGCCGAAATTTCGACTTCACATTCAAACTGATTTTAAAAATAAATGTATATCAATATAAAATCCAACAAATTCTCCACGCATAAAAATTAATGTAATTTAAAATCTCGAAATGAAAAAAAAGATATTTGAAACTAATTGCCGGTTTGATGTGTTTTAAAAATGTACAGCCCATTTCTCATTACTGATGGGCCATTTTCTCGGCTAGCCGAATGAAAACTCCCCTCCTCTTGAACGATTTGCAGCCCAACAGGCCTGACAAAGCGACTTACTTGGCAAATCACAAAAAAACTGGGCTATGGCCGTGGACCCAGCTGTCAGCCTCTCCACGTACAGTACTCTTCCAATGGAAGTCGTTCCTTGACCACGTTGACCATGCCGCGCGGAGAGCACCACGGCGGTGGACGACGGCGAGGCCTAGGAAGGGGACGATGCGGAGCCGGGGAAGACGCGAAGTGGAAGCCCGTGCGGAGAGGAGTATGAGGGTTCGCTGGTTTGGTTGCGGTGTGAGGCTGTCGTCGCCGCAGGGCCTGGCCAGCGGTGGGAATAGTAGGGGCGGTGAGGCCTCCGCGGCAGCACAGCCGGCCACGGGAGGCAGGAGCATGTGGCACGACTGGCGCTACTTTGGGCGGCTGGAGCAAGAAAACCAGAGGTTGAAGAAGCACTACGGTCGTTGGATGGACATCGTACGGTCACTGGAGCTAGAATCGTACATATTGACTAAGTTGACAAAGCCCTCCGCCCCCGTCAACTTGATAGGCCCACAAGTCAGCCTCCCACAATGGTGGGTCCCAGCTAGCAGGGGGTATTCATTTTTTTGTGCGTAATAAGGAGGCACTTCCTTGCGTGCGAAGATATAGCTGGTGGGTCCGAAATGTCAGTGGGGGGATCATTTTTTCGTGAAATACAGAGGCCCTTCTGGTGGGTCCCAGCTGTCAGGTGGAGGAATCATTATTTTGCGCGTACAGTCCACGACCGATGGATGTCGTTCGTTGACCACGTTGACCAGGCCACGCCGAGAGCACCATAGAGGTGGACGACGGCGAGTCCTAGGAAGGGAACGACACGGAGCCGGGGAAGACTCGGCAATGGTTGCCCACGCGGTGGGGAGTACGAGGGTTTGCTGGTCCGGCTGCCGTCGCTGGAAAATAACAGAAGGTGTGGGTGAGTAGAGGAATGGCCTGGCCAGCAATGAAGTAGGGTGGGGCGGTACGGCCTGTGCGGCAACACAGCCGGCCACGGGAGGCTGGAGCAGGTAGTCCCACCGGAGCTGGTTTGGGCGGCTAGAGCAAGAAGATCAGATATTGAAGAAGCAGCACGACCGTTGGATTAAAAGCCAACGGTGACTGCTGCTAGAATCGTTGGTGGACTAAGTTGAGAAAGCCAAAGTGCATGTCAACCTAGTAGACCCACAAGTCAGCCTCCAAATCTGTCCCAAACAGCATACAGCCCGAAATTTCTAGCCAGATTCAAATTAATTTTAAATCTAAATATACCTTAATTTAAATTCAATGACATTTTACCCGCACAAAAACAATGAAATTTAAAATATTAAAATCCGAAAGAAAATAGTATTTTGCAACTAATTACATGTTTTCTGTATTTTTTCATTTTACAGCCCATTTATTCTTACTTACAGCCCATTTCTTATTACTTATAGCCCATTTTCTGGGCAAAATGCATCCCTCCTCGTCTTGAAAGATTTCCGGCCCAGCAGAGCGTAGAAAAGCAAGTAGGCCTACGTTGGTTATTCTGCAAAAAACAAAATAGCTGGCTAGCCATTTTTAGAAAGGAAAAAAATAAACCGGGCTGGTCATGTGCTAAACATATGAAATAAAAGCCTGGGATAGACAGGCCACGGGTCCCGCACAACCCAGTTGATACCCTTCTCCGTCCCGAAAAAACAAAATTACTGCGCGCGCTGCTGGGTCCGTACTGTCATCCTCACCATGTACAGTCATCTCCTTATTCCTCTCGGTTGTTGACCATGTTGACAACACCGGAGGGCGGCGCCGCGGCGAGCGAACCAAGGCGGAGGACGATGGTCAGGCCTCGGACAGGAACGCACAGGAGCCGGGGAAGATCACAGCCAGCCGTGGGAGGCGGGAGCAGGTGGTCCCGCCGGCGCTGGTTTGGCTTTGGCGGCTCGAGGAAGAAGAGACTGAAGAAACGCGACAGACGTCGAATGTCAATCCAACGGTCAAGGTTGGCACAATTGTTTGTTGACTAAGCAGACACCAAGTAGCGTACTTTTTTATATATAGAAAGAAAATCAAAGACTTGGGAATGCGTACAGAACAAGCTAGTGTACCAGTAAAGAGACGTTGCCGAGTTTTAGAAAAAAGAAAGATGTGCTCCTGTAGCTGGTTCGAATCCAAACCTAGACTATGACTATATATGGTGCTATGCTACTCTGCAAGTAATGAAACTGACATATCCAACGTTCGCTTCTCCTCTTCTCTACTTACTCTGCCTAGCATCAGAAGCTTTGGCCACAGCAATCACGTCTGCTGGCTGCTCGTCCACCATCTCTTTAGTAGGCAACAACCAGATATGCGCCAAGTCGCCACCCGTACCATCGCCCGTGGGTCTCATCACACCCTCGCCGGCACGGGCACCACAGCTGATTGCTCATCGCAACCCACTACCGTTGGTGTGGTGCCACTGCTACAAATCACGCAGAGTCATCCGTCGCGTCTCAACCACAATCCGCAACCCTGGCCGAGTCTTCTACAAATGCCCGAATCATGGGGTAATAATATGTTTAAGTGTTGTTCTACTGCTTTCAGTTGTTGATTTTTTTAATAGTTTGGTTGCTGATCTTCCAATTTGATTCATGCAGAAAAGGGAAGATTCATGTGATTTGTATTTCTAGGAAGTTGCTGATGTGGGAGAATGCAACTACGCTGATTATTTGGTTAGCCGAGGAATCCCAATACCAGCAGGTTGGGGTGTTGGACAAGTAACTGAAGGAACGGCAGAAGAGGAAGATGCGGAGTAGAAGGTTAAAGATGCAGTTCCTATGATCATGGCCAAGCAACAGCTGCTGAACAGCCTTGACAGCAATGAGGAGATGAAAGAGCTTGTGAAGATAATGGGCAAAATCGATGTGCTCTATAGGATGATTGTCTCTTTATTTGTAGTGTATGTAGCACACGTGATGTATTCAGTGGCTACGACATGAGAACTTTGCTGAAACTAGTAATGAATGAAACCTGTGTAGCAGGCTGGGCATAGTGTTGTGAACATCTAATGATTTATATTAATGGAAATCAGGGGTATCCCCTTTTGCTCATATAAATAAATAAATAGCAGAGGCCCTGTCGGGTCAGCTTTGTTCTCATTCAAAGACGTCGAGCAAATTGCAGTCCAACAGCAAACTATGTCATCAAACTCAAGTTTCACGGCCAAATATGAGTACAACTAAACAACAATGTCATCTTGTTTTAGTTGTCATGCAATCACCAAACAGAAATCAGCATACATAACAAGTGATGTTCTCACAGCAAAATACTAAACAACATGTTCATCAGGTTTCAGTTGTCATACCAAACACAATTTCACATAGTAGATAAAAAATGTCTTCTGACAGGCAAATACGACAAAAGCAATGTAATCATCATCCGCAGTAGCAGCGTCAACATCTTCGCCATGTGTATTAGTCTGAATCGTAATTCCCCACGGTGTCATCTTCTTCTTCATCCTTAACGTCCTCGAACGTTGGCTTCTTCTTGATCAACTCTTGTATGTCCACAGCACGACAGGCAATCTTTTCACCGGCGTCATTGACATGATGGTTCTCAAAGATATTAGGAACACTATGTTATCTTGTACATCAGAAGCAGTGTAAGCATCATCTTGTTGTGCAGCTTCATTAAACGAATTCCTCTGCTCAAACCTTTGCAATACTCTCCAGTCATCGCTACGTGCAAAAGTGTCTTCCAAGAAAAATATATGTGTTGCTTGATTTGCCAAAATAAAAGGCTCGTTGGTCTGGTACGCCGCCTTGACATTGATAGATTTGAAATAATCATCAGCTCTAGGTTTGGCGATCCTGGAAAACAGGTTATACCAACGACAGCACAACAGAACCACACACCGATGATCCTCGAAACTGGAGATATACTGCAACTGAACAATGTCTGTTATGTTACCATACATTTTAGTTGTCTCTTTGTCATACGTATCCGTGCTCATGATGGCACTGTTTTGTGTCTTCCTGCCTTCGTCTCGTGCAAGGGTGTTGTAGCGCACATCTCCAATAACGCAAGATTCATAATGTCTTACCCGAGTATCAGGACCCATTGCTAGTGAGTAAAGGGCATCATCAACTGCCTGCCCATCCTCCCGCATCTTCTTAACCTATGGTTAGAAAATAGACAAGTTGATCATCTTATGTACTCAATATATTAAAAAACTGATAGTGCACTTCAAAAGCTTACATGGTTCTTGAACCATTTCGCAAATCCTGCCATAACTAGTTTGTCAATGTTTCTTGGATTTTGCGGCAGTAAATCCTCTTTGTAGATGCTGCACAACATAGTGATCGCGTCAAACATCTAAATATATAAGAATGTGCTGCAAGTTTAGTAGATTACGATGTATAAGCTGCAGTACTGCACTTACTTGATATAAGGTAGTATCTCAGGACAGTTATTCAACACATACCAAACCATTTTGTCCAAATCTTTAGGTTTGTCCTCTTGTCGACTCTTCTCTGTAACTCGAACAGAATAATCGAAAACATTGAGCCCGGGATTGTCCTCTTACTTGATATGACTTCACAAGTAGTCCACATGTACCCGATAAGGCTACATGCTCTAAACATGGGCGACATGAGCCACTTCTTCTTGTTTCAAATATCTCCAAGATGTTGAATCCTCTGGCATGCATTTTGAAGAGACCTGCAAATATATAGTTTAATGTCAAATGAGATAGAATATCTCCTTATGTTTCAAAACACTATATACTGAATAAAAACCAACTTATTGTAGATATTGTTTGATTTTGTTTGCTGGGAAGCAGAGCATCCTTGCTAAATTAGAAAACTATATTAAACTATATTTTTAGGAAGCAAAATAAATATCCCAGCAGGACATGATGTATAGAGATAGTTGCAAAGTAGTACTCCCAGGTTATGACTAGGTAGTATCAGTACTGGTCCTGATGAAGGGCATTGGCTATACAGCTACTGTATGACTCATACAGTATGAGGCAAGAGATATTTTGAAGCTTTTTGCCAATTTAATACTCGCTCACTTAGCAATTGCATGCCCACAAGTCAAAATAATACAGCACAGCAACTAAACAACCTCAGGCATTGTGGATTCTGAGTCCAGAGAGGAATGATCAGGCAAGTTTCGTATATACCCAAGTTCTTGTCGAGGATGCGGATGAACTGGTGGAGCGCCAGGAGCACCTTGAGGCGTTGCTTGAGGATGCGGCGCTGGCGCTGGATGAGCATGACCTTCGGCCACTTGACGAATCGGTGGAGGTCCTTCTTAGGGGCAGGGTATTCTGGCAGAGTCGTAACCTGTGGAAAAATTAGAACAAATACTGGCTTGAGATACTAAATAGTTTGAACAATAATGACCATAAACATCAATAACTATGACATGCAATATTGAACTGCAAAGTTGTTTTTCCCGATAAAAAGAGAATATTAGTTGCGTCAGTATAGAATACTGCTTCCACATTGACCTTTGCTGATCGCAAACACCCAGCCAAAATCACTCTACAATGCAGTATATGGTTTCTACATCAACACAACAGACCATTCCGGGTGGCACAAATTATGTGGCGAAAGCTTCAGCGAAAAATGCAGTATCATCGGCGCTCAACTTCATAGATAGAAGTTGGCTCTGCCGCAGCAGCAAACTACATTGCATGTTCACAACTAAGAGATGATGAATCGATGCTTATGTTTGCACTTCGCAACAGCAATAACAACCAAACCAACGGCATTGAAACGAAAACGGGTCACCTGGACCATGCCGGAGGAGTCGCGGAGGGTGAGGAAGGTGAGGCCGGCGTGGCAGCGGCAGAGGGCGACCCAGCCCCAGAGTCGGACCCGGTGCCCGGCGTCGGCCGCCCTGAGCTCGCCGCAGAGAGCGTCCCTCTGGGGCCACTTTAGAGGCTGCATCCTCTACAGCTTTGCCTCAGCCGCGGGGAGCGCCGCCGCCTCCTCCGGCGGGGTCGCCACATCGGTGGCGGATGCTAGGGTTCGGGGCATGGGCGTGGAGCGTGAGGGGGCCGAGGCGGAGCCGGAGAGCAGGAGGAGGCGGCAGAGGTGCGAGGTGGGAGGCCTGTGGTTGAGTGGCCTCAGGCGGGAGAGGAGGGAGAGCGGCGAGGCGCGGAGGAGGGAGGACGCCATTGGAGGCCGCCAATGGAACAGATCTAGATTGGGGAGGCGGCGAACGAATCACCAACACTTGGTCTCTGGAGGCCGCGCGCGTCGGATCTCGTCGGAGAGGAGGGAAGGGCGGAGCGTGTGGGTCATTTTGGTGTGCTGGTCGCCGGGATCGGGCGCCGCAGGTGGCGGCGGCAAGGGTGGGCGCCGCTAGGGTTCATGCAAGAGAGAGGGAGATGGGTTGGGTGGGGTTCACTATGGTGGAATGGATGGACGGAAGGATGGACACATGGATGGATGGATGGATGGATGGACGGATCTTTTCCATGTCAGCGATCCGTGCCACAACTGATTCCACCAATCAGAACTAAGCTTATGTAATTTTGTTTTTTTGTTTCTCTTATATTTTTACCCTCTTATTCAAGGTAAACATGCAATATATTACCCTCTTATAGTTCATCAAAATGAACCAACATTCTGCACATGTGTTTATCTTGGGATGACAAACAATGTTGATTTCGAGGGGGTTTCATTTTCTTTGCACACAAAAATCATTTTCCCTTGCTATGGCCACATCAATGGCATTGTTTGTTCAAATTATATCATATTTGCACAAGCGTGCATATTGGGATTACAAACGATGTTGCCTAAGGAAGTTTTCATTTTCTTTAGACGAAAGTTTCATTTTTCATTTTTTGAATGCCCCAAATGAGTTTTCTTGTGAAGAACCTACCAAATAAATGTTGTAAAATTGGACGAAATGAATTTTCTAAAATACTAGGCCATATTTAATGCATAATTGACCAAATGGTTGGGTGTCAAAGCTTTGATCCACCTCTGGTGAAAAAGACAAATTTCCGCCGATTTAGTTGGAAGCGGGTCAAATTTGAACTGCAGCTGCCTCATAGTTTGCTCTATATTTGTTCCAAAAATCTTTTTTAGGTACAAAAGTATCTATTTAATCAGAGAAACACCAAAAAACTTCCAAGATTCAACCACTAGCTAGGAACGGTCAAGCCCGCCGTTTTGACCGCATTTTGAAACGGGTATAAAAAATTCAAAAAAATCAAAAAATTGGGAAACCTTCGCATTGTGTCATTATATGTGACCAAGTTACCAGGAAAAATAATAAACTTGTAATACGACAATTATTTTAAAAAAGTGTTCTAAAAAATGAGTTATCATGCGTGAAGATTAATGGCTTTCAAAACAAATGATCAATCTTATGGCCACATTCATGGCATAGTTTGTTCAAATGATCTCATATTGTGCACAATGGTGCATCTTGGAATTCCAAACAATGTTGCCTAAGGGAGTTTTCATTTCTTTTCAAGGAAAATTCATTTTCCATTTTTTGAGTGCCTAAAAGGGGTTTTTTTGTGAAGGACCTCCCAAATAATTGTTGCAAAATTGTACCAAATCAATTTTCTAAAATACTAGGACATATTTTATGCACAATTGACCAAATGGTTAGGTGTAAAAAGTTTTGATCCACCTCTCGTGAAAAAGACAAATTTCCGCCGATTCAGTTGGAAGCGGGACAAATTTGAACTGCGGCTGCCTCATAGTTTTCTTTTTTTTTCCAAAAATCATTTCTAGGTACATAAGTATATATTTAATCAGAGAAACATCAAAAGTTTTCCAAGATTCAACCACTAGCTAGGAACGGTCATTCCCGCCGTTTTGACCGCATTTTGAAACGGGCATAAAAAATTCAAAAAATCAAAAAAATGGGAAACCTTCGCATTGTGTCATTATATGTGTCCAAGTTCCCAGGAAAAATAACAAACTTGTAATACGGCAATTATTTTAAAAAGTGTTCTCAAAAATGAGCTATCACGTGTGGAGATCAATGGCTTTCAAGCCAAATGATCAATCTTATGGCCACATTCATGACATAGTTTGTTCAAATGATCTCATATTGTGCACAAGGGTGCATATTGGAATGGCAAACAATGTTGCCTAAGGAAGTTTTCATTTTCTTTGCACGAAAAAACCATTTTCCATTTTTCGAGTGTCCAAAAGGAGGTTTTTTGTGAAGGACCTCCCAAATAATTGTTGCAAAATTGGACCAAATCAATTTTCTAAAATACTAGGTCATATTTAATGCACAATTGACAAAATGGTTGGGTGTAAAAGGTTTTGATCCACCTCTCGTAAAAAAGACAAATTTCCGCCGATTCAGGTGGAAGCGGGTCAAATTTGAACTGTAGCCGCCTCATAGTTTGTTATTTATTTTTTGAAAAAATCATTTCTAGTTACATAAGTACCTATTTAACCATAAATACATGGTTTGGTGGCGATACGTCGAGGTTTGGGCGGTGGTCGAGGGCCCCAACTCTAGAGCACGTAAACTCGCATGCCCGCCGCGTGGTCACCGCGTGACCGTGGCGTTGCCATGTGTTCTGGGCGGCCTAGGCATGTCTAGTGGGTTGGACACTCCCCAGGTAGGTGCTAGCATGAAATTTACAACATAAGATTCTCACGAGGAGACCGATCGATGCTCAGACATGAATTAGCAGCCAAGTATTTGATTAGCGGTACGGGAAATGTACATGGCTAATGGGCGTGAGTTTTGGCTGAGGATGATCAGTTACTAAGAAGACCGTCTTCACAAATTCTCAGCTCAAAAGGAGGATCCTAGGTGGTACTTGCTTTGCAAAGTACCACACTAGACATAAATACGAATGTTGAAGCTGGGCTCAAAATAATGAATGGATTGAGCTGGCATTTGGTGGAGGATGGTTATTTGGGCATAGGAAAGCACTGTAGAAAATGGATACTATTTGGACATGCCAAAGTGGTACTTCCTTCACAAAGTGCTGCTCTGAACAGAATAGGAAAATGAATATTGTTGAATTATTTTTGAACTAGGCAAGGAAGGTTTTTGACATATTTGATGAATATATGATCCAAACAATTTATGAGAATTTTTTGGGAATTTTTGGAATAACAAAAATATAGGTTGCTTCACAACCTAGGGCAAAATTGACACATGGACATGACACATAGGCAAAACTGATGAGATGGCGCCTAGTCATCGCAACCCACCACAATTTACAAGGCTATGACCATCTATATTGGTCATTAACAACTATAAATAAGGCAGCGGACTAGTGCTATTTGCTTTATGACCATTTCGTGTAAGGAAATTACGACCTTTCTGACCAAAATGGTCACAATGGTTTGGGGTTTGGAGCCCCCCGAACAGCTTTTGACCAATTGGTCTCAAATGGTCATAGATTTATAACCAATTCTTCTAGGGTCACTGACAGAAGGTCACTAGTTGACATATTTCTTGTAGTGGGTGTGGAGGTTAGCTGGGCGTTGCCGCTTTAAGTAGCGCATTCCGGTAAGGCCAATCGTCCGGGTGCGTCATTAAGTCGCCGGAGTTGGTTCCTCGGGCACTGAGCCTCTTAACGACGACATGCGAACAGACGGCATGAATGCGGGCAGGTGGCGCCGGCTGGGAAAGCACCGCGCGACGGCGCAAGGGACGAGGGTTTTGGTGTGCCAGGGTAGTCAGCTGCGGTCGTGGCAACGTTGGAGATGCCCTTTGCTCACATGCGATCCCCGCATGTCATTGAAAAAGCAAGACGACCCGCCATGGTCTCAGGTCCAGGGGATGCAGTTGGCCGCGCTACACCACTCCGCGGATGCGTCGCGGCGCCCCGTGCATCATCGACGAGCCGGGTGTTGGGGTGTATTTGGATTGCGGCCAAAGTGCACCTTACCAAAATTTTGGTCATGACCCAAAGATTGGTCTTTGTTTGGATGGTTGCCATTTTTTTGGCATGCCAATGAACTCTAGCCAACTCTAGTTCATTTTTCTTGCCAATGTCGGCCAAATCATGGGCAACCAATACCTCAACCAAAATTTTGGTCATGACCCAAAGATTGGTCTTCGTTCGGATGGTTGCCATTTCTTTGGCATGCCAATGAACTCTAGCCAACTCTAGTTCATTTTTCTTGCCAATGTCGGCCTAATCATGGGCAACCAATACCTCAACCAAAATTTTGGCTACCCAATCCTTTGATGGGGCAACCTTGGGCACAAACCAAACATACCATTGGTCGTGCCAGAGCACTAACTCCACCCTCGGCACACTGAAACCGACCGTGTCTAGCTACGATATGAGCGTGTCGCTCACCGCGGTCGCCGTGTCCAGAGGCGGTGCTGGAGCTGCGCGCCGTTGTTGGCCCCAACGACCCACATGAATGGTTATCGGTGGCGAGGAGGTCGTGGGCCAGCTCCTCCATTGGACTAGTCTGCGCTACATCGTCCCGACGGGTGTTCCCCACATGTCGGTTTCCCTGTTTTCCCGGCCATATTCGAGCGTCAGTGCTCCGCGTTGCGCGTTAGGCCTTTCACTATGTAGGCCAAGCGAGACAACTTATTGTTTATTAGAGCCGTTCAAGTATAATCATGTGGCGTTTGCTTATTTCTCATTCCTCTCCAGCCCTCTTCTCCATCGATCATGTCGCCCTCCAGTCGAGTCCATCCTCCCGCATGCCTCATTTGAACGTTCCGCCGAGTATCATTCGCATGTACCCACCCTAGTCCTCTTTAAATAGATCTCCGGACCCCGAGATGAAATCGAGAGGGAACGATTGGGGGCACGTGATACCTAAGGAGGATTCAAAATTTTGAACCGGTGATCATAGCATCCGCAAATCATATATAAAGGGTATTCAATGTTCGTTTCGTTTTTGAACGTACAATATACTCACTCCTATCCTTTCTAGTTTACATATAAGTTTTATGTGTAGTCAAAGTATCTCTACTTTGATAAAAAAAGGTATCAACATTCAACAACGCCCAATCAATATTGTTAGATTCGTACGTACTCCTAGATTTGTACTCGAGATGGTTTCCAATTTGACTATTGACAATATTAATAGTACATGAGATGTATAATGTGAAAATTATATCATTGGAAACTCCTTTCACATACGAATTTGACCGTATGCATTGTGTAAGTTGCATGCCATATATTATTACTCTAACAGTTGGTCAAAGTTAGCCTCGAAAAACGCATTAGACCCTGTATGCTTTTGTGTAAGTTGCATGTCATATATTATTACTCTAACATTTGTGTAAGTTGCATGTCATATATTATTACTCTAGCATTTGGTCAAAGTAGTAAAGTGGAAGTGGATCCTCTGACGTAGGTATCCCTACCTTACCCTCCCTTTCGGTCACTTATTGGCGGACCCCATGCTTGCTAGGCCCCGCATGTCAGTTACTCAATGGGTTCGGCCACGTCAGGGGATCCTCATCCGTAGTATACTCCCTCTGTTTTTATTTACTCCGCATAAAACGGAGGGAGTGGTGGTATAATAAATGACACGGGCCGGGGAGGGGGAGGGACGTCGGTTTGCTCTCAACTGTGGTCCCACAAGCGAGCGAAAACGCAAGACGAAGCGCGTTCCATTCGATGAGCGACGTGGAGGGTCCAGCGTGCCGGGCTGCAACGCGAACGCGACAAGAGCGATGTACAGTCAAAACCGATTGACCGGTCATCACCGAAACCACTATTCACACCAGAACCTTCGCTGCTCGGCCTACGCCAGCCACCGCCCTAAAACTGAAGGAAATATGCCCTAGAGGCAATAATAAAGTTATTATTTTATTTCCTTATATCATGATAAATGTTTATTGTTCATGCTAGAATTGTATTATCCGGAAACATAATACTTGTGTGAATACATAGACAAACTAAACGTCACTAGTATGCCTCTACTTGACTAGCTTGTTAATCAAAGATGGTTATGTTTCCTAACCATAGACATGTGTTGTCATTTTATTAACGGGATCACATTATTAGGAGAATGATGTGATTGACATGACCCATTCCATTAGCTTACCACCTGATCGTTTAGTATGTTGCTATTGCTTTCTTCATGACTTATACATGTTCCTATGACTATGAGATTATGCAACTCCCGTTTGCCGGAGGAACACTTTGTGTGCTACCAAACGTCACAACGTAACTGGGTGATTATAAAGGAACTCTACAGGTGTCTCCAAAGGTACATGTTGGGTTGGCGTATTTCGAGATTAGGATTTGTCACTCTGATTGTCGGAGAGGTATATCTGGGCCCTCTCGGTAATGCACATCACATAAGCCTTGCAAGCATTGCAACTAATGAGTTAGTTGTGAGATGATGTATTACGAAACGAGTAAAGAGACTTGCCGGTAACGAGATTGAACTAGGTATTGAGATACCGACGATCGAATCTCGGGCAAGCACTACGAGAAAAAGGGCTATAGATGGGATTGACACTAATGGCGCACCAGACAAGCGGTGCGCCATTAGTATATACTAATGGTGCACCACCTTCTGATACGCCATTAGAGTTGAAACTACTAATGGCGCACCTGGCCCCGGGTGCGCCATTAGTATCAAAAGAAAAATTTAACTAGTGCGCCTGTCCAAACATACTAATGGCACATCCAGACACAGTGCGCCATTACTAGTTGTAACTAGTAATGGCGCACCTGCCGGAAAGTGCGCCACTAATGTTGTTTTTTTTATTATAATTTTTATTCCCTTTTTTGCAAAACTACTAATGGCGCACTGTTCCACCGTGCGCCATTACTAGTTTAAACTAGTAATGGCGCACTGTGGGACAGTGCGCCATTAGTATTTTTTTTGCAAAACTACTAATGGCGCACCACCAGGAGGTGCGCCATTAGTAACCTGGATTACTAATGGCACATTTAGAGTTGGTGCGCCATTAGTAAGTGGGCAGCAACAAGATATTTTGGACAGCCTCTCCTACCCACACTCACTTTCTCCCCACTTCATTCTCTCCACCTCCTCCTTGTCTCGGGTGCCTCCTCTTTTTCACCTCATTTCCACCATAGATTCATTCAATTTAAGTGGTTAAATTACCTTGTTTTGATAGGTAAGTAAGGGGGGAAGCTATTTTATGTTGTTCTCCCTACAACAATGTGCACATGCACTTTTTATGGCCTAGCTAGATCTATGTATGTTCGTGGTGTTGCATATGTTTGTTGTGTTGCATATGTGTTTGTGTTTGGAGGTGTACCGGTATTTGAAATTCGATAGTTGCCAATATTTTGCCGGAATGTTGATTCATTTCCGTTTCGGCGAGAATTTTGGCATTAAGCATTCTTTTTGGTCCTATTTTTAGGGAAAGTCATGCCAAATTTTTTCTTGGTTCTAAAATATCATTTTGCTCTACCCCACAGGCGACCATGGTCCGCATGATGACCGAAGGCATCGTGAATAGGTTTTTGAGGTCCGCAAAGGCCGAGATGCTTCAAAAGAACGAGACGGAGATAAGATGTCCGTGTCGAAGATGCAAGCTGAAGAGCCTTATTGCGGACCCGGAATCCGGGCAGGTGCGGGACCACCTACTCTTGCGTGGTTTCATGGATGGCTATCGGTGGCAAGGTCATGAAGATGACTACGAAGTCGTCCATGGGGGCCGGGCATGAAATGAGGAAGGGCAGCAAGACAACCACCGCGGCTCGGGCGGGCGAGAAGACGAAGAATCCCCAGGAGATGATCACGACGGTGATGCTGTACACAATCATCATGTAGAAGATGAAGGACATGATGATGAGGAAGATGCCGGAGCAGACGACGGGCATGATCATGAAGATGATGATGCCGGTGGAGCAGACGATGCTGGACCATCGATGGGCTGGGTGCAGGACCCTCATATTCAAGAGCTGCTTCTCAAGCAGATGGGTAACGCAAGAGCTGCCGCCCGAGAGAAAGCCAAGATGGATCAACTTGAGTTAGACGCGGTTACTCCATTGTATGAAGGATGCAGGCCCGAGGATACCCGCCTGAAAGTAACGCTCATGGCTCTGGAGATGAAGGTAAAACACAAAATGACCGACGCATGCTTCGACGAGAACATGTCATTCTGGCACGAACGTCTTCCCGAGGGGAACAAGTGCCCGACCAGTTTGGAGGAGGCGAAGAAAATCGTGTGTCCTCTGGATTTACCGCACGTGAAATACCATGTGTGCATGAACAATTGCATCATTTATCGGGACGAGCACGCGGAGTCTACCATATGTCCGGTGTGCGGCGTCACTTGTTACAAGAAGAGGAAGAAAGCTCCTCGAAAAGTGGTGTGGTACTTTCCGATCACTCCTCGTCTGCAGCGGTATTTCGCGGACCCTAAGGTAGCAAAGCTCCTGCGTTGGCACGCGGATAGGGAGGAGAGGAAGTGAGAAGATGACGCAAATGATCCGGAGATAGATAAAAAAGACAAGATGCTGAGTCACCCTAAGGATGCGAGCCAGTGGCAAGCTTTGAACTTCGAAGACCCAGAATTTGGGAACGATCCAAGGAACATCGTGCTGGGCGCGAGCACCGATGGAGTCAATCCGTTTGGCAGCCAGAGAAGAACACATAGCACCTGGCATGTGTTTGTGTGGATGTACAACCTTCCCCCCTGGTTGTGCATGAAGAGGAAGTACATTCACATGAGTATGCTAATTGAAGGACCGAAACAACCAGGGAACGACATCAATCTGTATCTGGGGCTGCTGAAAGAGGAGCTTGACACGCTGTGGAAAACGCCAGCCAATACGTGGGACGCCGCAGAAAAAGAATATTTCCCTATGAGAGCCACGCTGCTCACGACGGTGCACGACTATCTCGGTTACGGATATGTCGCGGGGCAGGTGGTCCACGGATTTTCTGGATGCGTCAGGTGCATGGATGACACAACGTATCGCCAGCTAGATAGAGATCCCGGGTCTTCGAAAACCGTGTTCATGGGACATCAAAGGTGGCCTCGCGACGATGACCCCTGGAGAAAACGCAAGGATCTGTTCAATGGTGAAACCGAACCCCGAGGACGCCTACGTACGAGGAGCGGCGAGGAAATAGACGAGCTGTTGAAAAATTGGAAAGACTGCCCACTGCCGGGAAAGAAGCAAAAGGCGCCAGAGCCGGGAAAGAAGCGAAAGGCGCCAGAGCCGCTGCTGAAGGTATGGAAAACGAGGTCTGTTTTCTGGGACTTGCCGTACTGGAAGATCCACCGTGTGCCTCACAGCCTTGATGTCATGCATATCACGAAGAACGTGTGCGAGATTCTGCTTGGTACCCTGCTCAACATGCTAGAGAGGACCAAAGATGGGCTGAAAGCAAGGGCAGACTTGAAATCAATGGGCATCAGGCAGGAGCTTCACGCTATATATGATGATCATGATGATGATGATGATGAGGCGAAGCAGGACACGGAAAGTCGTCGCAAAGGCAAGAAGGCCAAGAAGACCGGAAATGACTACCCTCCCGCATGCTTCACTCTAAGTCAGGAGGAGATCGAGTAGTTTTTCACCTGCCTCGTAGGAGTAAAACTTCCTTACGGTTACGCGGGGAAGATAAGCAGATACCTAGACCCAGCGAAGCTGAAGTTCAGCGGGATGAAGTCTCACGACTGTCACGTGCTGATGACGCAGATACTTCCAGTTGCAATCCGTGGGATCATGGACGCGCATGTCCGTGAAACCCTATTTGGCCTATGCAACTTTTTCGACGTCATCTCTCAGAAGTCTGTTGGCGTGAGGCAACTCAGAAGGCTACAGGAAGAGATCGTGGTGATACTATGCGAGCTTGAGATGTACTTCCCGCCCGCATTCTTCGATGTTATGGTGCATCTGCTGGTCCATATCGTGGATGATATCATCCAACTCGGGCCGACGTTCCTGCACAGCATGATGCCGTTCGAAAGGATGAATGGTGTCATCAAAGGATACGTTCGCAGCATGTCACGTCCAGAGGGAAGCATAGCCAGGGGCTTTCTGACCGAAGAGTGCATCTCCTACTGCACGAATTATCTAGGCATCGAGAACCCCGTTGGTCTGCCCGTCAACAGGTAGCTCGGCAGGCTCGCTAGATGGGGTCACCGTGAGGGTCGTCGCGAAATGCATGTCGACTTCGAGGGTTGACTCACCGACTTTGAAAGAGAAAACCTAGTCGCGCTACAACACATAGACGTGGTCGATCCTTGGGTGGTACAGCACAAAGCCTTTATTAAGAAGACGTACAATGACCGAGGCCAACAGAGGACGGACGGAGATATACTCAAAGAGCACAACTCATGTTTCACACGTTGGTTCAAGCAGAAGCTTCTGTCGTACCCTTTACATGAGGATTCTTCCGCGGAAGAACAACTCATATTCGCCTTGTCACAGGGCGCCGAGCACAACCTGATGACCTATGAGGCGTACGATATCAACGGCTACACATTCTACACCGAGGCCAAGGACATAAAGAGCGATGGTTATCAGAACTCCGGGGTAACGATGGAATCCTACACCGGTAACGACAAGGACAGATACTACGGAAGGATCGAGGAGATCTGGGAGCTGAGCTACGCTGGAGAGAAGGTCCCGATGTTCCGTGTCAGATGGGCCAAGAGCGTCCTAAAAGAAGACCGGTATTTCACCACCATGGTTATACCCGAAGCCAAATCCAAGACCGCGGGCGCAAACGTCACCGCGAAAAATGAGCCATGGGTACTGGCTTCCCAAGTGGACCAATGCTTCTTCATTACCGACCCGTCAAAGCCCAGTCGTGTTGTCGTGATGAGAGGCAAAAGGAAGATCATCAGAATGGATGGAGTAGCCAATGAGCAAGACTTCGACAAGTACGGCGACCCGAGGATCGAACATGACGACGATGATGAAGTAGCAGCATACACCACAAGAAGAAGCAGGACCACCCTACCTAAAGGACGTCCGTTCCACAGAAGAACTCCATTTGCGAAAAAGAAGGGCAAGAAGATTGTGAACAGATATCTAGCTAAGATCGATTGTATTTAAATCGTAGCCTTCATTTCTCGATTGTATTTCATGGGCACTTTTTGAACTATCATGAATATTTTTAAATTTCATGGACACTCGATCTCGATCCCCCTCCATCTCGATCGCTATCCCACCTCGTCAGATCCGGTCCCCCTCGCCGCCGAGCACCCCCCGGTCCACCGGCCGCCGACGACGACCCCCCGCACCCTCGATTCCCCTACTCAACCGCCGCCGCCGACCCCCCGCACCCCTCCCCTACTCAACCGCCGCCGCCGACCCCCCGCACCCCGCGCACCCTCCCCCGCTCCACCGGCATTACTGTTTGATGATATTTTTAAAAAAATTATTACTGTCTTATAAAAAAATATTACTGTTACTGTCTTATAAAAAAATATTACTGTTATGATTTAAACAAGTTTAAAAAATTATTACTGTCTTAAAAAAATACTAATGGCGCACCACGGTGAGGTGCGCCATTAGTATGGATGTACTTATGGCGCACCGAGGGGTGGTGCGCCATTAGTATTGTGCCATTGCTATAAGAAAAAAAATACTAATGGCGCACCAGGGTGAGGTGCGCCATTAGTATGGATTTACTTATGGCCCACCGAGGGGTGGTGCGCCATTAGTATTGTGCCCGGCCCCATCCATATTCCCTCCCCGGCCCCTCCCTATCCCCTCTCTCCCCCTCGCCCTCGCCCTCGATCCCCTTCCCCTCTCCTCTCCCGACGCCGCTGCCCCGCCGCCTCGCCGCCCCGACGCCCCGACGCCGCTGCCCCGCCGCTGCCCCGACGCCGCCTCGACGCCTCAACGCCCCGACGCCGCCTCGACGCCCCGACGCCGCCTCGACGCCCCGCCTCCCTCCTCCGCTCCTTCTCCTCCCAGGTAACCCCCGCTTCCCCGCCCCTCTCTCACGCGCCGTTCCTCTGCCTCGCCGCGCCGTTTCTCTGATCGGTGTTGTTGGGTGTAATGAGCAGGGGAGGCTGAGGAGGTCCAAGAACGGCCGCTCGTCGTGGCTGGTGGTGCGCGCGGACGCCAAGGAAATCGCCTACGACCAGAAGTCCTCACTGCGCCGTCCCCGACGCCCTAGCCGCCCCGACACCCCGCCGCCCCGGTGCCCCAGTGAGCTTCCCCCTGTTTAGGATGTTAGTTTACTCGTAGATTTTGTCTCGGTGGTCCCTTAATTGCCGGCCTCACTTTAGGCATCGAGCAACATCAACTTCCCCCAACACAGTTACCATTTTTTTACTGTACATGGTTGTTCTCTCTAAAAAACACTAGTAGGCCTTGGAAGCGGTTGTGTATAATTCAGCAGTTACATAGTTTATAGTTTCTGAATTTCTCAAATCTGGTTCTTTCTGTTTGTGTTTTGACTGTTACGTATAGTTTCAGCAGCTAGCCATTGCGATTAAGGAATATACTTTGAGAAGAACAAACACCAGTTATAAAAATTGTTTCATTGCGCCGTCAATGACAGGTGAGATGGCAGCACCCATGGAGTTCATTTGGTTCAGTTTCTATAGTGCAGTTAAGAGTATTAGTGCTTACCGTTATTGAGTAAAAAAAGGAAAAGACAAGCAATGTGAAAGAATCAGATTACGTGTGGTAGAGAGAAGTTCCTTCATTTTTTTTCTAAGTGCACTACTGTACTTGTTCCTTTGTGCACCATAAGTAAAACTAGCTAATTTTATGAAAATGTATCATGTCACTGTCCGTGACTCTCTCTTTTTAAGTCCACATTCTGTTGGTGGCTCGGTTAACTCCTAGGGTTTTAGCAGTTATGTATAAAAAACATAGAAAAGCCCAGCGGAATTAACTTTGGATTTTCTGCATTTAACTAAAAAACCCATAAAGAGTACAGTTCATTATTGAATAAAATGAAATGGCAGTTTATTTAGAAATTTGGAGCAGTTGTTCTATGGTTTTTTTAGCAGAAAAAGTCTGATTATATAAGCAAAAACAATTGTTAGCTTTTAGATGTTGTGGTGGTTCACTTGGGGGTATGTGTAGCAGTTAGCAAAAACAGAGGACTAAAGTGCTCTTTTTTGGCAAACCAGTGCATGCATGCCTGTTTCCCAGTGCTGTTTGGAGCAGCAGCAGGATCCTTCTTGTACTCCTAACATAGCAGGTTGCTTGTACTTCATGTTTGACAGTTTGAGTACTTCTTGTTGAAGGTTGCTGGTACTTCATGTTTGAGCAGTGAACATGACAGGTTAATTTCAGATATGACACTGTTTGGACATTAATTTGAGTAGATGAACATTTTGTGGTTCTGCTAGGACTTGCTCCAGATTTTTTAACCCTAGGATTTCTTTTCTTTTAGTTCTTTTCTTACAGAAAATTTACTAAAATTCAGAAACTTGGAGTAACCTGTGGACTGTACTTTTGTGATCTCCTACTCCTGAATTTTCATGTCACTTGTGCTATTGCCAAGCATGACATGGCCATTTTTTATTCTGTTTTTGATGGAGAGAACAACCTATGAAGCTGTATTTCTGAAATGTGGTGATGATCTTATCTGCAAGAATGAAAATGATGAGCTATGTTTCTAAAATGTGGTGATGATCTTATCTTAGCTATATTTCTGAACTGGTAGCTAAGTGTATTACTTGTGATGATGCTGCTGCTGTACTACTTGTGATGATGTTGCTGCTGTACTACTTGTGATGCTGCTGCTAGTTGTGATTTTGTCAAGTGATGCTGCTGCTACTTGTGATCTTCTAAAATGACCCCTTTCTCCTGAAACATTGATTAATTTCCGTTTCGGTTGAGAAATGGGGCACTCCTAGGTCAAGAAAATTAGCAAAGGTCATGCCCAATTTTCTTGACCTAGAAGGTGCCCGATTCTCAACCGAAATAAAAATTAATTTGCTTTAGTGGTTCGATTAGTTTAGTATTTTTTTCACACACTCAGACACCCTTGCTTGCCATGTGTGTGAGAGAGATAGTGAGAGGAGACAAGAAGAAGGGGGTTAGGAAGATGTTGCCTGCTCATCAAAGCTAACCATCTCCCCCTTTTCACCCCTTTTCCTTTGTCTTTTGTGGGTTGCAAGGAAGCTACTGTCTTAGCTAGCTTAGCTTGTGCACAAATCCCAGTGTTACAATCTAGAAAATTAGCCTGCAAAGATGAGGTCCCATGCTGGCTGTACCACTGCATCATGCAACAGTGCCTTCAATATCCAAGGCAATATCACAAACATCATAAGCAATTTGACCAAACTCACAACCTTGTATCTTTGCAGCAACCAACTTTCTAGACACACCCCTCAAGAACTAGGTTACCCTGAGAACGTGGACTTGGACCTTAGCAACAACACACTAACAGGTTCTATCCCAAAACACCTAGGCAATATCACAAACATCTCTCAATTGTTCCTTGACAATAACCAACTTTTTGGCGACATTCCTCGAGAATTAGGTTATTTGGTCAACTTAGAGATCTTGTTCCTTGACAATAACCAACTTTTTGACCAAACTTTGTTCCTATTTATAGAGAAACATGGCCAACAACAATGAGGCCGGGGGTTCGGGCGGCAAGAAATTCTGGGAGCTGTCCCAGGAGATGGAGGAACAACCTCACTTGTATGAGGACGCCGCCTGCCCCACCGATCCTGAGACCACTGATGGTACCGCAGAGGATGACCCCACTGATGCCACCACTGATGGTGCCGCCGAGGATGCCACCACTGATGATGGCGGCGCACGCACAGATGGAAGCCAACCGAAGAGGCAACGGAAGGACCGGCGCCCGACCGTGCTCCGCACCCTCAAGGAGGAAGTTACTGAAGTGGACTCCAACGGGAACCCAACGGCGCCCGAACGAATAGTCAAGGGGTACTCGCTTCAGCTCGGGTGCATTCTTCGGAGCACCGTCTCGATCAACACCGAGAACCTCAAGCATCCTGACCGAGGGAATTTGTGCAACCTCCTCTTCACGAAGCTGCACGAACGATACAAGTTCCCCGCTGAATTTGAAAACACAAGCCTCAAAGGGAATAAAGTGAACAATGCTGCCCTCACAAAGATGAGCACGGCTCTGTCTACATGGAAAAGCAATGTGAAGAGAATGATCGAGAAAGGTGAGAGTTATGAGAAGATCAAGGAGAAAAATCCTTCGATCACCGAAGATGACTACAACGACTTTAAGATCAATTGCTCGAGCACCGCAAGCTCCGAATCAAGTAAGTGGGGGAAAGAAATGCGGGAGCTGAACTTAGGGGAACACACACTCGGTCCCGGCGGTTACAGAGTGGCGGAGCCTATATGGGACAAGGAGGAGGTGGACCGTGCCGAGCAAGGCCTACCGCCCCTCTTCGATAAATACGGTGACAAGCAGACCAGGAACTTTGTCAGGGCCCGGTACAAGAAGGACCCGAAAACAAAGGAGCTTACCACGGATCCGAAGACCAGGGCGCTTGAGCTTGTTCTAGTAAGGAATACACCCCTGCGTAATTAGCTCCATATGGTTGCATTCTAATTAATGAAGCCAAATTTCTAAATGGTTCACATTCCTTCCGCATGCGACTGAAAGCAGTAGCGCGGGCTCGACTAAGAGCAACCCTTGGGACACCACTCTAAATAGGGCGTTGAAGGTAATGAAGAACAAGGATAAGCTCAGTAAGCCGACGTCAGCTGGTCGTGTGGCCGGCAAAGGCTTGTCGACAAAATGGTCGTCATACTATAACACTGGTGGGCCAAAGGGGAAAAAGACCAGCTCGGAAAGCCAGGCGCGCGAGGTTCAAGAACTCAGGGCACAGGTGGCGCGGATTCCGGAGATTGTCCCAGAGCAAGTGCAACAACAACTCGGAGCGACGATCACCGCCATTGTGCCTACCTTGATCCAGGGGATTAGTGCGTGGATTGCGGGCGGCCAACAGGGGCCGCCCCCGATTCCTAGCTTCACGGCCAGCAACTCGCAGAATGCGATGGCGGGGCCATTGGTGTCTCCGGCCGAGGCGGCATTGGTGTCTCCGACGCCGGCACGGGAGCTTAATGCACCCGGGTGTACGTCGGCCGGCACCTCTGCAGCAAGCGGCCCCTCCGTCAACTGCACGCCCGCCGTTGGCGGTGCCTCGACATTAGCCGAGCTCGACGCCATCATCACGGTAACTAATTAAGCCTCTCTCGGCCGAGGACTTCATCTACTTGCCTTTGACTGGGCATCCCTGATGCCCTACATGTTTTCGCAGGGCGCCGCCGATGTTCCGTGCACTCTCCTGCACTTCATGAACAACGAGTTGGTCGATGTCGCCAAGGGCAAAATCGTTCAACCGGGCAACCCCTTGTTCCACGGTACCCAGATGCCACCCAACTTGTTTAGGGTTCAACTGGTTCGGGTGCTGCCAGACTGCGACGAGTTGTTACCTCCGATTCGACCCGTCGGGGCCGACGATGATGACGTGATGACCCTCAGCGCCTGCCTGAGCTGGCCCCTGCTTTGGCCGAAGAGCCAGATTCATTTGGGGGCAGGGAACACCACCCCAAAGACAACACCGCCAGTCGTGCCGGCGCCAAGTCGGCCCCATGGCAAGACCGCCGCAACGCTGCCGGACATCCCTATGCCACTGGATCCAAACATGCATATGGCACAGGATCAGAACGACGACGACGATGATACATTTGCCAACGTCGATTAGTACTTTGCCGATCATGGGTACGGTGGCGACTTCATGGGGCCTCCTTCTCAAGAACCCAACCCAACAAAAGACGTGCGCGATCTAGCTGGTACCGCGGAGAAGCCAAGTTGCAATAGGTGTTGTCTGCAGTTCAGCTCTCAGGAGACGCCTCCAGCTGTCGACTTCACCGAGCCTCAGATAGGTGAGGTGCGAAATATGATCAGCCCCAACACACTCAAGAAGGCGGTCTGTGAGCAGAACTCGGTCCCATTACAGGAGAAGAAGAAGGCACGCAAAAGAAAGACTAACAAGGGTGCGGGCCAGCCGGCACCGAGTACGATCCGTGCTCAGGACGGGCCACCTTCACCTGAGGATATCTCGAGGAGGGTGCATGTGGCGGGTAGGCCGATGCTACCGAGAAATATGCTCGATGCTGCAACCGGTGCTATGCGAAGTCTGCATGACAGTGTTCTTTCTTTGGAGAAGCGGCGTCTTGGAGAGAAGGATGTGGCATACCCGGTTTTCGCGGCCAAGGTGCCAGAGGGCAAGGGCTTTGTGGATAACTCCATCGGGGGTACGATCGTCCTGCAGTTTGATGACATCCACGCTATGTTGAACCTTCATCCGCTGCACTGCACCTTCGTTCGGCTATTTTCGCTGAGTATGGAGATGCGGATCATTCGTGACAAGACCCCGGACATCGTGATAGTCGACCCCTTCTACATGCGTGCCAAGATCTTGGGCAGCACTGGGGACCGGCAAGTCGCGAGTTCTTACCTCGAAGGCGTCATTCTGGCAAACCAAGATAAGGATAACTTCCTCGTGCCTTACTTTCCCGAGTAAGTCCTCCCCTCAACCGCCCCGTAACATATGAATTCTTAGATTTTGATCGTTTTTCTTTTAACATTCCGTGTTTTCTGCAGTGACACATGTTGCACGCTCATCCTCCTAAGCCCCAAATATTCCATGGCCACGTATTTCGACCCGGACCGTCAGTCGAACGTAGACTACACAAATGTCAAGAAGGTTCTTGATGATGTTCTCCCCGGCTACGTCAAATCTGGAGGCACCTTCACCAGGCCTATTCGTAAGTACGGCAAGCACGTGTTCTCCCACAATACGACGTTCTGCTGCGTCAAGCAGCCGCCTGGCGGTCAGAAGGGTACCTACTACGCCATCCATCACATGCGGGCGATCGTACGGGACCATCATCAACTTCTGCTACCGAGTAGACTCAAAGATTGGGCCGCGAGCGTGTCGGCAATCCAGGACGCGGACATCAGACAAGAATTCTTTCGCATCTAGTCGGAGTTTGCGGAAATCATCCATCAAGATGTCCTTCGTACCGCGGGGCAGTTCTACCTCAGAAATCAACCATCCAACAGTGACATTGACACAATCCTACAAATGCAGGCTGACAACGCCCGTTCTTTCATGACTCCCACGATAGACGGCGGCTTCATCCACGCTCCGGTCCCTTGAGTCGAGTCAAAAGCAGTGATGCTGTGTCTAGTTCTGAAACATCGATTGGCTCATGTTGTAATTAAACTTTAATGAACTTGTAGTATGTCTCTTTGGTTTCGAGAGTCGTTCAACTTAAGATGTAATCGATGCTATTAATGTCTTGCTTTTCTCTTCCGATCGTTCTGTTGCATACTGATATATTGCTTATGTATTGTCTGTGAATTGGTACTAACGTTTCGTTTGGCTACTGCATAGCGATGCCGTGGTATGTCGTGTACAAGGGTAAGGTTCCCGGAGTCTATGACGACTGGGAGGAGTGTCGGAGACAGGTTCACCGATTCAGCGGTAACAGTTACAAAGGGTACGCCACTAGGGCCGAGGCCAAATCTAGATACGCTCGCTATCTAGCGGGAGAGGGGAGGGAGCGTTGGAGGAACTGGATGAAGACGAGTTTCATCGTGATGATGCTCATCGTGATGACCGCAACTCTCTTCTATGTGATGGTAGTTTAGATGATCGATATCGACTTGTAATGTGAAGACAAACTCGCGGTCTCGAGACTTGTAATATAATGTTCTATCTTTGTTCGGTCTTTTCAATTCGGAGACTAATATGATGACTTGTATTCGGAGACTAAAATGATGAATTGTATTCAGAGACTAATATTCTATTGTATTCGATGAATCTGTTGTTGATGTGTGCTGTCTATATTTTGTCCAATTATACATTTTGTAACCTGTGCAAAAAATAGAAAATTAAAAAATAAAAAAAAACCTAATATTCATACTAATGGCGCATCACATCATAGTGCGCCATTAGTATGCCAAAGGATACTAATGGCGCATCATTAAACAGTGCGCCATTAGTATGCCGAAGTTACTAATGGCGCATCTTGCTGTCGTGCGCCATTAGTATGCCAAAGCACCTGGGTATACATGGCCCCCTGGGACACATACTAATGGCGCACTATTGTATATACTAATGGCGCATCTGGGGTGCGCCATTAGTACACCAGATACTAATGGCGCACCAGTGGTGCGCCATTTGTAAAATATACTAATGGCGTGCTACTAATGGCGCACCACTAATGCGCCATTAATGGCCAAATTAGGTGCGCCATTAGTAGGCCTTTTCCTAGTAGTGAAGTAACATACCGATGACAAAGGGAACAAAGCATGTTGTTATGCGGTCTGACCGATAAAAGATCTTCGTAGAATATGTGGGAGCCAATATGAGCATCCAGGTTCCGCTATTGGTTATTGACCGGAGACATGTCTCGGTCATGTCTACATTGTTCTCGAACCCGTAGGGTCCGCATGCTTAACATTACGATGACAGTTTCATTATGAATTTATATATTTTGATGTACCGAAGTTAGTTCGGAGTCCCGGATATGATCATGGACATGATGAGGAGTCTCGAAATGGCCGAGACATAAAGATTGATATATTGGAAGCCTATGTTTGAACATCGAAAGTGTTCCGGGTGAAATCGGCATTTTACTGGAGTACCGGGAGGTTACCGGAACCCCCCGGTAACCTAATGGGCCTTAATGGGCCTAGTGGAGGAATAGGAGAGGAGGCCTAGGGGCTGCCGCCCCCCCCCCCCCAAGTCAGAATTGGACAAGGAGGGGGCGGCGCCCCCCCTTTCCTTCCTTCC
The DNA here is from genome assembly GCF_056163025.1 of Triticum urartu. NCBI lineage: Eukaryota > Viridiplantae > Streptophyta > Magnoliopsida > Poales > Poaceae > Triticum > Triticum urartu. The sequence continues at coordinate 503,507,107 of NC_141873.1, read as the reverse complement.
CTCTCTTCCTTCTTCCCCAAGTCCTAATCCAACTAGGGAAAGGGGGGAGTCCTACTCCCGGTAGGAGTAGGACTCCTACTGCGCGCCTCCTCCTAGGGCCGGCCGCACCCCCCTTGGCTCCTTTATATACGGGGGCAGGGGGCACCCCTAGACACAAAAGTTGATCTCTAAGATCGTTCTCTTAGCCGTGTGCGGTGCCCCCTTCCACCATAGTCCTCGATAATATTGTAGTGGTGCTTAGGCGAAGCCCTGCGACAGTAGAACATCAAGATCGTCACCATGCTGTCGTGCTGACGGAACTCTTCCCCGACACTTTGCTGGATCGGAGTCCGCGGATCATCATCGAGCTGAACGTGTGCTAGAACTCGGAGGTGTCGTAGTTTCGGTGCTTGATCGGTCGGGCCGTGAAGACGTACGACTACATCAACCGCGTTGTCATAACGCTTCCGCTGTCGGTCTACGAGGGTACGTAGATCACACTCTCCCCTCTCGTTGCTATGCACCACCATGATCTTGCGTGTGCGTAGGAAAATTTTGAAATTACTACATTCCCCAACAGTGGCATCCGAGCCTAGGTTTTATGCGTTGATGTTATATGCACGAGTAGAACACAAGTGAGTTGTGGGCGATATAAGTCATACTGCTTACCAGCATGTCATACTTTGGTTCGGCGGTATTGTTGGACGAAGCGGCCCGGAACGACATTACGCGTACGCTTACTTTAGACCGGTTCTCCCGACATGCTTTGCACAAAGGTGGCTAGCGGGTGTCAGTTTCTCCAACTTTAGTTGAACCAAGTGTGGCTACGCCCGGTCCTTGCGAAGGTTAAAACAGCACCAACTTGACAAACTATCGTTGTGGTTTTGATGCGTAGGTAAAAACGGTTCTTGCTAAGCCCATAGTAGCCACGTAAAACTTGCAACAACAAAGTAGAGGACGTCTAACTTGTTTTTGCGGGGCATGTTGTGATGTGATATGGTCAAGACATGATGCTAAATTCTATTGTATGAGATGATCATGTTTTGTAACTGAGTTATCGGCAACTGGCAGGAGCCATATGGTTGTCGCTTTATTGTATTCAATGCAATTGCGCTGTAATGCTTTACTTTACCACTAAGCGGTAGTGATAGCTGTGGAAGCATAAGATTGGCAAGACGACAACGATGCTACGATGATGATCAAGGTGTCGCGCCGGTGACGATGGTGATCATGACGATGCTTCGAAGATGGAGATCACAAGCACAAGATGATGATGGCCATATCATATCACTTATATTGATTGCATTATCTTTTATACATCTTATCTTGCTTTGATTGACGGTAGCATTTTAAGATGATCTCTCACTAATTATCAAGAAGTGTTCTCCCTGAGTATGCACCGTTGCAAAAGTTCTTCGTGCTGAGACACCACGTGACTATCGGGTGTGATAGGCTCTACGTTCAAATACAACGGGTGCAAAACAGTTGCACACGCGGAATACTCAGGTTATACTTGATGAGCCAAGCATATACAGATATGGCCTCGGAACACGGAGACCGAAAGGTCGAGCATGAATCATATAGTAGATATGATCAACATAGTGATGTTCACCAATGAAACTACTCCATCTCACGTGATGATCGGACATGGTTTAGTTGATTTGGATCACGTGATCACTTAGAGGATTAGAGGGATGTCTATCTAAGTGGGAGTTCTTTAGTAATATGATTAATTGAACTTAAATTTATCATGAACTTAGTACCTGATAGTATCTTGCTTGTTTATGTTTGATTGTAGATAGATGGCCTGTGTTGTTGTTCCATTGAATTTTAATGCGTTCATTGAGAATGCAAAGTTGAAAGATGATGGTAGCAATTACACAGACTGGGTCCATAACTTGAGGATTATCCTCATTGCTGCACAGAAGAATTACGTCCTGGAAGCACCACTGGGTGCCAGGCTTGCTGCTGGAGCAACACCAGATGTTATGACCGTCTAGCAGAGCAAAGCTGATGACTACTCGATAGTTCAGTGTGCCATGCTTTACGGCTTAGAATCGGGACTTCAACGATGTTTTGAACGTCATGGAGCATATGAGATGTTCCTGGAGTTCAAGTTAATATTTCAAGCAAATGCCCGGATTGAGAGATATGAAGTCTCCAATAAGTTCTATAGCTGCAAGATGGAGGAGAACAGTTCTGTCAGTGAGCATATACTCAAAATGTCTGGGTATAATAATCACTTGATTCAATTGGGAGTTAATCTTCCAGATGATTGCGTCATTGATAGAATTCTCCAATCACTGCCACCTAGCTACAAGAGCTTCGTGATGAACTATAATATGCAAGGGATGAATAAGACTATTTCCGAGCTCTTCGCAATGCTGAAAGCTGCGGAGGTAGAAATCAAGAAGGAGCATCAAGTGTTGATGGTCAACAAGACCACTAGTTCCAAGAAAAAGGGCAAAGGGAAGAAGAAGGGGAACTTCAAAAAGAACAGCAAGCAAGTTGCTGCTCAAGAGAAGAAACCCAAATCTGGAACTAAGCCTGAAACTGAATGCTTCTACTGCAAGCAGACTGGTCACTGGAAGCGGAACTGCCCCAAGTATTTGGCGGATAAGAAGGATGGCAAGGTGAACAAAGGTATATGCGATATACATGTTATTGATGTGTACCTTACTAATGCTCGCAGTAGCACCTGGGTATTTGATACTGGTTCTGTTGCTAACATTTGCAACTCGAAACAGGGACTATGGATTAAGCGAAGATTGGCTAAGGACGAGGTGACGATGCGCGTGGGAAATGGTTCCAAAGTCGATGTGATCGATGTCGGCACGCTACCTCTACATCTACCTTCGGGATTAGTATTAGACCTAAATAATTGTTATTTGGTGCCAGCTTTGAGCATGAACATTATATCTGGATCTTGTTTGATGTGAGACGGTTATTCATTTAAATCAGAGAATAATGGTTGTTCTATTTATATGAGTAAAATCTTTTATGGTCATGCACCCATGAAGAATGGTCTGTTCTTATTAAATCTCGATAGTAGTGACACACACATTCATAATGTTGAAGCCAAAAGATGCAGAGTTGATAATGATAGTGCAACTTATTTGTGGCACTGCCGTTTAGGTCATATCGGTGTAAAGCGCATGAAGAAACTCCATACTGATGGACTTTTGGAACCACTTGATTATGAATCGCTTGGTACTTGCGAACCGTGCCTTATGGGTAAGATGACAAAAACACCGTTCTCCGGTACTATGGAGAGAGCAACAGATTTGTTGGAAATCATACATACAGATGTATGTGGTCCAATGAATGTTGAGGCTCGTGGCGTATATTGTTATTTTCTCACCTTCACAGATGACTTAAGCAGATATGGGTATATCTACTTAATGAAACATAAGTCTGAAACATTTGAAAAGTTCAAAGAATTTCAGAGTGAAGTTGAAAATCATCGTAACAAGAAAATAAAATTCCTACGATCTGATCGTGGAGGAGAATATTTGAGTTATGAGTTTGGTGTACATTTGAAACAATGCGGAATAGTTTCGCAACTCACGCCACTCGGAACACCACAGCGTAATGGTGTGTCCAAACGTCGTAATCATACTTTACTTGATATGGTGCGATCTATGATGTCTCTTACTGATTTACCGCTATCGTTTTGGGGTTATGCTTTAGAGATGGCCGCATTCACGTTAAATAGGGCACCATCAAAATCCGTTGAGACGACGCCTTATGAACTGTGGTTTGGCAAGAAACCAAAGTTGTCGTTTCTGAAAGTTTGGGGCTGCGATGCTTGTGTGAAAAAGCTTCAACCAGATAAGCTCGAACCCAAATCGGAGAAATGTGTCTTCATAGGATATCCAAAGGAAACTATTGGATACACCTTCTATCACAGATCCGAAGGCAAGACTTTTGTTGCTAAATTCGGAAACTTTCTAGAGAAGGAGTTTCTCTTGAAAGAAGTGAATGGGAGGAAAGTAGAACTTGATGAGGTAACTATACCTGCTCCCTTATTGGAAAGTAGTACATCACAGAAACCGGTTTCTGTGACACCTACACCAAATTAGTGAGGAAGCTAATGATGATGATCATGAAACTTCAGAACAAGATACTACTGAACCTCGTAGATCAACCAGAGTAAGATCCGCACCAGAGTGGTACGGTAATCCTCTTCTGGAAGTCATGCCACTAGATCATGATGAACCTACGAACTATGGAGAAGCGATGGTGAGCCCAGATTCCGCAAAATGGCTTGAAGCCATGAAATCTGAGATGGGATCCATGTATGAGAACAAAGTGTGGACTTTGGTTGACTTGCCAAAAGATCGGCAAGCAATTGAGAATAAATGGATCTTCAAGAAGAAGACTGACGCTGACGGTAATGTTACTATCTACAAAGCTCGACTTGTCGCAAAAGGTTTTCGACAAGTTCAAGGGATTGACTACGATGAGACCTTCTCACCCGTAGCGATGCTTTAGTCTATCCAAATCATGTTAGCAATTGCCGCATTTTATGATTATGAAATTTGGCAGATGGATGTCAAAACTGCATTCCTGAATGGATTTCTGGAAGAAGAGTTGTATATGATGCAGCCGGAAGGTTTTGTCGATCCAAAGGGAGCTAACAAAGTGTGCAAGCTCCAACGATCCATTTATGGACTGGTGCAAGCCTCTCGGAGTTGGAATAAATGCTTTGATAGTGTGATCAAAGCATTTGGTTTTGTACAGACTTTTGGAGAAGCCTGTATTTACAAGAAAGTAAGTGGGAGCTTTGTAGCGTTTCTGATATTATATGTAGATGACATATTACTAATCGGAAATGATATAGAATTTCTAGATAGCATAAAGGGATACTTGAATAAGAGTTTTTCAATGAAAGACCTCGGTGAAGATGCTTACTTATTGGGCATTAAGATCTATAGAGATAGATCAAGACGCTTAATTGGACTTTCACAAAGCACATACCTTGACAAAGTTTTGAAGAAGTTCAAAATGGATCAAGCAAAGAAAGGATTCTTTCCTGTGTTACAAGGTGTGAAATTGAGTAAGACTCAATGCCCGACCAATGCAGAAGATAGAGAGAAAATGAAAGATGTTCCGTATGCTTCAGCCATAGGCTCTGTCATGTATGCAATGCTGTGTACCAGACCTGATGTGTGTCTTGCTATAAGTCTAGCAGGGAGGTACCAAAGTAATCCAGGAGTGGATCACTGGACAGCGGTCAAGAACATCCTGAAATACCTAAAAAGGACTAAGGATATGTTTCTCATATATGGAGGTGACAAAGAGCTCATCGTAAATGGTTACGTTGATGCAAGCTTTGACACTGATCCGGACGATTCTAAATCGCAAACCGGATACGTGTTTACATTAAACGGTGGAGCTGTCAGTTGGTGCAGTTCTAAACAAAGCGTTGTGGCGGGATCTACATGTGAAGCGGAGTACATAGCTGCTTCGGAAGCAGCAAACGAAGGAGTCTGCATGAAGGAGTTCATATCCGATCTAGGTGTCATACCTAGTGCATCGGGTCCAATGAAAATCTTTTATGACAATACTAGTGCAATTGCCTTGGCAAAGGAATCCAGATTTCACAAGAGAACCAAGCACATCAAGAGACGCTTCAATTCCATCCAGGATCTAGTCCAGGTGGGAGACATAGAGATTTGCAAGATACATACGGATCTGAATGTAGCAGACCCATTGACTAAGCCTCTTCCACGAGCAAAACATGATCAGCACCAGTGCTCCATGGGTGTTAGAATCATTACTGTGTAATCTAGATTATTGACTCTAGTGCAAGTGGGAGACTGAAGGAAATATGCCCTAGAGGCAATAATAAAGTTATTATTTTATTTCCTTATATCATGATAAATGTTTATTGTTCATGCTAGAATTGTATTATCCAGAAACATAGTTGTCGGAGTAAATGGCCATGGGTAGCCTAGCCGGCTTCCCCTGGCACTTCTGCAAAAATTACGAGCCCGCCCGGCTCAGAAAATCCAAGACACGGGGCCGCCTTCCCCCCGCCGGCTGGTGTCTAGGCCGGCTTTGGGAAGGCGGTCCGACTTCAACCTTTATGAGAGGGCCGACTCCAAGAAGCCGGCTATGAGAAAGCCGACTCCTTCAAGCCGGCTCCCCATAAAGTAGTCAAGACCGTACCCACAAAGTTTGCACCCACCTAACGGCGGTGCGATGGGGCATGGCTACAGAAGAGCCTGCCACCCCCGAATCCCGGAGCACGCCTGGCACAGTGCGCCGTACGAGGTAGGCATGACCCGTCCGGCGTAGCACTGTTGCCATGTTGACCCTGGCGTCACCCACGACGGGCCGCCAGCGTGGCCCACAGGCGGTGGGCCCCTTAGAGCAGGGAGACGGCCGAAGGCGGCCGCGCTTCCTGCTAGCCGGCCCAAGCCGGAGCCGGCTCCGCCAGCCGGCCCGCCGCTTCCCTCGAAGAGGACGCCCCATTAAGGAGACAAGATGCGGTAAGGCTACAGCGATCACCCGGCAGGCGGCGGTACTGTAGCCGCGCTTGCCACGATGAAGCTCACTTCAGCAAGATGAAGCCACAGTGACCGAGGAGTTGACAGCCGGCGGGACCCACCAGCCGGCGGGCCCCAGCAGTCGGCGCAGAAGCCGGCGAGCCCCAGCAGTCGGTGCAGAAGCCGGCGAGTGCAGTCACAGACGCCTGGGCCCGCGCCCAGCCGGATTACCATTGTACCCCCGGGGGGTAGGCCTATATAAACCCCCCGGGGCACCCATGCAAAGGGTTCGACCCCCTGCTAGTTCTAGAGACGATACAAAGAGAAGAAGCAGGCTAGCCGTGCCCTTTCTTCCTCCTCCTCCCCCAAACAGCTCAAGGAGCGTTGTGTAGCTACTTGATTCATCTAGCGAGCATGCGGAGACCCCGCAGAGCAGCAGTAGGGGTGTTATCTCTTCGGAGAGCCCCGAAGCTGGGTAAGAGCCGCCGGCGTGCGTGTCTACGCCTCATCCCGCTTCCAGGCACCGGCGACGTCTTACTGGTTCCCACACAGATAAGCCACCCGTTGGCATATGTCGCGCCTACCACCCGACAATAGTACTTGTGTGAATACATAGACAAACTAAACGTCACTAGTATGCCTCTACTTGACTAGCTCGTTAATCAAAGATGGTTATGTTTCCTAACCATAGACATGTGTTGTCATTTGATTAACGGGATCACATTATTAGGAGAATGATGTGATTGACATGACCCATTCCATTAGCTTAGCACCCGATCGTTTAGTATGTTGCTATTGCTTTCTTAATGACTTATACATGTTCCTATGACTATGAGATTATGCAACTCCCGTTTGCCGGAGGAACACTTTGTCTACTACCAAACGTCACAACGTAACTGGGTGATTATAAAGGAGCTCTACAGGTGTCTCCAAATGTACATGTTGGGTTGGCGTATTTCGAGATTAGGATTTGTCACTCCGATTGTCGGAGAGGTATCTCTGGGCCCTCTCGGTAATGCACATCACATAAGCCTTGCAAGCATTGCAACTAATGAGTTAGTTGTGAGATGATGTATTACGAAACGAGTAAAGAGACTTGCCGGTAACGAGATTGAACTAGGTATTGAGATACCGACGATCGAATCCCGGGCAAGTAACATACCGATGACAAAGGGAACAAAGTATGTTGTTATGCGGTCTGACCGATAAAAGATCTTCATAGAATATGTGGGAGCCAATATGAGCATCCAGGTTCCGCTATTGGTTATTGACCGGAGACATGTCTCGGTCATGTCTACATTGTTCTCGAACCCGTAGGGTCCGCATGCTTAACATTATGATGACAGTTTCATTATGAGTTTATATATTTTGATGTACCGAAGTTAGTTCAGAGTCCCGGATATGACCATGGACATGACGAGGAGTCTCAAAATGGCCGAGACATAAAGATTGATATATTGGAAGCCTATGTTTGAACATCGGAAGTGTTCCGGGTGAAATCGGCATTTTACTGGAGTACCGGGAGGTTACCGGAACCCCCCGGTAACCTAATGGGCCTTAATGGGCCTAGTGGAGGAATAGGAGAGGAGGCCTAGGGGCTGCCACGCGCCCCTCCCCCCCCAGTCCGAATTGGACAAGGAGGGGGCGGCGCCCCCCCTTTCCTTTCTTCCCTCTCTTCCTTCTTCCCCAAGTCCTAATCCAACTAGGGAAAGCGGGGAGTCCTACTTCCGGTAGGAGTAGGACTCCTCCTGCGCGCCTCCTCCTAGGGCCGGCCGCACCCCCCTTGGCTCCTTTATATACGGGGGCAGGGGGCACCCCTAGACACACAAGTTGATCTCTAAGATCGTTCTCTTAGCCGTGTGCGGTGCCCCCTTCCACCATAGTCCTCGATAATATTGTAGTGGTGCTTAGGCAAAGCCCTGCGATAGTAGAACATCAAGATCATCACCATGCCATCGTGCTGACAGAACTCTTCCCCGACACTTTCCTGGATCAGAGTCCGGGGATCGTCATCGAGCTGAACGTGTGCTAGAACTCGGAGGTGCCGTAGTTTCGGTGCTTGATCGGTCGGGCCATGAAGACGTACGACTACATCAACCGCGTTGTCATAACGCTTCCGCTGTCGGTCCATGAGGGTACGTAGATCACACTCTCCCCTCTCGTTGCTATGCATCACCATGATCTTGCGTGCGCGTAGGAAAATTTTGAAATTACTACCTTCCCCAACAAAAACAACACCAAATCTCCAGCCTATTCCCCCACCTTTTGATCCCCTAGCCCGCATCAAGCTTCCCCTAGTTCGTCGGAAATCCATGGTGCGCCGCAAGATCACTTACTACAAGATGCTAACGTCGGAGCGCCGCGTAGAAATCATGGCGGCGGTCGGCGCCACAGACCTCCGTTCCCAAGCTCGCTTTGCGGCGGGCCAATCCCCGAGTTCTCTGGAGCCAAGCTACGAGGAGGAGGAAGCCGATCCAATGTTCATGGCGGAGGTCGCGGTGCAGAAGGCCCCCGATGGGTATGAGACGATGTTCGTCGACTTCGTGCCGGTGTTCGAGTCCCCCATGGTGCAGACGGACCAGCGGTTCAACATGGCGATACTAAAGGAGGACTAGGAGGCAGAGGCTCAACTCGACGAGGAGCGCGCGCATGCCACTGCCATCGAGGCTCTCCTGTAGGCGGAACCAGATGTCGTGGATGTGAACCGGGCGGCGGAGACTTAACTTGAGGCGAAGCGCGTAGATGCCGCTGCCATCGAGGCCCTCCTGCAGGCGGAACCGGATGTCCTGGAGTTGAACCGGGCGGCAGAGGCTCAACTCGACACAGAGCGCGCGGATGCCGCTCTCATCGACGCCCTCCTGTAGGCGGAACCGGACGTCCTGGACTTGAACCGGGCGACGGAGGCTCGACTCGACGCGGAGCGTGCGGATGCCGCTACCATCGAGGCCCTCCTGCAGGCGGAACCGGACATCCTTGACTTGAACCGGGCTGTGCTCTCATTCGTGCAGAGCGCCCGCACGCTTCGCTTGAATGAGTAGCTGGAGGCCGAGGACAACCACGGTGCGGAGACACACGTCCGCAGCGACGGCTGGTTCGCGCCGGCAGCCAAAGACGACGAGGCCGTCTCTTTCCACGAGCAGTGATAATTTTTCTTTATGTTGTTGTTTTTATGGATCTTTTGTTGTGTAAAAACATATATTTGTTATGCAAGTCGCCTGACTTGGGTCAGTCTACCATTTCAGGCGGTTGGATGAATATCCTACGTCTCCTAACCCTTCTTTCCTTATTCCTCACCTCTTCTTCTTCCCCAGCAGACCACCGCACAGGCCGTACGGATACTCCCCAACATGCGGTTGGATAAACATGCTCTATGAACAAAAATTATGTGTCAGCGATAGGATGGCTGAGTTTGGTTTGTTTACATGCGACAGCACGTGTCAGTGAGGGTGCGTTCCCTTGGTTGGGTTTGTGGCGTGCAGGAGCGACTGTGTGAGGGTGCGGCGCGACCATAACATGCAGGAGCAACCGTGTGAGGGTGCGGTGCGACCGCGACAGCCATGCGCAAGTGTACCTCCTTATCATTTTGAAAACTTTAGGCAAGCTTGGCAAAAATGTGTGCCGAAGTTTGGCAATGCAAGGCCTAGACCTAAACAGGATAAGTACGTACGTACTAGGAGTACTGGTGTTAAAAAAGAAAGGCGGGGTTTTCCTTCGCGGGACTTAATCGATACAAATACTCGTTTCACGTGTCAATTAATGCGTATTTTTTTCTCCAAAGACCAAAGAGCTAACCATCTCACTCCTCATCGCTTGATTAATCCAGCGCCATGCAAACCAACCTTCTCACTTCCGCATGCATGCGTGTCGTCTCTCTCTCCCCCCTGTCCATCTCTCTGCACGCATGCGCCTCTCGCGCTCTCTCCTGTTTCTGCATGCAAGCAGCTCTCTCTGCCTTGGGAAAATGCGAAGCACATGGGAAAGAGAGATGGGATTACTACAGGAACGCATGCGGTGGAAAGGGATGGAGGGCCCGGTTGGAAAGAGCAGCGAAAAAATGCCAATGCGCAGAGCATTGCGGGGAAAACGAAATTTTCTTAGACGCAGACAAAAAAGGACCGGAGGGAGTACTACTAGGAGTACTAGTGCGGTGAGATGGTTTCTCGAAGAAGATGATGGAGAAGCGGAGTCGGCGAAGAGTGAAATGATGGTTGCTTCGTCCGTGCTTTTGTGATTTGACGCCTCACTACTTTGTGATTTGTGATAGAAGGGACAGGAGAGTAGACTCTGTGCTCTATACTAGACTACATGCGTCCAAGCATGGGAGAAAGAGGAGAGACGTTGCATTTTTCTATTCCTTCAATCAATCAATCAATCAGGGAGCTTCGGTTCCATCTTTTTGGCTTTGGCAACACCGTCCACAATGGTTCCCACGATGCCAAAAGCTATTTTCACATTTGGCTACACATTGTGGACGCCCTTAACCGTACCACTTGGTTTTGCTCCTGTGTGCTATCTATACAAATCTCAATAATATTGATCCAAAAAATTATAGAATCAAGATTAGTAAAAAGGAGGTGATTTTGCCGCGCGGATGGCGGGGGAGGTTTCTTATTTGAGCAATGCTACATCCACGTAATGGTTTATGTAAAGTTACGAACCGATGTGATGTGGGACTATTTGATTGCATTAAAGGGGAGGATTAGGCCCACCCCACCTGAAAATCAGGGGGGGCATATATAGATTAGATGGAAAGTATACGTAGCAGCTACGTAGCCCTTTGTAAGTCTAGGATTAGGCTTCTTATTTTTGGAGGACGTTGTCCTGGCGGTTTGCTAACATGCGGTCCCATGTGGCAGTGCTTTACCAAGCCAATCCGCGTCCCACATGAAGCAGAACAACGGCAGAAGCAACACGTGGTTAAGTTGAAGAAGATGAGGGAGAAGCGGATTCAGCAACGAGTGAAATGATGGTTGCTTCATCCCTCCAACTTAACTGCGGTAAAGGTGCAGCTTTGTGATTTGACGCCTCATTGCTCATTACTACGCCGGCGCCATGACTGGGGTGCTTCACCCCGGCTGCTCTGCACTGTATTCCGGTATGGCACGTGGACCCGGTAGCGTGATGTCCCACATGTCGGTGAAAGGGACTAGAAGATTTATGAAAGCGAGCACTCCACTCTTACGACGGAGGAGTAGACGACACGACGGCCCAGTGAACTGTCACTTGTACTGTATAGTACTATAGTTTTGCTGTTTCTCACGATCCATCGATACAAACCCGATTAAACAGGAAAGGGCGGGATTTTTCCCGCGCGGTAGATGATACTGGCCATACATTTCAAAGCAATTTTAATGTATGCAAACTGAATAATTATAAGTAACAATATGATATCTAGTAAAACTAAAAACACATATGATTTATTGTGTTAGAGTGTAGTAGTAGTGCTGTATTGCATACTGTAGTTGTTAGATGTAACATGCGAGAACATGTAGAGATGTAGTTTTGGAGGGCCTACAGAGAGAAAAGCGTAATACGGTCACCGAACTTCAGAATAAGCTGATTACGGTCACTATATACGTTTTGCGGTGATTATACGGTCACTTGCTCACAGTTCAGCATCGGATTCACTAGTAGAAAAAGGGCATTTAGTCCCGGTTCATAAGGGCCTTTAGTCCCAGTTCTGGAACCGGGACTAAAGGGTCGGTACTAAAGCCTCCCCCTTTAGTCCCGGTTCTAACTGGAACCGGGACTAAAGGCCCTCCACGTGGCCGTTGCCTGGAGGTCCACCTTTAGTCCCGGTTGGTAACACCAACCGGTACTAAAGGATATTTTATGATTTTTTTTGAATTTTTTTTTGAAATTTTTGAATTTCAAATTTCTCAATTATTCTAACCTCTAATCTCTAATCACCCCTCATCACTGCTCAATTTAACCTTTAATCTCTAATCACCCCTCATCATTCCAAATCATCTAACTTCCCGAACGGTCACCCATCCTCTCACTACTCCAGCCTGAGCACGCGTAACTTCCGGGTTCTATTCTCCCTCGTTTCCAAGTCTGCACTTGTTGTTTTCCTGACAATAGTAAGATGGCAATCCTATTAACCCTCAGGAATTTAGCTTGAGCATGAAGTCACACATTTCACTGTTTGCGTTTGAAACTATTGTTCTAAAAATCAATAATTATTTAGTAACACTAATATTTCTTGAATAAGTAGTTTGACCACAGTTTGACCATAGTTGACCAAAATTTAAAAAAACTGAAATAATTATTTAGTAACACTAATATTCTTGAATAATTATTTAGTAACACTAATACTTCTTGAATAAGTAGTTTGACCATAGTTTGACCAGATTTAACAAAAATTCAAAAAAAACTGAAATTTGAGCATAACTTTTTTTCCTTTTAGAATTTGAGGATTCTAAAAATTTGCAAACAGGCCGTAGGCGGTCTCCATCGGATGCGGATTTTCGTTCCGAACATTTTGATATATTATACGTTTTTTCCGACATCGTATGCAAAAGTTATAGCCGTTTTACATTTTCCCTACATTTTTTGCAAAACATGTCCAAATTTAAGTTTTTAAATTTTCCTAACTAGTAGATGTAGTAACATAACTACCTCTCGAAGGATTTTAAATTTTCAAGTTTCTATCATTTTCTTTTGCTTTTTACAAAACTGAAAAGGCGATGCACCGAGGGGGTAGGATTTGAAAATTGCACCATTAGTACCGGTTCGTGGCATGAACCGGTACTAAAGTTTAGACCTTTAGTACCGGTTCGTGCCACGAACCGGTACTAATGGGCATCGCACCCTTTAGTACCGGTTCGTGCCACGAACCGGGACTAAAGGTCCCATTTGAAACGGGAGTAATGCTTGTATGGTGCCCTCGCCACTTGAACCGGGACTAATGCTCACATTAGTCCCGGTTCATAATGCAACCGGGATTAATGCTCTTTTCTGGCTGGACCAAAGCCCCTTTTTCTACTAGTGATTGCACTCTGTTGACCGGTCAAATAGTCTGCGTGGCGCCATGTTGACTAGTTAAATTGACCATGTTCCTTGTGGGTCCCATCTGTCAGTTCGCATAGGCAAAAGGTCAGATAAACATAAATTTACGTAGGCGCGACAAGGCTCCAACCCGTGCGCGGGAATCACCTGGTTGTGTATGTGTCTCTCAGGGCCTGATGTGTGCGCATGCACATGTAGGTTGAGCACTTGAGCGTGAGAGTGTGTGTTGGTCGTGTGGTGTACTGGTGTGTGCATGCATGCGTGCCTGTGTGCGTGTGAGTGTTGCGTGCGTGCATGTGAGTGTTGCGTGCGTGCGTGGCTGCGTGTGTACGTGTGAGTGTTGCGTGCGTGGGTGCATGTGTTTGTGTGAGTGTTGCGTGGATGCAGTTCGTGTGCATGCGTGTGTGTGTGTGTCCAATCACCACACCAGCTCATGTGTGTTAAAACAGACGGCTCAGCATATCAATACAAGGCCACCTTGTCCGCTGTGCCCGCGGTCATGACTTCGAACCACCGTCCAAATTTTTTTTGTCGTTTGTTTTCATTCTTACTAGCAAGATGCCCGTGCGTTGCACGTAACATCAAGATGCATTTGTATGACTTGTTTATCTTGTGAGAGAAAAGGATGAACGAGGGAAGGCCTTATCTGCAAATGTGGAGAGGTGTGTGGGTACCTTTTTGCAAAATTGCAATAGTTTATTTCCTATCCGTCAGATATAAATCGGACGGCCTATATTACAGGATGGCAGGCACACCAACATCAGCAACTCTATTTTTATAGAAGTGTATTTTATATATTTTATAAGAGTGTAGATGTAGAGTAGATACAAGTCGACAGGTGGGCACGATGGTAGTGAGATAATGTGATGCAACACTAGAGGTGCCGCGTGGAGCGTTTAACTGGTCAACTAGTCATGTCATGAGCAAATACAGAGTTGTACGGTGAGCCCGTGACTGTATAATAACCACTAAACATGAATGGTGACCGTAATGAGTGGATTCTGAAGTCCAATGTACGTATCGTGCTTTCTCTTCAAATACAATGATCGTCACTGCATATATCGCGAGAGAAAGATGAAACATGCGTGAATTTTCTGGGGGCTTACTTTTAGAGGACCTGGAGATAGTTTTGTGTGCATACGTGAAAGGGGCGTACAGGGGGGTATGAGATGGAGAGAGAGATGCTCTTCGTTTCTCTTTATTATGACTAACTTTGTATATAGTATAAAAATATACAAATTCACATTGCGGAATAAATATCATTGTGGGCACCATGCAATGCAAATTAGCATTCGTACTCCTTCATATAACTTTGTAATGTTGTATATATGTAGAAACTCTAAAATAATTTTTTGGCCACACTTTATTCAAAAGGAATGTTGTATGCGAAATAAACGTGAAGAGAGGGCTTTTTAGATCAATGGGGTACGTGATGTAACATGTGTGAATGTGTAGTTGATGCATTTGGCAGGGCCTAGAGATGTATGTGTGTGTATTACGTATTCGAGAGAGGCATGGATAGAGGGGCCAACGGGGGGCGTGGGAGAGATAGCACGAGAAATGAGAGTGGTCTAGAGAGAGACGAATATGACGTCACGATAAGAGAATCCATTCCCTTGAGTGTGTATATACAAGGGGGAGGAAATAGAGGCACCACGAGAAATTTTCTGTGTGTGGTGTTTGTGTTGGTATGTGTGGGTGTGAGAAGATAATGAGACGTGGGGGCAGAGGGTGTGTCACCGCGTGAGGTCCGGTGGGTCGCGGTGAGGCCCTTCGTTCGGTTCCGTCCTGCGCCACATTGGTCGGCCCGTGACACATTTAGGAAGACCCATGGATGACTAGTCGTACAAGACAAAGATAGCAGAATTGTGAAGGACTCTGTGTCCACTGACAAAGCCGGCTAGGATTTGTAACTTTAGGTTCTCGGACTAAGGTAACCCCTTTATCTCTGATATTACTATTCATCCAACCTAACTTTAAGGGGCATCCTACAGAATGCTCTACTAGAATCATACTCGTCGATTAGGAAGAGAGGTGTGAGACAATGCGTGAGAGACAGGCGTAAAGATAATGTGCATACATGAGACACGTAGGCAGGTCCATGTATATAGAAAGGGTCGATGAGGATTATGCGTGTGTATGTTTGCGAGAGGAAGAGTGCTTGTAATAAGGGTTAGTGGAAACAGTTGTAAATGGTTACGAGAGGGAGGGAGGGTTATATCTAGAGCATATGTGTGATAAAGACACCTCGGGAGAGAGTGTGTGAGCATGTGTGAGAGACCACCGATGGAGAGTGAAACTACATGTAAAAGACTGCTCTACACATTGATTAAAGATATAAATTGTATCCAAATATTAGGATGGGATCATGATATTTGCAATTCGCGTAAGGAGCGGTCATTAATCCATCAGACATCTAGATTCTATCAAATTTGAACATGTCTATGTTATTATTCGACACAATTGATCCACATAGTTATTATTTTGAACTCCAGACAATGCATCGCTTTAGCAATCGAATATAAACGTGAGTATGGTTCATGTTGTGTGTGTAAAGCACATTATACATATGAAAGTTACACAATGGACGTTATAAATAGCTACCTATGAACTAGCATACATTTGAATTCAACTTAAGATGGTTTAAAAAAATCGAATTCAACATGAAGTCCATTCAATTATTTGAATTTGATATCATGGCATTTGTAAACCATACCTAAATTATGGGAGCACCAACCTTTGCTCTGATTTTTTACATAATAGCATATGTAGTTGTGTACAAAATAGATTCAAATTTAGCTCCTCCATTCCAAAATAATCGTAGTTATAGGATTTTCAAGTGTCAAAATTTCAAAAAGATGCGGATAATTTAATGAGGTTTTCAAACATACAAGGTCAAATATAACATTGTCTATTTAGGTCAATCCTCATAGTTCAAGAGTACTCTAAACATGAATGCTTGTGTTTCAAATTTTCGAACGAAGTGCCAAAAGAGCCTCTACTCGCCCGAAACTGCGTGAGACCAATGTTTGGTACTACAAGGAAATTACTTTTCTAATAACTCCGACCCGTGAAACCTACCGGCCCGACGTCCAAAGGTCTAAACCGGGGTAGGTTTGTAGCTTCATCTAGACGCGACGCAACCGCATCCGAAAAACATTCATACACAATGGCCGCCTAAGCGCACATGCGCGCGGCCGAAATCACTCCCGCCCACTATTTGGGACACCTGGTTTTACCATCCTACCCCCGACCCACAGTAGGTCCGAAATTTAAGAGGGGGGCAAAGTTTGTACTTTCCCCAAATTTCAAACAACCGCGTCCCATCTTCTGTTCAAAAAAGCCAAAAAACAAGCGCGTCCCAGACCAAAACATGGTTCCCCCCACCCATCCGATTCCCCATTCGTACTCCGTGGGTGCCAAAACTACCTCTCCACCAGCCGCGAAACCCCGGCGTCCTTCGTCCGCCACCCCATCCCACCCATCAACCACCGCCCTCCTCCATCACGCCGGAGCCGATACCCCGAAGTCGTCGTCCACCGCAACCTCAACCGCAACGCCCTCCATGGCTAGTAGTTGAAGCCGAGGCCGAGCCGTCCGTACCCGAGCCAGTTCAACCACGCCGTCCTGTGCCTCACCGCTGCCGCTCCAACTTGGCCACCCTCCACCGCACCGGAGCTGTTCCTACTACGTCATCCTTTGCCGCCTCGGATCCGCTTCCCCTCCGCCGACATACGGCCACGGCAACACACACTACTAGGGAAAAGGCTAGCAGCAGCGCGAGTTTTTAGGCTATCAGCAGCGCGGACAGCCGAGCTACCAATAAGGCGCTACAGCTAACTGTTACTAGTAGCGTGGGCTAAACCCGCGCTACTACTAAATGATTAGTAGTAGCGCGTGTGCACACGCGCTACTACTAAGCTAACACCCACGCTACTACTAACCTAACTACTAGTAGCGCTCACTTTTAACCCACGCTACTACTAACAATTTAGGAATTAAAAAAATAAAAGTTAGATGTGGTATTCATGAATGGTAATACGTCCATTGCAAAGCAAACCAACGTCACAGAACCATCTCAAGATTCCATTTAACATCAAACACACAACCATCATCGAAGTACCTCCCCTAGTGGTCCACCACCAACCTAAACAAATCACTTCTCTAGATGTATCTACCAAGGCTTGGAGTTCAGACGCCAATGTACCTGAATCCTCCTTCCCCAGGACGATGGCGTCGAGGACCTCCACCTCGAAGACCTCCGGTGTCAAAATCACCTGGACGTTCATCTGTTCGACGTGGCCACCGTGCTTCACAGCAAAGTTCGCCTCCAAGTGGTTGAAGAGCACAACGCCCACCGGGCCACGCTAGTCAGCGTCGATCACCCCTGCGCCCATGTCAGGAAAGTGAAAACTTGTTAGTACGCAAATTGCATCAGTTAAACTAAATAGTATATTACAATTCACAAGACCCATTAAGTTAAGATTCCTTATCATCTAGCAATTTAAAGGGGCTCATGCCGAATATATATGCTTAATTCCTCACTTCTTATTGAAACTAAATATATAGATTTGGCAAATGCATAGAAAAACATAAAGTCCAAAAGAAACACAGAAATGCATATGTGAACTAAATTACTTTGTGTGTTAGCAGATTTCTTGTTAGGTTATTCACTATATATAGTACCACATCAGGCAGGGTGATGTGTTTACTTCACGCCGCAATGTTTGGCACCAAGTTCAGTCTTGGAAGACAAATACAATACATTGCTGGGCGGGACAAGGCAAAGAAAAATACAGAAATTTGTAGTTACTAAATCATTAGCATTAATCAGTGCCTTCTGTCGCCGGGGTCATGTGTCAACTGATTTCAAGTATGTTCTTGCAAGCTACAAAGATGTTAAGAATTACTTGCAATCTGGTTTTTGCAAGCCACAAAGTTGTTCAGAATTACTACTTATCTAGTAGTACAAATGTTGAAAACAGATTATGAACTAGTCCAGACTCTACATACACGTATGTGATGAGCATTGAAGCATTCACTCTCCCAGGATGTTTAGGATCATCAACCTAGTGGATGTCATCCGGTAATAGAAGAAGTGCATCCTATATAAGGCACCCAACAAAAAGCTAAGTGACGGCTACTGTTTTCTCAGGCAGGGTGTACAAATTTAACAAAAATGAAAGTGCACTAGTCCGGTATATCCAGTTGCTAGGGCAAGTACTAAGGTCTAAGACGATATGCTACTAAATGATTGATTTTGCTGTTGCTCATGGACATAGACATGAGCAAGCACATGGCAGGGCCATGAACCTATGCAAAGCATCAATTGTTTTCAGCTCCATGGCAACATGTCCAGTGGAAATCAAGATACTACCCACTTGCACAACTGAATCTACCATGCGCATGCGGGAGGCTACAGCTTCCTCAAAAAACAAGTAAAGAAGAGCATCATGGTTTCCTCACCCAAATATATTGACCCACTCGCCATCTGCCTTCCCTTCGCTGGCCGGAGCCATCGGCTCCGTCCTGGCAGCCTCCGTCGCCAGGGTCATAGAGAATAGAATGGTCCATGGCTCTCCATGAACATCGAACATATCTCTGATAGAATTACATATGAAGAAAGCATCACTCCTGACAATTTCATCAAGAAAAGGGAAGTTAGCTAACTTATAGGGGAAACAAAACATCAAGATTCTAACTGAACAAAAGGAAACCTAGTCCAACTGCGCATTTATTTTTTTAGAACAGTAGGATGACCCGCGTCCAACGGCGCATAGGCCTAGTGGAATTTTATTCAAGGACCAGACAAGAGCATCTTTCAGTTTACTACAATATGTAATTTAAATAGAATAAAGCAAACAACTATAAAATGACAAGTGAACTATGATCCAATATTGTGCAGAATATTAAAATGAAGGTGGATTTTTTCATATTCGAGTTTTTCTTAATACTAACTTAAAAAATAAATGAATATATGCATAAGGTGGATTTTGACATGCAACCTGTGGTAGTTTCAGTTTGTGCCGGCTTCAATTGTCACTCCAAACCTCTATTTCTCTTGTGGGCAACTCAAAATTGTTTACAATCCGTTATCTGCAAAAAATAAAATGGAATGAACTGAGTTAAAATAAACACATTACATGAGTAGGCCAGACATAAACCTCTATATGCTATGCCGAATTAAGATAAAATAAACACATTGCATGAACTGAGTTAAAATGGACTGAAGTGAGTTAAATCGGCCATTTTCATTTATAAGTGATCTATATGCTATGGCAAGCAACAACTCATTACATGAACAGGCCGACAAGCCATGCCGCGCAATGATCTGTTCATCCCAGAGCGCAGAACCATTCACAGGGCAGCCATTCAACAGCAGATATATAGAGATTGATCCATCATCCAACACATTGATTCGCTACGAAATTACCACATGACAGTATGATGATATTCACATGAACACAACAACAGGCCTGTCATACACACACATACTACTTAATGATTCATTCAATAATAGTTCATGAACTAGTAATAATTCCCAATAATAGTCAGCAGCTAGAGGAAGGACACCACAAATAGGTGGAATCCCAGCGAACCTAATGATTCATTCAACTCAACTCTGCTTTGAACAAAGTTGGCCTCATTTAAATAAGAAGAATTGGAGAAGCGGACTTTCAGATCTACAGTACATACATTGGGCCAAAATTAAGGTCAAATTTACCTACAGGACGGCATGTATAATAATAGTAGTAGTAATTCACCACTGAGATAGATGAGAAGATGAATTGATATGGGATTGTGAGACTCGACAGTGACGGGTACAGTATCAAATTTGTCCTTCCTTTGCAAGAGAGGAAGAGAAATTAGATTGGGGATCAGAAGAAGGTGGGTACGGCCGGTGGATCTATTCATTGTTGTGGAGGAAGGAGGGCTTGTAGGATCTTGGGGTAGTCCTCTCCTGCCTCACCTCACCTCGCCTGCTGCCTCACGCAACAAGTCAGCAACGCTGCTGTGTGTGTGCGTCTGCGTCTGTGCAAACCAAAGCTGGCTGCACATGAGGGAGGGAAGGGAAGGCAAAAAGGAAAGGGAAAGGGAAGTAGATCGAGAGAGTACCTTGGCGGCCATGGCGTCGTCGGCCGAACGGAGCGCAAGCAGACAGACATATGGAGGTCCTGTCCAGGCGCGCGAGCTCGCGATTGGGGAGATGCGGCCAGCGCCATGGAGGTGGAGCTCCAGGTCCTAGCCGTCGGCCATGGATGTGGATCTCCAAGTCCAAGCCCTTGGCAGATCTCGGACTGAGAGCCGCCGCCTGACCTATTCTCTTCTCGTCGTCTTCTAGTGAGGGGAGGGGCGAGGGTGGCGGTGGCGGCGGTCGTGCGGAGGCCTGGCCGGCCGGCTGCATCGCTCGGGGCTGCACATACTCGTGGATTGGGAGAGGAGAGGAGGTGCAAGAAGGCCGGCGGTGGAGGGGATTTGGATCGAGGTTTGGGTGGAACTTTTTTTTTATAAACGTGGGCGGGTGGACGGTGGAGTGGTTGGTGGGGTGGGAGCAGATGCAGGTGGTAGCGTGGGGTTTATAACCCGCGCTACTACTATCGACTTAGTAGTAGCATGGGTTTATAACCCGCGCTACTACTACGACTGGTCCCGGGAGGCACGGTGGAAATCACTTAGTAGTAGAGAGGGGTAAAAACCCACGCTACTACTATCGGGTTATTAGTAGCACGGTTTCCTCAAGCTCGCTACTGCTAATTAGCAGTAGCGTTTGTTTTTAAACCGCGTTGCTGCTAAGATTCTGTGTATAAGGTTTTCCCTAGTAGTGACAGTCAACAATTTGGCCATCGGTTCATCCAAGCCTGCACCCTCCAGAACATCGGTTTCCCCGGTAAAAAGAATAAGATCGGCGTGACATGTGGAGGTGACCACGCCGGCAACCAGAAAAGGTATTCCTCTTCCCCTATTCGTGCAAATCTTATGTCTCTGCTTGCACGGTATTCATCCCACAGAAGACACTAGTTGACCGCTTCTTCTTGATACTAGATGTTCCTAGTAACTCATGATGCACAAGGTTTCTCCTCATATACTATTTCACCTTAGCTAGAGGTCCATCGTCCCCCTGAATTTCAATTTCTAGCCAGTTGATTCCCAATTAACGGAAGCATTCCCCGGTGTAATAGGCACTAGTACGCCTATTACGCCGGGGAAGCAGCGCCTTGGTGTTTATCTTAGGGGCGTGTGCGGCGTAGAACTACTGGCGCCCGATCTGGAGGTCGGCCGGGATTAAAGGGATGGCCTGGGGGCGCTGCCAAGCACGGCGGTGGTGTGAGGTCGATGGGAGGGCGGGGCGGCGGAGGCAGGGGTCTGGGCCGGTGGTTGCTGGCGGTTCAAGAAAGATCATTAACAGTGACTGGCAGGAGGTAGACGAAGGCCATCCGCCCGTTCCTTATAGATCGAACGGTTTATTAAAAAAATCGACTAACCTATTTATTTTCAGTCGACTATTATCTTAGATATGACCACATGTGGTGGTGTGCTGGAGGAGTACCTGCATTTCCTATGCTCATATATTACAAAATCATACGGAGTAGAATCTAATTTTGTTTTCCATGCAATGTTGTAGAGCTATCATATGTCTCCTGTCATTTATTTTTCAGCCACCTGCTATCTGCTACTTTTACAGTGCACTAGTTCTGCACACACTTCACCCTTAGTCTCACTATTGTGTTTTTATGCAAGGGTATTTCAGACTCTGCTGCCATGAGAGAAGCCAAAAAGAAAAGAGAGAAGTCGCTCCAGCTTCGTATGCGGGTAGGCAAGACACGTTACAGCGCTATAAAGGGTGCAGTGTCAGCAGATGGAGACGGTAAACGTAGCTCTGGAGTTGATGACCTCACTCGCAATGAAGCACCATCCCAGGTGCTTGCTTTAACTTCGCGGTATCATATGTGCTTGCATGTTCCATATGGTGTCTAGCTTGTATTCGAAAGGCCGAAGTCGGTAAGATAAGGAAAGATATTTTTTTACATGAACCACCATCCCGTGAGCACCAGAAGAAAATAGCTAGTCAGGGCACTGGCCGAGCCAGTGACAAGCCCAACAAAGATAGTTATCACCTGGAAGCCAACTAAAAAGCTGCGATGGTGGCGAAGCAGCCCGCCTCCCACCAGGCTCTCAGGTCCTAGATGATCATGCTCACCACTCCAGCCGGATGTCTAGCTTGTATTGCTTCCAATTTGGTTAAATTGCATCTACTTAGCTTACACATTATACCTTTGAATATGACATGTCTTTCTGTTTTTGGTACATACTAGTACATCTGTGTATTAACCATGTTCTTACATCAAACTAATGTTATTGTGTATCCCTCATCAATCACTTATGACGAGGCAGGCAGGCAAGGGGACTACTCCTCATTTAAAGAATGCAGCGTCAGCCTCCCGACATGATTCTCAAGAAACAGAAATGCTAGATGAACATAGTGTATGTAGCTCTGTAGTTGATTACAGCATTTCCCCTACACTAGCATCGCAGGTGCGTGCTCTAACTTGGCAGCGTGAGATGTGGTTGTATGTTGCATATGGTGTCTAGATTGTAATTCTTCCAATCTGGTTAACTGCATGTGCTAGTCTGCTTAGCTTATACATTATACCTGTTAATGTGACATGCCTTTATGTATTTAGTACATAGTACATCTGTCTATTAAGCATGTCCTTACATAAAACTATTGTTTTTTTTGTATCCCGCATCAATCAACATGACGAGACACCTTTAGTATATGCAGTGCGATATTAGTTGCATCTTTCATATGATTTATAGCATGCGCTCCTTCTAATTTGTTGAAATTCCATTTATGATGGGACGCTTTTAACTTGGCAGAGTCATATTGGTTGCATCTTTCATATGGTGTCTAGCTTGCATTGCTTCTTATTTGCTGGAATGGTTTCTGCTTAGTTTACACAAACAGTTGTGAACATGTCATGCCGTCCTGTTTTTTGTACATATTCCATCCTGGTATCATGTGTTTACCTTACATCAAAGTAGTGATTGCCAGTATCATGCACGAATGAGTTCTGAAGAGAGAATTTTATTGCTTTTTCTTGTCGGTTTTACTTGACAATTCAAAATCAATAAAGCGGAAGGAAGTTAGCAAGGCAGTGGATAAAGGTGCTCCTTCCGAACGGAGGGCCTCTACAGTTTCGAATCCTCCACACCCCAAGATGATTTCCAAGACAACACATGCATAGACAATCAACAAAGCTGTGTTTATGATGAGCACGTCTCCCCTAGTGCAGCATCACCGGTGCTCCCTCTAACTTGGCACTGTTATATGTGGTTGCATGTTATGTGTGATGTCTAGCTTGTATTGCTTCTAATTTTGTTGAATTCCATCTGCTTAGTTTACACATTATACTTGAATAAGACACGTGTTCCTGTTTCTAGAACATACAATATCTGTCTATCACACCATGTTCTTACATCAAATTACTACTGTTGTGTAACCTACAACAATCACTTATCATAAGACACGTTTGACTTCGGAGTGTGATATAGGTTACATCTCACATTCTTTTCTAGCTTGTACTACTAATTTTTTGAAATGGCACTTATGACGAGACAATTTTAACTTGGTAGAGTGATATTCGTTGCATCTTTCATATGGTGTCTAGTTTTCATTGCTTCTAATTTGTTGAAATGCCTTCTCCTTAGTTTACACATCATAAGCTATGAATATGCAATGCTGTGAATATGCAATGGCACTAATGATGAGAGACCTCTAACATGGTAGGGTGATGTTGTTTTCATCTTGCATATGATTTATTTCTTGTACTGCTTCACATTTGTTTAAACGCCATTTATGATGAGACACTGTTAACTTGGCAGAGCGATATTTGTAGCATCTTTCATATGGTGTCTACCTTCCATTGCATTGCTTCTAATTTGGTGAAATGTCTTCTTCTTAGTTTACATATCATAGTTCTGGTTATCTCTTCCGTCCTATTTTTCATACATATTGCATCCTCCTATCATGTGGTTGTCTAACATCAAAGTTCAGTTCGTCTGCATCACGCATCAATTTGTTCTGAAGAACTAAATTGTTATTCATTTTTCTTGTCGGCTTGACTTAACATGGCACAGAGAAAGAGGAAGAAATACAGAATGGTAGGGAATGAGAAGCGGATGAATCCTGCAGATTTTGCTGGTACTGATGGTGCAATAGAAGGTCAAAGTCCAGCGGAAAATTCTACAAACATGGCATCCCATGCTACACGAGTTGCAAAAAAAGTCAAACAGAAACAACTAGCTGCCACCAAACAAGCAGAGACAGCCCTAGTTCTTGCAACACCTACCACAGTACTACCAGCTGCACGACTTACTCGTGCGTCAACTGAGCTAGCAGCACGTTCCCAAGCTCCCTTGCCACCTGACACTACTTCCCAAGCACTCTTGACACAAGACGAGTTGGCAATATCAGATGAACCTTGTGAGCTTCAACAGCAAGAAGGTAGTTGCTGCACTCAAGTTACAGTTGCATGCTTCTTTATACGTAGTCTCATAGTTTGATGTACACTAACACTTCCTATGTTCGTTGTTGGACTAGCACCTAGGCGCAAGAGGAAACAAACATCAGGGATAATGCTCGATAGGTTAACTAAATCTAGAGGAGGAAGAATGGAGATCCGTTTTGAGGCAGATTTAAAAAGGCCACGTGATGCTACAGAGTCAGCCAAGTTAGTATCAGAGGCAGCGGTTGCCGTTAGGTGTCATGTACGTATCCTCCCAACATGGATTCAGTACAAGAATGACAAAGACGAAACCCAGTTCAACACCTTCATCGACCATTTATCTGTAAGTATGGTTATGTATGGAAACTAGTAATATCGTCTTGCTTTGTCCCATACATTCTAGGTTGCTGATAATGAGACTCCCATAATTTTCAACATATGAGGTTCAAGTTGGATAGCCAAGATGATGCAACCAGGCAAGCTTGCACCCATGTTTTCAAGTCTTCTCTGCGACAGTATCGGTATAACTTGAGGAAAACTCACTTTGAAGGCAAGGCTAATAGTGAACTTTCCCAAACATCTCCAGTGGAAAATATATCGGATGATGACTGGAGGGGCCTTGTTAAACACTGGTCTGATCCGAAGTATCAGGTACATTATATATATGTGATCAGATCACATGTTGAAGTCCTATTTACGCATGTGCCACACAAATATATCTTCTTGTAGGTGAACTATTCAAAGAACAAGGCCAACCGTACGAAAGTGAAATTCCAACAGACGACAGGATCTCGTAGCTATATTGCACACTGCGAGGCTCTTGTAATTAACTGCTGTTTCACTCTTTTCGCTGTACCATATTATCAGATCTATATTGACTTGTTCGAAATGCAGAGGAAAGCCCGCAAGGACCAAAAAGTACCTACACCAACTGTTGTGGAAATCTTCAAGGACTGTCACACCAGCAAGAAGAAGGGCATGACTACACCAGTCAAAGCCGTTGTTGTAAGTCCTTAATCCTCATGCCTTTTAACTACTACTTACTCTGACTTGTGCCTTGAACTGCATGGTTTGCATCCAATGTCTATTACTCTTTTCAATTTTATACACAATTGTCTTAGCGTATCGTTGCACCTTACAAGGTTTAAAAGAGGGGAGTGATGTTCCTTTGATCTTGACCCATAATCTAGTTCCGTGCTGGACTTGCCCACACAACGTTACAATTGCATGTTTGTCTGTTCTCAGTTGTTTTGTGATATGAATGATGTCATACTATGCTTACCGTATTATAAACTTCGTCTCTTTATCCTTATCCTTCAATACAATGTGAAGAAATAGACAATACATTAGCGATGGTACATGGTCATATGTTTGGAACATAGTTTTATTATGTACTTTGCAATAAAATACAACTAATATTTTACATGGGTTCACCAAAATAAGTTCTGTATATAGACCAAAGCTATTTTGTTTGGTTTTGCTGCCTCCTTAATATCTTCTGTTCTGGTACTACTAATGTAAAACCTCAACTTTTCAGCGAGCTATGGAAAAAATGGTGGAACCGCCACCTTCTGAAGGTGGCGAGGCAACTATAACCGCAATGTCAGCTCTTGATGTAGTGGGTCAGTACCTGTCCACTAACAGTGCCAAAAGCACGTTCTTGCGTAATACTGGGTTGGTTGTTAAGGCAATATCGTCCAAACTGCCTCATGATCAAGATATGCAAGCTCAAAGCAATGTTGTATCTGCGCTCCAGACACAAGTCCATTCCCTAACAGAGACCTTTTGTGAAACAAGGAGAAACATTGCTCAATGTCGTCAAGATATGCATGGTTTTGAAACCAAACTATCAGACATTTGCTATGTTGTTCAGGAGCCTAGGGGAAATGAAGGCGAGGGTTATGGTGCTCCATCGGACAATACAGCATGAAAACGTAACAGTTAGGTCAAATGAACTGAGCTTCTGAACTTCTGGTGGTGCATTTATCTGCTAGACTGTTAAGTTTTATGCCAACCTTCCTTTTGTTATATAGTTGTAATTTGTTTTGGTGTGATACAAAATTTATTCTTAACGTGCAGCCACCGGCTGAAGAGAACAACAAGCCATTTTTGTATAGTGTAGGGTGTTCCCTATATTTGTACTGGTGGCGATCTTTGATGCCGAGTGGATGTAATATGTGCAATCGCTTTAATAACCTAGCGTTAGTTTCAGCCTTATTTATTTCCTAGTCTTCTTTTTCCCTGGTTTGCTAGTGGCCGCAACTACCATGGGCCATATACGGGTCGTAGGATCCATGGGTCTCCTACGGGCCGTCGATAAATTGGCCTGTAATCGGTGGGCCTCGGGCCGTCGGATAAATGGGTCTACATGGGCCGTAATCGGGCATAATTGGTATCGTCCCAGCACGGTAACAAGCCATTAACAGGCCGTAGGACAGCAAAGGCTTAATTCTGTCACAGGCATAACGGGTCGTTAATGGGCCAAAATATAGGATGGGCTGGAAACGGTGCAACGGGTTAACAGGCCAGAAACGGGCTGACTCTTGCCATGGGCCGAATTTGGCCCATTAGGGTAACAGGCCAGTAACGGGCCGACTCTTGCCATGGGCCGAATTTGGCCCATTAGGGGTACAGGCCAGTAACGGGCCGACTCTTGCCATGGGCTGAATTTGGCCCATTAGGGGAACAGGCCAGTAATGGGCCGGAAGTAATCGAGGGCCGAAAAGGAGCCCAAGAACGTATGGGTCATCAATAGACCGAAAGCTAACACGGGCTGGAAACGGCCCATGTAAATCACGGGCCGTTAACGGGTATAAAGAAAATTACTGTTCATTATGGGCTAGAGTCACCGTGGGCCTGTAAAGGGCCGAAAGATACGAAGGCCTCATATGGGCCGAAAGACGTCGTGGGCCATACATGGGCCGAAAGTGAAATGGGCTGGTGTTATATTCGACGGCCCACATGATATTGTTGGGTCGATTTTCTTTAGGGCCTAACGGGCCGTGAGTTAACGGGCCGTAAAATAGGCTATTTGCGAAGAGACCGTTAACAGGCTTTTCATGGGCTAGCCCGTTAACTTTTGACCAAGTCAAACGGGGCGGCTTTGTAAGCTAAATGGGCCAGTGGTGGGCCGTGGCACGTGTCGACATATTATAGGCGCCTATCTAACCCACTGACGAGCTGACACGTGTTTTGTCCGGCCAATAAGAATTTTACACGTGGAAATTTCCCATTGGTCGCGGCTGTTAATGGGTTATTGGATCCAAAACTTGACCCGATAGCTTAACGGTGTTCCTTTACGGTGGATGCCACGTGTCGGTCACCCTTGACGAAAGCACTTCTGTGACGCGCAATTTATCGTCATGGAAGTGGACACTTCCGTGATGATAATTTTGATAATGTCATGGAACACTTCTACGACAGCACAGATATGACTATCTTGATTCTGTCATAAATTTATCATGGATATACATGCATGACAAAAAACACGACCTACTGTGACAAACACGTATCATCACGGAAGTGTATTTTTTTTTGTAGTGAAGCCCATCTCCTTTGGAAGCACCATCGACAAAGGCGGAGATGGTGCCTCACATAGCTCTTGCAGCCCAGGCATAATCTGCATCACTGGAGTGACGACCTTGGCGATGTGCCTACCATGAGTAGAGAAACAATCATAGGGGTCTGCTTCACCCTCGCCCTTGGAATCAACCTGGATCTCGGCCAACGGAGGCAAATCTGGTATGATTGTGAGCTTGCACAGAACCGCCTCAGCTCTCGCCAAAAAACTCTCAACTCTCATCAGGCAGTCTTGCAGCTCAGCCTGCTCCGCGAGGACAGACTGCAGCGGCACCTCTATCATGGTAGCATCCTTGGCAGGAGCAGGCACTTGGGAGGGCGACGGAGCTGCACGTCGAAGCGGCGTAGATTGGTGGCTGGTGTTCTTTGCACGACAGAAGCGAGCAGGGTGGCCGAAATGGAGGCAGCTTCTGCACCGAATTGGGTCCCTGCAAGAGTGTTCATGATGACCTTTGGAGAGGCATCGAAAACATCGATCCTTCAACCACGACGGAGAAGCCGGCCGAGCATTGAAAGCAGGCTGACGAAAGGCCTGTGAAGATGGCAAACGACGGCGCTCGATGACAAGGTGCCAGCCTTCCAACGTTTCCCCATGAGCTGTTGGGGCGCAACATATGGGATCAGCGGGCATTGTCATCCCTTTGAAACATCCAAGCCAATCCCCCCAGTCAGGACGCACGGAAGAAGCCTCCGGAATGATGCACGAGAGACTTGTCGGTGATGGATCCGCCTGATCTGGCCCCCGCAAGGATGACGGCGTTGATGTCGAGGACGGCGGCAGCTGGCTGGAGGAGACGCCGGCAAGGGAAGCGGGGGTGGAGCCCGTGCCGGCCATCCGCCCACCTATGGCCGGGTCGGCCTTGCGGGAGGCCAGCGCAGCCACAGCCAGCCTGGCGGCGGAGACGACAGGCGAGGTCGGAGCAGGGAGCCTCGCGGATGCGGAAGCTGGGAGCTTGCCTGGGGGCACCTCCATGGACACTCCACCAACCTGGCCGGGGTGGCCCAGCGATGACTGCGGCAGAGCGGGCAGGAGCTCCCGATCCGGATCGGATCGAGCAGCGGACGGGGCTGCCGGCAGAACGACGCATGACGTGCAGCCAATAGGCAGCCCGGCAGGAGGTAGTGGAAGCATGCTGGCCGGGACGGGTGGCGGCGATGAGGAGGCCGACGGAGCTGCTGGCGGTGAGGACTGGAGCGGCGGCGCGAGGTCGGGGGAGCTCATCTTGCACACCTGCTTGTCCTTGCGGGAGGGAGAGGGAGAGCAGCTCGAGCTGAGGCTGGATCCGGGCGCAGCAGAAGCGGGGGAGGTCGGAGCAAGGAGATCCGGCCGGCGGCGGCCGCCGCGTGCTCACGCGACCACGAGCGCGGACGCGAGAGCCATCCTGTTTTGGACGACGGTCTACGTGCCTACGTATAACTTGCACATAGTAATACCGCAACAAGTTGGTACTCGAAGATACTATAGGTTGGTACGTGGGTACACAACCACACTGCTCATTTATCTGTTTGGATAGCTAGTCACGGTCCATGCGCTCTAACGCACGTTTTCGATGTATCTCATTCCCATCATTTCTTGTCACTAAATCATCGACACTGCCCATCACCGTCGATCAACCCCTCCTCGCATCATAGCAAATGAAAGAGACATGCATATCAAAGTTGCTTCACCTGTTGGTCTCATATAAAAGGAGTGCGTAGTGACCTGGCCCTTTATCGTGTGACCAACACCAACAAGTAAGGACGGTTGTTTATCTCGTCAATTAATGAGTTTTGATGTTATGTTGTACTTCATGGGAAGGGGGCAAAGAACGAAAAAGAAATCTCACTATTTGTTAAGCGGACTCAACAAGGAAGACATATCATTCAAAATGTATCGGATCAGCTATGAGACACAATACGGTTTTGATTCAGCAAGATCTTCTACACATTAAGTGTCCACTGATCTTGTGGGTGTACATCGTTAGACGTAGGTGTGACCCATAATTATTGGCATAGATTCTAACTTCCAAGCAATTGTGTGCGTCAACCATTCCTCCTAGACCATGCGGCTCTGAGTTCTTCAACCTAAATTAACCAACATACATCGTTTCCTATTATACGCTAGATAAGAGGAGGGGGGTGGTCAGACTTCTGCATCTGGTTTAGTCTGTTGAACTTGCCCGTTGCCAAAGTTCATGAAAGCTCCGGCATACTATGTTGCATGGCGATAAGTGATAACATGCTTACATTCTTCTTTTAGGATATTTGACTTAACAAATTTATGAGACCCGAAAATAAAGATAAATCACCCTCGTAGATAAGTTATCTAGATTCCGGATCATTTACAATGGAGGAAAAAAATAAATTACAAGGTGTACATTCTCTCAGGTAGATGAAACAACATAGAAACCAAATTCCAAAGGACTTGTTTAGCAACGTCCTAACATCTATTAGAACATAGTACCAGATCATGCGCACACCGCCAGGTAGGAACGTCAATAGGTTCCAAGTCGCCTTGAAAAACCATTACATTTCTCCTCTTCTGAGTGTTCCACAGAATAGCAATAAGAACCGTGGATCTGACCTTGTTAAAGAGATCATTAGCCCATAGTGCTGGAAGCTCCACATCGTCATTCAAACATAGGCACTACATATTTGCCCATATCGGAAGAACAGAAGGGCAGCTGAGCAACATGTGACCAGTAGTCTCCTTTAGCAAGCAGAAGGGGCAACTGTTGGAGTCCAAATAAAAATTGTTGGACCCTCTTTTTATAGTAGATCACGCCCAGTTAATATTTCTTTGTATAAGTTGGTGAATCATCAACCCCTCAAAAAAAAGTTGGTGAATCATCATAACTTTAAGTAAACAGATAATGGATAATTATAATTGTACCCAGTCAAAGGATAACCAATAGATCTTCATAGTTTTCTTAAGTATGTCATAGCTGATAGATCTTCATAATTGTAATTACATATATCACACTGAATTCTACTCCCTCCGTTCCCAAATATTTGTCTTTCTGGACATTTCAAATGGTTACAACATATGGATATATGTGGACATATTTTTGAGTGTAGATTCACTTATTTTGCTTTGTATGTAGTCACTCCACTAGTAGAAAAAGGGGCTTTCGTTCGGGCCTGGCCAGCCCATTAGTCCCGGTTCTGCCACGAACCGGGACCAATGGATGCATTTGTCCCGGTTCATGAGCCCAGGGGGCCGGCCGGGGCCTCGTGGGCATTGGTCCCGGTTCGTCTGGGCCCATTTGTCCCGGTTCTTGGCATGAACCGGGACCAATGGGCCTCGCTCCTGACCCACAAACATAGGTCCCGGTTCTTGGCTCGAACCGGGATAGAAGGCTGAGCTTTAGTCCCGGTTCGAGCCACGAACCGGGACAAATGAGTTGCCTATATATACCCCATCGCCGGCGAGCAGAGCACTCCACAGTGCTCTATTTTTTGCTGGCCGGCGAGGGGGAAGGCATTGGGTGCTCTAGCTCACCTCCTATGCACATGAGGTGTTCGATGAAATGCCCGAGCCACGCTAGTTAAGCTTTCTCCTCTCAAAGCTCGACCTCGGAGCTCCATTTTTTCCGAGATTTGTCTAGGTTTAGCGGTCCGTCATGCCCCATCCTCGTCTTCACCGCCGTCGATCGCCTGCGCCGACCTCGTCGCCGGCACCACCGTGGTGAGCCTCTTGTTCTTATCTTCTTTCTGAAAGAAAAAAAATCTTACTTTAGATAGATACTTGTCTAATTTTCTTACTTTTGACACACATAATTATATATAATGCACGCAGATGAACCGGCAATGGATGTACGGTGACAGACACACCTCCGAGTACATTAAGGGCGTGCGTAAATTTCTCGAAGTGGCTGAGGCAAACAAGCAGAATGGTTTTATGTGTTGTCCATGCCCTAATTGTCGGAATATGAGGTCTTACTCTGACAAGAAAATCCTTCACACCCACCTTCTTTATAAGGGTTTCATGCCACACTATAATGTTTGGACGAAGTACGGAAAAATAGGGGTTATGATGGAAGACAACGAAGAAGAAGATGACGATGACAACTATGTGCCCCCTGAATACAGTGATGCTGCAAAGGGGGAAGCTGAAGATCAAGAGGAATCTGAAGATCAAGAAGAACCAGACGATGCGCCCGATGATGATCTCCGCCAGGTCATTGTTGATGCAAGGGAAAAGTGCGAAAGTGAAAAGGAGAAGCTGAAGTTCGATCGCATGTTAGAGGATCACAAAAATGGGTTGTACCCCAATTGCGAAGATGGCAACACAAAGCTCGGTACCGTACTAGAATTGCAGCAGTGGAAGGCAGAGAATGCTGTGCTTGACAAAGGATTTGAGAAGCTACTGAAAATATTGAAGAAGAAGCTTCCAAAGGATAACGAATTGCCCGACAATACATACGTAGCAAAGAAGGTCGTATGCCCTCTAGAATTGGAGGTGGAGAAGATACATGCATGCCCTAATGACTGCATCCTCTACCGCGGTGCGTACAAGGATTTGAATGCATGCCCGGTATGCGGTGCATTGCGGTATAAGATCAGACGAGATGACCCTGGTGATGTTGAGGGCGAGCCCCGCAGGAAGAGGGTTCCTGCGAAGGTGATGTGGTATGCTCCTATAAAACCACGGTTTAAACGACTGTTTAGAAACGAAGAGCATGCCAAGTTGATGCGATGGCATAGTGAGGACCGTAAGAAAGACGGGAAGTTGAGAGCACCCGCTAACGGGTCGCAGTGGAGAAAAATCGAGAGAAAGTACTGGGCTCAGTTTGCAGGTGATCCAAGGAACGTATGGTTTGGTTTAAGCGCGGGATGGCATTAATCCTTTCGAGGAACAGAGCAGCAATCACATCACCTGGCCCGTGACTCTATGTATGTATAACCTTCCTCCTTGGATGTGCATGAAGCGGAAGTTCATTATGATGCCAATTCTCATCCAAGGCCCTAAGCAACCCGGCAACGACATTGATGTGTACCTAAGGCCATTAGTTGAAGAACTTTTACAGTTGTGGAATGGAAACGGTGTACGTGCGTGGGATGAGCACAAAAAGGTGGAATTTAACCTGCATGCGTTGCTGTTTGTAACCATCAACGATTGGCCCGCTCTCAGTAACCTTTCAGGACAGACAAACAAGGGATACCACGCATGCACGCACTGTTTAGCTAACACCGAAAGTATATACCTGGACAGATGCAGGAAGAATGTGTACCTGGGCCATCGTTGATTTCTCCCGACCAACCATCAATGTCAAAAGAAAGCCAAGCATTTCAAAGGCGAGGCAGATCACGTACTTGATATGGTCTCTGATTTACACGTAATATTTGGAAAGGGTCCCGGCGGACTAGCTGTTCCGAATGACGCTAAGGGATGCGCACCCATGTGGAAGAAGAAATCTATATTTTGGGACCTACCCTACTGGAAAGAGCTAGAGGTACGCTCTTCAATCGACGTGATGCATGTGACGAAGAACCTTTGCATGAACCTGTTAGACTTCTTGGGCGTGTATGGGAAGACAAAAGATACACCTGAGGCACGGAAGGACCTGCAACATTTACACAAAAAAGACGACATGCCTCCAAAGCAGTATGAAGGTCCTGCCAGCTACGCTCTTACCAAAGAAGAGAAGAAAATCTTTTTTGAATGCCTGCTCAGTATGAAGGTCTCGACTGGCTTCTCGTCGAATATAAAGGGAATAATAAATATTCCAGAGAAAAAGTTCCAGAATCTAAAGTCCCATGATTGCCACGTGATTATGACGCAACTGCTTCCGGTTGCATTGAGGGGGCTTCTACCGGAAAACGTCCGATTAGTCATTGTGAAGCTATGTGCATTCCTCAATGTAATCTATCAGAAGGTGATCGATCCAGATATCATACCAAGGCTAAGGAGTGATGTGGCGCAATGTCTTGTCAGTTTCGAGCTGGTGTTCCCACCATCCTTCTTCAATATCATGACGCACGTCCTAGTTCATCTAGTCGACGAGATTGTCATTCTAGGCCCCGTATTTCTACACAATATGTTCCCCTTTGAGAGGTTCATGGGAGTCCTAAAGAAATATGTCCGTAACCATGCTAGGCCAGAAGGAAGCATCTCCATGGGCCATCAAATAGAGGATGTCATTGGGTTTTGTGTTGACTTTATTCCTGGCCTTAAGAAGATAAGTCTCCCTAAATCGCGGTATGATGGGAGACTGGCTAGAAAAGGCACGCTAGGAGCGGACTCAGTAATATGCAGGGATGGGCATTCTTGGTCTCAAGCATACTACACAGTTCTACAGAACTCTACCTTGGTGACCCCGTATGTCGATGAACACAAGAACAGTCTGCGCTCCAAACACCCGGAGCAGTGTGACGACTTGATTACATGTGAACACATCATGACTTTCAGCAGTTGGTTGGAAACACGTCTCAAAGGTGACAACACTGTTTGTGATGAGTTCTACTCTTTGTCCAGGGGACCATCTTCGACTCTATTGACTTACAAAGGATACGAGATAAATGGGAATACATTTTACACGATCGCCCAAGATCGAAAGAGCACCAACCAAAACAGCGGTGTCCGCTTTGATGCAGCAACCGAGAGGGGAAAGGACACATATTATGGTTACATAGTGGACATATGGGAACTTGACTACGGACATGATTTTAAGGTCCCTTTGTTTAAGTGCAAATGGGTCAATCTGTCAGGAGGCGGGGTACAGGTAGACCCACAGTACAGAATGACAACAGTGGATCTGAACAATCTTGGGTACACTGACGAACTGTTCGTCCTAGCCAATGATGTGGCACAAGTTATCTATGTGAAGGACATGTCTACAAACCGAGAAAAAGAAAAGATAAAGAAGCGAATACATCATACGATGAGCCAAAGCGCCACATAGTTCTTTCAGGAAAAAGGGACATCGTGGGAGTGGAGGGCAAGACAGACATGTCTGAAGATTATGAAAAGTTTCATGAAATTCCTCCCTTCAAAGTCAAGGCTGACCCAAGCATCCTAATAAACGATGAAGATTATACATGGTTACGGCGCAATAAGGAAAGCACACAAGCGAAAAAAAAAGTGAAGACTTTCTCTCCACAACTATTATGATGATACCATGCCAACTTTTAACCTTTTCGTAGTTCATTTGAAATGCCTGTTGTAACAGACGAGTTTCTGTATGAAATCATGATACTTCGAAACAGATTGTCCGTTTTGTACACGAAGTGCATCCAGTTTTTGCCGTAACCCTCTCTACTTTCTTGCACATGCTATGTGGGTGAAATGATGATACCATGCCAACTTTGAACCTTTTTAGAGTTCATTTGTAGTGCTTTTCAATTTCAGGGTCTTATAGCTCAAAATAATCAGTAAATGCATGAAAAATAACAAATGAAGTCAGAAAGGGTTGAAAATTGATGATGTGGCTTTGAATGGTGCATTTTGAACACAGAAAAACTATGGAGTTCAAATAAGTTCTAAAAATGAAATCCCTTTGTAACAGACGAGTTTCTGTATGAAACCCTGATACTTTGAAAGAGATTATCCGTTTTGTACACGAAGTGCATCCAGTTTTTGTCGTAACCCTCTCTACTTTCTTGCACATGCTATGTGGGTGAAATGATGATACCATGCCAACTTTCAACCTTTTTAGAGTTCATTTGTAGTGCTTTTCAGTTTCAGGGTATTATAGCTCAAACTAATCAGTAAAATAACAAATATCATAAAATAAAATAAATAAGTAATTAGAAACAGAATAAAATAAACTTTAATAAAATATATAAGATGATATATCCTTTACCATTATAAGATGATATATCACTAAATTTCAAGTTATAAGTGTTCTCCCTGAGTATGCATCGTTACTACAGTTCGTCGTGTCGAGACACCACGTGATGATCGGGTGTGATAAGCTCTACATTCACATACAACGGGTGCAAGCCAGTTTTGCACAAGCAGAATACTCTGGTTAAACTTGACGAGCCTAGCATATGCAGATATGGCCTCGGAACACTCAGACCGAAAGGTCGAGCGTGAATCATATAGTAGATATGATCAACATAGTGATGTTCACCATTGAAAACTACTCCATCTCACGTGATGATCGGACATGGTTTAGTTGATATGGATCACGTGATCACTTAGATGATTAGAGGGATGTCTATCTAAGTGGGATTCTTAAGTAATATGATTAATTGAACTTTAATTTATCATGAACTTAGTCCTGATAGTATTTGCATATCTATGTTGTAGATCAATTGCTCGCGTATAGCTTCCCCATTTATTTTTGATATGTTCGTAGAGAAAACTATGAAAGATATTAGTAGCAATGATGCGGACTAGCTTCATGTTCTGAGGATTATCCTCATTGCTGCACAGAAGAATTATGTCCTTGATGCATCGCTAGGTGACAAACCTATTGCAGGAGCAGATGCAGACGTTATGAACGTTTGGCAAGCTCGGTATGATGACTACTTGATAGTTTAGTGCGCCATGCTTTATGGCTTAGAACCGGGACTTCAAAACGTTTTGAACGCCACTGAGCATATAAGATGTTCCAAGAGTTGAAATTAGTATTTCAGACTCATGCCCGTGTCGACAGGTATGAGACCTCTGACAGTACTTTGCCTACAAGATGGAGGAGAATAGCTCAACCAGTGAGCATGTGCTCAGATTGTCTGGGTACTACAATTGCTTGAATCAAGTGGGAGTTAATCTTCCAGATAAGATAGTGATTGACAGAGTTCTCTAGTCACTATCACCAAGTTACTGGAACTTAGTGATGAACTATAATATGCAAGGGATGACATAAAACGATTCCTGAGCTCTTCGCGATGCTGAAATCGGCGAAGGTGGAAATCAAGAAAATCATCAAATGTTGATGGTTGACAAGACCACTAGTTTCAAGTAAAAGGGCAAGGGAAAGAAAGGGAACTTCAAGAAGAATGGCAAGCAAGTTGCCACTCCCATGAAGAAGCCCAAAGCTTGACCCAAGCTTGAAACTGAGTGCTTCTACTGCAAAGGAAATGGTCACTGGAAGCGGAACTGCCCTAAATACTTGTCGGATAAGAAGGATGGCAAAGTGAACAAAAGTATATGTGATATACATGTTATTGATGTGTACTTTACTAGTGTTCATAGTAGCTCCTGGGTATTTGATACTGGTTCAGTTGCTATGATTAGTAACTTGAAACAGGAGTTACAAAATGAACAAAGACTAGTTGAGGCCAAGGTGA
Source organism: Triticum urartu (assembly GCF_056163025.1). NCBI lineage: Eukaryota > Viridiplantae > Streptophyta > Magnoliopsida > Poales > Poaceae > Triticum > Triticum urartu. The sequence goes on along the minus strand of NC_141873.1, from coordinate 503,469,318 downwards.
CGATGTGTGTTGGAAGTGATTCCAAGGTTAATAAGATCACCATCACACACTCCCTTTACCTTCGGGATTAGTGTTGAACCTAAGATAAATGTTATTTGGTGTTTGCCTTGAGCATAATATGATTGGATCATGTTTATTGCAATACGGTTATTCATTTAAGTCAAAGAATAATTGTTATTCTGTTTATATGAATAATACCTTCTGAGGTCATACAACCAAAGGTGAATGGTTTACAGAATCTCGATCATAGTGATACACATCTACCATTCTTAAGAAGTTGTTCCCCACTTCTTCCTATTTTCTCATCATGCACACTGTCCACGTCAGCAGGTTGCCACGTCATTATTCAGTTTCCAAAATCATCCCTAAGGTCACAGCGCTGCATGCAAGTGTCATCTCTCTAGGCATGCTCGATAAACATCAATCAATATGTGCATGACTCCTCGTGTTAAATTCCTGGAAAATACTATGTGCGTCTCCTTAATTATCTTTTGGCATTAATTCAAGGAGGCAGGCAGCCAGACCAACGCATGCGGTAGTTGCATGCGTGGGAACATGGGTGGGTGATTGATCCAATTAATGGCAGCACTGATTCCGTTTCAGCACGAATGATTCGTTCCCTCAAAAAAATCCCACTGGTTTTTCTCATCTTCTCTCTCCATATATACCGCGCTGCCGCTGAAGATGCCTTCACGCATTGTCGCCATCGAAGAACCACTCACTACTGCTGGCTCCAGGCCTCATGATCGTTTCCTTTCTCTCTACCGCTCACGGAGCCCTGCAATCCCCGCCGTCGCAGGTTATGATGGCCCAAGACTAACTCTCAGGCGTCGACAAGTTGAGGTGTACATGACGCTACCGTTCTCCTCCAAAATCATTTGCGCGAGAGGTGGGTGCTCTCCTTCCTCTCAATTTTCTCATATATGTACGTAGTTTTTGAGTTAGCTTGGTTTGAGGCTCTGATTTGTGTGTGGTTTTCATAGTAGGAATATCTTTTCCATCCCCAGCGACGTCATCTATGGCAACAAGTCCGGTCAGTCTCTCTCCCCCAAACTCATTTCTAACTCAACTACTGCTGGCACATATATCGAGATGCGATGGATCATTAACGTTTCTCTAATCCGATTTTTTTTATTGGAGGCACTAGATGGTGAAAATTTCTTCTTCCTTTTGTGTTCTTTAGGGTTGTGGAAAGAACAAACAGATGAAGCTATCATGTATTGTTCCCCAACAACTGCATCTCTCTGTCTCCCTCCCTTTCACACATGTTAATTTAGTACAAATTCGGTAATTTTATTGCTCTTTTCTGGTTGTTTTTTAGAATCGCAACATATGGCATATTGGGGTTCATTTCAGGTAATTTGTTCCCTATGAGTAGTATTCCATTGTGAATTTTTTGGTATCTTTCTATTATCTGAGTGATACAATTGTGTGATTGACATTGTTTTTCTTCCCAATACTGCAGGGTTCTACTGTTGTCACAACAATCTGTTGGGGAACGTAGTAATTTCAAAAAAAATTCCTACGCACACGCAAGATCATGGTGATGCATAGCAACGAGTGGGGAGAGTGTGATCTACGTACCCTTGTAGACCGACAGCGGAAGCGTTAGCACAACGCGGTTGATGTAGTCGTACGTCTTCACGGCCCGACCGATCAAGCACCGAAACTACGGCACCTCCGAGTTCTAGCACACGTTCAGCTCGATGACGATCCCCGGACTCTGATCCAGCAAAGTGTCGGGGAAGAGTTCCGTCAGCACGACGGTGTGGTGACGATCTTGATGTACTACCATCGCAGGGCTTCGCCTAAGCACCGCTACAATATTATCGAGGATTATGATGGAAGGGGGCACCGCACATGGCTAAGAATATGATCACGTGGATCAACTTGTGTGTCTATGGGGTGCCCCCGGCCCTCTCTATGGCGCGCCCTAGGGGAGTCCTACTCCCACCGGGAGTAGGATTCCCCCTTTCCTAGTCCAACTAGGAGTCCTTCCATGTAGTAGGAGTAGGAGACAAGGAAGGGGAAGAGGGAAGAGAAGGAAGGAGGGGGCGCAGCCCCTCCCCCTAGTCCAATTCGGACTAGGCCTTGGGGGGCGCGCGGCCTGCCTCTCCCTCTCCCCTAAAGCCCAATAAGGCCCATATACTTCTTCTCCCGTATTCCCGTAACTCCCCGGTACTCCGAAAAATACCCGGACCACTCGGAACCTTTCCGATGTACGAATATAGTCGTCCAATATATCGATCTTTACGTCTTGACCATTTCGAGACTCCTCGTCATGTCCCTGATCTCATACGGGACTCCGAACTCCTTCGGTACATCAAAACTCATAAACTCATAATATAACTGTCATCGAAACCTTAAGCATGCGGACCCTACGGGTTCGAGAACAATGTAGACATGACCGAGACATGTCTCCGGTCAATGACCAATAGCAGAACCTGGATGCTCATATTGGCTCCCACATATTCTACGAAGATCTTTATTGGTCAGACCGCATAACAACATACGTTGTTCCCTTTGTCATTGGTATGTTACTTGCCCGAGATTCGATCGTCGGTATCTTAATACCTAGTTCAATCTCGTTACCGCCAAGTCTCTTTACTCGTTTCGTAATACATCATCTCGCAACTAACTCATTAGTTGCAATGCTTGCAAGGCTTATGTGATGTGCATTACCGAGAGGGCCCAGAGATACCTCTCCGACAATCGGAGTGACAAATCCTAATCTCGAAATACGCCAACCCAACATGTACCTTTGGAGACACCTGTAGAGCTCCTTTATAATCACCCAGTTACGTTGTGACGTTTGGTAGCACACAAAGTGTTCCTCCGGCAAACGGGAGTTGCATAATCTCATAGTCATAGGAACATGTATAAGTCATGAAGAAAGCAATAGCAGCATACTAAACGATCGGGTGCTAAGCTAATGAAATGGGTCATGTCAATCACATCATTCTCCTAATGATGTGATCCCGTTAATCAAATGACAACACATGTCTATGGTTAGGAAACATAACCATCTTCGATCAACGAGCTATTCAAGTAGAGGCATACTAGTGATGTTTAGTTTGTCTATGTATTCATACAAGTATTATGTTTCCGGTTAATACAATTCTAGCATGAATAATAAACATTTATCATGATATAAGGAAATAAATAATAACTTTATTATTGCCTCTAGGGCATATTTCCTTCACAATCATCTACCTACATAAATGAAAAATAAATATGAAGCGGCTCTTATGAACATACTTGTATTCTCTCTCAAATTTACGATAACTATTCCTATAGATTTACTATACATGATTTTTTTATAGATAGAATATCAGTATTTGATTGTTATGCTTCTAATAACAATCAAACCACAAAGGTTCTTCTCGTAGAGAGATCAGGTATGGGCTGTTCTCATTGTCCTTCAATTTAATTGCTCTTTGTTTATCTCACAAAAAAAATTGCTCATCGTTTGCTGGTAGTGTGTTAAATAATACTCTATGTAGTAAAATGGAGTGCACATGTTTCTATTAAGTAACGATGACATTTTGTATAGTTGGTTATCTTTCTCTCAATAAGTGGATCAAGGTGGAGAAGGCAAGATGATTACTATTCGAGCAAATTAGTATGAAGTATATCTTTTTCTTGCTCCAATGCACTTCCAATAGACAACCAAATGATATTATCTTGAAATATTATGAGAAAAATCTCATTACAATATATGTTACTTTTAATTTTGGTGATGCATTCTTCTAATTTTGTAAATATGGAGAAAGTCTACCATATATTAATTTGCATGACTTTTTATACCATTCAAAGCTTCATAGACATGTATTTATGTTATTTGTTTCCATTAATCTTCTCACTCTATAAATCCTCCTATACACTGCTACAAATTCCCGCAGCAACGCGCGGGGTATCATCTAGTATTCATAATATTGATGTCAAAAGATGCAAAGTTGATAATGATAGTGCAACATATTTGTGGCACTGCTGTTTAGGTCATATTGGTGTAAAGCGCATGAAGAACCTCCATGCTGATGGGCTTTTGGAATCACTTGATTATGAATCACTTGATGCTTGCGAACCATGCCTCATGGGCAAGATGACTAAGACTCCGTTCTCTGAAACAATGGAGCGAGCAACTGACTTATTAGAAATAATACATACTGATGTATGCGATCCGATGAGTGTTGAGGCTTGCGGCGGGTATCGTTATTTTCTAACCTTCATAGATGATTTGAGCAGATATGGTATATCTACTTAATGAAACACAAGTCTGAAACGCTAGAAAAGTTCAAAGAATTTCAAAGTGAAGTAGAGAATCATCGTAACAATAAAATAAAGTTTCTACGATCTGATCGCGGAGGCGAATATTTGAGTTACGAGTTTGTCCTTCAATTAAAACAATGTGGAATAGTTTCACAAAATCATGCCACCTGGAACACCATAGCATAATGATGTGCCCGAACATCGTAACCGTACTTTATTAGATATGGTGCGATTTATGATGTCTCTTACCGATTCACCATTATCATTTTGGGGTTAAGCATTAGAGACAGTTGCATTCATGTTAAATAGGGCACCATCTAAATCCGTTGAGACGACACCATATGAACTGTGGTTTAGCAAGAAACCTAAGCTTTTGTTTCTTTAAGTTTGGGGTTGCGATGCTTATGTGAAAAAGTTTCAACCTGATAAGCTCAAACCTAAATCGAAGAAGTGCGTCTTCATAGGATACCCAAAAGAAACTGTTGGGTACACCTTCTATCACAGATCCGAAGGCAAGATCTTTGTTGCTAAGAGTGGATCCTTTCTAAAGAAGGAGTTTCTCTCGAAAGAAGTGAGTGGGAGGAAAGTAGAACTTGATGAGCTAATTGTACCTTCTCTCGAATTGCAAAGTAGCTCATCACTGAATCAGTTCCAATGATGCCTACACTAATTAGTGAGGAAGTTAATGATGATGATCATGAAACTTCAGATCAAGTTACTACCGAACATCGTAGGTCAACTAGAGTAAGATCCGTACCAGAGTGGTACGGTAATCTTGTTCTGGAGGTCATGTTACTTGACCATGACGAACCTACGAACTATGAGGAAGCAATGAAGAGCCCAAATTCTGCGAAATGGCTTAAGGCCATGAAATCTGAGATGGGATCCATGTATGAGAACAAAGTATGGACTTTTATTGACTTGCCTGATGATCGGTGAGTCATTCAGAATAAATTGATCTTCAAGAGGAAGACGGACACTGATAGTAGTGTTACTATCTACAAAGCTCGAATTGTCGCAAAAGGTTTTCGACAAGTTCAAGGTGTTGACTACGATGAGATTTTCTCACTCGTATCGATGCTGAAAAGTCTGTCCAAGTCATGTTAGCAGTTGCCGCATTTTATGAAATCTGACAAATGGATATCAAAACTATATTCCTTAATGGATTTATTAAAGAAGAGTTGTATATGATGCAACCAGAAGGTTTTGTCAATCCTAAAGATGCTAACAAAGTGTGCAAGCTCCAGCAATCCATCTATGGACTGGTCCAAGCATCTCGGAGTTGGAATATACGCTTTGATAAGTTGAACAAAGCATATAGTTTTATACAGACTTGTGGTGGAGCCTGTATTTACAAGAAAGTGAGTGGGAGCACTACAGCCTTTCTGATAAGTATATGTGAATGACATATTGTTGATCAAAAATGATGTAGAATTTTCTAGAAAGCATAAAGGAGTGTTTGAAAGGAGTTTTTCAAAAGAAAGACCTCAGTGAAGCTGCTTACACATTGAGCATCAAGATCTATAGAGATAGATCAAGACGCTTGATAAGATTTTTCAATGAGTACATACCTTGACAAGATTTCGAAGTAGTTCAAAATGAAACATTCAAAGAAGGAGTTCTTGCCTGTGTTGCAAGGTGTGAAGTTGAGTAAAGACTCAAAACCCGACCACGGCAGAAAATAGAAAGAGAAAGAAAAAGTCATTCCCTATGCCTCAGTCGTAGGTTCTATAAAGTATGCTATGTTGTATACCAATCCTATTGTATACCTTAGCATGTTTTTGGCAAGGGAGTACAATAGTGATCTAGCAGTAGATCACTGGACAGCGGTCAACATTATCCTTAGAGGACTAAGGAAATATTTCTCAGTTATGGAGGTGATAAAAGAGTTCGCCGTAAAGAGTTACGTCGATGCAAGATTTTGACACCGATCTAGATGACTCTAATCTTGATCTAGATACATATTGAAAGTGGGAGCAATTAGCTAGAGTAGCTCTGTGCAGAGTATTGTAGACATAGAAATTTGCTAAATACATACGGATCTGAATGTTGCAGACCCGTAGACTAAACTTCTCTCACAAGCAAAACATGATCACTCTTTGGGTGTTAATCACATAGCGATGTGAACTAGATTATTGACTCTAGTAAACCCTTTGGGTATTAGTCACATGAAGATGTGAACTAATCACATAAAGATATGAACTATTGGTGTGAAATCACATGATGATGTGAACTAGATTATTGACTCTAGTGCAAGTGGGAGACTGAAGGAAATATGCCCTAGAGGCAATAATAAAGTGGTTATTTATATTTCCTTATATCATGATAAATGTTTATTATTCATGCTAGAATTGTATTAACCAAAAACTTAGTACATGTGTGAATACATAGACAAACAGAGTGTCACTAGTATGCCTCTACTTGACTAGCTCGTTAATCAAAGATGGTTAAGTTTCCTAGCCATGGACAAAGAGTTGTCATTTGATGAACGGGATCACATCATTGGAGAATGATGTGATTGGCTTGACCCATCCGTTAGCTTAGCACGATGATCGTTTAGTTTACTGCTATTGCTTTCTCCATAACTTATACATGTTCCTATGACTATGAGATTATGCAACTCCCGAATACCGGAGGAACACTTAGAGTGCTATCAAACATCACAACGTAACTGGGTGACTATAAAGATGCTCTATAGGTGTCTCTGGTGTTTGTTGAGTTGGCATAGATCGAGATTAGGATTTGTCACTCCGCGTATCAGAGAGGTATCTCTGGGCCCTCTCGGTAATGCACATCACTATAAGCCTTGCAAGCAATGTAACTAATGAGTTAGTTACGGGATGTTGCATTACGAAACGAGTAAAGAGACTTGCCGGTAACAAGATTGAACAAGGTATGATGATACCGACGTTCGAATCTCGGGCAAGTAACATACCGATGACAAAGGGAACAACGTATGTTGTTATCCGGTTTGACCGATAAAGATCTTCGTAGAATATGTAGGAACCTATATGAGCATCCAGGTTCCGCTATTGGTTATTGACTGGAGATGAGTCTTAGTCATGTCTACATAGTTCTCGAACCTGTAGGGTCCGCACGCTTAATGTTCGATGACGATCGGTATTATGAGTTTATGTGTTTTGATGTACCGAAGGTAGTTCGTAGTCCCGGATGTGATCACAGACATGACGAGGAGTCTCGAAATGGTCCGTACATAAAGATTGATATATTGGAAGGTTATATTCGAACACCGGAAGGGTTCCGAAGTGTATCGGGTATTTTTCGGAGTACCGGGAGGTTATCGGAACCCCGGGGAGTCTATGGGCCTTATTGGGCCCTAGTGGAGAAAGAGGGCAGCAAGGAAGGTATGGGGCGCGCCCCCCTTGGCCCAAACCGAATTGGTTTAGGGTTTGGGGGTGGCCCCCTCTTTCCTTCTCCCCTCCTCCTCTTTCCTCCTTCTCCTAGTAGGAATAGGAAGGGAGGGCAAATCTACTTGGAGTAGGATTGGCCCCCTTGGCGCGCGCCTCCTCCTAGGCCGGCCTCTTCCTCCCTCCCTCCTTTATATACGTGGGGAGGGGGCACCCCATAGACACACAAGTTGATTGTTTATCCGTGTGTGGTGCCCCCCTCCACAGATTTCCACCTCGGTCATATCGTTGTAGTGCTTAGGCGACGCCCTGCGTCGGTAACTTCATCATCACCGTCATCACGTTGACGTGCTGACGAAGCTCTCCCTCGACACTCAGCTGGATCTAGAATTCGTGGGACGTCACCGAGCAGAACATGTGCGGATCGCGGAGGTGCCGTACCTTCAGTGCTAGGATCGGTCGGATCGTGAAGACGTACGACTACATCAACCGCGTTGTCATAACGCTTCCGCTTTTGGTCTATGAGGATACGTGGACTCACTCTCCCCGCTCGTTGCTATACTTCTCCTAGATAGATCTTGCGTGATCATAGATTTTTTTTTTCAAATACTACGTTTCCCAACAATAAAACCATACTTTTGTTGTCCTCGAGAATCTAAACCAAAGAAAACCGAAAATCACTCATGCGATTTAGTAAAACTCATATTCATCCAGCACTGCGTACCAGGACCATTAACGTTATTGTTACCCACTGAGGAGGCAGAGGTTTATGAAGCTGGAAATTCAAAAACGCTACAGAAACATGTGGCCAACATGCTTTGTCTTTTTGAAGCTAAACTTGCGCAAGGAAGCGGATCATTGTGGCGGCACGTGTCACGGTTTGCTTCTGCCGCCAGCTTCACATGCTCTGTAACCCAGCCTGGGGCAGGACGGTTGCTCCTTCTTGCCTCAGAAGTCACGACGCATCCCACAGAGAGGCCTCAAAGTCACCTGCGTCCATCACTGTCGGTAGGAGGCTGCCGATGTCGCCTTTGGCGACGAAGCCACCGGCTTGCATGACATCATCAATGGAGATGACAGCTTCCATGTTCATGTCTATAACTTTCTGAGTTCTAAGTTGTCACCACTCGGTGAAGTTGGATTTTTGGTGTCAGAATCTGCAGTGTGCTTCAGGACCCCCTGATAATTTGTCAAGGCATCTGGTTTAGCTGGTGGAGCTAGTTGCCCACTTCCCAAGTTCTTCCTATCCATGCCTGCAATGATACGCTACTACTCCCTCTGTCCCATAATGTAAGACGTTTTTTTACACTAGTGTAGTATCAAAAACTTCTTACATCATGGGGCAGAGGGAGTAGAGTCAAATTAACGTCCATGCCAAGACACCACATATCATGGTCCAATTCTTTACCCTTGTAAGGGTATTTATTATACAAGATGCAAATAAAGTACCCTCCTGGGCACGCTATCGATATTCTTGATTATATGCAACACAGGAAAGTGCAAGCAAAATTGCTGCAGAGTTCATGAATTGATTATAATTGTCATCCATGGCACACAGCATCATCGTTAAGCACCATATCATTCATTGGCTTCAAGTTGCCTCAACCAGGAGCCGTTGCACGAGTTGGCGGAAAAATGAGACGCGGATTCGAGAGCTCGTTCCACACAGAAAATCTCTAATTTTTTCGAGGCAATCCAATCCCCCTGTTCGCTTTGTCAGTTAACCTCTTCTCCTTTTTCTAGTGCTCTCGTGGGTTGGATGACCATGTGTTCCGCAAAAGAGGAGGAGGAGGGGGGGGGGGGGGGCGGCATCCTAGTCAATGCTTCATGCACCAAGAAGCGAAACCAGCACTCCTTGGCCGGCCCATTAAGAAACCATCACTCGATCCACCTATCTGCTCGCTTGTGCATAGCGTGGTTGACTGTTGAAAAACAATTCATAAATTTGAAAAAAGTTAAATTTTCAAAAGAGTTCGAAATTATGGAAAAAAGTTCATACAATAAAAAATAGCTCGTGATTATAAAATTTTCCAAAAAATTGAAAATAAATTGGTAATTTTTTTACAAAATATTTGCAACATTTGAAACAATCACGAATTTCGGGAAAGAATCAACAAAAGAAAAAGAAAAAAACAAAACGAATAGGAAAAATAAAAAAAACTGTAAAAACAGGATAAAGTCCCGGTCCAGAAAAACCAGAAATGAAAAGAAAATAACGCATCCCAAAACCGGCTTGTAAGCTCCCAGAACTTTCTATAACTGGGACGCATTAAGAAGGGCCGGCACATTATGCTAGCGAGGGATTTGGGCGTGGGCGCTAGTTACCAAATAAGCATGTAACTGGGGCAAATCCTATTTGGCGCTTCAGGCACCCGCTGATGTGCATTTTGCAAACGGGGTCTGGAGCGCTTCAAGCTGGGTCAGCTCATTTATTTATATTTTCAATTTATATTTTTGGTTTTTTTCCTTAAATTTCGTGAACTTTTTTCAAAATCAGTGAAGATTTTATAAAAAACAATGAAAATTTTCAACTTTGTAAAGTGTTCACAGAATTGATGAACTTTTTCAGAATCGGTGATTTTTGCAGAAAGTACCGCAAAATATAATAATTATTTTTCAAATATGATGGACTTTTTCAATTTTAATTATCTTTTTTCAAAGATGATGATTTTTTTTGAAAATCGGTGAACTTTTTTTAATTTCGATGGATACTTTTTTCCATATCGATAAACTTTTTTCAACATTGTTGAACATTTTTCAAAATTGATGAAATTTTGTTCTTCAAATGCGATGATTTTTTTTAAGTTGCTGAACCTTTTCAAAGTTGATGAAATTTTCCAGGTTCACATATTGTTTTCAAAATCCGTGAACTTTATGGAATTCATGAAATATTTTCGTTTTTTTTGCGTTTTCCAGCCAACCAGCACCAGCGTGTGGTCGCCAGGGAGTTTCCGAAATCACTAATTGATGCGTACTCCTTCCAAAGATCACTTCCATCTCCTCAAGTTGCGACAAGTGGCGCGTTGTCGCAACATGGGAGTTTTCTCTTTCTTCGTACATCCATTTATTCAAAACATCTATCTCTTAAACTGTGTGTCCAAATCTCGAACCTTTTTCACCATTGAATTCCTCGCATCGAGATTTTTGAACTAAATCCCATGTTCATTGGTTTTGATAGACTTATTTTCTTGAAAAAACCAGACGGAAAAACCATCCCTCTCACGTAAGAAAAAACATGTTTTTTTGTTTCTGAGAAGCACGGTCGTGTCTCTCAGCTCTTGCGAAAGAAAAAAAAACTCATTTTTTCCATTTTCGAGAGGCGCGGCCATGCCTCTCGCAGAAACAAAACCGTGCCTCTCACAGAAGTAAAAAGAAAACATGTTTTTTCCGTTTCCATGAGGCACGGCCGTGCCTCTCAATGGGGGGGGGGGGAGGAAAATAAAACACGTTTTTTTGCACAAAAATGAAAAATCAAAAAATCGACCAATAGCTAAGAAAGACCGGTCAAAAACCGAAAAGCTATCTAAAAAGCTGAAAATGCGTGCGAAAATTTTAAAAAAAATACTAAATTCGGAGGAAGCGTCCAGAGCACGACATGTGGCGGCGGCGCGCTCTCAGCCCACTCCAAATGACCCTTGGGGAGACTCCGAACGAGCACTTCCCAATTAATTGCTCTCGGGAGTTTCCCTGGCGCGTGAAGTGCCGAATAGGAGCTCCCTGTAACTGGTGCCTTAACCTTAAGCGCCAAAATAGGGATTGTCGAGAAGGGGTATTGTGGCCAAATGGCCTCTTTTTGAGCCGAGTGTGCTAGTTAGGCTTTTCTTTATTTCTATTGGGCCAACATTACATACTGCTAGTTCTTTTTAGATTTTCTTATATAAATGCTAAACACTAATCCTTTCGAGTAAATCTCCTTCAATGGCGCTAGTCTGCTGGGCGCCCAGGCAATGGCATTGACATAACCCCCTTTGTCAGCTGGTCTCCTTTACGAGCCAGCTCTATTCGCATTGGTCTTTCAAGCATGTATGAGGGCTCCAGTGTCTCGCTTTTCTTACTTTCTAAGCTTTGTTGTTGTCTCAGGGTACCCATGTATCTTGCCGGAGCTCTTTCTTTGCTTTGCCCTTCTATGTTGTATTGTATCATTGGTTGTAAGGGCTTCATTAACTTAAAGCCGGACACCAGCCTCTTTTCTAAAGAAGATCCCTTTCAGTGAAAGTAAATAAAAGATGTGGTTGATAGTGCAACAAAAGAAAGAAGGATATACCAAGTACGAGGCTAGCACACATGTATTTTCTTATATGGCGAGTGATACGCGCCGGCGCACCGGCCCAAATTTGGGCCGGTTGCTGCGCTACCATAGGATACGCCACTTTTTAACCATAGGTTCCTTCGTTCATCTCACAGGAAAAGCAAAAAAAGAAAAAAAAAATGAAAGAGGATAGAGCCCAGCGCAACCACTCGTCTTCATCCGCGCTCGTTGGCCTCCCGCATGGCCGCGCAGCAAACGCTCCTCGGCCGCCCTGTGGCCGTGCTTGTCGTCGGTTGCTCGTGTCGGCGCGCCGCAACAAGCCGCCGTCGTCACGCGCGACGTCTCCGCCGTTGTGCCCGAGCGCCCCGTGGTTCCAATAGGAGGGCACACCATTGCATCTCCGCCCCCGGTCGTCGTTGCAGCTCCGCCACCACTGCCGTCCACCATCCCAGCAAAATCGACTCCATGATCACGACGTTCTATCTCGCCATCGCTGCTTGTAGCTCTTGTCGTTGACGGTTGTAGCATCCGTCGATGAAGGTTGTAGCATCGCCGGTGACCGCTTCCAGCAAAGGATGCTGGGGGTCGTAGCTTCACGCCCAGGCGGTTGTAGCATCGACGTGTGCCGCTCGCAGCTCCTCGCACTGCCGGTTCCAGCATCGCTGGCAGGCGGTTGTAGCTTCCAACAAAATCCGACGACGGATGCAGTAAAACTTCGTCACTGCCATTGCGATTGCAGCTTCACCATAAAATCATTGTATCAAAAAATCTCGCCCGTCGTAGCAAAATCTGGCAATGGATGTAGCAAAATTTCGTCACCACCGTCGCTGTTGTAGCTTCGCTATGAAATCCTTGTAGCAAATTTTTTTGTCAATAGTAGCAACATTGGACACGGTTGTAGCAAAAATCATAATGACACGCACCCCACTCTCCGCCGACCCCGCCGGTTGAAACATCTCCGGCCGGCTGCTCCCCGGCCGCCGGGCCTCGTCGTCTTCCTTGCACTAAGGTGCTTCCCCCTTGTAGCGTGGGCAGGGAAGGGGTTAACCAGCTACAGAGCTCCAACGCCTGACCCAGGCTCGCAGTGTCTCCCGGTCGGAGCAGCAGCAGATGGCTGCGCCGTCAGCGGAGACATGGACGAGCTCGTCGTGCGGTGTTGAGAAATTTAATGGAGGAGAAGAGAAAAGAGATAGACTGAGAGGAGGATGAGTGGAGGACGGATCCGCCGTGTAAAGAGATAAGTGATGGGCGTTTCCTTCAGGCCCCACCTAGGCACGTCCTCAGTTTTTTATGTGTGAAGTGCGAGTAAGTGCCAGCGCGACCGGCGCAAAATTAAGCCGGCGCGCCGGTGTTAAACGTTTCCCTTCTTATATTCATATTTACTACTCAAGGGGAGCTAGCGGTCGTCACAAACATCATGTGCTGCTATCCCTCTCTTGTTAAACCTGTGCCGACATGTGGGCCTGCTCTACCGTTCCTCATGCATAATTTATCAACCTTTTTCCGGCATCTTGCCAACCACTTGAGCAATAGTAGTTATAAGTTATACTTTTTACTATCATTTACATATAAAAAGTCAAAATAGCACCTTGAATATTGTATCCATACCTAAAACTCAATGTTCTATGCAATGAAGACAATAATTGTCATACATATTCCCTCTTGTTGGTTTTGCATCATTAGAGTATAATATAGAAATTAGCTTTACCAACTCCTTTTAATCTTTAATATGGGGACTTATTTGATTCACATCCTACTGTAAAAGCATTGTTTTATATGTTACCACACAAAACTTGCTTTCATGTTGCTGGAAGCATGAAAGAGACTGAGACTTGGTTAGATGGAGTAGAATAGAGGCCTAGGAGAAGACATTGTCTCTTCTCAATGCACTGCTAGGAAAAGGCTGCCTCAAATTACCGCATGCTCCAATAAAAAACCGCCACAATTATTTTGAAAAAGTTCCAGTGGCGAGTAGAAATTAGCGTCCGCCACTGCACGTCCTGTAGCAGTGGCTAGCAAAGTATAAAACTCACCACTTATAAACTCTTCCAAATTTGCTTGTAGGCTAAAAACAACAGTGGTGGGCGCGCCGGTTGGGACCGCCACTGGAACATCACAAACCAGTGGCAGACATAGTATTTGTCCGCCACTACAGTATTTCGGCAACCCGTGGATTTTTTTTAAGTTTACAAATGTTTGCAGTGGCGGGTGTTACAAGCCGCCCGCCAAACATGTCTAATGTCCAAAAAATCCTTAAAAAATTATAGTTCCTAAACCAAGAATGTTCTAAAATTTGACATGGGACTTCTAATAGTGTGTGTTAGTCATATAAAAAGTTTGAATTTGAAATTAGTTAGAAAAATGAAGTCTGGTGTGGCAGGCACCGGTTTCCATTCAAAAGTCTTATACTTCGTCGGGAGTTTTCAATTTGTACATGAGGTGCATCATGTTTTTGCCATAACACTCTCTAATTTTTACCTCACCCTACATGGGCGAGATGGAGACACCATGCAATGTTTCATCCCTTTCGGAACTCGTTTGCACACAATTTCTTACCGAAAAGTGTTTTCCCCTTTTAGTGGTTAGAAAATCAGGTAATGCTTCGGAAATAGCAAACGAACTCAAATAGTTCTCAAATTCGAGCATGGGACTTCCAATGGTGTGTGTAAGTTATATAAAAAGTTTGAATTTGAAATGAGTTCGAAAAATGGAGTTGTGTGCGGCGGTTTTCATTCGACAGTCTGATACTTCATCGGAGAGTGTTCAGTCACGAGGTGCATCAAGTTTTTGCCGTAACGCTCTTAAATTTTTAACACACCCCAACTGGGTGAGATAAAGACACCATGATAAGTTGCATCCCTTCTGAAACTCGTTTGCATGTTATTTCTTACCGAAGAGTGTTTTGGCCATTTAAATGGCCAGAAAATTGGGCAATGCTTCGAAAATGGCAAATGGACTCAAATAGTTCTAAATTTGGGCATGGGAATTCCAATGGTGTGTGTTAGTCATATAAACAGTTTGAATTGAGATGACTTGGAAAAATGGAGTTGTGGATGGCAGTCGGCGGTTTCTGTTCAAAAGTCTCATACTTCATCGGGGAGTTTTCAGTTTTTACACAAGGTGCAACATGTTTTTGTTGTAACACTCTCAAAGTTTTACCACACCCTACATGAATGAGATGAAGGCACTATGCAAAGCTTCATCTCTCTCGGAACTCGTTTGCATGCTATTTCTTACCGAAGAGCATTTTCCCCTTTTAGTGGCCGAAAAATCAGGTAATGCTTCGGAAAAAATATTCACTTTGCCCAATGTCAAGAGGCTGCTAGGAAAGATGTGGAGAGAGCCTTTCTGTGTGCTTCAGATGTGCTTTGCAATTGTTTTTTCGTGGCCCTGCCGAGTACTGGAGCCCCAAGGTTCTATGGCAAATCATGACTTGTTGCATCATATTGCATAGAGGGATATGCCTGAGAACAATCGTTACATCACCAGCGGGACTTTAGTTGAGCCAGAGTATGATACAAATAGGATCCTAACATTCCTCGAAGAGCAATGCAGGACCGAGAACCGCTAAGTTCATGCTCAGCTCCAAGATGATCTTATTGAGCATCACTGGCAACGTCATAGCGCTTCCTAGTTGTTCTATCACAAGTTATTTGCTATATTTGGATCATTTGTGTGTTTAAATTTGAATAATTCGGTTTGTAAATTTCGAATTCAGTTTGTAAACTATATTCGTGATTTGCTTGAACTTCATACTTATGTTTAGTTTCTATATGTGTGCTAATATGTAGTTCGAATGTACACTAGAATTGCATAAGTTTAGGAAAAAACAAAAAAAAATACTTCATTATATACATGAGATCAGCTAGGTCCGGTCAAATCTTAATGGAGTAAAAATACTCCACAAAGGGTTATTCCGCCGGATCCTCATTTATTTTTAGGGGATCGGTTAGAGTTGCCCTAAGAGAAGGCATTAGCAAATAATTAAAATAGCACGAGTCTCAGCGTAGTATCCAACTTGAATGAAGCCCAAATAATTTCAGTCACTAAAAAATAGCAATTCTGTTTTCTATAATTTCACTGAAATAACTTCACCAATGCACTGCAAGGAAAGATAGCTTCGCTAATAAGCAAATGAAATTCTTCTAAAAAAACAAATGAAATTAATCTTTAATCTATGAACAATTCAAGGGCTCAAATTCACAACGGTTCGTATAGCAACAATACGTAGAAGGTCCTCTTGTGGGAGCCTAGAGCCAGGGGCGGAGCCAGCTATATGGCGAGGTTTGGCAGGTGCCATACCTACAATTTGGCAAAAATACTACGTATATATACTATACTTGTCTGAAGATTTGAGCTGAGTTCAGTTTCGTTAGTTGGGAGGAGAACACTCTCAGAGGCGCGTCGAATTGCCCATGGCCCAATTATCCTCCCAGCAGCCCACCTAGCTGCATGTTAGCCCAGCTCCAGTCCTTTTCCAAAAAAAAAGCCCAGCTCCAGCCTCTAGTAGTCCAGTTACGCTACAAATCGAGCCCGCTGATGGAAATCATGCAGAGACACAACCGCAATTACGGAATCTAGCTCTCGGTTACGGGGATTCCGGCGGCGACCATGCTCGGCGAACGCGGCGGCGGCGGGTGGCACTGCAAGGAATTAGGTGGCGAGTGACACAGCCGCGGCGCAGACCCAAAAGCGACGAGCTTAATGCCTCTATGTGCCAACAACGGCGAGGCCGGAGCAATGACGTCAGGTCAGGATCCTGGCCGTATTGGTTCTAAAATTTCGTACTTCTTGTGTCCATTTTTTCAGTCCATACACTAGTAAACATCAATTCTTTTTTATAAATTCGATTAGTTGTTTTTTAGGGGAATTTGATTAGTTGTTCTGTGATCTATCATCAGTGAATTTGTTTTTCTGATCTATGAAGCAAGTTGTGTTAAAAAAGGAATCTACTATGTACTCCCTCCGTCCCATAATGTAAGACGTTTTTTCACACTGGGACGGAGGGAGTAGTAACTAGAGAGACTAATAAGCAATTTTAGAAAGAAAAAAATTGGAAGAAAGCTTCAAAGAGCACTAATTCAACACCGATAAACGTTTATGTTTTGCAGTGAACGATTTGTGAACCTTTATGTTTTCGATTTTCATTCTAGACTTTGAATACCCATTAAATGTGGCACTCCGCACAGCTACTCTCCAAACTCGCGAGCCTGCATAGCTTCGTGTGATTCTTTCCTGGTTCCGACCTGCCGTCCCTAGCCGGCTAAGTGCCAGAAGATCGAGTAAGGCATCGATCAGAGAGCAACCGTGTGAGGTTGGAAGTGCCGGGCCGGGCATGGCAGTGGCCACGGGCAGGCGAGGCAGAGCACGAGCGGCACATAGTTATATTGTACATTGGTCTTTACCTCGTGAAATCCGCCACACCTATAAATTATTCCTACCTTCGCCACTGCCTAGAGCACGAGCATGGCCGCGGCGAGCACGGTGACCGCGGCCGCCGTCTCACCAATGCGCGCCTGCAGCTTGCCAGCAGGGTTGGTCGGGGCAGGCTGGGGAGTCGGCGCGGCGGTGTCGAGGACGGTGATCTTGAGCTTCATGCCGCTCTTGCAGTGCGGGCCGACGCCGCAGAAGAACCACCGGCGTCCAGCCGTGTCGAGCGCGAGACGGTCCTCGCCGGAGGTCCTAACGACGGCGCCGGCCGTCTGGGTGCACGCGGCGAAGTCTGGACCGCCCACCTCCACCAGATTGTGGGCGGGGCTCCCGTACTTGAACACTGCGTTATACAGTAGTTAGCACGAAATTAGTTTCGCGTCGCAGAGAAAATGGCGTACGTGTGGCCGGAATAAACTACCTAGCGTGTCCCCGACGACGAACTGCTTGGTCTCGGTCCAGGCCGTGTAGTTGAAGTTGAGGGTCCAGCCCTTGTCGTTGCCGACCAAGTGCTCCGTGGCGACGGCGAGCCCCAGGAGGAAGGCCACGGCGAACACGGCGACAAGCATCTGCTTGGACGCCATCACTGACCGAGTACGCAGCCAAGCTAGCGAGATGACTGGCTTGTGGCCTGTGATGGGGTGGATGCAGCTCGTGTGTTGTGCTTCTAGCTCTGGCTTTGCGCGTACTCTATATACAGGGAGTGAGAGACAGAGCTCAGTGATGACTATACGTACGTATACGTATAGTAATCATCGTTGGCACGCGTCTTGTCTCTGAATGGAGCTATCAGCTAGCAGCTGGCCGATGGCGGCGCCGGCAATTGTGTGACGAGTTGAATGCGTCAGGGTGGCGCCAAATGTAGTGTTGCATTGGCTTCATCGGAACAGAGGATACGCCGCGTCGGTCACAAGAGATGCTCATTGTATAGTTAGGTTAAACTAAAGACGTGGCCTTGATTTGACACATGTTTTTGGTGTACTTTTTTCTTTTGCGTTATGTTTCGGTGCAGTTGGACATGGACACTTGGGCCGGCCAGGTTCATTGATGTTACGATGATCCTCCCCGTGGCGGTAGAACATCGTCAAGGCCAATCTCAGAACATCTCCAATAAAAGATGTAAAACAGGAGATGTGAAAATTTATATCTTCAAAAAATGCATTTTACATCTTCAAAAAAGAGGTGATGTATATTGGAGATGTAAAAGTACAATTCCAATAGATGATGCAAATGGAGATGTAAAATTAGTCAGCATGACTGGTGGCCAAGCACTGAGAGCCGTGAGGAGCACCGGCAGACCGAGCGGTAGCAGCAGGTGCGCCGACGGCCGAGCGAGGAGAGCCGGGAGGTCGAATGAGGCGGCGGGAGCTCGAATGGTCAGTGGCGCGGTTCTGAATCGAGTGGCAAATTGGTCGCGGCGGGACGATGGGGCTACGGCCATGCGGCGTGAGAAGGTCGAGTTTGGCGGCGGAAAAGTGGCAGCGGCGCCGTGGGTGTGCGGCTCGAAACAGGCGGCGGCGGGGCGGCGGGGCAACTCAAATGATACGGCGGCGATTCGACGCCGGAGAAGCGACCAATTCGGTCAATTCGGAGGCGGGCAGCGAGGGAGAAGCGGCGAAACCGGAGGCGGGGCGGTGGAGCGGCTGGATATGGCAGTGGAGCGGTAGCCGCGACGGTGACCAGCCGGGGTGGGGCAAAACCGGGGCTTTGGCATGGTGGCGAAGGCGGGATTGGTGATGGTGGTCGCCCCGACGAAGCTGGTGGTTGATGTTGATGTCACAACCCTCCCGCTGAGCTATACCTCTTCTCTTAAACTTGCACCGACATGTGGGCCTGCTCACCCGTTCCTTGCACACAGATTGTGTGCTTTTTCCCCCACTAGTAATAATGTACGTGCAATGCATGTTTATATTAGGTAGGATATTAGTTGCACATTATATTAGGTAAGATATATCCGTTGCACATTGGTATTTGGTAAGATATCAATTTCTTTTTCACGGGAATGGTAGGATATTAATTACATGACAGATTTCATGGGATAGCGTTGAGTCAAAATGTGTTTATAACCAATGACAGTGATGGGTAATTAGAGCGTTAAACGTGTTTGGTGCTCAACATTGGAGCGATTTCAATCGCTAGATAATATGATTTGACAGTCGTGATGGTTTGAATTTGCCTCTTTGGGTCATTTTATATTGGTATAGATTATTTTGCAACCACTCAAGGAATAATAGTTCTAACATAATTATATTTTGTAATGTTTACTAACATGTGCATAGAAAAAGAACAGTCAAAATTGCACGTTGGAGACTTTATCCATATCTAAACGCCATATACTTTGCAATGAAGACTGTTAGAGTTATATTATTGATGTCCTTTGGCCTTTCACATTCTAGTCTCTTGGCATTCTCTTGTAGCCTTTTGGCATCCTCATATATGTGTATATATGTTAGCTTTGGCCTCCTAATAATACAAGTTGCTATTCTTAACATGGTATTAGAGCTTTAGGTATTTTTTTTGCGCACACGCAACTTGTGCTGCTCCCGATCCAATCTCCTCCACGGCAGCAGTTGTTCTCTTTCCTGCCGGCCCGTGCTTTTCTTTTGCCTGCATCCATCTCCACCTACAGGAGCTTCCCATCCAAGCTAGGTAGCCACTGTGAATCGATTCAGCGGTAGTGTTGGATCCTATTGGACTTGGTCCCAATCGATCCAGCCGCTGGCCGCTGGTCTTCCTCCAAGTTCCACGCCGTTGCTGCCGGCCGCCGGCCTTGTTCGTGCCGCTGCTACCTTCTGCGGCACCACCGGCCGCCGGTCCCGTCTGCGCCGCTGCTGCCGGCCACCGGCCCCGTCTGCATTGCTGCTGCCGGCCGCCGGCCTCGACCGTGTCGCTGCTACCTTCTGCGGCACCACCGGCCGCCAGTCCCGTCTGCGCCGCTGCTGCCGGCCGCCTGCCCCGTCCGCGCCGCTGCTGTCTTACGCGGTTGTCCGCGCTCGCTGTTGCCGTTTCACGTCCGGGTGTCTACTGCTTCAGATCGTGGTTATTCTCCTTTGGCTGGCTTTTCGTCTAATTGATCTGCTGGTAGTTCTGACCGGTCTTGTCCTGGCCAGTTAACTCTTGGGTGACCTTTGCTAATTCCACAAAAAAGGATAGAAAAGGAGCACCATGTCTTCCGCATCATCTGGCTATGTCGCCATCCCGCGCTGTCAGGTGATATTCGATGGGGCTAACTATGCTGAGTTCGTTGCCTTTATGCGCATTCACATGCGTGGCATTCGTCTCTGGGGTGTTCTATCCGGTGAGGTCCCCTGTCCTCCACGCCCAGTGCCTCCTGTGGCTCCTACCCCACCGCCGATGCCACCGGCTCCTGCCGCAGATGCTTCTGATGCTGATAGGGCTGCAGCCATGGTTGCTGCTGATGATGCGGCTGCTGCTTATGACCAGTAGGTCTTGGATTATTCGGATGCTCTTTCAGTTTACCGTGATGCTCTGGTTGCTTACACTTAGTGGTGCGATGATGATGCTCATGCTGCGGCTGTCCTCACTGCCAGTGTTCTACCTCAGTTTGCTTCTGAGTTTATGGGCCTCAGTACTGTCTTTGAGATGTGGTCTCATCTTCGCCAGCGCTATCAGCCCTCCGGTGATGCTCTCTACTTGTCTGTGGTCCGTCAGGAGCATGCTCTCCAGCAGGGAGACTCTACTATTGATGAGTTCTACACTCGGAGTTCTGCTATCTGGCGCCAGCTTGACTCCCTTCACACTACTATTTGTGGCACTTGCCCGTGTTGCCAGACTGTGAGATCAGACTTGGAGTTTCAGCGTGTCTATGAGTTCTTTTCACGACTTCGTGGGAGTTTGAGCCTCGATGTGCTCAGTTGTTTGCTCGTGGTCGTGTTCCTATTTCTGAGGTGCTTTCTGAGCTTCGTGCTGAGGAGACTCGCCTACGTGGTGCTGGTTTGCTTCAGGTTCCCTCTGTGCTCGCTGTTCGAGCTGCTACTCCACCAGTGTCTTCTCGCTTCAGTGCTCCGCCGCTACTGCCCACTCCTCCGGGTAGTGTGGCCCGCTCTCGTGAAGGCCGATCTCGTCCTCGTACTCATTGTGACTACTGCAACAGGGATGGTCACCCTGAGTCTGACTGCTTCAAGAAGAAGCGTGATATGCGTAATAGGGAGCGCAATTCTTCTTCTGGGACTCATGCTTCTTCCTCGGCGCCATCTACTGTCTCCTTGACTGAGCAGGATATTGTGAAGCTCAAGCGTCTACTTGCTGCTTCAGGTTCTTCGACAGGTACTGCAGGCTCTGTGACTAGTGCTTCTAGTGCTGAGCGGCCACAGTCTAAACAGTCAGGTACATCCCCATGGGTTCTGGATTCTGGAGCTTCATTTCATATGTCATCCGATTCTTCTGTCTTGTCCTCTCGTAGATCTCTCGATTTTCCTATTAATGTTCTTACTGCTGATGGTACTCTTCCTGTTGCGAGTCGAGGCACTCTTGCCACATCTTCCTTTTATGTTCCACATGTTTCTCATGTGCCTCGTCTTACCATGAACCTATTTTCTGCGGGACAACTTACTGATTCTGGTTGTCGTGTCATTCTTGACGTTGATTCTTGCACTATTCAGGATCGCCACACGAAGGCTCTGGTTGGGGCTGGCCCACGCCACCATGATTCTCAGGGGCTTTGGGAGTTGGACTAGCTTAATGTTCCTTCCGCTACCACCACACTCGCCAGTCCATCTGCCTTCGTTGCTTCAGCTACCAGCTCCTTCCAGCAGTGGCATCATCGACTTGGTCACCTTTGTGGTTCTCGACTATCGTCTTTAGTTCGTCGTGGTCTTCTAGGGTCTGTCTCAGGAGATGTCTCCTTACAGTGTCAGGGTTGTAGGCTTGGTAAACAAGTTCAGTTACCTTATCCTACTAGCGAGTCGGTGTCTCAGCGCCCTTTTGATTTAGTACATTCAGATGTGTGGGGTCCGGCTCCCTTCTCTTCCAAAGGGGGCCATCGCTACTATATTATTTTTATAGATGATTTCTCTCGCTACACTTGGCTTTATTTCATGTCTTCTCGTAGCGAGGTTCTCTCTATTTATAAGTGTTTTGCCGCCATGGTCAACACTCAGTTCTCTACACCTATTCATGTGTTTTGTGTTGATTCTGCTGGCGAGTATATCTCCAAAATGTTGCGTGGTTTTCTTGCCGAGGAGGGTACTCTTGCTCAGTTCTCTTGTCCCGGTGCTCACGCTCAGAATGGTGTGGCTGAGCGCAAGCATCGTCACATTCTTGAGACAGCTCGTGCGATGATGATTGCCGCCTCTCTTCCGCCTCATTTCTGGGCTGAGGCTGTCTCCACTGCCACATATCTCATAAACATTCAACCCTCATCTGCTTTATAGGGAGGTATTCCTCTAGAGCGTCTTTCTGATCATTCTCCTGATTATTCCGCTCTTCAGTTGTTTGGCTGTGTTTGTTATGTTCTCCTTGCCCCCAAGAACGCACCAAACTAACCGCTCAGTCTGTCGAGTGTGTTTTTCTGGGCTATAGTGATGAGCATAAGGGTTATCGGTGTTGGGATCCTGTCGGTCGACGGATGCGTATTTCTAGGGATGTGACTTTTGATGAGTCTCGTCCATTCTACCCACGATCATCCTCTTCGAACTTTTTAGTAGAGGATATCTCTTTTCTCACGCTTCCTGATACACCTCCCTCTATGCCTCATATTCCTACTCCTCCGTCTCGTCCCACTATTGCAGATCTGACACCGTCTTCTCCTATCGTTTCTTCTCCTTCCTTATTGCATGACACTCCTCCTTCATCACCGATGTCTTCTCCATCTCCATCACCTCCAGTGGGTCCTTCTCATCCCACTTTTCCTTTTCATTATACACATTGTCGACGTGTTATAGATGAATCTACTGATGTGCCATCTACTTCTCGTGCACCGTCTTCCTCATCCCAGCCGACTTATGGTCTTCAGGCTCGACCTTGCCCTCCTCCTGACCGCTATTCTCCTAGACAATATGGCCTTTCGGTTGTACTTGAGCCTACCTCTTATCGTGATGCTTTTGTTCATCCTGAATGGCAGTTAGCGATGGCAGAGGAGATTGCCGCTCTTGAGCGCAACGGTACATGGGATCTGGTTTCTCTTCCTCCCCGTGTTCGTCCCATCACTTGTAAGTGGGTCTATAAGATTAAGACTCGCTCTGATGGTTCTCTTGAGAGTTATAAAGCTCGTCTTGTGGATCGTGGCTTTCAGCAGGAGCATGGTCATGATTATGATGAGACATTTGCTCCTGTGGCCCATATGACCACTGTCCGCACACTTCTCGTCGTGGCCTCTGTTCGCCATTGGTCTGTGTCACAGCTTGATGTTAAAAATGCCTTTCTTAATGGTGAGTTGCGTGAGGAGGTTTATATGCAGCCACCACTTGGGTATTCAGTTCCTGATGGCATGGTTTGTCGTCTTCGTCGCTCTATCTATGGCCTTAAGCAAGCCCCCCGCACTTGGTTTGAGCGTTTTGCCTCTGTGCTCACTGCTGCTGGTTTTTCACCCAGTGATCACGATCCAGCGTTGTTTTTCCACCTTTCTGCTCGTGGTCACACTCTTCTTCTTTTATATGTTGATGACATGATCATCACTGGCGACGATTCTGAGTACATTGCCTTTGTTAAGGCCCGTCTCAATGAGCAGTTCCTTATGTCTGATCTTGGTCCTCTTCGTTACTTTCTTGGGATTGAGGTTTCCTCCACCTCTGATGGCTTTTTTATTTCCCAAGAAAATTATATCCATGATCTTCTTACTTGTGCGGCTCTTAGTGATGAGCGCACTGCTGAGACTCCTATGGAGCTCAATGTCCATCTTCGTGCTTCTAATGGTGAGCCCTTGTCTGATCCAACGTGTTATCACCATCTTGTTGGGAGTCTTGTGTATCTTACTGTCACTCGTCCGGATATCTCCTATCCTGTCCATATTCTGAGTCAGTTTGTTTCTGCTCCCACTTCAGTTCACTATAGTCACCTTCTTCGTGTTCTACGATATCTTCGTGGCACAATCTCTCATCGTCTCTTTTTTCCCCGTTCCAGCTCGTTACAGCTCCAGGCCTATTCGGATGCTACGTGGGCTAGTGATCCTACGGATCGCCGTTCACTTTCTGCCTACTGTGTCTTTCTTGGTGGTTCTCTCATTTCCTGGAAGACGAAGAAACAGACTGCAGTTTCTCATTCGAGTGTAGAAGCTGAATTGCGAGCTATGGCTCTTCTGACGGCAGAGGTGACTTGGTTACGATGGTTACTGGAGGATTTTGGTGTTTCTGTTACTACACCTACCGCCCTCCTATCAGACAACATAGGTGCTATCAGTATTGCACGGGACCCCGTGAAGCATGAGCTTACCAAACACATTGGTGTTGATGCTTCTTATGTGTGTGCTGCTGTGCAGGATCATGTTGTTGCTCTTCAGTATGTGCCTTCTAAGTTACAGCTAGCGGACTTCTTCACGAAGGCTCAGACTAGAGCGCAACATGGATTTCACCTCTCCAAACTCAATGTTGTGGACCCACCATGAGTTTGAGGGGGGAGGGTGTTAGAGTTATATTATTGATGTCCTTTGGCCTTTCACATTCTAGTCTCTTGGCATTCTCTTGTAGCCTTTTGGCATCCTCATGTATGTGTATATATGTTGGTTTTGCATCATAACAGTATATTAATATGCAAAGTAGGTTTGCCAACAAGTCCTTTGTGTCCCCTAGCACATATTTGATTCACATCTTAATGTGAAACTATTGTTTTATATGTTGTCACAGAAGGTATGTCTTCACGTGGTGGAAGAATTACGAATAATCGAGACTGAAACTGGGAAAGAATGGAGCGCAAGAAAAGACAATGTCAAATGCTCTTCTCGTGCCCAATCTTTCCTTAGAAAAAAATTGTAAAAGGGAGGTGCTCAGTCCCCCCCCTCCTACAGCGAGGCCAGGGGTCCCCTCTCCCTCCCTCTTTCATTCTAACGGCAGAAGGAGGGGACACCATTACTTCATTTTGGTTTGTAGATAAGCTTAGGACAGGTGTGTCTCATGTCGGCGTTACGACGATAGCGGTGGTGGTGCTTAAAATAATTTTTGCCTAGTTATTACTCTGTCCCGAATGCTGTAGGTTCTCCGGGAGACATCTTTACTCACTCTATTAGTGAGGCGGATCTATGGTTCCTAGGTGTTGTTGGTATTGTGGTGACAACACCATGGAGTTTTTGTCCTTTGGCTTTGACCGCGTCTCATCGACATCTGGTCCAACATCTTTGGGAAGCCTAAAGGAAGTATTGGAATTAGTAAGTGTTGCTTTGCACCATGGCGACGCGCCGGTGGTCTATGGAGGATGGATGGAGCGTTGCAAGGTTACGGATCTAGGAGGGAAATCTGTTCTTCTTCTATGTGGTAGGGCAGAGTAGTGGGATCTTGGTGGAGTCATCCAAGCTTAAATAATTGGACATGCAGCTTGGAGGCGGTAAAAACAGCACTACCTTGCCCATAAATACAAATTTCTAGTTATCTAAATCAAATGAGTCACTAGGATTGGTAGCTCTTGCAACAACTGTACTCATGAGTAAAACTAGACATGTGGTTGGTGAGGTGTTAAAAATCTAGAACACCCAAGCTATAAATAGAACTTGGAATCACTCCTTTGAAAGCTACCTACACATAGTATCGGTGAGCATAAAAGGTGAACACTCAACACAGCACCACAAAAATATAAGATTGCCCATATTTTTGTTGTTGCCGCTTAGTGGGTGGATAGAGAAATGACACTAACTTGGTCTACCATGACTATGTTTGATGCTAGGCATGGGATGCGCCAGCAATATGAGTTCAATTTGAGAGTGTGCAGAGGAGATGATACGATGAGGTATTGTTATAAATGATGGTTGACGGTCTTCCTCTGTTACACGCATGGAGTCTATGCCAACATTAGCTTCTCCAAATAGACGACATCACACTTGTGATCATTTCTAATTGGGTAATCTGGCATTTGTGCGTAAAAGGTGGGTGTGGGTTGTTTGTCTTGAGGGAGATGGAATGTAAACAATGCAACCCAGTATCCTAAGAAGAATTAAAACCAAGTTCCAAACTAGGGTGTTAGCGAGAGCAAAAGACCTAAGAGCACTTGTGAGAGTAGATTGTTTTTTTCCATCGTAAACATGTGCAAATCTTCCTATTCATGGAAGGTGGCAAATATTTTTCCTCTATTCAAGTAAAAGAATGCATTGTGTGTTAATTTGTCCGGGCATGGGAATTCCTTCATTTCGGAAGAGAAGTTGAGCCCTGATGGCTAGAGGAAATATCATAAACTTGAAATGCATGCTACAGACCAATATAAAAAAGTAATAAAAAAACCACTCATATGTTCATCAACTCATATTCATCCAACAGTAGAGCGAGATGTTAATGTTTCCCAATGAAGCTGGAAACTCCAGAAATACTCAGGGTCGGCCCATAGATAACAAATAACCTTGTCTTAACAGGTTATTTGTTTCTCTTAACAGATAACTGATTGATTTCTAATTGTTACAATGGAGACATTATTTTTATACAAAACAAGTAACCTTGTCTTAACTTTTTGCTACAAAAAAATGTTTTACCATGAGATGTAAAGTTAATGCATGAATTTACATTTGTTTCTGGATCGAGCACAATATTCTTTTCTTTTACGTGACCCTTCTCAACTAAATATCCATAGCCTTATCATCCAGCAGTCCAAGTTTTGTGGATAAAAAACATATCAACAGTGAATGGTTGTTGTTCATTGGCACACGGTATTTCCGAGTTTTGTGAATGAGCTAGGTTTTCTTGCCTACTAGAACTATTATCACCCTCGTTGGTATCATCAGCAGAAATATCAATATTGTCAGTTGTTTGCTCTTCGATGTTTACTATGGCCAATTGCAAAGAATATCTAGAAGAATTACTAGTTTCGGAAAACTTAGCAATTGATCCTTTTGGGGATTCTACTAGTTCATCTATCTGTTTTTATCTCTTCCTTTTATCACTACCGAATGAACACTTTCTTGGAGACATGTCACTAAACAAGATGCATAAAATGGGTCAATATAGGAAACAGAAGCACCTGGAAACAGATGCAGGTGGATGTAGGTGGCTTGATCCACAGGCCGCAGCAGCCAGAGTTATCACGAACAAGAAGATGGTGCCATGAAGTGAATAAATTCCCCCTTTCTTCTAATCCCCTGCCATAGTACTCTCTCATATCTGTATCCAATGAAGGGTAGAAGAAGACCTATGCAGTGGTCGATGTGCTATGAGGAATCGTGAGTGCCAGAGGGCAGCGCAAAAGTTGTGTCTCACATGACATCAATGGCAGAGAGGAAACCTTCCATGTTCATCATCTATGTTAGCTTGTTGAGCTTAGCCAACTTCCTCACATCCATGAATGCAATAATATTATGGTAAATATGGAACTCCATATCAAGATACCACACTATACTAATGTAGAGATAAGGCCTTTCCTATTTTTGAAAAAAATATACCACATTCTACACGGTAATATCATGCTTAAATTATTTCTATTTAATGAAATTTAATCAAGCCTTCATACAAAAGTTGTGAGGAGAAACGCAAGACTAGATTGTGAAGAACTAATGGTACAACACACCCTAGAAAGAAAGAAAATTACAAACGGATCCTTCGGGAGCCAATTCACCACATCCACCAATGCGAGATGCCGGCACTCCGCTGTCGTCGCTGTTCCCTCCCAAAGCTGGTGAATCATTGGTTACGCACACAGACTCATGACGGACGGGGAGTCTTCATCTTCGGTAAAATACCAGCACGTCGGAAATGGGAAAAACTGGTGATGCATCACTACCACTGGATCCATCGGCATGACATGATGCGAGCAAGCCGAGACACAACCACCAGTCAGAGAAATCAAGCCTGAAGTCCATGAACACCACCAACACTCCCACCATTCCATGCGAACGACGAGAAGACCAAGTAGTCGGCACCGATTCGTCACCCTGAGAGACGCCATGGTGAAGGAGAAATCATGATAGTCTGAAACATATCTATAATTTGTGAAGTATTTCTATATTATTTATTTATGTTTTGGCACAGTTTATTTGGACTAACCTATTAATCAAGTGTCAAAGCCAGTTTCTGGTTTCTATTATTTTTGAAAATATAGATAGAAAATTCATGGAGCCAGAACACTTGGCCCATAATTATAATTTGGATGACACATTGGCACACACTATATAGTTCCTATGAGCAAAAAAGGTAAATACTCAAAACTTGCTCATTAAAAATGTAAGGTTGCTTTCTGCCACTTCTTGGGTAGAGAGAAGTGGTGCTAGCTTGTGTATGACAACGAGATCAATGCTAGGCATCGGATGCAACGGGTTCATGCGTTCAAGTTGAGAGTGTGTACATGAGCCGATCCAATGAGGTTCTCTCAACTGGATGACAAACTTCCCCTGCCAAAGGAGGGGTCATTGGCACTTTTCTTGTTCCTTCGAAGAGCCCATATGATGCTTACTCTCATTTCCATAGTGGCAATCGACTGATGCGGCCTTTTTGTGCGAAGAAGGACGCAGGACCATCCTGGTGCTCATCTCAAGGGATGTATGGAATGTACCACACATCTTCCCAAGTTGGGTATCAATATTTCAACATCCTGTAAATATTTGCAACTCTCCTCGTTGAACTCAATGAATATAATATGAGCTTTTGCTGCTATTTCAATTAAGATTACACTGTTTGTTTTTTCTCTAGGTAGTGATAACAACATAAACAAAATTAGCAGGCAGCACAAAACCAAGTAAAACTAAAACCATGCTTTCACGGACCTCCATAATCCAACGACAACCACTTATTCGTCAAAATATCATATTCATCCAGAAACCAAACTAACAGGATGTCAGCAACCCACTGCAGAAGAGTTTTAGAATATGGAAAGTACAGAAACATGAGTGGCATGCTCTGTTTCTCTTAGGATCCTTACATTAAAGTTCATAACTACACCTAGGACCATGTTGGCTACGTAAATACAATATGTCACTAGGATTGGTGTCCTTTATAGAAACTGTACTCGTGGTTTTACACACAATCGGGCATGCGGCTGGCGAGGTAATAAAATCAACAACAACTAGCCCATAAATACATCTTGGATCACTCATTTGCACATACCTATACAGTTCCAGTGAGCATAGAGAAGGTAGAACACTCACAACTTCACAGCAGAAATGTAAGCTTGATTGTTGCCACCAACTGGGTAGAGAAGTGGGGCTTGTATATGACGACGAGATCAGTCTCAGGGCATGTGATGCACCGGGAAAATGGGTTCGGGTTGGCACCCTATACATGAGAGGGTCTAGCGAGGATTTCTCAACTGGATGACAAACTTCCTTAGCCCAAGGAGAAACAAAAGGAACGTTTCTTGTTCCTTCATAGAGCCGAGATGGCATTTATGCCCATTTCCCCGCTCACGATGGATAAATGCAACCACTCGCGGTGTGAAGAAACTCGGCTTTGGTGGCGCTTGTGACGCCCCCGATTTAATCGCACATTAATCATACACGCAAACGTGTACGATCAAGATCAGGGACTTACGGGAAGATATCACAACACAACTCTACAAATAAAATAAGTCATACAAGCATCATATTACAAGCCAGGGGCCTCGAGGGCTTGAATACAAGAGCTCGATCATAGACGAGTTAGCGGAAGCAACAATATCTGAGTACAGACATAAGTTAAACAAGTTTGCCTTAAGAAGGCTAGCACAAACTGGGATACAAATCGAAAGAGGCGCAGGCCTCCTGCCTGGGATCCTCCTAAACTACTCCTGGTCGTCGTCAGCGGACTGCACGTAGTAGTAGGCACCTCCCGAGTAGTAGTAGTCGTCGTCGACGGTGGCGTCTGGCTCCTGGGCTCCAACGTTTGGTCGCAGCAATCGAGTATAGAAAGGGGGAAAAGAGGGAGCAAAGCAACCGTGAGTACTCATCCAAAGTACTCGCAAGCAAGGAGCTACACTACATATGTATGCATTGGTATCAAATGGAATAAGGGTATCATATGGGGACTGAACTGCAGAAAGCCGGAATAAGAGGGGGATAGCTAGTCCTATCAAAGACTACGCTTCTGGCCACCTCCATCTTGCAGCAGAAGAAGAGAGTAGATGGTAAGTTCACCAAGTAGCATCGCATAGCATAATCCTAACCGATGATCCTCCCCTCATCGCCCTGTGAGAGAGCGACCACCGATTGTATCTAGCACTTGGAAGGGTGTGTTTTATTAAGTATCCGGTTCTAGTTGTCATAAGGTCAAGGTACAACTCCAAGTCGTCCTGTTACTGAAGATCACGGCTACTCAGATCAAATACCAAGATCTCGTTAAGCGTGTTATTCCGAAATAACCACGGACGCCGACCAGGGCCAGGCCCACCTCTCTCCTAGGTGGTCTCAACCTGCCCTGTCGCTCCGCCACAAAGTACCCAT
Organism: Triticum urartu; assembly: GCF_056163025.1. NCBI lineage: Eukaryota > Viridiplantae > Streptophyta > Magnoliopsida > Poales > Poaceae > Triticum > Triticum urartu. The sequence continues at coordinate 503,438,507 of NC_141873.1, read as the reverse complement.
CGGGGGCCTTCGGGAACTCAGGCCCACCTCTACCGGGATGGAGCCACCTGCCCCTTCAGCCCCCAACATCGGAATCACTCGCGGGTACTCCTACGAGCCGACCCGACTTTAATCACCACCGGTATAGCATGTATATATGTATAAGTATATACCCATTATCACCTCCCGAGTGATCACAACCCGATAGTATAGCATGGCAGACGGACAAGAATGTAGGGCCACTGATGATAAACTAGCATCCTATACTAAGCATTAGGATTGCAGGTAAAGGTAACAACAGTAGTAGCAAGGACAGGCTATGCATCAGGATAGGATTAACGGAAAGCAGTAACATGCTACACTACTCTAATGCAAGCAGTATAGAGGAGAGTAGGCGATATCTGGTGATCAAGGGGGGGGCTTGCCTGGTTGCTCTGGCAAGAGAGAGGGGTCGTCAACACCGTAGTCGTACTGGGTAGCAGCGACGTCGGTCTCGATGTCTAGCGAGAGAAGAGGGGGAAGAAACAATAAATATAATGCAAACAAATGCATGACGATGCATGACATGACAAAGCGCGATGTTAGGCGTGCCCTAATGCGGTACGAGGTGGTACCGGTGAAGGGGGGAAACATCCGGGAAAGTATTCCCGGTGTTTCGCTTTTTCGGACAGATGAACCGGAGGGGGAAAGTTGCATGTTCGGTATGCTAGGGATGCGTGGCTGACGAACGGGTTGCGTATCCAGATTCGTCTCGTCGTTCTGAGCAACTTTCATGTAGAAAGTATTTTCATCTGAGTTACGGATTAAAAGATATGATTTTCTAAAGATTTAAATCATTTTCTGATTTTAATTAGTTATTTAATTCTAACATTATCCAAAACAGTGAATGATGACGCAGGCATGACATCAGAGTGATGTCAGCAGGTCAACTGGTCGGTTGACCAGTCAAACCAGACAGGTGGGTCCAGTGGGACCCACATGTCATTATCAGGGGCATTAACAGAGTTTTAAAACTAACTAAATAGTTTAATTAGCAGGTGGGGCCTAGTAGTCAGTGAGAGATTAGGTTTTAATTAATTAATTTAGTTAATTAGCAGTTTATCTATTTGTTTTTATTCTTTTTATGGCATGGGGCCCGCATGTCAGTGGCAGTAGCTGCCACGTCAGCGTAGTTGACTTCGGTCAACGTGGCCAGTTGGGGCCCCCAGGCCCACAGGCAGTGACCCAGGGTGGGGCTCCGGGGTGCCAGCTCAGCGGAGCCGCCGGAGTAGCTCCGGCGAGCTCGCGTGCAGCGGCCGAACACCGGCGAGCGTTAGATTTCGCCCATGGGGCACCAAATCGAGCACGGCCGGGCGAGTTAGGACGGCAAGACGACGACACGGCGGTTGGTGGTGGTTACGTGGGCAGTGGTGGCCGGAATCGAGCGCGGCGAGCTCATCGGCGGAAGGCCGGAGTCGCGCGCGGGAGGAAATGACGATGCATCATGTTAGTGAATGAAAGGAGAGGCCAGGCGAGGCGTACGCGAGGTGGCGAACGCAACGGGCGTTGGCCCGTGACCATTTGGTCACTGGAGGCACGCTGGCGACAAGCGCAGGCGGCAGCGCATTCGGGCGCTCAACGGGGACAGCGTTAGGAGGCACGGGAGGGAGCGTGCGCAGGCGCGTTGTGCTCCTAGGAACCACAGGAGTACAACGGTGAGTCCGGGCGAGTGTGACGGCGGCTGTGGCCACGGCGGCGAGGTACACCGCGGCGACGGGCTCACGGCAACGGCGACGACGATGCTACGGTGCGCGAGGGGCTACACGAGGAGGAACAGGAGGCGGGGGAGCTCACCGAGCGGCACACACGAAAGGCCCTTGGGGGATTTAGGAGTTGCAGAGTCGACGGCGCTCGTCAGAGACGCGTCGGGGATCCGAGGAAGAAGACGAGGCTGGGGCAGCGTTCGGGGGTGCCCGGCGCCCTGCGTCTTGACGGGGAGGCGGATCGAGCGGACACGTCGGAGGGGCTTGGAGGTCACGGTGGCCGCAAGTTCTACGGCGGCGAGGCCATGGCGGCACTCGGTTGCGGTGGGGAACGAGGGGGAGCGGCGAGGTGGATCTAAGGGGGAAGGTAGAGGCACATGAACCGAGGGCGAGAGTGGGGGCGAGTGGGAGGCGGGATCGAGGAGGCGGGGGGGCGGCCTTATCCTCTCCCGTCACCGGCGAGGGGGTGCGGCAGGGACGCGCCCCTGTTCCGACCTGGGTTGGGGGAACAGAGAAGGGAGACGAGGCAGGGGGGTTGGGCCGGCTGATGGCTATGGGCCAGGTGGGCCGGCCGGCCTGTGACTGGGCCGCCTGGTCCAGGGGGGCTTCCCTTTTTGTTTTTTTGTAATTTCTTTCTTTTATTTATTTTCTTTTCTGTTTTATTTCATTTTAAAGTATCTAGGCATTCTCTAAAAATGTGTTTACTTCACCATAATTACCAGTGCAATATTTGGCACTGACCGAACATTTTTGTTTCAAGTTTCAAAAACTTTTGTTGTTTGCCATTTTTCTGAATTGATTTTTGAATCGGTTTGAACTAACGAAAGTTTAGCAACAGTAATCATAGATGACATGGCATCATTAAGAGAGTTTACTGTAGCCTAATTACCTGGGCGTTACAGCGCTCGTCTCAAGGAAGATATGGAGTGGGAATGGTACCTCACATCTTCCTAACTTGGGTGTTAGTCATTGCCAAAGATCAGGCCACCCGTGCTTGTATTCCAATCAACATGGCATGTCCCTGTGTACAATGGCCCTCTAATCATTGAAACTTTTTTTTATGAAACACAGTCAATGCTGATTTCCTTCATTAAGAAGGGTGCCAAAGACGGCAGTTACAAGTGTGAACAAAGTATGAAAAGAAGAAGAAGTAGAAGAAGAAAATGAGAAGGATAGCCTAGTGTCATATTTCTAGTCAGGTGGCATCCACATTTCCCCAGCAAGGCCGGCTAGCCTCCATGAGTTGAGTTCATTGTATATTTTCAGCATGATAGAAGGGACGCCGCATGCCTTGTTTTTTAAAATGCGATTGTTTCTTTCCTTCCAGATTTTCATCCAGATACAAATGAAGAGAGTGCAAGTCTTGGTGATCGTGGCTTGTGGTATGTTGTTGATCGATTGGATCCACCAATCTTCAAGACTTCGTTCATTGCTAGCAGGTGGATCCATGTCCATGTTAAAGCGGTGAATGATTTCCTCCTAGATCATCCGGCTCAGACTGCATTCGGCGAAGAGGTGCAGCGCTGTCTCCGGCTGGGTGTTGCAAAGATTGCAGATCGGGGTGTGTGGCCATCCTTTCTTCAGCAAAATGTCAGCAGTGTTACATATTCCTTGGATATCCAACCAAGCATGGAATTTGCCCTTTGTAGGGGGTTTTGAATCCCATATCAGCTACTTGGCATTTGATTTCGTCAGTCCCTGGAAGAGCATATAGTAGGCAGATTTTGCCAAGTATGATCCGTCGGCAGTCCACTTTCAACTAATAGAGTCTGGTGTGTCGATCTGGAGATGCACACCTTGCAGTAGATTCCACAACCATATGTATTCCTGAAGAACAGCAAGTAGGGGTTGGAATTGATGCATTGAATCCAGTTGTTGCCCGAGACGGCCATCTTGATCGTGATCTGTTTTTTGTTTACTGTGAGCGAAGAGGTGTGGAGCAGTCTCGTTGAGGGTACAACCATTAAGCCAAAGACTGTGCCACAATTTGTATTTCTCCCCATTCCCAACATGGATGACATTGCTTGCCTCAAAGAATTTCTATGACAACTTATCTGAAGGGATAGGCAGTCGTTCCCACGGCCTGTCTGTGAGCGTCGCTTGTTGCCATAGCCATCGAACGCGTAGGGCGATACTGTGAAGGAACAGGTTTGAAATTCCTAGTCCTCCAAACTCAAGTGGCCGGCATACTAGGGACCATCTCACAAGGCATTTACCACGAGAAGCTCTACACTCGCCTGTCCAGAGGAAGGGTCTTCTAATTTTATCCACCATCTTATCAAGACAATTTGGTTGTGCAATTGAGATCATCTAAAATGTGAGGAGAGCCGAGAGAACTACCCGAACCAGAGTGAGTCTGCCAACAATATTGATCCAGCCAATCTTCCATCCTGCACAAGTAGACCCGAATTTATCCATAATCGGATGGCAACCGTTCTTGGTGAGCTTTCTATCAGTGAGTGGCATTCCAAGATATTTGCAGGGGAACTATGCCAGTTGACAGCCCAGGGCTGCCTGGAGAGCTTGAAGATCGATCCCTTCACACCTAATTGGGTAGAAACTACTTTTTTGGAAGTTTGTGTGTAGCCCAGTTGCAAGCCCAAAAAGCTTCATAATCAGGCTAGTTGAGTCCATGTCGTGGAGTTGTGGTTTTAGAAACACGATTACATCGTCTGCATAAAGGGAGGCTTTGAACTTAACTTTTTGTGGGCTTTGGGGTGATAGGATTTTGGCTCTGTGTGCATTGTCCATTATTCTTGCAAGGCAGTCCATGACAAGAACAAAGAGAAGGGGAGACAAGGGGCCCCTTGCCTCAATCCTTTCTGGTGCAGAAGGTTATTTGAGAGCTCACAATTGACCAGGATTTGCGTGGAGCTTGTGCGAAGGAGAGCATCAATAGCATCAATCCAAGCAGATCCAAATGCTCTAAATTGCAACAATTGCAGGAGGAACTCTCGAGATTTTTTTGCAAATGGAGGCGTACCCCCGGCCTCTGCATCATAATGATGCATGCAACCATCTTATTAAACAGTCTCGAAGTAGCACATAGTCATAAAAGTATTACAGGTCGCAAGCGAAACGAAACAAAAAAAATGAAAAGGACATGCTCAAAATCTCAACCGGTAAGGCAATATAAAGGATAAGCTCCCTAGACTCCTATCCTATTATGCGACCGCCATCCGAACCGGTCGAATATAACCCGTGCTACCATCTCCCACCGGTTGCACCCAGTAACCAAAGGCTCCCTGGAGTCCATAGGAGTGAGTAAGGACCATGTACGGATCCATGCGGTAGCTTTGAAGATAACCTGCAAGAAAGATAAGGTGTTTTGTCTGTTAAACATCATATCATTTCTACAATTCCATATAGCCCAAAGAAGCACACATATTCCGATCCAATATGGGCCACAGTAATATGCTCAACCCCAGCTAACCCCGTCCCAAACAACGATTCAATGTCAACAACGATTAATGTTAAAGGCTATATGGATCGTTCTCCAAAGCAATTTGGTGAGTGGGCATTCAAGCAATAGATGTTGTATTGTTTCATCATGATCACAAAAACAACAACGTGAACTACCTACCCATCACCTCTTTATTAAGTTATCCTTGGTGAGGATTACTTGCTTGTGAACAAACCATATAAATATTTTAATATGCAAGGGAACCTTAACCTTCCAAATATGCAACGATCTCGAGATTGGGCCAGAATTAATCAGATCCATGTAGAAAGATTTCACCGTAAATACCCCATTTCGAGCTAACTTCCAGTGCGTCGAATCTGGTTGGTCGGATAATTGAACGTTTATCAATCTCCGAACCAAGTGCATCCAGGCCTCCCATCGCTCACCAACTAACGCACGTTTGAAATGAATATTCAAGGGAGTCGTTTGAAATACTATGCCTACATAATCCTCCTTACGTTGCACAATGTTGTAAAGGGTGGGATATTGTACAGTTAGGGGCGTCTCTCCTAACCACGTATCCTCCCAAAATCTTGTTGACATTCCATTGCCAACCAAGAATTTGACCCTATGAAAGAACAAGTCCTTCGTTCTCATGAGTCCCTTCCAGAATGGTGCGTCAGTTGGTCTCACGGTAACCTGGGAGAGCGTTCTTGACTGTAAATACTTATTGCGTAGAATATGTGTCCACATACCCTCCGGCTCTGTTTCTAACCTGTAGAGTCATTTACTCATAAGGCATTTATTCTTGATTTCCAAGTTCTAAATACCTAGGCCCCCTGGTCCTTGGGACGGCAAAGGATATCCCGTCGCGCTAGACGGTATTTCCTCTTGGCCTCATCTGACTGCCAGAAGAATTGAGATCTAATGAAATCAAGTCTCTTCCATGCCCCTTTCAGAATCTCGAAGAAAGATAGTAGGAACATCGGCATACTAGTAAGTACTGAGTTAATCAGCACTAACCGACCTCCATACGACATAAGCTTGCTCTTCCAGCAACTAATTTTTTTTCAATTCGATCTTTGATGCACTTCCATTCTTTATTAGATAACTTACGGTGATGAATCGGTATGCCCAAATAACTGAATGGCAAAGAACCTAATTCACACCCGAACAGTTGTCTATAAGTGTCTTGCTCTTCTTTGGCTCTTCCAAAGCAAAACAACTCGCTCTTGTGAAAGTTTATCTTTAGGCCAGACAATTGTTCAAAGAGACATAATATGAGTTTCATATTTCGCACTTTTGCAATGTCATGTTCCATAAACAGAATAGTGTCGTCAGCATACTGTAAAATGAAGATGCCCCCATCGGCCAGATGAGGGACTAAACCCTCCACTTGACCGTTCTGCTTGGCTCTGCCTATAAGAATGGTCAACATATCAGCCACTATATTAAATAAGAGAGGAGACATGGAATCCCCTTGTCTCAATCCCTTGTGTGTCTGAAAGTAATGACCGATATCATTGTTGACCTTGATACCGACACTACCCTTCTGGACCAGAGAACCCACTTGGTTCTGCCAGGCCTCACTAAATCCTTTCATGCGCATTTCCTGCCGAAGGAAAGACCACTTAACTTTATCATATCCCTTCTCAAAATCCACTTTGAATATAACCCCATCTAGCTTCTTCGAATGAATTTCATGCAGTGTTTCATGTAGAACGACCACCCCTTCAAGTATGTGTCGTCCTGGCATGAACGCTGTCTGACTTGGTTGTACCACGGAGTGAGCAATCTGTGTCAATTTATTGGTACCCACTTTCATGAATATTTTAAAACTCACATTAAGAAGACATATTGGCCTGAATTGTTCGATCTGAACTGCCTCTTCTTTCTTTGGCAACAACGTAATTATACCAAAGTTAAGATGAAACTACTCTAAATGGCTGTTAAAAAATCATGAAACATAGGCATAAGATTGATACGTCTCCAACGTATCTATAATTTTTGATTGTTCCATGCTATTATATTATCCATCTATGATGTTTTATATGCATTTAGATGCTATTTTATACGATTTTTGGGACTAACCTATTAACCTAGAGCCAAGTGCCAGTTTCTGTTTTTTCCTTGTTTATGAGTTCTACAGAAAAGGAATACCAAACGGAGTCCAATTGACGTGCCAAATTTTGATGATTTTTTATGGACCAAAAGAAGCCCTCGGAGTAAAAGAGTTGGGTCAAAAGAGTCTCGGGCCGTCCACGAGGGTGGGGGCACGCCCTACCCCCCCCCCCCCCCCCCCCGGGCGCACCTCCCTATCTCGTGGATGACTCGGGGACCCCCTGACTTGTTCCCGATGCCAAAAATTCCTATAAATACTGAAACCTCTAGAAAATAACCAAGATCAGGAGTTCCGCCGCCGCAAGCCTCCGTAGCCACCGAAAACCAATCTAGACCCGTTCCGGCACCCTGCCGGAGGGGGGTCCCTCTCTGGTGGCCATCTTCATCATCCCGACGCTCTCCATGACGAGGAGGGAGTAGTTCACCCTCGGGGCTGAGGGTATGTACCAGTAGCTATGTGTTTGATCTCTCTCTCTCTCCCTCTCTCGTGTTCTTGATTCGGCATGATCTTGATGTATCGCGAGCTTTGCTATTATAGTTGGATCTTATGATGTTTCTCCCCCTCTACTCTCTTGTAATGGATTGACTTTTCCCTTTGAAGTTATCTTATCGGATTGAGTCTTTAAGGATTTGAGAACACTTGATGTATGTCTTGCATGTGCTTATCTGTGGTGACAATGGGATATTCACGTGATCCACTTGATGTATGTTTTGGTGATCAACTTGCGAGTTCTATGACCTTGTGAACTTACGCATAGGGGTTGGCACACGTTTTCATCTTGACTCTCTGGTAGAAACTTGGGGCACTCTTTGAAGTTCTTTGTGTTGGTTGAATAGATGAATCTGAGATTGTGTGATGCATATCGTATAATCATACCCACGGATACTTGAGGTGACATTGGAGTATCTAGGTGACATTAGGGTTTTGGTTGATTTGTGTCTTAAGGTGTTATTCTAGTACGAACTCTAGGATAGATCGAATGGAAAGAATAGCTTCATGTTATTGCACTACGGACTCTTGAATAGATTGATCGGAAAGAATAACTTTGAGGTGGTTTCGTACCCTACAATAATCTCTTCGTTTGTTCTCTGCTATTAGTGACTTTGGAGTGACTCTTTGTTGCATGATGGGGCATAGTTATATGATCCAATTATGTTATCCTTGTTGAGAGAACTTGCACTAGTGAAAGTATGAACCCTAGGCTTTGTTTCAACGCATTGCAATACCGTTTTCGCTCACTTTTATCATTAGTTACCTTGCTGTTTTTATATTTTCAGATTACAAAAACCTATATCTATCATGCATATTGCACTTGTATCACCATCTCTACGCCGAACTAGTGCACATATACAATTTATATTTGTATTGGGTGTGTTGGGGACACAAGAGACTCTTTGTTATTTGGTTGCAGGGTTGTTTGAGAGAAACCATCTTCATCCTACGCCTCCCATGGACTAATAATCCTTAGGTCATCCACTTGAGGGAAATTTGCTAGTGTCCTATGATAACCCACAAGTATAGGGGATCGCAACAGTTTTCGAGGGTAGAGTATTCAACCCAAATTTATTGATTCAACACAAGGGGAGCCAAAGAATATTCTCAAGTATTAGCAGCTGAGTTGTCAATTCAACCACACCTGGAAACTTAATATCTGCAGCAAAGTATTTAGTGGCAAAGTAATATGATAGTAGCGGTAACGGTAGCAAAAGTAATAGTTTGGTTTTATAGTGATTGTAACAATAGCAACGGAAAAGTAAATAAGCGAAGAACAATATGTGAAAAGCTCGTAGGCATTGGATCGGTGATGGATAATTATGTCGGATGCGATTCCTCATGCAACAGTTATAACATAGGGTGACACAGAACTAGCTCCAGTTCATCAATGTAATGTAGGCATGTATTCCGAATATAGTCATACGTGCTTATGGAAAAGAACTTGCATGACATCTTTTGTCCTACCCTCCCATGGCAGCGGGGTCCTATTGGAAACTAAGGGATATTAAGGCCTCCTTTTAATAGAGTACCGGACCAAAGCATTAACACTTAGTGAATACATGAACTCCTCAAACTACGGTCATCACTGGTAAGTATCCCGACTATTGTCACTTCGGGGTTAACGGATCATAACACATAATAGGTGACTATAGACTTGCAAGATAGGATCAAGAACTCACATATATTCATGAAAACATAATAGGTTCAGATCTGAAATCATGACACTCGGGCCCTAGTGACAAGCATTAAGCATAGCAAAGTCATAGCAACATCAACCTCAGAACATAATGGATACTAGGGATCAAACCCTAACAAAACTAACTCGATTACATGATAAATCTCATCCAACCCATCACCATCCAGCAAGCCTACGATGGAATTACTCACGCACGGCGGTGAGCATTATGAAATTGGTGATGGAGGAAGGTTGATGATGACGATGGCGACGGATTCCCCTCTTCGGAGCCCCGAACGGACTCCAGATCAACCCTCCCGAGAGAGATTAGGGCTTGGCGGCGGCTCCATATCGTAAAACGCGATGAATCCTGCTCTCTCTTTTTTCTCCCCGAATGTGAATATATGGAGTTGGAGTTGAGATTGGTGGAGCACCAGGGGGCCACGAGGCAGGGGGGCGCACCTCCACCCTCGTGGACAGGGTGTAGGCCCCCTGGCCTTGATTCTTTCGCTAGTATTTTTACATATTCCAAAAATAATCTCCGTTGATTTTCAGGTCATTCCTAGAAATTTTATTTTTGCACAAAAATAACACCATGGCAATTCTGCTGAAAACAACGTCAGTCCGGGATAGTTCCATTCAAATCATGCAAGTTAGAGTTCAAAACAAGGGCAAACGTGTTTGGAAAAGTAGATACGTTGGAGACGTATCATCCTACAAACCTCTGCACTTGGAGGCCCAACAACGTCTACAAGAAGAAGGTTATGTAGTAGACATCAAGCTCTTTTCTGGCGCTGTTGCCGGGGAGGTTAGTGCTTGAAGGTATATCTTTAGATCTTGCAATCGAATCTTTTAGTTTCTTGTTTTATCACTAGTTAGTTTATAAAAGAAAACTACAAAAAATGGAATTAAGGTTGCCTCATATGCTTCATATTTTTAATATCTTTTGTGAAAATAAGGATTCTGATAATTGTGCCAAAATGCTGGAAGAAGAATACATTAAAATGTTTGGCACCAAATCTTTGAATGATGAGCATGATTGCAATGTTGTTAGTACGAACTCTTTGAATATCCATAGCACTAATGTTGATTGCACTAGTCATGATGAAAATATCTCATATAAGCATGTCAATTTTTGTGGAGTGCGTAGAGTTTGCAAGTACACACCAAATAGGGAAGATAGATTTTGCAGGAGGCATAAGTATTTAGAAACTAAATGGTTGCAAGAAAGGCTAGATGTTTGTGCTGAAAATTTAAATTTTCTTAGCCATTCTTGTGAACTTTGCAATGAACGTGGTCATTTAAATATCCAATGCAAATTGTTTCATGATCGAATCGTGTCCAAAAAATTGTGATGACTTGATTTCCCTTGTGCATCATAATGAACTTAGTTTGCTTCTGGGTTATGAAGAAATGAAACGTATAACTAAGGATATTCCAGAATTTGCCCTTGATAAAGTTCTTGATTTTGATCTAGAGGAAATTTATATGTACTGTGCGGTGAATTACATTGAAAATCCTTATATTGCCAATTACATAAAGTCAAGAAAACAATTAGAAGATGAAGAGAATACTAATGAAAGGGAAGAGATTTCCTAATATCCTCCTATTTTTTCTTATGATGAATCAGGTAACGAGGAGGCGCCTTCTATCAAACCAATCTCATTAATAAGGAGCTCCAAAAAGAGGGTTAAACCCACACATGATGCGAAGAAGAAAAAGAAAAGACGTAGAAGCAAAGGTAAAAAGGTATCCCTCCCAAATGATGTTGCTCCTATTACTCATTGTGATGATGATAATTGCTATACTATTGGTGCTATCCATACTATTAATGATGAGAGTGATTATGCTTATGATGTGAAAGGGCCAAGCTTGGGGATGCTATGTTTGATGAGAATGACATGTTTGAGAATTTATTTGCTGCAATTAATGTTTTTCCCAAGCTTGGGGATGCTATGTTTCATGAATATGATATATTTAACCTCCCAAGTTTTGATATGCAAATTTATTATGATGATAGCATGCCTCCTATTTATGATGGTTATATTGATGAAAGTGGCTTTGGAAGAGTGTCAACTTTAGGAAGTAATGATCCCACTATTTTGGAGGGTGTTGAATCTTATTGTGACAATTATGAAAGTGGATTTGGAGAGGTCATGACTTTATTTAGTGATGAATCCACTATTTCGGAAGAGGTTCCAATTGATTATGAGAACAAAGTCGCTATCTATGATGATTATTGTGATGACATGTATGCTATAAAGAATAATTATATCCATGAAACTTGTCATCATGATTTTAATTTTCAATTGGATTATGCCTCACATGATAGTTATTTCATTGAGTTTGCTCCCACTACTATTGATGAGAATAGATTTGCTTATGTGGAGAGTAATAAATTTTCTATGCTTATGGATCATGAAAATAATGTTTTATGTGATGGTTATATTGTTGAATTAACTCATGATGCTACTGAAAATTACCATGATAGAGGACCATATGCTTTTACATATTGCAATAATATCAAGTTTCCTCTCTATGTGTTGAAAATCTTGAAGTTATGCTTGCTTTACCTTCCTATGCAAGTTCATTCTTGTTCCCATAAATTGTTTGCTCACAAAATCCCTATGCATAAGAAGTGGGTTAGACTTAAATGTGCTATTCATATTCTTCATGATTCTCTCTTTATGTTTCAATTCTTATCTTTTATGTGAGCATCATTGAAATCATCATGCCTAGCTAGGAGCGTTAAACGATATTGCTTGTTGGGAGGCAACCCAATTTTATTTTTGTTCTTTGTCTTTTGTTCCTGTTTAGTAATAAATAAATCATCTATCCTCTGTTATGATTGTGTTTTTTATTTTTTAATTAGTGTTTGTGCTAAGTAAAGCCTTTAGGATCTTCTTGGCTGATTATTGTTTGATCTTTCTGATAAAAACAGAAAGTATGCGCTCACGAAAATAATTTTCATTTTTTACCAGAGAGCGATAAAATACCAATCCCAACTTAAGTAGATCAATATACAAATTATTTAGGTCTTCCTAATTTGGTAGAATTTTTTAAGTTACAGAAATATCCGAAATCTACAGATTGCTATAGACTGTTCTGTTTATGACAGATTCTGTTTTTCGTGTGTTGTTTGCTTATTTTGATGAATCTATGAGTAGTATCGAAGGGTATGAACCATAGAGAAGTTGGAATAAAGTAGATATTACACCGATATAAATAAAGAATGAGTTCACAACAGTACCAAAAGTGGTGATTTTATTACGAGTTTTCTGTTAAGTTTTGTGTTGTGAAGTTTTCAAATTTTGGGTAAAGATTCGATGGACTATGGAATAAAGAGTGGCAAGAGCCTAAGCTTGGGGATGCCCAAGGCACCCCAAGGTAATATTCAAGGACAACCAAGAGCCTAAGCTTGGGGATGCCCCGGATGGCATCCCCTCTTTCGTCTTAGTTCATCGGTAACTTTACTTGGAGCTATATTTTTATTCACCACATGACATGTGTTTTGCTTGGAGCGTCATTTTATTTTATTTTGTTTTTCTTGCTGTTTGAATAATATCCCAAGATCTTAAATTCTTAAATTTTAGAGAGTCTTCACATAGTTACATAAGTACTCAACTACTCATTCATCTTCACTTATATCTTTCGGAGTAGTTTGTCGTTTGCTCTAGTGCTTCACTTATGTCTTTTTAGAGCACGGTGGTGGTTTTATTTTATAGAAATTATTGATCTCTCATGCTTCACTTATATTATTTTGAGAGTATTTTAGAACAGCATGGTAATTTGCTTTGGTTATTAAATTAGTCCTAATATGATAGGCATCCATGATGGGTATAATAAAAACTTTCATATAAAGTGCATTGAATACTATGAGAAGTTTGATACTTGATAATTGTTTTGAGATATGAAGATGGTGATATTAGAGTCATGCTAGTTGAGTAGTTGTGAATTTGAGAGATACTTGTGTTAAAGTTTGTGATTCCCGTAGCATGCACGTATGGTGAACCGTTATGTGATGAAGTCGGAGCATGATTTATTTATTGATTGTCTTCCTTATGAGTGGCGGTCGGGGATGAGCAATGGTATTTTCCTACCAATCTATCCCCCTAGGAGCATGCGCGTAGTACTTCGTTTCAATAACTAATAGATTTTTGCAATAAGTATGTGAGTTCTTTATGACTAATGGTGAGTCCATGGATTATACGCACTCTCACCCTTCCACCATTGCTAGCCTCTCTAGTACCGCGCAACTTTCGCCGGTACCATAAACCCACCATTTACCTTCCTCAAAACAGCCACCATACCTACATATTATGGCATTTCCATAGCCATTCCGAGATATATTGCCATGCAACTTTCCACCATTCTGTTTATTATGACATGCTCCATCATTGTCATATTGCTTTGCATGATCATGTAGTTGACATCGTATTTGTGGCAAAGCCACCATTCATAATTCTTTCATACATGTCACTCTTGATTCATTGCACATCCCGGTACACCGCCGGAGGCATTCACATAGTCATATTTTGTTCTAAGTATCGAGTTGTAATTCTTGAGTTGTAAGTAAATAAAAGTGTCATGGTCATCATTATTAGAGCATTGTCCCATGTGAGGAAAGGATGATGGAGACTATGATTCACCCACAAGTCGGGATGAGACTCCAGACAAAAAATAAAAAAGGAGAGAAAAAAGAGGCCAAAAAAGAAAGAGAAGGCTGGAAAACAAGAAAAAACAAAAAAGAAGAGAAAAAGAGAGATGGGACAATGCTACTATCCTTTTACCACACTTGTGCTTCAAAGTAGCACCATGATCTTCATGATAGAGAGTCTCCTATGTTGTCACTTTCATATACTAGTAGGAATCTTTCATTATAGAACTTGGCTTGTATAGTCCAATGATGGGCTTCCTCAAAATGCCCTAGGTCTTCGTGAGCAAGTGAGTTGGATGCACACCCACTTAGTTTCTTTTTGAGATTTCATACACTTATAGCTCTAGTGCATCCGTTGCATGGCAATCCCTATTGTCGGTGTCAAAACCGGCGGATCTCGGGTAGGGGGTCCTGAACTGTGCGTCTAAGGCGGATGGTAACAGGAGGCAGGGAACACGATGTTTTACCCAGGTTCGGGCCCTCTTGATGAAGGTAAAACCCTACATCCTGCTTGATTTATTCTTGATGATATGAGTATTACAAGAGTTGATCTACCATGAGATCGGAGAGGCTAAACCCTAGAAGCTAGCCTATGGTATGATTGTCTGTTATCGTCCTACGGACTAAAACCCTCCGGTTTATATAGACACCGGAGAGGGTTAGGGTTACACAAGGTCGGTTACAAAGGAGGAAATATCCATATCCGTATTGCCTAGCTTGCCTTCCACGCCAAGTAGAGTCCCATCCGGACACGAGACGAAGTCTTCAATCTTGTATCTTCATAGTCCAACAGTCTGGGCAAAGGATCTAGTCCGGCTGTCCGGAGACCCCCTAATCCAGGACTCCCTCAGTAGCCCCTGAACCAGGCTTCAATGACGATGAGTCCGGCACACAGTATTGTCTTTGGCATTGCAAGGCGGGTTCCTCCTCCGAATGCACCACAAAAGAATTTGAATACAAGGATAGTGTTCGACCCTGCAAAATAAGTTCCACATACCACCATAGAGATAATAATATTTCCACAATTCTAATCTGCTAACACGTTTCGGCAACATGACATCACGCCATGGCCCGGTGATTATTCGAACCGTTTCCTCTAACTAGCCCTGCACATAACGCGAGGTAGTTTTTTGACACGTCTTGTCAAAGCAGAGATCGTGTCCCCTTATTACGGGATTCTCATCAATACGGGTGTGGGTAACCCAACCGCGCCATCGATTACGGCGCTTGGGGGATAAGCGAGTTTTACCAGGCTAGTGGGGGCGCATAGTTTCGGCCGCCCATATAAAGGGACAAGGATTCACCTTTTCATCCATGCCTTCTTCCTCCTTTGCTCATCCATTTTCGCACACTCGAGCTCCAGCGCCCAAGTCCGCATTTCCCACCTCAACCTTCTCCAACCATGTCCGGAGCGGGAGGCAAGTGGATGGTCTCCTCCGTCACGGAGGGACACATCAAGAAGCTGAGGAGAGCCAGATACCTGCCCGACGACATCGCACACCGGCTCCCAGATGAGGGGCAGCTCATCCCCACCCCCAGGCCCCACGAGAGGGTAGTGTTCCTTACCCATTTCCTCCGCGGACTGAGATTCCCTCTCCACCCATTCGTCCGGGGCCTCATGTTCTACTACGGCCTGGATTTCCACGATCTGGCCCCAAACTTCATCCTCAACATCTCGGCGTTTATCATCGTGTGCGAGGCCTTCCTCCGCATCAAGCCCCACTTCGGCTTATGGCTGAAGACCTTCAATGTCAAGCCGAAGGTTGTGAGCGGCCGCCAGGCGGAGTGCGGAGGCGCCATGGTGGGCAAGGTGCCCAACGTCACATGGCTCGAGGGCTCCTTCGTGGAGACCATAAAGGGGTGGCAATCGGGGTGGTTCTACATCACCGAGCCGCGTGACCCTGCATGGGCAGCGGCCCCCGAGTTCCGATCTGGCATCCCCATGCGGCTCACCTCCTGGCAAGAGAAGGGCTTGTCCTGGGGTAGTTCGAGAGAGCTGACCGGACTCCAAACATGTATTCAAACACATGGTGAAAAAGAAGCTCAAACTCATCAACGTAGTCTAGATCATGCTCATCCGCCGGATCCTCCCGTGCCAACAACGGGCTTTCAACTTGTGGGAGTTCGACCCGGCCCAGCACCGAACTCTGAACAGGCTCTTCGACACAACTCACGAGGATGCCTGGAAGGTGCTATTCAAGGGTGCCGAGGTTCCCCCTCCCACTACCGAGGATCGCGGATTCTGCACGAAGCGCCAAGACAACGCGGTAAGCTGTTTTACCTCTCACGGGATACTTGTTTTTCATAGTTTGACTCTATGCGGGATCTAAGCTCCCGTACCTTTGACAGGACTGGCAGGAGACGGCCGGACAGATCGACTGTCTGGCTCCTTTGCCCGAAGGCCCAGCAGACGCTCTCCTGACGAAGATGCTGACTCCGGCCCCTTATAAGGTGCCGGAGAAGACCAAGAAGGCCAAGGGAACCCGAAAGAGTTCCCGACGCCAGGCGTCATCGGACTCATCGTCCGATAACTCTGCGGCACACTCCTCCCCCGAAGACGTGGAGGAAGAACAAGAAGATGCTCCCCCTTCAGTTGGGGGAGACAAGAAAAGGAAGGCCGCCCCAACCGGGAGCCGAAGGGTCCAAGAAGGGAAGGACTCTCCTTTCGGACTACTCTACCACCACCGTCGAAGGCGGAGATGAGTGGCTGCCCAGGGCCAAGCCCCTGGGGAAGTCGTAAGTATTCGGATACCAGAGTAACTCATAGCATTCCTTTGTCGCGCTGCTTCTCCTAACGCCGAATTATGACTATGCAGACCGCCACGAGCCCGTATCGACGTATCGTCGGACGGCTCCCTAGGCTCGTCGGATATGGATAGCGATCCACTTCCGACCGCCACCTCCCCTTGCCCTACGGACAACGCCGAGGTATTGTCTCAAGAGGCACCGGGTCAGGGGTGACAGTCCCGGAAGCGCCTCAAGGCGACCTTCTGGACTCCAGGAGCAGAGGGGACAAGGCCCCCGAGGGCTTCGAGTTCGGCCCTCAGCCGAACACCACGCCGGAACCTCCAGCGGTTCCAGATTCGGGCAGGCGGCCTCCTTCCAAGAGGGGCAAGATGCCTGTGCCGGTGACCTCTGTCCATCCAGAGGCATCGGACAATCTGCTGGGAGCGCTTCGCAGCGCTTCCATCGACGAGGAGCACCACAATATTATGAGTGCGGTGGTCCAGAAGGTTCAGTCCGCCAAGAGCGGATTGATTGAAGCCTGTGCCAGCCTTTTAACAGGCTTTGAGGTAAGTGTTTGAAATATAGGAAAAATATTACCGCATAGACAGTAGCCCCTGATGCTCTGTTCGGTGTTCTGAAAGAAAAGCCGAATAGAGGATCAAATAATACCGCAGGAGTCTAACATAAGTATGTCTATATGCGTATGCAGGCTTCGTTGCTGGCCTCAGCCGCACTGACTGCGGAGGTCGCCACACTGAATCAGGACCTCGATGGGTCCAAGAAAGAGCTCGGCCTTGCCAAGAGGCAGCTCGAGGTGAACAAGGGTAAGTAATACCCTGTCTATAGATATGTATATATAAAAGAGGACACGATTGCAAAATGACAGGATCATCATGAATTTGCCAGGGGCCACGACCGAAGTGGCGACCCTAAAGCAAGCGTTGTCTGAGGCCGAAGATAAAGCGGCCAAGGAGCACACCGAGCGGGAAAGGCAAGAGGCTTGGGTGGGCGAGGTGCAGCAAGAGCTCCAGGCTCTCGTGACGAAGCACGAGGCATTGGAGCTTGACTCGAAGACGCGAGAGTCTGAGCTTGCCGCGACCCTTGAGAGCGCAAAGAGTGCCAAGGCCGAAGCCCAAAAGGCCCTCTAGGAGATTGACGCGATGAAGAAAATAGCGGTGGGTAAGGCATTCTAGATGCAAAGCAAGCATGTGAAAGTAAATTACCTATTACTTACCCGAATCCGGAGCTCTCCAGGAGCATTTGCAGATTTGCCCCACAGCGTGTCGGATGCCGCACAGTTTTACCAGGCCGAGGAGGGAAGCTCAACTGAGAAGCTGTTCTGGTCTCAGTATACTAGGACCGAACACCCGATGCCTCTGAGCGACCAGCTAGAGCAGCTGGTCGAGCTACACAAGGCGGCCGAACAGGCCATGAAGGGCCTTATAGTCCGGCTGTGGCCTGGTGACGCCCTTCCGAACAGCTACTTCAGCCTGGTGAGGCGGCTTGTGGATGCCTGCCCACGGCTGGAAGTCGTCAAGCGGTCCGTCTGCATCGAAGGTGCACGCCGGGCTTTCGCCCGTGTGAAGGTGCAATGGGCCAAGCTAGACGTTGTGAAGCTGATCAAGGAAGGACCGCCGCAGGGCAAGGAGCATCGTACCCCCGAAATTTATTATGAGGGTATCCTGAAGGGTGCCCGTCTTGTAGCGGACGAATGTCCAAAGGATGTAATATTTGAGTAAACTTGCTCGTGTGATCCTGTATGATGAAAACTTGTTTCATATGTGCTATGCAAGGCTTTTTTGAATTTAAAATATTACCTTCTGTTTAGCTGTTTATCCAATCTGTGAGATGGCTAGTCCTCGGCTTCTGCCCCCATGCCACGAGTGCTAGGGTATTCGGGATAAACCTGAGCACTCTTGTTCCCATTTTTGGGTCCTTCGAGGGAGGTGCTCAGCACAGCGAACAAGGCAACCGGACTAATAATGCTTTATCACTCTCACTTAGCCATAGAATTCTATAATTTTAAATTTCGGCGAAGCCCCTGGTATTCGGAAGGCCGAATTCGGGGCGCGACACACGCCTTTAAGCCGGACAGGACCGGCTCCTCGCTCTAAGCGGCATAAGTCTTTAGGGACTCGAAACCTCGCCGAACAGCGACCAGTCTCTCACCTTATCATGACAGTCAGTTTTAGCTTTCTCTACTGAGGTGCTTAGCCCAGCAGAACCGGGGCACAATCGCAGTAGTTCTCCCAGTGCTACCTTAGCCGATATAGCGGAACATAAGGTACCAAAACATGGGAGCTGGGCAAACCCAACTATTGACCAAAGACATGATTCGGAGCTGATGCATATAATGCTATAAGTTCGGGGTGCCGCACTTGTGAAAGTGTTCGGACTTCTCACACCATATTGTGGGGTACTTAAGCCCCTAGTGTATTGGCCGTACCAAAGTGTATGGTTGCAAGGCGTCATTAATGAACATATATATATATATAAGAAGAATGCAATAATAGTCTGAATGCTATGCATTGTTTATTCAAAAACGTGCGTTAAAGCAGAATGATACAGGCAGTGCGATAAGTACAAAGTAGGACTATGTCCCCTCCAAGGGCAAGCTGAGGAATAGTATTAAAGTATGTATTTCACTCATTATCGTAATCCACCTGGGAGTTCCGTTTTGTGGTGTAGCTTTCTGCCTCCTTGGTTGCTGCATCATGTGTTCGGCAATCATGCTGCCGAACAGGGTTTCCAGAGATTAATGTCCTGAAAGAAAAATAACAAAGCAGGAAGCCCCTAGTGCGGTTTAAACCGCGTCTTGGGGTGTGCCGCAGTTGTGCCCCCCTCCCCACCTGTGCCCATGGTATTTTTAATGCGTAATTATGTACGCGTGGCATGAATTTCGCCATTTGGCTGGGGCCAGGGTGGGGGCCGCATTGTTATGCGAGCTCGGGACGTGCCAGGCGGTCCAGTTGCCGATTACACCGGGCGCGCTTGAAGGTGTTCGGGTCCTTGAACGCCGAACTAGTGGATTGCCTTAAGAGGCTGCTTTGCGCTTCCGCTGTGAGGGCCGCAGTGTGCTCCTCCGTTTGAAGAGAGCACTCTGTGTTTCCATTAATTGTAATGACCGCCTGAGGTCCTGGCATCTTGAGCTTGAGGTATGCATAATGCGGTACCGCATTGAATCTCGCAAATGCGGTTCGCCCGAGCAGTGCATGATAACCACTGCAGAACGGGACTATATCGAAGATTAACTCTTCGCTTTGGAAGTTATCCGGGGATCCGAAGACCACTTCCAGTGTGACTGAGCATGTGCAATGGGCTTCTACACCTGGTATGATGCCTTTAAAGGTCGTTTTTGTGGGTTTGATCCTTGAGGGGTCTATACCCATTTTGCGCACTATGTCCTGGTAAAGCAGGTTCAGGCTGCTGCTGCCATCCATAAGGACTCGAGTGAGGTGAAATCCGTCAATAATTGGGTCTAGGACCAGTGTGGCGAATCCGCCATGACGGATACTAGTGGGGTGGTCCCTGTGATCGAAGGTGATCGGACAGGAGGACCATGGGTTGAACTTTGGGGCGACTGGCTCCAACGCATATACGTCCCTGAGCGCACGCTTCCACTCCCTCTTGGGGATGTGGGTTGCGTATATCATGTTCACCGTCCGCACTTGTGGGGGGAACCTCTTTTGTCCTCCGGTATTCGGCTGCCGGGGCTCCTCCTCGTCATCGCTATGTGGCCCTGATCTTTGTTTTCGGCAATTAAATTTCCGGCCTACTTGAACACCCAACAATCCCTATTGGCGTGGTTGGCTGGCTTGTCGGGGGTGCCGTGTATTTGACACGAGCAATCGAGTATACGGTCCAAACTGGACGGCCCCGGGGTGCTTCTTTTAAATGGCTTTTTCCGCTGACCGGGTTTAGAGCCTTTGAATCCGGCATTGACTGTCGTATCCTCGGTATTGTCACTGTTAATGCGGCGCTTATGTTTGTTGCGACGTGACCTGCCATTGCCGTCCTTGGTATCCGGAGTACCACGGTTCTTTGATATGTTATTACTACGAGCCAGCCAGCTATCTTCTCCCGCACAAAAGCGGGTCATGAGTGTCATGAGGGCTGCCATAGATTTCGGCTTCTCCTGACCAAGGTGCCGGGCTAGCCACTCGTCGCGGATGTTGTGTTTGAAAGCTGCTAGAGCCTCTGCATCTGGACAGTCGACAATTTGATTTTTCTTTGTTAGGAACTGTGTCTAGAATTGCCTGGCCAATTCCTCTGGCTGCTGAATTATGTGGCTCAAGTCATCGGCATCTGGTGGTCGCACATAAGTGCCCTGAAAGTTGTCGAGGAATGCGGCTTCCAGATCCTCCCAACAGCCAATGGACTCTGCTGGCAAGCTATTGAGCCAATGCCGAGCTGGTCCTTTGAGTTTGAGTGGGAGATATTTAATGGCCTATAGATCATCCCTGTGTGCCATGTGGATATGCAGGAGGAAATCCTCGATCCATACCGCGGGATCTGTTGTGCCATCGTATGATTCTATATTTATGGGTTTGAAACCCTCTGGGATTTGATGATCCATAACTTCGTCACTGAAGCATAAGGGGTGTGCAGCGCCTCTGTACTGGGCTATATCGCGACGCAGCTCCAATGAGTCCTGCCCGCTGTGTTTGGCCTAGCCGGATTTACTTTTACTCTATCCGGCGTGACGTTTATCGTCTCGCATAGCGGCGCGCCCTCGTGATCCGTAGATCGATCTTGCATGTTTTTCTTTGTCCTCCAATACGTCTCGCAGGTCTGGCGTACTTCCCCATGCCTTTTTATTTGAATGGCGTCGGGGTGCAGGCTGAGCTTTTGGCTGGAATGCCTCTCTATCGCAGCCACGAGGTGGCCAATCAGCCGCGTCATACGCTTCTTCCTCCAGTCGGGGTAGCAACCTGCATTTTTGGTAACTCTTGGAGGGGCGTTCGAGTTTATATTCCTCGGCCGCGAGGACTTCAGTCCATCTGTCAGCTAGCAGATCTTGATCAGCTTGAAGCTGCTGCTGCTTTTTCTTAAGGCTACTTGTCGTGGCTATAAGCCGGCACTTGAAGCGCTCTTGTTCGACGGGATCCTCTTGCACGACGAATTCGGCATCGTCGAGGCTTGCCTCGTCTTCGGAGGGGGCATGTAATTATCGTCCTCCGCCTCTCCATCTGCCGCTCTCTCTGGAGGGCTGGCCTTTCCATCCTCCTGTCCTAGATCGTGCTCGAGGGGATTGTTGCCATCTTTCGCACTACCTGGAGTGTTATTATCTCCTGTGCCGGTATCACCACTTTTGCTTTGGCGGGACTTAGAGAGGCGCCACTGACGTCGGCGCTTAGGTTGCTTCTTGGAGGGGTCATCCTCCGCTGTCTCGTCGCCATTGCCTTCTTTGGGTGTGTCCACCATGTATATATCGTATGATGAGGTGGTTGTCCAGTGCCCTATGGGCCCTTCGTTTCCCGCATCGTCGTCCATACCGTCGATGTCTTCGGAGTCAAAGTCGAGCATGTCGGTTAATTCGTCGACAGTGGCTACTAAGTGGGTGGTGGGTGGGCAGCGAATTTCTTCGTCATCCACATCCCAATCCTGCCGGACATAGTTCGGCCAGGATTCTTTTGACAAGGAGAGAGACCTTAATGAGTTCAGTATGTCGCCAAAGGGCGAGTGCTGAAAAATATCTGCGGAGGTAAATTCCATGATCGACGCCCAATCGGATTTGCTAGGAACGGGCGCAGGAGGTTCGGAGTCCGTGGCCGGAGAAGGATCCGGCAGTCTGACAACACGGCTCTCGTGCAGGGTAAGGTCGATGTTCGGCTCGATCGCCGCTGAGGATAAGGCCTCCGTGGCGGGGTCCATCCACCCGTCCATGGACGGCGCAACTGGCTCCGAATCGAGGGTCGGAGCGGCTGCCGGTGCGATCTCCTGGACACTGTCCGATGGTAGAGCTAAATCGTGCTCATCGTGGCCGTGTGACACACAAGGCAGGGGCTTGAATCCGTCAAGGATCAAGTCTCCGCGGATATCGGCCGTGTAGTTTAAGCTTCCAAACCTGACCTGGTGGCCAGGGGCGTAACTTTCGATCTGTTCCAGATGGCCAAGCGAATTGGCCCACAGTGCAAAGCCGCCGAATACAAAAATCTGTCCGGGCAGAAAAGTCTCACCCTGGACTGCATCGCTATTGATGATCGTAGGAGCCATCAAGCCTAATGGCGACGACACAGAGGAACTCTCAATGAAAGCACCAATGTCGGTGTCAAAACCGGCGGATCTCGGGTAGGGGGTCCCAAACTGTGCGTCTAAGGCGGATGGTAACAGGAGGCAGGGAACACGATGTTTTACCCAGGTTTGGGCCCTCTTGATGGAGGTAAAACCCCACGTCCTACTTGATTTATTCTTGATGATATGAGTATTACAAGAGTTGATCTATCACGAGATCGGAGAGGCTAAACCCTAGAAGCTAGCCTATGGTATGATTGTCTGTTATCGTCGTACGGACTAAAACCCTCCGGTTTATATAGACACCGGAGAGGGTTAGGGTTACACAAGGTTGGTTACAAAGGAGGAGATATCCATATCCGTATTGCCTAGCTTGCCTTCCACGCCAAGTAGAGTCCCATCCGGACACGAGACGAAGTCTTCAATCTTTAATCTTCATAGTCCAACAGTCCGGGCAAAGGATATAGTCCGGCTGTCCGGAGACCCCCTAATCCAGGACTCCCTCACCTATTCACTCACATTGATATCTATTGATGGGCATCTCCATAGCCCGTTGATACGCCTAGTTGATGTGAGGCTGTTTTCTCCTTTTTGTCTTCTCCACAACCACCATTCTATTCCACCTATAGTGCTATGTCCATGGCTCACGCTCATGTATTGCGTGAAGATTGAAAAACTTTCAGAACATCAAAAGTATGAAACAATTGCTTGGCTTGTCATCGGGGTTGTGCATGATTTAAATATTTTGTGTGATGAAGAGAGAGCATAGCAAGACTATATGATTTTGTAGGGATAGCTTTCTTTGACCATGTTATTTTGAGAAGACATCATTGCTTTGTTAGTATGCTTGAAGTATTATTATTTTTATGTCAATATTAAACTTTTGTCTTGAATCTTTTGGATCTGAATATTCTTGCCACAATAAACAGGATTACATTGATGAATATGTTAGGTAGCATTCCACATCAAAAATTCTGTTTTTATCATTTACCTGCTCGAGGACGAGCAGGAATTAAGCTTGGGGATGCTTGATACGTCTCCAACGTATA
Organism: Triticum urartu; assembly: GCF_056163025.1. Lineage (NCBI taxonomy): Eukaryota > Viridiplantae > Streptophyta > Magnoliopsida > Poales > Poaceae > Triticum > Triticum urartu. The sequence goes on along the minus strand of NC_141873.1, from coordinate 503,414,424 downwards.
TTTTTTTTATTGTTCTGTGCTATTATATTATCCATCTAGGATGTTTTATATGCATTTATATGCTACTTTATATGATTTTTAGGACTAACCTAGAGCCCAGTGCCAGTTTTTGTTTTTTCCTTGTTTTTGAGTTTTACAGAAAAGGAATACCAAAGGGAGTCCAATTGACGTGCCCATTTTTGATGATTTTTTTATGGATCAAAAGAAGCCCCAGGAATAAAAGAGTTGGGCTAGAAGAGTCCCGGGCTGTCCACGAGGGTGGGGGCGCGCCCTACCCCCCCCCCCCCCCCCCCGGCACGCCCCCTATCTCGTGGATGACTCGGGGACCCCCCGACTTGTTCCCGGCGCCAAAAATTTCTATAAATACTGAAACCTCCAAAAAATAACCAAGATCAGGAGTTCCGTCGCCGCAAGACTCCATAGCCACCGAAAACCAATCTAGACCCGTTCCAGCACCCTGCCGGAGGTGGGATCCCTCTCTGGTGGCCATCTTCATCATCCCGGCGCTCTCCATGACGAGGAGGGAGTAGTTCACCCTCGGGGCTGATGGTATGTACCAGTAGCTATGTGTTTGATCTCTCTCTCTCTCTCTCGTGTTCTTGATTCGGCACGATCTTGATGTATCGCGAGCTTTGCTATTATAGTTGGATCTTATGATGTTTCTCCCCCTCTACTGTCTTGTAATGAATTTAGTTTTCCCTTTGAAGTTATCTTATCGGATTGTGTCTTTAAGGATTTGAGAACACTTGATGTATGTCTTGCATGTGCTTATCTGTGGTGACAATGGGATATTCACGTGATCCACTTGATGTATGTTTTGGTGATCAACTTGCGAGTTCCATGACCTTGTGAACTTATGCATAGGGGTTGGCACACGTTTTTGTCTTGACTCTCTGGTAGAAACTTTAGGGAACTCTTTGAAGTTCTTTGTGTTGGTTGAATAGATGAATCTGAGATTATGTGATGCATATCGTATAATCATACCCACAGATACTTGAGGTGACACTGGAGTATCTAGGTGACATTAGGGTTTTGGTTGATTTGTGTCTTAAGGTGTTATTCTAGTACAAACTCTAGGATAGATCGAACGGAAAGAATAGCTTCGTATTATTTTACTACGGACTCTTGAATAGATTGATCGGAAAGAATAACTTTGAAGTGGTTTTGTACCCTACAATAATCTCTTCGTTTGTTCTCCGCTATTAGTGACTTTGGAGTGACTCTTTGTTGCATGTTGAGGGATCACTACTAGGAAAAACACTACTAGTAGCATTTGTTTTCTGCATACCAGTAGCGTGGGTTCCCGCGCTACTACTAAGACGCTACAGCTAAATTTTAGCAGTAGCGCATTTTTACCCCGCACTATAGCTAAAAAGTTAGTAGTAGCGCGGTGCCACCCACACTACCACTATTCCACACCTACGCTACTGCTATCCTGAGCACTAGTAGCATGCTATTTCCCACCCACGCTACAGCTATCTAATTAGAAATTAAAAAAAGTCAGATGAGTAGGAACTTTTTAGCAAATCAAGACATGGCCAGTGCAAAATAAACTAAGCTCACAGAACCATCTTAGGAATTGCAGCATTCATGGATGAAACATTGAACATCTCAACTCAAAGAGATCACGAGATCCCATTTAACATCAGACACAAACAACCAGACCACTTATCTAGATGTATCTACCAAGACTCGGAGTGCAGATGCCGATGGACCCGAATCCTCCCTCCCCCCCGAACGATGGCATCGAGGTCCTCCACCTCGGTGACCTCCGGCGTCGTGATCATCTATGCGATGCGGTCGCCAGGCTTCCCGGTGAAGTCCACCTCCGAGTGGTTGAAGAGCACGACGCCCACCGAGCTGCGGTAATTCGTGTCGATCACCCCTGCGGCCAAGTCGAGAAAGTAAAAACTTGTTAGTACGTGTCAGAGTCCAAATCTGGCTTGCTCAAATAGAGATACAGTGAATAGAGATACAGGGAAGCAGTACACCTACCAGCTTGCTCAAATGTTGATCTGGCACTGTGGAGCTAGTTAGCGATCATGGCTTCTAACAAAAGTTCGATAATGTGAAATAAAGAAAGGAACTTACATCCTCAACTACAGTTGCTTTGTCTGTCATTGTTCGTTTCTTCAAGGATAAATACCTTTCATGAGCCTGGGTGAGAACACAAATCAGTCAGCGAGATCCTTTTTAAAAATAAACTCGACTTTTGTCAAAAATGCAATAACAACTACAAATGATAGCATGCTGATCAACAGCAGAAATGGAATAAAGCTATCATATCGGTGCCACACTGCAGTAAAATGCAGCAAAAAGTAGATTCTGCTTATACTAGATTAATTTTTACCATGGGTCACTGTTTTAGCAACAAGGAGTTAGTAGACAGAAAAATAACATAGAAATAGCATCTACACATTATGGCAAGTAGACTCCTTCTGATTATAGTGAAAGTTGGCTATCATATTGGTAGGTTGACGGGAACAGCATAAACAAACACCAAAACAAAAATAGGAGAATATACAACTCTATCATTTTGTTCACAATAAGCCAACATATTGAACTTTGTTATTGCTGCCACAAGATTGAACCCATGACACAAGCTTCAGAATCACCTTGAAGACATGTTTAATATTGTAACTTTGAAATGACTTGAGAATAGCATTAGCTGGTCGTACAGAAGGCTAGCCTTGTCAAAACGCTTTGGGGCATCCTGATCATCACCTACTGGACTCTACTTGTCCTAATAGCAATTTCCCCTTGAATGGTTCCAACTACTACTACTCATCCCCATATGTACTTGATACCATCAACAAACGTTGTACGTGATCTAATTGGAATTCTACTAAACTAATCTAGTCTACAAAATAACACAGGAAGCCTTAGTAGTTGACAGAAGATGTGTAATTAATCTTCCTCTCTACTAGTTAGACTGATCTTTATGTAACCATTAATGTACTTGGGATCATTAATAATAGGTGATGTACTATGCAGTATGAATTCTACTGAACTAATCTAGTCTGCGAAATAACATGCACAGGGCCGGTCCTGAGATTTTGGGGGCCCGGGGCGAAACTAAAACTCGGGGCCCTTATAACAATAATAATCAATATATATTTTCTATATTTGAAATGTAACAGCAAACGCATGGGATCCGCATCGCAACGTTTTTGCATGTACATATGATGGCCGGCAAGAGCCTATCTAGCGTTATATGCTTATATATGGTGTAATTGGCTTATTTTCCTTTCTTCTGTGAAATTAATATGCCAATCCATGGCGTATTCTTGAAAGAAAAAGTTCATGGCCAATGAAGGAATCTATCACAAGACATCCTTGAAATGCAACGCTATGTTTAATGTCAGACTATATTATAACTACCAAGGAATCTATCCCAATTCACAAGACATCTGACTAAAAAATTGTTCATGAATATTGTCCTAAAAGAAATTTGTATCTAAAGTTCAGAGTAGTTCTTGGACAGACTATTGCTAAGGTTATTATTACAAATAAAAGTATCAGAGAAATTAAGATAGTTGAGCACATCCATATGAATGATATGGGCAATATTATTTCCTACTTTGAAAATTAAACCAATGCTACTGTGATACTTCAAGGTAATTCTTATCTACCTGAGCAAATTTGCAAACTAAGAGTAATTACCGCAATGATGCCTGCATTCCACGATTTGCCAAGACCACCATCCAGAACATTACTCCTTGTTTTTATCTATTTCAGATCTATACACAAGACCAATATTGTCAAACAGCATAAATAAACGGTTGCTGATACGTACAGAACATGCAGCTCGGGCATGCCATCGGGCTCCGATGCGCATCCATGTCTCTTGCAGTCCGCAGGGCCTCCTCCTCGACTCCTCGAGCAAGCTTGCCTGCGGCAATCTGGGCGTGAGTCGACAAGCGGCGCCGCCAGGGGCGTGATGCGCTCTCATAAATTCAGGTGGATGTGTACTATTACTTGGGTCAGGCCCAATGACATTTGTCTTCAGTGCAGGCCTAATGTAGAAATATTTATACTTGGGCTCACTCGCTACTAGCGTGCAGTTTTCCCGTAGCCTGGGCAGTGCTACTGCGTTCCTGGGAGGGGGCCCCTGGAGTTCGGGGGCCCGGGGCGGCCGCCCCCCTGCCCCTCCTCAGGGCCGGCCCTGAACATGCCTAGCCTTAGTTGATTATTAGTGAGGAAGAAGTACTGCTAGGATAATCATGAAATCTTAGCACATTTTGTTATTGACGCCTACATATTTGTTTTACAAAGGAAAACTAATTTTGTAGCTCCGATCCCTCTGAAGAGCAGAGGACATTATAGATTGTGTCATGCTCTCTGCTGTGGTTGCATATTCAACATGTCCCTTTTCCGTTTGATGTGTATAAATTTAGACAAATCTGGCCGATGGTCCTAGGTAGTACTACTGCTATATAACTAGTTGAGGCTCCTAAATTGCTTTGGTTTTCAATTACTTCAGTTTCTTTTGTCACTAACTTTAGTTTTTTGATAGAAAATTATTGTGCAGTACTGTAAACCCCCACGGTAATCATCCTCATATTTTGCTGGTTAATTCCTTCAGTATTGATTTTCTTCTTCTTCAGTTAAACTTTTGTTTTTCTGAGACCCTCAAGATTGTTTTCAGTTATAAATGAATGAATCGGGTACCTAGCACACGGTACTACTATGAAGTACTGCAATGTTTATCACTTATAAGCACCAATCAAACTGCTTCGACGATTGCTACCTGTGCTTACCCCAAGAGTTCACGAAGCATGGGCTTGTGCTCACTGTTTGGTCAATGCCATGTGTGACAGCAGTACAAGATGATAGTGTCCAACAATGCTGCCAAGACCATGCGTCTGAACATCTAATAAAACACCAATCATACAGAGATCCAAATGTGAGTCCATGTGTATTATCAGGACTGGCAGAGTACCAGCTTTTAGATGCAGCAAAAGGATAAAGTTATGTCCTCCATGAACAAATAGATGGAGTAGCAAGAACAGGATGCAAAAAGGAGGAAGAAAGTGAAATGACCATGGTGATGGGGGTGCTTACCCAAGCTAGGAGCCGTGGAGCAGACGACGGCAAGCTCGACCATGTGCGTGCCGTGGTGGTCGTCCTCGCCCATGGAGGAGGGTGGCTGCGGCACCAAATTGAAGAAACTAGTGAGGGGCGGGGAGAGAAGAAATAAGGGGGGAGAGAGGAGGGCATGGATCGAGGGAAGAGGAGAGCTCACCGTGCCGGAGTTGGAGGCAGCCGAAACCCTAGCCGCGGGGAGCGGTCGCGCACGAGCGCTTGCGTCCGGGAGGAGAGGATCTGGCCGGAGGGAAGGAAGTGCCGTCATCGGGAGAACTCGTGAGTGTGCTTTGCTCCGGCGAGGGCCGCGGGAAGTAGCCGAATTCGCCCATCGTTGGTGGCGGCAGCGAGGGTTCATGGGAGGAAGAGCAGGAAAATGAGAGAACGATGGAGAGGTTGTTCGCTGGGCTGGGTTGCTTGTCTCGCTGGGCTGGATTAGTTGTAGCGCATGTGGCGACCCGCGCTACGACTATGTTTCTAGTGCTAGCGCGTCCTAGCAAACCCGCGCTAGTAGTATGACCTGTCCCCAGGGAAACGGTCGGAGTTATTTACTAGTAGCGCGTCCAAAGGAAACAAGTGTTGCTGCTAATCTATACCAGTAGTGTTCTTTCTGCCCAGCGCTACTAGTAATTATTAGTAGCGTGGGGGCACAAACAAACGCTACTGGTAAACTTCTATGTATAAGCATTTTCCTAGTACTGGATAGTTATATGATCCAATTATGTTATCCTTGTTGAGAGAACTTGCACTAGTGAAAGTATGAACCCTAGGCCTTGTTTCGACGCATTGCAATATCATTTTTGCTCACTTTTATCATTAGTTACCTTGCTGTTTTTATATTTTCAGATTACAAAAACCTATATCTATCATCCATATTGCACTTGTATCACCATCTCTTTGCCGAACTAGTGCACCTATACAATTTACAACTATATTGGGTGTGTTGGGGACACAAGAGACTCTTTGTTATTTGGTTGCAGGGTTGTTTGAGAGAGACCATCTTCATCCTACACCTCCCAAAGATTGATAAACCTTATAGGTCATCCACTTGAGGGAAATTTGCTACTGTCCTACAAACCTCTGCACTTGGAGGCCCAACAACGTCTATAAGAAGAAGGTTGTGTAGTATACATCAAAGATCATCTTTAATAATATGCCAAGATTTCCTATAGAATTCAGCTGGAAACCCATCTGGTCCCGGTGCTTTATTCGGTTTCATTTGTGAGGTTGCATCAAGAACCTCTTTTTTAGTAAACAGTGTAAATAAAATATCATTCTCCTCTGCCCGGAGTTGGGGAATATCTCAAATAACAGATTCATTTAGGGACACCATGCTTGCTTCCGGAGGCCCAAAATGTTGTTTATAATTATTAGAGATATACGCTTTGAGATTTTCATGTCCCACAATTGTCACCTCGTCTTGTTCAAGCTGTATAATTCTCTTCTTCCTATGTTTACCATTTGTGATCATATGGAAGAATTGGGTATTGTCATCCCCCTGGACAACCTTAAGCACTTTAGCACGCAATGCCCACTTGAGCTCCTCTTCTCTAAGGAGAGCTTGTAAGCCTTGCTCATCTTTAGACTTTGAGCTTTGCTCCTCAACCGTAAGGAGGTTAACTTCAGCTTTTAAATCTAATGCATCTATTAATTGGGTGAGTCACTCTTTTTCTTGCCTATAAATCCCACTCTCATTTCTGGCCCAACCTCGCAAAAACTGTCTCAGATGTCTGATCTTATTTTGCCATCTCTCAATACTTGTTCGTCCACTAACCAGCTTTTCCCATTCGTGTGCAATAATCTCCAAGAAGTTTTCTTTCTCGAACCAACCTAGTTTGAAAGAAAAAGCATTCTTTTTTGCAATATGGGTAGCTTCTCCCGAGTCTACTAGTAATGGCGTGTGGTCTGAGATCACCCTCTGCATCGCATGTACCGACACTAATGGGTACTTTTGTTTGCATTCCACACTAGCGAGCACCCTATCCAACTTCTCATAAGTTGGAGTGGGCAATGAATTGGCCCGTGTAAATTGTCTACAGGTGAGCTCGGTTTCTCTCAACTTAAGACTCTCAATAATCATGTTAAACATCATAGACCAACGTCCATCAAAATTGTCATTGTTCTTTTCATCTCTCCTCCAAATTATATTAAAATCCCCTCCGACTAGGATTGGAAGAGTCTCGTCTCCCCAGATCCGCACAAAGTCGGCTAAAAAATCTAGTTTAAGTTCGGGTTATGCTACCCCATAAACAGCAACTAGAGCCCATCTGAAGCCGTCTACTTTCGATCTCACCCGAAACTTGACCGCAAAATCCCCCCGAACCACGTTAAGCACCTCAAGTGTTTCACACCGAACCCCTAGTAATATCCCACCAGATCTTCCTCTAGGAGGTAAGACGTGCCAGTCAAAATCTATTCCTCCAGATAAAGTTCCAAGGAACTGTGAGGTGAAATTATCCCTTTGTGTTTCGAGTAGCGCAATGAAATCTAAATTTTGCTCAATCATTGTCTCTGCCAAGAACTTCGTTTAGCCAAGTCAGCTAGACCTCTGCTATTCCAAAAGATTCCTTTTATAGGTCATCGTGGAATTTTTTCTTAAGCTAAACCCTAGCACTTCTACGGACCGCTGAAGTAGGATAATTTTTCTGTTTCCAGGGTCTCTTGGGCTTCTCCTCATCACCCTTCGGAAACGTGGGTGACAGAACACGAGACAATACCCTCCATCATTAGAGGCTCTACAGTGTCCGTATTCTCCGACCCCTCCTCATCTTCGACTTCCAGATTTGGCATGAGATTATTACATATGTTTTCAAGAGCAACCATGCCTAATTTTTTAATGTCATCGTCATTCATAGGTTTGACGGATGAGATATTATGAATTATTTCAGAAGCCCTCACCGCTTCTATATCTAATGGATCATTAACAGATTTCACAACCTCCTTCTCATTTGAACCCAAAGATATTCCTAAGTCGTTTGCCTTATCAATAATTGCATGCTCGGTGAAATGCAGAATTGAACAACTCTTATCGAAAGACATACCTGTAGTTGCCTCAACATCCCGAAGCTTGGCCGCCCTCTTGGCGCGCACTAGCTGCAGGTCATCTGCATCGGGCTGACCCTGGATCCGGTTGCTGACACGCTTGCCAGCCGTCACCGGATCCGTGATCCCACCAAAAGCGATAAGCTCCTCTGTAGTCCTCTCCCGAGGTGTGTGTTCCCCGCTCCCACGCCCTTCCCTCATTGCCGGTGAAGAAGGGGAAGGCGCGGTCAAGCAGGAGCCGCCAACCATAGCAATGGGAGAGGTAGACCATGGAGCCACCTGCTCGACAGTCCCCCTCCCCCCAACCATCAACGCTGCGAGGAGACGACACTGGAGAAGGGGAAGTACGAGCCTCCTGCCCATGCCCCTGTCTGTGCCGCCTTGAGCCACCCCGCGGGTAGAGGCCTCCACGGGCCTCCTGCCCACGCCCCTCCAAAAGGAGGCCATGGACCGCCGTGGGTGGGCTGGTGATGCTGGCCTCCTGCCCATAACCCCCCCCCCCCACTCCCAATCTGCAGTTCGAGGCATGAAGAATCCTTCGTCCCAGAATCAGCCCACGAAGACGAATGTACCTTCGGCGACATAGTATCAGGGAGCATCACTTGTGGTAACTTGAGCTCCTCTGGATCGTCCACCTCGACTCGGTTACTCCATAACCGGCTCGGTGGAGACCGTGCTCCAAAAGAAACAAACCGAATTGTGTTCATCGGTGTCGTGCAAGATGACTCCTCCTTGGTAGATTTATATGCCTTATCCGACTGCGAACTCGGATCCTTGTCTGACTCTCGTGGTGTGCTCTTAGGCCCCTTATCCTAATTCACAGGGGCTCTATCTCCCTCAGTCGTATCCATATCATGATGCTCATCCCCCTCCTGAGGTATCGGTGTATCCTCAATCTCAATCTCAAGCACGTACGTGACCCCGACATGCGTCCACTTGACCACATCCGGCACGAACTCAAGACTGACCACACTAACTAGTAACCTCGCCGCTTGATAACCCACAAGTATAGGGGATCGCAACAGTTTTCGAGGGTAGAGTATTCAACCCAAATTTATTGATTCGACACAAGGGGAGCCAAAGAATATTCTCAAGTATTAGCAGCTGAGTTGTCAATTCAACCACACCTGGAAACTTAATATGTACAACAAAGTATTTAGTAGCAAAGTAATATGATAGTAGCGGTAACAGTAGCAAAAGTAATAGTTTTGGTTTTATAGTGATTGTAACAATAGCAACGGAAAAGTAAATAAGCGAAGAACAATATGTGAAATGCTCGTAGGCATTGGATCGGTGATGGATAATTATGTCGGATGTGATTCCTCATGCAACAGTTATAACATAGGGTGACACAGAACTAGCTCCAGTTCATCAATGTAATGTAGGCATGTATTCCGAATATAGTCATACCTGCTTATGGAAAAGAACTTGCATGACATCTTTTGTCCTACCTCCCGTGGCAGCGGGGTCCTATTGGAAACTAAGGGATATTAAGGCCTCCTTTTAATAGAGTACCGGACCAAAGCATTAACACATAGTGAATACATGAACTCCTCAAACTACGATCATCACCGGTAAGTATCCCGATTATTTTCACTTCGGGGTTAACGGATCATAACACATAATAGGTGACTATAGACTTGCAAAATAGGATCAAGAACTCACATATATTCATGAAAATATAATAGGTTCAGATCTGAAATCATGGCACTCGGGCCCTAGTGACAAGCATTAAGCATAGCAAAGTCATAGCAACATCAACCTCAGAACATAATGGATACTAGGGATCAAACCCTAACAAACTAACTCGATTACATGATAAATCTCATCCAGCCCATCACCGTCCAGCAAGCCTACGATGGAATTACTCACGCACGGCGGTGAGTATCATGAAATTGGTGATGGAGGAAGGTTGATGATGACTTGTCGATGGATTCCCCTCTCCGGAGCCCCGAACGGACTCCAAATCAGCCCTTCTGAGAGAGATTAGGGCTTGGCGGCGGCTTTGTATCATGAAATGCGATGAATCCTTCTCTCTGGTTTTTTTCTCCCCGAAAGTGAATATATGGAGTCAAGATTTACATCGGTGGAGCATCAGGGGGCCCACGAGGCAGGGGCGTGCCCAGGGGGTAGGCGCGCCCCCACCCTCGTGGACAGGGTGTGGGCCCCCTGACGTGGATCTTTTCGCCAGTATTTTTATATATTCCAAAAATAATCTCCGTTGATTTTCAGGTCATTCGGAGAACTTTTATTTCTACACAAAAATAACACCATGGCAATTCTGCTGAAAACAGCGTCAGTCCAGGTTAGTTCCATTCAAATCATGCAAGTTAGAGTCCAAAACAAGGGCAAAAGTGTTTGAGAAAGTAGATACGACGGAGACGTATCAACTCCCCCAAGCTTAAATCTTTGCTTGTCCTCAAGCAATTCAGTTGATAAACTGAAAGTGATAAAGAAAAACTTTTACAAACTTTGTTTGCTCTTGTTGTTGCAAATATGTAAAGCCAGCATTCAAGTTTTCAGCAAAGATTATGAACTAACCATATTCACAATAACACTTAGGTCTCATGTTTACTCATATCAATGGCATAATCAACTAGCGAGCAATAATAATAAATCTCAAATGATAACACTTTCTCAAAACAATCATAATAACAAGATGGTATCTCGCTAGCCCTTTCTGAGACCGCAAAACATAAATGCAGAGCACCTTTAAAGATCAAGGACTGACTAGACATTGTAATTCATGGTAAAAGAGATCCAATCAAGTCATACTCAATGTAAACTAACAATAATACATGCAAATGACAGCGCTGCTCTCCAACCGGTGCTTTTTAATAAGAGGATGACGACTCAACATAAAAGTAAATAGATAGGCCCTTCGGAGAGGGAAGCGGGGATTTTTAGAGGTGCGAGAGCTCGGTTTTGAAATAGAGATGAATAATATTTTGAGTGGTATACTTTCATTGTCCACATAACAATCAAGAGATATCGATATCTTCCATGCTACACATGTTATAGACGGTTCCCAAGCAGAATGGTAAAGTTTATACTCCCCCACCACCAACAAGCATCAATCCATGGCTTGCCCGAAACAACGGGTGCCTCCAACTAACGACGATCCTGGGGGAGTTTTGTTTGCAATTATTTTGATTTGATTCGAGCATGGGACCGGGCATCCCAGTGACCAGCCATTTTCTTGTGAATGAGGAGCGGAGTCCACTCCTCTTGAGAATAACCCGCCTAGCATGGAAGATACAGACATCCCTAGTTGATACATGAGCTATTTGAGCATACAAAACAGAATGTTTATTCGAAGGTTTAGAGTTTGGCACATACAAATTTACTTGGAACGGCAGGTAGATACCGTATATAGGAAGGTATGGTGGACTCATATGGAATAACTTTGGGGTTTATGGAATTGGATGCACAAGCAGTATTCGTGCTTAGTACAAGTGAAGGCTAGAAAGAGACTGGGAAGCGACCAGCTAGAGAGCGACAACAGTCATGAACATGCATTAAAATTAATCAACACCGAATGCAAGCATGCGTAGGATATAATTCACCATGAACATAAATATCGTAGAGGCTATGTTGATTTTGTTTCAACTACATGCGTGAACATGTGCCAAGTCGAGCCACTCGAATCGTTCAAAGGAGGATACCGCCCCATCATACCACATCACAACCATTTTAATAGCATGTTGGCACGCAAGGTAAACCATTATAAACTCCTAGCTAATTAAGCATGGCATAAGCAACTATAATCTCTAATTGTCATTGCAAACATGTTTCGTTCATAATAGGCTGAATCAGGAACGATGGACTAATCATATTTACAAAAACAAGAGAGGTCGAGTTCATACCAGCTTTTCTCATCTCAATCAGTTCATCATATATCATCATTGTTGCCTTTCACTTGTACGACCGGATAGTGTGGATAATAATAATAGTGCACATGCATTGGACTAAGCTGGAATCTGCAAGCATTCAATTCAAGGGAGAAGACAAGGTAATATGGGCTCTTTGTTAGACCAACAATAATGTATAAGAGAGCCACTCAACATTTTCATTATGGTCTTCTCCTCTCGACCCCCAAAGAAAAGAAATAAAACAAAACTATTTACACGGGAAAGCTCCCAACAAGCAAAAGAAGAACGCGAAATCTTTTTGGGCTTTCTTTTTAATTACTACTACTACAGGCATGGAAAGTAAAGTAACTAAAAGCTACAACTATTTTTTTTGGTTTTTCTTAAGGTTTTTCAAACACACAAGAAGAAAGCGAGAAAATGAAAATAAACTAGCATGGATGATACAATGAAAAAGTATGAGCACCGACAACTTGCATGAGTGTGTGAACATGAATGTAAGGTCGGTGGGAAATACGTACTCCCCCAAGCTTAGGCTTTTGGCCTAAGTTGGTCTATGCCCAAGGATGGCCTGGTGGATATCCAAAGTTGAAGCTGGGGTCGTACTGAGATGCATCAGCTACTGCTTGAAGAGCTGCAGCTTGGAGGCGAGCTGCCTCTGTCCTCCTCTCGTACTCGTTCGCCTCCTCCCTGGTTAAAACATATCTCCTTTTTGCCTGAAAGTCAAAGAAAGTAGGAGCAGGGAGAGCGACGTGATAGGTACGTCGTCTGTCAAAGATTGGTCGGTACTGGAGGGACTGATCGTTCCTCTCAACAAACTGATGACGAACCATAGCATTATAATCTAAATATGCAGGAGGCAACTCAATATCATCTCCACGTATGGGTATCTCAAGAAAATCAGCTAAACGGGTTGCATAAACTCCACCAAAGAAATCTCCATTAATACTACTATTATGCAACCTACGTGCAACAATGGCCCCCAAGTTATATTGTCTATCTCCTAATATAGCACTGTTGAGAACACTAAAATCGGGAACACACATGTGACATGCCTCATCCTTACCATTAATGCATCTTCCTATAAAGAGAGCAAAATAATGTAAGGCAGGAAAATGAATGCTCCCTATGGTAGCTTGCGTGATTTCCCTTGATTCCCCCACAGTTATACTAGCAAGAAAGTCTTTATATTCAGATTTGCGAGGTTCACTAACACTACCCCACTGTGGGAGTTTACAAGCAGTATTAAAATCCTCTAAGTCCATGGTGTAAGATTTATCATAAAGATTAAACATGACAGTTTGAGAATTGCGTGATGATGTAAATTTAGACCTTCTCATAAATGAGTCAGTTAAGTAAAGGTACCGTCGGCACTTATCTGCCTTGAAGCCCTCCAGATCAGCATTACACACATATGCTTCAAATTCTTCCTTAATTCCTGCCCGAACCATGAAGTCCTCTGACGGCCATTCACAAGGCCGCACTTGAGCATCCCTTGGTAGTTCATTGTCCGGCTCGTGTATTGCGGGCCTGGATCCTTGCTTCCTTGAGGAACCACCTTGGTACATTTTCCTAAACATATTTCTTCCTCTGAAAAATTTCTGAAAATTTTAGTAACTTAAATAAAAGTGAACCAAATTCAACAAGATTGATAGCAACTACTCCTACAAGTGCCTAGAGGCCATATCATGCATTAAAACTACTTTTGACCACATAAATTTGACATGTAAGCTCAAGAATAGGGTCACCTAAGCAGCAAAAATTTGCAATAAATAAAACACTAGAACAAAAACTAATTGGACCATTGGAGGAGTCACATACCAAAGAACAATCCCCCAAGGCAGTTTTGTGAATGGAGCTTTGAGCAAGGAGATCAAAAATGGCAGCAAGATGAGCAAGAACTCGGGTTTGAGCTGGCTAGTGATTTTTTTGGAGCAAGACGAAGTGTGTGGGTGCAAGGATAAGTGGAGGGGACCCACGTGGGGTCCACGAGGCAGGGGGCGCGCCCAGGGGGTTGGGCACGCCCTCCATCCTCATGGGCACGTGGCTGCTCCCCCTGCTGTGTTCTTAGTGCCTAAAATCCTCAAATATTCTAGAAAAAACATATTTTATTTTCAGAGCATTTGGAGAACTTTTATTTTTGAGGTATTTTTTATTGCAAGGATAATTCAGAAAACAAACAGAAAATGCTATTTTTACTTTATTTAATATAAATAACAGAAAGTAAAAAGAGGGTACAAAGAGTTGTGCTTTTTAACTTCATCTATCGCATGCTCATCAAAAGGAATCCATTAACAAGGTTGATCAAGTCTTGTTAACAAACTCATTCTGAATCGCATGAAACCGGAGAAATTTTGAATAACACTAGGTTACCTCAATGGGGATATGCACATCCCCAACAATAAGAATATCATATTTCTTCTTGATAGTAGGAAGAGGAAATTCAAAACCTCCAATAGTAATTGTTGGAAATTTTCCAATAGAATTGATACTGTGAACTTGAGGTTGTTTCCTCGGGAAGTGTACCGTATGCTCATTACCATTAACATGAAAAGTGACATTTCCTTTGTTGCAATCAATAACAGCCCCTGCAGTATTCAAAAAGGGTCTACCAAGGATAATCTACATACTATCGTCCTCAGGAATATCAAGAATAACAAAGTCTGTTAAAATAATAACGTCTGCAACCACAACAGGCACATCCTCACAAATAGCGACGGGTATAGCAGTTGATTTATCAGCCATTTGCAAAGATATTTCAGTAGGTGTCAACTTATTCAAATCAAGTCTACAATATAAAGAGAGTGGCATAACACTAACACCGGCTCCGAGATCACATAAAGCAGTTTTAATATAGTTTCTTTGAATGGAGCATGGTATAGTTGGTACTCCTGGATCTCCAAGTTTCTTTGGTATTCCACCTTTAAAAGTGTAATTAGCAAGCATGGTGGAAATTTCAGCTTCTGGTATCTTTCTTTTATTAGTAACAATATCCTTCTTGTATTTAGCATCAGGGTTCATTTTAAGCATATCAGTCAAACGCATACGCAAAAAGATAGGTCTGATGATTTCAGCAAAGCGCTCAAAATCCTCATCATTCGTTTTCTTGGATGGTTTAGGAGGAAAAGGCATGGGTTTCTGAACCCATGGTTCTCTTTCTTTAATGTGTTTCCTAGCAACGAAGTCTCTCTTATCATAACGTTGATTCTTTGATTGTGGGTTATCAAGATCAACAGCAGGTTCAATTTCTACATCATTATCATTACTAGGTTGAGCATCAACATGAACATCATCATTAACATTATCACTAGGTTCATGTTCATTACCAGATTGTGTTTTAGCATCAGAAATAGAAATATCATTGGGATTCTCAGGTGTGTCAACAACAGGTTCACTAGAAGCATGCAAAGTCCTATCATTTTTCTTTTTCTTCTTCTTAGAAGAACTAGGTGCATCTACATTAGTTCTCTGAGAATCTTGCTCAATTCTCTTAGGGTGGCCCTCAGGATACAAAGGTTCTTGAGTCATTTTACCCCCTCTAGTCATAACTCTAACAACATTATCATTCTTCTTATTATTTAATTCATTGAGCAAATCATTCTGAGCTTTAAGTACTTGTTCTACTTGTGTGGTAACCATAGAAGCATGTTTACTAATAATTTTAAGTTCATCTTTAACTCTAGACATATAATCACTAAAGTGTTCAAGCATATCAGCATTGCATTTCAATTGTCTACCAACATAAGCATTGAAGTTTTCTTGTTTAACCATAAAGTCATCAAACTCATCCAAACATTGGCTAGCAAACTTAGTAAATGGAATTTTGCATTTATCGAATCTATAGAGAGAATTTACCTTTACTACCTATGCCGGGTTATCAAGACCATGTATTTCTTCAATAGGTGGTAAATTCTTAACATCTTCAGCTTTAATACCTTTTTCTTTCATAGATTTCTTTGCCTCTTGCATATCTTCGGGACTGAGAAATAGAATACCCCTTTTCTTCGGAGTTGGCTTAGGAGTTGGTTCAGGAAGTGTCCAATTATTTTCATTAGTCAACATATTATTCAATAGCAATTCAGCTTGATCAACAGTTCTTTCCCTGAAAACACAACCAGCACAACTATCCAGGTAGTCTCTGGAAGCATCAACTAGTCCATTATAAAAGATATCAAGTATTTTATTTTTCTTGAGAGGATGATCAGGCAAAGCATTAAGTAATTGGAGAAGCCTCCCCCAAGCTTGTGGGAGACTCTCTTCTTCAATTTACACAAAATTATATATTTCCCTTAAGGCAGCTTGTTTCTTATGAGCGGGGAAATATTTAGCAGAGAAGTAATAAATCATATCCTGGGGACTACGCACACAACCAGGATCAAGAGAATTAAACCATGTTCTAGCATCACCCTTTAATGAGAACGGAAACAACTTAAGGATAAAGTAATAGCGAGTTTTCTCATCATTAGTGAACAGGGAGGCTATATCATTTAATTTAGTAAGATGTGCCACAACAGTTTCAGATTCATAGCCATAAAAAGGATCGGATTCAACCAAAGTAACTAACTCAGGATCGACAGAGAAATCATAATCCTTATCAGTAATAAAGATAGGTGAAGTAGAAAAGGCAGGGTCATATTTCATTCTAGCATTCAAAGACTTTTCTTTAAGCTTAGCTAATAATTTCTTAAGATCAGATCTATCATTGCAAGCTAAGAAGTCTCTAGCAGTTTCTTCATACATAGCATAACCCTCAGGCACAACAGGCAATTCATATCTAAGGGAGAATCTTCATCATCACTTTCATCAATATTATCAGATTCAACAATTTCATTCTCTCTAGCCCTAGCAAGTTGTTCAACAAGAAATTCACCTAGTGGCACAATATTATCAAGCATAGAAGTAGTTTCATCATAAGTATCATGCAAAGAAGAAATGGCATTATCAATAACATGCGACCTATCAGAATCAATAGCATGTGTAGGTGTCGCAAGTTTACTCAAAACAAAAGGTGAATCAAGTGCAGAGCTAGATGACAGTTCCTTACCTCCCCTCATAGTTGAGGGAAAAATCTTGGTTCTTTGATCTTTCAAGTTCTTCATAGTGATCAACAGATATAAATCCCAAGTGACTAAAAGAATAGAGCTATGCTCCCGAGCAACGGCGCCAGAAAATAGTCTTGATAACCCACAAGTATAGGGGATCGCAGCAGTTTTCGAGGGTAGAGTTTTCAACCCAAATTTATTGATTCGACACAAGGAGAGCCAAAGAATATTCTCAAGTATTAGAAGCTGAGTTGTCAATTCAACCACACCTGGAAACTTAATATCTGCAGCAAAGTGTTTAGTATCAAAGTAATATGATAGTAGTGGTAACGGTAGCAAAAGTAATATTTTTGGTTTTATAGTGATTGTAACAGTAGCAACGGAAAAGTAAATAAGCGAAGATCAATATATGAAAAGCTCATAGGCAATGGACCAGTGATGGATAATTATGTCGGATGTGATTAATCATGCAACAGTTATAATATAGGGTGACACAGAACTAGCTCCAGTTTATCAATGTAATGTAGGCATGTATTCCGAATATAGTCATACGTGCTTATGGAAAAGAACTTGCATGACATGTTTTGTCCTACCCTCCCGTGGCAGCAGAGTCCTATTGGAAACTAAGGGATATTAAGGCCTCCTTTTAATAGAGTACCGGACCAAAGCATTAACACATAGTGAATACATGAACTCCTCAAACTACGGTCATCACCGGTAAGTATCCCGATTATTGTCACTTCAGGATTAACGGATTATAACACATAATAGGTGACTATAGACTTGCAGGATAGGCTCAAGAACTCACATATATTCATGAAAACATAATAGGTTCAGATCTGAAATCATGGCACTCGGGCCCTAGTGACAAGCATTAAGCATAGCAAAGTCATAGCAACATCAATCTCAGAACATAATAAATACTAGGGATCAAACCCTAACAAAACTAACTCGATTACATGATAAATCTCATCCAACCCATCACCGTCCAGCAAGCCTATGATGGAATTACTCACGCACGGTGGTGAGCATCATGAAATTGGTGATGGAGGAAGGTTGATGATGACGATGGCGACGGATTCCCCTCTCCGAAGCCTCGAACGGACTCCGGATCAGCCCTCCCGAGAGAGATTAGGGCTTGGCGGCGGCTCCATATCGTAAAACGTGATGAATCATTCTCTCTGATTTTGTTCTCCCTGAAAGTGAATATATGGAGTCAAGATGGACGTCGGTGGAGCATCAGGGGGCCCATGAGGCAGGGGGCGCGCCCAAGGGGGTAGGCGCGCCCCCACCCTCATGGACAGGGTGTGGGCCCCCTGACGTGGATCTTTTTGCCAGTATTATTTATATATTCCAAAAATAATCTTCGTTGATTTTCAGGTCATTCCGAGAACTTTTATTTCTGCACAAAAATAACACCATGGCAATTCTGCTGAAAACAGCGTCAGTCCGGGTTAGTTCCATTCAAATCATGCAAGTTAGAGTCCAAAACAAGGGCAAAAGTGTTTGGAAAAGTAGATACGATGGAGACGTATCACCGCTCTGTGTGCATGAGTGAAAGGCATGTCCACCTGTTCCGTCTTACCAATGAGAGATCCCAAGCACCAAGCTACCAAGAAGTGATTAATCGGTTTGCGTGGTGCACCATAAAAACGTACCCAGACCTTCTCTAAAGGTGTACCCTCGGGCTCTTTCTGCTTCCACTCATCGAAAGCCATGATAATGTTCGTACTCGGTAATCTACACATGCCCCACTTAAGAATATGCAACTGATCCTCCTTAGTGGGAAAATCGACCTTGTATGTCTGGTTCTCCAACTTGACAAGGTCCCACTGGTAATTGCATGGTACCAACTCCCGCAACTACTGCGCAATCTATGCCTCTGTCATGATCCCATTAGTAACTTTGACCACTGCGGGAAAGGAACTCTCCATCACATGCGTCATAGGTGTTACATCCGATGACTCAAAAAACATTAACTCCTGACAACAAATCCCATAAATATTGACCACCGGCTTGGGGCCTGAAAGGAGCGGGCACTCACTGGACACATCCTGCGATCTACAACAATAATCACATAGCTTTGTGGTACACTCTGCCACAAAATGTCTCGGCTCGCCGCATCTGTAACACGGTAGCTTCTTCTTCTTAAGTGCCCACTTAGATAATTTTTCACCATCATGCTTGTCCGATCACTTGTCAGAACCTCCGTCGCTGGCCTTAGTACCCACAGAGTTGGTCACCGGAATGCTGACCGCTGCCAAAGCCCAGATTGTGTCTACAGCCACCTCGGGAAGAGCAGGTGAGGCCGTCTCCATCGTAGCAACTGGCTCGGTTTGGGCCACAGCAGCAGGCGATGGAGGAGGTCGCGATGGAGGTGGGCACCGAACCCCTCCTCTCCCACCACGGAAACCACGGTGATATCCCTGGTTATACCGGTTATTGGGGTCTGCAACCCCCTCGACGAAGTTGCCCGGAGGTCCTTGGAAATCATGACCCGGGCGTCGGTCGTTGTACCAGGCGTACCTAGAATCAAAGGCCTTGGATATATCAAGTTTGAGAAGTGTTGATTGAATCTTCTTTTGCTTGAGGGCTTTCATTAGGCATTGCACATAAGTGAAGTTGTCATGTATGCTTTTTTCACGTATGAAGGCATTTTGGCAGGGGCTAATGAGGCTAGAGATGACCAACTGCAACCTAATCATTGAAACTGAAAATGCCATGATTGCAAAAGAGCTCGAGAACGGAAAACAGAACTGATCCGAGCGTTTTTCAATTGTCAGTGAAATAAAACATGCCCTACTGGGTTTCAATAATGCTGCGGTCAGACACATCCCACGGGGACAAAACAAGTTGTCTCAAGCTTTGGTTGCCAGGGCAAGACATGGACGGGTGTGTTGTAACACCCTCTGGAGGGCTCTCGTACCCTCTTTCTCTCTCAATATATATATGATATGCATGCTATGTGTATTCAAGAAAAGAAAAGGGCCAGATATGGAGAAGATTCACTGACTAGAGCGAATGTGCCGGAGCAACTCTGCTCCCTGATGCTATCTGAACAATCCGACTGATGTATGGAGAGTGTGATAGCATCCACTCCTCTCATATCCGATCTGAAGTCAGGGGGTAGGAATTTGTTCTCGGCGCCGGCGGCTGGATGTGGATCTCCATCCATGCGATGGCGCCACGCCGCCACCACACAGGCTCTCCGGGGGTCTTCATCCTCCTCCTCGTGGTCAAATGAAGAGGTCATGCTCTCCTGGACGACGAGAAGCAGCAACGGCCGCCACTCCACGCCCGGGCTGTCGTGATGGAAGAGGAGTTCCACTGACGCTGGTGGTCCTCCTCGAGCGGCCCCTCCATGACCGCGGTCCGACGCCACCCTCGCCACTGTGTTAAGCAAGAGGTGAAGCAGGATCCGCTCTTCCCTCCCGATGCTACCGTAGCATCCAAGTAGGACGCCGCATCAAGGAGGAGGTGAAGGAGGAGCGGTTGTTATCGTCGTGCAGCCCACTCGCCGGCATCTGCACCCGGGCCCTGTTATCCTAGCTGTCCAATATTGCTTTAAGATCTGTGCACCACAACTAACTTTTAGATTAAAAAACATTTTTTGTATATTTATTTTTGACCAAAAAATCTGAAAGATTTATCCTAGATTCTAGATAGAAAGCTTTGCCACGCTGCAAAGGTTTGAACTTCAAAACATGTTTTATGCGAGAAAAACAAAAAAGAGAAATGTGTTTGTATGAATCGCGAAGCGCAGAATGGATGGCTAGATAATAAGGGCTTGGGTGTAGGTGTTCTATTATATATTTTCGCCCACTCGCCGCTGGCCGGCGTGGTGTGGCAAGGAGATGGCTTCGCCATCGCCACCCCGTCGCCATCAAGAAGGAGCCCTCCTTCGCGCTCTTGGAAGCACGCGGGCGGCTCCTTCATTGTCTCGGCCGCGGCGGTGATAGCACATCGTCGTGTGCAGTACTGTGACGGCGACTGAGTATGCGGCGTGGGGAGGTGTAACGGAGGGAGCGACACGATCGACACGCAGCGCCGGGTCGCGTTTGCAAAGTCCAACGCCGCGTGGGACTGGGTCCCCACGGGCCCTGCACCCGCAGAGGTCTAGGCCATCGACCAGGACTAGCCTGGAGACGCCCGCGCGGCACCGGTGCCGCCTCAGCGACCAACTGGTCAAGATTACCGTGGCTGGGGTAGCCTCCACGGCCAACATGGCCATGCGCGGTGGTGGAAGAAGCTGAACGGCTTCGCCACGAGCGGCAGGCGGCGGTCAACGAGGGCTTCCACGGCCCCTTCCGCCGCTAGAAGGACCACGACGATGATGATTTCGATGGAAGTGGCGACGGAGCGGATGACAACGCCAGCCCAGCCAGCCATGGGCCCATGGCAGCCATGCATACGAGGTCGTCTGTCGCGTAGTTTTTTTGTAGATTAGTTGATGTGGTTTTAGTTGATGTGGATCAGACAAAGCTGCTGTAGAGTCCATGGAATGGTTATAAAACCCATCACTGCAGAAAGTATCGCCATCAATTACTCCATCATTGGCTTCTAGTTGCCGCAACAAAAATTCCGACGAGCGATGCTCTCATCCTAGCCTCTTATTCGGTCAGAAACACAATCGTCTATCTTGCCCCTGTGTGCGGATGAAAATTGTCAAACATGACGTTCCTAAAGATCGAGCCTTATAAACGTTCAGTTGCAGGATTTGCCAAAACTCCACACTTCTACCATCACCGAGATTAATTGGACTCTTTATCACAAACAGAGCATTAGTTCTGGGTCATTTACAACAAGGGAAAGTGCAAACTACTATGAGTTCATAGTGCGGTTATAACATCCCATCAATAATTGATGGACATCTTGTTGTACTAGATCACAATAAATAAATTTTCATTTACAAGCCTGTAAATTTGTACAATTGTAAGGTAGCTGACAGATGACCATAACAACATGCAAACATATCAGAAGCGATTATTAGCGCATTTGAAAGATATTCATAGTAGTAATTAGACATATTATAGTAAATAGTTTTTAAGTACAGTAGTGTTACTATTCATCACCCAGGGTGCAGAATAAGTTATTCTTCACCCGAGGTAATCTTACGATCATTTCATAATTAAATTACGTTCGAAATTCAAATAGTTGCATTTCTATTGATTCACTACGTAAAATTTGATATAAGAAAATAAAATTATAGGTCATAAGACAAGAAAATTTACAGTTTATGTGTATTTTAGACTATGTTTTTACGTTTGTAATTTTACATAACATAAAATATTTTTTACGGCGATTATATATTTCTTACAGTCTCTTTTTGCGTCGGAAATAAGACAAAACTTACGGAACGTAAAATTACGGTGCATTGATGGTAAAATAGAGTGGGGTGAAAAATAACTATTCCTCACCCAGGATGACGAATAGCGCGATATACATTATCCGTCATTGGTGACAATGTGCAGGATCTTCACATTGAAGTTCATAACTACACCTGATTACAGAGCACCATGCTTGACATGTAAATAAAATATATCGCTAGGATTGGTAGCTCTTATAGCAATTGTACACATGGAGTTAAATAAGTGGACAGATGGCTGGTGAGGTAGTGAAATCAATAACACATGACCCATAAATACAATTTTGAATCACTCATTTGCACCTCTACATTGTTCTAGTGAGCATATAAGGTGAACACTCAAAACTTCACCTAGAAAATGTAAGGTCGCTCTTGTAGTTGTTGCTACCACTAGGTGCATAGAGAAGTGGTGTTAGCTTGATCTACGAGGACTATGATCATTGATAGGCATGGGATGCACCAGGAACATGGGTTCAAGTTGAGAGTGTGTATATGAGCCAGTCCATGGCTGACAAACTTCCTCTGACAAAGCTATTGGAAGGCTTCATGCTCCTTTGAAGAGCCAAGAAGACACTTATGCTCATTTCTACAATGGCGGTCGATTAATGCAGCCTCTGTGCGAAGATGGTCAGAAATGCCAGGTGCTCGTTGTCGTGGTAACGGTTTCGACAATAAGAAAGGGGTAGGATAAAGGAGCATGATCTATCGAGATGCATATGGGTGACACGGTGGTTTTAGCGAGTTCGGGCCTCTCACGGTGGAGATAACAACCCTACGTCTCGTGCTCCGGAGAGGCTTTGTTTTATCTTAGTATGTATCCGGAGATTACAATGTGAGGAGAACGGATCCCCGTAGTCCTGAGACTAATGGTGAAAAAGAGAGAGAGGTGGAAGAAAAAAGCCCCTTCGTCTAGTGGTGGGGGTGGCTTATATAGAGTGCGCCACCCCCCCCACCTCCTATATTACAAAGTGGGGCATGAATGCCATAATACCAGCCCACTACCAAGCCCTCAGTATGAGAATGATGCCGACTGCTTTGCTGCCTACTGGTCTTCGTATATCCGAGTGAGTCGTACGGTCGAGTGGCGAACTGTCATCTGAGTAGATGGTATATATGCTGCTTGGTCGAGTGGATGGTATGCTGCTTGGTCGAGTGGATGGTATGCTGCTTGGTCGAGTGGATAGTATGCATGTATGAAATTTATCTGGACCCACATGTTTGTGTGGACCCCATGCTTTATGATATTTCGACCCTTCGTGGGCCTACCTATTATGTGTATCCCCAACATTAGCCCCCGAATCGACTGCGGTTTTGTAGAACGAGTTTGTGGAAGACACAATTTGGTCCGAGTGATTACGGAAATACTCGGTACTTGTCATCGTGCTTTCAGACAACCAAGGTTTGAACAAAATCTCAATGGATTCTGGCCCTACGCTTCTCGACTGATCTAGGGGTAAGTGCCCGCGAGGAGCAACTTGGTGACATTTGTTCATCTCTCGGAAGAGGTTAACTCGTGATCAAAGTATGGGTGTGTCATTAAATCCGGGCAACAGGATTGACGCATGGACTGTTCTCTCGGAGAGATGCCATTCTTTATCCCGGGGGAACGTCAATATGAGTCGGTTCTGGATCCAAACGTGTGACGCTTTGAGTCCTAGAAGAAGGCTCGGAACAGGTCCAACGGAGGAATGTTAAACTCACCTTATAGGATTTTTTTTGGAGTGATTTGGAGCTGGTCCTGCATCGAGTAACTGATTACTCGGAATTTCTTCATGCCTGGAACGTGTCTTTTTTTTGTTTGGCCGTCAATCAGACCGGGCGGACCGTTCCGAGTGGATACCTTTCCAGTGGGGGCACACTGAGTGCACCCACTGGGTGTAGTCCCCGAGACTGCCGTCGACTGCGGGCAGTCGGCGGGAGTCTTAGAGCCTGTCCTTTTTTGTTGTTGTTCATCACTCGGACTGGTCAGGCCATACCGAGTGGAGATTACTCTAGTGGGGGCACGCTGAGTGCACCCACTAGGTGTAGTCCCCGAGACCGCCGTCGACTGCGGGCAGTCGGCGGGGCTCTGAGAGAACTAAAAATCTTCTTAGCAGGTACTGATCGAACTTGTTCTTCTCTGACTCGGAGGTCGAGTAATTCTAGAGCTGGTTTTACATCGAGCAAAATGTTTCCTTCTGAGTTCTCTTCCAGTGGGGGCACGCTGAGTGCACCCACTGGGTGTAGTCCCCGAGCCTCTGTCGGACTAGATGAGTCTGGCAGAGGGTTTAAGTCTCCCGGTAAACCTCCATGCAGTCGGCACGATAAATATCTTTGTTTGAAATTGAGTCAATCAGATGCATCTTCAGGCGCTTGACATGGTAAATAAGCTCAGCCTGGAACTGAGTCAGACGGACTGATCTATGTGCACTCGACACGGAACAAATTCAACCTGGAACTCGGTCAAGCAGGTGAATCTTCATGCTCTCAGCACGGTGAATGAATTCGGCTTTGAAACTGCCGACTGTAGAAAAAAGCTGGACACTCCAGGGAGTAATCGTTCTAGTAGTACTTCTTATATTGACCGTTGGATTTTGCGTGAAAGGGGTATTTGTCCGAGTGGACGTGCTTCCCAACTGATCAGGGTATGTTGACTAGGAAAAACTTGGTGGCACTCGTATGTCTCCCGGGGGAGATAGACTAGTGGTCTGTCATGGACGTGCCATGAAACCCGAGTGGCGAGGCTAGTGTGTGGGCTGAGTCTCCGGAGAGATGCCACTCATTATCCCGGGGGAACACCAACACATGCCATCTCTGAGTCCAAGTTTGTGAAACTGACGCCTTGGAGCCTAGGATAAGGGCTAAGTGTATCCGTAGAGGAGAGTCGTTTTCACCCTTTTGCAGTCCTGAAGCTGACTTCAAGAAATGATTTGGGTGATCGTCCGAGTGGACAGTACTACCCTTATAGATTTTCGGCGGAACGAGCATGTATGGTCAGAAAGATATTCCTGATGCGATCAATGGGTTGATCGAATGGGCATAACCTCTGAGGGCAGCGTGGCCAACGGCTGTGCGTAGCCCCCGAGTGATGCTCGAAAGAGGTAAGTTTGCTACAGAGTGTGATATGAGGTTTGATCATATGAGTAACTTAGTCATTCCCGTGTTGGGGTGTAGAGGTAAAGACATGTCCAATCGATGGTGGCACGCGAGGCGGCCGAGGGGCGATGATGCGTACAACCGAGCGACGACGCGCGGGGCGGTCCGAGTGGTGAAGACGTGCACAACCGCGTGGTGATGCGCGGAGCGGCCGAGTGGTGAATACGTGTCCAACCGAATGGTGACGCGTGGGGAGGCCGAGTGGCACCGCACGTAGCGGCCGAGTGGTGAAGACGTGTCCAATCGAGTGGCGACGCGCGGGGCGGCCGACTAGTGATGACGTGCAAGGTGGTCGAATGTAGGATTACATATCCAGCCAAGTGGCGACGCGCGGGGCGACCGAGGGGTACGGATGTGTACAACAGAGTGATGACGCGCGGGGCGGCCGAGTGCTGAAGACATGCACAACCGAGTGGTGACGCGCGGGGCGGCCGAGTGGTGAAGACATGCACAACCGAGTGGCGCCGTGTGGGGCGGTTGAGTGGGGATGCGCGAGGTGGCCGAGTGAAGGACTACGTGTCCAGCCAAGTGGTGATGCGCGGGGTGGCCGAGTGACGACACGCAGGGCAGCCGAGTGAAAGATTGCGTGTCCAGCCAAGTGGCTGAAATGGTTTTCGAAGGAGTTAGCCAGATGCTTTCGAAGCTAATGTAGCGATGAGGTCGGTGTAGTGTGGTTGCGACACAACAAGACCGGCGTGCCAACTGAGTCTGAGTAGGAATGAAGATGGCGTGCAGAGCGTCTGGGTGATTATAAAACTTGTCAAAGTGACGGATCGAACGCACTTGTTGAAGTGAAGGATCTGACTGATGATGAAGTACTCGACCACTCAGGAGAGTGTCATTCCAAATGAGATGCAGCCCCCGAGTGCGGCGTAGCCCCCGAGCGTACTACAAGCTTCGAGAACGGACATGTTAGAATACGAGAAATATAGTTTTGAATGGATGATTTGCAATTCATCGAGTCGGACTCGGGTAAAAATGAGGAGAAACTTCCGAGTGATGCTCGAAAGAGGCAAACTCCCAAAAGAGTGAAGTGTGAAGTTTAATTATAAAAGGGACTTATTTGTCTCATGTCTGACGAGGTCTATATCATTGATACGATGAAGAGGATTCCACAGAGGGGTTGTCCGGATGTGTTTGAAGTCAATAGAGCGACAAGGTTGGTGTTGTGGTGCGCTAGGGCCGGCACGGTGACCGAGTCCGAGTAGCGATGAAGTTGGCGCATAGGGCCGTCGAATGATCGCTTAACTTGTGTAAAAAAATGGCACAAGCCAACGAAATAATTTCTTGAGGAAATTTGATGTGTGCTGAAATGATTTGTGTGAATAACACTCATAGATACCCGCTGGGAGTGCAAGGGGCTTGCTGGTTAACCAGCAAGAGTTTGAAAGAGCGAAGGATATGTTCGAACTTGTCGAAGCGACAGATCTGATTGAACTCATTGGAATAATGGCTCAAATAAAACGGAAGTGTAGTGTTTCGACTGAGTTGCAGCCCCGGAGGACCGATGCAAACTCGAAATGAAGAATGACACATGGTGTCCGTGAATGATGTATGCGAAAAAATAGAAGTTGGACTCGCGAGTCACATAACCAGTACTAAGCAAATATGTGAAAATAAGCAGTCGAGCGTACAGGTACACTCGGTGGCATGGTCTCCGAGTGAACGTGATGTGTGAATTACGGGATACTCGGGAAGATCGAAATAACATAATGTAAAATGACTTAGCTGTCTGAAGGCGCGCGAGTGGCCAAGTGGTGACGAGGCGATGGTGACAGTCGACCTTCGTCTCGGTGTCCTTGCGGATAGGGATGGAGCGCACATTATACTTGTGATGCAGCTCCTTGAGTTAGAGGTTTGCTCTTGTCTCAGTCGGATTTTGGCTACTTAGACGAGTCCTTGGACTGCAGCTAAGCCTCCGAGTGGGAGACTTGCTCTCCTCTCGGTAGGATTTCAAACACTTAGGCGAGCATTGGACTGCAGCTAAGCCCCCGAGTGAGAGGTTTGCTCTTCACTCAGTAGGATTTTTTTTCAAACTTAGGTGAGTACTGGACTGCAGCTAAGTCCCCGAGTGGAAGGTTTGCTCTTCACTCGGTAGGATTTTTTTCAAACTTAGGCGAGTACTGAACTGTAGCTAAGTCCCCGAGTGAAAGGTTTGCTCTCCACTCGGTAGGATTTTTTCAAACTTAGATGAGTACTGGACTGCAGCTAAGCCCCCGAGTGGGAGGTTTGCTCTCCACTCGGTATGATTTTTTCAAACTTAGGCGAGTACTGGACTGCAGCTAAGCCCCCGAGTGAGAGGCTGACTCATCACTCGGTAAGATTTTTCAAACTTAGGCGAAACAGATTCGCAGCTAAGCCCCCGAGTGAGAGGCTGACTCATCACTCGGTAGGATTTCTTGTACTTAGACAAAACAGATTCGCAGCTAAGTCACCCACTGGGGGATTTTGGTTACAAGTATAAGCTACAACAACTATTTCAGAAAAACTGTTAAAATCTGTGTGGTGATGAGGTGACCAACCGATGGCTACGCGCGGGCGGCCGAGTGGTGATGAGGCGACCAACCGAGTGGCGACGCGCGGGGCGGCCGAGTGGTGATGAGGTGACCAACCGATGACGACGCGCGGGGCGGCCGAGTGGTTATGAGGTGACCAACCGATGGCGACGCGCGGGGCGGCCGAGTGGTGATGAGGTGACCAACCGAGTGGCGACGCGCGGGGCGGCCGAGTGGTGATGAGGTGACCAACCGATGGCGACACGCGGGACGGCCGAGTGGTTATGAGATGACCAATCAATGGCGACACGCGGGGCGGCCGAGTGATACGCGTGTCGTCCGAATGAAGTAGACACGTTTCGCAAAGTGATGACTAACAAAAAAATGTCCAGTCGAGTGCGATGCACGGGATGGCTGAGTCGGACAAGTTGACGAAGGCGTGTCCAGCTGAGCGATGGCGTGCGGGCGGCCGAGTGACGCTGGCGTGTGGGTGGCCGAGTCCACGTCCAACAGATTGAAGGATTGCCCCCCACGTTCAACGCATTGAAGGCGTTCCCCCACGTCCAGAATCTGCACGCCTGATCTGCATGCAAGAGGCATTAATGCTAATTAGCAAGAGTTAAAATCCCGTTATGCATGCTAGGGACGTTTCCCTTTTCCCGCGGCCATTTATTCCCTGCATGCAGGAAATGAATGGGATGGAATTAAGATTAGGAAGAAAGAGGAAGGCCGGGCTGGGCTCCCTTGTCGGCCACGGCGGCGGCCCGCTCATTGATCCAGCGCGAGGTGAGGCGGCCTGCGATAGATCCGAGTACGGGGCGGCGTTCTCCTGTGAGGCTGCACAGGCAAAGCTTGAGACGACGCTGAGTCGATCTGGTGGCTGCGTCCTGCAGTCGACCGCTCGGAGGAGCGCTGTGGTTCGGGACATGGCCAGTCCAAAAGTCGACGCCGCGTCGGGGCCGTGCGTCCGCTGCGGTGGTCGCCGTCGCGCAGTTGAGTCCAGGCGTGTATCGTGAAGGCCATCGTCAAGCTGGTGCCTTCACCGCGCAGGTCGCTGTTGAAAGATCGATTGGAGAAAAGAGCTGTCGTGGTTGGTCTCGTGGCCAGCATCCGTGCTCCCTTTTTTCCTTTTGTTTGATCTGTACAATAGCAATAACAATATCCCAGGTGGTTGTTCATACAGGAAGAAAACCAACAGATTTGTTAGATCGTCGATGATCAATTGTAAAGAATAAAATAGTATGGAATGGGACTTTCTGATCCCTGTGTACGAAGAGTATCATGACTCCCTGTGAATGGAGTGATGTCCGAAACATCTTGGATCAGATCTTCCATTGATGATTGTTGATCGGCGGACAAACATTGAAGAAAGAAAACCATTTGCATCATGGTTCGATAAACGCCATGCCCTAAGGTGGGCGCCAACTGTCGTGGTAACGGTTTCGACAATAAGAAAGGGGTAGGATAAAGGAGCATGATCTATCGAGATGCATATGGGTGACACGATGGTTTTAGCGAGTTCGGGCCTCTCACGGTGGAGATAACAACCCTACGTCTCGTGCTCCAGAGAGGCTTTGTTTTATCTTAGTATGTATCCGGAGATTACAATGTGAGGAGAACGGATCCCCGTAGTCCTGAAACTAATGGTGAAAAAGAGAGAGGTGGAAGAAAAAAGCCCCTTCGTCTAGTGGTGGGGGTGGCTTATATAGAGTGCGCCACCCCCCCCCCCCCCCACCTCCTATGTTATAAAGTGGGGCATGAATGCCATAATACCAGCCCACTACCGTCTTCGTATATCCGAGTGAGTCGTACGGTCAAGTGGCGAACTGTCATCTGAGTAGATGGTATATATGCTGCTTGGTCGAGTGAATGGTATGCTGCTTGATCAAGTGGATGGTATGCTGCTTGGTCGAGTGAATAGTATGCCTGTATGAAATTTATCTGGACCAACATGTTGTATGAACCCCATGCTTTATGATATTTCGACCCTTCGTGGGCCTACCTATTATGTGTATCCCCAACACTCGTCTCAAGGGACTAATGGAATGAGAATACTACTTCCCAGCTTCCTAACTTGTGTGTTAGCCAGAGCCAAGAGCAAAACACCCAAGAACACTGATCTTGTGAGAGTAGAGTGGTACTACGTGGTCTCTCGAAAATATTTGCAACTCTCCTTCAATGAAGCTTTTGCCACTAAGGATTGCACTGGTTCTTTATTTGTCTAGGCTGGAGTATCCCCTGTTCCTGAAAACAAAAAAGTTGACTTCTGACCAAAGGGATAACAACATAAACTGTAACCATCAGGGGCAACACAACACCAAATAAAACCATACTTTCGCATAACTCGTGTGTTCATAAGCTCATATTCATCCAGCACCAAAACAACAAGATGTCAGGGCTACCAACTGAAGCACAACAGAAGCTGGAAAACTACAGAAACATGGATGGCGTGCTTTGTCTTTCTGAAACAGAAGTTGCACAAGAAAGCAGGATCACTGCGGTGGCGCCTCCGACGGCTTGATTCCCGTGTCAGCTTCCGATGCCCTGTAACCCAGCCCAGGGCGCGCCGGTTGCTCCTGCTCGCCTTCAAAGTCGCGGGCATCCCGCAGCGAGGCCTCGAAGTCGGTGGAGTCCATCGCCGTCGGTAGGAGGCTGCCGATGTCGTCTTTGGCGCCAAAGCCACCGGCTCGCATGACATCATCGGCTGAGATCGCAGCTTCCATGTTCATATCTACAGAATTGTGACCATTCACTGAAGTCGGATTTCCGGTGTGAGAATCTGCAGTGTGTTTCAGGGCTGCCCCCTGATCGTCTGTCAAGGCATCTGGCTTAGCTTGCTGAGCTAGTTGCCCACTGCCCAAGTTCTTCCCATCCATGCCTGCAACGATATGCCACTAGATATGAAAACTCGATGCCAAGACACCACATTATACACAGTAGCATCATGCTAAAATGCTTTCTATTTAATCAGAACTTCAGAAGTAGTATTTGACAAGATGCAGATAAAGTACCCTCCTCCTTGGCAAGCTATCTATATTCCTGATTATACGCAACAAAGGAAACTGCAGGCAAAGCTACTGCAGAGTTCATGGCACAATGATTATGACACCCATCCATGGCACAAAGCATCAGTGTTAAATTGCTAATTACTCTAGCTGTGCCTTACAGTTGCAGCCACAGAAGTTCCAAAGCGACACTGCTCGGTTCAGTCAGAAACGCAGTGATCTCTTCTTTGCTCGCGCGCTTGTGCACAGAAACTATCAAACATCACGATGCTACAGATCTCAGCTTATAATTTTCCCATTAAATCTTTCACCAAAACTTGCTACTTATACTAGCGCCAAGATTAATTTGACTCCCTTTTCTTCATCTAAAAACAGAGCACAAATCAACTGCTCCAGCGACCTGCGCCTCCTACTTTCCCTTGCTCGATCAATTCCCCGGAGCAACTACAAACCAAATCACACTGACTGCAGAAATACACTCCTAATTTTACATGAACGCTACTCATATGGATCTATCCATACGACGCTACAAAGGACCAGAATACCAGACGGGGACTAAACAGATCAAGCAGAGATAGAGCGGAAGAAACCTAACTCACCGCCGGCAGATCGAGTCGGCGAAGAAACGAGGCGCCGCAGATTCGAGAGCTCGCCTCTTCTCGCTCCTTCCACGCAGCCAAGAAATCCTTTCTTTTTACCGAGGCAATCCAATCCCCTCTTCGCTTCGCCTGGCCAGTTCACTTCTGGTCTAGCGCTCCCCTGGGGTTGGACACCACGTGTTCAGCGAAAGAAGGGGTAACGTGGCACTGTGCTTGCCCCTTTTGGGCCCATGGGCTAGTTAGTTAGGCTTTTGTTTATTTCAGTTGGACCAACTTTTTTTCTCTCTCTCCTACTATTGCTACTACTCCCTCCGTTTCAAATTACTTATGATGGTTTTAGTTTAAATTTGAATATATATATATATATATATATAAATTTTCCTAGAATCATATTGGACAAGATCCAACTTGGTTCTTACCTTTTTAGAATTCAGATTGTTCCATCTAGTCCCTTTTTATTAGAGTATCAAACAAGCATGTGGATAGATGTTTCTAGAACACATGAGTCGGTAGAATTGTGGGTTCAATTAGAAGGCCATGTGGCAGAATCCTATGGGTTGAAAATTTTATCCAACGGATGATAATGCTTGGGTTTGCCATCTCTTGACCGTTGAATAGGCATATCCAACGACTAATATTTGAAACTATTGACACACTATATAGTGTTATAGAAACACAAATCTTATTTTGCTCAACAAATGCTAAATACCCTTTGAAGAAAGTACATAAGAGATGCAATTGGTAGTTCAACAAAAAAGAATATGGTAACTACCAGGCTAGCGCACATGTTTCTATATTCATCTTTACTGTTAACGGAGAGATGGTGGTTATCATGGTCACAAATCTCATGCCCTGATATACCTCTCCACTTAAACTTGCGCCGACATGTGGGCGCGCTTTATTATAAATCATGCATAATTTGTCTGTTTTTTATGGGTAACTCGCCAATTACTCAAGCAATAACAATTTTAAAATGTTTATTATTATAATTTTCACTAACGTGTACACAAAAAAGGAACAATAAAAATTTCACCTTAGGGGTTTTATCCATATCTAAAAACGCCATGTATTTTGTAGTGAAGACAATACATATTCCTTGTTGTTGGTTTTGCATCATGAGAGGACATCACTAGTAGAAAATGTTAGGGAACGTAGTAATTTCAAAAAAATTCCTACGCACACGCAAGATCATGGTGATGCATAGCAATGAGAGGGAGAGTGTTGTCTACGTACCTTCGTAGACCGAAAACGGAAGCGTTAGCACAACGCGGTTGATGTAGTCGTACGTCTTCACGATCCGACCGATCAAGTACCGAACGTACGACACCTCCGAGTTCAGCACACGTTCAGCCCGATGACGTCCCTCGAACTCCGATCCAACCGAGTGTTGAGGGAGAGTTTCATCAGCACGACGGTGTGGTGACGATGTTGATGTTCTACCGACGCAGGGCTTCGCCTAAACACCGCTACAGTAATATCGAGGTGGACTATGGTGGAAGGGGGCACCGCACACGGCTAAAGAATCAAACGATCAATTGTTGTGTCTCTGGGGTGCCCCCTGCCCCTGTATATAAAGGAGCAGGGGGGCTGCGGCCGGCCAGGGAGAGGGCGCGCCAGGAGGAGTCCTACTCCCACCGGGAGTAGGACTCCCCCCTTTCCTAGTTGGAATAGGATTCGGGAGAAGGAAAGAGAGAGGGGAAGAAGGAAAGAGGGGGCCGGCCCCTCCTTTGCCGTAAACCAATTCGGTTTGGGCCTTGGGGGGCGCGCCCCACACCCCCTTTGCTTTCCTCTATTTCCACTAAGACCCATATAGGCCCATTAAGCTCCCGGGGGGTTCCGGTAACCTCCCGGTACTCTGGTAAAATCCTGATTTTACCCGGAACACTTCCGATATCCAAACATAGGCTTCCAATATATAAATCTTCATGTCTCGACCATTTCGAGACTCCTCGTCATGTCCAGGATCACATCCGGGACTCCGAACAACTTTCGGTACATCAAATCATATAAACTCATAATGCAACCGTCATCGAAACTTTAAGCGTGCGGACCCTACGGGTTCGAGAACTATGTAGACATGACCGAGACATGTCTCCGGTCAATAACCAATAGCGGAACCTGGATGTTCATATTGGCTCCCACATATTCTACGAAGATCTTTATCGGTCAAACCGCATAACAACATACGTTGTTCCCTTTGTCATCGGTATGTTACTTGCCCGAGATTCGATCGTCGGTATCTCAATACCTAGTTCAATCTCGTTACCGGCAAGTCTCTTTACTCGTTCCGTAATACATCATCCCGCAACTAACTCATTAGTTGCAATGCTTGCAAGGCTTAAGTGATGTGCATTACCGAGAGGGCCCAGAGATACCTCTTCGATAATCGGAGTGACAAATCCTAATCTCGAAATACGCCAACCCAACAAGTACCTTTGGAGACACCTGTAGAGCACCTTTATAATCACCCAGTTACGTTGTGATGTTTGGTAGCACACAAAGTGTTCATCCAGTAAACGGGAGTTGCATAATCTCATAGTCATAGGAACATGTATAAGTCATGAAGAAAGCAATAGCAGAATACTAAACGATCGAGTGCTAAGCTAACGGAATGGGTCATGTCAATCACATCATTGTCCTAATGATGTGACCCCGTTAATCAAATGACAACTCATGTCTATGGTTAGGAAACATAACCATCTTTGATTAACGAGCTAGTCAAGTAGAGGCATACTAGTGACAATCTGTTTGTCTATGTATTCACACGTGTATTATGTTTCCGGCTAATACAATTCTAGCATGAATAATAAACATTTATCATGATATAAGGAAATAAATAATAACTTTATTATTGCCTCTAGGGCATATTTCCTTCAGTCTCCCACCTGCACTAGAGTCAATAATCTAGATTACACAGTAATGATTCTAGCACCCATGGAGCCTTGGTGCTGATCATGTTTTGCTCGTGGAAGAGGCTTAGTCAACGGGTCTGCAACATTCAGATCCGTATGTATCTTGCAAATTTCTATGTCTCCCACCTAGACTAAATCCCGGATGGAATTGAAGCGTCTCTTGATGTGTTTGGTTTTCTTGTGAAATCTGGATTCCTTCGCCAAGGCAATTGCACCAGTATTGTCACAAAATATTTTCATTGGACCCGATGCACTAGGTATGACACCTAGATCGGATATGAACTCCTTCATCCAGACTCCTTCATTTGCTGCTTTCGAAGCAGCTATGTACTCCGCTTCACATGTAGATCCTGCCACAACGCTTTGTTTAGAACTGCACCAACTGACAGCTCCACCATTTAATGTAAACACGTATCCGGTTTGCGATTTAGAATTGTCCAGATCAGTGTCAAAGCTTGCATCAACGTAACCGTTTATGATGAGTTCTTTGTCACCTCCATAAACGAGAAACATATCCTTAGTCCTTTTCAGGTATTTCAGGATGTTCTTGACCGCTGTCCAGTGATCCACTCCTGGATTACTTTGGTACCTCCCTGCTAGACTTATAGCAAGGCACACATCAGGTCTGGTACACACACTACATTGCATACATGATAGAGCCTATGGCTGAAGCATAGGGAACATCTTTCATTTTCTCTCTATCTTCTGTAGTGGTCGGGCATTGAGTCTTACTCAACTTCACACCATGTAACACCGGCAAGAACCCTTTCTTTGCTTGATCCATTTTGAACTTCTTCAAAACTTTGTCAAGGTATGTGCTTTGTGAAAGTCCAATTAAGCATCTTGATCTATCTCTATAGATCTTGATGCCCAATATATAAGCAGCTTCACCGAGGTCTTTCATTGAAAAGTTCTTATTCAAGTATTCCTTTATGCTATCCAGAAATTCTATATCATTTCCAATCAACAATATGTCATCCACATATAATATTAGAAATGCTACAGAGCTCCCACTCGGTTTCTTGTAAATACAGGCTTCTCCAAAAGTCTGTAGAAAACCAAATGCTTTGATCACACTATCAAAGCGTTTATTCCAACTCCGAGAGGCTTGCACCAGTCCATAAATGGATCGCTGGAGCTTGCACACTTTGTTAGCTCCCTTTGGATCGACAAAACCTTCCGGTTGCATCATATACAACTCTTCTTCCAGAAATCCATTCAGGAATGCAGTTTTGACATCCATTTGCCAAATTTCATAATCATAAAATGCGGCAATTGCTAACATGATTCGGACAGACTTAAGAATCGCTACAGGTGAGAAGGTCTCATCGTAGTCAATCCCTTGAACTTGTCGAAAACCTTTCGCAACAAGTCGAGCTTTGTAGACAGTAACATTACCGTCAACGCCAGTCTTCTTCTTGAAGATCCATTTATTCTCAATTGCTTGCCGATCATTGGGAAAGTCAACCAAAGTCCACACTTTGTTCTCATACATGGATCCCATCTCAGATTTCATGGCCTCAAGCCATTTTGCGGAATCTGGGCTCACCATCGCTTCTTCATAGTTCGTAGGTTCATCATGATCTAGTAGCATGACTTCCAGAACAGGATTACCGTACCATTCTGGTGCGGATCTTACTCTGGTTGATCTACAAGGTTCAGTAGTAACTTGATCTGAAGTTCCATGATCATCATCATTAACTTCCTCACTAATTGGTGTAGGCATCACAGAACCGCTTTCTGTGATGAACTACTTTCCAATAGAGGAGCAGGTACAGTTACCTCATCAAGTTCTACTTTCCTCCCACTCACTTCTTTCGAGAAAAACTCCTTCTCTAGAAAGGATCCATTCTTAGCAACGAATGTCTTGCCTTCGGATCTGTGATAGAAGGTGTACCCAACAGTCTCCTTTGGGTATCCTATGAAGACACATTTCTCCGATTTGGGTTCGAGCTTATCAAGTTGAAGCTTTTTTACATAAGCATCGCAGCCCCAAACTTTCAGAAACGACAACTTTGGTTTCTTGCCAAACCACAATTCATAAGGCATCGTCTCAACGGATTTCGATGGTGTCCTATTTAACGTGAATGCAACCGTCTCTAAAGCATAACCCCAAAATGATAGCGGTAAATCTGTAAGAGACATCATAGATCGCACTATATCTAGTAAAGTACGATTACGACGTTCGGACACACCATTACGTTGTGGTGTTCCGGGTGGCGTGAGTTGCGAAACTATTCCGCATTATTTCAAATGTAGACCAAACTCGTAAGTCAAATATTCTCCTCCACGATCAGATCGTAGAAACTTTATTTTCTTGTTACGATGATTTTCAACTTCACTCTGAAATTCTTTGAACTTTTCAAATGTTTCAGACTTATGCTTCATTAAGTAGATATACCCATATCTGCTTAAATCATCTGTGAAGGTGAGAAAATAACGATATCCACCACGAGCCTCAACATTCATTAGACCACATACATCTGTATGTATGATTTCCAACAAATCTGTTGCTCTCTCCATAGTACCGGAGAACGGCGTTTTAGTCATCTTGCCCATGAGGCACGGTTCGCAAGTACCAAGTGATTCATAATCAAGTGGTTCCAAAAGTCCATCAGTATGGAGTTTCTTCATGCGCTTTTATACCGATATGACCTAAACGGCAGTGCCACAAATAAGTTACACTATCATTATCAACTATGCATCTTTTGGCTTCAACATTATGAATATGTGCATCACTACTATCGAGATTCATCAAAAATAGACCACTCTTCAAGGGTGCATGACCATAAAAGATATTACTCATATAAATAGAACAACCATTATTCTCTGATTTAAATGAATAACCGTATCGCATCAAACAAGATCCAGATATAATGTTCATGCTCAACGCTGGCACCAAATAACAATTATTTAGGTCTAATACTAATCCCGAAGGTAGATGTAGAGGTAGCATGCCGACCGTGATCACATCGACTTTGGAACCATTTCCCACGCGCATCGTCACCTCGTCCTTTGCCAGTGTTTGCTTAATCCGTAGTCCATGTTTCGAGTTGCAAATATTAGCAACAGAACCAGTATCAAATATCCAGGTGCTACTGCGAGCTCTAGTAAGGTACACATCAATAACATGTATATCACATATAGCTTTGTTCAGCTTGCCATCCTTATTATCCGCCAAATACTTGGGTTAGTTCCGCTTCCAGTGACCAGCCTGCTTGCAGTAGAAGCACTCAGTCTCAGGCTTAGGTCCAGACTTGGGTTTCTTCTCCTGAGCAGCAACTTGCTTGCTGTTCTTCTGGAAGTTCCCCTTCTTCTTCCCTTTTCCCTTCTTGAAACTGGTGGTCTTACTGACCATCAACACTTGATGCTCCTTCTTGATTTCTACCTCCGCACTTTTAGCATTGCGAAGAGCTCGGGAATTGTCTTATCCATCCCTTGCATATTATAGTTCATCACGAAGCTCTTGTAGCTTGGTGGCAGTGATTGAAGAACTCTGTCAATGACACTATCAACCGGAAGATTAATTCCCAGCTGAGTCAAGTGATTATGGTACCCAGACATTCTGAGTATATGTTCACTGACAGAACTATTCTCCTCCATCTTGCAGCTATAGAACTTATTGGAGACTTCATATCTCTCAATCCGGGAATTTGCTTGAAATATTAACTTCAACTCCTAGAACATATCATATGCTCCATGACATTCAAAACGTCGTTGAAGTCCCGGTTCTAAGCCGTAAAGCATGGCACACTAAACTATCGAGTAGTCATCAACACGCGACTGCCAGGCATTCACAATGTCTGTAGTTGCTGGTGCAGGTGGTACACCCAGCGGTGCTTCCAGAACGTAATTCTTCTGAGAAGCAATGAGGATAATCCTCAAGTTACGGACCCAGTCCGTGTAATTGCTACCATCATCTTTCAACTTTGCTTTCTCAAGGAACGCATTAAAATTCAACGGAACAACAGCACGGGCCATCTATCTACTATCAAACATAGACAAGCAAGATACTAGCAGGTACTAAGTTCATGATAAATTTAAGTTCAATTAATCATATTACTTAAGAACTCCCACTTCAAAAGACATCCCTCTAATCTTCTAAGTGATCACGTGATCCAAATCAACTAAACCATAACCGATCATCACGTGAAATGGAGTAGTTTTCAATGGTGAACATCACTATGTTGATCATATCTACTATATGCACTAGTAGAAAACGGGCCTATTGTCCCGGTTCGTAAGGGCCTTTTTATCCCGGTTCCTGAACCGGGACTAAAGGGTCGTTACTAATGCCCTGTCCCTTTAGTCCCGGTTCAGTCCAGAACCGGGACAGATGGGCCTCCACGTGGCCTATGCGCGGAGCCCAGGCAGGAGGGCCTTTGGTCCCGGTTGGTGGCACCAACCGGGACCAATAGGCATCCACGCGTCAGCATTTCTGTGGCTGGGGTTTTTGTTTTTTTTAAAGGGGGGGGGTTGGGGGTTTTGGGGGGTTAATTTAGGTGTTTCATATATTGTGTTAGCTAGCTATAATTAATAGAGAGAAGTGTCCTCTCTTATGTCCGTGCTTGGTCGACGCTACATACTATACATACGTATAGAGAGGACTAGACATGCTAGCTAGCTAGTAAGCAAATAAAGGAAATACAAGATCGTCATGAACATATATGCATACAGAGAGAAGTGATATCGACCACCTCTCCTTCTCCGAGAGATTGGTCGAACAACAAGTTCTCGTATATCTATCCGACACTACCGGCTACATATATACAATAATTATCTCTTAAAAATATAATCTCCTAACATACGGATGCATGGTCCACATAGTATTCTCCGTCTTCAGCGATCACGTGGTCAAGAAAGAATGCCGCCAATTCCTCTTGAATTGCTAGCATGCGAGCTGGTGCTAGGAGTTCATATCGCTTCCGAAACATCTAATTTGAAGAAGAGGGTCAATACATATATATATGAATGAATGAAACTCAACACAAATGATGGTAATAAAATAAAATTGTGAATGTTGTTATTTATGCACTTCATATTATTCGTCAGAGTAGCCCCGCTCACAGGTCGTGTGGCGGATGGACTCGCAAACGTAGTATCCACAGAAATCATTCCCTTGTTCCTGCCACAACCACTTTACAAGAAATAGAGGTCAATCAAACTGATAAGCAAGAATGCCAAATGGTATTGATGAAACTAGTGCTTGAATCACTAGGAGATGCGCGGAACATGCTACTATAGTACTTACTTTCGGGTGTCTAAATTGCAGCTTCTTCGGCAGTCCCGGAGCTTTTTTGGTGAATTTTCTCCAAACCCTGTCAGACAAAGAAAACAATTACTTGATATATCAGGAAATGAACAAAGTTGCTAATATGGTGGATAATGATCGATTTAACTTACTTCTTGAGCATTTGAGTCATGTCCGCGTAGTCCTGGGGATCTTTTCGTCTCGAGTCTAAGACGGTTACTAGTCCCTGCTCAAGCTTAATCTCTAGGAGAATATAGTGGAAACTGCAATGCATGCATAACTCATCAATTACACTACTATAACCTTGACTAATATATAAGGGAAACCGAATATGCACAAGATAGTAACACTCACTTGAAGTTGTAAGGAAAGAGTATTATATCTTTGTTTTCATTTATTACCAACGATCGTAGCAAGTTGGCCTCGGTATATGCGGCATGAAATTTAACCTCAGTTGCATCTATGAGATTTGTGTTAATGAACCCAATATCACCGATTTGTCTTTTCTTCAATTCGAAGATCTTCAATCTGCATAATATAGTGAGGATAATTATAAATACATGCAATGAAAGAGTTGAGCTATATAGAAAGACTTAATGACAGAAGTAGTACTACTTACAGACCGTAGCAGGTGACCGTTGCTTTATTGAGGGCCAATTAATTGAAAAACTGAAAGAACTCCTCAAATGGAATAGGCAACCGTTCAATTCCAACGAGGTCATGCTCCTTTTTAACTCTCACATACAAAGTATTCCTCCCCCCAGACTCTCTGCAGATTTTCAAGTACCAATCATGCAATCTTTGCATCATCGTTGATAGAGATCTTTCATCTTTGACGAGAGGCTTCCCGTACTCGTATCTTTGTATCCGCACCTCCAAGAAATCATAATGTACATCGTCGGGCAAGTAATCTCCAAGATTGCTATAACCGGGCACCATCCTCGGATCATTAGCGACGATGTCGCTAGGCACCTTGAGCGGGGGGCACGATTGCTTCGCTTGTTCGTCAAGCTGGGAAATTTGTTTCCCAGCTCGTCGTTCTTTCAGCCTTTGATCACTTAAAGTACTTCCCGACCGCTCCGCTTCGGCAAATGCCTTTCCAATAATGTGCTCATAGTTGCCTTTCGGCAGAGACTTGGGTGGTTTTGTCAGGGCAGCCAGAGTGCGCTTCGCTTTCACCGGATCTACCTTCTCCTCCGGAGGTGGATGTTTCTTTGCTTTCACCCCTTCAAAGAAGTTCCTCACTTCTTCTCGCGCGATCTCGGCGTTCTCCTCTGGGGTCCTCTCATATGGTAACTTCTCTGGAGTCTTCAGAGAAGGACCAAATCTGTATGTCCTCCCCCCTTTGGACGTACTGCTAGACGCCGGCAGAGCAGACGGAGCGGTTGTCTTCTTTACTTACTTACGAGGCGGAGGAGAAGGACTACGACGCGCTGGAGCAGCCGGAGCAGCGGCGGGTCTCTTCCGCCCTTGTTGACGAGGCGGAGAAGGAGGATGCTGGCTGCTCGGGCGCGCCGGCGCAGGCGGAGAAGGAGGCGGAGTGCCGCCACACGCCGGAGAAGGAGCCGGTCGAGTGCCCTAATCGTCACTCGCCGTAGGACGAGGCGGCGGAGGAGGCGGGGTGCCCTGACTCGCCGGAGGAGGAGGAGGTGGAGGCGTCGAGTTCGGAAGGTTGATGAGCTCCTTCCGCCATAGGCATGAAGTCTTCAGAACAGAACCCAGCCGAGTCTCCCCTTCACCGGTAGGGTGGTCAAGCTGGAGGTCCTCAAATCCCTCCATTATTTCATCCAGCATCACCCTAGCATATCCTTCTGGAATCGACCGGCAGTGAAAAGTTGCGTCGTGTTCAGCAGGGAAAACAGAGCCAACAGCCGCCTTGACCTTCATATTAATCCATTGCATCATAAGGTGGCAATTTTGAGACTCCGTGATAGCATCCATGGGATAGCTGGCAGGAGCCGTCAAGACATGCTCCGGCTGAAGCAGCTCGGTGGAAGCCACGCTGCTTCTCCGCTGAGATGGCGGGGTAGCTTCAGGGGAAGCTTCGGCAGTTCGTTTGCTGCGATTTGCTTCTCGTTCCTCTATCGCTTGTACCCTAGCATGCAGCGCCTGCAGTTGGGTCTGCTCCACTTTCTTCCTCCTCTCATGGCATTTGTAACCGCCTGCGTCCATAAACCCAGCCTTCCATGGAATGGAGCCTGGCGTGCCTCGTGTCTGTCCAGGGTGCTCAGGATTCCCGAGGGCCATTGTGAGCTCGTCGTTCTCTCTGTCTGGAACGAACGTCCCTTGCTGCGCTGCTTCGATATAGTGCTTAAGCCTCTTGACTGGTATTTCCATTTGCTCGTCCATCCAAATGCACTTCCTTGATACAGGGTCCAAGTTTCCGCCAACCCCGAAGAACCAGGTCCGGCAACGGTCTGGCCAGTTAATTGTCTCTGGTTCGATCCCTTTATCAACCAGATCATTCTCAGTCTTGGCCCACTTAGGCCGGGCTACGAGGTAGCCACCTGACCCTGTGCGATGGTGATGCTTCTTCTTTGCAGCATTTTGCTTGTTTGTCACCGACATCTTCTTACTCTTTTCCAATGTCTTATGGGCCACAAATGCGGGCCAGTGGTCTCTGATCTTCTCATATCTGCCCTTGAATTCTGGTGTCTCTTTTTTATCGACAAACTTATTCAGCTCGTTCTTCCACCTCCTGAATAGGTCTGCCATCCTCTTAAGAGCAAAAGACTTGATTAATTGCTCTTTAACTGGCTTCTCCGGATCATCCTCTGGCGGTAGGATGAAATTTGACTTCAGCTCAGTCCAAAGATCATTTTTCTGCATATCATTGACATAAGACACACCAGGGTCTTCTGTATCCGGCTTTAACCATTGCTGGATGCTGATCGGGATCTTGTCCCTAACCAGAACCCCACACCGAGCAACAAATGCGTTCTTTGTCGGAATGGGTTCAATCGGTTGGCCGTCGGGCGCGATTGCTATGATCTCAAACCTTTCATCCGAGCTCAATTTTTTCTTCGGGCCTCGTCTCTTTACCGAAGTTGTGCTCGATCCGGAGGGCTAGAAAAAAGAACAAAGACTTAATTAATATTTGTACATACCAAAACAATGAATGCATCAATTAGCTAGTCAGCACAGGCTTAACTAATATATATACCTGGCTGGGCTCGGTTCGGTCACCGGAGCCGTCATCACGGTCTCCTTCTTGCACCGGCATTGGGTCACCGGTGCCGTCCTCACGGTCTCCTTCTTGCACCGGCATTGGGTCACCGGAGCCATCATAATCATAGCCAGCTGCTTCCAGACCATCGGTGTCGTTGAGAAACAACGAGCAGACGGCATCACTTCCTCGTGCGATTATGTCCCCCAACAACTCTTCTTGTACTTCATCTCGGGCGGTGTCCATAGTTTCTACAAATATTTACAACATGGCAATTATTATTCAAACATGACAGATGGATATATTAGTGGAAAACGTAGAACTAATATTAATTAGTGGCCTCGACGCTGCTTCTCTAGGGTTTGGGGTGGCCTCGACAACGCTTCAAGGCTAAAAAAGAAGAGGAAGAAGAAAAAAAAAGAGGAGAAGAAAGAATAGAGGAGTTCTTCTCTATTCTTTCTTCTCCTCTCTTTTTTTCTTCTTCTTCCTCTTTTTTTTATCAGGAACGAGGGTCGTCGAGGGTCGCCGAGCGGTAGAGGAAACCCTAAATAGCAAGTATCGTCGGTGTGAGATACACGCCCGCGTCACTTGTGGGACGTGGATGTAGTGTCCGACACCGACGACCACATGTATCTCACACCGACGATACTTGCTATTTAGGGTTTCCTCTACCGCTCGGCGACCCTCGACGACCCTCGTTCCCGATAAAAAAAGAGGAAGAAGAAGAAAAAAAAGAGGAAAAGAAAGAATAGAGGAGAAGAACTCCTCTATTCTTTCTTCTCCTCTTTTTTCTTCTTCTTCCTCTTCTTTTTTTATCCTCTTCTTCCTCTCATGTTCGACGACCCTCGAACCCTTGGCGACCCTAGACCCCCTCTCGACCCTCGACCCCTCGGCGATC
The DNA here is from genome assembly GCF_056163025.1 of Triticum urartu. Lineage (NCBI taxonomy): Eukaryota > Viridiplantae > Streptophyta > Magnoliopsida > Poales > Poaceae > Triticum > Triticum urartu. Next base: position 503,370,560 of record NC_141873.1, on the reverse strand, counting down.
GTCGACCCCCTCTCGACCCTCGACCCCCTCTCGACCCTCGACCCCTCGGCGACCCTCGACCCCCTCTCGACCCCTTGACGATCCTAGAACTTTTTTTCTCCTCGATAACATTTTTTTCCCTGAGGGGTTCATATGAATATACAAACATTTGCATATTTACAATAATCAATATCACCAAAAATATCTATGAACAGAAAAAATACTATTTTTTTCTAAAAATCTATCTTTTGCATATATACATGAACATATATATATACACACAGAGAACATATATACATACATATATACATTTTTATAAAAATGCAAAAAACAAAAAAATCTAAAAGAAGACATATAAACAGATATACACACATACATATACTCATACATATGCATATAATCAGGAAAAAACATCTATATATTTGCAAGAAAACAGGGGGAAGAGGGGGGCGGTGCTGGCCCTGACCAAAGCGAGGCAGAGGCGACGGCGGCGCAGGGCAGCTGGGGCGCGGCGAGGCAGAGGCGACGACGCGCGAGGCAGAGGCGACGGCGAGGCAGAGGCGGGGCGGCGACAGCGTCGGGGCGGTGCGGGGAGGTGACGGCGTCGGGGCGCGATGCAGGGCGGCGACGGCGTCGGGGCGGCGCGGGGAGGTGACCACGATGGCGCGGGGTGGCGTGCGGCGATGGCGTCGAGGCGGTGCGGGGTGGTGACGGCGCGGGGAGGTGACGGCGTCGGGGCGCGATGCAGGGCGGCGACGGCGTCGGGGCGGCGCGGGGAGGTGACCATGATGGCGCGGGGTGGCGTGCGGCGATGGCGTCGGGGCGGCGCGGGGCGCGGATGGCCACGGGGGCGGCGACGGCGTCGGCGGGGTGTGAATCGGGCAGCGTGGCGGCGTCGGCGGCGCGGGCAATTGCAGAGATGAAATGAAAAACACTAAGTCTTTGCTTATAGCAAAGCCATTGGTCCCGGTTCGTGGCACAAACCGGGACCAATGCCCCCCTTTAGTCCCGGTTGGTGCCACCAACCGGGACCAAAGGCCTCTTTTCAGCAGCACAAAGGGCGGGAAGCGGCGGCCTTTGGTCCCGGTTGGTGCCACCAACCGGGACCAATGGCCTTGCGCTCGCGCGGTGGTGGGAGTTTAGTCCCACCTCGCTAGCTGAAGAGCTCCCGCACCTATTTATAAGCCCTGCTCTGTGTTCCCTTTCGAACTCCTCTGAACTGCAGGCTTACGGGCCTAATGAGACACTGCAATGCCTGTGGGCCTACTGGGCCTGCTGCGGGCCTGAATCCTGGCCCATGGTTTGGTTTCTAGTCATATTCAGGCCGTGGTGGTCCAGTAGGTGGCATTTTTTTGCTATTTATTTTTTTCATTTCTACTTAGAACTAAATACTTATAGTTTTTTAGTGATTTCTTTTTTCTTTTAGGTCACAAAAATTATAAACTTTCTGTTGATCCATTAGTTTTAAAATTTGAATAGTTTAAATTTGATTTTTTTAAAATTTGTGTGAATCACTAGTTTAGGAATAACTTTACTATAAAAATTGATTTTTGAGTCATTCTTTTTCCTCCTATTTAATATTACTGTGTTTTATCATTATATTCAATTTGGTAATTTTATTTAGTCATAACAAATATTATAGGCATTTATTTTTCTTTTTTTCTATTTATTTTTTCATTTCTACTTAGAACTAAATACTTATAGTTTTTAGTGATTTCTTTTTTCTTTTAGGTCACAAAAATTATAAACTTTCTGTTAGTGCCATTAGTTTTAAAATTTGAATAGTTTAAATTTGAATTTTTTAAAATTTGTGTGAATCACTAGTTTATGAATAACTTTACTATAAAAATTGATTTTTGAGTCATTCTTTTTCCTGCTATTTAATATTACTGGGTTTTATCATTATACTCAATTTGGTAATTTTAGTTAGTCATCACAAATATTATAGGCTTTTTTTTTCTTTTTTGCTATTTATTTTTTCATTTCGACTTAGAACTAAATACTTATAGTTTTTTAGTGATTTCTTTTTTTAGGTCACAAAAATTATAAACTTTCTGTTAATGCCATTAGTTTTAAAATTTGAATAGTTTAAATTTGAATTTTTTTAAAATTTGTGTGAATCACAAGTTTGTGATTAACTTTACTAAAAAAATGAACATAGATGCACCTATAGAGAAAATTCAACCTAAATTCATAATCAATTTCTAATTCATTATGAATTTAGGTCAAATTCCCTTTATAGGGGCATCTATTTTCACTTTGATAGGAGCTCAACAAGGCAGAGAGGGATGGGCTTATAAACCGGTGTGGGCGCCCTTCGGTTGGCGAGGTGGGACTAAACTCTGAGCGCAATGAGGACCAACTCTTTAGTCCTGGTTTGTGGCACAAACCGGGACTAATGGTCATGGGCCAGGGGCGAGCCCTATTTTTTCCAGTTTTTTTGTTTTGTTTTCTGCATTATTTATTTTCTTTCGTTTTTTGCTTCATTTTTTAATTCTTTTTGCTTTTAGTTTTAGAAAAATTATAAACTTTCTGTTAGTGCCATTAGTTTTCAAATTTGAAAACACTTTTTTAGTTTTTTTGTTTTCTTTGTTGCTTTATTTATTTTATTTTGTTTCTACTTACAACAAAATACTTATTGTTGCCATTTTTATTTTTTTCCAGTTTTTTTGTTTTGTTTTCTGTATTATTTATTTTATTTTCTTTTTTGCTTTATTTTTTAATTCTTTTTGATTTTAGGTCAGCAAAATTATAAACTTTCTATTAGTGCCATTAGTTTTAGAAAAATTATAAACTTTCTATTAGTGCCATTAGTTTTCAAATTTGAATAGTTAAAATTTGAATTCTTTGAAATTTGTGTGAATCACAAGTTTGTGATTAACTTTACTAAAAAAATGAACATTGATGCACCTATAGAGAAAATTCGACCTAAATTCATAGTTTTCAAATGAACTCTGAAAAAGTTGGCATAGCATACTCGTATGTTACAAAGTTGGCATGGTATCATCATAATAGTTGCGGGAGAAAGTCTTCACTTTTTCTTCGCTTGTGTCATTTGCTTATTGCGCCGTAACCATGGATAATCTTCATCGTTTATCAGGATGCTTGGGTCAGCCTTGACATTGAAGGGAGGAATTTCATGAAACTTTTCATAATCTTCAGACATGTCTGTCTTTCCCTCCACTCCCAGGATGTCCCTTTTTCCTGAAAGAACTATGTGGCGCTTTGGCTCATCGTATGATGTATTCGCTTCCTTATCTTTTCTTTTTCTCGCTTTGGTAGACATGTCCTTCACATAGATAACTTGTGCCACATCATTGGCTAGGACGAACGGTTCGTCAGTGTACCCAAGATTTTTCAGATCCACTGTTGTCATTCCGTACTGTGGGTCTACCTGTACCCCGCCTCCTGACAGATTGACCCATTTGCACTTAAACAAAGGGACCTTAAAATCATGTCCGTAGTCAAGTTCCCATATGTGTAACCATAATATGTGTCCTTTCCGCTCTCGGTTGCTGCATCAAAGCGGACACCGCTGTTTTGGTTGGTGCTCTTTTGATCTTGGGCGATCGTGTAAAATGTATTCCCATTTATCTCGTATCCTTTGTAAGTCAATACTGTCAAAGATGGTCCCCTGGACAACAAGTACAGCTCATCACAAATAGTGTTGTCACCTCTGAGACGTGTTTCCAACCAACTGCTGAAAGTCCTGATGTGTTCACATGTAATCCAGTCGTCGCACTGCTCCGGGTGTTTGGAGCGCAGACTGTTCTTGTGTTCATCGACATACGGGGTCACCAAGGCAGAGTTCTATAGAACTGTGTAGTGTGCTTGAGACCAAGAATATCCGTCCCTGCATATTATTGAGTCACTTCCAAGAGTGCCTTTTCCAGTCAGTCTCCCCTCATACCGCGATTTAGGGAGACCTATCTGCTTAAGGCCAGGAATGAAGTCAACACAAAACCCGATAACATCCTCTGTTTGATGGCCAATGGAGATGCTTCCTTCTGGCCTAGCGCGGTTAAGGGCATATTTCTTTAGGACTCCCATGAACCTCTCAAAGGGGAACATATTGTGTAGAAATATGGGCCCCAGAATGACAATCTTGTTGACTAGATGAACTAGGACATGCATCATGATATTGAAGAAGGATGGTGGGAACACCAGCTCGAAACTGACAAGACATTGCGTCCCATCACTCCTTAGCCTTGGTACGATTTCTGGATCGATCACCTTCTGAGAGATTGCATTGAGGAATGCACATAGCTTCACAATGGCTAATCGGACGTTTTCCGGTAGAAGCCCCCTCAATGCAACCGGAAGCAGTTGCGTCATAATCACGTGGCAGTCATGAGACTTTAGGTTCTGGAACTTTTTCTCTGGCGTATTTATTATTCCCTTTATATTCGACGAGAAGCCAGTCGTGACCTTCATACTGAGCAGGCATTCAAAGAAGATTTTTTTTCTCTTCTTTCGTAAGAGCGTAGCTGGCAGGACCTTTATACTGCTTCGGAGGCATGCCATCTTTTTCGTGCAAACCTTGCAGGTCCTCCCGTGCCTCAGGTGTATCTTTTGTCTTCCCATACACGCCCAAGAAGCCTAGCAGGTTCACGCAAAGGTTCTTCATCACGTGCATCACGTCGATTGAAGAGCGGACCTCTAGGTCTTTCCAGTAGGGTAGGTCCCAAAATATAGATTTCTTCTTCCACATGGGTGCGTGTCCCTCAGCGTCATTCGGAACAGCTAGTCTGCCGGGACCCTTTCCAAAGATTACGTGTAAATCATTAACCATAGCAAGTACGTGATCACCGGTACGCATGGCGAGGTTCTTCCGGTGATCTGCCTCGCCTTTGAAATGCTTGCCTTTCTTTCGACATTGATGGTTGGTCGGAAGAAATCGACGATGGACCAGGTACACATTCTTCCTGCATTTGTCCAGGTATATACTTTCAGTGTCATCTAAACAGTGCGTGCATGCATGGTATCCTTTGTTTGTCTATCCTGAAAGGTTACTGAGAGCGGGCCAATCGTTGATGGTCACGAATAGCAACGCCTTTAGGTTAAATTCCTCCTGTCTGTGCTCATCCCACGTACGTACACCATTTCCATTCCACAGCTGTAAAAGTTCTTCAACTAATGGCCTTAGGTACACATCAATGTCGTTGCCGGGTTGCTTAGGGCCTTGGATGAGAAATGGCATCATAATGAACTTCGGCTTCATGCACATCCAAGGAGGAAGGTTATACATACATAGAGTCACTGGCCAGGTGTTGTGATTGCTGCTCTGCTCCCCGAAAGGATTAATGCCGTCCGCGCTTAAAGCAAACAATACGTTCCTTGGGTCCTTTGCAAACTCATCCTAGTACTTTCTCTCGATTTTTCTCCACTGCGACCCATCAGCGGGTGCTCTCAACTTCCCGTCTTTCTTACGGTCCTCACTGTGCCATCGCATCAACTTGGAATGCTCTTCGTTTCTGAACAGACATTTCAACCATGGTATTATAGGAGCATACCACATCACCATCGCAAGAACCCTCTTCCTGGGGGGCTCGCCGTCAACATCACCAGGGTCATCTCGTCTGATCTTATACCGCAATGCACCGCATACCGGGCATGCGTTCAGATCCTTGTATGCACCGCAGTAGAGGATGCAGTCATTAGGGCATGCATGTATCTTCTCCACCTCCAATCCTAGAGGGCATACGACCTTCTTTGCTGCGTATGTACTGTCGGGCAATTCGTTATCCTTTGGAAGCTTCTTCTTTAATATTTTCAGTAGCTTCTCAAATCCTTTGTCAGGCACAGCATTCTCTGCCTTCCACTGCAGCAATTCCAGTACGGCACCGAGCTTTGTGTTGCCATCTTCGCAATTGGGGTACAACCCTTTTTTGTGATCCTCTAACATGCGATCAAACTTCAGCTTCTCCTTTTGACTTTTGCATTGCGTCCTTGCATCGACAATGACCCGGCGGAGATCATCATCATCTGGCACATCGTGTGGTTCCTCTTGATCTTCAGCAGCTTCGCCCATTGCAGCATCATTGGGCACATCGTCTGGTTCCTCTTGATCTTCACCAGCTCCCCCCGTTGCAGCATCACCGTATTCAGGGGGCACAAGTTGTCATCGTACTCTTCTTCTTCGCCGTCTTCCATCATAACCCCTATTTCTCCATGCCTCGTCCAAACATTATAGTGTGGCATGAAACCCTTGTAAAGCAGGTGGGAGTGAAGGATTTTCCGGTTAGAGTAAGACCTCGTATTCCCACATTCAGTGCATGGACAACACATAAAACCATTCTGCTTGTTTGCCTTAGCCGCATCGAGAAACTCATGCACGCCCTTAATATACTCGGAGGTGTGTCTGTCACCGTACATCCATTGCCGGTTCATCTGCGTGCATTATATATAATTAAGTGTCCAAATGAATAGAAGTTCATCATCACATTAAAACCAAAGTACATACATAGTTCTCATCTAACAACATATAGCTCTCCAGAGCATCTAATTAATTAAACTATACATTGAAACTATGTAAAACATTTCAATGCAAAAACAAATGCGATCATAATCGCAACCAAGGTAACAATTGATCCAACGGCATAATGATACCAAGCCTCGGTATGAATGGCATATTTTCTAATCTTTCTAATCATCAAGCGCATTGCATTCATCTTGATCTTGTGATCATCGACGACATCCGCAACATGCAACTCCAATATCATCTTCTCCTCCTCTTTTTTTATTTTTTCCTTCAACAAATTGTTTTCTTCTTCAACTAAATTTAACCTCTCGACAATAGGGTCGGTTGGAATTTCCGATTCACATACATCCTACATAAATAAAATCTATGTCACGTTGATCGGCATAATTTTCATAAACAATACATGAACCAATAGTTATAAAGATAATATATATACCACATCCAAACCATAGACAAGACGAGGGCCGACGGGGGCGGATACCAAAACCATCGCACTATATAAGATGCAATAATAAAAGTAAGAAAATAATACAAGTATCTATGTAAACATACAGGTAAGAATATTTTTTCCTTTCAAAAAGAAGATAAGAACAAGAGGCTCACCACGGTGGTGTCGGCGATGAGCTTGGCGCGGGTGATCGACGGCGGTGAAGACGGGGACGGGGCGTGACGGACCGCTAAACCTAGACAAATATTGAGGAAAATGGAGCTTGGAGGTCGAGCTTGGAGAGGAGAAAGCTTAAGTAGTGTGGCTCGGGCATTCCATCGAACACCTTGTGTGCATCGGAGGTGAGCTAGAGCACCACCAAGCCCTCTCCCCCTCGGCCAGAAAAAATAGAGCAGTGTGCTCTACTCTTACGCGAGGGGGTATATATAGGCACCTCATTGGTCCCGGTTGGTGGCATGAACCGGGACTAAAGGGGAGCCTTTGGTCCCAGTTCAAGCCACCAACCGGGACCAATGGTGGTGGGCTAGGAGCGAGGCCCATTTGTCCCGGTTCGTCCCACCAACCGGGACCAAAAGGTCTAGACGAACCAGGACCAATGGCCCACGTGGCCCGGCCGGCCCCCTGGGCTCACGAACCGGGTCCAATGCCCCCATTGGTCCCGGTTCTGGACTGAACCGGGACTAATGGGCTGACCCGGCCTGGACCTTTTCCCCCTTTTCTACTAGTGATGATTCACGCTCGACCTTTCGGTCTCAGTGTTCCGAGGCCATATCTGCATATGCTAGGCCTGTCAAGTTTAACCTGAGTATTCTGCGTGTGCAAAACTGGCTTGCACCCGTTGTAGATGGACGTAGAGAGTATCACACCCGATGATCATGTGGTGTCTGGGCACGACGAACTTTGGCAACGGTGCATACTCAGGGAGAACACTTTTATCTTGAAATTTAGTGAGAGATCATCTTATAATGCTACCGTCAATCAAAGCAAGATAAGATGCATAAAAGATAAACATCACATGCAATCAATATAAGTGATATGATATGGCCATCATCATCTTGTGCTTGTGATCTCCATCTCCGAAGCACCGTCATGATCACCATCGTCACCAGCGTGACACCTTGATCTCCATCGTAGCATCGTTGTCGTCTTGCCAATCTTATGCTTCCACGACTATCGCTACCGCTTAGTGATAAAGTAAAGCATTACAGGGCGATTGCATTGCATACAATAAAGCGACAACCATATGGCTCCTGCCAGTTGCCGATAACTCGGTTACAAAACATGATCATCTCATACAATAAAATTTAGCATCATGTCTTGACCATATCACATCACAACAAGTTAGATGTCCTCTACTTTGTTGTTGCAAGTTTTACGTGGCTGCTACGGGCTTAGCAAGAACCGTTCTTACCTACGCATCAAAACCACAACGATAGTTTGTCAAGTTGGTGTTGTTTTAACCTTCGCAAGGACCGGGCGTAGCCACACTCGGTTCAACTAAAGTTGGAGAAACTGACACCCGCCAGCCACCTATGTGCAAAGCACGTCGGTAGAACCAGTCTCGCGTAAGCGTACGCGTAATGTCGGTCCAGCCGCTTCATCCAACAATACCGCCGAACCAAAGTATGACATGCTGGTAAGCAGTATGACTTATATCGTCCACAACTCACTTGTGTTCTACTCGTGCATATGACATCTACGCATAAAACCTGGCTCGGATGCCACTGTTGGGGAACGTAGTAATTTCAAAAAAATTCCTACGCACATGCAAGATCATGGTGATGCATAGCAACGAGACAGGAGAGTATTGTCTACGTACCCTTGTAGACCGAAAGCGGAAGCGTTAGCACAACGCGGTTGATGTAGTCGTATGTCTTCACGATCCGACCGATCAAGTACCGAACGTACGGCACCTCCGAGTTCAGCACATGTTCAGTCCGATGACGTCGATCGAACTCCGATCCAGCCGAGTGTTGAGGGAGAGTTTCGTCAGCACGGCGGTGTGGTACGATGTCTATGTTCTACCGACGCAGGGCTTCGCCTAAGCACTACTACAGTAATATCGAGGTGGACTATGGTGGAGGGGGGCACTACACACGGCTAAAGGATCAAACGATCAATTGTTGTGTCTCTGGGGTGCCCCTGCCCCTGTATATAAAGGAGCAAGGGGGGGTGCGGCCGGCCAGGGAGAGGGCGCGCCAAGAGGAGTCCTACTCCCACCGGGAGTAGGACTCCTCCCCTTTCCTAGTTGGAATAGAATTCGGGAGAAGGAAAGAGAGGGGAAGAAGGAAAGAGGGGGCCGGCCCCCCCTTTGCCCTAAACAATTCGGTTTGGGCCTTGGGGGGGGGGCTCCCCACACCCCCTTTGCTTTCCTCTATTTCCACTAAGGCCCATATAGGCCCATTAAGCTCCCGGGGGTTCCGGTAACCTCCCCGTACTCCCGTAAAATCCCGATTTTACCCGGAACACTTCCGATATCCAAACATAGGCCTCCAATATATCAATCTTCATGTCTCGACCATTTCGAGACTCCTCGTCATGTCTGGGATCACATCCGGGACTCCGAACAACCTTCGGTACATCAAATCATATAAACTCATAATACAACCATCATCGAAACTTTAAGCGTGCGGACCCTACGGGTTCGAGAACTATGTAGACATGACCGAGACATGTCTCCGGTCAATAACTAATAGCGGAACCTGGATGTTCATATTGGCTCCCACATATTCTACGAAGATCTTTATCGGTCAAACCGCATAACAACATACGTTGTTCCCTTTGTCATCGGTATGTTACTTTCCCGAGATTCGATCGTCGGTATCTCAATACCTAGTTCAATCTCGTTACCGGCAAGTCTCTTTACTCGTTCCGTAATACATCATCCCGCAACTAACTCATTCGTTGCAATGCTTGCAAGGCTTAAGTGATGTGCATTACCGAGAGGGCCCAGAGATACCTCTCCGACAATCGGAGTGGCAAATCCTAATCTCGAAATACGCCAACCCAACAAGTACCTTTGGAGACACCTGTAGAGCACCTTTATAATCACCCAGTTACGTTGTGACATTTGGTAGCACACAAAGTGTTCATCCGGTAAATGGGAGTTGCATAATCTCATAGTCATAGGAACATGTATAAGTCATGAAGAAAGCAATAGCAGAATACTAAACGATCGAGTGCTAAGCTAACGGAATGGGTCATGTCAATCACATCATTCTCCTAATGATGTGACCCCGTTAATCAAATAATAACTCATGTCTATGGTTAGGAAACATAACCATCTTTGATTAACGATCTAGTCAAGTAGAGGCATACTAGTGACAATCTGTTTGTCTATGTATTCACACATGTATTATGTTTCCGGTTAATACAATTCTAGCATGAATAATAAACATTTATCATGATATAAGGAAATAAATAATAACTTTATTATTGCCTCTAGGGCATATTTCCTTCAGAAAAATGGGCTTTCATTCGGGCCTGGCCAGCCCATTAGTCCCGGTTCTGCCACGAACCGGGACCAATGGATGCATTTGTCCCGGATCGTGAGCCTAGGGGGCCGGCCGGGGCCTCGTGGGCATTGGTCCCGGTTCGTCTAGGCCCATTTGTCCCGGTTCTCGGCACGAACAGGGACCAATGGGCCTCACTCCTGGCCCACAAGCATTGGTCCCAGTTCGTGGCAGGAACCGGGACAGAAGGATGGCCTTTAGTCCCGGTTCCAGCCACGAACCAGGACAAATGAGTTGCCTATATATACCCCGTCGCCGCAGCAGAGCACTCCATAGTACTCTGTTTTTTTTGGCTGGCGAGGAGAGGGCATTTGGGTGCTCTAGCTCACCTCCTATGCACATGAGGTGTTCGATGAAATGCCCGAACCATGCTAGTTAAGCTTTCTCCTCTCGAAGCTCGACCTCCAAACTCCATTTTCCCTGAGATTTGTCTAGGTTTAGCGGTCCGTCATGTCCCGTCCCCGTCATCACCGCCGTCGATCGCCCACGCCAATCTCGTCGCCTGCACCACCGTGGTGAGCCTCTTGTTCTTATCTTCTTCTGAAAGAAAAAAAATTCTTACTTTAGATAGATACTTGTCTAATTTTCTTACTTTTATTATTGCTTGTTATTATATAGTGCGATGGTTTTGGTATCCACCCCTGTCGGCCCTCGTCTTGGCTATGATTCAGATGTGGTATATATTATCTTTTATAACTATTTGGTTCATTTATTGTTTATGACAATTATGCCCATCAAGTTTACATAGATTTTATTTATGTAGGAGGTAGTTGAACCGGAAATTCCAACCGACCCTATTGTCGAGAGGTTAAATTTAGTTGAAGAAGAAAACAATTACTTGAAGGAAAAATAAAAATATTGAGGAGGAGAACATGATATTGGAGTTGCATGTTGCGGATGTCGCTGATGATCACAAGATCAAGATGGATGCAATGCGGTTGAAGATTAGAAAGATTAGAAAATATGCCATTCATATCAAGGCTAGGTATCATTATGCCGTTGGATCAATTTTTACCTTGGTTGTGATTATGATCGCATTTGTTGTTTCATTGAAAGGTTTTACATAGTTTCAATGTATGGTTTAACTAGATGCTCTGGAGAGCTATATATTGTGCAATGAGAACTATGTATGTACTTTGTTTTTAATGTGATGAACTTCTATTAATTTGGTCACTTATCTATTCATGAGAGCTATATGTACTAAATTGATGATGTGGCTTTGAATGGTTCATTTTGAACACAGAAAAACTATGGAGTTCAAACAAGTTAAAAAAATGAAATCCCTTTGTAACAGACGAGTTTCTGTATGAAACCCTCATACTTCGAAAGAGATTGTCCGTTTTGTACACGAAGTGCATCCAGTTTTTGCCGTAACCCTCTCTACTTTCTTGCACATGCTATGTGGGTGAAATGATGATACCATGCCAACTTTCAACCTTTTTAGAGTTCATTTGTAGTGCTTTTCAATTTCAGGGTCTTATAGCGGAAAAAAATCAGTAAATGCATGAAAAATAATAAATGAAGTCAGAAAGGGTTGAAAATTGATGATGTGGCTTTGAATGGTGCATTTTGAACACAAAAAAACTATGGATTTCAAATAAGTTCAAAAAATGAAATCCCTTTGTAACAGACGAGTTTCCGTATGAAACCCTGATACTTCAAAAGAGATTGTCCGTTTTGTACACGAAGTGCATCCAGTTTTTGCCATAAGCCTCCCTACTTTCTTGCACATGATATGTGCGTGAAATGATGATACCACGCCAACTTTCAACCTTTTCAGAGTTCATTTGTAGTGCTTTTCAATTTCAAGGTCTTATAGCTAAAAAAATCAGTAAATGCATGAAAAATAACAAATGAAGTCTGAAAGGGTTGAAAATTGATGATGTGGCTTTGAATGGTGCATTTTGAATACAGAAAAACTATGGAGTTCAAATAAGTTCCAAAAAATGAAATCCCTTTGTAACAAATGAGTTTCCGTATGAAACCCTGATACTTCGAAAGAGATTATCCGTTTTGTACACGAAGTGCATCCAGTTTTTGCCGTAACACTATCTACTTTCTTGCACATGCTATGTGGGTGAAATGATGATACCATGCCAACTTTTAACCTTTTCAGAGTCCATTTGAAATGCTTTTCAATTTCAGGGTCTTATAGCTCAAAATAATCAGTAAATGCATGAAAATTTAATAGCAAAAAGAATTATCATAAAATAAAATAAATAAGTAATTTGAAACAAAATAATATAAACTTTAATAACATATATAAGTAGAAACAAAATAAAATAAAATAAACTTTAATAACATAAATAAAATTTATGAAACTAAAATTATCAAAGTATTTTCTGTTCAAAACATTATAAGCAACCTCTAAAATTTATGAAACTAAAATTATATAAAATTGATGCAACTAAAATTATCAAAGTATTTTCTGTTCAAAATCATAAAAAGCAAAAAGAATTTTCATAAAGAACTTTTTTTGTTAGAAACTTTAATATCAAAAAGAATTATCATAAAATAAAATAAATAAGTAATTAGAAACAAAATAAAATAAAATAAATAAGTATTTTGTTGTAAGTAGAAACAAAACAAAAAAATAAAGCAAAAAAGAAAACAAAAAATAGGAAAAAAAAATTGCCACCTTCTGGGCCACCACGGCCTGAATACGATTAGAAACCCATCCATGGGCCAGGATTCAGGCCTGCAGAAGGCCCAGTAGGCCCATAGCAGTCACAATTAGGCCCGTAAGCCTGCAATGGAGAGGAGCTCGAGAGGGGTGCGGCAGTGGGGCTTATAAACCACTGCGCGCCCCTCTCAACAAGCGAGGTGGGACTAAACTCCCACCACCACCCCGTTGTGCAAGGCCTTTGGTCCCGGTTGGTGGCACCAAACGGGACTAAAGGGGTGCATTGGTACCGGTTCACGGCACCAACCGGATCCAATGCCCCCCTTTAGTCCCGGTTGGTGCCACCAACCGGGACCAATGGCCGCCGCTTCCCGCCCTTTGGGCTGCTGAAAAGAGACCTTTGGTCCCGGTTGATGCCACGAACCAGGACTAATGCTTCGACTATATAAGAAACACTTGTGAAATTTTTAGTTTTCATCGCCAGTTGCCCCCCTCCCCGCCGACGACGCCGAGCTCATTGATGCCGTCAGGCTGCTCCACCTCGCTGTCGCCGCTGCCGCCGCCAACGCTGTCGCCTTCCCGAGCCCGCGCCGTCCTCATCACCGGCATCCCCGAGCCCGCCGTCCTCGTCCCCATCGCCGCGCGCCTTCCTGAGCCCACCCTCCTCGTCCATGTCGCCGGGTGCTGCCCCGAGACCGCCGTCCCCGTCACCGCGTGCCGCCCCGAGCCGGCCGTCCTCGTCGCCGGACTCCTGCCATCGCCGCCCCCCTCGAAGTGAGCCCCCCCTTTCCCATGGTCCCGATCGAGCGCGTCTTGATGACCACAAGTATAGGGGATCTATCATAGTCCTTTCGATAAGTAAGAGTGTCGAACCCAACGAGGAGCAGAAGGAAATGATAACTGGTTTTCAGCAAGGTATTCTCTGCAGGTACTTAAATAAGTGGTAACAGATAGTTTTGTGATAAGATAAATTGTAACGAGCAACAAGTAACAAAAGTAAATAAAGTGCAGCAAGGTGGCCCAATCCTTTTTGTAGAAAAGGACAAGCCGGAACAAACTCTTATATAAGGAAAAGCGCTCCCGAGGACACATGGGAATATCGTCGAGCTAGTTTTCATCACATTCATATGATTTGCATTCGATACTTTGATAATTTGATATGTGGGTGGACCGGAGCTTGGGTGCTGTTCTTACTTGAACAAGCGTCCCACTTATGATTAACCTCTATTGCAAGCATCCGCAACTACAACAAAAGTATTAAGGTAAACCTAACCATAGCATGAAACATGTGGATCCAAATCAGCCCCTTACGAAGCAACGCATAAACTAGGGTTTAAGCTTCTGTCACTCTAGCAACCCATCATCTACTTATTACTTCCCAATGCCTTCCTCTAGGCCCAAATAATGGTGAAGTGTTATGTAGTCGACGTTCACATAACACCACTAGAGGCTAGACAACATACATCTTATCAAAATATCAAACGAATACCAAATTCACATGACTACTAATAGCAAGACTTCTCCCTTGTCCTCGGGAACAAACGTAATTACTCAAAAGCATATTCATGTTCATAATCAGAGGGGTAATAATATGCATATAAGATCTGAACATATGATCTTCCACCAAATAAACCAACTAGCATCAACTACAAGGAGTAATCAACACTACTAGCAACCTACTAGCACCAATCCCGGACTTTGAGACAAGAATTGGATACAAGAGATGAACTAGGATTTGGAGATGAGATGGTGCTAGTGAAGATGTTGATGGAGATTGCCCTCTCCCGATGAGAGGAGCGTTGGTGATGACGATGGTGATGATTTCCCCCTCCGGGAGGGAAGTTTCCCCGGCAGAACAGCTCTGCCGGAGCTCTAGATTGGATCCGCCAAGGTTCCGCCTCATGGCGGCGGAGTCTCGTCCCGAAAAGTTCCTTCTGTTTTTTCCTCATCGAAAGACTTCATATAGGAGAAGATGGACGTCGGAGAACCACCAGGGGGCCCACGAGGTAGGGGGCACGCCCTAGGGGGGCGCCCCCACCCTCGTGAGCAGGGTGTGGGCCCCCTGGCCTTCATCTTTGGCGAGGATTTTTCTTTATTTATTTTAAGATGTTCCATGGAGTGTCAGGACTTTTGGAGTTGCGCAGAATAGGTCTCTAATATTTGCTCCTTTTCCAGCCCAGAATTCCAGCTGCCGGCATTCTCCCTCTTCATGTAAACCTTGTAAAATAAGAGAGAATAGCCATAAGTATTGTGATATAAAGTGAAATAATAGCCCATAATGCAATAAATATCAATATAAAGCATGATGCAAAATGGACGTATCAACTCCACCAAGCTTAGACCTCGCTTGTCCTCAAGCGAAAAGCCGATAACAATAAATATGTCCTCATGTTTAGAGGTATAGGCGTCGATAAAAATAAAATACGGACATGAAGGCATCATGATTATTCTCATAACAGCAACATATATAGATTTTGTCATATGATTACTTATGTTCAAGTGATGATCTATTCACAATGCAAAAGTATAAATCATAAACCTTATTGGGCTCCGACAAACTATAATCTCAGTCATTGAAGCAATTGCAATTTATCATAACATTGGAAAGAGTCTATGTCAGAGCTAAAAAGCAAGTCCACATACTCAACTATCATTTAGTCCTCCATAATTGCTAACACTCACGCAAGACTTGTGGTTACGGAGTTTTAATCGGACACAGAGAAAGATAGGGGCTTATAGTTTTGCCCCACAACCTTTTACCTCAAGGGTAATGTCAACAATAATGGTTCATGCTCCCCTACATCCAATTAGATATATATATATATATCATGTTCTTTCCAACATGCTGAGCTTGGCAAAGGATAAAATGAAAAAGAAAAGGTGAAGATCACCATGACTCTTGCATAAGGTAGAAGATAATAATAAAGGATAGGCCCTTCGCAGAGGGAAGCAGAGGTTGCCATGCGCTTTTATGGTTGGATGCATAAAATCTCAATGTGAAAGAACGTCACTTTATATTGCCCCTTGTGATATGAACCTTTATTATGCAGTCCGTCGCTTTTATTACTTCCATATCACAAGATCGTATAAAGCTTATTTCTCCCACACCAATCAATCATACATATTTAGAGCAATTTTTAATGCTTTGCACCGATGCCAACTTACTTGAAGGATCTTACTCAATCCATAGGTAGATATGGTGGACTCTCATGGCAAAACTGGTTTAGGGATTTTGGAAGCACAAGTAGTATTTCTACTTGGTGCTGAGAATTTGGCTACCATGAGGGGGAAAGGCAAGCTCAACAAGTTAGAGGATCCATGACAACATACTTTATCTCAGATATAAGAAAGACATAACTCATTACGTTGTCTTCCTTGTCCAACATCAACTATTTAGCATGTCATATTTTAATGAGTGCTCCCAATCATAAAAGATGTCAATGATAATATATCTATATGTGAAAACCTCTCTTTCCTTATTACTTCCTATTAATTGCAACAATGACCAAAGCTATGTCTGCCAGCTCCCAGCAACTTTTAATCATCATACTCTTTCTATGTGAAGTCATTACTCTCAATAAGATCAATATGAACGTTTTGTTTCTTTTTATTCTTTTCTACTTTCTTTTATTCACCCAAGATCATGGCAAAATAATCAAGCCCTTGACTCAACACTAATCTTTATTATATATAGCTCACGGACTCGATTACAAAGAGAGATCATAAAGCAAAACTCAAAACTAGATCATGCCATAAACTTTATTCTACTAGATCAAGATACTACTATTAGGATCGAACTAAGAAAAACGATAAAGATAGGAGTTGTGATTGTGATACGATACCGGGAACCTCCCCCAAGCTTGGCAGTTGCCAATGGGAGTGCCCATACCCATAAGATTATATCTCCTTTGTCGGTGAAGAAGGTGGAGGTGACGGATAATCGCACATCGAGCGTAAGAGGTCCTCCAGCTTGCGAATAATGCCCTTGAGTGCGAAAATATGCTCCTTCAACAAAATATTTTCTTGTGTGAGATACTTGTTTTGTATACGAGCTAACTCAATCATCTTGAAAGCTTCGATCTCAGTTGGGGTAAGAAGGTTATGATCAAGTTGAAGGATGTCTTTTGCTGCCGGAGCTTGATCCTCCGTGGCCTTCTTGATCCTTTCATCCTTGTTGACCCTCATGGGTTCTTCCCTCTTCAGATCTATCTTCATTAGCCAAGCATCGTTGTCACCATTGTTGGAGGAGGGAGACGACATGATGCCTAGCCTGGAAAACCCTGACCGAAAACAGCTCGAAACAAGAACAGAGGAGGTTTGCGTGATACGCGAGTCAAAACCATCAGGAGGTTATATAATGAATTTTCACCGACCAAAATACGTAACGTGCAAGAAAATAGAGTCTGGAAGGCGCACAAGGTGCTCACGAGGTAGGGGGCGCGCCCAGAGGGGTAGGGCGCGCCCACCACCCTCGTGGGGCCCTCGTGTCCTTCCCTGACTGCTACTTATTTTTCTATTTTTCTAAATATTCCAAAAATTGTTTTGGAGTCGGTTTACTTACCGTACCACATACCTATTCCTTTTCGGAGTCTAAAACGGTCTGGAAGGTGTCCCTTATGTATTCCTCCGGGGTTACGGTTTCAATAACATTGGTTTCAGCATTTATGGGATTACCTGAGATGTAATGTTTGATTCTTTGACCGTTTACCACCTTCGGATTTGTGCCCTCGAAGTTGTTGATTTTTATGGCACCGGAACGATAGACCTCTTCGATAACATAGGGGCTTTCCCATTTAGAGAGAAGTTTCCTGCAAAAAATCTTAAACGAGAGTTGTATAGCAATACATAATCACCTACATTAAACTCATGCTTTTCTATCCTTTTGTCATGCCATCTTTTAACTTTTTCTTTAAACAACTTGGCATTTTCTTAAGCCTGGGTTCTCCATTCATCAAGTGAGCTAATATCAAATAACCTCTTCTCACCGGCAAGTTTGAAATCATAGTTAAGCTCTTTAATAGCCCAATATGCCTTATGTTCTAGTTCGAGAGGCAAGTGACATGCTTTTCCATAAACCATTTTATACGGAGACATACCCATAGGATTTTTGTATGCAGTTCTATATGCCCATAATGCATCATCAAGTTTCTTAGACCAATTCTTTCTAGACCTATTAACAATCTTTTGCAAAATTAATTTGAGCTCTCTATTGCTCAACTCTACTTGACCACTAGACTGTGGGTGATAAGGAGATGCAATTCTATGATTAACATCATATTTAGCAAGCATTTTACGGAAGGCACCATGAATAAAGTGTGAACCACCATCAGTCATTAAATATCTAGGGACTCCAAACCTCGGAAAAATAACTTCTTAAGCATTTTAATAGAGGTGTTATGATCAGCACTACTAGTTGGAATAGCTTCTACCCACTTAGTAACGTAATCAACAGCAACTAGAATATGTGTGTAACCATTAGAGGCAGGAAAAGGTCCCATATAATCAAAGCCCCAAACATCAAACGGTTCAATAACAAGAGAATAATTCATAGGCATTTCTTGACGTCTACTAATATTACTAATTCTTTGACATTCATCACAAGACAAGACAAACTTACGGGCATCCTTGAAGAGAGTAGGCCAATAAAAACCAGATTGCAATACCTTATGTGCAGTTCTATCTCCAGCGTGGTGTCCTCCATAAGTCTCGGAATGACACTTGCATAGGATCTGTTCCTATTCATGGTCAGGTACACAACGTCTAATAACACCATCTACTCCTTCTTTATAAAGATGTGGGTCATACCAAAATTAATGTCTCAAGTCATAGAAAAAACTTTTTCTTTTGCTGGTATGTGAAGCTAGGTGGTATAAACTTAGCAACAATATAATTAGCATAATCAGCATACCATGGAGTACTATGAGAAGTACTTATAACATTTAATTGTTCATCAGGAAAGTTATCATTAATAGGTAGTGGGTCATCAAGAACATTCTCTAACCTAGACAAGTTGTCTGCAACGGGGTTCTCAGCTCCCTTTCTATCAACAATGTGCAAATCAAATTCTTGTAGAAAGAGAACCCATCTAATAAGTCTAGGTTTAGCATCTTTCTTTTCCATAAGGTATTTAATAGCAGCATGATCAGTGTGGATAGTTACTTTAGAATCAACAATATAAGGTCTGAACTTATCACAAGCAAATACAACTGCTAAAAGCTCTTTTTCAATAGTAGCATAATTTCTTTGAGCATTGTTTAGAGTCTTACTAGCATATTGAATAACATTTAATTCCTTATCAACTCTTTGCCCTAGAACAACACCTACAGCATAATCACTAGCATCACACATAATTTCAAAGGGTAAATTCCAATCAGGTGGCTGAACAACAGGTGCAGAGACTAATGCTTTCTTAAGTATTTCAAATGCTTCTACACAATCATCATCAAAGACAAATGGTATTTCTTTTTGCAATAAATTAGTCAGAGGCCGAGAAATTTTTGAGAAGTCCTTAATGAACCTCCTGTAAAATCCGGCGTGACCAAGGAAACTTCTTATACCTTTGATGTCCTTTGGACAAGGCATCTTTTCAATAGCATCGACCTTGGCTTTATCGACTTCAATACCTCTTTCAGAAACTTTATGCCCCAAGACAATACCTTCATTAACCATAAAGTGGCACTTTTCCCAATTCAAGACAAGATTAGTTTCTTCACATCTCTGCAAAACTCGATCAAGATTGCTCAAGCAATCATCAAAAGAGGAACCATAGACAGAAAAGTCATCCATGAAAACCTCACAAATCTTTTCACAAAAGTCAGAGAATATAGCCATCATGCATCTTTGAAAGGTAGCAGGTGCATTACATAAACCAAAAGGCATACGTCTATAAGCAAAAGTACCAAAAGGGCATGTAAAAGTAGTCTTTGATTGATCTCTAGCCGACACAGGTATTTGATAGAAACCAGAATAACCATCTAGAAAGCAATAGTGTGTATGTTTGCATAATCTTTCTAGCATTTGATCAATAAAAGGTAAGTGGTAATGATCTTTCTTAGTAGCTTTATTTAATTTGCGGAAATCAATTAACATCCTATAACCTGTGATAATTCTTTATGGAATCAATTCATCTTTATCATTAGGAACAACAGTAATACCTCCCTTCTTAGGGACACAATGGACAGGACTTACCCACTCACTATCAGCAACGGGATAAATTATACCTGCCCCCAGAAGCTTGAGTATTTCTTTTCTTACCACTTCTTTCATTTTAGGATTCAGACGTCGTTGAGGATCACGAACTGGTTTGGCATCTGCTTCCAAATTTATTTTATGTTGACATAGAGTGGGACCAATGCCCTTAAGATCATCAAGAGTATATCCAATAGCAGCACGATGCTTCTTCAGAGTTTTCAATAATCTTTTTTCTTCATGCTCTGAAAGGCTAGCACTTATAATAACTGGATATATCTTCTTTTCATCAAGATAAGCATATTTAAGATTATCAGGCAAAGGTTTAAGTTCAAACACGGGATCACCCTTGGGTGGAGGAGGATCCCCTAAAATTTCAACAGGCAAATTGTGTTGCAGAATAGGTTCCTGTTTAAAGAATACTTCATCTATTTCCCTTCTTTCATTCATGAACATATCATTTTCATGGTCTAGCAAATAGTGTTCTAAAGGATCACTAGGAGGTACGGCAATAGAAGCAAGACCAATAATTTCATCCTTACTAGGAAATTCTTCCTCACGATGTTGTTTACTAAATTTAGAGAAATTAAACTCATGAACCATATCATCCAAGCCAATAGTAACAACATTCTTTTCGCAATCTATCCTAGCATTAACAATGTTCAAGAAGGGTCTACCGAATATAATGGGACAAAAGCTATCTTGCAGAGAAGTAAGAACAAGAAAATCAGCATGATATTTAGTTTTCCCACACAAGACTTCAACATCTCTAATAATTCCAATCGGTGAAATAGTATGTCTATTGGCAAGTTTAATTGTGACATCAATACCTTCTAACTCAGCAGGTGCAATTTCATTCTTAATTTCTTCGTATAAAGTATGCGGTATAACACTAGCACTCGCACCCGTATCACATAAGCCATGATAACAATGATCTCCTATTTTAACAGAAATAACAGGCACGCCTACCACAGGTCTATGTTTATCTTTAGCACAAGGTTTAGCAATTCTAGCAGTTTCACCATCGAACTGAATAACATGCCCATCAATATTATCAGACAAGATATCTTTAACAATAGCAATATTAGGTTCTACTTTAACTTGCTCAGGAGGTGTATAAGTTCTAATATTGCTTTTACGAACAACAGTTGAAGCTTTAGCATGATCCTTTACTCTAACAGGGAAAGGTGGTTTCTCAACGTAAGAAGTAGGAACAATAGGATCATTATAAGTGACAGTCTTTTCTTCAACTTTAATAGGTGCAGCTACTTTTACTTCTATGGGAGGATGATATTTAAACCGCTTCTCCTTAGGGAGATCAACATAAGTAGCAAAAGATTCACAGAAAGAAGCTACTATCTCAGAGTCAAGTCCCTATTTAGTGCTAAACTTACGGAAAATATCGGTGTCCATAAAAGATTTAACACAATCAAACTTAGGTGTCATACCTAACTCTTTACCTTCATCGAGGTCCCAATCTTCAGAGTTGCGTTTAATTCTATCCAATAAATTCCATCTGAATTCAATAGTCTTCATCATAAAAGAGCCAGCACAAGAAGTATCGAGCATGGTGCGATTGTTATCAGAAAGCCGAGCATATAAATTTTGAATAATCATTTCTCTTGAGAGCTCATGATTGGGGCATGAATATAACATTGATTTAAGCCTCCCCCAAGCTTGAGCGATGCTTTCTCCTTCGCGAGGCCAAAAATTATATATATAATTGCGATCACGATGAACAAGATGCATAGGGTAATAATTTTGATGAAATTCCAATTTCAATCTCTTATAGTTCCATGATCTCATATCATCACATAGCCTATACCATATCAATGCGTCTCCCTTCAAAGATAAAGGGAAGACCTTCTTCTTAGCAACATCATCGGGTATACCTGCAAGCTTAAATAATCCACAAACTTCATCCACATATATTAAGTGCTCATCAGGATGCTTTGTTCCATCTCCTGTAAAAGGGTTAGCTAGCAGTTTTTCCATCATACCCGAAGGAAATTCAAAAGGAGTTTCATTTTCAATAGGTTCAGTAGGTTGAGGAGCAACTCTTTGCTCTACTGGACGGGGTGAGGATACCCCGAACAAGCCCCTTAGAGAATTACTTTCCATAGTAACAATTGACAGTAAATTTCAGCACACTATATAAATTTTTCCTTACCAAATTCCACCTACCAAAAGCGCTACACTCCCCGGCAACGGTGCCAGAAAAGAGTCTTGATGACCCACAAGTATAGGGGATCTATCGTAGTCCTTTCGATAAGTAAGAGTGTTGAACCCAACGAGGAGCAGAAGGAAATGATAAGCGGTTTTCAGCAAGGTATTCTCTGCAAGTACTTAAATAAGTGGTAACAGATAGTTTTGTGATAAGATAAATTGTAATGAGCAACAAGTAACAAAAGTAAATAAAGTGCAGCAAGGTGGCCCAATCCTTTTTGTAGTGAAGGACAAGCCGGAACAAACTCTTATATAAGGAAAAGCGCTCCCGAGGACACATGGGAATATCGTCAAGCTAGTTTTCATCACATTCATATGATTTGCGTTCGATACTTTGATAATTTGATATGTGGGTGGACCGGAGCTTGGGTGCTGTTCTTACTTGAACAAGCGTCCCACTTATGATTAACCTCTATTGCAAGCATCCGCAACTACAACAAAAGTATTAAGGTAAACCTAACCATAGCATGAAACATGTGGATCCAAATCAGCCCCTTACGAAGCAACGCATAAACTAGGGTTTAAGCTTCTGTCACTCTAGCAACCCATCATCTACTTATTACTTCCCAATGCCTTCCTCTAGGCCCAAATAATGGTGAAGTGTTATGTAGTCGACATTCACATAACACCACTAGAGGCTAGACAACATACATCTTATCAAAATATCAAACGAATACCAAATTCACATGACTACTAATAGCAAGACTTCTCCCTTGTCCTCGGGAACAAACGTAATTACTCACAAAGCATATTCATGTTCATAATCAGAGGGGTAATAATATGCATATAGGATCTTAACATATGATCTTCCACCAAATAAACCAACTAGCATCAACTACAAGGAGTAATCAACACTACTAGCAACCTACTAGCACCAATCCCGGACTTTGAGACAAGAATTGGATACAAGAGATGAACTAGGGTTTGGAGATGAGATGGTGCTGGTGAAGATGTTCATGGAGATTGCCCTCTCCCGATGAGAGGAGTGTTGGTGATGACGATGGTGATGATTTCCACCTCAGGGAGGGAAGTTTCCCCGACAGAACAGCTCTGTCGGAGCTCTAGATTGGATCCGCCAAGGTTCCGCCTCGTGGCGGCGGAGTCTCGTCCCGAAAAGTTCCTTTTGATTTTTTCCTCATCGAAAGACTTCATATAGGAGAAGATGGACGTCAGAGAGCCATCAGGGGGCCCATGAGGTAGAGGGGCGCGCCCTAGGGGGGGCACCCTCGTGAGCAGGGTGTGGGCCCCCTGGCCTTCATCTTTGGTGAGGATTTTTCTTTATTTATTTTAAGATGTTCCATGGACTTTCAGGACTTTTGGAGTTGCGCAGAATAGGTCTCTAATATTTGCTCCTTTTCCAGCCCAGAATTCCAGCTGCCGGCATTCTCCCTCTTCATGTAAACCTTGTAAAATAAGAGAGAATAGCCATAAGTATTGTGATATAAAGTGAAATAACAGCCCATAAGGCAATAAATATCGATATAAAAGCATGATGCAAAATGGACGTATCAACTCCACCAAGCTTAGACCTCGCTTGTCCTCAAGCGAAAAGCCGATAACAATAAATATGTCCTCATGTTTAGAGGTATAGGCGTCGATAAAAATAAAATACGGACATGAAGGCATCATGATTATTCTCATAACAGCAACATGTATAGATTTTGTTATATGATTACTTATGTTCAAGTGATGATCTATTCACAATGCAAAAGTATAAATCATAAACCTTATTGGGCTCCGACAAACTATAATCTCAGTCATTGAAGCAATTGCAATTTATCATAACATCGGAAAGAATCTATGTCAGAGCTAAAAAGCAAGTCCACATACTCAACTATCATTTAGTCCTCCAAAATTGCTAACACTCACGCAATACTTGTGGTTACGGAGTTTTAATCGGACACAGAGAAAGATAGGGGCTTATAGTTTTGCCCCACAACCTTTTACCTCAAGGGTAATGTCAACAATAATGGTTCATGCTCCCCTACATCCAATTAGATATATATATATATATATATATATATATCATGTTCTTTCCAACATGCTGAGCTTGGCAAAGGATAAAATGAAAAATAAAAGGTGAAGATCACCATGACTCTTGCATAAGGTAGAAGATAATAATAAAGGATAGGCCCTTCGCAGAGGGAAGCAGAGGTTGCCATGCTTTTTATGGTTGGATGCATAAAATCTCAATGCGAAAGAACGTCACTTTATATTGCCCCTTGTGATATGAACCTTTATTATGCAGTCCGTCGCTTTTATTACTTCCATATCACAAGATCGTATAAAGCTTATTTCTCCCACACCAATCAATCATACATATTTAGAGCAATTGTCCCTCTTCATGTAAATCTTTTAAAATAAGAGAGAATAGCCATAAGTATTGTGACATAAAGTGAAATAACATCCCATAATGCAATAAATATCGATATAAAAGCATGATGCAAAATGGACGTATCATCACTCTTGCGCCCGAGCGCCCCTTGCTCTCTGCCCCTGCTCCATGGTCGCCGCCGGCCCCGATGCATTGAAGAGCAGAAGGAGAGGAGAAGGAGAGGAGAGGAGAAGGAGTGAAGCAGCAGCAACACGCTTTCCAATTTTCTGAAATTTCTAATTTTTTTTACAGATATGAACAATGCATATAGAGGGTGTTTGATGAAATGCTAGATGACTTTGGGCATTTTGAAAATTTTGAAATATGGTTCAGAATGTTTTTGGTGAAATGGGGTGTGGGTACTATCATGAAGTTGGAGTAATTTTTCTAGTTGTAAAAGAGTTAGGAAAATTTAGAATATGCTAAATATGTCAAAAATGTTTTTTGTTCATAGAAAGTTTTTTGTTCATATATAGAAAGTTTTTATATATGACTATGGATATATGAGCAATGATGATCCATGAATGTATGCATTGATATATGTGAGAAATGATGTTCATAGAATATTTACCAAGTATATATGTATTTTTGTTCATAGCATTTTCTTCCATTTATATATGTATGTGGCTATAGATGGATATATATGAGGAATGATGATCCATGGAAAAGTTTTATATATGCAAAAGTTACATTTTTAGAAAAGTTTTATATATCTAGCTAGGAAAGGAAGAAGAAGAAAAAGAAGGCGAGGAAAAAGGAAAATAAGAAGAGGAAGAATGGAGAAGAAGAGCAGAGGAAGAAGAGGAGAAATAAATAAGAAGAGGAAAAAATAAGAAAAAGAAGAGGAGAAGAAGAAAGTTATAGAGGAGAAGAAGAAGAAAGTTATAGAGGAGAAGAAGAAAGTTATAGAGGAGAAGAAGAAAAAATAGATTTTCTATTTTTTTTCTTCTCCTCTATTCCTTTCTTCTTCTCCTCTTTTTTTCTTCTTTTTTTCTTAGATCTTCTCCTCCATTCCTTTCTTCTACTCCTCTTTTTATTTCTTCTTCGTCTTCTTATTTTTTATCGGGTATGTCATTGTCGATATACCCCCTCCCGATAACTTCGTTTAGTTTTAGGATTATCTTAGTTTATGTTTAGTTCAGGAAGAAGGAAAAGAAAAAGGAGAAGAAGAGGAGAGGAAGAAGACGAGAAATAAATAAGAAGAGGAAAAAAGGAAAAAAAAAGAGGAGAAGAAGAAAGGAATAGAGGAGAAGAAGAAAAAATAGAAATTTCCCTCTCGCTCGACCAAAACTCTCGAGGACACCCAGACCCTAGAAGAAAACGATGTCGGTCTCCTACCCCCTCCTGCCGCGCCCCTACCCGATCGACAAACTCTCTTGAGGCCACCCAAATTTACCAAGTTAAAAGAGCATTGTCGTCGAGGCCACCTCGAACCCTTAAAGCGTTGTTGAGGCCACCCCAAACCCTTGAAGCGTTGCCGAGGCCACCCCAAACCCTAGAGAAGCATCGAGGCCAGGCCACTAATATGATTCCTTATTGTGCTTAGCTAGCTAGTTCAACGTTTGCCACTAATATATCCATCTGTCATGTTCGAATAATAATTGCCATGTTGTAAATATTTGCAGAAACTATGGATCCGACCCCCGAGATGAAGCAAAAGAAGCGGTGTTGGGGGAGATAATCGCACACGTAATTGATGCCGTCTTGTCGTTTCTCAACGACACATGCACCGATGGTCTGTAAAGACAGGATGAAGAAACAGGCTACGACGATGATCAAACAATGGAGGAGGAAGGACACTGTGATGACGGTTCTGGTGACCGAATGGAGGGGGAAGGACATCGTAATGACGGCTCCGGTGACCGAATGGAGGGGGAAGGACACCGTGATGATGGCTCCGATGACCGAATGGAGGGGGAAGGACACCGTGATGACGGCTCCGGGGACCGAATGGAGTCCGACTAGGTATATATATTAATTAATTAAGCATCTATTGACTATAGCTAATTGATGCATTAATTGTTTTTGGTATGTACACATATTAACTCTCTTCTTTTTCTTCTTTTCTAGCCCTTCGGATCGAGAAACACTACGGTAACGAGACGAGGCCCGAAGAGAAAGTTGCGCGCAGATGAAAGGTACACGATCATCGAAATTGATCGCGCTAGCCAACCGATTGAACCCCTCCGGACCAAGCAAAAATTTAATGCTCAATGCGGGGTTCTAGTTAGGGACATGATCCCGATCAGCATCGAGCAATGGTTGAAGCCTAAGGACAAAGACTCCCAGGTGTCTTATGTCAGCGATAGGCAGAAAGCTGATCTTTGGACCGCGCTGCAGGAAAATTTCACCTTCCCGCCAGAGGAGGATCCGAAGAATCCAGTTAAAAAGCCGATTTGAGAAGATCAAAGATCAGGGGCCCGCATTTGTCACCAAAAAGAAATCTGAGAGAGCAGCGAAGATGTCAGCGAAAAACAAGAAAAATGCTGCAAAGAAGAATCATCACCATCACACGGGGTCATGTGGCTACCTGAAAGCCCGGCCGTTATGGGACAAGGCTGAGAATGACCTCATTGATAAAGGGATCGAACCAGAGACCGACGCTGGCCAGACCGTTGCAGGACTTGGTTCTTCGGGGTTGGAGGGAAATTGGACCCTGTAACAGGGAAGTGCGTTTGGACCAACGAGTAGTTGAACACACCCATCGAGAAGCTTCAGGAGTATATCAAAAAGGCTAAGCAAGGGACGTTCGTTCCGGACAGAGAGAACGACGAGCTCACAGAGGCCCTCGGGAATCCTAAGCACCCCGGACGGACACAAGGCACGCCAGGCTCCCTTTCGTGGAAGGCTGGATTTCCCAACGCAGGCAGTTACAAACGCCGGGAGAGGAAGAAGAAAAAGGAGTTGACCCAACTACAGGCGCTGCACGCAAGGGTACAAGCGCTAGAGGAACGAGACGCAGTTCGCAGCACGCGACCTGCCAAAGCTACACCCGAAGCTACCCCGCCATCTCAGCGGAGAAGCAGCTCAGCTTCCACGGGGCTGCTTCAGGAGCCTGTCTTCACGGCTCCTGCTAGCTACCCCGTGGACTTAGTCACGGAGTCTCAAAATTGCCACCTTATGACGCAATGGATGAAAATGAAAGTCAAGGCAGCTGTTGGCTCTGTTGCACGTCCTGAACCTGGCGCGACTTTTCATTGCCGGCCGATTCCAGAAGGATATGCTAGGGTGATGGTGGACGAAATAACGGAGGGATTTGAGGAGCTCGAGCTTGACCACCCTACCGGTGAAGGGGAGATTCGGCTGGGTTCTGCTCTGAAAACTCCATGCCTATGGCGGAACTAGCTCATCAACCTTCCGAACTGGACGCCTCCGCCTCCTCCTCCTCCTC
The DNA here is from genome assembly GCF_056163025.1 of Triticum urartu. NCBI lineage: Eukaryota > Viridiplantae > Streptophyta > Magnoliopsida > Poales > Poaceae > Triticum > Triticum urartu. The sequence goes on along the minus strand of NC_141873.1, from coordinate 503,342,338 downwards.
CTCCAGCGAGTCAATGCACTCCACCTCCTCCTCCGCCTCCTCCTCTGGCGAGTGATCAGGGCACTCAGCCTCCTTCTCCGGCGCGTGACGGCACTCCGCCTCCTTCACCGCCTGCGCCGGCGCGCCCGAGCAGCCAGCCTACTCCTTCTCCGTCTCGTCAGCAAGGGCGGAAGAGACCCGTCGATGCTCCAGCTGCTCCGGCGCGTCATAGTCCTCCTCCTCATAAGCAAGGAAAGAAGACAGCCGCAGCCGCTCCGCCTGCTCCAGTGTCTAGCAGTACATCCAGAGGCGGGAGGCAATACAGATTCGGTCCTTCTCTGAAGACTCCAGAGAAGTTACTATACGAGATGACCCCGGAGGAAAATGAGAAGATCGTGCGAGATGAAGTGAGGAACTTCTTTGAAGGAGTGAAAGCAAAGAAACGTCCACCTCCGTAGGAGAAGGTCGGTGAAAGCGAAGCGCACTCTGGAAGCCCTGAAGAAACCACCAAAGTCTCTACTGAAAGGCAACTATGAGCGCATTATTGAAAGGTCATTTATCGAAGTGGAGCGGTCGGGAAGTACTGCCAGTGATCAAAGGTTAGCGGAACGACGAGCTGGGAAAAAAATTGCCCAGCTAGGCGAACAAGCGAACCAATCGTCCCCCCCACTCAAGGTGTCTAGCGATATCGTCGCTAACGATTCGAGGATGGTGCCCAGTTATAATAATCTTGATGATTACCTGCCCGACAATGTACATTATGAATTCTTGGAGGTGGAAGAACACAGATACGAGTACGGGAAGCCTCTCGTCAAAGATGAAAGGTCTCTAACAATGATGATTCAAAGATTCCATGATTGGTACATGAAAACCTGCAGAGAGTCTGGGGGGAGGAATACTTTGACACTGAGAGTTAAAGAGGAGCATGACCTCGTTGGAACTGATCTATTGAATGTTCCATTTGAGGAGTTCTTCCAGTTTTTCAATCAGAGGGCCCTCGATAAATTAACGGTCACTTGCTACTGTCTATAAGTACTACTTCTATCATTAAGTCTCTATATATAGGTCAGCTCTTTCATTGCATGTATTTATAATTATCCTCACTATGTTATGCTGATTGAAGATCGCCGAATTGAAGAAAAGACAAATCAGTGATATTGGGTTCATTAACCCAAATATCATAGATGCATATTCGGTTGAATTTAAGAAAAAAGATACCAAGGCCAACTTGCTACGATCGTTGGTATTAAATCAAAACAAAGCTATAATACTCTTTCCTTACAACTTCAAGTGAGTGTTACTTTCTTGTGCATATTTGGTTTCCCTTATTAGTCGAGGTTATAGTAATGTAACTGATGAGTTATGCATGTGTGCGTAGGTTCCACTATATTCTCCTAGAGATTAAGCTCGGCTAGGGACTAGTAACCATCTTAGACTCGAGACGAAAAGATCCCAAGGAGTATGCGGACATGACTGAAATTCTCGAGGAGTAAGTTAAATCGATCATTATCGCAGCATATTGGCAACTTTGTTCACTTCCTGATATCAAGTAATTGTTTTCTTTGTCTGGCAGGGTTTGGAAAAAATTCACCTCAAAAGCTCCGGGACTGCCGAAGAAACTGGAATTTAAACACCTGAAAGTAAGTACCACTAGCATGTTCTGTGCATCTCCTAGTGATTCAAGTGCTAGTTTCATCAATACCATTTAGCACGCTTGCTTATCAGTTTGATTAACCTCTATTTCTTGTAAAGTGGTTGTGGCTGGAAGCCGGGAATAATTACTGTGGATACTACATTTGCGAGTCCATCCGCCACACGACCTGTGAGCGGGGCTGCACTAAAAAACAATATGAAGTGTGTAAGCAATAATATTCAGAATTTAACTTTATTTACCATCTTTTGTGTTGAGTTTCATTCATTCATACATATGTATTGACCCCCTTCTTTAAATTAGATGTTTCGGATGCGGGATGAACTCCTAGCACCAGATCGCATGCGAGGAATTCAAGAGGAATTGGCGGCATTCTTTCTTGACCACGTGATCGATAAAGACAAAGAATACTATGTGGACCCTGTGTTCATATATAATTAGGGGATTATATTGTAAAAGATCTTATATTGTATATATGTAGCCATTAGCGTCGGAAAGATATACGAAAACTTGTTGTTCGACCAATCTCTCGGAGAAGGAGAGGTCGATATCACTTCTCTCTGTATGCATATGTTCATGACGATCTTCCGTTTCCTTCATTTTTGCTTACTAGCTAGCGTGTCGAGTGCTCTCTATACGTATTGTACGTAGCATCGACCAAGCACGGAGATAAGAGAGGACACTTCTCTCTATTAATTAATTAGCTAACTAACACAATATATGAAACACCTTAATTAACCATACAAAACCCCAAAATCCCCCCCCTTCAGAAAAAAACAAAAACCCTAGCCCCTGAACAGCTGACGCGTGAATGCCTATTGGTCCCGGTTGGTGTCACCAACCGGGACCAAAGGGCCTCCTGCCTGGACTCGCCGCACCGGCCACGTGGAGGCCCATCTGTCCCGGTTCATGTAAGAACCGGGACTAAAGGCCAAGGGCATTAGTAACGACCTTTTAGTCCCGGTTCCCAAACCGGGACAAAAGGCCCTTACGAACCGGGACAAATGGGCATTTTTCTACTAGTGCAGTGATATGAAAAGTAGGTTTACTATCTCCTTTGAATCTTTCAAGACATATTTGATTCACATCTTATTGTGAAAATCAATGTTTTATATGCTGTCACAAAAGATTTGTCTTCATGCTGCCGGAAGCATCATGAACAATCCAGATTGAAACTGGGTTGGATGGAGTAGAACAAAGGACTACGAATGATGGTGCCTCACACTCTTCTCCTCCATGATATTTCTGCAGAAAAGGCAAAAAGGGAGGCGATCGGTCTCCCCTGCCTTTTGCCAGCAAGGTCACAAGTCCCCTCTCCTTCCCTTCATCATTCTAGCGGCAGGAGAAGAGGAAATGGTCCCTTCATCATCCCAATGTGGCGGTATCCTGGACCAACCACTAGTCCTTATGGTAGGTGTGTCTCACGTCGGTGTTAGGATGACAGAGGCGGTAGTGCGTAGAATAATATTTTCCCAATCCCGCCTTTATCTCAGTAGCGCTCTCGACGATGACACTGCAGGTTCTCTATGAGTCATCTTCCATCAGTCCATTCATACAACGGAACTTTGGGTTCCTAGATGTGGGGAGTTTTGTACTCTACCATCAAACTGCGCTGGATCGGTGTTTGCTCGAACGCTTTTAGGAAGCCTAGAGGAGGTGTATCGGAGCTGGTACATAGTGGTTGCAGTCCTCGATGACAACGACACCAGTGGTCTGAGGCGGATGGATGGAGCGGTGCAAGGTTAGCGGATCGAGAAGGAAATATAAAGATTCTCATTCGATGTAGTCGGACAGAGTAGCTGGCTCTGAGTGGAGCAGTCCAAGGGTAAATAGCTTGACATGCAACCTCGGAAGTGAAAAAAAATCAATAATCCCCGACTCATGAAACCAACTTGTTAGCTATCTAAATAAAATATGTCAATATGATTGGTAGATCTTATAGCAAATGTACTCATTTGTAGGAAAACTAGACATGTGATTGGTGAGGTGGCAAAAATCAACAACTCCCGACCAGGGCTGGCCCATAGGCTGGGGCAATGGGGCAACCGCCCTGGGCCCCTGGGAGGTAGGGGCCCCAGCCCAGGTAGTAGTACAGTTTATGTATTAGAATATGTTTATCTTTAGGTCCAGAAAAATAAGAGGAAAAAAAAGAAAGCCCAAGCCCACCACGTAGGCAGCACTCACGGACGGAAAGAAACCATCGCTAGTTCGCTCCGCTGTGGCAGCACTCCATCGATCTCGTCGAGCTCCAGTCTCTTTGCCTCCTCCCCCAAATTCTCCAATCCCAGAGAACAGCGCCACCGCTCCCATGCACTTCCAAATTCGAGGTGCCGCTCCCTTGCACCCATTAATGGAGACCGATGGTGCTATTCTCTTTCCCAATCATCTCTCTTTGCATCCTCAACCTTCCCCATCAAGTAGACATTTGAGACATCACTGCATCAGAGATGGTACGTCTCCCTCCAATTCTTTTCTTCCTAGTTCATACTCTTCTGTTGGCCTATAATTCAAAGCTTCTTTGGATCCAGGGATGAGAAGGGGGGATGGGGAATGAGTGTTTCAGCCTTGCAGATCTGGGAAGCTACATCGACAATTCGACATCAAGCCATATGCTCATATTCAGGTGCTTTTGTTCCCTGTATTGACTGTTTTTCTACAATTGTTTGGTGACATATCTTTTAAAAAATGGTTCCCAATGAGAAAAGGAAGTGAAAAAAACTTAAGAGATGAACTGGTAAACTCACCGAAAGCTTCAATTGACATTTTTATAGAAAAGGAAGTTAGAAACGGCAGTTCTTCGAATAACTTGAAGTGTTCAGAAGTATATTTGGCTTCTTACTTAGCTCAAAAGACTTTTATTGAATAATATTTAATTACACAAATGCTGTGCTAAATTTGTAGAAACGGTTTCTCAAAATTATGTTGAATCAGATGATCTCTTCTCGGAATTACGACTACGACAAATGACTATACCAGAATCTGATGTGCCATTGCGTGCTATGGAGATTTTCGAGTTTGTTAGAGACATAGACTCTTTTCCAAATATACTAATAGCTTATCGAATTCTATTTGCTGTAGCATTCACTGTAGCATCAGCTGAACGCAGTTTCTCAAAGTTCAAGTTATTGAGAAATTATTTGAGATTATCAATGTCACAGGAAAGATTGAATGGTCTTGCTACTTTATGCATTAGGAAAGCAAAGTAGGATGAAATAAATATTGATGCACAGATCTGATCATCGTATTCAGGAAGCTTTGGAGACGTTTTCTTCGGGTGAAGACATCGAGTAACGAACAGATTGAAGAAAATAGAATCTAATGTAAGCTCTCAGGCATTAACATTATATCTCATGATAACACAAACGCTTCCAATTGCTATCAGTTTGGACAAGGTTTTCATACTTAGAAGAGCGAGGTGATTATCTCTTTATGCCCCTTAGAAGAGCGATCTTTTGTAGAACTATATTGTTTCCATGCTATTAGAATGTAGTTCTCTAGACCATGAATCTATTCTATGTACTGAATTGCTTTCGAAATAGAATGCATTCTGAATTTTTATTTGTCCATAAGGGCCCCATTTTGTTGTCTCGCCCCGGGGCCCTGAATATATATGCACCGGCCCTGTTCCCGACCCATAAATACAACTTCGAGTTACTCCTTTGCAACTACATAGTACCATTGAGCATAAGAGGTGAACACTCAAAATTGCACCGCAAAAATGTAAACTTGCCCATTTTTGGTTGTTTTCACTCGGTGGGTGGGTAGAGAAATGATGCTAGCTTCGTCTATGTGGACTATGATTAGACTATGATCACTGGTAGGCATGGGATGCACTAAGAATATGAGTCCAAGTTGAGAGTATGTACATGAGCTGATTCCACGAGTTTTTGTTGAGAGCGATGACCGCAACACTTTCTCTGCTACATGCATGGTGACTTCAATGTCTCCTGGTTCTCCATAATACCAACAACACACTTATGATCATTTCCAATCGGTCAATGTGGCGGCATCTATGCAAACTGTGTATTTTCCTATCATAAAAGGTAGCGACTCTCCCTATTCAATGAAACTAGATGATGCCCCGCGCGTTGCTGCGGGAATTTTGTAGCAATGTGGACATACCGTAGGATGATTCATAGTCACTAACAGTGTAGAGAATAGAAAAAGACATATCAAAGTGATTACACTATAGATAGTTACAATATATTAGGGATTTGGTATGGCACAGCTGCAAGTAGAAACTAACCAAAGAGAGTTTTCCTTGATTACAAACAAATGCAGCCACTTTACTGATAATTAATTCTAAATTGGGCAGCATAACTACTAATTTTAGGTAGAAGTCAGTGTATTTTGTAAGAAGCTACATGTGTGGTTCACGATGTAGCATGTGAGGTTGTCTCATAAGGAAATTCTAAAACAAATAATAGAGAACAATGCAACTTGTATATGTGAGCTGCATATGAAACATTCAGGAGTCCATAACATCAGGCCTCTATAATAAGAGAGAGGGATGTGAACAAAAAGTAGGTTCATGAATATGAACAGAAAATGTTTTTTTTCTATTTTGCTGCTGTCAAAAGATATAACATGCACTACTTTTTAACCTCATAATTACACATGAAGTATATAATGTGACTAAATAGAAGTGTGAACTAATTTGACAGAATCTGTAGATAAAAAATCACATCAATCAGAGACAAAGGCCCTGTATACACTCTTGTATAGGCTCTAGTCCAGACTCCAGAGTCATGACCTTCTACTTCTTCCTCCATACATTTTTTTCTCGAATACTCTTCCTCTCCATACATAAAAGGGAAACTGTTCAGCTTATTCTCTCTCTTGTATGACAATGAACAAATACATACATTCTTCCATGCGTGTTGGTGTACATGGCATCCAAATCGGAGTATCGGACGAATGGACAGTGCTGCGCCAAACAGTTGCACATGCCAACATGGATCTGCACTCTAATCACTTGTACATACTTTCAAAAATCTGTCTAGCGAGGTCAACAAACAATAAACTTAAGGAAGTAGTTCCAGGGAGAGAAGCAGGAAGGAGGAGACAGTCGATGGAGGGCAGTTTCCATCCACCGATGGGGTGGGATTGATGGCGGCGAACATGCGTCAGATCCAGCCTGCAGAGAAGGCAATCAAGCTCATCCTCAACACAAACCACCCCATAGCTACGCTCCTACCTCATCTGGATCCATCATTACATCAAATCCTTACCCTTCCTTGCTCGATCCGCCCCACCAAACAATATGAATAGCCTGGCATGATTTCCATTCCCCGCCAATCATGGAGTTACTCCACGCCATCCACACCTTGTACATGATCTGCAGCCAAACCAAGAGATGAAGGAGGGCATCACCAGCCGCACAAACAACGTCAGAGATAACAAAAAGAGATCGTACACTTTGATTTCAGGCAGGAAGAGGGGCAGCCGGAATAGGAGTAGCGCTATGATGGAGCTTTTGCTTTCCAAGTGGTACTGCCATGAGGCAAATATTTATAGATCGAGGAGAGGTGAAGCAACGCCTGTTCGGTTGTGGTAACTGAACGAAGGAAGGAGCCGGTAGGGGAAGGGGATGGGACGGGAAGGAAGGAGAAGGGGTTGGTCTGTGTGCGAATTGAGACCATACGGCTTCTGTGCTAATTTAAGTCTGCAAATTGAGCAACAACAACATGCATGTCTACATGCCAATAGAAATTAGTTAAATGAAAAACTAAATGATAATGTGGCAGTTTGATGATGTGGATAGGCTGCATGTTAAGAGAAATAACATAGTGGGGATGAACTATTTAGGTATTATAGATATGGCAAAGGTTTGCCTCTTCTCCAATAAAAGAATGCATTGTTTTTTTATTTATCCACTAGAAAAAGGGTCTTCTGTCCCGTTTGGTAAGGGCCTTTTGTCCAGGTTTTTGAACCGGGACTAAAGGGTCGTTACTAATGCCCTGGACCTTTAGTCCCAGTTCAAACAGGAACCGAGACAGATGGGCCTCCATGTGGCCGGTGCGCCGAGCCTAGGCAGGAGGGCCTTTGGTCCCGGTTGGTTGCACCAACCGGGACCAATAGGCATCCACGCATCAGCATTTCACGGACTGAAGTTTTTTTTGCCTTTGGTCCCAGTTGGTGGCACCAACCGGGGCCAATAGGCATCCACGCATCAGCATTTCAGGGGCTGAGGTTTTTGTTTTTGTTTTTTGAAAAGGGGGGGGGTGGGGTTTTGGGAGGTTAACTTAGGTGTTTCATATATTGTGTTAGCTAGCTAATTAATAGAGAGAAGTGTCCTCTCTTATGTCTATGCTTGGTCGACACTACGTACTATATACGTATAGAGAGGACTAGACACGCTAGCTAGCTAGTAAGCAAATGAAGGAAACAGAAGATCGTCATGAACATATATGCATACAGAGAGAAGTGATATCGACCACCTCTCCTTCTCCTAGAGATTGGTCGAACAACAAGTTCTCGTATATCTATCCGACACTACCGGCTACATATATACAATAATTATCTCTTACAATATAATCTCCTAATTATATACGAACAAAGGATCCACATAGTATTCTCCATCTTCAGTGATCACGTGGTCAAGGAAGAATGCCGCCAATTCTTCTTGAATTGCTCGCATACGACATGGTGCTAGGAGTTCATCCCACATCCGAAAGATCTAATTTGAAGAAGGGGGTAAATACATATATATATATATGAATAAATGAAACTCAACACAAATGATGGTAATAAAATAAAATTATGAATATTATTGCTTACGCACTTCATATTGTTCGTCAGAGTACCCTCGTTCACAGGTCGTGTGGCGGATGGACTCGCAAACGTAGTATCCATAGAAATCATTCCCTTGTTCCTGCCACAACCACTTTACAAGAAATAGAGGTCAATCAAACTGATAAGCAAGCATGCCAAATGGTATTGATGAAACTAGCGCTTGAATCACTAGGAGATGCGCGGAACATGTTACTATAGTACTTACTTTCGGGTGTCTAAATTGCAGCTTCTTCGGCAGTCCCAGAGCTTTTTTGGTGAATTTTCTCCAAACCCTGCCAGACAAAGAAAACAATTACTTGATATCAGGAAATGAACAAAGTTGCTGATATGGTGGATAATGATCGATTTAACTTACTTCTTGAGCATTTGAGTCATGTCTGCATAGTCCTGGGGATCTTTTCGTCTCGAGTCTAAGACGGTTACTAGTCCCTGCTCAAGCTTAATCTCTAGGAGAATATAGTGGAACCTGTGCATGCATACATAACTCATCAATTACATTACTATAACCTGGACTAATAAGGGAAACAGAATATGCACAAGACAGTAACACTCACTTGAAGTTGTAAGGAAAGAGTATTATATCTTTGTTTTCATTTATTACCAACGATCGTAGCAAGTTGGCCTCGGTATCTTCGGCATGATATTTATCCTCAGTTGCATCTATGAGATTTGTGTTAATGAACCCAATATCACCGATTTGTCTTTTCTTCAATTCGGCGATCTTCAATCTGCATAATATAGTGAGGATAATTATAAATACATGCAATGAAAGAGTTGACCTATATAGAGAGACTTAATGACAGAAGTAGTACTACTTACAGACAGTAGCAAGTGACTGTTGCTTTATCGAGGGCCTTTTGATTGAAAAACTGGAAGAACTCCTCAAATGGAACATTCACCAGTTCAATTCCAATGAGGTCATGCTCCTCTCTAACTCTCAGCGTCAAAGTATTCCTCCCCCCAGACTCTCTGCAGGTTTTCATGTACCAATCATGGAATCTTCGCATCATCGTTGTTAGAGATCTTTCATCTTTGAGGAGAGGCTTCCCGTACTTGTATTTGTGTTCCTCCACCTCCAAGAACTCATAATGTACATCGTCGGGCAGGTAATCTCCAAGATTGCTATAACCGGGCACCATCCTCGGATCATTAGTAGGCACCTTGAGCGGGGGGCACGATTGGTTCGCTTGTTCGCCGAGCTGGGGTATTTTTTTCCCAAATCGTCGTTCTTTTAACCTTTGATCGGTGACAGTACTTCCCGACCGCTCCGCTTCGACAAATGACTTTTCAATAATGCGCTCATAGTTGCCTTTCGGCGGAAACTTTGCTGGTTTTTCAGGGCAGCCAAAGTGCGCTTCGCTTTCACCGGATCTACCTTCTCCTCCAGAGGTGGATGTTTCTTTGCTTTCACCCCTTCAAAGAAGTTCCTCACTTCGGCTCGCGCGATGTCGGCTTTCTCCTCCGGGGTCCTCTCGTATGGTAACTTCTCTGGAGTCTTCAGAGAAGGACTGAATCTGTATTGCCTCCCGCCTCTGGCTGTACTGCTAGACGCCGGCAGAGCAGACAGAGCGGCTGCGGTTGTCTTTTTTCCTTGCTTACGAGGCGGAGGAGAAGGACTACGACGCGCCGGAGCAGCCGGAGCAGCGGCGGGTCTCTTTCGCCCTTGCCGACGAGGCGGAGAAGGAGGAGGTTGGCTGCCCGGGCGCGCCGACACAGGCGGAGAAGGAGGAGGAGTGCCACCACGCGTCGGAGAAGGAGGCCCAGTGCCCTGATCATCACTAGTCGGAGGAGGAGGCGGTGGAGGAGGCGGAGTGCCCTGACTCGCTGGAGGAGGAGGAGGCGGAGGCGTCCAGTTCGGAAGGTTGATGAGCTCCTTCCGCCATAGGCATGGAGTCTTCACAGCAGAACCGAGCCGAGTCTCCCCTTCACCGGTAGGGTGGTCAAGCTGGAGGTCCTCAAATCCCTTCATTATTTCATCCACCATCACCCTAGCATATCCTTCTAGAATCGGCCGGCAGAGAAAAGTTGCGCCGGGTTCAGTAGGAAAAACAGAGCCAACAGCCGCCTTGAGCTTCAAATTCATCCATTGTGTCATAAGGTGGCAATTTTGAGACTCCGTGATAGCATCCACGGGATAGCTAGCAGGAGCCGTCAAGACATGCTCCGGCTGAAGCAGCTCGGTGGAAGCCACGCTGCTTCTCCGCTGAGATGGCGGGGTAGCTTCAGGGGAAGCTTTGGCAGTTCGTTTGCTGCGATTTGCTTCTCGTTCCTCTATCACTTGTACCCTTGTGTGCAGCGCCTGCATTTGGGTCTGCTGCACTTTTTTCCTCCTCTCCTGGCATTTGTATCCGCCTACGTCCGGAAAACCAGCCTTCCACGAAACGGACCATGGCGTGCCTCGTGTCCGTCTAGGGTGCTTAGGATTCCCGAGGGCCATTGTGAGCTCGTCGTTCTCTCTGTCTGGAATGAACGTCCCTTGCTGCGCTGCATCGATATAGTGCTTTAGCTTCTTGACTGGTATGTTCATTTGCTCGTCCGTCCAAACGCATTTCCCTGATACAGGGTCCACGGTTCCGCCAGCCCTGAAAAACCAAGTTCGGCAACGGTCTGGCCAGTTCATTGTCTCTGGTTTGATCCCTTTATCAAGCAGATCATTCTCAGCCTTGGCCCACTTAGGCCGGGCTTTGAGGTAGCCACCTGACCCCGTGCGATGGTGAAGCTTCTTCTTTGCAGCATTTTTCTTGTTTGTCGCCGACATCTTCTTACTCTTTTCCGATGTCTTGTAGGCCACAAATGTGGCCCAGTGATCTCTGATCTTCTCATATCTGCCGATGAATTCTAGTGTCTCTTCCTTGTCGACAAACATTTTTAGCTCATTCTTCCACCTCCTGAATAGCTCTGCCATCTTCTTAAGAGCATGAGACTTGATTAATTGCTCTTTAACTGGCTTCTCTGGATCCTCCTCTGGCGGTAGGGTGAAATTTGCCTTCAGCTCAGTCCAAAGATCATATTTCTGCATATCATTGACATAAGACACCTCAGGGTCTTTGTTCTTAGGCTTATACTGTTGTTGGATGCTGATCGGGATCTTGTCCCTAACAAGAACCCCGCACTGAGCAGAAAATGCTTCCTTTGTCCGGATGGGTTCAATCGGCATGCCATCGCGCGCGATTTCCGTGATCTCAAACCTTTCATTAGAGCGCAAATTTTTCTTCGGGCCTCGTCTCTTTACCGAAGTTGTGCTCGATCCGGAGGGCTAGAAAAAAGAAGAATTAGACGAGAGTTAATTAATATGTGTACATACCAAAACAATGAATGCATCAATTAGCTAGTCATCACAGGCTTAACTAATATATTTACCTGGTCGGACTCTGTTCGGTCACCGGAGCCGTCACCACAGGCTCCTTCTTGCACCAGCATTGGGTCACCGGAGCCATCATAATCATGTGTTTCCTCCTCCATTCTTCGATCACCGTAGCCTGCTTCTTCTTCACCCTATTCTGCTTCCAGACCATCATTGTCGTTAAGATACGACATGACATCACCTCCGGCTAAGATTATGTCCCCCAACACCTGTTCTTGTTCCTTGTCTCGTCCGAACTCCATTGTTTCTGCAAATATTACAACATGGCAATTATTACACAAACATGACAACATGTGGATGTATTAGTGGCAAACATAGGCCTAGCTTATTCCGGGTTTGGGGTGGCCTCGGCAACGCTTCAAGGGTAGCTAGGGGCACGGCTGGAGGGGGTAGGAGACAGACATCATTTTTTCTAGGGTTTGGGTGTCCTCGAGAGTTTTGGTCGAGCGAGAGGGCCGGGGGTGCTCCCGTGGTATAAGTTATCGGGGAGGGGGTAGTTCGAACCCCCCCTCGTGTTGAAGTTATCGGGACACGGAGTATATCGACAACGACATATCTGATAAAAAATAAGAAGACAAAGAAGAAATAAAAACAGGAGAAGAAGATATTAATAGAGGAGAAGATTGAAGAAAAAAAAGAAGAAAAAAAGAGGAGAAGAATAAAAAATAGAATATTCTCTTCTTCTCCTCTATTTTTTCTTCTTCTCCTCTATTCCTTTCTTCTTCTCCTCTTCTTTTTCTTCTTTTTTCTTCTTCTTATTTATTTCTCCTCTTCTTCTCCTTTCTTCCTCTTCTTATTTTCCTTTTTCCTCTCATTCTTTTTCTTCTTCTTCCTTTCCTAGATAGATATATAAAACTTTTCTAAAAATGTAACTTTTGCATACATACATGGGAAAAAATATTATCGGGGAGGGGGGTAGGTCGAACCCACCCCCCCTCGTGTTGAAGTTATCGGGACACGGGGTATATCGACAACGACATATCCAATAAAAAATAAGAAGACGAAGAAGAAATAAAAAGAGGAGAAGAAGATATTAATAGAGGAGAAGATTGAAGAAAAAAAAGAAGAAAAAAAAGAGGAGAAGAATAAAGAAATAGAGGAGAAGAAGAGAAAATAGAATATTGTATTTTCTCTTCTTCTCCTCTATTCCTTTCTTCTTCTCCTCTTATTTTTCTTCTTTTTTCTTCTTCTTATTTATTTCTCCTCTTCTTCCTCTCCTCTTCTTCTCCTTTCTTCCTCTTCTTATTTTCCTTTTTCCTCTTATTCTTTTTCTTCTTCTTCCTTTCCTAGCTAGATATATAAAACTTTTCCATGGATCATCATTTCTCATATATATATATATATCCATCTATAGCCACATACATATATAAATGGGAAAAAATGCTATGAACAAAAATACATATATACTTGGTAAATATTCTATGAACACCGCTTCTCATATATATCAATGCATACATCCATGGATCATCATTGCTCATATATCCATAGTCATATATAAAAACTTTCTATATATGAACAAAAAACTTTCTATGAACAAAAAAAAACATTTTTGACATATTTAGCACATTCTAAATTTTCCTAACTCTTTTACAACCACAAAAATTACTCCAACTTCATGACAGTACCCACACTCCATTTCACCAAAAACCTTCTGATCCATAGTTCAAAATTTTCAAATTTCATTCAAATGAAATTTTAACCAAATTCAAATTCCTTGCTGAAAACCTATTCTAAACCAATCCAAAAATTCTGAAATTTTGCCATCACCTTTGTCTTGCATCAGTACCTCACCAAAAAAAATATCCTAAATTCTAAAAATGCCCAAAGCCATCTAGCATTTGATCAAACACCCTCTATAGCACTATTCATATCTGAAAAAAATTTAGAAAATTCTGAAATTGGACGGCGTGTTGTTGCTGCTGCTCCACTCCTTCTCCTCTCCTCTCCTTCTCCTCTCCTTCTGCTCTTCAATGTGTCGGGGCCGGCGGCGACCATGGAGCAGGGGCAGAGAGCAAGGGACGCTCGGGCGCAAGAGCGGCGCTCGATCAGGACCATGGGAAAGGGGGGCTCACTTCGAGGGGGGAGCCGATGGCAGGAGTCCGGCGACGAGCACGGCGGGCTCGAGGCGGCACGCGGTGATGGGGACGGCGGTATCGGGACGGCACAGGGCGACAGGGACGAGGAGGGTGGGCTTGGGGAGGCACGCGGCGACGGAGAGGACGAGGACGACGGGCTCGGGGATGCCGGCGACGAGGATGGCGCGGGCTCGGGGAGGCGACGGCGTTGGCGGCGGCGGCGTAGACGGCGAGGTGGAGCAGCCTGATGGCGTTGATGAGCTCGGCGTCGTCGGTGGGGTGGGGGTGGGGAGGCAACTGGCGATGAAAACTGAAAATTTTCACAAGTGTTTGTTATATAGTCCAAGCATTAGTCCCGGTTCGTGGCACCAACCGGGACTAATGCCCCCCTTTAGTCCCGGTTGGTGCCACCAACCGGGATTCGGCAGCCCAAAGGGCGGGAAGCAGAGGCATGTGGTCCCGGTTGGTGGCACCAACCGAGACTAAAGGGGGGCATTGGTCCCGGTTGGTGCCATGAACCGTGACCAATGCACCCCTTTAGTCCCGGTTGGTGGCACCAACCGGGACCAAAGGCCTTGTGCTGCCCCGCGTCAAAAGTTTAGTATCACCTCGCTAGCTGAGAGAGCTCGAGAGTGGTTTATAAGCCCCACTGCGGCTGCCCTCTCGAGCTCCTCTCAAATGCAGGCTTACGGGCCTAATCTTACACTATTCTGTTGTGGGCCTAATCTTACGGGTCAGCAAAATTATAAACTTTCTGTTAGTGCCATTAGTTTTCAAATTTGAATAGTTAAAATTTGAATTGTTTGAAATTTGTGTGAATCACAAGTTTGTGATTAACTTTACTATAAAAATAGTTTTTTCCTATTTTTTGCATTATTTATTTTCTTTTGTTTTTTGCTTTAATTTTTAATTCTTTTTGCTTTTAGGTTAGCAAAATTATAAACTTTCTGTTAGTGTCATTAGTTTTAGAAGAATTATAAACTTTCTCTTAGTGCCATTAGTTTTCAAATTTGAATAGTTAAAATTTGAATTCTTTGAAATTTGTGTGAATCACAAGTTTGTGATTAACTTTACTATAAAAATAGTTTTTCCTGTTTTTTTGTTTTGTTTTTTGCACTATTTATTTTCTTTTGTGTTTTGCTTTAATTTTTAATTCTTTTTGCTTTTAGGTTAGCAAAATTATAAACTTTTTAGTGTCATTAGTTTTAGAAAAATTATAAACTTTCTGTTAGTGCCATTAGTTTTCAAATTTGAATAGTTAAAATTTGAATTCTTTGAAATTTGTGTGAATCACAAGTTTGTGATTAACTTTACTATAAAAATAGTTTTTTCCTGCTTTTTTGTTTTGTTTTTTGCATTATTTATTTTCTTTTGTGTTTTGCTTTAATTTTTAATTATTTTTGCTTTTAGGTTAGCAAAATTATAAACTTTCTGTTAGTGTCATTAGTTTTGGAAAAATTATAAACTTTCTGTTAGTGCCATTAGTTTTCAAATTTGAATAGTTAAAATTTGAATTCTTTGAAATTTGTGTGAATCATAAGTTTGTGATTAACTTATTAAAAAATGAGAATAGATGCGCATATAGAGAAAATTCAACCTAAATTCATAGTAAATTTCTATGAATTTCAGAGAAATTCACTCTGAATTTAGGTTAAACTTTTCTCTATAAGGGCATCTATTTTCACTTTGAGAGGAGCTCAACAAGGCAGAGAGGGAAGGGCTTTAGGTGTGAGCCCCCTTCGGTTGGCGAGGTGGGACTAAACTCTGCCCGCAACGAGGACCAACCCTTTAGTCCCAGTTTGTGGCACAAACCGGGACTAATGGTCATGGGCCAGGGGCGAGGAGCATTGGTCCCGGTTGGTGCCACGAACCGGGACCAATGCCCCCTTTAGTCCCGGTTGGTGGTACCAACCGGGACCAAAGGCCTTGCGCTGCCCGCGGCCAAAAGTTTAGTCCCACCTCGCTAGTTGAGAGGGGCTCGGAGTGGTTTATAAGCCCCACTGTGGCTGCCGTCTCGAGCTCCTCTCAAATGCAGGCTTACGGGCCTAATCTCACACTATGCCGTCTGTGGGCCTATTGGGCCTTCTGCGGGCCTAAATCCTGGTCCAGGTTGGGTTTCTAGTCGTATTCAGGCCGTGGCGGCCCAATAGGTGGCAGTTTTTTTTTGTTTTTTTCCAGTTTTTTGTTTTATTTTTTGCATTATTTATTTTCTTTTGTTTCTTGCTTTATTTTTTAATTCTTTTTTGCTTTTAGGTCAGAAAAATTGTAAACTTTCTGTTAGTGCCATTAGTTTTCAAATTTGAATAGTTAAAATTTAAATTCTTTGAAATTTGTGTGAATCACAAGTTTGTGATTAACTTTACTTTTTCCATTTTTTTTGTTTTGTTTTTTGCATTATTTATTTTCTTTTGTTTTTTGCTTTTTTTAATTCTTTTTGCTTTTAGGTCAGCAAAATTATAAACTTTCTGTTAGTGCTATTAGTTTTAGAAAAAATATAAACTTTTTGTTAGTGCCATTAGTTTCCAAATTTGAATAGTTAAAATTTGAATTCTTTGAAATTTGTGTGAATCACAAGTTTGTGATTAACTTTACTATAAAAATAGATTTTTCCAGTTTTTGTTTTGATTTTTGCATTATTTATTTTCTTTTGTTTTTTGCTTTATTTTTTAGTTCTTTTTGCTTTTAGGTCAGAAAAATTATAAACTTTCTGTTAGTGCCATTAGTTTTAGAAAAAATTATAAACTTTCTGTTAGTGTCATTAGTTTTAGAAAAAATTATAAACTTTCTGTTAGTGCCATTAGTTTTCAAATTTGAATAGTTAAAATTTGAATAATGGTATTACGAGGGCCGAACCATAAGACATTAAAGCATTTCAAATGAACTCTGAAAAAGTTGAAAGTTGGCATGGTATCATAATTTCACCCACATAGCATGTGCATGTACAAAACGGACAATGGTATCATACTCGTCTGTTACAAAGTTGGCATGGTATCATCATAATAGTTGCGGGAGAAAGTCTTCACTTTTTCTTCGCTTGTGTCATTTTCTTATTGCGCCGTAACCATGGATAATTTTCATCGTTTATCAGGATGCTTGGGTCAGCCTTGACTTTGAAGGGAGGAATTTCATGAAACTTTTCATAATCTTCAGACATGTCTGTCTTGCCCTCCACTCCCACGGTGTCCCTTTTCCTGAAAGAACTATGTGGCGCTTTGGCTCATCGTATGATGTATTCGCTTCCTTATCTTTTCTTTTTCTCGGTTTGGTAGACATGTTCTTCACATAGATAACCTGTGCCACATCATTGGCTAGGACGAACGGTTCGTCTGCATATGCAAGATTGTTGAGATCCACTGTTGTCATTCCGTACTGTGGGTCTACCTGTACCACGCCTCCTGACAGATTGACCCATTTGCACTTAAAAAAAAGGACCCTAAAATCATGTCTGTAGTCAAGTTCCCACATGTCCACTATGTAACCATAATATGTGTCCTTTCCGCTCTCGGTTGCTGCATCAAAGCGGACACCGCTGTTTTGGTTGGTGCTCTTTTGATCTTGGGCGATCGTGTAAAATGTATTCCCATTTATCTCGTATCCTTTGTAAGTCAATACAGTCAAAGATGGTCCCTGGACAACAAGTACAGCTCATCACAAACAGTGTTGTCACCTCTGAGATGTGTTTCCAACCAACTGCTGAAAGTCCTGATGTGTTCACATGTAATCCAGTCGTCGCACTGCTCCGGGTGTTTGGAGCGTAGACTGTTCTTGTGTTCATCGACATACGGGGTCACCAAGGTAGAGTTCTGTAGAACTGTGTAGTGTGCTTGAGACTAAGAATATCCGTCCCTGCATATTATTGAGGCCCCTCACAGCGTGCCTTTTCTAGTCAGTCTCCCCTCATACCGCGATTTAGGGAGACCTATCTTCGTAAGGCCAGGAATGAAGTCAACACAAAACCCAATGACATCCTCTGTTTGATGGCCCATGGAGATGCTTCCTTCTGTCCTAGCGCGGTTACGGACATATTTCTTTAAGACTCCCATGAACCTCTCAAAGGGGAACATATTATGTAGAAATACGGGCCCCAGAATGACAATCTCGTCGACTAGATGAACTAGGACGTGTGTCATGATATTGAAGAAGGATGGTGGGAACACCAGCTCAAAACTGACAAGATATTGCGCCACATCACTCCTTAGCCTTGGTACGATTTCTGGATCGATCACCTTCTGAGAGATTGCATTGAGGAATGCACATAGCTTCACAATGGCTAATCGGACGTTTTCCGGTAGAAGCCCCCTCAATGCAACCGGAAGCAATTGCGTCATAATCACGTGGAAGTCATGAGACTTTAGGTTCTGGAACTTTTTCTCTGGCGTATTTATTATTCCCTTTATATTCGACGAGAAGCCAGTCGTGACCTTCATACTGAGCAGGCATTCAAAGAAGATTTCTTTCTCTTCTTTCGTAAGAGCGTAGCTGGCAGGACCTTTATACTGCTTCGGAGGCATGCCGTCTTTTTCGTGCAAACTTTGCAGGTCCTCCCGTGCCTCAGGTGTATCTTTTATCTTCCCATACACGCCCAAGAAGCCTAGCAGGTTCATGCAAAGGTTCTTCGTCATGTGCATCACGTCGATTGAAGAGCGGACCTCTAGGTCTTTCCAGTAGGGTAGGTCCCAAAATATAGATTTCTTCTTCCACATGGGTGCGTGTCCCCCAGCGTCATTCAGAACAGCTAGTCCGCCGGGACCCTTTCCAAAGATTGCGTGTAAATCATTGACCATAGCAAGTACGTGATCACCGGTACGCATGGCGGGCTTCTTCCGGTGATCTGCCTCGCCTTTGAAATGCTTGCCTTTCTTTCGACATTGATGGTTGGTCGGAAGAAATCGACGATGGCCCAGGTACACATTCTTCCTGCATTTGTCCAGGTATATACTTTCAGTTTCTTCTAAACAGTGCGTGCATGCGTGGTATCCCTTCTTTGTCTGTCTTGAAAGGTTACTGAGAGCGGGCCAATCGTTGATGGTTACAAACAGCAACGCGTGCAGGTTAAAGTCCTCCTGTTTGTGCTCATCCCACGTACGTACACCGTTTCCATTCCACAGTTGTAAAAGTTCTTCAACTAATGGCCTTAGGAACACATCAATGTCATTGATGGGTTGCTTAGGGCCTTGGATGAGAATTGGCATCATAATGAACTTCCGCTTCATGCACATCCAAGGAGGAAGATTATATATACATAGAGTCACGGGCCAGGTGCTGTGATTGTTGCTCTGCTCCCCGAAAGGATTAATGCCATCTGCGCTTAAACCAAACCATACGTTCCTTGGGTCACTTGCAAACTCATGCCAGTACTCTCTCTCGATTTTTCTCCACTGCGACCCGTCAGCTGGTGCTCTCAACTTCCCGTCTTTCTTACAGTCCTCACTGTGCCATCGCATCAGCTTGGCATGCTCTTCGTTTCTGAACAGACGTTTCAACCGTGGTATTATAGGAGCATACCACATCACCTTCGCAGGAACCCTCTTCCTGGGGGGCTCGCCGTCAACATCACCAGGGTCATCTCGTCCGATCTTATACCGCAATGCACCGCATACCGAGCATGCGTTCAGATCCTTGTACGCATCGCGGTAGAGGATGCAGTCATTAGGGAATGCATGTATCTTCTGCACCTCCAATCCTAGAGGGCATATGACCTTCTTTGCTACGTATGTACTGTCGGGCAATTCGTTATCCTTTGGAAGCTTCTTCTTCAATATTTTCAGTAGCTTCTCAAATCCTTTGTCAGGCACAGCATTCTCTACCTTCCACTGCAGCAATTCCAGTACGGTACCGAGCTTTCTGTTGCCATCTTCGCAATTGGGGTACAGCCCTTTTTTGTGATCCTCTAACATGCGATCGAACTTCAGCTTCTCCTTTTGACTTTCGCATCGCGTCCTTGCATCGACAATGACCCGGCGGAGATCATCATCATCGGGCACATCGTCTGGTTCCTCATGATCTTCAGCAGCTTCCCCCGTTGCAACATCATTGGGCACATCATTTGGTTCCTCTTGATCTTCAGCAGCTTCCCCGGTTGCAGCATCACCGTATTCAGGGGGCACATAGTTGTCATCGTCCTCTTCTTCTTCACCGTCTTCCATCATAACCCCTATTTCTCCGTGCCTCGTCCAAACATTATAGTATGGCATGAAACTATTGTAAAGAAGGTGAGTGTGAAGCATTTTTCGGTCAGAGTAAGACTTTGTATTCCCACATTTAGGGCATGGAGAACACATAAAACCATTCTGCTTGTTTGCCTCAGCCACTTTGAGAAAATCATGCACGCCCTTAATGTACTCGGAGGTGTGTCTGCCACCGTACATCCATTGCCGGTTCATCTGCGTGCATTATATATAATTAAGTGTGTCAAAAACCATTATAGAACATCATGAATAGATAATTAAGTGACCAAATTAATAGAAGTTCATCATCATATTAAAACCAAAGTACATACATAGTTCTCATCTAACAACATATAGCTCTCCAGAGCATCTAATTAATTAAACCATACATTGAAACTATGTAAAACATTTCAATGTGAAAACAAATGCGATCATAATCGCAACCAAGGTAACAATTGATCCAACAGCATAATCATACCAAGCCTCGGTATGAATGGCATATTATGCGATCATAATCGCAACCAAGGTAACAATTGATCCAACGGCATAATCATACCAAGCCTCGGTATGAATGGCATATTTTCTAATCTTTCAAATCTTCAACCGCATTGCATCCATCTTGATCTTGTGATCATCAACGACATCCGCAACATGCAACTCCAATATCATCTTCTCCTCCTCAATTTTTTTATTTTTTCCTTCAAGTAATTGTTTTCTTCTTCAACTAAATTTAACCTCTCGACAATAGGGTCGGTTGGAATTTTCGGTTCAACTACCTCCTAGATAAATAAAATCTATGTCACGTTGGTCGGCATAATTGTCATAAACAATAAATGAACCAAATAGTTATAAAAAGATAACATATAGCACATCCGAATCATAGCCAGGATGAGGGCCGACGGGGGCGGATACCAAAACCATCGCACTATATAATAACAAGCAATAATAAAAGTAAGAAAATTAGACAAGTATCTATCTAGCTAAAGTAAGAAAATTTTCTTTCAGAAAGAAGATAAGAACAAGAGGCTCACCACGGTGGTGCCGGCGACGAGATCGGTGCGGGCGATCCACGGCGGTGAAGACGGGAGTGGGACGTGACGGGCCGCTAAATCTAGACAAATCTCGAGGAAAATGGAGCTTTGAGGTCAAGCTTCGAGAGGAGAAAGCTTAACTAGTGTGGCTCGGGCATTTCATCGAACACCTCATGTGCATAGGAGGTGAGCTAGAGCACCACAAAGCCCTCCCCTCGCCGGGCAGAGAAAAACAGAGCACTGGGGTGCTCTGCTCGCGGGCGAAGGGTATATATAGGCACCTCATTGGTCCCGGTTCGCGGCATGAACCGGGACTAAAGGAAAGCCTGTGGTCCCGGTTCAAGCCACCAACCGGGACCAAGGGTGGTGGACCAGGAGCGAGGCCCATTGGTCCCGGTTCGTCCCACCAACCGGGACCAAAGGGGCATGACGAACCGGGACCAATGCCCCCACGAGGCCCGGCAGGCCCCTGGCCTCACGAACCGGGACCAATGCCCCCATGGGTCCCGGTTCTGGACTGAACCGGGACTAATGGGCTGACCCGGCCTGAACCAAAGCCCTGTTTTCTACTAGTGATCCAAGTAGGCAAATTCCCTTGTTTTGAAGCCTGACTAGCGATTGGAAACCACACGCAACACAACAACGAACAAAACAGTTCTTTAGAGACCTTCATGATCTAATGATAAAGAAGTTCATCAGCTCGTATTCTTCCATCACCGAAGCGGGGTGTTAATGTTGCCCAATGAAGCACGTAGTTTAGAAGCTGGAAACTCCAGGAACACAAGCAGAACATATGGACAATGTGTGCTCCCCTTTTGAAGGTAAAGTTTGCACAAGGAAGCGTGATCACCGTCACGACATGTTTTACAACTTGCTTCTGGTGTCAGCTTCAATGCTTTTATAACTTAGTCAGGGGCTCGACACGTGCTCATTCCCGCCTTCAAAGTCACGAGTGTCCCATGGCGAGTCCTTGAAGTCAGTGGAGTCATTAGTATAGGCATGAGACTTTGGTCTCATATTTCATACCCAAGTTGTCGGCTCACATAGATGGAAGCCTCCATGTTCAGCATATGCTTTAGCTTGTTGAGCCTGCCCAAGTCTTTCCCATCCAAGTGTGCAATGATACAATATATATGAAACTCTGTATGAAGATACCACACACGAATATAGGGGGCGGGCTTTCCCCTCTTTGAAAAAAGATACCACATTATGCGTGGTAATATCATGCTTAAAGTCTTTCCCTTTTAAATGGTATTTAATCAGAACTTCATAAGTTGTTGACATGTTGCAAATAAAGTATCCTCGTTAAGCTATCAAAATTCTAGATTTTGGTATTTAGAGTTCATGAAAGGATTATAACCCCCACCCATGCCATAAAGTATCAATGTTAATTATTCCAGCTCTGGCTTCTAGTTGTAGTATGAAAGTTTCAACTAAACAAGGTCTGTCACGCTAGCCCCCAATTCAGTTAAAAACGTAGTGGTCATTTTTTTTGTGCGCACTTGTGTACACAAACTGCCAAATATGATGTTGCTACAAATCAAAAAGGAAAGAGACATCCCAATGCTAGAAGCTCCCATGCCAGGCTAGGTCTGGGGAAGAACTGTACTACGAGGCAAACCTTATCCGTGCACAGGGCAATGCAAAAGGGTCGTGTTGAACCTAGGACCTCTTGGCATAAGTGTGAAATACTTCATCACAGCCTCACCGCAACTTGCTACATTTACTTGTGACGTGATTAATTTGGCTTTCCTTTGTCCCCTTGAATGTCAAAATAGAGCATATAGATCAACTACAAAAGAGCAGAAACAGACTCCTAACCTTCATGAACAGCTACAAAAAAAAAACATCTCCTGCTTCAGAATTTGATTCTTAGCTACTCATACGGGTGATGGATCGATCAGCACTAGCAGACAGCAATTATGCAGTTAATAGCGCATAACAAGCACCCGCAAAAAAATATAGCGCAGAACAAAAATGATAAGTAGCAGTAATACAATGGCTCAAATGATTTTTCTTAGATTCATATGGAAAATGTTGAAGTATACAGTATATTTGCCTCCCTTATAAAAAATGGTGCAAGTACCTAGGATATCTGTCTCAAATTCTTCCGAGGTACTCCCTCCGTTTCAAATTACTTGTCGTGGTTTTAGTAATTGGTTTTAGTAATTTGAACTAAAACCACGACGAGTAATTTGAGATAGAGAGAGTAATATGAATTTTACTTTTCAAGCACACGGGAGCGCAAATTCAACAGCATCAGTAGCAATAGAGATCAGATTCAACGCACTCGTCATAACCAAAGAGCAATGAGCTCTTGCCCGTAGTATATATATGCCGTGTACCATCATGCACTACACATGTACAGAGCTGCTGTAAATTAAAGCGATAAACCTGTGATTAATAAACGAGCGAGTAAACTGTAAACGAATTAATCTGTGCGGTAGCAGTAAAACTAAATCTCGGCGCTGTACGGTCCCAGTCGTCGTTCAGTCCTCAGTAGGCGCCGGCGGCGAAGTCGACGGGGTAGACGGCGCTCATGTCCGGCTGGAAGAGCCCGAAGTGCTGCTCCGTGCCCTCGGGCTTCTGGTTCTCGTTGAACATGGCGAACAGGTACGTCTCCACGGCCTTGCCCGGCCGCCGCGGCGTGCCGGCGCCGGACGCCGCGTGCCGGATCACGTTGTTGTTGTACGCCGCCGCGTTCTCCACGGTGGCGCCCGTCCCGCCGCCGCCCGACGGCCACCCGGTCTCCGACACCACCAGCTCCAGCCCCTGCGCGCCGGCCTTCTCCACCGCCGCGTGCGCCGCGTCCAGGATCGCGTCGAACATGTTGGTGTATACCAGCCCGCCGTCCGCCACCGCCGCCACCTTGATCTTGGACGTCGCGCTCGACCCGGCCAGCAGCGCGTACCCGAGCTGCACCGTCTCCGGCTCCGCCGCGTACGCGAAGTACGGGTACACGTTCACCAGCAGCGGCGCCTTCTTCGCCGACAGGTACGCCACCAGCGGCGCCATCACCGGCGCCGACGCCTCAGAGAACGCGGCCTGCGACGGCGGGTACGAGACGCCCAGCACTGACGTGGCCACGGCCGTCGTGACCGGGACGCCGGTGACGCCCGCCGCCTTGAGCGCGGTCTCGATGTTCCTAATGGCGGGGAGGACGTGCGTGCCAAGGTCGCCCGGGATGACCTCGTTGCCGGCCGTGATGTACCGGAACGTCACGGCGCCGGCGAAGGGCTTGACGTAGGAGGCCACCCACGAGGCCGCGAAGGACTCGTCGGAGGCGAGGTGGGCGAGGTCCTCGTTGAGCGTGCCGAGGACGACGCCGATGCCCGTGCCCCGGAGCGCGGTGAGGACGGTCGTGTCCGGGTGGAAGAGGCGGACGTAGCTGATTTTGTTGGCCTTGTACATGGCGATCACCTTGTCCGGCGTCGGCAGGTTGTTGGCGATCATGCCGTAGTTCACACCAATGGCGCCTTCAGCTCCTGCATTTTCACATGAGAAAATGTTAAATTTCGTTGCTCTTCCATACTAGATCAGAAGTAATTTAACCATCATGCATCATATATGGTTCACGCGCGCGTACCATCAAGGGAATTAACCAATGTAAGAATAGAAATAAGTTTCTAGAGGAATGATGCAACCTTTAATTAACCGTCTTCGAATTCATGTTTTACCTAACCAATTTGATATATATGTTTCCAGAATAGGTAGGTTGTGTAGCATTGCATTCAACAAGTTCAAATCATATTTCTGAAGCATTATCAAACGAAGAACAAAGGAGTAGGTCGACGACTAGGCTTACACGAACTGACACCCTAGTTTAGCAAAAGGAACGGTTCTACTGCCACGAGAGAAGAATTGATCGTGTCCACAAAAGTTCTAAGTTTAGTCTGTACACAGCCAACCTTACTGTAACATCTTTTCCTACCTAGGACTTGAAATGGGCCAACCCTACCATGCATACATTCAACTTTAGGTGAGCATGCGATGGATATAAACACTTTTTCAACTCGTTGTCAACAGTATCAGTCGATGTCAGGGTTGAAGTCGGAGACATGGTTGGGAAAAAAGAAAAGGGCAAGTTGATGCACGCGTCATGGTCCAAACATTTCGCTTTCAACAGAGTTTTTCTAATTCAGTAATGTTCACTCTTGCGATTAATTGTAGTCCAATTTGTAGCGTATAGGGGTCTATTGTGTTTAAATCAATGGCTTAATGGTCTTATCTGGATCCATAGCATCTCTTAGCTGCCTAACTAGAGCTGGTCCATGAAAGCTCAAGTATGCGATATACAGTGATGCATTCAATGGGAATCGAGTGGCCAGCTTGGATTATTCATAAACCTTCTTTCCTCCTGTGTTTTAATATGGAAATGATGCTATCTAGGACAACAAACTTAGTTTTGACTTTGGGCTTAAGCTAATTGATATGTGCAAATATAGACAAGTTTGAGTAGTAGGTTCATGAAAGCTCAAGGATAAGATACATGATGATGCATGGGGATCAAGTTCTCAGCAAAGACTACAATCTTTCTTGCCTATTTGTGCTTTTGCGTATAGACAGAAACTTTGCTATATATTTAGTACAACAAACATTTGACCTAGGGCTTAGGTTGTCTGGTGAGAGTGAGACTAACAAGTACTCCCTTCGTTCGGAATTACTTGTCACAAAAATGAATGTATTTACAACTAAAATACATCTAGATATATTCATTTCTTGGACGAGTAATTCCGAACGGAGGGAGTATTTGATTTAAGCATCGCTGCAAAAGAGGGTTACCTTTGGACGTCACGCAGAAATATGATTGGCAGAATACTCTATTGGGTTGAGATGCAACCGCTACTAATACAAAATAAATGACAATCAAAGACTCATAATGTCTTTTAGGTAGGCCAGCCCAAACTTGTGATCACTAATCTATTGGCCGACATGTTTGCAACGCAAGCATGCATGATTCATGGTGAGAACAGAGTTGGTCTAAGCACGCCTATTTCGGTGCATCATTCATATCCAATAGTCTAAACTATGTCTGCAATTTGCAGTTTCTGTTCAGACAGGCAGGGGCGCCCCTTAATATAATCGACGTGATTAGCTAACTAAAACGGATTGCTTTTGTTTAACACGCTATGGAATTGCATAAAGAAATACCAGCCGTAATGGAGTAGAATACAATATATCAACATAATAATGAAAGCAATCAGCCAATCATGCATGCGTTGTTGTTACCCTACCCGGGATTATATTCTTTACAGAAACCCCACCAAGAACACAAGGAATAATTAAGCCTGACAACCACCGCCTCTACGGCTCTACTGACTACCTACACCGCAAGCCATAGTTAATGGACGCAAGCATTTTGGCCGTTGGCGCCATCTTTATCCTCAAGGATCCTCTCCCCCTCCCTCCAATAAACAGAAATCCTTTATCCTAGCCAGGGTGCAACCAAGGACATAACAGATTGCAGGCTCAAACCGCCAACAAATTCAGATGTTTGGGTGTATAGAAAGTAAATTTCAGGCAGGTGGAAATCAGATTGGGACGTTCATGCCAAAACAGGAAAGGAAGAAGGAGGCACGAGTCTAGTAATTTCTTCCAGAAAACTGAACATGCGTCTACAACTACAAGCTAGCGAGTCGCTGAATATCGACAGATAACCACCGGCTTGGGTGTAGGGAAAGGAAAATTCAGGCATGTTGAAGAACAGATTGGGGCATTCATGCATGGTGCCGAAACAGGAAAGGAAGAAGGAAACACGAGTCCTGGTAATTTCTTCACAAAAACTGAAGATGCGTCTGCAGACTGAAAAATGAAAACCAAAGAAAATACAGGCGAGCTGATGACTGACTCTGACTGGATTCGCCGGGATGCGATCTAGGAGACGACCTTACGTACTTGCGTATGACTGTATGAGGAAGAGGCGAGTATGTTCATCAACGATCGAGCTCAAGGAATCGAATAGAAGAAGAAGAAATTACAGTACAGGCGGACGATGGTTCGTCGGCTGAATTAACTCACCCAGGAAAAGGACGGACGAGCAGAGCAGGAAGCCGCAGGCGAGGATCCATGGCGCGACCTTCCTGGCCGTGCCGCCACGACCGCCGGCGGCAGCAGGAGACATGCCCGGGCCGCCATGATACATGTTCGACGGATCGTCCAGGAGATCTCCCTCCCTCTCTCTATCTCTCTATCTGAACTCTATCCCTGAGCTCTGCCCTCCTCTAGCTCTAGCTAATGCCTCGTGGACTCTGAGATCGATCGGTGCGCAGCAGCCGATCGTAGCTGCTGTTGTAATCTCCTGATGTCCGTGGGGGGCTGGTCCCTTTATATAGGAAAAGGTTCAGGACGGAGGGAAGGCAATGCGCGCGAGTGGCGCAAACTGCCGAAGGATAGATTACGTGAGAGGTGGGAGGCGTGCGCCTGCCATATCAACGGCAAGCCACCAAACCGCACGACTGCATGCAGATCGATGCGCGTGCGCCTGTACGTGCATGCGTGCGGCCGACTGCGTCGCCTCCATCGCCGGGCTGCGGCGGTTACGTTCAGACCACCAAATCCGTCGCGATGGACGATCGGCCGACGCCGGGGCGTGCCGCGTGGCAAGGATCCGTCTTCGCTCGGCGGTGATGGTTCGGTAGAATTTTGGGCTGTGCTTTTTTGTGTGTGTGTGTTCGTCTAAATATGGAAATGAACCATTTATACACGTATCAGCCTCCCTTACGTGCGTACGATACGGTGGATATATCGCGACCGAGGTGTGATGTTAGCCAAAAGATTTGCTGCTTGATTATAACTGCGGATGAAAAGTGGAATAAATCATTCATGTTAGAGATATCGCTTGCTTCTGCTTAAATATAATATAACTGCGGTTAAATATGGAAATAAAATCATTTATGCTGCAGATATGGCTTTGCTTCCGCTTAATTATAACTGCGGTGAAATATGGAAATAATTCATTTAAGCTGCAGATACCGGTCGCTTCTGCATGCTTGTGGTTATAACTGCGGATAAGAAATAGAAATAATTCATTTATGCTGCAGATATCGCTTTGCTTCTGCTTAATTACAACTGCGTGTAAATATGGAATTTGCACGGCAGATATCGCTTGCTTCTGCTTATCTCTACTATATATTAAAGGGGGATCGAACGTCGTGATGGTTCGACCACCTCGTTCGATCCCCCCGCCTCGTTCGACCTCCCATCTTACGATCCCGCACAAAAAAAAACGCAGGGAACAACCCACGTTCGACGACAACTGAAAAAAAGACCAGCTGCTTTAGGATACGAGCATGTTTAATATAATGTCCTTGTCATACCAAGAAGGATTTAGCTGAAGGTTTGTGATTGAGGAGAATGAACCGGTGATATATTAACCTAAAGCGAGGGATGGAACACCTCTTTGAAATGCTCTGCAAATGGAAACATACATGAATATGTTGATCCTCATCTTTTTCGGTCTTAGTGGATAACAGTAATATGCAGAGCTGGAGGAAGACAGCGTCTTTGCTCTTCATGTGTGCCTGCTGAATGTGAGGACACAATTGCTCCATTGTTTCAAACCTTTATTTCCATCCGTCGGCCCTACTGGTAGGAACCTTGGTCAAGACAAAATTGTGAACCCATGCATGGCAGTGGCAGCAAGACATAGTCCAAATGTCAATAGAAAGGAAGTGGGAGTGTGTAATGGTAATAAAATGGGAAGGGAGCCACCCCATGTGTTTGTGACAACATAGAATGAAGAATTTGTCTATATATTTTTGTTCTGTACAAATGAAAGGGTTGGGATTGTAATTGGTGAGTCACTAGGGTGCATGTTGATAGTAAGAGAGCTAGGACTTAAATACAATCTAAGCAAAATTCAGATTATGATTTTATTTATCTTTTCATGAAAATGCTTTTAGTCCGTGGCAACGCACGCGCACTGAGCTAGTTTTTTTAGGTGTTGCTTCTGCTTGTTTATTTTATTAGGGGGTTGCTTCTGCTTGTTTCCACTACAAAAAAAAAGACGTGGCCGATAAAAACGGAAATAAAATCATTTATGCTGCAGATCGATACCGTGTTGCTCCTGCTTGTTAAATGGCGCAGCGAACTTGATTCGGTATCCCATTCCCATCGTCGACTATTGATCGGTCATCCGGCGTGTAGCACTCGGACGTACACATTGATGGCGGCCGATTCGTCTGTCCTGGAGAAGCTAATAAGCACCACCATGTGACGAGACCCGCTTTGCAAATGTGCACCACATCTTCTTCTTCTATTTTTTTGGCGGGTACCATGCATGCAAAGCGACCTTCGCAGGCCAGAAGTACGTCACGTGATTCCCTTGAACGTACCTCCTGGATCATTCACGGGCTAAAAAGAAAATACGAGTCTGTGTCGTACATTCAACTCGGATAATACTCTGTACACAGTTTAGTTTGTGGGATAAGCAAAATTGTCGCGATCGGTCGACAGCCCGACAGACACATGTATGCTGGGACAGTGGGTACCCAACAAAGAACCATCGGTGTCGCGTAACATTTTTCTTCCATCTCATTGCAAAGATGCTCTTCGTATTGCCGGCCTTTTTTTTTCTTTCAGAATGATACTATTGCTGTCCTTTGGTACAATACAACAGTCATTTCGCACACACAATAATGCATGACGGCATACTGAGAACGATTATATATTTACATATGAATATGATGCGTCCCCTAAAAATATATGAATATGATGGGCACACACACACGTACGGGAGGTCAATGCACGCTAGCTAAGACGGCCTATAATTCCATGCGACCGCTACCGACCTGGCCACGCACTGCCCTTGGTCTGGATTAGCTAGGTCCTAGGTGCAACGAGATCCAGCGACCTGCCGCACAGTTGATAGCTTCTGCTTCACGGTAAATTAACATAGTCCGGAAGGCTTCCTTCTGTTCCTGCATCGGTTTGTCGGCTGCCGTTCTCCGACTCTTGTACTCAATTCGAACAAGTAGGAGAAACTCCATTCGAACAAGTACGTGCATGCATGCACGCAATCCCACCTCCCGGGGTTAACTTTTAAACAAGAGGAGAAAAAATCGAGGCAAAACACATCTTGTCTTGATTAAAAACGTCTGGAATTACTCCTTACGTGCGTGAAGGGCTGTATCCATCCCATCCCAGGCTGCAATTTCTGGGGAGAGCCAATTTACTACGGTCTGCCACGACCACTTTCGTGTACTCCACTGTCGGCAGGACCTGACCCAAGCACAACTGGAGTCTGGTCTGGGGGGAGGGGCCTCCCCGGAATTCAATTTCAGTTGAATAGAGTATGTTCGTATTCAAACCAAAATATATTCAGTTTTTGTGAATTTATACAATTAATATAAGTGCCACACATCACATTACTTGCCTCCACTCAAATTATTGACCACTGTGCCCGGTTTCGACCGCCG
Source organism: Triticum urartu (assembly GCF_056163025.1). Lineage (NCBI taxonomy): Eukaryota > Viridiplantae > Streptophyta > Magnoliopsida > Poales > Poaceae > Triticum > Triticum urartu. The sequence goes on along the minus strand of NC_141873.1, from coordinate 503,311,860 downwards.
CCCTCCATGAAAAGGAAGAAGAAAAGCCACCAACACACTCTCCCTATGCCTAAATCACCTCCACCATGTTGTTCTTCTCCACATCCAGCAACAATGCCTCTTTTGTCAAGTGTAAACCGGCCATCCGGTTGTCTTCTGCCAGCCACGTGGCATCACTAACGTGTTGCTTTGCCACCCCATCACAATGGCGGAGGACAGACAAAAGTTGAGGTAGGGCGGGCTTTGGTCACTCGCAACCGGCAACACTGTCGTGCCGATGCACAACCTTGCACCCTGCCTGCACCGAACAAATCAAGGTAGGGCGGCCGCCAACCCTTGCCCAACTGGGTCCTACGCCATTGCATGTCCCTCTATCCCGCCGCCACCCTGGTCATCCATTTAGACACGAGGGAGGGGGGGGTGTTGTTCTCCAGTGCCATCGTGCCCTTTAGTTGGTTTGCCTCCACCGTCATTGTGGGTAAGTTGCTTAAGTTCATGGACGGCGACGACAACAATACGACTATGGTGGCGCCTCCTCACTAGTAGAAAAGGGGGCAACGGTCCAGGCCGGGTCAGCCCATTAGTCCCGATTCAGTCCAGAACCGGGACCAATGGGGGCATTGGACCCGATTCATGAGCCCAGGGGGGCGGCCGGGCCACGTGGGCCATTGGTCCCGGTTCGTCTGGACCTTTTGGTCCCGTTTGGTGGGACGAACCGGAACCAATGGGCCTCGCTCCTGGCCCACCACTATTGGTCCCGGTTGGTGTCTTGAACCGGGACCAAAGGCTCCCCTTTAGTCCCGGTTCATGCCACCAACCGGGACCAATGAGGTGCCTATATATACCCCCTCGCGTAAGAGCAGAGCACACTGCTCTGTTGTTTTCTGGCCGAGGGGGAGAGGGCTTGGTGGTGCTCTAGCTCACCTCCTATGCACACAAGGTGTTCAATGGAATGCCCGAGCCACACTACTTAAGCTTTCTCCTCTCCAAGCTCGACCTCCAAGTTCCATTTTCCTCAATATTTGTCTAGGTTTAGCGGTCCGTCACGCCCCGTCTCCGTCTTCACCGCCGTCGATCACCCGCGCCGAGCTCATCGCCGGCACCACCGTGGTGAGCCTCTTGTTCTTATCTTCTTTCTAAAAGGAAAAAAATATTCTTACTTGTATGTTTACATAGATACTTGTATTATTTTCTTACTTTTATTATTGCATCTTATATAGTGCGATGGTTTTGGTATCCGCCCCCGTCGGCCCTCGTCTTGTCTATGGTTTGGATGTGGTATATATATTATCTTTATAACTATTGGTTCATGTATTGTTTATGAAAATTATGCCGATCAACGTGACATAGATTTTATTTATGTAGGATGTATGTGAATCGGAAATTCCAACCGACCCTATTGTCGAGAGGTTAAATTTAGTTGAAGAAGAAAACAATTTGTTGAAGGAAAAAATAAAAAAAATTGAGGAGGAGAAGATGATGTTGGAGTTGCATGTTGCGGATGTCGTCGATGATCACAAGATCAAGATGGATGCAATGCGCTTGAAGATTAGAAAGATTAGAAAATATGCCATTCATACCGAGGCTTGGTATCATTATGTCGTTGGATCAATTGTAACCTTGGTTGCGATTATGATCGCATTTGTTTTCGCATTGAAATGTTTTACATAGTTTCAATGTATGGTTTAATTAATTAGATGCTCTGGAGAGCTATATGTTGTTAGATGAGAACTATGTATGTACTTTGGTTTTAATGTGATGATGAACTTCTGTTCATTTGGACACTTAATTATATATAATGCACGCAGATGAACCGGCAATGGATGTACGGTGACAGACACACCTCCGAGTACATTAAGGGCGTGCATGAGTTTCTCGATGCGGCTGAGGCAAACAAGCAAAATGGTTTTATGTGTTGTCCATGCACTGAATGTGGGAATACGAGGTCTTACTCTAACCGGAAAATCCTTCACTCCCACCTTCTTTACAAGGGTTTCATGCCACACTATAATGTTTGGACGAGGCACAGAGAAATAAGGGTTATGATGGAAGACGGGAAGAAGAAGAGTACGATGACAACTATGTGCCCCCTGAATACGGTGATGCTGCAACGGGGGAGCTGGTGAAGATCAAGAGGAACCAGATGATGTGCCCAATGATGACGCAACGGGTGAAGCTGCTGAAGATCAAGAGGAACCAGACGATGTGCCCGATGATGATGATCTCCGCCGGGTCATTGTCGATGCAAGGACGCAATGCGAAAGTCAAAAGGAGAAGCTGAAGTTCGATCACATGTTAGAGGATCACAAAAAAGGGTTGTACCCCAATTGCGAAGATGGCAACACAAAGCTCGGTACCGTACTGGAATTGCTGCAGTGGAAGGCAGAGAATGCTGTGGCTGACAAAGGATTTGAGAAGCTACTGAAAATATTGAAGAAGAAGCTTGCAAAGGATAATGAATTGTCCGATAGTACATACGCAGCAAAGAAGGTCGCATGCCCTCTAGGATTGGAGGTGGAGAAGATACATGCATGCCCTAATGACTGCATCCTCTACCGCGGTGCATACAAGGATCTGAACGCATGCCCGGTATGCGGTGCATTGCGGTATAAGATCAGACGAGATGACCCTGGTGATGTTGACGGCGAGCCCCCCAGGAAGAGGGTTCCTGCGAAGGTGATGTGGTATGCTCCTATAATACCACGGTTGAAACGTCTGTTCAGAAACGAAGAGCATGCCAAGTTGATGTGATGGCACAGTGAGGACCGTAAGAAAGACGGGAAATTGAGAGCACCCGCTGACGGGTCGCGGTGGAGAAAAATCGAGAGAAAGTACTGGGATGAGTTTGCAAGGGACCCAAGGAACGTATGGTTTTCTTTAAGCACGGATGGCATTAATCCTTTCGGGGAGCAGAGCAGCAATCACAGCACCTGGCCCGTGACTATGTATGTATAACCTTCCTCCTTGGATGTGCATGAAGCGGAAGTTCATTATGATGCCAGTTCTCATCCAAGGCCCTAAGCAACCCGGCAACGACATTGATGTGTACCTAAGGCCATTAGTTGAAGAACTTTTACAACTGTGGAATGGAAACAATGTACATACGTGGGATGAGCACAGACAGGAGGAATTTAACCTAAAGGCGTTGCTGTTCGTGACCATCAACGATTGCCCCGCTCTCAATAACCTTTCAGGACAGACAAACAAATGATACCACGCATGCACGCACTGTTTAGATGACACTGAAAGTATATACCTGGAAAAATGCAGGAAGAATGTGTACCTGGGCCATCGTCGATTTCTTCCGACCAACCATCAATGTCGAAAGAAAGGCATGTTGGGGAACGTAGCAGAAATTCAAAATTTTCTACGCATCACCAAGATCAATCTATGGAGTAATCTAGCAACAAGGGGAAGGAGAGTGCATCTACATACCCTTGTAGATCGCTAAGCGGAAGCATTCAAGTGAACGGGGTTGATGGAGTCGTACTCCTCGTGATTCAAATCACCGGAGATCCTAGTGCCGAACGGACGACACCTCCGCGTTCAACACACGTGCAGCCCGGTGATGTCTCCTACGCCTTGATCCAGCAAGGGGAGAAGGAGAGGTTGGGGAAGACTCCATCCAACAGCAGCACGACGGCGTGGTGGTGGTGGAGGAGCGTGGCAATACTGCAGGGCTTCGCCAAGCACCACGGGAGAGGAGGAGGGAGAGAGGCAGGGCTGCGCCATGGAGAGGTCAAAACTCATGTGTTGGCAGCCCCAAAGTCCTCAAGTATATATAGGGGAGAGGGAGGGGGTGCGCCCCCTTTAGGGTTTCCACCCCAAGGGGTGCGGCAGCACCAAACCCATCTAGGGTGGCGGCCAAGGGGGGGAGAGGGGGAAACTTACCCCCCAAGCTAGGTGGAGGCGCCCCCTCCCCAAACCCTAGGCGCCTTGGGCCCTTGTGGGGGGGGGGGGGGCGCACCAGCCCACCTGGGGCTGGTCCCCCCCCCCACACTTGGCCCATGCAGCCCTCCGGGGCTGGTGGCCCCACTTGGTGGACCACCGGGACCCTCCCGGTGGTCCCGGTACATTACCGATAAAACCCGAAACTTTTCCGGCGACGAAAACAGGACTTTCCATATATAAATCTTTACCTCCGGACCATTCCGGAACTCCTCGTGATGTCCGGGATCTCATCTGGGACTCCGAACAACATTCGGTAACCACGTATATCTATTCCCTATAACCCTAGCATCATCGAACCTTAAGTGTGTAGACCCTACGGGTTCGGGAACAATGCAGACATGACCGAGACAACTCTTCAGCAAATAACCAACAGCGGGATCTGGATACCCATGTTGGCTCCCACATGTTCCACGATGATCTCATCGGATGAACCACGATGTCAAGGACTTAATCAACCTCGTATACAATTCCCTTTGTCTAGCGATACGATACTTGCCCGAGATTCGATCGTCGGTATCCCGATACCTTGTTCAATCTCGTTACTGGCAAGTCTCTTTACTCGTTCCGTAACACATCATCTCGTGATCAACTCCTTGGTCACATTGTGCACATTATGATGATGTCCTACCGAGTAGGCCTAGAGATACCTCTCCGTTTACACGGAGTGACAAATCCCAGTCTCGATTCGTGCCAACCCAACAGACACTTTTGGAGATACCTGTAGTGTACCTTTATAGCCACCCAGTTACGTTGTGACGTTTGGCACACCCAAAGCACTCCTACGGTATCCGGGAGTTGCACAATCTCATGGTCTAAGGAAATGATACTTGACATTAGAAAAGCTTTAGCATATGAACTACACAATCTTTGTGCTAGGCTTAGGATTGGGTCTTGTCCATCACATCATTCTCCTAATGATGTGATCCGGTTATCAACGACATCCAATGTCCATGGTCAGGAAACCGTAACCATCTATTGATCAACGAGCTAGTCAACTAGAGGCTTACTAGGGACATGGTGTTGTCTATGTATCCACACATGTATCTGAGTTTCCTATCAATACAATTCTAGCATGGATAATAAACGATTATCATGAACAATGAAATATAATAATAATAACTAATTTATTATTGCCTCTAGGGCATATTTCCAACAGTCTCCCACTTGCACTAGAGTCAATAATCTAGTTCACATCGCCATGTGATTAACACTCACAGGTCACATCGCCATGTGACCAACATCCAAGAGTCTACTAGACTCAATGATCTAGTTCACATCACTATGTGATAAACACTCAAAGAGTTTTGGGTTTGATCATGTTATGCTTGTGAGAGAGGTTGTAGTCAACGGGTCTTGCCATATTCAGATCCCTATGTATTTCGCAAAACTTTATATCGTAGATGCTGCTACCACATTCCACTTGGAGCTATTCCAAATTGTTGCTCCATTATACGTATCCGGTATCTCTACTCAGAGCTATCCGGATAGGTGTTAAGCTTGCATCGATGTAACTCTTTACGTTGAACTCTTTATCACCTCCATAACCGAGAAACATTTCCTTATTCCTCTAAGGGTAATTTTGACCGCTATCTTGTGATCTACTCCTAGATCACCTTTGCACCCTCTTGCCAGACATGTGGCAAGGCACACATCAGGTGCGGTACTTCAGCATGGCATACCGTATAGAGCCTATGACAAAAACATAGGGGACGACCTTCGTCCTTCCTCTTTCTTCTGCCGTGGTCAATCTTTGAGTCTTACTCAACTTCAGACCTTACAACTCAGGTAAGAACCCCTTCTTTGACTGATCTATTTTGAACTCCTTCAAAAACATGTCAAGGTGTGCGTTTTTGAAAGTATCATTAGGCGTCTTGATCTATCTCTATAGATCTTGATGCCCAGTATGTAAGCAGCTTTATCCAGGTCTTCCTTTGAAAATCACTCTTCAAACAACCGTTTATGCTTTCCAGAAATTCTACATTATTTCAGATCAACAATATGTCATCCACATATACTTATCAGAAATATTGTAGTGCTCCCACTCACTTTCTTGTAAATACAAGTTTCTAGCAAACATTTTATAAACCTAAAAGCTTTGATCACTCCATCAAAACATATATTCCGATTCCGAGAAGCTTGCTCTAGTCCATAGAAGGATTGCTGGAGCCAGCATACCTTTTAGCATCCTTAGGATCGACAAAACCTTTTATTGTATCACATACAACTTTTCTTACGAAAACTGGTAAGAAAACTTGTTTTGACATCCATCTGTAAGATTTCATAATCGAAAATTACAGCTAATGCTAACATGATTCCGACGGACTTAAGCATCGCTACGGGTGAGAAATTCTCATCGTAGTCAACTCCTTGAACTTGTGAAAAGACTCTTTCCCACAAGTCGAGCTTCATAGACGGTAACACTACCGCCCACGTCCATCTTCTTCTTAAAGATCCATTTATCTCAATGGCTTGCCGATCAACGGGCAAGTCCACCAAAGTCCATACTTTGTTCTGATATATGGATCCTATCTCGGATTTCATGGTTTCTTACCATTTGTCAGAATACGGGCCCACCATCGCTTCTCCATAGATCGTAGGTTCATTGTTGTCTAACAACATGATATCTAAGACAGGATTACCGTACCACTCAGGAGTAGTACATATCCTTGTCGACCTACGAGGTTCGATAGCAACTTGATCCGAAGCTTCATGATCACTATCATTAACTTCCTATTCAACAGACGTAGGCGCCACAGAAAACATCTTTCTGTGTTGCATCACTCTCTGGTTGAAGTAAAGGTTCGACAACCTCATCAAGTTCTATCTTCCTCCCACTCAATTATTTCGAGAGAAACTCCTTCTCGAGAAAGGACCCGTTCTTAGCGACAAACAATTTGCCCTCAGATCTGAGATAGAAGGTGTACCCAACTGTCACCTTTGGGTATCCTATGAAGATGTGTTTGTACGCTTTGGGTTCGAGCTTCTCCGGCTGAAGCCTTAAGCATCGCAGCCCCAAACATTAAGAAACGACAACTTTGGTTTCTTGCCAAACTAATTTTCATACGGCGTCGTCTCAACGGACTTATATGGTGTCCTATCTAAAGTGAATGCAGCTGTCTCTAACGCATAACCTCAAAATGAAAACGGTAGATCAGTAAGAGACATCATAGATCGCACCATATCTCATAATGTTCGATTACGACGTCTGGACACACCATTACAACTCTGGTGTTCCAGGTGGCTTCATCTGTGAAACAATTCCACAATATCTTAAGTGATTGCCAAACTCATAACTCAGAAATTCTCATCGATCAGATCGTAGGAATTTGATCTACTTGTTATGATGATTCTTAACTTCACTCTGAAATTGCTTGAACTTTTCAAACGTTTCAGACTTGTGCTTCATTAAGTAAATATACCTATATCTACTCAAATCGTCAGTGAAGATGAGAAAATAGCGATATCCCCCGCGCGCTTCAATTCTCATTGGATCACACGCATCAGCATGTATGATTTCCAACAAGTCACTTGCCCGTTTCATTGTACCTGAAAGCGGGGTCTTAGTCATCCTGCCCATGAGGCATGGCTCACATGTGTCAAGCGATTCAAAATCAAGTGACTCCAAGCATCCATCGACATGGAGTTTCTTCATGCATCTTACGCCAATATGACCTAAGCGGCAGTGCCACAAGAAAGTGGTACTATCATTATTAACTCTACATCTTTTGGCATGAACATGTGTATTACCACGACCGAGATTCAATGAACCATTCACATAGGGTGCATGACCATGAAAGGTATCATTCATGTAAACAGAATAACCATTATTCTCTAACTTAAATGAATGACCGTATTGCAATGAACATGATCTAATCATATTCATGCTCAACGTAGACACCTGATAACATTTATCTAGGTTCAATACTAATCCCGAAGGCAGATGGAGCGTGCGATGGTGATCTCATCAACTTTGGAAACACTTCCAACACACATCGTCACCTCGCCCTTAGCCAGTCTCCGTTTAGTCCGTAGCTTTTGCTTCAAGTCACCAGTAATAGCAACTGAACCGGTATCCAATACCCAGGTGCTACCAGGAGTACTAGCGAGGTACACATTAATAACACGTATATACTTTGTTGAAGTTTCCAGCCTTCTTATCAACCATGCATTTGGGGTAATTCCGCTACTAGTGACCGTTCCCCTTACAATAGAAGCACTTAGTCTCGGGTTTGGGTTCAACCTTGGGTTCCTTCACTAGAGCGGCAACTAGTTTGCCATCCATGAAGTTTCCCTTCTAGCCCTTGCCCTTCTTGAAACCAGTGGTCTTGTTAAACCATCAACACTTGATGCTCCTTCTCGATTTCTACCCTTTACGGTCTTAAGCACCGCGAACAGCTCCGGGATCAACTCCATCCCTTGCATGTCATAGTTCATCACGAAGATCTAGTAGCTTAGTGATAGTGGCTAGAGAACTCTATCAATCACTATCTTATCTGGAAGTTTAACTCCCACTTGATTTAAGTGATTGTAGCACCCAGACATTCTGAGCACATGCTCACTAGCTGAGCTATTCTCCTCCATCTTGTTTGCTAAAGAACTTGTCAGAGGTCTCACACCTGTCAACACGGGCATGAGCCTGAAATCCCAATTTCAGCTCTTGGAACATCTCATATGTTCTATGGCGTTTAAAACGTCATTGGAATCCCGATTCTAAGCCGTAAAGTATCGTGCACTAAACTATCAAGTAGTCATCAGGACGTGTCTGTTAGGTGTTCACAACATCCACAGACGACGTTGTAGGGGTTTGCACATCGAGCGGTGCATCAAAGACGTAAGCCTTCTGTGTAGCAGTGAGGACACTCCTCGGACTACGGACCCAGTCCGCATCATTGCTTACAATATCTTTCAACTTAATCTTTCTCTAGGAACGTATTGAAACAGGGAGCTACAACGTGAGCTATTTATCTACAACATATTTGCAAAGACAATTTAGACTATGTTCATGATAATTGAGTTCATCTAATGAACTCCCACTCAGATAGACATCCCTCTAGTCATCTAAGTGAAACATGATCCGAGTCAACTAGGCCGTGTCCGATCATCACGTGAGACGGACTAGTCAACATCGGTGAACATCTTCATGTTGATCGTATCTTCTATACGACTCATGCTCGACCTTTCGGTCTTCCGTGTTCCGAGGCCATGTCTGTACATGCTAGGCTCGTCAAGTCAACCTAAGTGTTTTTGCTATGTAAATCTGGCTTACACCCGTTGTATTCGAATGTTAGAATCTATCACACCCGATCATCACGTGGTGCTTCGAAACAACGAACCTTCGCAACGGTGCACAGTTAGGGGGAACACCTTTCTTGAAATTTTAGCGAGGGATCATCTTATTTAAGCTACCGTCGTTCTAAGAAAATAAGATGTAAAACATGATAAACATCACATGCAATCAAATAGTGACATGATATGGCCAATATCATTTTGCTCCTTTTGATCTCCATCTTCGGGGCTCCATGATCATCGTTGTCACCAGCATGACACCATGATCTCCATCATCATGATCTCCATCATCGTGTCTTCTTGAAGTTGTCTCGTCATCTATTACTTCTACTACTATGGCTAACGCTTTAGTAATAAAGTAAAGTAATTACATGACGTTTATGTTGACACGCATGTCATAAATAAATTAAGACAACTCCTATGGCTCCTGCCGGTTGTCATACTCATCGACATGCAAGTCGTGATTCCTATTACAAGAACATGATCAATATCATACATCACATATATCATTCATCACATCCTTTTGGCCATATCACATCACAAGGCATATGCTGCAAAAACAAGTTAGACGTCCTCTAATTGTTGTTGCAAGTTTTACGTGGCTGTTATAGGTTTCAGGACAGGCAACCAAAGGATACCACGCATGCACACACTATTTAGATGACACTGAAAGTATATACCTGGACAAATGCAGGAAGAATGTGTACCTGGGCCATCGTCGATTTCTTCCGACCAACCATCAATGTCAAAAGAAAGGCATGTTGGGGAACGTAGCAGAAATTCAAAATTTTCTACGCATCACCAAGATCAATCTATGGAGTAATCTAGCAACGAGGGGAAGGAGAGTGCATCTACATACCCTTGTAGATCGCTAAGCGGAAGTGTTCAAGTGAACGGGGTTGATGGAGTCGTACTCGTCGTGATTCAAATCACCGGAGATCCTAGTGCCGAACGGACGGCACCTCCGCGTTCAACACACGTGCAGCCCGGTGACGTCTCCTATGCCTTGATCCAGCAAGGGGAGAAGGAGAGGTTGGGGAAGACTCCATCCAGCAGCAGCACGACGGCGTGGTGGCGGAGGAGGAGCGTGGCAATCCTGCAGGGCTTCGCCAAGCACCGCGGGAGAGGAAGAGGGAGAGAGGCACGGCTGCGCCATGGAGAGGTCAAAACTCATGTGTTGGCAACCCCAAAGTCCTCAAGTATATATAGGGGAGAGGGAGGGGGGTGCGCCCCCTTTAGGGTTTCCACCCCAAGTGGTGCGGCAGCCCCAAACCCATCTAGGGTGGCGGCCAAGGGGGGGAGAGGGGGAAACTTGCCCCCCAAGCTAGGTGGAGGCGCCCCCTCCCCAAACCCTAGGTGCCTTGGGCCCTTGTGGGGGGGCGCACCAGCCCACCTGGGGCTGGTCCCCTCCCACACTTGGCCCATGCAGCCCTCCGGGGCTGGTGGCCCCACTTGGTGGACCACCGGGACCCTCCCGGTGGTCCCGGTACATTACCGATAAAACCCGAAACTTTTCCGGCGACCAAAATAGGACTTCCCATATATAAATCTTTACCTCCGAACCATTCCGGAACTCCTCGTGATGTCCGGGATCTCATCCGGGACTCCGAACAACATTCGGTAACCACGTATATCTATTCCCTATAACCCTAGCATCATCGAACCTTAAGTGTGTAGACCCTGCGGGTTCGGGAACAATGCAGACATGACCGAGACAACTCTCCGGCCAATAACCAACAGCGGGATCTGGACACCCATGTTGGCTCCCACATGTTCCACGATGATCTCATCAGATGAACCATGATGTCAAGGACTTAATCAATCCCGTATACAATTCTCTTTGTCTAGCGATACGATACTTGCCCGAGATTCGGTCGTCGGTATCCCGATACCTTGTTCAATCTCGTTACTGGCAAGTCTCTTTACTCGTTCCGTAACACATCATCCCGTGATCAACTCCTTGGTCACATTGTGCACATTATGATGATGTGCTACCGAGTGGGCTCAGAGATACCTCTCCGTTTACACGGAGTGACAAATCCCAGTCTCGATTCGTGCCAACCCAACAGACACTTTCGGAGATACCTTTAGTGTACCTTTATAGCCACCCAGTTACATTGTGACGTTTGGCACACCCAAAGCACTCCTACGGTATCCGGGAGTTGCACAATCTCATGGTCTAAGGAAATGATACTTGACATTAGAAAAGCTTTAGCATATGAACTACACGATCTTTGTGCCAGGCTTAGGATTGGGTCTTGTCCATCACATCATTCTCCTAATGATGTGATCCCGTTATCAACGACATCCAATGTCCATGGTCAGGAAACCGTAACCATCTATTGATCAACGAGCTAGTCAACTAGAGGCTTACTAGGGACATGGTGTTGTCTATGTATCCACACATGTATCTGAGTTTCCTATCAATACAATTCTAGCATGGATAATAAACGATTATCATGAAAAATGAAATATAATAATAATAATAATAACTAATTTATTATTGCTTCTAGGGCATATTTCCAACAAGGCAAGCATTTCAAAGGCGAGGGAGATCACCGGAAGAGCCCGTCATGCGTACCGGTGATCACGTACTTGCTATGGTCAATTATTTACATGTAATCTTTGGAAAGGGTCCCGGTGGACTAGCTATTCCGAATGACGCTGAGGGACACGCACCCATGTGGAAGAAGAAATCTATATTTTGGGACCTACCCTACTGGAAAGACCTAGAGGTCCGCTCTTCAATCAACGTGATGCATGTGACGAAGAACCTTTGCGTGAACCTGCTAGGCTTCTTGGGCGTGTATGGGAGGACAAAAGATACACCTGAGGCACGGGAGGACCTGCAACGTTTGCACGAAAAAGACGGCATGCCTCCGAAGCAGTATAAAGGTCCTGCGAGCTACGCTCCTACGAAAGAAGAGAAAGAAATCTTCTTTGAATGCCTGCTCAGTATGAAGGTCACGACTGGCTTCTCATCGAATATAAAGGGAATAATAAATATGCCAGAGAAAAATTTTCAGAACCTAAAGTCTCATGACTGCCACGTGATTATGACGCAACTGCTTCCGGTTGCATTGAGGGGGCTTCTACCGGAAAATGTCCAATTAGCCATTGTGAAGCTATGTGCATTCCTCAATGCAATCTCTGAGAAAGTGATCGATCCAGAAATCGTACCAAGGCTAAGGAGTGATGTGGCGCAATGTCTTGTCAGTTTCGAGCTGGTGTTCCCACCATCCTTCTTCAATATCATGACGCACGTCCTAGTTCATCTAGTCGACGAGATTGTCATCCTGGGGCCTGTATTTCTACACAATATGTTCCCCTTTGAGAGGTTCATGGGAGTCCTAAAGAAATATGTCCGTAACCGCGCTAGGCCAGAAGGAAGCATCTCCATGGGCCATCAAACAGAGGATGTCATCGGGTTTTGTGTTGACTTCATTCCTGGCCTTAAGAAGATAGGTCTCCCTAAATCACGGTATGAGGGGAGACTGACTGGAAAAGGCACTCTTGGAAGTGACTCAATAATATGCAGGGACGGATATTCTTGGTCTCAAGCACACTACACAGTTCTATAAAACTCTACCTTGGTGACCCCGTATGTCGATGAACACAAGAACATTCTACGCTCCAAACACCCGGAGCAGTGCGATGACTGGATTACATGTGAACACATCAGGACTTTCAGCAGTTGGTTGGAAACACGTCTCAGAGGTGACAACACTGTTTGTGATGCGTTGTACTTGTTGTCCAGGGGACCATCTTTGACTGTATTGACTTACAAAGGATACGAGATAAATGAGAATACATTTTACATGATCGCCCAAGATCAAAAGAGCACCAACCAAAACAGCGGTGTCCGCTTTGATGCAGCAACCGAGAGCGGAAAGGACACATATTATGGTTACATAGTGGACATGTGGGAACTTGACTACGGACATGATTTTAAGGTCCCTTTGTTTAAGTGCAAATGGGTCAATCTGTCAGGAGGCGGGGTACAGGTAGACCCACAGTACAGAATGACAACTGTGGATCTAAAAAATCTTGGGTACACTGACGAACCGTTCGTCCTAGCCAATGATGTGGCACAGGTTATCTATGTGAAGGACATGTCTACCAAACCGAGAAAAAAAAGATAAGGAAGCGAATACATCATACGATGAGCCAAAGCGCCATAGTTCTTTCAAGAAAAAGGGACATCCTGGGAGTGGAGGGCAAGACAGACATGTCTGAAGATTATGAAAAGTTTCATGAAATTCCTCCCTTCAATGTCAAGGCTGACCCAAGCATCCTGATAAACGATGAAGATTATCCATGGTTACGACGCAATAAGCAAATGACACAAGCGAAGAAAAAGTGAAGACTTTCTCCCGCAACTATTATGATGATACCATGCCAACTTTGCAACACACGAGTATGCTATGCCAACTTTTTCAGAGTTCATTTGAAAACTATGAATTTAGGTCGAATTTTCTCTATAGGTGCATCTATGTTCATTTTTTTATAAAGTTAATCACAAACTTGTGATTCACACAAATTTCAAAGAATTCAAATTTTAACTATTCAAATTCGAAAACTAATGACACTAATAAAAAGTTTATAAATTTTCTAAAACTAATGTCACAAATAGAAAGTTTATAATTTTGCTGACCTAAAAGCAAAAAAAATAAAAAATAAAGAAAAAACAAAAGAAAATAAATAATACAGAAAACAAAACAAAATACTGGAAAAGAAACAAAAATAGCAACAATAAGTATTTTGTTGTAAGTAGAAACAAAATAAAATAAATAAAGCAACAAAGAAAACTAAAAAACTAAAAAAGTGTTTTCAAATTTGAAAACTAATGGCATTAACAGAAAGTTTATAATTTTTCTAAAAGTACAAGCAAAAAAATTAAAAAATAAAGCAAAAAACAAAAGAAAATAAATAATGCAGAAAACAAAACAAAAAAACTAGAAAAAATAGGCACTAAAAGCAAAAAAAACTAAAAAAGTGTTTTCAAATTTGAAAATTAATGGCACTAACAGAAAGTTTATAGTTTTTGTGACCTAAAAGAAAAAAGAAATCACTAAAAAACTATAAGTATTTTGTTCTAAGTAGAAATGAAAAAATAAATAGCAAAAAAGAAAAAAATGCCTATAATATTTGTTATGACTAACTAAAATTACCAAATTAAGTATAATGATAAAACACAGTTAAATAGCAGGAAAAAGAATGACTCAAAAATCAATTTTTATAGTAAAGTTATTCATAAACTAGTAATTCACACAAATTTTAAAAAATTCAAATTTAAACTATTCAAATTTTAAAACTAATGGCACTAACAGAAATTTTATAATTTTTGTGACCTAAAAGAAAAAAATCATTAAAAACTATAAGTATTTAGTTCTAAGTAGAAATGAAAAAAATAAATAGCAAAAAAAATGCCACCTACTGGGCCACCACGGCCTGAATACGACTAGAAACCCATCCATGGGCCAGGATTCAGGCCCGCAGAAGGCCCAGCAGGCCCACACGCATAGCAGTGCGAGATTAGGCCTAGAGGCCTGCAATTCAGAGTTCAATGAAGATGGCGGGGCAGGGCTTATAAACAGGTCCTGCCGCTCCTCGGCTAGCAAGGTGGGACTAAACATCCCAGTGCACCGCGGCTTTGGCAGGCGCAGGCCATTGGTCCCGGTTGGTGGCACGAACCAGGACTAAATGGGGGCATTGGTCCCGGTTCGTGCCAGCCTTTGGTCCCGGTTGGTGGCACCAACCGGGACTAAAAGGGGCATTGGTCCCGGTTTGAGCCACGAACCGGGACCAATGCTCGGTCTATATATACAACACTTGTGAAAATTTTGGTTCCGTTCTTCGATCCCGCCCCGACGACGCCGCCAGGCTGCCCCTCTGCGCCTCGTCGTCGCCACCGTTGCCCGCGCCTTCGCCGTCGCCCGCCCTCGCCCGCGCCCCTGCCCCGACGCGCACTGCCCCGGCCCGCCCCTGCCCCGACGCGCGCCGCCCCGGCCCGCCCTCGCCGTTGCCCGCGCCCCTGCCTCGCCGTCGCCCGCCGTCGCCCGCGCGCCGCCCCGGCCCGCCCCTGCCCCGACGCGCGCCACCCTGGCCCGCCCCCGTCGCCGTCGCCCGCGCCCCTGCCCCGACACGCGCCACCCCGGATCGTCCTTGCCGTCGCCCGCGCCCCTGTCCCGACGCCATCCTCGCCGCCGACCCCGCGCGTGCGCGGTCTTCTCCTCAGCTTGGTCCGGCCGCCGGCGCCCTCCCTTTGCAATTTTTTTCATATATATGCTTGTTTTTATATATATGTAATGATTTTTTATAGAATATGATGTTTTTTCATAGATGATCACATATATGATGTATGCACGAATGTGGATGAAATATCATTTTTTTTGTTCATAGAACGTGATGTTTTGTTAATTCACAGATTTTTTTTGTTCATGAGAGAGGCGGGGACGTTGAGGGATCATAGATGTATTTTTCAGAATTTTCTATCGCGCATAGATGGATTTTAGACCACGGGAGCACCCCCTCCCTATCGTTGCAAAATTTGCTAAGTGATATTAAGAAGGAAGGAAAAGAAGGATAGGAAAGAAATAAAATAAGAAGAGGAAAGAAAGAAGAAGAGGAGAGGAAGAAGAGGAGAAATAAATAAGAAGAAGAAAAAAGAAGAAAAAGAAGAGGAGAAGAAGAAAGGAATAGTGGAGAAGAAGAGAAAATAGAACATATTATATTTTTTTCTTCTTCTCCTCTATTCCTTTCTTCTTCTCCTCTTTTTCTTCTTCTTTTTTTCTTCGATCTTCTCCTCTAGATATTCCTTTCTTCTTCTCCTCTTTTTATTTCTTCTTCGTTTTCTTATGTTTTATCGGGTCTGTCGTCGTCGATATACCCCTCCCGACACCGACGGCGACCCTGACCCTCGACGACCCTCGTTCCCGATAAAAAAAAGAGGAAGAAGAAGAAAAAAAAAGGAGAAGAAAGATTCGCCGAGCGGTAGAGGAAACCCTAAATAGCAAGTATCGTGGGTGTGAGATACATGTGGCCGTCGGTGTCGGACACTACATCCATGTCCCACAACTAACGTGGGCGTCGAAGCCCGCGTCACTTGTGGGATGTGGATGTAGTGTCCGACACCGACGGCCACATGTATCTCACACCGATGATACTTGCTATTTAGGGTTTCCTCTACCACTCGGCGACCCTCGACGACCCTCGTTCCCGATAAAAAGAAAGAGGAAGAAGAAGAAAGAAAAGAGGAGAAGAAAGAACTCCTCTATTCTTTCTTCTCCTCTCTTTTTTTCTTCTTCCTCTTCTTTTTTTATTCTTGAAGCATTGTCGAGGCCACCCCAAACCCTAGAGAAGCAGCGTCGAGGCCACTAATTAATATTAGTTCTACGTTTGCCACTAATATATCCATCTTTCATGTTTGAATAATAATTGCCATGTTGTAAATATTTGTAGAAACTATGGACACCGCCCGAGACGAAGTACAAGAAGAGTTGTTGGGGGACATAATCGCACGAGGAAGTGATGACGTCTGCTCGTTGTTTCTCAACGACACTGATGGTCTGGAAGCAGCTGACTATGATTATGATGGCTCCGGTGACCTAATGCTAGTGCAAGAAGGAGACCGTGAGGACGGCTCCGGTGACCCAATGCCGGTGCAAGAAGGAGACCGTGATGATGTCTCCGGTGACCGAACCGAGTCCGGCCAGGTATATATATTAGTTAAGCTTGTGCTGACTAGCTAATTGATGCATTCATTGTTTTGGTATGTACACATATTAATTAAGTCTTTGTTCCTTTTTCTAGCCCTCCGGATCGAGCACAACTTCGGTAAAGAGACGAGGCCCAAAGAGAAAGTTGAGCTCGGATGAAAGGTTTGAGATCATAGCAATCGCGCCCGACGGCCAACCGATTGAACCCCTCCGGAAAAAGAGCGCATTTGTTGCTTAGTGTGGGGTTCTGGTTAGGGACAAGATCCCGATCAGCATCCAGCAATGGTTAAAGCCGGCTACAGAAGACCCTGAGGTGTCTTATGTCAATGATATGTAGAAAAATGATCTTTGGACTGAGCTGAAGTCAAATTTCACCCTATCGGCAGAGGATGATCTGGAGAAGCCAGTTAAAGAGCAATTAATCAAATCTTTTGCTCTTAAGAGGATGCCAGAACTATTCAGGAGGTGGAAAAAAGAGCTGAATAAGTTTGTCAAGAACAAAGAGACACCAGAATTTAAGGGCAGATATGAGAAGATGAGAGATCACTGGCCCGCATTTGTGGCCCACAAGACATCGGAAAAGAGTAAGAAGATGTCGGCGACAAGCAAGCAAAATGCTGCGAAGAAGAAGCATCACCATCGCACGGGGTCAGGTGGCTACCTCGTAGCCCGACCTAAGTGGGCCAAGACTGAGAATGATCTGGTTGATAATGTTGGAAATATGCCCTAGAGGCAATAATAAATTGATTATTATTATATTTCCTTGTTCATGATAATCGTTTATTATCCATGCTAGAATTGTATTGATAGGAAACTCAGATACATGTGTGGATACATAGACAACACCATGTCCCTAGTAAGCCTCTAGTTGACTAGCTCGTTGATCAATAGATGGTTACGGTTTCCTGGCCATGGACATTGGATGTCATTGATAACGGGATCACATCATTAGGAGAATGATGTGATGGACAAGACCCAATCCTAAGCCTAGCACAAGATCATGTAGTTCGTATGCTAAAGCTTTTCTAATGTCAAGTATCATTTCCTTAGACCATGAGATTGTGCAACTCCCGGATACCGTAGGAGTACTTTGGGTGTGCCAAACGTCACAACGTAACTGGGTGGCTATAAAGGTACACTACAGGTATCTCCGAAAGTGTCTGTTGGGTTGGCACGAATCGAGACTGGGATTTGTCACTCCGTGTAAACGGAGAGGTATCTCTGGGCCCACTCGGTAGGACATCATCATAATGTGCACAATGTGATCAAGGAGTTGATCACGGGATGATGTGTTACGGAACGAGTAAAGAGACTTGCCGGTAACGAGATTGAACAAGGTATCGGGATACCGACGATCGAATCTCGGGCAAGTGTCGTACCGATAGACAAAGGGAATTGTATACGGGATTGATTAAGTCCTTGACATCGTGGTTCATCCGATGAGATCATCATGGAACATGTGGGAGCCAACATGGGTATCCAGATCCCGCTGTTGGTTATTGACCGGAGAGTCATCTCGGTCATATCTGCATGTCTCCCGAACCCGTAGGGTCTACACACTTAAGGTTCGATGACGCTAGGGTTATAGAGATATTAGTATGCGGTAACCTGAAAGTTGTTCAGAGTCCCGGATGAGATCCGGACGTCACGAGGAGTTCCGGAATGATCCGGAGGTAAAGAATTATATATAGGAAGTGCTATTTCGGGCATCGGGACAAGTTTCGGGGTCACAGGTATTGTACCGGGACCACCGGAAGGGTCCCGGGGGTCCACCGGGTGGGGCCACCTGCCCCGGGGGGCCACATGGGCTGTAGGGGGTGCGCCTTGGCCTATATGGGCCAAGGGCACCAGCCCCAAGAGGCCCATGCGCCAAGAGAAGAGGAAAAGGAAGAGTCCTAAAGGGGGAAGGCACCTCCGAGGTGCCTTGGGGAGGAGGGACTCCTCCCTGGCCGCACCCTTCCTTGGAGGAAGGGCCAAGGCTGCGCCCCCCCCCTCTCCCTTGGCCCTATATATAGTGGGGAGAAGGGAAGGCAGCAAAAAACCTAAGCCCTGGCGCCTCCCTCTCCCTCCCATGACACATCTCCCTCCTCCCGCAGCGCTTGGCGAAGCCCTGTTGGAATCCCGCTACTTCCACCACCACGCCGTCGTGCTGCTGGATCTCCATCAACCTCTCCTCCCCCCTTGCTGGATCAAGAAGGAGGATACGTCGCTGCTCCGTACGTGTGTTGAACGCGGAGGTGTCGTCCGTCCGGCGCTAGGATCATCGGTGATTTGGATCACGACGAGTACGACTCCATCAACCCCGTTCTCTTGAACGCTTCCACGCGCGATCTACAAGGGTATGTAGATCCACTCCTCCCTCGTTGCTAGATGACTCCATAGATAGATCTTGGTGACACGTAGGAAAATTTTGAATTTATGCTACGTTACCCAACAGTGGCATCATGAGCTAGGTCTATGCGTAGTTTCTATGCACGAGTAGAACACAAAGTAGTTGTGGGCGTTGATTTTGTTCAATATGCTTGCCGTTACTAGTCTTATCTTGATTCGGCGGCATCTTGGGATGAAGCGGCCCGGACCAACCTTACACGTACGCTTACGTGAGACCGGTTCCACCGACTGACATGCACTAGTTGCATAAGGTGGCTGGCGGGTGTCTGTCTCTCCCACTTTAGTCGGATCGGATTCGATGAAAAGGGTCCTTATGAAGGGTAAATAGCAATTGGCATATCATGTTGTGGTTTTTGCGTAGGTAAGAAACGTTCTTGCTAGAAACCCATAGCAGCCACGTAAAACATGCAAACAACAATTAGAGGACGTCTAACTTGTTTTTGCAGGGTATGCCTTGTGATGTGATATGGCCAAAAGGATGTGATGAATGATATATGTGATGTATGAGATTGATCATGTTCTTGTAATAGGAATCACGACTTGCATGTCGATGAGTATGACAACCGGCAGGAGCCATAGGAGTTGTCTTAATTTATTTATGACCTGCGTGTCAACATAAACGTCATGTAATTACTTTACTTTATTGCTAACCGTTAGCTATAGTAGTAGAAGTAATAGTTGACAAGACAACTTCATGAAGACATGATGATAGAGATCATGATGATGGAGATCATGGTGTCATGCCGGTGACAAGATGATCATGGAGCCCCAAGATGGAGATCAAAGGAGCTATATCATATTGGCCATATCATGTCACTATTATTTGATTGCATGTGATGTTTATCATGTTTATACATCTTGTTTACTTAGAACGACGGTAGTAAATAAGATGATCCCTCACTAAAATTTCAAGAAGGTGTTCCCCCTAACTGTGCACCATTGCGAAAGTTCGTCGTTTCGAAGCACCACGTGATGATCGGGTGTGATAGATTCTTACGTTCACATACAACGGGTGTAAGACAGATTTACACATGCAAAACACTTAGGTTGACTTGACGAGCCTAGCATGTGTACAGACATGGCCTCGGAACACAGAAGACCGGAAGGTCGAGCATGAGTCGTATAGAAGATACGATCAACATGAAGATGTTCACCGATGTTGACTAGTCCGTCTCACGTGATGATCGGACACGGCCTAGTTGACTCGGATCATGTAATCACTTAGATGACTAGAGGGATGTCTATCTGGGTGGGAGTTCATAAGATGAACTTAATTATCCTGAACATAGTCAAAAGGTCTTCGCAAATTATGTCGTAGCTCGCGCTTCAGTTCTACTGTTTAGATATGTTCCTAGAGAAAATTTAGTTGAAAGTTGATAGTAGTAATTATGCGGACTAGGTCCGTAAACTGAGGTTTGTCCTCATTGCTTCATAGAAGGCTTATGTCCTTAATGCACTTCTCAGTGTGCTGAACCTCGAACGTTGTCTGTGGATGTTGCGAACATCTGACATACACATTTTGATAACTACGTGATAGTTCAGTTAAACGGTTTAGAATTGAGGCACCGAAGATGTTTTGAAACGTCGCGAAACATATGAGATGTTTCGAGGGCTGAGATTGGGATTTTAGGCTCGTGCCCACGTCAAGAGGTATAAGACCTCCGACGATTTTCTTAGCCTGCAAACTAAGGGAGAAAAGCTCAATTGTTGAGCTTGTGCTCAAATTGTCTGAGTACAACAATCATTTGAATCAAGTGGGAGTTGATCTTCCAAATGATATAGTGATGTTTCTCCGAAGTCATTACCACCAAGCTGCTAGAGCTTCGTGATGAACTATAATATATCAGGGACATATATGATGATCCTTGAGATATTCGCGATGTTTGACACCACAAAAGTAGAAATCAAGGAGCATCAATTGTTGATGGTTGGTGAAACCACTAGTTTCAAGAAGGGCAAGGGCAAGAAGGGATACTTCATGAAACGGCAATTCAGCTGCTGCTCTAGTGAAGAAACCCAAGGTTGAACCCAAACCCGAGACTAAGTGCTTCTGTAATAAGGGGAACAACCACTGGAGCAGAATTACCCTAGATACTTGGTAGATGAGAAGGCTGGCAAGGTCGATAGAAGTATATTGGATATACATTGTGTTGATGTGTACTTTACTAGTACTCCTAGTAGCACCAGGGTATTAGATACCGGTTCGGTTGCTAAGTGTTAGTAACTCGAAATAAAAGCTATGGAATAAACGGAGACTAGCTAAAGGTGAGCTGACGATATGTGTTGGAAGTGTTTCCAATGTTGATATGATCAAGCATCGCACGCTCCCTCTACCATCGAGATTGGTGTTTGCGTTGAGCATAGACATGATTGGATTATGTCTATCGCAATACGGTTATTCACTTAAGGAGAATAATGGTTACTCTGTTTATTTGAATAATACATTCAATGGTCTTGCACCTAAAATGAATGTTTCATTGAATCTCGATCGTAGTGATACACATGTTCATGCCAAAAGATAGTAATGATAGTACCACCTACTTGTGGCACTGCCACGTAAGTCATATCGGTATAAAACGCATGAAGAAGCTCCATGTTGATGGATCTTTGGGCTCACTCGTTTTTGAAAAGTTTGAGACATGCGAGCCATGTCTATTGGTGTATATGCATGAAGAAACTCCATGCAAATGGACCGTTTGGACTCACTTGATTTTGAATCACTTGAGACATGCAAATCATACCACATGGGCAAGATGACTGAAAGCCTCGTTTTCAGTAAAATGGAACTAGAAAGCAACTTGTTGGAAGTAATACATTTTGATGTGTGCAGTCCAATGAGTGCTGAGGCGTGTAGTGGATATCGTTATGTTCTTACTTCACAGGTGATTTGAGTAGATGTTGAGTACATTTACTTGATGAATCACGAGTCTGAATTATTGAAAGGTTCAAGCAATTTCAGGGTGAAGTTGAAAGATCGTCGTGACAAGAGGATAAAATATCTATGATATGATCATAGAGATGAATATCTGAATTACGAGTTTGGCACAGAATTAAGACATTGTGGAAATTGTTTCACAACTAATACAGCCTGGAACACCATAGTGTGATGGTGTGTCCGAACATCATAACTGCACCCTATTGGATATGATGCATACCATGATGTCTCTTATCGAATTACCACGATAGTTTATGGGTTAGGCATTAGAGACAACCACATTCACTTTAAATAGGGCACCACGTAATTCCGATGAGATGACACCGTATGAACTATGGTTTAGAGAAACCTAAGTTGTCGTTTCTTAAAAGTTTGGGGCTGCGACGCTTATGTGAAAAGGTTTCAGGCTGATAAGCTCGAACCCAAAGCGGATAAATGCATCTTCATAGGACACCCAAAATAGTTGGGTATACCTCCTATTTCAGATCTAGAAGCAAAAGTGATTGTTTCTAGAATCGGGTCCTTTCTCGAGGAAAAGTTTCTCTCGAAAGAATTGAGTGGGAGGATGGTGGAGACTTGATGAGGTTATTGAACCGTCTCTTCAACTAGTGTGTGGCAGGGCACAGGAAGTTGTTCCTGTGGCACCTACACCAATTGAAGTGGAAGCTTATGATAGTGATCATGAAACTTCAGATCAAGTCACTACCAAACCTCATGGGATGACAAGGATGCGTACTACTTCAGAGTGGTACGTAATCCTGTCTTGGAAGTCATGTTGCTAGACAACAATGAACCTACGAGCTATGGAGAAGCGATGGTGGACCCGGATTCCGATAAATGGCTCGAGGCCATAAAATCCGAGAGAGGATCCATGTATGGAAACAAAGTGTTGACTTTGACAGAACAGCTCGATGGTCGTGAGGCTATTGAGTACAGATGGATTTTAAAAGGAAGACGGACAATGATGGTAAATGTCACCATTAAAAAGCTCGACTTGTCGTTAAGATGTTTTCCAACAAGTTCAAGGAGTTGACTGCGATGAGACTTTCTCACTCGTAGCGATGCTAAGAGTCTGTTGGAATTATATTAGCGATTACTGCATTATTTATGAAATCTTGCAGATAGGATGTCAAAACATTGTTTTCTCGACGATTTTCTTGAGGAAAGGTTGTATGTGATACAACCGGAAGGTTTTGTCAATCCTGAAAGATGCTAATAAGTATGCAAAGCTCCAGCAATCCTTCTAAGGACTGGAGTAAGCATCTCGGAGTTGGAATGTATGCTTTGATGAGATGATCAAAGATTTTGGGTGTATACAAAGTTTATGAGAAACTTGTATTTCCAAAGAAGTGAGTGGGAGCACTATAGAATTTCTGATGAATATATGTTGTTGACATATTGTTGATCAGAAATGACGTAGAATTTCTGGAAAGCATATAGGGTTATTTGGAAAGTATTTTTCAATGGAAAGCCTGGATTGAGCTACTTGAACATTGAGCATCAAGATCTATAAGGATAGATCAAAATTCTTAATGGTACTTTCAAATGAGCACATACCTTGACATGATCTTGAAGGTGTTCAAGATGGACCAGTCAAAGAAGGAGTTCTTGCCTGAGTCGTAAGGTATGAAGTTAAGACTTAAAGCTCGACCACGGCAGAAGAAAGAGGAAGGACGAAGGTCGTCCCCTATGCTTTTGTCATAGGCTCTATACGGTATGCCATGCTGAGTACCGCACCTGATGTGTGCCTTGCCACATATCTGGCAAGAGGGTACAAAGGTAATCTAGGAGTAGATCACCAGATAGCGGTCTAAATTATCCTTAGAGGACTAAGGAATTTTCTCGATTATGGAGGTGGTAAAAGAGTTCGACGTAAAGAGTTACGTCGATGCAAGATTAACACCTATCCGGATAGCTCTGAGTAGAGATACCGGATACGTATAATGGAGCAACAATTTAGAATAGCTCCAAGTAGAACAGTTATTTGAAATGGCTCCAAATATAGCGTAGTAGCTGCATCTACAAGATGACATAGAGATTTGCGAAGTACATACGGATCTGAAAGATTCAGACCCGTTGACTATAACATCTCTCACAAGCATAACATGTTCAAAACCCAGAACTCATCGAGTGTTAATCACATGGTAATGTGAACTAGATTATTGACTCTAGTAAACTCTTTGGGTGTTAGTCACATGGGGATGTGACCTTGAGTGTTAATCACATATCGATGTGAACTGGATTATTGACTCTAGTGCAAGTGGGAGACTGTTGGAAATATGCCCTAGAGGCAATAATAAATTGATTATTATTATATTTCCTTGTTCATGATAATCGTTTATTATCCATGCTAGAATTGTATTGATAGGAAACTCAGATACATGTGTGGATACATAGACAACACCATGTCCCTAGTAAGCCTCTAGTTGACTAGCTCGTTGATCAATAGATGGTTACAGTTTCCTGGCCATGGACATTGGATGTCATTGATAACGGGATCACATCATTAGGAGAATGATGTGATGGACAAGACCCAATCCTAAGCCTAGCACAAGATCATGTAGTTCGTATGCTAAAGCTTTTCTAATGTCAAGTATCATTTCCTTAGACCATGAGATTGTGCAACTCCTGGATACCGTATGAGTACTTTGGGTGTGCCAAACGTCACAACGTAACTGGGTGGCTATAAAGGTACACTACAGGTATCTCCGAAAGTGTCTGTTGGGTTGGCACGAATCGAGACTGGGATTTGTCACTCCGTGTAAACGGAGAGGTATCTCTGGGCCCACTCGGTAGGAGATCATCATAATGTGCACAATGTGATCAAGGAGTTGATCACGGGATGATGTGTTACGGAACGAGTAAAGAGACTTTCCGGTAACGAGATTGAACAAGGTATCGGGATACCGACGATCGAATCTCGGGCAAGTGTCGTACCGATAGACAAAGGGAATTGTATACGGGATTGATTAAGTCCTTGACATCGTGGTTCATCCGATGAGATCATCATGGAACATGTGGGAGCCAACATGGGTATCCAGATCCCGCTGTTGGTTATTGACCGGAGAGTCATCTCGGTCATGTCTGCATGTCTCCCGAACCCGTAGGGTCTACACACTTAAGGTTCGATGACGCTAGGGTTATAGAGATATTAGTATGCGGTAACCCGAAAGTTGTTCGGAGTCCCGGATGAGATCCGGACGTCACGAGGAGTTCCAGAATGGTCCGGAGGTAAAGAATTATATATAGGAAGTGCTATTTCGGGCATCGGGACAAGTTTCGGGGTCACAGGTATTGTACCGGGACCACCGGAAGGGTCCCGGGGGTCCACCGGGTGGGGCCACCTGCCCCGGGGGGGCACATGGGCTGTAGGGGGTGCGCCTTGGCCTATATGGGCCAAGGGCACCAGCCCCAAGAGGCCCATGCGCCAAGAGAAGAGGAAAAGGAAGAGTCCTAAAGGGGGAAGGCACCTCCGAGGTGCCTTGGGGAGGAGGGACTCCTCCCTGGCCGCACCCTTCCTTGGAGGAAGGGCCAAGGCTGCGCCCCCCCCTCTCCCTTGGCCCTATATATAGTGGGGAGAAGGGAAGGCAGCAAAAAACCTGAGCCCTGGCGCCTCCCTCTCCCTCCCATGACACATCTCCCTCGTCCCGCAGCGCTTGGCGAAGCCCTGTTGGAATCCCGCTACTTCCACCACCACGCCGTCGTGCTGCTGGATCTCCATCAACCTCTCCCCCCCTTGCTGGATCAAGAAGGAGGAGACGTCGCTGCTCCGTACGTGTGTTGAACGCGGAGGTGCCGTCCGTTCGGCGCTAGGATCATCGGTGATTTGGATCACGACGAGTACAACTCCATCAACCCCGTTCTCTTGAACGCTTCCGTGCGCGATCTACAAGGGTATGTAGATCCACTCCTCCCTCTTTGCTAGATGACTCCATAGATAGATCTTGGTGACACGTAGGAAAATTTTGAATTTATGCTACGTTACCCAACAGATAAAGGGATCAAACCAGAGACAATTAACTGGCCAGACCGTTGCCGGACTTGGTTCTTCGGGGCTGGCGGAAACTTGGACCCTGTATCAGGGAAGTGCATTTGGACGGACGAGCAAATGGAAATACCAGTCAAGAGGCTTAAGCACTATATCGAAGCAGCGCAGCAAGGGACGTTCGTTCCAGACAGAGAGAACGACGAGCTCACAATGGCCCTCGGGAATCCTGAGCACCCTGGACGGACACGAGGCACGCCAGGCTCCAATCCGTGGAAGGCAGGGTTTCCGGACGCAGGCGGTTACAAATGCCACGAGAGGTGGAAGAAAGTGGAGCAGACCCAACTGCAGGCGCTGCACGCTAGGGTATAAGCGATAGAGGAACGAGAAGCAAATAGCAGCAAACGAACTGCCGAAGCTTCCCCCGAAGCTACCCCGCCATCTCAGCGGAGAAGCAGCGTGGCTTCCACCGAGCTGCTTCAGCCGGAGCATGTCTTGACGGCTCCTGCCAGCTATCCCGTGGATGCTATCACGGAGTCTCAAAATTGCCACCTTATGACGCAATGAATTAATATGAAGGTCAAGGCGGCTATTGGCTCTATTTTTCCTACTGAACCCGGCGCAACTTTTCACTGCCAGCCGATTCTAGAAGGATATGCTAGGGTGATGGTGGATGAAATAACGGAGAGATTTGAGGACCTCCAGCTTGACCACCCTACCGGTGAAGGGGAGACTCGGCTGGGTTCTGCTCTGAAGACTCCATGCCTATGTCGGAAGGAGCTCATCAACCTTCCGAACTGGACGCCTCCGCCTCCTCCTCCTCCTCCGGCGAGTCAGGGCACTCCGCCTCCTCCTCCGGCGAGTGACGATCAGGGCACTCGGCCGGCTCCTTCTCCGGCGCGTGGCGGCACTCCGCCTCCTTCTCCACCTGCGCCGGCGCGCCCGAGCAGCCAGCCTCCTCCTTCTCCGCCTCTTCAGCAAGGGCAGAAGAGACCCGCCGCCGCTCCGGTTGCTCCGGCGCGTCGTAGTTCTTCTCCTCCGCCTCGTAAGCAAGTAAAGAAGACAACCACTCTGTCTGCTCTGCCGGCGTCTAGCAGTACAGCCAGAGGCGGGAGGACATACAGATTCGGTCCTTCTCTGAAGACTCCAGAGAAGTTACCATACGAGAGGACCTCGGAGGAGAACGCCGAGATCGCGCGAGAAGAAGTGAGGAACTTCTTTGAAGGGGTGAAAGCAAAGAAACATCCACCTCCGGAGGAGAAGGTAGATCCGGTGAGAGCGAAGCGCACTCTGGCTGCCCCGACAAAACCACCCAAGTCTCCGCCGAAAGGCAACTATGATCGCATTATTGGAAAGGAATTTGCCGAAGCGGAGCGGTCGGGAAGTACTGTCAGTGATCAAAGGGTGAAAGAACGACGAGCTGGGAAACAAATTGCCCAGCTCGGCGAACAAGCAAAACAATCGTGCCCCCCGCTCAAGGTGCCTAGCGACATCGTCGCTAATGATCCAAGGATGGTGCCCGGTTATAGCAATCTTGGAGATTACCCGCCCGACGATGTACATTATGATTTCATGGAGGTGCAGATACAAAGATACGAGTACGGGAAGCCTCTCGTCAAAGATGAAAGATCTCTATCAACGATGATGCGAAGATTGCATGATTGGTACTTGAAAATCTGCAGAGAGTCTGGGGGGAGGAATACTTTGTATGTGAGAGTTAAAAAGGAGCATGACCTCGTTGGAATTGAACTGTTGCCTGTTCCATTTGAGGAGTTCTTTCAGTTTTTCAATCAATTGGCCCTCGATAAAGCAACGGTCACCTGCTACTGTCTGTAAGTAATACTACTTCTGTCATTAAGTCTCTCTATATAGCTCAGCTCTTTCATTGCATGTATTTATAATTATCCTCACTATATTATGTAGATTGAAGATTGTCGAATTGAAGAAAAGACAAATCGGTGATATTGGGTTCATTAACACAAATCTCATAGATGCAACTCAGGTTAAATTTCATGCCGCAGATACCGAGGCCAACTTGCTACGATCGTTGGTAATAAATGAAAACAAAGATATAATACTCTTTCCTTACAACTTCAAGTGAGTGTTACTGTCTTGTGCATATTCGTTTTCCCTTATATATTAGTCAAGGTTATAGTAATGTAATTGATGAGTTATGCATGCGTGTGCAGTTTCCACTATATTCTCCTAGAGATTAAGCTTGAGCAGGGACTAGTAACCGTTTTAGACTCAAGACGAAAAGATCCCCAGGACTATGCGGACATGACTCAAATGCTCGAAAAGTAAGTTAAATAGATCATTATCCACCATATCAACAACTTTGTTCATTTCCTGATATATCAAGTAATTGTTTTTTTTGTCTGGCAGGGTTTGAAAAAAATTCACCAACAAAGCTCTGGGACTCCCGAAGAAGCTGCAATTTAGACACCCGAAAGTAAGTACTATAGTAGCATGTTCCGCGCATCTCCTAGTGATTCAAGCGCTAGTTTCATCAATACCATTTGGCATTCTTGCTTATCAGTTTGATTGACCTCTATTTTTTATAAAGTGGTTGTGGCAGGAACAAGGAAATGATATCTGTGGATACTACGTTTGCGAGTCCATCCGCCACACGACCTGTGAGCGGGGCTACTCTGACGAACAATATGAAGTGCGTAAATAACAACATTCACAATTTTATTTTATTACCATCATTTGTGTTGAGTTTCATTCATTCATATATATATATATATATATATATGTGTGTGTGTGTGTGTGTGTGTGTGTGTGTGTATTGACCCCCTTCTTCAAATTAGATGTTTCGGAAGCGGGATGAACTTCTAGCACCAGCTCGCATGCGAGCAATTCAAGAGGAATTAGCGGCATTCTTTCTTGACCACGTGATCGCTGAAGACGGAGAATACTATATGGACCATGCGTCCGTATGTTAGGAGATTATATTTGTAAGAGATAATTATTGTATATATGTAGCCGGTAGTGTCGGATAGATATACAAGAACTTGTTGTTTGACCAATCTCTCGGAGAAGGAGAGGTGGTCGATATCACTTCTCTTTGTATGCATATATGTTCATGACGATTTTCTGTTTCCTTCGTTTGCTTACTAGCTAGCTAGCGTGTCTAATCCTCTCTATACGTATGTATAGTAGTATGTATAGTACGTAGCGTCGACCAAGCACGGACATAAGAGAGGACACTTCTCTCTATTAATTATAGCTAGCTAACACAATATGTGAAACACCTAAATTAACCCCCACCCCTTTCAAAAAAAAAAACAAAACCCCAGCCGCAGAAATGCTGACGCGTGGATGCCTATTTGTCCTGGTTGATGCCACCAACCGGGACCAAAGGCCCTCCTGCCTGGGCTCCGCGCACAAGCCACGTGGAGGCCCATCTGTCCCGGTTCTGGATTGAACCGGGACTAAAGGGACAGGGCATTAGTACCGACCCTTTAGTCCCGGTTCAGGAATCGGGATAAAAGGCCCTTACGAACCAGGACAATAGGCCTTTTTTCTACTAGGGCCTCTAGCTTAGGTGATGGGGCATCTGATGGGCCACCAGATGCAAAAACGCCAACATAGAGCTTCCCCTGATTGATGGTCTTCAACGACAACACAAGACTTGACGGGGGAGAACGGTGTGCGAGACACGAGCATGACAGCTCTGGCGACGAGCGACCACCATGAGAAGGATGCACATAGTGGTTCGCTAGATTGGAAGGGGACGGGAAAGACATGATCCCGAGGAAGAATCATAAGGTGAATTATAAATCGAATCCTAAAAGTGGGGCCCACATGTTGGCCGAAAAGACTCTCGCAAGTGATTGTACTCCGAGGGACCACAGCCCTGATTTTTAACTACGGGCCCAGTATTAATCTATCTCCCCTGATTTAATTGTGGGGCCTCTTATTTAATCTCCCGCATGCATCTTTCCTAATCGGGAAAATCAAATGCCCATGGGTGCGCACATTTTAGCAGTCCCCCACACGTTAGACTACCCACAATGGAAGTAACATAGATAGTAACATCACACATATCTAGGTTAAATAGGTGATGTGGCATGCAATAAATGAAGAAAGAGATGAAAGTAGTAACATAGCTAGTTAGGCTGGTCATAGTGGGGAGTAACTTAGACTAGTGTCATGCATATGACACTAGACTAACTTACTACCTTCATAGTGCAAAGTAACATACTAGTAGTGTCATATGTGGCTTCATTTATTAGCTTGTAGACTCATCTTGTCTTGGGAAGCGCTATGTTACAGTAACATATTATGTTACTACTTCTCATTAACTACATGCCACATAAGCAAAAATTCCTCGAAGTGCGCTATGTTACTATCTAAATTACTCCCACTATGACTAGCCTTACTACTAGTATGAGTAACATCATACATATCAAGGCAAAATGTGTCTATAGCCTAATAAATGAAGGGCTTCATGTTACCACACATATGTTACTCCCCACCATAGAGGTAGTAACATAGACTAATAATATGAGCATGTTACTAGTCCATGTTACTAACCATTATGGCTAGTCTTAGACATTTCAGCAAATGTGAACCCTTATTTCCCCCCCAAATTTATACCTTGAAATGGTCCAATTATATATGGTTCACCAAAATGTCTATTTATATAGTAACCATACGAATGGGCAACATCTACATGACTGGTTCAGAAAATAGAAACACGCCCCCTCGCTAGGTAGGTGAGTAGCTAACATAGCAGACCAAGTCAAAGAAATATTACGCTTAATATATTATATTTATTATTTCGGCCAGGACAAACGGATGTGCTATCTCACCCTCTTTTTTTGTAGGATATGTTAAATTATTTACACTTTTTCGGCGTGAGTAGATTAGCGATGGCGGTTGGCTGGAAACTTGAAATTGGTAGCCATGTAGATGGCGCATGGGAAAGCGGCGCGCACACAAACTATGGCGGGAAAGGATATATACGCGCTAGCTCATCTTTGCTTGCTCGTCTGCATCTTCTCTTGATCCGCATGTGATTGCTAAACTTAAACAATAGTTCCCTTCACGGCAATTTAATTGGAAGAAATGTGTGCAATTCTCTGAAGATATACTTATATTATTTAAAGCAATCCGTGTATTTGCCATGATGGCCGACATCGTCGACAATCATTTTCCCTAATATACATAGTTGCATGCAGTACTAGGTTAGGATTATTAAATTGTATATGTTGTGCGTATGCTTTTGCCGGGTTAAACTTTAAGGTGATCACTGAACAGCGGTACATGTAACCCATGCATCAGGA
Organism: Triticum urartu; assembly: GCF_056163025.1. Classification (NCBI taxonomy): domain Eukaryota; kingdom Viridiplantae; phylum Streptophyta; class Magnoliopsida; order Poales; family Poaceae; genus Triticum; species Triticum urartu. The sequence goes on along the minus strand of NC_141873.1, from coordinate 503,280,321 downwards.
TCCTTTGTGTAGAAATACTGAAGGTCTGAAGCATGCATATTTTGCAGAGTCGTTTTAGGGGCATGATGAATTTTTTAAAGTTGCGTGGTAATGGTGTCTTGTAACTACTGCCATGTTCTATCATACTCCCTCCGTCCTTCAAAGAGTGTACTTTCAACTTTCTTGAAAAGTCAAACTTTTTTTATGTTTGACTGTATTTATACAATAATACACCAATATTTATGCCATAAAATTAGTAGCATTCGATTCATGATATAATATATTTTCATCATATACCTATTTGGTTTCACAAACATTGATATGTTTTTACACAAACTCGGTCAAAGTTTCAAATAGTTTGACTCTCTAATAAAGTTGAAAGTACACTCTTTTAAGGAGAGAAGGAGTATATGATAAACTAGTACTCTATATAGCAGTCATTATGTTAAAGCCACTATATCCGGTCAGGAATCCTTTTAGGTAGCTTGTACTTACGATCTTCTACTTATTTAATTGTCTGCCCCTAATCCAAAGACTTATCTTTTGTCCTAAGAGCTGAATCCCTCAATAGTGGCACTCTTTTTTTCTGTGAGAAATAATAGCGGCACTCAAGCGGTGGCACAACGTGATGGAAATCATAGAGCGGGCCGAGTATGGGCCGACAGCTTGCACAACGGCCCATATGTGGCTTTGGAGCCAAATTCGGACCAATTCTAAGAAAAATATAAACACAAGGACGGGTCGTGGCCCGGTTTGGTCTCGAGTCCCCACTACCCTCAATTCCTGTTGTCAAGGACGATGAATGGCATTACTGCTTTTATCCTGCAAGTCCTTGGTTTTGTCGGCCCTTTTTAGTTGTGTGCATCCTCCATGTCTCGATGAGGTCGTAATATTATGTTGTCCCACAGGTTGGATGTATATGGTATCATCTTAACTAGACCATAATGGCACGTGTTGCCGTGCCCGTTCATTTGTGTGCTAGAATGATAGGAATTTTTGCCAATATATGGTAGTAAGGCATGACTTCTGACCATTTTCATTTTGAAATAATGATATAGATAATTCCAAAAGATGCATGATGACACTTGTAGTAAAATATGAACAATAGTTTATATAGTGAAGACGTATGCATTCAATGGTGTGTGTGATAGCTGGTTGTACCAGGTGATCAGCAGAGCATGCTCATCATTGTTTAGTACAGGCTTAGTGAAACTAAAGCATAAAAATAAATAAAATTGACAACAAAATTAGTATAGGTCCAAATAAAGGCCGTCTATACCAGAAGATGTCGGCATCATATAAGAGAGATAGAGAGAGAGTGATTAGGCCCCATACTCTGATTGAAAAACCAGCGTGCATTGAAGCCCGTGTTCTTCATGATGTCCAGAACTCCAGATCTCCTATACCTCAAAAGACCTCTGTCAAGCATAAGGGCACACCAAGAAACACGGTAAAGCACAACAATCAAATTGCTTATTCAGTATACACATAAGGTGTCCCAACATATATTTTTCATCTCTTCCTTTCAAGGATCAAAGATAATAGATATGCAAAAGTTGATAGCCATTAGCAGACCAATCAATGGTAAGTATTATTGTTATTGTTTTCATATATGTGGGGTGAACCTCCACATCATAAACTGCAAAAATAACTATTGAGAAGATGCAGTAATAATCAAAGAAGATATGTCAGGAACGTATAGGAAATATCCGAAAGCCCCCGCGTCGCTCCTAGGGGCGGCACGGGCGGAACCCCCAGCGCCGGCACCTCCGCTCCCCCATCCCCTCCATCCCCCTCGCCGTCGCCGGCGCACGTCTGCGGGCAAAGCCCCCTGGCGGCCGGCGGCGGCGGGATCCGCTCTCCCAGCGCAGGTGGTGGTGGGGGCTCCGGTGCTGCAGGTCCGCGGCTGCTTCGGCGGCCCTGGCGTAGATCCGGCCCCTGGCGGCGCTCCGGTGGCTCCTGGCTGCGCGGATCCGGCGAATGGACGTGCAGGCGGGTGGCTCAGCTGCTCGGCGGCGGCCCATCTGGCGGTGCGGCGACTGTGGCTGGACAGGCGGGTTGGCCGTCTGTCCTGCTCGGTGGGATGGGGCGGGGTGACGGCCCCCCCTCCCTGGCTTGGTGCCCCGGTTCTGGCCGGCCATGCTGGCCCGGTGTGGGTGGCGGCATGGTGGGTGGTGGGGGGAGGCTCAACCCCCCTTGGCTGTGCGGTGGGCGACCACGGCGGCTTCTTCGCAGCGCCTCTGGTGGCGTCGGCGGACTCCGAAGGCTTCGGCTAGGCGTTTCTCTGGCGTGTGGGGGTGTGGTGGCAGCCCACCTCCCTGCTCAAGTGAAGCTTGGTGGTCTCCGTGGCAGTGCGGTGGTGGGCGCCAGATCTGGCTGGTTTGGCCGGCTCTGGCTCGCCGGCAGTTGCTGGCGGTGAGGATGGCGGCTCCTGCGTGATGGTGGTGCTGTCGTCGCGTAGGAGGTGTGTGGGACAGCAGGCTTGCAGTCCGGTGGTGCTCCATCGCCGGTTGCATGGGGGTGCTTGGTGAGGGGGCTCCGAGCGAAAGCCTAGACGATGCGGCGTCCGGGGACGTCGTTCTTCCTCCTTGGGGGGTCGTCCTGGAGCCTCTCCTTTCCTAGCACCTTCGGACCTTGGCCATCGGGCGAAAGCCTAAGACTCTGGTGTGAGTCGGGCGACGGCGTCGTTCTCCAACGTCGCAACCCCCTTGGGGGCGCCGCCTTGAAGGTCATCGATCCCCTTCGCGCTTTCCTGGAGCTGGACATGCACGACATCGCGGTCGGTAGGTGCCCGGCTGGCGATGTGGGTGGGTGACGCGGATTCTTGTGTGGCAACGATGGCGGCTATGGGCGGAGTTGGTTTGCAGCTGAGTTTTGGTAGTCGGTCTCATCCGGCGTGTTCGAGGGGTTGCCGTGATTCACTTTGTCTTCTTGGAGTCGGAGCTGCTGAGGAGGGGCCCTTGCGGCAACGATGACGCGAGGCGGGTGGTCGGTTCTGGCGCTGGCTCGGCGCAGGCTCAGCGCTTATTTCCTGCAATGCTCGTTGACAGAGTCGGAGCTGCCTGGTAGTCGGCGTGTGCGGTTGACTGTTTGGCATCGGCCGGTGCAGGCCTCGGCGTTTGCTTGTGGCGAGGGCTACTTCGGTGGTCGTCGATGGTGGAGTCGGAGTCGCCCTTGTGGAGGTGTGATGACGATGGCACCGGGTTGCAACCTTGAGGGTGTTCTCTCCTTTGGCGACGTGTGTGCGTCCTTGTATTGGTTGCCAGATCGCCATGTGTGTCTTATGTGGATGTGTTGTAACGGTTTTCGCCCGGATTTCCGTTAATTAACCGGGCAATTCTCTTCTTCTTTATTAATGAGATGAGGCAAAGCTTTTGCCTCCGTTTCAAAAAAAAAAATATGTCAATACAGAAATCAACCTTAGTGCCTTTGGATGTATTCTCTTGTAGGCCTCTTCTCGGGAACGGAAATCTAGAAGAAATTAGTACATGATCATGCCAAAAACAAGTGATGGGAAGGAGGTGGGAGGGGCAGCTGAAAAGGGACTCACCAGCATCAACCACATGCATGTATGGGTTTGGATAAGTAAAGAAGATAGGAGATCCATGAGAAGGAGGTGGAACGGTGGAAGTGGAAGTCGAGCGGAAGGTGTCGGTATCTGCCTCCTCCAATCCATGCCCCGTCGCCGCTAGCTGAAAGGACCTTCCTCAGGTCCAAACTTGCGCGACATCTCATCCATGCGCAGCCGCCGCTGAAAGGAGCTTTTCGAGATCCTTCTTACGCGGCAGTTTTTGCTTCAGTTTCAATTTGGAAGTGACGTGTGGTACATCTGTGAGAGTATGGAGAAGGATGTAGGAGGAGTATAGCCGGCCATGGACGTCGCCGGCGCAGCTGTCCGCCGCAGCTGCCATGGAGGAACGTTGCAAGATAGGAAATTAAAAACAGTAAAAAGGGGCCTACGGAGGAAGAATACACAGATAGTAGAGGGTACCGACGCGGAGATAGACCTGTGGTAGAGAGTCGCCGACGGGACGGATGGCCACGGCGGCGCATCACGGATGAAGGAATGGTGGCGCATCATGGACCGAGGAACAGTAAGCGAAGAGGTCGAGGGAACGGGATAGCGCTGTGGACACACTGGACCACCACCTGCCCCGTGCGAATGGGAAGTTGGACCTGGGCCTTTGATGGCCCGAATACGGAGAGGGGCGGGAGCTCGGTCTGCAGAGCCGCAGCCCGCGAGACGGTGCGTGGAGCGCCAGGACAACCTGGGGATGACTGAGGTGATCTACATAGTACGTTCAAGTGATCCGACGGCTGACAGGCTGAAAACACTGTGGAGGCTCGGTGGTAGATGCGTTATACTGTTTCTCAATATTAGTATATTTCCCCTTGCTTATTTTTCCTTTTTTGAAACTGGTCAAAACTTCAAATTGTATGAAACGGAATCACTCGTCAGTTCTAGTCATGCAACTACCTTTTAGAGTGGAAATTTGAGGTGATGCAGAAATGTAGCAAGCTTTTGACGAGTCAAACAGGATAGGTACTAACAGATGCATCGATCAACACAACTGAAACAAGGTCGGGAAATCATTTCTGTGGGGGATTTAGAACTATGATATAATTCTAACCTGAACATCATCTAGAACAACATGTTACAAAAGAATGTGATTGACCAGAACCAGTTAGGCAGATTCACAGATCAACAAGATGACTGATCTAATATATATCTACACATGACATACATACACTGTTGTAAGAATCCTTTTACTACCATGCCGCATGTTCGCTTCGGGGTCCTAGCTCCTACACCCCTCTGTCGATGGAAGGTACAACAACATCCATGACCCCACATATTGCAAGTTTAGTGACAAATTACTTTCTATGTCCATGCTATGGTTGATTTATTTGATGTCCTGACCTATGAGATCGAGTCCCACAAGCAAAAAGGAGATGCCTTGGAACAACAGGAAATAGAAGTGAATCCCTTGCTTTGATAGTAAGCTGCGAGCGGCGGCGGACAGGAGGAGTAGTGACATGGCAAGCTCCTTTTTATATATTCGGTTGTACTTCTTGGATTCCTTTTTGGCCTTCGATTGCTCCTTGATTGCTAGGTTGATGGCTGGCACTGAGCCATATTTTAGTTGCTCCAACCCCTTGGGCGCCAAGGAAATGAGATCACCCTCCAATGATCGACCGGACTTCTTGGTGACGACCCACTCATATGTACTTCCTAGCTGGAACAGTCCAGAGATCATGGCATTGAACTTGGTAACAGACATGGTGTTCTCGAAGAGCAGGTATGGGATGATAAACGGGAACGATTTCGGTGTAGGGACAATGTTTAGGAATGACATTAACACTGGGATGTAACAGACGACCCAATTGGGAAGCTCAGCTTCAGGCACAAACATTGTCATTGGGAGGATAATGCAGAAGAGTGTGAAGGAATAAAAAGGCAAGATGAGCTTGCGTAGCAAGAAGAAAAGGAATATTAGGTTGGCCTTCTTCCAGAAGACAATCTGCCATAACAAAATTAGCTACCATTAGAGCAGTACCTTGCTATCTTTGACAAATAATAATGTTATCCAAAGTTAACGGATAGCCGACATAATTGAAAACAAAAACCTTGAGTGAGCAGCATATACAATGACATGAATTCTAGTATGTATTCAAGAAAAGAACCTTAAGCAACACACAAATGCACCTGATATCATAAGTATGTAAACAAAAGTCTAGGAAAAGAAGAATCTACAAATGTCACAAGCAATAAAACATATTACGATGTTGGTAGCATTTCTAATCACAGTGTACAACTATCTCAAAAATTATGAACTGGATTTTAGAGCAGGAAAAGAGCACTTGCAATACCTTGCATCTAATGATATCTGGCAAGCATAGCCTAAACAATTGCATCGGCCCCGAATGCCACCGGTGTTGTTGCTTGCGGTAAGCCTCGTACGACTCTGGTAATTCGCATTGGCACTGCCCAGAGATGATACACAAATTAGCATAAGATATATCATAAGATATTTAATCTACCATAGTAATGATGTAATAATGCAATCCATGAGTAATTAGGCACAAGATGCACCTCAACATCATTCAGAAAGACAAACTTCCAGCCCTTTAGGTGTGCACGAACAGCAATGTCCATGTCTTCCACCGTTGTTCGTTCCATCCACCCTCCTGAGTCCTCCACAGCCTTGATCCTCCACACCCCAGCTGTGCCATTGAACCCAAAGAAGTTGATGAACACACCATTCACCTGTTGCTCCACCTCAAAGTGGAAGCATAGGTTAATGTTCTGCAACCGTGTCAATAGGTTCTCATCTTTGTTCACAAATGACCATCTGGCTTGGACAAGACCCAGATCCTCGTTGTCCTGCACCCACCCAATGAAAGAGTTCATAATCTAGAATCACTAAAATCTATACGTTCACATAATTCAATAGTTGAATTCCACCTTAAAATGCGGCACAGTGCGCTTCAAGAAATCGGGGTATGGCTGGAAGTCGGCATCAAAGATGGCGACATACTCGTAGTCCTTCACATAACTGCAACTCATCGCCGACTTGAGGTTACCTGCCTTGTAGCCCTCCCTAAGGACACGATGTCGGTACACAATGTGTGCACCACTGTGCCTCCACTTCTCCACCTCATCTTTGATCAATGCCTGCGTTGCCACGTCATCGGAGTCGTCCAGCACCTGCACAAGAAAGTTGGACCTCGGCCAATCTAAATTGCAGACTGCTGCAATCGACTGCCGATACACCTAAATAAAACAAGAGATAGCCATCATGATAATTTTTTTTGAATCTATTGAAACTGTGGGGGCAATTGTAGGTGGTGGCAGTGGTGCAAACCTCTTTCTCATTGCACATTGGTATTTGTACGAGCACCATGGGGTAATAGCCGGCATTGGGGTCCTCTGCATCAGACAGTGCTGGAGAGAGAGGCTTAGGCTTGATGCGTTTGACGAGAATGTAGAAGCAACCGAGGCTCTGGAAGAGGCGGTCGACACTCTGGACTAGGAAGAGCACCACACATGCGTCGGCGAGGAGCTGGAGCGGTGGGGCAACGTAGGCGGCACGAAAGCGTATCCACGACGCATTGAAAGAATTGATGAAGACAACGAGGTTCCCCTTGCCGTTGGAGTAGGCGGCGAGCTCGACAACAAGGAGAAAGATGGACATCATGAGGCAAGCCTTGATAAGCGTGTAGAACCGAGACCGCCTCGAAGTGGGAGCCCGTTCCGCCACATCCTCGCATTCCCCATCAGTGGCGTCAGAGTCCGTCCGGCCGGCCACAACACGGCGGCGTGCAGCGTCGCCCAGCGCAACCGCGGCGGATGTGAGCCACGCTAGGCAACCAGCGGCACGGTGGGCCTTGAGACGAAACACCCATGTGATCTGCTTCGTGTTCTTCACTCTTCGCCTTTGCCCGCCTACTCGGGCCAAGAAGTCCTCGCCGTTGTCACCGCCACCGTTAATCTCCGAAATAGACCAGTTGGGGTTCTCCATCTTGACAATGACCGGCATGTCGCGGTAGGCATTGCCGCCGGCAATGGCGGCCCTGCCGGCCCACAAGCTGTTCCATGGTGCCATCAAAAGGAAAACTCCTCACACACCACCAGCGAAGCTCACACCTTTAATATTCTTCCCAAAATAGCAATCCTGCTCTCTGTACTCACTGGTCACACACTATTCCTGGGGCTCCCCTTCTTTTGAGCAAGACAGCTTCAACTGAAGACGCAATGCCAATCGATCTTGCCCACCACCACCACTCCACTCGGTAGGACACAAATGGCATGCAGTGCCAAGAAGGGAGCTAGTTCATGCACTTACTTAGTACTAATGTTGCTTAAAAATAGTGATAGAGTAACATGCAATGTGGATTCTAGAAGCGGTGAAACGATCCGTTTACAGTTGAAGCACGCGTCCTCATTACCGACCAGTGATTTTAAGATAAAAAATTTGAAATCTCATATTAGAGCACTTGGTGGGGAGTCGTAGCTTTGTCGTCATGTACCCCTGGTGCGCCTTTAGCACAATCTATGGTCCTTCACGATGTATCTAGAGCACTCTTCTATATTTCCATGATAATAAAGCATAAAGCAATATATCACTTTGTGAATGTAGCTATTGTATTCAATTTACTTTAATTCCACTGCTTGTGTCCAACTATCCTCTATAAATAGCATCGGGTGTGGGGTTTCTTCACTACGACCAAGCAAGTCTTTCACTACCACACACACACACATAATGGCCAATGCATGATCATCTTCGAGGAGTGAGAAAGGAAAAGAGAAAGCACTTGAACTCGTAGGTCCTCTGAGTGGTTCATTCATGCCGCCAGATATGTGACTAGCAGAAGAGCTAGATTTTTCGGCTTCATTCGGTTTGGAGGATTTTCGTAGGAAAAACATAGGAATAAGGATTCCAGAGGAAAATTTCCTATGTATTCATTCGGTTTGTAGGAAATGCGTGCAGGAATTTCGTAGGAATACTACTCATTTCCCGTGTTTTTGGAGGAAACTACACATCCACTCAAAGCTCATTTTACGCGTAGGAACGAGGCAAGTCAATTCCTTAGGATGGCAAGTGCCATCCTATCATATTCCTATACTACTCCTAGTTCCTACGTTTTGATTTCCTCCAAACCGAATGAGCCCTTCATGTCCATTAATCTATCAACTATGATTGTGCTGTGAAGGCTTGCTACACTGCAGATGAAGACAAGATCAAATCCAGTAGTGGATATCTTGGATGATGTTAGTTTGTATGCGGCCACACCACGGGCCCCTTGTCAAATTTCACAAGTGCCTTCTTGACCAACTACACAGGTAAATACAAAACTAAAACTAAACTGGTTCTTCTTAAACAGAAAGGAGCCCGATGTGCCACGCAATGTTGGCTAGAAAACCAATGCCATTTCAAACTCTAATGGTATGGGAACATACGTGGAGAATCAACAGGCTAAGCGGTTCGAGGTGAAAAGGAAAAAGGACAACAAAGAAACCTACAAAAAATAGTACTAGGCATGGTGTTAAAAAAAGATGGCCAACAGAAAGGACCACTAGGCAAATCACAACTAGAACATACAGAGTATGAGGCATGGTAAGAAGAGTATAAGGCATGGTGTGCTAAAAAGATGTTCTACGAAAAATACCATTAGGCTAAAAATCACTCTAGTATCGTCTTTTCATATGAGCGTATTGTTTACATTTCTCGAGCACCAATCACTGTATTTTGTCTGGATAGTTTTCACTATGGTAATGCAATGGCATGCCCAATAATCCACTAGTTCACCCATAACAAAATACCATGTTTCCATCTAATAGAAAGTCACATTGGTCCATCCATAACAATTTACAACAATCCGGTCTAGTAATAAGTCCATCACTATAGGCAAGTTTGATACAACCATAATAACATCATCCATGAAGGTGAAATGGCGATTATACTTTAGCCAATGATTTTTTTTTCATCTTCCTCTTTCTGCCTCTTCTCTTCTCATGCTCAAAATGCTTATTTTTAAGCCTTTTGGCTTCCACACCCGCCTTCTTTCGTCCACCCTCTAACTCTTCCTCCAAATGCCATTGTTTCACCTCCTCTTCAGCATCCATCTTCTGGTACTCCTCACAAAGCCTCTTTTTTCAATACGTTTTTCTTCATCCAAAACCTTCCAAGACTCTTTCAAAGTGTCATGCCCGTAAAGAGGACACAACCATGTCATATCTTGGCAATTCTCACACAAAACGAATAGAGGCACCTTGGGAGTGGTTTGGTTTACTGCCCAAATCATGGGTGGAGATGGATGTGGATGGATAAGGCGCTTCCACGTGTGTGTCAACCATGGCCCCAAATGAATGCCCACATACTCACCAACCAGATAATCCTCATAATACTCCGGACCATCAATTCATTGGAAGTAGTAGTAACAATAATAATGTCCATCAACTTCAGCAAATAAGACGACAATCATGAATAAAGATTAACTACACCTCTATTATGTGCTAGTAAAATTCTCATAGGGCCATCTCTATACATACATCTCTATACATAGTATGGACGGCCTGATGTAGATGGGTGCATAGATTGTGTGATGTACAAAGGCTTGCGGCAATAACATTTTGGTACCAGATATCTTGGTGGCACCGGAGCATCTTTGCATGATACACGCAATTCCTGCCCAGTCATCTTCCGTCGCTACCAAACATAAATGAAACATTAAAGTATAATAATATGGAAAAAAACATGTACAACTATATGTTAATTGTACAATCCCCATAACAAATACATTGTACACCTACATTCTAATTAGGATTTCCATTTGCATGATTCATATACAAATAATCATTCAACATAATTAGCCTAAATCCTAAGACAACCACATAGGTATCTTGTTTTCCCATAACTAGGGTTTGAAAAAAAAAATAACCTCCAGAAAGTTCATGGCAAAACAAGAAATCTTAACCAACCCCATAGTTAATGCCCCATACATGTACTACTACATGACAACATTGCAAGCAATCCAAGAGTTTGTGTGCATGGGATTGAAGAAATCCAATAACTAAATGACATATAAGTTGGTGATGACAGGTGCAAATGAGTGAGATTACCTCCAAGAGCGCTGCCATAGTCAAGATTGAGGAAATCCAAGAGTTTTTAGTGGATTGAGTGAAAGAACGGAGAAAAAGAGCTCGGGGGGAGGGCTGGTTAGAATTGGGGAGCATTGGGATGGGGGTGAGGCTTAGGGTTATATCTGCAAGTTTGGCGCCACATTATAAGGTGCCGACACTAATGACGGCGTTGAGATATTTGGCGCCGACCTATTTTTTATCTAACTGCCCAGCCGACTTCGGTGCCCAATAGTGTGGCGTCGACAGTGTCACATCGACGGTTATGCCATCCATTCGGGGAATGGTGGTCTTGTTGGGCCCACCACATCAGAGCCATACAGATTGGAACTGATATGCACAACTTCGGCGCCGTGTTCTCTAGCACCGAGCCGAGTTTCAAATAGTTTTGCTCAGGGCCAGACATGGCCGAAGTCGCCGATAGGGCTAGATTTGTCAAATAATGCGGTCTTTACAAGGATATAGGAGTGCCCTGAAACCATGAAAATATAGGACTATGAAACAATACAAATTATATTTTACACATGCAACATTTTACTGTTGTAATATTATTCTGAAGATATTTCAATGTAACTAATTTAGTGTGATGAAAATATTTTTGGGACATGCAAACTCGATGTACGAGAAGCTAAGATCGGACAACCTATTACATCATTTCCTATTCTGAGGCAATTAGCTCTACCGTTCGCTAGATTCGTCAGGTTGGCATCTTCGCGGGATATAGCGAGCAGGGCCTCGCGTTCATGCTCGCGCTGTAGGTTGCCATCCTGAACGCCATCGCCGGCAAGCACCTCAGACTACTCAAGTGGCAGATTGGAGATCAGGGCCCATCTCAAGTGTCTGCTTTGCCTATTGTTCACCGCATTTGTAGGCTCCCACCATGGAGAAGTATGAGCAGAGCAAAGGCGGAGGAAGAAGGGGCCTAGAGTTGCCATGCATAGCAAGGGTATTTCTAAAATATGTTCAAGTGCCCCAGGGGTATCCCACCTCTTATTTGTTTTGTCCATGTACCATCAATTGATCCTGGTTGCAAGTTTTCAGGCTTCATCATATTCTAGTTTCACTATACGGTTCTCTAAAATCCCAAACTATTGGCTCTAAGTTGACACTGAGACTCATTAAGATTTGGGTAAATATAAAAGAATGAGAAGATTGTTATGGTAAATAACAATGAGGAAAGCTTATAATCAATCGGCTGAAAATAAGTGCCATAGTGGCCGCCTCTTGGGTCATACATATGTCCATGCGAATGCGTCTCCAGCAACCTTATATCTTCCTCCCGATTTTTCTAGGGCACTAGTTGCTGTTGTGGTCCACCCCTTCCTCCTCTTCCTTTCGATCGGCCAATCTCCGCTCTCTATCTTCCCATGTTCATCACTCGCCGAGGCCGGCCGGCCAGCCGGCTTGTGACACACAACTGTAAGGCGAGGGGCCTCGATGTTGCAAGTCCAAGGCCGTGGGGCGAACGATGACGATGAAAGGACATCGGCAATGACCGCAACATCGACCATACTGTAAACCTCCCGAGCGTAACATGACTTGTTTTGGAAAGCACTCGTCTTGTAAATCTCTCAGCGCAACATGATCCCTGTCGTCGGGTGGATCGGACCAAATGCAACATGACCCATGTTGCAAACCTCGAAGTGCGACATGATTCATGTTGCAAACCTCGACAGGTAGATCGGACGGCTATCCCATGGCTCACGACCCAGCCTATCCTTCCCAAAGATCAGCCGGACGACCCACATAGCGTTGTCGAATAACTATTTCTAAGTCTGACTCAGAAATGGCCAATCCCTTTCCAAAAGGTTAAAATTGTTGCAAAACAGTGAATGAGCACGAGCAATTTTACCTTGCTCGGTTAGCTAGGCGCCTGAACAAGAAGCTTCTTTGTTCTCTTTCCGAGAGAGCGTGACAAAGAAGTTGTTTTCATGGTCTGCAGGTTTGTTGGGTTAACGCGTTAGGCGCGTCACACGAATAGCCCCTTTTCGTCCCTTTCATGCAAAAAGCCGACCGAGTTCTGTGGAAACGAGGACGATCGGTCACGTCACGTCCGCTTTCCCTCCGGTCAGTTTCGATCCAGACCCAAGTGTTTGTCCGTGCATGCCGCTGGGACCTTTCTTTATGATGATGAGGGATAGCTGCTGGGACTCATGGTGCTTACGTCGTCGTGCGATACACTTCATCTTTTCTTCCTAGCTATAGTTCAGCTTTGCAGGGGCATGTATGTCGTGTAATGATGTAACATTCGCTAACTTTAGGAGCTGTCAAGAAACCAAAAAGCTGGCTAACTTTAAGCCATCGTGCATGATTTTCTTAAGTCAGAGATAGGAGACCCGAGAAAAACTCAGGTCTTCTTTGATTCATAGGATAGGAATTTTATAGGAATAGAAAAATTATAGGAAGTGAGATGACATGCATGTCAATTCCTATAGAGAAAGAGATGTCATTTGGTGCATAGGATATGATTTTTTCCATTGAGTCTAGGCTAATGTTTTTTTTCTTCCAAAACGTGAAGGATTGATTCCTATCCTACATAGGAATAGGAATCCATTCCTACAAACCGAATGGCTTCAAAAGATTTTTTTTTCTTTGCAAATCCTATCCTATAGAATTCCTACAAAAATTCTATAAACCAAAGGAGGCCTCAAGCGTGTCATCAGCAAAAGGCGACCAGCAGCATAATATGTTTTTTTCGGTGGTTGAATCAGAAGCACAATATGTTTGAGAGGGTAAAAATATATATAATAAAGTGTGTTACAAAAATATCAGAAAACCAAGCAGGATGGGCCAAATATTTGGGGTATAATGGGACTGTGGAAATGTGCTTTGAGCCTGGTTTAGTTTTTAAGGTATCGACACGAGGAACACAGTGATGAAAACGGTTTTGTAATTTAGACACAAACTTTTCTATCCCCCCATGCGGGTGAGGAAACCCACCAAAACGTTCTGGTGATGACGACAAGTGGCGTACATGCATTTTGTCACTTGTTGTCACGGAAAGAGTTTGGTAGTAACTTTGCAAAGGGTATTCTTTAACTAATTATTAACCAACATTTTTATACATGGGGTAGCCACGTAGAAACTCCACCACAGTTCCTATTCATTAAGGAAAAGAGGAAATTTCTATTGCGAGAACGGTTTAGGGGCAGCGACCCACCTTGGGCTTTCAATACTGCTTTGTTCCCACCGGTCTTCTTATTCCTTTAAAAGAAATCCAAATGTGTGCATATTTTTAAATTGGTTAACATTTTGCATTTCGTAAAAAAATCACAAAAAGATTCCAAATTAGAAAAAAAATAGTCATGACAATTCATTGAATTCATGAACACCATTTAAAATTAGGATGCTTTTCGAAATTTGGGAAGACTATGTCAAATTCACAATCTTTTTTATTTTATTTTTATGAAAAACACAAATTTCAGACTTTTTTAAAATTCAAAAATGACTTTAAATTCTCAAACTGACGGCGGGATCCCCTGGGGTAGGCTCGTGATAAGAATTTGACCAGGCCCCGGAGTCCTAAATGGCCTGAGTCCACATCAGGGGAATCACTAGGTTGTGACAGCATCCCAAAGCCAATCCGACTTACTAACACCACCGTGTCCATCCGACTGGACAGAACGTCGTCAATCAATACAAACGAACCAACATGTGCTTGGATGGTTAGAAGGACAGTAGCATCCTCAACCTATCAAGTTCAAATCCTCATGCTCGCCTTTTATTCTGTATTTATTTTACGATTTCTGGCGATGTGTGTTCAATGGAAGAAGATGTTCCCGTCAATTATGAGGCGCCTACGATAACTTTGTAAAATCTCAAGATGATATGTCGGCTTAGTCCGTAGGAGATGCTCATAGGGATAGAGTATGTGTATGTGCGCTCATAGGGGTGAGTGTCGCCGGAGGACGCCGCCGCAAGAATCCCGGCTGGCCGACGGCGGGGGCAGGCCTCTGCTACGTCCTTGTTGAGATCCACTCATTCACGAGGTTACTGGCCGGCGGAAGCGGCTCTTTGGGGCGCATCATTGGTGATGAGACATGGCACAGGGGAGGCTTCAGATCGTGGTTGCAGCTAGCCTGCGGCCTCCAGTATCGCGGTCGTCGTTGCACACCGACCACCAAACGGTTTATCGCCAGGCTTGGAGCAACGACCTGACGCACAGATCTGGACGACACCGTGCAGCATGGTTTCATGACACTGTTTGGTGACGTTTGAAGGCTCGGCTGTTGTTGGCCTTGATGCTCGCCGGCCTGGACTGGGAGGTGCAGTGCCGATCTCGCGGTTGTGCATCCCTGATTTAGGGGCGGCCGCGCACAAGAGATACAGCCATGTCGACCCATGGGCCGATGGGCATGGCTCTCTCCGACGAGGTGGTAGCCAGGGACGGTTTGCTCCACTGTCGGTGTTAGTCTTTACGGTGACCACTCTGAGTTACGGTGGCAAACTTGTTGCGGACTGCAGTGGCCACTGAAAGGTCTCCGTGACCCTGCAGTGGCCACTGAAAGGTCTTCGTGACCCGGTGGTTGACTTCGACACTGAGATGCAAACTATGGAAGACGGCTTGACGCAGAGGAATGATTGTGCAGTAGGAGCGGTCCACATCGCATGCAGCTGCTAGGTTTGTGGAAAAGTGGCGGAGACAACATATAAGTGACAGCGATGGTGGTGCTACTTGAGCACACGGTCTTGAGCTCCGGGGTGAAATCCTAGGTCTAACACGTGTTGGTTATACCTGGCAATGGCGATGTTGTTGCGTCGTTACCTTGGTGAAGGCATTGTTCGGATATGCTCGGACTGGTTCTTGGGGTGAAAACCTAGATTTTGGCCTTGCGTGGTTGAATCCGGTGACGGTGGCGCTTGAGCGCAGCTCCCTTTCTGAAGGCGTTGCTGTTAAAGAATCTCCATCGTCCGTGTGGTGTCATGAGATGATTGGTGCGGATATGGTCATTGCTATAGTTTGACATGGATCTTGTCACTTTCGGTTTTTTCCTTGCCTAAGATTAGCTTTGGTCTTATATGACTTTGCTATTTGCCGGCGTGTTTTTGTGTGCGTGTGTTGGTTTGGTTGTGTGCATCCTAACTATGCAGAGGCCGGGTGTGTGCTCTTTATGTTTGTATCTTTTTGATGCTTCATTTTGAGCCAATAAAACTCACCCTTTGTCAAAAAAAGATGCCTTTTTTTGCAAATATACCAACAACGCCTTTAGAACGACAACATAGTTTAGTTAGGGATTCTATATCTATATCTATACCCGTTAATAATGTAAAGTGCGTTTTTTCGATTTTTTTCATTCGTTCACCGTTGAAATTTATTTTTCTATACGAGGTGGTACTAAATTTTTTTGCGTCCGTTTATTTTAGCAATCCAGATTTTCGTACATGGGCCGCACATGCTTTGGCCCAGCCAAGCCAGTCCACTTATTTGCCTGCTCATGAAGCTGAAAAACTATACTTTTCGCCCGGCGCGGCCGATAGTCAGAGGGCGCCCAAAACTGTGCCGGCCCATTTCGTTTTTTCATCCAAATTTATTTTCATTTTTACCTTATTTTGTAATTACAAATTTTCAAAAAAAATAATTTTATATTTTTTCTAATTTTTTAAAAAGTTAAGAATTACAATATTTGGTTCCCATTTTTTAAAATCTTTTGAAAAAAATAAATAATCTTTTCTCGTTCCAATTTTTTTTCGAAATTCAGGACATATTAAAAAAAATCCAAAAAATGTTTGTGGTTTCCAAAATTGTTTGGAATGTAAAAAAATGCATTTTTAAAAATATTCCTAATTTGAAAAATATTCTTGTTTTAGTAAAATATTCACAAATTCAAAATAATGTATGTGTTTTAAAACACATTTTATATAATTGTTCTGAATGTTCAAAACATGTTCCATTTTCAAAAGTCGGTCACAACTTCATGAAAAAATTAAAACACATTTTATATAATTGTTCTGAATGTTCAAAACATGTTTCATTTTCAAAAGTCGGTCACAACTTCAAGAAAAAATTAAAACACATTTTATATAATTGTTCAGAAAATGATGCCATTTTAAATTTTGTTCATGTTTTTTTAAATGGACAGATTGTTAAAAATATTCTTTGTAATTTAAAAATATATCTACTTTTCCAATATTATTTGGCAATTCATATTTTTCAAAAAAAAAGATTTAAATCTAATGTTGCAGTATGTTCTTAAAGATTCACGCTGTCTATTGCTTAGCAGTAGGCGATTGTTGCCATGGCTAACAACACATGGTCGAGTCTTTAAGGTCATGTGTTCGATCATTCAACCCGTCATTTTTCAGGATTATTACCTGTGCCTTGCAAACACAGGTCATTTCGGTGCTTGCCCTAGCTGGCCCACGCGTTATTTGACGCTACTAGAGTCATATAGTAGCTGCCATGCAGCTGCCCCAGGAAAAGCAAAAATATACGTATAGATTTTTTTTCCATCCATCCACATGCGGTTCCTCATTTTTTTCGTTTATCCCCGATTGGGCCTACCATGCATTTATTTTTCTGTCTCACTGACAAGTAGCAAAAATTAAGGGCGCGAGGGGATTGAACTATGAACCTTCCCTATTATGCCGATGGACAAAGCCAACTCAGCTAGCTTGCATTTATGATAGGAACAATATCACCTTGGGATTTTATACTAAATCATACCAGTTTTTATATGTCTCTAAATTTTCTGAAAATAAGAAGGTTGTGTAAGAATAAAGAAGTTGTCTCGAGAATTATGTGCAGAACGTGGTACTCCATAATTTATTGCTGGAGGTAACTTGCATGTGCCAATAAAAGACAATATGCTGATTGGCTATAGCCTATAATTGAAAAAAAGTGGGCACGTGCGAATAAAAGAGAATAGGCTGGTTTTACTCTAATTAATAAAAATTATGAGCACATGAGCGGAAAAATAGTTGAAGAGAATAACCCTGATAATGAAGGGACATTCATGCTTGGTTATGCACTAATTATGCCAATCAAACAAAATGTATGCGCCGCAATTAGTAATCCATCCAGTTACATCATCATAGAAGAGAGTGGTCGAAGCAACCGTGTCTCGATGGTCGCCGTGTGGCAATCAAATGAGGACGCAACCACAACTCCGAGACAGAGGCGGACCCGGAGGAAAAAAAGGCACCAGTTGGGTGGTCGCTACCACGCCGACCAACCCCACCACTATCAAGATCTCACGGGGCAATCATGACCAGTGAGAAAACCTCAGCTCCTCGTTCCGTCACCCACTGCCGTGGAGATCGTTTTTGGTGGACATATCAATTCTCTCTCCCGCTGCTTCTTGCAAAAAAGTTATCTCCCCATTGCAACGCACGGGCATATGCGCTATATGATTTAATTTATGTAGCTCTTTGAAGACTAACCTTTATTTTTGAAGCATTTATTATTCCGACAATTCCTAAAAAAACAAGCGGTCCAAAACAATGTATATGACTATTTGAGAATCATGCCTAGGTCTATAATTTTTGTAGCAGACTTACTTTCAAATTATATTTGCAACACCAACAACAGTTCGATTGACGGAGGAGGTGACTATAGAAGAGGCGCTAACCGACGACACCCAACCGAAGGGTACGAGCACTACCACCGACGACGATGGCAGGAAGGGGATAAGCGACAATATAGATCGTGCATTGTGTTCACATAGAGGATGTGGAAGAGTGTGTGTGGGGATGTGGAAAATGCTGAGATATTATTTTTCTCCCGTTGCAAATATTTCCTAGTCTATTACTAACGGCCATCATTATGGTCGGTTGTTACATCGTGGCTCATAACATCCATGGTACTCAACATCCTGCTCGTCCCATATAAGGCGTGGATGACGGAAAATCTAGGACAAAAGAACAACATTTCACAGAAATCACTAAATCCCCGTGAAATGAACAGTTTTTCAAACTCACAAACATTTTCAAATTTACATACATTTTTTGAATTCATGATTTTCTTAAATCTGTATGTCTTTTTAAATTCATAAATAATTTTAAATTTTGCAAAAATAAATAAATTGAATAAATCTAAAATTCTGGAACATTTCTTAAAATGATGGAAGATTTCTTCAAATTTTGTGAAACTTTTCTGAAACCCATGATTTTTTTAGTTCCGACACATTTTTAAAATTCACAAGTATTTTCTATTTTTGGAATCTTTTTAAAATTTAAAAATAATGAAAACATGAATTATTTTACAATTTTCAACTGTAGTCGTTTTTTAGACGGTTTATAAAAAAAAGATCTAGCTTTATGTGTGAGTAGCAGGCACCAAACTGAATGAATGGGCCAATTTGACTGGCTCACTACGCCCCTGAGGCGAGGAGGGCTGACCGATCATCTTCCCACACGTTATGTATAAATTAGCAGCACCTGAGAAAAATTGCAATGACTACATAAGGAGTATCCCTTGCAAAGGTCCAAATCACCTTCTCCGGGGATGACAAGTGGTTTAGGATCATGTGAGTTCTTAAGTTTTTTTTGTAGATACATTGTTTTAAATGTTTTATCCCGTAAATCGCGCGTCCATATCCCATTCCGTTTTCATCGTTGGATTCTTTGCATTGAGATCTTTTAAACTAAATATCATGTTAATAGGTTTCGACGAACCTTTTTTCATAAAAAAACAAAAAAGATAGAAAAAGAACCGTGGAACATGTTGTTTTTACTTTTCTTTTTCTTTTCGAGAGGCACAACTATGCTTTTTGAGGAAGCAAATATATGCCTGGACGAGAATCAAATATTCAAATATGCGCCTCACATGAAAAAACACAATTTACCTCTTCTGCGAGACACATATTTGACTCCCGCGAAAGCAAACCCATACGTCCACAAGAAATAAACATGTGCCTCTTGGAGATGCATGTTGAACTTTTTCAATACACATTATACATTTTTAATATACACGCTTAACATTTTTTCCATTACGTTGGACATTTTTCAAATACATGTTTGAACTTTTTTTGAATAAATGTCAAACATTTTCAAATACACGTCGAACATTTTCTTTTGACATTTTCCTGATATTACGCAAACCAATTTTTTACATTGTATTAACATTTTCATTAAATGCCATCAACATATTTTGAAATGTGCAAACATTTTTTTTAAATTGCTAGCTTTGACATTTTCAGACCCTTTTCCGTTCTTCACGGTGTACAGGTGCTAACTATGTCACATAAGGCCTGTTGGAAATATGCCCTAGAGGCAATAATAAAATGGTTATTATTGTATTTCCTTGTTCATGATAATTGTCTATTGTTCATGCTATAATTGTATTAAATGGAAACCGTAATACATGTGTGAATACATAGACCACAACATGTCCCTAGTGAGTCTCTAGTTAAATAGCTCGTTGATCAATAATGGTTATGGTTTCCTGACCAGGGACATTAGATTTCATTGATAACGGGATCACATCATTAGGAGAATGATGTGATGGACAAGACCCAATTCTAAGTATAGCACAAGATAGTGTAGTTTGTTTGCTAGAAACTTTTCTAATGTCAAGTATCATTTCCTTAGACCATGAGATTGTGCAACTCTCGGATACCGTAGAATGCTTTGGGTGTACCAAACATCACAACGTAACTGGGTGGCTATAAAGGTGCACTACAGGTATCTCCGAAAGTGTCTGTTAGGTTCGCACGAATCAAGACTGGGATTTGTCACTCCGTATGATGGAGAGGTATCTCTGGGCCCACTCGGTAATGCATCATCATAATGAGCTCAATGTGACTAAGTAGTTAGTCGCTGGATCATGCATTACGAAACGAGTAAAGTGACTTGCGGGTAATGAGATTGAACGAGGTATTGGGATACCAACGATCGAATCTCGGGCAAGTAACGTACCGATTGACAAAGGGAATTGTATACATCATTGATTGAATCCCCGACATCGTGGTTCATCCGATGAGATCATCGTGGAACATGTGGCCAACATGGGTATCCAGATCCCACTGTTGGTTATTGGACAGAGAGCTGTCTCGGTCATGTCTGCATGATTCCCGAACCCGTAGGGTCTACACACTTAAGGTTCGGTGACGCTAGAGTTGTTATGGGAATTAGTGTGCAGTTACCGAATGTTGTTCGGAGTCCCGGATGAGATCCCGGACGTCACGAGGAGTTCCGGAATGGTCCGAAGGTAAATATTTATATATGAGAAGTCCTATTTTGGCCACCGGAAAATGTTCGGGATTTTTTGGTATTGTACCGGGAAGGTTCTAGAAGGTTCCGGAGTGGGGCCCACCTGCATGGGGGACCCACATGAACATGGGTAGTGGGGGCAAGGCCCCACACCCCTGGTCAAGGCGCACCAAGATCCCCCCTTAGAAGGAATAAGATCATATCCCGAAGGGATAAGATCAAGATCCCTAAAAAAAGGGGGATAACAATTGGTGGGGAAGGGAAATGATGGGATTTCTTTCCCCCACCTTTGCCGACGCCCCAATGGACTTGGAGGGAAAGAAACGAGCCCCCTCCACCCCTATATATAGTGGGAAGGCGCATGGGAGCCGCAGCCCTTCCGCTGGCGCAGCCCTCTCCCTCCCCAACACCTCCTCCTCCTCCTCCGTAGTGCTTGGCGAAGCCCTACCGGAGAACTGCAAGCTCCACTACCATGCCTTCGTGCTGCCGGAGCTCTCCCTCAACTTCTCCTCTCCCCTTGCTGGATCAAGAATGAGGAGACGTCCCCGGGCTGTACGTGTGTTGAATGCGGAGGCGCCGTTGTTCGGCGCTTAGATCATAATCAACCGCGATCTGAATCGCTGCGAGTACGACTCCTTCATCCGCGTTCTTGTAACGCTTCCGCATCGCGATCTTCAAGGGTATGAAGATGCACTCCCCTCTCTCTCGTTGCTAGTCTCTCCATAGATTGATCTTGGTGACACGTAGAATTTTTTTTAATTTCTGCAACGATCCACAACAGTGGCATCATGAGCTAGGTCTATGCGTAGATTCTATGCACGAGTAGAACACAAAGTAGTTGTGGGCGATGATTTGTTCAATTTGCTTACCGTTACCAGTCTTATCTTGATTCGGCGGCATCGTGGGATGAAGCGGCCTGGACCGACCTTACATGTACGCTTACGTGAGACAGGTTCCACCGACTGACATGCACTTGTTGCATAAATGTGGCTAGCGGGTGCCAGTCTCTCCCACTTTAGTCAGATCGGATTCAATGAAAAGGGTCCTTATGAAGGGTAAATAACAATTGGCATATCACCATTGTGGCTTTTGCGTAGGTAAGAAACGTTCTTGCTAGAAACCCATAGCAACCACGTAAAACATGCAACAACAATTAGAGGACGTCTAACTTGTTTTGCAGGGTATGCTATGTGATGTGATATGGCCAAAAGGATGTGATGAATTATATATATGTGATGTATGAGATTGATCATGTTCTTGTAATAGGAATCACGACTTGCATGTCGATGAATATGACAACCGCCAGGAGCCATAGGAGTTGTCTTAATTTATTGTATGACCTGCGTGTCATTGAAAACGCCATGTAATTACTTTACTTTATTGCTAACCGTTAGCCATAGTAGTAGAAGTAATAGTTGGCGAGACAACTTCATGAAGACACGATGATGGAGATCATGGTGTCATGCCGGTGACGAAGGTGATCATGTCGCGCCTCAAAGATGAAGATCAAAGGCGCGAGATGATATTGGCCATATCATGTCACTCTATGATTTGCATGTGATGTTTGTCATGTTTACATCTTATTTGCTTAGAATGACGGTAGCATAAATAAGATGATCCCTCATAAAGTTTTAAGAAAGTGTTCCCCCTAACTGTGCACCGTTGCGAAAGTTCGTTGTTTTGAAGCACCACGTGATGATCGGGTGTGATAGATTCTAACGTTCGCATACAACGGGTGTAAGCCACATTTACACATGCAAAACACTTAGGTTGACTTGACGAGCCTAGCATGTATAGACATGGCCTCGGAACACAAGAGACCGAAAGGTCGAACATGAGTCATATAGTGGATACGATCAACATGAAGATGTTCACCGATGATGACTAGTCTGTCTCATGTGATGATCGGACACGACCTAGTTGACTCGGATCATGTATCACTTAGATGACTAGAGGGATGTCTATCTGAGTGGGAGTTCATTAAATAATTTGATTAGATGAACTTAATTATCATGAACATAGTCAAAAGGTCTTTGCAAATTATGTCGTAGCTCACGCTTTGGTTCTACTGTTTTAGATATGTTCCTAGAGAAAATTTAGTTGAGAGTTGACAGTAGCAATTATGCAGTCTGGGTCCGTAAACTGATGATTGTCCTCATTGCTGCGCAGAAAGATTATGTCCTTAATGCACCACTCAGTGTGCTGAACCTCGAGCGTCGGTTGTGGATGTTGCGAACATCTGACATACACGTTTTGATGACTACATGATAGTTCAGTGCGTAATGCTAAATGGTTTAGAATTGAGGCACCAAAGACGTTTTTGAAACATCACAGAACATATGAGATGTTCCAAGGACTGAAATTGGGATTTCAGGCTAGTGCCCACGTCAAGAGGTATGAGACCTCTGACAAGTTTCTTAAGCCTGCAAACTAAGGAGAAAAGCTCAATCGTTGAGCATGTGCTCAGATTGTATGAGTACTACAATCACTTGAATCTAGTGGGAGTTAATCTTCCATATGAGATAGTGATGGTTCTCCAAAGTCACTGCCACCAAGCTACTAGAGCTTCGTGATGAACTATAACATATCAGGGATAGATATGATGATCCTTGAGCTATTCGCGACACCATGAAAGTAGAAATCAAATAGGAGCATCAATTGTTGATGGTTAGTAAAACCACTAGTTTCAAGAAGGGCAAGGGCAAGAAAGGGATACTTCATGAAACAACAAATCAGTTGCTGCTCTAGTGAAGAAACCCAAGGTTGAACCCAAACCCAAAACTAAGTGCTTCTGAAATAAGGGGAACGGCCACTGAAGAAGAACTACCCTAGATACTTGGTAGATGAGAAGGCTGGCAAGGCCGACAGAAGTATATTGGATATACATTATAATGTGTACTTTACTAGTACTCCTAGTAGCACCAGGGTATTAAAATACCGGTTCAGTTGCTCAGTGTTAGTAACTTGAAATAAAAGGCTATGGAATAAACGGAGACTAGCTGAAGGGGAGATGCCGATATGTGTTGGAAGTGTTTCCAAGGTTGATGTGATCAAGCATCGCATGCTCCCTCTACCATCGAGATTGGTGTTAAACCTAAATAATTGTTATTTGGTGTTTGCGTTGAGCATAGACATGATTGGATTATATTTATCGCAATACGGTTATTCATTTAAGTAGAATAATTGTTACTCTGTTTATTTGAATAATACCTTCAATGGTCTTGCACCTAAAATGAATTGTTTATTGAATCTCGATCGTAGTGATACACATGTTCATGCCAAAAGATATAAGATAGTAATGATAGTACCACATACTTGTGGCACCGCCATTTGAGTCATATTGGTATAAAACGCATGAAGAAGCTCCATGTTGATGGATCTTTTGACTCACTCGTTTTTTGAAAAGTTTGAGACATGTGAACCATGTCTATTGGTTTATACGCATGAAGAAACTCCATGCAGATGGATCGTTTGGACTCACTTGATTTTGAATCACTTGAGACATGCAAATAATACCACATGGGCAAGATGACTGAAAGGCCTCATTTTCAGTGAGATGAAACAAGAGAGCAACTTGTTGGAAGTAATACATTTGATGTGTGCAATCCAATGAGTGCTGAGGCACATAGTGAATATCGTTATGCTCTTATTTCACAGATGATTTGAGTAGATTCTAAGTATATTTACTTGATGAAACACAAGTATGAATTATTGAAAGGTTCAAGTAATTTCAGAGTGAAGTTGAAGATCGTCGTGACAAGAGGATAAAATGTCTAT
Organism: Triticum urartu; assembly: GCF_056163025.1. NCBI lineage: Eukaryota > Viridiplantae > Streptophyta > Magnoliopsida > Poales > Poaceae > Triticum > Triticum urartu. The sequence goes on along the minus strand of NC_141873.1, from coordinate 503,255,774 downwards.
GATATGATCATAGAGATGAATATCTGAGTTACGTGTTTGGTACACAATTAAGACATTGTGGAAATTGTGTCACAACTAATGCCGCCTGGAACACCATAGTGCAATGGTGTGTCCGAACATCATAGCCGCACCCTATTGGATGTGGTGCATACCATGATGTCTCTTATTGAATTACCACTATCGTTTATGGGTTAGGCATTAGAGACAACCGCATTCACTTTAAATAGGGCACCACGTAATTCCGTTGAGATGACACCGTATGAACTATGGTTTAGAGAAACCTAAGCTGTCATTTCTTAAAAGTTTGGGGCTGCGACGCTTATGTGAAAAAGGTTTAGCCTGATAAGCTCGAACCCAAAGCAGATAACTGCATCTTCATAGGACACCCAAAATAGTTGGGTATACCTCCTATTTCGGATCCGAAAGCAAAACTGATTGTTACTAGAAACGGGTTCTTTCTCAAGGAAAAGTTTTTCTCGAAAGAATTGGGTGGGAGGATGGTGGACACTTGATGAGGTTATTGAACCGTCACTTCAACCAGTGTGTAGCAGGGCACATGAAGTTGTTCCTGTAGCGCCTACACCAATTGAAGTGGAAGCTGATGATAGTGATCATGAAACTTCAGATCAAGTCACTACCAAACCTCGTAGGTCGACAAGGATGCGTACTATTTCAGAGTGGTACATAATCCTGTCTTGGAGGTCCTGTTGCTAGACAACAATGAACCTACGAGCTATGGAGAAGCGATGGTGGGCCCGAATTTCGACAAATGGCTCGAGGCCATAAAATCCGAGAGGATCCATGTGTGAAAACAAAGTATAGACTTTGGAAGAACTACTTGATGGTCATAAGGCTATTAGGTACAGATGGATTTTAAAAGGAATACGGACAATGATGGTAAGTATCACCATTAAGAAAGCTCGACTTGTCGTTAAGATGTTTTCCGACAAGTTCAAGGAGTTGACTACAGTGAGACTTTCTCACTCGTAGCGATGCTAAGAGTCTGTTGGAATTGTATTAGCAGTTACTGCATTATTTATGAAATCTTGCAGATAGGATGTCAAAACATTGTTTCCTCGACAATTTTCTTGAGGAAAGATTGTATGTGATACAACCAGAAGGTTTTTGTCAATCCTAAAAGATGCTAACAAGTATGCAAAGCTCCAGCAATCCTTCTAAGGACTGGAGTAAGCATCTCAGAGTTGGAATATACGCTTTGATGAAATGATCAAAGATTTTGGGTTTATACAAAGTTTATGAGAAACTTGTTGTCGGTGTCAAAACCGGCGGATCTCGGGTAGGGGGTCCCGAACTGTGCGTCTAAGGAGGATGGTAACAGGAGGCAGGGGACACGATGTTTACCCAGGTTCGGGCCCTCTTGATGGAGGTAAAACCCTACGTCCTGCTTGATTGTTCTTGATGATATGAGTATTACAAGAGTTGATCTACCACGAGATCAAAGAGGCTAAACCCTAGAAGCTAGCCTATGGTATGATTGTATGTTGTCCTACGGACTAAAACCCTCCGGTTTATATAGACACCGGAGGGGGCTAGGGTTACACAAGGTCGGTTACAAAGGAGGAGATATACATATCTGTATTTCCTAGCTTGCCTTCCACGCCAAGTAGAGTCCCATTCGGACACAAGACGAAGTCTTCAATCTTGTATCTTCATAGTCCAACAGTCCGGCCAAAGGATATAGTCTGGCTGTCCGGAGACCCCCTAATCCAGGACTCGCATAGTAGCCCCCGAACCAGGCTTCAATGACGTTGAGTTCGGCGCGCAGTATTGTCTTCGGCATTGCAAGGCGGGTTCTTCTCCAAATCTTGAATGTATGTTAAGTAGTGTCCGGCCCATAAATGTTGGACTTCTTGGCTTCTGTGCTCAATAAGGGCTATCTTCCACGCGTCGAACGAATACGAGGAGCCAGTGCGTTTTTACATTCGCCCCCTAGCCAGGTAAATAAATTGTCTATTAAAGGGATGGGGATTCTTAGATCCAATCCATACCATCCTCCCACAGCGAGAATCCATCGGAGCGCGCTTCAGAAAAATCCACTCCAACATGGCCGACCACCGCAGCTCCTCCTCCCGCCCCCGTAGCCCTAAGCCCGGTGATTGGGAGAGGTGTTCCGTCCCACACAGTCGATTAATAGAGCTGCAGGCTCAGGGATTTCTCCCTCCAGCGTATATGGTCCCCGTCCGAGCCGGGCTCGCCACCTATAATGGCGGGGAGCAAGCGGAGAGCTTCCCCAGCCCCTCTAAGGGGGAGTGGGTGTGCCTTGTTCCTTACTTACTAAGGGGACTTGGATTTCCAATTCATCCGTTCCTCCATGGGCTCCTGGAGTTTTAGGGCCTCCAACTGCATAATTTCACCCTTGCTTCCATATTACACATCGCCGGCTACGTTGCCCTTTGCGAGCTATTTCTGGGCTACGAGGCTCATTTCGAGCTGTGGAAAGGTTATTTTGCCTTGTGCCCCGCACACAGAAGGGGTCACTTTATCAAGTGGGCGGAGTCGAAATATGGCACATTGCCGAAACCGGATACCTGTCCGGTACTCCGAAGAAGATGTCTGAAGACTGGCCTTCGGAGTGGTTTATATGAAGGACGTCCCCCTTCTAGACCCTGTTCGGCGGGGTCTTCCTGAGTTCAACAATGCTCCTCTGAAGAAACGCCGAAGCTGGCGCCCATGGAGCCCCCCAGGAGGAAGACAACGGAGAAGTCCTTTACCTGATGAACCGGATTAAAGCACTGGCTCAATCAGGATTGACAATAATCGAGGTTATGTCAATATGCATAATGCGGGGAGTGCAGCCACTTCAATATCGAGGGCACCCCCTGTGGTGTTTTAACGGGGAAGATGATGCCACCCGTTGCGGGCGTAAGGGACCGGACTCTGCTGCTGCTTTAGCAAAAATTCTGTCTGAGTTGTTCAAGGGAGAGGAAGAGGAGTTCATCCGTATCAAGCGACGGGATGGATTCTTCATGTACAACCCTCCAAGCTGGGTGAGTTATACCTCTTTACTCCCATTCTTCCCGCATTCTTCATCGTAGGTACTCACCTCGCCATTTTACGGCAGGAACTGCGAAAAGCTGTAAGGGAGGTCAACAGCCCATCTCCACAACCAGAGGACCCTGGCCGGGCCCTCGGTCCAGGACTCGAAGAGGATCCAGACATATTCATGGAGCTGATAGATAGGCAATTCTATCAACTGAGCTGCGATGACGCCATGGCAGCCATAACGGCCGACTATCCCGGGTTGCTCCCTGCGTTGCACGTAAGAAAAACCAAAATCCCAACTCCAAAAATAGGATCTCCTTTTAGACACTTCACCTACCGTACACATATGGTGTTTTGCAGGGAAGGCATTCGGGACGCCGTGCCGAACCCGCAGCAACTCGCCAATAAGAGGCACCGAAGCCGGGTAGGCCAAAAAGGAAGGCGGTTAGGACGGAGACGCCGGCGCAGAGGTATGACACAAGACCTCGCTCCGTGGTTGTCGTATTTATCAAAATGCAATGACATCCATGCTTCTTTAATAGAAAAAACACTCGTCGGAGTATATCCGGAGAGGCTGCCGATCACGCCTCCACCAGTCGGGCTCCAGGGCCGGACATAGAGGCGGAAGCCAACATGGGGGGACGCCAGATGCTCCTCCTATAGAGGATGTAGATAGACTATCCGCTACAAATTCAGAAGTGGAGAGCGCCATGAATCATAGGCGTCGCCAGGCCGTACTCCGTGATGCTTGTTCTCACCAGAGGCATTTGATGCCTTCGATTCTGGAGACGCGTACCTTCGTTCTGCTCAAAATGGTCTAGCCAGAGCCAGGACCAGTATGTAAGGGATATACGGGTAAGAAAATCTGACGATTATATGTATCAGTAGCCCCTGAGACTTGAAACAGTTGACGCAACTGATTTAAGGATCATTATTTGTGCAGGTTCGTACGGAGAAGAATTCCCAACTATCTCAAGAGCTGGACGAGTGCAAGGCCCAGCTGGAAGCCGCTGTTGCCGCATTGAAGGAGTCCAAAAAGGGCCCCTCTGGTAAATTTTTGTCTATTGCAAAGAATATCGGTACCAGGTAGTATGCAGCATGTATGCACACCTAACAATAGATGTTGCAGGTGGCCCCGGAGTGAATCCGGAGGCCATGGAGGCGAATACGGCACGTGATGATCAACAGCGAAATGCTGGCGAGCGTGTGCTGACGCGAGTCAGGCAGGAGAAAAATGATCTCCAAGATGCCAATATCCGGCTGGGCGTGGAACTGAAGGATGTCCGAGCCCAGCTTGCGGACTCCGTGAAGGAGAATAAACGGCTTTGGCGCGGCATTTTTAGTAAGTGCTTGAACGAACTTTTTAAAGGAGTTCGGCGGAGAAGCCTGCTAACAGCGTTATGTCTGCAGGTATGCTGACGGGTTGTCCCGCGGAGGAGATGCCCGGGTCTTCGGGTGATCTTCTACCAGAGCTCTCACAACTGCACGAACAAGTTCGGCAGGTGATGCAGAGTATTGCTCAAGCCTTGTGGCCATCCGCGTCCCCGCCAGGAGGCATGTGGAGCTTATAGAGAAGCTCAAGGGAGCGTGGTGGCGCTTCCGATTATGGAAGATATCAGCCTGCCGACAAGGTGCGAGGGAAGCCTGGGCTATGGTGAAGACACGATATACCAAGGCTGACCCAAACCACATGGCCGAGGTCGGACCTGTGGGGCCCGATGGGAAAGATATCCCCGTTAGTTTAGTGTATGATCAAGTAGAATTAGCCGCAAAGTATTCCCAACAGGATTGTAGGCTAGACAACCTGTTGGATGGTATAGAAGAAGAATTTAATCAGTCTTAGTGACTGTGTACTTCAAGTGACATATGTAATGTCCCTAGCCGGATTGTAAATCATTTGTCATGGCGGACCTTTTCGCTTCAACCTCTGGACCCGATAGTCCGGAGTGTATCCTAATACCCACTCGGTTATATATAAACCGGGGTATGCATGGAAACCAGGCGTAGGGGTCATAAGTGCTTGAACAGACAAGTACCCAACTAGCTATGTTATATTACATGGATAGTAAGAAACATTTTCTAGGGAGAATAGTTCCGTTAAGGGTTCCTTTCCCTGGGTACGCATGCCCTAATGTGCATGTCCAAACTGCGAGACGCAGGCAAAAAACATCTGGGGCGTGTAGTAATTGAAATGAAAGTCATCTTTTATTCACCGATCGAATATTCCCTTAAGAATGCTAGCTTTCGGCTTCACCCAGTCTGAGGTACACATCCGGCTGACCCGGCAGTAACAATCACAGAGGTGCTCCCCTTATGCCCTAGCCGAATTAACGGGAACGTAGGGCATAAATACAAGAGCCAGGCAACCCAGCTTGGCCAAAACTTAAGTCATATCGATGCATATAATGGCGGAAAAAGGTACATGCGGAAGAATAACACATGTGCGGGGCATAAAGCCTAGAAAGGTAATTAAATTGAGCTTCTGTATAGGAAGCCCCCAGGTATATTCAGCGCGGTTAGCGCGTCAAGATTGTGTAACCAAGACACAATTGTAGCTCTTTAGGGCCTTGAAGAGAAAATATAGAAAGAAAGAGAGAAAAAACAGATGTGCAAAAAAATCATGGAGGTAAGGAGACGAACATAGAGTCCGGCGCTAGGCGTAGAATCTTCGGAGTCTGGCTGCGTTCCATGAGTTTGGCTCGAGTCGATTATTCGATGCATCCCGCAGTCGGTACGCTCCACCGGTCAGAACCTGGTCGATAATGAAGGGACCTTCCCATTTTGCCTTGAGCTTGTTCTTTTTCTCCAGCAGGCGTAGAACTAGTTCGCCAACATTATAGATTTTGGCCCGCACTTCTCTGCTTTGATACCTTCGAGCATGTTGCTGATAGAATGCGGAACTGGCTTTTGCCACGTCGCGCTCCTCCTCCAGGGCATCCAAACTGTCCTGCCGATCGAGCTTGGCCTCTCTTTCTTCGTACATGCGCACTCAAGGTGAGTCATGAATTATGTCGCGAGGCAGCACCGCCTCGGTGCCGTACACCATAAAAACGGTGTGTATCCGGTAGTGCGATTCGGCGTGGTCCGCAACCCCCAAAGTACGGAGTCAAGCTCCTCTACCCAATGAGTGTATGATTCCTTTAAAGACCGGACTAATCTGGGTTTAATGCCGCTCATGATAAGACCATTCGCTCGTTCGACTTGACAATTAGTTTGCGGATGATAGATAGAAGCATAATCGAGCTTGATGCCCATGTTGCTGCACCAAAGTTTCACCTCGTCGGCTGTAAAGTTCATGCCGTTGTCAGTGATGATGCTGTGGGGGACACCATAACGGTGTACAACCCCGGATATGAAGTCTATCACCGGTCCGGATTCAGCCGTTTTGACAGGTTTGGCTTCTATCCATTTGGTGAATTTATCCACCATGACCAGCAAGTATTTTTTCTTATGGGTTCCCCCTTTGAGGGGTCCGACCATATCAAGCCCCCAGATCGCAAAGGGCCAAGTAATGGGGATTGTTTGGAGGGAGGTAGGTGGCATGTGGCTTTGGTTTGCAAAAAGCTGGCAACCGACACAATGTTGTACCAGATGCTGTGTATCTGCCCGGGCCGTCGGCCAATAAAAACCTGTACGGAAGGCCTTGCTTACAAGGGCCCGGGCTGCGGCATGGTGACCGCCGAGTCTGGCATGGATTTCTGCCAAAAGCTTCCGCCCTTCCTCTTCGGAGATGCACCTTTGAAGGACTCCGGTTGTGCTTTTCTTATAAAGCTCTCCCTCATGGACCTTGTAGGCTTTAGATCGCCGCACTATGCAGTGGGCCTCATTTTGGTCCTGGGGTAATTCCTGTCTAGTTAGGTAGGCCAGGAATGGTTCTGTCCACGGGGCGATCACGACCATTATCTCGTGGGCTGAAGGTGTTATTTCGGTGGCAGAGCCTCCGATTGTGTCAGAGTATTTGGTATCTGGGGTTGTGGCCGGGTCTGGACTATTTTTGCCAGTGTCCCCTTCCCATACCACAGATGGTTTAAACAGTCTTTTTAGGAAGATGTTCGGTGGGACAGGGTCGCGTTTAGCGCCGATACGGGCTAGGATGTCCGCTGCCTGGTTGTTTTCCTGAGCCACATGGTGGAATTCGAGCCCCTCGAACCGAGCTGACATTTTGAGGACGGCGTTGCTATATGCCGCCATTTCCGGATCCTTCGCATCGAAGTCTCCATTTATTTGGGATATTGCGAGGTTCGAGTCCCCACACACCTCTAGGCGTTGGATGCCCATGGAGACTGTCATCCGGAGGCCGTGTAATAGGGCCTCGTATTTGGCTGCGTTATTGGAGTTTGTATATAGTATTTGGAGCACATATTGCACTCTATCTCCAGTGGGGGACGTCAAGACGACGCCAGCCCCTAGACCAGCCAGCATTTTAGAGCTGTTGAAGTGCATGATCCAATTGGAGTATGCGCCGTACTCTTTAGGGAGTTCGGCTTCTGTCCATTCGGCTACGAAATCGGCCAGTACTTGTGACTTAATGGCTCCTCGTGGCTTATATGTTATGTCGAACGGGAGGAGCTCGATGGCCCATTTGGCAATCCGGCCCGTGGCATCGCGGTTGTTTATTATGTCATTGAGTGGTACTTTGGAGGCCACCGTAATCGAACACTCTTGAAAGTAGTGTCGTAATTTCCGGGATGCCATAAATACCACGTATGCTATCTTTTGGTAATGTGGGTACCGTGATTTGCATGGAGTGAGGACGGTGGATACATAATATACCGGCTTTTGAAGTGGGAATTTATGTCCGTCCATCTCTCGTTCGACGACGAGCACTGCGCTTACAACTTGGTGAGTTGCCGCTATATATAATAGCATTGGTTCGCCAACAGTTAGCACGGCCAGGATTGGGTTGGTGGAAAGGATGGCTTTTATTTCTTCCAGTCCGGCCATGGCTGCGTCCGTCCACTCGAAGTGTTCGGTCACCGAAGAAGGCGATAAAGGGGAAGTGCCTTTTCTCCTAATCGGGAGATAAAGCGGCTTAAAGCCGCCACATATCCAGTCAATTTCTGGATTTGCTTGAGGTCAGTTGGGATAGCCAACTGTGACAGAGCTCGGATTTTAGCTGGATTTGCTTCAATTCCTTTACTAGAGACGATGAAGCCCAGGAGCTTTCCGGCGGGAACGCCGAAAACACATTTTTCCGGATTGAGCTTAATGTCGTATGTTCGGAGATTGGTGAACGTGAGCCTCAAGTCGTCTATTAAAGAGTCGGCGTGTCTGGTTTTAATGACCACATCGTCTACATATGCCTCCACAGTCTTACCTATCTGCTTTTCCAGACATGTCTGGATCATGCGCTGATATGTTGCGCCGGCGTTTTTGAGCCTGAAGGGCATTGTGCTAAAACAGAAGGGGCCGTATGGCGTGATGAATGTCGTTGCGGCTTGACCAGACTCTGCCATCTTAATCTGGTGGTAACCGGAGTATGCGTCGAGGAAGCACAATGATTCGTGTCCTGCGGTAGTGTCGATGATTTGATCAATGCGAGGGAGTGGGAAGGGATCCTTTGAGCAAGCCTTATTAAGGTCTTTGAAGTCGACACATAGGTGCCAGAATTTGTCCTTCTTTGGTACCATCACCAGGTTTGCTAGCCAATCCGGATGTTTTATTTCTTTAATGAATCCGGCTTCCAGTAGCTTGGCCAGTTCCTCTCCCATGGCTTGTCGCTTAGGTTCAGAGAAACGCCGAAGGGTATGCTTGACCGGCTTGAATCCTTTTAGAATATTAAGGCTATGCTCGGCCAATCTACGTGGGATTCCTGGCATGTCTGAAGGATGCCAGGCGAATATATCCCAATTCTCGCACAGAAACACCCGTGGTGCGGCGCCTACAGCGGGGTCTAACTGTGCCCCGATGGATGCTATTTTTGTAGGGTTCGTTGGATGGACTTGGAATTTAACTATTTCGTCCGCTGGTTTAAAGGAGGTGGACTTGGATCTTTTGTCTAGTATAACGTCGTCCCTGTCCACTGTGGAGCGCAGCGCGGTTAACTCCTCCGCCACAAGGGCTTCGGATAATGCCTCGAGGGCTAGTGCGGTTGTTTTGTTCTCGGCGCGGAGTGCTATGTCCGGATCACTAGCTAGAGTGATAATAACCTTGGGTCTGGGCATTTTGAGCTTCATGTACCCGTAATGGGGTATGGCTTGAAAAATCATGAATGCCTCCCGCCCTAGAAGGGCGTGGTATCTGCTACTGAATGGGGCCACTTGGAATGTAATTTCTTCGGACCTGTAATTCTCCGGAGTGCCGAATACCACATCAAGTGTGATTTTCCCAGCGCAATGTACCTCCCGACTAGGGATGATTCCTCGGAAGGTCGTACTGCTTTGCTCGATATGGTTGCTGTCTATTTCCATTTTTTGGAGAGTCTCCTCATAAATGAGGTTTAATCCGCTGTCGCCGTCCATGAGCACCTTAGTGAGCCGAAAGCCATCCACAATTGGACTGAGGACCAAAGCGGCTGGTGCTTGAGCTGTTTGCAATTTAGGTTCATCACTGGCATTGAAGGTGATAGCCGTGTCGCTCCGTGAATTTATTGCTGCCACGTGGCAGACTTCGGCAAGGCCGCGGAGTGCTTGCTTGTGCCTATTATTTGAGGCGAAGGTCTCGAAGACCGTTAACACTGTATTGTTATCCGTGGGAAGGTGCTCTGAGGTATTTTGGATGAGGAGATCCTCACCACTTTTGGCCACCTGCCGGAGTACCCAACATGCTCTAAGGTTGTGTGTTGATATGGTATCCGCTGTACTATGGATTTTGCAGGGCCCGTTAAGCCATCCCTCTAATACGGTTCCACGCCCTATAGTGGGCTTTTGCTTCTTTGGAATTGAGTCGGGCGACTTATAAGAGTGTATCCTTTTAGTTTGGACCGGGGGTTTTGTTAGGGCCGGATTATCCCAACATTGCGTTTGGGTTTTCCAGGAACTTTCCATCGCACAATATTTCCGTACTATGGTCGCCAGGTCGGCGAAGTGTGCTACGTCACGGCGACTTATGGCGTTGAGGACTCCCTTGTCCGTGCAATTGTTGCAAAAGAACGAAATTGCATCTTCCTCGCGACAGTCCTTGACCTTGTTCATTACAAGGAGGAATCTGGCCCAATAGTGATGTACTGTCTCTTGGGGCGCTTGCCTAATGTGGGAAAGATCGTTTGTATCTGGGTGGGTGGGTGGATTTAAGTCCAGACCTTGACCCAATCTATGATCCCGGGGCAGGGGAGTTTCTGATCTTGCAAGTTCGGGCTCCGGGATGTTGCCCTGTGGGTTCGGTATGTGGCCTGATTCTGGATTCAGGGTTAGGGCGGTGTCCTCCCATGAGTGAGTATCCTGTTCTAGGAGCTCGGGAATACAAACATAGTTCATCCTCAGGATAGAGGGAGAATCGCCGCATTGCTCCTCCACCACCGCTATCTGATGGGTGACCGGCGGAGAGTTAATCTCCCTTTGGTCGGGTTTAAGCCCGATCCGATTGTAGTCCGTAGTGACTCCAAGAGCGGCAATGCGATCCAAGAGCTCGTTCAAAGAGGAGAGCTCCATTGGTCCATCTGCTCGGCAAATTTCAAGCCGATGTGGAGGCTATTTTCGATGACCCGAGAGGTCATCGTCGGCGCAACGGCCGAGCGGGCGGTCATGACGAAGCCGCCTAGTCGGAGAGTTTGGCCTACAGCCAGGGCTCCCCCAGAGATGATGTTGTCCTTGACAACGAGGCGAGGCATCCTCCTTATGATGACGACACAGTGGAACTCTCAATGAAAGCACCAATGTCTATGTCAAAACTGGCAGATCTCGGGTAGGGGGTCCCGAACTGTGCGTCTAAGGCGGATGGTAACAGGAGGCAGGGGACATGATGTTTACCCAGGTTCGGGCCCTCTTGATGGAGGTAAAACCCTACGTCATGCTTGATTGTCCTTGATGATATGAGTATTACAAGAGTTGATCTACCACGAGATCAGAGAGGCTAAACCCTAGAGGCTAGCCCATGGTATGATTGTATGTTGTCCTACGGACTAAAACCCTCCGGTTTATATAGACACCGGAGGGGGCTAGGGTTACACAAGGTCAGTTACAAAGGGGGAGATATACATATCCGTATTGCCTAGCTTTCCTTCCACGCCAAGTAGAGTCCCATCCGGACACGAGACGAAGTCTTCAATCTTATATCTTCATAGTCCAACAGTCCGGCCAAAGGATATAGTCCGGCTGTCCGGAGACCCCCTAATCCAGGACTCCCTCACTTGTATTTCCAAAGAAGTGAGTGGGAGGACTATAGAATTTATGATGAGTATATGTTGTTGACATATTCTTGATCAGAAATGATGTAGAATTTCTGGAAAGCATATAGGGTTATTTGAAAATTGTTTTTCAATGGAAAACCTAGATTAAGCTACTTGAACATTGAGCATCAAGATCTATAAGGATAGATCAAAAACGCTTAATAGTACTTTCAAATGAATACATACCGTGACAAGATTTTGAAGGAGTTCAAATAGATCAGCAAAGAAGGAGTTCTTGGCTGTGTTATAAGCTGAGAGCATTGAGTAAGACTCAAGATCTGACCATGGCAGAAGAGAGATAAAGGACAAAGGTCGTCCCCTATGCTTTAGACGTAGGCTCTATAGTATGCTATGCTGTGTACTGCACCTGAAGTGTGGCTTGCCATGAGTAAATCAAGGGGTACAAGAGTGATCCAGGAATGGATCACATGACAGCGGTCAAACTTATCCTTAGTAACTAGTGGACTAAGGAATTTTCTCGATTATGGAGGTGGTAAAACAGTTCGTCGTAAAGGGTTACGTCGATGCAAACTTTGACACTAATCCGGATGACTCTGAGTAGTAAACCGGATTCGTATAGTAGAGTAGTTATTTGGAATAGCTCCAAGTAGCGCATGGTAGCTGCATCTACAAGATGACATAGAGATTTGTAAAGCACACACGGATATGAAAGGTTCAGACCCATTTACTAATAACCTCTCTCGCAAGTGAGATATGATCAAACCCCATCGGTGTTGGATTCATTACAATCACATAGTGATGTGAACTAGATTATTGACTCTAGTGCAAATGGGAGACTGTTGGAAATATGCCCTAGAGGCCATAATAAAATGGTTATTATTGTATTTCCTTGTTCATGATAATTGTCTATTGTTCATGCTATAATTGTATTAACTGGAAACCGTAATACATGTGTGAATACATAGACCACAACATGTCCCTAGTGAGCCTCTAGTTGACTAGCTCGTTGATCAATAGATGGTTATGGTTTCCTGACCATGGACATTAGATGCCATTGATAACGGGATCACATCATTAGGAGAATGATGTGATGGACAAGACCCAATCCTAAGCATAGCACAAGATCGTGTAGTTCGTTTGCTAGAAGCTTTTCTAATGTCAACTATCATTTCCTTAGACCATGAGATTGAGCAACTCCCGGATACCGTAGGAATGCTTTGGGTGTACCAAACGTCACAACGTAACTGGGTGGCTATAAAGGTGCACTACAGGTATCTCCAAAAGTGTCTGTTGGGTTGGCACGAATCGAGACTGGGATTTGTCACTCCATATGACGGAGAGGTATCTCTGGGCCCACTCGGTAATGCATCATCATAATGAGCTCAATGTGACTAAGTAGTTAGTCGCAGGATCATGCATTACGAAACGAGTAAAGTGACTTGCGGGTAATGAGATTGAACGAGGTATTGGGATACCGACGATTGAATCTCGGGCAAGTAACGTACCGATTGACAAAGGGAATTGTATACAAGATTGATTGAATCCCCGACATCGTGGTTCATCCGATGAGATCATCATGGAAGATGTGGGAGCCAACATGGGCATCCAGATCCCGCTGTTGGTTATTGGCCAGAGAGCTGTCTCGGTCATGTCTGCATGATTCCCGAACCCGCAGGGTCTACACACTTAAGGTTCGGTGATGCTAGAGTTGTTATGGGAATTAGTGTGTAGTTACCGAATGTTTTTTGGAGTCCCGGATGAGATCCCGGATGTCACGAGGAGTTCTGGAATGGTCCGGAGGTAAATATTTATATATGAGAAGTCCTATTTTGGCCACCGGAAAATGTTCGGGATTTTTTAGTATTGTACCGGGAAGGTTCTAGAAGGTTCCGCAGTGGGGCCCACCTGCATGGGGGGACCCACATGAACGTGGGTAGTGGGGGCAAGGCCCCACACCCTTGGTCAAGGTGCACCAAGATCCCTCTTAGAAGGAATAAGATCATATCCCGAAGGGATAAGATCAAGATCCCGAAAAAAGGGGGATAACAATCAGTGGGGAAGGAAAATGATGGGATTTCTTTCCCCCACCTTTGCCAATGCCCCAATGGACTTGGAGGGCAAGAAACCAGCCCCCTCCACCCCTATATATAGTGGGGAGGCGCATGGGAGCCGCAGCCCTTCCGCTGGCGCAGCCCTCTCCCTCCCCAACACCTCCTCCTCCTCCGTAGTGCTTGGCGAAGCCCTGCCGGAGAACTGCAAGCTCCACTACCATGCTTTCGTGCTGTCAGAGCTCTCCCTCAACTTCTCCTCTCCCCTTGCTGGATCAAGAATGAGGAGACGTCCCTGGGCTGTACGTGTGTTGAATGCAGAGGCGCTGTTGTTCGGCGCTTAGATCGGAATCAACCGCGATCTGAATCGCTGCGAGTACGACTCCTTCATCCGCGTTCTTGTAACGCTTCCACATCGTGATCTTCAAGGGTATGAAGATGCACTCCCCTCTCTCTCTTTGCTAGTCTCTCCATAGATTGATCTTGGTGACACGTAGAATTTTTTTAATTTCTGCAACGATCCCTGTCGGTGTCAAAACCGGCGGATCTCGGGTAGGGGGTCCCGAACTGTGCATCTAGGCCGGATGGTAACAGGAGGCAAGGGACACGAAGTTTTACCCAGGTTCGGGCCCTCTCGATGGAGGTAAAACCCTACGTCCTGCTTGATTAATATTGATGATATGGGTAGTACAAGAGTAGATCTACCACGAGATCAGAGAGGCTTAACCCTAGAAGCTAGCCTATGGTATGATTGTTGTTGTGTATGTTGTCCTACGGACTAAAACCCTCCGGTTTATATAGACACCGGAGAGGGTTAGGGTTACACAAAGTCGGTTACAATGGTAGGAGATCTACATATTCGTATCGCCAAGCTTGCCTTCCACGCCAAGGAAAGTCCCTTCCGGACACGGGATGGAGTCTTTAATCTTGTATCTTCATAGCCCAGGAGTCCGGTTGAAGGTATAGTCCGGCTATCCGAACACCCCCTAATCCAGGACTCCCTCAGTAGCCCCTGAACCAGGCTTCAATGACGACGAGTCCGACGCACAGATTGTCTTCGGCATTGCAAGGCGGGTTCCTCCTCCAAGTACTTCATAGAAGATTTTGAACACAAAGATAGTGTCCGGCTCTACAAAATAAGTTTTCACATATTGCCATAGAGAGAATAATATTTACACCAATCTAATCTGCTGACGTATTCCGTAGCGTGACACACCACGGCCAAGCCTTTATCCGAGTCGTTTCGTTATCCCACCTCAGCGCGTCATGCGAGGCGGTTTCCTTGGCACGTCTTGTTAAAGCAGAGATCGTGTCCCCTTATCCCGGGATTCTCATCAATACGGGCGTGGGTAACCCAACCGCGCCATTGATTACGGCGCTTGGAGATAAGCGAGTTTTACCAGGCTGGTGGGGACATGTAGTTGCGTCCACCCATATAAGGGGATAAGGATCCACCTTTTCACCTACGCCTTCTTCCTCCTTCGCCTATCCATTCTTGCGCACTCGAGCTCCAGCGCCCAAGTCCGCATTCCCCACCTCAACCTTCTCCAGCCATGTCCGGAGCGGGAGGCAAGTGGATGGTCTCCTCCGTCACGGAGGGACACATCAAAAAGCTGAGGAAGGCCGGATACCTGTCTAACGACATCGCGTACCGGCTTCCCGAAAAGGGGCAGCTCATCCCCACCCCTAGGCCCCGAAAAGGGGCAGCTCCCCCATTTCCTCCACGGACTGGGCTTCCCTCTCCACCCATTTGTCCGGGGGCTCATGTTCTACTACGGCCTGGATTTCCACGATCTGGCCCCGAACTTTGTCCTCAACATCTCAGCGTTTATCGTCGTGTGCGAGGCTTTCCTCCGCATCCGCCCCCATTTCGGCCTATGGCTCAAGACTTTCAATGTCAAGCCGAAGGTGGTGCGCGGCAACCAGGCGGAGTGCGGAGGCGCCATGGTGGGCAAGATGGCCAACGTCCTATGGCTCGAGGGCTCCTTTGTGGAGACCCTGAAGGGGTGGCAATCGGGGTGGTTTTACATCACTGAGCCGCGCGACGCCGAATGGGTCGCACCCCCCGAGTTTCGATCCGGACCCCCTATGCGGCTCACCTCCTGGAAGGAGACGGGCCTGTCGTGGGGTAAGAAAGAAGAGCTGACCGGACTCCAAACATGCATCCAAACCCTGGTGGACAAGAAGCTCAAACTTGTCAACGTAGTCCAGGTTATGCTCATCCGCCTGATCCTCCCGTGTCAACAACGGGCTTTCAACCTGTGGGAGTTCGATCCGGCATGGCACCAAACTCTGAGCAGGCTCTTCGACACGACGTACGAAGATGCCTGGAAGGTGCTTTTCAAGGGCGCCGAGGCCCCCGCATCTGCTACCGAGGATCGTGGATTCAGTACGCAGCGTCACGCTCATGCGGTAAGCTGTTTTTTCCTTTTACAGGGTATCAGTTTTTCATAGTTTGACTCCATGCGGGATATAAGCTCCCTTACCTTTGACAGGATTGGCAGGTGACATCCGGACAGATCAAATGTCCGGCTCCTTTGCCCGAAGGCCCAGCGAACGCTCGCTTGGAGAAGCTGCTGGTTCCGGCACCCTATGTGGTGCCGGAGAAGTAGGCCGCGAAAAAGGCCACGGGGATTCGAAAGAGTGCCCGGTGCCAGGAGGTGTCGGATCCATCATCCGACGGTTCCGAGGCGCATTCCTCCCGTGAAGACGAGGAGGAAGAAGAAGAGACCTCTCCCCCTCTAGCGGGAGGAGAGAAGAAAAGGAAGGCCGCCCTCTCTGGGGAGGCCGGAGGGTCCAAGAAGGGGAAAACCCTTCCTCCGGACTACTCCACCGACGCCGACGATGGCGGAGAGGAGTGGCAGCCCAGGGCCAATCCCCTGGCAAAATCGTAAGTATCCGGATACCAGAGTAATTCATAGTATTCGTTTATTGCACAGCTTTCCCTTACGTCGAATATGTTTATGCAGCCCACCCAAAGACCGGCTCGACGCGTCGTCGAGCGGCTCACTGGACTCGTCGGATGTGAACTCGCTTCCGACGGCTTCCTCCCCCCGCCCTACGGACGACACCGAAGTGTTGTCCCAATAGGTTCCAAGCCGGGAGGAGGTGGTCCTAGAGGCGCCGCAAGGCGACCTCCCGGACTCCAGGAGTAAAGGGGATGAAACCCCCCAGGGCTCCAAGTCCGGCTCTAGGCCGGACACCGCTCCGGAACCTTCAAAGGTTCCAGAGTCCGGCGGGGGACCTCCTTCCAAGAGGAGCAAGCCCACCATGTCGGTGGCCCCCGTCCAACCGGAGGCGCCAGACAATATGTTGGAGGCGCTCCAAGGCGCCTCCATCGACGAGGAGCACCGCACTATTATGAGTGCGGTGGTCCAGAAGGTTCAGTACGCCAAGAGCGGACTGACTGAAGCTTGTACTAGCCTTTTAACAGGCTTTGAGGTGAGTAAATAATGTGTAAATAATATTACCGCATAGACAGTAGCCCCTGATGCTCTGTTTGGCGTTCAGGAAGAAAAGCCGAATAGAGGATCAAATAAAATTCGCAGGAGTCTAACAAAAATGAGTCAATATGCGTATGCAGGCTTCTTTGCTTGCGTCCGCCGCACTGACTGTGGAAGTGGACACGCTAAAGCAGAACCTCGAGCGGTCCGAGCAAGAGCTCGGGCGTGCCAAGAAGCAGCTCAAGGACAATGAAGGTAAGAAATACCTTGTTTTTAAATATATATAAAAAGGTGAATTGCAAAGAATGATAGGATTATCGTGGCTATTGTAGGGGCCACGTCTGAGGTGGCGACCCTTAAGCAAGCGCTGGTCGAGGTCAAGAAGAGGGCGGCCTCGGAGCACACCGAGCGGGAGAAGTATGAGGACGAGGTTGGCAAGGTACGGCAAGAGCTCCAGGCTCTCATGGAAAAACATGAGAGTTTGGAGCTTGACTCAAAGACGCGAGCGTCCGAACTCATGGTGGCTATTGAAAATGCCAAGTCTGCCAAGGCCGAATCCCAGAAGACCCTCTAGGAGTTGGATGAGGTGAATAAGATAGCGGCGGGTAAGGCATTCTTTATGCAAAGCAAACACATAAACGTGAGTTACTTGTTACTTACCCGAATCCGGAGCTCTCCAGGAGCATTCGCAGATCTTCCCTGGAGTGTGTCCGATGCCGCTGCATTCTATCGAGCCGAGGAGGGCAGCTCGACAAAGAAGGTGTTCTACTCTCAGTATGCTGAGGCCGGACACCCCGTGCCCTTGAGCGACCAGCTGAAGCAACTGGTCGAGCTTCACAAGGCAGCCGAACAGGCCATGAAGGGCCTCATTGTTCGGCTGTGGCCTGGAGGGGCTCTGCCTGGGAGCTATTTCGGGCTGGTGCAGCGGCTGGTGGAGGCCTGTCCAAGGCTCGAAGTCATCAAGCACTCCGTCTGCATTGAAGGTGCCCGTAGGGCCCTTGCCTGTGCTAAGGTGCACTGGGGCAAGCTAGATGCTGAGAAGCTTGTGAAGGACGGGCCACCGCCGGGGAAAGAGCATCGCAAGCCCGAGAATTACTATAAGGATGTTCTGAAGGGTGCCTGCCTTGTGGCGGATGAATGTTCTAGGGATGTAATTTTTGAGTGAAACTTGCTCGTTTTGTCCTGTGCGCTGAAAACGTGTTCATATGCGCTAAGCAATGTTGCTGGAATTTAAAATATTACCTTCTGTGCGGCTGTTTATTAATTTTGAGAGATGGCGAGTCGTCGGCTTCTGCCCCCGTGCCGCTAGTGCTGGGGTGTTCGGGGATAAACCTGAGCGCTCTTTTTCCCATGTTTGGGTCCTTCGAGGGAGGCGCTCAGCCCAACGAACAAGGCAATCAGACTATAATGCCTGAACACTCTCACTTAGCCATAGAATTCTATAATTTTAAATTTTGGTGAAGCCCCTGGTATTCGGAAGACCGAGTTCGGGGCGCTATCCACGCCTTGGCCAGACAGAGCCGGCTCCTCGCCCTAAGCGGCATAAGTCTTTAGGGACTCGAAAAACCTCTTGAACAGCGACCAGCTCTCGCTTCATCATGACAGTCAGTTTTAGCTTTCTCCACTGAGGTGCTCGACCCAGCTCAACTGGGGCACAATCACAGTGGTTCTCCTAGTGCTACCTTAGCCGATATAGCGGAACGTAAGGCACCAAAACATAGGAGCCGGGCAAACCCAACTATTGACCCAAGACATGATTCGGAGCCGATGCATATAATGCTATAAGTTCGGGGTGCCGCGCTTGTGAAAGTGTTCGGACTTCTCACACCATATTGAGGGGTACTAAAGCCCCTGGCGTATTTTGGCCGTACCAACGTGTACGGGTGCAACATGTTGTTAAGGAACATATATAAAGAAAAAAGGTAATGCAAAACTGGACGAAAGCTATGCATTGTTTATTAAAAAGGGCTGCGATCAAAGCAGAACGATACGAATAATGCGATAAGTGAAAGGTTGGACTAGTTAACATGTCCGTTCCAGGGGCAAGCTGCGGAATATTATGCGGAACAGGTATACTGCTCGTGATAGAGACCACCTGGGAGTTCCGTAATGCGGCGTGGCTTGTCTGCTTCCCTGGTTCTTGCATCATTTGTGCGGCAATTGAACTTCCGAACAGGCCTTCCGAACGATGGAGTCCTGAAAGTAAGAGAAAATTAAAAAATCGGCAGCCCCTGGTATGGTTTAAGCCGTGTTTCGGGCGTGCCGTGATGGTGCCCCTCCCCCTGTACCCATGGTATCTCTAGAGCGTAGTTATGTACGCGAAGTACTGGCGTCGCCTTTTTGCGAGGGTTGGGGTTGGGGCCGCATTGCTACGCCTGCTCGGATCATGCCAGGCGGTCTTGTTGTAGGTTACTCTGGGCGCGCTTGACGGTGTCCGGTCGTTTAATGGCCGGACTGGAGAACTGCCTGGAGACGTTGCTTTGTACTTCCGCTACAAGGGCCGCCGTGTGCTCCTCCATTCGGAGGGAGCGTTCGATGTTTCCATTGACCATAATTACTCCTCGAGGGCCTGGCATCTTGAGCTTAAGGTATGCGTAGTGCGGTACCGCATTGAACTTGGCGAATGCGGTTCGCCCGAGCAGTTCGTGATAACCACTGCAGAACGGGACTATGTCGAAGATTAACTCCTCGCTACGGAAATTATCCGGAGATCCGAAGACCACTTCAAGTGTGACTGAGCCTGTACATTTGGCCTCTACACCTGGTATTATGCCTTTAAAGGTCGTTTTGGTGGGCTTAATCCTCGAGGGATCTATGCCCATTTTCCGCACTGTATCCTGGTAAAGCAGGTTCAGGCTGCTGCCGCCGTCCATAAGGACTCTAGTGAGATGAAATCCGTCAATAATTGGGTCTAGAACCAATGCAGTGAATCCGCCATGACGGATGCTAGTGGGATGGTCCCTTCGATCAAAGGTGATCGGGCAGGAGGACCATGGGTTGAACTTTGGGGCGACTGGCTCTACCGCGTATACGTCCCTTAACGCGCGCTTCCGCTCCCTTTTGGGGACGTGGGTTGCGTATATCATGTTCACCATCCGCACTTGTGGGGGAAAACCCTTCTGTCCACTGTTGTTCGGTGGCCGGGGCTCCTCGTCGTCATCGCTATGCAGCCCCTTGTCTTCATTTTCGGCGTTTAACTTGCCTGCCTGCTTGAACACCCAACAATCCCTGTTGGTGTGATTGGCTGACTTTTCGGGGGTGCCATGTATCTGGCACAAGCGGTCGAGTATTCGGTCCAAACTGGACGGGCCCCTAGGATTCCTTTTGAATGGCTTTTTCCGCTGACCAGATTTAGAGCCTCTGAATCCGGCATTAACTGCCGTATCCTTAGCATTGTCGCCGTTAATGCGGCGCTTCTGCTTGTTGCGATGCGACCTGCCACTAGTGTCCCTGGTGTCCGAATTACCAGGGTTCTTGGTCATATTGTTGCTACGAGCAAGCCAGCTGTCTTCTCCTGCGCAAAAGCGGGTCATGAGTGTCGTGAGTGCTGCCATAGATTTCGGCTTTTCCTGTCCAAGGTGCTGGGCCAGCCACTCGTCACGGATATTGTGCTTGAAGGCTGCTAGGGCCTCAGCGTCCGGACAGTCGACTATTTGATTTTTCTTTGTTAGGAACCGTGTCCAGAATTGCCTGGTCGATTCCTCTGGCTGCTGAATTACATGACTTAGGTCATCGGCATGTGGGGGTCGCACATAAGTGCCCTGGAAATTATCGAGGAATGCGGCTTCCAGGTCCTCCCAACAACTGATTGATCCTATTGGCAAGCTGTTAAGCCAATGCCGAGCTGGTCCTTTAAGCTTGAGTGGGAGGTATTTGATGGCGTGGAAATCATCGCCGCGGGCCATGTGGATATGAAGGAGATAATCCTCGATCCATACTGCAGGATCTGTTGTGCCATCATATGATTCGATGTTTACGGGTTTGAAACCCTCGGGGATTTGATGATCCATTATTTCGTCTGTGAAGGATAGTGGGTGTGCGGCGCCTCTGTACTGGGCTATATCATGAAGTAGCTCCAATGAGCTTTGTCTACTGTGTTCGGCCCTGCCGAATTTGTGGCCGGCGTGACTGTTACCGTCTCAAGCCGTGGGGTGCCCCCGCCATCCGTAGATCGATCTTGTTTGCCTTGCTTTGTCCTCCAACATATCTCGTAAGTCCGACGCATATTCCCGTGCCTTGGTACGGGGTGCGGCTTGAGTGGAGGGCCGAGAGGCCTCTCTATCGCGGCCACGAGGTGGCCGGTCGGCCACATCAAGTGCTTCCTCCTCTAATCAGGGTAGCAACCTGCGCTTTGGGTAGCTCTTGGAGGGGCGTTTGAGTTTATGCTCTTCGGCTGCAAGGACTTCAGTCCATCTGTCGACTAGCAAATCTTGATCAGCTCTAAGCTATTGCTATTTTTTCTTGAGGCTTCTTGCCGTGGCCATAAGCCTGCGTTGAAAACGCTCTTGCTCGATGGGATCCTCTGGCACGACGAATTCGTCGTCATCGAGGCTTGCCTCGTCTTCGGAGGGAGGCATATAATTATCGTCCTCGACCTCTTTATCTGCCGCTCTCTCATGAGGGCTGGTTTCTCCATCCTCCTGTGCTAAATCTTGCTGGAGGGGGTTTTCTTCGGCACTTTCCAGAGTATTATTATCTCCCGTTCTGGAATCACCGTATTTGTTTTGGCGGGATTTTGAGCGGCGCCGCTGACGCCGGCGCTTAGGCTGTTTCTTGGAGGGTCGTCCTCCGCTGTTCCATCGCCATCTCCTTCTTTTGGGGTGTCCACCTTGTATATGCCATATGACGAGGTGGCTTTCCAGGGCCTAGTAGGCGCTGGTTCTTCATCATCTCCTTCATCGGCGTCCATACCATCGATGTCTTCGGAGTCGAAGTCGAGCATGTCGGTTAAGTCGTCGACAGTGGCTACAAAGTGGGTGGTGGGTGGGCTTTGAATTTCTTCATCGTCCGTACCCCAACCTTGCTGACCGTAGTCCGGCCAGGGCTCTCCTGATAAAGAGAGAGACTTCAGTGTCTTCAGGATATCGCCGAAAGGCGAGTGCTGAAAGATGTCCGCGGTAGTAAACTCCATGATCGGCGCCCAATCGGATTCGATCGGCAGGGGCACGGAGGGTTCGGAGTCCGGAGAGGAGTCCGGCTCCTTGGAGTCACGAGTCTCGTAGAGTACGGGGCTGGTGTTTGGCTCAATCGCCGTTGGGATCGCAGCCCCTGAGGTGGCGTCCAACCGCCCATCCTCGATCAGTGCAGTTGGCTCCGAATTAAGGGTCGAAGCTGATGCGGGTGCGGCCTCCAGGGCGCTGTTCGGCGGCAGAGCTAGATCATGCTCGTCGGGACAGTGCGGCGTGCTCGGCAGTGGCTCGAATCCGTCGAAGATCAAGTCCTCGCGGATGTCAGCCGTGTAGTTTAAACTTCCAAATCTGACCTGACGGCCAGGGGCGTAGCTTTCGATCTGCTCCAGACGGCCAAGTGAATTGGCCCCCAGTGCGAAGCCGCCGAAGACGAAGATCTGTCCAGGGAGGAAGGTCTCACCCTGGACTGCATCGCTATTGATGATTGTAGGAGCCATCGAGCCTGACGGCGACGACACAGAGGAACTCTCAATGAAAGCACCAATGTCGGTGTCAAAACCGGCGGATCTCGGGTAGGGGGTCCCGAACTGTGCATCTAGGCCGGATGGTAACAAGAGGCAAGGGACACGAAGTTTTACCCAGGTTCGGGCCCTCTCGATGGAGGTAAAACCCTACGTCCTGCTTGATTAATATTGATGATATGGGTAGTACAAGAGTAGATCTACCACGAGATCGGAGAGGCTAAACCGTAGAAGCTAGCCTATGGTATGATTGTTGTTGTGTATGTTGTCCTACGGACTAAAACCCTCCGGTTTATATAGACACCGGAGAGGGTTAGGGTTACACAAAGTCGGTTACAATGGTAGGAGATCTACATATCCGTATCGCCAAGCTTGCCTTCCACGCCAAGGAAAGTCCCTTCCAGACACGGGACGGAGTCTTTAATCTTGTATCTTCATAGCCCAGGAGTCCGGCTGAAGGTATAGTCCGTCTATCCGAACACCCCCTAATCCAGGACTCCCTCAATCCCCAACAAGGCCTTGTACAATGCTAGATGCTTAGGGAGGTGTTTAGAAAAATAAACCGGGTTTTTTCTGAAGCACCAATGCATATTTCTACAGGAGAGACGCCTAATTAAGCGTTTGCTCTATACAGATAAGCACCGGTGCTTAAGGAAAGCCTGATTTATTTCTCCAAACACCTCTCCTAAGCACCTTGCATTGTACAAGGCCTAAGAAGATAAAAAACTGACACAAGAAAGAAATTAAAAAGGAGAGAAAGCACTTTGATGACCTCATGAAGAAACAATGCCAAGCATGTGGCCCAATACAAAATACCTTTGCATGAAGAAGTTTAGTGGTTACACAATTAAATAAAAAATTAGCTACAAAATGCTAAGCACGTGTACATTGAAGAGTTTAGTTGCTAAGTCATTTCGTGTACTTAGCATCTCATTTAAGCACGTGAATCGGGGAGGCTTTAAAGGAAAAGTGGTTGTTGGTGTGGTAAAATCAACAACACACCCGTTGCATAAATACTTATCGAATCACTCCTTTGCACCTAGCTACACAGTCCCAACGAGTATAAAAGCTAAACACTTACAACAACATGGTAGAACTTTATGCTTGCCCATTTTTCTATTATTGCACTAGATCTATATAGAGGTGGCACTTCGCTTGGCCTACCAGGATGATGATCACCGTTGGGCATGGAACGCACTAGGAACATGAGTTCGAGCTAGGAGCACGTACACGAGGGATACAAAAAAAGTTCAAACATGTGTGATCTCCAAATTAATTGATGCAACCTCTATAAAAGATTGTACAGAGATTGTATAGAGGATGCGTCAATTAATTCATATTGGAGGGAGTATAAAATAAGGCCCGGTCCTAGGGGGATGCAATCAATTAGGTGTCTAGCATTGAAAGATCTGAGTCATATCTTCGTTTGGCCAGAATAGCACTTGAGAGTGAAGTTGGAGAAGATTGAGTATGAGGATATTATTAAAGGTTTTATTTCAAGAAACCCTGAAAGAATGATGTTATCAAGTCAAGACTTTACAACCAAGAATAGGTATGGTTCATGATATTTCCCATTGCTATGTAAGTTATTATGATCTTTACATTATTATAGTTATATATTTATGTATATTTTTAGCGAGATAGGGCCAATTTTAGAGCTTGGCACATGGCCTTTGATTTTGACGGCCCACACCCTGTATAAAATTATTATCAGAGGTTGATTAATGGCACACTTCATGCAAGCATTCGATTACAATATGATCTCAAACTAGCAGGCTCTCCAAAAGAGCAAAACTTGTGACGAGCTGTCACAGGCTTAAAAGTATTACATATACATAATCACAGGCATCTTCTGTTTCTGAAGCAGAAGACAGGAACGCTCCCGCACAACTAAAACCGTGACAAGCTAAGAAGGAGCTACTTACAAAGTTCAACCAACTCAATTCTTTTTTACAAAGTTCAAAAGAATTACAGGTGCCTCTCTTCCCAGCTAAGCAAATTGAATCAAGGGTTGTATGTACAGGTGGGCATCAACTCACCTTTTGCTAAAAGAACACATCATCGTACTCAGTAGCATACATACATATAGGCAAACACCACACACTTGCGTGTACACAGACAGAACGATCAACAAACCGTCCAAACTCGCAACATCTCTGCAACTTACTATCTATAGAAATATTGTTGGTGCTCTTCAATACTTGCCTTTACTAGACCTGACATCAATTTTGCAGCTAATAAAATTTGTCGGTTTCTCCATGCACCAACCACCACTCATTGGTCAGCAGCAAAGTGCATACTGAGGCATGTCAAGAACACCTTGACCACTGGTTTAACATTCAACAAGTCAGCTTCAACTCTTGTTAGTAATTTCTCCGATACTAATTGGGCTAGTTGTTCGGATGACAGAAGGACCACTGGTGGGTTTGTAATTTTCTTTGGGCCAAACTTAATATCATGATGTGCAAAGAAACAAGCTACAATTGCTAGGCCCAGTGCTGAAGCAGAGTACAAAGCCCAAGCAAATGCTACATCGGGAATTATCTGGGTGCAGTCTCTAATCAAAGAACTTGGGGTTGCCCAAGTGCAAACTCCTTGCTTATGGTGTGACAATCTTATGTTTCGTGCCAGAACTTAACACGTTGAGATAGACTTTCATTTCGTCAGAGAAAGTGTTGCAAACAAAGAACTGGACATTCGTTTTATTTCTTCTAAAGATCAGATTGCAGTTGGATTCACAGAGGCATTGCCCATACGAAGTCTAGAAGATTTAAGTGTAATCTCAACTTGATGAAGCTATGATTAAGAGAGGATGTTGAAATATCTTCCAGGGTCCTATGCGCCATAGTTAGTTAGGTTGTTTATATTTGTGTTGATTATATCTATAGTATATCATGTGGGAATCACGTTGACAGCCTTCCGGCGATCTATAACAACCTTTCTATATGCGGACGTGGGATATGCCCTAGTATATCAATATATACAATGTGGCCCTCCTTCTGGAGGGTTGAGACGCTTCACAACTTTCTACAGTGCCAAGCTCTCCTTGCAACTTCGCGAGTAGCTAGGAACCAAGTGGCTTAATAAATTTATATAATATCTTCTGTGCTACATTGTCATCTATCACGATGTAATAAATGTATAACTTAAATTGTCGAACTCTTGGCTTAAATTTGTAAAAGGTGAATCATGGTGTAGCGCCAATGATGGCTGATGTGGTGAACATCGGGGGATTCTTTGGATCATGCTTTGATTTAGCCAATACTCCATCCGTCCCAAATTAGTTGAGTTAGATTTGTCTAACACTAAAACTGTCTAGATACATTCGTATCTATATAAATCCGAGTCAAGTAATTCAGAACGGAGGGAGTATATGTTTGGCGTTACTAGATCAAGACCTGAGTGATGTTCTAGCTAAAATGAATTTGTTAAATGCAAAAAAGAGGATTTCAGAATCATAAAGAATTTTGGAGCGCCTGAGAAGGTACAAGTGTTAACTACATGCAAAGCTATACGGGCGACCATAGATAAACTGCTTCACTCTTCTACTTAATTAATGGATGAGGCAAATCTTTTGCCTCCATGTCGACAAAAGAAAATCGCATCCACCAGACCTAGCTATATAGCTAGGCGCAGCCGAGGGCACCTTACCGCCTTAGTAGTCATATGAGGAATACTCTTTCATTAAAATTGCCAGGCCTTATACCAAATGTACCGTGGTAGGTAAGTAATTGGACCAGCGGTTGTTGAGGTGGTGAAATCAACAGCGCACACAGCCCATAAATACATCATGTCGAATCACTCCTTGCAACTACCTACAAGGCCCCAACGAGTATAAAGCTAGATACTTAGAAATTACACGTTGAAACTGCAAGCTTGCCCATTTTCCCCATTGCCGCCGCTGGGTGTGTATATAGAAGTGGCACCAGCTTGGCCTAAGAGGATGATGATCATTGCTAGGCATGGGATGCACCGGGATCACGAGTTCGAGCTGAGAGCACGCACACGAGCCGATCCAACAAGGTCTTCGTACCAGCTTTGGCCAGGAGACTTCCTTCAACTCCTTCGATATGCCTAGATAACGCTGATCATTTCCACGCTGACGGTCGAGCTCGAGCAACACATCAGAAAGGTGCGCTATGACACCAAATACATTCACCAGATCAGCCAAGGTTGCCTCACTCTTGGCAAGCCAATATAGAAGACGGTGATTGTAGCACGTGATGCTCGTCTCGTTGGAGACATGTGTGATGAGTATGCAATACCATGTGACTGTAAATTGGCCATGTACCGGACTAAATTTCACCCGAGGCCAATAGTTGGACACTTCATACAAGTATTAGATTACAATGAATCTCAGCATGCTCTTTGAAAGAGAAAAACTTGCGGAAAGGTGCGACGGCACCCGGGTGTCCCGGCACCCTGTAATCGCGTCCATCCACTATGTATGAGGATTCGTGCTGGTAAATGTACATGTGCAGACGTGTTTCAACAGTAGAGTAATTAGGACAGATGTTTCAAGGGGACAAAGAGCGACGGGAGCTGGCAGTCATCCAGAGAAAGGCGTTGCAGGGCTAGCATGTCAAGAATCCTTTGTCGGTCCACGAGACGGATGAAATGACAGCATACAGCCGCTGCATGCACCCGTTCGTTTCAGAAGAGATTCTCGTTCGCCACTTGTTGTTCAGCCTGCTCACTCCATTCTCATTTTGGTCTCTCCTTTCCGCCTGGTCAATGCAACTGTTTTTGGTAGTACAAATGTTCCTAGTAGGACTGAAAGAAGTAACCGAAAAACTTCGAGAGCCTTTGAAAAACACCGTATTTTTTCGTTTTCAATAACTGGGGCTATTGAAGTTACCGTTAAGAGCATCTGCAACGAGGGACCAATTTTTTTGGATACCGAAATCCATTTTTTAATGAAGAGAGGTAAATTATTGAGATTAACAAGGCAAGTCCTAGGCTATAGTAGGGAATTGTAGCCTTGTAGGCATCCAGGAGGTCACGGATATCACCGGGATAGGCATGTCAGGACTACGGGCGGGCCATCCTTGAAAGGACAAGGCATAGAGGTGCATGCGCTTAATGAGGTACCGGTTCTGGCAATGCATCTATTAGCTACAGTATTACTCACAAATCTCGAGGCACCATATTCTGAATGAATGGTCAGATAGGAGGGTGCCTAGACACCCGGGAACTGAAAATCCACTCTCACAAAAACTTGTGACCAGCCATCACAGGCATACAAGCATTACATATACAGAACTATAGGCGTCCCTTGTTTCTGAAGTAAACACTGCCACTCAACTAAGGGCATTTCTATCCGATCTCCTACAAGTTAGTGGAGTAAAAGGCTTAGTGGAGTATAAATACTCCACTAAGTTTTGGCCAGACCTAACCAATCCCCCAAACTTAGTGAAGTAAAAAAATCATTTGCATTTCAATTTCGGCAACCGAAACACAATTATTTGCTTTTTTTATTTCATTTAACGACATTGGATTATATAATAATTCATCAATTCTTTGCTAGAAGAGCAAGACGAAAAAACAAGAAGCACAATTAGACATTCTAGAAGATATCCAACTTCCATAACTGCTCCCACTAGATGGATTAAAATCTTCTCGATGCCTTGATTATTTATCTGCGGATTCTTGATCTTACATACTTCATTCTTCTTTTTTGATTCTAAAGATGTAGACGTTGCTTCCCCTCTAATTTCTTCTCCTTCTCCAATCTCACATCTAGTCTCATGTTTAGCCTCAATTCTAGCAATGAGTGCACAAACATCTACTAATTTTTGTGCTATCAATAGATCGATGTATTCTTCTTCCAAATACGAAAACGAGCATCCATCATCCTACAAACATAGATGAGCATCAATGAGCTACTGAAATTGTATCGAATCCGGAGAAAAACCGAATCAAAACAAGCACATACCCCATCGTTTGTGCATTTTAAGAACACCCATCCGGGATGATTCGACGTTGTAGAAACTCAGTGCACCACTTGCCGTGTGCATTCATCGCATTGTATGACCGGCAGCTGCAAGCCGGTGACCCGCTGCGCGAGTGCCGAGCCCGGGCGATGGTAGGCCGTCTAGTTGCCGGAGAACCGACGGCAGGAGCGATTAGAGTGGCTAGAGAAAGAGTCGGTACCTGCATGCAGCGCGGAGGCTTTGTCGGGGCTGTGTGGGTCGCTTCCCGACCAATCCATGGCATGGCGCAGCTGCCGGTGGCCGGAAACGCCAAATCTGGCGGCGGCGACAATAGCCGCAGATCCCCTTGATTTTTGGCCGCTTGCGGGACAAGAAGGTAGTGCAGGACAGCGGCGGAGGCCTACATGGCTTCCCCGGCGGCCGGCCAGTGCCGGCGGGGAGGGGGAGGGGTAGGAGGGGCGGCAGGGGCGAAGATGCGGCGCGAGAGGGGAGAGAGAGGCAGCAGAGGAGAGTCGTGCCATTTTACTCGATGGAGCAAAGATGGAGTAAATATAGGGAAATTTTCAGGAAGAGAAGTAAAATTTCACTCCATTAGGCCGGATTGAGGATCCGCCAGGTGCCGGCTAGTAGAGTAAAAAGCTAAATATACTTCACTAACTGGTTGGTTATAGGGGATAGGTTAGAAATGCCCTAAAGCAGTGGCACCGAGTTAAGTTCAAAAGAATAACAGGTAACTCGTTTCCCATCTAAGTAACTAATACAATTGAATCAAGGGTTGTATGCATAGGTGGGCGTCAACTCAGACGATAAGAAGTTTATCTCGCCTTGCTATTAAAAAAACTCATCTCATGCTCTGTACTATAGGTATGAGCATATACTACAAATAAGCACTTGCGGGCACACCGGCAGAAGATCAGCAAACCCTGCAAACAATGTTTCTGCATAAATAAAGACACCATCTATGGCTTGATATCGCCTTTAGGTAGGCCGAGGAGAGAAGGTAGGTAGAGGGACTGGCGATGTACCATCTCCATTATTTCCCGTGGAGATAAATACACCCACGGTCATTGTAATAGCGTCGAAAGCATGATATGGTCACCCAACTTTGAAATACGCTCATTACAGTCACTGAATATGATGGGACGTGAAAATACAGTCATTGTAGCATGTATGCGATGCGTACAGGCCTAGTTTGTCCAACTGATGATCGCCACATAGTTGTCTCTCATTTGGCCAATGATTCATGGAGGGGGATTTTGTAAAAGAAGCAAAATCCCCAATCTTTCTCTCAAATCCATAACCCACGGCGACCATCTCAAATCCCTAACCCCCTCGCCCCCTCCTCTTCGGCCGCTCTGCTCCGCCACCACCGTCGTCGCCAAAGAATCGGGCTGCTAGGTCTCCCCTGCTGCTTCCCCCGCAAGCTCTGGCGGTCATGTCTGTCGCAAGCTCGTCCCCCTTTGCTGTCCGCCGGTGGGCATTGGCGTTGCCGCTGATCCGCTGCAGAGGTTGCAAGGAGAAGGTGCGCATGTACGTCTCCACCACTGAGAAGCACGACGGTTGGGTCTTCTACAAGTGCCAAAATCATGGGGTTAGTGCTTCGATTTATCCTCTTTGCATGGATTTGTTACATTTTGGATCCAAAGATTGTAGTTTTTGACTTTGGCATGTCTTTTTGGGATAGGTGAGTTGTGAGTTCTGGTGTTGGGAATTGGATTACGTCGAGTACCTCATTGAGAATCAGTATCTGGCTGGCGATGCCGCTGTGGATGCTATTGGTGCGCCTGAGGAACGCAGGGAGGAACTTCTAAAAGCACAAGAGCTTACCTACATGAATGGATCAACAAGCTGGACCAAGAAGTTTGTGAAGAGAGAGAGTGGCAATGTCATGAGTGGCAATGTGATGACCAGGCAGCAAGCTGCTGCACTGCTGAAGCTTGGGACAGAGCTGGTGATGCTCATGAAGTTGCTGCTTGTTGTTGTGCTGATGTTTGGTGTTGCTGCTTTGGTGGTATTCATGGTGAAGAAGTGAAGATGTTGAAGATGAGCTGCATTGGTGATGCCAGGTTCATTTTGGGAGTCTGAAGTGGTGGCACTCCTAGTTAATGTGTTGGCAGTCCTAGTTATTTAGGTTATGTGTCATGTAATGGTGTCAATTTTGAACTGGAAAATGATATGTTAAACCATGTTTTATTTTGGTTTAGTCTGATGTAATGGTGTCAAAGTTCAAGTGATAATGCTATGGTGAACCCTGTGTTATCTATGATGAATGTGATGTTCTTATATCATTCTGGGTGTGTGATCATTGTTGGCCTAAATTGATCAAAATGAACCTAAAGATATCCCGTGTTTTGTCTCTGATGAATATGAACCCTGTGTTTTGTCTATGATGAATATTAACCCTGTGTTTTGTCTATGATGAATATGAACCCTGTGTTTTGTCTTATTGAAAGGCATTGCTTGTAGGAGATATGCCCTAGAGGCAATAATAAATGCTATTACTTATCTCCATGTTGATAATTATGTTTATGTTCCATGCTATAACTGCTATGGTTCTCGAGTCTGCAATAACACGAGGCTCGGAGGAAAACTCATATGCACGTGTGGAATAATAAATGGTAAGAAGTATTCCTAGTCTAGCCTCTAAGACTAGCTCAAGTGTTGCATGATGATTCTGTTTTCCTGGTCATGGGCATGTCTATGCCAGCAACTTTGAGGGCACAATGTTAAGAGAACATTTGTGTTGAATCAACCCGGATTAATGTTATGCTACAAGATTCATTCGTCACAAGTTAATGGTACATAACACAGAGATGGTTAACGTTTGCATAATTCCTTAGACCATGAGAGTATCGAGTATCTTCATACTTGCTTCATGAACTTTGGGGTTTGTTAAACGTCATCCATAAATGGGTGGCTATTACGGCGGCTTACGGGTTCATGGAAAAGTGTGTCAAGTAACTTGATAGCTCAAGATTGGGATTTTCTCCTCCGACAATGGAGAGATATTCTCGGGCCCTCTCGGTGTTATGGTATCTGATACGTCTCCAACATATCTATAATTTTTGATTGCTCCATGCTATATTATCTTCTGTTTTGGACATTATTGGGCTTTATTATTCACTTTTATATTATTTTTTGGACTAACCTATTAACCGGAGGCCCAACCCAGAATTGCTGTTTTTTGGCCTATTTCAGAGTTTCGCAGAAAAAGAATATCAAATGGAGTCCAAACGGAATGAAACCTTCGGGAACGTGATTTTCGGAACAAACATGATCCAGGAGACTTGGACCCTACGTCAAGCAACCAACAGGGAAGCCACGAGGTAGGGGGGCGCACCTACCCCCCCAGGCGCGCCCTCCACCCTCGTGGCCCCCCTGTTGCTCCACCGACGTACTCCTTCCTCCTATATATACCTACGTACCCCCAAACGATTAGAGACGGATCCAAAACCCTAATTCCACCGTCGTAACTTTCTGTATCCATGAGATCCCATCTTGGGGCCTGTTCCGGAGCTCCGCCGGAGGGGGCATCGATCACGGAGGGCTTCTACATCAACACCATACACTACAAAAAATACACTTCCGTGATGATACGTGTTTGTCACAGTAGGTCGCGTTTTTTGTCATGCATGTACATCCATGAAAAATTTATGACAGAATCAAGATAGTCATACCTGTGCTGTCGTAGAAGTGTTCCATGACATTACCAAAATTATCATCACGGAAGTGTCCACTTCCATGACGATAAATCGCGCGTCACAGAAGTGCTTTCATCAAGGGTGACCGACACGTGGCATCCACCGTAACGGAATATCGTTAAGCTATCGGGTCGGGTTTTGGATCCGATAACCCATTAACAGCCCCAACCAATGGGGATTTTCCACGTGTAAAATCATCATTGGCTAGAGGAAACACGTGTCGGCTCATCGTTGGGACAGATGTCAACCACTCACTGGACAGAAGGCGCCTATGATACGTCGACATGTGGCACGGCCCAACAGTGGCCCATTCCTATGAAAAGGCCGGCCCGTTTGACTTGGTCAAAAGCTGGCGGGCCGGCCCATGGAAAGCCTGTTAACGGCATGTTCGCATATAACCCATTTACAACCCACTAACCCAAGGCCCGTTACGCCCTATCCGAATTAGGCCCAGTAGCGTCATCTGGGCCATCCAATATGATTCCAGTCCGTTTTCACTTCTGGCCCATGTATAGCCCATGCCGTCTTTTGGCCCATATGAGGCCCTTTGTAATTCTTGGCCCATTAGCGGCCCGTGCTGAAACTGGCCCGTAATGAACAGTGTATTACTTTACACCCATTAACGGCCCGTGGTGAAACTGGCCCGTAATGAACAGTGTATCACTTTATACCCATTAACGGCCCGTTATTCCGTTGGGCAGTTTCCAGCCCAAGTTAACTTTCGGCCTTCTGAGGGCCCATTTATTCTTGGGCTCATTTGCAGCATTCGGTTACTTACAACCCGTTACTGTCATTTTCTGCTTGTGGGCCAAATTCAGCCCGTCGTTACAGTCGGCCCGTTTGTGGACCGTTAGTCTGTTGGGCCATTTTCCTAGCATCACCAAATACGGCCTATTAACGGCCCGTTATGGTCAGCCCATAAAACGTACGATTTCATCAAAGGCTCGCCTACGGCCCATTAAAGGCCCATAGAAGACCCATAAATGAGTCGGCGGCCCATGGATCCTACGAGACGTAGAAGGCCCATGGATCCGACGGCCCGTGAAGGGCCATGGTCGGGCGAGTTGGCCCCCGTTTGAACGATATAGCATATTCAAAGAATTATCCTACTCAATACTATCACCTCTAAAAAGCATACACTATACAACAAAGAGATCAAGGCATAGAAAGGTAGAATAATCCTACACTATACAATAAAGAAATTATAGCCGATTATACCCACTGGGCATTATGGTTCGGCACAGGTGATAATAAAGCATACACAAACAGCAAATTACATACACTGGGCAAATACAGCTCATACATCATGGACGCGCATCAACTTAACTCCATTTGAACTATAATCTCTTCAGAAAATAGGATTGGCCGGATTTAGATAGCACAAATTTCAGTCTGCAAAATCTCCAATTCCTTCATGGTTACCTCAGTGTCTTGTTTCATTTTTTGACTCCTGCATCTGATACCTGCATGTCCAGTCTCAACTTGTTGATTATACGTTGACAATCATGTACACGTTGTCTTGCCACCTCTAGTTGATGCTCGAGAACATCAGCACATTCCAATTCCAATCCATAATCATTCGGTAATGGCCATGCCGCACCGCTCACAGATCTTTGTGTTGATGTCGCTTCATCCTGAAATGTTTCTGTAAGTACACATGACTAGGGAAACAATATAGTTACAACAGTGAAGCGAACAAGACACTATTTTGTACTACATGGCAAAACAGGACTAACAATAATGTTACACGTCACTTTCAAAAAAATGTTACACGTCATGAAGCATAAGCAGGTGATATTTTTGAAAATTATAAAAAATATAGTCTGTGCAGCCTACATACAGAAATCCCTCTTAGCTCACCAGAGGAGCATGATGTTGGGGCCCAATCAAAAACACGGACAAGTTACAAATTTAGACAGCATGTTGCGTATAAGTAAGCAAGCAGTTGGCCATTCTGTGCCTCAATTAAAGTCTTAGGGAGCATAATGAACAACAGAGGGTTTCATACAAACATACTACAGCAGGCAAAACTATGCAAGACATTTTCTGCACACTTTAGTTGTCCGCTATGCACTGGAGCTTACCAATGAGTACACAAATACCAAAGGGACGTGATATGATACGCTCTATCACACCCCGTTGGTTGGTGCAAACTTCGCCGGCGCATCCAAACCCCGTGATATGATACACTCTATCACACATAAGCCTCCTTATATCTTCCTCAAAATAGCCACCATACCTACCTATCATGGCATTTCCATAGCCATTCCGAGATATATTGCCATGCAACTTCCATCATCTTCATATACATGACTTGAGCATCATTGTCATATTGCTTTGCATGATCATAAGATAGCTAGCATGATGTTTCCATGGCTTGTCCGGTTTTTCATGCCATTTCTACGCTAGATCATTGCACATCCCGGTACACCACCGGAGGCATTCATATAGAGTCATATTTTGTTCTAATATCGAGTTGTAATATTGAGTTGTAAGTAACTAAAAGTGTGATGATCATCATTATTAGAACATTGTCCGATGTGAGGTTATCAAAATAAAAGTGGCCAAAGAAGCCTACACAAAAAATAAAAAAAGAGAAAAAAGCAAAAAAAATTGAGAGAAAAAGAGAGAAGGGGCAATGTTACTATCCTTTTACCACACTTGTGCTTCAGAGTAGCAGCATGTTCTTCATATAGAGAGTCTCTTGAGTTATCACTTTCATATACTAGTGGGAATTTTTCATTATAGAACTTGGCTTGTATATTCTGATGATGGGCTTCCTCAAATGCCCGAGGTCTTCATGAGCAAGCAAGTTGGATGCACACCCACTTAGTTTCAGTTTGAGCTTTCATACACTTATAGCTCTAGTGCATCTTTTGCATGGCAATCCCCACTCCTCGCATTGACATCAATTGATGGGCATCTCCATAGCCCATTGATTAGCCGCGTCGATGTGAGACTTTCTTCCTTTTTGTCTTCTCCACACAACCTCCATCATCATATTCTATTCCACCCATAGTGCTATGTCCATGGATCACGCTCATGTATTGCATGAAAGTTGAAAAGGTTTGAGAGCGTCAAAAGTATGAAACAATTGCTTGGCTTGTCATCGGGGTTGTGCATGATTTGAATATTTTGTGTGGTGAAGATGGAGCATAGCCAGACTATATGATTTTGTAGGGATAACTTTCTTTGGCCATATTGTTTTGAAAAGACATGATTGCTTTATTAGTATGCTTGAAGTATTATTATCTTAATGTCAAATGATAGACTATTGCTTTGAATCACTCGTGTCTTAATATTCAGGCCATGATTAGATTACATGATCAAGATTATGCTAGGTAGCATTCCACATCAAAAATTATCTTTTTTATCATTTACCTACTCGAGAACGAGCAGGAATTAAGCTTGGGGATGCTAATACGTCTCCATCGTATCTGTAATTTTTGATTGTTCCATGCCAATATTCTACAACTTTCATATACTTTTGGCAACTTTTTATACTATTTTTTGGACTAACATATTGATCAGTGCCCAGTGCTAGTTCTTGTTTGTTGCATGTTTTTTGTTTCATAGAAAATCCATATCAAACGGAGTCCAAACGGTATAAAAACTGACAGAGATTTTTTTGGAACATATGTGATTTTTGGGAAGAAGAATCAAAGCGAGATGATGCCAGAGGGGGCCATGAGGCAGGGGTCAGGCGCGCCCTGGCCCTTGTGGCCACCCCGTATGGCGGTTGGTGCCCTTCTTTTCGCCGCAAGAAAGCTAATATCCGGATAAAAATCGTATCCAAATTTCAGCCCAATCGGAGTTACGGATCTCCGGGAATATAAAAAACGGTGAAAGGGCGGAATCTGGAGGGCAGAAACAGAGAGAGACAGAGAGACAGATCCAATCTCGGACGGGCTCTCGCCCCTCCGCCGCCATGGAGGCCATGGACCAAAGGGGAAACCCTTCTTCCATCTAGGGAGAAGGTCAAGGAAGAAGAAGAAGAAGGGGGGCCCTCTCCCCCTCTCTTCCGGTGGCGCCGGAACGTGAAGGAAATATGCCCTAGAGGCAATAATAAAGTTATTATTTATTTCCTTATATCATGATAAATGTTTATTATTCATGCTAGAATTGTATTAACCGGAAACATAATACATGTGCGAATACATAGACAAACAGAGTGTCACTAGTATGCCTCTACTTGACTAGCTCGTTGATCAAAGATGGTTATGTTTCCTAACCATAGTCATAAGTTGTCATTTGATTAACGGGGTCACATCATTAGGACAATGATGTGATTGACATGACCCATTCCGTTAGCTTAGCACTCGATCGTTTAGTATTCTACTATTGCTTTCTTCATGACTTATACATGTTCCTATGACTATGAGATTATGCAAATCCCGTTTACCGGAGGAACACTTTGTGTGCTACCAAATGTCACAATGTAACTGGGTGATTATAAAGGTGTTGTACAGGTGTCTCCAAAGGTACTTGTTGGGTTGGCGTATTTCGAGATTAGGATTTGTCACTCCGATTGTCGGAGAGGTATCTCTGGGCCATCTTGGTAATGCACATCACTTAAGCCTTGCAAGCATTGCAACTAAATGAGTTTGTTGTGGAATGATGTATTACGGAACGAGTAAAGAGACTTGCCGGTAACGAGATTGAACTAGGTATTGAGATACCGATGATCGAATCTCGGGCAAGTAACATACCGATGACAAAGGGAACAACGTATGTTGTTATGTGGTCTGACCGATAAAGATCTTCGTAGAATATGTGGGAGCCAATATGAGCATCCAGGTTCCGCCATTGGTTATTGACCGGAGACATGTCTCGGTCATGTCTACATAGTTCTCGAACCCGTAGGGTCCGCACGCTTAACGTTTCGATGCCTGTTATATTATGAGTTTATGATTTTTGATGTACCGAAGGTTGTTCGGAGTCACGGATGTGATCACGGACATGACGAGGAGTCTCGAAATGGTTGAGACATGAAGATTGATATATTGGACGACTATATTCGGACACCAGAATGGTTCCGGGGGTTATCGGATATATACCGGAGTACCGGGGGGTTACCGGAACTCCCCCGGGGGGTATTGGGCCTCATGGGCCCAAAGTAGTGGAAGAGGAGAGGCAACAAGAGGTGGCGCGCAGCCCCCCTTGCCCCAATCCGAATTGGGAAAGGGAAGGGGGCGCGGCCCCCTTCTCCTTCCTTCTCTCCACCTCCTCCTTCCCCCTTCTCCTAGTTGGAATAGGAAAGGGGGGCAAAACGTACTTGGAGTAGGATTGCCCCCCCTTGGCACACCTCCTCCTCTTGGCCGGCCCCCTCCTCCTCCACTCCTTTATATACGTGGCCAGGGGGCACCCCATAGACACAACAATTGATCTCTTGATCTCTTAGCCGTGTGCGGTGCCCCCTTCCACCATAATCCACCTCGATCATATCGTAGCGGTGCTTAGGCGAAGCCCTGGGACGGTAGAACATCATCATCGTCACCACGTCGTCGTGCTGACGGAACTCTCCCATGAAGCTCTACTGGATTGGAGTTCGCGGGACGTCATCGAGCTGAACGTGTGCTGAACTCGGAGGTGCCATGCGTTCGGTACTTGGATCGGTCGGATCGTGAAGACATATGAGTACATCAACCGCGTTGTGCTAACGCTTCCGCTTTCGGTCTACGAGGGTACGTAGACAACAATCTCCCCTCTCGTTGCTATGCATCATCATGATCTTGCATGTGCGTAGGAAACTTTTTGAAATTATTACGTTCCCCAACAGTGGCATCCGAGCCAGGTTTTATGCGTTGATGTAATATGCACGAGTAGAACACAAGTGATTTGTGGGTGATATAAGTCATACAGCTTACCAGCATGTCACACTTTGGTTTGGCGGTATTGTTGGATGAAGCGGCCCGGACCGACATTACGCGTACACTTACGCGAGACTGGTTCTACCGACGTGCTTTGCACACAGGTGCCTGGCGGGTGTCAGTTTCTCCAACTTTAGTTGAACCGAGTGTGGCTATGCCCGGTCCTTGCGAAGGTTAAAACAGCACCAACTTGACAAACTATCGTTGTGGTTTTGATGCGTAGGTAATAACGGTTCTTGCTCAGCCTGTAGCAGCCACGTAAAACTTGCAACAACAAAGTAGAGGACGTCTAACTTGTTTTTGCAGGGCATGTTGTGATGTGATATGGTCAAGACGTGATGAGATATAAGTTGTTGTATGAGATGATCATGTTTTGTTGAAGTTATCGGCAACTGGCAAAAGCCTTATGGTTATCTCTCTCTTGCATAAGATGCAAGCGCCAAATAATTGCTTTACTTTATCGCTATGCGATAGCAATAGTTGCAAGAGCAATTGTTGGCGAGACAACCATGTGACGACACATTGATATAGATCAAGATGATGGAGATCATGGTGTCATGCCGGTGACGATGGAGATCATGAGGATGCTTTGGAGATGGAGATCAAACGCACAAGATGATGATGGCCATATCATGTCACATATTTTGATTGCATGTGATGTTTATCTTTTATACATCTTATTTTGCTTAGTTCGGCGGTAGCATTATAAGATGACCTCTCACTAAATTTCAACATAAAAGTGTTCTCCCTGAGTATGCACCATTTCCAAAGTTCGTCGTGCCCAGACACCACGTGATGATTGGGTGTGATAAGCTCTACATCCATCTACAACGGGTGCAAGCCCGTTTTGCACACGCGGAATACTCAGGTTAAACTTGACGAGCCTAGAATATGCAGATATGGCCTCGGAACACTGAGACGGAAAGGTCGAGCGTGAATCATATAGTAGATATGATCAACATAGTGATGTCCACCATTGAAAACTACTCCATTTCACGTGATGATCGGTTATGGTTTAGTTGATTTGGATCACGTGATCACTTAGAAGATTCGAGGGATGTATTTCTAAGTGGGAGTTCTTAAGTAATATGATTAATTGAACTTAAATTTATCATGAACTTAGTCCTGGTAGTATTAGCATATCTATGTTGTAGATCAATAGCTCACGTTTAGCTCCCCTGTTTTATTTTTGATATGTTCCTAGAGAAAATTAAGTTGAAAGATGTTAGTAGCAATGATGCGGATTGGATCCGTGATCTGAGGATTATCCTCATTGCTGCACAGAAGAATTATGTCCTTAATGCACTGCTAGGTGACAGACCTATTGCGGGAGCAGATGCAGACGTTATGAACGTTTGGCCAGCTCAATATGATGACTACTTGATAGTTTAGTGCACCATGCTTAAACGGCTTAGAATCGGGACTTCAAAGACGTTTTGAACGTCATGGACCTTATGAGATGTTCCAGGAGTTGAAGTTAATAT
Organism: Triticum urartu; assembly: GCF_056163025.1. Taxonomy (NCBI): domain Eukaryota; kingdom Viridiplantae; phylum Streptophyta; class Magnoliopsida; order Poales; family Poaceae; genus Triticum; species Triticum urartu. The sequence continues at coordinate 503,216,355 of NC_141873.1, read as the reverse complement.
TTCAAGCAAATACCCGAGTTGAGAGATATGAAGTCTCCAACAAGTTCTATAGCTAAAAGATGGAGGAGAATAGCTCAAGCAGTGAGCATGTGCTCAGATTGTCTGGGTACCACAATCGCTTGAATCAAGTGGGAGTTAATCTTCCAGATAAGATAGTGATTGACAGAATTCTCTAGTCACCATCACCAAGTTAGTAGAACTTCGTGATGAACTATGATATGCAAGGGATAACGGAAACGATTCCCAAGCTCTTCGTAATGCTGAAATCAACGAAGGTAGAAATCAAGAAAAATATCAAGTGTTGATGGTAGACAAGACCACTAGTTTCAAGAAAAGGGCAAAGGGAAAAAGGGGAACTTCAAGAAGAACGGCAAGCAAGTTGCCGCTCAAGTGAAGAAGCCCAAGTCTAGTCCTAAGCCTGAGACTAAGTGCTTCTACTGCAAAGGGACTGGTCACTGGAAGCGGAACTGCCCCAAGTATTTGGCAGATAAGAAGGATGGCAAAGTGAACAAAGGTATATTTGATATACAGATTATTGATGTGTATTTTACTAGTGTTCGTAGCAACCCCCCGGTATTTGATACTGGTTCAGTTGCTAAGACTAGTAACTCGAAACGGGAGTTGCAGAATGAACAGAGACTAGTTAAGGGTGAAGTGACGATGTGTGTGGTTCCAAGATTGATATGATCATCATCGCACACTCCCTATACTTTCGGGATTAGTGTTGAACCTAAATAAGTGTTATTTGGTGTTTGCATTGAGCATGAATATGATTTGATCATGTTTATTGCAATACGGTTATTCATTTAAGTAAGAGAATAAATTGTTGTTATGTTTACATATATGGTTACACACCCAATGAAAATGGTTTGTTGGATCTTGATCGTAGTGATACACATATTCATAATATTGAAACCAAAAGATGCAAAGTTAATAATGATAGTGCAACTTATTTGTGGCACTGCCGTTTAGGTCATATTGGTGTAAAGCGCATGAAGAAACTCCATACTAATGGACTTTTGGAATCACTTGATTATGAATCAGTTGATGCTTGCGAACCATGCCTCATGGGCAAGATGACTAAGACTCCGTTCTCCAGAACAATGCAGCAAGCAACAGATTTGTTGGAAATCATGCATACTGATGTATGTGGTCCGATGAATATTGAAGCTCGCGGCATGTCTCATTATTTTCTGATCTTCACAGATGATTTGAGCAGATATGAGTATATCTACTTGATGAAACACAAGTCTGAAACATTTGAAAAGTTCAAAGAATTTCAGAGTGAAGTGGAGAATCATCGTAACAAAATAAAAGTTTCTACGATATGATTGATGAAGCTATGTACCTAGGGTAGGGTCATGGACCTGTCCTAACTTCCCTATCCAAGGACATCTCTAGAAGAAATCACCTTACAATCGACTTGGAGGAGTTCCACTCAACGGACTCGAAGACACTCGACCAAGAAGCAATCACTCGACCAAGATCCAACCACTCGACGGCCAGGAGACCTAAAGTCACTCCGCACGCTAACGGTCGGTCATTAAGTAGCTTTTATGGTCATCATAGCACTTTATTAGGGGCGTTACCAGTAACGCCCGACCTTAATGTATTTGAAACCCTGCATAACTGAGGGCCGGAGGGGTCTGGAGAACTCTATATAAGCCACCCTCCTCCTCAGTGTAAGGGGTTCGCACCCCTATAATTCATACACACATAATCCAGTCGACCGCCTCCGGGCTCCGAGACGTAGGGCTATTACTTCCTCCAAGAAGGGCCTGAACTCGTAAACCTCGTGTGCTTACAACTACTGCATAGCTAAGATCTTGCCTCTCCATACCTACCCCCCTACATTACTGGCAGACTTAGAACCACGACAGTTGGCGCCCACCATGGGGCAGGTGTCTTAGGGATTTGTTGGAAGAGTTGCGATCTTTTCCGATCCAAATCATCATGGTTTCTGGCGGAGTTTTGGTGGAGGGCCGCGAGATCCGTCTCGGCGCGCTCACGTTCATCGCCGACGACTCCGCTTGGCTCCAGGAGGCTCCGCTCGACGTCGACGCACTCCCTGTCCGTAGGGCAACGCACTTTCGCGCGTGCGTCCTCTTGCGGCAACCATCGACCCATTATCGGTCGGCCCCTGTGTTGTCCTCCCTCCCTGTTTCCCACCGGCGCAAGCGCTCAGGACGGTCAAGACTTCAGCGGTGGGGGAGACACGTGGTGGCATGCCAGTCGGCCACCCCTCAAGTCGCGGCGATCGAGCCCGACGAATCCCTCTACGGCCTGTTCAACTGGCTCTGCAGAGACCACATCCGAGTGCAACAACAGTGATCCGGCGGCGAAGGTTCTGATGGTCGATGGACTGCGCAGTCCTCCCGGTTTCCCCACACCGACGGAGGCGCAGGTGGAGGTGACCCGTCGCATCCCCATGAGGAATATCTCCCCGAGCCTCTCACGTCGCTGCAGAGAGAAGAACTTCATCGCCGGAACATGGATGCACTGCACACTCCTATCGTTGGAGAAACCCCCGAGGCTCGTGCCTTGGAGGACGCGCACCTGGCAAACTTGGCTGAGCGCACTCGACTGGAGAACCTCCAGCGAGCACTCGACGAGCGTGCGCGACAACAGGTTCCAGAATCCAGTCGACGTCAGCTCTTTCCGCACCCGCAGGTATATCGAACTCCGATTCAGAATTTAGCAGCTGCAGCCCGTATAGCAGAGTCGATCCAACCTTCCCAATCAGAGGCTGGCAGAGGCTTGCTGCAGATCAGAGCGTTACTCTGGGCAGCAGGAGACCAGAATTCCGCTGTTTCTCAGTCGCTGAACAGGATTCATAGCAGATCCGTTGCTGCAGACACAGTCCAGTCGGCTCATAGCACAAGATCGCCCCCGAGGCATGAGGGACGTGGGGACCGGCATGATCAGTACGGGAACCGTGAGCAGTATGATCACCGATTCGATCATGACGATCGATGTCGAGTACCCACCCCTCCCCCGAGGAGTGGATCGTATGTGCCTCGACAGCAAGATGACAGGCACCCTCATAGTGTTGGGCGAAGGATTCCAGTCGACCCCAGGGAACCAGGCTTTGATGCGAGATCCATTCTCGTTCAAGGTTTGGTCGACAGGAACAGAGCTCACCGAGAAGGTCACGACAGAGATGCACCTACCAACAGCAGAGTACATGTTTCGGGGCCAGAGTGCTTTAGTAGAGCCATCAGGGGCGCTGTGATTCCTCCTAACTTCAGGTTGGCGACTGGAGTCAGTAAGTTCACTAGTGAGTCCAAGCCCGATACTTGGCTTGAAGACTACCGAGTGGCTGTCCAGATTGGCGGTGGCAATGATGAAGTGGCCATGAAGCACCTGCCTCTCATGTTGGAGGGCTCAGCCAGAGCGTGGCTAAATTAGTTAGCACCCAGCAGCATTTACACTTGGGAAGATCTCGCCCGAGTGTTTGTCACTACATTTGAAGGAACATGCAAGCGACCGGCAGGACTGACGGAACTACGGTCTTGCGTGCAGAAGCCGAATGAAACCTTGAGGGATTACATCTAGAGATGGATCACGTTACATCACACGGTAGAGAATGTGCCTGATCACCAAGCAGTCTGTGCCTTCAAAGAAGGCGTCAAGTACAGAGAACTGAATCTGAAATTCGGTCGAACTGGAGACATGTCTCTGAATCGGATGATGGAGATTGCCACCAAGTACGCTAATGGTGAAGATGAGGATCGACTCCGGAGTGGCAAGCACAAGTCAGTCGCCTAAGAAACCGGAGGAGGAAATTCCAATCGGAAACAGAAGCGGAAAGCCGAGCCAGCTGCTCCTGGGGAAGCCTTGGCTGTAACTCAAGGAAAGTTTAAGGGGAAACCCAAAGGGCCTTGGAACCCCAAGAAAGTTAAATATCAAGACGGAAATGATATGTTGGATTTGCCATGTCACATCCACACCAAGAAAGATGAAGAGGGTAAGCTCATTTACCCGAAACATACCACTCGACAGTGTCGGCTCTTGATCCAGCAGTTCCAGGGCAAACACCCCAAAGATAAGGAAAAGGAGTCGGACAAAGTTGAGGACAAGGAAGACAGTGATGATGGATACCCCCAGGTCAATTCCACCTTGATGATTTTTGCTGATGTTGAAAGCAAAAGTCGACTGAAAGTTATCAACCGTGAGGTGAATATGGTTGCTCCGGCGACACCCAGTTATCTGAAGTGGTCTCAGATTGCCATCACATTCGACCAGTCCGATCACCCAACGCACATTGCCACCCCTGGGAGGCAAGCTTTGGTGGTTGACCCAGTTGTTGAAGGCACTCGACTGACCAAAGTCTTGATGGATGGTGGCAGTGGTTTGAACATACTGTATGCTGAGACGTTGAAAGGGATGGGCATTCCGATGTCCAGACTCAGTACCAGCAACATGAGTTTTCATGGAGTCATTCCTGGGAAGAAGGCTGAGTTCCTCGGCCAAATTGCTCTTGATGTGGTTTTCGGTGATTCCAAGAATTACCGCAAAGAAAAGTTGACATTCGAAGTCGTGGATTTCCAGAGTGCTTATCACGCTATTTTGGGCAGGCCAGCTTACGCACGCTTCATGGCTCGACCATGTTATGTGTATCTCAAATTGAAGATGCCTGGTCCCAAAGGTGTGATCACTGTTACGGGCAATCGGAAGAAAGCAAAAGAGTGTTTTCAGAAAGGCTCAAAGATCGCTGATGCTCAGATGGCAATGGTGGAGCTGCAGGAGTACCAGAAGACTGCAGACCCGAGTGATTTGTTGCGAGCCAAGAAGCCCGCTACAGAATCAGCTTTTCAGTCGTCTGGTGAAACAAAGCCGGTTCACATCCACCCGACCGATCCCAGCGCTGCTCCGACTCATATCTCAACAACACTCAACTCCAAATAGGAAGAAGCGCTCATCCAGTTCCTCCGTGAGAACTGAGACATCTTCGCATGGAAGCCTTCTGACATGCCGGGTGTTCCCAGGGGGCTGGCTGAGCACCGCCTACGAGTCGACTCAAAAGTGAAATCCGTCAAAGAACATCTCCGACGGTCCGCCATCCAGAAGAGAAAGGCTATTGGTGAGGAGGTGGCTCGGCTCTTAGCAGCAGAGTTCATCTGAGAGATTTACCACTCCGAGTGGCTCGCCAATGTTGTCATGGTCCCCAAGAAGGACAAGTCACTTCGCATGTGCATTGACTTTAAACATATCAATCGGGCCTGCCCGAAAGATCATTTTCCTCTCCTCCGCATCGACCAGATAGTCGACTCGACTACGGGATGTGAGCGACTGTCTTTTTTAGACGCCTATTCCGGGTACCATCAGATCTGTCTGTATGGACCTGACGAGATCAAAACAGCTTTCATCACTCCATTCGGGTGCTTCTGTTATGTTACCATGCCATTCGGCCTCAAGAATGCCGGAGCCACATTCATGAGGATGATTCAGAAATGTTTGCTCACTCAAATCAGTCGAAATGTGGAAGCATACATGGATGATATTGTGGTCAAGTCACGGAAGGGTTCCGACCTGCTGACTGACCTTGCTGAAACCTTTGCCAACCTCAGGAGGTACGATATCAAGCTTAGTCCATCAAAGTGCACATTTGGAGTTCCTGGCGGAAAGTTACTCGGTTTTCTTGTTTCCGAACGGGGAATCGATGCCAATAAAAAGGCGGTACTATACTCCGGATGAAACGTCCTGTGCGAGTGCACGACGTCCAGAAGCTTACTGGTTGCTTGGCCGCTTTAAGTCGATTCATCTCTCATCTCGGTGAAAAGGCATTGCCTCTTTACCGATTGATGAAGAAGTCAGACAAGTTCGAGTGGACTCCTGAAGCTGATGCAGCGTTTGCAGAGCTCAAAGCTCTGCTCTCCACCTAGCCGGTGCTTGCTGCTCCAATCAGTAAAGAGCCTTTGCTGCTTTACATCGCAGCCAGGGACAAGTCGTTAGTATGGTACTTACGGTCGAGCGGGAAGAAGAAGGAAAAGCCTTCAAAGTTCAGCACCCAGTATATTATGTTTCTGAAGTTTTGACCCCGTCGAAGCAAAGATATCCTCATTATCAGAAGCTTGTATATGGGATTTATATGACCACAAAGAAGGTTGCTCACTACTTCTCTGATCATTCCATTACAGTCATCAGCGACGGTCCATTGTCAGAGATCCTGCACAATAGAGATGCAACTGGTCGAGCGGCAAAATGGGCGATTGAACTCCTTCCTCTAGATATCAAGTTTGAGGCAAAGAAAGCTATCAAGTCCCAAGCAATAGCAGATTTCGTCGCCGAGTGGATTGAACAACAACTGCTGACTCAGGTTCACTCGGAGTATTGGACCATGTTCTTCGACGGTTCCAAAATGCTGAATAGTTCCGGTGCCGGGGTAGTATTGGTCTCCCCCCGAGGAGATAAGCTCAGATATGTTCTTCAAATCCACTTTGATTCCTCCAATAATGAAGCAGAATATGAAGCACTTTTATATGGGTTGCGCATGGCCATTTCACTCGGCGTCCATCGCCTCATGGTCTATGGCGACTCAGATTTGGTGGTTAATCAAGTGATGAAGGAGTGGCACGTCAGAAGTCCAGCCATGACTGGTTATTGCAATGCAGTGAGAACGCTAGAGAAGAAATTCGAGGGGTTAGAACTTCATCACATACCCCAACTGAAAAATCAAGCAGCTGATGTTTTGGCGAATATAGGTTCAAAAAGAGAAGCCATTCCCAGCAATGTGTTTTTGGAACACATCCACACACCATCAGTTCAGGAAGATCCCTTCACTGAAGAGGCCCCGCAGCCAAAAAGTGCCACGAATCAGATTGAAGTTGAAGTTCCAGCTGTGGTCGACCTGATCATGGAAGTTTTGGTCATCACTCCCGACTGGACGGTACCGTACATCGCGTACATCCTAAGGAAAGAACTCCCAGAGGACGAAGAAGAGGCTCGACAGATCGTCCGTCGATCCAAGGCCGTTATAGTCATAAAGGGACAGTTGTACAGAGAAAGCGCGACTGGAGTCAGTCAGAAGTGTATAACACCAGAAGAAGGTCAGATAATCCTTGATGATATCTACTCGGGGACCTGTGGTCATCATGCGTCCTCTCGGACCATTGCGGCTAAAGCATACCGAGCGGGATTCTATTGGCCAAGGGTGAATGAAATGGCGAAAGAGATAGTCGACAAATGTGAAGGATGTCAGTTTTACTACCATATGTCACACAAACCCGCGTCGGCCCTGAAAATCATTCCACTCGTCTGGCCCTTCGCTGTTTGGGGACTTGGCATGGTTGGACCTCTGAGAATGGGCAGGAGCGGCTTCACTCATGTGCTAGTAGCAGTCGACAAGTTCACCAAATGGATTGAAGCTAAGCCTATCAAGAATCTTGATGCTTGCACTGCTATCAGTTTCATCAGAGAGTTGATATTCAGATATGGAGTTCCGCACAGCATCATCACTGACAATGGGTCAAACTTCGATTTTGAAAAATTCAGAGCCTTTTGCGCCTCTCAAGACACATGAGTCGACTACGCTTCAGTCGCTCACCCCCAGTTGAATGGACAAGCGGAAAGGGAAAATGGCTTAATTCTCAAAGGACTGAAACCCCGACTGATGCACGATCTCAAGCACGCAGCAGGTGCATGGGTCGACGAGCTTCCATCAGTCCTTTGGGGATTGAGGACAACCCCAAACCGATCGACTGGAAGAACCCCATTCTTTATGGTCTACGGAGCCGAAGCAGTTTTGCCAAGTGACCTGCTTCACAACGCACCCCGAGTCAAGCTCTACTCTGAAGATGAAGTAGAACAAGCCCGGCAGGACGCAGTCGACCTCCTGGAAGAGGAAAGAAAAAATGGCCATGATCCTATTGACCATCTATCAGCAAGACTTGCGTCGATTCCATGCCAGAAATGTGAAGAGTCGAGCCTTCCAAGAAGGAGACTTGGTCCTCCGAGTGGATCAACAGAAACCACACAAACTCGCTCCTACTTGGGAAGGTCCCTTCATAGTCACCAGAGTCCTCCACAATGGAGCGTACCGCCTTTATAATGTCGATCGCCAGATTGATGAGCCACGAGCCTGGAATGCAGAGCTGCACCGCCCCTTTTATACTTGAATTATCACTCGGATGAGATGTAATAAGAAAAACTTCTGTAGTTTATCTATCAAAGACAAGAGTGTTATAATTTTCCCAGTAATTGTTATTGTTTTTGTTTGTGTGAGAAATCCCCCAGTGGGTGGCTTAGCTGCGAATCCGTTTCGCCTAAGTTTGCAAAAATAATTTCCTACCAAGTGGTGAGCCAGCCTCTCGCTCGGGGGCTTAGCTGCGAACCCGTTTCACCTGAGTGTTTGAAAATCCTACCGAGTGGTGAGCCAGCTTCTCACTCGGAGGCTTAGCTGCGAACCCGTTTCGCCAAGTGTTTGAAAATCCTACCGAGTGGTGAGCCAGCCTCCCACTCGGGGGCTTAGCTGCAGTCCAGTAGTCGCCTAAGTATTTGAAAATCCTACCGAGTGGAGAGCAATCCTCCCACTTGGGGGCTTAGCTGCAGTTGAGTACTCGCCTAAGTTTCTCTCACTAAGAGGCTTAATGGCAGTCCAACACTCGCCTAAGTTTGAAAAAATCCTACCGAGTGGAGAGCAATCCTCCCACTCGGGGGCTTAGCTGCAGTCGAGTACTCGCCTAAGTTCTCTCACTAAGAGGCTTAATGGCAGTCCAGCACTCACCTAAGTTTGAAAAAAATCCTACCGAGTGGAGAGCAATCCTCCCACTCGGGGGCTTAGCTGCAGTAGAGTACTCGCCTAAGTTCTCTCACTAAGAGGCTTAATGGCAGCCTAGCACTCGCCTAAGTTTGAAAATCCTACCGAGTGGTGAGCCAGCCTCCCACTCGGGGGCTTAGCTGCAGTCCAGTACTCGCCTAAGTATTTGAAAATCCTACCGAGTGGAGAGCAATCCTCCCACTCGGGGGCTTAACTGCAGTCGAGTACTCGCCTAAGTTCTCTCACTAAGAGGCTTAATGGCAGTCCAGCACTCGCCTAAGTTTGAAAAAATCCTACCGGGTGGGGAGCCACCCTCCTACTCGGGGGCTTAGCTGCAGTCCAGTACTCGCCTAAGTTTGAAAAAATCCTACCGAGTGGAGAGCAATCCTCCCACTCAGCGGCTTAGCTGCAGTCGATTACTCGCCTAAGTTCTCTCACTAAGAGGCTTAATGGCAGTCCAGCACTCGCCTAAGTTTGAAAAAATCCTACCGGGTGGAGAGCGACCCTCCCACTCGGGGGCTTAGCTGCAGTCCAGTACTCGCCTAAGTTTGAAAAATCCTACCGAGTGGAGAGAGACCCTCCCACTCGGAGGCTTAGCTGCAGTCCAGTACTCGCCTAAGTATGAAACACATCCCAATCCGCAGGGACGATGAGGTACAGGTCGACTGCCACCTTCTCCTTCGAAGCTTCGCCACAAATACAACGTGCGCTCCATCCCAATCCGCAAGGACGACGAGGTGCAGGTCGACTACCACCTTCTCCTTGGGAGCTTCACCACAAATACAACGTGCGCTCCATCCCACTCCGCAAGGACGACGAGGTGCAGGTCGACTGCCACCTTCTCCTTCGGAGCTTCGCCACAAATACAACATGTGCTCCATCCCGACCCGCAAGGACGACAAGGTGCAGGTCGACTGCTACCTTCTCCTTCGGAGCTGCGCCACAAATACAAAAGTTGTCTCGAGTAAAGAATGAGTTCCACTAGACGGAGAATTCATGAAGATATTCAACGATAAACCAAGTTCAGATAAATCCTAAAGGTTCCAGACCGCAGATCGAAGTGCTCGGGCATTCAGCTCGAAAGAGTTTAACGGTTACAAAAACCACTCGGCATTCTGAGGCAAATTTAAGGTGGGGCATAAAAGTTTGTTCACTCCACAGGAGGAGGACTGGCAGGCTCGACGAACTCGTCCAGGTCGACGCCGTCGGCGATCCAAGTGGCTGCAACAATAAAAGTCTCCATAAAAGATCGGAAGTCATGCCTCTGGGTGTTGGCGACCTTGATTGCTGCCAGCTTATCTTGTTGCACCTCCTTACAGTGGACACGAACCAAAGACAGAGCCACATCAGCACCACACTGGGCAGAAGATTTCTTCCACTCCTGCACTCGACCAGGGATCTCGTTAACTCGAGTCATCAGGGACTCGAGATCATTCTGGAGCGTGGCCCCTGGCCAAAGTGCCGTGTCGATCCATGACGTGGCGACCTTCAGTCGAGCCAAGTAGTCCACAACACCGTCGATGTGGGATTCCAGTCGGAGCAGATTCATGGTAGTTTCATCTTTCACGGGAGAGTTGATGGGGTCCAAACCTGGCTCAATCCGCCCAGTCTCGTCCTTGAAGTTCTGGCAAAACGCTGCATTCACGATCCAATGCTGAGTCGACAAAAAAAACATCAGTCGGAACAAAATGTATACCTTCAAGCTTGATGAACAACTTCTTGGCAAGGCTCCTCAGATAGCTCTCCAGATCGTCCCTCCTACGAGCGATGCCTTCCATCTTCTCGTACAAGTTGAGATTGTCCTTCTTCAAGCGCGTGCACTCCTTGTTGGCTTCGTTCAAGGCAGATTTCATCTTGGCATTCTCTTCTTCCAATTGGCCGACTGAAGCCAGTTTCTGTTCAGCTAGAGCGGTTCTGTCGTCAGCTTTCTTTTGAGCAGCAGCCAAGTCCTGATCCTTCTTCGCCAGAGCTTCGTTCAGTTTTTCTGCAAAGAAATGGTGCTTGATTCAGAAAGAGCAGAAGGGTACTCAAGCCTAAGACAAACCAGTCGACAAGCTCGTCTTACCATTGGCATCGTCCTTGGCCTTCTACAGCTCTGTCTTGGCCAATTCCAAGTCAAGGTTTAGCTAGATCTGCTGTTTCTCCAAGTCAGCAAAGCGAGCTCCAAGATCACAAGATTTCTGCAATCAGGGAGGGGAAGTTATTTTACAGCGAAAAATGACAAAGACAATCAATACTAAGACTACGGTCGACTGCCCGCAGTCCACCATAGTCTCGGAGACTACACTCAGTGGGTGCACTTTGCGTGCCCCCACCGGTTCGGTTTACACTCGACACGGCCAGACCAGATCGAGCGAAAGAATCAAAATACAAAGACTACATTCAACTGCCAGTAGTCCACCGTAGTCTCGGGGACTACACCCAGACCAGATCGAGCGAAAGAATCAAAATACAAAGACTACAGTCGACTGCCAGCAGTCCACCGTAGTCTCGGGGACTACACCCAGTGGGTGCACTCAGCGTGCCCCCACTAGTCCAAAAATTCAATCGACGCACCCAGTGGGTGTACAGATGCAAAGATTTTCGGAAAGAGAGTCTCCAGATAGCATATCCTAACAGAACAAGCGGTGACCGGCTAACCTGAACATTGCTTTGGAGAGCCGAGCTGGCGTCATAGGCGGCCTGACTGGCGTCCCGCACCATCTTCACCTTCTCCATCATAATGCCCGCCTGGCGTATGGCTTCCTTGGCAGCATTCACTTCGTCCTCTGGGACATGATGGATCGCAAAAACTGAAGGTGGGTCGGCAGGAGCTTGAGCAGTCGACGAAGAAGGCAGGGCACTCGGCAATGGTACGGCGAAGGTAACAGAACCCCGATTGGCATCACCAGCGTCCTGAACGACTGGTTCCGCAATCGGCGTCGACTGTGGCACCTTGCTTGCAGGAGCTTTCCTATTTTTCCTTGTCAAAGGCCTCTCAGGCTCTTCATCATCATCATCATCGGGGAGGTCAATGATGTTAGGAGCTGTTTAAGGATCAATCGCCAAAATCACATCACCCAATGGTACACATTGCAGTTGAGTCAACCAAATAAAGACAGAATGACAGACAGAAATCATACCCAGATTTGAAGTGACTGCATCGTCCATTACCTCATCCTCATCTCTGTAAGCTGAGGTCCTGGAAGTAGCAGCGCTGCCAGTTCCAAAGTTCGTCTGGTTAAATCAAGAAAAAATAAACAGCACGGAGCGTCGAGTGAATACAAAGGGAGACACTCACGCAGAAGCGACGGGAATGTTAATCTTAATCTTCGGCAACGCCTTCCGAGGCTTCTGCTCTGCAACTTTGAGATGCTTTGACACTTTTTCAGTTGGGGTTGGTGAAGATGTCCGAGGACGCTTTGAAGACTGACCAGTCTGAGCAATCGCCTTTTCACAGGCGCTCGGTCATTCTTGGTCAAGCTTGGATCGCCTCTCCCTGCGAGGAGGCGACTCGACTTCTTCTTCGTCACTTGGGTCGTCGCTTTCTTCATCCTCTTCTCCGTCAGAATGCCATTCGCCACTGTCGCCGCCGCTCGCCTCTCCTTCCAGATCTTGCTCTTGCTCTCCGTTGGGCACTGAGTACATTTCGATAAGGGCCTGAAAGAAAGCAGGAAGAATAAAGTCAGTCGACGCAGTATAGACAGCTGCGCGAGTGAATTCAGATTATAATCAAAAGCTCAGAATCGGACCTTTTCTGGTTCGTGGGACTGGTCGAATGGAGGAACTCTCCTGGCTCCCCTGGGGTTGTCCTTGTTTCCGGTGATGCCCGACAGCCACCCCTCCAGTGTGTCGTCATCGACCTCCTCCGGGTGAATCCGAGTGGTGTCATCAAGACCCGAATACATCCACATCGGATGGTCTCGAGCTTGAAGAGGATGGATGCGCCGCGGAAGGAAAACCTCCAAGAGATCCATACCAGTGACCCCGTCACGGATAAGCTGGACCACTCGTTCGACCAGCACCCTAACTTGCGCCTTCTCCTCCGAGAGCACCTTCAAAGAGGAGGGTTTCCTCACTCGGTCCATGGTAAAAGGACGGAGGCCAGTTGACTGCCCTGGCGTCGGCTGGTCTTTGCAGTAAAACCAGGTCGACTGCCATCCGCGGACCGAGTCGGGAAGAATCATGGCCGGAAAGGAACTTTTCCCTCTCATCTGAACACCAAGACCCCCACACATCTGAATCACTTGTGTTCTCTCGTCACTCGGATTGGCCTTTTTCACCGTCTGAGAACGACAGGTGAAAATGTGCTTGAAAAGACCCCAGTGAGGCCGACAACCCAAGAAATTCTCGCACAAAGACACGAAAGCAGTGAGATACATGATTGTGTTGGGAGTGAAGTGGTGGAGTTGTGCCCCAAAGAAATTCAGAAATCCCCGAAAGAAAGGGTGAGGAGGCAAGGAAAATCCGCGGTCGACGTGGGTGGCAAGGAGAATGCGCTCACCCTCCCGAGGTTGCGGCTCGGATTCCTTCCCCGGAAGCCGCGCCGATCCATGGGGGATCAGTCCTCCGTCGGCTAGGTCATCGAGGTCTTCTTGGTGGATCGCCGAGCGGATCCAGTCGCCCTAGATCCAGCCCTTCGGCAGGCCGGCTCGTGAGGAAGATCCACCCCGACTGGTCGCCTTCCCCTTCGCCTTTGCCGTCGCCTTCTTCGCCCGCTCCAGAGCCGCCGTCTTCTCCTTCCCCATCATCGCCGGTGAGACGCGTACGGAGCGGCGGCGCTGGGGCGAGAGTGAGCGCGACAAAGAAGCCTGAAGAGGAGAAGAGGAAATGAGAACGCATTGTTCAAGAAACCCCGGTCCGACGCCTCATATGAGGTCGCTTCCGAGTGGCTGACTGGTAGGCCCGGACGATCCTGTCACATCCCATAACAATCGCACGCGCGATACGTGGCAAAAAAGGTGGCGCGGTGATCGAGGCGGCTCTGCCCTATCCCATCCGATTACTGCGGCCTCCCTCGTCTCGCGCGCTTCCCAAAATTCGAATCCCGCGAAATCTACGGGCAGTAGAACAACTTGTCAGACGGAAGATCTCCTCCACACCGTCACTCGGAGCTTTTCAAGTAAAGAAACTCACTCGACAAAAAACTAAGAATGGATCATGGTGACTAAAAAGGAAGTTGATGTCATCACTCAGGTTCATTGATCCGAAACAAGATATGCTCATGGCATGAAAAATGAGTCGGAGAAGTTCTCAACTCCTTCCCCACTCAAACCTCGATCCATTCGGGGGCTAATGATGAAGCTATGTACCTAGGGTAGGGTCATGGACCTGTCCTAACTGCCCTACCCAAGGACATCTATAGAAGAAATCACCTTTCAATCGACTTGGAGGTGTTCCACTCGACAGACTCGAAGACACTCGACCAAGAAGCAATCACTCGACCAAGATCCAACCACTCGACGGCCAGGAGACCTAAAGTCACTCCGCACGCTAACGGTCGGTCATTAAGTAGCTTTTATGGTCATCATAGCACTTTATTAGGGGCATTACCAGTAACGCCCGACCTTAATGTATTTGAAACCCTGCATAACTGAGGGCCGGAGGGGTCTGGCGAACTCTATATAACCCACCCTCCTCCTCAGTGTAAGGGGCTCGCACCCCTGTAATTCATACACACATAATCCAGTCGACCGCCTCCGGGCTCCGTGACGTAGGGCTATTACATCCTCCGAGAAGGGCTTGAACTCGTAAACCTCGTGTGCTTACAACTACTCCATAGCTAAGATCTTGCCTCTCCATACCTACCCCCTACATTACTGTCAGACTTAGAACCACGACAATGATCGCAGAAGTAAAATATTTGAGTTACGAGTTTGGCCTTTAGTTAAAACAATGTGAAATAGTTTCACTACTCACGCCACCTGGAACACCACAATGTAAATGGTGTGTCCGAACGTCGTAACCGTGCTTTATTAGATATGGTGCGATCTAGGATGTCTCTTACTGATTTACCGCTATCGTTTTTGGGTTATGCATTAGAGACAACTACATTCACGTTAAATAGGGCACCATCTAAATCCGTTGAGACGACACCGTATGAACTATGGTTTGGCAAGAAACCTAAGCTGTCGTTTCTTAAAGTTTGAGGTTGCAATGCTTATGTGAAAAAGTTTCAACCTGATAAGCTCAAACCCAAATCGGAGAAGTACGTCTTCATAGGATACCCAAAAGAAAATGTTGGGTAGACCTTCTATCACAGATCCGAAGGCAAGATATTCGTTGCTGAGAATGGATCCTTTCTAGAGAAGGAGTTTCTCTCGAAAGAAGTGAGTGGGAGGAAAGTAGAACTTGATGAGGTAACTGTACCTGCTCCCTTATTGGAAAGTAGTTCATCACAGAAATCTGTTCCTGTGACTACTACACCAATTAGTGACGAAGCTAATGATGATGATCATGTAACTTCAGATCAAGTTACTACCGAACCTCGTAGGTAAACCAGAGTGATATCCGCACCAGAGTGGTACGGTAATCCTTTTCTAGAGGTCATGTTACTTGACCATGACGAGCCTACGAACTATGAGGAAGCGATGATGAGCCCAGATTCCGCGAAATGGCTTGAGGCCATGAAATCTGAGATGAGATCCATGTATGAGAACAAAGTATGGACTTTGATTGACTTGCCCATTGATCGGCGAGCCATTGATATTAAATGGATCTTCAAGAGGAAGACGGACACTGATAGTAGTGTCACTATCTACAAAGCTAGAATTGTCGCAAAAAGGTTTTCGACAAGTTCAAGGTGTTGACTAGATGAGAGTTTCTCACTCGTATCTATGCTTAAGTCTGTCCGAATCATGTTAGCAATTGCCGCATTTTATGAAATCTGGCAAGTGGATAAACAAAACTGCATTCCTTAATGGATTTATTAAATAAGAGTTGTATATGATGCAACCAGAAGGTTTTGTCAATCCTAAAGGTACTAACAAAATATGCAAGCTCCAGCGATCCATCTATGGACTGGTGCAAGCATCTCGGAGTTGGAATATACGCTTTGATAAGTTGATCAAAGCATATAGTTTTATACAGACTTGCGGTGAAGCCTATATTTACAAGAAAGTGAGTGGCAGCATTACAACATTTCTGATAAGTATATGTGAATGACATATTGTTGATCGGAGATAATGTAGAATTATTCTGCAAAGCATAAAGGAATGTTTGAAAGGAGTTTTTCAAAGAAAGACCTCGGTGAAGCTGCTTACATATTGAGCATCAAGATCTATATAGATAGATCAAGACGCTTGATAAGTTTTTCAATGAGTACATACCTTGACAAGATTTTGAAGTAGTTCAAAATGGAACAGTCAAAAAGGAGTTCTTGCCTATGTTACAAGGTGTGAAGTTGAGTAAGACTCAAAACCCGACCATAGCAGAAGATAGAGAGAGAATGAAAGTCATTCCCTATGCCTCAGCCATAGGTTCTATAAAGTATGCCATGCTGTGTACCAGACCTATTGTATACCCTGCCCTGAGTTTGGCAAGGGAGTACAATAGTGATCTAGGAGTAGATCTCTGGACATTGGTCAAAATTATCCTTAGTGGAATAAGGATATGTTTCTCGATTATGGAGGTGACAAAAAGGTTCATCGTAAAGGGTTACGTCGATGCAAATTTTGACACTGATCCAGATGACTCTAAATCTCAATATGGATACATATTGAAAGTGGGAGCAATTGTCTAGAGTAGCTCCGTGCAGAGCATTGTTGACATAGAAATTTGAAAATACTTACGGATCTGAATGTGGCAGACCCGTTGACGAAACTTCTCTCACAAGCAAGACATGATCACACCTTAGTACTCTTTGGGTGTTAATAACATAGCGATGTGAACTAGATTATTGACTCTAGTAAACCCTTTGGGTGTTGGTCACATGTTGATCTGAACTATGGGTGTTAATCACATGGTGATGTGAACTATTGGTATTAAATCACATGGCGATGTGAACTAGATTATTGACTCTAGTGCAAGTGGGAGACTGAAGGAAATATGCCTTAGAGGCAATAATAAAGTTATTATTTATTTCCTTATATCATGATAAATGTTTATTATTCATGCTAGAATTGTATTAACCGGAAAAATAATACATGTGTGAATACATAGAAAATAGAGTGTCACTAGTATGCCTCTACTTGACTAGCTCGTTGATCGAAGATGGTTATTTTTCCTAACCATAGGCATGAGTTGTCATTTGATTAACGAGATCACATCATTAGGAGAATGATGTGATTGACTTGACCCATTCCGTTAGCTTAGCACTTGATCGTTTTGTTTGTTGTTATTGCTTTCTTCATAACTTATACATGTTCCTATGACTATGAGATTATGCAACTCCCGTTTACCGGAGGAACACTTTGTGTGCTACCAAACGTCACAATGTAACTGGGTGATTATAAAGGTGCTCTACAGGTGTCTCCAAAGGTACTTGTTGGGTTGGCGTATTTCGAGATTAGGATTTGCCACTCCAATTGTCGGAGAGGTATCTCTGGGCCCTCTCGGTAATGCACATCACTTAAGCCTTGCAAGCATTGCAACTAAATGAGTTAGTTGCGGAATGATGTATTACGGAATGAGTAAAGAGACTTGCCAGTAACGAGATTGAACTAGGTATTGAGATACCGACGATCGAATCTCGGGCAAGTAACATACCATGACAAAGGGAACAACGTATGTTGTTATGCGGTCTGACCAATAAAGATCTTCGTAGAATATGTGGGAGCCAATATGAGCATCCAGGTTCCACTATTGGTTATTGACCGGAGACATGTTTCGGTCATGTCTACATAGTTCTCAAACCCATAGGGTCCACAAGCTTAACGTTTCGATGTCAGTTATATTATGAGTTTATGAGTTTTGATGTACCGAAGGTTGTTCGGAGTCCCGGATATGATCACAGACATGATGAGGAGTCTCAAAATGGTCGAGACATGAAGATTGATATATTGGATGACTATATTCGGACACCGGAATGGTTCCGGGGGTTATCGGATATATACCGGAGTACCGGGGGTTACCGGAACTCCCCCGGGGGTTATTGGGCCTCATGGACCCAAAGTAGTGGAAGAGGAGAGGCAGCAGGAGGTGGCGTGCAGCCCCCTTGCCCCAATCGGAATTGGGAAAGGGAAGGGGGCGCGGCCCCCTTCTCCTTCCTTCTCTCCACCTCCTCCTTCACCCTTCTCCTAGTTGGAATAGGAAAGGGGGGCAAAACCTACTTGGAGTAGGATTGCCCCCCCTTGGGCTCGCCTCCTCCTCTTGGCCGGCCCCCTCCTCCTCCACTACTTTATATACGTGGCCAGGGGGCACCCCATAGACACAACAATTGATCTCTTGATCTCTTAGCTGTGTGCGGTGCCCCCTTCCACCATAATCCACCTCGATCATATCGTCGCGGTGCTTAGGCGAAGCCCTGCGACGGTAGAACATCATCATCGTCACCATGCCGTCGTGCTGATGGAACTCTCCCGTGAAGCTCTACTGGATTGGAGTTCGCGGGACGACATCAAGCTGAACATGTGCTGAACTCGGAGGTGGCGTGCGTTCGGTACTTGGATCGGTCGGATCGTGAAGACGTATGACTACATCAACCGCGTTGTGCTAATGCTTCCGCTTTCAGTCTACGAGGGTACGTAGACAACACTCTCCCCTCTCGTTGCTATGTATCATCATGATCTTGCGTGTGCATCGGAATTTTTTTGAAATTACTATGTTCCCCAACAGAACGCCGCCGGGGCCATCATCGTCACCGCAATCTACACCAACACCTCCATCATCTTCACCAACATCTTCATCACCTTCGCCCATCTATCTACAGAGGTCCACTCTCCCGCAACCCACCGTACCCTCTACTTGAACATGGTGCTTTATACTTCATATTATTATCCAATGATGTGTTGCCATCCTATGATGTCTGAGTAGATTTTCGTTGTCCTATCGGTAATTGGTGAACTGCTATGATTAGTTTAATTTGCTTGTGGTTATGTTTCTGTCCTTTGGTGCCCCACATATGAGTGCGCGCGTGGATCACACCATAGGGTTAGTTGTATGTTGATAGGACTATGTATTGGAGGCAAGAGTGACAGAAGCTTCAACCTAGCATAGAAATTGATGCATACGGGATTGAAGGGGGACCAATATATCTTAATTCTATGGTTGGGTTTTATCTTAATGAATGTTAGTGGTTGCGGATGCTTGCTAATAGTTCCAATCATAAGTGCATGGAATTCCAAGTCAGGGATGACATGCTAGCATTGGCCTCTCCCACATAAAACTTGCTATCGGTCTAGTAACATAGTCAACTGCTTAGGGACAATTTCGCAACTCCTACCACCACTTTTCCACACTCGCTATACTAACTTTATTGCTTCTTTACCTAAACAGCCCCTAGTTTTTATTTACGTGCTCTTTATATTCTTGCAAACCTATCCAACAACACCTACAAAGTACTTCTAGTTTCATACTTGTTCTAGGTAAAGCGAACGTCAAGCATGCGTAGAGTTGTATCGGTGGTCGATAGAACTTGAGGGAATATTTGTTCTACCTTTAGCTCCTCGTTGGGTTCGACACTCTTACTTATCAAAAGAGGCTACAATTCATCCCTATACTTGTGGGTTATCATACCACAGGGCCTTGCGCTAGTACCGTGGGCTCGTGCGGTAGTACCGCTTGTTGAGTGCGGTAGTACGCTCGTCGCGGGCTGAGTAAGTGGATAACGGTTGGATTTGCTCTTTCACTATAAAAGGGGAGTCTTCTTCTACGAGTTGACTACCTCTTCCACCCCAAGCTCCATTGTTGCTCTAAGCTCCATTTTCGCCAGATCTCTCTCCCTAGCCAATCAAACTTGTTGATTTCCTAGGGATTGGTTGAGAAGGCCTAGATCTACACATCCACCAAGAGATATTTGATTCCCCCCACTAGTCCCTCGCGGATCTTGTTACTCTTGGGTGTTTGAGCACCCTAGATGGTTGAGGTCATCATGGAGCCATACTCCATTGTGGTGAAGCTTCATGGTGTTGTTGGGAGCCTCCAATTAAGTTGTGGAGATTGCCCCAACCTTGTTTGTAAAGGTTCGGTCGCCGCCTTCAAGGGCACCAATAGTGGAATCACGGCATCTCGCATTGTGTGAGGGCGTGAGGAGAATACGGTGGCCCTAGTGGCTTCTTGGGGAGCATTGTGCCTCCACACCGCTCCAACAGAGACGTACTTCCCCTCAAAGGGAAGGAACTTCGGTAACACATCCTCGTCTTTACTGACTCCACTCTTGGTTATATCATCCCTTTACTCGTGCAAGCTTATCTTGTGTTGCATCCCTTGCATGCTTGTTTACTTATTGTTGTTGCATCATATAGGTAGCCCACCTAGTTGCATATCTAGACAACCTACTTTGATGCAAAGTTTAAATTTGTAAAGAAAAGCTAAAAATTGTTAGTTGCCTATTCACCCCCTCTAGTCAACTATATCGATCCTTTCAATGATAAATGTTTATTAAACATGCTAGAATTGTATTAACCGTAAACTTAGTACATGTGTGAATACATAGAAAAACAAAATGTCACTAGTATGCCTCTACTTAACTAGCTCATTGATCAATGATGGTTATGTTTCCTAACCATAGACATGAGTTGTTATTTGATTAACGGGATCACATCATTACAGAATGATGTGATTGACTTGACCCATCCGTTAGCTTAGCACGATGATCGTTTAGTTTGTTGCTATTGCTTTCTCCATAACTTGTACATGTTCCTATGACTATGAGATCATGCAACTCCAGAATACCGGAGGAACACTTTGTGTGCTACCAAACGTCACAACGTAACTGGGTGATTATAAAGGTACTCTACATGTGTCTCCGATGGTGTTTGTTGAGTTGGCATAGATCGAGATTAGGATTTGTCACTCCGATTGTCAGAGAGGTATCTCTCGGCCCTCTCGGCAATGCACATCAATATAAGCCTTGCAAGCAAAGAGACTAATGACTTAGTCACGGGATGATGCATTACGGAATGAGTAAAGAGACTTGCTGGTAACGAGATTGAACTAGGTATTGAGATACCGATGATCGAATCTCGGGCAACTAACATACCGATGACAAAGGGAACAACGTATATCATTATGCGGTTTGACAGATAAAGATCTTCGTATAATATGTGGGAGCCAATATGAACATCTAGGTTACGCTATTGGTTATTGACCAGAGACGTGTCTCGGTCATGTCTACATAGTTCTCGAACCCGTAGGGTCCGCACGCTTAACGTTCAGTGACGATCGGTATTATGAGTTTATATGTTTTGATGTACCGAAGGATGTTTGGAGTCTCGGATATGATCACGGACATGACGAGGAGTCTCGAAATGGTCAAGACATAAAGATCGATATATTGGATGACTATGTTTGGACATCGGAATGGTTCCGGGTGAGATCGGGTATTAACTAGAGTACCGGGGGGTTATCGGAACCCCCTGGGGAGTATATGGGCCCTAATGGGCTTTAGGGGAGATAGGGAGGGGCTGCCTAGGGCAGGCCGCACGCCCCCCAAGGCCTAGTCCAAATTGGACTAGGGGGAGGGGCGGCGGCCCCTCCTTCCTTCTCTTCTCTCTTCCCTTTCCTTCTCTCCTACTCCTACTACATGGAAGGGGGGAATCCTACTCGTGGGAGTAGGACTCCCCAGGGCGCGCCATAGTAGAGGGCCGGCCCTCACCCTCCTCCACTCCTTTATATACGGGGTAGAGGGGCAACCCATAGACACACAAGTTAATCATTGATCCCTTAGCCGTATGTGCTGCCCCCCTCCACCATAATCCACCTCGGTCATATCGTAGCGGTGCTTAGATGAAGCCATGTTACGGTAGAATCATCATCACCGTCATCACGCCGTTGTGCTGACGAAGCTCTCCCTCGACACTCTGCTGGATCATGAGTTGGTGGGACGTCACCGAGCCGAACATGTGCAGATCGCGGAGGTGTCGTACTTTCGGTACTAGGATCGGTCGATCGTGAAGACTTACGACTACATCAACCACGTTGTCATAATGCTTCCGCTTACGGTCTACAAGGGTACGTGGACAACACTCTCCCCTCTTGTTGCTATGCATCACCATGATCTTGCATGTGCGTAGGAAAATTTTGAAATTACTGCGTTCCCCAACAGTGGCATCCGAGCCAGGTCTATGCGTAGATGGTATATGCATGAGTAGAACACAAAGGAGTTGTGGGCGTGGGTATATACATATTGCTTGCCGTCACTAGTTGATTCTTGATTCAGCGTTATTGTTGGATGAAGTGGCCCAGACCGATATTACGCGTACGCTTACGCGAGACTGGTTCTACCAACGTGCTTCGCACACAGGTGGCTGGTGGGTGTCAGTTTGTCCAACTTTAGTTGAATCGGATTCCATGAACAGGGTTCTTTCTGAAGATCAAAAAGCAATCACTATACTGCGTTGTGGTTTTTGATGCGTAGGTAAGAACGGTTCTTGCTCAGCCCGTAGCAGCCACGTAAAACTTGCAACAACAAAGTAGAGGACGTCTAACTTGTTTTTGCAGGGCATGTTGTGATGTGATATGGTCAAGACATGATGCTAAATTTTATTGTATGAGATGATCATGTTTTGTAACACAGTTATCGACAAATGGCAGGAGCCATATGGTTGTCGCTTTATTGTATGAAATGCAATCGCCATGTAATTACTTTACTTTATCACTAAGCGGTAGCGATAGTCGTAGAAGCAATAGTTGGCGAGACGACAATGATGCTTCGATGGAGATCAAGGTGTCAAGCCGGTGACGATGGTGATCATGACGGTGCTTTGGAGATGGAGATCAAAGCCACAAGATGATGATGGCCATATCATATCACTTATATTGATTGCATGTGATGTTTATCCTTTATGCATCTTATTTTTCTTAGTTCGGCGGTAGCATTATAAGATGATCTCTCACTAAATTTCAAGGTATAAGTGTTCTCCCTGAGTATGCACCGTTGCTACAGTTCGTCGTACTAAGACACCACGTGATGATCGGGTGTGATAAGATCTATGTTCACATACAACGGGTGCAAGCCAGTTTTGCACATGTAGAATAATCGGGTTAAACTTGACAAGCCTAGCATATGTAGATATGGCCTCGGAACACTGAGACCAAAAGGTTAAGCATGAATCATATAGTAGATATGATCAACATAGTGATGTTCACCATTGAAAACTATTCGATGATCGGACATGGTTTAGTTGATATGGATCACATGATCACTTAGATGATTAGAGAGATATCTATCTAAGTGGGAGTTCTTAAGTAATTTGATTAATTGAACTTTAATTTATCATGAACTTAGTACCTGATAGTATTTTGCATGTCTGTTGTTGTAGATAGATGGCCCGTGCTGTTGTTCCGTTGAATTTTAATGTGTTCCTAGAGAAAGCTAAGTTGAAAGATGATGGTAGCAACTACATGGACTGGGTCCATAACTTGAGGATTGTCCTCATTGTTGCACAGAAGAATTATGTCCTGAAAGCACCGCTAGGTGACAAATCCGCTGCAGGAGCAACGCCATATGTTGTGAATACCTGGCAGAGCAAAGCTGATGACTACTCAATAGTTCGGTCTTCCATGCTTTACGGCTTAGAACCGGGACTTCAACGACATTCTGAATGTCATGGAGCATATGAGATGTTCCAGGAGTTGAAGTTAATATTTTAAGCAAATGCCCGGATTGAGAGATATGAAGTCTCCAATAAGTTCTACAGCTGCAAAATGGAGGAGAGTAGTTCTGTCAGTGAACATATACTCAGAATGTCTGGGTACCACAACCACTTGAATCAGCTGGGAGTTAATCTTCCTGATGATAGTGTCATTGACAGAGTTCTTCAATCACTGCCACCAAGCTACAATAGCTTCGTGATGAACTATAATATGCAAGGGATGGATAAGATGATTCCTGAGCTCTTCGCAATGCTAAAAGCTGTGGAGGTAGAAATCAAGAAGGAGTATCAAGTGTTGATGGTCAACAAGACCACCAGTTTCAAGAAAAAGGGTAAAGGGAAGAAAGGGAACTTCAAGAAGAAGAACAAGCCAGTTGCTGCTCAAGTAAAGAAACCCAAGTCTGGACCTAAGCCTGAGACTGGGTGCTTCTACTGCAAAGGGACTGGTCACTGGAAGCGGCACTGCCCCAAGTATTTGGCGGAGAAGAAGGATGGCAAAGTGAAAGGTATATTTGATATACATGTTATTGATGTGTACCTTACTAATGCTCGCAGTAGTGCCTGAGTATTTGATACTGGTTCAGTTGCTAACATTTGCAACTCGAAACAGGGGATACGGATTAAGCTAAGATTGGCTAAGGACGACGTGACGATGCGCATGGGAAATGGTTCCAAAGTCGATGTGATCGCCGTCGGCAGACTACCTCTACATCTACCTTCGGGATTAGTTTTAGACCTAAATAATTGTTATTTGGTGCCAGCGTTGAGCATGAACATTATATCTGGATCTTGTTTGGTGCGAGACGGTTATTCATTTAAATCAGAGAATAATGGTTGTTCTATTTATATGAGTAATATCTTTTATGGTCATGCACCCTTGATGAGTGGTCTATTTTTACTAAATCTTGATAGTAGTGATACACATGTTCATAGTATTGAAGCCAAAAGATGCAGAGTTGATAATGATAGTGCAACTTATTTGTGGCACTGCCGTTTAGGTCATATCGGTGTAAAGCGCATGAAGAAACTCCATTCTGATGGACTTCTGGAATCACTTGATTATGAATCACTTCGTACTTGCGAACCATGCCTCATGGGCAAGATGACTAAAAATCCGTTCTCCGGAACAATGGAGCGAGCAACAGAGTTATTGGAAATCATACATACTGATGTATGTGGTCCAATGAACATTGAAACTCGCGGCGAATATCGTTATTTTCTCACCTTCACAGATGATTTGAGCAGATATGGGTATATCTACTTAATGAAACATAAGTCTGAAACATTTGACAAGTTTAAAGAATTTCAGAGTGAAGTGGAAAATCATCGTAACAAGAAATCAAGTTTCTGCGATCTGATCGTGGAGGTGAATATTTGAGTTATGAGTTTGGACTTCATTTGAAACAATGCGCAATAGTTTCGCAACGCACGCCACCTAGAACACCACAACGTAATGGTGTGTCTGAACGTCATAACCGCACTTTATTAGATATGCTGCGATCTATGATGTCTCTCACTGATTTACCGCTATCGTTTTGGGGTTATGCTTTAGAGACGGCTGCATTCACATTAAATAGGGCGCCATCTAAATCTGTTGAGACGACACCTTATGAACTGTGGTTTGGCAAGAAACCCAAGTTGTCGTTTCTTAAAGTTTGGGGCTGCGATGCTTATGTGAAAAGGCTTCAACCTGATAAGCTCGAACCCAAATAGGAGAAATGTGTCTTCATAGGATACCCAAAGGAGACTGTTGGGTACACCTTCTATCATAGATCCGAAGACAAGATATTCGTTGCTAAGAATGGATCCTTTCAAGAGAAGGAGTTTCTCTCGAAAGAAGTGAGTGGGAGGAAGGTAGAACTTGATGAGGTAATTGTACATGCGCCCTTATTGGAAAGTAGTTCATCACTGAAATCAGTTCCAGTGATTCCTACACCAGTAAGTGAGGAAGCTAATGATGATGATCATGAAACTTCTGATCAAGTTACTACCGAACCTCGTAGGTCAACCAGAGTAAGATCTGCACCAGAGTGGTACGGTAATCCTATTCTGGAAGTCATGTTACTTGACCATGACGAACCTACGAACTATGAGGAAGCGATGATGAGCCCAGATTCCGCAAAATGGCTTGAAGCCATGAAATCTGAGATGGGATCCATGTATGAGAACAAAGTATGGACTTTGGTTGACTTGCCCGATGATCGGCAGGCCATAGAGAATAAATGGATCTTCAAGAAGAAGACTGACGTTGACGGTAATATTACTGTCTACAAAGCTCGACTTGTTGCAAAAGGTTTTCGACAAGTTCAAGGAGTTGACTATGATGAGATCTTCTCACCCATAGCGATCCGTAAGTCCATCCAAATCATGTTAGCAATTGCCGCTTTTTATGATTATGAAATTTGTCAAATGGATGTCAAAACTGCATTCCTTAATGGATATCTTAAAGAAGATTTGTATATGATGCAACTAGAAGGTTTTGTCGATCCAAAAGGTGCTAACAAAGTGTGCAAGCTCCAGCAATCCCTTTATGGACTGGTGTAAGCCTCTCGGAGTTGGAATATACGCTTTGATAGTGTGATCAAAGCATATGGTTTTATACAGACTTTTGGAGAAGCCTGTATTTACAAATCAAAGCATATGGTTTTATACAGACTTTTGGAGAAGCCTGTATTTACAAGAAAGTGAGTGGGAGCTCCGTAGCATTTCTGATATTATATGTAGATGACATATTGTTGATCGGAAATGATACTGAATTTCTGAATAGCATAAAAGGATACTTGAATAAGAATTTTTCAATGAAAGACCTCGGTGAAGCTGTCAGTTGGTGCAGTTCCAAACAGTGCATCGTGGCGGGATCTACGTGTGAAGCGGAGTACATAGCTGCTTCGGAAGCAGCAAATGAAGGAGTCTGGATGAAGGAGTTCATATCTGATCTAGGTGTCATACCTAGTGCATTGGGTCCAATGAAAATCTTTTGTGATAATACTGGTGCAATTGCCTTGGCAAAGGAATCCAGATTTCACAAGAGAACCAAGCACATCAATAGACGCTTCAATTCCATCCGCGATCAAGTCAAGGAGGGAGACATAGAGATTTGCAGGATACATACAGATCTGAATGTTGCAGACCCGTTAACTAAGCCTCTCTCACGAGCAAAACATGAGCAGCACCAAGACTCCATGGGTGTTAGAATCATTACAATGTAATCTAGATTATTGACTCTAGTGCAAGTGGGCGACTGAAGGAAATATGCCCTAGAGGCAATAATAAAGTTGTTATCTATATTTCCTTATATCATGATAAATGTTTATTATTCATGCTAGAATTGTATTAACCGTAAACTTAGTACATGTGTGAATACATAGACAAACAGAATGTCACTAGTATGCCTCTACTTAACTAGCTCATTGAATCAATGATGGTTATGCTTCCTAACCATAGACATGAGTTGCCATTTGATTAACGGGATCACATCATTAGAGAATGATGTGATTGACTTGACCCATCCGTTAGCTTAGCACGATGATCATTTAGTTTGTTGCTATTGCTTTCTCCATAACGTGTACATGTTCCTATGACTATGAGATCATGCAACTCCCAAATACCGGAGGAACACTTTGTGTGCTACCAAACGTCACAACGTAACTGGGTGATTATAAAGGTGCTCTACAGGTGTCTCCAGTGGTGTTTTTTGAGTTGGCATAGATCGAGATTAGGATTTGTCACTCCGATTGTCGGAGAGGTGTCTCTGGGCCCTCTTGGTAATGCACATCAATATAAGCCTTGCAAGCAAAGTGACTAATGAGTTAGTTGCAGGATGATGCATTACGAATGAGTAAAGAGACTTGCCGGTAACGAGATTGAACTAGGTATTGAGATACCGACGATTGAATCTCGGGCAAGTAACATACCGATGACAAAGGGAACAACGTATATCATTATGCGGTTTGACCGATAAAGATCTCCATAAAATATGTGGGAGCCAATATGAACATCCAAGTTCCGCTATTGGTTATTGACCAGAGACATGTCTCGGTCATGTCTACATAGTTCTCGAACCCGTAGGGTCCGCACGCTTAACGTTCGGTGACGATTGGTATTATGAGTTTATATGTTTTGATGTACCGAAGGTTGTTCGGAGTCCCGAATATGATCACGGACATGACAAGGAGTCTCAAAATGGCCGAGACATGGAGATCGATATATTCGATGACTATGTTTGGACATCGGAATGGTTCCGGGTGAGTTTGGGCATTAACCAGAGTACCGGGGGGTTATCGGAACCCCCCGAGGAGTATATGGGCCCTAATGGGCTTTAGGGGAGAGAGGGAGGGGCTGCCTAGGGCAGGCCGCACGCCCCCCAAAGCCTAGTCCGAATTGGACTAGGGCAAGGTGCGGCGGCCCCTCCTTCCTTCTCTTCTATTCCCTTTCCTTCGCTCCTACTCCTACTACATGGAGGGGGGAATCCTACTCCCGGTGGGAGTAGGACTCCCCAGGGCACGCCATAGTAGAGGGCCGGCCCTCCCCCTCCTCCACTCCTTTATATACAGGAGAGGGGGCACCCCATAGACACATAAGTTGATCATTGATCCCTTAGCCGTGTGTCGTGCCCCCCTCCACCATAATTCACCTCGGTCATATCATAGCGGTGCTTAGGCAAAGCCCTGTTCCGGTAGCATCATCATCACCGTCATCACACCATCGTGCTGACGAAGCTCTCCCTCGACACTCTGCTGGATCCTGAGTTCGTGGGACGTCACTGAGCCGAACATGTGCAGATCGCGGAGGTGCCATACTTTCGGTACTAGGATCGGTCGATCGTGAAGACGTACGACTACATCAACCGTGTTGTCATAACGCTTCTGCTTACGGTCTACGAGGGTACGTGGACAACACTCTCCCCTCTCATTGCTATGTATCACCATGATCTTGCGTGTGCGTAGGAAAATTGTGAAATTACTGTGTTCCCGAACATTATGTGTGAGTAGCAGGCACCAAAGTGAATGAATCTTCCAATTTGACTGGCTCACTACGCCCCTGAGCCGAGGAGGGCTGACAGATCGTCTTCCCACACGTTATGTATAAATTAGCAGCACCTGAGAAAAATTACAATCACTACATAAGGAGTATACCTTGCAAAGGTCCAAATCACCTTCTCCGGGGATGACAAGTGGTTTAGGATGATGTGAGTTGTTAAGTTTTTTTTGTAGATACATTTTTTAAATGTTTTATCCCATAAATCTCGCGTCCATATCCTAATCCGTTTTCATTGTTGGATTCTTTGCATTGAGATCTTTTAAACTAAATATCATGTTAATAGGTTTCGACGAACCTTTTTTCATAAAAAACAAAAAAGATAGAAAAAGAACCATGGAAACACGTTTACTTTTCTTTTTCTTTTCGAGAGGCACAACTATGCTTCTTGCGGAAGCAAATATGTGCCTGCACGAGAATCAAATATGTGCCTCTCATGAAAAAACACAATTTACCTCTTCTGAGAGACACATAAGCACTGGTGCTTAAGGAAAGCCTGATTTGTTTCTCCAAACACCTCTCCTAATCACCTTGCATTGTACAAGGCCTAAGAAGATGAAAAACTAACATGATAAAGCAATTAAAAAGGAGAGAGATCACTTTGATGACCTCATGAAGAAACAATGCCAAGCATGTGGCCCAATACAAAATACCTTTGCATGAAGAAGTTTAGTGGTTACACAATTAAATAAAAAATTAGCTACAAAATGCTAAGCACATGTACATTGAAGAGTTTAGTTGCTAAGTCATTTCTTGTACTTAGCATCTCATTTAAGCACGTGAATCGGGGAGGCTTCAAAGGAAAAGTGGTTATTGGTGTGGTAAAATCAACAACACACCCGTTGCATAAATACTTATCGAATCACTCCTTTGCACCTAGCTACACGGTCCCAACGAGTATAAAAACTAAACACTTACAACAACATGGTAAAACTTTATGATTGCCCATTTTTCTATTATTGCACTAGATCTATATAGAGGTGGCACTTAGCTTGGCCTACCAGGATGATGATAACCATTGGGCATGGGACGCACTGGGAACATGAGGTCGAGCTAGGAGCACGTACACGAGGGATACAAAAAAAGTTCAAACATGTGTGATCTCCAAATTAATTGATGCAACCTCTATAAAAGATTGTATAGAGATTGTATAGAGGATGTGTCAATTAATTCGTATTGGAGGGACTGGGAGTATAAAATAAGGCCCTGTCCTAGGGGGTGCAATCAATTGGGTGTCTCGCATTGAAAGATATGAGTCATATCTTCGTTTGGCCAGAATAGCACTTGAGAGTGAAGTTGGAGAAGATTGAGTATGAGGATATTATTAAAGGTTTTATTTCAAGAAACCCTGAAAGAATGATCTTATTAAGTCAAGACTTTACAACCGAGAATAGGAACGGTTCTTGATATTTCCCATTGCTATGTAAGTTATTATGATCTTTACATTATAATAGTTATATATTTATGTATATTTTTAGCGAGATAGGGCCAATTTTAGAGCTTCGCGCATGGCCTTTGATTTTGATGGCCCACACCCTATATAAAATTATGATCAAAGGTTGATTAATTCCACACTTCATGCAAGCATTCGATTACAACAAGATCTCAAACTAGCAGGCTCTCCAAAAGAGCAATACTTGTGACGAGCTGTCACAGGCTTAAAAGCATTACGTATACAGAATCACAGGCATCTTCTATTTCTGAAGCAGAAGACAAGAACGCTCCCGCACAACTAAAACCATGACAAACTAAGAAGGATCTACTTACAAAGTTCAACCAACTCAATTCTTTTTTTACGAAGTTCAAAAGAATTACAGGTGCCTCTCTTCCCAGCTAAGCAAATTGAATCAAGGGTTGTATGTACAGGTGGGCATCATGTAAGTGCATCTAGTGCCCCTTAGTGATTTTGGTGTATTGAAGACTTATAGGTTAAGGGACTAATGCGTTTGTGAGTGTACACAGGTCTATAAGTCTATGAGGAGTTTGATATTTACAGGAAAAGTCGACCCCTAAAAATGAATATCTTCGATTGAAGATTTTGGTATTTCTGAAGACTTTCATGAAGACTTTGAAAGTGAAGAAAATGGTGTGACCGTGAAGACTTGGTATTCATTCGAGGAATATGAAGCGTGAAGACTTTTGTTTTCGTAGTTTCATTTTCTCTTTCTTGAGTCATAGGAAACACCGTACTGTTAAAGGGGGTCGAGGAAATACTAAGGAAAAATTTCCATGTGATGCTCAACTCAAAATCCTACACCTACCAATCCCTTCGAGAGAAGCCATTGGAAATCTCATACAGTTCAGTCAATTTCTTCAGTGACAGAGACGAAGTTCTTCTGGTCTCTGAGGAATTTGTCCTGACTGAGGAGTTAGGAATTCGCCGGTGCGGATTGCCTACACAGTGAGGAACATGATAGCCCTAAGGATTTTGCTACTCAAAATTCCGACCATTGCTGTGCTATGCGCCAGCTGTCCCAAAAATATCTATCCACCTAACGTGGATCCTGCGTGGATCCGATGCTTGTTACCTTTGAAGACTGTGCTTCTTCCAGACGGTTAGGCGTCATAGTCTAGAGCATCCAAGAGGAATTGTGGATCGCCGGGTGACCGAGTTTGTGAAGTTTTGGAAGTTGCCTGAAGACTTACCACGAGTGATTGGACGAGGTCTATTTGACCTTAGTTCAAGGAGAATACGGTGAGGACTGGGGGTCCTGAGCTACGTGTTCAGGACTGGGTGTCCGGGACTGTGTGTCCTCGAGTTTAAATACGCAGCCGCTCCAACCAGACGTACAACTGAGACAGCAGTTGGAACTGGTGTACCAAATCATTGTCTTCACCAAGCTTACTGGTTCTATTCCTTCAACTCTTTCATTTCCTCATAATTGTGTTGTGTGTTTGTTCATATCTGTGTTTGAAGACTCTGACTGAAGACTTTTTCAATTTCCTCAGTTCAATTTCTTCAGTCTGTTTGTCTTCATCCTGTGTTATCATGTGATTACGCTTCCTGTACTCTTGCCTGTCTTCATTTCATCATGATGACTATGCTTGTATTCTGTTATGTTTACTTTTGAGTACTTATTCCGTTGCTAGTAGTTTTTCGCTAAGGAATTTCCTCACCGGCAAATTCCTCAGTGAAAAATTTCATAAAAATCACCTATTCACCCCCCCTCTAGTCGATATAACGCCCTTTCACATCAACTCTCCTTTTGCTAAAAGAACACACCATCGTACTCAGCAGCATGCATACATACATATAGGCAAACACCACGCACTTGCGGGTCCATAGACAGAACAATCAACAAACCGTCCAAACTCGCAACATCTCTGCAACTTACTAACTACAGAAATATAGTTGGTGCTCTTCAGTACTTGACCT
Organism: Triticum urartu; assembly: GCF_056163025.1. Taxonomy (NCBI): domain Eukaryota; kingdom Viridiplantae; phylum Streptophyta; class Magnoliopsida; order Poales; family Poaceae; genus Triticum; species Triticum urartu. The sequence continues at coordinate 503,184,452 of NC_141873.1, read as the reverse complement.
TTACTAGACCTGACATCAATTTTGCAGCTAATAAATTTTTTTGGTTTCTCCATGCACCAACCACTACTCATTGGTCAGTAGCAAAGTGCATATCGAGGCATGTCAAGAACACCTTGACCACTGGTTTAACATTCAACAAGTCAGCTTCAACTCTTGTTAGTAATTTCTCCGATGCTAATTGGGCTAGTTGTTCGGATGACAGAAGGACCACTGGTGGGTTTGCAATTTTCTTTGGGCCAAACTTAATATCATGATGTGCAAAGAAACAAGCTACAATTGCTTGGCCCAGTGCTGAAGCAGAGTACACAGCCCAAGAAAATGCTACAGTGGGAATTATCTGGGTGCAGTCTCTACTCAAAGAACTTGGGCTTGCCCAAGTGCAAACTCCTTGCTTATGGTGTGAAAATCTTACGTTTCGTGCCAGAACTTAACACGTTGAGATAGACTTTCATTTCGTCAGAGAAAGTGTTGCACACAAAGAACTGGACATTCGTTTTATTTCTTCTAAAGATCAGATTGCAGTTGGATTCACAGAGGCATTACCCATACGAAGTATAGAAGATTTAAGTGTAATCTCAACTTGATGAAGCTATGATTAAGAGAGGGTGTTGAAATATCTTCCAAAGTCCTATGCGCCATAGTTAGTTAGGTTGTTTATATTTGTGTTGATTATATCTATAGTATATCAATGTGGGAATCACGTTGACAGCCTTCGGGCGATCTATAACAACCTCTCTATATGCGGACGTGGGATATGCCCTAGTCTATCAATATATACAATATGGCCCTCCTTCTAGAGGGTTGAGACGCTTCACAACTTTCTAGAGTGCCAAGCTCTCCTTGCAACTGCGCGAGTAGCTAGGAACCAAGTGGCTTAATAAAGTTATATAATATCTTCTGTGCTACATTGTCATCTATCACGATGCAATAGATGTATAACTTAAATTGTTGAACTCTTGGCTTAAATTTGCAAAAGGTGAATGATGGTGTAGCGCCAATGATGGCTGATGTGGTGAACATCGGGGGATTCTTTGGATCATGCTTTGATTTAGCCAATACTCCGTCCGTCCCAAATTAGTTGAGTTAGATTTGTCTAACACTAAAACTATCTAGATACATTCGTATCTATATAAATCTGAGTCAAGTAATTCAGAACGGAGGGAGTATATGTTTGGCGTTACTAGATCAAGACCTGCGTGAGGTTCTAGCTAAAATGAATATGTTAAATGCAAAAAAGAGGATTTTAGAATCACAAAGAATTTTGGAGCGCCTGAGAAGGTACAAGTGTTAACTACATGCAAGGCTATACGGGCGACCATAGATAAACCGCTTCACTCTTCTGCTTAATTAATGGATGAGACAAATTTTTTGCCTCCATCTCGACAAAAGAAAATCGCATCCACCAGACCTAGCTATATAGCTAGGCGCAGCCGAGGGCACCTTACCGTCTTAGTAGTCATATAAGGAATACTATTTCATTAAAATTGCAAGGCCTTATACCAAATGTACCATGCTATGTAAGTAATTGGACCAGCGGTTGTTGAGGTGGCGAAATCAACAGCGCACACAGCCCATAAATACATCATGTCAAATCACTCCTTGCAACTACCTACAAGGCCCCAACGAGTATAAAGCTAGACACTTAGAAATTACACGTTGAAACTGCAAGCTTTCCATTTTCCCAATTGCCGCCGCTGGGTGTGTATATAGAAGAGGCACTAGCTTGGCCTAAGAGGATGATGATCATTGCTAGCCATGGGATGCACCGGGATCACGAGTTCGAGCTGAGAGCACGCACACGAGCGGATCCAACAAGATCTTCGTACCAGCGTTGGCCTGGAGACTTCCTTCAATCACAGGCATACAAGCATTATATATACAGAACTACAAGCGTCCTCTATTTCTGAAGTAAACACTGCCACTCAACTAAGGGCATTTCTAACCGATCCTCTACAAGTTAGTAGAGTAAAAGGCTTAGTGGAGTATAAATACTCCACTAAGTTTTGGCCAGACCTAACCAATCCCTAAAACTTAGCGGAGTAAAAAAATTATTTGCATTTCAATTTCGGCCACTGAAACACAATTATTTGTTTTTTTTATTTCATTCAACGACATTGGATTACATAATAATTCACCAATTCTTTGCTAGAAGAGTAAGACCAAAGAAAACAAGAACCACAATTAGACATTTTAGAAGACATCCAACTTCCATAATTGCTCCCACTAGATGGATTAAAATCTTCTCGATGCCTTCATTGTTTATCCGCGGATTGTTGATCTTACATACTTCATTCTTCTTTTTTGATTCTAAAGAAGTAGATGTTGCTTCCCCTCTAATTTCTTCTCCAATCTCATATCTAGTCTCATGTTTAGCCTCAATTCTAGCAACGAGTGCACGAACATCTACTAATTTTTGTGCTATTAATAGATCGATGTATTCTTCTTCCAAATACGAAAACGAGCATCCATCATCCTACACACATAGATGAGCATCAATGAGCTACTAAAATTGTACCGAATCCGGTGAAAAACCGAATCAAAACAAGCGCATACCCCATCGTTTGTGCATTTGAAGAACACCCATCCGGGATGTTTCGACGTGGTAGAAACTTAGCGCACCACTTGCCATGTGCATTCATCGCATTGTATGACCGGCAGCTGCAAGCCGGCGAGCCGCTGCACGAGCGCCAAGCCCGGGTGATGGTCGGCCGTGTAGTTGCCGGAGAACCGATGACAGGAGCGATTAGAGTGGCTAGAGAAAGAGCCGGTACCTGCATGCAGCGCAGAGGCTTTGTCGGGGCTGTGTGGGCCGCTTCCCGGCCAATCCATGGCAAGGCGCAGCCGCCGGTGGCCGGAAACGCCAAATCCGGCGGCAGCGACAGCAGCCGCAGATCCCCTCGATTTTTGGCCGGTGGTGGGACAAGAAGGTAGTGGAGGACAGCGGTGGAGGCCTACAAGGCTTCCCCGGCGGCCGGCCAGTGTCGACGGGGAGGGGGAGGGGTAGGAGGGGCGGTGGGGGCGAAGATGCGGCGCGAGAGGGGAGAGAGAGGCAGCAGAGGAGAGCCGCGTTATTTTACTCGGTGGAGCAAAGATGGAGTAAATATAGGAAAATTTTCAGAAAAAGAAGTAAAATTTCACTTCATTAGGCCGGATTGAGGATTCGCCAGGTGCCGGTTAGTAGAGTAAAAAGCTAAATATACTTCACTAACTGGTTGGTTATAGGGGATCGGTTAGAAATGCCGCACCGAGTTAAGTTCAAAAGAATCACAGGTAACTCGTTTCCCATCTAAGCAACAAATACAATTGAATCAAGGGTTGTATGCACAGGTGGGCGTCAACTCAGACGACAAGAAGTTTATCTCGCTATGCTATTAAAAAAACTCATCTCGTGCTCTGCACTATAGGTATGAGCATATACTACAAATATACACTTGCGGGCACACCAGCAGAAGATCAGCAAACCCTGCAAACAATGTTTCTGCATAAATAAAGACATCATCTATGGCTTGATAACCCCTTTAGGCAGGCCGAGGAGAGAAGGTCGGTAGAGGGACTGGCGATGTGCCATCTCCATTATTTCCCGTGGATCGGACATTGATTCGTCTCCTATCACCTCAAGGATCGAACTGATACCAAGCTCCGGGCAAGTGCGTAAGTAGTAAAGAAAATTCAGATAGCTATAAGAGGCAACAGAAGGGCGACCAACCAGCTATGCCACGTGGCGTAAGCTGGTTGGCAGTGGTGAAAAAACTTTTGGGATATTATTTTTAGATGGAGGTGAGGAATTTTCTTAAATGTTTTTTTTCTTTTTTAGATGGAGATGATAGCTCCACACATTTTTTTAAATGAAGGGCTACGCAAAGTGGGGCTCGCTGGTAGGCTGCGCTAATGATTTTTTTTTACTTCTTTTTATAGAAGGAGGTGAGTATTTTCTTATATTTTTCTAGATGAAGGCGAGGACTTCGTCTATTTTCTAAAATAAAAACGTACGCATAACTTTCTTTCAAGCGCCGTCATAGAATGACGCCCCAACCACTAGTTGTAACAAAAAGATGCAACAATGGTGATCCAAGATCATTCCAACCTCTTGATTAGAATTTTGTAAAGTGTTTGGAGTACCGGACGCAACTCTACATGAGCGACATGCTTCTTGGTTTTTGGGTGCGTCACGCTTATGCTACCTTGACTTACGAGTTCGTAAAATGCATTGGCTGGAGAGATACCCTACAAGTGAAAAAACACATAGAACATAGCATAGGACCAGATAGTGGTGGCATGTGGTGTCGTCTACCGTATTAGAGACACTGTTTTGGAGCTTATATCTGCCGAAGAGATTGTGATGGCCTAGCGGCATTGGATCACCACGTAGACTCGTTGCGAAGGGTCATTTGCTCCGGAGGAAACCCATGGATCTGGGTCTCCCAGATCGGATGGTGGTGGTGTCTAGCATAACATCCCCTCTTGGGGGCATCGTTCTTGGAGCAAGTGTTGGCTGGAGGGGTCCGTAGGTGGAGCGGCATCGTATCTATCGCGTCGACGCCGGTGGGGTCTCAGCGGCATATGGTGCAGTTGAGTCTCGGTGGCGGATGCGTCTTGATGCACGAGTGCAGGGTGGTGGTGCTGTTTGGGGGCGTTGTCGTGCAGCGTATGTGTTTTAGGATGTAGCGCCGCATTGTGCTTGATTCTTCCTATGCTCAATTTGTGTAGCGTAGTCTCGTGCGCCTTGCGTGATCCGGTTATCCTGGGATCAGCGCTTTATGAGGATTATCCCATCGCCGTGTTCCATTCGGCCGTGCACATTGTTTTGTGCTTGCTTTATATAATAAAGCAGGACGAAAGCCGGGTTTCTGAGTTGTATTCAATATATCATAACTGATAGACCATTATGAGTAACAGTTTTCTATATCTACACAAACATCATCATGTCCATCATTAATCATATACATAACATGTCTATAACTTCTTTTAAAAAGGAGGATAACCCTTGGCCTCTGCATCAATCGATGCATGCAACCATCTTCAATACAATTCAAAGAGTCTGACAACATGAATATATGAATTAACCCGAAGCCACCCATCTCATGAACAAAGTCGCAATAGCTACAATCTTGAAAATGTGTGCGCAACACATGAAGGCGCACTATCTAATCCCGTGGCCTCACGTAGTTGCCCCCATCGGGCCAAGAGCACCACCCGGTCTAGCTGACCCCAGCGCGCACCGCATGCGCACGCTCTGTATCCGCCGCCGCCATCTTCCACCATACCATCTTCAGGAGTGATCAACACATTGACCTTGTCAGACCCAACTGCCGTCGGTGCCACCACGACGCCAGAGAGCACCACCATCCTACGTGTGTCCATCAACCCACGTCCAACATCGAGACTCCACTATGCCATGCCGTCGAGACCCGTCGTCTTCAATGTGGTAGATACAACACCGCTCCACCTAGTGGCCCCTTTAGTTACCTGCTCCAAAACAATGACCCCAAGAGGGAGAACGGCACCGAAGTCTCTGTCATCATCTGATTCGAGAGACCCAGATCTAGGGTTTCCCCCGAAGTAGATGCCACTAGAGGGAGATGGGCACGCCATCTGTTGCTGCTAACGAGCCCACCACTACTAGGAAAAGGGCTACTAATGGCGCACCAGTTTTGCCTACTAATGGCGCATCACTGGTGCGCCATTAGTATCACGCCACTAGTATTTTCTACTAATGGCGCATCACTGGTGCGCCATTGGTATCTGGTATACTAATGGCGCACCACTGGTACGCCATTAGTATAGGCCACGGTGCGCCATTAGTATAGGCCACTGGTGCGCCATTAGTATAGGCCACGGTGCGCCATTAATATTTTTGAATTTTGAAGGCGGGAAAATAGTAGTGGCGCACCGTCTAACCCCCACCGTGCGCCATTGCTATTTTTGAATTTTGAATTTGGATCTGGATCGTGATTTTTTTGCCCATTTTTTGCTTCTTTTTTTGCTCGTTTTTTGGCACGATATTATTTCAAATTTTGTTCCTATTTTTGGATCTTGTACGTTCTTTTGCCGTGTTCTTTTGCCGGAGAGGAGTTCGCCGAAGAGGAGTTCGCCGGAGAGGAGGAGGAGGAGGTCACCGGAGAGGTGCTCGCCTACATCGCCGGAGAGGAGGAGGAGGTCGCCGGAGAGGAGTTCACCGAAGCATCGGAGAGGAGGAAGGAGAAACCATAAGGGAATGGGAGGAGAGGAGGGAGGAGGGGCTCACCGGAGAGGAGGGAGGAGAAACCGTGAGGGGAGGGGAGGGAAGGAGAGGAGGGAGGGAGGAGGAGGTCGCCGGAGAGGAGGAGGAGGAGGAGGTCGTCGGAGAGGAGGAGGAGGAGGTCGCCGGAGAGGAGGAGGGTAGTATGGTGGAGGAGAGAAGGGAAGATGGAGTGGAGGAGAGGAGGAGATGGAGTGGAGGAGAGGTGGAGTGGAGGAGAGGTGGAGTGGAGGAGAAGAATGAAGAGGTAAGGAGGAGAGGACCACGCCCAGCCATATATACGGCATAGTAATGGCGCACCGTGGGCAGGTGCGCCATTAGTAATTTTTTTTGACTTATTTTGAATTTTGAAGGCGGGAAGATACTAATGGCGCACCATGGGCAGGTGCGTCATTAGTAACTTTTTTTTGACTTATTTTGAATTTTGAAGGCGGGAAGATACTAATGGCGCACCATGGGCAGGTGCGCCATTAGTAAGTTTGAATTTATTTTTTTTTGAATTTTTTTGCCTCTCCAGATCTTAAAAGCCCTGTATCTTTTTTTCTGTTAGGTTTTTGAGGATTTTGAAAATGTTTAACGAGGTTCCCGGTTAAATTTGGATGTAACTTTTCGAGTAGATGATTTTTCATATAAAAAACTTTTTCATCCGAATTCATACGCAAAAGTTATGCCCATTTTTACAAATTCTCGAGAGATTTTGTAAAAAAGTCAAAAATTCATGTTTGTAAATTTTGCTAACAATTAGACCACATATCATATGGGAATCTTATTTTCTTTTATTTTTTTGACATTTCTATCATTTTCTTTTTTTTTGAAACTGAAAAGGCGGTCCAGATGGGGCGGTGCATTCGGGCGAATGTTTGGGCCAAGTTACTAATGGCGCACCACTCCCACGGTGCGCCATTAGTAGTTTTGAAAAAATTAAAAAAAATTACTAATGGCGCACCGTGGATGTGGTGCGCCATTACTAGTTCAACTAGTAATGGCGCACCACTCCCACGGTGCCCCATTAGTAGTTTTGAAAAAAATTAAATTTTTTTTACTAATGATGCACCGTGAATGTGGTGCGCCATTAGTATTTGCACACTAATGGCGCACCAACACATGGTGCGCCATTAGTATATAGTAATGGCGCACCACATGTCTGATGCGTCATTAGTGTCAATTCCATCTATAGCCCTTTTCTTAGTAGTGCACATGATGCCCACCACTACAGTGCTCTCATGGCGAGGCCTTCAAGGACACGACACCCAAAGCGCCGTTGCGGCCGACTGTAGTTATAAGTTTTCACCCGAATAGCAGTGTGGTAGGAAGTGGTAGGGCAGACCCGACAGACCAACGCTCTAAAAAGAAAACCGGCACCCTCTATCGTCGTCGTCATAGACGACCGTAGCCGACCATGGAGTTATCCCGGTCTAGACCCCCACCACCCACTCCACCCATAGCCCTTTGACCGGCTAGACAAGCATGGCCAAGATCCGGCCGGGGTGAAACACACGAAGTTAGGACGAGATGCAGCTACCAGATCCGGCGTCGTCGACCGCCGGGGCAACAAAGCTCCGGCTCCAACCTGCAGGTTAGCCATCGGCCGCCCGATCCAATGACCTGCAACCCACCGATGGAGGGCCGCTGCCCCAAATCTGAGCTCTCCGCCCTAGATTGGGAGGAGCAGCGCAAGCCTCGCCGCCAGTCCTTGGCTGCGCCGTTGGCTTTCCCAGCATCGGCCTGGGAGGGAGGAGATCAAGGGACCGGCGGCAGATGGAGGAGTCGCCCTGGGCCTAGATTGCACGTCTACACCTAGATTGCACGCAAGACCATGTAATTATATAAAGAATTATCGTTTATTAGAATTTCTCTAGTTGTACCCTCGGAGTTAAATAATTGGACAAGTGGTTGTTGAGGTGTAAAATGAACAACATACCCGGCCGATAAATACGCATCGAATCACTCCTTTGCACATACCACGCTCCCAACGAGTATAGAAACAAAAAACACCTACAACTTACAACACACACCTGGCCTATAAAATACACGTCGAATCAGTCCTTTGCTGCTATTGGGTGTATATAGAAGTGGCCCAAGAGGATGATGGTCATCTGTTGCTAGGCATGGGATGCACCGGGAACATGAGTCCAAGCTGAGAGCAGGCACGCGAGCGGATCCAACAAGGTTTTGGTGCCAGCGTTGGCTAGTGGAATTCATCGGTTACACGCACTACAACTTTTTGTTCAAATCTTCCTATATGCCGAGATCACACTGGTCATTTCCACGCTGACGGTCGAGCAGTACATCATGCACGTGTTGCCCTGGCACCAAATACATGCTGCAGGTCAATGGGGGAAGAAGGTGATGGTAGCACCAAATACATGCTGCAGGTCAACGTGCTGCCCTGCACGTGTTGCCCTGGCATCATGGTCGTGCCATCACTCTTAGCAAGCCACTACAGGGGGAAGAAGCTGATAGTAGCACATGATGTTCCTCCCGTTGGAGATATGTGATGATGACACTCTGTAAAATAGCAGCGTCTCAAACTTTTTTTTTGACATTTAGCAGCGTTTCAAACTAATTTTCACCGGTGTTCAGAAATGTCTCAAACCGTCTATTGTGGGCCTGTCAAGCAATTCCGGTGATCTTTGGGGACTTGTTCAGTTTTCATTTTCTTTTGGGAGCGGGGCTTGGAAGTTTTTTTTTTACAAATGGATCTCAAACCGGCACGCTCTTCAAAATAGCAAAACTTGCGACAAGCCGTCACAGGCGTAAAAGCATTACATATACAGAAGCAGGGGCGGAGTCAGGATTAGGCTAAGCCAAGGGCCCAAGCTGCTACAGTCCTGCTACAGTGTTGAAACAGTGCCTAATATGCTACAGTGAATGAAGTGCTTAACCTTCATGCCCCGGGCCCAGGCCCCCCGGCCTGGGTCCTGGATCCGCTAACAGAAGGCGTCCTCTGTTTCTTAAGTAGGAGTATAAGAGACAGGAGCACTGCCGCTCAACTAATGCAGTGACAACGAGCTACTTACAAAGTTCAAAAGAATTACAGGTAGTAGTATATCTCTTGCCATCTAAGCAACAAATAGAGTTGAATCAAGGGTTGTATATACAGGTGGGCGTCAAGTCGGACAATAAGAAGTTTATCTCGCCTTGCTATTAAAATAAACTCACCTCGTGCGACATACAAGCATATATATTACAAATATTCACTTGCGGGGCATAGCGACGGAAGAATCGGCAAACCATGGAAACTCGCAACATTTCTGCATAAATAAAGGTTGCAACTACTACGACTTGATATTGCCTTTAGGCAGGCCGAGGAGAGACGGCCCGTAGAGGGACTGGCGCTATACCATTTTATTTATCTCGTATCGCCTCAATAATGGAACTGGTACCAAGCTCCTTGCAAGGGCGTAAGTAGTACAGAAAATTCAGACAGCTGTAGGGGCGACATGACTGTAACAAAAGAAAAACTGTAACTACAGGAGGCAACAATGGTGATCCAACAACATTCAAACCTCTTGATTAAAATCTTGTAAAGTGTTTTGAGTATCGGACACAGCTCAACGGGAGCAACATGCTTCTTGGTTTCTGGGTGCGTCACGCTTATGCTGCCTTGACTCAGGAGTTCGTAAAATGCATTCACTGTAGAGATACCCTACAAGTGAAAAAAAACACATGGAACATAGCATAGGACTGGACAGTGGCGGCATGTGGTGTGGTCTACCTTATTGGAGGCACTTTTTTTCAAGCTCATATCCGCCAAAGAGATTGTGAAGAGGTAGCTGCATTGGATCATTGTGTAGACTCGCCCGGAAGGGTCGTTTGCTCCAGAGGAAACCCTTAGATCTGGGTCTTCTGGATCGGATGATAGTGGCGTCTGGCATCACAATCCCTTTTGGGGGCATCGTTCTTTGAGCAAGTGGTGGCTGGAGGGGTCCAGAGGTGAAGCGGCGTCGTATCTAGCGTGTCGATGCCGGTGGATCTTGGCGGCATGGTGCAGCGAAGTCTCGGTGATGGATGCTTCTTAATGGACGAGTGCAGGGCGGTGGTGCTGTTTGGGGGCATTATCGTGGAGCGTATGTGTTTTAGGTGTAGTGCCGCATTGTATTCGGTTTTCCTATGCTCAGTTATTGTAATGTAGTCGCGTGCGTCTTGCGTGATCTGATTATTCTGGGATCAACGTTGTATGAGGATTATCCGATCGCCTTGTACCATTCGGTCGTGTACTTTGTTCTGTGCTTGCTTTATATAATAAAGTGGGGTGAAAGCCTGGTTTTCTGAGTTGTATTCAATATATCATAACCGATAGACCATTATAAGTAACAATTTTCTATATCTACACATAAACATCATCATGCCCATCATTAATTATATACATAACAAGTCTACAATTTTTTTTGAAAAGGATGATAACCCCTGGTCTCGGCATCAGTCAACGCATGTAACCATCTTTAATTCTATTCAACAGCCTGTCAACAAGAATATATGGATCAACCCGAAGCCACCTATCCAAGGAACAAAGTCGCAATACCTACAATCTTGATAATGTGCGTGTACCGCATGAACACACACTATCTAATCCGATGGCCTCAAGTAGTTGCTCCGCATCAGGCCCGGAGCACCACCCGGTCTGGCCGACCCGCAACGCACACCGCAGGCGCACGCTTTGGATCCGACACCGCCATCTTCCACTGTCCCATCTCCAGAAGTGATCAACACACTGACCTTGTCAGACCCAATTGCCGTTGGCGCCACCATGACGCCAGAGAGCGCCACCAACCTACGCATGTCCATCAACCCGCGTCCAACACCAAGAATCCACTACGCCACACCATCAAGACCCACCGTCTTTGATGCGGTAGATATAACACCGCTCTACCTAGTGGTCCCTTCAGTCAGTGCCTGCTCCAAAACAATGCCACTAATAGGGAGAACGACATCGAAGTCCCCATCATCATATGATCCGATAGACCCAGATCTAAGGTTTTCCCCGAAGCAGATGCCACTGGAGAGAGACGGGCACACCATCTGCCACTGATAACGATCCCACATGATTCCCACCACTACAATGCTCTCACGGGGACGCCTTCAAGAAGGACACGACACCCAGAGCGCCGTCGTCGCCCACTGCAGTTAGGGTTTTCACCCGAGTAGCAGTGTGGTAGGTCAAACTCGACCGATAGATGTCTCCAAAAAGAAAACCAGCGCCCTCAGGCGTCATCGCTGTCGCAGCCGATCGTAGCCAACCATGGAGTTATCCCGGTCTAGACCCTCACCACCCGCTCCGCCCACAACCCTGTGACCGGCTAGACTAGCACGGCCCAGATCCAGCCGGGGGTGAAACGCACCAAGTCGGGACGAGATGCAGCTGCCAGATCTAGTGTCGACGGTTGCCAGGGCAACAAACCTCTGGCCCCAACCTGAAAGTTAGCCGTCAGCCGCCCGATCCAGTGACATGCAACCCACCAGCCCCTCCTTGCCACAGGAAAGGGTGGCCTCGCAGAGGACCGCTGCCCCAAATCTGAGCTCTCCGCCCCAGATCGGGAGGAGTAGGGCAAGCCCCACCGCCACAGTCCCTAGCTGTGTCGTTGGCTTTCTCGGCGTCGGCCTCATATGACGGTGAGGAGGGAGGGAGGAGATCAAGGGACCCGTGGCGGATGAAGGAGTCGCCCTGGGCCTAGATTGCATGTCTACACCTAGATTGCACGCAAGACCATGTAGTCATATAAAGAATTACAGTATCTTTTACTGTATTAGAATTTCTACTAGTTGTACTCTCGGAGTTAAATAATTGGACAAGCAGTTGTTGAGGTGTAAAATCAACAACACACCAGGCCAATAAATACGCATCGAATCACTCCTTTGCACATAGCTACCGGTCCCAACGAGTATAGAAGCTAAACACTTACGACTTACAACACACACCTGGCCTGTAAAATACACGTCTAATCAGTCCTTTGCTGCTATTGGGTGTATATATAGAAGTGGCCTAAGAGGATGATGGTCATCTATTGCTAGGCATGGGATGCATCGAGAACATGCGTCCAAGCTGAGAGCACGCACGCGAGCGGATCCAACAAGGTTTTGCTGCCAGCGTTGGCTAACGGGATTCCTCGGTTACACGCACTACAACTTTCTTTTCAAATCTTCCTATATGCCGAGATCAAACTGATCGTTTCGACACTGACGGTCGAGAAGTACATCATGCACGTGTTGCCCTGGCATCAAATACATGCTACAGGTCAACCAAGTGGTGCCATCACTCTTTGCAAGCTAGTACAGAAGAACAAGGTGATCCTAGCATCTGATCTTCCTCTCGTTGGAGATATGTGAAGATGACACTGTAAAATGGCAGTGTTTCAAACTTTTCTTTTCTTTTTTGACATCTGGCAGCGTTTCAAACTAATTTTCACCGGAGGTCAGAAATGTCTCAAAGCCATCTATCGTGGGCCTGTCAAGCAGTTCGAGTAGTCCTTGGGGACTTATTCAGTTTTCATTTTCATTTAAGAGCAGGGCTTGGAAGAATTTTTTCTTACAAATGGATCTCAAACTGGCACGCTCTTCAAAATAGCAAAACTTGCGACAAGTCATCACATGCATAAAATCTTTACATATACGTCCTCTGTTTTTTAGAGCATCTCCAACGGCTGTGCCAAAAGACGCGCGCGGTAAATTGGTTTTTTAGCGCGCGCGGGACGTTTTCGCGCGCTCCAGTGGTGGCGGAAAACTAGCGCGGGCGGGAAAAGGCGGCCGCTCGCGCGCTATATTTGGCGCGCCGCGTCCGGCGTGCCTATAAATTGCAGCGCCCTCTGCCGCTCTCTCCATCTCTCCATCGCCCTCTGCCGCTCCCTCCATCTCTCCATCGCCCTCTGCCGCGCTCTGCCGCCGGCACGCCACCACCGCGCTACCATGCCGCCTCGCCGCCGGGGAGGTACGGGCTACCGCGGTGTCTGCGCGCGTCCGTCCGACACCTACTCCGTCGAGATTCGATCAGCCGGCGGCATGCGGCTCCGTCTCGAAACCTTCGACACCTCCCAGGAGGGCGCCCGCGCGTATGACGCTGCGGCGTGGCGCCTCCTGCGGTCCCGTCAGGACATGAACTTCGTCGACGTGGCGACGCGGGAGCGCGCACAGGAGTTGGCGCCTTTCCCGCGGCTTCTCACCGACGAGGATCGTCGCAAGCAGCGGAGGCGGGAGCATCGTCTCAGGCTGGCCGAGATGGACGAGCAAGCCATGGCGCTGTGGAGCCATCGCTTCTCGGAAGACACCAACGAGGAACAGTTCTTCGCCCAAAGGAGGGCGAAGAGGAGGGAGGAGCGAGCCGACTATCGCGAGGACAAGCAAACGCGGAAGGCGGTCGCTAAATACAACCAAGCGCTAGGAGATGCGTCCTCCTGAAACTCCGGCGACGAGCGGTTCCTTGACACCTACGCTCCGAAGTCGGAGAAGGACATCACTGAGACAGAGTTCGAGTAGGACAAGTAGTAGTAGTAGGAGAATTACCTATGAAACCAAATATGTATCGAATCATAGTAGAAAAAACTGAAATATAGCGCACCTACTGGAGCGGCGTGGGCGCGCTTTAATTTGCGGCGGCCGCACGCAAAAGTTGACTAACCCGGCGCTGTATCGGGACTTTTAGCGTGCGGCGTGTTACGCGGCTGTTGGAGATGCTCTTAAGTAGAAGTAAAAGACAGGAACACCGAGCCGCTCAACTAAAGCAGTGACAATGAGCTACTTTACAAAGTTCAAAAGAATTACAGATTTACAGGTATCTCTCTTGCCATGCAAACAACAAATACAATTGACTCAAGGGTTGTATATACTGGTGGGCATCAACTCGGATGATAAGAAGTTTATCTCACCTTGCTATTAAAAAAATTCATCTCTTGCTCAGCAGTACACATATAAGCATACAGCTTGATATCCCATTTAGGCAGGCCGAGGAGAGGAGGTCGGTAGAGGGACTGGCATTGTGCCATCTCGATTCTTTCCCGTGGATCGGACATTGATTCATCTCGTATCGCCTCAAGAATTGAACTGGTACCAAGTTCCCTACAAATGCGTAAGTAGTAGACAAAATGCAGGCACCTATAGAGGCAGCAAGACTAACTACAAGAGGCAACAATGGCGATCCAAGAGCATTCCAACCTCTTGATTAAAGTTTTGTAAAGTGTTTTGAGTATTGGACACAGCTCGACAGGAGTAATATGCTTCTTTGGTTTCTGGGTGTGCCACTTATGTTGCCTTAACTCAGGAGTTCATAAATTGCATCGACTGTAGAGACACCCTACAAGTGAAACCACACATAGAACTTAGCATGCAGCTATGCCAAACCAAAAACTCATACAGAGAGTAACTCGGCAACACAAACTTTGTATTGTTGAGATGGTGTCATGGTGACAAACATGTATAGTCTCTTTGCCTTTGATGTTGTCCCCCATTTCCAGAGATCTAAAACATCTTATATTTGCTTACAGTGGAAGTAGAAGAGAATACAGGAAGCTACCACACATTCAAGTTTTGGTGACTACCTGATGGAGCTTCGTCAACGGTAAAGCTTGGCTATGAGGGCGCCTAAAGCCGGGAAGAAGACACTCCTTAAATGTTGCACGGCCATGCGCTGGACCAGTAGCGCCTCTAGGAAAAACCAACCCTCCAGGAAGGTCCGCCTCCACACCACCATTGGGGAGAGCAAGGTCGTCAGCCAACCACCTGAGGAAGCACGAGGTGATGCCGCCATGCCAGATCGAAGACTCCAGATTGGTGCCGGCCATGGCAGCAAGACTCAAGACGAGGCAAGGAATCGCTAATCCAACCCGGCCCGACTGCCACAGACAACCCTCACTCGGTCACTCCTATGTCGCACAGTGGCCGTCGCTAAGGCCTTGGTGTGGGTAAGCCGTTGTTACAACTCCTGATGTCATGTGCACCCGAGTGGCATGTGTTTCTATATGAACGAGGGGAGTAGGGGCTGCAGCCACTGTGCTCACTGGCAGCAGCGACGTGGAGGAGTGGTGGACTATGGGTGACTGGCAGCTACGCCTTGGGACGCCCATGTGTCGCTGACGAGCGACACAGGAGCGTGATCCTATTATTTTGGAAGGGAATTGCAGTGTTATTAGGCGTGCATGCATTAGCTTCCATAATCAATAGATCTTTATAGTCACGTTTGATATATCATAATTGATATACCTTCATAACGTTCAAATTTATATATCTATACTCAAACATCATATACATTGTAAATCATAATTTTATAAAGAATTATATTTCATTAAAATTGTTACCCTGATACTAGTTGTACCCTCAAGAGTTAAGTAACTGGACAAGCGGTTCTTGAGGTGGTAATATCATCAAAAACACCACACTGCACTATACACAATAGAATCAAGTGCCAAAGTTGTTCCCATCAATTCTTCTTATTTGATTGGAGCTTCACAAGTATGTGTAATGATGCAAATTAAATCGACCTCCTTGGTAAGATAATTTATACCGAGGGAAAGCAATGGCGAAGCTAAACGAGTTCATGATAGGATTATAGCATCCGGACAATAATTGGTGAACCCTCGTTTTATTTTACACCACACTAAGTTAATCTTTGTGTATCTAACTCAACAAAATATCAGAATTTCAGCTAATTAGATACTTGATAATAATCATTTTATGCAGTAAGATGATAACAGGTAGATCTTCATAGTTGTGTTTAACAAACCATAACCTATAGACCTTCATAACATTATAATTGTGTATATCTACATGTGAACATCATGTCCACTGTTAATCATATTTATAACTACACCTAGATTACATGCGACATCATATAGTCATACAAAGAATTTCCTTCCATTAAAATTGCTAGCTCTGAGACCCTCAAACCATTCTCAGTGTTTCATGGTATACAGAGCTAAGCATGTCACATAAGAAGAAGAGAAACTGACATGACAAAGTAACTAATAAGAAGAGAGAACTTTTATGACCTCATGAAGAAACAATGTCAGGCACGTGGACCAATGAAAGACACCTTGGAATAAACAAACCAGCGAATGAGAACCGACGCACAACGCCTTCTCTTCCCTCCCCCACAAGAAAAGATCTCAGGCTTTCCTCCTCCTCCCGTCGGCGCCGCCGCCAATCTGCCTCATACTTTGGGCCATGGAGATGCGGAGGACGTCGCCCCCCCCCCCCCCCCCCCCCCCGTCAGCGGGAGGGATCCCGTTCTCGTTATTGTTAGGTTCAACATCTTGGTTGGGGCTATGTGGTGGCAGTGGTGTCTCTTAGTAGGAATAATGTCTCCCGCGTTCTATCCCCGTCCCGATGGTACGTCTAACTTCATCGGAGGATGTATAGAGGTGTGCCTCCGTTGGATCTCGTGAGATTCGGTCAGTGCTGATCTTGGTGGATCTGTTTTGATCCGGTCTTCTTTCGGTGTCTACATGTTTAATCCGTCCAATCTACGACTTTCTTCATCGGTCATGTTTGCTGCTCTGGTGCACTGGTCCTATGGGGCCTTAGCATGATGACTTGTCGATTGTCTACTACAATAAGATTTGCCAGGCTCTGGCGAGGGAGGGGTGATGCCTTCGGCTCGCTCCGGTGCTTATAATCATCACTAGGTGGTCTGACCAGATAGTAATTTTTTTTATTTATGGTATTCTTTTGTAATATCATGATTGAGAATGAATAAATTGGAAGTTTATCGGGAAAAACAATGAAGACACCTTTGCCTGAAGAAGTTTAGTTGCTACACAATTAAATGAACAAAACTTAGCTACAAAAAGCTAAGCATGTATACATTGGAGAGCTTAGTTGCTAAGTCATTTTGTGTACTTAGCATCTCATTTAAGCACGTGCATCGGGAGAGGCGTCAGAGGACACGTGGTTGTTGGTATGGTAAAAGCAACAAGACACCCGACCCATAAATACTTGCCGAATCACTCCTTTGCACCTAGCTACACGGTCCCAACGAGTATAAAAGCTAAAGACTTGCAACTACATGATGAGATTTTAGCTTCCCCATTTTTTTCTATTGCTGCACTGGGTGTATGCAGAGGTAGCACTTATAGCTTGGCCTATTAGGATGATGATCACTGTTGGGCATGGGATGCACTGGGAAGATGAGTTCGAGATGAGAGCACGTACACAAGCGGATCCAACAAGCAGCTCGTACGAGTCTTGGGTATTTCACTGCTTGTGCTAAACACATCACAACTATGTTCTCCCATTCACTGAGATCACACTGATCACTTCCACGCCAACGGGCTCGCAATGCTCTCACACCAAGTCCATACACCAGATCAACCAATGCGTCATCCCTCTTGGCAAGCCAGTGAAGATGAAGCCATGAAGCTTTCGTAGCACATGATGCTCGGCTCGTTGCAGATATGCGATGAGCAAGCGGTACCATGACACTTCGGGCATGTTCGGAAGCCCTCTGGCTTCTCAACTCCTCGACTCCAAGACGGGAGCTAAGACGAACGTTTCAAATCGTGGCTACAAGAGTGGGAAGCTGGCTATTAGCTACGTGCAAATTTGCCGGAGTCGTGGAGCTGGGTATTCGCTACTCTCAGAAAACGAAGGAGCTAGAGTTGACAATTTTTACGACCGCCAAGTGACTCTCATCGAACCGGTACGCTGGAAACAGAGGAAAGAACCACGAGATCCCATGGTGGCACTGTTGTTGCGGTTGGTCGCCGGATCTAGGCGGCTGGATCTGGGGCTTTGAAGGCGGTCGAGACGGTGCACAGGTTATTGGGCGGGTTTCTTGGGACGGATCCGGGTGAAAACCTGGTCTTCGGTTGATGGCCGGAGCCGGTGATGACGATGCCCGTATCATCGTTTCCTTCATGAAGGCATCATCGAGGTGAAGCTCCCAACTCCACTCAATACCTTCAGGGGAAACCCTAGATCAGCTGATCTCATGTTGGCGGCATTCATGTGTCGTAACCCCCTTTGGGGCGGCATTCTTCGAGGTGCACTCGGCTTAGCGGGACCAGTGGACGGCTTCTTTGGTGGAGCGGTGCTTCATCCTACACATTGATGGCGACGGATCTTGACGGCGTGGTGCAGTGCAGATTCGGAGTTCGATGTGGGAGGATGGACTCGCGCAGGAGGACGACGCTGTCTGGCGTCGCGGTGGCGTCGATGGCAAAGAGAACTGGCACGGTAGATGCAACAGTACAGCTCTGAAGATGGACTCGTGGCAGGTCGATGCAGCGGCCTTGTACTCGGCAGGCGTCCTGGTTGAGGAGTGCGCCGGACTGGTAGGTGCCCCATACCAGACAGGCGTCCTGGTTGGGACCTCAGGTCTTAGATTTTTAGGTTTGGCTGCGATGTCTGTTTGGTATTAGGCCCAGGCTATCAGCGCCCCTTCATCAATTCGATAGGTGTAGCGACAGTTGTTGCTTAGACGGTGGCTTTAGTGTTGCTGTTGTATGACGTTGTAAGGTCTTGTGAGAATAATTAATAAAGTGGTCGCATGCATCGTCTAGATGCAGAGGCCGGGGGTCATCCTCCTTTTCTAAAAAAACAAGAGGCAACAATGGCGATCCAAGAGCATTCCAACCTCTTGATTAAAGTTTTTTAAAGTATTTTGAGTATTGGACACAGCTCGACAGGAGTAACATGCTTCTTGGTTTCCGGGTGTGTCACTTATGTTGCCTTAACTCATGAGTTCATAAATTGCACCCTACAAGTGAAAACACACATAGAACTTAGCTTGCAGCTATGCCAAACCAAAAACTCATCCAGAAAGTAACTCAGTAACACAAACTTTGTATTGTTAAGATGGTGATAAACATGTATAGTCTCTTTGCCTTTGATGTTGTCCCCCATTCCCAGAGATCTTAAACATCTTATATTTGCTTACAGTGGATGTAGAAGAGAATACAGGAAGCTACCACATATTCTTCAAGTTTTATTTGTTGGCATGTACCGCAAAACAAGTTCAGGATTGGATTATAAAAACAATAATTGATGGGCTCTGTTCTTATATTGGATCACACCCAGTGAATGTTTGTGTATCTGTGATGCCCCGACTCAATCCTGCACTAATCATACACGCAATTGCGTACGATCAAGATCGAAGACTCACGGAAAGATATCACAACACAATTCTAAGACACAAATTAAAATCATGCAGCTTTAGATTACAGGTTGGGCCAAGAAGGCTCGAATACATAAGTCAGCGAAAGCAACAATATATGAGTACTGACATAAGTAAACAAGTTTGCCTTAAGAAGGCTGAGCAAAACAACGACATCTGGATCGAAAAGGCGCAAGCCTCCTGCCTGGGAGCCTCCTAACTACTCCTGATCGTCGGTCTTTACGTAGTAGTAGGCTCCGTCGGTGTAGTAGTAGTCATCGACGGGATCAACTGTCTCCTGGGCTCCGTCATCTGATCGTAGCAACCGGGTAGAGGGGGAAAGGTAGCAAAGCAACCGTGAGTACTCATTCAAAGTACTCACAAGATTTACATCATATATATGCTATGTATGCATCAGTATCAAGGGGAAGGGGTGTATCTGTGGACTATACTGCAGAATGCTAGATTAAAGAGAAATGCCTAGCCTATCGAAGACTAGCATCTTGCAGCATCTCGCAGCAACAGAAGAGAGTAGAGTAACATATCAAATAATAACAAGTATGTAACAATAACGCCCAGAGATCCTTCCTCGACTATCCCGCGAGAAAGTGACCCTGGAGCCATCATAACGGTTTAGTATCACAAGTATCCAGTTCTAGTTGTAATAGATCGGAATACAACTCCGAGCATCCGGAGTAAATTGCAAAAAACCACCACAATTGGGGACCTTAATTCAGAAAACCACCACCTTTCGTTTTTTTTCAAAAAACCACCACGTTTGTGCTGACAGTTTTCAAATGACGCTGATTCGCTCGTTTGTCGCGTCTGAGTGCAAACCTGACCGGTTGGGCCCGCTGTCAGGGGCCACGTGGACAGGAGGCGACGGCGCGCGTGACGGCCGCCGTTAGACGGCGTCGCACAAGACCTAGCGACCCGGTCCAGCCGCACCCAGTTCCCCCCAAATCGCATCTCCTCCTTCCCACGACTCCGCCCTAGCTCGCTCCCCTCATGGCCACCGGCGGCGGCGGCGGCTGCGCCGGCTCAGCCGGTGACGTCACGGACGGCCGCCACATCTCCATCGTCGATTCTACGGGCCGCTCCGCCCTTCCTCGCTCTCCCACGGGGCCCCCTGGTTCGATTGGAGCCGTTCGATCTGCCGTTGCCGGCGGTGATGAGCGCGGCAAGGATGGCAGCATCTTCAACGCCAGCGTCGATGACATTGAGTCACGAGCCGCCGCTAAGTTGGCCCAGGTCTGGAAAGCAAATCCAGGGCAGAGCCACCACTTCACTTCCGGCCTCGGTGGCATTGAGTGAGTATTTTTCTTCCCTTTTCAATGAATTTTCTTGTGATTCTGGTACTGTAATTGTACACTTGGTGTGATTTTGGTAGTGTTTTTTCTCTGTTTGTAGTTCAATTTAGGATTTAGGGTTTATGTCAACTAAATTAGGGTTTGTAGCTTTACTCATTAACTGAATTATGTTGACCTGGTTTGTAATACATTTTAGGAACTAGTGTTTGTAATTCTAGAATTGCTCTTCAATTTAGAAGTTCTATTCATTGAAAATTTAGGTTAACTGAACTTTACGCTAACTGAATATGAGCTCAATTCACTGAACTAAAGTTAGTTTCAATGTACTGTTTACTTAATATATCTCCTGACTTAATTAATAGTTAATTCCATATGATTGCAACTGTTGTTAACTGCATTTACTGAAAACTGATAACTGAACTTAGTGGTTAGTGTTAACTGAATTTACTGACAACTGAACTTGCTGTTAACTGAACTTGCAGTTTGGGTGAAGATGAACCTTGGGATCTTAGGTTCCATTTCCAAGGTTGTGACAATCTGGAAAGGACCATATGTGAATCAGATATCACATATATCAATATGCTAGCTATTATTGGGATAGAGGGGTATGGTCAAAAGGACTCCATGTATTATGTGAAGCAACATGGTGTGGGGATGGCAGGCATGCAGCTAATAAAATCTGAGGAAGATGTAGAAGAGATGCTGATATTGTATGAGGACAAGAGGTGTGTCACTATCAAGTGAGCCTGACATGCATATCAACATTGGAGATGGATGTGAGAAGCAGATACCAATTTCTAAGATTGGTTCTCCTAAGGTCTATAGTATAGATGATGCAGGTGTGCTTTATCAAACTCAGAGCAGTGAACCACAGCCAGACATGTCTGCTCCTCTTGTCAGTGCACACACAGAAGATTCATATGGAGAATATCTTTACACACAGGAGAGTTGCAATGTTAGAAATTGGAAAGACATATCAGGTGTCACAAAGTTAGATGATTTTCTTACAGAGTTTGCTGATGACATGCCAGTAGTGCAAGAAGAAGATAACATGGAAGAGGAACAGGAGGAAGAGGAGCAAGTGGAAGAGGAGCAAGAGGAAAAGGAACAAGAGGAAGATGAGGAAGAGGAAGAGGAAGATGAGGAAGAAGATGCAGACTTAAACCAGAAAATAAAAGATTTGAAGAGGAAGATTGTTTTTGAGGGTGATTGTGAGCCAGAAGACTTGTTCTGTGAGATTGAGGAGGAGGAGGAGTCTAGAGAGGGGTTTGTTGAAACACCACATCTGCAGAAATCGCCTATTAGAAGAGGTCCAACAAGTAGATCACATTGCAGTTCACAAGCTGAACTTGAGTCAGACCATATTCCAGTAAGTGATGAAGATATGAATGATGAACTTTATGTTGATTCAGATGAGGAAGTAGTAGTGTATTGTCCCACATCTGGTAGAAAGGCCAGGGCAAAGAAGAGGAAGGCCAGGATATGGTATGATGAGAAAAGACTTGAGCCACAACAGCAAATATGTTGGCACATGTGTTTCCTTGATGTTTACCAATTCAGAAGAGCTTTGGTAAATTTGCATGTCACACAAAGAAGGAACTACCATTACCACAGGAACAACAAAGATAGGATCATAGTTGATTGTCTTGAGGAAGGCTGCCCCTTTCACATGGTTGCATCTGTTATTGCAAATGAAAAAACATTCTGTATTAGGAAGCTACAACTACAGCATACATGTGCTCCAAGTGGTGAGAATTGCAAGGTTCCTGCTAGGTTTGTGGCCAAAGCAGTTGAAGACAGCTTGAGGACAGATCCTAGAGCAGGTATTGAGACTGTCATAGACAAGGCAAAGGAGAAGTATGGTGTGGAGGTTGGAAAGATGAAGGCTTATAGGGCAAGGCAGCAAGCTCTCAGTGTTGTGCAGGGTGACCAGGAAGCACAATACACTAGGATTAGAGACTATCTTCAGGCTGTTTTGGACACAAATCCTGGGAGCAGATGCATTGTGACAACTAAAGTGGTGAAAGAACATCCAAGCAAAAATCCAAGATTTCATAGGCTTTTCATTTGTCTAGCAGCACAAAGAGAGGGTTTTCTTAAAGGATGTAGACCTTTCATTGGTAGGTTTTTTGTGCACCAAAATGTTATGTTTCATTGGTATGTTTCACTTCTTTGTTTCATCTTTTTTGTTTCACTTTTTCAGGTCTTGATGGGTGTTTTGTGAAGTTAAACACAGGTCAACAAATCTTAGCTGCTACTGGCAGAGATGGAAACAATAATATATTTCCTTTGGCCTTTGGAGTAGTTGAGAAGGAGGACACCCCTACTTGGTGCTGGTTTTTAACTCAACTGAAGATAGTTCTTGGGGGAGAATCAGGACACTTTGGAAATTACACAATAATTTCAGACAGGCACAAGGTAATTTAGATGCTTTACTTACTAGTTGTAGCACAAATAGTTCTAGAAAACTTAATTAGGCTTTTGATTTGTGTCACTAGGGCCTGCTTAATGCTATTGACCAAGTATTTCCAAATTGCCCTCAAAGATATTGTTTAAGGCATATTTATGCAAATTTCCAAAGTGCTGGCTTTAGAGGAGATGAACTTAAGCAATATATGGATGCAGCAGCTTATTCTTACACTAAGAATGGGTTTGATGAAGCAATGGCAGAAATTAGAAAGGAAAGTGAGGAGGCTTGGGCCTGGCTAAAGGGAATTCCTATAGAAACATGGGCTAGATATGCTATGGACACCAACTGTAAAACTGACCTAGTAGTGAACAACATTAGTGAGGTGTTCAATAGGATGATATTGGATATTAGGGGCAAACCCATTAAAACAATGGTTGAAGGTGCTAGGGCCAAATTGATGGTGAAGTTCAATGAAAAAAGAATTGGGGGGGGGAGAGTGCTAGATGGACAATTACCCCAACATATACAGAAATGTTAGAGGAGTCAAAGGAATGGGCTAGGAATTGCAAGGCTATGATGGCTGGGCCAGATTTATATCAAGTCAACAGTGGTGAGAAATCTTATGCAGTAAACTTGAAGAACTGGACATGTGGCTGCAGAAAATGGGACATGAGAGGTGTACCATGTAATCATGCTGTATCTGCCATCTACAAATCAAAACAGCAGCCTGAAGATTTTGTACATCAGTTCTTCAAGAAGCCTATGTACTTAGAAGCTTACAAGCCAATGATCTACCCTGTTCCTGGACCTGACCTGTGGACAAGAACAGATACAAGAGACATAGACCCCCCTGTGTTCCATAGGAAGAAGGGCAGGAAGCAGACTCAGAGGAGGAAGGGGCAGTTTGAAGTACCAAAACCCAAGGACACTTCTAGAATTGGAACAATAACTTGCAGCAACTGTGGGAAGCAAGGGCATAGGTACACAAACTGTGGTGTTCCTTTGAAGCCAGCCCTTGTGGCTAGGAAGAACAAGCATAAGGTACTCAAATTAATGCACATCTTTGGTCTGTTTCACATTTGACTGAAAAACTAATGCACATCTTTGCTCTGTTTTAGGAAACAAGATCTGCACCTATACCTGCAAGAGCTCCAGCAGCATCTTCTGGTGGAAGAGCTGCATCTAGAGCTGCTGTTGTACCTGATCCAACAACTGCTCCAACAACTGGTGGAAGAGCTACATCAACTGCTGCAAGGGCTGCAACTACTGGTTCAAGACCTGCTGCATCAACTGGTGGAAGTGCTGCATCAACTGGTGGAAGAGCTGCATCATCTGGTTCAAGACCTACTGCATCAACTGGTGGAAGAGCTGCATCAACTGCTGCAAGAGCTTCATCAAGGGCTAGGTCTACATTTGCTCCTCCAAGGCCTGCTACTACTGCAGCATCTGGTTCTTCAAGGGTGAGGAAGAAGCCAAGCAGACTTAGGGATTACTTCTATGCTAGTGGCAATTAGGCTGGCTATTGTAGTTGCTGTGGTATTGGCAACTTGCATTTTGTTTCCCAGGACTTGCTAGAGTACTCTGCTTGCTGTGGTGTTGGCAAAGTTTTATGTGAACTTGTTGTGATATTGGCAAGATTAGTGGAACTTGTCGTTTTATGTGAACTTGCTATCATGTTGGCAAGATTTGTGGAACTTGTTGTGATATTGGCAAGCATAAGGTCCTGTTTGTTTAATGTGAACTTCCTGTGATGTTGCTAAACAGTATATGATGTTGTTGTTAAATATGTTGAATGGTTATCACAAAGTGTAGATGCCCTTTCGTTGACGGTTGTCGAGAGGCTACGGTTACCCAAGCATCACTTAGGGTTAGCCAAGCCTCTCGACGGCCGTCGACGAAAGGCATCCATTACTTAGGGTTAGCCAAGCCTCTCGACGGTCGTCGACGAAAGGCATCCATCAACTAGGGTTAGCCAAGCCTCTCGACGGTCATCGATGAAAGGCATCCATCAACTAGGGTTAGCCAAGCCTCTCGACGGCCGTCAACGAAAGGCATCCATCACTTAGGGTTAGCCAAGCCTCTCGACGGCCGTCGACGAAAGGCATCCATCAACTAGGGTTAGCCAAGCCTCTCGACGGCCGTCGACGAAAGACTCGACAAAATGACATGAAGTATATGATCAATTTGGATCACATTGACAACACAATACCATATGATCACATTAACAACACAATACCATATGATCACATTGAGCTAACATCATAATTCCTAGCCTCTCGACTAGTGTTCACATCTTACATAATAATCCATTACAACTAAAGATCATACTACTAAGGTCCTGATTAATTCCATTACACAAGACAGAGTACTTAGTTCAACAGAAAGTACTTAGTTCAACAGAAACAACATAGTTCAAGACAATACAACCAAGCAAACTTAGTTCAACCTTGTTGGCCGCATACATTATGCCAACAAATTACTCACTCATCACAGAGTTCTTTGATTTTCCTCAACTTAACCTTGTTTGCCTCCCCATCCTTCAGCAAATCAGCTATGATATATTCTAGCTTTTTCTTCTCTTTCTTCATCTGTTCAATCTGTTGAAGACCTTCATCTGCTACATGTTTCTTCCAATTGCTAACAAGTTCATCATTGCTCTGCTTAATGACTTGGAGTGCTGTCCTCAGCTCATTATTGTCTTTCTCAAGTTTAGCCATCTCTTCCTGGGCTTGAAGTACAGCATTCTCTACATCACCATCCTGCACAATCTTCTGGTAATTCTCCCTCATCACATTTTTATGAATTGTTGCAAAAAAATTGCTTGTTTCCTTGATGTGGTTGTGGTGCTTCTCCTGGATTAGCTTCTTCTCTTCTGCCAGTTTGAGTATGAGCTTTTCTTTAGCTGCATTCTCTTTGCTACTCTGCTCATACATATCCCAAAGTTTGCGAAGTGCATTTTTCATGGGTTCTGGCCATTGTGGATCAATCCACTGCACCAGACCACAATTGTCTCCTTCCTGTGATAACAATAATTACTTAGCATTTATTAAACTCAAGAGAAATAGTTCTTACTACACCATACTGAGCAGCAGGACAACACATTCAAATAAGTCAATTACCTGAGCTCATAACACATTCAAGAGAAATAATTCTGACTATATTCAGTGAACATCTATATATATTCAGTTAACTGAGCTCATTTAACACCTATATTCAGATAAGCATTCATTAAAAATGATAGATTCTTTCCTCATAACAGCAGATAAAACAACATATACAGATAACTAAGTAAACAGCTATATTCAGTTAACAGAGAAAAAAACATATATTCAGAGAACTGAGCACCAACTACAAGATTTGCATAATCTTCATCTCTTCAGTTAACAGAGAAAAACACATATATTCAGATAACACCTATATTCAGTGTACCATGTAAATTGCAAATAGGACCTGAACTAACCTCATTACTGCATCCGTAAAACCTACGGCCAGTGTTTATTCCTTGGAAGACAACAGCCCTCTGCACATGAGCGTTGTGACAGCACAACGGCCCTCCGGCCACAATGCCGCACCACTCTGGGTCAACAATGGTCTGTGGGATCTACAATAGTGCAATACAGCAGATACGGTGCTCAATCCCCAATCATAGAGGTGAAAACAATGCTCAAATCGAAGAAAACCCTAACCCTAATTTGCGAGAAAATGGTACTCACGTAGGTTTCCTCTGTGGGGAAAAGGGGGGAGACAGATTCGTCGCTGCTGGTTTCGCCGTCTTTCCAGGAGACCATGGCTGCGGCGAGCAGCGGCCGGCGGCGAGAAACGAGCGGCGGAAGGGGTCGGAGGCAGAGACCTAAGCGAGAGAGAGAGGGGGAACTGGGTGCGGCAGGACCGGGACGCTAGGTCTTGTGCGACGCCGTCTAACGGCGGCCGTCACGCGCGCCGTTGCCTCCTGTCCACGTGGCCCCTGACAGCGGGCCCAACCGGTCAGGTTTGCACTCAGACGCGGCAAACGAGCGAATCAGCGTCATTTGAAAACTGTCAGCACAAACGTGGCGGTTTTTTGAAAAAAAAAACGAAAGGTGGTGGTTTTCTGAATTAAGGTCCCCAATTGTGGTGGTTTTTTGCAATTTACTCGAGCATCCGTTACCTTGAACACGACTATTCGAATGCATAGACTTCCCTGCAAAGATGCACCAATTTACCCAACACGCTCGATTAACTCTGATCGGACACACTTTAACGGAAAATGCCCGGCCTTGACTGATCGACACGCCGCCCTGATCCAACGACCTGCAACCTGTCAGCCTCTCCTCGCCACATGAAGGGTGGCGTCACCAGAGGGCCGCTGCCCCAAATCCGAGCTCTCCGGCCCAAATCAGGAGGAGCCGCGCAAGCCCCGCTGCCATAGTCCCTGGCTGCGCCGTGAGCTTTTCCCAGCGTCAGCCTCATGTGGCGGCAAGGAGGGAGGGAGGAGATTCAGGGACCAGTGGCGGATGGAGGAGTTGCCCTGGGCCTAGATTGCACATCTACACCTAGATTGCACGCAAGATCATGTAGTTATATAAAGAATTATCTTTTATTAGAATTGCTACTAGTTGTACCTTCGAAGTTAAACAATTGGACAAGTGGTTGTTGAGGTGTAAAATCAACAACACACCGGGCCGATAAATACACATCGAATCACTCCTTTGCACATACCTACACTCTCCCAACGAGTATAGAAACTAAACAGTTACAACTTACAACACACACACACACCTGGCCTATAAAATACACGTCGAATCAGTCCTTTGCTGCTATTGGGTGTACATAGAATTGGCCTAAGAGGATGATGGTCATCTATTGCTAGGCATGGGGTGCACCGGGAACATGAGTTCAAGGTGAGAGCACGCACGCGAGTGGATCCAACAAGGTTTTGCTGCCAGCGTTGGCTAGTGGAATTCCTCGGTTACACGCGCTACAACTTTTGTTCAAATCTTCCTATATGCCGAGATCACACTGGTCGTTTCGAAGCTGACGGTCAAGCAGTACATCATGCAGCGTGTTGCCCTGGCACCAAATACATGCTGCAGGTCAACCAAGTGGTGTCATCACTCTTTGCAAGCCAGTACAGAAGAACAAGGTGACCCTAGCATCTGATCTTCCTCTCGTTGGAGATATGTGAAGATGACACTGTAAAATGGCAGCGTTTCAAACTTTTCTTTTTGACATCTGGCAGCGTTTCAAACTAATTTTCACCCGAGGTCAGAAATGTCTCAAAGCCATCTATCGTGGGCCTGTCGAGCAGTTCGGGTGTTCTTTGGGGACTTGTTCAGTTTTCATTTTCTTTTGAGAGCAGGGCTTGGAAGAATTTTTTTTTTGGAAATTTTAACATGGTCCCTCTTACCCCCTCTTTTTACATGTGAGGTAAGAAGGTAAGAGTTAATCAAGCCACTAATTAACGAGATCAACGGATCAGATCTATTTTATACTCTTACCTCTCATATGAAAAGAGGAGGTAAGAGGGACCATGCACAAATGGATCTCAAACTGGCACGCTCTTCAAAATAGCAAAACTTGCGACAAGTCGTCACATGCATAAAAGCATTACATATACAGAAGTACAGGCGTCCTCTGTTTCTTAAGTAGAAGTAAAAGACAGCAACACTGAGCCGCTCAACTAAAGCAGTGACAATGAGCTACTTACAAAGTTCAAAAGAATTACAGGTATCTCTCTTGCCATGCAAACAAAAAATACAATTGACTAAAGGGTTGTATATACAGGTGGACATCAACTCGGATGATAAGAAGTTTATCTCACCTTGCTATTAAAAAAACTCATCTCATACTCAGCAGTACACATATAAGCATACACTACAAATATGCACTTGCGGGTTCACCGACAGAAGGATCAGCAAACCCTGCAAACTCGCAACATTTCTCCATAAATAAAGGCTACAGCCACAGCTTGATATCACAATTAGGCAGGTCGAGGAGAGAAGGTCGGTAGAGGGACTGGCGTTGTGCCATCTCGATTCTTTCCCGTGGATCGGACATTGATTCATCTTGTATCGCCTCAAGAATTGAACTGGTACCAAGTTCCCTGCAAGTGCGTAAGTAGTACACAAAATGCAGGCACCTGTAGAGGCAGCAAGACTATAACATAAGAAAAACTGTAACTACAAAAGGCAAAAATGGCGATCCAAGAGCATTCCAACCTCTTGATTAAAGTTTTGTAAAGTGTTTTGAGTATTGGACACAGCTCGACAGGAGTAACATGCTTCTTGGTTTCTGGGTGTGTCACTTATGTTGCCTTAACTCAGGAGTTCATAAATTGCATCGACTGTAGAGACACCCTACAAGTCAAAACACACATAGAACTTAGCATGCAGCTATGCCAAACCAAAAACTCATCCAGAGAGTAACTCGGTAACACAAACTTTGTATTGTTGAGATGGTGACAAACATGTATAGTCTCTTTGCCTTTGATGTTGTCCCCCATTTCCAGAGATCTAAAACATCTTATATTTGCTTACAGTGGAAGTAGAAGAGAATACAGGAAGCTACCACATATCATTCAAGTTTTATTTGTTGGCATGTACTGCAAAATGAGTTCGGGATTGGATTATAAAAACAATACTAATTGATGGGCTCTGTTTTTATATTGGATCACACCCGGTGAATGTTTGTGTATCCAAGTTGATAATCATCAGAATTTTAAATAATAGAGAGTAGACAATAATAATTGTACCTTTTTTGACAAAGGATGGATTTGTAACAAAGCCTTTAGTTCGGGCACATGGATAGCAAGCTTCCACGCACCCCTGTCCATAGCTAGTTCTTTGGTGATACTTCAATCCTTCACTAGTAGTTGGGGCGCGCCCGTGGCGCACCGCTTGAGGGGCATCTGGGCGGTGCCAGGTAGATGAACGCCCTTTTTACTTTCCTTTTTGGATCAGGATAGCAACACATGTACATGCAATTCTTGATGGAACTTATTGTATATTGGAATATCACCTGAGGAAGAAACTGAAATGCCACGCCCACAATGATATAGCATTGACAGGAGCATGTTGTTGTTTGGCAACATAAGATACATTAATAGAAATTACACGCACATCGGCCCCAGGAGCGGTGGCAGGACCTTGATGCCTCCCTCTAACCGTGCGGCTGGCAAAGCTGCGGCAGTAGCTCGTCGTCGCGGACGGCGACGACCCTCCAGGACACGGTGTTGATGGAGGCACGAGGGAGATGTTGAGCTTGGTCTACAGGTCCCTGATGGCAGCCCTAGTCCTCTCGATGGGAAACTGCTCCGCACCGTTGGGGTCTTGGTTCCTCAACTTCCTTGCCTGCAAATGAGTTCCACTTCATATCTTTGGCATGACTGGTTCTGAGCTTCTAATGATTATATGAATTCTGATAGAAGCGAGTGTGCTCGTTCAAACATACACTGACTTCCGGCTCACCTTGTGGCTCTGAAAGAGCTGGAATGGCTCCGGTGAAGACACCAACTTGCTCGTGAAGATAGATAACCTGCTTCCGGTTCTTCTTTTCTGCAAGGACTTTTCCTCAGCAAACATTTGTAACACTGGTTATATTTATTCCAGTTCTTAAAAAAGCATGGGACAAATAGGAGAAAATAGAGGAATATCAAGGTAAGATCCTAGGAAAGGATGCCTCAAATTAATTGAATGCCCACTGAAATGAGTCAGACATATAATGCAATATGAAATAACATTCTTCAAATTGTGCAAAGGAACTACTTTTGTTGTCCCATTGGCTCGATAGACATCAAAGTAGTGTGAACTGATTCAGTCTCCGTCTATCTACAACGTTATTATATCCTGCAAGAAAAAGCAAAACTAATTATACCACCATAAGTTTTATACAAATCACATCAGACAGATATTAGATCAAAACGGACAAGAAAGCATCAACGAAGTTTAAAGATTCCACCCTCTAGATTAACATTGGACTGTAGACTTGACAGCGAAATCAGTTATTTGCAGCTTCTTTCCACAAAGTTTGCAAAAGTTACACAAAATAACCATTTTTTTAACATTGCCACTTTTTTAGAAGAACTCAAATAACCTTGTTGTTCAAATATGAGAAAAGTTATAGCTTAATGATTAACCAAAGTTCGTTTTCTTGAAAAGTGTATCAAACTTTTACGAGAAGGCATGTGCGCATTTATCTTGTCTCGGCACATTCGGCTGCCATGTTTCGTCATTAGTCTAACTCATTTACATCAATATGGGCATATGCTATAACATTATGATCTAATAGTAGAACATCGATCAAACATACGATACTATATCATTAGAGTTCAGAACCATCATAGGCATTGGTACATCTAACGAGGATATGTACGACTCGCCCTGGAGCATGGATGGGTACAATGCATTGTAGTGCAATCGCAAGAAAGCACTTTGTCCAGCCAAACTGAAAGCACTTTGTCAATGAGGCCATGACTTGACTTTGTCAGAAGCCTGTTGTACGCAATCGCAAGAAACGGCCAGCAGCAGTGCAATCCGGATACTCACGCCTGCAGTGATTTTGTAGCATTGCCACTAGACCTCTTACGTTTATATTCACATAAATCCGAGTGAAGCTGCATCAAGAAATATATTTCAGACATGAGAAGCAACAACAGTAGCTTAAGAAAAAAACATGTTACATATAGTAATATTTCCTTACAGCCTAATGGTACGAACAAATCAAAGTTGCTGGATTTGGCAGTGTAGCTAGAAGACAGAAAATGCAAGTTGACTATGATGTCACTGCTAAAGAAGCATAAATAGCATCTATGTCTAGTGAAAAAACAGAACAAAAGGAATTATCTTCATGCTAATCCATCTATATCTAGCATAATGATTTTGTAATATGATAGTACAATAGTATAATAAATGATCTTGTATGGCTACCGCATGAAGTATAGTGTAAAAAAACAAAAAATTGAGTGAAATAAGTCATGTAGACATATAGTATAAGAAATCAATAAAAAAAGGATCATACATCATGTACACCAAACCGGGTTGATCTCCCTTCTTAGACATGATAATCACTTCCAAATTAAAGACCAATGCTTGCCTATAATTCTACTCCCTCCGTTCTGAATTACTTGTCTTGGATTTGTCTAGATACGGATGTATCTAGACTTATTTTAATGCTAGATACCTCCATATCTAGACAAATCTAAGACAAGTAATTCGGAACGGAGGGAGTAGTTGGAAAGTAACCTCACTTCTAAGGGCATCTCCAGCCGCGCCCCCAACAGGGCCCCCCAGGCCACTTTTTCGGCGCCGGCGCCGAAAAAACGGCCCAGTCGCGCCCCCGGGACGCCGAAAATCGCCGGTTCGGACCTTTTTTCCGCCCGGCAGTCACAGGCCGAACCCGGCGCGCTGGGGAGCAGTTGGGGGCTCCGGCGCTAGGGAAAAGCACGCCTGGCCCACACCGACAGCAGAAAAGTCAAGGTTTTCTTCCCCCGACTCGCCTCGCACCCCCCGCGCCCTCGGCCACCACTAGCTATATCCCGGCGACGGCCGCCGCCCTACTCCGCTAGATAGCCATTCCCCGCCGGAAAATAGCAGCGCTTCGCCGCGACAGCCCCTCCCACAGCAGCTGGGCGTTTCCGGCCGCCGTTTCCGGCCGCGGAGGCGCGGTTTAACGATGGGTACACGCCCACCGAGCGCAAGGTGTTCGGCGTTTTGCCTGCCTCGGCGATGGACTCGGGCGAGGAGGAAGAGCTCGCCGCGCTGCTGGAGGAGGAAGCCGCGGCCGACGTCCAGGAAGAAGAGCATCTCATGGTGCTAGCCGCCCTCGGCCAGCTGCTGGCGAGCAATGAAAAGCCGCGGCGAGGTGGCTCGGCGCCGGGGCGGATGAAAGCAAAGAACCGGCATCGTCTCCAAGGCTACTGCATGCTCTACTCCGACTACTTCGCCGATGCTCCACTTCATGGCGAGAGAACATTTCGGCGCCGTTATCGGATGAGCCGAAAGCTCTTCCTCAGGATTGTGAATTCCATCCGGGAGTTCGACAACTACTTCAAGTGCAAGATGGATTGCACTGGCGCTCTTGGATTCACCTCCATCCAGAAGTGCACGACAGCGACGAGGATGCTTGCATATGGAGCTCCTAGTGATTCACTCGACGACTATGGGCGCATGGCCGAGTCCACCAGCATAGAGTGTTTCTACAAGTTCTGTCGGGCAGTGGTGGCAGTGTTTGGGCCACAATACTTGAGAACACCCAATGCGGAAGACACTGCTCGGATCCTAGCCCAGAATGCAGC
This sequence comes from Triticum urartu, assembly GCF_056163025.1. Lineage (NCBI taxonomy): Eukaryota > Viridiplantae > Streptophyta > Magnoliopsida > Poales > Poaceae > Triticum > Triticum urartu. The sequence continues at coordinate 503,151,146 of NC_141873.1, read as the reverse complement.
AAGAGGATTTCCTGGGATGCTTGGAAGCATCGACTGCATGCATTGGAAATGGAAGAATTGCCCATTTGGTTGGCAGGGGATGTACAAAGGCGCCAAAGGCGGTTGCAGTGTGGTGCTTGAGGCGGTAGCCACACAGGACCTTTGGATTTTGCACTCCTTTGGTATGCCAGGAACTCACAATGACATCAACGTGCTGCAGTGCTCTCCTGTTTTTGCCAAGCTCGTTGAGGGCCATTCTCCTCCGGTGAACTTCGAGATCAATGGGCACCAATACAACAAGGGGTACTACCTAGCAGATGGCATCTATCCGAGATGGTCGACATTTGTGAAGACGATCTCAAACCCTGCGGCAGGAGGCAAGAACGCCTGGTTTGCGAAAGTTCAGGAGGCTTGCATGAAGGATGTCGAGCGGGCATTTGGTGTGCTCCAATCTCGATTCACTGTTGTTCGGTACCCCGCTCAGACCTGGTCCAAAGATCAAATGTGGGAGATTATGACTTGCTGTGTCATCTTGCACAACATGATCATCGAGAGCGAGCAAGAAGACCCAGTGTTTGACACTGAACCATACTACAGGCAGGGTCCTCTAGCCGAAGTTGATCACCAGCTACCGGCAACTTGGACTGCCTATCTCAGTATGCGTCAGGAGATCCGAGACCCACAAGTGCATCATCAACTGTAGAAAGATCTGATTGAGCACCTATGGAGGCTCAAGGGGGACGCCGTGTGATGAAATACGGGTTTTTATTTGTTGAACTATATAATTTGTATTGAACTATTTGTTGCTGTACTATTTTGTTGAAGTATTTGATTTTTCTGTGATGAAATATGTGATAAGAAATAATTGTGTTGATAATTGAACGCCGAGACACGGCGAAACCACGCCGAATATGGGCCTATTCTCGCCCATATGGGCCCTTTATTCGCCGAAATTGGGCTGCAAAGTGGGCCAACTTCGGCGCCTGGGGGCGACGACTGGGCGCAAAACCGCCCCCAGCGCCGATTGTATCCCCGGCTCGCCCCCAGGGGGTGATTTTTATGCATCCTGGGGGGGCCAACGGCTAGAGATGCCCTAAGAAATCTGAAGGTTATAATTTCCGAATAATCCACTCCTTGAATGTTCTCTCATGATTCTTGAAAGAAACCTTTGAGCTGGACAAGAATAGTAGCAGAAGTAAACATGAAAGAAAAGATCAACTCAAGGTGCAGATGGGTAAAGCAAGATCATTCAGTAAAACTGAAATATTTATCAATCAAATGCTAATAGCCATATGACACAACCAACAAGGTAAGAAATCGATCGGATCATGGAGGAGCTCACCCAGAGTTTAGGCCCGTCAATCTGGCCGTATGGACCCTAGATGTAGAGAGAAAGCATGCATGCTCTTCTTGCTCCCACAGAACCACAGCAGAGTAGGGGTTGGAGATCAACTAATAAACATGGAGAGATCCATATATGCCAATCAACTAATAAAACACCACCGGAGCAGCACATGCATACTTGGAATATGAACATAAATAAAAGCAACTGCTAATGACAAAAAGAAATGACTTAATATTCAAACATTACGCCATCGATAGGTAGAATACAGAAAGTGTATCTGTGACAGTAGATGTTCCCATTGAAAAAATGAATCGTGTTCCCATCTTCAATTTTCCTGCAATTTCACCTATTTTTCATGCCTCATTAATTATCTAGGGAATGAGACTATGATGAACAGGCGAGCACTAAAGTTTAATGCTAACAGCCTTCCACAAAGCAGATAACACCAGTAGCCAGCTTTTCAAGATCAATTAGCATAGCTTGTCTGTCAAAAATAAATTGCATTACGAAAGCATTCCAAGACTACCTGGCTGTCAGAAATAAATTGCAGCAAATAACACTAGTAGCCAGCTTTTTAAGATCAATTAGCATAATTTGAAGAAAGCTTAGCATGCATATTGTATTCATCACTCTGTTAGAGCAAATTTGAAGAAAGCTTAGCATGCATATTGTATGCATTTGGATGCAGGTTGATGAATTTCATGTACTATCAGTACTGTGCAGGTGCATCCAAATCTGTATGATAGCAGAAGAATAATATAAGCAAGAAGACAGAGTACTTCCATGCAAAGAACCATAAAGAAAGGTATAAAATAGGAGTTTAAAGAGAATCTTTGATGAAAAACCTCACAAAAAGTGACCAGAAACTAAATCTTAGAATAGAGACAGATCTTGTGTCAGCATAATAAAAATGAAACGGCTATTTGACTAATTGAACGACCAATTAGATAGAGCAAAACCTAATGTGGATAATAGCTAGTCATCTGAACGGATTAGAAGGCATGAGGGAAATTACATATGAAGCGAAGCAGTACATCTAATTATCAAGATTTTAATCCCCAAATAAACATTATAAAAGAACATGAGAATATCCCGTGGTCACCTTCAATTGACAATCTGAGAACAAGATTTGCAAGAACATTTAGTATGCAGACATGTTTTTCTTTTATCAATTTCCTTGGGAGTTGGGTAAAGTAACTCTTGTTATATATAAGTGAACATAATTACGTATAGTCCAATCAGTAACTAACAAGGTATGCAAGTGAAGTGTCGAGGCTGTGCAAACTTATAGCCTGAGATGGTTTCTCACGTAGAAAATGCAACAAAAGCGACCTTTGCAAATACTAAATCATTTTGGCACCGCTGATTATTGCGTGCGTCAGGAGGGTTGAGGTGTGGCTGTTGCAACGGCGTACGCACGTCAATGCTTGCCATCATCCAGGACCCGTAGCAAACAGAAGAATCTTGCGCATCAGGACCCGCAATCCAGGAAATGGGAACAGAAAACTGAGATGCAGTTGAGTTTACCGACGAAGATAAAAGATTAGAAATGTCGTCAATAGAAGCTAAGCAAATAAGATTTCAGAAGGAAAGTAAACAAATAAAGTCAGTGTGGGTTACCTTTCAGTATCTGAATTAACAAACGCCAGCCTTTCACCCAAGACAAGATCAATGATTAGCTACGTAGCTACTCAGCTAGTGTTGAGGTCCATAGTACATAGCTAACAGATGACTAATCTTGATCCCCTTAGTCTGAACTATAACAATCTAATTAGAGTTGCGGTGGCAAAATAGAACCTTTCAGATGGTAACTGGGCAATGGAATGAACAGGTAGAATTTTAATTCAGTAGCGCACTTGTCGTTTTACACAAATTCATGGACATTCAGCTACCGAGTCAACTTCAAAACCCTAGCTGTTTAGTTCTATCTGGTTTCTACTACATGGTTGACGTAATAAACAGAATTATCCTCTCTCTCTCTCTCTCCCTCTGTGTGTGTGTGTGTTAGATGCTGACCCCCAATTCATTCCATCCCTGAAACAAGCAAAATCATGAGTGCTGCAACCCACTTCTCAAACCAAACCCCTAAACAATGTACGAAGGAGAGAAGGCACATCTAATCGTCAGTTTAATTCGCTGGAAGTATGAGAAATTGTGAGTATTGTATAAACTACTTGGTTGGTCTTCCCATAATCAGTTCGTCCATTCACCCCAAAGGGAAATACCGCTATTTGCCTTGATTCCTGAACTGATGTGTAGCAACAGTGTTGTGAGTTTTGGGTGCCAAATCACCTAAAACCAAATAGATTTGAAGCAATGGAGACCTATGAGTGCCACTGCCTACCGACCATCTCAGCACCAGCTTCTACTATTCTAGAACTGGGTTTAATTTCGAGCTCGAAAAACTTCCCCAACCCAATTTCCACTTGCTCCGAGTTCAGAGTGGTGAGAAGGGCAGAAGGCACACCCTATGGATGGTGTGGGATGGTAATCACGACGAAATGGTAAAAACTGGGGCGATGGATAGACGTGTTGGACCTGAGGCAAGGTGGCGACGTCAGAGGAGGAGGACGAAGCCGGAGTCGTCGACCTCGAGCTCCTTCGTGCCCAGCTCCAGGATCTGGTCCATCTGCCTCCGGATCCAGGCCGGCACCGCCAGGCCGCGGGCTGTTTGATCCCAGTGTACGGGAAGAAAGGAGATGGCGCCCGAACCTGCGACCACCCCGAGCCTCCTGCGCCGGACGCCGATCTGGTCCAGGACTCGACTAGGAGGAGAGAAGCGGGGAGGAGAAGACGCAGGAGAAGCGGCTGAGCCGGCAACGCAGGGACCCAGGAGAGGAGGAGGCGAGCGGAGAGGGGATGCACCGGATCCCCACCAGGCACAGCGACGAGAGCCGTGCTCCTTCTACAGAGGATGGGGACGGCGCAGGGCAGAGAGGAACGGGGAGGAGGTTGCCTGCGGGATTGGACTCTGTTTTGTTTTTGCCCAGCGATCTGTTTTGTTTTTGTCCCGGTGATCTGTTTTGTTTTCCACGCTGTGATGACGTGGCTATCACAGGGAGGCGTCCTTGATGCGCAGCTGAATGGTTTTAATAATGTCTCTTTTTACGGATTCCTCCCATGTCAAATTCGGTCTACCCAGACCTCTCTTGACATTCTCCGCACGCTTTAGCCGTCTGCTATGCACGGGAGCTTCACAATGAGTACACCGGCAAATAGCAAAGGCATGTACTACCAAAGCTATGCGTAGGTGATGCAAAAAAAAGAAAAAAAACTTAAAGTGATTAGATCCACCATCGAAAACTACAATAATAATCATATCTACACCAATCATTTGATGACAACACACAGACGACGAGGTTTTTCAACAGCAACACCTTCAGGAAGAGAGTGGCGCTCAATCACCACCGTCATTGGATCCAACCATCCAAGGCAAGAATCTCAGTTTTCATCCTGAAGAACCAGTCCAAGCATATCCAAGAAATGCCTTCAACAAGGTAATGACGCAAGAACATCGGTATTGTCAGGTATAACCAACGTAGTTTAGACCTAGACTTTCACCCTGGAGCTTGAGACTGGGTCCTCGAGTAGCACCACCAACAACATAACTTATGTTTGGCTCCACCATTTTTCCGCGATCCCAGTAGCTACATGTGGTGTTAATCGCCGCTGTTGTGCAAACATTCCTCTGCGTCAAGTCATCTTCCATAGTTTGTATCTCCCCGCCGAAATCAATCACCAGATCTGGAAGGAGAAACCCTCACGAAGACCTTTTGGTGACCACCTGATGGAGCTTCGTCAAGGATAGAGCTTGGCTATGAGGGCGCCTAAGCCAGGAAGAAGACACTCCTTAAGTGTTGCACGGCCATGCACTGGACCAGCAGTGCCTCCAGGCAAAACCACCCCTCCGAGAAGGTGCACCTCCACACCGCCATTAGGGAGAGCAGGGCCGTCATCCAACCAAGTGAGGAAGCACGAGGTACTGCCGCCAAGACAGATCGAAGACTCCAGATCGGTGATGGCCATGGCAACAAGACTCCAGATGAGGCAAGGAATCACTAGTCCAACCCGGCCCGACTGCCGTAGACAACCCTCACTCCTATGCCGCGCAGTGGCCGTCGCTAAGGCTGCTTGGTGTGGGTAAGCCGTTGTCGCAACTCCTGATGTCAATGTGCACCCGACTGGCATGTATTTCTATATGATCTAGGGGAGTAGGTGTTGTCGCCACTGCGCTCACTGGCAGCAGCGAGCAAGAGGAGTGGCGGACTATGGGTGACCGGCGTCTACGCCTTGGGACGCCCCTATGTCGCCCACAAGCGACACGGGAGCGATATCCTATTATTTCGGAAGGGAGTTGCAGTGTTATTAGGCGTGCATGTATTAGCTTTCATAATCAATAGATCTTTATAATCACGTCAATATATCATAATTGATATACCTTCATAACATTCAAATTTATATATCTACAGTCAAACATCTTGTACATTGTAAATCATAATTTTATAAAGAATTATATTTCATTAAAATTGTTACCCTGATACTAGTTGTACCCTCAGGAGTTAAGTAGTTGGACAAGCGGTTGTTGAGGTGGTAATATGATCAAAAACACCGCACTACACTATACACAATAGAATCAAGTGCCAAAGTTGTTCTCATCAATTCTTCTTATTTGATTGGAGCTTGACAAGTATATGTAATGATGCAAATTAAATCAACCTCCTTGGTAAGATAATTTATATCGAGGGAAAGCAATGGCGAAGCTAAACAAGTTCATGATAGGATTATAGCATCCGGACAATAATTGGTGGACGCTCCTTTTATTTTAGACCACACTAAGTTAATCTTTGTGTATCTAACTCAACACAACATCAGAATTTCAGCTAATTAGATACTTGATAATAATCATTTTATGCAGGTAGATCTTCATAGTTGTGTTTACCAAATCATAACCTATAGACCTTCATAACATAATAATTGTGTATATCTACACGTGAACATGATGTCCACTGTTAATCATATTTATAACTACACCTAGATTACATGCGACACTGTATAGTTATATAAAGAATTTCCTTTCATTAAAATTGCTAGCTCTGACACCCTTAAACCATTCTCAGTGTTTCATGATGTACAGGAGTTAAGCATGTCACATAAGAAGAAGAGAAACTGACATGGCAAAGTAATCAATAAGAAGAGAGATCACTTTTATGATCTCACAAAGAAACAATGCCAGGCATGTGGATCAATGCAAGACACCTTGGAGTAAACAAACCGGTGGATCAGAACCGACGCACAACGCCTTCTCTCTCCTCCCCCACAGGAAAATTTCTCAGGCTTTCCTCCTTCTCCCGTCGGCGCCGCCGCCGATCTGCCTCATGCCTTTGGGCCATGGAGATGCGGAGGACCTCGGGCACCCGCCAGCAGGGGGTGGGGGGTGGGGGGTTCCATTCTCGTTCTTGTTAGGTTCAACGTCTTGGTTGGGACTATGTGGTGGCAGTGGTGTCTCTCAGTAGGAATAATGTCTTCCACGTTATATCCCCGCCCCGATGGTGTGTCTAGCTTCATCGGAGGGTGTATAGAGGTGTGCCTCCGTCGGATGTCGCGGGATTTGGTCAGAGCTGATCTTCGGTGGATCTGTTTTGATCTGGTTTTCGTTCGTCTTCGTTTGGGTGTTTACATGTTTGGTCCATCCAATCTACGACTTTCTTCGCCGGTGATGTTTGCTGCTCTGGTACATGCGCTGGTCCTATGAGGCCTTAGCACAACGACTTCTCGACTGTCTACTACAATAAGGTTTGGCCGGCTCTGCCGAGAGAGGGGTGACGGCTTCGGCTTGCTCCGTTGCTTGCAGTCATCGCTAGGTGGTCAGATAGTAAATTTTATTACTTCTGGTGTTCTTTATACTACCATGATTGAGAATGAATAAATTGGAAGTTTATTGGAAAAAAACAATGCAAGACACCTTTGCCTGAAGAAGTTTAGTTGCTACACAATTAAATGAAGAAAACTTAGCTACAAAAAGCTAAGCACGTGTACATTTGTTGCTAAGTCATTTCGTGTACTTAGCATCTCATTTAAGGACGTGCATCGGGGTGTTGGTATGGTAAAATCAACAACAAAACCGACCATAAATACTTGTCGAATCATTCCTTTGCACCTAGCTACACGGTCCCAACGAGTATAAAAGCTAAACACTTGCAACTACAGGGTGAAACTTTATGCTTGCCCATTTTTCTATTGCTGCACTGGGTGTATGCAGAGGTAGCACTTAGCTTGGCCTATTAGGATGATGACCACTGTTGAGTATGGGATGCACTGGGAGGATGAGTTCGAGATGAGAACACGTACACAACCGGATAAGACAAGCTGCTCGTACGAGTCTTGGGTATTTCACTTCCTGTGCTAAACACATCACAACTATGTTCTCCCATTCACTGAGCTCACACTCATCACTTCCACGCCAACGGGCTCGCAATGCTCTCACACCAAGTCCATACACCAGATCAACCAATGCGTCATCCCTCTTGGCAAGCCAGTAAAGATGAAGTCATGAAGCTGATCGTAGCACATGATGCTCGGCTCGTTGCAGATATGCGATGAGCAGACGGTACCATGACACTTTATGTAAGTGGGCAGCATGACGGAATAATTTTCACCCGAGGCCGGAAATGCCTCAAAACTATGTATCCTAGGTCTGTGGGGGCAGTTCGGGTGGTCTTTGGCGCTTGTTTAGTTTTCTTTTTCTATTGAGAGCAGTGCTTGGAAGGATTTTTTTTTCAAGGTCGAGGATTTCAGCTCAACTATACAAACGTTACTATCAGAGACTGAATAGTGGGACACTTCATGTAAGACGATATGTTTGGAAAACTGCTCGACACCCTGAATGGGTGTAGCTATCTCATATATATAGAAGTACCAAGAGGTACAATACAGGGTATATACAGAGAGGTACAGAGGTACGTATATACAGTCTAACACCCTCCCTAATTTTAACTATGGCCTGAAATACAAAGCAAGTTAAGATTGTGTCTACAGCCTACAAACTGCGGTTGTGGAAGAGGCTTCATGAAGATGTCAGCAAGTTGATCCTTGGAAGGGATGAACTTGATACGAAGTAGCTTCTGTGCAACACGTTCCCGAACAAAGTGACAGTCAACTTTGATGTGTTTCGTCCGAGCATGGAATACCGGATTAGATGAAAGGTATGTGGCACCTATGTTATCACACCAAAGGACGTGGAGGCTGAGCCATAGAGACTCTCAACTCTCGTAACAAGGATTGTACCCATATGAGCTCAGCTATGGCATCGACAACTGCCTTGTACTCGGCTTTAGTACTGCTGCGAGATACTGTAGCTTGCTTGCGAGCATTCCAGGCGATCAAGTTAGGCCCAAAGAATACCGCATAGCCCCCCGTGGATCGCCTGTCATCAGGACTGCCAGCCCAATCTGCATCAGAGAATGCCGAAAGCTCACAAGATGGTGCCGGTTGAAGTAGCAATCCATACAAGGCAGTGATGTTGGGTAACGTAGTAATTTCAAAAAAATTCCTACGCACACGCAAGATCATGGTGATGCATAGCAACGATAGGGGAGAGTGTTGTCTACGTACCTCGTAGACCGGCAACGGAAGCGTTGACACAACATAAAGGAAGTAGTCGTACGTTTTCTCGATCCGACCGATCCAAGTACCGAATGTATGGCACCTCCGAGTTCTGCACACATTCAACTCGGTAACGTCCCTCGAGCTCCGATCCAGCCGAGTGTTGAGGGATAGTTTCATCAGCACGACGGCGTGATGATGGTGATGATGTTCTACCGACGCAGGGCTTCGCCTAAGCACCGCTACGATATGACCGAGGTGGAATATGGTGGAAGGGGGCACCACACACGGCTAAGGAACGATCACGAAGATCAACTTGTGTGTCATGGGGTGCCCCCTGCCCCGTATATAAAGGAGGGAGGGGGGAGGTGCGTCCGTCCCCTAGGGGTGCGCCTGGAGGAGTCCTACTCCCACCGGGAGTAGGACTCCCCCCTCTTGCCTTGTTGGAGAAGGAAAGGGGAAGGGGGAAAGAGGAAAGGGGGGCGCCCCCCCCCTTCCTTGTCCTATTCGGACTAGGGGGGAGGGGGCGCGCGGCCTGCCCTGGCCGGCCCTCCTCTTCTCCCTTAGGGCCCATGTAGGCCCGTTAACCCCCGGGGGTTCCGGTAACCCTCCGGTACTCCAGTAAAATCCTGATTTCACCTGGAACGATTCCGGTATCCAAATATAGGCTTCCAATATATCAATCTTTATGTCTCGACCATTTCGAGACTCCTCGTCATGTCTGTGATCACATCCGGGACTCCGAACGATCTTCGGTACATCAAAACACAAAAACCCTAATTACGATCGTCACCGAACTTTAAGCGTGCGGACCCTACGGGTTCGAGAACTATGTAGACATGACCGAGACATGTCTCCGGTTAATAACCAATAGTGGAACCTGGATGCTCATATTGTGTAACGCCCTCGATGCGGCTATATCTCCTACGTGTCGAAGCACGACTTAGAGGCATAACCGCATTGAAAGCAATGTCACAAATGAGGTAATCTTCGCAAACAACCCATGTACATAAATAAAGGGGAAAGGTACATAGTTGGCTTACACTCGCCACGTCACATAAATACATAAATAAGTCATTACATTCATCCAATATACTCATGGTCCGACTACGGTACCAAAATAAAGATCAACCCCCAAATGCGACAAAGTCCCCGATCGCCCCAACTGGGCACCACTACTGGTCATCTGGGAAAGACACATAGTAACGATGAGAGTCTTCATCGAACTCCCACTTGAGCTCGGTCATATCATCTGGAACGGTATCATCAGTCCCTGCATCTGGTTTGGAAGGAATCTGTGAGTCACGGGGACTCAACAATCTCACACCCTCGCGCTCAAGACTATTTAAGCTTATAGGTAAGGCAATGTATGATGTGGAGCAAGTGACTAGCATAAATGGTGGCTAACATATTCGCAAAAGAGAGCGAGAAGAGAAGGCAAAAGCACGGTCGAACAACTATGATCAAGAAGTGATCCTAGAACAACCTACGTCAAGCATTACTCCAACACCGTGTTCACTTCCCGGACTCCGCCGAGAAGAGACCATCACGGTTAATCACGCGGTTGATGCATTTTAATTAAGTTAAGTTTCATGTTATCTACAACCGGACATTAACAAATTCCCATCTGCCCATAACCGCGGGCACGGCTTTCGAAAGTTCAAATCCCTGCAGGGGAGTCCCAACTTAGCCCATCACAAGCTTTCATGGTCAACGAAGGATATTCCTTCTCCCAAGACATTCCGATCATACTCGGCATCCCGGTTAAAAGAAATCCTCGACAATGGTAAAACAAGTCCAGCAAGACCACCCGCTGTGCCGACAAATCCCCATAGGAGCTGCACATATCTCGTTCTCAGGGCACACCGGATAAGCTAAGCATACGGGAGCCAATGTAACCTAAGTTGCCAAGGGACGGCCCCGCACGGTGCTCTGGATTGGACCAACACTTAGAGAAGCACTGGCCCGGGGGTTTAAAATAAAGATGACCCTTGAGTCCGCGAAACCCAAGGAAAAGGCTAGGTGGCGAATGGTAAAACCAAGGTCGGGCCTTGCTGGAGGAGTTTTATTGAAGGCGAACTGTCAAGGGGTTCCCATTATAACCCAACCGTGTAAGGAACGCAAAATCCGGAACATAACACCAATATGACAGAAACTAGGGCGGCAAGAGTGGAACAGAACACTAGGCATAAGGCCGAGCCTTCCACCCTTTACCAAATATATAGGTGCATTAAGATAAGCAAGATAATATGGTGATATCCCCACAATAAACATGTTCCAACAAGGAACGATCTCCAATCTTCACCTACAACTAGCAACGCTATAAGAGGGGCTGAGCAAAGCGGTAATATAGCCAAACAACGGTTTGCTAGGACATGGTTGGTTAGAGGTTTTACATGGAAATTTGGGAGGCATGATAAGTAAGTGGTAGATATCGTAGCATAGGCATAGCAAAAGAGTAAGCAACTAGCAAGCAAAGATAGAAGTGATTTTGAGGGTATGGTCATCTTGCCTACAAAGTACTCAGAGTTGCCTTGATCCTCGTAAGCAAACTCAACGGGCTCGGGCTCCTTGTTCAATAAATCGTCTCCCGGCTCTACCCAAACAAGAACAACAAGCAAAAGGAGCACAATCAACCACGTGCAATACTCAAGCAACATGATGCAAACATGGTATGATATGCGGGATGCGGTATGTGATGCATATGCAAGATTTGCAAAGGAATGATTGAACCTGGCCTCAACTTGGAAATCCAAGAGTGCCACTGAAAAGGTGAGTTTATTTCGGTTGAAATCGATATAAAGATCACCGGAATTGGATGCACGGTTTGGAAATGGCAAGCAAAACAAATGTGGCACCGGTCTACGGTAATCAGCAAGTGACCAACTAAATGCAACAAGATAAATATGCTACATCACTCAAACATAGCAACAAAATACATTGCAGGGATCCACTCATAATGCTTGACAAAATATGAACACTGAGCTATGGCTAGTTCACTCATTAACAGGTTCAAACAAGCATGGTAAAAGTGCAAATGATAACAGGTTTCAGACTTAGTGAAATAACAACAAATCAGGAATTTATCATCAGGAAGCACACTTTAAAGCATAAAAACTACATGCTACAGGAATATATCATGGCAAATAAAGGCATGGCATGAAGCTACTCTAAGCATATAACAAAAGTCCCTTAGTGACCTTGAGCCAAAAGGGATCGAAAAATACAATTGCAAGCATGTGAACATAGCAAAAACATAAACAGATTCAGACTTAGTGAAAAACTGGAGCATGCAAAACAGTTAACGAGTAGGCATGTTTACGAGCTCGATACACTCACTACAGAGCATGACATGACAATCTAAGCATACACCCATGAAGAAGACATGACATAGAAGCTAGACATGGTAAGAACAACAACATAGCGTGCACGGATCAATAGCAACATCCTCGGCAAAATCGCTAATCATGTCAACAATCTGCCAGGAACATTTTATAGCAAAAGTAGAGATCGATTGACTCAAGCTAGGGTGTTTCATAAATGCAAACAAAGACATGGATGGATAGAGAACCACAATATTAACAAAACATCCTTACTGATCATCCTCAAAAGAGGCACGGATCACTAGGAAACAACATGAACATATGGCATAAAAACAAAACAGGACAAGGACTTAGAGAGATTCTAAGTCCCTGAAATCAACATCAATGATTACGCCACTTTGCATGCTTGTGCTAGTCACCACAAAGATCACAAAAATACATGGCAAGCACCTCTGTAAAGATAACATGGCATTCTACAAAACACATGTAGAGCTCAGGATCATAGCATGCACACATCAATCATGGCAAAAATGACAAAAGGCCATTTGCTGAAACAGATCTGAAACTTCCCACACATAGCCCTCTTCCAACAGTATTTCGGGCATCAAGATGAGCTCAAAAGAAAATGATGCAATGAGATGAAATGATGTACTCGTCGAGACGAACATTTTGATATGCTATACGCACGAATCGGAGCTACAGATGCAAAGTTATGGCATGTCAAAGAATGCAAAATATTAGGGTTTTGGGAGGAAAAAGTCAACCCTCGCGTTTTTGGATCTAGATCTGGCCGGGCGGTACTGTAGCAGCGATGCGCGAATCCGAGGTCGACGGCGGGCTCGCCGGAGAAGGGGCAGGGCGTCGCCGGAGTTGAGGGGCTCGCCGGATCCGGTCCTCTGCTAGCCGGATCCGGACGGAGTGGCAAGGGTGCCGAGGTCGGCGTGGAGGCGCGGGCGTCGGGCGGGGTCGGCGGTCGCCGGAAAGGAGCGACGAGGCCGCGGCACCGGCGAGGTCGGTGGCGGCTGGCGGCGGTCGGCGAAGTCGGTGGCGGCGGCAGGCGAAGAAGACGAGGCGAAGGGCGGCGGCGCGGGGGAACGGGCTCGAAGGCCCGCGGCGGGCCGAGCGGGCCGGCGGCTGATACGTCTCCAACATATCTATAATTTTTGATTGCTCCATGCTATATTATCTACTGTTTTGGACTATATTGGGCTTTATTTTCCACTTTTATATTATTTTTGGGACTAACCTATTAACCTGAGGCCCAGCCCAGAATTGCTGTTTTTTGCCTATTTCAGTGTTTCGAAGAAACAAAATATCAAACGGAGTCCAAACGGAATAAAATCTTTGGGAACGTGATTTTCTCACCAAACGTGATCCAGGAGACTTGGACCCTGCTCCAAGGAACAAAAGAGGTGGTCACGAGGGTGGGGGCGCCCCCCCTAGGGCGCGCCCCCTGCCTCGTGGGCCCCTCGTTGCTCCTCTGGCGTACTTCTTCCTCCTATATATACAAACATACCCCCAAACGATCAGAACAGGAGCCAAAAACCTAATTCCACCGCCGCAACTTTCTGTATCCACGAGATCCCATCTTGGGGCCTGTTCCGGAGCTCCGTCGGAAGAGTGCCGTCATCACGGAGGGCTTCTACATCATCATAGCCTCTCCGACGAAGTGTGAGTAGTTTACCTCAGACCTTCAGGTCCATAGTTAGTAGCTAGATGGCTTCTTCTCTCTCTTTGAATCTCAATACAAAGATCTCCCCCTCTCTCGTGGAGATCTATTCGATGTAATCTTCTTTTTGCGGTGTGTTTGTTGAGACCGATGAATTGTGGGTTTATGATCAAGTCTATCTATGAATAATATTTGAATCTTCTCTGAATTCTTTTATGTATGATTGGTTATCTTTGCAAGTCTCTTCGAATTATCCGATTGGTTTGGCCAACTAGATTGGTAGTTCTTGCCATGGGAGAAGTGCTTAGCTTTGGGTTCGATCTTGCGGTGTCCTTACCCAGTGACAGAAGGGGCAGCAAGGCACGTATTGTATCATTGCCATCGAGGATAACAAGATGGGGTTTATTTCATATTGCATGAATTTATCTCTCTACATCATGTCATCTTGCTTAAGGCGTTACTCTGTTTTTAACTTAATACTCTAGATGCATGCCGGATAGCGGTCGATGAGTGGAGTAATAGTAGTAGATGCAGAATCGTTTCGATCTACTTGTAACGGATGTGATGCCTATATACATGATCATGCCTAGATATTCTCATAACTATGCTCAATTCTGTCAATTGCTCAACAGTAATTTTTTCACTCACCGTAGAATACTTATGCTCTTGAGAGAAGCCACTAGTGAAACCTATGGCCCCCGGGTCTATTCTCATCATATCAATCTCTATCACTTTAATCTTGCTTTGCTTTTTACTTTGCATCTTTATACCAAAAATACCAAAAATATTATATGTATCAGATCTCACTCTCGTAAGTGACCATGAAGGGATTGACAACCCCTAATCGCGTTGGTTGCGAGTAGCTATCGCTTTGTGCAGGTACGAGGGACTTGAGCGTGGGCTCCTACTGGATTGATACATTGGTTCTCAAAAACTGAGGGAAATACTTACGCTACTCTGCTGCATCATCCCTTCCTCTTCGGGAAAACCAACACAAGCTCAAGACGTAGCAAGAAGGATTTCTGGCGCCGTTGCCGGGGAGTCTACACAAAAAGTCAACATACCAAGTACCCATCACAATCCCTATCTCTCGCATTACATTACTTGCCATTTGCCTCTCGTTTTCCTCTCCCCCACTTCACCCTTGCCGTTTTATTCGCCCTCTCTCTCTCTATCCTCCCTCTCTTTCTCTATTTGCCTCTTTTGCCCATTTCTTGTTTGCTCGTATGGTTGGAATAGTTGTTTATTTATTACTAAACAGAGAACCTAAGATCTATGGATCATCATCCACTTGCTAATATTTTTAAGAGATCCAGTTATGTTGAACCAATTGCTAGTGAGTTTTATGCACTAGATTATATTTATGAGGTTTTGCTTGAAATCCGTGAATCTGAAAAGTGTGATGAAGTACTTCATGAAGTGATTCACGATAGATCTTTGAATAAAAAGCATGATTGCAATGATGATAGTATAAATTCTATTAATATAAATTGTGCTAAATATTTGCAAATCCCTAAGCTTGGGGATGCTAGTTTTGCTATGTCCTATACTTGTTGCAATGATCATGATTGGGGTGATTCTTCTTATGATCTTGAAAATTTATTTAAGCCCCATGATGAATATGAGATTGATTATAATGTTTGCAATAATATTGAAAGTGCGTTTGGAAAGGTCATGACTTTAGTTAATGTTAATCCCACTATTTTGAAAGAGTGTCAACTTTACATGCATGTGGATCATGTTGAAAGTATTCTATGTGATAGCTATTTTGTTGAATTTGCTTATGATCCTACATGTAATTATTATGATAGAGGAAAATATGATGGTAGAAATTTTCATGTTACTAAATTACCTCTCGTTATGTTGAGATTGCTATTGTTTGTTTCCGCTTCCTTGCATATGCTAGTTTTTGCTTGCCTTGATAATTTGTTTGCCTATAAGATTCCTGTGCATAGGAAGTATGTTAGACTTAGATGTGTTTGTCACGTGTTTTATGATGCTCTCTTTGTGTTTCAATTCTTGTCTTTCATGTGAGCATCATTGAAATATTATGCCTAGCTATAAGGCTTTAAAGAAAAGCGCTTGTTGGGAGACAACCCAATATTTATCCTTGCTATTATTTAGTAAATAAATTATTTAGCCTCTGTTTTGGTTGTTTTTTTGTGTTTAATTAGTGTTTGCGCCAAGTAGAACCGTTGGGAAGACTTGGGGAAAGTCTTGTTGAACTTGCTGTAAAAAATAGAAACTTTAGCGCTCACGAGAACTGATGTCATTTTTATTTTAAGAGTGCTATTCAGTTAATTCTTTTTTCAGATGATTAATAGATAAATTCCTCACTTCCAGCAATTTATTTTAGAATTTTTGGGGTTCCATATCTTGCGCTAGCTACAGATTATTACAGACTGTTCTGTTTTTGAAAGATTCTGTTTTTCGTGTGTTGTTTGCTTATTTTGATGAATCTATGGCTAGTAAAATAGTTTATAATCCATAGAGAAGTTGGAATACAGTAGGTTTAACACCAATATAAATAAAGAATTAGTTCATTACAGTACCTTGAAGTGGTCTTTTGTTTTCTTTCGCTAACAGAGCTCACAAGTTTTCTATTTTGAGTTTTGTGTTGTGAAGTTTTCAAGTTTTGGGTGAATTCTTTTGATGGATCATGGAACAAGGAGTGGCAAGAGCCTAAGCTTGGGGATGCCCATGGCACACCCAAGATAATCCAAGGACACCAAGAAGTAAAATCTTGGGGATGCCCCGGAAGGCATCCCCTCTTTCGTCCACTTCCATCGGTAATTTACTTGGAGCTATATTTTTATTCACCAACATGATATGTGTTTTGCTTGGAGCGTCTTGTATTATTTGTGTCTTTGTGTCTTAGTATGCCACAATCATCCTTGATGTACACACCTTTTGAGAGAGCCATACATGAATTAAAATTTGATAGAATACTCTATGTGCTTCACTTATATCTTTTGAGCGTAGTAGTTTTGCCCTATGTGCTTCACTTATATCTTTTGAGCGTTATAATTTTGCTCTGTGTGCTTCACTCAGATCTTTTAGAGCACGGTGGTGGATTTTTTTAAAGAAACTGTTGATCTCCCATGCTTCACTTAAATTATTTTGAGAGTCTCTTAATAGCATGGTAATTTGCTTAATAATAATATGCTTGGTATTCAAGATTTGTGAAACTTTCTTTTGAGTGTGTTGAATACTAAGAAAAGATTGAAGCATGATAATTGTTTTGAGATATGGAGGTGATAATATTAAAGTCATGCTAGTTGAGTAGTTGTGAATTTAAAGAATACTTGTGTTAAGGTTTGTGATTCCCGTAGCATGCACGTATGGTGAACCGTTATGTGATGAAGTCGGAGCATGATTTATTTATTGATTGTCTTCCTTATGAGTGGCGGTCGGGGACGAGCGATGGTCTTTTCCTACCAATCTATCCCCCTAGGAGCATGCGTGTAATACTTTGCTTTGATAACTTCTAAATTTTTGCAATAAGTATATGAGTCCTTTATGACTAATGTTGAGTCCATGGATTATACGCACTCTCACCCTTCCACCTTTGCTAGCCTCTCTAATACCGCGCACCTTTCGCTGGTATCATACACCTACCATATACCTTCCTCAAAACAGCCACCATACCTACCTATTATGGCATTTCCATAGCCATTCCGAGATATATTGCCATGCAACTTTCCACCGTTCCGTTTATCATGACACACTCCATCATTGTCATATTGCATATCCCGGTACACCGCCGGATGCATTCACATAGAGTCATATTTTGTTCTAAGTATCGAGTTGTAATTGTTGAGTTATAAGAAAAATAAAAGTGTGATGATCATCATTATTAGAGCATAGTCCCAGTGAGGAAAGAATGATGGAGACTATGATTCCCCCATAAGTCGGGATGGGACTCCGGACGAA
Organism: Triticum urartu; assembly: GCF_056163025.1. Taxonomy (NCBI): domain Eukaryota; kingdom Viridiplantae; phylum Streptophyta; class Magnoliopsida; order Poales; family Poaceae; genus Triticum; species Triticum urartu. Next base: position 503,133,295 of record NC_141873.1, on the reverse strand, counting down.
AAATAAAATAAAATAAAAAAAGAGGCCAAAGAAGCCCAAAAAAAGAGGGAGGCCATAAAAAAAAGAAAAGTCCCAATAAAAAAATGAGAGAAAAAGAGAGAAGGGACAATGTTACTATCCTTTTACCACACTTGTGCTTCAAAGTGGCACCATGATCTTCATAGTAGAGAGTCTCTCATGTTATCACTTTCATATACTAGTGGGAATTTTACATTATAGAACTTGGCTTGTATATTCCAATGATGGGCTTCCTCAAATTGCCCTAGGTCTTCATGAGCAAGCAAGTTGGATGCACACCCACTTAGTTTCTTTTTGAGCTTTCATATACTTATAGCTCTAGTGCATCCGTTGCATGGCAATCCCTACTCACTCACATTGATATCTATTGATGGGCATCTCCATAGCCCATTGATACGCCTAGTTGATGTGAGACCATCTTCTCCTTTTTATCTTCTCCACAACCACCATTCTACTCCATCTATAGTGCTATATCCATGGCTCACGCTCATGTATTGCGTGAAGATTGAAAAAGTTTTGAAAAAGTTAGAGTGTGAAAAAATTGCTTGGCTTGTCATCAGGGTTGTGCATGATTTAAATACTTTGTGTGGTGAAGATGGAGCATAGCCAGACTATATGATTTTGTAGGGATAACTTTCTTTGGCCATGTTATTTTGAGAAGACATAATTGCTTTGTTAGTATGCTTGAAGTATTATTATTTTTATGTCAATATAAACTTTTGTCTTGAATCTTTCTAATCTGAATATTCATACCACAGTTAAGAAGATTTGCATTGAAATTATGCCAAGCAGCACTCCGCATCAAAAATTCTCTTTTTATCATTTACATACTCGAGGACGAGCAAGAATTAAGCTTGGGGATGCCTGATACGTCTCCAACATATCTATAATTTTTGATTGCTCCATGCTATATTATCTACTGTTTTGGACTATATTGGGCTTTATTTTCCACTTTTATATTATTTTTGGGACTAACCTATTAACCGGAGGCCCAGCCCAGAATTGATGTTTTTTTGCCTATTTTAGTGTTTCAAAGAAACGGAATATCAAACGGAGTCCAAACGGAATAAAATCTTCGGGAACGTGATTTTCTCACCGAACGTGATCCAGGAGACTTGGACCCTGCTCCAAGGAACAAAAGAGGCGGTCACGAGGGTGGGGGCGCCCCCCCTAGGGCGCGCCCCCTGCCTCGTGGGCCCCTCGTTGCTCCTATGGCGTACTTCTTCCTCCTATATATACACACGTACCCCCAAACAATCAGAACAGGAGCCAAAAACCTAATTCCACCGCTGTAACTTTCTGTATCCACGAGATCCCATCTTGGGGCCTGTTCCGGAGCTCCGTCGGAAGAGGGCCATCATCACGGAGGGCTTCTACATCATCATAGCCTCTCCGATGAAGTGTGAGTAGTTTACCTCAGACCTTCAGGTCCATAGTTAGTAGCTAGATGGCTTGTTCTCTCTCTTTGAATCTCAATACAAAGTTCTCCCCCTCTCTCATGGAGATCTATTCAATGTAATCTTCTTTTTGCGGTGTGTTTGTTGAGACCGATGAATTGTGGGTTTATGATCAAGTCTATCTATGAATAATATTTGAATCTTCTCTGAATTCTTCAATGTATGATTGGTTATCTTTGCAAGTCTCTTCGAATTATCTGTTTGGTTTGGCCAACTAGATTGGTAGTTCTTGCCATGGGAGAAGTGCTTAGCTTTGGGTTCGATCTTGTGGTGGCCTTACCCAGTGACAGAAGGGGCAGCAAGGCATGTATTGTATCATTGCCATCGAGGATAACAAGATGGGGTTTACTTCATATTGCATGAATTTATCTCTCTACATCATGTCATCTTGCTTAAGGCGTTACTCTATTTTTAACTTAATACTCTAGATGCATGCTGGATAGCGGTCGATGAGTGGAGTAATAGTAGTAGATGCAGAATCGTTTCGATCTACTTGTCACGGACGTGATGCCTATATACATGATCATGCCTAGATATTCTCATAACTATGCTCAATTCTGTCAATTGCTCAACAGTAATTTGTTCACCCACCGTAGAATACTTATGCTCTTGAGAGAAGCCACTAGTGAAACCTATGGCCCCCGGGTCTATTCTCATCATATCAATCTCTATCACTTTAATCTTGCTTTGCTTTTTTACTTTGCTTTTACTTTTTACTTTGCATCTTTATACCAAAAATACCAAAAATATTATATGTATCAGATCTCACTCTCGTAAGTGACTGTGAAGGGATTGACAACCCCTAATTGCATTGGTTGCGAGTAGCTATCGCTTTGTGCAGGTACGAGGGACTTGAGCGTGGGCTCCTACTGGATTCATACCTTGGTTCTCAAAAACTGAGGGAAATACTTACGCTACTCTGCTGCAACATCCCTTCCTCTTCGGGGAAAACCAACGCAAGCTCAAGACGTAGCAGCGGCGGGGAAGCTCCCGGCGCGACACGTGGCACGGTGCCACTGGAGCAGGGCGGCGGCGCGGTGCAGTCGGACACGTTCGGCGCCGGCAGACGTTGTCCGGCGCGCGGAGGACGAAGGAGGCTAGGGTTTCGGGGGAAGGGATCCGAAAATTTAGGGGAGACCTAGTTTTATAGGTAGGAGGAGCTAGGAGGCTCCAAATTGAGCACGGTTTGCGGCCACGCGATCGTGATCGAACGCTCTAGATGATGGGAGAGGTTTAGGTGGGTTTTGGGCCAGTTTGGAAGGGTGTCGTGCTGCAACACACACGAGGCCTTTTCGGTCCCTCGGTTAACCGTTGGAGTATCAAACGAGGTCCAAATGGCACGAAACTTGACAGGCGGTCTACCGGTAGTAAACCAAGGCCGCATGACAAGTCTCGGTCCAATCCAAAAACGTTTAACCCCCACACACGAAAAGAGGTAGAAAGGACCACCGGAGGACATAGGAGCGCCGGAATGCAAAACGGACAACGGGGAAAATGCTCGGATGCATGAGACAAACACGTATGGAAATGCAATGCACATGATGACATGATATGAGATGCATGAAAAAGACAAAACACACGGAGACAAAAACCCGACAGGGATGAAATAAAATAACTTACACTACTAGAATCAGCTACTTTGCCATCTGCCAGCTCTTTGCCGTCAGCTAGCGGACGGCAAAGAAGCTCTTTGCCATCAGCTACCAAAAAGCAGACGGCAAAGAACTGGCTGATGGCAAAGACCTAATTTGCCATCAGCCAGTTCTTTGTCGTCGGCTAGCAGACGGCAAAGAGGGAGGGGGCCCCACTGACGAGCTGCTTAAAAAAAACCTAACGGCCCCCCCTCTTTGCCGTCCGCTAGCGGACGACAAAGAGCAAAACAGCAGACGGCAAAGGGGGGCGGACGTCAAAGAGGAAGGGCCCCACTAACGTTAACGGCCGCGCCCCACCCCGCCCCTCTCTATCTCTTTCTCTCCCCAGTACTCGACGCCGCCCCACCACCCCGGCGCCACCCCAGCGCCCCCCGCCCCGTCGCCCCACCACCCCGCCGCCGCCCCGGCGCCCCCGCCCCGTCGCCCCCCGCCGCCCTGCCGCCTGGGCGCCGCCACGCCCCGGCGCCCCGGCACCCCCGCGCCCCGCCGCCCCGGCCGGGCCTGGCCCCGTCGCCACTGCCGCCCGACGCCGCCGCCCCAGGCCGCCCCGCCCCCCTCCTCCGCCGTCCCAGGCCGCCCCGCCCCTCCACCCAGGTGAGCTCGCTGCCTCCTCTTTTTTCCTTTTTTCTGTTTTTTTAGATTTAGGTTTATGTTTAGTTTAGATTTAGTTTTAGTTTTAGTTTTACGTTTAGTTTTAGGTTTATAGGTTTAGTTTTAGTTTAGTTTTAGGTTTAGATTTAGTTTTTTCCTTTTTTTCTGTTTTTTTAGTTTTAGGTTTAGGTTTAGTTTAGTTTTAGGAAAGAAGAAGAAGAGAAAAAGAGGAGAGGAGAAGAAGAAGAGGAGGAGGAGGAGAAGAAAAAAGAAGAAGAGGAAGAAGAAGAAGAAAGAGGAGAGGAGCAGAAGAAGAAGAGGAAAAAGGAAAGGAGGAAGAAGAAGAAGAAGAAGAAGGAAAAAAAGGAAGAAAAGGAAGAAGAGGAAGAAGAAGAAAAGGAAAAAGGAAAAAAAACCCGACCCGACACGGTACCCAGACCCCGACCCGGCACCCCGACACGACACCCCGACCCCGAGACCCCGACCCCGACACCCCGACCCCGACCCCGAGACCCTGACCTCGACACCCCGACCCCGACCCCTACCCCGACACCCCGACCCCGAGCCTGACCCGACACCCCGACCCCGACACCCCGACCCCGAGCCTGACCCGACACCCCGACCCCGAGCCTAACCCGACACCCTGACCCCGACACCACACCCCAACCCCGAAACAGCACCCCGACAACGACACGACACTACCCCGACATCGACACGACACCCCAACCCCCCGACCCCGAAACAGCACCCCGACCCCGACACGGCACCCCGACACCGACACGACACCCCGACCCCCGACACCTCCCGAAAAGGTGTTCTTTGGCCTTCCAGAGGCCGACGAGGTCATATATTTGTGAATTATTAGTTAGGTCATATATTTTTCGATTTTGTTATGAAAAACATCATATATAATTATGTTGATTGTGTAGTTTTAAATGTGGAGTTGTTTCATCGCTGCGAGGTTTGGTGTTCGACGACCTCGTCGTGCGTTTGACGAGCTCTGCCCCTTCGTTCGTGGGTGAGCACAAATGACAAGTCCTCCTCCCCCATTAATTATTTGATCTATTCCGATGAAACTTGATAGCTAGCTATATATGTGTCTTGAATCATCAGTATGCGTAACCAATATGTGTCTCCCATTCGAAAGCGTCATAGTTATAAATATGCATGCATTTGCATATTTATAACCTTGGTTCTTTCGAATTGTCCAACGCTATCCATGGACAGCCCGAGTATGTGTAGATTGGGTTCATTTTCCCATATGCCTTGCTCCGGATCCAACGCATAAATTTCGTCAGTGCCTCCCCTGTTGTTCTCCGGGTACACATCCTCTCTGTTTATTGCAGAGACGTGTATCAGGAGAACAGCGGGGAGGTGCTGCCGAAATTTTGCGTCGGATCTGGAGCATAGCATGGGAAAATGAACCCAATCTACACATACACGGGTGGGATTAGGACCTATCATTACCTATTAGAGTGTAGGTTGCATGGACGTAATAAAATTGACAAAGTAGATCAACTGATGAATATATACATGGTGAATTACATATATAATTGTTGTGTGTCCAGTAGCTCTGAAAGTCAAGATGAGTGACCGTGCGTGGATGTATACCGGTCACACTGGTCAGAACAAATGGAGCACTGAATGGTTCACAAAAACCAAGGGGTTTTTGCAAGCTGCATTTGCAAATGGCCAAAATAAAACCTGGTGCCCCTGTTTCCGGTGCGGCAATTGGGAAAAGAAGACAGAGGCTGAAATGGGCAAACACCTGCAGAAGAGTGGTTTTACGCCCGATTATACGGTGTGGACATTTCATGGTGAGTCTGCCCAGCGTGACCGAGCTGAGGTGGATCGTCGTCGCACCGACGAGCATGGTACCGGGATGGAAAACATGGTGCAAGACTATGATGATGCTCGGGATTCGGACGAGGAGATGGATGAATCTGCAAAGGCCTTCAATGAAATGTTGGAGTCTTCAAAACGTCCGCTCCACGAGCACACCGAGCTTTGTCAGTTGGATGCCATCTCACCAGTAATGGCTCTGAAGGCTCAGTTCAACTTGGGCAGAGAATGCTATGACGCAATTATGACAGTATTTGGACGCTTTCTACCCAAAGGCCATGTAATGCCTGCAAACCTGTACCAGTCGGACAAAATCCTCCGTGCACTAAAGATGCCCTATGAGAAGATACATGCCTGTGAGAAAGGATGTGCCTTATTTAGGCTAGACTATGCGGACTTGAACTATTGTCCCATTTGCAAGTCTTCCAGGTATATTGTGGTAGACAACGGTATGGGTGAGAAGACACAGACCAAAATCCCCATTAGTGTTCTTCGGTATATGCCAATCGTACCAAGACTTCAACATCTTTTCATGGTCGAAGAGACGACCAGATAGATGACATGGCACAAAACAGGCAAAAGAACCGAACTAGATGCAGATGGGAATCTGATGATGGTACACACATCGGATGGTGTTGCGTGGAAAAAGTTTGATGAATTACATGCTGACCAAGCGGCAGATCCGAGGCATCCTCGAGTCGGCATCAGCACAGATGGGTTCGGTGTGTTTGGTATGACGGCAGCCCAATACAGTTGTTGGCCCGTATTTGTCTTTCCACTCAATCTCCCCCCAGACAGATTATGCAAAGAAAGAACATTTTCCTGACATTGATAATTCCAGGGCCCAACTATCCGGGGAAAAATATGAATGTGTACATGCAGCCGCTTAAGGACGAATTGCAAGAAGCCTGGGATAATGGGTTCAAGACATACGATGCCTATAGCAAACGGAACTTCATAATGCGTTTCTGGTACATGTACTCGACGCATGACTTGCCGGCGTATGCGCTATTCGTTGGCTGGTGTGTGCATGGAAGGTTCCCGTGCCCCACATGCAAGGGAGCTCTTGAGTTTCGTTGGCTTCAGGCCGATCGCAAGTTTTCTTGCTTCGACATGCATAGACAGTTCCTGGATCCTCGCCATAAGTTCAGGAAAGACAAGAAGAACTTCATCAGGGGTAGAGTTGTCAAAAACTCTGGACCACCTGCATTGACAAGCCAACAGACCCTGGATCAGTTAAACGCTCTCGAGCCAGATCCACAGCGTCCAGGGTACTTCAAGGGGTATAATACTAAGCACGCGTGGACTCACAAAACATGCTTATGGGATCTGCCTTACTTCAAAGACCTCCTTTGCCCACACAACATCGATGTGATGCACACTGAGAAGAATATCGCCGAGGCACTTTTTGGTACATTGTTCGGCATAGATGGGAAGTCAAAGGATAATACTAAGGCTAGAGTCGATCTGGAGGCGCTATGTGATAGGCCGTTACAAAACATGAAAGAACCGAAAGGAAAGCAGAACTGGACGAAGCCAAAGGCATGGTTCAATCTTGGAAGGCCAGCTATGAGGGAAATTATCTTGTGGGTGCAACAACAGTTGATGTTCCCCGATGGGTATGCAGCGAATCTAAAGAGGGGAGCGATGGTAGGGTGAATGGACATTCGTATCCTCTCCGACTCGTCGGTTAGGAGAGTAGCGACCAAAAAGAAATCATTATACAGGATAACTGCTGTAGAGATAAAATGTAGGAAGGATCTTGATAAACTGAAGATATTTGGTCTCAAGAGTCATGATTGGCACATATGGATTGAGCGAGTAATGCCGGTGATGTTGCGTGGCTTCATCCCTGAGGATGAATGGCTAGTACTGGCAGAACTCGGCTATTTCTTCCGTGTTCTTTGTGCGAAAGAACTATCGCCTGGCGTGCTAGAAGAAATGGAAGAGTTGGTGCCGGAGTTGATCTGCAAGTTAGAGAAGATCTTTCCACCGGGCTTCTTTAATCCAATGCGGCATTTGATTTTGCATCTCCCGACCGAGGCAAGATTGGGGGGCCCATGCAAAATCGTTGGTGCTACCCAACTGAGAGGATGCAGAAGACGCTTCGAGAAAAATGTAAAAATAAACGTAGAATTGAAGCATCGATGGCTGAGGCATTCATCACAGAGGAGGCGGCAAACTTCGTAACAGCACACTACGAAGCCAAAAATCGTCATTTGCATAATCCGAAGCCTCGGTACAATGCTGACGACCCTAAAAAGGGTGGATCCAACCTCATCCTATTCAAAGGGAATCTCGCACCAGCTAGTGTTTCACATCCAGTATCTTTGGATAACGAAGAATGGAGGACCATTTCGTTGTATATCTTCAACAACCTGATAGAAGTGCGGCCGTACATCGAGTAAGTTCTTGGTACATTGTTTCGCAACTTCTATTTCCTTTGAACTGCTCTTATTCCTGGATATGTCATACAGTCGATACGTCGCCATATTCTCGTATGGAGCGGAGATCCAAAAGGATTTCATCGAAGAGTATGAGCTTCTCGCAAAGCAAGGAGGCGGCTATCCCGGTTTCATCTCTTGGTTCAAACAAACGGTAATTTCTATTAGACAATTTCATTTCATTCGCTAATTTTTGTGTAATGCAACAATCCTTTCATATTAAACTTGTAGGCTAATTCAGAGTCTATGGACGCCGAATTGAGACAAGTCGCTAATGGTTTTGACTATAAGGTCCGTTCATTTGACAAGTACGACATCAACGGGTATCGCTTTCGTACCTATGGCAAAGAGCTATCTATGGCCGACCGAAAGTCTACAAATTGTTGTGTATCTGCTATCGGCGAAGGAGGTACCGAGTATTATGGGAGAGTTGAACCAATTTATGAACTTCTGTTCTATGGTGAAAACCCACCGAATGTCGTAGTCTTCAAATGTTATTGGTTTCAGCCGAAGGAGACTAGAAGGACTCATGAACATATAGGGCTAGTTGAAATCAACCAAAGCACCCATTTAGATGTTCCTGATGTCTATATTACGGCTCAACAGGCGACCCAAGTATTCTATCTACCGTGGGCCTGCCAAACTAATCCAAATCTGAAAGGTTGGGATGTCGTTTATGAAGTGCCGCCACGTGCTAGACTTTCTCCCCCAAAGGAAGAGGATTATGAACCTCACATTAACCCAGACACATATGAAGGAGAATTCTTCCAAGAGACACGTCTTTCCAAAAAGCGTTTCAAGAACCGCTATACTTCACCCCAAAACATTGAAGTAGACAGCGACAATGAATCTGACATCACCCCAGAGGAGGAACAAGAAGAGCCGGAACAAGAAGAGGTTACTGCTACGGATGACCTGTCAATGCTTGACCGATTACGTCAAGGTGGCCTTGCACATGTTGATGCCAATGAACCCTATGAGCCCATCATTGATTATAGTGATGATGATGATTATGCATTTATTGATGATACTGATCGAGATTATTAGTAGTGTCAGGTATTCAATTTTTTTATGTTGTACTTGATGATGATACACTTAAGTGATATACATATTATTATTCCTGTCGGTACTTTTTTTATGTTGTACTAATTTCGTTTATTCTTTGTCATGGCAGGTGTTGAAAGATGGTGGGCGCTGGTCGGGAGCGCGCCGAGGCCCCTTCTTCGTCGGTGCGTGGTGCGAGGTCTTCCATTCCACACGCACCTCTCTGCCGAGCGTTGCTAGACAGTATGGCGACACCGCCGGGCCCTTCTTTGTCGACCGCGGTGCCCAGCAGGGGACGAGGTAAGAAGAAGAGAGGAGGTGGAGCACGTGGTCGTGGGAGAGGAGGTAGGGTGACTCTTACGGCGCCTTCCTCGCCGCCGCCCCCAGCTGTTTCACCCAAGCACGTGACTGCTAGGGTGGACTCGTCTGAGGAGGAGGCTGCACGGACTCCGGTCCACGAGCCTCCGGTCCACGGGTCTTCGGCCCACGAGCCTCGGGTCGACGGTCCTTCAGCCCACGAGACTTGTGCCCACGAGACCCCGGAGGAGCACACGTCTGGATGGGGTAACTGGTTGGGTCAGCTTGAGGAGCCGAGTGGCCATGCTGATGATGGCGGGGAGCCGAGTGGCCATGCTGATGATGGCGGGGATCCGACTAATTTTGAGGAGGAGGGGAGGAGGGGGGCCACGTCTACCAGCGTGGTGCTACACGGCTCCCGTCCGTGCCGGCGACCCGCGAGCAGAGGTGGTTGATTTTCCCTGATGGGGAGAGGTAAGTGCATTTAATCTTTTTGTATCTTCTACATTCACGTTTCTTTTCTTCAAATAACTGATGTGTTGGCCTTGTCATGCTGCAGGGGTTGGGACCACCATGAAAGTGTCCACCGGCCCAACTCCGTCCTTGGAGTTCTGATTCGGCAAAACTTCCCGAGGTTTGTCATGTTGCCTGGTGAGGGTCGGCTTCCAGAGGTTGGATTGACTTGGGAGCACTACTTGGCTGCCCCGGCCCCGCCGGGTGAGATTATCGATGGTGTATTGTGCGAGACGAGGGCAGACGTGGTGATCAGAAAGTTCTGGGTAATTGCTCCTTTACACAATTAAAAATCTTCAACTAGATAGTTATTAATTGTACTAATCAATATTGTCTCATTTGATTGCAGACATTCTACAGGTGTGAGGAGGGATACGAGGAGGAGGCGGCAGATGTTATCCACAAGGAGTGCAAGCGCCTACTTCAGAACTTACGGCATGAGGTTCAGGTGCAGGCTGTTCGAGACTACTATGCCGGGCATGGTATCAAGAAGCCCAAGCAGGAGTGCCGCGATAAGTTCTTGAGTAAGGAGCAGTACATGAAGGTAATTCTTAAGGCCTTGTACTTACTTCCTTCATTTAGTAATTCATAGCTGTAGCGCTCAAGTTTCTATTTGCTAACTTAGGCCCCTCCGAGATGGTGTGTGGATCGGATGGATTGTTGGGAGGTGTTGGTCAATGCGTGGTGCTCAAAAGAATGGCTGACCACCCACAAAGAGGCCAAGGACAAACGTGCCCAAATGGAAGGTGTGCCACACCACCAAGGCAGCTCCAACTTATTTCAGTACGGGCGGAACTGGGTATGTGGTTTGCTTCATGATTCATGCAATTCATTCATCATGCTAGCTTTAGCCCTTTAATTACTAATTCACTTTGTTTCTCTCTTTCAGGCACGCTACAATAAGGTGGATAAGGTGCCAGAGGTGTACGACCTGTATGCCATGGCCCACACTGGCCCTTACAAGAAAGTCAAGGCATTCTCTGCGTCTGAGCTTGATGATCCAAAGAACTTCACCAACATCTCCGCCCACGACAAGCTCGTGCAATATAGAGATCAGGGGAAGGCGAGGAAAGGGGAGGACTTTAACCCGAGCCAGGGTCCCATTGATACAGAGCTGCTGATGATATCTGGTGGCGGGAGGTCCCATGGCTCCATAGCCATGGGAGATGGACTTATTCGTTGTCCTAGCACTCTCCCGGAGATCAAGGTGCGCCAGTCGAGCTCCGCTCCTGAGATAAGGCCTCGTGAACGGCCAGTCCAACTCGCCTTCAAGGTTAGTTATATGTACTCAGCTATCTTTCTCCATTACATTGTGTGCGCTTCCATCAATCATTACAAATGGTCATGTGAGTGGTGTTGCAGGCTGCTATACAGAGTGAGAGAGATAGAACGGAGAAACTTCTGGCGGAGGCGGCGGAGAGACAGCGGGAGTTGGAGGAGAGGACGACAAAGATGTTGGAGGAGGAGAGGGCACGAAATGACATGCAGGCAAGGGCCATGTACAAGCTCCTTGTGGTAAGTTTCTTCTGCAGATTACTTGCTAGTCTTAACATTTGAGTCTCATTACTAACTAGTATGACTCTGTTGTGAAAACCAAATGTGCAGTCTGTGTGCGAGAAGTCCGGTCAGACCGCTCCGCCGATGCCAGTGATTACTCCTAGGAGCACGGTGAGTTTAATTTGAATGGCCATTACTTGCTAGTCTTAACATTTGAGTGTCATAATGCTAACGAGACATTGGAAATGATCTTTGGTGCAGCTTAACTCCAGAACCGCATCGCACGATCCTTCTCCATCTACCGGCGCGAGCCAGCCCGCTCCTACACCTCCGTGATCACGGTAAGTTTCTCTAGTGTTTTGCTTAACAAATGCATAAAGATCTAGACTTAGCTTTATTTCCTCCAATATGCTTACCATAATGACCTAGAGTTAGCTTCTTTTCCTCCAAAATGACTTAATAAGCTTACTGACCTCATAAACCATCCATTCTACCTAAGTTAGCTCTAAAATGGCTCATTTTACCTTAGTTAGCTTACAAGTGATCCAATTTATCCAAGTTAGCTCTAAAATGACCCATTTTACATAGATTAGCTCCAAAATGATCCATTTTACCTACGTTACCTTTAAAATGACCCATTTCACCTAGGTTAGCTCCAAAATGACCCATTTCACCTAGGTTAGCTCCAAAATGACCCATTTCACCTAAGTTAGCTCAAAAACGATCCATTTTACCTTAGTTAGCTCAAAAACGTGGCATTTCACCTTAGTTAGCTCATAAACGACCCATTTCAACTAAGTTAGCTCCAAAATGATCAATTTCACCTAGGTTAGCTCATAAACGACCCATTTCACCTAGGTTACCTCATAAACGACCCATTTGACCTAGGTTAGCTCATAAATGACCCATTTCACCTAGGTTAGCTCATAAACAACCTATTTCACCTAGGTTAGCTCACAAATGACCCATTTCACCTAGGTTAGCCCATAAATGACCCATTTCACCTAGGTTAGCTCATAAACGACCCATTTCACCTAACTTAGCTCCAAAATGATCCATTTCACCTAGGATAGCTCATAAACTACCCATTTCACCTAGGTTAGCTCATAAACGATACATTTCACCTAAGTTAGCTAATAAATGGCATATACTTCTTCTTCTAGTCTTCTTCTTCTATTCTTTTTCTTCTAGTCTAATTCTTCTTCTAGTCTTCTTTTTCTATCTTTCTTATTTGTCATTTTGCAGGTTTCATTCACTTCACGGAAGCCAGCTTCCTATGATGGATTGCTTGCTTTTTCCTGTTTTTTCCTTTGATGCACTTCTTGTATTCTGCTCGCTTGCTATGATGAAACTTTGCATATTGTAATATGTATGGATCGATGGAACTATGTGCAACCTACTATGTATGTATGGATGGATATATATGTGCTGGATATTTATTATGTTGGATATATATGTGCTGGATATTTATGTGATGGATATATATGTGCTGTGATATATTTGTTGTGATAATTGTTGGATATAAGAAAAACAGAATAAAAAGAGGCAGTGCAGGCTCTTTGCCGTCCGCGGCAGACGGCAAAGACCCCTTTGCCGTCGGTGGCAGACGGCAAAGGGGGCACGTGGCGCCCACCTGTGCTTCCTGGGGGATGGACCATTTGGCCAATTTGCCTATAGTGGCGGACGGCAAAGCTAAGCTGATGGCAAAGACTTTGCCTTTGCCGTCCGCCGGGCGGACGGCAAAAAAAAGCGGACGCTGACGTATTGCTGACGTCATCTGGCGGACGGCAAAGAGGCGCTCAAATTTTCCATCCACTAGCGGACGGCAAAGGCCGCCGTTAGCCGCCTAACGGAGTAACGCTGGCGGACGTGCAACATTTTGCCGTCCCCCCTCTTTGCCGTCCGCCGCTGTAGGCAAAGGGCTCTTTGCCGTCCGCCATAAAAAGCAGACAGCAAAGGACCTGTTTGCCGACCCTATCTTTGCCGTCACTGTTTGCCGTCCGCCGTGGACGGCAAAGTGCTTTGCCGTCAGCCGTCTGTGCCTTTGCCGTCCGCCATGGCAGATGGCAAAGTACTGGATTCCTGTAGTGTTAGTGTCGGAAATGGCAAGAGTTGGAGTACAAATAAGGTAAATTACACCCGGGGTGTTACAACACTCCACCACTACGAAAGGATCTCGTCTCGAGATCTAGGACTGGAAAAACTCCGGGCACTCAGAAGGAGGTGATCCTCGCGTTCCCAGGTGGCTTCACGGTCGGAATGATGTGACCACTTGACTTTGAGGAATTTGATTGACTTGTTGCGAGTCTTGCGCTCAGTCTCTTCAAGAATAGCAACGGGGTGCTCCCGATAAGAAAGGTCTTCTTGGAGATCAATGTCTTCGAAGTTGACGGTGCAGTCAGGGGTCTTGAAGCACTTGCGGAGCTGAGAGACATGAAACACGTCGTGCACGTTTGCAAAGTTGGAGGGAAGCTCAAGTTGATAGGCGAGATCGCCTCTCTTGCTGACGATCTTGAAAGGACCCACGTACTAGGGGCAAGCTTCCCTTTGATACCGAAGCGATGAGTACCTTTCATTGGAGAGAAGCGGAGGTAAACATGGTCTCCGATCTCGAAAGCCAAATCACGATGATTACTATCATAGTAACTCTTCTGGCGCGATTGCGCGACTTTGGGGTTATCACGAATGACTTTCCACATATCCTCTGCCTCTGTGATCAAGTCATTGCCAAGAAGTTGACGTTCACCAGTCTCTGACCAGTTAACAGGAGTACGACACTTCCTGCCATAAAGAATTTCAAATGGGGCCTTAACCGAACTCGCTTGAAAGTTGTTGTTGTAGGAAAACTCGGCATATGGAAGACAATCTTCCCACTTCATACCGAAAGAGATAACGCAAGACCTGAGCATATCTTCAAGAATCTGATTGACACGCTCGACTTGGACACTAGTTTGCGGATGAAAAGTTGTGCTGAAACGGATGTTGGTGCCCATGGCCTTGTGAAAAGAATCCCAAAACTTCAAGGTGAAGATGCTGCCACAATCTGAAGATATCAACTGCGGAATACCGTGCAGCGAGACAATCCGGGAGGTATATAGCTCTGCCAATTGAGCTATTGTGATGGATTCTTTGATAGGAAGAAAGTGAGCCACTTCAGTGAGTTTGTCGATGACAACGAAGATAGCGTCATTGCCACACTTGGACTTTGGAAATCCAGTCACGAAGTCCATCTCAATGTGGTCAAACTTCCATTCTGGAATGGCAAGAGGTTGGAGGAGACCAGCTGGTCATTGGTGTTCTGCCTTCACTCTTCTGCAGACATCACATTCATTCACAAACTGAGCAATCTCACGCTTCATTCGAGTCCACCAATACGATTGCTTGAGGTTCTGGTACATCTTTGTACTCCCAGGGTGGATAGAGAAGAGTGAATTGTGAGCCTCGTTCATAATGACTTTACGAAGGTCACCTTTAGGCACAACAATGCGATTCTCGAAGAATAGAGTATCCTTGTCATCGAGAAGATAGCACTTGTACTTGGGTTGACTCTTGGCAATCCCAATCTTCACCTTCTTCACCATAGCATCAAGAAGTTGAGCCTCGCGAATCTGATCTTCCAAAGTAGGAGAGACTTGGAGGTTGGCGAGGAAACCTTGAGGAACAACTTGCAGATTGAGTTTGCGGAAAGCTTCACAAAGCTCGGGTTGGTAAGGCTTGAGAATCAAACTGTTGCAGTAAGCCTTCCTGCTCAATGCGTCAGCAATTACATTGGCCTTGCTTGGAGTATATTCGATACTCGGATTATACTCCTAAATCATTTCGACCCAACGAGTCTGCCTGAGGTTGAGGTTAGGCTGAGTGAAGATGTACTTGAGACTCTTATGATCAGTGAAGATGTCCACTTTTCTTCCCAATAAGAGATGTCTCCAAGTTAAAAGAGCATGCACAACTGCCGCCAACTCGAGGTCATGAGTGGGGTAGTTCTTTTCATTGGGATTCAACTAGCGAGAGGTATAAGCCACAACTTTCTTCTCTTGCATCAACACTGCACCAAGACGTTGAAGAGAGGCATCACAGAAGACCTCGAACGGTTTGGATTCATCAAGAGGAGTCAGAACTGGAGCAGTGACTAATTTCTCTTTCAGGGTGTTGAAAGCGATGTCACATTCAGGAGACCAGACGTACTTCACATGCTTCTGGAGAAGGTTGGAAAGAGGCTTCGCGATCTTTGAAAAGTTCTCAACGAACCTTCGACAATAGCTTGCGAGACCAAGGAAGCTGCGGAGTTGCTTCACGTTCTGAGGTGGTTCCCAATTCACAATTGCAGACACCTTCTCACGATTAACCGCTATGCCCTTGGCAGAGATGATATGCCCAAGGTAGAGAACCTCATCGATCCAAAACTCGCACTTTGAAAACTTGGCATAGAACTGATGTTCTCTAAGCTTATCCAGCACCAAACGCAAGTGCTTGGCATGATCTTCCTTGTTCTTGGAAAAGACCAAAATGTCATCGAGGTAGACCAAGACGAAGTCATTTGTGTAGGCGTTGAAGATGAAGTTCATCATGCGAGAGAATGTCGGCGGAGCGTTGACGAGGCCAAAAGACATGACAGTGTATTCATATGAACCATAGCTTGTTCTGAATGTTGTCTTAGGGATATCTTGCTCACGAATGCGAATCTGATGATAGCCCATACGGCGATCAAGCTTGGAGAATACTTGAGCACCTTTGAGTTGTTCAAACAGCTCGTTGATGTTGGGAAGTGGGTACTTGTTCTTTATGGTCTTCTTGTTCAATGGACGGTAGTCTACACAGAGTCGGTCTGTTCCATCCTTATTCTTCACAAAAAGAACTCCACAACCCCACGGAGAAGAACTAGGTCGGATGAGACCCATTCGCTCTTGAATATCGAGTTGCTTCTTCAGCTCCTTCAACTCTTCAGGTCCAAGCTTGTAAGGACGTTTGCAAACAGGTTCCGTGCCAGGCTCAAGATCGATGATGAATTCAACTGGCCGGTGCGGAGGCATTCCTGGAAGCTCTTCTGGAAAGACGTCTTGATATTCGCAAACGACTGGAATTTCAGAGATGGCATCCAGCTCACCCTTCTCATTGAGAGAAAACAGATGAATGGTATCGTCATTAGCGGCAAAGACAATTACATCCTCAGACGAATGAGTCAATTGAATCTGCCTGGCAGCACAATCAAGCTGAGCCTTGTGCTTAGAAAGCCAGTCCATTCCAAGAATAAGATCAATATCCGAGTTACCAAGGAACATTGGAGAAGACAGAAACTTGAAGTCGCCCATCATGATAGAAACATCCGGGACTATCGATGTAGCCCTCATAGACTTAGCCGGAGAAACCACTCCCATAGGTTTACCCAACATTTGCGAAATGAAGTCATGCTTGGAAACAAATGATCTTGACATGAAACAATGCGATGCACCAGTGTCAAAAAGAACTTTTGTAGGAGTAGAGTTAACTGGAAAGTTACCCATAATCACATCTGACGAGTCCTCTGCCTAAGCTGTGTTCAACAAGTTGACCTTGGTGTGCTTGGGGTTATGCTTGACCACTGCATTGCTAGCAGATCTCACCGGAGGAGGAGGAGGGATACGCCTCTGATTGAAGCATTTGTTGGCATAATGACCCTTCTGTTGGCACTTGTTGCATGTGACCACTGAAAGCGGAAGGTGATACGGAGCACTTGATCTCGGAGCTTGAGACAAAGTCTTGTTCTAAAAGCCAGGGTTGGGTGGGTGGGAAGATCCATTGCCACCTTTGCTCTTCTGCTAATAAGGCTGATGGAACGGAGGAGGAAGCCAACACTTTTGCTGCTTAGCCACTTGAGTAGAGGAAGAAGGAGTTGCATTTCTGACTCGCTTCTTGGAAGCATCACACTTCAGTTGGGCAGCCTCTTGCTTCATTGCCATGTTGTAAAACTCATCGTACTTCTTGGGCTCAAAAAGGACGAGAGCTAGCTGGATTTCTTCTCTGAGACCACCCCTGAACTGGTATATCATGCTCTTCTCGTCAGGGACGTCTTGCTTAGCGAAACGGGCGAGCTTCTGAAACAATGTTGTACTGGTAAACAGACATAGTGCCTTGCTTCAGGTTGCGGAATTCCTCACGCTTGCTCTCAACCACACTCTGAGGAATATGATGAGCTTTGAAGTCTTGACGGAATTCATCCCAGGTAATCGCATGGCCTCCTATTGAATCTTTGTATTGCTGAAACCATTCCACAGCTTGGTCTTTGAGTTGGAAGGAGGAAAACTTGACAAAGTCCTCAGGCCTGACGTTACTGCACTCGAAATGCTTGCATATGTCCACGAGCCAATCATCAGCGTCTGTTGCCTCAACACAATTACTGAAGGTCTTTGGTGGGTTAGCGAGGAACTGGTTGAGTGTAGCAAACTGATTCTGATTGTTTCCATGGCCCTGGTTGCGCTCTTGCAGAATTTGCATGATCAGCTGCGTGTTTGCATTGGTAGCGGCCATCACAGCTTGCCATGCCTCCGGAGGTGGAGGTGGTGGTGGCGGATCCTGATTCTGATTGTTGCCCTTAGCAAGAGCCATCCTGAAGAGGGTGACATCCATTAGCATATAGACAGGCAAATATTCAAGCTAAAATCAAACGGATTGACATTGCAACTTATAGTCTTCACATCCGAACAAAATGAACGAATGCATTCCAATTGAAATGGTCACATTACCATAAATTGAGAAGCCACTAGATAGAGGTAGAAGAATATAAAACAACAAGGTACGGACAAGAACAAATACTTGGTTAGGATTACCCAATCCCAACCAAATATCCGCGGAAGAAGAACTAGAGCTACAAGAATTCCCACCTATGAAACTCCCGAACCTTTCCGGTTATGCAATCAGGTGTTGGGGATACAGGGGGAAGCATAATATCTCACCCAAATCTAGCAAATCCTACATCCAGCTGTATCCATCCTTCAACACATAACCAAGAAAACTTCGGAAATCATTTACCTCAACCTTCAAAAAGCATCCGTTATACGAGTTATGGCAATACTCCCAAACTCCCGCCCCAGTACTGGGTGGCGTCGATGTTATCTCACCAACAACTGCATAAAAGAGATTTTCGATGTCGGCGAAACTCAGGTATTCCAGAATCTCAACGATAAAATTGTGACGACAACACCTCGGAGCTCAACTCCCCGGGACACTGCCACAACCCCTAAATGACAGGAGGCACCAAGAACAATGTTCTTGTCACAAAACCATCAGAACGATTCCAAGATACCCGCGTGATCCTAAATTTTTTTTAGTGAAATTTGAGAAGACAAGAGTCAAAACTCTACGTCAGGATGCCTCACCAGAGCGACGAAGGGACTGATGTAACGCCCTCGATGCGGCTATATCTCCTACGTGTCGAAGCACGACTTAGAGGCATAACCGCATTGAAAGCAATGTCGCAAGTTAGGCAATCTTCACAACATCCCATGTAATATAAATAATAAAAGGGGAAGGAACATAGTTGGCTTACACTCGCGACGTCAAACAAAGTACATAAATAGCATTACATCATCCAATCACTCATGGCCCGACTACGGTGCCAAAATAGAAGATCAACCCAACATGCGACATGGTCCCGATCGCCCCAACTGGGCACCACTACTGATCATCAGGGAAAGACACATAGTAACGGCGTGAGTCCTCGTCGAACTCCCACTTGAGCTCAAGCGCGTCATCTGGAATGGAGTCTTCTGGCCCTGCATCTGGTTTGGAAGTAATCTGTGAGCCACAGGGACTCAGCAATCTCACACCCTCCCGATCAAGACTATCTAAGCTTATAGGTAAGGCAAGGTAAAAAGTGGAGCTGCAGCAAGCGACTAGCATATATGGTGGCTAACCTATTCGCAAATGAGAGCGAGAAGAGAAAGCAAAGTGCGATCGAATAACTAGAGAACAACCTGCGGCAAACATTACTCCAACACCGTGTTCACTTCCTGGACTCCGCCGAGAAGAGACCATCACGGTAACACACACAGTTGATTCATTTTAATTAAGTTAAGGTTCAAGTTATCTACAACCGGATATTAACAAATTCCCATCTGCCCATAACCGCGGGCACGGCTTTCGAAAGTTCAAATCCCTGCAGGGGAGTCCCAACTTAGCCCATGACAAGCTCTCACGGTCAACGAAGGATATACCTTCTCCCAAGACATTCCGATCAGACTCGGTATCCCGGTTCTACAAGACAACCAGACAAGTTAAAACCAATTCAGCAACACCGCCCAAATGTGCCAAAAAATCCCGATAGGAGCTGCACATATCTCGTTCTCAGGGCACACTCGGATAAGCAATCCGTACAACTAAAACCAGCCCTCGAGTTTCCCCGAGGTGGCGCTGCAAGGGGCTCTAGGTTGGACCAACACTCAAAGGAGCACTGGCCCGGGGGGTTTAAATAAGATGACCCTCGGGCTCCGGAAACCCAAGGGAAAAAGAGGCTAGGTGGCAAATGGTAAAACCAAGGTTGGTCATTGCTAGAAAAGCTTTATTCAAGGCGAACTGTCAAGGGGTTCCCATTATTACCCAACCGCATAAGGAACGCAAAATCCGGGAACATAACACCGATATGACGGAAACTAGGGCGCAAGAGTGGAACAAAACACTAGGCGAGAGGCCGAGCCTTCCACCCTTTACCAAGTATATAGATGCATTAAGATAACAAGATAATATAATGGTATCCCAACAAGAAAATAATGTTCCAACAAGGAACGGTCTCCAATCTTCACCTGCAACTAGCAACGCTATAAGAGGGGTTGAGCAAAGCGGTAACATATCCAATCAACGGTTTGCTAGGACATGGTGGGCTAGAGGCTTGACATGGCAATTTGGGAGGCATGATAAGCAAGTGGTACGCATCGTAGCATAGGCATAGCAAAAGAGCGAGCATCTAGCAAAGCAAAGATAGAAGTGATTTCGAGGGTATGATCATCCTGCCTGCAAAGTTGTCAGAGTTGACTGGATCCTCAGAAGCAAACTCAACGGGCCCCTTGTTAGCGAACTCGTCTCCTGGCTCTACCCAAACAAGACAAACAAGCAAAAGGACACAATCAACCATGTGCAAAGCTCAAACAACATGATGCAAACATGGTATGCTATGCGGGATGCGATATGTGATGCATATGCAAGATTTGACAAGGAATGAATGAACCTGGCCTCAACTTAGAAATCCAAGTGTGCCACTGGAAAGGTGAGATGATTTCACTTGAAAACGATATAAAGAACGCCGGAATCGGAGACACGGTTTGGAAATGGCAAGCAATTCAAATATGGCACCGGTCTACGATATACAGCAAGTAGCCATCTAAATGCAACAAGCTAAACATGCTACATCACCCAAACATGGCAACAAAATACATGGCAGGGATCCATTCATGAAGCTTAACAAAAGATTAACACTGAGCTACGGCCAATTCATCCATTAACAGGTTCAAACAAGCATGGAAAAAGTGCAATTGGTAAACAGATTTCAGACTTAGTGAAATTAACACTTGTCTGGAATTTTAGATCAGATAGCACACTTTGGAGCATGAAAACTATATGCTACAGGAACTAAACATGGCAAAGTAAGGCATGGCATGGAGCTACTCAAAGATCTTAGCAAAAGTCCCCGGGTGACCTTGAGCGAAAAGGGATAAGAAAATACAATTGCAAGCATGTGAACATGGCAAAAACATAAACAGATCACAGACTTAGAGAAAAACTGGAGCATGCAAATCAGATATCAAGTAGGCATGTTTACGAGCTCGATGCACTCACTACAGCGCAAGGCATGACAATCTAAGCATACACCCATCAAGAATACACATTATACAAGCTAGACATGGCAAGAACAATAACATAGCATCCATGGATCAACTACAACATCCTTGGCAAAATCGCTAACAAGTAGACAATCTTCCAAGATTCACGAAATAGCAAAAGTAGAGCTCGATTGACTCAAGCTAGGGTGCTCCATGAATGCAAACAAAGACATGGATGGATAGAGCACTACAAGATTAACAAAACATCCTTACTGATCATCCTCAAAAGAGGCACGGATCACTAGGAAACAACATGAACATATGGCATATTGATAAAAACAGATCAAGGACTTAGTGGAATTGCTAAGTCCCTGAAATCAGCATTAACGAATGCACCACTTTGCAAGCTTGTGCTAGTCACCACACACATCACCAAAATACATGGATGGCACCTCTGGAAAGATGACAAAGCATATAACAAAACATATGTAGAGCTCAGGGGCATATCATGCACACAATAATCATGGCAAAAATAACAAATAGCTATTTGGAGCAGCAGATCTGACAATTATCTCAAATAGCACTCTTCCAACAGCATTTCGGGCATCAAGATGAACTCAAATGAAAATGATGCAATGAGATGAAATGATGTGCTCTCTGAGACGAACATTTTGATATGCTATATGCCCAAAACGGATCTACGGATGCAAAGATATAGCAGGTCAAAGTATGCAAAATAATCTGGGACTTAGGAAAAAAAGGATAAGTCAACCCCTAGGGTTTCCAGATCTGGATCCGGCACGTGGATCGAGGTTCATAGGGGGCCTCGCCGGAGTCCGTCAGGGAAGCGGCTGTCGGAGCTTGCGAGGACAGTGGCGGCGGTGGCGTCCGCGGTGTGGGTCGGCGATGGCCGCGGCGGCTTGGTGCAGCGCCGGCCAGAGGAAGCGCCGGAGCTCGCCGGAGAACTGCGCGCGGCGGCGGGGCGCGCCGGAGATGGAGCCGAGGGCGCGGGGGCGGCGCGCGACTCCCGGGCGGTGGGCGGCGGCCGATGGGCCTCAGGGGCCCGGGACGGGCTCCGCGGGCCGGCGGGATCCGCGGTGATGTGGGCGTGGCGGTTCGGCGAATGGGGAGACGCCACGTGGCATTGGCGGGCGGGTCGGACACGTCCGGCGCTGGCGGACGTTGTCTGGCGCGCGGTGGGAGAAGTGGTTAGGGTTTCACCGGGAATTTCGGAGGGGGCACTATATATAGGCATAGGAGGAGCTAGGAGAGTCCAAATGAGGTGCGGTTTTCGGCCACGCGATCGTGATCGAACGCTCTAGATGATGGAGAGGGTTTTGATGGGTTTGGGGCCAAAATGGAGGGGTGTTGGGCTGCAACACACACGAGGCCTTTTCGGTCCCTCGGTTAACCGTTGGAGCATCAAACGAAGTCCAAATGGTACGAAACTTGACAGGCGGTCTACCGGTAGTAAACCAAGGCCGCTTGGCAAGTCTCGGTCCAATCCGGAAATGTTTAATCCCCACACACGACAAGAAGGTAGAAATGACCACCGGAGGAGAACGAAGCGTCGGAATGCAAAACGAACAACGGGGAAAATGCTCGTATGCATGAGACGAACACGTATGCACATGCAATGCACATGATGACATGATATGAGATGCATGACAACGACAACAACACACGGAGATAAAAACCCGAACCCGAGAAAAATAAAATAACTTAACGCCGGAAACGGCAAGAGTTGGAGTACATATTAGGTAAATCATATCCGGGGTGTTACAACTAAGGAGTAAAAAGAATTCCTAACTCTCCGATATATATAATCCTAGATGACTCAAAAAAAATTCTAGACTCAACAACACCAACGATTCGATCAAGCAGGGGGCTCCTAATGTCGGGGAAGGCTCTGATTACCAACTTGTAACGCCCTCGATGCGGCTATATCTCCTACGTGTCGAAGCATGACTTAGAGGCATAACCGCATTGAAAGCAATGTCACAAGTGAGGTAACCTTCGCAAACAACCCATGTACATAAATAAAGGGGAAAAGTACTAGTTGGCTTACACTCGCCACGTCACACAAATACATAAATAAGTCATTACATTCATCCAATACACTCAGGGTCCGACTACGGTACCAAAATAAAGATCAACCCCCAAATGCGACAAAGTCCCCGATCGCCCCAACTGGGCACCACTACTGATCATCTGGGAAAGACACATAGTAACGATGAGAGTCTTCATCGAACTCCCACTTGATCTCGGTCATATCATCTGGAACGGTATCATCAGTCCCTGCATCTGGTTTGGAAGGAATCTGTGAGTCACGGGGACTCAACAATCTCACACCCTCGCGCTCAAGACTATTTAAGCTTATAGGTAAGGCAATGTATGATGTGGAGCAAGTGACTAGCATAAATGGTGGCTAACATATTCGCAAAAGAGAGCGAGAAGAGAAGGCAAAAGCACGGTCGAACAACTATGATCAAGAAGTGATCCAAGAACAACCTACTTCAAGCATTACTCAAGCACCGTGTTCACTTCCCGGACTCCGCTGAGAAGAGGCCATCACGGTTACACACGCGGTTGATGCATTTTAATTAAGTTAAGTTCCATGTTATCTACAACTGGGCATTAACAAATTCTCATCTGCCCATAACTGCGGGCACGGCTTTCGAAAGTTCAAATCCCTGCAAGGGAGTCCCATCTTAGCCCATCACAAGCTCTCACGGTTAACGAAGGATATTCCTTCTCCCAAGACATTCCGATCAAACTCGGCATCCCGGTTACAAGACATCCTCGACAATGGTAAAACAAGTCCAGCAAGACCACCCGCTGTGCCGACAAATCCAGATAGGAGCTGCACATATCTCGTTCTCAGGGCACACCAGATAAGCTAAGCGTACGGGAGCCAACGTAACCCAAGTTGCCAAGGGACGGCCCCGCACGGTGCTCTGGGTTGGACCAACACTTAGAGAAGCACTGGCCCGGGGGTTTAAAATAAAGATGACCCTTGAGTCCATGAAACCCAAGGGAAAAGGCTAGGTGGCGAATGGTAAAACCAAGGTCGGGCCTTGCTGGAGGAGTTCTATTCAAGGCGAACCGTCAAGGGGTTCCCATTATAACCCAACCGTGTAAGGAACGCAAAATCCGGGAACATAACACCGATATGACGGAAACTAGGGCGGCAAGAGTGGAACAAAACACTAGGCATAAGGCCGAGCCTTCCACCCTTTACCAAATATATAGATGCATTAAGATAAGCAAGATAATATGGTGATATCCCCACAATAAACATGTTCCAACAAGGAACGATCTCCAATCTTCACCTGCAACTAGCAACACTATAAGAGGGGCTGAGCAAAGCGGAAACATAGCCAAACAACGGTTTGCTAGGACATGGTGGGTTAGAGGTTTGACATGGCAATTTGGGAGGCATGATAAGCAAGTGGTAGGTATCATAGCATAGGCATAGCAAAAGAGCGAGCAACTAGCAAGCAAAGATAGAAGTGATTTTGAGGGTATGGTCATCTTGCCTGCAAAGTACTCAGAGTTGCCTTGATCCTCGTAAGCGAACTCAACGGGATCCTTGTTCACGAACTCGTCTCCCGGCTCTACCCAAACAAGAACAACAAGCAAAAGGAGCACAATCAACCACGTGCAATGCTCAAGCAACATGATGCAAACATGGTATGATATGCGGGATGCGGTATGTGATGCATATGCAAGATTTACAAAGGAATGATTGAACCTGGCCTCAACTTGGAAATCCAAGAGTTCCACTGGAAAGGTGAGTTGATTTCGGTTGAAATTGATATAAAGATCACCGGAATCGGATGCACGGTTTGGAAATGGCAAGCAAAACAAATATGGCACCGGTCAGCCATAATCAGCAAGTGACCAACTAAATGCAATAAGATAAATATGCTACGGCACTCAAACATAGCAACAAAATACATTGCAGGGATCCACTCATGATGCTTGACAAAAGATAAACACTGAGCTATGGCTAGTTCACTCATTAACAGGTTCAAACAAGCATGGTAAAAGTGCAAATGATAACAGGTTTCAGACTTAGTGAAATAACAACAAATCAGGAATTTATCATCATGAAGCACACTTTAGATCATGAAAACTACATGCTACAGGAACATATCATGGCAAAGAAAGGCTTGACATGAAGCTACTCTAAGCATATAACACAAGTCCCTTAGTGGCCTTGAGCCAAAAGGGATCGGAAAATACAATTGGAAGCATGTGAACATAGCAAAAACATAAACAGATTTGGACTTAGTGAAAAACTGGAGCATGCAAAACAGTTAACCAGTAGGCATGTTTACGAACTCGATGCACTCACTACAAAGCATGACATGATAATCTAAGCATACACCCATGAAGAAGACATGACATAGAAGCTAGACATGGCAAGAACAACAACATAGCATGCACGGATCAATAGCAACATCCTCGGCAAAATCGCTAATCATGTCAACAATCTGCTAGGAACATTTTATAGCAAAAGTAGAGCTCGATTGACTCAAGCTAGGGTGCTCCATAAATGGAAACAAAGACATGGATGGATAGAGTACCACAATATTAACAAAACATCCTTACTGATCATCCTCAAAAGAGGCACGAATCACTAGGAAACAACATGAACATATGGCATAAAAACAAAATAGGACAAGGACTTAGAGAAATTCTAAGTCCCTGAAATCAACATCAACGATTACGCTACTTTGCATGCTTGTGCTAGTCACCAAAAAGATCGCAAAAATACATGACAAGCACCTCTGTAAAGATAACTTGGCATTCTACAAAACACATGTAGAGCTCAGGATCATAGCATGCACACATCAATCATGGCAAAAATGACAAAAGGCCATTTGCTGAAACAGATCTGAAACTTTCCTCACATAGCCCTCTTCCAACAGCATTTTGGGCATCAAGATGAGCTCAAAATAAAATGATGCAATGAGACGAAATGATGTACTCGTCGAGACGAACATTTTGATATGCTACACGCACGAATCGGAGCTACGAATGCAAAACTATGGCATGTCAAAGAATGCAAAATATTAGGGTATCGGGAGGAAAAAGTCAACCCTCGTGTTTTCGGATCTGGATCTGGCCGGGCGGTACTGTAGCAGCGGCGCGCGAATCCGAGGTCGGCGGCGGACTCGCCAGAGAAGGGGCAGGGCGTCGCCGGAGTTGAGGGGCTCGCCGGATCCGGTCCTCTCCTAGCCGGATCCGGACGGGGCGGCAAGGGCGACGAGGTCGGCGTGGAGGCGCGGGCGTCGGGCGGGGTCGGCGGTCGCCGGAAAGGAGCGACGATGCCGCGGCGCCGGCAAGGTCGGTGGCGGCGGGCGGCGAAGTCGGTGGCGGCGGAAGGCGAAGAAGACAAGGCGAAGGGCGGCGGCACGGGGGAACAGGCTCGGGGGGGCGCGGCGGGTCGAGCGGGCAAGCTCCCGTCGTGACACGTGGCGCGGTGCCACTGGAGCGGGGCAGTGCAGTCGGACACGTCCGGCACCGCCGGACGTTGTCCGGCGCGCGGAGGACGAAGGAGGCTAGGGTTTCGGGGGAAGGGAACCGAAAATTTCGGGGGAGCCCTAGTTTTATAGGTAGGAGGAGCTAGGAGGCTCCAAATTGAGCACGGTTTGCGGCCATGCGATCGTGATCGAACGCTCTAGATGATGGGAGAGGTTTAGGTGGGTTTTGGGCTAGTTTGGAAGGGTGTTGGGCTGCAACACACGCGAGGCCTTTTCGTTCCCTTGGTTAACCGTTGGAGTATCAAACGAAGTCCAAATGGCACGAAACTTGACAGGCGGTCTACTGGTAGTAAACCAAGGCTGCATGAGAAGTCTCGGTCCAATCCGAAAATGTTTAACCCCCACACACGAAAAGAGGTAGAAAGGACCACCGGAGGACATAGGAGCGCTGGAATGCAAAACGGACAACGGGGAAAATTCTCGGATGCATGAGACGAACACGTATGCAAATGCAATGCACATGATTACATGATATGAGATGCATGACAAAGACAAAACACACGGAGACAAAAACCCAACAACGATGAAATAAAATAACTTAGTGCCGGAAACGGCAAGAGTTGGAGTACAAATAAGGTAAATTACATCCGGGGTGTTACATATTGGCTCCTACATATTCTACGAAGATCTTTATCGGTCAGACCGCATAACAACATACGTTGTTCCCTTTGTCATCGGTATGTTACTTGCCCGAGATTCGATCGTCGGTATCTCAATACCTAGTTCAATCTCGTTACGGGCAAGTCTCTTTACTCGTTCCGTTATACATCATCCCGCAACTAACTTATTAGTTGCAATGCTTGCAAGGCTTGAGTGATGTACATTACCGAGAGGGTCCAGAGATACCTCTCCGACAATCGGAGTGACAAATCATAATCTCGAAATACGCCAACCCAACAAGTACCTTCGGAGACACCTGTAGAGCACCTTTATAATCACCCAGTTATGTTGTGACGTTTGGTAGCACACAAAGTGTTCCTCCGGTAAACGGGAGTTGCATAATCTCATAGTCATAGGAACATGTATAAGTTATGAAGAAAGCAATAGCAACAAACTAAATGATCAAGTGCTAAGCCAACAGAATGGGTCAAGTCAATCACATCATTCTCCTAATGATGTGATCCCATTAATCAAATGACAACTCATGTCTATGGTTAGGAAACATAACCATCTTCGATCAACGAGCTAGTCAAGTAGAGGCATACTAGTGATACTCTGTTTGTCTATGTATTCACACAAGTATTATGTTTCCGGTTAATACAATTCTAGCATGAATAATAAACATTTATCATGATATAAGGAAATAAATTATTGCCTCTAGGGCATATTTCCTTCAGTCTCCCACTTGCAATAGAGTCAATAATCTAGATTACATAGTAATGATTCTAACACCCATGGAGCCTTGGTGCTGATCATGTTTTTCTCGTGTAAGAGGCTTAGTCAGCGGGTCTACATCATTCAGATCCGTATGCATCTTGCAAATTTCTATGTCTCCCACTTGGTCTAAATCCCGAATGGAATTGAAGTGTCTCTTGATGTGCTTGGTTCTCTTGTGAAATCTGGATTCCTTCGCCAAGGCAATAGCACCAGTATTGTCACAAAAGATTTTCATTGGACCCGATGCACTAGGTATGACACCTAGATCGGATCTGAACTCCTTCATCCAGACTCCTTCATTTGTTGCTTCCGAAGCAGCTATGTACTCCGCTTCACATGTAGATCCCGCCATGACACTTTGTTTAGAACTGCACCAACTGACAGCTCCACCGTTCAATATAAACACGTATCCGGTTTGCGATTTAGAATCGTCCGGATCAGTGTCAAAGCTTGCATCTATGTAACCATTTACGATGAGCTCTTTGTCACCTCCATATACGAGAAACATGTCCTTAGTCCTTTTCAGGTACTTCAGGATGTTCTTGACCGCTGTCCAGTGATCCACTCCTGGATTACTTTGGTACCTCCCTGCTAGACTTATAGCAAGGCACACATCAGGTCTGGTACACAGCATTGCATATATGATAGAGCCTATGGCTGAAGCATATGGAACATCTTTCATTTTCTCTCTATCTTCTGCGGTGGTCGGACATTGAGTCTTACTCAACTTCACACCTTGTAACACAGGCAAGAACCCTTTCTTTGCTTGATCCATTTTGAACTTCTTCAAAACTTTGTCAAGGTATGTGCTTTGTGAAAGTCCAATTAAGCGTCTTGATCTATCTCTATAGATCTTAATGCCCAATATGTAAGCAGCTTCACCGAGGTCTTTCATTGAAAAACTCTTATTCAAGTATCCCTTTATGCTATCCAGAAATTCTATATCATTTCCAATCAATAATATGTCATCCACATATAATATCAGAAATGCTACAGAGCTCCCACTCACTTTCTTGTAAATACAGGCTTCTCCAAAAGTCTGTATAAAACTATATGCTTTGATCAACTTATCAAAGCGTATATTCCAACTCCGAGATGCTTGCACCAGTCCATAGATGGATCGCTGGAGCTTGCATATTTTGTTAGTACCTTTAGGATCGACAAAACCAAATGCTTTGATCACACTATCAAAGTGTTTATTCCAACTCCGAGAGGCTTGCACCAGTCCATAAATGGATCGCTGGAGCTTGCACACTTTGTTAGCTCCCTTTGGATCGACAAAACCTTCTGGTTGCATCATATACAACTCTTCTTCCAGAAATCCACTCAGGAATGCAGTTTTGACATCCATCTGCCAAATTTCATAATCATAAAATGCGGCAATCGCTAACATGATTCGGACAGACTTAAGCATCGCTACGGGTGAGAAGGTCTCATCGTAGTCAATCCCTTGAACTTGTCGAAAACCTTTCGCAACAAGTCGAGCTGTGTAGACAGTAACATTACCGTCAGCGTCAGTCTTCTTCTTGAAGATCCATTTATTCTCAATTGCTTGCCGATCAATGGGCAAGTCAACCAAAGTCCACACTTTGTTCTCATACATGGATCCCATCTCAGATTTCATGGCTTCTAGCCATTTTGCGGAATCTGGGCTCACCATCGCTTCTTCATAGTTCGTAGGTTCATCATGATCTAGTAGCATGACTTCCAGAACAGGATTACCGTACCACTCTGGTGCGGATCTTACTCTGATTGATCTACGAGGTTCGGTAGTAACTTGATCTGAAGTTTCATGATCATTATCATTAGCTTCCTCACTAATTGGTATAGGTGTCACAGAAACCGGTTTCTGTGATGTACTACTTTCCAATAAGTGAGCAGGTACAGTTACCTCATCAAGTTCTACTTTCCTCCCACTCACTTCTTTCGAGAGAAACTCCTTCTCTAGAAAGGATCCATTCTTAGCAACGAAAGTCTTGCCTTTGGATCTGTGATAGAAGGTGTACCCAACAGTCTCCTTTGGGTATCCTATGAAGACACATTTCTCCGATTTGGGTTCGAGCTTATCAGGTTGAAGCTTTTTCACATAAGCATCACAGCCCCAAACTTTTAGAAACGACAACTTTGGTTTCTTGCCAAACCACAGTTCATAAGGCATCGTTTCAACGGATTTCGATGGTGCCCTATTTAACGTGAATGAAGCCGCCTCTAAAGCATAACCCCAAAACGATAGCGGTAAATCAGTAAGAGACATCATAGATCGCACCATATCTAATAAAGTACGATTATGACGTTCGGACACACCATTACGCTGTGGTGTTCCGAGTGGCGTGAGTTGCGAAACTATTCTGCATTGTTTCAAATGTAGACCAAACTCGTAACTCAAATATTGTCCTCCACGATCAGATCGTAGAAACTTTATTTTCTTGTTACGATGATTTTCAACTTCACTCTGAAATTCTTTGAACTTTTCAAATGTTTCAGACTTATGCTTCATTAAGTAGATATACCCATATCTTCTTAAATCATCTATGAAAGTGAGAAAATAACGATATCTGCCACGGGCCTCAACATTCATCGGACCACATACATCTGTATGTATGATTTCCAACAAATCTGTTGCTCTCTCCATAGTACCGGAGAACGGCGCTTTAGTCATCTTGCCCATGAGGCACGGTTCGCAAGTACCAAGTGATTCATAATCAAGTGATTCCAAAAGTCCATCAGTATGGAGTTTCTTCATGCGCTTTACACCGATATGACCTAAACGGCAGGGCCACAAATAAGTTGCACTATCATTATCAACTCTACATCTTTTGGTTTCAACATTATGAATATGTGTATCACTACTATCGAGATTCATTAAAAATAGACCACTCTTCAAGGGTGCATGACCATAAAAGATATTACTCATATAAATAGAACATCCATTATTCTCTGATTTAAATGAATAACCATCTCGCATCAAACAAGATCCAGATATAATGTTCATGCTCAACGCTGGCACCAAATAACAATTATTTAGGTCTAATACTAATCCCGAAGGTAGATGTAGAGGTAGCGTGCCGACTGCGATCACATCGACTTTGGAACCATTTCCCAAGCGCATCGTCACCTCGTCCTTCGCCAGTGTTCGCTTAATCCGCAGTCCATGTTTCGAGTTGCAAATATTAGCAACAGAACCAGTATCAAATACCCAGGTTCTACTGCGAGCTCTAGTAAGGTACACATCAATAACATGTATATCACATATACCTTTGTTCACCTTGCCATCCTTCTTATCCGCCAAATACTTGGGGCGGTTCTGCTTCCAGTGTCCAGTCTGCTTGCAGTAGAAGCACTCAGTTTCAGGCTTAGGTCCAGATTTGGGTTTCTTCTCCTGAGCAGCAACTTGCTTGTTGTTCTTCTTGAAGTTCCCCTTCTTCTTCCCTTTGCCCTTTTTCCTGAAACTAGTGGTCTTGTTGACCATCAACACTTGATGCTCCTTCTTGATTTCTACCTCCGCAACTTTCAGCATTGCGAAGAGCTCGGGAATAGTCTTATTCATCCCTTGCATATTATAGTTCATCACGAAGCTCTTGTAGCTTGGTGGCAGTGATTGGAGAATTCTGTCAATGACGCAATCATCTGGAAGATTAAATCCCAATTGAATCAAGTGATTATTATACCCAGACATTTTGAGTATATGCTCACTGACAGAACTGTTCTCCTCCATCTTGCAGCTATAGAACTTATTGGAGACTTCATATCTCTCAATCCGGGCATTTGCTTGAAATATTAACTTCAACTCCTGGAACATCTCATATGCTCCATGACGTTCAAAACGTCGTTGAAGTCCCGATTCTAAGCCGTAAAGCATGGCACACTGAACTATCGAGTAGTCATCAGCTTTGCTCTTCCAGATGTTCATAACATCTGGTGTTGCTCCAGAAGCAGGCCTGGCACCCAGCGGTGCTTCCAGGACGTAATTCTTCTGTGCAGCAATGAGGATAACCCTCAAGTTACGGACCCATTTCGTGTAATTGCTACCATCATCTTTCAACTTTGGTTTCTCAAGGAACACATTAAAATTCAACGGAACAACAACACGGGCCATCTATCTACAATCAAACATGAATAAACAAGATACTATCAGGTACTAAGTTCATGATAAATTTAGGTTCAATTAATCATATTACTTAAAGAACTCCCACTTAGATAGACATCCCTCTAATCCTCTAAGTGATTACGTGATCCAAATCAACTAAACCATGTCCGATCATCACGTGAGATGGAGTAGCTTCATTGGTGAACATCATTATGTTGATCATATATACTATATGATTCACGCTCGACTTTTCGGTCTCCGTGTTCCGAGGCCATATCTGTATATGCTTGGCTCGTCAAGTATAACCTGAGTATTCTGCGTGTGCAACTGTTTTGCACCCGTTGTATTTAAACGTAGAGCCTATCACACCCGATCATCACGTGGTGTCTGGGCACGACGAACTTTGGCAACGGTGCATACTCAGGGAGAACACTTTTATCTTGAAATTTAGTGAGAGATCATCTTATAATGCTACCGTCAATCAAAGCAAGATAAGATGCATAAAAGATAAACATCACATGCAATCAATATAAGTGATATGATAGGGCCATCATCATCTTGTACTTGTGATCTCCATCTTCGAAGTACTGTCATGATCACCATCATCACCGGCGCGACACCTTGATCTCCATCGTAGCATCGTTGTCGTCTCGCCAATCTTATGCTTCCACGACTATCGCTACCGCTTAGTGATAAAGTAAAGCATTACAGCGCGATTGCATTGCATACAATAAAGCGACAACCATATGGCTCCTGCCAGTTGCCGATAACTCGGTTACAAAACATGATCATCTCATACAATAAAATATAGCATCATGTCTTGACCATATCACATCACAACATGCCCTGCAAAAACAAGTTAGACGTCCTCTACTTTGTTGTTGCAAGTTTTACGTGGCTGCTACGGGCTTAGCAAGAACTGTTCTTACCTACGCATCAAAACCACAATGATAGTTTGTCAAGTTGGTGCTGTTTTAACCTTCGCAAGGACCGGGCGTAACCACACTCGGTTCAACTAAAGTTGGAGAAACTGACACCCACCAGCCACCTGTGTGCAAAGCACGTCGGTAGAACCAGTCTCACGTAAGCGTACGCGTAATGTCGGTTCGGGCCGCTTCATCCAACAATACCGCTGAACCAAACTATGACATGCTGGTAAGCAGTATGACTTGTATCGCCCACAACTCACTTGTGTTCTACTCGTGCATATAACATCAACGCATAAAACCTGGCTCGGATGCCACTGTTGGGTAACGTAGTAATTTCAAAAAAATTCCTATGCACACGCAAGATCATGGTGATGCATAGCAACGAGAGGGGAGAGTGTTGTCTACGTACCCTCGTAGACCGGCAACGGAAGCATTGACACAACGTAGAGGAAGTAGTCGTACGTCTTCCCGATCCGACTGATCCAAGTACCGAACGTACGACACCTCCGAGTTCTGCACACGTTCAACTCGGTGATGTCCCTCGAGCTCTGATCTAGCCGAGTGTTGAGGGAGAGTTTCGTCAGCACGACGGCGTGATGACGGTGATGATGTTCTACTGACGCAGGGCTTCGCCTAAGCACCGCTATGATATGACCGAGGTGGAATATGGTGGAAGGGGGCACCGCACACGGCTAAGGAATGATCACGAAGATCAACTTGTGCGTCATGGGGGTGCCCCCTGCCCCCGTATATAAAGGAGGGAGGGGGAGGTGTGGCCGGCCCCTAGGGGTGTGCCTGGAGGAGTCCTACTCCCACCGGGAGTAGGACTCCCCCCTCTTGCCTTGTTGGAGAAGGAAAGGGGAAGGGGGAAAGAGGAAAGGGGGGCGCCCCCCCCCTTCCTTGTCCTATTTGGACTAGGGGGGAGGGGCCGCGTGGCCTGCCCTGGCCGGCCCTCCTCTTCTCCCTTAGGGCCCATGTAGGCCCATTAACCCCCGGGGGGGGGGGGGGGGGTTCCGGTAACCCTCCGATACTCCGGTAAAATCCCGATTTCACCCGGAACGATTCCGATATCCAAATATAGGTGTCCAATATATCAATCTTTATGTCTCGACCATTTCAAGACTCCTCGTCATGTCCGTGATCACATCCGGGACTCTGAACAATCTTCGGTACATCAAAACACAAAAACCCTAATTACGATCGTCACCAAACTTTAAGCGTGCGGACCCTACGGGTTCGAGAACTATGTAGACATGACCGAGACACGTCTCCGGTCAATAACCAATAGCGGAACCTGTATGCTCATATTGGCTCCTACATATTCTACGAAAATCTTTATCGGTCAGACCGCATAACAACATACGTTGTTCCCTTTGTCATCGGTATGTTACTTGCCCGAGATTCGATCGTTGGTATCTCAATACCTAGTTCAATATCGTTACCGGCAAGTCTCGTTACTCGTTCCATAATACATCATCCCGCAACTAACTTATTAGTTGCAATGCTTGCAAGGCTTGAGTGATGTGCATTACCGAGAGGGCCCAGAGATACCTCTCCGACAATCGGAGTGACAAATCCTAATCTCGAAATACGCCAACCCAACAAGTACCTTCGGAGACACCTGTAGAGCACCTTTATAATCACCCATTTACGTTGTGATGTTTGGTAGCACACAAAGTGTTCCTCCGGTAAACGGGAGTTGCATAATCTCATAGTCATAGGAACATGTATAAGTTATGAAGAAAGCAATAGCAACAAACTAAATGATCAAGTGCTAAGCCAACGGAATGGCTCAAGTCAATCACATCATTCTCCTAATGATGTGATCCCGTTAATCAAATGACAACTCATGTCTATGGTTAGGAAACATAACCATCTTCGATCAACGAGCTAGTCAAGTAGAGGCATACTAGTGACACTCTGTTTGTCTATGTATTCACACATGTATTATGTTTCCGGTTAATACAATTCTAGCATGAATAATAAACATTTATCATGATATAAGGAAATAAATTATTGCCTCTAGGGCATATTTCCTTCAAGTGAGACAGATGTAGTGAAGCATACGCTTCACCGCTAACCAATGAGACGTCCTGGGTGCATGAAGAAACTGGCACACACGATTAACTGCATAGGAGACATCTGGCCTGGTGATAGTGAGGTATTGCAGACCTCCAACAAAACTGCGGTACTCAGTAGCATCAGTAGGTGAGAGAGGGTCTCCATCAAGGGCAGACAGACGATCAGTCGCAGACATCGGAGTGGCAGCAGGTTTACACTTCAACATACCCGCGCGACGCAACAAGTCCAGAGATTACTTCTTCTGAGTAAGGGTCAACCCATCAGACGACCGCGAAACCTCCAGACCAAGAAAGTAGTGCAGAGCACCTAAGTCCTTGACGGCAAAATCAGCACTGAATGCAGTCACAAGACGATCAGCAGCAACCATCGGAGGAACTGATCAATATGATATCATCAACATAAACCAGGAGATACATCGTTACCTCAGGACGCTGAAGGAGAAACAAAGAGGTGTCAGCTGTGGAGGGAACAAACCCAAGAGCCCGAAGAACTGAGCCAAGACACGCATGCCATGCACGAGGAGCCTGTTTAAGTCCGTACAGCGCCTTAACAAGGCGACAGAGATGCTGAGGATGTGCAGGATCAACAAAACCTGGGGGCTGGCGCATATAGACCTCCTCCTCAAGGACACCATGGAGGAAAGCATTCTGCACATCAAGCTGACGAAGAAACCATCCTCGAGTAACAGCCAGAGAGAGCAGCAAACGAATAGTAGTAGGTTTGACAACTGGACTGAACGTGTCTTCATAATCAAGACCATACCTCTGTTTGAAACCCTTTGCTACTAACCGCGCCTTGTAGAGTTCAATGGAACCATCAGCATGTCTCTTAACTTTGAAGACCCACTTGGAGTCAATGATATTAGCACCAGAAACAGGTGGAACAAGTCGCCAAGTATCATTTTTCAATAAAGCCTGAAACTCTTGTTCCATCGCAGCTCGCCAGTGAGGAATCCTGATAGCAGCCTCAAAATGGTGTGGCTCAGCTGTAGGATCAGCAGCAGCATGAGCCACACAAGCGGCAAGCCACGCAACAGTTCCATTTGTGCGCTCCTTTGGGCAAAAAACCCCATTCTGACTGCGTGTGCGGGGGCGGAGCGCAACAGCTGCAGGTCGTATTGGCGATACCTGGCTCGACTCAGGCGGCAGGTATGATGTGGAGCCTGCAGAAGCCGGCGACGCTGAACCAGTCGCAGGGGCTGTTGGCGATGGGGAGCCACGCGGCGTCGGGCCAGGCGAGTCCGGCCCACTGGGAGCAAGCCCACCGGGAGCCGGGATAGCCACTGAGCCAGTGTCCAGACCAGGCGTGGCCATCGGGCCACGCGAAGCAGCCGCTCGTGTGGAGACCACTGAGCCAGGCGGAGTGGCCACCCGTGGCGCTGCCGTGGGCGCAGCATGCGTGGCTGCACCAGGCGGGGCAGAGACGGGTTGACGGGTTTGACCCGCTATGCATGGCCCATGCACACGATCAACACCTCCGCCATGATCATCATTCAACACTTGATCAATGAGGAGCTCAAGCCGTGCGCCACGTCCAATACCTGCAGCAAGATTAGGAAGCAGCATAGGAGCATGTGCAACATCTACAAATTGATCAGGTAAAGGTATGGTGGAGTGCATAGGTGGTGTCAGAGTAGTAGAGTCGTTCGGAAGTGCACGAAAAGGAAACACACTCTCATCAAACATGACATCACGAGATATGTAAACACGATTGGTGGGAACATGGAGGCATTTGTGCCCTTTGTGGAGGGAACTATACCCGAGAACAACACACTTTTTAGACTGAAACTATAGCTTGCGCTTGTTATATGGACGAAGGTGAGGCCAGCATGCACATCCAAAGACTTTGAGAAATGTGTAATCTCGGAGTTCATTGAGCAGCAGTTCAAGAGGAGATTTCATTTTCAGAAGTCGTGTGGGAAGCCTATTTATCAAGAAACAAGCTATTGAAAAAGCATCACTCCAAAACCGAAACGGAACGGAGGCATGAGCCAGTAGGGTCAGGCCAGTCTCTACAAGATGACGATGCTTACGTTCAGCGGTGCCGTTCTGCTGATGTGTATGAGGACAAGACACACGATGCGAGATCCCAAGCTTATTAAGAAAAGAATTGAGGTTGTGATATTCACCCCCTCAGTCCGACTAAACATGAAGAATTTTATGCTTAAGGAGACGCTCAACATGCGCTTGAAACTGGATAAAAACATCAAACACATCAGACTTGCGCTTAATAAGATAAAGCCATGTAAACCGACTATAAGCATCAATAAAGCTGACATAGTAATTGTGGCCACTAATAGACGTTTGGGCATGACCCCACACATCAGAAAAAACAAGCTCAAGAGGGTGCTAAACAACACGACTCGACTCTAAAAACGGAAGTTGATGACTCTTGCCTTGCTGACAGGCATCACCGATAGTTTCAGCAATTTTATTGGACATAACGGGAAGCTCATGACGATGCAGAACATGACGAACTATCGGAGCAGCAGGATGACCAAGGCGCGCATGCCAGTGCGTAGGCGACACACGAACACCACTGAAGTCCTGGTGAGACCATGGCGCAGTAGGACCAGGGCACCGGATGGATCCATCCACGTATCCCTCCAAGTAGCGGCTTCGAAGGAGAGGCAGCACCTGAGCACGCCACGACAAATAATTGTCCGGCGAGAGCTTCACCGGAAGTAGATGCGAGAAGTAGAAGGGCGACGACGCCACGGCAGGATCCGCGTGAATGGATGGATGCGACGCGGGCACGACACCATCATACATCAGCGAAGGGTAGGCGCCAGGCGGAGCAGCAGTTTGTGCACCGTAGTGAGGTGCGGCAGGCCCCCATAGGGCGCGGTGGATGCAGCGCCGTAGGACATCAGTTGCGCGGGCGCCGTATAGGGTTGCGGTTGCACCGCGCCGTAGGGAGGTGCACGCCACGCGGATGATGGCGGCGGCGCTGCACCATAGCTCGCCGCGGGAGCCGGTTGGGGCAGTACGTCCTGGAGCGGCGCCACACCATGGGTCATCACAGGAGCAGCTTGTTGAGGCAGTACACCCTGGAGAGATGCAGCCGGGGGCCCGTACATGGGCGAGGCAGCATACCCAGACGGATGGATCGGTGCAGCCGGGGGCCCGTACATGGGCGGGGCAGCGTACGCGGCGCCACCGTAGGACGACGGGACGATGTGGTTGGTCGAGCCACCGATCGATGGAGGCGGATCGCCCATCCCTTCAGATCCAATCGGGGAGCCAGAAGGGACGGCCCCGGGGGACTGGGCCTGCCACACCGTTGCCAGCGGGCACGAGGCGAGGAAGGGCAAGACAGGAGCTGGCGCCGCGGCGGCGGCAGCGGCGGTGTATGCAGCGGACGACATCGTAACCTAAACTGATACCATGTAAGACGATATGTTTGGGAAACTGCTCGACACCCTGAACAGGTGTGGCTATCTCATATATATAGAAGTACCAAGAGGTACAATACAGGGTATATACAGAGGGGTACGGAGGTACGTATATACAGTCTAACACTTCATACAAGCATTAGATTACAAATGGATCTCAAACTAGCACACTCTTAAAAAGAGCAAAACCTCAAAAAAAAATCATTACATATACAGAACTACAGGCGTCCTCTGCTTCTGAAGGAAACACTGCCAATCAACTAAAGCAGTGGCAACGAGTTTAAATTCAAAAAGATCACAGGTACCTCGTTTCCCATCTATAAGAAATAAATGCAATTGAACCAAGGGTTGTATATACAGGTGGGCGTCAACTCGGACGATAAGAAGTTTATCTCGCCTTGCTCATTAAAAAAACTCATCTCGTGCTACATATAAGCATATATATATATATATATATATATATATATATATATATATATATATATATATATATATATATATACACTTGCGGGGTACACCGACAGAAGAATCGGCAAACCATGGAAACTCACAGCATTTCTGCGTAAATAAAGGCTGCAACTACTACAGCTTGATATCGCCTTTAGGCAGGCCGAGGAGAGATGGCCGGTAGAGGGATTGGCGCTGTGCCATCTCAATTCTTTCCCGTGGATCGGACATTGATTCATCGCGTATTGCCTCAAGAATGGAACTGGTACCAAGCTCCCTGCAATTGCATAAGTCGTACAGAAAACTCAGACAGCTGTAGAGGCAACAGACTGTAACAAAAGAAAAACTGCGACAACAAGGAATAATGGTGATCCAAGAAGCAAGAGCATTCCAACCTCTTGATTAAAATTTTGTACAGTGTTTTGAGTATCGGACACAGCTCGACAGGAGCAACATGCTTTTTGGTTTCTGGGTGCGTCACACTTATGCTGCCTTGGCTCAGGAGTTCATAAAATGCATTGACTGCAGAGACACCCTACAGGTGGAAAAAGAACACAGAGAACTTAGCATACGGCTGTGCCAACCCAAAAACTCAGCCTGACAGTTATGCAAACTTTGTATTATTTGGATCGCGACACAAACCTGTATAGTCCCTTTGCCTTTGATGCTGTCCCCCATTTCCAGAGTCAGTTCTGCCTTGGCTAATTTATGGCCATACCAAGCATTACGACCTTTCAATAGTGTAACATAAGTATCTGCTAATAGTGGTCCAGAAAGTCTCTCGGGCTCTTCCGCTAGCAGGTGGGTGATGTATATCATTTCAGAGGTGCAAAGTGAAAAGTACACTGCTTTGCTTGTTGCGCTCTCGTTGGTCAGTGCTGCCACCATACCTACAAGAAAATACGATGTTCAGCGAAACCGTTGAAAGATTAGGCCATGAATAGAATATAAAAAACGAATACAGAAATCTATACATGTCTGCCAAGTTTAATACTGAATTCATCAGTAGTTTGAATCTACTGTATCTTGCATCAATAGCATCTATGCAACATAGCAGCAAGTAGCGTGTGAAAGAGACAACATCAATGCAAGAAACAGTAGAATCAAATTACATATTCCATGGTATAGTGGTGGATGTTAAACATAAGGTTTCAACATATTTCTGGTTTGCTGCAGAAATGGCAATAACGATTTCACTTTCCTGATCAAGATAATATGAGGCATGCTCAACAAAATAAGACAGTGGTTCAGAGCAAATGGAAACTTACCAGCACCAATGGCATATATGTTCTTTAAGCCACCCATGACTTCATGAGTAATGAGATCACTATTGTCCCATACAATGAAATGAGGCTGCCGCAAAAATTTAGAAAGAGGCTTCCTCCACTTG
This sequence comes from Triticum urartu, assembly GCF_056163025.1. Lineage (NCBI taxonomy): Eukaryota > Viridiplantae > Streptophyta > Magnoliopsida > Poales > Poaceae > Triticum > Triticum urartu. Next base: position 503,092,894 of record NC_141873.1, on the reverse strand, counting down.
TCAGCTCCACAGATGCGAGCGTTTGCGTACTCTTTATTGTAGATTTCAGATGCAATGTTAGGGCCTCCCAGATACAGAATATTCTCCAATGGAACTCCAGCTACAATAAATAAAACCCATGACAAACAAAACATGGTCAGAGCCTAAATTGCAGTAGGGAACATGCCAAAGTATATACGATGAATTGACACATATACACAATGAATTAACATGAGAGGAAACTAGACTGCTCAAATGATGTGTATGTACTAACCACTACACCAGCTCAAGGTGTTGCAGGACATAACACTTGGACATTCATGGCAAGCCATTTAGTCTAAGGGCATTAACTAGCTCTTCAATTATTTCATAACGGATATAGAGAATGTGCTGTAGACACTAAGTACAGATAAAGGATACGAAGGACACTGACACTAAGTGCAGAACAGATTCAAGATTAGCCTGCTAATTTCATCAGGAACATCACACAGAGCTGTGCTCTCATTCAGTTCAGCAGTTATTAAATCTTCTTTAAAATTATTCAGCTCCGGATTTGATGTAACCAAAAGAAAGTATCAACCAGATATACAGTAAATAAGGAAAGTTCAGCAAAGAACTCACTTGCATTGGCGATCATCTGCGTCGGGGTAATGATCCGAGGCATGGGATCGAGCGACGCCTCGATCCCCTTGGCCAGCGAGATTATGATGGGCGGGTTGATCCTCTCCTTCCAGTACCGCCCGATCTCCCCGAACACCTCCCTGGTCTCGGTGGAGGGCAGGCCGTTGATGACGACGTCGGCGTCCCAGACGGCCTCCTGCAGGTTGGTGACGACCTTGAGCGGGCAGAGCGGCGTGTCGATCATGTTGAGGCAGAAGCCGTCGCGGAGGATCTCGTCGGCGTAGAGCGTGCGGTCGCCGAGGCGGGCCTCCACGTACTTGAGGTAGGCGCAGCGGCGGATGAGCCTGCGGAGGACGTGCTCGCGGGCGTTGATGACCTCGAAGAGGTGCTCGGCGGTGGCGCGGTCGACGGCGCGGCCCGCGCGGCGCCACACGCGCACCTGCGCCTTGTCCCGGTGGTCGCGGCCGTACGCGTCCTGCAGCAGCGCGCAGAAGACGCTCCCCCAGGCCCCCGCGCCCACGCCGGCGATCCGGAGCGGGTCCCCCTCCGCCTTCCCCAGCCGCCGCCGCAGCTCGTCCAGCTTCCCCTCCGCCGCGCCGTTTTTGCCTCCTCCTCCTGCTCCCGCTCCGTTGGCGTAGCTGCCCACCATCGCCCCGGCGTCCGACTAGCTCAGTCCGCCCCGCCACGCGCGAGGAGATCGATGGGCGCAGGCCAGCTAAGCGAGAGCGAGACGGGGGGAGGCCGGCCTGAGGTGGCGGTGGGATCGAGGTCGAGGGGGAGTGCCGGATGCGGGGGGCAAGAGGCGCCATTTAAATCCCCCAGCTGCGGCCCCGCTGTCCCGGCCGCCGCCCGTTTGAATTGCGCGCGCCGACGGTTGGTGGCGGCGCCCGCCTGCCCGTCCGACGTCCGTGCCGGCCTCGCAGCTGTCCCTCTCTCGCGGCCACGGCGCGGGGCAGTAAAGTTGGCGAGCGGACGGAGGCTTTGTACTGGGGTTTCCGTTCCGCTTCTACAGGAGAGCGCGTCCCGATTTGGGAGCACGAGGGGAATGAGGGGGGCAGTGACGCCCGGCGGTGGGAGGGGGTGGCCGGGTCAAAACAGGTGGATTTTGGGGTGGCGCCGCCCGTCTGAGAGGGACGGCCGCCGCGGCGGAAGATGGCGACGGACGGGCTGACGAGTTGATGACGGACGCCGGTTGCTGGCTGGTGGGGTCGCGGACCCATTTCCTACCGAGGCTGACTCGTCCCGCTCGCAAACATCACACTGGCCACATTATTTCTCGGTTGCATGAAAATAATTTTGTTATCACTCGACTTTTTTGGGCCACACGATTGGAATTTAACGGTTCATCTTCAACTTTTCTTTAGAGCACGGTACAAACGCAGACGCCTATATATACGTATATACACTTATCCTTATAAATAAACACATAGACACTACCCCTATGAGCACCTCAGTCGACGGAAACGTCTTCTCCCATTGAACATGTATCGCCAAAAATTCTGAAATAAATTCAGAAAAAGGCGAGCACCGGGACTTGAAACCTGGTGGGCTGGGGATACCACTGTTATCCTAACAATCCAACCACATGTTGGTTCGCCTGCTCATCTTCAACTTCCAGACTTCCTATTCGTCTTCAACCCTGACCCACACGCCTAATTTCCCCGCCCCCTCTGACAGTTCCACATTATCTCAATTAACACATACCTCATGACCCCGCCTATGATAAGGCCACGACCGTGCCCTCGCCGATGTCGTTGCGGCAAGGCCTCCCTCCCCACTCGAACATGGTAAACCTTCGTCTCCCTCCCATCGTCGACACCCTCGACCAGCCGTATCGTCGTCGTTTACCGCTCGTCCATGGATTGCTCCCACCTAGGTCACCATGGCCAATCGTCCCAGGCTCGAAGCTTCACTTCTCTTAGGCAACAAAATTGAGTAACGTGATTTACAAAATTCATGACGTTTAGCAAAACCGTACATCTAGATACATGATCAAATTTCAGTGTGAGTGAACATAGACGCACCATCGTCGATGCACATGAGCGACGGAGAATGAGAGAGAATACTATGGCAGACATCATAAGGTCGTGAGGCAGAAATCAATGATGAGTGACGAGTATGAAAAATCCAGGGAATAGGACCTTGTAGGAGCAATTGAGGTGTTAAGGTTGGAGGTGTGGTTAGTGCTTTGATATTCATCGAAGTTAATAGAGGTTTGAAGAGAGAGAAAATGATCTGGCGATGGTGGCCATCGGTCATGAAAAAAAGGAGGCGTCAATGCAGTCTAGCATGGTTGGATGGACGGTGATGACGACATGACAAAAAAGATGGGGGCGATGTAGAACGATCACACCTATTTAGTAAATGGATATGCTAAACATTATGTGCTTTTTTCGAAAAGAAGAATAACCCACACTGCCTAAACATCAACTGATGCATATTTCTCTTACATGCGTTAGATAAAACATCTAGAGATTCATCCATATCGCCTAACACGGATATACGTTTCCCAGTGAACTGTGTCATGTCTGCACTTTGATTTAGTACAAAAAATTGTATCAAACATAGATTTGAACCTGGGAGAATAAGACAAATAGCGAGGCACCCTATATGACTTTTTTTGCTCCGAATACTTTGTGAATTTAGTCTTAGCACACGCCATTTTCAGTGTGTGCAGTTTTTTTTTTCGAAACGGGGTGTGTGCAGTTTTGTTTGGTGATGGTTTGTCTGTGCATGATGTCTACATCTTATAACTATTGGGGTTGTAACTTTTCTTGACCTTGACATAAGGGCGCCTAAGGTTCACATACGACATAGAAAGGTTCACACAGCATCCATTTCCCTTCACGGGGGCCACCAACGTAGTATCATCATAGTTTTCAAAAACAAACCGTTGAGGCTACCGGTTTAGGTTCACCGTCGAACCGCAGGTTCATTGGTTCATTCGCGAACAAAAAAATGAAATATTTAAGTTACATTTTTTTAAATGGTTGACCTTAGATCAATTATTTTTATGAAAATTGACCTTAGTTCAAATAAGAACGCATAATATTGGACGTAATCGATTAATAAACCACAAACTGTTGTTAGTCTAGTTCGTTATTGGTCCTTTAGCGTCTCTGGGCTCAAGGTCAAGGGTTTGATCCTAAGTTGACACACCATTTTACAGTTTTTGAAACTACGTCATTCGTTGTTTTTATTGAGGAACGTAGTAATTTCAAAAATTTCCTATGCACACGCAAGATCATGGTGATGCATAGCAACGAGAGGGGAGAGTGTTGTCCACGTACCCTCGTAGACCGAAAGCGGAAGCGTTAGCACAACACGGTTGATGTAGTCGTACGTCTTCACGATCCGACCTATCCAAATACCGAACGCACGGCACCTCCGAGTTCAGCACACGTTCAACTCGATGACATCCCGCGAACTCCGATCCAGCAGAGCTTCACGGGAGAGTTCCGTCAGCACGACGGCGTGGTGACGGTGATGATGTTACTACCGACGCAGGGCTTCGCCTAAGCACCGCTACGATATAACCGAGGTAGAATATGGTGGAGGGGGGCACCGCACACGGCTGGGAGAGATCAACTGATCAACTTGTGTGTCTAGAGGTGCCCCCCTGCCCCTGTATATAAAGGAGCAAGGGGGAAGGCCGGCCGGCCCTCTATGGGCACGCCAGGAGGAGGAGTCCTCCTAGTAGGAGTAGGAGTCCTACTCCTACTAGGAGGAGGAAAGGAAGGAGGAGAAGGAAGGAGAAGGGGGGCCGGCCCTCTAGTCCAATTCGGTTTGGGCTAGGGGGGCCGCGCGCCCTGCCTCCTCTCTTCCACCACTTGGCCCATGAGGCCCATTACTTCTTCCTCGTATTCCCGTAACTCCCCGGTACCCCCGAAAATACCCGAATCACTCGGAACCTTTCCGATGTCCGAATATAGTCGTCCAATATATCGATCTTTACGCCTCGACCATTTCGAGACTCCTCGTCATGTCCCCGATCTCATCCGGGACTCCGAACTACCTTCGGTACATCAAATCACATAAACTCATAATACAATCGTCACCGAAACTTTAAGCGTGCGGACCCTACGGGTTCGAGAACTATGTAGACATGATCGAGACATGTCTCCGGTCAATAACCAATAGCGGAACCTGGATGTTCATATTGGCTCCCACATATTCTACGAAGATCTTTATCGGTCAGACCGCATAACAACATACGTTGTTCCCTTTGTCATCGGTATGTTACTTGCCCGAGATTCGATCGTCGGTATCTCAATACCTAGTTCAGTCTCGTTACCGGCAAGTCTCTTTACTCGTTCCGTAATACATCATCCCGCAACTAACTCATTAGTTGCAATGCTTGCAAGGCTTAAGTGATGTGCATTACCGAGAGGGCCCAGAGATACCTCTCCGACAATCGGAGTGACAAATCCTAATCTCGAAATACGCCAACCCAACAAGTACCTTCGGAGACACCTGTAGAGCACCTTTATAATCACCCAGTTACGTTGTGACGTTTGGTAGCACACAAAGTGTTCCTCTGGTAAACGGGAGTTGCATAATCTCATAGTCATAGGAACATGTATAAGTCATGAAGAAAGCAATAGCAACAAACTAAACGATCAAGTGCTATGCTAACGGAATGGGTCAAGTCAATCACATCATTCTCCTAATGATGTGATCCCGTTAATCAAATGACAACTCATGTCTATGGTTAGGAAACATAACCATCTTTGATCAACGAGCTAGTCAAGTAGAGGCATACTAGTGACACTCTGTTTGTCTATGTATTCACACATGTATTATGTGTCCGGTTAATACAATTCTTGAAGGAAATATGCCCTAGAGGCAATAATAAAGTTATTATTTATTTCCTTATATCATGATAAATGTTTATTATTCATGCTAGAATTGTATTAACCGGAAATATAATACATGTGTGAATACATAGACAAACAGAGTGTCACTAGTATGCCTCTACTTGACTAGCTCGTTAATCAAAGATGGTTATGTTTCCTAACCATGGACAAGGAGTTGTTATTTGATTAACGGGATCACATCATTAGGTGAATGATCTGATTGACATGACCCATTCCATTAGCTTAGCACCCGATCGTTTAGTATGTTGCTATTGCTTTCTTCATGACTTATACATGTTCCTATGACTATGAGATTATGCAACTCCCGTGTGCCGGAGGAACACTTTGTGTGCTACCAAACGTCACAACGTAACTGGGTGATTATAAAGGTGCTCTACAGGTGTCTCCAAAGGTACATATTGGGTTGGCGTATTTCAAGATTGGGATTTGTCACTCCGATCGTCGGAGAGGTATCTCTGGGCCCTCTCGGTAATGCACATCACTTAAGCCTTGCAAGCATTGCAACTAATGAGTTAGTTGCGGGATGATGTATTACGGAACGAGTAAAGAGACTTGCCGGTAACGAGATTGAACTAGGTATTGGATACTGACGATCGAATCTCGGGCAAGTAACATACCGATGACAAAGGGAACAACGTATGTTGTTATGCGGTCTGACCGATAAAGATCTTCGTAGAATATGTCGGAGCCAATATGAGCATCCAGGTTCCGCTATTGGTTATTGACCGGAGACATGTCTCGGTCATGTCTACATTGTTCTCGAACCGTAGGGTCCGCACGCTTAAGGTTTCAATGACAGTTATATTATGAGTTTATGAGTTTTGATGTACCGAAGGAGTTCGGAGTCCCGGATGAGATCGGGGACATGACGAGGAGTCTCGAAATGGTCGAGCCGTAACGATCGATATATTGGACGACTATATTCGGACATCGGAAAGGTTCCGAGTGATTCGGGTATTTTTCGGAGTACCGGGTAGTTACGGGAGAAGCAATGGGCCTTGATGGGATTTAGTGGGAAGAGGAGAAAGGGCCAAGGGGCTGCTGCGCCCCCCCTCCCCTCTAGTCTGAATTGGACTAGGGAAAAGGGGGCCGGCCACCTTTCCTTCTCCTCCACTTCCTTCTCCCTTCCTCCCCTCTTGGTGGACTCCTACTAGGACTTGGAGTCCTAGTAGGACTCCACATCCTGGCCGCACCAATTGCCTTGGCCGGCCTCCTCCTCCTCCTCCATCCTTTATATACTGAGGCAAGGGGCACCCCATAGACACAAGTTGATCTTCGTGATCGTTCCTTAGCCGTGTGCGGTGCCCCCTTCCACCATATTCCACCTCGGTCATATTGTAGCGGTGCTTAGGCGAAGCCCTGCGACGGTAGAACATCAAGATCGTCACCACGCCGTCGTGCTGACGGAACTCCTCCCCGACGCTTTGCTGGATCGGAGCCCGGGGATCGTCATCGAGCTGAACGTGTGCCAAGAACTCGGAGGTGCCGGAGTAACGGTGCTTGGATCGGTCGGACCGTGAAGACATACGACTACATCAACCTAACGCTTCCGTTGTCGATCTACAAGGGTATGTAGATCACACTCTCCCCTCTCGTTGCTATGCATCACCATGATCTTGCGTGTGCGTAGGAAAATTTTGAAATTACTACGTTCCCCTACAATTCTAGCATGAATAATAAACATTTATCATGATATAAGGAAATAAATAATAACTTTATTATTGCCTCTGGGGCATATTTCCTTCAGTCTCCCACTTGCACTAGAGTCAATAATCTAGTTCACATCGCCATGTGGTTTAATACCAATAGTTCACATCACCATGTGATTAACACCCATAGTTAACATTGACATGTGACCAACACCCAAAGGGTTTACTAGAGTCAATAATCTAGTTCACATCGCTATGTGATTAACACCCAAAGAGTACTGAGGTGTGATCATGTTTTGCTTGTGAGAGAAGTTTAGTCAACGGGTCTGCCACATTGAGATCCGTAAGTATTTTGCAAATTTCTATGTCAACAATGCTCTGCACAGAGCTACTCTAGCTAATTGCTCCCACTTTCAATATGTATCCAGATTGAGATTTAGAGTCATCTGGATTAGTGTCAAAATTTGCATTGACGTAACCCTTTACAACGAACCTTTTGTCACTTCCATAATCGAGAAACATATCCTTATTCCACTAAGGATAATTTTGACCAATGTCCAGTGATCTACTCCTAGATCACTATTATACTCCTTTGCCAAACTCAGGGCAGGGTATACAATAGGTCTGGTACACAACATGGCATACTTTATAGAACCTATGGCTGAGGCATAGGGAATGACTTTCATTCTCTCTCTATCTTCTGCCGTGGTCGGGTTTTGAGTCTTACTCAACTTCACACCTTGTAACACAGGTAAGAACTCCTTCTTTGACTGTTCCATTTTCAACTACTTCAAAATCTTGTCAAGGTATGTACTCATTGAAAAACTTATCAAGTGTCTTGATCTATCTCTATAGATCTTGATGCTCAATATGTAAGCAGCTTCACCGAGGTCTTTCTTTGAAAAAAACTCCTTTCAAACATTCCTTTATGCTTTGCAGAATAATTCTACATCATCTCCAATCAACAATATGTCATACATATACTTATCAGAAATGATGTAGTGCTCCCACTCACTTTCTTGTAAATACAGGTTTCACCGCAAGTCTGTATAAAACTATATGCTTTGATCAACTTATCAAAGCGTATATTCCAACTCCGAGATGCTTGCACCAGTCCATAGATGGATCGCTGGAGCTTGCATATTTTGTTAGTACCTTTAGGATCGACAAAACCTTCTGCTTGCATCATATACAACTCTTCTTTAATAAATCCTATTAAGGAATGCGGTTTTGTTTATCCATTTGCCAGATTTCATAAAATGCGGCAATAGCTAACATGATTCGGACAGACTTAAGCATAGATACGAGTGAGAAATTCTCATCGTGGTCAACACCTTGAACTTGTCGAAAACCTTTTTGCGACAATTCTAGCTTTGTAGATAGTAACACTACTATCAGCGTCCGTCTTCCTCTTGAAGATCCATTTAATCTCAATGGCTTGCCGATCTTTGGGCAAGTCAATCAAAGTCCATACTTTGTTCTTATACATGGATCTCATCTCAGATTTCATGGCCTCAAGCCATTTCGCGGAATCTGGGCTCATCATCGCTTCCTCATAGTTCGTAGGTTCATCATGGTCAAGTAACATGACCTCCAGAACAGGATTACCGTACCACTCTGGTGCGGATCTCACTCTGGTTTACCTACGAGGTTCGGTAGTAACTTGATCTGAAGTTACATGATCATCATCATTAGCTTCCTCACTAATTGGTGTAGTAGTCACAAGAACAGATTTCTGTGATGAACTACTTTCCAATAAGGGAGCAGGTACAGTTACCTCATCAAGTTCTACTTTTCTCCCACTCACTTCTTTCGAGAGAAACTCCTTCTCTAGAAAGGATCCATTCTCAGCAATGAATATCTTGCCTTCGGATCTGTGATAGAAGGTGTACCCAACATTTTCTTTTGGGTATCCTATGAAGACATACTTCTCCGATTTGGGTTTGAGCTTATCAGGTTGAAACTTTTTCACATAAGCATTGCAACCTCAAACTTTAAGAAACGACAACTTAGGTTTCTTGCCAAACCATAGTTCATACGGTGTCGTCTCAACGGATTTAGATGGTGCCGTATTTAACGTGAATGTAGCTGTCTCTAATGCATAACCTCAAAACTATAGTGGTTAATCAGTAAGAAACATCATAGATTGCACTATATCCAATAATAGTACGGTTATGACGTTCAGACACATCATTATGTTGTGGTGTTCCAGGTGGCACGATTTTGTGAAACTATTCCACATTGTTTTAATTGAAGACCAAACTCATAATTCAAATATTTGTCTCTGCGATCAGATCGTAGAAACTTTATTTTCTTGTCATGGTGATTTTCCACTTCACTCTGAAGTTTTTGAACTTTTCAAATGTTTCAGACTTATGTTTCATCAATTAGATATACCCATATCTGCTCAAATCATCTGTGAAGGTCAGAAAATAACGATACCCGCCGCGAGCCTCAACATTCATCGGACTGCATACATCAGTATGTATTATTTTCAATAAGTCAGTTGCTTGCTCCATTGTTCCAGAGAACGGAGTCTTAGTCATCTTGCCCATGAGGCACGGTTCGCAAGCATCAACTGATTCATAATCAAGTGATTCCAAAAGCCCATCAGCATGGATTTTCTTCATGCGCTTTACACCAATATGACCTAAACGGCAGTGCCACAAATAAGTTACACTATCATTATTAACTTTGCATCTTTTGGCTTCAATATTATGAGAATGTGTATCACCACAATCGAGATCCAACAAACCGTTTTCATTGGGTGTATGACCATAGAGGGTTTTATTCATGTAAACAGAACAACAATTTATTCTCTTACTTAAATGAATAACCGTATTGCAATAAACATGATCAAATCATATTCATGCTCAACGCAAACACCAAATAACTCTTATTTAGGTTCAACACTAATCCGGAAAGTATAGGGAGTGTGCGATGATGATCATATCAATCTTGGAACCACTTCCAACACACATCGTCACTTCAGCCTTAACTAGTCTCTGTTCATTCTGCAACTCCCGTTTCGAGTTACTACTCTTAGCAACTGAACCAGTATCAAATACCGAGGGGTTGCTATGAACACTAGTAAAATACACATCAATAATCTGTATATCAAATATACCTTTGTTCACTTTGCCATCCTTCTTATCCGCCAAATACTTGGGGCAGTTCCGCTTCCAGTGACTAGTCCCTTTGCAGTAGAAGCACTTAGTCTCAGGCTTAGGACCAAACTTGGGCTTCTTCACTTGAGCAGCAACTTGCTTGCTGTTATTCTTGAAGTTCCCTTTCTTTCCCTTTGCCCTTTTCTTGAAACTAGTGGCCTTGTTAATCATCAACACTTGATGCTCTTTCTTGATTTCTACCTTCATCGATTTCATCATCATGAAAAGCTTGGGAATCGTTTTCATCATCCCTTGCATACTATAGTTCATCACGAAGTTCTACTAACTTGGTGATGGTGACTAGAGAATTCTATCAATCACTATTTTATCTGGAAGATTAACTCCCACTTGATTCAAGCGATTGTAGTACCCAGACAATCTGAACACATGCTCACTGCTTGAGCTATTCTCCTCCATCTTTTAGCTATAGAACTTGTTGGAGACTTCATATCTCTCAACTCGGGTATTTTCTTGAAATATTAACTTCAACTCCAGGAACATCCATATGATCCATGACGTTCAAAACGTCTTTGAAGTCCCGATTCTAAGCTGTTAAGCATGATGCACTAAACTATCAAGTATTCATCATATTGAGCTAGCCAAACGTTCATGACGTCTGCATCTGCTCCTGCAATTGGTCTGTCACCTAGCGGTGCATTAAGGACATAATTCTTCTGTGCAGCAATGAGGATAAGCCTCAGATCACGGATCCAATCCGCATTATTGCTACTAACATCTTTCAACTTAGTTTTCTCTAGGAACATATCAAAAATAAAACATGGGAGCTAAACGCGAGCTATTGACCTACAACATAGATATGCTAATACTACCAGGACTAAGTTCATGATAAATTTAAGTTCAATTAATCATATTACTTAAGAACTCCCACTTAGAAAGACATCCCTCTAATCTTCTAAGTGATCACGTGATCCAAATCAACTAAACCATAACTGATCATCACGTGAAATGGAGTAGTTTTCCATGGTGAACATCACTATGTTGATCATATCTACTATATGATTCATGCTCGACCTTTCAGTCTCACTGTTCCGAGGCCATATCTGCATATGCTAGGCTCGTCAAGTTTAACCTGAGTATTCTGCATGTGCAAAACTGGCTTGCACCCGTTGTAGATGGACGTAGAGCTTATCACACCCGATCATCATGTGGTGTGTGGGCACGACGAACTTTGGCAACGGTGCATACTCAGGGAGAACACTTTTATCTTGAAATTTAGTGAGAGATCATCTTATAATGCTACCGTCAATTAAAGCAAGATAAGATGCATAAAAGATAAACATCACATGCAATCAAAATATGTGACATGATATGGCCATCATCATCTTGTGCCTTTGATCTCCATCTCCAAAACATCGTCATGATTTCCATTGTCACCGGCATGACACCATGATCTCCATCATCTCGATCTATATCAATGTGTCGTCACATGTTCGTCTCGCCAACTATTGCTCTTGCAACTATTGCTATCGCATAGCGATAATTGTAAAGCAATTATTTGGCGCTTGCATCTTATGCAATAAAGAGACAACCATAAGGCTTCTGCCAGTTGCCGATAACTTCAAAAAAACATGATCATCTTATACAACAACTTATATCTCATCACGTCTTGACCATATCACATCACAACATGCCCTGCAAAAACAAGTTAGACGTCCTCTACTTTGTTGTTGCAAGTTTTACGTGGCTGCTACGGGCTGAGCAAGAACCGTTCTTACCTACGCATCGAAAACCACAACGATAGTTTGTCAAGTTAGTGTTGTTTTAACCTTCTCAAGGACCGGGCATAGCCACACTCGGTTCAACTAAAGTTGGAGAACCTGACACCCGCTAGTCACCTGTGTGCATAGCACGGCGGTAAAACCAGTCTCGCGTAAGCGTAAGCGTAATGTCGGTCCAGGCCGATTCATCCAACAATAACGCCGAACCAAAGTGTGACATGCTGGTAAGCAGTATGACTTATATCGCCCACAACTCACTTGTGTTCTACTCGTGCATATGACATCTACGCATAAAACCTGGCACTGATACCACTATTGGGGAACGTAGTAATTTCAAAATTTTCCTACGCACACGCAAGATCATGGTGATGCATAGCAACGAGAGGGGAGAGTGTTGTCCACGTACCCTCGTAGACCGAAAGCGTAAGAGTTAGCACAACGCGGTTTATGTAGTCGTACGTCTTCACGATCCGACCGATCCAAGTACCGAACGCACGGCACCTTCGAGTTCAGCACACGTTCAGCTCGATGACGTCCCGTGAACTCCGATCCATCAGAGCTTCGCGGGAGTGTTCCGTCAGCACGACGGCGTGGTGACGGTGATGATGTTACTACCGACGCAAGGATTCGCCTAAGCACCGCTACGATATGACCGAGGTGGAATATGGTGGAGGGTGGCACCGCACACGGCTGGGAGAGATCAACTGATCAACTTGTGTGTCTAGAGGTGCCCCCCTGCCCCTGTATATAAAGGAGCATGGGGGAAGGCCGGCCAGCCCTCTATGGGCACGCCAGGAGGAGGAGTCCCCCTCCTAGTAGGAGTAGGACGAGTAGGAAAGGGGAGTCCTACTCCTACTAGGAAGAGGAAAGGAAGGAGGAAAAGGAGAAGGAAGGAGAAGGAGCAAAAGGAGGAAAGGGGGGCCGGCCCCTAGTCCAATTCGGTTTGGGCTAGGGGGGCCGCGCGCCCTGCCTCCTCTCTTCCACCACTTGGCCCATGAGGCCCATTACTTCTTCCTCGTATTCACGTAACTCCCCGGTACCCCCGAAAATACCCGAATCACTCGGAACCTTTCCGATGTCCGAATATAGTCGTCCAATATATCGATCTTTACGCCTCGACCATTTCGAGACTCCTTGTCATGTCCCCGATCTCATCTGGGACTCCAAACTACCTTCGGTACATCAAATCACATAAACTCATAATACAATCGTCATCGAAACTTTAAGCGTGCGGACCCTATGGGTTTGAGAACTATGTAGACATGACCGAGACATGTCTTCGGTCAATAACCAATAGCGGAACCTGGATGCTCATATTGGCTCCCACATATTCTACGAAGATCTTTATCGGTCAGACCGCATAACAACATACGTTGTTCCCTTTGTCATCCGTATGTTACTTGCCCGAGATTCGATCGTCGGTATCTCAATACCTAGTTCAATCTCGTTACCGGCAAGTCTCTTTACTCGTTCCGTAATACATCATCCCGCAACTAACTCATTAGTTGCAATGCTTGCAAGGCTTAAGTGATGTGCATTACCGAGAGGGCCCAGAGATACCTCTCCGACAATCGGAGTGACAAATCCTAATCTCGAAATACGCCAACCCAACAAGTACCTTCGGAGACACCTGTAGAGCACCTTTATAATCACCCAGTTACGTTGTGACGTTTGGTAGCACACAAAGTGTTCCTCTGGTAAACGGGAGTTGCATAATGTCATAGTCATAGGAACATGTATAAGTCATGAAGAAAGCAATAGCAACAAACTAAACAATCAAGTGCTATGCTAACGGAATGGGTCAAGTCAATCACATCATTCTCCTAATGATGTGATCCCGTTAATCAAATGACAACTCATGTCTATGGTTAGGAAACATAACCATCTTTGATCAACGAGCTAGTCAAGTAGAGGCATACTAGTGACACTCTGTTTGTCTATGTATTCACACATGTATTATGTTTCCGGTTAATACAATTCTAGCATGAATAATAAACATTTATCATGATATAAGGAAATAAATAATAACTTTATTATTGCCTCTAGGGCATATTTCCTTCAGTTTTCACGTGGATAAATACTCCCTCTATTTTTTTACTCTTCACATTAGGTCTCGTTAGGACAAGTTTTTAATGAATAATTACTCTATTACTATAATCTTTGTGTGACATGATAACATGTCATTCGATTCTAAAGTACTTTTTTATGATTGTGGTTTTGCATCATAAAAGTTACACACTAGTAATGTAATTATTGACCAAAGGCTTGCCCTAACAAAACTTGATACACAAAATAAAGAAAATTTGGAGGGAGTGCAAGAATTTGCCTACCAACGCTTGGGGGTTAAGGTTGGAGCGAGATTCACCCAATCCGAGAGTGGTTTGGAGAGAAAACTTGATCTGATGATGGTAGCCGGTGGACATGACGAGCGAGGGGGCGTCATTGAAGTCTAGAATTGTTCGAGGGATGGTCGTCGCGCTAGGAGGAAGTAGAAACGCTAAGGGTTTAAAAAGGGGAGAAAATGATCATGACATTGAGTTTATTGGAGTAGTATAAGATATTTTTTATGTGTACAAAGGATTGTGCTTCGATTTCATAAACGAAGCCATTAGAGCATCCCCAACAGGTCATAGCAAATTTGGGCCCCGACCTATACGTTGGTGAAAAGCATTGGCTTGCCCCTCATTTGTCTGCGTCTGCAACCCTTATTTCCACACCATGCAACGTTGATTTCATCATATGCAGGTCATCACACATAGATAAAAATGAGCTACATTTGGAAGAAAAAACTACCCTAATCCCACTCATCATCGTCGAAGATGTCGATAACCTCCTTGCCGAAGCCGCCGCTCTCATGGTCATTGGCGGGAGAGTGAATCGAGCGCCCCTCCTCCTCCTTGTCGTACGCGAAGAGCCACTCCCATCGAACATTGACGAGGTGGATAACATGATGATTCAAGGATGGCCCCGCTCTCGGCCACCAGGCCGAGGTCGGTGATGAGCAATGTGAAGGCGGCAAGGCCAACCCACACGACCTTCATCTGCGCCTTCGCCGCAAGGTGCTCTGCCTCTGTGGTTTGGTGGAACTTGTCCTTGGCCTCCTCCATGCCAAACCCACCTTCTCCGACGGCGGGGTCAACCTCTATACCCTTCTCCTCCTCCTCCTCCTCCTCCTCCTCCTCACTCGGAGGTAAGCGGCGCTCAATGCGGACAGCGTGCATCTTCGTGACGACCTTCGCCCAATGCTCCAGCTTGAGCATTTTGTAATAGGTCACTTTCTCACGGACCATGATTTTTTTTAAAAAAAGGAGGATGACCCACGGCCTCTGCATTTGGAGATGCATGCGGCCACTTTATTGATTATTCTTGAGGACCTTACAAAGTAGTACAACAATATGCCTGAATCCACCATCTTGGCAACATCTGCCGCTACTCCAATCCATATGATGAAGGGATGCAAGCTGGGCCAAATACCCAGACCTCTCACCTAAGCCAAACATCTAAAGCCGGAGGCCCCGACTGAGCCACATACCGGGTCCGGGGCACAAACCGGTCCGATGCACTCACATGTGTCGTCGCCGCCATCTTTCACTAGTCCTTCTTCAGAGCAGATTGAGGTGCGAACCTTGGCAGGTGCCTCCGCCATCGACGCCACCATGACGCCAAACGACGACCTCCACCTACGCGAGTCCATCTCCAAGCATCGGACACAGATCCATGCTAGGATAGGGCCACACCACCACCATCGCCCACCACCCAAAAGCACCACTGTCGGTGTCAAAACCGGCGGATCTCGGGTAGGGGGTCCCGAACTGTGCGTCTAGGCCGGATGGTAACAGGAGGCAAGGAACACGATGTTTTACCCAGGTTCGGGCCCTCTTTATGGAGGTAAAACCCTACATCCTGCTTGATTAATATTGATGATATGGGTAGTACAAGAGTAGATCTACCACGAGATCAAGGAGGCTAAACCCTAAAAGCTAGCCTATGGTATGATTGTTGTATGATGAAGTTATCCTACGGACTAAAACCCTCCGGTTTATATAGACACCGGAGAGGGTTAGGGTTACACAAAGTCGGTTACAATAGTAGGAGATCTAAATATCCGCATCGCCAAGCTTGCCTTCCACGCCAAGGAAAGTCCCATCCGGACACGGGACGAAGTCTTCAATCTTGTATCTTCATAGTCCTGGAGTCCGGCTGAAGGTATAGTCCGGCTACCCGGACACCCCCTAATCCAGGACTCCCTCAGTAGCCCCCGAACTAGGCTTCAATGACGACGAGTCCGGTGCGCAGATTGTCTTCGGCATTGCAAGGCGGGTTCTTCTCCAAATTCCGTGTACCTGCTAAATAATGTCCGATTTTCGTAGTGTAGCGCACCTTGGCTTCCACGCCCAATAATGGCCGTCTTCCACGTGTCAAACGAATGCAAAAAGTTGGGGTGTTTTTACATTCACACCCCTAGCTGCATAAATGAGCCGCCTATTTAATGGGATGGGGATTCATATCCAAACCACACCTTCTCCTCTCCGCGAGTAATCATCAGAGCGCCTCCAGCAAAGGTCCATTCCAACATGGCCAGCCGTCGCAGCTCCTCCTCTCGCCCTTCCAGTCCTAAACCTGGAGACTGGGAGAGGTGCTCCATCCCGCACAGCGAGCTAGTGTCGCTTCAAGCCAAGGGATTTCTCCCTCAGGCCTATATGGTCCCGGTCCGAGCCGGACTCGCCACCTATAATGGCGGAGAGCAAGCGGAGAGCACCCCCAATCCCTCCAAAGGAGAGCGGGTGTGCCTCGTCCCTTATCTAATAAGAGGACTTGGATTTCCAATTCATCCGTTTCTCCGTGGGCTCCTGGAGTTCTACGGCCTCCAGCTGCACAATCTCACGCCCGGCTCTATATTGCATATCGCGGGCTTCGTCGCCCTTTGCGAGCTATTCTTGGGTGTTGAGGCTCATTTCGCGCTGTGGAAGAGGTTATTCTGCCTGGTGCCCCGCTCTCAAGAGGGGTCTATATATCAAGTGGGCGGAGCCGAAGTGTGGCGTATCGCCGGGACCGGATATCTATCCGGAACCCCAAAGAAGGCGTCCGAGGACTGGCCTTCGGAATGGTTTTATATAGATGACGTCCCGCTGCCGGATCCTATCCGGGTCGGTCTCCCCGAATTCAACAGTGCTCCCTTAAAGAAACGCCTAAGTTGGCGTCCGCTGAGCTCTTAGAGAGAAGGCGACAGGGACGTCCTTCACCTGATGGGCCGGATAAGACTATTGGCTCATTCCGGACTAACCATGATTGGAGTCATGGCCGCATGCATTATGTGGGGGGTGCAGCCGCTTCAATATAGAGGCCACCCCATGTGGGATTTTAACGGGGAGGATGACGCCACCCGTTATGGTCATAAGGGGCCAGCCTCAGCTGCCACTCTAGTA
The DNA here is from genome assembly GCF_056163025.1 of Triticum urartu. Lineage (NCBI taxonomy): Eukaryota > Viridiplantae > Streptophyta > Magnoliopsida > Poales > Poaceae > Triticum > Triticum urartu. The sequence continues at coordinate 503,075,436 of NC_141873.1, read as the reverse complement.
AAGATCTTATCCTCTTTGTACAAGGGAGAAGAGGAGGAATTCCTCTGCGTCAACCCGCAGGGCGGATTTACTATGTACAACCCTCCGAGTTGGGTAAGTGGACAATTGTGCTTGCCCATCCGTTTCATATTCCCATGATTAAATATCTAGTCTAACGACTTCAACGCAAGAACTGCGTCAGGAAGTAAAGGATATAAACAGCCATCCCCCACAGCCTGAGGATCCAGAACGGTCCCTCGACCCGGACTCCGAAGAGGATCCGAACATATCGGTGGAGCTGATCGACGGGGTGTTTCATCAGCTAAGCAAGGACAATACCTTGGTGGCCATTACGGCTGATTACCCAGGGTTAATTCCGGCCTCCCAGGTAACAGAGAGCAGAGTCTCATCCCCTTGAGAAGGAATCCATTCTCACGCATTTCAGTTTTCCTGACAATGACCGTGTTTTGCAGGGGAGGTTTCCGAGGCGGGAAGACGAACCTGCGGCGGCTAGCCTACGAGGGGCCGCAGGGCCCCGTGGGGTAAAAAGGAATGTAGTCCGGACTGAGACACCGGCACAAAGGTATAGCGCACCCTCTTTTTCCCTGGTGTTATTCCTTCAGGGCATATTAACGTTCGTGCTATCTTCAAGACGAAGAGACCTCGCCGGACTACATCCGGAGAGGTTGCCAATCGCGCCTCCACCAGCCAAGTTCCAATGCCTAGCCCGGAAGCGGAAACGAACACAAGGCGCGCACCGGACGCTCCTCCGACAGAGGATGCGGATAGTCTGTCTGCCACCAATTCCGAGGTGAAGAGTGCCATGAACCACAGGCGTCGCCGGACAGTTCTTCGCGACGCTTGTTTCTCCCAAGAGGCTTTAGATGCCTTCAATGCGGGAGATGCGTACCTCCGTGCCGCTCAAAATGGTTTAGCCAGAGCCACGGAGCAATATGCAAAAGACATACGGGTAAGAAATTTTTTGGTAAATATATATATACCAGTAGCCCCCGAGACTTGAAACAGTTAGAGTAACTGATTCAAGGATCATTTGTTATGCAGGTTCTCACAGAGAAGAATACCGTACTGTCCCAGGAGCTGAAAGAGTGCAAAGCCCAACTGGAGGCCGCACTAGCCGCGGCAGGGGAGCCCAAAGAGACCCCCTCTGGTAAGATACACTTCGAAAGATTAGTATCTTGCGAAGTGCGGCGTGGGTGTAAATCTGGCAAATCATATTGCAGATGGCGCCGGACTGGATCCGGAGAGGCAACAACTCTTACGCCGGCTAAAGGCTGGTGAGAGTATGCTGACAAGGGTGAGGCGGGAGAAGAATGATCTTCAGGACGCCAACACCAAGCTGGACATTGAACTTAAAGATGTTCGTGGCCAGCTGTCGGACTCCACTAAGGAGAATCAGCGGCTTCGACGCGGCATATTTAGTAAGTGCTTAAGCGAATCTTTGAAAGAAAAAGAGTTCGGCGAGGAAGTCGACTAACAGAGTAATGTCTGTAGGTATGCTAATGGGTCGTCCTGCAGAGGAGAGGCCCGGTTCTACGGGTGACCTTCTTCCCGAGCTCTCGCAACTGCACGAGCGAGTTCGGCAGGCGATGCGAGGCGTTGCCCAAGCCTTATGGCCTTCCCACTCCATGCCCGAGGGCCTTGGAGAGCTTTCGGAGAAGCTTAAGGAAGCTCAGCGGCGCTTCTGGTTGTGGAAGATATCGGCCTGCCGACAAGGCGCTAGGGAGGCCTGGGCCATGGTGAAGACGCGGTACATGAAGTCTGACCCAAACCACATGGCCGAGGTCGGACCTGTGGGGTCTGACGGGAAGGAGATCCCTGTAAGCTTGGTGTACGGCCAAGTATAATTGGCCGCCAAGTATTCCCAGCAGGACTGTAAGTTAGACAGCCTGTTAGATGGTATTGAAGAGGAATACAATCAGTTAGAGTGACTATGTAATTTTTAATTGACATGTGTAATGCCTTCTAGCCGGATTGTAGATCGTTTGTCGTTGCCGACCTTTTCGCTTCAACCTCAGGACCTGACGGTCCAGAGTGTGTCCGAATACCCTACCGGTTATGTAAGAACTGGGGTATGCATGGAGACCAGACGTAGGGGTCATTAGTGCTTTATCAGACAAGTGCCCAACTAGTTATGTTATATTACATGGTTAGTAAGAAACATCTTCCAGAGAGAATAGTTGCGTTAGGGGTTCCTTTCTCTGGGAGGCATGCCCTAAAGTGCATGTCCGGACTGCAAACGCAGGAAAATCATCTGGGGGCATATATATAAATAAGTAAAAAAGGTCATCTTTTAGTTCACCGACCGAATATTCCCTTAAGAACGCTAGCTTTCGGCTTCACCCAGTCTGAGGTACACATCCGGCTGATCCGGCAGTAACAATCGTAGAGGTGCTCCCTTTACCACCTAGCCAAACAATCGGGAACGTAGGGGTAAGCACAGGAGCCAGGCAACCCAGCTTGGCCAAAACTTAAGTCATATCGATGCATATAATGGTGAAGAAAAGGTGCATGCGGAAGTTTGACACATGTGGTGGGCATGAAGCCCGTATAAATAAGCTTCTGTTAAAGAAGCCCCCAGGTTTAATGAGCGCGAGTAGCACGTCACTTGAGGAGCCTTTAAGGGCTATAAAAGAAAAAGGGGGGAAGGAGAGAAATGTAAGACAGAAAATGTAAAAAATGGACAGAGGAAGGAGACAAACACAGAGTCCGGCGCTAGGCATAGAATCTTCGGAGACGGGCTGCGTTCCATGGGTTCGGCTCGAGTCGGTTATCCGACGCATCTCGCAGGCGGTATGCTCCACCAGTCAGGACTTGGTCGATTATGAAGGGACCTTCCCACTTGGGCTTCAGCTTGTCCTTTTTCTTGTCCGGCAGGCGTAGAACTAATTCGCCAACATTGTAGTTTTTGGCCCGCACATCTCTGCTTTGATATCTTCGAGCATGCTGTTGATAGAATGCGGAACGGGCTTTTGCCACGTCGTGCTCCTCCTCTAAGGCGTCCAAACTGTCCTGCCGATCGAGCTCGGCTTCCCTTTCTTCGTACATGCACACTCGAGGTGAGTCATGAATTATGTCGCAGGGCAAGACTGCCTCTGCGCCGTACACCATAAAAAATGGTGTGTATCCGGTGGTGCGATTCGGCGTAGTCCGCAGCCCCCAAAGTACGGAGTCGAGCTCCTCTACCCATTGCGTGTTAGATTCCTTGAGGGACCGCACTAATCTGGGTTTGATGCCGCTCATGATGAGACCATTTGCACGTTCGACCTGACCGTTAGTTTGTGGGTGATAGACGGAAGCATAATCAAGCTTGATGCCCATGTTTTTGCACCAGAGTTTTACCTCATCGGCCGTAAAGTTTGTGCCGTTATCGGTGATGATGCTATGGGGGACGCCATAACGGTGTACGACCCCGGATATAAACTCTATCACAGGTCCGGATTCGGCCGTCTTAACAGGCTTGGCTTCTATCCATTTGGTGAACTTATCCACCATGACCAGTAAGTATTTTTTCTTGTGGGTTCCGCCTTTAAGGGGTCCCACCATGTCAAGCCCCCAGACCACGAAAGGCCAAGTGATGGGGACAGTTTGGAGGGCGGTGGGTGGCATATGGCTTTGGTTTGCAAAAAGCTGGCAACCGGCGCATCGTTGGACCAAGTCCTGAGCGTCCGCCCGGGCCGTCGGCCAATAAAAGCCTGTACGGAAAGCCTTGCTTACAAGGGACCGGGCTGCGGCGTGATGGCCACCGAGTCCGGCATGAATTTCAGCCAGCAGGTTCCGCCCTTCCTCTTCGTAGATGCACCTTTGAAGGACTCCGGTAGTGCTTTTCTTATAAAGTTCTCCCTCATGGACTTTATAGGCTTTAGATCGCCGCACTATACAGCGTGCCTTGTTTTGGTCCTCTGGGAGTTCCTGCCTAGTAAGGTAGTCTAGGAATGGTTCTGTCCACGGGGCGATAACGGCCATTAGTACGTGGGCTGAGGTTGTGATTTCATTGGCAGAGCCTTCGATTATGTCAGATTGTTCGGTGTCGGACAGTGCGGTTGGGTCCAGGCTAATATTGCCATGTTCCCCTTCCCATACTACGGATGGCTTGAACAGCCTTTCCAGGAAGATGTTGGGGGGACCGCATCGCGTTTTGCGCCGATGCGTGCCAGGACGTCTGCCGCCTGATTGTTTTCTCGGGCTATATGGTGAAATTCGAGCCCCTCAAACCGAGCTGACATTTTGAGGATGGTGTTGCGGTAAGCTGCCATTTTTGGATCCTTGGCATCGAAGTCTCCATTTATTTGGGATATCGCGAGGTTCGAATCCCCGCGCACCTCTAGGCGTTGAATGCCCATGGATACTACCATCCGGAGACCATGTAAAAGGGAATCGTATTCGGCTGCATTGTTGGAGTCCGTGTACATAATCTGGAGTACATATTGAACCGTGTCTCCTGTGGGGGACGTCAAAATGACACCGGCCCCAAGTCCGGCCAACATTTTGGAACCGTCGAAGTGCATGATCCAGTTTGAATATGTGCCGTACTCTTTAGGGAGTTCGGCCTCCGTCCATTCTGCGACGAAGTCGGCCAAAACTTGCGACTTGATAGCTCGACGTGGCCTATAAGTTATGTCGAACGAGAGGAGCTCGATGGCCCATTTTGCAATCCGGCCCATTGCGTCACGGTTGTTTATAATATCGTTGAGTGGTACTTCCGATGCTACTGTGATTGAATACTCTTGAAAGTAGTGCCGTAGCTTCCGGGATGCCATGAATACCGCATATGCAATCTTTTGATAATGTGGGTACCGTGATTTGCATGGGGTGAGGACAGTGGACACATAGTAAAACGGCTTTTGAAGGGGGAATTTGTGTCCGTCCATTTCCCGTTCGACGACGAGTACTGCGCTGACAACTTGATGGGTTGCTGCAATGTACAATAGCATTGGTTCGCCGATGTTTGGCGCGGCCAGGACGGGGTTTGTTGCCAATATGGCTTTTATTTCCTCGAGTCCGGCCATGGCGGCATCCATCCACTCGAAGTGTTCGGTGCGCCGAAGGAGGCGATAGAGGGGTAGCGCCTTTTCTCCCAACCGGGAGATAAAGCGGCTTAGAGCTGCCACGCATCCGGTTAATTTTTGTATTTGTTTGAGGTCCTTTGGGATATCCAATTGTGACAAAGCTCGGATCTTGGCTGGATTTTCTTCGATTCCTCTACCGGATACAATGAAGCCCAAGAGCTTTCCGGCTGGAATGCTGAAAACGCATTTTTCCGGATTTAGCTTGATGTCATATGCTCGGAGGTTGTCAAATGTAAGCCTCAAGTCGTCTACTAGAGATTCGACATGTTTTGTTTTTACGACCACATCATCCACGTATGCCTCTACTGTTTTGCCGATCTGGTTTGCCAGACATGTCTAAATCATGCGCTGATATGTTGCGCCGGCGTTTTTGAGCCCGAAAGGCATTGTGTTGAAGCAGAATGGGCCGTATGGGGTGATGAATGCTGTTGCGGCTTGGTCTGACTCGGCCATCTTGATTTGATGGTAACCGGAGTATGCGTCGAGGAAGCACAACGAATCGTGTCCTGCAATGGCGTCGATAATTTGATCGATGCAGGGGAGGGGGAAGGGATCCTTTGGGCAAGCCTTGTTAAGGTCTTTGAAGTCAACGCACAGGCGCCAGGATTTGTCCTTCTTTGGTACCATCACCAAGTTTGCTAGCCAGTCCGGATGTTTTATATCTCTGATGAATCCGGCCTCCAATAGTTTGGCTAGCTCCTCTCCCATTGCCTGTCTCTTGGGCTCAGAGAAATGCCAAAGGGCTTGTTTGACAGGTTTGAATCCTTTTAGGATATTTAAGCTGTGTTCGGCCAGCCTGCGTGGGATTCTTGGCATGTCTGAAGGGTGCCATGCAAAAATGTCCCAGTTCTCCCGTAGGAATTCTCGCAGTGCGGCGTCTACATCGGGGTTTAATCGTGCCCCGATGGAAGCTGTTTTATTGGGGTCTGTTGGATGGACCTGGAATTTGACTATTTCATCCGCTGATTTAAAAGAGGTGGACTTGGATCTTCTGTCGAGTATCACATCGTCCCTATTTACCGTGGAGCGCAGCGTAGTCAGTTCCTCAGCCGGTAGGGCTTCGGACAGTGCCTCGAGGGCCAATGCGGCTGTCTTGTTTTCGGCGCGGAGTGCTATGTCCGGATCACTAGCGAGAGTGATGATTCCGTCCGGCCCGGGCATCTTGAGGTTCATGTACCCGTAATGGGGTATTGCTTGGAAGATTGTAAACGCTTCCCGCCCCAGCAGAGCGTGGTATCTGCTATTGAACGGGGCCACTTGGAATGTGACCTCTTCGGACCTATAATTATCCGCGTGCCTAACACCACATCTAGTGTGATTTTTCCTGCACAGCGCGCTTCCCGACTGGGGATTATTCCTCTAAAGGTTGTGCTGCTTCGCTCAATGCGGTTCCAGCCTATTTCCATTTTTTGAAGGGTTTCCTCATAAATGAGGTTCAATCCGCTCCCTCCGTCCATGAGTACCTTGGTGAGGCGAAAGTCGTCCACTATAGGACTGAGTACCAATGCGGCTGGTGCTCGAGCTGTTCGGAATTTAGGTTCATCACTGGCATTAAAAGTAATAGCCGTGTCACTCCATGGGTTTATTGTTGCTACTTGATAGACTTCGGCGAGGCTGCGGAGTGTTCTTTTTCGCATATTATTTGATGCGAAAGTCTCGAAGACTGTTAAGACTGTATTGGAGTCCCTGAGGTGGCTTTCTGTGGCCTCCGGAATTAGGAGATCTTCGCCCCTTTTGGCCACCTGCCGGAGTATCCAACATGCTCTAAGGCTATGAGTTGGTGTGGCGTCCTCTGTACTATGAATTTTACAGGGTCCATTAAGCCATCCCTCCAGTTCGGTTCCATGCCCTGTAGAGGGTTTTGGTTTTTTGGTTTTTAACCCGGGTGTCTGATGATGATGCACCCTTTTATTTCGGACGAGGTTTCTATTCAGGGCCGGATTGTCCCAAAATTTAGTTTCGGTTTTTCGGGTGCTTTCCATCGCACAGTACTTTTGTACTATGGACGCCAAGTCAGCGAAGCGTGTAAGATCACAACGACCTGTGGCGTTGAGGATTCCCTTATCTGTGCAATTGTTGCAGAAGATTGAGATTGCGTCTTCCTCGCGGCAGTCCTTTATCCTGTTCATAACCAGGAGGAACCTTGCCTAGTAATGATGTACTGTTTCTTCGGGCTTTTGCCTGATTTGGGATAGATCGCTTATGTTCGGGTGGGTGGGTGGAATTAAGTCCGAAACTTCACCCAATCTAAGACTCAGAGGCCAAGGAGTTTCCGAACTCTGAAGTTTGGATTCTTGGATGTTGTCTAGTGAATCTAGCCCATTGCCTGATTCTAAGTTCAGGTCTTGAGTTACATCCTCCCCTCCGCGGGTATCCGGCTTGGAGGGATCGGGAATCCGGACGTAGCTAGTCCTTAAGATAGATGAAGAGTCGCCGCACTGTGCCTCTACCACGGCAACGTGATGGGTGACTTGGGGAGAATTAATTTCTCTTAGATCGGGTTTAAGCCCAATCTAGTCATAATCCGTAGTGACCCCCAAGGCAGCGATGCGATCCGAGAGCTCGTTTACGGAAGAGAGCTCCATTGGATCTAACTGCTCGACGAGTTCCGAGCTGACGTGAAGATTGCTTTTGATGACCCGAGAGGTCACCGTCGGCGCAACGGCCGAATAGGCGGTCATGAGAAAACCGCCTAGCCGGAGAGTTTGGCCGACAGCCAAGGCTCCCTTAGTAACGGCGCCGTTTTTAAAGACGGGAAAAGGCATCCTTCCTGATTGCGACAGCACAGAGGAACTCTCAATGAAAGCACCAATGTCGGTGTCAAAACCGGCGGATCTCGGGTAGGGGGTCCCGAACTGTGCGTCTAGGCCGGATGGTAACAGGAGGCAAGGAACACGATGTTTTACCCAGGTTCGGCCCTCTTGATGGAGGTAAAACCCTACGTCCTGCTTGATTAATGTTGATGATATGGGTAGTACAAGAGTAGATCTACCACGAGATCAAGGAGGCTAAACCCTAAAAGCTAGCCTATGGTATGATTATTGTATGATGAAGTTGTCCTACGGACTAAAACCCTCCGGTTTATATAGACACCGGAGAGGGTTAGGGTTACACAAAGTCGGTTACAATAGTAGGAGATCTAAATATCCGCATCGCCAAGCTTGCCTTCCACGCCAAGGAAAGTCCCATCCGGACACGGGACGAAGTCTTCAATCTTGTATCTTCATAGTCCTGGAGTCCGGCTGAAGGTATAGTCCGGCTACCCGGACACCCCCTAATCCAGGGCTCCCTCAACCACCTAGCCCCAAGGTTCCCAAAGCGGCGCCTTCAAGAAGGGAACGACGCCGTGAGCGCCGTCGCTGCCCAACAAAGTTAGGGCTTTCGCCCGGGAGACCTAGGGGAAGGGGAGGTGAGGGGATCGGTCCATACCGACGCCTCCAAGGAGGGGGACGGCGCTCTCAGGTGTCGCCGTCGACGCGGCCGACCATGGCTGACCAGGGATTTCGCCCGAACTAGATCCCCGCCACCAGCAGCGCCTCCTGTATAGAACCGACGACCCAAGGAAGCGCGACCCGATGAGGTTGGCCTGCACGCCAAATAGGGGAGGAGGGGAGGCGCCAGATCACGCGCACCGGTCCGCCGCCGGCCGCCAATGACCACCAGACCCCGACGCCCGCGCGGCCGGGACACCAGATCCACCGCCAGCACGGCTGCTAGCCAGTCGTGCCTTGCCAATGGAGTCGCAGCTCCAGATCCGGGGTTCCTCACGTAGAGGCAGGGAAACCGAGGCCCCGCCGCCACCATCCTTGGCGCCCGGGGCTTGCCCGACGGCTACCTCAGGCGGAGGTGAGGAAGGGAAGCGGAGGAGGGGCGGTTAGGGAGGAGGAGGGAGGAGGAGCGGGGGTAGCTAGGGTTGGGAGGGAGGAGGAGGAGGGGCTGCTAGGGTTGGGAGGGAGGAGGAGGAGGGGCCGCTAGGGTTGGGAGGGAGGAGGAGGAGGGGCGGTTGGGAAGGAGGAGGTGGGGGTCTGATCGGAAGGGGACGCGGTGCGAGGTCTGATCGGAAGGGGACGCGGACGAGGAATCGGTGGCAGAGCGGATGGAAAAGAAGGGGATGAAATGAGGGCAAATAAGGTTTACCCACGTCGTCCAGCTTAAATAGTCAAGGATTGGCCCCTCGGGTGGCGTGCCTGCAATGAGTGTGGGCACCAAACCGATGACTTTCTCGACAGACCAACGGGTTTTCACGTGGGTCCCACCAGTCAATCCGACGTGGCAGATGTGTACATGCGGTTCCAAATCCACCCCACATATGGGCTGGATTTGAGGGTTGCCGGACATAGGGGACGACTTCCGGGGGGTCTAGTTTGGTGTCGTTTTTTGTTCAGACAACGTCCAGATTGTCGTCCGAACATATAGGGGGAAGTGGAGGTCCGGTCAGAGAGATGCTCTTACTTTAGATATCAAGTTCCTTGCAGTTATCAATGAAGTGTGTCATGCACCTATTTTGATTTTTTATATACTACTCCCTCCGTCACGATTTAGAAGGCGTACATGAGAAATCATTGGGACCAAGGTAGTCCACGATTGGCTCTAATTTTTTTTGCATGCGACTGAAAAATAGCAGCCTAGTTAATAGCACAGCCCCTGATTGCTTGAAAAATCAATGTGCAGCAACCCCATGGCCACTAAACGAGCAGCCCTCATGCATGCATTGGTGGAGACCGATTCCACCCTGACGTGAGCAGCTTGGAATTCACACGGTTGCATGCATAGCCAAGCCTCTATTCCAGGCAAAGTTTTCGCCCTGACGTTTAACCACTTGGTTGAAAGCAACTTGTGGGCATTTCCTTCCTTGACACGTGTATTACTTTGGGATATGGTGGGGTAGAAACCAGTATGTGGCTGTGAGTTTTTGATTCAAATTTTTTGAACTTCATTGCTTCATCGCTGTGTAGTCATCGTGTAGCTCTAGCGTTTGGTTTTCTTTTGGGTCTTTTTGACCGCCGTTCTAGCGTGTAGGCTGTTTGAGCATGGGGCTTTTCTATCTTCCTTCCTTTTGTATGTACCGCTCTAGCATGCAATGCCTTGGGTATATGTGGCAGAAAAAGTCTACGTGGGTGTTTGCATGGCATGAGAAGCACGTATGTCGGGGGTGTGCGTCTGCGTGTAAGTACGAGGCGAGAGAAGTACGTAGTCCTTTCAGCGGTGCATGCATGTGGTCGAGTGTGGACATGCCGCGTGTCTGAGTGGACGACCAATCGGAACTGCCGGCAACGGTGATCAGGCGATTCGCGAGCGGCTGCATATGCATGGGCCGACATGCGTTGTCCCTTGCTGCTGCCGCCGCGTTACTCTTTGTCTCATGTGATTGGCTACGTTTGTTTGGCGGTTCTTCTTTGGATGGATCCCTGCATGGCCGGTGGTCACGTGCTTCATCTGGTCAAAGATTGCAGACATGCCGTCTCATGAGGGTTAGATGTTAATCGTACTATTTGATTTGTTCATCTTACCACTGTTACCTTCGTCTTCCTTATCTCTTCTTCTCGATGCTCCTCTCTCGATGATCGTGGTCGAATCCTCCACCGCCATATGCATCTATAAAAAGCTCTCCTTTATCTTCTCCGTGGCTATCGTCTCTCGCTTTCACTCCGTTTACCGCCTCGCAGGCGTCCGCCTGTGAAGGAGGAGGTGCATGGAGGAAGATGAATGAGGAGGCGGGTGTGCGCGAGGGTGAGGGACTGTGGCGGAAGTGCATCGGGCTGTGGGCAGCCCAAGCTTCAAGGACGTCTCGCCACCGGCGATGAGCAAGGAGGAGACACAACGGCGTCACTGCCGTGCGCTTCGCGGCTCGCGCCAGGAAGTGACAGGAGTGCTTCCGGATCTTGTGCGCAACTCCTTCTGCTCCGACATCTAGCGTGCACGACGCGTTGGCGGCGAGGGCGGGTCTTCCTGGCGTCCTGGTGCGCGTGCATGCCGTGGTGCCCCTTGGTGCCAGCGAGGATTGGGCTGCTGGTTCTGCGTCGTCGAGACGGAGAGGAAGCGGTTGGTCTTGAGCGCGGCTAAGCGGCACGGGACCGAGTGGAGCAGGAGCTGGCTGTGGTCGGGCGAGTTCGGCTGCTGCGGATGAGCAGTTGCGGCTGCTCGACGGAAATCATTAGCTTGGCAAAATATTGTTCTGCTTTCTTAATTCCCACGCCACGCATGCGACCTCGCTCTTCGCCCTTCTCCATGTAGCGGTGACGGAGCCATTTCCTTCCTTGGTTAGGCGAGGGCGCGAGGACAGCCAGGTCACAGCAGCACGCGGATGAGGGCACGAGGCGCGGCGGTGCTATCTCCGATCTTCTACCCCGAAACGACGGAGGAGGAGGCTCTCAACGATTCATGAAGGGATGGCGCGCGATGACTTCAGGGAGGCACGCGAGCTGCTCGCATCCTGGCACAACGCTCGCGGCTGGTGCAGGAGTTTGCGCCACTGATCTGTCCCTTTTCCTTTACAGCTTTCCTTCTGTTCTTGCATCTGTGTGAATGAATTATACCATGCACGTGTGAATCTGTTAATGCATGTGTGCTAGAAGCGATTTTGCATGGTACTACATATTTGATACAAGAAAATTATTAAACTGACGAGTAAAATTTTGAAGATGCTATGCGATTCTTTTTTTGTATTTGCGATGATGATGATGACATGGACTTGGTTTAGGATTTAGTAACATCATCACTTAGATGCCAAATAGTTTAATCCCTAGCTAGGAAGTTGTTAACATAATCCCTCAGGGCCCATCATTAGGAAAATGAGCTTATTTTGCATAGTTTGCTACGCAAAAGTGATGTGGAAGGAAACATTTGTTCCCACCAAACAAGGCCTACTAATTAAGCTCCGATAATGAAGAGGAATCAGACCCATCCACGAAGAGTACTTGGCATATAAACTTGCCATGATCTTGATGAAGTATACTGCAGATGTATTATCTTGCTATATATCAACAATCAGCGAGTTGACGATTACATACATAAAACTTGCAATGATGAAGCACTCCATGACAAATAACAGTAAATAAAAACTGAGAACTTGATGTCAGTGCACAGCTTTATCCACCCCCTCCCTACTATCCACTCCCCATCTGATACATACTACTACTGTTTAGGAATTATATTCTGCTCTATGATGTCAATGCACACTTTTATGTAAATTCTGTTATTTCAGTACCTGCAAATGTAAGTGTACATTTTGTTATTTCAGTACCTGCAGTGTAAGTGTTATTATTATACCACAAGTTCACACATAGTAGACCTTGCTGTCAAAATTCATGTTTCCAAGCTTTGAGATCATCTATGTAGATTCATAGCATGAACAGACTATTTGCACATATAATTATATATAAACAATCAACAGAAACTTCCACGTTAATCATCAGAAGCAGTTTAATTGCACTATTAGCACTATTTTGTCCTAATATTGCCAGTTACCAAGATCATTCCTTGTAGGAAGTAATTGATATCTGCTGATACAAGGACGCCCTATATTTAAAAAGTATGCTGGGAGCTATAATAGCACCAGTTACGAAAACATGCAGCTAATATTTATGTGGAGTGTGCAAGCTCTTTGATGATGATATAAGTAGGAGGAGTTCACGGTTTTGGGTGTTTTGTCTACTTGGAACGGGGCATATGTGATTGAGCTTTGTGATTTCAGGTGCCAAAACAGTAGTACAGTGTCATGATCATATTAGGAAGCTGAGTGTTTAAGACAGGCAGAAATACTGGCGCGCATATGCAACGATTTTTCTGATGTGGTGCCCCTTCGTATGCATCCACTGCGCCCATTGACTGAAGTCCGTATCATCAGTTATACAGGTAGCTGCCCACCTATGGAACGGCTAGAACACTTTGCAAAGGTGCTCTATCATTTCAATATTGGTCCTAACCCCACAGGGGGGTATATCAGGATGATTTGATTTCAAGCTCCGGTCACGTCTCTACTCCCGTTTGAACTTCTCTGGTATCTTGTGTGTCTTTCCACTGTGCAAGTCCCCGTCATGTTAGTTACCTTTTAGTACACCATGTTCAGTTACAATAAGAGAATCTTCTCCGGAATGTAATATTGTTTTCTTTCCATCTAAGTTGTATGCCATCTGTAATATAGTTATGAATGCAAACCTTTTCTCTTAAAATGCCTTGTGGGATGATTACAATGCAATTGTTTCCTTTTAGTTGCCATCTGATGAAAAAAATGTACACGCACAATATTCCAATACTTACATTACCCCCTATTAACGGGTGCGGCGTGCCGCCGCGCAGGGTTGGCGCCTTAAATTTAACTGTGCCTTCTAAACCGTGACGGAGTGAGTCAACACACTGTGTAAAACTCGGAAATAAATCTGGATGAGCAAGACAAATAACCCTTAGCGAGCTGCATGCACGTATACCATCATCCATCGTTTTCACGAGAGCAGACATGTTTGCGTGTGTAGGAGACGAAATCCCGGGCTTCTCGGGTATGAATTGGCCGCCCGAGTAGGCGAGCGGTGGAGCTGGTCCGAGCAGCACACCTGCGCACAGCACACCTGTGATATCTCGGGCTCTCGGCTAGCCTAGCCGGAAAAGGGCAGCTCACCCAACCCGCGCGCGCCAGCTCGCGGGTTGCTGCGGCTGGCTGGCTGGCTGGCTGGTGGTGCTGCCCGTCCTTTTCTCGTCCAAAATTTGAGTTTCTTTCTCTCTCGCCGCCCTCTCACTTTCAGTGACCACGAACGGGAGGAAAAAGTCGCAAAATCACAGTACGTACCTACCCGCGGAGCGGAATGCAGCAGCGTGCGTCCACACACACCCTTTCACCTTCAGTGCCACCAGCAAGCAACATGAACAACCAAATAGAGGCAGTTCAAAAGAAAAGAAAACAGAGGCAAAGAAAGTACTACTGCTTCTAGTTTCTAAAGTATATGCATTTTACATTTATTAGTTTCGTACTACTACTTATAATTTCTAATACACTCCATATCACCATACAGAGGAGTACTTTTTTGTGGGAATAATTTCTGAAGTATTTGAAGGCATTGAGCGTGTTCTTTTGAAGATTGGGGATTAGTACGGGCAGTTTCTTTTTAAAGGCATCTTCTTGTGTTAATATGATGTCAGGCTCAGGTATTGTTAGATCATTTTTTTCCCGCAGTTTGTGTAGCAATGGCAAAACATGTGTGTGAAGTTTCTACACATGACCTTTAGTCTTCTTTAAACCTTTCACAGATAACAAATTAGGCATAATGGTAAAAACAAATATGCAAACATGTATCGGTTAGGGGGGGAAAAGGACTACTAAAAGGGTGTCACAGGATCGATCGGGCAGAGCAAATTGTTTGACTCAAGCGCAATGTCTTATTCAGATTTATTTCCAGACATGAATAGCTACAACTTGCAGATGAATATGATAGTTACAATTTACAATTATTACACATGAATGGAAGATGCAGAGCACCTGCTGCACATCACAATGGATGCCGGTATTGCTACAAAGAGTTCTTCAGCTAATATAGCCATCCTGAACAAAACTGTTACGTATGTACTTCCAAATTCCAATCCACACTCTGCAAAAGGAGAAACCGTGACAAGCCATAATGTACACCCTCACCCATTATATGCTTGAACTGATCTAATGCTCCATTTTCCCTGTTTTCCAGTAATCCAATGTTTCCAACTTCCAAATTCTAAACTTATCTGATCATTTTTCCTTCATCACAACTACACTAGCAAAGCAACCCAGACAAGAGATCCTGTTCACTGATTGACTGGGTGGCCACCGTCGAAACGGCTGAATTTGCGCACCGTCTTGAAACTAGAGAGCTTCCGGGCCTTCAGGGATCAGCTCATACCCGTGCGGCTTGGTAAATCTCTTCCCAGATTCAACTGGAATGCACTTGAGGATCACGGAGACAATCATACTAACTGAGCCAAGAACGACGCTGAGCGACCATAGTTCCAAACTCAACGGCACGGTGTTTGCGAAAGTTCCAAGAAGTTCCACTATGATCACTTGGAATATTACTGTAGCTGTCAGTATGCCGACAAAGATCCAATTTCTGAATATCCCTCGGAAGACGTTGATCTTGTCCATTTCCCTGCTGTTTATTTCGTTGAAAACCTGGAAGCATGGCAGCATATTAAATACAAATTTCTCGTTAAAATGATGCACTGATTCCTATAGCTTCACTGCAAAACTCATTTTTGAGTTACCAGACCATATTTGTACATTGTCGCATAGATTTTCAAATATGATTGGACAATATGAAACCTGAAGTTTCAAATAAAAAGAGCCCACAAAACCAGAACTGAATATCCATTTCTGAGCTCGGGCTCATTTGCACCCGGTGAACAGTAAAAACTAAAAGACCCGAACTTTATATATTAAGCTCGCGCCTACTGGTGATACAAACATTTGGTCATGTTTTCTAAAGAACCTACATATAAGTTTGAGGTTAATTTTGAGAAAATTATCTAGGATCAAGGGAACAGTTTAACACATGAACATAGAGAGAGAAATAACAATGACTTCAGAGTTAAATACTGTGCCCGCAAGGAAAACAGTTACTGATTAGTAATGTGCATAATGACATGTGACGACTTTGAAACCTTGCTGAACAAAATAAATACGCAGAAGCAACAAATATCTTTCCATGTAAAATTAACTCCACATACCTGGCAAAAGACGAAAGAGTTGAATATGAGAGTATTGATCGTTTTATCGGCAGTTGGACCTTCAATATCAAGGAGTCTCTTTCCAACTATCATGAGGGTGCCCAATACAAGGAGCTGATACAAAGCCTGGCCAAGAATATTTCTCCACATAACCTTAGTGATAAAACTATCTCCGCGCCTTACAGGCGACCGCTTCATCATCTCATCATTTGGCGGTTCTGTTGCTAAGGCCAACGCTCCCAATGTATCCATGATCATGTTAACCCATAGCAACTGGACAGCAGTAAGAGGTGCAGTCCCTGTAAGTTAATTCAAAGTGTCAAATATGAAATGGTTCTGAAAAGGTACATAAGTAAGGAGATAGATCACAAGTTGGTGCACATGAATTTCGTTCCGCATAAGATGCACAGAAATTCCTTCTGTGAGCAACATGTAGACAAGCTCCAAGGCAGTCATTGGTTGGATCAAGAATATCATACTGGTAGAGAGTGTGCAAATACCTATGACACACGCCGAGACAAAATTCACTATCAGAGCCACTATATTAACTGTAAGCTGGAACTGCACAAACTTTTGAATGTTCACGTAAACTGCACGCCCCCATCTAGCAACATTTACGATAGTTTTGAAATTGTCATCCATTATTATGACATCAGCGTTCTCTTTTGCGACCTGCATCAAATACCATGGTTAAATACTTGATCACAACAAAGTCTTATACACAGCTTAAATGGTACTGTAAAATGATTACTAGTATATGTTTTTTCAAGACAATGCGAAATGAATATTGTTTCAATCCAGGGCAGAAATTGACATCACCCAAAAGAAATGAGAATGGAATTTTTTCACTTATGGGTTTTGAATTGCATAGTTGTGCATCTCAATAGAATCCCAAAAAAAAACATCATAATTGTGCAACATGTCTACCATCACGAATAGGGAAATCAGTTTAAGTTATCTAGTGAACAGTGTATGCAAGGGTGCTTACTCTTATTTAAATTTTGGGTCATCTAAGTTGGCTCCTGCCTACTATTACACGTCAAAGATCACTACATAATCTATGAAATGTTAATACAGCATGGTAGCACATAGAAAATATTTCTTATAGACAACTGAGACAGAGTTTCAGACTGTCTGCACTCTGCAGTAGATCTTCAAACTGAAGTTACTGAACCTTTTTTTCAAGGACAAGTTACTGAATGGTGATCATGGAAGCCTAAAACAGCATACATTAGACAGAAACATCAAGAAGTACCTCAGTGCCAGCAATACCCATTGCCAGTCCAATATCTGACTCACACAATGCCGGGGCATCATTGGTTCCATCACCAGTAACTGCAACTACCTCTTGATACATGCTTTTCAGGCTTGTTACCAATTTGAACTTGTCCATAGGCAACGAACGGGCCATTACCTGTACTTAGGAAGTAGATTTAGGTAACACTGGACCTTCAGATCCATAAAAAAATTAGTGGAAAGCAAGCGTGTTAAGTAAAAGTAAACCTGAATTTTAGGGAGGAGCTCCCTCAGTTCATCCTCGCTCTTACCGTGAAGCTCTCGTCCTTCTATCGCTATGCCATCCTCGGTTAATATCCCACATTCCTTGGCAATGGCTTTTGCAGTGTTGATGTTGTCTCCGGTAACCATCCTTACCGTAATACCAGCAGCCATGCAGGTCATTACTGCATCCCTGACACCCGGACGAACTGGGTCCTTGATACCAAAAAGCGCTATTAGCGTGTATCCATTTTCTGGTATAGTTTGCTCGTCAGAAAATTCATTAAGATCCTGAAATGCAATGCAAAGTGTTCTCAACGCCTCAGAAGCAAATGAATTGATTATGTTCAAGACATTTTGCTTCTGCATATCTGACAGTGGTGCTATATCCCCTTCACCGTTCAGCATGGTATCACAGTGTTCTAGAATAATTTCTGGTGCACCTTTACAGAAGGATCGGAAGCCTCCATTTGGTAAGTGTATTATCACTGACATCTTTTTCTTGACTGAATTGAAAGGCTCTACTCTTACTCTTCGTATCTTATTGTATTCAGTATATCGATCTCCTTCTACGGTCAAGCCAAACTCCAACAATGCTGCTTCAGTTGGTGTGCCCAAGATGGTCCTTTTGCCATCATCTCCCTTCACCACCTCAGATCCGGTGTTCACGAATATGCCTTGTATAAGTATTGCCATAGATCTTTCTGAAATTACAGATTTTAGCTCGGTGATTTTTGAATCACCATTAACTGACTTGGATATATTGCCGATCCAAACCATATCGACAATCATGTGGTTGGTTGTCAAAGTTCCTGTCTTATCAGTGCAAATACAGCTGACTGAACCCATCGTTTCACACGCCGCGAGATGCCTGACTAGTGCTTTGTCATTCATCAACTTCTTCATGGCAAATGCAAGACTAAGGGTCACAGCCAACGGTAGACCTTCAGGGACTGCGACTACGATGATGGTCACGGCAATAGCGAAGTAGTTGACTATCGTCAATGCATCGTTTGCCGACCAATTCATCAAACCGACATCCATTCCCTTGTTAACCAAGAACCTTGCTAGAAGTACTACAAATGTGAGAATAGCAAACACAAGTCCAATCTGTCCAATGATCGTAGCCACACCATTGAGCTTAACTTGCAAAGGAGTCTCATCCACTCCATTGTCACTAAGAGTGCCCATGATTTTCCCCCACTCGGTACGTGAACCGACGGCAGTGACAAGCATCTTAGCCGTCCCATCAACCACCTTACTCCCACCATGGAGAAAAGGCTTTTCTTCAGAAACTTGAATTGGCTCACTCTCACCTGACAAGCTAGATTCATCTACCAGTAGACAGTAGCCAGATATAAACAAGCCATCTGCAGGAACCACATCACCAATCGAAAGATGCAAGATGTCGCCGACGACCAAGTCTTGAATCAAAACCTTCTTGGTTTTCTTATCTCTAGTAACAAGGACATATATTTTCTGCTTCTCACGGTCCAGCTCCATAAACTTCCTTGACTGCTTGTAATCACTGGAGGCAGTAACTAGTACCACCAACAAAATGCTGAGTATTATGCCAAGACCATCATATATACCCTTCGGCCACCCCTCGGTGGCTAGGCCAACAACCAGAGAAACCAGAGCACACACTATGAGAATATTCAGAGTCAGGTCATGTAGTGCATCCCACACAAACATCCAGAAGCTTCTAGCGGGCTTCTCGGCGTGCATGTTAGTACCATACAGTTTCTGTCTGGTTGTTATTTCAATTTCATTGACACCATCTTGCAGAGAGGCTTTGATTTTCCTAGATATTCCGCTGGTTCCACCATGCAGCTTCAAGATTGTCGAATCTTCGCGCATGCCAGTAATTTCTGCCAGTTCATCCGGGCTGATAGAAAATCCTTCCTCAGCAAGCTCATGTGTTAAGTGGTATTGTTTTACGCCTGCGTGATTAAAGGATAAAAAGTGGAATCAACATAGTAGTTATGACAAGATCAAAAGGCACATGCTACTTCACGATCAGTTGACGAGACCTCACCATTGATAAAGTGCAATGCTGCCCTGTGCACATTAATCACAACCTGGACTTTTCCCTGGCAAATAAGCATCTCTAATTAGACCAAATAAATAATTGGCTTCCTGATACTGAAAATATGAAACACTTCTTTTTTGTAGTTTAATTAGAGTAACCAAAGTAGCCTAAACAATATAGCCACCCAAATAACATGAGTAGATTCCACTTTTTGCCCCCTAAGATGGCAAGAGTGACAGTGACCACATTTAAAGAACTTGCCACTAATATATAGGATTTAAAACTTGAATACCAGAACGTACCACTTTTACTGTTTGCCCCATTCTGATAAGATTGGCTTGCGCATCAGTTGTAAATGACAGATGACTTGGTTGCAAAACTTGAAATTTTGGGTGATACTTATTCATGCAAATTTTATATTATCTTTAAATTCCTAATTTTATTTTCATTTACATTAAACCAAACAAAAAATCCTTAAGAGATTTTAATCTAACTTAAAAAAGCCTATAAGTATATAATATATTATACTACACACATTATGATTTTTTGTGCAGATTTCATTTCAATAAAATTTAATTAATTTGAATTTACTTCAAAAAATCAGTTTAAACCTTAGTGCTAGGCCTTTCTCCAAAAAATATATTCTCCCCTATAAATAAAATGTTGAATTATATACTTTTAAATTCTGAATTGAATGGATCTTCATCATATATTAAGTCTTCAAGACATCATTCAACCATCTACACATTAGCTTGACAGGCGAGCCATGCTAGTCAAGGGGTCACAAGCGGTTAAACATGGAACATTTTGGTATTTAGGTTTTAAATTTGATACGTTGATGAAAAGTTCTTTCAATGGGGTTTTCTTTTCAGAGTTTCCAGCTTGTAAGGTAAACGACGGAATTTACTCAAATAATAATCGTCACCTATATTACCATGATAGGATATTTCCGACATGGCAGTCATTCGGTTGACGACTTCCTAAAATTGTTGTGTAAGTCTAAAAATGGTCTCTCGATTGCAAAACTAGGAAAACCTAGCCCTCAAATTGTAAAGCTATATATATTTGGTCCCTCATACCGCTATAGTGGTACGAGTAATGGTAGTGGCTTGGTTTTAACCTAAACTTGACATGATGACAAGTTATGACCATTGACCTTGCCACATCAACGTCCACCTAGGGCGTGTTTGGTACGTCGCATAGAGCCCAACCAGGCCCACACAGGAGAATTTGGCTTGTTTGACTGCTCGCATACACTATTTGGCCCGCATAGCACAAACTTTAAAGCAGCTCCTAGCCAGGCCCGCTAGGAACACCCGATTCGGCAGTTTCTGGCGAGCCAGGCTCGGCCGAAGCAGGGGAGGGGAATACGGCGCTGAGCTCATGCGACCACGGAGAGGCGCGAGCTCGCGCGCATCTCCAAAAAATCGGCGGGAGGATTTCGAGTCACTTCCCGTTGATTCGGTCGCCCTATATTGCTCCCTTCGCCTCACCCTCGAAACTCCCGCTACTCATCTCCTTCCTTTCGAGCTTTCCCTCCGACGTGCATCGACACAGACGAGCTGGTAAGCGGCGCTCCTTCTCCGGCCTGCGGTCCACGGCGACGGTGACTCGTGTCCTCATCTTCTCCATCCGTTTCCGCGTCTTCCTCGAGCTGCAGTGATGGCCTCTGTGAGTTCAATCACCCCTTTCTTTGTACTCGTTGTAGCTAGATCTGAGAGCTTGTGGTACGGTTTGATGTTCGAGCTTGTGGTAGGGTTTGATCTGTGAGCACCTTCTAGCATGCTAGGGTTGTATCGTGTGCCGATCTGTGAGATTGTGATGTTGTGGTAGCTATTGGTGGTGGATTTGCATGCTAGGGTAGTGTTCAACACAATGGATTGGTAGCTAGTTGTGATGTATGCTGCTCATATGTGCTTTGTTGAGCTAAATTATTCGATAGTGTGTGATATGTTTATTGTCAATGTGTGGTGCGACTGTAGGAGATGACCACGCAAACGCAAGATCTTAGTCAGGCCACTGTCCTGTCCAAGAGCCAATTCCCTCCGTCCAATGTCGAGCACTCCCAGCCCCCCTCGATGACCAGATGCCTGCTGATTTAGATGTGTTTGAGGTTTCTTGCACGGGTCCTCCTTTTGTGCCTACAGCCTTTGTGCTCGCTGAGGCAACTGTTGCTGCTACATAAACGGCAGCCACAAAGGCAGAGAAGGATGGTAGGGGGGAAACATGAAGTGAGCCGTTCATGTCCACATTCGTGCTTAAAAAGATGTGCGTCTAGTGGGGTTAGGACTAACAAGGGCTTCAAGTAGGCGCACTTGAACACCATTGCGAAGTAGGTGTTCGAGTTCTATGGCCAGGAGGTGACCTCCACCCAGGCCTACAACCACCTGAGGAAGTGGAGAGCGAGATGGATCACAGTGTCCAAGCTCAGAGACCTTAGTAGCGCCTCATGGGATCAGAACACTTGCTCGATCGTTCTGGAGGAAGAGCACTACACCGGCCACGTCGCGGTTAGCTCACGCCCCCCTTGCTTTAAGCATGTCAACCATTGCCTTCTCGCAACTAACAACATTGTGTTTCTTTCTTAGGACCACCCCAAAGATGCGGAGTTCCTCAACACACCCATCCAGAACTACAACCAGATGAAAACACATCTTCTCCTTTGGGATGGAAACCAGCAAGCATGCCATGGGCTCCAGTGCAAGCCTCTCGGTTCACCCGTGCCTGAGTTCCCAGACACCCAGGACGCAGAGGCAGTCCTTGATGGCCCTGGCAAGCCCTTTGAGAACATCCCTGTGCTTGATAGGAAGAGCAAGAAGGGGGACTTGATGGAGGAGGAGATTAGTGTCTTCACCAGCATGACTGGGGACGTGAAGGAGGTGGCAACCGCCCTATGGGAGAGCAAGTCCATCGACGTCCACCCTGACCAATACACCACCGTCATGGACCATGGTGGCTTCGGCCAAGAGGCTATGATGGCTGCTTTGAGCCACCTGCTGGACAAAAAGGCCCAGGGTGTTGAGTTTGATGCCATGGCAGACGCTCACAGGGTGCTCTAACTCAGGAGCTGGCTGGGCAAGCACTACCACTAGTGTTGCCTCTGGTGCCGATTACTGCGTTCATGATCCTCGATGGTGATGGCGATGGCGGTGCCGACGATGATGACGATGACGACATACATTTTGTGTAGCTAGGGCTTGAAAACTACTTGATGGTCTGTATATTTTGCTTAGGTGGTATATACTAACCCCTCACACTGATGGCGAACTTGTGGTGGTAGGATTACACCATCTTTTGGATGTGATGGTAGGATGACACTATAGTAGATAGGTTAAACTTGCTATCCATATGATCAGCATGCTTAATATTGCTCTTTTGCTCCTTTGCTTGCTGCTTGTGTGCTCCTTTGCTTGTTGCTTGAATTGCTGCTCTTCTGCACTGCTAGGACAAGTGGTATGTGCATGGTGCTCATCGGGAGGGCTTAGGGGTTTACAGTAGCAGGTAACAAGTAATAGGTTACAAACACAGCAGCCATGCGGCAGAGGACGCTTACTCCAAGTTTGTTCGAAAGCAAGCATGCAATGTTGAAGTTGGCAAGGCGGCATGACACTTTGGGGTGAAGAACTTCGTCATCATCGTGCAGTTTGTCGCCATTGCAGTGCTATGGCATTGGTGTGCTAGCTGTGATCCTGTGTAAGGTGCAGCGAGTAAGCTCACCACGTAGGGTACAAGGTTAGCACAACTCGCAGCATGTGTGCAACCAAACACCATGTAGTTGCGTGAGTTGAGACAATGCAGGACGACAAACACCATGCGAAAACATATCCCCTAATGCAGGCAGCCTCGATGCGGCAACCAAACAAGATGCAAATATTGTTTTTTACCCGTTTTCTCTCAATCAGACCCAACTGAGACATATATGCTCCAAACTCTCATATCACAACCAAACAGGCCCCTAAACACATGTCGGCAGCCACAAGATGCGCCTGACATTTGTAGCGTCACAGTCAGCCCCTACACCCCAGGGGCATGCTGCTGCTAGGATAAGTTCAGCATGTGGCGTTGCTTTTCAGCAACTAACCATAACGCTTACACGGCACGAGATATCATTTCTTGAAGCGACGGCTTTGTCGGAAAGATGATGGGCGGTGGCATCTCTCCAAGGTGGTGCTTGGCACGGCCAGGCTCATCACGTGGCACGCATTTGTGAAGATGGACGACAACCCACGGATGAACACGATGGCAAGCGCCGCCTCAGCAAGGTAGTTCCTAGGCCTCCCCGCGATCTCCAATCATACGACGGCAGCAACGGAAATGGAAGAAGTCACTATGACGGCGCACCGACTCCATGCATGCTCATTACGCCTCCTCTATGACCACATCGAGCGAATTGTACTTGTCTTCTCCAAGTCCGGCCAAGCTCCTCCACAATGCTCTTCATGCACGGTTTGGTTGCGCGCGCGAGGGGGTGGGGGGGGAGGGGTTGAATCACGATTAAAAAAAAGGGGTCACATCATCCCGAAATCACCAAAGCGTGTTTAAGGAATCCAAAGTATCTGATTTTTAAGTTGAAAGCCTAGGTTTTTTGGTTTTGAAGTTGAGAGACCATTTCTAAACGTCCGCAAACAGGACCGGCCTAAAAATGTTTCATTTTCTCTTGAATAATAACAGAGGACATAACAGTGGGCATGGACCGCGCCGTCACCTACCCTACTGTGTTACAATAATAATAGAATTGAGGTGATGCAAGTTGAGGTAGTACTGTATATGCTTGTATCACCTCAACTTGAATTGAATTCCATGTCACAAGCTGAGGTTGCGCAGTTGTTTTCCGAGGGATGAAGAATGAGCCCATCATGCGCGCCCCCAACTACTCGTGGCAGAGTTGACCATGAATTTTTCTCTGGTCGTGCAAAGCCAGCCAGCCGGCCGGTACGGACACAGTACGCACACGCCTTCGGCCACGAGAGGTCGAGAAGGATTCAAGCCAGGGAAGGCGAAACGTGCAAGCTAGGTCGTACGCGTGCGTGCAGAATCCAAGCCACCTTCCCACGACACACTTCAATTCAAACGAAGAGCGACGCGACACCCCATGCTGCGAGTTGGGGAATATTTCCACCATGAGACCGGGACGTACACATGCATATCCTTGTCACGACCCATGGTCACCGACGCACGCAGTCAGGACTCAGGACGAAGTTTCCTGGCACTTTCGCAAAGGCTTTGAACCAAGCCTCAGCGAAAGCGACGGCGCGAACCATTCGTGCGGCGTTGGCCTGGCTGGCCTCTTTGGGACCGCGGCGATCGGTGGCCGGAGATTGGAACGGGGAGGGAGGGAAATGGTGGGTGGGCGAAGGAGCGTGCGTGCGTACCAGGATCCTGCGGCGCTGGGCGTCGTCGATGGCGCCGAGGGCGGAGAACTCGCGGAAGCGGCGGCGGCGGTTGCGGACGACGAGCCCCACGGCGCGGCGCCACCGGAGGCGGGCGTCGCTCGGCGGGTTCTTGGCCGGGATGTGGAAGTACTCGTTCAGATAGCCCTCCATGCTCGCCCAGCTGCTCCCTCCTCCCTCCATGCCTGCCTGCTGCTTCCGCTCCTGTCTCTGCTTTCTCCGTTGGTTTGCCTCCTCTCTCCTCGGTCTCGGCAGCAGAAAAAAGAGAACGCAACCATGGAAACAGTATATATACACAAATATTAGTATGGCCGGGAGGGAGACCGCCAAACAGTGGCAAATCTAGGAAGAAAATGAAGGGTAGGCTAAAGTCAACAGTGAGAAAACTAAGCTTTCTTTTTTTTAAAAAAAAAACATGATGTCCCAACCTTGTTGTCAAAATAAGCTCAGAATTTCCCATGTTACTACTTAAAACATGTAGTATTAACTAGATTTTTTCTAGGATTTTTGAAAAAATATATGAAATTTTGAACTAAAATTTGAATTTATCTTGCAGAATAATCTTAATATCCCCATCTTGGTGTCCATATAAGTTAAGAGGAGGGATTACAACCACAATAGTTAAGGGAAGGCTATCTGGGTTCAAATTAGCTGGGTTAGGTTTAGGTTTAGTGCGAGGAGTACATGCATGCATACTCATTTTTGTACACCTTTTTTTTGCAAATAAGTTGCATTGGACACTAAATTAGTGAACAGTACATGAACTAGTGATCACAGTAGATAGAGGCTGGGCATTCACGTGTGGTGCCTGTTTTGTGTGCGTGTGTGGCGTTGTGTGTTTGCTAGTACGTACTTAATAGTAGATGTACTATTGAGCTGGGATGAAAGTATTTCTTTTGTTTTTTTTAGTTTGTATATAAGATTTGGTCAAAGTCAAACTTTGTAATTTTTTTTGCGGGTAAAACTTTGTAAAATTCGACTAGCTTTGTAGGAAAAGATATCAACATCCACGCTATGAAATCAATAATATTAGATGCATAATGAAATTAATTTTCATAACATATAACTTAAATATTAGAGATGTTAATATTTTTTTTATAAAGTTAGTCAAGCTTTACAAAGTTTGACTTTAATCAAATCTTATATGCAGCCTAAAAAGAAACGGGGGGAGTACTAGTAATAGTGGTAAAAAAATATTGTTATCTGGAGAGTAGGCTTGAGCCTGTTTAAGCCTGCTAGTAGACTCGCCACTGCTGCCAAACGAACAGTTTGAGAATCGAAATATATTTCTGCAAAGGCATTATAGTACGGGCGGGGAGACGGCGATGGGGATGAACTTTCCACGCGAGTTCGGATGGGAAAATTCATAGTTTACGCGACTTCGTCCAATCGGTCAATACCGGTATGGAAACAAGGACGTCCGGATTGATATACACGCTCGTCTTCTAAAGATAAGATGTACCGAAAGATGCTTTCGATCGATCCACTTGATTTAACTAGTCCCCACCAGGCTGCGTCTCTAAAAAGAGTCGTCCACCAGGCTGCGATTTGCGTCGCATCTAGTCAAGACTTTCGCGCGTTTTTCTAACACAGTATATACGCAAGCACTCATATATATGCGCATACACTCACCCTATCAATGTACACATGTCGAAGAGGCTCAGCCGGCATATCATCTTGTAATGATTGTAGTGTATTTCAATGAGATAGTGATGTACTCCTTCTGTAAATAGGGACCTAAACGCTTTTATATTTCTTTACGGAGAGAGTATGAAACATGGATATTTAAATTAATAATATGTATGCAAACATAGAATTTATATTGTATTTTTAGGGTGGTACAAATTATATATTACTAGCAAAACGGTCTGTGCGCTGCAACGGAAGAAAAAACTCATAATTTTCAATGGTCATGACCACGTTTTGCTGCATCACCGAGATACACTATTACTCTCATTTTCTTGAAATTGTGAACAATTTTTGAAAATCGTGAATACTTTTTAAACTCGTGAACCTATCTGAATTTGTGAAAAAAATTTAAATTCATGAACATTTTTACATATTTTTGAACATTTTTTG
This sequence comes from Triticum urartu, assembly GCF_056163025.1. Lineage (NCBI taxonomy): Eukaryota > Viridiplantae > Streptophyta > Magnoliopsida > Poales > Poaceae > Triticum > Triticum urartu. The sequence continues at coordinate 503,048,686 of NC_141873.1, read as the reverse complement.
AAACAATGAACATTTTTTGAATTCATGAACATTTATACTATTTGCAAAAATATCTTAAAATTGTGATCATTTTCAAAAAAAAAATCTTCAATAGGAGAACATTTCCAGAAACGAGGAACATTTTATTGGAAATTTTTTGGTGGAACAATTTTTGAAATTCACGACCCTTTTTTTATTTAGGAACATTTTCTGAAATGCATGGTCATTTTTTAAATCAGTGAACATTTAATGAATCAATAAACTATATTGTAAGTCAGGGACAGTTTTTGAATTTCTGGAATATTTTTCAGTTCATGAACATTTCTTGAATTGGCGAATTTTTTCTATTTCATTAATTTTTTTAATATACAAACATTTTCATAAAATCATGAACATTTTTTGATTTCCTGAACATTTGTTTTCGAGATTGCAATTTTTTTAATATGCGAACACTTTTTAAAAATCACGAAGATTTTCTGAATCCATAAACATTTATGAAATATTAAAAATTTATTTCAAAATGTTCATTTTTTATTTTTTCTAAACTTTTTTGAAGTCCCAAATTATTTAAAGTAGAAAAAAACTAAGACGAAAAATAAAAAACGACATTTAAAAACAGGCCTCCCGGACATGGGCCGGCCCAAATGGGCGCTTTGTGTCTTCTCCCGGCGCGCAGAGCGCAGTATAGAAGGTTTCTGCTGCATGGGCTGGCCCAGGCCAGGATTCTCCTGCGTGAGACGGTTTTTTATCACTTATAGGTGGCATTGGGGGGGGTAATATTTTGCAAATTTAGGGGCATTTTGGTGACGTACCGCGAGAAGCAATAGCCCCTTTATTATTATTAAGTATAGATATTTAATTATTGTTTTAGGATGATGTTTAAATTAAGTTTTAGGATAATATAGAAACATCTAGCGCATACGCATATGGATCAATGACACATGTCAAAAGAGAGAGGGCACCGAAAACTTTGATGCGGCACCATCTTCAGGCATGGTGGTGGCTATCATAGATGAAGTAGGCGGACGAGCATCAAGGATATAGTGGAACTTGAGCGAGCAATCGCGCCAAGATGCTCTCAAAAACTTTACCGTCTCTCACCCAGTGCAGCTTCTAAAGGGGCGCGGTTTCGGAAGACTATTCTCGCGTATTAATTTAGTTCTTACAACAAGGCGCATATAATATTAGCCCAAATTGGTACTCAAACCCAATTCAGGAAATGCGCGCGTGTGCGTTGTGTGGCATGAGGTGAGTGAGCACAGTATTATTGCTCTCTTTTCTCATGCTACAAGAAATAGTAGAACAACTCACCTTTTATATTGGTGTTTCTTTCACTCCACTAATTAAACTTGCACATTTGCCATACAATTTAAATGGGCCTTTGAGATTTCAGAATTTTACCGAAGTACAAGATTTAATTGGCCAAGTCTCGTAATAACATGGACGCCCACCAAAGTCCTTTCCCTTCATGGGCGCTACGGTGATTAAACCAGCCACAACACCTCAGAAGCACCGTCCTAGGGCAATAAATGTTGGCGCCCGCGCTGCCGTCGGGGAGGCGATCGGCGGCGGACCGCCTAACCCTAAGTCACCTAGTATTCGCCTCACGGAGAAAAAAACTTTTGGTTAGTCATCCTCAACTCTTGTTAATGCCTTCTTCGATGCAGATTAAGTTGGTTGTTTGGATGACAAGCGGTCAACTGGTGGATTTGCAATTTTTTTTGGGCCAAACTTAGTATCTTAGTGTGCAAAGAAGCAAATCGTAACAATTGCGTCAACAAAAATTATTTGGGTGCATTATCTATTACCCTTATAAAAAGAAAAGAGGGCGGAGAACCAAACAATCAGGTCTATTCATTAGCAAGATCTAATGGCTCTTAATCTTTTCATGTTTAACGCTATAAGCCACCGAATTAAGCCGGTAATCCGTCGATCACTAACCTTGTCCGCCGTTCAAAAAAAAAAAACCGCTGCGCACCACGCCCGCACGACTTTCGCCCACTCCTCCTCCTCCCAACAGACGCCAGCCGTTCGCCACAGCACGGACGGCCCTCCTCCCGCGCCAATCCTCCCGCCGCCTCCCACGCCGTTCGCCGCCCGCCGATCCAATCATCCTCCGCAGCCGCTCAGCTTGGCGGGAGGATTTCCCTGGCCTTGCCCCGTCCTCTCGTCTCTCGATCTGATCGAGGCCACAGCTCGGGAATGGAGGCTGGCATGCGGAAGGCGCCATCCATGGAGTGGCGGTGGGTGTCCGCGGGAGAGGAGGATGACGACAAGCTGGAGGGCCGCAGGGCAGGGGGGGGCCCGCGACCGTCGGGGCGGCAGCTTCGAGTCGGAGGACGAGGAGGACAACATCGACTACGAGGACGAGGAGCACCGGGAGGCCAGGCAGCGCCTGATTCGGACCGTGCTGACCGTCGGCTGGTTCCGGGCGCCAACGGCCAACGAGGTCTCAGGCAACGGCCAACGAGGTCTCGGGTGCGCAGCCTCTCGAGGACCCCGAGGTGAGCGCAGCTCTGCTCCCGGTTCGCCTGTTTTCCCTCTTGCGTCCTTTGATTGCATATGCGGCAAGGTGTTCGACGCGTTCTGTTCATGCCACGTGCGTGGAATGCCGTGAGAGTGGTGACCGCGACTGCTGCTGATTTTGATTAGCTTCAGTGTTTGCCATTGGATTGGAGAATTGTGAATCTGCACATCCTTGTGGTTCAAGATGGCCGTGCTTGGACGAGGGGATACATATGTTGCGTTCGATCTCAGGCTGCAAGTGGGACGTTCCGCAGGAGCCCGCAAACACGCCCACATCTGCCCCGTAGTATTAGTGGGAATCCAGCATATGTCCACATAATTTTTCACGGGATAAGTGGGCATCCCACATCCCACGTAATCCCTATGTAAATCACAGGCTCAAGCTTATATTTTCTGTTTTGCAATGGACATGGAAGGAGCAGAGAAGTTCAGGCTTCATTATATCAGGTGGAGAATCTTCAGAGTTGACACTGCAAATTATATCTTTTTTGTAGTACTTTTGTTTATCTGGGAGTGGTAATCCTCTGCCTCCACGAAGTCGCAGCTCAGTGGTTCGGCGGGCGTCGCTTCAGTAGAAGAATCACATCGAAAATGATTTTAGAAGTGACACTGTTATAAGATCAAAATAAGAGGTGAGCAGGGTGCAATCTGCTTGCTTGCAGCTGATGTTCCTTGAAGCAGCGAGCTTCTTCATGGCGTTCTTGAGAGAAGAAGAAATCAAGGAGGATTGGATAAGGAGGGAAGATACCACAACCACTGACTCGCATTATCAGGCCACAGATGATACGTGATTCAACAGGGTAGAATGAATCGGCTTTGCTCTGAACAATTTAGAGGAAATTGGCTGAAGATGTAGTAGTCGATAGGAAATAAATCACAGATGAGAGAGGGGAAGAAGAAGACTGAACTGCACCTGTACATGGCGGAGGTTGACGACGACATTACGGCGTCCATGGCGGAGTTGGACAGCGGCGCTGGGCGGCCATGGGGAAGGTACACGGCGGCGCCGCGGCCATGGCGGCATGTCATAATCGGGCTAATCCGCACGACTGACGTTCGACTCAGAAGGGATGTGGGTTTGATGTGGGCGCCGCGGGACATCCCACATAATCCGCATCTCTCAGTGCTCTAACTGTGGGTGTCCACGATCGTAAATTATGTGGGCTTGGACGTGGGCACCGCGGACAGCCCGCGTCCACTTGCAGCCTGAGTTCCATTAGCTTCATGCAAATTTTCTTTGCATAATATTGTGACTGGCAATCAGGACGAGGTGGGACCGTGGGAATGATCGATGATTACATTCGCGTATGTCATTTGTGACCGTTTTCTTGTGCATGATTGGGAACAATAGTTATTTAATGAGTTAATTTCGTATCACTTAGATGTAGTGTTGAAATTTCTGGGACCCATTACCCACCCCAATCTGCTCATACAAGACATAACTTCTACATAGAAGTGAATCAGTAAACTGCTACTAATCTGGCTGGAGACACTATTTGACTCCATCTGTTATGTAAAATCAGACCACTTTTCCTTCCATAAATGTTTAGATTATTTCGGTGCACGTCCAATGCAGGAACCTCTTCCTGCTCCGTGGGTGGTTAAAGCGAGAATACGGGCAGTGATCGAACTTCAAACGTCATAATTAAAGATACCTTGCCCAATGCAAGTACCTTTTTCTAGGAGGTTTAAGAACTTGTATAAGCACCTGTAGTCTCTGCAATGCAAAATTCCAACCCTACAGGTTTGTGCCCTATATTCTGCTCTCACTATACTACAATAAGAATATTATTCAAATTGTTCACTACGATGTCCTATATTTCGATGCATGCAGGTTTTCCACTGGGAGAACAAGTTTCTAGATACCACAATAAGAATACTCATTTTCTTGTTCTCTGTTTTTCATTGCAATTTTTTGTTGTGCAATATGAGTTGATATGAATCAAACATCCCAAGTATTATTGTTGACTAATTTTTAAATTACCTCCCTTCCAAGCAGCCCTTGAACAATGAACAAGGAAATTTCGGAGTCCTTGTTTCACTGCCTCCGAGGACGTGGGAGCCACCACCACCGTTGCTTACTTCCACAACTAAAAGTCCTAGGTATCTGTTCTCGCTCCCTATAAGTTGCCGTTTGCATATCATGATTATGTTTTCCAATAAGATTGGCAGAAAAAGATTATCGTTTGCAATGTTTTTTCAAGGAAAAGCTCCCTCGAGGGACATTTCTTGTGAGCAACATATTACATTTGAGTACATGTCACTGCTAAAAACATGATTTAATGGGCAAGAAACATCACAATAATTCATACAAGAAATAGAGAAGGATATGGAAGAAAGTGCTCCTAGCTAAGTTGTGCGCTTTCTTGTATTGATTTCCAAAAATACGTCTGAAGATAGCATCGCTCATGTATCCCTTCTAGCGAATGAAACTGATAGTGGGTCTCAATTGCCATTTGTGTGGATTCATACTTGAGTCTTGGGAGTTAATTGCTTTAATACCAGTAGCATTATCTGATGAGATGAGGCAACCATGTATTTTCTAGCATCATGACTTCAGCCTACTGGTAGCATTATGCGATGAAATGAGGAGGCGACCATGTTTTTTCCAGTATGATGACTTGAGCCGCAGCATCATGCCGAGTAGCCGAAGAAGTAACTACAGTCACTTTTATTGTAGATTCGTGTTGGCCAGCTTGAGACTGAATATAAACTAAGGTGCATAGAGAGGGATCGGTCATAATAAGCATCTGTGTACATCATAATTGTATTCCTCCGTCGAGTACACAAGAGAGAGGGGTATGTTGTTTTAGAAGAGGGCAAAATATAGTTAAAAGAGGGCAAAATAAAGCATGTAGGCTGATGAATGTCAATTTAGACCATCATTTTGCAATTGCTACTTTTGGTTCCAAAGGATTAACAAGATAAACTCGATTGTTTATATGACCTTGCACTTATAAGTTTACGTTGCAAATTTTATCACACTAGCAATGTTTTTGTTTCAGCAAACTTGATCATGTGGAGATTGTTGTGTGCAGATATCAGACTTCAGTGGCTATAAGAAAAACTAAAGCTCTGTTTCCACAGGCGAGTAAATGCAGCCTGACTGAAGAACGCAAGCTGTTTCCTCAAGCTATGTATTAGGTTGCATATATATAACAAAGTGAGGTCCTCATCCTGGTTGGTTTGGCATGGCCACATCCTCATGGCCAATAAGTTGTTGCGCTAGAGATGGCCAGGCAGTGAGATTTGCCCGACGTGTGGCTCTTGCGAAGAGACGGCCAGCTTTGCGAGGCAAGTATGGCCAGGGTGGCCTTTTGGTCATGATACCAGGTGTTGTCTCCCCCAGTTTCTAGAACATCGCTCCCATCTATGACTGGTGGATGGCGATCAGGTTTCAAAGGAGGAGAAAAAGCATTTTCATGGACTCACCTCGTATGGCGTTAGGAAAAATTGAAACATTAAGTCAATGACACCACATTCAAGATATGATTTTGTTATAGTTGTTCCGGATGCATGGTGGGGGGCTGAGGTTTTGGGCCTCCCTTTTCCCCTCTATTAGACAAAATCTACCTGTATGGGTCTGGCTGCAAAACTAACTTCGACTAACATATCCTTGCTTGCGATGGAATACAAATGTATTTTCTTTAAGCTGTAATACTAAAATACTCCCTCTGTAAACTAATATAAGAGCGTTTAGATCACTATTTTAGTATTCTAAACGCTCTTATATTAGTTTACGGAGGGAATACTTGTTTTTGCGATGTAATATGGGTATAGTTGATTTTTTTGTGCGTGCATACTCAAGGATTTCATGAATGGAATATTGTGTTTTTTCTGCGATGAAACAACACATTATACTTGTATAATCAACTTGCTTCACAAGAATATAATTGTATATGATGCATGAGATGAATACGACTCATTTGTGTAGGGGGTAGATAAAGCATAGAGCCACCTCCGAAATTGCCATAATGGAATAAGAAAACCAGTACGCTGTAACATAACTACAGTAGATTTTTGGGTTACCAGTTATTTATTACTCCCTATGTTCACTTATATAAGACATTTAAGCCTGCTCAGAACATGCTCTAAATAGTTCAAAATCAGTTCTCCAAAACGCCTTATAAAAACGAACGGAGGGAGTACAACGGTTAGATGCTTGTTTTTGTTTCCTCGAAAAAAAGCTTGTCCGTGCATTGCAATTTGCAAGTCGAGAGGTTCCGAAATCTTGCCTAAATATTTTCTCTGCAATTATTTACTTAAATCTTGCATCCAGAAATTAATATATGATGTTATTTATTGCTTCATAAGTCATAATTAGATGAATGAGAAAATCGTTTTCTACTTTGTTAGACGTGTGTTGCACGTGCCAGCTTACTAGTATACTTAAATAACTTGGAGTATCACAAGTGCAAATTCCTTGTTTATGGTGTGACAATCTTGGTGAAAACTACTTGTCTACTAACCCAATTTTTTGTGCCAGGGCTAAACATATTGAAATAGATTTTTACTTTGTGAAAGAACATGTTGCAAACAAAGAATTTGGATATTTGTTTTATTCCTTTTAAAGATCAGGCTACAGATTGATTTACAAAAGCATTGCCTCTACAAAAGTCTAGAAGAATTCAAGTGTAATATCAACTTGATGAAGTTGTGATTAAGTGGGGTTGTTGAAATATCTTCTAGACACGCAACACACAGAATAAGGCTGTTAGGAGAGTTGTTAGAAGAATCGACAATATGTAATCTTTCTATTTTAATTTCTCTTATCTCCTCTCCTTGTTGTAATTTCTCCACCATGTTCTATGCATCCACGAGATAAGCCTCATCTCATCAATAAAGTCACAACGCATGCCTCCCAGGATGGTCAAGACGATTCATAATTTCTACAAATCCATTCTAGAGGAGAGGACTTGTCGATGGTGTGGGATTTGGCGCGCGCGGGGGGGGGGGGGGGGGGGGGGGGGGTTGTTGTTGACTAGTCAAGCACAAGGGAGACGTGGACAAAAACGTGATTTTTGCCATGGACTTCCCATTTTGGACAGTTCTAACAATGCTTTGTCCTCTTTTGTGGATTCTGATCCCTCGATGAATGACCAATTTACAATATTGTTGGAAATATTCTAATTTCCAAGAAGTAGTAGAGTTGGCATGCACAATGTTTTATGGACACACTGACACATTGTTTATGTGTACAGTTACGCCACACCGTCACCTCCATGCTACAAGTGGTATATCATAGCTTGTTGTGACTAACAACATAGGTAGTGCTCGTTTTGTTATCATTATTAGGTATGTGCCCATGCGTTGGCACATGAGCCTAATTTTTTTCAATGAAATGAGAAGAGCATTAAAAACAATATGGTATTCTAAGATCACCACACACTATAATCTACCTGATCTTCATGGGCACTCTTTTGGTCTAGGGATTTTTGTGTGCAAATAATAGAATACATGTACGTTGCCATCCAACATCTTGTTGCCATCTTGTCGTCTTGCAATTGCTTGTGTATTTTATATAGGTAACTCGAAGCACCTCTCAACATCTGATGTTCTTTTGTGGTGTACAACATGGAAACTGCTAAGATTTTCTCACTCCATCGGGTCTATGATCATCCGATATTGTTCAAGATATTATCATGATAGAGTTTACCAAGAATTAACAAGGGTAAATGTATTCTCTTTGTATCTTGTTGGCATCTTGTCATCATCTAATTGCAACCACTTATGTATTTTCTACAATTAACTCAAAGCACATCTCAGCATCTAGCATTCTTTGTAGTGTACAGCATGGAAATGGCTAAGATTTTTCTCACTCCAGGGATGAAATCCTAGTTGGTGATCTTTTCACACTTGAAGGTGGGGCGAGCAGAAATCAAGAGGAAAACACTCAAGACAAGATTCAAGTCACACATCCACTAAATCCACATACACAATGAAATACAAGATCCAAATCCAACAAAGGTAGGCACATAGGTAGATAGCTCATCCCGGTCTCAGGGAGGGAGGGGTTTTGATATCCTTAGAGCATCTTCCCCAGAAGGGGTCTTAATATCCAATAGGGATCTTTTCACATGGAGGCCTTGATCTTAATGGGAGAGGTGGTAGTTAGGAGCAAAGATCTCACAATATGCTTTGCTAATCCTAACTAGAGGTAGGGGATGGTCTATTTATAGTCTAGGATGGAATAAGTGAGAGGGAGATGGTTACATGGGCCTTTGGCTCGATTCTGTGCACGCAGGCGCCGAATGTCGAGCCCGACTTGGGGCGCCGGATGTCCGGGCTGGGCCGGATGTCCTGCCAGGTGATGGCCCGATTTGGCAACGGTTATGGACTCCTTGGGTCGGATTTCCGGGGAGGCGCCGGAAGTCCAACCTGTCGTAGTGGGCCGGATGTCCTGCCGTTGTAGCCTTAGTAGGCGCAGGTTCTTGCCGCTGGTACTAGACTTGGAGGTGTTGGATTTCTGGGAAGGGGCCGGATGTCCGGCCGCTATAGCATTTCGACGACTCCACTTAAGGTGTTTCTTTTTTCTGCATCCGTGGTGGCTTCGCCTTCATTTCGAGTGTCGCCGAGGGTGTCTTCTTCTTGATACCTAAGCACACATAGCATTCCACCTTGAGGTAGTAGCCATGTCTCAAGTGGTTCAGATGGAAGTTCATTAAGGAGATATGTCATCTCGGTCTCAATAGCTCTTGATCGTGCTCTTGTCATCGGTCCACTTGGTGTTTGGGGTGATGATGGTAAGTCCATGGGCATGAACGTACGACACTCCGCATTATCCAGTCTATGATCACCCGATACTGTTCAAACCATCTCATACTTTTTTGTAGTGTTTGAGCGTAATGCATATTTGGTCAGCATAGTTATTCAAAGGTATTGTATTCATTGTTTGAACAGTATTAGAAAAACTAGTTAGATCGTTGTTAGGCCTTTCCATATTTTCCATGCATATCCTCAAAATCAATGACATTTTTTTGCCTTCCACTGGCTATCCATGTCAAAATCTTCAACATCTTAGCATGATAGGCTTGCACGATCTTCGTCGCATTGGGATCCAAGTCATCCATCTTCAAGGTAAACATATTGGCATCGTCCGAGTTGGCTGTGAGCTCAACTCTCTTCTCTTTGAGCTTGGTATTTTTCTCAATCACCACCATGAACTTGTCAAACCTCTTGGCCTTCTTTTCCTCCTTCACGTCATGGCACTTCACACATGCTTTCTCTTTCTTTTCCATGATGACTTCAAATCTTTTTGTCATCTTGGCAGTCGCTCCTTCCCGCTTCTCTTTCTCCTCCTTCCTCCTCTAGTTCCTTTTGACCTTGTTGGCTGGCTCAAGCCCTTTTGTTGGGGCAGACGGATCAACATCTTTGGCTTACGAGATGGCGACTAATCGGGGCGGCGCAACTGCTAATTCCCTGCCCCTCTGTTTTTGTGGCGGTGCGTGTGGCCGAGTTGACCTTATAGGCGGCCGTAGTCAATGGGTCCTCCGGCTCTGGCGGCACGACAGTTATCTCCATCAGCTACTCCGTCGGCTCCATCGTGGCGTCAGAAGATGAAAAGGGCGGGAACTTGGTTAGAGGGTGGCGACGCTCGGAGCGGAGATGGTGGGAAATTACGGGCTTTTTCATGCCAAAACATTGCGGAATGGTCAAAATGCGCGGGCTCAGCCTTTGTTTTGGCTGGGTCTGGGGTGTTGGATGCCTACGTGGCAGAGGTCTGAACGTCCGCAAACCTCCCCTAGCTTTCTAACCAGTTTGTGGGATTGCAGACGCCCAAATGAGCCCGCGGACATTTGAGGCATGACATAGGATGGCAAAAATCATCCACACACCCTGGTCCGGACGTTTTAGGGGCGAGTTGGAGTTACCTTGACACCCTCTGTGTGCGGAAATGATATAGATCGCTCATTGTGAGTGTTAAGATAACAATTTCAGATAATTTTCATGTTTTAAAATGTTCTGAACCTAAAAAATTGTGAGAATGTTCATAAATTTAAAAAATGCTTTACATTTTTTTAAAATTTATTTGGAAATTATAAAAATTGTTCTGGATTTAAATTCACTATTTGAAAAGTTGATAGTTTTTAAATCCTGATGCATATTACGAATTTTCAAACCTTTTATTTTCAAATCCAATAATTTTTTTCAAGTGGGTGATTTTTTTTGAATTGGTGAACATTTTTCAAATCGATGAACAAATTTTGCATTCGCAATATTTTTTGAATTTGTCAATTTTTTGAACTCATGATCATTTTTGAGTTCGTGAATATTTTTTGTAATCTGCAAATTTTTTTGAATTCATGAACATTTTTTGCATTTGATTTTTGAATCACGAACATTATCTTGAATTTCGCATTATTTTAATTAGAAAACCGACATAGGTAACAAAAATCGACCTAGGAAAAAACCATGTGTGAAAAAAAACTGCGCTCATGGGCCGGCCTATTATTGCGAGGCTGTGAGAGAGCAATGCGCTGCGGGCGACGCGATCACAGGCCAGGCCTAGCCCGCAGATGTGAATCGCAGGCAAGCTCCAGGGTCCACGCGAGGCGCTACCGAGGGAGGAAACAGGGAAGCGAAGGCGGCGGCGCGGGCGACGAGCGGAGACGACGACTGCCGGCTGCCGCCTTCTCTCCGGTAAGATCTGCATCTCCTCTACCTTCTTCTCTGGTGATGGAGCCCTCAGCCTGGCTGGCCCCTTCCTCCGCCCCGGCACCGGCACCTCCCTCCGCCTCTCCCCTCCTCCGCCCCGGCCCCTGTTGTCCGGAGCCTTCCTTGCAGTCTTTGGCCAGAGCCCAGAGATGCTGCTTTTGCCACTGGGGTGGGGTGACCTATCTCCTCACTGGATTTAACACCAACTGTTTAATACTGTTGCAGTTAGTATCTGGTTCTGAAGAACATCACACGGATTATATAGTAAACAGATGTGGGATAGGGTATCCTAGGTCTGCCGCTGACAGTTCTTCATTAGCTTTTGATTAGAAACCGAGGCATGGATTGCATAGAAGGTGCAGGGTTGAAGCTGCTTGCAACTAAAGCCAGAACGGCACTTGATTCAGTATCGCATATCGAACATATTTGGTCAGCCATATTGTGGAGCTTAGTGTTACACATACAGAAATAATAAGTGGTTGCAGTCTGTCATTATTTGCTGCTGTGTGATTGTTCAGATTATATATAGTTCTTTCAGAGAGAATTTCAGATTATGTGTTACTGAGTTTTTTGTAGGCTAGAGTTGCACTCAAAGGTGCTGCTTCATTTCACATGTTTCACCGGAGAATACCGTTTAGGCTTTTACCTTTATGTTTTGATGCTTGGTTTAATTAAATATTCAAGTCTATATCCCCATGAGAACATTAGCACCAACATTACACACTAGCACCCACCAAGAATGCAATGTTTCTTTCTGTTGCATACTACAGGAACTAGAAGGAGCTTCCACCTTTGTATTAGGCTGACTGAATTTGGCATCTAGCTGAGAACAGAATGTCGGCTGCACCATTCTAATTATTGCTAAACTGTTCTGCCATGTCTAAGGAATATTATCTTCTGATAATTAATTAATCATGTTCTGCTAATACCTATCCTCTCACTCACTGTATTCATCTGTTCTGTAATTTTCAAACAGGGTTTCTAGCAATCTTTGAGGTGCATTTATTAGGCAGTGCATCATGTTGTCTTTTTATAGAGTTACAGACATGTCCTACTCCTTTCAATGACATTGATTCATCTGTTCAAATTCGATGAGAAATTTACAACACATTTGTACTTCTATTATTAACACAAAATTACCCTGGTTAGAATTGTTCTACCAGGAAAAGAAAAAATAAATAGAATTTGATTGTCTGGGTAAGGTGCTTTAATTGCCTGCTGCAAGATAGTTCTATTGGGTATGGTAGATCATTAAAATTGGTTTTACAATTTTGGAAGCATGATTTTCAAGTTCCCGTTTTTTCTTTCCAAGTCCAGCGGCTGTTGTAGAAGTTGACTGAGCTACCTTTAGTCTGTGCACTTGATCTACAAAACTAAGTAGGTGAGTTGGTATTGGTGGATGAAATTGCGTAGGGATGGAGCAGGGGGAGGAGTCGTGTCTCGGGCTAGAGTATGGGGTGTAAAGGTGATGTGGTTCGTCTGACGGACCCAACAAGGTCGGACAAAATGAGTACCGATCCTGCTGCAATCAACATGATTGGATCGCACCAAGCCAAACATATGCCGGAGCAGAGGCCCCGGTGGGGAGAAATGGCGAAGAGCGAGGGTTAACTCAGGCGGCGGTATAAAGGCAAGCCCATGTCATCACGATAGCGCAAAAGGGGCAAGATCGCCGCACTTTTCGTCTTCTCCTCTTTCTCATGCATTTGGTTCTATTGCCTGGACGCTGGTCTAGAGATTTTCCTCGGACGACCACAAGGTGTTCGTTCAATTGCCCGGTACAGGCTGAACGCTGCTTCGTCATGAACACTGAGCATGGACTAGATGCAGCGAGGTCGTACTTTTGTGATGCAAGTGTAGCTAGTTCATGCGCACTTACTTTGGTTATCAACAAATCTGTTGCAGGCCGAAGTAACCATAGGTGGCGGGAGGATGGAGGTGAAGCTCAAGGACCTCGTCCCGGCAGCGACCAACACAGTGAACACGACGTTCATCGTGGTCGACAAGGTGCCCCGCCCGGCCCACGCAAACGCACACGGCAGGGAGGAGACATGCCCGTCACTAGTGGCTGACGAGACGGCGGCGGTGCATTTCCTTCTGTGGGGCACCGAGTGCGATGCCTTCGAGCCTGGGGACATCGTGCGGCTCACGAGTGGCATCTTCTCGTACCATAGGGGCAACAACCTGTTCTTGCGCGCCGGCAAGCGAGGACGAGTGGAGAAGGTGGGCGAGTTCACCATGATGTTCGTCGAGACGCCCAACATGAGCGAGGTGAGGTGGGGGCCCGATCCAGGCGACCCAAGGAAGATGGTGCAGGAGGCTGTCGTGTCGCCCTACTCCCAAGTCTTCAAGCCGCTGCACTGATGCCTATCATTTCAGGCTTCCAGCTCATTGTTGCTCCAAGTCTCATCAAATCTTATGCAATACTAACCGTGGTAGTAAATTATGCAATACTAACCACTTGCTGAGTTTTGTATGCTTTCTCCTTAAAATATCACTGGGCCATCGTTCTAATGCCTTGAGATGTTTCTCATGTAAATGGAGCTCATAGAAGATTTAGCAAGCCAAAAGTATATCCCAAGCTGTGTTGATGTGAACAACAGTGTAACTTTTTCCCTGAAATGTTCAAAATACAACTGAAGTTGCGGGCATGAGTTTAATTATATGTTTTTTCTTGAGGAAACATTTTAATTTTATGTTACCTAGATAATTTTTTGTGTTTTATGAAATTGCTCAACTGTTGGTCTCATAATTTGATCACATAATGGTTGAAACACTGAAATGCACTGAAATTCTGATGGTTTTTGATTTCTGCTTTTCCTTCTTGGCAGAGTTCAGGTTCTTGAAAAGGCTTATTCTTGTCCATGGACGATACTCACACAACCGTACTGCCTTCCTTTCGCAGTATTCGTTCTACAAGTCATTGTTAATTTGCTTTATTGTACTCTCGTTAATTTGCTTTATTCAGATACTCTTACGTCACAAACAAAATCACAGGTCCATAATTCACCTTCAGATCTTATATGTAATATCTTTCTCATATTTCATTCAAGCATACTGGATACTAGTTGCTCTTGCCAGCATTCTCATATTGCATACATGCAGTTTTTCTTTTGTTTCAGGTATTGCCGAACCAGTTTATTCAATTCAGTTAGTTTGGTGGCTTATAATGTCTTCTACGCAAGCATTCATGTTCTAACTACTGCTCTGGACAAGGATTTATCTGAAAAAGACAGTGGCACAGAACCCAGAAATTTCACTTTACTGCCAGTCTGGAAGGTAGATTATATCTCCTTTCATTTGTTGTTGACAGCATCCATATGTTCTATATGTTCTGTTAGTAACTTGGTATATGCAATAAATTATCTGTAATTTTTTGGAATCAAGTTTGTGTTACCTTCACTAATATGTGCATATTTTGCAGGCTTTTAATCCAAGTACTTTTCCTGGTTGGTTTGGTCGATCATTATATGATGTGAGTACATTTTTGGCGCACCATGTGATGCTTCTAGTCTGCAAATGACAGTTGCAAAAAATATGAAATAATTTTCATGCATTTCACTAGAATTATGAGTTCTTAAACTTAGTAAGTGATTACTGTCAACTTGTATTGAAAAAAAAATCTATGAAATACATTATTTACTTGTTATTTACTCATGTTCCTTCACTCGTACGAAATGTGGGTACATTGTATTTTCAGTGAATGGTCCTCTGTTATCTACACATTATTAGCGACTAATGGATGGTGCTCTGAAAGCTAGTAATAGCGGGCATTCTTGCGGTGGATTGAAGTTAATTCACAAACTACAATTTTTCATAATTCCTTGGTTTTTGCTGCTGTTACGCGGATGGGTTTGGTGTGGGTTGTGGTGAGGGGGCAAGGGAAGTCTGAACCCACCAATTTGTAATAGTGCACAAATTTTTGACGTGGCTGATGAGAGCTTCTTCTTTTCTTGGTTGGTTTCAGGCAATCTTTGTTTTCTTAATCACCATTAATGCTTATGCCAATGAAAAAAGTGAGATGGAGGTGTTGTCAATGGTTGCTCTCTCAGGAAGTATTTGGTTGCAGGCGTCTGTCTGTTGTGACATTAGAGATGAAGTGAGAAAGAAAAGAACTTGAATTATAATGCTTATAACAGCTTATGCATTGTAGATTATATTTGTTCTAACGCATCTTTCCATTTTGCAGTCCTTTCACTTTTCTGCAGTTTCTGGCAATATGGGGAACCTTTGCTGCTTTCTAGTACATCAGAAATTTCTGTATCAATGCTACCAACTGCTGGGATGTGCACTATCATGTACAGCCTTTGTAGACAGCCGTCATACTGGATAACGACGCTGGTAAGTATTGCTATCATGTTGTTTTGCTTGGTTTATCATTCCAAATACGTTTCTCACGACGGCATGATATCAATGTTTCAGCTAATCAGTGGAGTTGGCATGGGTCCTGTAATAGCTCTGAAATATTATCATTCTTCAGAAGGCCGAGCAATCACGCGGGCCTATGTACACCCTGGTAAATCTGGAATCTCAACTGAGATCAGAGAACGATAATTCGACCAGCTACATGTCGACCGACGACCGGCGACGGTCAAGAATAAGAGCTCAGTTTATGAGCCCCTGCTGTCTGATTCTCCTATGGCATCCAGGAGATGAGGAGATCACTAGCATTGTCATCATTTGACATCTTTCAGCCAGCTCAGTCAAGGGTTCCTGCTGCTTATCCCAGAAATATTAAAACCAGTTAACCTTTGCGTGTCATTGTAGTAGCACAGGTTATACCCTCAACAAAGAAAAAATGGAAATAGAAGTTGGTATGAGTGGGTGCAAAGCAAACAAATATAAAAGGGTCACGCTTGTGCATGTGAAGTGAAGTCTGAAGATAAGGAGTTTGAGACGTGCACCTGCAAAAACTTATATTTGCATTGTTGCAGGTGATGATAAAACGATGAAAACCGTATTTTATACCGTACCTCTTTGTTCGTGGCAGCTAGACGAAAGCTGAAATACAATCTTGGCCGCTAAGCTATCTCGAACCAAGAGCGACGATCACGCGATCTTGACCCTGAATGAAAAATTAAAATAAAATAACTTGCGAGCACACTGAACGCGTAAACGCGGCAGCTGATTCCGCGGACCACGTCTAGGACCGGGGCAGCAATCCCCCACCGGCCACCGCACCGCCTGTTCCACGTTCCTCATCCACGCGTTCGTCGTGGCTCGCGGTCTCTCGCGGACGCGCTCAGCGACCAACGGCAGCCACACACACGGCATCGCATCACATCACATGGCCTGCCGCGACTCCCGAGCAGCCTAGAAATTTCCCGGCTCCGTCGGTGCGTCCCACGCCCCAAAGCCCAAACCCCCAACCCGAGACGGACGCGCGTCGCGTGGCTTTGCCGCTGCCGACCTACCGTCCGCCCGCCCGCCCGAACCAGACCCGGCCCGGCCCGGATCCAGCCCGACCCCACCAGCTCAACTCCCTTTTGATTTCCAGCGCCCAGCGCGGCGAGGCCGTGTCCGGTTGGCGCCAGGCCTCCCCCACCGCCTCCGCGGCGGCTATAAAAGGCGCCCAGGTGCACCCTCTCCTCCCCGCGCTCCGGCCCCGTCTCTCGTCCGACCTTTCTCGTTGGTGACGGGCCGCGCCTCCTCGCGTTTGAGCGACTGTTTCCTTCCCCCTTCTTGCCCTCGTCTCGATTCCTTTCGAATCGCCTCTGATTTGATTTCACTCGCACTCGCCCTCGCCGTCACCGTCACCGTTGCCTTGCTGTGCTCGCAGGGTATTCGAATCCGGCCCGTCTCCTCTGCCTCCGTGCGAGCCCGGGAAGCGATCGATCGAGGATCCATTCATCTATCTGGTTTGCGAATCTGTCTCAGGAACTCTTTTCTGTGTGTCCACTTCTGTTTGCAGGCGTGGATCCTGTGTTCCTGGATCCGCGCGCGTTGGTTGCAGGATCGTCGTGCCCTGTTTTTGGAATTGGAGCTCTGATTGCGGAGCCGAAGGCCGACGCAAGGTCAGTTTCCCGTGCTCGTTCCTATCGGTTCCTTGGTTACGTCACCTGCGTTCGTCCGTGATAGATTCCAGATTTCAAATCAAATGGATATGGCCCGTGTCGTCTTCTGGTCCATTATTCCGCCAAATCATTCGTTAGTACGAGGTGGATTAATTCGAGGCCCTCATGGATTTGGTGGAGGTTTGATTCCTGCTCATGGTTGTTTTCATTGATTCGTTGGTTCCGGTTCAGCGGTTATTTTTTCTGAAGATGTGGTCAGCTCTTCTCGGGTGATGAAGCTTAGGATTTCTCTTACCAACCTGAACCTGCCATCTGCGTTTGCATTTATAAATACTAAATCCCTCAAAATTTTAGTTTCTTGGTCTGCATATATACTAGTCAACGGCAATTCTGATCTGAATTCGTTGCTTCTCCAGAAATTATAAATTGGATTACACGGCAAAGCGGGAGCCGGGAGCAACATCTGCGTTTGGATGATTAATTACCCCCTCCATTTAATTCCTTCATCTACACGGTTCAATCTTAGTCGGTTCTGATTTAGATTTGTTGATGGTTGTCCAGAAATTGGGATTATACGGCTTACCGGGAGCGACTTGTCATTCTTCCTCACCTGTGTCTGGATGATCATTCTCTCTCTGTTTATTTCCTTTCCTCCACAGTTCAATTAGTCTGCACACAATTCTGATTTGGATTTGTTGCTCGTACTCCAGAAAATTGGAATTATACAGCTTAGCGAGTGGTCCTCTTTTCCCTCGGCATGGCGGTTCCTTTTCTGTGGCTCAACAGTATTTCTTACTCAAGATTATTATTAGAACACACCAGACAAGTTTCCTCTGCCTTAGTTTGTCAATTCTTAGCTCTTGCAGACATCGTCTTGGAAGGGATATAATTGGAACCGGTGCTGTCTACCTGACCTTCCCAGACAAGACTTTTCTTATAACTTTTACCTCCTCATTTGAAGCATGCTTTAGCTGAGCCTAGTTTCCCCCTAATTTATAGAAAAGTATCTTGCTCGTTGCAGGTTTGAGGAATGCAAAGTCCAATCATTACTTAGATAATCTTTAAGATCTTCTCACTAGGCAATATTTTAAATTCAGATTTATCTGGGAAGGTGCAAGAATGGAGCTTCAAACTTGGCAAATCCTACAATAAAAAAGAGACTCCTCCATTTTAACTTTGCCTCTTATTTTTATATCACGTAGCTACTTGTTCATGCCTTTGATTTAGGCTTTTTTGCTTCTCCCCCCTTGTGATTGCAGATTTATTTTAGCCCAGAGCGTGCTGGTAGCGAGTCGAAATCTATTAAAATCATTTGGTTTGCAATCTATCTCTATATGGGTCGATTTGTTCTCTGTACTCTTATCCTGTAGGAAGTTTGGGCCTATGGGCAAATCTCTGTACAATGAGTCAGGTCAGTGTTGTATCAACGGTTTGTTTGGTTTATTTGTTTGCCTCCCTCCACACATTGGTTGCAGGACTGGATCTGGAATGTGGAGATCCCTGTGGTGTTGTATGTCGAAGGGGATTGAGGCAGGTCAGATTTGAATCGTGCGGTCATGTGGTTGTAGCAGCTGATCGTTTGGTGTGTGTTTGTGCTCCTTTGCTTGCAGCAGGAGGGTAGTAGTTCTGCACAGATGAATCATAGGGTGGAGATTTGGTCTCTGTTCATCATTTTGATTGATTGGATTATGAAGCTTTGGATCTCTTACCAACCTGAACTTCGGATCTGCGTTTGGATAATAAATTCCGCCCCGGTTCAATTTATTTGGTTTGCAAAATACAATTTAGTCCTTGGCAGTTCTGATCTGTATTCGTTTGTGGTTTTCCAGAGATGGGGTTAATTGGTGGAGATTTGGTTTCTGTTCATCATTTTGATTGATTGGATTGGAACCTGGAACTTGCGATCTGCGTTTGGTTAATGAATTCTGTCCAGATTCAATTTATTTGGTTTGCACAGTACAATTAGTCCTTGGCAGTTCTGATCTGTATTTGTTTGTGGTTTTCCAGAAATTGGGCTTAATAAGGTTTAGCAGGAGCAACCTATCTTCTTGTTGATCTGTGTTTGGATGATTCTGAACCCCTCTATTTAATTGCTTCTCCACAATTCAATTTTAGTCCCTGACAATTCTGATTTGGATCTGTTGCTGGTTGTCCAGAAATTGGGATTATATGGCTTAGCGGGAGTGACCTATCTTCTTGCTGACCTGCGTTTGGATGATCATTACTCTCTGCTTAATTTCTTCTCCACAACTCAATTAGTTATCCGACAATTCTGATTTAGATTTGTTGCTGGTTCTCCAGAAATTGGACATATATGGCTTAGCGGGTGAACCTATGTTTCCTCAGCATGGCGGTTCTTTCTGTGGCCCAAACATATCTGACCTTTTGTCCTCCCTTGATTATTGAACTTCCTAGAGATTACATTCTTTGCCTTAGTTGGTAATTCTTAGCTCCTGCAGATGCTGGCCTGGAAGTGAAATAATTGGAACCAGTGTGTCTATCTGACCTTCGCGGCCGAGACAGGCTTACTTACACTTTACCTCTTAACCTTAACATTTGATGCATGCTTTAGCTGAGCCTAGTTTTCCTGTTAACTTATAGAAAGGTATCTTCCTCGTCGCAGGTCGTAGTTGATGAACTCAAGTCCAACCTGGTGCTGAGTTGAATCTGTTTGCAGTTCTTCTAAATCTACTATTTTCTCAAGTCATCATAACTTAGACAACCTTTAAAATTATCTTACCAGGAAATATTTTGAATACAGATCTGCAAAGGTTCAACAATGGAGATTCAAACTAATGGAACATCCTACAATGAAAAGACTATATTTAACCCACCTCTTATTTTTTGTTTCACGTAGCTACTTGTTTATGCCTTTAATTTAGGTTTTTCCTTCTACCCTCCCTTTGGTTGCAGATTAAGCCCAAACCATGCTGGTAGTGAGTCGGGATCTGTTAAAATCGTTTGGTTTGCGATCTCTCTCTATCTCTCTCTGGATCGATTTGTTGTTTGTACTCTTGATCCCCGTGCTGGTCTTCTGCGCGTATCAGTTGCAGGATATATTTAGGGAGTCTGGGCCTATGTGCAGGATATATTTGGATATGTTGGTGGTTCTCCAGAAATTGGAATTATATGGCTTAGCGGGAGCGACGCATCTTGCTGCTCTACGTTTGGATAATTATCACTCCCTCTGTTTTACTCTTTTCGTCTCCACTGTTCTGTTTTGGTTTCCCACAATTCTGATTTAAACTATTTCTTGGTGGCTCCAGAAATTGGAATAATATGGATTAGAAGGCGGTCCTATTTTGCCTCGGCATGGCAGTTCCTTCTGTGGCTAAAACTTTTTCAACCTTTTTTACTCTATAATTGAACTCTCTAGACATTAGGTTTTCATTGCCTTAGTACTTATCAGCTCTTGCAGATACTGACTTGGAAATGATATAACTGCAGTTTGGAACCGGCGTTGTTGTCCTCCATCATCCATACCTGACTCTAGACAGGCTTTACTTGTTCCCACTCATCGTTTCATCCATGCTTTAGCTATTTATAAGCAGCATTTCCCCTAACATTTTTTTTATAGAAACGGTCTCTTGCTCGCTGCAGGTTGTAGTTGACAAACTCCTGTCCAGCCTGATGATGAATCCGTCTACTGATCTTCGAAATCCACAGTGTCGTTTCAATTCATTGCAACTTACATAACCTATAAATTATCTTACTAGACAATATTTTAAATACAGATTCATATGCAGCACGAATATATAGGATGATCCAGAGCTTTCAACTAATGGCACATCCTACAACCGAAAAAGACTCTTACCTTCCTTTTTTTTAATTTCATTTAGTTACTTGGCCATCTCTCTGATATAGGTTTTTGCCCCTGCCCTTCCTATGGTTGCAGATTTTTCTTTAGCCCAGGCCATGTGGGCAATGACTAAACTCTTGATCCCTGTGTTCTATTGGTATTCTGCGTGTGTGGGTTGGCAATATATAATTGTTATTAGGAGTTTGGGCCCAAACCTTTGCTCTGTACATGGAGTCAGGTCAGTGTCTCGTAGACGGTCTGTTTGTTTCATTTGTTATCGCCGCCTCTACAATTTGGCTTGCAGGACTGGATCTTGATCTGGTCGGGAAGTAAAGCTCCATGTGGGTTGTGAACGTATGGTGAAGGGGACTCGAGGCAGGTCAGTTTCCCATGTTTCGTCACATTGGTTTACTGGATTCCTCATCTGTGCTTGGTGACGTCAGATTTGAGTGGCTATACATTAAGTTCTTCGATTTATGTTCGTCTGATGGCTGTTTGGGATCTTCGTTCGGAATCTTCTTCAACCACAAAAACTTGCACCTGGACTTCATGCCTGTTTCAACTGATTTACCAGATTTCACTATGGTCTGACTTTCCTTGAAGAAACTTTAAGTATGCTGATTATATTTGGGCCGTTCATTGATTTGCATTGTTGGAGGTTTTATTGCAAGATTGTAGAGTTGGATAGTCAGTTAGCGCGGGGACTTGGTGAAGCAAATGGACTCCCTTGATGGTTTTGACTTCTGATTAGTGATCCTGAAGCATGATGGTTTTTGTGGTAGTTTTCAGTTTGAACTTGCATTCAGTGGCCTCATATCTTTGGTGCAGCTTGGAGCTGGTAGTGTGCACATCTGATTCTTTCAACTGTCCTGAATCATCTTACTTCGTTTCTGCTGTGTCACCTTACTGGTTACGGTATCTTCTTCAACTTGCATGTGGTTTGGATGGAATATGATCTCATCTTTTGCTCGAATCAAGAAAATGCTAGAAGTCTCAAACAAGGGTCCAGAATGGAAATATCAGTTCGTACTCAGTTTGTGTAGCAGATTATCAAAGTTTGATTTGGCTATTAATTACCGGGTTACCATACTGTTTCAGGAAGTTTGGTTTTGATATTTGGCTGCTTGTATCTTTCAACTTGCAAATTTATCACCTAATAGGAAGTAAAGATCGCATGTACATGAGCTCTAAATGCAGTAAAAATGTTAAGCATATTATATGAATATATGAATTGGTTATACTTGGATTTGTCGGTCTACTATTCTACATACTCTTGTCCATGCATTCTTTAGTTTGCACATAATTTATAACTGAAAGATCCCACCCTCGCATTTGTGTTGGTTTAACAGTAGTGGCCTCCTGTAGTTTGGTAATATTGATGACTTGATATTTGGCTATTAAATATGTTAGGAGTATAAAACAATGGAGAGTTGAAGGTTCTGAACAAATATTTTGCCCTGAACACTCGTTGGTATGGAGTTGATTTTCAGAAGTGATGTTATTCTCATTGGTGCTTCTCCTGTGAGATCTGGAAATCTTCAATGCATCTTCTCGGTTTGCTGGGGAACTTCCTACGTTAAATTGACAAATAGCAAAACAGTCTGGCTAATTTGATGATTCTTAAACACTCTGGCAAATTTGATGATGAATCCCGCTGATTACTTTCAACATACGGCAGTTTGTTTCCTACTTCATTCATCCTGGATTTAAAGACACAAAGCGCTCACACATCTCTACGGTCTTCCAATGGCTCATTTGATCTCTTTACAGCAAGCTGCTAATTTGATCTGGATTATGGAATCTTCCATTACATATATTCTTATTAAATATATAATTTCATAGCGTTTACACATCTGACAGTCCTCTAATGGCTAATTTGACCTTCTTTTCGGCCGAACTGCTAATTTGATATGGATTATGGAATCTTCAATTACGTAAATCTATAATTTCATGGCGTTCACACATCTGACAGTCCTCTAATGGCTAATTGACCTTCTTTTCTGGTGAACTGCTAATTTGATCTGGATTCTGAATCTTGAACCACATATTCTCTTTAATTGGCAACTAGCAAAAGTACTAATTTGATGATTCCTGTCGAGACAAACCCATTCTGTTTCATACTACATAATAAATCCTATATAGGTTTCAAAGACACGTAAGTATCTGTTCACACATCTTATGGGTCCTCTGACCCTGTCTGTATAAACTACGAAAGCTTTCTCAATGCAAAGATTTGAATCTCGCTCATCCCACTAGATAAATTAGTTACTGCCATTCAGGTTTTGGAATTTATGGCATTCTTTGTTTGCTCCGCATGTCAGTTTTATGATGTTGTGAAAACGTTGTGTGAATATTTATTGCCAATCGTGTGTCGTGCCAATGCTGCCTTCGGTTGATTGCGTGGCTTGTATGGTTAGCTGTATTCTGTGTTTAAGTAGGAGTAGTTTAACACTGCCTTTGCCGGTCCCAAGCCCGGATGAGAAAATGTGGAGGGGACTGCAGTTAGCTCCTCTGTATCCTTTGCATTAGAACTGTCATGGTCTCCTAATATTTTACATTGAGTAGCAGTGAATAAAGTGAGTAGAAGTTGCACAGGCTGTCTAGTCGAATCACGAATCGTCACACAATGTGGTGGCAAGTTCTGGAATGCATCCTTTGCTATGAAAAATCTGGTCAAGTGTAATTTGTAGTCGGTCAGACTGTCCTCCAGGAACTTACTGATTCCTAGCTGTACAAGGTCAGTGTTTTAATTACGTAGGTCATGGTAGTCAAGCAAATATGGCCAGCTTGTCCAAATTAAAGAAGCCAGAAGCATACCTAAGGCAGCCATATCTCAGTAGAATGCTTAATAAAGCACTTCTGATTATGATATTTTACTAATTAAATTTGCTTTCACATTAATTTGCACATTACAAGGATGCAACGAGACATCCATTTTCATTCTGTAGAAGCCTTAAATAGGAACACCACTATCTGCAATTCATAATCTGGGTTAAATTAGAGTCTGTAGGTAATGGAAGCCTGACCTGCAGTATGCAAGCAAGTGGGGATGGTTCAGAGTTCCATGATAACTCCAGTTTCAGTAAACTAGCAGGTATGGTTTGCATGACTGATCCTGATACTGAACTTGGATGGGCGTGGTAATCATAGCAGTGATTCAGGGGCAGGGACATACGTACATTATTACTAGATGAGTTAATGATGTGTACTAGGTTAGTAGAGGAATTGTAATAATCTGTCAAAGCAAGTTTAGGGTGTGATGGGAAATACTCCCTCCTTAGTAGTGATCTAAACGCTCTTATATTTCCTTATGGAGAGAGTACATTACTGGTTTTCAGACTTGTGGTTGTCGTTCTCACAATCTGATTTGCGCCCATAAGAAAGTCAGAGATGCAGATATGGTGGTTCATTTTCGGAGTAGGAATACAGGTCCTACAAAACTGAAGCTTCAACCGCTGAAAGCCTCAACAGACCAAGGCTATCCTACGGTCAGGTGAACAACCTCTAGAGACAAAGCTGCGCCCTTCATCACCTCGTGTGTAGAGGTTCATTTTAGTACAGTCAAGCTTTGTGCAGTAGATGTCGCTGCAGTTTGGGTTGTTTACAGATTTCCGACCAGAGTTTGCCTCGTCTCATAATTTCATCGCGCTGGTATCTTAAATCGTGTCAGCACAGATGTGTCTTTTCTGTTAATATTGCTGAATCTTTGCGAGTAGAACGTCCGCAGCTGTTTGTCGAGTGGGTGCTGATGTCCTGAAACTGTGGGTTATGCAGCATAAGTGACCTGTTTTTCCTTTCTAATGAAGCATAGGACTTTCTTCAAGAGGTAAATACATCATGGGTCATAGAACTTGCATGTAACGGTTAGTTTGGTATATAAACTTATAAAATACGTGTTTTTGTCAGCGAACTTGTCCGATAATTCAAATACGATGCTTCCTCCCATATCCAGCCGTATCTCACGCTTCCCTGGCGTGCCAGATTTTTTCTTCAGAAAACAGCCTTGCATTTTTTTATTGACGCACACAGAGTCCCTCAAATAAAATGAAAAAAGGAGGGGCTGGTGGTTTAAATGTAATTTACATACATTCATTCTGAATTATATTTTTTTTCTAGATTTTTGGACTAAAAATATTTGAATTCAAACAAAAAATTAGTTCATTTGTCCAAAAAATTACATGCATTCATACTACACTATATTTTCTGTTATCTATATTTTAAGATTTAAAATTATTTGAATTCAAACAAAAATTTCGTTGATTTGTCCCAAAGAATTTACTCATTCTACACTATATTTTCTTTAATCTTGATATTTATATTTAACATTATTTTAATTGAAAAAAACATCTTTGATTTTCCCAAAAAAGTTACGTACATTCATACAACACTATATTTCCTTTTCTTCTGGATTTTTTATATTTAACACTGGTTGAATTCAAACAAAAATTTCATTGATTTGTCCCAAAGAATTACGTACATTCATTCTGCGCTTTACTTTCTTTCTCTGGATTTTTTATATTTAACATTGTTCGAATTCAAACAAAAATTTAGTTGATTTGTCCCAAAGAATTTACGTACATTCATTATGCGCTAAACTTTCTTTCTATGGATTTTTATATTTAACATTATTCAAATTCAAACAAAAATTTAGTTGATTTGTCCCAAAAATGTACGTATATTCTTTCTGCATTATGTTTCCTACTATTATTTACAATGTTTTAGAGTCATATTTCACTTTATGATGCAATTCTAATGCCTTTTCTTTTATTATGCAAGATTTATATTGAGAGGAAGTCGGCAGCCGGAATTCTGGATCTGAAAAGAGCTACACAGAGATAGCTATTCTCCGGAGCTTTAAATGATCTAAAAATTAACAGAGATTTATTTTAGAATTAATAAAAAAATACTGAAAGAAGAATCACCAGGAGGGACCCTACCAGAAAACCACAAGCTCAGGTGGGGCGCGCCACCTAAGCTTGTGGACCCAACAGCAGGCCTTCGTGGCCCCCTTCTATATGAAGCCTTTTTCCCTAGAAAAAAATTAGAAGAATATTTTCGGGACGAAGAGCTGCTGTCTCGAGGCGGAACCTAAACATGAGCACTTTGCTCTTTGGCAGAGCGATTTCGCCGGGGATACTTCCCTCCGGGAAAGGAAAATCGAAACTATCGGCATCATCAATGTTCCTCTCATCGTGGGAGGACTCATCTTCTCCAGCATCATCTCATCTCAAACCCTAGTTCATCTGTTGTATTCAATCTTTGTCTCCAAATTTTAGATTGGTACATTTGGGTTGCTAATAGTGTTGGTTACATCTTGTAGTTGATGCTACTTGGTTTATTTGGTGAAAAATTATATATTTAGATCCTCAATCATATATTATACTTCTCTGATCTTGAATATGAATATGATTTGTGAGTATTTCTGTTTGTTCTTGAGGACATGAGAGAAGTCTTGTTATAAGTAATCATATGAAGTTGGTATTCGTTCAATATTTTGATGATGCATATGTTGTTATTCCTCTAGGGCGTGTTTGGTTACCCGACTCGCATCCGGCTTGCATCCCCCGTGTAATAAACTGGGTGTTTGGTAGACTACACACGTAACTAGGCCTGGCCCGACTAATGCAAATAGGGCTCCCAAGCCAGGCTGAGCGGATACGCAGGAATCCTCTGTTCCTTGCATGCAGGCACGAGCTGGTGCAAACCTCCTACACCCACCTCTCCAATCCCATCGCGCGTTCAACTTCACGCTGGGATAGCGATTCCCCTTCACCACAACTCCCTCATTTGCGTTTCTGGCTCGCTCTCGCCCTTGTGCACACCACCGCGGGCCTCCGCCGCCATTGCTCCCCATCACATCTCCTCTACTCCATGCGCGAGGCACCTGCCAGATCAGATCCGACACCGATTTTCTTCCCTGTGGCGTCCCCCGACTTCCTCGATTCCTCCTCCGCCGGTTCTCAGATTTCCCATCGCTGCCACCTTCTGATCCTTCGCCTCCTCATCCGACTCGCCCATCATTGAGATCCAGGGAGTGGACCTCACCACACCTCTTCTATTTCTCTGTTATCGGTGTTGGGAGGTGATAGCCGGTCTCCTCTCCAATTTCTTTCTAGCGGGACAAAATTAAAAATATAAACATTTAGACTTTCCCTTCTACTAGAGGATTGATGATGATAGATATTTGATGCCAAAGATGTTGTGTTTTGTATCACTTTACACCTTTCCTGATACTCCTAGTTTGCATCTCATATCATTTAGAAGTTATTTTTAGGAACTTCTAATGCAGTCTATCAAACAACGTCTCTTGTATACAACAATTGTTATGCACATATATCCTACAGTCCACCAAACACACTTCTCACCTCATCCTTGTATCATCTCAATCAGGCCAGGGTCAGCCAGGATCCCCCATACGAAGCAGGCAAAAGTTGTCCAGGCAACCAAACACGCCCCTAGTGGTGTCGTGTGAATGTCGAATACATGACACTTCACCATGTTTGGGCCTAGGGGAAGGTATTAGGGAGTAGTAAGTAGATGATGGGTTGCGAGAGCGACATAAGCTTAAACTCTAGTTTACGCAATATTCCATAAGGGGCTGATTTGGGTCCATATGTTTCATGCTATGGTTAGATTTATCTTAATTCTTCTTTCATAGTTGTGGATGCTTGCGAGAGGTGGTAATCATAAGCGGGTTGTTTGTTCAAGTAAGAACAACACCCTAACACCGGTCCACATATCAAATTATCAAAGTAGTGAATGCGAATCAACTAAACATGATGAACGCAACTAGATGATCCACGTGTCCTCAAGAACGTTTTGCTCACTATATGTAGTACATTCGGCTTGTCCTTTGCTACAAAAAAGATTGACCACCTTGCTAAACCTTTGTTACTATTGTTACTTGCTACGAATTATCTTGCTATCAAACTACATGTTACCAATACTTACAACAACAGAAAATACCTTGTTGAAAACCGCTTATCATTTCCTTCTGCTCCTCGTTGGATTTGACACTCTTACTTATTGAAGGGACTAAGATTGATCCCATATACTTGTTGGTCATTAGCCCGCGGAAGGATTACCAAATTACGAAATGGCATGATATGGATATGTCACTTATGTTTCCATGAGTGGTTAAAGAAACTTGCCATGGTTAGTTTGCCCCAAGAATTAAACATATGAAACAAGTATAAAATACCTTCAAATCTGTTTGCCGGCTACCACATCATTAATTCCCTCTCGTCGGCATGAAATCATCAGCAGCCGGGGCATTTGCCACCTCTTGAGCACCGCGTTGGTTTTCCCTTAAAGAAGAAAGGGTGATGCAGTAAAGCAGCGTAAGTATTTCCCTCAGTTTTTGAGAACCAAGGTATCAATCCAGTAGGAGACCACGCACGAGTCCCTCGCACCTACACAAACAAATAAAATCCTCACAACCAACGCAATAAAGGGGTTGTCAATCCCTTCACGGTCACTTACGAAAGTGAGATCTGATAGATATGATAAGATAATATTTTTGGTATTTTTATGATAAAGATTAAAAGTAAAGAAAGCAAAATAAACAGTGCCAGAAATAGCTTGTTGTCGGAAGATTAAAATGATGGAAAATAGACCGGGGCCATAGGTTTCACTAGTGGCTTCTCTCATGAGCATAAGTATTATGGCGGGTAAACAAATTACTGTTGAGCAATTGACAGAATTGCGCATAATTATGAGAATATCTAGGTATGATCATGTATATAGGCATCACGTCCGAGACAAGTAGACCGACTCCTGCCTGCATCTACTACTATTACTCCACACATCGACCGCTATCCAGCATGCATCTAGAGTATTAAGTTCAAAAGAACAGAGTAACGCTTTAAGTAAGATGACATGATGTAGAGGGATAAACTCATGCAATATGATATAAACCCCATCTTGTTATCCTCGATGGAAACAATACAATACATGCCTTGCTGCCCCTACTGTCACTGGGAAAGAACACCGCAAGATTGAACCCAAAGCTAAGCACTTCTCCCATTGCAAGAAAGATCAATCTAGTAGGCCAAACCAAACTGATAATTCGAAGAGATTTGCAAAGATAACCAATCATACATAAAAGAATTCAGAGATGATTCAAATATTGTTCATAGATAAACTTGATCATAAACCCACAATTCATCGGTCTCAACAAACACACCGCAAAAGAAGATTACATCGAATAGATCTCCACAAGAGAGGGGGAGAACATTGTATTGAGACCCAAAAAGAGAGAAGAAGCCATCTAGCTAATAACTATGGACCCGAAGGTCTGAGGTAAACTACTCACACATCATCAGAGAGGCTATGGTGTTGATGTAGAAGCCCTCCATGATCAATGCCCCCTTTGGCAGGACGCCGAAAAAGGCCCCAAGATGGGATCTCACGGATACAGAAGGTTGCGGTGATGGAATTAGGTTTTCGTGGATGCCTCTGTTGGTTTGGGGGTACATATGTATATATAGGAGGAAGAAGTACGTCGATGGAGCAACGTGGGCTCCACGAGGGTGGAGGGCGCGCCCAGGGGTAGGCACGCCCCCTACCTCGTGCCCTCCTGGTTGATGTCTTGACGTAGGGTCCAAGTCCTCTGGATCACGTTCGTTTCGAAAATCACGTTCCCGAAGGTTTCATTCCGTTTAGACTCCGTTTGATATTCTTTTTCTGTAAAACTCTGAAATAGGCAAAAAAATCAATTCTGGGTTGGGCCACCGGTTAATAGGTTAGTCCCAAAAATAATATAAAAGTGTATAACAAAGCCCATTAATCATCCAAAACAGAATATAATATAGCATGAAGCAATAAAAAATTATAGATACGTTGGAGACGTATCAAGCATCCCCAAGCTTAATTCCTGCTCGTCCTCGAGTAGGTAAATGATAAAAACAGAATTTTTGATGCGGAATGCTACTTAGTATAATTTTTAATGTAACCCTCTTAATTGTGGTATGAATATTCAGATCCGAAAGATTCAAGATAAAAGTTTAATATTGACATAAAAGCAATAATACTTCAAGCATACTAACTAAGCAATTATGTCTTCTCAAAATAACATGGCCAAAGAAAGTTCATCCTTACAAAATCATATAGTTTAGTCATGCTCCATTTTCGTCACACAAGAATGCTCTCATCATGCACAACCCCGATGATAAGCCAAGCAATTGTTTCATACTTTAGTAATCTCAAACTTTTTCAACCTTCACGCAATACATGAGCGTGAGCCATGGATATATCACTATGGGTGGAATAGGATATAATGATGGGGGTTATGTGGAGAAGACAAAAAGGAGAAGGTATCACATCAACGCGGCTAATCAACGGACTATGGAGATGCCTGATACGTCTCCGTCGTATCTACTTTTCCAAACACTTTTGCCCTTGTTTTGGACTCTAACTTGCATGATTTGAATGGAACTAACCCGGACTGACGCTGTTTTCAGCAGAATTGCCATGGTGTTATTTATGTGCAGAAACAAAAGTTCTCGGAATGATTTGAAACTCCACGGAACGTATTTTTGGAAAATAATAAAAATACTGGAAGAAGAATCCACGTCAGGGGGCCCACACCCTGTCCACGGGGGTGGGGGCGCGCCTGCCCCCCTGGGCGCGCCCCCTGCCTCGTGGGCCCCCTGACGCTCCACCGACCTCAACTCCAACTCCATATATTCGTGTTTGGGGAGAAAAAACCAGAGAGAAGGATTCATCACGTTTTACGATACGGAGCCGCCGCCAAGCCCTAAAACCTCTCGGGAGGGCTGATCTGGAGTCCGTTCGGGGCTCCGGAGAGGGGAATCCGTCGCCATCGTCATCATCAACCATCCTCCATCACCAATTTCATGATGCTCACCGCCGTGCGTGAGTAATTCTATCGTAGGCTTGCTGGACGGTGATGGGTTGGATGAGATTTATCATGTAATCGAGTTAGTTTTGTTAGGGTTTGATCCCTAGTATCCACTATGTTCTGAGATTGATGTTGCTATGACTTTGCTATGCTTAATGCTTGTCACTAGGGCCCGAGTGCCATGATTTCAGATCTGAACCTATTATGTTTGCATGAATATATGTGTGTTCTTGATCCTATCTTGCAAGTCTATAGTCACCTACTATGTGTTATGATCCAGCAACCCCGAAGTGACAATAATCGGGACCACTCCCGGTGATGACCATAGTTTGAGGGGTTCATGTATTCACTATGTGTTAATGCTTTGGTCTGGTACTCTATTACAAGGAGGCCTTAATATCCCTTAGTTTCCGCTAGGACCCCGCTGCCACGGGAGGGTAGGACAAAAGTGTTGGGGAACGTAGCAGAAATTCAAAAAATTTCTACGTATCACCAAGATCTATCTATGGAGAAACCAACAACGAGGGGAAGGAGAGTGCATCTACATACCCTTGTAGCTATGCGGAAGCATTCAAGAGAACGGGGTTGATGGAGTCGTACTCGTCGTGATCCAAATCACCGATGATCCTAGCGCCGAACGGACGGCACCTCCGTGTTCAACACACGTACGGAGCATCAACGTATCCTCCTTCTTGATCCAGCAAGGGGGGGGAGAGGTTGATGGAGATCCTGCAGCACGACGGCGTGGTGGTGGAAGTAGCGGGATTCCAACAGGGCTTCGCCAAGCACTGCGGGAGGAGGGAGATGTGTCATGGGAGGGAGAGGGAGGCGCCAGGGCTTAGATGGGGCTGCCCTCCCTCCCCCCCACTATATATAGGGCCAAGGGAGAGGGGGGGGGGGGCGCAGCCTTGTCCCTTCCTCCAAGGAAGGGTGCGGCTAGGGAGGAGTCCCTCCTCCCCAAGGCACCTAGGAGGTGCCTTCCCCCTTTAGGACTCTTCCTTTCCTTATCTCTTGGCGCATGGGCCTCTTGGGGCTGGTACCCTTGGCCCATATAGGCCAAGGCGCACACCCCTACAGCCCATGTGGCCCCCCGGGGCAGGTGGCCCCACCCGGTGGACCCCCGGGACCCTTCCGGTGGTCCCGGTACAATACCGGTGACCCCGAAACTTGTCCCGATGGCCGAAATAGCACTTTCTATATATAATTCTTTACCTCCGGACCATTCCGGAACTCCTCGTGATGTCCGGGATCTCATCCGGGACTCAGAACAACATTCGGGTTACCGCATACTAATATCTCTATAACCCTAGCATCACCGAACCTTAAGTGTGTAGACCCTACGGGTTCGGGAGACATGCAGACATGACCGAGATGACTCTCCGGTCAATAACCAACAGCGTGATCTGGATACCCATGTTGGCTCCCACTTGTTCCACGATGATCTCATCGGATGAACCACGATGTCAAGGACTTAATCAATCCCGTATACAATTCCCTTTGTCTATCAGTACGATACTTGCCCGAGATTCGATCGTCGGTATCCCGATACCTTGTTCAATCTCGTTACCGGCAAGTCTCTTTACTCGTTCCGTAACACATCATCCCGTGATCAACTCCTTGGTCACATTGTGCACATTATGATGATGTCCTACCGAGTGGGCCCAGAGATACCTCTCTGTTTACACGGAGTGACAAATCCCAGTCTCGATTCGTGCGAACCCAACAGACACTTTCGGAGATACCTGTAGTGTACCTTTATAGCCACCCAGTTACGTTGTGACGTTTGGCACACCCAAAGTATTCCTACGGTATCCGGGAGTTTCACAATCTCATGGTCTAAGAAAATGATACTTGACATTAGAAAAGCTTTAGCATACGAACTACATGATCTTGTGCTAGGCTTAGGATTGGGTCTTGTCCATCACATCATTCTCCTAATGATGTGATCCCGTTATCAACGACATCCAATGTCCATGGTCAGGAAACCGTAACCATCTATTGATCAACGAGCTAGTCAACTAGAGGCTTACTAGGGACATGGTGTTGTCTATGTATCCACACATGTATCTGAGTTTCCTATCAATACAATTCTAGCATGGATAATAAACGATTATCATGAACAAGGAAATATAATAATAACCAATTTATTATTGCCTCTAGGGCATATTTCCAACAGTCTCCCACTTGCACTAGAGTCAATAATCTAGTTCACATCGCCATGTGATTAACACTCACAGGTCACATCGCCATGTGACTAACACCCAAGAGTTTACTAGAGTCAGTAGTCTAGTTCACATCACTATGTGATTAACACTCAATGAGTTCTAGGTTTGATCATGTTGCTTGTGAGAGAGGTTTTAGTCAACGGGTCTGCAACATTCAGATCCGTATGTACTTCGCAAATTTCTATGTCATCTTGTAGATGCAACTACTACGCTACATTTGGAGCCATTTCAAATAACTGTTCTACTTGGAGCTATTCCAAATTGTTGCTCCATTATACGTATCCGGTATCTCTACTCAGAGCTATCCGGATAGGTGTTAAGCTTGCATCGACGTAACTCTTTACGTCGAACTCTTTATCACCTCCATAACCGAGAAACATATCCTTATTCCTCTAAGGATAATTTTAACCGCTATCTGGTGATCTACTCCTAGATCACCTTTGTACCCTCTAGCCAGACATGTGGCAAGGCACACATCAGGTGCGGTACACAGCATAGCATACTATGGAGCCTATGTCTAAGCATAGGGGACGACCTTCGTCCTTTCTCTCTGTTCTGCCGTGGTCGAGCTTTAAGTCTTAACTTCATACCTTACAACTCAGGCAAGAACTCCTTCTTTGACTGATCCATCTTGAACACCTTCAAGATCATGTCAAGGTATGTGCTCATCTGAAAGTACCATTAAGCATTTTGATCTATCCTTATAGATCTTGATACTCAATGTTCAAGTAGCTTAATCCAGGCTTTCCATTGAAAAACACTTTCCAAATAATCCTATATGCTTTCCAGAAATTCTACGTCATTTCTGATCAACAATATGTCAACAACATATACTCATCAGAAATTCTATAGTGCTCCCACTCACTTCTTTGGAAATACAAGTTTCTCATAAACTTTGTATACACCCAAAATCTTTGATCATCTCATCAAAGCATACATTCCAACTCTGAGATGCTTACTCCAGTCCTTAGAAGGATTGTTGGAGCTTTGCATACTTATTAGCATCTTTCAGGATTGACAAAACCTTCCGTTTGTATCACATACAACTTTTCCTCAAGAAAATCGTCGAGGAAACAATGTTTTGACATCCTATCTGCAAGATTTCATAAATAATGCAGTAATCGCTAATATAATTCCAACAGACTCTTAGCATCGCTACGAGTGAGAAAGTCTCATCGTAGTCAACTCCTTGAACTTGTCGGAAAACATCTTAACGACAAGTCGAGCTTTCCTAATGGTGATACTTACCATCATTGTCCGTCTTCCTTTTAAAATCCATATGTACCTAACAGCCTTACGATCCAAAGTCTATACTTTGTTTTCATATATGGATCCTTTCTCGGATTATATGGCATCGAGCCATTTTGGAATCCAGGCCCACCATCGCTTCTCCATAGCTCGTAGGTTCATTGTTGTCTAGCAACATGACTTCCAAGACAGGATTACGTACCACTCTGAACTAGTACGCATCCTTGTCATCCCATGAGGTTTGGTAGTGACTTGATCCGAAGTTTCATGATCACTATCATAAGCTTCCACTTCAGTTGGTGTAGGTGCCACAGGAACAACTTCCTGTGCCCTGCTACACACTAGTTGAAGTGAAGGTTCAATAACCTCATCAAGTCTCCACCATCCTCCCACTCAATTCTTTCGAGTGAAACCTTTCCTCGAGAAAGGACCCGATTCTAGAAACAATCCCTTATTGCTTTCGAATCTGAGACAGGAGGTATACCCAACTGTTTTGGGTGTCCTATGAAGATGCATTTATCCGCTTTGGGTTCGAGCTTATCAGCCTGAAACTTTTTCACATAAGCGTCGCAGCCCCAAACTTTTAAGAAATGATAGATTAGGTTTCTCTAAACCATAGTTCATACGGTGTCATCTCATCGGAATTACGTGGTGCCCCCTTTAAAGTGAATGTGGTTGTCTCTAATGCATAACCCATAAACTATTGTGGTAATTCGATAAGAGACATCATGGTATGCATCATATCCAATAGGGTGCAGTTATGATGTTCGGACACACCATCACACTATGGTGTTCCAGGCTGTATCAGTTGTGAAACAATTTCCACAATGTCTTAATTCTGTGCCAAACTCGTAATTCAGATATTCATCTCTATGATCATATCATAGATCTTTTATCCTCTTGTCACGACAATCTTTCAACTTCACCCTGAAATTACTTGAACCTTTCAATAATTCAGACTCATGATTCATCAAGTAAATATACTCAACATCTACTCAAATCATCTGTGAAGCAAGAACATAACAATATCCACTACATGCCTCAGCACTCATTGGATTGCACACATCAAAATGTATTACTTCCAACAAGTTGCTTTCTAGTTCCATTTTACTGAAAACGAGGCTTCTAGTCATCTTGCCCATGTGGTATGATTTGCATGTCTCAAGTGATTCAAAAACAAGGGAGTCCAAACGGTCCATTTGCATGGAGTTTCTTCATGCATATACACCAATAGACATGGTTCGCATGTCTCAAACTTTTCAAAAACGAGTGAGCCCAAAGATCCATCAACATGGAGCTTCTTCATGCGTTTTATACCGATATGACTTACGTGGCAGTGCCACAAGTAGGTGGTACTATCATTACTATCTTATATCTTTTGGCATGAACATGTGTATCACTACGATCGAGATTCAATAAACCATTCATTTTAGGTGCAAGACCATTGAAGGTATTATTCAAATAAACAGAGTAACCATTATTCTCCTTAAATGAATAACCGTATTGCGATAGACATAATCCAATCATGTCTATGCTCAACGCAAACACCAATCTCGATGGTAGAGGGAGCGTACGATATTTGATCAACCTTGGAAATACTTCCAACACATATCGTCATCTCACCTTTTAGCTAGTCTCCGTTTATTCTGTAGCTTTTATTTCGAGTTACTAACACTTAGTAACCGAACCGGTATCTAATACCCTGGTGCTACTAGGAGTACTAGTAAAGTACACATTAACATAATGTATATCCAATATACTTCTATCGACAGCCTTCTCATCTACCAAGTATCTAGGGTAATTCTGCTCCAGTAGCTGTTCCCCTTATTACAAAAGCACTTAGTCTCAGGTTTGGGTTCAACCTTGGGTTTCTTCACTAGAGCAGCAAATGATTTGCCGTTTCATGAAGCATCCCCTTTTTCCCTTGCCCTTCTTGAAACTAGTGGTTTCACTAACCATCAACAATTGATGTTCCTTCTTGATTTCTACTTTTGTGGTGTTAAACATCGCGAATATCTCAAGGATCATCATATATGTCCCTGATATATTATAGTTCATCACGAAGCTCTAGCAGCTTGGTGGTAATGACTTCGGAGAACTATCACTATTTCATCTGGAAGATCAACTCCCACTTGATTCAAGCGATTGTTGTACTCAGACAATCTGAGCACAAGCTCAACAATTGAGCTTTTCTCCCTTAGTCTGCAGGCTAAGAAAATCGTCGGAGGTTTTATACCTCTTGACGTGAGCACGAGCCTGAAATCCCAATTTCAGCCCTCGAAACATCTTATATGTTTCGCGACATTTCAAGACGTCTTCGGTGCCTCAACTCTAAACCGTTTAACTGAACTATCACGTAGTTATCAAATGCGTATGTCAGATGTTCGCAACATCCACAGACGACGTTCGAGGTTCAGCACACTGAGCGGTGCATTAAGGACATAAGCCTTTTATGAAGCAATGAGGACAATCCTCAGTTTACGGACCTAGTCCGCATAATTGCTACTATTAACTTTCAACTAAATTTTCTCTAGGAACATATCTAAGCAGTAGAACTGAGGCGCGAGCTACGACATAATTTGCGAAGACCTTTTGACTATGTTCAGGATAATTAAGTTCATCTTATGAACTCCCACTCAGATAGACATCCCTCCAGTCATCTAAGTGATTACATGATCCGAGTCGACTAGGCCGTGTCCGATCATCACGTGAGACGGACTAGTCAACATCGGTGAACATCTTCATGTTGATCGTATCTACCATACGACTCATGCTCGACCTTTCGGTCTCTTGTGTTCCGAGGCCATGTCTGTACATGCTAGGCTCGTCAAGTCAACCTAAGTGTTTCACGTGTGTTCCGAGGCCATGTCTGTACATGCTAGGCTCGTCAACACCCGTTGAATTGAACGTAAGAATCTATCACACCCGATCATCACGTGGTGCTTCGAAACAACGATCTGTCGCAACGGTGCACAGTTAGGAGGAACACTTTCTTGAAATTATTATGAGGGATCATCTTATTTACTACCGTCGTTCTAAGAAAATAAGATGTATAAACTGATAAACATCACATGCAATCAAATAGTGACATGATATGGCCAATATCATATTGCTCCTTTTGATCTCCATCTTCGGGGCTCCATGATCATCATCGTCACCGGCATGACACCATGATCTCTATCATCATGATCTCCATCATCGTGTCTTCATGAAGTTGTCTCGCCAACTATTACTTCTACTACTACAGCTAACGGTTAGCAATAAAGTAAAGTAATTACATGACGTTTATGTTGACACGCAGGTCATAAATAAATAAAGACAACTCCTATGGCTCCTACCGGTTGTCATACTCATCGACATGCAAGTCGTGATTCCTATTACAAGAACATGATCATATCATACATCACATATATCATTCATCACATCCTTTGGCCATATCACATCACATAGCATACCCTGCAAAAACAAGTTAGACGTCCTCTAATTGTTGTTAGCATGTTTTACGTGGCTGCTATGGGTTTCTAGCAAGAACGTTTCTTACCTACGCAAAGACCACAACGTGATATGCCAATTGCTATTTACCCTTCATAAGGACCCTGTTCATCGAATCCGATCTGACTAAAGTGGGAGAGACAGGCACCCGCTAGCCACCTTATGCAACTAGTGCATGTCAGTCGGTGGAACCAGTCTCACGTAAGAGTACGTGTAAGGTCGGTCCGGGCCGCTTCATCCCATGATGCCGCCGAATCAAGATTGGACTAGTAACGTTAAGCATATTGAACAAAATCAACGCCCACAACTACTTTGTGTTCTACTCGTGCATAGAAACTATGCATAGACCTAGCTCATGATGCCACTGTTGGGGAACGTAGCAGAAATTCAAAATTTTCCTACGTATCACCAAGATCTATCTATGGAGAAACCAGCAACGAGGGGAAGGAGAGTGCATCTACATACCCTTGTAGATCGCTATGCGGAAGCGTTCAAGAGAACGGGGTTGATGGAGTCGTACTCGTCGTGATCCAAATCACCGATGATCCTAGCGCCGAACGGACGGCACCTCCGCGTTCAACACACGTACGGAGCAGCGACGTCTCCTCCTTCTTGATCCAGCAAGGGGGGAGGAGAGGTTGATGGAGATCCTGCAGCACGACGGCGTGGTGGTGGAAGTAGCGGGATTCCAACAGGGCTTCGCCAAGCACTGCGGGAGGAGGGAGATGTGTCATGGGAGGGAGAGGGAGGCGCCAGGGCTTAGATGGGGCTGCCCTCCCTTCCCCCCACTATATATAGGGCCAAGGGAGAGGGGGGGGCGCAGCCTTGGCCCTTCCTCCAAGGAAGGGTGCGGCTAGGGAGGAGTCCCTCCTCCCCAAGGCACCTAGGAGGTGCCTTCCCCCTTTAGGACTCTTCCTTTCCTTATCTCTTGGCGCATGGGCCTCTTGGGGCTGGTACCCTTGGCCCATATAGGCCAAGGCGCACACCCCTACAGCCCATGTGGCCCCCCGGGGCAGGTGGCCCCACCCGGTGGACCCCAGGGACCCTTCCGGTGGTCCCGGTACAATACCGGTGACCCCGAAACTTGTCCCGATGGCCGAAATAGCACTTTCTATATATAATTCTTTACCTCCGGACCATTCCGGAACTCCTCGTGATGTCCGGGATCTCATCCGGGACTCCGAACAACATTCAGGTTACCGCATACTAATATCTCTATAACCCTAGCATCACCGAACCTTAAGTGTGTAGACCCTACGGGTTCGGGAGACATGCAGACATGACCGAGATGACTCTCCGGTCAATAACCAACAGCGTGATCTGGATACCCATGTTGGCTCCCACTTGTTCCACGATGATCTCATCGGATGAACCACGATGTCAAGGACTTAATCAATCCCGTATACAATTCCCTTTGTCTATCAGTACGATACTTGCCCGAGATTCGATCGTCGGTATCCCGATACCTTGTTCAATCTCGTTACCGGCAAGTCTCTTTACTCGTTCCGTAACACATCATCCCGTGATCAACTCCTTGGTCACATTGTGCACATTATGATGATGTCCTACCGAGTGGGCCCAGAGATACCTCTCCGTTTACACGGAGTGACAAATCCCAGTCTCGATTCGTGCGAACCCAACAGACACTTTTGGAGATACCTGTAGTGTATCTTTATAGCCACCCAGTTACGCTGTGACGTTTGGCACACCCAAAGTATTCCTACGGTATCCGGGAGTTGCACAATCTCATGGTCTAAGGAAATGATACTTGACATTAGAAAAGCTTTAGCATACGAACTACATGATCTTGTGCTAGGCTTAGGATTGGGTCTTGTCCATCACATCATTCTCCTAATGATGTGATCCCGTTATCAATGACATCCAATGTCCATGGTCAGGAAACCGTAACCATCTATTGATCAACGAGCTAGTCAACTAGAGGCTTACTAGGGACATGGTGTTGTCTATGTATCCACACATGTATCTGAGTTTCCTATCAATACAATTCTAGCATGGATAATAAACAATTATCATGAACAAGGAAATATAATAATAACCAATTTATTATTGCCTCTAGGGCATATTTCCAACAAAAATATGTCATGCAAGTTCTTTTCCATAAGCACATATGGCTATATTCGGAATACATGCCTACATTACATTGATGAATTGGAGCTAGTTCTGTGTCACCCTATGTTATGATTGTTACATGATGAACCGCATCCGACATAATTCTCTATCACCGATCCAATGCCTACGAGCTTTTCACATATTGTTCTTCGCTTATTTACTTTTCCATTGCTACTGTTACAATCACTACAAAACCCAAAAATATTACTTTTGCTTTCGTTACCGTTACTTCCATACTACTTTGCTATTAAATACTTTGCTGCAGATACTAAGTTATCCAGGTGTGGTTGAATTAACAACTCAACTGCTAATACTTGAGAATATTCTTTGGCCCCCCCTTGTGTCGAATCAATAAATTTGGGTTGAATAGTCTACCCTAGAAAACTGATGCGATCCCCTATACTTATGGGTTATCAAGACTATTTTCTGGTGTCGTTGCCGGGGAACATAGCTCTATTCTTTGAGTCACTTGGGATTTATATCTGTTAGTCACTATGAGGAACTTGAAAGACGATAAAACAAAAATCTATCCCTCAACTACGAGGGGAGGTAAGGAACTGCCATCTAGCTCTGCACTTGATTCACCTTCTGTTTTGAGTAAGCTTGCGACACCTAAACCTGCTTCTGCTATTCATTCTGATATGTCGCATGTTATTGATGATGCCACTTCTGCTATGCATGATACTTATGATGAAACTACTTCTATGCTTGATACTACTGTGCCACTTGGTGAATTTCTTGATGAACAACTTGCTAGGGCTAGAGAGAATGAAATTATTGAAACTGATAATATTGAAGATAGTGATGATGAAGACTCTCCCCCTAATAAATATGAATTGTCTGTTGTGCCTAAGGGTTATGTTCTGGAAGAAGAATCCACTAGAGCTATTCTTGCTTGCAATGATAGAAGTGATCTTAAGAAGTTATTAGCTAAATGGAAGCAACAATCTCTTAATGCTAGAATGAAACCTGACCCTGCTTTTGCTACTTCACCTATCTATGTTACTGATAAGGATTATGAATTCTCTGTTGATCCTGATATAATTACTTTGGTTGAATCTGATCCTTTTTATGGCTATGAATCTGAAACTGTGGTGGCACATCTTACTAAATTAAATGATATAGCCACCCTGTTCACTAATGATGAGAGAACTCGCTACTTTTATATCCTTAAAATATTTCCATTCTCATTAAAGGGTGATGCTAAGATATGGTTTAATCCTCTTGATCCTGGTTGTGTGCGTAGTCCCCAGGATATGATTTATTACTTCTCTGCTAAATACTTCCCTGCTCATAAGAAACAAGCTGCTTTAAGGGATATATATAATTTTGTGCAAATTGAAGAAGAGAGTCTCCCACAAGCTTGGGGGAGGCTTCTCCAATTACTTAATGCTTTGCCTGATCATCCTCTTAAGAAAAATGAAATACTTGATATCTTCTATAATGGACTAATCGATGCTTCCAGATATTACCTGGATAGTTGTGCTGGTTCTATTTTCAGGGAAAGAACACCGCATGAAGCTGAAATTCTATTGAATAATATGTTGACAAACGAAAATAATTGGACACTTCCTGAGCCAACTCCTGAGCCTATTCCTAAACCAACTCCGAAGAAGAGGGGTGTTCTGTTTCTCAGTCCTGAAGATATGCAAGAGGCAAAGAAATCTATGAAAGAAAAGGGTTTTAAAGCTAAAGATGTTAAGAATTTACCACCTATTGAAGAAATACATGGTCTTAATTTACCGCCTGTTGAAGAAATATATGATCTTAATCCATCACCTATTGAAGAAACTCATGGTCTTGATAACCCGACACAGGTAGTAAAGGTAAATTCTCTCTATAGATTTGATGAAGGTGATATTCCTCACTATAAGTCTGCTAGACAGTGCTTAGATGAGTTTGACAATTTTATTGTTAAACAAGAAAATTGTAATGCTTATTTTGGTAGACAATTGAAATACAATTCCGATATGCTTGAACACTTGGGTGATTATATGTCTAGAGTTAAAGGTGAACTTAAACTCATTAGTAAACATGCTTCTATGGTTACCACTCAAGTAGAACAAGTACTTAAAGCTCAGAATGATTTGCTCAATGAAATGAATAATAAGAATAATGACTATGTTGTTAGAGTGGCTACTAGAACTGGTAAAATGACTCAGGAACCTTTGTATCCTGAAGGCCATCCTAAGAGAATTGAGCAAGATTCTCAGAGAAATAATATAGATGCACCTAGTCCTTCTAAAAAGAAGAAAAAGAAAAATGATAGGACTTTGCATGCTTCTAGTGAACCTGTTGCTGACATACCTGAGAATCCCAATGATATTTCTATCTCTGATGCAGAAACACAATCTAGTAATGAACATGAAACTAGTGATAATGTTAATGATAATGTTCATGATGATGCTCAACCTAGTAATGAT
The DNA here is from genome assembly GCF_056163025.1 of Triticum urartu. NCBI lineage: Eukaryota > Viridiplantae > Streptophyta > Magnoliopsida > Poales > Poaceae > Triticum > Triticum urartu. The sequence goes on along the minus strand of NC_141873.1, from coordinate 503,006,333 downwards.
AATGATGTAGAAATTAAACCTGTTGTTGATCTTGATAACCCACAATCAAAGAATCAATGTTATGATAAGAGAGGCTTTGTTGCTAGGAAACATGGTAAAGAAAGGAAACCATGGGTTCAGAAACTCATGCCTTTTCCTCCCAAACCATCCAAGAAAAAGGATGATGAGGATTTTGAGCGCTTTGCTGAAATGATTAGACCTATGTTTTTGCGTATGCGATTAACTGATATGCTCAAAATGAATCCTTATGCTAAGTATATGAAACAAATTGTTACTAATAAAAGAAAGATACCGGAAGCTGAAATTTCCACCATGCTTGCTAATTATACTTTTAAGGGCAGAATACCAAAGAAACTTGGAGATCCAGGAGTGCCCACTATACCATGCTCCATTAAAAGAAACTATGTTAAAACAGCTTTATGTGATCTTGGAGCTGGTGTTAGTGTTACACCTCTCTCTTTATATCGTAGACTTGATTGAATAAGTTGACACCTACTGAAATATCTTTGCAAATGACCGATAAATCAATTGCTATACCTGTCGGTATTTGTGAGGATGTGCCTGTTGTGGTTGCAAACGTTACTATTTTAACGGACTTTGTTATTCTTGATATTCCCGAGGATGATAGTATGTCTATTATACTTGGAAGACCTTTTTTGAATACTGCAGGGGCTGTTATTGATTGCAACAAAGGCAATGTCACTTTTCATGTTAATAGTAATGAGCATATGGTACACTTTCCGAGAAAACAACCTCAAGTCCACAGCATCAATTCTATTGGAAAAATTCCATCGATTATTTTTGGAGGTTTTGAATTTCCTCTTCCTACTGTTAAGAAGAAATATGATATTCTTATTATTGGGGATGTGCATATCCCCGTCGAGGTAACATAGTGTTATTCGAATTTTCTTCGGTTCCATGTTATTCGGAATGAGTTTGTTAACAAGACTTGATCAACCTTGTTAGTGGATTCCTTTTGATGAGCATGAGATGGATGAAATTAGAAGACACAACCTTCTGTACCATCCTTTTATTTTCTATTATTTAGTTAAAATAAAGTAAAAATAATATTTTTCTTTCTGTTTTCTGAATTATCCGTGCAATATAAAAATACCCCGAAAATAAAAGTTCTCCAAATGCCCTGAAATTGAAATATGATTTTTCTGCAATATTTGAGAATATCTGGCACTAAAAACACAGCTGGGGAGCAAGCACATGGCCACGAGGGTCCAGGGCGCGCCCCCTGCCTCATGGGCCCATGGTGGCTCCCCTCCACTTATTCCTGCACACACACACACTTCTTCTTCCTCCCAAAAAAAATCACCATCCAGCTCAAGCACGGGTTCTAGCTCATTTTGCTGCGATTTTCGATCTCCTTGCTCAAAGCACCTTGATAACCCACAAGTATAGGGGATCGCAACAGTTTTCGATAAGTAAGAGTGTCGAACTCAACGAGGAGCTAAAGGTAGAACAAATATTTCCTCAAGTTCTATCGACCACCGATACAACTCTACGTAGGCTTTACGTTCGCTTTACCTAAAACAAGTATGAAACTAGAAGTAGTTTATAGGTGTTTTGGGATAGGTTTGCAAGAAAGTAAAGATCACGTAAATAAAAGCTAGGGGCTGTTGTAAGTAAAGAAGCAATAAAGTAAATATAGCGAGTGTGGAAAAGTGGTGGTAGAAGTTGCGAAATTGTCCCTTAAGCAATTGACTACTTTACTAGACCGATAGCAAGTTTTATGTGGGAGAGGCCACTGCTAGCATGTCATCCCTTACTTGGAATTCTATGCACTTATGATTGGAACTATTAGCAAGCATCCGCAACTACTAATGTTCATTAAGGTAAAACCCAACCATAGCATTAAGATATATTGATCCCCTTCAATCCCGTATGCATCAATTTCTATGCTAGGTTGAAGCTTCTGTCACTCTTGCCCTCCAATACATAGTCCTATCAACATACAACTAACCCTATGGTGTGATCCACGCGTGCGCTTATATGATGGGCACCAAAGAACAACAACATAACCATAAGCAAATTAAATCAATCATAGCAATTCATCAACCACCGATAGGACAACAAAAATCTACTCAAACATCATAGGATGGCAACACATCATTGGATAATAATATGAAGCATAAAGCACCATGTTCAAGTAGATGGTACAACGGGTTGCGGGAGAGTGGACTGCTGTAGATAGAGGGGGGAAGGTGATGGAGATGTTGGTGAAGATGGTGGAGGTGTTGGTGTAGATCGCGGTGATGATGATGATGGCCACGACAGCGTTCCGGCGCCACCGGAAGAGAAGGGGAGAGGGGGCCCCTTCGTCTTCTTCTTCCATGACCTCCTCCCTAGATGGGAGAAGGGTTTTCCCTCTGGTCCTTGGCCTCCATGGCATGGGAGGGGCGAGAGCCCCTCCGAGATTGGATCTGTCTCTCTGTTTCTCTCTGTTTCTACGTTCTGTTCTGGTGCCCTTTCACCGTTTTGGGTATATATGGAGATCCTTAACTCCGATTGGATTGAAACCTTCACAGTGATTTTTTACCAAAAATTAGCTTTCTTGTGGCCGAAGAAGGGCATCAACCGCCTTATGGGTGGCCCACGAGGGTCAGGGGCGCGCCCAGGGGGCAGGGGCGCCCCCCTGCCTCGTGGCCACCTCGGACACCGTTTCGCGTTGATCTTTCTCCTAGACTTTCCAAATATTCCAAAAATAAGCTCCGTCTGTTTTTATCCCGTTTGGATTCCGTTTGATATGGATATTCTGCGAAACATAAAACATGCAACAAACAGAAACTGGCATTGGGCACTGGATCAATATGTTAGTCCCAAAAATAGTATAAAAAGTTGCAAAAAAGTATATGAAAGTTGAATAATATTGGCATGGAACAATAAAAAATTATAGATACGAAGGAGACATATCAGCATCCCCAAGCTTAATTCCTGCTCGTCCTCGAGTAGGTAAATGGTAAAAAAGATAATTTTTGATGTGGAGTGCTACCTAGCATAACCTTGATCATATGTCTAATCATGGCATGAATATTAAGACACGAGTGATTCAAAGTAATAGTCTATCATTTGACATAAAAACAATAATATTTCAAGCATACCAACCAAGCAACTATGTCTTATCAAAATAACATAGCCAAAGAAAGCTCATCCCTACAAAATCATATAGTCTGGCTATGCTCCATCTTCATGTTGGGGAACGTAGTAATTTCAAAAAATTCCCTACACACATGCAAGATTATGGTGATGCATAGCAATGAGAGGGGAGAGTGTTGTCTACGTACCCTCGTAGACAAAAAGCGGAAGAGTTAGCACAACGCGGTTGATGTAGTCGTACGTCTTCACGATCCGACCGATCAAGTACCGAACACACGGCACCTCCGAGTTCAGCACACGTTCAGCCCGATGACGCCCCTCGAACTCCGATCCAGCCGAGTGTTGAGGGAGAGTTTCATCAGCACAACGGCGTGGTGACGATGATGATGTTCTACCGACTCAGCGCTTCGCCTAAGCATCGCTACACTATCATCGAGGTGGACTATGGTGGAGGGGGCACCGCACACGGCTAAAAAATCAAACGATCAATTGTTGTCTCTCTAGGGTGCCCCCTGCCCCCGTATATAAAGGAGCAAGGGGGGAGGTGATGCCGGCCAGGAGGAGGCGCGCCAGGAGGAGTCCTACTCCCATCGGGAGTAGGACTCCCTCCCTTTTCCTTGTTGGACTAGGAGTGGAGGGGGAAAGAGGAGGGAGAGAGGAAGGAAAGGGGGGGCGCCGCCCCCTCTCCTTGTCCTATTCGAATTAGGGGGAGGGGTGCGCGGCCCTGCCCTGGCCGCCTCTCCTCTTATCCACAAAGGCCCACTATGGCCCATTAAGCCCCTGGGGGGTTCCGGTAACTCCTCAGTACTCCGGTAAAATCCCGATTTCACCCGGAACACTTCCGATATCTAAATATAGGCTTCCAATATATCAATCTTCATGTCTCGACCATTTTGAGACTCCTCGTCATGTCCGTGATCACATCCGGGACTTCGAACAATCTTCGGTACATCAAAAATCATAAACTCATAATATAACCATCATCGAAATTTTAAGCGTGCGGACCCTATGGGTTCAAGAACTATGTAGACATGACCGAGACACGTCTCCGGTCAATAACCAATAGCGGAACCTGGATGCTCATATTGGCTCCCACATATTCTACGAAGATCTTTACCGGTCAGACCGCATAACAACATACGTTGTTCCCTTTGTCCGAGATTCGATTGTCGGTATCTCAATACTTAGTTCAATCTTGTTACCGGCAAGTCCCTTTACTCGTTCTGTAATACATCATCCCGCAACTAACTCATTAGTTGCAATGTTTGCAAGGCTTAAATGATGTGCATTACCGAGAGGGCCCAGAGATACCTCTCCGACAATCGGAGTGACAAATCCTAATCTCGAAATACGCCAACCCAACAAGTACCTTCGGAGACACCTGTAAAGCACCTTTATAATCACCCAGTTATGTTGTGACGTTTGGTAACACACAAAGTGTTCCTCCGGTAAACGGGAGTTGCATAATCTCATAGTCATAGGAACATGTATAAGTCATGAAGAAAGCAATAGCAACATACTAAACGATCGAGTGCTAAGCTAACAGAATGGGTCAAGTCAATCACATCATTCTCCTAATGATGTGATACCGTTAATCAAATGACAACCCATGTCTATGGCTAGCAAACATAACCATCTTTGATCAACGAGCTAGTCAAATAGAGGCATACTAGTGACACTCTGTTTGTCTATGTATTCACACAAGTATTATGTTTCCAGTTAATACAATTATAGCATGAATAATAAACATTTATCATGATATAAGGAAATAAATAATAACTTTATTATTGCCTGTAGGGCATATTTCCTTCACTTCACCACACAAAGCATTCACATCATGCACAACCCCAATGACAAGCCAAGCAATTGGTTCATACTTTTTAACGCGCTTCAGCTTTTTCAACCCTCACGCAATACATGAGCGTAAGCCATGGATATAGCACTATAGGTGGAATAGCATATGATGATGGGGTTTATGTGGAGAAGACAAAGAAGGAGAGAGTCTCACATCGACGCGGCTAATCAACGGGCTATGGAGATGTCCATCAATTGATGTCAATGTGAGGAGTAGGGATTGCCATGCAACGGATGCACTAGAGCTATAAGTGTATGAAAGCTCAAACTGGAAACTAAGTGGGTGTGCATCCAACTTGCTTGCTCATGAAGACCTCGGGCATTTGAGGAAGCCCATCATCGAAATATACAAGCCAAGTTCTATAATGAAAATTCCCACTAGTATATGAAAGTGATAACTCAAGAGACTCTATATGAAGAACATGGTGCTACTTTGAAGCACAAGTGTGGTAAAAGGATAGTAACATTGCCACTTCTGTCTTTTTCTCTCATTTTTTTTCTATTTTTTGATGGGCTTCTTTGGCCTCTTTTTTTATTTGGACTTCTTTGGCCTCTTTTATTTTGATAACCTCACATGGGACAATGTTTTAATAATGATGATCATCACACTTTTATTTACTTACAACTCGATACTAGAACAAAGATATGACTCTATATGAATGCCTCCGGCGGTGTACCAGGATGTGCAACGATCTAGCGTAGCAATGACATCAAAAAATAGACAAGCCATGAAAACATCATGCTAGCTATCTTACGATCATGCAAAGCAATATGACAATAAATGCTCAAGTCATGTATATGATGATGATGGAAGTTGCATGGCAATATATCTCGGAATGGCTATGGAAATGCCATGATAGGTAGGTATGGTGGCTGTTTTGAGGAAGATATAACGAGGCTTATGTGTGATAGAACGTATCGTATCACGGGGTTTGGATGCACCGGCGAAGTTTGCACCAACTCTCGAGGTGAGAAAGGGCAATGTACGGTACCGAAGAGGCTAGCAATGATGGAAGGGTGAGAGTGCGTATAATCCATGGACTCACATTAGTTATAAAGAACTCATATACTTATTGAAAAAGTTTATTAGCCCTCGAAGCAAAGTACTACTACGCATGCCCCTAGGGGGATAGATTGGTAGAAAAAGACCATCACTCGTCCCGACCGCCACTCATAAGGAAAGCAATGAAAAACACCTCATGCTCCGACTTCGTTACATAACGGTTCACCATACGTGCATGCTACGGGACTTGCAAATCTCAACACAAGTATTTCTTAATTTCACAATTAATCAACTAGCACGACTCTAATATCACCACCTTTATATCACAAAACTATTGTAAGGAATCAAACATATCATATTCAGCGATCTACAAGTTTATGTAGGATTTTATGACTAACCATGTGAATGGCCAGTTCCTGTCATCTTTCTAAATAGATATAAGTGAAGCAAGAGAGTTTAATTCTTTCTATAAAAGATATGCCCACGCTCTAACAAATATAAGTGAAGCAAAAGAGCATTCTACAAATGACGGTTGTCTATGTAAAGAGAAACAGACAATCCAAGCTTCAAATGATATAAGTGAAGCACATGAAGCATTCTATAAAGCCATACTCAAAAGATATAAGTGAAGTGCAATGAGCATTCTATAAATTAACCAAGGGCTATCTCATACCAGCATGGTGCATAAAAGAAAAATGAAAACTAAATGCAAAAGACGCTCCAAGATTTGCACATATCACATGAACGAAACGAATCTGAAAACATACCGATACTTGTTGAAGAAAGAAGGGATGTCTTCCGGGGCATCCCCAAGCTTAGACGCTTGAGTCTCCTTGAATATTTACTTGGGGTGCTTCGGGCATCCCCAAGCTTGAGCTCTTGCCTCTCTTCCTTCTTCTCACATCGAAACCTTCTCGATCATCGAACACTTCATCCACATAAAACTTCAACAGAAAACTCGGTAAAATCCGTTAGTATAACTAGATGATTCTCCGCGTGTTGCTGCGGAACATTATGTAAGATCAATTGAGTATCAACCTGAATAGACGTAGTTCAAATGAGGTTCCATGAAAGAATAATATCACATAGGTCTCTCACGAAGTACCAGGCAACTGGTAGCATGCTTAAAACCATTAATGTTGTCCTATCCGTAGGAGAAACAAAGTAAACTAAGCCAATCAACTCATACATGCTGATACTATAAAAATGGTAAATTAGGTCGCTTGAACTTAAAAGCTAAACAAAGGATGAAACAAAATTTACCCAGCCGAATGATCAAATAGGGAGGGCAGGGCGTGACTGTTGTATGCATGTATAGGGTGCCAGCAGCCCCGTTTGAGCCACCCGCAGGAAATTTTCTCGTCAGATACTTGTATATTAATGGGAGCAGCAACAATACTATGCAGCAAGGACCACCGAATCGTCCTAGATCCTTGCCATCAGCAAATCATCCGACACTTGCAGCGGGTGGGCTCTGACCAAATCTGAAAATAAGTTTGTCATCCAAGACATATATGGTATCACAGTTGTCGAATGTAAGTATGTAACATGTAACAGAAGAAGCAATCAGAATCATTTTGACATGCTCTCTAAATAAGTATGCAGCCTAACAGAATTTGTATATAATAACTCAGTGCAAAAAATTAATTCAGATATGGGTGCTTGTGCTCTCTAAATAAGTATTGAGACTAACAGAACGTGCATATGATAACTTTGTCAAACATAAAATTAGATATGGGACCTTGTGTACTAATGCGAGTAGCTGTGAGGGAGAGAAAAGGCAGGAGTGGCGTAGGATTTTAGCATAGGCCATATAAAAATGTCATAGGATGCCAACATGCATGCATATATATATTAGCTTTTGAGAAAAACCTATGACATTCAGATATGACTTCTTCATATTCAACGTGGCAGTGATATTTGATTTTAGCATAATCCACATAAAAATATCATAGGTTGCCAACAGGCATGCATATATATTAGCTTTTGAGGAAATCCCCCAATAAGTATGTACAAAAATAAACACAACCTAGGAAATGGAGAATTGATGAAAGTAAACTGAACTTGATGTCGTTGTTTACATAAGCCTGAACTTCATGTAGCTGTTTACACAAGCCCATGCGGATCCTGCATATAAGTAATTTGGAAGCCTATGTGTAGAGAAATAAACACGAATAATGTATCCATGTTGCACAAAGTGGCGATTTTCTTCTTCTAAGCAGAAGCACTTCTATCTATTTAAGCATAAGAACGTTAGGTTTATTTTTAATTCAACAAACAGAGGTTGATTAGGACAAATTGACTGTCATGCATGGACCTGAGGAGCAAACAAAAATAAACATAAATTCAAGCGCCAAGAGGTGCATGTCAAATCAAATTTTAGGTGCTTAGCTAATTCATATTTCTGAACATTTTGCTCTCTGAATATCAGTGAATAATTCTTACCGTAAATTGCATATACCAATAATTTTGTATCGCAGGTTGAGAGTGAATGACATAATTGTGACCCTGCATCACAACATAGTGAGATGTCAGTTAAGACTAAGAGTCATGTTCTCAAGCATTGTTTACGAAAACTGAAAACATAGATGTACTTATTCTGGGTATGAGGGAGTCATGTTCTTCAGCGAGATTAGATTTTTTTTTACTTCTGAACACTTTCCATTCATCAGGATCTATCTTCCCATTGTTGTTCAAGTGTGCCTCCTTGAATGTCTGTTGGAATTTAAGTTAGCATAAACATATGGATAGTTTTAGTGCTTCTTGCGCATCAACATTCATCTAGATGTGGTGTACCTGCTGGTCCACAATCTGTTCAAAATCATCATAAAAAATATGTAGGCCTGATTCATTCATGATTAACATACCCAAACTGTCAAATTGTAAAGGTAGTGTGCGTGCTTTACTTGGCGGATATAATGGGTTTCATGTTACTTCTTCAATGAGCCAAAGAGTACTGACAGAGCTGGAGGATAAGCATCTAAATGGACAAATCGCAATGTATGGTGGTATGCCCAAAACATCTTGAAGTGGTCTGATCAGTTGTCAGGATTATGTGCAGAATAATTCAGTAAATAAAAGATACATACATCTTCATATTCAACGCTGTTGTTGATGCCTCACGGATCCAATAGTCTGAACGCAACTACGAGAAGGTCATATTAAAATATCAAATAGGGAAAAGAATATATAGATACAAGTCATCCCAAATCGTATATGGCAGCCTACTGTTACTTGAATATCTACACATGGTCAAACACACGCAGTCACACACTGAAAAAGGTGGGAACCAAAGAAAGAAGGTGAGGGAGAAAGAGCCTGAACTGAAGTTGTCCCTCCTGATCTCCGACGGTGCTCCTCGGCATGGTCCGCGGCGACGGACAGCACCCTTCCCCCACGGCGTTCCCAAGAGGCGGACGACATCTAGCATTAGCGGGACCCCTTCCTCTTCGCTCAACGGCTGCAGCTCTGCAACCGGCACTGCATGCTTGCCGACGAGGCACGCCGCGTTCAACGGCAGGAGGATCACGCCGGCAACAACATCAAGTCTGTCTCCTCGTCTGCTTGTGCCGCTCGTCTCGTTGATGGGTGGTGATCGATTTGGTGTGGACTGCTGGGTGCGGGAGGCGGCGGCTAGCATCGGTGCCAGATTTGATAGGCGAACCAAAAAGGTGAAGCAGCGGAGGCCTAATTTGTTGGGAAAAGGAGTGGAAGTGGAAGGGGAACAGGCTGCCATAATCTGGCCGATGCGTTCCTGCTGTGTTCTTGGAGATGAGAAGCCAAGGAGGTGAAGTAACGTGGAGCCAACGCAAGGGTTGGAGTGACGTGGAGCCAACGCAAGGGGTGGAGAGACGACTGTTCTATTCGCTAGCCAAGCGGTAACGGAGGCAGATGAGGACGGAAAGATGCATCGGTGCGCAGCCGCTTTTAGGCCCCTCCTAATGCTTCACCTTGTACAGGTGCTAAGCCTTTCACGTAGGTAAAAAAAAATCTGATGTGGCATATTATTTAAGAGGAGAGAGATGAGTGTTGTGACCCAAGAAGAAACAATGCTAAGCGCGTGAACCTAGGCAAAACATTTAAAAAAAAACCCACCAATACGTGAAGAGCTTTAGTTGCTAAATCATTAAATAAAGTAAGCTTAGCAACCAAAAACTAAACACCTATGCATTGGGGAGTATAGTTGCTAAGCTATTTAATGTGCTTAGCACCTCATCTAAGCACCCATGCATTGGGAGTAGCCTTATGGGTCCTACCGGCAGTAACTGAAGCAAACGTGGGTGCTTTCTATTGTGACGGGTCCCGCTTGTAAGCCTCTAATGAAATGTTGATGTGGCAGTATTGCTGATGTGGATAGGCTGCATGTCAAGAAAAATAACATAGTGGGGATGAACTATTTAGGTATTATAAATAAAGCAAATCACCACTCTAAGTACTGTTGCAAACCAATTCATATTTTACTTTTGCATTGTGTCTACTGTAATATAACTTTTTCATGGCTTAATCCACTGATATAAATTGATAGTTTCATCAAAACAAGCAAACTATGCATCAAAAACAGAATCTGTCAAAAATAGAACAGTCTGTAACAATCTGAACATTCACCATACTTATGATAATTGAAAAATTCTGTCAAAATTAGGAAACATAAACAATTTGTACATCAAGACAGTGCAAAAAGAATCAGAACCATTTGACGTTCCAGTAAAAAAATGTAAAATCGTGCACTACAGCAAAAGTTTCTGTCCTGCACCGCACAAACCAATAAGCATTGTAAACATCCTAAAGGCAAACCTTGGCACATTATTTTTATAATACAATGGAATTGTACAAGGGGATAATTATTTTTGTTGAAAAGTTTCTGTAATCAAGATTCACAAAGTTTCCGTGAGCATGAACAAAGTTCAAGGAGCTCTCCCACTTCAACAATGCTGGTCTTTCTCACTTTGACTTTCCTTTTTGAAAAAGTTTTGGGCTCTCCTCTTTATTTTTGTTGTTTTTAAACTAGATGAAAGCACTCAACAGAAATAAATGACTCTCTAAAACTTTCGGGTTGTCTCCCTGGCAGTGCTTTCTTTAAAGTCATTAAGCTAGGCATATAGTGCTCAAGTAATGGATCCACCTGGATCCCAAGGTATATCAAAGCCAATTTTAATTAACAATGATTTGTAATTTAGTAATGAGCACAAGGCAACATATATCATGCAACAACAAAGTCTAACTCTCTTCCTATGCATCGGCATGTCATAAAATAACAATTCATGCACACATAGTAAAGGCCAATGCATAGTATAAACAGTTTCTTGCAATTTTCTCATGTGGGAAACATAGAGAGGTGGAGATATAGTTCCTCTCTCATAATAATTGCAAGTAGGAGCAGCAAGCACATGCATATTATATTCATCAAAATCATCATGTGCAACGGTAAAAGGCAACCCATTAATATAATCCTTAATAAAAGCAAACTTCTCCGATATAGTGTAGTTTGGAGAATTCAAAAGGATAATAGGACTATCATGTGTGGGTGCAATAGCAACAATTTCATGTTTAACATAAGGAACTATAGCAAGTTCATCTCCATAAGCATAATTCATATTGGCATTTTGGCCACAAGCATAGTAAGCATCATCAAAAAGGGATATTTCAAGAAAATCAACGGGATCATAACAATCATCATAGCAATCATCCTTCGGTAAGCACGAAGGGGAATTAAATAATGTATGAGTTGAAGAGTTACTCTCATTAGAAGGTGGGCACGGGTAGCTGATCCGCTCTTCCTCCTTTTGTTCTTCGCTCTCCTCCTCATCTTTTTCATCCAATGAGCTCACAGTCTCAGTAATTTCTTCTTCCATAGACTCCTGCAAAATATTAGTCTCTTCTTGGACAGGGGAGACTTTCTCAATAAGTGCATTAATATCGTAATTGTATTCATAATTCTCATAACAATATTTAAGGATAGCTAAATTTTCAGGTCTATAAACCGAATCATCAAAATCTTCAAACTCTTTAAACATAGATTCAATTTCATAAGCACCCATAAAAGCAACACATTTTTTTATTTGTTCCACATCATAGTAAATCATAGATACCATTAGCATAAGAAGCTAAGGTTTTATTATCATTAAATTTGCATGAAAATGGAAGGTGTGGAGCCTTCATCCTAGAGCAACAAGTATAATCATATCTCAAGCATAGTTGTCTAGCATACCACTGCAACATATAAATTTGATCCCATAATAGTTTCCCTTTTTGTGTCAAGCGATAATCCCTAAAGTATTCACGTTGATCCAACATTACTCCCATTACCAAATTGAATGGGGTTTTCTCAGGATTATCAAAGTAGTACGAAATATCTATCACATAACGAGCATCGAGGGTTTTAGGAGGTTACTCATCTCCATGAGTAGCAAGTACACCTAATTTTTTTGGTATTTCGTGTTCCATATCCATAACTAAAGATAAAGAACAACTAAAAACAACAAATAAAAATTACTTAGTGATAAAGCAAATAAGCACACACGAGAATATTCACCCCACGCTATTGCTACCCAGCAACGGCGCCAGAAAAAGGTCTTGATAACCCACAAGTATAGGGGATCGCAACAGTTTTTGATAAGTAAGAGTGTCGAGCCCAACGAGGAGCTAAAGGTAGAACAAATATTCCCTCAAGTTCTATCGACCACCGATACAACTCTACGCACACTTGACGTTTGCTTTACCTAGAACCAGTATGAAACTAGAAGTAGTTTGTAGGTGTTTTGGGATAGGTTTGCAAGAAAGTAAAGAGCACGTAAATAAAAGCTAGGGGCTGTTGTAAGTAAAGAAGTAATAAAGTAAATATAGCGAGTGTGGAAAAGTGGTGGTAGGAGTTGCGAAATTGTCCCTTAAGCAATTGACTACTTTACTAGACCGATAGCAAGTTTTATATGGGAGAGGCCACTGCTAGCATGTCATCCCTTACTTGGGATTCTATGCACTTATGATTGGAACTATTAGCAAGCATCCGCAACTACTAACGTTCATTAAGGTAAAACCCAACCATAGCATTAAGATATATTGATCCCCCTTCAATCCCGTATGCATCAATTTCTATGCTAGATTGAAGCTTCTGTCACTCTTGCCCTCCAATACATAGTCCTATCAACATACAACTAACCCTATGGTGTGATCCACGCGCGCGCTCATATGATGGGCACCAAAGGACAGCAACATAACCACAAGCAAATTAAATCAATCATAGCAATTCATCAACCATCGATAGGACAACTATAATCTACTCAGACATCATAGGATGGCAACACATCATTGGATAATAATATGAAGCATAAAGCACCATGTTCAAGTAGAGGGTACAACGGGTTGCGGGAGAGTGGACCGCTATAGATAGAGGGGGGAAGGTGATGGAGATGTTGGTGAAGATGGCGGAGGTGTTGGTGTAGATCACGGTGATGATGATGATGGCCACGGCAGTGTTCCGGCGCCAACGGAAGAGAAGGGGAGAGGGGGACCCTTCGTCTTCTTCTTCCTTGACCTCCCCCCTAGATGGAAGAAGGGTTTCCCCTCTGGTCCTTGGCCTCCATGGCATGGGAGGGGCGAGAGCCCCTCCGAGATTGGATTTGTCTCTCTGTTTCTCTCTGTTTCTGCGTTCTGTTCTGGTGCCCTTTCACCGTTTTGGGTATATATGAAGATCGGTAACTCCGATTGGATTGAAACCTTCACCGTGATTTTTTTACCAAAAAATAGCTTTCTTGAAGCCGAAGAAGGGCATCAACCGCCTTACGGGTGGCCCACGAGGGTCAGGGGCGCGCCCGGGGGGGGGGGGGGGGGCAGGGGCGCCCCCCTGCCTCGTGGCCACCTCAGATACCGTTTCGCGTTGATCTTTCTCCCAGATTTTCCAAATATTCCAAAAATAAGCTCCGTCCGTTTTTATCCCGTTTGGATTCCGTTTGATATGGATATTCTGCGAAACATAAAACATGCAACAAACAGGAACTGGCACTAGGCACTGGATCAATATGTTAGTCCCAAAAATAGTATAAAAAGTTGCCAAATAATATATGAAAGTTGAATAATATTGGCATGGAACAATAAAAAATTATAGATACGACGGAGACGTACCACACCTCTCACAAAACTGCTTTAGGGGATCGTTCCTTGGTATGTGACTCCTCCATTGGCCCAATTAGTTTTTGTTCTAGTACTTTATTCATTGCAAATTTATGTTGCCTAGGTGACCATGTTCTTGAGCTTGCATGTCAAATTTATATGGTTCCAAGTAGTTCTAATGCTTGATATAGGCTCTAGGCACTTGTAGGAGTAGTTGCTATCAATTTTGTTGAGCTTGGTTCACTTTTATTTGAAGTTACTAAAATTTCAGAAATTTTCAGAAAATGATGAATAGATCTTTGAGGGGCTCATCGAGCCGAAGCTCGAAGGAAAAGCAAAGTGAAGAAGCTGAGAGGCCCAAATATAATTTGCCTCGCACCGCGGAGGTTCGGCCGTGTGAATGGCCTTCCAATGATTTCTTGAGAGCAGGCGGGATTTATGATGATTTTTATGAATTGGCTGAGAATGCAGGCCTCACCGACTTCCTCCGCGACCAACGCGAATAGTATCTCTTACTCACCAATACTTTCGTGCAAAAATTCTACTATTATCCTAAGGAATCACCTCCTTCAATAGAGTTTCATTTATATGATGTGGTTAAGAAGATGCCACTAAATGAATTTTGCAAGGTTTGCAAAATATCCTTTGAGGGTAGTTTAGAGGAACCACATCGTAAAGATGTGGACGGGTTTATTGATACTATTACTGTAGGGGAAACTAGTAAGGTTTCCGATGCAAGAATCACTAGCATACATTTTCCTGTTTTATGCTACTTTGCCATTTTTGCTAGTCGTTGCTTAATTGGTCATAGAAACTGTGGAAACCTTAGTTTTCCTGATATTATCATTGTGTTCCATGGTTTATTCTGCGATAACACTGTTAGTATGGGCGGTATTATTGCTAAACGGTTAAGTTTGAACCGTACAAAGGGCCCCATTTTTGGAGGTATTTACGCTTCACGCCTTGCTGCACATTATAACATACCTATTAGGCACTATGAAAAAGAAGAAAAATTGCTGACCACTGCTTATTTAGATTATAAGAGTATGGTAGCGCATGACTTTATTGTTAAGAATAGGGAAGAGGCGCTTAAATACAAATTATTCTTTGATAAACATCACCCTGAGACTATTACCTTGCCTGCTCTTTCCTTGTTTGATTTATCTGCAGGACCGCATCTCATTCCGCTGGGGGCCATTCACGCCTACCGGAACCTACATCAGCCACGGAGCCGGAACCACAATTTGAACCTCCACAACAGTCTAATTACCAGCGGGATTCGGAGATGATTGCCAACCGGTGGCAATCGGAGTCTTCTTCATCTCAGTACGACCCCGACTACAACTATGGATATCCGCCAGGCCATCCGTGGCAATAAACCAACTTAGGCCAAAAGCCTAAGCTTGGGGAGTACGTATTTCCCACCGACATTACATTTATGTTCACACACACTCATTGCTAGATGTCGGTGCTCATACTTTTTCATTGTAATATCCATACTAGTTTATTTTCTTTTTTCCTGCTTTCTTCTTGTGTGTTTGATAAACCTTAAGAAAATCCAAAAAAATTAGTAATAGATTTTAGTTAGTTTACCTTCCTTTCTCGTAGTAGTAATAATTAAAAAAAACCCAAAAATATTTCCCGTTCTTATTTTTGCTTGTTGGGAGCTTTCCCGTGTAAATAGTTTTTTTCTTTTCTTTTCTTTGGGGGTCGATAGGAGAAGACCATAATGAAATTGTTGAAGTGGCTCTTATATGCATAATTGTTGATTTAACCAAGAGCCCATATTACCTTGTTTTCTCCTGTTTATTGAATGCTCGCAGATTCCAGCTTAGTCCAATGCACGTGCACTCTTATTATTCACATCGTTCGGTCGTGCAAGTGAAAGGCAATTATGACGATATATGATGGACTGATTGAGATAAGAGAAGCTGGTATGAACTCGACCTCTCTTGTTTTGTAAATATGATTAGTTCATCGTTTCTGATTCAGCCTATTATAAATAAACATGTTTGCAATGACAATTAGATATTATAGTTGCTCGTGCCATGCTTGATTAGCTATGAGTTATAATGGTTTACCTTGTGTGCCAACATGCTATTAAAATAGTTGTGATGTGGTATAGTGGGGTGGTATCCTCTTTTGAATGATTTAAGTGACTCGATTTGGCACATGTTCATACATGTAACTGAAACCAATCAACATAGCCTTCACGATATTTATGTTCATGGTGGATTATATCCTACTCATGCTTGTACTCAATGTTTATTAATTTTAATGCATGTTCATGACTGTTGTCGCTCTTTAGTTGGTCGTTTCCCAGTCTTTTGCTAGCCTTCACTTGTACTAAGCGGGAATACTGCTTGTGCATCCAATTCCTTAAACCCCAAAGTTATTCCATATGAGTCCACTATACCTTCCTATATGCGGTATCTACCTGTCGTTCCAAGTAAATTTGTATGTGCCAAACTCTATACCTTCAAATGAAATTCTGTTTGTATGCTCGAATAGCTCATATATCAACTAGGGCTGTCCGTATCTTAGGCGGGTTATTCTCAAGAGGAGTGGACTCCGCTCCTCACTCACGAGAAAATGGCTGGTCACCAGGATGCCCAGTCCCATACTTTATGCAAACTAAATCAAAATAATTGCAAACAAAACTCCCCCTGGGACTGTTGCTAGTTGGAGGCACTCGTTGTTTCGAGCAAGCCATGGATTGATGCTTGTTGGTGGAGGGGAGTATAAACTTTACCATTCTGTTTGGGAACCGCCTATAATGTGTGTAGCATGGAAGATATCGCCATCTCTTGGTTGTTATGTTGACAATGAAAGTATGCCGCTCAAAATATTACTTATCTCTATTTCAAAATCGAGCTCTGGCACCTCTACAAATCCCTGCTTCCCTCTGCGAAGGGCCTGTCTATTTACTTTCATATTGAGTCATCACCCTCTTATTAAAAAGCACTAGCTGGAGAGCGCTGCTGTCATTTGCATCCATTACTATTAATTTATATTGGGTATGACTATGACTGGATCTCTTTTACCATGAATTACAATATTTAGTCAGTCCTTGATCTTTAAAGGTGCTCTGCATTTATGTTTTGCGGTCTCAGAAAGGGCTAGCGAGATACCATCTTATTATATCATATTATGATTGTTTTGAGAAAGTGTTGTCATCCGAGATTTATTATTATTGCTCGGTAGTTGATTATGCCATTGACATGAGTAAACATGAGACCTAAGTGTTATTGTGAATATGGTTAGTTATAATCTTTGCTAAAAACTTGAATGCTGGCTTTACATATTTACAACAACAGGAGCAAACAGAGTTTGTAAAAGTTTTTCTCTATCACTTTCAGTTTATCAACTGAATTGCTTGAGGACAAGCAAAGGTTTAAGCTTGAGGGAGTTGATACGTCTCCGTCGTATCTACTTTTCCAAACACTTTTGCCCTTGTTTTGGACACTAACTTGCATGATTTGAATGGAACTAACCCGGACTGACGCTGTTTTCAGCAGAATTGCCATGGTGTTAGTTATGTGCAGAAACAAAAGTTCTCGGAATGATCTGAAACTCCACAGAATGTATTTTTTGAAAATATTAAAAATACTGGAAGAAGAATCCACATCAGGGGGCCACACCCTGTCCACGAGGGTGGGGGGCGCCCCCTGCCTCGTGGGCCCCCTGGAGCTCCTCCGACGCCAACTCCAACTCTATATATTTGCTTTCGGGGAGAAAAAAAATAAAGGAGAAGAAATCATCACGTTTTACGATACGGAGCCGCCGTCAAGCCCTAAAACCTCTCGGGAGGGCCGATCTGGAGTCCGTTCGGGGCTCTGGAGAGGGGGATTCGTCGCCGTCGTCATCATCAACCATCCTCCATCACCAATTTCATGATGCTCATCGCCGTGCGTGAGTAATTCCATCGTAGGCTTGCTGGACGGTGATGGGTTGGATGAGATCTATCAAGTAATCGAGTTAGTTTTGTTAGGTTTTGATCCCCAGTATCCACTATGTTCTGAGATTGATGTTGCTATGACTTTGCTATGCTTAATGCTTGTCACTAGGGCCCGAGTGCCATGATTTCAGATCTGAACCTATTATGTTTTCATGAATATATGTGTGTTCTTGATCCCATCTTGCAAGTCTATAGTCACCTACTATGTGTTATGATCCGGCAACCCCGAAGTGACAATAATCGGGACCACTCCCGCTGATGACCATAGTTTGAGGAGTTCATCACTATGTGTTAATGCTTTGGTCCGGTACTCTATTAAAAGGAGGCTTAATATCCCTTAGTTTCCGCTAGGACCCTGCTGCCACGGGAGGGTAGGACAAAAGATGTCATGCAAGTTCTTTTCCATAAGCACGTATGACTATATTCAGAATACATGCCTACATTACATTGATGAATTGGAGCTAGTTCTGTGTCACCCTATGTTATGATTGTTACATGATGAACCGCATCCGGCATAATTCTCTATCACTGATCCAATGCCTACGAGCTTTTCACATATTGTTCTTTGCTTATTTACTTTTCCGTTGCTACTGTTACAATCACTACAAAACCCAAAAATATTACTTTTGCTTTCGTTACCGTTACTTCCATACTACTTTGTTGCAGATACTAAGTTATCTAGGTGTGGTTGAATTGACAACTCAACTGCTAATAATTGAGAATATTCTTTGGCTCCCCTTGTGTCGAATCAATAAATTTGGGTTGAATACTCTACCCTTGAAAACTGTTGCGATCCCCTATACTTGTGGGTTATCAATGCCCATCGATTGATGTTAATGCAAGGAGTAGGGATTGCCATGCAACGGATGCACTAGAGCTATAAATGCATGAAAGCTCAACAACAGAAACTAAGTGGGTGTGCATCTAACTTGCTTGCTCATGAAGACCTGGGGCATTTGAGGAGGCCCATTGTTGGAATATACAAGCCAAGTTCTATAATGAAAAATTCCTCTAGTATATGAAAGTGACAAAACAAGAGACTCTCTATCATGAAAATCATGGTGCTACTTTGAAGCACAAGTGTGGAGAAAAAAGGATAGTAGCATTGTCCCTTTTTATTTTCTTTTTTTGGGCCTTCCTTTTTTGGCCTTTCTCTTTTTTTAGGGGACAATACTCTATGAATGATGATCATCACACTTCTATTTATTTACAACTCAATGATTACAACTTGATACTAGAACAATGTATGACTCTATATGAATGCCTCCGGTGGTATGCCGGGATAGTAATGAATCAAGAGTGACATGTATGAAATTTATGAACGGTGGCTTTGCCACAAATACGATGTCAACTACATGATTATGCAAAGCAATATGACAATGATGAACGTGTCATGATAAATGGAACGGTGGAAAGTTGCATGGCAATATGTCTCAGAATGGCTATGGAAATGCCATAATAGGTAGATATGGTGGCTGTTTTGAGGAAGATATAAGGAGGTTTATGTGTGAAAGAGTGTATCATATCACGGGGTTTGGATGCACCGGCGAAGTTTGCACCAACTCTCAATGTGAGAAAGGGCAATGCACAGTACCGAAGAGGCTAGCAATGATGGAAGGATAAGAGTGCGTATAATCCATGGACTCAACATTAGTCATAAAGAACTCATATACTTATTGCAAAAATCTACAAGTCATCAAAAACCAAGCACTACACGCATGCTCCTAGGGGGATAGATTGGTAGGAAAAGACCATCGCTCGTCCCCGACCGCCACTCATAAGGAAGACAATCAAAGAACACCTCATGTTTCAAATTTGTTACATAATGTTTACCATACGTGCATGCTACGGGACTTGCAAACTTCAACACAAGTATTTCTCAATTTCACAACTACTCAACTAGCACAACTTTAATATCACTACTTCCATATCTCAAAACAATCATCAATCATCAAACTTCTCTTAGTATTCAGCACACTCATAAGAAAGTTTTTTACTAGTCTCAAATACTTAGCATATTAGGATTAATTTCCCAATTCAAGCAAATTACCATGCTGTTTAAGACTCTCAAAATAATATAAGTGAAGCATGAGAGAATAATAGTTTCTATAAAACAAATCCACCACCGTGCTCTAAAAGATATAAGTGAAGCACTAGAGCAAAAACTATATAGCTGAAAAGATATAAGTGAAGCGCATAACGTATTCTAATAAATTCCGAATCATGTGTGTTTCTCTCAAAAGGTGTGTACAACAAAGATGATTGTGGTAAACTACAAATAAAGACTCAAATAAAACAAGACACTCCAAGCAAAACACTTATCATGTGGTGAATAAAAATATAGCTCCAAGTAAAGTTACCGATGGAAGTAGACGAAAGAGGGGATGCCTTCCGGGGCATTCCCCAAGCTTTGGCTTTTTGGTGTCCTTAGATTATCTTGGGGTGCTATGGGCATCCCCAAGCTTAGGCTCTTGCCACTCCTTGTTCCATAATCCATCAAATCTTTTACCCAAAACTTGAAAACTTCACAACACAAAACTTAGCAGAAAATCTCGTGAGCTCCGTTAGCGAAAGAAAACAAAACACCACTTCAAGGTAATGCAATTCCAACTTCTCTATGGTTTATAAACTATTTTACTAGCCATAGATTTATCAAAATAAGCAAACAACACACGA
Organism: Triticum urartu; assembly: GCF_056163025.1. NCBI lineage: Eukaryota > Viridiplantae > Streptophyta > Magnoliopsida > Poales > Poaceae > Triticum > Triticum urartu. Next base: position 502,985,631 of record NC_141873.1, on the reverse strand, counting down.
AAAACAGAATCTGTCAAAAACAGAACAGTCTGTAGTAATCTGTAACTAACACAAACTTCTGGAACTCCAAAAATTCAGCCAAAATTGGACGACCTATAAAATTTGTTTATTGATCAGCAGCAATCGGAATCAATATTTTATCACGTTCTGGTGATTTTTAACAATTATTTGCGTGAATAGAAAGGTTCTGGAATTTTCAGCAAGATCAAATAACTATCATCCAAGAAGATCCTATAGGTTTAACTTGGCACAAACACTAGTTAAAACATAAAAACAAATCTAACCAGAGGCTAGATCAAAGATTTATTTCTAAACAGAAGCAAAAAGCAAAAACTAAAAATAAAATTGGGTTGCCTCCCAACAAGCGCTATCGTTTAACGCCCCTATCTAGGCATAATAGCAATGATAGATCTAGGTATTGCCATCTTTGGTTGGCATTTCTTTAATGAGACATCTATCACCCTTAGGAGTTTCTTTCTTTTTATTAATTATCAAACTTCTAGGCACAAAATCGAAAAATTCATTTGTAGCAAATGGTTCCTTAATGATAGCAAAAAGATTGGGATGAATACTTATAGATTTGAGATCCGCAGTTTCCTTGCTAGAGGATTCACCCTTATTTTTAGGAACATACATAAGCTTGGAAATTTTAGTTGGAGGACTTGGAGTATTTTTTACGGAAGAAAAAGCGGTTCCCAAGTTGGTAATGATACCCTCAAGTTTATCGATTCTAGTGCAATCCTGATTTATTCTTTCATTAACTATGGGTTCCTTCTCCTTAATATTTTTCAAAGTGACTCCTACTTTAGATCCATATTGGGTAATTTGGTTGTGGATCTTTTTATCCAAATTTTCAATTAACTCCACGGTAGCAACTTTATTTTCAATAATTTAAAGTCTTTGCATTACATGCTCCAAATCTATCATAGCATTATAAGAATAAAAAATATGGCTACCCAAGAAATTCCCTCCGGTAATGGTATCAAGGATATATCTGTACCAAGGAGTAGCGCCTACGTAAAAATTGCGGAGAAGAACGGTGTAAGGTCATATTTATCCCTAAGTGTTTTGGTGATTGATGACAATGCATTTGCGGACTAATCGTGTGCCATGAGCTTTCCAGACTCTTCTCTGCTAGGCACAAGACGTTTGGATGCCCCTCGAAGACTGACGAAGACGGCGTCTTTTCTACGTTTCCTTTTGGTGGATTTGAGTCGTAGGAAAGCCGTACTATTAAGAGGGGGTCCGCGTTGGAAAGGTTTGGGTGGAATCATCACGTACACGTCTCCTTGTATCCCCTCCTTTCTTCCTTGGAGCTTCCTACGTTTTTCTGCCTCAGATGTCTGGCTACTTATGTGGTTGCGGTAGTACCGCTCCAGGAGCAACGGTAGTACCGTGGGCATCCACGGTAGTACCGCGCAGGCGCGCGGTAGTACAGCTGGTGCTCACGGTAGTACCGCTCCCCTGGAGCCGTACTACCGCTGCCCACCCGCTAGTGCCGCCCGGGTGCGGTAGTAGGAGCGGATGTAAAAAATTACATCCGCACCTCCACGGTACTACCGCTTTCACCGTGCGGTAGTACCGCGCTAGGCGGCCAGGCAGTAGTACCGCCCCTCGGCAGTACACTACAAGAAATATGTCAACTTATGACCACCACTATTGGTCACTGAATGGTCACAAATTTCCATTTATGACTTTTTTGTGACCAAAAACATAAGGTCAAAAGCTGGGCGTCGTAAACTGACTATAGTGACCTTTCTTCTGGAATGGTCGCAAACGTTTATGACGAAAATAAGTCCACTGTGGCGTTTTGGTCACTAGCAACCTCCCCAGGCCACGTAGGCATCCAGCATGGCAATCTGACGTGGCACAAGATTCAGCCTGGTCCAGTTCGATTTTCTACATGGGCCTAGCCCAACAATTCAGCCTATTTGTGTTTTTTCTATCTGTCAATTTTTGGTTGGGTTCATGGGCCAAGTCCAATATTGCAGCCTTTTTATTGTTGGGTTGTGGCCTTTTTGTCTAAACGAATTTAGTTTTTCTTTTTTCCCAAAAGAAGGGTCCACTAGTCAGATGGGTCCCAGTTGTCAGGTTCTATTAAAGTGGGACCCTTTTGGTAGCATCATATTATTCAGATTACAATTTGACAATTTGACAGAAATAAATAACCATGTTTAAATAAGAACAGACAGAAAACACAAGTAATATTTCAAATAACAACAGCGAGAATCAATCACAGTCATACACATATACTGGGCTCCTTCTGTCATGACACAGTTACAACACAGATGCAAATACAATCAGTCACACAGATATAGGGACAATCACAATGAGAATTGACAATCAGCACAAACTGGGCTCCTGCTCCAGTCAGATGAAACTGTATGCATGACTAACTACGCGACCATAGTCGACTAGGCTACCTTCGCTACACTAGGACATCAATAGAACTATCATCATGCCTTCGGCCGTCGCCCTGTTACATGAATCAGAAGAGAAGAATCAAAACACTGGAGCCAATATATTATGAACAGAACATTCAAAAAAAAGGACAAGTTCTTTAGAAAGATAACACAAATTCAGCTAATACAATGATTTTTGTCCCCAGATAGTTAAGATGATATACTCATTCATACAATGTGACGCAAGAAAATAGAGCACTTTACTCATAGCATGCAGAGTATCATTATTAAGTTCATAGGGTTTATAGTGCTTGGACTTATTAGAGTGGTAGCATATCATCATATACATCCGTATGTTGTAGCCCATTTGAAATGTCTAGAAAGACTTATATTTAGGAATGGAGAGAGTAGAATGTAGCATGCGATAAAACCAAAGGATTAGCCAACAATAAAAGAAGGCACTTAATTAGTTCATTACATTTAGTTAAAACTGCTTCTATGAAGCGCAGGACTAAACCATTTAGTTAACCCAGCAAGAAGTGCCAAGGAGCATAGTATAGTACTGCACTAAAAGCACCAAGAATCTTCTGGACCAACAATAGAAACAACCAAGAAGCACTCATTTTTCAATTCATAGGGCTAAAAATATATTTATCAGAATGGCACTGAAATCAACCTCTTTATCTATCATCACAAGGTCAGTATGCTTGATAGGCCCATTATGAGTTGCCCTACGGTAATGCCGCAGATGAGACAGAGGACGCACACATTGCTGTAGACATTAGCAAGACAGGAACCAACAAAATGGTGCTTGCCATCTGCAAGGAGAAAGCAGAATACCAAAAAGGTTAGGAAAACAATATAGAATGATAAAACAAAGAAGAGATGCACCCACTCATTAGAGAAGTAGCATACCCAAAAAATGTGAAGCACAAATGGCCACCAAGAAAGCATATTGTTGTATACATTGACAAGATAGGAACCAACAAAATGCAACAGACTAAAACCAAACTTTATACAGCAGGGAATGATTTACAATAACCAAAAGATTTTGCACAACAAGCAGTAAATAGGTAGTAGATATTAACACCCATGACATAGGACCAGCATAAGAAAACAACATTGGTGTAGAACAGGCATATAATCAGTGTAGTCAGCAAAAGATAGGGGGAAGAGAAATTGAAAAACCCAGAAAGAGCATTCATATATGAGGCACTAAGCTGTATGAACCAAAAGACTATTGACATCAGCTAGCAAAGAAATGGCAGTTGGCACCACACATATCGGACGACCACATGAAACAGATAGAACAGACTGGTCGGCCATAGCTAACATGGTAAATAGAATAATGCACATATTGTAGAAGACACCACCAGCATGGATTCTAAGAAATGGATTGGAAGAGCTCAGGAAACACAATGTTCCTGGTCTGAGAATCAGTAGTACCATCTTCATTTTCAATCAGGATTTTCAAAGCCTTTTTGAGGTCACACGCGACACTGCTACATAAAGCTGGCCATGCGTGAACACAGGTGCATTAAAGTATAGATCAACACTGCATAACACGTGTCCTACAATATTTTGACTCCTACCTATTTTCTTATTTTACAAAAGCTTGCCATGCGTGTATAGATCAACTTTATATTGTGAATACATAAAGCTGGCCATGTGTGAACACAGGTGCATTAAAGAATGAAGAATACATCGACACATAGCACGAACCATGGACAAACATTGGTATGTAACCTGTCTACTCAGTAGGTGCCAATTTAGATGCACTGAATCGACACCAACTTGGGCGAACTGGTGGTATGTGCAAAAACAGCGAAACATTGCAAAAGCTCCTCTTTTCCCAAATTGTGTGGTGAGGAACCAGCCTATGCCCCCAATTCGTCCTGCGGAGGCAACTAGCGGAAATGACTTACGCATGACCCCAGTTCCCCACAGCTGATTACCCTTGACTCATCTGAATTCTCCTAACAAGGTAGAAATTGGCAGGTCTATTTGGAGGAAAAAAGGATCTACTAAAATCTAGCTTACTAAATATTGGTCAGATCGCAGGACTGTGCGCGCACACCGCAGATCCAACAGATCACATCTTGAGACAACAGGACCCAAGTCTAACTAAACCGTGCAAACAAGAGGGAGACGGGATCGGAGGAGACACGTTCGCACCTAGCCGGAGCCGACGATGATGTTGTTGATGGGGATGAAGATGAGCTTGACGAAGAAGCCGACGAACCCCATGACGACGAACCCGATCATCGTCCGCGCCGCCACCTTGGTGAACTCTGCGCGCCCAATCAGCGTCAGATCTGGCGAAAGAGGAAATTTCAGGATAGTACTATCAAATCAAAACATTACTCATAAAGTAAAAACAACTTATTACTTGTGACAAACAATCCATTCAGAATGTCAATTTGTCTGGTCGCACTTGTCAGATAAATTACACTAAAACGAACTTAAAAGTCAAGAGTCAACCCCCAGTTCCCCACAGCTGACTACCCTGAATTCATCCCAATTCTCCTAACAAACTAGGAAATTAGCAGGATCTACTAAAACCTAACTTATATACTAAATATTGCTCAGAGCAGGAATTTCCTAAGAAGATGTGCTAAAACCCAACATATTCAAAAGCCAAATGTCAACGGAACTCAATTTCGCAGGCCTGCAGCCGCAAAATCCCTGGGGGCAGGCGCGCACACCGCAGATCCAACAGATCACAGCACGAGACAACAGGAACCAAGTCTAACTAAACCGTGCAAGCAAGAGGGAGACGGGATCGGAGGAGACGCGTTCGCACCTAGCCGGAGCTGACGATGATGTTGTTGATGGGGATGAAGATGAGCTTGACGAAGAAGCCGACGAACCCCATGACGACGAACCCGATCGCCGTCCGTGCCGCCACCTTAGTGAACTCTGCGCGCCAAATCAGCGTCAGATCTGGACGGAAACAAACCGGATCCGAAACGAGGAGAGCGGGCGAGCTTGTGGCGGTCCTTACCCTTGCGGTCGGGCTTGTGGCAGCGCTTGACGAGGCGGACGCTGTCCTTGGCGAACTCGCGGAGGGGGTCCACCACGGAGTCGACGGCGTCCATGGCTGCTGCCGGCGGGAAGGCGAGATCTCCGAGCCGACGACGACGACGAGGTCGCGCGCGTGAGGGGAAGGGAGGGGGGAAGCCAACAGGCGAATGGTGTGCTGTTTGGATTTGTGCTCTGGATCTGCGAGGAGGGGAGGAGGAGGCCCGGCGGTGAGCTATGGTGGGAGGATGTGGTCTGAATCGGGGAGAAGGGGCGGGGGCAACGGCGGCGGTGGGAATGGATCTCCTCGCCACGGCGGGATGGGGAAGGAGGGGGCAGCGACGGGGGGCTGTCGTCGTTGGTCGTTGCAGGTCAAGAGCAGCGGCGCTTGGGGGGAGGCCGGCGGCGGGGTAGGAGTTGGGACGGCGGAGAGGGAGGTCTGGGTCGGGGAGAGGGAGGAGGCGCCGCATGGGTCGGAGGGAGGGAGAGGGAGGGGAGTGTGCTGCACGATGCTAGGGTTTGGTTGGCCAGCGTGCGTTTAGGAGACGTTGGATCTGTATGGTGTGGACGGCTCAGATCGGCTTAGGGGGGTGATCCGTGGGAAGGGAGGTTCTGCCTTCTGATTGGTCCAAGAAATGTGTCATTTTGAAACAGGCATAAAAAATTCAAAAAAATCAAAAAAAATGCAAAACCTTCGCGTTGTGTCATCATATGTGGCCAAGTTCCTAGGAAAAATAACAAACTTGTAATACGGCAATTATTATAAAAAAAGTGTTCTCAGAAACGAGCTATCACGTGTGGAGATCAATGGCTTTCAAGCCAAATGATCACTCTTATGGCCACATTCATGGCATAGTTTGTTCAAATGATCTCATATTGTGCACAAGGGTGCATATTGGAATGACAAACAATGTTGCTTAAGGAACTTTTCATTTTCTTTGGACGAAAAATTCATTTTCCATTTTTCGAGTGCCCGAAAAGAGATTTTTTTGTGAAGGGCCTACCATATATTAGTTGCAAAATTGTACCAAGTCAATTTTGTAAAATACTAGGACATATTTAATGCACAATTGACCAAATGGTTGGGTGTCAGAAGTTTTGATCCACCTCTCGTGAAAAAGACAAATTTCCGCCGATTCAGCTGGAAGCGGGTCAAATTTGAACTGCAGCTGCCTCATAGTTTGCTATTTATTTTTTCCAAAAATCATTTCTAGGTACATAAGTATCTATTTAATCACAGAAACACCAACAAAATTCCAAGATTCAACCACTAGCTAGGAACGGTCATTCCCGCCGTTTTGACCGCATTTTGAAACGGGCATAAAAAATTCAAAAAAATTAAAAAATTGGGAAACCTTCGCATTGTGTCATCATATGTGGCCAAGCTCCTAGGAAAAATAACAAACTTGTAATATGGCAATTATTTTAAAAAAGTGTTCTCAGAAACGAGCTATCACGTGTGGAGATCAATGGCTTTCAAGCCAAATGATCAATCTTATGGCCACATTCATGGCATAGTTTGTTCAAATGATCTCATATTATGCACAAGGGTGCATATTGGAATGGCAAACAATGTTGCCTAAGTAAGTTTTCATTTTCGTTGGACGAAAAAACCATTTTCCATTTTTCGAGTGCCTAAAAGGAGGTTTTTTTGTGAAGGAACTACCAAATAATTGTTGCAAAAATGGACCAAATCAATTTTATAAAATACTAGGCCATGTTTAATGCACAATTGACCAAATGTTTGGGTGTAAAAAGTTTTGATCCACCTCTCATGAAAAAGACAAATTTCCGCTGATTCAGTTGGAAGCGGGTCAAATTTGAACTGTAGCTGCCTTGTAGTTTGCTATTTATTTTTTCCAAAAATCATTTCTAGGTACATAAGTATCTATTTAATCATAGAAACACCAAAAAAATTCCAAGATTCAACCACTAGCTAGGAACGGTCATTCCCGCCGTTTTGACCGCATTTTGAAACGGGCATAAAAAATTCAAAAAAATCAAAAAATTTGGAAACCTTCGCATTGTGTCATTATATGTGGCCAAGTTCCTAGGAAAAATAACAAACTTGTAATACGGCAATTATTTTAAAAAAGTGTTCTCAGAAACGAGCTATCACGTGTGGAGATCAATGGCTTTCAAGCCAAATGATCAATCTTATGGCCACATACATGGCATAGTTTGTTCAAATGATCTCATATTGTGCACAAGGGTGCATATTGGAATGGCAAACAATGTTGCCTAAGGAAGTTTTCATTTTCGTTGGACGAAAAAACCATTTTCCATTTTTCGAGTGCCCGAAAGGAGGTTTTTTTGTGAAGGAACTACCAAATAATTGTTGCAAAATTGGACCAAATCATTTTTATAAAATACTAGGCCATATTTAATGCACAATTGACAAAATGGTTGGGTGTAAATTTTTTTGATCCACCTCTCATGAAAAAGACAAATTTCCGCCGATTCAGCTGGAAGCGGGTCAAATTTGAACTGCAGCTGCCTCATAGTTTGCTATTTATTTTTTCCAAAAATCATTTCTAGTTACATAAGGACCTATTTAATCATAAATACATGGTTTGGTGGCGATACGTCGAGGTTTGGGCGGTGGCCGAGGGCCCCAACTCTAGAGCGCGTAAACTCGCATGCCCGTCGCGTGGTCACCGCGTGACCATAATGTTGCCATGTGTTCTGGGCGGCCTAGGCATGTCTAGTGGGTTGGGCACTCCCCAGGTTGGTGCTAGGAAGAAAATTACAATATAAGATTCTCACGAGGAGACCGATTGATGCTCAAACATGAATTAGCAGCCAAGTGTTTGATTAGCGGTACGGGAAATGCACATGGCCAATGGGCGTGAGTTTTGGCTGAGGATGATCATCTACTAAGGAGAATGTCTTCACAAATTTTGATCTCAAAAGGAGGATCCTAGGTGGTACTTGCTTTGCAAAGTACCATGCTGGACAAAAATATGAATGTTGAAGCTGGGCTCAAAATAATGAATGGAGTGATCTGAAATTTTGTGGAGGATGGTTATTTGGGCATAGGAAAGCACTGTAGCAAATTGATACCATTTGGACATGCCAAAGTAGTACTTCCTTCACAATGCTCTTCTATGGACAGAAACTTGGGAAAACTAGTGAGAGAGATTGGATGAATGAAATGAGCTCAAAATTGGTGCAGGTAAGTTACTTAGGTATGGTCATGCGCTGGTAAATTTTCAGATCATTTGGGTAAGCCTTCTCTCGAGGTAGAAACTTTGGAAATTTCTCGAGAAAGATTTACTAGGAAAATTGAGCTGAATATTATCATGTGGCAATGATTTGGGTATGGAAGAGTGCCCGAAAAGTTTGAGGGTAATAGGAGGGGTCTATATAACACTTGCTTTGCAACGTGCCAATTTGGCCATAAAATATAAATTGAACCTGGGCTCACATAGATGATTTGACTGAGCTGCAATTTGGAGGAGGGTGATAATTTGGGCATATGGAGGAACTGTATAAATTTCATGTCATTTAGAGATATAAAAAAGGTACTTCCTTCACAATGCTTCTAGGTGGACAAAAACTTTGGAAATTTGCCGAAGAAGATTTGCTAGGCAAATGGAGCTGAATTTTGTCATGCGGTAATAATTTGGATAGGAAAGAGTGCCCAAAAATTCCGAGGGCAATCAAGAATATATAAATAGCACGTCCTTCATAAAGTGTTGTTGTGAACAGAATAGGAAAATGAATATTGTTGAATTAGTTTTGAACTAGGCAAGGAAGGATTTTTACATATTTGATGAAGATATGCCCCAAAGAATTTATGAGATTTTTTTGGGAATTTTGGGAATGATAGAAATATAGGTTGCTTCACAACCTAGGGCAAAAACTGCCACATGGACATGACACATAGGCAAAACTGATGAGATGGTGCCTAGTCATCAGAACCCACCACAATCTACAAGGCTATGACCATCTATATTGGTCATTAACAACTAGAAATAAGGCAGTGGACTAGCACTGTTTGCTTTGTGACCATTTCGTGTAAGGAAATTACGACCTTTTTGACCAAAATGGTCGCAATGGTTTAGGGTTTGGAGCCCCCTGGACAGCTTTTGACCAATTGGTCTAAAATGGTCATAAATTTATGACCAATTCTTCGAGGGTCACTGACAGAAGGTCATAAGTTGACATATTTCTTGTAGTGGTACTACTGTGTCGAGTTTTTTCTACTTCCGTTCTTTTGCGGAAGTATGCACGGAAGTTCCCTTTCCTCCTATCGGACTTTTGCCTCACGGTAGTACCGCGCTGTGGGTGTGTTAGTACCGCACTACCGTGCGGTAGTACCGCTTGGTTGCAAGCAGTACTACCGCGCGGCCTTGCGGTAGTACCGCTGGCCATGCGTGGTAGTACCGCTGGCCGCGGGCTGGTAGGTGGGTAACGGTTGGATCTTTTCTCCACACTATATAAAGGGCCCCGTTGACTTACCTCTTCCACCATTAATGCTCCATTATTGCTCCAAGCTCCATTTTCGCCCGATCTCACTCCCTAGCCAACCAAACTTGTTGATTTGCTTGGGAGTGGTTGAGAAGGCCCCGATCTACACTTCCACCGAGAGATATTTGATTCCCCCTACTAATCCCTTGCGAATCTTGTTACTCTTGGGTGTTTGAGCATCCTAGACGGTTGAGGTCACTGCGAAGCCATAGTCCATTGTGGTGAAGCTTCGTGGTGTCGTTGGGAGCCTCCAATTAAGTTGTGGAGATTGCCCCAACCTCGTTTGTAAAGGTTCGGTCGCCGCCTCCAAGGGCACCAATAGTGGAATCACGGCATCTCGCATTGTGTGAGGGCGTGAGGAGATTACGGTGGCCTTAGTGGCTTCTTGGGGAGCATTGTGCCTCCACACCGCTCCAACGGAGACGTACTTCCTCTCAAAGGGAAGGAACTTCGGCAACACATCCTCGTCTCCGCCGTCTTCACTTTTGGTTATCTCGTGCCTTTACTTGTGTAGCTTGTTTGTTTCATATATCTTGCTTGCTTGTGTTCCTATTAGTGTTGCATCATATAGGTTGCTCATCTAGTTGCATATCTAGACAACCTTTTTGATGCAAAGTTTAAATTGCTAAAGAAACGCTAAAAATTGTTAGTTGCCTATTCACCCCCCATCTAGTCAACCATATCGATCCTTTCAATTGGTATCAGAGCCTCGTCTCTTTATTAAGGACTTTACCGTCCAAAGAGTATGGTTGATACCGTAGACGGAGCGGAGGAACACTCCGGTGTGAATCCTATCTCGTCTACGGGCGATGGGGGAACTTCGGTCTCTCGTGAGGAGTTCAATGTAGCCTTGGAGACATTGAAAACCTCCATGACGACCGAAGATGAAAGCATGTTTACTAAATTTCTTGAGGGGCTTAAACTCTCCACCGCACCGTTGAAAGTGGGGGATCCCGCCAACAAGGTGTCGGATGCTATCCCCGACAAGGGAGAAGCTAGTAGTGAAAAGGCTCCTTCTTCTAGTGGCAAGAATGGCACCGGCATCTTTGCCCATGTGGAACCACCACTTGTTTATGGTGGACCGGTTCCTTCTACTCATTTGAATCATGCCGGTCCTCCTCCTAAGATTGTGAAAAATGAGGATTTTGATTCTTGGGTTTACCGCTTTAAACGTCATTTAAATCATGTGAACACTAACCTTTGGAGAATCATTGAAGAAGGTTTCTACCCACATGATCCAAGCAACTTCACTCCTCGAGAAGCCGCGGACAATCAATTCAATGAGAATGCTCTCTTCATCATTCAAGATGCAATTCCACCCGAAGACCTACCTCATCTTCGTCCCTTCTCCTTGGCCAAAGATGCATGGCATTGTGTCGTGTCTCTCTACCGGGGAAGCTCAAGCATTCAATGCTCCAACTATGAAGTGGTACAAGATGAGGCCGATGAGTTTGCAATGAAGGAAGATGAAGAACCTCGTGAGCTTTATCGGAGAGTCACCAAACTCGCGGTCTCACTACGAGATCACGGGAGCAAGGACACGGATGACAATTAAATCAAGCGCAAATTCCTCAAGGCAATGATGCCCTACCACAAGGCCATGTCCTCCGTCATCCGCCAAAGACCGGACTTCCACACTTTGACCTCAAGCGAGGTGTTGGATGAGTTTGTGGCCATGAACATTTTGGACAAGACCGCCGACAATGCGGTGCTCCGTTCTCAACGGGCAAAGAAGCCTAACCTTGCTTTGAAGGCCAAGCTCCCCATGGAAGAAGAAGAAGAGGAAGAAGAGGAGAGCAACCCCGAAGATACAAAGTATGCATATCATGAACACATGGCACTTGCTTCAAGGCAATTTTGGAGCAAGAAAAACTCGAGGCCCAACTTTAGCAAAAACAACTCGAGTGGCACAAGGGGCAAGCAACGTGTAAGGACTTGCTACAATTGCGGCAACGTGAGTCATTTTGTTGCGGAATGCCCGTATGAGAAGAGGGAAGACAATGGTGGCAAACTCATCCGAAAGGACAAGGACAAGTCGTTCCCCAACAAGAACAACTTCACCAAGAAGACTCCTCCCAAGGCCTTGGTTGTGCAAGAAGAGTACAATGAGGATGATGACGATGATGAAGATGATGAGTCGGTTGCCATGGCCTCCGTTGCCATTGCAACAACGTCACGAGTGTCTCTCTTCGACTCACCCAACGAGAGCATCAACGCCAAGTGCCTCATGGCTAAAGCCACCAACAAGGTAACCTCCAACATCAAAACTACCATCATTAATCATCCTTCCCCATCGGATAGCATTAATGAAGTTGAGGGAGCTAATGTGGAGGCTAACGAGTTTGAGGCCTTTATGGGCAAACTCAAGGGAAAATCCAAGAAGCACTTTGTTGCTCTCTTGGAACAACTTGGTGAGGCCAATGACATGATCGAGGCTCACGAAGACACCATCTCGAAGATGGAAGGGCATAGTCGTGACTATGCCGATGAGATTTCGGATCTTTCCAATGCTCTTGAGGAAGAGCGTGGTCTTCATTTGGCTCTTGAGGAGTCACACAACGTTGATCATGCTAAGTTAGAGAAAGATTATGATCATGCCCTCGTTGTTTCTCGTGTGCTAAATTCCGAGAAGGCCAAACTTGGGGTTGATCTTGCTAAACTCAAAGAGGAGTTTGATATACTTGACAAGGCCCACAAGGCCTTGAAGGGTACTCACGCTAGTCTCAAGGAGTCTCATGATCAACTCCAAGTGAAGCTAACTATGGAGAAAGCAACTTTTCCTCATATGGTTTTGTTTGATAATGCAAATGCTACTAACCCGTGTTGTGAGCATATGCATCTTGTTGAAGAAAATGCTAAGTTGAAGGCGCAACTTGAGAGAGGTCTTGCGACGTGCATACAAGGCAAGAAGAACCTCAACGATCTCTTGATCAACCAAAAGGGAGGTGTGGCGAAGGAAGGGGTTGGGTACGTTCCCGACTCCAAGAACAAGAAGAAGAATGACAAGACCAAATGACCTCCTCCCCTCATGCAAACCTTTGTGAGGGCGGGAGAGAGTGTCCATGAGGAGAAGAAGAAGAACAAAGTCAAGAAGGGCAATGTCTCCTCTCCCAACAAAGCCGGTGATTTTAATCCTTCTTATGTGTTATGCCGAGCTAGTGATGGGCATGTTTATGCCAAATTTGTTGGTTCTCTTCATGAGCACATTGAATGGTCTATTTGGGTTCCTAAGACCCTTGTTACTAACATCAAAGGACCCATTACAAAATGGGTACCTAAAACCAAGCATTGATCTCTTGTAGGTGTTTGCTTCCGGTGGTGGATCATGGTTGCTCGATAGCGGAGCTACAAATCATATGACCGGAAGCAAGGACTTGGTGGTGGACGTGCACAAGGCTCCATCTATGCCCACCAATGTCGAGTGGGGTGACGCCTCTTCTTCTAAGGTATTGGGACTTGGCAAGGTTGTCATCTCTCATGATCTCACGAACGAGAAGGTCATGCTTGTTGAGTCCCTTGCATACAATTTACTTTCCGTTCGTCAACTTGCAATCATGGGCTTTGCCACATTCTTTGATATCGATACCGTGGCCCTCTTGTGGAGCAAGACTCTTAAAGTAGCCTTTGTTGGGCATGTCGAGAACGCTCTATATGTGATTAACTTTTTGGAGCGACCCACTAAGACCGCGACATGCCTAATGGCTAAAGTTGATGTAGGATGGCTTTGGCATCGCCGTTTAGCCCATGTCAATATGAGATCTTTGCAAAGTCTCCTAAAGGGGGACCATGTCCGTGGACTAACGAATGTTAGTTTTGCTAAAGATCGTGCTTGCAGTGCCTGTATCGAAGGAAAGCTACATGAGAAGGCTCACCCTCCCACGGCTATCATTTATTCAAAGAGGCCTTTGGAGCTCCTTCACATGGATCTCTTTGGGCCTCCATCCTTCGATAGTCTTGGGGGTAGGAAGTATTGCTTGGTGATTGTGGATGACTACTCAAGGTACACGTGGGTGTATTTCTTCAAGAGGAAGAGCAAGACCCAACAAACCGTCATTGACTTTGCAAATGAAGCACAACGTCAACACAATGCAAAGATCTTGACAATAAGAAGTGACAACGGCACCGAGTTCAAGAACTACACCTTGGATGAATTTCTTAGTGATGAGGGAATCAAGCATCAATATTCCGCACCATACACCCCTCAACAAAATGGTGTTGCGGAGAGAAAGAACCGGACGTTGATGGATGCGGCAAGGACTATGATGGCGGAGTTCAAGTCTCCGTACAACTTTTGGGCCGAAGCCATCAACACCGCGTGTCATGCATCCAATCGGCTCTACCTCCGCAAGGGCTTGAACAAGACTCCATATGAGATACTCACCGGTAACAAGCCCAACCTCAAGTACTTCCGGGTATTCGGGTGTAAGTGTTTCATTCTCAAGACAGGTGTTCGGTTGTGTAAATTTGAGGCTAGAGCTTATGCGGGCATATTCGTTGGTTATGCTACAAACTCTCATGCTTACCGTGTCCTCAATAAATCCACGGGACTTATTGAGGAGACGTGTAACGTGGAGTTTGATGAGAATAACGGCTCCCAAGTGGAGCAAAGTGGCACTTCTGATGTAGGTGATGAAATTCCTCCTCAAGACATAAGAAGAATGGGTGTTGGTTTCATCCTACCCATTGAGGAACCCCTTGCGGCCGAAGGAGAAGGACAATGCTCCACTCTAGTGGAGCCATCACCAACCCAAGGCCCACACGCTTCCGAAGAACAAAGTGAAGGCCCTCAACCCCATGAACAAGACCAAGGGCAAGATCATACTCAAGACGGTGTTGACACACCGAGTGATGCCCAAGGTCAAGTTCTCTCCCCCGAGCAAGTTCAAGACCAAGAACAAGTTCATGACGACGCTCAAGATGATCAAGTAAACGCTCCTCAACTCACCACCGAGGAGGAATTAGAGCGTCGTGCCGCCAAGGTTGCTTCCAAGCTCTCCACCAAGGATCATCTCATGACGAATGTGCTTGGAAGCTTAAGAAAGGGGGTAAGCACTCGTAGATAATTAGCAAATTATTGTGAGCATCACGCGTTTGTCTCTTGTGTGGAACCTCTCAAGGTCTATGAGGCGCTAGAAGATCCGGATTGGCTCAATGCCATGCATGAAGAACTCAACAACTTCGAGCGCAACAAAGTGTGGAGATTGGTGCCAAGGCCAACGGGGAACCACAATGTCATTGGAACCAAGTGGATATTCAAGAACAAGCAAGATGCCCATGGGATTATCATTCGCAACAAGGCTCGTTTGGTAGCACAAGGCTACTCCCAAGTCGAGGGTATCGACTACGGTGAAACCTTTGCTCCCGTCGCTCGTCTTGAATCCATTCGCATGTTGATTGCATATGCTTCTCATCATAACTTTAAGTTACATCAAATGGATGTGAAGAGTGCTTTTCTTAATGGTCCCATTAATGAATTGGTGTACGTCAAGCAACCCCCCAGGTTCGAGGATCCCTACTTTCCCGATCATGTGTATCAACTCGATAAGGCACTCTATGGCCTTAAACAAGCCCCACGTGCGTGGTATGACCACCTTACCGAGTTGTTACAAGACCGTGGGTTTGAAGTTGGGATAATCGACCCCACTCTTTTTACTAAGAAGGTTAAAGGGGAGTTGTTTGTGTGCCAATTATATGTTGATGATATTATCTTTGGTCTCCTAACAAAGCTTTCAATGAGGAATTTGCCGCTCTCATGACCTCAAAGTTCGAGATGTCTTCCATGGGGGAGTTGAAGTTCTTTCTCGGGTTCAAAGTGAAGCAAAGAAGAGAAGGAACCTTCATCAATCAATCCAAATACACTCAAGACATGCTCAAGAGATTCAAGCTAAGTGACGTCAAGCCGGCTTCCACTCCAATGCCCACCAAGTGCCAACTTGACTTAGATCCCAATGGTAAAGTGGTGGATCAAAAGGTATATTGTTCCATGATTGGATCCTTGCTTTACCTTTGTGCATCTAAACCGAACATCATGTTGAGTGTGGGAATTTGTGCACGGTTTCAAGCCGCACCTAAGGAAAGTCACTATGTGGCGGTCAAACGAATCTTTCGATATTTGGCTCATACCCCAAACTTTGGCTTATGGTACCCAAGAGGATCAAACTTCAAGCTTGTAGGGTACTCGGATTCCGATTGGGCGGGAGACAAAGTGGATAGGAAGTCCACCTCCGGAGGGTGCCAATTCCTTGGTTGCTCTTTGGTAAGTTGGTCTTCCAAAAAGCAAAGTTGTGTGTCTCTCTATTCCACCGAAGCGGAGTATGTTGCGGCCGGTAGTTGTTGTGCACAACTCTTATGGATGAGGCAAACTTTAAAGGGTTATGGTGTCACTTGTGACAAAGTGCCTCTTTGGTGTGACAATGAAAGTGCCATCAAGATCTCTCTCAACCCGGTGCAACACTTCAAGACGAAGCATATTGAGATCCGGTATCACTTCATCCGGGATCACATTAGGCGAGGAGAGATTGAGCTCAACTACGTCAACACTCATGATAACCTTGCAGATATCTTCATGAAGCCCTTGGATGAAGCAAGATTTCGCGAGTTAAGGCATGAGCTAAATATCATTGATTCGAGCAATGTTGCTTGAACCCTTGCACACCCCACTGCACGCAACTTGTTGTCTTGTTTAGATGTAGGCATGAACATAGGGGGAGTGATGTTCTCTCAATGAACTCTCCCTCCCCCCATTATGCATAAATCAATCGAGTCTTTCACATTAGCCATGTTTGATGGTGCTTGTGCTTCAAAGACGAGTTTTGGTCATGGACCCAAGGATAATTCTTCGCGGTGCCATACCAATTGACTCAAACATAGGTGGCTACGGCCACCGCCCTCTCTTTTGGAGAGGTGGTGTCTCGTGTTTGGTTCGTTTGTCGTTTGCCCTTCTGGTTTTGTGTGTTGCGTGGTCTTGTGGTGTGGTGTTGGCTCGGAGTAGTTTGTGCAAAGATCCTGTCTTTTTCGTGCTCGAAACGTGCATTCTCTTGAGCCCACGGCACTACCGCGTCTGGGCGCGGTACTACCGCTTGGGAGGCACGGTACTACCGCACCCAGCACGGTACTACCGCACCTTGCGGTACTACCGTGTCTGGGCACGGTACTACCGCACCGTCAAGGGCGCGTGGGGAGGTTATGACTCGGGCAGGGGAGTTCCAACTCCCCATACCCATTCATTGTCTCTCTCTCTCCACGTCTCTCCCTCTTAAGAACGGCGCCGGAGGCCCTCGCCGGATCTTCGTCTCCGGCCACTCTCCTCGGATTCCGACCGGTGGGATCGTTCCCCACCACTTCCTCTTGCCATGGACCAAGGTTTTTCCCCAAATCCCTCTTTTTCTTGGCTGTTCTCTTGCTTCTAGGCTTTTGGGGAGAAACTTGTTGTTCTTGAGATTTTAGGCCAAATCTTTGCAAGAGTAGGATGTAGGAGAGTCGTGATGCGTAGGAAACATACTTGATATGCTGTCTTGTGGTAGCTTTGTCCAACCGTAGTACCGCCGTGATTTCGCGGGCTATCTCAGATTTGAACCGTCTCAGATCTGACACGGTGCGGTACTACCATGCCCGATGTGCGATACTACTGCGTGCGCGGTACTACCGCCCGTCAGGCGCGGTACTACCGTTCCGCAGGCGCGGTACTACCGCGCCGGCCGTACTACCGTAGGGTTCAAAACTCTCTCTAGGCATGTATCATGTGTGCTTTCTACTTGTTTCACTTGTCTTTGTTGTGATCTTTGCATTAATCTCTCTTGGCTTTTGTGGGTGTTTTTGCGTTCTGTGTCTCAGGTGGTGGCTCTTGCCGTTCCAATCCCAGTCGTGACACTAGCTCCAAGCGTCTGCGCAACCCCCAAGATGAAGCCCCAGAGGGCTCCAATGCCCCCAAGCGCAATTTCAAGACCACTGCCAGCAAGCTCAAGGAACCGGCTAAGGCCATGGACGAGATCTCCACCACTGAGTATGTCGAGCGCCGGAAGATCAATCCCTATGTGAATCCTCGGGCTACCCTCAAAGGCACCGAGATGTTCTGGACCAAGCAACAGGTTCTCATCTATCTGGATGTGATCAAGAACAAGCAGAACACCTTTGTGGATGTCAAGTGGATTGATATGCATCACCTGCGGAAAGACAAGTTTCGTGACTATTTTGGAGAGGCTCTGGACTTGGTGGAGCAGTTTGCTATTGAGCCGGTGATCTCCTTTCACCTTGACTATGACCCTGAGCTTATCTGTCAGTTCTTTGCCTCAGTGTACTTTCATCCCGGGGTGGAGCGGAGGATGACTTGGATGACCAATGGCCGTCAGCTGTCTGCTACATGGAAAGAGTTCATGGATCTGCTGCACATTCCTGATGACGGGCTCCACACCCCAATTGGTGTCCGTCCCCATGCCAACTCTGAGTCTGCCAACAAGAACCTGCTTCAGCCCTTCCTTGTTGAGAAGGTACTCCCCAATGGAAAGTCTACTTGGGTGTTGAACTCTTTTCTGGATATCATGCATCGCATCTTCCACAACACTCTGTTCCCACGCATTGGCGACAAGGACAAGGTTCATGCATATCTAGTGGACATGTTGGTCTTGTGTGCAGAGGCACGTTCTTCTCAGACTCAGCCACTTGATGTCTCTCACATCATGTGGTGTGAGCTTCGGTTTGTAGTGTTCACTTGCAAGGTTCCTATTTATGGACCGTACCTGTTTCTGCTGCTCTCTACCACTTGGGAGAAGACGTATCCAGGTGATGAGTTCCTTGCTCCAGACTGGATCCGCCATGAGTCCATCTGCCTCTGCGTCAAGCCCAACTGGGCCAACACCACTACTCGTGCTGAGGCATCTTCTGCTAGGAGGGCTGCTGGTCAGGGGGAGGCTGCTGAGGACCATGCTGAGGACCGTGCTGCTGAGGACCATGCTGCCAGGTTCACCACTTCTTCCTCTGAGTCATCATGGGCCAAGAAGCTGAAGGACAAGATGAAGACTCTCTTCTGCATGCAGGCGAAGGGACAGTACAGGGCTCACGTGTCTGACAAGGAGAGTCGCCGCCGTGACAAGAAAGTGATGAGGCTCTTTGGCGAGGATGTGTCTGGCGGGTTTGAGGACGTCATCACTCCTGAGGCTGCCTGGATGTCTAAGCAGGGCTACAAGTGGACCAGTTCAGAGGATGACATGGAGGAGAATATCCCCACCACCGAGTCTGACGAGGAGCACCAGGAGCAGTGGGACGACTTCTCTGCTTGAGCTACCACTTGTGTTGTAGGTGTCCTCTCTGCCTTTTTGGCGTCTCGATGCCAAAGGGGGAGAGAGTGTAGGGATTTGCGTGTGTCGTGCTTGGTGTGTTTGTGGTGTGTTTGTTTGGACCTCGTTTGCCTCGTTTGCTTTTGTTTGGTTTGTGTCTTCGAGACCTATCCTCCATATGGTGTAAGACATATGCACTCTATCTATCTATCTATCTATCTATCTATCTTAGTTAACTTATGTTTGGTATATCTTGTCTAGTGATAGATATGCTTTGTCTCTATAATATAGGGGGAGCTGTGATCCTAGTATTCGTGTGCCGTGCAGTCCAAAGCACTCATCTAGGTGGCACACATCTAGGGGGAGCCCGTCTATATTATAGAGAGGAGGGGTTTGCATTTACTTAATATTATTTTCTTTGTGCAAATCCCGTTTTGTCATCAATCCACCAAAAAGGGGGAGATTGTAAGGTCATATTTATCCCTAAGTGTTTTGGTGATTGATGACAACGCATTTGCGGACTAATCGTGTGCCATGAGCTTTCCAGACTCTTCTCTGCTAGGCACAAGACGTTTGGATGCCCCTCGAAGACTGACGAAGACGGCGTCTTTTCTACGTTTCCTTTTGGTGGATTTGAGTCGTAGGAAAGCCGTACTATTAAGAGGGGGTCCGCGTTGGAAAGGTTTGGGTGGAATCATCACGTACACGTCTCCTTGTATCCCCTCCTTTCTTCCTTGGAGCTTCCTACGTTTTTCTGCCTCAGATGTCTGGCTGCTTATGTGGTTGCGGTAGTACCGCTCCAGGAGCAACGGTAGTACCGTGGGCCAGGCAGTAGTACCGCCCCTCGGCAGTACTACTGTGTCGAGTTTTTTCTACTTCCGTTCTTTTGCGGAAGTATGCACGGAAGTTCCCTTTCCTCCTATCGGACTTTTGCCTCACGGTAGTACCGCGCTGTGGGCGCGGTAGTACCGCACTACCGTGCGGTAGTACCGCTTGGTTGCAAGCAGTACTACCGCGCGGCCTTGCGGTAGTACCGCTGGCCATGCGCGGTAGTACCGCTGGCCATGCGCGGTAGTACCGCTGGCCGCGGGCTGGTAGGTGGGTAACGGTTGGATCTTTTCTCCACACTATATAAAGGGCCCCGTTGACTTACCTCTTCCATCATTAATGCTCCATTATTGCTCCAAGCTCCATTTTCGCCCGATCTCACTCCCTAGCCAACCAAACTTGTTGATTTTCTTGGGAGTGGTTGAGAAGGCCCTGATCTACACTTCCACCGAGAGATATTTGATTCCCCTACTAATCCCTTGCGGATCTTGTTACTCTTGGGTGTTTGAGCATCCTAGACGGTTGAGGTCACCGTGAAGCCATAGTCCATTGTGGTGAAGCTTCGTGGTGTCGTTGGGAGCCTCCAATTAAGTTGTGGAGATTGCCCCAACCTCGTTTGTAAAGGTTCGGTCGCCGCCTCCAAGGGCACCAATAGTGGAATCACGGCATCTCGCATTGTGTGAGGGCGTGAGGAGATTACGGTGGTCTTAGTGGCTTTTTGGGGAGCATTGTGCCTCCACACCGCTCCAACAGAGACGTACTTCCTCTCAAAGGGAAGGAACTTCGGCAACACATCCTCGTCTCCACTGTCTCCACTTTTGGTTATCTCGTGCCTTTACTTGTGTAGCTTATTTGTTTCATATATCTTGCTTGCTTGTGTTCCTATTAGTGTTGCATCATATAGGTTGCTCATCTAGTTGCATATCTAGACAACCTTTTTGATGCAAAGTTTAAATTGCTAAAGAAACGCTAAAAATTGTTAGTTGCCTATTCACCCCCCTCTAGTCAATCATATCGATCCTTTCAAACGGAAGTAGATTGCTTCCTGGTAGATCTATTTTGAGCATTGCAAATTCTATACCAAGCGTCTTTTAGATTTTCTACTTCCCTTTGCTTAAAATTAAGAACTTCGTTTTCAGGAGACAACGGAGAAGATAGGGGACTAGCCATAATGACAAGTAAGCAATCCAACACACGAGCAAACAAGAAGCTCGCGAAAAAGAGGCGAACGGAAAAGCGAGAGGGCGAATTAAACGGCAAGGGTGAAGTGGGGGAGAGGAAAATGAGAGGCAAATGGAAAATAATGTAATGCGGGAGATAAGAGTTTGTGATGGGTACTTGGTATGTTGACTTTTGCGTATACTCCCCGGCAATGGCGCCAGAAATCCTTCTTGCTACCTCTTGAGCACTGCGTTGGTTTTCCCTTGAAGAGGAAAGGGTGATGCAGTAAAGCAGCGTAAGTATTTCCCTCAGTTTTTGAGAACCAAGGTATCAATCTAGTAGGAGACCACGCACGAGTCCCTCACACCTACACAAACAAATAAAATCCTCGCAACCAATGCAATAAAGGGGTTGTCAATCCCTTCACGGTCACTTACGAAAGTGAGATTTAATAGATATGATAAGATAATATTTTTGGTATTTTTATGATAAAGATCAAAAGTAAAGAAAGCAAAATAAATGGTGCCAGAAATAGCTTGTTGTCGGAAGATTAATATGATGGAAAATAGACCCCGGGGCCATAGGTTTCACCAGTGGCCTCTCTCATGAGCATAATTATTATGGTGGGTATACAAATTACTGTTGAGCAATTGACATAATTGAGCATAATTATGAGAATATCTAGGTATGATCATGTATATAGGCATCACGTCCGAGACAAGTAGACCGACTCCTGCCTGCATCTACTACTATTACTCCACACATCGACCGCTATCCAGCATGCATCTAGAGTATTAAGTTCAAAAGAACAGAGTAACGCTTTAAGTAAGATGACATGATGTAGAGGGATAAACTCATGCACTATGATATAAACCCCATCTTGTTATCCTCGATGGCAACAATACAATATGTGCCTTGCTGCCCCTACTGTCACTGGGGAAGGACACCGCAAAATTGAACCCAAAGCTAAGCACTTCTCCCATTGCAAGAAAGATCAATCTAGTAGGCCAAACCAAACTGATAATTCAAAGAGACTTGCAAAGATAACCAATCATACATAAAAGAATTCAGAGAAGATTCAAATATTGTTCATAGATAAACTTGATCATAAACCCACAATTCATCGATCTCAACAAACACACCGCAAAAGAAGATTACATCGAAT
Organism: Triticum urartu; assembly: GCF_056163025.1. Taxonomy (NCBI): domain Eukaryota; kingdom Viridiplantae; phylum Streptophyta; class Magnoliopsida; order Poales; family Poaceae; genus Triticum; species Triticum urartu. The sequence continues at coordinate 502,963,309 of NC_141873.1, read as the reverse complement.
AGATCTCCACGAGAGAGGGGGAGAACATTGTATTGAGATCCAAAAAGAAAGAAGAAGCCATCTAGCTAATAACTATGGACCCGAAGGTGTGAGGTAATCTCTCACACATCATCGGAGAGACTATGGTGTTGATGTAGAAGCCCTCCATGATCAATGCCCCCTCCGACAGGATGCCGGAAAAGGCCCCAAGATGGGATCTCACAGGTACAAAAGGTTGCGGCGGTGGAATTAGGTTTTCGTGGATGCCTCTGTTGGTTTGGGGGTACGTAGGTATATATAGGAGGAAGAAGTACGTCGGTGGAGCAACGTGGGCCCCACGAGGGTGGAGGGCGTGCCAAGGGGGGGTAGGCGCGCCCCCCTACCTCGTGCCCTCCTGGTTGATGTCTTGACGTAGGGTCCAAGTCCTCTGGATCACGTTCGTTCCAAAAATCACGTTCCCGAAGGTTTCATTTCGTTTGGACTCCGTTTGATATTTTTTTCTGTGAAACTCTGAAATAGGCAAAAAAAACAACAATTCTGGGCTGGGCCTGCGGTTAATAGGTTAGTCCCAAAAATAATATAAAAGTGTATAACAAAGCCCATTAATCATCCAAAACAGAATATAATATAGCATGAAGCAATCAAAAATTATAGATATGTTGGAGACGTATCAGCATTCCGAACCATGATGCAAAAAGATCAGCAAATGAAAAATACATAATAAGAATTTAAGGCAACATTTTTTCTGAAAAAAAGAGAGAAAAGAAACCTTGCCAAGCCCTATTTCCACTCATATAAAATAGAAAAACAAAAATATGAAAGTGACATTTACATAATAAACCACCACATATATTAGAATGACAAGAATGCGGACATAGTACTATGGAAATTGATATGATCTAAGTAAGCAAACCACATACATGTTGGCATTGCAAATTTTGCATTTAACCAGTTAACTCCTACACAAAAACATGGCATAAACAGAAGAAAAAAACAACTAAAATAAAAATCACACCTATAAGATGGCATGTCAAATTTGCACTGGAAAAATAAGTACATGTATGACAACATGGCAAAAATATTCACCGAAAGCTGGAATTTTTGAAGATAACAATCTTCTGCATACACAAGAGCATGGAAACGAAGTTATATAAAAGGCACATAACTAAACATGATCCATGGCAAACAAAATAGAGCAAAATTCCTGCACACAAAGAAAGAGCATGACAACAAAGTACACAAATCACACATGCAATTAGATTACATGGCCCAAAAATTGGAAAATGCGGAGAACTAACATGGCAATAGTTACATTTGAATGAAAAATAGGGGACATGAGCATAACAAACACAAGTGTACATCATGCACAACTAAACATGGCAAAAGGCAACCAATCTGCAAGGGGTGGCATTGCAATAATAAGTTTACTCAACAAGCAACAAAGGATAACACGACAAGAGATAAATTGGGATTTGCCCTCAATGAAGGAAAATTTGCCATTGGCGCCGAAATGCCCCGAGATTGTCAGCATGACAAAAGGATAATTGGGAGTTGTGGGCCCCTAATGAAGGCATATTTGCCATGGCTGCCAAGATGTCTCAATGTTGATCTCTGGTGTGGGCGATGATGCTTACCCTGTATCACAGAAAAATCTGACGACCTATGGCGGCAGTCCCCCGCCCCGGCGAATGTGATCATCGAAACCCTACCTCACAAACGCTATGATGTTTGCTGCCTATGTTTGTCAAATTGTCAATTTACTACAGCAAATATAGCTATTGCCGACAGTAGACTATATTTCACTGACAAGCAACGCATCATGCACTCCTACATAAATGGATTTTGTTTGTACTTGAAAGAAGCAGAGTAAATTCGTAAGGAGTGTTTAGTAGTTCAGTACATAGGTGACCAGAACAAAAGTAGTTCACAAATAAGTGATGGACGGGTCTCAATTATATTCAACAGGGCATGATGTTTACGAAAAATTACTGCTCACTGTATTTTGACAACTAGAAAAATGCAGTTCTGTTTGAGAATGTAAATGTAGGAAAAAAAATTAGGTTCTGCGCTGAGTCCGCGGGTCTCACAAAGATGTAGGATAAATAAAATGTCAAAAAGATCATATTAATTCTCATGTAATGGGTCATAATGTGTGTCTTGAACTTTCCTGTTTTTATGGTTTTGCAGCCTAGAATATTTTGACATGCGCATATATAGCTACTTAATCAACAGAGTTCCTTTATGCTGTGTGGTAGACCACATTTGCTGATATGATTTACTTTCTCATTCTAGAATTTTTAAACATGCACATATGTATTGGTAAATTTTATCTCTATATACTTTTGCCTTCTACATACTGGATTGTAATATTTTCATCTCCTTTAAACAAAGCTACTGTCAGATGATGCTTCTAATGGTTGGAGGTTTACCTTTTATTTTTGTTCTGATTGCAGAAAATAGATGACAACACTGTAACTTAATATTACACAGAACATTGAAGAGGACTTTGATAACCGACTTTCAAAAAAAGAAAAAAATTCTGAATCAAGTGTTCTGGAGCCATCACCTATGTCACCAACTATGTCAACATGTACTCCAGTTTCTGAGTGTTTTGAATCGATTGTGCCAAAATCAGATAATCAGATAGATTGTGGTCCATTGCCATCACCTCCATCCCCATCTAGCTCGACATTATCAAGAACATCGGTCGAGCCGTACAATGGCGCCTGCAGCGGTTACACCAGAGGTATTTATCCCCTTGATGAAAGCTAATCACTGGATGTAATCCCCTGTTTTAGTTGTTGTTTCTGTCCTGGTTATACAGGCAGTTTTCAACAGCAGCAGACTAGCATGCCCAGTCTGAACTTTTAGAATGTTTTCCCAGTTCATGTTCAACTTTGATCCTTTTTCCAGTTAAAGTTCCAAGCAACTTTCCTGTGTGAATCTGAGAATCTCACTGAAATTTGTGTTTCATTGTGTATATTCAGCCTATCGAGTCGAGTTTCAGACTGATCGTAAACAGACCTCGGTTTCAGCTGTGATGCTAATTTGATTTGTGTGCTGCACCATCATCCATATCTTCGATTTCAAGCAGTTCCATGGCAAATCAAATACAATTTTTTCTTTGTTTATGACAACACATATTTGACAGGTTAAAGCATGTACTATTGTGCATACTGAAGTGTAACAAGCCTTTCCCAGTAGCAAAACTGAATATGATACCATGTTCTGAATTTATGATTTGGCAAGTAAGATGACATACAACTGAGTATGTTGTTCTGAATTTGATATGAGTGTTCTGCACAAATATTTCTCATGTTCAACTGATTTCGAACTGATGTATCTGAGTGTCTGATACCCTGTGATAAAATATTGAAGTTATGTACATGTTGATAGTGGTTATCAAGCAAAGAGATAGTTCCCTAAAATGTTATTGGTTATCACAAGAAGTTGATTCATTTACTTTTTTTGTGGGGGAAGTTGATTCATTTACTAATGTAGTAAGGGGCACAAACTAATTTTGTACATATACCTTGAAAAATTTCCTTGCATGTTTTTATAGTCATCTCCTGCATATGGACGGGTGTGCATGATCTTTTTTCTAAGTTCATGTATTTTCAGGTACCTGCTCTTGCTACGATCCATGGCTTACGTACTGTACTTCTATAGATCCTTTTTGGCATAATGAGCTATGTGCAGGCTCTCCATTTTGGCTATATTCATTTTCCATAACAATGCATGAATTCGGATATCATTTTGATATTCCCTTATGTTGATCCAAGTTCGCTCAGAAATCTATGGATGCAAAAACAAGCCAGCTGTTGTCTTGCGTACATTTACGGGACCTTTATTGCGTACATTTACGATATCATTTTTATACAATAGAGCAACACTGATGCAAAGTTAGAACAAGGCTATGTACTAGCGTCAGTAGAAATGTCCAGTAATACATACTATAAAAAAACAAGCCAGCTGTTGTCGTGCGTACATTTACGGGACCTTTATTGGGTTCTATGAACAACAAATGGAACAGAATTTACATAAGATTACATACAAGAGTTACTGCCATGGAATGTTTCTAGAACCCATTGAGAGAAATTGAGAGGAGGCTGCTACTATGTGCTTGCATATGCTGCTGTTGCTGCGTGTTGTTTTGCCAGAGAATTAAGAAAGAAGTAGAGAGAAAGTGAGAGGGATCGAGACCCTGCTGCTATTCGTGTTTCTGATTGATTATACTTGGTTGCCGTAGCAATTTATACAGTGTTCGATTGTTAGATTTTGTTTAGTAAAACCACTACTACTTGCTAGAGAGAAGGGAAGGGACGTGTATTGCTTCATGTCGCTAGATGTGAGTGCTTTTGTGTTTTGGGGCTTTCACTGTTTTTTCTAGAACCCATGGAGAGGCCAAGAGAGCCGGCCGGAGGGGAGACGAGATGAGGAGCTCAGCTGGCGTCGGTGCAGTTTAGGCTGGACTTAATATGTAGGCCAAATGTGAATGGACAAAGCCCAAAAAATAGTGTAAAAAAATTAAATAAAATATAATATTCAAAAAAATATAACATCGCCATAAAAATGATACCATTTTAAAAAATATTCTCGATTTAAAAAAAAAACACCTTATGAAAGTAAAAAAAAAACATGTTTTTTTAAAAAACAAAAAACAAAGTTGATTGATAAAAACATTTGTAGTTTTCAAATGAAATGAAAGTGCGGAGCTGAAATAGGTAATGATGAACATTGTTAGGGTACGCCCAAATTTCATCGTACAAAAAAATACTTAGTGTAATCTTATTTATACATTTGTAAAAATTGGATTAAAAATGTTGCATAATGACACGTGGAGCAGGTTATATTTTATTTCTAGCCCGGTGCAACGCACGGGCATTTGTCCTAGTAAAGACTTATATATACATTATAAAAACATCCCACATGTTATTAACTTATAAAAGTAAATGTTTAACAGAAGTTGGGAACGAAAATCCTGGTTGTTTTTGACTCACAACCAAAAAAAATCCTGATAATTGCGTAAAAAAACTTGTAAAGATTTTAAGGACCAATGTAATAATAACGCGCTCATTTTTATTTTGAGAAATAACTCGCTAATTTGTTAATTTTATATATTAAAAATGTGTCGCTCCGGTTTATTTTTTGATATTAATTGCTCCTTCTAACCTAACATTATATATAGAACGAGCCCAGCTAATTCGTGTATTTCAAGAAAGTGCAAATAGGCTGGGATTTCTTAGAAAATATAAATGGGCCGCATTGACGCGAAATTATTTGTTCACACAATCCAACAAATGGATAAAACATGGGTTAAATATGTGCCACATTTTTGCAGACTGACATGTGGGTCAATAGGTCAAAACCTATGCAGGGCGTTGTCAACTTAGTCAACAAATGATTGTGTCATCCACAACCATTGAATTTATATCCAACGGCCGGCATGCACCTTCAATCTCTCGTCTTCTTCCTCCAGCGTCGCCGGGACCGCTTGGTCAGGCCTTTGGCGGCTAGCGGCTCTGCTTAGCACGCATCGCTGTGAAGCGCTACCCCACCGCCGGCCAGGCTTTCCCTCCACCCCTCGACACCTCCTGTTATTCTCCACAGACTACAGCCCCACGCCGCAACAGAACCAGCTATAACCCTTCTCCTCCTCTCAATCTGCGACTCCACTGCCGTGTTTTCCCATCTCCGAGTCGTTCCCGTCCGGGGCCTCGCCGTCGTTCACCGCCTCACTGCGTTCGGTGCGGCGTGGTCAACAAACGAGAGTCATCGGAAGAGGACTATACGTGGAGAGCCTGACGGCTGGGACCCACGAGGTCCATGGTCGCACGCAAGGAAAGTTCCTCCTTATTAAACTGAAAAAATGTTTCCTCCACCTGATAGCTAGGACCCATCGGCTTTATCTTCGCACGGAAGGAAGTGCCTCCTTGTTTTGCGAAAAAAATTATTCATCCCGTTGACAGCTGGGACCCGTCAGATTTGGTGACTGACTTGTGGGCCTACTAAGCGGACGTGTACGCATGGCTTTGTCAACTTAATCAACAAATGATTCTAGCAGCTGGACTGTTGGATGTTAATCAAACAGCCGTGCTCCTTCTTCAACCTCTGTTCTTGCTCCTATCTCCCGTGGGCGGCACCGCGGCTGTGCTGCCGCGCACCCGAAACAGTGAAGTTTCCCACTCCTCTCCATCTGCGACTCCACTGCCCCGTCTTCCCCATCTCCGGGTCGTTCCAGTCTGGGTGTGCTCGGCATGGTGTGGTCAATGTGGTCAACAACCGAGAGTCATCGGAAGATGACTATACGTGAGAGGCTGACAGTGGGGACGCACCACGCCCATGGACGCATGCATGCAACGGAACGCGGCGAGGTCAACGTGGTTAAGGAACGACTTCCATCGGAAGTATACTGTACGTGGAGAGTCTCAGCTGAGTCCATGACCGTAGCAAGTAAGTGCCTGCTTATTACGCGAAAAATAATGATTCCTCCAACTGACAGTAGGGACCCACTAGACGGGCCACTGTATTTTGCGAAAAGACGTTTGCCCCCTAACTGCTGGGACCCACCTGACGGGCCACCGTATTTCGCGAAAAAAACGTTCCCCCCGCTGTCAGCTCGGACCCACCGGAAGTGCCTCCTTATTACGCACAAAAAAATGAATACTCCCCCGGCTAACTGGGACCCACCTTGGTGGGAGGCTGACTTGTGGGCCTACTAAGTTGATGGGGATGAAGGGCTTTGTCAACTTAGTCAATATGAACGATTCTAACTCCAGTGACCGTACAATGTCCATCCAACGACCGTAGTGCTTCTTCAGCCTCTGGTCTTCTTGCTCCAGCCGCCCAAAGCAGCGCTGGTCGTGCCGCATGCTCCTGCCTCCCGTGGCCGGCTGTGCTGCCGCGGAGGCCTCACCGCCCCTACTATTCCCACCGCTGGCCAGGCCCTGCAGTGATGGCAGCCTCACACCGCAGCCGAACCAGTGAACCCTCATACTCCTCTCCGCGCGGGCTTCCACTACCGCGTCTTCCCCGGCTCCGTGTCGTCCCCTTCCTAGGCCTCGCCGCCGTCCACCGCTATGGTGCTCCCGCGCGGCGTGGTCAAGGTGGTCAAGGAACGACTTCCATCGGAAGAGTACTGTACGTGGAGAGACTGACAACTGGGTCCACGGCCACAGCCCAGTTTATTTTGTCATTTGCCAAGTAAGTCGCTTTGTCAGGCCTGTTGGGCTGCAAATCTTTCAAGACGAGGAGAGCTTTCATTCGGCTGGCCGAGAAAATGGCCCATCAGTAATGAGAAATGGGCTGTACATTTTTAAAACACATCAAACCGGCAATTAGTTTCAAATATCTTTTTTTTCACTTCGAGATTTTAAATTACATTAATTTTTATGTATGGAGATTTTGTTGGATTTTATATTGATATACATTTATTTTTATGTGAGTCGAAATTTCGATATTAAAAACAGTTCGGACCGCACCGAAATATGCAAAATTTCATAGAATTTTTTAACCGTGGCCACAATATGGGCTATAATGCTAACAAAAAGAATATGGGCTCCAAAAAAACCTTAATAATTAGCAAATGGGCTGTAAATTATTAGAAATAATGGCAGATGGGTCATATGTTGTTTTCCGCAGATTTGAGGCTTTCCTAAAAAAGGTTGATGCACAAGCAGTGACTGTCGGATGGCCATCCAACGGCCATCGTGCTTCTTCAATCTCTGCTCTTCCTGCTCCAGCCGCTCAAACAAACGCCGGCGGGACTGCCTGCTCCCTCCTCCCCGCGGCAGGCTCTGCTGCCGCGCAGGCCTCACCGCCCCACCGTACTCCCATTGCTGGCCTAGCCGTCCCTCTACTCACCCACACCTGCTGTTATTCTCCAGCGACGGCAGACGAACCAGTAAACCCTCGTACGGTCGTACTCCCCTCCGCGTGGGAAACAACTACCGAGTCTTCCCTGCCTCCGTGTCGTTCCCTTCCTAGGCCTCATCATCGTCCATCACCTTGGTGCTCTCGGCGCGGCCTGGTCAACGTGGTCAACGACCGACATGCATCTGAAGTGGACTGTACGTGGAGAGGCCGACAGCTGGGTCCATGGCCGCACGCAAGGAAATGCCTCCTTATTACACGCAAAATAATGATTCCTCCACCTAACATCAGGGACCCACCGAAAGGGCCTCTGTATTTCGCGAAAAAGATGTTACCGCCGCTGACAGCTCGGACCCACCAGCTATATCTTCGCATGCAAGGAAGTGCCTCCTTATTACGCACAAAAAAAATGAATACTCCCCCTGTTAGGTGGGACCCAGTATAGTTGCAGGCTGACTTGTGGGCCTACTAAGTTGACGGGGACGGAGGGCTTTGTCAACTTAGTCAATATGCACGATTCTAGCTCCAGTGACCGTACGATATCCATCCAATGGCCGTAGTGCTTCTTCAACCTATGGTCTTCTTGCTCCAGCCGCCCAAACCAGCGCCGGTCATGCCTCGTGCTCCTGCCTCCCGTGGCTGGCTGTGATGCGGCGGAGGCCTCACCGCCCCCAACTACTCCCACCGCTGGCCAGGCCATCCCTCTACTCACCCACACCCCCTGTTATTCTGTGGCGACGGCAGCCTCACACCGCAACGAACACGTGAACCCTCGTACTCCTCTACGCGCGGGCATCCACTGCCGCGTCTTCCCCGGCTCCACGTCGTCCCTTCCTAGGCCTCACCGTCGTCCACCGCCCTAGTGCTCTAGACGCGGCGTGGTCAATGTGGTCAAGGAACGGCTTCCATCGGACGTGGACTGTACGTGGAGAGGCTGACAGCTGGGTCAACGGCCGCAGCAAGGAAGTGCCTCCTTATTACGTGCAAAATAATTATTCCTCCACCTGACAGCGGGGACCCACCGGACAGGCCACCGTATTTCGTGAAAAAACATTTCCCCCCTGACTGCTGGGACCCACCAGCTACATCTTCGCACGCAAGGAAGTGCCCGACAGTCGGGACCCACCTGGTCGAAGCGTACGTAGCATTGTCATTCTGGTCGCGAACATGTACGTATATATATATACTGGTGGATGTAGAGGCGCGCACGTGTCATAGTAGAGGCGCGCACGTAGCATGTACACGTACGTACAGCGGCCAGGGTGCAAGAAAGAAAATACGGCCACGTATGTGTACATACGGGTGGGGTCTCGAACACCTACTCGCGCATACGTACGGCCAGGGCTCGTGTACAAGGCTGGGTCGGAACGGAGAAACAACATCGTCGTCGTGTTCATGGGGAGGCAACGGAATGCGTCGTGTTCATGGGGAGGCAACGGAATGCGTCGTGTTCATCGGAAGGCAACAGAATGCGTCGTGTCCATCGGGAGGCAACGGAACGCGTGGGAGCCAACCGGCTGGGTTGGAATGAAATGCGTGGTCGTGTTCATCGGGAGGGCTTGGACGGAACAGGCGATGGAAACGAGGCCTGGCGTACCGCAAAACGGAGGAAACGGACCTCCTACGTTCGGAACGGGGTCCTGTTGATCGGGAGGGGTGTGGCGTACCGCAAAACGAAGGAAACAGACCTCCTACGGTCGAAACGGGGGTCCTGTTGATCAGGAGGGGTGTGGCATACCGCAAAACGGACGAAACGGACCTCCTACGGTCGAAACGGGAGTCCTGTTGATCGGGAGGGGTGTGGCGTACCGCAAAATGGACAAAACGGACCTCCTACGGTCGAAACGGGGGTCCTGTTCATCGGGAGGGGTGTGGCGTACCGCAAAACGGGACTCCACGGGATATTGTTCATCTCCACCATCGACCTCCTCCAGCCTCCATGGGCTACCGTCGACCTCCTCCAGCCTCCATGGGCTCCTGTTCATCCAGCCTCCACCGCGCGCTACTCCACCGTCTACTGTTCAACCACCCCTCCACCATCTACTGTTCATCTAGCCCTCGACACCACAGGGTCCTGTTCAACCACCCCTCCACGGGCACCCCTCAACCGTCTATTGTTCATCCAGCCCTCCACACCACGGGGTCCTGTTCATCCAGAGGCAACACCACCGCTCACTGTTCATCCAGCCCCCCGCCCCCCTGCAACGCTCACTGTTCATCCAATTGATCGGCTTCAGTTAGCAGCAGTAGCGAAGGAATCGCTCGATCGGGTTCAGTTAACAACCATCGATCGATCGGGTTCAGTAACGCGTAGCCTGCAGTGCAATTGCTTGGGTTCAGTTAGAGTCAATGCCTCGCACACACGCGCGTACGTGTACGAGAGAAACGCGCATCGCTCGGCCCCCGACCTCCCACCGTAACCGGGAACTCCCCGAAATTTTCCTCCGCCTCACTTCTACCACGGTTTTTTCCGTCATGGACGGCCCAAAGAATGTCATGCAGCTGCATCTCCGGCCCGCCCAGGAAGAAAAGCCCATTTTCTGTCATGATTTTTTGTCATAGAAGTAGGATCCTACCACATCTATGATGATATTGGGTTTTGTCACAATTATCGTCATAGAAGTGTCATATGTATGATAGAAAAAATTTCGTTCGGCCCAAAATGTCACGGATGTGTCTTTTTTTGTAGTGCAATGCCAAGGAAACAAAATCTGGATGATCGACCGAAAGACATTTAGCACTCCACTTCTAATGTTCTCCTTGATGTTCTAGCTACCACGATCATATTTAAAAGCATTAACATGGCCATCAAGTATAGGTCGGGCTTCGGGAGCACAAACATCCATAAGGAACAACTTCTAGAAAAAGTCGCATGAAATCCTCATAGAGAAGATGGACAAATTGCTCATTCAAGATACTACAATAATAGATCTTCCGGCTAGGTGTGTCGGCCAAAACATCAACCTTGCCAGAACCTACATCATAAATCTTGGAAAAGTTCCAACCATCATATCTGCCTGAGATTCAGATCTGGTTGGTAACGGAATATTTCAGACAGCATGTCTGGAAAAGAAAGTTTTCAACACAAACCGACAGGATGATGTTGCGAGATTCTCGGGAAATGAACTACGATAGCAAGCTCCAAAACATGAGCTGGTTTTGCTACACACATGTGAACACGATGTCCCAGACAAGCATGACCACATAGTAGTCTTACAACAAAACACTACCGAGTTCTGGTTGGGAACCATCATCGAGGATAGCAAAGTACTTACTTAAGTCATGATTAGCTCTTAAGAAGGAACTTCTTCTCCTTGAACAAGTCAATCAGTGGCTTGGTGTGCTAGGGAATATATATGGAGTGGAGGTAATTAATCTACCAAACCATAAAATACTTCACACATATGCATGACTGACTTGGGATGATTCCAAAGGAGGCAAAACAAACTTTCTCAAATTCACGGCGGCAACTTGCATGATATACACGTGAATTAGGGGAAGTCACTTCTTCCATCAAACATAAACTTCATGAGCTAGCATGAAGAAAATGCTTTCAAAAGTTTCCAACACTAACTTAGATGTTCAATATGAATCATGGACAAGATGAAAATGTTGTTAATGGGCTCAACAACAATCCATCCAGGCTTCCATATAGATGGAATTCCACAATTAAGTGAACACGGTGATAGCATTGGTCAGACCAAAGGATGTAATGGTGTATGCTCGAGGGATCAACCACGAGTAAGACAACATTACGAACATCACTGGTTCTGATTTGATTTGATGATAGCCCATACTCAAATCAAAGTTTTGACAAGACAATAGATCCAACAATTGATCACAAGGATCAATCAATGAAGATATCATCTTTCTTCAACACACATACATGAAATATCCCTTTGGAACGAACTAAGTTAGGCAAAGATTTTATCCTCCAACTCTCCAAGTTGTTGTTTGGCTTAACCAACTAGCTCAGGGGTATCCAACACAGATTCTTGGAGAAAGAGTGGTTTATTGGAAAACCAACTTGATCATGAACTCAACATATCGGTCAGGGGACAACCTGGTGATACTTCCAAGAAGATATTTGGAAAATCATGAACCACCGACATGTTATTAAGCTCGAGAACAATCTTGCTTTTTAGGGCAGGAAGATATGATCAAATAAGCAAGGATTGACACAATCCTAACACATTGATCGAAGAGTGCACCGGAAATAAGGACTAGGTAGGATGATGACTGAATAACTAACACGCAAAGAATGAGATTGTTGTCCATTAACTACCAAGAAACGGGGCTGCTAGGAGTATTGATTTCACACATCATGGTTCACTTATTGGCATTCCGGCTACGACAACACGAAGACCGAGGAATGAATAATGATGGCGAGAAGTATCACTACATCAAGAACTCATAAAAGGTTGTGTAATCTCCATGACATTCTTGACATAAAGACGATAATACTCCAGGGTAGAACAGAACAAAAGCTGGATTGACATTTGATCTGCGGAATACAACTGCTTTGACCCAATCCAAGAAATGGATAAGGTACTGGAGTTTGTTTCCCCTAGTAATTCCGGAATAGAATGGCTCGACGGACCACAATAATAATAGACTTTGATGAACGAATGCAATGATATACCCCCGACTATCAATTGATAGACGGAGGTCAGAAGACAACTAAAGAGAGACAACTCAACTGAGCATATAACTTTCTGAGTTGTGGATGCATAGATTAATATGTCGAACCAAGTTCAACAGGTTTCTTTCGGATAATCCATGCAGAGAGGTAGAATTGGCAGAGTCACAATATAGAATGGAGAACTCATCAAGAGCATTCTGGTTGTGATCTTTTGGTTCAAAAGAACTTCTGCCATAAGAAGTTCATGGTATTTGGAAGAGGGAAATACCACGGACCTCGAGGACTATCGCAAAGGTTTCTAATATCCTAAAGGAACTAGCAAACACTATCAACATGAATGAGTAGAGTGAATCTCGGGTTCAAAAACCCAGGAATAGAATGCCTACTAACTAAATGGCATCACGGGATGCTTTCGAGAAAGATGGCCAAAATCATCACACTGTGAACACAAAACATGGCTAGATTACTAGGTGATTCCCTAAGACACCTAGGGTCATAATAACAACACCAACATATATACTGAGGCAACGGAGTGCCTCAACACACCGATTAGTGTGGTTAATCTGGCCTAAAAGGACATCGGGACAGGGAGGAAAGATTTGCAAATGCATCAGACTATTTAGATACCTGGAATGACTCGGACAGCATAACGGCTGTAAATGCTCAAAAAGATTTGAGACATCCTGCAAAATGGTGTCATAACCACTCAACATCACAATATCAAGGTTCCGAGATCAATGATCAACACACGAAAGTAGTAGGTACTGAACTAAGACTTGAATCCATCAATCCTATAAATCTACGGATTAGTAACACGTGATCCTGATAGAAAGAAGAGAAAGCCTGGTTCTTAATCCCCGTAGAAAAGAAGAGGTTGACTTAGATCAGAAGGGCATAAGGTAACGGAGTAAAAAGAGCCTTACATTCCCTTCCACAATCAATTCCCTTATATAACTAAAGCATTTCTAGACTCAACTTTGACCAGTTTGGCTTGGTAACCCTACAGGCAGTCAGGCTCTGATACCAAAGCTGTCGGGACCCCGATCCTAAGCCACATCGATCTAGCATGCAGCACATCATATCACTTTGCGGCCTCACGCACGGTATTCCCACGGGTGCCAGCTTACCTAGACCGGGACCGTTTGCGCCTTTTGGCTCACGTATATGATAGTGTCGCTAGCATCCATATGACAGAGAACCTGGGCCGGCATGACTAGTCGTGAACCCAAAGTGGCACTAACTTACAGGGACAGGCATACATGACCCAGCAACGAACGTGTCGGTCATCAGTGAGTGAATTCGGGCTATAGCAACTGGGCTAGCAGGACTCCGGGAATCCAGGCTGTAGCAGGCTAACAGGATTCCGAAGACACCGCATGACATTTTCCCGAAGGGACAGACACAGGATCGAAGAAGGACACATGCCGGCTAGTCTAAGTGTTCCGGAGCAGTAGCAACTGGGCTAACAGGACTCCGGTAAACCGGGCTGTAGCAGACTACCATGGCTCAGTGGAAGCACTATACTACATTTCCCCATAAGAGAGGCTACCAAGGATAGACAACTAGGTTGTCGGATCCCACACATACCAAGCATTTCAATCATACACACAATATGCTCGATATGTGTAAATACAACATGGCATCACAACAAAACTCTATGACTCAAAGTATTTATTCATAAGACTCCGAAGAGTCAGATATTACAAACATGGGTCTCATGACCCAGCATTCAAGTCATACAAGCAATGAGCACATGCGGAAGCTTAACTTGTCTGAGTACAGACAACTACAAATGAAAAAGGCTGAGAAGCCTCACTATCTACAAGACCCTCCCAAGGGTACAAGATCGTAGCTGAGGTAACAAGCTAAACGTCGAAGTCCATGCAGAACTACTAGTGAGACCGAAGTCTCTCTGCAAAAACATAAATTAAGCAAACGTGAGTACATATGTACCCAGCAAGACTTACATCAGAACTAGCTACATATGCATCAGTGTCAACAAAGGGGTGGTGGAGTTTAACTACAGCAAGCCAGCTTTGACTCAGTGGCTATCCTGAACTACGACTGCTGGTAACTCTTTTGAGGTGGCGCACACGAGTCCACATATTCACCATATCAATACACCACTATGGATCCGTTCCCGTCTCCCTACGAGAAGGCCATCCATAGCACTCACACTTATCTTGCGCATTTTAGAGTATCCACTTTCACTTGTCTATGAACCATATAGGCAACCCAGAGGTCCTTTACCGCGGACACGGCTATTCGAATAGATGATGTTAACCCTGCAGGGGTGTACTTCTTCACACACGCTCTCGCCACTTACCACCATGTACACGTCGTGTATCTCGGCAACCTTCAAGCGGAAGCCTGGCGAGGGACTCAGCCACGACCTGACTAACCACACAAGTCTATAGTCCAGGTTTATCGCCTACTCGGGTTCCATCCGTAAGGAGATCCGGCCGGGGTGTCGCTCACGACCCCAAACGATGTGTACAGGGTTCCCAAGCCCACCAAACGGGCGACGCTTGGTATACCCAGCCACGGTGCCTAGTCTGTCCCAAGCCCACCTGTACTGGGTGCCACTTGGTAGACTACTAACACAACCTACAAACACCAGAAACTAGTTGCAACTCCTGGACAGAGATCGAGGCGATTAATAAGCCGAGAGGGGTCGAGTTACCGGAACCCAATGTGTGGTAGTAAATGTTCATGGGTCACAAACACAGAACTCAGTTCCTGAGGATGGTTTCAATGAGACAACCCACCATGTACTCCTACATGGCCTCTCACCGCTACCTTTACCAAGTCGTGTTCACACACTTAGCTCTCAACAGTAAGACATGTTCACCACATTCCAATTCATCCCCGATGAATCAGACCTGACTCAACTCTAAGTAGTAGCAGGCATGAAAACAAGCATGAATGAGTAGGCACATCAGGGCTCAAACAACTCCTACTCATGCTAGTGGGTTTCATCTATTTACTGTGTCAATGACAGGTCATGCAGAGGAAAGGGGTTCAACTACCGCAACATGTAACAGTTGAATCGTTGTTGTCCTAATGCAGTAAAAGAGAGCAGGAGCAAGAGAGTGGGATTGTATCAGAATGAACAAGGGGGTTTTGCTTGCCTGGCACTTCTGAAGATAGTATAGCTCTTCATCGGTGTCATCAAACTCATTGTCGGAACATACGTCTACTGAGGGGGAAACAACCACCGGCAACAGAGAATGAACACAATCAATGCAATGCAACAATATGATGCATGATCATGACATGGCAATATGATGTGATTTGGCCTGATGTAGCTAACAGCGATTTAAATGTAGTTGGTTTGAATACAAGATTCAAATTCAAACTCCATATGTGATTATTCAAATGTCATTTAATTGATTTGACCTGATCAGCAAGCATAAGTTGGTCAAACATGCATGAAATGGTATATATGGATAGATTGGCTTTTTCTGATAATTTTCAATATATAACTTATTCCATTCTGAGCTACGGTTGAATTTCTATGAATTTTAGAAGTTTACGACATTTTCTGAAAATAAATAAATCATTTAGATTTATTTAAAATCCAGAAAACATTACTGTGTCAGAAAGCATCACGGTGATGTCAGCAGGACAACAGGGCGGTCTAGGTCAAACCTGACTAGTAGGGCCCACTGGTCAGTGACACAGAGTCAGCTATAGAGGCTGACACGTGGACCCGGTCAATGCTGACATGGCGAAGTCAAACTGACCGGTGGGGCCACGACCATTAGCTTAATCTAAGCGGGAAGATAAACCTATGATTAATTAAGGGTGCGGGGCCCATTTGTCAGTGACCTAAGGCTATTAGGTTAGCGCCTAATCTGTAGTTAGGCCGGCGTTTAACCTGGGTTAACTCGCCGGCGAGGTGCCGCAGCGGCGGGATGGCTCGGAAATCGCCCACAAGGCACGGCTTGCGACGCGGTTGGGTTCTATGGCGAGTTGGGGCTCGTGCGCATCCAGCGGTGGCAGTGGGAGGGCGCGAGGTGGCCGGAGTTGAGCATGACGTTGATCTCGGCGGCGGCCAGAGCTCAGACGTCGACGGAACCGACGATGCAACGCATGGGAGGATCAACAGTTAGCACCTACGGGTTCTACAAGCGCTCACAAGGCCAACGGGCATATGCACGAGACCATTTGGTCACCGGTGCCTCGTCGCCGACATGCTCGGGGCGGCGGCGTGATTCGGTTAACATGGAATCGATGGCTGTGGTGCGAACTCAGGCATGGCTTTAGGGGGAAAAGACTCGGGTACTCACAGTGAAGTCGATGAGCAGGTCAGCTAGCTCGGGGGAGGCCGGACGGCGACATGGAGTTGCCGGCGATCTGGGTGCAGAGGCGGCGGGGTCGAGCTCGATTGCGAGGCTCTAGTGCTTCCGGCGATGCGTGGCTCGTCGAGGATGAAGAGGAGGTCGTAGCGGAGCTCCCAGACACGGCGACATGGCTAGGGGTGACCGAAGAGGGCGGTGGTAGCGAGCGGCGGCGATGGCGTGCTCGGGTGCGAGCAGAGGAGCGAGGGAGGGAGAGCCAGAGGAGGGGGAGAGGCACTGGGAGAGCGAGAGAGGGTCGAGGGGGAGTGCGTGGCACTCGGGGTTGTCTCCAGTAGCGAGCTAGCAAGCAGGAGGTGGCCAGGCGCATGCCCGCGCTCGCCACCGAGCTGCTTCGTGCGCTGGCACGGGAAAGAAGACGGGAGTGCCCCTGGTGGGCTGGGCCGCGAAGCTGGACCGCCAGGTAAGGCCAGGTCAGCTCTCTCTCTCTAGTACTTAATTTTGTTCTGTTGTTCTATTTTGCAGGTTTGTTTGGGCTTTATTAAAAATTCCAGAGCATTTTCAAAAATCCTGAAAATATTTATGGGCACGTTTTGGATTATTTCCAACAGCCCTCATTTACCTTCAAGATTATTTGGACATTTAAAATTATTTATAGCATTTAAATGTCCAAGGACAAATACTATATGATTTAATTCAATAACCCAGAATGTCCTAGAAAAGTGTGCACCATTTTTGGCAGAGGTTCTGGGCCAAAACAAAAATGATGAACATTTATGAAGGGCATTTCAGGTTCACTGAAAATATTTTTAGGTTGAACCTATTTGAATTCCATTTGATGCTAGGGTTTGAGCATCCCCAATTCAAATTCATTTGAATTAAAACATGATGACATGATGATCAGGCAAAGACAACAAGGACTGGTCTAGGGCTGTGACAAGCTGGTAATAACCGACGAGCATATAAGGCAAGCTGCAGAGCTCGATATCACTATTTATCAACTCCTAAAGATCGAGCCCATGGATACGCTTAGAGAGAAGGACATAAAACGGAAATATGCCCGCGGCGAACCTTTGGTCAAGCATGAGGAGGTCAAGAAGCTCTCAACGAGAATGTATGAATTGCATGAATGGTACATGAAAATTGCCAAGACTACCAATCAGGAGTCCCTCATGGTGAAAGTCAAGGCAGAGCATTACCTCGATGAGAATGCTCTGTATGTTGAATTTACAGAACTGTTTCAGTTATTCAATCAAGACGCACTCGAAAAATCTATTGTCAGTTGCTATTGCCTGTAAGTGATTTCTTTCTGTAATTTAAGTCTCAAGCTAGCTGTAGTGCTCGTTGATCATTACCTGTAATTATCCTCACTATATTATTTTTTGTGGTATTATGCAGGATGAAGATCTATGAAATGAAAAAATCTGGACGCTATGGCATTGGGTTCATTGACCCAAATAACATTAATCAAGAGACATGGACGCATGAACGGGGTCGAGCAGACACAAAGAAAAGCTTGCTAGCGTTCTTGAAGCGCCTCAATACCGATCGGGATATACTACTTCCTTACAACTTTGGGTGAGTCTCACACTGTCTTGTACTACAAATTCTGTTTTTTGCTTACTAGCTAGATGTTAATAAGTTTATAGGGTTTAGGGTAGTTGATGAGTCTTATGCACATGCCCGCTTAATTTATACATGCAAATGTGTGAGCATGCAGTTTCCACTAGATCTTGTTGGTCATTCAAGTTGAAGAAGGAAAAGTTGAAATACTGGACTCACTACTTAAACCATTTGCTGAGTACGAAATCGTGAAGGGGATAGTCAACAGGTAATTTCAATCATTATTGAACTATATGTCGGCCTCTTTAGTTCATCATTTCCTGATATCAACTAATTAATAACTCCTTTATTCATTTTCTTTGCCGGCGGACGGGGCTTGTCAAAAGTTCATCAAAGAGGTTTCAGGCCAATGGAAACAAAAGTTGTATTGGTATCGACCCAATGTAATTAATTAAGTAGTACTAGCTAGCTACCATCTCTTTAATTCTAGTTTCAATACCATTAATTATCATGCTTGATTAATTATTATCTGATTGAATTCTATTCACGTAAAGGCCATGAAGCGGGCGCCGGGGACTGATTTATGTGCATACTACGTTTGCGAGAACATTCGCATGATGGCGTCCGAAAGGAGCACATCTGCTAGACAGCTATGGGTACGTTTGCCAGAACACTATTCACAATTTTTACATCATTATCGATATCTAATCACACAACTAATACATGCATATTGATCTCCTTCTTAAAAGTTCAATGATGTGCGGGATAAGCTCGTACGGGAGGATCGCGTACGAGCAATTCAAGAGGATATAGCGGGATTTTTGCTTGACCAGGTCATAGATCCCAAAGGAGAATACCATTACCCGCTACCGCAGAAATGCCTCCATGTAGGAGAAATTGTATATACCAAATTGTATGTACACATGTCTATGTGTGAATGGTGGTGCGAGACATTCGATGATATATATATATGATCAGTAAATGAAAAAGAATTAAATGGAAAACACAAAATTAAAGGAAAAAGAAATCATAAACACAAAAAAACCAACCTTTTAGTACCGGTTGGTGTTACCAACCGGTACTAAAGGTCTCCCAGCCCCCGGCACTGGCTCGTGCCACGTGGTGGCCCTACAAACAGATTTTAACCCCTTTCCGCGACGGCTTTTGGAACCATCGCCTAGTGAGTGACTGCGATAGGGGGTCCTTCCCACATGACCCAGAAACCGTCGGGAATAAGCCCTCCTGGCACACACGCTCATCAAAATGAGGTCGTGTGTGACCGGCGAGCGATCAAATACGGTTATACGTACATTAGTGCTAAAAAAATTCAATTATACAGGTGAAATCATTTCTAGTCGTAAGTTCATCCCACATAGTCAGTCGCCGCTAAATGTTTCCGTTCGTATATACATCCCACACAGTCGCTCCAAGGAAAATGTTTCTGTTCGTAGGTACATCACACACAATTTTCCCCGTTAAATCGTTTGTGATAGCGTTTGCATTGCAGACGGTATTAACAATTTTATCGTTTGCGTTATTGAATGCATCACACCCGGTGCGTAGAAGAAACTGTGTGTCAAAGGTTGTCCATCACACACAGTTTTTATGTGGTAAACGTTTGCGCTAGGTGGCCTAACACAAACAATTTTCAACAGGATGTCGTGTGTGATTGTTCATTAATTCAACATGGTTTATTCCTAGAAACTATGTGTGTTGCCTGAGGTCATCGCCCATGGTGTTTTCTCAATAACTGTTTGCAATAGAAAAACCCAATTAGCAGGCTAATTGCCCTATTATTAATAATCCATTTATTAATCTAATTAACATATCATATTAAGCACACAATATATTTCATTTTCATATTAAGGAAGCAGGATTTCATAACTGAAATACATTAGAGTACAACATCATATATCTTCAACACTCAGCTACCCCATTACACAACTGCACCAACACCAAGTTTCACATGCAACATCGATAACCTTTCGAAAGTAGCATAATAGACGGTACATATACATATGTATCTCATCTGGAAAATTGTTGAAGCGGAAGGCAAACATTAAGCCTTCATTGATGTTGAAGGTCTTTGCAACTTTAGGCCAGTTCATGTAGATGATTGACCGTCCATCCTTCATCCTCTTCAGGAACACTTCAATATTGAACCGTGCGTGTTGTATGAATACCTTCCTCGCCTCCTGACCATACAGGTGGTTTGAGAGGTAATCATCAGTGAACTGCTTTGGAAAGGCCTGAAAACAAGGATGTGCATAAATATCTTCTCTATATTGGAAATGGGGCAAAGGAATAAAAAAGGTAAGGTATAATAGTTAGTCATCCTGTAGTGAATTGATGTCTTCTTCATTGTGCAGACAAATATGTTGTTTTTTTTGTTGCTAATTTCTTTATCCTAACAATCTTTCTGAGTTTCTTGACTTGACTCATATTCATGGACAACTCATTTCCCCATATGCAAAAAGGGTCGAAAAGTGGGTTAAAACCTCTGACAACAGGACCTACATGTGCAAGACCAAATTATTAAAAACCTAAATTTTAGAATGGTTCCTGCAATTGCACAATAAGGTGCTATTAGACAAAGCACCATGCATGTGCAAACCTCGATTGTAAACCTCAGTGCTTCACATTATTTCCCTGCAACACATATAAGGTAGTTAGTGATCAGGTTAAGTGAGGATTCGCATGCTATTTGTAAAATATATTGATGAAAAATATGCACATTGTAGATTCATCAGATTAATTCAAGCCACATGGAAAACCCATTTATCCAAACCAAGCATGATTAAGAAATATGAAATATAGCAATTGTATATGTTTATCATGTATTAAGTGCACCCAAATTCGATTTATTCCTCACATGCACAACAATACAAAATTCTACCCATGACAATTGGACATCGCATTGCATAATTGAACCAAGCAGTTAACTAAACACCATAACAAATGAACCAAACGTTAACTGAGCACCACATTGCACAATATAACATACTCCTAATAGAAGATTAGACAGTTAACAAAACCAAGCATGCTTAACAACTTGGAAATATAGCAATTGTATTTGTTTCTCATGTATTTAGTACAGCCAAATTTGATGTATTTCTCACATGATATACAATAACAGAATGCACCTGCAATAATTGAACATCGCATTGCAGAATTAAACCAAACAGTTAACTAAACACCACAACAAATGAACCAAACGTTAACTGAGCACCACATTGCACAATGTATAACATACTAGAAGATCAGGCAATTAACCAAACCAAGCATGCTTGACAAATTGGAAATATAGCAATTGTATTTGTTTCTCATGTGTTTTGTGAAGAAAAAATCGATTTATTTCTCACAGGAAGACAATACAAAATTGCACCCTGAAGAATTGAACATCACATTTGCAGAATTGAACCAAACAGTTAACTAAACACGACAACTAATTAACCAAACAGTTAATAAGTGAGCACCACATTGCATGATATATATAACATATACACTAGAGCAACAGATTGCATGGTAAAAGTAGATAGCACAATTCACTAGAATTTGTTAAGGAAAGGCAGTAGCTAGCAAAATGAACATGGGTCCTTATAGTGAACTAATAAGACAAGCTACTCCTCATTGTCGGAGATATCAATGACGATTGGCTCCTTGGACATGGAAGAGGACGAGGCCTCCGCATCGTGGGTGCCCTCGTCATAGTGGCGAGTTGCCTGAGCCGCTCCGGGCACCAACCTACTAGCTCTCGAGTTGAGGTAAGCATGTGCATGCTGAGAAAACACCTCGTTGTCTTCATCGAAGGTACCGAGGGTCGCCTCGAGAAAACGCCATCAACTGTCGTTTAAAACAGCCAATCGTGTCGCAGCGTCGGCGCGTGAGGCATCGACGGTGGACTTGTCTGCGAGGTGCTCCTCCAAGATCTAGGGGTCAGCACGAATGGCAGCCATCACGACCTCATCCTCGCGTGCGGCCGCGATTTGCTTCTCCGCTGCCAAATGCTCCTTGAGCTCCTGGCTATACTGCATGCACCATGGCAAAGTGAGAGCTATGGTCTTCCGCAGTAAGCCAAGGGAAAATTCTCCATGCAGGATTTGTCCATCTATTCAACGCAAATGGTTCAAATTGAATAAGGTATGCAAAGCGAGAATTCAGAGCTAAGCCAATAGAAAATTTGGCAAGCAGCATTTGTACCTCCCTTCAATGTAAACGGTGTTTTCGGATGACCCGTGTGCAACCACGTACAGACAATTTGGTAAGATTTGCATCTGTCATATTGGGTATATAGCCATTTTTCAAACTCGAAAGATTGACATTTGTTGATCTAGTAACATTGCCATCTGTCAATCCTTGTAATACTGCGATTTGTCAAAACATGCAGCTAAAAATCACAAGCACTATCTAATTTTTGCAACTAAAATTCAGTAATTAAGCATAGATTTCATTCATAGATTAAGCAGTCGTCCTTAATTTATACAAACAGTTCAACTCGACAACTGAACCGACCAAACTTTTCCCCAATTGTTGCCAACCATGTACTGAAATAGCTAGTTCAACTATATATATACTGGCTAATTTTAAGTACGTTGTACAATTCCACCACATCTATAGTCAGATGAACTGAACAAATAGCCCCTCAATACTACTACTACAGAGGGGTTTTGTACTACTTCCGACAGCCTCTCCTTTGCCGAGCGCGCTTAGTAAGAGGAAGAAGAGGAGGAGCCTACCAATGAGCTGGACAACTGCAACACGGTGCCTGCCGCTGCTGCACCTTCAGCGACACTCACCTCGAACGCCCTCTGCCGCTCCAGACGACCCCTCTCGAAGCGGTCGGGCTGCTCGTAGATTTCCTGATTCCTCGCCTCTGCGTCGGCGTGTGCTGCGGCCACGGCTGCGGTAAGGGTCTTTGCGTGCTCGACGAGGCTCTCCTCCTCTTCCCGCAGGAACTCGATGTAGTGCACAAGTTCGTTGACGCACGTGTGGGCCTCCACCTCCGCCTCCCTCCTTCGCGCGGTGGTGGCAGAGCGAGTGATGATCCAGACAGTCAATGGTGGGTTGGCGGCCACGGTGGCCGACGATGGGGTGGCGGCCACGACCACCACCTCCCGCGTTCGGGCCACGGTGGCGGAGCGGGTGATGGCCCCGATGGACGGTAGTAGGGTGGTGGCCACGATGGCCACCTCCTGCCTTCGTGTAAGTGCATCTAGTGCCACCCCTAGGTTGTTTTGGAGTATTGACGACAAACTTGGTTGAGGGACTAATGTGTTTGTGAGAATTGCAGGATAATACAGGTAGTAGTCCCTCATTGATTCGGTTTACCTACCAGAGATGACCCCTAAAAATGTGTGAAGACACTGAAGACAATGGTGGTAGTCCCTCATTGATTCGGTTTACCTACCAGAGATGACCCCTAAAAATGTGTGAAGACATTGAAGACAATGGTGGTAGTCCCTCATTGATTCGGTTTACCTACCAGAGATGACCCCTAAAAATGTGTGAAGACATTGAAGACAATGGTGGTTGTGAAGATATTCAGAACGAAGATTATGACTCGAGAAGACATTCACGTGAAGACTATGGAGTGCGAAGACATAATTGTTTTATAGTTTCCTTTTCTTCTTTGTTGAGTCATAGGAACCACCGTACTGTTAAGTGGGGTCCAAGTGAACAAAGTCAGAGTGACTGATGTGATGCTCAACAAAATCCTATGTCTTCGAGCAAAGACAATGAGAGCAAATCTTATCCAGAGTTGGATGCTGCCGCATGTGTTTGAAATCTGATCGTTGGACATGTGTTAGTTCCTTAGTGACCCAGGGTCATTTTGGACAAATCAGGTCAGGTTGCCTCCTGGCTATAAATAGCCCACCCCCTACACCATAAATTGGTGGCTGCTCAGCGTTAGTTCACGGCTTTTGTTGTTTGAGAGCAACCCACCTCCGAAGCATTTGAGAGAGAAATCCTTGGGAGGACAAAGCCAAAAACACCCAGAGCCGAAGAGTGTTAGTCATCACTGAAGTCTTTCTGTCCGCGTGATCTGAAGACTTGTTACACTTGAGGACTGTGAATCCTCCAGCCGATTAGGCGTCACGTTCTGAGCATCCAAGAGTTGTTGTGGATTGCCGGTGAACGAAGTCTGTGAAGGTTTGGAAGTCTACCTTGAAGACTTGCCAGAGTGATTGGGCGAGGACTAAGTGTCCTTAGCTTAAGGGGAATAAGGTGATGACATGGTCTTCTGAGTTGAATCTCAGCCTCCCTAAACAGACATACAGTTGTCACAGCAACTGGAACTGGTCTAACAAATCCTTGTCCTCAGCAAGCAACTGGTTCTATCCTTTACCTCTCTTTACATACAGTTTGTCTTTGTGAAGTCATTGCCTGCTTGCTTGGTCTGATTATCTATACTGTGTGAAGACTGTGGTTGTTTGGCTTCATACTATCTTCCATCCTTATCCATACTACCTAGCTGCTAATAGTCTTCGTGCTTTCACTTCAGTATTTACTTGTCTATGGCTTGTCTAGTGTAGTCTACCTTCCACTGCATATCAATAGGTTCATTCTATCGTTTGTCTTCAAAGCCCTCGTGTTTTGAATACTTTCATAAAAATCGCCTATTCGCCCCCCTCTAGTCGATAAATAGTACTTTCAATTGGTATCAGAGCAAGGTGCTCCCTTGTTTTGTGTGATTCGGTTTAACCACCTAAAGTTTTAGCTATGTCGATTCCAGGGATAATCAAAGTCTCCGGTGCGTGCCATGTCTTCGATGGCACTGATTACCCCTACTGGAAGAATAAGATGCGTATGCATCTTGAAGCCATTTATGTCGACCTCTGGTATGTCGTCAAGAATGGCGTTCCCAAGGTCGGTGAAGGTGTCACTGCTGCTGATGTCAAGAGTTTCATTCAACTGGACTCGACTGCCAAGAACATCATCTGTGGTCATCTGGCCAAAGGACAGTATGGTCGTGTGAGTGCTCTGGAAACTGCGAAGCTAGTCTGGGACTAGCTAACCAAGGTCAATGAAGGTGTCTCAACCCAGAGAGACTCAAGGATCAGTGTTCTCCGCAACCTCTTCAACCACTTCAAGAGAAATGAAAATGTCCATCTCACATTTGACCGCCTCACTGATATCACAAATGAGCTTCACGCACTCGGCGCCACCGAGATCACCAAGCATGAAATTGTCAAGACACTCTTGAGATCGCTTGACAGCTCATTTGACACCCTGGCCCTGATGATTCAAGAACGCCCTGATTTCAAGACTCTCGATCCGTCTGACATATTTGAGAGGCTCAACACACATGAGTTCCAGCTATCTGAGAAAAGAGATATCTATGGTCCCAACTATGGCAGAACTCACGCTTTGAAATCAAAGGTTGTTTCCTCCTCTGAAGAAGAATCTGACTGCAGTTCTGGGGATCATGAAGACATTGGAAAGGAGCTTGCTATGCTTGTGAAGAAGTTCCAGAAATTCACTAAGAAGACAGGCTTCAGAAGTTCTTCAATATCCAGCTCAAGAAATGATGAAGCTTCTACTCATGACCACAAGAAGAGAACATGCCACAAGTGCAAGAAACCTGGTCACTACATCTCTGATTGTCCGTAGTGGGACAATGAGAACAACAACAAGAAGAAGAACAAGGAATATGATTCTGATGACAAGAAGAAGAAGAAATCCTCAAAGTCTTCTTCCAAGTCTTCGTCGAAGTCCTCATCACAGAAGAAGAGCTCATCAAGCAAGGCTCATGCATTTGTTGGCAAGAAGATGGATTCAGAGGAGGAGTCTGCTTCTGAGGAGGCGGAGGTGGAGTCTGTGGAGGAGTCCGATTCAGGTGTGGCAAGCCTGGCTCTAGCTTTAGCATATGTCGCCAAGTCCATCTTCAACACTGAAGAAAATGGCCCCGTCACCAATGCTGATGCTAATGATGAGGATGACTCTGCTCCTACCTACTGCTTCATGGCACGCGGTGCCAAGGGTATGACACCAAAGGCTTCAGAATGGATTATGGACAGTGGATGCACTAACCACATGACTGGTGATCGAAGTCTTCTAATGGATTCAACCCTACGCCCATCCGACAAGAGTCACATCACATTTCCTGACACTGGTAAAAGCAAGGTATTGGGTCTAGGTAGAGTTGCAATCTCAAAGGATCAGCACATGGATAAAGTGATGCTTGTTGAATCCCTTGGTTTCAACTTAATGTCTATCTCAATGCTTTGTGACTTAAACATGATTGTGATATTTGGAACATATCGTTGCCTTGTGCTAATGGAATCTGACACATCTCTAGTCTTTGAAGGGTATCGAAAAGATGATCTGTACATGGTAGATTTCTTAGCAGGACCACAGTTGGTCGTATGTCTTCTAGCAAAAGCTTCAGAGTGCTGGCTCTAGCATCGGAGGCTAGGGCATGCTGGCATGAGGAACTTGTACACTCTCGCGAAGAAGAAACACGTCTTTGGCATCGAGGGCGTCAACTTTAAGAAGGATCATTTGTGTGGTGCCTGCGAAGCTGGAAAGATGACTAGGGCCCAGCATCCCTCGAAGACAATCATGACGACATCACGTCCCTTCGAGCTGCTTCACATGGACTTATTTGGCCCTACTCACTACTCCACTCTTACTACCACTGCTTGTCTCTATGGCTTCGTAATTGTTGATGATTACTCAAAATATACATGGGTGCATATAATCCTCTACAAGAATGAAGTGCAAGATGTCTTCAGATTATTCACCAATCGTGCCATGACGAACTATGGCATCAAGATCAAGCCCATCAGAAGTGACAATGGCACATAATTCAAGAACACCGGCCTCGATACTTATCTTGATACACTGGGCATCACTCATGAGTTTTTAGCTCCATACACACCCCAGCAGAATGGCATCGTGGAGCACAAGAACAGAACGCTCATTGAGATGGCACGGACAATGCTTGATGAGTACAAGACTCCAAGGAATTTTTGGCCTGAAGCCATTGATACTGCATGCCACGTCATCAACCGTGTTTACCTTCACAAGCTTCTAAAGAAGACATCCTATGACCTCCTAACTGGTAAGAAGCCAAATGCCAGTTACTTTAGAGTATTTGGTGCTAGGTGCTGGATCAAGGATTCACATCACACTTCAAAATCTGCACTGAAAGCACATGAAGGTTTTATGCTTGGCTATGGAAAGGATTCGCACTCCTACAGAAGCTTCAACCTCTTTCACTATAAAGTGGTTGAAACTGTGGTGTGCGGTTCGATGAGACTAACGGCTCGCAAAGAGAGCACCTGCCAACTGTGCTAGATGAAGTCCCACCAAGTGAATCTATCAAGATGATGGGTACTAGATAAATCATACCTTCAGAAGCTCAGTCTGAAGAAGAAATCATCATTGCACCAAGTCAACCTGAAGACAATGCTCAGCCTGAAGCCAATGCGGAAGATGAAGACAGTGATCAAAAAGGGAAAAATCTTCGTCCAGTTCATCCTCGAGTTGCAAATGAAGTACAGATTGAGAAGATAATTTATAGCATCAATGCACCTGGTCCAATCACTCGTTCAAGAGCAACACAGCTAGCAAATTTCTATGGACACTTTGCATTTGTCTCTATATCTGAACCCAAGAAAGTTGCTGAAGCCTTCATGGAACCTGAATGGATTCAAGCTATGCAAGAAGAGCTTCAACAGTTCGAGCTGAACAATGTATGGGAATTGGTCAAGTGTCCTGATCCTCGCAAGCACAATATCATAGGCACCAAATGGATCTATCGCAACAAACAAGATGAGCATGGTAAAGTTGTCAGAAACAAGGCTCGTTTAGTTTCCGAAGGTTACACTCAAGTTGAAGGGATTGACTTTTATGAAACATTTGCTCCCATGGAAAGGCTTGAAGCCATTCGCATATTGCTAGCCTATGCCAACCATCACAACATTCTTCTCTACCAAATGGATGTGAAGAGTGCCTTTATGAATGGCAAGATTGAAGAAGAAGTGTATGTTGCACAGCCACCTGGCTTTGAAGATCCAAAACATCCTGATATGGTATACAAGCTCAACAAGGCATTCTATGGCCTCAATCAAGCTCCTCGTGCTTGGTATGACACTCTCAAAGACTACCTAAAGAGCAAAGGCTTCAAACCTGGTTCTCTAGATCCTACACTCTTCAGGACGACATATGATGGAGGACTGTTTTTGTGCCAAATCTATGTGGATGAGATTATCTTCAGCTGCACTGACAAGAGATATAGTGATGAGTTTGGACATATGATGCAAGAACAATATCAGATGTCCATGATGGGTGAGCTGAAATTCTTCCTTGGTCTTCAAATTCGTCAGCAAAGCAACGGTATCTTCATATCACAAGAGAAATACCTCAAAGATTGTCTGAAGAAGTTTGGAATGCAAGACTGCGAAGGATACACGACGCCATTGCCAACCAAAAGTCATATGGGCCCCGACGACACTGGTAAAGAGTTCGATCAAAAGGTATACCACTCCATGATTGGTTCTTTACTCTATTTATGTGCATCTAGGCCAGATATCATGCTTAGCATTTGGATGTGTGCCCGATTCCAAGCGGCACCAAAGGAATCACATCACTTAGCAGTCAAGTGAATTCTTCGATATTTGGCTTACACCCCAACTCTAGGATTATGGTATCCAAAGGGCTCAGAGTTTGATCTAGTTGGATTCTCAGATGCTGATTATGCTGGTGACAAGGTTGATCGCAAGTCCACATCAGGCACATGTCACTTTCTTGGGTGATCTCTTGTCTGTTGGTCTTCAAAGAAGCAGAACTATGTATCTCTCTCCACTGCTGAATCAGAATACATTGCTGCTGGATCTTGTTGTGCTCAGCTTCTGTAGATGGAGCAAACTCTCAAGGACTATGGTATCCACCTGAGGCAAGTGCCACTTTAGTGCGACAATGAAAGTGCCATAAAGATTGCCAACAACCCAGTTCATCACTCGAAGACAAAGCACATTTAGATCCATCATCACTTTCTTAGAGATCATGTCATGAAGGAAGATATTGATATCATTCACGTCAACATTGAAGAGCAATTGGCAGATATCTTCACAAAGCCCTTGGAAGAGAAAAGGTTTTGCAAGTTGTGGTGTGAGTTAAATATCTTAGAATCCTCGAATGTCGTGTAATTGGACACACATCCTAATGCTTATGCATGTTGATGACTTAGATGTGCAACACACGAAGTAATGCATATCTTCAATCAATGAAGACATACACTCTAAGTGTGAATACATTAACTCAGAATTTGACTTCGGAGTGCCACGATAATTGTGCGCCGTGTCTGGGTCTAATACTTCCTATACGGTGGGTAACGTCACCACCAAATTCTCTTGAAGTGTTTCATTAGGCGTTATAATTGCATAGTCTTCACATTTGTTTTGTCTTCAACATTGATTTGACTTCATGTTTATCTTCGCAATGTTGATTTGGACCTATGCTGGTATATACATATATTCGTGTTCTGTCCTTTACAGCATTCACTTATAGCTATGTCTTCATGTTTGCATTATTTTCAAACTAAGTGAATGTGATCGGACACTAACCCCTTCTGTGCTTCTTCCTCAAAGTCTGTCTATCCAAATCATATGCATTCTATTGAAGTTGTCGATTGTCTTCTCTGAATCCTTGTCAGCAGAAGACACAGAGACAAAAGTTAAATCTGTTTTTAATGCTACATCCCGATTGTCTAAAAATCGGAGAAGCCAGAACGACCACCCGACAATCCAGGCGTGTGTGGGAACATGGAACAACTTCCAATAAGTTGCATGCATGCCACATGTCCTTCAGATGTGAACCACCAGGGCACCTGCGTAATTACGATGTGTTGTCCCTTTCCTTATAAATACACAACTCATCGCGGTCATTATCTCTTCTTCCACCTCGCCACCTCGCACAAACCTTAGCGCCTCCGCTAGCCCAAGTCGACGCCGGAGACGAAGCGCTCAGCTCCCGCGACTTCTTCGACGCCGTCCTCATGCCGGCCGCGGACCTCGTCCTCTCCACCGCCGCCATAGGTGTCTACCGTCGCCGAGTTAGGGCACGGGAGATTGAACTGCTCGGCCTCTCTCTCTCTCTCTCGACCTCGTCTAGCAGTTCGTCAAAGGGTAAATAAAACTTACTTTTTACTGCCTTTTTGATCCGTCAAATCCATCCACTTCAACCAAAAGTGGTTTCTTGTCTTTCAAATCTGGATCCATCCTTGTATGCATCTCATAACATGCTAAGGATGTTCACTTATGCTTCATAACTAGTTAGATTCCTCACTTGTACTTATTCATGGATTCGTACAAATCTGGAACCAACCTTCTTCAAATAAGTGAATGTCTTCGCACTATGAGGTCAATGTCTTCAAACTGATTTATCTTCAAAATCTTCTGAGAATGCATATGACCTCTTCCCATTCCCCTGCACCTATAATGCTGTCATAGGTACATGTCCGTGGGAGAATCCCTTGGTTCTCATAGTCTGCATTCATTTGCAGAGTTCATACAGCGTCATATTCACCCACCTGAAGCCAGTTCCTGTCTGTCCAGCAAGAGGAAGCCATTCACTCTTGTCGGATCTCGGGTTCCGGCAAAACCCTTAAGGTTGGAACACTGGGGTGCGCACGAAGATCTCTCCTCCCCCTAGCTCACACACACCACGATCTCACGGCCTAGCTCAACGAACCCAAACAACAAATCGACACAAGATTTATACTAGTTAGGGCCACCGATGTGGTGTAATACCCTACTCCAGTGTGGTGTGGTGGATTGCCTCTTGGGCTGAGGATGAATAGTTACAAGGGAAGAACAGCCTCCCGAGGAGAGGTGTTCTTGTGCTCGATGAGCTTGTGGGTGTGAGGGTGGGGTGGATTTGACCCCTGGTGACCCATCTTCTACGGTGGTGGCTAGTCCTTTATAAAGGCCCTGGTCCTCTTCCCAAATATTGAGTGGGAAGGGATCCCACAATGGCCAAGTTTGAAGATGGGCAGCTAGTACAAGTTATCTTGACTAAAGGTGGTCTTCGCCTGCCAAAGGCTCTGGTGATGACGCCGTCTTGGGCTCCACTGTGACCTCCATCTTGCTGTTGTCCTGGTCTTGGTCTCGTTGCACCGATATGGAAACCTTTGCCTGATGCCTCGGGAATCCACGCATGCGCTTTCCTCTTTAGCACCAAAGAGGAAACAAGGACATTGCATGCACTGGCGCCCGCCTGGCCATGGTCGTCATGGCTTCCGTCACAGGGACCTCGCGAGGTGCCCCTTGCCTTGATCTCTCCGCTCCTCGCGAGCCAGCTTGGTGAGGCCGCCCCTGAGGAGGTCTTGTGTCGTCCGCCTTGCGAGGCTTGGCACCTCGCGAGGGTCTTGAGTGTTTGCTGGTGAAGATGGGCCGTACAGGGCTGCTGGTGGAGCCACGCCGTGGGCCACAGGCAGGCAAGTCTGGGGAACCCCGTTCCTAGAACACCGACAGTAGCCCCCGGGCCCAAGGCGTGCACGGTCTTGGCTTCGAGGCGAAGCCAAGGGGCAAGTGTGAAGTGCCACGGGCCCAACAGCCTGCGGCCTTGGTTGACGTGTGGCGATTGATTGGACGTGGGTGTCTCCGCTTCCCCACGCTGCCTCGGCAACTGCCCGACTGACAAAAATGCTGGGGCGGGCTATATCTGTCTTCATTGCCTTCCTTCGTCTTGCTCCAGATCCCCTTTCTCGCTCCTTGCTTCCGAAATCTTCAGATCTGCTCCGATTCCCCTCCACGCTAGCGACCAATGGCGCCCGGCAAGGCCAAGGACATGGCTCAGCCCGCGTGGTACGAGCCGGCTCTCCATGCGCCTAATGTTTCGGAGAAGAACCTCGCCGCCACACGTCTGCTGACGGCGGGGGAGAACAACGAGAAGGGGAAGACCGAGTTCCGGGCTGGCTCCGTCGAGCCGGAGGCTTTGAGGAGCACCTTCTACCCCTTCTTCATGAGCAGCATCGTTGCGGGGCTGGTTCCCCCCTTCTCCGACTTCTTCTACACCATCCTTAGCCATTACAGGCTGCAGGCCCTCCATCTTCATCCCAACTCTATTCTTCTCTTGACGATCTTTGCCTTCTACTATGAGGCGTATGTCGGGGTGATGCCATCCGTGGCCCTGCTGCGCCACTTCTTCTTCCTCCGGATCAATGACAGCCACACCTCAGGGTGTGCCAACTTCATGGCGGCCGGCAAGGCCAACACGATCGCGATGGCTAGGAAGAAGGCCGAGGGCTTCAGGAGCAAGTGGGTCATGATGGATGCCAAGTGCATCCACCCACGGCTGACGCTACCAACGGAGATGCCCAGTCCGATGAACGGAGGTCTCGAGCGAAACTTACTGACGACCGGGCGAAGTCGGTGCTGGAGAAGATGACCGCCGACCTGAAGCCGGGCAACGTGAAGGCGGAGAAGCTGACGGGGGCAATGCTCCTGAGGGAATTCCTGATGCTTCGTGTGGCTCCGTTCCAGGCACGCTCACGCCCCTTGTGGATGCTTGGGGGCGAAGAAGATAAGCTTCGCTTGAGTCCGGAGGCCTTGTCCGAAGAAGAGCTGGCTGTGGCTCTCTGCCTCTTGGTCGGGGACAACCAGGAGTATCCATCGTGCTCCTTCGTTCCCTTGTTTCTTCGCAAGGACGGGGCACAGGTCGCGGCGGCCATGCCTAAGGGAGTCTTGGATTAGAGGGTCCTCAGACAGCCGGACTATATCCTTTGGCCGGACTGTTGGGCTATGAAGACACAAGATTGAAGACTCCGTCCCGTGTCCGGATGGGATTCTCCTTGGCGTGGAAGGCAAGCTTGTCAATACAGATATGTAGATCTCCTCCCTTGTAACCGACTCTGTGTAACCCTAGCCCCCTCCGGTGTCTATATAAACCGGAGGGTTTAGTCC
This sequence comes from Triticum urartu, assembly GCF_056163025.1. Classification (NCBI taxonomy): domain Eukaryota; kingdom Viridiplantae; phylum Streptophyta; class Magnoliopsida; order Poales; family Poaceae; genus Triticum; species Triticum urartu. The sequence continues at coordinate 502,930,043 of NC_141873.1, read as the reverse complement.
ATAGGACAAGAACAACAATCATACCATAGGCTAGCTTCTAGGGTTTAGCCTCTACGATCTCGTGGTAGATCAACTCTTGTAATACTCATATAATCAAGATCAATCAAGCAGGAAGTAGGGTATTATCTCCATCGAGAGGGCCCAAACCTGGGTAAACATCGTGTCCCCCGCCTCCTGTTACCATCCGCCTTAGACGCAGAGTTCGGGACCCCCTACCCGAGATCCGCCGGTTTTGACACCGACATTAGTGCTTTCATTGAGAGTTCCACTGTGCCGTCGTGATAAAGGCTCGATGGCCCCTTCAATCATCGGTAACGATGCGATCCAGGGTGAGGTTTTCCTCCCCGGTCAGATCTTCGTATTCGGCGGCTTCGTATTGCGGGCCAACTTGCTTGGCCATCTGGAGCAGATCGAGAGCTACGCCCCTGGCCGTCAGGTCAGGTTTGGAAATTTAAATTACACTGTCGACATCCGCGGAGACTTGATCTTTGACGGATTCGAGCCCATGTCAGGTGCGGTGCACAGTCACGACGAGCACGACTTAGCTCTGTCGCCGGATGGTGTTCGGTGATCACACCTATGCCTACTCTGGCCCTAGATCCGGAGTCGATTGCGCCATCCAATGATGGGTGGATGGACCCCGCCTCGGAGGCCACACACTCGGTGGCCATAGAGCCGAATACTGACTTCACCTCATATGAGACCTGTGTCACCAGATCCTCGGATTCATCCCCGGCCACAGGCCCCAAACCGCTTGCGTCCATGCCTATCGAATTCGCCGATCATGGAGTTTACCTCTGCGGATATCTTTCAGCACTCGCCTTCGGGCGATGTGCTAAATTCATTACGGTCTCTCTCCTTGTCAGGGGACCCTTGGCCGAACTATGACCGGCTAGAATGGGATGCGGACGACGAAGAAATTCGCTGCCTACCCACCACCCACTCAGTAGCCACTGTCGATGATTTAACCGACATGCTCATTTTCGGCTCCGAAGACATCGACGGTATGGACGACGATGCAGGAGACAAATAGGAACCACCGCCCACAGGGCGCTGGACTGCCACTTCATCACACGATATATATATATGGTTGATACACCCAAAGAGAACAATGACGAGGAACGGAAGGATGGAGCGAAGGATAGATCCCTCAAGAAGAAACCAAAGCGACGGCATAGGCGCCGCTCCAAACCCTGCCTCGGCAAAAACAGCGATAACAGCGCAAGAAAAAATAATACCCCAGTCGACTCCAGAGGAAGCGACGACCACATGGACCCAGCAATAGAGCAGGATGAACCAGTGGACGGTGAACATAGTACGGATCCGCTGTCCGATCACGCCGACGCCAAGGATAAAGCTCATCAACCTGTCTCCGGAGAGGAGAACAGTCCGGATGACGATGAACACATCATCCCGGAAAAGCACCTGGAACAAGAGAACCTCCATAGAAGGCTTATTGCCACCGTGAGGAGTCTGAAGAGGCAGAAGCAAAGGCTTAAGGCCACATAGAATACGCTCAACAGTAGATGGAACAAAGTGCTAGACACTGAAGAAAAATACGGTGGCAGTCGCCACACAAAGAGCTATCCAAAGCGCAAGTTGTTTCCTGAATTCAATGATGAGGCCTTAGAGCCTACACAGCCAAAAAATAAAATGGCCGACCGGTCGGATCGACCACCTCGTGGCCGCGATAGGGCGGCTAACGAGACCGCACATAAGTCAGCACACGATCCACGCAAGGACTTGCATAAAAAAGCCGGCATGACCAGATCCATCTACGGATCTAGGAAGGGCGCTCCAGCGCATAATCAAAACCGAACACTACAACCGTCAGAATGCCATGACACATCCAAATACAGGGGTGCCGCACACACCCTATGTTTCACCGATGAGGTGCTGGATCAAGAATTTCCAGAGGGATTCAAACTCGTGAACATAGAGACGTACGACGGAACGACAGACCCTAGGGTCTGGATTGAGGACTTCATCCTCCATATCCATATGGCTCACAGAGACGATCTCCACGCCATCAAATACTTGCCCCTCAAGCTGAAAGGACCAGCTCGGCACTGGCTGAAGAGCCTCCATGAAAATTCAATTGGAAGTTGGGAGGAGCTTGAGGATGCTTTTAGGGCTAACTTTCAAGGGACCTATGTCCGACCTCCGGATGCAGACGATTTAAGTCATATAATTCAACAGCCCGGAGAGTCAGCCCGAAAGCTTTGGAATAGATTTCTCACTAAGAAGAACCAAATCGTCGACTGCCCGGATGCCGAAGCCTTAGCAGCTTACAAACACAGTGTCCGAGACGAATGGCTCGCCAGACACCTCGGCCAAGAAAAACCGAGGACAATGGCAGCCCTAACAAGCCTTATGACCCGCTTTTGCGTGGGCGAAGATAGCTGGTTGGCCCGTAGTAGCACTAGCGACCCAGGCACATCTGAAGTCAGGGATGGCAATGGAAAACCACGATGCAGTAAAAGCAAGCGTCGAAATAATGAAGACAACTCAGACAACACAGCGGTTAACGCCGGATTTAGGGGCTCTCGACCAGGTCAACGGAAAAAGCCTTTCAAAGGCAACAGAGATGGACCGTCCAGCCTAAACAAGATTCTAGACAAATTATGTCAGATTCACGGCACCTCTAATAAACCCGCAAATCACACCCATAGAGAATGCTGGGTCCTCAAGCAGGCCGGTAAGCTAAATGCCGAACACAAGGGGAGGGAGACACCGAGTGAAGACGAGGATTAGCCTCGCCAGCAAAACACTGGGGGACAGAAAAAGTTCCCACCAGAGGTCAAAATAGTGAACATGATTTACGTGACAAAGAGGAGGAGCAAGCACGCACTCTGAGACATATGCGCCGTAGATCCCGTCACCCCCAAGTTCAACCCTTGGTCGACCTGCCCGACCACTTTTAATCGCAGAGATAGCCTGACCAATGTCCGGCACGGAGGATCAGCTGCCTTGGTACTCGACCCAATAATCAATGGATACTATCTCACCCGAGTCCTCATGGACGGCAGAAGTAGTCTTAATCTGATATATCAAGACACAGTCCGCAAAATGGGATAGATCCAACGAGCATTAGCCAAAGCAGTACTACCTTTAAAAGTGTAATACCAGGCCGAGAGGCCCGCTGCACGGGCTCTCTAGTACTAGAGGTTGTATTTGGTTCCTCCGGCAACTTCTGAAGCGAAGAATTAACCTTCGACATAGCTCCATTCCGAAGAGGCCATCACGCACTACTCGGAAGAATGGCCTTCGCTCGTTTTAATGCAGTACCGCATTACTCTTATCTTAAGCTTAAGATGCCCGATCCACGTGGCATCTTCACAGTTAGCGGAAACATAGAGCGTTCCCTACGTGCGGAAAAATGTGTGGCGGCTCTAGCAGCCGAACACTAAAACGGCCCCCTCTCGGGCCAGAATAAATGATCGGTCGTCAAGACCGCGGACATGGTTAGACGAGTCCGGCACACCACTAGGTGTAGCAGCTCAGATAAACCCGAGATTAGGTCGAGGGATATACCCCCATAGTTGGTTCTAGGGGCTTCCCACATGGAAAAAGGGCCACAGTTCGGTTTGACTGTATTAACACAATATATATATATATATATATCACATTTTAACGGTTTATTGAGAATAACCAAAAAAAATTCTCGCACGCAGACTTTGGGCTGGATTTTTTCTCTTTTACAGATGATAATCGTGGTACACCCTTCCAGGATACGGCACAACGGAGACACAGGTGCAGACGTGCAACAGGGCCCCGCTCAAAGGTTTCTTTTTAGATTCAGACCCTGCATAAACCTTTCTTACTGTCTCTTGTTGCTTCACACCCTCCGGATACTTAACACAACCGAGAGGGATTCCGGCGTTATTGGCATTTCACCACGCCAGACTAATGCACGTACCTGGAAATTCAGGGTTCATTATCGAGGGTGTTACTCAGCCCAGTATATGTTGTAAAGTCCTAATACCTTAGGGAGTGTTCGACGTCGTGAGTTTGGCCTTATATGCATCAGCTCCGAATCATGTCTTTGGTCACATGTTGGGTTTGCCCGGCTCCCGTGTTTTGCTACCTTATGTTCCGCTCTATCGGCTAAGGCGGCACCGGGAGAACTACTGCGATTGTGCCCTGGTTAATCCGGACGAGCACCTCAGTAGAGAAAGCCGAAAACTGACTATCATGATAAAGCGTGAGATTGGTCAACCACTCGATGACTCATCGGAATCTTCAGGATTCCTCCACCTTAACGAAGGACCGGTTTTCCCGGTCATGTACGTACGCGCACCGTATTTGATAGACGCAGAAGTACCAGGGGCTATATAGTAGCCCCACTTTCGAACTCCTATGGTTAAGTGAAAGTATTAAACAATATAGTCCAATTGCCTCGTTCACCGCGCTAGCACCTCCTTAATGGACCAAGACGTTGGATCAAGTGTGAACACGCGCTTTTGCGAACACCCCCGCATTATATGCGTGGGGGCTTAAGCCGACGACTGCAAACTTTCAGGTTATATATATATAGATATAGATATAGATATATGTATATATATATATATGTACATAAACGACCGCACAGGAGGCATAATAATACTTTCAGGCAAAAGTATAAACACAGCCTTTATCACTCAAATAGCATTGTTCTTACGATGGGGATACATGTCAGTATAACATGATACTCTTCGAGCACTGAGCCTTTATTAAACGAGCGTGTTCTAGGACTTCTTCAAAACAGTGCTCGGCTAATACCCGACCTACGTCCGAACTCTGGATTGCAATAGCGGTGGCCTCCATCTCAGCCCAGTATGTCTTGACATGGGAAAGAGCCATCCGCGCACCCTCTATGCACGCCGACCTCTTCACAGCGTCCATAAGCGGCATAGCACCAAGGAATTGTTGCACTAAGCCAAAATAACTATTCGGCCTTGGTCCTTCCGGCCAAAGATGATCCACAACTGACCTCATGGCAAGCCCGGACAACCTATGGAGCTCGGCCCACTCGGCCATTTGCTCATTTAATAGCAGCGGACGCACTGGAACATTGAACTGCGACCAGAACAACTTTTCCACTTCGTGATCTTTTTGATCTTTGAAAAACTCGCTCGCATCAGCAGCACTCGCTGCCAAATCCAAGTATGCGTCTATAGAACTCCATAATTGATCCTGAAGGGCATACTTAGGATCTCTGAACTTCGTCCGCAACAAAAAGGGCTTCCCAGCCGCGATATCTCCAGCTTGACGTAGCTCCTCCTTCGCCGCTCTGATTTTAGAGAGGGCTTCCTTGGCTGCTACCATGGCTTTCTCCAGGTCCGCCGTCTTTGTTTGGCTTTCCTTTTCAAGAAGCCCATAACGGTCGGCGGCATCTTTCAACTCAACAGCCATCTTGGCTATTTTCTCTTTGCTCTGATAATGCGCAGCCTATTCAGCTCTTAGCTCTTCGACCGCCTTTAGGGCGGTCGCATCACTCTTCCTGGCTTGTTCCTTGGCTCGGGCAAGTTCCGCCCTAAGGTTCTCCACGGCGGCAGCTCCATCTGCAGTCACAGCATATTACAGATACTAGCATCATGCTCCTCTTAATATATGTGGACCACTGGAGAATACATACCCTGTGCCTCGTCAAGCCTCTTGTTTACAAGCACGATGTCAGCATCTGCCACATCAAGTTGCCGCTTTAGTTCGGCAAACTCACTAGTCCGGCTAGCCACCGAACCATCAGCCGCCTACACATGAAAGCAGCTTGATCATTACCTGGGACTATGATCCTCTGTTTGCCGCCTTCCGACAGCAACCAGAGTCTCAGGGGCTACTATCTGCATAGGGCACACCTACCATGTGCGTTACCATCAAAAATATATATTACTTTGCGTACCTCAAAGCCTCTTAGCAGGCTCATAAAGGCTTCAAGCAACCCACTTTCGGCGGATGAAATTCTCTCAAACACCGTACCCATTAGAGTACGATGCGCCTTTGAGATAGCCGCTTGCTCCAGAAGACTCATCAGTGCGTACGGTCGTGCGCCGGACAGTCCCAGACTCTTTTTGTGGCTCCCCTTAGGAGCCAAACACTCCAGACTTCGGGTGGCCGAAGGGTTACCTTCTGGCCTTGGCGGATCAGGAGAAATCCTCCATGACGACACCTCAAGGTCGTCCGCCTCACGAGGCGGGGAGGCACGGGGAGGCGTTTCGCTCTCCATCATCTCCGGAAGAAGATCCCGCGAAGACGAACTCTGTCGAGAAGTGCTACGATCCGAACTACAAGACATATGTCTCGGTTATTGTTCTTAGAAATGAAGCAGGGTATATTTACTATAAATTACATTTCTTTACTTACAGCTCGGTGGAGGGCTGGTCCTCTTGCGGGCACTGTGCGGTAAGGATGCCCTCCGGGGTAGGGCCCGCTGACAAAGGTTGCTTCCCTTGTTTGATTGTTTCCAAGTCTTCAGAGGCGGCCCTCTTCCTTCCTTGGGGAGAGGGAATTTTAGATTCTTCTCCCCGGTTATCCTCCTTCGCAGAGGCACTAATTCTCCCGGTTTGGATGAATAATGAGTGAAGCTCGCTTTCGGCTTCTTTGTTCCTCCCTTTATCTTCCCCTGATGTCGCTTGATAAGGCGCAAGCTCAAGCATCCTGGCTAGTACAGGATCAGGTGAGCCTTCGGGAAGGGGGGCCGAGCACCTGATCATCTTCGCCTTTTTTATCCAGTCCTGGACAAAGACCGACTTTTCAGAATAATGTTGTGATAAAAAAAGAGACGACGTGTTCGGCCACGGAATTACTTACTTGGGTGTCTGGACGATTGCAATTCAGACCCGCATCCTCGGTGGTGTCCGAACACTTTATTCGTGATCCCAAGAACAATCCATACATCTCTTTGAGCGGCGCTGAAGAATTGCTGAATAGTTCGTGGTCCTTACGGGTTGAACTCTCACATATGGAGAGATCGATGTTGGCATGGCAGGACCTGACAAACTAGCATGACTTGCATTACTTTGACAAGGCTGACATCTCTCTTGAAGAGATCTCGGATGCGGCTCTGCAATGTCGGCACATCATTAGCTAGCCCCCACTCCATCCCTTTGTTGACCCATGTCACCAATTGTGGCGGAGGGCCCGGACGGAAGGCGGGGGCAGCTACCCACTTAGCGCTTCGGGGAGTGGTGATGTAAAACCACTCCCGCTGCCATAACTTGGATGTCTCCGGGAAGGAACCCTTTGGCCATGAAGCATTGGCTCCTTTGTTTATTATGGCACCCCCGCACTCTGCGTGTCGCCCCTCAATCATCTTCGTCTTCACATTAAAGGTCTTGAGCCATAAGCCAAAGTGTGGGGTGATGCGGAGGAAGGCTTCACACACGACGATGAACGACGAGATGTGAAGGATGGAATCCGGAGCCAGATCATGGAAATCGAGCCCGTAGTAGAACATGAGCCCTCTAACAAAGGGATCAAGACTGAAGCCTAGCCCTCGGAGGAAGTGGGAAATAAATACGACACTCTCGTTGGGTTCGGGAGTGGGGATGACCTGCCCTTGAGCAGGCAGCCTGTGCGAGATTTCGGCGGTAAGATAACTGGCTTCTCTCGGCTTCTTGATGTCCTCCTCTGTGACAGAGGAGGCGATCCACCAGCCTTGAAGGTTGGATCCGGACATGATGGAAGGTCCGAAGCGCTTATCCTGGGCCTTAACTGTTGGAATTCAAGGTGGGGGGAAGGGAAGGATTGAGCGCGAGAAGAAAAGGACAGGCCTTGGCCCCCTTTATAAAGAGGGTGAATATCAATCGCCCCCGCGTGACCTTTTGGGACTTGCCTAAAATCAAGGAGTCATACCAGCAGGCACGATTGGGTTACCCACACCCGTATTGATGAGAATCCCGTGAAAAGAGGGACACGATCTCTGCTTTGACAGGACGTTCCAATGAAACCGGCTCACAACACGTGCAGGCTCGGAAAAACGGTTCGTCATGACCAAACCACGGCAGAACGTCACGTTATGAAAAGCTGTCAGCAGATTAGATTTGTGGAAATATTATTCTCTCTATAGTGGTATGTGGAATTTTTTTTGCAGAGCCAGACACTATCCTTGTGTTCAAAATCTTCTATGGAATATTCGGAGGAAGAACCCGCCTTGCAATGCCGAAGACAATCTGCGCGCCGGACTCATCGTCATTGAAGCTTGCTTCAGGGGCTACCGAGGGAGTCCTAGATTAGGGGGTCCTCGGACAGCCGGACTATATCCTTTGGACGGACTGTTGGACTATGAAGACACAAGATTGAAGGCTTCGTCCCGTGTCCGGATGGGACTCTCCTTGGCGTGGAAGGCAAGCTTGGCAATCTGAATATGTAGATCTTCTCCCTTGTAACAGACTCTGTGTAACCCTAGCCCCCTCCAGTGTCTATATAAACCAGAGGGTTTAGTCCGTAGGACAAGAACAACAATCATACCATAGGCTAGCTTATAGGGTTTAGCCTCTACGATCTCGTGGTAGATCAACTCTTGTAATAATCATATCATCAAGATCAGTCAAGCAGGAAGTAGGGTATTACCTCCATCGAGAGGGCCCGAACCTGGGTAAACATCGTGTCCCCCGCCTCCTGTTACCATCTGCCTTAGACGCACAGTTCGGGACCCCCTACCCGAGATCCGCCGGTTTTGACACCAACAATGCCCACCTTTGACGGGCGCGGCCTAGTGCCGCCGGCGCCCTCTGGGGTCCCGGTAGCGACGGTGCTGGTGGTTGTGTCTTCTGGCGATTCTCGCGGGGTGGAGGAAGAGGAAGATGAGGAGCGCGACTCGGAAGCGACCCGCGAGGATATAGGAGAGACCTCTCCCCCACGCAAGGCCGAGATCCTTCGCTCCTTGCCTGGCGATGACGATGATGCTGGTGCCCGCCTAGAGAGGAAAGAACCGCTTGCAGCTGGGGTCGCCACAAGGACCAGGGCTAGCCCCCAGAAGGGGTCACTGACCGCGGTTCCGACGGGGGGCAGGTCGGCGCTGATCTCCCGAGACGATGCTCCTGCTCTGACACCACCTGGAGCTGCTTCTAGCTCATTTGCTGCTCGTTCTTCTGCCACTGGAGCTCGCGCGCCCGTGCCTCCGACTGCAAGGCTCTCAGGCTTCAAGCTTAAGAATCGGAGGGACTACGCCGCGGTGGATCAGTAAGTGTTCTTGTCCTGACTGGTTCTTGCTTCTCTACTGATTCTTGACGCTTCACCGTTGCGCAATTAGGTTGGCGCCCGTGGGGAAGAAGAGGAAGGAGGAAGCGATGATACTGCTCGGGACCAACTCGCCTGCTACGACTACATCTCCTTCCGTGGGGAAGGACAGTGACGGTGATCGTGCTTCTCCGAATCGATCGCCCTCGCGAGGCTTGGAGGAACGTCCTCGGGAGGAAGGCGCCCCTAAAGCCCCGCTGGCTCCGGAGGTGCCAGCATCCGGCTCGGTTGCTGAGGCCCCCAAAGCTCAGGAGCTCCCCGCCTCCCAGGCCATGGTGACGATGTTGCCTCTTCCTTCTTCCGCCGCTCTGCTGATCCCGGATCCCTCCGCCTCTCCCGACATCCCGAAGCGCGCCCTTTCTGCGCTGACCTTGTTGCAGGAGGATCTTCAAGGCACCGATCGTCGCCTGGTGGCCGAGTTCTTGGAGCTGATCTCTCGCTGGCTTCACTCCGACGCAGCCATCCGGGCAGCGTTGAGCCAGGCCGTGGTGGACTTAGAGAAGGACAACCAGGCCATCGCCCAAGCTGCGGCAGCCCGCGAGGTGGCGTTGAAGGATGCTGGAGCCGCCCAGGACCACTGCCGGTTTCTGGACGCCGAGCAGGAGACGATGCAGAAGGAGCGTGCGGATGAAGCCCGAGGCTGCAAGGCGGAGGAGGAGAAGATGAAGACCTGAGAGGATGTCGTCAGGGATCACAACGCCGAGCTGGAGCAGCTGGCGAAAGCATAGGCCACGGAGCGCAGCCGGCTGGAGGAGCTGGAGCAGATGCTATAGGCGGAAAAGGCCGAGCTTGACACCAAGGCGAAGGTCCTGGCTGAGGACCGCGTGGCCTTCAAGCTCCTCGAGGAGAGGTCTTGCACGACGCTGCAGTCACTCTACGAGAAGGGCTTGGAGGAGCCGCTGGCTACCGACAGCGAGGGCCCTGCCCAGCTGCTTCCTTATCTGGTCGCGGCGCTTGAGGAAGTCGTAAGAGGCATCGGCCCCATGGCAGAAGAAGAAGCCCGCATTATTTCCTTAGCCGCGTTGACGCGCGTCTTCAGCCACCTCCATCTTCGTGATCCTGCCTCCAACCTTGACGAGCTGCTGGAGCCTGTGGACGATGAGCGCTGTGCAACTGCTGCCCAAGCCGTGAAGGGCCAGGAGGAGGCCCTGCTGAAGAAGTTCCGTGCCTTAGATCCCACGCCTTCGACTGGCGGAGCTTCTGAACCTTCAACTCCAGTGGGCGGTGCAGGCGAGGGCAACGCCGCTTTGGGAGAAGCATCCCTTGTAGGCGATGGTGGCGTCCGGGGATGACGAGGTGACTTGCTGGCGGCTCCTTTCCTGTTTAGTTCCTGCAATATGCACCATGCCTCGTGGAGGCGTTTAAACTTGCGTTGGTATTGGGAGAACAATATGTCTTGTAATATTTGCTTGAGATTTTGCGATTTCCTTCCTGTTTGCTTTACGTTCTACATCGGCCGAGCCCAACCCCGCGCATACCTCAGCCGCCGCTGACTCGACCGGATCACCAGGACGAGGCCAGGGGTGAGGGGCTACGTGGCCAGTTAGGCTCCTGAGTCGCGATGCTCAGGAGTCCTCCTTGACGTGCAAACAACCTCTAGGAAGGAGATGCAAAACCAAGCTTTAGCGTTCTGCGTTGGCAGGGCCCGACCCCGCGTGTGGCTCAACCGCCGTTGGCTCGACCAGATCACCAGGACGAGACCAAGGGGTGAGGGGCTATGTGACCAGTTAGGCCCTTGGGTCGCTATGCCCAAGGGTCCCCCTTGACGTTTAAACAGCCTCGGGAAGGAAATGAGGGATTAGGTCTAGTGTTCTACGTCAGCAGGGCCCGACCCCGCACGCGCCTCAGCCACCGTTGGCTCGACCGGATCACCAGGACGAGACCAAGGGGTGAGGGGCTATGTGACCAGTTAGGCTCCTGAGTCACGATGCTCAGGAGTCCCCCTTGACGTCCAAACTGCCTTCATACGTTTGCTCCACTCGGGAGGGCGCGTGATGACCAGGTCCGAGGGACCTGGCGGGGCGTACGCTAGGCGTGACCTGAGCGTAGCCCCTGTGCCCAGCCCCCTCGCGCGACTCTCCTGAGGGGAGGTGTTGCGGTGAGGCTAGACACTGAGTTCAAGGGCTCCCTAAGGTTGATACGGCCATGGGGACACCCTCAGATGTTTATCACCAGCGCGGAGCATAGTGCTTCCGCACTTGCACGGGCATAGCCGCTCCTCGGCAGTGTCAACTGCCAGCGTGGTGCATGGTGCCTCCACTAGTACGTGGGAGGGGACTCCCTACTGCGGAGAGCCCCCGGGGCGTGTACAGGCCCGCCCTGACACGTGGCTTGCACGGCAGGGCTAGACGAGGTGTGTCTGGGCACTCGTGAGCCAGCGCGGGACTCACGAGGCCCTACCTCAAGGCGGGTTGCGCCTGGTCTTGATTCTTGATGGCTGTGGTGTTCCTGTGAGATGATTAGGTAACTTGCGCCGAATGAATTTTCCTGAGGCTATCACATGAGAAGGCCAAGCACCAACGACCCTAGGAGGTGACTTGAACGGGGCTAGCTCGCCAGACAGAGCTCAGCCGTTGGATTTATCGACGCTGCAGGGACGGACCTGAGCACAGACACCGTGCCTAGCCTCCTTATGCGAAGGATCCTGAAGAAAGACAATCGGCGTGCGGCCCCCGTGGTGGGTGATAATCAAGCAGGCGATAACCATAGATAGATCATGCATGGAAAGCGAACTATCTTAAGTAGATGCAGGAACTATACATGCCACTGGGTCGGACCCGAGCGGCCTGGGGATGATGTAGCCCAAGGGGCTCCCCCAGCAGAGTAAAGTAAAGACGTAAAAGGATACATGCCGCAGGGACGGGCCCACGCGGCCTGGGAATGATGCAGCCCGGGGGGCGCTCCCAGCTAAATAAACTTGGAAAATGTCACTTGGTTTCGTTGTTGAGGGGATGTTGGGGTAGCTGAAGATGCGCGGTGAAGGGGTCACTCCTCATGAGCCACCGGGGCCCTGAGCCTCGGGAGGCCCTGGGGGTCCAGGCGGTTCCTTGAGGACCGTCTCCATCTCTACCAGGACCGCGCGATGACTGGCCTCCTAAGCCGCCAGGATGCTCCGCAGGCTGCATTGGAAGGCGGCCGCCATGCTCGGCAGGCCGAATGGCATGCGAACATAGCTGTGAGGTGGGCCCTTGCAATGTCCCATGCGCAAAGGCCAGAAGTGCTCCTGAGACGCGGCCCGGTTGAGCCCTAGGATGTCGATGCAGACGCGCAGCCCGCCATCCTCGCCTGGATGGGGGGCCGCGCCAGGTGAGTGGCGATCGCCGCGCATGGCCCTTGCATCCTGCAGCTCCTGAGTGGTCTTGGCGATGAACTCCTGAGCGCCGAGCACTCCTTTCCCGGTGCCCTCATGAGGGAAAAGTGCCGTAAAGCATGCCTCCACGTGGTGCCCGAGCGCCTCCCTCGTGACGTTGGCGAGGTCTGAGGCCCTCCAAAAGAGAGCCCCCGAGCCTTGCCCGAGGAGGGCGTCGGGCGCGCCTTCCTATGCACCGGGGGGAGGCACCCCATCTGAGGTCGCAGGTCTTGAGGCGGTGTTGCTGGTGACACCGCTCTCTTGAGGCCCTATACGGAGCAACAGCTTCTTCTTGGGGATGGCCTCAGGAGGGTACATGATTCCTTCATTGTTGGGGTCTTCGATTGCTGCGGCTCGAAAGGCGCGCTCGAGGGAGCACACCGCATCCTTCTCCTCACAGCCGACTATGATGATACCACCGGTTCCTGGCATCTTGAGGACGTTGTAGCCGTGGTGGGTCACCGCCATGAACTTGGCAAGGGCCGGATACCCAAGGATGGCATTGTACGGCAGACGGATGCGAGTGACGTCCAAATCGATGAGCTCGGTGCGGTAGTTGTTGCGCTGTCCGAAGGTGACAGGGAGGCGGACCTGCCCTATCGGGGTGGTGGAGCCGTTAGTCACTCCTGAGAAGGGCTTGGTAGGCTGTAGCTAATTGTATGGCACTTGGAGGCTGTTGAATGTCTCGACGGACACGACGTTGGGTCCTGCGCCACCGTCGATGAGGGTCTTGGTGACTTGGACGTTGCTGATGACGGGTGAGCAGAGCATCGGGAGTGCGCCAGCAGTTGCCGCGCACTTGAGCTGGTCTGCTGAGCTGAAGGTGATGGCGCACTTGGACCACCTGAGCGGGCGCGTGGCCTCAAGCCGGGGAAGGGCTGCGTTCACCTCGCGAGCAAACTGCTTGAAGATGCGTTGAGATGCTAGGGCCTGAGCTCCGCCCAAGATGCTGGCGATAGCACGTGGTTCTTGGAAGCCCCCAGCCCCCTCATCCTGATGGTGGTCGTCGTTCCTCCTTGGTGGTGGAGGCAGTGGAGGAAGACCGGCGTTGCCCTGAGGGCGGTCCTCGTGAGGCTGATCCCTCCAGGCGCCCTCACGAGGCTGGTCTTGCCAGCGGTCCTCGCGAGGCCGGTCGTGCCACTCCTGGCGAGGGCCGTGGTCGTCCCAGCGTCCTCCGCCTCGTCCTCCTCCTTGGCCGTAGCCCCGGTCATTGCGCTCGGGGCGTCGACCAAAGCGTCCATCTCGAATGGCCCTGAGCTCTTGACAGTCGTTGGTGTTGTGGTTGTGCATGTTGTGGAAGGTGCAGAATGGTCGGCTGCTCTTGGACGACTCGGGATGGTCTTGGCCGCGCTTCGTATCTGTCTCCGCTGCGAGCACGGCCACTCCCTTGTGCTTCACGTCCTTGGCCTTGGCTTTTTTCTCCTCCGGGTCGGCAGCTGGCACTACAAGGAAACCCCCTATAAAGCAACAAAAATTCTACAACGTTTTGAGTACATGTTTTAAAATTAAGAATAGATACACATATATGGGTTGTAGTATTTTTAGCTCATATATGAGATCGCTTGACAACTCATTTGACACCCTGGCCCTGATGATTCAAGAATGTCCTAATTTCAAGACTCTCAATCCGTCTGACATACTTGATAGGCTCAACACACATGAGGTCCAGCTATCCGAGAAAAGAGATATCTATGGTCCCAACTATGGTCGAACTCGCGTTTTGAAGGCAAATGTTGTTTCCTCATCTGAAGAAGAATCTGACTGCAGTTCTAGGGATCCTGAAGACATTGGAAAGGAGCTTTCTATGCTTGTGAAGAAGTTCCAAAAATTCACTAAGAAGAAAGGCTTCAGAAAGTCTTCAAGATCCATCTCCAGAAATGATGAAGCTTCTACTCATGACCACAAGAAGAGAACATGCCACAAGTGCAAGAAAGCTGCTCACTACATCTCTGAGTGTCCACAATGGGACAATGAGAACAAGAATAAGAAGAAGAGCAAGGAATATGATTCTGATGACAAGAAGAAGAAGAAGAAGAAATCCTTAAAGTCTTCTTCCAAGTCTTCGTCGAAGTCTTCATCACACAAGAAGAACTCATCAAGCAAGGCTCGTGCATTTGTTGGCAAGAAGATGGATTCAGAGGAGGAGTCTGCTTTTGAGGATGCGGAGGTGTAGTCTGAGGAGGAGTCCGATTCAGGCGTGGCAAGCCTGGCTCTAGCTTCAACATATGTCGCCAAGTGCATCTTCAACACTGAAGACAATGGCCCCGTCACCAACGCTGATGCAAATGAAAAAGAATTAAATGGAAAACACAAATTAAAGGAAAAATAAAACATAAACACAAAACCCCTAACCTTTTAGTACCGGTTGGTGTTACCAATAGGTACTAAAGGTCTCCCAGCCCCCGGCGCTGGCTCGTGCCACGTGGTGGCCCTACAAATGGTTTTTAACCCCTTTCCGCGACGGCATTTGGAACTGTCGCCTAGTGAGTGACTGCGATAGGGGGTCCTTCCCACATGACCCAGAAACCATCGAGGATAAGCCCACCTAGCAGACATGCTCGGTAAAATGAGGTTGTGTGTGACCGGCGAGCGATCAAATATGGTTATACGTACAATAGTGCTAAACAAATTCAATTATACATGCAAAATCATTTCCAGTCGTAAGTTCATCCCACATAGTCAGTCCCCGCTAAACGTTTCCATTCGTATATACATCCCACACAGTTGCTCCAAGGAAAATGTTTCTGTTCGCAGGTACATCACACACAATTTTCCCCGTTAAATCATTTGTGATCGCGTTTGCATTGCACACAGTATTAACAATTTTATCATTTGCGTTATTGAATGCATCACACATAGTGCGTAAAATAAACTGTGTGGCAAAGGTTGTCCATCACACACAGTTTTTATGTGGTAAACGTTTGCGCCAGGTGGCCTAACGCAAACAGTTTTCAGGAGGATGTCGTGTGTGATTTTCCATTAATCAAAGACGGTTTATTCCTAGAAACTGTGTGCGTTGCCTGAGGTCATCGCCCATGGTGTTTTCTCAATAACTGTTTGCAATAGAAAAACCCAATTAGCAGGCTAATTGCCCTACTATGAATAATCTATTTATTAATCTAATTAACAGTTCATATTAAGCACACAATATATTTCATTTTCATATTAAGGAAGCAGGATTTCATAATTGAAATACATTAGAGTACAACATCATATATCTTCAGCACTCAGCTACCCTATTACACAACTACACCAGCACCAAGTTTCACATGCAACATCTATAACCTTTCGAAATTAGCATCATAGACGGTACATAGACATATGTATCTCATTTGGAAAATTGCTGAAGCGGAAGGCAAATATTGAGCCTTCATTGACACTACTAGGGAAAAGGCTAGCAGTAGCGCGGTTTTTGTGCTCACTAGTAGCGCGGGTAGGCGCGCTACTAATAAGGCACTCCAACTATTGCTTAGCAGTAACGCGTGCCCGCACGCGCTACTGCTAGGACAAATAGCTGCAGCGTTTGTTCACTCCCATGCTACAGCTAATGTAACTACTGGCAGCGTGTTTTCTCTCCATCGCTACTAGTATTCTTTCTTTTTTTAGTGTTTTTATGTGCCGCCGTACAAATATTGGTACAATACCAGTTATGAGGTTTACATCATTATGTCCATAACAGTGTATCAAATGAAGGTGGATTAGGTTCAAGTGGAGGCAATATGTGGTGCATGTCAAAAGTATACTACTAATCCAAACTTGATCTAGTTTGGACTAGTAGTACTTTCGATGTGCACCACATGTTGCCTCCACTTGAATCTAATCCGCCAGCACTAGCTATTTAATCATCATCATAGTCATTACCACCAACAGTATTTATTTAATCACCACTAACACTAGCTAATAATAATCATCATAGTCATTACCACCAACACTAGCTATTTTATCATCATAGTAATAGTGTAGCACATCATCATCCTCAAACTCATTTCTAGCTAGATAATCACTCCTGCTGCTCTCTCTTAGGTAAAATAACATAAAACATGTGTAGCTCTCCTCCTTGATCAAGTTGGAGCATGCAAATGAACCTGTCTCCTAATCATGGGTAGCGCATCTGTTTGCTGCCCCCTAGTACTTCTCTGCGCTCCCCCATCACATATTTGGTCCAGTCTTGCACTATTAAGCATCCGTCGCTAATCTTGAATGCACTAAAGTAATCTGTAGGATATCTTGGCCGTAAGCTAATAATACTCATGGTACCTTTAGTCTCGATCCCATAAGGCACAACATTCATCGGGAGTCCCTGTTGAAGAACATCTTATGGTAACATACTTAGCAATGAAGTTTAGCTTCAAAAATAATGTATGGAAAAGATGCACTAAGGACAAATAGTAAAAATCTTACCATCCTTCCTAAATAGATGTGACCGTAGTTCGGTCGAACGTTTTCAGTACTAACATTTCTAAATGCAGGAAGAAAATTTGTCTTGACAGTATCAAGATCCTCAAGCCATGAAACATAATGAGTGAGCTCCTCGCAGTTGAGTTCAGCCCTGGGATAGTATACGGTCCTGTCTACCAAGCGCTGGACATGTTTGCTTGCACCGAAATAAGCTGACAATACAAATTAGTTGTCAACTATTTTTGAATAAACAATACCAAAGACATAAATATGGTTGAGAAACTTACATAATGGTATAACTGGAGGCGTCTGCACATCGACCCAGATGTCGGTATTACCTTCAAATCATCTTCCAGACGAATATCAAAGGTGATAACCATATCAGGCTCAAATGCATAAGTCTTGCATAGTGCTCGCCATGTTTTGCATCCAAAATAGGTGTAGTCGTCTGAATTGTATAATTTTGCATGGAAAATATAACCATGCTCGGTCTTCAAGTAAACTTTCTTTACCTCCATAGTATGACTGAAACCTATCTTATCCAATACAAAAACTCTTGCATGGCAGGGGATACGCTAGTACAATAGTAAAAATAAATATAAGTTGAAGCAAATGAAGCAGATGTCATGCTTAATTACGAAAAAAGACTTGTCTTGTGACTTACTGTATCCACTTCGAAGTTCTTGTCCAGCTTGATGCTGAAGCGCCTATCATCATCTAGGAAGATTCCGTTGCACAGGCCGCGCTCGTCTTCGCAGTATTTGCAAATACCGAAATCCTTTTCGTCGTCAGACATTTCCTATGTTCATAGTTAAAACATTAATTGAAAATAGATCGAAGACAACTACCAGGATACTCAACACACAAATCCGGGGCACTCGATATTTCCTACATATTCTGGCACAAGTCATGCCAAAATTCACGGAAAAATCTGGCATGACCTTTGCTAAAATAGGACATATCGAGCGCCTGAAATTTGCCGGAAGGGAAATGAATCAACACTCCGGCAAAACATAGGCCACTTGGAGGTGTAACCTGCAAACATGACCGACCACTTGGATATTGAGCAACACAAGATATACATTCGAAATATCTTATAGGACTCAAATTAGCATGCATTCAATAAGCAAAAGTAAATCATCTCATGTGTCCGTACATCGTCAAATATTATCACTCATAGATCCCGAATAGTGTCATACATATAACATCAGTAATACAACTAAAACCTTAGCACATGACGGGTATCAGCGCGGGCGGTGGACACCCACAGAGAAGGAACCATCACGGGATTATAGCTCCAGTGAGATCCCTGGAGAACCTGCCAGGTATTGGAGAACCTGTGCTCCAACGCAAACAAGTAGCGACGGACGTGCGCGTCCTCCTCACTGACACGGTGATGCACCACCTCCGCAGAGTCCTCGAGCCTCTGGACCGTCACTGGCCCACGCGACCGCCACCAAAGAAGGTTCGGGTCAATGACAGGCTGGCTCCTCACCAACCTGCCCCCCCGGTAGGTAGCGCCTCCCAGTACCACCCCGGTGGAGCCCAGTCCGGGACATGGCCCATCTGGTGAAGCAGGTGTCGTCCTCCGCCGACTCGACGACGAGGATGCGGGATAGGCATCGTCCACGTCGATGTGAGAAAAAAATACTTTAACTAAAAAAATAGCAACAAGTTCTTACTAACTAGTTCTATTAATTCAACTAGTTCTTACTAAAAATAAACTTACTATAAATAAAAATACACTAGTACCTAATTAGTACCTAGTTCTTACTAACTAATTAGTACCTAGGAACTACTACCCTAATTACCATCTAATTTGATGAACCTAGGGGTGGAAAGTGGTAGCGGATATTCCAATTATCCAACTATAAAGTGAAATAAGTGGTCAAATTTTACTCGTTTTATGATTCATCTTAGAAATTTGATTCGTTTCCACCCTTACATGAACCCTAACTCATTTGAGCTGCATCCGCATCCGATTCCTTTCCACCCTTACATGAACCCTAACTAATTTGATGCAACTAAAATATAAAGAAATCCTAGGCAGAGGTAGGGGAGAGGGAGGAGCAGGCGTGCTCACCTCGGGTGCCTGCGACGAGCGAGGGGCAGGCGGCGTCGAGGTCGGGGTCGGGGCTCGGGCGCGCGGTGGACGGCGGCGTCGAGGTCGGGGTCGGGGGCGGCGTACGGGGCGGCGTTGAAGGTCGGGGGCGGGGGCAGCGTTGAATCTGGGGTCGGGGGCGGCGTAGAGGGTGTGCGGAGAGCGTGCGGCAGCCAACGGGAGACGGCGGCGGTGAGAGTGGAGAGTTGGATTTGGGGGAAGTGGCCGTGGGGAAGGACGAACCCCGTGGTTAAGTCAGAAGTAGCAGTAGCCCGTTCCAGAAAGGGCACTACTGCTAGGTTAGCTACAGCGCATTCTGGGATTCATGCTACTGCTTTCCTTTCTCTTTTTCCCCTTTTCATTTAGTTTTCTTCACATTTTATTTTTTTCCTTTCACCTTATTCTATTTCTTTCATTTTCAATTACCTTTCAATTTTCTTTCCATTTAATTTTATATCCTTTAGCAGTAGCGAGTTTAGATTAAAACGCGCTGCTACAAAGTAAGTAGCGGTAGCGCGGTTCGTTATAGGTCGCTACTACTATGTGTAGCCTATCGGCTAAGCCGTGGGAATTGTAGTAGTAACGTGTTTAGAATGAGACGTGCTACTGCTAGAACTTTATCTGCAGCGCGGTTTGCACAGGAGCGCTACTGCTACTTAGCACCAGCGTGCTTTTTTGACCCTCACTATTGCTAAAGTTCTGTGTATAAGGTTTTCCCTAGTAGTGTGATGTTGAAGGTCTTTGCAACTTTAGGCCAGTACCTGTGGATGATTGACCGTCCATCCTTCATCCTCTTCAGGAACACTTCAATATTGAACCGTGGCTGTTGTATGAATACCTTCCTCGCCTCCTGACCATACAGGTGGTTTGGGAGGTAATCATCAGTGAACTGCTTTGGAAAGGTCTGAAAACAAGGATGTGTATAAATATCTTCTCTATATTGGAAATGGGGCAAAGGAATAAAAAAGTAAGGTATAATGGTTAGTATCATCCTGTAGAGAACTGATGTCTTCTTCATTGTGCAGACAAAGATCTTGTTGTTTTTTGTTGCTAATTTCTTTATCCTAACAATCTTTCTGAGTTTCTTGACTTGACTGATATTCATGGACAGCTCATTTCCCCATATGCAAAAAGGGTCGAACAGTGGGTCAAAACCTCTGACAGCAGGACCTACATGTGCAAGATCAAATTGTTAAAAACCTAAATATTAGAATGGTTCCTGCAATTGCACAATAATCTGCTATTAGACAAAGGACCATGCATGTGCAAACCTTGATTGTAAACCTTAGTGCTTCACATTATTTCCCTACAACACATATAAGGTAGTTAGTGATCAGGTTAAGTGAGGGTTCACATCCTATTTGTAAAATATGTTGATGAAAAATAAGCACATTGCAGATTCATCAAATTAATTGAAGCCACATGGAAAACCCATTTATCCAAACCAAGCATGATTAAGAAATAGGAAATATAGCAATTGTATATGTTTATCATGTATTAAGTGCAGCCAAATTCGATTTATTCCTCACATGCACAAAAATACAAAATTCTACCCACGACAATTGGACATTGCATTGCATAATCGAACCAAGTAGTTAACTAAACACGAAAATAAATGAACCAAACATTAACTGAGCACCACATTCCACAATATAACATACTGCTAATACAGAATTAGACAGTTAACCAAACCAAGCATGCTTAACAACTTGTAAATAAAGAAATTGTATTTGTTTCTCATGTATTTAGTACAACCAAATTCGATGTATTTCTCACATGGTATACAATAACAGAATGCACCTGCAACAATTGAACATCGCATTGCAGAATTGAACCAAGCAGTTAACTAAAGACCACAACAAATGAACCAAATGTTAACTGAGCACCACATTGCACAATGTATAACATACTAGAAGATCAGACAATTAACCAAACCAAGCATGCTTGATAAATTGGAAATATAGCAATTGTATTTGTTTCTCATGTGTTTTGTGAAGAAAATTTCAATTTATTTTTCACATGGAAGACAATACAAAATTGCACCCTGAATAATTGAACATCACATTTGCAGAATTGAACCAAACAGTTAGCTGAACACGACAACTAATTAACCAAACAGTTAATAAGTGAGCACCACATTGCGCGATATATAGAACATATACACTAGAGCAACATATTGCATGGTAAAAGGAGATAGCACAATTCACTAGAATTTCTTAAGGAAAGGCAGTAGCTAGCAAAATGAACATGGGTCCTTATAGTGAACTAATAAGACAAGATACTCCTCATTGTCGGAGATATCGATGACGATTGGCTCCTTGGACATGGAAGAGGGCGAGGCCTCCGCATCATGGGTGCCCTCATCATAGTGGCGAGTTGCCTAAGCCGCTCCAGGCACCAACCCGCTGGCTCTCAAGTTGAGGGAAGCATGTGCATGCTGAGAAAACACCTCGTAGTCTTTGTCGAAGGCACTGAGGGTGGCCTCAAGAAAACGCCAGGAACTGTCGTTTAAAGCAGCCAACCGTGTCGCGGCGTCGGCGCATGAGGCGTCGTCGGTGGCCTCGTCGGCGAGGTGCTCCTCCAAGATCTGGGGGTCGGCACGAATGGCAGCCTTCACGACCTCATCGGCGCGTGCAGCCATGATTTGCTTCTCCGCTGCCAAATGCTCCTTGAGCCCCTGGCTATACTGTGTGCACCATGGCAAAGTGAGATCTTCCGTAGTAAGCCAAGGGAAAATTCGCCATGCAGGATTTGTGCATCTCTTCAACGCAAATGGTTCAGATTGAATAAGGTATGCAAAGCGAGAATTCGGAGCTAAGCCAAGAGAAAATTTGGCAAGCAGGATTTGTACCTCCCTTCAACGCAAACGGTTTTTTTGGATGACCCGTGTGCAACCACATACAGACAATTTGGTAAGATTTGCATCTATCATATTGGGTATATTGCCATTTGTCAAACTGGAAAGATTGACATTTGTTGATCTAGTAACATTGCCATTTGTGAATCCTTGTAATACCACGCTTGTCAAAATATGCAGCTAAAAATCACTAGCACTATCTAATTTTTGCAACTAAAATTCAGTAATTAAGCATAGATTTCATTCATAGATTAAGCAGTCATTCTTAATTTATACGAACAGTTCAACTCGACAGCTGAACTGACCAAACTTTTCCCCAATTGTTGCCAACCACGTACTGAAATAGCTAGTTCAACTATATATACTAGCTAATTTTAAGTACGTTGTACAGTTCCACCACATCTATAGTCAGATGAACTAAACAAAATAGCCCCTAAATACTACTACTACAGGGGTTTTTTTACTACTTCCGGCAGCATCTCCTCTGCCGAGCGCGCTCAGTAAGAGGAAGAGGAGGAGGAGCCTACCGACGAGCTGGACAACTGCAATACGGTGCCTGCCGCTGCTGCACCTTCAGCGACACTCACCGCGAACGCCCTCTGCCACTCCAGACGACCCCTCTCGAAGCGGACGGGCTGCTCGTAGATCTCCTGATTCCTCGCCTCTGCGTCGGCGTGTGATGCGGTCGCGGCTGCGGTAAGGGTCTTTGTGTGCTCGAAGAGGCACTCCTCCTCTTACCGTAGGAACTCGATGTAGCGCACAAGGTCGCTGATGCATGTGTGGGCCACCACCTCCGCCTCCCTCCTTCGGGCAGCGGTGGCGGAGCGGGTGATGATCTCGTCCATCAACGGTGGGCTGGCGGCCACGGCGGCCGACGATGGGGTGGCGGCCATGACCACCACCACCCATGTTCGGGCCACGGTGGCGGAGCGGGTGATGGCCACGATGGCCGGCAGTGGGGTGGCGGCCACGATAGCACCTCTTGCCTTCGTGTAAGTGCACCTAGTGCCACCCCTAGTTGGTTTTGGAGTATTGACGACAAACTTGGTTGAGGGACTAATGTGTTTGTGAGAATTGCAGGATAACACAGGTAGTAGTCCCTCATTGATTCGGTTTACCTACCAGAGATGACCCCTAAAAATGTGTGAAGACATTGAAGACAATAGTGGTTGTGAAGATATTGACAACGAAGATTATGACTCGAGAAGACATTCACGTGAAGACTATGGAGTGCGAAGACATAGTTGTTTCGTAGTTTCCTTTTCTTCTTTGTTGAGTCATAGGAACCACCGTACTGTTAAGTGGGGTCTAAGTGAACAAAGTCAGAGTGACTGATGTGATGCTCAACCAAATCTTATGTCTTCGAGCAAAGACAATGAGAGCAAATCTTATCCAGAGTTGGATGAGTCAGCTTTACTTATAGCCCAAGTCAAGTTGCCGCATGTGTTTGAAATCTGACCGTTGGACACGTGTCAGTTCCTTAGTGACCCAGGGTCATTTTGGACAAATCAGGTCGGGTTGCCTCCTGGCTATAAATAGCCCACCCCCTACACCATAAATTGGTGGCTGCTCAGAGTTAGTGCACAGCTTTTGTTGTTTGAGAGCAACCCACCTCCGAAGCATTTGAGAGAGAGATCCTTGCGAGGACAAAGCCCAAAACACCCAGAGCCAAAGAGTGTTAGGCATCATTGAAGTCTTTCTGTCTGCGTGATCTAAAGACTTGTTACACTTGAGGACTGTAAATCCAGACAGTTAGGCGTCGCGTTCTGAGCATCCAAGAGTCATTGCGGATTGCCGGTGAGAGAAGTCTGTGAAGGTTTGGAAGTCTACCTTGAAGACTTACCAGAGTGATTGGACGAGGACTAAGTGTCCTTAGCTCAATGGGAATAAGGAGAAGACACTGTCTTCTGAGTTGAATCTCATCCTCCCTAACCAGATGTACAGTTGTCACAGCAACTGGAACTGGTCCAACAAATCCTTGTCCTCACCAAGCAACTGGTTCTATCCTTTACCTCTCTTTACATACAGTTTGTCTTTGTGAAGTCATTGCCTGCTTGCTTGATCTGATTATCTTCACTGTGTGAAGACTGTGGTTGTTTGGCTTCATACTATCTACCATCCTGATCCATACTACCTAGCTGCTAATAGTATTCGTGCTTTCACTTTAGTATTTACTTGTCTATGGCTTGTCTAGTGTAGTCTACCTTCCGCTGCATATCAATAGCTTCATTTCTATCGTTTTTCTTCAAAGACCCCATGTTTTGAAGACTTTCATAAAAATCGCCTATGCACCCCCCCTCTAGTCGATAACTAGCACTTTCACTTCGGGCCGCGGCGGCGGAGCAGGCGATGGGCCTGGCTTTCGACGGTGGTGTGGCGGCAACGGCGGCCGGCAGCAGCTGCCGACGGGCAGCGGCGGCGGAGTGTGTGGTGGGTGTTCCGCGCACACCCAACAGGGACGCCACGTGCACTACACTATGCTGGGGACTTTGCCACCGCCGCGGTGTAGCCTCCCAATTGGAGCTGTCCTCTGATGATAGCGGAGTGGCTGAGCGACGACGACGGACCAGTGCCATTGGAGATTGTGGGAGAAGCACACGAGATAAGCTACAGGGAGGGAGGGAAAATGCGACACATGACTCGCCGGCCATGAGGGTTTATATAGTAGGCTGGTAAGCATTAGGATTTTGGGGCATTTCACAGAGTCGGGTGGGAAGCTTGCGTGTGAACCTGTGCGGTTGCGCGTGAACGGTCTCACCACCGTTTGGCCAAAAAACGCCCCCGCACGCTGCTCAAGCTTGCGCTCGAAGCCGTCTGCGGCAGCGGGGTGACAATACGTGCGAGAGGAGGATGAAAGGACACATACACATATGGTTAATAAAAAAACATTTGTGATTTAATTACCTACTATCCCCCGTCCTGGTTTATAAGTAGGATTTAAATAATAAAATAAGAATGTATGTCACCAAAGATTATATCATTGGATTCGTATTTGAACATAGTTTCTAGTTATATAATTTTTGTAACATGCATTAACATTTTGTTGGTTAAATTTAAGGTTAAATACCAGCAAGCATTTGCCCTGAATATTATTTGAATCTTCTCTGAATTCTTATATGCATGATTTCATATCTTTGTATTTCTCTTCAAATTATCGGATTGGTTTGGCCAACTAGATTGTTATTTCTTGCAATGGGAGAGGTGCTTAGTTTTGGGTTCAATCTTGCGGTGTCCTCACCTAGTGACATAGTAGGGGTAGCGAGGCACGTATTGTATTGTTGCCATAAAGGATAAAAAGATGGGGTTTTCATCATATTGCTTGAGTTTATCCCTCTACATCATGTCATTGTACTTAATGCGTTACTCTGTTCTCTTGAACTTAATACTCTAGATGCAGGAAGGAGTCTGTCGATGTGTGGAGTAATAGTAGTAGATGCAGAATCGTTTCGGTCTACTTGACACCGACGTGAGGCCTATATGGATAATCATTGCCTTGGATATCGTCATAACTTTGTGCTTTTCTATCAGTTGCTCAACAGTAATTTATTCACCCACCATATTATTTGCCTTCAAGAGAGAAGCCTCTAGTGAAACCTATGGCCCCCGGGGGTCTATTTTCCGTCATATATTTTCAGATCTATAAACCAAAAAACCCAAAAATGCCTTTCTGCAATTTATTTTCTTTTATTTTGTTTTACGTTTCAGTAATCTTTTATATCTATCTCTATAAGATCTCACCATTGCAGTTGACCGCGAAGGGATTGACAACCCCTCTATCGCGTTGGGTGCAAGTGTTTGATTGTTTGTGCAGGTGCATAGATTGGAGACTTGCTTGTACCTCCTACTGGATTGATACCTTGGTTCTCTAACCGAGGGAAATACTTATCTCTACTTTGCAGCATCACCCTTTCCTCTTCAAGGAAAAACCAACGCAAGCTCAAGAAGTAGCAGTGGCAGTGACTGAAGAACTCTGTCAATAACACTCTCAACTGGAAGACCAATTCCCAGCTGAGTCAAGTGGTTATGATACCCAGACATTTTGAGTATGTGTTCACTGACAGAACTGATCTCCTCCATCTTGCAGCTATATAACTTGTTGGAGACTTCATACCTCTCAACCCGGGCATTACCTTCAAATATCAATTTTAGCTCTTGGAACATCTCATATGCTCTGTGACATTCACAATGTCTTTGAAGTCTCGGTTCTAGGTCGTAAAGCATGGCACACTGAACTATCGAGTAGTCATCAGATCGAGTCTGCCAGACGTTCATAACATCCGCAGTAGCTCCTGCAGCAGGTCTGTCACCAAGCGTTGCATCAAGGACATAATTCTTCTATGTAGCAATGAGGATAGTCCTCAAGTTGCGGACCCAGTCCGTGTAGTTGCTACCATCATCTTTCAACTTAGCTTTCTCTAGGAACGCATTAAAATTCAGGGGAACGGGAGCACGTGCCATTGATCTACAACATAGATATGCAAAACTATTAAGACTAAGGTCATGATAAATTAAGTTCAATTAATCAAATTACTAAAGAACTCCCACTTAAATTAACAGCCCTCAAGTTATCTATGTGATACATGATCCAACTCAACTAACCCATGTCCAATCATCACGTGAGATGGGGTAGTCATCAATGGTGAACATCTCTATGTTGATCATATCTACTATATGACTCACGTTCGACCTTTTGGTCTCTAGTGTTCCGAGACCATGTATGTACATGCTAGGCTCATCAAGTTTAACCCAAGTATTCTGCATGTGCAAAACTGTCTTACACCCGTTGTATGTGAACGTAGAGTCTATCACACCCGATCATCATGAGGTGCTTCAAAACGATGAATTTTGGCAACAATGCATACTCGGGGAGAACACTTTTATCTTGAAATTTAGTGAAGGGATCATCTTATAATGCTACCGCCATTCTAAGAAAAATAAGATGCATAAATGATAAACATCACATGCAATCAAAATATGTGACATGATATGACCATCATCGTCTTGTCCTTTTGATCTCCATCTCCAAAGCATCGTCATGATCTCTATCGTCACCGGCTCAACACCTTGATCTCCATCGTTGCGCCGGGGTCATCTCGCCAACTATTGCTTCTACAACTATTGCTAATAGCGATAAAGTAAAGCAATTACATGGTGCTTGCATTTCATACAATAATTAAGAGACAACCCTAGGGCTCATGCCGGTTGTTGATATTACAAAACATGATCATCTCATACAACAACTTATATCACATCACGTCTTGACCATATCACATCACAACATGCCCTGCAAAACCAAGTTAGACGTCCTCTACTTTGTTGTTGCAAGTTTTACGTGGCTGCTACGGCTCCTAGCAAGAACCGTTCTTAACTACGCAAAAACCACAATAGTGATTATCAAGTTTGCTATTTTAACCTTCTTCAAGGACCGGCCGTAGTCAAATTCAATTCAACTAAAGTAGGATAAACAGACACCTGCCAGCCACCTTTATGCAAAACAAGTTGCATGTCAGTCGGTGGAACCGGTCTCATGTACGTGGACATGTAAGGTTGGTCCGGGCCGCTTCATCCCACAATGCCGCCGAATCAAAATAAGACGTTGGTGGTAAGCAGTATGACCATCACCGCCCACAACTCCTTTGTGTTCTACTCATGCAAATCATCTACACATAGATCCTGGCTTGGATGCCACTGTTGGGGAACGTTGCATGGAAAATAAAAAATTATACGCACATGCAAGATCTATCCATGGAGATGCACAACAATGAGAGGGGAGAGTGTGTCTACATACCCTCGCAGACTGTTTAGCGGAAACATTTATTAACGCGGTTGATGTAGTCAAACCTCTTCACGATCCGACCGATCAAATACCGAACATATGACACCTCCGCATTTAGCACACGTTCAGCTCGATGAAGACCTCGCCTTCTTGATCCAGCAAGACGGGTGAAGTAGTAAATGAGTTCCGGCAGCATGACGGCGTGGTGATGGTGATGTTGAACTCGTTACCGCAGGGCTTCGCCGAGCACTGCGGAGAAACTGGACGGAGGACTAAACTATGGAGAGGGGCGCCGCACACGGCTAAGAGATTATCGTGGGTTTGTGTGGCGCCCCCTCCCTCATATATATAGTTGGGGGAGGAAAGGTAGCCAGGAAGCGCCCCAAGGGTGGCCGGCCGGCCCCCTTGGTCTCCTGCCCTCTAGTGCCCCCTTCCTTGTATGCCCGCGGAGGGAGGCAGGAGGAGGTGGCGCCCCCCCTCTTTCCTTCCTCCTAGGTGGAGGGATGGAAAGAGGGGCTAGCCCTCCCCCTTTCCATCCCTAGGGCCGGCGGCCAAGGGAAGGGGCGCGTCAACCCCTTGTGGGCTGGTGTGTTCCCCCCTCTTGGCCCATAAGGCCCATTAACCTCCCGGGGCTTCCCGGAACCCCTTCTGGTGATCCCATGACTACCCGATACACTCCGAAACCTTTCCGATGTCCAAATAGCATCATCCTATATATCAACCTTTACCTCCAGACCATTCCGGAGCTCCTCAACATGTCTGTGATCTCATCCGGGACTCCGAACAACATTCGGTCACCAAATCACAAAAGTCATATATTACTATATCATCAACGAACGTTAAGCGTGCGGACCCTACGGTTTGAGAATGATGTAGACATGACCGAGACGACTCTCCGGTCAATAACCAATAGCGGAACCTGGATGCCCATATTGGTTCCTACATATTCTACGTAGATCTTTATCCGACCGAACCTAATGACAACATACGTAATTCCCTTTTGTCTGTCGGTATGTTACTTGCCCGAGATTCGATCATCGACATCTTCATACCTAGTTCAATCTCGTTACTGGCAAGTCTCTTTACTCGTTCCATAATACATCATCTCGTAACTAACTCTTTAGTCACTTTGCTTGCAAGCTTCTTGTGATGTGTATTACCGAGAGGGCCCAGAGATACCTCTCCAACACACAGAGTAACAAATCATAATCTCGATCCACGCCAACTCAACAGACACCTTCGGAGATACCTGTAGAGCATCTTTATGATCACCCTGTTACGTTGTGACGTTTGATAGCACACAAGGTATTCCTCCGGTATCTGAGAGTTGCATGATCTCATAGTCGAAGGAATATGTATTTGACATTAACAAAGCAATAGCAATAAACTGAATGATCATATGCTAAGCTAACGGATGGGTCCTGTCCATCACATCATTCTCCTAATGATGTGATCCTGCTATCAGGTGACAACACATGTCTATGGTTAGGAAGCCTTAACCATCTTTGATCAACGAGCTAGTCTAGTAGAGGCTCACTAGGGACACCGTATTTTATTTACGTATGCACACATGTATTTAAGTTTCTGATCAATACAATTCTAGCATGAATAATAAACCTTTATCATGAATAAGGAAATATAATAATAACAACTTTATTATTGCCTCTAGGGCATATTTTCATCCTCGGGGAGGATGTCGTCCCAGTGGCGGCCCCTCCAAAACTGCCAACGACCTAGCCGGTTCCACCAGCCGCCGGGTTGATGGACAACCTCGTTCCGGGGTCCGGCGGGGCCAGTATTGCGTACCCGGCGGCACTGATGTGCCACGTACCCGGCAGATGCGATGAGGGAGGCACGAGGATGTTGTACCGCCACAGCTCCAACGCCTCGGGTATGCTGATGTTCGACGGAGACCAACCGGCGGGGGGCGCGCTGCCTCCTCAAGAATTGCGGGTGCCAGACATGGCGAGCGTGGCGAGGGAAGGGTGGGGAGGTGAGGGGGGGAAGATGACAGGAGGAGAGTGCGGGCGAGGTATGCCGGGTCGCGGTGCCTTCTTATAGAGTGGCGAGAGAGGTGGATGGGTGGTGGAGGCCGCTGGCCGGCCATTATGGCCGTGTTAATGGAGCATCGTGCGAAGGCACGCCTATGGGCATCCGCGCCGGTGGTTATAGCGGGAGAAGCGACGCGACGGGGGGCGGCAGACGCTCAGTCGACCTGGTGTTAATGGCGGTGAAGCGATGCGATGGCGACGGGCGACAGGCCCCACGGGCGGTGCGTTTGACGTGTTGACCGGCCCGTCTCAAACGCCCACGACGCTGCGTTTTCGCCACGTGGCGTGATCGATGCACGATTTCTTTTAGTTTGATCCACGTGCGTACGACTGGGCGTGCGGCGTCCCACCGGGCTGATATCATGGGCCCACCACGCCTACGGACGTCACACGGCTCGGCGACCGCGCGGTTCGGCGTGTATTCATACGAAGGCGGGGTGTGGGCGGGCTGGCTGCTTTTTTACTTAAGACCATTATGCCCTTCATAACGAAGGGGTATTGTCTAATCTTAGCCCTTGATGAGTTTAGGGGGGGCGTATCGAAACAGAACTGTGCAAAGAATATGCCCATGGGACAATGACAAAATGCTAACGATGCAAAAGGAACATCAGGTACAACCATTCCCTAGATGCCAGATCCATGATAAAACCCAGTCTGAATATTTTTTGGTCATACAATTCAACTATACGACCCTTACATAATACAAAAAGGTGCCATTGATAAAAAAATGCAAATCCACCAATGTCAAACGAATAGACTGTATTGCCCCACACGCACAGGCGTACGAGATTTCCAGATAATAAGGGCACAATGGGTTCAAAAGCAGTTTTCGGGAGATCCATTGCATGCCACTGATTCATACGAGCCAAATATTAGACAATAACTATTTTGCTTACAGCAATTTATGCATTACTCGTACATATAGCCGGAAATGAAAACAATCAGCTCGATTTACAAAAAAAAAAAAGAAATTCAAACAAAAACTGTAACCGCGACCCACAGGTATTAAATGAAAGATGCAAGGATACATGAATCCACTAAGTAAACAAAAACTTTCACCTCACTGGCCACTTTTTAGAGCTACTAACTCTTCTTCTCTCATAAAAACAAACAACAGAGGCATACACACGGGCTCTCTTACGGGCGTGGCGTGCCGCCGCATCTTTGCCTGCTAGTCCCTAATTAATGTGCTCAATTGAATGGCTAAATATCAATCAGTGAACAAGATCTCTACTTTATAGTGGCATATATTTATATTGATATTTGTATAAATAAATCTGGTGTTATTTTGCTAACAATATTAATGGGCCATTATGTGGTTTGTGATATCTTTGATCTTCAAATTAATTAAAATGTCGGCAATATATGTTCTCAGAAGGCTATAAAGACTGTTTGCACGAGCTAAAAGATAAACACAGAAGAAAGAGTGCAGACAAAGAATTTAGTGTTTGTGCCCTCAGCAGATGGAGAAAACTATACTTTGTTTCCTGACGGTGCTTGTGTTGCTAGGAAATTTCACATATGCAGGTATGCTCGCACGTCCACTATCCCCGCTCATGTTATCTTTCTCTTTCACAACAAACATAATAGTAGGTAATTAGCCACATGTTAGAAGAAAAGCAAATAGAGTTGTTTTTTAATTCAAGGCTTGCATTTATTTATTTTCTTAGAGTATAGTTGAGTATTTAGCAAGATGTGTTCCTTCTTGTGGTTTTATTTTATTCTTACACTTGCTATTTCTCTGGAGATCATCTAATAACATCCTGTGAGACCTAGACAAACAAGCATCAGTTTACTGATATGTTCCTACTTACAGAGATTTGTGAATCACACCGATTTTGGGTGTTCGGTTGCTCCCAGGGTGAATGTCAGATAGGCTGCGAAATTACATACCCAGGAAAGAACATCAAGAAAGCTTCATGTACTAAAAACTATTGCATATGTGTAGTTTGTAACTAGAACTACACTCTAGTCATGGATATGTATGACATCATGTGATAAACGTCAAAGACATGAATAATAAAGTTGAATAATATATGCTGATATCATATGGAGCCATCACACCAAATTTGTATCTAGCGTTGTTTATATTTTACATATTCTGACTAATGGCTTCAACTTCTTCCTTCTTCATATGGTCATGTCAACTTCAGTACTACTAGCACATATGCCCGTGCGTTCCAACGGAATAATAAAGATAGAAATTATTCTGTCGGCAAACTTGGTCACAATACCCATACGAATTTCGAAGAAATTTTGTTAATTTTTTCAATCTAAGTCGACAATGCATATAATACCCACATCTTAATCTAGGATCGAAAGCACGGAGGTAAACAAACTCCTATAACTGTAGATAAAACTACAGTATATCTGCCTAATTGAATTGTATTGCATCAATTTGTGCACACTCGGTGCTCCAGACTGATTAGGCTGGTTGTAATGGGGAGTATCATATACTAGTATCATGTATATGATACTAGTCTATGATACTACATCCCTAATGCATAGTATCATAAGTTCGTATCATAGAGGACTACATTTATTGTCATGCATGACACAAAGCAACACATCATTTAATATGATACGGTATCATGATATGATACTCAAGCCTCTCTTTCTTCATTTAATTCTATTCCACCTCATCAAACTTACTTAGTTGGCATGCATGATACTACCTATGATACTCCCATTACGGACAACCTTAAGATAGTTACCTCACTGAAATTGACTTCCAATATGAATTCAATCAATTACATGGTATCGCCTATACATAAAGAGAAAAGGCCATCAATTATTTTCCTACTTCTAAATACGTCATCTTTCTAAGCCTCAATTTGGATCAAAATCCAACCATGAACCTTCCATGTCTCAACCTCATTTCATATTTCACTTTGAACTATATAATGCAGCTAGTTTAAGAACTACACACTTTCAACACTGCAAGGTTAGGTAAGTGACGTGTAATTTTATGTGAATGATATTTTATGAAACTCAAGCAGCTAAGGATTAACAAATAAAAAACTATGTCTTTTGTTCTGAGCAATCATGAAAAATCTACACTGGAATTAGTTAACACTGTGCACCTTCTGTATTTCTGCCGAATCCCATTGGTATTTTTTTAGAAAAGGAGGATGACCCCCGGCCTCTGCATCTGGGCGATGCATACGGCCACTTTATTAATTATTCTCACAAGACTTTACAAAGTAATACAACAGTATGACTAAAGCCGCCGTCTAAGCACCTCTATCCAGTTGATGAAGGGGCGCAGATAGTCTGGGCCTAATACCAAACAGACATCGCAGCCAAACCTAACATCTAAGACCTGAGGTCCCATCCAGGATGCCTGCCGGGCATGGGTCTCACCGGTCCGGTGTGCACTCAGAGGCCGCCGCCGCCAACTGCCACCGCTCCATCTTCAGAACTGTACTGATGCATCAACCTTGCTTGGTCCAGCTATCATCGACGCCACCACGGCGTCCAACGGCACCTCCTCCCTGCGGGCAAACAGCTAAGCACGTCGCGGTCGCCACTGATACACCTCAGCACCATGCTGCCAAGTACCACCAGCCGACACAGCTTGAAGTCTTTGGAAGATCTGTCATGCGTAGCACCTGCCGACCAGGCATGACAAAGCGTAGCACCTGTCGGTCAAGCATGACTTGACATCTCCACCGAAGCTCCGTGCAAGATGAAGCCGCTTCACCTCCAGCCTCTCTGAACGGGACGGGAGCACCCCAGGAAGACACGGCGAAGAGTTGAGCACCACAATCACCACGAGAGCCAGACCAGCTGACCGCCATGGCGAAGCGACACCACTAAAGAGAGAACCGCCGCCATCAGAAACGCCAAGAACGCGCTGCAGCTATCCCACCTCCCCGCGGACCCAAAGCGGCGCCTTCAAGAAGGTGACGGAGCCGGGCACCGCCGCCGCCCAACCAAAGTTGTGGGTTTTCACCCGGGTGCAGGGGGAGGACGAGGGGGAGGGAGCTGGATCTCGAAGCCGCCTTCAAGAAGGAAACAACGCCTGGAGCGCCGCCGGCGTCGTGGCCGCCACAGCCGGCCAAGAAACTACTCCGATCCAGAGCTCCCAACCCCACATCCACGCAGTTCGCCACCGGATCCGGCCGGACTGACGAGAAGGAAGCAGCAGCACGGGGGCGCCGTCTTCAGATCTGGCGAAGGAGAGCAGCAGGGGATCCCTCCACACGACGCCTGCTTCCACCACCAACTCGCCGCCCGCTCGGCCGAGTAGACGCGGCCCTCAACTTCGGCGAGCGCCGCCCGCCGCCAAGACGACGCCGCCCTCACCAGCAGAGGCCGCCGCCTCAAACCCTAGGCCCGAGCCCGAGCGGCGTCGCGGCCGAGGGCCTCGCCGCCACCCTCATCGGCAGCCGCGCGGGGGACCCGGCGCCCGTCTCCGGCGGCGGCGAGGACAGGAACGGGGAAGGGGAGGAGGCGGACGGGGGGATTGGTCGCCCCTGAGTCGCCCTCGAGTCCCATTTGGTAATGTATGCATACATATCCATCCAGCTTCTTGCCAAAAATAAAACTCGAGCTGAGGATTAGCAATGTTCTTAATCAGGTGATCAACATGCACCTTCTGTTTTCTGTCGACCCCCCATTTGCTCGTATATGTACGCATGGAAATCCATCGAGTTTTCTTACCTACAGTCAATTGAAATTTGAATCCTGACATGCATAGTGCCTCTCCTTGTGCACTGGACAGCATCACGGGGCATTGCCGATGACAGTAGTTAGAGCGGCGGAAGTGCTGCCCTGATGATGCAAGGTGAAGCATATGTGCAAGAAAGCGAGATACAAAATAATGTACCTGATTGTCAACGGTTTGTGCCGCTGTGTTCTGCACATAATCCTAATTCATTTTCCTGGAAATCCACACTTCAACAATCAATCCTGGAGTCAATACGTGCACGCATGTACCATTGATCCTGCATGTAGCTAGAACCGATCTACGCACATGCTGCCGAACAACTGAGGGATCAACACGGAAGATACTGCAAAGGTATATATATGTCCCAGACTTCCACAGAATTCTTTGCTTGGAAGACTGCAAAAGGAAGCTTTTTTTCTTCCGGTCACCATAGATCACACTGGAACATTGGATTAGCAGTACGCATTGCCTCATCGGTGACTCTGTAACTGGACAGATCAGTGAGGGATAATCATCATCGTCTGTCAGCATGAGTCACCGATGAGGCAATGCGTACTGCTAATCCAATGTTCGTGTGATCTATGGTGACCGGAAGACCAAAAGCTTCCTTTACCCCAAATCCTCATAATCCTCATATGGTGATAAAAATACTCATGGACGATCACGCGTGAATTGACTTGCTTACGTGTGTGCATGACGCCACTGTGGGAGTCTCATGGAGGCCAAAGGGGGCCACCACCCCCTCTCCAAAATTGAAAAGAAACTATTGCTACTAAGCATTTGGCCCAGCCCAAGTGGCCATCCGAGCCCAACGCACCGACAGGCCACAACACCTCCCACACCCGCTCGTTTCTCCTCCTTTCCCCCAAATTGACAGGAACTTCTCCCACTCGTGACTGGTCGTGGTTGATCGGTGAATGGTTGACTTCTGAATCCACATCGTGACCATTAACATTCCCTCTCGCTAGGGTTTTCTCCTCCCGGAGGCGATTTTATCGCCGCCGTTGAGATCTTTGCTTCCCTCCTCCGATCCCTCTAGGTTGCTGATTCGGGCTGATCACGGGGCGATCTGGTATCGCTGCCCGGCCTTGATCGACACGTAGGGGTGAGAGGAGAGTTTAGGGTTGGTTCGCAAGGTCCGATCTGTTGTTCGGACTAGGGTTCAAGATTGGATGCGGGATGGGATCCAAGGTGGGCGAGGCGTCTGGGTCAAACACCGCATCGGAGGTGGAGAAGATGATGGCTGAGTTAGGGTTGCGTGAGGAGGACCTTGACGATGTCGTCTTTGATGAAAAGCAAGCGCCGCCAGATGCTGTGAGATGGATGGCGGTGGCCAGGGTTCACATCGACAAGCCGTACAGTCAATACTGGTTCTTCAAGAACATGCGTGCTGCCTGGGACTTGGCTCATGATGTGAAGTTTCGCCCTTTGGAGGACAACCTCTATACTTTGCAATTTTTCTGTTTAGTTGACTGGGAACGCGTGACGCAGGATGGCCCGTGGAATTTCAGAGGTAATGCGGTGGTGATCGAGCTCTATGATGGAATCACAAAACGCACGGAAGTCGCCCTTGATACTATCAACATATGGATTCAAATCCATGATGTTCTGGATCTATATGCACATCTTGTTAATCCACTTGCAGCAAGGGTTGGCGAAGTCTTGTTCTCGGAGCCAATCACGCAAGATTTTGCGGGCAACTTCTACCGCGTGTGGGTTAAGATCAATGTACACAAGCCCCTAAAAAATGTTGTGTCCATGATCCGAGACGGGAAAAGGAAGATATACCGCGTAAGATACGAACGCCTCCCTGACTGGTGCGCAGTTTGCGGACACCTAGGGCATGTGTACAAGGAGCATGGCGTTGGCATCCATCCTCCTTCCGCTCTGTATTTCAAGGACCTTAGGGCGTCCTGGAGCATGAATGTTGGAACAGGCCCAGGAGGGGGCCGTGGCAGGGGCCGGCGTGGAGGCCGCTTTGGTCGCGGCGAGAGGGAAAACAACAAGGCACAAGAGCCGAATTACATGAATGATCCTGATTTGGTTATGCAGGAAGCGGATGGCAACCGCAAACGACTCCCAAATGATCCCAGAAGAGATGCAACGCCAGCTCAACTGCAATCCCCGCAGGTTCCCCCTCCTCTTCTGATTTCGGCTGTGTCTGCAAGCCCCCCACCAAAGCAAGACCCGAAGAGACATCGCACGAATCCTGATAAAGCTGCCATGAAGAAAGGTGGAGCACTCGACTAACCCAACGATGCAAGATTGGCGACCTCCCACGAGGAGGATCGCCGGGCACAATGAATATCTTATGCTGGAACTGTCGCGGCGCGGGCAAAGCCGCGACAGTCCGAGAGCTTCGTGACCTAACGAAGCAATTTGCCCCAGCCGTGCTATGCATAGTGGAGACTCAAATTTCTAAAGCACGGGTCGAGAATCTTTCTGATACATTAGGGTTTACTCATTCTTATGCTATTGGTAGCTCGGGCCGTAGTGGTGGCCTCGGTTTGTTTTGGAATGATGCAATAAAAATAAATGTTTCAGGTTATTTAGAGTACCACATTGATGCCACTGTTAGTTCACTTAATAGCCCTGATTGGCGTCTCACGTGTGTGTATGGCGAAGCTCAAGTGGGAGAAAGATACAAAACGTGGGACACTCTAAAATCCTTGGTTGCAACTACCTCCTTACCTTGGCTGTGCCTGGGTGACTTTAACGAAGTGTTATATGCACATGAGCATGTTGGAGCGGGTCAAAAAAGGCAAGCTCAGATGGCTGGTTTCAGAGATGCGTTGGATGTGTCTACGCTTGAGGATCTGGGATACCAGGGGAGACCTTGGACTTTTGAAAAGAAAACGTCAGGAGGGGCCTACTGTCGGGTTCGCCTCGAGCGTGCTTTGGCCAATAATGACTGGAGTGCGCTGTTCCCCCATGCAACGCTCTTCCACGAGACAGCAGCAACATCGGATCATGTGCCGATCAGGTTGCAGCTGGAGCCTCGGACCACCATGCAAAACAACAAGAAAATATTCAGATACGAGCTGTATTGGGAAAAGCATGCAGAGTACAAGGATGCTCTTGATCATTTGTGGACAGGAGAACCTGGTGACGGCACGGTCGCTGGTTTAAATAAGAAGCTGCAGAATCTGCCAGTCTCCTTGACACAGTGGAGCGGGGCGACGATTGGTCAAGTCACTAAAGAAATCAAAAAGCTACGAAGAGAATTGGAAAATTTGCAGAATGACCCCCAGAGAGTGGCGCCTTCACATGCAGAGGTCAAAATGTCAGATAAGCTTGTGGAGCTGTATCACATGGAGGAGATTTTACACCGGTAGAGATCGAGAGTCGATTGGCTCACGGACGGGGACAAAAACACCAAGTACTTCCAGCGAAGAGCAAGCATGAGATGCCGGAAGAACCAAATAAAAATGTTGACGAGGGGAGATGGTTCAACGACGCATGATCCCTCCGAGATGGCGGGCCTGACGAACTCTTTTTATAAGAGTCTGTTTACAGCGGAAGGCACATCTGGGGTGGACGAAGTACTTCAGTCGGTCCCGTCCAAGGTGACTCCCGATATGAATGAAGGTCTGCTAGCACCATACACGGCCGAGGAGGTGAAAATCACATTATTCCAAATGTACCCCACTAAAGCTCCAGGTCCTGATGGCTACCCGGCACACTTTTTCCAAAGGCATTGGGCTCTGTGTGGGACTGAAGTGACGGACGTGGTGCTGCGTATATTACGTGGTGAGGAAAGTCCAGAGGTGATCAACGAAACCATACTTGTCTTAATACCCAAGGTAAAGGATCCAACCCAGCTTACTCAGTTCAGGCCAATCAGCCTCTGTAATGTGCTTTACAAGATTGCTTCCAAGGTTCTGTCCAATAGGCTCAAAGTGATACTGCCAGAAATCATATCTGAGGAGCAGTCAGCCTTCGTGCCAGGAAGGCTGATTACAGATAACATTATTACTGCTTACGAATGCTTGCACTTCATGAGGAGAAACAAAGCTCAAAGGAACAGATTCTGCGCAGTCAAGCTTGACATGATGAAAGCATATGACAGAGTTGAGTGGGAATATTTGGAAGCTATAATGCTCAAGCTGAGTTTTGCACCAACGTGGGTATCTTTGGTCATGAGAATGGTGAGCTCGGTAAAGTTTTCTGTCCTTTTTAATGGTACAAAGCTTGAGGAATTCATGCCTTCGAGAGGGATCCGTCAGGGGGACCCCATTTCTCCATATTTGTTCTTGATAGCAGCGGAGGGCCTTTCGTGCCTCTTAAAAACTACAAACGAATCATCGCACCTCAGAGGAATACAAGTAGCTCCAACGGCCCCGCTGGTAAGCCACTTGCTTTTTGCCGATGATAGCCTGCCGTTTGTTAAGGCCAATGTTGATGGAGCAAATGATTTGTCATCCTTGCTTGATCGCTACTGCATGGCGTCAGGGCAACGTGTGAATCTGTCTAAATCCTCAAGTGTTTTTTAGCAAAGGGTGTCCTAACAATCTGAAGCAGGAGGTGCAGGGTGCCTTGAACATCACTAACGAGTCCTTATCGGAGCGGTACCTGGGCTTGCCCTCTGATGTAGGTAACAGTAAGAATGGCGCCTTCAAGTTCCTCAAAGATCGCGTGTGGAATAAAATCAAGGGGTGGATGGAGAAAATCTTGTCTGCCGGAGGGAAGGAAATACTTATAAAATCGGTTGCACAAGCAGTTCCAGTGTTCTCCATGTCTTGTTTCAAGCTCCCTCATGGCCTTTGTGAGCACCTAAACTCGTTGATTCGCAAATTTTGGTGGGGGAGTAAGGAAGGAAAAAGAAAGCCAAGCTGGGTGTCTTGGAGCACCATGACCAGACCGAAGGCTTGTGGAGGACTAGGGTTTCGCGATATTGAGCTCTTCAACCTAGCTTTGCTTGCCCGACAAGCATGGAGAATCTTGACAGAATCTACGTCGCTCAGCGCACGGATCCTGTGAACCAAATATTTCCCTTCGAGCGACTTTCTGCATGCTGAACTTGGATCCGCACCCTCGCAGGTGTGGCGATCTATCCTCGAAGGGCGTGACACCATGACACAGGGCCTGGTTCGTCGCATCGGTGATGGCCAAACGACACAAATTTGGCAACACAACTGGCTCCCTCGACCTCATAACATGCGCCCGATTACAAGCAGAACCCCAAACCCTCCACATCTTGTGAGGGAGTTGATATTACCGGATGCTACATGGGATCGGAATACTATCCAGGAGGTGTTCTTACCAGTAGATGCTGCGGCCATCCTCTCCATTCCGTTGTGCACCAGACACATAGAGGACTTTTGGTCATGGATACACGAGAAGAACGGGATTTTCTCAGTTTGCTCGGCATATAGAATGTTGGTCACGACGAAACATAGCCGGGAAGCATGGTTGGAAGGAAGAGCAGACACTTCCAAATCGGAAGCAGAACAGAAACTATGGACAAAGCTTTGGAAGATTGCTGTCCCTTCGAAGGTCAAGATCTTCCTATGGCGACTTGCACAGCAGTCTATCCCTACAACTGATCTCCTCCACCAGCGGAATATGTCAACGGTGGACACTTGTGGTATCTGTGGAGTAGCTGATTCATGGCAGCACTCTTTGCTCCATTGCAATGCTGCCAGATCCGTGTGGGCGCTTCAACCTATGGAGACATTCTAAGCCTTGGAAGAGACAACGAAACCGGATGCCAATAGGTGGATTTTTGCTTTGATTGAGGCTCTCCCAGCGGAGGTATTTACACAAGTTTCGGTCACGCTATGGGCTATCTGGTTTGCGAGACGGCAAGCACTTCATGAAAATATATTCCAGAGTCCAATGGCCACACACACATTCGTCACCAAATATCTCATAGAACTGGCAGAATGTAAACCAAAGGAGATGACCCGCCAGGTGGTTGTTCCCAGAAGCTGGGTTAGATGGATCCGGCCTCCTCAGGGTTTTGCGAAGATAAGAGTTGACGGTGCAGTCAACAGAGCGATCTATGAGGGATCCTACAGTGCTATTTGCAGAGATGAGGGCGGGATGTACATGGGATCTTCCGTGATCAGGAGTGTTGGGATTACCGATCCAACAACTCTAGAGACTCTGGCATGTCGTGAAGCAATGGCTCTGGCGCTGGACCTGTCTTTAACTCATGTGGAGATTGCTTCAGACTGCAAAAACGCTGTTCAGGACATAAACCTGGGCACTGGAGGAATGAATGCAAGCATTGTGAAGGAGATTAGGGAGACTACTTCTCTTTTTCAGAGTTGTACCTTCATCTTTGAAGGTAGAGTATCAAATCAAGAGGCCCATAGCCTTGCTAAGCACGCTTTTGGTCTGGACCCAGGGCGCCATGTGTGGCTATTAAACCCCCCAGACTTGAATTGTATCCCTATGAACATTATTGATCAATAAAGCGAGTGTGTTTAGACTCAAAAAAAAGACAGGAACTTCTCCCCTTACCCCAAATTTCCATTGTCCATGGACAAGGCCTTGCCAGGTTCCCGGGTCGATCTGGTCTGAGGAACGGGGTTACGGGATGTGGGTTTAAGGTTGCTAAATCGATTGATCGAAAGGGGCAGTCTTCCTCAGGACGGTGATTATTCTTGCAGGACGTGACCTCGGGTCGATGAGTATGGGTCTTTTTTTATTATTTTATTATTACTTCGATGTGTATGGGTCGTTAGCATAAACTATGGTTGTAATGCCATTTTTTTCAAATAATGTAACACCAATTATTAAATACGAAAGTAGGATATCTCCAAAGAAAAAAGAGAAAATACAGTATTTAACATAGCAACCCAGTCCCCTCAAAAAAACATAGCAGCCCACTTAGGCCCATTAGTCCTTTGTTGCGTGACCTAACCGAAACGGAAGAATCCCTGCGGCATTCTAGGATGCCTCACTAAAGCGGCTATAGGAAGACGGACTTCCCCGTCTAGGGTTCCAACCTGACCTCTGGCGGCGACGGCGGAGTCCACGTTAATCCTTCAAGTTTGCCGGATCCGTTCGACGGCTTGAAGTCCTATCGAGAGGTTTTGCAGGCCAAGCTGCATGGAGGGACCGACGCCTCTAGCGTTGGAGACGGGAGGTAGAGTTAGTATAGGGAAGGAAGTAGACGATGCAAGGAAGAAGATGGAGACAAGGGAGGGTAGGCGGGTGACGGATGGAGTTGGAGATGGTAGGGCGCCGGAGGAGCCGGGAGCAGATGTTGGCGCGGTAGTCGGGGAGGATGAAGATGAGGATTGGGCCTATGGCCCTGAACCAGATCTGGAAGACAAATTTGCAGGTATGCATCTGCATGGGGAGGAGGAGGACGATATGCACCTGTCGGGCAAGGTAGAAGACTTGATTGAAGGAGTGCGATGGCTGAGTCTCTTTAGGGTTCACACCACCAAACCCTTCAGCCATGTCGTGCTGCTCAGGCAGATGAGGAACGCGTGGGCGTCTGCACAGGGTGTGATAATTAACGTGAAGGGCCCGAACTTGTTCCTGGTTCAATGTCACTGCCTTGGAGATTGGAAGAGGGTGATGGAAGGAGGGCCATGGATCTTCCGCAACGCTCCAGTGATCCTTCAAGAGTATGATGGCTTTACCGATGTGGCAGAGTATAAGCTGAATAAATTGCCGGTGTGGGCAAGGATAAAAGGGCTGCCTGATGGGCTTATAGCAAAGAAAGAACATGCAGAATAGGTGGCTGCAAAGGTGGGAGAACCACCATTCACGGTGCTTGTGAATGAGGGCAAAATAAACCCGGCTGGTATCTTGCGAGTTAGAGTTTTTGTGGATGTTAACACCTCCTTGGTGAGATTTGTCCCGATCACTCTGAAAGAAAGGAAGAAATACCCAGTGTTTTATGATAAGCTACCAGATTTTTGCTACTTCTGCGGTCTGATGGGCCATACAGTTGAAGAGTGTGGTGATGGCGTGCATGATCCACGCACCTGCGAGTGGGGTGAATGGTTATTGTGGAACTCGGGCCAGCCGACCTTTGCTGCAGGAGGGAGGGGAGGTATGGAGGGAAGTGTTAGGGGTGGAAGATCAGGTGGTAGAGGAGCTCGGGCAGGAAGACACACTGGAGGGGGATCGATGGGAGGAAGGAGAAGGCCAGAGGATCATACTGAAAGGGAAGAGATGGAGTGTGCTGCTTATGAACAGAACCCAACGGACAATACCAATGCTCGCAAGAGGCTGGTCTCTTCAGATGGGACTGTGAATATCCGTGGGCAATCTATACCAAACCTTGCTGAGAGGGTTGCGGGAACAGTTTTGCAGCTAGAAAATGGACTAGATGGAGTAACTCGCGATGCCACTGCAGCTTCGGCATCGACCCCAGAGAAGGCACCGATAGTGAAG
Source organism: Triticum urartu (assembly GCF_056163025.1). NCBI lineage: Eukaryota > Viridiplantae > Streptophyta > Magnoliopsida > Poales > Poaceae > Triticum > Triticum urartu. The sequence continues at coordinate 502,887,259 of NC_141873.1, read as the reverse complement.
AGGAGGAAGCAGGGGGATGAGCAGGGAGTAGATGAGATGGAGCTGAGCACTAAGGCGGCCTCCGAGTTGGGGGACCGCCGCGCCAAATGAGGACTTTATGTTGGAACTGTCATGGGATTGGCGACCCCGCGACGGTTCGTGAGCTCCGCGATTTAGTGGAGGTTTGTGCGCCGGATGTGCTTTGCATAGTTGAAACTCAACTTGCAAAGTATAGGGTGGAAGGTTTGGCGGGTAATCTAGGTTTTAGTGGTAGATTTGGAGTAGCTAGTAGTGGTCGTAGTGGAGGTTTGTGCTTGTACTAGAAGAATAATGTTGCCTTGGAAATAAATTTTTTTCCCAATATCACATTGACTCGGTAATTACAGAACTGGGCAAAGAACCATGGCGTTTGTCTTGCTTCTATGGAGCTGCAAACAGGAGTCTTAGATACAAAACCTGGGACACCATGAAGTTTTTGCGAGGAGAAAACTCGCTGCCGTGGGTCTACATGGGTGATTTTAACGAAATTCTCCGTCCAGAGGAGCAGATGGGACCAAATGAGAGGGACAGCGCACAGATAGCGGGATTCAGAGAAGCCGTCGATGTGTGCGAGCTTGCAGATCTTGGTTACAAAGGCCTGGATTGGACTTTTGAAAAAAGAGTGGTCGGAGGAGAATATTGTCGGGTCCGACTTGACTGCGCCCTTGCAACTCCGTCATGGTCGGCTATGTTTCCTTTTGCTTCAGTGGAACATCTCACAGCGGCAAAATCAGATCACTGTCCAATTCTTTTGCTAAATGAGCTGGAAGCTAGTAACTTGAGAGTTGCACTAAAAGGGCCGTTTCATTATGAGTGTATGTGGGAGACTGGAGACTCATTCAGAGATACAGTGGTACAAGCTTGGCGGGCCGATCATCCTGCTACTACGGTAGTTGAGCTGGCAGCTAAGCTGACGTTGCATCTTCTCTGAAACACTGGGGGAAGACTACTTTCGGCTCTGTGCGACAAGAGTTGCGTAAACTCAGGCAGGAGTTAGCTATTTTGCGTGCTGATCCTCTTCGTGTTGGTCCAAGCGAGGAGGAGAAAAGGATCCAGGATCGCATAGTTGAAGTATCTTATCATGAGGAGATCATGATGCGACAGAGATCGCGTATTCGGTGGCTTTCAGCGGGAGACAGAAACACTAAGTATTTTCAGAAAAAAGCCAGTGCTAGGAGAGCAAAAAATAACATTACGCAATTGCAGCGCCAAGATGGATCAATGTGTACTGACACGGCTGAACTAGCAGATATGGCTAGTGCCTTTTATGCCAATTTGTATGCTATAGAGGGAACTATAGGTATGGAAGAGGTTCTGTCACACATACCGACCAAAGTGGATGCAGGCATGAATGCTGGTCTCGATGCTCCTTACACTAAGGAAGAGATTAAAATTACGCTCTTTCAGATGTTTCCCACCAAGGCTCCTGGACTGGATGGATTTCCGGCTCACTTTTTTCAGCGGCACTGGGAGGTTTGTGGTGATGAGGTAACGGGCATGATCACTAGGGTGCTCAATGGAGATGACTCACCAGAGGAAATCAACCGCACGTTCATCGTTATGATTCCAAAAATAGCAAGTCCAAAACTGTTAGGACAGTTTCGACCTATAAGCCTTTGTAATGTGATCTACAAGATCGCATCGAAGGTCTTAGCAAAAAGGTTGAAGATTATACTCTCAGAGGTTATTTCTCAAGAGCAATCGGCTTTTGTTCCTGGACGCCTTATAACGGACAACTTTATCACAGCATACGAATGTCTGCATTACATTAAAACAAGGAGAGCCAAGGGGAATCGATATTGTGCGCTCAAGCTAGACATGATGAAAGCTTATGACAGAATCGAATGGCCATATCTGGAGGCGGTTATGCTCAAGATGGGCTTTAGTCCGCGCTTTACTGCTACGATTATGAGGTGTGTAACTTCAGTTTCTTTTTCTGTCCTATTTAACGGTGGCATATTGGATGATTTCAGACCCTCAAGGGGGTTACAGCAAGGGGATCCCAGCTCCCCTTACCTTTTCCCGTTGGCTGCAGAGGGCTTGTCTTGTTTGCTGAAATCAGAAGGCCTGGGTGTTCGAGGCCTGTCGGTAGCTACATCGGCACCGGCTGTCAATCATCTTCTTTTTACCGATGATAGCCTTTTATTCTTTGAAGCGTCAACTGGTAGTGCATCCAAGGTGAAGGATCTTCTTGACATATATTGTGCGACATCTGGCCAACGCATCAACACAGATAAATCGTCGATATTTTTCAGCAAGGGTGTTCCGGAGTCAGCACGTGTTGATATCAAAAATGTTCTTGGAGTTCAGAATGAATCTCTGAACGAGAGGTATTTGGGCCTACCTACCGATGTAGCTAAGGCTAAGGAGGGCTGCTTCAGGTACTTGAAGGATAGAATATGGAAACACATACAGGGATGGATGGAGAAATGCCTGTCGGCGGGGGAAAAGAAGTCTTGATTAAGACAGTTGCTCAATCCATACCAACCTACTCTATGGCGTGTTTCAAATTATCTCGGGGTTTGTGTGAACATATCAATGGTCTCCTTCGGAAATTCTGGTGGGGCAGTAAGCAAGGCCAGAGGAAACCAGCATGGGTATCGTGGAAGACCATGTGCAAGCCAAAGTTCATGGGAGGTATGGGGTTTCGAGATGTTGAGCTCTTCAATCTAGCGTTACTTGCTTGGCAAGTTTGGCGCTTGTTACAAGATCCGTCCTCTCTCAGTGCTCGCGTTTTGAAGGAACGTTACTATCCACAATCTGATATTTTGGACGCCACCTTGGGTACCCGACCATCTCAGGTTTGGCGCTCACTTATAGAGGGGCGAGATGTGTTAGCACTCGGGATCATGAAGAGAATCGGGTCGGGTTCCACTACCCATATTTGGCAAGACAATTGGCTGCCACGGGATTTTAAGTTAAGACCTCTATGTGCTATTTCGGCTAGCCCTCCACAATTGGTTTATGAACTGATTGAGCCGGTGACTAGGTCATGGAAGAAAGATATCTTGGAGGAGCACTTTGTTCGCCCGGATGTGGATGTTATCTTGAACATACCACTGAGTTCCAGAGTACAACATGATATTTGGGCATGGCACTATGACAGGAGGGGTGTCTTCTCTGTCCGATCAGCCTACAAAATGCTAAGTTGGATTAGGCAGCAGCGAGAAGATTGGCTCGAGCGGAAGACGAGCCGGTCGAATGTGGCAGCTGAGCGTCAATCTTGGTCATAGCCGTGGAAGGTTAAAATACCATCAAAGGTGAAAGTTTTTGTATGGCGTCTATCACACATGTCACTGCCAACGGGAACTGTAAGACATGAGAGGAAGATGGCGACCTCGCCGGCCTGCTCTATATGCAACTCAGCTGATGATTCTTGGCGGCACTCGCTGTTTGATTGTCGCATGGCGCGGTGCGTTTGGGCCCTGGGGATGGAGAAGTCCTTGAGCATTTGCTATCCAACAGAGCGGAGGATGCCTGCCTTTGGCTGTTTTGGTTGTTTGAAACGTTGAACCAACAAGATTTGGCAAGAGTGCTCATTACTATGTGGTCGATTTGGTGGGCGAGGAGGCGTGCGATACACGATAACAAGTTTCAGAGCCCTCTGTCAACTATGTGCTTCATCAATAGGTATTTGGAGGATTTGGAGATTGCTTCGGCAAGGACCATACAGCCAACTAGGGGGCCAGCACAGCCTGTGGATCGCTCCAGGTGAAAACTCGGCAAAGATAAATGTTGATGGAGAATTGTCACGCAATGGACGCATGGGCGCTGCTGCAGCAGTTTGTCGAGATAAGGATGGCAAGTATCTGGGAGCCTCGGCGACGATCTTTGAAGGACTAGTTGATGGACCAAACCTAGAAGCTTGTGCATGCAATGAAGCCCTCTCCCTCGCAAAGGATCTCAACATAACACATGTGATAATAGCTTCAAATTGTATGCAGGTTGTCTCGGATATCAACCAGGGTGCGCATTCACCTTATTCCATGATTCTATATGAGATTAGAGATAGAGTAAAGTAACTTTGGCGCAAACCTAGAAACCATACGCACAAGATAACCCAACTCGAGCACGAACTCAGAGTAATGGCGACGAACGCCGCGGCCACGAACCGGCCTGTATCTTGGCAACCTTTATTCACTGGGATTGGCACCACTCGAGGACTACATCGTCTAGACTTTATACACCGGATGACGCAGCGCCCACGCATGCATAACCCACGCACACACTACCTCCGGAATCAGCCTCTTCTCGTCGTGAGCCACTCGCTCCTCCGTGAGACCCGGTCAAACATCCATGCAATTAGCCAGCACGTACTAACAGACTAACAGCACACGCCCATGCATGCAACTAATCTGCAGCGTTCCTGCACAAACACACGCGACGCACACACGCGCACCTACGCGCCATGCACATACACATGGCTTATTGCCAACACTTTCCGTTTTGAGGTTAGGGAGGCGAATTTTGAAGCCCATGCCTTGTTCAAGGCAGCTTCGTCGCTTCCGGAAGGTCGCCACATGTGGCTAGGGATCCCTCCAAACATTACTTGTATTCCGGATGTCTTGATCAATGAATAAAATTCCTAGTTTTCCTCAAAAAAAAAACCCGAAACGGAAGCGTGCAGTTCTCCCACATTGCTGCTTCCTTCGTTTCCCCTGTTACACACCGCCGCCGCCGCTACACTCCGCTCCTCCGTTGTCTTTCCATGGCAAATTCCTCTGCTCCTTCCACCTCATCAATTTGCTACACATCTATGTCTTCTCCAATGGAGACCATTAAGGCAACGAGGTAACAGACCTCATATGGCGGACACGGTGATCATGAACTGCAACAGCGAAGGAGGAGGAGGACCTATGATGGAGGTGGGCGGAGGTATCTATTCATCTATTACTAGATAATACCCCGTGCGTTGCTGCGGAATAGGTTGCAATATATACTAAAATGATTTGATAGTATGAAACATGATTTTTTGAATTTAAAATGAAAAGTAAAACCGAATATACAAATGATTTATTATATAATTGCTGTTTATATTTAACAAAAGTAGCATTTTTTCATGCATGGTACATATGCTTTAGAATTAGCAAAAAATAATGACGAAATCATATTATCCGTTCAGCAAGTTAATCTATGATTTTTATGGGAACATGTCGTTAGCACTTTAGGCTTAATTTTTGGCTTTGGCAGTCTTGAACGCGCGATACTGAAATAAAGAATACACTTTGGTAAAAAATAATTTGAATCCAAATGGACTCTTCATATTTTTCATAAGATCAAACGAAGGCATGATGGTGAGGTGGCATGTGCTTGAACAATTTGAACAAAACTTTTAAACATGAATTATATATGGCGTTCCTCGGTTCCTCCATAGAGTTATGAAAGCAACCTATAGTACTCAACAATGGTTCGTTAATCTGATGTAATTATTATCCTTATTTTTATCTTGTGCAAACCTTGTTAACTATTAATTTGTTTGTATAAGATGTCGTACTATTTTTTTCAAGTCAAAAAAAAGTGGGACTCCAGCCCTCCATGTACCTTAATCATCTATGCTTCAGACATCATTTTGCAAAATTCGACCACAATCCAGAAAACAAACCAATAAACATGCATCCTTGGGGTGTTACAAATAATACAATCTTCCGTCCTATGAACAAAACTACAGAAGGCATGGCAAAAAATAATAAAGAAAATCATCTAGTAGGATTATATCACGCTAAAGTAGGGAGGATTAGGAAAGGAGCAACCAGGAATAGCCTCCTACATGCTACAGATGCCATGAGTGGGAGGGCCTGCAGGAAATGGGGACTCCAACTTTCGCTGACCACTATAATCTGCATGAGCAGAAACGGAGGTGCATGAAGAAAATTAACGACAGAGGGAGATTGATATAGGAGATATAATCAAGGATTAACACAAGGGGTTAGTTGCATAAGAAAGTGCATTCTTGACGAAAAAATCAACCAAAGCAAACCATTGAGATTAGAACTCAACACATACACAACTTTTAATCTATGCGTACCTTTAAATCACTTGGTCAAGCAATCAACCACGCATCCAGTATTCTGAAAACAAGGAAAGAGATTGGTAATGCAAGCATACTTTCAGCAAATAGCATGTCGATCACACAATCAAAAACATTGGTATAACCTTGAGGATATTTGATCAGAGAACGTTGACTGCAATCTGAGGAGTTTGTCGATCAAAAACTTGGACCTGTGCGATTCTGTGTTAGACAAAATGATGCAGAGCACCGGTAATACTGTTTCTTTGAGAAAGAGACAGAACATTCAATCGTACAAATCCATGACTCTTTCCCCAATTCCTTTTACATGAAGATACGGACAGGTGGACTGTTCCTGAAAGTATAGGTCAAAACTTATCTGAACAAATGCAGCAGCACATAAGATTCAATCCTAATATGTGATGGTTAATAATGGTGACCTTCAGATTAGATAATATAAAAGGAATCGAGTAAAGAGTCATGGATTATATATTGTATCCCATTTACATTGCTGATTGGAAGATGGACGCCAATGATAGAGGAGTTCAGCCGAGCGAAGACCATACGGACGGTCGACCGAGCGAAGCAGATGCGGGGCACCAGCGACCATCTATAGGCGTGATGTGGTTCCGTCAGGTGCGGCGCGGTGGCCAACATGTAGCCCCATCTTGCCGTGATGGCGAGTTGCGAGCTTACGATGAGGCGATGGCTGCTTAAATCTAGCACTTTCTTCCGCATATGTAGGATAATGGAGGGGGAGGTAATAAGATGTGATGAATGCTGCCGTTTCATCTGGATATGTTGCTGCCGTTTCATGGGGCGTCGGTCATGGCGGCGTCTAGCAGAAGACAAAACGACGGGGAAGACGAACCCTCAGCGACGATCGAGCTACTGTGATAAGCCGGGTAGATTGATTAGATGCGTTATTAGTTACATGGACTTTAGTCAAACGACCAAGCGTTAGATAGATGGCACACGTGCAGAACCAAAACAGCCTTACAATAACTGGCCCATTGGACATTAGATGCAAAACTTTTTTTTTGGATTCTAGGTGCAAAAATCCTAGCTTCGTACAGCCGTGGAGAAAACGAATCGACTACACGACGTGCTTTTTTCTATACCGTCATTCATGCAGCAGCGGGATAATTAGCAATTAGTGAGACGTGGCTGCACCAGGGCCGGGTTTGATCGATTGTTACGGCAGAAACGGAACTACTTGATGACAACCAAAACGGGGTTGCTGACATGGCATATGTGTTATGGTTAGATGGCTGCATGTCAAGAGATATAAATTAGTGGACCTACTTGATGATGTGAATAGCTTGCATGTTAAGATAAATAGAATAGTGGGAATGAATCTCTTAGGTATATAGGATTTCCCGACATCTCTTCTCCACTCGGCCTCTCTCTTGTCACCGGGGTCACCCATCGGCGTCAGGGATCGTGTCCTGCCCATCGATCCATGTCGACCCTACAGTTGACCCCGACCCTCAATTTGTGTCGACGACTCTTTTGGTCGTGGAGCGCGGGACCGACCAGCGATCCAGGTTACTACCCTTCTAGGTCTTTGACTCGACCGACGGCTGCTCACTCCTGCAAACCGACGTCTGCCAGCCTAGGCAACCATCATCGCCCTCTGCCTCTGGGCTGGGCCGCCGTGACAGGCGCCAGCTGCCTACTGCTGTTGACTGCTCCGCTGCTGCCTGCTGCCCCTTCTCTTCATCTGCGCTTCTTACATCCGCAACAGGCCTGCAGTCACCTCCTATCGCTGCCGGCGCATGCTTGTCGATTGATTGTGGGGACGTGGGCTCTGCGTATTTTATTATGATAGAGAACAGTTCTGGAGAAAAATACGTGTATGCATCAGTTACGCTCTGGGGACTCGAGTCGAACTGTATGAGAGAACCGGCTAGTTCGAGGTATGAAAAACACACGCAATAAAACTTTGGAATCTCAGCAGCCAATCTTTGTCATTAACATAAAATCAACGGTTATAAAATGATGACATATGGAGAACTATGAAAGCCTTCATCTTTTAATATTAGGTATAGAAACACGTACCGAAGGGACTACTTCTCTAATAAAAGAATACTGGGACTTGAAACCAATGTACATTCTGAAGGAAATATGCCCTAGAGGCAATAATAAAGTTATTGTTTATTTCCTTATATGATGATAAATGTTTATTATTCATGCTAGAAATTGTATTAACCGGAAACATAATACATGTGTGAATACATAGACAAACAGAGTGTCACTAGTATGCCTCTACTTGACTAGCTCGTTAATCGAAGATGGTTATGTTTCCTAACCATGAACAAAAGAGTTGTTATTTGATTAACGGGATCACATCATTAGAAGAATGATGTGATTGACATGACCCATTCCATTAGCTTAGCACCCGATCGCTTAGTATGTTGCTATTGCTTTCTTCATGACTTATAAAAGTTCCTACGACTATGAGATTATGCAACTCCCGTTTGCTGGAGGAACACTTTGTGTGCTACCAAACGTCACAACGTAACTGGGTGATTATAAAGGAGCTCTACAGGTGTCTCCAAAGGTGAATGTTGGGTTGGCGTATTTCGAGATTAGGATTTGTCACTCTGATTGTCGGAGAGGTATCTCTGGGCCCTCTCGGTAATGCACATCACATAAGCCTTGCAAGCATTGCAACTAATGAGTTAGTTGCGAGATGATGTATTACGGAACGAGTAAAGAGACTTGCCAGTGACGAGATTGAACTAGGTATTGAGATACCGACGATCGAATCTCGGGCAAGTAACATACCGATGACAAAGGGAACAACGTATGTTGTTATGCGGTCTGACCGATAAAGATCTTCATAGAATATGTAGGAGCCAATATGGGCATCCAGGTCCTGCTATTGGTTATTGACCAGAGAGGTGTCTCGGTCATGTCTACATAGTTCTCGAACCCGTAGGGTCCGCACGCTTAACGTTCGTTGACGATATAGTACTATGTGAGTTATGTATGTTGGTGACCGAATGTTGTTCGGAGTCCGGGATGAGATCACGGACATGACGAGGAACTCCGGAATGGTCCGGAGATAAAGTTTGATATATGGGATAATAGTGTTTGGTCACCGGAAGGGTTCCGGAAATCACCGGAAGGGGTTCCGGATGTTTCCCGAAATGTTTGGGTACGAGAACACTTTATTTGGGCCAAAGGGGAAAGCCCACAAGGTTTTTGGAAAGCGCAAAAGGAAGTTTTGCGGGTTCCAGGCGCCAGACGCCAGGGTCCCTGGCGTCTGGGTCCAGACGCCGGGAACCCTGGCGTCTGGCCCTGGAGTCCGAGAAGGACTCTTGCCTTTCGGGTGAAACCGACTTTGTGGAGGCTTTTACTCCAAGTTTCGACCCCAGGGCTCAACATATAAATAGAGGGGCAGGGCTAGCACCAAAGACACATCAAGAAACACCAAGTCGTGTGCCGGCAACCCTGTCCCCTCTAGTTTATCCTCCGTCATAGTTTTCGTAGTGCTTAGGCGAAGCCCTGCGGAGATTGTTCTTCACCAACACCGTCACCACGCCGTCGTGCTGCCGGAACTCATCTACTACTTCGCCCCTCTTGCTGGATCGAGAAGGCGAGGACGTCACCGAGCCGAACGTGTGCAGAACTCGGAGGTGACGTGCTTTCGGTACTTGGATCGATCGGACGTGAAGACGTACGACTGCATCAACCACGTTGATACAACGCTTCCGTGAACGGTCTATGAGGGTACGTAGACAACACTCTCCCCTCTCGTTGCTATGCATCATCATGACTTTGCGTGTGCGTAGGAAATTTTTGAAATTACTACGTTCCCCAACATATTTTCTTAGTTATACGTGTTTATGTTATTACAGACACAAAATAAATAAGTTTAGGAAAAAATCTATTTTAAACCTTGAACTCGTAGTGGTTGGGCAAAACGAACCCTCAAGGTGAGCACAAGGTAACTGTTGGAAATATGCCCTAGAGGCAATAATAAATTGATTATTATTATATTTCCTTGTTCATGATAATCGTTTATTATCCATGCTAGAATTGTATTGATAGGAAACTCAAATACATGTGTGGATACATAGACAACACCATGTCCCTAGTAAGCCTCTAGTTGACTAGCTCGTTAATCAATAGATGGTTACGGTTTCCTGACCATGGACATTCGATGTCGTTATAACGGGATCACATCATTAGGAGAATGATGTGATGGACAAGACCCAATCCTAAGCCTAGCACAAAGATCGTGTAGTTCGTTCGCTAAAGCTTTTCTAATGTCAAGTATCATTTCCTTAGACCATGAGATTGTGCAACTCCCGGATACCGTAGGAATACTTTGGGTGTGCCAAACGTCACAACGTAACTGGGTGAGTATAAAGGTGCACTACGGGTATCTCCGAAAGTGTCTGTTGGGTTGGCACGAATCGAGACTGGGATTTGTCACTCCGTGTGACGGAGAGGTATCTCTAGGCCCACTCAGTAGGACATCATCATAATGTGCACAATGTGATCAAGGAGTTGATCACGAGATGATGTGTTACGGAACGAGTAAAGACACTTTCCGGTAACGAGATTGAACAAGGTATCGGGATACCGACGATCGAATCTCGGGCAAGTATCGTACCGCTAGACAAAGGGAATTGTATACGGGATTGATTGAATCCTCGACATCGTGGTTCATCCGATGAGATCATCGTGGAACATGTGGGAGCCAACATGGGTATCCAGATCCCGCTGTTGGTTATTGACCGGAGAACGTCTCGGTCATGTCTACATGTCTCCCGAACCCGTAGGGTCTACACACTTAAGGTTTGATGACACTAGGGTTATAAAGGAAGTTTGTATGTGATTACCGAATGTTGTTCAGAGTCCCGGATGAGATCCAGGACGTCACGAGGAGCTCCGGAATGGTCCGGAGGTAAAGATTTATATATGGGAAGTCCTGTTTTGGTCACCGGAAAAGTTTCGGGTTTTATCGGTAACGTACCGGGACCACCGGGAGGGTCCCGGGGGTCCACCAAGTGGGGCCACCAGCCCCGGAGGCTTGCATGGGCCAAGAGTGGTAAGGGACCAGCCCCTGAGTGGGCTGGTGCGCCTCCCACAAGGCCCAAGGCGCCTAAGGGAAGAAGGGGGGGCAAACCCTAAGGGCAGATGGGCCCTAAGGCCCATGCTCCCTGCGCCTCCCTCTCCTCCCCTCTTGGCCGCCCCCCTCAAACCCATCTAGGGCTGCCGCCCCTCTAGGGGTGGGAACCCTAGAGGGGGCGCACCCTCCTCCTTCTCCCCTATATATAGTTGAGATATTTGGGGCTGCAGACATACGAGTTTGGACCTCTCCATGGCGCAGCCCTGCATCTCTCCTTCTTCCTCTCCCGCGGTGCTTGGCGAAGCCCTGCAGGATTGCCACGCTCCTCCACCACCACCGCGCCATTGTGCTGCTGCTGGATGGAGTCTTCCTCAACCTCTCCCTCACTCCTTGCTGGATCAAGGCATGGGAGACGTCACCGGGCTGTACCTGTGTTGAACGCGGAGGTGCCGTCCGTTCGGCACTAGAATCATCGGTGGTTTGGATCACGACGAGTACGACTCCATCAACCCCGTTCTCTTGAATGCTTCCGCTTAGCGATCTACAAGGGTATGTAGATGCACTCTCCTTCCCCTCGTTGCTGGTCTCTCCATAGATAGATCTTGGTGACACGTAGGAAAATTTTGAATTTCTGCTACGTTCCCCAACAGTGGCATCATGAGCTAGGTCTATTGCGTAGTTACTATGCACGAGTAGAACACAAAGTTGTTGTGGGCGTTGATTTTGTTCAATATGCTTACCGTTACTAGTCCAATCTTGATTCGGCGGCATTGTGGGATGAAGCGGCCCGGACCAACCTTACACGTACGCTTACGTGAGACCGGTTCCACCGACTGACATGCACTAGTTGCATAAGGTGGCTGGCGGGTGTCTGTCTCTCCCACTTTAGTTGGATCGGATTCGATGAAAAGGGTCCTTATGAAGGGTAAATAGCAATTGGCATATCACGTTGTGGTTTTTGCGTAGGTAAGAAACGTTCTTGCTAGAAACGCGAGACCGGTTCTCCCGATGTGCTTTGCACAAAGGTGGCTAGCAGGTGACAGTTTCTCCAACTTTAGTTGAACCAAGTGTGGCTACGCCCGGTCCTTGGAAAGGTTAAAACAGCACCAACTTGACAAACTATCGTTGTGGTTTTGATGCGTAGCTAAGATTGGTTCTTGCTTAAGCCCGTAGCAGCCACGTAAAACTTGCAACAACAAAGTAGAGGACGTCTAACTTGTTTTTGCAGGGCATGTTGTGATGTGATATGGTCAAGACATGATGCTAAATTTTATTGTATGAGATGATCATGTTTTGTAACCAAGTTATCGGCAACTGGCAGGAGCCATATGGTTGTCGCTTTATTGTATGCAATGCAATTGCGCTGTAATGCTTTACTTTATCACTAAGCGGTAGCGATAGTCGTGGAAGCATAAGATTGGCGAGACGACAACGATGCTACGATGGTGATCAAGGTGTCGCGCCGGTGACGATGGTGATCACGATGGTGCTTCGAAGATGGATATCACAAGCACAAGATGATGATGGCCATATCATATCACTTATATTGATTGCATGTGATGTTTATCTTTTATGCATCTTATCTTGCTTTAATTGACGGTAGCATTTTAAGATGATCTCTCACTAATTATCAAGAAGTGTTCTCCCTGAGTATGCACCGTTGCGAAAGTTCTTCGTGCTGAGACACCACGTGATGATCGGGTGTGATAGGCTCTACGTTCAAATACAACGGGTGCAAAACAGTTGCACACGCAGAATACTCAGGTTATACTTGATGAGCCAAGCATATACAGATATGGCCTCGGAACACGGAGACCGAAAGGTCGAGCGTGAATCATATAGTAGATATGATCAACATAGTGATGTTCACCAATGAAACTGCTCCATCTCACGTGATGATCGAACATGGTTTAGTTGATTTGGATCACGTGATCACTTAGAGGATTAGAGGGATGTCTATCTAAGTGGGAGTTCTTAAGTAATATGATTAATTGAACTTAAATTTATCATGAACTTAGTCCTGGTAGTATTTTGCAAATTATGTTGTAGATCAATAGCTCGCGTTGTTGCTTCCCTGTGTTTATTTTGATATGTTCCTAGAGAAAATTGTGTTGAAAGATATTAGTAGCAATGATGCGGATTGGATCCGTGATCCGAGGTTTACCCTCATTGCTGCACAGAAGAATTATGTCCTTGATGCACCGCTAGGTGACAAACCTATTGCGGGAGCAGATGCAGACGTTATGAATGTTTGGCTAGCTCAATATGATGACTACTTGATAGTTTAGTGCACCATGCTTAACAGCTTAGAATCGGGATTTTAAAGACGTTTTGAACGTCATTGACCATATGAGATGTTCTAGGAGTTGAAGTTAATATTTCAAGCAAATACCCGAGTTGAGAGATATGAAGTCTCCAACAAGTTCTATAGCTAAAAGATGGAGGAGAATCGCTCAACTAGTGAGCATGTGCTCAGATTGTCTGGGTACTACAATCACTTGAATCAAGTGGGAGTTAATCTTCCAGATAAGATAGTGATTGACAGAATTCTCTAGTCACCATCACCAAGTTAGTAGAACTTCGTGATGAACTATAATATGCAAGAGATAACGGAAACAACTCCCAAGCTCTTCGTGATGCTGAAATCAACGAAGGTAGAAATCAAGAAAAACATCAAGTGTTGATGGTTGACAAGACCACTAGTTTCAAGAAAAGGGCAAAGGGTAGAAGGGGAACTTCAAGAAGAACGGCAAGCAAGTTGCTGCTCAAGTGAAGAAGCCCAAGTCTGATCCTAAGCCCGAGACTAAGTGCTTCTACTACAAAGGGACTGGTCACTGGAAGTGGAACTGCCCCAAGTATTTGGCGGATAAGAAGGATGGCAAGGTAAACAAAGGTATATTGGATATACGTGTTATTGATGTGTGCTTTACTAGTGTTTATAGCAACCCCTCGGCATTTGATACTGGTTCAGTTGCTAAGAGTAGTAACTCAAAACGGGAGTTGCAGAATAAACAGAAAGTAGTAAAGGGTGAGGTGACGATGTGTGTTGGAAGTAGTTCCAAGATTGATATGATCATCATCGCACACTACCTATACTTTCGGTATTAATGTTGAAACTAAATAAGTGTTATTTGGTGTTTGCATTGAGCATGAATATGATTTGATCATGTTTATTGCAATACAGTTATTCATTAAAGTCAGCGAATAATTGTTGTTCTGTTTACCTTCGATGGTCATACACCCAATGAAAATAGTTCGTTGGATCTCGATCGTAGTGATACACGTAATCATAATATTAAAACCAAAAAGATGCAAAGTTAATAATGATAGTGCAGCTTATTTGTGGCACTGCCGTTTAGGTCATATTGGTGTAAAGCGCATGAAGAAACTCCATGCTGATGGGCTTTTGGAATCACTTGATTATGAATCAGTTGATGCTTGCGAACCATGCCTCATGGGTAAGATGACTAAGACTCCGTTCTTCGGAACAATGGAGCGAGCAACAGATTTGTTGGAAATCATAAATACTGATGTATGTGGTCCGACGAATATTGAGGCTCGCGAAAGGTATCATTATTTTCTGATCTTCACAGATGATTTGAGCAGATATGAGTATATCTACTTGATGAAACACAAGTTTGAAATATTTGAAAAGTTCAAAGAATTTCAGAGTGAAGTGGAGAATCATCGTAACAAAAATAAAAGTTTCTACGATATGATCGCGGAAATAAAATATTTGAGTTACAAGTTTGGCCTTCAGTTAAAACAATGTGAAATAGTTTCACTACTCACGCCACCTGGAACACCACAGTATAATGGTGTGTCCGAACATCAAAACCGTGCTTTATTAGATATGGTGCAATCTATGATGTTTCTTACAGATTTACCAATATCATTTTGGGATCATGCATTAGAGACAGCTGCATTCACGTGAAATAGGGCACCATCTAAATCCGCTGAAACGACACCGTATGAACTATGGTTTGGCAAGAAACCTAAGCTGTCGTTTATTAAAGTTTGAGGTTGCAATGCTTATGTGAAAAAGTTTCAACCTGATAAGCTCAAACCCAAATCGGAGAAGTGCGTCTTCATAGGATACCCAAAAGAAAATGTTGGGTACACCTTCTATCACAGATCCGAAGGCAAGATATTCGTTGCTTTGAATGGATCCTTTCTAGAGAAGGAATTTCTCTCGAAAGAAGTGAGTGGGAGGAAAGTAGAACTTGATGAGGTAACTGTACCTGCTCCCTTATTGGAAAGTAGTTCATCACAGAAATCTGTTCCTGTGACTACTGGACCGATTAGTGAGGAAGCTAATGATGATGATCATGTAACTTCGGATCAAGTTACTACCGAACCTCGTAGGTAAAACCAGAGTGAGATCTGCACCAGAGTGGTATGGTAATCCAGTTCTGGAGGTCATGTTACTTGACCATGACGAGCCTACGAACTATGAGGAAGCGATGATGAGCCCAGATTCCACGAAATGGTTTGAGGCCATGAAATCTGAGATATGATCCACATATGAGAACAAAGTATGGACTTTGATGGATTTGCCCGATGATCGGCAAGCCATAGAAAATAAATGGATCTTCAGGAGGAAGACGGACGCTGATAGTAGTGTTACTATCTGCAAAGCTAGAATTGTCGCAAAAGGTTTTCGACAAGTTCAAGGTGTTGACTACGATGAGAGTTTCTCACTCGTATCTATGCTTAAGTCTGTCCGAATCATGTTAGCAATTGCCGCATTTTATGAAATCTGGCAAATGGATAAACAAAACTACATTCCTTAATGGATTTAAAGAAGAGTTGTATATGATGCAACCAGAAGGTTTTGTCAATCCTAAAGGTGCTAACAAAATATACAAGCTCCAGCGATCCATCTATGGATTGGTGCAAGCATCTCGGAGTTGGAATATACGCTTTGATAAGTTGATCAAAGCATATAGTTTTATACAGACTTGTGGTGAAGCCTGTATTTACAAGAAAGTGAGTGGGAGCACTACAGCATTTCTGACAAGTATATGTGAATGACATATTATTGATCGAAAATAATGTAGAATTATTCTGTAAAGCATAAAGAAGTGTTTGAAAGGAGTTTTTCAAAGAAAGACCTCGGTGAAGCTGCTTACATATTGAGCATCAAGATCTATAGAGATAGATCAAGACGCTTGATAAGTTTTTTCAATGAGTACATACCTTCACAAGATTTTGAAGTAGTTCAAAATGGAACAGTCAAAAAAAAAAGAATTCTTGCCTGTGTTACAAGGTGTGAAATTGAGTAAGACTCAAAGCCCGACCACGGCAGAAGATAGAAAGAGAATGAAAGTCATTCCCTATGCCTCAGCCATAGGTTCTATAAAGTATGCCATGCTGTGTACCAGATCTATTGTATACCCTACACTGTGTTAAGCAAGGGAGTACAATAGTGATCTAAGAGTAGATCATTGGACAGTGGTCAAAATTATCCTTAGTGAAATAAGGATATGTTTCTCGATTATGGACATAACAAAAAGGTTCATTATAAAGGGTTACGTCGATACAAATTTCTGACACCGATCTGGATGACTCTAAGTCTCGATCTAGATACATATTGAAAGTGGGAGCAATTAGCTAGAGTAGCTCCGTGCAGAGCATTGTTGACATAGATATTTGCAAAATACTTACGGATCTGAATATAACAGACCCGTTCACTAAAGTTGTCTCACAAGCAAAAACATGATCACACCTTAGTACTCTTTGGGTGTTAATCACATAACGATGTGAACTAGATTACTGACTCTAGTAAACCCTTTGGGTGTTGGTCACATATCGATGAGAACTATGGGTGTTAACCACATAAATATGTGAACTATTGATGTTAGATCACATGGCGATGTGAACTAGATTATTGACTCTAGTGCAAGTGGGAGACTGAAGGAAATATGCCCTAGAGGCAATAATAAAGTTATTGTTTATTTCCTTATATGATGATAAATGTTTATTATTCATGCTAGAATTGTATTAACCGGAAACATAATAGATGTGTGAATACATAGACAAACAGAGTGTCACTAGTATGCCTCTACTTGACTAGCTCGTTAATCGAAGATGGTTATGTTTCCTAACCATGAACAAAAGAGTTGTTATTTGATTAACGGGATCACATCATTAGAAGAATGATGTGATTGACATGACCCATTCCATTAGCTTAGCACCCGATCGCTTAGTATGTTGCTATTGCTTTCTTCATGACTTATAAAAGTTCCTACGACTATGAGATTATGCAACTCCCGTTTGCTGGAGGAACACTTTGTGTGCTACCAAACGTCACAACGTAACTGGGTGATTATAAAGGAGCTCTACAGGTGTCTCCAAAGGTGAATGTTGGGTTGGCGTATTTCGAGATTAGGATTTGTCACTCTGATTGCCGGAGAGGTATCTCTGGGCCCTCTCGGTAATGCACATCACATAAGCCTTGCAAGCATTGCAACTAATGAGTTAGTTGCGAGATGATGTATTACGGAACGAGTAAAGAGACTTGCCAGTGACGAGATTGAACTAGGTATTGAGATACCGATGATCGAATCTCGGGCAAGTAACATACCGATGACAAAGGGAACAACGTATGTTGTTATGCGGTCTGACCGATAAAGATCTTCGTAGAATATGTAGGAGCCAATATGGGCATCCAGGTCCTGCTATTGGTTATTGACCAGAGAGGTGTCTCGGTCATGTCTACATAGTTCTCGAACCCGTAGGGTCCGCACGCTTAACGTTCATTGACGATATAGTACTATGTGAGTTATGTATGTTGGTGACCGAATGTTGTTTGGAGTCCGGGATGAGATCACGGACATGACGAGGAACTCCGGAATGGTCCGGAGATAAAGTTTGATATATGGGATAATAGTGTTTGGTCACCGAAAGGGTTCCGGAAATCACCGGAAGGGGTTCCGGATGTTTCCCGAAATGTTTGGGTACAAGAACACTTTATTTGGGCCAAAGGGGAAAGCCCACAAGGTTTTTGGAAAGCGCAAATGGAAGTTTTGCGGAGTCCAGGGGCCAGACGCCAGGGTCCCTGGCGTCTGGGTCCAGACGCCGGGAACCCTGGCGTCTGGCCCTGGAGTCCGAGAAGGACTCTTGCCTTTCGGGTGAAACCGACTTTGTGGAGGCTTTTACTCCAAGTTTCGACCCCAGGGCTCAACATATAAATAGAGGGGCAGGGCTAGCACCAAAGACACATCAAGAAACACCAAGCCGTGTGCCGGCAACCCTGTCCCCTCTAGTTTATCCTCCGTCATAGTTTTCGTAGTGCTTAGGCGAAGCCCTGCGGAGATTGTTCTTCACCAACACCATCACCACGCCGTCGTGCTGCCAGAACTCATCTACTACTTCGCCCCTCTTGCTGGATCGAGAAGGCGAGGACGTCACCGAGCCGAACGTGTGCAGAACTCGGAGGTGCCGTGCTTTCGGTACTTGGATCGGTCAGACGTGAAGACGTACGACTACATCAACCGCGTTGATATAACGCTTCCGCGAACGGTCTACGAGGGTACGTAGACAACACTCTCCCCTCTCGTTGCTTTGCATCATCATGATCTTGCGTGTGCGTAGGAAATTTTTGAAATTACTACGTTCCCCAACACATTTTCCTAGTTATACGTGTTTATGTTATTACAGACACAAAATAAATAAGTTTAGGAAAAAATCTATTTTAAACCTTGAACTCGTAGTGGTTGGGCGAAACGAACCCTCAAGGTGAGCACAAGGTAACTGTTGGAAATATGCCCTAGAGGCAATAATAAATTGATTATTATTATATTTCCTTGTTCATGATAATCGTTTATTATCCATGCTAGAATTGTATTGATAGGAAACTCAGATACATGTGTGGATACATAGACAACACCATGTCCCTAGTAAGCCTCTAGTTGACTAGCTCGTTAATCAATAGATGGTTACGGTTTTCTGACCATGGACATTGGATGTCGTTGATAACGGGATCACATCATTAGGAGAATGATGTGATGGACAAGACCCAATCCTAAGCCTAGTAGAAAGATCGTGTAGTTCGTTCGCTAAAGCTTTTCTAATGTCAAGTATCATTTCCTTAGACCATGAGATTGTGCAACTCCCGAATACCGTAGGAATAATTTGGGTGTGCCAAACGTCACAACGTAACTGCGTTACTATAAAGGTGCACTACGGGTATCTCCGAAAGTGTCTGTTGGGTTGGCATGAATCGAGACTGGGATTTGTCACTCCGTGTGACAGAGAGGTATCTCTGGGCCCACTCAATAGGACATCATCATAATGTGCACAATGTGATCAAGGAGTTGATCACGGGATGATGTGTTACGGAACGAGTAAAGAGAATTGCCGGTAACGAGATTGAACAAGGTATCGGGATACCGACGATCGAATCGCGGGCAAGTATCGTACCGCTAGACAAAGGGAATTGTATACGGGATTGATTGAATCCTCGACATCGTGGTTCATCCGATGAGGTCATCGTGGAACATGTGGGAGCCAACATGGGTATCCAGATCCCGCTGTTCGTTATTGACCGGAGAACGTCTCGGTCATGTCTGCATGTCTCCCGAACCCGTAGGGTCTACACACTTAAGGTTCGATGACGCTAGGGTTATAAAGGAAGTTTGTATGTGATTACCGAATGTTGTTCGGAGTCCCGGATGAGATCCCGGACGTCACGAGGAGCTCCGGAATGGTCCGTAGGTAAAGATTTATATATGGGAAGTCCTGTTTTGGTCATCGGAAAAGTTTCGGGTTTTATCGGTAACGTACCGGGACCACCGGGAGGGTCCCGGGGGTCCACCAAGTGGGGCCACCAGCCCCGGAGGCTTTCATGGGCCAAGAATGGTAAGGGACCAGCCCCTGAGTGGGCTGGTGCGCCTCCCACAAGGCCCAAGGCGCCTAAGGGAAGAAGGGGGGGCAAACCCTAAGGGCAGATGGGCCCTAAGGCCCATGCTCCCTGCGCCTCCCTCTCCTCCCCTCTTGGCCGCCCCCCTCAAACCCATCTAGGGCTGCCGCCCCTCTAGGGGTGGGAACCCTAGAGGGGGCGCACCCTCCTCCTTCTCCCCTATATATAGTTGAGGTATTTGGGGCTGCAGACATACGAGTTTGGACCTCTCCATGGCGCAGCCCTGCATCTCTCCTTCTTCCTCTCCCGCAGTGCTTGGCGAAGCCCTGCAGGATTGCCACGCTCCTCCACCACCACCACGCCGTTGTGCTGTTTCTGGATGGAGTCTTCCTCAACCTCTCCCTCACTCCTTGCTGGATCAAGGCATGGGAGACATCACCAGGCTGTACATGTGTTGAACGCGGAGGTGCCGTCCGTTCGCACTAGAATCATCGGTGATTTGGATCACGACGAGTACGACTCCATCAACCCCGTTCTCTTGAACGCTTCCGCTTAGCGATCTACAAGGGTATGTAGATGCACTCTCCTTCCCCTCGTTGCTGGTCTCTCCATAGATAGATCTTGGTGACACGTAGGAAAATTTTGTCTTTCTGCTACGTTCCCCAACAGTGGCATCATGAGCTAGGTCTATTGCGTAGTTACTATGCACGAGTAGAACACAAAGTTGTTGTGGACATTGATTTTGTTCAATATGCTTACCGTTACTAGTCCAATCTTGATTCGGCGGCATTGTGGGATGAAGCGGCCCGGACCAACCTTACACGTACGCTTACGTGAGACCTGTTCCACTGACTGACATGCACTAGTTGCATAAGGTGGCTGGCGGGTGTCTGTCTCTCCCACTTTAGTCGGATCGGATTCGATCCAAAGGGTCCTTATGAAGGGTAAATAGCAATTGGCATATCACGTTGTGGTTTTTGCGTAGGTAAGAAACGTTCTTGCTAGAAACCCATAGCAGCCACGTAAAACATGCAAACAACAATTAGAGGACGTCTAACTTGTTTTTGCAGGGTATGCTATGTGATGTGATATGGCCAAGAAGAATGTGATGAATGATATGTGATGTATGAGATTGATCATGTTCTTGTAATAGGAATCACGACTTGCATGACAATGAGTATGACAACCGGCAGGAGCCATAGGAGTTGTCTTAATTTATTTATGACCTGCATGTCAACATAAACGTCATGTAATTACTTTACTTTATTGCTAACCGTTCGCTGTAGTAGTAGATGTAATCGTTGGCAAGACAACTTCATGAAGACATGATGATGGAGATCATGATGATGGAGATCATGGTGTCATGCCGGTGACAAGATGATCATGGAGCCCCAAGATGGAGATCAAAGGAGCTATATGATATTGGCCATATCATGTCACTATTATTTTGATTGCATGTGATGTTTATCATGTTTTTGCATCTTATTTGCTTAGAACGACGGTAGTAAATAAGATGATCCCTCTTTAAAAATTTCAAGAAAGTGTTCTCCCTAACTGTGCACCGTTGCAAAAGTTCGTCGTTTAGAAGCACCACGTGATGATCGGGTGTGATAGATTCTTACGTTCGAATACAACGGGTGTTCACGAGCCTAGCATGTACAGACATGGCCTCGGAACACATGCGAAACACTTAGGTTAACTTGACGAGCCTAGCATGTACAGACATGGCCTCGGAACACAAGAGACCGAAAGGTCGAGCATGAGTCGTATGGTAGATATGATCAACATGAAGATGTTCACCGATGTTGACTAGTCCGTCTCACGTGATGATCGGACATGGCCTAGTTGACTCGGATCATGTAATCACTTAGATGACTAGAGGGATGTCTATCTGAGTGGGAGTTCATAAGATGAACTTAATTATCCTGGACATAGTCAAAAAGATCTTTGCAAATTATGTCGTAAGCTCGCGCTTTAGTTCCACTGTTTAGATATGTT
Organism: Triticum urartu; assembly: GCF_056163025.1. NCBI lineage: Eukaryota > Viridiplantae > Streptophyta > Magnoliopsida > Poales > Poaceae > Triticum > Triticum urartu. The sequence continues at coordinate 502,865,287 of NC_141873.1, read as the reverse complement.
CCTAGAGAAAATATAGTTGAAAGTTGACAGTAGCGATTATGCGGACAGTAGAAAGCTTATGTCCTTAATGCACCGCTCAGTGTGCTGAACCTCGAACGTCGTATGTGGATGTTGCGAACATCTGACATACACATTTTGATAACTACGTGATAGTTCAGTTAAACGGTTTAGAGTTGAGGCACCAAAGACATTTTGAAACGTCGCGAAACATATGAGATGTTTCGAGGGCTGAAATTGGGATTTCAGGCTCGTGCCCACGTCAAGAGGTATAAGACCTCCGACGATTTTCTTAGCCTACAAACTAAGGGAGAAAAGCTCAATTATTGAGCTTGTGCTCAGATTGTCTGAGTACAACAATCATTTGAATCGAGTGGGAGTTGATCTTCCAGATGAGATAGTGATGTTTCTCCGAAGTCATTACGACCAAGCTGCTAGAGCTTCGTGATGAACTATAATGTATCGGGGACATATATGATGATCCTTGAGATATTCGCGATGTTTGACACCACAAAAGTAGAAATCAAGAAGGAGCATCAATTGTTGATGGTTGGTGAAACCACTAGTTTCAAGAAGGGCAAGGTCAAAAAGGGATGCTTCATGAAACGGCAAATCAGCTGCTGCTCTAGTGAAGAAACCCAAGGTTGAACCCAAACCGGAGACTAAGTGCTTCTGTAATAAAGGTTACAGCCACTGGAGCAGAATTACCCTAGATACTTGGTAGATAAGAAGGCTGGCAAGGTCGATAGAAGTATATTGGATATACATTATGTTAATGTGTACTTTACTAGTACTCCTAGTAGCACCAGGGTATTAGATACCGGTTCGGTTGCTAAGTGTTAGTAACTCGAAATAAAAGCTACGGAATAAACGGAGACTAGCTAAAGGTGAGATGACGATATGTGTTGGAAGTATTTCCAAGGTTGATCAAATATCGTATGCTCCCTCTACCATCGAGATTGGTGTTTGCGTTGAGCATAGACATGATTGGATTATGTCTATCGCAATACGGTTATTCATTTAAGGAGAATAATGGTTACTGTGTTTATTTGAATAATACCTTCAATGGTCTTACACCTAAAATGAATGGTTTATTGAATCTCGATCATAGTGATACACATGTTCATGCCAAAAGATAGTAATGATAGTACCACATACTTGTGGCACTGCCACTTAAGTCATATCGGTATAAAACGCATGAAGAGGCTCCATGTTGATGGATCTTTGGACTCACTCATTTTTGAAAAGTTTGAGACATGCGAACCATGTCTATTGGTGTATATGCATGAAGAAACTCCATGCAAATGGACCGTTTAGACTCACTTGGTTTTGAATCACTTGAGACATGCAAATCATACCACTTGGGCAAGATGACTGAAAGCCTCGTTTTCAGTAAAATGGAACCAGAAAGCAACTTGCTGGAAGTAATACATTTTGATGTGTGCAGTCCAATGAGTGCTGAGGCGTGTAGTGGATATTGTTATGTTCTTACTTCATAGATGATTTGAGTAGATGTTGAGTATATTTACTTGATGAATCACAAGTCTGAATTATTGAAAGGTTCAAGTAATTTCAGGGTGAAGTTGAAAGATCGTCGTGACAAGAGGATAAAAAGATCTATGATATGATCATAGAGATGAATATCTGAATTACGAGTTTGGCACAGAATTAAGACATTGTGGAAATTGTTTCACAACTAATACAACCTGGAACACCATAGTGTGATGGTGTGTCCGAACATCATAACTGCACCCTATTTGATATGATGCATACCATGATGTCTCTTATCGAATTACCATGATAGTTTATGGGTTAGGCATTAGAGACAACCACATTCACTTTAAATAGGGCACCACGTAATTCCGATGAGATGACACCGTATGAACTATGGTTTAGAGAAACCTAAGCTGTCATTTCTTAAAAGTTTGGGGCTGCGACGCTTATGTGAAAAAAGTTTCAGGCTGATAAGCTCGAACCCAAAGCGGATAAATGCATCTTCATAGGACACCCAAAACAGTTGGGTATACATCCTGTCTCAGATCCGAAAGCAATAAGGGATTTTTTCTGGAATCGGGTCCTTTCTCGAGGAAAAGTTTCTCTCGAAAGAATTGAGTGGGAGGATGGTGGAGACTTGATGAGGTTATTGAACCGTCTCTTCAACTAGTGTGTGACAGGGCACAAGGAGTTGTTCCTGTGGCACCTACACCAATTGAAGTGGAAGCTTATTATAGTGATCATGAAACTTCAGATCAAGTCACTAGCAAACCTCGTGGGATGACAAGGATGCGTACTACTTCAGAGTGGTACGTAATCCTGTCTTGGAAGTCATGTTGCTAGACAACAATGAACCTACGAGCTATGGAGAAGCGATGGTGGGCCCGGATTCCGATAAATGGCTCGAGGCCATAAACCCGAGAGAGGATCCATGTATGGAAACAAAGTGTAGACTTTGACAGAACAGCTCGATGGTCGTGAGGCTGTTGAGTACAGATGGATTTTAAAAGGAAGACGGACAATGATGGTAAATGTCACCATTAAGAAAACTCGACTTGTCGTTAAGATGTTTTCCGACAAGTTCAAGGAGTTGACTACGATGAGACTTTCTCACTCGTAGCGATGCTAAGAGTCTGTTGGAATTATATTAGCGATTACTGCATTATTTATGAAATCTTGCAGATAGGATGTCAAAACATTGTTTCCTCGACGATTTTCTTGAGGAGAGGTTGTATGTGATACAACCGGAAGGTTTTGTCAATCCTGAAAGATGCTAATAAGTATGCAAAGCTCCAGCAATCCTTATAAGGACTGGAGTAAGCATCTCGGAGTTGGAATGTATGCTTTGATGAGATGATCAAAGATTTTGGGTGTATACAAAGTTTATGAGAAACTTGTATTTCCAAAGAAGTGAGTGGGAGCACTATAGAATTTCTGATGAGTATATGTTGTTGACATATTGTGGATCAGAAATGATATAGAATTTCTAGAAAGCATGCAGAGTTATTTGAAAAGTGTTTTTCAATGGAAAGCCTGGATTAATCTACTTGAACGTTGAGCATCAAGATCTATAAGGATAGATCAAAACGCTTAATGGTACTTTCAAATGAGCACATACCTTGACATGATCTTGAAGGTATTCAAGATGGATCAGTCAAAGAAGGAGTTCTTGCCTGAGTTGTAAGGTATGAAGTTAAGACTTAAAGCTCGACCACGGCAGAAGAAAGAGAAAGGACGAATGTCGTCCCCTATGCTTTTGTCATAGGCTCTATACGGTATGCCATGCTGAGTACCGCACCTGATGTGTGCCTTGCCACATGTCTGGCAAGAGGGTACAGAGGTGATCCAGGAGTGGATCACTAGATAGCGGTAAAAAATTGTCCTTGGAGTGATAAGGACATGTTTCTCGATTATGGAGGTGATAAAGAGTTCGGCGTAAAGGGTTACATCGATGCAAGCTTTAACACCTATCCTAATGACTCTGAGTAGCAAACCGGATACGTATAGTGGAGCAACCATTTGGAATAGCTCCAAGTGGAGCGTGCAAGCAGCATTTATAATATGACCTAGAGATTTGCGAAGTACATACGGATCTGAATGTTGCAGACCCGTTGACTAAAACCTCTCTCGCAAGCAAAACATGATCAAACCCAGAACTCATTGAGTCTTAATCACATGATGATGTGAACTAGTTTAGTGACACTAGTAAACTCTTTGGATGTTGGTCACATGGCGATGTGACCTGTGAAGTGTTAATCACATGGCGATGTGAACTAGATTATTGACTCTAGTGCAAGTGGGAGACTGTAGGAAATATGCCCTAGAGGCAATAATAAATTGATTATTATTATATTTCCTTGTTCATGATAATCGTTTATTATCCATGCTAGAATTGTATTGATAGGAAACTCAGATACATGTGTGGATACATAGACAACACCATGTCCCTAGTAAGCCTCTAGTTGACTAGCTCGTTAATCAATAGATGGTTACGGTTTCCTGACCATGGACATTGGATGTCGTTGATAACGGGATCACATCATTAGGAGAATGATGTGATGGACAAGACCCAATCCTAAGCCTAGCACAAAGATCGTGTAGTTCGTTCGCTAAAGCTTTTCTAATGTCAAGTATCATTTCCTTAGACCATGAGATTGTGCAACTCCCGGATACCGTAGGAATACTTTGGGTGTGCCAAACGTCACAACGTAACTGGGTGACTATAAAGGTGCACTACGAGTATCTCCGAAAGTGTCTGCTGGGTTGGCATGAATCGAGACTGGGATTTGTCACTCCGTGTGACGGAGAGGTATCTCTGGGCCCACTCAGTAGGACATCATCATAATGTGCACAATGTGATCAAGGAGTTGATCACGGGATAATGTGTTATGGAACGAGTAAAGAGACTTGCCGGTAACGAGATTGAACAAGGTATCAAGATACCGATGATCGAATCTCGGGCAAGTATCGTACCGCTAGACAAAGGGAATTGTATACGGGATTGATTGAATCCTCGACATCGTGGTTCATCTGATGAGATCATCGTGGAACATGTGGGAGCCAACATGGGTATCCAGATCCCGCTGTTGGTTATTGACCGGAGAACGTCTCGGTCATGTCTGCATGTCTCCCGAACCCGTAGGGTCTACACACTTAAGGTTCGATGACGCTAGGGTTATAAAGGAAGTTTGTATGTGATTACCGAATGTTGTTCGGAGTCCCGGATGAGATCCCGGACGTCACGAGGAGCTCCGGAATGGTCCGAAGGTAAAGATTTATGTATGGGAAGTCCTGTTTTGGTCACCGGAAAAGTTTCGGTTTTTATCGGTAACGTACCGGGACCACCGGGAGGGTCCCGGGGGTCCACCAAGTGGGGCCACCAGCCCCGGAGGCTTGCATGGGCCTAGAGTGGTAAGGGACCAGCCCCTGAGTGGGCTGGTGCGCCTCCCACAAGGCCCAAGGCGCCTAAGGGAAGAAGGGGGGGCAAACCCTAAGGGCAGATGGGCCCTAAGGCCCATGCTCCCTACGCCTCCCTCTCCTCCCCTCTTGGCCGCCCCCCTCAAACCCATCTAGGGCTGCCAGCCCTCTAGGGGTGGGAACCCTAGAGGGGGCGCACCCTCCTCCTTCTCCCCTATATATAGTTGAGGTATTTGGGGCTGCAGACATACGAGTTTGGACCTCTCCATGGCGCAGCCCTGCATCTCTCCTTCTTCCTCTCCCGCGGTGCTTGGCGAAGCCCTGCAGGATTGCCACGCTCCTCCACCACCACCACGCCGTTGTGCTGCTACTGGATGGAGTCTTCCTCAACCTCTCCCTCACTCCTTGCTGGATCAAGGCATGGGAGACGTCACCGGGCTGTACGTGTGTTGAACACAGAGGTGCTGTCCGTTCGGCACTAGAATCATCGGTGATTTGGATCACGACGAGTACGACTCCATCAACCCCGTTCTCTTGAACGCTTCCGCTTAGTGATCTACAAGGGTATGTAGATGCACTCTCCTTCCCCTCGTTGCTGGTCTCTCCATAGATAGATCTTGGTGACACGTAGGAAAATTTTGAATTTCTGCTACGTTCCCCAACAGTAACGTCCTCCGCGCTGGGCCCTTTCTTTACTACTCCAAAAAAGTTAGCTTTTTTCATGTTATATACACTACTAAAAATAGATGGGCATGGCCACACAGAGCGGAAAACTATTACAGAACAAAGTAGACTCCTCCCCTTCCTAGGGTTCCCTCCCTCCCTCCCCCGCCGCCACCCGCGAGGCGCCGGGGAGGGCCCCAAAATCTCTGCCGCCGAGCTCTCCTACGCCTCCCCCCTCCTCCCTCGCTGCCGCCAAAGGGCACGGCCGGGCGAAGCCCGGGCGTCGCCGGCGGCGGTGGGGCCCCTTCGTCCCCCTCTCGTGGGGTTTGGCGCGGGCCAGATCCCGCGGCTGGGCTTGGCGCTGGATGCCGGGTGCGGCATCGTGGCGGCGCCCCGAAGCAGGCCGGCGATAGTGGCGTTCAACGGGCGGCGGGCGGCATGGTGGTGGTGCGGGCCGGTGGTGGCGTCGGCGGCGGTGCTTCCGGCAGCGCTTCGGCGTCGCGTTCGGCGCTGCGGGTCGCGGTTGACCGGGTCGCAGGCAGCCCTCTTGCCATGGTGCTCTGGTGGGGGTGCGGCGCGGCTTCGGAGGTGGAGGGTTGCTCCCGCCCAGTCGGGCCCTCGCGGTTGGGTGGTGGCGCTCGGCTCGGATGGATCCCCTGGTCGCGTCTTCAGGCGGCGACGGCGACAGCTCTGCAACCCATCCTCTCCGTCTTCTAGCAACGGCCGATGCCTCCTGATGCTCTCGGCCTTCGAAGCGGGGGTGGAGCATGGTTCTGGGGGGAAGTTGGAGCCGACACGGGTGTCGGTCGTGGCCATGGGCCACTTCTCCACCTTCCCCTTTCCCCGGTCGGTGTGGTCGCAACCCTTCTCGAGGCAGCTTGGCCGGCGGCGGTTCTGGAGGTGGTTGGGGTCGTGGATTTAGACAAAGTCGTGGCCTTTGGTTGCTTCGGGGTGGTCTCATGGCGGGGCGGTAGCCCTGGCGGTGGGAGTCGCATTGGTCGTGCGCGGATCGCGAGGCTTGGATGCGGGCAGGCAACCATGGCCGCTCGGGCGGCATGGTTGTGTGTGTTGGCGGACCGGGGTGGCGGCGGGGGAGCTGAAGCACCGGGGTACATAACCTACCCAGTCCTGCTCTGGTCGATGGTGATGGCGTCCGTGGACGTCGTGTTCCTCCTTGCAGGCTCCGTCGTGGTGCTTCTTCTCCCTCCATCTTACTCCGGGTGAAAACTTGATCTTCGGATCAGACGGTGGCGACGTTCTTGCTCGTGCCCTTCATGGAAGCATCGTCTTGGAGTCCTCGGTCCAGCATGTGCGTCGCACACCCTCCCAGACGATCGCTCCTTGGTGGTGGTCTCCGTCGGCTCTTAGCGGATTCTTTGCTCATCTTTTAGATGCTTTGTGTCGTTGAGGTTGTGTGTCGGTGTCCGGCATTCATGTATTTTGCCTTGGGTCTGTGTGGCGTGCGTTTGTATCAGACACTTAATGTTGTGATTGTGCTTTATAATATAAAGCAGGGGGAAACCCTTTTTCGTGAAAAAAAGATGGGCACAAGTGATTTGAACGAGAGCTCCATATACGCCGCTGGTATGCGTCCGATCGCGGCGGCTTGGCTCAAGCAATGCACAAACGGGCCGGCCCAATTATCACGCGTCTAGCAAAATTCGTAAAATAGAAGCGCGCGAGTGAGATCGAACACCCGCCCACATGCTGAATTCTAGCGTGCGTAGCCAGATGAGCTAGGGATCTTGAGCAATGTTACCGCAGCGCCAAACTTAAAGTATGACACATAGTGGCAAATCCTTTAAAAAAATCAACATTGTACTTTTTTGAAAAATATACATTGAACTTTTTTTGTAAATCAACAAATTTAACATAACTTGAACCCTTTTTTAAATCAGCATTGAGTTTTTTTTGTAAATCAATGCAACGCCAACCTTATATATTCGTTGAACAAATTTTAAAATACAGCGAACTTTTTTTGTAAAAATGCACTTAACAGATTTCAAATACACAAGTGAACATTTTTAGTATACGTTGAACAATTCTCTTAATATACATTGAAAAATTTCATAACATATGATGAACAAATTTTAAATACGCAATGAACATTCTTAATATACGTTGAAAATTTTCACAAAATATGATGAACAAATTTTAAATACGCAATGAAAATTTCTTAATATACGTTAAACAATTTCATAATATACGTTGAACATTTTCTTAAGATGACGACAATTTTTGTAAATATGCTGTGAACTTTTTTTCAAAAATCCTGAACTTCTTATTCTTATGGAAATCTGGTTCAGGAGGTTCATATTTTTCGTTTGCTATTTCCTCCTAAGATGGCTGCCGGCTTTGATGTGTTTAAAAGTAATTCAAGGATGAAAAAAATCAGAGAATTTGAAAATAATAATACGCAAATTAGAATAAATTACCTCAGGGTTCGAGCCACACGCACGCTTATTTTTTGCAGATATGCAACTTCACGAATTCAAGAGAAAATGAAAAAAGAAAAAGAAAAAGGAAAGAAAATAGAAGAAAAATAGAAGAAAGAACATAAAGTGGAAAAAGGAAGCAATTTAATACAAGATATGTGTTGTCCGTGATGGTTAGTTCTGTCTGTCAACAGCAAGAGGTCTCTAGTTCGAGCCAACTCTGCATTTGCTTTTTTTTAACAGAAAAAAAAAATTAAAGCAGGCTGGCCAAGCAGCGAGTAGGACCGAGATCGCATAGTTCAAGGTGCAATCGACAGGATTTTGACTCGAGAGTTCGTTTTGCCCAACCTCTACGAGTTTAGGGTTTAAAATGGACTTTTTCCATAAGTTTACCTTTCATGGTAGAGGACACATGTTATTGAGAATATTGCAATTCGTTGATGTTGTTCTTCACATTAGCCATAGATAGTTCACCTAGTTTGAGAAGCCATGAAATTGTAAAAAAAAAAAGAATCACAAGGTGCAATTGTCACGGGCAAATTTGATCGTGTGTGTACCAAAATGAGAATATACTTTGGATACAAAGAGTAAAATGAAGACTACAATCATCAATGTGCTCCTAATATCCGTACGAACCCACATCAAAATGTGGCACTGATTAAAAAAGAAGTTTCATTTTAGTATCCCCATACTTTGTGGCATGACATAGATACTAAAATTATCAAACCATTGACAACCCAATAAGGTCAACACATGGTGAAGAGTATAACAAACCATGAACATTTTATCTTTTAGATCCCAATGCACACTAAACCAACGGCTAACAGGTCAGTTTAAAGAATGGTATCTTATAGGTCCCATTGCACACTAAAGAATGCCATGGAAACAATCCCAATGCCCTAAAATATTAACCACAGGTCCAAGCGATTGGGGACTTACCAAGCTACTGGTGGATGGTGTGTTCGTGGTCAGCGCGATGCTGCAAACGGTGCGGTGCAGTGTGGCAAAGAGGTTTTCGCCACCCTGGCCAAGAACAACGGCATAGAAACAGACGTTGCGGTCCGGCATGCTAGAGAGGTCTGTGGTAGACGGTGTACTCCAGCGTCGAAGAGAGGTCAACGTTGCCGCATTCGAGCTGCGCGCCACCGCAGCAGACTATGCGGTGCATTGTGGAGGAGAGGTGCACTCCATGGACATCGACTGTGCGGTTGGGTGCAGAGATGTGCACGCCCCAAATGGTGAGGGATGCGGAGAGGGGGGGCTAGGGTTTTGCGCAATATAGATGGTGGTTACTTGGGGAGGGGGTGTTTGGGGATAATATTGAGAGGGACATGTGTGGGCTGAAGGGGAAAGAACTATGAGGCTTAACCATGCCAACCTTTGCCTTACCGAATTTTGGCAAGTCAAATGTGTTGCATATTCCCCAACATTCCATTTGACTACACTGGTAGAAAAAGGGCCTGTTGTCCTGGTTCGTAAGGGCCTTTTGTTCCGGTTCCTGAATCAGGACTAAAGGGTCGGTACTAATGCCCTGCCCCTTTAGTCCCGGTTTAATCCAGAACCGGGACTGATGGGCCTCCACGTGGCCTGTGGGCGGAGCCTAGGCGGGAGACCCTTTGGTCCCGGTTGGTGGCACCAACCGGGACCAATAGGCATTCACGCGTCAGCATTTCTGTGGCTGGGGTTTTTGTTTTTTTTTGAAAGGGGGGGGTTTGGGGGTTTTGGGGGGTTAATTTAGGTGTTTCATATATTGTGTTAGCTAGCTATAATTAATAGAGAGAAGTGTCCTCTCTTATGTCCGTGCTTGGTCGACGCTACGTACTATACATACGTATAGAGAGGACTAGACACGCTAGCTAGCTAGTAAGAAAACGAAGGAAACAGAAGATCATCATGAACATATATGCATACAGAGAGAAGTGATATCGACCACCTCTCCTTCTCCGAGAGATTGGTCGAACAACAAGTTCTCGTATATCTATCCGACACTACCGGCTACATATATACAATAATTATCTCTTACAAATATAATCATACGGACTCATGGTCCACATAGTATTCTCCGTCTTCAGCGATCACGTGGTCAAGAAAAAATGCCGCCAATTCCTCTTGAATTGCTCGCATGCGAGCTGGTGCTAGGAGTTCATCCCGCTTCCGAAATATCTAATTTGAAGAAGGGGGTCAATACATATACATATATATATATATATATATGAATGAATGAAACTCAACACAAATGATGGTAATAAAATAAAATTGTGAATGTTGTTATTTACGTACTTCATATTGCTCCTCAGTGTAGCCCCGCTCACAGGTCGTGTGGCGGATGGACTCGCAAACGTAGTATCCACAGAAATCATTCCCTTTTTCCTGCCACAACCACTTTACAAGAAATAGAGGTCAATCAAACTGATAAGCAAGAATGCCAAATCAATAGGAGATGCGCGGAACATGCTACTATAGTACTTACTTTCGGGTGTCTAAATTGTAGCTTCTTCAGGAGTCCTGGAGCTTTTTTGGAGAATTTTTTCCAAACCCTGCCAGACAAAGAAAACAATTACTTGATATATCAGGAAATGAACAAAGTTGCTGATATGGTGGATAATGACCGATTTAACTTACTTCTCGAGCATTTGAGTCATGTCCGCATAGTCCTAGGGATCTTTTCGTTTTGAGTCTAAGATAGTTACTAGTCCCTGCTCAAGCTTAATCTCTAGGAGAATATAGTGGTAACTGCACACACATGCATAACTCATCAATTACATTACTATAACCTTGACTAATATATATATAAGGGAAACCGAATACGCACAAGATAGTAACACTCACTTGAAGTTGTAAGGAAAGAGTATTATATCTTTGTTTTCATTTATTACCAACGATCATAGCAAGTTGGCCTCGGTATCTGCGGCATGAAATTTAACCTGAGTTGCATCTATGAGATATGTGTTAATGAACCCAATATCACTGACTTGTCTTTTCTTCAATTCGGCGATCTTCAATCTGCATAATATAGTGAGGATGATTATAAATACATGCAATGAAAGAGCTGAGCTATATAGAGAGACTTAATGACAGAAGTAGTACTACTTACAGACAGTAGCAGGTGACCGTTGTTTTATCGAGGGCCAATTGATTGAAAAACTGAAAGAACTCCTCAAATGGAATAGGCAACAGTTCAATTCCAACGAGGTCATGCTCCTTTTTAACTTTCACATACAAAGTACTCCTCCCCCTAGAGTCTCTGCAGATTTTCAAGTACCAATCATGCAATCTTCGCATCATCGTTGATAGAGATCTTTCATCTTTAACGAGAGGCTTCCCGTACTCATATCTTTGTATCTGCACCTCCATGGGTTCATAATGTACATCGTCGGGCAGGTAATCGGAAAGATTGCTATAACCGGGCACCATCCTCGGATCATTAGCGACGTTGTCGCTAGGCACCTTGAGCGGGCGGCACGATTGCTTCGCTTGTTCGCCGAGCTAGGCAATTTGTTTCCCAACTCGTCGTTCTTTCAGCCTTTGATCACTAACAGTACTTCCCGACCACTCCGCTTCGGCAAATTCCTTTCCAATAATGCGCTCATAGTTTCCTTTCGGCGGAGACTTGGGTGGTTTTGTCAGGGCAGCCAGAGTGCGCTTCGCTTTCACCGGATCTACCTTCTCCTCTGGAGGTGGATGTCTCTTTGCTTTCAACCCTTGAAACCAGTCATCCACTTCGGTTTGTGCGATCTCGGCGTTCTCCTCCGGGGTCCTCTCGTATGGTAACTTCTCTGGAGTCTTCAGAGAAGGACCAAATCTGTATTTCCTCCCGCCTCTGGATGTACTGCTAGACGCCGGCAGAGCAGACGGAGCTGTTGTATTCTTTACTTGCTTACGAGGCGGAGGAGAAGGACTACGACACGCCGGAGTAGCCGGAGCGGCGGCAGGCCTCTTCTGCCCTTGCTGACGAGGCGGAGAAGGAGGAGGCTGGCTGCTCGAGCGCGTCGGCGCAGGCGGAGAAGGAGGCGGAGTGCCGCCATGCGCTGGAGAAGGAGCCGGTCGAGTTCCCTAATCGTCACTCGCCGGAGGAGGAGGCGGTGGAGGAGGCGGAGTGCCCTGACTCACCGGAGGAGGAGGCGGTGGAGGAGGCGGAGTGCCCTGACTTGCCGGAGGAGGAGGAGGAGGCAGAGGTGTCCAGTTCAGAAGGTTGATGAGCTCCTTCCGCCATAGGCATGGAGTCTTCAGAGCAGACCCCAGCCTAGTCTCCCCTTCACCGGTAGGGTGGTCAAGCTGGAGGTCCTCAAATTCCTCCGTTATTTCATCCACCATCACCCTAGCATATACTTCTGGAATCAGCCGGCAGTGAAAAGTTGCGCCGGGTTCAGTAGGATAAACAGAGCCAACAGCCGCCTTGACCTTCAAATTCATCCATTGCGTCATAAGGTGGCAATTTTGAGACTCCGTGATAGCATCCACGGGATAGCTGGCAGGAGCCGTCAAGGCATGCTCCGGCTGAAGCAGCTCGGTGGAAGCCACGCTGCTTCTCCGCTGAGATGGCGGGGTAGCTTCGGGGGAAGCTTCGGCAGTACGTTTGCTGCGATTTGCTTCTCGTTCCTCTATCGCTTGTACCCTTGCTTGCAGTGCCTGTATTTGGGTCTGCTGCACTTTTTTCCTCCTCTCATGGGATTTGTAACCGCCTGCGTCCGGAAACCCAACCTTCCACGGAATGGAGCCTGGCGTGCCTCATGTCCGTCCAGGGTGCTCAGGATTCCCAAGGGCCATTGTGAGCTCGTCGTTCTCTCTGTCTGGAAAGAACGTCCCTTGCTGCGCTGCTTCGATATACTGCTGAAGCTTCCTGACTGGCATGTCCATTTGATCGTTCGTCCAAATGCACTTCCCTGTTACAGGGTCCAAGGTTCCGCCAGCCCCGAAGAACCAAGTCCGGCAACGGTCTGGCCAGTTAATTGTCTCTGGTTCGATCCCTTTATCAACCAGATCATTCTCAGTCTTGGCCCACTTAGGCCGGGCTACGAGGTAGCCACCTGACCCCGTGCGATGGTGATACTTCTTCTTCGCAGCATTTTGCTTGTTTGTCGCCGACATCTTCTTACTCTTTCCGATGTCTTGTGGGCCACAAATGCAGGCCAGTGATCTCTGATCTTCTCATATCTGCCCTTGAATTCTGGTGTCTCATTATTTTCGACAAACTTATTCAGATCTTTCTTCCACCTCCTGAATAGTTCTGCCATCCTCTTAAGAGCAAAAGACTTGATTAATTGCTCTTTAACTGGCTTCTCTGGATTATCCTCTAGCGGTAGGGTGAAATTTGACTTCAGCTCAGTCCAAAGATCATTTTTCTGCATATCATTGACATAAGACACCTCAGGGTCTTCTGTAGCCGGCTTAAACCATTGCTGGATGCTGATCGGGATCTTGTCCCTAACCAAAACCCCGCACTGAGCAACAAATGCGCTCTTTGTCCGGAGGGGTTCAATCGATTGGCCGTCGGGTGCGATTGCTATGATCTCAAACTTTTCATCCGAGCTCAACTTTTTCTTCGGGCCTTGTCTCTTTACCGAAGTTGTGCTCGATCCGGAGGGCTAGAAAAAAGAACAAAGACTTAATTAATATGTGTACATACCAAAACAATGAATGCATCAATTAGGTAGTCAGCAGAAGCTTAACTAATGTATATACCTGGCCGGACTCGGTTCGGTCACCGGAGACGTCATCACGGTCTCCTTCTTGCACCGGCATTGGGTCACCGGAGCCGTCCTCACGGTCTCCTTCTTGCACCGGCATTAGGTCACCGGAGCCATCATAATCATAGCCAGCTGCTTCTAGACCATCGGTGTCGTTGAGAAACAACGAGCAGACGGCATCACTTCCTCGTGCGATTATGTCCCCCAACAACTCTTCTTGTACTTCGTCTCGGGCGGTGTCCATAGTTTCTACAAATATTGACAACATGGCAATTATTATTCAAACATGACAGATGGATATATTAGTGGCAAACGTAGAACTAATATTAATTAGTGGCCTCGACGCTGCTTCTCTAGGGTTTGGGGTGGCCTCGACGCTGTTTCTCTAGGGTTTGGGGTGGCCTCGACAACGCTTCAAGGATAAAAAAAAGAGGAAGAAGAAAAAAAAGAGGAGAAGAAAGAATAGAGGAGTTAGAACTCCTCTATTCTTTCTTCTCCTCTTTTTTTCTTCTTCTTCCTCTTTTTTTTATCGGGAACGAGGGTCGTCGAGGGTCACCGAGCGGTAGAGGAAACCCTGACCCTCGACAACCCTCGTTCCTCTTTTTTTTCTCTTCTTCTCTTTTTTTTCTTCTTCTTCCTCTTTATTTTATCGGGAACGAGGGTCGTCGAGGGTCAGGGTCGCCGAACGGTAGAGGAAACCCTAAATAGCAAGTATTGTGGGTGTGAGATACATGTGGCCGTCGGTGTCGGACACTACATCCACGTCCCACAAGTGACGTGGGCGTCGAAGCCCGCGCCACTTGTGGGACGTGGATGTAGTGTCCGACACCGACGGTACATGTATCTCACACCAACGATACTTTCTATTTAGGGTTTCTCCTCTACCGTTCAGCGACCCTCGACGACCCTCGTTCCCGATAAAAAAAGAGGAAGAAGAAGAAAAAAAATAGGAGAAGAAAGAATAGAGGAGATCTTCTCCTCTATTCTTTCTTCTCCTCTTTTTTTTTCTTATTCCTCTTCTTTTTTTTATCCTCTTCTTCCTCTCATGTTCGACGACCCTCGACCCCTCGGCGCCCTAGACCCCTCGAACCCTCGACCCCTAGACGACCCTGGAACCCTCGACCCTCGATCCCTCGACCCTATAGAACCCTCGAACCCTCGACCCTCTACCCTAGTTCCCGATTCTATTTTCTCTTCTTCTCCAATATTCCTTTCTTCTTCTCCTCTTCTTTTTCTTCCTTTTTCTTCTTCTTATTTATTTCTCCTTTTCTTCCTCTCCTCTTGTTCTTTCTTTCCTCTTCTTATTTCTTCTTTCCTATCCTTCTTTTCCTTCCTTTCTTAATATCACTTAGCAAATTTTGCAACGATAGGGAGGGGGTGCTCCCGTGGTCTAAAATCCGTCTATGCACGATAGAAAATTCTACAAAAATACATCTATTATTCCTCAACGTCCCGCCTGATCATGAACAAAAAAAATCTGTGAATTAAAAAACATCATGTTCTATGAACAAAAAAACATTATATTTCATCCACATTCGTGCATACATCATATATGGGATCATCTATGAAAAAAACATCATATTCTATAAAAAACAAGCATATATGTATATAACAAGCATCTATCTTTTGCATATATACATGAACATATATATACACAGAGAACATATATACATACAATCATATACTCACACATATAAATATAATCTGAAAAAAACACCATATATACATGAAAAAACAGATCGGGGGGGTGGCGCCGGCCTGACAGGGCAGTGGCGGCTGGGCGGCGGGCGGCGCCAGCGCAGGGCAGGGGCGGCGGCGCGGCGGCCGCGTAGGACAGGGGCGCAGGGGCGCGGGACGGTAGGGGCTGTGCTCACAGGGGGCGGCGGCGACGGCGAAGGCGATCAGCCTGACGACGTCGGTGGTGGCAGCGACGGCGAAGGCGAGCAGCCTGACGGCGTCGGTGGCTATGGCGACGAGGAGGAGCAGGGGCGTCGGGCGGTGACGGCGACGAGGAGGAGCAGGGGCGTCGGGGGAGAAGTGGGTGATTTGGTCGAAAACTGCTAAGTGCTGTATATATAGCAAGAGCATTGGTCCCGGTTCGTGAAACCAACCGGGACTAATGCCACCTTTAGTCCCGGTTGGTGCCACCAACCGAGACCAAAGGCCTCTTTTCAGCAGCCCAAAGGGCGGGAAGCGGCGGCCTTTGGTCTCGGTTGGTGGCACCAACCGGGACTAAAGAGGGGCATTGGTCACGGTTTGTGCCACGAACCGTGACCAATGCCCCTCCCGGTTGGTGCCACCAACCGGGACCAAAGGCCTTGTGCGGCTGCTGCGTCGAAAGTTTAGTCCCACCTCGCTAGTTGAGAGGGGTGCGCAGTGGTTTATAAGCCCCACTGCCGCACCCCTCTTGAGCTCCTCTCCATTGCAGGCTTACGGGCCTAATTGTCACTGCTATGCCTGTAGGCCTATTGGGCCTCCTGCGGGCCTGAATCCTGGCCCTTGGATGGGTTTCTAGTCGTATTCAGGCCGTGGGGGCCCAGTAGGTGGCATTTTTCTGTTTTTTTGTTGCTTTATATATTTTCTTTTGTTTTTTGCTTTATTTTTTAATTCTTTATGCTTTTAGATTAGAAAAAATTATAATTTTTTTTGTTAATGCCATTAGTTTTCAAATTTGAAAACACTTTTTTTGTTTTTTGTTTTCTTTGTTGCTTTATTTATTTTATTTTGTTTCTACTTACAACAAAATACATAGTGTTGCAATTTTTTTCCAGTTTTTTTGTTTTGTTTTCTGCATTATTTTTTTTGTTTTTTGCTTTATTTTTTTATTCTTTTTGCTTTTAGTTTTAAAAAAATTATAAACTTTCTGTTAGTGCCATTAGTTTTCAAATTTGAAAACACTTTTTTAGTTTTTTTGTTTTCTTTGTTGCTTTATTTATTTTATTTTGTGATTAACTTTACTATAAAAATAGTTTTTTTCCTGTTTTTTTGATTTGTTTTTTGCATTATTTATTTTCTTTTGTTTTTTGCTTTAATTTTTAATTCTGTTTTCTTTTAGGTTAGCAAAATTATAAACTTTCTGTTAGTGCCATTAGTTTTAGAAAAATTATAAACTTTTTGTTATTGCCATTAGTTTTCAAATTTGAATAGTTAAAATTTGAATTCTTTGAAAATTGTTTGAATCACAAGTTTGTGATTAACTTACTAAAAAATGAGAATAGGTGTGCTTATAGAGAAAATTCAACCTAAATTCCTAGTAAATTTCTATGAATTTCAGAGAAATTCACTATGAATTTAGGTTAAACTTTTCTCTATTAGGGCATCTATTTTCACTTTGAGAGGAGCTCAACAAGGCAGAGAGGGAAGGGCTTATAAACCGGTGTGAGCCCCCTTCGGTTGGCGAGGTGGGACTAAACTCTGCCCGCAACGAGGACCAACCCTTTAGTCCCGGTTTGTGGCACAAACTGGGACTAATGGTCATGGGCCAGGGGCGAGGAGCAAAATTATAAACTTTCTGTTAGTGCCATTAGTTTTAGAAAGTTGAAAGTTGGCATGGGCCAGGGACTAATGGTCATGGTATTACGAGGGCCGAACCATAAGACATGAAAGCATTTCAAATGAACTCTGAAAAAGTTGAAAGTTGGCATGGTATCATAATTTCACCCACATAGCATGTGCATGTACAAAACGGACAATGGTAGCATGTTCGTGTGTTACAAAATTGGCATGGTATCATCATAATAGTTGTGGGAGAAAGTCTTCACTTTTTCTTCGCTTGTGTCATTTGCTTATTGCGCCGTAACCATGGATAATCTTCATTGTTTATCAGGATGCTTGGGTTAGCCTTGACATTGAAGGGAGGAATTTCATGAAACTTTTCATAATCTTCAGACATGTCTGTCTTGCCGTCCACTCCCAGGATGTCCCTTTTTCCTGAAAGAACTATGTGGCGCTTTGGCTCATCATATGATGTATTCGCTTCCTTATCTTTCCTTTTCTCAGTTTGGTAGACATGTCCTTCACATAGATAACCTGTGCCACATCATTGGCTAGGAGGAACGGTTCGTCAGTGTACCCAAGATTTTTCAGATCCACTGTTGTCATTCCGTACTGTGGGTCTACCTGTACCCCGCCGCCTAACAGATTGACCCATTTGCACTTAAACAAAGGGACCTTAAAATCAGGTCCGTAGTCAAGTTCTCATATGTCCACTATGTAACCATAATATGTGTCATTTCCGCTCTCGGTTGCTGCATCAAAGCGGACACCGCTGTTTTGGTTGGTGCTCTTTTGATCTTGGGCGATGGTGTAAAATGTATTCCCATTTATCTCGTATCCTTTGTAAGTCAATAAAGTCAAAGATGGTCCCCTGGACAACAAGTACAACTCATCACAAACAGTGTTGTCACCTCTGAGACGGGTTTCCAACCAACTGCTGAAAGTCCTGATGTGTTCACATGTAATCCAGTCGTCGCACTGCTCCGGGTGTTTGGAGTGCAGACTGTTCTTTTGTTCATCGACATACGGGGTCACCAAGGTAGAGTTCTGTAGAACTGTGTAGTGTGCTTGAGACCAAGAATATCCGTCCCTGCATATTATTGAGTCTCTTCCAAGAGTGCCTTTTCCAGTCAGTCTCCCCTCATACCGCGATTTAGGGAGACCTATCTTCTTAAGGCCAGAAATGAAGTCAACACAAAACCCGATAACATCCTCTGCTTGATGGCCCATGGAGATGCTTCCTTCTGGCCTAGCGCGGTTACGGACATATTTCTTTAGGACTCCCATAAACCTCTCAAAGGGGAACATATTATGTAGAAATACGGGCCCCAGGATGACAATCTCGTCGACTAGATGAACTAGGACGCGCGTCATGATATTGAAGAAGGATGGTGGGAACACCAGCTCGAAACTGACAAGACATTGCGCCACATCACTCCTTAGCCTTGGTACCATTTCTGGATCGATCACCTTCTGAGAGATTGCATTGAGGAATGCACATAGCTTCACAATGGCTAATCGGACGTTTTCCGGTAGAAGCCCCCTCAATGCAACCGGAAGCAGTTGCGTCATAATCACGTGGCAGTCATGAGACTTTAGGTTCTGAAACTTTTTCTCTGGCATATTTATTATTCCCTTTATATTCGACAAGAAGCCAGTCGTGACCTTCATACCGAGCAGGCATTCAAAGAAGATTTCTTTCTCTTCTTTTCTAAGAGCATAGCTGGCAGGACCTTTATACTGCTTCGGAGGCATGCCGTCTTTTTCGTGCAAACGTTGCAGGTCCTCCCGTGCCTCAGGTGTATCTTTTGTCTTCCCATACACGCCCAAGAAGCCTAGTAGGTTCACGCAAAGGTTCTTCGTCACGTGCATCACATCGATCGAGGAGCGGACCTCTAGGTCTTTCCAGTAGGGTAGGTCCCAAAATATAGATTTCTTCTTCCACATGGGTGCGTGTCCCTCAGCGTCATTTGGAATAGCTAGTCCACCGGGACCCTTTCCAAAGATTACGTAGTGTAAATCATTGACCATAGCAAGTACATGATCACCGGTACGCATGGCGGGCTTCTTTCGGTGATCTGCCTCGCCTTTGAAATGCTTGCCTTTCTTTCGACATTGATGGTTGGTCGTAAGAAATCGACGATGGCCCAGGTACACATTCTTCCTGCATTTGTCCAGGTATATACTTCCAGTGTCATCTAAACAGTGCGTGCATGCGTGGTATCCTTTGTTTCTCTGTTCTGAAAGGTTACTGAGAGCGGGCCAATCGTTAATGGTCACGAACAGCAACGCCTTAAGGTTAAATTCCTCATGTCTGTGCTCATCCCACGTACGTACACCGTTTCCATTCCATAGTTGTAAAAGTTCTTTAACTAATGGCCTTAGGTACACATCAATTTCGTTGCCGGGTTGCTTAGGGCCTTGGATGAGAACTGGCATCATAATGAACTTCCGCTTCATGCACATCCAAGGAGGAAGGTTATACATACATAGAGTCACGGGCCAGGTGCTGTGATTGCTGCTCTGCTCCCCGAAAGGATTAATGCCATCCGTGCTTAAAGCAAACCATACATTCCTTGGGTCCTTTGAAAACTCATCCCAGTACTTTCTCTCGATTTTTCTCCACTGCGACCCGTCAGCGGGTGCTCTCAACTTCCCATCTCTCACTGTGCCATCGCATGAACTTGGCATGCTCTTCGTTTCTGAACAGACGTTTCAACCGTGGTATTATAGGAGCATACCACATCACCTTCGCAGGAACCCTCTTCCTGGGGGGCTCGCCGTCAACATCACCAGGGTCATCTCGTCTGATCTTATACCACAATGCACCGCATACCGGGCATGCATTCAGATCCTTGTATGCACCGTAGTAGAGGATGCAGTCATTAGGGCATGCATGTATCTTCTCCACCTCCAATCCTAGAGGGCATACGACCTTCTTTGCTGCGTATGTACTGTCGGGCAATTCGTTATTGTTTGGAAGCTTCTTCTTCAATATTTTCAGTTACTTCTCAAATCCTTTGTCAGCCACAGCATTCTCTGCCTTCCACTGGAGCAATTCCAGTACGGTACCGAGCTTTGTGTTGCCATCTTCGCAATTGGGGTATAACTCATTTTTGTGATCCTCTAACATGCAATCGAACTTCAACTTCTCCTTTTGACTTTCGCATTGCGTCCTTGCATTGACAATGACCCGGCGGAGATCATCATCATCGGGCACATCGTCTGGTTCCTCTTGATCTTCAGCAGCTTCACCCGTTGCAGCATCATTGGGCACATCGTCTGGTTCCTCTTGATCTTCACCAGCTCCCCCCGTTGCAGCATCACCGTATTCAGGGGGCACATAGTTGTCATCGTACTCTTCTTCTTCGCCGTCTTCCATCATAACCCCTATTTCTCCGTGCCTCGTCCAAACATTATAGTGTGGCATGAAACCCTTGTAAAGCAGGTGGGAGTGAAGGATTTTCCGTTTAGAGTAATACCTCGTATTCCCACATTCAGTGCATGGACAACACATAAAACCATTCTGCTTGTTTGCCTCAGCCGCATCGAGAAACTCATGCACGCCCTTAATGTACTCGCAGGTGTGTCTGTCACCGTACATCCATTGCCGGTTCATCTGCGTGCATTATATATAATTAAGTGTCCAAATTAATAGAAGTTCATCATCACATTAAAACCAAAGTGTATACATAGTTCTCATCTAACAACATATAGCTCTCCAGAGCATCTAATTAATTAAACCATACATTGAAACTATGTAAAACATTTCAATGCGAAAACAAATGCGATCATAATCACAACCAAGGTAACAATTGATCCAACGGCATAATGATACCAAGCCTCAGTATGAATGGCATATTTTCTAATCTTTCTAATCTTCAAGCGCATTGCATCCATCTTGATCTTGTGATCATCGACGACATCCGCAACATGCAACTCCAATATCATCTTCTCCTCCTCAATTTTTTTATTTTTTCCTTCAACAAATTGTTTTCTTCTTCAACTAAATTTAACCTCTCGACAATAGGGTCGGTTGGCATTTCCGATTCACATACATCCTACATAAATAAAATCTATGTCACGTTGGTCGGCATAATTTTCATAAACAATAAATGAACCAATAGTTATAAAGATAATATATATACCACATCCGAATCATAGACAGGACGAGGGCCGACGGGGCCGGATACCAAAACCATCGCACTCTATAAGATGCAATAATAAAAGTAAGAAAATAATACAAGTATCTATGTAAACATACAAGTAAGAATATTTTTCCTTTCAGAAAGAAGATAAGAACAAGAGGCTCACCACGGTGGTGCCGGTGATGAGCTCGGCGCGGGGGATCGACGGCGGTGAAGACGGGGACGGGGCGTGACGGACCGCTAAACCTAGACAAATATTATGGAAAATGGAGCTTGGAGGTCGAGCTTGGAGAGGAGAAAGCTGAAGTAGTGTGGCTCGGGCATTCCATCGAACACCTTGTGTGCATAGGAGGTGAGCTAGAGCACCACCAAGCCCTCTCCCCCTCGGCCAGAGAAAAACAGAGCACTGGGGTGCTCTACTCGCGAGCAAGGGGTATATATAGGCACCTCATTGGTCCCGGTTGGTGACATGAGCCAGGACTAAAGGGGAGCCTTTGGTCCCGGTTCAAGCCACCAACCGGGACCAATGGTGGTGGGCCAGGAGCGAGGCCCATTGGTCCCGGTTCATCCCACCAACCGGGACTAAAAGGTCCAGATGAACCGGTGCCAATGGCCCACGTGGCCCGGCTGGCCCCCTGGGCTCACGAACCGGGACCAATGCCCACATTGGTCCCGGTTCTAGACTGAACCGGGACTAATGGGTTGACCCGGCCTGGACCAAAGCCCTGTTTTCTACTAGTGCTAACATTCTATATGATTAACATAACACTCTAATTTCATTATATATAGGGATATCAGTTCATGTGTATACAATATATTCGGCATTACACTTGTTCAAAATAAAGAAGCCAGCAAAAGAACATTACCGAATACTCGATCTACTAGAATAATTAGTTTTGAACTAATTAATGATAGGCAGAGTAGCTAATTAGCTCCAGCGCATCCCTAATGTCTTGCACCCGGGCGCACCTCCCCCACAGCTAGCTCACGTGACCATTCGCCCGCGCCTGCACTTCTGCGATTGCTGACTCCCACCGGCCCGTATGGCATCGTCGGCGTCCATCCGGCGAAGATCCTGCGGTTCGCCATGGGGGAGACGCGGTCCGATGATCCTGGGCAGCGCGCGCGCTGGTGGATGTACCGGTCCGCCAACGAGCCGCCGCAGCAGTCGGATCAGCGATGTCGTCCTTTCCATCCCAGCGCCAATCACCACGGCATACTGGGACAGGTTCCAGCCTGACCTCCTCCTTCCCGATGACGTCTCCGACACGGATTCGTCCTCGGACTCGGAGCACGCGCACCTCGAGTCTGACGTGGACTCTGGCTACGACCCGGAGACCGAGTCGTCTTAAGAGTGGGAGGTGGACGTCATCGTCCTCTCTGACGACGAGCCGGATGAGGTGCAGATCGCAGCACCGGCTGTGAACCTCCCCATCGACGTGGACGCGCTGTCGGATGTGCCCGACTTCGTCGTCGTCAGGCAAGAGGAGGCAAACGAGGCGGACGAGGTGCGTGTGCAGGAAGAAGGGGCAGGCAGGAAGAAGAAGAAGAATACAAGCAACAAGAGGCCTGCAGATGGGGTGGTGCACCGCTCCGAGCGGCTGAAGCTGTTGAAGGAGAACTGAAGCTGAAGGAGGATGCTGTCCATGAAGAAGCAGGAGCTGAAGAAGACCTTAGGTATGCTGGTATAGTGCAGCATATAAGTTATAAATATTTTGGCAATGTTGTTAGGTGTGCTCATATATGTAGAGCATATAAGTTATTTGTACGGGTGCTGTTAAGTATGATGCTAAACTATGATGTTGAACTATGATGCTATGCTATCCAATGATGTAGTTAGTTAGTTATGAATGTTGTGGTCAGTTATGAATGTGAATTTCTGCATGTGGTCTATTGATACAACATGAGATGCCATGAGTAGGGTCCATATGCAACAATGTGCTGCAACCAATTTCCCAAAATAGATAGGAGCAATGAGTATGGTCCATATGGTACATAGCATGCTAGTTTAACTGGTGCACATATTCAGTTAACTTCTGTGAAATGAATCAAATTCAATTAACTACTGTCAGTGCACAAAATTTCAGTTAATTTTGTGCACCGAGACAAATTCAGTTATCTTCTGACATTTAAACAAAATTTGAGTTAACTTTGTGCACTGAGTTCACATTGAAGTACATACTTAAGTACACAATTCAGTTAACTGTGAAAATGTCATAAGTTCAGTTAACTGTGAAAGTTCAGTTAATTGTCACAAGTACAGTTAATTGTGGACAAATTTAGTTAACTTTGAAAAATTCAGTTAACTGTGAAAAATCCAGTTAACTATCAAAAGTATAGTTACCTGTGAAAAATTCAGTTAACTCACTAAATCATTAATAACAACACTTGAATTCAATCGAAGTACTTAAATTGAAGTACATACTTCAGTACACAAATCCTATATATATATATAAGAGAAGTTGATCCCCACTGGACGCGGAGTAACTGAGCGCGAGCTCAGATGCGCTCGATATCGAGGTCGTCGGTTAGCGCGTATAGATCGGAGCCATTTTTTTATACGTGGGGTTGCGGTGTGCTAGAAAATGAATACTGTTGGGGAATACGTACGCGGCTGTGCTGGGTGGTAGATGGCCGCCCGCCGTCGGCGAGGTGAGCCGTGGATCAGAATCGGCGGCGCCATCTGATCCATGGCTCGGGAAGTTCACTCCCCGTGTACTGGTTGCAGGAGCGAGAGTTTTCTCGCCCAGCGCGTGGATCATTTGGAAGCCGGGGACTGCAGGATAGAGGCCAGGAGCGCCGACGGCCACGGACCATGGTGTTTCTGATGCAGACGATCGGCAGGTACTTGGATCTCTGCTTTTCTGGCGATGCCATCTCCATTTTTAGGCCTCTGGCTTAGCTGATGCAGAGGGTGGCTTTTTTTTCCAAGTTTCAGATCCACTCTGCTTGAGCTAGGGAAGACTTTGTGCCTGCCCCTGTGGTTGTGAATGGCCCTACGGTGACGGATTTTGAGGTGGCACATCAGGCGGAGCGCGAGGCGGCGCAACATCGGATGGCGGACAGGGGCAAAGCACAAATCTTCTCGGCGAAGGAGGCGGCAGCCGACAAAAGGGAGAGCTCGCCGCTGCCGCCAGAGCTGTCAACGATGAAGGTGAATCCCCAAGCGCCGGGATGGAACACGAGGTTAGTGAAGAACAAGCTGCATCCCATCAGATATTCAGGGATTTAGGAAACAAACCTAGACATGACTGAAGAAATTGTACAGTTAGAACAAGTGCTGATTACTCACTGCATTGTGGAAATTCATGCTGTATGTGCTTGTGTTTGCAGGCTGATTGCTCTGTGCATTCAGAAAATTCATGTTTGCAGGCTGATTCCTCTCTGCATTCAGAAAATTCATGCCATATGTGCCTGTGTTTGCAGGTTGACTGCTCTCTGCATTTGTAAAATTGATGCTATATGTAGCTGTTTTGCGGGCTTAGGATTGGTGCCGCCGCTCCTAGCAGAACACCGTGCCCAAATCGTATCAGTGCGTTCGAGAAGGCAGCCAGATGCTCGCAGAGAACCTAGCTGAAAACGTGATCACACCGGTTCTTGGTCCTACTTTCAACTCTTAGGGAGAGGTGTACAACTTCTACAATCTGTACTCATGGGAGAAGGGGTTTGGCATCTGGTATGGGAAGAGCCGGCTAAATGCCGAGAGGACAAAGTGCATCCAGGAGATAGTGTGTGGGTGCTCGGTGAGTAGTAAAATTTGCTTCTGGTGGTTTCTGATCAATAATTTCAGTTTGGTTCCGGACTACTTCTAATGTTTTTAATTGATAACATGTTGCAGGGTGAAGCTGGTGTTGAGAACACAAGGTCCTGGAGGTGACGAGTTTGAAACTTTGAATGCGAGTGTGGTCAGTTTGCTCACATGGGATTGTTACGTAGCCATGTCCTGAAGGTAGTCTGAATGTGCTACAATTGAATATATGTGAGGTATCACATAATCTAAATATGCTGAACATCTTGTTTTTTGGTTGCATTCAGGTGCTCGATTTCATCAGGATAAAAGAAATTCCACAGAAGCACATAGTTAATAGGTGGACCAGAGATGCAAGGTATATTCTGCCTGCTCACCTTACACAATATCAGAGGGACTATGCTCACAAGAATCCATTCAGTTTTACGCATTTCACTGTGTGCTTCCTTAGTATATGGGACCAAAAAATGTTTGTCGGACTAGTGTGTCCGTCATCATTTTTGACGTTGTAATTCTGAACTTATCCTGATTCCATGTTTGATAAAACCCATTATGGTTTGTGAATCCATGTTCTCAGGATTTCCTAGGATTATGACTATCCAAGGAAAGACTTTTACATGCTAGTACTGTTTCTGAATTTTCGTTGAAGTGTAACTCTAAATTTGATGAGCGCAACTCTAAATTTATACATAATTGAATTCTTAGGTAATACTAAGTTTTCTGAATATGTGACATTGAATTTATACAGTCTTGTAATTGTAAGTTTTCTGAATATGTAATCCTAAATTTATAGTCTTGGTGCGTGTGCACTGCTGAGCAATATGCAACAGTTCATGCAAATGCATCCATTGTGGTTCAGTTTTTCATCCTGGCTGTTGGGGACGATTGTGTCTCTAGTGTTGCTTGTTCATTGGTGCATAATATTTAATGGCAGTAACTCGGGAGGTTGCATTGCTGGTAAGTGTAAGCATGCCGCAGGTTGCGCGCTCTCGATGTTTCCATCTGATTTGAATTTCGAAACACTAGAGCATGAAAGGCAGAGGCTGTCTTACATAAACGGGAGCAGAGTAGCCGCTGGAGTTTGTCTCACCTCCAGCAATTGCATGGGAGCAAATTGGCGTGGCTCCTTCAAAGCTATCTGGATCTGGATCGACCATAACAGAGCCTGATGCGAACTCGAAGCTGTGCGTACTATCAGCAGAGATAGGTTTCTGATTGCTTGTGTCGACTACGTTTGGACTATCTTGAAATAATAGTTGTCCCTCTGTTTTCAGGTTCGAGGTAGCTCTGAGAGTACCGTGAACCAAGCTGTAGGATCAGAGCTTGAGATCAGCTGGATCTTCCGGTGTTTATGCTCCATCTGATCATGTATGCATCACGTTCTGGCAGGAGTGTCTTAGTTTGTATCTTCTCCGTCGCTGCATATGGCTGCTGAATGTTTTTTTAAGGGGTTTTTTTATAGAAGGGTGGCTGATGAATGTTAGTGTTTTGCAGGGAGGGGGGAGACGGGATGAACACGAACCTTGCAGGATACGATTGGTAGCTGCGTTAGTCTAGAATCTGGTGTCTCATGGCCCACCTCGTCAATCAAATTCCGAGCCGCTGTGGTGGAGGCGTGGGCCATCGGCCTGTTTATTAATATAAATACCTGATATATATCTGGGCCTATGGTGTGCGTTGGCAATCTCGAGAGGAACGAAGGGGGAAGATATCGAGGGCACATGTGCTCGAGCACAGAACAACACTTTCGATCCCCACCATCCTATTTATCTCAGCATGCAAGCTATCCACCTCACCAACCTTGCCACATAAGCAATCCACTCTCTCTTTTCTTGAGGTGCAACTTGCACTAGTAGAAAACAGGGCTTTGGTCCAGGCCGGGTCAGCCCATTAGTCCCGGTTCAGTCTAGAACCGGGACCAATGTGGGCATTGGTCCCGGTTCGTGAGCCCAGGGGGCCAGCCGGGCCACGTGGGCCATTGGCACCGGTTCATCTGGACCTTTTAGTCCCGGTTGGTGGGATGAACCGGGACCAATGGGCCTCGCTCCTGGCCCACCACCATTGGTCCCGGTTGGTGGCTTGAACCGGGACCAAAGGCTCCCCTTTAGTCCTGGCTCATGTCACCAACCGGGACCAATGAGGTGCCTATATATACCCCCTCGCGCAAGAGCAGAGCACAGTGCTTTGTTTTTTCTGGCCGAGGGGGAGAGGGCTTTGTGGTGCTCTAGCTCACCTCCTATGCACATGAGGTGTTCGATGGAATGCCCGAGCCACACTACTTAAGCTTTCTCCTCTCGAAGCTCGACCTCCAAACTCCATTTTTCTCGAGATTTGTCTAGATTTAGCGGTCCGTCACGCCCCTTCCCCGTCTTCACCGCCATCGATCACCCGCGCCGATCTCATCACCGACACCACCGTGGTGAGCCTCTTGTTCTTATCTTCTTTCTGAAAGGAAAAATATTCTTACTTGTATGTTTAGATAGATACTTGTATCATTTTCTTACATTTATTATTGCATCTTATATAGTGCGATGGTTTTGGTATCCGCCCCCGTCGGCCCTCGTCCTGTCTATGATTTGGATGTGGTATGTATATTATCTTTATAACTATTGGTTCATTTATTGTTTATGAAAATTATGCCGACCAACGTGACATAGATTTTATTTATCTAGGATGTATGTGAATCGGAAATGCCAACCGACCCTATTGTCGAGAGGTTAAATTTAGTTGAAGAAGAAAACAATTTGTTGAAGGAAAAAATAAAAAAATTGAGGAGGAGAAGATGATATTGGAGTTGCATGTTGCGGATGTCGTCGATGATCACAAGATCAAGATGGATGCAATGCGCTTGAAGATTAGAAAGATTAGAAAATATGCCATTCATACTAAGGCTTGGTATCATTATGCCGTTGGATCAATTGTTACCTTGGTTGTGATTATGATCGCATTTGTTTTCGCATTGAAATGTTTTACATAGTTTTAATGTATGGTTTAATTAATTAGATGCTCTGGAGAGCTATATGTTGTTAGATGAGAACTATGTATGCACTTTGGTTTTAATGTGATGATGAACTTCTATTAATTTGGACACTTAATTATATATAATGCACGCAGATGAACCGGCAATGGATGTACGGTGACAGACACACCCGCGAGTACATTAAGGGCGTGCATGAGTTTCTCGATGCGGCTGAGGCAAACAAGCAGAATGGTTTTATGTGTTGTCCTTGCACTGAATGTGGGAATACGAGGTCTTACTCTAACCGGAAAATCCTTCACTCCCACCTGCTTTACAAGGGTTTCATGCCACATTATAATGTTTGGACGAGGCACGGAGAAATAAGGGTTATGATGGAAGACGGCGAAGAAGAAGACTACGATGACAACTATGTGCCCCCTGAATACGGTGATGCTGCAACGGGGGGAGCTGGTGAAGATCAAGAGGAACCAGACGATGTGCCCAATGATGCTGCAACGGGTGAAGCTGCTGAAGATCAAGAGGAACCAGACGATGTGCCCGATGATGATGATCTCCGCCGGGTCTTTGTCGATGCAAGGACGCAATGCGAAAGTCAAAAGGAGAAGCTGAAGTTCGATCGCATGTTAGAGGATCACAAAAAAGGGTTATACCCCAATTGCGAAGATGGCAACACAAAGCTCGGTACCGTACTGGAATTGCTGCAGTGGAAGGCAGAGAATGCTGTGGCTGACAAAGGATTTGAGAAGCTACTGAAAATATTGAAGAAGAAGCTTCCAAAGGATAACGAATTGCCCGACAGTACATACGCAGCAAAGAAGGTCGTATGCCCTCTAGGATTGGAGATGGAGAAGATACATGCATGCCCTAATGACTGCATCCTCTACCGCGATGCATACAAGGATCTGAACGCATGCCCGGTATGCGGTGCATTGCGGTATAAGATCAGACGAGATGACCCTGGTGATGTTGACGGCGAGCCCCCCGGGAAGAGGGTTCCTGCGAAGGTGATGTGGTATGCTCCTATAATACCACGGTTGAAACGTCTGTTCAAAAACGAAGAGCATGCCAAGTTGATGCGATGGCACAGTGAGAACCGAAAGAAAGATGGGAAGTTGAGAGCACCCGCTGATGGGTCACAGTGGAGAAAAATCGAGAGAAAGTACTGGGATGAGTTTGCAAAGGACCCAAGGAATGTATGGTTTGCTTTAAGCGCGGATGGCATTAATCCTTTCGGGGAGCAGAGCAGCAATCACAGCACCTGGCCCGTGACTCTATGTATGTATAACCTTCCTCCTTGGATGTGCATGAAGCGGAAGTTCATTATGATGCCAGTTCTCATCCAAGGCCCTAAGCAACCCGGCAACGAAATTGATGTGTACCTAAGGCCATTAGTTGAAGAACTTTTACAGCTGTGGAATGAAAACGGTGTACGTACGTGGGATGAGCACAGACAGGAGGAATTTAACCTTAAGGCGTTGCTGTTCGTGACCATCAACGATTGGCCCGCTCTCAGTAACCTTTCAGGACAGACAAACAAAGGATACCACGCATGCACGCACTGTTTAGATGACACTGAAAGTATATACCTGAACAAATGCAGGAAGAATGTGTACCTGGGCCATCGTCGATTTCTTCCGACCAACCATCAATGTCGAAAGAAAGGCAAGCATTTCAAAGGCGAGGCAGATCACCAGAAGAAGCCCGCCATGCGCACCGGTGATCACATGCTTGCTATGGTCAATGATTTACACTACGTAATCTTTGGAAAGGGTCCCGGTGGACTAGCTGTTCCGAATGACGCTGAGGGACACGCACCCATGTGGAAGAAGAAATCTATATTTTGGGACCTACCCTACTGGAAAGACCTAGAGGTCCGCTCCTCAATCGACGTGATGCACGTGACGAAGAACCTTTGCGTGAACCTGCTAGGCTTCTCGGGCGTGTATGGGAAGACAAAAGATACACCTGAGGCACGGGAGGACCTGCAACATTTGCACGAAAAAGACGGCATGCCTCCGAAGTAGTATAAAGGTCCTGCCAGCTACGCTCTTACGAAAGAAGAGAAAGAAATCTTCTTTGAATGCCTGCTCAGTATGAAGGTCACGACTGGCTTCTCGTCGAATATAAAGGGAATAATAAATATGCCAGAGAAAAAGTTTCAGAACCTAAAGTCTCATGACTGCCACGTGATTATGACGCAACTGCTTCCGGTTGCATTGAGGGGCTTCTACCGGAAAACGTCCGATTAGCCATTGTGAAGCTATGTGCATTCCTCAATGCAATCTCTCAGAAGGTGATCGATCCAGAAATCGTACCAAGGCTAAGGAGTGATGTGGCGCAATGTCTTGTCAGTTTCGAGCTGGTGTTCCCACCATCCTTCTTCAATATCATGACACACGTCCTAGTTCATCTAGTCGACGAGATTGTCATCTTGGGGCCGTATTTCTACACAATATGTTCCCCTTTGAGAGGTTCATGGGAGTCCTAAAGAAATATGTCCGTAATCGCGCTAGGCCAGAAGGAAGCATCTCCATGGGCCATCAAACAGAGGATGTTATCGGGTTTTGTGTTGACTTCATTCCTGGCCTTAAGAAGATAGGTCTCCCTAAATCGCGGTATGAGGGGAGACTGACTGGAAAAGGCACTCTTGGAAGAGACTCAATAATATGCAGGGACGGATATTCTTGGTCTCAAGCACACTACACAGTTCTACAGAACTCTACCTTGGTGACCCCGTATGTTGATGAACACAAGAACAGTCTGCGCTCCAAACACTTTATAATAAATTTTCAAAGAATTCAAATTTTAACTATTCAAATTTGCAAACTAATGGCACTAACAGAAAGTTTATAATTTTTCTAAAACTAATGGCACTAACAGAAAGTTTATAATTTTGCTGACCTAAAATCAAAAAGAATTAAAAAATAAAGCAAAAACAAAAGGAAATAAATAATGCAGAAAACAAAACAAAAAAACTGGGAAAAAAATAAAAATAGCAACAATAAGTATTTTGTTGTAAGTAGAAACAAAATAAAATAAATAAAGAAACAAAGAAAACAAAAAACAAAAAGTGTTTTCAAATTTGAAAAAATGGCACTAACAGATAGTTTATAATTTTTCTAAAACTAAAAGCAAAAAGAATTAAAAAATAAAGCAAAAACAAAAGAAAATAAATAATGCAGAAAATAAAACAAAAAATTGGAAAAAAAATAAAAATAGCAACAATAAGTATTTTGTTGTAAGTAGAAACAAAATAAAATAAATAAAGCAACAAAGAAAACAAAAAACAAAAAAGTGTTTTCAAATTTGAAAACTAATGGCAATAACAGAAAGTATATAATTTTTTCTAAAACTAAAAGCAAAAAGAATAAAAAAATAAAGCAAAAAACAAAAGAAAATAAATAATGCAAAAAACAAAACAAAAAACTGGAAAAAAATATTTTTATAGTAAAGTTAATCACAAACTTGTGATTCACACAAATTTCAAAGAATTCAAATTTTAACTATTCAAATTTGAAAAGTAATGGCACTAACAGAAAGTTTATA
This sequence comes from Triticum urartu, assembly GCF_056163025.1. Lineage (NCBI taxonomy): Eukaryota > Viridiplantae > Streptophyta > Magnoliopsida > Poales > Poaceae > Triticum > Triticum urartu. The sequence continues at coordinate 502,833,677 of NC_141873.1, read as the reverse complement.
ATTTTTCTGACCTAAAAGCAAAAACAATTAAAAAATAAAGCAAAAAACAAAAGGAAATAAATAATGCAAAAACAAAACAAAAATTGGAAAAACAAATAAAAAAATTGCCACCTATTGGGCCACCACGGCCTGAATACGACTAGAAACCCAACATGGGCCAGGATTCAGGCCCGCAGAAGGCCCAATAGGCCCACAGGCAAAGCAGTGTCAGATTAGGCCCATAGGCCTGCAGTTCAGAGGAGTTCGAGAGGGAGGAGGCAGCAGAGCTTATAAACAGGTGTTGGGCGCTGTCAACTAGCGAGGTGGGACTAAACTCCCACCACCACGCCGCTATGCAAGGCCATTCGTCCCGGTTGGTGGCACGAACCGGGACCAATGCCCACCTTTGGTACCGGTTCGTGGCACCAACCGGTACCAATGCCCCCCTTTAGTCCCGATTGGAGCCAGCAACCGGGACCAAAGGCCGCCGCTTCCCGCCCTTTGGGCTGCTAAAAATTGGCCTTTGGTCCCGGTTGGTGGCACCAACCGGGACTAAAGAGGGGCATTAGTCCCGGTTGGTTTCACGAACCGGGACTAGTGCTCTGGCTATATAAGCCAACACTTGTGAAATTCTCGATTCAGTTCGATCGATCTCCTCGTTCTCTCCTCCGACGACGCCGCCAGGCTGCTCCTTGTCCTCGTCGCCGCCAAGCCCTCCGGACCACGTCGTCACCTCCCTGAGCCCGCGCCGTCCTCGTCGCCGGCATCCCTGAGCCCGCCGCCCTCGTCCCCGTCGCCGCGTGCCTCCCCGAGCCCTCCTCCTTGTCCCCGTCACCGCGTGTCGCCCCGAGGCTGCCGTCCCCGTCACCGCGTGCCGCCCCGAGCCCGCCGTCCTTGTCGCCGGACTCCAGCCGTCGCCGCCCCCCTCAAAGTGAGCCCCCCTCTCGAGTGCCACTCTTGCGCCCGAGCGCCCCTTGCTCCGCCCCTGCTCCATGGTCGCCGCCGGCCCCGATGCATTGAAGAGCAGAAGGAGAGGAGAAGTAGAGGAGAGGAGAAGTGGAGCAGCAGCAACGCGCTGTCCACTTTTCTGAATTTTTTGGAACTTCTGAATTTTTTTGTCCATATAGAAGGTGTTTGATGAAATGCTAGATGTTTTTTTCATGTGATGTTTTTTTCATATATGTATTCATTTTTTTATTTAGGTTGTTAATTAGTAGATATCGATTTTAGGTTAGTGTAGAGGAAAAAGTAAAATAAGGAAAAGGAAGAAAAGAGGAAGAAGGAAGAAGGAAGAAGAAGAAGAAGAAAAGGAAGGAGTGGAAAAAGGAAAATAAGAAGAGGAAGACTTCTTTTTTCTTCATGGATATATGAAAAAGAAAACGAGGGGGGTGATAGATGATGATGAGGGGTCGAGAGTGGGACGAGAGGTGTCGAGGGGAGAAAAAAAATATTATCAGGGACGAGGGTCGTCGAGGGGACGAGGGGTCGAGAGAACTAAATAAGAAGAAGAAGAGGAGAGGAAGAAGAGGAGAAATAAATAAGAAGAAGAAAAAAGAAGAAAAAGAAGAGGGGAAGAAGAAAGGAATAGTGGAGAAGAAGAGAAAATAGAATATATTCTATTTTTTCTTCTTCTCCACTATTCCTTTCTTCTTCTCCTCTTTTTTTTCTTCTTTTTTTCTTCGATCTTCTCCTCTAGGATTTCAGGGTCAAGGGTTCGAGGGGTCAAGGGTGAGGGTTTCAGGGTCGAGGGTTCGAGGGTTCTATAGGGTCGAGGGTCGAGGGTTCCAGGGTCATCTAGGGGTCGAGGGTTCCAGGGTCGTCGAGGGTTTGAGGGGTCGAGGATCGCCGAGGGGTCGAGAGAGGTTTCCTAGTGTCAAAGTATTGAAGAAATCCATGCCTTCATCATTAGCCGGAAGTAATCAGGGCATGTTGGTACGAAGTTCTGCAAAGTTGTTCTGGAATGGAGTCCCGGATAGGATAATCCGCCTTTTGGTACGAATTCAGCAAAGGCCTTCCAAATAGCGATATTCGGAAGGCTCTTGCTGAACTTTGTACCAAAAAGCGAATTATCCTATCTGGGACTCCGTTCCAGAACAACTTTGAAGAGCTTCGTACCATCATGCACATGTTACTTTCGCCTAATGATGAAGACATGGTTTTGTTGAATCCTTTGACACTACGCAACCTCCCGACCCCTCGGCGATGCTCTCGAACATGAGAGGAAGAAGAGGATCGCCGAGGGGTCGAGGGTTCCAGGGTCGTCGATGGTTCGAGGGGTCGAGGATCGCCGAGGGGTCGAGAGAGGTTTCCTAGTGTCAAAGTATTGAAGAAATCCATGCCTTCATCATTAGCCGGAAGTAACCAGGGCATGTTGGTACGAAGTTCTGCAAAGTTGTTCTGGAATGGAGTCCCGGATAGGATAATCCGCCTTTTGGTACGAATTCAGCAAAGGCCTTCCAAATAGCGATATTCGGAAGGCTCTTGCTGAACTTTGTACCAAAAAGCGAATTATCCTATCTGGGACTCCATTCCAGAACAACTTTGAAGAGCTTCGTACCATCATGCACATGTTACTTTCGCCTAATGATGAAGACATGGTTTTGTTGAATCCTTTGACACTACGCAACCTCCCGACCCCTCGGCGATGCTCTCGAACATGAGAGGAAGAAGAGGATAAAAAAGAAGAGGAAGAAGAAAAAAAAGGGGAGAAGAAAGAATAGAGGAGTTCTTCTCCTCTATTCTTTCTTCTCCTCTTTTTTTTCTTCTTCTTCTTCCTCTTTTTTTTATCGGGAACGAGGGTCGTCGAGGGACATAGATGTAGTGTCGTCGTTGTCGATATATACCCCCTCCCGATAGCTTACTATGATTAGGTAGCTAGTTCTACGTTTGGCACTAATATATCCATCTGTCATGTTTGAATAATAATTGCCATGTTGTAAATATTTGTAGAAACTATGGACACTGCCCTAGACAAAGCAAAAGAAGCGTTGTTGAGGGACATAATCGCAGAAGGAAGTGATGCCGTCTCGTTGTTTCTCAACGACACCGATGGTTTGGAAGGAGAGGGTGAACAAGCTGGCTACGGTGACCTAATGCCGGTGCAAGAAGAAGAACATGAGGACGGCTCCGGTGACCCAATGCCGGTGCAAGAAGGAGACCGTGATGACGGCTCCGGTGACCGAACCGAGTCCGGCCAGGTATATATATTAGTTAAGCCTGTGCTGACTAGCTGATTGATGCATTCATTGTTTTGGTATGTACACATATTAATTAAGTCTTTGTTCTTTTTTCTAGCCCTCCGGATCGAGCACAACTTTGGTAAAGAGACGAGGCCCGAAGAAAAAGTTGAGCTCGGATGAAAAGTTTGAGATCATAGCAATCGCGCCCGACGGCCAACCGATTGAACCCCTCCGGACAAAGAGCGCATTTGTTGCTCAGTGCGGGGTTCTGGTTAGGGACAAGATCCCGATAAGCATCCAGCAATGGTTTAAGCCGGCTACAGAAGACCCTGAGGTGTCTTATGTCAATGATATGCAGAAAAATGATCTTTGGACTGAGCTGAAGTCAAATTTCACCCTACCGCTAGAGGATAATCCAGAGAACCCAATTAAAGAGAAATTAATCAAGTCTTTTGCTCTTAAGAGGATGGCAGAACTATTCAAGAGGTGGAAGAAAGAGCTGAATAAGTTTGTCGAAAATAATGAGACACCAGAATTCAAGGGCAGATATGAGAAGATCAGAGATCACTGGCCCGCATTTGTGGCCCACAAGACATCGGAAAAGAGTAAGAAGATGTCGGCGACAAACAAGCAAAATGCTGCAAAGAAGATGCTTCACCATCGCATGGGGTCAGGTGGCTACCTCGTAGCCCGGCCTAAGTGGGCCAAGACTAAGAATGATCTGGTTCATAAAGGGATCGAACCAGAGACAATTAGCTGGCCAGACCGTTGCCGGACTTGGTTCTTCGGGGCTGGCGGAACCTTGGACCCTGTAACAGGGAAGTGCATTTGGACGAACGATCAAATGGACATACCAGTCAGGAAGCTTAAACTGTATATCGAAGCAGCGCAGCAAGGGAAGTTCTTTCCAGACAGAGAGAACGACGAGCTCACAATGGCCCTCGGGAATCCTGAGCACCCTAGATGGACATGAGGCACGCCAGGCTCCATTCCGTGGAAGGTTGGGTTTCCGGACGCAGGCGGTTACAAATCCCATGAGAGGAGGAAAAAAGTGCAGCAGACCCAAATGCAGGCGCTGCAAGCAAGGGTAGACGCGATAGAGGAACGAGAAGCAAATCGCAGCAAACGTACTGCCGAAGCCTCCCCCGAAGCTACCCCGCCATCTCAGCGCAGAAGCAGCGTGGCTTCCACCGAGCTGCTTCAGCCGGAGCATGTCTTGATGGCTCCTGCCATCTATCTCGTGGATGCTATCACGGAGTCTCAAAATTGCCACCTTATGACGCAATAGATGAATTTGAAGGTCAAGGCGGCTGTTGGCTCTGTTTATCCTACTGAACCCGGCGCAACTTTTCACTGCTGGCCGATTCCAGAAGGATATGCTAGGGTGATGGTGGATGAAATAACGGAGGGATTTGAGGACCTCCAGCTTGACCACCCTACCGGTGAAGGGGAGACTCGGCTGGGGTCTGCTCTGAAGACTCCATGCCTATGGCGGAAGGAGCTCATCAACCTTCCGAACTGGACGCCTCCGCCTCCTCCTCCTCCTCCGGCAAGTCAGGGCACTCCGCCTCCTCCACCGCTTCCTCCTCCAGCGAGTGACGATCAGGGCCCTCGGCCGGCTCCTTCTCCGGCGCGTGGCGGCACTCCGCCTCCTTCTCCGCCTGCACCGACGCGCCCGAGCAGCCAGCCTCCTCCTTCTCCGCCTCGTCAGCAAGGGCGGAAGAGACCTGCCACCGCTCCATCTGCTCTGGCGCGTCGTAGTCCCTCTCCTCCGCCTCGTAAGCAAGTAAAGAAGACAACCGCTCTGTCTGCTCGGTCGGCGTCTAGCAGTACAACCAGAGGCGGGAGGACATACAGATTCGGTCCTTCTCTGAAGACTCCAGAGAAGTTACCATATGAGAGGACCCCGGAGGAGAATGCCGAGATCGCCCGAACCGAAGTGGATGACTGGTTTCAAGGGTTGAGAGCAAAGAGACATCCACCTCCGGGGGAGAAGGTAGATACGGTGAAAGTGAAGCGCACTCTGGCTTCCCTGGCAAAACCACCCAAGTCTCCGCCGAAAGGCAACTTTGAGCGCATTATTGCAAAGACATGGGCCGAAGCGGAGCGGTCGGGAGGTACAGTCAGTGATCAAAGGCTGAAAGAATGACGAGCAACTGGGAAACAAATTGCCCAGCTCGGCGAACAAGCGAAGCAATCGTGCCCCCCCCTCAAGGTGCCTAGCGACATCGTCGATCCGAGGATGGTGCCCGGTTATGGCAATGTTGACGATTACCTGCCCGACGATGTACATTATGATACCATGGAGGTGCAGATACACAGATACGAGTACGGGAAGCCTCTCGTCAAAGATGAAAAATCTTTAACAATGATGATGCAAAGATTACATGATTGGTACTTGAAAATCTGTAGAGAGTCTGAGGGGAGGAGTACTTTGTATGCGAGAGTTAAACCGGAGCATGACCTCGTTGGAATTGAACTGTTGCCTATTCCATTTGAGGAGTTCTATCAGTTTTTCAATCAATTGGCCCTCGATAAAACAACGATCACCTGCTACTGTCTGTAAGTACTACTACTTCTGTCATTGAGTCTCTCTATATAGCTCATCTCTTTCATTGCATGTATTTATAATTATCCTCACTATATTATGCAGAATGAAGATCGCCGAATTGAAGAAAAGACAAATAGGTGATATTGGGTTCGTTAACACATATCTCATAGATGCAACTGAGGTTGAACATCGTCCAGGAGATACCGAGGCCGACTTGCTACGATCATTCAAAAAAAAGAAAACAAAGATATAATACTCTTTCCTTACAACTTCAAGTGAGTGTTACTGTCTTGTGCATATTCGGTTTCCCTTATATATTAGTCCAGGTTATAGTAATGTAATTGATGAGTTATGCATGCGTGTGCAGTTTCCACTATATTCTCCTTGAGATTAGGCTTGAGCAGGGAGTAGTAACCGTCTTGGACTCTAAACGAAAAGATCCCCAGGAGTATGCGGACATGACTAAAATCCTCAAGAAGTAAGTTAAATCGATCATTATCCACCATATCAGCAACTTTGTTCATTTCCTGATATCAAGTAATTGTTTTCTTTGTCCGGCAGGGTTTGGAGAAAATTCACCAGAAAAGTTCCGGGACTGCCAAAGGAGCTGGAATTTAGACACCCGAAAGTAAGTACTATAGTAGCATGTTCCGCGCATCTCCTAGTGATTCAAGCGCTAGTTTCATCAATACCATTTAGCATTCTTGCTTATCAGTTTGATTGACCTCTATTTCTTGTAAAGTGGTTGTGGCAGGAAAAAGGGAATGATTTCTGTGGATACTACATCTGCGAGTCCATCCGCCACACGACCTGTGAGCGGGGCGGGTACTCTGACGAACAATATGAAGTACGTAAATAACAACATTCACAATTTTATTTTATTACCATCATTTGTATTGAGTTTCATTCATTCATATATATATGTATTGACCCCTTCTTCAAATTAGATGTTTCAGAAGCGGGATGAACTCCTAGCACCAGCTCGCATGCGAGCAATTCAAGAGGAATTGGCGGCATTCTTTCTTGACCAAGTGATCGCTGAAGACGGAGAATACTATGTGGACCATGAGTCCGTATGATTATATTTGTAAGAGATAATTATTGTATATATGTAGCCGGTAGTGTCGGATAGATATACGAGAACTTGTTGTTCGACCAATCTCTCGGAGAAGGAGAGGTGGTCGATATCACTTCTCTCTGTATGCATATATGTTCATGACGATCTTCTGTTTCCTTCGTTTGCTTACTAGCTAACTAGCGTGTCTAGTCCTCTCTATACGTATGTATAGTACGTAGCGTCGACCAAGCATGGACGTAAGAGAGGACACATCTCTCTATTAATTATAGCTAGCTAACACAATATATGAAACACCTAAATTAACCCCCCAAAACCCCCAACCCCCCCTTTCAAAAAAAACAAAAACCCCAACCACAGAAATGCTGACGCGTGGATGCCTATTGGTCCCGGTTGGTGCCACCAACCGTGACCAATGGGTCTCCTTCCTGGGCTCTGCGCACTGCCCACGTGGAGGCCCATCAGTTCCGGTTCTGGATTGAACTGGGACTAAAGGGTCGGGGCATTAGTACCGACACTTTAGTCCCGATTCAGGAACCGGTACTAAAGGCCCTTACGAACCGGGACTATAGGCCCTTTTTCTACCAGTGTTGCCACCTCAGCATCTTTTTCATCAAATGAAGCGATTCATCACTGGTAACCGAAGCGGCCATTCTTCTTCCGTACGTGACTATTAGACTAGCCACAATGGGTAGTAACATAGAGTAGTAACATGCCCATGTTACTACCTATGTTACTACCTTTATAGTGGGGAGTAACATATGTGTGGTAACATGCAACACTTTATTTATTAGGCTATAAACTCATCTTGCCTTGATATATGTGATGTTACTCATACTAGTAGTAACTAGCTATGTTACCACATGTTTCTCTTTCTTCATTTATTACTTGCCACATCATCTATTTTATCTTGATATGTGTGATGTTACTATCTATGTTACTCCCACTGTGGGTAGTCTTACACTTCGTATTGAGTCGGTGTAAAAACCAATAAAAAGGCCCATAAAACAAAGCCCATCAGTCGATTACTTCGCACCTTTGCACTTCCGTTGGCAGCAGGACGGGCGATGCCTCTAAAAAAAGGAGAACGGGCGACGACGTCAACCACGGAACCACCGCCAACGCACCACGGCGAGGGGACCGGTGCCCTGCAACCTACTACTCCGCCGTTCTCCCAGGTTACAACCGCCTTGCGTGAGCCATACCCCCAACCACTGGTTTTCTCCGCCGGCTTTCCGCGGGATTATCTCGAGCTGTGCTTCCCTTCCCTGTGGGCTCCGCCGGCACGACCGCCGGTCCCCTCGCCTTTGACGGCTCTCCGACTGCGGAGCGACCACTGGTCCCCTCACCTTCCACGACTCTCCGACTACGGCGCGACCACCGTCTCCGCGCCTTCCACGGCTCTCCGACCACGGCGCGACCGCCGGTCCTTGCATTCGATGTTAGATATAACCTTGATGTATTCTGTATCTGCATGTTTATTTCAGTCCTGCATGTAGTTTAGATAGACTAGGGAGTTGTCCGATGAGAATTCAGTCAAAGGCATGAAGGAAGAAGCGAGATGTCAGGAAGCTACGTGAAGTGGCGTGCAAGACATGATGCAGTGGCGTCGTGAGATGCGGCACGGCCGTGAGAATCGGCCAGATTCGTGATGGGCTGGAGCGTTGGACGGGTCAGTTTGGAGCTGAGAAGATTTAGTAGGTTTGTTAGTTTGTTAGTTTTTTTGAATGTAGGTTTGTTAGTTTGTTAGCGCATGGATAGGTTAGTTAGCCGCATGAGCTTGCACGTCCTAGAGATATTCTAGGGGAAGAGTTATGCGTGCGTGGGCATTGCTAGTGGCCGGGTAGTGTGCCTGTGTGGCTGCTACTTATACAGATGCAAAGCATGTTTACCTTTGACAAGAAATAGACAGAAGAAAACGCTGGCTGTGTGAGGCAGCGGCACCAAACACTTGTGTCTTTTTTCTGTTCTTGTGAGAGCTACGTGAGGTAGAAGAGAGCAAGAAGAAGGGGCTGAGCGATTCGGCTCCAACATTTGGTATCAGCGCTAGGTTATGACGAAGACGATGCTGCGTGACTCTTCCCGCTGCTCATGAGGACGAGCTACGCGGCGTGGGCGATGAGGATGAAGTACCTCTTGCGCGCCAACGGCGCGTGGGCTGCCGTTGATCACGAGGACTCCTCCAAGGAGTTCGACGCAGGCAAGGAGGAGATGGCCATGACGATCATCTCCCAGTCGATCGACGACACAACGCTACTGCGAGTTGCGGAGAAGGAGACCGCCGCCGATGTGTGGGCGGCGCTTCGCTCCATGCATGTGGGCGTCGAGCACGTCCGAGAGGCGAGGATTCAGTCCTTGCGCTCGGAGTTTGATGGCCTCAAGATGGGCGATGCGGAGTCCGTGGATGATTTCGCGGCGAGGTTCACGACGCTCGTGGGGCGCATCCGTGAGCTTGGTGATGCGATGGAGGAGAAGTACGTCGTGAAGAAGCTGCTCCGAATCATCTCCAACAAGTTCATCCACGTTGCTTCTTCGATTGCGTTGTTCGGCGACACCAACAAGGTGGCCATAGAGGAGGCCATTGGTTCACTCAAGGCACACGAGGAACTCGTCAAGGGGCGAGAGACGGGACGTGAAGAAGAGCAGCTCCTCATGGCGAGAGGGCAGGACTTGTCGCGAGGACGGGGTCGTGGCCGTGGCCGTGGACGCGGTGGAGGGCGCCAAGACAAAAGTGAGGTACAATGTTACAATTGTCGTGAACTTGGGCACTTTGCTTGGGAGTGTCCAGAGAAGAAGAAAGAGAAGGAAGAGAAGGCGTTTCTCGCTGGCTACGGTAATGACGGACCGACTCTTCTTTGAAGTTTCTGCCTGAAGAATGGAGATCAAGATTAGGGGGTTGAATGTTAGATATAATCTTGATGTATTCTGTATCTGCATGTTTATTTCAGTCCTGCATGTAGTTTAGATATTCAGTCGAGGCATGAAGGAAGAAGCGAGATGTCAGGCAGCTACGTGAAGTGGCGTGCAAGACATGATGCAGTGGTGTCGTGAGATGCGGCACGGCCGTGAGAATCGGCCAGGTTCGTGATGGGCTGGAGCATTGGACGGGTCAGTTTGGAGCTGAGAAGATTTAGTAGGTTTGTTAGTTTGTTAGCGTATGGATAGGTTAGTTAGCCGCATGAGCTTGCACGTCCTAGAGAGATTCTAGGGGAAGAGTTATGCGTGCGTGGGCACTGCTAGTGGCCGGGTAGTGCGCCTGTGTAGCTGCTACTTATACAGATGCAAAGCATGTTTACCTTTGACAATAAATAGACAGAAGAAAACGCTGGCTGTGTGAGGCAGCGGCACCAAACACCTGTGTCTTTTTTCTGTTCTTGTGAGAGCTACGTGAGGTAGAAGAGAGGAAGAAGAAGGGGCTGAGCGATTCGGCTCCAACATTTGGTATCAGCGCTAGGTTATGACGAAGACGATGCCGCGTGACACTTCAGCGAGTGGAGCATTGGTGCGGAGCGACTCGGCGGCGATGGCGGCTGCCACAACGGCGGCGACGACGGTGGCGGGGAAGCTCCCATTCCCGCTGCTCACGAGGACGAACTACGCGGCGTGGGCGATGAGGATGAAGTACCTCTTGCGCGCCAACGGCGCGTGGGCTGCCGTTGAACGCGAGGACTCCTCCAAGGAGGTCGACGCAGGCAAGGAGGAGATGACCATGACGATCATCTCCCAGTCGATCGACGACACGACGCTGCTGCGAGTTACGGAGAAGGAGACCGCCGCCGATGTGTGGGCGGCGCTTCGCTCCATGCATGTGGGCGTCGAGCGCGTCCGAGAGGCGAGGATTCAGTCCTTGCGCTCGGAGTTTGATGGCCTCAAGATGGGCGATGCGGAGTCCGTGGATGATTTCGCGGCGAGGTTCACGACGCTCGTGGGGCGCATCCGTGAGCTTGGTGATGCGATGGAGGAGAAGTACGTCGTGAAGAAGCTGCTCCGAGCCGTCTCCAACAAGTTCATCCAGGTTGCTTCTTCGATTGCGTTGTTCGGCGACACCAATAAGATGGCCATGGAGGAGGCCATTGGTTCACTCAAGGCACACGAGGAACTCGTCAAGGGGCGGGAGACGGGATGTGAAGAAGTGCAGCTCCTCATGGCGAGAGGGCGGGACTAGTCGCGAGGACGGGGTCGTGGTCGTGGCCGTGGACGCGGTGGAGGGCGCCAAGACAAAAGTGAGGTACAATGTTACAATTGTCGTGAACTTGGGCACTTTGCTTGGGAGTGTCCAGAGAAGAAGAAAGAGAAGGAAGAGAAGGCATTGCTCGCTGGCTAGGGTAGTGACGGACCGGCTCTTCTTTGAAGTTTCTGCCTGAAGAATGGACATCAAGATTAGGGGGTTGAATGTTAGATATAATCTTGATGTATTCTGTATCTGCATGTTTATTTCAGTCCTGAATGTAGTTTAGATAGACTAGGGAGTTGTCCGATGAGAATTCAGTCGAGGCATGAAGGAAGAAGCGAGATGTCAGGAGGCTACGTGAAGTGGCGTGCAAGACATGATGCAGTAGTGTCGTGAGATGCGGCACGGCCGTGAGAATCGGCCAGGTTCGTGATGCACGGCCGTGAGAATCGGCCAGGTTCGTGATGGGCTGGAGCGTTGGACGGGTCAGTTTGGAGCTGAGAAGATTTAGTAGGTTTGTTAGTTTGTTAGCGCATGGATAGGTTAGTTAGCCGCATAAGCTTGCACGTCCTAGAGAGATTCTAGAGGAAGAGTTATGCGTGCGTGGGCACTGCTAGTGGCCGGGTAGTGCGCCTGTGTGGCTGCTACTTATACAGATTCAAAACATGTTTACCTTTGATAAGAAATAGACAGAAGAAAACGCTGATTGTGTGAGGCAGCGGCACCAAACACCTGTGTCTTTTTTCTGTTCTTGTGAGAGCTACGTGAGGTAGAAGAGAGCAAGAAGAAGGGGCTGAGCGATTCGGCTCCAACATTCGACGGCTCCCAACTCCAGCGCAACTGCCCTTTTTCTTTTTTGTCGATCTGAGCTCATGCAAATAGTGAGCAAGACGACCAAGTTGCTCTCAATTGAATTTAATTCTCCTCCGCTTAGGCTCCCAAGCCGATACTGTTCATGCCTCCAACATGTTGACCTGGCCTTCCGGTTCCGGCGGTACTTCTATTCTTAGTAAATCAATCACCGGCACGTGAATATTCAGTCACCTTCGCTTGATGAAATCAGCCTGCAGGACTTCCCGAGTAGTACTTCTATTCTTAGTGAACCAATCACTGGCATGAGAAATATTCACTCACCTACGCTTGATGAAATCAGCCTGCAAATCATCTCTCTCTCTCTCTCTCTCTCTCTCTCTCTCTCTCCACACTAGATCATTTCTCTCACCATTAATTTGCCCGTCGATTTCTCATCATTTATCCGATGCCTTTTGTGTTGCTATGCTTTGATGGTCTACTGCTTTGTTATATATTTGTTCTCTGCATGTAAATATGTAAAAGCATAGACTGTATATCACTCTTTCAATCCGTATATGGTGCTTCCTTTTGATATGATCTGATTATTCTCTTCCAGTCTTCCAGTTTTATATATTTCTTTGGATTTGCACAGTATGTTGCATGTACATTGGACCGTTCACTCAATGTGGCATGCAAACATTTATTTTCCAATTATTTCTTCAGTTTTGATATGAAGGCATTGTGGTTGTATTATATGGATTTCATGTTTCAGAGATGATATGTTCCAGGAAATTTATTTGAGAGAGTTGGGAATATATTTATTTCAAGATTGATACTTGATGCAGTATGGGAAGACTATCATAGCGCCTGCACCACATCTGAACTGTGTCTTTAAGATGCTCTATTTTCACCATTTATATGAAAAACATGTTGCATCGGACAACAATATATTGAGAGGTTCATCACCGAGACATTGACGCATTTCTTCAATGTATCTCCGGCTGCATTTGATGAGATTTTCTGTGAGATTTGGCTTCTATTAGGTGAAGTGACATGATAATATAGGTAAATATTTATGCTGCCCGACATAGGTCTCACTTGCTACTCAATTATTATGTTACCATACTATATTACAGGAAAACCTTCCTGTGGTATACATGCACACATTATTATTTTATTTAAGCATATAAGAGTCCAATAAATTTGGTAGTGTTTTTTTCCATAATTATGAACTTGACTGTGATTGATATCCATTCGATGTTGCAGTCAACATAAGCAATGGGAGAGTGGGAGCTTGATTGAATTGTTAGGACGGTGCAGCCAATGATGTACACGTCACCAACAATAAACAGTGATTAAGCTGGCAATCTTGATTTTTTGGGCACAAGTTCTTACTCAATACAGAACTACCAAGGTACAAATGATATGAATATTTATCATTAATTAAGCTTAACAAAATCAATGATATTTTGCAATATATCAGTACATTACAAATGCACTTATCAACCACAACAAAATTTTCTCTAACTTTTCATATCATTCTATCAAAGGTTCAAATAGGCATGCATTTATATATTTCATTTCATTGTTTCGCTATTTACTCCATAAATCCTCCCATGTACATCACTACAAATTCCCGCAGCAACAGCACGGGGTATCATCTAGTTAGTCAAATTACTGAATACAAATAAGTCTGGAAACATGAAGTGCCAGGTCATACTGGACCTGCTACAAATGATTACATTAAACCACCATTGCATCACCCAAATTCATCAAGCATCTCTTTAAGCTTCCTTATCTTGCCCTTGGTGTCCTCCTTATGTTTGAAAAGATCACCTATCGTGTACTCTAACTTCTTCTTCTCTTGCTTTAGCACATTCCTCTCCAACACCAGATTGTCCCTCTTTTGCACCAGACTGTCCCTCTCTTCCATGATATTGTCCCTCTCCTGCTTCATGAGGTCCCTATCTTTCTCTGCCTTGGCCCTCACAACTTGATGAATGTTTGTGAAAGATTTGTCACACATCTTCTTCTTCTTATCAAGATCTTCCTTCATGTCGGCCAGAGCAAGTTGTGTGTTGCCTAGTTGGGCCAGAGCTTGCTCCTTCTCAGCCACCATTTGAGCAAAATCAACCTTAAAAAACCTCAAGTCTTTTTCCATCTTTTCCTTCTCTCTCACAACCCTCAGATTTTCTTCAGCATTAACTACATTTTGCCTCGGCCTAAGCTTGTTCTCATCTTCATACATGCCCCAGATCCTAGCTAGGCTCATCTTCAAAGGGGCAGGCCACTCAGGGTCAACCCACTCCAGATAACTGCATTTAGGTATCTTCTACAAATTTGCAATAAAGAAAAATATTCAATACAATGAAAAAATCAGTTAAATACTGGCTACACTACAAATGTTTAGTTTACATGAAGAAAAGATAGTTTACTTGAGCAAAATTAGTCAACTTCCACAAATTCAGATAATTTACAAAACTTTAAAATGCATAAATTTTGTTAACTGAAAGATCTCCACGGTATTTAGTTAACTTACAGAACTACAAACAACAAGATTCAGTTAACATATTTTCAGACAACAACACCATAGTAATATATGTAGTTAACTGTCAGGACTGTCAAACTTAACTATACAAAACAGTCTTCAGACCAAATTAGCTAATAACCTTCTGTGCACAAGCTAGGAATCTCCTCCCACTATCCACTAATTTAAATGCCAACAGCTTCTCACACACACATGCATGCTCACATCTAGAACTCAGATATGTGGCCAGGCCGCTCCATTCCAAGCATAAGATGGTGCCAGGTAGCTAAAACAAAAGTAAATCAGCTTCATTTGCTAACTACAAATGCACACCCAAAGGAACCCTAACCCTACCAGAGATAAACATCTAACCCGCACTTCGCTGCTGACTGAATCAGCGTCGGACGAGCTGCCCGAATCGCTCTAGGAAACCATGGCCTGGAGCTGTGCAAATGCTAGTACAAGGGCAGGGGATGGGTGAAGGGAGCTTGCTCAGACGGCCGGCGTCGACAGAGGGAGGGAGAGGATGGAGGAGAGGGAACAGGAAGGAGAAAAGGGAACAGGGATGGGAGAACGGGAACAACGATAGGTGTATTAAACTCAAGTGGGAGTAGTGCGGGTTAATTCAACGGAACGACAGGGGGCTTTGTGCAAAAATGCCAGTGCTGACCGGTCCAAGCTCTGAACTACCACTTGTCGATCTGTGATTGGCTTTGGACCAAATCATCACATAGGGGTGCAAGATTTGGGACCCCTCAGTTACATTTTGCAACTTTTGGACTAAATCATCACATCTTGTGCAAGTTCATGGATCCAGGGTGCTATTACCTCATATTCAAAGTGCAACAGATTGGCTTCATGGGGGCTCACCGGTCGGTGAGACGGGTTTGTCTAGTCTCCCACGCCGGACCCACATTCGACGTCGCGTTGTTTATGTTGGGGAACGTAGTAATTTCAAAAATTTCCTACGCACACGCAAGATCATGATGATGCATAGCAACGAGAGGGGAGAGTGTTGTCTACGTACCCTCATAGACCGTTTGCGGAAGCGTTATATCAACGCGGTTGATGTAGTCGTACGTCTTCACGTCCGACCGATCCAAGTACCAAAAGCACGGCACCTCCGAGTTCTGCACACGTTCGGCTCGGTGACGTCCTCGCCTTCTCGATCTAGCAAGAGGGGCGAAGTAGTAGATTAGTTCCGGCAGCACGACAGCGTGGTGACGGTGTTGGTGAAGAACAATCTCCGTAGGGCTTCGCCTAAGCACTACGAAAACTATGATGGAGGATAAACTAGAGGAGACGGGGTTGCCGGCACATGGCTTGGTGTTTCTTGATCTGTCTTTGGTGCTAGCCCTACCCCTCTATTTATATGTTGAGCCCTAGGGTCGAAACTTGGAGTAAAAGCCTCCACAAAGTCGGTTTCACCCGAAAGGCAAGAGTCCTTCTCGGACTCCAGGGCCAGACGCCAGGGTTCCCGGTGTCTGGACCCAGACGCCAGGGACCCTGTCGTCTGGCCCCTGGACTCCGCAAAACTTCCTTTTGCGCTTTCCAAAAACCTTGTGGGCTTTCCCCTTTGGCCCAAATAAAGTGTTCTCGTACCCAAACATTTCGGGAAACATCCGGAACCCCTTCCGGTGATTTCCGGAACCCTTCCGGTGACCAAACACTATTATCCCATCTATCAAACTTTGTCTCCGGACCATTCCGGAGTTCCTCTTCATGTCCGTGATCTCATCCCGGACTCCGAACAACATTCGGTCACCAACATACATAACTCACATAGTACTATATCGTCAACGAACGTTAAGCGTGCGGACCCTACGGGTTCGAGAACTATGTAGACATGACCGAGACACCTCTCTGGTCAATAACCAATAGCGGGACCTAGATGCCCATATTGGCTCCTACATATTCTACGAAGATCTTTATCGGTCAGACCGCATAACAACATACGTTGTTCCCTTTGTCATCGGTATGTTACTTGCCCGAGATTCGATCGTCGGTATCTCAATACCTAGTTCAATCTTGTTACCGGCAAGTCTCTTTACTCGTTCCGTAATACAGCATCTCGCAACTAACTCATTAGTTGCAATGCTTGCAAGGCTTATGTGATGTGCATTACCGAGAGGGCCCAGAGATACCTCTCCGACAATCGGAGTGACAAATCCTAATCTCAAAATACGCCAACCCAACATGTACCTTTGGAGACACCTGTAGAGCTCCTTTATAATCACCCAGTTACGTTGTGACGTTTGGTAGCACGCAAAGTGTTCCTCTGGTAAACGGGAGTTGCATAATCTCATAGTCATAGGAACATGTCTAAGTCATGAAGAAAGCAATAGCAACATACTAAATGATCGAGTGCTAAGCTAACGAAATGGGTCAAGTCAATCACATCATTCTCCTAATGATGTGATCCCGTTAATCAAATAACAACTCTTTGCATATGGTTAGGAAACATAACCATCTTTGATTAACGAGCTAGTCAAGTAGAGGCATACTAGTGACACTCTGTTTGTCTATGTATTCACACATGTATTATGTTTTCAGTTAATAAAATTCTAGCATGAATAATAAACATTTGTCATGAAATAAGGAAATAAATAATAGCTTTATTATTGCCTCTAGGGCATATTTTTTGGGGAACGTAGTAATTTCAAAATTTTGCTACGCACACTCAAGATCATGGTGATGCATAGCAACGAGAGGGGAGAGTGTTGTCTACGTACCCTCGTAGACCGTTCGAGGAAGCATTATATCAACGCGGTTGATGTAGTCGTACGTCTTCGCGTCCGACCGATCCAAGTACCAAAAGCACGGCACCTCCGAGTTCTGCACACGTTCGGCTCGGTGACGTCCTCGCCTTGTCGATCCAGCAAGAGGGGCGAAGTAGTAGATGAGTTCTGGCAGCACGACGGCGTGGTGACGGTGTTGGTGAAGAACAATCTCCGCAGGGCTTCGCCTAAGCACTACGAAAACTATGACAGAGGATAAACTAGAGGAGACAGGGTTGCCGGCACACGGCTTGGTGTTTCTTGATGTGTCTTTGGTGCTAGCCCTGCCCCTCTATTTATATGTTGAGCCCTGGGGTCGAAACTTGGAGTAAAAGCCTCCACAAAGTCGGTTTCACCTGAAAGGCAAGAGTCCTTCTCGGACTCCAAGGCCAGACGCCAGGGTTCCCGGCGTCTGGACCCAGACGCCAGGGACCCTGGCGTCTGGCCCCTGGACTCCGCAAAACTTCCTTTTGCGCTTTCCAAAAACCTTGTGGGCTTTCCCCTTTGGCCCAAATAAAGTGTTCTCGTACCCAAACATTTCGGGAAACATCCGGAACCCCTTCCGGTGATTTCCAGAACCCTTCCGGTGATCAAACACTATTATCACATATATCAAACTTTATCTCCAGACCATTCCGGAGTTCCTCGTCATGTCCGTGATCTCATTCCGGACTCCAAACAACATTCTGTCACCAACATACATAACTCACATAGTACTATATCGTCAACGAACGTTAAGCGTGCGGACCCTACGGGTTCGAGAACTATGTAGACATGACCGAGACACCTCTCTGGTCAATAACCAATAGCGGGACCTGGATGCCCATATTGGCTCCTACATATTCTACGAAGATCTTTATCGGTCAGACCGCATAACAACATACGTTGTTCCCTTTGTCATCGGTATGTTACTTGCCCGAGATTCGATCGTCGGTATCCAATACCTAGTTCAATCTCGTTACCAGCAAGTCTCTTTACTCGTTCCGTAATACATCATCTCGCAACTAACTCATTGGTTGCAATGCTTGCAAGGCTTATGTGATGTGCATTACCGGGAGGGCCCAGAGATACCTCTCCAACAATCGGAGTGACAAATCCTAATCTCAAAATACGCCAACCCAACATCTACCTTTGGAGACACCCGTAGAGCTCCTTTATAATCACCCATTTACGTTGTGACGTTTGGTAGCACACAAAGTGTTCCTCCGGCAAACGGGAGTTGCATAATCTCATAGTCATAGGAACATGTATAAGTCATGAAGAAAGCAATAGCAACATACTAAACGATCGGGTGCTAAGCTAATGGAATGGGTCATGTCAATCAGATCATTCATCTAATGATGTGATCCTGTTAATCAAATAACAACTCTTTGTCCATGGTTAGGAAACATAACCATCTTTGATTAACGAGCTAGTCAAGTAGAGGCATACTAGTGACACTCTGTTTGTCTATGTATTCACACATGTAGCATGTTTCCGGTTAATACAATTCTAGCATGAATAATAAACATTTATCATGAAATAAGGAAATAAATAATAACTTTATTATTGCCTCTAGGGCATATTTCCTTCAGTCTCCCACTTGCACTAGAGTCAATAATCTAGTTCACATCGTCATGTGATTTAACAGCAATGGTTCACATCACCATGTGATTAACACCCATAGTTCACATCGATATGTGATCAACACCCAAAGGGTTTACTAGAGTCAGTAATCTAGTTCACATTATTATGTGATTAACACCCAAAGAGTACTAAGGTGTGATCATGTTTTGCTTGTGAGATAATTTTAGTCAACGGGTCTGTCATATTCAGATCCGTAAGTATTTTGCAAATTTCTATGTCAACAATGGTCTACATAGAGCTACTCTAGCTAATTGCTCCCACTTTCAATATGTATCTAGATCGAGACTTAGAGTCATCCAGGTCAGTGTCAAAAACTTGCATCGACGTAACCCTTTACGATGAACCTTTTTGTCACGTCCATAATCGAGAAACATATCCTTATTTCACTAAGGATAATTCTGACCGCTGTCCAGTGATCTACTCCTAGATCACTATTGTACTTCCTTGCCAAATCAGTGCAGGGTATACAATAGATCTGGTACACAGCATGACATACTTTATAGAACCTATGGCTAAGGCATAGGGAATGACTTTCATTCTCTTTCTATCTTCTGCCGTGGTCGGGCTTTGAGTCTTACTCAACTTCACACCTTGTAACACAGGCAAGAAACTTTTTCTTTGACTGTTCCATTTTGAACTACTTCATCTTGTCAAGGTATGTACTCATTGAAAAAACTTATCAAGCGTCTTGATCTATCTCTATAGATCTTGATACTCAATATGTAAGCAGCTTCACCGAAGTCTTTCTTTGAAAAACTCCTTTCAAACACTCCTTTATGCTTTACAGAATAATTCTACATTATTTCCGATCAACAATATGTCATTCACATATATTTATCAGAAATGCTGTAGTGCTCCCACTCACTTTCTTGTAAATACAGGCTTCACTGCAAGTCTGTATAAAACTATATGCTTTGATCAACTCATCAAAGCGTATATTCCAACTCCGAGATGCTTGCACCAGTCCACAGATGGATCGCTGGAGCTTGCACATTTTGTTAGCACCTTTCGGATTGACAAAACCTTCTGGTTGCATCATATACAACTCTTCTTCAATAGATCCATTAAGGAATGCAGTTTTGTTTATCCATTTGCCAGATTTCATAAAATGCGGCAATTACTAACATGATTTGGACAGACTCAAGCATAGATACGAGTGAGAAACTCTCATCGTAGTCAACACCTTGAACTTGTCGAAAACCTTTTTGCGACAATTCTAGCTTTGTAGATAGTAACACTACTATCAGCGTCCGTCTTCCTCTTGAAGATCCATTTATTCTCAATTGCTTGCCGATCATCGGGCAAGTCATCCAAAGTCCAAACTTTGTTCTCATACATGGATCATGTCTCAGATTTCATGGCCTCTAACCATTTCGCGGAATCTGGGTTCATCATCGCTTCCTCATAGTTCGCAAGTTCATCATGGTCTAGTAACATGACTTCCAGAACAGGATTACCGTACCACTCTGGTGCGGATCTCACTCTGGTTTACCTACGAGATTCGGTAATAACTTGATCTGAAGTTACATGATCATCATCATTAGCTTCCTCACTAATTGGTGCAGTAGTCACAGGAACAGAATTCTGTGATGAACTACTTTCCAATTATGGAGCAGGTACAGTTACCTCATCAAGTTATACTTTCCTCCCACTCACTTCTTTCGAGAAAAACTCCTTCTCTAGAAATGATCCATTCTTAGCAACGAATGTCTTGCCTTTGAATCTGTGATAGAAGGTGTACCCAACTGTCTCCTTTGGGTATCCTATGAAGACATATTTCTCTGATTTGGGTTTGAGCTTATCAGGATGAAACTCTTTCATATAAGCATCGCAATCCCAAACTTTAAGAAACGACAACTTTGGTTTCTTGCCAAACCACAGTTCAAATTGTGTCGTCTCAACGGACTTAGATGGTGCCCTTTTAAACGTGAATGCAGCTGTCTTTAATGCATAACCCCAAAACGATAGTGGTAGATCGGTAAGAGACATCATAGGTTGCACCATATGTAATAAAGTACGGTTATGACGTTCGGACACACCATTATGCTGTGGTGTTCCAGGTGGCGCGAGTAGTGAAACTATTTAACATTGTTTTAACTGAAGACCAAACTCATAACTCATATACTCTTCTCCATGATCAGATCGTAGAAATTTTATTTTCTTGTTACGATGATTTTCCACTTCACTCTGAAATTCTTTGAATTTTTTCAAATGTTTCAGACTTATGTTTCATCAAGTAGATATACTCATATCTTCTCAAATCATCTGTGAAGATCAGAAAATAATGACACCTGTCGCGAGTCTCAATATTCATCGGACCACATACATCAATATGTATGATTTCCAACAAATTTGTTGCTCGCTCCATTGTTCCAAAGAACGGTGTTTTAGTCATCTTGCCCATAAGGCATGGTTCGCAAGCATCAAGTGATTCATAATCAAGTGATTCCAAAATCCCATCAGCATGGAGTTTCTTCATGCGCTTTACACCAATATGTCCTAAACGGCAGTGCTACAAATAAGTTGCACTATCATTATTAACTTTGCATCTTTTGGTTTCAATATTATGATTATGTGTATCACTACGATCGAGATCCAACGAACTATTTTCATTGGGTGTGTAACCATATAAGGTTTTATTCATGTAAACAGAACAACAATTTATTCTCTTATTTAAATGAATAACCGTATTACAATAAACATGATCAAATCATATTCATGCTCAACGCAAACACCAAATAACACTTATTTAGGTTCAACACTAATCCCGAAATCATAGGGAGTGTGCGATGATGATCATATCAATCTTGGAACCACTTCCAACACACATCGTCACTTGACCCTTAACTAGTCTCTGTTTATTCTGCAACTCCCGTTTTGAGTTACTAATCTTAGCAACTGAACTAGTATCAAACACTAAGGGTTTTCTATAAACACTAGTAAAGTACTCATCAATAACATGTATATCAAATATACTTATGTTCACTTTGCCATCCTTCTTATCCGCCAATCACTTGGGGTAGTTCCGCTTCCAGTGACCAGTCCCTTTGCAGTAGAAGCACTTAGTCTCAGGCTTAGGACCAGACTTGGGCTTCTTCACTTGAGCAGCAACTCGCTTGCTGTTCTTCTTGAAGTTCCCCTTCTTCCCTTTGCCCTTTTCTTGAAACTAGTGGTCTTGTCAACCATCAACACTTGACGTTTTTCTTGATTTCTTCCTTCGTTGATTTCAGCATCACGAAGAGCTTGGGAATCGTTTCCGTTATCCCTTGCATATTATAGTTCATCACGAAGTTCTACTAACTTGTTGATGGTGACTAGAGAATTCTGTCAATCACTATCTTATCTGGAAGATTAACTCCCACTTGATTCAAGCGATTGTAGTACCCAGACAATCTGAGCACATGCTCACTAGTTGAGCGATTCTCCTCCATCTTTTAGCTATAGAACTTGTTGGAGACTTCATATCTCTCAACTCGGGTATTTGCTTGAAATATTAACTTCAACTCCTGGAACATCTCATATGGTCCATGACGTTCAAAACGCCTTTGAAGTCCCGATTCTAAGCCGTTAAGCATGGTGCACTATAACTATCAAGTAGTCATCATATTGAGCTAGCCAAACGTTCATAACGTCTGCATCTGCTCCTGTAATAGGTCTGTCACCTAGCGGTGCATCAAGGACATAATTCTTCTGTGCAGCAATGAGGATAAACCTCAGATCACGGATCCAATCCGCATCATTGCTACTAATATCTTTTAACACAATTTTCTCTAGGAACATATCAAAATAAACACAGGGAAGCAACAACGCGAGCTATTAATCTACAACATAATTTGCAAAATACTACCAGGACTAAGTACATGATAAATTTAAGTTCAATTAATCATATTACTTAAGAACTCCCACTTAGATAGACATCCCTCTAATCCTCTAAGTGATCACGTGATCCAAATCAACTAAACCATGTCCGATCATCACGTGAGATGGAGTAGTTTCATTGGTGAACATCATTATGTTGATCATATCTACTATATGATTCACGCTCGACCTTTCGGTCTCCGTGTTCCAAGGCCATATCTGTATATGCTTGGCTCGTCAAGTATAACCTGAGTATTCCGCGTGTGCAACTGTTTTGCACCCGTTGTATTTGAACGTAGAACCTATCACACCTGATCATCACGTGGTGTCTCAGCACGAAGGACTTTCGCAATGGTGCATACTCAGGGAGAACACTTCTTGATAATTTAGTGAGAGATCATCTTATAATGCTACCGTCAATCAAAGCAAGATAAGATGCATAAAAGATAAACATCACATGCAATCAATATAAGTGATATGATATGGCCATCATCATCTTGTGCTTGTGATCTCCATCTTCGAAGCACCGTCATGATCACCATCGTCACCGGCGCGACACCTTGATCTCCATCGTAGCATCGTTGTCGTCTCGCCAATCTTATGCTTCCACGACTATCGCTACCGCTTAGTGATAAAGTAAAGCATTACATCGCGATTGCATTGCATACAATAAAGCGACAACCATATGGCTCCTGCCAGTTGCCGATAACTCGGTTACAAAACATGATGATCTCATACAATAAAATTTAGCATCATGTCATGGCCATATCACATCACAACATGCCCTGCAAAAACAAGTTAGACGTCCTCTACTTTGTTGTTGCAAGTTTTACGTGGCTGCTACGGGCTTAAGCAAGAACCAATCTCACCTACGCATCAAAACCACAACGATAGTTTGTCAATTTGACTCCGTTTTAACCTTCGCAAGGACCGGGCGTAGCCACACTCGGTTCACCTAAAGTTGGAGAGACTGTCGCCCGCAAGCCACCTATGTGCAAAGCACGTCGGGAGAACCGGTCTCGCGTAAGCGTACGCGTAATGTTGGTCCGGGTCGCCTCGTCCAACAATACCGCCAAACCAAAGTATGACATGCTGGTAGGCAGTATGACTTATATCGCCCACAACGCACTTGTGTTCTACTCGTGCATATAACATCAAACCATAAAACCTAGGCTCGGATGCCACTGTTGGGGAACGTAGTAATTTCAAAATTTTCCTACGCACACTCAAGATCATGGTGATGCATAGCAACGAGAGGGGAGAGTGTTGTCTACGTACCCTCGTAGACCGTTCGAGGAAGCATTATATCAACGCGGTTGATGTAGTCGTACGTCTTCGCGTCCGACCGATCCAAGTACCAAAAGCACGGCACCTCCGAGTTCTGCACACGTTCGGCTCGGTGACGTCCTCGCCTTGTCGATCCAGCAAGAGGGGCGAAGTAGTAGATGAGTTCCGGCAGCACGACAGCGTGGTGACGGTGTTGGTGAAGAACAATCTCCGCAGGGCTTCGCCTAAGCACTACGAAAACTATGACAGAGGATAAACTAGAGGAGACAGGGTTGCCGGCACACGGCTTGGTGTTTCTTGATGTGTCTTTGGTGCTAGCCCTGCCCCTCTATTTATATGTTGAGCCCTGGGGTCGAAACTTGGAGTAAAAGCCTCCACAAAGTCGGTTTCACCTGAAAGGCAAGAGTCCTTCTCGGACTCCAAGGCCAGACGCCAGGGTTCCCGGCGTCTGGACCCAGACGCCAGGGACCCTGGCGTCTGGCCCCTGGACTCCGCAAAACTTCCTTTTGCGCTTTCCAAAAACCTTGTGGGCTTTCCCCTTTGGCCCAAATAAAGTGTTCTCGTACCCAAACATTTCGGGAAACATCCGGAACCCCTTCCGGTGATTTCCAGAACCCTTCCGGTGATCAAACACTATTATCACATATATCAAACTTTATCTCCAGACCATTCCGGAGTTCCTCGTCATGTCCGTGATCTCATTCCGGACTCCGAACAACATTCTGTCACCAATATACATAACTCACATAGTACTATATCGTCAACGAACGTTAAGCGTGCGGACCCTACGGGTTCGAGAACTATGTAGACATGACCGAGACACCTCTCTGGTCAATAACCAATAGCGGGACCTGGATGCCCATATTGGCTCCTACATATTCTACGAAGATCTTTATCGGTCAGACCGCATAACAACATACGTTGTTCCCTTTGTCATCGGTATGTTACTTGCCCGAGATTCGATCGTCGGTATCCAATACCTAGTTCAATCTCGTTACCAGCAAGTCTCTTTACTCGTTCCGTAATACATCATCTCACAACTAACTCATTGGTTGCAATGCTTGCAAGGCTTATGTGATGTGCATTACCGGGAGGGCCCAGAGATACCTCTCCAACAATCGGAGTGACAAATCCTAATCTCAAAATACGCCAACCCAACATCTACCTTTGGAGACACCCGTAGAGCTCCTTTATAATCACCCATTTACGTTGTGACGTTTGGTAGCACACAAAGTGTTCCTCCGGCAAACGGGAGTTGCATAATCTCATAGTCATAGGAACATGTATAAGTCATGAAGAAAGCAATAGCAACATACTAAACGATCGGGTGCTAAGCTAATGGAATGGGTCATGTCAATCAGATCATTCATCTAATGATGTGATCCCGTTAATCAAATAACAACTCTTTGTCCATGGTTAGGAAACATAACCATCTTTGATAACGAGCTAGTCAAGTAGAGGCATACTAGTGACACTCTGTTTGTCTATGTATTCACACATGTATCATGTTTCCGGTTAATACAATTCTAGCATGAATAATAAACATTTATCATGAAATAAGGAAATAAATAATAACTTTATTATTTCCTCTAGGGCATATTTCCTTCAATATTTCCTTCAGTCTCCCACTTGCACTAGAGTCAATAATCTAGTTCACATCGCCATGTGATCTAACATCAATAGTTCACATCTTTATGTGGTTAACACCCATAGTTCACATCGATATGTGACCAACACCCAAAGGGTTTACTAGAGTCAGTAATCTAGTTCACATTGCTATGTGATTAACACCCAAAGAGTACTAAGGTGTGATCATGTTTTGCCTGTGAGAGAAGTTTAGTCAACGGGTCTGCCATATTCAGATCCGTAAGTATTTTGCAATTTTCTATGTCTGCAATGCTCTGCACGGAGCTACTTTAGCTAATTGCTCCCACTTTCAATATGTATCCAGATGAAGACTAAGATTCATCCGGATCAGTGCCAAAACTTGTATCGACGTAACCCTTTTACGACGAACCTTTTGTCACCTCCATAATCGAGAAACATATCCTTATTCCACTAAGGATAATTTTGACCGCTGTCCAGTGATCTACTCCTAGATCACTATTGTACTCCCTTACCAAAATTAGTGTAGGGTATACAATAGGTCTGGTACACAGCATGGCATACTTTATAGAACCTATGGCCAAGGCATAGGGAATGACTTTCATTCTCATTCTATTTTCTGCCGTGGTCGCGCTTTGAGTCTTACTCAATTTCACACCTTGTAACACATGCAAGAATTCTTTCTTTGCTTGTTCCATTTTGAACTACTTCAAAATCTTGTCAAGGTATGTACTCATTGAAAAAAAACTTATCAAGCGTCTTGATCTATCTCTATAGATCTTGATGCTCAATATGTAAGCAGCTTCACCGAGGTTTTCTTTGAAAAATCCTTTCAAACACTCCTTTATGCTTTGCAGAATAATTCTACATTATTTCTGATCAACAATATGTCATACAAATATACTTATCAGAAATGCTGTAGTGCTCCCACTCACTTTCTTGTAAATACAGGATTCATCGCAAGTCTGTATAAAACTATATGCTTTGATCGACTTATCAAAGCGTATATTCCAACTCCGAGATGCTTGCACCAGTCCATAGATGGATCGCTGGAGCTTGCATATTTTGTTAGCACCTTTAAGATTGACAAAACCTTCTGGTTGCATCATATACAACTCTTCTTTGAATCCATTAAGGAATGTAGTTTTGTTTATCCATTTGCCAGATTTCATAAAAATGTGGCAATTGCTAACATGATTTGGACAGACTTAAGCATCGCTACGAGTGAGAAAAATTCATCGTAGTCAACACCTTGAACTTTGTCAAAAACCTTTTTCGACAAGTCTAGCTTTGTAGATAGTAACACTACTATCAGCGTCCGTCCTCCTCTTGAAGATCCATTTATTTTCTATGGCTTGCTGATCATTAGGCAAATCCATCAAAGTCCATACTTTGTTCTCATACATGGATCATATCTCAGATTTCATGGCCTCAAACCATTTCGCGGAATCTGGGCTCATCATCGCTTCCTCATAGTTCGCAAGTTCGTCATGGTCTAGTAACATGACTTCCAGAATAGGATTACCGTACCACTCTGGTGCGGATCTCACTCTGGTTTACCTATGAGATTCGGTAGTAACTTGATCTGAAGTTACATGATCATCATCATTAGCTTCCTCACTAATTGGTGTAGTAGCCACAGGAACAAATTTCTGTGATGAACTACTTTCCAATAAGGGAGCAGGTACAGTTACCTCATTAAGTTCTCCCACTCACTTCTTTCGAGAGAAACTCCTTCTATGGAAAGGATCCATTCTCAGCAACGAATATCTTGCCTTCGGATCTGTGATAGAAGGTGTACCCAACATTTTCTTTTGGGTATCCTATGAAGACGCACTTCTCCAATTTGGGTTTGAGCTTATCAGGATGAAACTTTTTCATATAAGCATTGCAATCTCAAACTTTAAGAAATGACAACTTTGGTTTCTTGCCAAACCACAGTTCATAAGGTGTCGTCTCAACGGATTTAGATGGTGCCCTTTTTTTTAACGTGAATGCAGCTGTCTCTAATGCATGATCCCAAAACGATATTGGTAAATTGGTAAGAAACATCATAGATTGTACTATATCCAATAAAGTACGGTTATGACGTTCGGACACACCATTACACTGTGGTGTTCCAGGTGGCGTGAGTAGTGAAACTATTTCACATTGTTTTTAACCGAAGGCCAAACTCGTAACTCAAATATTTTACTTCTGCGATCATATCGTAGAAACTTTTATTTTTGTTACGATGATTCTCCACTTCATTCTGAAATTCTTTGAACTTTTCAAATGTTTCAAACTTGTGTTTCATCAAGTAGATATACTCATATCTGCTCAAATCATCTGTAAAGGTCAGAACATAATGATACTTGTCGCGAGCTTTAATATTCATCGGACCACATACATCAGTATGTATGATTTCCAACAAATCTGTTGCTCGCTCCATTGTTCCGGAGAACGGAGTCTTTAGTCATCTTGCCCATAAGGCATGGTTCGCAAGCACCAAGGTGATTCATAATCAAGTGGTTCCAAAAGTCCATCAGTATGGAGTTTCTTCATGCGCTTTACACCGATATGACCTAAATGGCAGTGCCACAAATAAGTTGCACTATCATTATTAACTTTGCATCTTTTGGCTTAAATATTATGAATATGTGTAACACTACGATCGAGATCCAACAAACTATTTTCATTGGGTGTATGACCATCGAAGGTTTTATTCATGTAAACAGAACAACAATTATCCGCTGACTTTAATGAATAACCGTATTGCAATAAACAGGATCAAATCATATTCATGCTCAACGCAAACACCAAATAACACTTATTTAGTTTCAACACTAATCCCGAAAGTATAGGGAGTGTGCGATGATGATCATATCAATCTTGGAACTACTTCCAACACACATCGTCACCTCACCCTTTACTAGTTTCTGTTTATTCTGCAACTGCCGTTTTGAGTTACTACTCTTAGCAACTGAACCAGTATCAAATGCCGAGGGGTTTCTATAAACACTAGTAAAGTACACATCAATAACACGTATATCCAATATACCTTAGTTTACCTTGCCATCCATCTTATCCGCCAAATACTTGGGGCAGTTCCACTTCCAGTGACCAGTCCCTTTGTAGTAGAAGCACTTAGTCTCAGGCTTAGGATCAGACTTGGGCTTCTTCACTTGAGCAGCAACTTGCTTGCCGTTCTTCTTGAAGTTCCCCTTCTTCCCTTTGCCCTTTTCTTGAAACTAGTGGTCTTGTCAACCATCAACACTTGATGTTTTTCTTGATTTCTACCTTCGTTGATTTCAGCATCGCGAAGAGCTTGGGAGTTGTTTCCGTTATCCCTTGCATATTATAGTTCATCACGAAGTTCTACTAACTTGGTGATGGTGACTAGAGAATTCTGTCAATCACTATCTTGTCTGGAAGATTAACTCCCACTTGATTCAAGCGATTGTAGTACCCAGACAATCTAAGCACATGCTCACTAGTTGAGCGATTCTCCTCCATCTTTTAGCTATAGAATTTGTTGGAGACTTCATATCTCTCAACTCAGGTATTTGCTTGAAATATTAACTTCAACTCCTGGAACATGTCATATGGTCCATGACGTTCAAAACGTCTTTTAAGTACCGATTCTAAGCCATTAAGCATGGTGCAATAAACTATCAAGTAGTCATCATATTGAGCTAGCCAAACGTTCATAACATCTGTATCTGCTCCTGCAATAGGTCTGTCACCTAGCGGTGCATCAAGGACATAATTCTTCTATGCAGCAATGAGGATAAACCTCAGATCACGGATCCAATCCGCATCATTGCTACTAACATCTTTCAACACAATTTTCTCTAGGAACATATCAAAATAAACACAGGGAAGCAACAACGCGAGCTATTGATCTACAACATAATTTGCAAAATACTACCAGGACTAAGTTCATAATAAATTTAAGTTCAATTAATCATATTACTAAAGAACTCCCACTTAGATAGACATCCCTCTAATCCTCTAAGTGATCACGTGATCCAAATCAACTAAACCATGTCCGATCATCACGTGAGATGGAGTAGTTACCGTCAATCAAAGCAAGATAAGATGCATAAAAGATAAACATCACATGCAATCAATTTAAGTGATATGATATGGCCATCATCATCTTGTGCTTCTGATCTCCATCTTCGAAGCACCGTTGTGATGACCATTGTCACCGGCGCGACACCTTGATCTCCATCGTAGCATCGTTGTCGTCTCGCCAATCTTATGCTTCCACGACTATCGCTACCGCTTAGTGATAAAGTAAAGCATTACAGCATGATTGCATTGCATAGAATAAAGCGACAACCATATGGCTCCTGCCAGTTGCCGATAACTCGGTTACAAAACATGATCATCTCATACAATAAAATTTAGCATCATGTATTGACCCTATCACATCACAACATGCCCTGCAAAAACAAGTTAGACATCCTCTACTTTGTTGTTGCAAGTTTTACGTGGCTGCTACGGGCTTATGCAAGAACAAATCTTACCTACGCATCAAAACCACAACGATAGTTTGTCAAGTTGGTGCTGTTTTAACCTTTGCAAGGACCGGGCGTAGCCACACACGGTTCAACTCAAGTTGGAGAAACTGTCGCCCGCTAGCCACCTTTGTGCAAAGCACGTCGGGAGAACCGGTCTCAAGTAAGCATACGCGTAATGTCGGTCCAAGCCGCTTCGTCCAACAATACCGCCGAACCAAAGTATGACATGCTGGTAAGCAGTATGTCTTATATCACCCACAACTCACTTGTGTTCTACTCGTGCATATAACATCAACACATAAAACCTAGGCTCGGATGCCACTGTTGGGGAACGTAGTAATTTCAAAAATTTCCTACGCACACGCAAGATCATGATGATGCATAGCAACGAGAGGGGAGAGTGTTGTCTACGTACCGTCATAGACCGTTCGCGGAAGCGTTATATCAACGCGGTTGATGTAGTCGTACGTATTCACGTCCGACCGATCCAAGTACCGAAAGCACGGCACCTCCCAGTTCTGCACACGTTCGGCTCGGTGATGTCCTCGTCTTCTCGATCCAGCAAGAGGGGCGAAGTTGTAGATGAGTTCCGGCAGCACGACGGCGTGGTGACGGTGTTGGCGAAGAACAATCTCCGCAGGGCTTCGCCTAAGCACTACGAAAACTATGACGGAGGATAAACTAGAGGAGACGGGGTTGCCGGCACACGGCTTGGTGTTTCTTGATCTGTCTTTGGTGCTAGCCCTGCCCCTCTATTTATATGTTGATCCCTGGGGTCGAAACTTGGAGTAAAAGCCTCCACAAAGTCGGTTTCACCCGAAAGGCAAGAGTCCTTCTCGGACTCCAGGGCCAGACGCTAGGGTTCCCGGCGTCTGGACCCAGACGCCAGGGACCCTGGCGTCTGGCCCCTGGACTCCACAAAACTTCCTTTTGCGCTTTCCAAAAACCTTGTGGGCTTTCCCCTTTGGCCCAAATAAAGTGTTCTCGTACCCAAACATTTCGGGAAACATCCGGAACCCCTTCCGGTGATTTCCGGAACCCTTCCGGTGACCAAACACTATTATCCCATATATCAAACTTTGTCTTCGGACCATTCCGGAGTTCCTCGTCATGTCACTGATCTCATCCCGGACTCCGGACAACATTCGGTCACCAACATACATAACTCACATAGTACTATATCGTCAACGAACATTAAGCGTGCGGACCCTACGGGTTCGAGAACTATGTAGACATGACCGAGACACCTCTCTGGTCAATAACCAATAGCGGGACCTGGATGCCCATATTGGCTCCTACATATTCTATGAAGATCTTTATCGGTCAGACCGCATAACAACATACGTTGTTCCCTTTGTCATCGGTATGTTACTTGCCCGAGATTCGATCGTCGGTATCTCAATACCTAGTTCAATCTCGTTACCGGCAAGTCTCTTTACTCGTTCCGTAATACATCATCTCGCAACTAACTCATTAGTTGCAATGCTTGCAAGGCTTATGTGATGTGCATTACCGAGAGGGCCCAGAGATACCTCTCCGACAATCGGAGTGAGAAATCCTAACCTTGAAATACGCCAACCCAACATGTACCTTTGGAGACACCTGTAGAGCTCCTTTATAATCACCCAGTTACGTTGTGACGTTTGGTAGCACACAAAGTGTTCCTCCGATAAACGGGAGTTGCATAATCTCATAGTCATAGGAACATGTATAAGTCATGAAGAAAGCAATAGCAACATACTAAATGATCGAGTGCTAAGCTAATGGAATGGGTCAAGTCAATCACATCATTCTCCTAATGATGTGATCCCGTTAATCAAATAACAACTCTTTGTCTATGGTTAGGAAACATAACCATCTTTGATTAACGAGCTAGTCAAGTAGAGGCATACTAGTGACACTCTGTTTGTCTATGTATTCACACATGTATTATGTTTCCGGTTAATACAATTCTAGCATGAATAATAAACATTTATCATGAAATAAGGAAATAAATAATAGCTTTATTATTGCCTCTAGGGCATATTTCCTTCAGTTTACACGGCGGAAAAATTTCTGCCCCAGGTCATGTAAAAAGGTATGTACAAACACAGGCATTGCTGGCCAGCTAGTGAGGCACACTTAAGAATTGCAAGACAATCTGCCATGGCACAATCTTGACCGCCACCCTTGCTAGGCGACACGAAAGTACTACTCCCTCCGATCCCATAATATAGGACATTTTTTGACACTAGTGTAGTGTCAAAAAATATTTTACATTATGGAACGGCGGATCTGTACATGCTAGGGAAAAGTTGCAGGCCATTTTGTGACACGCAGTCCAAAAAATCTGCCGTGATATGCCATGTGTTATTGTACAGATAATTTTTCTACTGCATTATCGTAGGGGAATGCCCTACCGGGTAGATTTTTTTCGATTATATTAAAAGGGGCAAGAAAAGAGTGATAGTGATATTGGATGATAGGTCAATATAAACTTTAAGCTAATTAATGGGCTCAATTGAATGGTAGATATCAATCCGTGAATGAGATAGAGTGAATAGCGAGTAACCTAAATTTCCACATTATAGCAACATATGGATTTTTTTTGCGAATATATAGTAACATATGGATATATATAAACGCTATTCTAAGCGTGAGTGTAGAATAGCTTATTCGACACCGTAGTAAAGATATGTACAAAATCTAGTATAACACTGTATAAAATGTAGTAATTCTGAAAAAAATTACTATCCAAGTTTTTAATTTACTAGATTGTTAAAACAATTACTATATTTTATATGTTATGTTACTGTATTTTTTATAGAGCGTTAGTAGGGGTGTAGAATAAGCTATTTTACACTCACGCTTAGTTTAACATTACTATATGTATACACTTTTTATATTATATGAACTGAGAATGTTATTATGAAATTATGTGGGGCAATACGCTTGATCTTAAAATTATTGAGCATGTGGCCAATACATGATTTGTAAGGCTATAAAGATCTCTTCCCTAATTAATGTGCCCAATTGAATGGCTAGATATCAACTACGAATAAGATGAGTGTGAGAGAGATCCAAATAAAATTTAAGCTAATTAATGTGCTCAATTGAATGGTAGATATCAATCCATGAATTGGAGCCATTTGTACCTAGATACACTGCGCCCCCCGTCGACAATCTCCATGGCGGACATCACGTTCGGATAGGTGTTCGGTCAAATGCCATTGAGCTTATTTTCAAATGCTATGTCGTTTTTTAGAGTACGAAGAGCATCTACAACTGCGATGGATAAATCCGGTCCTTCAAAGGCCCGCGGATGCGTGCACGGACACTAACAGGTCATGCCTAAAATATTTGATTCTACAACCGGACACCTCAAATCCATATTATTACATGCAATGTGAAACCTAATCTAACTGGAGCTCGCACAGTTCTGTCGTGGCCATGTCCAGCTGCCGGCTACGCTCCCTAGGGTGTTGGTCCTGTCGCCAGCAAGGTAGAGCACGACATGGGACACGAGCCGGCTCACGGAACTCAAGGCGCCGCCGTCTCCCATGCCCTACTCTTCCTCGTCGGAGCCCGTAACCTGAACGGTGTTGATGGACATCAGATTGACGACGGATCTGTCCAATGAGCCGGCGACGTCCACCATGATGCGGTTGCGGCGCCCGAATTGCTGCACCATATAGGTCGCCGTATAATGCGACTCCGCCTCACCGATATCCACCGCCACGAGGGCTGCTACCGCCTCCCATGCCCACTGCATCGCACGGTGGGCACGCCATGCCATGTTCTCGTTGGACGAGGCCCATGCACTATAAAAACACTTCTGTGATGATACATGTTTGTCACAGTAGGTCACATTTTCTGGCATGCATGTATATCCATGACTATTTTATGACAGAATGAAGATAGTCATACCTGTGCTATCGTAGAAGTGTTCCATGACAATACTTAAATTATCATCACGGAAGGCGACCACTTCCATGATGATAAATGGCACGTCATGGGAGTGTTTTCGTCAAGGGTAATCAACACGTGGCATCCACCGTAGCGGGCGCTGTTAAGATATCAAGTCCGAGTTTGGATCCGATAACCCGTTACGAGCAACGACCAATGGCGATTTTCCACGGGTAAAATTCTCATTGGCCGAAGGAACCAAGTGTCAGCTCCGCGTTGGGACAGATGTCACCCAACGAATGGACGAGACGAGCCTATGATACGTCGACACGTGGCTCGGCCCAACGGTGGTCCATTTAGGTCAAAAGGTCGGCCCGTTTGACTTGGTCAAAAGGTAGCGGGCCGGGCCATGGAAAGGCTGTTAACGACATGTTCGGATATAGCCCATTTATAGCCTGCTAATTCGCGGTCCGTTATGGCTTATCCGAATTAGGCCTAGTAGCATCATCTGGGCCTACCAATGTGATTCCAGCCCATTGTAACTTCCGGCCCATGTATGGCCCATGACGTCTTTCGGCCCAGATGAGGCCCTTTGTAACTCTGGGCCCTTTAATGGCCTGTGGTGAAATTGGCCCATAATGAATAGTTAATCACTTTATACCCATTAACTACCCATTATTTGTTGGGCCGTTTCTAGCCCGTGTTACCTTTCGGCCCTCTAAGGGCCCAATTATTCTTGTGCTCATTTCCAACATACGATTACTTAAGGTCCATTACTGGCTTATTGTGTCGATGGGCCAAATTCAGCTCGTGGTTACAGTCAGCCCGTTTGTGGCCCGTTAATCCAGTGACCCATTTTCATAGCATCATCTAATACGGCCCATTAACAACCAGTTATGCCTATCGATAGAATTAAGCCCGTTATACATACATGCCTATTGATGGCCCGTTATGGTCGGCCGATAAACAGATGATTCCCATTCTAAACTGTTTACGGCCCACATTGTGGACCGTTATTGGTCCACTAATAGTGTGGCCCATGTTTGACCAACCTATCATACGGCCCATAGAAGGTCCATTGATTCTACGGCCCGTAGATGGCCCATGGATCATACGGACCGTAGGAGGCCCATGGTCACTACACCAGGTAGCAGGACCATGGTTACAACGGTCTGTATGTTGGCCATGGTTATTGTGGCCTAGTTCTAAATAAAAAGGTTACCGTGGAAAAAGAATTGCACTGACTACAAGCAAAAAGATAAACAATACAATAAGGAAACAAATAAGCAAGCAACTTACGCTAGGCTATTATAGCTATTACAAATATTACATCCACTAGGCATCAAAGTTCGCCACCAGAGAAAATATAGTGAACAAAGCATCATATTACATACATTGGGCATCTAAATTGGCCACCCGTGCAAATACACGCAGCAGCAAAACAAGTCCAGAATTGAAACCACTTCAGAAGAGCTCAAGAAATGATATCCTGGGTACCCACCATGCTGGCAAGAAGCTTAGCAAGCTTATTAGCTTTCTCTTGTTTGGCGCTAAAATCCTCCAACTCTTGCTGTTGTACGAGAAAGTATGCATCTGAACTCTGCAGGGACTTCCTTAGTCCTTTGGCTTCTTGCTGAAGCACAGCTGACTGATGTCTTTTAGCTTATAACTGAGACTCAAGAAGCCGAATGATTCAGGAAACGAGTTTGAAGAGCTTGGGCCAATGGTAGTGGCCAGTAACTCGAACACTACATCAAGGCAGGACTTTGGGGTTGTCTCACTGTCTACAATATAGTTTTTATCACCTTTCTTAAAGACCAACAAGGTTGACTCACTATCTTGAACCTTATCTGCATTACTTTCTCTACCATTGCATAATGGGGTGCTCTTCTCCAATATTTTGTCCGCATTATACAAGAGAAATAAGCAAACACATCACATGTTTAGCATGTAGTATATGAAACTCATTTTGGTAAAATGGTTCAGTAGTAAGGTGGACACGATAACAACATGAAACAAACATATATCTATGTACTATGGTCATTGTATTGTCTATTTCATTCTAGTTTATGTTGCCAAATCAAGATAGAGATACAGTTCAAATCATATCTTTTTAAGACACAACAACATACACATAATATAAGTGTGGGAAACTACACGACACTAACAACACCTGTAGTCACTCGTATGCGTCGGTGCTATACAAATGGTTTTAACCCCTTTCTGCGACGGCATTTGGAACCGTCTCCAAGTTAGTGTGGGCAATAGGGGTGAGGGAGTCCTGTATTTGGGGGTCCTCAGGTGTCCGGTCTATTCGATATGGGCCGGACTGATGGGTCGTAAAGGTGAGGCAGAAGACCACCTCCCGTGTCCGGGTAGGACTCCTATGTGGGTAGAACAGCAAGTTTGGTGTCCGGGTGTAATATTCCTTTCGTCTGTGAACCGACTTTGTATAACCCTAGGCACCTCCGGTGTGTATATAAACCGGAGTGGTTAGTCCGCAGATGGCATCAGAATAATCATAGGCTATACAACTAGGGTTTGGTGTCGGGGAAACGACACCTATGGGATCACAAGAATCCCTACTATGATTGGAGGGGCGCGGGGTTGAGCGAAGAGCGGATTTAACAGGAAGCACGCAGTTCGTTTACCCAGGTTCGGGTCGCAAGGATGCGTAAAACCCTAGTCCTGCTTTGGTGGATGTATTGAGTGTTCTTGTGTTCTTGAGCTAGCCACAGGGTGTAACGTGCCCAAAAAGCCAAATCCTTCTCCTGGTCGCCTTGGGCCTCCTTTTATAGGAAAAAGGGGCTGCCACAGTGGCACACAGGAGGTGGAAAGGCAAACAGTGCTGCGAGCTTATCACCCGTATTACAGGACAAGATGCAGTTAATGCATCGCTTAGGTGTCCCCTTGCTTTATCGGGGACGGGAACGGAGCCCGTCCCGTCCGTTGCCGCCTCGCCTGGCTTCGACACGCACCCAGGCCAGCGGTGCGTGTGGTGCCATGTAGGTAGGTAGGCTGCTAAGGTGGCGCGGTGGTGGAGCCTTCATGAAAATTTGCATGCCTCCACACAGGTGCAGGCTGAGTTGGCGTAGAGGCCGCCCGTTGCCACGCAGGTGCATGCCCAGCTGGTTGAGCTAGCAGCTGCCTGGGGATGGCGGTGGAGTCTTAGTCGACATGGGCCAGTTTGTGGCCCTACTGATGTCCTCGGCAAGGGCCTTGCCGGGGGCCCGGCAAGGGTCTTGCCATGGCGTTGTTGTCGTCCCCAGCAAGGTGCTTGCTGGGGGTCTTGTGGATCTCCTTGGCTAGAATCCTGCCAATGGTCGCTGTCGTCTGGTCCTCATTTGATCTTGAACATTCCTTGTCCTCACAAAGATCTGCATGCCACCACGGAGGTGGCTCCCGAGCCCTGGCCCAACGTAGTTGATGGTGTTGGAAATCGTGGGCTCAAGGGTGGCACGTTCCGCCGGTTGGGGCGAGCCGGCCCGGCAAGGGTCTTGCCGGGGCCGCTGAGGCTGCCCCAGCAAGGGTCTTGCCGGGGGAACCTGCTTTGTCCCTCTGCTCTTTGTGGTCTTGGCCTTGGCGTCGTCTTGCTTGTATTGTGCTTCGGCTTCTCTCCGGCTTCCTTCCCTTGCCCTGCTTCGTGTGGCCGCGGCGCGTGGCTCTGACTGCCCGTGCACAAGTAAAGGGGTCAAAAAGGAGGACCCCTACTTTTGTACACTGACAGGAGCCCCCGGGCCTAGGCCACACATAAGCGTGACACGTTGTTGGGCCAGGCCCAGAACGGGCGGGAGGGGTGGATTTTACCGCGGTAACTACTCGTCTGCTGCACTTCTCCACGACCGCGTTGAATGCGCGACGTGGGGAGGGGGCGTGTGTGACGTGGGCGGCATGCGTGGGGCGATTTCTTCATGCATGCGTCAAATCGTGGTAAAGAGGCGGCTCGCGCCTTCCCCATAAAAAGAGGGAGGCGTGGAGGCGCAGCTTATTTACTGCGCGGGGCCGGGTTGCAGTCTTCAAGGCGTCCATACCCCACGATCACGGCGTGTGGAGAGGTCGCTTCACCTGTCCCCTCGGTTCTGCATGTTTGCCACGCGTCCTCCATGCGCTTGGGCTGGCAAGCGGTGGAGGCGGGAAACCGGGCCGTCGCTGGTTGGGGCAGCGGGTCGGTCTCGATTCCTTGTGCCTCCGGTGGCTGGATTGGTCGAGCAGGGCGGCCGAACCCCGACCCCGCCCCTTTATAAAGGGGAGGGAAGGGGGGATGGCATCCTGCACTCTTCTGTCATCTATCTCCTCCGGCTTCTTCTTCTTCCTTTCACCCGCATGGAGAAGGGGAATCCTAGTCCCTCGATGGTGGCGGCGAGGGTCGCCGCTTGACAGCACGCCCCTCCTCCTCCTAAGCTCGCGGTGGTGGAGCAGGCCGCGAGGAGAAGGAGGAGGGTGCGAGGCCGTGGCAGAGGTCGTGGTGCTCGGGGAAGAGGAGGACGGAGCAGCGCGCCGGCCTCGCCCCAGCCAATGATGCCTTTCCCGACGGAAGGCCATGTTGGGGACCAACCCCGCGAGTTCTTCATCAGGCTACGCCGGCCTCCACGTCGCCGTCTTTGTCTTCCTGCCCCATTTGCTCGGGAGATGGAGTGTGACCCGCCTCAGACCCTCAGGTTGCACATGAGGGGCTGCGAGAATGGGGGCACGCGGGTCGACGTTGACTTCCCGGCTCCTCAGGTCATGTACCTCCACCATGGATGGAAGACGTTCGCTTGTATCCACAGCCTGACGGCGGGGCTCGTCCTCTACTTCAAATTAATGGAGGACGGGTTGCTCTCCGTCAAGGTCTTCGGAGATTTTGGAACTTGCCTGAAGTGCTGCGTGAAGAGCTCCTCCGACGGAGACTCCGACGATGGAAGCTCTTCCTCGAGCGAAAGTGATGAGGAGGATAGCAGGGCAGATGACAGGGACGAGTGTGACTAGGCGTCGGACGCCCCGCGCCTCGGCGGGTGCGGCAGCAGCAGCATCTGCACCTAGCCGCTCCTCCAGCGGAGTTTCGCCGGGGGAGGGGCCAGCTCCTTGAACTTCTCGGGGCTGTCTCCTTCGGCGGCTGGCGTAGGGAGGCCGCGGATAGCAAGGCCGTCAACTCGGAGTACGCGGACACCGACGCCTTCGTCGCGTGTCTGGCGACCTGCCGCCTCGTCTTCCAGCTCCTTTCCCGACACCGTCATCACCGGCCCACCCTTGGGTAGCCACCGAGGTGTTCTCTTGGTGCTTTCTGCTGCTCGTAGCTCGCCTAGGCGCCCCTTTTGCCTTTTCGCCTCCTTGACCTGCCTCCTGAGGAGAGGGACAAGAAAGGATTACGGGCATCTCATCTCTTTTTAGTTTGTAAGCCTTCGGGCCTTAGTAGAATTTAAAGCTTGTAACCCCCTTGCTCATGTTTTTCATTCTGTATGAACCGTACCTGTATGGGATGTTTTTAATAAAAAAGGGTGTTTGCCGGGTTCTTTGTGCATGAGCGAGGCCCATGCCAAGGAACGAGTCCTTGTTGACGCCCGGCAACAGGCCTTGCCGTCCCCCTTACTTCGGTCAACCATTCTCGCGCTCTTGGCGGAGGCAGGGGCGAAGTAGAGTTAGGCCCCTCGTTTATTTTCTTGCCATCGTGACTACGACCAAGTTCTAACCCAAGGGGACAGCCCTCGGGTACAGGAAAAGGGGAGCACGGTGGTTTCAAGAATATAGACATGGTTTCACATGCCCCAGTTTATACAGAAATGCACGGCAGGAGATGAAGGACTTATCTGAATTTGCAGCCCCGACAACCTTGGCTTGCCGGGATTAGATCCTTGTGTCTTCAGCCCCCGGTAGTTTTGGCTTGCCGGGGCCGGAGCGCCGATCCGTTCTCTTTTTCTCGAGTGGCTTAGCAGAAGTGCCCACGTGCCCTGTGAACCAAAGAGGACAGAAAGACGCAAACTCGAACTCTAGGCCAGGGGTTAGTCGCTGCTAAGCACTATCAACCCTAAACGAGGGGGAGACTTAACCTAGCATGCATGCTATAACTTAGGGCGCCAGCGCTTCATTTATTTATGCTCAGGGTCTGCGCCTGGCTTTGTACA
Source organism: Triticum urartu (assembly GCF_056163025.1). Lineage (NCBI taxonomy): Eukaryota > Viridiplantae > Streptophyta > Magnoliopsida > Poales > Poaceae > Triticum > Triticum urartu. The sequence continues at coordinate 502,793,756 of NC_141873.1, read as the reverse complement.
AAGGGTTACAAGCCTTGCCGGCAAGGCTTGTACAAAAGGTGGCTTGCCGGGGGGCCCGGCAAGCCGCGCCTTATGGGTAAAACTGGCGAAGATGCTCGATGTTCCAGGAGTTGCTCGCTCGAATACCATCTTCGGTCTCCAAGTGGACTGCGCCGGGCCTGGTGACTCGTATTACCCGATAAGGGCCTTCCCACTTCGGCGTCAACTTGTTGGAATTCTTGGCCGACTGAACGTGCCAAAGAACAAGGTCGCCTTCGTCAAAGCTTCGGGCATGACCCTTGCGGCTATGGTAGCGGCGTAAGGCTTGCTAGAAGCGCGCTGCTCGCACAGCCGCCCGAAGAAGATATTCCTTGAGGAGCGTTGCATCATCGTGCCGCAGTTGCTCTTGCTCAAGCTCATCATAAGCGAGCACTCGGGGTGACCCGTATATGTGTTCTGTGGGGAGAACTGCTTCTGCCCCGTATACCAGGGCAAAGGGTGTCTAGTCGGTGGCTTGATTTGGGGTCGTTCTGATCGACCAACGAACCGTCAGCAACTCATCAATCTAGTGCCTTCCGCTCTTGTGCAGCTTGTTAAAAGTCTTTGTCCTCAGGCCGCGCAACACTTAAGCGTTTGCCCTCTCTGCTTGGCCGTTGCTCCGTGGGTGTGCCACGGAGGCAAAACAGACCTTGCTGTAGAGGTCTTGGATGTATTGCATGAAGGTGTGGCTAGTCAACTGTGTGCCGTTGTCGGTGATGATTATGTTTGGCACACCAAAACGACAGACTAGTCCCTTGAAGAACTTGACGGCTGACTGTGCTATCACCTTTCTCACCGCTTCCACCTCCGACCACTTTGTGAACTTGTCGATTGCGATGTACAACTACTCAAAGCCCCCGACAACACGGGGGAAGGGCCCCAGTATGTCGAGCCCCCAGACCGAAAATGGCCAGGAGAGAGGAATTGTTTGAAGGGCTTGAGCTAGTTGATGAAGCTTCTTTGAATGGAACTGACACGCTTCACACTTGGTTACTAGTCTCATTGCATCTTGGAGGGCAGTGGGCCAGAAGAAACCCTGCCGGAATGCCTTGCCGGCAAGGGCCCTTGACCCTATGTGGGATCCACATATGCCTCTGTGTATCTCCGCCAACAGCCCCAGTCCTTCTTCCCAGGGAATACACTTCAATTTCACACCGTTCGGTCTCTTTCTGTACTGGACATCATCGACGAACTGTTACATAGCAGACTGACGGGCTACTTTCTCCGCTTCTTCCTGCTCCTCAGGAAGCTCCCCTATTTGGAGGAATCGTACGGTATGCTGTGCCCATGCCGGAGCCTGAGGCTCGATGGCAAGGACTAAAGGCATTTCCTCCGCCATGGGAGCGGCCGTCTCCACGGCAAGAGCTTCATGCCCTGCCGGAGCTAGTTGTCCTATGGTCGGCTCAATATCTCCGGAAACATCCTTGCCGGCGGCTCCGGGGAGCTTGGCGGGAAAGTACTTGCCGGGCCCTGATTTCCTCCGCTTGTTCTGCTCTGTTGATGGTTCAACGGATGGCTGAGTTAATCAAAGCACAAAGGTACCTGGTTCCACAGGTAGCTTGAGGGTGGCGCATTTTGACAGGTAGTCGGCGATGTCGTTCTCTGCTCGGGGAACGTGCTCCGCCTGTATACCTTCAAAACGCTCCTCCAGCTTCCTCACTTCATCTACATACGCCACCATCAACGGGCTCTGGTAATCCTTGTTAACTTTCTTGACGACGAGCTGTGAGTCACCCCTGACGATGAGCTTCTTGATTCCGAGGTCTGCCGCGATCCTGAGACCGGCAAGCAACCCCTCGTACTCGGTAGTGTTGTTTGTCGACATCTCCCTGGGGAAGTGCATCTGGACCACGTACTTGAGGTGCTCTCCAGTGGGTGCGACAAGCAGTACACCAGCACTGGCGCCTTGCAGCAAGAAATCCCCATCAAAGTACATGATCCAGTCGCAACTCGCCTCCTTGCCGGGGAGAGTAGTCTCTTGAACTTCTTCGTCAGGTGTCGCGGTCCATTCTGCAATGAATTCCACCCAGACTCTGCTCTGGATCGTTGAAGTACTTTCAAACTTCAACCATAAGCTTGATAACTCCAAGGCCCACTCCACAATCCTTCCGATTGCGTCTGGGTTGTGCAGTATCCGTCGCAACGGGAGGCGGGTGACGATGGTGATCTCGTGGGCTTGGAAGTAACGACGCAGCTTCCTTGAGGCCATAAGGAGGCCGAGGAGCAATTTCTGCACACCGGAGTATCTCGATCTAGCCCCTATAAGAGGGAGCTGACAAAGTAGACCGGGTGCTGCATCATCTTCTTCTTTCGCACCACTTCATTCAGCCGCGAGGGCTCTGTCCTGATGGCGTCAGACTCTGCCAGGGGCCTTGCCTTGCCGGCATCAGGCCCTGCCGGGGGAATCTCTGACTTGCCATCCGCCGGTCCTACCGTTGCCTTTGCCTCTTCATCGACCTCCCTCTGTGCGACTAGCGCAACACTAACCACTTGATTTGTCGCTGCCAGATACAGCAGCAACGACTCTTGTGGTTTAGGTGCAACTAGTATCGGTGTGGAGGAAAGGTATCTCTTCAGGTCTTGCAATGCTGCCTCGGCCTCTGGGGTCCATTCCATTGGGCCCGCCTTCTTCAAGATCTTGAAAAAAGGGAGGGCGCGCTCGGCAGACTTGGAGATGAATCGGCTCATGGCGGCAACGCAACCAGCGAGCCGACGCACATCCTTGATCCGCTTGGGTGCCTCAATCTGCTCGATGGACTTGATCTTGTCTGGGTTTGCCTCAATCCCACGCTACGACACAAAGAACCCGAGAAGCTTGCCGGACGGAATGCCAAAGACGCACTTCTCAGGGTTCAGCTTGAGATTGATCTTGCGTAGGTTTGCAAACGTTTCTTCCAAATCTTGAACAAGAGTTGCCCTGTCCTTGGTTTTGACCACTATGTCATCCATATAAGCTTCCATATTTCTATGTAGCTGGGGCTCAAAACCAATCTGGACTGCTCTTGCAAACGTCGAGCCAACACTCTTCAACCCGAAAGGCATCCGTATAAAACAATACATACCACATCGGGTGATGAATGCTGTCTTCTCTTCGTCTTCTTTTGTCATAAAGATCTGGTGGTATCCTGAGTAGGCATCAAGGAATGACAACAGATCACACCCGGCCGTGGAGTCAACAATCTGGTCGATGCACGGCAATGGGAAAGGGTCCTTGGGACGAGCCTTATTGATGTCTATGTAATCAATACACAGCCTCCACTTCCCATTCGCCTTGCGCACCACTACTAGATTGGCCAACCACGTCGGATGGAGCACCCCTCTCACCAGTCCTGCTGCTTCTAACTTTCTGATCTCCTCTGTGATGAACTCTTGCCATTCCAGAGCTTGCTTCCTGACCTTCTGCTTGACGGGCCGTGCATGAGGAAAGACAGCAAGGTGATGCTCAATCACCTCCCTGGGAACATCGGGGATGTCAGATGCTTGCCATGCAAACACATCAACATTTTCCTGCAGGAAGGCGACAAGCACGCTTTCCTATTTGCTGTCGAGGGTGGAGCTTATGGTGAAAACCCCACCCGTGCCTTCCTCCTTGACAGACACCTTCTTGGTCTCTGGCAGTGCGACTCTGGACTTCTTGCTCTTGCCGATGGAGCTCTTTGGCATGTCCTCGACGGGAGCACTACACTTTGAAGAGGTGCGCTTACCGGAGTGGGTGCAAGAGGTCTCGCCGGTCTTCTTCTTCCCTCCCGGGGCTTCAGCGGCAGGAGCATGTGCCCTGGCGGCAGTTGCTGCAACTGCTTCCCGGTAGAGTAGGTCAGCATAGATCAGCGCGTCCTTCTTGTCGGAGGGGACAGTGATGATGTTCATCGGCCCAGGCATCTTCAACGTGTTGTAGGCGTAGTGCGACGCTGCCATGAACTTGGCTAGTGCCGGGCAGCCAAGGACCCTTTGTAGGGCAAGGGGATCTCGTCTACGTCGAAGACAATCCTCTCCGTCCTGTAATTCAAACTCACTTCCGAATGTCATGAGCAACGTGACCTTCCCCTTTGACTGACTCCTCCCCGGGTTGACCCCTTGAAACGTGCCCGTTTCCTCGAGGTCTCCATCAGGAATTTGCATCCTTTTGATCACAACGGGTGAGATCAAGTTCAGACCGGCCCCGCCGTCAACCAGCATCTTGTTCACCTTGAGGTTGCGTATCATTGGTGAGACCAACAATGGCAAACACCCGACCGCAGTGGTGCGGTCAGGGTGGTCCTCGGTGTCAAAGATGAGGGGCATGCTAGACCACTTCAGTGACTTCCGCTGCTGTGATCTCACATGCCCATTGTTTGAGCTGGCGGTGAGAAGTATGCAACGAGGCGCCACCATCGACGCACATGGCCTCCGTAGCCTTCTGGAACTCTTGCTCGCCGGACTCGTCGTCCTCGTCATGATCATCGTCTTCTTGCTTCTTGTCTCGGCCCCGAGCGGGCCTCTCTTGCTGGTTATCTTTGCCGCGGAAGCCTGCTTGGCCACCACGTTTCTTGCCGGATCCTTCGGCACTGTCTTGACCCTTCTCCTTGTCCCGCCTCTCATACTCAGCCTTTTTCTTTTCAGCAAGCAACTCGACTTGTCGGCAGTTTTGGAGGTCGTGGCCTTTGGTGTGGTGGATCTTGCAGTACTGCTTGTCAGAGCCCCCTGGCTTGTCAGCGGCTGCCAAGGCCCGGCAGGCGGCGCACCCGGCAATCTCCTTGCCGGGGTTGTCTGCCTTGGTCTTCTTGGCGGCGCCGGCATCATCGGATCCCTCGAAGACAAGCACAACTTCACCCTTGCGCTTCCTATTGCGGCGCCGACCTTTCTTTGTCGGGGCGGCAGTGTCTTCGTCTGAGGAGTCGGTTTCCACGCCGGCATCTTCGCCGGGGTACTTCCTTCCTTCTTTAGCTCGAGCACAGCGGTTGGCCAAAACATAGAGTTCTGCCACATCCCTGACCTTGTTCATCGCTAGCTCTTCACGCATCTTGCGGTTCTGCATGTTCTGATGGAACACGCTGATGACAACAGCGGGATGGATGTCTGGGATGTTGTACTGCACTCGGCTGAACCTCTATATGTACTTGCACAGGATTTCACCTTCTTTCTGGGGGATGACATGCAAGTCTCTCACTTGGCCATGAGCTTGGTGGCCTCCCATGAAGGCACCGACAAACTCATGGCATAAATCCGACCAGGAAGAAATAGAATCTACTGGCAAGTGCGTCAACCATGACATAACATTGGGTTTGAGAGCCAACGGGAAATAATTGGCGAGAACCTTGTCGTCGCAAGCTCCAGCAGGCTGCATCGTGATGGTGTAGATGATGAGTAACTTTGACGGGTAGGTCTTGCCGTTATACTTCTCGCCGACGTCAGGCTTGAAAGTGCGGTGGCTGGGCCACTGGAACTGCCGCAACTCACGGGTAAAGGCCGGACAACCTATCTCGTAAGGTAGGCCACCGGAGCACCCCAGATCTGGGTGGTCCATAGCGGGCCCCGCCCGCCTGTCCGACAGGTGGCGCGTATCGCGCCGGCGCTCGATGGTGGTCCGAGCGTCTTCACGGGCTCGTTCTTGGAGAACTTGGCGTTGATCACAGCGGGTCCGTGGATCGGATGACGCTATGGATATAGTATCACAAGCGTCGTCTCGACGGGCCGGCGCTCGCGACAGTTGGCGTGGGGGAGGGGAGTGCACCGTGGGTGCAGCACCTCCGGTCCTTCCAGCGCCAGCGTGTGGTGGCTCGACGGAGCGCCGGCCGGATGACCCCGTGGGTCGTGGCTCGTCTTTGTTGGCGATGCCAACGAGGCTCCGGATGGTGGCCCTCCATTCATCGAGCTTTTCAGCAGCTGGAGGGAAGTCAAGGAGTAATTGTGCACGCGGCAAGGCCTCCGACGGCGTGGGTGGCGGCGAAACCTGCGTGGACCGTGACGCGCTTCAACTTCTAACCACCTTAGAAGGATCTCTATCATGGCCCCGCGGCTGCATCCCTTCTTTGCCAGCGCCTCGGTGCGCATGTTGGCCTTCTACGTCCCTCGAGTGTTGCACATGGCTCTTCCCGCGGCGGCGCCCGGGGTCACTAGTGCGGTGACGCCGTTCATCGCGCATGGCCTGAGAAGAGTGCACTGTTGGTGCCGGTGTGGGCGTCTTGGAAGTCGCCACGCCGCCTGCAGGCGGCACGACAGCTTCTTTGGAGGGCCCCGCGCTGCCTGCAGAGGGCCCAGCTCCGTCTTTGGACTTGTTGGTGTGCTGCTCGTCGTTCTGTGCGCAAACAACGCCGCTCGCCAGGCTCCGACTGCCAGAGTGGTGTTGGTGCTCGCGGGCCGCGCCTTGGGTTCTGTCCGTGACCGGTCCACTGCTCGCCCGCACCGGTACGGGCCGTCCAGCTCCGGACGGACCGATCACCATCGTTGACTTCTTCTTGGGAGCCATGGTGGTAAAGAACCTCTAAACTAGCTGCTAAAGCCGATTCTCACAACCGCGCCCCCTACCTCGCGCGCCAAAGATGTCGGGAAACGACACCTATGGGATCACAAGAATCCCTACTATGGTTGGTGGGGCGCGGGGTTGAGCAAAGAGCAGATTTAATAGGAAGCACGCGGTTCGTTTACCCAGGTTCGGGCCGCGAGGATGCGTAAACCCTAGTCCTGCTTTGGTGGATGTATTGAGTGTTCTTGTGTTCTTGAGCTAGCTACAGGGTGTAACGTGCCCAAAAAAGCCGAATCCTTCTCCTGGTGTCCTTGGGCCTCCTTTTATAGGCAAAAGGGGCTGCCATAGTGGCACACAGGAGGTGGAAAGGCAAACAGTGCTGCGAGCTTATCGCCTGTATTACAGGACAAGATACATTTAATGCATCGCTTAGGTGTCCCCTTGCTTTATAGGGAATGGGAACGGAGCCTGTCCCGTCCGTTGCCGCCTCGCCTGGCTTTGACACGCGCCCAGGCCAGCGGTGCGTGTGGCGCCATGTAGGCAGGCATGCAGCTGAGGTGGCGCGGTGGTGGAGCCTTCATGAAGATTTGCATGCCTCCACGCAGGTGCTGGCTGAGTTGGCGTAGAGGCCGCCCTTTGCCACGTAGGTGCATGCCCAGCTGGTTGAGCTAGCAGCTGCCTAGGGATGGCGGTGGAATCTTGGTCGACGTGGACCTGGTTGTGGCCCTGCTGATGTCCTCGGCAAGGGCCTTGCCGGGGGCCCGGCAAGGGTCTTGCCGTGGTGTTGCTGTCGTCCCCGGCAAGGTGCTTGCCGGGGGTCTTGTGGATCTCCTTGGCTAGAATCCCGCCAATGGTCGTTGTCGTCTGGTCCTCATTTGATGTTGAACCTTCCTTGTCTTCACAAAGACCTGCATGCCACCACGGAGGTGGCACCCGAGCCCTGGTCCAACGTAGTTGATGGTGTTGGAAACCGTGGGCTCAAGGGTGGCACGTTCCACCGGTGGGGGCGAGCTGGCCCGGCAAGGGTCTTGCCGGGGGAACCTGCTTCGTCCCTCTGCTCTTTGTGGTCTTGGCCTTGGCGTCGTCTTGCTTGTCTTGTGCTTCGGCTTCTCTCCGGCTTCCTTCCCTTGCCCTGCTTCGTGTGGCCGCGGCACGTGGCTCTGACTGCCCGTGCACAAGTAAAGGCGTCAAAAAGGAGGACCCCTACTTTTGTACACCGACATTTGGCCATTACGATCTCGAGCTAGATCAACTCTTGTAACCCCTATACTCATCGAATACAACCAAGAAGGACCTAGGGTTTTACCTCCTTTGAGAGGGCCCGAACCTAGGTAAATACCGTGTCCCTGTTGTCCCTTGTTACCATCGATCCTTAGACTCATAGCTTGGGCTCCTCTACCCGAGATCTGGCGGTTTTGACACCGACAATGGTGCTTTCATTGAGAGCTCCGTTGTGTAGTCACGAAAAGCGATCTATGTCTTGCCTTGTCATCGACGACGATATCACTTCTGGAAGGAGCCTAACTTCAGGACAGGTCCTCCAGCTCGGCGGTTCCATCATGGGTGCCCGCATGGCCATCAAGCCGACATCGTCCCCCGTGATCGCCAAGCACCACCTTTGCATCGGTCTTGAATACTCCAAAAAGATGGATTCGGCGGACAGCTTGTCCTTAAACGAGCAGCTAGATCGCATCGCCGCCCTTGGGCTTTCAACCGCCTATGATCGAATCGGGCTTAAACCTGACCAGAGGGAAATCAATCTCCCGCCGATCACTGACCTGGTAGCGGTCGTCGATGAACGAGCCGAAAACACTTCTTCTCCTGAATTAAAGACCAGCTATGTTCGGACCTCTGAATCCCTTGAGTCAGATACCCTTCCTTTGGGTGGGACTCCGCCCCCCCGAACTCAGGGCCAGGCATAGAGTCCGGGGACCACTTGGATCTTCCCAAACCCGAACCGGTGACCTCGGAGATTTTACAAGCTCCAGACACAATTTTGGGTCAGGATTCGAGTTTTAGCCCACACACCACAATCAATACTCTCCAAGTAATTCAGGCCCTCCACACATATATGACCTGATGTATGTATGGCAGCAACCTCAGGAAATGGTCCATCAATTTTGGGCTAGGTTCCTACTTGTCAAAAACAAGATTAAAGGTTGATGCGACGATGATGCAGTCCCGGTCTTTCATCGCAATTGTACCAACTAGGTACTTCGGGATGCCCTCGACCGCCGTCACATATAGAGTTTCACAGAACTATCGCACGTAGTACGGAAGTACTGCGTGATGGAAATCACATGGAAGGCCCAGAAAACCCAATTGGAACCTGCTGCCTTCAAGTAGTGTACTGCCCGGGTAAAATGGATACATCTTCATGAGGCATCCGACCATAAGCCCGTCATCAAGAAAAACAAACCTTTTTCGTGATACATGTCCATTCTTGACGAACTCCTCAACAAGCCCTATCCGATACATGCGATGCCAAGCACAGACTCAACTCACAGCCTTTGAGCAGGTTGGGTACTCCAGCAAGTAGCTAAAAGTGGGGAGGCCATCCTCACCACCTCCACTCTAGAGAAACACCCTCCGAAAGATGACGATTTTAACGTCCTTACGGTCTTCGAGACTTTCTCCTCAAATAACCGGTGTAAAAGGGCACTTCGCGAACTCGCTGAAGTCCACCAAGTAGCTGCAACAAGCCCATGGAGCGATGCGGCAATAACCTTTAACGCTGATGACGAACCAAGGGCTCGATCAGTCCGAGCACCCGTCGCTTTAATACTAAACCCCATTGTGGACGGCTTTCGACTTACTAAAGTGCTCATGGACGGCGACAGTGGGCTAAACCTCATTTACAAGTACACGCTCGACAAAATGCAGGTCAATAGAACATGCACCGACCAAAGCAATACCACCTTTCGAGGCATCATCCCCAGTCAAGAAGCACGATGTTCGGGGAAAATTAAACTTGATGTAGTATTCGGCACGCCTGAAAATTACAGGTCCTAAGAGTCGCTCTTCCACGTTGTTCCTTTCTATAGCGGATATCACGCCCTCCTAGGGCGAGACGCTTTCTCACGCTTCCAAGTCGTACCCCATTATGGGTACATGAAGCTTAAAATGCCAGGGCCCAATGGTATAATCACAGTTACGAGCGATCCGAATAAGGCACTCCACGCCGAAAACAAAACCGCATCCTTGGCTCTTGAGTCACTATCCAAAGCCTTTGCGGCCGAAGAACTAACCACCCTACGACCCACAATGGACAAGGATGATGTGATTCTCGACAAGAGACCTAAATCCACCACTTTCAAGCTGGCAGATGAAATAGTTAAATTTCAAGTGCACCCGACGAATCCTAATAAAACAGCTTCCATCAGGGCATAGCTGGATCCAATGGTAGACGCCGCCTTACGCGCGTTCCTACGTGAAAACTGGGATATCTTTGCGTGGCACCCTTCGGACAAGCCCCCGATTCCACACAGACTAGCCGAACACAGCCTCAACATAATCAAAGGGTTCAAACCAGTCAAGCAAACACTGCAGCGATTTTCCGAACCCAAACGACAAGCTATGGGAGAGGAGCTAGCCAAACTACTTGAGGCCGGGTTCATCAGAGAAATCAAACACCTGGATTGGCTAGCCAACTTCGTCATGGTGCCGAAGAAGGATAAATCTTGGCGCCTTTGTGTCGATTTCAAAGACCTCAATAAGGCTTGCCCTAACAACCCTTTCCCATTGCCCCGCATTGACCAGATCATTGATGCGACCACGGGACATGACTCACCGTGTTTCCTCGATGCTTACTCCGGATACCATCAGATTAAATGAAGGAGTCCGACCAGGCCACAACGGCGTCCATCACCCCGTACGGACCTTTCTGTTTCAACACTATGCCTTTTGGACTTAAAAACGCTGGTGCCACTTAAGAACGCATGATTCAAACGTGCTTGGAAAAAAAAATTCAGCAAGATAGTTGAAGCATATGTGGACGACATAGTCATCAAGACTAAACACGTCGAATCATTGGTGGATGATCTCCGCCTCACATTTGAAAACCTCCGAACATATGACATACGGCTCAATCCAGAAAAATGCGTCTTCGATGTTCCAGTCGGAAAGCTACTAGGGTTCATTGTCTCCCATAGAGGAATTGAAGCAAACCCAGCTAAAATCCGAGCCTTGTCACAATTGGCTACACCAACAGACTTAAAGCTGGTCCAAAAGCTAGCAGGGTGCGTGGCGGCTTTGAGCAGCTTCATCTCCAGATTAGGGGAAAAAGCATTACCACTTTATAGACTCCTTAGACGCTTAAGCAACCTTGATCGAGTTTTGCAGAGATGTGAAGAAACTAATCTTGTCTTGAATTGGGAGAAGTGCCACTTTATGGTTAATGAAGGTATTTTCTTGGGGCATAAAATTTCTGAAAGAGGTATTGAAGTTGATAAACCTAAAGTTGATGCTATTGAAAAGATGTCGTGTCCTAAGGACATTAAAGGTATAAGAAGTTTCCTTGGTCATGCCGGTTTTTATAGGAGGTTCATTAAAGACTTCTCAAAAATTTCTTGGCCTCTGACTAATCTCTTACAAAAAGATGTTCCTTTTGTCTTTGATGATGATTGTGTAGAAGCATTTGAAATACTTAAGAAACCCTTAATTTCTGCACCTATTGTCCATCCACCTGATTGGAATTTACCCTTTGAAATTATGTGTGATGCTAGTGATTATGTTGTAGGCGCTGTTCTAGGACAAAGAGTTGATAAGAAATTCAATGTTATCCAATATGCCAGTAAAACTCTAGACAGTGCCCAGAGAAATTATGCTACTACTAAAAAAGAATTTTTAGCAGCTGTATTTGCTTGTGATAAGTTCAGACCTTATATTGTCGATTCTAAAGTAACTGTTCACACTGATCATGCTGCTATTAAATATCTTATGGAAAAGAAAGATGCTAAACCTAGACTTATTAGATGGGTTCTTTTGCTATAAGAATTTGATTTGAATATTATTGGTAGAAAGGGAGCTGAGAACCCCGTTGCAGACAACTTATCTAGGTTAGAGAATGTTCTTGATGACCCACTAGCTATTGATGATAGGTTTCCTGATGAATAATTAGCTGCCATAAATGCTTCTTGTACTGCTCCATGGTATGCTGATTATGCTAATTACATTGTTGCTAAATTTGTACCACCTAGTTTCACATACCAGCAAAAGAAAAAGTTTTTCTATGATTTAAGACATTACTTTTGGGATGACCCACACCTTTATAAAGGAGTAGATGGTGTTATTAGATGTTGCGTACCTGAGCATGAACAGGAACAGATCCTACGCAAGTGTCACTCCGAGGCATATGGAGGACACCACGCTGGAGATAGAATTGCACATAAGGTATTGCAATCCGGTTTTTATTGGCCTACTCTCTTCAAAGATGCCCATAAGTTTGTCTAGTCTTGCAATGAATGTCAAAGAATTGGTAATATTAGTAGACGTCAAGAAATGCCTCTGAACTATTCACTTGTTATTGAACCGTTTGATGTTTGGGGCTTGGATTATATGGGACCGTTTCCTTCCTCTAATGGGTATACACATATTTTAGTTGCTGTTGTTTACGTTACTAAGTGGGTTGAAGCTATTCGAACTAGTAGTGCTGATCATAACACCTCTATTAAGATGCTTAAACAAGTTATTTTTCCGAGGTTTGGAGTCCCTAGATACTTAATGACTGATGGTGGTTCACATTTTATTCATGGTGCTTTTCGTAAAATGCTTGCTAAGTATGATGTGAATCATAGAATTTGCATCTCCATACCACCCATAGTCTAGTGGTCAAGTAGAACTGAGTAATAGAGAGATTAAATTAATTTTGCAAAAGACTGTTAGTACATCTAGAAAGAATTGGTCCAAGCAGCTTGATGATGCATTATTTGCCTATAGAACTGCATATAAAAATCGTATGGGTATGTCTCCGTATGAAATGGTTTATGGAAAAGCAAGTCACTTACCTCTTGAACTAGAACATAAGGCATATTGGGCCATTATAGAGCTCAATTATGATTTCAAACTTGCCGGTGAGAAGAGGCTATTTGACATTAGCTCACTTGATGAGTGGAGAACCCAGGCCTATGAGAATGCCAAACTGTTTAAAGAAAAAGTTAAAAGATGCCATGATAAAAGGATACAAAAGCGTGAGTTTAATGTAGGTGATTATGTTTTGCTATACAACTCTCGTTTAAGATTTTTTGCAGGAAAACTCCTCTCTAAATGGGAAGGTCCTTACGTTATCAAGGAGGTCTATCGTTATGGTGCCATAAAAATCAACAACTTCGATGGCACAAATCCGAAGGTGGTGAACGGTCAAAGAATAAAACATTATATCTCAGTTAATCCCATAAATGTTGAAACCAATGTTATTGACACCATAACCCCGGAGGAGTACATAAGGGACTCTTTCCAGAACGTTTCAGACTCCGAAAAGGAATACGTATGTGGTTCGGTAAGTAAACCGACTCCAAAACAGTTCTAATAGCAATTTTTCTCTGTTTTGGAATATTTTAAAAATAGGAAAATAAGAAGTAGTTTGAAAGGGACACGAGGCATCCACGAGGGTGGAGGGCGTGCCCTGCCCCCCTCGGCGTGCCCCCTGCCTCGTGGGCACCTCCTGTGCCCTTCGGACTCTATTTTCTTGCACGATACTTCTTTTTGTCGGTAGAAATTTGTTATATAATCTCCCAAAGGTTTTGACCACCTTACCATGACAAAATCCTCTGTTTTTGTTTTGAGTTGTTTCTGCCGCAGATTAGATCAAGATGTCTTCTCAAGAGTCAGTCAGGGAGAGCCTGGTATCTCACCCGACATCGTGGCCAAAAGCAAATAGCGATGCCGATCACTTTGGGCCATCAACTGAGGAAGAGATGGAGGCCGACTTGAAAAGGATAGATGCAATGGAGGAAGATCAAGAAGTTACCTCTCATCTCCAAGTCAGATTTATGATGGAGGAACTCCAGAGCTCAGCAATTCCAAACTAGGTCATCCCTTCCAATGTTATATTTCTTTATTATGAAAATATGAAAAAGAGTGTTACTTGTTCTCCTGTAGCTATGCAATCCATGGGTGAAAGAAGCTTTAGCCGTTGTGGGTAAACTCCGGAAGGAAACAATGGATCTTAAGCAGCTAGTCAATAAGCTCGAGGAAGAGACCCGTATCCTAAGGGGCATCATCGCCAAAAATATCACATCACCACCTCCGAAGAAAGAGACATAAACACATGGGTATGGGCACTCCCCTTGGCAACTGCCAAGCTTGGGGGAGGTGCGCCGGTATCGTATCACCATCACACTTCTATCTTTACTATTTTTCTTAGTTCGATCCTTTTCGTTATATTTTGATCTAGTAGAATAAAGTTTAGTATGATCTAGCTTTGATTTTTTGTGTTCATCCTTATCTATGTAATCGAGTCTGTGAGCTATATATAATAAAGATTAGTCTTGATTTGAGGGCTTGGTTATCTTGCTATGATCTTGAGGGAATAAAAGAAAAAAGAAAGAATAAAAAGAAATAAAGAGATCATATTGATCTTATGGAAAGTAATGACTTCACATATAAAGAGTATGATGAATAAAAGTTGTTGAGAGTTGACAAACATAGTTTTGGTCATTGTTGCAATTAATAGGAAGTAATAAAGAAAGAGAGGTTTTCACATATAAATATACTATCTTGGACATCTTTTATAATTGTGAACTCTCATTAAAATATGACATGCTAAAAAGTTGATGTTGGACAAGGAAGACAACGTAATGGGTTATGTTTTCATATATCCGAAATAAATTATGTTGTCATGGATCATCCAACATGTTGAGCTTGCCTTTCCCCCTCATGCTAGCCAAATTGTTTGCACCAAGTAGAGATACTACTTGTGCTACCAAATATCCTTAAACCCAGTTTTGCCATGAGAGTCCACTATATCTACCTATGGATTGAGTAATATCCTTCAAGTAAGTTGTCATTGTTGCAAGCAATAAAATTTGCTCTCTAAATATGTATGATCTATTAGTGTGGAGAAAATAAGCTTTATACGAGCTTGTGATATGTAAGAAATAAAAGCGACGGACTGCATAATAAATGTCCCTATCACAAGTGGCAATATAAAGTGACGTTCTTTTGCATTAAGATTTTGTGCATCCAACCATAAAAGCACATGACAACCTCTACTTCCCTCTGCGAAGGGCCTATCTTTTATTTTGGTCTTATACCTTATACAAGAGTCAGGGTGATCTTCACCTTTCCTTTTTACACTATCGTTTGGCAAGCACTATGTGTTGGAAAGATCCTCATATATATGTCCAATTGGATGTGGGTTTTCATAAAGCATTATTGTTGACATTACCCTTGAGGTAAAAGGTTGGGAGGCAAAACCATAAGCCCATATCTTTCTCTGTGTCCGATTAAAACTTCATACCCGTAAGTATTGCGCGAGTGTTAGCAATCGTGAATGATAAATGATAGTTGAGTATGTGGACTTGCTGAAAAGCTCTTATATTGACTCCTTCCGATGTTATGACAAATTGAAATTGCTTCAATGGTTGAGACCATAGTTTGTTAGATTTCAATGAAGTTTCTGATTCATACTTTACATTGTGAATAGATTGTTACTTCAGCATAAGCAATCATATGACAATATATATATATATATGTTGCTATTCTAAGAATTATCATGATGCCCTCATGTCCGTATTTTATTTTATCAACACCTCTATCTCTAAACCTGTGGACGTATTTTTCAATATCGGCTTCCGCTTGAGGACAAGCGAGGTCTAAACATGGGGGAGTGGATACGTCCATTTTGCATCATGCTTTTATATCAATATTTCACTACTACAGGATGCTGCTAAAGCGACACTATGATCACAGACCCTTCAAGAAACTCCGTGTGATGCCATAATCGCAAATGGTGTTGTATGAAAACCATCAGAAATGTGTAAAACGTTTGCGATGACAGATGCATCAAACACGGTTCAGGTTTTAGTTGCGTGTGAGATGAAGGGCATACGGTTTAGTTCAATGAACTGTTTGTGATGAGGAAGAACAAAAGAAACGGGCTGCCAGATGGAGGCATGTGCGATACACGGCATACGGTTCACTCGGATGAACTATTTCTGATTAGGCAACACAAAAGAAACGGTCAGCCAGATCAAAGGTGTGTGTGATATACGGCATGCAGTTCACTCGAATGAACTGTTTGCGTTGAGACATGAGAACAGAAATGGTTCAACTTAACAAGATGTGTGTGATACGCGGAAAACAGGTCTGTAATCAGAAATGTGTCTGAAGACCGATAAGAACACATACGGTTGCTGCTAATAAGATGTGTGTGTTGTGAGCAAACGACTGCTGGTATAAAATTGTGAGTGATTGATGAAAACAACACCGACGGGTTCCATTGTTTAGTCCGTGCGCGATGTGATTTTCTTTGTCCGCACACCATCTACGCTCTGTCTATAGAGCATCAACATATATACTTAAAAAGACAGCATTGCATAACCAAATTAAGCACACAATTACACAAGTGACTACACACATAACATTTGCACACACCAAAGTAAGCAATTACATGCATACTAAAGTTGGAGAAACGAGGATCTAATCATCTACTTATTGTTGTGATGACGCTTGCCATTGCTATGCTTTCGGCTGGATCCCTGGCCGTTTTGCGGAAGGAGGGACTTCCTCATGTCAACGATCCACCAGTACATGTCGTAGCTCGTGTACGCCTCCTTGGCCGCGTACACGAAGTGAGCTTTGTCGAGTTTCTCCATCAAGGCCGAGTGCCAGGCACGCTTGTCCTTGTTGCACGAATCCTTCATGTCTCTATAGGTGGGGTCGATGATGGCCTCGGCGAGGTGAACCAGTGAGTCCTTCTCATGCTCCTTGCTGCCCCATATCTTGTATTGGCCCTGGATGTCGACAAGATTCTGGCAGGCGATGCCCGAACTCTCGAGCGCCTTTACATCGTTGCTGATGTCCATCGCAGCGAACATGTAGTGGGGGTTGTTGAAAAACCTGGCGAAATGCTCGCAATACCTTGTGGCTAGGCAGTACTGGTAGACGAGGACGTGGTGGCGCACGCACATCTGGGTGACGGTGACCTTGGGACAAGACTCGGCACGAGCATGGGTGTACTCGAGGTCGAACCCGACCACCTTGTACTTCTCCTCGGCAAGCAACAGCTCCATGATGTGGATGGAGTGCTCCGCCTAGAACGGGTCATTGGTGTACACGACCGAGAGGTCCATGAACCTTCTGTGGGTGTCCACCACAGCACGCATGGTGAACTGCTGCTCGTCGTCGGCAGCCGCTCGGAGCACCATTGGAGACACGCGGGATATCCTCTAAGAATTTCTCGTGGTGGGTGTGCTTCTTGCAATGGTGGGGCGCGATCGAAAGGTTGGAGAGACACAAGGGTAGGTTAAATGGCCGTTGTAATAATAAATGGAGTCCGGCCGGCCTGTAATCATCACGTCTTGTCACAGCGTTCATAGCGGAGGATTCCAGAATCCAGTGCACGCTTGACAACACCGCACCCCAGGCGTGGACACTCGAGTGCCATAATTAATTATGCGCTCTACAGTGCACACAGTGGAAGAAACCAACTGTGTGCAATAATGTCGAAGATCGCAGTTTAAGTTAGCTATACAGATCATGTGCTGTGAGATCGACAAGGTAAACTGATTCAAGAATGGTTAATAAAATCTAAGACCATTGCATATTAATGTCAAAATAGTGCTAGCAATATACGAGTCTCATACGATGCCATTTCAACGATTGTACCACCAAAGCTCGAAATGTTACAAGGTTCAAATTCCAGAGTTATATGGCTCAAATTCGAAGATTACAAGGTTCAAACTGATATTAGAAATGAAATTCAGCTCATTAGCTGCAAACGCTCGCGCTGATGCGCTGAACATGGATATCAGAGAGTTTCAAACTAATCTCACCGCTTCTAAGTCTGGCTTCAAAACCTCACATTTTTTGCAAAGGGGTCAGCCACTTAGAAGTCATGTATGGGGTTGACCCGATGACTTCCGATTACTTTGTCATCTGAAGTTCCAAAATGAAATTCAGGATTTTTGGAGCCTACTCCATTCTGCCGCAGGCGCCGACGCTGATCAACAGACCATTCATTTTTGCGAAATAAATGT
The DNA here is from genome assembly GCF_056163025.1 of Triticum urartu. Classification (NCBI taxonomy): domain Eukaryota; kingdom Viridiplantae; phylum Streptophyta; class Magnoliopsida; order Poales; family Poaceae; genus Triticum; species Triticum urartu. The sequence continues at coordinate 502,776,098 of NC_141873.1, read as the reverse complement.
AGGGCAAACCTCATTTCCTTCAGCACCCTTGCTGTGAGAACAAAGAACCTGGAAAATATAATCTCCAGTAAGGTCCCTCGGTAGGACTTCAAAGTAATTTCTGAGAGATGCAGATCTAGGCTGTCGGTGTACAAAAGTAGGGGCTCTCCTTTTGACCCTTTTACTTGTGCACGGGCAATTAGACCACGCCCGCGGCCACACTAAGCAGAGCAGAAGAAGGGAGGTAGAGCACAAGATGGCCAAAGCGAGGCCAAGGCCAAGACACCAAAAGAGCAAAGGGACGAGGCAGGTTCCCCCGGCAAGATCCTTGCCGGCGCAGCCTCAGCGGCCCCGGCAAGGGCCTAGCCGGGGCAGCTCGACCCACACCAGCAGAATGCGCCACCCTTGAGCCCGCGGCTTCGGACGTAGTCAACCATGTTGGAGCAAAGGCTCGGGAGGCACTTCTTTGGTGGCATGCTGTAACACACCAAAAATTATGAGTTGGTTTTATCAAATATTTTGTTCTCTAAATTGGTGGGAGGTTATTTAAATTTTTCTTAAAACCTCTCCTTCTCAAAAAATTTATGACAAATATTTTATGTGTGCTTCTCAACCTTGATTTTTGGTCTTGAGGACTTTTCATTTGGTGTTGACTCAACACAAATAACTTTGGAAAGTTTTTAAATTTCTTTCTATTAAAAAGAAACCCTATGAATTATGGATTTATTCTTTTCCCATTCAAAAGTTTCTCTTTTCCCATGACTCATGTTGAAATTTTTCTTCCAAAACGCACCTCCCACTTTGGGTCAAGCCAAGCATCCCCTTCTAGCAAGTCTCAACCTCTTTTAAATTCTATTTCTATTTATTTTATCCTCAAAATCATTTTTTATCATTTATTTGGACTATGGTGGTTTACAAAGGAACTACCAAATTTCCTTTCAATCTTGATCCCAAATAAACTTCTCTGAATAGTCCTTAGTACCCCCAACCAAGATCCATCAAGATCCACTGGTCCACAGTTCAAAATTTTCAAAATTTGCTTACTGCAAGTTTGGACCAGATTTGCCATTTTTGGTGAAATTCATTCTTTTTCTTCTCCTAAAAATCTGAGATAATTCAGGCAGCCCCTAGATGCATCAAGAGACCACCTCACCAAAGATCAGCTCCAGAAAAGTTTTCCACATGCCAAAAACATTTCGTCAAACAGGTGGCCGACACTGTTTCTGTCAGTTTTCAGAGTTCAGTGTTCAGTTTCAGTCGACGGTGTCATTTTCGTCAGAACCCGTCGATAATCTCACCAGTAGCCACCTTGGATCGATGCTCACTGCTCCCTCTCCTTATCCAGAGCGCCGCACGGTCGTTTGGACGGGCGCAAGCGTCAGTGGCGACGTGTCCCGCCAACGCCGCTGTCTTCCGCGGTGGTAGAACCACCCGTGGCGGCCAACAGGGGCCAGCACTGCAGAACGGCGCCATCCAGCACCGCCCAAACCACCATAATCCTACGCGTGGCCGTCCTCTTCCCCGTGCATACTACAACATAGTCACCATGGCTAGAGAAGCGCAGAGCGCGCTCTCTGCCGCTGACGTGCCCGTGAGCCGTTCCGTCGAGGGCTTGGAGTGTCGCCCAAGTCTGGCCAAGTTTAGCTATGGGATGAAGCCAGTGATCCAATCCGTAGTTGCCCCGACTCCTAAACCCCCCGTTCGACCGCTGCCTCGCCGTAATCATCGCCGGAGTTATCCCGATCTCGGCAACTGCCTCGGGCCGGCTATAAATAGCGACCCCAAGCTCGCCTTCGACCCAGCACCACCCCTCCACCTCGCCAGTACTGTGCCCAGCCACTAGGAGGACCTCGAGGAGGCCTTCTTCCCCGACTCCGGCCACCCCGATCCGCTTCGGGCCCCGGCACGATTCCCTCTGGTGAGACCACCCCCGGCCTCCCAAACCTTGCCAGAAGCCTCCTAGTGCACCCACTCGTCTGACCCTAGGCTCAATTTGACATCTGCAGCCCTCCTCGGCGAGATCCACCACCGCCCGAACCACCGTCCGCTGGAGTAGAGGCCGCCGTCAACGTGGTGCTCGCCGACGACCAACTCCACCACCCTCAGGTGCGGAAGAGCTCCGTGAACCCGTAGGTACTCACCGTTTCCCCTACCTCGCCATGGATCGACGCCGGCGACCGCCGCGATCCTCGGCGCCGGTGTGCTCTGTTTTTCCTTTCAAATTTTTAAACCTGACGGGTGGGACCCCCTCGTCAGCCTCTCTTTTTCTATTCGAACTGTTTTCCTGGAAAACGCCTTCGGGCAAAGTACGCTTTCCCTTTGGGTTGGCATATTTCTTACTGAAACGTTTTCTGTTTTTATAAACAAACCCCTGGAAACTTTCTATTTCATTACAGATAAGTCCCTGGGCTAAAACCTTTATAACTTTTTAACAGAAGATGATTTTGAATTGATTCTTTTTCTGTCATCTTTATTTTTCTGTCTAGTTTTTTATCATATTTATTTGAAAAAAATTGGAACAATTTTTATGCACACATGGTATTTACGTTAGTATGCGATTTCTTTATACCGTAGATACCGGAGGAGGTGACAGAACCGCAAACTTCGCCGAGCTAGACTCCGACTACTCCGAACCAGGCAAGCATGTTTGAACCTTTGATATGATAAGTGTTTTTCATGTTTGCTTGAGTGGTTTTGCATGGCATGTTTATATGAACATGGGTGAAGGTTAGAATTCATGCAAAGAAAGCTGCGGTTGAGCTTCAATATTGATGTGTTCTTATGATGATGATATAACCTGATCATGTGGTGGCATGATAGGTTGCAAGCTGGTATTGTTGAAGCATGCCAGTTTTATGTCAACCGTTAATTCCAGTATTAACGTGGGTCAAGTCTCGATCCCGTTCCTTCCCCCTTTGTGCTGCCTCATGTTTTCTGCAAAGAGTGTGGTGTAGTAAGTTGCAAACCTCTTTCCTTGTACACACCAAACAGAGGGACCGCGATGAGGGTTCCATGGCCCTGGATTAAAGCATGTCATCCGGTCAGGGTGCATGGGTGTTTCCGGTTGGGACCGAGAGGGGGGCACCCCTTAGAGCGCGCGATATAAATTTGATCCCATGCTATTCGAGGTTGTGGCCTCCCCGTCTTAGAGTTTTTCTTGAACGTTGCCTAGGGTGATTCCTAGCAACGGAATGTGGAATGGGTGTGTACTGTTTAGATGTGCTTCTTCTAAAATACCATAAACGGAACAAGTCCTTTGTGACTACTTAAATCCGTTGGCTGTGGTTAAAGAGTACAAACTCTGCAGAGTCAAAACCATTCGAGTATCCCTGTCCACAATCAAGGACTTGAACAACGTCTCAGTGTCAGTGTCAGTCCCAGTGTTGATCTCGGCGTCAACACCAGTGTCAGTCTCCGGAGGATTAAGCATGAAAACTGAGAGTGGTAAATCCGGCCGAATGTTATTCCTGTGAATGGACTAACCAGTTTATTATTATGTGCTGAGTATTTCCTTGGGATGATTTTAAATTCAGGAACTATTTGAATACGAATGATGAAATATAAGCCCTTTATGTGATGTCGCTCAGACGTCCGACTGTGGCAATCTTGTTATTTACTTTCAATATAAGCCCTTCATGTGATGTCGCTCAGACGTCCGACTGTGGCACTCTTGTCATTTACTTTCGATATAAGCCCTTTATGTGATGTCGCTCAGACGTTCGACTGTGGCATTCTTGTTATTTACTTTCGATATAAGCCCTTTATGTGGTGTCGCTCAGACGTCCGACTGTGGCATTCTTGTTATTTACTTTCGATATAAGCCCTTTATGTGATGTCGCTCAGACGTCCGACTATGGCAACCTTGTTATTTACTTTATTTATAAGCCCTTTTCGAGATGTCGCTTAGACGTCCGACTGTGGCACATTCTGTCATTTACTTTTCAATATAAGCCCTTTATTTGGTGTCGCCTTGACGCCCTACTGAGGCATGTTCATTTAATTTTACCTTTCAAGGCGTCGCTTCAGACACCCGATCGGTCTTCTGCTTTTTTATTGGGATTCCGGGAGGACTACCGCCTGACTCCCTTTTTATTTTTCATGCAGTGCAATTATCTATCTGAGTTTGCATTTCTTATCTACACATGTACATCATGTTTACATTGTTATATCTTATGTCCAAACTGTCTTGCGAGTACATTCAAAGTACACACCTGGCTTGTTGATTTGGCCAGATGTTGACGAAGGCGATCTTATGGATGAAGAGTTCGATAGCGAGTGAGACGCCTAGAGGAGTCCCAGTCAGTCCCGTGCGAACCTGGAGTTGATCACTTGTATTATATACGCTTCCGCTACCCAAATAAAATCATCGAGCCTCACTCCGACGCTTGATGAGCTATCATGTCACCCACTTCACTGTGACATATCCACCACCACTTTTATTACGAGTCAGTAGTTATGCCACCATACCCTTGTGACATATCCGCCTTTATGTATAATATTGGCGTGCTTGTAATAAATTGTTGAGCAGCCTCAGCTCAACCTTGTATAATATTTAGTACTGCTGGATTTCTGTATCAAGGATTTGTCTGCCAGTAAGAAGAATTCTTCTGTGCTGGTCAATAAAAGGTTCGGCTTTGCAATAGATGTTTTATTGGAAAACCGGTCCTGACAACCTTGGTATCAGAGCCAGGCTGACTGTAGGAAGCACTAGGTGCGATCGCTAATCGGCTATTAGCGTAGAAGTGCTATTTTTAGTGTTTTGCAAATGTAGCAATTTTCTGTTAGTCATCATAAATTTATGACTTGACTATTCGGAATTTTTGTCTACTTTTATAGATGGCTGGCAGCGACTGTGAGTCACAGGTGTTCGCCAATGTACCTGAGGGGTTCATCAAGCTTCTCGTCGCCATCACCAAGGTCACGATCGGGCCATCGGCTCGTCCGGAGTTAACACTCTACCAGCACAAGCTCAGCGACAGCGTATCTATGCACTAGGCCTCGGTGCAGTTCAAGGGAGGACGTTCTGAGTCACGCCGCTTCCGATTTGTAGGAAGGGCCATGCCTACGGAGAGGCATGCCATGCAGATGGCCGCCCGTGAGGCAATAGCTCGTCTTCGGGATGCGCTCCCTTCGATGAAGGCTCGTCGCTACCGCTACCTCCCCTGCCAAGTGCCATACACTTGTCACTATGCATTCGCTTGTCCTAGAGGAGAGAGAGATGAGGCTATTGACATGCTTGTTGAGTATCTCAAAGCTCTTGACGTAACTTTTGATAACCTCGTGGACGACTTTGTGGCTGCTCGTATGGACTTTGTTCAGGGCTGTTCCGCCAACAGGAGGGAGCTCCTCTGTACAGCACCACCATTGTCTTACATATTATCCTCAGCATCCTATCCACATGCCACCTTAGCCACCGCTCACCACCTGCCTACCACTGAGGAGTTTGAAAAAGTCATTGCTCCTACTCCAGTCAGAGCTGCACCACCTGCCGCGCCCGCACCAGCTCCTCAACTCAGTCCTTCACGCCTGGAGCCTATTAGTGAGGAGGAGGTTGAGTCTCCAGCATCACCGGGTCTTACCCTCGGCAAGCCGAAGGAAGTTCTCACCATCTACAATTGAGTGCGCCTAGCAGCCGTGCGATGTACCAGCTTGTATGATATGTTTATATGTGCATAGGTTTGGTGAGAAGTAGTTTGTGTGCGCATCATGTAGGAACTTGGAGTAGTGCACTAGCCTAAATAACATGTCAGGAATGTGTACTCACATCCTGAGTGATGTATTTTATAATTACGGCTTACATGTAAGATATGTACTGAGCGGTCCTTCTCCATGCGCAATCGAGTATTTTCTTGAAAAATCTTGGAGTTTTAAAAATCCTGCCTTTGCAAAATTATTTATTTTTTTCCACTCAATATTTCTCATAAGTTCTGCAAAATACCCTAGAGTGGAAAATGCATCGTCCCTGGACTCGTTCCATGCCAAGTCCGCCGGAAGAAAATTATGGTACCCAGACAAGTAACAATTTCACACAGGGACAGTCAAGTCAGCAAGGCAGTGAAGCAGCATTTTCTCAAGTATGCCGCCTTTATGAGCAAAGCCAGTAGCAACATCAAGAAATGAGGAACCATGTTATCAATCTGGGAAATCATCGTGAACCATATCAGCAGCATTCCAAATTGTCTGAACTATAGAAGACACGTCCCCCAACGTTCTCTCACACGGATAAACCTCTTGAGGCCGATGATTGTCTTTGTGACATTGAAAGGAAGTTAATTATTGCACAATGTTCGGACCATGAGAAGGTACTTTATGCATCTCACTACCTCACTGGAGCAGCTGCATCATGGTGGGAAAATTTCCTACACATACATCCCAATGAGAATAACATCACCTGGGAAGAATTTAAAGAAGGTTTTCGTGGGGGGGGGGCACATTCCAAGAAGCATTATGAAGATCAAGAAAAGGGAGTTTGATGACCTCCAGCAGAGAAGCATGACAGTGACCGAGTACAATAGTTAGTTTACTCAATTATCTCGCTATGCCAACGAAGAGCATATGATTGAAAATAAAAAGATGGAAAAATTTCTGGACGGCCTGGCACCAGCACTTAAAATGCCAACTGGTCGTACACACCTTTCCAGATTTCAAGACACTTGTGGACAAAGCTATTACATTGGAAAATGAGCGCCGTAGCTTGGAGGATTTTTGCAAGCGCAAAAGGGACAAGACTACTCACGCTCGCAACAATCGGAACAAGACTGATTTTCAGAAGATTGGAGCGAACAAACCCACAACCAATGTTCCACATCCTAACAAAAAAATTCATGCAAGGGACAAGGATTTTACGTATTGTCCATGTGTCACTTGCTACGCTTGTGGAGAGGAAGGACACTATGCCAAACAGTGCCCAAAACCAAGAAACTCGGCCCCCAAGCCGAACAGCAATGGAAACAATTCGGCACCCAAGCGTAACAACTTCAACCCCAATAACAATCACAAGAAGGGTCACTTGAACCATGTGACCAAGGAGGAAGCACAGAATGCCCCGGATATCGTACTCGGTACGTTCCCTGTCAACACAATACCTGCCACGGTTTTGTTTGATTCTGGTGCTTCTCACTCGTTCATTTCAAAGAAATTTGCTTTGCAACATGATTTTTCGATGTTTCCCTTGGAAAAATCCATGATCATCAAGTCCCCTGGGATTAAGCAAATCACTCAGAGTTACTGCCAAGGTGTGGTTATTGAGATTGAGGGACTAAAGTTTCAGGCAAACCTCATTCTATTGGAAAATAAGGGACTGGATGTTATACTAGGAATGGACTGGCTAACCACCAACAAGGGATTTATCGACTGCTTCAATCAGACTGTAATTCTTACTCATCATCACGGGAAGACGATAAAATTTTCAGCTCAAGAAAGACCAATGTCACGACAACCAGAGTTGAATAAGGTGGACATTTCAGAGCTAAGAAAATTTCCAGTGGTGTGTGAGTTCCCTGACGTATTTCCCGAAGAACTACCAGGCATGCCACCAGACCGGGTAATAGAGTTCATCATTGAACTAGCACCTGGAACCACCCCCATTTACAAGAAGCCCTATAGAATGGCACCCTTCGAGTTGGTAGAATTAAAGAAGCAAATAAAGGAATTACTGGACAAAGGATTTATACGAGCTAGTTCCTCACCTTGGGGATCACCAGTATTATTTGCCAAGAAAAAGGATGGGACACTACGATTATGCATAGACTATCGAGCGCTCAACATGGTCACCATCAAAAACAAATCCGATCCCACGGATAAATGATTTATTTGACCATCTCGCACAAGCCAAGGTTTTCTCAAATTTTGATTTAAGGTCGGGGTATCATCAATTAAAATTATGGACAGAAGATATCCCTAAGACAACATTCATCTCCAGATATGGATTATATGAATTTACAGTAATGCCGTTTGGACTAACAAATGCCCCCGCATATTTTGTCCACCTCATGAACAAAGTATTTATGAAATTTATGGACAAATTTGTTGTGGTGTTCATTGATGATATTCTGGTGTACTCTAAGACACCAGAAGAACATGCAGAACATCTCAGAATTGTACTGGGAGAATTGAGGAAACATCAATTATACGCCAAATTCAACAAATGTGAATTTTGATTAAGACAGGTTGGTTTTCTAGGCCATGTATTAAACCAAGAAGGTGTTTCCGTGGACCCAGAAAAAGTCAAGGCCGTACGTGGCTGGAAACCACCAGCCAACATAACAGATGTACGAAGTTTTCTGGGAATGGCTGGATATTATAGAAGGTTTATCGAGGGGTTCTCCACCATAGCAAAACCAATGACACAGTTACTCAAGAAGGATAAGAAATTTGTATGGACTGAAGCTTGCGAGAAAAGTTTCCAAGAACTCAAAAAGAAATTAACTACAACACCAGTATTGGTCGTACCAGACATACACAAAAGTTTTGAAGTATATTGTGATGCATCCCGGAAAGGCCTCAGATGCGTGCTAATGCAAGAAGGCAAGGTAGTCGCATACACTTCCAGGAAACTACGAAAGCATGAAGAAAATTATCCTACTCATGATTTGGAATTGGCAGCAGTCATTCATGCACTCAAAGAGTGGAGGCATTTTTTGCTTGGAAATTTTTGTGAAATATATATGGACCATAAAATCCTCAAGTATATTTTCACACAACCCGAACTCAACTTACGACAACGACGCTGGTTGGAATTAGTGAAAGATTATGATGTTGGCATTCACTACCATCCTGGAAAAGCGAATGTAGTGGCAGATGCTCTTAGTCGAAACCCCAGCTCGGGCAATGACAGTCCACAAAACTTGAGACCTGAGTTTCAGCGGAAGTTCGCCAAACTCAACTTGGTAATGGTCACGGAAGGCAGTGCGTCAAATTTGGAAATATAGCCCACCCTAATGGAACAGATTAAGAAGGCTCAGCATGGACACCCCAGCATCGAAGGCATAAAATGGAAAGTGAGTCTGGGCAAAGCTTCAGAATTCGTCGTAGACGACAAGGGAATATTATGGTACGGAGACAGACTATGCGTGCCAAATATAGAGGACCTCAAACAGCAAATTCTAGCTGAAGGCCACACCACCCCATATTCAATCCACCCTGGAGGAACCAAAATGTATAAGGACATCCAGGAAAAGTTTTGGGGCACGGTATGAAGAGGGATATAGCCACCTTCATTGCGTGTTGTGATTCTTGCCAGTGCATTAAAGCCAAACTCCAAAAACCAGTTGGATTATTACAGCCAAACAGGATACCTGAGTGGAAATGGGATGAAATTGGAATGGATTTTATTTTTGGACTACCTCGGTCACAACACGAAAATGATGCCATATGGGTCATCACAGATAGATTAACCAAGGTGGCACATTTCATTCCCGTAAAGACAACCTACACCACTCAGAAGCTTGCCAAACTTTATCTCTCCCGTATAGTTTGTCTGCATGGAATCCCAAAGACTATAATATCCGACAGGAGCACTCAATCCATCTCTAAATTTTGGGATCATTTACAACAGGCTTTGGGAACTCAACTAGCATTCAGTACAGCATACCACCCCAGACTGATGGACAAACTGAACGCGTGAACCAAATTCTAGAGGACATGCTGAGAACATGTGTTCTCACCTATGGAACCAGTTGGGAAGAAAGCTTGCCATATGCCAAGTTCACATACAACAACAGTTACCAAGCCAGTCTACAAATGGCACCTTTTGAAGCCTTGTACGGGCGGAGATGTCGTACTCCATTAAATTGGTCAGAAATAGGAGATAGTCGTATCTTCAGCCCAGACATGCTCAAGGAAGCTAAGGAGAAAGTTAGACTAATCAGGGACCGACTCAAGATAGCTCAAAGTCGACAAAAGAGTTATTACGATCGAAAATATCGTGAAGTCAGCTTTGAACCCGGTGAATATGTGTATCTACGAGTATCTCCTATGAGGGGCCTGCAACGGTTCAAAGTTAAAGGAAAGCTAGCACCAAGATTTATTGGACCCTTCTGTGTGGTTGCACGAAGAGGCACAGTAGCCTACCAGCTAGACCTACCCAAAGAGCTGCCAGATATCCACGACGTGTTCCACATCTCACAGTTGAGGAAATGCATAAGAAACCCAGAGAAGCAAGTATCACATGAGAGCATTGACATGCAACCAGACCTCACCTACATGGAACGTCCAATAAAAATATTAGAGGAGTCTGAAAGGAGGACCCGTCAGAAAACAATTAAGTTTTTCAAGGTTCAGTGGAGCAATCACACCGAGGATGAAGCAACATGGGAAAGGGAGGACTTTCTTCGGGCAGAGTACCCACACCTATTTGAGGATCAGCTGAAATCTCGGGGATGAGATTTTTCCTAAGGGGGTAGGTGTTGTAACACACCAAAAATTTTGATTTGGTTTTATCAAATATTTTGTTCTCTAAATTGGAGGGAGGTTATTTAATTTTTTCTTAAAACCTCTCCTTCTCAAAAAATTATGACAAATATTTTATGTGTGATTCTCAACCTTGATTTTTGGTCTTGAGGGCTTTTCATTTGGTGTTGACTCAACACAAATAACTTTGGAAAGTTTTTCAATTTCTTTCTATTAAAAAGAAACCCTATGAATTATGGATTTTTCTTCCAAAACCCACCTCCCACTTTGGGTCAAGCCAAGCATCCCCTTCCAGCAAGTCTTAACCTCTTTTAAATTCTATTTATATTTATTTTATCCTCAAAATCATTTTCTGTCATTTATTTGGACTATGGTGGTTTACAAAGGAACTACCAAATTTCCTTTGAATCTTGATCCCAAATAAACTTCTCTGAATAGTCCTTAGTACCCCCAACCAAGATCCATCAAGATCCACTGGTCCATAGTTCAAAATTTTCAAAATTTGCTTACTGCAAGTTTGGACCAGATTTGCCATTTTTGGTGAAATTCATTCTTTTTCTTCTCCTAAAAATCTGAGATAATTCAGGCAGCCCCTAGATGCATGAAGAGACCACCTCACCAAAGATCAGCTCCAGAAAAGTTTTCCACATGCCAAAAACATTTCATCGAACAGGTGGCCGGCACTATTTCTATCAGGTTTCAGAGTTTAGTGTTCAGTTTCAGTCGACGGTGTCGTTTTCGTCAGAACCCGTCCACAATCTCACCAGTAGCCACCTTGGATCAATGCTCACTGCTCCCTATCCTTATCCAGAGTGCCGCACGGTTGTTTGGACGGGCGCAAGCGTCGGTGGCGACGTGTCCCGCCAACGCCGGCGTCTTCCGCGGTGGCAGAACCACCCGTGGTGGCCAACAGGGGCCAGCACTATCGAACGGCACCGTCCAGCACCGCCCAAACCACCAGAAGCCTACGTGTGGCCGTCCTCTTCCCCGTGCATACTGCAGCACAGTCATCGTGGCCAGAGTAGGGCAGAGCGCGCTCTCTGCCGCCGACGTCCCCGTGAGCCGTTCCTTCGAGGGACTGGAGTGTCGCCTAAGTCCGGCCAGGTTTAGCTATGGGATGAAGCCAGTGATCCAATCCGCAGCTGCCCTGACTCCTAAACCCCCCGTTCGACCGCTGCCTCGCCGTAATCATCGCCGGAGTTATCCCGATCTCGGCAACCGCCTTAGGCCGGCTATAAATAGCGACCCCGAGCTCGCCTCCGACCCAGCACCACCCCTCCACCTTGCCAGTACTGCGCCAAGCCACTAGCAGGACCTTGAGGAGGCCTTCTTCCCCGACTTCGGCCGCCCTGATCCGCTTCGGGCCCCGGCACGATTCCCTCTGGTGAGACCACCCCCGCCTCCCAAACCTTGCCAGAAGCCTCCTAGTGCACCCACTCGTCTGACTCTAGGCTCAATTTGACATCTGCAGCCCTCCCCGGTGAGATCCACCACCGCCCGAACCACCATCCGCCGGAGTAGAGGCCGCCGTCGACGTGGTGCTCGCCGACGACCAACTCCACCACCCTCAGGTGCGGAAGAGCTCCGTGAACCCATAGGTACTCACTGTTTCCCCTACCTCATCGTGGATCGACGCCGGCGACCGCCGCGATCCTCGGCGCCGGTGTGCTCTGTTTTTCCTTTCAAATTTTTAAACCTGACGGGTGGGACCCCCTTGTCAGGCTCTCTTTTTCTATTCGAACCGTTTTCCTAGAAAACGCCTTCGGGCAAAGTACGCTTTCCCTTTGGGTTGGCGTATTTCTTACTGAAACGTTTTTTGTTTTTATAAACAAACCCCTGGAAACTTTTGGTTTCATTACAGACAAGTCCCTGGGCTAAAACCTTTATAACTTTTTAACAGAAGATGATTTTGAATTGATTCTTTTTCTGTCATCTTTATTTTTCTGTCTAGTTTTTTATCATATTTATTTGAAAAAAAATTGGAACAATTTTTATGCACACACGGTATTTACGTTAGTATGCGATTTCTTTATACTGTAGATACCGGAGGAGGTGATAGAACCACAAACTTCGCCGAGCTAGACTCCGACTACTCCGAACCAGGCAAGCATGTTTGAACCTTTGATATGATAAGTGTTTTCCATGTTTGCTTGACTAGTTTTGCATGGCATGTTTATATGAACATCAATGAAGGTTATAATTCATGCAAAGAAAGCTGCGGTTGAGCTTCGATATTGATGTGTTCTTATGATGATGATATAACCTGATCATGTGGTGGCATGATAGGTTGCAAGCTAGTATTGTTGAAGCATGCCAGTTTTATGTCAACCGTTAATTCCAGTATTAACGTGGGTCAAGTCTCGATCCCGTTCGTTCCCCCTTCATGCTGCCACATGTTTTCTGCAAAGAGTGTGGTGTAGTAAGTTGCAAACCTCTTTCTTTGTACACACCAAACAGAGGGACCGCGATGAGGGTTCCATGGCCCTGGATTAAAGCCTGTCATCCGGTCAGGGGGCATGGGTCTTTCCGGTTGGGACCGAGAGGTGGGCACCCCTTAGAGCGCGCGATATAAATTTGATCCCATGCTATTCGATGTTGTGGCCTCCCCGTCTTAGAGTTTTTCTTGAACGTTGCCTAGGGTGATTCCTGGCAATAGAATGTGGAATGGCTGTGTACTGGTTAGATGTGTTTCTTCTAAAATATCGTAAATGGAACTAGTCCTTTGTGACTACTGAAATCCGTTGGCTGTGGTTAAAGAGTACAAACTCTGCAGAGTCAAAACCATTCGAGTATCCCTGTCCACAATCAAGGACTTGAACAGCGTCTCAGTGTCAGTGTCAGTCTCAGTGTCGATCTCGGCGTCAACACCAGTGTCAGTCTCTGGAGGATTAAGCATGAAAACTGAGAGTGGTAAACCCAGCCGAATGTTATTCCTGTGAATGGACTAACTAGTTTATTATTATGTGCTGAGTATTTCCTTGGGATGATTTTAAATTCACGAACTATTTGAATACGAGTGATGAAATATAAGACCTTTATGTGATGTCGCTCAGAAGTCTGACTATGGCACTCTTGTTATTTACTTTTGATATAAGCCCTTTATGTGATGTTGCTCAGACGTCCGACTGTGGCACTCTTGTCATTTAATTTCGATATAAGCCCTTTATGTGATGTCGCTCAGACGTCCGACTGTGGCATTCTTGTTATTTACTTTCGATATAAGCCCTTTATGTGATGTCGCTCAGACGTCTGATTGTGGCATTCTTGTTATTTACTTTTGATGTAAGCCCTTTATGTGATGTCGCTCAGACGTCCGACTGTGGCAACCTTGTTATTTACTTTCATTATAAGCCCTTTTTGAGATGTCGCTTAGACGTCCAACTATGGCACATTCTGTCATTTACTTTTCAATATAAGCCCTTTATGTGGTGTCGCCCTGACGCCCAACTGCGGCATGTTCATTTAATTTTACCTTTTGAGGCGTCGCTTCATACACCCGATCGGTCTTCAGCTATTTTATTGGGATTCCGGGAGGACTACCGCCCGACTCCCTTTTTATTTTTCATGCAGTGCAATTATCTATCTGAGTGCGCATTTCTGATCTGCTCATGTACATCATGTTTACATTTGTTATATCTTATGTCCAAACTGTCTTGCGAGTACATTCAAAGTACGTATACTCACCTGGCTTGTTGATTTGGCCAGATGTTGACGAAGGCGATCTTATGGATGAAGAGTTCGATAGCGGGTCAGACGCCTAGAGGAGTCCCAGTCAGTCCCGTGCGATCCTGGAGTTGATCACTTGTATTATATACGCTTCCACTACCCAAATAAAATCATTGAGCCTCACTCCGACGCTTGATGAGCTGTCATGTCACCCACTTCACTGTGGCATATCCACTACCACTTTTATTACGAGTCAGTAGTTATGCCACCATACCCTTGTGACATATTCTCCTTTATGTATAATATCGGCGTGCTTGTAATAAATTGTTGAGCAGCCTCAGCTCAACCTTGTATAATATTTAGTACTGTTGGATTTCTGTATCAAGGATTTGTCTGCCAGTAATAAGAATTCTTCTGTGCTGGTTAATAAAAGGGTCGGCTTTGCAATAAATGTTTTATTGGAAAACCGTTCCTGACACATGCAGATCTTTGTCAAGATCATAAATGTATGAGATCAGACGAGGACCAGAAGACGGCGACCCTTGGCGGGATTCTAGCCAAGGAGATCCACAAGACCCCTGCAAGCGCCTTGCCGGGGACAACAGCAATGCCACGACAAGACCCTTGCCGGGCCTCCGGCAAGGCCCTTGCCAAGCACATCAGCGGGGCATAGCCAGGCTCGCATCGACCAAGAATCCACCAACCAACCGCAAGCAGCTGCTAGCTCAACCAGTTGGGCATGCACCTGCATGGCAATGGGCAACCTCTACGCCAACTCAGCAAGCACCTGCGTGGTGGCATGCAAATCTTCATGAAGGCTCCACCACCGCACCACCTCAGCTGCCTGCCTGCCTACATGGCGCCACACGCATCGCTGGCCTGGGCGCACGTCGAAGCCAGGCAAGGTGGCAACGGACGGGACGGGTTCCGTTCCTGTCCCTGATAAAGCAAGGG
Source organism: Triticum urartu (assembly GCF_056163025.1). Classification (NCBI taxonomy): domain Eukaryota; kingdom Viridiplantae; phylum Streptophyta; class Magnoliopsida; order Poales; family Poaceae; genus Triticum; species Triticum urartu. The sequence goes on along the minus strand of NC_141873.1, from coordinate 502,761,089 downwards.
GACACCTAAGAGATGCATTTAATGCGCCTTGTCCTGTAATAGAGGCGATAACCTCGCGACTCTGTAGAACTTTCCACCTCCTGTGTGCCACTGTGGCAACCCCTTTTTCCTATAAAAGGAGGCCCGAGGTGACTAGGAGAAGGATTCGGCTTTTCTGGGCCAGTTACACCCCGTAGCTAGCTCAAGAACACAAGAACACTCAATATATCCACCAAAGCAGGACTAGGGTTTTACGCATCCTCGTGCCCCGAACCTGGGTAAACGAACCGCATGCTTCCTGTTAAATCTGCTCTTCGCTCAACCCCGTGCCCTGCCAACCGTAGTAGGGATTCTTGTGATCCCATAGGTGTCGTTTCCCCGACATCTTTGGCGTGCCAGGTAGGGGGCTGCAGTTGTGAGAATCGGCTTTAGCAGCTAGTTCAGCGGTTCTTCATCACCATGGCTCTTAAGAAGAAGACTGCCAAAAGAATGATGCCGACGCTGCAACAGGAAAGCTAAGTCACGCCGAACTTTAAATATTTCCTTTCTTTTATATAAGGTTATTCCTCTCGGATATTTTGTTCTTTGTATGGAAAACCTGCACGCATGGGGGGCCCTCCCGCGATCGGAAACGCCTTTGTTCTATATCGAGTCCGCTCAACATCTCAAGCGGCTGCGTCGAGAGTGGCAGGGTAGCCTTCTACGATTGGCAACGCACTCGATTCTGACTCGAGAAAGCTCGACAGTTCGACCGGCTGCGTCAAGGGCGGTAAGGTAGTTCGCCTGGCGGCAAGCACACCCGGTAGGCCAATGGGGACCCGTTCTCAAGGCACCGCCCTGGGTTTACGCGCCGGCGAGCCTACCCAGTTAACGTAGGGTGCACATACAAAGGAAAAATCGAACGGGGGAAATATAGTGCATGATAGTAAAAGTACTGCAGGGTTATATTACATCAAATTGTTGCTGCGGTTCTAACAAAAGATAGAATTTGTCTTGGTCATGAACCTGCAGCGGCGGTGAGAAACGGGATACCTAATCCCGGTGCTGGCCCTCCACCCTCAGAATTCCGCCGACACCGCTGATGATGGGCTTGATGCGCTCCCTGAGCGGCGCTAGGTCAGTATCCTCCGGCAAGCTCTCCAGCATGGCGTCAAAGTCGAGGTCGGGGTACCAGTATGCCACCTTGGTGAGAACCTTAGTCATGGCGCCCTAGCAAAGCCTCCGGGCCTCGTTGGCTAGTGAGGCTGCCCGGCTGGCGTGAAGCTGCTCCAGGGCCCCGAGAACACACTCGAAGAACAAGGTGAGCTTGGCGTTGGTGGTCCCACTACGCTCCGGGGCGTACCTCACGTTTGGCATGCACATAGTAGCCAGCTGCATGGTGATCCTGCCGACGACATCCTCGAGATGGCCGATCCAGCGGTTCATGCCCTCCTTGAAATTCTTATGCTCGGCGGCCTCGTTCTTCCTCAGCTGCTTCTCGGTCTCCAGCTCCTTGGCTAGGGTCCCCTCCCGGGTTTTGGCCTTAGTGAGCATCCCCTCGAGACCCTCCAGCTTCTGCTTGAGGTCCTTGATAGAGTTGTTGGCCTCGGAGAGCTCCCCGGCCCTGCTGATAACCGCGCCCTGCACCTTCGTCAAAGCGCTATTGAGCATGTCCTTCTCCTGGGACAGATTCAGGGCCTGGTCCTTCTGCTCATCCAGCTCCGTTTCCAACTCCATCACCTTGTCGGCGTGGGCCAGGGCCTAGGCATCGAATGCCTCTTGGTGTTTCTGCTCCAGCTCCCAGGTCCGACGCACAACAAGTGCCTCGAGCTCTTCATCCTTGCCGCGGAGCGTTGCGGCGAGCTTCTCCTCACACGCGGCAAGGTCCTCCTCCTGGGAGTTCAGCGTGGCATGGTGCTGGGTTTGAGCGGCCTCGGCCGCAGCAGCCTGATTCTCCGCCACTTCCCGGGCCTGCTTGATGTCATTCCGCTTCAGGGTAAGCTCCACCTCGCGTTTGGCCAGCTCGCCCTGGGTGGTCTTCAGCTCTTCACAGGCCTGGCAGAACCAAGTCTGCTTCTCGGCGACGCGCTTCTGGAGGTCTGCCTCTGCCTTCTCCCCATCGCCATCCTGGACATAACTTTGTCCAGGCGGGCGCGATGGAGCGCCTGGAGCTTCCGGAAGCTGGCGCCCATGGCTTGGAGGAGCCGCTCCTCCTGGGAGCCGTCGCCACCAGCTTTCGGCTCATCAAAGACCTCGAGCCCGGTGGCGGCGAGCACTTCGTCGTCAAACACCTCTCCCTCAACGGGCTCCCTGGTGCTCGACGCGCCTGGAAGGTGGACGAACAAGTCATCGCTCACCCTCAGGTACTTACCCGAGCCGGAAGCCACGGAGGAGAAAGGCTGGTTATCAGCCACCTCCTCCTCCTCGGCAGCGGCCTTGCCAGCTTTCCCGACAGGACCCTTGCCGGCCTCCTCAGCGGTGACCTTGCTGGCCTTCCCGGCAGGCCCCTTGGCGGCATCCTTGGTAGCGCCCTTGGCTGCCTCCTCGGCGGCGACCTTCTCAGCGTCCGCCTCGGCGGCCTTGGTGATGTCCTCAATGATGGCGTCCACCTCCTCAGAATCCACCAAGGGGGAACCTGGATACCAGAGAAGGGAGTAAGGCAAGACCAAGAGCCAAGACCAAAGATTCAAAAAGAAGAGAAAAAGCAGGGACGAAGGGCGAACGACTTCCCGGTGCCAGGCTAGGAAGCGGAAGTCCCCTCCCCGCCATCGTTTGACGCTGAGACGAAGCCACCAGCGCCCAAGTTCTCCTCCTCCTCCTCCATGTGCGTGGGCTCGGTGCTTGGCGCCCTTGCCGGGGACGCCCCTCGGGGCGGCGTGGTCAATGGGGGCGGCGTGTTGGGAGTAGCCCTCTGCGGCTCCTCCTGCTGCTGCTCTCCTCCTACATACCCGGCGAGGTCAGCACCAAAGTATCATACCCCTGACACATGTCGACGAGGGGAGAGTGATGAGCTTACGCTGGGGGCTGCTGTCCGGGCTGCTCAATACCACTAATGGCGCCCTCGAAGTCCCAGCCGGGGGCTGGCCACCCGCCGAAGCCCTGGCCCTCTTCACCCTCTGGGCCAGCGTCTCCGTCTCCCTGCAAAGACAAAGACAAGTCAAGACAAGTGGCACAAATTGAGGAAATAGAGATGGCAAAAGGATGCTTATGCGTCATCCGTCTCCTCCTCTGACGCCTTCCTCTTCCTTCTGGGCTAAGTGACCCATTGTCGAAAGTGACCCCCCCCGTCGACGTCTGCCGGAGGGGGGGAGGAGGGCGGAGTCTGGACCCGCTTGGACGAAGAGGAGGCATATGCTTTCTTCTTCGCCACCGCGGCCCTCACCACCTTCTTCGCCGCCGCGACCCTCGTCTCACGTGCGGACTCCTCCGGGGATTTCGGCCGCTGCGCGGCCCTGCTGGGCCGTACCAGCTCACCAAAAGTGGCCCGGCGCAGGACTCGCCCTCTCCCTGTGGCCGGAGGAGCAACAGGCCCGGCCTCCCACTCCGACGACTCATCAGCTGCATCCTCAACCAGAGGAGCTCCGGTGACGGTGCTGCTGGCCCTCCCAGCAGCCGCTGCCCACTGGGCGAGCTCCTCCTCCTCCGCGGCCTCCGCATGCCCCCCCCCCACATCGCACACCATCCTCAACGACGCGCGTTCAACGTGGGTCGTGGGGAAGCGCAGCGGACGAAAAGTTACTGCGGTGAAAAACCACCCCACCTGCCCGCGCACCGTTCTGGGCCTGGCCCAACAACGTGTCGCACATATGTGTGGCCCGGGCCTGGGGGCTCCTCTCGGTGAACAAAAGTAGCGGCTCTCCTTTTGACCCCTTTACTTGTGCACAGGCAGTTAGAGCCACGCCCGCGGCCACACTAAGCAGAGCAGAAGAAGGGACCAGAGCGCAAGATGGCCAAAGCGACGCCAAGGCCAAGACACCACAAGAGCAGAGGGACGAGGCGGGTTCCCCCGGCAAGATCCTTGCCGGGGGCAGCCTAGCCGGGGCAGCTCACCCCACACCAGCGAAGTGTGCCACCCTTGAGCCCGCGACTTCCGACGTAGTCAACCACGTTGGAGCAAAGGCTCGGGAGGCACTTCTTTGGTGGCATGCAGATCTTTGTCAAGATTACAAACGTATGATATCAGATGAGGACCAGAAGCGGCGACCCTTGGCGGGATTCTAGCCAAGGAGATCCACAAGACCCCCAGCAAGTGCCTTGCTGGGGACAACAACAACGCCATGAAAAGACCCTTGCCGGGCCTCCGGCAAGGCCCTTGCCGAGGACATCAGCTGGGCCACAGCCAGGCTCGCGTCGACCAAGACTCCACCGACAACCCCCAAGCAGCTGCTAGCTGAACCAGTTGGGCATGCACCTGCATGGCAACGAGCGACCTCTACGCCAACTCAGCAAGCACATGCGTGGTGGCATGCAAGTCTTCATGAAGGCTCCACCACCGCGCCACCTCAGCTGCCTGCCTGCCTACATGGCGCCACACGCATCGCTGGCCTGAGCGCGTGTCGAAGCCAGGCGAGGCAGCAACGAACGGGACGGGCTCCGTTCCCGTCCCCGATAAAGCAAGGGGACACCTAAGAGATGCATTTAATGCACCTTGTCCTGTAATAGAGGCGATAACCTCGCGACACTGTAGACCTTTCCACCTCCTGTGTGCCACTCTGGCAACCCCTTTTTCCTATAAAAGGAGACCCGAGGCGACCAGGAGAAGGATTCGGCTTTTTTGGGCACGTTACACCCCGTAGCTAGCTCAAGAACACTAGAACACTCAATATATCCACCAAAGCAGGACTAGGGTTTTACGCATCCTCATAGCCCGAACCTGGGTAAACGAACCGCGTGCTTCCTGTTAAATCCGCTCTTTGCTCAACCCCGCGCCCTGCCAACCGTAGTAGGGATTCTTGTGATCCCATAGGTGTCATTTCGCCGACATAGGCATTCGACATGATTGTTATATTGTATCACATTATCCATCACTAGGCCTAGTCTTATCTACAAAAGAAGAAAACGTGTTAGTGCCTACATGAAGTTTTGAACACTACTAGAGGACTAGCTATTTGGTTTGCGGGATTTCTAAAATGCACTAACATGCCATCTTCGATCTGACATGATTAACATGGGCATTTGATTACATTCTAGAAAAATGTAGCCTTCTTCACAAGAGGTTGGAGTGGATGAAAAGTTCGCTAAGAAAACTAATACAGATGAATCCATGTCGGGACCCCGATTCTAAGTCACACCGATCTAGCATGTAACACGTCATATCACTTTGCGGCCTCACGCATGGTATTCCCACGGGTGTCGCCTTACCATGGCCCGGGACCATTTGCGCCTTTTGGCTCACGTATATGATAGTGTCGCTAGCATCCATATGACAGAGAACCCGGGCCGACATGACTAGTCGTGAACCCAAAGTGGCAATAACTTACGGGGACAGGCATACATGAAAACAACATTGAGCATGTCGGTCAGCAGCGTGTGAATCCGGGCTGTAGCAACTGGGCTAACAGGACTCCGGGAACCCGGGCTGTAGCAGGCTAGGCAGGACTCCGTGTCACCACGTGACATTTCCCCAAAGGGACAGACACAGGAACGAAGTGAATCACATGCCGGCCAGTCTAAGTGTTCCGGAGCAGTAATGCTGGGCTAGCAGGACTCCGGTAAACCGGGCTGTAGCGGACTACCATGGCTCGGTGGAAGCACTAGACTACATTTCCCCATAAGAGAGGCTACCAAGGATAGACAACTAGGTTGTCGGATCCCACACATAGCAATACACGTTACACGTACGCATAACATGCAAGTATGTGTTGTACAACATGGCATCACAACATAACTCAAACTCATATAGATAAAGGCCCAGAAGAGCCACATAGCATTAAATACAAACAGGGGTCACATGACCCATCATTCAGAGCATACAAGCAACAAGCGGAAGCATTACATGTCTGAGTACAGACAACTACAAATGAAAAAGGCCGAAGAGCCTGACTATCTACAACATTCGATCAAGATCGTAGCTGAGGTACAAGCTACTTGTCGAAGTCCACGTAAACTAGTAAGACCGAAGTCTTCGCTGCAAAAACATAAATAAAGTAACATGAGTACAAAGGTACTCAGCAAGAATTACATTAGTTCCTATCATACATGCATTTGTATCAAGAAGGTAATGTGGAGTTTAGTTGCAGCAAGCCTGACTATCTACAACATTCGATCAAGATCGTAGCTGAGGTACAAGCTACTTGTCGAAGTCCACGTAAACTAGTAAGACCGAAGTCTTCGCTGCAAAAACATAAATAAAGTAACATGAGTACAAAGGTACTCAGCAAGACTTACATTAGTTCCTATCATACATGCATTTGTATCAAGAAGGTAATGTGGAGTTTAGTTGCAGCAAGCCAGCTTTGACTCAGTGGCTATCTTGTACTACGACTGCTGGTAACTCTTTTGAGGTGGCGCACACGAGTCCACTAATCACCACATCAATACGCTACTATGGATTCATTCTCGTCTCCCTACGAGAAAGCGATCCATAGCACTCACACTTGTCTTGAGCATTTTAGAGTATCCACTTCAAGTTGTCTATGTACCACGTAAGCATCCAAGAAGTCCATAACCGAGGACACGGCTATTCGAATAGATCATGATAACCCTGCAGGGGTGTACTTCTTCACACACACTCTCGCCACTTACCGCCATGTACACGTCATGTATCTCGGCAACCTTCAAGCGGAAGCCTGGCGAGGAAGTCGGCCACGACCTAACTAACCACACAAGACTCTAGTCCAGGTTTATCGCCTATTCCGGTTCCATCCGCAAGGAGATCCGGTCGGGGTGTCGCTCACGGCCCCAAACGATGTGTGCAGGGTTCCCAAGCCCACCTCGCCGGATGGATCTATGCTTGGTACACCGTGCCACCTGTGCCTAGTCTGTCCCAAGCCCACCTGGCCGGGTGCCACTTGGTAGACTACTAACACTACCTACAAACACCAGAAACTAAATGCAACTCCTGGACAGAGACCAAGTTGGTTAATAAGTCGAGAGAGCTTGGAGCGCCCGGAGCCCAATGTGTGGTAGTAGCTAGTCATTGGACAACATACACAGAACTCAGTGCTTAAGGACGGTTCCAGTGAGACAACCCACCATGTACTCCTACATAGCCTCTCACCGCTACCTTTACCAAATTGTGTTCACACACTTAACTCTCAGCACCAGAACATATCATAACACTCCAATTCATTCCCAATGAATCATACCTGACACAACTCTAAGAAATAGCAGGCATGGCATGGTAGGAACACAACATGGCTCAGTCAACTCCTACACATGCTAGTGGGTTTCAACTATTTACTGTGGCAATGATAGGTCATGCAGAGGAATGGGTTCAACTACCGCAGCACAAAGTAGGAGTTGAAACGTTGTTGTCCTAATGCAATAACTGAGAGCAGCAGCGGGAGAGTAGGATTTGTATCGGAATGAACAAGGGGATTTGCTTGCTTGGTATATCAACAAGGAAGGCACTGCTCCTCCGACAGGTACTCTAGAACGGTCTCCGGAGCAAGACCTATCGAGAAGAACGGTGCCGGCAATCAATACACAATATATGCAACAATATGATGCATGATGATGGCATGTATATGTGATGTTGTTTGTGTTAATGCAACTAGCATTCGTTTGGTTGAGGTCCATTTGAACCAAGAATTCAAATGCAACTCCAAGTTAAGTCTTTATAAACGTCATTTATATGTTTTCACCTATACAACAGGTATAACTTGGTTATTCATGCATCAAACTGGTACAGATGGATAGGTTGAATTTTTCTGATAATTTTTCATATATAAATTATTTCAATCTGAGCTACGGTTGAATTACTATGAATTCTTGAAGTTTATATCTTTTTCTAGATTTTCCTAATTTATTTTAAAACCAGAAAATGATATGTTGCGTCAGCACTGCGTCATCCTTGAGTCAGCAAGTCAACAGCGCTGACTGAGTCAAACCTAACGTGTGGGGTCCACACATCAGTGTCATAGTTAGTTAACAGAGTTAATTAGATATTAAACTAATCCTAACAGAAACATTAGCAGGGCCGGGCCCCACTTGTCATTGACCCTGGGTAGTCAAACCCCAGGTCAACTGGGGGGGTTAGACCCGGTCAACCCCACCGGCGTTTAGCCGCCGGCGAGGCCGAATGCGGCGGAGGGGCTCGGGATCACCGTTCCGGCGACCAAAAAGGACGGAGAAGACCACCAAGGCGTAGCCCGCGCTCGTCCGCACCAATTGGAGCAAGTGGGAGAGGCGGGGGCGGCCAGAGCTCGCCGGAGCGAAGCTCGGGGCGGTGGCCGGTGTTCGGGCGCGAGCGGGGATGCGACTATGGTGTGCGAGGGCGAGAACGGAGAGGGGGAGGAGGAGCAGCAGCTCACAACGATCTCGATGGGCTTGACAGCGAGCTCGGGGACGCGCTGTGGTCGATGGGGCGGCGATGGGGATCCACGGCGGCTGGCGGTGAAGGATATGACGGTGGCGACGATGGAGGCCGTCCAGAGGTGCGTGGCTCGACGAGGAGGTAGAGGGGGTCGCGGTGGAGCTGGGGAGCGTGTCAGGGAGGTGTGGCAGTGGCCGAGGCCACGGTGGCTGTGGACGGCGGCGACGGCGATTTCGGCCGCGAGAGAGGGAGCGAGGGGGAGGAGAGAATGGCACGGGAGAGAGCGAGAGAGGCTTGGGGGGCACATGGCAACGTCTGGCGTGAGGACAAGGAGCCAGGCAGGCAGCTGCATGCCGGCGTGCACGGCGTCGGGCACCGCTTCCCCTCTGCCTACTGGCAAGAGGAGGAAGATAGCTCTGCCCCTGGTGGGCTGGGCCAGAACAGGAACGGGCCGGCCAGATGCGCCAGGTAAGTATCTCCCTCTCTCTGGTTTTCTATTTATTAATGTTTTCTATTTTCTGCATTTGTTTTGACTTAGTAATAATACTAAACCATTTTATTTAATTCTGTCAAATTTTGCAGGGACCTAAGGGATTAATCCAAAGCCCCTCACCAAAATTTAGAATTTTTGGACATATATCATATATATAGCAAATATATATCCAAAGCAAATAATTACTGGATTAATTCCAAATGCCCAAAATAAATACTTATGAGCTGTTTCAAATATTGGTTTGATTTTTATCTCTGTCCAATATTTTCAGAGAGCAACATGAGCATTTTCTTGGACCCTTTTGGAGCAATTTTTTACTTGGGTCATTTTCAGAAATGATTCTGAGGGTTTCACAAATCCCCATTTCAAATTTAAATGAAATTTAAACATGATGCACACATGAAGGGCTAGCCTAGGTCATACCAGAACTAGGGGTGTGACAACTCGCCCCCACTTGAAAGAATCTCGTCCCGAGATTCAGGAGTTGGCGGAAAGAAAGTGGGGTACTCCAATCGAAGACGATCTTCACGCTCCCAAGTAGCTTCTCTCTCTAGATGATGAGACCACTGAACCTTGAGAAACTTGATGTTCTGACGTCGGGTAACACGCTCTGCTTGATCAAGAATGCGAACAGGGTACTCTTGATATGTGAGGTTATCTTGGAGATCAAGCGTTTCGTGGTCCACTCCACGGATGGGATCCGAGAAGCAATGCCTGAGTTGAGAGACGTGGAAGACATCATGGACTCGAGAAAGATGTGGGGGTAGTTCCAACTGGTAGGCAACCTCTCCTCGTTTAGCGAGAATGCGAAAAGGACCAATGTAACGAGGAGCCAACTTGCCCTTGATACCGAAACAATGGGTACCCTTCAAAGGGGTAACCCGAAGGTAAGCCTTGTCGCCAACTTCATAAGCCACTTCCTTATGACGATGGTCATACTGGCTCTTTTGACGAGATTGGGCTGTTTTCAAATTCTCACGAATGATGCGAACTTGCTCTTCTGCTTCCTGAATCATATCCGGTCCAAAGAATTGTCTTTCCCCAGTTTTTGACCAGTTCAAAGGTGTTCGACATCTTCGTCCATAGAGAATCTCGAAAGGAGCTTTCTTGAGACTGGATTGGTAGCTATTGTTATAAGAAAACTCGGCGTAAGGAAGACACTTCTCCCAATCCATACCGAATGAGATAACGCAAGCTCTGAGCATGTCTTCGAGAATTTGGTTGACCCTTTCCACCTGACCACTCGACTGAGGGTGGAAAGCGGTACTGAAAGAAAGATGGGTGCCCATGGCAGTTTGGAAACTCTCCCAGAAATGAGAAGTGAAGAGACTACCACGGTCTGAATTGATCTCTAGTGGAACACCATGAAGTGACACTATTCGAGATATATATAAGTCAGCGAGCTGAATAGCAGTGATACTCTCTTGAACAGGTAGGAAGTGAGCTACTTTGGAAAGACGATCAATGACTACGAAGATAGCATTATTCCCTCTCTTGGTCCTGGGAAAGCCGGTGATGAAGTCCAAACCAACTTTATCCCATTTCCACTCAGGAATAGATAAAGGCTGAAGGGTGCCAGCAGGTCTTTGATGTTCTGCCTTAACGCGACGACAAATGTCACAGTTAGCAATGAACTGAGCGATTTCTCTCTTCATCCTAGTCCACCAGAACCTCTGGCGTAGGTCCTGATACATCTTAGTACTACCGTGATGAATCGTGAGAGGAGATTCATGAGCCTCCTTAAGGATCAGTTGTCGTAGATGTTGATTCTTGGGAACCACCAAGCGATTCTCAAAGAAAACAACACCTCGATCATCTATAGAGAAACTACCACCAATTCCCTTGTTAATGTTTCTCTTGATCCGGGAAATTCCCGTATTCTGCTTCTGAGTAGAGATGATTTGATCCACAATAGTAGGTTTCGTGTGAAACCCCAAACTTTTGACCTTGTTTTATTAATTAAAATTTTGCCAGGAAATTAAAACTTTTATTTTCTGGGCTCCCTTTTTTATTTTTTGAACCTTTTCCTCCCTTGATTTATGGAGTTTTTGCCCAAAGTGAAAACTTCTCAAATATGTTTTTGGACTTGTTTAACCTCTCAAGAAAAACTTTTCTTTTATTAGTAGAACTAATTACATAATTAATTTGCTTGATCTTTATTTTCTTGAAAATGGGTTTTCAAGGTTATATGGCCATATTTGAACTACAACCATTTGATAAATTCACTTAAAATTCCAACCAAAATTTGGAGATGTCATGTGATGCTTTTAAATCACTTTTATACAAAAATATCTTTTATTCATGAAATATTTTGAGCTCTACACTCAATTTTTCTTCTTTGGTCCAGAGTGCAATTTTGCACTACAACCCATCTAAATATTTCTTTCTAGCCTCCACCAAAATTATGGGATGTTGGTAGTAGCATATGATTCAACATTATGCAAAAACCTAGTGCTGTTCTTTGAAAATTTTGAGTGAATCAACCTCTTTTCCATGTTGGTCCAGCCTTGTGATTTCTACTGCAACCCTATTTATTTTTGCTCCAGTAACCTTGTGCCTTCTCCTACTTGTAGACAGCCCTACCAAACACCTAAGTCCAGGAGCATGCATCCATTGGCATATTTTTGGTTCATGAAATAATGCCATTCGCATCCTGTCCAGATTTGAAGTTCTGCAAAACTTGCACTATCAAGTTTGTTCTTTCCACCAACTAACCTCACCACCCTCTTGTGCATCCAAAGAGACACTGATCTGGAAGATTTGGCCCCTCCAAGAAATGCCTAGGTGCTTGTGGCATTTTGTCAAACACCTGGAGTGCATGATCAGATTTGACATGAATGGTTGCTTGCATTATGAACTTGACCACCTGACCAAACCACCTTGTCCCTTGTTACCCTTACTAAACCTAGCCTAGTCCTGTTGCTTGCCAACCTCACCTGTGACCTGTAGCATGCCACGGCATTGTATCGAACACCTTCCGTGCGTGCACTGGACACGCCCAGAGCGCGTGTATTGCACGAACCGCGCCCGAGCCGACACGCTGGCCCCCTGGTTTTGGCCCGCTCTGCAGCACCACGCCACGCACTCCCCCCCCTCACAGCAACGCGCCAAGCCGCCCTGGCAGCCTACAGTGACGCCGACAGAGCTTTTTGGCGGCACACCGGCGTCCGCAGCGCGCCTCTGCCACGGTCGGCGCCGCCAAAGCCACCCCGGCTCGCCACCTGCCCCTGGGAACAGCGCAAGCTTATCCCCTCGCTCGTCGGCTAGCTCTCGTCGCCTCCACGTCGCCCTGCAACACAGTAAGGCGGTCCGCCGACGAGCTCATCCACGGCAGCCGCGAACCGACTTGGAGACGCTATATAAAGGAGCCCCGAGCTCGTCTCCGCACACAGGCAACCCCAAGCCATCTCCCTAGGACCCCCATTGGCAGCCAATCGACCCGGGGAGGTCTCCTTCCCCATCTCCGGCAACCGCAGCCGCCGCCACTGCCCCGGCCATTCCGGCACCACCAGGGCCTCCCCCTCTCCGTTCTCTTCACCAGGAACCTTCTCATCCTCCCGTGAACTCGTTCCCCTGCTCGATTTTGATCGGGAACCACCGCAGCCCCAAACTCACTTTGCCCCCGAAGCCATCTCTGCCGCGAAGCTCGTCGCCGGCAACTCCATCCACGTCGGCTACCATGGCGGGTACCCCCGAGTTCGTCTCGACCTCCTGAGCACGCCCATGCGCTCAGATCACCGAGGGACGCCGCCATTCGCCGGCGAGCCTCGCCGGAGCTCCGCCTCTGTTCGGTCAGGGGGAGACGACGCGCGCGTGGACCAGTCAAACCTGACCAGTGGACCAGGCGGGCCCACTGTCAGTGACCCACGCGCAGTCCATGCTGGATAAGTGGAGGCGTATTTCCAGAGTACGCCTTCGACGTGTACGTATATTCGAAACGTTTTTTTCTTTTTCTGTTTTAATTTTAAATAACAGATTTTGACCAAAACTTTGACTGAGCTTAACTTTTTAAATATAACTCCAAATGAATTGATTCTTTTTCCTACATCTCTCACATTCTGTCTAGTTTATTTTAAGATTTATTTGAAAATTTTCCAAACAATTTTTTGTACTGTTTTTTGAAATATGTGTTATTTGCATATTTTTGAAAATAGGATTTTGGAAGAGAAGAAAGCTTTCAAAAGTTTTGGAGTGCACCCTGCCTTTCCACACCATTGAAGGCTAGCATTATGAACCCTGGAATAATATTTTTTGGTGTGTTAGTTGACACATTTATAACACCACCTTATATAGGAGAACTTGTTATTTCATGTGATATGATCATTTGCATGAATGCATATAGTGATTTCCTTGCTGTTGGAAATGATATACTTGTGATGGTGAAAGTGCAACTATCCCTAGGTGGTTTTGGTAATTCATAACAACATATAGCTCATTGAGCTAATGCTATTCCAAGATGATTATTTCAGGAAAGCTCAATGATTGGCATGGCATGGATGTGAAAGTGGAACCCTCAAAATGCTAAGGACAAAGGATTGGCTCAAGCTCAAAAGCTCAAGACTCTTCATTTCATATTTTAGCGATCCAAGATCACATTGAGTCCATAGGAAAAGCCAATACTATTAAGGAGGGATGAGGTGTTGCTTAATGAGCCTCTTGCTTCATGTGCTTAATGATATGCTCAAAAACCCTCAACTACTTTCCCATATCCACATATGACCTAAACTCTAAGCCAAACTTGGTCCTACCGATTCTTCCTATCCGGCGCCACCGAGTTTCACTTGTCATTAGCCACTGCCAAACCTTAGCAATTCAGTTCTACCGATAAGGATCTCGGTCCCACCGAGATGGGGTTGCAAACTCTCTGTTTCCCTTTCGTAACTTTTTGGTCCCACCGAAAGAGCGAATCGGTCCCACCGAGATTGCAATGTAAACTCAGTGTTTCCCCTTTGTAACTTTTCGGTCTCACCGAGTTCCACTCGGTCTCACCGAAAGAGCAAATCGGTCCCACCGAGTTTGCCTGACCAACTCTCTGGTTAGCTAATTACCAAATTCGGTCTCACCGAGTTTGTGTAATCGGTCTCACCGAGATTACGTTATGCCCAAACCCTAACCGAATCGGTCCTACCGAGTTGCATGTCAGTCCCACCGAAATTCCTAACGGTCACTAGGTTTACTACTTCGGTCAGACCGAGTTTTCTGATTCGGTCCCACCGAGATTGGTAAATTGTGTGTAACGGTTGGATTTTGTGTGGAGGCTATATATACCCCTCCAGCTCCTTCTCATTCGATGAGAGAGCCATCAGAACAGACACACCATTCCTACTCATATGTTCTGAGAGAAAACCACCTACTCATGTGTTGAGATCAAGACATTCCATTCCTACCATATGAATCTTGATCTCTAGCCTTCCCAAGTTGCTTTCCACTCAAATCTTCTTTCCACCAAATCCAAATCCTATGAGAGAGAGTTGAGTGTTGGGGAGACTATCATTTGAAGCACAAGAGCAAGGAGTTCATTACCTACACACCATTTGTTACTTCTTGGAGAGTGGTGTCTCCTAGATTGGCTAGGTGTCACTTGGGAGCCTCCGACAAGATTGTGGAGTTGAACCAAGGAGTTTGTAAGGGCAAGGAGATCGCCTACTTCGTGAAGATCTACCGCTAATGAGGCAAGTCCTTCGTGGGCGATGGCCATGGTGGGATAGACAAGGTTGCTTCTTCGTGGACCCTTTGTGGGTGGTTGCTTCTTCGTGGACCCTTCGTGGGTGGAGCCCTTCGTGGACTCGCGCAACCGTTGCCCTTGGGTGGAGTCCTGTGTGGACTCGCGCAACCGTTACCCTTCGTGGGTTGAAGTCTCCATCAACGTGGATGTAGGATAGCACCACCTATCCGAACCACGAGAAAAACATCCGTGTCTCCAATAGCGTTTGAATTCTCCAAACCCTTCCCTTTACATTCTTGCAAGTTGCATGCCTTACTTTCCGCTGCCAATATACTCTTTGCATGCTTGCTTGAATTGTGTGATGATTGCTTGACTTATCCTAAAATAGCTAAAATCTGCCAAGAACTAAAATTGGGAAAAGGTTAAGTTTTTATTTGGTGAAGTAGTCTAATCACCCCCCTCTAGACATACTTTTGATCCTACAAGTGGTATCAGAGCCTTGGTCTCCATTTGCTTGATCTCCATAGCTTTTGGTGGTCATAGCCTTGGTTTCACAACCTAGGAGAGTATGGCGTCTAGCGAGGGAAATTATCGCCGTAGAGGTCCTTACTTTGATGGTACTAATTTTGCTAGTTGGAAGCATAAAATGAAAATGCATATTCTTGGACATAACCCCGCCGTTTGGGCTATTGTGTGTGTTGGTTTGCAAGGTTACTTCTTTAATGGGAAAGAACGAAACCGTGAAGCTACCGCGGATGAGTTGAAGATGTTGCAATACAATGCTCAAGCTTGTGATATTCTCTTCAACGGATTGTGCCCCGAAGAATTCAACAAAATCAGCCGCCTTGAGAATGCAAAGGAAATTTGGGACACTTTGATTGATATGCACGAAGGTACCAACTCCGTCAAGGAATCCAAGTTGGATGTGCTTCAAAGCCAACTTGACAAGTTCAAGATGAAGGATGGTGAAGGTGTCGCTGAAATGTACTCTAGGCTTGCTCTCATCACAAATGAGATTGCCGGCTTAGGAAGTGAAGAGATGACCGATAGATTCATCATCAAGAAGATCCTAAGAGCCTTGGATGGAAAATATGATACCGTGTGCACATTGATCCAAATGATGCCCAATTACAAAGATCTCAAGCCAACGGAGGTGATTGGAAGAATTGTTGGTCATGAGATGTCACTTAAGGATAAAGAGGAACTTCACAACAAATCAAGTGGTGCCTATAAAGCCTCATGTGAAGCCCCTACATCATCAAGTGAGAAACAAGACTTCAATGAAGAATTGAGCTTAATGGTGAAGAACTTCAACAAGTTCTACAAGAGTAGAAGCAAAGATAGAAGCTCCAAGTCAAGGTCCTACAATGACAAAAGATCTTCTAGTCGAGAGCAAAACTGTTACAACTGTGGAAGACCCGGACACTATTCCAATGAGTGTAAGGCTCCCTACCAGAGAAGAGAAGATTCTCCAAAAAGAAGAAGCAAAGGATCACCACCAAGAGAGAGAAGGAGTAGAGATGATCGTTATGAACGAAGATACTCACGGAGAAGCAAGGATTCGGAAAGGAAGGAAAAATCATCAAGGAGCTACACAAGACGAAGACATCAAGCTCATGTTGGTGAATGGGTATCCGGCTCCGACTCCGACAGCCACTCCGAGAGAAGTTATCACTCCGACTCCGAAGATACTCAAGATGAAGGTGTTGCCGGTCTAGCACTTGTGTCAACCAACTCCTACGACATATTTGACTCACCAAATGAAGGAATTGGAAGATGCTTCATGGCCAAAGGTCCTAAGGTAACACATCCCGAGTATGTTGATTTCAATAGTGATGAAGATGACTTATTAGGTGATGATTTGCTTGGTGACAACACTAGTAATGAACACTATGATGAAAGACCAATTAATCATGCTAATCAAGATAAAACGAGTAACAATGATAAGGAGAAGATTGAGGTTCTAACTAAAGAACTAAAAACTCTTAAGTTAGCTCATGACACTATCTTCGAAGATCACCGAGAACTTTTAAGAGCTCATGAGAAACTACGCTTTGAAAAGCTCAATCTTGAGAAAGAGCATGAGTTCTTAAAGGCAATCAATGATGATCTCCGCAAGAGAAGTTCTTCTTACATTGCCAAGCGTTTACTCTTATCCACTTACATGCCTCAAGTCAAGTCTAGTAACAAGAAAGATTCTTCCTCTAGTAGTAACAATGATCATGCTAAATCCAATATTGTTGCTTCTAGTAGTTCTCTTGATTCCACTAATGATTCTCTTAGCCAAGTTACACTTGAGCAAGAAAATAGCTTAATGAAGGAAATTGATGCATTTGAAGAAGCTCCAAAGACCTTAGTCAAGTGGATTCCCAAGACTACTTCAAGTTCGACTTCATCAAGTACGACTACAACTCCAAGGATTCCCATCAAGATGATGTGGATCCAAAAGAAGAAGAACTAGAAAGTTCTTGAGGGTGACTTCGCCAACATACTTCATTCTTATCATTTTGGCAAGAACAAGTGCAATCAACTTCCACATCTTGCACTAGTTCAAGGAGTCACAAACCCTCTTGTTGGTAAGACAAGGGACAAGGTAACCTAAAAGTTTTCATGGACATCATATTTTGTGTGCATCACTCTATGTCTATGGATATCCTTGTTTGTTCCTTGTGGGACTAACCCATGTATTTATTGAAAGTGCAATTCACTCAAATGGATAGCTCCAAGAGATCTACATCAACATTGAGCATCCACATCTTCAATATCTACATGAAGTCATCATCGACAAAACCCAAGGTTAGTTCATCCCTCTTAGGGGGGGTATCACATCTAGGGGGAGCTTTACTCTAAGACTTGAGCTAAAGCAACTCTAAAGATGTGAACAAAACAATGCTTTATGTAAAAGTGGTAACCCCAATTGAGCTTAAACGATGAGTATGACCTACGATCAAGCGTTCTCACTTGACTCCTAAGTCAATATACTCATATATAGATGACCTAGTCATCACAAATTGCTTGATAGATGCTAGAATTGGTTGTGCATGCTTTGCCACATATTTCATTTGCTATCTTATTGTGTGAGCATGTTGGTTGCATATTTTACTCATTCAAGGACATCCACTTGTTGTTTTGATTGATTGGCTTTATCTTCTTTTGCCAAGTGGATGGACAAGAATGCCTAAGATCCTCCTCTAGCTATCTATGCTTTTCTCGTCTCAAACTCTATTCATGCTGCACCACAAAATTTGATCAAGTCAGATTCGAACCACTCTGTGTGAGGAGCGCTCGGAGTCCCCGATTCGTCATAGACTTAAACTTCCAAAACCTCTTTATGATTCTCAGTCTGACCGATACTCCACTTTCAGTCCTACCGAGATCATTGAGTTGATCTAGGTTTTCGATCTCGGTACAACCGATTTGAACCCTTCGGTCACACCGAGTTTCAGTAACTGCACGTAGTTATGAATCTCGGTGCCACCGAGTTGTTCCACTCGGTCACACCGACAGGGTCGGGCTATATATAGTCACAGGCAAAATTTGAAAATTTCTCCGAACCCCTTCGCCCGCGCGATAGCCTGCTCTGCCCCCGAGGTCTCTGGATCGTCTTCTCGCCGCCAGCAGCCTCCAGTCGCTGGTATCCATCACCGTCAACGGGATTTCTGCCCTGCCGTTGCCGCCGTAGCAAGTCCCCGCCGAACTAGGGTATGGACTTGATCTTTGTGCTATTCCTCAATCTGATTCCTAGCACATTGTGATCACATTGTTTCTGGCCACGTTTGATAAACATCTATCCAGTCAAAACGCTCATAGATTAGGTTTGATTCGAAAATTCTAGGTTTAGGTTTCCGCCGAAACCATCTCGGACCCACCGAGTTGAAAAACTCGGTCCCACCGATTTGGCTTATGCCATTGCACAAGTAAAACTCGGTCTGACCGAGAATTACTATCGGTGTGACCGATTTTGGAACTCTGTGAAACCCTAGCAGTCTCGGTGCCACCGAACTGTGACTTGGTCCTACCGAGTTCACTAGTTTAGGTTCCAAAACTGCTTCGGTATCACCGAGTTTGAAAATCGGTAGATCCGAGATGATTTCAGTGGGAAACTAAAACTAAGTTTTTGGATCATTCTTTTTGCAAAAATCTCTGCATTTTGTGATGCTCATCCACTCTATCTCCTCTATAATCTATTCACAGGGTCAGCAGTCAGTTTGCAACATGTCAGACCAGAGTGACAGCCAAAACTTGTCAGAGCAGCAAGTGCAGCTGAGTGAGGGCACTAGCCCCTCAAGTTCCTCAGATGATGGCAGCAGGAGCACACCCAGCAACCTGCCTAAAGCTGCCACGAGACAAAGGAAGAAGAAAACCTCAGATTCTGAAGATGAGGACTATGTGGCAGAGGAAGAGGCCACCTCCAAGAGAGTTGAGCCAGCTCAAGGCTCAAAGCCATGCCTGAAAATCAAGAGGCCAGCAGGCAGGCAGCCCATGTCAAAGGCTAGAGCCTCAACTGAGAAGCCCACTTCCCAAGAGCCAGCTGCAGCTGAGGGCAAGAAAAGGAAGGAGAGGGTGAAAAAGACTGTGGCTAGGGTGCTTGGCAAGGCCTCCATCATGGTAGAAGAGGATGAGGAAGAAGAGGCAGCTGCACCAGCGCCCAAGGCAGCCAAACTTATGGGAGATGCCATAAGGTCAGGGGGAGCTGCATCCAAACCCAAGGAAGCACCTAAGGCTGCATCTAAGCCTAAGAGTGCACCAAAGAGAAACACAAGAAGCATACCAGCCACTGAGAAGAACAAGGCCCCAGTGCCTGAGACTGTTGCTGAGGATGAGGAAGAGAATGTCCTTCGGAAGCTCAAGCCCAAGATCCCAGACCACAACGATACTCATCCTGTGGCTGAGGATATGAAGCTCAGGAGAGACTCAGGGCTTAGGAAGTGGAGAGAAGCAGATCCATATGCTTCTAGGAGAAGGACTGCAGTGGACTACAGATTTCATACCAAGGAGCAGCAAGATTTCTATCAGACAGTGCTACTTGACAAGAAGCCAATTGTATGTGACATGAGATGGGTCGACCGGACCTATATCAAGGACAATGAAGAGTACTACCCAGGAGTTCAGGAAAGCTTCAAGGCGTGTGGAGTAGAGGACTTTGTTGGGCGGAAGCTCACAAAGTGGAACGAGGAACTCATCATGCAGTTCTACTCCACAGCTCACTTTTATCCAGATGGGAGGATTACATGGATGTCTGAGGGTACGAGGTACCACTCTACTGTTGAGGAATGGGCGAAGCTGATCAATGCCCCAGAGGAGCAAGCAGATGACCTGGACATTTATGGCAAGAAAAAGATGGACCACAACTCCATGTCCAACATGTACAAGGAGATTCCGAATGAAGCACTTGACACGTTCAAGTTTGGCTCAGTGCATTATCTGCTATCAGGATTGCCTACGATCAACTGGATCCTTAGGCACACCCTTCTGCCCAAGTCTGGAGATCACAAGATGATCAGAGGTCACGCGATCAACTTGCTTCATGTTTTTGACGTGCCTCAAAAATTCAAAGTCATGAGCCTCATAGTGGAAACGATCAAAAGGACTGCGGCAGATCAGAAGAGGAGCTGTGGATATGCCCCTCAGATTCAGGAGCTCATCAACTCCAAGATGGGCACGGGCGTATATTTGTTGGATAAGGAACACCTGCCCATCCGTCCAGATTTTGAGAACAATGAAGTTGTGATGACAGAGAATGAGCCATCGTCTGCACAAGCATATGCAAAGAAGGAGAAGGCGAGGAAGGAGAAAGCTGCCAAGATGCCTACTCAAGCGGAGGCATCTGATTATTTCTTGAAGACCAAACAAGAGCAGCTCAGTTACTTGATTGCGTCCACCCTGCGGATTGAGCAGAGTATAGCCACCCTGACTCAGAACCAGGCGAGTTTAGAGAGGATCATGGAACAGAGGTTCTATGACTTGGACATCAAGGTAACAGAAGTTCAGTCTGCAGTGGAGCAGCTCCAGGAGGACATGAATGAGAGGAGAGGCAGGACCACGACTCATGCTTTTTCTAGAGTGCCACGAGGCCCGAGGTCGTCTGCCGTGCCAGTTGCTGACACCAGAGCCACTACTTCAGCACCAGCTACAGCCTCAGCTCCAGCGTCTACTTCAGCTCAAACTCCAGCGACTACTTCAACATCTACAGAAGCCTTCGTCCTTGGAGTGATCCGGACTCCACCACCACCTGAAGATCAAGCCTGAGCGTCGATCTAGTGCTATGCATTTTCTAGGAACTTTTTGGTAACTTGTTGCCAAAGGGGGAGAAGATGTATAGATCATAGGCTTCGAGAGAGAGAGAGTGTTGCTTTTCTCTCTTGCTTTATTTGGTGGTTTTTCGAACCTTTTCTACTTTTGAGTGCTTGATACTACGTCATTATTTGTGAGACATCAATGATCATGTGTTTGATCATAAGCTACACTTAATGTTTGCTTAATGCTTGCTTAAATATTATCATTCTATCTATCGTTTGTGATCATTCACTATTCTTGGTGATGAGTGCATATATTTCATTCTTATCATTTTGAGCGCTCCACCAAGATGTATGTGACATGGAAGAGTAACCCATGACTCTAACTCTTTGTGCATTTGCAGTCCAAAGCAAATTTTAAATATGCACAAATTTAGGGGGAGCTCTTACTTATCACATACTTCTCAAAGCGACGATATATTTCATGCTTATTATCATTTGTCGAAGCTTTGATCTATATGTTGTCATCAATTACCAAAAAGGGGGAGATTGAAAGTGCAACTATCCCTAGGTGGTTTTGGTAATTCATAACAACATATAGCTCATTGAGCTAAGGCTATTCCAAGATGATTATTTCAGGAAAGCTCAATGATTGGCATGGCATGGATGTGAAAGTGGAACCCTCAAAATGCTAAGGACAAAGGATTGGCTCAAGCTCAAAAGCTCAAGACTCTTCATTTCATATTTTAGTGATCCAAGATCACATTGAGTCCATAGGAAAAGCCAATACTATTAAGGAGGGATGAGGTGTTGCTTAATGAGCCTCTTGCTTCATGTGCTTAATGATATGCTCCAAAACCCTCAACTACTTTCCCATATCCACATATGACCTAAACTCTAAGCCAAACTCGGTCCTATCGATTCTTCCTATCCGGCGCCACCGAGTTTCACTTGTCATTAGCCACTGCCAAACCCTAGCAATTTGGTTCTACCGATAAGGATCTCGGTCCCACCGAGATGGGGTTGCAAACTCTCTGTTTCCCTTTCGTAACTTTTCAGTCCCACCGAAAGAGCGAATCGGTCCCACCGAGATTGCAATGTAAACTCAGTGTTTCCCCTTTCTAACTTTTCGGTCTCACCGAGTTCCACTCGGTCTCACCGAAAGAGCAAATCGGTCCCACCGAGTTTGCCTGACCAACTCTCTGGTTAGCTAATTACCAAATTCGGTCTCACCGAGTTTGTGTAATCGGTCTCACCGAGATTACGTTATGCCCAAACCCTAACCGAATCGGTCCTACCGAGTTGCATGTCAGTCCCACCGAAATTCCTAACAGTCACTAGGTTTACTACTTCGGTCAGACCGAGTTTTCTGATTCGGTCCCACCGAGATTGGTAAATTGTGTGTAACGGTTGGATTTTGTGTGGAGGCTATATATACCCCTCCACCTCCTTCTCATTCGATGAGAGAGCCATCAGAACACACACACCATTCCTACTCATATGTTCTAAGAGAAAACCACCTACTCATGTGTTGAGATCAAGACATTCCATTCCTACCATATGAATCTTGATCTCTAGCCTTCCCAAGTTGCTTTCCACTCAAATCTTCTTTCCACCAAATCCAAATCCTATGAGAGAGAGTTGAGTGTTGGGGAGACTATCATTTGAAGCACAAGAGCAAGGAGTTCATTACCTACACACCATTTGTTACTTCTTGGAGAGTGGTGTCTCCTAGATTGGCTAGGTGTCACTTGGGAGCCTCCGACAAGATTGTGGAGTTGAACCAAGGAGTTTGTAAGGGCAAGGAGATCGCCTACTTCGTGAAGATCTACTGCTAATGAGGCAAGTCCTTCGTGGGCGATGGCCATGGTGGGATAGACAAGGTTGCTTCTTCGTGGACCCTTTGTGGGTGGTTGCTTCTTCGTGGACCCTTCGTGGGTGGAGCCCTTCGTGGACTCGCGCAACCGTTGCCCTTGGGTGGAGTCCTGTGTGGACTCGCGCAACCGTTACCCTTCGTGGGTTGAAGTCTCCATCAACGTGGATGTAGGATAGCACCACCTATCCGAACCACGGGAAAAACATCCGTGTCTCCAATAGCGATTGAATTCTCCAAACCCTTCCCTTTACATTCTTGCAAGTTGCATGCCTTACTTTCCGCTGCCAATATACTCTTTGCATGCTTGCTTGAATTGTGTGATGATTGCTTGACTTATCCTAAAATAGCTAAAATCTGCCAAGAACTAAAATTGGGAAAAGGTTAAGTTTTTATTTGGTCAAGTAGTCTAATCACCCCCCTCTAGACATACTTTCGATCCTACAGAGGGTAATCATCATCATGTGCCTTGCATGCATGCCGAAAAGGAATCCGGGAAAGCCTCTGCCTTGGGTAGGAGTGAGCTTGTCGCCGGTCCCCGTCGGGACGGTTATGTCCGGTATGGCATAGTAAGGTATAATGGGTGGTGATTTCGTCGATTGAAATATATTTGATATACATGTCATGCAGGGAACTTACAAACCTCCTGAGTCGACCGTAGACCGAGTCTTGTTCCAGTAACCCCCATTCTTGCCTCGTACTACCACTTGTCCCTGCCGTAGGTAGGGTACGGTTCAGTAAGTCGTAAACCCCTTTCCAGCACACACCGTACAGAGAGGCCATGGTGGAAGATGTCGGTTGTAGCCGGTAGGCATGCCACCTGGTCAGGGGGCATGGGTGTTTCCGGTTGGGACCGAGAGGGGAGGCCACCCCTTAGAGCACGCGATATAAATTTGATCCCATGCTACGCGAGGTTGTAACCTCCCCACTTAGAGTTTTGCTTAACAAGTGTCGTGGGTGATTCCAGACACCGATGAGTTAAGCTGGTGTGTGCAAGTAAGGCGTGTTTTCAACTAAAAGGCCGTAGACGGAATTAGTCCCGATGGACTAAAGGAATCCGTTACTCGTGGGTAAAGAGTACACCCTCTGCAGAGATTAAACCTATTCGAATAGCCGTGTCCATGGTTAAGGATTACAGTCTGGGATGGGTCAAGTGTTGGTCTTAGTGTCGGTCTTCGGAGGTGAAATTGTTAAACCAAACTTGGATACCGACTGGTTACTTGTGAGGACCATGATTATTATTTTGTGATGGACTAACCCGTTGCATTATTTGTATTATCGAGTATCCCTGGGACGGTTCTACCTCCTGGATATTCATTGTGATTATTTATTTTATAAGCCCTTTTATGTGGTGTCGCTGAGACGCCCGACTGTGGCATTGCTTGTTATTTATTTATTTATTTATTTTATAAGCCCTTTATGTGGTGTCGCTGAGACGCCCGACTGTGGCATTGCTTGTTATTTATTTATTTATTTATTTTATAAGCCCTTTATGTGGTGTCACTCAGAAGCCCGACTGTGGCATTTCTCTTATAAGCCCTTTATGTGGTGTCGCTCAGACGCCCGACAGTGGCATTTCTTTTAAAGCCCTTTATGTGGTGTCGCTCAGACGCCCGACTGTGGCATTTCTTTTAAAGCCCTTTATGTGGTGTCGCTCAGACGCCCGACTGCGGCATTTTATTCCCACTCCATTACTGCTTATTCATGTTGCATGAAAATAACCTCCTTGCATGCATAAAAGATGTTTTATTTATGACTGACGATGTGATCATAGAATTTTTCAGCGCATGATTATCAATTATATTATCCCAGTGTTCATAATGTTTGCGAGTACATTCAAAGTACTCACTGGCTTGTCCCTGGCTATTGTCTTGGCCAGATTTCTGCATGGAGAGGAGCGTTGCGGTGACAGCCCCGGAAACTAAGCAACGGTGATAGCAGCCTCGCGAAGATAGGAGTTGACCTGGTCAGCTGTTCCTGTGGGAAATGGAGTCCCATAGACACTGATGTCTCACAAACCGCTTCCGCCATCAACCACTAGAAACCCAATTGTTGTACTCACAGGCCAGAATGGTCTTGTACTACATATTTTGTATTTTTTCTTGGAATTTCTGTATCAAGTTGGTGCCTCATCAGCTAACAGTAATCCTGGGGCTGGTGAGCATGACGGCCATTTTCTGGAAATCAATGTCTGGAAAAATCGGGTCGTGACAGACTTGGTATCAGAGCCAGGCTGACCATTGGCTAATCCTATCTTAGGCGGGTCTATAAACTTAGGCAAACCAACCCACCAAACCATAACCAAACCCCAGCCAAGCTTCCCGTGCAAGATAGCCACACAGTGACGCAACACCTTTTGGCAGTCGGTGCCCAACCTATCAACCTAACCTGTCGCTCATGCGCCAGTGATCGAATCTTAAATAGTCCTTTCTCGCAAGCGTGCAAAGGAAGACTCCGTCCCCTTTTTCCTATAAAGAGGGGCACGCTAGCCCCAACACAGCACCGCACAGCCTCTACCCCAAACCAAGCTACAATGCCTGGCCCTGTCGTGCACAATGAGACCACGGCAACCAACCTTGGAGGCTTTGTGACCATACTCGCAAACCTCACCCGTCGTGCCTATGCGTTAGAAGAGCCCCCAGAATATGTTGTGTACCAAGGACCCATGAGCGGTGAGAACCATCAATTCTGGGCCACTGTACACATCTACGGTAGGGGTCTAGAGCCCGAGCGCCCCTACAGGTTCACTGGAAGAACAACTTCCTTTGAACCTCAAGCCATCCAACTAGCTGCTCGAGAGGCTATAGTTCATATCCGGCACTTGTCGCCCAGAGTTAACTGTCGCTCGTTCCGCTACTACCCCAGACGTGAAGGGTATGGTAGACCACCACAAGTTGCCAACGGAGATCACGAGACAGATCCTGCATTGTTGCACCTAGTGCGCTATGTAAGTGCACTAGAGGAACTGTGTGATCAAATCACTATTGATCTAATCGCAGCTCGTGGAGAGCTGGTTCGTCGAGCCCCGGCGAGAGAAGAGAACAAGCCCAACGCCGACAACCCAGTCGTGCTGTTTGGACACCCGATCGAGTCCCTGAGGCCTGCCCCAGCCATCGGCCAAGGTGCTGCGATAACCCAGAGGTGCTTCGTCGCATATTGGGAGCACACTCCAACGGGATTGTGGCCAACAATCCCCGAGATGGTCCTCATCGCTACCCCGAGCCTGCAGCCCCTCAACCCACTCCAGCTAATTCCGACGACGAGACCCGTGGAGGAGCCTCAAGGCACGCCCGCTTGGATGTAAACGAGGTAGACTAAGTCACCCGAGTCGTATCGAGTCCCAGTGTACCCTCGCTTTGTAATCGTGTGGCCTTGTAATTAAATGCCGCCTGTTGTCGTGCCTCTGTTTTAATAGTAGCCTTGCCTGGATACGCCACTATGTAGTATAAGATTTCTATCCCGGACACAGTTACCAAAAATCACCCCGTCAACCCCACAGTAACACATCACTATAGTGAAATGTGTGAATCTGTGGCTTGACCCCGACCCTTGGAACAGAGCTGAAAATTTTCTTTACCATTCACCTCGGTAAAAATGACCCAGCTCCGGTGCTATAAAAAGGCCACCACGTGACCTTGCCAAGCACCTCTCACCTTGTGCACCACCCTCACAACCATTTCCTAGCCATGCCGAGCCCTAGCATTTATCTGAGAACCCCAGATGCAACCCCGGGTAGATTTGTCAAGATATTGCGGGATTTTACCTGCAGTACCATGGGCGCTACCCAGCCACCCGAGTACGAGCTGTTGAAATCGAGAATTACCCCTTCCACCTCGAGATATTGGGCAGCAGTACACATCCCTCCCGTAAACTCAAACCAAGATCCAACGGAGGTCTCCTTCGTGGGGAAATCTATGCCAACCCCACATATGGCCATAGAAGCTGTTGCATACGAAGCGCTTGCTCGCCTTCGATTCGCGGTACCCTATGCCAGCGAACGAGGGTATTATTACTTCCAGAGCCGTGTAGCACCCGGAGGGGTGACATCTTTTCCCGGTGGACGCATTGAGAGAGACCCAGTCCTGGCCAACCTTGTCCAGTACGTCATCGCTCAAGAGCGTTTAACCCAACGTGTGATGGGTTATCTCCAGAGCCTCGCAGATTTAAATCCTCAGATCGCTATCGGCAGAGCACTAAGGCCCGACCAGGAGAGACATGTGCATCGACTGGTCAATCCACTTTCCCCGATAGAAGAGGAGTGTATCCCAGTACCGGAGACGTTTTCTAGGGACCCCGTCCAGTTACCATTCCCATTTTAGACGTCGCTGCGGTGTTCATTATTGCAACATTTATTTATGTGTGACTTATGCGTGATACCCTGAGTTTGTACGACGAGTCAATTATTTGGCTTCTACTAATGTGTGTAGTTTTTGTTGTGGTTTATGCCCCTTTAAATTAACTATTTTTTTTCTCGTAAAATCCTGGAGTGAGATTTCTTTTCCCTGAGTTGCTACATCTGCACCTTCTCACGGCGTGGATTAATTAATTTCTCGCAACACCACGGCAGCAGACTCACAACCATAATCATGCGAACACATACACTGTTTGCAAAACTTTGCAACGGTGTTACATCCAGTTAATCACCCCCCTAACAACAGTTAGCACCCGGCACACCCCATCTACTCCTCATGATCACCACCACCGCGGAGAGCCAACACCCGAGCAGCAGCGTCGCGACGATCGTCAAGGATCATCGCGCACAGGAGCACGGAGAGCCCCAGCAGTGTCGCCAGCCCTCCGCATATCAGGATCGCAAACCAGTCCGCATCGCCTCCGCCATTAGAGCCTAACCCGAGCTTTTGTAAGCAGTAATGGAGGAAGAAGGAGGGGGAGAAGTGAGGCCAGGTGTGAGGAAGAAGAGAGGGGCACCCCGGCCGTTTTATAGCTCGAGCTCGGTGTACGGTGGGCGAAGTCCACCAACGCCGCTCGTCGCCGATCGCCGGTGTTCGGAGACGAATCCGCGAGCAGTGCCGACAGCACGCTGGCTCGCGAGGTGAGTGCCTGCTGCACCGGCAGCTAGCACGCCGTGCACTACCGCAGTACGTCCTAGATGCCCTACGCGCTAGACATCGCCGGTGGAGAAAGCACGGGAAAGCGCACGGGAGAGAGGAAGAAGAGAGAACCAGAGGGAGAAGAAGAGGCTGACAGTGGGCCCCGGGTCCACCTGTCGGCCAGAGAGAGCACTGTGCTCTCGGGTACGACCAGCGTATATTTAAATTTAGAAGTTATTCTAAATTTATATCCAGCATAGAAATCTCACGTTTTGTCTCGAACCGTAGATTTTTTTCACGCAGCACCAGTATTCACACTGTGGTTTTCACCACTTATTGCCCTCTCACTTTGGCCACATTTTTATTGCGTATAGTTTTTCTAAAAACAACTTTGAACAAATCTCGAAGACGAGATTTTTCTTAAGGGGGGTGGTGTTGTGACACCCCAAACTTTTGACCTTGTTTTATTAATTAAAATTTTGCCAGGAAATTAAAACTTTTATTTTCTGGGCTCCCTTTTTATTTTTTGAACCTTTTCCTCCCTTGATTTATGGAGTTTTTCCCCAAAGTGAAAAATTTTCAAATATGTTTTTGGACTTGTTTAACCTCTCAAGAAAAACTTTTCTTTTATTAGTAGAACTAATTACATAATTAATTTGCTTGATCTTTATTTTCTTGAAAATGGGTTTTCGAGGTTATATGGCCATATTTGAACTACAACCATTTGATAAATTCACTTAAAATTCCAACCAAAATTTGGAGATGTCATGTGATGTTTTTAAATCACTTTTATACAAAAATATCTTTTATTCATGAAATATTTTGAGCTTTACACTCAATTTTTCTTCTTTGGTCCAGAGTGCAATTTTGCACTACAACCCATCTAAATATTTCTTTCTAGCCTCCACCAAAATTATGGGATGTTGGTAGTAGCATATGATTCAACATTATGCAAAAACCTAGTGCTATTCTTTGAAAATTTTGAGTGAATCAACCTCTCTTCCATTCTGGTCTAGCCTTGTGATTTCTACTGCAACCCTATTTATTTTTGCGCCAGTAACCTTGTGCCTTCTCCTACTTGTAGACAGCCCTACCAAACACCTAAGTCCAGGAGCATGCACCCATTGGCATATTTTTGGTTCATGAAATAATGCCATTCGCATCCTGTCCAGATTTGAAGTTCTGCAAAACTTGCACTATCAAGTTTGTGCTTTCCACCAACTAACCTCACCACCCTCTTGTGCATCCAAAGAGACACTGATCTGGAAGATTTGGCCCCTCCAAGAAATGCCTAGGTGCCTCTGGCATTTTGTCAAACACCTGGAGTGCATGATCAGATTTGACATGAATGGTTGCTTGCATTATGAACTTGACCACCTGACAAAACCACCTTGTCCCTTGTTACCCTTACTAAACCTAGCCTAGTCCTGTTGCTTGCCAACCTCACCTATGACCTGTAGCATGCCACGGCATTGTATCGAACACCTTCCATGCGTGCACTGGACGCGCCCAGAGTGCGCGTATTGCACGAACCGCGCCCGAGCCGACACGCTGGCCCCCATGGTTTTGGCCCGCTCTGCAGCACCACGCCACGCACTCCCCCCCCCTCACAGCAACGCGCCAAGTCGCCCTGGCAGCCTACAACGACGCCGACAGAGCTTTTTGGCGGCACACCGGCGTCCGCAGCGCGCCTCTGCCACGGTCGGCGCCGCCAAAGCCACCCCGGCTCGCCACCTGCCCCTGGGAACAGCGCAAGCTTATCCCCTCGCTCGTCGGCTAGCTCTCGTCGCCTCCACGTCGCCCTGCAACACAGTAAGGCGGTCCGCCGACGAGCTCATCCACGGCAGTCGCGAACCGACTTGGAGACGCTATATAAAGGAGCCCCGAGCTCGTCTCCGCACACAGGCAACCCCAAGCCATCTCCCTAGGAACCCCATTGGCAGCCAATCGACCCGGGGAGGTCTCCTTCCCCATATCCGGCAACCGCAGCCGCCGCCACTGCCCCGGCCATTCCGGCACCACCAGGGCCTCCCCCTCTCCATTCTCTTCACCAGGAACCTTCTCATCCTCCCGTGAACTCGCTCCCCTGCTCGATTTTGATCGGGAACCACCGCAGCCCCAAACTCACTTCGCCCCCAAAGCCATCTCCGCCGCGAAGCTCGTCGCTGGCAACTCCGTCCACGTCGGCGACCATGGCAGATACCCCCGAGTTCGTCTCGACCTCCTGAGCATGCCCATGCGCTCAGATCACCGAGGGATGCCGCCATTCGCCGGCGAGCCTCGCCGGAGCTCCGCCTCTGTTCGGTCAGGGGGAGACGACGCGCGCGTGGACCAGTCAAACCTGACCAGTGGGCCAGGCGGGCCCACTGTCGGTGACCCACGCGCTGTCCACGCTGGATAAGTGGAGGCGTATCTTCAGAGTACGCCTTCACGTGTACGTATATTCGAAACGTTTTTTTCTTTTTCTGTTTTAATTTTAAATAACAGATTTTGACCAAAACTATGACTGAGCTTAACTTTTTAAATATAACTCCAAATGAATTGGTTCTTTTTCCTACATCTCTCAAATTCTGTCTAGTTTATTTTAAGATTTATTTGAAAATTTTCCAAACAATTTTTTTGTACTGTTTTTTGAAATATGTGTTATTTGCATATTTTTGAAAATAGGATTTTGGAAGAGAAGAAAGCTTTCAAAAGTTTTGGAGTGCACCCTGCCTTTCCACACCATTGAAGGCAAGCATTCTGAACCCCGGAATAATATTTTTTGGTGTGTTAGTTGACACGTTTATAACACCACCTTATATCGGAGAACTTGTTATTTCATGTGATATGATCATTTGCATGAATGCATATAGTGATTTCCTTGCTGTTGGAAATGAATATACTTGTGATGGTAATCATCCTCATGTGCCTTGCATGCATGCCGGAAAGGAATCCGGGAAAGCCTCTGCCTTGGGTAGGAGTGAGCTTGTCGCCGGTCCCCGTCGGGACGGTTATGTCCGGTATGGCATAGTAAGGTATAATGGGTGGTGATTTCGTCGGTTGAAATATATTTGATATACATGTCATGCAGGGAACTTATAAACCTCCTGAGTCGACCGTAGACCGAGTCTTGTTTCAGTAACCCCCATTCTTGCCTTGTACTACCACTTGTCCCTGCCGTAGGTAGGGTACGGTTCAGTAAGTCGTCAACCCCTTTCCAGCACACACCGTACAGAGAGGCCATGGTGGAAGATGTCGGTTGTAGCCGGTAGGCATGCCACCTGGTCAGGGGGCATGGGTGTTTCCGGTTGGGACCGAGAGGGGAGGCCACCCCTTAGAGCGCGCGATAGAAATTTGATCCCATGCTACGCGAGGTTGTAACCTCCCCACTTAGAGTTTTGCTTAACAAGTGTCGTGGGTGATTCCAGACACCGATGTGTTAAGCTGGTGTGTGCAAGTAAGGCGTGTTTTCAACTAAAAGGCCGAAGACGGAATTAGTCCCGATGGACTAAAGGAATTCGTTACTCGTGGGTAAAGAGTACACCCTCTGCAGAGATTAAACCCATTCGAATAGCCGTGTCCATGGTTAAGGATTACAGTCTGGGATGGGTCAAGTGTTGGTCTTAGTGTCGGTCTTCGGAGGTGAAATTGTTAAACCAAACTTGGATACCGACTGGTTACTTGTGAGGACCATGATTATTATTTTGTGATGGACTAACCCGTTGCATTATTTGTATTATCGAGTATCCCTGGGACGGTTCTACCTCCTGGATATTCATTGTGATTATTTATTTTATAAGCCCTTTTATGTGGTGTCGCTGAGACGCCCGACTGTGGCATTGCTTGTTATTTATTTATTTATTTTATAAGCCCTTTATGTGGTGTCGCTGAGACGCCTGACTGTGGCATTGCTTGTTATTTATTTATTTATTTATTTATTTTATAAGCCCTTTATGTGGTGTCGCTCAGACGCCCGACTGTGGCATTTCTCTTATAAGCCCTTTATGTGGTGTCGCTCAGACGCCCGACTATGGCATTTCTTTTAAAGCCCTTTATGTGGTGTCGCTCAGACGCCCGACTGTGGCATTTCTTTTAAAGCCCTTTATGTGGTGTCGCTCAGACGCCCGACTGCGGCATTTTATTCCCACTCCATTACTTCTTATTCATGTTGCATGAAAATAACCTGCTTGCATGCATAAAAGATGTTTTATTTATGACTGACGATGTGATCATAGAATTTTTCAGCGCATGATTATCAATTATATTATCCCAGTGTTCATAATGTTTGCGAGTACATTCAAAGTACTCACTGGCTTGTCCCTGGCTATTGTCTTGGCCAGATTTCTGCATGGAGAGGAGCGTTGCGGTGACAGCCCCGGAAACTAAGCAACGGTGATAGCAGCCTCGCGAAGATAGGAGTTGACCTGGTCAGCTGTTCCTGTGGGAAATGGAGTCCCATAGACACTGATGTCTCACAAACCGCTTCCGCCATCAACCACTAGAAACCCAATTGTTGTACTCACAGGCCAGAATGGTCTTGTACTACATATTTTGTATTTTTGCTTGGAATTTCTGTATCAAGTTGGTGCCTCATCAGCTAACAGTAATCCTGGGGCTGGTGAGCACAACGGCCATTTTCTGGAAATCAATGTCTGGAAAAATCGGGTCGTGACATTTCACCACCAAGGTAGAAAGGAATCCGTGAGGAGCAATGTGAAGATTAAGCTTACAGAATTCCTCATGGAGAAGTGGTTGGCCCTACTGCAACATAAGATTGTTGCAATAGGACTTACGACTTAGCGCATCAGCCATGACATTGCCCTTGACTGGGGTGTAGGTAATCCCTAAGTCGTAATCTGAGATCAAATCCAAACAACGTCTTTGCCTAAGGTTCAAATCTGGTTGGGTGAAGATATACTTGAGACTCTGGTGGTCGGTGTAAATCTCGCAACGTTTACCAAGAAGGTAATGTCACCATGTCTTAAGTGCATAGACTATAGCTGCAAGCTCTAGATCATGTGTAGGATAATTCTCCTCATGTGGATGCAACTTCGAGATGCATAGGCAATCACATGGCGATCCTGCATAAGAATGCAACCTAGTCCCTGTCGTGAGGCGTCGCAGTAGATAACAAAGTCTTTAGTTAAATCCGGTGGCACAAGTATGGGAGTAGAAGTCAGGCATCTTTTCAGTTCCTGAAAGCTGTACTCACACTGTGGGGACCACTCAAACTTTTTATCTTTCTTGAGCAGTTCCGTGAGAGGTTTGGCCACTTTGGAGAAGTTTTCAACGAAGCGGCGACAATAACTGGCTAGACCAAGGAAACTCCTAACTTGTTTAACTGTTTCAGGTGGAGTCCAATCAAGAACGGCCTGAACTCTCTCGGGATTTACAGCAATGCCCTTACTAGAGATCACGTGGCCTAGGTAGGTCACTTCTGGCAACCGAAATTCGCACTTGGAGAACTTGGCATAAAGGCGGTGCTCTCTGATTTTTTTCTAGCACAAGTCTAAGATGTTCGGCATGCTCTTCCTTGTTCTTTGAGTAAATAAGGATATCATCGAGGTAAACCACGACGAACTTATCTAAGTACTCCATGAAGATCGTGTTCATCAAGCGGGAGAAAGTAGCTGGAGCATTGCTTAGACCAAAGGACATGACAATGTACTTGTACTGGCCATAACGAGTGACAAAAGCCGTCTTAGGAATGTCCCCGTTTCTGATCTTGATTTGATGATAGCCTAACCTCAAGTCCATCTTGGAAAAGACTTAGGATCCAGCGAGCTGATCATACAGGTCATTGATCCTGGGGAGCGGATACTTGTTCTTTATCGTGACCAAATTAACGGGACAATAATCTACAACCATCCGGTCCGTACCATCCTTCTTCTTGACGAAGAGAACGGGGCAAGCCCAAGGAGAAGAACTAGGACGGATGAAACCCTTTTGCAAGGACTCATCAAGTTGTTTCTTAAGCTCGGCTAGCTCTAGGGGTGCCATCTTGTAAGGTCTCCTAGATATTGGGGCGGTTCCTGGGATAAGATCTATGACAAATTCTACATCTCTATCAGGTGGAACACCTGGCAGTTCTTCTGGAAAGACATCTGGAAAGTCACGGACTACCGGGATATCCTCAAGGTCTGGAAGAGGGCTGGCATTAAGAGAATAAAGCTGACACTTTGCAATTCTGGTGGAGACAGTGACTATCTTGCCAGAGGGGTGTGTGAGCTGAACAGACCTGGCGTAACAATCAATCTTGGCGTAATGAGCTTTCATCCAGTCCATACCCAAGATGATGTTAATATCTGAAGACTTAAGAGATATCAAGGAAGCTAGGAATACAAGTCTGTCAACATGTATTTCATTGCCATAACTTATCCTAGAAGTTTGCCATTTGGATCCAGAAGTTTGAATGAGTAGTGGGGAGGGCATATCACAAAATGACATGTCGTGCAGACGAGCATATCTTTCAGAAATGAAGGAATGAGATGCTCCAGTATCGAATAGAACCGATGCTGGATAACAGTTTACAAGGAGTGTACCAAGAAAAACATCTGGATCATCATGAGCGTCTTTAGATGAGACGTGATGCACATGTCCATGTTCAGTGGGAGCTGACTTGGCACTGATCATCTTGCGTGATGGCTTACTACCACAGCCATCAGACTTCTCGGGCTGGGGTGGAGCAACATTGGTCTGAGTGCAAATACGGGCAATGTGGCCTGGTTCTCCACACTTGTAACAAATCTTGGAGGTAGGACGTGGACCCGCATTGGCAGGCGGTCCACCAATAGGCCTGGGTGGAGCATATGGCTGAACTGGGTAAGGCGCCACTTAAGATGGCGTCGGTGTGTAGCCGGGTCGAAGAGTAGAGTTCGGAACCCAAATCCAGCGCTTTTGAGAACTAGAACTGGAGGAAGAACCCAAATCATGGGTGTGCTTACGAGACTCCTCGTAAGTGAGCTGAGCTGTCTCCGCATTAATGGCCTTGTTCCCAAGAACCTGGAATGTATTGCAATGGTGCAAGTGGAGATCACGACGCAACTTGGGGTTGAGACCCTTCCGGAACCTAGCCTGCTTCTTGGCGTCCGTGGACACTTCTTCTGTAGCATAGCGGGCGAAGTTCTCAAACTCTCTGCTGTAAGCATCAAGAGCCATCTTACCCTGGGTGAAACTACAGAACTCTTCTCTCTTGCGATCGATGAGGGCTTCAGGAATGTGATGCTCGCGAAAAGCCTCAGTGAAATCTCTCCAGGTAGGAATCTGACCAGCTGGAAGCATAGCCTCATAGTTCTGCCACCAAAGACTAGCAGGACCTTCCAGGTGATATGCAGCATAGGTGACCTTGTCACCTTCAGCTACGTTCACAGAACGGAGCTTGTGTGTGATACTATGGAGCCAGTCATCTGCATTGAGTGGTTCAATGGAATGCTAGAAGGTTGGTGGTTTCAGACCAATGAAATCCAGGATGGTCGCTGACTCTTTGCACTGGGGTGCGGTGTTCTCCTTGATACGTGCTAACAAGCGGTTAGACTCACGCTTGTTCATCTCAACCTCTAACATGAACATTGCCAACGAAGACTGGTCGGGAGGATCCTCCTCATCCCTACCACCTCCGTGGTTCAGGCAACGGGCAACAGAACTTTGGTTAACTGACGACATCCTGAGAAGCGGAACCAAGGACGAGGTCAACAACAACTATAGAATGCAACATGTAGCACAAGGAAATCTAGTATCTCTCAAACTCCTAGGACAATTCCGGCAGCATAACGGCCGTAAAATGCTCAAAATGAGACATTCTGCAAAAGACGTGGTAGCACCATACTCAACATCATCACTCAAGGTTCTGAGATATTACTAAACAGACTACACGAGAAGTACTTGAAAACTGGAATATGACTCTGATCAACCAATCCTAAGAGACTACGGAGTAGTAACACGTGATCCTGATAGACAGAAGAGGAGGCCTAGTTCCTTAACCCCGTAGGAAAGATAGAATGACTCAAATCAGAAGGGCATGAGGTATAAGGAGTATAAGAGCCTTACGTTCCCTTCCACAATCAATTCCCTTATGTAACTAAAGAATTTCTAAACTCAACTTCGACCAGGTTGGCTTGGAAATCCTACAGGCAGTCAGGCTCTGATACCAAAGCTGTCGGGACCCCAATTCTAAGTCACACCGATCTAGCATGTAACACCTCATATCACTTTGCGGCCTCACGCACGGTATTCCCACGGGTGTCGCCTTACCATGGCCTGGGACCGTTTGCGCCTTTTGGCTCACGTATATGATAGTGTCGCTA
Source organism: Triticum urartu (assembly GCF_056163025.1). Taxonomy (NCBI): domain Eukaryota; kingdom Viridiplantae; phylum Streptophyta; class Magnoliopsida; order Poales; family Poaceae; genus Triticum; species Triticum urartu. Next base: position 502,725,052 of record NC_141873.1, on the reverse strand, counting down.
GCATCCATATGACAGAGAACCCGGGCCGACATGACTAGTCGTGAACCCAAAGTGGCACTAACTTACGGGGACAGGCATACATGAAATAACATCGAGCATGTTGGTCAGCAGCGTGTGAATCCGGGCTGTAGCAATTGGGCTAACAGGACTCCGGGAACTCGGGCTATAGCAGGCTAGGCAGGACTCCGGATGTCACCGCGTGACATTTCCCCAAAGGGATAGACACAGGAACGAAGTGAATCACATGCCGGCCAGTCTAAGTGTTCCGGAGCAGTAGTGCTGGGCTAGCAGGACACCGGTAAACCGGCTGTAGCGGACTACCATGACTTGGTGGAAGCACTAGACTACATTTCCCCATAAGAGAGGCTACCAAGGATAGACAACTAGGTTGTCAGATCCCACACATAGCAATACACGTTACACGTACGCATAACATGCAAGTATGTGTTGTACAACATGGCATCACAACATAACGCAAACTCATATAGATAAAGGCCCAGAAGAGCCACATAGCATTAAATACAAATAGGGGTCACATGACCCATCATTCAGAGCATACAAGCAACAAGCAGAAGCATTACATGTCTGAGTACAGACAACTACAAATGAAAAGGCTGAAGAGCCTGACTATCTACAACATAAGATCAAGATCGTAGCTGAGGTACAAGCTACTTGTCGAAGTCCACGTAAACTAGTAAGACCGAAGTCTTCGCTGCAAAAACATAAATAAAGCAACATGAGTACAAAGGTACTCATCAAGACTTACATCAGTTCCTATCATACATGCATTTGTATCAAGAAGGTAATGTGGAGTTTAGTTGCAGCAAGCCAGCTTTGACTTAGTGGCTATCCTGTACTACGACTGCTGGTAACTCTTTTGAGGTGGCGCACACGAGTCCACTAATCACCACATCAATACGCTACTATGGATTCATTCCCGTCTCCCTACGAGAAAGCCATACATAGCACTCACACTTGTCTTGAGAATTTTAGAGTATCCACTTCAACTTGTCTATGTACCACGTAAGCATCCAAGAAGTCCATAACCGAGGACATGGCTATTCGAATAGATCATGATAACCCTGCAGGGGTGTACATCTTCACACACGTTCTCGCCACTTACCGCCATGTACACGTCATGTATCTCGGCAACCTTCAATTGGAAGCCTGGCGAGGAAGTTGGCCATGACCTAACTAACCACACAAGACTCTAGTCCAGGTTTATCACCTATTCGGGTTCCATTCGCAAGGAGATCCGGCCGGGGTGTCGCTCACGGCCCCAAACGATGTGTGCAGGGTTCCCAAGCCCACCTCGCCGGATGGATCTACGCTTGGTACACCGTGCCACCTGTGCCTAGTCTGTCCCAAGCCCACCTGGCCGGGTGCCACTTGGTAGACTACTAACACTACCTACAAACACCAGAAATTAATTGCAACTCCTAGATAGAGACCAAGTTGGTTAATAAGTCGAGAGAGCTTGGAGCGCCCGAAGCCCAATGTGTGGTAGTAGCTAGTCATTGGACAACATACACAGAACTCAGTGCTTAAGGATGGTTCCAGTGAGACAACCCACCATGTACTCCTAACACACCATGTACTCCTACATGGCCTCTCACCGCTACCTTTACCAAATCGTGTTCACACACTTAACTCCCAGCACCAGAACATATCATAACACTCCAATTCATTCCCAATGAATCAGACCTTACACAACTCTAAGAAATAGCAGGCATGGTATGGTACGAACACAACATGGCTCAATCAACTCCTACACATGCTAGTGGGTTTCAACTATTTACTGTGGCAATGACAGGTCATGCAGAGGAATGGGTTCAACTACCGCAGCACAAAGTAGCAGTTGAAACGTTGTTATCCTAATGCAATAACTGAGAGCAGGAGCGGGAGAGTAGGATTGTATCAGAATGAAAAAGGGGGTTTGCTTTCCTGGTAGATCAACAAGGAAGGCACTGCTCCTCAGATAGGTACTCTGGAACGGTCTCCGGAGCGAGACCTATCGAGAAGAACGGTGCCGGCAATCAACACAACATATGCAACAATATGATGCATGATCATGGCATGTATATGTGATGTTGTTTGTGTTAATGCAACTAGCATTCGTTTGGTTGAGGTCTATTTGAACCAAGAATTCAAATGCAACTCCAAATTAAGTCTTTATAAATGTATTTATATGTTTTCACCTATACAGCAGGTATAACTTGGTTATTCATGCATGAAACTGGTGCAGATGGATAGGTTGAATTTTTTTGATAATTTTTCATATATAAATTATTTCAATCTGAGCTACGGTTGAATTACTATGAATTCTTGAAGTTTATATCATTTTCTGGATTTTCCTGATTTATTTTAAAACCAGAAAATGATATATTGCGTTAGCACTGCGTCATGCTTGCGTCAGCAAGTCAACAGCGCTGACTGAGTCAAACCTGACGTGTGGGGTCGACACGTCAGTGTCATAGTTAGTTAACAGAGTTAATTAGATATTAAACTAATCCTAACAGAAACATTAGCAGGGCCGGGCCCCACCTGTCATTGACCCTGGGTAGTCAAACCCCGGGTGAACTAGGGGGTTCAGACCTGGTCAACCCCATCGGCGTTTAGCCGCCGGCGAGGCCGAACGCGGCGGAGGGGCTCGGGATCACTGTTCCGGCGACCAAAAAGGATGGCGAAGACCACCGGGGCGTACCCCGCGCTCGTCCGCACCGATTGGAGCAAGTGGGAGAGGCGGGGGCGGCCGGAGCACGCCGGAGCGAAGCTCAGGGCGGCAGCCGGTGTTCGAGCATGAGCGGGGATGCGACTGCGGTGTGCGAGGGCGAGAACGGAGAGGGGGAGGAGGAGGAGCAGCTCATAGCAATCTCGATGGGCTTGACGGCGAGCTCGGGGATGCACTATAGTTGACGGGGCGGCGATGGGGATCCACGGCGGCCGGCGGTGAAGGAGACGATGGTGGCGATGATGGAGGTCGTCCGGAGGTGCGTGGCTCGACGAGGAGGTAGAGGGGGTCACGACGGAGCTGGGGAGTGTGTCGGGGAGGTGCGGCAGTGGCCGAGGCCATGGTGGCTGTGGACGGCGGCGACGGCGATTTCGGCCGCGAGAGAGGGAGCGAGGGGGAGGAGAGAATGGCACGGGAGAAAGCGAGAGAGGCTTGGGGGGGCGCGTGGCGACGTCTAGCATGTGGAGAAGGAGCCAGGCAGGTAGCTGCGTGCCGGCGTGCACGGCTTCGGGCACCGCTTCCCCTCTGCCTATTGGCAAGGGGATGAAGACGGCTCTGCCCCTGGTGGGCTGGGCCAGAATAGGAACGGGCCGGCCAGAGGCGCCAGGTAAGTATCTCCCTCTCTCTGGTTTTCTATTTATTAATGTTTTCTATTTTCTGCATTTGTTTTGACTTAGTAATAATACTAAACCATTTTATTTAATTCTGTCAAATTTTGCAGGGACCTAAGGGATTAATCCAAAGCCCCTCACCAAAATTCAGAATTTTTGGACATATATTATATATATAGCAAATATATATCCAAAGCAAATAATTACTGGATTAATTCCAAATGCCCAAAATAAATACTTATGAGCTCTTTAAAATATTGGTTTGATTTTTATCTCTGTCCAATATTTTCAGAGAGCAACATGAGCATTTTCTTGGACCCTTTTGGAGCAATTTTTCACTTGGGCGATTTTCAGAAATGATTCTGAGGGTTTCACAAATCCACATTTCAAATTTAAGTGAAATTTAAACATGATGCCCACATGAAGGGCTAGCCTAGGTCCTAGCAGAACTAGGGGTGTGACAATCCAATGGAGAAATGCTCATTGATTGTAACCATATGGATCAAGAAACCAATATGGGGGGCATGTATGTACTGAAATCCTCCAAAAGAACCTTCAGAAATCGTAGTACATTGTCATTGTAAACTTGGAAAAAGGTGTCACAAATTGAACTCCCTTATGGTTAACATTTAACAGGAAAGGAACATCACCTCGATATATAGCTTCTCCAGGCACGGAAAGCATCTCAAGAAACTGACAACTTGCTCCAGGTCGGGACCGATAGATTCTAGTGCCAAGACCTTCACTATGCGCAGTTTCGGGGTCAAGCTTGTCGGAATCATTTTCTGAATGATGGACGAACAAACATCTTCAAAATTAGAACTAATGTTAATTTGTAGGAGAGGTAGAAGGCGGCTGTTGTACCTGAACGGGTGTGGATCCAATAACAAGTTCGGAATATTTGTCAGACAAGTAGCCCACCATTGTCAATTTCGGCGCAGAAATGACATTGATTCTTGTTGGACCTTCTTGATCAACTACAAGTAATCTCTCAAGTGCAGGTGTGTCCTGGATGACCATATCATGGTCCACCTTTTGTGATGTCTTCCTGCCGCACCAGCAACACACATAAAGAGTCAGGAGAGTCATGGAGATGATGTGGAAGGTATTCAACCCATTGATCGCCTGAAGACGAAGGTACTCGAGTGCAGTACAGCCATGGAGTAGGCGCTCCATGTCACCCTTTGAGAGGCAGACGGTGACGATCTCGAGGTGCTTCAGTCGTGGTAGAATAAGAGCAGGCGCGTCATTAAGGGGCGGGAAATGGCAGTTCTTTAACTTGGCGATGCGCAGCGTGGGCACGAGGCGGAGTGCGGACGTTGGCAGCGACCACATATGCCCATCATCAAAAGTGACCTCCTCAAGCTGATCTAGGGCGGGGGATCGAAACCAGTCGTCAAGCTTGGCTCGGTCCTTGCTGTTGGAATGGAACTTGCCCATTCTAAGGCCTTTGGTTGGACCAAGGTGACTGCTGAGGATCTTGGAGAACGCATCCAAGCTTTTGCGATAGCCATGGCAGAGCTCATGGGTGTCGATGAGGTCGAGAGGGATGGAGTTCCATAGGGGGCGCCACCGCCAGGAAAGGAGGGTTGTCCGCGCCCCATATTTGATTGGGAGGAGGGAGATGATGACTCTCAACATATCATCGGGGAGGCTGCTGATTAAGTCTAGGCCTGCTGGAGTCGCTTGTGGTTCTAGCTCGCCCCACCTATGCTTGTTGGCAGCCCCGTACTCCACATCCGGAGTCTCCTTGTCAGCTGCGCTTTCTGATAGAAATGGGAGTACAAGGAATATTTAGATAAAACAGGGCAATAGAAAAGTTTATTGGTAACTAGAAGTTATTAGGTAGGAATATAGTAAGATAAGGGAATAACAATTGGTTGCTTAAATACTACACAATTCATTTGACATTGCTGGGTAAGTCAACATATGCAGATAGTTGAAAAGAAAACTTACTTCGAACAAAGTCTGGACGGATGATTTTGTCGGGGAACTTAGCATATATCTCATGACCAAGCCCTTCTATGTCCAGTGCAATTTTAGTGCTAGCTTTCAGTACATAAAACTTTGCAATTTCATTCCAAAAGCCAGTGCCAAAATAGGAGTCACCACGTTCATCAAGTCTTACAATAGTAACGATTGTAAATTCATGGTTTGTGCGCAGTATGACATTCGAGGAGCCTTGATGTATGTAAAGGGAAAAATTGTGCACTACAGAATCTGTTGCATAGCGAGGGATGTCCTACAGAAAATGGTAGGATTGTTAAAGAAAATATGGTAACATGCAAATATGGGCCAAAATTGAAAGAACTGTATAGCAGTTGAAATCGAAGGACAAAAGTCTATAATTAAAAAGATAGGGTAAACATGATGTCATGGAAATATGAGTAATCGAAAGAACAATACATCATTAATTTGCATAATATAGAAAGAAGAGGGGAAAAATCCCCTTTGACGTGTATGGTGCATGTGGCACCTTTAATCCAAATGTAGCAATATTTAGAATATGTTCGGGAAAGTAGGCCATGCCAACCAATTTAGGGTGAGATTGAACATACCGCGTGTGTCCTCAAGTTATCTGGTACAATGAGATGGAATCTCTGCCGGCGGTCACCAAGTCCTAAAGTATCGGCGCACTGTACATTCTATGAACGAAAGAAAAGCCTGAAATCAGCTCGAATAAAAATGAATTCATGGTGATTTCCGCCAGGTGATTAAAGGAGGCAGATGAACTGGGATAAGAGATGAGATAATATCTCGTTAAATTAGTTACCTTGTCGTCCATGAGAAAGAACCCTTAGTACGGTGGATTCCCCAACCAGGCGGAGCTGGTTCGACCGCGAGCATTGTCGAGAATGTCGATGGCGATAGGCGGAGGCAAGCGGAAGTGGTGAAATGCGATGAGCTTTGCTGGCAGCCTGGCGGCAGCGGTAGGCGCCGAGCTAAGTGTTTACCACTGCGATATGCGGTGCCATGGCATAGACGTGGAGGAGCTTGTGCAGGTGTGAATGGGGAACGTATCAGAGGGGCCGAGGTGGGTGGCAGGCGGGGTGAGGGTTTTTGTGACTTGGGGATCGTGAGGGTTTTCTTTTTCCTTTTTTGAATTGGGTGGTGAGGGTTTTCTGTCCCACAAAGAATTTTGGGGGCGACAGTTTGCTAGAGCGAACCGTGTGTGATTGACACAGCAGGAAAAATGATAGTCATTGCACACGGTTCCAATTTTGGGAACTGTGTGTGATTGGCGTACTACCTCCGTCCTGGTTTATTGGTCCCCCGTTGTAATTTTTACCAAAATTTGGTGAAATATTTGACATACTCAGATATAGTTAATAAGCGTACACGTACATAAGCATATATAGTTCAACCATAAGTACATAGTTCAACCGTCATTAAGCATACTCAAGCGTACATAGTTTGATCCATCCGACATCTCATCTCACATGCGGCCGGCACGATCCTGAAGCTTCTCCAGGTACTCGGCATACGCATCGTGGGCCACCCTGCAAGAATACTTATGCTTGAAGGAGCCAACGGCCCGTCCTCTTGTATGTGCAAGAACACTTAGATACGCGTCATGAATCTTGTGGTTTCAAAATGGGCATCCATAGCCGTCGTTCCAGGTCCTAATACGCCTGTTATGCATTCCCGCATAAAGCTCCCTCATGATTCGCCTCTTGTACCTCCTCTAGGCATCTTCATCCTCGATGTCCACATCATCAGACACCACCTATACATATAGTAAAACCAATTTGGCATGAAATCACTGATTACATGCTGTGAAGTAGGATTAGGAATTTATGGCTATTTATTTATACATATTTGGAGATTATGGCTCGATTTTTAAGCACAGTCGTCTATGTACAGACCAATCTTGAAGAAAATAATGGCACAAACATATGTAGGTCATTCAAAATCAATTGTCAAGTCCTGGCTAGGAATTATTAGCATGAACACTAACCCTAGTAGGATTACTAGCAGAAATCATTTGCACAGATGAAACAACTAATCACTTATCACCTGTACTAGTCAAACAATCAATACACTACACGGATCTAACGAAACTTACTCAGATTTCATGGATTGGGAGAACATAACCATAGGATTTCTATTCGAAAAAGGGGGAGGCAGGAGTAACCAGAGAAACCCTATGATCTATTTGACACATAAATGGGTATAGATGACTACCATCTGTCCGTCATCGTCGGAGTCGTCGCTGGAGTGGTCGTCGGAGTCGTCGCCGGAGTGGTCGTCGGGGTCGGTGTGGAACTCAGCCTCCGGCTATGGAAGCTCGACGCCGTCAACGACGTCAGGGTGCAGTGATAACTCATCGGCGGTGACGGCAACCTCTGTCTCCATCTCCACTCCATGCTTCGGTGCTTTAGCAGCCCCGGCGTTGCCACTCCCTCCGATGGGGCGCTTCGGCGGCATCCTCATACACTGACGGCTTTGAGGACTGAGAGTGGCCTCGAGGTTGCAGGCGGAGAGAGAGAGGATTGTGTGTGCGTAGCGAGGATGGGGGTGCGGCAGCTCCGGCGCACCATTAATATGGAGTAGTGGGAGTTGTGGGAGAGAGGTGGGCATCGGTCAAACCGATGGCTCGCCTCCCGGTGAGCCTGCGCACCGAACTGCTGGCATGCCTACCAAAGTTTCACACAGCTACTCGCACGCCTCCCGATGGCACTGCGCAGCTAGCTCGCCTCCGTCAATGCACACACCTACACGTACGCCTCCCCGTCTGCCTGTGCAGCGCACTACTCGCATGCGTCCCATCAACTCACGCCTGCTCGCACGCCACACGGGTCGCGCGGCGGCTGATACGTCTCCAACGTATCTATAATTTATGAAGTATTCATGCCATGTTTAGAATTGTTTTATATGATTTTGGTATGATTTGATTAGAACTAACCTGGACTGACGCTATTTTCAGCAGAACTATCGTGGTGTTGTTTTTGTGCAGGAATAAGAGTTCTCGGAACGCGATGAAAATCAATGGAGAAATTTTCCGGAAAATATGAAAAATACTGGAACACCTCGGGGACCCCCCCTGACGTGAAATAAACGCCAACCTCTCCTATAAATAGAGAAACCTCCTGAAATTAACCTAGATCGGAAGTTCTTCCGCTGCAAGCCTTTGTAGCCACGAGAAATCAATCTAGGCCCTCTCCGGCACCCTGCCGGAGAGGGCCATCATCACCGGAGGCCATGGAGGATGATCCCGGAGGGGCCATTGTCTCCATGAAGGCCAAGGACCAGAGGGAGAACCTCTCCCCATCCAGGGGGAGGCCATCGAGGAGGAAGAACAAGGGGGAGAACCTCTCCTCCTATCTCTCGGTGGCGTCGGAGTGCCATCGGGAGGGGAATCATCGACGCGGTGATCGTCTTCATCAACATCACCATCATCATCACCATCCTCATCTCTTTTACGCGGTCCACTCTCCCGCACCCCGCTGTAATCCCTACTTGAACATGGTGCTTTATGACACATATTATGACACAATGATGTATTGCCATCCTATGATGTTTTGAGTAGATATCCTTTGTCTTTGGGTTGATTGATGATCTAGATTGGTATGAGTTGTATGTTTTATTTTGGTGTTGTCCTATTGTGCCCTCCGTGTCGCGCAAGCGTGAGGGATTCTTGCTGTAGGGTGTTGCAATATGTCCATGGTTTACTTATTGTCTGCGTTGCTTGAGTGATAGAAGCATAAACACGGATAAGTGGGTCACGGCGTATGGGATAAAGGGGACTTGATACTTTAATGCTATGGTTGGGTTTTACCTTAATGATATTTAGTAGTTGCGGATGCTTGCTAGAGTTCCAATCATAAGTGCATACGATCCAAGAAGAGAACGTATGTTATCATATGCCTCTCCCTCATATGAAATTGCAATAGTGATTACCGATCTTGTTAACAATTGCCTAGGATAATTCCGCACACCGACCCTTCATTATTCCACACTCGCTATTTATAATATTTAGTAATATATTCTAACTTTATGATAACAGCACCTACTTTTATATTTTAGCTCTCTGATATCATGCAAAGTTATCCTCTTAATACCAACAACATAGTTTTATTTCTCGTTTCTAGTTGGAAGCAAATGTTCGGTGTACGTAGAGTCGTTTCAGTGGCAGATAGGACCTTAGAGAATATCGATCTTACCTTTAGCTCCTTGTGGGTTCGACACTCCATACTTATCATTTCCACCATTGGTAATTGCTATGATGATTCTGTCGGCTTTCTGGGAACGGGGGTCCCCAGACTTGCCTGCCTGCAGCCCACGGCGTGGCTCCACCAGCGGGCCCGTACGGCCCATTTTCATCTGCAACACTCAAGACCCTCGCGAGGGGCCAAGCCCCGCGAGGCGAACGACGATGCAAGACCCCCTCAGGAGCGGCCTCACCAGGCTGGCTCACGAAGAGCGGAGAGATCAAGGCAGGGCGAACCTCGCGAGGTTCCAATGACGCAAGCCATGACGATCGTAACCTGGCGGGCGCCCGTGCGTGCAGAGTACCAGTTTCCTCTTTGGTACTAAAGATGCAGGCGCATGCGCGGAGCCCCGAGGCGTTAGGCAAAGGTTTCCATATCAGTGCAACAAGACCAGGACCGGCAGGACGGCTGGACGGAGGTCACCGTGGAGCCCAAGACGGTGTCACCACCAGAGCCTTTGGCACGTGAAGACCGCTTTTGTCAGGATAAGCTGTACTAGATGTTCCCCTTCAAACTTGGCCATTGTGGGATCCCTTCCCGCTCAATATTTGGAAGAGGACCCGGGCCTCTATAAATAGGGCTAGCCACCACCATAGGAGGCAACTCATCTTGGATCGGATCCATTCCATCCTCACACTCAACAGCTCACCAAACACAAGAACACCTCACCTCAGGAGGCTGTTCTTCCCCTTGTACTGTTCATCCCTGGCCCTAGAGGCAATCCACCACACCACACTGGATTAGGGTATTACACCACATCGGTGGCCCGAACCAGTATAAATCTTGTGTCTCTTTGTTCTTTGGGTTCGATGAGTTAGTCCGATAGATCATGGAGCGCGAGAGTCCGGGTGAGGAGAGAACTTCATGCGCACCCAACTGTTTGAACCGTGAGGGTTTTGCCGGAACCCATGATCCGACATTTGGCGCGCCATGTAGGGGTGCGCTGAAGCTTTCCTCTCATTGATGCGTGTTCCGCTGCTCTACCACAACCATGTTGGACGCTCGTCACGCCCGCGCTGAGCACCGGCCCGCCCTCGCCGCCCGCGTCGCCTAGAAGGCTCCTGTCGGCGGGCCTCCCTGTTGTTCTCCGTCACCCGCCGCCAATGCTGCTACCGGCCCGGTCAGAAACGAGCAGCAGGAGTCCTCGCGGCACCCCTTGGTGCGGCGGGACGGCCGCACCGCCACTCCATCGCTGACTCCAGCCGACTCGTCGTCTCACGCTCGTCGCGCCCCATGGACGCGCGGGCCGTGCTGCTCATGGCGCACGAGCTCCTTCGTTATCTCATGGAGCACCTCCACCACCCCCGCACCAAGACGGCGTCCTGGCGCCAAGACACGTGGCACCGCGTCGTGACCCACCGCGCTAGGCGCCCGCGTGTGAAGAAAGAAGCTGCCAAGAACTTCCTCGACCGCAAGAGAACGATCCACCGCTCCCTGCACCACCACGTCTAGATCGCTTGCCGCGGTAGGGCCATGCGCCACTTGCCGTGGCGGCCCATGGTCACCAAGATCTGGCTCTGCTCCCACTGTGAGCCCCGGTGGCGACAGCAGGCTGCCGTGCCTTCACTCCAAAGCTGCGCAGCGTCGTCTGGTCGGGCAAGTTCAAGACGGACCTGCCTCCTTGCTATGATGGCACCCCCGACCCTGCAGAGTTCTTGCAGCTCTACGAGCTGAGCATCGAGGCGACCAACAGCGACGAGAAATTCATGGCGAAATGGTTCCCCATGGCTCTCAAGGACGGCGCATGCTCTTGGCTCTTGAACCTGCCCACAGGGTCCGTCTCCTCATGGGGTGAGATGCGTGATCACTTCGTCACCAACTTCCAGGGCACTCGCGACCCGCCGCATCAAGCAGCAGCCTGGAGAAACCCTGCAGAAGTACATTCAGTGCTTCAACTGCGTCTGCCTCAAGATCCCCAAGGTGATGGACGAGACCATCATCTCCGCATTCTCTGATGGCGTCAGCGATGTCAAGATGAAGGAGGAGCTCGCTATCCATCAAGACCTGCGAACGGCCCTGGAGTTGTTCAAACTAGCAACTAAGTGCGCAAGAGCTGAGGAGGGACGTCTCTCCCTACCTACGGCAGATCCAGAAGACAAGAAAGCCATGGCCAAGGATGTGAAGCACAAGGGAGTAGCTGTACTCGCTGCGGAGCCAGACACGAAGCTCGGCAGGGACCTTCCTGAGTTGTCCAAGAGCAGCCGACCCTTCTGCGCCTTCCACAACATGCATAGCCACAACACCAATGACTGTCAAGAGCTCAGGGCCATTCGAGATGGACGCTTTGGTCGACGCCTCGAGCGCAATGACCGGGGCTATGGCCGAGGAGGAGGACGAGGCGGAGGACGATGGGATGACCACGGCCCTCGCCAGGAGTGGCGGGACCGACCTCGCAAGGACCGCTGGCTGGACTAGGCTCGTGAAGGCAACTGGAGGGATCAGCCTCACGAGGATCGTCCTCAGGGCAACGCTGGCCTTCCTCCGCTGCCGCCACCACCAAGAAGGAACAACCACCACCACCAGGACGAGGGGGCTGGGGGCTTCCAGGTGCCTCGCGCCATCGCCTACATCTTGGGCAGTGCGCAGGCCCCAGTCTCCTAGCGCCTCTTCAAGAAGTTTGCTCGTGAGGTGAATGCGGCTCTTCCCAGGCTCAAGGCCACATGCCCGCTGAGGTGGTCCAAGTGCGCCATCACCTTCAGCTCAAGTGTGCCGCGACTGCCGGCGCCCTCCCGATGTTCTATTCGCCCGTCATTAGCAATGTTCAAGTCACCAAGACCCTCATCGATGGCGGGGCAGGACTCAATGTCATGTCCGTCGAGACGTTCGACAACCTCCAAGTGCCATACGAACAACTAAAGCCTACCAAGCCCTTCTCAGGAGTAACTGACAGCTCCACCATGCTGTTTGGGCAGGTCCGCCTTCCTGTCATCTTTGGAGAACGCAACAACTACCGCACCGAGCTCATCGACTTCGATGTCGCCCATATCCTTCTACCATACAACGCCATCCTCGGGTACCCAGCGTTACCCAAATTCATGGCGGTCACTCATCACGGCTAAAAAATCCTCAAGATGCCAGGAAGCGGTGGGATCATCACCGTCCCCTGCAAAGAAAGAGATGCGGTGTGCTCCCTTGAGTGCGCCTTCCAAGCTGCAGCAATTGAAGACCCTGACAATGAAGGAATCATGTACCCTCCTGACGCCGTCCCTAAGAAGAAGAAGCAGCTGGTCCATGCAGGTCCTCGGGAGGGAAACACCACCAGCAGCACCACCTCAAGACCAGCGCCCTCAGGTGGGGTGCCTCCCTCCCGTGCATAGAAAGCGTGCCCGGTTCCATCCTCGGGCAACGCTCAGGGGATCTCTTCTGGAGGGCCTCAGACCTCGCCAACGTCATGAGGGAGGCGCTCGGGCACCACGTGGAGGTGTGCTTTACTGCACGTCTCCCTCAGGAATGCGTCAGGCAAGGAGCGCCTGGCGCTCAGGAGTTCGTCCACAAAACCATTGAGGAGCTGGAAAATGCTAGGGCAATTCGCGGCGATCGCCACACACCTCGTGCAGCCCCCCATCCAGGCGAGGATGGTGGGATGCGCGTCTGTGTCGACATCCCACGGCTCAACCGGGCCGCATCTCAGGAGCGCTTCTGGCCTTCGCGCGTGGGACGCTGTGAGGGCCCGCCTCACAGCTATGTTCGCATGCCTTTCGGCCTGCCGAGCTTGGCGGCCGCCTTCCAGCGCAACCTACGGAGCATTCTGGCGGCTCAGGAGGCCAGGCATCATGCGGTCTCGGCGGAGGTGGAGATGGTCCTCGAGGAGCCGCCCGGACTCCTAGGGCCTCCCGAGGCTCAGGGCCCCGGTGGCTCATGAGGAGCAGCTCCATCACGCGTCTTCAGCTACACCAACATCTCTTCAGCGGCCAAACCAGGTGACATTTTCCAAGTTCATTTAGCTAGGAGCGCCCCACGGGCTGCATCATTCCCATGCCGCATTGGTCCATCCTTGCGGCAAGTATCCCTTTTATGTATTTAGCTTACCTTGCTGGGGGCGCCCCTCGGGCTGCATCATCCCCAAGCCGCTCGGGTCCTACCCAGTGGCATATATCGTTTCTACATTCTACCTAAGCTAGTTCGTTTCTCATGCATGATCTATCTATGATTATCGCTTGCTTGATTATCACCCACCACGGGAGCTGCTCACGCTGGCATGACGCTTGTGCTCGGGTCCGTCCTTGCAACGTTGACAAATCTGAGCGGTCGAGCTCTGGCTCGCAGCATGCCCGTGCACGTCACCTCACCAGGCTCTCAGTGCCCTCACCTTCTCGCGAAGCAACCAGCTGTCGACCTGCAACAGCATGAGCAACCCGTACCCCTCCTTGAGCCTCCTTGTAGGAACCTCCGGAGGATAGCAGCGGGCGGTATTGTGAGCTCCCTTTCCTCCCTTGCAATTCGCTTGCGTGTTAAAAGGGGAGCTCCTGAGCATCGCGACTCAGGAGCTCTTACTGGCTCTCCAGCCCTCACCCCCTGGCCTTGACCACGACATCGTGACCTGGCATACCAGCGGCGGCTGAGCTCGCTCGAGGGCCGGGACCTGAGGACGCAGAGCATATAGAAGAGCATGGAAGAGAAGGGGAGGCTCACACGGGCCTAACCAAGCTGCACTATGGACGACGACGCTCAAGCCTGGAATAGCACAAGGGATCGTCTCTCGACCGACAAGATAAGTTTCGCGCCGGCGTTCACCAAGCACTTCATCATGAAATCCCCACCTGTCGCAGCCCCATTGCGACAACGTCACCTCCCTTTCCACCCTTTCGACAGTTGCTTGAGCGCTAAGGGGGACCTCCTGAGCATCGCGCCTCAGGAGCTCTTATTGGACCTCGGGCCGCTCACCTCCTGGCCTTGACCACGGCATCGCAACCTGGCATACCAGCGACGGCTGCAGCCTTCCTGGGGACCGGGACCTGTCAGCGTACAGCACCAAGTTGTCGCGAGATGGGAAGGGGAGGCCGAACCGGAGCGGGACACGCGCTCGCACAATTTCATAATAAGGATAATATCAACAAAAGCATTATAGGTCCTTTGCATGCCCCCACGTGGTTCGATTCGATTCCTCGCAAGGAACAAAAGGAAGAGTGTTCAAGGAGCCCTATCTATGAACGATAGCACCGACGACGCCATCATCAACAGTGGGCCTCGGGAGGCCAGCGCCAACCCCATCCATATCAGCAGCGGCAACGGCCAAGCACTGCAGCCTTGCTCTGGGCGCTGCGAGAGCTTAGGGGCCTGTAGCTATCATCGCTCGTCTCCGGAGTCTCGTAGGGCTCAGGAGAATCGTCGGACTCCCAAGCGCCAGCACTGCCACTAGAGGGATCGCTGGCGAGGCACTCCTGACTACCCTGCCCAGGGCAGCACTCCAGGCGGCAGCCTTCTGCGTCGAAGACCTTGAAGAACATCGTGGAGGCGCCGTCGTACCTGAAGTGGATGGCGACGGCGCCCTCCGTGCGGCAGACCCGGGCCACCTCGCCCTAGCCGTGGGTCATGAAGATCTTGCCCGGGGAGACGGCTTCCACCTCTGCTCCAGTCATCGGGGCATCGCAGTTGGCGTGCTGCAGCCATAGCTCAAGGGCACCCCTCGGCGACATCTCAGCAGAGAAGAACTAGGGGAGGTGGATCCAAGTGCGCGGAGGCATCGCCGCCCACAGCACGAACTCGCATAAGAAGTCCATGGCGTGGACCCCCTGGGGCTACGACGTGCGCCGCCGCGGCGCGGCGACCACGGCCGCGGCGTGGGCAGCATTGATCGCCGCCCTTTCTTCCTGAGCCCTCAGCTCGGGCGTATAAAGGTAATGGATACCCGGGAGCTGGCCGCTCGCACATGGGCCTTGTCACCTCCCGCCTCGCAGCCATGTCATGGCGGTGGACCGGCCTCTTCTTCAGCGGAAGTGGCCCCGGCTCGTCGCGGGGAGCCTTTCCCTTCTCCGCGGTCGAGAACCTTCGGATTTGCGCCATGGTGTCTCAACTAGCAATGGAGCGAGAAGAAGAAGCGAGCGGAGAAAGAAGGGATGAGCGACAGGGGCTCTGCCCCCTTCCTCCTTTATAGCAAGAGAAGGCCAACCGGCGACCCCCACGATTTCAGGTCATGATAACCCATTTTGAATGCAGCAGGGACTCGTCATATCGGGCAGTTGCCGAGGCAGCATGGGGAAGAGGAGACGCCCACGTCCATTCAATCGCCACACGTTGCCCAAGGCCGCGGGCTGTTGGGGCCCGCGGTGCTCTGTACTTGCCCTTTGGCTTCTCCTCGAAGCCAAGCCCGCGCGCGCCTTGGGCCCGAGGGCTACTATCTGCGTTCTGGGAATGAGGGTCCCCAGACTTGCCTGCCTGCGGCCCACGGCATGGCTCCACGAGCGGGCCCATACGGCCCATTTTCATCAGCAACACTCAAGACCCTCGCGAGGGGCCAAGCCTCGCGAGGCGGACGACGCAAGACCCCCTCAGGAGCGGCCTCACCAGGCTGGCTCGCGAGGAGGAGAGAGATCAAGGCAGGGCGAACCTCACGAGGTTATAATGACGCAAGCCATGACGATCGTAACTAGGCCGGCGCCCGCGCGCGAAGAGTACCAGTTTCCTCTTTCGTGCTAAAGAGGCAGGCGCAGGCGCGGAGTCCCGAGGCGTCAGGCAAAGGTTTCCATATTAGTGCAACAAGACCAGGACCGGAAGGATGGCAGGACGGAGGTCACCGTGGAGCACAAGACGGCGTCACCACCAGGGCCTTTGGCAGGCGAAGACCGCTTTTGTCAGGATAAGCTGTACTAGATGTTCCCCTTCAAACTTGGCCGTTGTGGGATCCCTTCCCGCTCAATATTTGGGAAGAGGTCTTGAGCCTCTATAAATAGGGCTACCCACCATCGTAGGAGGCAACTCATCTTGGATTGGATCCATTCCATCCTCACACTCACCAGCTCGTCAAACACAAGAACACCTCACCTCAGGAGGCTGGTCTTCCCCTTGTACTATTCATCCCCAGCCCTAGAGGCAATCCACCACACCACATTGGAGTAGGGTATTACACCACATCGGTGGCCCGAACCAGTATAAATCATGTGTCTCTGTGTTCTTTGGATTCGACGAGTTAGTCCGATAGATCGTGGAGCGGGAGAGGAGAGATCTTCATGCGCACCCCAGTGTTCGAACCTTGAGGGTTTTGCCGAAACCCGTGATCCGACAGATTCCCTGCAATTTGGGATTATCAAGCTCTTTTCTGGCGCCGTTGCCGGGGAGCAATAGCGTGGGGTTGATATTCTCGTGTGTGCTTGTTTGCTTTCTTCACTAAGTAGATTTTGTTTTTCCTTTTTGTTTCTGTTTAGTTGTGGGTGAAACATACAAAAAAATATTTTAAAGAACGAAAATACAAAAAAATTACTTGCCTATCATGCCAAAAAAGTTTTTCAAAAAATAAGTGATTGGAAAGTTATGCATTGAAGAAGTGAGGGTCGACCTTGAGCGCTTGTGTTCATGCTCACGGAAACAATGTAGAATTTTTAATGGTATTTCTCTGTAAATAATTATCCCCTTGTGTATATCCATTGTATTATAAAAATAATGTGCCAAGCTTTGGTTTTAGGATGATTAGATTGCTTGTTTACTATGTGCAGAACAAAAACAGAAACTTTGGCTATAGCGCGTGATTTTACATTTTTTACTGGAAGGACAAATGGGTCTGAAACTTTTTACACATTACTTATGTAAAAACATTTCAAATTTTCAAATTTATTTCATAATTTTTGGAGTTACAGAAGTTTACTAAACTTCCAGATTACTACAGACTGTCCTGTTTTCAACAGATTCTGTTTTTTGCGTGTTGTTTGCTTATTTTGATGAATCTATGGCTAGTATCGGGGGTATGAACCATAGAGAAGTTGTAATACAGTAGGTTTAACACCAATATTAATAAAGAATGAGTTCATTACAGTAACTTAAAGTAGTAGTTTGCTTTATTACACTAACGGATCTCATAAAGTTTTTGTTATAGTTTTGTGTGGATGAAGTGTTCGAAGATCGAGGATCTATCAATATGAGAAGAATAAAGAGAGGCAAGAGTTCAAGCTTGGGGATGACCAAGGCACCCCATGTAAATATTTCAAAGGATACTCAAGCATCTAATCTTGGGGATGCCCCGGTTGGCATCCCATCTTTCTTCTTCAACAATTATCGGTATACCTCGGTTTTTGTTTTGTTCACATGATTTGTGTCCTTTGTGTTTTTATTTTTCCCTTAAGAACCATGCTAGAATGAGATAGCCCTTCATTGATTTATAGAATACTTCATGCACTTCACTTATATCTTTTAAGTATGATCTTATAGAATTGCTCTTTGTGTTTCACTTAAATCTTTTGAGTATGGTTTTATAGAATGCTTCGTGTGCTTCACTTACATATTTTGAGCTTGGATATTGGCTAGTCTATATTAATTGTAGAATGTTCCATGAACTTAACTTATATCTTTTGGAGTATGAATAATACTATCATCTAAAGTGGGTTTGGAAAAGTGTCAACTATAGGAATTAGTGATCCCACTATTCCGGATGAGAAGAATTTTGCTTATGTCGAGAGTAGAAAATTTTCTATGCTTATAGATCATGAAAATAATGCTTTATGTGATGGTTATATTGTTGAATTCATTCATGATGCTACTGAAAATTATTATGAGGGAGGAATATATGCTTGTAGGAGTAGCAATAATACCAAGTTTCCTCTTTATGTGCTTAAAGTTTTGAAGTAATACTTGTTTTGCCTTCCTATTCTAGTTGATTCTTGTTCCTATAAATTGTGTGCTCACAAAATGGCATAGGAAGTGGGTTAGATTTAAATGTGCTAGTCATATTCTTCATGATGCCCTCTTTATGTTTCAATTCTTATCTTTTATGTGAGCATCATTGAAATAATCATGCCTAGCTAAAAGGCATTAAAGAAAAGCGCTTGTTGGGAGACAACCCAATATTTACCCTTTCTGTTTTTGTGTGTTTACATGATTAATCTACTGTAGTAATCATTTTTATAGCTTTTGTTTCAATAAAGTGCCATGTAAGACCTTTGGGAAGACTTGGGTGAAAGTTAATGTGATCTTGCTGTAAACAACAGAAAACTTGCACTCACGAGATTAGCTGTCATTTGTTACAGAAGAGTGATTTGGAGTTGATTCTTTTTTCAGAAGATTAATAGACAAATTACTCATGTCCACCAATTTATTTCATAATTTTTGGAGTAGCATAAGTATGGTTGTTGTTCAGATCATTACAGACTGTTCTGTTTCTGATAGATTCTGTTTTCATTGCATAATTTGCTTGTTTTCTAGTTTCTATGGCTTATATTTCTCAATATAAATTGTAGAAATGATATGGTACAGTAGGCATTGTGTGGGAAAAATTATGAACCTTGTCTTTGACAGTACCAAAGTGAATGGTTTACTCTTTATCATACTAACCTATCTCACGAAGTTCTGTTAAGTTTTGTGTGATTGAAGTTTTCAAGCTTTGGGTGAGATATGGATATGAGGATAATAAGGAGTGGAAAGACCCTAAGCTTGGGGATGCCCAAGGCACCCAAAGGTAATATTCAAGGAAGACTCAAGTTCCTAAGCTTGGGGATGCCACGGAAGGCATCCCCTCTTTCGTCTTCAAAACTATCGGTATACCTTACTCCGAGCTATATTTTTATTCGTCACATGATATGTGTTTTTCTTGGAGCGTATTTTCAATTTTACTTGCTATTTGAATAAAATCATTGGATCTGAAATCTTGAATGAAAAAGAATCCTCCCATGGCTAGTTAATTGTTTGACAACTCATTGTTCTTCACCTATATCTTTTTGGAGTAGTTTGTCATTTAGTCACGTGCTTCACTTATATCCTATGAGTAAATGGTTGATTGAATTGAATATCATAAATCTGAATTTATATACGTTTCATATGATTGTAACATGGGGAGTAATGACTTCACACATAATAAGTATGGGTCGTAAATTTATTGAAAGTTAGCAAACACAGAATTGGTCACTTGAACAATTCATGAAAGAATATTGAAGGAAGAGAGATTTCACATATAAATATACTATCTTGGACATCTTTTGTAATTGTGAGCACTCATTAAAATATGACAGGCTAAAAAGTTGATGTTGGACAAGGAAGACAACTTAATGGGTTGTGTTTTCCTATATCCTAAAAGTTATATTGTCTTGGATCATCCAACATGATGAGCTTGCCTTTCCCTCTCACGCTAGCCAAATTCCTTGCACCAAGTAGAAATACTACTTGTGCTTCCAACATCCTTTAAACCAGTTTTGCCATGAGAGTCCACCATACATACCTATGGGTTGAGTAAGATCACTACTAGGAAAAGGGCTATAGATAGGATTGACACTAATGGCGCACCAGGGAAGTAGTGCGCCACTACTATATACTAATGGCGCACCAGTTTGTGATGCGCCATTAGTGTGGAAGACACTAATGGCGCACCAGAAAATAGGTGCGCCACTAGTGATAAATTTTATTTTATTTTCATTTTTACATACATACTAATGGCGCATCCTACCGAAGTGCGCCATTACTAGTTCTAACTAGTAATGGCGCACCAGACAGGGAGTGCGCCAGTACTGAATTTTTCTTTATTCTATTTTTTTGCAAAACTACTAATGGCGCACCGCCTCATAGTGCGCCATTACTAGTTTAAACTACTAATGGCGCACCCTGTAAAAGTGCGCCAATAGTATATATATTATTTTTTACTTTTCTACAAAACTACTAATGGCGCACCACCTGCAGGTGCGCCATTAGTAACCAGGGTTACTAATGGCGCATTTGCAGGTGGTGCGCCATTAGTAACCTGGGACCCCAACAAGATATTTTGGACAGCCCCACACCTACCCACTCACTTTCCCCACTTCATTCCCTCCACCTCCTTCTCCAAGCTTTCGGTTGCCTCCTCCTCCTCACCTCATTTCCACCATAGATTCATCAAAATTAAGTGGTGAAATTACCTTTTTAGATAGGTAAGTAAGGGGAAAGCTATCTTCATGATGTAGATCTACTTTTTTTCTCCCTAGCTCGCTCCAACAACGTGCACATGCACTTTTTGTGCCCTAGCTAGATCTATGTATGTTTGTGGTGTTGCATGTGTTTGTGGTGTTGCATATATGTTTGTGTTTGCAGGTACCGGTATTTGAAATGCGATAGTTGCCAATATTTTGCCGTAATGTTGATTCATTTCCGTTTCGGCGAGAATTTTGGCACTATGCATTCTTTTTGGTCCTATTTTTAGGGAAGGTCATGCCAAATTTTTTCTTGGTTCTAAAATATCGTTTTGCTCTACCCCGCAGGCGACCATGGTCCGCACGATGACCGAAGGCATCGTGAATAGGTTTTTGAGCTCCGCGAAGGCCAAGGTGCTTCAAAAGAACGAGACGGAGGTAAGATGTCCGTGTCGAAGATGCAAGCTGAAGAGCCTTATTGCGGACCCGGATTCCTGGAAAGTGCGGGACCACCTGCTCTTGCGTGGTTTCATGGATGGCTATCGGTGGCAAGGTGATGAAGATGACTATGAAGTCGTCCATGGGGGCCGGGCAAGAAATGAGGAAGGGCAACAAGACAAGTACCACCGCGGCGAGGGCGGGTGAGAAGACGAAGAATCTCCAGGACATGATCACGACGGTGATGCTGTACACAGTCATCATGTAGAAGATGTCGTACATGATGATGAGGAAGATCAAGATGAAGGGCATGATCATGAAGATGAAGATGCCAGAGCAGACGACGATGGAGGCTGGGTGCAGGACCCTCATATTCAAGAGCTGCTTCTCAAGCAGACGGATAACGCAAGAGCTGCCGCCCAAGAGAAAGCCAAGCTGGATCAACTGGAGATAGACGCGGTTACTCCATTGTATGAAGGATGCAGGCACGAGGATACCCGCCTGAAAGTAACGCTCATGGCTCTGGAGATGAAGGTAAAACACAAAATGACCGACATATGCTTCGACGAGAACATGTCATTCTGGCACGAACGTCTTCCCAAGGGGAACAAGTGCCCGACCAGTTTCGAGGAGGCGAAGAAAATCATGTGTCCTCATGATTTACCGCACGTGAAATACCATGTGTGCATGAACAATTGCATCATTTATTGGGATGAGCACGCGGAGTCTACCATATGTCCAGTGTGCGGCGTCACTCGATACAAGAAGAGGAAGAAACCTCCTCGAAAATCGGTGTGGTACTTTCTGATCACTCCTCGTCTACAGCGGTATTTTGCGGACCCTGAGGTAGCAAAGCTCCTGCGTTGGCATGCGGATAGGGAGGAGAAGAAGCGGAAGATGACGGAAATGATCCGGAGATAAATAAAAAAGACAAGATGCTGAGTCACCCTAAGGATGCGAGCCAGTGGCAAGCGTTGAACTTCGAATACCCGGGATTTGGGAAGGATCCAAGGAACATCGTGCTGGGCGCGAGCACCGATGGAGTCAATCCGTTTGGCAGCCAGAGAAGCACACATAGCACGTGGCCTGTGTTTGTGTGGATGTACAACCTTCCCCCCTGGTTGTGCATGAAGAGGAAGTACATTCACATGAGTATGCTAATTGAAGGACCGAAACAACTAGGGAACGCCATCAATCTGTATCTGGGGCTGCTAAAAGAGGAGCTAGACACGCTGTGGAAAACGCCAGCAAATACATGGGACGCCGCAGAGAAAGAATATTTCCCTATGAGAGCCGCACTACTCACGACGGTGCACGACTATCTCGGTTACGGATATCTCGCGGGGCAGGTAGTCCACGGATTTTCTGGATGCGTAGGTGCATGGATGACACAACGTATCGCCAGCTAGATAGAGATCCTGGGTCTTCGAAAACCGTGTTCACGGGACATCAAAGGTGGCTTCGCGACGATGACCCGTGGAGGAAACGCAAGGATCTATTCGATGGTGAAACCGAACCCTGAAAACGCCCGCGTACGAGGAGCGGCGAGGAAATAGACGAGCTATTGAAAAATTGGAAAGATTGCCCACTGCTGGGAAAGAAGCAAAAGGCGCCAGAGCCGGGAAAGAAGCGAAAGGCGCCAGAGCCGCTGCTGAAGGTATGGAAAACGAGGTCTGTTTTCTGGGACTTGCCATACTGGAAGATCCACCATGTGCCTCACAGCCTTGATGCCATGCATATCACGAAGAACATGTGCAAGGGTCTGCTTGGTACCCTGCTCAACATGCCAGAGAGGACCAAAGATGGGCTGAAAGCAAGGGCAGACTTGAAATCAATGGGCATCAGGCAGGAGCTTCACGCTAATGATGATGATGATGATGATGATGATGAGGCGAAGCAGGACACAGAAACTCGTCGCAAAGGCAAAAAGGCCAAGAAGACCGGAAGTGACTACCCTCCCGCGTGCTTCACTCTAAGTCAGGAGGATATCGAGCAGTTTTTCACCTGCCTCTGTCGGATTTCGGGTTCCGGCAGACCCTTAAGGTTCGAACACTGGGGTGCGCGCGGAGATTACGCCTTCTACCTCCCCGCCTCGGAAAGATCTAAACTACGGAAAGAACTACACAAGGGACACAAGATTTATACTGGTTCGGGCCACCGATGTGGTGTAACACTCTACTCTAGTGTGTGGTTGGTGGATTGCCTCCTGGGGCTGATGATGATGAGTAATACAAGGAAGAACAGCCTCGCGAGGGTCTGTTCTTGGCTGGGGTGATGAACTACTAGGAGGAGTTCAGTCACCCTTCTCTCTCTCTCTCTCTTACTCTGCTTCCTAGCCAACCGAACGAACCGACCCCCTGCTACGTGGGCGGCTGGTCCTATTTATAGAGGCCCTGGTCCTCTTCCCAAATATCGAGCGGGAAGGGAGCCAACAATGGCGGGCTAATTTGAAGGGGGACAGCAAGCATCAACTATCCTGACAAAAGTAGTCTTCGCCTGCGCAAAGCTCTGGCGATGACGCAGTCTTGGGCTCCATGGTGACCTCCGTCCCGTAGTCCTCCTGGTCTTGGTCTCGTTGCACCGAAATGGCAACCTTTTCCTGAAGCCTCGGTACTCCGCGGCTGCGCTTGCCCCCCTTGCACCAAAGAGGAAAGAAGGACGCTGCGCGCGCTGCCACCCGCCTGGTGCCCTGAGTCATCACGGCTTGCGTCATGGGCACCTCGCGAGGTACCCCGCCTTGATCTCTCCGCCTCCTCGCGAGCCAGCCTGACGAGGCCGTGCCTGAGGAAGCTCCGTGTCGTCTGCCTCGCGAGGCTTGGCCCCTTGCGAGGGTCTCGAGTCTTGTGTTGGTGAAGATGGGCCGTGCTGGGCCTCCTTTGAGCCACGCCGCAGGCCGCAGGCAGGCAAGTCTGGGGACCCCCGTTCCCAGAACGCTGATAGTAGCCCCCGGGCCCTAGGCGTGCCCGGATTTGGCCGTGCTGAGAGGCGAAAGGGCAAGGGCGAAGCGCCGCGGGCCCTAACAGCCTGCGGCCTTGGGCGCTGCGTGGCAGTCGATGGGACGCGGGCGTCTCCACTTCCCCACGACGCCTCGGTGATTGCGCGGGTTGGACAAGCCCCTCCATGCAAATCGTGTCATGATTACCTGCGGTCGTGGAGGCCGGTGGTTGGCCTTCGCCGGCTTTAAGTACGGGGCTGCGTGTGCCCTTCCAGCCCATTCCTCCTTGCTTCTCCTTCTTCTTCATGGCCCCGTCGAAGAGATTCTCGGCCGCCGAGAAGGGGAAGGCTTGCCGGGTTGAGCCCGCCTCTCCCCCACCCAAGCGCGGCAGAGGTCGCCCTCGCAAGCATCCTGTGGCCACCTCGGCGGCTCCCCGGGGCTGTGGAGGTGATCTTCAGCACGGCGACGGGCGGGTTGCTGCAGCTGGGGGGCGCGCCCCAGCTGTGCGTCCCCCCAGGCCGCGCGTTCGTGCTGCTGAAGTGCTGCCGGAGTTCGTCGTGTGGTCGGTGGACCCGGCTGGCACCCGGCTCCCGCTTCCTCGCTTCCTCTTAGGCGAACTACCGGCCGGCGCCCCTGGCGGCCTCTGGCTCCAGGCCGATGGCTGCTGCAGCTGGGCCTCATGGGTCTCCCTGGAGGTCTCCACGGCCGAGAGCCTGTCCCTGGCCCGCGGTTGGCAGACGTTTGCCCGTGCGCGTGGCCTGGGCCGCCGGTGCACCCTACACTTCAAGTTCGACGGCGACGCCACCCTCTACGTGAGGGTGTTTGGGGAAGATGGTCACCGCGCGGGGTGCTGCCCCGAGGGTGACGACCGCGGATGGGAACCCAGCTCTAGTGACAATGGAGGGAGCAGCGCTCGCGCGGCTGGCGGTGCTCGGAGTCCCTCAAGCTTCTCTGGTTCTTCTTCAGGCGGCGACTCCTCCAGCGGCGGCCGCGATCAGGCTCCTCGCCGCCGCGCCCTGGCGAGGCGCGAGAGGGAGTCCGCCTGAGCTCTGGAGGCAGCCCGGGCCTTCCCTGCGGGCCGGTGTGAGGCGAGCCGCGCCGGATTTTGTTCTTTCTTTTTCCCTTCTTCCTGCGCAACAAAGACAATAGTGCGGAGCCCCCCGGGGGCGTGTTTGGGTCATTGCTGTTAATCATCGTTTCGCTTTTGTTACCGTTCCTTCCGGCTATGTACCCGAGCGTGGATAGCTCCCGACACCGGCCGTGGGGGGCGACCGACCCAGGCCCTTTGTTTATGTCGCGACGACCGTGGGGCTCGGACTGGAGGGGTGCTCCTGTAAGGGGCCCAGGTCGCGAGCTCTTTGAATGACTAGGATAGGAACGCTCGCGAGGGCGCTCAGCTCCCCCCCTCGCGAGGCCTTGCGCAAGAGAAAACGAGACAGGGCAGCGAAAATCCGAAGAACCGCAAGCAAAAGACGGCAACGACTTCAATAAAACTTCAAATGAGAAGGAACAAGCCAACTGCGGAAAGCAAATGAAAACCCGCGTCCGGCACCTAATCTAGTCTTCAACGTCTTCTCACCAGCGCACAGCTAAGTGCTGCCACTGGGCATGGGAGGGAGCCCCAGGGCCTGAGGCCGGCGCTCCTGAGACTCCGGGGCGTGTACAGCCCCAACTCATTATTACGTGAGAGTGTCACGGGCGGCGAGCTTCACAGGCATTGGCCTTCTTCACAGGCTTCGGGCCTTTTCCCAAAACGCGGTAGCTTCACAAGCACTCGCCTTGCTTCATAGGCTCCGGGCCTTTTCCAAAACGTGATATCTTCATAGGCACTCGCCTTGCTTCACAGGCTCCGGGCCTTTTCCAAAACGCGATAGCTTCACAGGCACTCGTCTTGCTTCACAGGCTCCGGGCCTTTTCCAAAACGCGATAGCTGCACAGGCACTCGCCTTGCTTCACAGGCTCCAAGCCTTTTCCAAAACGTGATAGCTTCACAGGCACTCGCCTTGCTTCACAGGCTCTGGGCCTTTTCCAAAATGTGATAGCTTCACAGGCACTCGCCTTGCTTCATAGGCTCCGGGCCTTTTCAGGGGCAGAACCTCCGGAGTTGCTGGATGTTCCATGCATTCTGAACCGGCACTCCCTCCTGAGTCTCCAAGCACGCGGAGCCGGGCCTAGAAACATGAGCAGTCCCTCCCTGCATGGGAGAGAGCTTGTGCAGTCCCTCCCTAGAGAGGACCCGCCTGAGCATGAGGTATCCTACCTCAAGAGTCCTGGGACGGATGTTGCGGCAGTGATATCGCCGCAGCGCTTGCTGGTACCTCGGCGCTCGCAGCGCGGCTTCTCGGCGACGTTTCTCCCCCAGCACGAGGTCCATCCCCCGCATGGCGTCCTGCCGCGCCTCGTCGAACGCCAGGACCCACGTGGAGCGATGTCTAACCTGGTGAGGGAGGACCGCTTCCGCTCCATAGACCAGGAAGAACGGGGTATCCCCAGTCGGTTTGGTCGCGGTGGTGCGGATGGACCACAGCACGGACTGAAGCTCGTCGTACCAACCTCTCCCACAGGCTTCCAGCTTCTTCTTGAACGTCCTGGTCTTGAGGCCCCTCAGGACCTCCGCGTTGGCCTGCTCGGCCTAGCCGTTGCTCCGGGGGTGCGCCACTGAGGCGTAGCATATCTGCGTTCCAAGGTTAGCATAGTATGTTTTGAAGAGGTTACTGGTGAACTGCGAACCGTTGTCTGTGATGATGCGATTCGGCACCCCGAACCGGCTTACGATGCCCTTGATGAACTTGACCGCGGAACCTGCGGGGATGGTGCGGACAGCCTCTACTTCAGCCCACTTGGTGAATTTGTCCACGACGACGTAGAGGTAGCGATAGCCCCCTGGCGCCCGAGGAAACGGGCCCAAGATGTCCAGCCCCCAGACTGTGAATGGCCACGAAAGGGGAATAGTCTGCAAGCCTCCTGTTGGCTGGTGGATCTGCTTGGCATGGAACTGGCAGGCTTCACAAGCTTTTACTAGTTCCACGGCGTCATTGAGCGCGGTGGGCCAATAAAACCCACTGCGGAACGCCTTGCTGACGAGGGTCCGTGATGACGAATGATGTCTGCAGTCTCCGCCGTGTATATCTTCCAGTAGTTCCTTCCCTTGCTCCCTGGAGATGCAGCGCAGGGATACATCATTTGGTCACTTCCGGTAGAGCTCTCCGTCTCTGATGCAGTATGCCATGGCCTGGCGTGCCACTCGCTCTGCCTCCTCGTCCTTCTCCGGCAAGGTCCCTTGCGTCAAGTAGCTCCGGAGCTCCGTGATCCAACATCCCTCCTGAGGTTCCATCGTCAGGAGCAGGCGCGCTCCTGAGGCCGGGCCACAGGTCGGAGCTCCTGAGGCAGGTGGCTGGGGGAGCTCCTCCAAGGGCTGAGCCGTGTTCGACAATGACGGCAGAGCTGAGGGCTTGAAGAGTCGCTCCTCGAAAACGCCAGGCTCCTGGGGTAACTGTCTGGACGCGCGTTTGGCGATATCGTCGGCCTCCTGATTGGTGCCACAGGGCACATGCTGCAATTCCAACCCCCAGAATTACTTCTCCATCCTGCGTACTTCCGCAAGGTAGGCTTCCATGTGCTCATCCTTCGGCTCGTACACCTTGTTGGATAAGTTGACAAGGAGCTGCGAATCGCCCTTGATGGTGAGGCGTTTCACTCCCAGGGCGGCCGCTGCCTTCAAGCCTGCTATCAAGCCTTCATACTCAGCTATGTTGTTGGAGACCTTTTCGCCTTGCTGGAAACAGAGTTGCACGGCGTAATAGAGTTTGTCCTGTGTGGGCGATCTGAGCACCGCCCCAGCTCCGGCGCCATGCCTGGAGAACGCCCCATCGAAGTACATGACCCAGCCTTCTGGCGCTTCGCTTCCCGGGGATAAGGACCGATCCTCATCAGCCTTGAGGCCTGGCGCCTCCGTCCATTCTGCCACAAAATCCACCTATGCTGCTCCCTTGATGACCCTGGTCGTGTTGAATTCGAGATGAAACGCTTGCAGTTCTATGTTCCACTCAGCAACCCTTCCAGCTGAATTAGGGCTCCTCAGCACTCTCTCCAGGGGGTATGACGAGACGACCTTGACGGGGTGCCCCTAAAAATAGTGTCGCAGCTTGCGCGAAGCCACCAGTAGTGCGAGGAGGAGTTTCTGAGGCATGGGGTACCGTGCTCTTGCATCCCGCAGCACTGTGCTGACGAAGTACAATGGGTGCTCAACGAGGCGGAGCGCGTCAGTGCTGGAGGCTCCTTCCGGAGACCGTGGCGCCTCTTGAGGCAATGAGGCCTCCTGAGACTGGCCACCTGGAAGAGGGGCCTCTTCCACCTCCGATGCACCCCTCTGCGGAGGCTGATCCTCCTCACCTGCAGTGGTGGTTTCTGTAGGCCTTCTTTGTCCCTGTTCTGCCTTGTCCTGGGCTGCTGCCGCGGTTTTGATTTGGCGCTCCTCTCTGACTGCCACCAAGGCTGCGCTGGCGGAGTAAGGAGTGGCGGCGAGGTAAAGCACCAGGGGCTCCTGAGGGCGCGGGGCCACCATGACCGGCGGATTGGTCAGGTATCTCTTGAGATCCTGGAACGCCTTGTCGGCCTCTTCAGTCCACTCGAAGGGCCCGTTTTTCTTCATTAGCTGGAAGAAAGGTAGGGCTCGCTCTCCCAACTTGGAGATGAAGCGCCCTAGCGTGGTCACACGCCCCGTGAGCTTCTGCATTTCCCTAAGGGTCTTTGGCGGGCTCATGTCTTCCACCGCCTTGATCTTCTCTGGGTTAGCCTCGATGCCTCGGTGGGACACGAGGAAACCCAAGAGCTTTCCCGAGGGGACTCCGAACACACACTTCTCTGGGTTGAGCCGTAGGTTCACTGCGTTGAGGCTCGCGAAGGTTTCCTCCAAGTCCTGTATCAGGGTCCCGGCCTCCCGAGACTTTACCACAATGTCATCGAGGTAAGCTTCAACATTCTTCCCGAGCTGCGGTCCCAGGGTGATGTGCATCAGCCACTGAAAGGTCGCCCTTGCGTTACGCTGCCCGAATGGCATGCACGTGTAGCAGTACACCCCGCATGGGGTTAGGAATGCTTTCTTCTCGATGTCTTCTACCGCCATCTTGATCTGGTGATATCCAGAGAAGGCATCCAGGAAGCATAACAGGTCGCATTCCACAGTGGAATCGATGATCTGGTCAATGTGGGGGAGCGGGAATGGATCTTGCGGGCATGCTTTGTTGAGGTTGGTGAAGTCAACACACATACGCTCCTTCCCTCCTTTCTTTGGCACAACGACAGGGTTGGCCAACCAATCTGGGTGTCAGACCTCGCGGATGACCCCAGCGGCCTCTAATTTGCGAGTCTCCTGGACGATGAAGGTCTGCTTCTCTGTGGACTGCCGCCTGGCTTTCTGCTTCATAGGGCGCACGTTGGGGCACACATTGAGGTGATGCTCGATTACACTCCTGGGGATCCCAGCC
This sequence comes from Triticum urartu, assembly GCF_056163025.1. Lineage (NCBI taxonomy): Eukaryota > Viridiplantae > Streptophyta > Magnoliopsida > Poales > Poaceae > Triticum > Triticum urartu. The sequence continues at coordinate 502,695,621 of NC_141873.1, read as the reverse complement.
AATTGGTCCGGTTCCCAAGCGAATACCTTTTTGTTTGCGTGCAGGAACCTGACTAGGGCCTCCTCCTGCTCGGGTCTGAGGTGGGCGCCTCTGGTGAAAGTGGCGTTGGTGGACCCGTCCTCATCGACGGGTATCTACTTGGTTTCTACCTTGTCTTGGGTGAAGAACTGCTTCTTCTTGGCGGTTGCAGCCCCCTTGGCCTCGGGGGGCTCCAAGTCGGCAGGCTATGCCGACACCGCCGTCTTGAAGGCGAGCTTGAGCGCCCGCAGCGCGTCCCCGGTGTCCCCGTGCACAGTGAGGACACCGTTGCTCCCGGGCATCTTCATGAGGTTGTACGCCGGGTGTGTCGCGGCCATAAATTGGGCCAGCGCTGGGTAGCCGAGGAAGGCGTTGTAGGGGAGGCCGATGGGAGCGATGTCGAAGTCGACCAGCTCCGTGCGGAAGTTGTCGTAGGTGCCGAAGGTCACCGGGAGCCGGATCTGCCCCAAGGAACTGGACGGCTTGCCCCTGATGCCTGAGAAGGGCCGGCTGGGTTGCAGCCATTCCAGGGGTATGCGGAGGAGGTTAAAGGCCTCGGCCGAGAGCACGCTGAGGCCCGCGCTGCCATCAACGAGGGTTTTGGTGACGGCCACCTGGTAGATGGTGGGGGTGCACAACATGGGGAGCGCGCCCGAGCTGGCCGAGTTGGAGGGGTGATCCTCTGAACTGAAGGTCAGGCCGGTCTCGGGCGCCGTCCGATCCGGGGGAGCCCCCTGCCGCGTGGAAGCGGCGCTGACCCGGCAGATGAACGGCTTGACGTGGTGTCTCATGGGCGGCGCCTGCGAGCCGCCCAGGAGGGCCGCGACGACCGGGGGTGTTGGTGTAGCACGACGGGACGGCGGAGGGGAGCCCCCTGCAGCGCGGACGAGCTCGGCGGCGCGGTCGAGCCATCCCCCGTAGACGTCGTCGGCGGGGCGGCAACGCAGGAGCTCGATGCCGCGAGGAGCGCAGCTCGAGCCTCTGAGGGGGCGCGGAGCACGCGGAACGAAGAACCAGTTGGTGCGGGCGATAGAGTAGCGGTGTGGCCATCTTGCCGCACAGATGGATGCTGGGACGACGCTTGCTGCTCGCCCCCCGCCGGGCCGGTGGCGGCGTTGATGGCGGGCGACGGGGAACGACGTGGACATCCGCCAACTGGCGCCGTCTGGGCGACGCGAGAAGCGATGGCGGGTGCTGCCACCCACAATGTATAGGGTTGAAGTGGTTCGGGTGCTGCCAGGCTGCGACGAGCTGTTACCTCCGATTCGACCTACTAGGGCCGACGAAGAAGATGAGATGACCCTTAGCGCCTGCGTAAGCTAGCCCCTGCTTTGGCCGAAGAGCCAGATTCGTTTGGGGGCGGGGGACACCACCCCACAGACAAGACCGCCAGTCGTGCCGGCGCCAAGCCATGGCAAGAACGCCGCAACGCTACCGGACATGCCGGACATCCCTATGGCACAGGATCCGGACATGCATATGGCACAGGATCCGGACGATGACGACAACGACGATGGTACATTTACCAACATCGATAAGTACTTTGCCGAACATGGGTACGGTGACGAGTTCTGCGGGCCTCCTTCTCAAGAACCCAAACAAGACGACCGCGATCTAGCTGGTACGACGGAGAAACCCAATGGCAACAGGCGTCGTCTGGTGTTCAGTTCTCAGGAGACGCCTCCAGCTGCCGCCTTCACCGAGCCTCAAATAGCGGAGGTGCCAAATATTATCAGCCCCAACACGCTCAAGAAGGTGGTCTGTGAGCAGAACTCGGTCCCATTACAGCAGATCAAGAAGAAGGGTTGGAAACGACCGACTAAAAAGGCCGCCGGTGCGAGCCAGCCGGCACCGAGTATGATCCATGCTCAGGACGGGCCACCTTCACCTAAGGATATCTCGAGGAGGGTGCATGTGGCGGGTAGGGCGATGCTACCGACAAATATGCTCAGTGCTGCAACCGGTGCTATGCGGAGTCTGCACGACAGTGTTCTTTCTTTGGAGAAGCGGTGTCTCAGAGAGAATGATGTGGCATACCCGGTTTTCGTGGCCAAGGTGCCAGAGGGCAAGGGCTTTGTGGATGGCGCCATCGGGGGTACGATCGTCCTGTGGTTTGATGACATCTTTGCTATGTTCAACCTTCATCCGCTGCACTACACCTTCGTTCGGCTGTTTTCGCTGAGTATGGAGATGCGGATCATTAGAGACAAGACCCCGGACATCGTGATCGTCGACCCCTTCTACATGCGTGCCAAGCTCTTGGGCAGCGCTGGGGACCGCCAAGTCGCGAGTTCACACCTCGAAGACGTCATTCTGGCAAACCCAGATAAGGATAACTTCCTTGTGCCTTACTTTCCCGAGTAAGTCATCCCTTAACCGCCCCGTAACATATGATTTCTTAGATTTTGATCATTCTTTTTTTTCTAACATTTCGTGTTCTGTGCAGTGACACACATTGCACACTCATCCTCTTAAGCCCGAAATATTCCATGGCCACGTATTTCGACCCGAACCGTAACTCCAAGATAGACTACACAAATATCAAGAAAGTTCTTGATGTTGTTCTCCCTGGCTACACCAAATCTGGAGGCACCTTCATCAGGGCAGTTCGTAAGTACGGCAAGCACGTGTTCGCCAACAATACGACGTTCTGCTGCGTCAAGCAGCCGCCTGGCGGTCAGAAGGATGCCTACTACGCCCTCCATCACATGCGGGCGATCGTAAGGGACCATCATCACCTTCTGCTACCAAATAATCTCAAAGATTGGGCCGCGAGCTTGTCGGCAATCCAGGACGCGGACATCAGACAAGAATTTTTTCGCATCCAGTCGGAGTTTGCGGACATCATCCATCAAGATGTCCTTCATACCTCGAGGCAGTTCTTCCTCAGATATCAACCGTCCAACATTGAGATAGACAGAATGCTACAAATGCAGGCTGACAACGCCCGCGATTTCATGACCATCACGACAGACGGCGGCTTCATCCACGCTCCTGTCCATGAGTCGAGTCGAAAGTAGTGATGTGTAGTTCTGAAACATTGATTGGCTCATGTTGTAATTAAACTTTAATGAATTGTATGTCTCTTTGGTTTGGACAGTCGTTCAACTTAGATGTAATCGATGCTATTTATTAGTAGGACCATGAATCATGCTATTAATGTCTTGCTTTTCTCTTCTGATCCTTTTGTTGCATACTTATATATTGCTTATGTATGTATTGTCTGTTGTTTGGCTTGTGCATAGAGATGCTGTCGTATGTCGTGTACAAGGTTAAGGTTCCCGGAGTCTACGACGTCTGGGAGGAGTGTTGGAGACAGGTTCACTGTTTCAGCGGTAACAGTTACAAAGGGTACACCACTAGGGCGGAGGCCGAATCTAGATACGCCCGCTATCTAGAGGGAGAGAGGAGGGAGCATTGGAGGAACCGGATGAAGACCAGTTTGATCGCGATGATGCTCATCATGATGACCGCAGCTCTCTTCTATGTGATGGTAGTTTAGATGATTGATATCGACTTGTAATGTGAAGACAAAGTCGATACTCGCGGTCTCGAGACTTGTAATGTTTTATCTTTGTTCGGTCTTTTGAATTCAGAGACTAATATGATGAATTGTATTCGGAGACTAATCTTCTATTGTATTTGATGAATTTGCTGTTGTTGTGTGCTACTGTCTATATTCTGTCAAATAATATATTTTGTAACCTGTGCAAAAATCAGAAAAGTAAAAAAACAAATATTCATCCTAATGGCGCATCACCACAAGGTGCGCCATTAGTATGCCAAAGGATACTAATGGCGCATCAAGACAGAGTGCGCCATTAGTATGCCAAAGGATACTAATGGCGCATCAAGACAGAGTGCGCCATTAGTATGCCAAGTATACTAATGGCGCATCTATCCGCAGTGCGCCATTAGTGTGCCAAAGCACATGGTTAAATATGGCCCCTGGGAGGCACACTAATGGCGCATGGTGTTATATACTAATGGCGCACTGGATGGTGCGCCATTAGTATACCAGATACTAATGGCACACCAGAGGTGCGCCATTAGTAAAAATTACTAGTGGCGTGCTACTAATGGCGCACCAGTGATGCGCCATTAGTAGGCAAAACTGGTGCGCCATTAGTAGGCCTTTTCCTAGTAGTGGATCCTTCAAGTAAGTTGTCATCGGTGCATGCAATAAAAATTGTTCTCTAAATATGTATGATCTATTAGTGCGAAGAAAATAAGCTTTATACGAACTTGTGATAGGGAAGAAATAAAAGCGATGGACTGCATAATAAAGGTCTTTATCACAAGAGGCAATATAAAGTGACGTTCTTCTGCATTAAGATTTTGTGCATCCAACCTTAAAATCGCATGACAACCTCTACTTCCCTCTGCGAAGGGCCTATCTTTTACTTTTATCTTCTACCCTTATACAAGAGTCATGGTGATCATCACCTTCCCTTTTTACGCTTTTTCCTTTGGCAAGCACTTTGTGTTTGAGCGATCCGGATATATATATAAACATATATATATATATATCCACTTGGATGTAGGTTTTCATGAGTTATTATTGTTGACATTACCCTTGAGGTAAAAGGTTGCGAGGCGAAACTATAAGCCCCTATCTTTCTTTGTGTCCGATTAAAACTTTGAACCCATAAATATCACATGAGTGTTAGCAATTGTGAAAGACTAAATGATAGTTGAGTATGTGGAGTTTGCTGAATCAAAGCTCTTACATAGACCCTTCCCGAAAATAAGATGAATTGCCATTCTTTGATGACTAAGGGCACGGTTTGTTAGTTTTCAAGAAAGTTTATGATATATACTTTAACGTGTGAATAGCTTGTTACTTGATCATGAGAAGTTTTATGAGTTGAGCTACTGTTATGATATATAATTATGCTAGAAAAAGTGATTGAGCACTTGCTAGCATTCACACTTCATAAATTATTTCTTTTATCATTTACCTACTCGAGGACGAGCAGGAATTAAGCTTGGGGATGCTGATACGTCTCCAATGTATCCATAATTTATGAAGTATTCATGCCACGTTTACAATAGTTTTATATGATTTTGGTATGATTTGATTAGAACTAACCCGGACTGATGCAGTTTTCAGCAGAACTATCATGTTGTTTTTGTGTAGAAATAAAAGTTCTCGAAACGCGATGAAAATCAACAGAGAATTTTTTTTGGAAAATATGAAAAATACTGGAACAAAAATCTACCGGAGGGGAGTCCCGTGGGCCCCATGAGGGTGGGGGCGTGCCCCCCTATCTCGTGGACACCTCGGGGACCCCCTGACGTGAAATCAATGCCAAGCTCTCCTATAAATACAGAAACCTCCAGAAATTAACCTAGATCGGAAGTTCCACCGCTGCAAGCCTCTGTAGCCACGAGAAATCAATCTAGGCCCTCTCCGGCACCCTGCCGGAGAGGGCCATCATCACCGGAGGCCATGGAGGAGGATCCCGGAGGGGACATCATCACCATGAAGGCCAAGGACCAGAGGGAGAACCTCTACCCATCGAGGGGGGAGGCCATGGAGGAGGAAGCACAAGGGGGAGAACCTCTCCTCCTCTCTCTCGGTGGCGCCGGAGTGCCATCGGGAGGGGAATCATCGCCACGGTGATCGTCTTCATCAACATCACCATCATCACCATCCTCATCTCTTTTACGCGGTCCACTCTCCCGCACCATGCTGTAATCCCTACTTGAACATGGTTCTTTATGCCACATATTATGATCCAATGATGTGTTGCCATCCTATGATGTTTTGAGTAGATATCCTTTGTCTTTGGGTTGATTGATGATCTAGATTGGTATGAGTTGTATGTTTTATTTTGGTGCTGTCCTATTGTGCCCTCCGTGTCGCGCAAGCATGAGGGTTTCTCGCTATATGGTGTTGCAATATGTCCATGGTTTACTTATTGTCTGTGTTGCTTGAGTGACAGAAGCATAAACACGGATAAGTGGGTCACGGCATATGGGATAAAGGGGACTTGATACTTTAATGCTATGGTTGGGTTTTACCTTAATGATTTTTAGTAGTTGCGGATGCTTGCTAGAGTTCCAATCATAAGTGCATATGATCGAAGAAGAGTAAGTATGTTATATTATGCGTCTCCCTCATATGAAATTGCAATAGTGATTACCGATCTTGTTAACAATTGCCTAGGATAATTCCGCACACCGACCCTTCATTATTCCACACTCGCTATTTATAATATTTAGTAATATATTCTAACTTTATGATAACAACACCTACTTTTATATTTTAGCTCTCCGATATCATGCAAAGTTATCCTCTTCATACCCACAATGTAGTTTTATTTCTTGTTTCTTTTTGGAAGCAAATGTTCGGTGTACGTAGAGTCGTATCAGTGGCAGATAGGACTTAGAAGAATATTGATCTTACCTTTAGCCCCTTGTGGGTTCGACACTCCATACTTATCACTTCCACCATTGGGAATTGCTACGATGATTCCCTGCACTTGGGGATTATCAGTGGCACGTCTATTGTTTTTCTACTTGGATGATTAATGCTGCCGCTTTATTGCTTAACCGAAGCATGGCACGTATCCGTTGTTGGTCTAACGCTCATGGTTCGAATAAATAGTCCATTTGGGATATTGGTTCCCAATTATTAATAATCTCCCATCTATAATTAGATAAAGATTACATCAAAACTAGTCTCAAATTTGACAAAAAAGTAAAATGCACGGTGTCCATATGACAACACGATAAGTTTCATGAACTTCAAATAAGTTTTGGATGTACTAGAATTTAAAAATCAAGATTCTCAATGTTTGAAATTTGTTGCACGAGGAGTAAACGTGCACCAAGTGAGACACATGTGTTTTTCCAATCCATTTAGGTGCACTGTCATGTGTGCATGTAGGTCAAATTTGATTTTTGCACATTATACCCATAGAAAATCAATCAATCAATGTACTAAACCGTCTCTATGATCTCTGTGAATTTTTTGAAATTAAAAGGTCCCTCCTTTGGTAACATGTATGTTCACCGCGGGATAATTAATTTAACATGCATCGTAGTTGTGGTGGATTCGCGGTTTGTGTGTGGGTGTGTGCATCTGGGGGTGGCTGGTGGCTCGCAGTACACTACGACTTGTGAGCCACCGTGTGGGTTGGACGTTTTGTTAGGCAGGCTGGTGCCATATAAGAGTCGTGAAATCGTTATTTAAAACATTTCACAACCCGTTCATATATAAATGTTTTGGCCACATGTAGTTGATGGTTGTCCTACACGACACTCGATACTCGCATGTGACGCTTTCTGTGGGCCCATGAGGTCGTCGTCCGTCACTTTGACGAACTACCGACAGTGAGGTTAATGTGACCAGCAAGGTATAATCTTTTTTGTTTGTGGTATAGTACATGTTGAAGAGGTGGCAGGGGACTAGCATATATACTATACGTATGCGTCCGTGAACAAGTACACCTCACTCAGTGTTGGGACTTTTTGGTTACCGAGGCACGTGCCACATCAAAATTGTGAAATTGGTTATTAAAACATCACACAACACCTTTTTGGGCCACATGCATATATATCCTAGCTAGGACACTCACGTGTGACGCTTCCATCTGTGGGCCCATGAGGCCGTCATCGATGCATGCATGCATGCATCACTTTGACCTACATCGGGAGAGGTCAATTAATTTCACCATCAATGAGGATTCTTTTGGGTTGTACATATATTATGGCAGGAGAATATAGTATGCGGTGAAGACGGGGGAAGGGGACCATCATATGTAGTACGCTTGATATGAACCTCGCTCTCTATGGGTGCATGGTTTATGGTTTTTGAGGCATGTGGCACATCAAAGTTGTGCATTTTGGGTATTCAACATATATATGTTTGGCCCACATGCAAAGCGGTGGTGGTTGTCCTCTCGCACCCACTTAAGCGGTTATCAGCGATATTGATGCTTTCCATCTGTGGGCCCGCTTGGTCGATCACTTCTTTTTGTCTGACAACAAGAGAGGTTAATTTGACTTAGGAGGGGATTATTATTTTTGCTCTGGGCTGACATGCATGATACACTTTGAGCACACAAATATGCATGTGTACGCATGAATCCCTCCCATCGAGTCGAAGTGGCTAGTACAACGACACCATCATGAACTGATCTCGCTCTATGTGGGGAGCTAGTGTACGATTTTTACACACGCGCCAGATTAATGTTGTGTATTCAAACATGCATGCACGCATCACCTCCATACATATGCATGTAGTGGTTGCCTTCGAAGGATACACTCCCTCGCGTGGTTATCGGCGACAAGTCTATATATTCGTGGGCCCGCGTGGACATCCATGATCACCTTGACCAACAACAAGATAGGTTACCATGGCAGATTCTTCATTTGTTTAGTGTTATCGTAGTATAGGTCATGGTGAGATTCAGACCTAATTAATGTCGAGCGCATATACTATGCACTCATGCATGCATATATGAATCCCCGTCGTTGGCTTGAAGTGTGCTGTAACATACATATGCATCGTCAACCTAACCCTCACTCAGTGTGGGGATTTCTAGTTCAAAATCACGGTGCCACATCAAAGTTGTTCACTGTTACTCAAAAACACACCTCTCGATACATATGTTTGGGCCACGCGCATGCAGTGGTTGTCTTCGGGGACTTGCTACTTGCGTGATTATTGGCGAACGAACCCATCTCCGAGGTCGCATGGACGGACATCACTTTGACCAACAACAAGAGAGAGGTTGGAAGACCAAGGTGGATTATTCTTGGTCCGTTTTACGGTCCATCTTGGTGAGATATATGCCTCTCTGGCCCGCCAAATGAAAGTGTGTGTGGGGGGGGGGGGGTTGCTACATCGCACTTTTCTAGGTGAACCTCGATTGGGGGGCATGCATTCATAGCTTAATTAGGATTCCCTTCGTGGAGACACGAGGGGGTGGGGGTTGCTAGCTACTTCACACTTTGCTAGGTGAACCTCGGTTGGGGGGGAGGGGGCATGCTCATAGCTTAGGATTCCCTTCATGCCGACACGAGGGGAGGTTGTTGGCGAACGTAGTAATTTCAAAAAAATTCCTACGCACACGCAAGATCATGGTGATGCATAGCAATTATAGGGGAGAGTGTTGTCCATGTATCCTCGTAGACCGAAAGTGGAAGCGTTAGCACAACGCGGTTGATGTAGTCCGATCAAGTACCGAACGCACGGCACCTTCGAGTTCAGCACACATTCAGCCCGATGACGTCCCTCGAACTCCGATCCAGCCGAGTGTTGAGGGAGATTTTCGTCCGCACGACGGAGTGGTGACAATGTTGATGTTCTACCGACGTGGGGCTTCGCCTAAGCACTGCTACAGTATTATCGAGGTGGAGTATGGTGGAGGGGGGCATCGCACACGACTAAAAGATCAAACAGATCAATTGTTGTGTCTTTGGGGTGCCCCCTGCCCCCGTATATAAAGGAGCAAGGGGGGTGCGGCCGGCCTAGAGAGGGGGCGCGCCAGGAGGAGTCCTACTCCTACCGGGAGTAGGACTCCCCTCCTTTTCCTTGTTGGACTAGGAGAGAGAGGGGAAAGAGGTGGAGGAGAAGAAGGAAAGGGGGCCGCCGCCCCCCTCTCCTTGTCCTATTCGAACTAGGGGGGAGGCGGTGCGGCCCTTGCCCTGGCTGCCTCCTCTCTCTTCCACCAAGGCCCACTAAGGCCCATTAAGTCCTCGGGGGGTTCCGGTAACCTCCCAGTACTCCAGTAAAATCCCGATTTCACCCGGAACACTTCCGATATCCAAACATAGGGTTCCAATATATCGATCTTCATGTCTCGACCATTTCGAGACTCCTCGTCATGTCCGTGATCACATCCTAGACTCCGAACAACCTTCGGTAGATCAAAACATATAAACTCATAATATAACTGTCATCGAAACGTTAAGCGTGCGGACCCTACGGGTTCAAGAAATATGTAGACAATACTGAGACATGTGTCCGGTCAATCACCAATAGCGGAACCTGGATGCTCATATTGGCTCCCACATATTCTACGAAGATCTTTATCGGTCAGACCGCATAACAACATACGTTGTTCCCTTTGTCATCGGTATATCATTTGCCCGAGATTCGATCATCGGTATCTCAATACCTAGTTCAATCTCGTTACCGGCAAGTCTCTTTACTCGTTCCGTAATACATCATCCCGCAACTAACTCATTAGTTGCAATGCTTGCAAGGCTTAAGTGATGTGCATTACCGAGAGTGCCCAGAGATACCCCTCCGACAGTCGGAGTGACAAATCCTAATCTCGAAATACGCCAACCCAAAAAGTACCTTCGGAGAAACCTGTAGAGCACCTTTATAATCACCCAGTTATGTTATGAAGTTTGGTAGCACACAAAGTGTTCCTCCGGTAAATGGGAGTTGCATAATCTCATAGTCATAGGAACATGTATAAGTCATGAAGAAAGCAATAGCAGAATACTAAACGATCGTGTGCTAAGCTTACGGAATGGGTCAAGTCAATCACATCATTCTCCTAATGATGTGACCCCGTTAATCAAATGACAACTCATGTCTATGGCTAGGAAACATAACCATCTTTGATTAACGAGCTAGTCAAGTAGAGGCATACTAGTGACACTCTGTTTGTCTATGTATTCACACATGTATTATGTTTCCAGTTAATACAATTCTAGCATGAATAATAAACATTTATCATGATATAAGGAAATAAATAATAACTTTATTATTGCCTCTAGGGCATATTTCCTTCAGTCTCTCACTTGCACTAGAGTCAATAATCTAGTTCACATCTCCATGTGATTTAATACCAATAGTTCACATCACTATGTGATTAACAATCATAGTTCACATCGTCATGTGACCAAAATCCAAATGGTTTACTAGAGTTAATAATCTAGTTCACATCGCTATGTGATTAACACCCAAAGATTACTAAGGTGTGATCATGTTTTGCTTGTGAGAGAAGTTTAGTCAACGGGTCTGCCACGTTCAGATCTGTATGTATTTTGCAAATTTCTATGTCAACAATGCTCTGCACGGAGCTACTCTAGCTAATTGCTCCCACTTTCAATATGTATCCAGATTGATACTTAGAGTCATCTGGATCAGTGTCAAAATTTGCATCGACGTAACCCTTTATGACGAACCTTTTTGTCACCTCCATAATCGAGAAAAATATCCTTATTCCACTAAGGATAATTTTGACCGCTTTTCAGTGATCTACTCCTAGATCACTATTGTACTCCCTTGCCAAAATCAGTGTAGGGTATACAATAGATCTGGTACACAGCATGGCATACTTTATAGAACCTATGGCCAAGGCATAGGGAATGACTTTCATTCTCTTTTTTTCTTCTGCCGTGGTCGCGTTTTGAGTCTTACTCAATTTCACACCTTGTAACACAGGAAAGAACTCTTTCTTTGACTGTTCCATTGTGAACTACTTCAAAATCTTGTCAAGGCACTACTAGGAAAAGGGCTATAGATAGGATTGACACTAATGGCGCACCAGGGAAGTAGTGCGCCACTACTATATACTAATGGCGCACCTGTTGGTGATGCGCCATTAGTGTGGAAGACACTAATGGCGCACCAGACAAAAGGTGCGCCACTAGTGATAATTTTTTTTCATTTTTACATACATACTAATGGCGCATCCGACCGAAGTGCGCCATTACTAGTTCTAACTAGTAATGGCGCACCGGACAAGGAGTGCGCCAGTAGTGAATTTTTTTATTCTTTTTTTTGCAAAACAACTAATGGCGCACCGTGTCACAGTGCGCCATTACTAGTTTAAACTAGTAAGGGCGCACTACTACACGGTGCGTCATTAGTATATATATATATATATATATTTCACTACTACACGACTATCTCGGTTACGGTTATCTCGCGGGCCAGGTAGTCCATGGAGTTTCTGGATGCGTAAGGTGCATGGATGACACAACGTATCGCCAGCTAGATAGAGATCTCGGGTCTTCGAAAACCGTGTTCATGGGACATCGACGTCCCCCTCGCCGCCGACGATCAACCGCACCCGCCCCCGCTCCACCGCCGCCGACGATCAACCGCATCCTCCCCCGCTCCACCGGCCGCCGCCGCCGACCCCCGGCCCTCACCCTCCCCCACTCCACTGTCGCCGATGACCCACCGCACCCTCCACTCCACCTTTTTCATATTCATAAATATTTTCAAATAACAAATTTGAACATATTTTTAAAGAAAATTATTACTATTTTTATAAAAAAATATTACTATTATGATTTAAACAAGTTTGAACATATTTAAACACAAATAAATATCAAACAACATTTTAAATGCACTACTACACGACTATCTCGGTTACGGTTATCTTGCGGGCCAGGTAGTCCATGGATTTTCTGGATGCGTAAGGTGCATGGATGACACAACGTATCGCCAGCTAGATAGAGATCCCGGGTCTTCAAAAACCGTGTTCATGGGACATCGACGTCCCCCTCGCCGCCGACGATCAACCACACCCTCCCCGCTCCACCGCCGCCGACGATCAACCGCACCCTCCCCCGCTCCACCGGCCGCCGCCGCCGACCCCCGGCCCGCACCCTCCCCCACTCCACCGTCGCCGATGACCCACCGCACCCTCCACTCCACCTTTTTCATATTCATAAATATTTTCAAATAACAAATTTGAACATATTTTTTAAAAAAATTACTACTGTTTTTATAAAAAATAGTACTGTTATGATTTAAACAAGTTTGAACATATTTAAACACAAGTAAATATCAAACAGCATTTTAAATGCATAAAAATAAAAACTAGGGAGCCTGGGAATCGAACCCAAGACCTCCAGTGTCTATGCTGCCTGCTGACCAGTCGGGCTAGTGGGCGGGTTCTGATGTAGATTGGGTTAGGTGGAATATAACCTGAGGGCTCGAACTGTAATAAAAAACATTCTAATGGCGCACCGCTGCTGGGTGCGCCATTAGTAAGCTTCCCCCCACTCCACCTATTCCCCTCCCTCCCTTCCTCCCCACTCGACCTAATTTGCCCCCTCCGCCCCAACCGTACGCCGCCGCCGCGCCTGCACGCCCCCTCCGTCCCCTCCGTCCCCTGCCACCGCCGCCCCGACCCCCGCCCCCACGCCCCCCACCACTACAGCTCCCCCGCGCCGCTGCCCCCACGCCCCCGCGCCCCCCACCACTACAGCTCCCCCGCGCCGCCGCCCCCACGCCCCCACCACTGTAGCTCCCCCGCGCCGCCGCCCCCGCGCCCCCGCGCCCTGAGCCGAAGGAGGAGGACTAGGAGGAGGACGAGGAGGAGGATACAACGACCGCCAGCTCAGCCAGGCCACGCGACGCCGCCGTCCGCGCACTGCTCTGCCCTACCTCAGCTCAGCCAGGCCGGCGCCGTGTACTCCCTCGACTGCAGGTGAGCCCCTCCCCTCCACTTCCTTCTTCTTCTTCCTCTTGCCCTCAACCTCTACTCTGAGTCTCGACCGCTGTGCAGGGCACGTCCATCTCCGGCGAGCTCACCACACCGCGCGAGCTCAACGACCGCTGTGCAGGGCACCACCACGCAGGTGACAGTTAGGTACAGTTACAGAAAATGGCTTGTAAATAGGGTTAGGGTTTGGGAGTGGAGACCATGGCCATGGCTTGTAAATTGTTGTTGATTCTCAAGTAAATTTTTCTGTTAGTTACAGTTAGGTACAATTACAGAAAAATTCACACGGAAAGGTTGTGTCATGCATCACAGGATTTGTAGGAGTTCTTGGAGCCACAAAAATAACTTTAGAACCCAGAGAGGCCTCAGACTAGCATCATAGGCAATAAGATCAGGCAACATTTGTTCTTATTAGTTTAATAGAAGAGAGAGGGATGGAAAAATAGACAAGAAAGCAGAATATAGCCAAGACAAGTAGCATCTATTCTTAAGCAGAGTATAAGGATAGCATGGAAGAAATAGACAGGGTAGCACCCAACTAAACATCTGCTTTTGCAGAACACTACACTCCACTTACACATGGTATTTTTCTACAAATAGGACACCACACCCACAAGCACTTGGGCTAGTATCATTAGCAGTGCTGCTGTAAGTACATATAACAGCAGTAACATGTAACAACAAGTATAAGTAGCTATTACCCAAAGGTCAGCCAGACCAATGGGAATAGACAGAATTAAGCAACCAACTCCAGGAACTAGAGTAGCATATTCAGTTAAATGAATCCAAACACCCTTTTTATCCTTCAGTTTATGCTGTACTATAGTCAAGAGGATCTGATTGTCTGTAGTTCTCATCTCACAGCCATTCTGAAGCACTTGAACCGCAATGTCTTGAAATATCCCACCACAATTTGTTTTAAAAAAATGTTTGTTTGCACCTCATCTACTGCTTGCTTCATATTAAGCCTGAACCATCACACCTGCTTAGCATATGATGGGGTCCAAAATCTGTATAACAGTTTAATTTTTTTTGCATGGAAAGGTTCACCCAAATTGCCATTAAGAGAAACTAGAGTTCGCTACAAACTCTTGAATACTAATCTTTATAACTATGTGCTTTCTTTTCTATATTTTCTGACAGGTGGCACATATGTTTCTGATGCCATATTTGATGGTTTTTTCTGGAGGGTGATGATGTCATGTCTCTACCGTAGATTAAAATAAATGGAAGTTTAAAAATATGAGAGAAGTTGTCTTGACTAATTACATGTTTATGTAAAAAAGAATAGCAGGGATATTTTACAACTCCTGTGTGTTTAGTTGCTTGTTTTTACTGTAGTTGTGGCTGCTTTCTTCTTGTATCATAAAAATATCCCTGCTGCTGTATTTGTGATGATGTTGTACTTGTGATGATGCTACTTGTGATCTTCTGAAATGACCCATTGGCGACTTCATTACGCGGGGATAATGATTTTGCAGGTACCCCGAGAGGCCCTTGAGTTTGCCGGAATGTCGATTAACTTCCGTTCCGGCAAATTCGGGTACTCCATATGTCCTATTTTCAGCAAAGGTCATGCTGAAATTTTCCGTGAATTTTAGCATGACTTTGCTAAAATTAGGACATATGGGGTACTTGCGACTAATGCCTGTTATCATGCATGTTTTATGATCTGTTGTAAGGGTACTAATTGGTCTCTTCTGCTGCTTATCAGAGATGGCGGGAAGCAGCCACCGCCGCTCTGCGACACCGCAGTACGAGTTGGATGCTTCCGAGTTCTTCACTATCATACTTGGGACTTCAGTATCATCCATGATGCAGGTATATAAAACGAGAGATCTCCCCTTTACCCATCTCATTATTATATATGTTGTTTGCTACATCACTCATTGTCCCAAACTGCAGAGGTTGCCTGATAGTTTTATGAACATGCTAATGGGTGAAGATCCGCCAAATAATGTGAAGCCGTGACAGGCCGGCAGTGGGTTTCGCAGGCAGTGGGATGTGGAGTTGGTGATCAAGGAGGGCCACATGTACTTGTCTCGTGGGTGGGAGAAGTTCTACCGTGCCTACGACCTGCGGCTGGGGTACTTCCTTCTCTTCAGGTATGACGACGACGCCACCATGCTCATCATGAAGGTGTTCAACGTGACTATGTGTCGCATGCGCTACGCTGACGATGATGATGCCGATACGTTCTGCCTCTTCTTATTCCTCTACATTTGGCTTTGTGTCACATCGATTGTTAACGGTCATTGTTGCATTTGGACAGGTAATGGGAGCAGCAGCAGCGACACTGGGTACAGCCAAAGCAGCAGCGACTATGGCTGTAGTGAAAGCAGCAGCGATTCTGGCTGTAGCGAAAGCAGCAGCGATTCTGGCAGCAGCATAGACAACAAGAAGGATGATCCGGACTGGAGTGCGGGAGAAGAGGAGCAGAGTGGGGATGAGGAGCTGCAGGATGACGATGGGCATCAGGCTGAGGATGACCTAGCGCTGGTGGTGGCTGACCAAGGGCAAGAGATGGTGGTGGCTGACCATGGGCAAGAGATGGTGGTGGCTGACCATGGGCAAGAGATGGAGGTGGCTGAGGATGACCTAGCGATGGTCGTGCCTGAAGGTGGCCTCGCGATGGTGGTGGTGCCCGAAAATGACCACGCATCGGTGGTGGCACCGGCGATCCCATAGCTGGGCGACATGACCACGCCAATTGAGGTAGAAGACTACATCCCACTGCCTCCAATGCCTTGCCGCTCTTGGCGCATCAGGCTGAGGAAGGAGAAGGACAAGAACAATGCATGAGAACTGAACTTTGTCAGGTATGTCAGATCTCCAAAATGATATATATATATACTTAGTTACCTATGTTATCTCTAATATGCTTAATTTCCTATAGGTTAGCTTCATTTTACCTAATTTGGCTCTAATATGCTAACTTAGAGCTTATATGCTTAGTTTCGTATAGGTTAGCTCCAAAATAACTTATGTTAGCACAAAATGATCAAGTTTACATAATAAGCTTATAGTCTTTTTCTTATTCTTCTTCTTTTCCAAAATGACATAGGTTAGCTTCATTTTACCTAAGTTGGCTCTAATATACTAACTTAGAGCTTATATGCTTAGTTTCCTATAGGTTAGCTCCAAAATAACTTATGTTAGCACAAAATGATCAACTTTACATAATAAGCTTATAGTCTTCTGCTTATTCTTCTTCTTTTCCAAAATTCTTCTTATTCTTCTTCTAGTGTTCTTCTTCTTCTAGTATTATTCTAGTCTTCTTCTTTTTCTTCTTCTAACTTCTTGTTTATCATTTTGCAGATTTGATTTAATTCACGGAAGCTTGCATGGATGGAGTGCTTCTTTTCCATTTGTGTTTTTATTTTGTATCAATGTGAAACTTTTGTGAATTGATGGATAACGGTGTTGGATGAACAATGTGAAACTTTTGTAATATGTAACGATGGAACTATGTGTTGGCTATGTATGTATATATGATGGAACTTGTGTGTTGGCTATGTATGTATATATGATGGAACTTGTGTGTTGGCTATGATTGTTATATGGATGCTTGTTGTATATATATGTGTTGGATATCTCATACGTGAAATAGTGACTTGAGATTAAGAAAAAAAATTGTTACTAATGGCGCACTACCATGTGGTGCGCCATTAGTATAGCAGACACTAGTGGCGCACCATGGGAAAAACTAATGGCGCACTGCCTGGTGCGCCATTAGCATACCAGATACGAATGGCACACCAGTGGTGCGCCATTAGTAAAAAATTCTAGTGGCGTGATACTAATGGTGCACCAGTGGTGCGCCATTATTAGGCAAAACCGGTGCGCCATTAGTAGGCCTTGATGCTCAATATGTAAGCAGCTTCACCGAGGGCTTTCTTTGAAAAACTCCTTTCAAACACTCCTTTATGCTTTGCAGAATAATTCTACATTATTTCCGATCAATAATATGTCATTCACATATACTTATCAAAAATGTTGTGGTGCTCCCACTCACTTTCTTGTAAATACAGGCTTCACTGCAAGTCTGTATAAAACCAAATGCTTTGATCACACTATCAAAGCGTTTATTCCAACTCAGAGAGGCTTGCACCAGTCCTTAAATAGATTGCTGGAGCATGCACACTTTGTTAGCTCCCTTTGGATCGACAAAACCTTCCGGTTGCATCATATACAACTCTTCTTCCAGAAATCCATTCAGGAATGCAGTTTTGACATCCATTTGCCAAATTTCATAATCATAAAATGCGGCAATTGCTAACATGATTCGGACAGACTTAAGCATCGCTACGGGTGAGAAGGTCTCATCGTAGTCAATCCCTTGAACTTGTCGAAAACCTTTTGCAACAAGGCGAGCTTTATAGACAGTAACATTACCGTCAGTGTCAGTCTTCTTCTTAAAGATCCATTTATTCTCAATTGCTTGCCGATCATCGGGCAAGTCAACCAAAGTCCACACTTTGTTCTCATACATGGATCCCATCTCAGATTTCATGGCCTCAAGCCATTTTGCGGAATCTGGGCTCACCATTGCTTCTTCATAGTTCGTAGGTTCGTCATGGTCTAGTAACATAACTTCCAGAACAGGATTACCGTACCACTCTGGTGCGGATCTTACTCTGGTTGACCTACGAGGTTCAGTAACAACTTGATCTGAAGTTTCATGATCATCATCATTAACTTCCTCACTAGTTGGTGTAGGCGTCATAGGAACCGGTTTCTGTGATGAACTACTTTCCAATAAGGGAGCAGGTACAGTTACCTCATCAAGTTCTACTTTCCTCCCACTCACTTCTTTCGAGAGAAACTCCTTCTCTAGAAAGATTCCGAATTTAGCAACAAAAGTCTTGCCTTCGGATCTGTGATAGAAGGTGTACCCAACAGTCTCCTTTGGGTATCCTATGAAGACATATTTCTCCGATTTGGGTTTGAGCTTATCAGGATGAAACTTTTTCACATAAGCATCGTAGCCCCAAACTTTACGATCCTTAGAACCTTTTCACTACACCCGGAGCCGGCCCGAGTAACCCGCCAGAAGCAAATCAGTTCATCACAGCTGGAGCAGGGGGCCGGTTCAGCCTCGGGTGATGGCACCCCTCATGGGAATATGGCCCTGCCCCGTTATGTGCCGACACCACCGGGTCACTTTTCTAACCCCATGGAGAATCTGATTGCAGTGTCAGCACATTTGGTGGCTCTCCCAGTGGATGGTGATGATCCAACAGCAGTGGAGATGCGACGGATCAGAGAACTTGTCCAGACAGCCCTGGCTCAGCAAGAGGCTTATTCCTACAGCCGGGACAGGATTCATTCAACTCCTCGTCCAAGCCGGAGCCCGAGTTACAGCAGGCGTATGGAGTCAGAAGCTTTGTCAAGCAACGCCCAGCGCCACAACCAACCCGGCAGTTATAACCCGGTGCAGGACTGGGTACGTCAGGAGGATCAACGGGCGGCTCAACTGGCGGCTCAGCAGGTAACTCATCAGGCCTTCCCAGATTATCCAATGACCTCTGTTGAAGCGGGGGTAGCCACCAGAACCGGCGGTGTTCCTTGTTTGGTGTTGGCTTTGTGTAATGTGCGTTTGCCTAAGGATTTTAAGGGACCCCGAAAGGTACCAAACTATACGGCCGACTTATAGCCCGGAGCCTGGATTGAGAGCTATGAAATGGCTATGGAGCTGCTGAAGGTCAGTGATGCAGCTATGGCTAAGTATTTCACCATGATGTTGGGTGGAACGGCCTGGTCCTGGTTATAGGGCCTGCCGCCTAATTCCATCGGCTCATGGGCAGAGTTAAAAGCCCGGTTCATTCAGAATTTCAAAGACACCTGCAAGCATTCCATGTCAATTGTGGATTTAACTAACTGTAAACAGGTGGAAGGTGAATCTACCAACTCATTGGGTGCGCCGGGTCAAGGAGATAATACATTCGTCTGACAAGATGGATGCCGGCTCAGCAGTTCTCATGTTAGATAAAAATTGCCGATTTGAACCACTGAGACAGAAGATGGGGCGCCTCAAGCGTGATTGCAATGATATGGGTACGTTGATGGCGGCTTTAGTCAAATATGCCGATTCTGATAGTACCAAGGATCCCGTGTCTCATGAGGAAAAGATAGGGAAGGGAAAGAAGAACGGTAATGGAAAACGTCAGCAGCATAACCCGGAAAATCAAGGAGGTAATAAGCGTAAGGCTGATGGCAACCCGGAGTTCGTGGCAAACACCAATGTGCAGGGTAACAATCAGAGACGCAAGGGGAAACCGCCTCCTCGATCTGGCGGGTCTGGCCCATCTCTCGAACAACTACACAATGAGCCCTGTCAAAGACACGACACCCGGGAGAGGCCGGCCACTCATTTCTGGAAGGATTGTGCGATCATGAAGGCTTTCAAAAATTCCAACATGTTCGACGGTAATCACGGGTCAGGTGGCGGCTCAGGAGCTAGCGGCTTTCATGGCCCGGATGGTGGTTCGAATTCCGGCTTTCAGGGAAATCAAGGTGGCTATAATCAACAGCAGTCTAGTCAGGGAGGTCAGCAGCAGCAACAGTCGGGTTATCAGAGCAATCCAAAGCAGCTGAATAGTAGGCAGTATCATGTGTTTACCACTAGCTTATGCAAACGAGACCAGAAAATTCATAAAAGGGCTGTAAATTCTGTTGAGCCGGCAGTTCCGCGTTATTTAAGATGGTCAGAATGGCCTATCGTATGGTGCAGGGAAGATCACCCTCCCCGGGTTGACAATCCGGGTCAGCTAGCCTTGGTGGTAGCACCCCAGGTTGGTGGGTATAAATTCACCAAGGTACTCATGGACGGAGGTAGCAGCATCAACATTCTCTACTACGAGACCTTCCGACGCATGGGTTTAACTGACAAAAATCTGAAGACATCCAACACCGTTTTCTATGGAGTGGTGCTTGGTAAGTTGGCGTATCCAGTCAGTAAGATTGAGCTGGAGGTGGCCTTTGGAGATGAACATGATTCTAGGGCTGAGAAATTGACTTTTGAGGTGGTCCAAATTAAAAGTCCATATCATGCTCTGTTTGGGCGGCCGGCTTATGCCAAGTTCATGGCTCGACCGTGTTATGTTTATTTGCAGCTTAAGATGCCAGGTCACAAGGGCACCATCACTGTGCATGGGAGTCGAAAGATAGCCCTGGAATGTGAAGAAGGTGATGCGGCTTATGCTGAGTCGGTTTGCGCAGCGGAGGAGTTGAAATATTATCAAGATAATGTTGACCCGGCAGATATGACCTCCCTGAAGAAGCCAACCACAGAGCATGACCCGGCAATGAAGTTTAAATCGGCTGCTGAAACCAAGCTTGTGGATTTTACTCCAGGCAATTCGTCTAAGCAGTTCAGTATCAGTGCCAACTTGGATCCTAAATAGGAAAGCGCGCTCATCGAGTTCATCCGTGAGAACCGGGACATCTTTACATGGAAACCTTCTGACATGCCGGGTGTACCAAGAGAACTCGCTGAGCACACTCTTAATATTGATCCGAAGTATAAGCCGGTCAGGCAGTTTCTTCGGCGGTTCAACGAAGAACGACGAAAAGCCATTGGCGAGGAGGTGGCCCGGCTCTTAGCGGCCGGATTTATTGTTGAAGTTTTTCACCCAGAGTGGTTGGCTAACCCGGTGCTTGTGCTTAAGAAGAATGGCACCTGGCGGATGTGTGTGGATTACACAGACTTAAATAAAGCTTGTCCGGCTGACCCGTTTGCTCTCCCCCGTATTGATCAAATCATTGATGCTATGGCGGGTTGTGAGCGTTTGAGCTTTTTGGATGCTTACTCTGGCATCATCAGATCAAGATGGTAGTGGAGGACCAGGAGAAGACGGCTTTCATCACCCCGTTTGGAGCTTTCTGCTATGTATCTATGCCATTCGGGCTCAAGAGTGCCCAGGCGACTTACCAGCGGTGTGTTCAGAACTGTCTTCACAATCAGATTGGGCGCAATGTTCATGCCTACGTCCACGACATAGTGGTGAAGTCTAGACAGAAGGAAACCTTGATATCTGATATAAAGGAAACCTTTGATAATCTCCGGGTCTACAAAATGATGCTTAACCCGGACAAATGTGTGTTTGGTGTGCTTGCAGGCAAGCTCTTGGGTTTCTTGGTCTCTAATAGGGGTATTGAAGCTAATCCGGAGAAGATCAAGGCCATTACCTCTTTGGCTAAACTGGCGGGCCGAGTGGCTGCTTTAAGCCATTTCATAAGCTGGTTAGGTGAGAAGGCCTTACCGCTGTATCAGATGATGAAGAAAAGAGACACCTTTGTTTGGAGTGATGCTGCTGATGCTGCCTTTGAAGATTTAAAGAGATAGTTATCTGAGCCGCCGGTCCTTGCGGCCCCGATTGATAGAGAGCCGTTGCTATTATACGTGGCTGCGAATTCACGAGCTGTGAGTGTTGCAATCGTGGTGGAGCGCAAGGAGGCTGGTAAGGAGCATCCGGTTCAACGACCGGTTTACTACATCAGTGAGGTGATCATTGAGTCCAAGCAAAGGTATCCACATTGGCAGAAGCTTGTTTCTAGGGTGTTCATGGCGAGCTGGAAGTTGAAGCAATACTTCCAAGGTCACCCGATCACCGTGGTGAGTTCTGCCCCCTTGGGAGACATCATCCAGAACAAAGAGTCCACAGGACGAGTCACCAAGTGGGCCATTGAGCTTGGGCCTCATGGTTTGAAGTACATGCCACGAACTGCTATTAAGTCTCAAGCCCTGGTGGACTTTATCAATGATTGGACAGAATTGCAGACACCTGAGGAGAAGCCGGATAATATGTATTGGACTATTCACTTTGATGGGTCCAGGCAGCTAGAAGGCTCGGGGGCTGGAGTCGTTTTAACTCCCCCCCCCCCCAGGTGACAAATTTTTTTATGTGCTCCGGCTTATGTTTCCTTGTACTAACAATGCGGCTGAGTATGAGGCCTTACTCCATGGTATCTGGATGGCCAAAGAGATGAATTTGAGCTGGGTACGGTGCTTGGGCGATTCAGATCTCGTGGCTCAACAGGTGTCAGGCAAGTGGGACTCCAAGGATCCCCTTATGGCGGCTTACCGTCATGAAGTTGATGCTGTGGCTGGGCACTTCAAAGGTTATCAAGTGGAGCACATTGATCGGAGGAAGAATGAGGCGGCTGATGCTTTAAGCCGGTGCTGGCTAACACCTTTCTCGATGTGTTGCATAATCCTTCTGTCAAGTTACCCACAGAGAAAGACCTAGCGGTGCCAGACCCGGAGGCGCAGCTGGTAGCGGCTCTTCACATCATCCCTGATTGGACAATGCCATATTTGGCTTACATGACCCGGGGAGAGTTACCTAAGGATGAGACCTTGGCGGGACAAATCATCCGGTGGTCCAAATCCATGACAATTGCTCATGGTGAGTTACATCATCACAGCGTCACTGGGGCGTTTCAACATTGTGTGTCTCCTACGGAGGGTCAGGACATACTTCGTGAGATCCATGAAGGGGATTGCGGCCATCATGTCGGCTCAAAATCTCCCATCGCCAAGGCTTTCCGTCACGGTTTCTATTGGCTGACGGCTCACGCTGACGCAGAGGATCTGGTCAGTAAATGTGACGGTTGTCAGAAATTCTCACGACGAGCTCATGTGCCGGCTCAAGAATTGAGGATGATTCCAATTACTTGGCCGTTCGCAGTCTGGGGGGCTTGATATGATCGGGCCTTTCAAAAGGTCTAAAGATAAAAAGACACACCTCCTGGTGGCAGTGGACAAGTTTACAAAGTGGGTTGAGGCAGAGCCGGTCAGTAAGTGTGATGCAGCCACGGCGGTTCAGTTCATGAAAAAGGGGATCTTTCATTTTGGGTTTCCACACAGCATCATCACTGATAATGGCACTAATCTCTCCAAAGGTGCCATGGAAGAGTTCTGTCAACAGGAACCTATCCGGCTTGATGTTTCTGCCGTTGCCCATCCTCAATCCAATGGTCAAGCAGAAAGAGCCAATCAGGAAATCTTGAAGGGTATAAAACCCCGGCTCTTGGTCCCCTTACAGCGGACGCCGGGTTGTTGGGTGGAGGAATTACCTTCTGTGCTATGGAGCATCAATACTACACCTAACAGATCTACGGGTTACACACCTTTCTTTATGGTGTACGGAGCAGAGGCGGTCCTGCCAAGTGACATCCGTCATGACTCGCCCCGCGTGGCGGCTTACGTTGAGGCTAACAATGAAAAATCTCGTCAAGATGCACTTGATTTGTTGGACGAAGAGCGAGACTTGGCAATAGCCCGCTCGGCGATTTACCAGCAAGACCTGCACCGCTACCACAGCCGTCGGGTTAGGTCCCGAACCTTTCAGGAAGGCGACTTAGTGCTCTGGCTCATCCAGGATCAGTCTGATATGCACAAGCTATCCCCCCTTGGGACCCTTTGTGGTCAGCAAGAACCTGAACAACGGGTCATATTACCTCATCAATGTTCGAGAGCACAAAGACTCACGTAAGTCGGAGGAGGAGACCCGCCGGCCGTGGAATATCGCTCATCTTTGGCCTTACTATACTTGAGCCACCGGCTCTCAAAATGTACATATTTTGACGATGTATATATTATAAATAAAGCAGGACCTCTGTCCTTTTCACCCTCAAAAGTTTACATGTCTTCCTTATCATGTGGTGGAAACAACCAACAGGGAGCGGATCACATCTGAATCCGTCTTAACCTTTGGTCCGGCTTATGATCATATCTGAATCTAGCCATGATCACTTGGGGGCTTCCTATTCAAACATAGGTCGTATTCGAACCAAAGAGAACATAGCTGTCGATACCCTCTTGATCGGCATACTGCCAAACCCACTTGGGGGCTTCTTGATCATATTTGAATCATAGCTTAATCCCTTTGGGTCTGACGTGGATCGTATTCGGATCAGCGTCATTAAACAACTCTCATGGTCACTTGGGGGCTTCCTGTTCAAACATAGGTCGTATTCGAACCAAAGAGAACATAGTTGTCGATACCCACTTGATCGGCATCGCCAAAGCTACTGGGGGCTATATGATCGTATCCGAATCTTAGCTTAACCCATCTGGAACGGTTCACTGATCATATTCGAATCAGAAGCCTTTGAACTTTACTTATTGTCTCATTTCACTTTGCAGTCACATTTAATTGACTATTCTGAGATTATTTTTGAAAGCATTTACGAGGTGGCCTTTATTCCACCGGTTTAATGCTGATAATATAACATTGCTAGCACAAGAACAAGTATTATGTGTGCTAGGTTAATAAGGTTTGCCTTCATTGTTCAGGTCACATAAACCGGTAAAGGTAATCCACTACAAGAAATATGTCAACTAGTGACCTTCTGTCAGTGACCCTGGAAGAAATGGTCATAGATCTATGACCATTTCAAACCAATTGGTCAAAAGCTGTTCGGGGGGCTCCAAACCCTAAACCATTGCGACCATTTTGGTCAGAAAGGTCGTAATTTCCTTACATGAAATGGTCATAAAGCAAACAACGCTAGTCTGCTGCCTTATTTCTACTTGTTAACGACCAATATAGATGGTCATAGCCTTGTAAATTGTGGTGGGTTGGTATGACTAGGCGCCACCTCATCAGTTTTGCCTATGTGTCATGTCCTTGTGGCATTTTTTGCCCCAGGTTGTGAAGCAACCTATATTTCTGTCATTCCCAAAATTCCCAAAAAAATCTCATAAATTCTTTGGGTCATATATTTGTCAAATATGTAAACACCCTTCCTTGCCTAGTTCAAAAATAATTCAGCAATATTCATTTTCCTATTCTGTTCAGAACAACACTTTGTGAAGGAAGTACCACTTTGGCATGTCCAAATAGTATCCATTTTCTACAGTGCTTTCCTATGCCCAAATAACCATCCTCCACCAAATGCCAGCTCAATCCATTCATTATTTTGAGTCCAGCTTCAACATTTGTATTTATGTCTAGTGTGGTACTTTGCAAACCAAGTACCACCTAGGCTCCTCCTTTTGAGCTGAAAATTTGTGAAGACGGTCTTCTTAGTAACTGATCATCCTCAGCCAAAACTCACGCCCATTAGCCATGTACATTTCTCGTACTACTAATCAAACACTTGGCTGCTTATTCATGTTTGAGCATCGATCAGTCTCCTCGTGAGAATCTTATGTTGTAATTTTCTTCCTAGCAGCTACCTGGGGAGTGCCCAACCCACTAGACATGCCTAGTCTGCCCAGAACACATGGCAACGCCACGGTCACGCGGTGACCACGCGGCGGGCATGCGAGTTTACGCGCTCTAGAGTTGGGGCCCTCAGCCACCGCCAAAACCTCGATGTATCGCAACCAAACCATGTATTTATGATTAAATAGGTACTTATGTAACTAGAAATGATTTTTGGAAAAAATATATAGCAAACTATGAGGCAGCTGCAGTTCAAATTTGACCCGCTTCCAACTGAATCGGCGAAAATTGTCTTTTTCACGAGAGGTGGATCAAAACTTTTTACACCCAACCATTTTGTCAATTGTGCATTAAATATGTCCTACTATTTTAGAAAATTGATTTGGTCCAATTTTGCAACAATTATTTGGGAGGTCCTTCACAAAAAACCTCCTTTTGGGCACTCGAAAAATGGAAAATGGTTTTTTCGTCCAAAGAAAATGAAAACTTCCTTAGGCAACATTGTTTGCCATTCCAATATGCACCCTTGTGCACAATATGAGGTCATTTTAACAAACTATGCCATGAATGTGGCCATGAGATTGATCATTTGGGTTGAAAGCTATGAATCTTCACGCATGATTGCTCATTTCCGAGAACACTTTTTTAAAAGAATTTCCGTATTACAAGTTTATTAGTTTTCCTGGTAACTTGGTCACATATAATGACACAATGTGAAGGTTTTCCAATTTTTTGAATTTTTTTGAATTTTTTATGCTCGTTTCAAAATGCGGTCAAAACGACGGGAATGACCGTTCCTAGCTAGTGGTTGAATCTTGGAATTTTTTTGGTGTTTCGCTGATTAAATAGATACTTTTGTACCTACAAATGATTTTTGGAGAAAATAAAGAGCAAACTACAAGGCAGCTACAGTTCAAATTTGACCCGCTTCCAACTGAATTGGCGAAAAATTGTCTTTTTAACGAGAGGTGGATCAAAACTTTTTACACCCAACCATCTGGTCAATTGTGCATTAAATATGACCTAGTATTTTAGAAAAATAATTTGGTCCAATTTTGCAACAATTTTTTGGTAGGTTCTTCACAAAAAACCTCCTTTTGGGCACTCGAAAAATGGAAAATGGTTTTTTCGTCCAAAGAAAATGAAAAATTCCTTAGGAAAGATTGTTCTTCATTCCAATATGCACCCTTGTGCACAATATGAGATTATTTGAACAAACTATGCCATCAATGTGGCCATAAGATTGATCATTTGGCTCAAAAGCCATTGATCTCCACACGTGATAGCTCGTTTCTGAGAACACTTTTTAAAAATAATTTTTCATATTACAAGTTTATTATTTTTCCTGGGAACTTGGCCACATATAATGACACAATGCGAAGGTTTCCCAATTTTTTGATGTTTTTGAATTTTTTATGCCCATTTCAAAATGCGGTCAAAACGGCGGGAATGACTGTTCCTAGCTAGTTGTTGAATCTTGGATTTTTTGGTGTTTCTCTGATTAAATAGATACTTATGTACCTAGAAATGATTTTTCGAAAAAATGAAGAGCAAACTAGAAGGCAGCTACAGTTCAAATTTGACCCACTTCCAGCGGAATCGGCGGAAATTTGTCTTTTTCACGAGAGGTGGATCAAAACTTTTTACACCCAACCATTTTGTCAATTTTGCATTAAATATGGCCTAGTATTTTAGAAAATTGATTTGGTCTAATTTTGCAGCAAATATTTGGTAGGTTCTTCACAAAAAAACCCATTTTTGTCACTCGGAAAATGGAAAATGATTTTTTCGTCCAAAGAAAATGAAAATTTCCTTAGGTAACATTGTTTGTCATTCCAATATGCACCCTTGTGCACAATATGAGATCATTTGAACAAACTATGCCATGAATGTGGGCATAAGATTGATCATTTGGCTTGAAAGTCATTGATCTCCACACAGGATAGCTCGTTTCTGAGAACACTTTTTCAAAATAATTATCGTATTACAAGTTTATTGTTTTTACTCGTAACTTTGCCACATATAATGACACAATGCGAAGGCTTTCCAAGTTTTTCATTTTTTTTGAATTTTTCATACCCGTTTCAAAATGCGGTCAAAACGACGGGCATGACCGTTCCTAGCTAGTGGTTGAATCTATGAAAACTTTTGGTCTTTCTCTTATTAAATAGATACTTTTGTACCTAAAATGATTTTTGGAAAAAATAAATAGCAAATTGTGCGATGGTGGTAGTTCAAATTTGACCCGTTTCCTGCTGAATCGGCAAAAATTTGTCAATTTGATGGGAGGTTGATGAAAAGTTTTTAACACACAATCGTTTGGTTAATTGGACATAAATATGGTCTAATATTTTTGAAAAATGAAATGGTGCCATTTTGCAGTAAATATTTGATAGATTCTTTACATTGATGAGAAAATATATAAGAGAAACTAAAGAAGAAATACAATTACATGCACTTAATTCTGATTGGTGGAGACGTTTGTGCCATGGATCGATGACATGGCACATATCCATCCATCCATCTCCTCATCCCACATCCATCCATCCATCCACCCATCAATTCCCCACCGCAAACCCCTACCTGTCTCCACCCCACCGGAAACCCCTCCTCCCTTCCCCTTCCAGATCGCCGCCGCCGCCTCCCCATCAGCTCCACCGGCGAGCCCTTCCTCACCGCATCGCCACCCCCGCGCCCATCCATGGCATCCCCCGCGCCCTTCCATCAGCATCCATGGCCTCCCCCGCGCCCTTCCTCACCGCATCGCCACCCCCAACCCCCTCCCTTCCTCTCCCCGATGCTCCCCTCGCTCCGGGCCTTCATCCTCTCCGGCCAGACCAACCGGCCGTGGCCCCTACCCTAGGTAGGGAGGGCGGATCGCTGCTGCGCGGGCGCACAGGAAGGGGCGACGGCGGGAGCGCATCCCCAAGATCTAGCCCGTCAAGCACCGTGCCGAAGTCTCTCCTTCGAGGAGATCTATGTGCGGGTGTGTGGAGGCGCACGTGAGGGAGGTGGTGGGCTTCTTCGACGCCTTCCTCGTCGAATGCTTCATCTTCTGGTTCCGCCGCTGCCGCCCCGGCCCCGACAGTCCTGCCTCCGCCCACCGGGTAAGCCAACCCTACCTCTCCCTCTCCCTCTCCCTCGCGTCCGGCTCCTCTGTTCGTTCATTCTTCGATCCCAGGCGGTGATGTTTTTATTTTTTGGTGCGTTCATGTCTGTGCAGGATCCGCTCGTGCCCAAGGACTGGACAGGGGAGGCGCTCCCGGCCTCGGACGAAGAGAAAGGTGCCCTGGGTTTCTCGGTCAAATTTGTGATTTCGCGGTATTGGTTTGGTGTGCTGTGTACCTGTGGTTGACCTCTCTGCCGCTGGTTGGATGTCTTTGTGGTGTTGTTTCAGGTTTTGCAGAGAGCACATTGTCGAACCAGCAGTTGGCAGATGGCGATGACACAGATGAGGAGCTTAGGCGAGAGGTACGCCTACCAGAGCACCGTTAAATGAATTTCTGTTACTTTTTCAATCACATGCGTGAGGAATGGCTGTGTTGTGCAGTTATTGTTACTGTCAGGTTGTAGCTCTAGGTCTATTGTGTTGTGGCTGACCTCTCTGCCGCTGGTTGGACGTCCGTGTGGTATTGTTTCAAGTATTGCAGAGAGCACAGGCTCGAATGAACAGTGTGTGTGGAATAGATTCTTGTCTGAATTCTCTTCTTGTGGGAGTATGAACTTGCTTGCAGTATCCTGCTTGCAGTATCTTGGAGTATCAACTTGGAGCATCTGGTTAGATTAGCATCTTGCAACACATTCGATTACTCCAGTACTGATAGTTTCAGTGGCATCTTGCAAAATGGAGTAGTTAGAGTAGCATCTTCGATTAACTAAATTGATGATAGCTGTTGTTAAGTTGGGACTTGCAAGCAGTAGTGCTTGCAAGCAGTAGTTCCCTCTTCGTATCTCTTCTTGCTTGCAGTAGTTTAATTTATGATTTGTCTTTGGTGGAGTATTTCTTGAACTGTGTTGTATTCCTCTGACTAAATAGTGAATCCAGTTACAACAAAGCATGCCAGTAACAATAAAGCTCCCTGTAACCTTTTGTTTCATTGGTCAAACACGATAGCAGCGATGCCAAGGGAGCTCCCCTACACACGTATGCATTCTAATGGTCACATACATGTATCTAGTTCTCCTCATAAAATATTTGCATGCATGACAAAGCTCCAACACGTACACTCTCATGCTTACTTAGATTAGAAGCATTTTGTACAAGACAAACTACTATATGCTAGACTTACTTACACTGTGTGTTGGGCACTCTACTTTAATTTTCTAGCATGTTAAATTTAACATTCTAATATATTTGTTTGAAACAATAGTCTAGCATAACATATTTACTTCATTTTTTTAAATAGATAATACAGATTGAATTATTCATATTAATCTAAAATAATAACCAAACAACTACATGACAGTGGATATAGTAGCATGCATGTGTGACTTAGTTTTTGGTGTGTTTTGCTTGCAGTTCATTGTTGTGAAGGCCGTCACGGGAAGGCGTGGGAGATTTGGCACAAGGTCGATGATCGAGTCTATGCTCTCTCCTCCATGGAATGACCTATTTTCTCTGATGATTGTTTTGAAGTGGCAGAC
Organism: Triticum urartu; assembly: GCF_056163025.1. Classification (NCBI taxonomy): domain Eukaryota; kingdom Viridiplantae; phylum Streptophyta; class Magnoliopsida; order Poales; family Poaceae; genus Triticum; species Triticum urartu. The sequence continues at coordinate 502,665,350 of NC_141873.1, read as the reverse complement.
CATGTGAACAACCTGGGCACCATCGCGGGCTCGAGCACCAAGGAGTTCACGGAGGTGCTGCAGGGCTGGGGCCGTGGCTGCGCCAACAGGTAACCAAATCGGCTTCCCTATGATTATTATTGCTGTAGCGCTAGTTTTAGTGTAAATAGGCTGTTGGACTGATGAATAAAAGTCACGAGACCCTACATCCTGATGACTATGTAGAAGCAAAATGGTTGGATTCATGTGTACTAGTAGCATCTAAATCCTGCAGACTAAATCATTAGGCACACTGTACTGCACACACTAGTTAATGTTTTGTCTTTTTGAGAACATTTTGTATCTGTTGTCTAGTTCTATCCGATGATACTCGATTAGGGCCCCATGTGTTTGAACAACTAGTCAAGTAACATGGGTCCCCACTAGTGGTACAGCATCAAGTTTGGAAGCAGGTGGAGTGAATGTCAGAAAAGTTGAATAGCTTACACATTTTCCTGAAATGGTATAGCTTAGTTTGTTTTTTAGCTACTGCAGCATTTCTTGAAATGATTTTTATTCTAAGCATTTTTGTCATACTCAATAAGCTAGTTCCTGAATCAGATTTGTTAATGAAATGTTTCTTTAGCATGCTATAGTTAATTAGTTGGCAAGTGTGATGTCCATTCGCCTTATTCCGTTGCCTGATTCCAAACGCCTCCTCTGTTTTTTGCAGGTCTGGCAGCACCGCCGCGTCGATGACGAAGGTGGTGACCGCGGCGGCGAGCGGCGCGAGTTGGTGGCTGCGGGACTGGACGTCACGGCTCATATATGTGCTTCTGACTAATCCAGCTTCTTTTGGTCTAGCTGGGCATTACTTTGAGTTCATATATGTGCTTGTCACTCCATAGGTTATAGTGATTCCCTCTGTTTCCTTATATGTTCTTGTAGTTTGGTTGCTTTCCTATTCATGCATGTTTGTACAGCTATATATAGTTTTGCTGTGAATCTGTCGTGCATGTATTGAAATGCAGGAAATGTTGAATACATGTTCACTCTCAGTTGGGATATTGAATTGTACATAGTTATGTGATTCATGTCTGCTTCTTATCTTATTAAGTGATTATCTTTATGTCCTTGCTACCAGTAGGATGGTCAATAGCTTGTTTTGTAGTTCTCTACTTTATGCAAATAGCTTCCTGTACATGTTTCTACTATCTGTGTGATGCTGAACAATATGCTCTTAATCTGTTGCTATATTCTCACCAAATGCACAATTTATTTTCTTAGACCTACTGTTAAACAAAGTCTTAACTTGTATCATTTTTTCTTAAAAATAAGCATAGAATTCCTGATTCTTATGTTATATGATCAGCTTACTCCTGCTTCAACAACTGTACTAATTCCTGACTATTGTATCTAAGGAGTAAAATAGTTTACTTGAGTGATATCCACTAGTTCACTATCTTAGAGCACCTTTTTAGCATTGTGGGCTGCTAATAGTATTTTAGACTTATCATATCCTCTCTGGCGCGATGGCAGGAGCACATGATAGACTACTAAATGGACAAGTATCTGCAACGTTCAGCGTCAAAGATGATGCTTACCAGATGTTCTACAACAGCCCCATCCATATCATTGGTATGAAGTTAGGTATCTACTCGTCCTAAAATTGATAACCTGAAGCTTGATGCATGTATAATGTGACACACACAGCAGGATATCTGAATAATTTTGACATGTTTGCTCTGTTATCTAGCAGTAGGTTGATACTTGTCATTTGCCCTTTCCAAATATATCTCAGTTTTGTTGTTATGAGAATGTTATATGCATGGTTTCTTATTAGATCTCAAATTCTATAGCTATGTTTCATTGTTAGGAGAATGTTATATGCACGGCTACACTTGATTATGTTCCCTAACTTTTCTGATTTATAACTTGGAGATTTTGGCCTTCATTGTCAAAAGTTTGTGTACAAGGAACTCCAGGAGTAGAATCCTAAAGAGAACTCGCACCCAACAATGTGTTTTAGCTCTCTGGAGCTGGACATGTTAATATTTAGCTGTATCCTATATTTCAATACCTGATTTGTACTGCCATGATTGTAAACTAGTGCCATTATTTGGCTGTTGTTTGAAAATTTATGTGTTATTGGCTCTGTTTGAATCAAGTTATTGGTTGTTGCACAAATAGAGAACTGGCGTGTGGCACCTAAACAACACACCTGGTCCCATTTCACTAGTGGAAAGAAACAAAAGAAAACTGACAAGTGGGACCTAATTGGATGAGCAAAAGAAAACAAAAGAAAACACACCTGGTCCAAAATGGATTGTAAAAAGGCCCAAATAAGAAATGGAAGCAAAAAGGCCGAAGGCCTAGAAAATAAAAAGGCTGCAATGTTGGGCTTGGCCCATGAAGCCGATCAAAAATTGATAGAAAAAATACATTGAAAAGGCCGAATTGTTGGGCTAGGCCCATGTATAAAACCGAATTGGACCGGGCTAAATCTTGTGCCACATGAGATTGCCACGTCGGATGCCTACGTGGCCTGGGGAGGCTGCTAGTGACCAAAACAAAACAATAGGCATATTTTGGTCGTAAACGTCTACAACCTTCTCACAGAGAAGGTCGTTAATTTCAGTTTACGACTGCCAGCTTTTGACCTTCTGTTTTTGGTCACAAAAAGGTCGCAGATGAAAAACAATGACCTTTCAGTGACCAATAGTCAAGGTCACAAGTTGACATATTTCTTGTAGTGATCAAAGGATCACACGTATGCTGTTATGATTATATCTAACAGGTGTAATTGTAAGCCAGCCTTTACGTGATTTTTTGGTTCATATTTCGGGTTATAAATACTTTATGTGACCCCCGTTGCGATAAGACGCCAAGGGAATTGTGTTTGCTTTATATGCAGGACAATACAGGCACAACTTCTGTTAACAGAAAGGGAATAGAAGATCAATATAAGCCGGAAGCATATAATTGTGGTGGCTTAAGAAAGTGTTGAGCGCCATAAACATGCGCGAAGGCATGGCAAAAATCAAGTAATTTTCTACCCTATTACAAGACTCCCCGAGTCTGAATAATGCAGCATTGTTTTTTCACAAAGACATAAAAACATATGACGCCTAACGGTTCACTGCTGGGGTTGACCTGAAGATTCCGGGTTATCCTTCTCCGCCTCTCCGTCGGCTGCCCGGTCCTGGAAGGTGGACGATGCCCAGTCAATGCCACTCAAAGCTTCAAACTCAGCTTCGTCATCTATTAAATCATCTAGGTCGACTTCAGGGGCAAAGTATGCTTACGGATTGGAGGGATAAGGCTGACTTCATCATAGAGAGGTGTTGGGAGTCTTCGATTCTCGTTATCATAACCCGGCTGATACTTGGTAAGGTTAGTATCATTCCCAATGAGAGTGGCCACAGGGCGTATATCCTTCACGCAGGCGGTGAAATCCTTGTCATTAAACAAGGTGCCATCCTCCTTCAAACTTGGATACCCAAGAGCAATGTCAGCCGGGTCTAGCTCTGGAAGCCACGCCTTGGCCCGGCTCAATGCGGCTATAGCTCCGGCTCTTGTAGATGCTCGTCTTAACTCTTGGATTCGCTGAGGTAGCACAGCAAGCCGCTTTAGCACATCTTGCAGGAGATAGGGAACATCATTTGATAAAGCCACAAAGGCTAGAGCACGTTGTGACCCGGTGTAGAGCTGTTCCACCAGAGTATGAACCGCCTTCAGCTTGATCAACGTGTTCTGCTTGAGATTTGTGCTCCTAGCGCCTGCGTTATTAAGCATAAGGTGAGCCAGAGGAAACAACTGAAATAGTCATAAAAAGGAGGTCTGCAGTGTTTAAGGTTTGTATAAGTCACTTACCAAAGATTGTTGAGACCATTCGAGATATCTGGCGCTTTAAGCCGGACAGTTTGGCCGTTGCTTTTGCAAGCGATGCCTCCTCTATCTTGGCCCGGGTCACCAGTGAGGCCTTTTCATCAGCCCAGGTTTTCTTCTCCGCCTCAAAGCTCTTCTTCAACTTCTCTTGTTCAGAGACGCTGAATTCAAACTTGGAGTTGGCTTTTTGGATTTCAAGTTCTTGAGCTGCCAGGCGATTCTCCAGGTCAGCAATCTCTGACTCAAATTGACATATGGTGGCCTGCATTGATGCCGGGATATAGTCAGAGTCATTATAAGATAACATTAAGTCCCAAGCACTTTGCAAGCAAAGGTACTTGACACTTGGGGGCTAATGTATACTGAAGAACTCTAAATTACTACGCCGGCTCATGAAAATTAAGTCCCAAGCACTTTACAAGCAAAGATACTTGGCACTTGGGGGCTAATGTGCATCGCAAGTTCAAAGTATCATGCTACAACCGGGTTAAATATCTTCTTTTTATTCCGGACAAGCAGTGCTAGGCAGTTTTCTAAGTCTACAGCATATTTACTTATAAGCAATAGACTTGGGGGCTGGTACAGTAAGTATGGTTAAGGAAAAGTAGCATAAGTCATACCTCAGATTTTTGCTGTATCTGCTTCACCATGTCAATTTCCAGGTCACTACTGCTATGTACTTGATTGATATAGCCAGAGACAATTTCTCCAATACTCAAATGAGTATAGTCAGCGACGTCCAGCTTGGCTTTTCGGCGTTCCAAATATTCCTCTTTGGTGGAGCATTTAGCCAGCACAGTGGGTCTTCCCGGCTCAATAAATTGAGTTTTGGTGATCTCAACTTTCGGGTCATCTGCTTTAGCTGGGCTAGGAGCCTTCGAGTTATCAGAATCGTTGAGAACTTGCTCAGCAGGCGGGTCAGAGGTAGTTACTGGAATGTCTTGAGATGGTTCAAGCGGCGGCTTGGGAGCAGAGACATCAGGAGCAGCCATACCGAGCTCCGGTTCATTCACGACCGGCTCTTGGGACGGCTTATTCTTCTTCACCCTCTTACTGGGCTTCACTTGAACTCTGTGGGCAAATCAGAGGAATTAATACAAGAATACAAGTAAGATAAGCATAAGGTAAGCAGATTGTCATTACCCTGGTGCGGTCTTGAAGGCCGGCATGTTGGACTGCATAGACTCGCCTGAGGAAGGTGAGGTATCCTGATAGTTTGAGTCAGAGGAATTGAGAGGCTGACAAATGAATCCCGCCAAAGGAAAAAGAAGGCGTAAATCGGAGATAACCTCAGCCCGGCGCTTCCTGGTCACATCAGGTAAGCCGGGGGAGAGTTCCGCGCCTTTGTTGGTCCGGGTCTGCCTCCGGCTCTCATAAATCTGTCGCTTCAAAAGAAATTGAGGATCTTGGTAAGCTAAAGGATGTGAAAATCTTACTTTCTGGGTCACTCTTCGGATTTTCTGCTGCGGCAAAGGCTCAGAGTCGGAGGAGATTATAGTTACCTCTTCCTCAACGGCTTGGCTGTTTCCCGTATCCTCCTGAAAGGAATTGATGTCAATAAGATGATGATAAAAGAGTCAGGGAGGTTAGGAGTTACCTCTTCTTCATCATCGTCGGTGTCGTCCAATTTAAACATATCGGAAGCGCTTCATTTCTTATTCCTTGAAGTGCCTGTCTTGGTGGCTTTCCTCTCGGCTTTTTTGGCCGCTCTGGCTTGTTTGGCAGCCTCATGATCATATTTGACCTTCCAGAAGCTATCATTGTCCTGTGAAAAATGGTAAAAGATTATGACTAAAAGCAAGGTATAACACAATAAGGGTAATTATTGAGGATAATGACTCACTGCAGGGGCCGAGTTCTTCTTTCAGAAAGGAAGTAAGCCAAAGGCATTACTAACCACCGTGCCCTCTTTCAACAAAGACTGGGTCATAGCCTCCACCATGTCATCTGGTAAGTCATTAGGACTGTGACGCAGCGGGTCATCCTTCTCACCCGAGTAAGTACACATTAAACCGGGGCGGCGGCTTAACGGAATCACCCGCCAGGAGATCCAGACCCGGACCAAATCAATGCCATCTAAGCCGTTCCCCAAGAGAGCTTTGATTTTCTTGATGGTGGGAGCGAGTGGAAGACGTTCAATAGCAGTCAATTTGTCCAATAGTGGGTGGTTGGATTCAAGGCGCAGGGCGCGGAAGCCGGGCAGTGGGTTCTCACCAGCCGGAGAAGTGTCCTGGGAATAAAACCACGTTTGGTTCCAATCCTTTGGGTGGCTTGGCAGTTCAGCATAAGGGAAAAGGCAGTCTCTCCACCGCTGAATTGAGATGCCGCCAAGTTCCAGACTGGGCCCGTTGGCGCGTTCGTTTTGCCGGTTCAGGTAGAATAGCTCTCTGAACAAAAGTAGGTTGGGCTCTTCTCCAAGGTACACTTCGCAGAAGACTTGGAAGTTGCAAATATTTGACACGGAGTTGGGCCCAATGTCTTGAGGTCTGAGATCAAAGAAGTGAAAAACATCCCTGAAGAATTTTGAACCGAGTGGAGCAAAACCCCGGCTCATATGATCAGTAAACATGATCACCTCCCCCTCCTTGGGTTGAGATTTCTCCTCTCACGGATTAGGAGCACGATAAGACATGACCTCCTTCTTAGGCAGATGGCCGGACTTCACGAACTCAGCCAAAGTGCTCTCTGTAACAGTAGATTTGACCCAGTTGCAGGTCACGGGAGCTTTGGGAGCCTTGGGTGCCATTGTGTAAATTGAAGCCTATGACAAAATAAGAGTTTCCGGTTCAACTTTAACCCGGACGAAAAGATTTTAAGTCTATTCAAGATGGCAGCTTAAGAAGGGGCCTAATGACATATGGGTAACTATGCAGTGATATTTAAGCCGCTACAGGTATCAAGGGTAGTTAAATTTTCTTAAGTCGCCAGAAGCAAGCAAGGTTGAAAAATCAGTGTGATTTACTTAAACCGGCCACATGGACGGTCGTGGTTAAACAAATTCGACAAAGGCAGCTTTTGGCTAAGTGTGGAATAAACAGGTTTCACAACTTGCGGCTATTATTTTGGATCAAACGGTTGTTCTGAAAAGAAAAATTTCTAGACCTAGGACTGGTGCAGATGAAATTCATAGGCTCGAATGGAGCCCCTGTGCAACGGAAAGGGATCTATTTGCATTTGGAAACGGCTGCGAAACAGCCACCGCAATGATTCTACACTATCTGAAGATCAAAAGGGGGTATTGGAGGTGAAAGCTATTAAGGGTTTGGCTCAGGCGGTGACGAACATCGAGGAACTCGAAGAAGCCTTAATGCAGATCTAAAACAGGGGAAGAAGGGAACTCACAAATGCAGACTGGCTGCGGAGGTCCGCCGTTGTTTTTTCTGGTCGGGCTCAGGTTGATGCAGCGGCCAGAGTCGGCGAAGACGAGCAGCTCGGCGGCGGCGGCGGCGGAGCTCGAGTAGCAGAGAGATAGCGAGAGGAAGAGGATGACCGAAAGGGGGGAGAATGGAAGACCTAGGTCATGCCTATTTATAAGGGAAAGCCGACTGAGACAGCGCGAGAAACAAGGAAATCGAACATCATTATCCACCGGCCCCGACGCCTCGATTTTCGGAATGGTCAGTAAAGGCAAAGATCCGTTGGAGGATATGACGGAGTAAAAAAATGAATTTAATTGAAGATGACGTCACGACAGGTTGACGCGGATCCAGAACATGACGTCATGGCGGGTTAAAACCGTTGCACAGACAGAAGAATGAAAGCTCATTTCTTAAGGTATTTTAAGATTGACATGAACTACTCCAAATCAATCTGGGGCCTAATGTTGGGGATATAACTATTTGTGTAAGCCGCCCATGAGGGGCCGGGTTACGCAAAGATACGTTCATCAGAAGAAGCCCAAGACCAAGCATGAGGATGGCAATTTAGTAAAGGGTCTAAAGCCCACAGGCGACTTAAGGCCCGTAGTGGTAAACCGCCGTAAGGGCATAACTTGTATCATAAGGTAGAATTAACTAGTCACCGAGCCGAACACTGTTTATGAGCCGGCCGGGACTCTGTAAGCCGCAGGGCGTCAACTCGAGTATATAAGGGGACGACCCGCTGGCGGCTTAGGGCAAGAAACAACTCATCGAGAGCCGGGCATAGTGTATCTCGCTCCCTGGTCATCGAAACCTCAGCAATACCAACCCAACTAGATGTAGGCCTTACCTTCACCGTAAGGGGCCGAACTAGTATAACTCTCTCGTGTCCTTTGTCCCGATTAACCCCTTTAAGCTTCCTAGTTGCGATGGCTCCACGACTAAGTCCTTGCAAGAGGACATCTGCCGTGATAATTCCACGACAACAACTTTGGTTTCTCACCAAACCACAGTTCATAAGGCGCCGTCTCAAAGGATTTTGATGGTGCCCTATTTAACGTGAATCACTACTAGGAAAATGCCTACTAATGGCGCACTGGTTTTGCCTACTAATGGCGCATCACCGGTGCGCCATTAGTAGCACGCCACTAGTAATTTTTACTAATTGGTGCGCCATTAGTATCTAGTATACTGATGGCGCACCAGCTAGTGCGCCATTAGTATGTAACAACATGCGCCATTAGTGTGCCTCCCGGGGGGCCATAGGTAAGCATGGCTTTGTCATACTAATGGCGCATTCACTGTTGATGCGCCATTAGTATCCTTTGGCATACTAATGGCGCACCTGGTGGTGATGCGCCATTAGTATGAATATTTGGTTTTTTTCCTTTTCTGATTTTTGCGCAGGTTATAAAATATATTATTAGATAGAATATAAAATATATTATTAGACAGAATATAGACAGCAACATCAGATTCATCGAATACAATAGAAGATTAGTCTCTGAATACAATTCATCATGTTAGTCTCTGAATTCAAAAGACCAAACAAAGATAAAACATTACAAGTCTCAAGACCGCGAGTATCGAGTTTGTCGGAAGTAATACTAATCCTAACAAGTCCTACTAATCATCATCATACAACTTCTACTCGTTATTCATAACAAGTCATAGGATCATCATCTTGATAGTCTTTGAACCAACCCTACTTAATTGTTCATCAGCACATGATCATCAGTATTAGGCAGGACCTAAATACCCTATTTAAGCCAAAATAGCATAAACCAATATAGACCCTGACTCTCCATTATGGAGAATGGAGAACATCCTGTCTCCAATTCTTGCGCTTCTCTTCCTTTTGCTTCCAAGAAGCTCCTTACGACTGTCCATACATTTTTTTCCATCATTTGATTTTCATGTCTCCACTTCTTTTAGAAATCTGGTATGGACAGTTGAGATTCATAGGATGACCTGGCTGTATGTTCAAAACATTAACACTACCTTTCAGATACATCATATGAGGCACACAATTCTCTGGGATTATCTGTTGAAAAACATAGTAATAACTTCATAGTTAGCAATGATGTACTAGTTTTAGAAGTATGCAAAAGATGCACGGATGTCGTAATAGTAAAAATCTTACCAGGGTATCTCCATGGTAGTTACCGTAGTTGAACACATGCACTAGTGGCACGTATTTACCATAATGTTGAGGGGTTTGTTTGTGGATAATGTAATTTTCAATGTCAGTACAAAATCCGACCAGATGATTTTTCTCCTTGTAAGTTGTTAATTCGGAGCCATCGGTGTGGGTTTTGTCTACCATCTCCCGCACATTCTTTGAACAATAAAAATAAGCTGTCAATGGAAATAAGCTGTCAACTATTTTGAAATAAACAATATAAATTAGCTAATAACTATGTTTGAGAAACTCACATAGCGGTAGAACTGGAGGCGTATCAACAAGGACCCAAATGTCCATATTGTCTTGGTTGATGTCAGGATTACCAAGATCCATGGTGATAAGCATACCCTCATCAAAACCATACATCTTGCAAAATGCTTCCCAATGTTTGCAACCAAAATGGGTTACGCTCTCAGAATTATATAGATTTACTTCAAAGTCCACATCGTGATGAGTCCTTAGGTGAATTTTCTTTGTTTCAGAAATTTCATGGTCTTCAAAATCCATCCTCTCCAAGACATAGCGTCTTGCATGGCATGGGATAAGCTATACTCAAATTGTAAAAGATGAAAGTTACACGTTGAAATAGTTGAAGTCATGCTTAATTATGAAAATAACACTTGTCGTCGTTGTGTACCGTTTCAACTTTGAAGGTCTCCTCGAGCTTAATGCTGAAGCGCCGATCATCGTCCAGGTGAGGCATGTCGCGCAGACCTCGGTTGTCGTGGCACTAGTCGCACTCCGCCGGGAGACTTTCATCGTCCGATGATGATGGCGACATATCCTGGGACAGCTCCCAGAATTGCTTGCCGCCCGAACCACCGGCCTCATCGTTGTGGGCCATGTTTCGCTCTAAATAGGAAAAAAGTTTGGTCAAAAAGTTGGTTATTGTCAAGGAACAAGATCATGGTCTCATCATTTAGGGTTTGTCGACACGGAGGCACCCTAAAAGCCTAAGCTTTCATCATTTAGGGTTTGTCGATGCTGAGGCACCCTAAAAGCCTAAGCGTACATCATTTAGGTTCTCATCGACACTGAGGCATCCGGGGCAGCCAAGTTAAGTTTTCATCATTTAGGGTTTATCGATGCCGAGGCACCCTAGGTTGGGCCTAATCAGTTGGCACTAATCACTTGGCTCTATTGCCACCTAGGGTTTAATGCAGCAAGAATGGCGCGGCAGTTGATCCTACTTAACTAAGTACTAAGATACCCCGACCCATGCATTAGTCGCAAGTACCCCATATGTCCTATTTTTAGCAAAGTCATGCTAAAATTCACGGAAAATTTCAGCATGACCTTTGCTAAAAATAGGACATATGGAGTACCCGAATTTGCCGGAACGGAAGTTAATTGACATTCCGGCAAACTCAAGGGCCTCTCGGGGTACCTGCAAATTCATCACGACACAATGGTCAGAGACAAAACCCAGCAAACTAGCACCACGATGTGCCTCTACTTTCATATGGATGAAAAGGCCACAGACCATATGGTCCTCACACCATCAACTATGAAAAAATCTGAGAGTATAAGTCTGGTTACATTCACCCAAGTCCAAACATAAAATTCTGTCCAACATAGTACAACCCACTTTGATAATTTCATAGGATTTAATATACCGAATGAAACCTGACATGTGATATGTGTTTTAAGTATCTACAGAACTAACTAGCAGCAGGTGTGCAATGACAAAATTCTGGAGTTATGCTATGCAATCTAGAATGTAGTCTAAGGGGAACTAACTAGCAGTAGCTCATCTAGAACACATGTGAGTACTTCAATGGAAATAGAAACATTAGGAAGAAAAGAAGGAACATTGTCCCACAGTAGCAACAACAGGTGTTCAATTAGTCAAGCAGCAGGAACACACAAGCAAAGCATGTGTTCAATTACATCCAATAACGAACAAATGCCTAACAATTCCATGGAGCTACTGGATTAAGTGAGATCTATATGCGGTTTTTTTAAAACAAGTGAGAACTCCTACATGCTTGCCAGGCCATTAAAAAAATGAGTGATGTTTCCATAATTATTTCTTAGAGTGAATACAGTATGTTCTCCAAAACTCAGCAAACAATATGCAGATCGTTCTTAGTGTCTCTTGCTTTTATGATAGCCAAATAGCCACTAATAATATGCCATTGGGATCATCATCGCTTCAAATCATTTGTCTGGAAACAAAGGAATGTATAAACTGAATTTGCAGAATAATAAAGACAGATATGAGTTGCTAGCTGTTATGAGGCACCAGATATGTCTTTGCTTGCTGCAGTTGTGGTTCTTTGTCATTGATGTCCTAGGAGTTTTCTCAAATTTTACTAGCTCAAGTGTGATGCTATTTCCTGTTTACCTATGTGTGCCACAGTTACTTTGTTACATAATTACCCTTTCATAAACTAAGCAATTAACATGAGCACATAGTTACATACTAGTATGTCTCACACAAAAGCAAACAAATCTCCTGGAATGTGTCATGAAATTGAGTTTTAACCAACTGCCATATATAATTTTGCTATTAAGCACATATCATTTTTGTTCAGGTTTCTTTTCTAGAAGAAGTATAAATCTGCTCCTAAACAAACAAGGTCGGCCCTGTGGCGAGTTTAGTAACAGCTAGCTACACTGACAGAGAGGAAGATGAAATCAAAGGGGGGAGGGGAACTGGTGCAGCTCACCGAGAGGAAGATGATGGCGAGCTCGTGCGGGGCCGGGGTTGACGAGGTGACGCGGATCAACGATGAGGCCGCGATGGCCGAAGGTGGAAGAAGACCTCGATCCGCACGATGCAGAGTCGTCGAGCTCGAACAGCTGGCCGTAGATGATGTAGAATAACACTGCAGAGCTCCTGGACTCCTTGGTGGGGTGCGGGGACGACGGTGGTCACGGGGACGATGCGGTGACGGGGACGACCTAGTCGGGTGAAGCAGCGCGAGGGGAGGGGAAGTGGGGAGGTGCTAGGGTGTGCAGCGGGCGCGGGGGTCGTCGGAACGGGCGCGGGGGAGCCGGAGTGGGTCTGGAGCGGGCGCGGGGGTCGTCGTAGCGGGCCGGGGGTCGTCGGAGCGGGTGTGGCGGGGGAGGGAAGGGGGATCTGGCGAGGGAGAGGGAAGGGGGGATCGGGCGAAGGGGTATCTAGCTAGAGGGGGGAATGTTAGTAATGGCGCACCCTCCTCTCGTGCGCCATTAGTAAGTTTTTTTTCTGATAGCAATGGCGCACCCTCCTGTGGTGCGCCATTAGTAACTTTTTTTTCATTATTTCTTGTTGCATCTAATAATTTGTTTTTGATCAAATTTGTTATTTTCATGAGGACTAGAACAGAAGATATCATCAAATATCATCAATTTTTTTAAATATCATCAAATTTGTTATTTGAAAATATCATCAAATTTGTTATTTGAAAATGTCATCAAATTTTTTAATTAAAAATATCATTAAAAAGTGGGGGAGAGTGCGGGGTGTCAGCGGCGGCGGTGGAGCGGGCCGGGGGAGGGTGCGGAGGGTCGGCGGCGGCGGTGGAGCGGGCCGGGGGAGGGTGCGGGGGGTGCTCGGCGGCGAGGGGGATAGTTATCGAGAGGGAGGGGGATCGAGATCGAGTGTCCTCATGAATATTCAATATTTTTTCATATTGAATATGAAAAAATATCATCAAATTTGGAAAAATATTCATGAATTCAAAAAGTGCCCATGAAATTTAAAAATATTCATGATATCAAAAAGTGCCCATGAAATACAACCGAGAAATGAAGACTACGATTTAAATACAGTCGATCTTAGCTAGCTATCTGTTCATAATCTTCTTGCCCTTCTTTTTCGCAAATGGAGTTCTTCTGTGGAACAGACGTCCTTTAGGTAGGGTGGTCCTGCTTCTTCTTGTGGTGTATGCTGCTACTTCATCGTCGTCGTCATGTTCGATCTTCGGGTCACCGTACTTGTCGAAGTCTTGCTCATTGGCTACTCCATCCATTCCGATGATCTTCCTTTTGCCTCTCCTCACGACAACACGACTGGGCATTGACGGGTCGGTAATGAAGAAGCATTGGTCCACTTGGGAAGCCAGTACCCATGGCTCATTTTTCGCGGTGATGTTTGCGCCCGCGGTCTTGGATTTGGCTTCAGGTATAACCATGGTGGTGAAATACCGGTCTTCTTTTAGGACGCTCTTGGCCCATCTGACACGAAACATCGGGACCTTCTCTCCAGCGTAGCTCAGCTCCCAGATCTCCTCGAACCTTCCATAGTATCTGTCCTTGTCGTTACCAGTGTAGGATTCCATCGTTACCCCGGAGTTTTGATAGCCATCGCTCTTCATATCCTTGTCCTCGGTGTAGAATGTGTAGCCGTTGATATCGTACGCCTCATAAGTCATCAGGTTGTGCTCGGCGCCTTGTGACAAGGCGAATATGAGTTGTTCTTCCGCGGAAGAATCCTCATGTAAAGGGTACGACAGAAGCTTCTGCTTGAACCAATGCGTGAAACATGAGTTGTGCTCTTTGATTATTCTCCGTCCGTCCTCTATTGGCCTCGGTCATTGTACGTCTTCTCAATAAAGGTTTTGTGCTCTACCACCCAAGGATCGACCACGTCTATGTGTTGTAGCGCGACTAGGTTTGCTCTTTCAAAGTCGGCGAGTCGACCCTCAAAGTCGACATGCATTTCGCGGCGACCCTCACGGTGACCCCATCCAGCGAGCCTGCCGATGTTCCTGTTGACGGGCAGACCAACGGGGTTCTCGATGCCTAGATAATTCGTGCAGTAGGAGATGCAATCTTCGGTCAGAAAGGCCCTGGCTATACTTCCCTCTGGACGTGACATGTTGCGAACGTATCCTTTAATGACACCATTCATCCTTTCGAACAGCATCATGATGTGCAGGAACATCGGCCCGAGTTGGATGATATCCTCCACGATATGTACCAACAGATGCACCATAACGTCGAACAATGCGGGCGGGAAGTACATCTCAAGCTCGCATAGTATCACCACGATCTCTTCCTGTAGCCTTCTGAGTTGCCTCACGCCAATCGACTTCCAAGAGATGACGTCGAAAAAGTTGCATAGGCCAAATAGCATTTCACGGACGTGCGCGTCCATGATCCCACGGATTGTAACTGGAAGTATCTGCGTCATCAGCACGTGATAGTCGTGAGACTTCATTCCGCTGAACTTCTGCTTCGCTGGGTCTAGGTATCTTCTTATCTTCCCCGCGTAACCGTAAGGAAGTTTTACTCCTAGGAGGCAGGTGAAAAACTGCTCGATCTCCTCCTGACTTAGAGTGAAGCACGTGGGAGGGTAGTCATTTCCGGTCTTCTTGGCCTTTTTGCCTTTGCGACGACTTTCTGTGTCCTGCTTCGCCTCATCATCATCATCATCATCATCATTAGCGTGAAGCTCCTGCCTGATGCCCATTGATTTCAAGTCTGCCCTTGCTTTTGGCCCATCTTTGGTCCTCTCTGGCATGTTGAGCAGGGTACCAAGCAGACTCTCGCACACGTTCTTCGTGATATGCATGACATCAAGGCTGTGAGGCACATGGTGGATCTTCCAGTACGGCAAGTCCCAGAAAACAGACCTCGTTTTCCATACCTTCAGCAGCAGCTCTGGCGCCTTTCGCTTCTTTCCCGGCTCTGGCGCCTTTTGCTTCTTTCCCGGAAGTGGGCAGTCTTTCCAATTTTTCAACAGCTCGTCTATTTCCTCGCCGCTCCTCGTACACGGGCGTTTTCGGGGTTCGGTTTCACCATCGAACAGATCCTTGCGTTTCCTCCACGGGTCATCGTCGCGAAGCCACCTTTGATGTCCCATGAACACGGTTTTCGAAGACCCGGGATCTCTGTCTAGCTGGCGATATGTTGTGTCATCCATGCACCTTACGCATCCAGAAAATCCGTGGACTACCTGCCCCGCGAGATATCCGTAACCGAGATAGTCGTGCACCGTCGTGAGCAGTGCGGCTCTCATAGGGATATATTCTTTCTCTGCGGCGTCCCACGTATTGGCTGGCGTTTTCCACAGCGTGTCTAGCTCCTCCTTCAGCAGCCCCAGATACAGATTGATGTCATTCCCTGGTTGTTTCGGCCCTTCAATTAGCATACTCATGTGAATGTACTTCCTCTTCATGCACAACCAGGGGGGAAGGTTGTACATCCACACAAACACAGGCCAGGTGCTATGTGTGCTTCTCTGGCTGCCAAACGGATTGACTCCATCGCTGCTCGCGCCCAGCACGATGTTCCTTGGATCCTTCCCAAATTCTAGGTATTCGAAGTTCAACGCTTGCCACTGGCTCGCATCCTTAGGGTGACTCAACATCTTGTCTTTTTTATTTATCTCCGGATCATTTCTATCATCTTCCCGCTTCTTCTCCTCCCTATCCACGTGCCAACGCAGGAGCTTTGCTACCTTAGGGTCCGTGAAATACCGCTGCAGACGAGGAGTGATCGGAAAGTACCACACCGATTTTCGAGGAGCTTTCTTCCTCTTCTTGTATCGAGTGACGCCGCACACCGGACATATGGTAGACTCCGCGTGCTTGTCCCGATAAATGATACAATTGTTCATGCACACATGGTATTTCACGTGCGGTAAATCCAGAGGACACACGATTTTCTTCGCCTCCTCGAAACTGGTCGGGCACTTGTTCCCCTTGGGAAGACGTTCGTGCCAGAATGACATGTTCTCGTCGAAGCATGCGTCGGTCATTTTGTGTTTTACCTTCATCTCCAGAGCCATGAGCGTTACTTTCAGGAGGGTATCCTCGGGCATGCATCCTTCATACAATGGAGTAACCGCGTCTATCTCTAGTTGATCCAGCTTGGCTTTCTCTTGGGCGGCAGCTCTTGCGTTATCCGTCTGCTTGAGAAGCAGCTCTTGAATATGAGGGTCCTGCACTCAGCCTCCATCGTCGTCTGCTCCGGCATCTTCATCTTCATGATCATGCCCTTCGTCTTGATCTTCCTCATCATCATGTACGACATCTTCTACATGATGACTGTGTACAGCATCACCGTCGTGATCATGTCCTGGAGATTCTTCGTCTTCTCGCCTGCCCTCGCCGCGGTGGTACTTGTCTTGTTGCCCTTCCTCATTTCTTGCCCGGCCCCGGCCATGGACGACTTCATAGTCATCTTCATCACCTTGCCACCGATAGCCATCCATGAAACCACGCAAGAGCAGGTGGTCCCGCACCTGCCCGAAATCCGGGTCCGCAATAAGGCTCTTCAGCTTGCATCTTCGACACGGACATCTTATCTCCGTCTCGTTCTTTTGAAGCATCTCGGCCTTCGCGGAGCTCAAAAACCTATTCACGATGACTTCAGTCATCATGCGGACCATGGTCGCCTGCGGGGTAGAGCAAAACGATATTTTAGAACCAAGAAAAAATTTGGCATGACCTTCCCTGAAAATAGGACCAAAAAGAATGCATAGTGCCAAAATTCTCGCCGAAACAGAAATGAATCAAAACATTCTGGCAAAATATTGGCAACTATCGCATTTCAAATACCGGTACCTTCAAACACAAACATATATGCAACACCACAAACATACATAGATCTAGCTAGGCCACGAAAAGTGCATGTGCACGTTGTTGGAGCGAGCTAGGGAGAAAAAAAAGTAGATCTACATCATGAAGATAGCTTTCCCCTTACTTACCTATCAAAAAAAGGTAATTTCACCACTTAATTTTGATGAATCTATGGTGCAAATGAGGTGAGGAGGAGGAGGCAGCCGAAATCTTGGAGAAGGAGGTGGAGGGAATGAAGTGGGGAAAGTGAGTGGGTAGGTGTGGGGCTGTCCAAAATATCTTGTTGGGGTCCCAGGTTACTAATGGCGCACCACAAGGAAATGCGCCATTAGTAACCCTGGTTACTAATGGTGCACCGGCAGGTGGTGCGCCATTAGGAGTTTTGCAAAAAAGTAAAAAATATAAATATATATACTAATGGCGCACAGTCTAATAGTGCGCCATTACTAGTTTAAACTAGTAATGGCGCGCTGTGAAACGGTGCGCCATTAGTAGTTTTGCAAAAAAAAGAATAAGAAAAAAATTATAGTAATGGCGCACTCTATGCCAGGTGCGCCATTACTAGTTAGAACTAGTAATGGCGCATTTTCTACCTGATGCGCCATTAGTATGTATGGAAAAATGGAAAAAAAATTTAATACTAGTGGCGCACCCTGTTTCTGGTGCGCCATTAGTGTCTTCCACACTAATGGCGCATCACCAACAAGTGCGCCATTAGTATATAGTAGTGGCGCACTGCTTCCCTGGTGCGCCATTAGTATCAATCCTATCTATAGCCCTTTTCCTAGTAGTGAATGTAACTGTCTCTAATGCATAACCTCAAAACTATAGTGGTAAATTAGTAAGAAACATCATAGATTGCACTATATCCAATAAAGTACGGTTATGACGTTCGGACACACCATTACACTGTGGTGTTCCCTGTGGCGTGAGTAGTGAAACTATTTTACATTGTTTTAACTAAAGGACAAACTCGTAACTCAAATATTTCACCTCTGCGATCATATTGTAGAAACTTTTATTTTCTTATTACGATGATTCTCCACTTCGCTCTGAAATTCTTTGAACTTTTCAAATGTTTCAGACTTGTGTTTCATCAAGTAGATATACCCATATCTGCTCAAATCATTAGTGAAGGTCAAAAATAACGATACTTGCCGCGAGCCTTAACACTCATCGGACCACATACATCAGTATGTATTATTTCCAATAAGTCAGTTGATCGCTCAATTGTTCTGGAGAACGGAGTCTTAGTCATCTTGCCCATGAGGCATGGTTCGCAAGCATCAAGTGATTCCAAAATTCCATCAGCATGGAGTTTCTTCATGCGCTTTACACCAATATGACCTAAACGGCAGTGCCACAAATATGTTGCACTATCATTATTAACTTTGCATCTTTTGGCTTCAATATTATGAATATGTGTATCACTACGATCGAGATCCGACAAACCATTTTCATTAGGTGTATGACCATAGAAGGTTTTATTCATGTAAACAGAACAACAATTATTCTCTAACTTACATGAATAACCGTATTGCAATAAACATGATCCAATCATATTCATGCTCAACGCAAACACTAAATAACATTTATTTTCGGTTCAACGCTAATCCCGAAAGTATAGGGAGTGTGCGATGATGATCATATCATTCTTGGAACCACTTCTAACACACATCGTCACTTCACCCTTAACTAGTCTCTGTTTATTCTGCAACTCCCGTTTCGAGTTACTAATCTTAGCAACTGAACTAGTATCAAATACTAAGGGGTTGCTATAAACACTAGTAAAGTACACATCAATAACATGTATATCAAATATACCTATGTTCACTGTGCCATCCTTCTTATCCGCCAATTACTTGGGGTAGTTCCGCTTCCATTGACCAGTTCCTTTGCAGTAGAAGCACTTAGTTTCAGGCTTAGGTCCGGACTTGGGCTTCTTCGCTTGAGTAGCAACTTGCTTGCTGTTCTTCTTGAAGTTCCCCTTCTTCCCTTTGCCTCTTTTCTTGAAACTAGTGGTCTTGTCAACCATCAACACTTGATGCTTTTCTTGATTTCTACCTTTGCTGATTTTAGCATCGCGAAGAGCTTGGGAATTGTTTTCGTCATCCCTTGCACATTATAGTTCATCATGAAGTTCTAGTAACTTGGTGATAGTGACTAGAGAATTCTTTCAATTACTATCTTATCTGGAAGATTAACTTCCACTTGATTCAAGCAATTGTAGTACCCAAACAATCTGAGCACATGCTCACTGGTTGAGCTATTCTCCTCCATCTTATGGGCAAAGTACTATCAGAGGTCTCATACCTCTCGACATGGGCATGAGTATGAAATACCAATTTCAACTCTTGGAACATCTTATATGCTCCATGGCGTTCAAAACAATTTTTGAAGTCCCGGTTCTAAGCCATAAAGCATGGCGCACTAAACTATCAAGTAGTCATCATACCGAGCTTTGCCAAATGTTCATAACGACTGCATATGCTCCTACAATAGGTCCGTCACCTAGCGGTGCATCAAGGACATAATACTTCTGTGCAGCAATGAGGATAATCCTCAGATCACGGACCAAGTCCGCATCATTGCTACTAACATCTTTCAACATAGTTTTTCTCTAGGAACATATCAAAAAATAAACGGGGAGCAACATCGCGAGCTATTTATCTACAACATAGATATGCTAATACTACCAGGACTAAGTTCATGATAAATTAAAGTTCAATTAATCATATTACTTAAGAACTCCCACTTAGATAGACATCCCTCTAATCCTCTAAGTGATCACGTGATCCATATCAACTAAACCATGTCCGATCATCACATGAGATGGAGTAGTTTCAATGGTGAACATCACTATGTTGATCATATCTACTATATGATTCACGCTCGACCTTTCGGTCTCCGTGTTCCGAGGCCATATCTGTTATATGCTAGGCTCGTCAAGTTAAACCTGAGTATTCCGCGTGTGCAACTATTTTGCACCCGTTGTATTTGAACGTAGAGCCTATCACACCCGATCATCACGTGGTGTCTCAGCACGAAGAACTTTCACAGTGGTGCATACTCAGGGAGAACACTTATACTTTGATAATTTAGTGAGGGATCATCTTATAATGCTACCGTCAATGAAAGCAAGAAAAGATGCATAAAAGATAAACATCACATGCAATCAATATAAGTGATATGATATGGCCATCACCATCTTGTGCTTGTGATGTCCATCTCCGAAGCACTGTCATGATCACCATTGTCACCGGTGCGACACCTTGATCTCCATCGTAGCATCATTGTAGTCTCGCCAATCTTATGCTTCTACGACTATCGCTACCGCTTAGTGATAAAGTAAAGCATTACAGGGTGATTGCATTGCATACAATAACACGACAACCATATGGCTCCTGCCAGTTACCGATAACTTGGTTACAAAACATGATCATCTCATACAATAAAATTTAGCATCATGTCTTGACCATATCACATCACAACATGCCCTGCAAAAACAAGTTAGACGTCCTCTACTTTGTTGTTGCAAGTTTTACGTGGCTGCTATGGGCTTTAGCAAGAACCGTTCTTACCTACGCATCAAACCCACAATGATAGTTTGTCAAGTTGGTGCTGTTTTAACCTTCACAAGGACCGGGCGTAGCCACACTCGGTTCAACTAAAGTTGGAGAAACTTACACCCGCCAGCCACCTGTGTGCAAAGCACGTCGGTAGAACCAGTCTCGCATAAGCGTACGTGTAATGTCGGTCTGGGCCGCTTCATCCAACAATACCGCCGAACCAAAGTATGACATGCTGGTAAGCAGTATGACTTATATCACCCACAACTCACTTGTGTTCTACTCGTGCATATGACATCTACGCATAAAACCAGGCTCGGATGCCATTGTTGGGGAATGTAGTAATTTCAAAAAAAATCCTGCGCACACGCATGATCATGGTGATGCATAGCAACGAGAGGGGAGAGTGTTGTCCACGTACCCTCGTAGACCGAAAGCGGAAGCGTTAGCACAACGCGGTTCATGTAGTCGTACATCTTCACGATCCAATCGATCAAGTACCGAACGCACGGCACCTCTGAGTTCAGCACAAGTTCAGCCCGATGACGTCCCTCGAACTCCGATCCAGCTGAGTGTTGAGGGAGAGTTTCGTCAGCACAATTGCGTGGTGACGATGTTGATGTTCTACCGATGTAGGGCTTCGCCTAAGCACCGCTACAGTATTATCGAGGTGGAGTATGGTGGAGAGGGCACCGCACACGGCTAAAAGATCAAACAGATCAATTGTTGTGTCTTTGGGGTGCCCCCTGCCCCCATATATAAAGGAGTAAGGGGGGTGCGGCCGGCCTAGAGAGGGGGCACGCCAGGAGGAGCCCTACTCCTATCGGGACTAGGACTCCCCTCCTTTTCCTTGTTGGACTAGGAGAGAGAGGGGAAAGAGGTGGAGGAGAAGAAGGAAAGGGGGCGCCGCCCCCCTCTCCTTGTCCTATTCGGACTAGGGGGAGGGGGCGCGGCCCTTGCCCTGGCCGCCTCCTCTCTCTTCCACCAAGGCCCACTAAGGCCCATTAAGTCCCTGGGGGGGTTCCGATAACCTCCCGGTACTCCGGTAAAATACCGATTTCACCCGAAACACTTCCGATATACAAACATAGGCTTCCAATATATCAATCTTCATGTCTCGACCATTTCGAGACTCCTCATCATGTCTGTGATCACATCCGGGACTCCGAACAACCTTCAGTACATCAAAACATATAAACTCATAATATAACTGTCATCGAAACGTTAAGCGTGCGGACCCTACGGGTTCGAGAACTATGTAGACATGACCGAGACATGTCTCCGGTCAATAACCAATAGCGGAACCTGGATGCCCATATTGGCTCCCACATTTCTACGAAGATCTTTATCGGTCAGACCGCATAACAACATACGTTGTTCCTTTTGTCATTGGTATGTTACATGCCCGAGATTCGAACGTCGGTATCTCAATACCTAGTTCAATCTCGTTACTGGAGAGTCTCTTTACTCGTTCCGTAATACATCATCCCGCAACTAACTCATTAGTTGCAATGCTTGCAAGGCTTAAGTGATGTACATTACTGAGAGGGCCCAAAGATACCTCTCCCACAATCGGAGTGACAAATCCTAATCTCGAAATACGCCAACCCAACAAGTACCTTCGGAGACACATGTAGAGGACCTTCATAATCACCCAGTTATGTTGTGACATTTGGTAGCACACAAAGTGTTCCTCTGGTAAACGGGAGTTGCATAATATCATAGTCATAGGAACATGTATAAGTCATGAAGAAAGCAATAACAGAATACTAAATGATCGTGTGCTAAGCTAACGGAATGGGTCAAGTCAATCACATCATTCTCCTAATGATGTGATCCCATTAATCAAATGACAACTCATGTCTATGGTTAGGAAACATAACCATCTTTGATTAACGAGCTAGTCAAGTAGAGGCATACTAGTGACAGTCTGTTTGTCTATGTATTCACACATGTATTATGTTTCCGGTTAATACAATTCTAGAATGAATAATAAACATTTATCATGATATAAGGAAATAAATAATAACTTTATTATTGCCTCTAGGGCATATTTCCTTCAGGGGTTGCTAGCTACTTCGCACTTTGCTAGGTGAACCTCGGTTAGGGGGGGCATGTGCATTCATAGCTTAGGATTCCCTTCGTGCCGACACGAGGGAGGGGTGGCTACTGGCTACTTCACACTTTGCTAGGGTGATCCTCGGTTGGGGGGAGGGCATGCATTCATAGCTTAGCTAGGATTCCCTTCGTGCCGACACGAGGGAGGGGGCTGCTAGCTACTTCGCACTTTGCTAGGTGAACCTCGGTTGGGGGGCATGCATTCATAGCTTAGGAATCCCTTGGTGCCGACACGAGGGAGGGGGGCTGCTATCTCTACTTCACACTTTGCTAGGTGAACCTCGGTTGGGGGGCATGCATTTATAGCTTAGGATTCCCTTCGTGCCGACACGAGGGAGGGGGGCTGCTAGCTACTTCGCACTTTGTAATGGTGAACCTCGGTTGGGGGGCATGCATTCATATATAGCTTCA
The DNA here is from genome assembly GCF_056163025.1 of Triticum urartu. Lineage (NCBI taxonomy): Eukaryota > Viridiplantae > Streptophyta > Magnoliopsida > Poales > Poaceae > Triticum > Triticum urartu. Next base: position 502,642,348 of record NC_141873.1, on the reverse strand, counting down.
GATTCCCTTTGTGCCGACACGAGGGAGGAGGTGGGCTGCTAGCTACTTCACACTTTGCTAGGTGAACCTCGGTTGAGGGGGAGGGGGCATGCATTCATATATAGCTTAGGATTCCCTTCGTGCCGACACGAGGGAGGAGGGGGGCTGCTAGCTACTTCACACTTTGCTAGGTGAACCTCGGTTGAGGGGGAGGGGGCATGCATTCATAGCTTAGGATTCCCTTCGTGCCGACACGAGAGGGTGGGAGCAAGCAATGTCGTGCGCTTTGCGAGAGAGGTGCCACATCGAAGTTGCATTTGGTATTTGAAAATCAAACCACCCTTTTGATACATAAATTTGGTCCACATGCAAGTGTGTTCGTGTTCTGACCCTCTCCCGCATCATTTTTTGCCAAATTTATGAACATTAGACAAGTCGGATGACGCAACGGACACGGTTCACTCAAACTAACCGTGTGCCATGACGGTGCACCTGTCACGCACACATCCGCACAGTACACATTGGGCTCCACGAGGCTCCCCTCTCAAAAATATCTACCCGCTTCGAGGGTTTTTCTGTTTCATAACACACGGTTGTTATCTCAGGACCGTGTGCGATGTTTCTTGTTCCCAATCCCGCCTGCATCGAAAATATCTGCTCGCCTCGAGGGTTTTTCTTTTTCGTAACACACGGTTGTTATCTCCGTACCGTGTGCGATGCACTATCATCAAAATTTTCAATAGCCCGGCATTTCACTCCCGCGCTTGACTCCCGCGTAGTAAAATTTTCAGTACCCGCGTCATTTCCTCAAACACCCCGCCCCGCCCCCCTCCACACACACTCACACACACATCAAAACCTCCTCGGGCGTGCGTGCATGCCCACACACACACCCACACCCTCCCTCGCTCGAAACCCTAGCAAATTCCCCGCCGCCGTTGCCGCCGCCACCACCGCAAGGCCTCCATTGTCAACATCTGTCGGTTTGCCGGTGCAGCTTACCCACTGATCTCCATACCCAGGCCACCCTGAGTTTCTTAGATGATGCCTGCCAAACGCCCCCTTTACCACAGATCCCCATCCCCATCCCCCACTCTAGAGCGTCGCAACCTAAGCCCGGCTACGCTTCCCGTGGAGCTCGAGGAGCAACTTGCCCAAACGAGGTGTATAGCGGTCTCTTCGCCCGACGTCGCCGAGGAAGCTGACGACCATTATAGGCGGCAGGCACTCAAGCAGCGGGCTAGAGTATGCGGGCATGTCTCATCCGCCGGCTACGACATCAAGGTCATCGACAGCGACACCCTGAGGCGTGCTGTGTCACAGGTTAAGTGGCCCACCCCCAACCCCTCGGGTTTAACCGCCGTCGATCTCATCCATGGCCCCGCCGCTGATCTCCTCTGGCTCGCTATCAACAATTTGCCATTCTACATCGCCATCGAGCCACTTTTGTCATTTCTGAAGGACACGTTCTGTGAAGCTGGGTTTTGATCCACGGCTTCCAAGTCAGAACTCATCGACGGCGACCACGAGGAGGGCACCCTCTCCGGCTCTTCCAAGGGGAAAGAGCCCATCTGCTCTTCCAAGGGGAAAGCGCCCATCTGCGACATCAGGGAGGGCACCCTAAAACCATGCTCTTCCAAGGGGAAGGAGCCCATCTGCGACAACATGGAGCGCATCCACTGTCCGTGCTCCTCCCACGGGAAAGAGCCCATCTGTGACAAGTGAGGAAACCCATGATTTGTTTATTTCAGTTGTTCACAATGTGATGCTCTATATGTGCAATTATTTACTGTGCAGTACATTTCATCAATCCAGTTTTAAACATACCGATAGGAGCATATATTTGCTTGCTGTTAAGCCTGTTATAGCTAGCATATGCCTCTTTTAAAGTTTTTTGATTGTTCAGTTGTTTGTAGTTAGCATATGTTCAGTTTCAAATGCTATCTTTGGTTGTTCGTAGTATGCCTTGTTTATTCCAGTTATTCACAACGTGATGTTCTATATGTGGAAGTATAAACTATGCAATTCAATTTCATCAGTACCAGTTTCAACAATACCACTATGAATGACTACATTTGGTTGTTGCATCTTGTAGTTAACATGCCTTTCCATTTTTATTTAACCATAACTAGTGTACTTAGACCGGCACAATACCAGTTTGAATGACCATGTTTGCTTGTTGTTAAATGTTAGGCCTGTTGCAGTTAGCACACCTTTCCACTTGTTTTTCTTTACTAGCATGCTTAAACCTACACACTGAAGCTATCTTTTGGAGATTATTTTGTCTGCCATGTGTAATTTTGGTTGATGTTTAGCCTGTTGTGCTTAACATGCTTCTTGATGTACATACACAGGACAATTTTGGGAACGACTATTGTTTTCCATCGAGGTTAGTTTCATCCCATGGCTTATATCTGTTCACTGTTCAGGATATCCGTAGCTGGTACCATATAGGCCGGTGGCTGATAAGGGACTAATCGGTGAATCGGACTTCTAACTGAATATATCTGCAACCCATTTTCCTTAGGTTAACTAGGGCCATATGTAATATATATGAGGCTACATAGCAACATGCACTGTACTTAATGTCTAAATATGCAATCCTAGGCTACATAGTAACAAGGAAGAGTGTTCCATTAATGTCTTAATGATGTCTAGATATACGTAGAAGAGCAACAGCAGCAACAGCAACAACACAACCCTGTTTAGATACTCAACTTAGCTAGAGGTTAGAGTTAGTTTCTAGCTCATTACTAACCCTGAACTAACTCCATATGAAGAGTTGATTGGATGGCAGGGTTAGATTGACAATAAATGCACTAGGAGAACTAGCTCCAATTGGCACCTCTTGGGTTGGATACTAGTTTTTTTGGGTGGGTTATAGTGCAAGTAGCTCAAACTAGCCCTCATGTTTAGATATACTTTACGGCTATTTGAGCCTGAACTAGCTCAAACTAACTGTAACCCATGGATACAGCAGCAGATAATTTTTAAGAACGACCTAAACTCCCTCCGGCCCATAATATAAGATGTTAATTCATCTAATATGTGAGTATATTGGATGTTATAAGATACTCCCTCCGTTCCTAAATATTTGTCCTTTTAGAGATTTTAAATGGACTACCACATACGAATGTATATAGACATATTATAAAAGAGTGTTGTACTACATCAGTGTGCCATTACTGTTTAGCTTCTAATATTAACTTGGTGCTTTTAGGTACATATGTCATTGGTAAAGATCCGCATTTTGACCCTTTATGCATATGGGGCAATGAGATATCAATGAAGCAGCATCAAGTGAGGAAGCTGATAAAGATTGTTAGTAAAATGGGTCCAAAGATGGAAATTAAACTACTTTTTACACTTTATCCAAGACAACAGCGAACTGCAGGATGGTAAGTAAGAACTCTGCAGTGGTTGCCAAAGCAGTTTAGTCAAGATTACCTCTCAAACTACATGATTGGTGGGCATGCAAAGGTTCCGTCCCCAAAGGTGGCACGTTCCCTACCGAAACCATCACGCTTGTTGTCAGAAGCTCTAGTTTGTGAGAAGCTTATACCCAAACCTGCCCCAAATGGGACAAAAAAATTACCACGGCATGGTGATACCGCTCCATGATAGCATGCCAAGTTTCATGAATTTCAGACGAGTTTTGGATTTACTAGAATTTAAAAACCAGGTATCTCCATGTTTTGCCGGCAATCAACAGTGCCCTGGTGTTTGAGTTTCATTCCCATCTCTTGCATGGGACCTAGAAATTCACCCAAGGACACACATGTGATTTTTCAACCAACTTTGGTGCACTCGAGCATGTGCTTGTAGTTCAAATTTGAATTATGCACATTAAATGCCTAGAAACTCAATTAATGTATAAAAAGGCCAAACGAACCCCGAAAAATTTCAAAATTAAACACGACACTCCTGTTGTTCTATGTTGACACTAGAAAATTTTTGAAAGCAATAAGAGGCAACGGATATCGTTCCGTCCCTGAAAGTTGCACGTTCCCTACCGAAACCATCACGCTTGTTGTGAGAAGCTCTGGTTTGTGAGAAGCTTATACCCAAACCTGCCCAAATGGGACAAAAAAAATTACCACAGCATGTTGATGCCGCTCCATGATAGCATGCCAAGATGAATTTTAGACGAGATTTGGATTTACTAGAATTTAAAACCAGGTATCTCAACATTTTGTCGGCAATCAATAGTGCCCTGGTGTTTGAAATTCATTCCCATTTCTTGCATGGGACCTAAGCATGCACCCAAGGACATAAATTTGATTATTCAACCAATTTATATGCACCGGAGCATGTGCATGTAGTTTAATTTTGAATTGTGCACCTGAAATGGATAAAAAACCTGTTTAATGTATAAAATGTCCAAACGAACCCTGAATAATTCCAATTCTTTTAAGACACACATATAGTTGCATGTTCACTTCAGATAAAAGGTCTAGCAATTCAAAAACCGCCCATTGCCGCTGTGACCCCATTATGTAATTCAAATCAAGATGAAAAATCTAGTACATCCCACACAGTTTATTATCACCAACCGTGTGAGATGTAGTACAAAATATCCTGGAGCACCGTCGGTGTATAGTACGCCTATGGCTTACGCGAGAAGGTGCGTCGGCTACAGTCCACAGCTGGCGTGTCAAGCACACTAGCTCGCTCCCCAAATACTCCCGCCTCTGCATCCCTCGCAATCTTGAAAATATTACTGCCTCGTAATCTCGAAAATATCTACCGCCTGGAAGGTTTTAATGTTTGATAGCACACGATTAGTATGTGCAGACCGTGTGTGATGTCTGTTACTCCCGCTCTGCTTCAGTCCCTTGATTGAAATTTTCAGTAGCCTCTGCATCCCTGGCAATCTCAAAAATATCTGCTCGCCCTTGATCCAAATTATCAGTAGCCCTGCCTTGTTAATCCCGCATAGTAAAATTTTCAGTTGTCGCAGTATTTCCTCAAACACCACCTTGCCCCCCCCCCGCCCCCCTCCACACACACCACACACTCCCCAAACCCTCCGCTTACACAGACACACAACCCTAGAAACCATTGGTAGGTCGCCGCCATCGCCGGCACCTCCATCCTCAACCTCTACCTATGTGCCGGGGAGCTCGAGGAGCCAATGGCCAAAAGAGGTTTATTGCGGCCTTTTTGCCCGACATCGGCAAGGTGGCCGCCGAGGTGTCCCCGTCGTCCTCTAGGGGCTCGATCCGCAGTTGCCGGTCCCCCGATCCGCCCGCCGCCGCGCCCCTACACCGGTTCGAGGACTTCCCCGTCCTCCCTCGGACCCGGCAGCCCACGAGGTCCTAACTCGGGGTCCGGCAGCGGCGGTGGGGGATGTGGGTCGCCGAGATTACAGATCGGGAGACCCACACCCGCCTGTGGCTCGGTAGCTTCCACACGGCCGAGCTCGCAGCAGTGGAGTACGACCGCTGGCAGGTTCGCTACCACGGCGCGACGTCTAGGCTCAATTTCCCCTTCGGCACACGTCTGATCGACCTCGTTCCACCGGAGCTAGGGATGGTGAGCTCGGCTATGGCGTGGGAGGACCGCGAGGCATGGGAGCGCCTTGAGGCCGAGGCCGTCGACGAGGCCTACATGCAAGAGCTTCGCCGGCAGCATCAGGAGCTCATGGAGGTGGAGCGGGCGATCTTTGCTGGCGCGGAGGGCGGCGAGGTTATCGTGCTCTTCTCCGATGACGAGGTCAAAGGCGGCGAGGACGGCGGCGAGGTTATCGTGCTCTTCTCCGATGGCGAGGTCGAAGGCCGCGATGATGACGCCACAGAGGGCGTCGAGGTGGGCCCCGAAGATGAGGAGATGGATGTCGACGAGTGGAGGAGTGCCTTCCCCAACGACCCCGACGACGGCGCCGGCCCGGACCCGGCTCGCGGCACACCGTACATGACGAGGAATGATTGGCTCGACCTCTACTTCAACCAAAGTAGTTTAGCTTAGTTTAAATTTATGTTTTGTGTTCGGTTATGCAAAACTATCAATGTTTATGTTTGAATGCATGCTCCTTTTGGTTGAACCTACTTTGAACTTGATAAAATTGAAGCTTACAACGTTAAGTTTAGGGGATCGACTAGAAAAGGCCAAAAATTGTTGGAGTATATATTGATATATCCACTAAGGGTTTTAGTCCTTTAACTTTTAAAGGATCGGCTAGAGATGGCCTTATGACTTGTTTATTTCAGTTCTTCACAATGTGATACTCTATATGTGCAACTATTTGCCGTGCAGTTCAATTTCATCAATAACAGTTTCAACAATACCACTATGAATTACGATATTTGGTTGTTGTTAAGGACATTGCATTTAACATGCCTTTTCGTTTTTTTAACAATAACTAGTGTACTTTAGACCTGCACAATACCAGTTTGAATGACTATTTGCTTGTTTTTAAATGTTATGCCTGATGCAGTTAACACACCTTTCCACTTCTTGTTTTGCTTAACTAGCGTGCTTAAGTCTGCACATTCAAGCTATCTTTTGTAGATTATGTTGTCTACCATGGATATATTTGGTTGATGTTTAGCCTGGTGTGCTTAACATGCCTTTATATGTACTCATGCAGGACAATATTGAGAACAATGTTGTTTTCCATCAAGGTTATTTTCATCGCATTGCTTATATGTACTCACTGTTCAGGATATTGGTAGCTGGTAGCATATAGCCTGGGGCAGATAAGGGATTAATCGTTGAATCGTACATTTCACAGAATATATCTGTAACCCATTTATCAGTAGGTTAACTAGGGCCATATTTAATATATCTGAGGCTACATAGCAACATATATACATTGTACTGAATGACTAAGTATGCAATCCCAGGCCACATAGCAACAAGGAAGAGTGTTACCTTAATGTTCTGATGATGTCTAGACATACATGTAATAAAATCATATATAATGGGATGGAGGGAGTGTTGTACTACATCATTTTTCAGTTGTTGTTTAGCTTCTGATATTAACTTGGTGCTTTTAGGTACATATATCATTGCCAAAGTTACACACTTCAACCCTTTCTGGGGCAATGAGATATTCATGAACCAGCATCAAGTGAGGAAACTGATAAAGATTATTATTAAAATGGGTCCAAAGACGTCAATCGAACTATTTGTTTACACTATGTGCAAGACAAATAGTGCACTGCAGGATGGTAAGTAAGAACCCTATAGCCTTCTTTTTACTGCCCGTAATTAGTTGTGTTAGATGACAATGTCTGAATCTTTTTTCCTTTGCAGTGGATCCTGAAGAAGTTTACTCAAGATTACCTCTCAAACTACATGATTGGCGGCCTACCATCACAAGGGATTGGACTAGAGTCCTGCATGCCTTCTGCATCCAGGAGAGCACAATAGGGCCATTGCACTTCACCTTGTTCAGCAACCGGAATGTCTGTCGCCTCTTTCTTTACCATTTGTAATACTAAAAGTATAGAACCCTGGTTCATCATTCTTTATTTGGTGCTTATGTAATTATTAAACATATGTACCTGTGAATCGAATAATGCATTGGTTGTTTGAACCTGATGGATATGAATAAAGCTAAAGCCTACTTTCAAGTTTAAATTAGGTACAATTTTAAATACCAGCAATTAAATTAGGGCGAAATTAGGGTGTGCAGGTCATTACGGCGCACATGGTTAATAAAGCACAGCCTGTGCGATATACATCATAATCCAACATGGTTCATGGAGAGGAAACCTGTCTAACAATGCACACAGTTGCCATTTGCAAAGCGTGTGTGATGTTAGACACTATCGCATACGGTGCGGGAAAACTAAATGTGTGCGATTGTCTACCTATCATACACGGTTTATAATCATGAACTGTTTGTGATGTGCCAGGCATCGTAAATCTCCCGTGCCTGGAATCTGCCTGGAAAACTCTTGTGCCTGTAATCTGCCTAGATTTAGGTGAAACCACAAAACTCCAACTGCGATGGCAATGCAAACACAAACGAGTAGCAAGGATGAAGCATTTGGGATATTCGAGATATCGAAAACGGTTATATAGGGACAACTGTATGCATCAAGGCTCCCTATCCCCGATAGTTTCTAGGTCGTGTGGGAAGGACCACCCTATCGTCGTCACTCACTAGGAGACGGTTTCAAATGCCGTCGCGGAAAGGGGTGAAAAACCGTTTGAATAGCACCGACACGTACTAGTGTATATAATGATCATTGCCTGGATATCGTCATGGTTATTTGAAGTTCTATCAATTGCCCAACAGTAATTTGTCCACCCATCATTTGCTATTTTTCTTGAGAGAAGCCAATGGTGAAATCTACGGCCCCCGGGTCTCTTCTTTATTATATTTGCCTTTGCAATCTATATTCCTTTGCTTTTATTTTCAGATCTATTAAACCAAAAATAAAAAATACCTTGCCGCACTTTATTTTATTTGGCGTTCGATCTATCAAATTATTACAACTTTATCACGTTTGTTTGCCAATTTCTGGCGCCGTTACCCGAAAGGGATTGACAACCCCTTTTACACGTCGGGTTGCGAGTATTTGTTATTTGTGTGCAGGTGTTGTTTATGTAGTGTTGCTTGGTTCTCCTACTAGTTCGATAACCTTGGTCTCATCACTGAGAGAAATACCTATCTTCGCTGTGTTGCATCATCCCTTCCTCTTTGGGGAAATACCGATGTAGTCTAGCAAACATCAGGGGCCCACAAAGGTGGGGGGCGCGCCCTCCGTCCTTGTGGCCGCCTTGTGGCTCCTCCGACTTCATCTCCAAGTCTCTTGGTTGTCTTCTGGTCCAAGAAAAATCATCGCGAAGGTTTTATACCGTTTGGACTCTGTTTGGTATTCCTTTTCTGTGAAACTCAAAAACAGGGAAAAAACAGGAACTGGCACTCGGCTCTAGGTTAATAGGTTAGTCCCAAAAATAATATAAAATAGCATATTAATGCATATAAAACATCCAAAACAGATAATATAATAGCATGGAACAATAAAAAATTATAGATACATTGGAGACGTATCACGGGTCTGCGGGGATCTCGCTGACGCCCGTGGCCTCCAGCTCTGCGATAGTGCTCGGCGACCAGCCCGTCAATGCTACGGTGATGGTCGCTGGTGCGGGCACGAGGATGGGAGCTAGGACGGGCATGAGGGTAGCAACCGCCGCCCCCAGCCGGTTCAGGGACATGTCCATGAGGCCCCATTCCTCCTTATTTTTTATCTCGTCCGGCTCGGGGTCGATTTCACCAAAGTGGAAGACTAGTGGTAGATGATCCTTCTGCGCCATGGCATTGGTGGAGGTCTGCGGGAGAGAATGGGAGGCGAACAATAAGGCCGCCCATATTAAACAGCTGCTCGGGTGCCATTAATGGAGAGTATGCGAGCAAGGCGGGCGGCCATGGAAGTCAAAGGGCTCACTTCCTAGTGAGTCTACACAGCGTACAACTCGCACACTTCCCGGTGAGCCTGCGCATTGGCGGACAGCTTGCATGCCTCCCGGTCAGCCTTTGCAGCGAACTGCGCTCGCACGCCTCCCGTCTACTCAAGAAGCTGTCCGCACGGCACCTCCTAGCCATTAAAAGTGTGACACGTGGCGTCATATGAATGGTTAACAGAACGCACACGATTTAAATTATAGAAACGTTTGAGATGTTAAAGTGGCAGCTATTTGTTTCAAAATGCCTTTGTTGGCTGTTATTCGGGTGCACGTTCTCTCAAATTGGACACGAAAAATACCACAGCATGTCTCGTGCCATTCGATGATAGCATGCCAAGTTTCATGAATTTCATACGAGTTTTGGATTTACTAGAATTTAAAAACAAAGCATCTCAACATTTTGCCGGCAAGAAACGGTGCCCTAGTGTTTGAAATTCATTCCCATTTCTTGCATGGGACCTAAGAATGCACCCAAGGACACACATTTGGTTTGTCGACCCATTTTTCTGCACTGGAGCATGTGCATGTAGTTAAATTTTGAATTATGCACATAAAATGGCTAGAAAACACAGTTAATGTATAAAAATGTCCAAACAAACCCTGAAATTCCAATATTTTAACACAACACTCATGTTGCTCTATGTTGCCACTAGGAAAAAATTTGAAAACAAGAAGAGGAAACGAATATCGTTTCATCCACGAAGGAGGCACATTCCCCACTGGAACCATGAGGCTTGTTGTCAGAAGCTCTAGTTTGTGAGAAGCTTATACCCAAACCTGCCCCAGATGGGACAACTTTTTTACCACAACATGAATTTCAGAAGAGTTTTGGACTTACTAGAATTTGAAAACAAAGTATCTCAACATTTTGCCGGCAAGTGACGGTGCCCTGGTGTTTGAAATTCATTCATATTTCTTACATGGGACCTAAGAATGAACCCAAGGACACACATTTGATTTGTCAACCCATTTCTCTGCACTAGAGCATGTGAATGTAGTTCAAATTTGAATTATGCCCATAAAATGCCTAGAAAACTCAATTAATGTATAAAAATGTCCAAACGAACCCCAAAATTCCAAAATTTTAACATGACACTCCTATTGCTCCGTGTTGCCACTAGGAAAATTTTGAAAACAAGAAGAGGCAACTAATATCATTTCATCCAAGAGGGAGGCACATTCCCCACCGGAACCATGAGGCTTGTTGTCAAAAGCTCTGGTTTGTGAGAAGCTTATACCCAAACCTGCCCCAAATGGGATAATTTTTTTACCACGGCATGTTGATGTCGTTCCATGATAGCATGCCAAGCTTCATGAATTTCAAAAGAGTTTTGGATTTACTAGAATTTAAAAACCATGTATCTCGATGTTTGGCCGGCAAGCGACGGTGGCAAGGTGTTTGACATTCATTCCCATTCCTTGCATGGGACCTAAGCATGCAACCAAGGACACACATTTGATTTTTCAACCCATTTTTATGCACTGGAGCATGTGATGTAGTTCAAATTTGAATTATGCACATAAATGCATAGAAAACTGAGTTAATGTATAAAGATGTCCAAACGAACCCTCAAAAAATCAAGCATTTAATACGACACTCCTGTTGTTCTATTTTGAGTTTTTGACACCAAAAGAAATTTGAAAGCAAGAAGAGGTAACGAATATCCTTTCATCCACAAAGGTGACACGTTCCCTACCGGAACCATGAGGCTTGTTGTGAGAAGCTCTGGTTGTTGAGAAGCTTATACCCAAACCTGCCCCAAATAAGACAGTTTTTTCATAGCATGTTGATGCCATTCCATGATAGTATGCCAACTTTCATGAATTTCAAACGAGTTTTGGATTTCCTAGAATTTTAAAACCATGTATCTCAATGTTTGCGGCCAAGCGACGATGCCGAGGTGTTTGACATTCATTCCCATTTCTTGCATGTGACCTAAGTATGCAAACAAGCACACACATTTGATTTTCAACCCATTTTTATGCATTGGAGCATGGAATTCCAACCATTCAATTCCAAATGGGACACTGTGACTAACCATGGTGGTTCGGCATTGGCCCGTGGAATGCAGCTTGGAATTCCGGCCAAGTGATGGTGGTTCCAACAGGTAAGGAACGCCTGTGGCTATCCCACCATTGAGCAGCGGGACCTTTCAGGTAATAAGCCATGAAGTGATGGTGGTGCCTCGGTCCACCCTGCTCACAATGACCCGGAGTGCAAAGGGTGATGGGCCCAAGACCCCAGAGTGCTTAGGATGTAGACCAGCGGGGATCTCTCTGCGGAGCCTAGGTAGGAATACAACGTGTTGATCTTTCGATGTCGGGCATGACCCAGGAAAGTGTGTCCGTCCAGAGTAATCAAGCATGTTGAGTAATGTAGTGCACCCCCGTAGGGAAGTTATCTATTCGAATAGCTGTGTCCACGGTAATGGATGCTCGCAGTTGTATCCTGATTTATTACAACTAGAAATGGATACTTGAGATATGAGATGGATATATTGGCTCCGGGATTGCTTTCTCGCAGGGAGTCGATGAAGGATCTCTGGGAATTAATAATACAACATGCTTGTTAGTTATAAAATGCTATTTTGTACTCTTCTGAATACTACAAGATGCTTGAAGATGCTAGTCTTTGATAGGCGAGTCTTTCTGAGGGAGTCCTGGATTAGGGGGTCTCCGGACAGCCGGACTATATCCTTTGGCCGCACTGTTGGACTATGATGATACAAGATTGAAGACTTCGTCCCGTGTCTGGATGGGACTCTCCTTGGCGTGGAAGGCAAGCTTGGCAATACGGATATGTAGAACTCCTCCCTTGTAACTGACTCTGTGTAACCCTAGCCCCCTCCGGTGTCTATAAACCGGAGGGTTTTAGTCCATAGGACGAACAACAATCATACCATAGGCTAGCTTCTAGGGTTTAGCTTCTACGATCTCGTGGTAGATCAACTCTTGTAATACTCATATCATCAAGATCAATCAAGCAGGAAGTAGGGTATTACCTCCATCGAGAGGGCCCGAACCTGGGTAAACATCGTGTCCCCCGCCTCCTGTTACCATCTGCCTTAGACGCACAGTTCGGGACCCCCTACCTGAGATCCGCTAGTTTTGACATCGACATTGGTGCTTTCATTGAGAGTTCCACTGTGCCGTCACCGTAAGGAGGGATGGCTCGTCTCGTTGTCAGGGACAACATCACCTCTGGGGGAGCCCTGGTTGTAGGCCAAACTCTCCGACTTGGCTACTTCGTTATTACCGCCCGTTCGGCTGTTGCGCCGATGATGACTTCTTGGGTCATCGAAAACAGCCTCCATGTTGGCTCGGAACTTGCCGAGCAGATGAATCCAATGGAGCTCTCTTCTCTCAACGAGCTCTTGGATCGCATCACGCTTTGGGAGTCCCTACGGACTATGACCGGATTGGGCTTAAACTCGACCAAAGGGAGATTAACTCTCCGCCGGTCACCCATCAGATAGCGGTGGTGGAGGAACAATGCGGCGATTCTTCCTCTATCTTGAGGACAAACTATGTCCGGATTCCCGAGCTCTCCGAGCCGGATACCCGTCTACGGGAGGACGTCGCCCAAACCCTGAACCTAGAATCAGGCAGCGGGCTAGACCCATCGGGCAACATCCCGGAGCCCGAACTTCCAAGATCGGAAACTCCTCCCCACCTGGGTCCCAGATCGGGTCAAGGTTCGGACTTAAATCCACCCACCCACCCAAATACAAATGATCTTTCCCACATTAGGCAAGAGCCTCAAGAGACAATACATCACGATTGGGCCAGATTCCTCCTTGTAATGAACAAGGTCGAGGACTGCCGCGAGGAAGACGCAATTTCATTCTTTTGCAATAATTGCACGGAAAAGGGAATCCTCAACGCCATAAGTCGCTGTGATATAACATGCTTTGCAGACTTGGCGTCCATGGTATGGAACTACTGTGCAATGGAAAGCGCCTGGAAAACCCAAGCAAAATTTTGGGATAATCCGGCTCTAACTAAACACCCAGTCCGAATTAATAGGGTGCACTCTCATAAGTCGCCCGACTCAATTACAAAGAAGCAAAAGCCCACTACAGGGCGTGGAACCGTATTGGAGGGATGGCTTAACGGGCCCTGCAAAATTCACAATACAACGGATACCATACCAACACACAGCCTTAGAGCATGTTGGGTACTCCGGCAGGTGTCCAAGAGCGGTGAGGATCTCCTCATTCAAAACACCGCAGAGCACCATCCCGTGGATAACAATACAGTATTGACAGTCTTCAAGACCTTCACCTCAAATAATAGGTGTAAGTGAGCACTCTGCAGCCCTGCTGAAGTCTGCCACGTGGCAGCAATAAATCCATGGAGCGACACGGCTATCACCTTCAATGCCAGTGACGAACCTAAATTCTGAACAGTCCGAGCACCAGCCGCCTTGGTCCTCAGTCCAATTGTGGATGGCTTTCAGCTTACTAAAGTACTCATGGACGGCCGTAGCGGATTAAACCTCATTTATGAGGAGACTCTTCAAAAAATGGAAATAGACAGAAACCGCATTGAGCAAAGAAGCACGACCTTTAGAGGGATCATCCCCAGTCGGGAGGCACGTTGCGCTGGGAAAATCACACTAGATGTGGTATTCGGAACGCCGGAGAATTACAGGTCCGAAGAAATTACATTCCAAGTGGCCCCGTTCAGTAGCGGATACCACGCCCTTTTAGGGCGGGAGGCATTCACGATCTTCCAAGCCATACCCCACTACGGGTAGATGAAGCTCAAAATGCCCGGGCCCAATGGAATCATCACTCTCGCTAGTGATCCGGACATAGCACTCCGCGCCGAAAACAAAACAGCCGCACTGGCCCTCGAGGCATTATCCGAATCCCTTGCGGTGGATGAACTAACCATGCTATGCTCCAAAGTGGACAGGGATGACGTGATACTTGACAAAAGATCCAAGTCCACCTCTTTCAAACCAGAGGATGAAATAGTCAAATTTCAAGTCCACCCAACGGACCCTACAAAAACAGCGTCCATCAGGGCACAGTTAAACCCCGTTGTAGACGCCGCACTACGGGAGTTCCTACGCGAGAATTGGGACATATTTGCCTGGCATCCTTCAGACATGCCAGGAATCCCACGCAGGCTGGCCGAGCATAGCCTTAACATTCTCAAGGGATTCAAGCCGGTCAAGCAAACTCTTCGGTGTTTCTCTGAACCTAAGTGAAAAGCCATGGGAGAGCAGCTAGCCAAGTTATTGGAGGCCGGATTCAATAGAGAAATAAAACATCCGGACTGGCTAGCAAACCTGGTGATGGTACCAAAGAAGGACAAATCCTGGCACCTATGCGTCGACTTCAAGGACCTCAATAAGGCTTGCCCAAAGGATCCCTTCCCCCTCCCTCGCATCGATCAAATTATCGACACTACCGCGGGACACAACTCACTGTGTTTCCTCGACGCATACTCCGGCTACCACCAAATCAAGATGGCAGAGTCTGATCAAGCCGCAACGGCATTTATTACTCCATACGGCCCCTTCTGTTTCAACACAATGCCCTTCGGGCTCAAAAACGCCGGTGCTACGTACCAACGCATGATTCAGACATGTCTGGAAAAGCAGATCGGCAAAACAGTGGAGGCATACGTAGACGATGTGGTCGTTAAAACCAGACACGTCGACTCCTTAATAGACAACTTGGGACTCACGTTCGACAATCTCCAAACATACGACATTAAGCTCAATCCGGAAAAATGCATTTTCGGCGTGCCGCTGGAAAGCTCCTGGGCTTCATTGTCTCCAGTAGAGGAATTGAAGCAAATCCGGCTAAAATCCGAGCTCTGTCACAGTTGGCTATCCCAACTGACCTCAACCAAATCCAGAAGTTAACTGGATGCGTGGGAGCCTTAAGCCGCTTTATCTCCAGATTAGGAGAAAAGGCATTATCCCTTTATCGCCTTCTTCGGTGCACCGAACACTTCGAGTGGACGGACGCGGCCATGGACGGATTGGAAGAAATAAAAGCCATTTTGGCCACCAACCTAATCTTGAACGCGCCAAATGCCGGCGAACCAATGTTGTTATATATAGCGACAACTCATCAAGTTGTAAGCGCAGTGCTCGTCGTCGAACGAGAGACGGACGGACAAAAATTCCCACTCCAAAAGCCGGTATATTATGTATCCACTATCCTCACTCCATGCAAATCACGGTACCCACATTATCAAAAGATAGCATACGCGATATTTATGGCATCCCGGAAACTATGACACTACTTTCAAGAGTGTTCAATCACGGTGGCCTCGGAAGTACCACTCAACGGCATAATAAACAACCGCGATGCCACGGGACGGATTGCCAAATGGGCCATCGAGCTCCTCCCGTTCGACATAACATATAAACGTCGTCTAGCCATTAAGTCACAAGTACTGGCCGATTTCGTCGCCGAATGGACAGAAGCCGAACTCCCTAAAGAGTATGGCGCATACTCCAATTGGATCATGCACTTCGACGGCTCCAAAATGCTGGCTGGTCTGGGGGCTGGCGTCGTCCTGACGTCCCCCACCGGAGATACAGTCCAATCGTATTCCAAATACTATACACAAACTCCAATAATGCAGCCGAGTACGAGGCCCTATTACACGGTCTTCGGATGGTAGTTTCCATGGGCATTCGGCGCCTAGAGGTACGTGGTGACTCGAACCTCGCAATATCTCAAATAAATGGAGACTTCGACGCCAAGGATCCGAAAATGGCGGCTTATCGCAACGCCGTCCTCAAAATGTCAGCTCGGTTCGAGGGGCTTGAATTCCACCATGTGGCTCGGGAAAACAATCAGGCGGCGGATATCCTCGCCCGAATCGGCGCAAAGCGCGACACTGTCCCACCTAACATCTTCTTGGAAAGGCTATTTAAGCCATCCGTGGTATGGGAAGGGGACACAAGTAACAATAGTCCGGACCTGGCCACAACACCAGATACCCAACACTCTGACACAATCGGAGGCTCTACCATCGAAACTACACCCTTCAGCCCATGTGATAATGGTCGTGATCGCCCCGTGGACAGAACCATTCCTGGCCTACCTAACTAGGCAGGAACTACCCAAGGACCATAATGAGGCACGCTGCATTGTGCAGCGATCTAAAGCCTATAAGGTCCACGAGGGAGAGCTTTATAAGAAAAGCACTACCGGAGTCCTTCAAAGGTGCATCTCCGAAGAGGAAGGGCGGAAGCTTTTGGCAGAAATCCATACTGGACTCGGCGGCCATCACGCCGCAGCCTGGGCCCTTGTAAGCAAGGCCTTCCGTACATGTTTCTATTGGCCGATGGCCCGGGCAGATGCACAGGATCTGGTCCAACGTTGCATCGGTTGCCAGCTTTTTGAAAACCAAAGCCATATGCCACCTACCGCTCTCCAAACAATCCCCATTACTTGGCACTTTGCGGTCTGGGGGCTTGACATGGTCGGACCCCTCAAAGGGGGAACCCATAAGAAAAAATACTTATTGGTCATGGTGGATAAATTCACCAAATGGATAGAAGCTAAACCTGTTAAAACGGCTAAATCACTGACAACAACATGAACTTTACAGCCGATGAGGTAGAACTTTGGTGCAGCAACATGGGCATCAAGCTCGATTATGCCTCCGTCTATCACCCGCAAACTAACGGTCAAGTCAAGCGAGCAAATGGTCTTATCATGGGCGGCATCAAACCCAGATTAGTGCGGTCCTTAAAGGAGTCTAACATGCACTGGGTAGAGGAGCTCGACTTCGTACTATGGGGGCTACGGACCATGCCGAATCGCACTACCGGATACACACCGTTTTTCATGGTGTACGGTGCAGAGGCGGTTCTGCCCTATGACATAATTCATGACTCACCTCGAGTGCGCATGTATGAAGAAAAAGAGGCCGAGCTCAATCGGCAGGACAGTTTGGACGCCCTGGAGGAGGAGCGTGATGTGGCAAAAGCCCGTTCCGCATTCTATCAGCAACAGGCTCGAAGGTACCAAAGCAGAGAAGTACGGGCCAAAACTTACAACATTGGCGAACTAGTTCTACGCCTGCCGGAGAAGAAAAAGAACAAGCTCAAGCCCAAATGGGAAGGTCCCTTCATTATTGACCAGGTTCTGACCGGCGGAGCGTACCGTCTGCGGGATGCATCAGACAATCAACTCGAGCCAAACCCATGGAAAGTAGCCAGACTCCGAAGATTCTATGCCTAGTGCCGGACTCTATGTTCGTCTCCTTACCCCCGTCCATTTTTTACATATACGTTATCTGTCTTTCCTCTCTTTCTTTCTACTTTTTCCCTTCTCCTCAAGGCCTTAATAGGGCTAACTTGTGTCTTGACTACACAGTATTGACGCGCTAACCGCGCTCAGTATACCTGGGGGCTTCTTATACATAAGCTTAATATAACTATTTTTCTGGGCTTCATGCCCCACACATGTGTTATTCTTCCGCATGTACCTTTTTTCACCATTATATGCATCGATATGACTTAAGTTTTGGCCAAGCTGGGTTGCCTGGCTCTTGTATTTATGCCCTACGTTCCCGTTAATTCGGCTAGGGCATAAGGGGAGCACCTCTGCGATTGTCACTGCCGGGTCAGCCGGATGTGTACCTCAGACTGGGTGAAGCCGAAAGCTAGCGTTCTTAAGGGAATATTTGGTCGGTGAACAAAAGATGACTTTCTATTTATTTTAATACATGCCCCCAGATGTTTATAGCATGCGTCTCTTTTCGCAGTTCGGACATGCACATTAGGGCATGCGTACCCAGGGAAAGGAACCCTTAACGGAACTATTCTCCCTGGAAGATGTTTCTTACTATGAATGTAATATAACATAGCTAGTTGGGTAGTTGTCTGTTCAAGCACTTATGACCCCTACGCCTGGTTTCCACGCATACCCCAGTTTTTACATAACTGAGCGCGTATTCGGAAACACTCCGGACTATCGGGTCCAGGGGTCGAAGCGAAAAGGTCCGCCATGACAAATGATTTACAATCCGGCTAGGGACATTGCATATGTCACTTAAATTACACGGTCACTTAGACTGACTAAAATCTTCTTCTATACCATCCAACAGGCTGTCTAGCCTACAATCCTGTTGGGAATACTTTGCGGCTAATTCTACTTGGTCATAAACCAAACTGACGGGGATTTCCTTCCCATTGGGCCCCACAGGTCCGACCTCGGCCATGTGGTTTGGGTCAGCCTTGGTATACCGCATCTTCACCATGGCCCAGGCTTCCCTTGCACCTTGTTGGCAGGCAGATATCTTCCATAATCGGAAGCGCCGCCGCGCTCCCTTGAGCTTCTCTATAAGCTCCCCCATGCCTCCTGGCGGGGAGGCGGGTGGCCACAAGCCTTGGGGATTACCCTGCATCACCTGCCAAACTTGTTCGTGCAGTTGTGAGAGCTCTGGCAGAAGATCACCCGTAGACCCGGGCATCTCCTCCGCGGGACGACCCGTCAACATACCTGCAGACATAATTCTGTTAGCCGGCTTCTTCGCCGAACTCTCTTAAAAGTTCGTTCAAGCACTTACTGAAAATGTCGCGTCGAAGCCGCTTATTCTCCTTCACGGAGTCCTCAAGCTGGGCTCGAACATCTTTCAGTTCAACGTCCAGCTTGATATTGGCGTCTTGGAGATCATTTTTCTCCTGAATGACCCGCGTAAGCACGCGCTCGCCAACATTTAGCTGTAAATTAGCATGTTGCGCATCCCCTGGCACGGCCTCCGGATTCACTCCGGAGTCATCTGCAGCGTCTATTGTTAGATTTGCATGCATGCCGCACATTATCTGGTACTTGTCATTCCTTACAATGGAAATCAGTGTTACCAGAGGGGGCCTTTTCGGACTCCTCCAATGCGGCAACCACGGCCTGTAGCTGGGCTTTGCACTCTTCCAGCTCTTGAGACAATTGGGTATTCTTCTCTGTAAGGACCTACACAAATAATGATCCTTAAATCAGTTGTGTCAACTGTTTCAAGTCTCAGGTGCTACTGATACATATAATCATCAGATTTTCTTACCCGTATATCCTTTACATACTGGTCCGTGGCTCTGGCAAGACCATTTTGAGCAGCACGGATGTACGCATCTCCCGAGTTGAAGGCATCAAACACCTCTTGGGAGAAACAAGCGTCACGGAGTACGGCCCGGCGACGCATGTGATTCATGGCGCTCTTCACTTTGGAATTCGTAGCGGATAGTCTATCCACATCCTTTCTAGGAGGAGCATCCAGCTTTCGCCCCGTGTTAGCTTCCACCTCTGTGTCCGGCCCTGGAGCCCGACTGGTGGAGGCGTGATCGGCAACCTCTCCGGGTATAGTCCGGCGAGCGTTTTTCTACTAGGAAACATGGGTGTCATTATATTTTAAAAGACGACAACCACGGAGCAAGGTTCTGTATCATACCTCTGCGCCGGCATCTCAGTCCTGACCGCCTTTCTTTTTAGCCTACCCAGCTTCGGTGCCCCTTGCTGGTGAGTCACTGCGGGTTCGGCATGGCATCCCGAGGGCCTTCGTTGTACAAACACCATATGTGTACGGTAAGGGAAGTGCATAAAAGGGGATCCTTCTCGGAAGTTGGGACTCTGGTTTTACTTACATGCGATGCGGGGAGTAGCCCAGGATAGTCAGCTATAATGGCCACCATGGCATCATCACAGCTTAATTGATAGAATATCCTATCGATCAGCTCCACAAATATGTCTGGATCCTCTTCAAGTCCAGGATCGAGGGCCCGGTCAGGGTCCTCCGGTTGTGGAGGCGGGCTGTTGACCTCCCTTACAGCTTTTCGCAGTTCTTGCCATGAAACGGCAAGGTAAATACTTATGACGATGAATGCGGGAAGTATGTGAGTATAAAGTGACAACTCACCCAGCTTGGAGGGTTGTACATGGAGAATCCATCCCGTGGCTTAATGCGGATGAACTCCTCTTCCTCTCCCTTGTACAAATCAGACAAATTTTTTGCTAGAGCAGCAACTGAGTCCGGTCCCTTACGCCCGCAGTGGGTGGCATCATCTTCCCCGTTAAAGTGCCACATGGGGTGCCCTCGATATTAAAGTGGTTGCACCCCCCGCATTATGCATATTGACATAACCTCGATTATTGTCAGTCCTGATTGAGCCAGCACCTTTATCCGGCCCATCAGGTAAAGAACTTCTCCGTTATTTTCCTCCTGAGGGCTCCGTGGGCGCCAGCTTCAGCGTTTCTTCAAAGGGGCGTTGTCGAACTTGAGAAGATCAATCCGGATAGGATCCGGAAGGGGGACGTCCTCCATATAAAACCACTCTGAAGGCTAGTCTTCGGACGTCTTCTTTGGGGTACCGGATAGGTATCCGGTCCCGGCGATGCGCCATATTTTGGCTCCTCCCACTTGATATATTGACCCCTTCTGTGTATGCGGCCCAAGGCAGAATAGCCTCTTCCACAGCTCGAAATGAGCTTCGCCGCCCGGAAACAGCTCGTAAAGGGCAACATAACCAGCGATGTGTAATATGGAAGCAGGGGTGAGATTATGCAGCTGGAGGCCATAAAACTCCAAGAGTCCGCTGAGGAACGGATGGATTGGAAATCCGAGTCCCCTTAATAAATAAGGGACAAGGCATACCCGCTCCCCCTTGGAGGGATTGGGAAAGCTCTTCGCTTTCTCCCCGCCATTATAGGTGGCGAGCCCGGCTCGAACAGGGACAATATACGCTAGAGGGAGAAATCCCTGGGTCTGTAACTCTACTAGTTGGTTGTGCGGGTCGGAACACTTCTTCCAATCACCGGGCTTAGGGCTACGGGAGCGAGAGGAGGAGTTGCGATGGCCGGCCATGATAGAATGGATTTTTCTGGGCACGCTCTAAGGGATACTCGCCATGGGAGGATGGTGTGATCTGGATCTAAGAATCCCCGTCTCTTTAATAGACAGTTCACTCACATGACCAGGGTGGCAAATGTAAAAATGCCCTGGCTTCTCGCATTCGCTCGACACGTGGAAGACGGCCATTATTGGGCGTGGAAGCCAAGAAGTGCAACATTTATGGGAAGTCGGACACTACTCAGCAGGTATTCAGAATTTGGAGAAGAACCCGCCTTGCAATGCCGAAGACAATCTGCGCGCCGGACTCATCAGCATTGAAGCCTGGTTCGAGGGCTACTGAGAGAGTCCTGGATTAGGGGGTCTCCAGACAGCCGGACTATATCCTTTGGCCGGACTATTGGACTATGAAGATACAAGATTGAAGACTTCGTCCCGTGTCCGGATGGGACTCTCCTTGGCGTGGAAGGCAAGCTTGGCAATACGGATATGTAGATGTCCTCCCTTGTAACCGACTCTGTGTAACCCGAGCCCCCTCCGGTGTCTATATAAACTGGAGGGTTTTAGTCCATAGGACGAACAACAATCATACCATAGGCTAGCTTCTAGGGTTTAGCCTCTACGATCTCGTGGTAGATCAACTCTTGTAATACTCATATCATCAAGATCAACCAAGCAGGAAGTAGGGTATTACCTCCATAGAGAGGGCCCGAACCTGGGTAAACATCGTGTCCCCCGCCTCCTGTTACCATCTGCCTTAGACGCACAGTTCGGGACCACCTACCCGAGATCCGCCGGTTTTGACATCAACACTTCCCCTTCTCCTCTGGCATTCTGCAGTTCAGTCCACAGATACAGCCCCATTTCTTTGATACTGATGCATACTTAGCATAGTTCTGATGTAAGTTTTGAGAGTACTTTGGATGAGTACTCATGGTTGCTTTGCTACCTCTTTTTCCCCTATACCTGGTTGCTGCGATCAGATGGTGGATCCCAGGAGCCAGATGCCACCACCGACGTCTACTACTACCCTGACAGAGCCTACTACTACATGGCGGCCTCCGACGACCAGGAGCAGTTAGGAGGTCCCAAGCAGGAGGCCTTGCCTTTTCGATCAATATCGTGTTTGTGCTTGCCTTCTTAAGGTAGTCTTGTTTAACCTCATGTTTGTACTCAGATATTGTTGCTTCTGCTGACTTGTTTGTATTCAAGCTTCTGTATTCGAGCCCTGGAGGCCCCTGGCTTGTAATATGAAGCTCGTATTATTTTAATTTGTGTCTAGAGTTGTGTTGTCATATCTTCCTCTGAGTCCCTGATCTTGATATTACACATTTGCGTGTATGATTAGTGTACGATTAAATCGGGGGAGTCACAAGCTGGTAGGGGCTACATCAGCAGACTCCAGCTCAAAAGTGATGTCACGGAGCCAGTCATCAGCATCAAGGGGCTGAGTTGAGCTGCCGTAGATGACAGGGTTGAGACGTGCAAAGTATTGCAGAGTTACTGGGGCAGGTTGCTGATTCATATTGGGACGCGGGAACTGAGCCATGACTCCTTCCATGAACTGGCGATCCATCTCAAACTGTTGTATCATTCCGGCAATGTATTCGGGCAGTGGTGGATTATTGCCACCACGGCCACGACTAGTGGGTCTAACCATCTTGCTTAATGCAACATGGGTAGTTTAGCAAGGGGTGGAGTAAGTGTATGGAGTCATTCGTGATGTAACCTGAACAATGAGCAAAGGCACAGTATGTACAAAGCGGTACTCATTGAAGACATACAGATACATATGTAGAGCCAATTACACGTTGTTAGTATGAGTTCGGACAAGACAAGAACCCTAGACATACCAAGCGGCACAAATGCATGCGATGGAGGGATACCACAACGGGACATAGTAAAGGCTACATTAGTATGGGGGGAACCACTGGAGCGAGGGATTTGCAAGTGACTATGCAGGGTGCCCTCGATAAAAGGATCCTGCGGTCGGTGAACAATGTGAAGCAGATCTTGGCCCTCAATTCAAGAAAGGGATAATACAAACCGCTGGGTGGATGTGATCACGAGATCCAAATGTTAGATTTAGCGAAAACTTTAACCCTAACAGGAGATCAGAATCCCAGAGTATAGTCGGGGAATAAAAGATCCTAATACCACCCAATGGCGACGTGGGCCCGTAAGCCACACAGCCATGTTAGTAAAAACAGTTTTTCAAAGACTAGACTCAACTTCGGCCAAGGAGTTGGGAAGGGGGGTTCCTACAGGCAGTCGGCTCTGATACCAACTTGTGACGCCCCTGATTCAATCGTACACTAATCATACATGCTAATGTGTACGATCAATATCAGGGACACATGGAAAGATATCACAACACAATTATAGACACAAATTAAAAATTAAAAATAATACAAACTTTATATTACAAGCCAAGGGCCTCGAGGGCTCGAATACAGATGCTCAAAACACAAGCCTCGGCGGAAGCAACAATATCTAAATACATATATAAGTTAAACAAGACTACCTTAAGAAGGCAAGCACAAATAGTGACACTAATCGAAAAGGCAAGGCCTCCTTCCTAGGACCTCCTAACTACTCCTGGTCGTCGATGGTCTCCACGTAGTAGTATGCACCCTCGGGGTAGTAGTATCCGTCGGCGGTGACATCTGGCTCCTGGGATCCACCATCTGATCGCAGCAACCGGGTATAGGGGGAAAAGAGGTAGCAAAGCAACCGTGAGTACTCATCCAAAGTACTCACAAGACTTACATCAGAACTAAGCTAAGTATGCATCGGTATCAAAGGAATGGGGTTGTATCTGTGGACTGAACTGCAGAATGCCAGAAGAGAAGGGAAAACCTAGCCTATCAAAGACTAGCATCTTTAAGCATCTTGCAGCATTCAAAAGAGTACATAATAGCATTTTATAATTAACAAGCATGTTGTAGAATTAACGCCCATAGATCCTTCCTTGACTGCCTATGAGAAAGCAATCTCAGAGCCACATATCCATCTCATATCTCAAGTATCCATTCTAGTTGTAATAGATCGGAACACAACTTCGAGTGTCCATTACTGTGGACATGTCTATTTGAATAGATAACTTCCCTGCACGGGTGCACCACATTACCCAACACGCTTGATTACTCTGGTCGGACACACTTTCCTAGGTCATGCCCGGCCTCGGAAGATCAACACGTCATAGTCCTGTTGGAAATGTGCCCTTGAGGCAATATAAATGATTATTATTATATTTCTTGTTCATGATAATTGTATATTGTTCATGCTATAATTGTATTAACTGGAGACCGTAATACATGTGTGAATACGTAGACCACAATATGTCCCTAGTAAGCCTCTAGTTGACTAGCTCGTTGATCAATAGATGGTTACGGTTTCCTAACCATGGACATTGGCTGTCGTTGATAACGGGATCACATCATTAGGAGAATGATGTGATGGACAAGACCCAATCCTAAGCATAGCACAAGATCGTGTAGTTCGTCTGCTAAAAATTTTCTAATGTCAAGTATCATTTCCTTAGACCATGAGATTGTGCAACTCCCGGATACCATAGGAATTCTTTGGGTGTGCCAAACGTCACAACGTAATTGGGTGGCTATAAAGGCACACTACGGGTATCTCTCAAAGTGTCTGTTGGGTTGGCACGAATCGAGACTGGGATTTTTCACTCCATGTGACGGAGATGTATCTCTGGGCCCACTCGGTAGGACATTATCATAATGAGATCAATGTGACCAAAGAGTTTATCACGGGATGATGTGTTACGGAATGAGTAAAAGTGACTTGCCGGTAACGAGATTGAACGAGGTATTGGGATTCCGACGATTGAATCTCGGGCAAGTAACGTACCGATTGACAAAGGGAATTGTATACAGGATTGATTGAATCCCCGACATCGTTATTCATCCGATGAGATCATCGTGGAACATGTGGGAGCCAACATGGGTATCCAGATCCCGCTGTTGGTTATTGGCCAGAGAGCTGTCTCGGTCATGCCTGCATGATTCCCGAACCCGTAGGGTTTACACACTTAAGGTTCGGTGACGCTAGAGTTGTTATGGGAATTAGTGTGTAGTTACCGAATGTTGTTCGAAGTCCCGGATGAGATCCCGAACGTCACGAGGAGTTCCGGAATGGTCCGGAGGTAAAGATTTATATGTGGGAAGTCCTATTTTGGCCACTGGAAAATGTTCGGGATTTTTCGGTATTGTACCAGGAAGGTTCTAGAAGGTTCCAGAGGGGGGCCCACCTGCATAGGGGGACCCACATGAACGTGGGTAGTGGGGGCAAGGCCCCACACCCCTGGTCAAGGCGCACCAAGATCCCCCCTTAGAAGGAATAAGATCATATCCCGAAGGGATAAGATCAAGATCCCTAAAAAAAGGGGGATAACAATCGGTGGCGAAGGGAAATGATGGGATTTCTTTCCCCCACCTTTGCCAACGCCCCAATGGACTTGGAGGGCAAGAAACCAACCCCCTCCACCCCTATATATAGTGGGGAGGTGCATGGGAGGCGCACCCCTTCCGCTGGCGCAGCCCTCTCCCTCCCCAACAACTCCGTAGTAGTAGTAGTAGTAGTGCTTGGCGAAGCCCTACCGGAGAACTGCAAGCTCCACCACCACGCCGTCATGCTGTCAGAGCTCTCCCTCAACTAATCCTCTGGATCAAGAAGGAGGAGACATCCCCGGGCTGTACGTGTGTTGAACGCGGAGGCGCCGTTGTTCGGCGCTTAGATCGGAATCAACCGAGATCTGAATCGCTACGAGTACGACTCCTTCATCCGCGTTCTTGTAACGCTTCCGCATCACGATCTTCAAGGGTATGAAGATGCACCCCCCTCTCTCTCATTGCTAGTCTCTCCATAGATTGATATTGGTGATGCGTAGAAAAAATTTAATTTCTGCAATGATCCCCAACAGTGACATCATGAGCTAGGTCTATGCGTAGTTTCTATGCACGAGTAGAACAGAAGTTGTTGTGGGCGTTGATTTTGTCAATTTACTTGTCGTTACTAGTCTTATCTTGATTCGGCGGCACCGTGGGATGAAGCGGCCCGGACCGACCTTACACGTGCGCTTACGTGAGACAGGTTCCACCTACTGACATGCACTAGTTGCATAAGGTGGCTAGCGGGTGTCTGCCTCTCCCACTTTAGTTGGATCAAATTCGATGAAAAGGGTCCTTATGATGGGTAAATAGAAATTGGCATATCACGTTGTGGCTTTTGCGTAGGTAAGAAACGTTCTTGCTAGAAACCCATAGCAGCCACGTAAAACATGCAACAACAATTAGAGGACGTCTAACTTGTTTTTGCAGGGTATGCTATGTGATGTGATATGGCCAAAAGGATGTGATGAATTATATATATGTGATGTATGAGATTGATCATGTTCTTGTAATAGGAATCACAACTTCCATGTCGATGAGTATGACAACCGGCAGGAGCCATAGGAGTTGTCTTAATTTATTGTATGACCTATGTGTCATTGAAAACACCATGTAATTAATTTACATTATTGATAACCGTTAGCCATAGTAGTAGAAGTAATAGTTGGCGAGACAACTTCATGAAGACACGATGATGGAGATCATGATGATGGAGATCATGGTGTCATGCCGGTGACGAAGGTGATCATGCCGTGCCTCAAAGATGAAGATCAAAGGTGCGAGATGATATTGGCCATATCATGTCACTCTATGATTTGCATGTAATGTTTGTCATGTTTACATCTTATTGGCTTAGAACAATGGTAGCATTAATAAGATGATCCCTCATAAAATTTCAAGAAAGTGTTCCCCCTAACTGTGCACCGTTGCGGAAGTTCGTTGTTTCGAAGCACCATGTGATGATCGGGTGTGATAGATTCTAACGTTCACATACAATGGGTGTAAGCCAGATTTACACATGCAAAACACTTAGGTTGACTTGACGAGCCTAGCATGTACAGACATGGCCTCGGAACACAAGAGATCAAAAGGTCGAACATGAGTCGTATAGTGGATACGATCAACATGAAGATGTTCACCAATGATGACTAGTCCGTCTCACGTGATGATCGGACACGGCCTAGTTGACTCGGATCATGTATCACTTAGATGACTAGAGGGATGTCTATCTGAGTGGGAGTTCCTTACATAATTTGATTAGATGAACTTAATTATCATGAACATAGTCAAAAGGTCTTTGCAAATTATGTCGTAGCTCACGCTTTGGTTCTACTGTTTTAGATTTGCTCCTAGAGAAATTTAGTTGAGAGTTGACAATAGCAATTATGCGGACTGGGTCCGTAAACTAAGGATTGTCCTCATTGCTACGTAGAAGGATTATGTCCTTAATGCACCGCCCAGTGTGATGAACCTCGAGCATCGGTTGTGGATGTTGCGAACATTTGACATACACGTTTTGATGACTACATGATAGTTCAGTGTGTAATGCTAAATGGTTTAGAATTGAGGCACCAAAGACGTTTTTGAAACATCGCAGAACATATGAGATGTTCCAAGGATTGAAATTGGGATTTTAGGCTAGTGCCCACGTCAAGAGGTATGAGACCTCTGACAAGTTTCTTAAGCCTGCAAACTAAGGAGAAAAGCTCAATCGTTGAGCATATGCTCAGATTGTATGAGTACTACAATCGCTTGAATCGAGTGGGAGTTAATCTTCCAGATGAGATAGTGATGGTTCTCCAAAGTCACTGCCACCAAGCTACTATAGCTTCGTGATGAACTATAACATATCAGGGATAGATATGATGATCCTTGAGCTATTCACGACACCGCGAAAGTAGAAATCAAATAGGAGCATCAATTGTTGATGGTTAGTAAAACCACTAGTTTCAAGAAGGGCAAGGGCAAGAAAGGGATACTTCATGAAATGGCAAATCAGTTGCTACTCTAGTGAAGAAACCCAAGGTTGAACCCAAACCCAAGACTAAGTGCTTCTGAAATAAGGGGAACGGTCACTGAAGCAGAACTACCCTAGATACTTGGTAGATGAGAAGGCTGGCAAGGCCGATAGAAGTATATTGGATATACATTATAATGTGTACTTTACTAGTACTCCTAGTAGCACCAGGGTATTAAATACCGGTTCGGTTGCAAAGTGGTAGTAACTCAAAATAAAAAGCTACGGAATAAAGGAGACTAGCTGAAGGTGAAATGACAATATGTGTTGGAAGTGTTTCCAAGGTTGATGTGATCAAGCATCGCATGCTCCCTCTACCATCGAGATTGGTGTTAAACCTAAATAATTGTTATTTGGTGTTTGTGTTGAGCATAGACATGATTGGATTATGTTTATCGCAATACGGTTATTCATTTAAGGAGAATAAAGGTTACTCTGTTTATTTGAATAATACCTTCAATGGTCTTGCACCTAAAATGAATGGTTCATTGAATCTCAATCGTAGTGATACACATGTTCATGCCAAAAGATATAAGATAGTAATGATAGTACCACATACTTGTGGCACTGCCATTTGAGTCATATTGGTATAAAACGCATGAAGAAGCTCCATGTTGATGGATCTTTGGACTCACTCATTTTTTGAAAAGTTTGAGACATGCGAACCATGTCTATTGGTTTATATGCATGAAGAAACTCCATGCAGATGGATCGTGTGGAATCACTTGATTTTGAATCACTTGAGACATGCAAATCATACCACATAGGCAAGATGACTGAAAGGCTCGTTTTCAGTGAGATGAAACAAGAGAGCAACTTGTTGGAAGTAATACATTTGACTTGTGCAATCCAGTGAGTGCTGAGGCACGCAGTGAATATCGTTATGCTCTTACTTCATAGATGATTTGAGTAAATTCTAAGTATATTTACTTGATGAAACACAAGTATGAATTATTGAAAGGTTCAAGTAATTTCAGAGTGAAGTTAAAGATCATCGTGACAAGAGGATAAAATGTCTATGATATGATCATAGAGATGAATATCTGAGTTACATGTTTGGTACACAACTAAGACGTTGTGGAAATTTTTTCACAACTAATGCTGCCTGGAACACCATAGTGTGATGGTGTGTCCGAACATCATAGCTGCAACCTATTGGACGTGGTGAAAACCATGATGTCTCTTATCGAATTACCACTATCGTCACTACAAAAAAAATACACTTCCGTGATGATATGTGTTTGTCACAGTAGGTCGCGTTTTCTGTCATGCATGTACATCCATGACGATTTTATGACAGAATCAAGATAGTCATACCTGTGTTGTCGTAGAAGTGTTCCATGACATTACCAAAATTATCATCACGGAAGTGTCCACTTCCATGACGATAAATCGTGCGTCACAGAAGTGCTTTCGTCAAGGGTGACCGACACGTGGCATCCACCGTAACGGAACGCCGTTAAGCTATCGGGTCGGGTTTTGGATCCGATAACCCGTTAACAACCCCGACCAATGGGGATTTTCCACGTGTAAAATCATCATTGGCTGGAGGAGACACGTGTCAGGTCCGCGTTGGCACAGGTGTCACTCATCCAATGGGCGAGACACGCCTATGATATGTTGACACGTGGACCGGCCCATCAAGTTTAAATGGGCCGGCCCAACTGAAGGCCCACAAGATTTTGCGGGCCATAATGGGCCGGTCCAGCTAAAGGCCCATGAGATTTTGCGGACCATAATGGGCTGGCCCAGCTAAAGGCCCACAAGATTTTGCGGGCCATAATGGGCCGGCCCAGGTAAAGGCCCACAAGATTTTTGTGTGCCATAATGGGCCGGCCCAGGTAAAGGCCCACAAGATTTTTGTGCGCCATAATGGGCCGGCCCAGGTAAAGGCCCACAAGATTCTTACGGATCATAATGGGCCAGCCCAGCTAAAGGCCCATGAGATTTCGCCGACATTAATGGGTCGGCCCAGCTGTAGGCCCATAAGATTTTGAGGACCCTAGTAGGCCGGCCCATTAACTGGCTGCCATGTTTTGGGCAAAATGCCAGCCCATATTTGATCCGGTCCATTAATGGCCTGCCACGCTCCGGGCCTAATAGTGGCCCATATGAGATCCGGCCCATTAAAAGCCTACCACGTTCTGGGCCAAATTACAGCCCAGATCAGGTCCGGCCCTTTAAGAGGCTTTGGGCTCAATTATGGCCCATATCAGATTCGACCCGTCTACTAGACACTATGCTTTTGGGCCCACTTGCTAAAGGCCCACTTAGTAATTCAGACTGATATTAGTTTTGGCCTATTAAGGGCCCGTTTAACATTTCGGCCCCCGATTTGCATCCGGCCTGCTAGCAGCCGATATCTGATTGGGCCAAACAAGGACCGATACAATTTTGGCATGTTAAAATCCCGTGATTTGATTCGCACAATCACGGGCCGGGGTTCATTTCGGGATGCTGCCGGCCCGTGAGCTGTTCAGCACGTTTCAGGCCCAACCTACATCGTGATTGCATGACAGCCCAATTATGTACTGTAATTTTATGGTTTGGTCGGATTACTGCGAAGACAGGATATATATACAGCAAAATAACTGCAGCATCATGAATAAGAAAAAACCTAGACTATACAATAAAGAAATTACGGCATATTACATCCACTGGGCATCAAAGTTCACCACTATGATAATAAAGCACAAGCAGACAGCAGATTACATACACTAGGCATCAAAGATTGCCACTGGTGCAAATAAACACGCCAACAAAATAATACACAAAACCGACAGCACTTCAGTAGAGTTCAAGAAAGGTTAGCCCTGCTGGGGAGCTGCAGCGCAAGCAGCTGAGCAAGGTGATGAGACTGCGCTTGTTCAACACTTATATCTTTCTCACTCTGAAAGATAAACAAGCAGACAGATGACAGGTTTTGCACATAAAAGTATCAGTGCTGACAATTCATCACATTTCTTACTGACGAATAAAGTGACACAGTTTAAATTTGCATTAACACAATATGGTATTGTTCAGGTCAAGACATGGCAGGAAATGACATTGTGAAGGAGTTGGCAGCTTCACGACACCACTGGATTACAGATCAAGAACTCATAAGTATCAATGGTTAGTGTGCTGTCAATTTATACCATTTCAGATTGGCAAATAAAGAGATGGTTTAAATAATAGTAGAATGATATGACATTGTTCATAGTTAAGACATTGCAGAATATGACATTGTGCTGTAGTGGGTAGGTTCACCACACCACTTGATTACGGATGAAGAACAGAAGCATACATGCAGTGCAAAAGAAGATCACTTGCTCTGTATAGTTGAATTTACATGATATGAAGAAGGAACTTGGTTGTACAATGAAAACTTAAATTGAGAAAGGACAAACTTTTGTTTATGAACTACATATAATAAACTTTAAACAAGCAATTTGATGCAAACACAAAAAATAAACAGCTGTTGCAGTCATGCCTAACCAAATATATACAACAAAGTTTGAAGGCTTGAGATGGACAGACTTACATTATTGGTGAAGACAGGCTCTATAAAGGCCTTGTCCATGCTGATGGGGGGGCAATTCAAGAAGTTTACCACAGAATCTTCTTCAAAAGCATTGCCTTTATTCTACATTTTGTTAAGAGTAAATATAGATGTGATAATATACGAAAAAATGGAGAATATTTAAGATAAGATGAAGAGTGATGCTACATAACCAAGTAGCTATAAATGTAAGTGCAGCGATACAAGCAAAAGGTACAGCCAAGACCAATGCACAGCTAAACTTCTTCAGTACCAACCTTATGGTAAGAGTAAATATAGATCTGATGTGTAGAAAATGGAGGGCAAAGGAAAATAAGCTGCAGAGTGATGGTACATGAACACCTACCTGTCATTATAAGTACACTGATAAAGGACAGCATGTACTTACAAGAACAATGCAGAGCTAAAAAAACATTGGCATTGGATATATTCTACACTAATGTAACCATTCATACAGATCAGATAATTTGGAGCGAACAATTGATAAGCAAGCTATCATGCATACTGCTGTCACATAATGAACTAGGTATGTATGCAAGTATAGTGATACAGGACAACAGGTACTAACAAGAGCAAAGCAGCGGGCAGCATATTTGCGATATCCTGTCGTTCTTGTCAAACCAGAATTCTTCTTTGAGCAGATTTCCTGCAAAAAAGATCCGTAAGGCACATGCGGAAAAGTAGAAGTTCAAATTGTCATGTGATTTCATAGACAGTACCTCATCCTGGGAACGAGACCAGTGCATAACAAGGTTTTTCCATTCAATGTCTTCTAAATTTAGCACAGGAGACTTCACCGGAAATTCCTTTATAGACTTGCCATCAAAGTGTGATTTCCTCAAGTAACACCGATACTGCTGCAATGCTTCCTTGAAAAGCACAAGCAAGCTTTGCTCATCATGACTATCCAGATTGACCCTCGCCTAGTTACAACAATGTAATGTAAATCATTGATGTGTTCAATCGGCAGAAAAGAGGAAAATAATAACCATGAATAATAGCACTTACACGTAAGTTGGACAGGAAGATGTGAAAATGGTGTTTGTCTTCACAATAATCTTCCCATGATGGGAATATATGCACGTAGTCCCTAACAGCATTGAAAGCATTGTCTTTTAAACTGGGAATAAATGGAATGGGGTTCCAATCTGCAGGAATTGGCCGTCTCTGAAGTTGGGATAGGTCTTCGGCCGGTGAACTTGCTGTACTTTTTGCTGGAGTGGGATTTTTCTGTGGTACAGCTGGTACTATGGCAAATGAAATCGGTATACCTTTTGCTGGAGTGCAGGTCATGTGTGGTGGGGCTAGTGGTGTGGCCAGTGAAGTATGGGTATAGTCTGCTGGAGTCGGTCCTATGTTTTATGTCACTGGTTGTACAGCCAATATAAGTGGGGTGCTGTCTGATTTCTCCGGCACCACCACGTTTTTCAAGGACTTTGCTGGTGCTCCTTCAGGTTCGGCAATCACCCTCTTCCTTTCTGATGTCTGATGCACAAGAACATCATTTGAGTGGAAAAACATGGTATGATGACAGATGGAATATGTATTGATAATGGATGGGCATGGCATCTCGACATATATGATGAGTAAACTAAGCAGATGGCGGTGCAACAAAGTAGAAGAAATGCAAGACAACATATGCAAGATACGCGCAATCAATAAAACCTTGCCAAATTAGAACAAGCACCTTGATGGGTGAACAGGACAAGCCATATGCCTTTGACTCCTCGAGGTTAGAATAGTCATTAGGATGATATTCTGAACAAGAATCAACAGGTGGGGAGCATACGAGTTTCATTGCTTCCAGAATGGCACTCAATGCCTTGGTGCCAATTTTGTAAGTCATTGCAGTGTTCCACAATATTCTTCTGATGCGCAGATTCTAATATTCACTGTAATTGCATATAATATCTGAGAACCATGAAAACATAAATAGTTGTGAGATTATCTTTGTAATGCAGATGATATTCTAATATAGGGGCGCCCCTGTAAACACTTGTGTGCTATCACTGGATTCTGATGAGAGAGCTCATGTGTGCTGTAATATGGTGCGTGCATTTATATAATCTGGCATAAGTACACAGAAAAATAGGCTCCAGAAGTAAGGATAGCTGGCAGATGATAGGTTCATAATATACTGTATAGAGAGTTTATTGCCAAACCATGATAACAAGAGCACACAGCAACTAGGCGGATCATAGTGTACATAACAGGGGTACACCATAACCAGGATATATAAATCGGGAAAGTGGAACTGGCTGGAAATTACGGTGTTGTATTGCCGCTAGTAATTGAAAGCCTATCGATCACGTACAGGCCAGCTCTATCAGTTGTTGACTGCAGATGTCCCTGCTCCCCTTCCTGACAAGGAACATACTGTGCTTCCCATACAGAACACCGCACGGGCCGCCGGCCGAACCACCGGCCCCACCGCCTGTGTTCCTCCGCCACCCCCACCCCCGCCCCCACCCACGTCGAGTTTTCTTCGTTCGACGAGGACCCACCACCGCCCCCACCCGAGCCCCTTCGGTCGCACCAGCGAACTCCGGTGAGCTCTGAAAAATCGACTGACCCAATTTTGAAATTTAGTCTACTGTGATTTAACTAGTGTGGAATATAAAAGGGGAAACCATAAGCATTGCGAGTATGGTGTTGAGCATGCCATGGCGGATCTGAAGGTGCAAACCGGACAAAGGCAACTTCGCAACCAAGACAAGAAATCAGAGTAGAGCAGTGGTGATCTATTTTCTTGCTGCGATAAATAAGTTGAGCAGATACGAAAGAGTACCGCCTCTGGTGCGGCGCCGTGTACACATCTGCTGAGAATTTGACGGTGCTGCGGTAGCGATGGCTGTCGGCGGCGTGGAAGCAGATCTAGGAGGGTAGACGGTGGCGGCGGGGTGCGGTGGACGAGACGGTCGTAGGAGCGGCGCCGGCAAGGTGGACGACGGCGGGGATGAAGCGAGAGGACGGGATGCAAGGATCCCGGTCCGAAGCCGTCGATGAGAGAGGTCGATCTCTTGTAATGGACGGTGGCGTCGGGGTATCATCTCCGGCATGGTGGAGGAGGACGGCGGTGGATGGGGTGGTGGACGACAGCGGACGGAGGAGGGTGCGGTGGAGAGGGTGTTTTGGCGCCCATGGAGTACGAATGGGGAAAAGGGAGGTAGAGAGGAAGGGGGGAACCATATATTCAGGGCGCGCTTGTCTCAAATGCGAGGAAATTTACAAACTTAGCCCCCGTTTCAAATTTCTACTACATCACAACAACAATAGTCTGTTGGGGATAGGATGGTAATCTCGCATACACCGAATATTTACCAACGAGAGTTTGTATTGGCGCCCACCATGTATGAATATGAATCGGGGAGGGAGTCGATTTCGGCCGAGGGCACAATGTGTTTTGGCGCCCACCGTGTATGAATCTGGGTGAGAGGCGGTTACGTCACGTTTGGGTGAAATTACAAACCTACCCCTATCGAAACCTATAGAAATCCAGCATATAGGCTTTGCGTGGCAGGGATAGGCAGTAGTGATTTCCATCTCGCAAATTTTTGTTTCAGGCAGTTAGTGCGACTTTCCCCGCTTCGTTCAAATTTTGCAGAGTGCACGTTTACCATGCCAACTCAATTCGAATCCCGTTTGTATTCTGTTTTTTTCGGGCGGGATCCATTTTCAATTGGAATTACATTCTATATACATCATTTTTTATATATACTTTCAAAAGCACAACACCATTTATACATAAATATGGTTTACAAATGGCATGATCTTAGATTCATAAGGTTGTATCCATCAATTTGGATTTTCAAATATTTGAAACCACTTTATGTTGAAATCCAATGTATGCATTCCTCGCTAACTGTCTCCAATTAATGTGTGTTTCATGCAGTTTTTTTTACTTCTCAAACATGTATAATGTGTTTCACACACGCAACATATAGTGTAATCCCGTTTAGACATTAATTGCATACTAACCATGCATTGTTTGTAATTGAAGAATCTATGGATCACCAATATTGATAAACTATATAACATTACATGTGTGCCCAAATTCAAATGAATATGCATGTTTGATACACCAATTTGCGTTATGATATTATCGATGTCGTGATCTCCAGTTTAAATATTTGAATCCCCTTTAATCCAGATATTCGTCTCATATAGCTATCACTCATGCTTATATAGGACTATCTCTCTGGACCTATATGCGTTCATCGTCTCTCAGGTATCTCCCGTGCTACCTGTATGTCGGTAATGATCTTTTATCTTTGTAACACACTGACGGTACTCTCTCCCTCGACCTTCATCACTCTATCTCTCTCTAAGTATATCTCGCTCCCTGCTATGTGTCTCTAACTATGATTCTCCATGTGGAATCTCTTTCTATCACACAAACACAAAACTTTGTCTCATGGGGTCTCATTTCTCTCTACTATTCCCATGTGTGCCACTCGCACACCCCTCATACAGAGATGTCTTTCGCTCCTCAGATATGAGAACCTACGACTCTTCCTCTTCAATATCTCTTTCTCACACACAAACACAAACTCTGTCTCCCAGGGTCTCATATTTCTCCATTGTTCTCTTGTATGTCGCTCACACACACCCTCTCTCCCTAGAGATATCTTGCGTTCCCTCGTATGTCTCTCTAGCTATCACTCTCGTTGTGAAATATCTTTCTCTCTCGCATACACAAAACTCCGTCTCTCTGGATCTCATTTCTCTCTGATATCTGTTTGTATGTGACTCACACGCACCCTCTCTCTATCTCTCTCACACCCACATACATAACCCAGCCTTCTGATCCACTCGACTCCTATCTCTAACGCACACTAGCTAGCATCTTTATCTTTCTATTTATCTGTTTCTCCATCAACCTTCTTTCTCGCCCTCACTCTTGATTCCTATCACACAGTTTCTCTCTACATGCAGTCATGTGCCCTCTCACACACATATATAACTTCACCCTTTGAACCACTCGACGGTCATCTCCAACACCCAAACTAGCGGATGTCCCTCTAGCTAGCATCTCCATCTCTGTATCTATCTGTAGTTTCTCCATCAACATTTCTTTCTCGCACGGAGTCTTGCTTCCTATCACCCACACTATATATGTCTCTCCATACATATGCATTTATAGGTTGGTCTCTTTTGCACAATCGTTGCGCCTCACTCCCTCTGCTCGCCATAGATGCATGCTCCAGCCCACGCCACTATCTCTTAAAGACAAAAACACATGCTCAATTGTCGGTACTTCTTCCATGCATTCTCACATGCATGCATATTATCATACCGATCCGTCTCTCCCATGTCGTTGATCTTATGACTTATGTCTTCTTTCTTTTATCTCGATCATGCGCGCGCGCACACACACACATCCCACGTATACATCTATACCTCTCACACATGCACATTCAAGGTCTCTATGTCTCCATACGTAGTTAATTACCCTCAATCCTAACGCCACATCGAATCGTTCTCCTCTTTTGTGCACATAACTTCCGCCTGGATGGGTAAAACACACACTCACACTTAACAATCTCCTTCTAGCTACCCCCCCCCCCCCCCCCCGCGTGCCCTCACTCTTCCCCTATATCCCGAAACCAATAAGACCATCCCTTAGTTTAATTCCTGCCTACATGCACCATCGATATATAGTAGTCTTCCTTGGTGTCTCTCGAACAAACACGTTCTCTCGAAGTCGACTCCTCTCACGCGCACACATCTTCTCTTCCCTCTCTACGGGCATTTTCTCTCTCGCACCCCATCGTTGGTGGCCTCTGCCATACACATCGCCTCTCTATGACGAAAGCCATGCACACTTAAATTACATCCGCCACAGAGGACCCCGCGACACACACACACACACACACGCACGCACGCACGCACCCCCCCAACACACACACACTAACACTCCATCTCTCTCTCTCTCACACACACACACACAAGCACGCACGCCCCCCCCCCCACACACACACACAAAGACTCCATCTCTCTCCCTCTCTCCACACACACACAAACTAAGACTCCATCTCTCTCCTCTCTCTCTCTCTCACACACACACACCCCACACACACACTAAGACTCCATCTCACACACACATGCTCTAGGCGGAGCATTTGTTCCTACCACCCTTCATCCAACCTTACCCGTATGATAAACAATCACCTTTATTTACTTGCATAACATGGACAAATTCCACTTTACTTTAGTAGTCAGCAAACTTATCATCTGTACCCTTATAAAAAAACAAGTTGGTGGTGATGGAGTGCCTGCCATCTTGTAATACAGACCGTATGATCTATATCTGAGGATAGAAAGCAAACTATGATAATTTTACAAAAGATGCCCGCACCTCTCTCCACATCATTATCTCCCACAACCTCATTGCTCAGCAATTGAAAAAGGAATAAGTCTCTGGAACAATCTAGCATGCATGGTGGCCGCTACCGCCTGCCGGCGCCGTCCATCCCTATGCCTCCGCCCATTCCGACCACCAGTCACCACCACGCTCCACTCCTCCTCCACCGCCCATTGATGACATTCTCGAGATAGCAGTTTTCCGATAAAATTCTCGAGATATCATTAGTTTTTAAACATGTGATTACTCCTGCATGGGTCAATCACAAAAGGTGTTCTGTAAAAAAATGCATATTGATGTTCCGTGCAATGCACGAGAATCTTGCTTGTAATTATATAACGCAAATCACGAGCAGGAAGTGACATTTTTTTGACACAACCACGTTAACATGGCCACGTAAATCACTAGCTAAAGTTAATACCATTATACTTATATCTCGATGCAAAAGGTTGAGTACATGTCCGAAGAGTAGAGTCGCACACACGCACTCTGTCTCTCAGAATCTCTCTCACACACACACCAGTTACGTGACGCCCACTTAAGCAGACACGTATGTTACAATTTGTGCACCCGCGGGTACACATGATGCTGCGCATTTATTTAAGCCGGAAGGCGAACCCAAATAGTAGCTGCATTCATTCCCCTCCCGCCGCCTCTTCTCTGGTCGCCGTCACCCGGTAGCCATGGGCCGGCCGAAGGTAACAACATACGCCATACTCCTGCCGGAGCGGCGCTTTAATATGGAAATTTTAGTGGTCATGCATGCATCTTTTTGTGCTAGCACTCCTATATAAGGGTTGACCTGTCACTTCCCGCGGACGTGCACGGGAGGTGGAAGAGGAACGAGAAGGGAAGCGGGCTGTGGAGTAACAATTTTACCACAATTTCTTAGGAAACTGAGTGCAATAATTGAGTAGTTTTGCAAACTACCAGTACTACACCTGAAACAGTTCAAAACCTATACTCCCTTGCCAGCACGCGCTTCCCGTGTGAAACGGTCAGCATCACCCTGGAGCTTCAGTGCCGCATTAATGCCCGGCTAGAGCGGAGGCGACCTCTCACTGGCACCGGCTTTGAAGTGGCGCGACGGCCGAGAGAGCGCCGCTTCCCGGTGCACGCAACTGCTCCGCGTCGAGACTGGCCATAAGCCCTATTTGGATCCATGGGTTAGAGTTAGTTTGAGCTAGTTGGGGCAAGTTTGAACAATCCAAGCATACGTGTTTAAATTGGAGCAAGTAGCACCGAACCCACCAAAAAAACTATCCCGCCCAAGAGGTGCTAACTGGAGATAGTTCTCATTGGGACCACTGAAAAATCACTTTTCTCTCTCCATGAAGTGCATTTATTGTCAATCTAACCCTATCACCCAAACACCTCTTTGGCTACAGTTAGTTCAGGGTTAGTCATGAGTTAGTCTAACCTCTAGCTAAGTTAGAGTATCAAACAGGAGTAGTATAGGACATGCAAGTTGCTCAAAGCATACAGGAAAATTCGTACGTGAAAGGATTTTTTTTCTTTTTGAAAACGGAACGTGAAAGGAATTTTTTTAGAATGCTCTTCGCATGTTGCTAATGTGATAGTTAACCGACCTCAATAGACGGCAGAAACGCCAGCCCGCCGCACTTTGATAGAGACGAGGAGGGTGAAGCGATACAGGCTGTTGGATTACTAGAGATAGGTGTCGCACGGAAGCCAAGAAATATGGTGATAGCGTGGGTTAGCCATGTACTAGTATGATACTACACTGGGCTGCCGTGTTTCGTACTCTTCCAGTCCACTGTGGAGATGATTGGTTAATTTTATATCGCTGAATAATATTAAATATTATGAGTGCAGACGCTCCACCACGAGGTTCCTTGCTCCTTCTCGGTTGTCCGGAATCTATGTTCTTCCACTCTATTTTTTTACGTGAGCTTTGTTCATCCTTTTGCCAACACGCGAGACATCTAGCATCAAGGTGCACGTGTTATGCAAGGATCGTTCCATCTATATGAAGAACACGTGGGACTGGAACTACAAGACGAACATGTACCCAGGAGTGGACGTACGAACCTGAGTAATGTAGCACAGTAAGTGAAGTAGAAAGGCACAAATGGTATGAACATGCGTGGCATATAGGGTGTGTTTGGTTGCATTCTCGTATCAGCATAGTTGTTCCCTCTTCATGCATGCTCAACTCAACACCCCTCTTCATGCATGCTCTCTTCATGCATGCTTCTAGTGTATTTGTGCTAAACTAGTGTGGACTCATGCACCCTCCATACACTCTACCAAACACCCAAAAGTAGGTCGAGAAGGGAACTCTTGGGCGGCATCTGTCTCTTACTACATACTACCACTAAATGTTGTACGTGCAATGCACGGTGATGTTATGGAGTATGTGCCTAAGTACTCTACTACTACTATATTAGTTGGAGGCACATATTAACTTTTATATTTGTTTACGTGTATGCCCCGAGACCTTCCAACTAGACGTGTCTTTGTCTCCAGGTCGCACTTTGTATCGCTCATACCACTAAGTACTACTATGTGTGGTCTCCGACCCAGAAGTGGAAGAAGTGGAGACGCTCTACCACGTTGTTTTTTTACGCTGGGCTCTACCACGCTGTTCATGTCCCACTCCTTTCGCTGACATGTGGGACATCCAGCACGTGCCGTGTTTGGCACCCTTCGTCGTAAGAGTTGAAACGCTAGCATTCATCAGAAATAAAACATAATTATAAATCGGCTGTGATACTATTTTTGCGAACCAATCAACAGTGATACTATACCACGCGGTTTCCTTGCTCCTCAATATCGGAAAGAATACTTCCGTTCGCCAACATCTGGGATGTCGACCATCCTGGTCCACTTGCCATACATGCAGAACTCCAAGGGAGTCATCCAGGTCGTCACGCCACAGTAACAGTGACTAATGAGCCGTCAAATCACAGGCCCACTTCCCACTTTGAAGTTGCTTGGACGAACAAACCATCATGACTTCGTTGAATTCCGCTTCTTGAAGAAAACTACTGTACCAGCAGTACTGCTAGCTACAGTAGTTACTCCAACAGAGGCCTCCTTTCGTTCATAGGATAGGAATATGAAAATCATAGGAAGTGAGATGACATGCATCTCAATTCCTATAGAGAAAGAGATGCCATTTGATGCTTAGGATAGGAATTTTTTCATTTAGTCTAGGCTAATGTACTGGTAATTTGCTCTAAAAACTACAGTAGTAATGGTACATGCTCTTACTCAGACACACACACACACACACACTAACTAACTAACTACTAGTACTACTACTTCTCACATGCTGGACAGACGTCGTTGTTCTCCTTCCCGGCTTT
Source organism: Triticum urartu (assembly GCF_056163025.1). Taxonomy (NCBI): domain Eukaryota; kingdom Viridiplantae; phylum Streptophyta; class Magnoliopsida; order Poales; family Poaceae; genus Triticum; species Triticum urartu. The sequence goes on along the minus strand of NC_141873.1, from coordinate 502,600,959 downwards.
GTCGACAACACCCCACCGTGCTTGGATCTTCGCCGACCTCTCCGCAGCAGCGCGTGCGTCCTTTTCTTTCTTGCGGCAGCGGGCCTCTATTTTCTTGAGTGCTTTCTGACTTTTCCGCTCCCTCTGTGTGGCTTTGGCCGCCTCTTGCTCTACCGCCCATTCGGCCTTGGCATCTTCAAATTCCTCCCACATAGTTGTGAGGTCACGTGCGGCAATGAACTCGGCACGGCGGGATGCCATCGCTTCCCTACCATTTTGTGTGTGGTCGTGGGCGGCGAGGAACTCGGCGCGGCGGGATGCCATCGCTACCTTACCATTTAGTATGCGGCACGGTGGCATGAACGACGCTTGGTGAGAGCTCTGGGGTGGAGTGGTCGGACAACCGTATAGTGCATTGGTTTTTCAAGAGCTCAAGGACAGAAGACGAAGCAAATTTGGATTCCCCTTCAATCCTGGTCATTTATTACCGAGTAAAATGCATTGGCGGTCATCGAACTTGTCTTGATAGCTCAGTTTGATCATTGTATATGAGATATGGTGATTATACGGTCACTGGCTCAGCGTATAGCTCTGTATTTGTCTGCTTGACCAGTCAAACAGTCCGCATGCGCCTCATCAGCTCGTGTTCTTTATCTATCTACGCGGGCCTACCTGTCAATGGAGAAATAAATACTGTAAAAACCAAAATTATGCTAGAGTCCGGACTACTTCCGGAGCCCGCTCTCACTGCCCTGGCCCCTCAAGACGCCAGCTTCCCGCCAGATGCATGCATAGCAAGTAGTACTCCTTATGTGGAGGAGAGAGAGGCATTGACAAAGTCAAGGAGTGGGCTCTGCAAGAGCCCGTCTCTACACGTGCTCCTAGGTATAAAAAATAATTCTAAAAAAGGCATAAAAAACAATTGTGTCTTAAAAAAATAAAGGTAAAAAACATTTGAGAGGAAATAGATAGAGAGAAAGTGAGAAAAAGCTGTAACCTGGGCATTACATGAGGAAGGAGGGAGTGGTGCACATGCCAAGTTCACTGGGCTGCCGTGTTTCACACTCCTCCGTCGTAACAGTGGAGACAATAGCTTTCATCAAAAATAAACAATGAATACTCGTTGCTCGTCCTCGATATCGAAAAGAATACTTTCATTCGCCGACATGTGGGACGTCGACCATCCTGGTCCACCTGCCATGCACAAAATTATCCTAGTCTACCCCGGTCGTAACGCAGGCCCAACCTTTCCCACTGTAAGTTGTTCGAACAAAGGAACCATCATGACTTCGTTGAATTCCGCTTCTTCAAGAAAACTTACTGTACCCGCAATACTGCTACCACACGCGAAGACTGGACGGCATTGTACCACCTCATATCACTGAAACCCACTAGGCCAAACTAGCCTTCCTAGGTCATCTATTTTGGAACGGAGGGAGTACGTCTCTACACTGCTATGATTTTGTGTTGCACGTCATATCACTGAAACCCACTAGGCCAAATTAGCCTGCCTAGGTCATCAATCGCTAAGCCTACAATTTTAGGAGCTAGGGCTATTGGTCGATCGACGAGGGATAAGTATAAGCGTACCACGAGCTCATCAGCCCCAACGTTTCTCTTCGGTGAGTGTTTTGCAAGTACTATAGCTCGCACAATAGCTAGCCTACTAACACCAAGAATCATCAAACAAGCCCTGCTGATATGATAAACAGTTCAAACTTACATCTAATCATGCCATATATTACATCAAAAGCTGGTAAGGATACATCTGTTTCCATAACTCGGAGAGGGTTCGCATGATTCACTATCAAACAAAAGTAGCAAGATCCGCCCACACAAGAAAGTGCACTAGCCCTAAGATGGTTTGATAACACGCATCATTCTGGTAATTAAACACAGGGCAATGCAAACTACCCTGAAGGATTAGTGCGACCAACTATTTCTTGTCATCGATCTCTCGGGCAATGACCACAGCACGGACAGCGGCATGGGAATCAATCTTTGGGGCGATGTCCACAGGATGGACAACGGCATCGGAATCGATCTCCGGGGCGATGCCAATAGGACAGGCCATGACATCGGAATCATCAAGGACGTCCACCGGCACCTGCACAACCCTAACATATTAGCAAGCACATTGCAAATAATCAAAAACCACAACTATGGTAATAAGCCATTATTTTTTACCTTGTGCAGCTCACCGGGGGATCTCATCCCTCCGGGGGCCATCTCCTCGTCCTCGATGGGAGCCATCACCTTGCCAGGGGAATACCGCTTCTCAATGGCGACTATCTCCTCAAACTCGGTCTTGAGCCTCACATAGGTGGCAATCAGAGTTCCTGGGGTAGGCACGGTGGCGCCATTGCTGTTCTTCCAACTTTCTTTGAGGAGTTCGTCTGCCAACATCCTCAACTCTTGGGCCAGTGCTTGTTTCTTGGAGTTCTTCGTCTCCATGGGTTGGCCCGCCAACATGGTCAACTCGTTGGTCGGTGCTCGCTTCCTGGAGATCGCTGTCTCCAGTGGGTTGTCCGCCGGCAACTCTTTGCCTAGTGCTCCAGGATCCATCAATGAATTGACAAACAAAAAGCAATCGAAAGGAAACCACAATCGCAATGAAAATGGGAAAAGAATAGGATGTGAGAATCGGTCGGTGCTTCGCAAAAAGAAGATTCTTGGATTGAAAATATAGCAGCATAACTGATTCGCCCACCTTTCCTTCGTCGGTACAGAAGAAAAATGGCAGAAGTGAGTAGCCTGGAGTGAGATTTTCTTCAAGAAAGGGAAGAAAGTGCTTGAACGAGCATTCCAGTGAAATGATGGTTGCTTCGTCCAGTCCAACTTGGAGGCCACCTTACCACTGCTGGTAAAGGTGTGGGTTTTGTGATATGACGGGTCATGACGGCCACACAGGGGTGACAGGTGAGTCTTGACTATAGTACCTCGCTGTGATTTGGTGTATGGCACGCGGGCCCGGATGCTTTGAAATGTCCCGCATGTAGATAGAGCGGCTAGTCATATAGAGTGCTCAATATTGTGCATCGCGACCAAGGCGGAGAGGAAAACGAGAGAACTACGTAATTAATGCATGAGTTTAATTAGGGTAGTTTTGTAAAGTACGAGATACATTCCTCCAATCGCAAAATGCCTTGGTTCATGAGATTTGAGATTTGAGCCCTATAAACCGGAAGGGAGGGAGTACTGTACACGGTGTAGTCTAGTCACTTGTTGAAATCTCTAGAAAGGCAAATACTCCTTTTCGGTTTACAGGGCTATACTACTCCCTCCGTCTAGGTGTGTAAGTCATCTTATGAAAACCAAATAGTCCCAAAACACTTAGGCACGGTGCATTAACTTCTACCCTGTTTCTTGTTTCTTGACATATCAACCAATAAGAGATGAGAGGTGTACATGCTTTTAATGACTTGCAATGGCTAGTTCATTGCATGCAATGCTATTAATTAGCAAATAAACATTGGTGATCCCAGGAGGAAACGGTGCTAAGCGCGTGGACCTATGCAGAATGAGTATCAACCAATGGATAATGGAGTTTAATTGTTAAACAATAGCAATTTTGTCTCATGCAAGAGCCTGGCTAGTACTCCAAGGAACCGCACCACGCGAGCGTTCGCAACTGCCATGTTCGGGTTGCGCTTGGCTCTTCGCCTCTTCGAGAAGACGAACAATAATGATGTTACTCCTACTTCTACAGTATCGAATCCACTGCTCCATGTACGTCCACCTCGTGCGGGAGGGATAGCGAAAGCTTCAACTTACTGCTCCTGCCTTTGCGTCTATGACAGGTGGGCCCAACAGGTGGTTGGCCCTCCTGTCATGCAGCCAAAGGCAGGTGCAGTTAAGGCACCAGAGCTCAGTCCGCGAGGGAGAGGGCGTTCTAGTGATCAAATTTCTCGGTCTTGTACGAGTTGACGAAGATAGGGGTTGCTTGCTTGCTAGGGTTGCTTGCTACGTATATACAGGCCGGAGCCTCCGCGCTTGCTTGCTAGGGTTGCTCTATTCACACAGTCTCATCCTCTCCAGATTTAAACAAGATAGGGGTAGTAACACTGTCTTTCTCCCTTCAAAAAATACTGGCTTTCTATCCTCACTACTGGTTACAGATCCGGACGTATCCCCCTCTGCCGGTGAAGGGGAGGAGGCGCAGCGTTTAGGCCGTCGTCGGCAGCGAGGGAGGAGACCCACTGCCGACCACACCGTTATCTCTGGCCGAGCGCCGGCGCGGGAGGTCCTCCGATCCCTTCGTCGTTGCCTGTGGGAGGATCCGGCCTCCCGCCGCCCACCTATCCACATCCCGACGACCTTCAGGTATATCTTCATTCGAAACCGCCTTAGCTCTACTTCCCCAGCTCGCTACGTCACTGCATGTGCATCATTTTCTACCTCTGAGCCCCTCTCGATTGGATGGTCCAACGTCACATATTTTTTTCTGCTATTGTTAGAGGTAAAGCTACTTCATGGAGTCGAATCTTGTACTCCCTCCGTCCGAAAATACTTGTCATTGAAATGGATGTATCTAGATGTATTTTAATTCAAGACACATCCATTTTGATGACAAGTAATTCCGGACGGAGGGAGTACTTGGTTCAAACAAGAAATAAAGTGGGGGTGGGGGAATTTAGTATGTACATCGGACTTGGTACAAACAGGAAGGAAAGGGGGTGAAAGTAGTACAGACTGGTCATCCAACCGGTCTCTTGGTCGAAAAGGGAAATATAGGGGTAACGTTGTACACAGTGGTATGACCAGGACTAGATTTGCTATCCACACGTAGGAGTAGGTGGCTAGAGTGAACAAAAATGGGACCAACCCAGATATGTTTCTTGGATGTTTGTTTCTCGGGGCAACAAACTATGAATCACCACTTTATGCCCCTGTTTACGTACATGGTGCTGGACTGCTGGTGCACCCACTGTCCCATGCCCTTATACCAAATATTTAGGCTCCGTTCGGAATAAAGGGGCAGAAAACATAGGTCTTGATGAAAATAGAGGAATTGGAAAGGAATGTAGGTATAAATCTATGGAACAGCGAACCGGAGGAAACTCTCAAGAGAATGTGTTCGGATGGACTACGAAATGTACAGATTTGTTTTTTTAGAGTAGCATGCTTGGCAGTATGAGATGCTATTTGTTTATTCAGCTGCACAATGACTACTCTTGTCCTCATCTCATGTACCACACATAGGTTGAACTTTTTATTCCGGCAACACAGCACAACAACCTGTCTAACGCATGGCAGCGAGCGCCTGCCTCGGGCTTCCGCCCAAAAAATGAGCAGCGCATTGATGTTTCTAATCCTATGGAATCAGTACTACCAGACCAGCTTTCCTATGAAACACTATTCACCTTTCCCATGTTCCAAACGGTTGGAAGGGAAAGAATACCATAGGAATTGTGTTCCTACAAAAATCCTGCACCAAACATGTGAACCAAACGCAGCCTTAGTTGTTCTTAATCTAATGTCCCTGGTAAAAATGAAGCCATGCCAATGTTATAAGCCATGACAAGTTTATCCAAATGTTTTTGCCTATAATTGTTTAAGACTCTGACTGTTTCCTCTGTGCCTTTTTGTGCAAACAGGGATATCCAATTCACCTGGTTGCTGTTGTGACCTTTTGGTGCACTACACAAAACTCTTCTTAAAAGAAGTGACTTTTGTGCTGTTTAACTAGAATGTCAGAATGGAACAGTTGGTTCATTTTGGTGGAACTGCACAAAGGGAGATCTGTGTTCCAATCCTCATCATCCATATTGGCGCCATAACCTTCCTTTAGGTAAGAATGATATTTAATGCATGTGTTCATCTCTATTTTCTGACTGCCATGAGAAAATAATGCTGTTTTTTACTAGTACACTTGTACTCCCTCACTGACAAAACCAATTCTGAATTAGAAGGCCAATCATGTACTTGGTTTCACCAACTGGTGAGGAGAAAGAGAAACAAAGCATGAAGAGGAAGAAGAAGAATAATAAACAGTGCCAAGGCAATCTTGCTGAACCTAGAGGCCTCAGTCGAGGCCATTCAAGGGCTTCGGCAACGACTACCTTACATGTGAGACGATCCTCCAGGGAGCCCTTCCACTTCTGCTGTCTCACTTAATTAATTAGGAATACTTAAGTACCACTAATTTATTACTGCCTAATTTTCCTTTTGGAGTTAAACAAATCTTTAGTAGGACCCTTTGCTGAATCATGTACGTGTGTATGTTTGTCTATGAAGGTGAATCATGTGGTGGAGCAGGGAGGGAATATTATTAGTGTCATGACATAATAGTGCTATTGTTTTGCATATCAATTTATTGCCATTGGTTCAATGAGGCAATGTTTTGCATATTGTCCATCATGATTTTGATGCTACTGGTTGAGTAATATGCTAATGTCTTCCTATCCTTTCTCACTAAGCTAATGAAGGTTTCACCTTGTTCCTACTTGTGCAAACAGGGATCATGTTGTGCCAATCATACATTAAATGGAACTACACAAGACAATACAATGAACTCTATCCCAGCTAGTGCTTTAACTCTGCTGGAAGTTCTTGATGATTTTTCGATATAATCTCAGCACTGGTAAACAAGAGTGATTTCAACCATACATTTGAAGTGCACAAAAATATATACTATTGTGTGATTCCAGTGAGTGCTTTATCATCTCTTATGGGACTACATGAATAAGCTTTTTCTCTCAGGTTGGTACGGGCCTAAGGCCTTCATCCATACTAGTTTGTTGTCATCTCTATTTGTATCGTGCTACTGTCATGAGAAACTCCTTTATCTTTGCACATTAAAGTTTTGCAACCTATGATAAATGGCAATGCTTTGAGTGTTGAGTTGAGCTAATTGGCACTGATTAAATAAACTAATACATCTCTTTAAGAAAGACTACTATGTTGCTAACTTTACCCATTAAGATAATGAGGGTGCTTCTATTTGTTAGTGTAGGTTTCATAAACTAGTCCCACTGTTACAGTCATCTCACTCTCTCAATATATGTGCCAACAGGGATGCTCGATTTTGGTGGAACTGCACAAAAACTTTGGGTGCTTCATTGCCTCGACAGCTTCTGTCCTTTCCTGTCAGTCTCTAAACTCCACATGCTTTCTTCCTTTGCTGTCAGTCGCTTGGCTTATCTCAGCTTCCAGTCAAAGGAAATAGTAATTGATATGCTACCTCACACAGGTTGGTACTGGTCTTTATCCTGATTATTGTGCCTTTCATATGTATTGGTAATTTGGTATTGTGCTACTGTTTGCCGATTTCATAAAGGAGTAATTTGGAGCTTCAACTCGCAGGCAAATCATTACATCGGGTGATTTCAGTAGAACTGCACAAAATGATCAGATGGACGGGTACTTATGCTGCTGCTATGTACTCCAAAGTTCACTCAGACAAGCATCGATGTTGACAAGAAGTGCCTATATTCGTTCGAGTATCAACTGGCTTCCACCAATTGTCAAACTCCAAGTGTTAGGAGAGTGAATGCCAAAAATATTGCTTGGTGCATAGCCCAGAAAAATGCAGTCCAGTCTTTGGTCCCAACTTGTGCCTTTTGGTTATCGGCACATATGGTAGCGAACTATATGGCATGGAGTCTAAAGATTCCAGACAAGTTGGTTGACGCGTATATTCATCTGGCACTTAATCAGTCTGCATGCCAAGGATGCTCCATTTCAGTTGAACTGCACAAAAAATTTGGGTGGTTCATTTTCTCAACCACCTCCTTTCTCGTCTGCAATGTAGAATTTTGGCGAGATACAGGACCAAGATGAGCCAGTAAACTGGTTGAATGGAAGTAGTAGCCAACTTGCTCAAACCTCCCTCGGCACGAGGCCACTATTTGAGGATAAACCTACAAGCAAAGTTCAGATTGTCTGTGCTGCCTCTTATGTACTCGAAAGTTTACTCGTACAAGAACTAATTTTAGCAAGAAGTACCTCTGATTGAACACCATTTACCAGTCTGTACCCTAGGTAATTAAAGTTCGTCCATGGATCATATTGGCTGTGATCTCAATCATTTGGATGCATAAACATACTGAACATGTGTATATCTGAATCTTTTTGTAAATTATGTATGAATATTGTCGTGTGATCTATCAATCATTTGGATGCATAGATATGCTGAGCTTGTGTATATATGAATCTTTTGAGTTGTTGATTTTGAATGTTGGCTATGGATATGAACGTGTCCTGTGAACCTGAGTTTGATATGAATGTTTACCTTTTCTGTTGTATTTGTGTGTGAACTTGTTAGTATGCCTACTGTGGGGTATAAAACGCATGTTAATGCTGTGTCCAATTTATGTTTTCCTTTCTAACCACATTATATATATTTATATTATTACTATTATCGTATATTTTATAGAGACTTATATATACATTATAAAAACATCCCAACTTATAAAAGTAAATGTTTAACGGAAGTTCGCAAGGAAAATCTTGGTTGTTTTTGACTCACAGGCAAGGAAAATCCTGGTGATTGGGTACAAAAGCTTGCGAAGATTTTAAGTCCTACGCAGGGCGTTGTCAACTTGGTTAACAAATGATTGTGTCATCCACAGCCATTGGATTTATATCCAACGGCCGGCATGCACCTTCAATCTCTCATCTTCTTCCTCCAGCGTCCCCGGGACCGCCTGGTCCGGCCTCCAGCGGCTAGCGGCTCTGCTTAGCACGCATCGCTGGGAAGAGCTACCCCATCGCTGGCCAGGCTATCCCTCGACCCCTCGACACCTCATGTTATTCTCCATAGACTACAGCCCCATGCCGCAACAGAACCAGTTATAACCCTTCTCCTCCTCTCAATCTGCAACTCCACTGCCGCATTTTCCCATCTCCGAGTCGTTCCCGTCCGGGGCCTCGCCGTCGTCCATCGCCTCGCTGCATTCGGTGCGGCGTGGTCAACAAACAAGAGTCATCGGAAGAGGACTTTATGTGGAGAGCCTGACGGCTGGGACCCACGAGGTCCATGGTCGCACGCAAGGAAAGTTCCTCCTTATTAAGCTGAAAAAATATTTCCTCCACCTGACAGCTGGGACCCACCGGCTGTATCTTCGCACGGAAGGAAGTGCCTCCTTGTTTTGCGAAAAAAATTATTCATCCTGTTGACAGCTGGGACCCGTCAGATTTGGTGACTGACTTGTGGGCCTACTAAGTGGACGTGTACGCATGGCTTTGTCAACTTAATCAACAAATGATTCTAGCAGCTGGACCGTTGGATGTTAATCCAACAGCCATGCTCCTTCTTCAACCTCTGTTCTTGCTCCTGTCTCCCGTGGGCGGCACCGCGGCTATGCTGCTGCGCACCCGAACCAGTGAAGTTTCCCACTCCTCTCCATCTGCGACTCCACCGCAGCTTAATAAATAGTAACATCTAACTGAGCCAGTTAGTTAGATGCGTACACTTGGTGTAGCAGGATCTTTATTTAGTTTGTTGCATACACTTGTTCTTTTTTGGTAGCCCTTTTGTAATGATGGCTGATGTTTGGTTTGGAAGAGAGAGCTGCGTCTTCACTCTTCTGGCCTGCTTACTGCTTCTGTTGCACCCCCAGCCCTGGTTGCTGCTGCTGTTTTCAATGTACAATCAGTAGTATATTTCGTCTGTTGGTTGAATAAATGTGTTGTTAGAACGACAAACACAATGTTTTGGAAGTCGTTGCACGGTTCGATCCTTTAGTGCCCCGTACCGTACGTAGCGCATACTATTTATCGTATGGAACACATTTTTTTGAAACTCGAAACACATTTTCCACTTGTTGATAACATGCAGCCCACTGATGAAGGCCCAATAGAGAAGCCCATAATTAACTGGAAGGGAGGCTCTCACATGAATCCGGCCCAGGTACATGCTCATGGTCCCCTAAACATAAATAAGTAAATAAATAAATAAAGCTAAATGCTCATGCACCAGTTCTTTGGGAAAATAGGTAGCCCAGTATTTCTTTTTGCAGAATACCCAAGCTAGGCCTATTTGTTTTCTTCGAATTACTGGGCTGCAAATCTTTCAAGACGAGGAGGGATGCATTCCGGCCTGGCTTAAGAGTATGGTCAATGTCTGTTAAAAGTAATATCAAAAGGGGTTGAAAATTCCAAAAAATTTATAGCAAATGGGATATAAGTTTCTTTTTTGTTTTTGTTCTTCACTGATATCTTATACGTATTTCATTGGATTTAACATGACATAGTACTAATTTATTTTTAAATTTGTTTTAGTATGGCTATTAATTTTTGGATTAAGAATATTTTGTTCCCCAGCAAAAATTTGTGAGTTTTCAAAACTTCCCACATATTTAGTTAATTTTTTTACCCTGGTACTGACCAGAAAATGGCCAGCAATTCTAAAAATGGAAAACGGGCTGCAATAAATTCCATATGAATTAGAAAATGAGGAAAAATTATAAAAAGTAATAGCAAATGGGCTGTACACGCCACAAATTTCGAGGCTGACTTGTTTACGCAAGGCTTTGTCAGTGAATACACGATTCTAGCAGCAGTTAGTGTTGGATGTCCATCCAACGGCCGACGTGCTTCTTCAATCTCTGATCTTCCTGCTCTAGCCGCCTAAACTAGCGCCGGCGGGACTGCCTGCTCCCTCCTCTTGTGGCCCACTGTGATGCCGCGCAGGCTTCCCCGGCCCACCCTACTCCCTCTGCTGGCCTGGCCGCACGCAATCAACTTCCTCCTTATTACACGAAAAAAAATGATTCCTCCCACTAACATCTGGGGCGCACCGGTTGGGAGGCTGACCTGTGGGCCTACTAAGTTGACGCGTACGTAGGGATTGTCAACTTAGTCAACAAACGATTCTAGTAGCAGTAACCGTTGGATTTGAATCGAACGGTCATGCTGCTTCTTCAATCGCTGCTCTTCTTGCACCAGCCGCCCAAACCAGCGCCGGGGAGACCGCCTGCTCCTGCCTCCAGTGGCCGGCTATGCTGTCGATGAGGCCTCATCGCCCCCTACTACTCCCACCGCTAGCCAGGCCCTGCGGCGACGGCAGCCTCACACCGCAGCCGAACCAGTGAACCCTCGTACTCCTCTCCGCGTGGGCATCCACTGCCGCGTCTTCCCCGGCTCCGCGTCGTCCCCAGCTCTGCGTCATCCCCTTCCTAGGCCTCGCCGTTGTCCACTGCCTTGGTGCTCTCGGCGCGGCGTGGTCAACGTGGTCAACGACATTCCATCAGAAGAGTACTGTACGTGGAGAGGCTGACAGCTGGGTCCACGGCCACAGCCCAGTTTTTTTGTGATTTGCCAAATAAGTCGCTTTGTCAGGCCTGTTGGGCTGCAAATCTTTCAAGACGAGGAGAGCTTTCATTCGGCTGGCAGAGAAAATGGCCCATCAGTAATGAGAAATGGGCTGTACATTTTTAAAACACATCAAACCGGCAATTAGTTTCAAATATCTTTTTTTTCATTTTGATATTTGAAATTACATTAATTTTTATGCGTGGAGAATTTGTTGGATTTTATATTGATATACATTTATTTTTAAAATCAGTTTGAATGTGAGTAGAAATTTCGGGATTAAAAACAGTTCGGACAGCACCGAAATATGCAAAATTTCGTATAATTTTTTAACCGTGGCCACAATATGGGCTGTAATGCTAACAAAAAGAATATGGGCTCCAAAAAACCTTAATAATTAGCAAATGGGCTGTAAATTAGTAGAAATAATGGCAGATGGGTTGTATGCTGTTTTCCACAGATTTGAGGCTTTCCTAAAAAAAGGTTGACGCACAAGCAGTGATTGTTGGATGGCCATCCAACGGCCGTCGTGCTTCTTCAATCTCTGCTCTTCCTGCTCTAGCCGCTCAAACAGGCGCCGGCGGGACTGCCTGCTCCCTCCTCCCCACGGCCGGCTCTGCTGCCGCACAGGCCTCACTGCCCCACCGTACTCCCATCGCTGGCCTAGCCATCCCTCTACTCACCCACACCTGCTGTTATTTTCCGGCGATGGCAGACGAACCAGTAAACCCTCGTGCAGTCGTACTCCTCCGCGTGGGAAACAACTGCCGAGTCTTCCCTACCTCCGTGTCGTTCCCTTCCTAGGCCTCGCCGTCGTCCACCGCCCTGGTGCTCTTGGCGCGGCCTGGTCAACGTGGTCAACGACCGACATGCATATAAAGTGGACTTTACGTGGAGAGGCCGATAGCTGGGTCCACGGCCGCACGCAAGGAAATGCCTCCTTATTACGCGCAAAATAATGATTCCTCCACCTGACATCAGGGACCCACCGAAAGGGCCTCTGTATTTTGCGAAAAAAACGTTACCGCCGCTGACAGCTCGGACCCACCAGCTATATCTTTGCACGCAAGGAAGTGCCTCCTTATTACGCACAAAAAAATGAATACTCCCCTTGTTAGCTGGGACCCAGTATAGTGGCAGGCTGACTTGTGGGCCTACTAAGTTGACGTGGATGGAGGGCTTTGTCAACTTAGTCAATATGCACGATTCTAGCTCCAGTGACCGTACGATGTCCATCCAACGGCCGTAGTGCTTCTTCAACCTCTGGTCTTCTTGCTCCAGCCGCCCAAACCAGCGCCGGTCGTGCCTCGTGCTCCTACCTCCCGTGGCCGACTGCGATGCGGCGGAGGCCTCACCGCCCCCTACTACTCCCACCGCTGGCCAGGCCATCCCTCTACTCACCCACACCCCCTGTTATTCTGCGGCGACGGCAGCCTCACACCGCAGCGAACCAGTGAACCCTCGTACTCCTCTACGCGTGGGCATCCACTGCCGCGTCTTCCCCGGCTCCGCGTCGTCCCCTACCTAGGCCTCACCGTCGTCCACTGCCCTGGTGCTCTCGGTGCGGCGTGGTCAACGTGGTCAAGGAACGGCTTCCATCGGACATGGACTGTACGTGGAGAGGCTGACAGCTGGGTCCACGGCCGCAGCAAGGAAGTGCCTCCTTATTACGTGCAAAATAATTATTCCTCCACCTGACAGCAGGGACCCACCAGACGGGCCATCGTATTTCGCCCCCCTGACTGCTGGGACCCACCAGCTACATCTTCGCACGCAAGGAAGTGCCTGACAGTCGGGACCCACCTGGTCGAAGCGTACGTAGCGTTGTCATTCTGGTCGCGAATGTGTACGTACATATATACTGGTCGATGTAGAGGCGCGCACGTGTCGTAGTAGAGGTGCGCACGTAGCATGTACACGTACGTACAGCGGCCAGGGTGCAAGAAAGAAAATACGGCCACGTATGTGTACATACGGGCGGGGTCTCGAACGCCTACTCGCGCATACGTACGGCCAGGGCTCGTGTACATGGTTGGGTCGGAACGGAGAAACAGCGTCGTCGTCGTGTTCATGGGGAGGCAACGGAATGCGTCGTGTTCATGGGGAGGCAACGGAATACATCGTGTTCATGGGGAGGCAACGGAATGCGTCGTGCTCATCAGGAGGGCTTGGACGGAACAGGCGATGGAAATGAGGCCTGGCGTACCGCAGAATGGAGTAAACGGCCTTGTGTTCGACCGGCCACGTTCGAAACGGGATCCTGTTCATCAGGAGGGGTCTGGCGTACCGCAAAACGGAGGAAACGGACCTCCTACGGTCAAAACGGGGGTCCTGTTGATCGGGAGGGGTGTGGCGTACCGCAAAACGGACGAAACGGACTTGTGTTGGAGCGCTACGGTCGAAACGGGGGTCCTGTTCATCGCGAGGGGTGTGGCGTACTGCAAAACGGGACTCCACGGGATACTGTTCATCTCCACCGTCGACCTCCTCTAGCCTCCACGGGCTCCTGTTCATCCAGCCTCCACGGGCTCCTGTTCATCCAGCTTCCACCGCACGCTACTCCACCGGCTACTGTTCAACTACCCCTCCACCGTCTACTGTTCATCCAGCCCTCCACACCACGGGTCCTGTTCAACCACCCCTCCACGGGCACCCCTACACCGTCTACTGTTCATCCAACCCTCCACACCACGGGGGCCTGTTCATCCACCCCTCCACGGGCACCCCTCCATCGTCTACTGGTCATCCAGCCCTCCACCACACCACGAGGTCATGTTCATCCAGAGGCAACGCCACTGCTCACTGTTCATCCAACCCCCCCCCCCCCCGCAACACTCACTGTTCATCCAATCGATCGGCTTCAGTTAGCAGCAGTAGCGAAGGAATCGCTCGATCGGGTTCAGTTAACATCCATCGATCGATTGCTCGGGTTCAGTAACGTGTAGCCTGCAGTGCAATCGCTCGGGTTCAGTTAGAGCCCAACACCTCGCTCGGGTTCAGTTAGAGCCAACGCCTCGCACACACGCGCGTATGTGTACGGGAGAAGCGCGCATCGCTCGGCCCCCGACATCCCACCGTAACCGGGAACTCCCCGAAATTTTCCTCGCCCTCGCTTCTACCACGGTTTTTTCCGTCATGGACGGCCCAAAGAATGTCATGCAGCTGCGTCTCCGGCCCGCCCAGGACGAAAAGCCCATTTTCTGTCATGATTTTTTGTCATAGAAGTAGGAGCCCACCACATCTATGATGATACTGGGTTTTGTCACAATTATCGTCATAGAAGTGTCATATGTATGATAGAAAAAAATTGTTCGGCCCAAAATGTCATGGATGTGTCTTTTTTTGTAGTGCGTTTATGGGTTAGGCATTAGAGACAACCGCATTCACTTTAAATAGGGAACCACATAATTCCGTTGAGATGACACCATATGAACTATGGTTTAGAGAAACCTAAGCTGTCATTTCTTAAAAGTTTGGGGCTGCGACGCTTATGTGAAAAGGGTTTAGCCTGATAAAATCGAACCCAAAGCAGATAAATGCATCTTCATAGGAGACCCAAAACAGTTGGGTATACCTCCTATTTCGGATTCGGAAGCAAAAGTGATTCTTTCTAGAAACAGGTCCTTTCTCCAGGAAAAGTTTCTCTCAAAAGAATTGGGTGGGAGGATGGTGGATACTTGATGAGGTTATTGAACCATCACTTCAACTAGTGTGTAGCAGGGCACAGGAAGTTGTTCCTGTAGCGCCTACACCAATTGAAGTGGAAGCTGATGATAGTGATCATGAAACTTGGGATCAAGTCACTACCAAACCTCGTAGGTCGACAAGGATGCGTACTATTTCAGAGTGGTACGTAATCCTGTCTTGGAGGTCATGTTGCTAGACAACAATGAACCTACGAGCTATGGAGAAGTGATGGTGGGCCCGGACTCCGACAAATGGCTCGAGGCCATAAAATACGAGAGGATCCATGTGTGAAAACAAAGTATAAACTTTGGAAGAACTACTTGATGGTCGTAAGGCTATTGGGTACAGATGGATTTTAAAAGGAAGACGGACAATGATGGTAAGTATCACCATTAAGAAAGCTCGACTTGTCGTTAAGATGTTTTCTGACAAGTTCAAGGAGTTGACTACGTGAGACTTTCTCACTTGTAGCGATGCTAAGAGTCTGTTGGAGTTATATTAGCAGTTACTACATTATTTATGAAAACTTGCAGATAGGATGTCAAAACATTGTTTCCTCCATGATTTTCTTGAGGAAAGGTTGTATGTGATACAACCAGAAGGTTTTGTCAATCTTGAAATATGCTAACAAGTATGCAAAGCTCCAGCAATCCTTTTAAGGACTGGAGTAAGCATCTCGGAGTTGGAATGTGCGCTTTGATGAGATGTTCAAAGATTTTAGGTTTATACAAAGTTTATGAGAAACTTGTATTTCCAAAGAAGTGAGTGGGTGCACTATAGAATTTTTGATGAGTATATGTTGTTGACATATTGTTGATCAGAAATGATGTAGAATTTCTGGAAAGCATATAGGGTTATTTGAAAAGTATTTTTCAATGGAAAACCTGGATTAAGCTACTTGAACATTGAGCACCAAGATCTATAAGGATAGATCAAAAACGCTTAATAGTACTTTCAAATGAATACATACTGTGACAAAATTTTGAAGGAGTTCAAATAAGATCAACAAAGAAGGAGTTCTTGGCTGTGTTATAAGGTGTGAGCATTGAGTGAGACTCAAGATCTGACCACGGCAGAAGAGAGAGAAAGGACGAAGGTCGTCCCCTATGCTTTAGACGTAGGCTCTACAATATGCTATGCTGTGTACCGCACCTGAAGTGTGCCCATGAGTCAATCAAGGGGTACAAGAGTGATCCAGGAATGGATCACATGACAGCGGTCAAACTTATCCTTAGTAACTAGTGGACTAAGGAATTTTCTCGATTATGGAGGTGGTAAAAGAGTTCATCGTAAAGGGTTACGTCGATGCAAACTTTGACACTAATCCGGATGACTCTGAGTAGTAAACCGGATTTGTATAGTAGAGCAGTCATTTGGAATAGCTCCAAGTAGCGCATGGTAGCTGCATCTACAAGATGACATAGAGATTTGTAAAGCACACACGGATCTGAAAGGTTCAGACCCGTTGACTAATAACCTCTCTCACAAGCGAGATATGATCAAATCCCATGGGTTTTGGATTCATTACAATCACATAGTGATGTGAACTAGATTATTGACTCTAGTGTAAGTGGGAGACTGTTGGAAATGTGCCCTAGTGGCAATAATAAAATGGTTATTATTATATTTCCTTGTTCATGATAATTGTCTATTGTTCATGCTATAATTGTATTAACCGGAGACCGTAATACATGTGTGAATACGTAGACCACAATATGTCCCTGGTAAGCCTCTAGTTGACTAGCTCGTTGATCAATAGATGGTTACAGTTTCCTGACCATGGACATTGGATGTCATTGATAACGAGATCACATCATTAGGAGAATGATGTGATGGACAAGACCAATTCCTAAGCATAGCACAAGATCGTGTAGTTGGTCTGCTAAAGCTTTTCTAATGTCAAGTATCATTTCCTTAGACCATGAGATTGTGCAACTCCCAGATACCATAGGAATGCTTTGGGTGTGCCAAACGTCACAACGTATCTGGGTGGCTATAAAGGCACACTACGGGTATCTCCGAAAGTGTCTGTTGGGTTGGCACAAATCGAGACTGGGATTTGTCACTCCGTGTGACGGAGAGGTATCTCTGGGCCCACTCGGTAGGACATCATCATAATGAGCTCAGTGTGACCAAAGAGTTGATCACGGGATGATGTGTTATGGAACGAGTAAAAGTGACTTGCCGGTAACGAGATTGAACAAGGTATTGATACCGATGATCGAATCTCGGGCAAGTAACGTACCGATTGACAAAGGGAATTGTATACAGGATTGATTGAATCCCCGACATCGTGGTTCATCTGATGAGATCATCGTTGAACATGTGGGAGCCAACATGGGTATCCAGATCCCGCTGTTGGTTATTGGCCAGAGAGCTGTCTCGGTCATGTCTGCATGATTCCCGAACCCGTAGGGTCTACACACTTAAGGTTCGGTGACGCTAGAGTTGTTATGGGAATTAGTGTGTAGTTACCGAATGTTGTTCTGAGTCCCGGATGAGATCCCGGATGTCACGAGGAGTTCCGGAATGGTCCAGAGGTAAAGATTTATATATGGGAAGTCCTATTTTGGCCACCGGAAAATGTTCGGGATTTTTCGGTATTGTACCGGGAAGGTTCTAGAAGGTTCCGGAGTGGGGCCCACCTGCATGGTGGACCCACATGAACGTGAAGTGGGGGCAAGGCCCCACACCCTGGTCAAGGTGCACCAAGATCCCCCCTTAGAAGGAATAAGATCGTATCCCGAAGGGATAAGATCAAGATCCCTAAAAAAGGGGGATAACAATCGGTGGGGAAGGGAAATGATGGGATTTCTTCTTGGGGAACGTAGCAGAAATTCAAAATTTTCCTACGTGTCACCAAGATCTATCTATGGAGAGACTAGCAACGAGGGGAAGGAGAGTGCATCTACATACCCTTGTAGATCGCTAAGCGGAAGCGTTCAAGAGAACGGGGTTTATGGAGTCGTACTCGTCGTGATCCAAATCACCGATGATCCTAGTGCCGAACGGACGGCACCTCCGCGTTCAACACACGTACAGCCCGGTGACGTCTCCCATGCCTTGATCCAGCAAGGAGAGAGGGAGAGGTTGAGGAAGACTCCATCCAGCAGCAGCACAACGGCGTGGTGGTGGTGGAGGGCGTGGCTATGCTGCAGGGCTTCGCCAAGCACCACAGAAGAGGAGGAAGAAGAGATGCAGGGCTGCACCAACGAGAGATCGAATCGCGTGTTATGGGCAGCCCTAGGCCTCACTACATATAGGGGAGAGGGAGGAGGGTGCGCCCCCTCTAGGGTTCCCACCCCTAGAGGGGCGGCAGCCCTAGATGGGCCTTGGGGTGGCGGCCAAGGGAGGATTCCCTTCCCCCCAAGGCACCTAGGAGGTGCCTTCTCCTCCTAGGACTCTTCCTTTTAGGGTTTCCCCACACTAGGCGCATGGGCCCTAGGGGAAAGTGGCACCCCAGCCCACTTTGGGCTGGATCCCTTCCCACTTCAGCCCATGGAACCCTCCGGGATAGGTGGCCCCACCCGGTGGACCCCCGGGACCCTTCCGGTGGTCCCGGTACAATACCGATGACCCCGAAACTTGTCCCGATGGCCGAAATAGGACTTCCCATATATAAATCTTTACCTCCGGACCATTCCGGAACTCCTCGTGACGTCCGGGATCTCATCCGGGACTCCGAACAACATTCGGTAACCACATACAAACTTCCTTTATAACCCTAGCGTCATCGAACCTTAAGTGTGTAGACCCTACGGGTTCGGGAGACATGCAGACATGACCGAGACGTTCTCCGGTCAATAACCAACAGCGGGATCTGGATACCCATGTTGGCTCCCACATGTTCCACGATGATCTCATCGGATGAACCACGATGTCAAGGACTTAATCAATCCCATATTCAATTCCCTTTGTCTAGCGGTATTGTACTTGCCCGAGATTCGATCGTCGGTATCCCTATACCTTGTTCAATCTCGTTACCGGCAAGTCTCTTTACTCGTTCCGTAACACATCATCCCGTGATCAACTCCTTGATCACATTGTGCACATTATGATGATGTCCTACCGAGTGGGCCCAGAGATACCTCTCCGCTTACACGGAGTGACAAATCCCAGTCTTGATTCGTGCCAACCCAACAGACACTTTCGGAGATACCTGTAGTGCACCTTTACAGTCACCCAGTTACGTTGTGACGTTTGGTACACCCAAAGCATTCCTACGGTATCAGGGAGTTGCACAATCTCATGGTCTAAGGAAATGATACTTGACATTAGAAAAGCTTTAGCATACGAACTACACGATCTTTGTGCTAGGCTTAGGATTGGGTCTTGTCCATCACATCATTCTCCTAATGATGTGATCCCGTTATCAATGACATCCAATGTCCATGGTCAGGAAACCGTAACCATCTATTGATCAACGAGCTAGTCAACTAGAGGCTTACTAGGGACATGGTGTTGTCTATGTATCCACACATGTATCTGAGTTTCCTTTCAATACAATTATAGCATGGATAATAAACGATTATCATGAACAAGGAAATATAATAATAACTTATTTATTATTGCCTCTAGGGCATATTTCCAACAGTCTCCCACTTGCATTAGAGTCAATAATCTAGTTCACATCGCCATGTGATTAACACTCACAGGTCACATCGCCATGTGACCAACATCCAAAGAGTTTACTAGAGTCAATAATCTAGTTCACATTTACCATGTGATTAACACTCGATGAGTTCTGAGTTTGATCATGTTATGCTTGTGAGAGAGGTTAAAGTCAACGGGTCTGAACCTTTCAGATCCGTGTGTGCTTTACAAATCTTTATGTCATCTCCTAGATGCAGCTACCACACTCTATTTGGAGCCATTTCAAATAACTGTTCTACTTGGAGTTATTCTAAATTGTTGCTCCATTATACGTATCTGGTATCTCTACTCAGAGCTATCCGGATAGGTGTTAAGCTTGCATCGTCGTAACTCTTTACGTCGAACTCTTCATCACCTCCATAACCGAGAAAATTCCTTAGTCCACTAGTTACTAAGGATAACTTTGACCGCTGTACTGTGATCCATTCTTGGATCACTCTTGTACCCCTTGACTGACTCATGGCAAGGCACACTTCAGGTGCGGTACATAGCATAGCATACTGTAGAGCCTATGTCTTAAGCATAGGGGACGACCTTCGTCCTTTCTCTCTATTCTGCCGTGGTCGAGCTTTAAGTCTTAACTTCATACCTTACAACTCAGGCAAGAACTCCTTCTTTGACTGATCCATCTTGAACACCTTCAAGATCATGTCAAGGTATGTGCTCATTTGAAAGTACCATTAAGCGTTTTGATCTATTCTTATAGATCTTGATGCTCAATGTTCAAGTAGCTTAATCCAGGCTTTTCATTGAAAAACACTTTCCAAATATCCCTATATGCTTTCCAGAAATTCTACGTCATTTCTGATCCATAATATGTCAACAACATATAATCATCAGAAATTCTATAGTGCTCCCACTCACTTCTTTGGAAATACAAGTTTCTCATAAACTTTGTATACACCCAAAATCTTTGATCATCTCATCAAAGCATACATTCCAACTCCGAGATGCTTACTCCAGTCCTCAGAAGGATTGCTGGAGCTTTGCATACTTATTAGCATCTTTCAGGATTGACAAAACCTTCCGGTTGTATCACATACAACCTTTCCTCAAGAAAATCGTTGAGGAAACAATGTTTTGACATCCTATCTGCAAGATTTCATAAATAATGCAGTAATCGCTAATATAATTCCAACAGACTCTTAGCATCACTACGGGTGAGAAAGTCTCATCGTAGTCAACTCCTTGAACTTGTCGGAAAACATCTTAAAGACAAGTCGAGCTTTCTTAATGGTAATACTTACCATCATTGTCCGTCTTCCTTTTAAAATCCATCTGCACTCAACAGCCTTACGACCATCGAGCTGTTCTGCCAAAGTCTACACTTTGTTTTCATATATGGATCCTCTCTCGGATTATATGGCCTCGAGCCATTTATCGGAATCCAGGCCCACCATCGCTTCCCCATAGCTCGTAGGTTCATTGTTGTCTAGCAACATGACTTCCAAGACAGGATTACGTACCACTCTAAAGTAGTACGCATCCTTGTCATCCTACGAGGTTTGGGAGTGACTTGATCTGAAGTTTCATGATCACTATCATAAGCTTCCACTTCAATTGGTGTAGGTGCCACAGGAACAACTTCCTGTGCCCTGCCACACACTAGTTGAAGAGACGGTTCAATAACCTCATCAAGTCTCCACCATCCTCCCACTCAATTCTTTCGAGAGAAACTTTTTCTCGAGAAAGGACCCGATTCTAGAAACAATCCCTTATTGCTTTCGGATCTGAGATAGGAGGTATACCCAACTGTTTTGGGTGTCCTATGAAGATGCATTTATCCGCTTTGGGTTCGAGCTTATCAGCCTGAAACCTTTTCACATAAGCGTCGCAGCCCCAAACTTTTAAGAAATGACAGCTTAGGTTTCTCTAAACCATAGTTCATACGGTGTCATCTCATCGGAATTACGTGGTGCCCTATTTAAAGTGAATGTGGTTGTCTCTAATGCCTAACCCATAAACTATTATGGTAATTCGATAAGAGACATCATGGTACGCATCATATCCAATAGGGTGCAGTTATGATGTTCGGACACACCATCACACTATGGTGTTCCAGGCTGTATTAGTTTGTGAAACGATTTCCACAATGTCTTAATTCTGTGCCAAACTCGTAATTCATATATTCATCTCTATGATCATATCATAGATATTTTATCCTCTTGTCACGACGATCTTTCAACTTCACCCTGAAATTACTTGAACCTTTCAATAATTCAGACTCGTGATTCATCAAGTAAATATACTCAACATCTACTCAAATCATCTGTGAAGTAAGAACATAACGATATCCACTACACGCCTCAGCACTCATTGGACTGCACACATCAAAATGTATTACTTCCAACAAGTTGCTTTCTATTTCCATTTTACTGAAAATGAGGCTTTCAGTCATCTTGCCCATGTGGTATGATTTGCATGTCTCAAGTGATTCAAAATCAAGTGAGTCCAAACGATCCATCTGCATGGAGTTTCTTCATGCATATACACCAATAGACATGGTTCGCATGTCTCAAACTTTTCAAAAACGAGTGAGCCCAAAGATCCATCAACATGGAGCTTCTTCATGCGTTTTATACCGATATGACTTACGTGGCAGTGCCACAAGTAGGTGGTACTATCATTACTATCTTTTGGCATGAACATGTGTATCACTACGATCAAGATTCAATAAACCATTCATTTTAGGTGCAAGACCATTGAAGGTATTATTCAAATTAACAGAGTAACCATTATTCTCCTTAAATGAATAACCGTATTGCGATAGACATAATCCAGTCATGTCTATGCTCAACGCAGACACCAAATAACAATTATTTAGGTTCTAATACCAATCTCGATGGTAGAGGGAGCGTACGATATTTGATCAACCTTGGAATACTTCCAACACATATCGTCATCTCACCTTTAGCTAGTCTCCGTTTATTCCGTAGCTTTTATTTCGAGTTACTAACACTTAGCAACCGAACCGGTATCTAATCCCCTGGTGCTACTAGGAGTACTAGTAAAGTACACATTAACACAATGTATATCCAATATACTTCTATCGACCTTGCCAGCCTTCTAATCTACCAAGTATCTAGGGTAATTCTGCTCCAGTGGCTGTTCCCCTTATTACAGAAGCACTCAGTCTCGGGTTTGGGTTCAACCTTGGGTTTCTTCACTAGAGCAGCAGCTGAATTGCCGTTTCATGAAGTATCCCTTTGTTCCCTTGCCCTTCTTGAAACTAGTGGTTTCACCAACCATCAACAATTGATGCTCCTTCTTGATTTCTACTTTCGTGGTGTCAAACATCACGAATATCTCAAGGATCATCATATATGTCCCTGATATATTATAGTTCATCATGAAGCTCTAGCAGCTTGGTGGTAATGACTTCAGAGAAACATCACTATCTTATCTGGGAGATCAACTCCCACTCGATTCAAATGATTGTTGTACTCAGACAATCTGAGCACAAGCTCAACAATTGAGCTTTTCTCCCTTAGTTTGCAGGCTAAGAAAATCGTCGGAGGTCTTATACCTCTTGACGTGGGCACAAGCCTGAAATCCCAATTTCAGTCCTTGAAACATCTCATATGTTCCGCGACGTTTCGAAAATGTCTTCGGTGCCTCAATTCTAAACCATTTAACATTACCGAACTATCATGTAGTCATTAAAACGTGTATGTCAGATGTTCGCAACATCCACAGACAACGTTCGAGGTTCAGCACACTGAGCGGTGCATTAAGGACATAAGCCTTCTATGAAGCAATGAGGACAATCCTCAGTTTACGGACCTAGTCCGCATAATTGCTACTATCAACTTTCAACTAAATTTTCTCTAGGAACATAACTAAACAGTAGAACTGAAGCGCAAGCTACGACATAATTTGCGAAGACCTTTTGACTATGTTCAGGATAATTAAGTTCATCTTATGAACTCCCACTCAGATAGACATCCCTCTAGTCATCTAAGTGATTACATGATCCGAGTCAACTAGGCCGTGTCCGATCATCACGTGAGACGGACTAGTCAACGTCGGTGAACATCTTCATGTTGATCGTATCTTCTATACGACTCATGCTCGACCTTTCGGTCTTCTGTGTTCCGAGGCCATGTCTATACACATGCTAGGCTCGTCAAGTTAACCCTAATTGTTTTGCATGTGTAAAACTGTCTTACACCCATTGTATGTGAACGTAAGGATCTATCACACCCGATCATCACGTGGTGCTTCGAAACGACGAACTGTAGCAACGGTGCACAGTTAGGGGAGAACACTTCTTGAAATTTTAATGAGGGATCATCTTATTTACTACCGTCGTTCTAAGCAAATAAGATGTATAAACATGATAAACATCACATGCAATCAAATAGTGACATGATATGGCCAATATCACTTTGCTCCTTTTGATCTCCATCTTCGGGGCTCCATGATCATCATCGTCACCGGCATGACACCATGATCTCCATCATCATGATCTCCATCATCGTGTCTTCTTGAAGTTGTCACGTCATCTATTACTTCTACTACCATAGCTAACGGTTAGCAATAAAGTAAAGTAATTACATGACGTTTATGTTGACACGCAGGTCATAAATAAATTAAGACAACTCCTATGGCTCCTGCCGGTTGTCATACTCATCGACATGCAAGTCGTGATTCCTATTACAAGAACATGATCAATCTCATACATCACATATATCATTCATCACATCCTTTTGGCCATATCACATCACATATCATACCCTGCAAAAACAAGTTAGACGTCCTCTAATTGTTGTTTGCATGCTTTACGTGGCTGCTATGGGTTTCTAGCAAGAACGTTTCTTACCTACGCAAAAACCACAACGTGTTATGCCAATTTCTATTTACCCTTCATAAGGACCCTTTTCATCGAATCCGATCCGACTAAAGTGGGAGAGACAGACACCCGCTAGCCACCTTATGCAACTAGTGCATGTCAGTCGATGGAACCAGTCTCACGTAAGAGTACGTGTAAGGTCGGTCCGGGCCGCTTCATCCCACGATGCCGCCGAATCAAGATAAGACTAGTAACGGCAAGCATATTGAACAAAATCAACGCCCACAACTACTTTGTGTTCTACTCGTGCATAGTAACTACACATAGACCTAGCTCATGATGCCACTGTTGGGGAACGTAGCAGAAATTCAAAATTTTCCTACGTGTCACCAAGATCTATCTATGGAGAGACTAGCAACGAGGGGAAGTAGAGTGCATCTACATACCCTTGTAGATCGCTAAGCGGAAGCGTTCAAGAGAACGGGGTTGATGGAGTCGTACTCGTCGTGATCCAAATCACCGATGATCCTAGTGCCGAATGGACGGCACCTCCGCGTTCAACACACGTACAGCCCGGTGACGTCTCCCATGCCTTGATCCAGCAAGGAGAGAGGGAGAGGTTGAGGAAGACTCCATCCAGCAGCAGCACAATGGCGTGGTGGTGGTGGAGGAGCGTGGCTATCCTGCAGGGCTTCGCCAAGCACCACAGAAGAGGAGGAAGAAGAGATGCAGGGCTGCACTAACGAGAGATAGAATCGCGTGTTATGGGCAGCCCTAGGCCTCACTATATATAGGGGAGAGGGAGGAGGGTGCGCCCCCTCTAGGGTTCCCACCCCTAGAGGGGCGGCAGCCCTAGATGGGCCTTGGGGTGGCGGCCAAGGGAGGATTCCCTTCCCCACAAGGCACCTAGGAGGTGCCTTCTCCTCCTAGGACTCTTCCTTTTAGGGTTTCCCCACACTAGGCGCATGGGCCCTAGGGGAAAGTGGCGCCCCAGCCCACTTTGGGCTGGATCCCTTCCCACTTCAGCCCATGGAACCCTCCGGGATAGGTGGCCCCACCCGGTGGACCCCCGGGACCCTTCCGGTGGTCCCGGTACAATACCGATGACCCCGAAACTTGTCCCGATGGCCGAAATAGGACTTCCCATATATAAATCTTTACCTCCGGACCATTCCGGAACTCCTCGTGACATCCGGGATCTCATCCGGGACTCCGAACAACATTCGGTAACCACATACAAACTTCCTTTATAACCCTAGCATCATCGAACCTTAAGTGTGTAGACCCTACGGGTTCGGGAGACATGCAGACATGACCGAGACGTTCTCCGGTCAATAACCAACAGCGGGATCTGGATACCCATGTTGGCTTCCACATGTTCCACGATGATCTCATCGGATGAACCACGATGTCAAGGACTTAATCAATCCCGTATTCAATTCCCTTTGTCTAGCGGTATTGTACTTGCCCGAGATTCGATCGTCGGTATCCCTATACCTTGTTCAATCTCGTTACCGGCAAGTCTCTTTACTCGTTCCGTAACACATCATCCCGTGATCAACTCCTTGATCACATTGTGCACATTATGATGATGTCCTACCGAGTGGGCCCAGAGATACCTCTCCGCTTACACGGAGTGACAAATCCCAGTCTCGATTCGTGCCAACCCAACAGACACTTTCGGAGATACCTGTAGTGCACCTTTATAGTCACCCAGTTACGTTGTGACGTTTGGTACACCCAAAGCATTCCTACGGTATCCGGGAGTTGCACAATCTCATGGTCTAAGGAAATGATACTTGACATTAGAAAAGCTTTAGCATACGAACTACACGATCTTTGTGCTAGGCTTAGGATTGGGTCTTGTCCATCACATCATTATCCTAATGATGTGATCCTGTTATCAATGACATCCAATGTCCATGTCAGGAAACCGTAACCATCTATTGATCAACGAGCTAGTCAACTAGAGGCTTACTAGGGACATGGTGTTGTCTATGTATCCACACATGTATCTGAGTTTCCTTTCAATACAATTATAGCATGGATAATAAACGATTATCATGAACAAGGAAATATAATAATAACTTATTTATTATTGCCTCTAGGGCATATTTCCAACATTTCTTTCCACCACCTTTGCCAACTCCCCAATGGACTTGGAGGGCAAGAAACCAGCCTCCTCCACCGCTATATATAGTGGGGAGGCACATGGGAGCCGCACCCCTTCCCCTGGCGCAGCCCTCTCCCTCCCCAACACCTCCTCCTCCTCCTCCGTAGTGCTTGGCGAAGCCCTGCCGGAGAACTGCAAGCTCCACCACCACGCCGTCGTGCTGCCGGAGCTCTCCCTCAACTTCTCCTCTCTCCTTGCTGGATCAAGAAGGGGGAGACGTCCCCGGGCTGTACATGTGTTATACGCGAAGGCGCCGTTGTTCGGCGCTTAGATCGGAATCAACCGCGATCTGAATCGCTACGAGTACGACTCCTTCATCCGCGTTCTTTTAACGCTTCCACATCGCAATCTTCAAGGGGATGAAGATTCACTCCCCTCTCTCTCGTTGCTAGTATCTCCATAGATTGATCTTGGTGATGCGTAGAAAAATTTTAGTTTCTGCAACGATCCCCAACAAGTCCTACCTAGGCTCCACAGGGAGGTCCCCGGCGGTCTACATCCTAAGCGCTCTAGGGTATTGGGCCAATCGCCCTTTGCACTCTGGGTCATTGTGTGCAGGGTGAATACCAGCGCCACCTCTGCCATGGATGGCATGATCCAACCGTGCCACAATGTTGAACTGGACGTCTGACCGAGCTTTCAGAAGAAACGTACGACGTCGAGTGCAAATATATGTTACTGCATGGTGGTTACTGCATATAGGCCAGTGGCCAACTCAGATCAAATACCCAAACCCTTAGTGTATTGGGAGCTCGCGGTAATGAGCTGAGATTCACGATCATGTGACCCCATCACCCAGTCTCGAGAAAATATAGAAACGGCCATGCCCAACCCTCTCTCTCTAGGGCGGTCTACCTGTCCGGCCGTGCCTTGTAATTATGTCGCGGGTACCCTCCAGGTCAACCCGACTATCCAGAGACTATCGGGAACTTAGGTCCACCTCTAACGAGCTGGTACCGCCTATCCCTTCAGCCCGGCAGTAACGGTGACTCTCGCGGGTACCCCAATGGTCAACCCGACTTCACATATCTCGCGGGTACCCCTCGGGGCCGACCCGTCTTTAACATGGGCCTGGGATAAAGCCAAGGTAACCGTGTGTCCATAACATCAAGCGAAAAACCCGAGGAATCACCCTCGATGGAATCCACTTGATGTAATCGTCGAGGTGAACATACGAGGAATCACCCTCGAGGTTCACACTTCAGGTGTTGCACGATAGAGTCGTATCGGGTGTGGTGAAGGAGGAATCACCCTCGGTAGACCATGGCCGATTAGCTACACTACAGAGTTATCATTAGGAGTGTGTTATGAGGTATCACGCTAGGCACTCGGCAGTAGCTCTGCAGAGTCATACAACTAGGGGGGTGTGAGGTGATGTGACGGGCTCTGGATGCTGAACACATTGATCGAGTCACCGGTCATCAAGCTGGGGCAACTGGGACAAGGTGAGGGGTCACTGATGGATTACTAACTAACCTAAACTAAGCAGTTTAGGATAAGCAGGTAAGGTACAAGAGTGATACGTCTCCAACGTATCTACTTTTCTAA
This sequence comes from Triticum urartu, assembly GCF_056163025.1. NCBI lineage: Eukaryota > Viridiplantae > Streptophyta > Magnoliopsida > Poales > Poaceae > Triticum > Triticum urartu. The sequence goes on along the minus strand of NC_141873.1, from coordinate 502,572,871 downwards.
ACGCTTTTTCCTCTTGTTTTGGACTCTAATTTGCATGATTTGATTGAAACTAACCCCAGACTGACGTTGTTTTCAGCAGAACTACCATGGTGTTGTTTTGTGCAGAAATAAAAGTTCTCGGCATGGAACAAAACTTTGCGAGGATTTTTTCCACAATAAAATAAAATTTCTGGAGCCAGGAACCACCCGAGGGGGCACCTGGATGGGCACAACCCACCAGGGCGCGCCTGGAGGGGGGCACGCCTGGTTGTCCCCACCTGGTGGCCCCGTAGACCATGAAATTGATGCTATAAAATCACATATTTCCAAAAAAAAATAGGGAGAAAGAATTATCACGTTCCACGAGACGAAGCCGCCGTCACCTCCTGTTCTTCATCGGGAGGCTGGATCTGGAGTCTGTTTGGGGCTCCGCGGAGGGGGATCTTTGATCTTCGTCATCACCAACCCTTCTCCATCGCCGATTCCATGATGCTCCCCACCGGGAGTGAGTAATTCCTTCGTAGGCTCGCTGGTCGGTGAGGAGTTGGATGAGATTCATCATGTAATCTAGTTATTTTTGTAAGGGCTTGATCCCTAGTATCCACTATGTTCTGAGATTGATGTTGCTATGACTTTGCCATGCTTAATGTTTGTCACTTTCGGCCCGAGTGCCATGATTTCAGATCTGAACCATTTATGTTATCACCATTATATCCATGTACTAGATCCAATCTAGCAAGTTATAGTCACCTACTACGTGTTATGATCCGGCAACCCCGGAGTGAAAATAGTCGGGACCACTCCCGGTGATGACCGTAGTTTGAGGAGTTCATGTACTCACCGTGTGTTAATGCTTTGTTCCGGTTCTATATTAAAAGGTGGCCTTAATATCCCTTAGTTTCCAATTGGACCCCGCTGCCATGGGAGGGTAGGAGAAAAGATGCCATGAAAGTTCTTTCCATTAGCACATATGACTATTTACGGAATACATGCCTACATTATATTTATGAATTGGAGCTAGTGTCGTATCACCCAAGGTTATGACTTTCACATGATGAATACCATCCAACAAATTACCAATCCAATGCCTACGAATTTCTCTTATATTGTCCTTGCTAAGTTACTACTCCTATCATTACTGTTGCACTTGCTACAAAGTTACTGCTATCACTGTTACCGTTACCATTGCTGCTGCTACTATTATCAAAACTATCATATTACTTTGCTACTAATCACTTTGCTGCAGATAATTAATCTCCAGGTGTGGTTGAATTGACAACTCAGTTGCTAATACTTACAAATATTCTTTGGCTCCCCTTCTGTCGAATCTATAAATTTGGGTTGAATACTCTACCCTCGAAAATTGTTGCGATCCCCTATACTTGTGGGTTATCGAGACCTTTTTCTGGCGCCGTTTCTAGGGAGCATAGCTATATTTGTTGAGTCACTTGGGATTATTAAAATTTATCACTATGAAGAATCTGAAGGATGCTAAGACTAAGATTTATCCCTCTAAAACGAGGGGAGGTAAGGAACTGCCATCCAGCTCCGCTTTAGATTCACCTTCTATTATAAGTAAACTTGCAACACCACCACATGATATCAATCTTGATATGTCGCAAGTTATTGATGATGCTACTTCTGCTATGAATGATACTTATGATGATGCTAGTACCTTGGTTGATGATGATGTGCCACTAGGTGAATTTCTTGACGAACAAATTGCTAGAGTAAGACAACATGATATTGTTGAAACTGATGATGAGCTTGATACTGAAAATATTGAAACACCTACTAGAACTAGCCCTCCTAGATGTGAATTGCCAAAAGTACCGGAAGGTTATGTTATGAATGAGAAGACAACTAGAGACATTCTTGCTTGTAAGGATAGAGATGATCTAGAGAAATTATTATGCAAGTATAAAGAAAAAATCCTTGAATGCTCGAATGCAATACGATCCTAAATTTGCTACTTCACCTATCTTTATTGCTGATAAGGATTATGAATTCGCCGTCGACCCAGAGTTGATTACTTTGGTTGAATCTAATCCTTTCCATGGTTATGAAACTGAAACTGTTGTGGCACATCTTACTAAGTTGAATGCATAGCCACCCTTTTTACTCGTGATGAGAAAACTCACTATTACTATATTCTCAAATTATTTCCATTCTCATTAAAGGGTGATGCTAAAGCTTGGTACAATAATCTTTCTCCTGGTTGTGTGCATAGTCCCCAGGATATGATTTATTACTTCTCTGAAAAATATTTCCCTGCTCATAAGAAACAAGCTGCCTTGCAGGAAATATTTTACTTCGTGCAAATTGAAGAAGAGAGTCTCCCACAAGCTTTTGGGAGGCTTTGCCAATTGCTTAATGCTTTGCCTGATCATCCTCTTAAGAACAATGAAATACTTGATATCTTCTATAATGGACTAACTGATGCTTCTAGGGACTTCCTAGATAGTTGTGTTGGTTGTGTTTTCAGGGAACGAACTATTGGGCAAGCTGAAGAATTATTGAATAACATATTAAAAAATTATGATGATTGGCCTCTTCATGAACCACCGCCTAAACCCACTCCGAAGAAGAGGGGTATATTATATCTCAGTCCTGAAGATATGCAAGAGGCAAAGAAATCTATGAAGGAAAAAGGTATTAAAGCTGAGGTTGTTAAAAATTTACCTCCTATTGAAGAAATACATGGGCTTGATACACCACCACTGCCTAAGGTGGTAGAGGTAAATTCTCTAATGAAATTCAATGATAATGATAATCCTCACAATATGCACCCTAGGCAATGCCTTTATGAGCTTGAGAAATATACTAGAAAGCAAGATCACTTCAATGCAAATGTTATGAAAGAATTGAAATACAATTCTGATATGATTGCTCGCTTGAGTGACTTGTTATTTAGAATCTCAAATGATGTTAGAGGTGTGGAAAAGCATGCTTTTATGGTTAAACTTTGTTAGAACAAGTTGCTAAATCTCAAAGGGAGTTGCTTGATGAAATGAATAATAATATCAATGATCATGTTGTTAGAGTAATGACTAGAGGAGGTATAGGATGACTTAGGAACCACTTTATCCTGAGGGACACCCAAAAAGAATTGAACAAGACTCTCAAAGAGTTAACACTGATGCACGTAGTCCTTCTAAGAAGAAAAAGAAGAAGAAAAATGATAGGACTTTGCATGCTTCTAGTGAACCTGAAGTAGAAAAACCTCCTGATAATGATAATGAAATTTCAATCTATGATGCTGAAACTCAACCTGGTACTGAACACTCACCTTCTAATAATGAAAAAGATAGTGATGAGGTTCATGAAAATACTCAAACAAATAGTAAAGAACCAGCCAATGATGTCGAGATAGAACCTGCAGTTGATCTTGATAACCCACAAGCCAAGAATACACGATATGATAAAAGAGACTTTGTTGCTAGAAAACACGGTAAAGAAAGAGAACCATGGGTTCAAAAACCTATGCCCTTTCCATCTAATTCAACTAAAAAGAAAGATGAAGAAGAATTTGAACGCTTGACTGATATCTTAAAAACCTTTGCTGAAATGTTGAGGCCAGCCTTTTTGCGTACTCGCTTGACTGATATCTTAAAAATGCCTCCTTATCCAAAGTACATGAAAGACATCATCACCAATAAGAGAAAAATACCAGAAGCTGAAATCTCCACCATGCTTGATCATTATACTTTTAAAGATGTGGTACCTAAAAAACTTGGAGATTCGGGAATACCAACTATACCTTGCTCCATCAAAAGAAATTATGTGAAAACTGATTTATGTGATTTGGAGCTTGTGTTAGTGTTATGCCTTTCTCTTTATATAAAAAACTTGATTTGAATAAACTCACACCTACCGAAATATCTTTGCAAATGGCTGACAAATCAACTGCCATACTTGTCGGTATTTGTGAGGATGTGCCCGTTGTTGTTGCTAATGTTACTATTTTGACTGACTTCGTTATACTTGAGATGCCCGAGGACGATAACATGTCGATTATCATTGGTAGACCCTTCTTGAATACTGCAGGGGCTGTTATTGATTGGAATAAAAGCAAGGTCACTTTTCATATCAATGGTAATGAGCATACGGTGCACTTTCCGAAGAAACAATTCCAAGTGAATGGTATTAATGTTATTGAAAAATTTCCGACAATCACTATTGGAAATTTTCAACTACCACTACCTACTCTTAAAAAGAAATATGAAATGCTTATTGTTGGGGACATTCAGATCCCCGGTTAGGTAACTTAGTGATTTATGAAAGTTCTTCGGTTTCATGCTAATCGAAAGTGGCTGTTAATAAGACTTGATCAACCTTATTAATGGATCATTTTTGAGAGGTGTGAAGTTGATGAAATTAGTAAGCACTACCTTCTGTCCCTACTTTTTGTTTTCTATTTTTATTAGTCAAACAAATTAAAATTCCATGTTTTGTCTATTTTCTGATTTTCCCGTGCATAAAAAAATGACCCAAAAATAAAAGTTTTCAGAATGCTCTGAAAATTTAATACAATTTTTTCTGAATATTTAAGAATTTTTGGTGCAAATAACATCAGAGGGAGGTGCACCAGGTGGGCACAACCCACCTGTGCGCGCCAGGACCCCCAGGAGCACCCTGGTGGGTTGTGGTCCCCATGTTGCCCCTCTCACTTATCTCTTCATCCCACATCACAACCTACCTCCATCAAAAATCACCATTGCTCTCTCTCTCGTGTTCTTGCTCTCAAACCCGCGGATTTTGATCTCTTTGCTCGAATCTCCGTTTCCGAAACTGTTTCAGGTGATTGTTGCTTGGTACGTGACTCCTCCGTTTGTCCAATTTGTTTTTGCTTTAGTGGTTTATATTTTGAATAATTAGCTACTCTTGGTGCTATTGTAGATGAGCTTGCATGTTGAATTGTTAGAGTTTTAAGTAGTTTGAATGCTTGCTATGGCCTCTATATATCCCTATGAGTAATCTCTCCCTAATATATATATATATATATATATATATATATAATAAAGCACGGATTGAGTTTCCGGGTTCACCGTCGTGGCGTTTTTATAAAAAAAAGTCCCTTTTCTTTTCGAAATTAGAACCCGCAGTCCTTTCTTTAGTGAATGAATATGGGAAAACGCTTCGGTTTTACAAAAAAGACCCTACGTTTATTCGATATTCAGTACGCGGTCCCTGATTCATCTTATCCAAAACTCGCCCCTTTCCAGCGACGGCTCCCTTTCCAGCGAAGGCAGCGACGGCGGAGCACGAGCAGGTGAGGGGCGGCGCCTTCGTCGGACGGCTAGCCGTGGCGGAGGAGAAGGCGGACGCCATGGGTGCGGCTACAGACGAGGCGGAGGAGAAGGCGGACGCCGTGGGCTTGCTGCATGGCTACAGCCGAGGCGGAGGAGAAGGTGGACGCCGTGGGCGTTCATGGAGGATGGTACGCCGGCCGCCGGCGCCGGCCGCCAGTCCTCTCTGGCCTCCTCCGTGGTATCCTTCTCAACCTCCGCTGCTCCTGTCGTGATTTGGATGGAAAATTGGAGGCCGGCCGTGTCCTTCTCCAACACAAATTGATGTAGTGCCCGACCCGGATTTGATTGGCTGCTATAAGAAGCAAGGGTCCTCGGCCGGAATCTCCATCTGGTTTTGCCTTTCGACCATAATCTCCATCATCCCGTCGAAATTGCAATTTTTGACCAAACATCCAATGTCGCCGCCAAGTTCGCTGGAGGAAGAAGCGCCGAGTTCGCCGGAGGAACAAGCGCCGAGTTCGCCGGAGGAACAAGAACGCCCGCCGAGTCCTGTGGTGGCTACACGAGAGGTATGTATCCCCTCTAAGCTACGCCACGGCGCGTTAGAGCCTGAAGTTCGTCAAAACTTGACCTGACCGTCACTGACGCCACCTTGCTGCCGCTGTTGCTGGAGATGAGCTGAATAGCAAGCTTTGGTTGCCTCTTTGCTTCCACTTCACTGCTCTTCTACTATCCGTAATTGTAAAACACCTAATACGATTCTTCAGCACTTGATACTGGTGGTCATGGTCTTCTTCTCTTACTGTTGCGAGACTTGGTTTTAGTTAGTAATCTTGAGATCAACGTGTACTCGTGGATTGCTTAGATGGAGGACCACTGTTGGTTTTGTACCTAGATGCGACTGTGAATCATGTAGGGTTCAATTCAGATTCATGTGGTATTTTTCCTAAATTTGTGCCTGCTACTGTTGGTCTTAACTATGAATAATGATTTTTGCAACTGTAGGAGAATTTCTTTGCCGCATCACAAGAAAAACAATTTGAAACAGAGAACTGTACTGAACCTTCTAATTATTGTATGAACTTGCTTCACTTAATTTGAACTGCATACATAAGCTACTTTGCTCATGCATGCATCGATACTATTGTGTATAAAGCATGCTTATGTATCTCAGTATGGCTCATAAATTTGTGTGCCTAAGATGACGATCTCAAAGACCATATTTTTTTCATGCTTTTATGATGTTAAAATGTTTTCGACTCCCCTGTTGTAGTTACTATTTCTGTCCCCTTGCTCGATTATGCTTTTTCTTCAGTTAACAATTAGCTTTGCAGAATATAGATATGCTAGCTGCACCTAGGTTATGCTTTTTCTTCAGTTAAGAATTAGCTTTGCAGAATAGATATGCTAGTTGCACCTAGCAAAACAGGATTAGGATGTGTAAACAACTTTCCTCTATATAGTTTCTGGGGTTACAGGCCCATGTTTTTTGCTTAGTAACTAATTTTGTTTTTGTCCTGGTAGCATGTTTATAAGTGCCCCATATAAAGTATATGTACATATTTTGTGCTAAATCAATGTCTCAATTTGTCAAAACTGCATTAGAGTTGCTCAAGACCTATATGCAAATGTTTGTGTGGAGCTAACTATTCTAGGCATGTAGCCAGTGTGTATCTGCATATTTTTCAGTAGAATTAAGTGCCTGGTGCCACTTGAGAGAATAAAAGAATGATCAACTATTTTTTTCATAGTTGTGATTTAGTCAACACTGATGTCTGTCTGCAAAAAGCTTATTTTGATTTGGAGTTGATTTTTTTCAGGCCCTTAAGATGAGTAATGAACATCCGTTGAGCCGTCCAATGTTGCCTGTGGCAACTACACCGGAGGTATGAATCCCCTTCATATTAGTTTGCATATGTGAGCCCTGGTACATGTACAATGCGTCTATTACTGTGACACTTTTCTCCATATATACCTTGTAATACTTTGTTTTATCTAATAGAAGCTGGGTGTTTTCCCTTCTGTCAGGGAAAGAAAATTTAGAAGAGCATGAAGTACATGCTCATTTTCGTATATATTTTGGGATCATTGCATAGTGAGGAACATTAAGGTTATCCTTAAAAGATGAGAGCATATTCTTCAAGCTGAGAAGTAAACTAGAATTGCCAAGAATCACAATCATCATAGTTATCAGCCATGCAAGAAATCAAATGCCATGTCTAAAAGTTCAACTCAAAGAACTAAGAACAAATAGGACTGCTTTTTTAGGTAACTGTGCATTTTGATGTAATAAGCCTAGACAACGGTCTGTATATCAGAAAACTTGGTTTTGGAGTGATTGATCTCCATGTAATTCAAATATATAGTGGCATAATTCGCATTACTATTCCCTGATCTTCCTCCTTGCCGAATTTATGATTGTCTTATACTATATCTGTCGACTTCGCAGCCATCGTCTCCTTTGACTTCACCGCCATCGTCTCCATCGACTTCGCCGCAAGACAATCTGTCACCGCCTCCGCCGATTTTGCCGGAAGACCATCAGCCGTCGCCTAGACCTACTTTGAGGTACTTTTGAAGCATCTGATGGGTCTCATATGTTTGTCAAATCGTCAATTTACTACAGCAAATATAGCTATTGCCGACAGTAGACTATATTTCACTGACAAGCAACGCATCATGCACTCCTACATAAATGGATTTTGTTTGTACTTGAAAGAAGCAGAGTAAATTCGTAAGGAGTGTTTAGTAGTTCAGTACATAGGTGACCAGAACAAAAGTAGTTCACAAATCAGTGATGGACGGGTCTCAATTATATTCAACAGGGCATGATGTTTACGAAAAATTACTGCTCACTGTATTTTGACAACTAGAAAAATGCAGTTCTGTTTGAGAATGTAAATGTAGGAAAAAAAATTAGGTTCTGCGCTGAGTCCGCGGGTCTCACAAAGATGTAGGATAAATAAAATGTCAAAAAGATCATATTAATTCTCATGTAATGGATCATAATGTGTGTCTTGAACTTTCCTGTTTTTATGGTTTTGCAGCCTAGAATATTTTGACATGCGCATATATAGCTACTTAATCAACAGAGTTCCTTTATGCTGTGTGGTAGACCACATTTGCTGATATGATTTACTTTCTCATTCTAGAACTTTTAAACATGCACATATGTATTGGTAAATTTTATCTCTATATACTTTTGCCTTCTACATACTGGATTGTAATATTTTCATCTCCTTTAAACAAAGCTACTGTCAGATGATGCTTCTAATGGTTGGAGGTTTACCTTTTATTTTTGTTCTGATTGCAGAAAATAGATGACAGCACTGTAACTTAATATTACACAGAACATTGAAGAGGACTTTGATAACCGACCTTCAAAAAAAGAAAAAAATTCTGAATCAAGTGTTCTGGAGCCATCACCTATGTCACCAACTATGTCAACATGTACTCCAGTTTCTGAGTGTTTTGAATCGATTGTGCCAAAATCAGATAATCAGATAGATTGTGGTCCATTGCCATCACCTCCATCCCCATCTAGCTCGACATTATCAAGAACATCGGTCGAGCCGTACAATGGCGCCTGCAGCGGTTACACCAGAGGTATTTATCCCCTTGATGAAAGCTAATCACTGGATGTAATCCCCTGTTTTAGTTGTTGTTTCTGTCCTGGTTATACAGGCAGTTTTCAACAGCAGCAGACTAGCATGCCCAGTCTGAACTTTTAGAATGTTTTCCCAGTTCATGTTCAACTTTGATCCTTTTTCCAGTTAAAGTTCCAAGCAACTTTCCTGTGTGAATCTGAGAATCTCACTGAAATTTGTGTTTCATTGTGTATATTCATCGAGTCGAGTTTCAGACTGATCGTAAACAGACCTCGGTTTAAGCTGTGATGCTAATTTGATTTGTGTGCTGCACCATCATCCATATCTTCGATTTCAAGCAGTTCCATGGCAAATCAAATACATTTTTTTCTTTATTTATGACAACACATATTTGACAGGTTAAAGCATGTACTATTGTGCATACTGAAGTGTAACAAGCCTTTCCCAGTAGCAAAACTGAGTATGATACCATGTTCTGAATTTATGATTTCGCAAGTAAGATGACATACAACTGAGTATGTTGTTCTGAATTTGATATGAGTGTTCTGCACAAATATTTCTCATGTTCAACTGATTTCGAACTGATGTATCTGAGTGTCTGATACCCTGTGATAAAATATTGAAGTTATGTACATGTTGATAGTGGTTATCAAGCAAAGAGATAGTTCCCTAAAATGTTATTAGTTATCGCAAGAAGTTGATTCATTTACTTTTTTTGTGGGGGAAGTTGATTCATTTACTAATGTAGTAAGGGGCACAAACTAATTTTGTACATATACCTTGAAAAATTCACTTGCATGTTTTTATAGTCGTCTCCTGCATATGGACGGGTGTGCATGATCTTTTTTCTAAGTTCATGTATTTTCAGGTACCTACTCTTGCTACGATCCATGGCTTACGTACTGTACTTCTATAGATCCTTTTTGGCATAATGAGCTATGTGCAGGCTCTCCATTTTGGCTATATTCATTTTCCGTAACAATGCATGAATTCGAATATCATTTTGATATTCCCTTGCGTTGATCCAAGTTCGCTCAGAAATCTATGGATGCAAAAACAAGCCAGCTGTTGTCTTGCGTACATTTACGGGACCTTTATTGCGTACATTTACGATATCATTTTTATACAGTAGAGCAACACTGATGCAAAGTTAGAACACGTCAGTAGAAATGTCCTGTAATACATACTATAAAAAAAACAAGCCAGCTGTTGTCGTGTGTAAATTTACGGGGCCTTTATTGGGTTCTATGCAATGTTTTAAATAGCGGGCTATGCCAAATAGTGGTGGACCTCAAAATCAGCTATAGCGGGATGTTTGTACATGAGACCATTTAGCGGCACCTTGCTGAAAAGGCTATAGCAAGGCTGTAGCGGGGCTATAGCCGGCTATTTAAAACTATGGTTCTATGAACAACAAATGGAACAGAATTTACATAAGATTACATACAAGAGTTACTGCCATGGGATGTTTCTAGAACCCATTGAGAGAAATTGAGAGGAGGCTGCTACTATGTGCTTGCATATGCTGCTGTTGCTGCGTGTTGTTTTGGCAGAGAATTAAGAAAGAAGTAGAGAGAAAGTGAGAGGGATCGAGACCCTGCTGCTATTCGTGTTTCTGATTGATTATACTTGGCTGCCGTAGCAATTTATACAGTGTTCGATTGTTAGATTTTGTTTAGTAACCACTACTACTTGCTAGAGAGAAGGGAGGGGACGTGTATTGCTTCATGTCGCTAGATGTGAGTGCTTTTGTGTTTTGGGGCTTTCACTGTTTTTTCTAGAACCCATGGAGAGGCCAAGAGAGCCGGCCGGAGGGGAGACGAGATGAGGAGCTCAGCTGGCGTCGGTGCAGTTTAGGCTGGACTTAAAATGTAGGCCAAATGTCAATGGACAAAGCCCAAAAAATAGTGTAAAAGAATTACAAATAAAATATAATATTCAAAAAAAGATAACATCGCCATAAAAATGATACCATTTTAAAAAATATTCTCGATTAAAAAAAACACCTTATGAAAGTAAAAAAAAATCATGTTTTTTTGAACAACAAAAAACAAAGTTGATTGATAAAAACATTTGTGTTTTTCAAATGAAATGAAAGTGCGGAGCTGAAATAGGTAATGGTGAACATTGTTAGGGTACGCCCAAATTTCATCGTACAAAAAAAATGCTTAGTGTAATCTTATTTATACATTTGTAAAAATTGGATTAAAAATGTTGCATAATGACACGTGGAGCAGGTTATATTTCATTTCTAGCCCGGTGCAACGCACGGGCATTTGTCCTAGTTGCTATCAATCTTGTAAAGTTTTGTTGATAAAGTTTTATGGACTATAAATTTCAGAATTTTTGTTCATAGGAAAAACATGAGTATCTTTAGGAAGTTTGCTTCCAAGAAGAAATCTAAGGGAGTGATTGGCGAGTCATTTGATAGTGATATCCGCACCCGGAGATTGGCGGAGATACGGCCGTGTGTTGGGGAACGTTGCAGAAAACAAAATTTTTCCTACGGTTTCACCAAGATCCATCTATGAGTTCATCTAGCAACGACTGATCAGATTGCATCTACATACCTTTGTAGATCACGCGCGGAAGCGTTCAAAGAACGGGGATGAGGAAGGTGTACTCGACGTGATCCAAATCACCGGAGATCCTAGCGCCGAACGGACGGCACCTCCGTGTTCAACACACGTACGGTCAGCGTAACGTCTCCTTCTTCTTGATCCAGCAAGAGGGAAGGAGAGGTTGAGGAAGATGGCTCCAGCAGCAGCACGACGGCGTGGTGGTGATGGAGCTGCAGTACTCCGTCAGGGCTTCGCCAAGCACTATGGAGGAGGAGGAGGTGTTGGAGAGGGAGAAGGAGGCAACCAAAGGCGTGGGAGAAAAGCCCTCCTTCCCCCACTATATATAGGAGGGCCAGGGGGGCGCCGGCCCTAGGAGATCCAATCTCCTAGGGTGGGGCGGCGGCCAAGGGGGGTTTCCCTCCCCCCCAAGGCACCTAGGGGTGCCTTCCCCCATTGGGACTCTTCCCTCTTGAAACCCTAGGCGCATGGGCCTCTTGGGGCTGGTGCCCTTGGCCCATGTAGGCCAAGGCGCACCCCCTACAGCCCATGTGGCCCCCCGGGACAGGTGGCCCCACCCGGTGGACCCCCGGGCTTTCGGTGGTCCCGGTACAATACCGATGACCCCGAAACTTGTCCCGATGGCCGAAATAGGACTTCCCATATATAAATCTTTACCTCCGGACCATTCCGGAACTCCTCGTGACGTCCGGGATCTCATCCGGGACTCCAAACAACATTCGGGTTACTGCATATACATATCCCTACAACCCTAGTGTCACCGAACCTTAAGTGTGTAGACCCTACGGGTTCGGGAGATATGTAGACATGACCGAGATGACTCTCCGGTCAATAACCAACAGCGGGATCTGGATACCCATGTTGGCTCCCACATACTGCACGATGATCTCATCGGATGAACCACAATGTCGAGGATTCAAGCAACCCTGTATGCAATTCCCTTTGTCAATCGGTATGTTACTTGCCTAAGATTCGATCGTCGGTATCCCAATACCTCGTTCAATCTCGTTACCGGCAAGTCACTTTACTCGTTCCGTAATGCATGATCCCATAACTAGACACTTGGTCACTTTGAGCTCATTATGATGATGCATTACCGAGTGGGCCCAGTGATACCTCTCCGTCATACGGAGTGACAAATCCCAGTCTTGATCCGTGTCAACCCAACAGACACTTTCGGAGATACCTGTAGTGCACCTTTATAGTCACCCAGTTACGTTGTGACGTTTGGTACACCCAAAGCACTCCTATGGTATCCGGGAGTTACACGATCTCATGGTCAAAGGAAAAGATACTTGACATTGGAGAAGCTCTAGCAAACGAACTACACGATCTTGCGCTATGCTTAGGATTGGGTCTTGTCCATCACATCATTCTCCTAATGATGTGATCCCGTTATCAATGACATCCAATGTCCATAGCCAGGAAACCATGACTATCTGTTGATCAACGAGCTAGTCAACTAGAGGCTTACTAGGGACATGTTGGTGTCTGTTATTCACACATGTATTACGATTTCCGGATAATACAATTATAGCATGAATAAAGACAATTATCATGAACAAAGAAATATAATAATAATGCTTTTATTATTGCCTCTAGGGCATATTTCCAACAGTCTCCCACTTGCACTAGAGTCAATAATCTAGTTACATTGTGATGAATCGAACACCCATGGAATTCTGGTGTTGATCATGTTTTGCCCTAGGGAGAGGTTTAGTCAGCGGATCTGCCACATTCAGGTCCGTATGTACTTTACAAATCTCTATGTCTCCATCTTGAACATTTTCATGAATGGAGTTGAAGCGACGCTTGATGTGCCTTGTCTTCTTGTGAAACCTGGGCTCCTTGGCAAGTGCAATAGCTCCAGTGTTGTCACAAAAGAGTTTGATTGGCCCCGACGCATTGGGTATGACTCCTAGGTCGGTGATGAACTCCTTCACCCATATTGCTTCATGTGCTGCCTCCGAGGCTGCCATGTACTCCGCTTCACATGTAGATCCCGCCACGACGCTCTGCTTGCAGCTGCACCGGCTCACTGCTCCACCATTCAACATATACACGTATCCGGTTTGTGACTTAGAGTCATCCAGATCTGTGTCGAATCTAGCGTCGACGTAACCCTTTACGACGAGCTCTTCGTCACCTCCATAAACGAGAAACATGTCCTTTGTCCTTTTCAGGTACTTCAGGATATTCTTGACCGCTGTCCAGTGTTCCTTGCCGGGATTACTTTGGTACCTTCCTACCAAACTTACGACAAGGTTTACATCAGGTCTGGTACACAGAATGGCATACATAATAGATCCTATGGCTAAAGCATAGGGGATGACACTCATCTCTTCTTTATCTTTTGCCGTGGTCGGGCATTGAGCCGAGCTCAATCTCACACCTTGCAAAACAGGCAAGAACCCTTTCTTGGACTGATCCATTTTGAACTTCTTCAAAATCTTATCAAGGTATGTGCTTTGTGAAAGACCTATGAGGCGTCTTGATCTATCTCTATAGATCTTGATGCCTAATATATAAGCAGCTTCTCCAAGGTCCTTCATTGAAAAACTCTTATTCAAGTAGGCCTTGATGCCGTCCAAGAGTTCTATATCATTTCCCATCAAAAGTATGTCATCCACATATAGTATGAGAAATGCTACAGAGCTCCCACTCACTTTCTTGTAAACGCGGGCTTCTCCATAAGTCTGCGTAAACCCAAACGCTTTGATCATCTCATCAAAGCGAATGTTCCAACTCCGAGATGCTTGCACCAGCCCATAAATCGAGCGTTGGAGCTTGCACACCTTGTTAGCATTCTTAGGATCGACAAAACCTTCCGGCTGCATCATATACAACTCTTCCTTAAGGAAACCATTAAGGAATGCCGTTTTGACGTCCATTTGCCATATCTCATAATCGTAGAATGCGGCAATTGCTAACATGATTCGGACGGACTTTAGCTTCGCTACCAGTGAGAAAGTCTCATCGTAGTCAACTCCTTGAACTTGTCGATAACCCTTAGCGACAAGCCGAGATTTATAGATGGTCACATTACCATCCGCGTCTGTCTTCTTCTTAAAGATCCATTTATTTTCTATGGCTCGCCGCTCAACGGGCAAGTCAGTCAAAGTCCATACTTCGTTTTCATACATGGATCCTATCTCGGATTTCATGGCTTCTAGCCATTTGTCGGAATCCGGGCCCGCCATCGCTTCTTCATAGTTTGAAGGTTCACTGTTGTCTAACAACATGATTTCCAAGACAGGGTTGCCGTACCACTCTGGTGCGGAACGTGTCCTTGTGGACCTTTGAATTTCAGCACGAGCTTGATCAGAAGTATCTTGATCATTATCATTAACCTCCTCTCTAGTCGGTGCAGGCACCTCAGGAACATTTTCTTGAGTTGCGCCATTTTTCGGTTCAAGAGGTAATACTTCATCAAGTTCTACTTTCCTCCCACTTACTTCTTTCGAGAGAAACTCTTTCTCCAGAAAGAGTCCGTTCTTGGCAACAAATATCTTGCCTTCGGATCTTAGGTAGAAGGTATACCCAATGGTTTCCTTAGGGTATCCTATGAAGACGCATTTTTCCGACTTGGGTTCGAGCTTTTCAGGTTGAAGTTTCTTGACATAAGCATCGCATCCCCAAACTTTTAGAAACAACAGCTTAGGTTTCTTGCCAAACCATAATTCATACGGTGTCGTCTCAACGGATTTAGACGGAGCCCTATTTAAAGTGAATGTAGCTGTCTCTAGAGCGTATCCCCAAAATGATAGCGGTAAATCGGTAAGAGACATCATAGACCGCACCATATCCAATAGAGTGCGATTACGACATTCGGATACACCGTTACGCTGAGGTGTTCCAGGCGGCGTGAGTTGTGAAACGATTCCACATTTCTTTAAGTGTGTGCCAAATTCGTGACTCAAGTATTCTCCTCCACGATCTGATCGTAGAAACTTGATTTTCCTGTCACGTTGATTCTCAACCTCACTCTGAAATTCCTTGAACTTTTCAAAGGTTTCAGACTTGTGTTTCATTAAGTAGACATACCCATATCTACTCAAGTCATCAATGAGGGTGAGAACATAACGATAGCCACCGCGAGCTTCAACACTCATTGGACCGCACACATCAGTATGTATGATTTCCAATAAGTTGGTTGCTCGCTCCATTGTTCCTGAGAACGGGGTCTTGGTCATCTTACCCATGAGGCATGGCTCACGCGTGTCAAATGATTCATAATCAAGAGACTCTAAAAGTCCATCTGCATGGAGCTTCTTCATGCGTTTGACACCTATGTGACCAAGGCGGCAGTGCCACAAGTATGTGGGACTATCATTATCAACCTTACATCTTTTGGTACTCACACTATGAATATGTGTAGCATTACGCTCGAGATTCATTAAGAATAAACCATTGACCATTGGAGCATGACCATAAAACATATCTCTCATATAAATAGAACAACCATTATTCTCGGATTTAAATGAGTAGCCATCTCGTATTAAACGAGATCCTGAAACAATGTTCATGCTCAAACTTGGCACTAAATAACAATTATTGAGGTTTATAACTAATCCCGTAGGTAAATGTAGAGGTAGCGTGCCGACGGCGATCACATCGACCTTGGAACCATTCCCGACGCGCATCGTCACCTCGTCCTTCGCTAGTCTCGGTTTATTCCGCAGCTCCTGCTGTGAGTTACAAATATGAGCAACGACACCGGTATCAAATACCCAGGAGTCACTACGAGTACTGGTAAGTTACACATCAATTACATGTATATCAAATATACCTTTGGTGTTGCCGGCCTTCTTGTCCGCTAAGTATTTGGGGCAGTTCCGTTTCCAGTGACCCTTCCCTTTGCATAAAAGCACTCCGTCTCAGGCTTGGGTCCATTCTTTGACTTCTTCCCGGCAGCTTTCTTGCCAGGCGCGGCAACTTCCTTGCCGTCCTTCTTGGAGTTATTTTTACCCTTGCCCTTCTTGAACTTAGTGGTTTTATTCACCATCAACACTTGATGTTCCTTCTTGACTTCTACCTCTGCTGATTTCAGCATAGCAAATACTTCAGGAATGGTCTTTTCCATCCCCTGCATATTGAAGTTCATCACAAAGCTCTTGTAGCTTGGTGGAAGCGACTGGAGGATTCTGTCAATGACCGCGTCATCCGGGAGATTAACTCCCAGCTGAGTCAAGCGGTTATGTAACCCAGACATAGTGAGTATGTGCTCACTGACAGAACTATTTTCCTCCATCTTACAGCTGAAGAATTTGTCGGAGACTTCATATCTCTCGACCCGGGCATGAGCTTGGAAAACCATTTTCAGCTCTTCGAACATCTCATATGCTCCATGTCTCTCAAAACGCTTTTGGAGCCCCGGCTCTAAGCTGTAAAGCATGCCGCACTGAACGAGGGAGTAGTCATCAGCACGTGTCTGCCAAGCGTTCATAACGTCTTGGTTCTGTGGGACAGGTGGATCACCTAGCGGTGCTTGTAGGACATAATCTTTCTTGGCAGCTATGAGGATGATCCTCAGGTTTCGGACCCAGTCCGTGTAGTTGCTGCCATCGTCTTTCAGCTTGGTTTTCTCTAGGAACGCGTTGAAGTTGAGGACTACGTTGGCCATTTGATCTACAAGACATATTGTAAAGTTTTAGACTAAGTTCATGATAATTAAGTTCATCTAATCAAATTATTAATGAACTCCCACTCAGATTAGACATCCCTCTAGTCATCTAAGTGTTACACGATCCGAGTCGACTAGGCCGTGTCCGATCGTCACGTGAGACGGACTAGTCATCGTCGGTGAACATGTTCATGTTGATCGTATCTTCCATACGACTCGTGTTCGACCTTTCGGTCTCTGTGTTCCGAGGCCATGTCTGTACATGCTAGGCTCGTCAAGTTAACCCTAAGTGTTTTGCATGTGTAAAACTGTCTTACACCCGTTGTATGTGAACGTAAGGATCTATCACACCCGATCATCACGTGGTGCTTCGAAACAACGAACTTTAGCAACGGTGCATAGTTAGGGGAGAACACTTCTTGAAATTGTTGTAAGGGATCATCTTATTTACTACCGTCGTTCTAAGTAAAAAAGATGCAAAACATGATAAACATCAAATGCAATCAAATAGTAATAGACATGATATGGCCAATATCACATAGCTCCTTTGATCTCCATCTTGGGGCTCCATGATCATCTTGTCACCGGCATGACACCATGATCTCCATCATCGTGTCTCCATGAAGTTGCTCGCCAACTATTACTTCTACTACTATGGCTAACACGTTTAGCAATAATTTACATGGCGTTTCTCAATGACTCGCAGGTCATACAAAAATAAAGACAACTTCTATGGCTCCCGCCGGTTGTCATACTCATCGACATGCAAGTCGTGATTCTTATTACAATGGCATGAACAACTCATACATCACATATATATCATTCATCATTCATCACAACTTTGGCCATATCATATCACAAAGCATTTGTTGCAAAAACAAGTTAGACGTCCTCTAATTGTTGTTGCAAGTTTTACGTGGCTGAAGTAGGGTTCTAGCAAGAACGTTTTCTTACCTACGTGAAAGCCACAACGTGATTTGTCAACTTCTATTTACCCTTCATAAGGACCCTTTTCATTGAATCCGCTCCAACTAAAGTAGGAGAGACAGACACCCGCCAGCCACCTTATGCATCTTGTGCATGTTAGTCGGTGGAACCGGTCTCACGTAAGCGTACGTGTAAGGTTGGTCCGGGCCGCTTCATCCCACAATACCGTTGAAGCAAGATAAGACTAGTAACGGCAAGAAAGTTGACAACATCTACGCCCACAACAAATTGTGTTCTACTCGCGCAAGAAGAACTACGCATAGACCTAGCTCATGATGCCACTGTTGGGGAACGTTGCAGAAAACAAAAATTTTCCTACGGTTTCACCAAGATCCATCTATGAGTTCATCTAGCAACGACTGATCAGATTGCATCTACATACCTTTGTAGATCACGCGCGGAAGCGTTCAAAGAACGGGGATGAGGAAGGTGTACTCGACGTGATCCAAATCACCGGAGATCCTAGCGCCGAACGGACGGCACCTCCGTGCTCAACACACGTACGGTCAGCGTAACGTCTCCTTCTTCTTGATCCAGCAAGAGGGAAGGAGAGGTTGAGGAAGATGGCTCCAGCAGCAGCACGACGGCGTGGTGGTGATGGAGCTGCAGTACTCCATCAGGGCTTCGCCAAGCACTATGGAGGAGGAGGAGGTGTTGGAGAGGGAGAAGGAGGCAACCAAAGGCGTGGGAGAAAAGCCCTCCTTCCCCCACTATATATAGGAGGGCCAAGGGGGGGGGCGCCGGCCCTAGGAGATCCAATCTCCTAGGGTGGGGCGGCGGCCAAGGGGGGTTTCCCTCCCCCCCCAAGGCACCTAGGGGTGCCTTCCCCCATTGGGACTCTTCCCTCTTGAAACCCTAGGCGCATGGGCCTCTTGGGGCTGGT
Source organism: Triticum urartu (assembly GCF_056163025.1). NCBI lineage: Eukaryota > Viridiplantae > Streptophyta > Magnoliopsida > Poales > Poaceae > Triticum > Triticum urartu. Next base: position 502,553,960 of record NC_141873.1, on the reverse strand, counting down.
GCCCTTGGCCCATGTAGGCCAAGGCGCACCCCCTACAGCCCATGTGGCCCCCCGGGACAGGTGGCCCCACCCGGTGGACCCCCGGGACCCTTCCGGTGGTCCCGGTACAATACCGATGACCCCGAAACTTGTCCCGATGGCCGAAATAGGACTTCCCATATATAAATCTTTACCTCTGGACCATTCCGGAACTCCTCGTGACGTCCGGGATCTCATCCGGGACTCCGAACAACATTTGGGTTACTGCATATACATATCCCTACAACCCTAGCGTCACCGAACCTTAAGTGTGTAGACCCTACGGGTTCGGGAGATATGTAGACATGATCGAGATGACTCTCCGGTCAATAACCAACAGCGGGATCTGGATACCCATGTTGGTTCCCACATACTCCACGATGATCTCATCGGATGAACCACGATGTCGAGGATTCAAGCAACCCCGTATGCAATTCCCTTTGTCAATCGGTATGTTACTTGCCTGAGATTCGATCGTCGGTATCCCAATACCTCGTTCAATCTCGTTACCGGCAAGTCACTTTACTCGTTCCGTAATGCATGATCCCGTGACCAGACACTTGGTCACTTTGAGCTCATTATGATGATGCATTACCGAGTGGGCCCAGTGATACCTCTCCGTCATACGGAGTGACAAATCCCAGTCTCGATCCGTGTCAACCCAACAGACACTTTCGGAGATACCTGTAGTGCACCTTTATAGTCACCCAGTTACGTTGTGACGTTTGGTACACCCAAAGCACTCCTACGGTATCCGGGAGTTACACGATCTCATGGTCAAAGGAAAAGATACTTGACATTGGAAAAGCTCTAGCAAACGAACTACACGATCTTGCGCTATGCTTAGGATTGGGTCTTGTCCATCACATCATTCTCCTAATGATGTGATCCCGTTATCAATGACATCCAATGTCCATAGCCAGGAAACCATGACTATCTGTTGATCAACGAGCTAGTCAACTAGAGGCTTACTAGGGACATGTTGGTGTCTGTTATTCACACATGTATTACGATTTCTGGATAATACAATTATAGCATGAATAAAGACAATTATCATGAACAAAGAAATATAATAATAATGCTTTTATTATTGCCTCTAGGGCATATTTCCAGCACCGTGCGAATGGCCGCACCCCATTCATGGAAGGGGTCGGAATCCTTCAAGAGTTTGCACAATATGCTGCTCATGTTGGCCTCACCGACTTCATCGCAGCTGAATGCGAACAGTATCATCTCCTGAAAAACACCTTTGTGCAAAGTTTTAATTTCCTTCCTATGAATAATCCTCCTGAGGTCAGTTTAATTTATATGTTGAACCCCATCAGATACCGCTTACTGAATTTTGTGAAATATGCTTGCTTCCTTCTGATGGTAGTTTGGTAGAGCCTAGAACTGCAGAGTTTGGAAGCTTTTATCGTACTCTGACAGTAGGTGATGAGAGAGGGGTGTCGAGTATCACCGTCGCTGGCTTGCATTTTCTTGCTGTTTATTATTTTACTCTTTTCATTGCAAAATGCTTGCTTGCTAGAGACAAGGTGGGTGCACTCAGTTCCCTAGACCTTGTTGTTTTACGTCGTGCACTTGAAGGCGACAACACTTATAGCTTGGGAGCTATTGTGGCACGTCGCCTCCACATTAATAAATCCAAGGGTAAAATACATGGGGGTATTTATGCCACTCGGTTGGCGGCTCGCTTTAACATTCATATACGCTTGGATGATTATCCTTTGCCCAAGGTTTACCTAGATCACGCGGCCATGGAACATCACCAGTTTATTGATGCTGATTACCCTAACATCCCTCTTCTGTATAACCTGGTTTTTAGTGTGAGAACTCATGAATATTATTTCATTGCCTGCGCCTGCTTTGTTTGATCCTATTTCCAGGGGTGGATACAGGATTATGCCTGCAGATATCGTCGCCTACCAGAATAACCAGGCTGCAGCAGAGGAGGAGCCTCAGCAGTGGGAGCCACAGGTGCCCGCTCCTCAACAGTTCAACATGGGACCCCATGATTTCTTTGACTACTTGCCGATTACCAAGTTAGGCCAAAAGCCTAAACTTGGGGGAGTACGTATTTCCATCGATATTACATTCATGTTCACACATTTCATTATAGTTGTCGGTGTCCACACTTTTTCATTGTATTATCCATGTTAAATTTATTTTCTCGCTTTCTTCTTGTGTGTTTGAAAAACTTGAGAAAATACTAAAATATTTCCTGCTTCCTTTTTGTTTGTCTTTCTAGAGTAGTTAGATGTAGCATTGAAAGAAAACCCAAAAAGATTTCCTTGTTCTTCTTTTGCTTGTTGGGAGCTTTCCCGTGTAAATAGTTTTTCTCGTTTTTGCTTTTCCTTTTTATTTGCTTGTTCAAGAAAACCAAAAACTCCAACAATATTTCAGTGTGTTTCTCTGAATTTCTTTTCTTTTTATTTAGTCTCACCGAGGAGAAGACCACGATGAAAATGTTGAGTGGCTCTCATATGCACTATTGTTAATCTAACAAAGAGCTCATATTTCCCTGTCTTCTCCTGTTGAATAAAATGTTTGCAGATTCCAGCTTAGTCTACGGTACTCTTGCACTATTATTTTCACAACGTTCGGTTGTGCAAGTGAAAGGCAATAATGACGATATTTGATGAACTGGTCGTGGCAGAGAGAAACGGGTATGAACTCGACTTGTTCTGTTTTTTGTAAATATGTTTAACCTAGTATCCATGATTCAGCCCATTATGATTAAACATGTTTGCAATGACAATTAGAGATTATAGTTTCTCATGCCATGCATAAGTAGCTAGGGGTGGATAATGATTTATCTTGGATATCAACATTGCGTTAAAATGATTGTGATGTAGTATGATGATTTCGTATCCTCCTCTGAATGTTCGAGTGGCTTGACTTGGCACATGTTCATGCATGTAGTTGAATCAAAACCAACATAGCCTCTATGATATTTATGTTCATGGTGTTCATATCCTACTCATGCTAGTGTCCAATGTTACTTATGCATAATGCATGTTCATGGCCGTTGTTGCTCTCTAGCTGGCCGCTTCTCAAAATATTTGCTAGCCTTCGCCAGTACTATAAGTGGAAATTCTGCTTGTACATCCAAAACCTTAAACCCAAGTTATTCCAGATGAGTCCACCATACCTACCTATATGCGGTATTACCATGCTGTCTAAAGTAAATTTGCATGTGTCATCCCTAAAAACTTCAAAAATATATCCTTTTTGTGTGCCTGGATCGTTCATGGAACGACAGGAGGTAGTCGGTATCTTCCTTGCTAAGAAGGTTATTCTCAGGATGAGTGTTTATTCACTCACCATCGCACGAGAAAAGGGCGGTAATAGGGATGCCCAGTCCCAAATTGCAAAAAGAATTGATCTTTCAAATAATCAAACAAAAAATCCAACGGAGTCATAACCTTTACTTTATCGCTTGGGAACCGCCACTAGTGTGCTTAGCATGGAAGATATTGATAACTGATGGTCGTGAAGTAAACAAGAAGGGTGCATGTCTCAAAATATCATTTACCTCTGTTGTAAAAACTTGAGCTCTGGCAGCTCTGCAAATCACTGCTTCCCTCTGTGAAGGGACTATCTATTTACTTTTATGTTGTGTCATCACCTTCTAAAATAAGCACTAGAACTTGAGAGCACTGCTGTCATGCTGATGCATTGTGTGTAGCTAATGTTGGGTGCATCATGACTGGATCTTTTCTACCATGAATTACAATGTTTAGTCGCTGCTTGAACTTTGGAGGTGCTCTGCATTTATGTTTTGCAGTCTCAGAAAGGGCTACCAAGATACCACTATTGTCATATTCTATCATGGTTGTTTTGATAATGTGTTGCTGTTTGAGATATCTTATTATTGCTCGCTAGCTGATTATATCATTGATATGAGTTAATATAATTTTTAAGAGTTATTGTCGGCATGGTTAGTTATAATATTGGCTGAAAACATGGGTGTTGTTTAAGCTTATTTATGCAAACAAGAGCAAAAGAGTTCGTAAAAGTTTTTCTTTTTCAATTTCAGTTTATCAACTGAATTGCTTGAGGACAAGCAAAGGTTTAAGCTTGGGGAAGTTGGTACGTCTCCGACGTATCTACTTTTCCTAACTCTTTTCCTCTTTTTTTGGACTCTAATTTGCATGATTTGAATGAAACTAACCCCAGACTGACGTTGTTTTCAGTAGAACTACCATGGCGTTGTTTTTTTGCAGAAATAAAAGTTCTCGGAATGGAACAAAAGTTTGCGAGGATTTTTACACAATAAAAGAGAATTTCTGGAGTTAGGAACCATCGGAGGGGGCACCTAGGACGGCACAACCCACTAGGGCGCACCCCCGCCCTCCAGGCGCGCCCAGGTGTGTTGTCCCCACCTGGTGGCCCCGCAGACCCTGAAACCAATGCTATAAAATCACATATTTCCAGAAAAAAATTAGGAAGAAAGAATTATCGCGTTCCACGAGATGGAGCCGCCGTCACCTCCTGTTCTTCATCGGGAGGCCAGATATGGAGTCTGTTTGGGGCTCCGGAGAGGGGGATCTTCGATCTTCATCATCACCAACCCTTCTCCATCGCCAATTCCATGATGCTCCCCACCGGGAGTGAGTAATTCCTTCGTAGGCTCACTGGTCGGTGAGGAGTTGGATGAGATTCATCATGTAATCTAGTTAGTTTTGTTAGGGCTTGAGCCCTAGTATCCACTATGTTCTGAGATTGATGTTGCTATGACTTTGCCATGCTTAATGCTTGTCACTTTGGGCCCGGGTGCCATGATTTCAGATCTGAACTGTTTATGTTATCACCATTATATCCATGTTGTAGATCCGATCTTGCAAGTTATAGTCACCTACTGCGTGTTATGATCTGGCAACCCCGGAGTGACAATAGTCGAGACCACTCTCGATGATGACCGTAGTTTGAGGAGTTCATGTATTCACCGTGTGTTAATTCTTTGTTCTGGTTCTCTATTAAAAGGAGACCTCAATATCCCTTAGTTTCCTATTGGACCTCGTTGCCATGGGAGGGTAGGACAAAAGATGTCATGCAAGTTATTTCCATAAGCACGTATGACTATTTACGGAATACATGCCTACGTTATATTTATGAACTGGAGCTAGTGCCGTATCGCCCTAGGTTATGACTGTCACATGATGAATATCATCCAACAAATTACCGATCCAGTGCCTACGAATTTCTCTTATATTGTCCTTGCTAAGTTACTACTGCTATCATTACTGCTGCACTTGCTACAAAGTTACAGCTATTACTGTTACCGTTACCATTGCTGCTACTACTATTATTAAAACTATCATATTACTTTGCTACTAAACACTTTGCTGCAGATAAATAATTTCCAGGTGTGGTTGAATTGATAACTCAGTTGCTAATACTTACAAATATTCTTTGGCTCCCCTTGTATTGAATCTATAAATTTGGGTTGAATACTCTACCCTCGAAAACTATTGCAATCCCCTATACTTGTGGGTTATCAAAGAGCAGGTTACAAAAGCCGGCAATGCATCAGATTAGGAGCAATCAGTTACAGAAGCAAAATCTAATGCAAGCATGAGAGAGAAAGGCATGGGTGATCGGAATGATCAAGGTGGGTTTGCTTGCCTGGAAGCTCTACTGAAAAGGAAGAAGAGTCGTTGGTGACGTAGCCGATCACAGTGGCATCAGCAGCGGTCTCAGGGTCTACCGGAGAGAAGAGGCGGGAGAAACAGTAAATATAAAGCAAACAGATGCATGACATGACAAACAGACAGAGCTAGGCGTGTTCTAACGCAGTACTACACGATATAGGTGAAGGTGGAAAACATCCGGGATTGTTTTCCCGAAGTTTGGCATTTTCCGAACAGATGAAGAAAGGGGGCGGTTTCATGTTCGCTATACTAGGGGCATGTGACAGACGAACGGAGTGCATAATCGGTCGTTGGATTTTTTGAGAAACTTTCATATATAAAACTTTTTCAGCTGACTTATAGATTATTTTATATGATTTTTCAAAGTTTTAAACATTTTCTGGATTTAATTTTAATTCAAAATGAACTTATTGCACCAGCATGACGTCACCCGAACGTCAGCAGTCAACCAGCTAGTTGACTGGTCAAACTGACGCCTGGGACCCACCTCTCGTAGGGTTATTAGATTAAAATTAATTGATCTAATTAATTTAAATAATTTTTTATATTTTTTTCTTGTGATTAAATAGGGGGATGGGCCCCACCTGTCGAGCATTGACTATGGTCAAACGGCCAGCCGGGCCCCTAGGGCCCACCTGGCAGTGACACTGGGGGTGGCCCCGGGTGGTGCCACATCAGCGGTGCCAGAGAGTTGGACTCCAGCGAGCTCTGTTTGTGGTGGAGGGCTACGGGCGGGAATCCGACGCGTGTGATGGTGCGTTCAAAAGCTGGGGCTGCGCCGCTTCTAATGGCACTAGGGGGAGTGCGGGGGACGACCTGTAGAGGACACGGCGGCGACGGCAAGCGGTAGCGGCGCTCGGTTGTGCTACGGGGGCGGCGACACGCGGCTCTAGCGGCCAAAGGGAGGGCTCCGGCCGCACCGTAGAGGTGCCCCGAGCACACTGACGTGCTCGAACGGCCTCGAGAACTGCGGTGATGACGGCAGGGAGCTGCGCGGCGGAGCTGAGCTCGGCCCACGGCAACGAGCATGGCTACGGGCGAGGCAGCAAGGGAAATTGAGGGGGAAACGGGGCGGTGCTCACTGCGGGTCGGTGGTGGAAGGCAGCGGGCTCGGGGGAGGATCGACGGTGGCGGAATAGGCGGCGGAGTGTGCTGGAGCTGAGGAAGAAGAAGATGATGAGGCGGACACTTCGGTGGCTCCGAGCTCGAAGTCAAGGGCGCAGACGACGTAGCGGAGCTAGGCGCGGCTCCTGGGCACGACGACGGAGCACGGGGCGGTCGGTGGCCGCGGTAGCTCATGGAGATGCGGCCATGGCGGTTCGGTGCTGGGGGAAGAGCGGGTGTGGGCGAGGGCGGAGAGGAGAGAGGCCGAGAGGGCGTGGGCGCGGTAAGTGGGGGAGCTCGAGGCACCAGGGGCAGCCTTATCCTCGCCAAGGCGTCGTTGGCGAGGTGGTCGGGGATGACCACATCTTGTAGCGGCGCGGTCGGGGGCACATGGGTCAGGAGCGACTGGGGGAGTGTGGGGGCTGGGCTGGCTCGGTGGGCCGAGGCCCGGGCGGAGGGGCCTCTCCCACTTTTTCATCTCTGTTTTTTAACTTTTCTGTTTTCTTTTAAGTTTCTTTTTATTTTGGTTTTGTAAAATATATTACTAGCCCCTAAATCTCTCCCTAATAATAAAGCACGGATTGAGTCTCCGGGTTCACCGTCGTGGCGTTTTTATAAAAAAGTCCCTTTTCTTTTCGAAATTAGAACCCGCAATCCTTTCTTTAGTGAATGAATATGGGAAAACGCTTCGGTTTTACAAAAAAGACCCTACGTTTATTCGATATTCAGTACGCGGTCCCTGATTCATCTTATCCAAAACTCGCCCCTTTCCAGCGACGGCTCCCTTTCCAGCGAAGGCAGCGACGGCAGAGCACGAGCAGGTGAGGGGCGGCGCCTTCGTCGGACGGCTAGCCGTGGCGGAGGAGAAGGCGGACGCCATGGGTGCGGCTACAGACAAGGCGGAAGAGAAGGCGGACGCCATGGGCTTGCTGCATGGCTACAGCCGAGGCGGAGGAGAAGGTGGACGCCGTGGGCGTTCATGGAGGATGGTACGCCGGCCGCCGGCGCCGGCCGCCAGTCCTCTCTGGCCTCCTCCGTGGTATCCTTCTCAACCTCCGCTGCTCCTGTCGTGATTTGGATGGAAAATTGGAGGCCGGCCGTGTCCTTCTCCAACACAAATTGATGTAGTGCCCGACCCGGATTTGATTGGCTGCTATAAGAAGCAAGGGTCCTCGGCCGGAATCTCCATCTGGTTTTGCCTTTCGACCATAACCTCCATCATCCCGTCGAAATTGCAATTTTTGACCAAACATCCAATGTCGCCGCCAAGTTCACTGGAGGAAGAAGTGCCGAGTTCGCCGGAGGAACAAGCGCCGAGTTTGCCGGAGGAACAAGAACGCCCGCCGAGTCCTGTGGTGGCTACATGAGAGGTATGTATCCCCTCTAAGCTACGCCACGGCGCGTTAGAGCCTGAAGTTCGTCAAAACTTGACCTGACCGTCACTGACGCCACCTTGCTGCCGCTGTTGCTAGAGATGAGCTGAATAGCAAGCTTTAGTTGCCTCTTTGCTTCCACTTCACTGCTCTTCTACTATCCGTAATTGTAAAACACCTAATACGATTCTTCAGCACTTGATACTGGTGGTCATGGTCTTCTTCTCTTACTGTTGCGCGACTTGGTTTTAGTTAGTAATCTTGTGATCAACGTGTACTCGTGGATTGCTTAGATGGAGGACCACTGTTGGTTTTGTACCTAGATGCGATTGTGAATCCTGTACAGTTCAATTTAGATTCATGTGGTATTTTTCCTAAATGTGTGCCTGCTACTGTTGGTCTTAACTATGAATAATGATTTTTGCAACTATAGGAGAATTTCTTTGCCGCATCACAAGAAAAACAATATGAAACAGAGAACTGTACTGAACCTTCTAATTATTGTATGAACTTGCTTCACTTAATTTGAACTGCATACTGTTGGAAATATGCTCTAGAGGCAATAATAAATTAGTTATTATTATATTTCCTTGTTCATGATAATCGTTTATTATCCATGCTAAAATTGTATTGATAGGAAACTCATATACATGTGTGGATACATAGACAACACCATGTCCCTAGTAAGCCTCTACTTGACTAGCTCGTTGATCAATAGATGGTTACGGTTTCATGACCCTGAACATTGGATGTCGTTGATAACAGGATCACATCATTAGGAGAATGATGTGATGGACAAGACCCAATCCTAAGCCTAGCACAAGATCGTGTAGTTCGTATGCTAAAGCTTTTCTAATGTCAAGTATCATTTCCTTAGACCATGAGATTGTGCAACTCCGGATACCGTAGGAATGCTTTGGGTGTGCCAAACGTCACAACGTAACTGGGTGGCTATAAAGGTGCACTACAGGTATCTCCGAAAGTGTCTGTTGGGTTAGCATGAATCGAGACTGGGATTTGTCACTCCGTATGACGGAGAGGTATCTCTGGGCCCACTCGGTAATGCATCATCATAATGAGCTCAATGTGACCAAGTGGTTGGTCACGGGATCCTGCATTACGGTACGAGTAAAGTGACTTGCTGGTAACGAGATTGAACGAGGTATTGGGATACCGACGATCGAATCTCGGGCAAGTAACGTACCGATTGACAAAGGGAATTGTATACGGGATTACTTGAGTCCTCGACATCGTGGTTCATCCGATGAGATCATCGTGGAACATGTGGGAGCCAACATGGGTATCCAGATCCCGCTGTTGGTTATTGACCGGAGAGTCGTCTCGGTCATGTCTGCGTGTCTCCCGAACCCGTAGGGTCTACATACTTAAGGTTCGGTGACGCTAGGGTTGTAGAGATATTAGTATGCGGTAACCGAAAGTTGTTTGGAGTCCCGGATGAGATCCCGGACGTCACGAGGAGTTTCGGAATGGTCCGGAGGTAAAGATTTATATATGGGAAGTCCTATTTTGGCCACCGGAAAATATTCGGGATTTTTCGGTATTGTACCGGGAAGGTTCTAGAAGGTTCCGGAGTGGGGCCCACCTGCATGGGGGGACCCACATGAACGTGGGTAGTGGGGACAAGGCCCCACAGCCCTGGTCAAGGCACACCAAGATCCCCCTTAGAAGGAACAAGATCATATCCCGAAGGGATAAGATCAAGATCCCTAAAAAGGGGGGATAACAATCGGTGGGGAAGGGAAATGATGGGATTTCTTTCCCCCACCTTTGCCAATGCCCCAATGGACTTCGAGGGCAAGAAACCAGCCCCCTCCACCCCTATATATAGTGGGGAGGCACATGGGAGCCGCACCCTAGCCCCTGGCGCCTCCCTCTCCCCTCGTAACACCTCTCCCTCTCGCTGAGCTTGGCGAAGCCCTGCCGAGATCCCCGCTGCTTCCACCACCACGTCGTCGTGCTGCAGGATCTCCATCAACCTCTCCTTCCCCCTTGCTGGATCAAGAAGGAGGAGACGTCTTCCCCAACCGTACGTGTGTTGAACGCGGAGGTGCCGTCCGTTCGGCGCTCGGTCATCGGTGATTTGGATCACGACGAGTACGACTCCATCAACCCTGTTCTCTTGAACACTTCCGCTCATGATCTACAAGGGTATGTAGATGCATTCGTCTCTCTCGTTGCTAGATGACTCCATAGATTGATCTTGGTGATGCGTAGAAAATTTTAAAATTCTGCTACGTTCCCCAACAGTGGTATCAGAGCTAGGTCTATGCATAGTTTCTATGCACGAGTAGAACACAAAGTAGTTGTGGGCGTCGATTTTGTCAATTTACTTGCCGTTACTAGTCTTATCTTGATTCGGCGGCATCATGGGATGAAGCGGCCCGGACCAACCTTACACGTACACTTACATGAGACAGGTTCCACCGACTAACATGCACTAGTTGCATAAGGTGGCTAGCGGGTGTCTGTCTCTCCCACTTTAGTCGGATCGGATTCGATCAAAAGGGTCCTTATGAAGGGTAAATAGAAATTGGTATATCACGTTGTGGTTTTTGCGTAGGTAAGAAACGTTCTTGCTAAGAAACCTATAGCAGCCACGTAAAAATTTGCAACAATAATTAGAGGACGTCTAACTTGTTTTTGCAGCATATGCCGTGTGATGTGATATGGCCAAAAGGATGTGATGAATGATATATGTGATGTATGAGATTGATCATGTTCTTGTAATAGGAATCACGACTTGCATGTCGATGAGTATGACAACTGGCAGGAGCCATAGGAGTTGTCTTAATTTATTTATGACCTGCGTGTCAACATAAACGTCATGTAATTACTTTACTTTATTGCTAAACCGTTAGCCATAGTAGTAGAAGTAATAGTTGACGAGACAACTTCATGAGGACACGATGATGGAGATCATGATGATGGAGATCATGGTGTCATGCCGGTGACGATGATGATCATGGCGCCCCAAAGATGGAGATCAAAAGGAGCAAAATGATATTGGCCATATCATGTCACTATTTGATTGCATGTGATGTTTATCATGTTTTACATCTTATTTGCTTAGAACGACGGTAGCTAAAATAAGATGATCCCTCGCAATAATTTCAAGAAAAGTGTGCCCCCTAACTGTGCACCGTTGCGAAGGTTTGTTATTTCGAAGCACCAGGTGATGATCGGGTGTGATAGATTCTAATGTTCGAATACAACGGGTGTAAGCCATATTTACACACGCAATACACTTAGGTTGACTTGACGAGCCTAGCATGTACAGACATGGCCTCAGAACACGGAGACCGAAAGGTCGAACATGAGTCATATAGAAGATACGATCAACATGAAGATGTTCACCGATGATGACTAGTCCGTCTCACGTGATGATCGGACACGGCCTAGTTGACTCGGATCATGTATCACTTAGATGACTAGAGGGATGTCTATCTGAGTGGGAGTTCATTAAATAATCAGATGAACTTAATTATCATGAACATAGTCAAAAGGACTTTGCAAATTATGTCATAGCTTACGCTTTAGTACTACTGTTTTAGATATGTTCCTAGAGAAAATTTAGTTGAAAGTTGATAGTAGCAGTTATGCAGACTGGGTCCGTAAACTGAGGATTGTCCTCATTGCTGCGCAGAAGGATTATGTCCTTAATGCACCGCTCAGTGAGCTGAACCTCGAGCGTCGGTTGTGGATGTTGCGAACATCTGACATACACGTTTTAATGACTACATGATAGTTCAGTGCATAATGCTAAATGGTTTAGAATTGAGGCACCAAAGACGATTTTTTTGAAACATCGCAGAACATATGAGATGTTCCAAGGACTGAAATTGGGATTTCAGGCTAGTGCCCACGTCAAGAGGTATGAGACCTCTGACAAGTTTCCTAAGCCTGCAAACTAAGGAGAAAAGCTCAATCGTTGAGCATGTGCTCAGATTGTATGAGTACTACAATCGCTTGAATCGAGTGGGAGTTGATCTTCGAGATGAAATAGTGATGGTTCTCCAAAGTCACTGCCACCAAGCTACTAGAGCTTCGTGATGAACTATAACATATCAGGGATAGATATGATGATCCTTGAGCTATTCGCGACACCGCGAAAGTAGAAATCAAATAGGAGCATCAATTGTTGATGGTTAGTAAAACCACTAGTTTCAAGAAGGGCAAGGGCAAGAAAGGGATACTTCATGAAACGACAAATCAGTTGCTGCTCTAGTGAAGAAACCCAAAATTGAACCCAAGCCCGAGACTAAGTGCTTCTGTAATAAGGGGAACGGTCACTGAAGCAGAACCACCCTATATACTTGGTAGATGAGAAGGCTGACAAGGTTGAAAGAAGTATGTATTGGACATACATTATATTAAATGTGTACTTTGATAGTACTCCTAGTAGCAGCAGGGTATTAGATACCGGTTCGGTTGCTAAGTGTTAGTAACTCGAAATAAAAGGCTACAAAATAAACGAAGACTAGCCAAAGGTGAGACGACGATATGTGTTGGAAGTGTTTCCAAGGTTGATGTGATCAAGCATCGCACGCTCCGTCCACCATCGGGATTGGTGTTAAACCTAAATAATTGTTATTTGGTGTTTGCGTTGAGCATAGACATGATTGGATTATGTTTATCGCAATACGGTTATTCATTTAAGGAGAATAATGGTTACTCTGTTTATTTGAATAATACCTTCAATGGTCTTTCACCTAAAGTGAATGGTTTATTGAATCCCGATCGTAGTGATACACATGTTCATGCCAAAAGATATAAGATAGTAATGATAGTACCACATACTTGTGGCACTGCAATTTGAGTCACAATGGTATAAAACGCATGAAGAAGCTCCATGTTGATGGATCTTTGGACTCACTCGTTTTTGAAAAGATTGAGACATGCGAACCATGTCTATTGGTATATATGCATGAAGAAACTCCATACAGATGGATCGTTTGGACTCACTTGATTTTGAATCACTTGAGACATGCACATCATACCACATGGGCAAAATGACTGAAAGGCCTCGTTTTCAGTAAGATGGAACAAGAAAGCAACTTGTTGGAAGTAATACATCTTGATGTGTGCAGTCCATTGAGTGCTGAGGCATGTAGTGGATATCGTTATGTTCTTACTTCACAGATGATTTGAGTAGATGATGAGTATATTTACTTGATGAATCACAAGTCTGAATTATTGAAAGGTTCAAGTAATTTCAGGGTGAAGTTGAAAGATCGTCGTGACAAGAGGATAAAATATCTATGATATGATCATAGAGATGAATATCTAAATTACGAGTTTAGCACAGAATTAAGACATTGTGGAAATTGTTTCACAACTAATACAGCCTGGAACATCATAGTGTGATGGTGTGTCCGAACATCATAACTGCACCCTATTGGATATGATGCATACCATGATGTCTCTTATCAAATTACCACGATAGTTTATGGGTTAAGCATTAGAGACAACCACATTCACTTTAAATAGGGCACCACGCAATTCTGTTTGAGTCGACACCGTATGAACTATGGTTTCAAAGAAACCTAAGCTGTCATTTCTTAAAGGTTTAGGGCTGCGACGCTTATGTGAAAAAGTTTCAGGCTGATAAGCTCGAACCCAGAGCGGATAAATGCATCTTCATAGGACACCCAAAACAGTTGGGTATACCTCCTGTCTCAGATTCGAAAGCAATAGGGATTGTTTCTTGGATCGGGTCCTTTCTCGAGGAAAAGTTTCTCTCGAAAGAATTGAGTGGGAGGATGGTGGAGACTTAATGAGGTTATTGAACCGACACTTCAACTAGTGTGTGGCAGGGCACAGGGAGTTATTCCTATGGCACCTACACCAATTGAAGTGGAAGCTTATGATAGTGATCATGAAACTTCGGATCAAGTCACTACCAAACCTCGTAGGATGACAAGGATGCGTACTACTTCAGAGTGGTAGGTAATCCTGTCTTGGAAGTCATGTTGCTGGACAACAATGAACCTACGAGTTATGGAGAAGTGATGGTGGGCCCGGATTGCGAAAATTGGCTCGAGGCCATAAAAATCCGAGAAAGGATCCATGTATGAAAACAAAGTGTAGACTTTGGAAGAACTACTTGATGGTCGTAAGGCAGTTAGGTACATATGGATTTTAAAAGGAAGACGGACAATGATGGTAAGTATCACCATTAAGAAAGCTCGACTTGTCGTTAAGATGTTTTCCGACAAGTTTAAGGAGTTGACTACGATGAGACTTTCTCACTCGTAGCGATGCTGAGAGTCTGTTGGAATTATATTAGCAATTACTGCATGAAATCTTGCAGATAGGATGTCAAAACATTGTTTCCTCGACGATTTTCTTGAGGAAAGGTTGTATGTGATAAAACCAGAAGCTTTTGACAATCCTGAAAGATGCTAACAAGTATGCAAAGCTCCAGCAACCCTTCTAAGGACTGGAATAAGCATCTCGGAGTTGGAATGTATGCTTTGATAAGATGATCAAAGATTTTGGGTTTATACAAAGTTTATGAGAAACTTGTATTTCCAAAGAAGTGAGTGGGAGCACTATAGAATTTCTGATGAGTATATGTTGTTGACATATTGTTGATCAGAAATGATGTAGAATTTCTGGAAAGCATATAGGGTTATTTGAAAAGTGTTTTTCAATGGAAAACCTGGATTAAGCTACTTGAACATTGAGCATCAAGATCTATAAGGATAGATCAAAACGCTTAATGGTACTTTCAAATGAGCACATACCTTGACATGATCTTGAAGGTGTTCGAGATGGATCAGTCAAAGAAGGAGTTCTTGCCTGAGTTGTAAGGTATGAAGTTAAGACTTAAAGCTCGACCATGGCAGAAGAAAGAGGAAGGACGAAGGTCGTCCCTTATGCTTTTGTCATAGGCTCTATACGGTATGCCATGCTGAGTACCGCACCTGATGTGTGCCTTGCCACATGTCTGGCAAGAGGGTACAAAGGTGATCTAGGAGTAGATCACCAGATAGCGGTAAAAAATTATCCTTAGAGGAATAAGGATATGTTTCTCGGTTATGGAGGTGATAAAGAGTTCGACGTAAAGAGTTACGTCGATGCAAGCTTAACACCTATCCGGATAGCTCTGAGTGGAGTAAACCGGATTCGTATAGTAGAACAGTTATTTGAAATGGCTCCAAATATAGCGTAGTAGCTGCATCTACAAGATGACATAAAGTTTTGCGAAATACATAGGGATCTGAATATTGCAGACCCGTTGACTACAACCTCTCTCACAAGCATAACATGATCAAACCCAGAACTCATTGAGTGTTAATCACATAGTAATGTGAACTAGATTATTGACTCTAGTAAACTCTTTGGATGTTGGTCACATGGAGATGTGACCTGTGAGTGTTAATCACATG
The DNA here is from genome assembly GCF_056163025.1 of Triticum urartu. Lineage (NCBI taxonomy): Eukaryota > Viridiplantae > Streptophyta > Magnoliopsida > Poales > Poaceae > Triticum > Triticum urartu. The sequence continues at coordinate 502,538,399 of NC_141873.1, read as the reverse complement.
GCGATGTGAACTAGATTATTGACTCTAGTGCAAGTGGGAGACTGTTGGAAATATGCTCTAGAGGCAATAATAAATTAGTTATTATTATATTTCCTTGTTCATGATAATCGTTTATTATCCATGCTAGAATTGCATTGATAGAAAACTCATATACATGTGTGGATACATAGACAACACCATGTCCCTAGTAAGCCTCTAGTTGACTAGCTCGTTGATCAATAGATGGTTACGGTTTCATGACCATGGACATTGGATGTCGTTGATAACAGGATCACATCATTAGGAGAATGATGTGATGGACAAGACCCAATCCTAAGCCTAGCACAAGATCGTGTAGTTCGTATGCTAAAGCTTTTCTAATGTCAAGTATCATTTCCTTAGACCATGAGATTGTGCAACTCCCGGATACCGTAGGAATGCTTTGGGTGTGCCAAACGTCACAACGTAACAGGGTGGCTATAAAGGTGCACTACGGGTATCTCCGAAAGTGTCTGTTGGGTTGGCACGAATTGAGACTGGGATTTGTCACTCCGTGTAAGCGGAGAGGTATCTCTGGGGCCACTCAGTAATGCATCATCATAATGAGCTCAATGTGACCAAGTGGTTGGTCACGGGATCATGCATTACGGTACGAGTAAAGTGACTTGCCGGTAACGAGATTGAACGAGGTATTGGGATACCGACGATCGAATCTCGGGCAAGTAACGTACCAATTGACAAAGGGAATTGTATACGAGATTACTTGAATCCTCGAAATCGTGGTTCATCCGATGAGATCATCGTGGAACATGTGGGAGCCAACATGGGTATCCAGATCCCGCTGTTGGTTATTGACCGGAGAGTCGTCTCTGTCATGTTTGCGTGTCTTCCGAACCCGTAGGGTCTACACACTTAAGGTTCGGTGACGCTAGGGTTGTAGAGATATTAGTATGCGGTAACCCGAAAGTTGTTCGGAGTCCCGGATGAGATCCCGGACGTCACGAGGAGTTCCGGAATGGTCCGGAGGTAAATATTTATATATGGGAAGTCCTATTTTGGCCACCGGAAAATGTTCAGGATTTTTCGGTATTGTACTGGGAAGGTTCTAGAAGGTTCCGGAGTGGGGCCCACCTGCATGGGGGGACCCACACGAACGTGGGTAGTGGGGGCAAGGCCCCACACCCCTGGTCAAGGCGCACCAAGATCCCCCCTTAGAAGGAATAAGATCATATCCCGAAGGGATAAGATCAAGATCCCTAAAAGGGGGGGATAACAATCGGTGGGCAAGGGAAATGATGGGATTTCTTTCCCCCACCTTTGCCAACGCCCCAATGGACTTGGAAGGCAAGAAACCAGCCCCCTCCACCCCTATATATAGTGGGGAGGCGCATGGGAGCCGCACCCTAGCCCCTGGCGCCTCCCTCTCCCCTCGTAACACCTCTCTCTCTCACTGAGAGCTTGGCGAAGCCCTGCCGAGATCCCCGATGCTTCCACCACCACACCGTCGTGCTGCTAGATCTCCATCAACCTCTCCTTCCCCCTTGCTGGATCAAGAAGGAGGAGACGTCTTCCCCAACCGTACGTGTGTTGAATGCGAAGGTGCCGTCCGTTCGGCGCTCGGTCACCGGTGATTTGGATCACGACGAGTACGACTCCATCAACCCCGTTCTCTTGAACGCTTCCGCTCGCGATCTACAAGGGTATGTAGATGCACTCCTCTCTCTCGTTGCTAGATGACTCCATAGATTGATATTGTGATGCGTAGAAAATTTTAAAATTCTGCTACGTTCCCCAACACATACATAAGCTACTTTGCTCATGCATGCATCGATACTATTGTGTATAAATCATGCTTATGTATCTCAGTATGGCTCATAAATTTGTGTGTCAAAGATGACGATCTCAAAGACCATATTTTTTTCATGCTTTTATGATGTTAAAATGTTTTCGACTCCCCTGTTGTAGTTACTATTTCTGTCCCCTTGCTCGATTATGCTTTTTCTTCAGTTAACAATTAGCTTTGCAGAATATAGATATGCTAGCTGCACCTAGGTTATGCTTTTTCTTCAGTTAAGAATTAGCTTTGCAGAATAGATATGCTAGCTGCACCTAGCAAAACAGGATTAGGATGTGTAAACAAATTTCCTCTCTGTAGTTTCTGGGGTTACAGACCCATGTTTTTTGCTTAGTAACTAATTTTGTTTTTGTCCTGGTAGCATGTTTATAAGTGCCCCATATAAAGTATATGTACATATTTTGTGCTAAATCAATGTCTCAATTTGTCAAAACTGCATTACAGTTGCTCAAGACCTATATGCAAATGTTTGTGTGGAGCTAACTACTCTAGGCATGTGGCCAGTGTGTATCTGCATATTTTTCAGTAGAATTAAGTGCCTGGTGCCACTTGAGAGAATAAAAGAATGATCAGCTATTTTTTTCACAGTTATGATTTAGTCAACACTGATGTCTGTCTGCAAAAAGCTTATTTTGATTTGGAGTTGATTTTTTTTCAGGCCCTTAAGATGAGTAATGAACATCCGTTGAGCCGTCCAATGTTGCCTGTGGCAACTACACCGGAGGTATGAATCCCCTTCATATTAGTTTGCATATGTGAGCCCTGGTACATGTACAATGCGTCTATTACTGTGACACTTTTCTCCATATATACCTTGTAATACTTTGTTTTATCTAATAGAAGCTGGGTGTTTTCCCTTCTGTCAGGGAAAGAAAATTTAGAAGAGCATGAAGTACATGCTCATTTTCGTATATATTTTGGGATCATTGCATAGTGAGGAACATTAAGGTTATACTTAAAAGATGAGAGCATATTCTTCAAGCTGAGAAGTAAACTAGAATTGCCAAGAATCACAATCATCATAGTTATCAGCCATGCAAGAAATCAAATGCCATGTCTAAAAGTTCAACTCAAAGAACTAAGAACAAATAGGACTGCTTTTTTAGGTAACTGTGCATTTTGATGTAATAAGCCTAGACAACGGTCTGTATATCAGAAAACTTGGTTTTGGAGTGATTGATCTCCATGTAATTCAAATATATAGTGGCATAATTCGCATTACTATTCCCTGATCTTCCTCCTTGCCGAATTTATGATTGTCTTATACTATATCTGTTGACTTCGCAGCCATCGTCTCCTTTGACTTCACCGCCATCGTCTCCATCGACTTCGCCGCAAGACAATCTGCCACCGCCTCCGCCGATTTTGCCGGAAGACCATCAGCCGTCGCCTAGACCTACTTTGAGGTACTTTTGAAGCATCTGATGGGTCTCATATGTTTGTCAAATCGTCAATTTACTACAGCAAATATAGCTATTGCCGACAGTAGACTATATTTCACTGACAAGCAACGCATCATGCACTCCTACATAAATGGATTTTGTTTGTACTTGAAAGAAGCAGAGTAAATTCGTAAGGAGTGTTTAGTAGTTCAGTACATAGGTGACCAGAACAAAAGTAGTTCACAAATAAGTGATGGACGGGTCTCAATTATATTCAACAGGGCATGATGTTTACGAAAAATTACTGCTCACTGTATTTTGACAACTAGAAAAATGCAGTTCTGTTTGAGAATGTAAATGTAGGGAAAAAAATTAGGTTCTGCGCTGAGTCCGCGGGTCTCACAAAGATGTAGGATAAATAAAATGTCAAAAAGATCATATTAATTCTCATGTAATGGATCATAATGTGTGTCTTGAACTTTCCTGTTTTTATGGTTTTGCAGCCTAGAATATTTTGACATGCGCATATATAGCTACTTAATCAACAGAGTTCCTTTATGCTGTGTGGTAGACCACATTTGCTGATATGATTTACTTTCTCATTCTAGAATTTTTAAACATGCACATATGTATTGGTAAATTTTATCTCTATATACTTTTGCCTTCTACATACTGGATTGTAATATTTTCATCTCCTTAAAACAAAGCTACTGTCAGATGATGCTTCTAATGGTTGGAGGTTTACCTTTTATTTTTGTTCTGATTGCAGAAAATAGATGACAGCACTGTAACTTAATATTACACAGAACATTGAAGAGGACTTTGATAACCGACCTTCAAAAAAAGAAAAAAATTCTGAATCAAGTGTTCTGGAGCCATCACCTATGTCACCAACTATGTCAACATGTACTCCAGTTTCTGAGTGTTTTGAATCGATTGTGCCAAAATCAGATAATCAGATAGATTGTGGTCCATTGCCATCACCTCCATCCCCATCTAGCTCGACATTATCAAGAACATCGGTCGAGCCGTACAATGGCGCCTGCAGCGGTTACACCAGAGGTATTTATCCCCTTGATGAAAGCTAATCACTGGATGTAATCCCCTGTTTTAGTTGTTGTTTCTGTCCTGGTTATACAGGCAGTTTTCAACAGCAGCAGACTAGCATGCCCAGTCTGAACTTTTAGAATGTTTTCCCAGTTCATGTTCAACTTTGATCCTTTTTCCAGTTAAAGTTCCAAGCAACTTTCCTCTGTGAATCTGAGAATCTCACTGAAATTTGTGTTTCATTGTGTATATTCAGCCTATCGAGTCGAGTTTCAGACTGATCGTAAACAGACCTCGGTTTAAGCTGTGATGCTAATTTGATTTGTGTGCTGCACCATAATCCATATCTTCGATTTCAAGCAGTTCCATGGCAAATGAAATACATTTTTTCTTTGTTTATGACAACACATATTTGACAGGTTAAAGCATGTACTATTGTGCATACTGAAGTGTAACAAGCCTTTCCCAGTAGCAAAACTGAATATGATACCATGTTCTGAATTTATGATTTCGCAAGTAAGATCACATACAACTGAGTATGTTGTTCTGAATTTGATATGAGTGTTCTGCACAAATATTTCTCATGTTCAACTGATTTCGAACTGATGTATCTGAGTGTCTGGTACCCTGTGATAAAATATTGAAGTTATGTACATGTTGATAGTGCTTATCAAGCTAAGAGATAGTTCCCTAAAATGTTATTGGTTATCGCAAGAAGTTGATTCATTTACTTTTTTTGTGGGGGAAGTTGATTCATTTACTAATGTAGTAAGGGGCACAAACTAATTTTGTACATATACCTTGAAAAATTTCCTTGCATGTTTTTATAGTCGTCTCCTGCATATGGACGGGTGTGCATGATCTTTTTTCTAAGTTCATGTATTTTCAGGTACCTACTCTTGCTATGATCCATGGCTTACGTACTGTACTTCTATAGATCCTTTTTGGCATAATGAGCTATGTGCAGGCTCTCCATTTTGGCTATATTCATTTTCCGTAACAATGCATGTATTCGGATATCATTTTGATATTCCCTTATGTTGATCGAAGTGCGCTCAGAAATCTATGGATGCAAAAACAAGCCAGCTGTTGTCTTGCGTACATTTACGGGACCTTTATTGCGTACATTTACGATATCATTTTTATACAGTAGAGCAACACTGATGCAAAGTTAGAACAAGGCTATGTACTAGCGTCAGTAGAAATGTCCAGTAATACATACTATAGAAAAACAAGCCAGCTGTTGTTGTGCGTACATTTACGGGACCTTTATTGGGTTCTATAAACAACAAATGGAACAGAATTTACATAAGATTACATACAAGAGTTACTGCCATGGAATGTTTCTAGAACCCATTGAGAGAAATTGAGAGGAGGCTGCTACTATGTGCTTGCATATGCTGCTGTTGCTGCGTGTTGTTTTGCCAGAGAATTAAGAAAGAAGTAGAGAGAAAGTGAGAGGGATCGAGACCCTGCTGCTATTCGTGTTTCTGATTGATTATACTTGGTTGCCGTAGCAATTTATACAGTGTTCGATTGTTAGATTTTGTTTAGTAAAACCACTACTACTTGCTAGAGAGAAGGGAAGGGACGTGTATTGCTTCATGTCGCTAGATGTGAGTGCTTTTGTGTTTTGGGGCTTTCACTGTTTTTTCTAGAACCCATGGAGAGGCCAAGAGAGCCGGCCGGAGGGGAGACGAGATGAGGAGCTCAGCTGGCGTCGGTGCAGTTTAGGCTGGACTTAATATGTAGGCCAAATGTGAATGGACAAAGCCCAAAAAATAGTGTAAAAAAATTACAAATAAAATATAATATTCAAAAAAATATAACATCGCCATAAAAATGATACCATTTTAAAAAATATTCTCGATTTAAAAAAAACACCTTATGAAAGTAAAAAAAATCATGTTTTTCTAAACAACAAAAAACAAAGTTGATTGATAAAAACATTTGTGTTTTTCAAATGAAATGAAAGTGTGGAGCTGAAATAGGTAATGATGAACATTGCTAGGGTACGCCCAAATTTCATCGTACAAAAAAAAACTTAGTGTAATCTTATTTATACATTTGTAAAAATTGGATTAAAAATGTTGCATAATGACACGTGGAGCAGGTTATATTTCATTTCTAGCCCGGTGCAACGCACGGGCATTTGTCCTAGTTAGTATTATAAATTATGTCACGCCCACAATTAGTTTGGCACCTAGATAAAATAGGTTAGTATTTTTATAAATTCAAAAGCAATTAAATAATTATTAATGCCACTGTTTTAATTATTTAAGAGCAATAAACCACTTTATAAAAAGTTGGTTTCTCCACCAATATTAACAAATTATTATTCACAACAATTTGAACATTTTAGTTTTGACATTTGAATTTATTTATTTATTTGACTTTATTTTAAATTAGGATTTGAATTATGCCTTGAATCAAATGAGGATTAGCAACAGTAATGTGATGACATGGCACCATTAAATTGGGAATATTGTATCTTAATTATCCGAGCGTTACACAAGATGACTGAAGGAAAAGCTTCTCCTTGCCACTATATTGTCAGTGGACATGAGTACAACGTGGGCTACTATCTGATTGACGGTATCTATCCTCCATGGGCTACCTTTGTCAGGACTATCTCAAACCCAGTTAGGCAGAAAAAACCTCACTTTGTCCAAAGACAGGTAGATAGTAAGGATGTCAAGAGGGCATTTGGAGTTCTACAGGCCCGTCCTGCAGTTGTTCATGGACCTGCAAAACAGTGGGATCCGGAGACCTTGTGGGAGGTGATGACATGTTGTGTGATCATGCACAACATGATCGTCGAGGATGAGAGTGACGATGTTGCCGTAGCTCTGGAATTTGAGAACATGTGTGAGCCTATCCAATTTCCGGACCAAAATCCGGCCACATTTAAAGAGTTTATTCAAATGCGTCAACAAATTCGGCATTGACCAACTCATGAGCAGCTGAAGGAAGATTTGATTGAGCATCAGTGGACGGTGAAAGGGGACAACAATGTTGGGATGTAATATTTGAACTTTTTTTTAAATTGAACTAATGCTGCATGCGGCTATTTGAATGTCTGTACCCTTTGCATGCGGCTATTTGATCATGCAGACTTGAAAAAAAAGGGAGGTTGAATGTATGTGGCTAGCGTTGGATGATGTCCTCGCACATCCGTGTCCGCGGACTGGTCCTTCCCTGTCCGCAGATGGATCCGGGAGAAAATTTGTTGGTTTCCGTTAGAGATGCCCTTACTCGTTCCCTGCAGTTCGGCGAATATATTACACCAGAACAAAATTGAATTTAAAATAGAAGCAGAAAAACACGGTGCAACAGTGTGGTGGTAGTATGGTTAATCATTATGTTTTTTCCAATAATTTCTATAGTAAGAGCATCTACCACCGAGCACCTCAAACCCGCCTTATATGCCCGGGCGGGCCGCCCAATCACTGTTTGGTCACGATTTTTTGACCCAGACAAGCTCTTTAAACAGGCCTCAAACGCCCGGGCTGATCGGCACCCCTCATATCCAACCCAAATTTGGGGCAGATATGGGGCGCCCGGGCACACCCGACCCGACCCCAAATTGCACAAAATCCACCAAACCCCTCATCCTCCTCCCGCCGCCCTCAACCTTTCCCGCGCCCGAACCCTCGCCATCCTCCTCCATTGCTCCCAATCCTCAACAGCGGTCCCGATCCACCGCCCGAGATGTCGACCAGCTCGACCAACACCACCGCGACGGAGACGTAGATCCGCCTCATCCGTCGGCATGGTCGCTTCGTCGGTCGCGACTTGCAAGGTGGAGAACGTCTGCCGGAAGTTGCGGCGACGCTGGCGGCGAGAGAGGGAGGCGGTGGCGGCGTCCCAGGGAGGTTCAGACATGGTGGATCAGTTGTCTCCTCCGCCGCGCTCGGTTCAAATGGGAACTCGAGAAGGCCAAGACATTTGGCGACATAGAGCTTGAGAATGAGAGGTGCAACTCGCATGGGACACGAAAGATGCTAGGATCATGTTGGCGGACGAAACCCTCTTCGATGAGCATGCGAAGAAGTGACTTATGGACAAGAAGATGGAGATTAACAACCATTGGAAGTATGAGGCGGCGAGGGAGGCTACGGCCCGGAAGGCGAAGGAGGCGGCCCGGATGTAGGTGGAGTAGGCAGCCCAGATGCAGGCAGAGGAGGCAGCCCGGATGCAGGACGAGCAAGACGCATTCCGCCTGGAGCAGGACGCATTTCGCTCAGAGCAGGCGCCTGGCCAGTGATCCGAGGCCATCCGTCGCGCTCGGACATTGATTTTATTTTGTCATGTCCGGTTTATTGAACTATGATTTGCTTTGCTTTGTTTCGAACATTGAAATTCGAACAATTTGTATCGTATGAACGACGTTCATGCATTGCATGGATTTGAGGATCGGAATTTGCGGTATGTGCATGTGTGGCGCAACATTTATGGGGTGTCCAGTCAATGCCCACGAACGCGCTCAGGCATGTCCACGAGCGTTTGAGGGGTCGGATTTGCCAAGTCCGGCTGTAGATGCTCTAAGATTGTATTATTAGTTATGGTTAGAAGCTAGCGATATCCGACAGACGCGTTCGCGGGAGAGGTCGGATTTGCCAACTCGAACTGTAGATGCTCTAAGATTGTATTATTAGTTATCGTTAGAAGCTAGAGATATCCGACCTAGCTGATTAGTACTAGTCTACAAGTACACGTTTTATTTTTTATTTCTTTTATTTTTGCATCGATACGTGTCTCTTCCCTCTACTAGTCTTGTACCAACAAACACAAGTACTAGTACTAGCCGGAACACCAAATGGCACACGCAGTACAGGCCCTTCGTTCTTCCTCAAACTCCTCTGTCCCCTGCTTTGATGTACAGGTCGCCTTCCAAATAACAGCTGCTGCCGAGCAAGGCTTGATGCATGCTACTGGATCCTAATTCCCTCCTCTATCCTAATGCTATTCCTCTTTCTTTCCCCATCAGTCACCACTCAGATCCCCTTGATTTTGGTCGGTTTTGGGGTTGCAGGTCCTGGACGCAGCCGTGCTGCTGGACGGCGAACACACACTTGTGCTCAAGTACGCGGCCATTACAGGTTGGATTCTCTATCCGCCCCAAATATACCTTTATCTCTCCTCTACGTGCCCTAGGGATTTTTTTGGAAGCTGGTTTGCTCTGAGCCAAAATCCCCAAATTTATCCAAAAATGCATACAACCACCACTTTCGACTCATAACTCTCGAAAAACCACCACTTTACAAAACATGACACTTTGCACCGCATCTAAATTTTGACAGTGGCAACAAAACACTGATCCAATTTCTGAGCTCGTTTTGACGTAGCCAATCACGCATTGGCCGACATTGATGGATGGCGCGCCGCTAATGGCCGATCACTCCCATTCCTCACCGTCTATCTCTCTCCTCTTTCTCGCGGGCAGGGCGGCGGTGGCGGCTCCGGATCCATCGGCGAGGGATTGGTGGGGGGCAAGGTGTGGTGAACATAGCTAGTCACCTTGGCTGGCCTGTGTGGCAGGGGGCAACTGCGTCGAGGAGGAAGATTGTGCGGCCACAACAAATTCATCCATCACAGAGTTTTCATAGTCGCCACATTTAGAGCAAAATTCGTTGAGCTTCTGTCAAATGGTGCCGGTCCAGCCCTCGATGAGCTGCCTCCCTCTCTATAGTAGCAAATTTTGTTTGTGGAAATCTAGTGTTCCAGATCTGGAAACAAGGGTTTGCTGGAATTCTAGCAAATTTTGTTGTTAACGGAATCTTGTTGTGAACTTGTGCAGTTAACTGAGTATTGTTGTTTGTGACTACACAAAATTGTTAACTAAACCTAGTCAACAAAATCTTTGTTGTCACACCTAGTTGTTAACTGAATATATGCTCTCTCTCACTGTGGCTAGGTGTTAAATGAAACTTGTTAACTGAATCTTTGCTCTCTGTCACTGTGCCTAGGTGTTAATTCAAACTAGTTAACTGGATCTTGCTCTCTGTGACTAAACCTACGTGTTAATTCAAACTAGCTAACTGAATATTTCTCCCTCTCTCATTGTGCCTAGGTGTTAATTCAAACTAGTTAACTGAATCTTGCTATCTCTCAATGTGCGTAGGTGTTAATTCAAACTAGTTAACTGAATCGTGCTCTCTGTGACTGAACCTAGGTGTTAATTGAATCATTGTTGTGTGTCACTCAACCTAGTTGTTAAGTGAATGCGCGCAGTTAACTGAATCAGTTCACAACATGCATTTAGTTAGCTGAATGAATGCATTTGACTGAATCAGATGAGAACACAATTCAGTTAACTGAATCTTTGTTTTTGTCAGTGAATTTTCATGTCATATTTGACTGAATTTTAGGGTTTCCAAACGGTTAATTATTCTAGGGTTAGTCACTTCACTGATTGATAGATGTAGTCGAATTATTCTTGTGGACTGAATGAAACTAACACTAAATGCCACTACTGAATTTTGCAGGGTGTTGTGCAGTGTACATGAGTTAATTTTGGGTTGAGTGATGTAGTCGACAAGTTGACCACAGAAGGAGTGAGTCAGTGTACATGGGTTTAAGTGATTTTGACTGATGTGAAGTGTCAGTAGGTGTGCTCAATTTAATGTTCAAATTGTGTTGATTGAAGCAGCAAGTGTCCCTAGCTAGGAGAGAACTTGCAATATTCAGGCTGGCAATGCTCATACATTATCCAATCAAACTATACTGATAGGAAAGAACTATAGTAAGCTGACTGAAAAAAGTTTGAAACTTAGATTTTATCTTTGCATTGGCACCTACAACACAACTATGTTCCTTGCATTGACACCTACATCATCATAGTGAGCACAAAGTTTTAGATACTATGAGCACAAGATTGAGCTACTATGAGAAAAAAAACATCTAGAAACCATGACCACAAACATTCAGATAGATACATATCATAGATAGATAGATAGACAGACAGATAGATATCATAGATACAAGAGTTTAGAAAGCACACATAGTGATCTGCTACTGCATAAATTAAGTTCAGAAACTAAGTTCTACAGACACTAAGTTCAGAAACTAACTGAACCCATATATTGGTTTAGATCTTGCTGTAGAAATTAACAAGGACAATGTTGCATTGGACTCACTCTTTGTCGAGGATATACCCCGCGGTATGACCCGGCCGGGTATATGACCCAGTCGAGACTTGGCACTTCATCGATAACCCGCCAGAAGACTGGCGACTCTCTGATGACCCCGACGACGGGTCAGATAGATGACAAGGGCCAAGACCCAGAAGGCCGGCTCATGTTATGGTAGGCCGGCTTAAGAGGAAAGGCATAAGAAATATTCCCTTACAAAGGAAGCAAGACTAGGACTCCACTTGTAATAGAGTAATTCTAATTCTACTAGGACTAGTCATGTAACCCGCCCCTTCAACTTATATAAGGAGGGGCGGGGCATCCCAAGAGGGACAAGTTTAGACAGACAAGTCAATATCTCTTGAGAGAGAGGTAGCCAGAGAGCACCCTTGTAATCGTGAGCACCATGATCAATATCAATGAAGCCGGATGTAGGATTTTACCTCCAACGTGAGGGGCCGAACCTGGGTAAAAAACCTCGCGTCTCTTGTCCCACTCAACCTCTCTCAAGCAACTACATAGATGTGTTGGCCTCACGACTAAGTCCTCACACTAGGACATCTGCCGTGACAAAACCACGATAGTTGGCACCCACCATGGGACCTGCGCACGATGATATTAAGATTTTGGAGGGATCTTTTCTAGGGATCGAGAATTTTCGTAATTGGAAGGATGAAAGAGCCGGTGTAAAGGATCTACACGACGAGCAAAACTAAGTGGCATATACCAGATTGAGATACAACGATTAGGGTTTGGACGCTCAGTACATCACCGGCGCGACGCGACCCATCAAAACCGATGGGTGATTGATTTCGTTTGTACGCCGAATCCTACAATCTGTCAAATAGCAGTTTCCGTCGAGACGGATAAAAGAAAGTTTCCGATGTTGATCCGTCGAGTTCTATCAATCAGTGAGTAGATTACTAGTACAAGCTAGGTCAAAGAAAATAGTCGAAGGAAAGGAAAACCATGAGCTCGGACTCTTCCTGCGACTCGCTTCGTCGAACCACCGCGCCTCCGCTGTCACGGCCTTGTCTCTGCCGCGAGACCACCCTATATGAATCGCCATGTCGCCGACAGTCGCCGGCGCCACCTTGTCTTGCCCTGGATTTGAAGCCGCCGCCTCCGTGGCCTTACCTCACATCCACTCACGGCCACATCAGCCGCCTGATGCATTCACTTCTAACGTGGTCTACCGCCAACGGCCGCTGAGAGCATCTCCAACAGCCGCGCCAAAAGACGCGTGCACGCGGTAATCTGGCATTTTAGCGCGCGCGGGACGTTTTTGCGCGCTCCAGCGGAGGCGAGAAACTAGCGCGCGGGGGAAACGATTGCGCGTGGGCAGGAAAAGGCGGCAGCTCGCGCACTAGATTTGGCGCACCGCGTCTGGTGCGCCTATAAAATTACAGCGCCCTCTGCGATCTCTCTACGCTACATCTACCGCTTTCTCTCCTCGCCTCCGACACGCCACCACCGCGCCACCATGCCGCCTCGCTGCCGGGGAGCTTCGGGCTACCGCGGCGTCCGCATGCGTCCGGCGGGCAACTACTCCGCCGAGATTCGATCGGGCGGCATGCGCCTGGGCCTCGGAACCTTCGACACTGCCCAGGATGGCGCCCGCGCGTACGACGCTGCAGCGTGGCGCCTCTGGCGGTCCCGTTGGGACCTGAACTTCACGGATGTGGCGACACGGGACCAGGCACAAGAGTTGGCGCCTCCCCCGCGGCTTATCACCGACGAGGATCGTCGCGAGAACCGAAGGAGGGAGCGTCGTCTCAGCCAGGCCGAGGTGGACGAGGAAGCCATGGCGCTGTGGCGCCAACGCTTCCCACAAGACATCATCAGCGAGGAACAGTTCTTCGTCGAGAGGAGGGCGGAGAGGAAGGAGAGGAGGGAAGAGCGATCCGCCTATCGCGAGGATAAGCGAACGCGAAGGCGGTCACTAAATACAACATCGCGCTAGGAGATGCGTCATCCTGGTACTCCAGCGACGAGCGGTTCCTTGACGCCTACGCTCAGACGTCGGAGGAGGACATCACCGAGGCAGAGTTCGAGTCGGAGAACGGCGAGTAGTAGTAGTAGTTTTTTGTTTTTCTATCTATCGTAGGAGAACACTATGAACTATCTATGCACTATTTTGTATCCTAGATGCAGGCTATGTGACGAACTATCTCACATTTGTACTATCGGAACCAAATGTGTACTCCCAAATAGTAGGCGTCAAGAAAAAAAGATGAAATATAGCGCGCCTGCTAGAGCGGCTCGGGTGCGCTTTATTTTGCGGCGGCCGCTGGAGCCAGCGCACCGCCACGTGCAAAAGCTGGCTGACCCGGCGCTGTATACTGATTTTTAGCGCGACGCGCGTTGGGCGGCTGTTGAAGATGCTCTAACCAACTGCCGTTGTAAGCCGCCAAGCGCCCGGCCTCACCTGCGAGTCGCCGCTCCCGCTGTTGTAGCCTCGCGCAATGGCCAAGCCGCCGTCTCGATCGTGGTCGGAACCGAGTCGGCCTTCCGCGCCAGTGATGAGCCGCTGCTGTCCGAGGGCCCTGTCTGCGCCTGTGAGCCGCTGCCCATCTCAACCGCGGTCGTGAACCGCCATCGCCTTCGTGGCCTCGCCATTAATCCGCCGACCGCTGAGTCGCTTCTGCCGCGGCCGTGAGCCGCCCTTGCTTCACCGCGAGCTGTCGACCACCTTGGGCCGCCCCGGTCGAACCGCTGCTGCGGTTGTGCTCCATCGACACACCTCCGCTGCTTGGTCGCTTCTCTGCGTTAAGACGCCGCCGTCCGACGCTCGCCACTTGCTCATGCCCTCGCCATTCCTGCCGAGCATCAAATTGCCTTACAGGCCTCCTGTGTTGCCCCGTGCTGTTCTGACCCGCCACCAGCTGCCGCGTCCGCTATGGGAGCCGCCTGCTCCCTGGTTCCGCTACGCCACGCCGTGCTGCTCCTCCCCTCGCTGTTGAGCCGCTCTACGCGTGTGTTGGATCTCGGGTTCCGGCAAAACCCTTAAGGTTCGAACACTGGGGTGCGCACGAAGATCTCTCCTCCCCCTAGCTCACATGCTCCACGATCTCGCGGCCTAGCTCAACGAACCCAAAGAATAAAGGGACACAAGATTTATACTGGTTTGGGCCACCGTTGTGGTGTAATACACTAATCCAGTTTGGTGTGGTGGATTGCCTCTTGGGCTGAGGATGAACAGTTAAAGGGGAAGAACAGCCTCCTGAGGAGAGGTATTCTTGTGTTCGGTGAGCTGGTGAGTGCAGGGGTGGTCCAAATGATCCGTCCCCCGATATGGTGGTGGCTAGTCCCATTTATAGAGGCCCCGGTCCTCTTCCCAAATATTGAGCGGGAAGGGATCCCACAACGGCCAAGTTTGAAGGGGGGCAGCTAGTACAAGTTATCCTGACTAAAGGTGGTCTTCGCCTGCCAAAGGCTCTGGTGGTGACGTCGTCTTGGGCTCCACTGTGACCTCCATCCTGCCGTCATGCTGGTCTTGGTCTTGTTGCACCCATATGGAAACATTTATCTGATGCCTCGGGACTCCTTACCTGCGCTTGCCTCTTTAGCACCAAAGAGGAAACAAGGACGCTGCGCGCGCTGGCGCCCGCCTGGCCATGGTCGTCATGGCTTGCGTCACAGGGACCTCACGAGGTGCCCCTTGCCTTGATCTCTCCGCTCCTCGCGAGCCAGCCTGGTGAGGCCACCCCTGAGGAGGTCTTGTGCCGTCCGCCTCGCGAGGCTTAGACCCTCGCGAGGGTCTTGAGTGTTTGCTGGTGAGGATGGGCCGTACAGGGCCGTTGGTGGAGTCACGCTGTGGGCTGCAGGCAGGCAAGTCTGGGGACCCCCGTTCCCAGAACGCCGACAGTAGGCCCCTGGACCAAGGCGCGCACAGACTTGGCTTCGAGGCGAAGCCAAGGGGCAAGTGCGAAGCACCGCGGGACCCAATGGCATGCGGCCTCGGTTGACGCGTGGCTACCGATGGGACGTGGGCGGCCCCGCTTCCTCATGCAGCCTTGATATCCGCCTAGTTAGGCGGCCACCGTGATTTACACAGTTATCCCCCATTGCTTGGCGACGCGCCCCTCCTAGTCTCCTGCCCTTCCGAATCAGTAACCTCCTCTTCCAATCTATCTCGAGCTCGGCCCTCCTTGTCGCCATGGCGCCTCGGCGAACGGAGAAGGGAAAGAAGGAGTCCCAGTCTTCAACCGGGCCACCCCCGGCCATTGAACCCGTTGTGGGCCGGTCATTGGTGCTCAACCAGGAGGCCATGGACAAGGTGCGCCCCGCGCTCGCCGCTGCCTTCAATGAATGGGGATGACGGCTGCCTGGTCTGCATCCCGCGCCTCTGTCGACAGGACAACCACTAAGGTCCAATTCTTCATCGACGCCTTGTGGGCTGGCCTGATTCCTCCCTTCTCCGCCTTCTTCAACGCCGTGCTCTCCCACTATCAGATCCATATGTTGCACCTGGGCCAGTCCCCAATCAGTCGCCCTTCTTGTTGTCTTCGCCTTCGTCTGCGAGGCTATGGTGGGCATTGCTCCTTCCATGGCCCTACTACGCCATTTCTTCTCGCTGCACCTAACTGGCCATCGGCAAAGCTCGGGATGCCTGAGCTTCCAGGCCGTGGCCACGACGGCCGGCTCGGGAATTGACTTTGAGCTCCCATCGTCTGTGAGCGGGTTTAGGACACGATGGGTGTATGTGGATGTTGGCGTGCTCAGCCCTCTGCTCTCGCCGTCGTCGGCACCCGCTGTTCCCAGCTCCGGCTGGTGCCACGAGAAGCTCGCGGACTCCCGCCTTGTCTTCGTCTGGCTCCGATTGAAGAGGCTGAAAGATCTTAGCGTGACTGCGCCCATGGTGGTGAAGGAGTTCCTCCGACGCCGTGTCGCCCCACTCCAACGCCATTCCCTGCCGATGTGGGCCTTGTCCGGCTGCCAGGATCGCATGAGGCTTCAGGAGTCAGGGCTTCCTCCCGAGGCATGAAGAATGGTGCTCAAGGTCCTGATGGGCGACCCCTCGCCAGCCGATATGCCTTAGGATGGTTGTCTTTTGTACTGCTGCTCAAACAGGGTGGAGTTTGTGAGGCAGATGCCCACCTTCGATGAATGGGGGCTGCGTCCAGTCAGCCTTGAAGGGCCCCACGAGAACCCTGTCTCCATGGTCCCCCTCCCTTCCACCAGCACCGAACTCACCCCGAGAGTGGATGCAGGGGACGAGCACCGCTGGGGGCCCGAGGCGCTGGTGCTGACGCGTCGACACCGCTCGAGGCTCCCGAGGTGCCATCTTTGGGAGCCCGTGACTCTTGTCCTCGGGTGATAGCTGAGGGGGCGACGCAATCCGCTGCTCCTGAGGCCGACGCTTCCGTGGTCTTAGCAAGTCATCATGAGGCGGAGCCCGAGGGCTCCTGTCAGCCCGGCACTCACGAGGCAGCCTCATCGGGCGCCTCGCCAGCTGCGCCCTGTGCTGGTTACCGCATCCAACGCTTCGGTCGGCTCCGTCTGGACTTCAATGCGCTCCGCAAGAGGAAACGGTCTCCAAGCTGCAGCAGTGGTGCCGTCCGACCGTTGAAGCACAGGAAGAATATCGCCATAGACGAGTGAGTACATTATCTTTGTAATTTCTTGAGTGTTGCTCCTCCTCCTGATGGTGGCTCCTCAGGGTCCCTTCTGCTAGGGCCACGAAGTCTCCTGGGAAGCAACCTCCTCCTGCCTCGAATCCCCCATTGGCCTTGAGCTCCCCAAGCCAGCGTGCCGCACCCGGCGCAAGGTCAGCCAGAGAGGCAAGCACACTAACCTAGCACCTCGAGCGCACGCCTTTTTTGTCTCTCTTTCGTGGCCTCACCTGGGGCGCGGCAAGCGTGCCAAGGGCTCCCCCTCTGGTTGTGGACGGCGGCTGGATTGCTTTGATCCAGGATTCTACTTCGAGCAGTGGGCCCTCACCCATCCAGGCCTCCGTCGTGGCCCAGACGGTGATCGAGGAAGCGCCAGCCCCCAGCCCCTGCTAGGAGGGGGCGAGCCGCCTCGGGCCCCTTCAGCAACCCCTGCTGCGGGAGATGGACCTGGTCGCGCACTCAAGCTTGTGCGCGAGTGGAGTGTCGTCCGCTGTGAGCTCTTTCAGGAGGCAATGAGCGCGATGAGCCGGCTTGGCGGATGAAAGCACAAGTGCTCCCTGGGTGATTTTGGAAATTAATGTCAACATATCTCTTGTTGGACTAATGCTTTCATCTAATATGCTTCAGATAAGTTCAACAATGGAGTGGGATGGACTAGAGGATGTGGAACCCCTTCGAGATGATAAGGACAAAGGATTGGCTCAAGCTCAAAACTCAGGACTCTACAGTTTTCATTTTAGTGATCCAAGATCACATTGAGTCCATAGGAAAGCCAATACTATTAAGAGGGGACGAGGTGTTGCTTAATGGCTTGCTTGCTCAAAGTGCTTAGTGATATGCTCCAAAGCCTTCAACTACTTTCGCACATCCACATATGTCCCAAACCAAAAGTCAAACTTGGCCCCACTGAAACTTTCTAT
The DNA here is from genome assembly GCF_056163025.1 of Triticum urartu. NCBI lineage: Eukaryota > Viridiplantae > Streptophyta > Magnoliopsida > Poales > Poaceae > Triticum > Triticum urartu. The sequence goes on along the minus strand of NC_141873.1, from coordinate 502,520,468 downwards.
CCGGCGCCACCGAGTTCTGTTGACATAGCCACTGCCAGAAACCCTAATCGATTCGGTCTCACCGTTGGGATCTCGGTCTCACCAAGATGGGCTTGCAAACTCTCTGTTACCTATTGCACTAATTTCAGTCTCACCGAGATATGCAATCAGTCCTACCGAGTTTGCTTGACCAACTCTCTATTTCACTTCTTACCCAAATCGGTCCCACCGAGTTTGTGTAATTGGTCAAACTGAGATGAGGTTTTACCCTAACCCTAGCACATCGGTCCGCCGAAAATCCTAACATTCACATTTTGAACTAAATCGGTCTGATTGAATTCTCTGATTCGGTCCCACCGAGTTTGGTGATTTGTGTGTAACGGTTAGATTTTGTGTGGAGGCTATATATACCCCTCCACCCACTCTTCATTCGTGGAGAGAGCCATCAGAACATGCCTACACTTCCAACATACATTTTCTGAGAGAGAACCACCTACACTTGTGTTGAGGTCAAGATATTCCATTCCAACTGTTGGAAATATGCCCTAGAGGCAATAATAAAATGATTATTATTATATTTCCTTGTTCATGATAATCGTTTATTATCCATGCTAGAATTGTATTGATAGGAAACTCAGATACATGTGTGGATACATAGACAACACCATGTCCCTAGTAAGCCTCTAGTTGACTAGCTCATTGATCAATAGATGGTTACGGTTTCCTGACCATGGACATTGGATGTCATTGATAATGGGATCACATCATTAGGAGAATGATGTGATGGACAAGACCCAATCCTAAGCATAGCACTAGATCGTGTAGTTCGTATGCTAAAGCTTTTCTAATGTCAAGTATCATTTCCTTAGACCATGAGATTGTGCAACTCCCGGATACCGTAGGAGTGCTTTGGGTGTGCCAAACGTCACAACGTAACTGGGTGACTATAAAGGTGCACTACGGGTATCTCCGAAAGTGTCTGTTGGGTTGGCACGAATCGAGACTGGGATTTGTCACTCCGTGTAAGCGGAGAGGTATCTCTGGGCCCACTCGGTAGGACATCATCATAACGTGCACAATGTGATCAAGGAGTTGATCACGGGATGATGTGTTACGGAACAAGTAAAGAGACTTGCCGGTAACGAGATTGAACAAGGTATCGGGATACCGACGATCGAATCTCGGGCAAGTATCGTACCGATAGACAAAGGGAATTGTATACGGGATTGATCGAATCCTCGACATCGTGGTTCATCCGATGAGATCATCGTGGAACATGTGGGAACCAACATGGGTATCCAGACCCCGCTGTTGGTTATTGACCGGAGAACATCTCGGTCATGTCTGCATGCTTCCCGAACCCGTAGGGTCTACACACTTAAGGTTCGGTGACGCTAGGGTTATAGAGATATTAGTATGCGGTAACCCGAATGTTGTTCGGAGTCCCGGATGAGATCCCGGACGTCATGAGGAGTTCCGGAATGGTCCGGAGGTAAAGATTTATATATGGGAAGTCCTGTTTTGGTCACCGGAAAAGTTTCGGGTTTTATCGGTAACGTACCGGGACCACCGGGAGGGTCCCGGGGGTCCACCAAGTGGGGCCACAAGCCCCGGAGGGCTACATGGGCCAAGTGTGGGAGGGGACCAGCCCCAGGTGGGCTGGTGCGCCCCCCACAAGGGCCCAAGGCGCCTCCAAGAGGGAAGGGGGGCAAACCCTAGGGCAGATGGGCCCTAAGGCCCACCCCAGGTGCGCCTCCCCCTTCTCCCCTTGTGGCCGCCACCCATAGATGGGTTTGGGGCTGCCGCACCCCTTGGGGTGGAAACCCTAAAGGGGGCGCACCCCCCTCCCTCTCCCCTATATATACTTGAGGGTTTTGGGGCTGCCAACATATGAGTTCTGATCTCTCCATGGCGCAGCCCTGCTTCTCTCCCTCCTCCTCTCCTGCGGTGCTTGGCGAAGCCCTGCAGGATTGCCACGCTCCTCCACCACCACCACGCCATTGTGCTGCTGCTGGATGGAGTCTTCCTCAACCTCTCCCTCTCTCCTTGCTGGATCAAGGCATGGGAGACGTCACCGGGCTGTACGTGTGTTGAACGCGGAGGTGCCGCCCGTTCGGCACTAGGATCTCCGGTGATTTGGATCACGACGAGTACGACTCCTTTAACCCCGTTCTCTTGAACGCTTCCACTTAGCGATCTACAAGGGTATGTAGATGCACTCTCCTTCCCCTCGTTGCTGGTTTCTCCATAGATAGATCTTGGTGATACGTAGGAAAATTTTGAATTTCTGCTACGTTCCCCAACAGTGGCATCATGAGCTAGGTCTATTGCGTAGATTCTATGCACGAGTAGAACACAAAGTAGTTGTGGGCGTTGATTTTGTCAATTTACTTGCCGTTACTAGTCTTATCTTGATTCAACGGCATTGTGGGATGAAGCGGCCCGGACCAACCTTACACGTACGCTTACGTGAGACCGGTTCCACCGACAAACATGCACTAGTTGCATAAGGTGGCTGGCGGGTGTCTGTCTCTCCCACTTTAGTCGGATCGGATTCGATGAAAAGGGTCCTTATGAAGGGTAAATAGCAATTGACATATCACGTTGTGGTTTTGCGTAGGTAAGAAACGTTCTTGCTAGAAACCCATAGCAGCCACGTAAAACATGCAAACAACAATTAGAGGACGTCTAACTTGTTTTTGCAGGGTATGCTATGTGATGTGATATGGCCAAAGGATGTGATGAATGATATATGTGATGTATGAGACGATCATGTTCTTGTAATAGGAATCACGACTTGCATGTCGATGAGTATGACAACCGGCAGGAGCCATAGGAGTTGTCTTTATTTATTTATGACCTGCGTGTCAACTTAAACGTCATGTAATTACTTTACTTTATTGCTAACCGTTAGCTGTAGAAGTAGAAGTAATAGTTGGCGAGACAACTTCATGAAGACACGATGATGGAGATCATGATGATGGAGATCATGGTGTCATGCCGGTGACGATGATGATCATGGAGCCCCGAAGATGGAGATCAAAAGGAGCAATATGATATTGGCCATATCATGTCACCATTTGATTGCATGTGATGTTTATCATGTTTATACATCTTATTTTCTTAGAACAACGGTAGTAAATAAGATGATCCCTCATTAAAATTTCAAGAAAGTGTTCCCCCTAACCGTGCACCGTTGCGATAGTTCATTGTTTCGAAGCACCACGTGATGATCGGGTGTATAGATTCTTACGTTCATATAGAACGGGTGTTGACGAGCCTAGCATGTACAGACATGGCCTCGGAACACATGCAAACACTTAGGTTGACTTGACGAGCCTAGCATGTACAGACATGGCCTCGGAACACAGAAGACCGAAAGGTCGAGCATGAGTCGTATGGTAGATACAACATGAAGATGTTCACCGATGTTGACTAGTCCGTCTCACGTGATGATCGGACACGGCCTAGTTGACTCGGATCATGTAATCACTTAGATGACTAGAGGGATGTCTATCTGAGTGGGAGTTCATAAGATGAACCTAATTATCCTGAACATAGTCAAAAGGATTTTGCAAATTATGTCGTAGCTCGCGCTTCAGTTCTACTGTTTAGTTATGTTCCTAGAGAAAATTTAGTTGAAAGTTGATAGTAGCAATTATGCGGACTAGGTCCGTAAACTAAGGATTGTCCTCATTGCTTCACAGAAGGATTATGTCCTTAATGCACCGCTCAGTGTGCTGAACCTCGAATGTTGTCTGTGGATGTTGCGAACATCTGACATTCACATTTTGATAACTACGTGATAGTTCAATTAAACGGTTTAGAATTGAGGCACCGAAGATGTTTTGAAACGTCACGGAACATATGAGATGTTTCGAGGGCTGAAATTGGAATTTTAGGCTCGTGCCCACGTCAAGAGGTATAAGACCTCCGACGATTTTCTCAGCCCGCAAACTAAGGGAGAAAAGCTCAATTGTTGAGCTTGTGCTCAGATTGTCTGAATGCAACAATCATTTGAATCGAGTGGGAGTTGATCTTCCAGATGAGATAGTGATGTTTCTCCGAAGCCATTACCACCAAGCTGCTAGAGCTTCGTGATGAACTATAATATATCAGGGACATATATGATGATCCTTGAGATATTCGCGATGTTTGACACAACAAAAGTAGAAATCAAGAAGGAGCATCAATTGTTGATGGTTGGTGAAACCACTAGTTTCAAGAAGGGCAAGGGCAAGAAGGGATACTTCATGAAACGGCAATTCAGCTGCTGCTCTAGTGAATAAACCCAAGGTTGAACCCAAACCCGAGACTAAGTGCTTCTGTAATAAGGGGAACAGTCACTGGAGCAGACTTACCCTAGATACTTGGTAGATTAGAAGGCTGGCAAGGTCGATAGAAGTATATTGGATATACATTGTGTTGATGTGTACTTTACTAGTACTCCTAGTAGCACCAGGGTATTAGATACCGGTTCAGTTGCTAAGTGTTAGTAACTCGAAATAAAAGCTACGGAATAAATGGAGACTAGCTAAAGGTGAGCTGGCGATATGTGTTGGAAGTGTTTCCAATGTTGATATGATCAAATATCGTATGCTCCCTCTACCATCAAGATTGGTGTTTGCGTTGAGCATAGACGTGATTGGATTATGTCTATCGCAATACGGGTATTCATTTAAGGAGAATAATGGTTACTCTGTTTATTTGAATAATACCTTCAATGGTCTTACACCTAAAATGAATGGTTTATTGAATCTCGATCGTAGTGATACACATGTTCATGTCAAAAGATATAAGATAGTACCACCTACTTGTGGCACTGCCACGGAAGTCATATCGGTATAAAACGCATGAAGAAGCTCCATGTTGATGGATCTTTGGGCTCACTCGTTTTTTGAAAAGTTTGAGACATGCGAACCATGTCTATTGGTGTATATGCATGAAGAAACTCCAGGCAAAAGGACCGTTTGGACTCACTTGATTTTGAATCACTTGGGACATGCAAATCATACCACATGGGCAAGATGACTGAAAGCCTCGTTTTCAGTAAAATGGAACTAGAAAGCAACTTGTTGGAAGTAATACATTTTGATGTATGCAGTCCAATGAGTGCTGAGGCATGTAGTGGATATCGTTATGTTCTTGCTTGACAGGTGATTTGAGTAGATGTTGAGTATATTTACTTGATGAATCAGGAGTCTGAATTATTGAAAGGTTCAAGTAATTCAGGGTGAAGTTGAAAAATCGTCGTGACAAGAGGATAGAAGATCTATGATATGATCATAGAGATGAATATCTGAATTACGAGTTTGGCACAGAATTAAGACATTGTGGAAATTGTTTCACAACTGATACAGCCTGGAACACCATAGTGTGATGGTGTGTCCGAACATCATAATTGCACCCTATTGGATATGATGCATACCATGATGTCTCTTATCGAATTACCACGATAGTTTATGGGTTAGGCATTAGAGACAAGCACATTTACTTTAAGTAGGGCACCACGTAATTCCGATGAGATGACACCGTATGAACTATGGTTTAGAGAAACCTAAGCTGTCATTTCTTAAAAGATTGGGGCTGCGACGCTTATGTGAAAAAGTTTCAGGCTGATAAGCTCGAACCCAAAGCGGATAAATGCATCTGCATAGGACACCCAAAAACAGTTGGGTATACCTCCTGTCTCAGATCCGAAAGCAATAAGGGATTGTTTCAAGAATCGGGTCCTTTCTCGAGGAAAAGTTTCTCTCGAAAGAATTGAGTTGGAGGATGGTGGAGACTTGATGAGGTTATTGAATCGTCTCTTCAACTAGTGTGTGACAGGGCACAGGGAGTTGTTCCTATGGCACCTACACCAATTGAAGTGGAAGCTTATGATAGTGATCATGAAACTTCAGATCAAGTCACTACCAAACCTCGTGGGATGACAAGGATGCGTACTACTTCAGAGTGGTACGTAATCCTGTCTTGGAAGTCATGTTGCTAGACAACGATGAACCTACGAGCTATGGAGAAGCGATGGTGGGCCCGGATTCCGATATATGGCTCGAGGCCATATAATCCGAGAGAAGGATCCATGTATGAAAATAAAGTGTAGACTTTGGAAGAACTACTTGATGGTCGTAAGGCTGTTAGGTACATATGGATTTTAAAAGGAAGACGGACAATGATGGTAAATGTCACCATTAAGAAAGCTCGACTTGTCATTAAGATGTTTTCCGACAAGTTCAAGGAGTTGACTACGATGAGACTTTCTCACTCGTAGCGATGCTAAGAGTCTGTTGGAATTATATTAGCGATTACTGCATTATTTGTGAAATCTTGCAGATAGGATATCAAAACATTGTTTCCTCGATGTTTTTTTGAGGAAAGGTTGTATGTGATACAAACCGGAAGGTTTTGTCAATCCTGAAAGATGTTGATAAGTACGCAAAGCTCCAGCAATCCTTCTAGGGACTGGAGTAAGCATCTCGGAGTTGGAATGTATGCTTTGATGATGATCAAAGATTTTGGGTTTATACAAAGTTTATGAGAAACTTGTATTTCCAAAGAAGTGAGTGGGAGCACTATAGAATTTCTGATGAATATATGTTGTTGACATATTGTTGATCAGAAATGACGTAGAATTTCTGGAAAGCATATAGGGTTATTTGGAAAGTGTTTTTCAATGGAAAGCCTGGATTAAGCTACTTGAGCATTGAGCATCAAGATCTATAAGGATAGATCAAAACGCTTAAATGGTACTTTCAAATGAGCACATTCCTTGGCATGATCTTGAAGGTGTTCAAGATGAATCAGTCAAAGAAGGAGTTCTTGCCTGAGTTGTAAGTTATGAAGTTAAGACTTAAAGCTCGACCACGGCAGAATAGAGAGAAAGGACGAAGGTCGTCCCCTATGCTTAAGACATAGGCTCTACAGTATGCTATGTTGTGTACTGCACCTGAAGTGTGCCTTGCCATAAGTCAGTCAAGGGTACAAGAGTGATCCAAGAATGGATCACAGGACAGCGGTCAAAGTTATCCTTAGTAACTAGTGTACTAAGGAATTTTCTCGATTATGGAGGTGGTAAAAGAGTTCGTCGTAAAGGGTTACGCCGATGCAAACTTTGACACTAATCCAGATTATTCTGAGTAGTAAATTGGATTCGTATAGTAGAACAGTTATTTGGAATAGCTCCAAATAGAGCGTGGTAGCTGCATCTAGGAGATGACATAGAGATTTGTAAAGCACACACAGATCTGAAAGGTTCAGACCCGTTGACTATAACCTCTCTCACAAGCATAACATGATCAAACCCAAAACTCACCGAGTGTTAATCACATGGTAAATGTGAACTAGATTATTGACTCTAGTAAACTCTTTGGGTGTTAGTCACATGGGGATGTGACCTTGAGTGTTAATCACATATCGATGTGAACTAGATTATTGACTCTAGTGCAAGTGGGAGACTGTTGGAAATATGCCCTAGAGGCAATAATAAAATGATTATTATTATATTTCCTTGTTCATGATAATCGTTTATTATCCATGCTAGAATTGTATTGATAGGAAACTCAGATACATGTGTGGATACATAGACAACACCATGTCCCTAGTAAGCCTCTAGTTGACTAGCTCGTTGATCAATAGATGGTTACGGTTTCCTGACCATGGACATTGGATGTCATTGATAACGGGATCACATCATTAGGAGAATGATGTGATGGACAAGACCCAATCCTAAGCATAGCACTAGATCGTGTAGTTCGTATGCTAAAGCTTTTCTAATGTCAAGTATCATTTCCTTAGACCATGAGATTGTGCAACTCCCGGATACCGTAGGAGTGCTTTGGGTGTGCCAAATGTCACAACGTAACTGGGTGACTATAAAGGTGCACTACGGGTATCTCCGAAAGTGTCTGTTGGGTTGGCACGAATCGAGACTGGGATTTGTCACTCCGTGTAAGCGGAGAGGTATCTCTGGGCCCACTCGGTAGGACATCATCATAATGTGCACAATGTGATCAAGGAGTTGATCACGGGATGATGTGTTACGGAACAAGTAAAGAGACTTGCCGGTAACGAGATTGAACAAGGTATCGGGATACCGACAATCGAATCTCGGGCAAGTATCGTACCGATAGACAAAGGGAATTGTATACGGGATTGATCGAATCCTCGACATCGTGGTTCATCTGATGAGATCATCGTGGAACATGTGGGAACCAACATGGGTATCCAGATCCCGCTGTTGGTTATTGACCGGAGAACGTCTCGGTCATGCCTGCATGCTTCCCGAACCCATAGGGTCTACACACTTAAGGTTCGGTGACGCTAGGGTTATAGAGATATTAGTATGCGGTAACCCGAATGTTGTTCGGAGTCCCGGATGAGATCTCGGACGTCACGAGGAGTTCCGGAATGGTCCGGAGGTAAAGATTTATATATGGGAAGTCCTGTTTTGGTCACCGGAAAAGTTTCGGGTTTTATTGGTAACGTACCGGGACCACCGGGAGGGTCCCGGGGTCCACCAAGTGGGGCCACAAGCCCCGGAGGGCTACATGGGCCAAGTGTGGGAGGGGACTAGCCCCAGGTGGGCTGGTGCGCCCCCCCACAAGGGCCCAAGGCGCCTCCAAGAGGGAAGGGGGGCAAACCCTAGGGCAGATGGGCCCTAAGGCCCACCCCAGGTGCGCCTCCCCCTTCTCCCCTTGTGGCTGCCACCCATAGATGGGTTCGGGGCTGCCGCACCCCTTGGGGTGGAAACCCTAAAGGGGGCTCACCCCCTCCCTCTCCCCTATATATACTTGAGGGTTTTGGGGCTGCCAACATATGAGTTCTGATCTCTCCATGGCGCAGCCCTGCTTCTCTCCCTCCTCCTCTCCTGCGGTGCTTGGCGAAGCCCTGCAGGATTGCCACGCTCCTCCACCACCACCACGCCGTTGTGCTGCTGCTAGATGGAGTCTTCCTCAACCTCTCCCTCTCTCCTTGCTGGATCCAGGCATGGGAGACGTCACCGGGCTGTACGTGTGTTGAACGCGGAGGTGCCGTCCGTTCGGCACTAGGATCTCCGGTGATTTGGATCACGACGAGCACGACTCCTTCAACCCCGTTCTCTTGAACGCTTCCGCTTAGCGATCTACAAGGGTATGTAGATGCACTCTCCTTCCCCTCATTGCTGGTTTCTCCATAGATAGATCTTGGTGATACGTAGGAAAATTTTGAATTTCTGCTACGTTCCCCAACACCAACCACATAAATCTTGATCTCTAGCCTTCCCCAAGTTGCTTTCCACTCAAATCATCTTTCTACCAAATCCAATCCTATGAGAGAGTTGAGTGTTGGGGAGACTATCATTGAAGCACAAGAGCAAGGAGTTCATCATCAACACACCATCTATTACCTTTTGGAGAGTGGTGTCTCCTAGATTGGCTAGGTGTCACTTGGGAGCCTCCGTCAAGATTTGGAGTTGAACCAAGGAGTTTGTACGGGCAAGGAGATCGCCTACTTCGTGAAGATCTACCCTAGTGAGGCAAGTCCTTCGTGGGCGATGGCCATGGTGGGATAGACAAGGTTGCTTCTTCGTGGACCCTTCATTGGTGGAGCCCTCCGTGGACTCGTGCAACCGTTACCCTTCGTGGGTTGAAGTCTCCATCAACGTGGATGTACGATAGCACCACCTATCGGAACCACGGATAAAAAATCTCCGTGTCTCCAATTGCGTTTGCACACTCCAATCCCTTCCCTTTACATTCTTGCAACTTGTATGATTTACTTTCCGCTGCTCATACACTCTTATCATGCTTGCTTGATATCTATTGTGAATGTGTGAACTTGTGCTAAAACTCCACTTCAACTTAAAGAAATTAAAAACAATAACTTTTCTTACTAAGAGTCTATTCACCCCCCCTCTAGACACCTCTTCTCGATCCTTTCAATTGATATCAGAGCTTTGGTCTCCATTGCTTTGGTTTAATCACCATTGGAGGAAGATGGATGAGTCTACATTGGGGAGTCTTAGACGTAGAGTGCCTATTCTTGATGGAGAGTTCTTTCATGAGTGGAAAAATGAGATGCTTGAGATTTTCAATGACTATCATTTGAACAAGTACATTACTATCCCTTGTGCACCTCATGTTGATCCTTTGCATCCTACCCTTGATGAGTCTATCGACATGATCCGCAACCTTAGAACTATTAATCTTATCACTAGAGGCTTGCCTAGAAACTTGATTGGATGTTTGCCTACTCTTGATTGCGCCTACACTATATGGAGATTTCTTGAGGAAATATTTCCAAACTATTCCTTGCAAAACTTAGATGAAATTCTCCATAAGTCTATTGCCTTGAGTAAGATGAATTCCAGTGATCCTAAGTTTGGTGATTGTCTATTTGAGCTTACCAATCTCATGCGTGCCAAAGGAGATGTTGGAATCATTAGCAATATCATCTCCAAAGCTATTAGAATTCATAAAGATGACCATTGTGATGATCATTTATCTAATGAATTACCCTCTCTAGGAATTGATCAAATACAAGACGATGTTGAACATGGATACTATGATGAGGATGATGATAGTGACTATGATCTTGATGATGCGATGAGACACTTTGGTCTTATGGCTAATCTTCGCGGCTACATGGCTGGAGGAAAGGAATGGGTCCTTGATAGTGGATGTACAGATCATATGACCGGAGACAATGATATGTTTCGTGAGCTTGCTGAAAACAACGACCCTCGAAAGTATGTCACTTTTGGTGACAACTCAAAGGGTAAGGTGGTTGGCCTTGGTAAGGTGGCTATCTCACATGATAGCTCCATACAAAATGTCATGCTCGTTGAATCTCTTGGGTATAATTTGCTTTCAGTATCTAGACTTGCTGATTTTGGTTTCAATGTTCTATTTACTGAAGTAGATTGCCAAGTGTTTCGTAGAGATAATCATAAAATGGTCTTTACCGGTATACGTAGAGGTGATCTCTACATTGTTGATTTCACTAAAAAGGCTCAACCTAAAACTTGCTTCATTGCTAAATCTTCTAAAGGCTGGTTGTGGCGTAGAAGGCTAGGTCATGTGGGCATGCGAAATCTTGATAAGATTATTAAAGGTGATCATATCCTTGGAGTAAAAGATGTTATATTTGACAAGGATAGAATTTGTAGTGCTTGTCAAGCAGGAAAACAAGTTGGAGGAAGCCATCCCGTGAAGAACATCATGACCACGAGAATACCGCTCGTGCTACTTCACATGGATCTCTTTGGTCCCAATGCCTACAAGAGTCTCGGTGGTAACTCATTTGGTCTAGTCATAGTCGATGATTTTTCAAGATTTACGTGGGTGTTCTTTCTTGATGATAAATTGCAGGTCCAAAAGATCTTCAAAAACTTTGCTAGAAAGGCCCAAAATCAATTTGAAGCGAAGATCAAGAAGGTTCGGAGCGACAACGGAACGGAGTTCAAGAACGCAAATGTGGATACCTTTCTTGATGAAGAAGGGATCTCACACGAGTTCTCGGCGACGTACACACCTCAACAAAATGGAGTTGTTGAGAGGAAGAATCGGACCCTTATTGAGATGGCAAGAACGATGCTTGATGAGTACAAGACTCCAACACACTTTTGGGCAGAAGCGGTTGAGACAGCTTGTCATGCAACAAATCACTTATATCTTCACAAGCTACTCGGCAAGACGGCATACGAGCTCCTCACCGGTAACAAACCCCAAGTTGGATACTTTTGAGTATTCGGCTCAAAGTACTACATTCTTGATAAGCATCGTCGTTCTAAATTTGCTCCTAAATCTCATGAAGGTTTCCTACTTGGTTATGGCTCAAACTCTCACACTTACCGTGTCTACAACAATTTCACCCGAAAGGTTGAAGAGACGGTAGATGTGAAGTTTGATGAATCTAACGGCCCGCAAGTAGAGCAATTTCCAATTGATGTAGGAGACAAAGACCCTTCGGAAGCAATCCAAGACTTGTCTATTGGCAAGATCCGTCCAACGGAGGTAAAGGAGAGTACCTCGTCCGTCCAAGTGGAAGTTTCCACCTCACGACAAGGTGAACCAAGAGTCGACATGGAAGCATCCACAAATGGGACACATCAAGATGAAGAAAATGAGGGAGTACACCAAGATGAACCTCATCAACCTCCTCCACCACGACAAGAGAACGACGACGCCATCAATGAAGAAGGCCAAGAAGAAGGACAAGATGAAGAAGATGTTCCACCCCGACCCAAGCAAAAGCTCCCACGAGTTCGAGCAAGAGTCGCCAAAGACCATCCCGTTGAGCAAATATACAATGATATCCAAACCGGGAGAATCACTCGCTCTAAAACTCGTTTGGAAAATTTTTGTGAACATTATTCATTCATCTCTAGCATTGAACCTATGAAGGTTGAAGAAGCATTGGAAGATCCGGATTGGATAAACGCCATGCATGACGAGCTACACAACTTTGAGAGAAACCAAGTGTGGACATTGGTCAAGAAGCTCGACAACAACCACAACATCATTGGTACCAAATAGGTGTTTCGCTACAAGCAAGATGAAGATGGACAAGTAGTTCGCAACAAAGCTCGTCTCGTCGCCCAAGGCTACACTCAAGTCGAAGGTATGGACTATGGTGAGACATATGCCCCCGTTGCTAGACTTGAGTCCATTCGCATCTTACTTGTTTATGCTAATCACCATGATATCACCTTGTACCAAATGGACATTAAAAGTTCTTTTCTAAATGGTGAAATTGAGGAGGAAGTTTATGTTAAGCAACCTCCCGGCTTTGTCAATCCTAAGAAACCTAATCATGTTTACAAACATCACAAAGCTCTTTATGGTCTTAAACAAGCTCCTAGAGCATGGTATAAATGCTTGACCGAGTTCCTTATTGAAAAAGGCTTTGAAATTGGAAATATAGATTCTACTCTTTTTACTAAAAGGGTTAATGGAGAACTATTTGTGTGCCAAATTTATGTTGATGATATTATATTTGGTTCGACTAACCCTCATTTTAGTGAGAAGTTTGGAAAGCTAATGTCGGAGAAGTTTGAGATGTCTATGATGAGTGAACTCAAATTCTTTCTTGGTTTGCAAATCAAGCAAACTAAGGAAGGTACCTTTGTTTCTCAAACAAAGTACACCAAGGACTTATTCAAGAAGTTCAATATGTAAGAATGCAAAGGTATGAATACACCCATGCCTACTAGTGGACATCTTGATTTGACCAAAGATGGTGAACCGGTTGATCAAAAAGTTTACCGCTCTATGATTGGTTCATTGTCATATCTATGTGCCTCTCGTCCTGATATTATGCTAAGTGTGTGCATGTGTGCACGATATCAAGCGCCCCCTAAAGAATGTCATCTTAAGGCTGTGAAAAGGATAGTGAGATACTTAATACATACACCAGATTTTGGCATTTGGTATCCTAAGAGGTCTTCTTTTGATCTTGTCGGCTACTCCGATTCGAACTATGCCAGAGACAAGGTTGATAGAAAGTCCACTTCGGGTACTTGTCAATTTCTTGGTAGATCTCTTGTGTCTTGGTCCTCCAAGAAACAAAAATCGGTATCCTTATCCACTGCCGAAGCGGAATACATTGTCGCTGGTTCATGTTGTGCTCAATTACTTTGGATGACCCAAACTCTTATGGATTATGGGATATATGTGAAACATGTTCCATTGCTTTGTGACAATGAAAATGCTATTAAGATTGCTCATAATCCTATGCAACATTCACGAAGTAAGCATATTGAAGTTCGTCATCATTTCATTCGAGATCATGTTGCTAAAGGGGATATTGATCTTAAGCATGTTCGCACCGATAAGCAATTGGCGGATATATTCACCAAACCGCTTGATGAGAAAGTTTTTTGCCAGTTGAGAGGTGAATTGAACATCATTGATGCTTCAAACTTGGAGTAGGAACTCCATTTGGATACATGCAAGGCATGAGCCTTTGACTAATCCTTGATACTTCTTTCCTGATGCTATTTATATGTCTTGGATATACGTGCACCCTTGCATGCTATCTAACCCTTGTAGGTACTTGGATGAATCTAAATCTATGAGATTGCAACTCACTCACATCTTGAGAAATCTCTACATCACCAAGTCTCTACACAATGGTGGTTGAAAACAAGGAATCATGAAACTCTCCAAACATATCCTTTGACAAATTATATATTAAGTTTTATGATTGTCATTTTGGATACACAAGTGCTCTTCCTTGCAAAACTAACCCATGTAGGTAGATGAACTCAAATTCCAAGTGGTGCTCCCAACTCTTGATGAGCTAAATCAACCTTGAGCAACCCACACAAGTTCAACTACATGATCAAGATCAACACCACCACCCAAGGTATGTTATTCCATCTTAGAGAAGCTTTACTCCAAGTCATGGGTCAAAGCAACTCAACAAGATGTGAATACATCAAGATGCTTAAACGAAAAATGGTAACCCCATTTTGAGCTTAAACGATGAGTATGACCTATGATCAAGTGCCCTCACTTGACTCCTAAGTCAATATACTGTAACATAGGTGACTTTGTCGCCGACCAATTCTAGATGAAGTTCTCTTGTGTTTCTCTGTGCTCTTGCATTTGTCTCATGCATATTTGTTTCCCCTTTCATCTAGATTTCTTTTCTTTTTCTTTTTGTTTTGTATTCCCTGCATCCAATTCATTGCAAATCCTTTAGTTAATTCCTTGCAAATCCTTGTGAGATCTTACTTGCCTAGTGAGCTGAGGTGACAAGTGTCTTCTCTGTGATGAACTCGGTCACACTAATCTGTTGCTTTCGGTCCAACCGAATCCTTTCGGTGAAACCGAAGCACACAACTCGGTGCCATCGATTTCACTGCAGAAAAGACAACTTGCCACTTGTTCCTGCATTCTTTTAGCTCCAGCTCCACTCAATGATTCTTGTCCTCTACCAGCATCACATTCAACATGCTTCTTTGCTCTGTGACTCAAGGACCAAACCCAAAAATCCAGAAGAGCCCTTGTTGGAAATTGATGTCAAAGGGGGAGAGAGAGATCACATCAAAGCTTAATCACTTTGACAGGGGGAGAGAGTTCTTCAAGAGGGAGAAAGAGGAATCACATCAAAGGCCCCAGATGCTTGGTGTTCAAGAGGAGAGAAGTCACATGTCTTTAAGAGGGGAAAGACATGTTCATATTTGTTTGTTTGCATTTGCTCTGATTTTTTTGTTCCCTATCTTCTCCCAGTATCCCATGCAAGATTCACGGGGAGCAAGACATCTAAGGGAAGGAAATCTTTGAATTCATTGCATATCTTTACCCTTGGGGACATGTCTACATCCAATAGAGTACTCAGTACTCACTCTCTACATGCCATCCCAGTCTTGGTACTCTTGTGGTTTCTTTTGTTTGTTCTGGCTAGTAGATGTATCTGTGTTATCTAATCTTGTTTACTCAGGTTCATTACTTCCTAAGCCAACTCAAGACCACAAGGTAAGTATATGCATCACAGTCATGTGCATGAGGATTTCTTGCTAATGTACAAATTGTTTGCAAGAAGGACTCATGAGCATGAAGGTACATTTCCTATACTCACATCATTTGCTCTGATGCATATAGCCAAGATACATGTAATACATTGCTTACCCTGTCATGCTTACGCATTCACATGCTCCTATATTCCATATTTACATGATTGCATACATGTAGGGGGAGCCTATGAATGTTACATGTCTTTCCAAAGCTTTACTTGTTTTTCTCTATATCTTTATCTAAAGCTTTGATGTATGTTGTCATCAATTACCAAAAAGGGGGAGATTGAAAGCACAAGTGCTCCTTGGGTGATTTTGGTAATTAATGTCAACATATCTCTTGTTGGACTAATGCTTTGATCTAATATGCTTCAGATAAGTTCAACAATGGAGTGGCATGGACTAGAGGATGTGGAACCCTTTCGAGATGATAAGGACAAAGGATTGGCTCAAGCTCAAAACTCAGGACTCTACAGTTTTCATTTTAGTGATTCAAGATCACATTGAGTCCATAGGAAAGCCAATACTATTAAGAGGGGATGAGGTTTTGCTTAATGGATTGCTTGCTAAAGTGCTTAGTGATATGCTCCAAAGCCTTCAACTACTTTCTCACATCCACATATGTCCCAAACCAAAAGTCAAACCCGGCCCCACCGAAAATTTCTATCCGGCTCCACCGAGTTCTCTTGAGACGGCCATTCTCTCTGACGGTGATTCGTCCACCGGTTCAACAGATTCGCTGTATCTATTGCAAGATGGCGGGCTTGGGGGCTGTTCCGATGGCAGCAGTATTCCGGACCCCTTTGAGCCGCCAAGCTGCGTAGGGGTCTTCATAGCTGGTACTCAACCCGGTCAGAATTCTACAGCCGCAACAGCAATAACGTCCGGGTCAGGAGCAGCCGGGGCAGAAGGCCCTGTGCGCCCGCCGGCTCAGGTGCTGATGGATCTCATGGATAAGCTGACGGCCCTGTTAACCACCAAGTTATTCCTGCAAATCAAGATGAGCATAATGCGGAGGTGGCACAGGTGCGTGAGGAAATAGCTCGGGCCAAGGAGGCCTTAGCAGCTGAGGACACCAGATTGGCCACAGAGCGGGTGGCTTTGGATGCACGGGCCCAGCAGCTCTAGTCAGAAGCTTTCCAGCTTACGATGAGCCTGAACGCGTCTAATGAGGTGCTGAGGAGGAGACACCAGAAAACTCAATCCCATTTTCCTCTGGTTTACGATCCCCGAAATCTTTTCGCTACACCCGGAGCCGGCCCAAGTAACCCGCCAGAAGCAAATTAGTTCATGACAGCCGGGGCAGGAGGACCGGTTTAGCCTCGGGTGATGGCACCTCCTCATGGGAATATGGCCCCGCCCCGCTACGTACCAACACCACCGGGTCACTTTTCTAACCCCATGGAGAATCTGATTGCAGCATCGGCACATTTGGCGGCTCTCCCAGTGGATGGTGATGATCCAATAGCAGTGGAGACGCGAAGGATCAGAGAACTCGTCCAGACGGCCCTGGCTCAGCAAGAGGCTTATTCCTATAGTCGGGACAGGATTCATTCAACTCCTCGCCCAAGCCGGAGCCCGAGTTACAGCAGGCACATGGAATCAGAAGCTTTGTCAAGCAATGCCCAGCGCCATAACCAGCCCGGCAGTTATAACCTGGTGCAAGACCGGATACGTCAGGAGGACCAGCAGGCGGCTCAACTGGCGGCTCAGCAGGCGACTCATCAGGCCCTCCCGGATTATCCGACGACTTCTGTTGAGGCAGGAGTAGCCACCAGAACCTGCGGTGTTCCTTGTTTGGTGCAGGCTCTACGTAATGTGCGTCTGCCCAAGGACTTCAAGGGACCCAGAAAGGTGCCAAATTATACGGCCGACTTACAGCCCTGGGCCTGGATTGAGAGCTATGAGATGGCTATGGAGCTGTTGGAGGTCAGTGACGCGGCAATGGCTAAGTACTTCACCATGATGTTGGATGGAACGGCCCGTTCTTGGTTAAAGGGCCTGCCACCCAACTCCATCGGCTCATAGGCGGAATTAAAAGCCCGGTTCATTCAAAACTTCAAAGACACCTGCAAGCAGTCCATGTCAATTGTGGACTTGACTAACTGTAAGCAAGAGGAGGGTGAATCTACCACTCATTGGGTGCGCCGGGTCAAGGAGATAATACATTCATCTGACAAGATGGATGCCGGCTCAGCAGTCCTCATGTTGGAGAAAAATTGCCGATTTGAACCGCTGAGACAAAAGTTGGGGCGCCTTAAGCGTGATTGCAATGATATGGGTACGCTGATGGCGGCTTTAGTCAAATACGCCGATTCGGATAGTACCAAGGATCCCGCGTCTGATGAGGAAAAGACAGGGAAGGGAAAGAAGAACGACAATGGAAAGGGTCAGCAGCATAACCCGACAAATCAAGGAGGCAATAAGCGTAAGGCCGATGGTAACCCGGAGTTTGTGGCCAACGCCAACGCACAGGGTAACAATCAGAGACGCAAGGGGAAGCTGCCCCCTCGATCTGGCGGGTCAGGTCCATCTCTTGAGCAGCTACTCAATGAGCCCTGTCCGAGACACGGCACCCGGCAAAGGCCAGCCACTCACTTATGGAAGGATTGCGCGATCATGAAGGCTTTCAAGAATTCCAACATGTTCGACGGTAATCATGGGTCAGGTGGCGGCTCAGGAGCCGGAGGTTATCATGGCCCGGGTGGTGGTTCAAATTCCGGCTTTCAGGGAAATCAAGGTGGCTATAATCATCAGCAGTCTGGTCAGGGAAGTCAGCAGCAGTAGCAGTCGGGTTATCAGAGCAATCCGAAGTAGCTGAATAGTGGACAATATCATGTGTTCACCACTAGCTTATGCAAACGAGACCAGAAGATTCATAAAAGGGCTGTGAACTCTGTTGAGCCGGCAGTTCCCAGTTATTTAAGGTGGTCAGAGCAGCCTATTGTGTGGAGCAGAGAAGATCACCCTCCGCGGGTTGACAACCCGGTTCAGTTAGCCTTGGTGGTAGCACCTTAGGTCGGTGGATATAAATTCACTAAGGTACTCATGGATGGAGGTAGCAGCATCGACATCCTCTATTACGAGACCTTTCGATGCATGGGTTTGACTGACAAAAACTTAAAGACATCCAACACCGTTTCCCATGGAGTGGTGCCTGGTAAGTCGGCATACCTAGTCGGTAAGATTGAACTGGAGGTGGCTTTTGGAGATGAGTATGATTCTAGGGCGGAGAAATTAACTTTTGAGGTGGTCAAAATCAAGAGTCCATATCATGCTCTGTTTGGGCGGCCGGCTTATGCCAAGTTCATGGCCCGCCCGTGTTATGTTTATTTGCAGCTTAAGATGTCGTGTCATAAGGGCACCATCAGTGTGCATGGGAGTCAGAAGATAGCCCTGGAATATGAAGAAGGCGATGCGTCTTAAGATGAGTCTGTTTGTGCAGCAGAGGAGCTGAAGTTTTATCAAGATAACATTGGCCCGACGGATATGACCTCTCTGAAGAAGCCAACCACAGAGCATGACCCGGCGATGAAGTTTAAGTCGGCTGCTGAAACTAAGCTTGTTGATTTTACTCCAGGCGACTCGTCCAAGCAGTTCAGTATCAGTACCAACCTGGATCCTAAATAGGAAAGCGCGCTCGTCGAGTTCATCCGTGAGAACCGGGACATCTTTGCATGGAAACCTTCTGACATGCCGGGTGTACCAAGAGAACTTGCTGAGCACACTCTTAATATTGATCCGAAGTATAAGCCGGTCAGGCAGTTTCCTCGGCGGTTTAACGAAGAAAGACGGAAAGCTATTATAGAGGAGGTGGCCCGGCTCTTAGCGGCCGGGTTCATTGTTGAAGTTTTTCACCCGGAGTGGTTGGCTAACCCGGTGCTTGTCCTTAAGAAGAACGACACCTGGCGGATGTGTGAGGATTATACGGACTTGAATAAAGCTTATCCGGCTGATCCCTTTGCTCTCCCCCGCATTGATCAAATCATTGATGCTACGGCGGGTTGTGAGCGTTTGAGCTTTTTGAATGCTTACTCTGGTTATCATCAGATCAAGATGGCAGTTACAGACCAGGAGAAGACGACATTCATCACTCCGTTTGGAGCCTTCTGCTATGTATCTATGCCATTCGGGCTCAAGAGTGCCCAGGCGACTTACCAGCGGTGTGTATAGAATTGTCTTCACAACCAGATTGGGTGCAATGTTCACGCCTACGTAGACGACATAGTGGTGAAGTCCAGAGAGAAGGAAACCTTGATATCTGATCTAAAGGAAACCTTTGATAATCTCCGGGTCTACAAAATGATGCTTAACCCGGACAAGTGTGTGTTTGGTGTGCCTGCAGGCAAGCTTTTGGGTTTCCTGGTCTCCAACAGGGGTATTGAAGCTAATCCGGAGAAGATCAAGGCAATTACCTCTTTGGCTAAACCGGCGTGCATCAATGATGTTCAGCGGCTGGCGGGTCGTGTGGCTGCTTTAAGTCGTTTCATAAGCCGGTTAGGTGAGAAGGCTTTACCACTCTATCAGATGATGAAGAAAACAGACACTTTTGTCTGGAGTGATGCTGCTGATGCTGCCATTGAAGATTTAAAGAGACAGTTATCTGAGCCGCCGGTCCTTGCGGCCCCCATTGATAGAGAGCCGTTGCTATTATATGTGGCTGCGAACTCACGTGCTGTCAGTGTTGAAATCGTGGTGGAGCGCAAGGAGGCTGGCAAGGAGCATCTGGTTCAACTGCCGGTTTACTACATCAGTGAGGTGCTCATTGAGTCTAAGCAAAGGTATCCACATTGGCAGAAGCTTGTTTAAGGGGTGTTCATGGCAAGCCGGAAGCTGAAGCAATACTTCTAGGGTCACCCGATCACCGTGGTAAGTTATGTCCCCTTGGGAGACATCATTCAGAATAGAGAGGCCACAGGACGAGTCGCCAAGTGGGCCATTGAGCTTGGGCCTCATGGTTTGAAGTACATGCCACGGACTGCTATTAAGTCTCAAGCCCTGGTGGACTTTATCAATGATTGGACAGAGCTGCAGACACCTGAGGAGAAGCCAGATAACACGTATTGGACTATTCACTTTGATGGGTCCAGGCAGTTGGAAGGCTCGGGGGCTGGAGTCGTTTTAACCTCCCCCCGAGGTGACAAATTTTGTTATGTGCTCCGGCTTATGTTTCCTTGTACTAACAATGCAGCTGAGTATGAAGCCTTACTCCATGGTCTTCGGATGGCCAAAGAGATGAATTTGAGCCAGGTAAGGTGCTTGGGCGACTCAGACCTCGTGGCTCAACAGGTGTCAGGCAAGTGGGACTCCAAGGATCCCCTCATGGCGGCTTACCGTCGTGAAGTTGATGCGGTAGCTGGGCATTTCAAAGGTTATCAAGTCGAGCACGTTGATCGGAGGAAGAATGAGGCGGCTAATGCTCTAAGCCGGCTGGGATCTCAGCGTAAGCCGGTGCCACCTAACACCTTTTTGGACGTCTTGCATAATCCTTCTGTTAAGTTACCCACAGAGGAAGACTTAGCTATTCCAGACCCGGAAGCACAGTTGGTGGCGGCACTTCATGTCATCCCAGATTGGACAGTGTTGTATTTGGCTTACATGACCCGGGGAGAGTTGCCTGAGGATGAGACCTTGGCGAGACAGATCATCCGGCGGTCTAAATCCATGACTATTGTTCATGGTGAGTTACATCATCGCAGTGTCACTGGGGCATTTCAACATTGTGTGTCACCTGCGGAGGGTCAGGAATACTTCATGAGATCCATGAAGGGGATTGCGGTCATCATGCCGGCTCAAAATCTCTCATGGCCAAGGCTTTCCGTCACGGTTTCTATTGGCTGACGGCTCACGCTGACGCGGAGGATCTGGTCAGTAAATGTGACGGTTGTCAGAAATTCTCACAACGAGCTCATGTGTCGGCTCAAGAGTTGAGGATGATTCCGATTACTTGGCCATTTGCAGTCTGGGGCTTGATATGGTCGGGCCTTTCAAAAGGTCTAAGGATAAAAAGACACACCTCCTGGTGGCAGTAGATAAATTTACAAAGTGGGTTGAGGCAGAGCCGGTCAGTAAGTGTGATGCAGCCACGGCGGTTCAGTTCATGAAAAAGGTGATTTTTCGTTTTGGTTTTCCACACAGCATCATAACTGACAATGGCACCAATCTTTCCAAAGGTGCCATGGAAGAGTTCTGCCAATGAGAACATATCCGGCTTGATGTTTCGGCAGTCGCCCATCCTCAATCCAATGGCCAAGCAGAAAGAGCCAATCAGGAGATCTTGAAGGGTATAAAACCCCGGCTCTTGGTCCCCTTACAGCGGACGCCGGGTTGTTGGGTGGAGGAGTTACCCTCTGTGATCTGGAGCATCAACACTACACCTAACAGATCTACGGGTTATACACCTTTCTTTATGGTGTATGGAGCAGAGGCGGTCCTGCCAAGTGACATCTGTCATGACTCGCCCCGCGTGGCGGCTTACGTTGAGGCTGATAACAAAAAAGCTCGTCAGGATGCACTTGACTTGTTGGACGAAGAGCGAGACTTGGCAATAGCCCGCTCGGCGATTTACCAGCAAGACCTGCGCCGCTACCACAGCCGCCGGGTTAGGTCCAGAACTTTTCAGGAAGGTGACTTAGTGCTCCGGCTCATCCAGGATCAGTCTGATATGCACAAGCTATCCCCGCCATGGGAAGGACCCTTTGTGGTCAGCAAGAACCTGAACAACGGGTCATACTACCTGTCGGGGATATACCCCGCGGCGTAACCCGGCCGGACTTGACGATTTACAGGCGACCCATTTGGACCTGGCGGTTTACGATTCATTGGTAATCCGGCAGGCGGGTTAGAGGAGTGACAAGACCCGGTGGCTTAACGGGCGGTTTATGGAAGGCCGGTTTTATGTTAATGGTGGGCCGGTTTAAGAGAAAAGGCATGAGGAATATTTACCTTACAAAGAGTTAAGACCAGGACTTGTATCCGGTTTGTATTAGAAGGTAGACTAGTCCTAATCCTAATAGAACTCCACATGTAACCCGCCCCTCTAACTTATATAAGGAAGGGCAGGGCTTCCCAAAGAGGAACAGACAACAAGAAACAATCTCTAGGGCTAGACACAAAGAGTCGGCTTACCGGCGACTCCCTCATGATCATAATGAGACCTAGCCACAAACAGCATGTAGGGTTATTACCGGATGATGTTTCCCGAGGCCCGAAGTTGTCTAAATCCTTGTCTTGTGTTGTGTCTCTCGATTCCGTCTAACCCCTCTCAAGCTACCACATAGATGCGTTGGCCTCGCGACTAAGTCCTCACACTAGGACATCTGCCATGACAAATCCATGACAGTTGGCGCCCACCGTGAGGTCTGCCCACGGTGGTGTTAAGTTCTTGGAGGGCGCACTCTTAAGGATCGGGAAACACGCGATTGACCGGTTGAAGAAGAGCCGGCATGAGACAATCACACCGGATTTGTTTTGGATCTGGAATTACAAGATTTGAGTTGACAAGAAATTAGGGTTGCATGGTGTGCAAAGCTGTGACCGGACGATCCGTCGAAACCGGATAGATTTTTCGCCGTGAGATGGATGGAAGTTTTCCGCTGCAAAAAACCTTGCACGTGGTCGCCGAGTCGCTGCAGATCGCATCCTTGCTTCTTGTTTTTGGAAGGAAACTGTGCGTGGAGCAGATCGCATCCAGGGCGGCTAACGTGAGTAATAAAAATAATCAAGTGCGGAACCTGTTCCTGATATACGTGGGCTAAAGCAAGGGTTTCCTACGTCAAAAAAAAGGGAGACCACGACCCGAAAAGAGAGCCGGCCACGACTCGGACTCGTCGATCGTCCGTGCCTGCGTCCTCGCCTCGAGGCGCCGTATTCCGCCGCTGCTCTGAATCGCCCGGAGCCGCCCCCGTGGGCCCGCCTGTCTTCGCCTCTGCTGCAGCTATCCGAGCCGCCCGGTGGAGCGGACCGCCCCCGTCTCTGTGGCCATGGCCCTCCATTCTCTGCCGTCGTGGTCTCGCCCTGCTTCTGAGTCGCTGCTCCGCTGCAGAGCCTCGTGATGAGCCGCCCCGCCCATGCCAAATCGTTACTGCCACAGGCTGTTTTTGCCGCCTCGACTCCGCCACCTTGACCATAATCTGCCGCATCGCTCCTTGGCCGCGGTCGGCCGCTGCCGCTGCCTTTCATCTTGAGCCAGCCGATGTTGAGCCGCCCTCCGTCACGCCGGCCAATGCTGTTTCGAGTCGCCTGTCCGGCTCTGCCAGGAAGCGGAGAAGGTGCAGGTTCAGACCACCTCTGCTCCGAGATGATGGAAGATGTTGAGATAATACTACTGGTGAGAAACGATCTGAAGATGCAGCCGTGCAACACTGTGTTTAAAAAAAAATCCAGCAAAGAGCACCGAAGTCATTATGAAGACGGAAAAGTCAAAACCTGATGGATTCTCATGCTTTTCCACGTGAAAGGCCATCAACTACTACACCTTGCTAGCAAAATTCCAAGGAAGTATAACTACTGAATATGCATGGAGAGAGTACAATCATTGTACATGCATGAACTCCCGACTTATCGTAAGCTGTGGACTGCTTCTACTTTTGCCACGCCCTCCGCCGGCTCTGGTCCGCTTATGATCCCGTCTCTGCCTGGGCCTGTTTCTTCTCTGCTCCACGCCTCACCCCACGTTGCTGCCGCAAGTTCCTCTGCCATCTCAAGGAAAAGACAGCAGCACATGAAAAGAAGGAGCTTCGAGTCGCCGTCGCCTGCTGCCTTGCCTCTAGGCTACCGCGCCTCAAGTCGCCCCTGCTTGGTTTTGCCTCCGAGCCGCTGCCCCCAGGCATCTCTCCTGCTGGTTGCCGCCTGAAGAAAGGAAAGGTGGGGAGCTGATTGGATGATTGACAAAGAAAAACAAAAAGAGAGATAAAAAAATGTGGGCTCCGTATCCCAGTTAAATTATGGAGGTACAAAGATCATTTGTCATCCCAATGCATCAGGAGGCATTACACTGCGGGTATGGAGCAATTGTTCATTACAAATGAGGCATTATACTGCGGATATGGAGCACGCACTGGTAACGTTCTGCAGCGACGTTTTCGTCCGTGCCATACTATCCGATGAACGGGCGTGTGCAAGTTGCCGCTCCTGTGGCCCGGTCTACATTAACTCACCCGTTCGAGCGGCTTACCACGCTTGCGATTACTCACCCGTCCGCACCGGCTTACAACGTTGCTGCCGACTCTCCCATCCGCATCGGCTTACAACGCCACGGCCGGCTCATCTGTCTGCTCCCACGGCCGACTCGGTCGTGATTGTTTTCAGCGTCACCGAGGTGATCATCAACTCTGCTACGGATGATTTCCGGCCTAACTTATCAGGTAAAATCTATCTAAGTTTGTTTTATTAAACATATTGTTTTCATCAAAGAACAATTACTTTGGTCTGTATATTTTTATGTGCAGCAAAGGTGGTGCCATGTTGTGCCTATGAAGTGTACGTCAGCACCATCACGCACCGGTGTCTGTGCCCGCTTACTGATGGAACAGGTGTGCACAAGTCGCCGCCCGTGCAGCTTAATCTACATCAACCCGCCGGAGCCGCGTTGAGCCGCCCTTGCCGCTTGAGCCGCCGGAGTTATATTAAGTCACCGGTCTGCCTGAGCCGTCGGAACTATATTGAGTCGCTAGTTTGCCTGAGCCACCTCTCTCGCGATAAACGGATCATCCGTCGTCCAAACAAATCAGGCGATATGCATCCAAGTTTGTTTTATTAGCATATGTTGTTTAAACCCTATGCAGGATTTGCACAACTATGACTTATATAAATGGTTAAGTCCAATCATTATCAAAGTTGATGCTTCAAAATGATTATCCGTTCTGGATTTTCTCAAAGGCTATAAGCCGTCGGGTTATAAATTCCGGCTTACAATGAATGCGCATTAAGTCGCCATCGGCCAAGAGCCGCCGGATATTTGAACTTCGGATTTACTTGTCAACCGATAAAGTATTCAAATTTCTAATAGCCAAACTTGGCTGGATTTTCATGATGATATTGAATGATTGAGGTTTTCATACCGGGTTATATTATTCAAATCTTTAACAGCCAGATTTTTCTTATATCAATAACCAATATTATGATTGAGGTTTTTAAAGTCGCTTCAGCGCAATGGATATTATTTTATCAATGGATATAATTTATTCTACAATGGAAGGAATAGTCCCGAGTCGCTGCAGGCTTACAACCCGGCACTTGGGGGCTACATTATTCAAGTTGAGATTACATCAAATATACAAGTCTCATGTCACTGCAAGCATGCACCATGACACTTGGGGGCTAATGCAAAGTCATTTTTTGCTCAACTTATTGAAGACCCGACTCATCACATTATAAATGAGCCGGCCCTTGGGGCTACCAATTGCTCCTGTCAACAATTTAAGGTACACAAGTCTTAATATCATTATATTGAAAGGTCCATTGCTTAGTTGGTAAAGCACAAAGCTCTTAACCTTGTGGACGTGGGTTCAAGCCCCATGATGGGGGTTACATTATATGATGTTCTTTTCAAAGAAGTATATATAAAGTACCAACTCAATATTATCTTATTGAGCCGGCCCTTGGGGGCTACACGTTATTGTTCAAATCTACATGATCATATTTATAAAGTCCCTGCTCATTATTGCATAATGACCCGGTCCTTGAGGGCTACATATATGGAGTATTCAGTTTTTACTAGTGACTGAGATGAACAACATGGATTTCTTCAAAGTGGTAGTAATTATATGGAAACAAGCCTTAAGCCATCACTTTGTTCTACTCAAGACTTGGGGGCTACAGGTAATATGGATATAAGGGAGAAAAATCTTCAAATTCTCAGTTCTGAGCAAACCAGATTGACCCGGTGTCTGCAACAATTATGACCCGGCGTCGGTAACAATTATGACTCGGTGCCATCCATATTTACAAACCGGTAATTTTGGTAATATTAAACTTGCAAGTTTTATATCTTCAAACCGGCTGAATATCAGATGAGTATTTCAAGACCAATATTTCTTAAGCCGGTGCTTGGGAAGCCGACTCAAGTGGATTATTCTTCACAATATTTCTCTGTAAGAAACCAATGTCAGCAAATTGAGTATGAAGCTAGCTTATTGACCTGGATTTTCTAGAAGAAGGAAATGAGAAGGAATCAATGATGATCAGGTGCCGGTTTACAAGAATTCTTAACCTAGAGCGCAACCTGTCAAATTCGTTCTTGTGTTTATGTTGCAGATCAGTTTAACATGGATAAATCCAAATTAAACTGGGGGCTAATGTCGGGGATATACCCCGCGGTGTAACCCGGCCGGACTTGACGATTTACTGGCGACCCATTTGGACCTGGCGGTTTACGATTCATTGGTAATCCGGCAGGCGGGTTAGAGGAGTGACAAGACTAGGTGGCCCAACGGGCGGTTTATGGAAGGCCGGTTTTATGTTAATGGTGGGCCGGTTTAAGAGGAAAGGCATGAGGAATATTTACCTTACAAAGAGTTAAGACCAGGACTTGTATCCGGTTTGTATTAGAAGGTAGACTAGTCCTAATCCTAATAGAACTCCACATGTAACCCACCCCTCTAACTTATATAAGGAGGGGCAGGGCTCCCCAAAGAGGAACAGGCAACAAGAAACAATCTCTAGGGCTAGACACAAAGAGCCGGCTTACCGGCGACTCCCTTATGATCATAATGAGACCTAGCCACAAACAGCATGTAGGGTTATTACCGGATGATGTTTCCCGGGGCCCGAAGCTGTCTAAATCCTTGTCTTGTGTTGTGTCTCTCGATTCCTCCTAACCCCTCTCAAGCTACCACATAGATGCGTTGGCCTCGCGACTAAGTCCTCACACTAGGACATCTGCCGTGACAAATCCACGACACTACCTCATCGATGTTCGAGAGCACAAAGACTCACGTAAGTCAGAGGAGGAGACCTGCCGACCGTGGAGTATTGCTCATCTTCGGCCTTACTATACTTGAGCCAACGGCTCTCAGGATGTATATATTTTGATGATGTATATATTATGAAAAGCAATAAAGCAGGACCTCTGTCCTTTTCATCCTCAAAAGTTTACATGCCTTCTTTATCATGTTGTTGAAACAACCAACAGGGAGCGGATCATATCTGAATCCGGCTTTCCTTTGGTCCGGCTTATGATCATATCTGAATCTAGCCATGATCACTTGGGGGCTTCCTGTTCAAACATAAGTCGTATTCGAACCAAAGAGAACATAGATGTCGATACCCTCTTGATCGGCATACTGCCAAACCCACTTGGGGGCTTCTTGATCATATCTGAACCATAGCTTAACCCCTTTGGGTCTGGCGTGGATCGTATTCGAATCAGCGTCATTAAACAACTCTTATGGTCACTTGGGGGCTTCCTATTCAAACATAGGTCGTATTCGAACCAAAGAGAACATAGCTGTCGATACCCATTTGATCGGCATCGCCAAAGCCACTGGGGGCTATATGATCGTATCCAAATCTTAGCTTAACCCCTTTGGAACGGTTTACTCATCGTATTCGAAACAGAAGCCTTTGAATTTTGTTTATTTTTCATAACACTTGGCAATTACAATTATTTGACTATTCTGAGATCATTTTGAAAGCATTTATGGGGTGGTCTTTGTTCCACCGGTTTAATAATTGGTCGAATAAGAGTGTTAGCACATAAACAGGTATTACGTGTGCCAGGTTTCAGGATTAACAAAGTTTACCTTCATTGTTCGGGTCACATAAGCCGGCAAGGTAATTAAATGATCACAGGTATGCTGTTATGATTGCATTTCAAAGATATAATCAAGAACTAGTTTTTATGATTCATAGTCCGGGTTATCAACACATTAAGTGACCCCCTATGCGGTGAGTCACCGAGGGACTTGTGTTTGTTTTTTATGCAGGGCAATGCAAGCAATTTCTTATAACATAAAGGAAGCAAAGGACCAATGTAAACCGGGAGCATATAAACGACGGCGATTTAAGAAAGTGTTGAGCGCCACAAACATGCGCGAAGGCACGACAAAGCCGAATATTTTTTCCTACCCTATTACAAGACTCCCCGAGTCTAGATAATGAGGCATTGTTTTTTCACAAGACATAAACATACGACGCCTGATGGATTCACTCCTTTGGTTGGCTTGAAGATTCCGGGTTATCCTTCTCCGCTCCTCCGTCGGCTGCCCTGTCCTGGAAGGTTGACGATGCCCAGTCAATGCCATTCAAAGCTTCAAACTCAGCTTCATCATCTATTAAACCGGCTGGGTCGACTTCAGGGGCAAAGGTATGCTTACGGATTGGAGGGATCAGGCTGACTTCATCATAATGAGGCGTTGGGAGTCTCAGATTCTGGCTGTCGTAACCCGGCTGATACTTGGTAAGGTCAGTATCATTCCCAATAAGAGTGGCCACAGGCCATATCTCCTTCACGCAGGCGGTGAAATCCTTCTCATTAAACAAGGTGCCATCCTCCTTCAAGCTTGGATATCCAAGGGAAATGTCAGCCGGGTCTAGTTCTGGTAGCCACGCCTTAGCCCGGCTCAATGCGGCTATAGCTCTGGCTCTCGTAGACGCCCGCCTTAGCTCTTGGACCCGCTGAGGTAGCACAGCGAGCCGCTTTAGCATGTCTTGCAGGAGATGGGGAACATCATTTGATAAAGCCACAACGGCCAAAGCACGTTGTGACCCGGTGTAGAGTTGTTCCACCAGAGTATAGACCGCTTTTAGCTTGATCAACATGCTCTGGTTAAGGTTTCTGCTCCTGGGGCCTGCGTTAACAAACATCAGGTGAGCCGGAGGTGATAAGTAAGATACTTGTTGGAAAAATATTTGCAATATTTAACGTTTGCAGAAGTGAATTACCAAAGATTGCTGAGACCATCTGGGATATGTGGCGTTTCAAGCCGGATAGCTCGGTAGTTGTTTCTGCAAGCGATGCCTCTGCTTTCTCTGCCCGTGTCACCAGGGAGGCCTTTTCATCACCCCATACCTTTTTCTCAGCTTCAAAGCCTTTCTTCAATTTCTCTTGTTCAGACACGCTGAACTCAAACTTGGAGTTGGCCTTTTGGGTTTCAATCTCTTGAGCTGCCAGGCGGTTCTTCATATCAGCAATCTCCGACTCAAATTGACTTATGGTGGCCTGCATCAATGTCGGGTTATAGCAAGAATTATTGTAAGATAACATTGAAGTCCCAAGCACTTTGCAAGCAAAACACTTGACACTTGGGGGCTAATGTATGCTGAAGGACTCTAACTTGCTGGGGCGGTTCATGGAAATTAAGTCCCACGCACCTTGCAAGCAAAGATACTTGGCACTTGGGGGCTAATGTGTATTGCAAGTTCAAAGTATCATGATACACCGGTTTAAATATCTTGTTTTTAAGCCGGGTTTTGAAGGTCACAAGATAAGTCGGGCATTTGACAAGCAGTGCTAAAACAGTTTCCTAAAGTCTACAGCATATTTACTCATAAGCAATAGACTTGCGGGTTGGGACAGTAAGTATGTATAAGGAAAAGTAACAAAAATTATACCTCAGATTTTTTATGTATCTGTTTCACCATGTCAATCTTCAGGTCACGACTGCTGTGCACTTGACTTATGTAACCCGAGACAATCTCTCCAATGCTCAGCTGAGTGTAATCTGTGACGTCCAGCTTTGCTTTGCGGCGCTCCAAGAATTCTTCTTTGGCAGAGCACTTGGCGAGCATAGTGGGTCTTCCCGATTCAATAAACTGAGTTTTGGTGATATCAACTTCAGGGTCATCTGCCTTAACCGGGCTAGGAGCCTCCGGATTATCAATAAACTGAGATGAGGTTTTACCCTAACCCTAGCACATCGGTCCCACCGAGTTGATCATATCGGTCCCACTGAAAATCCTAACGTTCACATTTTGAGCTAAATCGGTCTGACCGAGTTCTCTGATTCGGTCCCACCGAGTTTGGTGATTTGTGTGTAACGGTTAGATTTTGTGTGGAGGCTATATATACCCCTCCACCCACTCTTCATTCGTGGAGAGAGCCATCAGAACATGCCTACACTTCCAACATACATTTTCTGAGAGAGAACCACCTACACTTGTGTTGAGGTCAAGATATTCCGTTCCAACCACATAAATCTTGACCTCTAGCCTTCCCCAAGTTGCTTTCCACTCAAATCATCTTTCTACCAAATCCAATCCTATGAGAGAGAGTTGAGTGTTGGGGAGACTATCATTGAAGCACAAGATCAAGGAGTTCATCATCAACACACCATCTATTACCTTTTGGAGAGTGGTGTCTCCTAGATTGGCTAGGTGTCACTTGGGAGCCTCCATCAAGATTGTGGAGTTGAACCAAGGAGTTTGTATGGGCAAGGAGATCGCCTACTTCGTGCCTAGTGAGGCAAGTCCTTCGTGGGCGATGGCCATGGTGGGATAGACAAGGTTGCTTCTTCGTGGACCCTTCGTGGGTGGAGCCCTTCGTGGACTTGCGCAACTGTCACGACCGGTTTTCCGGACATAAATTTCCAGAAAAGACCGTCGTGCTCATCAGCCCCAGGATTACTGTTAGCTGATGAGGCTCAAACTAGATACAGAAATTCCAAGCAAAAGTACGAAAGGTGTAGTACAAGACCATTGTGGCCTATGAGTACATCAAATGGTTTTCTAGTGGTTGATGGCGGAAGCGGTTTGTGAGACATCAGTGTCTATGGGACTCCATTTCCCACGGGAACAGCTGACCAGGTTAACTCCTATCTTCGCGAGGCTGCTATCACCGTTGCTTAGTTTCCGGGGCTGTCACCGCAACGCTCCTCTCCATGCAGAAATCTGGCCAAGACAATAGCCAGGGACAAGCCAGTGAGTACTTTGAATGTACTCGCAAACATTAAGAACACAGGTATAATATAATTGATAATCATGCGCGAAAAAAATTTCATGATCACATCATCAGTCATAAATAAAATATCTTTTATGCATGCAAGCAGGTTATTATCATGCAACGTGAATAAGCGGTAATAGAGTGGGAATAAAAATGCCACAGTCGGGCGTCTGAGCGACACCACATAAAGGGCTTTAAAAGAAATGCCACAGTCGGGCGTCTGAGCGACACCACATAAAGGGCTTTAAAAGAAATGCCACAGTCGGGCGTCTGAGCGACACCACATAAAGGGCTTTAAAAGAAATGCCACGGTCGGGCATCTGAGCGACACCACATAAAGGGCTTACAAGATAAATAATCACAATGAATATCCAGGAGGTAGAACCGTCCCAGGGATACTCAATAATATAATTAATGCAACGGGTTAGTCCATTACAAGATAATAATCATAATCTTCACAAGTCACAAGTCACGGTCCAAGTTCTGGTTTAACAATTTCTCCTCCGAAGACCGACACTAAGACCAACACTTGACCCATCCCAGACTGTAATCCTTAACCATGGACATGGCTATTCGAATAGGTTTTATTCTCTGCAGAGGGTGTACTCTTTACCCACGAGTAACGGATTCCTTTAGTCCATCGGGACTAATTCCGTCTACGGCCTTTTAGTTGAAAACACGCCTAACTTGCACACACCAGCTTAACTCATCAGTGTCTGGGATCACCCACGACACTTGTTAAGCAAAACTCTAAGTGGGGAGGCTACAACCTCGCGTAGCATGGGATCAAATTTATATCGCGCGCTCTAAGGGGTGGCCTCCCCTCTCGGTCCCAACCGGAAACACCCATGCCCCCGGACCAGGTGGCATGCCTACCGGCTACAACCGATATCTTCCACCATGGCCTCTATGTACGGTGTGTGCTTGAAAGGGGTTGACGACTTACTGAACCATACCCTACCTGCGGCAAGGATAAGTGGTAGTACATAGCAAGTATGGGGGTTACAGGAAACAAGACTCGGTCTACGGTCGACTCAGGAGGTTTATAAGTTCCCTGCATGACATGTAAACAAATATATTTCAATCAACAAAAACACCACTCAATATACCTTACCATGCCATACCGGACATAACCGTCCCGACGGGGACCGGCGACAAGCTCACGCCTACCCAAGGCCGAGGCTTTCCCGGATTCCTTTCCGGCATGCATGCAAGGCACATGAGGATGATTACCATCACAATTATATTCATTTCCAACAGCGAGGAAATCACTAATATGCTTCCATGCAAATGATCATGTCACATGAAATAACAAGTCCTTCGAAGTAAGGTGGTGTTATAAATGTGTCAAATAACACACCAAAACATTATGCCAGGGTTCAGAATGCTTGCCTTTAAGTTGTGGAGGGGTGAGGTGCTCTCCAAAACTTTTGAAAGTTTCTTCTCTCTCTCCAAAAATCCTATTTAAAATATATTTGAATTAACACACATTTCAAAAACAGTACAAAAAGTTGTTTGAATTTTTTTCAAATAAATCTTAAAATAAACTAGACCAAATTTGAGGAAGGTAGGAAAAAGAATCAACTCATTTGGAGTTATATTTAAAAAGTTATAGACAGTCAAAGTTGTGGTCAAAATCTGTTTTTAATAAAATCAGGAAAAGGAAAACGTTTCAAACGAGATTACGCTTTCGGTGCAGAGAAAACGTATTTGCGCCCTTTACGCCTCCACTTAACCACGTGGACCGGCGCTGGGTCTCTGACGGTGGGCCCGCCTGGCCCACTGGTCAGGTTTGACCAGTCGCCCGCGTCGTCTCCCTCCTCTGCCCGAGTGGAGCGAGGCTCCGGCGATCATCACCGGCGAACGGTGGCTCCGTTCGGAAAGCTGAGGCCACCAGCGGATTCAAGGGGCCGAGGTGGTCACTCCGGTAGTCGTAGGGTCGTCGGAGGTGGAGGAAATCGCCGGCGGCGAGCTCCGCGGCGGAGGGAAGCTTCGGTGGTAAAGTGGTTTTGAGGCGGC
Organism: Triticum urartu; assembly: GCF_056163025.1. NCBI lineage: Eukaryota > Viridiplantae > Streptophyta > Magnoliopsida > Poales > Poaceae > Triticum > Triticum urartu. The sequence goes on along the minus strand of NC_141873.1, from coordinate 502,487,091 downwards.
GGTGGTTCCCGATCAAAATCGAGTAGGGGGAAGGGTTCACGGGAGGATGAGGAGGTTTCTGGCGAAGAGAACGGAGAGGGGGAGGCTCTGGAGGCACCGGCAGGGCCTGGGCAGTGGCGGCGGCTGCAGTCGCCGGAGATGAGGAAGGAGGCCTCCCCGGGTCGATTGGCTGCCAAAGGGGGTCCTCGGGAGGTGGCTTGGGACTGCCTGCGTGCGGAGATGAGCTCGGGGCTCCTTATATAGGCGAGTCGAGGCGGTTCAGCGGCGGCCGCGGATGAGCTCGTCGGCGACCGTCTTTCTGTAGCTGTAGGGCATCATGGCGGCGACGAGCGCTAGTGGACATGGCTGCGGATGAGCTCGCGCTGCTCCAGGGGCCAGGTGGCGAGCGGGAGGGGCTTGAGCAGCGCTGCCCGTGGCTGGAGCCACTGCGGACGCCGGTGTGCCGCCAAGAATGCCCTGGCGGCGGCGCTGTAGCGTGCCAGGGTGGCTTGGCGCGATGCTGCGAGGCGGGGAGTGCGTGGCGAGGTGCTGCCGTGTGGGCCAAAGCCAGGGGGCCAGCGTGTCGGCTCAGGTGCGGCGTCGTGCAATACGCGCGCTCTAGGCGCGTCCAGTGCACGCACGGGAGATGCTCGACACAATGCCGCGGCATGCTACAGGTCGCAGGTGAGGTTGGGGTTTACCAGATCGAGGTTAGGAGCAACTGGGAGTCTAGTGGACATGCTAGTTTGATCAGAGGTGCAAGCTCACAGTGCAATGCCAAAACTCATGTCAAAACTGGTCATGCCTACAGGGTGCTCGATAGAATGCCACATGCACCTAGGCATCCCTTGGGGTAGCCAAAACTTCCAGGTTGGGGTCTCTTTAGATGTACAAGAGGGTGGTGAGGTTAGTTTGCCAAAAGTAGAAACTTGTTAGTGCAAGTTTAGCAAAATTTCAATTCTGGACAGGAAATAAATGACATTATTTCATGAACCAAAAATGATCCAAAGGGTGCATGCTCCTGGACTTAAGGGTTTAATATGGAGGACTACAAGTAGGAGAAAGAATCAAGGGTTAAAGAGCAAGCAAAAATATGGTTGCTGTACAAACCATCCAGTTGGTCTAGAATGAAGATGAGGTTGATTCACTCAAATTTTTCAAAGAACAGCACTAGGTTTTTGCATAAAGTTGAATCATAGGCTATTACCCTCATCCCATAATTTTTGTGGAGGCTAGAAAGAATTATTTAAATGGGTTGTAGTGCAAAATTGCCCATTGGACCAGAGAAGAAAAATGGGTGTAGAGCTCAAAATATTTCATAAAATAAAGATGTTTTTGCAAAAAAGTGATTTAAAAACATCACATGACATCTCCAAATTTTGGTTGGAATTTTAAGTGAATTTATCAAATGGTTGTAGTTCAAATATGGCCATTTAACCTTGAAAAACCATTTTCAAGAAAGTAAAGATCAAGCAACTTAATTATTTAATTAGTTATATTAAATAAGGGAAAGTTTCTCTTGAGAGATTAAATATGTCCAATGACATACTTGAAAAGTTTTCTCTTTGGGAAAAACTCATCATAACAGGGAAGGAAATGATTTAAAAATCAAAATGGAGCTCAGATATTCAAAGTTTTAATTCCTGGCAAAATTTTCAATCCATTAAAACAAGGCCAAATTTTTGGGGTGTCACAGCAACCATTACCCTTTGTCGGTTGAAGTCTCCATCATTGTGGATGTACGATAGCACCACCTATCGGAACCACGGATAAAAAATCTCCGTGTCTCCAATTGCGTTTGCACACTCCAATCCCTTCCCTTTACATTCTTGCAACTTGCATGATTTACTTTCTGCTGCTCATACACTCTTATCATGCTTGCTTGATATGTATTGCGAATGTGTGAACTTGTGCTAAAACTCCACTTCAACTTAAAGAAATTAAAAACTGCAACTTTTCTTACTAAGAGTCTATTCACCCCCCCCCCTCTAGACACCTCTTCTCGATCCTTTCAGCAGAGAACTTGCGGATGTTGACACACGCCTTGAAGCCGAGGGTCTCCGGCTGGCGGAGGAGTGGCATCAACTGATGGTAGCCATCAACTTCGGGCACCTCCAGCATTTGCATGCCAATGCGGAGGCCGAGGCATCCCTGCCAACCTCACGTGAGGCCAGCGCCCGAGCCTTGGAGGAGGCCAGGGAGGCCGACCATCGTCGCGCGATCGCCGAGGAGCGCAGGAGGGAGCTCCTGGCCTTGAAGGCCTCTTTGGAGCAACAGGTGGAGGCGCACAGGGCCGCCCTAGCGTAGATGAAGGGGACGCCTGCCGAGGAGGAAGAGATCCGGAAGCGCGAGGAGACACTGGCGCTGGAAGCCATGGAGCGCAGCCTTGAGCTTGAGAGGTTGGAGTCGAGGGAGCGCCAAGTTGCCCAAGCGTAGGATGCCGCTAACACGCGCGAAGCGAGGATCCAGAAGGAGGTCGACAGCAGGGTGGCGGAGGCTCGCGCTGACCTCGACAGCAGGTATGGCATGAAGCCGGGGCTTGTGGGAGCTGAAGCTGATGGCCGGAGTTCCGCCTTGAGGTCGAGGTTGGCAGAGGAGGAGCAGCGCAAGAAAGCTATCGTTGCCGCCCTGATCTCTATGTCGGCCGAACTGGCCTCTGCCCGCGTTGAACTGCTCCCACTCTAGCAGCGGGTCACCGCCGCCGAGTCACTTGCGCAGGAGAGCAGGGAGGAAGTGCTCCGCCGGTAGACGCTGCAGCACATGCATGCCCCCATGCTCCAAGGCCTCAGGATCAGAGCCAACGCGGCGCTGGGCGCCATCTGCGATGAACATGCCCCTCATCCCCACGCAGACGATTATGCCAGCCATCTTCGCTTCTTTACCGATGTGGTGACACGCCTGGAGAATAGATCTGAGAGGGCTCACGGGCTCGTTGAAGAGAAAAGTTGTGGCCTTCTCGGGCTTGCATTCTCCCGTATCTTCAGCCATCTCTAGAACATCAACCCCGACTTTGATTTTGATACCACCATTGCCCCGGTACCCGAGGCCATCCGGGGCGACCTGGCGCACTGGGTGGAAGACAATGTGGATGCCCTGGTCAGGGCCTTCACCTCCGAAGATGACGCGGTGGTGGTCGCGGCGGATGAAGGTGGCACGGTCGACGATGGTGAGGGCAACGCCGGCAACAGTGACGGTGATGCCAGTGACGGTGACGGCGACGCCAGCGACGCGCCTGAGGGCGAGCCGGAGGACGCAGTGAGCGATATGTCTGACTGAATCTCTGCTTCCTTGCCGTTGACCCTGCATGCGAAAGCTCGGGCACGGCCCAGGAAGTTGTAAGAGCATTTTCAGGAGGGAAGCCCCTCATGTAAACAGATTGCCGCTTCTATCCCTTAAGTGTCACAACCCTAGTCAGTGCATGCATTAGAGTGACTGCATCATGTTTACTTTTCACAGAAAGTTGAATTGGGGATGACAGAAACCCCTAGCACCTCCTTAAACCAACTAGGGTTTGCTAAAATCCTTTTCAATGAACCTGAAATGCCCTTCTAAAATGTTCATCATCTTTGCCTTGGTCTAGAACCTCTGACAAAAATGGTGCACACTTTTCTAGGACAACTTTGGGTCACTGGATTAAATCATATGTTATTTGCATTTGGACATTTAAATGCTATTAAATATTTTAAATGTACAAATAATCATAAACTTAAATGTTTATTGTTGGATATATTCCAAACAGTGGGCTTGAGAAAGTTTCATGATTTTTTAGAATGTCTAGGTATTTTTAATAAAGCCCTGAAGTTACAGAATAAAAGAAAACAGAAACAAATAAGTAAAGAGATAGAGAGAGAGAGTGGATTTACCTGTGCAACCCACCTGGTGGCCCAAGTGGTCGGCCCAGCCCACTGGCCTCCTCCTGTCGTCTTCGTCCTTGCCAGGAGAACGGGCATGTGCCCGACACGCGCGCACTGTCGTGCGGCCACCTCCACCCTGCCTGGCTGCCCCCCCATCGCCCTGGACCTCCCTCGCGACGCCACGCACCCCCTGGACCTCTCTCACTCTCTCCCCGAGCTTCTCTCCCTCCTCTGGCTCTCCTGTCGCACGCACCCGAGAGCCACCGTCGCCGCCGCTCGCCGCTGCCGTGCCCTGAGCCATCCCCTCGCCCCTCTTACGTGCACATGAGCCCCGCCTCCGTCGTCTACGCCTCCTCAACGACTCACGCGACGCCGGACGCCCCAAAGCGCCGCCCCCGCCGCCTTCTTCTTCCCCGGCCACCGAAGATCGCTGCTGCTCGATTCGCAGCAACGAGGACGCCCCCGAGCTCGCCAACCCCTCCATTCGATCCACTGTGAGCTTCTGCGTCGATCCCCCCCCCTTCCTGGCTCGTTTGCTTCCTCTAATGCTGATGCCCACCGGAGCCGAGAGCTCACCACTGTCGTGGTTCCTCGCCGCCATGGCCAGGGCCACCGCAGGCCGTGCCTGAGTGCGTCAACGTGCTCGGTGAACCCCCAGGAGCGTGTAGCACCTGCCAGTTTATCCCCTAGTGCCCCATAGCATCGACCCCGTCCACGTCTGAACTCCGGCCGCCGCGGACTTGCTCGCCGCCGTCGTTTTCGGCCACCCCAACACCTCCCACTGCCACCAGTCGACGTGTGCGAGCTCCAGCTACTCGTAGATGGGCTCCGCCGTTGATTTGGTCAACGGAGCGCGAAACCCGCGCAGCTCCGCCGCGTCTGGCCTCGCCGACGTCATGTCGCCGGTGGGTTTGACCCGCTGACCAGGGGTTTGACCTCCCCTGGGTCCCTGACAAGTGGGCCCTGGCCGCTGCTAATTTTGGTTAACTTTTCCATTTAACTTAGTTAACCCACTAACTCACTGACATGTGGGCCCAGCCCTGCTGACATGTAAGTTAGTATTAGCTTAGCGCTAATTAACTAAATTAATTAACTCAGTCACTAACAAGTGGGCCCCACTGGTTAGGTTTGACCTGGATGACCCAATTGACCTGCTGACCTCAGCCTTACATACTGCTGACGCTAAAGCTTTTCTGTGATTTTAAAATAAATCAGAAATGATTTATCAAATCCAGAAAAAGTCCTAAACTTCTAAAAATCATAAAAAATAATCTATAACTCAGAATGAAATAAATTATATATGAAAAATGATGAAAAAATCCAATCTATCCATCTGTATTGGTTTCATGCATGTTAAAGCAACTTAACCCTGTTGTTTATGTCAAAACATGATAAAGCACTATTTAAACTCATAAGATGAGTTTGGGGTTGAACCTTTGGTTGAAAATGGCTCAAACCCATCTGGTTGTAGTTGAATTAGCCCAACACACTCATATTGCCATGTCATGATCATTCATCATCTTCTGCATTGCCTTGATTGTGTTTCCTCCTTTGTTGCCGGTATTTGTCCCGTCTCGATAAACGTGGTTTCCGATGATGAGATCATTGACACTGATGAAGACCCAATGCTATCTTAAGAAGTGCCAAGGAAGCAAAATCCCCTTGTTCATTCCGATACAATCCCACTCTCCCGCTCCTGCTCTCTTTTATTGCATTAGGACAACAACGATTCATCTGCTACATGCTGCGGTAGTTGAACCCCTTTTCCTCTGCATGACCTGTCATTGCCACAGTAAATAGATGAAACCCACTAGCATGAGTAGGAGTTGTTTGGGCCCTGATGTGCCTACTCATTCATGCTTGTTTGTCATGCCTGCTACTGCTTAGAGTTGAGTCAGGTCTGATTCATCAGGGATGAATTGGAAAGTTGTGAACATGTCCTACTGTGTGTGAGCTAAGCGTGTGAACACGATTTGGTAAAGGTAGCGGTGAGAGGCCATGTAGGAGTACATGGTGGGTTGTCTCATTGAAGCCGTCCTTAGGAACTGAGTTCTATGTTTGTGATCCATGAACAGCTACTACCACTCATTGGGATCCTTAATTGACCCTCTCGACTTATTAACCGCCCCTGTCCTCTGTCCGGGAGTTGCAAGTAGTTTATGGTGTTTGTAGTATGCTGGAGGCCGTGCGTAGCGCTGACCCGAGGGGCCGGCTGTGATGCGGTAGGCACGTGGCACGGTGTACTGGGCGCCCATTTGGTGTCTCGGGAACCCTGCACACATCGTTCGGGGCCGTAAGTGGAAACCTCGGCCGGACTCCCTTCGGATGGAACCTGAATAGGCGATAAACCTGGACTAGGGACTTGTGTGGTTAGTTAGGTCATGGCCGACACCCTCGCCAGGCTTCCGCTTGAAGGTTGCCGAGATACATGATGTGTACATGGCGATAATTGGCAAGAGCGTGTGTGAAGAAGTACACCCATGCAGGGTTAATATCATCTATTTTAATAGCCGCGTCCGCGGTAAAGGACCTCTGGGCTATACAGTTCATAGACAAGTGAAAGTGGATACACTAAAATGCGCAAGATAAGTGAGAGTGCTATGGATGGTGTTCTCGTAGGGAGACGGTAGCGGATCCATAGTGGTGTATTGAAATGGTGAATATGTGGACTCGTGCGCGCCACCTCAAAAGAGTTGCTTGCAGTTGTAGTTCAGGATAGCCACTGAGTCAAAGCTGGCTTGCTGCAGTTAAACCCCACCATCCCTTCGTTGATAATGATGCATATGTAGTTAGTTCTGATGTAAGTCTTGTTGGGTACATTTGTACTCAAGTTTGCTTAATTTATGTTTTTGCAGAGAGACTTCAGTCTTGCTAGTAGTTCCATGTGGACTTCAACGCTTAGCTTGTTACCTCATCTATGATCTTGTGCCCTCGGCAGGATCTTGTAGATAGTCAGGCTTCTTAGCCCTTTTCATTTGTAGATGTCTGTACTCAGACATGTTAAGCTTCCGCATGTGCTTTGACTTGTATGCTCTGCATGTTGGGTCATGAGACCCATGTTTGTAATATCTGGCTCCTCGGAGCCTAATGAATAAATACTTGATTTGTAGAGTTTTTTGTGATGCCATGTTGTATTTTCACATATCGAGCATATTGTGTGTATGATTTGAAATGCTTGGTATGTGTGGGATCCGACAACCTAGTTGTTTATTCTTGGTAGCCTCTCTTACCAGGAAATGTCTCCTAGTGCTTCCACTGAGCCATGGTAGCTTGCTACTGCTCTGGAACACTTAGGCTGGCTGGCATGTGTCCTTCTTCATTCCTGTGTCTGTCCCTTTGGGAAATGTCACGCGTTGTTCCTTTAAGTCCTTGTAGCTTGCTACGACTTGGGTTCATACGTTGATGACCGACACGTTCATTGCTGGGTCATGTATGCATGTCCCTGTAAGTTAGTGCCACTTTGGATTCACGACTAGTCATGTCGGCCCGGGTTCTTTGTCATATGGATGCTAGCGACACTATCATATACGTGAGCCAAAAGGCGCAAATGCTCCCGGGCCAGGTAAGGTGGCACCCGTGGGAATACCGTGTGTGAAGCCGCAAAGTGATATGATGTGTTACATGCTAGATCGGTGTGACTTAGGATCGGGGTCCTGACAGCTTTGGTATCAGAGCCTGACTGCTTGTAGGATTACCAAGCCAAACTGGTCGAAGTTGAGTCTAGAAATGCTTTAGTTATATAAGGGAATTGATTGTGGATGGGAACGTAAGGCTTTTTACTCCTTATACCTTATGCCTTCTGATACGAGTCATCCTATCTTTTCTACGGGGTTAAGGAACTAGGCTTCCTCTTCTTTCTATCAGGATCATGTGTTACTAATTCATAGACTTATAAGATTGATGAATTCAAGCCTTGGTTCAGTTCCTACTACTTCCGTGTGTTCATAGTTGATCTTGGAACCTTGATATTATGATGTCTGAGTGGTTTTATCGGATGTCTTAATTCTTTTCGAGCAGTTATAGCCGTTATGCTGTTCGAGTTATCCCAGGTTTCTAAATAGTCTGATGCATTTGCAACTTCCTTCTTCCCCTTCCTGATGTTTCTTTGGGCCAGTTTAACCACACTAATCGGTGAGTTGAGGTACTCTATTGTCTCGACATATATGTTGGAGCTATTATTATGACCCTAGGTGTCATAGAGGATCACCTAGTAATCTAGCCATGTTTCGTGTTCCCAATGTGATGATTCTGGCCGTCATTCTCGAAAGCATCCCGTGATGCCATTTAGTTAGTAGGCATTCTATTCCGGGTTCTTGAACCCGAGATTCACCCTACTTATTCATGTTGATAGTGTTTGCTAGTTCCTCTAGGATACTAGTAACCTTTGCGATAGTCCTCGAGGTCCGTGGTATTTCCTTCTTCCAAATACCATGAACTGCTTATGGCAGAAGTCCCTTTGAACCAAAAAAATCACAATAAGAGTGCTCTTGATGAGTTCCCCATTCTATATTGTGACTCTGCCAATCCTACCTTTCTGGATGGGTTATCCAGAAGAAATATGTTAAGCTTTGTTCGACATACTAATCTATGCATCCACAACTCAGAAAGTGATATGTTCCTTTGAGTTGTCCCTTTTCAATTGTATTCTGACCTTCATCTATCAGTTGATAGTCAAGGGTATGCGTGCATTCGTTCATCGATGCCTATTATTCTTGTGGTCCATCAACCCGTTCTATTTCAGAATGATTAGGAAAATCAAACTCCAGTATCTCATCCATATCCAGGATTGAGTCAAGTAATCGTACTCCGCGGATCAAAATGCTAGTCCAGCTTTTGTTCTGTCCTATCCCGGAGTATTACCCCCTTTATGTCAAGAAAATCATAGGAATTGCACCACGTCTTATGAATTCTTGACGAAGTGATACTTCTCGCCATCATTCTTCATTCCTCGGTCTCCGTGTTGTTGCAACTAGAATACCGACATGTCAATCATGATGTGTGAAATCAATACTCCTAGCAACCCTATTGCCTGGTAGTAAATGGACAAAATTTCATTCTTAGCATGTTAGTCGACATTCTAAGATTGCCCGTGCTACCTAGTACTTATTTCCTGATGCACTCTTTGATCAATGAGTTAGGATAGTGTCAATCCTTGCTTATTTAATCATATCGTCTTGCCTTGGAAGCAAGATTGTTCTCGAGCTTCTTAACATACCGGTGGTTTGTGATTTTCCGAATATCTTCTCAGAAGTATCACCAAGTTGTTTCCTAACTGTTATGTTGAGCTCGTGATCAAGTTGGTTTATCCCTCTAAACCACCCTTTCTCCAAGAATCTGTGTCGGTTACCCTGATCTAGTTGGTTAAGCTAAACAACAACTTGGAGAGTTGGAAGATAAAAGCTTGTCCGACTTAGCTCATTTTAAGGGATATCTTGTATGTGTCTTGAAGAAAGATGATATCTTCATCAATTGGTCCCTGTGATCAGTTGTTGGACCTATTGTCTTATCAAAACTTTGATTTGAGTATGGTCTATCACCGAATCAAATCAGTATCAACGATGTACGTAATGTTGTCTTACTCGTAGTTGATCCCTCGAGCATACATCATTATATCTTTTGGTCTAACCAATGCTATCATCTTGTTCACATAATCATGTAACCCCATCTTATGGAAATCTTGATAAATTGTTGTTGAGCCCATCAGCAACATTTTTATCTTTTCCATGATTCATGTTGAACATTTAAGTTAGTACTGGAAACTTTTGTAAACATTTATTCATGTTAGCTCATGAACCATATGTCTGGATGAAAGTAGTGACTTCCTCTAATTCATGTGCATTCGATGCAAGTTGCCGCCGTGAACTCGAGAAAGTTTATTTTTGCCTCCTTTGGAGTCATCCCAAGTCAGTCATGCATGTGCGAAGTATTCTATGGTTTGATAGGCTCGCTAACTCCAGTCCATATATATCCCTAGCACACCAAGCCACTGATTGATTTGTTCAAGGAAGAGAAGTCTATGCTTGGGATCTAATCCATGGACTTACGTAAAGACTTCAAAATCCTTGATGATGGTTTCTACCTGAACTCGGTAGTGTTTTAGTTGTAAGACTACTATGTGGTCATGCTTGTCCGGGAAAGCGTGTTCACATGTGTGTAGCAGAACCAGCCCATGTTTGGAGCTTGCTATCGTAGTTCATTTCCCGAGAATCTTGCAACGTCATCTCGTCGATTGTGTTGAAACCTTTCCTTTCAGACATGATGAGTCTGGAATATCCTGACACCAACCAGATCTGAATCTCAGGCAGATATGATGGTTGGAACGTTTCTCAAGAACTATAATATTGGTCTCTCTGTAACCCGGTAAAGTGGATGTCGTGGCCAACACACCAAGCCGGAAGACTTATTATTGTAGTATCTTGATTGAGAAAGTTGGCCACCTCCCCATAAGGATTTCGTAGGATTTACTCCAGTAGTTAATCCTTATGGATTCTTGTGTTCCCGAAGTCTGACCTTTTACTTGATGTTCTAGATACCAAAGCATATCTATAAAAGGGTTACGCTAGCACATCAAGGAGAACATGAGAAGCGGAGTGCTAAATGTCTCTCGGTCGATCATCCAGATTTTGATCCCTTGGCCTCGCTAAGGTGAAATCTGAGAAGGTGTTATCTTCCTTTGCATCTGCACCGTCCATCACTATTCATCATGGTAGTATGTTGTGTTGCCAGGATCCTTGACACAGATATTGGTAAAAACTTGATGAATATGGAAATGCTCAAGCTCCTAAGAGCACGCGCAAACACTGGGTTTTATCATTGGCATTAATTGGGATTTGCTCCCAGTTTTCTTCGGTTATGCTATAACCATTCCAACAGTGGAATCACTCTCTACTGTTGAGCTTCTCCCTAGTTACTAGCATCATTCCCAACATTTGCATTTTGTTCCCAGCTTGCACCGCCATTGTACCATCCCCTATGGACTACCTTTCTCAGTAATTACTGATCAGGATCATCTTCAAAGTGGTCCTACCATAGGTTATATCCATTTCCGGTGACAAGAAAAATCATCCATTGCGTTGTCTTCAACAAGGTAGTCCACATCATCCATCCTAGTCTGAGTATGCCGTTCCCTCGAACTCCGTCAAGTGATCATTTGGGATTTACCTCAGGCTGGTATAGAGAATTTCAGCGTTCCCTGAATCAAAAGTAATTCTTTTTGCCACTTAAGGGATGATTCTACGAGTAACCTTCCCTGAGGTGCCCCGTTATGGTATCATGGCAACTCAACTCCTCGCTACATTGACAACCGTTCACCACCCTCTTAGGTGTGGAATTGTTGGCTACCTAGTGAACCTTCGCCATCTGTTTTCACTCTATCCCTCTAGATGTATGCTTCGTGTCTTAGCTCAAGAGATGTTTCAACGTCTCATTCCGTGAGTTGACCCTGAGTTGTTCGATCTTCGAGAAGATCGATCCTTCTAGAGTTTACCCTTTCCTCTCTGTGTCATGTTAGTTAGAATTCTCAGAGCAAGACATCAAGACAAAGATGGTAGTTGAATCAACGTTCTTATGAAGTGCAATCTGGATCGTGAAGATTGTGTTACTTTGCGTGGCCCTACCTCTTACATGTCACAACCCTAGTCAGTGCATGCATTAGAGTGACTGCATCATGTTTACTTTTCACAAAAAGTTGAATTGGGGATGACAGAAACCCCCAGCACCCCCTTAAACCAACTAGGGTTTGATAAAATCCTTTTCAATGAACCTGAAATGCCCTTCTAAAATATTCATCATCTTTGCCTTGGTCTAGAACCTCTGACAAAAATGGTGCACACTTTTCTAGGACAACTTTGGGTCACTGGATTAAATCATATGTTATTTGCATTTGGACATTTAAATGCTATTAAATATTTTAAATGTACAAATAATCATAAACTTAAATGTTTACTGTTGGATATATTCCAAACAGTGGGCTTGAGCAAGTTTCATGATTTTTTAGAATGTCTAGGTATTTTTAATAAAGCCTTGAAGTTACAGAATAAAAGAAAACAGAAACAAATAAGTAAAGAGAGAGAGTGTGTGGAATTACCTGTGCAGCCCACCTGGCGGCCCAAGTAGCCGGCCCAGCCCACTGGCCTCCTCCTGTCGTCTTCCTCCTTGCCAGGAGGACGGGCGCGTGCCCGACGCGCGCGCACCACCGTGCGGCCACCTCCACCCTGCCTGGCTGCCCCCCCATCGCCGTGGACCTCCCTCCCGACGCCACACACCCCCTGGACCTCCCTCACTCTCTCCCCGAGCTTCTCTCCCTCCTCTGGCTCTCCTCTCGCACGCACTCGAGAGCCACCGTCGCCGCCGCTCGCCGTTGTCGTGCCCTGAGCCACCCCCTCGCCCCTCTCACGTGCCCATGAGCCCCGTCTCCGTCGTCTACGCCTCCTCGATGAATCACGCGACGCCGGATGCCCCGAAGCGCCGTCCCCGCCACCTTCTTCTTCCTCGGCCACCGAAGATCGCCGCTGCTCGATTCGTAGCAACGAGGACGCCCCCGAGCTCGCCAACCCCTCCATTCGATCCACTGTGAGCTTCTGCGTCGATCCCCCCTTCCCTGGCTCGTTTGCTTCCTCTAACGCCGATGCCCACCGGAGCCTAGAGCTCACCGCCGACGTGGTTCCTTGCCACCGTGGCCAAGGCCACCGCAGGCCGTGCCTGAGCGTGTCAACGTGCTTAGTGAACCCCCAGGAGCGCGTAGCACCTGCCAGTTTATCCCCTAGTGCCCTGTACCGTCGACCCCGTCCATGTCCGAACTCTGACCGCTGTGGACTTGCTCGCCGCCGTCGTTTCCGGCCACCCCAGCACCTCCCACTACCACCACTCGACGCGCACGATCTCCAGCTACTCGTAGTTGGGCTCCGCCGTTGATTTGGTCGCCGAAGCGTGAAACCCGCGCTGCTCCGCCGCGTCTGGCCTCGCTGGTGGGTTTGACCCGCTGACCAGGGGTTTGACCTCCCCTGGGTTCCTGACAAGTGGGCCCTGGCCCCTGCTAATTTTGGTTAAGTTTTCAATTTAACTTAGTTAACCCACTGACTCGCTGCCATGTGGGCCCAGCCCTGCTGACATTTTAGTTAGTATTAGCTTAGCGCTAATTAACTAAGTTAATTAACTCAGTCACTCACTAGTGGGCCCACTGGTCAGGTTTGACCTGGCCAACCCAGTTAACCTGCTGACCTCAGCCTTAAATACTGCTCACGTAGTAAAGCTTTTCTGTGATTTTAAAATAAATCAGAAATGATTTATCAAATCCAGAAAAAATTACTAAACTTCTAAAAATCATAGAAAATAATCTATAACTCAGAATGAAATAAATTATATATGAAAAATGATGAAAAAATCCAATCTATCCATATGTACTGGTTTCATGCATGTTAAAGCAACTTAACCCTGCTGTTTATATCAAAACATGATAAAGCACTATTTAAACTCATAAGATGAGTTTGGGGTTGAACCTTTGGTTCAAAATGGCTCAAACCCATCTGGTTGTAGTTGCATTAGCCCAACACACTCATATTGCCATGTCATGATCATGCATCATCTTGTGCATTGCCTTGATTGTGTTTCCTTCTTTGTTGTCGGTATTTGTCCCCTCTCGATAGACGTGGTTTCCGATGATGAGATCATTGACACTGATGAAGACCCAATGCTATCTTCAGAAGTGCCAGGCAAGCAAAACCCCCTTGTTCATTTTGATACAATCCCACTCTCTCGCTCCTACTCTCTTTTATTGCATTAGGACAACAACGATTCATCTGCTACATCTTGTGGTAGTTGAACCCCTTTTCCTCTGCATGACATGTCATTGTCACAGTAAATAGATGAAACCCACTAGTATGAGTAGGAGTTGTTTGAGCCCTGATCTGCCTACTCATTCATGCTTGTTTGTCATGCATGCTACTGCTTAGAGTTGAGTCGGGTCTGATTCATCAGGGATGAATTGGAAAGTTGTGAACATGTCCTACTGTGTGTGAGCTAAGCGTGTGAACATGATTTGGTAAAGGTAGCAGTGAGAGGCCATGTAGGAGTACATGGTGGGTTGTCTCATTGAAGCCGTCCTCAGGAACTGAGTTCTGTGTTTGTGATCCATGAACAGCTACTACCACTCATTGGGATCCTTAATTGACACTCTTGACTTATTAACCGCCCATGTCCTCTGTCCGGGAGTTGCAAGTAGTTTATGGTGTTTGTAGTATGCTAGAGGCCATGCGCAGCGCTGACCCGATGGGTGGGCTGTGATGCGGTAGGCACGTGGCATGGTGTACCAGGCGCCCGTTTGGTGTCTTGGGAACCCTGCACACATCGTTCGGGGCCGTAAGTGGAAACCTCGGCCGGACTCCCTTCGGATGGAACCTGAATAGGCGATAAACCTGGACTAGGGACTTGTGTGGTTAGTTAGGTCATGGCCGACACCCTCGCCAGGCTTCCGCTTGAAGGTTGTCGAGATACATGACGTGTACATGGCGGTAAGTGGCGAGAGCGTGTGTGAAGAAGTACACCCCTGCAGGGTTAACATCATCTATTCGAATAGCCACGTCCGCGGTAAAGGACCTCTGGGTTGCCTATACAGTTCATAGACAAGTGAAAGTGGATACTCTAAAATGCGCAAGATAAGCATGAGTGCTATGGATCGCGTTCTCGTAGGGAGACGGTAGCGGATCCATTGTGGTGTATTGAAATGGTGAATATGTGGACTCGTGTGTGCCACCTCAAAAGAGTTGCTTGTAGTCGTAGTTCAGGATAGCCACCGAGTCAAAGCTCGCTTGCTGCAGTTAAACCCCACCATCCCTTTGTTGACAATGATGCATATGTAGTTAGTTCTGATGTAAGTCTTGCTGGGTACATTTGTACTCACGTTTGCTTAATTTATGTTTTTGCAGAGAGACTTCAGTCTCGCTAGGAGTTCCGTGTGGACTTCGATGTTTAGCTTGTTACCTCAGTTACGATCTTGTGCCCTCGGCAGGATCTTGTAGATAGTTAGGCTTCTTAGCCCTTTTCATTTGTAGATGTCTGTACTCAGACATGTTAAGCTTCCGCATGTGCTTTGACTTGTATGCTCTGCATACTGGGTCATGAGACCCATGTTTGTAATATCTGGCTCCTCGGAGCCTAATGAATAAATACTTGAGTTGTAGAGTTTTGTTGTGATGCCATGTTGTATTTGCACATATCGAGCATATTGTGTGTATGATTTGAAATGCTTGGTATGTGTGGGATCCGACAACCTAGTTGTTTATTCTTGGTAGCCTCTCTTACCAGGAAATGTCTCCTAGTGCTTCCACTGAGTCATGGTAGCTTGCTACTGCTCCGGAACACTTAGGCTGGCCGGCATGTGTCATTCTTCGTTCCTGTGTCTGTCCCTTCGGGGAAATGTCACGCGTTGTTCCTTTAAGTCCTTGTAGCTTTCTACGACTTGGGTTCATACGTTGATGACCGACACGTTCGTTGCTGGGTCATGTATGCCTATCCCTGTAAGTTTGTGCCACTTTGGATTCACGACTAGTCATGTCAGCCCGGGTTCTTTATCATATGGATGCTAGCGACACTATCATATACGTGAGCCAAAAGGCGCAAATGGTCCCGGGCCAGGTAAGGTGGCACCCGTGGGAATACCGTGCGTGAGGCCGCAAAGTGATATGATGTGTTACATGCTAGATCGGTGTGACTTAGGATCGGGGTCCTGACATTAAGCCAAGCTGGAAATGCGTTTTCACGAGCCCGCGAGTCCTGCCGTAGGCTTGCTGCCGTGATTTACCTTAGCCAGAACAAGTCCCGAACCAACTCGTGAGGTCGTGAGCTTCTCAGGGGCCTGCCGATCCGTCCGAGAGGGCCTCGCGAGAAGCAAGCGCCAGCCATGGCAGGACGTGCGTGCAGCGCGCGTGCGCCGCGCCCAGCCCCCGCTCACGAGGGGCTCGTGAGGGGGAGGCAGCAGGGGCGAACTTCGAATTAAGGCAAGAAACCAAATCACAAGAAATAGCACAAACAGAAAAGACACCCCCGCACATACCAATGAAAATTCAACTTCAACTTAAATCCAAAGCCAGGAAACAGGGCTACAGAAAAGAGGTAAAAAGCAAATGGCCGCGTCCGGTGCCTAGTCTAGTCTTCTTGTCTTCGGGTCTTCTCACCGGCGCGGAGCGTAGCGCTTCCACTAGGATGTGGGCGGGAGCCCCCGAGGCCCGAGGGCGGCACTCCGGAGACTCTGGGGCATGTACACCCCCCTCATTATTACGTGAGAGTGTCACGAGCGGAGACCTTCACAGGCGTGAGCCTTACTTCATATCGCCAGGCGAGGGCACCGCCTTGCGCCGCCCTCGACCACCGTTGGGGCGTATGATAACCAGGACGATGCCAAGGGGCAAAGGGGACGCTAGCGGCACCCTCGGCAACCACGGGTCCTTTGCCGGGGGGAAGCCTCACTAGCGCCTCCCCGGCAGAGGGCCTACCTCTGGGCGACGCCTTGCTCCGTGCGACACGGGGAGGGGCCTTGCTCCTGACTCCTCCCACGCAGCCCCAGTGCGCCTCCCCTGGTGGAAGGGGGCTGCCGTGCTGGGGCCGTCATTCGGCGCTGTGACCTGATTCACTTGCGACCCATGGTTAGCGTAAGCCTGCTCCTGAGAGATTAGTGGTACCCTGTAGCTATTGTCGCCGGCATGGTTGGCGGGGCTCCCAGGCGGCTCCTAGAAGGCCTCAACTAGCGCCTCCTCTTCCCAGCCTGGATCAAGGAACGAGCCGGGGTCATCTTCTAGCGTGTACTCCTGGTCCATCATGCGGGGCACGTAGGCCTCCGAAGCCGTCGCCCCGAAAACCTCGCCGAAGTGCCCCGCGCCCCACACCGCCCGACCCGACGCGCCGCCCTGAGGGTGGTAGGGTGGCATCCTGCCAGGGTCGTCTGTGGCAATGCTCGTGCCCGCATCTATCGGGGATGACCCAGGTGCGGTTGGGCGTCCGGCGTTGCTGGTCGCGCCGATGTCGACGAAGCCTCCTGGTGCGCCTGGGGGCGCGCGAGTGCGGCAAGGCCCGCCGTGTGATCTGGCCGTAGCCTGAGGCGTAAGCACGGAGCAGAAAGGCAGCGCTCCCTAGCTGCAGCGTCTAACAGCTCGGCGACGCGCTCCAGTGACGCATCTCGGCTGCTCTCCATTAGTCGGCACCGCAGTAGCTCCCGCGCCACCGTGAGCGCGGCCCTCATGTTCGCTTGTTCCCGTCGGGTGTGCGGCGCCGTTGCCGCAGCGTAGCTTGAGGCTCTTGTGGCGGCCCGCGCTTGCCGTGGAGTAAGGGTGGATGGCGTCTGACCGCGCCGCCCGCGCTCCGCAGCGTTTGGCAGTGCGCGTGCCGCCTGGAGTGTGGGGTTGAGGTCTTCTTGGGTGGACGATGCCGCCCGGGCTGGCCAAGCGGCCCAATGGTCAGCGTTGGTCCTCGGGTTGCCGGACATCAGAACCACGGAGTGTCGGCGGAACAACTGGCAGAAGAGAGGTTCCGGCGCACCCCTAATTGGCGCGCCAAATGTCAGATCTCGGGTTCTGGCAAAACCCTTAAGGTTCGAACACTGGGGTGCGCACAAAGATCTCTCCTCCCCCTAGCTGACACGCTCCACGATCTCGCGGCCTAGCTCGACGAACCCAAAGAACAAAGGGACACAAGATTTATACTGGTTCGGGCCACCATTGTGGTGTAATACCCTAATCCAGTGTGGTGTGGTGGATTGCCTCTTGGGCTGAGGATGAACAGTTACAGGGGAAGAACAGCCTCCTGAGGAGAGGTATTCTTGTGTTCGGTGAGCTGGTGAGTGCAGGGGTGGTCCGAATGATCCGTCCCCCAATATGCTGGTGGCTAGTCCTATTTATAGAGGCCCCGGTCCTCTTCCCAAATATTGAGCGGGAAGGGATCCCACAACGGCCAAGTTTGAAGGGGACAGCTAGTACAAGTATCCTGACTAAAGGTGGTCTTCGCCTGCCAAAGGCTCTGGTGATGACGCCATCTTGGGCTCCACTATGACCTCCGTCCTGCTGTCCTGCTGGTCTTGGTCTTGTTGCACCGATACGGAAACCGTTGCCTGATGCCTCGGGACTCCTCACCTGCGCTTGCCTCTTTAGCACCAAAGAGGAAACGAGGACACTACGCGCGCTGGCACTTGCCTGGCCATGGTCGTCATGGCTTGCGTCACAGGGACCTCGCGAGGTGCCCCTTGCCTTGATCTCTCCGCTCCTCGTGAGCCAACCTGGTGAGGCCGCCCCTGAGGAGGTCTTGTGTCGTCCGCCTTGCGAGGCTTGGCCCCTCGCGAGGGTCTTGAGTGTTTGCTGGTGAATATGGGTCATACAGGGCCACTGGTGGAGCCACGCCATGGGCCGTAGGCAGGCATGTCTGAAGACCCCCGTTCCTAGAACACCGACAGCGTGACCCTGCCTCCGGGTCACATCCAGTTCGAGATCCCGTGCCTCTGAGCCGCTCTCGCTGTAGCCTGCCGCGACCCCGCTCCGGCCAAGTCGCCACCATAGTTCACCCATCTCTGACTTCAAGCCAACCGCCGCCTCGTAAAAGTCGCTGTTGTGGCCAAACCAAATCGCCAACAGCCATCAACCGCATCCGCAGCTATAGCAAGACGCCGTCAAGTATCACCTGGGAGCCAATGACCAGCCTCGCCTTCTCTGATGCGGCTCGGTTGAGCCGTCGCCTGCCTCAAGCCGCTGCATCCACCCCACACCGGTTTTGCGTCGCCCGCTCTGCCTTTCTATAAGCCACCTCCGAGCCGCTGCGGCGTAACCTCGCCCTCACCTCTATCTGCAACCTGACAGGAGCCCCAAGATTCCTAAGCAACTCCATTATGTTCACTCATCATGAGCGAGACAAGTTTTTTGATCTGTTGTGGCCTCATATGGATCATGGTGTTTCTGGCCTGCCGCCTGGGAGGATTTCTGATTGTTGGGTCATGTTGCGTCTCGAGCAACCTCAAATTCTGGTGTGACATGACACTTGATACTAAAGATGTTTACATTGGATGGTCGTACCACGCCAGATTATCTATGGGAGTTACATACGGACCATATCTGACTTCCGATCAAATCAGGTGAAATCCATCCAATCTATTCTTATTGATACATTTTTTATTCTTTAAAGAACAATTACTCTGGCTTGCGATATTGTTTATGCAGGACAATTCTTCACTGCAAGAGCGATGGTCGTGTTATGGATATATAGCTCGCGCCATAATTATCATGCGTTAAGCATCTGACCGTACCGTAATGCTCGACGAATGTATACGCAAGTCACTGCTGCTGTTGCCGGTCTATTCCAGCAACTCAAAACAAAGTCACATTATGTTATCAAGCCTCTGTCTTCACCGGATAGCTCAATGGATAGGCGTACAAGTCGCCACCACTGCGTTTTGGTTAACTTTAATAACCAGTTGGGATGAACCGCTGGCTGGATTACTGACTCAACTCATACGGGGTCATTTATAACCCGCCAAGGTCAACCTCAACTTTCGGTATATTCACATCGTGTTATCAACGTCAAGGATATACAATGAGTGTTGCGAAGATTATCAATTCGCCACCTTTGCCTCCATCTTCAACATATTACAGCGTTTTGCTGTTCAACTATATGTCGGTTATATCACGGTCAAGTATGGAGAATCTCAAGCCAATTCCTCGAGTCATCTTAAGACTTGGGGGCTACGATGACATGACTTAGCAAATTATGCTAGATTCAAGAACCCCGGGTCATTGGAGGGAAAATAACCCGGTCTCGGGGGCTACTACCACATTGGTGCAAATTTAAAGACCATCAGAAAATTTCCGGCTTAAAAAATGCCGAGCAATTAGAAAGTTCTGGCTCAAAAGAAAGTTTCCGGGTTATCAGAAGAGATTCCGGTTCAATATCCGGCTCAAGGGAAATCTGTCTCTCACAAAGGCTTGAGCTCTCAATATCCGGCTTAACATCCGGTTCAAGAAGAATCCATATCTCGCAAGTTCGAGTTCTCAGAAAAAATTAAAGGTTGCCAAAGAGAACCTGCTGCCATGATGTGTGGTTCAAACATGGGTATCCTGCCTTATTGGCTTATCATATTGTGGGTCACTTGGGGGCTTCCTGCTCAATAAGCATAGCTATTCTTACCCTCTTGATCGGCTTCCATGTCATATTATAGGTCACTTGGGGGCTTCCTGCTCAATGAGCATAGCTATTCTTACCCTCTTGATCGGCTTCCATGCCATATTATAGGTCACTTGGGGGCTTCCTGCTCAATGAGCATAGCTATCCTTACCCTATTGATCGGCTTCCATGCCAGAGGTCGCTTGGGGGCTTCCTACTCAATGAGCATAGCTTTCATACCCACTTGACCGGCTTACATGCCATAACTGAGTTTTGAACTGCATGTCTACATGATGCTACTCCACCAGGTAATCCTGAATGACCCACCATACTCTTAACAATCAATCTTTTAACTAAGACCCTGAACTTGTTAAGGTTAAAACAGCGGTTTGTCATGTGAGGGCGGGCTTACAGTGAGCGAGGACAACTCTAAGGGTGTGCGACCTATGAAATCACTTGAATCTTAGCGGCTGTGCAGCCCATGAAAGCACTTGAATTTTAAGGTTGCGCGGCCTATGAAAGCACTTGAATTTTTTCTGAATTTCTTTTCTTCTGGATATTTTGGATTTGCATCCATTGAAGAATTTTTCTGCTCAAGTGTGGTTGGTACAATTCAGGCCATGTAGCCTTGATTATATGACTCATAATTGAGCATATTGGGTTGGTAACCCGCCCTGATAGCGGACTATAAGTCGCCAGGATATTTTGCCTTGAGCAATCAAAATCATGATATTTCATGCCTACGGGTTAATACCCACTCCGGATTATAATTATCAAGGTATCACCATGGTATCAATCTACAAGTATGTCTTCCAATAATTGTATGAATATTTGGGGTTTGATAACCTGCCCTGGCTTTTGACATTAAGTCGCCAGTATACTTTGGATTTCGCAATTGGAATCATGCGCTTATAAATCTTTGGGTTGTCACCCTCATTGCATATGGCGATGTAAGCCGGTAGTATGAGCCAATTTTACAGGTATGTTTTTAATTGTTATACAAATATGCGAGATTTGATAACCCGTCCTGGTTCTTGACTTTAAATCGCCAGTATATTTTGGCTTTGATGGCCTTATTTCTAGTCTTTTCCATAATTGCATAAGACTATATTATGTTTGGGTTGTTACCCACTCTGGCTTTTGACGTTAAGTCGCCTGGGCATATGTTGTTTAAAATTTCACTAGTAGAAAACAGGGCTTTGGTCCAGGCCGGGTCAGCCCATTAGTCCCGGTTCAGTCCAGAACCGGGACCAATGTGGGCATTGGTCCCGGTTCGTGAGCCCAGGGGGCCGGCCGGGCCACGTGGGCCATTGGTCCCGGTTCATCTGGACCTTTTGGTCCCGGTTGGTGGGATGAACCGGGACCAATGGGCCTCGCTCCTGGCCCACCACCATTGGTCCCGGTTGGTGGCTTGAACCGGGACCAAAGGCTCCCCTTTAGTCCCGGCTCATGTCACCAACCGGGACCAATGAGGTGCCTATATATACCCCTCGCTCGCGAGCAGAGCACCCCAGTGCTCTGTTTTTCTCTGGCCGAGGGGGAGAGGGCTTTGTGGTGCTCTAGCTCACCTCCTATGCACATGAGGTGTTCGATGGAATGCCCGAGCCACACTACTTAAGCTTTCTCCTCTCGAAGCTCGACCTCCAAGCTCCATTTTCCTCGAGATTTGTCTAGATTTAGCGGTCCGTCATGCCCCGTCCCCGTCTTCACCGCCGTCGATCACCTGCGCCGATCTCATCACCGACACCACCGTGGTGAGCCTCTTGTTCTTATCTTCTTTCTGAAAGGAAAAATATTCTTACTTGTATGTTTAGATAGATACTTGTATCATTTTCTTACATTTATTATTGCATCTTATATAGTGCGATGGTTTTGGTATCCGCCCCCGTCGGCCCTCGTCCTGTCTATGATTCGGATGTGGTATGTATATTATCTTTATAACTATTGGTTCATTTATTGTTTATGAAAATTATGTCGACCAACGTGACATAGATTTTATTTATCTAGGATGTATGTGAATCGGAAATGCCAACCGACCCTATTATCGAGAGGTTAAATTTAGTTGAAGAATAAAACAATTTGTTGAAGGAAAAAATAAAAAAATTGAGGAGGAGAAGATGATATTGGAGTTGCATGTTGCGGATGTCGTCGATGATCACAAGATCAAGATGGATGCAATGCGCTTGAAGATTAGAAAGATTAGAAAATATGCCATTCATACCGAGGCTTGGTATCATTATGCCGTTGGATCAATTGTTACCTTGGTTGCGATTATGATTGCATTTGTTTTTGCATTGAAATGTTTTACATAGTTTCAATGTATGGTTTAATTAATTAGATGCACTTTGGTTTTAATGTGATGATGAACTTCTATTAATTTGGACACGTAATTATATATAATGCACGCAGATGAACCGGCAATGGATGTACGGTGACAGACACACCCGCGAGTACATTAAGGGCGTGCATGAGTTTCTCGATGCGGCTGAGGCAAACAAGCAGAATGGTTTTATGTGTTGTCCATGCACTGAATGTGGGAATACGAGGTCTTACTCTAACCGGAAAATCCTTCACTCCCACCTGCTTTACAAGGGTTTCATGCCACACTATAATGTTTGGACGAGGCACAGAGAAATAGGGGTTATGATGGAAGACGGCGAAGAAGAAGACTATGATGACAACTATGTGCCCCCTGAATACGGTGATGCTGCAATGGGGGGAGCTGGTGAAGATCAAGAGGAACCAGACGATGTGCCCAATGATGTTGCAACGGGTGAAGCTGCTGAAGATCAAGAGGAACCATACGATGTGCCCGATGATGATGATCTCCGCCGGGTCATTGTCGATGCAAGGACGCAATGCGAAAGTCAAAAGGAGAAGCTGAAGTTCGATCGCATGTTAGAGGATCACAAAAAAGGGTTATACCCCAATTGCGAAGATGGCAACACAAAGCTCGGTACCGTACTGGAATTGCTGCAGTGGAAGGCAGAGAATGCTGTGGCTGACAAAGGATTTGAGAAGCTACTGAAAATATTGAAGAAGAAGCTTCCAAAGGATAACGAATTGCCCGACAGTACATACGCAGCAAAGAAGGTCGTATGCCCTCTAGGATTGGAGATGGAGAAGATACATGCATGCCCTAATGACTGCATCCTCTACCGTGATGCATACAAGGATCTGAACGCATGCCCGGTATGCGGTGCATTGCGGTATAAGATCAGACGAGATGACCCTGGTGATGTTGACGGCGAGCCCCCCGAGAAGAGGGTTCCTGCGAAGGTGATGTGGTATGCTCCTATAATACCACGGTTGAAACGTCTGTTCAAAAACGAAGAGCATGCCAAGTTGATGCGATGGCACAATGAGAACCGAAAGAAAGATGGGAAGTTGAGAGCACCCGCTGATGGGTCACAGTGGAGAAAAATCGAGAGAAAGTACTGGGATGAGTTTGCAAAGGACCCAAGGAATGTATGGTTTGCTTTAAGCGCGGATGGCATTAATCCTTTCGGGGAGCAGAGCAGCAATCACAGCACCTGGCCCGTGACTCTATGTATGTATAACCTTTCTCCTTGGATGTGCATGAAGCGGAAGTTCATTATGATGCCAGTTCTCATCCAAGGCCCTAAGCAACCCGGCAATGAAATTGATGTGTACCTAAGGCCATTAGTTGAAGAACTTTTACAGCTGTGGAATGAAAACGGTGTACGTACGTGGGATGAGCACAGACAGGAGGAATTTAACCTTAAGGCGTTGCTGTTCATGACCATCAATGATTGGCCCGCTCTCAGTAACCTTTCAGGACAGACAAACAAAGGATACCACGCATGCACGCACTGTTTAGATGACACTGAAAGTATATACCTGGACAAATGCAGGAAGAATGTGTACCTGGGCCATCGTCGATTTCTTCCGACCAACCATCAATGTCGAAAGAAAGGCAAGCATTTCAAAGGCAAGGCAGATCACCGGAAGAAGCCTGCCATGCACACCGGTGATCACGTGCTTGCTATGGTCAATGATTTACACTACGTAATCTTTGGAAAGGGTCCCGGTGGACTAGCTATTCCGAATGAAGCAGAGGGACACGCACCCATGTGGAAGAAGAAATCTATATTTTGGGACCTACCCTACTGGAAAGACCTAGAGGTCCGCTCCTCAATCGACGTGATGCACGTGACGAAGAACCTTTGCATGAAACTGCTAGGCTTCTTGGGCATGTATGGGAAGACAAAAGATACACCTGAGGCACGGGAGGACCTGCAATGTTTGCACGAAAAAGACGGCATGCCTCCGAAGCAGTATAAAGGTCCTGCCAGCTATGCTCTTACGAAAGAAGAGAAAGAAATATTCTTTGAATGCCTGCTCAGTATGAAGGTCACGACTGGCTTCTCGTCGAATATAAAGGGAATAATAAATATGCCAGAGAAAAAGTTTCAGAACCTAAAGTCTCATGACTGCCACGTGATTATGACGCAACTGCTTCCGGTTGCATTGAGGGGGCTTCTACCGGAAAACGTCCGATTAGCCATTGTGAAGCTATGTGCATTCCTCAATGCAATCTCTCAGAAGGTGATCGATCCAGAAATCGTACCAAGGCTAAGGAGTGATGTGGCGCAATGTCTTGTCAGTTTCGAGCTGGTGTTCCCACCATCCTTCTTCAATATCATGACGCATGCCCTAGTTCATCTAGTCGACGAGATTGTCATCCTGGGGCCCATATTTCTACACAATATGTTCCCCTTTGAGAGGTTCATGGGAGTCCTAAAGAAATATGTCCGTAATCGCACTAGGCCAGAAGGAAGCATCTCCATGGGCCATCAAACAGAGGATGTTATCGGGTTTTGTGTTGACTTCATTCCTGGCCTTAACAAGATAGGTCTCCCTAAATCGCGGTATGAGGGGAGACTGACTGGAAAAGGCACTCTTAGAAGAGACTCAATAATATGCAGGGACGGATATTCTTGGTCTCAAGCACACTACACAGTTCTACAGAACTCTACCTTGGTGACCCCGTATGTCGATGAACACAAGAACAGTCTGTGCTCCAAACACCCGGAGCAGTGCGACGACTGGATTACATGTGAACACATCAGGACTTTCAGCAGTTGGTTGGAAACACGTCTCAGAGGTGACAACACTGTTTGTAATGAGTTGTACTTGTTGTCCAGGGGACCATCTTTGACTGTATTGACTTACAAAGGATACGAGATAAATGGGAATACATTTTACATGATCGCCCAAGATCAAAAGAGCACCAACCAAAACAGCGGTGTCCGCTTTGATGCAGCAACCAAGAGCGGAAAGGATACATATTATGGTTACATAGTGGACATATGGGAATTTGACTACGGACCTGATTTTAAGGTCCCTTTGTTTAAGTGCAAATGGGTCAATCTGTTAGGCGGCGGGGTACAGGTAGACCCACAGTACGGAATGACAACAGTGGATCTGAAAAATCTTGGGTACACTGACGAACCGTTCGTCCTAGCCAATGATGTGGCACAGGTTATCTATGTGAAGGACATGTCTACCAAACCGAGAAAAATAAAAGATAAGGAAGCGAATACATCATACGATGAGCCAAAGCGCCACATAGTTCTTTCAGGAAAAAGGGACATCCTGGGAGTGGACGGCAAGACATACATGTCTGAAGATTATGAAAAGTTTCATGAAATTCCTCCCTTCAATGTCAAGGCTGAACCAAGCATCCTGATAAACAATGAAGATTATCCATGGTTACTGCGCAATAAGCAAATGACACAAGCGAAGAAAAAGTGAAGACTTTCTCCCGCAACTTTGTAACACACGAACATGCTACCATTGTCTGTTTTGTACATGCACATGCTATGTGGGTGAAATTATGATACCATCCCAACTTTCAACTTTTTCAGAGTTCATTTGAAATGCTTTCATGTCTTATGGTTCGGCCCTCGTAATACCATGACCATTAGTCCCTGGCCCATGCCAACTTTCAACTTTCTAAAACTAATGGCACTAACAGAAAGTTTATAATTTTGCTCCTCGCCCCTGGCCCATGACCATTAGTCCCGGTTTGTGCCACAAACTGGGACTAAAGGGTTGGTCCTCGTTGCGGGCCGAGTTTAGTCCCACCTCGCCAACCGAAGGGGGCTCACACCGGTTTATAAGCCCTTCCCTCTCTGCCTTGTTGAGCTCCTCTCAAAGTGAAAATAGATGCCCTAATAGAGAAAAGTTTAACCTAAATTCATAGTGAATTCCTCTGAAATTCATAGAAATTTACTAGGAATTTAGGTTGAATTTTCTCTATAAGCGCATCTATTCTCATTTTTTTAGTAAGTTAATCACAAACTTGTGATTCAAACAATTTTCAAAGAATTTAGATTTTAACTATTTAAATTTGAAAACTAATGGCACTAACAGAAAGTTTATAATTTTTCTAAAACTAATGGCACTAATAGAAAGTTTATAATTTTGCTAACCTAAAAGCAAACAGAATTAAAAATTAAATCAAAAAACAAAAGAAAATAAATAATGCAAAAAACAAATCAAAAAACAGGAAAAAACTATTTTTATAGTAAAGTTAATCACAAAATAAAATAAATAAAGCAACAAAGAAAACAAAAAACTAAAAAAGTGTTTTCAAATTTGAAAACTAATGGCACTAACAGAAAGTTTATAATTTTTCTAAAACTAATGGAACTAACAGAAAGTTTATAATTTTGCTAACCTAAAAGCAAACAGAATTAAAAATTAAAGCAAAAAACAAAAGAAAATAAATAATGCAAAAAACAAATCAAAAACACAGGAAAAAACTATTTTTATAGTAAAGTTAATCACAAAATAAAATAAATAAAGCAACAAAGAAAACAAAAAAACTAAAAAAGTGTTTTCAAATTTGAAAACTAATGGCACTAACAGAAAGTTTATAATTTTTCTAAAACTAATGGCACTAACAGAAAGTTTATAATTTTGCTAACCTAAAAGCAAACAGAATTAAAAATTAAAGCAAAAAATAAAAGAAAATAAATAATGCAAAAAACAAATCAAAAAAATAGGAAAAACTATTTTTATAGTAAACTTAATCACAAAATAAAATAAATAAAGCAACAAAGAAAACTAAAAAACTAAAAAATTATTTTCAAATTTGAAAACTAATGGCATTAACAAAAAGTTTATAATTTTTCTAAAACTAAAAGCATAAAGAATTAAAAAATAAAGCAAAAAACAAAAGAAAATAAATAAAGCAACAAAAAAAACAAAAAAATGCCACCTACTAGGCCACCACGGCCTGAATACGACTAGAAACCCTACCATGGGCCAGGATTCAGGCCCGCAATAGGCCCAATAGGCCCACAGGCATTGAAGTGACAGATTAGGCCCGAAAGCCTGCAGTTGAGAGGAGCTCGGGAGGGTGGGCGCAGCAGCGCTTATAAACCACTCCCGAGCCCTCTCAACTAGCGAGGTGGGACTAAACTTTTGGGCGCGGGGCAGCACAAGGCCATTGGTCCCGGTTGGTGGCACCAACCGGGACTAAAGGGGGCATTGGTCACGGTTGGTGGCACCAACCGTGACCAATGCCCCCTTTAGTCCCGGTTGGTGCCACCAACCAGGACCAAAGGCCGCCGCTTCCCGCCCTTTGGGCTGCTGAAAATTGGCATTTGGTCCCGGTTGGTGGCACCAACCGGGACTAAAGGGGGGCATTGGTCACGGTTGGTGCCACGAACCGTGACCAATGTGCCGTCTATATAAGCAAGACTTGTGAAAAAATTTGTTCAGTTCTTCCATCGCGCCCCGACGACGCCGTCGGGCTGCCCCTCTGCGCCTCGCCGTCGCCGTCGTCGCCCTGCCTCCGATGCCGTCCCGCGCCGCCCCAACGTCGTCGCCGCGCGCCACCCTGACGCTGTCGCCGCCCCGCCTCTGCCTCGCCGTCGCCTCTGCCTCGCCGCGCCCCAGCTGCCCCGCGCCACCGTCGCCTCTGCCTCGCTGTGGTCTGGGCCGGCACCGCCCCCCTCTTCCCCCTTTTTTTGCAAACACATATATGTTTTTTTCCTGCAGATTATATGTATATGTATGAGTATATGATGATGTATGAGTATATGTATGTGCTGAAAAGATAGATTTTTAGAAAAAAATACTATTTTTTCTGTTGATGATATGATGATGTTTTTTTCATATATGTATTAATTTTTTTTAAGTTGTTAGTAGATATCGATTTTAGGTTAGTGCATTTTATCACTGATTTTAGGTTAGTTGATCGATTTAGTGCATTTTATGTTTGTTGCATTTTATGTTTGTTGCATTTTAGGTTAGTGCATTTGCTAAGTGATATTAAGAAAGGAAGGAAAAGAAGGATAGGAAAGAAGAAAATAAGAAGAGTAAAGAAAGAACAAGAGGAGAGGAAGAAAAGGAGAAATAAATAAGAAGAAGAAAAAAGAAGAAAAAGAAGAGGAGAAGAAGAAAGGAATAGTGGAGAAGAAGAGAAAATAGAATATTCTATTTTCTCTTCTTCTCCACTATTCCTTTATTCTTCTCCTCTCTTTTTTCTTCTTCTTTTTTCTTCGATCTTCTCCTCTAGCTATTCCTTTCTTCGAGGGTTCTATAGGGTCGAGGGATCGAGGGTTGAGGGTTCCAGGGTCGTCTAGGGGTCGAGGGTTCCAGGGTCGTCGAGGGTTCGAGGGGTCGAGGATCGCCGAGGGGTCGAGAGAGGTTTCCTAGTGTCAAAGTATTGAAGAAATCCATGGCTTCATCATTAGCCGGAAGTAACCAGGGCATGACGAAGTCCTCCAAAGTTATTTTGGAATGGTGTCCCGGATAGGATAATTTGCCTTTTGTATGAATTTCAGCAAAGGCCTTCCAAATAACGATATTTGGAAGGTTCTTGCTGAACTTTGTACCAAAAAGCGAATTATCCTATCTAGGACTCTGTTCCAAAATAACTTTGGAGAGCTTCGTACCATCATGCACCTGTTACTTTCGCCTAATGATGAAGACATGGTTTTGTTGAATCCTTTGACACTAGGCAACCTTCCGACCCCTCGGCGATCCTCTCGAACATGAGAGGAAGAAGAGGATCGTCGAGGGGTCGAGGGTTCCAGGGTCGTCGAGGGGTCGAGAGAGAGATTTCCTAGTGTCAAAGTATTCATCATTAGCCGGAAGTAACCAGGGCATGACGAAGTCCTCCTAAGTTATTTTGGAATGGTGTCCCGGATAGGATAATTTTCCTTTTTGTATGAATTTCAGCAAAGGCCTTCCAAATAACGATATTTAGAAGGTTCTTGCTGAACTTTGTACCAAAAAGCGAATTATCCTATCTAGGACTCCGTTCCAAAATAACTTTGGAGAGCTTCGTACCATCATGCACCTGTTACTTTCGCCTAATGATGAAGACATGGTTTTGTTGAATCCTTTGACACTAGGCAACCTCCCGACCCCTCGGCGATCCTCTCGAACATGAGAGGAAGAAGAGGATAAAAAAAGAAGAGGAAGAAGAAAAAAAGAGGAGAAGAAAGAATAGAGGAGTTCTACTCCTCTATTCTTTCTTCTCCTCTTTTTTTTCTTCTTCTTCCTCTTTTTTATCGAGAACGAGGGTCGTCGAGGGACATATAGATGTAGTGTCGTCGTTGTCGATATATACCCCCTCCCGATAGCTTCAACACGTGGGGGGGTCGAGGCCACTAATTAATATATATGATTCCTTACTATGATTAGGTAGCTAGTTCTACGTTTGGCACTAATATATCCATCTGTCATGTTTGAATAATAATTGCCATGTTTTAAATATTTGTAGAAACTATGGACACCGCCCGAGACGAAGCAAAAGAAGCATTGTTGAGGGACACAATCGCAGAAGGAAGTGATGCCGTCTCGTTGTTTCTCAACGACACCGATGGTCTAGAAGGAGAGGGTGAAGAAGCTGGCTACGGTGACCTAATGCCGGTGCAAGAAGAAGAACATGAGGACGGCTCCGGTGACCCAATGCCGGTGCAAGAAGGAGACCGTGATGACGGCTCCGGTGACCGAACCGAGTCCGGCCAGGTATATATATTAGTTAAGCCTGTGCTGACTAGCTGATTGATGCATTCATTGTTTTGGTATGTACACATATTAATTAAGTCTTTGTTCTTTTTTCTAGCCCTCCGGATCGAGCACAACTTCGGTAAAGAGACGAGGCCCGAAGAAAAAGTTGAGCTCGGATGAAAAGTTTAATATCATAGCAATCGCGCCCGACGGCCAACCGATTGAACCCATCCGAACAAAGAACGCATTTGTTGCTCAGTGCGGGGTTCTGGTTAGGGACAAGATCCCGATAAGCATCCAGCAATGGTTTAAGCCGGCTACAGAAGACCCTGAGGTGTCTTATGTCAATGATATGCAGAAAAATGATCTTTGGACTGAGCTGAAGTCAAATTTAACCCTACCGCCAGAGGATAATCCAGAGAACCCAGTTAAAGAGCAATTAATCAAGTCTTTTGCTGTTAAGAGGATGGCAGAACTATTCAGGAGGTGGAAGAAAGAGCTGAATAAGTTTGTCAAAAATAATGAGACACCAGAATTCAAGGGAAGATATGAGAAGATCAGAGATCACTGGCCCACATTTGTGGCCCACAAGACATCGGAAAAGAGTAAGAAGATGTCGGCGACAAACAAGCAAAATGCTGCGAAGAAGAAGCTTCACCATCGCACGGGGTCAGGTGGCTACCTCGTAGCCCGGCCTAAGTGGGCCAAGACTGAGAATGATCTGGTTGATAAAGGGATCGAACCAGAGACAATTAGCTGGCCAGACCGTTGCCGGACTTGGTTCTTCGGGGCTGGCGGAACCTTGGACCCTGTAACAGGGAAGTGCATTTGGATGAACGATCAAATGGACATACCAGTCAGGAAGCTTAAGCAGTATATTGAAGCAGCGTAGCAAGGGAAGTTCTTTCCAGACAGAGAGAACGACGAGCTCACAATGGCCCTCGGGAATCCTGAGCACCCTGGACGGACACGAGGCACGCCAGGCTCCATTCCGTGGAAGGTTGGGTTTCCGGACGTAGGCGGTTACAAATCCCATGAGAGGAGGAAAAAAGTGCAACAGACCCAAATGCAGGCGCTGCAAGCAAGGGTAGACGCGATAGAGGAACGAGAAGCAAATCACAGCAAACGTACTGCCGAAGCTTCCCCCGAAGCTACCCCGCCATCTCAGCACAGAAGCAGCGTGGCTTCCACCGAGCTGCTTCAGCCAGAGCATGCCTTGACGGCTCCTGCCAGCTATCCCGTGGATGCTATCACGGAGTCTCAAAATTGCCACCTTATGACGCAAAGGATGAATTTGAAGGTCAAGGCGGCTGTTGGCTCTGTTTATCCTACTGAACCCGGCGCAACTTTTCACTGCCGGCAGATTCCAGAAGGATATGCTAGGGTGATGGTGGATGAAATAACGGAGGGATTTGAGGACCTCCAGCTTGACCACCCTACTGGTGAAGGGGAGACTCGGCTGGGGTCTGCTCTGAAGACTCCATGCCTATGGCGGAAGGAGCTCATCAACCTTCCGAACTGGACGCCTCCGCCTCCTCCTCCTTCTTCGGCGAGTCAGGGCACTCCGCCTCCTCCACCGCCTCCTCCTCCGGCGAGTGACGATCAGGGCCCTCGGCCGGCTCCTTCTCCGGCGCGTGGCGGCACTCCGCCTGCGCCGGCGCGCCCGAGCAGCCAGCCTTCTCCTTCTCCGCCTCGTCAGCAAGGGCGGAAGAGACCCGCCGCCGCTCCAGCAGCTGCTCCGGCGCGTTGTAGTCCTTCTCCTCCGCCTCGTAAGCAAGTAAAGAAGACAACCGCTTCGTCTGCTCGGCCGGCGTCTAGCAGTACAACCAGAGGCGGGAGGACATACAGATTCGGTCCTTCTCTGAAGAGTCCACAAAAGTTACCATACGAGAGGACCCCGGAGGAGAACGCGAAGATTGCGCGAACCGAAGTGGATGACTGGTTTCAAGGGTTGAAAGCAAAGAGACATCCACCTCCGGAGGAGAAGGTAGATCCGTGAAAGTGAAGCGCACTCTGGCTGCCCTGGCAAAACCACCCAAGTCTCCGCCGAAAGGCAACTATGAGCGCATTATTGCAAAGACATGGGCCGAAGCGGAGCAGTCGGGAAGTACAGTTAGTGATTAAAGGCTGAAAGAACGACGAGCAGCTGGGAAACAAATTGCCCAGCTCGGCGAACAAGCGAAGCAATCGTGCCCCCCGCTCAAGGTGCCTAGCGACATCGTCGATCCGAGGATGGTGCCCGGTTATGGCAATGTTGACGATTACCTGCCCGACGATGTACATTATGATCCCATGGAGGTGCAGATACACAAATACGAGTACAGGAAGCCTCTCGTCAAAGATGAAAAATCTTTAACAACGATGATGCAAAGATTACATGATTGGTACTTGAAAATCTGCAGAGAGTCTGGGGGGAGGAGTACTTTGTATGCGAGAGTTAAACTGGAGCATGACCTCGTTGGAATTGAACTGTTGCCTATTCCATTTGAGGAGTTCTATCAGTTTTTCAATCAATTGGCCCTCGATAAAACAACGATCACCTGCTACTGTCTGTAAGTACTACTACTTCTGTCATTAAGTCTCTCTATATAGCTCATCTCTTTCATTGCATGTATTTATAATTATCCTCACTATATTATGCAGATTGAAGATCGCCGAATTGAAGAAAAGACAAGTCGGTGATATTGGGTTCGTTAACACATATCTCATAGATGCAACTGAGGTTGAACATCGTCCCGGAGATACCGAGGCCAACTTGCTACGATCATTCAAAAAAATGAAAACAAAGATATAATACTCTGTCCTTACAACTTCAAGTGAGTGTTACTGTCTTGTGCATATTTGGTTTCCCTTATATATTAGTCCAGGTTATAGTAATGTAATTGATGAGTTATGCATGCGTGTGCAGTTTCCACTATATTCTCCTAGAGATTAGGCTTGAGCAGGGAGTAGTAACCGTCTTGGACTCTAAACGAAAAGATCCCCAGGAGTATGCGGACATGACTGAAATCCTCAAAAAGTAAGTTAAATCGATCATTATCCACCATATCAGCAACTTTGTTCATTTCCTGATATCAAGTAATTGTTTTCTTTGTCCGGCAGGGTTTGGAGAAAATTCACCAGAAAAGTTCCGGGACTGCCGAAGGAGCTGGAATTTAGACACCCGAAAGTAAGTACTATAGTAGCATGTTCCGCGCATCTCCTAGTGATTCAAGCGCTAGTTTCATCAATACCATTTAGCATTCTTGCTTATCAGTTTGATTGACCTCTATTTCTTGTAAAGTGGTTGTGGCAGGAACAAGGGAATGATTTCTGTGGATACTACGTCTGCGAGTCCATCCGCCACACGACCTGTGAGCGGGGCGGGTACTCTGACGAACAATATGAAGTACGTAAATAACAACATTCACAATTTTATTTTATTACCATCATTTGTGTTGAGTTTCATTCATTCATATATATGTGTATTGACCCCCTTCTTCAAATTAGATGTTTCGGAAGCGGGATGAACTCCTAGCACCAGCTCGCATGCGAGCAATTCAAGAGGAATTGGCGGCATTCTTTCTTGACCACGTGATCGCTGAAGACGGAGAATACTATGTGGACCATGAGTCCGTATGATTATATTTGTAAGAGATAATTATTGTATATATGTAGCCGGTAGTGTCGGATAGATATACGAGAACTTGTTGGTCGACCAATCTCTCAGAGAAGGAGAGGTGGTCGATATCACTTCTCTCTGTATGCATATATGTTCATGACGATCTTCTGTTTCCTTTGTTTGCTTACTAGCTAGCTAGCGTGTCTAGTCCTCTCTATACGTATGTATAATACGTAGCGTCGACCAAGCACGGACATAAGAGAGGACACTTCTCTCTATTAATTATAGCTAGCTAACACAATATATGAAACACCTAAATTAATCCCCCAAAACCCCCAAACCCCCCCCCTTCGAAAAAAAACAAAAACCCCAGCCACAGAAATGCTGACACGTGGATGCCTATTGGTCCCGGTTGGTGCCACCAACCGGGACCAAAGGGTCTCCTGCCTGGGCTTCGCGCACAGGCCACGTGGAGGCCCATCAGTCCCGGTTCTGGATTGAACCGGGACTAAAGGGACAGGGCATTAGTACCGACACTTTTGTCCGTGCAGTGTTTGTGCAGGAGATGTAGAGCTATGGCGTACATAAATGATTAAGTTCAAGCCCATCATCAGAAATTAAAATTGGTGTTTCACAAGGGTTATCAGTTCTTGATTATTACAAAGGCTATAAGCTTCCGGGTTACAAAAATCCCGGATTACAATGAATGCGCATTAAGTCGCCATTGGTCGAGAGCCACTGAGTATTTAACTCTGGATTTACTTGTCAATAGACAAGATCTTGTGATTGTTTTCATATCAGATTATATTATTCCAATCTTTAATAGCCAAACATGGCTGGATTTCTCATTATGGTTGTTATAACCAGTATTAAATGACTGAGGCTTTCCAATCGGGTTATAATATTCAAACCTTTAATAGCCAAACCTGACTGGATTTTCATTATGGTATTAAATGATTGGGGTTTTCAAAAGCCGCTTCAAAGCAATGGCTATTATTTCTTCATCCAAGAGTACCGGTTCACAACAGAGAGCATGGCTCAATATTGATATGCAAAGGCTTTCAGCAACATCATCCGGACGATGGATATGGTTTTATTTAGTCCCGAGTCGCTGCAGGCATACGACCCGGCACTTGGGGGCTACATTATTCAAATCAAGATTATATCAAGTATGCAAGTCCCATGTCACTGCAAGCATGCACCATGGCACTTGGAGGCTAATGCAAAGTCATTTTAACTCACCTCATTGAATACCCGGCCCATCACATAGTGATGAGCTAGCCCTTGGGGGCTACACATTGCTGCTCAAAATCCACAAAATCAGATCTACAATCCTACTCATTATTGCATAATGACCCGGCACTTGGGATCTACACATGGGAAGTTCAAAATGTGCAGTTTATGATTGGCGACTTACATGAACAACCCGGATTTCTCCAAAGTTGCAGCATTTATATCAAAGCAAGTCTTAAGCTATCACTACATTCTCCTCTTAAGACTTGAGGGCTACATGTGATATGCATATAAGGGAGAAACATCTTCAAATTCTCAGTTTTGAGCAAACCAGGTATCATATTCTTATTGGAGGAATTTGCAAAGTTTATTTCTTCCAAGCTATTCATAGAAAGGCTTGGAGAGCCAACTCCACGATTGGAAGCTATATTTGCATAAGCAAGCACCAAGTCGCCATAAGATTGACCCGGCGTCAACAACAATCATGACCCGATTTTATCAGCTTTCATAACCCGGCAGTTTTGGTGATTACAACTCGACAAGTTCTAAATTTTTGCTGAACATCAGATGAATATTTGAAGACCAATATTTTTGTCAAGTCAGAGCATTGGAGGCCGAATCAAAAAGATTATTTTTTACAATATTTTTCTACAAGAGACCAATGTCAGCAAATTGACTATGAAGCTGGCCTATTGATTCGGACTTTTCAGAAGAAGTGCCTGATTTTTTGCATTGGCAAAGTTTGAACATATCTGCTAAAGGAGATTTACTATGAGATCATGGACACATATCAAGAAGGAAATGACAAGGACTTAAGGATGATCAGGTATCGGCTCAGAATATTTTTAACCCAGAGCACAACCTATCAAATTTGTTCTTGTGTTTATTTGCAGAATCAATTTAACATGGATAAATCCAAATTAAACGGGGGGCTAATGTTGGGGATATACCCCACGGTATGACCCGGCTGGGTATATGACCCGACCGAGACTTGGTGCTTCATCGATAACCCGCCAGAAGACTGACGACTTTTTGATGACCCCAACGGCGGGTCAGATAGATGACAAGGCCCAAGGCCCAGAAGGCCGGCTCATGTTATGAACTTATGATAGGCCGGCTTAAGAGGAAAGGCATAAGGAATATTCCCTTACAAAGGAAGCAAGACTAGGACTCCACTTGTAATAGAGTAATCATAATCCTACTAGGACTAGTCATATAACCCGCCCCTTCAACTTATATAAGGAGGGGAGGGGCACCCCAAGAGGGACAAGTTTAGACAGACAAGTCAATAGCTCTTGAGAGAGAGGTAGCCAAAGAGCACCCTTGTAATCGTGAGCACCATGATCAATATCAATGAAGCAGGATGTAGGCTTGTACCTCCACCGTGAGGGGCCGAACCTGGATAAAAAAAACCTCGCATCTCTCGTCCCACTCAACCCCTCTCAAGCTACTACGTAGATACGTTGGCCTCACGACTAAGTCCGCACACTAGGACATCTGTCGTGACAAAACCACGACACTCTTGCTGGAGCTTCAGAAGATGGAGAGGTCGATGAACTAACCCCATGATGTGGAGCTGCTTCTTCGTCCTCCTATTGCTTGTGTCTGTCTCCGCCTACACATGTTGCTGCTCAATCTACTACTGCTCCATCTGGGGCGCCTCCACCTGCACCTGTTGCTCCATCTGCGGTGGCTCCATCTCCATCAGAGGAGCGAGGGGCAGCACTGGCACGCGCTTAGTCCAGGCAGAGTTTGTCACGATTTTGGTACATGTACCAACGTGCCCTCCGGTATGGATCTGGGGAATCCCTGGCCTTCCCCATTGCCCAGACCAGATTCTCGACCAGTGGGCGGTGGAGGTATGGCAATCGGGCGTACATCTCATGGTTGGCGTCCGCTCTCACTGCGCACGCATGATTCTTGAGGATTGCTGCGTTGGCGTACCAGGTGCTCACCCCGCACGCGTAGGAGAGCTTGATGTTGTCGTCGTCGAGGATCTCCTGTAGCGCTTGGTCCCATCCGAGGCCAAATGTCATGGCGCGCGATGGAGGTTTTCTTTGGTTTGGGTGCGAAGGAGGAAGTTGGATGGAGAAGAGCGATGAATAGGAGATATGGAGAGTAGTAGTTATCTGTGCAAGGAGGGTGAATGTGAATAAATGCACTGTGTGTGTAGATACTGGGGTTTTCTGGAGAAGAATCGAACAGGCGCAGTCAATCGATCAAACTACTGTCACGTTTTTTTAGAAAGAATCGAGCGAGGAACGAGGAGAGCTCGACCTAGCAGCCTAGCACAGCAAACGATCCAACATGCCTAGCCCAACCCAGCAAACGATAGAACGCGCGCAATCCAGCCCAACCCAGTAGCTTCTTCCCGAGCTAAAAAAGAAGACAGCCGTTAACGGCGCGCCGTCCACCAATGTCGGCCAGCGCGCGATCAGCCACGTCAAAACTAGCTCAGAAAACGGATCAGTGTTTTTTGCCACTGTCGAAATTACGGTGCGGTGCAAAGTGACACGTTTTGTAAATTGGTGGTTTTCCAAGAGGTATGACGCGAAAGTGGTGGTTCTATGCATTTTACTTCTCTAGTTATGAGAAGGAAAGTAGTTGTAGCTATACCTAGATTCTACCCTGGTTAGTACTAAAGATTTTAGTTACAGCGTAGTTAGATCTGTTGGTCCAATTCCCCTCTTTAAACCCAATATTTATGTTAGTCCTAAATCCCCAATGTATAATGATGATTAACTCTTATCTAATCCTCACTTCACTAATGCTTGCTATAAAACTGCGGTGATAGTGTATTCGAGCCTTAAGTATTTTATTTGCCGTATGGCATGTTATTATTCGCTTCATGTTTCTAGCTTTTTGTTGGTGTTCTTGTTGTGGTGAAAGTGATTTGTGCTTCTTAGTGAGAAAGGAATGATTGGAATTGAGAAAGCACCTATGTTTAATGGAACTGTTGCTTTGTTTTGTAGCTTGCTGGCTCCTTACTCTAGTTCTAGTTCTGCTCCTCCCCTCCATGTCAGCGTGCCAGTTATGGCCTCAGGTCATCATCTCCTTTGATTTGTTCTTGGCTTTTGCTATTGTGGTTAGAGAGGTAAAGGCAGCAGGGGGGAGACAATCTTGCTCTTGCTCTAGCTATTTTGGAGCAGAGTGTCGATGGTGTCAATGCCTTGGTCTACTTACTCTCCTCCTTTTATCTATTGTCTAGCAAGTGGCTGCCCATCCTTCCTCTACTGCTCTCTCTTGCGTGTTAGGTTCTGATTGGCTGGAGATTGCAGCCCATACATAGACCAACTGATGACTAATTGACTGCTAATCCAGTGTGCACGTATTATTGTGGTCAAGTGTGTCTCTCAGGTGTCACACATTTGTTCGTCTGACCCACGTGTATTATGGTGAGGTTACATGTAGTAAGATTGTTGTATCAATACTGATGTTGTAATATACTAGGACAAATGCCCGTGCGTTGCACCGGGCTAGAAATGAAATATAACCTGCTCCACGTGTCATTATGCAACATTTTTAATCCAATTTTTACAAATGTATAAATAAGATTACACTAAGTATTTTTTTTTACGATGAAATTTGAGCGTACCCTAACAATGTTCATCATTACCTATTTCAGCTCCGCACTTTCATTTCATTTGAAAAACACAAATGTTTTTACAACTTTGTTTTTTGTTGTTCAGAAAAACATGATTTTTTTTACTTTCATAAGGTGTTTTTTTTAAATCGAGAATATTTTTTAAAATGGTATCATTTTTATGGCGATGTTATATTTTTTTGAATATTATATTTTATTTGTAATTTTTTTACACTATTTTTTGGGCTTTGTCCATTCACATTTGGCCTACATATTAAGTCCAGCCTAAACTGCACCGACGCCAGCTGAGCTCCTCATCTCGTCTCCCCTCCGGCCGGCTCTCTTGGCCTCTCCATGGGTTCTAGAAAAAACAGTGAAAGCCCCAAAACACAAAAGCACTCACATCTAGCGACATGAAGCAATACACGTCCCTTCCCTTCTCTCTAGCAAGTAGTAGTGGTTTTACTAAACAAAATCTAACAATCGAACACTGTATAAATTGCTACGGCAACCAAGTATAATCAATCAGAAACACGAATAGCAGCAGGGTCTCGATCCCTCTCACTTTCTCTCTACTTCTTTCTTAATTCTCTGGCAAAACAACACGCAGCAACAGCAGCATATGCAAGCACATAGTAGCAGCCTCCTCTCAATTTCTCTCAATGGGTTCTAGAAACATTCCATGGCAGTAACTCTTGTATGTAATCTTATGTAAATTCTGTTCCATTTGTTGTTCATAGAACCCAATAAAGGTCCCGTAAATGTACGCACGACAACAGCTGGCTTGTTTTTTTATAGTATGTATTACTGGACATTTCTACTGACGCTAGTACATAGCCTTGTTCTAACTTTGCATCAGTGTTGCTCTACTGTATAAAAATGATATCGTAAATGTACGCAATAAAGGTCCCGTAAATGTACGCAAGACAACAGCTGGCTTGTTTTTGCATCCATAGATTTCTGAGCGAACTTGGATCAACATAAGGGAATATCAAAATGATATCCGAATTCATGCATTGTTACGGAAAATGAATATAGCCAAAATGGAGAGCCTGCACATAGCTCATTATGCCAAAAAGGATCTATAGAAGTACAGTACGTAAGCCATGGATCGTAGCAAGAGCAGGTACCTGAAAATACATGAACTTAGAAAAAAGATCATGCACACCCGTCCATATGCAGGAGACGACTATAAAAACATGCAAGGAAATTTTTCAAGGTATATGTACAAAATTAGTTTGTGCCCCTTACTACATTAGTAAATGAATCAACTTCCCCCACAAAAAAAGTAAATGAATCAACTTCTTGCAATAACCAATAACATTTTAGGGAACTATCTCTTTGCTTGATAACCACTATCAACATGTACATAACTTCAATATTTTATCACAGGGTATCAGACACTCAGATACATCAGTTCGAAATCAGTTGAACATGAGAAATATTTGTGCAGAACACTCATATCAAATTCAGAACAACATACTCAGTTGTATGTCATCTTACTTGCGAAATCATAAATTCAGAACATGGTATCATATTCAGTTTTGCTACTGGGAAAGGCTTGTTACACTTCAGTATGCACAATAGTACATGCTTTAACCTGTCAAATATGTGTTGTCATAAACAAAGAAAAAAAATGTATTTGATTTGCCATGGAACTGCTTGAAATTGAAGATATGGATGATGGTGCAGCACACAAATCAAATTAGCATCACAGCTTAAACCGAGGTCTGTTTACGATCAGTCTGAAACTCGACTCGATAGGCTGAATATACACAATGAAACACAAATTTCAGTGAGATTCTCAGATTCACAGAGGAAAGTTGCTTGGAACTTTAACTGGAAAAAGGATCAAAGTTGAACATGAACTGGGAAAACATTCTAAAAGTTCAGACTGGGCATGCTAGTCTGCTGCTGTTGAAAACTGCCTGTATAACCAGGACAGAAACAACAACTAAAACAGGGGATTACATCCAGTGATTAGCTTTCATCAAGGGGATAAATACCTCTGGTGTAACCGCTGCAGGCGCCATTGTACGGCTCGACCGATGTTCTTGATAATGTCGAGCTAGATGGGGATGGAGGTGATGGCAATGGACCACAATCTATCTGATTATCTGATTTTGGCACAATCGATTCAAAACACTCAGAAACTGGAGTACATGTTGACATAGTTGGTGACATAGGTGATGGCTCCAGAACACTTGATTCAGAATTTTTTTCTTTTTTTGAAGGTCGGTTATCAAAGTCCTCTTCAATGTTCTGTGTAATATTAAGTTACAGTGCTGTCATCTATTTTCTGCAATCAGAACAAAAATAAAAGGTAAACCTCCAACCATTAGAAGCATCATCTGACAGTAGCTTTGTTTTAAGGAGATGAAAATATTACAATCCAGTATGTAGAAGGCAAAAGTATATAGAGATAAAATTTACCAATACATATGTGCATGTTTAAAAATTCTAGAATGAGAAAGTAAATCATATCAGCAAATGTGGTCTACCACACAGCATAAAGGAACTCTGTTGATTAAGTAGCTATATATGCGCATGTCAAAATATTCTAGGCTGCAAAACCATAAAAACAGGAAAGTTCAAGACACACATTATGATCCATTACATGAGAATTAATATGATCTTTTTGACATTTTATTTATCCTACATCTTTGTGAGACCCGCGGACTCAGCGCAGAACCTAATTTTTTTTCCTACATTTACATTCTCAAACAGAACTGCATTTTTCTAGTTGTCAAAATACAGTGAGCAGTAATTTTTCGTAAACATCATGCCCTGTTGAATATAATTGAGACCCGTCCATCACTTATTTGTGAACTACTTTTGTTCTGGTCACCTATGTACTGAACTACTAAACACTCCTTACGAATTTACTCTGCTTCTTTCAAGTACAAACAAAATCCATTTATGTAGGAGTGCATGATGCGTTGCTTGTCAGTGAAATATAGTCTACTGTCGGCAATAGCTATATTTGCTGTAGTAAATTGACGATTTGACAAACATATGAGACCCATCAGATGCTTCAAAAGTACCTCAAAGTAGGTCTAGGCGACGGCTGATGGTCTTCCGGCAAAATCGGCGGAGGCGGTGGCAGATTGTCTTGCGGCGAAGTCGATGGAGACGATGGCGGTGAAGTCAAAGGAGACGATGGCTGCGAAGTCGACAGATATAGTATAAGACAATCATAAATTCGGCAAGGAGGAAGATCAGGGAATAGTAATGCGAATTATGCCACTATATATTTGAATTACATGGAGATCAATCACTCCAAAACCAAGTTTTCTGATATACAGACCGTTGTCTAGGCTTATTACATCAAAATGCACAGTTACCTAAAAAAGCAGTCCTATTTGTTCTTAGTTCTTTGAGTTGAACTTTTAGACATGGCATTTGATTTCTTGCATGGCTGATAACTATGATGATTGTGATTCTTGGCAATTCTAGTTTACTTCTCAGCTTGAAGAATATGCTCTCATCTTTTAAGGATAACCTTAATGTTCCTCACTATGCAATGATCCCAAAATATATACGAAAATGAGCATGTACTTCATGCTCTTCTAAATTTTCTTTCCCTGACAGAAGGGAAAACACCCAGCTTCTATTAGATAAAACAAAGTATTACAAGGTATATATGGAGAAAAGTGTCACAGTAATAGACGCATTGTACATGTACCAGGGCTCACATATGCAAACTAATATGAAGGGGATTCATACCTCCGGTGTAGTTGCCACAGGCAACATTGGACGGCTCAACGGATGTTCATTACTCATCTTAAGGGCCTGAAAAAAAATCAACTCCAAATCAAAATAAGCTTTTTGCAGACAGACATCAGTGTTGACTAAATCATAACTGTGAAAAAAATAGCTGATCATTCTTTTATTCTCTCAAGTGGCACCAGGCACTTAATTCTACTGAAAAATATGCAGATACACACTGGCCACATGCCTAGAGTAGTTAGCTCCACACAAACATTTGCATATAGGTCTTGAGCAACTGTAATGCAGTTTTGACAAATTGAGACATTGATTTAGCACAAAATATGTACATATACTTTATATGGGGCACTTATAAACATGCTACCAGGACAAAAACAAAATTAGTTACTAAGCAAAAAACATGGGTCTGTAACCCCAGAAACTACAGAGAGGAAAGTTGTTTACACATCCTAATCCTGTTTTG
The DNA here is from genome assembly GCF_056163025.1 of Triticum urartu. NCBI lineage: Eukaryota > Viridiplantae > Streptophyta > Magnoliopsida > Poales > Poaceae > Triticum > Triticum urartu. Next base: position 502,444,522 of record NC_141873.1, on the reverse strand, counting down.
CTAGGTGCAGCTAGCATATCTATTCTGCAAAGCTAATTCTTAACTGAAGAAAAAGCATAACCTAGGTGCAGCTAGCATATCTATATTCTGCAAAGCTAATTGTTAACTGAAGAAAAAGCATAATCGAGCAAGGGGACAGAAATAATAACTACAACAGGGGAGTCGAAAATATTTTAACATCATAAAAGCATGAAAAAAATATGGTCTTTGAGATCGTCATCTTAGACACACAAATTTATGAGCCATACTGAGATACATAAGCATGATTTATAGACAATAGTATCGATGCATGCATGAGCAAAGTAGCTTATGTATGCAGTTCAAATTAAGTGAAGCAAGTTCATACAATAATTAGAAGGTTCAGTACAGTTCTCTGTTTCAAATTGTTTTTCTTGTGATGCGGCAAAGAAATTCTCCTACAGTTGCAAAAATCATTATTCATAGTTAAGACCAACAGTAGCAGGCACAAATTTAGGAAAAATACCACATGAATCTGAATTGAACCGTACATGATTCACAATCGCATCTAGGTACAAAACCAACAGTGGTCCTCCATCTAAGCAATCCACGAGTACACGTTGATCTCAAGATTACTAACTAAAACCAAGTCTCGCAACAGTAAGAGAAGAAGACCATGACCACCAGTATCAAGTGCTGAAGAATCGTATTAGGTGTTTTACAATTACGGATAGTAGAAGAGCAGTGAAGTGGAAGCAAAGAGGCAACCAAAGCTTGCTATTCAGCTCATCTCCAGCAACAGCGGCAGCAAGGTGGCGTCAGTGACGGTCAGGTCAAGTTTTGACGAACTTCAGGCTCTAACGCGCCGTGGCGTAGCTTAGAGGGGATACATACCTCTCGTGTAGCCACCACAGGACTCGGCGGGCGTTCTTGTTCCTCCGGCGAACTCGGCGCTTCTTCCTCCAGCGAACTTGGCGGCGACATTGGATGTTTGGTCAAAAATTGCAATTTCGACGGGATGATGGAGATTATGGTCGAAAGGCAAAACCAGATGGAGATTCCGGCCGAGGACCCTTGCTTCTTATAGCAGCCAATCAAATCCGGGTCGGGCACTACATCAATTTGTGTTGGAGAAGGACACGGCCGGCCTCCAATTTTCCATCCAAATCACGACAGGAGCAGCGGAGGTTGAGAAGGATACCACGGAGGAGGCCAGAGAGGACTGGCGGCCGGCGCCGGCGGCCGGCGTACCATCCTCCATGAACGCCCACGGCGTCCGCCTTCTCCTCCGCCTCGGCTGTAGCCGTGCAGCAAGCCCACGGCGTCCGCCTTCTCCTCCGCCTATGGCGTCCGCCTTCTCCTCCGCCACGGCTAGCCGTCCGACGAAGGCGCCGCCCCTCACCTGCTCGTGCTCCGCCGTCGCTGCCTTCGCTGGAAAGGGACGAGTTTTGGAAAAGATGAATCAGGGACCGCGGACTGAATATCGAATAAACGTAGGGTCTTTTTTGTAAAACCGAAGCGTTTTCCTATATTCACTAAAGAAAGGACTGCGCGTTTTCAATCCGTGCTTTATTATTAAAAATATATATATATATATATATATATATATATATATATATACTAGTAAGTTTGCACGTGCAACGCACGCCTGAACTACCACCAAACAAATACCAAAATAATTGTATAATTTTACATCTTTTTCAATCATTATACAAGTTTTTGAACCAATAATATTGATTGTTGGGCTGAAAAACAAAATAAATCACATTGACGAACTGAACCAATCATCACTATCATTGTCAAGTCCATGCTCTCGGTAGTCCAACAACTCATCCAAAGATGATAACTTAAGGGCTTGTAAAAAAAATGTAATCTTCATTGCAAGAAAACAGTAATGTTCAAATATACAAAATCTTCCGAACATCAAAAGAGAAAAAATACTACCATATGCTCCATGTATCCATCATTTTTTTTCATATGTACAGTGATGAACTTCCATAAAACAAAACAAATAAAAAGGAAAACTATCAACCAATAATCAATCAAAAACAGTGCCTGAATTGCAGGGTATAACCTGAGCTTTCCCTTGGTTAGTACCTACAGCTCGGTGAAAGCCACGCTCCATCCAACTAATAACTGAACAAATAAGTATCATCCAAATCTCATGGCTCATTTTTGTGGTGCATTTATAAGCGGAAAACGTTACTTGTACAGCCACTCCTCGGTCTAAAGCAATAAGATGGGGATCAGCGCCACTATAGATCCTCTAAAATGCCACAGACCCAATCTTTAGTTTAGGCTGAGGATACTTGACGTCTCTTTGTTCAGCACCGCTCTGAGCCTTACTGGATTTAGTCCTAAGATCTAAAATTAATAATCCGGGAATAATTCCTATTAGCCTAGCACCAAGAGCAAAGGCATGTGTACGTGAAAATCTTGTGAATGAAATTGATAAACTAATTTGCACCAATTAATGCACGCCATGTCACAAATAAATGGTTAAGTGCCACGTCCAAAAATACCATTTGGTAGAAGTATGCCCCTAACATGAAAACGCAAAACATTAGATGATATTTCTCCCAAAGCTTTTGCTTGTTTTATGAATAGGAAGTTAAGGATATCTCGAGCATGGTGTTATACCACATCACAGAACACATTTTCAAGCGCAATTTGGCACAGTTTTGTGACACCACTCAAACTGAAAGTGTAAGAAAATGTAACCAAAGTACACCACCAATGCACAATTTTCAAGTGCAATTTGGCACAGTTTTTCAAGTATAACTTTTACAACAAGCATAAGTGAATCGTCTCAATTTTTGAAATTTAATGATGGCTCGACTAAAAAAGTGCTTCTTGATCTGGGCACCACTTCTCTGAAAAATTTCCTTTCCATTCAGCTAACCATGACATATTTGACTGAACTTGATGTCTGCAAGTAGAAATAAAGTGCATATAGGACTTAACCTTTGTGTTTGCCCTAATAAGATAGCATCATGCATCTGTTCATTTGATCAGCAGAGGGGTGTCCCTGGAGCCTAGAGCACCACGGCTGCAGCACATGTCACTGCACAAATGGAGTAGTGGTGCTGATCAGACAGAAGCATAAGCAAGGTACTGAGAAAGAGGAGGTCGAACTGAGTGAATGACGCAGACATAGAAGGCAGGAATACCTCGACCATCTCCTCTGGAATCCATCTGCCTTCCCACCATGGATCCACGTTCCCACCGTAGTGCCACAGCTGCTAGCGAACGAGCATCGCTGCAGCCGTTGTGCTGCTAATCGATGGCTGCCTGGTGCCCCCAACGTCGTCTCCTTCCCTCATGAGGCGTCGGCCGACGGCAACAATGACGTGGCGGCGGGCGGTGGTGAAGCAGCCGGCGGGATCTGCGGCGGGCGGGTCTCGCACGGGGATCCGGCAGAGTTGCGGTGGTCGAGGGAGGCAGCGCAGATCGCGAAACGATAGGGGGGCTCCGCGCCGCCATGCTGCGGGCGCAGGCGTGACTGTTCGTGGGCAGCGGCGGGTGGGGAGGTGCATGACCAGGCCTGACGAGGCGTGGCGCCTGTTCATCGGCGGGCATGTGTGCACCGCGCCAAGGGTGCTTGCTGGGCGGCGCAGACGGGGTGGCGCGTGCAAGGACGACGATGAGGGTAGTTGGAAGATGAGGGAAGATAGGGACGACAAGCGGGACGCGATGACGGGATTCGTCCGGAGAAATCGCGTCCGCAGTTCCGCACTCCACAACAGCCAGATATTTACTGGACGTCCCACGTCCATAAATCAAGGAACACTACGTTTAATCTTCACGTTCATAAATCAAGGAACATTACGTTTAATCTTCCTTTTTTTACCACTAAATCCTCAGAGAAATAAATCCTCCTCGGGAATTCTCCGGACGCGGCCGCGCGGAACTTTTCACTCGTTGGCAGAGTTTCGTCCGCCTGTGGTAATTGCTACAGGTACTTTCGGTGTTGGTTAGTTTTTATATTGACGATTAGATCTAATCAAATGGGTCTAATGGTGTGGTGGTAATTCTTTTTCACTGTTCTATGTACATGTGGTGGGGTGTGTTTAGCGAAGAATATGTTTGCTTGTTTAATAGTATTATATATATATATAGTGTTACTATTCATCACCCAGGGTGCAGAATAAGTTATTTTTCACCCGAGATAATCTTATGATCATTTCATAATTAAATTACGTTTGGAATTCAAATAGTTACATTTTTATTGATTCACTAGGTAAATTTTGACACAAGAAAATAAAAATATAGGTCATAAGACAAGAAAATTTACAGTTTATGTGTATTTTAGACAATGTTTTTACGTTTGTAATTTTACATAACATAAAATATTTTTATGGCGATTATATATTTTCTCACGGTCCCTTTTTCTGTCGGAAATAAGATAAAACTTACGAAATGTAAAATTACGGTGCATTGATGGTAAAATAGAGGGAGGTGAAGAATAACTATTCCTCATCCAGTGTGACGAATAGCGCGTATATATATATATATATATATATATATATATATATATATATATATATATATATATATATATATATATATATATATAGCCGGTCTATTCTGATAACACTTCCGCACTGCACTCTTAACGCAAGTGCAAGTCATTGTTTGAACCAAGTGTGCTGCAGTACTGAGGCGAGTGAACTTCCCGTGGCAAAAAATTGAACGCAGTTTTTTTCTGGTACTGTTTTCGCTCTAGTTTTTTAACCGTTTGTCGGAACGAGGCGTGTAATATATCGTTGAAAAGCTATGGATTAGGCGCAAATTCGCCATGTTGAATACTTTTCGAGATTCCTCACGGTTTAAGAGCAGTTTTGAAAATGGTGCGGCCCACAACGAGTGGCAGCGAGCATTTTTTTCTAAACCGCTCGTCGGAATGAAGCAAATGATACACCGATCGTCGAGGCGCATCTTTTTCATATCTATTTCTTTCTCTAATTCGTTACGGTTTAAGAGCAGTTTCAAATTTATTAAATCGCGGAATTCTGTTTTTCAATTTTTTTCAAATTTTGGGTATTGTTTTCGCTCTAGTTTTTTAACCGTTTGTCGAAACGAGGCGTGTAATATGTCATTGGAAATCTATGGACAAGGCGCAACTTTCATATGTAGAAATGGTTTTGAGATTCCTTACAGTTTTAAGTTAATTTTGAAAATCGTGTGGCAGACGACAAGTGGCAGCGGCCGTTTTTTGCGAAATTTTTACAAACCGGTCGTCGAAATGATTCAAATGATATGCCGTTGGAAAGATATCGACGGGACGCAACTTTTTCATGTAGAACACTCTCTCTAATCCTTATGGTTTAAGAGCAGTTTTAAATTTACCAAAATGCGGATACTCTGTTTTTCGCGACACCCAAATCGACGAGGGTACTTCATCCGACTGAAACCGCACCGCATCGGATGAAAAACCGCACTGCATCAGACGTGTTAGAGAACTGCATGGTTTATTTTATTCAATGTAATTTCTTTAAGGACGAGAAATTGGAGTGCACTTCACATCGGGTGTAAATGAACCACAACACTATCAAGAAGTGAACCACATTACTTTTTTTTTACTTCCGTAACATTTTTTTGCACTTACGGGATGAACAACATCATACGGCCGACCGCACTGCTTCAGAATGAAAACCGCACTGCAACGAACAGGCAAGCGAGCTGCATAATTTCTTTTGTCGGACGAAAATTTTTCTCAGACAAAGAAGTGAAGTGCGCTTCACATCACGCACAAGTGAACCACATCAAGCGAAAAATGGACCGAGACACAAGTTTAAGTGTACCGTATGATTTTTCTTTGTCTTTTTCTAACTTGTTTCACAGGGTTAAGTGGATCATATTTGTCAATGTTAGTGTGCTGCATCATGCGGGAAAACGCACTACAATGTCATCATAGAGGATTGCACGCGATTCTTTTTGTTATTATTTTAAAATGAAAAGAAATGCGTAGTACAGCGGAACGAACCTCTAAAAGTCAAAAAAAGTGCATGGTATAATGAAGCGAACCTCTCCACACAATAAAACTGAAACCTCTCGGTGGACAAAAGTGAACATCTCGACACATTCTTTTTGCATGTCCAATCTATTTTGAGGAACTAAAACTTGGATACAACAACAGTGCACTTCATTTTCATGCTTTTTTGCATTGTACAGGAACATAGCCCCCGGATCGGCTACCACGCCAAACACACACATATACACAAAACCATCATGAGCACACTGTACTGCAGTGGGGATGGCATCAACAACAACCAAAACAAACTTCATTGCAGGAACCTACCCCGGCAAACTGCAAAACCACACGAGGCTGCAACCCAACTGCGGTGCACAAAAAGGAACATGCAATCTTTTATAGATGACTCCTTTACAAAGAGAAATTCAAATCAATCGGGGGGGGGGGGGGGGGGGGGTCCCTGTTGACCCGAGTGTTCCTTGCTGAGGAACTGCAAGACCTGAAACACAAGAATAGAGAATAGCAAAACTGCACTGAAAATTTGTTTCACAAACGGGAAATTGAGCGTGCGTCGAATTGCAGAGTAGTCGTTTTGGTGACCAAAATTGAGGCACGCATGGGTTGTACTGACCAACAAAGTCAGCAGGATGCTCACACTAGCCCTCATCAAAGAAGGGGAGGGAGGTGGGTACGGGGAAGGAAGAGAGGACTGGTTGGGCGGCGCGGTGTACCCAGGAGGTCGTGCTTTTCGATACTATTTGCTTGCTCCTTCGACGGCATGTTTGCCTGCTCCTTTGGTGGGCACTGCACGCCGCATGCATAGGTGGACTGCAACAATCGCTCTGCGAGCTGCACAAACATCAGTAGGAGAGCTACACGCAACAAGCCAATGGGCTGCACTGGGTCATCCTGAGCCCGTCGCCGGTCATGCTCTCCGTGGGCGGAGGAGGCCATACTGTCGATTGCTAGGAGCTCAGCGCCTCCCCTTTTTTGCATATCCAGATTCAGCCACTACCAGCTCCCCTGACCTCCCGACGTGTCGGTGTGCAGTGCAGTGGCCCTCGACGTGCAGTGCATCGGCCATTAAGGTGCAGGGCGGCCGCAAACCCTGTGCGCCAGTGCTGAAGGAGATAGCTGGAGAGGGAAGTGGGGGAGAGGCTGGGAAAGATTCTCTGTCGCCGCTCCACCTCGATCCGGGCCACGGACGGCCGGATTCGTTCCCGGGGAGCCCGCGGAGACAGGGGCGGAGGGGAAGTGGTGGCGCTCGTCGGTCCTCCCACCCGGTCACCACGCGTCGGAGGGAGCAGTGCAACGGTGGGGCGCGGCGCGGGGAGGGAAGCGGCGCGGGGAGGAAGGCGGTGCGGCGGCGGAGAAGGGAGGCGGCGCGGAGCGGGAGGAGGGAGGCGGCGAGGCGGCGCGGAGCGGGAGGGAGGTGGTGCGGCAGCGCGCTGGCAGGAGGAGGTCGTGGGGAGCACGCGGAGGAACCTCGTTGGTGTCAAATCGGAAGTCCTGCACTGGGACCGGCCCTCCTGGAGCCCGCGTGTGTGGGTTGGACTAAGGAGGAGCGACGGATCTGGCGCAAATCCGGCGACCACCAAGGCGAGGTCCGGCCTTTGGGGTGGGGGAAGGCAGGGTGAGGGAGAAAGAAGGTGGGGAAGCAGGTGATGGTGGAGTAGGCCGCCGCAGTGGTGGTGGTGGTCGGCGGGGCTGGGGGAAGGGTGGGTGGGAAGGGGAGGGGCGGCGGCGCTCTAGGCCGCTCCCGCGGTAGAAGGCAGGGAGGGGAGGGCCGGCGGCACTCCAGGCCGCTCCCGCGGTAGAAGGTGGGGAGGGAAGAGGCGGTGGCGTTCGGGTGTGGTGTTATCAGAATAAAAAGTTTTGGTGTGTAGAATAAGGTCTTAAGAAGTGTTATTAGAATAAACTCACCCTATATATATATATATATATATATATATATATATATATATATATATATATATATGAAAGGTGCTTTTAATTCAAACCATCCACTTAGTTAATCATTTAATTATGTTCTGTTTGTGAAGTTACTACTTAGGCGGGGGTAACTAATAACACTAAAATTATAGGTCGTTACATATATTTTGGTGCATCATGTAGGCTTGTACCAACATTTTCTGTGATGCCCACAAGAATACCATATCTGCACCCAATTATTTCTTGCTATCACCCACATTGGGCGTAGCTTTATTTTGGTGCATATTTTCATCGTAATAGTCATGTTCCAATATCCTAGCGATCAAGGAAATAAAGTGCATGAAGTCTAGTATAACAACACCTCAAATGGTCCTTCTCTTGTTTCCTATACAATGCTGCATCAAGGATCAGGGCAATGGTCACAAAGATGAAGCAACAATGTAAATACATTCAAATTTACTTACAAGTATGCCTTCAAATAATTCTGGAACTACTTGAATGCAAAAACTATACTAATTGTGTTCCGAAAGATTCAAAATCACTATTAGTATATGCACATGAATCAGTTCACACAAGAATCGTCTTTTTACAGAAACTTCTCACTCCATACACAAAATTTACATATTCATATGCTCACTTCAAATTGACATGAATTTATAGAAACTTTTCACTCCATACACACATGGATGGACAATGTAACTCATATGTGCTCAGATTGATCAGCAAAGCCATGGACATAGAACTCCTCTTCTGATGATTCAGGGCAGTGGAACTGAGATTGTTCCAACAAGTATGCATCCAGCAGGAGTAGTCTGATCTTCGGTCCCAACCGATGGTTGCACAATAGCAGAGTTTTGTTCTGCAGGTGGAGTCAGATCTGCGGTCCCAACCAGATGCAAAGTAGCAGAGCTTTGGACGTTTTGACTCTCTTGATATATAGCTGCAGAGCCTCGGCCTTTGGCAAACGAACCAAATAAACACGCAGATAGGTACAGTGCCCCTTGGCAAATAACTACGCAGATAGGTACAGTGCCCCTTGGCAAATAACTAGCCAATAAAAGATGTTTATTGTTGGTAACAGGTTTGGGTGCAGGGTCGTCGGATACCCATCTCTTAGTTCCCGGCCAAAAAGGCGCAATGTGGAGAGTAGCACCCGTGCAATCGAGGTAGGCATCTGTAAGTTTCCGGTGACCATGCCAACTCCTAGAATAAGCAACAACAATGCTGATGTAATGGTATTGGTGATTGATCCAAAAGTACATGCCCATTCCACCACCAGACTGATGAGTAATGAGAGTTCGATCCAGTATCCAACATCTCCATCCGGACTTTGCAACCCGCTGACTGCGAGAACCAAGGTGGCTAATGATTTGGGCACATCAATATATTTATTAAGGGCGTCGTTAACAGCCGGAAGTCCCAATAGAAATGCAGGCTCAGCAGACAAGCATACTGTTGTGGCCACTTTAATCACACGAACCAGTTTTCGGCAACTAGTACTGTTTATCAAATGGATAACATTAATGGGCTTCAAATTGATCAGCAATACGGCCAGAGACTGGAGCAAGACATCAGTGATGATGGGTATAAGCATATGCACCAACTTCTTCTTCCATACCTTATGCATGGCTCGTCCGGTTAGAATAAAGAGCACAATAAGCAGAAAGGAAAGTACCGGCCCCTGATTGTGACGCAGCTGCCGAGGTACACGAAACGGTATGAACCTCAGGAAGATTAGTATTACAGCCAGAGCAATTCTAAGCAATCCACGAAGTGTGAATGGACAGTAGGTGATGATCCTCTCGGATAAGCAGGTAAGAACCAATGTAGTATAAAACACTGTCCGATCCTGGAGTAACCAGCGCCGTATGGGCACCGGCACGGAGTTGATGGCCCACATAGTCTCGAAGAAGGACTTGCTCAATGTATTGCCCTTTGTAAACATCCTGTTGAAACAAAGTGTTAGCTAATATATTATTATTATTATTATATAATTAAAAAAGAGGCAAAAAAGATATAAACCAGACAAAAAAGAGGCACGGCAAATGAAGTGATACTATTATTTAAAATTTCAGACTAAATTGAGTGAGTGATACTATTATTTAAGTGAATTCTCACAAATGTGCACCATAATCACATAGTCTCACACAAACCTAAAAATTCAGACTAAATTGAGTGGGAGATATATTATATAAGTGAATTCTCACAAATTTTTCAAGAGATGTTTTTTCGATGAAGGAGACAACAATGGATGATGGGTGGAGAGTAGAGGAGAATCTAAAATTTAGGACGAAACTCTATAGTTCTGCATGGCTAACCACGTAAATACTGTCTAGGTTCTTTTAACATACCAAGACCCGCAGCCCAATACAATTAACGGACATATTTTCACAAAGACTGTCTAGTTGTGAACGATACTACTATCTGAACATGCTTACTATATTCCGTAAAAGGATGATTCATTAATGGAGTCGTTCAGGCAACAAATAAATTAGCTTGCAAAGCACGCGGGGCTCTCTATGACGACTTTGAGTAGAGGAGATGGGATGCTCTAGTGGTAAGATGTATTTGATCGGCTACAAACATCGTCTAATGAGTATGATCAACCCAGCTACTAACAAATGGGCGGAGCAAATTAGGTAGTAAACAAAAAAGATCAGGTTACCTGAAGGCCTCAATGAGAATGATGGTGGCTGCACACCAAAAGTCGCCCGGCTTCAGGAGTATGGAAAACCCACCGAGGACAACCACCGTCGCCCAAAGAAACGCCAGCGTACCCGTAGCATCTCCCGCCCATTCAAGGAAGACCATGCACCGCCTAAGAATGTCCCGCTTCTCGCCGCTGCTCCTCCGCTGCTCGCCGCTGCTCCTCTGCTGCTCGCCGACCTCCCCGAACGCCGCCATGCTTGTCATCTGAGCGGTAGTGACGAGGAAAGCTCAATTGTAGAGGAAGGATCAGAGCCCCGCGCGCGCCCTCCTATATATATAGGTCGGAGAGACAACGTGCGGAAGAAAAACACACGGCGCCGCGCATGGTTACTTTCTAGTCTTATTTTTTTTTCTGCTACACATTGAGCTTTTTCACGAAATTTCCGTGTGCTCGACGTATACTTGAACTGGTTGTTGCTTGGACTAACCTAGTACTGCTAGTTCGTGACCATAACCACGTCATGATGCTCTGCATGCTGGAAATGCATGCCTAGTCATGTAGCAAAAGTTGTATCTGGTACATGTGTGCATGCCATTGTTGGAATAATCTTAAGTGTGTGTTGAGTACTAGGGTCTGGTTAGGTCTTGCCTTGTCAGAGTCCAAATTGTGATCAAGGTATCCGTGTGGTTTGGTCTGGAACGTGCTGCCAGCTACTATTAGTGTCTGAGCTGCAATCAAGTCAGTGAGACTTAATTTGGCGCATGAGGTGCCTCTTTTTCCAAATCAACAAAATAATTCTAGTCACGCTAAGCTAAGAAGCCTCCACGAAGCTGCATAATGCATGCGCGTGAAGTGCCTTTGTTCGAATCGGCAAAATGACTTGTAGCCACGCTAAGCTAAGCTAAGAACCTCTACAAAGCTGCATAATGCATAGTGGGGAAGCAGGACCTTCTTGCCACGTGGAGGTTTTTTTGTCGTCAGGTTTCCTTTACAGTTTGTGAATTGGTACATGCTTAGATTATCCTTTATAGAGCTGAATGTTCGTGAGAATTGTAATTATCTGACTTCTCTTAGTCGAACTACTTTGTGCCAATGTCGTCACCGCCTTCTTAGGACGGCTCTTGCTGAAAATGGTATTTTGCTAACCACGTCTTCAACGATGCCTCTAAATGCCAATCTTTTTTTTTTGCGATGGTATAAATGCCAATCTTGATGCCGGATACCCCGTTTGGGGCTTGGGTATGTGTTAATATAGCGGTGGAAAAGCCCACCGGTGGCGCATACTCACGCGTTTGGCTACCGAATCCCGGAAAAGTATCCAGGGGCGGGAAACACGGTTACCATGATTACCGCAAAATACCGACCAAATACCGCTTGAAATTTTTAAACGAAATTTGAATTCAAATATTTGGGTCTGAGTCAAATAGCAACAGATATAGATCTATTCACAAACCTTAACATGGTGTAGTGGTTGTTTCCTCAGCTCCACACTTACAGCTCTGGTGCGTTGCTGGTCTTGAGTTCTAATCCTCCGGATGTCTTTGTTTTTTAAGTTCCGTTGTATATATATCCATATACTAGCAAAAGGGCCCATGTGTTGCAATGAGAAAAAATCATAACCTTCAATGGCCAAGATCACGTTTTGCTGCATCCCAGAGACACTATCACTCTCAATTTCGTGAAATCATGAACAATTCTTGAAATCATAAACATTTTTTAAAACTCGTGAACATTTTTCAAATTAGTGAACACTTTTACAAATTTTCGAACAATTTATAAGACCAAGAACTTTTTTTGAATTCATCAACATTTTATACTATTTGCAAACATTTTCTTAATATTATGAATATTTTTAAAACAATTTTCTTCAATCGGCGAACATTTCTAGAATCGACGAATATTTTTTAGGAAATTGGCGGATCAATTCTTCAAATTCACAAATATTTTTTTATTTAACAAACATTTTTTGAAATGGGGGATCATTTTTTGAATCAGCGAACATTTTATTGATGAATAAACTATTTTGTAAGTCACGAACAGATTTTGAATTTTTAGGATATTTTTCCATTAATGAAAATTTTCAAATTCGCAATTTTTTGTTCAATTTCATTAACACTTTTTAATACACGAACTTTAAAAATAATCATGAATATTTTTTGACTTTCTGAACATTTGTTTTCAAAATTTCAAACATTTTTTGAGTAAGCGAACATTATTTTACAAAATCGTGAACATTTTTCGAATCCATAAACACATTATGATTTATTAAAAAATAAAAATTCTAATTTTTTTAAAATTTCTAAACTTTTTTGAATAGCCAAATTATTTAAAGTAGAAAAAAGAAAAGAAATGAAAAGAAACATAAAAAACAAAAGTTAATTTTTTTTGGTATTTTTGTTGTATAGATTGAAAAGTAAAGATTGCAAAATAAAATAGATCGGAAACTTATATGATGGAAGATAGACCCGGGGGCCATAGGTTTCACTAGTGGCTTATCTCAAGATAGCATAATTATTACGCTGGGTGAACAAATTACTGTCGAGCAATTGATAGAAAAGTGCATAGTTATGAGAATATCTAGGCATGATTATGTATATAGGCATCACGTCCGTGACAAGTAGACCGAAACGATTCTGCATCTACTGCTAATACTCCACACATCGACCGCTATGCAGCATGTATCTAGAGTATTAAGTTCATAAGAACAGAGTAACGCATTAGGCAAGATGACATGATGTAGAGGAATAAACTCAAGCAATATGATATAAACCCCATCTCTTTATCCTTGATTTCAAAAATACAATGCGTGCCTTGCTGCCCCTGCTATCACTGGGAAAGGACACCGCAAGATTGAACCCAAAGCTAAACACTTCTCCCATTGTAAGAAAGATCAATCAAGTAGGCCAAATCAAACTGATAATTCGAAGAGACTTGCAAAGATAACAAATCATACATAAAAGAATTCAGAGGAGATTCAAATATTGTTCATAGATAATCTTGATCATAAATCCACAATTCATCGGATCTTGACAAACACACCGCAAAAAGAATTACATCGAATAGATTGTTGGGGAACGTAGCAGAAATTCAAAATTTTCCTAAGTGTCACCAAGATCGATCTATGGAGAAACCAGCAACGAGGGGAAGGAGAGTGCATCTACATACCCTTGTAGATCGCTAAGCGGAAGCGTTCAAGAGAACGGGGTTGAAGGAGTCGTACTCGTCGTGATCCAAATCACCGATGATCCTAGTGCCGAACGGACGGCACCTCCGTGTTCAACACACGTACAGCCCGGTGACGTCTCCCATGCCTTGATCCAGCAAGGAGAGAGGGAGAGGTTGAGGAAGACTCCATCCAGCAGCAGCACAATGGCATGGTGGTGGTGGAGGAGCGTGGTGATCCAGCAGGGCTTCGCCAAGCACCGCGAGATATGAGGAGAAAGAGAGGGGTAGGGCTGCGCCAAGATAGAGAGGAACCCGTGTGTTGTGGGCAGCCCAAACCTCAAGTATATATAGGGGAAGGGGAGGGGCTGCGCCCCCACCTAGGGTTCCCTCCCTAGGGGTGGCGGCAGCCCCCTAGATCCCATCTAGGGGCGGCCAAGGGGAGGGGAGAGGGGGAGGCGCACCAGGGTGGGCCTTAGGACCCATCTGCCCTAGGGTTTGCCCCCCTTCCCACTCCCTTGCGCCTTGGGCCTTGGTGGGGGGGCGCACCAGCCCACCTGGGGCTGGTCCCCTCCCACACTTGGCCCATGCATCCCTCCGGGGCTTGTGGCCCCACTTGGTGGACCCCCGGGACCCTCCCGGTGGTCCCGGTACGTTACCGATAAAACCCGAAACTTTTCCGGTGACCAAAACAGGACTTCCTATATATAAATCTTTACCTCCGGACCATTCCGAAACTCCTCGTGACGTCCGGGATCTCATCCGGGACTCCGAACAACATTCGGTAGCCACATACAAACTTCCTTTATAACCCTAGCGTCATCGAACCTTAAGTGTGTAGACCCTACGGGTTCGGGAACCATGCAGACATGACCGAGACGTTCTCCGGTCAATAACCAACAGCGGGATCTGGATACCCATGTTGGCTCCCACATGCTCCACGATGATCTCATCGAATGAACCACGATGTCAAGGACTTAATCAATCCCGTATACAATTCCCTTTGTCTATCGGTACGATACTTGCCCGAGATTCGATCGTCGGTATCCCGATACCTTGTTCAATCTCGTTACCGGCAAGTCTCTTTACTCGTTCCGTAACACATCATCCTGTGATCAACTCCTTGATCACATTGTGCACATTATGATGATGTCCTACCGAGTGGGCCCAGAGATACCTCTCCGTTTACACGGAGTGACAAATCCCAGTCTCGATTCGTGCCAACCCAACAGACACTTTCGGAGATACCTGTAGTGTACCTTTATAGCCACCTAGTTACGTTGTGACGTTTGGCACACCCAAAGCACTCCTACGGTATCCGGGAGTTGCACAATCTCATGGTCTAAGGAAATGATACTTGACATTAGAAAAGCTTTAGCATACGAACTACATGATCTTTGTGCTAGGCTTAGGATTGGGTCTTGTCCATCACATCATTCTCCTAATGATGTGATCCTGTTATCAATGACATCCAATGTCCATGGTCAGGAAACCGTAACCATCTATTGATCAACGAGCTAGTCAACTAGAGGCTTACTAGGGACATGGTGTTGTCTATGTATCCACACATGTATCTGAGTTTCCTATCAATACAATTCTAGCATGGATAGTAAACGATTATCATGAACAAGGAAATATAATAATAACCAATTTATTATTGCCTCTAGGGCATATTTCCAACAGTCTCCCACTTGCACTAGAGTCAATAATCCAGTTCACATCGATATGTGATTAACACTCAAGGTCACATCCCCATGTGACTAACACCCAAAGAGTTTACTAGAGTCAATAATCTAGTTCACATTACCATGTGATTAACACTCGATGAGTTCTGGGTTTGATCATGTTATGCTTGTGAGAGATGTTATAGTCAACAGATCTGAACCTTTTAGATCCGCGTGTGCTTTACAAATCTCTATGTCATCTCCTAGATGCAGCTACCACGTTCTATTTGGAGCTATTCCAAATAACTGTTCTACTATACGAATCCAGTTTACTACTCAGAATAATTTGGATTAGTGTCAAAGTTTGCATCGACGTAACCCTTTACGACGAACTCTTTTACCACCTCCATAATCGAGAAAATTCCTTAGTCCACTAGTTACTAAGGATAACTTTGACCGCTGTCCTGTGATCCATGCTTGGATCACTCTTGTACCCCTTGACTGACTCATGGCAAGGCACACTTCAGGTGCGGTACACAGCATAGCATACTGTAGAGCCTATGTCTTAAGCATAGGAGACGACCTTCGTCCTTCCTCTTTCTTCTGCCGTGGTCGAGCCTTAAGTCTTAACTTCATACCTTACAACTCAGGCAAGAACTCCTTCTTTGACTGATCCATCTTGAACACCTTCAAGATCATGTCAAGGTATGTACTCATTTGAAAGTACCATTAAGCATTTTGATCTATCCTTATAGATCTTGATGCTCAATGTTCAAGTAGCTCAATCCAAGCTTTCCATTGAAAAACACTTTCCAAATAACCCTATATGCTTTCCAGAAATTCTACGTCATTTCTGATCAACAATATGTCAACAACATACATTTATAAGAAATTCTATAGTGCTCCCACTCACCCTTTTGGAAATACAAGTTTCTCATAAACTTTGTATAAACCCAAAATCAAAGCATACATTCCAACTCCGAGATGCTTACTCCAGTCCTTAGAAGGATTGCTGGAGCTTTGCATACTTGTTAGCATCTTTCAGGATTGACAAAACCTTCCGGTTGTATCACATACAACCTTTCCTCAAAAATCGTCGAGGAAACAATGGTTTTTGGCATCCTATCTGCAAGATTTCATAAATAATGCAGTAATTGCTAATATAATTCCAACAGACTCTTAGCATCGCTATGAGTGAGAAAGTCTCATCGTAGTCAACTCCTTGAACTTGTCGGAAAACATCTTAACGACAAGTCGAGCTTTCTTAATGGTGATACTTGACGTCCACTCCTCGTGGCCACCTCGTCGCTTCCTTGACGTCCACTCCAAGTCTTATGGATTGTGTTTGTTCCAAAAATGATTCTCCCGAAGGTCTCATTCCGTTTGGACTCCGTTTGATATTCCTTTTCTGCGAAACACTGAAATAGGCAAAAAAACTGCAATTTGCACTGGGCCTCCGGTTAGTAGGTTAGTCCCAACAAAAGGGAGAAGATAGTCTCACATCAACTAGGCGTATCAACGGGCTATGGAGATGCCCATCAATAGATATCAATGTGAGTGAGTAGGGATTGTCATGCAACGGATGCACTAGAGCTATAAGTGTATGAAAGATCAACAAAAGAAACTAAGTGGGTGTGCATCCAACTTGCTTGCTCACGAAGACCTAGGGCAATTTGAGGAACCAAGGGCAAACAGCGATGTTGACCACTTTGGGACAGCAACAGAGGAAGAGATGGAGGCTGACTTAATGAGGGTAGATGCCATGGAGGATCAAGAAGTCACTTCTCGCTTCCGAGTTGGGTTCACGATGGGGGAACTACAGAGCTCAGCAATTCCAAACTCGGTCATCCCTTCCAATGCTAGATTTATTTCTTATGAAAATATGAAGAGGAGTGTCACTTGTTCTCCCGCAGCTATGCAACACCCTTGGGTGCAAGGAGCTTTAGCCGTCACAGGAAAGCTTCGGAAGGAAATAATGGAACTCAAGCAGCAAGTCAATAAGCTCGAGGAAGAGAACCGTATCGTGAGGGGAATCATCGCCAAGAACATTACACCAACAACAAAGAAGGAGACACAATCACATGGGTATGGGCACTCCCCTTGGCAACTGCCAAGCTTGGGGGAGGTGCCCCGGTATCGTATCACAATCACATCTCCTATCTTTACCGTTTTCTTAGTTTGATCCTATTAGTATTATCTTGATCTAGTAGAATAAAGTTTATGGCATGATCTAGTTCCGAGTTTTGCTTTATGATCTCTCTTTGTAATCGAGTCCGTGAGTTATATAATAAAGATTAGTGTTGAGTCAAGGGCTTGATGATTTTGCTATGACTTAAGTGATAAAATAAAAGAAGAGAGAAAAAGAATAAAAAAAAGAAACAAAGAGTTCATATTGATCTTACTGAGAGTAATGACTTCACTTAGGAAGAGTATGATGATTAAAAGTTGTCGGGAGTTGGCAGACATAGCTTTGGTCATCGTTGCAATTAATAGGAAGTAATAAGGAAAGAGAGGTTTCACATATAGATATATTATCATTGACATCTTTTATGATTGGAAGCACTCATTAAAATATGACATGCTAAAGAGTTGATGTCGGACAAGGAAGACAACTTAATGAATTATGTTCTCTTATGTCTGAGATAAAGTATGTTGTCATGGATCCTCTAACATGTTGAGCTTGCCTTTCCCCCTCATGCTAGCCAAATTCTCAGCACTAAGTAGAGATACTACTTGTGCTTCCAAATACCCTTAAACTAGTTTTGCCATGAGAGTCCACCATATCTACCTATGGATTGAGTAAGATCCTTCAAGTAAGTTGTCATCGGTGCAAAGCAATAAAAATTGCTCTAAATATGTATGATTGATTGGTGTGGGAGAAATAAGCTTTATACGATCTTGTGATGTGAAAGTAATAAAAGCGACGGACTGCATAATAAAGGTTCATATCACAAGGGGCAATATAAAGTGACGTTCTTTCGCATTGAGATATTGTGCATCCAACCATAAAAGCGCATGGCAACCTCTGCTTCCCTCTGCGAAGGGCCTATATTTTATTTATCCTCTACCTTATACAAGAGTCACGGTGATCTCCACCTTTTCTTTTTCATTTTATCCTTTGACAAGCCCAGCATGTTGGAAAGAACCTGACATATATATCTAATTGGATGTAGGGGAGCATGAATTGTTATTGTTGACATTACCCTTGAGGTAAAAGGTTGTGGGGCAAGACTATAAGCCCCTATCTTTCTGTGTCCGATTAAAACTCCGTAACCACAAGTATTGCATGAGTGTTAGCAATTATGAAGGACTAGATGATAGTTGAGTATGTGGACTTGCTTTTAAGCTATGACATAGACTCTTTCCAATGTTATGATAAATTGCAATTGCTTCAATGACTGAGATTATAGTTTGTTGGTGCTCAATAAGGTTTCTGATTCATACTTTTCGCATTGTGAATAGATCATCACTTGAACATAAGTAATCATATGACAATATCTATAATTGTTGCTGTTAAGAGAATAATCATGATGCCTTCATGTCCATATCTTATTTTTATCGACGCCTCTACCTCTAAACATGGGGACATATTTATTGTTATCGGCTTTTCGCTTGAGGACAAGCGAGGTCTAAGCTTGGGGGAGTTGATACGTCCATTTTGCATCATGCTTTTATATCGATATTTATCGCATTATGGGCTGTTATTTCACATTATGTCACAATACTTATGGCTATTCTGTCTTATTTTACAAGGTTCACATAAGGAGGGAGAATGCCGGCAGCTGGAATTCTGGGCTGGAAAAAGGAGCAAATATTGGAGACCTATTCTACGCAACTCCAAAAGTCCTGAAACTCCACGGAATATCTTAGAAGAAATAATAAAAAATCCTCGCCAAAGATGAAGGCCAGGGGGCCCACACCCTCTGCACGAGGGTGGGCCCCCCTCCTAGGGCACACCCCCTATCTCGTGGGGCCCCTGGTGACTCTCCGATGCCCCTCTTCTGCTATATGAAGTCTTTCGATGAGAAAAAAATAGGAAGCAACCTTTCGGGACGAGACTCCGCCACCACGAGGCGGAACCTTGGCGGAACCAATCTAGGACTCCGGCAGAGCTGTTCTGCCGGGGACACTTCCCTCCGGGAGGGGGAAATCATTGCCGTCATCATCACCAACGCTCCTCTCATCGGGAGAGGGCAATCTTCATCAACATCTTCACCAGCACCATCTTATCTCAAAACCCTAGTTCATCTCTTGTATCCAATTCTTGTCTCTAAGTCCGGGATTGGTACTAGTAGGTTGCTAGTAGTGTTAATTACTCCTTGTAGTTGATGCTAGTTGGTTTATTTGGTGGAAGATTATATGTTCAGATCCTATATGCATATTGTTACCCCTCTGATTATGAATATGACTATGCTTTGTGAGTAGTTACGTTTGTTCCTAAGGACAAGGGAGAAGTCTTGCTATTAGTAGTCATGTGAATTTGGTATCCGTTCGATATTTTGATGAGATGTATGTTGTCTAGCCTCTAGTGGTGTTATGTGAACGTCGACTACATAACACTTCACCATTATTTGGGCCTAGAGGAAGGCATTGGGAAGTAATAAGTAGATGATGGGTTGCTAGAGTGACAGAAGCTTAAACCCTAGTTTATGCGTTGCTTCGTAAGGGGCTGATTTGGATCCACTTGTTTCATGCTATGGTTAGGTTTACCTTAATACTTTTGTTGTAGTTGCGGATGCTTGCAATAGAGGTTAATCATAAGTGGGATGCTTGTTCAAGTAAGAACAACACCCAAGCACCGGTCCACCCACATATCAAATTATCAAAGTACCGAACGCGAATCATATGAACGTGATGAAAACTAGCTTGATGATATTCCCATGTGTCCTCGGGAGCGCTTTTCCTATTATAAGAGTTTGTCCAGGCTTGTCCTTTGCTACAAAAGGATTGGGCCACCTTGCTGCAATTTATTTACTTTTGTTACTTGTTGCTCGTTACAAATTATCCTATCACAAAACTATCTGTTACCACTTATTTCAGTACTTGCAGAGAATACCTTGCTGAAAACCGCTTGTCATTTCCTTCTGCTCCTCGTTGGGTTCGACACTCTTACTTATCGAAAGGACTACGATAGATCCCCTATACTTGTTGGTCATCAAGACTCTTTTCTAGCGCCGTTGCCGGGGAGTGAAGCGCCTTTGGTAGGTGGAATTTGGTAAGGAAAAATTTATATAGTGTGCTGAAATTTACTATCACTTGTTACCATGGAAAGTAATTCTCTGAGGGGCTTGTTCGGGGTATCTTCACCCCGACCAGTAGATCAAAGAGTTGCTCCTCAACCTACTAAACCTATTGAAGATGAAACACCTTTTGAAGTTCCTTCGGGTATGATGGAAAAACTGCTAGCTAATTCTTTTATAGGAGATGGAACCAAGCATCCTGATGAACACCTAATATATGTGGATGAGGTTTGTGGATTATTTAAGCTTGCAGGTATACCCGATGATGTTGTCAAGAAGAAGGTCTTCCCTTTATCTTTGAAGGGAGACGCATTGATATGGTATAGGCTATGTGATGATACGAGATTATGGAACTATAAAAGATTGAAGCTGGAATTCCATAAAAAATATTACCCTATGCATCTTGTTCATCGTGACCACAATTATATATATAATTTCTGGCCTCGCGAAGGAGAAAGCATCGCTCAAGCTTGGGGGAGGCTTAAATCAATGTTATATTCATGCCCCAATCATGAGCTTTCGAGAGAAATAATTATGCAAAGTTTTTATGCTCGGCTTCTCATAATAATCAAACCATGCTCGATACTTCTTGTGCTGTCTCTTTTATGATGAAGACTATTGGATTTAGATGGGACTTATTGGATAGAATTAAACGCAACTCTGAAGATTGGGACCTCGACGAAGGTAAGGAGTCAGGTATGACACCTAAGTTTGATTGTGTTAAATCTTTTATGGACACCGATATTTTCCGTAAGTTTAGCACTAAATGTGGACTTGACTCTGAGATAGTAGCTTCTTTCTGTGAATCTTTTGCTACTTATGTCGATCTCCCTAAGGAGAAGTGGTTTAAATATCATCCTCCCATAGAAGTAAAAGTAGCTGCACCTATTAAAGTTGAAGAAACGACTGTCACTTATGATGATCCTATTGTTCCTACTTCTTATGTTGCGAAACCGCCTTTTCCCGTTAGAATAAAGGATCATGCTAAAGCTTCAACTGTGGTTCGTAAAAGCAATATTAGAACATATACACCTCCTGAACAAGTTAAAGTAGAACCTAATATTGCTATTGTTAAAGATCTCTTGTCTGATAATATTGACGGGCATGTTATTCAATTCGAAGGTGAAACTGCTAGAATTGCTAAACCTTGTGATAAAGATAAACATAGACCTATGGTAGGCGTGCCTGTTATTTCTGTTAAAATAGGAGATCATTGTTATCATGGTTTATGTGATATGGGTGCTAGTGCTAGTGTTATACCTTGTACTTTATAGGAAGAAATTAAGCACGAAATTGCACCTGTTGAGTTTGAAGATATTGATGTCACAATTAAACTTGCTAATAGAGATACTATATATGCTTTGGGAATTGTTAGAGATGTCGAAGTCTTGTGTGGGAAAACTAAATATCCCGCTGATTTTCTTGTTCTTGGTTCCCCACAAGATAGCTTTTGTCCCATTATATTTGGTAGACCCTTCTTAAACACTGTTAATGCTAAGATAGACTGCGAAAAGAATGTTGTTACTGTTGGCTTGGATGATATGGTTCATGAGTTTAATTTCTCTAAATTTAGTAAACAACATCGTGAAGAGGAATTACCTAGTAAAGATGAAATCATTGGTCTTGCTTCTATTGCCGTACCTCCTAGTGATCCTTTAGAACATTATTTGCTAGACCATGAAAATGATATGTTTATGAATGAAAGAAGGGAAATAGATGAAGTACTCTTTGAACAGAAACCTATTCTGCAACACAATTTGCCTGTTGAAATCTTAGGGGATCCTCCTCCACCTAAGGGTGATCCCGTGTTTGAGCTTAAACCCTTGCCTGATAATCTTAAATATGCTTATCTTGATGAAAAGAAAATATATCATGTTATTATTAGTGCTAACCTTTCAGAGCGTGAAGAAGAAAGATTATTGAAAACTCTAAGGAAGCACCGCGCTGCTATTGGTTATACTCTTGATGATCTTAAGGGCATTAGTCCCACTCTATGCCAACATAAAATAAATTTGGAAGCAGATGCCAAACCAGTTCGTGATCCTCAACGGCGTTTGAATCCTAAAATGAAAGAAGTGGTAAGAAAAGAAATACTCAAGCTTCTGGAGGCAGGTATAATTTATCCCATTGCTGATAGTCAGTGGGTAAGTCCTGTCCATTGTGTCCCTAAGAAGGGAGGTATTACTGTCGTTCCTAATGATAAAGATGAATTGATCCCGCAAAGAATTATTACAAGTTATAGGATGGTAATTGATTTCTGCAAATTAAATAAGGCTACTAAGAAAGATCATTACCCCTTACCTTTTATTGATCAAATGCTAGAAATATTATGCAAACACACACATTATTGCTTCCTAGATGGTTATTCTGGTTTCTCTCAAATACCAGTGTCAGCTGGAGATCAATCAAAGACTACTTTTACATGCCCTTTTGGTACTTTTTCTTATAGACGTATGCCTTTTGGTTTATGTAATGCACCTGTTACCTTTCAAAGATGCATGATGGCTATATTCTCCGACTTTTTTGAAAAGATTTGTGAGGTTTTCATGGACGACTTTTCCGTCTATGGTTCCTCTTTTGATGATTGCTTGAGCAATCTTGATCGAGTTTTGCAGAGATGTGAAGAAACCAATCTTGTCTTGAATTGGGAAAAGTGCCACTTTATGGTTAATGAAGGAATTGTCTTGGGGCATAAAGTTTCTGAAAGAGGCATTGAAGTTGATAAAGCTAAGCTTGATGCTATTGAAAAGATGCCATGTCCCAAGGACATCAAAGGTATAAGAAGTTTCCTCGGTCACGCCGGATTTTATAGGAGGTTCATTAAGGACTTCTCAAAAATTTCTCGGCCTCTGACTAATTTATTACAAAAATATATACCATTTGTCTTTGATGATGATTGTGTAGAAGCATTTGAAATACTTAAGAAAGCATTAGTCTCTGCACTTGTTGTTCAGCCACCTGATTGGAATTTACCCTTTGAAATTATGTGTGATGCTAGTGATTATGCAGTAGGTGCTGTTCTAGGTCAAAGAGTTGATAAGAAGCTAAATGTTATCCATTATGCTAGTAAGACTCTAGACAATGCTCAAAGAAATTATGCTACTACTGAAAAAGAGCTTTTAGCAGTTGTATTTTCTTGTGATAAGTTTAGATCATATATCGTTGATTCTAGAGTAACTATTCACACTGATCATGCTGCTATTAAATACCTTATGGAAAAGAAAGATGCTAAACCTAGACTTATTAGATAGGTTCTCTTGCTACAAGAATTTGACTTGCATATCATTGATAGAAAGGGAGCTGAGAACCCCGTTGCAAACAACTTGTCTAGGTTAGAAAATGTTCTTGATGACCCACTACCTATTGAAGATAGTTTTCCTGATGAGCAATTAAATGTTATAAGTACTTCTCGTAGTGCCCCATGGTATGCTGATTATGCTAATTATATTGTTGCTAAGTTTATACCACCTAGTTTCACATACCAGCAAAAGAAAAAGTTCTTCTATGATTTGAGACATTACTTTTGGGATGACCCACAGCTTTATAAAGAAGGAGTAGATGGTGTTATTAGACATTGTGTACCTGGGCATGAACAGGAACAGATCCTACGCAAGTGTCATTCCGAAGCTTATGGAGGGCACCACGCTGGAGATAGAACTGCACATAAGGTATTGCAATCTGGTTTTTATTGGCCTACTCTCTTCAAGGATGCCCGTAAGTTTGTCTTATCATGTGATGAATGTCAAAGAATTGGTAATATTAGTAGACGTCAAGAAATGCCTATGAATTATTCACTTGTTATTGAACCATTTGACGTTTGGGGCTTTGATTATATGGGACCCTTTCCTGCCTCTAATGGATACACACATATTCTAGTTGCTATTGATTACGTTACTAAGTGGGTAGAAGCTATTCCAACTAGTAGTGCTGATCATAACACTTCTATTAAAATGCTTAAAGAAGTTATTTTTCCGAGGTTCGGAGTCCCTAGATATTTAATGACTGATGGTGGTTCACACTTTATTCATGGTGCTTTCCGCAAAATGCTTGCTAAGTATGATGTTAATCATAGAATTGCATCTCCTTACACTAGTAGAAAAAGGGTCAAATGTGAAGCACATTAGTGCTGGTTTGAATTTGAGCCGGCACTAATGTGTACATTAGTGCCTGTTCCAACGGCTAGCCGGGCCACTCTCATTAGTACCGGTTCGTGGTGAACCTTTAGCACCGGTTCGTGCCACAAACCGGTACTAATGAGAGTGGTGGCAGGATGTTGTCAGTTTGGGGCCCCTCCAGCACCTTTAGTACCGGTTCGTGTCACGAACCGATACTAAAGGTCGTCCTACATAAACCCTTCGTCCACCCGCCGAGCTCGCTCTGTTCTTCCCCTTTCCCCTCCCTCTATGTTCTTCCCCTCTTCCTCTCGAGCTCATCACACGTTTTCCCAAAATTTGTCAAGATTTGAAGGTCCCCATCGATTCAAATGATCACAAAGGTTAGCAAATTTGTCCTTTCATCTCTCATTGCTAGATTAGCTCTTGCAATGCTTTATGTAGTGTTTAATTTGTGAGTTTAGTAATTTGGGAGGAATTATATGTGCTAGTATTTGATTTATATGCAATTTGAGGTGAAAAATAACACTTAGTTTGCATATGTAGGTGTGGTTTACTTAGTGCCTTCAAAATCTCCGCCGTAACCACCGTCGATCACCCGCACCGTCCCGTTGCTGACACAACCTTGTGGTGAGCCTCTTGTTCATGAAATTTTATATAAAAATTGATGTTTGTGTGATTTGGATATATAGTTACTCGCATAATTATCTTACCCGTACGTTGTTTGTTATACATAGTGCCATGGTTTTGATATCCGTCCCCGTCGGCCCTCGTCCTTGTTATGATTCGGATGTGGTATATATATTCTCTTTTAAAACTAGTTGCATTTCGTGTTTATGACAAATTATGCCCATCAAGTTGACATAGATATTTTTTCTAGGAGGTATGTGAACCGGAAATTCCAACCGACCCTATTGTCGAGAGGTTAAATTTAGTTGAAAGAGAAAACGAGTACTTGAAAGAAAAATTGAAAAGAATTGAGGGGGAGAAGATGGAATTGGAGTTGCATGTTGCCGATGTCGTCGATGATCACAAGATCAAGATGGAGAAAATGCGCTTGAAGATTAGAAAGATTAGAAAATATGCCATCGATAGTGAGGCTTGGTATCATTATGCTGTTGGATCAATTGTTACCTTAGTTGCGGTCTTGATCGCATTTGTTGTTGCATTTAAATGCTTTAGCTAGAGAGTTATTTGTTTGTTGCATTTAAGTGTTGTATGAACTTTATGTATGAACTTGTATTAATTTGGTGTTTTTGGTGCTGTGTATCGAAGATGAGCCGACAATGAATGTACAATGACCGATGCTCTCCCGAGTTCATTAATGGCGTGCAAACTTTTTTGCTTGCGGCTGAGGCAAACAAGCAGGCGGATGGTTTTATGCCTTGTCCATGTGCTGTCTGTAAGAATGGTCTAAATTACTCTAAGTCAAGAACCATTCACGTCCACCTGTTTAAGTTTGGTTTCGTGCCCCACTGTAATGTTTGGACCAAGCACGGAGAAAGAGGGGTTATGATGGAAGACAATGAAGAAGAAGAGGACGACGACTGCTATCCTGGCCATGGGTTCCCTGAATACGATGATACAACAATGGGGGAAGAAGCTGAGCCGTTAATGCGGGAAGAAGCTGAGCCGACAATGCGGGAAGAAGCTGAAGAAGAGGCATCAGATGAGCCTGTTGATGATCTAGGTCGGGCCATTGCCGATGCAAAGAGAAACTGCGCAAGTGATTTGGAGAAGAAGAAGTTGCAGCGCATGTTAGAGGATCACAAAAAATTGTTGTACCCGAATTGCGTAGGTGATAAGAAAAAGCTGGGCACCACACTGGAATTGCTGCAATGGAAGGCAGAGAATGGTGTATCTGACAAGGGATTTGGAAAGTTGCTGGTAATGATAAAGGATATGCTTCCAAAGGACAACGAATTGCCCGAGAGTACGTACGAAGCAAAGAAGGCCGTCTGCCCTCTAGGGTTAGAGGTGTAGAAGATACATGCATGCCCTAATGATTGCATCCTCTACCGCGGTGAGTACGAGGATTTGAACGCTTGCCCAGTATGCGGTGCATTGCGCTATAAGATCAGCCGCGATGACCCTGGTGATGTCGAGGGCGAGCGCCCCAGGAAGAAGATTCCTGCCAAGGTGATGTGGTATGCTCCTATAATACCATGGTTGAAATGTTTGTTCCAAAACAAAGAGCATGCCAAGGCGATGCGATGGCACAGAGAAGACCGTAAGAAAGACGGAAAGTTGAGAGTACCCGCTGACGGGTCGCAGTGGAGAAAAATCAAAAGAAAGTATGGGAAGGAGTTTGCAGATGATGCAAGGAGCGTATGGTTTGGTCTAAGCGCAGATGGCATTAATCCTTTTGGGGAGCAGAGCGGCAACCATAGCACCTGGCCTGTGACTCTATATTTGTATAACCTTCCTCCTTGGTTGTGCATGAAGCAGAAGTTCATTATGATGCCAGTGCTCATCCAAGGCCCTAAGCAACCCGGCAACGACATTGATGTGTACCTAAGGCCATTAGTTGAAGAACTCTTACAATTGTGGAATGGAACAGGTGTACGTGCGTGGGATGAGCACATGGGGGAAGAATTTGACCTAAATGTGTTGCTGTTCGTGACCATCAATGATTGGCCTGCTCTCAGTAACCTTTCAGGACAGGCAAACAAGGGATACCGTGCATGCACGCAGTGTTTGGACGATACCGACAGCATATATTTGGCTAATTGTAAGAAGAATGTGTACGTGGGACATCGTCGATTTCTTCCGAGCAGGCATCCCGTAAGAAAGAAAGGCAAGCATTTCAAAGGTGAGGCGGATCACCGGACGAAGCCTCGCCACCGTACTGGTGCTGATGTACATGATATGGTCAAGGATTTGAAGGTGGTCTTTGGAAAGGGTCCAGGTGGACAACCTGTTCCGAATGACGCTGACGGACGCGCACCTATGTGGAAGAAGAAATCTATATTTTGGGACCTGCCCTATTGGAAAGACCTAGAGGTCCGCTCCACAATCGACGTGATGCACGTGACGAAGAATCTTTGTGTGACCCTACTTGGCTTCTTGGGCGTGTATGGGAAGACAAAAGATACACCCAAGGCACGGGAGGACCAGCAACGTATGCACGGAAAAGACGGCATACATCAGGGTCATGCAAGCTACGCTCTTACCAAAGAAGAGAAGTAAATCTTCTTTGAATGCCTGCTCAGTATTAAGGTACCGTCTGGCTTCTCATCGAATATAAAGGGAATAATAAACATGGCAGAGAAAAAGTTCCAGAACCTAAAGTCTCATGACTGCCACGTGATTATGACGCAACTGCTTCCGGTTGCATTGAGGGGGCTTCTACCGGAAAATGTTTGATTAGCCATTGTGAAGCTATGTGCATTTCTCAATGCAATCTCTCAGAAGGTAATCGATCCAGAAATCATACCAAGGTTAGAGAATTATTTGGTGCAATGTCTTGTCAGTTTCGAGTTGGTGTTCCCACCATCCTTCTTCAACATCATGACGCACGTCCTAGTTCACCTATGCGAAGAGATTAACATTTTGGGTCCTGTATTTCTACACAATATGTTCCCCTTTGAGAGGTTCATTGGAGTCTTAAAGAAATATGTTCATAACCGTGCTAGGCCAGAAGGAAGCATCTCCAAGGGCCATGAAAATGAGGAGGTCATTGAGTTTTGTATTGACTTTATTCCTGACCTTAAGCCAATTGGTGTTCCTGAATCGCGGCATAAGGGCAGACTGGATGGAAAAGGAACGCTAGGAGGGGAACAAATAATATGTATGGACGGACATTCTCTCACTGAAGCACACTACACAGTTCTACATAATTCCGCCTTGGTGGCTCCGTATATGGATGAACACAAGAATTTGCTACGCTCCAAACACCCGGAGCGGTCTGATGACTGGATTACACGTGAACAAACCAGGAGTTTCGCCAGCTGGTTGCAGACACGTACCATGCATGACGCCTCTATTGAAGATGACCTGTACTTGTTGTCCCAGTTACCATCTTCGAATATAATGACTTCCAAAGGGTATGAGATAAATGGTAATACATTTTACACGATCGCCCAAGATAAGAAGAGCACCAACCAAAACAGTGGTGTCCGCTTTGATGCAGAAACTAAGACGGGAAAGGAAACATATTATGGTTATATACAGGACATATGGGAACTTGACTATGGACGTGGTTTGAAGGTCCCTTTGTTTCGGTGCAAATGGGTCAATATGACACGAGGCGGGGTAACGGAAGACCCGCAGTACGGAATGACAACAGTGGATCTCAACAATCTTGCGTATGCAGACGAACCATTCGTCCTAGCCAATGATGTGGCACAGGTTTTCTATGTGAAGGACATGTCTACCAAGCCGAGAAAAAGAAAAGATAAGGAAGCGAATGCATCGTACGATGAGCCAAAGCGGCACATAGTTCTTTCTGGGAAGAGAAACATCGTGGGAGTGGATGACAGGACAGACATGTCAGAAGATTATGAAAAGTTTGATGAAATTGCTCCATTCACAGTGAATATTGACCTGAGCATCCCGTTAAATGATGAAGATTTTCCATGGTTACGGCGCAAAGGGGCACACGCGAAGAAAAGGTTTCACACCCAAAGATCCGGATGTGATCGACTTCACTATCATCACTTTCTTTTGTGTTTCACACCCAGGAGGGAATCTCTGTAATAGTTAGGGTAGTTATGTGTTTTGGCATTTGAAACGCGAAGAAATTTTATGTGCCTTTACTAATTTTTAAAGTTAAGTTATTCACAAACTAGTGATTCACACTAATTTCAAATAATTCAAAATTTAAACTATTCAAATTTGAAAACTACGGGCACTAACAGAAAGTTTGTAATTTTTTGTACCTAAAGCAAAAATATTCACAAGGAAACTCTGAATACACAAAAAAACAACTCAAAAATAAATAAAGCAAAAAACAAATAAAAAAAAGCCCGCCCACTGGGCCAGAGCGGCCTGCATACGACTAGAAACCCAACCTGTTGTTGGGCCAGGATGCAGGCCCGCAAAGGCCTAGTAGGCCCACAGGGCAGCACAGAACATGTAGGCCCAGTAGGCCTGCTTTGGAGAGGAGCTCGAGAGAGCTACCGCACGGGGGTTTATAAACCAGTGCGGACACCCCTCGGCTAGCGAGGTGGGACTAAACTTGCCGCACCGCACCCCCTTTAGTACCGGTTGTTGCCACGAACCGGTACTAAAGGGGGGCCTTTAGTACCGGTTGGAGCCATCACCCGGTACTAAAGGGGGTGTGCTTCCCTCCGCTTGGCCTGGCCAAAACAGGCCTTTAGTACCGGTTGGTGGGAGCCTTTAGTACCGGTTGGTGGCTCCAACCGGTACTAAAGGTCCATCCTATATAACTAAACACTTCAAAAATTTCAGTTTCTCATCTGCTTCTTCTCCTCTGCCCCGTTGCCCGCTGCCCCCGTCTCCATATCCCTCGTCGCCGCCCTGTCCCCGTCGTCGCCGCCCTTGTCACCGCCCCGTCCCCGTCGTCGCCGCCCCGTCGTCCCCGTCCCCGTCGTCACCGCCCCGTCGTCCCCGTCATCACCGCCGCCCCGTCCCGCGTCGTCCCCGTCCCCGTACGTCGTCGCCGCCCCGTCCCCGTCCCCGTCGTCGCCGCCCCGTCCCCGTCCCCGTCGTCGCCGCCCCGTCCCTGTCCCCATCGTCGCCATCCCCGTCGTCACCGTCCCCGACGCCGCCCCCCGTCACCTCTTGCCTCGCCGGTGAGCACACACACACACATTTTTTTTTAGTTTTTTAGTTATAGAAATAGTTATAAAAAAGTTAGAAATTTTTCTTTTTTAGTTATAGAAATAGTTAGTTATATAGCATTGTTAGAAATGTTATAGAAATGTTAGAATTGTTAGAAATTTATCTGTTTTTTAGTTATAAAAATAGTTATAAAAAATTTAGAATTGTTAGAAAATTTGCTGTTTTTTAGTTATAGAAAAGTTAGAATTGTTAGAAATTTTTCTGTTTTTAGTTATAGAAATAGTTATAAAAAAGTTAGAAATCTTTAATTTTTTTAGTTATAGAAATATTAGAAATGTTATACAAATGTTAGTTATATAGAAATGTTATAATTTTTTTTTTCTGTTTTTCACTTATAGAAATATTAGAAATGTTATAGAATTGTTAGTTATATAGCATTGTTAGAAATGTTATAGAAATGTTAGTTATATAGAAATGTTAGAAATTTTAGTTATCAAAATCCAATCATTAAAAAATGTTACTTTTTGCGGGCATATAGCTAGTATTTGTTCTCGACGATGCCCGGCCCGCATCCTCGCCGTCGACCCGTCCGCGACAATGTCCGGCTGACCCATGTCCGGGACTGGGCTTCGCCGGGCTGGCACTGGGAGGTGCTGCCTGGAGGGGCACGCCGCTTGATGAGGAACCCGGCCCCGGGTCCTGTTGTAGACCCTGATCTCGTTTGGTGGCATTCGCGTGGGCCAGTTTCGGTGCGGAGGGAGCCGACCCCGCCATAGGTGGTACGTCGCCGTGTCAGGGAGAAGGACGAGCATATCCATTGCTACATGGTTGCGTTAGAGGGCGGCAGGTTCTCCAATACCTGGCAGTTTCTTCAGGGATCTCACTTCAGCTATGATCCTGTGAGGGTTCCTTCTCTTTGGGTGTCCACCGCCCGCGCCGCAGGAACCGCGAGTGTCCTAGATTCTTCTGTAGTATTCGATCTTTATTAGCTACCTAGCCAGTGATGTATTTGATATATAATATTCGAGACGATGTATTCGAGATTATATATTATTTGAGACGATGTATTCGAGATTATATCTATTGTTCGAGACGATGTATTCGAGATTATATCTATTATTCAAGACGATGTAATTTGAATACTAAATTGTTTTATATTTCTTTTGGATTAGTTAAATAAAAGCTATGGCGGACAATACCGGCAGAGAGGGAGAACAAACCCTGTTCGATATGATACACCATCCTCGCGGGCCAGATGATGATCAGAATGAAGAAGATTATGACGGCTTCGAATTTCTAAACAACACTGGGGAGGGTGATATGATATTCGATCGCGACGACCGAATTGATGAAGTCATGAACTATGATTATGATGATGACGAAGAAAATGTTGATCTTGAAACAACAAAGACCGACGAGGTATATATATTTATATAAGCAGGCATCTGGTGATCATCACATGTTTTAAATGGCTTGAAGATATATTAACAAATCGATCTTTCTTCTTTCAGCCATCCGGATCGAGCAAATCTTCAGGCAACAGGACGAAACGAGGCCCGAACAAAAAGTTGAAGGAGGGCGTAAAGTACAATATCGAGGCAATCAGACCTAATGGCGAACCATTAGCGCCTAAGAAGATTGCGGACAAGTTCGTTCGTCAGTGCGGAGTTCTTGTGAAGGACCTACTCCCGATCTCCCTTCAAGAATGGAGAGAGCCAACAAAGCCACGTCCAGATCTTACTTTTGTCGACGACAGACAAAAAGGTCTGCTTTGGGATACTCTCATGGAAAATTTCACCCTACCAGATCATTTCACAGAAGCAGATGTGCAGAAAGTCAAGGACGCTGCTCTTAGGAAGATGGCGGTTGCATTCAAGAACCACAAGAATCGTGAATGGGACAAGTACGTTAAGGGAGGAAGGAAGACTCCAGTATTCGAGGGAACACTAGAGAAGCAAAGTGCTCATTGGGACAATTTCATGAAATTCAAGGATTCAGAATTAGCTAAGGAAAGGTCAAGAATAAACAAGAAGAATGCCAAAAAAGGATAAGTTCCATAAGCTGGGGCCAGGTGGCTACGCGATGGCAATGCCTAAGTGGGATAAGTTTGAGAAAGAGATGGAGGATGCAGGTGTCACTCCGGTTACTAGGAGCTGGCCCCCCAGGTGCAGGACTTGGTTCTATGCGCATGGGGGGAGTTGGACCCAAAGACAGGCAAAGTTTCGACGAAGGCATGTCTGAACGGAGCCGACGATGCGATACTTGTTGCAATAGAAGAGGCTCGATCGGGGGTGTTCCAGCCCAACAGAGAGAACGACGAGCTTACGCGTGCCCTGGGAAATCCTGAACACCCGGGAAGAACACGAGGCAAGGGCGCTATTCCGTGGTATGAGGGGTTTTCGGACTAGAACGCCGACTACGGAACCCGTGCGAGAAGGAAGATTGTGGAGGAGAAGAAGAGGAAGATGGAGGAGGAGCAGAGGAAGCTGGACTATGAACGCCTTCAAGGCCTAGAATCAAAGCACGCGGACTTGGCAGTCAAATTCCAGCGGCAGCAGGAGCAAATCGACTCACTTAGCCAGCAAAGGGGGTCTCAGCAGCTGCAGCAGATACCGGATGATCCAGCATTGGATAGCACCGCCCGATCCATGCCGAGAAGCAGTGTGGGTTCCACCCCGGGCGACGCAATGCTGGATAGATACCCCGTGGATGACATCATGGAGAACACTAACTGTGAGCTACACTTCAAAATGAAGAACATATCCATGAAGGTGGCGGACGTCGTTGCTTTTACAAATCCCCCCGAGGCAACATTCCATTGCAACCCGATTCCAGCAGGCTATGCTCGTGTCTTGGTTGATGAGGTGGTGGACCAATATTTGGGGCTAGAGCTTGACATTCCTGGAGGTGACGAGGAGCACACACTCGGAGAGGCCAAACATCGTATCATCCTACGCAGAAAGGATTGCATCATCTTTCGAAGGCCACCGACACCGCGTCAGCCGACTCCTCGTCGAAGTCCACCACCGAGTCAGCAGACTCCCGCTCCTGAAAGTCCACCAACGCGTCAGGCCACTCCTCCTCTTCCAAGTCTGGAAAAGCGTCAGGCCACTCCTCCTCCAAGTCTGACACAGCGTCATACGTCCACTCCTCCTCCAAGTCCGGCACAACTTCAGGCCACTCCTCCTCCAAGTCTGGCACAGCTTCAGGCCACTCCTCCTCGTCCAACTCAGCCCGTCAGCCATCTCCGCCGCCTCAGCAATCGCAGAAGAGACACCCCGCAGCTATGGTGCGTAGCGGTACGAGTCGAGGTAGTACAGGAAGTACAGGCGGAGGCAAGCGATATAAATATGGTCCAAGCCTCACTGATCTTCCTCAGAGGGCTTACGACAGGACCGTGGAGCAAACCAATGCCATAGTGTGGGTAGAAGTGGACGCCCATTTTGGACCGAAACCGCCACCGCCGCCAAGGGAGAAAGTGCCTGAGGAAAATATTGGCCACTTCATTCGTATGGCTCAACCACCAGCTCCCAAGCCTGCTGACACAGACTATGAGCGCCACATCAGGAAGTTAAATCGAGCACGTCTACAGAAGGAGGCGAGCTCGAGCTTGAGCAAACAACAAGCAGCTGTCAAAAAATGCGGGAAAACCGTTCCCCAACTGGGAGAACAGGCGGCGCAATCGATCCCCTCGCTTGTTGTGCCAACAACACGTGAGAGTACGCGCGCCCAATATTATTGTGGGCAAACAGTTTACGTTCCCGAGGTGGGCAATGTGGTAATAATCGAGAAGCATATAACGCAGGCTGAAATTCTCAACATCACTGTTGGACAACTCCTCGAGATCGAGCCCATGCATGTGCTACAGAGGAGGAAACAAAACGGAAATATGTCCGGGGCGAACCTTTGGTCAAGCCAGACGAGGTCAAGAAGCTCCCAACGAGAATGTATGAATTGCATCAATGGTACATGGACATTACCAAGAGTTCCAATCGAGAGTCCGTCATGGTGGAAGTCAAGAAGGATCATTACTACCATCAAAAAGCTGTGGCCGTTGAGTATAATGAACTGTTTTAATTATACAATCAAGACGCACTCAACAAATCTATCGTCAGTTGCTATTGTCTGTAAGTGATTTCTTTCTGTAATTTAAGTCTCAAGCTAGCTGTAGTGATCCTTTTGATCAATCATTACCTATAATTATCCTCACCATATTCTTTTCTATGGTATTATGCAGGATGAAGATGTGTGAAATGAAAAAAGGTGGACGCTATGGCATTGGGTTCATTGACCCAAACACCGTTAATGAATACACATGGAAAATAGATGCATATCATGAAAAGCATGTAGAGGACAGCATGCTAGAGTTCTTGAAGCGCCTCAAATACAATGAAGATATACTACTTCCTTACAACTTCCAGTGAGTCACACTGTCTTGTACTACAAATTCTCTGTTTTTGCCTACTAGCTAGCTACATGTTTTTCCTTACATATGCCCGCTTAATTAAGACATGCAAACGTGTGCATGCAGATTTCACTGGATCTTGTGTATCATTAAAGTTGACGCCAGAACAGTTGAACTACTGGACTCACTACTTAAAAAACAAAGTGACTACACCATCTTGTTTGGGATAGTCAACAGGTAATTTCAATCATTATTAACTATATATATCGACCTATTTAGTAATTCGTCATTTCCTGATATGAACTATTTAATAACCCATTTATTCATTTTCTTTGTAGGCGGGCAGGGCTTGGGCAAGGTTCATCAGCGTCACTCCATGCGAATGGAAGGAAAGACTGAAATGGTTTCGACCCAAGGTAAGTAATTAAGTAGTACTAGCTAGCTAGCTAGCTGCCTTCTCTTTAATTATCATGCTTGATTAATTATTATCTGATCAAATTCCATTCTCGTAAAGGCCCTGAAGCAGGCGCCGGGGACTGATCTGTGTGCATACTGCGTTTGCGAGAACATTCGCATGATGACGTCCGAAAGGAGCAGATCTCAAAGACAGGAATGGCTATGTTTGTCAGAACACTATTCACAATTTTTACACCATTATCGATATGTAGTCACACAACTAATACACATGCATATTGATCTCCTTCTTAACAGTTCACAGAGGTGCGGGAGAAGCTCCTACCAACGGAGCGCGTACAAGCACTTCAAGAGGAAATAGCGGGATTTTTGCTCGACCAGGTCATAGATCCGAAGGGAGAATACCATTACCCACTACCACCCCCATGAACCACTTCCAATTGTCATCGTGCTTCGAAGGCACCAATTAGGCTAATGCCACTGGCTCCGAAGGCAACATGTAGGAGAAATTGTATATAGCTATACATGTGTGTATGTGTGAATTAATATGGTTGTTTGTGATACATTTGATGATATATATAGATATGATTGGTTCTACTAGAAATTCTATTTATATATATGCATAATGTGTACAATGTTTAGTATCGTAAAATACCAGCAAACAAAAAAGAATTAAATGGAAAACACAAAATTAAATGAAAAAGAAATCATAAACCCAAAACCCCCCCAACCTTTTAATACCGGTTCGTTTCACCAACCGCTACTAAAGGGCTCCCTGCCCCCGGAGCTGGCTCGTGCCACGTGGTGGCACTTTAGCATTGGTTCGTGCTGAACCGGTACTAAAGGGGGGGCCTTTAGTGCCCACCCTTTAGTGCCGGTTCCAGAACCGGCACTAAAGGGCCTTACGAACCGGTGCTATTGCCCGGTTCTGCACTAGTGTTATCACCCACAGTCTAGTGGTCAAGTAGAATTGAGCAATAGAGAGCTCAAATTAATTTTGCAAAATACTGTTAATAGGTCTAGGAAGAATTGGTCTAAGAAACTTGATGATGCATTATGGGCCTATAGAACTGCGTATAAGAATCCTATGGGTATGTCTCCATATAAAATGGTTTATGGAAAAGCATGTCACTTACCTCTCGAACTAGAACATAAGGCATATTGGGCTATTAAAGAGCTCAACTATGATTTCAAACTTGCCGGTGAGAAGAGCTTATTTGATATTAGCTCACTTGATGAATGGAGAACCCAAGCTTATGAAAATGCCAAGTTGTTTAAAGAAAAAGTTAAAAGATGGCATGACAAAAGGATACAAAAGCGTGAGTTTAACATAGGTGATTATGTATTGCTATACAACTCTCGTTTAAGATTTTTGCAGGAAAACTTCTCTCTAAATGGGAAGGCCCCTATGTTATCGAAGAGGCCTATCATTCCGGTGCCATAAAAATCAACAACTTCAAAGGCACAAATCCGAAGGTGGTAAACGTTCAAAGAATCAAACATTATATCTCAGGTAATCCCATAAATTTTGAAACCAATGTTATTGAAACCATAACCCCGGAGGAGTACATAAGAGACACTTTCCAGAACGTTTCAGACCCCGAAAAGTAATAGGTATGTGGTACGGTAAGTAAACCGACTCGAAAACAAATTTTAAGGCAATATTTCTCCGTTTTGGAATATTTAGAAAAATAGAAAAGTAAGTAGCAGTCCGGGAAGGACACGAGGCCTCCACGAGGGTGGAGGCCGCCCCCCCCTCCCTAGGGCGCGCCCCCTACCTCATGAGCACCTTGTGTGCCTTCTGGACTCTGTTTTCTTGCACGTTACGTATTTTTGTCGGTAAAAATTCATTATATATACCCCCGAAGGTTTTGACTCCCGTATCACGCAATTATCCCTTGTTTTTGTTTCGAGCTGTTGCTGCTGCAGATTACAGCAAGATGTCTTCTCAAGAGTCAATTGGGGAGAGCCAGGTGTCTCACCCGGTATCGGAACCAAGGGCAAACAGCGATGCTGACCACTTTGGGACAGCAACAGAGGAAGAGATGGAGGCTGACTTAATGAGGGTAGATGCCATGGAGGATCAAGAAGTCACTTCTCGCTTCGGAGCTGGGTTCACGATGGGGGAACTACAGAGCTCAGCAATTCCAAACTCGGTCATCCCTTCCAATGCTAGATTTCTTTCTTATGAAAATATGAAGAGGAGTGTCACTTGTTCTCCCGCAGCTATGCAACACCCTTGGGTGCAAGGAGCTTTAGCCGTCACAGGAAAGCTTCGGAAGGAAATAATGGAACTCAAGCAGCAAGTCAATAAGCTCGAGGAAGAGAACCGTATCCTGAGGGGAATCATCGCCAAGAACATTACACCAACAACAAAGAAGGAGACACAATCACATGGGTATGGGCACTCCCCTTGGCAACTGCCAAGCTTGGGGGAGGTGCCCCGGTATTGTATCACAATCACATCTCCTATCTTTACCGTTTTCTTAGTTCGATCCTATTAGTATTATCTTGATCTAGTAGAATAAAGTTTATGGCATGATCTAGTTCCGAGTTTTGCTTTATGATCTCTCTTTGTAATCGAGTCCGTGAGTTATATAATAAAGATTAGTGTTGAGTCAAGGGCTTGATGATTTTGCTATGATCTTAAGTGATAAAATAAAAGAAGAGAGAAAAAGAATAAAAAAGGAAACAAAGAGTTCATATTGATCTTAGTGAGAGTAATGACTTCACTTAGGAAGAGTATGATGATTAAAAGTTGTTGGGAGTTGGCAGACATAGCTTTGGTCATCGTTGCAATTAATAGGAAGTAATAAGGAAAGAGAGGTTTCACATATAGATATATTATCATTGACATCTTTTATGATTGGAAGCACTCATTAAAATATGACATGCTAAAGAGTTGATGTTGGACAAGGAAGACAACTTAATGAATTATGTTCTCTTATGTCTGAGATAAAGTATGTTGTCATGGATCCTCTAACATGTTGAGCTTGCCTTTCCCCCTCATGCTAGCCAAATTCTCAGCACTAAGTAGAGATACTACTTGTGCTTCCAAATACCCTTAAACTAGTTTTGCCATGAGAGTCCACCATATCTACCTATGGATTGAGTAAGATCCTTCAAGTAAGTTGTCATCAGTGCAAAGCAATAAAAATTGCTCTAAATATGTATGATTGATTGGTGTGGGAGAAATAAGCTTTATACGATCTTGTGATGTGAAAGTAATAAAAGCGACGGAATGCATAATAAAGGTTCATATCACAAGGGGCAATATAAAGTGACGTTCTTTCGCATTGAGATATTGTGCATCCAACCATAAAAGCGCATGGCAACCTCTGCTTCCCTCTGCGAAGGGCCTATCTTTTATTTATCCTCTACCTTATACAAGAGTCACGGTGATCTCCACCTTTTCTTTTTCATTTTATCCTTTGGCAAGCCCAGCATGTTGTCAAGAACCTGACATATATATCTAATTGGATGTAGGGGAGCATGAATTGTTATTGTTGACATTACCCTTGAGGTAAAAGGTTGTGGGGCAAGACTATAAGCCCCTATCTTTCTCTGTGTCCGATTAAAACCCCGTAACCACAAGTATTGCATGAGTGTTAGCAATTATGAAGGACTAGATGATAGTTGAGTATGTGGACTTGCTTTTAAGCTCTGACATAGACTCTTTCCGATGTTATGATAAATTGCAATTGCTTCAGTGACTGAGATTATAGTTTGTTGGTGCTCAATAAGGTTTCTGATTCATACTTTTTGCATTGTGAATAGATCATCACTTGAACATAAGTAATCATATGACAATATCTATAATTGTTGCTGTTAAGAGAATAATCATGATGCCTTCATGTCCGTATCTTATTTTTATCGACGCCTCTACCTCTAAACATGGGGACATATTTATTGTTATCAGCTTTTCGCTTGAGGACAAGCGAGGTCTAAGCTTGGGGGAATTGATACGTCCATTTTGCATCATGCTTTTATATCGATATTTATCGCATTATGGGCTGTTATTTCACATTATGTCACAATACTTATGGCTATTCTCTCTTATTTTACAAGGTTTACATAAGGAGGGAGAATGCCGGCAGCTGGAATTCTGGGCTGGAAAAGGAGCAAATATTGGAGACCTATTCTACGCAACTCCAAAAGTCCTGAAACTCCACGGAATATCTTAGAAGAAATAATAAAAAAATCCTCGCCAAAGATGAAGGCCAGGGGGCCCACACCGTCTCCACGAGGGTGGGGGGCGCCCCCCCTCCTAGGGCGCGCCCCCCTACCTCGTGGGCCCCCTGGTGACTCTCCGATGCACCTCTTCTGCTATATGAAGTCTTTCGATGAGAAAAAAATAGGAAGCAACTTTTCGGGATGAGACGCCGCCGCCACGAGGCGGAACCAATCTAGGACTCCGGCAGAGCTGTTCTACTGGGGACACTTCCCTCCGGGAGGGGGAAATCATCGCCGTCATCATCACCAACGCTCCTCTCATCGGGAGAGGGCAATCTTCATCAACATCTTCACCAGCACCATCTTATCTCAAAACCCTAGTTCATCTCTTGTATCCAATTCTTGTCTCTAAGTCCGGGATTGGTACTAGTAGGTTGCTAGTAGTGTTAATTACTCCTTGTAGTTGATGCTAGTTGGTTTATTTGGTGGAAGATTATATGTTCAGATCCTATATGCATATTGTTACCCCTCTGATTATGAATATGAATATGCTTTGTGAGTAGTTACGTTTGTTCCTGAGAACAAGGGAGAAGTCTTGCTATTAGTAGTCATGTGAATTTGGTATCCGTTCGATATTTTGATGAGATGTATGTTGTCTAGCCTCTAGTGGTGTTATGTGAACGTCTACTACATAACACTTCACCATTATTTGGGCCTAGAGGAAGGCATTGGGAAGTAATAAGTAGATGATGGGTTGCTAGAGTGACAGAAGCTTAAACCCTAGTTTATGCGTTGCTTCGTAAGGGTCTGATTTGGATCCACTTGTTTCATGCTATGGTTAGGCTTACCTTAATACTTTTGTTGTAGTTGTGGATGCTTGCAATAGAGGTTAATCATAAGTGGGATGCTTGTTCAACTAAGAACGGCACCCAAGCACTGGTCCACCCACATATCAAATTATCAAAGTACCGAACGCGAATCATATGAACGTGATGAAAACTAGCTTGACGATATTCCCATGTGTCCTCGGGAGCGCTTTTCCTATTATACGAGTTTGTCCAGGCTTGTCCTTTGCTACAAAAGGATTGGGCCACCTTGCTACAATTTATTTACTTTTGTTACTTGTTGCTTGTTACAAATTATCCTATCACAAAACTATCTGTTATCACTTATTTCAGTACTTGTAGAGAATACCTTGCTGAAAACCGCTTGTCATTTCCTTCTGCTCCTCGTTGGGTTCGACACTCTTACTTATCGAAAGGACTACGATAGATCCCCTATACTTGTGGGTCATCACATGGCAATATATCTCGGAATGGCTATGGAAAGGCCATAATAGGAAGATATGGTGGCTGTTTTGAGGAAGGTATATGGTGGGTGTATGATACCGGCGAAAGGTGTGCGGTATTAGAGAGGCTAGCAATGGTGAAAGGGTGAGAGTGCGTATAATCCATGGACTCAACATTAGTCATAAAGAACTCACATACTTATTGCAAAAATCTACAAGTCATCAAAACAAAGTACTACACGCATGCTCCTAGGGGAAGGGTTGGTAGGAGTTAACCATCGCGCGATCCCGACCTCCACACATAAGGAAGACAATCAATAAATAAATCATGCTCCGACTTCATCACATAACGGTTCACCATACGTGCATGCTACGGGAATCACAAACTTCGACACAAGTATTTCTCAAATTCACAACTACTCAACTAGCATGACTCTAA
The DNA here is from genome assembly GCF_056163025.1 of Triticum urartu. Taxonomy (NCBI): domain Eukaryota; kingdom Viridiplantae; phylum Streptophyta; class Magnoliopsida; order Poales; family Poaceae; genus Triticum; species Triticum urartu. The sequence continues at coordinate 502,403,366 of NC_141873.1, read as the reverse complement.
TATCACCATCTTCATATCTCAAAACAATCATAAAGAATCAAACTTCTCATCGTATTCAATGCACTTTATATGATAGTTTTTATTATACCTATCTTGGATGCTCATCACTTTAGGACTAAAATTTTAACCAAAGCAAATTACCATGCTTTTCTAAAATACTCTCAAAATAATATAAGTGAAGCATGAGAGATCAATAATTTCTATAAAATAAAACCACCACCGTGCTCTAAAAAGATATAAGCGAAGCACTAGAGCAAAATTGTCTAGCTCAAAAGATATAAGTGAAGCACATAGAGTATTCTAATAAATTCCGATTCATGCGTGTCTCTCTCAAAAGGTGTGTACAGCAAGGATGATTGTGGTAAACTAAAAAGCAAAGATTCACATCATACAAGACGCTCCAAGCAAAACACATATCATGTGGTGAATAAAAATATAGCCTCAAGTAAAGTTACCGATAGAAGAAGACGAAAGAGGGGATGCCTTCCGGGGCATCCCCAAGTTTAGGCTTTTGGTTGTCCTTGAATTTTACCTTGGGGTGCCTTGGGCATCCCCAAGCTTAGGCTCTTGCCACTCCTTATTCCATAATCCATCAAATCTTTACCCAAAACTTGAAAACTTCACAACACAAAACTCAACAGAAAATCTCATGAGCTCCGTTAGCGAAATAAAACAAACCACCACTTTAAGGTACTGTAGTGAACTCATTATTTATTTATATTGGTGTTAAACCTAATTTATTCCAACTTATCTATGGTTCATACCCCTCGATACTAACCATAGACTCATCAAAATAAGCAAACAACACACAAAAAACAGAATCTGTCAAAAACAGAACAGTCTGTAGCAATCTGTATCAAACGCAAACTTCTGGAACTTCAAAATTCTGATAAATTAGGAAGTCCTAGATAATTTTTTTATTAATCTTCTGCAAAAGGAATCAACTGAAAATCACGTTTCTGTGATTTATGAAAACTAATCTCGTGCGTGCAAAAGTTTCTATTTTTCAGCAAGATCAAATTAACTATCACCGTAGGTTATCCTAAGGGTTTTACTTGGAACAAACATTAATTAAAACACAAAAATATATCTAACCAGAGGCTATATGAATTATTTATTACTATACAGGAACAAAAATCAAGGAATAAAAATAAAATTGGGTTGCCTCCCAACAAGCGCTATCGTTTAACGCCCCTAGCTAGGCATAAAAACAAGAATAGATCTAAGTATTACCATAATAATGGTAAGGCAAATCGTGAAAACTCCTCTCATATTCCCTACGTTCAGCAGCTAGTTTTCTTTGCGATAAGCAAAAATAATCAAAATGGCTAAATTTAATGGGACAAAAGTCCCCAAGATCAAGCTCGGGAGGTATGGGTTCCTCCTTTGGCCCCTTATATTGCACAACCAATTCATCATTATAAGCGTTCTTTTGGCAAAAAGTCATGAGCCTTTGTTCAAAATAAATACCTAACCCGTTATTCTGAATAGCAAAATCATCATTGAGTTCAGAAATCCTATCAACTAGAACATCGGTAGGAACCTTCTTTCTAAGGTTTTCATTGTAAGCGACATGATCTAAAGATCGTAAATGCATTAAGTCTTCTTGATTAAAAAGGATAGCTTCTATGGGAGGACGACCAGCGTCCACCCTATAATGCGCAAAAATTTCATTGGCTTCTTTTATTATAAATCTAAACTCATGTGCCAAAAAGATAGTAGCTGCTCGCTTAACAGAAGAGTGCTCAATATTGGATAATTCTAGAAAAATCCTTTGTATGCAAGGATGCATATGAATAAACCGTCTTTCAAGTTCAACTACGAGCAAAGATATAGCATCCGCAAGACTACTAGTTTTATGAAGAATAGATCAACCCATAGTGGGCAAAGCACCAGCACAAGTAAAGAAATCTTGAATAACTCCTTTTCCAATAATATTACCACTACCGATTCGAAACTTTTTAGTATCTAAGATAGTGGGTTCTTCAGGAGGATCATCAAAAGCATCAAAGTTTCCCATATTATTACTATTGTCCTTATCAACGATAACCTCCCCAGTTTCAGACATAATGGCAGCAAAAACCACAAGGAGCAAGCAAAGAAGAGGCGAACGGAAAAGAGGGCGAATAAAACGGCAAAGGTGAAGTGGGGGAGAGGAAAACGAGAGGCAAATGGAAAATAATGTAATGCGAGGGATAAGAGTTTGTGATGGGTACTTGGTATGTCTTGACTTGTGCGTAGACTCCCCGGCAACGGCGCCAGAAATCCTTCTTGCTACCTCTTGAGCACTGCGTTGGTTTTCCCTTGAAGAGGAAAGGGTGATGCAGCAAAGTAGCGTAAGTATTTCCCTCAGTTTTTGAGAACCAAGGTATCAATCCAGTAGCAGGCTACACGCAAATCCCTCGTACCTGCACAAACAAATAAGAACCTTGTAACCAACGCGATAAAGGGGTTGTCAATCCCTTCACGGCCACTTGCAAAAGTGAGATCTGATAGAGATAATAAGATAAATATTTTTGGTATTTTTGTTGTATAGATTGGAAAGTAAATATTGCAAAATAAAATAGATCAGAAACTTATATGATGGAAGATAGACCCGGGGGCCATAGGTTTCACTAGTGGCTTCTCTCAAGATAGCATAAATGTTACGGTGGGTGAACAAATTATTGTCGAGCAATTGATAGAAAAGTGCATAGTTATGAGAATATCTAGGCATGATCATGTATATAGGCATCACGTCCGCGATAAGTAGACCGAAACGATTATGCATCTACTACTATTACTCCACACATCGACCGCTATCCAGCATGCATCTAGAGTATTAAGTTCATAAGAACAGAGTAACGCAATAGGCAAGATGACATGATGTAGAGGGATAAACTCAAGCAATATGATGTAAACCCCATCTTTTTATCCTCGATGGCAATAATACAGTTTGTGCCTTGCTGCCCCTGCTGTCACTGGCAAGATTGAACCCAAAGCTAAACCCTTCTCCCATTGCAAGAAAGATCAATCTAGTAGGCCAAACCAAACTGATAATTCGAAGAGACTTGCAAAGATAACAAATCATACATAAAAGAATTCAGAGAAGATTCAAATATTTTTAATAGATAATCTTGATCATAAACCCACAATTCATCGGATCTCGACAAACACACCGCAAAAAGAATTACATCAAATAGATCTCCAAGAAGATCGAGGAAAACTTTGTATTGAGATCCAAAGAGAGAGAAGAAGCCATCCAGCTAATAACTATGGACCCGAAGGTCTGAGGTAAACTACTCACACATCATCGGAGAGGCTATGGTGTTGATGTAGAAGCCCTCCGTGATCGATTCCCCCTCCGGCGGAGCGCCGGAAAAGGCCCCAAGATGGGATCTCATGGGTACAGAAGGTTGCGGCGGTGGAAATAGGGTTTCGTCGTGCTCTCGGATGTTTTCGGGGTATATGAGTATATATAGGCGAAAGAAGTCGGTTGGGGGAGCCACGAGGGGCCCACGAGGGTGGGGGGCAGGCCTACCCTCCTGGGCGTGCCTCCCTGCCTCGTGGCCACCTCATCGCTTCCTTGACGTCCACTTCAGGTCTCCTGGATTGTGTTTGTTCCAAAAACGATTCTCCCAAAGGTTTCATTACGTTTGGACTCCGTTTGATATTCCTTTTCTGCGAAACACTGAAATAGGCAAAAAACAACAATTTGCACTTGGCCTCCGGTTAGTAGGTTAGTCCCAAAAATAATATAAAAGTGTATAATAAATCCCATTAAACATCCAAAACAGATAATATAATAGCATGGAACAATCAAAAATTATAGATACGTTGGAGACGTATCAGTCAACGGGTCTGGCACATTCAGATCCGTATGTATTTTGCAAATCTCTATGTCTCCCTCCTTGACTTGATCAAGGATGGAGTTGAAGCGTCTCTTGATGTGTTTGGTTCTTTTGTGAAATCTGGATTCCTTCGCTAAGGCTATTGCTCTAGTATTGTCACAAAATATTTTCATTGGACCTGATGCACTTGGTACTACACCTAGATTGGATATGAACTCCTTCATCCAGACTCCTTCATTCACTGCTTCCGAAGCAGCTATGTACTCCCCTTCACACGTAGATCCTGCCACGACGCTTTGCTTGGAACTGCACCAACTGACAGCTCCACCATTCAATAAAAATACATATCCGGTTTGTGACTTGGAGTCATCCGGATCTGTGTCAAAGCTAGCATCAACGTAACCATTTACGACGAGCTCTTTGTCACCTCCATAAACGAGAAACATATCCTTAGTCCTTTTCAGGTACTTCAGGATGTTCTTGACCATTGTCCAGTGATCCACTCCTGGATTACTTTGGTACCTCCCTGATAGACTTATAGCAAGGCACACATCAGGTCTGGTACACAACATAGCTTACATGATAGAACCTATGGCTGAGACATAGGGAATGACTTTCATTTTCTCTCTATCTTCTGCAATGGTCGGGCATTGAGTGTGACTCAACTTCACACCTTGTAACACAGGCAAGAACCTTTTCTTTGACTGATCCATTTTGAACTTCTTCAAAACTTTATCAAGGTATGTGCTTTGTGAAAGTCCAATTAAGCGTCTTGATCTATCTCTATAGATCTTGATGCCCAATATATAAGCAGCTTCACCGAGGCCTTTCATTGAAAAACTTTTATTCAAGTATCCATTTATGTTATCCAGAAATTCTATATCATTTCCAATCAACAATATGTCATCCACATATAATATTAGAAATGCTATAGAGCTCCCACTCACTTTCTTGTAAATACAGGCTTCTCCAAAAGTCTGTATAAACCATATGCTTTGATCACCTCATCAAAGTGTGTATTCCAACTCCGAGATGCTTGCACCAGTCCATAAATGGATCGCTGGAGCTTGCACACTTTGTCAGCACCTTTAGGATCGACAAAACTTTCTGGTTGCATCATATACAACTCTTCTTTAAGAAATCCATTAAGGAATGCAGTTTTGATATCCATTTGCCAGATTTCATAATCATAAAATGCGGTAATTGCTAACATGATTCGGACAGACTTAAGCATCGCTATGGGTGAGAAGGTCTCATCATAGTCAACTCCTTGAACTTATCGAAAAACTTTCGCGACAAGTCGAGCTTTGTAGACAGTAACATTACCATCAGCGTCAGCGTCAGTCTTCTTCTTGAAGATCCATTTATTCTCTATGGCTTGCCGATCATCGGGCAAGTCCACCAAAGTCTATACTTTGTTCTCATACATGGATCCCATCTCAGATTTCATGGCCTCAAGCCATTTTGCGGAATCTGGGCTCATCATCGCCTCCTCATAGTTCGTAGGTTCGTCATGGTCTAGTAACATGACTTCCAGAACAGGATTACCATACCACTCTGGTGCCGAATGTGCTCTGGTTGACCTACGAGGTTCGGTAGTAACTTGATACAAAGTTTCATGATCATTATCATTAGCTTCGTCACTAGTTGGTGTAGGCATCACGAAAACGGCTTTCTATGGTGAGCTACTTTCCAATTCGAGAGAAGGTACAATTACCTCATCAAGTTCTACTTTCCTCCCATTCACTTCTTTCGAGAGAAACTTCTTCTCTAGAAAGGATCCATTCTTAGCAACAAAGATCTTGCCTTCGGATCTGTGATAGAAGGTGTACCCAATAGTCTCTTTTGGGTATCCTATGAAGACACATTTCTCCGACTTGGGTTCGAGCTTATCAGGCTGAAGCTTTTTCACATAAGCATCGCAACCCCAAACTTTAAGAAATGACAGCTTAGGTTTCATGCCAAACCATAGTTCATACGGTGTCGTCTCAACGGATTTAGATGGTGCCCTATTTAAATTGAATACAGCTGTCTCTAATGCATAACCCCAAAACTATAGTGGTAAATCGGTAAGAGACATCATAGATCGCACCATATGTAATAAAGTACGATTACGACATTCGGAGACACCATTACGCTGTGGTGATCCAGGTGGCGTGAGTTGTGAAACTATTCCACATTGTTTTAAATGAAGGCCAAATTCATAACTCAAATATTCGCCTCCCCGATCAGATCATAGAAACTTTATTTTGTTGTTACGATGATTGTCCACTTCACTCTGAAATTCTTTGATCTTTTCAAATGTTTCATACTTGTGTTTCATTAAGTAGATATACTCATATCTTCTCAAATTGTCTGTGAAGGTCACGAAATAACGATACCCGTCGCGAGCCTCAACACTCATTGGACTGTTGGAAATATGCCCTAGAGGCAATAATAAATTGGTTATTATTATATTTCCTTGTTCATGATAATCGTTTATTATCCATGCTATAATTGTATTGATAGGAAACTCAGATACATGTGTGGATACATAGACAACACCATGTCCCTAGTAAGCCTCTAGTTGACTAGCTCGTTGATCAATAGATGGTTACGGTTTCCTAACCATGGACATTGGATATCGTTGATAACGGGATCACATCATTAGGAGAATGATGTGATGGACAAGACCCAATCCTAAGCCTAGCACAAAGGTCGTATAGTTCGTATGCTAAAGCTTTTCTAATGTCAAGTATCATTTCCTTAGACCATGAGATTGTGCAACTCCCGGATACCGTAGGAATGCTTTGGGTGTATCAAATGTCACAACGTAACTAGGTGACTATAAAGGTGCATTACAGGTATCTCCGAAAGTGTCTGTTGGGTTGGCACGAATCGAGACTGGGATTTGTCACTCCGTGTAAACGGAGAGGTATCTCTGGGCCCACTCGGTAGGACATCATCATATGCGCAATGTGACCAAGGAGTTGATCACGGGATGATGTGTTACGGAACGAGTAAAGAGACTTGCCGGTAACGAGATTGAACAAGGTATCGGGAAACCGACGATCGAATCGCGGGCAAGTACAATACCTCTAGACAAAGGGAATTGTATACGGGATTGATTAAGTCCTTGACATCGTGGTTCATCCGATGAGATCATCGTGGAACATGTGGGAGCCAACATGGGTATCCAGATCCCGCTGTTGGTTATTGACCGGAGAACGTCTCGGTCATGTCTGCATGTCTCCCGAACCCGTAGGGTCTACACACTTAAGGTTCGGTGACGCTAGGGATATAGAGATATTAGTATGCGGTAACCCGAAAGTTGTTCGGAGTCCCGGATGAGATCCCGGACGTCACGAGGAGTTCCGGAATGGTCTGGAGGTAAAGAATTATATATAGGAAGTGCTATTTCGGCCATCGGGACAAGTTTCGGGGTCACCGGTATTGTACCGGGACCACCGGAAGGGTCCCGGGGGTCCACCGGGTGGGGCCACCTGCCCCGGGGGGCCACATGGGCTGTAGGGGGTGCGCCTTGGCCTATATGGGCCAAGGGCACCAGCCCCAAGAGGCCCATGCGCCAAGAGAAGAGAAAAAGGGGAGAGTCCTAAAAGGGGAAGGCACCTCCGAGGTGCCTTGGGGAGGATGGACTCCTCCCCACCCTTGGCCGCACCCTTCCTTGGAGGAAGGGGCAAGGGCTGCGCCTCCCCCTCTCCCTTGGCCCTATATATAGTGGGGGAAAAGGAGGAGCAAACATACCTGAGCCCTGGCGCCTCCCTCTCCCTCCCGTGACATATCTCCCTCCTCCCGCAGCGCTTAGCGAAGCCCTGTTGGAATCCCGCTACTTCCACCACGCCATCGTGCTGCTGGATCTCCATCAACCTCTCCCTCCTCCTTGCTGGATCAAGGCGTGGGAGACGTCTCCGTTCCGTACGTGTGTTGAACACGGAGGTGCCGTCCGTTCGGCGCTAGGATCATCGGTGATTTGAATCACGACGAGTACGACTCCATCAACCCCGTTCACTTGAACGCTTCCGCTTAGCGATCTACAAGGGTATGTAGATGCACTCTCCTTCCCCTCATTGCTGGTCTCTCCATAAATAGATCTTGGTGATACGTAGAAATTTTTTGAATTTCTGCTACGTTCCCCAACAGTGGTATCAGAGCTAGGTTTATTGCGTAGATTCTATGCACGAGTAGAACACAAAGTAGTTGTGGGCGTTGATTTTGTTCAATATGCTTGCCGTTACTAGTCTTATCTTGATTCAGCGGCATCGTGGGATGAAGCGGCCCGGACCGACCTTACACGTACTCTTACGTGAGACTGGTTCCACCAACTGACATGCACTAGTTGCATAAGGTGGCTAGCGGGTGTCTGTCTCTCCCACTTTAGTTGGATCGGATTCGATGAAAAGGGTCCTTATGAAAGGTAAATAGCAATTGGCATATCACGTTGTGGTCTTTGCATAGGTAAGAAACGTTCTTGCTAGAAACCCATAGCAGCCACGTAAAACATGCAAACAACAATTAGAGGACGTCTAACTTGTTTTTGCAGGGTATGCTATGTGATGTGATATGGCCAAAAGGATGTGATGAATGATATATGTAATGTATGAGATTGATCATGTTCTTGTAATAGATGATCATGGAGCCCCAAGATGGAGATCAAAGGAGCTACATGATATTGGCCATATCATGTCACTATTTGATTGCATGTGATGTTTATCATGTTTATACATCTTATTTGCTTAGAACGATGGTAGTAAATAAGATGATCCCTCATTAAAATTTCAAGAAGTGTTCTCCCCTAACTGTGCACCATTGCTACAGTTCGTCGTTTCGAAGCACCACGTGTTAATCGGGTGTGATAGATCCTTACGTTCACATACAACGGGTGTAAGACAGTTTTACACAGCAAAAACACTTAGGGTTAACTTGACGAGCCTAGCATGTACAGACATGGCCTCGGAACACAAAAGACCGAAAGGTCGAGCATGAGTCGTATAGAAGATACGATCAACATGAAGATGTTCACCGACGTTGACTAGTCCGTCTCACGCACAGATCGGACACGGCCTAGTTGACTCAGATCATGTAATCACTTAGATGACTAGAGGGATGTCTATCTAAGTGGGAGTTCATAAGATGAACTTAATTATCCTGAACATAGTCAAAAGGATTTTGCAAATTATGTCGTAGCTCGCGCTTTAGTTCTACTGTTTAGTTATGTTCCTAGAGAAAAAATTAGTTGAAAGTTGATAGTAGCAATTATGCGGACTAGGTCCGTAGACTGAGGATTGTCCTCATTGCTTCTTAGAAGGCTTATGTCCTTAATGCACCGCTTAGTGTGCTGAACCTCGAACGTCGTCTATGGATGTTGCGAACATCTGACATACACATTTTGATAACTACGTGATAGTTCAGTTAAACGGTTTAGAATTGAGGCACCGAAGACGTTTTGAAACGTCGCAAAACATATGAGATGTTTTGAGGGCTGAGATTGGGATTTCAGGCTCGTGCCCACGTCAAGAGGTATAAGACCTCCGACGATTTTCTTAGCCTGCCAACTAAGGGAGAAAAGCTCAATTGTTGAGCTTGTGCTCAGATTGTCTGAGTACAACAATCATTTGAATCGAGTGGGAGTTAATCTTCCAGATAAGATAGTGATGTTTCTCCGAAGTCATTACCACCAAGCTACTAGAGCTTCGTGATGAACTATAATATATCGGGGACATGTATGATGATCCTTGAGATGTTCGTGATGTTTGACACCACAAAAGTAGAAATCAAGAAGGAGCATCAATTGTTGATGGTTGGTGAAACCACTAGTTTCAAGAAGGGCAAGGGCACGAAGGGATACTTCATAAAACGGCAATTCAGCTGCTGCTCTAGTGAAGAAACCCAAGGTTGAACCCAAACCCGAGACTAAGTGCTTCTGTAATAAGGGGAACAACCACTGGAGCAGAATTACCCTAGATACTTGGTAGATAAGAAGGCTGGCAAGATCGATAGAAGTATATTGGATATACATTGTGTTGATGTGTACTTTACTAGTACTCCTAGTAGCACCAGGGTATTAGATACCGGTTCAGTTGCTAAGTGTTAGTAACTCGAAATAAAAGCTACGGAATAAACGGAGACTAGCTAAAGGTGAGCTGATGATATGTGTTGGAAGTGTTTCCAGTGTTGATATAATCAAATATCGTACGCTCCTTCTACCATCGAGATTGGTGTTTGTGTTGAGCATAGACATGATTGGATTATGTCTATCGCAATACGGTTATTCATTTAAGGAGAATAATGGTTACTCTGTTAATTTGAATAATACCTTCAATGGTCTTACACCTAAAATGAATAGTTTATTGAATCTCGATCGTAGTGATACACATGTTCATGCCAAAAGATAGTAATGATAGTACCACCTACTTGTGGCACTGCCACTTAAGTCATATCGGTATAAAACGCATGAAGAAGCTCCATGTTGATGGATCTTTGGGCTCACTCGTTTTGAAAAAGTTTGAGACATGCGAACCATGTCTATTGGTGTATATGCATGAAGAAACTCCATGCAAATGGACCGTTTGGACTCACTTGATTTTAAATCACTTGAGACATGCAAATCATACCACATGGGCAAGATGACTGAAAGCCTCGTTTTCAGTAAAATGGAACTAGAAAGCAACTTGCTGGAAGTAATACATTTTGATGTGTGCGGTCCAATGAGTGCTGAGGCATGTAGTGGATATCGTTATGTTCCTACTTCATAGATGATTTGAGTAGATGTTGAATATACTTACTTGATGAATCACGAGTCTGAATTATTGAAAGGTTCAAGTAATTTCAGGGTGAAGTTGAAAGATCGTCGTGACAAGAGGATAAAATATCTATGATATGATCATAGAGATGAATATCTGAATTACGAGTTTGGCACAGAATTAAGACATTGTGGAAATTGTTTCACAACTGATACAGCCTGGAACACCATAGTGTGATGGTGTGTCCGAACATCATAACTACACCCTATTGGATATGATGCATACCATGATGTCTCTTATCAAATTACCACAATAGTTTATGGGTTAGGCATTAGAGACAACCACATTCACTTTAAATAGGGCACCACGTAATTCCGATGAGATGACACCGTATGAACTATGGTTTAGAGAAACCTAAGCTATCATTTCTTAGAAGTTTGGGGCTGCGACGCTTATGTGAAAAGTTTCAGGCTGATAAGCTCGAACCCAAAGCGGATAAATGCATCTTCATAGGACACCCAAAACAGTTGGGTATACCTCCTGTCTTAGATTCGAAAGCAATAAGGGATTGTTTCTAGAATCGGGTCCTTTCTCGAGGAAAAGTTTCTCTCGAAAGAATTGAGTGGGAGGATGGTGGAGACTTGATGAGGTTGTTGAACCGTCACTTCAACTAGTGTATATCAGGGCACAAAGAGTTGTTCCTGTGGCACCTACACCAATTGAAGTGGAAGCTTATGATATTGATCATGAGACTTCGGATCAAGTCACTCCCAAACCTCGTGGGATGACAAGGATGCGTACTACTTCAGAGTGGTACGTAATCCTGTCTTGGAAGTCATGTTGCTAGACAACAATGAACCTACGAGCTATGGAGAAGCGATGGTGGGCCTGGATTCCGATAAATGGCTTGAGGCCATATAATCCGAGAGAGGATCCATGTATGAAAAAAAAGTGTAGACTTTGAAAGAACTACTTGATGGTCGTAAGGCTGTTGAGTGTAGATGGATTTTAAAAGGAAGGCGGACAATGATGGTAAATGTCACCATTAAGAAAGCTCGACTTGTCGTTAAGATGTTTTTCCGACAAGTTCAAGGAGTTGACTACGATGAGACTTTCTCACTCGTAGCGATGCTAAGAGTCTGTTGGAATTATATTAGCGATTACTGCATTATTTATGAAATCTTGCAGATAGGATGTCAAAAACATTGTTTCCTCGACGATTTTCTTGAGGAAAGGTTGTATGTGATACAACCGGAAGGTTTTGTCAATCCTGAAAGATGCTAATAAGTATGCAAAGCTCCAGCAATCCTTCTGAGGACTGGAGTAAGCATCTCGGAGTTGGAATGTATGTTTTGATGAGATGATCAAAGATTTTGGTATATACAAAGTTTATGAGAAACTTGTATTTCCAAAGAAGTGAGTGGGAGCACTATAGAATTTCTGATGAATATATGTTGTTGATCGGAAATGACGTAGAATTTCTGGAAAGCATATAGGTTTATTTGGAAAGTGTTTTTCAATGGAAAGCCTGGATTAAGCTACTTGAACATTGAGCATCAATATCTATAAGGATAGATCAAAATGCTTAATGGTACTTTCAAATGAGCACATACCTTGACATGATCTTGAAGCTGTTCAAGATGGATCAGTCAAAGAAGGAGTTCTTGCCTGAGTTGTAAGGTATGAAGTTAAGACTGAAAGCTTGACCATGGCAGAATAGAGAGAAAGGACGAAAGTCGTCCCCTATGCTTAAGACGTAGGCTCTACAGTATGCTATGCTGTGTACCGCACCTGAAGTATGCCTTGCCATGAGTCAGTCAAGGGGTACAAGAGTGATCCAAGAATGGATCACAGGACAGCGGTCAAAGTTATCCTTAGTAACTAGTGGACTAAGGAATTTTCCCGATTATGGAGGTGGTAAAAGAGTTCGTCGTAAAGGGTTACGTCGATGCAAGCTTAACACCTATCCGGATAGCTCTGAGTAGAGATACCGGATGCATATAATGGAGCAACAATTTAGAATAGCTCCAAGTAGAACAGTTATTTGGAATAGCTCCAAATAGAGCGTGGTAGCTACATCTAGGAGATGACATAGAGATTTGTAAAGCACACACGGATCTGAAAGGTTCGGACCCGTTGACTAAAACCTCTCTCACAAGCAACATGATCAAACCTAAAACTCATTGAGTGTTAATCACATAGTGATGTGAACTAGACTACTGACTCTAGTAAACTCTTGGGTGTTGGTCACATGGCGATGTGACCTGTGAGTGTTAATCACATGGCGATGTGAACTAGATTATTGACTCTAGTGCAAGTGGGAGACTGTTGGAAATATGCCCTAGAGGCAATAATAAATTGGTTATTATTATATTTCCTTGTTCATGATAATCGTTTATTATCCATGCTATAATTGTATTGATAGGAAACTCAGATACATGTGTGGATACATAGACAACACCATGTCCCTAGTAAGCCTCTAGTTGACTAGCTCGTTGATCAATAGATGGTTACGGTTTCCTAACCATGGACATTGGATGTCGTTGATAACAGGATCACATCATTAGGAGAATGATGTGATGGACAAGACCCAATCCTAAGCCTAGCACAAAGGTCGGATAGTTCGTATGCTAAAGCTTTTCTAATGTCAAGTATCATTTCCTTAGACCATGAGATTGTGCAACTCCCGGATACCGTAGGAATGCTTTGGGTGTATCAAACGTCACAACGTAACTGGGTGACTATAAAGGTGCATTACAGGTATCTCCAAAAGTGTCTGTTGGTTGGCACGAATCGAGACTGGGATTTGTCACTCCGTGTAAACGGAGAGGTATCTCTGGGCCCACTCGGTAGGACATCATCATATGCGCAATGTGACCAAGGAGTTGATCACGGGATGATGTGTTACGGAACGAGTAAAGAGACTTGCCGGTAACGATATTGAACAAGGTATCGGGATACTGACGATCGAATCTCGGGCAAGTACAATACCGCTAGACAAAGGGAATTGTATACGGGATTGATTAAGTCCTTGACATCGTGGTTCATCCGATGAGATCATCGTGGAACATGTGGGAGCCAACATGGGTATCCAGATCCCGCTGTTGGTTATTGACCGGAGAACGTCTCGGTCATGTCTGCATGTCTCCCGAACCCGTAGGGTCTACACACTTAAGGTTCGGTGACGCTAGGGATATAGAGATATTAGTATGCGGTAACCCGAAAGTTGTTCGGAGTCCCGGATGAGATCCCGGACGTCACGAGGAGTTCCGGAATGGTCCGGAGGTAAAGAATTATATATAGGAAGTGCTATTTCGGCCATCGGGACAAGTTTCGGGGTCACCGGTATTGTACCGGGACCACCGGAAGGGTCCCGGGGGTCCACCGGGTGGGGCCACCTGCCCCGGGGGGCCACATGGGCTGTAGGGGGTGCGCCTTGGCCTATATGGGCCAAGGGCACCAGCCCCAAGAGGCCCATGCGCCAAGAGAAGAGAAAAAGGGGAGAGTCCTAAAAGGGGAAGGCACCTCCGAGGTGCCTTGGGGAGGATGGACTCCTCCCCACCCTTGGCCGCACCCTTCCTTGGAGGAAGGGGCAAGGGCTGCGCCTCCCCCTCTCCCTTGGCCCTATATATAGTGGGGGAAAAGGAGGAGCAAACATACCTGAGCCCTGGCGCCTCCCTCTCCCTCCCATGACATATCTCCCTCCTCCCGCAGCGCTTAGCGAAGCCCTGTTGGAATCCCGCTACTTCCACCACGCCGTCGTGCTGCTGGATCTCCATCAACCTCTCCCTCCTCCTTGCTGGATCAAGGCGTGGGAGACGTCTCCGTTCCGTATGTGTGTTGAACGCGGAGGTGCCGTCCGTTCGGCGCTAGGATCATCGGTGATTTGAATCACGACGAGTACGACTCCATCAACCCCGTTCACTTGAACGCTTCCGCTTAGCGATCTACAAGGGTATGTAGATGCACCCTCCTTCCCCTCGTTGCTAGTCTCCCCATAGATAGATCTTGGTGATACGTAGAATTTTTTTTAATTTCTACTACGTTCCCCAACATGGACCGCATACATCGGTATGTATTATTTCCAATAAATCAGTAGCTCGCTCCATTGTTCCGCAGAACGGAGTTTTAGTCATCTTGCCCATGAGGCATGGTTCGCAAGCATCAAATGATTCATAATCAAGTGATTCCAAAAGTCCATCTGGATGGAGTTTCTTCATGCGCTTTACACCAATATGACCTAAACGGCAGTGCCACAAATATGTTGCACTATCATTATCAACTTTGCATCTTTTGGCATCAATATTATGAATATGTGCATCACCACGATCGAGATTCAACAAAAATAGACCACTCTTCAAGGGTGCATGACCATAAAAGATATTACTCATATAAATAGAAGAACCATTATTCTCTGATTTAAATGAATACCGTCTCGCATTAAACAAGATCCAGATATAATATTCATGCTCAACGCTGGCACGAAATAACAATTATTCAGGTCTAAAACTAATCCCAAAGGTACATGTAGAGGTAGCGTGCCGACAGCGATCACATCAACCTTGGAACCATTCCCGACGCGCATCGTCACCTCGTCCTTACCCAATCTTCGTTTAATCCGTAGTCCCTGTTTCGAGTTACAAATATGAGCAACCGAACCGGTATCAAATACCCAGGCACTACTACGAGCATTAGTAAGGTACACATCAATAACATGTATATCAAATATACCTTTGTTCACTTTTCCATCCCTCTTATCCGCCAAATACTTGGGGCAGTTCCGCTTCCAGTGACCAATCCCTTTGCAGTAGAAGCACTCAGTTTTAGGCTTAGGTCCAGACTTGGGCTTCTTCCCGGGAGTGGAAACTTGCTTGCAATTCTTCTTGAAGTTCCCGTTCTTTCCTTTGCCCTTTTTCTTGAAACTAGTGGTCTTGTTAACCATCAACACTTGATGCTCCTTCTTGATTTCTACCTCCGCAGCTTTCAGCATTGTGAAGAGCTCGGGAATAGTCTTCTCCATCCCTTGCATATTATAGTTCATCACGAAGCCTTTATAGCTTGGTGGCAGTGATTGAAGAACTCTGTCAATAACACTATCATCTGGAAGATTAACTCCCAGCTGAATCAAGTGGCTATGATACCCAGACATTCTGAGTATGTGTTCACTGACAGAACTGTTCTCCTCCATCTTGCAGCTATAGAACTTGTTGGAGAATTCATATCTCTCAACTCGGGCATTTTCTTGAAATATTAACTTCAATTCCTGGAACATCTCATATGCTCCATGACGTTCAAAATGACTTTGAAGTGCCGATTCTAAGCCGTAGAGCATGGCACACTGAACTATCGAGTAGCCATCAACACGCGACTGCCAGGCATTCACAATGTCCGCAGTTGCTGGAGGGGGTGGCACACCTAGCGGTGCATCAAGGACATAACTCTTCTATGTAGCAATGAGGATAATCCTCAAGTTACGGACCCAGTCCGTGTAGTTGCTGCCATCATGTTTCAACTTAGCTTTCTCTAGGAATGCATTAAAATTCAAGGAACGGTAGCACGGGCCATTGATCTACAACATAGATATGCAAAAACTATCAGGACTAAGTTCATGATAAATAAAGTTCAATTAATCATGTTACTTAAGAACTCTCACTTAGATAGACATCCCCCAAGTCATCTAAATGATCACGTGATCCAAATCAACTAAACCATGTCCGGTCATCATGTGAGATGGAGTAGTCTTCAATGGTGAACGTCTCTATGTTGATCATATCTACTATATGATTCACATTCGACCTTTCGGTCTCTAGTGTTCCGAGTGTTGGGGAACGCGGTATTTCAAAAAAAATTACCTACGATCATGCAAGATCTATCTATGTGATGCATAGCAATGAGCGGGAAAGTGTGTCCACGTACCCTCGTAGACCGAACGCGGAAGCGTTAAGTAATGTGGTTGATGTAGTCGAACATCTTCGCGATCCAACCAATCAAGTACCGAACGCACGGCACCTCCGCGATCTGCACACGTTCTGCTCGGTGACGTCCCTCGAATTCTAGATCCAGCTGAGGCCAAGGGAGAGTTCCCTCAGCACGACGACGTGGTGACGGTGATGATGAAGTTACCGGCACAGGGCTTCGCCTAAGCACTACAACGATATGACCGAGGTGGAAATCTATGGAGGGGGGCACCGCACATGGCTAATGAAAGTGCAACTATCCCTAGGTGGTTTTGGTAATTCATAACAACATATAGCTCATTGAGCTAATGCTGTTCCAAGATGATTATTTCAGGAAAGCTCAATGATTGGCATGGCATGGATGTTGAAAGTGGATCCCTCAAAATGCTAAGGACAAAGGATTGGCTCAAGCTCAAAGGCTCAAGACTCTTCATTTTATATTTTAGTGATCCAAGATCACATTGAGTCTTTAGGAAAAGCCAATACTATCAAGGAGGGATGAGGTGTTGCTTAATGAGCCTCTTGCTTCATGTGCTTAGTGATATGCTCCAAAACCCTCAACTACTTTCCCATATCCACATTTGACCTAAACCCAAAGCCAAAATCGGCCCTACCGATTCTTTCAACCCGGCGCCACCAAGTTTCACTTGTCATAGCCATTGCTAAACCCTAGCAAATCGGTTCTACCGATAGGGATCTCGGTCTCACCGAGATGGGATTGCAAACTCTCGGTTTCCCTTTCGTAACTTTTCGGTCTCACCGAAAGAGCGGATCGGTCCCACCGAGATTGCAATGTAAACTCTCTGTTTCCTTTTTGTAACATTTTGGTCTCACCAAAAGAGCAAATCGGTCCCACCGAGTTTACGTGACCAACTCTCTGGTTAGCTTATTACCAAAATCGGTCTCACCGAGTTTGTGTAATCGGTCTCACCGAGATTACGTTATGCCCTAACCCTAACCATATCGGTCCGACCGAGTTGCATGTCAGTCCCACCAAAAATCTCTAACGGTCACTAGGTTTACTATTTCGGTCTGACCGAGTTTGTTGATTCGGTCCCACCGAGATTGGTAAATTGTGTGTAACGGTTAGATTTTGTGTGGAGGCTATAAATACCCCTCCACCTCCTCTTCACTCATGGAGAGAGCCATCAGAACACATCTACACTTCCAACTCATATGTTCTGAGAGAGAACCACCTACTCATGTGTTGAGACCAAGATATTCCATTCCTACCATATGAATCTTGATCTCTAGCCTTCCCCAAGTTGCTTTCCACTCAAATCTTCTTTCCACCAAATCCAAATCCTGTGAGAGAGAGTTGAGTGTTGGGGAGACTATCATTTGAAGCACAAGAGCAAGGAGTTCATCATCAACACACCATTTGTTACTTCTTGGAGAGTGGTGTCTCCTAGATTGGCTAGGTGTCACTTGGGAGCCTCCGACAAGATTGTGGAGTTGAACCAAGGAGTTTGTAAGGGCAAAGAGATCGCCTACTTCGTGAAGATCTACCGCTAGTGAGGCAAGTCCTTCGTGGGCGATGGCCATGGTGGGATAGACAAGGTTGCTTCTTCGTGGACCCTTCGTGGGTGGAGCCCTCCGTGGACTCGCGCAACCGTTACCCTTCGTGGGTTGAAGTCTCCATCAACGTGGATGTAGGATAGCACCACCTATCCGAAGCACGGGAAAAACATCCGTGTCTCCAATTGCGTTTGAATTCTCCAAACCCTTCCCTTTACATTCTTGCAAGTTGCATGCTTTACTTTCCACTGCCAATATACTCTTTGCATGCTTGCTTGAATTGTGTGATGATTGCTTGACTTGTCCTAAAGTAGCTAAAATCTGCCAAGAACTAAAATTGGGAAAAGGTTAAGTTTTTATTTGGTCAAGTAGTCTAATCACCCCACCTCTAGACATACTTTGGATCCTACAAGTGGTATCAGAGCTTTGGTCTCCATTTGCTTTGATTTCCATAGCTTTTGGTGGTCATAGCCTTGGTTTCACAACCTAGGAGAGTATGGCGTCTAGCGAGGGAAATTATCACCGTAGAGGTCCTTACTTTGATGGTACTAATTTTGCTAGTTGGAAGCATAAAATGAAAATGCATATTCTTGGACATAACCCCGCCGTTTGGGCTATTGTGTGTATTGGTTTGCAAGGTGACTTCTTTGATGGGAGAGAACCAAACCGTGAAGCTACCGCGGACGAGTTGAAGATGTTGCAATACAATGCTCAAGCTTGTGATATTCTCTTCAATGGATTGTGCCCCGAAGAATTTAACAAAATCAGCCGTCTTGAGAATGCAAAGGAAATTTGGGACACTTTGATTGATATGCATGAAGGTACTGACTCCGTCAAGGAATCCAAATTGGATGTGCTTCAAAGTCAACTTGACAAGTTCAAAATGAAGGATGGTGAAGGTGTCGCTGAAATGTACTCTAGGCTTGATCTCATCACAAATGAGATTGCCGGCTTAGGGAGTGAAGAGATGACCGATAGATTCATCCTCAAGAAGATTCTAAGAGCCTTGGATGGAAAATATGATACCGTGTGCACATTGATCCAAATGATGCCCAATTACAAAGGTCTCCAGCCAACGGAGGTAATTGGAAGAATTGTTGCTCATGAGATGTCACTTAAGGATAAAGAGGAACTTCACAACAAATCAAGTGGTGCCTACAAAGCCTCATGTGAGGCCCCTACATCATCAAGTGAGAAACAAAACTTCAATGAAGAATTGAGCTTAATGGTGAAGAACTTCAACAAGTTCTACAAGAGTAGAAGCAAAGATAGAAGCTCCAAGTCAAGGTCCTACAATGACAAAAGATCTTCTAGTTGAGAGCGAAACTGCTACAATTGTGGAAGACCCGGACACTATTCCAATGAGTGTACGGCTCCCTACAAGAGAAGAGAAGACTCTCCAAAAATAAGAAGCAAAAGAGAAGAATCACCACCAAGAGAGAGAAGGAGTAGAGATGATCGTTATGAACGAAGATACTCACGGAGAAGCAAGGATTCGGCAAGGAAGGAAAAATCATCAAGAAGCTACATAAAACGAAGACATCAAGCTCATGTTGGTGAATGGGTATCCGGCCCTGACTCCGACGACCACTCCGAGAGAAGTTATCACTCCGACTCCGAATATACTCAAGATGAAGGTGTTGCCGGTCTAGCACTTGTGACAACCAACTCCTACGATATATTTGACTCACCAAATGAAGGAATTGGAAGATGCTTCATGACCAAAGGTCCTAAGGTAACACACCCCGAGTATGTTGATTTTAATAGTGATGAAGATGACTTGTTAGGTGATGATGATTTACTTGTTGACAACTCTAGTGATGAATACTATGATGAAACATCAATTAATCATGCTAATCAAGATAAAACGAATGACAATGATAAGGAGAAGATTGAGGCTCTAACTAAAGAACTAAACACTCTTAAGTTAGCTCATGAAACTATCTTCGAAGATCATCGAGAACTTTTAAGAGCTCATGAGAAGTTACGCTTTGAAAAGCTCAATCTTGAGCAAGAGCATGAGTTTTTAAAGGCAATCAATGATGATCTCCGCAAGAAAAGTTCTTCTTACATTGCCAAGCGTTTACTCTTATCCACTCACATGCCTCAAGTCAAGTCTAGTAATAAGAACAAGAAAGATTCTTCCTCTAGTAGTAACGATGATCATGATAAATCCAATATTGTTGCTTCTAGTAGTTCTCTTGATTCCACTAATGATTCTCTTAGCCAAGTTACACTTGAGCAAGAAAACAGCTTATTGAAGGGAATTATAGAGAAAGGAGTGTACAAAAGCCTTGCCGGGAGTAAGCAATTCGAGGAAATTGTGCGCAAGCAAGGAATGCACAGGAAGAATCAAGGTGTTGGTTTTGAACGAAAGTTCAATGCCAATGGAGTTGAGTGGGAAGAAGATCAATACCCCAAGACAAAGTTTGTTCCTCAACAAGAGAAGTATCCTACTTCCTTCAAGGGGACACAAGCTCAAGATGATCTTCCACCACAAGACTACAAGCAAAAAGGCAAGGCCAAGCTTCAAGAAGAAATTGATGCATTTGAAGAAGCTCCTAAGACCTTAGTCAAGTGGCTTCCCAAGACCACTTCAAGTTCCACTTCATCAAGTACGACTACAACTCCAAGGATTCCCATCAAGATGGTGTGGATCCAAAATAAGAAGAACTAGAGAGTTCTTGAGGGTGACTCCGCCAACATACTTCTCTCTTATCATTTTGGCAAGAACAAGTGCAATCAACTTCCACATCTTGCACTAGTTCAAGGAGTCACAAACCCTCTTGTTGGTAAGACAAGGGACAAGGTAACCTAAAAGTTTTCATGGACATCATCTTGTGTGTGCATCACTCTATGTCTATGGATATCCTTGTTTGTTCCTTGTGGGACTAACCCATGTAGGTATTGAACGTGCAATTCACTCAAATGGATAGCTCCAAGTGATCTACATCAACATTGAGCATCCACATCTTCAACATCTACATGAAGTCATCATCGACAAAACCCAAGGTTAGTTCATCCCTCTTAGGGGGGATATCACATCTAGGGGGAGCTTTACTCTAAGACTTGAGCTAAAGCAACTCTAAAGATGTGAACACAACAATGCTTTATGTAAAAGTGGTAACCCCACTTGATCTTAAACGATGAGTATGACCTATGATCAAGTGTTCTCACTTGACTCCTAAGTCAATATACTCATATATAGATGACCTAGTCATCGCCAATTGCTTGATAGATGCTAGAATTGGTTGTGCATGCTTTGTCACATATTTCAATTGCCATTTTATTGTGTGAGCATGTTGGTTGCATATTTTACTCATTCGAGGACATCCACTTGTTGTTTTGATTGTTTGGTTTTATTTCCTTTTGCCAAGTGGATGGACAAGAATGCCTAAGAACCTCCTCTAGCTATCTATGCTTTTCTCGTATCAAACTCTATTCATGCTACATCACAAAATTTGATCAAGTCAGATTCGAACCACTCTGTGTGAGGAGCACTCGGAGTCCCCGATTCGTCATAGACTTAAACTTCCAAAACCTCTTTATGATTCTCGGTCTGATCGATATCCTACTTTCGGTCCTACCGAGATCATTAAGTTGATCTGAATTTTCGATCTTGGTGCAACCGACTTGAACCATTCGGTCACACCGAGTTGCAATAACTATATACAGTTTTGCATCTCGGTGCCACCGAGTTGTTCCACTCGGTCACACCGACAGGGTTGGGCTATATATAGTCACGGGCAAAAATTTGGAAATTTCTCCGAACCCCTTGGCCTGCGCGATAGCTCGCTCTGCCAATGTGGTCTCCGGATCATCTCCTCGCCGCCAGCCGCCTCCAGTCGCTGGTCTCCATCGCCGTCAACGGAATTCTACCCCGCCGTTGCCGCCGTAGTGAGTCTCGGCCGAACTAGGGTATGGACTCGATCTTTGTGCTATCCCCAATCTGATTCCTAGCACATTGTGATCATATTGATTCTAGCCACGATTGAAACACTCCTATCCATTCAATGCGTTCGTAGAATAGGATTGATTCGAAAATTTTAGGGTTAGGTTTCCGCCGAAACCATCTCGGACCCACCAAGTTGAAAAACTCGGTCCCACCGATTTGGCTCATGCCATTGCACAAGTAAGACTCGGTCTGACCGAGAATTACTAATCGGTGTGACCGATTTTGGAACTTTGTGAAACCCTAGCAGTCTCGGTGCCACCGAACTGTGACTCGGTCTGACCGAGTTCACTAGTTTAGGTTCCAAAACTGCTTCGGTATCACTGAGTTTAAAAATCGGTAGATCCGAGATGATTTCTGTGGGAAACTAAAACTAAGATTTTGAGTCATTCTTTTGCAAAAATCTCTGCATTTTGTGATGCTCATCTATTCTACCTCATCTATAAACTGTTCACAGGGTCAGCAGTCAGCTTGTTCATCATGTCTGATTAGAGTGACAGCCAGAATGTGTTAGAACAGCAAGTGCACATGAGTGAGGGCACTAGTCCCTCCAGTTTTTCTGATGAAGGCAGCAGGAGCACCCCTAGCAATCTGCCAAAAGCTGCCACCAGACAAAGGAAGAAGAGAACCTCAGACTCAGAGGATGAGGACTATGTGGCAGAAGAGGAAGCTACTTCCAAGAAAGTAGTGCTCAAGAAGGAGTATGGCTCAGCTCAAGGCACAAAGCCAGGATTGAAAATCAAAAGGCCAGCAGGTAGACAGCCTAGGCCAAAGGCCAGAGCTTCAACTCAGATTCCTGAAAGGCCTGCACCCATAGAGCCAGTTGCTGCTGAAGGGAAGAAGAGGAAGGAAAGGGTCAAAAAGACCACTGCCAGAGTGCTTGGGAGATCCTCAATCATGAGAGACTCGGAAGAGGAAGAGGAAGAAGAGGTTGCTGCACCAGCACCTAAGGCACCTAAGCTTATGGGTGATGCTATCAGGACAGGGGCTGCTGCATCCAAGCCCAAAGAAGCACCCAAAGCTGCCTCCAAGCCCAAGTCAGCTCCAAAGAGGAATACAAGGAGCATACCAGCTGCTGAGAAGAACAAGGCCCCAGTGCCTAACATTGCTGAAGAAGAAGAAGGTCAAGTGCTCAGGAAGCTTAAGCCCAAGATCCCAGACCACAATGATGTTCATCCTGTGGCTGAGGACATGAAAATCAGAAGAGACTCAGGGCTAAGGAAGTGGAGAGAAGCAAATCCATATGCTTCAAGGAGAAGAACTGCTGTTGATTATAGGTTCCACACTAAGGAACAGCAGGACTTCTATTAGATAGTTTTGTTGGACAAGAAGCCCATTGTTTGTGACATGAGATGGGTCAATTGGGAGTACATCAAGGACAATGAAGAACACTATCCTGGAGTGTATGACAGCTTCAATGCTTGTGGAGTAGCAGACTTTGTTGGGCAGAAGCTCACAAAGTGGAATGAAGAGCTCATTATGCAATTCTACTCCACAGCACACTTCTACCCAGATGGAAGGATCACATGGATGTCTGAAGGTACAAGGTACCAATCTACAGTTGCTGAATGGGCTCAGTTGATCAATGCCCCAGAAGAGCAGGAAGATGACTTGGATATCTATGCCAAGAACAAGATGGACCACAACTCTATGTCCAATATGTACAAGGAAATTCCAAACGAGGCACTTGATACTTTCAAGTTTGGGTCTGTGCATTATCTTCTGTCAGGGCTGCCAACCATTAACTGGATCCTTAGGCACACTCTGTTGCCCAAGTCAGGTGATCACAAGATGATCAGAGGCCATGCAATCAATTTGCTTCATGTATTTGATGTGCCACAAAAGTTCAAGGTGATGAGCCTCATGGTAGAGACCATTAAGAGGACAGCAGCTGATCAGAAGAGGAGCTGTGGATATGCCCCACAAATTCAGGAGTTAATCAACTCGAAGATGGGCACAGGCACATACTTGCTGGACAAAGAACACCTGCCCATCCATCCAGATTTTGAAGATAATTAAGTTGTGATGAATGAGAATGAACCATCATCTACACAAGCACAAGCAAAGAAGGAGAAGGCAAGGAAGGAGAAAGCTGCCAAGATGCCAACTCAAGAGGAGGCATCTGAGTATTTCTTGAAAACCAAACAAGAGCAGCTTGGTTACTTGATTGCATCCACATTGAGGATTGAGCAAGGACTAGCCACCCTCACTCAGAATCAGCAGAGCTTAGAAAGAATCATGGAACAAAAGTTCTATGACCTAGATGTGAAGGTGACAGAATCATGGAACTATCCCCAGGTGGTTTTGGTAATTCATAACAACATATAGCTCATTGAGCTAATGCTGTTCCAAGATGATTATTTCAGGAAAGCTCAATGATTGGCATGGCATGGATGTTGAAAGTGGATCCCTCAAAATGCTAAGGACAAAGGATTGGCTCAAGCTCAAAGGCTCAAGACTCTTCATTTTATATTTTAGTGATCCAAGATCACATTGAGTCTTTAGGAAAAGCCAATACTATCAAGGAGGGATGAGGTGTTGCTTAATGAGCCTCTTGCTTCATGTGCTTAGTGATATGCTCCAAAACCCTCAACTACTTTCCCATATCCACATTTGACCTAAACCCAAAGCCAAAATCGGCCCTACCGATTCTTTCAACCCGGCGCCATCGAGTTTCACTTGTCATAGCCATTGCCAAACCCTAGCAAATCGGTTCTACCGATAGGGATCTCGGTCTCACCGAGATGGGATTGCAAACTCTCGGTTTCCCTTTCGTAACTTTTCGGTCTCACCGAAAGAGCGGATCGGTCCCACCGAGATTGCAATGTAAACTCTCTGTTTCCTTTTTGTAACATTTCGGTCTCACCGAAAGAGCAAATCGGTCCCACCGAGTTTACGTGACCAACTCTCTGGTTAGCTTATTACCAAAATCGGTCTCACCGAGTTTGTGTAATCGGTCTCACCGAGATTACGTTATGCCCTAACCCTAACCATATCGGTCCGACCGAGTTGCATGTCAGTCCCACCGAAAATCTCTAACGGTCACTAGGTTTACTATTTCGGTCTGACCGAGTTTGTTGATTCGGTCCCACCGAGATTGGTAAATTGTGTGTAACGGTTAGATTTTGTGTGGAGGCTATAAATACCCCTCCGCCTCCTCTTCACTCGTGGAGAGAGCCATCAGAGCACATCTACACTTCCAACTCATATGTTTTGAGAGAGAACCACCTACTCATGTGTTGAGACCAAGATATTCCATTCCTACCATATGAATCTTGATCTCTAGCCTTCCCCAAGTTGCTTTCCACTCAAATCTTCTTTCCACCAAATCCAAATCTTGTGAGAGAGAGTTGAGTGTTGGGGAGACTATCATTTGAAGCACAAGAGCAAGGAGTTCATCATCAACACACCATTTGTTACTTCTTGGAGAGTGGTGTCTCCTAGATTGGCTAGGTGTCACTTAGGAGCCTCCGACAAGATTGTGGAGTTGAACCAAGGAGTTTGTAAGGGCAAGGAGATCGCCTACTTCGTGAAGATCTACCACTAGTGAGGCAAGTCCTTCGTGGGCGATGGCCATGGTGGGATAGACAAGGTTGCTTCTTCGTGGACCCTTCGTGGGTGGAGCCCTCCGTGGACTCGCGCAACAGTTACCCTTCGTGGGTTGAAGTCTCCATCAACGTGGATGTAGGATAGCACCACCTATCCGAACCACGGGAAAAACATCCGTGTCTCCAATTGCGTTTGAATTCTCCAAACCCTTCCCTTTACATTCTTGCAAGTTGCATGCTTTACTTTCCGCTGCCAATATACTCTTTGCATGCTTGCTTGAATTGTGTGATGATTGCTTGACTTGTCCTAAAGTAGCTAAAATCTGCCAAGAACTAAAATTGGGAAAAGGTTAAGTTTTTATTTGGTCAAGTAGTCTAATCACCCCCCCTCTAGAAATACTTTCGATCCTACAGCTAAACAATCAACTTGTGTGTCTATGGGGTGCCCCCGTCCTCGTATAGAAAGGAGGGAGGGAGGAGGAGGCCGGCCTAGGAGGAGGCGCGCGCCAAGGGGGGGCAATCCTACTCCAAGTAGGTTCCCCCCTTTCCTATTCCTATTAGGAGAAGGAGGAAAGAGGAGGAGGGGAGAAGGAAAGGAGGGGCCGGCCCCCCAAACCCTAAACCAATTCGGTTTGGGTCTGGGGAGCGTGCCCCACACCTTGCTTGCTACCCTCTTTCTCCACTAGGGCCCAATAAGGCCCATAGACTCCCCAGGGGGTTCCGGTAACCTCTCGGTACTCCGAAAAATACCCGATACACTTCGGAACCCTTCTGGTGTCTGAATATAACCTTCCAATATATCTACCTTTATGTCTCGACCAATTCAAGACTCCTCGTCATGTCCGTGATCACATCCGGGGCTCCGAACAACCTTCGGCACATCAAATCACATAAACTCATAATAGTAATCATCATCGAACGTTAAGCGTGCGGACCCTACGGGTTCGAGAACTATGTAGACATGACCGAGACACCTCTCCGGTCAATAACCAATAGCGGAACCTATATGCTCATATTGGTTCCTACATATTCTACGAAGATCTTTATCGGTCAAACCGCATAACAACATACGTTGTTCCCTTTGTCATCGGTATGTTACTTGCCCAAGATTCGATCGTCGGTATCCTCATACCTAGTTCAATCTCGTTACCGTCAAGTCTCTTTACTCGTTCTGTAATGCATCATCCCGTGACTAACTCATTAGTCACATTGCTTGCAAGGCTTATAATGATGAGCATTACCGAGAGGGCCCAGAGATACCTCTCCGACAATCGGAGTGACAAATCCCAATCTCGATCTATGCCAACTCAACAGACACCATCAGAGACACATATAGAGCATCTTTATAATCACCTAGTTACGTTGTGACGTTTGATAGCACACTAAGTGTTCCTCCGGTATCCGGGAGTTGCATAATCTCATAGTCATAGGAACATGTATAAGTCATGAAGAAAGCAATAGTAGTAAAACTTAACAATCATAATGCTAAGCTAACGGATGGGTCTTGTCCATCACATCATTCTCTAATGATGTGATCCCGTTCATCAAATGACAACTCATGTCTATGGCTAGGAAACTTAACCATCTTTGATTAACGAGCTAGTCAAGTAGAGGCACACTAGGGATACTCTGTTTGTCTATGTATTCACACATGTACTAAGTTTCCGGTTAATATAATTCTAGCCTGAATAATAAACATTTATCATGAAATAAGGAAATAAATAATAACTTTATTATTGCCTCTAGGGCATATTTCCTTCAGTCTCCCACTTGCACTAGAGTCAATAATCTAGTTCACATCGCCATGTGATTTAACGCCAATAGTTCACATCTTTATGTGATTAACACCCATAGTTCACATCGCCATGTGACCAACACTCAAAAGGTTTACTAGAGTCAATAATCTAGTCCACATCGCTATGTGATTAACACCCAAGAGTAATAAGGTATGATCATGTTTTGCCTGTGAGAGAAATTTTTAGCCTATGGGTCTGCAACATTCAGATCCGTATGTATTTTGCAAATTTCTATGTCTACAATACTCTGCACGGAGCTACTCTAGCTAATTGCTCCCACTTTCAATATGTATCTAGATCGAGACTTAGAGTCATCCAGATCGGTGTCAAAACTTGCATCGACGTAACTCTTTATGACGAACTCTTTTGTCACCTCCATAACCGAGAAACATTTCCTTATTCCACTAAGGATAATTTTGATCGATGTCCAGTGATCCACTCCTAGATCATTATTGTACCCTCTTGCCAAACTCATGGCGAGGTACACAATAGGTCTGGTACACAGCATAGCATACTTTATAGAACCTATGACTGGGGCATAGGGAATGACTTTTCATTCTCTTTCTATTTTCTGCCGTGGTCGGATTTTGAGTCTTTACTCAACTTCACACCTTGCAACACAGGCAAGAACTCCTTTTTTGACTGTTCCATTTTGAACTACTTCAAAAACTTGTCAAGGTATGTACTCATTGAAAAAATTTATCAAGCATCTTGATCTATCTCTATAGATCTTGATGCTCAATATGTAAACAGCTTCACCGGAGTCTTTCTTTGACAAACTCCTTTCAAACACTCTATGCTTTCCAGAAAATTCTACATTATTTCCAATCAATAATATGTCATTCACATATACTTATCAGAAATACTGTAGTGCTCCCACTCAAATTCTTGTAAATACAGGCTTCACCGCAAGTCTATATAAAACTATATGCTTTGATCATCTCATCAAAGCATATATTCCAACTCTGAGATGCTTGCACCAGTCCATAGATGGATCGCTGGAGCCTTGCACACTTTGTTAGCACCTTTAGGATCGACAAAACCTTATGGTTGCATCATATACAACTCTTCTTTAAGAAATCCATTAAGGAATGCAGGTTTGACATCCATTTGCCAAATTTCATAAAATGCGGCAATTGCTAACATGATTCGGACAGACTTTTAAGCATTGGTACAAATGAGAATATCTCATCGTAGTCAACACCTTGAACTTTGTCGCAAACATTTTTGCGACAATTCGAGCTTTGTAGATAGTAACACTACTATCACCGTTCGTCTTCCTCTTGAAGATCCATTTATTCTCTATGGCTTGCCGATCATCGGGCAAGTCAACCAAAGTCCATACTTTGTTCTTATACATGGATCCTATCTCAGATTTCATGGCCTCAAGCCATTTCGCGGAATCTGGGCTCATCATCGGTTCCTCATAGTTTGTAGGTTCGTCATGGTCAAGTAACATGACCTCCAGAACAGGATTACCGTACCACTCTGGTGCGGACCTTACTCTGGTTGACCTACGAGGTTTAGTAGTAACTGGATCTGAAGTTTCATGATCATCATCATTAGCTTCCTCACTAATTGGTGTAGGAATCACTGGAACTGATTTCTGTGATGAACTACTTTCCAATTCGGGAGAAGGTACAATTACCTCATCAAGTTCTACATCCCTCCCACTCACTTCCTTCGAGAGAAACTTCTTCTCTAGAAAGGATTCATTCTTAGCAACGAATATCTTGCCTTCGGATCTGTGATAGAAGGTGTACCCAACAGTCTCCTTTGGGTATCCAATGAAGACACATTTTTCCGACTTGGGTTCGAGCTTATCAGGTTGAAGCTTTTTCACATAAGCATCGTAGCCCCAAACTTTAAGAAACAACAACTTAGGTTTCTTGATAAACCACAGTTCATACGGTGTCGCCTCAACGGATTTAGATGGTGCCCTATTTAACGTGATGCAGTTGTCTCTAATGCATAACCCCAAAACGATAATGGTAAATCGGTAAGAGACATCATAGATCGCACCATATCCAAAAAGTACGGTTACGATGTTCGGACACACCATTATGCTGTGGTGTTCCAGGTGGCGTGAGTTGTGAAACTATTCCACATTGTTTCAAATGAAGACCAAACTCGTAACTCAAATATTCACCTCCACGATCAGATCTTAGAAACTTTATTTTATTGTTACAATGATTTTCCACTTCACTCTAAAATTCTTTGAACTTTTCAAATGTTTCAGACTTATACCTTCGTAATCTCCTCACGCCCTCGCACAATGCAAGATGTTGTGATTCCACTAAGGGGCCCTTGAGGGCGGTCACTGAACCCGTACAAATGGCAACCCTTGGGGGCGGTCACCAAACCCGTACACTTTGGCAACCCTTGGGGGCGGTCAACGGAACCCGTACAAATTGCTCGGGGCAATCTCCACAACCTAATTGGAGACCCCGACGCAAGCCCGAAGCTTTACACCACAATGATTGAGCTCCGTAGCACCACCAACTGTCTAGGGCACCCAAGCACCCCAAGAGGAACAAGCTCTAGGCTACTAGGCACCCAAGAGTGATAAGCTTCTCAACTTTCACTCCCACGTATCACCATGGAGAACTCAAAACGATGCGCCAAATACAATGGCAAGGGAACATGGAGTGCCCAAGTCCTTCTCTCCCAAATCCCACCAAAGCAACTAATGCTATGGAGGAAAATGAGAGGAAGAACAAGAAAGATAACACGGAGAACTCCAAGATCTAGATCCAAGGAGTTCCCCTCACATAGAGGAGAAAGTGATTGGTGGAAATGTGGATCTAGATCTCCTCTCTCTTTCCCCCACACCCACCCCCCCCCCCTGAAAAAACTAGCAAGAATCCATGGAGGGATTGAGAGTTTGCAAGCTCAAAGAAGGTTAACAATGTGGGGCAAACACGATCTCTAGAGATAGGGACCATTGGGGAAGAAGACCCCTTAAATAGGCACCCCCCGAATCCAACCGTTATTCCCACAAGTCATGCACAAGCAGTACTACCGCTTGGGGAGGGGTACTACCGCTTAGCATGGTCCAAACAGCCCAACGAGACAGAAAAACACAAGTTGTCGATCTGCTACAGAGGTAGTACCGCTCGGGGGAGAGGTAGTACCGCTTGAGTGGTAGTACCGCTTGGCGGAGAGGTACTACCGCTTATGAGAGGTACTACCGCTCGCTATTACCGCTCTACTACTGTGAAATTCGTGACGACTTCCAAAGGTATAAATATAAGCAGCGGAAGTAGCAGGCCGGTAGTACCGCTTAAACGCGGCACTACCGCTCTACTGCCACTCTACTACCGCTTAGAGCTGAAAACCCGCCCAAGCAAAACAGAAGGATGCTCCAATACTGAAACGGGTATAACTATTGCATATGAGCTCCGAATTGAGCAAACTCAAGCTTGTTGGATAGATGACGACAAGTACTATCCAAACAGCGAATGGTTGTAGTAAGAAGAGGCAAGGGGGTATGCCTAAGATATAGAGGAGTGAAACCTCTATCGGTGAAGAACTGTCAAAAACTCCAGCATCGAAATCATCATAGAAAATGCATACCTGAACTCTGTTTTCGATGGACTCAAGCTTGTCATGAAGATGAACAAAAACTCTAAAACTCACACAGAGAAAAACCAAGAAAGAACCAAGAAAGATGATGCAAGGATGCAATGTTTTGAGCTCTCTACATATGGTACGATCAAGCTACTTACTTGAGAGCCCCTCTTGATAGTATGGCAATCGATCCTATAACCCGGTCTCCCAGCTACTACCAAGAGAGTGGTAAAATAGAAAACCTATCAAGGGCAAACCTTTGCCTTGCACAAAGTCCACTTGAGCTCGATGATGATGATCTTGACTTTCTCAGGTTGGACCACCTTTCTTGATTGCATTGGCTCGGTGAAGACTAGTTGATTTCTCCCCCATACTCCACTATGGGTGAGCCACTCTTCGGCATATATTCACAAGTCTGTTGTCACCGCAATGGACAGCAAGCTTCAAGCATGATCTCTTCGTGATGCTCCACTTGAACTTGCACTTCACAACCTTGATGACGATCACCACTTGGTGTCATCCTCCATGGGTTGTATTAGATCTTCCTCTTGACACAAGCCCATGGGAAACACACCTAACCCCACATTGAACCTCGCGTAGAAAATGGGTTAGTACACAAAGCATAATGGACAATGCTTACCATACCATGGGTCACTTGATCCCACTCGGTACATCTTCTACGATTTGTGTGTTGATCAACTTGAATCACTCTCTATACTTAGTCTTGATCAACCTTGAATCTTTCCAACTCTCTTCATTAAGATGATGTCTTGAAGAAAAACATGAATGTTCACACAATCTTCTTCTTCAAGACATGCTTGCAATGAGCTCAAGTCTCGCATGACCAATCTTTGGATAATTCCTTGAAAAGCACCTTTGCCAACACATAAACTCCTTGAAACCAACAAATGGACTTCAAGAAAAGCCTATGGACAAAACCTACAAAAATAACTCAAGGCAACCACTAGTCCATAGAGAATGTCATCAATTACCAAAACCACACATGGGGGCACCACATGTTCTTTCAGTAGCGACGAAGAGGAAGGAGCAGGGGTGAGGTGGGGTACACGATGGCTAGGGTTCATTGCCTCCTCAGTTACCCCTAGCGGAGAGATGTGAGAGTAGGGAGAAAGGTTATTAGAGATCAATTTGTCCATGTTGATGCTCGCTTGGCATATAGTTTCAAGTAAACGCCTACCATTCCCCCTTCACGCTCATTCCTCGCCCCACCGTCCTCATTCCTCCTGCAATGATGTCCTCCGCGTGATACTCATTCCTACTATGCCCACTCTGCACTCCTACTCATCTTGCGCCCTTCACGCATCACCATGGACCGACCACTCACTACATCCGTGAGCACATTGCTCGTCTTGCCGGCCTACAAGCATCATCTGATCATGTTGCCCCGTGCCCGATGTCACGTCGCCGAGACGTGTCGCCACTCCAGTTTCCATCCCGTGCCTCCCCACCACCATCGTCAGCATGGAAGGTAAATTCTTTTTATAGGTTTGAATGAAAATATGTAGATATCAATTTGTTAATGTTTTGTAAATTGTATTATATCAATGCAAATGCCAATTTAGTCATTTTCTATTTCAATGTCAATATAATTTTGCTATGTCAATTTTTTATGCCAATTAAATGGGAGGCGATTACATGGAGCAGTACTTTAAATGAGGCCATGTCCGTCTCCTCCACCAAAGTGAAGAAGTCCTCCTCCAACAAGTACCCAGAAAGATATCCTCATCTGATGACATGGACGTGAACATGACCATTGATGATGATGAATAGAAGATGTCCTCACGTTGTGCCCCCACCCTCGACCCCGAGGTTGGGCCTTCACCTTGGGACATCCCCGCATGGTACAGAGGTAGACAATTGATACCCTGGGTGATTAGCACACACAATAGGGGAGTATAAGAGCATCTACAACAGTGGTCACCTACTTTATGGCCCTATACACCACGGACGCGTCCTAGCACATCTGCTAGAAGTGACCGAGAAGACCCGTTTTGTCCCGCTTTACAACCACAACCCCCATTTATCCACCCCAAATCTGTACAAACCCATGCAAACTACGTAGATCATCATATAACACATGAACATAGCAATCCAACTTAGATAGAGCATATAAACATATCAATCCGACATAGATAGGGGACTAAAAGTTATTATAGTATGATCCAAAAGGGCCTCTCGGAGTTCGTCACTTAACTAACGATAGATAAAGTTTTAAATTGGGAGAGAGAGAGAGAGAATCTCACCACTTCCTTGTTGTACACTTCCCCTTGGGGGTCTCGGGAGCGATGGCATTCCTTAGTGTAGGTGTTGGCGGTGGGTAGAGTGTCATCATCCGTCATGTCGTTGTCCGAGGAGGAGGAGGAGCTGATGATCCCCACCATGCGCCAGACGGTGTGGTCCTGCTCTGCCATGAGCCGCACACCTCTCTCCGCCGCCGCCACCACCACCGCCTTCTGCATCGCCAACTGTTGGGACTTCTCGAGACCGATGTGGAGCGTTGTCGCATTTTTACGGTGACGTTGGCGGGTGTCTGTCTCCCCAGACCTGTAGAAGCGATGGATGTCATCGCAGA
This sequence comes from Triticum urartu, assembly GCF_056163025.1. NCBI lineage: Eukaryota > Viridiplantae > Streptophyta > Magnoliopsida > Poales > Poaceae > Triticum > Triticum urartu. Next base: position 502,369,862 of record NC_141873.1, on the reverse strand, counting down.
GGGCCTCCTCATCGTCACTGTCGTTTGCGGGGGGGCGCTCCAGAGCGGATCTACAAGACCCGCACTTGGAGCGACTCGCGACGCCTCCTGTGCCCTCTTCCTTACGCATTGATACTCACGGCCCTCGGACTCCAGCTCCCTTGTGGGCGCGAGCACCCAACGATGCTCGGGAGGAGCAGTTGCTGGTGGTGTCGAACGCCACTGGTGCCCCTGCCGCCTGTCTGAGGAAGGCAGGGACCACATCGTGCATCCGCGAGGCGCCATAGAGCTGCAGTTGCCCACCGGGCTGCCATTGACACCATGGATGAGTAGCCCCCGCCCCGGTCCATGCACGAGTGGTGGTGGGTAATGCAGAGCGCTATCTCCTCGTTGTCCGGTGTGGACGAGCTCGAGGAGACCGCAACAAGCTTCTCCCAGTCGATGGAGTCAGAGTTGCCGCCGGATCCGTTCTCGACCATGGACGAGGGGATGGGATAGGCCAGAGAGAGGAAGGGGAGGAGATGGAAGTGAAATGGAGCAGAGAGGTTGAATAGGATTTGGTGGTCCGACTTTGGGTGTTTGTGGGAACATGATGGGGACGACGTGGGCCATAGTGGGCTGGTCCGACGTGGCAGACGCGTCCACGGCCACCTATGGGGCCATGAGCCCCTTGTGGTTCGGCGGGGGAGGGGGTGAGCACGTTGGACAAAGAGTGGAGAGCGCCGGGCAGCACGGTAGAGATCACACAAGAAGTTTTACCCAGGTTCGGGCCGCCGTGAGGTGTAAAATCCTACTCCTGCATTGGTGGATTGATGGTGGATTGTGGTGGAAACACAACGCTCTAGCCCGGCAGGGTCGCCTCGGGGCGAGAGCAGCTACACGCGTACGAGTGTACAAGGGTCCGAATCCTTTCTATGGTTGCCATGGGCCTCCTTTTATAGATCATGGGGTCACCATAGTGGCAAATCAGTCATTGTGTACTGATTAGATAGCAAACAGTGCTATTATACCTAACTCTGCGATAGGGCAGAGCGCATTAAATTCGCCGCTTAGTGTCACATGGCCTGCCCGGCAAGCCTTGTCGGGTTGTTCGGCCACCTTCTCTCATGTCTGCATGACACGTCGCTGGACAGGTGTCATTTGGAGGTGATTTCCATAGGAAGTGGCTGCCATGTGGCAAGATATAGCCACTTAGTCACTTGGGGGCTTGACACCGCACTGATTGATGACTTGCATCGCTGCGAGGTGGTGCGGTGGAGCCTTGGCGGGGTAGTTTGTCTTCGTAGGGCCTGGCAGGCCTGCTGGGACGGTCTCGAGGCTTGCTTCCGGAGTAACCTTGACCTCGCCAGGCTCGCTTGCCCGGCAAGGGAGGTTTTCCCTTAGTGGTGTCTTGCTCCTTTATCTTGACTTGATCTTCTTAATTTGCACTCTGATTCTTCAAAGAGCTGATCTCTTGTGCTTGGTCTGGTCCTGGATGTTGTAATCTTGCCAGGTTGGTGGCTTGCTGTCCCTGCACAAGTAAGGGGAAAACAGACGCCCTTGTTTGTGTACCCCGTCAGAAGCCCCCGGGCCTGAGCCATACGTGTCGTTGGGCACGTTGGGTTAGGCCCCAAACAGTGCACGGACACGTGTTGCGCATGCAGCGATTTGTCATGATAATCAGTCAATCCAACGTCCACTTCGCGTATTTACCGCGGGTCATGGGGTAGTGGGACTATAGTAGTTAATGTGAAATGGCAACTTTCTGAAGAGTCACACCCTCCCCCACGTTCTTTCCTTAAGAAAGGAAAATGCGGAAGGGCACTGCTCATTCGTTGCCCGCTCCGCTCCTCCACCATCTTCTTTCGCAAGCCAAACAACCGCTCTTCCTCCCCACCCATACTCGTTGCCGGTCCTCCATCCTACTTCCTTCCCCCATCCCCATTGCAACTTGAGGAGATGGGGAAGAAAGCCGCCGCCAAGGGAAGCAGACGACCACCGCAAAGGAGGCGGTCGCTGAGGGGAGCAAGAGGGCAACGGAGCTGGACAAGAGACAGAGGGGAGATCATTTTCTTCCCGTCGAATCTGGACGGCGGGGTGCTGGAAGCAAGGTACGGATATCTGTGGTGGAGGGAAATCCCGAAAGGGCATGGCGCACCCAAAGTCCTGGCGGAGGGGAAAGAGGACCCGCCAGATTCATATCGATTCTTCTGCATGTATTTCATCTGCGGCCTCTGCCCTCCCTTCTCGGGTTTCTTTGAGGCAATGATGGTGATCTATGGATTCCATCTTCTGGATTTCACGCCAAATGCAATGGCGTGTATGGCAATTTCTCTTCTAAATCATGAATGAGGGTTGATCTGTCCTTGGTCTTGACCACAATATCATCCATGTAAGATGCAATGTTTCTGTGCGAACTGCGACTCAAAACCAATCTGGACTGCCCTTGCAGAAGTGGATTCGGCGCTCTTCAACCCGAAAGGCATCCGTACGAAGCAGTATGTGCCACACGGGGTGATGAACGCGGTCTTCTCTTCATCTTCCTTGGACACAAAGATATGATGGTATCCAGAGTACGCATCCCGAAAAGAGAGCAAGTCAGGGCCTCCCAATATCCGCCCCAGATATGGGCTGGATATGATGGGTGCCTGTTAGACGGGACGTATAGGGCCCATATGAGGGGTGCAGCTGGATCGAGTTTTTGTGACTGGTCACTAACCGGGTCTTCTGCTCAGACGTATAGGGAGTGTTTGGGGAGTCCGAGTGTAGATGCTCTAAGCAGTGGCTTGACTTGTTCAAGGGGAAGTAGAGAAGTGATTCCTTTGGACTTTGATGATACTTTTGTTGAGCTGTTTCATGATGTTAAATGAGTTGTTGAATTATTGCACTATGTCTCTTCATGTCACTTAATTAGGTTCACATCTATGTGCGAACTTGTGTCATGATGTTTGAAATGAAGTTCAAATCGTGTCATGAGTGTCATAATATTTGGAAGTTACCGTAGTTAACTCATACTATTTTGTTGATGAGTAGAACACATACTTATAGTTTTCACAAAAAAACACATACTTATAGTTGAAACACTCTGAACATGACTGAACTCTTCTACCGACGATTTTTTGGCCGCCAGAGCTTACGTAAGAGGCTGGGAACCGGAGCAAGAGCATTGAACCATGGCAGGGCCGATGGCTCTCTAAGGCAGCCCGGACAGTGCTCATTAACTCGTCCCTCTCCAGCTTGCTCCTATTCATTATGAGCTTCTATAGCCTGCCTAAGACTCTGCACCATGAGATTGCCACAGTCTAAGGGCGCTTCTTCTGGGCTGGCGAGGGCGATAAGCAGAAGTACCACATGGTTCCATGGTCGGAGATCTGTAAACCTCGCGATGGGCGGACTCGGGATCATGTCCTCCAAACGCATGAACATTGCTCTCCTGACTAGGTGGCTTTGGAGGATTGCGAACGAAGAGGGTGGCTTGTGGCTTCGCATCATCCAGCAGAAATACCTCCGTGGTCAGCCACTCGCCTTCTGCCAGCGGTCCGATGGCTCCCAGTTCTGGCAATCCATCATACAACTCCTCCCAATCCTCGGCATCGGGACCTCGATTGCGGTTGGATCTGGCACCGCCACACTGTTCTGGTTCGATAGATGGGATGGGGACACCCCTTCGCAGCTCGCTTCCCTGACCTGTTCTCCATCGCGGTAGATCCGCGAATTTCTGTCGCGGTGGCCCTTATTGACTTAATTAGGGCATCTCGCATTCCGGAGACCATTTAGGCCGGTAGAGAATGCTACGTGGCAGGACCTGCTCGACTGCATTGCTTTGCACGAGCCGGATCCGGAGATAGAAGAGGACCGCACCAGGTGGCGGCTAGAGCCATCTGGGCAATTCTCCTGAGGCTCTCACCACCATCTTGGCAATCCGGCTCCCCTTAAAGATTAGGATCTTCTTATGGCAATGGATTCGCGACTGCCTTCCGCCCGACAGAGGTCCTGAAACGCAACGGCCCTAGTGATGGGCGGTGCCCGCTCTGCGGGCCTGAAGAGGATACGAACCATATATTCTTCAACTGTGTGCCCGCGCAGTTCCTCTGGAGCTGTTTCCGCGAATTACTGGGTGGAAGCTGGGACCACAACAACTTTCCCGCTCTCTTCGCCGAACTTCAGGCGTTACCACCCGCGTCTCGTCACATTGGGTGGTTGACCATCGGTATGCTAGCCTGGACGCTGTGGACTATTAGGAATAAGCTTGTGATTCAGCATGTCCCTCTTTGTCGCGCTACTAACGCTTTGTTCAAATGGTCTGGTTACTTGCAGCTTTGGCGGCCGCTTAGCCGCCCCAGGGAGATAGACGCCATCACCTCCATCATCACCCAGCTTCGCGCGATGGCTCTTCGGATGGCTCCTCCGCTTCCCCCACCACCACCAGAGCCGGATTAGATCTTCTCTACCTCGCCGCCACCACCGTTTATGTGTTGTGCGTGCTTCATTTCTGTGTTGGGCTTGTTGTGTTGTGCCCACAGCTGAACCTTGTGTATTGTTTGTGCGCGTATGTGTTGGACCTTGCCTGCGGTGGCGTTGTGTGTGTGTTGTTCGGATGGTACCATGTTGATTTTGTGCTCGGTGGTTTGTTTTATTTATAAAGCAGGACAAAAGCCTTTTTCAGTAACCGGAGCAAGAAGTAGAAGTTGAGAACATAGTCTAGTCAGTGAAACATTGAGTGGTTCCCATGAGATTTTTTGTGTCACGTCACAAAAAGATTTGTGCGGCAGCTGTTTACCAGGAAATGGAACACTGACGGAGACAACGGAGCAAAGAATGCCAAGTGGCGTGTTGAGCAAAGAATGCCAAGTGGCGTGTCGCTTGGAAGGCCGCACCCAACCGGATGTGATCATGCGACAATCCTTGTGAGCCGCTAATGGCGCCGAGCCTGACTGCCAGACCGTCCCCCCTTCCATCTCCTCGCCTCTCCTTCGCCAAGGTGATTATCGCTGAACCTCTAAGCAATCGCTGCCCATCTTTGCTTGATTCCCTCCTGGTTGTATCCTCTCCTCCCCCTCACCGTCTTCCTGCAGAACCATCGCCTCCTCCTCGGCGTCAGGTGCGGCTCCGGCTCGCCCGGAAGCGGCGATGACGACGCATCGCCGGTCGTCAGGGCGGCGGTCAGCGCCGTCACTGAGCTCATCAGGGCCCTCTCTCCCAAGAAGCCAAGGCAAGCTGTCGAAGCCGTCGACGCAGAGTCGGAGTCGCTTCGCAGCGTCGACGACGTGGTGGCTGTTCTTGAAGCCGACTACCGGCGTGCTTATTTCCTTACTGGTACGTGCTCTGCAGTATGGACACTGAATGATTTGCATTAGCATTTTTTTCTTCTTTTCAATGCGTGTGACAGTCAAAGGAAACTGAAGCAAGTTAATTTGCACATTCAGAGCAATTGTCTTTTGATTTTTGTGGCATTTGAGTAGCCAATGTGCTCAATACTGTATCGATTTCAGGGAACTTCACTCTGGGCATATATGCTGAAGATTGCTTGTTTGAAGACCCGACGATAAAGTTCCGTGGTATGCAAAAAAATGCAAATAACACTAGAATAGTACCTAGATCGATGCACCCTTATCTGCCAAGAACTAACTTTCGTATACCATTGTACTCCGTAGGAAGGTCTAGATACGCCCAGAATCTGGATTTGTTAGTGCCCTTCTTCGACAGCCCTTCGCTCCAACTTGAAAACATAGACAAGGTAAGTATTTTTTTTGCCTTCCCATGCAGTTTCGCTTTGCCTAATTATATTGTACATTCTCCGTTTCTAAATATAAGAACAGAGGTAGTACCAGTTAATAAACTGCAAAAGGAATTGTGATGTACTCCCTCTGTAAACTAATATAAGAGTGTTTAGTGTCTAAACACTTATATTAGTTTACAGAGGGAGTATCAAATATGTGTCTCGTTTTTTAAGTACTTCTCATTTGTGCTAAACTATAAACATAAAACTATCTTCTTGTTTGGTTAATGTTGGCATTTGTGAAGTTTCTCATGGTATGTGGCTTACACCAAAGTTTGTTTAGCACGCGCTTTTTCACTACTCTCTGCACTCCTGAAAATCATGAATGCAGGGTTCGAGGGTCGACACAAAGTTTATCATAGCAACATGGACATTAAGGTGCCTCATCGACATCACATTATGATCCATCACGGAATACATTACTAGATATGTCTTTGTTCCTTCTGATCATGACCATTATTTTTTACCTTTGGCTTTTGAGGCTAATGTTTCTGCACTACTTTCAGGACGTATTTGAAGCTCCCGTGGAAGCCCCTCATCGCCATAAGAGGGAACACAACATACGATTTAGATGAAGAATATAAGGTAGTAATTAAGGGGGATAAAATAAACCATGTAAACTCATTTCATCCATCCCTTATTTCACACTATCATTCAGATTTCAAAGGTTGCACTACGTTTCAGGTCGTTAGGCACGCAGAGAGTTGGGACGTCTCTCCGCTGGAAGCGATTGGACAGTTATTCGTCTCGGCTCCAAAGCAAACGGGCAGCTGAGCTGGCAAGTGAACTTTGGAACAATTGATTATATCACAAAACCCACGGAAACCCACGACGAGCTTGTGTGCATAAGTAATTCTGCAGTTATCTCTACTATTAAAGGGGAGTTTGTAAGTCATTCGTCTCCCTCCCATGGCCCCACCAATTGAACGATCTTTCCACGATTCTCGGTTTCTTTTTACCAACCGCAACCCCACCGAGTTCGGCAAGTGATGATTCAATCACGTCTTCTTTCTTTCTTAGGATGCTCATGTGATCGAGTGCCATAAAAACAAATTTGTCATCAACCGAAAATTGTCTCCAGCAGCCCGTGGATTCACAACCATACATGGCAAATCTATCTATCTACACCACATCATACCTTTGGGAGGAAGGTTGGCCTGAACTAGGACATCTTGGCCATCCTGGTCCATGACCTCTCAAACCTTGAAGTCTATTTTATGAGCAGGAGATCAAGGATGCGGTGTTCGCTCTCTCCTCTTCCAATGCTCCAGGACCTGAGGATCGGAAACCCATTTGTGCATGGACTGCATCTTGCTGGATTTCCCTCTTCACGGACGATGTTGGTATTTTTGCCAACCCGAGCAAGGAAGAGCTCAATGCGATCTCCTCCATCCTTTTGGCCCTTGGTGATGTGAGCAGTCTGGTCACTAACCTATCAAAGTCTGAGATCTTCCCCATTTGTTGCCACGACATGGATCTACATGACATCCTCTCTGAATTCGCCGCCAAGATTGCTTCCTTCCCTAGAAGGTACCTGGGGTTGCCTATGCACTCTCGCCGCTTTTGCAATATCGATTATCAAGGCCTCATTGGGGTTACCCGATCAACAGGCCACGCGCACTTGTCGAGGCTGGGGAGGTGGGTAAGCTCAATGGAGTGCGCTAGCATGTGGCTCAAAGTGCGTGGGTGGTAACCATGGGCGACCAAGTGGGTGTTGGGCACCATGAGATGCGGGTGCGGACCTAGAGGTCGTCGGCTCAATCCCCATCCCCATGGATGCCCATGTGACTTTGAAATACTCACCTCCCTCAAGAGGTGTTCCTCCATGCCAACCAACTAAAATCCCACGAGCGCGCGATTCCTTGGTGCCCAGCACCACGCCAACAAAGTGATGAACCAGCGAGAGTTGGTCGGAGGAGTTGGGTAAAGAACATGAAATTTTTAGCTTTGGTCATTTTGCATAACTTTTAGAGACAAGTTAAACCCTAAACTTCTTTTTTTAACTAAAATGGTACACTTAAACCAATTAGTAGACTAAAGTGTGCAGTTTTTAAGTTAATGAACTAAAGTGTGCTTTTGTGTGAGTTTATGGAACGTGGAGTAACTAAGCATTTCACTCTTATTAGGGCTTGTATAATGTATGGTGTTTAGAGAAGGTGCTTAGAGAAACAGTCTCCTCTTAAGAATCAATGCTTATTTGTTGAGGATAGACACTTAATTAGACACTTGTCCTGTCGAGATAAGCACCAATGCCTAAGATAATCGGCTTATTTTACTGAACATTATACAAGGCCGTGGAAGATTATGGAGAAAAGAGGGACAGAGTCAAGCGGACAACGATTTGCTTTGGTCATTTGCAGAAACCACCCCCATAGAAACAACTTTCATGGGTGCCATCCTTTACATACACACGTGTCCGACAAGAAATTACAGCAACGACCTTTTTTTTTACCAAAGCGGTACACTTAATAAACCAGTTAATAGACTATAAACTGTGTGATTTTTTAGTTCATGAACTGAATTGTTTATCCACCGTCAATTTAGTTCATCCACCGTTAGTTTATGGGCTAATAGGCATTTCACTGTTAGAGAGAGAGGAGGGACATATAGTCAAGCTGACATCGATTTCTAAAGCGCAAAAGGTCCAACTAGATGACACAAGCCCGGCCAAGTGGCGGCAGCTCGAAACAACAGCCAGCAGAAAAAATCAACGCAAAATCGCGTCTTTTCGCAAACGAAAACCTCCCAGCACCGGCAAGAACCAGGGGATCGTCCCTCCCCTCCCTCTCCCCCCACCCTCCTTTCCCACTCCAATCCAATCACGTCGCCCTCCATCTCCTCCGCCCCTCTTTCCAAGATTCTCCCCACCATCGCCAAAAAGATCGGCGGCGAGACGAGAGAGGGAAAGGCCGGCCGGCGAAAAGGGAAAGCCAAGCACCCTGCAAGGCGCAGCTTGGTGCCGTGAGCGGAGAGGAGAGGCCGGTCCGTCGATTGATCGATTCCGTTTCCATATCGCTCCCCGGACCCCGAGATGGGATTTTGATGCCGGATTCCTCCCGCTTTCTTTATCTCCAGTTTGGTTCTTCTTGCTATATCCCTCGTGGGGTTTCCAGCTTCCGCCTGAACTTTTCGTCGTTATAGAGGCTTCGCTTCTGCCGTCCTTCCGCCCCTTCAATCTCGTAGTCCAACCTCCGGCCGTTAGCTGTGTTCCTCCGATTCCAGAGCAGCTCGCCATTTTCGCCGGAGACTGCTGCTGCTGTCGTCCGACATACTCTGTTCTTGATTCCAATTTCTTTTCCGGGCCGGGCGACTCTGCTGTGCAACTTGCCCACTGACTGCACACAAAGTGATTGTTTCTTGGCATAATTCTGGCACAAATGGATGACGGGGTGGACCTCCCGAGCCAATTCCTCTTCCCGCACCCGGAGATGCCCGGCGCCTTCAGCGACCTCCTGGGCGACGCCGCCGCGACCTGCACCCACACGCACACCTGCAACCCTCCGGGCCCGTCGGCCGCCACGCACACGCACACCTGCCTGCACACCCACACCCACCAGCTCTTCGCCGCCGGCAGCGAGGACGACGACGCGGCGCGGCCCCGCCGGCCGCTGGGGAACCGGGAGGCCGTGCGCAAGTACCGGGAGAAGAAGAAGGCGCACGCCGCGTTCCTGGAGGAGGAGGTCAAGCAGCTGCGCGCCGCCAACCAGCAGCTCCAGCGCCGGCTGCAGGGCCACGCCACGCTTGAGGCCGAGGTGGCGCGGCTGAGGGGCCTCCTCTTCGACGTCCGGGCCAAGATCGACGCGGAGGCCGCCGGCGCGTTCCCGTTCCAGAAGCAGTGCAGCGTCGGCTCCGTGGCGTGCGCCGACCCGACCCTCTGCTTCAACAATGGCAACTCTGAGGTCGGTGGCGCCTGCTGGGAGGACAGCTCCGGGCCGGCGGCTGCGGATTACAGGTTCGATGAAGACGGCAATGGCAATGGCGGCGCGTCGCGGGAGATCGATGCTCCGGAACAACCGGTGCGTTCCATGGATGTCGTTGAGCTCTGCTGCTTCCCTAGCTGAATCTATGAATGTGATCAAGGATTGTTTCGGCAGTTGTTGCATGAGAGTTGTTTTACATTTTTGGTGAAAACACACACTCATGGAATGAAAGGGCGATCAGTGAGTATAACTGATATGATGTTCTTATGTTTTGATACTATGCTTATACTCATATATAATAGCAATAGAAGGAGGTTACAGTTATACTCAGGAGGATGTGTTCTGGTACAAAATTGTAATGCCAATATACGCTTGATCTCTGAACCTCCGGTTTGGGTTCGTTAGTATTCAGGCAATCGGATGGGACCATGATACTGATAAAAAAATGCACCGTCTTCGGTTCTTTCTCGTTGTTCCATATCAATTTCTTAGTTAACTTTAGCATCGATCCAGAAAAGTTCTTCCACACATAACCTGATGATACAAGCCTCAAGCAAAACGGAGTGCTGTTTTTGTACATTGTCTGCTTTCGTATCTCCTGGTGCAGATAGAGATAATGATCTAACCAATGGGATTAAGAATGCTCGGTATAAGTATGGAAATGCGGGGCTTAATATTTTGTGGAGTATAATTCAAGAGGCGCACTTTTCAACCTCTCCTTTTCCTTCTTCTTGTTGGCAAATATAACAACGGAATAGCATCTGCATCTTTCTAGCTTCACTACATTTTTCTTTTTTGCGACGCCATTCAGAGACGCCATTATTTCTTTCCGACGGCGATGTAATGGATCATCTGGGAAAGGTGCCATTCAGGTTAGCATTCGGACAATCAGACGGGGCGGTGGTACTGATAAAATGCACTGCCTCTGGTTCATTTTCCCCTTTCTTTTTCTGAAAGAGAGCTCCCTGCATTTTTCCTGTGAACAAGAGCTGGTAGTGCTAATGATGCAGAAATGTTTGGCACTTGACATGGCTGTGATCAGTGCACTATATGCTTGCTGTTCACTACTACTCCCTCCATTCCTACGTATAAGTCCTTTTAGAGATTTGAATATGAACTACATACGGATATTAGAATCTCTAATAAAACTTATATTTAAAAACGAAGGAAGTAGTAGCTTCTCATGTAACTTGAGCACCGCTTCCTGATACTTTGCAATGACACAAGGCTGTGTGCACCAATCGATGCCGTTAAGAACGTTCGGTGCACGACCACACGCAGAGGAGGCCGGGTTTGAAATTTTGTAGAGTAGGATTCAAGAGGCAAACTTTTGAACCAATTTTTTGGGGAGTGTAAGAATGGAATATTGACGATAAAGGGTTTTTCCCGGCCTTATATTATAAAACAAACACCCGATACATCCAGCTCGCTGGGGCCACGGCAGAGAAAAGCTCAAAAGAAAAACAAGAAGAAGAAAAAGAAATAAATGCCGACACCGGCAGATCAACGAAGAAAGGAAGACCGGCAACCGCTGCATCCTCCGAAGAAGTACCACCACGCTCCCAGTATCCCGAAGCGCCGTGCACCAAGAAACACCTTTAAAAAGGAATGCGACGATGCCGCCGCTGTTGCCCGAACAAGTTCTAGGGTTTCCCCGGTACGCGAGGAATAGTGGGGAAGGGATATACCCAATGCCCCTCAGGAAGGTCCGACGGCGCCCGCGGGCGTCATCGCATCGGTGCCGACAGGCCGACAGGGATTTCTCCCGATCCACAACCACCACCACCACCACTCCAGACACTTCGTAGTGCATCACCCACAGAGCCGCCCACCAGCATGTGCCACCACAGTTACCGAACCACCCTCGCTGTAACACCCTCGATGCGACTATAGCTCCCACGTGTCGAGGCACGACTTAGAGACATAATCGCATTGAAGGCATATGTCGCAAGTTAGGCAATCTTCACAACATCCCATGTAATAATAATAAAAGGGGAGATAACATAGTTGGCTTACACTCGCCATGTCAATCAAGTACATTAATAACATTACATCATCCATACACTCAAGGCCCGACTACGGCGCCAAAATAAAAGAGAACCCAACATGCGACACGGTCCCGATCACCCCCAACTGGGCACCACTACTGATCATCGGGAAAGGAAACATAGTATCGTTGAGAGTCTTCGTCGAACTCCCACTTGAGCTCATACGCGTCTCCTGGAGCGGAATCATCAGGCCCTACATCTGGTGTAATAGTAATCTGTGAGCCACAGGGACTCAGCAATCTCGCACCCTCGCGATCAAGACTATTTAAGCTTATAGGTTTGGCAAGGTAAAATGTAAGTGGAGCTGCAGTAAGCGACTAGCAAGTGTGGTGGCTAACTTATTCGCAAAAGAGAGCGAGAAGAGGAGGCAAAGCATGAGCGGGAAGCTAGAGAACAACCTGCGCAAACATTACTCCAACACCGTGTCCACTTCCCGGACTCCGCCGAGAAGAGGCCATCACGGTAACACACTCAGTTGGTTCATTTTAATTAATTAAGGTTCAAGTTATCTACAACCGGACATTAACAAATTCCCATCTGCCCATAACCGCGGGCACGGCTTTCGAAAGTTCAATCCCTGCAGGGGAGTCCCAACTTAGCCCATGACAAGCTCTCACGGTCAACGAATGAATAGACCTCCTCCCAAGACGTTCCGATCAGACTCGGTATCTCGGTAACTCAAGACACTTCGACAGGTTAAAACAAGACCAGCAACACCGCCCGAATGTGCCGACAAATCCCGATAGGAGCTGCACATATCTCTTTCTCAGGGCACACTCAGATGAGACATTCTACGAGTAAAACCAACCCTCAAGTTGCCCCGAGGTGGCCCCGCAGTCTACTCGGTCGGACCAACACTCAGAGGAGCACTGGCCCGGGGGGGTTAAAATAAGATGACCCTTGGGCTCCGGTAACCCAAGGGAAAAAGAGGCTAGGTGGCGAATAGTAAGACCAATGTTGGGATTGCTGGAAAAGCTTTAATCAAGGCGAACTATCAAGGGGTTCCCATTATAACCCAACCGCGTAAGAAACGCACAAATCCGGGAACATAACACCGATATGACGGAAACTAGGGCGGCAAGAGTGGAACAAAACACTAGGCGAGAGGCCGAGCCTTCCACCCTTTACCAAGTATATAGATGCATTAAGATAACATAGCAATATAATGATATCCCAACAAGTAAATAAAGGTTCCAACAAGGAACGGCCTCCAATCTTCACCTGCAACTAGCAACGCTATAAGAGGGGCTGAGCAAAGCGGTAACATAGCCAATCAACGGTTTGCTAGGACAATGGTGGGTTAGAGGTTTGACATGGCAATTTAGGAGGCTTGCAAGCAAGTGGTAGGCATCGTAGCAATGGCATAGCAAAAGAGCGAGCAAACTAGCATAGCAAAGATAGTAGTGATTTCGAGGGTATGATCATCTTGCCTGCACAGTTATCAGAGTTGACTGGATCCTCAAAAGCAAACTCAACGGGCTCCTCGTTAGCGAACTCGTCTCCCGGCTCTACCCAACAAGACAAACAAGCAACAAGGATACAATCAAGCACGTGCAAGACCAAGCAATATGATGAAATGATGATATGCTATGCGGGATGCGATGCGGGATGCAAAAATGCAAGATATGACAGGAAATGCATGAACCTGGCCTCAACTTGGAATTCCAAGGGTGCCACTGGAAAGATGAGATGAAATCGCTTGAAAACGATATAAAGAACGCCAGAATCGGAGTTACGGTTTGGAAAAGGCAAGCGATTCAAAAATGACACCGGTCTGCGATTTACAGCAAGTAGGCATCTAAATGCAATGAGATGAACATGCTACAACACCCAAACATGACAACAAAATACATGGCAGGGATGCACACAAGATGCTTAACAAAAGTCTAGCACTGAGCTACGGCCAAATCCTCCATTAACAGGTTCAAACAAGCATGGCAAAAACGCAAATGGTAAACAGATCTCAGACTTAGTGAAATTAACACTTGTCTGGAATTTCAGATCATAGTGAAATTAACACTTGTCTGGAATTTCAGATCATATAGCCCTCTTCGGAGCAACAAAACAATATGCTACAGGATCTGAACATGACAAAGAAAGACATGGCATGGAGCTACTCAACAAGCTTAACAAAAGTCCCTTAGTGACCTTGAGCCAAAAGGGATCACAAAATATACTAACAAGCACACGAACATAGCAAAAATATAATCAATTTTCAGACAGTGAAAACTGGGACATGCTGAAACATAACTCACGAAGGCATGTTTACGAGCTCGATGCACTCACTACGGTGCAAGTCATGGTAAGACAAGCATACATCCATCAAGAAGGCACAAAATACAAGCTAGACATGGCAAGAACAATAGCATAGCATGCACGGATCAACTACAATAACATCGGCAAAATCGCAAACAAGTTGACGATCTGCCCAAATTCACAACGAAGCAAAAGTAGAGCTTGATTGACTCACGCTAGGGTGCTCCATAATTGCAAACAAAGACATGGATGGATAAAGCACTACAAGATTAACAAAACTCCCTTACTTATCATCCTCAAAAGAGGCACGGATCACTAGGAAACAACAAGAACATATGGCATCGTGAACTAAACAATCTCAGGACTTAGTGAAATCACTAAGTCCCTGAAAACAGAATTACCGGGTGCCTCACTTTGCAAGCTTGCACAAGTCACCACACACATCACAAAAATGCATGGGTGGCACCTCTGGAAAGATAACAAAATCCTTAACAAAACATATGTAGAACTCACGGACATAGCATGCACACATTAATCATGGCAAAAATGACAAATGTCTAAGATGAACTAGCAGATCTGACAATTAACTCACGAAGCCCTCTTCTCACAGCATTTCGGGCATTAGGATGAACTCAAATGAAAATGATGCAATGGAATGAAATGATGTGCTCGTCGAGGCGAACATTTTGATATACTATATGTCCAAAACGGAGCTACGGATGCGGAGATATAGCCGGTCAAAGTTAGCACAAAAATTAGGGTTCGGAGGAGAAAAGTCAACCGTCAAATTTCAGATCTCAGATCTGCACGCTTCCCGAGGCTCGCCGGCGCACATTGTTCACTGGAGCACGGAAGTCGAGGTTCGTCGGAGAGGAAGAAAACCGAGGCGGCGCCGGGGAGGTCGGAGGAGGCCGGAGCGGCCGGACGGAGGAGGCGGCGGCCGGCGCGGTGGCGCGCGGCGGCGGCGGCGGTGGTGGCCCGCGGCGGCGGCGCCCACCGGAGCTGAGGGAGGCGGCGGCGACCGAGGCAAGGAGGCGCGGGGGCGGCTCGGGCTCGCGGGGGCCCGATCTGGGCCTTCCGGGCCGCGGCGGCGGCGAGGTGGCGATGCCACGTGGCGGCGAGCCACTGGCTGCGGGCGGCGTCGGGTCGGACACGTCCGGCGCGGGTCGGACACGTCCGGCGCGGCGGAGAGGGATTTAGGGTTTCGGGGAGAGGGAGAGATCCGAAATTTGGAATGGGGGGTGTATATATAGGCATAGGAGGAGCTAGGAGAGTCCAAATGAGGTGTGGTTTTCGGCCACGCGATTGTGATCGAACGCTCTAGGGCATGGAGCAGAGTTTGGTGGGTTTTGGGCCAAATTGGAGGGGTGTTGGGCTGCAACCACACGAGGCCTTTTTGGTCCCTCGGTTAACCGTTGGAGTATCAAACGTAGTCCAAATGGTACGAAACTTGGCAGACGGTCTACCGGTAGTAAACCAAGGCCGCTTGGCAAGTCTCGGTCCAATCCGAAAATGTTTAATCCCCACACACGAAAGAAAGCTAGAAATGGCCACCGGAGGAGAACGAAGTGCCGGAATGCAAATCGGACAACGGGGAAAATGTTCGAATGCATGAGACGAACACGTATGCAAATGCAATGCACATGATGACATGATATGAGATGCATGACAACGACAACAACACACGGAGACAAAACCCGAACCCGAGGAAATAAATATAACTTAACGCCGGAAACGGCAAGAGTTGGAGTACAAATTGGGAAAGTTACATCCGGGGTGTTACACTCGCCATCTCTCTGGAGCTGCCAACACGAGGCCTGAAGAGGGAAAGGAGACAACGGCCACGAGGGCGGGCACTACTCGACCGGTGGGAGGGAACAGCCTCCATCGCAAGAGCGAAGCCGACCGGACGCGGCGACGAGGACTTGCTGGGCCCTACGGCCTGGTCGGGCCCACGTGGGCCCGGACAGTCCCTGTCACCGCGCTGCAACACGCAAACCAACGAAGTACTCGTCGCCGCCTCGCCACTGCCACCAGGAAGCGACGCCGTCGAGCGCCGTGCCACCGGCCCGACCCAACCCAGATGGGGCCCAAACGGGCCAAGATCTGGGCTCGGCGGGCGCCGCCAGCCAACAGCGTCACCGTGTCGCCCCACGACCAACGGCCGCGCCGCCGCATCGAGGGCCACCGTGGCATGCGGCATCACCGCCGCCTTGCCACACCACAGCCGGCCACCACCGCCCGAGCAGGGCGGTCAACGCGCGAGGAAGGACAGGCCCGCCGTCGCCAGCCGCACCACGCGAGCAAGGCCTGGCGGCGCCCTCCGGCGGCGGCGGGAGGAGGGAGGGCGATGGAGGCGCTGGACGAGGAACGAGGAGAAGCCCCCAGTCGCCTTGCTCGGGGAGGCGGCGCGGGGGAGGGAGGCGGGACGGGGGCGCGAGTGAGCGGTAGTCGGCCGCGGCGGGAGGGAAGGGCGGCCGGCGGCCGGCGGCGGCAGGGGGGGAGTGGTGGGGAGGAACCCTAGCCCAGGAGCCATAAGAATGGAATAGAGAAGCGCATCTGACGCTTTCTAGCTTTATCAGTTATCGCACATTCTATTCCGTTCCGACCGCGACGCGGTGGATCATTTGGGAGAGGCGCCATCCAGGGTTTACTCTGTCCGAGCAAGTTGGCCATGGCAGATCCCTGACCGACTCCCAGCCAAGCACAGGGAATGTACTTTGATCCGACGTTTTGCCCTGTCACAAGTCCACATGTACCCTTTTGAAAAAGCAAGGATGCATCGCCGTCAATCAGGGTTTGAACCTGGTATGCACTGTTGCAATGCCAAGTCCATCAACAGCTGCACCACCATCTAAAGCAGCATTTGCCATTTATTTTTCCCTGAAAGCGAAGTCTGAATTGAGCTGAACACTTGTTCTTTCACATTATTAAGCTAATGTAATGATATGCATTCATCATTGACAGCTCCGGAAGCTGCAGGCTGGTCATTGGCCAGCCACTCCCTTTCATCTCGACAAGTATATTGATATTTGCTATTGTCGCGAGTCCTCTTGTTCTCAATTGCAACTCAGATTTCATTCTCAATTGCAACTCAGATTTCATTCGTGCACGCTACATGATTAAACATAAAAGATGCCCCATGCCGTTTTCAGCTCCATCCGTGGGTTGTTATGTTAATCTTTCGCTGGCGGGGGGTCTATGGATTATCTAGGCAGTTGGCAATCCTGACGTTGTTTTGCGCGAACTGCGCACGTCTCCGCTGATGGGGACGGTATTTTTCTTAAGCTACATCTCACCACAATGAGGTGAAGGCGCGTGAAATTTCATTGGCAACCTTTGGAATGCCACTGTGAGACTAACTTGGCAGAGCAATCAACTTCTAATAGAGATCTTGTAAATCTCCACATTCCAAATTAGGCTTCAAAAAGTTGGTTGAGCACAAGGAAATCATTTGCTCACATGTAATTTGAGGCAAACTTTTGGCATGGATCAACACTGGCCGCACGCATCAACATCACACGAGGACTATCAGAGACGGGTCCCTGTCCAAGGTATAGGGGTTGAACGAAAGGTTACAATGTCTATTTCTCAGACAAAGAAATAAAAGGGTTACAAAGTCCCAAAAACATATAATAGTTCTTGGTTGTTTTACTCATTTCCTTGGGAAAATAATAATTCGCTACAATCAGGCAGAGGGAATTTGTCAGTACTTAAGACTAGGGACTATTCACATTAATGAGTAACCATCACAGGTCTCGTCGCGTTAGTTCAAAAGTCGCTTGTGCGTTTTCAAAGTAAAAGGACAGGAACGGAGAAAGACCTCTCTTCATGCAAAATCTGGAGAACCGACTTCTTGTTCACGGTAGCGAGCAATCTCTATCTACATCATTTCATATACTGCGCTCTCCAGTCAACAGCAAAATCTGTGCCGTCTTCTTCGTCGTCGCTCGATGAGTCGCTGGCGCTGGAATCCGTGTCCATGCCGATGGGTTTGCTGTTCGCCTTAGCAGTCCGTGCGGCTTTTGACTCGGTGAGCTGTTTCTTCAGCATATCTACTCGCTGCCTGTACTCCCTGTGCACAGATAAATAATGCATGATGAGTTGACGACAGAAAATAAAAAAGAAAATCTTCACTTTGCTAAGCATGGGTATATGAACAGAACAATATGTAGAAAGGAACATACTCTTGCTCTAAGGTCAAGTACTCTTCCCTCTCAGCAGCAGCATCAATCTACAAGGCACGCGCACAAAATTCGCTAATATCAGCAGTGCACAACAATACGTGCAAGGTAATAATGTAGAGAGGTTAACCTAACCTCCTCTTCTTCGAGGCGGTCATCAACTTCCTGGAGGTCTTCCTGAATTTCCTTTTCAAATTCTTTGTATGCATCGCTGCGCAGAAGTTTAACATGTTTCAGATGAGAATATCAGTCACAGAAAAATTCAAGTCGAACTGAATACAGATCTTACGTAAAGATCCAAAGAAGCAACTTTTATTACAAACATAAGAGGAAAAAATGCATGGAAACAACAGAGGAAATGCAGAATTGCACAGACAAGACAACGCAAAAAACTAAGCATAAAAGCATTGTTTTTAGCAAAATGGCAGGAGTCCTACCCATCCATCCATTTAAAAACAGAAGAGTTTATGGTACAGAAGCTTTCCAACAGCAAGCACAAGAGCAGAAAACAATGATTATTGACCCTTCCAGACTCTACAGTTTTGTAACTTGACAGCACCTGTGCAAAAATGCAACATGGTTGTAGAAGTAACATGGCTTATTTAGGACCTCATTATTCTGTAACAGTAGAGTGAAGCTAGCTAAGGTCATAAAAGGCTCCTTACACATCCAAACAAAGGCCTATAAGGGTATGTTTGGATGGTGGCCAATACTCATGCTACCAATTTTTTAGTCCTGACCAAAAATTTGGTTTTGGTTTGATTGGTTACCATTGTTTTGGCATGTCAATGTCTCTTTGTCTAATCTAGTTCATTTTTCTTGCCAATGTCGGCCGTCTCATTGGCAACCAAAAGCTCAACCAAAATTTTGGCTAGCCAAATATTTGGTAGGGCTAGCTTGGACTAGAACCATACCTTAAATCCTAACAAAACTTCATTAAGTCAGATTAATTATTGTGGAAACAACAGGACTGCAAGAATAGCAATTCTTTTATGGAGAGGCAATACACTTGCAAGATCTTAGTGAAGAAACCTTACTTGATGTCAACTTTTGGAGGTTGAATACCGCGTGCGCGGAGATCCGCATCTTTGTTATCGAAGAATCCTTCGGGCAGAGCTTTTACTTGAGCAGTTTCCACATTATTCGCCGCTTGAGACGATGCACTGGTTTCACTGGACTGTGTGTTACTGCTATCAAAGAAGCCATCTGGGACACCTTTCACCTGCACGGGATTGGGGTTGGTGGTATTGCCCGAAGTCCTATTGGGCTCCTTTGGAGCTGGAGCAGGAGTTGGAACTTCATCTTCATCTTCTTCTGCATAATCAAAAAAATTCCCTGGAAGAATTCCTTTCACGTCGGTACTGCTTTTATTCCCTTTATTGGGTGCTTGGTCCATCCTGACAGATGGTTTATTTGCACTTGCTTCTTTGGTTGCTGGTTGAGCATTAGCCACTTGATGACGTACAGACCTTCCCTCAGAACCAGTACCTACCCATCAAAGTTGTTATATTAAGGACTCAAGTCAACAAGACCTTCAGGTACATCACGACTGCTAAATGCACATTTTAGCTGCCACTACAACATAATACTGCTAGCAGGAATCTTCACAGAAAATACATAAAATGTTCACTATAGATGGAAGCTCTAGTGCTCTACAGAAAATAGAACAATATTGATAGTACTTACTATCCAGAAATTAGGATGTGTTCATGCAGCTTTACTAGTTCTAACATCATTCTTGCTTAAATGATACCCCCTCTGTCCCAAAATAAGTGTCTTAACTTCAGTACAACTTTGTACTAAAGTTAGTTGAAAGTTGGCGTCGCTTACTTTGGGACGGAGGGAGTGGCAATTTTGTAAGAAAAACGGTTATTAGGTATAGCCAGGAGGAATGTAAACTGTCATGTATGAAGGCTTTGACTGGATGGCCTCCATAGGCAAGCTTTTCCTTGCTCGTATGATAAAGGTTGCAATGCAAAGTGAGGGTTTTTTAGCACAAAAGCATACCTTGCTAAGCAAGGTTAGGTGGGTAATTGCTTGGTCTAGCAGGAACCAAATGTGCTCTATTATTACTGCTCTATACAACATGCTATCTGACTATCTTGGTGAGAATACAATCAATGGTAAGCATAACAGACAACCAGTGGCAGGCCAAAACAAGAAATTAGATGTGAGCAATTCCTTAGCCATGATACTGATAATTTACCTAGACTAACCAAACAAAGGAAGATGACACAGAGCAGAATACAATCAAACAAATGAAGTATAGACAAGGCTAACCAAGTTCAGTTTACACTATGAATCTTTAGCTTGTGGGGAGGAGGGAGGGGGGCGTTTTGGCATTCTCACCATCACTTTGCCTTTTCGTTCCCTGATTGTCAAAAAAATTGGCAGGCATCGGAGAGGATTTTGCTTTCTGAGGCTCAGCTGGTCGTTCATGACTGACATTATTGCCACGAGGAGCTGCAGCTGGTGTAACTTTAGCGGCTGCAGCGGCTTTTGCCTGGACCATAAATCGGAAAAAAATTAACACAGCTCACAAAGAATGTACACAGACACCTTCGCAGCAAATATACTCCAGTCAGATGGCTACAATACATAAATGAGATGAACCTTTTCATCAGGAAAAAAGCATGCAGCTTAACAGTAAGTAGCAAAACTATACTTGAAATGAACAGAAAAAAAATGAAACACCATGGTTATCAGCAAACCACGAAAAATGAGTTATTATTGATACCCAACATGTTTCTTCACCAGAGCTTTTCTATCAATAAACTGCATTGAAGTAAACCTTAGTGGTTGTCCAATTTGCTATGGGGTCATATATTCATATCAAGAATAACTACCAAACAACATGACAGCATACCCAGTAAAGCTGGAGACTGAGTGCTAACACTTTGAATTTCCATATGAAAACAGACCTAGACCGGCATAGAAATCCCCACATTCACGTTTCTGTCGTACATACAATTCTCCTTATTCAGTAAACACTAACATGGCTTTATTACTCTGCTTACCTCATGATGTTTCCGTGAAACCTGGTGCGCAGGCCAAAGTGCTTCGGATTTCAACGTAACGTTGCAGACCCTACAGATGGGCTGATCATATTCATTATACCTGCAGAAGACAATGCAACCGGCTATTAGATACTGCTATTGCTTGATTATCATACAGATGAGCTGATCACACTCAACTGGTTCAAAATTCAAGTCACCCGGATTTAGCTAAGCAAATAAGCAATGGATAAGGGGGGTAATGAAAGGGAGCCAGAGTAACATACGACTTTACAAGGTTCGAATGCACAGAGAATTTGGCAGGAAACTGTAAGTCGGTACTTCCATGAAATCAAATTAGAACACTACAATGTTCCACCCTCTACTCGAGAGCAGGCACAGTAGCGAACCCGGTTTCACAGTGCGCACAACAGCACCAAACACCCAGTAATTTCAGGCCTACGCACCGAACCCCTGACGCCTGCGCCGGCCGCCCGCCCCCATCTTGCTAGCTAGGGTTACATCAGGCGAACGCGCGCCCCGGCCCAAACCATCACGGCCGTGGAAACCGAGTAGGCGGAAGGGATCCGGGCTCCCGAGGCAGCACTCTAGCAGGGAGGCGGGAGGGGAAGGGAGGGGACCTGACGAGCGAGGGGTCGATGCGCTTCTCCTGCTTCTCCTTGGCCTCGCGGAGCTTGGCGCGGAACAGGGCCTTCCTCTGATCCATGCGCGCCGCCGGAGGGGTAGGACCGGGAATCCAGGCGCCGAGGCTGTGGCGGTTTCGCCTCGCCTCTCTTCCTTCTAGAACCTTCTTAGCTCTCGCGACGGGGGGCGGCGTCGGACGTCGAGGTCCAGCGAGAGAGAGAGACGACGAGTCAGCACGGCGTCTGCTCGGATGGCAAATGGGCCCGAGGGGCCGAACTTGTGAGCCGCACAAGTGGGTAAAGCGACTGGCCACTGAGCGACGGACGGGCAGGCCGAGCGGACCGCAGAAAGGCCGGGGAGTTGGGCCTGCACAACTGGCTGGACAAGTTCCACGAAAAAATCTGGACGGCGCCATCCGGGAAATAAACTTGAGGTCGCTCTAAAAAAAACTTAGAGATCAACATCTGGCCATCTTGTTTGAAGCTTTGTTTCCAAGGTCATTGCCCGGTTAGCCTCTGCGACATTGTAAACAAGCTTGTTTCCAAGGTCATTGCCAATAGGTGAAAGTTCATCATGCGGGAGATCATATCAAATAATCAAAGTGCATTCTTATCGGTGAGGCTTATCTCAGATAACATCGTGCTCGCTTACGAGATGCCCCATCCTAAAACAAAAGAGCTCGAGTGGTGCGCGTTTCGCAGCCCTCACGTTTGACCTAAGCAAAGCTTACGAGTCACGACTACGTCAAGTGGAGTTTGTTTGTTTTTTTGAAGAGGATTTTGTTGCGGTTAGGGTTCCAAAGTAACATTAGTGAGATTGACCTCCAAATGCATTAGATGTGTGACACATAAGTTCAAAGTGTACACACCATACACGGAGACGGTGGTCTCATGCCGGGGTCTTGGTCAAGGGGATCCAATATCCTCGTACATGTTCCTATTGTGTGCGGGGAGAGGTTATGTGCGTTACTTCATCGGGTGGAGGTTGCAGGACGATTGCGTGGGACTCAGATCACGCCTATGGCCCCTATAATAACCCACCTCTTGTTCGCGATGATTCACTCCTCTTATTTGAAGCTACAAAAATGGGGCAGCAGAGATCAATGAAATTTTACCAATAAATGAGTAGGTTCTGGGCAAGTGGCAAATCGAGATAAATCGTCCATTCTTTTGAGCGGGAACATACCGAATGATAACAAGCAGTCTACGGGTGCTCGCTTTACAGCAGGAAAATTTAGAAGGAAAGTATTTGGGGCTCAAAATGTATGTTGGGAGTTCAAAGAACAATGTTTTGGAATACCATAAGGAACTGTTATGGGCTCGGATACAAGGGTGGATTGAACGTTTTCTCTCGATGAAAGGAAGAAGCTTCTTAAGGCCGTTGCACAAGCAATTCCCACCTACGTGATGGGATGTTTTGACCTCACAAAGAGTCTGTGTGAAGAGCCTGGTAACATGATTTGTGGTTATTGATGGTCGCAACAGGGTAAGGAGCATAAAATGCATTGAATATGGTGGGAGAAGATGAAAACTTGCAAAATCAGAGGCGGTTTTGGGCTCAAGGACTTGCACTCTTTCAGCTCTTGTGATGCTACCGAGGTAGGCCCGACGTCTGTTGCAAACTCTAGAATTCTTATGTGGAAGTGTCTTGCAAGCCAAGGTAAATGTTTTCTGGATGGTACCATTCTGGGAGCTACACCCACAATTGGTATGAAGTACTCCCTCCGTCCGGAAATACTTTATTGACATATAATGTGTTGTCTAGTCTTTTCCATCAGATCGGTCTTTTGGTTGCATTGGTTAGAGCATGCACTTCTAACATGGTATCTATCGCAAGTCGATCCTAAACCCTAGCCGCCGCCCTCGGGGCGGTCGGCCTCCATGACCGCCGCCGGGGGCCGCGCCGCCCGTACCTAGGGTTCGTCCGCCGGCCGTGTTGGCCGGCTGCCCTAGAGAGTCTTTTTCCCGAGCCCTTGCTTTGGGTTTTTTCGCTCTCTCGCCGGTCGTTTTGATCGGCGTTTTTCTTTTTGGTTTTCCGATCTAATCTTGATCGGTTTGCGTCGCCCGCCGCCATCGTCGACCCCCGTGCGCCTCTACTCCGACCCCGGCGCGACCAGCCGGCCTCTCCTCCAACCCAGCGGCCACGCACGCCGAGGCGGCCCGTCCAGGTCAGCCGCCGTCCGCGCGTCGGTCCGCCCGTTGCCCTGCGTCGGCCGTCACCACCCTGCTCCGATCGGGACACCTGCATCGCCCCGACCCGGCGGCCTCGCGCCATGCGGCGGCCAATCATAGCCGTCGCTTGCACGTCGGCCCGTCCATCGATCCACATCACCCGCCTCCGCCGCGTCTGCACGGCGGCCCGGCGATCTACCTCGCCGGCATCGTCCTCGGCTGCGTCGGGACGGCTGCGTAGGCTGCCTCAACTCGGGCGTCGTTGCTCCGTTGGTCGCTCGGGCCTCGTTGTCCGGGTGCCGGCGTTGCTTTGGCAGCCCGGGTGCTGGTGCTGACAAGCTCGTCCGCACGACGTCCCACGCCGGCCGTCGTCGCCGGCTTCATCTCGGACTCCGCCGCCACCATGCCTCCACCGAGCAGCGTCCCCGACCTCGCGCGCGATCGGCTTGATCACCCGCTCGCCGCCGCGATCCGCCTCATCTACGCTGATACGTCTCCAACGTATCTATAATTTTTTTATTGCTCCATGCTATATTATCTACTGTTTTGGACATTATTAGGCTTTATTATCCACTTTTATATTATTTTTGGGACTAGCCTATTAACCGGAGGCCCAGCCCAGAATTGCTATTTTTTCCTGTTTTAGGGTTTCGAAGAAAAGGAATATCAAACGGAGTCTAAACGGAATGAAACCTTCGGGAACGTGATTTTCTCAACGAACAAGACCCAGGAGACTTGGACCCTACGTCAAGACACAAAAGAGGAGGCCACGAGGTAGGGGCGCGCCTACCCCCCAGGTGCGCCCTCCACCCTCGTGGGCCCCCTGTTGCTCCACCGACGTACTCCTCCCTCCTATATATACCTACGTACCCCAAACGATCAAATACGGAGCCAAAACCCTAATTCCACCGCCACAACTTTCTGTATCCACGTGATCCCATCTTGGGGCCTGTTTCGGAGCTCCGCCGGAGGGGGCATCGATCACGGAGGGCTTGTACATCAACACCATAGCCCCTCCGATGATGTGTGAGTAGTTCACCTCAGACCTACGGGTCCATAGTTAGTAGCTAGATGGCTTCTTCTCTCTTTTTGGATATCAATACAATGTTCTCCCCCTCTCTTGTGGAGATCTATTCAATGTAATCTTCTTTTTGCGGTGTGTTTGTTGAGATCGATGAATTATGGGTTTATGATCAAGTCTATCTATGAACTGATTTCTTTTATGTATGATTGGTTATCTTTGCAAGTCTCTTTGAATTATCAGTTTGGTTTGGCCTACTAGATTGATCTTTCTTGCAATGGGAGAAGTGCTTAGCTTTGGGTTCTGAAAGTGCTAGTGATCGACTAGAGGGGGGGGTGAATAGGCGATTTTTATGAAAGTCTTCAAAACATGTAAGTTTCGAAGACAAACGATAGAAATAAACCTATTACCATGCAGCGGAAGGTAGACTACAGTAGGCAAACCATAGTCAAGTATTCAATGAAATGAAAGCACAATGACTAATAGCAGCTAGGCAGTAAGGATCAGGTAGGAAGATATTGTGAAGCCGATCAGAACAAGTAATCACTCAGTGAAGCCAAATGGTGTTGCAATCGTACAATGACTTCACAAGGACCAACAATAAGTAAAGGGAAGGGAAGGACGAAACCAGTGACTCGTTGAAGACAATGATTTGTTGGGCCAGTTCCAGTTGCTGTGACAACTGTATGTCTGGTTAGGGAGGCTAAGATTCAACTCAGAAGACCTTGTCTTCACCTTATTCCCCTTGAGCTAAGGACACCCAGTCCTTGCCCAATCACTCTGGTAAGTCTTCAAGATAGACTTCCAAACCTTCACAGACTTCGTTCACCGGCGATCCACAATGACTCTTGGATGCTCAGAACGCGACGCCTAACCGACTGGAGGATTCACAATCCTCAAGTGTAATAAGTCTTCAGATCACACAGACAAGAAGACTTAAGTGATGCCTAACACTCTTTGGCTCTGGGTGTTTAGGGCTTTATCCTCTCAAGGAATTTTCTCTCAAAGGCTTCGAGGTGGGTTGCTCTCAAACGACAAAAGCCGTACTCTAACTCCAACTCTGCTTGCCAGTCATGTGATTTGTACACCCACTATCAATAATCCATTCTGAAGCAGCTGGTGTCGTACCCTACAGTGCAGTTAGGGGGATAGGCTTCACGAAGAGAATTGTGAAGCAAAAACATTTGACGAACTAGTGGATTATTAAAGCTTAGATCGAGATTAGGACTGATAGGGCAAGTAGCAAGCGATTCAAGAACAAAGTACATAATAAGACCATTTGGGCATTTGATCTTGCGCCCTACAAGATATTTAAGGTCCCCAGCAATAGTGTCAGACGATTTTGGTTTTCGGCTGGAGACCTTTCCCTGCAAAAGAGAGTTAAGCTTTCTTAGCCACCCACATCTTCAAGGGTGGCTTCGAAGCAATGAGTCTAAATGCAGCATCTGAGAACTTTGGCTTTGGAGCCCTAGCAAAAAGTCTTGCAGGTGGACAATAGTACTCATAAGAATAAGCAGAATAGTTCTTGGTCTTATGAACATGGCGATTTGATGAAACGCGCTCATATTCACAGGTCTGAGTATGGTTTCCCTGCAAAACATTTGCGTTAGTGCGACTCAGGTGAGTCCTCTGTCTGTATGAAGCCTTTGGACCGTATGAAGCCTGTGGTCTGGGGTTTGTCTTCTTCACTTGTGGTGTCATGATGACATTCACATGAAGATTCTCCAAACACCTTTTCGGCACCCAGATCTTCTTCATAGGAGGTCCATTCCTGCGGTTAGTACCAATATACCTGGCAAACACTTCACCATTCTGATTTTTAAACAGTTTATAGTTTGCATCAAAGGATTCATCAATAACAATGAGATTAGCACAAGTGAAGCCAGATAGAGTGGATGGATCCGCTGAAGGTTCCTTTGCAGCAACCCATGTGGTTTTGAGGTACCGCTCAGGTTTCCAGTAAGAGCCATCAGCATTCATTTTCCTTTCAAACCCGACACCCTCTTTCCTAGGGTTTTGGTTCAGGATCTGCCTTTTGAGTACATCACATAGTGTCTGATGCCCTTTGAGACTTTTGTACATCCCTGTTTCAAGCAGTGTCTTCAACCTGGCATTCTCATCAGCAATAGCAGTGGTATCCTCAGCAGAGGGGTTAGTTACCACATCAATAGTTGAAGATATTGCAACAGTAGCAGCAGTAGAACATTCAGCAACAGAAGTAGCGTTATCACGCTCAATGCATTTAAGACATGATGGTTCAAATCCTTCCTGAGCTGAACTGATCTGTTTGGCGCAAAGTGACTCGTTTTCCTTTTGAAGATCTTCACGAGCCGCTCTCAATTTCTCAAGATCTTGCTTCCTTTGAAGATAATCATAGGAAAGCCTTTCATGAGTTGTTGAGAGCGTTTCATGACGACTTTCAAGTTCCTCATACTTAACGTGAAGATTTTTTATGTCTTCAATTAAGGACTGAGATCGAGTCATTTCAGCGTCTAACAGATCATCACTTTTGTCTAACAGTTTTTGAATGTGTTCCATAGCTTTCTGTTGTTCAGTCGCAATTTTAGCAAGTGTTTTGTAGCTGGGTTTGGAACCACAATCAGAGTCATCGTCACTAGATGTTTGATAGTGAGTAGTGCGTGTGTTTACCTTGGCACTGTGTGCCATGAAGCAATAGGAAGGAGCGGAGTAGTCCTTGTCATTTGCATCGGTGTCGGTGATGAAGTCATTGTCTTCAGTGTTGAAGATGGACTTGGCAACGTATGTTGTAGCCAGACTCGCAACGCCAGAATCGGACTCCTCCTCAGACTCCACCTCCGCCTCCTCAAAAGCAGACTCCTCCTCGGAATCCATTTCCTTGCCAACAAACGCACGTGCCTTGCTAGATGATCTCCTTTTGTGTGATGAAGACCTTGAGGAAGACTTGGAAGAAGACTTTGAGTATTTCTTCTTCTTGTCGTCAGAGTCATACTCCTTGCTCTTCTTCTTCTTCTTCTTCTTGTTCTCATTGTCCCACTGTGGACACTCAGAGATGTAGTGGCCAGGTTTCTTGCACTTGTGACATGTTCTTTTCTTGTAGTCATGAGCAGAAGCTTCATAATTCCTTGAGCTTGATCGTGAAGACTTTTTGAAGCCTTTCTTCTTGGTGAATTTTTGGAACTTCTTCACAAGCATAGCAAACTCCTTTCCAATGTCTTCAGGATCATCAGAACTACTGTCAGATTCTTCTTTAGATGAGGAGACAGCTTTTGCCTTCAAGGCATGAGTTCGCCCATAGTTGGGACCGTAGATGTCTCTTTTCTCAGAAAGCTGAAATTCGTGTGTGTTGAGCCTCTCAAGTATGTCAGACGGATCGAGTGTCTTGAAATCAGGGCGTTCTTGAATCATCAGGGCTAGGGTGTCAAACGAACTGTCAAGTGATCTCAGGAGTGTCTTGACGACTTCATGCTTGGTGATCTCAGTGGCGCCGAGGGCTTGAAGCTCATTTGTGATGCCAGTGAGTCGATCAAACGTGAGCTGGACATTCTCATTGTCATTTCTCTTGAAGCGGTTGAAGAGGTTGCGAAGGACACTGATTCTCTGATCTCTCTGGGTTGAGACACCTTCGTTGACCTTGGAGAGTCAGTCCCAGACTAGCTTAGATGTTTCCAAAGCACTCACACGGCCATACTGTCCTTTGGTGAGATGGCCACAGATGATATTCTTGGCAGTAGAGTCCAGTTGAACGAACTTCTTGACATCAGCATCAGTGACACCTTCTCCAGCCTTGGGAACGACGTTCTTGACGACATACCATAGGTCGACATCAATGGCTTCGAGATGCATGCGCATCTTATTCTTCCAGTAGGGATATTCAGTTCCATCGAAAACGGGGCACGCAGCGGAGACTTTAATTATCCCTGCAGTCGGCATAGCTAAAACTCCTGGTGGTTAAACCGAATCACACAGAACAAGGGAGTACCTTGCTCTGATACCAATTGAAAGTGCTAGTGATTGACTAGAGGGGGGGTGAATAGGCGATTTTTATGAAAGTCTTCAAAACATGTAAGTTTCGAAGACAAACGATAGAAATAAACCTATTACCATGCAGCGGAAGGTAGACTACAGTAGGCAAACCATAGTCAAGTATTCAATGAAATGAAAGCACAATGACTAATAGCAGCTAGGCAGTAAGGATCAGGTAGGAAGATATTGTGAAGCCGATCAGAACAAGTAATCACTCAGTGAAGCCAAATGGTGTTGCAATCGTACAATGACTTCACAAGGACCAACAGTGAGTAAAGGGAAGGGAAGGACGAAACCAGTGACTCGTTGAAGACAATGATTTGTTGGACCAGTTCCAGTTGCTGTGACAACTGTACGTCTGGTTAGGGAGGCTGAGATTCAACTCAGAAGACCTCGTCTTCACCTTATTCCCCTTGAGCTAAGGACACCCAGTCCTCGTCCAATCACTCTAGTCTTCAAGGTAGACTTCCAAACCTTCACAGACTTCGTTCACCGGCGATCCACAATGACTCTTGGATGCTCAGAACGCGACGCCTAACCGGCTAGAGGATTCACAGTCCTCAAGTGTAATAAGTCTTCAGATCACACAGACAAGAAGACTTAAGTGATGCCTGACACTCTTTGGCTCTGGGTGTTTAGGGCTTTATCCTCTCAAGGAATTCTCTCTTAAAGGCTTCGAGGTGGGTTGCTCTCAAACGACAAAAGCCGTACTCTAACTCTGAGCAGCCAACCGTTTATGGTTGTAGGGGGTGGGCTATTTATAGCCACTAAGCAACCCGACCTGATTTGTCCGAAATGACCCTGGGTCACTAAGGAACTGACACGTGTTCCAACGGTCAGATTTCAAACACACACGACAACTTTACTTGGGCTACAAGCAAAGCTGACTTATCCAACTCTGGACAAGATTTGCTCTCATAGTCTTCACTCAAAGACATAGGATTTTGGTTAAGCATCACTTCAGTCATTCTGACTGGTTCTCTTGGATCTCACTTAACAGTACGGTGGTTCCTATGACTCAACAAAGAAAAACACAGAACGACGAAACCGCTAAGTCTTCGCGCTCCGTAGTCTTCGCACGATGTCTTCTCTTGTCATAGTCTTCAATGTGAATGTCTTCACATACCACCTTTGACTTCAATGTCTTCATACATTTTTAGGGGTCATCTCTGGTAGGAAAACCGAATCAATGAGGGACTTCTACCTGTGTTATCCTGCAATTCTCACAAACACATTAGTCGCTCAACTAGGTTTGTCGTCAATACTCCAAAACCAACTAGGGGTGGCACTGGATGCACTTACAATCCCCCCCTTTTTGGTGATTGATGACAAACTAGTTGAAGTTTTCAACGGGGAATATAATATATGAAATTGTAAAGGATAAGGGAATTGTCTTCATAAGTTGCAAGGGCTCCCCCTGAAGATGTGCATATAAGTAATTTGCTTTTGGAATGCAAATGCACATGGAAGGTTGTACTTGTGGAGATCCTCTTCAACTTGTGATGACAATTCATCATGTATGAAAAGTATGTGAAGATAATGACATGCATAATGAAAAATGGACGTCCGCAAAATGATCTAAGTGCAGAATTTATCGTCGCACATGCGGAATTTATCATCGCATCACATAATAGCAAATAAGTAGCAGACGACCATCGAGTTTAAGTGTTACAACTCAAAGAACCAAATGTATCAAAACGAGAGTTGTAAACACTAGGCAAAACATAAAGCAACCGCCCATATGGACCCGCTTGAAGACTATCAAACTCATATGCTTCTCCCCCTTTTGTTAGTAAGGACCAAAAAGGTTTGAAGACATAGAGCATCTACTCGTTCCCATGAGGAGTAGGGGAAGCAGCAATGTCGTGGTGTTGTTCGGCGGTGCAGACGAACTCGGGGCAGTGTCGATGCGTGCAGAAGTAGGGAGCGGTGAAGTGGCATCGGCTTCGTCCTCGATCACTCTGGCATTCACAGTTGCCGCAGAGGAAGAGAACTCAGAGTCTTCAAGAGACGGAGTTCGTCGCAGTACAGTCCTTCTTGGAGGTGTGGAGTCAAACTTGAAACGTGCAGAGAAGCCATCCTCTTGAAGATCATCTTCAGAACACATAAGCGTCAGCCCTTTCCATGTACGCCGACAGGTTTCATGGGCAACAAAGGCATTCTTGGTGGCAAGATTGTGAATGCGATTGACATTCACCAAGAGGCTTTGCATTTGACGCTTCAGCCAGTCATGATGCCTATCCTGTTTCTGATGAAGGGCAACCAGAAGCTCTCGGTCATTGAGAACACGAGATCGCTTCTTGGGCCGTTGGGCAATGGTGCTTTCAGTGGCTTCAGTGAGGGCACGATGAGGTGCACGTGTAGTGCCAGCCAGAGGATAAAAACGAGTGACTACTTCAACTCCTTTAATGTTTTGCGAGAAACTTTGATGCTCAGCATTCTGAAGACTAAGAGGCTCCTTGGCAGGCTCTGGATAGATGGCTTCAATGGACATATCAACGTCAGGCAGAAAGATCCGATGATTGCGAGCAGAGGGCTGATATGAGACAGTTGAGTGTAGTTTGATCAGCCGCATTATCCATGGAGCGTAAAACTTCAAGCCAAAAAGATCAGATCCTGATGCAGCAAGTTGGCGGATGAAGAAGTCTTGTGCATTGAAGCATTTGCCATGAAGAATATAAAAGACCAAAGTCTTCATTGCACCTTCCAGCTTTGCATGTGGAGAATGTCCTTTGATGGGCCAGAGAGTTCGCCTGATAATGTGATAGATAGTGCGTGGCAGATACTCAAGGTCTTCAACAAAGAACTCCTTAGGATATGCAGCATCTGGAGGCAAAGGCTTCATCATGCTAAGCATCTGACTCATGTTCGGTTCAGGCTTCTGAAAGATGCTCTCCATAGCTGCACTATGAAGCTGACAACCAGGTTCATAAAGATCTCTAGGAGTGGGCAGACCAGTGAGCTCAATGATATCAAAGGCTTTGGCTTCGTGATGAACATTGCCGGTCATCCAATCAAGGACCCAAGTCTTCGGATCTCTGTTGTAGCCACGAATGTGAAGAGTGGCATAGAATTGGAGCAACAACTCTTCGTTCCAGTGCTCTTGGTCGGTGACAAAGGGCAACAATCCAGACTCTTTGAAGCAATCCAGAGCTTCTTCCAAGCAAGGCAGACCAGTTATGGCTTCAGTGTCAAGACGCATATGAGGGAAAATGCAACCTTGATTGTACAAAATGCATGAGTAATAACTTCGCTGCGGATAGCTCCAGAACCGATCAGAAGATATTCTTTCCCTTGAGTAGGGGTACTTGGCGCTATTGAAGGTCGGTGTCAAAACCGGCGGATCTCGGGTAGGGGGTCCCGAACTGTGCGTCTAGGCCGGATGGTAATAGGAGGCAAGGAACATGATGTTTTACCCAGGTTCGGGCCCTCTTGATGGAGGTAAAACCCTACGTCCTGCTTGATTAATATTGATGATATGGATAGTACAAGAGTAGATCTACCACGAGATCAAGGAGGCTAAACCCTAGAAGCTAGCCTATGGTATGATTGTTGTATGATGAAGTTGTCCTACAGACTAAAACCCTCTGGTTTATATAGACACCAGAGAGGGTTAGGGTTACACAAAGTCAGTTACAATGGTAGGAGATCTTGAATATTCGCATCGCCAAGCTTGCCTTCCACGCCAAGGAAAGTACCATCCGGACACGGAACGAAGTCTTCAATCTTGTATCTTCATAGTCCTGGAGTCCGGCTGAAGGTATAGTCTGGCTACCCGAACACCCCCTAATCCAGGACTCCCTCGGTAGCCCCTGAACCAGGCTTCAATGACGACGAGTCCGGTGCGTAGATTGTATTCGGCATTGCAAGGTGGGTTCCTCCTCCAAATTCTTCATAAAAGTTTGTAAACACCAAGAGTAGTGTCCGGCTCTGCAAAATAAGTTTCCACGTATTGCCACAGAGAGAATAATATTAACACAAATCTAATCTGCTGACGTATTCCGCAGCGTGACATCACACTACGGCCAAGCCTTTATTCGAATCGTTTTCACTTTTCCACCTTAGCGTGTTTTGCGAGGCGGTTTCCTTGGCACGTCTTGTCAAAGCAGAGATCGTGTCCCCCATTTACGGGATTCTCATCAATACGGACGTGGGTAACCCAACCGCGCCATTTATCACGACGCTTGGGAGGCAAGCGAGTTTTACTAGGCTGGTGGGGACGCATAGTCGCATCCGCTCATATAAGGGGATAAGGATCCACCTTTTTACCTACGCCTTCTTCCTCCTTTGCCTATCCATCTTCTGCGCACCCGAGCTCCAGCGCCCAAGCCTGCACTTCCTACCTCAACCTTCTCCAACAATGTCCGGAGCGGGAGGCAAGTGGATGGTCTCCTCCGTCACGGAGGGCCATGTCAAAAGGCTAAGGAAGGCCGGATACCTGTCCAAAGACATCGCGCACCGGCTTCCTGAGGAGGGGCAGCTTCTCCCCACTCCAAGGCCCCATGAGAGGGTAGTATTTCTTCCCCACTTCCTCCACGGACTGGGTTTTCCTCACCCATTTGTCCGCGGGCTCATGTTCTACTATGGCCTAGATTTCCACGATCTGGCCCCGAACTTCATCCTCAATATCTCGGCGTTTATCGCCGTGTGCGAGGCTTTCCTCTGCATCCGCCCCCATTTCGGCCTCTGGCTCAAGACCTTCAACGTCAAGCCAAAGGTGGTGCGCGGCAACCAGGCGGAGTGCGGAGGTGCCATGGCGGGCAAAATAGCCAACGTCCTATGGCTCGAGGGCTCCTTTGTGGAGACCTTGAAGGGGTGGCAGTCAGGGTGGTTTTACATCACCGAGCCACGCGATCCGAAGTGGATCGCAGCCCCTGAATTCCGATCCGGATCCCCTACGCGGCTTATGTCCTGGAAGGAGACGGGCTTGTCGTGGGGCGACGAAGAAGAGGTGACTGGACTGCAAAAATGCATCCAGTCCCTGGTGAACAAGCAGCTCAAGCTTGTCAACGTAGTCCAGGTCATGCTCATCCGCCGGATCCTTCCGTGTCAAGAATGGGACTTCAATTTGTGGGAGTTCAACCCGGCGCAGCACCGAACTCTGAGCAGGCTCTTCGACACGACGTACGAAGATGTCTGGAAGGGGCTAACCAAAGGCGCCGAGGCTCCCACATCCGCCTCCGAAGACTGCGGATTCAGCTCGCAATGTCTTGCTGGCAAGGTAAAATATTTTCATCTTTTACAGGATGTTAAGTTTTCTTCATAGTTTGACTCTATGCGAGATCTAAACTCCCTTACCTTTGACAGGATTGGCAGGCGAAGTACGGACTGATTAACTGTCCGGCTCCCTTGCCCGAAGACCCAGCCCCTGCTCTCCTAGTGAAGCTGCTGGTTCCGGCACCTTATGTGGTGCCGGAGAATAAGGCCAAGAAGAAGAAGGCCACGGGGACTCGAAAGAGTTCCCGACATATGGTGGTGTCGGACTCGTCGTCCGATGAGTCCGAGACGCACTCCTCTCGTGAAGACGAGGAGGAGGAAGAAGAGACCTCTCCCCCTCCAGCGGGGGGAGGAAAGAAGAGGAAGGCCACCCTAGTAGGGGAGGCCGAAGGGTCCAAGAAGAGGAAAACCCCTCCGCCGGACTATGCCCCCGACGCCGACGAGGACGAAGAGGAGTGGCCGGACAGGGCCAAGCGTCCGGCGAAATCGTAAGTGTTCGGATACCAGAGTAACTCATGATATTCCTTTTGTTGCGCAGCTTTCCCTAATGTCGAATATAATCATGCAGCCCGCCCAAGGATGGGCTCGACGAGTCGTCGAGCGGCTCCCTGGATTCATCGAACGTGAATTCAGTTCCGCCCGCTGCCTCCCCCTGTGCTGCGGATGACGCCGAAGTGGCGTCGCGACAAGCTCCGGAGCAAGAGGAGGTGGTCCAGAAGGAGCCGCGAGGCGACCTCCCGGACTCCAGGAGTAAAGGGGACAAGACCCCCCAGGGCTCCAAGTCCGGCTTTAAGCCAGACACCGTGCCGGAATCATCAACGGTTCCGGACCGCGGCAGGCGAACTCCTGCCAAGAGGAGCAAGCCTATTGAGCCAGCGTCCTCCATCCAACCGGAGGCGCCGGACAATCTGCTGGAGGTGCTTAAGGGCGCCTCCATCGACGAGGAGCACCGTACCATCATGAGTACGGTGGTCCAGAAGGTTCGGTCCGCCAAAAGCGGACTTACTGAAGCTTGTGCTAGCCTTCTAACAGGCTTCGAGGTAAGGAGAAGTATGTAAAAATATTACCGCATAGATAGTAGCCCCTGATGCTCTGTTTGGCGTTCGGAAAGAAAAGCCGAATAGAGGATCTACTAAATATCGCAGGAGTCTAACTAAAAAGGAGTCAATATACATATGCAGGCTTCGCTGCTGGCCACCGCCGCACTGACTGCGGAGGTGGGTACCCTGAAGCAGGGCCTCGAGCGGACCGAGCAAGAGCTCGGCCTTGCCAAACGGTAGCTCGAGGAGAAAGAAGGTAAGAGATACCTTATAGAAAAAATGCCTATATGAAGACGCAATTGCAAAAAATGACAGGAATATACTGCTTATTGTAGGGGCCACAACTAAGGTGGCGACCCTCAAGCAGGCGCTGTCCGAGGCCAAGAAGAGAGCGGCCACGGAGCGCATCGAGCGGGAGAAATTTGAGGCGCAAGTCGGCGAGGTGCAGCAAGAGCTTCAGGCTCTCATGAAAAAACATGAGAGTTTGGAGCTCGACTCGAAGACGCGAGCGTCCGAGCTTGCTGCGGCCCTTAAAACTGCCAAATCTGCCAAGGCCGAAGCCTAGAAGGCCCTCCAGGAATTGGATGCGGCGAAAAAGATAGCGGCGGGTAAGGCATTCTCTACGCAAAGCAGACATATAAAAGTAAACTACTTGTTACTTACCGAATCCGGAGCTCTCCAGGGGCATTCGCAGATCTTCCCCGCAGCGTATCCGATGCCGCCGCATTCTACCGTGCCGAGGAAGGCAGCTCGATGGAGAAGGTGTTCTGGTCTCAGTACGCTGAGGCCGGACACCCTGTGCCCTTGAGCGACCAGCTGAAGCAGCTGGTCGAGCTCCACAAGGCGGCCGAACTGGCCCTGAAGGGCTTCATAGTTCGGCTGTGGCCTGGAGAGGCCTTGCCTGGGAGCTACTTCGGACTGGTGCGGCGGCTGGTGGAGGCTTGTCCAAGGCTCGAGGTCATCAAGCGCTCCGTCTGCATCGAAGGTGCCCGTAGGGCCCTTGCCCGTGCAAAGGTGCACTGGGGTAAGCTGGACGGTGAGAAGCTTGTGAGGGACGGGCCGCCACCGGGGAAGGAGCATCGCAAACCCGAGAACTATTACAAGGATGTTCTGGCCGGTGCCCGCCTTATGGCGGATGAATGCACCAAGGATGTAATTTTTGAATGAACTCGCTCGTGTTATCCTGTGCGCTGAAAACTTGTTCATATGCACTAAGCAATGCTTGAATTTAAAATATTACTTTCTGTGCGGCCGTTTATCAAAAAATTGAGAGATGGCCAGTCGTCGGCTTCTGCCCCCATGCCACTAGTGCTGGGGTGTTCGGGATAAACCTGAGCGCTCTTTTTCCCATGATTGGGTCCGTCCAGGGAGGCGCTCAGCACAACGAACAAGGCAATCGGACTATAATGCTTGAACACTCTCACTTAGCCATAGAACTCTATAATTTTAAATTTTGGCGAAGCCCCTAGTATTCAGAAGACCGAGTTCGGGGCGCTATCCACGCCTTGGCCGGACAAAGCCGGTTCCTCGCTCGAAGTGGCATAAGTCTTTAAGGACTCGAAAAACCTCTCGAACAGCGACCGGTCTCTCGCCTCATCATGACAGTCAGTTTTAGCTTTCTCTACTGAGGTGCTCAGCCCAGCTCAACTGGGGCACAATCACAGTAGTTCTCCTAGTGCTACCTTAGCCGATATAGCGGAACGTAAGGCACCAAAACATAGGAGCCGGGCAAACCCAACTATTGACCCAAATCATGATTTGGAGCCGATGCATATAGTGCTATAAGTTCGGGGTGCCGCACTTGTGAAAGTGTACGGACTTCTCACGCCATATTGATGGGTACTGAAGCCCCTGGCGTATTTTTGCCGTACCATAGTGTACGGATGCAACATGTTATTGATAAACATATATATAAAAAGAGGATAATGCAAAAAATAGACAAAAAGCTATGCATTGTTTATAGAAAGGCTGCTATGAAAGCGGAATGATACAAATAGTGCGATAAGCAAAAGAAATTGGACTATTTAACATGTCCTGGCCAGGGGCAGGCCGCGGAATTGTATTAAAAAACAGGTATAGTGCTCGCAATAGAGACCACCTGGGAGTTCCATAATGCGGCGTGGCTTGTCTGCTTTCCTGGATCTTGCATCATTTGTGCGGCAGTTGAATTGCCGAACGGGTCATCCGAAGTATGGAGTCCTGAGAGTAAGAGAAAAAAAAGAAAAAAAGGAATCCGGCAGCCCCTAGTGCGGTTTAAGCCGTATTTCGGGCGTGCCGTGATAGTGCCCCTTCCCCTGTGCCCATGGTATTTCAAGAGCGTAGTTATGTACGCGAAGCACTGGTTTCGCTATATCGCGAGGGCTAGGGTTGGGGCCGCATTGCTACGCTAGCTCAGAACGTGCCAGGCGGTCTTGTTGTAGGGTACTCCGGGCGCGCTTGACAGTGTCCGGGCTTTTGAAGGCCGAACTGGAGAACTGCCTAGAAAGGCTGCTTTGTACTTCTGTTGTGAGCGCTGCCGTGTGCTCCTCCGTTCGGAGGGAGCGTTCAGTGTTCCCATTGACCGTGATTACTCCTCTAGGGCCTGGCATCTTGAGCTTGAGGTATGCATAGTGCGGTACCGCGTTGAATTTTGCGAATGCGGTTCGCCCGAGCAGTGCATGATAGCCACTACAGAACGGGATTATGTCGAAGATTAACTCCTCGCTTCGGAAGTTATCCAGAGATCCGAAGACCACTTCCAGTGTGACTGAGCCTGTACAGTTGGCTTCTACACCTGGTATGACGCCTTTAAAGGTCGTTTTGGTGGGCTTGATCCTCGAGGGATCTAGGCCCATTTTTTGCACTATATCCTGGTAAAGCAGGTTCAGGCTGCTGCCGCCGTCCATGAGGACTCTTGTGAGATGAAATCCGTCAATGATTGGGTCTAGAACCAATGCGGCGAAGCCACCGTGACGGATGCTAGTGGGGTGGTCCCTTCGATCAAAGGTGATCGGGCAGGAGGACCATGGGTTGAACTTTGGGGCGACTGGCTCCATCGCATATACGTCCCGTAACGCACGCTTCTGCTCCCTCTTGGGGATGTGGGATGCGTATATCATGTTCACGTCCGCACTTGCGGGGGAAATCCCTTCTGTCCACCGTTGTTCGGCGGCCTGGGCTCCTCCTCGTTGTCTCTATACAGCCCCTTGTCTTTGTTTTCGGCTCTTAACATGCCTGCCTGCTTGAACACCCAACAATCCATGTTGGTGTGATTGGCTGGCTTTTCGGGGGTGACATGTATCTGGCACAAGCGGTCGAGTATTCGGTCCGAACTGGACGGGCCCTGAGTATTTCTTTTGAATGGCTTTTTCCGTTGACCGGATTTGTATCCTCGGAATCCGGCATTAACTGTTGTATCCTCGTTGCTGTCGCTGTTAACGCGGCGCTTTTGTTTGTTCCGACGTGACCTGTCGCTTTTGTCCTTGGTATTCGAATTACTAGGGTTCTTGGTTAAATTGTTGCTGCGAGCTAGCCAGCTGTCTTCTCCCGCGCAAAAGCGGGTCATGAGTGTCGTGAGGGCTGCCATAGATTTCGGCTTTTCCTGCCCCAGGTGCCGGGAAAGCCACTCGTCACGGATATTATGCTTGAAGGCCACTAAGTCCTCTGCGTCCGGACAGTCGACTATCTGGTTTTTCTTTGTTAGGAACCGTGTCCAGAATTGCCTGGCCGATTCCTCTGGCTGCTGAATTATGTGGCTTAGGTCATCGGCGTCCGGTGGTCGCACATAAGTGCCCTGGAAGTTGTCAAGGAATGCGGCTTCCAGGTCCTCCCAAGAACCGATTGAGTCTGCTGGCAAGTTGTTAAGCCAATGCCGGGCCGGTCCCTTAAGTTTGAGTGGGAGGTATTTGATGGCGTGTAGATCATCACCGCGGGCCATGTGGATATGAAGGAGATAATCCTCGATCCATAACGCAGGATCTATTGTGCCATCGTACGATTCGATGTTTACGGGTTTGAAGCCCTCAGGGATTTTATGATCCATTACTTCATCTGTGAAGCATAGTGGGTGTGCGGCGCCTCTGTATTGGGCTATATCACGACGCAGCTCGAAGGAGCTTTGTCTGTTGAGTTCGGCCCGGCCGGATTTATTGCATCCGGAGTGACGATCACCGTCACGTGCCGTGGGGCGCCTGCGCGATCCGTAGATCGATCTTGTTTGCCTTGGCTTGTCCTCCAGTATGTCGCGTAGGTCGGGCGCATTTTCCCGTGCCTTAGTATGCTTGACGCGGCGTCGGGGCATGGCTTGAGTGGAGGGCCAAGAGGCCTCTCTGTCGCAGCCACGAGGTGGCCGGTCGGCCATGTCATGCCCTGGTGATGTAGGTGCTTCCTCCTCTAGTCGGGGTAGCAGCCTGCGCTTTGGGTAACTCTTGGAGGGGCGTTCGAGTTCATACTCTTCGGCCGCAAGGACTTCAGTCCATCTGTCAGCTAGCAAATCCTGATCAGCTCTAAGCTGTTGCTGCTTTTTCTTGAGGCTGCTTGTCGTGGCCATAAGCCTGCGTTTAAAACGCTCTTGTTCAGCAAGATCCTCTGGCATGACGAACTCGTCATCGTCGAGGCTTGCCTCGTCTTCGGAGAGAGGTGTATA
The DNA here is from genome assembly GCF_056163025.1 of Triticum urartu. Classification (NCBI taxonomy): domain Eukaryota; kingdom Viridiplantae; phylum Streptophyta; class Magnoliopsida; order Poales; family Poaceae; genus Triticum; species Triticum urartu. Next base: position 502,330,001 of record NC_141873.1, on the reverse strand, counting down.
ATTATCGTCCTCAACCTCTTGGTCCACCGCCCTCTCGTGAGGGCTGGCTTCTCTGTCCTCCTGTGCTGAATCTTGCTGGAGGGGGTGTTCTTCGGCGCTATCCGGAGTAGTATTATCTCCCGTGCCGGAATCACCGTTTTTGCTTTGGCGGGATTTAGAGCGGCGCCGCTGACGCCGGCGCTTGGGCTGTTTCTTAGAGGTATCGTCCCCCGTTGTTCCATCGCCATCTCCATCCTTTGGAGTGTCCACCATATATATGTCATATGACGAGGTGGCCTTCCAGCGCCCTACAGGTGCTGGTTCTTGTTCGTCTCCTGCATCGTCGTCCATGCCGTCGATGTCTTCGGAGTCGAAGTCAAGCATGTCGGTTAAGTTGTCGACAGTGGCTATGAAGTGGGTGGTGGGTGGGTTTTGAATTTCTTCATCGTCCATATCCCAACCTTGCTGACCGTAGTCCGGCCAGGGCTCTCCTGATAAAGAGAGAGACTTTAGAGAATTCAGGATGTCGCCGAAGGGCGAGTGCTGAAAGATGTCCACGGCGGTGAACTCCATTATCGGTGCCCAATCGGATTCGATCGGCAGGGGCGCGGGGGGCTCGGAGTTCGGAGAGGAATCCGGCTCCTCAGAGTCACGGGCCATGCAGAGTGCGGGGCTGGAGTTCGGCTCGATCGCCTCTGAGATCACAGCCCCTGAGGCAGCGTCCAACCGCTGATCCTCGATCGGCGCAGTAGGCTCCGAATCAATGGTCGGGACCTGTCGGGGATATACCCCGCGGTATGACCCAGCCAGATGTATAACCCGGCCGGACTTGGCGACTCACTAATGACCCGCCCTGACTGGACAACTCACTAAGTGACCCGCCCGAGCCTGGCGACTTATGGGTGACCTGGCAAGTGGATCAAAGGAGCGACAAGACCCGGGGGCCCAAGAGGCTCAAGGCCCAGAAGGCCGGCTACGTTATGGTAGGCCGGCTTAAGAGGAAAGGCGTGAGGAATATCTCCTTTACGAGGAAGCAAGACCCGGACTTGTAATCAACTTGTAAGAGAAGATAGACTAATCCTAGTCCTACTAGGACTCCACATGTAACCCGCCCCTCTAACTTATATAAGGAGGGGCAGGGCTCCCCAAAGAGGGACAGGCAAGAAGAAACAATATCTAGGGCTAGACACAAAGAGGAGAGCCGGCTTACGGCGACTCCCTCATGATCATAATGAGACCTAGCCACAAACAGCACGTAGGGTTATTACCGGATGATGTTTCCCGGGGCCCGAAGCTGTCTAAATCCTCGTCTTGTGTGTTGCGTCTCTCGATTCCGCTCAACCCCTTCAAGCTACCACATGGATGCGTTGGCCTCGCAACTAAGTCCTTACACTAGGACATCTGCCGTGACAATTCCACGACAGTTTAATGAGCTGGCCCTTGGGGGCTATCAATTTCTCCTGTCAACAATTCAAGGTACACAAGTTTTCGTCCATAATATTGAAGGATCCATTACTCAATTGGTAAAGCACAAAGCTCTTAACCTTGTGGACGTGGGTTCAAGCCCTACGATGGAAGCTACATTATAAGATGTTATTTTCATTGAAGTATATATCAAGTCCTGGTTCAGTATTATCTTACTAAGCCGGCCCTTGGGGGCTAATGCAAAGTCATTTTTATTGGCCTTATTGAAGACCCGACTCATCCCATTGTAATGAGCCGGCCCTTGGGGGCTACCAATTGCTCCTGTTAAAATTCAAGATACACAAGCCTTATTCCATTATATATTGAAGGATCTACTGCTCAGTTGGTAAAGCATAAAGCTCTTAACCTTGTGGACGTGGGTTCAAGCCCCAGGATGGGGGTTACATCATATGATATTATTTTCAATGAAAAAGTCCCAGCTTAGTATTATCTTACTAAGCCGGCCCTTGGGGGCTACACGTTACTGCTCAAATTTACATCATCATATTTACAAAGTCCCTGCTCATTAATACATAATGACCCGACACTTGGGGGCTAATGCATATTGCTCTTTGCTTAAGACAATTCTAGGATGACCCGGCTACACTACTATGACTATAGCCGACTCATGGGGGCTACACAACTGGATTTCATTTAAAGCCATGGTGATAAGTCCCAGCTTATTCATGCTGATTAAACCGGCCCTTGGGGGCTACAGGTATTATGGATATAAGGGAGAAATATCTTCAAATTTTCAGTTTGAGTAAATCAGATTGACCCGGTGTCTGCAAAAATCATAAACCGGCGTCGGCGACAATTATGACTCGGCATCATCTATTTATAACCCGGCAATTTTGGTAATCATAAACCGGCAAGTTTTATATCTCAAGTCGACTGAATATAAGTTGAATATTTGAAGACCAATATTTTTGTCAAGTCAGAGCATTGAAGGCCGACTCAAATGGATGCTTTATTTACAATATTTCTTCTACAAGAAAATTGACTACGAAGTTGGTCCGTTGACCCGGATTTTCCAGAAGGAGGAGATGACAAGGACTTAAGGATGATCAAGTGCCGGCTTACAAGAATATTTAACCCGGAGTGCAACCTGACAATTTGTTCTTGTGTTTATGTTACAGATCAGTTTAACATGGATAAATCCAAATTAAACTTGGGGGATAATGTCGGGGATATACCCCGCGGTATGACCCGGCCAGATGTATAACCCGGCCGGACTTGGCGACTCACTAATGACCCGCCCTGACTGGACGACTCACTAAGTGACCCGCCCGAGCCTGGCGACTTATGGGTGACCTGGCAAGCGGATCAAAGGAGCGACAAGACCCGGGGGCCCAAGAGGCTCAAGGCCCAGAAGGCCGGCTACGTTATGGTAGGCCGGCTTAAGAGGAAAGGCGTGAGGAATATCTCCTTTACGAGGAAGCAAGACCCGGACTTGTAATCAACTTGTAAGAGAAGATAGACTAATCCTAGTCCTACTAGGACTCCACATGTAACCCGCCCCTCTAACTTATATAAGGAGGGGCAGGGCTCCCCAAAGAGGGACAGGCAAGAAGAAACAATATCTAGGGCTAGACACAAAGAGGAGAGCCGGCTTACGGCGACTCCCTCATGATCATAATGAGACCTAGCCACAAACAGCACGTAGGGTTATTATCGGATGATGTTTCCCGGGGCCCGAAGCTGTCTAAATCCTCGTCTTGTGTGTTGCGTCTCTTGATTCCGCTCAACCCCTTCAAGCTACCACATGGATGCGTTGGCCTCGCGACTAAGTCCTTACACTAGGACATCTGCCGTGACAATTCCACGACAGGACCGATGCGTGTGCGGCCTCCAAGGCACTGTTCGGCGGCAGAGCTATATCATGCCCATCGAGACAGTGCGGCGCCCTTGGCTGTGGCTCGAATCCGTTGAAGATCAAGTCCCCGCGGATGTCAGCCGTGTAGTTTAGGCTTCCAAACCTGACCTGATGGCCAGGGGCGTAGCTTTCGATCTGCTCAAGGTGGCCAAGCGAATTGGCCCGCAGTGCGAAGCCGCCAAAGACGAAGATCTGTCCGGGGAGAAAAGTCTCACCCTGGACTGCATCGTTGTTGATGATCGAAGGAGCCATCGAGCCTAAAAGCGACGACACAGAGGAACTCTCAATGAAAGCACCAATGTCGGTGTCAAAATCGGCGGATCTCAGGTAGGGGGTCCCGAACTGTGCGTCTAGGCCGGATGGTAATAGGAGGCAAGGAACATGATGTTTTACCCAGGTTCGGGCCCTCTTGATGGAGGTAAAACCCTACATCCTGCTTGATTAATATTGATGATATGGATAGTACAAGAGTAGATCTACCACAAGATCAAGGAGGCTAAACCCTAGAAGCTAGCCTATGGTATGATTGTTGTATGATGAAGTTGTCCTACGGACTAAAACCCTCCGGTTTATATAGACACCGGAGAGGGTTAGGGTTACACAAAGTCAATTACAATGGTAGGAGATCTTGAATATCCGCATCGCCAAGCTTGCCTTCCACGCCAAGGAAAGTCCCATCCGAACACGGGACGAAGTCTTCAATCTTGTATCTTCATAGTCCTGGAGTCTGGCTGAAGGTATAGTCCGGCTACCCGAACACCCCCTAATCCAGGACTCCCTCAAAGGTGTTATCTGCTTTGAAGCCGTTGACATTAAAGGATCCGGGTGCTGATGCAGGACCTGGAAACCTGGGAAACCTTGGAATTGGCTTCTGTACCTGAGGCCTGTGCTTGATAGTCAAACTGAGGACCAGCAGCGGGCGCAGGAACAGGAGCAGTAGCATCATTGGCTTCACTGACTTCTGGCACATTTGTTGGTGCAGGCTCCACATTTGCTTCAGCCATGACAACGTCATTGGCTTCATTTGTGTTGGTGGTGGCAACCTCAAGATTCTCAACCTCCACTTGATGAGATGGAGGGTCGGGCACAGACACGTTCTCCTCGAGAACAGCTTCTTCAGTAATGGGGGGAGTAGGTACACGTTCTTCTTCTTGAGTGTTGTCGGTTGATGCAGCCGGAATCTCTTCAGCAGCTTTAGACTCAGACTCGGAGACATTCACAGTAGGAGTGGCATCTGGAAACACTTGACGTGTAACAGATTGGTGGGGCACTTCTGAAGGAAATATGCCCTAGAGGCAATAATAATGTTATTATTTTATTTCCTTATATCATGATAAATGTTTATTATTCATGCTAGAATTGTATTATCCGGAAACATAATACTTGTGTGAATACATAGACAAACTAAACGTCACTAGTATGCCTCTACTTGACTAGCTCATTAATCAAAGATGGTTATGTTTCCTAACCATAAACATGTGTTGTCATTTGATTAACGGGATCACATCATTAGTTGAATGATCTGATTGACATGACCCATTCCATTAGCTTAGCACCCGATCGTTTAGTATGTTGCTATTGCTTTCTTCATAACTTATACATGTTCCTATGACTATGAGATTATGCAACTCCCGTTTGCCAGAGGAACACTTTGTGTGCTACCAAACGTCACAACGTAACTGGGTGATTATAAAGGTGCTCTACAGGTGTCTCCAAAGGTACATGTTGGGTTGGCGTATTTCGAGATTAGGATTTGTCACTCCGATTGTCGGAGAGGTATCTCTGGGCCCTCTCGGTAATGCACATCACCTAAGCCTTGCAAGCAATGCAACTGATGAGTTAGTTGCGAGATGATGTATTACGGAATGAGTAAAGAGACTTGCCGGCAACGAGATTGAACTAGGTATTGAGATACCGACGATCAAATCTCGGGCAAGTAACATACCGATGACAAAGGGAACAATGTATGTTGTTATGCGGTCTGACCGATAAAAGATCTTCGTAGAATATGTGGGAGCCAATATGAGCATCCAGGTTCCGCTATTGGTTATTGACCGGAGACGTGTCTCGATCATGTCTACATTGTTCTCGAACCCGTAGGGTCCGCACGCTTAAGGTTTCGATGACAGTTATATTATGAGTTTATTAGTTTTGATGTACCGAAGTTAGTTCGGAGTCCCGGATATGATCACGGACATAACGAGGAGTCTCGAAATGGTCGAGACATAAAGATTGATATATTGGACGACTATATTCGGACACCGGAAGTGTTCCGGGGAAGTTTCGGATAAAACCGGAGTACCGGGGGGTTACCGGAACCCCCCGGGGGGTTAATGGGCCTCATGGGCCTAAAGTGGAGAAGAGGAGGGGCGGCCAGGGCAGGCCGCGCGCCCCCTCCCCCTCTAGTACGAATTGGACAAGGAGGAAGGGGCGGCGCCCCCCCTTTCCTTCCTCTCCTCTCTCCCTTCCACCCCCTCTCCCACTTGGACAAGGAAAAGGAGGGAGTCCTACTCCCGGTAGGAGTAGGACTCCTCCCTGGCGCGCCTCATCATGGCCGGCCGCCCCTCCCCCTTGCTCCTTTATATACGGGGGCAGGGGGCACCTCTAGACACAACAATTGATCCTTGAGATCTCTTAGCCGTGTGCGGTGCCCCCCTCCACCATAATCCTCGATAATATTGTAGCGGTGCTTAGGCGAAGCCCTGCGACGGTAGAACATCAAGATCGTCACCACGCCGTCGTGCTGACGGAACTCTTCCCCGACACTTTGCTGGATCGGAGTCCGTGGATCGTCATCGAGCTGAACGTGTGCTAAAACTCGGAGGTGTCGTAGTTTCGGTGCTTGATCGGTCGGGCCGTGAAGACATACGACTACATCAACCGCGTTGTTATAATGCTTCCACTTTCGGTCTACGAGGGTACGTGGACAACACTCTCCCCTCTCGTTGCTATGCATCACCATGATCTTGCGTGTGCGTAGGAAATTTTTTGAAATTACTACGTTCACCAACAGTGGCATCCGAGCCTAGGTTTTATGTGTTGATGTTATATGCACGAGTAGAACACAAGTGAGTTGTGGGCGAGATAAGTCATACTGCTTACCAGCATGTCATACTTTGGTTCGGCGGTATTGTTGGATGAAGCGGCCCGGACCGACATTACGCGTACGCTTACGCGAGACTGGTTCTACTGACGTGCTTTGCACACAGGTGGCTGGCGGGTGTCAGTTTCTCCAACTTTAGTTGAACCAAGTGTGGCTACGCTCGATCCTTGCGAAGGTTAAAACAGCACCAACTTGACAAACTATCATTGTGATTTTGATGCGTAGGTAAGAACGATTCTTGCTAAGCCCGTAGCAGCGACGTAAAACTTGCAACAACAAAGTAGAGGACGTCTAACTTGTTTTTGCAGGGCATGTTGTGATGTGATATGGTCAAGACATGATGCTAAATTTTATTGTATGAGACGATCATGTTTTGTAACCGAGTTATCGGCAACTGGCAGGAGCCATATGGTTGTCGCTTTATTGTATGCAATGCAATCGCGCTGTAATGCTCTACTTTATCACTAAGCGGTAGCGATAGTCGTGGAAGCATAAGATTGGCGAGACGACAATGATGCAACGATGGAGATCAAGGTGTCGCGCCGGTGACGATGGTGATCATGACGGTACTTCGGAGATGGAGATCACAAGTACAAGATGATGATGACCATATCATATCACTTATATTGATTGCATGTGATGTTTATCTTTTATGCATCTTATCTTGCTTTGATTGACGGTAGCATTATAAGATGATCTCTCACTAAATTTCAAGATAAAAAGTGTTCTCCCTGAGTATGCACCATTGCCAAAGTTCGTCGTGCCCAGACACCACGTGATGATCGGGTGTGATAAGCTCTTAGTCCATCTATAACGGGTGCAAGCCAATTTTTGCACACGCAGAATACTCAGGTTAAATTTGACGAGCCTAGCATATGCAGATATGGCCTCGGAACACTGAGACCGAAAGGTCGAGCGTGAATCATATAGTAGATATGATCAACATAGCAACGTTCACCATTGAAAACTACTCCATTTCACGTGATGATCGGTTATGGTTTAGTTGATTTGGATCACGTAATCACTTAGAAGATTAGAGGGATGTCTTTCTAAGTGAGAGTTCTTAAGTAATATGATTAATTGAACTTAAATTTATCATGAACTTAGTACCTGATAGTATCTTGCTTGTCTATGTTTGATTGTAGATAGATGGCTCGTGCTGTTGTTCCGTTGAATTTTAATGCGTTCCTTGAGAAAGCAAAGTTGAAAGATGATGGTAGCAATTACACGGACTGGGTCCGTAACTTGAGGATTATCCTCATTGCTGCACAGAAGAATTACGTCCTGGAAGCACCGCTAAGTGCCAAGCCTGCTGCAGGAGCAATACCAGATGTTATGAACGTCTAGCAGAGCAAAGCTGATGACTACTCGATAGTTCAGTGTGCCATGCCTTACGGCTTAGAATCGGGACTTCAACGACGTTTTGAACGTCATGGAGCATATGAGATGTTCCAGGAGTTGAAGTTAATATTTCAAGCAAATGCCTGGACTGAGAGATATGAAGTCTCCAATAAGTTCTATAGCTGCAAGATGGAGGAGAACAGTTCTGTCAGTGAGCATATACTCAAAATGTCTGGGTATAATAATCACTTGATTCAATTGGGAGTTAATCTTCCAGATGATTGCGTCATTGATAGAATTCTCCAATCACTGCCACCTAGCTACAAGAGCTTTGTGATGAACTATAATATGCAAGGGATGAATAAGACTATTCCCGAGCTCTTCGCAATGCTGAAAGCTGCGAAAGTAGAAATCAAGAAGGAGCATCAAGTGTTGATGGTCAACAAGACCACTGGTTTCAAGAAAAAGGGCAAAGGGAAGAAAAAGGGAAGAAAAAGGGAACTTCAAGAAGAACAGCAAGCAAGTTGCTGCTTAGGAGAAGAAACCCAAGTCTGGACCTAAGCCTGAGACTGAGTGCTTCTACTGCAAGCAGACTGGTCACTGGAAGCGGAACTGCCCCAAGTATTTGGCGGATAAGAAGGATGGCAAAGTGAACAAAGGTATATGTGATATACATGTTATTGATGTGTACCTTACTAATGCTCGCAGTAGCACCTGGGTATTTGATACTGGTTCTGTTGCTAACATTTGCAACTCGAAACAGGGGCTACGGATTAAGCGAAGATTGTCTAAGGACAAGGTGATGATGCACATGGGAAATGGTTCCAAAGTCAATGTGATCGCGGTCGGCACGCTACCTCTACATCTACCATCGGGATTAGTATTCGACCTAAATAATTGTTATTTGGTGCCAGCGTTGAGCATGAACATTATATCTGGATCTTGTTTAATGCGAGATGGTTATTCATTTAAATCAGAGAATAATGGTTGTTCTATTTATATGAGTAATATCTTTTATGGTCATGCACCCTTGAAGAATGGTCTATTTTTGATGAATCTCAATAGTAGTGATAGACATATCATAATGTTGAAACCAAAAGATGTAGAGTTGATAATGATAGTGCAACTTATTTGTGGCACTGTCGTTTAGGTCATATCGGTATAAAACGCATGAAGAAACTCCATACTGATGGACTTTTGGAATCACTTGATTATGAATCACTTGGTACTTGCGAACCGTGCCTCATGGGCAAGATGACTAAAACACCGTTCTCCAGTACTATGGAGAGAGCAACAGATTTGTTGGAAATCATACATATAGATGTATGTGGTCCAATGAATGTTGAAGCTCGTGGCGGATATCGTTATTTTCTCACCTTCACAGATGATTTAAGCAGATATGGGTATATCTATTTAATGAAACATAAGTCTGAAACATTTGAAAAGTTCAAAGAATTTCAGAGTGAATTTGAAAATCATCGTAACAAGAAAATAAAGTTTCTACGATCTGATCATGGAGGAGAATATTTGAGTTACGAGTTTGGTCTACATTTGAAGCAATGCGGAATAGTTTCGCAACTCACGCCACCCGGAACACCACAGCGTAATGGTGTGTCCGAACGTTGTAATCGTACTTTACTTGATATGGTGCGATCTATGATGTCTCTTACAGATTTACCGCTATCATTTTGGGGTTATGCTTTAGAGACGGCTGCATTCACGTTAAATTGGACACCATCGAAATCCGTTGAGACGACGCCTTATGAACTGTGGTTTGGCAAGAAACCAAAGTTGTCATTTCTGAAAGTTTGAGGCTGCGATGCTTATGTGAAAAAGCTTCAACCTGATAAGCTCGAACCCAAATCGGAGAAATGTGTCTTCATAGGATACCCAAAGGAGACTGTTGGGTACACCTTCTATCACAGATCCGAAGGCAAGACTTTTGTTGCTAAATTCAGAGTTTTTCTAGAGAAGGAGTTTCTCTCGAAAGAAGTGAGTGGGAGGAAAGTAGAACTTGTTGAGGTAACTGTACCTACTCCCTTATTGGAAAGTAGTACATCGCAGAAACCGGTTTCTGTGACACCTACACCAATTAGTGAGGAAGCTAATGATAATGATCATGAAACTTCAGAACAAGTTACTACCGAACATCGTAGATCAACCAGAGTAAGATCCGCACCAGAGTGGTACAGTAATCCTTTTCTGAAAGGCATGCTACTAGATCATGATGAACCTACGAACTATGAAGAAGCGATGGTGAGCCCAGATTCCGCAAAATGGCTTGAAGCCATGAAATCTGAGATGGGATCCATGTATGAGAACAAAGTATGGACTTTGGTTGACTTTCCCAATGATCGGCAAGCATGGATCTTCAAGAAGAAGACTGACGCTGACGGTAATATTACTGTCTACAAAGCTCGACTTGTCGTAAAAGGTTTTCGACAAGTTCAAGGGATTGACTACGATGAGACCTTCTCACCCGTAGCGATGCTTAAGTCTGCCCGAATCATGTTAGCAATTGCCGCATTTTATGATTATGAAATTTGGCAGATGGATGTCAAAACTGCATTCCTGAATGGATTTCTGGAAGAAGAGTTGTATATGATGCAGCCGGAAGGTTTTGTCGATCCAAAGGGAGCTGACAAAGTGTGCAAGCTCCAGCGATCCATTTATGGACTGGTGCAAGCCTCTCGGAGTTGGAATAAATGCTTTGATAGTGTGATCAAAGCATTTGGTTTTGTACAGACTTTTGGAGAAGCCTGTATTTACAAGAAAGTGAGTGGGAGCTCTGTAGCATTTCTGATATTATATGTAGATGACATATTACTAATCGGAAATGATATAGAATTTATGGATAGCATAAAGGGATACTTGAATAAGAGTTTTTCAATGAAAGACCTCGGTGAAGCTGCTTACATATTGGGCATTAAGATCTATCGAGATAGATCAAGACGCTTAATTGGACATTCACAAAGCACATACCTTGACAAAGTTTTCAAGAAGTTCAAAATGGATCAAGCAAAGAAAGGATTCTTACCTGTGTTACAAGGTGTGAAGTTGAGTAAGACTCAATGTCCGACCACCGCAGAAGATAGAGAGAAAATGAAAGATGTTCCCTATGCTTCAGCCATAGGCTCTGTCATGTATGCAATGATGTGTACTAGACCTGATGTGTGCCTTGCTATAAGTCTAGCAGGGAGGTACCAAAGTAATCCAGGAGTGGATCACTGGACAGCGGTCAAGAACATCCTGAAATACCTGAAAAGGACTAAGGATATGTTTCTCGTATATGGAGGTGACAAAGAGCTCATCGTAAATGGTTACGTTGATGCAAGCTTTGACACTGATCCGGACAATTCTAAATCGCAAACTGGATACGTGTTTTTACTGAATGGTGGAGCTGTCAGTTGGTGCAGTTCTAAACAAAGCGTTGTGGCGGGATCTACATGTGAAGTAGAGTACATAGCTGCTTCGGAAGCAGCAAACGAAGGAGTCTGGATGAAGGAGTTCATATCCGATCTAGGTGTCATACCTAGTGCATCGGGTCCAATGAAAATCTTTTGTGACAATACTGGTGCAATTGCCTTGGCAAAGGAATCCAGATTTCACAAGAGAACCAAGCACATCAAGAGACGCTTCAATTCCATTCGGGATCTAGTCCAGGTGGGAGACATAGAGATTTTCAAGATACATACGGATCTGAATGTTGCAGACCCATTGACTAAGCCTCTTCCACCAGCAAAACATGATTAGCACCAAAGCTCCATGGGTGTTAAAATCATTACTGTGTAATCTAGATTATTGACTCTAGTGCAAGTGGGATACTCAAGGAAATATGCCCTAGAGGCAATAATAATGTTATTATTTTATTTCCTTATATCATGATAAATGTTTATTATTCATGCTAGAATTGCATTATCTGGAAACATAATACTTGTGTGAATACATAGACAAACTAAACGTCACTAGTATGCCTCTACTTGACTAGCTCGTTAATCAAAGATGGTTATGTTTCCTAACCATGGACAAAGAGTTGTTATTTGATTAACGGGATCACATCATTAGTTGAATGATCTGATTGACATGACCCATTCCATTAGCTTAGCACCCGATCGTTTAGTATGTTGCTATTGCTTTCTTCATGACTTATACATGTTCCTATGACTATGAGATTATGCAACTCCCGTTTGCCAGAGGAACACTTTGTGTGCTACCAAACGTCACAACGTAACTGGGTGATTATAAAGGTGCTCTACAGGTGTCTCCAAAGGTACATGTTGGGTTGGCGTATTTCGAGATTAGGATTTGTCACTCCGGTTGTCGGAGAGGTATCTCTGGGTCCTCTCGGTAATGCACATCACCTAAGCCTTGCAAGCAATGCAACTAATGAGTTAGTTGCGAGATGATGTATTACGGAACGAGTAAAGAGACTTGCCGGCAACGAGATTGAACTAGGTATTGAGATACCGACGATCGAATCTCGGGCAAGTAACATACCGATGACAAAGGGAACAACGTATGTTGTTTTGCGGTCTGACCGATAAAAGATCTTCGTAGAATATGTGGGAGCCAATATGAGCATCCAGGTTCCGCTATTGGTTATTGACCGGAGACGTGTCTCGTTCATGTCTACATTGTTCTCGAACCCGTAGGGTCCGCACGCTTAAGGTTTCGATGACAGTTATATTATGAGTTTATTAGTTTTGATGTACCAAAGTTAGTTCGGAGTCCCGAATATGATCACGGACATAATGAGGAGTCTCGAAATGGTCGAGACATATAGATTGATACATTGGACGACTATATTCGGACACGGGAAGTGTTCCAGGGAAGTTTCGGATAAAACCGGAGTACCGGGGTGTTACCGGAACCCCCCAGGGGGTTAATGGGCCTCATGGGCCTAAAGTGGAGAAGAGGAGGGGCGGCCAGGGCAGGTTGCGCGCCCCCTCCCCCTCTAGTCCGAATGGGACAAGGAGGGAGGGGCGGCGCCCCCCCCCTTTCCTTCCTCTCCTCTCTCCCTTCCTTCCCCCTCTCCTACTTGGACAAGGAAAAGGAGGGAGTCCTACTCTTGGTAGGAGTAGGACTCCTCCCTGGCGCGCCTCATCATGGTCGGCCGCCCCTCTCCCTCGCTTCTTTATATACGGGGGCAGGGGGGCACCTCCAGAAACAACAATTGATCCTTGAGATCTCTTAGCCGTGTGCGGTGCCCCCCTCCACCATAATCCTCGATAATATTGTAGCGGTGCTTAGGCGAAGCCCTGCGACGGTAGAACATCAAGATCGTCACCACGCCGTCGAGCTGACGGAACTCTTCCCCGACACTTTGCTAGATCAGAGTCCGGGGATCATCATCGAGCTGAACGTGTGCTAGAACTCGGAGGTGTCGTAGTTTCGATGCTTGATCGGTCGGGCCGTGAAGACGTACGACTACATCAACCGCGTTGTTATAACGCTTCCGCTTTCGGTCTACGAGGGTACATGGACAACACTCTCCCCTCTCGTTGCTATGCATCACCATGATCTTGCGTCTGCGTAGGAATTTTTTTGAAATTACTACGTTCACCAACAACTTCTCCTTCTGGAACGCTCGAAAGAGGGACTTGAGACCTTGGTCCTTTGCGAAGCCTGCGTAACGTTGGCGACGCCTCTGGAGATGGAGTTGGCTGGGCCTCAAAGTCATCTTCTTCTTCTTCTTGCTGGGGTGGTGTGACTTGTTGTTGTGGGTGATCAGCCCATGATGCATCCTGAGCAATTGGCGTCAGAGGACGACCAATGCTGATGAGTTCGTTGTGCGTAAGCACAGGCGATGATACTAAGTTGTGCTCGATCTAAGGAAGAACTACATCATCTTCAACATTGTCATGGTGACCAATGTCTTCAGCAGTGGTGGGATCAGCTGATGGAATGTCTTCAGCTTCATGAGCCTCTGTGGAAGCAGGCTCATGGACAGTCAGTTGGCGCTCTTGATGTTCAGCGGCAGGGCGAACCATGGAGATAGGTTCAACAACTAAGGGCTCTGTGGGAGTAGCCCAATCCTTCTTGCTCTTGCGCTTCTTCTTGGAGGGAGCAGCAGCAGAGGCTTCAGGATGTTTCCTCTTTCTCGCTTCAGCCTCAGCAGTCCTCGTCTTCTTTAGTTCTGAAGCTGTTGACTTGACCTTTGGCTTCGAGCCAGCCATGCTGGCTTGGAAGACAATGGGATGTGCTTCCTGCCTTAGTGCTTTGGGTTCGGCCACAGCTGGCTTCTTCTTCTTCTTTGCGGTCATCCTGGGATCGATGCCTGGATGACCAAGGGCCTTGCGCTTCTCAGCCTCATTGTAGGCTTTCACACACTTCTCAGCCAGGCTCTTCATGCGCTCACGAGAGCCTTGAGCTTCTTCACGCTTCTTGAGAAAAGCTTCTTTGAGCTCGTGCAGCATGATCTTGAAATTTTTGACCTCTTGCACGCTAAGCTTGGCCATGTGCTTCTTGAACTGAGCTTTCTCAAAATCAATCTTTTGCTTCAGTTCAACGATGCGCTGAGCTAGAGCTAGCTCTGAAGCAATGGCGCCATGGAAGGCGATACTGAGGCCAATTGGAAGTTGCAGATCTTCAAAGCTGAGGTTGGGCGTGTCAAACCACTCATCAATGAAGTTGTGGATGATTGCCACATCAAAGAGAGGCAAATCATTGAAGATTTCTGCTTCTTCTTTGCTCTTGATCAGTTGCTCAAGAGCGTCATCTGCAAGATCTTCATCACTGGACAAATCAATAGCGTCGTTGCGCAGAATAGCAGCAGCAGTCAGTTCTTGGCTGGTGTGTTGCAAAGGCATCTTGACTTTTGAGGGCTTGGAGATGCGTGACAAATCTTCAGACTGCACACTGTCTTCAGGAGGTGCAGTAGCCAGTGGCTTCGCTCGTGAGATTTTTGGTGCTGAGGCAGGCTTTGAAGCTTTAGGCTGCTTCAGTTTCTTTGGCTTCGGCGGTGCAGGCGGTTCATCAGATTCAGCGTCATCTGCAGGCTCATCCACGGCTGTCCCTTGAACCATGATATGAGTGATGAGACCTTCCAGGTTGTAGAAGGGCCCAACAAGATTGGGTTCAGCTTCGCGGGTGCCATCGGCACGGGGAGCAAAGGGACCAGGGTTGAAGTCTAGTCCCAATGACTTCTTGTTCTGCTTCGCCAAATTCTGGGCAAACTGGAAGTTGCGCTTGAACAAATTGTCGTCACGACACCATAGCAATGACGATGGGTCAGCATCCGCAGGCTGTGGTCCACGGACCATGCAGGGATAGAAGCCTTGTTCAATGGCTTCATCTCTGGACCTAGGTTGAAGATTTCTGTATAGGATGTCTCCCCATGGTCGCTTGATGGCATTCTTCTCAGCATATTCCTTGGTCACAAACCGGTACTTGAACCATTGTTCTGCCCAATATCTTCGAATCCATTGGATTCGGGTCTTGCGCTGATTGTAATCCTCTTCTAGATCTGTCTTGTACAGCTCTGAGAGGTCATCGGGCAGATCTCTTGATGTTTCACCTCGACGCCTTCCACCCTTCCTTACTGATTTCTCTGCAACCATGAACTTTAAACTGAATGGCTTCAACACATTCAAAGGCTTCAAAGGCTTTCGCTTGCTGGACAAACAGGAATTGGCTTCGGGAGAATTTATATGATGCTGTAAGAATTCTGCAAATGAATGCAGACTATGAGAACCAAGGGATTCTCCCACTGACATGTACCTGTGACAGCATTAAGGTGCGAGGGAAGGGGAAGAGGTCATATGCATTCTCAGAAGATTTTGAAGATAAATCATTTTAGAAGACATTGACCTCATCGTGCGAAGACATTCACTCATAGATAAGGAGTTGGTTCCAGATTTGTACGAATCCACGGATCAGTACAAGTGAGGAAACTAACTACTTTGTGAAGCATAAGTGAACATACTAGGCATATTATGAGATGCAGTATGAAATAGATCCAACTTGTGTGAACAGAAACTGATTGTGGTAGAAAGTGACGAATCTATAGGATCAAAGGGGCCGTAAAAAGGAAGTTTTATTTACCACATGAAGAACTACTAGACGGAGTAGAAGAGGAGGCCGAGCAGTTCGATCGTCCGTGCCCTAACTTGGCGACGGAGGACACCTACGGCGACGGCGGAGAAGACGATGTCCGCGGCCGGCGTGAAGACGGCGTCGGAGAGGTCGCGACAGCTAAGCGCTTCGTCGCCGGCGTCGTTGAGGGCTAGCGGTGGTGCTAGGGTTTGTGCGAGAGTGGAAGAAAGGATAATGACTGTGGTGAGGCGTGTATTTATAGGGACAGGGAAGGCACAGTGTTATTACACAGGTGCCCCTGGCGATTCACATCTGAAGGACACATGGCCATCATGCAACATATCGGAGGTTGTTCCACGTTCCCACGCACGCCTGGATTGTCGGGTGGTCGTTCCCACTTCTCCGGGTTTCAGGTGAAGGAATTAGCATTGAAAGCGGACTTAATGTTTGTCTCTGTATCTTCTGCTGACAAGGATGCAGAGAAGACATTCGACAGTTTCAAGAGAATGCATATGATTTGGAGAGATAGAGTTTGAGATAGAAAGCATAGAGAGGTTAGGGTCCGATCACATTCACTTAGTTCAAAAGATTCAACAAGAAGACATAGCTATAAGCGAATGTTGTAGAGGACTGAACACTAGTATAGATATATATAATCAACATAGTGAAGATAATCATGAAGACAGGTTGAGATTGAAGCCAAACCAAATGTGAAGACATAGCAAATGTAACACCATGGGTAAAACACTTCAGACAGAAGAATTTGGTGGTGGCGTTACCCACCGTATAGGAAGTATTAGACCCAGACACGGCGCACAATTATCATGGCGCTCCGAAGTCAAATTCCACATTAATGTATTCACACTTAGAATGTATGTATTCATTGATTGAAGATATACTTTACTTCGTGTGTTGCACATCTAAGTCATCAATATGCATAAGTGTTAGGATGTGTGCCTGATCACAGGACATTTGAGGATTCCAAGATATTTAGCTCACACCGTAACTTGCAAAATCTCTTCTCATCCAAGGGCTTGGTGAAGATATCTGCCAATTGCTCTTCAGTGTTGACGTGTATGATATCAATATCTTCCTTCACAACATGATCTCTGAGAAAGTGATGACGAATTTCAATGTGCTTTGTCTTCGAGTGCTGAACTGGGTTGTTGGCGATCTTGATGGCGCTTTCGTTGTCGCAGTAGAGTGGCACTTGCTTCAGATGAATGCCATAGTCTTTGAGTGTTTGCTTCATCCACAGAAGCTGAGCGCAGCAAGATCCAGCAACAATGTATTCAGATTCAGCAGTGGAGAGAGATACACAGTTCTGCTTCTTTGAAGACCAACATACAAGTGATCATCCCAGAAAATGACATGTGCCTGATGTAGACTTGCGATCCACCTTGTCACCAGCATAATCAGCATCCGAGAATCCAACCAGATCAAACTCTGAGCCCTTTGGATACCATAATCCTAGTGTAGGGGTGTAAGCCAAATATCGAAGAATTCGCTTCACAACTAAGTGATGCAATTCCTTTGGTGCCGCTTGGAATCGAGCACACATGCAAACACTAAGCATATTATCTGGCCTAGATGCACATAGATAAAGTAAAGAACCAATCATGGAGCAGTATACCTTTTGATCGAACTCTTTACCATTGTCGTCGGGACCCAGATGATGTTTGGCTGGCATTGGCGTCGTGAAGCCTTTGCAGTCTTGCATACCAAGTTTCCTCAGGCAATCTTTGAGGTACTTCTCTTGAGATATGAAGATGCCGTTGCGTTGCTGAAGTATTTGAAGACCAAGGAAGAACTTCAGCTCACCCATCATGGACATCTGATATTGCTCTTGCATCATATATCCAAACTCTTCACTGTATTTCTGATTGGTGCATCCGAAGATAATGCCATCCACATATATTTGGCACACAAACAGTTCACTATCATATGTCTTCGTGAAGAGAGTGGGGTCGAGGGAACCAGATTTGAAGCCTTTGCTCTTCAGGAAGTATTTGAGTGTGTCATACCAAGCCCGAGGGGCTTGTTTGAGGCCATACAGTGCCTTGTTGAGCTTGTACACCATGTCAGGATGTTTTGGATCTTCAAAGCCAGGCGGTTGTGCAACATACACTTCTTCTTCAATCTTGCCATTGAGAAAAACGCTCTTCACATCCATTTGATATAGAAGAATATTATGATGATTTGCATAAGCCAGCAGTATGCGTATGGCTTCAAGTCTAGCCACAGGAGCAAATGTTTCATGGAAGTCAATCCCTTCAACTTGAGTGTATCCTTGAGCAACGAGACGAGCTTTGTTTCTGACAACTTGACCATGCTCATCTTGCTTGTTGCGATATATCCATTTGGTGCCTATTATATTGTGCTTGCGAGGATCAGGACGCTTAACCAATTCCCATACATTATTCAGCTCAAACTGTTGAAGCTCTTCTTGCATAGCTTGAATCCATTCAGGTTCCATGAAGGCTTCTTCAACTTTTTTGGGTTCATATATTGAGACGAATGCGAAGTGCCCACAGAAATTTGCTAGCTGTGTTTCCCTTGAACGAGTGAGTGGACCTGGTGCATTGATGCTATCAATTATTCTCTCAATCTGTACTTCATTTGCAACACGAGGATGTACAGGACGAAGATTTTGCTCTTGCTGATCATTGTCATCGTTAGAGGGATTGTCTTCAGGCTAAGCATTGTCTTTAGGCTGATCAGGTGCGGAGATGATGAGTTCCTCTTCAGGCTGAGCTTCAGACGGTATGATTTCTCCAGTTCCCATAAGTTTGATTGATTCACTGGATGGAACTTCATCTAGCACATTTGGCAAGTGCTCTCTTTGTGAGCCGTTCGTCTCATCAAACCGCACATCCACTGTTTCAACCACTTTATAGTGAAAAAGGTTGAAGACTCTGTAGGAGTGTGAATCCTTTCCGTATCCAAGCATAAAACCCTCATGTGCTTTTGGTGCAAATTTTGAAGTGTGATGTGGATCCTTGATCCAGCACCTGGCGCCAAATACTCTGAAGTAACTGACATTTGGCTTCTTGCCGGTAAGGAGCTCATAGGATGTCTTGTTCAGAAGCTTGTGAAGATAAACACGGTTGATGATATGGCATGCAGTATCAATGGCTTCCGGCCAGAATTTTCTTGGAGTCCTGTATTCATCAAGCATCGTCCGGGCCATCTCAATAAGTGTTCTGTTCTTGCATTCGACGACGCCATTCTGCTGTGGCGTGTACGGAGCTGAGAATTCATGAGTGATGCCTAAGGTATCAAGATATGTATCTAGGCCAGTGTTCTTGAATTCAGTGCCATTGTCACTTCTGATGTGCTTTATCTTGGCGCCATAGTTGTTCATTGCTCGACTGGCGAAGCGTCTGAAGACATCCTGCACTTCAGTCTTGTAGAGGATTATATGCACCCAAGTATATATTGAATAATCATCAACAATGACAAAGCCATAGAGACAAGCAGTAGTAGTAAGAGTTGAGTAATGAGTGGGACTGAAAAGATCCATGTGGAGCAGTTTGAAGGGTTGAGTCGTTGTCATGATTGTCTTTGAGGGATGCTTGGCCCTCGTCATCTTTCCTACTTCACAGGCACCGCATAAGTGATCCTTCTTGAACTTGACGCCCTCGATGCCTATGACATGCTTCTTCCTTGCAAGGGTGTGGAGGTTCCTCATGCCAGCATGCCCTAGCCTTCGATGCCAGAGCCAGCATTCAGAAGCTTTTGCTAGAAGACATACTGCAAGTTGTGGTCCTGCTGAGAAATCTACCATGTACAAATCATCTTTCCTATACCCTTCAAACACTAGAGACTTGTCAGATTCCATTATGTTTAAATCGCAAAGCATTGAGACAGACATTAAGTTGAAGCCAAGGGATTCAACAAGCATGACTTTATCCATGTGTTGATCCTTTGAGATTGCAACTCTACCTAGACCCAATACCTTGCTTTTACCAGTCTCAGCAAATGTGATGTGACTTTTGTCAGATGGACGTAAAGTTGAGTCCATGAGAAGGCTTCGCTTGCCAGTCATGTGATTTGTACACCCCCTATCAATAATCCATTCTGAAGCAGCTGGTGTCGTACCCTACAGTGCAGTTAGGGGGATAGGCTTCACGAAGAGAATTGTGAAGCAAAAACATTTGATGAACCAGTGGATTATTAAAACTTAGATCGAGATTAGGACTGATAGGGCAAGTAGCAAGCGATTCAGGAACAAAGTACATAATAAGACCATTTGGGCATTTGATCTTGCGCCCTACAAGATATTTAAGGTCCCCAGCAATAGTGTCAGACGATTTTGGTTTTCGGCTGGAGACCTTTCCCTGCAAAAGAGAGTTAAGCTTTCTTAGCCACCCACATCTTCAAGGGTGGCTTCGAAGCAATGAGTCTAAGTGCAGCATCTGAGAACTTTGGCTTTGGAGCCCTAGCAAAAAGTCTTGTAGTTGGACAATAGTACTCATAAGAATAAGCAGAATAGTTCTTGGTCTTATGAACATGGCGATTTGATGAAACGCGCTTATATTCACAGGTCTGAGTATGGTTTCCCTGCAAAACATTTGTGTTAGTGCGACTCAGGTGAGTCCTCTGTCTGTATGAAGCCTTTGGACCGTATGAAGCCTGTGGTCTGGGGTTTGTCTTCTTCACTTGTGGTGTCATGATGACATTCACATGAAGATTCTCCAAACACCTTTTCGGCACCCAGATCTTCTTCATAGGAGGTCCATTCCTGCGGTTAGTACCAATATACCTGGCAAACACTTCACCATTCTGATTCTTAAACAGTTTATAGTTTGCATCAAAGGATTCATCAATAACAATGGGATTAGCACAAGTGAAGCCAGATAGAGTGGATGGATCCGCTGAAGGTTCCTTTGCAGCAACCCATGTGGTTTTGAGGTACTGCTCAGGTTTCCAGTAAGAGCCATCAGCATTCATTTTCCTTTCGAACCCAACACCCTCTTTCCTAGGGTTTCGGTTCAGGATCTGCCTTTTGAGGACATCACATAGTGTCTGATGCCCTTTGAGACTTTTGTACATCCCTGTTTCAAGCAGTGTCTTCAACCATTAGCAATAGAAGTGGTATCCTCAGCAGAGGGGTTAGTTACCACATCAATAGTTGAAGATATTGCAACAGTAGCAGCAGTAGAACATTTAGCAACAGAAGTAGCGTTATCACGCTCAATGCATTTAAGACATGATGGTTTAAATCCTTCCTGAGCTGAACTGATCTGTTTGGCGCAAAGTGACTCATTTTCCTTTTGAAGATCTTCATGAGCCGCCCTCAATTTCTCAAGATCTTGCTTCCTTTGAAGATAATCATAGGAAAGCCTTTCATGAGTTGTTGAGAGCGTTTCATGACGACTTTCAAGTTCCTCATACTTAACGTGAAGATTTTTTATGTCTTCAATTAAGGACTGAGATCGAGTCATTTCAGCGTCTAACAGATCATCGCTTTTGTCTAACAGTTTTTGAATGTGTTCCATAGCTTTCTGTTGTTCAGTCGCAATTTTAGCAAGTGTTTTGTAGCTGGGTTTGGAACCACAATCAGAGTCATCGTCACTAGATGTTTGATAGTGAGTAGTGCGTGTGTTTACCTTGGCACTGTGTGCCATGAAGCAGTAGGAAGGAGCGGAGTAGTCCTTGTCATTTGCATCGGTGTCGGTGATGAAGTCATTGTCTTCAGTGTTGAAGATGGACTTGGCAACGTATGTTGTAGCCAGACTCGCAACGCCAGAATCGGACTCCTCCTCAGACTCCACCTCCGCCTCCTCAAAAGCAGACTCCTCCTCGGAATCCATTTCCTTGCCAACAAACGCACGTGCCTTGCTAGATGATCTCCTTTTGTGTGATGAAGACCTTGAGGAAGACTTGGAAGAAGACTTTGAGTATTTCTTCTTCTTGTCGTCAGAGTCATACTCCTTGCTCTTCTTCTTCTTCTTCTTCTTGTTCTCATTGTCCCACTGTGGACACTCAGAGATGTAGTGGCCAGGTTTCTTGCACTTGTGACATGTTCTTTTCTTGTAGTCATGAGCAGAAGCTTCATAATTCCTTGAGCTTGATCGTGAAGACTTTCTGAAGCCTTTCTTCTTGGTGAATTTTTGGAACTTCTTCACAAGCATAGCAAACTCCTTTCCAATGTCTTCAGGATCATCAAAACTGCTGTCAGATTCTTCTTCAGATGAGGAGACAGCTTTTGCCTTCAAGGCATGAGTTCGCCCATAGTTGGGACCGTAGATGTCTCTTTTCTCAGAAAGCTGAAATTCGTGTGTGTTGAGCCTCTCAAGTATGTCAGACGGATCGAGTGTCTTGAAATCAGGGCGTTCTTGAATCATCAGGGCTAGGGTGTCAAACGAACTGTCAAGTGATCTCAGGAGTGTCTTGACGACTTCATGCTTGGTGATCTCAGTGGCGCCGAGGGCTTGAAGCTCATTTGTGATGCCAGTGAGTCGATCAAACGTGAGCTGGACATTCTCATTGTCATTTCTCTTGAAGCGGTTGAAGAGGTTGCGAAGGACACTGATTCTCTGATCTCTCTGGGTTGAGACGCCTTCGTTGACCTTGGAGAGCTAGTCCCAGACTAGCTTAGATGTTTCCAAAGCACTCACACGGCCATACTGTCCTTTGGTCAGATGGCCACAGATGATATTCTTGGCAGTAGAGTCCAGTTGAACGAACTTCTTGACATCAGCATCAGTGACACCTTCTCCAGCCTTGGGAACGACGTTCTTGACGACATACCATAGGTCGACATCAATGGCTTCGAGATGCATGCGCATCTTATTCTTCCAGTAGGGATATTCAGTTCCATTGAAAACGGGGCACGCAGCGGAGACTTTAATTATCCCTGCAGTCGGCATAGCTAAAACTCCCGGTGGTTAAACCGAATCACACAGAACAAGGGAGTACCTTGCTCTGATACCAATTGAAAGTGCTAGTGATTGACTAGAGGGGGGGTGAATAGGCGATTTTTATGAAAGTCTTCAAAACATGTAAGTTTCGAAGACAAACGATAGAAATAAACCTATTACCATGCAGCGGAAGGTAGACTACACTAGGCAAACCATAGTCAAGTATTCAATGAAGTGAAAGCACAATGACTAATAGCAGCTAGGCAGTAAGGATCAAGTAGGAAGATATTGTGAAGCCGATCAGAACAAGTAATCACTCAGTGAAGTCAAATGGTGTTGCAATCGTACAATGACTTCACAAGGACCAACAGTGAGTAAAGGGAAGGGAAGGACGAAACCAGTGACTCGTTGAAGACAATGATTTGTTGGACCAGTTCCAGTTGCTGTGACAACTGTACGTCTGGTTAGGGAGGCTGAGATTCAACTCAGAAGACCTCGTCTTCACCTTATTCCCCTTGAGCTAAGGACACCCAGTCCTCGTCCAATCACTCTAGTCTTCAAGGTAGACTTCCAAACCTTCACAGACTTCGTTCACCGGCGATCCACAATGACTCTTGGATGCTCAGAACGCGACGCCTAACCGGCTAGAGGATTCACAGTCCTCAAGTGTAATAAGTCTTCAGATCACACAGACAAGAAGACTTAAGTGATGCCTGACACTCTTTGGCTCTGGGTGTTTAGGGCTTTATCCTCTCAAGGAATTCTCTCTTAAAGGCTTCGAGGTGGGTTGCTCTCAAACGACAAAAGCCGTACTCTAACTCTGAGCAGCCAACCGTTTATGGTTGTAGGGGGTGGGCTATTTATAGCCACTAAGCAACCCGACCTGATTTGTCCGAAATGACCCTGGGTCACTAAGGAACTGACACATGTTCTAACGGTCAGATTTCAAACACACACGGCAACTTTACTTGGGCTACAAGCAAAGCTGACTTATCCAACTCTGGACAAGATTTGCTCTCATAGTCTTCACTCAAAGACATAGGATTTTGGTTAAGCATCACTTCAGTCATTCTGACTGGTTCTCTTGGATCTCACTTAACAGTACGGTGGTTCCTATGACTCAACAAAGAAAAACACAGAACGACGAAACCGCTAAGTCTTCGCGCTCCGTAGTCTTCGCACGATGTCTTCTCTTGTCATAGTCTTCAATGTGAATGTCTTCACATACCACCTTTGACTTCAATGTCTTCATACATTTTTAGGGGTCATCTCTGGTAGGAAAATCGAATCAATGAGGGACTTCTACCTGTGTTATCCTACAATTCTCACAAACACATTAGTCCCTCAACTAGGTTTGTCGTCAATACTTCAAAACCAACTAGGGGTGGCACCAGATGCACTTACAGGTTCAATCTTGCGGTGTCCTTTCACAATGACAGTAGGGGCAGCAAGGCACATATTGTATTGTTTCCATCGAGGATAACAATATGGGCTTTTCATCATATTACATGAGTTTATCCCTCTACATCATGTCATCTTGCTTAAGGCGTTACTCTGTTTTCATTAACTTAATACTCTAGATGCATGCTGGATAGCGGTCGATGAGTGGAGTAATAGTAGTAGATGCAGGCAGGAGTCGGTCTACTTGTCTCGGACGTGATGCCTATATACATGATCATACCTAGATATTCTCATAATTATGCTTAATTCTGTCAATTGCTCAACAGTAATTTATTCACCCACCGTAGAATACTTATGCTCTCGAGGGAAGCCACTAGTGAAACCTATGGCCCCCGGGTCTATCTTCATCATATTAATCTCCTAATACTTAGTTATTTCCTTTGCTTTTATTTTACTTTGCATCTTTATCACAAAAATACCAAAAAAATTTATCTTATCATATCTATCAGATTTCACTCTCATAAGTGGCCGTGTAGGGATTGACAACCCCTTATCGCGTTGGTTGCGAGGATTTATTTATTTTGTGCAGGTGCGAGGGATTTGCGCGTAGCCTCCTACTGGATTGATACCTTGGTTCTCAAAAACTGAGGGAAATGCTTACGCTACTTTGCTACATCATCCCTTCCTCTTCGGGGAAAACCAACGCAGTGCTCAAGAGATAGCATACATCGCGCGACCGACCTGGCCCGTCGGTTACACGCGCCTCCGCAGGTCCCGTAAAGATAGTCCCTGAGTTCAGCGCGCCTCTCAACCGGTCGAGCATCGGGCTGCCGCTGCGTCGCCCCGTCGGGCCGCAGCGCCGCCGCCCCGTGGTTCTCCTCGCGCCTGCATCGACTCGTGCGTCGCCACTGCGTCGTCCCTTCGGGCCATAGTGTCGCGATACGTGGTCACCGCCGCCGCCCCGAGGTCGTCCCCGCGGTTGCACCGACTCGTGAACTGCCGTTGTGTCGCCCCTTCGGGCCGCAGCGTCGCGGCCCGCGGTCCCCGCCGCCGCCCAGAGGTCTTCCCGCCGTCGCCCCGACCCGCCTGCCGCCGCTGTGTTGCCCCTTCGGGCCGTAGCGCCGCGACCTGTGGTCCGCTCCGTCGTCACTACGCGTCGACCTCCCGTGGTATGCGTCGCGCCGTCTTCCTTGGCGCGGGAACTCCACCGTCCGCGCCGTCTTCGTCACGCTGTCAGGGTTCTTCGCCTACTTCGAGCACCGCCGCCGCGCTCCTAACCTAGCCGCTGCCGCCGTCGTCAGGCCGCCGCCGCCGCTCCTCTTCGGCCGCCGCCGCTACCCCCGTAGCCGCCGCAGCCGCCCGTCCACCCCATTCGTCTTCATCCAGCACCAGCCCGTCGCCAGCGTCGCCGTCATCTACCCCGACCACTTCGTCTACTCCGACCACCGTTGATGACATTGGCCCCGCGCCGATGGACGCCGCAATCGTAGTCGAGTTCTTCTCTGCTGGCCTCTCCGATTTCTCCGACATGGCGTACAAATCGTGCAGGTCCCTCGTCTACACATGCCCGGTGCTGGAAACACCGATGCGTGCCTTCATCCACGATGTGTCTCCGGGCCTGGCAAGCCTGGTCGGCGCTTCGTCAACTTCGTCTTCGTCCGTCTACGCATGCGCGGTGCTGGCAACACCGATGCGTGCCTTCGTCCACGATGTGTTTCCGAGCTTGGCAAACCCGCCGCAACGCGTTGTCAACCACATCTTCTTTTCGGCGCACCACTACTTCGACACCACTGCGCCCATGCTAACTCGGCACCCTCTTGCGCCCGCGGCTCCACGGCGAGCTCCTCGACACCGGCACCCCGACTCGACCTCGACCACGACGTTCTTCGCACGGCAACCTCGACCACGGCTACACCACCTACGCTCTCGGCTACATCGACAAACGGCACAAAAGGCTACCGCCTTGCTTGAGCAACCTCGTCGGTTGTCACTCCAGCCACGACTCCGTGATGCGTCGACCGTTACGACTGTGGGGGGTGTCCGTCAGCTTGCCTTCGGATTCTTCTCCAGTCTCACCGTCTGCGTCGCTACCGTTGTGACTGCGGGGGGATGTTGAGTAACGTGATTGTATTAGGAAACATAGGATAAACTAGGAATATTCTGGCTTGTCTTGTACTCCAAGTAGATCATGTACTCCTATATATATGCCCATGAGGCTCAAGCAATATAACAACAATTCCATCAATCCGCTCTCTCCCTTCTATATGGTATCAGAGCCAAGAGGTCTCGAGTTCAAGACCCGGCTGGCGCAATTAAATTGCAGCCCATTTTCGGTCCACGTTTAGGTCTGAGGAAGCCACACGTGAGGGGGAGTGTTGACGTATAATGTGCTGCCTAGTCTCTTCCATCAGATCGTTCTTTTGGTTGCATTGGCTAGAGCATGCACTTCTACATACTTGTCATCAAAATGAATAAAAAAGGATGTATCTAGATGTATTTTAGTTTTAGATGCATTCTTTTTTGTCCATTTTAATTTCAAGTATTTTCGGACGAAGGGAGTATATGAGAAGTATTTTGAAGGGCCTAGAAATTGTTGAAGAGGGGATTCTGGCATGTGTGATGTTAACTCAAAGAAATAATCTAGTAGGCCATATTTGCATCGATTGGGGGGTAGGGCAATGTTTTTGTTCCCCTAACTAAATATCTAAATACACTACACACTGAAAGCACGCAGCTGGGGAACAAAATCGTTAAGATTTGACCGGCGAATGAATATGGTTTTGTCAAGCATGTGCATTCCGTGTGTGCTGACTCTTTAATTTACTACAAGATGCGGGCACGCACTCACGTAGGTAACCGATGAGGTGTTCGGTGCGTTCCCATTCTTTAATTTATTTACAAGATGCATCGATCCACCTCCAAAGAGGCACGGTAAAGGAATGAGGCGAGCCAGGCCGAGACGCGTCCGTGCTGACGTAATCCAAGTAGCACCCAGGGAGGCCTCCACAGGGTGAGCCGCCATGTGTGACGTCATCTTCTGCGTGGACGTCCCTGTCGCCGAGGCCCCGGCGACCCGGCGTATATATACCCTTGCTGAGATGGTACGACCAAGCTTCTCCGGCGCTTGACTGCATGCCCAGCAGCTCATTGACCGGCCGAACCTCAGCTCCAGACCCATCGGCCGCGCCACGCACCTCCTCCTTCGGATCAATGGAGAATGATCACCATCGGCAGGGACCGGCGACGTCTACGCCGGCGACGAGGAGCAGGACACGGCGCGACCCTGCCCAGGACAACGTCTACCGGGTGCCGCCGCAGGACTTCGCGCTCACCGTGCAGAGGCTCACCGGCGCCGCCCCTCCGCGCACGCCTCCGCCTCCTCCTCCTGACGATCGGGATGATCGGCGGCCATCTCCGGCACGGCCACCGCCGCCGCCAGCATTGTCCATGCAGGAGGCCTACCTGGACTGGTGCGCCTCCAACTGCGTCGTTCTCAGCCCCGGGACGATGGCCGAGATTGACCGCGCCGCCCGATTTAACTCAGGGATAAATAATGGCAATAATAATTAGCTAATAGTACTGGTAGCTTACTGCATATTCGTATATAGAGATATACGCAAGCTATGTGCTATTTAGCTCGATCTCAGCCTCTTGTAATTTGACGTGCTGAAGGTTTCCGTACAGCAACGAAACCGCGCAAATTTGCTAGGTTCGACAGAGTCGCTATTTATAAACCGAGCTGATGTGTGTCATTGGCAAAACTAAGATGTTATTGTATCCATTTTCAGAAAAAACAGAATTACTGTATTCGACGAGAAATGCACATCAATTACGGGCCGGCTATACTTCAGGCGACCGAAATTAATATATCACCTCAATCACTTTGTTCTTCCGTCCGATCTGCATTCGACGGTTATTGTTCATTTTCTTCCTCCGTCTAAACCTTACGAGCCGCGTCGTCCCGCCTCTGGCGAGCCCTTGCTGGGGATGACCACGGCATCCTTGTCTCGGGCTTAGGATACATCCATCAAAATGACCAACCCACCCTTTCCCTACCTCGTCAACCTTTGTCTCTCCTTCACCATGACGTCGCATTCACCCACGGTATGTGTCCCAGTCTCATTCTCGGGGCTACGCATGAGGATTCGACTCCCATCTGAAATAATTTCAAGTGCCTAGCGAATACTAGCAAATGTGCATGAATGAACATTCTACTAACTATTTCAGGTCATATACACCCAACGAGAGCATAATCTAGTTGTGTTGGTTGCTGCATAACGTTATCATTTGATTCCATCTCTACCCATAGTCTCCTTGGTGCTCTTCACAAAAGCCTCAAGAATGGTTACAATAAAGCGATGTCATGTTTGGTTGTACAGTTGCGCATCCTATTAGGCTATTACCATTCTTATAAAGCTTACATAGCTTCAGGGAGTACATTTGCAAGCAATGTTGCATTTGGCAAGTGCATGTAGTTATCCAGATTAACTGAGCACCTACCCATAGTCTCCTTGGTGCTCTTCACAAAAGCCTCAAGAATGGTTACAATAAAGCGATGTCATGTTCGGTTGTACAGTTGCGCATCCTATTAGGCTATTACCATTCTTATAAAGCTTACATAGCTTCAGGGAGTACATTTGCAAGCAATGTTGCATTTGGCAAGTGCATGTAGTTATCCAGATTAACTGACATGTTAGAGGTGGGCGGAAGAAATACATTCACAATGTCGCAAGATAGAAGAGACTCAACAATCCTAGGGGGCATCGGGCCTTGAAGAGGCATATTATCAACTTCAGTGGAGCTTGAGAAGCCATTGGAGAGATGAGCATCCTTTGCTTCTCTTGCAAAATGTCACTACCTTCACTTTCACTACTAAGAGTGAGGTTATTATTACTGGTTGTTCTAATGCGGAGGAGCTTAGAGTCGCTAATCTTCTTAACTGGAAATTGGGCTCCTTCCCATTTGTATATCTTGGCTTGCCCATTTCCCCTTTTAAGTTGCGCACCATGGACTTTGCCCCCTCTGTTCTAAAGGTGGGTAATGGGGTTAGCCCATGGCGGGGCCGGTATAATTCAACGATTGACAGGGTGTGCCTCACAAATACTTGTTTATCCTCCTTATCTATGTTCCTGGTGGGTTTTTACCGTCTACCTGGGGGCAGCTATGCGGGCTATGACAAGCACCGCATTGGGCTCTATTGGAATAGTTCTGACAGTAAGGAAAAGTATCGGCTGACTAAGTGGTCTATCATGTGTCGTCCTAAAAACCTTTGGGGTTGGGTATTACTAACACTTCGATTATAAAAAATGCTAATCATTAAGTGGTGGTGGAGAATTTTACATGCTAAGCCTGGGGCTATGTGGTATGACATCCTTAAGGCAAAGTACTTCCCAAATTGCAGCTCTCTCCTCGCTCGCAGCTCCGGCGGCTCCCAATTCTGGCATCAACTAACCAAACTCTGTGATGAGTTTTGCTCCCTTGTTAAATTGTGGTGGGCAATGGGGCCTCGACTCGTTTTTGGCTTGACTGGTGGTGTGGCGATGGTTCTCTTGTTGTGTCCTTCCCCGTGCTTTTTTCTTACTGTGACTCTCCTGAGATTTCCATCTTGGAGCGCTCTCGGAATAACTGGGACCTTTTGGGACCTGGGTTTCCTTCGGTTTCCACCTTGGAGCTCTCTACTGACTAGCATCGCGTTGCTGTCGTTTTCCCCTCGCTCTCGGAGAGTATGGACACAGTGACCTGGCCCATACCACTCCTGGCATTTTTTCGGTTAAGTCACTTTATTCCAAGTTGGTCCAAGTTATGGTGACTTCCCGGTATTGGGATTTCGGCTAAAGTAAAAAAACGTGGAAAGCCAGGAAGGGCAAGCTTCCCACTACTGACCAAATTCGAAAGAGGAATGGCCCAGGAACTGAATTACGTGCTTTATGCGGTCACATCGAAGACATGGATCATATTATTTCTAAGTGTGACTTGTGTTGTGTGATATGTCTCCATCGTAACTATTTTTCCAAACTCTTTTGCCCTTACTTTGGACTCTAACTTGCATGATTTGAATAGGAACTAACCCGACGTTGTTTTCAGCAGAATTGCCATGGTGTTATTTTTGTGCAGAAATAAAAGTTCTTGGAATGACCTGAAACTTCACGGAGATGATTTTTGAAATTAATAAAAAATATTGGCGGAAGAATCAAGTGAAGGGGAACCACACCCTGGCCACAAGGGTGGGGGCGCGCCCACCCCCTGGGGGGTGCCACCCGTCCTTGCGGGCCCCCTGGACCTCCACCGACCTTAACTCCAACTCCATATATTCACTTTCGGTGAGAAAAAAAATCAGAGAGAAGGATTCATCATGTTTTACGATACGGAGCCGCCGCCAAGCCCTGTTCTTCCTTGAAAGGGTAGGTCTAGAGTCCGTTTGGGGCTCCGGAGAGGGAAATCCGTCGCCATCGTCATCATCAACCATCCTTCATACCAATTTCATGATGCTTACCGCCGTGCGTGAGTAATCCACCGTAGGCTTGTTGGACCGTGATGGGTTGGATGAGATTTACCATGTAATCGACTTAGTTTTGTTAAGGTTTGATGCCTAGTATTCACTATGTTCTAAGACTGATGTTGCTATGACTTTGCTATGCTTAATGCTTGTCACTAGGGCCCGAGTGCCATGATTTCAGATCTGGACCTATTATGTTTTCATGAATATATTTGTGTTCTTGATCCTATCTTGCAAGTCAACAGTCACCTAGTACGTGTTATAATCAGACAACCCCGGAGTGACAATAGTCGGGACCACTCTCGGTGATGACCGTAGTTTGAGGAGTTCATGTATTCACTAAGTACTAATGCTTTGGTCCGCTACTCTATTAAAAGGAGGCATTAATATTCCTTAGTTTTCAATAGGACCCCGCTGCCATGGGAGGGTAGGACAAAAGATGCCATGCAAGTTCTTTTTCATAAGCACGTATGACTATATCCGGAATACATGTCTACATTATATTGATAAATTGGAGCTAGTTCTGTGTCATCCTATGTTATAACCGTTACATGATGAATGCCATCCGACATAATTATCCATTATTGATCCATTGCCTACGAGCTTTTCACATATTGATCTTTGCTTCGTTATGTTTCCGTTGCCACTGTTACGATTGCTACAAAACTGCTACTGTTACTTTTATCACCGTTACTGTTACTTTCATACTACTTTGCTACTAAATATTTTGCTGCAGATATTAAGTCTTTCAGGTGTGATTGAATTGACAACTCAACTGCTAATACTTGAGAATATTATTTGACTCCCCTTGTGTCGAATCAATAAATTTGGGTTGAATACTCTACCCTCGAAAACTGTTGCGATCCCTTATACTTGTGGGTTATCATTGTGTTCTGGTGCTGCATCCAGTCGGCGTTGGATGTTCGGTGGGCCCCTGATTTTTTTTTGTGGAAGTACAGAATTTGGCCGATAACCTCTCTGGGCAAGTTAGACGTCTCTTTTAGTTTGGGTTATCGACCGTTTGACCATCAGGAATGCATTTACAATTGAGCATATTTTCCCTAAACCTGTTGAACTTGATCTATCTTCAAACTTGTCTCTTTGTTACAGTTGTGGAAATCATTGACTAAGGATTGCGAGATGGAGGCCACCAAGCTGCTAATCTCTTTTGTAAGGGCCATCGCTATCTCCATCTGCCACACGGATTAGGTTGCGGTGTCCTAGGGATGCATTGGTGCTCTCCCGGTCGAAGCTCTATTCTATTTTGCTCATAGGTAGTGGCATGCGTGTCTTTATGATGTGTTATTGTTGTTGTGTCAGCCCTTAAACTGATTCTTGTCTTCTACTTGGCCCATGGGGGTTGTTTGACGGTTTGTATGAACTCGTGTTTGGTGTGGTACGACTTTATCTATAAAGTTAGGCATAAGCTTTCACCTAAAAAAACTTTCACTACTAAAGCACAACTCTCGTATAAGAGAGTTCACGACGATATCCAACTACATGATCTACCTGCTTCCCGTCTATCCTAAGATGTTAATGCCCGCAATGACCGAGAATCTTCTCACATGGGTGACCATGAACAAGCTCATCTTGAATGACAGCAAGTTGTCGCTCGACAATGAAGAAGTGCTCAGAAGAAAGATTATAGATATGGTGCAGTCATCAACCATAACCAAAAATCAGGAACATCAAACACTCATGGGGCGACTCGGGCAAACCATATGGGTTTGGCTTCATCATTACTCCAATGCCCCTCCCCCACTAAAGCCCAAGGACAAGACATCAACCCAAAGATAAGTGCCAGGGCCTACGAAAAAGATCACCGTACACTACATATTAGGAAAACACTCTACGACACATGGCAAATGACAAAAGGAAATTGTGAAATGACAAAATGTGTTGTAAACTAATACCACGCCTGGCTTCTATCCTGGTATGCCATCATGCTGACTTGGAGTCTTCCATAACCTGAGCTATATAAATGCACCAAGGCACCGTTGAGTAGCATCCACTCCTCTAGATTAGCCTACATCACGGAGAAGTTTTTTGGCTCTTCTCGCCAAAATCACCACCATCATCATCCGAACTCGTTGAGTACCCCTCAACATTGTAATCCTCTATATTCTCCATACATATAAAAGAAGAATCAATGCATGAAGTAGGGCTTTTATCCATGTTGGAGGCCTGAACCTAGATATATGATGTGTCCCTGTTTTATGTATTCTATATAATCTATACCCGCTGGTATCCTGACATGATGTTCCCTCGACTACAAATTCCATGTAATCCCTCAAGTATAACTGTTAGGATCCATGTAGAATCCCTCGTCACTTATCGTGCTTGAGAGTTGCAACGTCTAGACAATGTTGTTTTGACCAGCTGTGATATTGTATTTGCATACCTTTACCTCCAAGAAACAAATCGATTCCAGTTTTCCCACTCCAATTTCATTACCGGTGTTCCATGGCTATGTTGCGGTTTGTGTTACCCATTTTTCTAATCAAACACCTTGCTAGATTGTTATGATATGAAAACAATGCGCGGTTACATGTTTCTGATGAAAGAAGCCACATTTCGTATGTCGTAGCGTATTAATTAACACCAATGTAAATTCATGGGGTTTTATTTTAAAAACCATGGAAAAAAGTTTGCCTCGTCTTATTAATTAAGAAGGCATAGAGTTGCTCGGTTAATTAGCCAATAAAAAGGCGAAAACATTACAACAGTCCATAGAGGGCAACTCGGCAGACATCGCTACCCATATGAATACACACAGGTTGTTGAGATTGTCCTCAAACGTCATCATCATCACTCCTCCAGAAGCCAGCGACTTTGACCATCAATGGATCCATGTTGGCCCATTGCCAAACAGTCGACCACCTGCGCAAACCAGTAGACAACCCCCAATCAGTCGACGAACCTTGCAGGAGAAAGGCACCAATCAATCCTTCACTGACCATGCCCTTGCAACCGAACATCTGTCTCGTGCCAAGGGACCTCTTTTATATCTCCAACTTCACAAAAACATAGGGCGGGGCAAGAGAATTCCTTGAACACGCAGCAAAACACTGACTACCAAAACCCAACAGGAAACTAACTCCGCTCGGAGCCGAACAAGAAGCCACACCAGGGTCACCGTCTCAGCATCCCCCGCGGCAAGCTCTGGAAAGGCCACGACCCAAGATGCGCCGCCATTGCCCGTTCCGGGAGACCCTGGAACAAGGGGTTTGAGTTGTGCGCTCAGCTGTCTCTCATCATCCTTGTCGCTCATACCATTGGGGCCGGCAATGGCGCCAAGACGATGCACCGGCAGACCGGGCACGTGGAGTGCTCGTGCAGCCACGGGTCGATGCACTGCTGGTGGAACATGTGCAGGCACGCCGGCAGCCGCTTCACCGTCTCCCCCTTCTCCACCTCCCCGAGGCAGACCGCACACTCCGACGGGCCGCCGCCTAGCTCCGGCTGCTCGTACGCCAGGATGTCATGCGCCGTCGCCGCCCGCGCGCCGCCATTCGCCGGCGGCTCCCTGGCCAGCGCGGGCATGTGACTCTGCTGTATTTGGTCCAGAAACTGCGGCAGAGCGCTGCTGCCGCTTCGGCGCCGTAGCCTGGACCGGAACGGCAGGCAAAGAAGCCGTACGGCGGAGGTGGCGCAGCAGCGCTCCGCGGGCGGAGGCCAGGCACCGGCGCAGCGCCGACCACGGGAAGAGGGCGCCGCAGAAGGCCGTGTAGACGCTGGCGCCGACGCCGACCCAGAAGAGGAGGAAGACGGTGAGCACGATGATGGAGCCCCTGCTGCGGTCGGGCTTCCGCGCCAGGTTGACGAGCGCGTAGAGGATCATGGCCGTGCCGCCGATGCAGACGGCGTTGACGATGGCCAGCCCGTACGCGCGGGAGAAGCAGTCCATGGCCATGTCCGTGAGCTTGAACTGGCTACCTAGCTGAGCCACAGCCTGCTACGCTTGTTCAATCAGTGGCAATTCACTGGCCTGGGCACGCAATTTCGATGTGTCGCGGGGATGCCTCGAAAGTCTTTGCCCGAGAATTTCGTTGCGTACGGACGAAGCAAGCCACGAGCCAATGAGCAAACCATCCGATGAAGTTGATGTCCTGTAGTACGATTGGTTTGGCGTATTTTGAATTTTTGATATGGCGTCTCGTGTATGTGGGTATGTAAATATGTGTGCATATCTTAATATGGTCGGCAGCGTTTGTAGGGCGACCTTAAACATTTAGAATGATGCAGGGATTGCGATCGACTTTTCTTATAGGAAAACGTTTGGGCTCGGCGCTCCGGCGGAACACTCGGCCGGCGCCTTGTCGCGTATTCCTCTCCTTTTTTTTCTTTTTTTTTGAAGGCATCGCAGCTTCGTTCATGGCAACTGCGGCCTTCGTCCACCCCCTCGCCGAGCGTCTCCGATCAGATCCGGGCTCTTCCTCCAAGCCGGCGTGCCTCTCCCGTTGGATCTCATCTGCAGCAATCATGGAGTCGCCGCCTCGCCGGCCTCCCCTTCCCGTCGGGATGGGGCAGATCCCCTACCCATTCATCACATGTTTTCTCCTCTGGCGAGCTGGCCGCCGTCTCCCACGCCACCTCCTCCACAAACCTCTTTCCCCCGCTCCGCCGCATCCGATGCCAAAGCTACGACCAAAGACAACAATATTGCAATCGGCGACGATAAAAGTTACGACCGGCAACAAGAAAAGCTACGAGCAGAGAATGACGATGTTGCAACCGGCAATGAAAAAAGCTACGACTAGAGATGACCGATGTTGCAATCGGCGACGAGAAAAGCTACAACCAGCGACGAGAAAAGCTACGACCAGAGACGATGAAAGTGGGTCGGCCGATGCGCAACACTAGAAGCTGCAGCCGACGATCGATAATGTTACAACCGGCATTGTCGAAAGCTTCAAGCGGAGACGATGGGAATCGAGGGTCGCGCAACCGCGGAAGCTACAACCGGCGATGGAAAAAGCTTCAACCGGCTAGAAAACAAGCTTCGGCCGGCGATATAGAAAGCTTCAACCGGCGACAGCAAAACGCAAAAAGTTATAATCGTTAACACAAAAAGCTCCAACCATATATTTCAAAAGCTTCAACTAGAGACCGGCGACGAAAAGGTTGTAATGGCGAGCCATTGATGCACATGACGTTTTTCTATGCACCAATGATGTTGCGACGGATGCTGGAATCGGAGCCCCCGCCATTGCTAGAACCGGCGGCCGCCATTTCTTTGGTGCATCCGAGAGCCTTTTTTTTCTACCACGGCAACGGCGAGCGGCGGTGCTTCGAGTTTGGGCACGGGCAGATCTGGTGGTGCTTCAAGCCAATGGTGTTCTTTTTCTTCTCTTTTTTGCTGGACACGAGGCGGATCTGGTTCATTGGAGTCGCCAGATCGGATGGCTGCCAGACATGTCCGGCCGAAAGTTGCGCCGGTGCGCCGGCGCCTATCACTGGCCTTTCTTTTGTTTCTTTTTTTGCCGGATATCTACGATCGATTTAAATATTAGTTAGTGCATCCTTTTTTTATTTGAATTTTGAGTTTGATAACCACATATTTTAAATATTGGTCAGTGTTGTTGTTTGCACTGGCGGAGGACCCTAGTGGGCAAGGTCTGCCCGCCGCCATACCTTGAATCGCTACAGAAATTCTTTTATACGTACGCTACTAAGCAAGTCACAGCCATCGCGGGAAAAATCATTAGCACACAAACGCAGTTGGGCCATGATGTTGGTTGTCGTTCGCTAGACTGGATAATGGGCCACGCCCCACGCAGACACAGCTGGGCCAAGTCGGCAAGATCCGAAACGCACGCCGCACACGTACGGGACACGCAAAGCCCTCGCACTCGAGAGCAAGCATGAACTCACATGCATCAAACATGGGGTTCTGCCATGGTTTGTAGTCTCGTAGCTCCACCTTGGTACTGATTTCTGTCATGGTTTGTAGTCTTGTAGCTCCACCATGATTAACCTTTCGACCTAGTCAACATCTCTAATAGCTGAGACATCCTCCCTCGACTGCTATAACGCTTTGCTACTCCGCTGTATCCTGTAAGGCCCAGCTCATGTAGAGATTTTCCTTTTTTTATCCGTTTTAGTTCCGTCTTTTTCATTGGTTTTATTTCTTTTCTCACGTATTACCTTTTTTCCATTGTGTTTGTTTTCTGTTTTTGGTGGAAATGCACGAACATTTATTTAAAATGTATTAACATAAATGTAGGCATTTTCTGCAAAAAAAAACAACATAAATACAGGCATGTACGAACATATTATTCAAAAAATGCAAAGCTTTTATTAAATTGTTGGGCACTGTCATTGCCTTGGTCTTCTAGATGCTATTGAAAGCTTCATTATCAATATGTATTAGATTGTTTTGTTTCTGTGATCAATATGTATTAGATTGTTGTTCTATTTAAATATGTTAATATTTTCATTGTATTTGGTTATTATTCTATTGGGGATCACATGAAAATATTAACGTGTATTGACTATTATGGTTTCGCATTAAAAAAATCTTAAGAGTTCGCCACACCTTAAAAAAAATCGTCCTCCGCCTCTGGTTGTTTGTGTGATGATCGCTGCTGGGAATTTTTTTTTAAAATTGTGGGGTGCTGGGCAGGTGACGATGATTTGGTCTCTCTGACATCATCTGTGCTCTCTTTTTTAGGATCCAAATGTAGAATAGATAAATATTTCTGTGTTTGGTTTGAGGTTCACGAACACCAACCATAGCTCCCCTTTGTACATAATTTTTAGCAACAAATTCCTGATACTATTTCCTGAGATACGACGAATTCTGGAACAAACTTGGACGAGCTGGGATGTGCCATTAGAGTGCAACGAGCCCGAGCGGCACGTCCACGGCATGGCTTCAGGTTCCGACCAATTCCTGAGATGCGAGGTATGTCCTGATAGATACGTATATACTCCCTCCATTTCTAAATATAAGTCTTTTTAGATATTTTCACTATAGACTACATAAAGAGCAAAATGAATAAATGAACACTTTAAAATATGTCTATATACATCCGTATGTAGTTTGTAGTGAAATCTATAAAAAAAAAAACTTAGGCCTTCTTTGATTCATAAGATAGAAATTTTATAGAAATAGAAAAATCATAGGAAGTGAGAAGACATGTATGTCAATTCCTATAGAGAAAGAGATATCATTTAAAACATAGGATAGGATTTTTTTTTCATTGAGTCCAGGTTATTTTTTTTTCCTTCAAAATGTGAAGGGTTGATTCCTATCTTATATATAGAAATAGGAATCCATTCCTACAAGTTAAAGGGCTTCAAAGGAATTTTTTCTTTGCAAATCCTATCCTATAGAATTCCTATAAAAATCGTACAAACCAAAGAAAGCCTTATATTTAGAAACGGAGAGAGTGCTATTTTTGAGAGAAATGTCCTTTTTGTATATATATCCCGGGCACGGTTTCGAAGCCCTCTTGATCGAGTTCAGGCGAGGCCTGGATGCTCCGACGTCGAACCAAACTGCAAGGCTCGTGCGCCGACACATAACGATAACTGCTTCTACGTCGCATATTATAGGCGGGCATGAATGCAGACACATGAAAATTCATCTTCCAGAGGTTTTCATCCCGCTACAGGTGCGGTTGTACATGTTATAGGCGGGCATTGCATATTGTGTAGCCGGCTGTTTGAGTACAGCGCACATTGCATTTTGTGTAGCCGGCTGTTTGAGTACAGCATCAGGAAATCCTAAATCCAAGCAGAAAAACGGAGCATGCACATGCATATAAACTAGTACTATCAATCACAGGAATACCGAGAGACTACCGATAACCAAGATACCAAATGTCTGGAAACTGCACATGCATTGGAAAATAAGGCCGTCCAGAATATAAAGACCAGCGGCGGCAGCTAGCAGATTACCATGTAAGCTCAAACTTGTGATGTACTAGTAAATTATTTATCTGAAGCTACAACTGCGGTTCTACATGTTATAGGCAATTTGACCTTGAGCTATACCCAAGCAGAAAAATGGAGCATGCACATTCATAAAACTAGCAAACTAACACGATGACAAGCGTAATTAAACATAGACATCAATC
This sequence comes from Triticum urartu, assembly GCF_056163025.1. Lineage (NCBI taxonomy): Eukaryota > Viridiplantae > Streptophyta > Magnoliopsida > Poales > Poaceae > Triticum > Triticum urartu. The sequence goes on along the minus strand of NC_141873.1, from coordinate 502,291,357 downwards.
ATAGGAGCACCGAGAAACTACCAAGAACCGAGATACCAAATGTCTAGAAACTGTACATGCATTGAAACATAAGGCCGTCCAGAATGTAACAAGACCAGCAGCAGCAACTAGCAGATTACCAAGTCGCAAAACAGTGCCAACTTTCACCCATCGACAGCACTAGGCAGAAGCATAACAGGGTTCAAACATAAAAAACAAGTTTCCACTTGATAGTTCTATGGTAGCTAGTTTATGGTTTATGCTGCAAAGCAAAGATCCTTCACCAGCCCCCACCGCCAGACCCCCACCCACCTCCGGAGTCCTGTGCTGGGACGGCCTTCTTGGCGCTGCCCCATCCTGAGTCGTCACCAGCAGCACCAGGTGTAGTGGCTGCTCCCCAGCCTCCGGCGCCACCGTCAGTAGTGGCAGCAGCAGCAGCAGCAGCAGGTGTACCCCAGCCTCCAGTGCCACCGTCAGTGGCAGCAGGTGCGCCCCAGCCTCCATCCCCACTGCCACCACGGTTGCTGTCGCCCCCACCACCCCATCCAGCATCCCCGCCTCCAGATCCTCCGCCAGTGCCCCACGCACCTCCCCCACTGCCTATGTTATCAGTCCATCCTCCACCACCGCCACCATCACCATCACTGCCAAAGTTACCTCGACCCCGACCCCGCCCACGTCCACGGCCGCCAGAACTGTTCCTTGAATCAAACCTGCCTCCTGCTTAGGAGAAGAAATGACAAATTAAGATTGATAGCATACAGGTTACATCAGATTATTTTCCACTGAGAACAGGTTACATCAGATTATTTTCCACGCCCGCCAGAACATCCTTTTAACATTTTTTTTTGGGCAGGATCTTAGTGACAACTCTATGAAGCGATGATGGTGATCAACAAACACGGGAGACAGAACAAGAACAAGACCAGCAAAACTAATACAGGGTAGGTTTGAAAACCACTGAGAACAGGGGACATCAGATTATTTTCCGTGACACAAAGTTCAAAACAGTTGCTTCATCAGAATCAACAAAACTTATATGAAACTAGCCATATAATGCGGTTCCAGTAATTCCTTTAAAACAGTTGCTTTGTGGGTACTAACAAGACTTCAACGAAACTAGCCATAATATGGTTCCAATAATTCCAGTAAGAAAATGAGGACAGGTCATCGACACGAAGATACACTATGCAAGCAAATGTTAGTGGTAACAATGACGACACAATTGAATGCAGATGTGCTTGATAACCAAGTATTGCAAAATGCAAACACATTCAAGGACTGACCTGATCTTCCAGAAAAAGGTCTGTCCCTATCATTATCACCATCTCCCCTCCTTCCGTCATTCGCGCCACCAGAACCCCAAGCTGAATTTTTCATAGGTACCATTGCCGCAACATTTCGCATTGAAGGGCCAGCATCAGGTGGTGGTTTGTCAATATGTTTTTGAAAATATGACACAAGGCGATCAATGCTGTCAAAATCTTTCTTCCGGAATCTGAAGCCCTTTGGGTATAACCCAACATACTCATGATGCGGGTTTGTACTCCTGATGTAAGATAATATGAAGGTGCCTGGATGTTCATGAGATATGCCAAAACAATAGACTATTCTCATAGGATTCTCTGATTTCTCAGCCCTCAACATATCATCAACTTCGCCTTTTAACCCTTTCCTGAATTTGCGATAAGAGAGCATGCTTTTCAGGTGGCCTACCAATGGATCCACATATCTGTCTATTACCTGCACATTTTTAAGGAAAGAAACATACATTTACCAAAAATTAAAACAAATGCCAATCTTGACTGCTATAACAGAAATGGAATTGCAGCAAACTGATGTCAACAGAAATATTTTTATGGAAATCATCTTGTATGCAAACCAACCTCATCAAGATCTTCGAAAGTTTCATCACCAATGGTCAGTGTTTTTCCGAGTCGAAGCAAACTGGTAATATCTTTATGATCCTTCCCACTTTCAGTGATCTCCTTGTGTGCAAAGACACCATCAAATATCTTCAGGGTAAGCGTTAGAAATGATGGCCCCCTAGAACTAGGCCGAATGACTTTCTCGCCAGGCTCTTTGTCCCCCAGGAACTGTTTCAACAAGTTAAGATCAGATACTATTACAGAAAGGGAAAGATGTTAAAGAAACTGAAGGGGCATAACAGATCTATTCAACAGGACAACACACCTGCATTGCCTCTTCCGCCGTCAAATTCTGAAAGTGAGGATGAACGATCATCCGGGGCTTGAAATGTTTCTTTGCTTCCTTCTGTTTCCGAGCCTTCTCATCCTGGGTAGGAACCATGTTTTGTTCACGATTGTATGGATCATGGTTATTTCTCGAGAGTGGCCATCTCTTCATTTCACTGCTCTTGCATGTTAGGTAAACTATGAACCTATTTTTGTTCACATTCTTAATTTTGCCAGTTAATACATCGCCCTCATGTAACTGCAGTGATTCTAGATCAAAGCCATCATCAGAATAGTTGTCTCCCATAACTATGGCTTTCAATCCAGAATCAAAGGTGCAAATTATTCGGTTATCTTGTATATGCCGAACAGTTACTTGAACAATCCTTCCATCTGATATGTTGTCCTCAGTTTCACCAGAAAGCAACCAGAACTCCTCATCTGGACTTGGCTCGGCATAAGGGGTCCTCCGATCAGAGAAACCACACTTTAGCTCCAACTTTATGTCAAGCAATGTTTCTCTCTTATCATCTCCGATGCTTCTGCTGTATTCATCTATGTCAAGACGTTCAAGCTGTTCCTGCTTCTCTCTCACATGCTCAATTGCCATCTCTTGCTCATCATCATCCATCTCATTCGCTTCAGGTCCATCCTCAGCACAGACATCCTTGGCCAAATTCTTCGCCAACGCATATGATTCAGGATGGATCCTTGTATCCTCAAGAAGATCAATGATCTGGGCACTAGCTGCAGCAGCACCACTTCGTCGGACGCGTAAAAACCCAGACGCATTCATGAATACTTTCCTGCCTAAGGGTTTCACCAGCTCCTTGCGACTAAAAATGGATCCCTCTCTTACCAACTCCTTCTGCAAAGCTGAAGCTTTGCGCGGTCCCAGACCAGCAACAAACTGCAAAGTGGAAAAATGCCACTCATGGCTAGCAGCAAGATTAACATCAAAACCAATCTGATTTGTCGCATCGACCATTACTTGCTCAACAACTTCATACTTCTCATCAGGACTAAGGAACTGTTCAAGCGGGTGTAGTTTCCATGACAATATCTCTTTCCCGGGTCCACAGAGTGTTGCAACCATCGCCAAAGGATTTTGCAAGTACCGACCAAGCGCCACAGCACGCTTCACGATAGCTATACATAATTATAAGTACATATTTAGAAAGGTTCGTGACCAAAAGAGCAAACAGTAAATCAACACGTTGTACCATACCTGACTGGGCAGGCAGCTGATCTGAAGATATTCGAGAGTTCTCGTACAAGCGAGGCACAGATTCATCACCATAGACAATGCTGAAATTTTCCATTTGTGGGTTCACATCTCTTGGGTGGTCTTCCACCATTTTGAAAATAACCTATACAAAGCAAACAGATTATTTTATTGACACTATACAATGCCACATCCATGCCAAACAAGAAACAGAACAGAAGAACAGGAAATATTCATGTGGATAGAAATACTGGAGCCAGCACCCAGCCAGTAACAACTGCCAGAATTTTTATGTATGATGGAAGAACACCAGTAAGCATTAAAAAGGAACTGCAAACCCAAGGAATCCCCTAGCAGAACACGTGATGGCATCTTTGTCTCTACTTATCACAATAGGAGAAAAATAGGCTACCATGCAATTGACAAAAGAAAATCAACGATAATAATTTCTGCATTGGCAGCAATAACTGATCAATGGTCGTGACCGGACTTGGTGATACATTATGCCAGTCGAAATAACGAACAGATGAAAGGAGAACAACATCAAGCGTATACTTATGAACAGAAACAATACCAGCCATAATTCACTTGCAAACAAATAAGATAAATTATACCTCATAAATATCATCCTTGAGTTGTCTGCAATTCAAATTTGAAGCTCCTACACACACAACATGTGGCGAATGGTCGGTCATGAACTTCAGAACCCTCTGCTGATCATTCCTCTTCCGCTGCTGCTCAGCAACACCTTGAGATCTAAGACTAATAGAACCAGCATACAGAACATCAACCAATTCTCCTGATGAGTCTAGCATTACAAATGTGGTTGCTGGCTTCCCAGGACCCCAGCAGCAGGCCATTACTCGTAACTCTGATTCATCATCCAGATCAATGTCCGAATCCTTCTTGTCCGCATCCTTCTTCTTCCAAGGACCAACAGAAACCTTGTCCCAGAACTGTTTCCCATATTCCATAGACAGAAAACTTTTGGCTTTTGCTGTCAACAGTGATCGAGCTTCCTTTTCCATTGATGGAAGTAGAAAATTCAAGAAGGCATCATCCAGTATCATCTTCCGTTGCTCATCCCACAATTGTGCAGACTTGCTGACACAGTCACTTAAGTAATTCTCACGAGCTTCAGACATGAGCGCTTTCTTTGCATCCTCTGGCAATGTTATGGTAACCTTGAGAAGTTTTTCTTCCTCTGCTTTCTGAATAAGAAGCCACTGAGCATCTCCAAACTTGTTTAGTGGTTTCTCATGCAGCCACTTCACACCTGATAATTGATGGTAAGGATCTATGACCAAATGACCCTCAGGTGTGGGCTTTGTTGATACAACTGCTTTATTCATGAAGATAAACCTGATATGCTTTTTTACAATGGGCTCACAACCGATCTCAACTGCTGCCTGATAAGATAAAATAAATGAAACTGGATCAGGTCAGATGAAATGAATAGCCTAGCTTCCTATGAGGACTTGTTAAATTTGTAAGATGATGGTACCATGTGTCTAGCACCCCGAAGAACATCTTGTGGCGTTTCAAACATTGCGCATGTGAAATTTGCAGCAACATCTTCAGGAGAATCTTTTCCACTGTCAAGCTCACCCGCTTCCTGAAAGCAGCAGAAGCAGATAAGGTGTCACGGGTACAATAGATTTAGCCAGGGCACAGAATGTCATATGCAGATCAAGGATAGGTTGCATATGCAGTATCCTTCCATAGAATGATAATGCAAAGTGTGAGATTAGATCACTTACAGGTATCCTCGTTAAAGTTAGATGCTGGCCTAATTGCTCAGCACTCCGACCAAATTGGTTAGCAACCTCCCACAACCCTGCCTTATGACAAATACTGTACAAGGATTTCCTTTTTGGCCGCTTAAATTGACCTACTTCTTCAACTTCGCCAGGAGGGAAATGTAAATTGAATTTCGCGTCAACATCCTCCACTTCTTTCTCTGATTTTGCATCCCTCAGTGCCTCACTGATAGAGTTATAGAGTTGTCGATTAAGTGCCTGTCTTGTAACATCGTCTATTCTTCGTTTCTCGTCTTCATATCTTCTCTCATAGTAAACCTGCAAAGCAACCTTGCGCTTCTGAAGAAGAAGCCACTTTCTGTCTAAGGTCTGAACAGCCCAAAGCAGCTACAAACAACAGACGAACTGTGTCAGCAATTGTAAAATCTTGATAATTAAGGGAGGCTAACACCTGTCTAGTAGTGGACACTGAACAGTTACCTTATGCCACTTCATTTTACGTTTTTCTTCTTCATTTGCTTGTTCATTGGAATCATTATCTTTTAACAGACTCAGGCAACTTTCCTTCCTGTACATTGCAATGAATGGAACCTAACAGGCAACAATAACCACGTCAGCAGATCAAACATAAGAAATTATGCAACAAGATTCTATAGTTTTTCGTACTTCAAATTTGTGGGTATGTAGCATGTTCAAGACATTCACGATGTCGCTCTGATCAATCTCCCTGTTCACTTGCTCATTGCTAAAAAGGGACAGAAACCCATCCCCCGTTAGTTGGTTGTGTATCCATACACTTTCTTCCTCTCTATTTGCCTCGCCATCTATAGGATGGCCAGTTAACTCTTCAGACAGCTGAGGAAGAAGCAATTATGAATCAGATATGCATTACAAACCAAAATCAAGACAGACTTCCAACATGTCTAACTGGTAACTTACCTGGATCCTCTCAGGTATATCAGTTTCTTTTATCTGCTCGTCCTTTGGTGTCATATACTTTTCTGCAAGAATAAATGGTTCAAACTCATCTTCAAGCCTGTTTCCTCTCAACTCGCCAGAATTAATAGCATCCCTCTCAAGCTCTTGCTTTCTTAGTGCTAATAGCTCATCAACATCCCCAAATATATCATGGGCCTCTTGTAGCGCAGATGATGATACACCTGCAGCTTGTCGCAGAGGCTTTCTTTTAACCTTCTTCCTTCTGCAGTACAAAAGCATGTGTGCAATTAATACAAATATAAGGTCTGAATAATTTCACATGGATAGAGAACCATTAACACACAATACAGAACATAAGAGCATACTTCACAACTTGGCCATTCACATCGATTTCCTCTTCGTCCACAATGAAATCGCCCATTTCATCATCCATATCATCTTCACCAACCTCATCTTCATCTACCTGCTGATCCTCCTCGACAAAATCTTCCTCAAACGGTTCTGAGCAAATGATATTGCAGCGAATTAAAAATTAGACAGGAAACTTCCAGCATTGGAAAACAAGCAACGTGAAAAGGATTCAGAAGCGCGTACCTTCATTACCAAACAAGGAGCTACGAACTGTCTCCTCAGCAGTCCGGCTTTTTCCTGCTCCGTCATGATCAGAGAAGCCAGAACGCCCATCCATTTCAGATTCCCGTCCTGCCTTCTTCAACCGCTTAAACTTGTTTTCCTGCCGTAGGAAAAATGAAAAGGAACGTTACTGAGAAGCCTGCAAAAACTCATGGGAGTCCGAAACAGACACAAAGATTATCTTCAAACATACAGGAGGCTTCGGACGAGTGATGCCGGTAATGTTATTATCCTGGAGCAACATGTAGTCATCCTCATCAAGCTCGAAATCCTCCGTTTCTCTGGCCACATCTCTTGTAGTTTAGAAACTCACAAAGAAGAAGACATACTCTGTTTCATGAGAGGCATAAAAAGCAACTACCTCTTCTTCTTTCTTTTCTTTTTCTTCTTGCGTCTTTCATCATCACTAGCTCTTGCCTCCTCTTCCTCCTCCTCCTCGTCTTCATCCGCATCATCCACTATGAAGCCATCCTTCTCGTACTCATTTTGTCCCTCATCTGCTCATAAACAAGGTCAACCCGTTATTGCTGTACTAGCTCGAAACCACAATCACAGGCGATTCAACTAGAAAAAGGCAACTGCTGCAAACTGGAATCGATACCAAAACATCGTAATAGACAACAAGAACAACTGAAATAAGAAATCAAGCAAGAGAACGCCCGAAGCACAGTACCGCACAGCACATAAAAGCATTCCAATCGAGAGGAAAGGATAAATCCAGCCACAAAATCGCTCGCGCGAGCAAACCTGATGGAGAGATCGTTAGGAGAAACTAACCTTCATCGTCGTCCTCCTCCTCCTCATCGTCGTCCTGCTCGTCGACATCATCCCTGGCCCTCCGTGACGGCCGCGGCTCGTCCTCTTCCTCGGCCTCGATGAAGTCGTCCTCTAGGGTTCGAACAGAAGCACGAGCTTTTCCCATCAGAAAACGCGCACAAACCGCCGCCGAGGGCACCAAAACACGCGAAACCGCAGGAATCAGCAACGAAATCGCGTACCTTCGTCGTCGGAAACCACCGTGCGTCCCATTGTCCTCGAGGCGGCGGCGGCGCAAACCCTAGAGCGCGAGAGCGGTTGTATCGAGAGCCTCGGGGAAGAGGGGTGCGCTCCTTATATGGGCATCGCGGGAGGCCGCGAGCCGCACGATCGCACCGCGCGCGGGGCGGCGGAATCTAGGGTTTCGAGGAAGGGGAGAGCGGCCCGTGCCCGAGCCGACGCCGAGGGGGCGGGCGATGCGAAGCGCCTGAGCCGAGGGTCGACCGACTTCACCCGCCGGCGAGGAGGCGAATCCGGCGGCGGCCGGGTAGCCGCGAACCGTGGGCTGGTGCGGCGGCGAGGTCGAGGCGGGGCTTTCGTCGCCGGGGGCTTGGAGGTGGGGCGGTGGAGAGTGTGCTGCGATTGGGGAGGGGTCGGTTAAGTAATGAGAATGGATTTGGGGGGAGTTTGTTTTCAATACGGCCCCTGTATTTATTTGATACCACTGTAATATCTGCGAGTAGGTTTCTGCTCTGCTTCCCGCGAGGGTATTATTGTGACATCGTTCTTTTCACAGGGTCTAGTGGTGATGTTCGGGTCAACTTTTGGTTGGATAGATGATCGCACCCAAAATGCATTTGTTACCAGCCCAGCACAACACTGTCAATACTAGTAGAATGCCCGTGCGTTGCTACGACCGAAATACAGGAAAATAAATCAAATTAATGACTAAATGAATCGAGTGAAGTCCTTCAAATATATATCTTTTTTTTTAATTTCTTTAGTGGATACAATGAGAGCAACTAAGCATCAGTTGTCTATTTTTCTTCGGTGATAAAATTCTATGATCGCCATCTTCTTCCTCCTCTTTGTCTTTCTCTTTTTGTACCCACGGCCCATCCTCCGACACTGGTCACGGCTAGTGCTAGTGTCGTGCATTGCTAGGAGGGGATTATATATTTTAGGGTTTAACACAAATCATGTCTAACCTATACATTCCCCCCCCCCCCCACACACACGCAATTGTATCCGGCTTACAATCCTCCTTCCCCATCATCCTCACGACGCTCTTCTCCATCTGAGCTGCGGCCATGGCTTCAAGGTGCGGCTTTTTGGTGTGCTTCCGGTGGTGCCTCCCCAGCGCCGGTCAGCCCTTGCGGTGTGCCTGCTGGTGTTCTACGGGTGCTCGTGTTGGGGAACGTAGTAATTTCAAAAAAATTCCTACGCACACAAAGATCATGGTGATACATAGCAACGAGAGGGGAGAGTGTTGTCTACATACCCTTGTAGACCGGAAGCGGAAGCGTTATAACAACGCGGTTGATATAGTCGTACGTCTTCACGGCCCGACCGATCAAGCACCGAAACTAGGCACCTCCGAGTTCTAGCACACGTTCAGCTCGATGACAATCCCCGGACTCCGATCCAGCAGAATGTCGGGGAAGAGTTTCGTCAGCACGACGGCATGCTGACGATCTTGATATTCTACCATCGCAGGACTTCGCCTAAGCACCACTACAATATTATTGAGGATTATGGTGGAGGGGGGCACCGCACACGGCTAACAGATCAATGATCAATTGTTGTGCCTATGGGGTGCCCCCTGCCCCCGTATATAAAGGAGCAAGGGAGGGAGGCGCCCGGCCTAGGAGGAGGGCGCGCCAAGGGCCTCCTTCCCTTGTTTGAGTAGGAGAGAAGAAAAGAGGGGGAGAGGAACAAGGAAAAGTGGGCTGCACCCCTTGTCCAATTCGGACCAGAGGGGGGCGCCTCCTTCCTTTTGGCCTCTCTCCTCTATTCCCGTATGGCCCAATAAGGCCCATATACTCCCCGGCGAATTCCCGTAACTCTCCAGTACTCCGAAAAATACCCGAATCACTCGGAACCTTTCCGATGTCCGAATATAGTCGTCCAATATATCGATCTTTATGTCTCGACCATTTCGAGACTCCTCGTCATGTCCCCGATCTCATCCGGGACTCCGAACTCCTTCGGTACATCAAAACTCATAAACTCATAATATAACTGTCATCGAAACCTTAAGCGTGCGGACCCTACGGGTTCGAGAACAATGTAGACATGACCGAGACACGTCTCCGGCCAATAACCAATAGCGGAACCTGGATGCTCATATTGGCTCCCACATATTCTACGAAGATCTTTATCGGTCAGACCGCATAACAACATACGTTGTTCCCTTTATCATCGGTATGTTACTTGCCCGAGATTCGATCGTCGGTATCTCAATACCTAGTTCAATCTCGTTACCGGCAAGTCTCTTTACTCGTTTCGTAATACATCATCCTGCAACTAACTCATTAGTTGCAATGCTTGCAAGGCTTAAGTGATGTGCATTACCGAGAGGGCCCAGAGATACCTCTCCGACAATCGGAGTGACAAATCCTAATCTCGAAATATGCCAACCCAACAAGTACCTTCGGAGACACCTGTAGAGCACCTTTATAATCACTCAGTTACGTTGTGACGTTTGGTAGCACACAAAGTGTTCCTCCGGTAAACGGGAGTTGCATAATCTCATAGTCATAGGAACATGTATAAGTCATGAAGAAAGCAACAGCAACAAACTAAACGATCAAGTGCTATGCTAACGGAATGGGTCAAGTCAATCACATCATTCTCCTAATGATGTGATCCCGTTAATCAAATGACAACTCATGTCTATGGTTAGGAAACATAATCATCTTTGATCAACGAGCTAGTCAAGTAGAGGCATACTAGTGACACTCTGTTTGTCTATGTATTCACACATGTATTGTGTTTCCGGTTTAATACAATTCTAACATGAATAATAAACATTTATCATGATATAAGAAAATAAATAATAACTTTATTATTGCCTCTAGGGCATATTTCCTTCAGTCTCCCACTTGCACTAGAGTCAATAATCTAGTTCACATCGCCATGTGATTTAATACCAATAGTTCACATCACCATGTGATTGACATCCATAGTTCACATCGACATGTGACCAACACCCAAAGGGTTTAATAGAGTCAATAATCCAGTTCACATCGCTATGTGATTAACACCCAAAGAGTACTAAGGTGTCATCATGTTTTGCTTGTGAGAGAAGTTTAGTCAACAGGTCTGCTACATTCAGATCCGTACGTATTTTGCAAATTTCTATGTCAACAATGCTCTGCACGGAGCTACTCTAGCTAATTGCTCCCACTTTCAATATGTATCCAGATTGAGACTTAGAGTCATCTGAATCAGTGTCAAAACTTGTATCGACGTAACCCTTTATGACGAACCTTTTGTCACCTCCATAATCGAGAAACATATCCTTATTCCACTAAGGATAATTTTGACCAATGTCCAGTGATCTACTCCTAGATCACTATTGTACTCCCTTGCCAAACTCAGGGCAGGGTATACAACAGGTCTGGTACACAGCATGGCATACTTTATAGAACCTATGGCTAAGGCATAGGGAATGACTTTCATTCTCTCTCTATCTTCTGTCGTGGTCGGGTTTTGAGTTTTACTCAACTTCACACCTTGTAACACAGGCAAGAACTCCTTCTTTGACTGTTCCATTTTGAACTACTTCAAAATCTTGTCAAGGTATGTACTCATTGAAAAAACTTATCAAGCATCTTGATCTATCTCTATAGATCTTGATGCTCAATATGTAAGCAGCTTCACCGAGGTCTTTCTTTGAAAAAAATCCTTTCAAACATTCCTTTATGCTTTGCAGAATAATTCTACATTATCTCCGATCAACAATATGTCATTCACATATACTTATCAGAAATGCTGTAGTGCTCCCACTCACTTTCTTGTAAATACAGGCTTCACTGCAAGTCTGTATAAAACTATATGCTTTGATCAACTTATCAAAGCGTATATTCCAACTCCGAGATGCTTGCACCAGTCCATAGATGGATCGCTGGAGCTTGCATATTTTGTTAGTACCTTTAGGATTGACAAAACCTTTTGGTTGCATCATATGCAACTCTTCTTTAAGAAATCCATTAAGGAATGTAGTTTCGACATCCATTTGCCAGATTTCATAAAATGTGGCAATTTGCTAACATGATTCGGACAGACTTAAGCATCGCTACGAGTGAGAAAATCTCATCGTAGTCAACACCTTGAACTTTGTGAAAAACCTTTTTCCGACAAATCTAGCTTTGTAGATAGTAACACTACTATCAGCGTCCGTCTTCCTCTTGAAGATCTATTTATTTTCTATGGCTTGCCGATCACCGGGCAAGTCAACCAAACTCCACACTTTTGTTCTCATACATGGATCCCATCTCAGATTTCATGGCCTCAAGCCATTTTGCGGAATCTGGGCTCATCATCGCTTCCTCATAGTTCGTAGGTTCGTCATGGTCAAGTAACATGACCTCCAGAACTGAATTATCGTACCACTCTGGTGCGAATTTCATTCTGGTTGACCTACGAGGTTCGGTAGTAACTTGATCTGAAGTTACATGATCATCATCATTAGCTTCCTCACTAATTGGTGTAGGAGTCATAGGAATAGATTTCTGTGATGAACTACTTTCCAATAAGGGAGCAGATACAGTTACCTCATCAAGTTCTACTTTCCTCCCACTCACTTCTTTCGAGAGAAACTCCTTCTCTAGAAAGGATCCACTCTTAGCAACGAATATCTTGCCTTCGGATCTGTGCTAGAAGGTGTACCCAACAGTAACTTTTGGGTATCCTATGAAGACGCACTTTTCCGATTTGGGTTTGAGCTTATCAGGATGAAACTTTTCACATAAGCATCGCAATCCCAAACTTTAAGAAACGACAGCTTAGGTTTCTTGCCAAACCACAGTTCATACGGTGTCGTCTCAACGGATTTAGATGGTGCCCTATTCAATGTGAATGTAGCTGTCTCTAATGCATAACCCCAAAACGCTAGTGGTAACCGGTAAGAGACATCATAGATCGCACCATATCTAATAAAGCACGGTTACGACGTTCGGACACACCATTACACTATAGTGTTCCAGGTGGCGTGAGTAGTGAAACTATTTCACATTGTTTTAACTGAAGACCAAACTCGTGAAGGAAATATGCCCTAGAGGCAATAATAAAGTTATTATTTATTTCCTTATATCATGATAAAAGTTTATTATTCATGCTAGAATTGTATTAACCGGAAACATAATACATGTGTGAATACATAGACAAACAGAGTGTCACTAGTATGCCTCTACTTGACTAGCTCGTTAATCAAAGATGGTTATGTTTCCTAACCATGGACAAAGAGTTGTTATTTGATTAACGGGATCACATCATTAGTTGAATGGTCTGATAGACATGACCCATTCCATTAGCTTAGCACCCGATCGTTTAGTATGTTGCTATTGCTTTCTTCATGACTTATACATGTTCCTATGACTATGAGATTATGCAACTCCCGTTTGCCAGAGGAACACTTTGTGTGCTACCAAACGTCACAACGTAACTGGGTGATTATAAAGGAGCTCTACAGGTGTCTCCAAAGGTACATGTTGGGTTGGCGTATTTCGAGATTAGGATTTGTCACTCCGATTGTCAGAGAGGTATCTCTGGGCCCTCTCGGTAATGCACATCACTTAAGCCTTGCAAGCATTGCAACTAATGAGTTAGTTGCGGGATGATGTATTACAGAACGAGTAAAGAGACTTGCCGGTAACGAGATTGAACTAGGTATAGGATACCGATGATCGAATCTCGGGCAAGTAACATACCGATGACAAAGGGAACAACGTATGTTGTTATGCGGTCTGACCGATAAAAGATCTTCATAGAATATGTAGGAGCCAATATGAGCATCCAGGTTCCGCTATTGGTTATTGACCGGAGACGTGTCTCGGTCATGTCTACATTGTTCTCGAACCCGTAGGGTCCGCACGCTTAAGGTTACGATGACAGTTATATTATGAGTTTATGCATTTTGATGTACCGAAGGTTGTTCGGAGTCCCGGATGTGATCACGGACATGACGAGGAGTCTCGAAATGGTCGAGACATAAAGATTGATATATTGGAAGCCTATGTTTGGATATCGGAAGTGTTCCGGGTGAAATCGGGATTTTACCGGAGTACCGGGAGGTTACCGGAACCCCCTGGGAGGTATATGGGCCTTAGTGGGCCTTGGTGGAAGAGAGGAGAGGTGGCCATAGATGGGCCGCACGCCCCTCCCCCCCTTGGTCCGAATAGGACAAGGAGAGGGGGCCGGCCGCCCTTCCTCCTTTCTCTCCTCTTTTCCCCCCTCCGCGAATCCTATTCCAATTAGGAAAGGGGGGGAGTCCTACTCCCAGAAGGAGTAGGACTCCTCCTGGCGCGCCTCTCCTGGCCGGCCGGCCCCCCTCCCTTGAACCTTTATATACGGAGGCAGGGGCACCCCCTAGAGACACAAGTTGATCAACGTGATCATATTCTTAGCCGTGTGCGGTGCCCCCTTCCACCATAGCCCTCGATAATATTGTAGCGGTGCTTAGGCGAAGCCCTGCGACAGTAGTACATCAAGATCGTCACCACGCCGTCGTGCTGACGGAACTCTTCCCCGACACTTTGCTGGATCGGAGTCCAGGGATCGTCATCGAGCTGAACGTGTGCTAGAACTCGGAGGTGCCGTAGTTTCGGTGCTTGATCAGTCGGGCCGTGAAGACGTACGACTACATCAACCAAGTTAACGCTTCCGTTGTCGATCTACAAGGGTACGTAGATCACACTCTCCCCCTCTCGTTGCTATGCATCATCATGATCTTGCGTGTGCGTAGGAATTTTTTTGAAATTACTACGTTCCCCAACAACTCGTAACTCAAATATTTTACTTATGCGATCATATCGTAGAAACTTTTATCTTTTTTATGATGATTCTCCACTTCACTCTGAAATTCTTTGAACTTTTCAAATATTTCAGACTTGTGTTTCATCAAGTAGATATACTCATATCTTCTCAAATCATCTGTGAAGATCAGAAAATAATGATACCTTCCGCGAGCCTCAATATTCATCGGACCACATACATCGGTATGTATGATTTCCAACAAATCTGTTGCTCGCTCCATTATTCCAGAGAACGGAGTCTTAGTCATCTTGCCCATGAGGCATGGTTCGCAAGCATCAAGTGATTCATAATCAAGTGATTCCAAAAGTCCATCAGCATGGAGTTTCTTCATGCGCTTTACACCAATATGACCTAAACGGTAGTGCCACAAATAAGTTGCACTATCATTATTAACTTTGCATCTTTTGGTTTCAATATTATGAATATGTGTATCACTACGATCGAGATCCAACGAACCATTTTCATCGGGTGTGTAACCATATAAGGTTTTATTCATGTAAACAGAACAACAATTTATTCTCTTACTTAAATGAATCGCCGTATTGCAATAAAGATGATCAAATCATATTCATGCTCAACGCAAACACCAAATAACACTTACTTAGGTTCAATACTAATCCCGAAAGTATAGGGAGTGTGCGATGATGATCATATCAATCTTGGAACCACTTCCAACACACATCGTCACTTCACCCTTAACTAGTCTCTGTTCATTCCGCATCTCCTGTTTCGAGTTACTACTCTTAGCAACTGAACCAGTATCAAATACCGAGGGGTTGCTACAAACACTAGTAAAGTACACATCAATAACATGTATATCCAATATACCTTTGTTCACTTTGCCATCCTTCTTATCCACTAAATACTTGGGGCAGTTCCGCTTCTAGTGACCAGTCCCTTTGCAGTAAAAGCACTTAGTCTCAGGCTTAGGTCCAGACTTGGGCTTCTTCACTTGAGCAGCAACTTGCTTGCCGTTCTTCTTGATGTTCCCCTTCTTCTCTTTGCCCTTTTCTTGAAACTAGTGGTCTTGTCAATCATCAACATTTGATGCTTTTCTTGATTTCTACCTTCATCGATTTCAGCATCACGAAGAGCTTGGGAATCGTTTACGTCATCCCCTGCATATTATAGTTCATCACGAAGTTCTAGCAACTTGGTGATGGTGACTAGAGAACTCTGTCAATCACTATCTTATCTGGAAGATTAACTCCCACTTGATTCAAGCGATTGTAGTACCCAGACAATCTGAGCACATGCTCACTGCTTGAGCTATTCTCCTCCATCTTTTAGCTATAGAACTTGTTGGAGACTTCATATCTCTCAACTCAGGTATTTGCTAGAAATATTAACTTCAACTCCTGGAACATCTCATATGGTCCATGACGTTCAAAACATCTTTGAAGTACCGATTCTAAGCCGTTTAAGCATGGAGCACTAAACTATCGAGTAGTCATCATATTGAGCTAGCCAAACATTCATGACGTCTGCATCTGCTCATGCAATAGGTCTGTCACCTAGCGGTGCATTAAGGACATAATTATTCTGTGCAACAATGAGGATAAACCTCAGATCACGGATCCAATCCGCATCATTGCTACTAACATCTTTCAACTTAGTTTTCTCTAGGAACATATAAAAATTAAATGGGGAGCAACATCGCGAGCTATTGATCTATAACATAGATATGCTAATACTACCAGGACTAAGTTCATGATAAATTAAAGTTCAATTAATCATATTACTTAAGAACTCCCACTTAGAAAGACATTCCTCTAATCTTCTAAGTGATCACATGATCCAAATCAACTAAACCATAACCGATCATCACGTGAAATGGAGTAGCTTTCAATGGTGAACATGAATATGTTGATCATATCTACTATATGATTCACGCTCAACCTTTCGGTCTCAGTGTTCCGAGGCCATATCTGCATATGCTAGGCTCGTTAAGTTTAACCTGAGTATTCTGCGTGTGCAAAACTAGCTTGCACCCGTTGTAGATGGACGTAGAGCTTATCACACCCGATCATCACGTGGTGTCTGGGCACGACGAACTTTGGCAACGGTGCATACTCAGGGAGAACACTTTTATCTTGAAATTTAGTGAGAGATCATCTTATAATGCTACCGTCAATCAAAGCAAGATAAGATGCATAAAAGATAAACATCACATGCAATCAATATAAGTGATATGATATGGCCATCATCATCTTGTACTTGTGATCTCCATCTCCGAAGTACCGTCATGATCACCATTGTCACTGGCGCGACACCTTGATCTCCATCGTAGCATCGTTGTCGTCTCGCCAATCTTATGCTTCCACGACTATCACTACCGCTTAGTGATAAAGTAAAGCATTACAGTGCGATTGCATTGCATACAATAAAGCGACAACCATATGGCTCCTGCCAGTTGACGATAACTCGGTTACAAAACATGATCATCTCATACAATAAAATTTAGCATCATGTCTTGACCATATCACATCACAACATGCCCTGCAAAAACAAGTTAGACGTCCTCTACTTTGTTGTTGCAAGTTTTACGTGGCTGCTACGGGCTTTAGCAAGAACCGTTCTTACCTACGCATCAAAACCACAACGATAGTTTGTCAAGTTGGTGCTGTTTTAACCTTCGCAAGGACCGTGCGTAGCCACACTCAGTTCAACTAAAGTTGGAGAAACTGACACCCGCCAGCCACCTGTGTGCAAAGCACGTCAGTAGAACCAGTCTCGCGTAAGCGTACGCGTAATGTCGGTCCGGGCCGCTTCATCCAATAATACCGCCGAACCAAAGTATGACATGCTGGTAAGCAGTATGACTTATATCACCCATAACTCACTTGTGTTCTACTCGTGCATATAACATCAACGCATAAAACCTGGCTCGGATGCCACTGTTGGGGAACGTAGTAATTTCAAAAAAATTCCTACGCACACACAAGATCATGGTTATGCATAGCAACGAGAGGGGAGAGTGTTGTTTACGTACCCTTGTAGACCGGAAGCAGAAGCATTATAACAACGCGGTTGATGTAGTCGCACGTCTTCACGGCCCGACCGATCAAGCACTGAAACTACGGCACCTCCGAGTTCTAGCACACGTTCAGCTCGATGACGATCCCCGGACTCCGATCCAGCAGAATGTCGGGGAAGAGTTCCGTCAGCACGACGGCATGGTGACGATCTTGATGTTCTACTGTCGCAGGGCTTCGCCTAAGCACCGCTACAATATTATTGAGGATTATGGTGGAGGGGGGCACGCACACGGCTAAGAGATCAATGATCAATTGTTGTGTCTATGGGGTGCCCCTGCCCCCGTATATAAAGGAGCAAGGGAGGGAGGCGGCCGGCCTAGGAGGAGGGCGCGCCAAGGGCCAAGGGGGGAGTCCTACTCCCACCGGGAGTAGGACTCCTCCTCCCCTTGTTGGAGTAGGAGAGAAGGAAAGAGGGGGAGAGGAACAAGGAAAAGTGGGCTGCACCCCTTGTCCAATTCGGACCAGAGGGGGGGCGCCTCCTTCCTTTTGGCCTCTCTCCTCTATTCCCGTATGGCCCAATAAGGCCCATATACTCCCCGGCGAATTCCCGTAACTCTCTGGTACTCCGAAAAATACCCGAATCACTCGGAACCTTTCCGATGTCCGAATATAGTCGTCCAATATATCGATCTTTACGTCTCGACCATTTCGAGACTCCTCGTCATGTCCCCGATCTCATCCGGGACTCCGAACTCCTTCGGTACATCAAAACTCATAAAATCATAATATAACTGTCATCGAAACCTTAAGCGTGCGGACCCTACGGGTTCGAGAACAATGTAGACATGATCGAGACACATCTCCGGTTAATAACCAATAGCGGAACCTGGATGCTCATATTGGCTCCCACATATTCTACGAAGATCTTTATCGGTCAGACCGCATAACAGCATACGTTGTTCCCTTTGTCATCGGTATGTTACTTGCCCGAGATTCGATCATCGGTATCTCAATACCTAGTTCAATCTCGTTACCGGCAAGTCTCTTTACTCGTTTCGTAATACATCATCCTGCAACTAACTCATTATTTGCAATGCTTGCAAGGCTTAAGTGATGTGCATTACCGAGAGGGCCCAGAGATACCTCTCCGACAATCGAAGTGACAAATCCTAATCTCGAAATACGCCAACCCAACAAGTACCTTCGGAGACACCTATAGAGCACCTTTATAATCACCCAGTTATGTTGTGACATTTGGTAGCACACAAAGTGTTCCTCCGGTAAACGGGAGTTGCATAATCTCATAGTCATAGGAACATGTATAAGTCATGAAGAAAGCAACAACAACAAACTAAACGATCAAGTGCTATGCTAACGGAATGGGTCAAGTCAATCACATCATTCTCCTAATGATGTGATCCCGTTAATCAAATGACAACTCATGTCTATGGTTAGGAAACATAACCATCTTTGATCAACGAGCTAGTCAAGTAGAGGCATACTAGTGACACTCTGTTTGTCTATGTATTCACACATGTATTATGTTTCCGGTTTAATACAATTATAGCATGAATAATAAACATTTATCATGATATAAGGAAATAAATAATAACTTTATTATTGCCTCTAGGGCATATTTCCTTCAGCTCATGCCCTTGCGTTGGAACCCTCGCTGGTGTAGCTCCGGACCCGGCGGCCCTCGACCTGCGTATTCCAGTGTCCTGATGGCTTTGGCCCCAGCAGCCCGGATCTGCGTCTCCTCCAGTTCCTGGCTTGTCGGCGTCATCGATCACCGTCGTGTTCCCTGCATCGGCCCCCTTTTGCCCAACCGACTCCCCCAACCCCGGACACCTTGCTGCCCCACCCCTTGTCATGCCCAAGGTTCGCGTGTCCAGCGCGGCTTCCCTCTGGTGGTGGTGGTTCTTCAACCTACGTGTGGCTTTCGACTCCCGGTTCCGACCCGGTGGCTTTGGCTTTGGGATTGCTCAGACATAGGCCGTGGAGAAATCCCTACTCGGCTTGTCGATGCTGGCAACGGCGACACTCGCGAGTGCCGTCTCCTCCCTGGAGGTGTTGTCATGGCCTCTCCCCGCGCCCATCCTCGAGATCGGACGACAATGGCGCCGCGATGTTTTTTTCCTTCTTGAAGGTGTCGTCTTGCGTGCTCGCGGTGTCGCCGGTGGTGAATTCGTGGTTTTCTGACTTTACCTGGTTTGGACTACTTCTCTAGTTAGTGGGCTTAGCTGTGTTGTTTGCTTGTTCGGGCCAAGCACCTTGTCTCTCTTCTTTTTCTATTTTGGGCACCATGTTCACACCTTGCGTTCCTGCATGTGTTGTACCTCACTTGTACTCATTCTCTCTTCTTCTATCAATGAAAAAATACCCATGCTTTGCATATTCGTGAAAATATAACTCAATAAGATGAACATCTATTTCCATCACACACCCTCACTCACTTTAAAAAAATTGAAGATTAAATCAGGAATCATGCTAGTGAACATCTATTTCCAGCACGCATTAGTTTTGAGAACATATACCACTTAGAATATTTTCTTTACTATTTAGAGAACTTAGCAGCTGGAATTAGTGCAAGATACAATCACATGTCATGTTAATGATGATTTAAGACATAATTTATTGCTGAAACCTTTGTGAACTACACTAATATCCTATTGCATGGCGCAACTCAACTATGTTCTCCAGCGGAATTATCTTTTTGGAGAAGTAGAAAGAATCACTTTCAGTTTAACCTCATCTCTGAACCTAGCTGACTAAATCTTCTTCATAATAAAATGGCTGATAGATACATTAATTTGTTGATGGTTGATTAGCGGTTGCTGGTTGCGTGTAATTTTCGCTCTTGAGCAAGGAGGTAGCCACCTTGTAGGTTCTTCACATTCTAGACCCCCTGCAACAAAGATCAGAATCAATTAATTCACATTGATCTCAACCAGACATGGAGAATCGATCAAAAACAATTCAGTAACTAACTAACTAAGCGAGACAAACCACCTGCGGCGGCAAGCCTAGAGTGGAACCATGTGCAGCCGCCGCAAGGATGTTCTATCAACACAAACAATAAAGTGTATTTTGTCAGAAAATGATAAAGGTTAATTGCTAAACGAAGTACCTTTTTCTATCATATTATAAGGCAAATGCTTGCATAATTGGTCAGCATGGTTTGATGTTAGGCTTAGGATTACACAAAAACTTTAGCCTAAAGTTCTTTCAAAAGTTGAAGATCAACATGCTAGTTTTGAATCATTAGCTATATAAACTACATATGGAAGAACCAAAAAGGTTACAAAGAAAATGGTTGTTCACATACTTTGGATGCGCCATCTACTTCAATTCATCAATTGGTTTGGTTTTAGACGAAGAATGACAACAAAAGTATTAGGCATGGTGGGCTTGTACTTGGCAGTTCTCCTGTAGATACCATACATACCGGATATGACAGATAGTGTATGAATTAATTTGCATTAAACTATAAGCCTACGCGAAGCAATACTATTTTCATTCTACCTTGTCGCACGTCAAAATGAGGTGAAGCAAATGATGACCGAGGCCTTAACTTTGATAGCAGCCTGCACCTAGCAAAAAGGTAGCGAACTTTTTTACACTTATAAACACAAATCAGACTCTATATTCGAAGGTGGAAGATAGAAATTGTTATCATGGAAACACTAATAAAGACTTGAAAAATGAAAAGAACTTAAATATGCACTAAAGAGAAGGCAATTGTAACACCCCGGATGTAACTTACCATATTTGTAACTCCGTCTCTGCCATTTTCGGCTTTAAATTATGAGTTTTCCCTTCATGGTTGGGTTTTTGTCTTTGTTTTGCATTTTGTTCATGTCATGCATTTCATATCATGTCATCATGTGCATCTCATTTGCATTCGTGTTCGTCTCATGCATCCAAACATTTTCCCCGTTGTCCGTTTTGCAATCCGACACTCCTACGTCCTCCGGCGCCCCCTTTTGTCTCTTTTCGTGAGCGGGTGTTAAACATTCTCGAAATGGACCGAGATTTGCCAAGTGGCCTTGGTACACCACCAGTAGACCGCCTGTCAAATTTCATGTCATTTGGAGTCCGTTTGATACTCCAACGGTTACCCGGGGAACCGTAAAGGCCTCGCGTGTGTTGCAGCCCAACACCCCTCTAAAACGGCCCTATAACCCATCCAAACCACTCACATGTCCTCCGCCGTCGGATCACGGTTGTGTGGTCGAAAACTACACCTCATTTGGACATTCCCACCTCCTTCTAGGTATAAATATGTCCTCCCGTCCAAATTTGGGTCCAAAACCCTAGCCCCGCTCATCGCGTGCCGTCGGACACGTCCGCGTCCACCACTATGCCCGCACCTACCGGATCCTGCCACGTGGCAGACCACCGTCGTCGCCGTCGGCCCGCGAACCCGAGGCGGGCCCGCCGAGCCCATCCGTCACCGCCCCGTGTATGCCTCGTCCGCCGCGCGCCTGCGCCTCCTCCCGCCGAGCCCATCCGCTGCCGCCCCGCGTATGCCTCGTCCGCCGCGCGCCCGCGCCTCCTCCTCACTGCCCGACACCGTCGCGGCTTCACCGCGCTGCCGCAACCTGCCCTCGCCGGCGACCGTGCCCGGGAGCCGCCGCCTCCACCGATGTCCGCCGCCTCCACCGACATCCGCCGCCTCGCCGCTCCTCCATCGTCTCGTTGCTCGCGCTGCCCCGCGCCTCCCCATCGTCGCCCTACCTCGTCCCGGATCAGGCGACCCCGGAGCTCCAGCGAGCTCCTCGCAACCTCCGGCCACCGCCTCTCCTTCCTCTCTAGCGAACTACTCCGGCCATCCTCGTTCTTCGCGACAAACCCTAGATCTATTTCTGAGAGGGTAATTTTCGTCTAAGTCCTTTCCTTGTAACATTTTCTGGCCCTGTTCACCATGCCATAACTTCATGTGTGCTGCTCTGTTTTGTGCGTGTAATATATCAAAATGTTCATCATGATGTGCTCTTCATTTTGTTCCATTGTGACATGCTTGTTTGAGTCCATCTTGATGCCCAAATCGTGGATGCAAGAGTGCTATAAATTGTTAGGTGTTGATTCTTATCAGAGTATGAGGATTTGTCATTTTTGCTAAATTTGTTGTGTGCTGCATATGGGCATGAGCTCTACATGTATTTTGATTTATGCCATGCCATCTTTACAGGGGTGTTTTCCATGTATTTTTTGATCTTTGTGGTGCCTGGCACAAGCATGCAAAAGTAGCCTTCATGATATTGCTAATTTCAGGGACTTAGGATTTTGCTAAGTCCTTGCTCTACTGTTATTTTTATGCCATGTAAACTAGATGCTACAGTGAGATCCATGCTTGTTTTGGCTAGCTTCAGTAAGGATGATTTGGACATATGGTTATGCTCTATCCATCCATGCCCCTGTTTGCAATTATGGAGTGCCCTAGCATGTCTTAATCTTGCTCTACTTTTGCTATAAAATATTCCTGGCAGATTGTTTACATGTTAATCAATTTTGCCATGGTTGTTGTAGTTGATCCATGCATGCTATGAACTTGCTTCTACCATGTTTAGCTTCATGAACATGTCTTCTTGCTGGTAGTATGCTTGTATTGTCATGCAATGCCTTGTGGTGAGTGAATCGAGCTCGCAAAGATGCCTTCATAATTCTGTTTATGCCATGCCCAGTTTTCTGCTAAGTCTGAATCTGTTAACGGAACTTGCTTTGTTTACTTGGGTGCCATCATATCTTGTGTGCCTTTTTGGCTCATGGTCAGTAAGGGACTTTTGTTCTATGCTTTGAGTAGATTCATGCCATGCCTTTGTTTTCTATGATTTGTTGCTGTAGCATGTTGTTTGCTTGCTCTAAACCTGGCTTCCTGATGTTAATTTCTGGCATGTTAGTATTTTCACTAAGTCTGTGAAGCTGATATCTTTTGCACTTTTGCCATGCTTGTTTGAACCTGTTCTAGTGTGTTTTAGCCATAGCTCAGTGTTCATGTTTTGTCAAGCATCTCGAGTAGTTCACTTCCATATGCTTTGTTGATATGTTGGGGTGCAGTAGCTTAGTTTCTTCTTGCATTCTAGATGGCATCGTGCTGTTAATAGCAGAATTGTGCCATTCTTGTTTTGCTTGCCATTTGTAAACCGTGCATCCGATTCCGGTGATCTTTGTATCGATTTTGACCGAAATCATCTCATCTTTCCAGCGGCACACTTGGTTTGCCAAGTTGATGCCTGGTTCAATCTTTCCCTTCCATAGCACGCATATGCATGCATATCACATCCCGCATATCATGTCATGTTTTGCATCATGTTGCTTGCGCATTGCACCGTGGTTGATTGTTGTTTCCTTTGCTTGTGTTCTTGCTTTGGGTAGATCCGGGAGACGAGTACATGATCGAGGAACCCGTTGAGTACGCTAACGAGGATCAAGCTTTCGTCAACTCTGAGAATTTTGCAGGCAAGATGACCATACCCTCGAAATCACTTCTATCTTTGCTTGCTAGTTGTTCGCTCTATTGCTATGCCGCAATACCTACCACTTGCTATAACGTGCCTCCCATATTACCATGTTAAGCCTCTAACCCACCTTTTCCTAGCAAACCGTTGTTTGGCTATGTTACCGCTTTGCTCAGCCCCTCTTATAGCATTGCTAGTTGCAGGTGGAGATGAAGTTTGTTCTATGTTGGAACATGGTTATTGTTGGGATATCATTATTATACCTTGTTTACTTTAATGCATCTATATACTTGGTAAAGGGTGGAAGGCTCGGCCTTATGCCTGGTGTTTTGTTCCACTCTTGCCGCCCTAGTTTTCGTCATACCGGTGTTATGTTCCTTGATTTTGCGTTCCTTACACGGTTGGGTGTTATGGGAACCCCTTGACAGTTCGCCTTGAATAAAACTCCTCCAGCAAGGCCCAACCTTGGTTTTACCATTTGCCACCTAAGCCTTTTTCCCTTGTGTTCTGCAGACTCAAGGGTCATCTTTATTTTAAACCCCCCGGACCAGTGCTCCTCTGAGTGTTGGTCCGAAACGGGCAGCCTGCGGGGCCACCTCGGGGCAACTCGAGGGTTGGTTTTACTCGTAGCTTGACCTATCCGGTGTGCCCTGAGAACAAGATACGTGCGACTCCTATCGGGATTTGTCGGCACATCGGGCGGCTTTGCTGGTCTTGTTTTACCATTGTCCAAATGTCTTGTTACCGGGATTCCGAGACTGATCGGGTCTTCCCGGGAGAAGGAATATCCTTCGTTGACCGTGAGAGCTTGTGATGGGCTAAGTTGGGACACCCCTGCAGGGTTTTGAACTTTCGAAAGCCGTGCCCGTGGTTATGGGCAGATGGGAATTTGTTAATGTCCGGTTGTAGAGAACTTGACACATAACTTAATTAGAATGAATCAACTGCATCTGTAGCCGTGATGGTCTCTTTTCGGCGGAG
This sequence comes from Triticum urartu, assembly GCF_056163025.1. Classification (NCBI taxonomy): domain Eukaryota; kingdom Viridiplantae; phylum Streptophyta; class Magnoliopsida; order Poales; family Poaceae; genus Triticum; species Triticum urartu. Next base: position 502,266,412 of record NC_141873.1, on the reverse strand, counting down.
TCCGGGAAGAGAACACGGTCTCGTGTTATGCTTGAACGTAAGTAGCCTCAGGATCACTTCTTGATCATTATTAGCTTCTCGACCGTGCTTTGCTTCTCTTCTCGCTCTCTTTTGCGTAAGTTAGCCACCACATATGCTAGTGCTTGCTGCAGCTCCACCTCACTACCCCTTTCCTACCTTTAAGCTTAAATAGTTTTGATTGCGAGGGTGTGAGATTGCTGAGTCCCCGTGACTCACAGATACTTCCAAACAGATACAAGTGCTGATGATGCCAGTGCAGGGGACGCTATCGAATTCAAGTGGGAGTTCGACGAGGATTCGGGCCGTTACTATGTTTCTTTTCCGGATGATCAGTAGAGGAGTCCAGTTGGGGCGATCGGGGATCTAGCATTTGGGGTTGTCTTTCTTTATTTGGTTCCATAGTCGGACCTTGATTGTATTCTGGATGATGTATGATACATTTATGTATTGTGTGAAGTGGCGATTGTAAGCCAACTCTTTATCCCTTTCTTATTCAGTACATGGGATGTGTAAATATTACCCCTCTTGCGACATGCCTACCATGCGGTTATGCCTCTAAGTCGTGCTGACACGTGAGAGATATAGCCGCATCATGGGTGTTACAGCAATGGTTGACTCAAAGTGAGTCATGGTTCTCCCACATATTTCACAGTACGGTTGAAGTATAAAACTTGGCTGAAGACGTTCTCAGCCTGTGAAACAATTCAAGAACACATTCAGTGCCTATCCTTTGGGATGGTATTTCTTGGTAAAGTATTAGTATTTAAATCAAATTTGAACTACAAAAAAGGGTTCTTTGTCCACAAATGCCCCTCCCAAAACATGCCTGCGTTAATCAAGAGAATGGACACCTCGAAAGAAATTTCGCCTCAACACAAATTCTGCCCACTACTAAATATTCTCAACTGGATACAACATGCATAGAGTCTAAGCACCAGGAAAATAGCCTCACTACCTGAACAAAACAACTACTAAATATTCTCAACTGGATACAACATGCATAGAGTCTAAGCACCAGGAAAATAGCCTCCTTACCTGAACAAAACAACTGCAATTCATGTTACGAGTAGTATTGATCAGCAGTACGGGAGAGCAAAAGTACGAAGATCTGCAAGAGGTAACACCTTGTCATGCTTTATGCTGTTGTTGTATTTAAGAAGTCTAAAAGGACCCCCTTTGTTGGTCATATTCTAGAGTGGTATAAGAACTTAATATGCTTGAGTAAATAAACACGTATTGCTTAATTAGATTATCGATTCTTTATGCTGCTGCTGCATTTAAGAAGTCTAAAAGGACCCCCTTTGCTGGTCATATTCTAGAGTGGTATAAGAACTTCATATTCTTGAGTAGATAAAAATTCATTGCATTTTCCCTGGGGTATAGAGATCTTAATCTTTATACCGTAGTTCATAGCTTTTTGAAGATAAATTCATGGTGTCGCAACCAACTTATGTGTTAGTATAGTCTATTATGAGAATCATCAACAAGATATAGTATCTTCATGTATATGATATTTTATTAGGTGCAGGTAGTACGGATATGGCTTAGAGATATACGATGGTTTGTCGAGGTGTGCCAATCATATCTTTCATAGCTACCAGAGATAAACGTATGCAACTATCTAGTACTCCCTCCGTTCCATAATTTTTTCAGGTTTAGATCAAACCCGAACTAAAATCACGACAAGAATTATGGAATGGAGGAGTAACGGAGAAGGGTCAAAGGTGTTTGGCGTCATACATTCACGCTCTACTGGTACAATAGATATATATCTAGTTTGTCATTGTCGACTGAGGAATTATCTCCTAACAAATCTATAGTTTGAATGTAGGCTAAATGTTCATATGATGACAGAAGTAGAATCAACATTTTCTTTGTTAGGATCTTTATGATATATAAATCAATTTGGTTAATCAGAAGCTCTTGCCTTACTTAACCATTTAAAGATTATGAATGGTTACATGTTAAACATTATGTACTCGGAAGTCGCAATTAGATCCACTAGTACATTTAATATTAAGCATCATATGTATTCAGAGAAGTATTGACAAATTATTCGACTAAATGGAAGACTTGAGCAAAATCCTCCAGGAGTGGACCTGCAAAAAGGACTACTGCACCAACAAATATAAGCATCAAATAGTAAACTTTAGATTTATTCATAGGATTTTCATACTATACAAGATCTGGGGGCGGCGGAAAAGTGGACCTCGAGGAGGCATCATCTTTGGGGAAACCATCTAGAGTGTTGCTGGATCAACTTAATATGAGGAATCACACCTGGATCATCTAGAACGCTGTTGCCGGTTGGAATAATTAGTAATTACAATATTCCTATTAAAAGCACACAAGAAGGCAAATCCAAGCTTCGCCGAGCAGGTGAAGAGATACTAACCAAACTTAAATGTACATTTCTAAAAAAATATAAACATGTATTGCTTAATTAGGTTATCGATCTAAGCACATCACAAATCCTTCCATCCAAGTGTGTGAATTCCACCCATTCAATTAGAAGATCAAACCCGAGATAAGAGAAATTTAAAAGTTTAAGAACACATGTCACTTGCATCCAGTTAGTGCGAGAACATCACAAATATCACATGATACCCTTTGTAATGCACCTGTGGACCGACTGGGGCATAAATGTTTCTTCTCCACGGTTCGATTAACCGGCGATCGAGCAAGCGGTAAGGAAGATTCTGACCGTCAGGTTCTGCATACATGCCGGCCGCTGGAGTAGACCGCCGCCACTGCCAGCAAGCATAAGGAAATTAATGCCACTTAATTTCTCAATCAATCAAACCATGTGTACTATGCCTAATCGCCATGTTTAACTGTTGGCAACTTAGCATTGGTCCGCCAAGAGGTGGATTGGATGAATTGATGCATACCTTTCTCAGTGTATGTCCTTTCATTCAGGAGCTCCTTTCCATCAATTATCTGTGTACAAGGTTTCAGAGCATCACACTCTGATCTCAGTAACAATTCATATCACCATTGCCATTTACAGCTGCACATGATGCATTCTGTTAGTTGAATAGGAGAGTGAATACCTCACGATACAAGTGTCGTAGCTGCCCCCGCCGCCGTAGTTCATAAAGTTCACCTGCAATTGACGCACCAAGAAACATTAATCGATATTGGCAGAGAATTCTGATAGATCCTCTGGATCGTGTAGGCTTAGGTATTCCGATAGAACTACCTTCTGCTTGTCCAGATGAGCTCGATCCAGCGCCGGCCATGGTGAAGTAGGGGCCGGTGATGGCAGAGAGATGGCGGTGGTGGTGTGCTTTCTGTGAGCATCGCGCTAACCCTAGATCGGTAGGGATTGTGGCAGCGATTAACCTTGTAAGTCATGCCCCGGCCCCCACCTGTGTTTATATAGCGCGGGTAACCGGGGCCCACCAACCATGGTTTGGTTGGGCGCCCCCGATCAGGGCACGAGTCAAGGGCCCGTTCGACCCGTTGGGTTCGAACGGGAGAGAGATCAACCTAACATTCTCCCCCTTATCTCAACTTTACTTTTAATCTTATACTTTCTAGTTTATTTGTTTCATCACATATTGGTACATAGAGCATGTTTCATCGTCACAGCTCAATTGCCGATAGAATCATTCAGCTACAACATACGTTTTGTTCATAAAGAAATTCTATTCCTTTTGGGCCTATCCAGGAATCATAAGGCTTTCCCTTAAACCCATGCCGACTAAGTGTTCCTTGAACACATTGGGTGGTAAGCCTTTCGTTAGCGGATCTGCAAGCATATCTTTTGTCCTTATATGCTCGAGACTTACAGTTTGATCCTGGATTTTATCTTTCATAATATAATACCTTATCTCTACTATGTTGGCAGCATTACTCGACTTGTTGTTGTGAGCATAGGATACTGCGGGCTGGTTGTCACAGTACATCTTTAGTGGTTTGTGAATACAATCTACCACTTTCAAGTCAGGTACAAATTTCTTTAGCCATATCGCCTGCCCCGTGGCCTCGAAGCATGCTGTAAATTTCTGCATACATCATGGATGATGCAACTATCGACTGCTTGGAGCTTTTCCACGAAATAGCTCCCCCAGCGAGAGTGAATATGTATCCTGACGTGGATTTTCTATTATCTCTGTCCCCCGCAAAATCTGCATCTGAATACCCTTTTATCTCTAGGGAATCACTTCTCCTATATATTAGCATGTAGTCCTTCGTGCCTTGCGCATAACGCAATGCTTTATTTACCATCTTCCAGTGCTCCATGCCTGGATTCGCTTGATATCTACCGACTACCCCGGTGATAAAAGCTAAGTTAGGGCGAGTGCACACTTGTGCATACTGTAAGCTGCCAACTGCCGAAGCATATGGTACTGCTTTCATTTGATCGATCTCATACTGGTTCTTGGGACATTGGAATTTTCCAAAACTATCACCCTTGACTATAGGAGCAGGTGTGGCTTTACGCGCATGCATATTATACTTTTAAGAACCTTTTCTAAATATGCTTTCTGTGATAGTCCTAAGACTCCATTGTTCCTATCTCGGTGAATTTCTATGCCCAAAACATATGATGCTTCACCAAGATCTGTTATGTCAAAATTTGAGGATAGTTTCTTATAGTAGACTTAACATCACTGCTAGCAAGCAGGATATCATCCACATACAAGATCAGGAAAATATATTTCCCATTTTTAAACTTTGCATAAATGCAGTTATCCTCAATATTTTCTTTAAATCCAAAACTTTTAATCTTTTGATTAAACTTTAGATACCACTGTCTAGAGGCTTGCTTTAATCCATAAATGGATTTCTTCAGGCGGCATCCCATCTTTTCCTTGCCTTCCATGATAAAACCCTTGGGTTGTTTCATGTAGACATTTTCTTTTAAATCCCTGTTGAGAAATGCTAGAAATGTCGTCTTTACGTCCATTTGATGTAACTCTAAATCAAAATGAGCAACTAATGCCATTATGATTCTGAAGGAATCCTTACATGAGACTGGAGAGAATGTCTCATTGTAATCTATCCCTTCTCTTTGTGTAAATCCTTTTGCCATGAGTCGTGCTTTATACTTTTCTACATTCCCTTTAGAGTCATACTTAATTTTGTAGACCCATTTGCAGCCTACTTTTTTGGCTCCTTTAGGAATTTTATCTAAGTCCCAAACATCTTTGGAGCTCATCGATTTCATCTTGTCTTCCATTGCCTTCACCCACTTAGATGAATGAGGGCTTCTCATGGCTTCTTCATATGAGGTGGTATCTTTTTCCATATGAACCATTTCTGTGTTATAAACTTTAAAGTCAGTAGAAATAGCTGACTTTCTTGGTCTTGTAGACCTTCTAAGGGCCTCAGTTTCTGGCACATTCTGTGCCTCAACTTTTGGCACTTCTTGTAAAATTTGTTGCTGCACCTCCCTTTCATGCTCAACAACGGGTTCAGTCGGCTCCTGACGGACAGGTTCCGGGTCTACTCCCACAGTTGTCATGGGTGGAGTTGCAACTGGTAGTGAGAAAAATGGCTCCCGAATCATCGGATTAGGTGCATATGCACCCTCTTCTCCTCAAGATCAATTTTCCGAGCTACCAAGCTCCCCCTCATCATTTCGTCCTCTAAGAAGACTGCATGTCTTGTTTCTACAAACTTTGTATATCTGTCTGGGCAGTAGAAACAAAAACCCTTTGATCTGTGTGGATAGCCAATGAAGTGGCAACTCACTGTTTTGGGATCTAACTTTGCAATGTTTGGATTAAACATTTTGGCCTCAGCAGGGCACCCCCACACCCTGAAGTGTTGTAGGGAGGGCACCCTTCCTGTCCATAGCTCGTACGGTGTTTTGGGCACCGACTTGCTTGGTACTCTATTGAGGATGTGAATGGCAGTTTCAAGAGCCTCCATCCATAATCCCAATGGCAAGTTGGAATAACTCATCATGTTGCGCACCATATCCATAAGTGTACGGTTGCGCTTTTCAGCTACTCCATTCTTTTCTCCCAGAGTGGGATACATTAAAAGCACATGAGTTATCATATCTTTCTCTTGCCAAAATTTCTCCCGCCATACGGGATTTTTGACATAATATTATGTCAGCTTTACCCCGTTACGCAGGTATTTTCCCAGACTTTTCCCGCCATGCATGTTTTATCATAATCATCTTTTCATGCCATGCGGGTAATTCCCTGTAAGGAAACATAAATGCCAGAATTGGCTCTTTTGACTGCATATTCAATCATCAAATTAAGGAATAACTCCGAATGCTCTTTGATACACATGCTTGATCCGACATTGGTCAAATTAAACACGCATGTTGCTTGTTTCATATCAAATCATGTTGACAGAAAAATCTTCTTCATAGAGAGTACATGAAAGACATTCATCAACCAAGACTCTCAATGATCTATCTCTTCTTCTTTTGATGCCATTCTTTAGAGAGAACATACTCCCTCATGTTATGACCTTTCTTGGTCATCTTTCGGGTCACAAGTACCCAGCCATTCGCTTTCATGAATGAAAGCATGGAAAAATTTTAGTCTGAGAAAACTTAGCCAATAATCAACAATAATGGGCATAAAAATAACCCTATGTTGGTCTGGTTAAAAGAAATGCACGTTAAACTTTTGAAACTTTGTTTTATATTCTAAATCATCGTTGTGGCAGAATTAGAATAAACATCATCCTTTTACATTAATTCCATATCACCGTTGGGTGGAAATGGAAATAATGCATATAACTCATAAAAAATGTGATGATAGTATTTCTATTAAACAACTTTGTTAAGAATTGATCATCATCATCAACTTTATTGCAGCGGGAACAAGAAATATACATTTCTCTAGTTCAAGAGCATTTCTTGATCTTTATTCGTTCTCTGAAAATTGATCACTTTGATACAAAATTTATCACAGATTTAAACTTTGAACATAAGACTCATAGAATTATAGCACGGTTATCATCAACGTTGCTCAGAAAATAACAATATCATATTTTAACTTTAAAACAAATATTTTTATTTTGTCATAGCGGAAACTATCTGCATCTTATTTCACCCACAGGGGAAAAACATTGCTAAGAACATTTCTTCCAATTAAATTTTCCCGTTGGTTCCAATTTAATTGGAGGATAAAACTTTTACTTTGCAGCGAAAACTTTACAATATTCTATTCAAAAACAATTCTGTACACTTTTACTCTCTAAGCAATTTTATCCGGTTGGTTCAAAAAATGCATTAGAGAAGCAACACTTCAATCGTTTACTTTAGTTCTATTCACTTTTAAAAGAGCACTTTTATTTTTATTTCTAGCGAAAAAACATGTATAAAAAATTCATGAACTTTTTATTCTTTACAGAAACTTTTCTTTGACCGAATAAAAATTCATGAACTTTATTATTTTCTTTATAAAAATTATTGAACATTTCTTTTTTTGAAAATTTTCTATTTTCATTTTCAGAAACTTTTTCTGTTTACTTTGCTACTTTCTAAGAAAAATTTTCGTTGGAAAAATTTGCATAGAAAAACTATTTGACATTTGCCCCAAAACTGGACAAATAAACCAAAAACAAAATGAAAAGAAAATAGTAGCAGCCGACCTCGACTCGGCCAGGGCCGCCCGCGGCTGCGGCGTCGGCCCAGCTCGCGTGACAACGCCCACTGCTGCTGGCCTCAGCCTGCCCAGCAGCTCAGCTGGCCTTTGCCAAGCACAGGTCTATTATGTCTTTGGCCCAAGAGGCCCGTAGCGCTCGGCGCCGCTCGATCTTTGCCGTTCGATGCGATCAAACGACCGAGCGCCGATCTCGCTCGGTCAAAACTGCTCGTCAGTGAGGCCGAGGGGAAACCCTAAACCATCCTTCCCCTCGCGGGCCGCTCTCTCGACGGTGGAAGCACGGGGCTGCGCCCTGGCCGCCGCCGGCGGCGGCGGAAGCCACCGCGCCGCGTGCGCCTCCTCTCCCTTCCCCTTTATCTTTCCACTTTTCCCATCTGTGGCAGATCGAGAGGGAGACGTCGCTCGCCTTGCTCTCGGCCGCTCACTCCTCTCTCACCTGCTCGCTCGGTGACGGCTCCTCGAGCCACGCCGGCGCGGCGAGCCAGGGTAGCACCGCGACGAGCCATCCCCTTCCCCCTCCCCTTCCCTCCCCTCTCCATTTCCAAGAGAGACAGAGAGGATCCCCGTTTTTCCTTTCCAACGAGAGAAAGAGGAAGAGGAGCGCAACAACTCTGTGCCGTGGCCATCCTCCTCGCCGGTCGCGTGTCCTCCCTATGCGGTGAGTGCGCCGCCGTCGAGGGATTTGGTCGCAGTGGTAACCCCCACCTTTTTTTCTTTTCTTTGCCGGCGTGCCATTGATCTGGCTCCGGTAGTTCTTCATCCGATGCCTCGGCTTGCCGATGCGCGTTCGGATCGAGAGGAACGGCGCGGCCTGACGGTGGCGCAACTTTTTTGACGAGGAGTTCTTTTCCCTCTTCTCTATTAGGGTTCTTGGGAAGGGGATTTTCTTTCTCTGTTCTTTCTTTATACCGAAAATCCTAGCCTAGTATGGCTCTGATACCATTGATAGATCCTATGGATTGTGTAGGCTTAGGTATTCCGGTAGAGCTACCTTCTTCTTGTCCAGATGAGCTCAATCCAGCGCTGGCCATGGTGAATGTAACACCCTCGATGCGACTATAGCTCCCACGTGTCGAGGCACGACTTAGAGACATAATCGCATTGAAGGCATATGTCGCAAGTTATGCAATCATCACAACATCCCATGTAATATAGATAATAAAAGGGGAGATAACATAGTTGGCTTACACTCGCCACGTCAATCAAGTACATAAAATAGCATTACAACATCCAAACACTCATGGCCCGACTATGGCGCCAAAATAAAAGATAACCCAACACGCGACACGGTCCCGATCACCCCAACTGGGCACCACTACTGATCATCAGGGAAAGACACGTAGTATCGTTGAGAGTCCTCGTCGAACTCCCACTTGAGCTCAAGCGCGCCATCTGGAGCAGAATCATCAGGCCCTGCAGCTGGTGTAATAGTAATCTGTGAGCCACAGGGACTCAGCAATATCGCACCCTCGCGATCAAGACTATTTAAGCTTATAGGTAAGGCCAGGAAAAATATGTGGAGCTGCAGCAAGCGACTAGCATATATGGTGGCTATCCTGTTCGCAAAAGAGAGCGAGAAGAGGAGGCAAAGCGCGAGCGAGAAACTAGAGAGCAACCTGCGCAAGCATTACTCCAACACCGTGTTCAGTTCCCGGACTCCGCCGAGAAGAGACCATCACGGTAACTCACACTGTTGATTCATTTTAATTAAGTTAAGGTTCAAGTTATCCACAACCGGACATTAACAAATTCCCATCTGCCCATAACCGCGGGTGCGGCTTTTGAAAGTTCAAATTCCTGCAGGGGAGTCCCAACTTAGCCCATGACAAGCTCTCACGGTCAACGAAGGAATAGACCTCCTCCCGAGACGTTTCGATCAGACTCGGTACCTCGGTTCTTCAAGACACTTCGACAGGTTAAAACAAATCCAGCAACACCGCCCGAATGTGCCGACAAATCCCGATAGGAGCTGCACATATCTCGTTCTCAGGGCACACTCAGATGAGCCAGACGTCGGGTAGGCCAGCCCAGAGTTGCCCCTGGTAGCCCCGGACATCGCTCGGTTGGACCAACACTCAGAGGAGCACTGGCCCCGGGGGAGGGGGGGGGGTTAAATAAGATGACCCTCGGGCTCCGGAAACCCAAGGGAAAAAGAGGCTAGGTGGCAAATAGTAAAACCAAGGTTGGGCATTGCTGGAAAATCTTTAATCAAGGCGAACTATCAAGGGGTTCACATTATAATCCAACCGCGTAAGGAACGCAAAAATCCAGGAACATAACACCGATATGACGGAAACTAGGGCGGCAAGAGTGGAACAAAACACTAGACGAGAGGCCGAGCCTTCCACCCTTTACCAAGTATATAGATGCATTAAGATAACATGGCAATATAATGATATCCCCAACAAGTAAATAATGTTCCAACAAGGAACGGTCTCCAATCTTCACCTGCAACTAGCAACGCTATAAGAGGGGCTGAGCAAAGCGGTAACATAGCCAATCAACGGTTTGATAGGACATGGTGGGTTAGAGGTTTGACATGGAAATTTGGGAGGCATGATAAGCAAGTGGTAGGTATCGTAGCATAGGCATAGCAAAAGAGCGAGCATCTAGCAAAGCAAACATAGTAGTGATTTCGAGGGTATGATCATCTTGCCTGCACAGTTGTCAGAGTTGACTGGATCCTCGAAAGCAAACTCAACGGGCTCCTCATTAGCGAACTCGTCTCCCGGCTCTACCCAAACAAGACAAACAAGCAAACGGAGCATAATCAACCACGTGCAAAGCTCAAACAATATGATGCAAGGATGGTATGCTATGCGGGATGCGATGCGGGATGCATATGCAAGATGTGACAAGGAATGCATGAACCTGGCCTCAACATGGAAATCCAAGTGTGCCGCTGGAAAGATGAGATGAAATCGCTTCAAAACGATATAAAGAACACCAGAATCGGAGCTACGGTTTGGAAATGGCAAGCAATTCAAATATGACCATGTTCTGCGATTTACAACAAGTAGCCATCTAAATGCAACAAGATGAACATACTACAGCACCCAAACATGGCATCAAAATACATGTCTGGAATCCATTTATGATGCTTAACAAAAGTCTAGCACTGAGCTACGCCCAATTCATCCATTAACAGGTTCAAACAAGCATGGCAAAAATGCATTTGACAAACAGATTTCAGACTTAGTGAAATTAACACTTGTCTGGAATCTCAGATCAGATAGCACTCTTCCGAGCATGAAAACTATATGCTACAGGACCTGAACATGGCAAAGTAAAGCATGTCATGGAGCTACTCAAAGAGCTTAACAAAAGTCCCTTAGTGACCTTGAGCCAAAAGGGATCAGAAAATACATTTGCAAGCATGTGAACATGGCAAAAACATAATCAGTTTTCAGACTTAGTGAAAACTGGAGCATGCTGAAACAGATATCAAGTAGGCATGTTTACAAGCTCGATGCACTCACTACATAGCATGTCATGACAATCTAAGCATACACCCATCAAGAATACACAAAATGCAAGCTAGACATGGTAAGAACAATAGCATAGCATGCACGGATCAACTACAACATCATCGGCAAAATCGCTAACAAGTAGATAATCTGTCCAGATTCACGAAATGACAAAAGTAGAGCTCGATTGACTCAAGCTAGGGTGCTATAATTACAAACAAAGACATGGATGGATGGAGCACTACAAGATTAACAAAACATCCTTACTGATCATCCTCAAAAGAGGCACGGATCACTAGGAAACAACATGAACATATGGCCATATGAGATAAACAGGTCAAGGACTTAGTGGAGATGCTAAGTCCCTGAAAACAGCATTAGCAAATGCCTCACTTTGCAAGCTCGTGCTAGTCACCACACACATCACAAAAATACATGGGTTGCACCTCTGAAAAGATGGCAAAACCCTTAACAAAACATATGTAGAGCACAAGGGCATATCATGCACATAATAATCATGGCAAAAATGACAAATATCTAATTGGAGCAGCAGATCTGACAATTATCTCAAGTAGCACTCTTATAACAGCATTTCGGGCATCAAGATGAACTCAAATGAAAATGTTGCAATGAGATGAAATGAGGTACTCTCTGAGATGAACATTTTGATATGCTATATGCCCAAAATGGAGCTACGGATACAGAGTTATAGCACGATGAACATTGCCACAAAAATACTAGAGAGGGGGAAAGTCAACCCTAGTGGATCTAGGGTTTGGCACTGTAGCGACGGATCTGGTGGTTACTGTTCACCCACGGCGTCGAGGTCGCTGGACATGGGCGAGGTCATCGGAGAAGAAGAGTCCGGCCGGGGCGGCGCTTGCCGGTGACGAGGGGTGGCGAGGAGGCGGCGCTGGCGGGCACAGACGCCGAGGTGGCCGCGGGCGGCGCAGGCGGCGTCTGCCGGTGCGAGGAGGCGACGAGGCGGCGTCTTGGCGGCGGCGGCCGGCGAGCTGGCGGGCAGCGGAGGCGGTCGGCGTACGGGGCGAAGACGGCGGCGCGGCGAGGACCGGGCGACGGGGAAGAGGCGCGGGGCGGCGGAGCAGATCTGGGCCGCAGGGGCCGGTTGCGGGCTCCCGCGGGCCGCGGCGGAGGAGGCCGGCCGGGGACACGTGGCAGACCCTGGTTGGCAGCGGTGATTTGGTCCGGCGCGGGCGGACGTGTCCGCGCGCGGAGAGGGATCTTCTAGGGTTTTTTGGAAGGAGGGGATCCGAGATTGGGAATGGGGGAGGTATATATAGGCATAGAGGGAGCTAGGAGAGTCCAAATGAGGTGCGGTTTTCGGGCACGCGATCGTGATTGAACTATCTAGATGATGGAGAAGGTTTAGGTGGGTTTTGGGCCAAATTGGAAGGGTGTTGGGCTGCAACACACATGAGGGCTTTTTGGTCCCTCGGTTAACCGTTGGAGTATCAAACGAAGTCCAAATGGTACGAAACTTGACAGGTGGTCTACCGGTAGTAAACCAAGGCCGCTTGGCAAGTCTCGGTCCAATCCGGAAATGTTTAATCCCCACACACGAAAGAAAGGTAGAAATGACCACCGGAGGATAACGGAGCGCCGGAATGCAAAACGGACAACGGGGAAAATGCTCAAATGCATGAGATGAACACGTATGCAAATGCAATGCACATGATGACATGATATGAGACGCATGACAACGATAACAACGCACGGAGACAAAAACCCGAACCCAAGAAAATAAAATAACTTAACGCCGGAAACGGCAAGAGTTGGAGTACATATTGGGTAAATCATATCCGGGGTGTTACAACACTCCACCACTACGAAAGGATCTCGTCCCGAGATCTAGGACTGAAAGAACGCCGGGTACTCAGAACGGAGGTGATCCTCGCGTTCCCAGGTAGCTTCACGGTCGGAATGGTGTGACCACTTGACTTTGAGGAATTTGATTGACTTGTTGCGAGTCTTGCGTTCAGTCTCTTCAAGAATAGCAACTGTGTGCTCACGGTAAGAGAGATCTTCTTGGAGCTCAATGTCCTCGAAGTTGACAGTGCGGTCAGGAGTCTTGAAGCACTTTCAGAGCTGAGAGACATGGAACAGGTCATGAACATTTGCAAAGTTTGAAGGAAGCTCGAGTTGATAGGCGAGATCGCCTCTCTTGCTGACAATCTTGAAAGGTCCCACATATCTGGGGGCAAGCTTGCCTTTGATACCGAAGCGACGAGTACCTTTCATTGGAGAGACGCGGAGGTAAACATGATCTCCGATCTCGAAAGCCAAATCATGGTGCTTACTATCATAGTAGCTCTTCTAGCGGGATTGGGCTGCTTTGAGGTTATCTCGAATGACTTTGCACATTTCCTCTGCCTCTGTGATTAAGTCATTTCCGAGAAGCTAACGTTCACCGGTTTCAGACCAGTTGAGAGGGGTACGACACTTCCTGCCATACAGAATTTCAAATGGGGCCTTGCCCGAACTTGCTTGAAAACTGTTGTTGTAGGAGAATTCAGCATAAGGAAGACAATCCTCCCACTTCATGCCGAAGGAGATCACACAAGCCCTGAGCATATCTTCAAGAATCTGGTTGACACGCTTGACTTGACCGCTAGTTTGAGGATGGAAAGCTGTGCTGAAGCGGATGTTGGTGCCCATGGCCTTCTGAAAAGAATCCCAAAACTTGGAGGTAAAGATGCTGCCACGGTCTGAAGAGATCACTTGTGGAATACCATGTAGAGAGACAATCCGAGAGGTATAGAGTTCCGCCAATTGAGCTGCAGTGATTGACTCTTTGATAGGCAGGAAGTGAGCCACTTTAGTGAGTTTGTCGATGACAACGAATATAGCATCATTGCCACGCTTGGACTTTGGAAACCCAGTCACGAAGTCCATCTCAATGTGGTCAAACTTCCATTCTGGAATGGCAAGAGGTTGGAGGAGACCAGCTGGCCTTTGGTGTTCTGCCTTCACTCTTCTGCAGACATCACACTCATTTACGAATTGAGCAATCTCGTGCTTCATTCGAGTCCACCAATAAGCCTGCTTGAGGTCCTGATACATCTTCGTGCTCCTAGGGTGGATGGAGAGGAGAGAGTTGTGAGCCTCGTTCATGATCACTTTACGAAGTTCACCTTTGGGCACAACAATATGATCCTCGAAGAAGAGAGTATCCTTGTCATCAAAGCGGTAGCACTTGTACTTGGGTTGACTCTTGGCAATCCCAATCTTCACCTTCTTCACCATAGCATCAAGAAGCTGGGCTTGGCGAATCTGGTCTTCTAAGGTAGGAGAGACTTGAAGGTTGGCAAGGAAACCTTGAGGAACAACTTGCAGATTAAGTTTGCGGAAAGCTTCACAAAGCTCGGGTTGATAAGGCTTGAGAATCAGACTGTTGCAGTAAGCCTTCCTGCTTAAAGCGTCAACAATCACATTGGCCTTGCCTGGAGTATACTCGATACTCGGATTATACTCTTGAATCATTTCGACCCATCGAGTCTGCCTGAGGTTGAGATTAGGCTGAGTGAAGATGTACTTGAGGCTCTTGTGGTCAGTGAAGATGTCCACTTTTCTTCCCAATAAGAGATGTCTCCAAGTCAAAAGAGCATGCACAACTGCCGCCAACTCGAGATCATGAGTGGGGTAGTTCTTCTCATTGGGCTTTAATTGGCGAGAGGTATAAGCAACAACTTTCTTTTCTTGCATCAACACTGCGCCAAGACCTTGGAGAGAGGCATCACAAAAGACCTCGTACGGCTTGGATTCATCAGGTGGAGTCAGAACCGGAGCAGTGACCAATTTCTCTTTCAAAGTGTTGAAAGCAATGTCACACTCCGGAGACCAAACGTACTTGACGTGCTTCTGGAGAAGATTTGAGAGAGGCTTCGCGATCTTAGAAAAGTTTTCAACGAACCTTCGACAATAGCTTGCGAGACCGAGGAAGCTGCGGAGTTGCTTCATGTTCTGAGGAGGTTCCCAATTCACAATTGCAGACACCTTCTCAGGATTCACCGCAATGCCCTTGGCAGAGATGATATGACCAAGATAAAGAACCTCATCGAGCCAAAATTCGCACTTGGAGAACTTGGCGTAGAACTGGTGTTCTCTGAGCTTATCGAGTACCAAACGCAAGTGCTTGGCATGATCTTCCTTGTTCTTTGAGAAAACCAGAATGTCGTCGAGATAGACCAAAACGAAGTCATTGGTGTAGGCGTTGAAGATGAAATTCATCATGCGAGAAAACGTCAAAGGAGCGTTGACGAGGCCAAAAGACATGACAGTGTATTCATATGAACCATAGCTTGTCCTGAAAGCCGTCTTGGGAATATCTTGCTCACAGATACGAATCTGATGATAACCCATACGGAGATCAATCTTGGAGAATACTTGGGCACCTTTGAGTTGTTCGAACAGCTCGTTGATGTTGGGAAGTGGGTATTTGTTCTTGATGGTCTTCTTGTTCAATGGACGGTAGTCAACACAAGGTCGGTCCGTTCCATCCTTCTTCTTCACAAAAAGAACACCACAACCCCACGGAGAAGAACTAGGCCGGATGAGACCCATTCTCTCTTGAATATCGAGTTGCTTCTTCAGCTCCTTCAACTCTTCAGGTCCGAGCTTGTAAGGACGCTTGCACACAGGTTCCGTGCCGGGCTCAAGATCGATGACGAATTCAACTGGCCGGTGCGGAGGCATTCCTGGAAGCTCTTCTGGAAAGACGTCTTGATATTCGCAAACGACTGGAATTTGCGAGATAGCGTCTAGTTCACCCTTCTCATTGAGAGAAAACAGACGGATGGTATTATCCCGAGCGGCAAAGACAATTACATCCTCAGACGAATGAGTCAATTGAATCTGCCTGGCTGCACAATCAAGATGCGCCTTGTGCTTAGAAAGCCAATCCATTTCGAGAATAAGATCAATATCTGAGTTACCAAGAACCACCGAAGAAGAGAGAAACTTGTAATCGCCCAACGTGATAGTAACATCCGGGGCCATAGCGCTTGCATTCATGAATTTACCCGGAGAAACAACAGATAACTGTCTAGGCAAATCTTGTAAAGGCAACTCATGCTTAGAAACAAATGGTCTCGAGATGAAACAATGCGATGCACCAGTGTCAAAAAGAACTTTGGCAGGAATATCGTTAACAAGAAGGTTACCCATAATGACGTCTGACGAGTCCTCTGCCTGAGCTGCATTCATCAAGTTGACCTTGGCGGACTTGGTGTTATGCTTGACGATAGCTGTACTTGCCGATCTCACAGGAGGAGGAGGAAGACGCCTCTGGTTGAGACACTTGTTGGCATAGTGACCCTTCTGTTGGCACTTGTTGCACGTGACCTCTGAAAGCGGATGGTGATACGGAGCACTCGATCTTGGAGCTTGAGACAAAGTCTTGTTCTGGAAGCCATGGTTGGGTGGGTGGGAAGATCCACTACCACCTTTGCTCTTCTGCTGATACGGCTGACGAAACGGAGGAGGAGGAAGCCAATACTTCTGTTGCTTGGCCACTTGAGTAGAGGAAGAAGGAGTAGCATCTCTGACTCGCTTCTTGGAAGCATCACACCTCAATTGAGCAGCCTCTTGCTTCAATGCCATGTTGTAGAACTCATCGTACCTCAAAGGATCAAAGAGGACAAGAGCTAGCTGAATTTCTTCCCTGAGACCACCCCTGAACTGGTATATCATGCTCTTCTCATCAGGGACGTCCTGCTTGGCAAAGCGAGCGAGCTTCTGAAACAACTTGTTGTAGTCATAGACAGACAAAGAGCCTTGCTTCAGGTTGCGGAATTCCTCACGCTTGGTTTCAACCACGCTCTGAGGGATATGGTGAGCTATGAAATCTTGATGGAATTCATCCCAGGTAATCGCACGTCCACCTCTAGAATCCTTGTACTGCTGGAACCATTCTGCAGCTTGATCTTTGAGTTGGAAGGAAGCGAACTTGACGAAGTCCTCAGGCCTGACGTTACTGCACTCGAAATGCTTGCACAGATCCACGAGCCAATCGTCAGCATCGGTTGCCTCAACACAATTGCTGAAAGTCTTTGGCCCGTTAGCAAGGAACTGGTTGAGTGTAGCAAAGTGATTCTGATTGTTGCCTTGGTTCCCTTGGTTGCCTTGATTGCGCTCTTGAAGAATTTGCATGATCAACTGTGTGTTTGCATTGGTTGCGGCCATCACAGCTTGCCATGCCTCCGGAGGAGGTGGAGGTGGTGGCGGATCTTGATTCTGATTCTGATTGGTGCTCTTAGCGGGAGCCATCCTGAAGAGGTTGACCACCGTTAGCACATTGACAGATAAAAGAAGCTGAATCCAACGGAATGAAAATTGCAACATATAGTCTTCACATCCGAACAAAATGAACGAATGCATTCCTCTTGAAATGGTCACATATCCATAAATTGAGAAGCCACTTAGAATTTAGGTAGAGAAATAAATCAAAAAGGTACGGATCAAGAACGAATAATCGGTAAGAAATCCCAATCTCAAACCAAATATCCGTGGAAGAAGAACTAGAGCTACGAGAATTCCCACCTATGAAACTCCCGAACCTTTCCGGTTATGCAATCAGGTGTTGGGGATACATGGGAAGCATAATATCTCACCCAAACTAGCAAATCCTACATCCAGCTGTATCCATCCTTCAACACATAACCGAGAAAACTTCGGAAACCATCTACCTCAACCTTCGAAAAGCATCCGTTATACAAGTTATGGCGATACTCCCGAACTCCCTCCCCAGTATTGGGTGGCGTCGAGGTTATCTCACCAACGAACTGCATAAAAGAGATTTTCGATGTCGGCGTACTAAACTCAGGTATTCCAGAACTGCAACGATAAATTATGACGACAACACCTCAGAGCTCAACTCCCCGGGACACTTCCGCAAAACCCTTGATAGGAGGCACCAAGAAAATGTTCTCGTCATAAAACCATCGGAACGATTCCAAGATACCCGCGTGATCCTAAATTTTTTTTAGTGAAATTTGAGAAGAGAAGAGTCAAAAATCTACGTCAGGATGCCTTACCAGAGCGATGAGGAGACTGGGAAGTAAAAAGAAATCCTAAACTCTCCGATATATAATTCCGAGATGACTCAAAACATTTTTCTAGACACAACTCGGCCGCTAAAAACGATCAATCAGTGGGGGCTCCTAAGGTCGGGGAAGGCTCTGATACCAACTTGTAACACCCTCGATGCGACTATAGCTCCCACGCGTCGAGGCACGACTTAGAGACATAATCACATTGAAGGCATATGTCGCAAGTTAGGCAATCATCACAACATCCCATGTAATATAGATAATAAAAGGGGAGATAACATAGTTGGCTTACACTCGCCACATCAATCAAGTACATAAAATAGCATTACAACATCCAAACACTCATGGCCCGACTACGGCGCCAAAATAAAAGATAACCCAACATGCGACACGGTCCCGATCACCCCAACTGGGCACCACTACTGATCATCAGGGAAAGACACGTAGTATCGTTGAGAGTCCTCGTCGAACTCCCACTTGAGCTCAAGCGCGCCATCTGGAGCGGAATCATCAGGCCCTGCATCTGGTGTAATAGTAATCTATGAGCCACAGGGACTCAGCAATCTCGCACCCTCGCGATCAAGACTATTTAAGCTTATAGGTAAGGCTAGGAAAAATATGTGGAGCTGCAGCAAGCGACTAGCATATATGGTGGCTATCCTGTTCGCAAAAGAGAGCGAGAAGAGGAGGCAAAGCGCGAGCGAGAAACTAGAGAGCAACCTGCGCAAGCATTACTCCAACACCATGTTCACTTCCCAGACTCCGCCGAGAAGAGACCATCACGGTAACTCACACTGTTGATTCATTTTAATTAAGTTAAGGTTCAAGTTATCCACAACCGGACATTAACAAATTCCCATCTGCCCATAACCGCGGGCACGACTTTCGAAAGTTCAAATCCCTGCAGGGGAGTCCCAACTTAGCCCATGACAAGCTCTCACGGTCAACGAAGGAATAGACCTCCTCCCGAGACGTTTCGATCAGACTCGGCACCTCGGTTCTTCAAGACACTTCGACAGGTTAAAACAAATCCAACAACACCGCCCGAATGTGCCGACGAATCCCGATAGGAGCTGCACATATCTCGTTCTCAGGGCACACTCAGATGAGCCAGACGTCGGGTAGGCCAGCCCAGAGTTGCCCCTGGTAGCCCCGGGCATCGCTCGGTTGGACCAACACTCAGAGGAGCACTGGCCCGGGGGGGGGGGGGTTAAATAAGATGACCCTCGGGCTCCGGAAACCCAAGGGAAAAAGAGGCTAGGTGGCAAATGGTAAAACCAAGGTTGGGCATTGCTGGAGAAGCTTTAATCAAGGCGAACTATCAAGGGGTTCCCATTATAACCCAACCGCGTAAGGAACGCAAAAATCCGGGAACATAAGACCGATATGACGGAAACTAGGGCGGCAAGAGTGGAACAAAACACTAGGCGAGAGGCCGAGCCTTCCACCCTTTACCAAGTATATAGATGCATTGAGATAACATGGCAATATAATGATATCCCCAACAAGTAAATAATGTTTCAACAAGGAACGGTCTCCAATCTTCACCTGCAACTAGCAACGCTATAAGAGGGGCTGAGCAAAGCAGTAACATAGCGAATCAACGGTTTGCTAGGACATGGTGGGTTAGAGGTTTGACATGGCAATTTGGGAGGCATGATAAGCATGTGGTAGGTATCGTAGCATAGGCATAGCAAAAGAGCGAGCATCTAGCAAAGCAAAGATAGTAGTGATTTCGAGGGTATGATCATCTTGCCTGCACAGTTGTCAGAGTTGACTGGATCCTCGAAAGCAAACTCAACGGGATCCTCGTTAGAGAACTCGTCTCCCGGCTCTACCCAAACAAGACAAACAAGAAAACGGAGCACAATCAACCACGTGCAAAGCTCAAACAATATGATGCAAGGATGGTATGCTATGCGGGATGCGATGCGGGATGCATATGCAAGATGTGACAAGGAATGCATGAACCTGGCCTCAACATGGAAATACAAGTTTGCCGCTGGAAAGATGAGATGAAATCGCTTGAAAACGATATAAAGAACACCGGAATCGGAGCTACGGTTTGGAAATGGCAAGCAATTCAAATATGACAACGTTCTGCGATTTGCAGCAAGTAGCCATCTAAATGCAACAAGATGAACATGCTACAGCACCCAAACATGGCATCAAAATACATGGCTGGAATCCATTCATGATGCTTAACAAAATTCTAGCACTGAGCTACGCCCAATTCATCCATTAACAGGTTCAAACAAGCATGGCAAAAATGCATTTGACAAACAGATTTCAGACTTAGTGAAATTAACACTTGTCTGGAATCTCAGATCAGATAGCACTCTTCAGAGCATGAAAACTATATGCTACAGGACCTGAACATGGCAAAGTAAAGCATGGCATGGAGCTACTCAAAGAGATTAACAAAAGCCCCTTAGTGACCTTGAGCCAAAAGGGATCAGAAAATACATTTGCAAGCATGTGAACATGGCAAAAACATAATCAGTTTTCAGACTTGGTGAAAACTGGAGCATGCTGAAACAGATATCAAGTAGGCATGTTTACGAGCTCGATGCACTCACTACATAGCATGTCATTACAATCTAATCATACACCCATCAAGAATACACAAAATGCAAGCTAGACATGGCAAGAACAATAGCATAGCATGCACGGATCAACTACAACATCATCGGCAAAATCGCTAACAAGTAGACAATCTGTCCAGATTCACGAAATGACAAAAGTAGAGCTCGATTGACTCAAGCTAGGGTACTCCATAATTGCAAACAAAGACATGGATGGATAGAGAACTACAAGATTAACAAAACATACTTACTGATCATCCTCAAAAGAGGCACGGATCACTAGGAAACAACGTGAACATATGGCCATATGAGATAAACAGGTCAAGGACTTAGTGGAAATGCTAAGTCCCTGAAAACAGCATTAGCAAATGCCTCACTTTGCAAGCTCGTGCTAGTCACCACACAAATCACAAAAATACATGGGTTGCACCTCTGAAAAGATGGCAAAACCCTTAACAAAACATATGTAGAGCACAAGGGCATATCATGCACACAATAATCATGGCAAAAATGACAAATATCTAATTGGAGCAGCAGATCTGACAATTATCTCAAGTAGCACTCTTCTAACAGCATTTTGGGCATCAAGATGAACGCAAATGAAAATGATGCAATGAGATGAAATGAGGTACTCTCTGAGATGAACATTTTGATATGCTATATGCCCAAAATGGAGCTATGGATGCGGAGTTATAGCACGATGAACATTGCAAAAAAAATACTGGAGAGGGGGAAAGTCAACCCTAGTGGATCTAGGGTTTGGCACTGTAGCGGTGGATCTGGCGGTTACTGTTCACCCACGGCGTCGAGGTCGCCGGACGTGGGTGAGGTCGCCGGAGAAGAAGAGTCCAGCCGGGGCGGCGCTTGCCGGCGACGAGGGCCGGCGAGGAGGCGGCGCCGGCGGGCACAGGCGCCGAGGTGGCCGCGGGCGGCGCGGACGGCGTCTGCCGGTGCGAGGAGGCGACGAGGCGGCGTCTTGGCGGCGGCGGCTGGCGAGCTGGCGGGCAGTGGAGGCGGTCGACGTACGGGGCTAAGACGGCGGCGCGGCGAGGACCGGGCGGCGGGGAAGAGGCGCGGGGCGGCGGAGCAGATCTGGGCCGCGGGGGCCGGTTGCGGGCTCCCGCGGGCCACAGCGGAGGAGGCCGGCTGGGGACACGTGGCAGACCCTGGTTGGCGGTGGTGATTTGGTCCGGCGCGGGCGGACGTGTCCGCGCGCGGAGAGGGATCTTCTAGGGTTTTTTGGAAGGAGGGGATCCGAGATTGGGAATGGGGGAGGTATATATAGGCATAGAGGGAGCTAGGAGAGTCCAAATGAGGTGTGGTTTTCGGCCACACGATCATGATCGAACGATCTAGACGATGGAGAAGGTTTAGGTGGGTTTTGGGCCAAATTGGAAGGGTGTTGGGCTGCAACACACACGAGGCCTTTTTGGTCCCTCGGTTAACCGTTGGAGTATCAAACGAAGTCCAAATGGTACGAAACTTGACAGGCGGTCTACCGGTAGTAAACCAAGGCCGCTTGGCAAGTCTCGGTCCAATCCGGAAATGTTTAATCCCCACAAACGAAAGAAAGGCAGAAATGACCACCGGAGAAGAACGGAGCGCCGGAATGCAAAACAGACAACGGGGAAAATGCTCGAATGCATGAGATGAACACGTATGCAAATGCAATGCACATGATGACATGATATGAGACGCATGACAACGATAACAACACACGGAGACAAAAACCCGAACCCGAGAAAATAAAATAACTTAACGCCGGAAATGGCAAGAGTTGGAGTACATATTGGGTAAATCATATCCGGGGTGTTACTGTGTAGTAGGGGCTGGTGATGGCAGAGAGATGGCGGCGGTGGTTTGCTTTCTGTGAGCATCACGCTAACCCTAGATCGGTAGGGATTGTAGGTGGGGATTGTGGCAGCGATTGACCTCGTAAGTCGTGTCCTGGCCCCCACCTCTGTTTATATAGCGCGGGTCACAGGGGTCCACCAACCATGGTTTGGTTGGGCGCCCCCGATCAGGGCGCGAGTCAGGGGCCCGTTCGACCCGTTGGGTTCGAACGAGAGAGAGATCAACCTAACAAATTCGTCTCTAGCACCACCAGCAAAATTTGATCCCCTTTGTAATGCACCTATGGACCGACCGTAGTTCATCAAGTCCCCCTGCAATCGACGCACCAAGAAACATTAATCGATATTGGCAGAGGATTTGTCTCTGGCACCACCAGCAAAATTTAAAGGGAGATTATAAGCCAAATAAAGTGAGGTTTAATTAGGGAGGCTCAAATAAAGTGCGTCGTGGACGAGCTTCTCGCCACTGACCGCCTCCGCCCTGTGCCCCTGTCCATCGGCTTCGGCTACACACACATCCAACATGCAAATCAGCCTAGGTATGTACATCATAGGAAATAGATTACACATGCGGCGCCCGTGGATCGGAGCCAGCGGAGACCATTGAAGTTGAGGCCTTATCCGACGAACTTGAGTGCCATTTGGGGCTTGGGTATGCGCCGGAGCGTTGGATGACACACTGGAGCATCTGATGGAGGATACGGCTGCGGCGAAGCGGGTGCTTTTGTGGCGGCTGCTAGTCCATCCAGAGGCTATTATTGTCGTGGGAGAGGGGTGGACGGAGAAGAGTGTCATGGAACTCATGGCCATCAGCCCGCCATGGTCTTGACTCTTGCGCACTCTTGGTGGGGGACATGGTGGAGGAAGCGAAGAGGCGTAAGGGATTGATTTGGCTGAGTGGACTCCAGATTGGTGGTGATACCATGTCCCGGACGAGAAAGCCAAGAAGGTTGAGGCAGCGCGGCCGCCCCGAGCAGCGTGCCACCCCCTTGGTCAGCAGATCGGGTGCTTCTCGAAGGCATCGACGACTCTAGCGTCATTTGAGGGCCGAAATTGAAGAGAAGGCAGACAACGCGGTGGCGTGTGGGCGGCAGCGAGGATGAGCGCACTCATGATTTGGAGAGGTTTCGCGTGGCAGAGAATATACACAGGAAAGAAGCTATGGTGGTGAAGGGTTTAACGAGAAACAGGGAATGCCCATGCATCGAGGGCTCGGGGCTGAAGCCAGAGGAGAGGACAACCTACGAGGGGAAATCGGGGAGGGTCACGAGACGAACAAAACGAACGATGACTAAAGAGTAGAGAAAAGAAGATTGGTCAATTATTAGAATTTTTTCCTTAAAGTCTGTTATTTGTTTCCTTAAAATCGGTTATTCGTTTTCTAAATTAAATTGCATTGATGAGATGGTTCGGTCGATTTGGGTAAGTTTGGAAAGTTAGATCCGTGATTTTTTGTACGGTAGGTAAGTGTTTGTTTATAAGGAAATAGTGGAGAAAAAATAAACCGGTGGGTGGTGGGAGAGGGACAAAAAAACAGATGAAAAAAAACCAAACGAAAGTGGTGGGACGAAAATAAACCGTAGATACTATTCAACCAACTCATCCATTAGGAGTAGAGATTAGATTAGCACCCTTGTCGCGAACCAACCTATGGTTGGATGGTTAGAGGGACAGTGGTATCCCTAGCCCACCTTTGTCAACACTACAAAAAAGACACTTCCGTGATGATACGTTTTTGTCATAGTAGGTCACGTTTTCTGTCATGCATGTACATCCATGACGATTTTATGACAGAATCAAGATAGTCATACCTGTGCTGTCGTAGAAGTGTGCCATGACATTACCAAAATTATCATCACGGAAGTGTCCACTTCCATGATGATAAATCGCGCGTCATAGAAGTGCTTTCGTCAAGGGTGACCGACACGTGGCATCGACCGTAACGGCTCGCCGTTAAGCTATCGGGTCCGGTTTTGGATCCGATAACCCGTTAACAGCCCGGACCAATGGGGATTTTCCACATGTAAAATTCTCATTGGCCAACGGAACCACGTGTCAGCTCCTTGTTGGGACAGATGTCATCCACTCATTGGACAAGAGGCGCCTATGATACGTCGACACGTGACATGACCCAATAGAGGCCCATTCCGGTGAAAAGGTTGGCCCAGCTAAAGGCCCACCATGTTTTTTCAAACACTAGTGGGCTGGCCTGTTAACAGCCTGCCATGTTTTATGTCAAATTGAGGCCCATATCAGATCAAGCCCATTCACAGCCTGCCGAGTTTTGGGCCAAATTACAGCACATATCGGATCAGGCCCGTTAACAGGCCACTGTACCTTTGGGTCCATTCTAAGACAGGTTTGTATTTCAGCCTGTTAAATGCCCGTTTACCTGTTTGGCCCGATAATAGTTTCGGCCTGTTAGCGGCCCATGGAGTATTTGGGACGTTGTCGGCCCGATTTAACTTTAGGCCATTTAACATCTCAAGCAGAAACTGGGCTATTTCTTGTCCGAAGTAACTTTAGGCCTCTTAATGGCACGTAGTCTTCGTGGATAAATTTCAGCCCAACTGGCCTATCGGCCTGTTAATGATCCGTGTAACAGTTGGGCCTAATTACAACCCGCATTGAATCCGGACTGCTTACAACCCATCTGATAATGGCCCGTGACACTTTTGGGCCTATGGCTCGCGTGGATACCGGCCTGCTTAAAGCCCATAATTTTATTAGGCCAAACAGGCCCGAGATATATTTTGGCATGTTAACTGCTCGTCCTATTTGGGCCCAACATGGGCCTTAGGCAGTTTCGGCCTATATTGGCCCATGAATTTTTTGGCTCAACACTAGCCCAATCTAGGTTTTAGCCTGTTAAAAGCCCATGGTATTCTCTGGCCCAGCTGGCCTGTAGTTTACTCGGCCTGTTAAAGGCGGGAAACTACTATAGGTTTAGACCTGCTAATGGCCCAAGATGATTATAGGCCCACTGTCGGTGTCAAAACCGGCGGATCTCGGGTAGGGGGTCCCAAACTGTGCGTCTAAGGTCGATGGTAACAGGAGACAAGGGACACAATGTTTACCTAGGTTCGGGCCCTCTCTATGGAGGTAATACCCTACATCCTGCTTGATTGATATTGATGAATATGAGTATTACAAGAGTTGATCTACCTCGAGATCGTAATGGCTAAACCCTAGAGGTCTAGCTTGTATGGCTATGATAATGAGTCTCCTATCTGAACTAAGTCCTCCAATTTATATAGACACCGGGAGGATCTAGGGTTACACAAGGTCGGTTACAAAGAAGGGAATCTACATATTCGGTCGCCAGGCTTGTCTTCCAGGCCAAGGAGAGTCCTATCTGACATGGGTGCAGTCTTTGGTCTTCGTATCTTCATAGCCCATCAATCCGGCCCATGGCTAACAGGCCGGACGCCCGAGGACCCCTTAGTCCAGGACGCCCTCAGTAGCCCCTGAACCTGGCTTTAATGACAAGGTATCCGGCGCGTAGTGCTATCTTCAGCATTGCAAGGCAGGTTCCTCCTTCCGAAGTCCAAAATATTCTTCGGACAAATTGATTGTGTCTGGACTTGTAACACACAGCCGTAGAGCGTATAGCATTCTACGAATCCAATCTGCTGACAACTTTTAGTAATGTGACGTCATGGTTCCTGGCCATTATTTCGAACTGTTTCCCGTCCCACCGTCCCATGTTTCAGGGCGTGGTTGTCATTGACACGTCTTGTCGAAGTAGAGATCGTGTCCCCTAATTGCGGGATTTTCATCAATACGAGCGTGGGTAACCCAACCGTCCCGCGGGAAAGATTCCTTAGGAATAGGCAGGTTCTTAGGCTTAGGAGGAGGCGTTCAATACCTACTATGTTTATAAAGGAACCAAGGGCCGTCTTTTATGCCAAACCTCTCCTCAGCCTTCCCAACCTCGAGTTCTAGCACCCAGGGTTCGACTTCATCGTTTCGAGCCTCCCCACCATGGCCGATGGGTGGCTTCCTCCATTACGGAGGAGGATATCGCAAAGCTTCGGGCGGCCAGATATTTGACTACAGAGGTCTACCACAGGCTTCCTGCTCAAGGACAGGTTATTCCGACCCCTAGATCTGGCGAGAGGGTCGTATTCATCTCCCACTTCCTTCGGGGGCTAGGGTCCGCTCTTCACCCCTTTTTCCGGGGGCTAATGTTTTATTACGGACTAGATTTTCATGACCTAGCCCCAGACTCTATCCTCCACGTCTCGGCATTTATCATTACATGCGAGGCCTTCCTCTGAATCTCCCCACACTTCGGCTTATGGCTCAAGACCTTCAGTGTGAAGCCGAAGGTGGTCAACGGGAAACATGTGGAGTGCGGCGGTGCTACGATCAACCAACTCACCAGCACTCCTTGGCCAAAAGGTTCTTTTACCGAAACTTCCAATTACTGGCAGCGGGAGTGGTTTTACGTTAGAGAGACCTGCAACACCAAGTGGGTAGCTGCACCCACATTCCGTCCTGGCCCACCATTACAGCTTGCATCATGGGTCAACAAGGGGCTGGACTGGGGATTAGTTGATGAAGTACATACTTTATAGAGCTCCATCCGAACCCTCCTCGAGAGAGACATCGATCTTGTCAACGTGATCCAAGTGATGTTAGCTCGCCGAATCCTGCCATGCCAGCGCATGTATCACCGTATGTGGGAGCTTAATCCAGAAGGACCACAAACCCTCCAACACTTCTTCGGCACCACACACAAAGGGATGTGGAAGTTATTCTTTGGGAAGCGGAAACATTGGTCGGACACCACCGAATATGCTGGCCTTAACTGCAACCATCCGGATACCCCGGTAAGCACTTGGCTCCCGAACACTTTGTAATTATGCATACCATAATATGGTACTGAGCAAGCTATCTTCTTCAGGGCTGGACAAAGAAGGCAGAACTAATTATGTGTTCGGCCCCTCTGCCCGAGGGCCCAGTGAATCCTGTTCTAACAAGGATGCTGGCCCTGGCACCATACCAGATGCATGTGAAGGAGGGCGAGGTGGAGAGTGAGAGGACCAAAGATGGCCCCTATTCCAAGGGTGCATCGGACATGTTGTCTGGAGGAATCAAGGTCCCCTCATATGAAGACAAAAGTGAAGGGGGGGCCACTGTCTCCCTTCCTCCTAGGAAGGGAAGGGTCGCCTCCGAAGATGGGGAGAAGCAGGCTTCTAAACGAGGAAAGATGCCTCAGGTGGCTGGCTCGGGCTTGGAGGGCGTCAAAGCGCAGTCTCATGATGAGGACAAGCCTCAGGCCAAATCGTAAGTGAATCAAGGTTGTTTTAAACATGTCCCGTTCCTTTCTTATAATGCCCGGAATATATATTCTTTGTTTTTGCAGTTCAACACACAGTCTTCCTCAACAATCCTTTTCCTCGGGGGACCTTCTCCCAGAGATGATGGAAAGCAAAACGCCCCCACTGGATTCCCCGTCTAATAGGACAGACGACTTGGAGGTGTCGTCGCGGAGGGTCTCCCCCGACCAACAAGTGGTGCAAGGGATGATGAGGACATTGCCCGAAGGTGATACTTCGGTGGCCCAAGGTCCAGGGGACAACAATGAGGGCTCCGGACAATCCGATATACAGCCGTAGACGTATGAACGGATCCCTTCAAAGGGTGGCCGTACTCCTACGGCAGCCTCCGGAGACCCAGAGGCGCCGGATATCTTGACGACATGCTGCGGCAGGCGTCCGTCTCAGAGGAACATCGTACCTTAATGAGTACGGTAGTTGAAAAGGTCCAGTCCGCGAAGAGCGGATTGGATGAGGCCTTTGCGAGCCTACTAAGAGACTTCGAGATTTGTACTGTAATATGTGCAATTGTGTTTTATTCGCAAAATACACCTGTGTATAGATAGTAGCCCCTGAGACTTAGGTTGGCTTCCCATGGGAGGCGAACGGAGGATCAAGAAGAAACATTGAAGGACTAATCTGATTAACTTGAACACATGTTGCTTCCCCCTGGCTACTTCCCAGACTACGGATATTGCCGAGCTGCAACGGAAGCTTGATATGGCCGGGGATGACATTGCGTTAATCAATGTGCGTCTTGACGAATCGCAAGGTATGTATTCGGGGCGATCCCTTCACATACATCTTTGTGATATAAGCATGATACTGAAATTTATATACTGTAATATGTATGACTACAGATGGTGCTGCCGCCGTTGAAACTCTTCGGGCGGAGCAGGCCCGGGCCAAGGAGCAGGCCCGGTGTAGTAATGCGGCTGTCGAAAATGCATCGGCTGAGTTAAAGGCCGAACGAGCTGCTCGGCGTCAAGACGAGGAGAAGATATCCACGATGGTGCTCAAACTAAAAAATGCTGCTAGCCGCTGTGAGCTCCTTGAGAAGGAGAATGAAGCCAAAACGGCTGAAGTTGACAAGGCCTTACGAGAGGCGAGGGAAGCGCGGTCTGAATCTAGAGCCGCCCGTGAGGAGATCCAACAAGCTAGGGAGATTGCGGCTGGTGATCCATTTTTTCTACAGACTAAGTTCGACGATCCGAACTATGCTCAGCTGAACCAATTATGGAGTTCTCTGAACGAGTTTTTAGACTTGTAGAAGAGTTCTTCCGATGCGGCGCAGTTTTACCCGGCGCGAGAGGGGTATGCAACGGAGAAGCTTTTCTGGTCACAATTCAGCGCGTCGAAGCGCCCCCTGTTGCTAAATGAGCAGATGTCCCAGTGGACCGAGCTTCATAGGATATCATGCGCTGCCATGAAGAACGTCATAACCCAGTTATGGCCAACTGAGCCTGTTCCGAATAGTTACTTCGGCTTGGTGCAATGGCTTGTTGACGCGATGCCACGTATCGACGCTGTGAAGCAGTCGGTGTGCATCGAGGGTGGACAGATGGCCTTTTCCCGAGTCAAGACCTTCTGGGGGAAGATGAAGGCCATCGATGTTGCAGTGAAGAGTCCACCCAAGGGCAAGGACCACCAAGAACCGGAGCATTATTTTGAAGACGTCCTAGTGGCTGCCCGCTTGATAGAGGGTTAGTGCTCAAAAGACATAATGTTCTAGTGAAGTGTATGAGAATTGTATGAGACAATTTTATAGTTAATCTGTTTTTTTATATATTGCTCGAAAGTTTGTGTTCCTCCTGTGCGGCCGTTTTAATATAAACTGAAAGTTTTCCAGTCGTCGGCTTCAGCCCCCTCGTAGGAAGTACGGGGGTGTTCGTAAAAGCATTTGATCACTCTTGACCCAACGTCTTGGTATGTGAAGGAGGTGTCAATGCGGCGAACTAGGCAACCAGACTATAGGGCATTAACACTTTCACTTAGCCATAGGAGTTTTATGGTGGGTCTACGACATAGCCTGTGGTATGTATGCGACTTATTCATACGATACGTGTACATATTTTACCGAAAAGAGGTCCTTCGTGTGACATGGAGGAAACACTAGAGATTCCGATAAGTCATCGAGTGGTTGACCAGCTCTCGCCGCATCATGACAGTCAGTTTTCGGCTTTCTCTACTGAGGTGCTAAGCCAGGTGAACCGGAAGCATAATCGCAGTAGTTCTCCCTTTACTACCCTAGCCGATAGAGCGGAACGTAGGATAGCAAGCACAGGAGCCGGGCAACCCAACTATTGACCCAAGACATGATTCAGAGCTGATGCATATAAGGCCAAACTCGCGACGCCGAAGTATGCTGCAAAAGCTGTTCGGACTTTGTTGGCAACTCAATTGTTCCCGTACCAAGCCCCTGGCAAGTTTAAGCCGGGGTATATACGTGAAACAACCATACGAGGTGTATTCAATTGTGGAAAGACGCAGATAAATAATACGGGTAATGTGAACTGGGACCTGAGCGATATGCCAAAGATTACTTGATATATATAAAGGCCGCGACCCCTGCTATTTGATATGCCCTGGGTCGAAGGCAGAGGAAAAGGCATGTTACAAGCTCGAAAAAGAGTGTGGTCTACAAAAAGTTATTTTGGACCTCCTGTCGCACGTCTGCGCCGCTTGTCCTCGGCGAGGGGAATCCTTGAAGGAAGTAGCCCCGTAGGTGAGTGTACGGATCCGAACTCCGATAGAGTCGGTTTTAGATGTTTCTCCTTTGCGCCACCTGTTTTTTAAGAGGTAATGAAGAAAGAAAAAAGGAAAGTAGATAAAAAATGTTACCGGAGTGCTTGCAGACTTGTCCGTGTTATGCTTCCGCCAACGCCCATGGTATCTTAAGTGCATAATTTTGTATGTGCGGTATAGTTTTAACGGGTATATGAGATGGGCAACGGAAGCCGAACTGCTATTTCTGCTTTGGATTTGATCGATCTTTGGGGGGAAATTTCTTCTGGCCCCCGGCATTTGGCTGGTGAACCAATCCGTCGTCCCTGTTGCCCGGCGGCCCCCTTCCCTTGTGTTTGGCGTTGAGCTTGCCGGCCTACTTGAGGACCTGCTACCTCTTGAGCACTGTGTTGGTTTTCCCCGAAGAGGAAGGGATGATGCAGCAAAGTAGCGTAAGTATTTCCCTCAGTTTTTGAGAACCAAGGTATCAATCCAGTAGGAGGCTACGCGCGAGTCCCTCGTACCTGCACAAAACAAATAAATCCTCGCAACCAACGCAAATAGGGGTTGTCAATCCCTATAAGGCCACTTACGAGAGTGAGATCTGATAGATATGATAAGATAATATTTTTGGTATTTTTGTGATAAAGATGCAAAGTAAAATAAAGGCAAAGGAAATAGCAAAGGAAATAACTAAGTAGTAGGAGATCAATATGATAAAGATAGACCCGGGGGCCATAGGTTTCACTAGTGGCTTCTCTCGAGAGCATAAGTATTCTACGGTGGGTGAACAAATTACTGTTGAGCAATTGACAAAATTGAGCATAGTTATGAGAATATCTAGGTATGATCATGTATATAGGCATCACGTCCGAGACAAGTAGACCGACTCCTGCCTGCATCTACCACTATTACTCCACTCATTGACCGCTATCCAGCATGCATCTAGAGTATTAAGTTAAAAACAAAGTAACGCCTTAAGCAAGATGGCATGATGTAGAGGGATAGACTCATGCAATATGAAGAAAACCCCATCTTGTTATCCTTGATGGGAACAATACGAAACGTGCCTTGCTGCCCCTACTGTCACTGGGAAAGGACGCCGCAAGATTGAACCCAAAGCTAAGCACTTCTCCCATTGCAAGAAAGATCAATCTAGTAGGCCAAACCAAACTGATAATTCGAAGAGACTTGCAAAGATAACCAATCATACATAAAAGAATTCAGAGAAGATTCAAATATTGTTCATAGATAGACTTGATCATAAACCCACAATTCATCGGCCTCAACAAACACACCGCAAAAAGAAGATTACATCGAATAGTTCTCCACAAGAGAGGGGGAGAACATTGTATTGAGATCCAAAAAGAGAGGAGAAGCCATCTAGCTACTAACTATGGACCCGTAGGTTTGAGGTGAACTACTCGCACTTCATCGGAGGGGCTATGGTGTTGATGTAGAAGCCCTCCGTGATCGATGCCCCCTCCGGCGGAGCTCCGGAACAGGCCCCAAGATGGGATCTCGTGGATACAGAAAGTTACGGCGGTGGAATTAGGGTTTTGGCTCCGTTTTTTATCGTTTGGGGTACGTGGATATATATAAGAGGAAGGAGTACGTCGGTGGAGCAACAGGGGGCCCACGAGGGTGGAGGGCGCGCCTGGTGGGGGTGAGCGCGCCCCCCTACCTCGTGGCCTCCTGTTTCCTTTCTTGACATAGGGTCCAAGTCTCCCGGGTCTTGTTCGTTGAGAAAATCACATTCCCAAAGGTTTCATTCCGTTTGGACTCCGTTTGATATTACTTTTCTCCGAAACCCAAAAACAGGCAAAAAACAACAATTCTGGGTTGGGCCTTCGGTTAATAGGTTAGTCCCAAAAATAATATAAAAGTGGATAATAAAGCTCAATAATGTCCAAAACAGTAGATAATATAGCATGGAGCAATCAAAAATTATAGATAAGTTGGAGACGTATCAGGACCCAACAATTTTTGTTGATATGATTAGCCAGTTTATTGGGGTGGCCGTGAATCTGGCAGGGTCGGTCCAGTATCCTATCTAGGTTGGATGGTATGTCTCTGTTCGCCTTGAATGGCTTTTTCCATTGACCGGGCTTGGGATTGCTGAATCCGGCATTGACCGCTGTGTCGCGTGATCTTTCATTATCATTGCTACTGTTGTGTTTGCTTTGTCGTGGCTTGCCGTTGCCGTCTCGGATTTCAGAAGTGCCCGAGTCACTGGCGCTATTGCTTCTATGAGCGAGCGAGCTATCTTCTCCCGCGCAAAAGCGGGTCATTAGAGCGGTAAGGGCTGTCATGGATCTAGGTCCTTCTTGACCGAGGTGGCGTGCAGGCCATTCATCCCGGACGCTGTGTTTGAAGGCCGCAAGGGCTTCCGCATCTGGACAGTTGACGATTTGGTTCTTTTTAACTAAGAACCTGGTCCAGAGCTGCCTGGTTGACTCTCCGGGCTGCTGGACAATGTGGCTTAAGTCACCGGCCTCCGGTGGCCGGACATATGTTCCTTGGAAGGTGTCGTGAAAGGCGTCCTCCAAATCTTCCCAGCTGCCAATAGAATTTTCGGGCAGACTGTTTAACCAGTACCGAGCTGGTCCTTTGAGTTTTAGTGGTAGGTATTTAATGGCATGAAGGTCGTCCCCACGGGCCATGTGGATATGGAGGAGGAAGTCCTCGATCCATACCGTGGGATATGTTGTTCCATCGTATGATTCAATATTCATAGGTTTGGACATGTCTGGGAATTGATGCTCCATTACTTCGTCTGTGGAGCAAAGAGGGTGCGCGGCGCCTCTATGTTGGGCCACACTGCGACGTACCTTCGATGGAGTCCGTTTGCGGTTTTCGGCCCGGGCGTGGCTAGGTTTGTCATGTCCGAATAGGTGGCCATCATTGCGTGTCGAGGTATGTCCTCGCGATCCGTAGGTCGCTCTTGGGTGTCCTGCTCTGCTACCCGGGGCCTGTTGATGGTCGTGTGCACAATCCCGAGTTGTTTTTTTCTTGCCTTTATGGCGAGGTGGGGCGGTCTGGTGTTCGGCTTGAGTTGCCACTTTACCCGGACCAAGTTGTGGTTGACCTGACATCCTGTGCGACAATGGCGCAGGCTCGAGTGCCCTATCGTCGCCCTGGGGTAGCAATCTACTCTTCGGGTAGCTTTTGGCTGGGCCACTAACACCGTATTCTTCGGCGGCTAGGACTTCGGTCCATCTATCATTGAGCAGATCTTGGTCGGCTTGAAGTTGCTGCTGCTTCTTTTTCAGGCTCCTTGCGGTGGCTATTAGTTGGCGCTTGAAGCGCTCCTGATCGAGGGGTTCCTCAGGCACGATAAAGTCCTCGGTGCCGAGGCTCACTTCATCCTCACAGAGCGGAAGGTAATTGTCGTCCTCCGAATCTTCGTAATTGGCCTGCTTACCAGGGCTAACCTGCCCATCTTCTCGTTCATCTTGGTCATTAGCGGTATCAACGGGGTCTTCGCTGTCTTCGGCATCGTTGTCCATACCGTCAATGTTCTCGGAGTCGCAATCAAGTGTATCGGTCGAATCGTCGACCGTGGCTATGAAGTGGGTGGTGGGTGGGAAGCAAAATTCTCCGCCGCCAGCCCCTAGTTCGAGCCGGATATAGTTTACGTGTGAGTCCTCTGTCAAGGACAGGTTCTTTAACGAGTTTAGCACATCGCCCAAAGGCGAGTGCTGGAAGATGTCCGCGGCGCTGAATTTGAAGATCTATAAACGATCAAGCTTGGCGTCCGCGGGTTCATGTGGTTCGGAACTTACGGCCGGAGACGATTCCGGAGTTCTGGTGACCAAGACATCATGAGAGGTTGAGTCTATGTGCAGCTCCAAAGCCGTGGAATCTGTGGCCTCCGTAGTGGGATCAATCCTCCCGTCCTTGGATGGCGCGGCTTGCTCCGGATCTAGGGCAAGAGCGGTTATAGGAGCAATCTCCTGGATGCGGCCAGATGACAGATTTAGGTCATGATCATCTGGGTGACCGGGAGCGGCTGCTGTGGTCTTGAATCCGGCGAAGATCAAGTCCCCACGGATGTTCACAACGTAGTTCAAGATCCCGAATCTGACCTGATGGCCAGGGCGTAGCTTTCGATCTGCTCCAGATGGCCAAACGAGTTGGCCAGTAGTGCGAAGCCACCGGACATGAAGATCTGTCCGGGGATAAAGGTTTCTCCTTGGACAGCGTCATTATTGGCGATCGAAGGGGCCATCAAACCTTTTAGCGACAGCACATAGGAAATCTCAATGAAAGCACCAATGTCGGTGTCAAAACCGGCGGATCTCGGGTAGGGGGTCCCGAACTATGCGTCTAAGGTCGATGGTAACAGGAGACAAGGGACACGATGTTTACCCAGGTTCGGGCCCTCTCTATGGAGGTAATACCCTACGTCCTGCTCGATTGATATTGAGGAATATGAGTATTACAAGAGTTGATCTACCTCGAGATCGTAATGGCTAAACCCTAGAGGTCTAGCTTGTATGGCTATGATAATGAGTCTCCTATCCGGACTAAGTCCTCCGATTAATATAGACACCGGGAGGATCTAGGGTTACACAAGGTCGGTTACAAAGAAGGGAATCTACATATTCGGTCGCCAGGCTTGTCTTCCACGCCAAGGAGAGTCCTATCGGGACACTGGTGCAGTCTTCGGTCTTCGTATCTTCATAGCCCATCAGTCCAGCCCATGGCTAACAGGCCGGACGCCCGAGGACCCCTTAGTCCAGGACGCCCTCACCCACGTTTTGGCCCATATGAGTAACAGGCCAGCTTGAAGACCGACAACACTGAGATCCACTGAACCTTCTGGCCTAGGTTACAGCATACCGACCAAAGAATAAACCTAGACTATACAATAAAGAAATCACGGCATATTACATCCACTGGGAATCAAAGTTCGCTACCGGTAGTAATAAAGCGCAACATGACCGCGGATTACATACACTGGGCATCAAAGGTCGCCACCAGTGCATATAAACGTGCCGACAAAAGAATATACAAAACCGAGAGCACTTCAGAAGGCACTAGGCCTGGCAAGGTCAAGCCCCACAAGCAGCCGAACAAGCTGATGAGACCTCAGTTGTGTCAACGATAGATGCTTCATCCCTAGTTGTATGGCACCATAGTGCGCACGGCAGTCCCCTGACATCTTCATTATATCTTTGACTTCAAGTCGGAGCTGAGCTGAAGCAAGCCTTTTCGCTTTAAGTTGAGACTGAAGAAGTCAAACTGATTGAGGCAGCGACTGCACAGAGGTTGTCTCACACCTTCTGGTGAGTAGCTTCAACTCACTGTCATCATCAAGATAGGACCTTGGGGTCATCTCGTTGTCCTCAAGATGGTTTGGCTCACTATCTTCCCTAAAGTTCTGCGTAGCACAAGAGATATGACTCTGAAAGAGAAATAAGGAGACACGTAACAGGTTTCACAATTATATAATCAAATAAATGGATTTGTTCTGCATAAGGAACATGTTTTTACAACTACAATTTAAAACTAGTAGTTGTTGCAAACATCCAATCAGATGTAAACAACAAAGTAAACAGCAGTGGAGGAAATGATGCCTATCCAAATCTATACTAGAACAAAGTTTGAAGGCTTTAGAATGATGCCTATCCAAATCCAAATCATTATCCACATATTTCTTCTTTTGCAAGTCACACAAATCAACGAAGCTATTAAGATGGGAAGCGGCATCTTCACTAGGAAGGCCGGAAAACGGATCTTTCATGACAAGATTCAGCAAAGCAGTATTAGTTTCACAAGATTCAGCATCGGTAAGAGGAGCAATCGGAGTGCTAATAAAATCATTGTTGTTGGAATTGGTGAAGTCACACAATTTAGTATTATCTTGAGCCATCATGACAAGCAAGCAAACTAACACATAAGCAAACAGAAAGCAAGCGGTCAAAAAGAAGCGAATAGAGAGGGAGGACAGACAGAGAGGGCGAATAAAACGGCAAGGTTGAAGTAGGGGAGAGGAAAACGAGAGGCAAATGTCAAATAATGTAATGCGGGAGATAAGGGTATGTGATGCGTACTTGGTATATTGACTTTTGTGTAGACCTCCCCAACAACGGCGCTAGAAATCCTTCTTGCTACCTCTTGAGCACTACGTTGGTTTTCCCCGAAGAGGAAGGGATGATGCAACAAAGTAGCGTAAGTATTTCCTTCAGTTTTTGAGAACCAAGGTATCAATCCAGTAGGAGGCTACGCGCGAGTCCCTCGTACCTGC
Organism: Triticum urartu; assembly: GCF_056163025.1. Classification (NCBI taxonomy): domain Eukaryota; kingdom Viridiplantae; phylum Streptophyta; class Magnoliopsida; order Poales; family Poaceae; genus Triticum; species Triticum urartu. The sequence goes on along the minus strand of NC_141873.1, from coordinate 502,229,532 downwards.
ACAAAACAAATAAATCCTCGCAACCAGCGCAAATAGGGGTTGTCAATCCCTATAAGGCCACTTACGAGAGTGAGATCTGATAGATATGATAAGATAATATTTTTGGTATTTTTGTGATAAAGATGCAATGTAAAATAAAGGCAAAGTAAATAGCAAATGAAATAACTAAGTAGTAGGAGATCAATATGATAAAGATAGACCCGGGGGCCATAGGTTTCACTAGAGGCTTCTCTCGAGAGCATAAGTATTCTACGGTGGGTGAACAAATTACTGTTGAGCAATTGACAGAATTGAGCATAGTTATGAGAATATCTAGGTATGATCATGTATATAGGCATGACGTCCGAGACAAGTAGACCAACTCCTGCCTGCATCTACTACTATTACTCCACTCATCGACCGCTATCCAGCATGCATCTAGAGTATTAAGTTAAAAACAGAGTAACACCTTAAGCAAGATGACATGATGTAGAGGGATAGACTCATGCAATATGAAGAAAAACCCCATCTTGTTATCCTCGATGGCAACAATACAATACGTGCCTGGCTGCCCCTACTGTCACTGGGAAAGGACACCGCAAGATTGAACCCAAAGCTAAGCACTTCTACCATTGCAAGTAAGATCAATCTAGCAGGCCAAACCAAATTGATAATTCGAAGAGATTTGCAAAGATAACCAATCATACATAAAAGAATTCAGAGAAGATTCAAATATTGTTTATAGATAGACTTGATCATAAACCCACAATTCATCGATCTCAACAAACACACCGCAAAAAGAAGATTACATCGAATAGTTCTCCACAAGAGAGGGGGAGAACATTGTATTGAGATCCAAAAAGAGAGAAGAAGCCATTTAGCTACAAACTATGGACCCGTAGGTCTGAGGTGAACTACTCACACTTCATCGGAGGGGCTATGGTGTTGATGTAGAAGCCCTCCGTGATCAATGCCCCCTTCGGCGGAGCTCCGGAACAGGCCCCAAGATGGGATCTCGTGGATACAGAAAGTTACGGCGGTGGAATTAGGGTTTTGGCTCCGTTTTTGATCGTATGGGGGTACGTGGATATATATAGGAGGAAGGAGTACGTCGGTGGAGCAACAGGGTCCCACGAGGGTGGAGGGCGCGCCTGGTGGGGGTGGGCGCGCCCCCTACCTCTTGGCCTCCTGTTTCCTTTCTTGACGTAGGGTCCAAGTCTTCCAGGTCTTGTTCATTGAGAAAATCATGTTCCCGAAGGTTTCATTCCGTTTGGACTCCGTTTGATATTCCTTTTCTTCGAAGCCCTAAAACAGGCAAAAACAACAATTTTGGGTTGGGCCTTCGGTTAATAGGTTAGTCCCAAAAATAATATTATAGTGGATAATAAAGCCCAATAATGTCCAAAATAGTAGATAATATAGCATGGAGCAATCAAAAATTATAGATACATTGGAGACGTATCAAGCATCCCCAAGCTTAATTCCTACTCGTCCTTGAGTAGGTAAATGATAAAAACAGAATTTTTGATGCGGAGTGCTACTTGGCATAATTTTAATGTAATTCTTCTTAATTGTGGTATGAATATTCAGATCCGAAAGATTCAAGACAAAAGTTCATATTGACATAAAAATAATAATACTTCAAGCATACTAACTAAGCAATTATGTCTTCTCAAAATAACATGGCCAAAGAAAGTTCATCCCTACAAAATCATATAGTTTAGTCATGTTTAATTTTCGTCACACAAGAATGCTCTCATCATGCACAACCCCGATGACAAGCCAAGCAATTGTTTCATAGTTTAGTAATCTCAAACCTATAAACTTTCACGCAATATATGAGCGCGAGCCATGGACATAGCACTATGGGTGGAATAGAATATAATGAGGGGGGTTATGTAGAGAAGAAAAAAAAGGAGAAAGTCTCACATCAACGAGGCTAATCAATGGGCTATGGAGATGCCCACGGATTGATGTTAATGCAAGGAGTAGGGATTGCCATGCAACGGATGCACTAGAGCTATAAATGTATGAAAGCTCAACAAAAGAAACTAGTGGGTGTGCATCCAACTTGCTTGGTCATGAAGACCTAGGGCACTTGAGGAGGCCCATTGTTGGAATATACAAGCCAAGTTCTATAATGAAAAATTCCTACTAGTATATGAAAGTGACAAAACAAGAGACTCTCTATCATGAAGATCATGGTGCTACTTTGAAGCACAAGTGTGGCAAAGGATAGTAACCAATGTCCCTTCTCTCTTTTTCTCTCAATTTTTTTTGGGCCTTCTCCTTTTTTATGGCCTTTCTCTCTTTTTTTATATATATTGCTCACTTGGGACAATGCTCTAGAAAATGATGATCATCGCACTTCTATTTATTTACAACTCAATGATTACAACTCGATACTAGAACAAAGTATGACTCTATATGAATGCCTCCGGCGGTGTACCGGGATATGCAATGGACCAAGAGTGACATGTATGAAAGAATTATGAACGGTGGCTTTTCTACAAATACTATGTCAACTACATGATCATGCTAAGCAATATGACAATAATGAATGTGTCATGATGAACGGAATGATGGAAAGTTGCATGGCAATATATCTCGGAATGGATATGGAAATGCAATAATATGTAGGTATGGTGGCTGTTTTGAGGAAGATATAAGGAGGTTTATGTGTGAAAGAGCGTATCATATCACGGGGTTTGGATGCACCGGCGAAGTTTGCGCCAACTCTCAATGTGAGAAAGGGCAATGCACGGTACCAAAGAGGCTAGCAAGGATGGAAGGGTGAGAGTGCGTATAATCCATGGACTCAACATTAGTCATAAAGAACTCACATACTTATTGCAAAAATCTACAAGTCATCAAAAACCTCGGTACAACGTGCATGCTCCTAGGGGGATAGATTGGTAGGAGAAGACCATCGCTCGTCCCCGACCGCCACTCATAAGGAAGACAATCAAATAACACCTCATGTTTCAAATTTGTTGCATAATGTTTACCATATATGCATGCTACGGGTGTAGCGACCCGACCTCAGATGGTCAAGTCTCTGTGCTTCAGTGTCATCCCTGGATCAGTAATGCTCACACACACAGTACTCAAAGGATTTATAACAGAGTAGCAATCACACACTATTACATCGAATGTCTCCAAAGAGAACTTATTACAATAATATGGCTTAAGGCCATCTAATGCGATAACAGCGGAAGGCTTGGAAGATAGGGTGAGTCCATCAACTCCAACGGCATAGCTGAGCTCCACGGCAACGACCTAACGAACCTTACTCCTCGTCTGAAAAGTCTGCAACATAATACGTTGCAGCTCAAAAACGGGTCAGCACATGGAATATGCTAGCAAAGTAACAGAGTAGAGCAAGAACAAAATAATGCTATCACTATATGCATATATGGCTGGTGGAAAGCTGTATGGTTGTAGTTTTGCAAAACGCCAATTTTTCCCAACAACAAAGGTATAGATTTTAATTTTACTATCATGGTGGTTGAAACATCATTGAGAAGGTATCCCCAACTCAATCCCAATTAAAGTGATTAACATCCGAACAGTATTAATTAAGCATGGTGAGATACATGTGATAACCCAAGTACTAGATACTCAAGAATTGTCCATAACCGGGGACACGGCTAACCATGATTAGATTGTACACTCTGCAGAGGTTTGCGCACTTTTCCCCACAAGACTCGATCGCCTCCGTTGGATTTCTCACACTACATGGTGTTTGAGAAACGGATGACCGAGACACAGTCTTTCAGAAACGTTAACTCTCTACTCCGGGTAGACCATACCAAACCTACAAAACCCACTACCTGCTGATCTACCTCTTCAAGAGCTTCACGTAACTTACTCAACTATGCTAGAGCCCATAATAGCTTGTGGCTGCACACGGAAGTTTCTAGCATGAATCATCTCAGTTCCCTTTGAGCCTGGGTGGCGGTCCATAGGAAGATCACACGGGTACTCTGGGATTTCCAAAAAAAACAGACAACACTGGGTTCCCCAGGTGCCTCAATCCACCCAGTTGTTTCATTAAGTTGCCACCTTAAGTTGAACCATTAATTAACAATCTCACATCTAACATGAATTTCTCTCAAACCCAAACCACGTCTACGAGCATAGCATAGCAATAAGCAATACGTAGAAGTAACTCCCAAGGGTTTGAATGTAACAGGGCAATAGGTTCTACCTCAGCAACTACTTCCCAACCCACAAGTTAATGCAATGTTTGAGGATTGGAACTAATGCATAAAAACTGGGTAATAATGGGATATGATCAAAGTGTTACTTGCCTTGCTGACGATCCGCGAATCCTAGAGACTCGTAGTAACACGCTTCGCACTCCGGAAATTCTATCGCAAGCAAACAATACCATACATAAGTAACAAGCAATGATGCACAAGCAAAACTCAAATAAGAGAGGTTGACCAGAAGGTTCAAATTAAGAACTCCGGTTCGCAAAAAGAATCAAAACAAACGAAGCAACAAAACTCAAATGGCGAAAGAAAGAAGATTCGTTTACTAATCTGAAACTAGGTCAAATTTTACAGTAGCAAAACTTGTTTGAGTTGGTTAAACGGAAAGAGGGTTTTGAGACAAAACTCTAGGCGCTTGAATCGCCCGATTCCGTTAAATGAGCGAAAAGATAAACAGAAACTAAGATCGGATCAGAAATCACGATCAGAAAGATCGCGGAATAAATCCGATAAAAGAAAACTCACGAACAGACTAACGAACGAGCGTTCGTTAGCTGTAACTAACGGGCGAAAACCGTTCGTTAAAACGAACGTACGGACGAACATTCGCTAACTGGAAGAACCGAGAAAAACCGGCGAATCCAAAAAAAAACGGATCTAGGGTTTCTGAAATAAAACGGACGGTCTTTATAAAAAAACTGGCGGCGGGGCGCGGCGGCTACCTCCGGCGAGAGAGCTCCGGCGAGGTGGGGCAGCGGCTCGCGAGGGCGGCGGGGCTAGGCAGCGGCGGCGGCGCGAGGCGGCGGCGGCTGCGGGCGGCAGGGTTGGCGGCGGCGGTGGTGGTGTTGGGGGCGAGGGTTGCGGTGTATATAAAGGGGCGGGGGCGGCGACTTGGAGGAGGGGGCAAGGCGCGGTGGAGGCGGAGTCCAACTCGGACTCCGGTCCGAGTGGCGGCGGGGGCTGCCTGGCGCGGCTGGGCCTTAGGCCCAGTCGGCATGGAACCTTTTTTTTTTAAAAACTTCGCCGACCGAAATAAAATCCTAGAAAAAAATAAAAACCTAAAAATGCCAAAACAATTTTTCACCATCTAAATAAAATATTTAGAACAAGATGAATATTTTCTTGGCCCTAAAATGCAATTTTGAAAACATGCAATTTTTCTAATGCAAATAAAATCCGAATAAAATCAAATAAAAATCAATTTAATGATTTTAATATTTTTCCTCCAATATTTCATTTATTTTGGGAGAAGTCATATTATCTCCTCTCTTTAATTTTTTATGTGAAATATTTTTCAGAGAGAAATAATTAAAATCAAATCCTCTTTTCATTATTTGATAAAAGAATCAAATATGAAGACCGGGAAATCCCCAACTCTCTCCGAGGGTCCTTGAGCTACTTAGGATTTCGAGGATTACGGAATGGAAAAGCAATAAAACATGATATGCATGGATGATCTATGTATAACATTCCAAATTGAAAATATGGGATGTTACAAACCTACCCCCTTAAGATGAATCTCGCCCTCGAGATTCGGGTTGGCTAGAAAATAGGTATGGGTGGTCCTTGCGGAGATCATCCTCTCATTCCCAGGTAGCTTCATCCTCGGTATGGTGGCTCCACTGAACTTTACAAAACTTGATAACCTTACTACAGGTGACTCTGCTGGCAAACTCAAGAATCTTAACTGGCTTCTCCTCATAAGTCAAATCACTGTCCAACTGAATCGCCTCCAAGGGTATTGTATCTCTTAATGGTATTTCCGCCATCTCAGCATGACACTTCTTCAGCTGTGAAACGTGGAACACATCGTGGAATCCTGACAATCCCTCAGGTAACTCCAACTTGTAGGCGACTTCTCCCATCCGTTCCAAAATGCGATACGGTCCTACAAATCTCGGGGCTAACTTTCCTTTAACTCTAAAACATTTCACTCCTCGCAAGGGCGATACTCGCAGATATGCTCTGTCTCCAATTTCGTAGGTTACCTCCTTGCGTTTTGAGTCTGCATAACTCTTCTGCCTGGACTAAGCAATCTTTAGTCGGTCTCGGATCAATTTTACCTTCTCCTCAGATTCTTTAATCAAGTCTGGTCCAAACAACTGTCGGTCTCCTACCTCATCCCACATCAACGGTGTTCTGCACCTGCGTCCATACAGGGCTTCAAACGGTGCCATCTTCAAACTGGCTTGGTAGCTATTGTTGTATGAGAACTCTGCGTACGACAAATTGTCATCCCAACTAGATCCATAATCTAGCGCACAGGCTCTCAACATGTCCTCCAAAATTTGATTGACTCTCTCAGTCTGTCCATCTGTCTACGGGTGAAACGCTGTACTGAACTCCAATCTCGTTCCCAAAGTCTGGTGTAACCGATGCCAAAACTTTGAAGTAAACTGTGTTCCTCGATCCGATACGATGGTCCTCGGAACTCCATGCAGACATACAATTTTGGACATATAGATCTTGGCCAACTTTGCACTTGTATAGGTGGTTTTCACTGGGATGAAGTGAGCTACTTTGGTCAAACGATCAACTACTACCCATATGGAACCATATCCTGCTTTAGTCCTGGGTAATCCGGTGATAAAGTCCATGCCAAGTTTATCCCACTTCCATTCGGGTATCGGCATAGGCTGTAACAATCCTGCTGGCTTCTGATGTTCTGCCTTAACTCTCTGACATACATCACATACGGTTACATACTCGGCAATATCCTTCTTCATACCAGTCCACCAGAAACGTTCCTTCAAATCCAAATACATCTTGGTGTTTCCGGGGTGTATCGAGTATGGTGAGTCATGGGCCTCTTGAAGTATTAACTTCCTGATCTCCTGGTTGTTGGGCACATAAACTCGGTCCTCAAACCATAGGGTATCGTGCTCATCCTCACGAAAACCTTTGGCCTTTCCTTTGCCCATCTTCTCCTTTATCTCAGCAATCTCTTTATCATCTTTCTGAGCTTCCCAAATCTTGTCCAGCAATGTCGACTGAACCTCCATTGTGGCAATGAACCTTCTAGGTACAATCTCTAACCGAAGTTCCATGATGTCCTTTGCTAATTCCTTCGGCAGTCCTTTACTTTCAAGGGTATTAGCATAACTCTTTCGACTCAATGCGTCTGCTACGACATTGGCCTTTCCTGGATGATAGTGTAGCTTCATGTCATAATCCTTTATAAGCTCCAACCATCTCCTCTGCCTAAGGTTCAGCTCCTTCTGGGTGAAGATGCACTTCAAACTCTTGTGATCCGTGTACACATCACAACGGTTTCCAATAAGGTAATGTCTCCAAGTCTTCAATGCATACACTACGACTGCTAGCTCCAAATCATGCGTGGCATAATTCAACTCATGAGGTTTTAGTTGTCGTGAGGCATACGAAACAACTCTTCCGTCCTGCATAAGCACACATCCAAGTCCTAAGTGAGAGGCATCGCAATACACTTGGAACTCCTTATGTATATCTGGCAGTACTAGCACTGGGGCTGTAGTCAAATGTTTCTTCAACTCTTGGAAACTTGCTTCACAATATTCTGTCCATTTAAACTTGGTATCCTTCTTCAACAGTTCAGTCATTGGTTTTGCAATCTTGGAAAAATTCTCAATGAATCTATGGTGGTATCCTGCGAGTCCAAGAAAACTGCGGATCTCGCTAACTGAGGTGGGTGCCAACCATTCAGTGACTGACTGAACCTTGCTGGGGTCTACTGCTATACCTTCTCCTGATATAACATGTCCAAGGAATCCGACTTCCTTCAGCCAAAACTCGCATTTGCTAAACTTAGCATACAACTGGTGTTCCCTGAGCTTCTCGAGAACTAAACGCAAATGCTCTTTGTGCTCCTCCTCGTTCTTCGAGTATACCATGATATCATCAATAAACACCAAAACAAACTTGTCCAAATACTCCATGAACACCTTATTCATCATGCTCATGAAATAGGCAGGGGCGTTAGTCAGTCCAAGCGACATGACCGTGTACTCGTATAATCCATATCGCGTTGTGAACGCCGTCTTTGGTATGTCCTTCTCTCGTATCTTCAACTGATGATACCCCGATCGCAAATCGATCTTCGAAAACACTTTAGCTCCTTGCAACTGATCAAACAAATCGTTGATCATCGGTAGTGGGTACTTGTTCTTAATCGTCACTTCATTCAATGCTCGATAATCAACAATCATCCTCAGGGATTTATCCTTCTTATCAACCAAAAGTACTGGGGCTCCCCAAGGTGATGAACTTCTTCGGATATATCCTTTATCCAATAACTCCTTGATCTGTTTCTTAATTTCTTCCAGATCATTTGCGGGCATCCGATAGGGTCTCTTGGATATTGGTCCTGTTCCTGATAACATCTCTATCAAAAACTCAATATCTCTGTCCGGTGGCATGCCTGGTAACTCCTCTGGGAAAACATCCGGGTAATCCTTCACTACAGGCATTTCCTCCTGAACAACTCCCGTATGGGCATTCACTTGACTCCTCCTCGGCACATGCCTAGATACATACTTAATCCTTTTTCCTTCCGGGGTGGTGAGATAAATCGACTTACTAGCACAGCCAATGCTTCCTCCAAACTTTGACATCCAGTCCATACCCAATATCACATCCAATCCTTGACTCCAAGATAATTAGGTCGGACGGAAAAACATGTGTACCAATGGTTAAGGGTATCTGGTCACACCATCGGCTAGCCATATACTCTGCTCCGGGTGAACTCACTAAAAGAGGGATCCTAAGGGTTTGGGTTGGTAGTTTAAACTTATCCATGAATTCCCTTGATATGTATGAATGCGATGCACCAGTATCGAAAAGAACAAGAGCGGTAAATGACTTAACCAAAAACTTACATATTACCACGTCCGACTGCTCTTCAACCTCCTCCACGTTAACGTGGTTCACTTTTCCTTTGTTGAATGGATTGGGCTTCTTCCCAGTGCTTCCATTTCTGTTTCCATTCCTCCCTTCGGGTCAATCATTGGCATAGTGCCCTGTCTTCCCGCACTTAAAACAGGTAACCTGACTTAAGTCTCTTTTGGCGGGAGTGGATGGGTTGGAGCGGTTCTGATTGTTGTTAGCTCCGTTCCCATTCCCATTCTTAGCACCACTGTGGTTATGTGATCCTCCTCCAATGTGGTTGTGACCTCCATGGTTGTGAACAAGTCCTCCCATGTTCGGGGTTAGGCAAGGCTTCTGCTGAGCTCCTAAGTTATACTTCCCTTGTCCATACTTTCTCTTGTGGCTCTCAATCTACTGCTGTTTCCCTTCAATCATAAGAGCCTTATCTACCAACTCCTGGTAGTTGTTGAAGGTTGCTACCATCAACTGCATGCTCATCTCATCATTCAGCCCTTCCATAAACTTCTCCTGTTTCACGGCATCTGTGGCCACATCATCAGGGGCATAGCGAGATAACTTGCTAAACTCATCTACGTACTGAGCCACAGTATGGTTCCCCTGGCGTAGGTTGCGGAACTCCCGCTTCTTCATCTGCATAGCTCCAGTGGAGACATGGGCTGTGCGGAAAGCTTGCTGAAACTGGTCCCAAGTGACATTGGCTATAGGAAAAGTGGCTGTGTACTTCTCCCACCATGAGGCTGCTGGTCCATCTAATTGATGTGCGACAAAGCGCACTCTCTCAGCATCTGTGCAACCTGCGGTGGTAAACTCCCTTCCAATACGGCGTAGCCAATCATCAGCAACTATAGGCTCGGTGCTACTGGAAAACACCGGCGGCTGTAACCTTAGAAAACAGGCTAGGTTGTCCACTGGCGGTGGGTTGTTGTTGTTGTTGCCCTGGTTCTGAACTAGCAATTGCATCAAGGCATTCTGCTGCTGGATCAACTGTGTGAGCTCCGGCGGGAAGGCAAAACCGGTGTCACGTCTCGGAGGCATCTGAGGGGTTTAGATGGGAGAGATTTAGAATAGAAGAGGTCTAATGAGAGAACACTACCCATATGCACATGAGACAAACACAATAATTTCACTCAATCAATCAAGAAAGGGCATACAAACGGTCTAGAACTATCGCAAAAGTGCTCACTACTACTATATACATGGGGGAAATACTACTAATATATGGTAGTCATCTAGAAATTTTGATCGGTGGAAGACTCCATGATGTCTGCTCCAGCTTCGTCTTCAAAGTCATCATCACTAGGGTCGGAGTCGGTGTCGCCGATGATGATGTAGTCCTCAGGGCGTATTTCCTTGGGTTCTTCTTCTTCTTCTATTGGTGCTGGTCCTCGCATGAATACTCCGATCTTCTTGACTAAGTCGTCATTCTTCTCCAGTAGGGTCTTGATTTCCTCCTCATATCCATCGCTGGTAAACTTGAGTTCTTCCTCCAGCTCGATGATCCTAGTCTTCTCCTTCTTCAAGTCCATCATGTCCGCACACATCTGGTTCTCCTGACGTCGAATGTGCTGGTTTAACTCCTAGATGAAAGCTGCAATGGATCTATCCTTCCTGGTGTTGATTACTTCCCATTGCTCGTCTCGGCGCCCACATATTTGGTAAATAGTGTCCTTAAGATCCCTGTTGTAAACTTCTCCAATGCGTCCCATGGTGATGTGAGCTGCCATACTCTTTCTTAAACTCCAGGTTGGTGCGTCGAAGGAAAATTCTATGGGTTTAGAAGTTGGCGAGAACGTCCTTCCTGGAACTTCTACCTGAATCATCCAGCACTCCTCTTCAGGTAAAGTGGCGTTGTACGTCCTGGTGAAGCTTGGTATTCCAATGTTCAAGTACCTAGTGACTTCCTTCAAGTGGCGTCCAAAAGGTGTGTCTTCATCCGGTTGTGCAAACTTGTTCTTCATCTCCGTCATCCTAAAGAGTAGAAAGTGGAGAGGAGTCAAAAATGAGAAGAGAAGTGTGACCTAGGGTTTATCTTAGGGGTCGTGTCCTACACTTAGCATGTGCTCTGATATCATCTTGTAGCAACCCGACCTCAGATGGTCAAGTCTCTGTGCTACAGTGTCATCCCTGGATCGGTAATGCTGACACACACAGTACTCGAAGGATTTATAACAGAGTAGCAACCACACACTATTACATCGAATGTCTCCAAAGAGAACTTATTACAATAATATGGCTTAAGGCCATCTAATGCGATAACAGCAGAAGGCTTGGAAGATAGGGTGAGTCCATCAACTCCAACGGCATAGCTGAGATGCACGGCAACGACCTAACGAACCTTACTCCTCGTCTGAAAAGTCTGCAACATAATACGTTGCAGCCCGAAAACGGGTCAGCACATGGAATATGCTGGCAAAGTAACAGAGTAGAGCAAGAACAAAATAATGCTATCACTATATGATATATGGCTGGTGGAAAGCTGTATGGTTGTAGTTTTGCGAAAAGCCAATTTTTCCCTACAATAAAGGAATAGATTTTAATTTTACTATCATGGTGGTTGAAACATCATTGAGAAGGTATCTCCAACTCAATCCCAATTAAAGTGATTAACATCCCAACAATATTAATTAAGCGTGGTGAGATACATGTGATAACCCAAGTACTAGATACTCAAGAATTGTCCATAACTGGGGACACGGCTAACCATGATTAGATTGTACACTCTGCAGAGGTTTGCGCACTTTTCCCCACAAGACTCGATCGCCTCCGTTGGATTTCTCGCACTACATGGTGTTTGAGAAACAGATGACCGAGACACAGTCTTTCAGAAACGTTAACTCTCTACTCCGGGTAGACCATACCAAACCTACAAAACCCACTACCTGCTGATCTACCTCTTCAAGAGCTTCACGTAACTTACTCAACTATGCTAGAGCCCATAATAGCTTGTGGCTACACACGGAAGTTTCTAGCATGAATCATCTCAGTTCCCTTTGAGCCTGGGTGGCGGTCCATAGGAAGATCACACGGGTACCCCGGGATTTCCAAAAAAACAGACAACACTGGGTTCCCTAGGTTCCTCAATCCACCCAGTTGTTTGATTAAGTTGCCACCTTAAGTTGAACCATTAATTAACAATCTCACATCTGACATGAATTTCTCTCAAACCCAAACCATGTCTACGAGCATAGCATAGCAATAAGCAATACGTAGAAGTAACTCCCAAGGGTTTGAATGTAACAGGGCAATAGGTTCTACCTCAGCAACTACTTCCCAACCCACAAGTTAATGACATCCTAATCATGCAATGTTTGAGGATTGGAACTAATGCATAAAAACTGGGTAATAATGGGATATGATCAAAGTGTTACTTGCCTTGCTGACGATCCGCGAATCCTAGAGACTCATAGTAACACGCTTCGCACTCCGGAAATTCTACCGCAAGCAAACAATAACATACATAAGTAACAAGCAACGATGCAGAAGCAAAACTCAAATAAGAGAGGTTGACCAGAAAGTTCAAATTAAGAACTCCGGTTCGCAAAAAGAATCAAAACAAATGGAGCAACGAAACTCAAACGGCGAAAGAAAGAAGCTTCGTTTAGTAATCTGAAACTAGGTCAAATTTTACAGTAGCAAAACTTGTTTGAGTTGGTTAAACGGAAAGAGGGTTTCGAGACTAAACTCCAGGCGCTTGAATCGCCTGATTCCGTTAAACGAGCGAAACGATAAACAGAAACTAAGATCGGATCAGAAATCACGATCAGAAAGATCACGGAATAAATCCGATAAAAGAAAACTCACGAACAGACTAACGAATGAGCGTTCGTTAGCTGTAACTAATGGGCGAAAACCGTTCGTTAAAACGAACGTACGGATGAACATCCGCTAACTGGAAGAACTGAGAAAAACCGGCAAATCCGAAAAAACGGATCTAGGGTTTCTAAAAAAACCCAGACGGTCTTTATAAAAAGAACCGGCGGCGGGGCACGGCGGCTACCTCCGGCGAGATAGCTCCAGCGAGACGGGGCAGCGGCTCGCGAGGGCGGCGGGGCTTGGCGGCGGCGGTGGCGGGGCTAGGCAGCGGCAGCTGCGGCGGCGAGCGCGGGCGGCGGCGGCTGCGGGCGGTAGGGTTGGCGGCGGTAGTGGTGGTGTTGGGGGTGAGGGTGGCGGCGTCTATAAAGGGGCGGGGGCGGCCACTTGGAGGAGGGGGCAAGGCGCGGCGGAGGCGGATTCCAACTCGGACTCCGGTCCGAGTGGCGGCGGCGGTTGCCTGGCGCCGCTGGGCCTTAGGCCCAGTCGGCGCGGAACCTTTTTTTTAAACTTTGCGGACCGAAATGAAATCCTAGAAAAAAAAACCTAAAAATGCCAAAACAATTTTTCACCGTCTAAATAAAATATTTAGAACAAGATGATATTTTCTTGGCCCTAAAATGCAATTTTGAAAAACATGCAATTTTTCTAATGCAAATAAAATCTGAATAAAATCAAATAAAAATCAATTTAATGATTTTAATATTTTTCCTCCAATATTTCATTTACTTTGGGAGAAGTCATATTATCTCCTCTCTTTAATTTTTATGTGAAATATTATTCGGAGAGAAATAATTAAAATCAAATCCTCTTTTCATTATTTGATAAAAGAATCAAATATGAAGACCGGGAAATCCCCAACTCTCTCCGAGGGTCCTTGAGCTGCTTAGGAATCCGAGGATTACGAAACGGAAAAGTAATAAAAAATGATATGCATGGATGATCTATGTATAACATTCCAAATTGAAAATTTGGGATGTTACAACGGGACTTGCGAACTTAAACACAAGCATTTATCAATTTCACAACTACTCAACTAGCATGACTTTGATATTATTACCTCCATATCTCAAAACAATCATCAAGCATCAAACTTCTCTTAGTATTCAAAACACTCTTAAGAAAATTTTACTAACTTTGAATACCTAACTTATTAGGATTTTAAGCAAATTGCCATGCTATTAAGACTCTCAAAATAATCTAAGTGAAGCATGAGAGATCAATAGTTTCCATAAAACAAATCCACCACCGTGCTCTAAAAGATATAAGTGAAGTACTAGAGAAAAACTATATAACTCAAAAGATATAAGTGAAGCACATAGAGTATTCTAACAAATTCCAGATCATGTATGGCTCTCTCAAAAGGTGTGTATAGCTAGTATGATGGTGGTAAACTAAAAAGCAAAGTCTCAATTAATACAAGACGCTCCAAGCAAAACACATATCATGTGGCGAATAAAAATATAGCTCCAAGTAAAGTTACCGATAGAAATAGACGAAAGAGGGGATGCCTTCCGGGGCATCCCCAAGCTTTGGCTTTTAGGTGTCCTTAGATTATCTTGGGGGTGCCATGGGCATCCCCAAGCTTAGGCTCTTGCCACTCCTTGTTCCATAATCCATCAAATCTTTACCCAAAACTTGAAAACTTCACAACACAAAACTTAAAGTAGAAAATCTCGTGAGCTCCGTTAGCGAAAGAAAAAAAAAGACCACTGCAAGGTACTGTAATGAACTCATTCTTTATTTTCATTGGTGTTATACCTACTGTATTCCAACTTCTCTATGGTTTATAAACTATTTTACTAGCCATATATTCCTCAAAATAAGCAAACAACACACGAAAAACAGAATCTGTCAAAAACAGAACAGTCTGTAGTAATCTGTAGCTAGCGCAAGATCTGGAGCCCCAAAAATTCGAAAATAAATATCTGGACGTGAGGAATTTATCTATTAATCATCTAGAAAAAGAATTAACTAAATATCAGTTTCCAAATAAAAATGACAGCAGTTCTCGTGAGCGCTAAAGTTTCTGTTTTTTACAGTAAGTTCAACAAGACTTTCCCCAAGTCTTCCCAACGGTTCTACTTGGCACAAACACTAATTAAACACAAAAAACACAACCAAAACAGAGGCTAGATAAATTATTTATTACTAAACAGGAGAAAATATCAAGGAATAAAAATAAAATTGGGTTGCCTCCCAACAAGCACTATCGTTTAACGCCCCTAGCTAGGCATAACAATCAAGAATAGATCTAGGTATTGCCATCTTTGGTAGGCAATCCATAAGTGGCTCTCATAATATATTCATAAGGTAATTTAATTTTATTTCTAGGAAAGTTTTCCATGCCTTTCCTTAATGTAAATTGGAATCTAATATTTCCTTCCTTCATATCAATAATTGCACCAATCGTTCCAAGGAAAGGTCTACCAAGAATAATAGGACATGAAGGATTGCAATCTATGTCAAGAACAATAAAATCTACGGGCACATAATTCCTATTTGAAACAATAAGAACATCATTAATTCTTCCCATAGGTTTCTTAATAGTGGAATCCACAAGGTGCAAGTTTAGAGAGCAATCATCAAAATCACGGAAACCTAACAAATCACACAAAGTCTTTGGAATCGTGGAAACACTAGCACCCAAATCACATAAAGCATAGCATTCATGATCTTTAATTTTAATTTTAATAGTTGGTTCCCACTCATCATAAAGTTTTCTAGGGATAGAAACTTCCAATTCAAGTTTTTCTTCATAAGATTGCATCAAGGCATCAACGATATGTTTAGTAAACGCTTTATTTTGACTATAAGCGTGAGGAGAATTTAGCACGGATTGCAACAAGGAAATACAATCAATCAAAGAGCAATTTTCATATTTAAATTCCTTAAAATCCATAATAGTGGGTTTAGCAACATCTAGGGTTTTAGTTTCTTCAATCCCACTTTTATCAATTTTAGCATCAAGATCAACAAATTCCGAATTCTTGGAACGCCTTCTAGGTAAAGGTGGATCATATTCAGTCCCATCATTATCAAGATTCATATTGCAAAACAAAGATTTAATACGGGACACATCAATAACTTTTAGATCTTCATCTTTATTTTCATAGGAACTAGAAGAACACGCTCTTATAAAGGCATCTTTCTTAGCACGCATCCTAGTGGTTCTTTCTTTGCACTCATCAATAGAAATCCTCATGGCTTTGATAGACTCATTGGTATCATGCTTAGGTGGAATAGATCTAAGTTTCAAAGAATCAACATCAAGAGCAATTCTATCAATGTTCCTAGCCAAATCATCAATCTTAAGCAATTTTTCTTCAATCATAGCATTAAAATTCTTTTGCGAAGTAATAAATTCTTAAATATTAGATTCAAAATCAGAGGGCATCTTATTATAATTTCCATAAGAATTGTTGTAGGAATTACCATAATTATTAGAGGGATTACTAGGATAAGGCCTAGGATTAAAATTTCCTCTATACGCGTTGTTACCAAAATTGTTCCTACCAACAAAATTCACATCCATAGATTCATTATTATTCTCAATCAAAGTAGACAAGGGCATATCATTAGGATCAGAAGAAGCACTCTTATTAGCAAATAATTTCATAAGTTCATCCATCTTTCCACTCAAAACAATAATTTCTTCTATCACATGCACCTTTTTATTAGTAGATCTTTCAATATGCCATTGAGAATAATTAACCATAATATTATCTAGGAGTTTAGTAGCTTCTCCTAAAGTGATTTCCATAAAAGTGCTTCCCGCGACCGAATCTAAAAGATTTCTAGAAGCAAAATTCAATCCGACATAAATTTTTTGTATAATGATCCACAAATTTAAACCATGAGTAGGGCAATTACGTATCATTAGTTTCATTCTCTCCCAAGCTTGTGCAACATGTTCATGATCAAGTTGCTTAAAATTCATAATATCGTTTCTAAGAGAGATGATCTTAGCGGGAGGAAAATACTTGGAGATAAAAGCATCTTTGCACCTGTTCCATGAATCAATACTATTTTTAGGCAAAGACAAAAACCAAGCTTTAGCACGATCTCTAAGCAAAAAAGGAAATAGCTTCAATTTAACAATATCATTATCCATATCTTTATTCTTTTGCATGTCACACAAATCAACGAAGCTATTAAGATGGGTAGCGGCATCTTCACTAGGAAGGCAGGAAAACGGATCTTTCATGACAAGATTCAGCAAAGCAGTATTAATTTCAGAAGATTCAACATCGGTAAGAGGAGCAATCAGAGTGCTAATAAAATCATTGTTGTTGGTATTGGTTAAGTCACACAATTTAGTAATATCTTGAGATATCGTGACAAGCAAGCAAACTAACACACAAGCAAACAGAAAGCAAGCGGGCAAAAAGAGGCGAATAGAGAGGGAGGATAGAGAGAAAGGGCGAATAAAACGGCAAGGGTGAAGTGGGGGAGAGGAGAACGAGAGGCAAATGGCAAATAATGTAATGCGGGAGATAAGGGTATGTGATGGGTACTTGGTATATTGACTTTTGCGTAGACCTCCCCGGCAATGGCGCCAGAAATCCTTCTTGCTACATCTTGAGCACTGCGTTGGTTTTCCCCAAAGAGGAAGGGATGATGCAGCAAAGTAGCGTAAGTATTTCCCTCAGTTTTTGGGAACCAAGGTATCAATCCAGTAGGAGGCTACGCGCGAGTCCCTCGTACCTGCATAAAACAAATAAATCCGCAAATAGGGGTTGTCAATCCCTATAAGGCCACTTACGAGAGTGAGATCTGATAGATATGACAAGATAATATTTTTGGTATTTTTGTGATAAAGATGCAAAGTAAAATAAAGGCAAAGTAAATAGCAAAGGAAATAACTAAGTAGTAGGACATCAATATGATAAAGATAGACCCGGGGGCCATAGGTTTCACTAGTGGCTTCTCTCGAGAGCATAAGTATTCTACGGTGGGTGAACAAATTACTGTTGAGCAATTGACATAATTGAGCATAGTTATGAGAATATCTAGGTATGATCATGTATATAGGCATCACGTCCGAGACAAGTAGACCAACTCCTGCCTGCATCTACTACTATTACTCCACTCATCGACCGCTATCCAGCATGCATCTAGAGTATTAAGTTAAAAACATAGTAACGCCTTAAGCAAGATGACATGATGTAGAGGGATAGACTCATGCAATATGAAGAAAACCCCATCTTGTTATCCTCGATGGCAACAATACAATACGTGCCTTGCTGCCCCTACTGTCACTGGGAAAGGACACCACAAGATTGAACCCAAAACTAAGCACTTCTCCCATTGCAAGACAGATCAATCTAGTAGGCCAAACCAAACTGATAATTCGAAGAGACTTGCAAAGATAACCAATCATACATAAAAGAATTCAGAGAAGATTCAAATATTGTTCATAGATAGACTTGATCATAAACCCACAATTCATTGGTCTCAACAAACACACCACAAAAAGAAGATTACATCGAATAGTTCTCCACAAGAGAGGGGGAGAACATTGTATTGAGATCCAAAAAGAGAGAAGAAGCCATCTAGCTACTAACTATGGACCCGTAGGTCTGAGGTGAACTACTCACACTTCATCGGAGGGGCTATGGTGTTGATGTAGAAGCCCTCCGTGATCGATGCCCCCTCCGTCGGAGCTCCGGAACAGGCCCCAAGATGGGATCTCATGGGTACAGAAATTTACAGTGGTGGAATTAGGGTTTTGGCTCCGTTTTTGATCGTTTGGGGGTACATGGATATATATAGGAGGAAGGAGTACGTCGGTGGAGCAACAGGGGGCCCACGAGGGTGGAGGGCGCGCCTGGTGGGGGTGGGCGCCCCCCCTACATCGTGGCCTCCTGTTTCCTTTCTTGACGTAGGGTCCAAGTCTCCCGGGTCTTGTTCGTTGAGAAAGTCACGTTCCCGAAGGTTTCATTCCGTTTGGACTCCGTTTGATATTCCTTTTCTTCAAAACCCTAAAACAGGCAAAAAACAGCAATTCTGGGCTGTGCCTTCGGTTAATAGGTTAGTACCAAAAATATTATAAAAGTGGATAATAAAGCCCAATAATGTCCAAAACAATAGATATTATAGCATGGAGCCATCAAAAATTATAGGTACGTTGGAGACGTATCAAGCATCCCCAAGCTTAATTCCTGCTCATCCTCGAGTAGGTAAATGATAAAAATAGAATTTTTGATGCGGAGTTCTACTTGGCATAATTTTAATGTAATTCTTCTTAATTGTATTATGAAAATTTAGATCCGAAAGATTCAAGACAAAAGTTCATATTGACATAAAAATAATAATACTTCAAGCATACTAATTAAGCAATTATGTCTTCTCGAAATAACATGGCCAAAGAAAGTTCATCCCTACAAAATCATATAGTTTAGTCATGTTTAATTTTCGTCACACAAGAATGCTCTCATCATGCACAACCCTGATGACAAGCCAAGCAATTGTTTCATACTTTAGTAATCTCAAACCTATAAACTTTCACGCAATATATGAGCGCGAGCCATGGACATAGCACTATGGGTGGAATAGAATATAATGAGGGGGGTTATGTGGAGAAGGCAAAAAAGGAGAAAGTCTCGCATCAACGAGGCTAATCAATGGGCCATGGAGATGCCCACCGATTGATGTTAATGCAAGGAGTAGGGATTGCCATGCAACAGATGCACTAGAGCTATAAATGTATGAAAGCTCGACAAAAAAAAACTAGTGGGTGTGCATCCAACTTGCTTGCTCACGAAGACCTAGGGCACTTGAGGAGGCCCATTGTTGGAATATACAAGCCAAGTTCTATAATGAAAAATTCCCACTAGTATATGAAAGTGACAAATCAAGAGACTCTCTATCATGAAGATCATGGTGCTACTTTGAAGCACAAGTGTGGCAAAGGATAGTAACATTGTCCCTTCTCTCTTTTTCTCTCAATTTTTTTCTTTTTTGGGCCTTCTCGTTTTTATGGCCTTTCTCTCTTTTTATATATATATTCCTCACTTGGGACAATGCTCTAGAAAATGATGATCATCACACTTATATTTATTTACAACTCAATGATTACAACTCGATACTAGACCAAAGTATGACTCTATATGAATGCCTCCGGCGGTGTACCGGGATACGCAATGGACCAAGAGTGACATGTATGAAAGAATTATGAACGGTGGCTTTGCCACAAATACTATGTCAACTACATGATCATGCTAAGCGATATGACAATAATGAATGTGTCATGATGAACGAAATGATGGAAAGTTGCATGGCAATATATCTCGGAATGGCTATGGAAATACCATAATAGGTAGGTATGGTGGCTGTTGTGAGGAAGATATAAGGAGGTTTATGTGTGAAAGAGCGTATCATATCACGGGGTTTGGATGCACCGACGAAGTTTGCGCTAACTCTCAATGTGAGAAAGGGCAATGAACGGTACCAAAGAGGCTAGCAAGGATGGAAGGGTGAGAGTGCGTATAATCCATGGACTCAACATTAGTCATAAAGAACTCACATACTTATTGCAAAAATCTACAAGTCATCAAAAACCTCGGTACTACGCGCATGCTCCTAGGGGGATAGATTGGTAGGAAAAGACCATCGCTCGTCCCCGACCGCCACTCATAAGGAAGACATCAAATAACACCTCATGTTTCAAATTTGTTGCATAACGTTTACCATACGTTCATGCTACGGGACTTGCGAACTTCAACAGAAGCATTTCTCAATTTCACAACTACTCAACTAGCACGACTTTGATATTATTACCTCCATATCTCAAAACAATCATCAAGCATGAAACTTCTCTTAGTATTCAAAACACTCTTAAGAAATTTTTACTAACTTTGAATACCTAGATTATTAGGATTTTAAGAAAATTGCCATGCTATTAAGACTCTCAAAATAATCTAAGTGAAGCATGAGAGATCAATAGTTTCCATAAAACAAATCCACCACCGTGCTCTAAAAGATATAAGTGAAGTACTAGAGAAAAACTATATAACTCAAAAGATATAAGTGAAGCACATAGAGTATTCTAACAAATTCCAAATCATATATGGCTCTCTCAAAAGGTGTGTACAGCAAGTATGATTTTGCTAAACTAAAAAGCAAAGACTCAATTAATACAAGATGCTCCAAGCAAAACACATATGATGTGGCGAATAAAAATATAGCTCCAAGTAAAGTTACCGATAGAAGTAGACGAAAGAGGGGATGCCTTCCGGGGCATCCCCAAGCTTTGGCTTTTAGGTGTCCTTAGATTATCTTGGGGGTGCCATGGGCATCCCCAAACTTAGGCTCTTGCCACTCCTTGTTCCATAATCCATCAAATCTTTACCCAAAACTTGAAAACTTCACAACACAAAACTTAAAGTAGAAAATCTCATGAGCTCCGTTAGCGAAAGAAAATAAAAGACCACTTCAAGGTACTATAATGAACTCATTCTTTATTTTCATTGGTGTTATACCTACTGTATTCCAACTTCTCTATGGTTTATAAACTCCATTACTAGCCATAGATTCATCAAAATAAGCAAACAACACACGAAAAACAGAATGTGAAAAACAGAACAGTCTGTAGTAATATGTAACTAACGCAAACTTATGGAACCCAAAAAATTATACAATAAATTTCTGGACGTGAGGAATTTATCTATTAATCATCTGCAAAAAGAATTAACGAAATATCACTTTCCAAATAAAAATGACAGCAGTTCTCGTGAGCGCTAAAGTTTCTGTTTTTTACAGCAAGTTCAACAAGACTTTCCCCAAGTCTTTGCAACGGTTCTACTTGGCACAAACACTAATTAAACACAAAAAACACAACCAAAATAGAGGCTAAATAAATTATTTATTACTAAACAGGAGCAAATAGCAAGGAATAAAAATAAAATTGGGTTGCCTCCCAACAAGCGCTATCGTTTAACGCCCCTAGCTAGGCATAACAATCAAGAATAGATCTAGGTATTGCCATCTTTGGTAGGCAATCCATAAGTGGCTCTCATAATATATTCATAAGGTAATTTAATTTTCTTTCTAGGAAAGTGTTCCATGCCTTTCCTTAATGGAAATTGGAATCTAATATTTCCTTCCTTCATATCAATAATTGCACCAACCGTTCTAAGGAAAGGTCTACCAAGAATAATAGGACATGAAGGATTGCAATCTATGTCAAGAATAATAAAATCTACGAGCACATAATTCCTATTTCAACAATAAGAACATCATTAATTCTTCCCATAGGTTTCTTAATAGTGGAATCCGTAAGGTGCAAGTTTGGAGAGCAATCATCAAAATCACGGAAACCTAACAAATCACACAAAGTCTTTGGAATCGTGGAAACACTAGCACCCAAATCACATAAAGCATAGCATTCATGATCTTTAATTTTGATTTTAATAGTTGGTTCCCACTCATCATAAAGTTTTATAGGGATAGAAACTTCCAATTCAAGTTTTTCTTCATAAGATTACATCAAGGCATCAACGATATGTTTAGTAAACGCTTTATTTTGACTATAAGCGTGAGGAGAATTTAGCACAGATTGCAACAAGGAAATACAATCAATCAAAGAGCAATTTTCATAGTTAAATTCCTTGAAATCCATAATAGTGGGTTTAGCAACATCTAGGGTTTTAATTTCTTCAATCCCACTTTTATCAATTTTAGCATCAAGATCAACAAATTCCGAATTCTTGGAACGACTTCTAGGTAAAGGTGGATCATATTCAGTCCCATCATTATCAAGTTTCATATTGCAAAACAAAGATTTAATACGGGACACATCAATAACTTTTAGATCTTCATCTTTATTTTCATAGGAACTAGAAGAACACGCTCTTATAAAGGCATCTCTCTTAGCACGCATCCTAGGTGTTCTTTCTTTGCACTCATCAATGGAAATCCTCATGGCTTTGAGAGACTCATTGATATCATGCTTAGGTGGAATAGATATAAGTTTCAAAGAATAAACATCAAGAGCAATTCTATCAACGTTCCTAGCCAAATCATCAATCTTAAGCAATTTTTCTTCAATCATAGCATTAAAATTCTTTTGCGAAGTAATAAATTCTTTAATATTAGATTCAAAATCTGAGGGCATATTATTATAATTTCCACAAGAATTGTTGTAGGAATTACCATAATTATTAGAGGGATTACTAGGATAAGGCCTAGGATTAAAATTTCCTCTATACACGTTGTTACCAAAATTGTTCCTACCAACAAAATTCACATCCATAGATTCATTATTATTCTCAATCAAAGTAGACAAAGGCATATCATTAGGATCAGAAGAAGCACCCTTATTAGCAAATAATTTCATAAGTTCATCCATCTTTCCACTCAAAACATTAATTTCTTCTATCGCATGTACCTTTTTATTAGTAGATCTTTCAGTATGCCATTGAGAATAATTAACAATAATATTATCTAGGAGTTTAGTAGATTCTCCTAAAGTGAGTTCCATAAAAGTGCCTCCCGCGGCTGAATCTAAAATATTTCTAGAAGCAAAATTCAATCCGGCATAAATTTTTTGTATAATGATCCACAAATTTAAACGATGAGTAGGGCAATTACGTATCATTAGTTTCATTCTCTCCCAAGCTTGTGCAACATGTTCATGATCAAGTTGCTTAAAATTCATAATATCATTTCTAAGAGAGATGATCTTAGCGGGAGGAAAATACTTAGAGATAAAAGCATCTTTGCACTTGTTCCATGAATCAATACTATTTTTAGGCAAAGACGAAAACCAAGCTTTAGCACGATCTCTAAGCAAAAAAGGAAATAACTTCAATTTAACAATATCATTATCCACATATTTATTATTTTGCATGTCACACAAATCAAAGAAGCTATTAAGATGGGTAGTGGCATCTTCACTGGGAAGGCCGGAAAACGGATCTTTCATGACAAGATTCAGCAAAGCAATATTAATTTCACAAGATTCATCATCGTTAAGTGGAGCAACCGGAGTGCTAATAAAATCATTGTTGTTGGTATTGGTGAAGTCACACAATTTAGTATTATCTTGAGCCATCGTGACAAGCAAGCAAACTAACACACAAGCAAACAGAAAGCTAGCGGGCAAAAAGAGGCGAATAGAGAGGGAGGATAGAGAGAGAGAGAGGGCGAATAAAATGGCAAGGGTGAAGTGGGGGAGAGGAAAACGAGAGGCAAATGGCAAATAATGTAATGTGGGAGATAAGGGTATGTGATGGGTACTTGGTATATTGACTTTTGCGTAGACCTCCCCGGCAACGACGCCAGAAATCCTTCTTGCTACCTCTTGAGCACTACGTTGGTTTTCCCCGAAGAGGAAGGGATGATGCAGCAAAGTAGCGTAAGTATTTCCCTCAGTTTTTGGGAACCAAGGTATCAATCCAGTAGGAGGCTACGTGCGAGTCCCTCATACCTGCACAAAACAAATAAATCCCCGCAACCAATGCAAATAGGGGTTGTTAATCCCTATAAGGCCACTTACGAGAGTGAGATCTGATAGATATGATAAGATAATATTTTTGGTATTTTTGTGATAAAGATGCAAAGTAAAATAAAGGCAAAGTAAATACCAAAGGAAATAACTAAGTAGTAGGAGATCAATATGATAAAGATAGACCTGGGGGCCATAGGTTTCACTAGTGGCTTCTCTCAAGAGCATAAGTATTCTACGGTGGGTGAACAAATTACTGTTGAGCAATTGACAGAATTGAGCATAGTTATGAGAATATCTAGGTATGATCATGTATATAGGCATCACGTCTGAGACAAGTAGACCGACTCCTGCCTGCATCTACTACTATTACTCCACTCATCGACCGCTATCCAGCATGCATCTAGAGTATTAAGTTAAAAATAGAGTAACGCCTTAAGCAAGATGACATGATGTAGAGGGATAGACTCATGCAATATGAAGAAAACCCCATCTTGTTATCCTCGATGGCAACAATACAATACGTGCCTTGCTGCCCTTACCGTCACTGGGAAAGGACACCGCAAGATTGAACCCAAAGCTAAGCACTTCTCCCATTGCAAGAAAGATCAATCTAGTAGGCCAAACCAAACTGATAATTCGAAGAGACTTGCAAAGATAACCAATCATACATAAAAGAATTCAGAGAAGATTCAAATATTGTTCATAGATAGACTTGATCATAAACCCACAATTCATCGGGCTCAACAAGCACACCGCAAAAAGAAGATTACATCGAATAGTTCTCCACAAGAGAGGGGGAGAACATTGTATTGAGATCCAAAAATAGAGAAGAAGCCATCTAGCTACTAACTATGGACCCGTAGGTCTGAGGTGAACTACTCACACTTCATTGGAGGGGCTATGGTGTTGATGTAGAAGCCCTCCGTGATCGATGCCCCCTCCGGCGGAGCTCCGGAACAAGCCCCAAGATGGGATCTCGTGGATACAGAAAGTTACGGCGGTGGAATTAGGGTTTGGCTCCGTTTTTGATCATTTGGGGGTACGTGGATATATATAGGAGGAAAGAGTACGTCGGTGGAGCAACAGGGGGCCCACGAGGGTGGAGGGCGCGCCTGGTGGGGGTCGGCGCACCCCCTACCTCGTGGCCTCCTGTTTCCTTTCTTGACATAGGGTCCAAGTCACCCGGGTCTTGTTCGTTGAGAAAATCCCGTTCCTGAAGGTTTCATTCCATTTGGACTTCTTTTGATATTCCTTTTCTTCGAAATCCTAAAACAGGCAAAAAACAACAATTCTGGGTTGGGCCTTCGGTTAATAGGTTAGTCCCAAAAATAATATAAAAGTGGATAATAAAGCCCAATAATGTCCAAAACAGTAGATAATATAGCATGGACCAATCAAAAATTATAGATACGTTGGAGACGTATCAGGACCCAATAGTTTTTGTTGATATGATTAGCCGGTTTATTGGGGTGGCCATGAATCTGGCAGGGTCGGTCCAGTATCCTGTCTAGGTTGGATGGTCTGTCTCTATTCGCCTTGAATGGCTTTTTCCATTGACCAGGCTTGGGATTGCTGAATCCGGCGTTAACCGTTGTGTCGCGTGATCATTCATTATCATTGCGACTGTTGTGTTTGCTTTGTCGTGGCTTGCCGTTGCCGTCTCTGGATTTCGGAAGTGCCCGAGTCGCTGGCGCTATTGCTTCTACGAGCGAGCCAGCTATCTTTTCCCGCGCAAAAGCGGGTCATTAGAGCGGTAAGGACTGTCATGGATCTAGGTCCTTCTTGACCGAGGTGGCGTGTAGGCCATTCGTCCTGGACACTGTGTTTGAAGGCCGCAAGGGCTTCCGTGTCTGGACAGTCGACGATTTGGTTCTTTTGAACTAAGAACCTGGTCCAGAGCTACCTGGTTGACTCTCCGGGCTGCTGGACAATGTGGCTTAAGTCACCGGCCTCCGGTGGCCGGACATATGTTCCTTGGAAGGTGTTGTGAAAGGCGTCCTCCAAATCTTCCCAGCTTCCAATAGAATTTTCGGGCAGACTGTTTAATCAGTACCGAGCTGGTCCTTTGAGTTTTAGTGGTAGGTATTTGATGGCATGAAGGTCGTCCCCACGGGCCATGTGGATATGGAGGAGGAAGTCCTCGATCCATACCGTGCGATCTGTTGTTCCATCGTATGATTCAATATTCATAGGTTTGAACATGTCTGGGAATTGATGCTCCATTACTTCGTCTGTGGAGCAAAGAGGGTGTGCGGCGCCTCTATGTTGGGCCACACTGCGACGTACCTTCGATGGAGTCCGTTTGCAGTTTTTGGCCCGGGCGTGGCTAGGTTTGTCACGTCCTAATAGGTGGCCGTCGTCGCGTGTCGAGGTATGTCCTCGTGATCCATAGGTCGCTCTTGGGTGTCCTGCTCTGCTACCTGGGGCCTATTGACGGTCGTGTGCACAATCCTGAGCTGTTTTGTTCTTGCCTTTATGGCGAGGTGGGGCGGTCTGGTGTTCGTCTTGAGTTGCCGCTTTACCCGGACCAAGTTGTGGTTGACCTGACGTCCTGTGCGATAATGGCGCGGGCTCGAGCGCCCTGTCATCGCCCTAGGGTAGCAATCTACTATTCGGATAGCTTTTGGATGGGCCACTAACGCCGTATTCTTCGGCGGCTAGGACTTCGGTCCATCTATCATTGAGCAGATCTTGGTCGGCTTGAAGTTGCTTTTGCTTCTTTTTCAGGCTCCTTGCGGTGGCTATTAGTTGGCTTTTGAAGCGCTCCTGCTCGAGGGGTTCCTCAGGCACGATAAAGTCCTCGGTGCCGAGGCTCACCTCATCCTCAGAGAGCAGAAGGTAATTGTCGTCCTCCGAATCTTCGTTATTGGCCTGCTTACCAGGGCTAACCTGCCCATCTTCTCGTTCATCTTGGTCATTAGCGGTATCAACGGGGTCTTCACTGTCTTCGGCATCGTCGTCCATACCGTCAATGTTCTCGGAGTCGCAATCAAGTGTATCAGTCGAATCCTCGACCGTGGCTATGAAGTGGGTGGTGGGTGGGAAGCAAAATTCTCCGCCGCCAGCCCCTAGTTTGAGTTGGATATAGTTTAGCTATGAGTCCTCTGTCAAGGACAGGTTCTTTAACGAGTTTAGCACATCGCCCAAAGGCGAGTGCTGGAAGATGTCCGCGGCGCTGAATTCGAAGATCTATAAACGATCAAGCTCTGCGTCCGCGGGTTCACGTGGTTCGGAAATTACGGCCGGAGACGAGTCCGGAGTTCTGGTGACCAAGACATCATGAGAGGTTGAGTCTATGTGCATCTCCAAAGCCGTGGAATCTGTGGCCTCTGTAGTGGGATCAATCCTCCCGTCCTTGGATGGCGCAGCTTGCTCCGGATCTAGGGCAAGAGCGGTTATAGGAGGAATCTCCTGGATGCGGCCAGATGACAGATTTAGGTCATGATCATCTGGGTGACCAGGAGCGGCTGCTGTGGTCTTGAATCCGGAGAAGATCAAGTCCCCACGGATGTCCGCAACGTAGTTCAAGATCCCGAATCTGACCTGATGGCCAGGGCGTAGCTTTCGATCTGCTCCAGATGGCCAAACGAGTTGGCCCGCAGTGCGAAGCCGCCGAACATGAAGATTTGTCCGGCGAGAAAGGTTTCTCCTTGGACAGCGTCATTATTGACGATCGAAGGGGCATTCAAACCTTTTAGCGACAGCACAGAGGAAATCTCAATGAAAGCACCAATGTCGGTGTCAAAATTGGCAGATCTCGGGTAGGGGGTCCCGAACTATGCGTCTAAGGTCGATGGTAACACGAGACAAGGGACATGATGTTTACCCAGGTTCGGGGCCTCTCTATGGAGGTAATACCCTACATCCTGCTCGATTGATATTGATGAATATGAGTATTACAAGAGTTGATCTACCTCGAGATCGTAATGGCTAAACCCTAGAGGTCTAGCTTGTATGGCTATGATAATGAGTCTCCTATCCGGACTAAGTCCTCCGGTTTATATAGACACCGGGAGGATCTAGGGTTACACAAGGTCGGTTACAAAGAAGGGAATCTACATATTCGGTCGCCAGGCTTGTCTTCCACGCCAAGGAGAGTCCTATCCGGACACTTGTGCAGTCTTCGGTCTTCGTATCTTCATAGCCCATCAGTCCAGCCCATGGCTAACAGGCCGGATGCCCGATGACCTCTTAGTCCAGGACGCCCTCACCCACATTTTGGCCCATATGAGTAACAGGCTAGCTTGAAGACCGACAACACTGAGATCCACCGAACCTTCCGGCCTAAATTACAGCATACCGACCAAAGAATAAACCTAGACTATACAATAAAGAAATCACGGCATATTACATCCACTGGGAATCAAAGTTCGCTATCGGTGATAATAAAGCGCAACATGACCGCGGATTACATACACTAGGCATCAAAGGTCGCCACCAGTGCATATAAACGTGCCGATAAAAGAATATACAAAACCGAGAGCACTTCAGAAGGCACTAGGCCTGGCAAGGTCGGGCCCCACAAGCAGCCGAACAAGCTGATGAGACCTCAGTTGTGTCCATGATAGATGCTTCATCCCTAGTTGTATGGAACCATAGTGCGCACGGTAGTCCCCTGACATCTTCATTATATCTTTGACTTCAAGTCGGAGCTGAGCTGAAGCAAGCCTTTTCGCTTTAAGTTGAGACTGAAGAAGTTGAACTGATTGAGGTAGCGACTGCACAGAGGTTGTCTCACACCTGCTGGTGAGTAGCTTCAACTCACTGTCATCATCAAGACAGGACCTTGGGGTCATCTCGTTGTCCTCAAGATGGTTTGGCTCACTATCTTCCCTAAAGTTCTGCCTAGCATAAGAGATACGACTCTGAAAGAGAAATAAGGAGACACGTAACAGGTTTCACAATTATATAAGCAAATAAATGGATCTGTTCTGCATAAGGAACATGTTTTTACAACTACAATTTAAAACTGGTAGTTGTTGCAAACATCCAATCAGATGTAAACAACAAAGTAAACAGCAATGGAGGAAATGATGCCTATCCAAATCTATACTAGAACAAAGTTTGAAGGCTTGAGAAGGATGAACTTACATTACATGTTAACACGGGCTGGACAAAGCCCTTCTCAATGTTGATGGAAGGATAATTCAATAAATTCCCCAAAGAAAATTCTTTATAAGCATTGCCACTATTCTACATTTTGCAAAGAGTAAATATAGATCAAATAATATTGGAAGAAACATAGGATAAGGAAGCTAAGGTGTAGACTGATGATACATAATCAAATAGCAATTAATTAGGTACAGTGTTACAGGGCAAAAGGTACTGGCAAGAGGAATGCAGACATCAACGTGTGTAGTGGAATTGGCTTTATTCAACATTTTGGTAAGAGTAAATGTAGATATGATAATTTGGAGAAAGTGGAGGGCAGGGCAGATAAGATGTAGAGTAATCACTACAAGAAATATGTCAACTTGTGACCACCACTATTGGTCACTGAATGGTCACAAATTTCCATTTGTGACCTTTTTGTGACCAAAAACATAAGGTCAAAAGCTGTCTGTCATAAACTGACTATAGCGACCTTTCTTCTGGAATGGTGGAAGACGTTTATGACCAAAATACGTCTACTGTGGCGTTTTGGTCACTAGCAACCTCCCCAGGCCATGTAGGCATCCAGAGTGGCAATCTGACATGGCACAAGATTCAGCCCGGTCCAATTCGATTTTCTATATGGGCCTAGACCAACAATTCAACCTATTTGTGTTTTTTCGCTACTAATTTTGGTGAACTACACGGGCCTAGCCCAGCAATGCAGCCTTTTTATTTTCTGGGCCATGGCCTTTTTGGCTCAACAATTCCAGATTTTTTTAATACTTTTTTCTTTTTTTTACGATGGGTCAATTAGTCAGATGGGTCCCAATTGTAAGTTCTGGTAATTGGTCCCAGTTTTCAAGTTTTAGTAAGTGGGTCCCAATTATCAAGGTCATATTCTTCAGATTTCAATTTCATAGTAAATAAATAGCATGTATTTAAATTGGCCAGACAAAAAATACAAGTAGTACTTCAAATAACAGCAGCCAAAATCAGTATGGAGCTGCTACTCTACAAATAACACATAATACATTTTCAATCACGGTTTTACAAGCTCTATGTGTAATAACTAGAGAATATACAAGCTCTACAAGTGTATTCAATCTTCTTCAACATGGAGCTCCTTCGGAAGCACAGTTTAGAGAGAGCACAAACTGGGCACCTGCATCATCACAGGAAGGCAATTTTAGATCATAAAAACGAATGTTCCAAGCACAGTTTAGAGAAAAGAACCAAGTAAATTTGCCCTCAATCATACAAACAAAGTTTAGAGAAAAGAATAAGCACTTATTATGTAGGACACATACATACACATCTCAGGAAAATCTCGGAAAGGGAGAGAGAACAGCAGCAGCAACAGGGGGTTCAGACTTCAGAGAAGATAAGCAGCAAGGTGAGGAGAAGAAGAAGCAAGCGTGGGAATGAAGAGAGGAGTAGCAGCAAGCAGCAATAAAGAGGTTCCGAGAAGAAGTGCTGCAGCAGGTTTAGTGGATTCAGAAATGGAATGCCATCATAAAAAACAAAGGATTTTCCATGGTGGTGGTGGACTGGTGGTGATGGTGAGTTGGAGCAGAGCGGCAAAACAAAGGTCATTTGATTAGGCGAAGGACAACCTGAAGAAGGGACGACCTATGCTCTCCTACAACTTTGACATCCGTGTTCATATGCTGAAGGAGCTTGACGAGGACACCGGGCACCAACGATGCCTTTGATGCAACTCCTTAAGCGCATTACTCTGCAATGTTCAAAGAGATTTAGCAGTTAGATAAATCACATGAGTGTCTAAAGAATCAGAACCAAGCTAAGTTAGTTATCAGTTCACCGCTAGCCAACCTGGTCGGCTAGCCCTGTTCAAAAGTGAAATCCATGAACCCGGTTACAGTAATGGCTGCAACTTTTCGTGAATGTATTTATAGGGAAACATGGGTCACAAGGAACTTAAAGCAGGAACCTCACAATATCAAGACCGGCTGCATTTCCTAATATAACCGGTGAACCACAATAACAAGTGGAGCAGCTATTGTTCCTTCCTATTGGAAACCATCAGCTATTTTGCTCCAGAGTGTTATGTCAGAACTATCAACAAGATGACGACTCGAGGAAAACAACATGATGATATTCTAGCGCATAGAGTATATATATACAAGGATTCTAACACCACAACATTGACAGTAGGAAGCTAACTAGCATCTGATAATTTCTCGATAGATGATAATCTCATCTAGCATCTGAATCTAAACTCAAGCAGCATGCATCGATTGTAGGAGGGGGCAAGCAATTAAAAGCTATAGATAGAACACAAGTTCTATGTACCTAGATAACAAAAGTAAGAAAGAAATTGATGAAATGTACAATGGAAATTTACTATTGTTACAGAGCAAACATTAAAAATCCATGCTCAGTTATAAACCAATTATTGCAACTGATGATGCTGCACCATTCATAGGCAATCAGAGATGAAGGAAACAAAGCAAAGAAATGTCATCACCTTAAGCTCCTCAAGGGTAAAGCCTCTGCCAGCCCTCGCCTTAATGTTGTACTTGTGGGTCTGGCATTGCACGATGGGGCGAAGAGGTCCAGAGGTAGGGCAGGGGAAGATCTTCACAGCCTTCTTCTGGCGAGCTGTATACAAAAAAGAACAGAATGTAAGATGGCAGTGAGTTAAGCAAGCATCACAATAACAGAAACATGTTGTCAGTGGATTGGATGGTAACACAAACATCTACTCTGTCCTGCTGTAACAAACATGTACTTAACTCCTTCATACACCAGTGCAAGTGTTGTTCACATGTTACTACTTGATTCGACTTTATACAAATAAATAGACATTACAATAAACTTGCATAAAGAGACGTCTAGTCTAGCATCAGACTAACTTACTGGTATAAAGTGACATGGATATTCATGACAATACAATGGCTCAATGGCTCAATGCCTGAAGCTTTTTCGCTTACGATAGGAGATTTTACAAAAAAGAATACAAGGTGCCTCTAAACAGGAGCAGAGTAGGTCTAGAGCACTTATGTCAATGCCTCCCATACAATTTATTTAACTCATAGGTTTACATTAATTGAAATACTCTGGGATAGTTCAACAAACAAAAATGTGAAGCAAATAGCATTTTTCAGTTCAGCAACATGTTGTACATACAGTATGAGCAGCACATGACAGTAAAACAGCGAGCAATCTGCAACTCTATTTTGATGATGTGGGTGCATCCACATAATAGAATTTATTTATCCATGTGCATCGATCACTAGTCAATTCGTATCCATTGATGACCACAGTGTTGCTGCAGCAGGAAACATTCAGTCAATGTTGCTGCAGTGTCCCATAACATGATTCTTATGTATGGACTGAATTTTTGTGCATATGTAACTAGAATCAAACTGTATCCAATAATATATGGCGACATGTCACAGCAGGAAATTTGAGCAGGGGTTGGAGAAGAAGGGCGGGCAGTCAGTACCTTGTAAGAAGAGATGCTGCTGGGCAGAGGCCTAGTCATGGATTACCCGTGGAGGTTCATGGAAGAAACATGGAGGGGATGTGAGAACACTCATGAGATTGCATTAGATTGAAACAAGACGAATGGGATAGTGGAGTGGAGTGGATGCTTACGGGAACTCAATATCGAGGCGGGTCCTGCCATCGTCGATGGCGGCGGCGAGGGAGCGGGCGGTGTCGGAGACGAGCACTTCGTAGGAGTGCGGCTTGTAGACGGACACCCCGGCCCTGAGCTCCCCCACCTCCGCCTCCTTGGCCGCCTTCGCGCGCACCGACCGGAGCCGGCGGCGGCACCGGAAGCGCGTTGGCGCCCCGGCGAGGCGGGTGGGCGGGGAAGGGATGACGCACGGAGCCGTGGGGGAGCGCAAGAGGCGGACAGCGGTGGAGAGAGGCGCCATGGCCGCGCGCAGAGGAGGAGGGGAGGAGGAAGAGGCGAGGCGGTGCTCTGCTCTGCTCTCCGCCAGCGTGTAGCCCGTTGGTCCTGGATGGCGTCCCTCCCAGTCGACCTCGAGGTCGGAGAGAGATGGATCTCGCAGCTCTGGATCTGCGAGGAGGGGAGGGGGAGGCCCGGCGGCGAGCTATGGTGGGAGGATGTGGTCTGAAATTGGAAGAAGGGGGCGGGGGCGACGACGGCAGCGGGAATAGATCTCCTCACCGCGGCGGGATGGGGAAGGAGGGGGAAGCGACAGGGGGGCCATCGTTGTTGATCTGGAGCGAAAGAATGGAGGTAGGGGGGTGGGTGGAAAATGTCCATGAGGACAGACCTAGGGTTTCGGCTCGGGTGGGTTTGGGCCGTTGGATCCGAAAGCATCCGACGGTGGTTGATGCGTGATCCGCGTGATATGCCCATGGTCCAATCAGAACGCACCAATCCATTTGATGACCTTATGACCATATAAATTGGTCATGATCGATTCAAGATAAAAATTTTCATTCCATTTTTCAGTGCTCAAAATGAGTATTTTTGTGAAAGTCCTATCAAATATTTGTTCAAATGATATCATATTTTGCACAAGTTAAATCATGGATTTGTAAACAATATTGACAAAGGGAGTTTTTACTTCCTTTGCACGAAAAAATAATTTTCCATTTTTCGAGTGGCCTAAATAAGTTTTTTTGTGAAGGACCTATAATATATTTGTTGCAAAATTGGACCAAATCATTTTTCTAAAATACTAGGCCATATTTAATGCACAATTGACCAATTGGTTGGGTGTAAAAAGTTTTGATCCACCTCTCGTGAAAAAGACAAATTTCCGCCGATTCAGTTGGAAGCGGGTCAAATTTGAACTGTAGCTGCCTTGTAGTTTGCTCTTTATTTTTTCCAAAAATCATTTCTAGGTACATAAGTATCTATTTAATTAGAGAAACATAAAAAAAAATTCAAAGATTCAACCACTAGCTAGGAACGGTCATTCCCGCCGTTTTGACTGCATTTTGAAACGGGCATAAAAAATTCAAAAAAAATCAAAAAATTGGGAAACCTTCGCATTGTGTCATTATATGTGGCCAAGTTCCGAGGAAAAATAGTAAACTTTTAATAAGACAATTATTTTAAAAAAGTGTTCTCAGAAACGAGCTATCACGTATGGAGATCAATGGCTTTTAAGCCAAATGATCAATCTTATGGCCACATTCATGGCATAGTTTGTTCAAATGATCTCATATTGTGCACAAAGGTGCATATTGGAATGGCAAACAATATTTCCTAAGGAAGTTTTCACTTTCTTTGGATGAAAAAACCATTTTCCATTTTTTGAGTGCCCAAAAGGAGGTTTTTTTGTGAAGGACCTCGCAAATATTTGTTGCAAAATTGGACCAAATCATTTTTCTAAAATATTAGGCCATATTTAATGCACAATTGACCAAATGGTTTGGTGTAAAAAGTTTTGATCCTCCTCTCGTGAAAAAGATAAATTTCCGTCGATTCAGTAGGAAGCGGGTCAAATTTGAACTGCAGCTGCATCATAGTTTGCTATTTATTTTTTTACAAAAATCATTTCTAGGTACATAAGTACCTATTTAATCAGAGAAACACCAAAAAAATTCCAAGATTCAACCACTAGCTAGGAACGGTCATTCCTGCCATTTTGATCGCATTTTGAAACGGGCATAAAAAAATAAAATAAAATCAAAAAATTGGGAAACCTTCGCATTGTGTCATTATATGTGGCCAAGTTCCCAGGAAAAATAACAAACTTGTAATATGGCAATTATTTTAAAAAAGTGTTCTCAGAAACGAGCTATCACGTGTGGAGATCAATGGCTTTCAAGCCAAATGATCAATCTTATGGACACATTCATGGCATAGTTTGTTCAAATGATCTCATATTGTGCACAAGGGTGCATATTGGAACGGCAAAAAATGTTGCCTAAGGAAGTTTTCATTTTCTTTGGATGAAAAAACCATTTTCCATTTTTTGAGTGCCCAAAAGGAGGTTTTTTTGTGAAGGACCTCCCAAATAATTGTTGCAAAATTGGACCAAATCATTTTTCTAAAATACTAGGCCATATTTAATGCACAATTGACAAAATGGTTGGGTGTACAAAGTTTTGATCCACCTCTCGTGAAAAAGACAAATTTCCGCCGATTCAGCAGGAAGCGGGTCAAATTTGAACTGCAGCTGCATCATAGTTTGCTATTTATTTTTTACAAAAATCATTTCTGGGTACATAAGTACCTATTTAATCAGAGAAACACCAAAAAATCCAAGATTCAACCACTAGCTAGGAACGGTCATTCCCGCCGTTTTGACCACATTTTGAAACGGGCATAAAAAATTCAAAAAAAAATCAAAAAATTGGGAAACCTTCGCATTGTGCCATTATATGTGGCCAAGTTCCCAGGAAAAATAACAAACTTGTAATACGGCAATTATTTTAAAAAAGTGTTCTCAGAAACGAGCTATCACGTGTGGAGATCAATGGCTTTCAAGCCAAATGATCAATCGTATGGACCCATTCATGGCATAGTTTGTTCAAATGATCTCATATTGTGCACAAGGGTGCATATTGGAACGGCAAACAATGTTGCCTAAGGAAGTTTTCATTTTTGTTGGACGAAAAAACCATTTTCCATTTTTCGAGTGCCCGAAAGGAGGTTTTTTTGTGAAGGAACTACCAAATAATTGTTGCAAAATTGGACCAAATCATTTTTATAAAATACTAGGCCATATTTAATGCACAATTTACAAAATGGTTGGGTGTAAATTTTTTTGATCCACCTCTCGTGAAAAAGACAAATTTCCGCCGATTCAGCTGGAAGCGGGTCAAATTTGAATTGCAGCTGCCTCATAGTTTGCTATTTATTTTTTCCAAAAATCATTTCTAGTTACATAAGGACCTATTTAATCATAAATACATGGTTTGGTGGCGATACGTCGAGGTTTGGGCGGTGGCCGAGGGCCCCAACTCTAGAGCGCGTAAACTCGCATGCTCGTCGCGTGGTCACCGCGTGACCGTAATGTTGCCATGTGTTCTGGGCGGCCTAGGCATGTCTAGTGGGTTGGGCACTCCCCAGGTTGGTGCTAGGAAGAAAATTACAACATAAGATTCTCACGAGGAGACCGATCGATGCTCAAACATGAATTAGCAGCCAAGTGTTTGATTAGCGGTACGGGAAATGCACATGGCCAATGGGCTTGAGTTTTGGCTGAGGATGATCATCTACTAAGGAGAATGTCTTCACAAATTTTTAGCTCAAAAGGAGGATCCTAGGTGGTACTTGCTTTGCAAAGTACCATGCTGGACAAAAATATGAATGTTGAAGCTGGGCTCAAACTAATGAATGGAGTGAGCTGAAATTTTGTGGAGGATGGTTATTTGGGCATAGGAAAGCATTGTAGAAAATTGATACCATTTGGACATGCCAAAGTAGTACTTCCTTCACAATGCTCTTCTATGGACAGAAACTTGGGAAAACTAGTGAGAGAGATTGGATGAATGAAATGAGCTCAAAATTGGTGTAGGTAAGTTACTTAGGTATGGTCATGCGCTGGTAAATTTTCAGATCATTTGGGTAAGCCTAGCTAGTACTTACTTCACAAATCTTCTCTCGAGGTAGAAACTTTGGAAATTTCCCGAGAAAGATTTACTAGGAAAATTGAGCTGAATATTATCATGTGGCAATGATTTGGGTATGGAAGATTGCCCGAAAAGTTTGAGGGTAATAGGAGGGGTCTATATAACACTTGCTTTGCAACGTGCCAATTTGGCCATAAAATATAAATTGAACCTGGGCTCACATAGATGATTTGACCGAGCTGCAATTTGGAGGAGGATGATAATTTGGGCATATGAAGGAACTGTATAAATTTCATGTCATTTAGAGATATAAAAAAGGTACTTCCTTCACAATGCTTCTAGGTGGACAAAAACTTTGGAAATTTGCCGAGGAAGATTTGCTAGGCAAATGGAGCTGAATTTTGTCATGCGGTAATTATTTGGATAGGAAAGAGTGCCCAAAAATTCCAAGGGCAATCAAGAATATATAAATAGGA
Organism: Triticum urartu; assembly: GCF_056163025.1. Classification (NCBI taxonomy): domain Eukaryota; kingdom Viridiplantae; phylum Streptophyta; class Magnoliopsida; order Poales; family Poaceae; genus Triticum; species Triticum urartu. Next base: position 502,192,111 of record NC_141873.1, on the reverse strand, counting down.
CTTCCTTCATAAAGTGTTGTTGTGAACAGAATAGGAAAATGAATATTGTTGGATTAGTTTTGAACTAGGCAAGGAAGGATTTTTACATATTTGATGAAGATATGCCCCAAAGAATTTATGAGATTTTTTTGGGAATTTTGGGAATGATAGAAATATAGGTTGCTTCACAACCTAGGGCAAAAACTGCCACATGGACATGACACACAGGCAAAACTGATGAGATGGCGCCTAGTCATCACAACCCACCACAATCTACAAGGCTATGACCATCTATATTGGTCATTAACAACTAGAAATAAGGCAGCGGACTAGCACTATTTGCTTTGTGACCATTTCGTGTAAGGAAATTATGACCTTTCTGACCAAAATGGTCGCAATGGTTTAGGGTTTGGAGCCCCCTGAACAGCTTTTGACCAATTGGTCTAAAATGGTCATAAATTTATGACCAATTCTTCGAGGGTCACTGACAGAAGGTCATAAGTTGACATATTTCTTGTAATGAATGCTAGACAATCAACTATCTCGCGATGAAAGTACAGTAATACCACCACCGTCCGTTATTACTTGTCGCTCAAATGGATGTATCTAGCACTATTAAGTTCTAAATACATCCAATTGATCAACAATTAATTCGATACAGAGGGAGTACATGATAACATGTACTTACATGAGCAATCCAAAACTTCATAACCATTGTGTTAATTCTACATTTATCTATTAGTAAATATAGATCTTACAATTTCAAGCAAAGGGAGGATAAAGAAGCGAACATTTATAGTGACGCTACATAATCAAACAACAATGAGTGTAAGTATGCTGACAAAGGGCAAGAGGTACTGACAAGAGCAATGCAGAGCCCAGTATTGTCGTGAGATCCTATGATCCTTTGAGCAAGGAGATTCATTTGAAATTGGTTTTCATACAAGAGGGAAGGTAAGGCACATGCAGAAATTTAGGAGTTCAAATTTTGAATTGATATCATAGACAGTACCTGACGCTGGGCTCTCAGCAGTTCTAATAGGGGTTTGGCCACTGGAGTAGGGGTAAAGTGTGGTACAATTGGGCCTGTGTTTTCTGTGGCTGCTGATATATCTGATTTAATAGGTATCACTACCTTTTCCAAATACCTTGTTTGTACTCTTTGAGGATCTGCACTCACCCTCTTCCTTTTGGACATCTATTACAAAAGAACAACATTTGACTGGAAAAACATAGTATGATTTCACATGGAATAGGTACAAAAAATGGATATGTATGGCATATACTCATATATGATGCTTAACTAAGCAGATGGTGTAACAAAGTAGAAGTAATGCAAGAGGTCAGATGCAAAATATGTGCGACCAACACAACCTTGCCAAGTTAGAGCAAACACCTTGATGGGTGAATAAGATAGGCCATCCTCCACCATGCCAAGTTTGTTAGCCAGTGGATTGTTCCGCAATATTCCTCTCGTGCGCCCATTCTCATATTCATTTTGATAATGTTCAATACCTGACATGCATGAAAACATAAAAACAAGTGAGATTATCTTTGTAATGCAGAAGTGATTCTAATCCAATACTTCCTCCCTGTAAACCACTTTGTGCTATCTCTGCATTTCTTCTAAGAGGTGCCATGCATGCTGTAATTTGGTGTGTGCATTAATATAATGTGGCCTACTACTGAAAATATGAGAGCTCCAGAAGTGATGATACTTCGCAGATGACAGCTTCAACATATAGTAAAGAAGAACAAGTCGACCTGACCTGACAGATTCAAAATATACTAAGGGAGAATAACTTGAGATGACCAGTCGACCGCAAGAGAAGATGATCATCTTAAAGAAGAGCAGAAGAGCAAGCAGATTGAAGATATTACAAGTCTTTCTATACAATGTCGGTTGGCCACCCATGATGAAACAAAGCGCACAGAGAAATACTATTCCTTCCGGTCTCTCCATATGTGGCTGATACGTCTCCGTCGTATCTACTTTTCCAAACACTTTTGCCCTTGTTTTGTACTCTAACTTGCATGATTTGAATGGAACTAACCCGGACTGACACTGTTTTCAGCAGAATTGCCATGGTGTTATTTATGTGCAGAAACAAAAGTTCTCGGAATGACCTGAAACTTCACGGAGACTATTTTTGGAAATAATAAAAAATACTAGCAAAAGATCAAGACCAGGGGGCCACGCCCTAGCCACGAGGGTGGGGGGCGCACCTGCCCCCTAGGTGCGCCCCCTACCTCGTGGCCCCCCTGGAGCTCCTCCGACCTCAACTCCAACTCTATATATTCGTGTTCAGAGAGAAAAAATCAAGGAGAAGGATTCATCGCGTTTTACGATACGGAGCCGCCGCCAAGCCCTAAACTCTCTCGGGAGGGCTGATCTGGAGTCCGTTCGGGGCTCCGGAGAGGGGAATCCGTCGCCATCGTCATCATGAACCATCCTCCATCACCAATTTCATGATGCTCACCGCCGTGCGTGAGTAATTCCATCGTAGGCTTGCTGGACCGTGATGGGTTGGATGAGATTTATCATGTAATCGAGTTAGTTTTGTTAGGGTTTGATCCCTAGTATCCACTATGTTCTGAGATTGATGTTGCTATGACTTTGCTATGCTTAATGCTTGTCACTAGGGCCCAAGTGCCATGATTTCAGATCTGAACCTATTATGTTTTCATGAATATATGTGAGTTCTTGATCCTATCTTGCAATTCTATAGTCACCTACTATGTGTTATGATCCGGCAACCCTGAAGTGACAATAATCGGGACCACTTCCGGTGATGACCTTAGTTTGAGGAGTTCATGTATTCACTATGTGTTAATGCTTTGGTCCGGTACTCTATTAAAAGGAGGCCTTAATATCCCTTAGTTTCCGCTAGGACCCCGCTGCCACGGGAGGGTAGGACAAAAGATGTCATGCAAGTTCTTTTCCATAAGCACGTATGACTATATTCGGAATACATGCCTACATTACATTGATGAATTGGAGCTATGTAACACCCACGATGCGGATATATCTCCCACGTGTCGGGGCACGACTTAGAGGCATAACCGCATGGTAGGCATGTCGCAAGAGGGGTAATCTTTACACATCCCATGTACTGAATAAGAAAGGGATAAAGAGTTGGCTTACAATTGCCACTTCACACAAAACATAAATATATCATACATCATCCAGAATACAATCAAGGTCCGACTATGGAACCAAAATAAAGAAAGACAACCCCAAATGCTAGATCCCCGATCGCCCCAACTGGGCTCCTCTACTGATCATCCGGAAAAGAAACATAGTAACGGCCCGAATCCTCGTCGAACTCCCACTTGAGTTCGGTAGCGTCACCTGCACTGACATCATCGGCACCTACATCTGTTTGGAAGTATCTGTGAGTCATGAGGACTCAACAATCTCACACCCTCGCGATCAAGACTATTAAGCTTAAAGCTAGGAAAGGGTAGTGAGGTGGAGCTGCAGCAAGCACTAGCATATATGGTCGCTAACTTACGCAAAAGAGAGCGAGAAGAGAAGCAAAGCACGATCGAGGAGCGATAAATGATCAAGAAGTGATCCTGAAACTACTTACGTTCAAGCATAACACAAGACCCGTGTTCACTTACCGGACCCCGCCGAGAAGAGACCATCACGGCTACACACGCGGTTGATTCATTTTAATTAAGTTAAGTGTCAAGTTATCTACAACTGAACATCAACAAATTCCCATCTGCCCCATAACCACGGGCACGACTTTCGAAAGTTCAAAACCCTGCAGGGGTGTCCCAACTTAGACCATCACAAGCTCTCATGGTCAACGAAGGATATTCCTTCTCCCAGGAAGACCCGACCAGTCTCGGAATCCTGGTTACAAGACATTTCGACATTGGTAAACAAGACCAGCAAAGCCGCCCGATGTGCCGACATCCTGATAGGAGCAACACATATCTTGTTCTCAGGGCAACACCGAATTGTCCAAACTTCCGGTAGGCCAGCCCAGAGTTGCCCCTGGTGGCCACCGGTGGCTGACAGGTTCAGACCAGCACTTAGACAAGCACTGGCCGGGGGGGGGGGGGGGGTTAAAATAAAGATGACCCTTGAGTCTGCAGAACCCAAGGGAAGGTGATAGGTTATTAGGCAAATGTAAACCCAAGGTTGGGCCTTGCTAGAGGAGTTTTATTCAAAGCGAACTGTCAAGGGGTTCCCATAACACCCAACCGCGTAAGGGACGCAAAATCAAGGAACATAACACCGGTATGACAGAAACTAGGGCGGCAAGAGTGGAACAAAACACCAGGCATAAGGCCGGGCCTTCCACCCTTTACCAAGTATATAGATGCATTAATTAAATAAGAGATAATAATGATATCCCAACAATATCCATGTTCCAACATGGAACAAACTCCATCTTCACCTGCAACTGGCAATGCTATAAGAGGGGCTGAGCAAAAGCGGTAACATAGCCAAACAACGGTTTGCTAGGAAAGGTGGGTTAGAGGCTTGACATGGCAATATGGGAGGCATGATAAAGCAAGTGGCAGGTATCGCAGCATAGCAATAGAGCGAGCAACTAGCGAGCAAAGATAGAAGTGATTTCGAGGGTATGGTCATCTTGCTTGAGATCCCGCAAGGAAGAAGAACGAGTCGACGAAGAAGACAAACGAACGTAGTTGAACGGATCCTCACAACTCTGGAACGAAACCGAAGCTAACGCAAGAAGTAAACTGGAAAGAAACAAACAACATAGTAAACAACCATCACATAATCATGGCATGATGCACAACCAAGTATGATGCATGTCCAGTTTAAAGAAGGCATGGCATGGCAAAGTGCACAAGCAAAACTACAAGTTAAGTGGAGCTCAATATGCATCGGGATGCATATTGACAAAACACCACATGACTTATTTAGTTCTCTCTCGGTTATGTACCCAACAATATTAAATGTTGTTAGACATGGCAAGTGGTGGGGCAAAAGTAAACTACACATTATAATCAATTTAAATGGGGTCGGAAACATCAAACACCAATTCTAGTAAAACCCCATATGTATTTATCAATTTAATGCAAAAAACAATTTTAAACATTTTAAATGTTATTACCATGGTGCGGATGGCATATGCAAGTTTATGCAATTTTAAGAAAAAATATTGGCATGAGCATGTTATGAAGCATTTGTCATTGTGGCGGAAACGAAAGGGGTGCCACGGCAACGAATCCGAAAATGATGCCATGGAAACATATCGGTTCCGGTAGCTCATGGAGATACCGGTGCAAAGGAAGTGTGGTAGGAGCGTGCAAAAGATGGTGGGGTGATCCCGGTAACCGGGTTCCCACGAGTCGATGGCATGGAAGCGGGAGACACTACGGACACGATGCGAACAAAAGGGGGCATCTCGTACATCGCAAGCATTCATCCACGGGGTCAACGGCTCGGCGGTTATACCTTCGAAGCGTGCTTATTCGAGGCGGTTTGAGATCATAGTGGAAGTAGACGTTCTCGCGATGTAGTGGAAGTAGTCGTTCATGGTAGTAGAAGTAGTGGTTCACGCAAGGATAGTTGAACTTGACGGTTGCGTTACACGGGTCTTCGACGACGGTGCCGTACATGGTTCGGAGTGGTACTTTCTTCTTCGGACTTATCGGTCCGGTCTAGGCGTAGATGTACATGACAAACGTAGTGGTACTATGCGTTGGTCGTCGAGGGTCTTGCCGATGGGGTACTTGGTGACATCCACAGGGTCAGTAGTTGTACATGGTCTTCGCATTATAGTTTGACTTGGTGATTCCAAAACGTTCATTGGTAGTGGAACTTGGCGGTCTCGACGGTCGTCGTGGTACTTGACGTAATCCGCGCAAACGGTGCTTGTCCAAGGATCGGTATTGATGAATGTGTACTTGACGAGTTACCCGAACGCGTTAGTCCTCAGACTTGGGCTCCAGAGATGGTGTCGTGGTGGTCTTGCAGCAACAGCCTCCGCAAAGGCGTTGGGGGAGGAGATGGTCGCGACAGAGGACAAAGCCACAGAGCAGCAGCGCGAGGAGGGTCATGGGGGGCACTGCTGATCGGGGGGAGGGCGAGATGGGACCTGCAGGCACGGGAAACAACAGGGATCCACCGGATCTGACGAGGGGATCCGGTCTACGATGGTGCGAGTTGAACAGGACGACGACGGGTGTTGGGGATATTACTACTGGACATAAACTAGCCAGGGGTAGCCGAGTTAACTCTATGAAGATTAGAATCCCATGAAGACGTAAGGATGGTGGCGCTTTACGAAGGCCCAAGGCCCAAAGGTGGGTTAAGGCCTGTAGATGTAAACCGACTTTCTCATGTAACTTGCGTTGTAAGATAGGAAGGATAGAGACCGAGCCGGACACGTTTATGATCCGGCCTCGGGACTCTGTAAACCAGCGGGCGTCAACCTGTGTATATAAAGGGACGACCCAGCAGCAGTTTAGGAACAACACACAACAACTCGAGAGCCAGGCAAAGCGGATTCGCTCCCTGGTCATCAAAACCCTAGCAATACCAACACAACTAGACGTAGGCTTTTACCTTCATCGAAGGGGCAGAACTAGTATAAAACTCTCGTGTCCCTTTTTCGGTTTAACACCTTTAAGCTAACCCGTAGCGATGGCTCCACGACTAAGTACTTTCACAAGGACATATTCCGTGACAAAACCATGACAGTTGGCGCCCACAGTGGGGCTATCGCACGATGGTTTCGAGTTCTTGAAGGGCAGTTTCGAAGGACTCAAGGGATACGCTGTTGGCCGGATGACTAAGAGTCGTCGCGGCAAGTTCTACATCGACGATGCAGGATGGGGTCCCGAGGCCGGTTCAATTGAATACGGGTACCGGGTCCCCTTTGGTGGAATTCACATCTTCATCGGCAAGATCGGCGAACCGGGCCCTGAGCCGGACATCTGCACCAACACCTTCAAGATGGCTCAGCGTGCAAGCTCTGCCTCGGATCAGCCCGCCGTAAAGCATGTCTTCGTAGGTGCCATCCACGGAGCGGAATGTGGGGATGAATCGGCATCTGGTGGCGAAACCATTATCTGCTCCGATAACGAGTCTTCAACCAGAGAGACCGAGTCTCTATACCAGTTACAAGATGGCCGGATTAGCGGAGGTTCCGATGGCAACAGTATTCCGGATCCCCTTGATCTGCCAAACCGGGTCGCGGTCTTCATGGCCGGTACACAGCCAACACAACACTCTTCTACAGCTGCGGCAATAATCTCCGGTTCCGCAACAGCAACGCCGACAAGGGCAGGGGGCTCTACGCCGCCTCCGGCTCAGGTTCTATCTGATTTGTTCGACGCTTCAGCAACGTTGCTGGTGACAGAGGTGGATGCAGCAAACCGGGATCAGCACAACGCGGAGATTGCAAAGGTGAAGGATCAGATAGCTTAGGCTAAGGCGAACCTGGCAGCAGAGAACGCCAGGATGGCGACAGAACAGGCCGAGTTAGAAGCTTAGGCCTACCGGCTTAGGCTAGATCAGAGTGCCGCAGATGATGTCATGAGGAGGAGATACCGGTCGCACCTCTGCTACCTCTTGAGCACTTCGTTGGTTTTCCCCGAAGAGGAAGGGATGATGCAACAAAGTAGCATAAGTATTTCCCTCAGTTTTTATGAACCAAGGTATCAATCCAGTAGGAGGCTACGCGCGAGTCCCTCGTACCTGCACAAAACAAATAAATCCTCGCAACCAACGCAAATAGGGGTTGTCAATCCCTATAAGGCCACTTACGAGAGTGAGATCTGATAGATATGATAAGATAATATTTTTGGTATTTTTAGGATAAAGATGCAAAGTAAAATAAAGGCAAAGTAAATAGCAAAGGAAATAACTATGTAGTAGGAGATTAATATGATGAAGATAGACCCGGGGGCCATAGGTTTCACTAGTGGCTTCTCTCGAGAGCATAAGTATTCTACGGTGGGTGAACAAATTACTGTTGAGCAATTGACAATTGAGAATAGTTATGAGAATATCTAGGTATGATCATGTATATAGGCATCACATCCGAGACAAGTAGACCGACTCCTGCCTGCATCTACTACTATTACTCCACTCATCGACCGCTATCCAGCATGCATCTAGAGTATTAAGTTAAAAACAGAGTAACACCTTAAGCAAGATGACATGATGTAGAGGGATAGACTCATGCAATATGAAGAAAACCCCATCTTGTTATCCTCGATGGCAACAATACAATACGTGCCTTGCTGCCCCTACTGTCACTAGGAAAGGACACCGCAAGATTGAACCCAAAGCTAAGCACTTCTCCCATTGCAAGAAAGATCAATCTAGTAGGCCAAACCAAACTGATAGTTTGAAGAGACTTGCAAAGATAAACAATCATACATAAAAGAATTCAGAGAAGATTCAAATATTGTTCATAGATAGACTTGATCATAAAACTACAATTCATCGGTCTCAACAAACACACCACAAAAACAAGATTACATCGAATAGTTCTCCACAAGAGAGGGGGAGAACATTGTATTGAGATCCAAAAAGAGAGAAGAAACCATCTAGCTACTAACTATGGACCCGTAGGTCTGAGGTAAACTACTCACACTTCATTGGAGGGGCTATGGTGTTTGATGTAGAAGCCCTCCGTGATCGATGCCCCCTCCGGCGGAGCTCCGGAACAGGCCCCAAGATGGGATCTCGTGGATACAGAAAGTTGCGGCGGTGGAATTAGGTTTTGGCTCCGTATCTGATCATTTGGGGGTTCGTAGGTATATATAGGAGAAAGGAGTACGTCGGTGGAGCAACAGGGGGCCCACGAGGGTGGAGGGCGTGCCTGGGGGGGGGGGTAGGCGCACCCCCTACCTCGTGGCCTCCTCTTTTCTTTCTTGACATAGAGTCCAAGTCTCCCGGGTCTTGTTCGTTGAGAAAATCACGTTCCCGAAGGTTTCATTCCATTTGGACTCCGTTTGATATTCCTTTTCTTCGAAACCCTAAAACAGGCAAAAAACAACAATTCTGGGCTGGGCCTCCGGTTAATAGGTTAGTATCAAAAATAATATAAGTGGATAATAAAGCCCAATAATGTCCAAAATAGTAGATAATATAGCATGGAGCAATCAAAAATTATAGATACGTTGGAGACGTATCAAGCATCCCCAAGCTTAATTCCTGGTCGTCCTCGAGTAGGTAAATGATAAAAACAGAATTTTTGATGCGGAGTGCTAGTTGGCATAATTTTAATGTAATTCTTAATTGTGGTATGAATATTCAGATCCGAAAGATTCAAGACAAAAGTTCATATTGACATAAAAATAATAATACTTCAAGCATACTAACTAAGCAATTATGTCTTCTCAAAATAACATGGCTAAAGAAAGTTATCCCTACAAAATCATATAGTCTGGCTGTGCTCTATCTTCACCACACAAAATATTTAAATCATGCACAACCCCGATGACAAGCCAAGCAATTGTTTCATACCTTTTACATTCTCAAAACTTTTTCAATCTTCACGCAATACATGAGCATGAGCCATGGATATAGCACTATAGGTGGAATAGAGTGGTGGTTGTGGAGAAGACAAAAAGGAAGAAGATAGTCTCACATCAACTAGGCGTATCAACGGGCTATGGAGATGCCCATTGTCGGTGTCAAAACCGGCAGATCTCGGGTAGGGGGTCCCGAACTGTGCATCTAGGCCGGATGGTAACAGGAGGCAGGGGACACGATGTTTTACCCAGGTTCGGGCCCTCTTGATGGAGGTAAAACCCTATGTCCTGCTTGATTGATATTGATGATATGGGTGGTACAAGAGTAGATCTACCACGAGATCAGAGAGGCTAAACCCTAGAAGCTAGCCTATGGTATGATTGTATGTTATGGTTGTTGTCCTGCGGACTAAAACCCTTCGGTTTATATAGACACCGGAGAGGGTTTGGGTTACACAAGGTTGGTTACAAAGGAGGAGATATCCATATCCGTATTGCCTAGCTTGCCTTCCATGCCAAGTAGAGTCCCATCCAGACACGAGACGAAGTCTTCAATCTTGTATCTTCATAGTCTAACAGTCCGGGCAATGGAGATAGTCCGGCTGTCCGGAGACCCCCTAATCCAGGACACCCTTAGTAGCCCCTGAACCAGGCTTCAATGACGATGAGTCCGGCACGCAGTATTGTCTTCGGCATGGCAAGGCGGGTTCCTTCTCCGGATACATCACAGAAGAATTTGAATACGAGGATAGTGTCCGACCCTGCAAAATAAGTTCCACGTACCACCGTAGAGAGAATAATATTTTTGCAAATTCAATTTGTTGACTTTATTGGCAGCATGATGTTATGTCATGGCCCGGTGATTATTCGAACCGTTCCCTTTAACCAGCCCCGCACATAACGCGAGGCAGTTTTTCGACACGTCTTGTCAAAGCAGAGATCGTGTCCCCTTATTATGGGATTCTCATCAATACGAGCGTGGGTAACCCAACCGCGCCATCAATTGCGGTGCTTGGGGGATAAGCGAGTTTTACCAGGCAAGTGGGGACGCTTAGTTTCGTCCGCCCATATAAAGGGATAAGGATTCACCTTTCTATCCACGCCTTCTTCCTCCCTTACCCATCCGTTTTTGCATACTCGAGCTCTAGCGCCCAAGTCCGCACTTCCCACCTCGACCTTCTCCAATCATGTCCGGAGCGGGAGGCAGGTGGATGGTCTCCTCCGTCACGGAGGGAGACATCAAGAAACTGGGGAGAGCCGGATACCTGCCCGACGACATCGCACACCGGCTCCCAGATGAGGGGCAGCTCATCCCCACGCCCAGGCCCCATGAGAGGGTAGTATTCCTCACCTATTTCCTCCGTGAACTGGGATTCCCTCTCCATCCCTTTGTCCGGGGGCTCATGTTTTATTACGGCCTGGATTTCCACGATCTGGCCCCGACTTCATCCTCAACATCTCGGCGTTTATCGTCGTGTGCGAGGCCTTCCTCCGCATCAAGCCCCACTTCGGCTTATGGCTGAAGACCTTCAATGTCAAGCCGAAGGTGGTGGACGGCCGCCAGGCGGAGTGCGGAGGCGCCATGGTGGGCAAGATGCTCAACGTAACATGGCTCGAGGGCTCCTTTGTGGAAACCATAAAGGGGTGGCAATCGGGGTGGTTCTATATCACCGAGCCGCGTGACCCTGCATGGGTAGCGGCCCCCGAGTTCCGATCTGGCATCCCCACGCGGCTCACCTCCTGGAAATTGAAGGGCCTGTCCTGGGGTAGTTCGAAGGAGCTGACCGGACTCCAAACATGTATTCAAAACATGGTGGACAAGAAGCTCAGGCTTGTCAACATAGTCCAAGTTATGCTCATCCGCCGGATACTCCCGTGCCAACAACGGGAGTTCAACTTGTGGGAGTTCAATCCGGCGCAGCACCGAACTCTGAACAGGCTCTTCGACACGACTCATGAAGACGCCTGGAGGGTGCTGTTCAAAAGTGCCGAGTCCCCCCCCCTATTACTGAGGATCGCGGATTCAGCGCGAAGTGCCAAGCCAGTGCGGTAAGCTGCTTTACCTTTCACAGGATACTTTTTTTTTATAAAGATTGACTTTATGCGGGATCTAAACTCCCGTACCTTTGACAGGACTGGCAGAAGATGGCCGGACAGATCGACTGTCCAGCTCCTTTGCCCGAAGGCCCCGCAGACATTCTTCTGGCGAAGATGTTGACTCCGGCCCCTTATACGGTGCGGGAGAAGACCAAGAAGGCCAAGGGAACCCGAAAGAGTTCCCGACGCCAGGCGTCGTCGGACTCACCGTCCGATGACTCTGCGGCGCACTCTTCCCCCAAAGACGAGGAAGAAGAAGAAGATGCTCCCCCACTGACTGGGGGAGACAAGAAAAGGAAGGCCGCCCCAACCAGGGAGGCCGGAGGGTCCAAGAAGGGAAGGACTCTCCTTTCGGACGGTTCCACCACCGCCGACGAAGGCGAAGACGAATGGTTGCCCAGGGTCAAGCCCCCGGGGAGATCGTAAGCATTCGGATACTAGAGTAACTCATAGGATTCCTTTGTTGCACTGCTTTCCCTAACGCCGGACGCAATTATGCAGGCCGCCATGAGCCAGTATCGATGTATCATCGGACGGCTCCTTGGGCTTGTCGGACATGGATAGCGATCCAGTCCCGACTGCCACCTCCCCTCATCCTGCCGACGACACCGAGGTGTTGTCTCAAGAGGCACCGGATCAAGGGGAGAAAGTCCCGGAGGCGCCTCAAGGCGACCTTCCAGACTCCGGGAGCCGAGGGGACGGGGCCCCTGAGAGCTCCGAGTTCGGCCCTCAACTGAACACCGCGTCGGAACCTCCAGCGGTTCCAGGCTCGGGCAGGCGGCCTCCTTCTAAGAGGGGCAAGACGCCTGTGCCGGTGACCTCTGTCCATCCAGAGGCGCCGGACAATCTGCTGGAAGCACTTCGCAGCGCTTCCATCGACGAGGAGCACTGCACTATCATGAGTGCGGTGATCCAGAAGGTTCAGTCTGCCAAGAGTGGGTTGACTAAAGCCTGTGCCAGCCTTCTAACAGGCTTCGAGGTAAGTGTTTTAAAATGTAGTATAAATATTACCGCATAGACAGTAGCCCTTGATGCTTTGTTCGGTGTTCACAAAGAAAAGCCGAACAGAGGATCAAATAATATCGCAGGAGTCTAATATAAGTATGTCAATATGCATATGCAGGCTTCGCTGCTGGCGTCTGCCGCACTAACTGCGGAGGTCGCCGTACTGAAGCAGGACCTCGAGGGGTCCAGGAAAGAGCTCGGCCTTGCCAAGAGGCAGCTCGAGGAGAACAAGGGTAAGTAATACCCTGTCTTATGTATATATGTAAAAGAGGACGCGATTGCAAAATGACAGGATCATCATATGTTTGCCAGGGGCCACGACCGAGGTGGCGACCCTGAAGCAAGTGCTAATCAAGGCCGAAGATATAGCGGCCAAGGAGCGCACCGAGCGAGAGAAGCACGAGGCTCGGGTGGGCGAGGTGCAGCAAGAGCTCCAGGCTCTTGTGGCGAAGCACGAGGTGTTGGAGCTTGACTCGAAGACGCGAGAGTCTGAGCTTGCCGCGGCCCTTGAGAGCGCAAAGAGTGCCAAGGCCGAGGCCCAGAAGGCCCTCCAGGAGATCGACGCAATGAAGAAGATAGCGGCGGGTAAGGCATTCTATATGCAGAGCAAGCATGTAAAAGTAAATTATTGATTACTTACCTGAATTCGGAGCTCTCCAGGAGCATTCGCAGATTTGCCCCGCAGCGTGTCGGATGCCGCGCAGTTTTACCAGGCCGAGGAGGGAAGCTCAACGGAGAAGCTATTCTAGTCTCAGTATACTAGGACCGAACACCCAATTCCTCTGAGCGACCAGCTAAAGCAGATGGTCGAGCTGCACAAGGCGGCCGAACAGGCCATGAAGGGCCTTATAGTCCGGCTGTGGCCTGGCGACGTCCTTCCGGACAGCTACGTCGGCCTGGTGAGGCGGCTTGTGGATGCCTGCCCACGGCTGGAGGTCATCAAGCGGTCTGTCTGCATCGAAGGTGCACGCCAGGCTTTCGCCCGCGTGAAGGTGCAGTTGGCCAAGCTAGACACTGTGAAGCTGATCAAGGAAGGGCCGCCAGAGGGCAAGGAGCACCACCACCCCGAGATGTACTACGAGGGTGTTCTGCCGGGTGCCCATCTCGTCGCGGACGAGCGTTCAAAAGATGTAATATTTGAATGAGACTTGCTCGTTTTATCCTGTATGTATGAAAACTTGTTTCATATGCGCTATGCAACGCTTGTTGGAATTTAAAATATTACCTTCTGTTTGGCTGTTTATCCAATCTGAGAGATGGCTAGTCCTCGGCTTCTACCCCCATGCCACGAGTGCTGGAGTGTTCGGGATAAACCTGAGCACTCTTGTTCCCATGTTTGGGTCCTTCGAGGGAGGTGCTCAGCACAACGAACAAGGCAACCAGACTAATGATGCTTTATCACTCTCACTTAGCTATAGAATTCTATAATTTTAAATTTCGGCGAAGCCCCTGGTATTCGGAAGGCCGAATTCGGGGCGCGATACACGCCTTTAAGCCGGTCAGGGCCGGCCCCTCGCTCTAAGCGGCATAATTCTTTAGGGACTTGAAAACCTCGCCGAATAGCGACCAATCTCTCGCCTTATCATGAAGTCAGTTTTAGCTTTCTCTACTGAGGTGCTGAACCCAACAGAACCGCGGCACAATCGCAGTAGTTCTCCTAGCGCTACCTTAAGCGATAGAGCGGAACGTAAGGTACCCAAACATAGGAGCCGGACAAACCCAACATTTGAACAAAGACATGATTCGGAGCTGATGCATATAATGCTATAAGTTCGGGGTGCCGCACTTGTGAAAGTGTTCGGACTTTTCACACTGCATTGTAAGCCCCTGGTGTATTGGCTGTACCATAGTGTACGGTTGCAAGGCGTCCTTAATGAACACACACACACACACACACACACATATAACAAGAATGCAATAATAGTCGTAATGTCATGCATTTTTTATCAAAAATTGCGTTAAAGCAGAGTGATACAGATAGTGCGATAAGCAAAGAGTAGGACTATGTCCCTTCCAAGGGCAAGCTGAGGAATGATATTAAATTGAATATTTCACTCATTACTGTAAGCAACCTGGGAATTCCGTGGTATAACGTAGCTGTCTGCCTCCTTGGTTGCTGCATCATGTGTTCGGCAATAGTGCTGCCGGACAGTGTTTCCAGAGATTAAGGTCCTGAAAGAAAAAGAAAAATAACCAAACGGGAAGCCCCTAGTGCGGTTTAGGCCGCGTTTTGGGGCGTGCCGCAGTTGTGCCCCCCTCCCCACCTGTGCCCATGGTATTTTTAATGCGTAGTTATGTACGCGCAGCATGAATTTCGCCGTTGGGCTGGGATTGGGGTGGCCGCCGTATTGCTACGCAAGCTCAGATCGCGCCAGGCGGTCTATTTGCCGATTGCCCCGAGCGCGCTTGAAGGTGTCCGGGCTTTGAAGCGCCGAACTGGTTGATTGCCTTGAGAGGCTGCTTTGCGCTTCTGCTGCGAGGGCCGCGATGTGCTCCTCTGTTCAGAGAGAGCGTTCTGTTTTTCCATTGACTGTAATAACTCCGTGAGGTCCTGGCATCTTGAGCTTGAGGTATGCATAATGCGGTACCGCATTGAATCTAGCGAATGCGGTTCGCCCGAGCAGCACGTGATAACCATTGCAGAACGAGACTATATCGAAGATTAACTCTTCGCTTTGGAAATTATCCAGGGATCCGAAGACCACTTCCAGTGTAACTGAGCCTGTGCAATGGGCCTCTACACCTGGAATGACGCCCTTAAAGGTTGTTTTTGTGGGTTTGATCCTTGAGGGGTCTATACCCATTTTGCGCCCTGTGTCCTGATAAAGCAGGTTCAGACTGCTGCCGCCATCCATAAGGACTCAAGTGAGGTGAAATCCATCAATGATTGGGTCTAGGACCAGTGCGGTGAATCCGCCATGATGGATACTAGTGGGGTGGTCCCTGCGATCGAAGGTGATCGGGCAGGAGGACCAAGGGTTGAACTTTGGGGCAACTGGCTCCAACGCATATACGTCCCTGAGTGCACGCTTCCGCTCCCTCTTGGGGATGTGGGTCGCGTATATCATGTTCACCGTGGAAACCTCTTCTGCCCTCTGGTGTGCGGCTGCCGGGGCTCCTCCTCGTCATCGCTATGCAGCCCCTTGTCCTTGTTTTCGGCAATTAACTTGCCGGCCTATTTGAACACCCAACAATCCATGTTGGTGTGATTGGCTGGCTTGTCTGGGGTGCCGTGTATTTGACACGAGCGATCGAATATACGGTCCAAGCTGGACGGACATGGCGTACTTTGTTTGAATGGCTTTTTCCGCTGACCGGGTTTAGAGCCTTTGAATCCGGCATTGACTGCCGTATCCTCAGTATTTTTGCTGTTAATGCGGCGCTTATGCTTTTTGCGACGTGACCTGCTATTGCCGTCCTTGGTATCTGAGGTACCATGGTTCTTTGATATGTTATTACTGTGAGCCAGCCAGCTGTCTTCTCCCGCACAAAAGCGGGTCATGAGTGTCGTGAGAGCTGCCATAGATTTCGGCTTTTCCTGACCAAGGTGCTGGGCTAGCCACTCATCTCGGATGTTGTGCTTGAAAGCCGCTAAGGCCTCCGCATCCGGATAGTCAACGATTTGATTTTTCTTTGTAAGGAACCGAGTCCAGAATTGCCTGCTGACTCTTCTGGCTGCTGAATTATGTGGCTCAAATCATCGGCGTCTGGTGGTCGCACATAAGTGCCCTGAAAGTTGTCGAGGAATGCGGCTTCCAGATCTTCCCAACAGCTAATGGAGTCCGCTGGCAAGCTGTTAAGCCAATGCCGCGCTGGTCCTTTGAGCTTTAGTGGGAGGTATTTGATGGCGTGTAAGTCATCGCCGTGGGCCATGTGGATGTGGAGGAGGAAGTCCTCAATCCATACTGCGGGATCTGTTGTGCCGTCGTATGATTCAATATTTACAGGTTTGAAACCTTCTGGGAATTGATGTTCCATTACTTCGTCTGTGAAGCATAAGGGGTGTGCGGCGCCTCTGTATTGGGCTATATCGCGACGCAGATCGAATGGGTCTTGCCTGCTGTGTTCGGCCCGGCCGGATTTTCTTTTACTGTATCCGGCGTGACGTTTGTCGTCTCATAGAGTGGTGCGCCCTCGTGATCCGTAGATCGATCTTGTATGCTTTGCCTTGTCTTCCAATATGTCTCGCAGGTCTGGCATATCTCCCCATGCCTTTTTATTTGAATGGCGTTGGGGTGGAGGCTGAGGTTTTGGCTGGAATGCCTCTCTATCACGGCCACGAGGTGGCCGATCAGCCGTATCATACGCTTCTTCCTCCAGTCGGGGTAGTAACCTGCGCCTTGGGTAACCCTTGGAGGGGCGCTCGAGTTTATATTCCTCGGCCGCGAGGACTTCAGTCCATCTGTCAGCTAGCAGATCTTGATCAGCTTGAAGCTGCTGCTGCTTTTTCTTCAGGCTATTTGCCATGGCCATGAGCCAGCGCTTGAAGCGCTCTTGTTCGACAGGATCCTCTGGTACGGTGAATTCATCATCACCGAGGCTTGCCTCGTCTTCGGAGGGGGGCATGTGATTGTCATCCTCCTCCTCTCCGTCTGCCGCTCTCTCAGGAGAGCTGGCTCCTCCATCCTCCTTCACTAAATCTTGCTGGAGGGGTTTGTTATTGTCTTCGGCACTATCCGGAGTGTTATTATCTCCTGTGCCGGTATCACCACTTTTGCTTTGGCGGGACTTAGAGCGGCGCCGCTAACGTCGGCGTTTGGGTTGCTTCTTGGAGGGGTCATCCTCCGCTATCCCATCGCCATTGCCTTCTTTGGGTGTATCCACCATGTATATGTCATATGACGAGGTGGCTTTCCAGTGCCCTATAGGTGCTGTTTCATGTTCGTCTCCTACATCATCGTCCATACCGTTGATGTCTTCGTAGTCGAAGTCGAGCATGTCGGTTAAATCATCGATAGTGGCTACGAAGTGGGTGGTGGGTGGGCGTCGAATTTCTTCGTCGTCCGCATCCCAATCCTGTTGGCCATAATCCGGCCAGGGCTCTCCTGACAAAGAGAGAGACCTTAGTGAATTCAGAATGTCGCCGAAGGGCGAGTGCTGAAAGATATCCACGACAGTGAATTCCATGATCGGCGCCCAATCGGATTCGATTGGCAGGGGCGCGGATGGTTCGGAGTTCGGAAAAGAGTCCGGCACCTTGGAGTCACGGGCTACGCAGAGGGTTATGCTGGTGTTTGGCTCGATCGCCGTTGAGACTGTAGCCCCAGAGGCGGTGTCTAACCACTCGTCCTCGACTGGCGCAGTTGGCTCCGAGCTAAGGGTCGGAGTTGATGCGGGCGCATCCTCTAGGGTACTGTTTGGCGGCAGAGCTAGGTCATACCCATCACGACAGTGCGGCGCGCCCGGCTGTGGCTCGAATCCGTCGAAGATCAAGTCTCCGCGGATGTCGGCCGTGTAGTTTAAACTTCCAAATCTGACCTGATGGCCAGGGGCGTAGCTTTCAATCTGCTCCAGATGGCCAAGCGAATTAGCCCGCAGTGCAAAGCCGCCGAATATGAAGATCTGTCCGGGGAGAAAAGTCTCACCCTGGACCGCATCACTATCGATGATAGTAGGAGCCATCAAGCCTAACGGCGACAACATAGAGGAACTCTCAATGAAAGCACCAATGTCGGTGTCAAAACTGGCGGATCTCGGGTAGGGGGTCTCAAACTGTGCGTCTAGGCCGGATGGTAACAGGAGGCATGGGACACGATGTTTTACCCAGGTTCGGGCCCTCTTGATGGAGGTAAAACCCTACGTCCTGCTTGATTGATATTGATGATATGGGTAGTACAAGAGTAGATCTACCACAAGATCAGAGAGGCTAAACCCTAGAAGCAAGCCTATGGTATGATTGTATGTTATGGTTGTTGTCCTACGGACTAAAACCCTTCGGTTTATATAGACACCGGAGAGGGTAAGGGTTACACAAGGTTGGTTACAAAGGAGGAGATATCCATATCCAAGTAGGACGTATTGCCTAGCTTGCCTTCCACGCCAAGTAGAGTCCCATCCGGACACGAGACGAAGTCTTCAATCCTGTATCTTCATAGTCTAACAGTCCGGCCAATGGAGATAGTCCGGCTGTTCGGAGACCCCCTAATCTAGGACTCCCTCACCCATCAATAGATATCAATGTGAGTGAGTAGGGAGTGCCATGCAACGGATGCACTAGAGCTATAAGTATATGAAAGCTCAAAAAGAAACTAAGTGGGTGTGCATCCAACTTTCTTGCTCATGAAGACCTAGGGCATTTTGAGGAAGCCCATCATTGGAATATAAAAGTCAAGTTCTATAATGAAAGATTCCCACTAGTATATGAAAGTGATAACATGAGAGACTCTCTACTATGAAGATCATGGTGCTACTTTGAAGCACAAGTGTGGTAAAAGGATAATAACATTGTCCCTTGTCTCCTTTTCTCCCATATTTTTATTTGGGCCTTTTCTATCCTCTTTTTTATGGCCTCTTTTCTTTCTCTTTTTTTTATTTTTCGTCCGGAGTCTCATCCCGACTTGTGGGGGAATCATAGTCTCCATCATCCTTTCCTCACTGGGACAATGCTCTAATAATGCTGATCATCACACTTTTATTTTTCTTACAACTCAACAATTACAACTCGATACTTAGAACAAAATATGACTCTATATGAATGCCTCCGACGGTGTAACGGGATATGCAATGACTCATGAGTGACACGTATGAAAGAATTATGAATGGTGTCTTTGCCACAAATATGATGTCGACTACATGATCATGCTAAGCAATATGACAATAATGGAGTGTGTCATAATAAACGAAACGGTGGAAAGTTGCATGGCAATATATCTCGGAATGGCTACGGAAATGCCATAATAGGTAGGTATGGTGGCTATTTTGAGGAAGGTATATGGTGGGTGTATGATACCGGCGAAAGGTGCAAAGTATTAGAGAGGCTAGCAAAGGTGGAAGGGTGAGAGTGCGTATAATTCATGGACTCAACATTAGTCATAAAGAACTCATATATTTATTGCAAAAATATACAAGTTATCAAAGCAAAATATTACGCGCATGCTCCTAGGGGGATAGATTGGTAGGAAAAGACCATCGCTCGTCCCCGACTGCCCCTCATAAGGAAGACAATCAATAAATAAATCATGCTCCGACTTCATCACATAACGGTTCACCATACGTGCATGCTACGGGAATCACAAGCTTCAACACAAGTATTTCTAAAATTCACAACTACTCAACTAGCATGACTTTAATATCACCATCTTCATATCTCAAAACAATTATCAAGTATCAAACTTATCATAGTATTCAACACACTCATAAGAGAATTTTTTATTCTTGAATACCTAGCATATTAGGATTTTAAGCAAATTACCATGCTATTAAGACTCTCAAAATAATCTAAGTGAAGCATGAGAGATCAATAGTTTCTATAAAACAAATCCACCACCGTGCTCTAAAAGATATAAGTGAAGTACTAGAGCAAAATTATATAACTCAAAAGATATAAGCGAAGCACATAGAGTATTCTAAAAAATTCTAAATCATGTATGGCTCTCTCAAAAGGTGTGTACAGCAAGGATGATTGTGGTAAACTAACAATCAAATACTCAAATAATAAAAGACGCTCCAAGCAAAACACATATCATGTGGCGAATAAAAATATAGCTCCAAGTAAAGTTACCGATAGAAGTAGACGAAAGAGGGGATACCTTCCGGGGCATCCGCAAGCTTTGGCTTTTAGGTGTCCTTAGATTATCTTGGGGGTGCCATGGGCATCCCCAATCTTAGGATCTTGCCACTCCTTGTTCCATAATCCATCAAATCTTTACCCAAAACTTGAAAACTTCACAACACAAAACTTAAAGTAGAAAATCTCGTGAGCTCCGTTAGCGAAGGAAAATAAAAGACCACTTCAAGGTACTGTAATGAACTCATTATTTATTTATATTGGTGTTTCCTACTGTATTCCAACTTCTCTATGGTTTATAAACTATTTTACTAGCCATAGATTCATCAAAATAAGCAAACAACACAGGAAAAACAGAATCTGTCAAAAACAGAACAGTCTGTAGTAATCTGTAGCTAGCGCAAGATCTGGAACCCCAAAAATTCTAAAATAAATTTCTGGACGTGATGTATTTATCTATTAATCATCTTCAAAAATAATTAACTAAATATCACTTTCCAAATAAAAATGACAGCAGTTCTCGTGAGCGCTAAAGTTTCTGTTTTTTTACAGCAAGTTCAACAAGACTTTCCCCAAGTCTTTGCAACGGTTCTACTTGGCACAAACACTAATTAAACACAAAAAACACAACCAAAACAGAGGATAGATAAATTATTTATTACTAAACAGGAGCAAAAATCAAGATATAAAAATAAAATTGGGTTGCCTCCCAACAAGCGCTATCGTTTAACGCCCCTAGCTAGGCATAACAAGCAAGAATAGATCTAGGTATTGCCATCTTTGGTAGGCAATCCATAAGTTTCTCTCATAATAGATTAATAAGGTAATTTAATTTTCTTTCTAGGAAAGTGTTCCATGCCTTTCCTTAATGGAAATTGGAATCTAATATTTCCTTCCTTCATATCAATAATTGCACCAATCGTTCTAAGGAAAGGTCTACCAAGAATAATAGGACATGAAGGATTGCAATCTATGTCAAGAACAATAAAATCTACGGGCACATAATTCCTATTTGCAACAATAAGAACATCATTAATTCTTCCCATAGGTTTCTTAATAGTGGAATCCGCAAGGTGCAAGTTTAGAGAGCAATCATCAAAATCACGGAAACCTAACAAATCACACAAAGTCTTTGGAATCGTGGAAACACTAGCACCCAAATCACATAAAGCATAGCATTCATGATCTTTAATTTTAATTTTAATAGTTGGTTCCCACTCATAACAAAGTTTTCTAGGGATAGAAGCTTCCAATTCAAGTTTTTCTTCACAAGATTACATCAAGGCATCAACGATATGTTTAGTAAACGCTTTATTTTGACTATAGGCGTGAGGAGAATTTAGCACGGATTGAAACAAGGAAATACCATCAATCAAAGAGCAATTTTCATAGTTAAATTCCTTGAAATCCATAATAGTGGGTTTAGCAACATCTAGGGTTTTAATTTCTTCAATCCCACTTTTATCAATTTTAGCATCAAGATTAACAAGTTCCGAATTCTTGGAACACCTTCTAGGTAAAGGTGGATCATATTCAGTCCCATCATTATCAAGATTCATGTTGCAAAAAAAAGATTTAATAGGGGAAACATCAATAACTTTTAGATCTTCATCTTTATTTTCATGGGAACTAGAAGAACACGCTCTTATAAAGGCATCTTTCTTAGCAAGCATCCTAGCGGTTCTTTCTTTGCACTCATCAATGGAAATTCTCATGGCTTTGAGAGACCCATTGATATCATGCTTAGGTGGAATAGATCTAAGTTTCAAAGAATCAACATCAAGAGAAATTCTATGAACGTTCCTAGCCAACTCATCAATCTTAAGCAATTTTTCTTCCATCAAAGCATTGAAATTCTTTGGCGAGGTAATAAATTCTTTAATATTAGATTCAAAATCAGAGCGCATCTTATTATAATTTCCATAAGAATTGTTGTAGGAATTACCATAATTATTAGAGGGATTACTAGGATAAGGCCTAGGATTGAAATTTCCTCTATACGCGTTGTTACCAAAATTGTTCCTACCAACAAAATTCACATCCATAGATTCATTATTAT
The DNA here is from genome assembly GCF_056163025.1 of Triticum urartu. Lineage (NCBI taxonomy): Eukaryota > Viridiplantae > Streptophyta > Magnoliopsida > Poales > Poaceae > Triticum > Triticum urartu. Next base: position 502,169,765 of record NC_141873.1, on the reverse strand, counting down.
TCTCAATCAAAGTAGACAAGGGCATATCATTAGGATCAGAAGAAACACTCTTATTAGCAAATAATTTCATAAGTTCATCCATCTTTCCACTCAAAACATTAATTTCTTCTATCGCATGCACCTTTTTATTAGTAGATCTTTCAGTATGCCATTGAGAATAATTAACCATAATATTATCTAGGAGTTTGGTAGCTTCTCCTAAAGTGATTTCCATAAAAGTGCCTCCCGCGGCCGAATCTAAAAGATTTCTAGAAGCAAATTTCAATCCGGCATGAAAATTTTGTATAATAATCCACAAATTTAAACCATGAGTAGGGCAATTACGTATCATTAATTTCATTCTCTCCCAAGCTTGTGCAACATGTTCATGATCAAGTTGCTTCAAATTCATAATATTGTTTCTAAGAGAGATGATCTTAGCGGGAGGAAAATACTCAGAGATAAAAGCATCTTTGCACTTATTCCATGAATCAATACTATTTTTAGGCAAAGACGAAGACCGAGCTTTAGCACGATCTCTAAGCAAAAAAGGAAATAGCTTCAATTTAACAATATCATTATCCACATCTTTCTTATTTTGCATGTCACACAAATCAATGAAGCTATTTAGATGGGTAGCGGCATCTTCACTAGGAAGGCCGGAAAACGGATCTTTCATGACAAGATTCAGCAAAGCAGTATTAATTTCACAAGATCCAGCATCGGTAAGAGGAGCAATAGGAGTGCTAATAAAATCATTGTTGTTGGTATTGGTGAAGTCACACAATTTAGTATTATCTTGAGCCATCGTAACAAGCAAGAAAACTAACACACAAGCAAACAAAAAGCAAGCGGGAAAAAAGAGGCAAATAGAGAGGGAGGATATAGAGAGAGAGAGGGCGAATAAAACGGCAAGGGTGAAGTGGGGGAGAGGAAAACAAGAGACAAATGGAAAATAATGTAATGCGGGAGATAAGGGTATGTGATGGGTACTTGGTATGTTGACTTTTGCGTAGACCTCCCCGGCAACGGCGCCAAAAATCCTTCTTGCTACCTCTTGAGCACTGCGTTGGTTTCCCCTGAAGAGGAAAGGATGATGCCGCAAAATAGCGTAAGTATTTCCCTCAGTTTTTGAGAACCAAGGTATCAATCCAGTAGGAGGCTACGCGCGAGTCCCTTGTACCTGCACAAAACAAATAAATCCTCGTAACCAACACAAATAGGGGTTGTCAATCCCTATAAGGCCACTTACGAGGGTGAGATCTGATAGATATGATAAGATAATATTTTTGGTATTTTTAGGATAAAGATGCAAAGTAAAATAAAGGCAAAGTAAATAGCAAAGGAAATAACTAAGTAGTAGGAGATTAATATGATGAAGATAGACCTGCGGGCCATATGTTTCACTAGTGGCTTCTCTCGAGAGCATAAGTATTCTACGGTGGGTGAACAAATTACTGTTGAGGCATTGACAGAATTGAGCATAGTTATGAGAATATCTAACCAGAGTAACGCCTTAAGCAAGATGACATGATGTAGAGGGATAGACTCATGCAATATGAAGAAAACCCCATCTTGTTATCCTCGATGGCAACAATACAATACGTGCCTTGCTTCCCCTACTGTCACTGGGAAAGGACACCGCAAGATTGAACCCAAAGCTAAGCACTTCTCCATTGCAAGAAAGATCAATGTAGTAGGCCAAACCAAACTGATAATTTGAAGAGACTTGCAAAGATAACCAATCATACATAAAAGAATTCAGAGAAGATTCAAATATTATTCATAGATAGACTTGATCATAAACCCACAATTCATCGATCTCAACAATTAAGCTCGCAATTAAGCTCGCGTGGGTACCCCTCAGGGTCGACCCATCTTTCCAAGTATCAGGGGTAAAGTCCAAGTATCCGTGTGTCCAAATAGCAGGGGGGAAACCCGAGGAATCACCCCCGGTGAATTCCACTCGATGTAATCATCAAGGTGAACGTAAGAGGATCCACCCTCGAGGTTCACACTTGAGGGGTTGCACGACAGAGCCGTATTGGAAGTGGTTAAGGAGGAAATCACCCTCGATGACCATGACCGAATAACTACACTACAGGTTAACAACAGAAGTGCTGAAGAGGTCTCACCCTTGGCACTTGATTGTAGCTCTGCAGAGTCATACAACTAGGGGGGTGATGTGAAGTGTCGGGCCTGGACATCGATCGAGTCATCAAACATAAAGCGGGGCAACTGGGACAAGGTGGGGTCACTGATGGATCACTAAACATCCTATACTAAGCAGTTTAGGATAAGCAGGTAAGGTATGAAAGCAGGTAACAACAACAGGCTATGCATCAGAGTAGGATCATACAGAAAGCAGTAGCAATTCTAATGCAAGCATGAGAGGGAAAGAAATGGGCGATATCGGAATTCTCAAGGGGGGTTTGCTTGCCTGGTTGCTCAGACAAGAAGGAGGGGTCGTCGGTGACGTAGTCGATCACAGTGGCATCATCGGTCTCGGGGTGTACCGGAGAGAAGAGGGGGAAGAAACAGTAAATACAGAGCAAACAATGCATCACAAGGCATAACATGACGACGGGCAGAGCTATGGTTGCCCTAACATAGTACTACACGTTGCAGACGGAGGGGATAAACATCCGAGGATGAATTCCCGGTGTTAGGTGGCTTCCGGACAGATGAAAGAGAGGGGACGGTTCCAAGTTCAGCATGCTAGGGGCATGTGACAGATGAACGGACCGCACATTCGGATTCGTTGGATTTTTCCGAGCAACTTTCATATAGAAAACATTTTCATTGGAGTTACGGTTTAATTACTATGAATTTCTAATGATTTTCTTATATTATGGATTTATTTTATTTACAGAAAATCATATATGACGTCAGCATGATGTCACAGTGACATCAGCAGGTCAACAGACGGCTGACCAGGTCAAACCTGATATGTGGGTCTAGTGGGACCCACATGTCAGCCTCTTTGACTTTAACAGTGTTAATTTAGACTAACAAAGGGTTAATTAGAGGGTGGGCCCCGGGCGTCAGTGAGTATTTTAGGTTAACTAATCATTTTTATTTATAAAATGTTATTAGACTAATCTAACATAGGGGGGCCCACATGTTAGTGGCTGGGGTTGCCCAGTCAGCACGTTGACTGGGTCAACCCAGTCAACGGGGCCTGCTGGGCCCGCTGGCAGCGACCTAGGGGTGGCCCCAGGTGTGCCACGTCGATGGTGGCCGGCGTATCGCCGCCAGCGATGCCTAAACGCGGCGGAGCCGCTCGGGCCGCGTCGGAAACGCGTTTTACGGCGCCGTTCGGCGCGCGGCTGAGTCCGTTCGAACGGCGACACGACGCCGCGTCGTTTGGTGGTGGTGGCACGTCCGCGGGTGGTCGGAAACGGCACCGGCGACGAAGTCAGCGGCTGAGCAGCTTCAGGCGAGCGCGGGATCGGGGCCGTGAGGTGCTAGCTGGCTGGCTGAGGGGCTCACTGGCCTCCTGGGAGGGCCAGGAGCACGTGGGGATCGCCGGTGCGGGCAGAGAAGCGCTGGGGTGCGCGAGCCCGATGGCCACAGCGGACGGCGGAGCTCGACTACGCTGCGAACTAGCTGCGGTGGAGGCGGAGACACGCGAGGAGAGGGAAAAGGGGGCCAAAGCTCACCTTGGGGGCACACGGTGGCCCGTTGGGTGACTAGGAGCAGCAGTGGCGTGGATTCGGGGCGCGACGTTCGTCAGAGCCAAGGGTGAAGGCAAGGTCGTGGTGGTGCTGCGGGGTCATCCCGGTCCGTGTGGCTCGGCGGGGTGGATGAGTAGGTCGAGGCAGCACCTGGGGGCACGTCGGCGAGGCGAAGGCCGGCCGATGGCCGAGGTGCAGTGCGGTGAGTGGCGACAGAGAGGCGCGGCCGAGGCGGATCTGGAGGAGAGAGAGCGCAAAGGACCAGGGAGGAGGGAGAGAGCAAGTGGGGGGGGAGTGGGAGAAGACTGAGGTGTCGAGGGGGGATCCTTATCCCTTGCCGGCGACGTGGCAGTACGAGGCGGCGCCCGGTCTGGCGGGGACGCGCCCCGGTCGGAGGAGCAGTGAGGAGGACGACCCCGGGGGAAGGGGGCGTGGGCTGGGCCGGCTGGTGGATGTGGGCCGACGCCCATAGGGGACAGGGGTGTTCGGTGTAGGGAGTGGGCTGGATGGGCCGGCTCGGGTGGATTAGGCCCAGTGGATAGGGGGCTTTCTCTTTTTCCCTTTTCCCTTTTCTTTTGCTCTTTTCTTTTTATAGAAAAATGCTATGCAATATTGGAGCTGCAAAGGAGTTCTGTAAAATGTGGGACTTGGCCAAATAAATACATTACAATATTTGGCATCTTCCACAAAAAGCTTGGGGGGAGTTTGAATTGTTTTGGATTTTTCACAAAAGCAAATGGCATTTTAATAGGCTGTTTTGGCTCTATTAAAAGCATTAGGCCCATTTAGAGTTGATGATGATGTTGTGTTCCTTAACAACAATTAGTTTTGGATTATTTGCAAAAAGGTGAACATTTTTCCAACAAGTTTTGATCAACTTCATTTTGCACTTTGACTTTGAATGGAATTCAAAGAAGGAATATTGAAAAGAGATATTATCCCAACATGATTATTATTGCAAAACTCAGCAGCTTAGCATCATCATGATGGATTGCTGTAGCATGACACTGGGGGTGTTACAGATCTCCTCCACTACAAGAAATCTCGTCCCGAGATTTAAGAGGTGGAGTAAGGGGGAAGCTATAAGGACAATTGTCTGAAAGGATCAGCATCCTATAGTTATCTCAAGGAAGGAGATTTTAGAAGCACCAGGATGTATCGAGAGTGCTATACGGAGATTCAACAATTTTTAACCAGGTAGGCATCCAGTTGATGCCTAAAATAGGTGATGAAGGGGTTCAGAGCAAAGAAGATTAATGTTGCCTCTGATACCGAAATGAAACATGGTGAGGAAGTTGGCTCATGTATTCACACGAAGCTGAGTGCCAAGAATATTTTGGAATCAAGGTTGTACAAGAGAGTCAGGTTTCGATCCTGTGGAACTGTGGGTTATGGGCCCACCATGTGGGTTAAAAGTAGAAAGGGCGCTAGCATTTTGCACGGTCATGATAGCAAGGCATGTCAGAGGGCAGCCTGTCAGTTATGTCGGCAACAACGTCGGTACCAAGGGCGAGGGACGAAGAGAACCATTTTCCTGCTCGTTGAACGAGGCGGGCCATTAGGCAAAGTTCTCGTCCATCGGTGGCTACCGGAAGGTCACCAACAATAGTAACATGGTCTTACTGACAGAGAGATACAATGAGGTGTTGATATAAGCAGGGAAATATTACTGCTTATATAATATAGATCACAATAAGGTTTAAAGAAACCAATGGAAAAGAAAATGTAATTGTCAGATTAAACAGAACAATGGAAAGGAAAATGTGTTTAAACACATATTTCAGGGGTATATCCTTCGCAAGGACAAGCAGAGCAAGATATCCATGGCAGGATAGTAAGTAGATAACCAATTAGGTAAAGGGAAAGAAATTTCATGACATTACCCATACAACAGTGTTTGGATAATTGATAAAGAAAATTTAGTATCGTGCTTCAAATGTTCTTATTGGAGATCGGATTACTATAGACATGCTTTGAGATAGCATTGACATGGTTTCAAGCAAAGGTCACTCTTTGGATACACCAAGGATCCATCGGAAACAACTTAGATAATAAGTCATACCATATTAGCAGGGAAAAGATGAGGGTGTGGCCGACGGGCTCAGTAGCAATCCATCGACATGCCAACAAGGATGTATTTCCAAAATTATATGAACAAGTTTGTGTTGGGGAAGGCAATAATGTTGTGATGATAACATAAATCATTGAGGGGGAGGATTGTATTTCTCACCATGAATTCGATTGATATCCTAGAAAAGCTCAGAATGTTGATGATGATCACGACACATTTGTCGAGAGATTTCATGAAGATGTAATCGATCGGCGATGACATCCAGTTAAAAGAATGATGAAGCGAAAGGTTATTGGAACCACGTGTATGACACAAACTCGAAATCAAGCTTGCTGTTCAAGGCGAAATGATATGACGAGGAAGATCGACGTAGGCTTAGCTCATCGTCAAAAATTTTGCTCCGGGAAGAAGGACCAGGTAGCACAGTTTAAATTTAGCATGATAATGATATAGCCGATCAGGCTAGGAATGGTGTGATGGAGTATCATTCCAATGAGAATTCTCAAGAGTAGTGCAATGACACAATATCCTCGAGAGAACAGGGGGCAATACTCGAGGTAGATCAACATAGATGTTGGACAGATGAAATGATCTACAAAAGACAAGTATTTTAACTTGTCCAGGAAATGGAATCAAGGAGAAATATGGTCGGAACCACGATTGCAAGGAACAAATTTACACATGCAAGATGAGCTTGTACCAAGGGAACCTTAATTGTATGAGAAGCTTCCATGAGAAGATCTACATCGTGTCTATGGGCATGAACACAAAGTTCAAGGTCGACTCCCACTTCTTCAATGCATAAACTCTCAATTACTTCTCGCATTTGACGAAGTTGTAGTGTAGAAATTTTTATCTGGTGTAACACCAGTAGAGTATGACCCATAGAAATTTCCGGGTTCACACAAATTAGGGAAATCATTAGTTCAACCCCTTGGGGCATCTTAGGAACATATACTACAAGTTTCAGGAGTAATTAACACAAGCTCGAAAGCAGAGCATGTTTGAAAAAAGGACATGATACAATTTACCAAAGGCATTATGTATCCGAGGAAAAGCGCATAAAATTTTGAACATGAAGGGAACTGCCGGATAATAATCCAACAAACGATTCAACGGTCTTCAATGGATCTGATTTGAGTATCAGTATTCAATCAGGAGAAGAAAAGAATGCAAAGGCATTGGATTATAGAAGCAATTGAATAATTCGATGCTTAATGCAAAGAAATTATGATTTCCAAATTAGAAGATCAGAAGCAGACACTCTGATCAAAAGACAAGTAAGTTGAATAGATATAGATCGACAATCAATTAAGGTTTGGTTTGCCGAGAACCAGCTCATGTCCAGAATGACTTATGAGCAGGAAGGTCAAATTTCAGGGTTCGGCTGATGATTGCGAGAAATCGCAACATAAAGAATCAATAGGCTCAGGATGACAAGGACGAAGGATGTTAATGAATATTGCTAGACATATGGATTGAACCATAATGCAGGCAGACAAAACTTTCGGGAGCACTAGGCTTTAGTGGATCTTCGGGAGATCGAATTGCACTCGAAGAATTTTGTCAGACATATGATCAACTACGAATGAACGAATCCTCGATAAGTGTGAGGAATTATTCGTAGGGGAGTATTCAGGCGGAAAAGAAGCTGCAAGGCTGCAGGCACAAAGGATTCTCTGAAATTCCGAAGTATTTCAAGGTATCTTGTAATAACAAGATTAATGGGATAGAATGTAAGATTGGTAAGTGTCTGTAGTTATCCATAAGGATATTTCGGTGGTAAGGAAATGCAAAGGCAACAGGCACAAAGTCTCGAGAGAATATTGTAGAGTATCTTCGGAATCTTCTAATGCACCAGGCGATCATCTGAAATAAGAGGCTCTCCGGACGCATGTGATCACGAGATCCTAATGTTCGAGTTAGTAAAACCATCTAACCCGAATAGAAGAGAGATCAGAGTCCCAGAGTATAGACGAGGAATAAAAGATCCTAATACCACCCAAATGGCGACGTGGGCCCATAAGACACACAACCATGTTAGTAAAAGTTTTTGTAGTGACTAGACTCTACTTCGGCCAAGGAGTTGGAAAAGGGGGCTACCTACAGGCAGTCGGCTCTGATACCAACTTGTGACACCCTCGATTTGACCGTACACTAATCATACACGCAAATGTGTACGATCATTGTCAAGGACTCACGGGAAGATATCACAACACAACTCTAGACACAAATTAAAATAATACAAGGTTTATATTACAAGCCAGGGGCCTCGAGGGCTCGAACACATAAGCTCGAATACACAAGAGTTAGCGGACCAACAATATCTGAGTACAGACATGAGTTAAACCAGTTTGCCTTAAGAAGGCTAGCACAAAAGCAACAACGATCGAAAAGGTAAGGCCTCCTGCCTGGGAGCCTCCTAACTACTCCTAGTCGTCTGCGGTTTTCATGTAGTAGTAGGCATCCTCCGGGTAGTAGTAGTCATCAGTGGCGTCGTCTGGCTCCTGGGATCCGTCATCTGGTCGCAACAATTGGGTATGGGGGAAAAGAAGCAGCAAAGCAACCGTGAGTACTCATCCAAAGTACTCGCAAGTCTTACATCAGATCTAAACTAAGTATGCATCTGTATTAAAGGAAAGGGTTGTATCTGTGGACTAAACTATAGAATGCCAGAAGGGAAGGGGAAAACCTAGCCTATCGAAGACTAGCATCTTCTGGAAACCACCATCTTGCAGCAACAGGAGGGAGTAGAGTAGCATAAAGTAAAGTAGTAGAAGTGTTATCAACCTCGGCCAGAGATCCTTTCTCGACTCCCTGCGAGAAAGCAATCCCAGAGCCATACTATCCAGTTATCATCTCATATCCAAGTCTCATCACAATCCATTTCTCATCACAAGTATCCAGTTCTAGTTGTATCGATTGGGACACAACTCCAAGTGTCCATTACCATAGGACAGGCTATCGATAGATGTTTTCTTCCCTGCAGGGGTGCACCAACTTACCCACCACGCTCGATTAACTCCGGCCGGACACACTTTCCTGGGTCATGCCCGGCCTCGGCCAAACAATACGCCGCAATCCGACCTTGGCTTAATAGAGAGGCAGCACGCCGGACTAAACCTATGCCCCCAGGGGTCATGGGCCATCTCCCCGGGAACTCCTGCACATTGCGAACGCGGCCGGTGAGCAGACCTAGCTACCTCCTTCAACAAGGTAGGTGCTTTCCAGGCCAACCCGGCGCGCGCCGCTCAGTCGCTGGCGTCTATTAAGCTTCGGCTGATGTATACGACGCAGAACGCCCATACTATGCCCACGTGATGGTTAGTGCTATCAGGCCAGAGGCCCCTCGGATCAAATATCCAAATCGTAGTGGATTAGGAACGCGCGGTAACAAGCAGAGACTCACGATCGATGTGACCCCGTCACCCCATCTTGAGTACTTGCGGCAAGGGCTAAGAATTCCCGGCCACGCCTCGTAAGTATCTCGCGAGCACCTTCCAGGTCAACCCGTCTCCACATCACTCGCAATTAAGCTCGCGTGGGTACCCCTCAGGGTCGACCCATCTTTCCAAGTATCAGGGGTAAAGTCCAAGTATCCGTGTGTCCAAATAGCAGGGGGGAAACCAGAGGAATCACCCCCGGTGAATTCCACTTGATGTAATCATCAAGGTGAACGTAAGAGGATCCACCCTCGAGGTTCACACTTGAGGGGTTGCACGACAGAGCCGTATTGGAAGTGGTTAAGGAGGAAATCACCCTCGATGACCATGACCGAATAACTACACTACAGGTTAACAACAGAAGTGCTGAAGAGGTCTCACCCTCGGCACTTGATTGTAGCTCTGTAGAGTCATACAACTAGGGGGGTGATGTGAAGTATCGGGGCCTGGACATCGATCGTGCTGATCGAGTCATCAAACATAAAGCGGGGCAACTGGGACAAGGTGGGGTCACTGATGGATCACTAACCATCCTATACTAAGCAGTTTAGGATAAGCAGGTAAGGTATGAAAGCAGGTAATAACAACAGGCTATGCATCAGAGTAGGATCATACAGAAAGCAGTAGCAGTTCTAATGCAAGCATGAGAATGAAAGAAATGGGCGATATCGGAATGCTCAAGGGGGGTTTGCTTGCCTGGTTGCTCATACAAGAAGGAGGGGTCGTCGGTGACGTAGTTGATCACAGTGGCATCATCGGTCTCGGGGTCTACCGGAGAGAAGAGGGGGGAAGAAACAGTAAATACAAAGCAAACAATGCATCACAAGGCATAACATGATGACGGGCAGAGCTAGGGTTGCCCTAACGTAGTACTACACGTTGCAGATGGAGGGTATAAACATCCGAGGATGAATTCCCGGCATTAGGTGGCTTCCGGACAGAAAAAAGAGAGGGGACGGTTCCAAGTTCAGCATGCTAGGGGCATGTGATAGATGAACGGACCGCGTATTCGGATTCGTTGGATTTTTCTGAGCAACTTTCATATAGAAAACATTTTCATCGGAGTTACAGTTTAATTACTATGAATTTCTAAAGATTTTCTTATATTTTGGATTTATTTTATTTACAGAAAATGATATATGACGTCAGCATGATGTCATTGTGACATCAGCAGGTCCATAGACGGCTGACCAGGTCAAACCCTACATGTGGGTCTAGTGGGACCCACATGTCAGCCTCTGTGACTTTAACAATGTTAATTGAGACTAACAGAGGGTTAATTAGAGGGTGGGCCCCGGGCTTCAGTGAGTGTTTTAGGTTAACTAATCATTTTTATTTATAAAACTTTATTAGACTAATCTAACATAGGGGGACCCACATGTCAGTGGCTGGGGTTGCCCAGTCAGCACGTTGACTGGGTCAACCCAGTCAACGAGGCCTGCTGGGCCCGCTGGCAGCGACCCAGGGGTGGCCCCAGGTGTGCCACGTCGGCGGTGGCCGGCGTATCGCCGCCGGCGACGCCTAAACGCGGTGGAGCCGCTCGCGCCGCGTCAGAAACGTGTTTTATGGTGCCGTTCGGCGCGCGGCTGGGTCCGTTCGAATGGCGACACGACGCCGCGTCGTTTGGTGGTGGTGGCACGTCCGCGGGTGGTCGAAAACGACACCAGCGACGAGGTCAGCGGCTGAGCAGCTTCAGGCGAGCGCGGGATCGGGGCCGTGAGGTGCTAGCTGGCTGGCTAAGGGGCTCACTGGCCTCCTGGGAGGGCCAGGAGCACGCGGGGATCGCCGGTGCGGGCAGAGAAGTGCTGGGGTGCGCGAGCCCGATGGCCACAGCGGACGGCGGAGCTCGGCTACGCTGCGAACTAGCTACGGTGGAGGCGGAGACACGCGAGGAGAGGGAAAAGGGGGCCGAAGCTCACCTTGGGGGCACACGGTGGCCCGTTGGGTGACTAGGAGCAGCAGTGGCGTGGATTCGGGGCGGCGGCGTTCATCGGAGCCGAGGGCAAAGGCGAGGTCGTGGTGGTGCTGCGGGGTCATCCCGGTCCGTGTGGCTCGGCGGGGCGGATGAGTAGGTCGAGGCAGCACCTGGGGGCACGTCGGCGAGGCAAAGGCCGGCCGGTGGCCGCGGTGGAGTGCGGTGAGTGGCGACGGAGAGGCGGGGCCGAGGCGGATCTGGAGGGGAGAGAGCACAGAGGACCAGGGAGGGGGGAGAGAGCAAGTGGGGGTGGGGAGTGGGAGAGGACTGAGGCGTCGAGGGGGATTCTTATCCCTTGCCGACGATGTGGCAGTACGAGGCGGCGCCCGGTCCGGCGGGGACGCGCCCCGGTCGGAGGAGCAGTGAGGAGGACGACCCCGGGGGAAGGGGGCGTGGGCTGGGCCGGCTGGTGGATGTGGGCCGAGGCCCAAAGGGGACATGGGTGTTCGGTGTAGGGAGTGGGCTGGATGGGCCGGCTCGGGTGGATTAGGCCCAGGGGATAGGGGGCTTTCTCTTTTTCCCTTTTGCCTTTTCTTTTGCTCTTTTCTTTTTGCAGAAAAATGCTATGCAATATTTGAGCTGCAAAGGAGTTCTGTAAAATGTGGGACTTGGCCAAATAAATACATTACAATATTTGGCACCTGCCACAAAAAGCTTGGGGGGAGTTTGAATTGTTTTGGATTTTTCACAAAAGCAAAGGGCATTTTAATAGGCTGTTTTGGCTCTATTAAAAGCATTAGGCCCATTTAGAGTTGATGATGATGTTGTGTTCCTTAACAACAATTAGTTTTGGATTATTTGCTAAAAGGTGAACATTTTTCCAACAAGTTTTAATCAACTTCATTTTGCAGTTTGACTTTGAATGGAATTCAAAGAAGGAATATTGAAAAGAGATACTATCCCAACATGATTATTATTGCAAAACTCAACAGCTTAGCATCATCATGATGGATTACTGTAGCATGACACTGGGGGTGTTACACGTAGGTCTGAGGTAAACTACTCACACTTCATCAGAGGGGCTATGGTGTTTGATGTAGAAGCCCTCCATGATCGATGCCCCCTCCGGCGGAGCTCCGGAACAGGCCCCAAGATGGGATCTCATGGATACAGAAAGTTGTGGTGGTGGAATTAGGTTTTTGGCTCCGTATCTGATCGTTTGGGGGTACGTAGGTATATATAGGAGAAAGGAGTACGTCGGTGGAGCAACAGGGGGCCCACGAGGGTGGAGGGCGCGCCTCTGGGGGGCTAGGCGCGCCCCTACCTCGTGGCCTCCTCTTTTATTTCTTGACGTAGGGTCCAAGTCTCTCAGGTCTTGTTCGTTGATAAAATCACGTTCCCGAAGGTTTCATTCCATTTGGACTCTATTTGATATTCCTTTTCTTCGAAACCCTAAAACAGGCAAAAAACAACAATTCTGGGCTGGGCCTCCGGTTAATAGGTTAGTCCCAAAAATAATATAAAAGTGGATAATAAAGCCCAATAATGTGCGAAACAGTAGATAATATAGCATGGAGCAATCAAAAATTATAGATACGTTGGAGACGTATCATCCTCCCGCCGGGTTATTGATACGTCTCCAACGTATCTATAATTTTTGATTGCTCCATGCTATATTATCAACTGTTTTGGGCAATATTGGGCTTTATTATCCACTTTTATATTATTTTTGGGACTAACCTATTAACCAGAGGCCCAGCCCAGAATTGCTGTTTTTTTTCCTATTTCAGTGTTTCGAAGAAAAGGAATATCAAACGGAGTCGGAACGGAACGAAATCAACTGGAGAAGTTATTTTTGGAAGGAAAGCTACCGGAAAAGCTTGGAGTGCACGTCAGGAAAGAAGGGAGGTGCTCACGAGGGTGGGGGGCGCGCCCCCTGCCTCGTGGCCCCCCTTCGGTCTCCTGACGTATCTCTTTCACCCATATATACCTACGTATCCTAAAACTTCTAGAACAGACAATAGATTGGGAGTTCCACCGCCAGAAGCCTCCGTAGCCAGCGAAAACCAATCTAGACCCATTCCGGCACCCTGCCGGAGGGGCAATCCTTCTCCGGTGGCCATCTTCATCATCCCAATGCTCTCCATGACGAGGAGGGAGTAGTTCTCCCTCGGGGCTGAGGGTATGTACCAGTAGCTATGTGTTTGATCTCTCTCTCGTGTTCTTGATTTGGCACGATCTTGATGTATTGCGAGCTTTGCTATTATAGTTGGATCTTATTTTTCTCCTCCCCCTCTACTCTCTTGTAATGAATTGAGTTTCCCCTTTGAAGTTATCTTATCGGATTGAGTTTTAAAGATTTGAGAACACTTGATGTATGTCTTGCCGTGGATATCTGTGGTGACAATGGGATATCACGTGATTCACTTGATGTATGTTTTGGTGATCAACTTGCGGGTTCCGCCCATGAACCTATGCATAGGGATTGGCACACGTTTTCGTCGTGATTCTCCGGTAGAAACTTTGGGGCACTCTTTGAGGTTCTATGTGTTGGTTGAATAGATGAATCTGAGATTGTGTGATGCATATCGTATAATCATACCCACGGATACTTGAGGTGACATTGGAGTATCTAGGTGACATGAGGGTTTTGGTTGATTTGTGCCTTAAGGTGTTATTCTAGTACGAACTCTAGGGCTGTTTGTGACACCTATAGGAATAGCCCAACAGATTGATTGGAAAGAATAACTTTGAGGTGGTTTCATACCCTACCATAATCTCTTCATTCATTCTCCGCTATTAGTGACTTTAGAGTGACTCTTTGTTGCATGTTGAGGGATAGTCATGTGATCCAATTATGTTATTATTGTTGAGGGAACTTGCACTAGTGAAAGTATGAACCCCAGGCCTTGTTTCAACGCATTGCAATACCGTTTACGCTTACTTTTATCATTCGTTACCTTGCTGTTTTTATAATTTCAGATTACAAATACCTTTACCTACTATCCATATACCACTTGTTTCACCATCTCTTCGCCGAACTAGTGCACCTATACAATTTACCGTTGTATTGGGTGTGTTGGGGACACAAGAGACTCTCTGTTATTTGGTTGCAGGGTTGCTTGAGAGAGACCATCTTCATCCTACGCCTCCTACGGATTGATAAACCTTAGGTCATCCACTTGAGGGAAATTTGCTACTGTCCTACAAACCTCTGCACTTGGAGGCCCAACAACGTCTACAAGAAGAAGGTTGTGTAGTAGACATCAGTTATGAGCCAAGAAACCTCTTCAACACACCAGGAGTGGGAACCAGTAACCAGCCAGTGATAAACCGGATGGAGGCATCGGTAACAGGAGCGCCGGTTCAGCCACGCACGATGGACCCGCCTCGTCAGAACAATATTGTGCCACAGTACGTTCCGACGCCCCCGGGGCATTACTCCAACCCATTGGATAACATTGTGGCCGCCGCTTCATGATTGGCAGCCCTCCCAATTGACGGTGATTCACCAATGGCGATTGAGACATGACGGGCCAGAGAGCTGCTTCAAACAGCTTTAACCCAGTAGCAGGCTTATTCGCACAGTCGCGAGAGGATTCATTCCACCCCCCGTCCGAGTCAGAGTTACAGCAGGCACATTGAGGATGAACCGGCCGTGTCAAGCAGTGCACGTCACCGTAACTCGCCGCGAGGGCATAACCCGGCGGGTGGTGGTGCTAATGCGCAGGATGTGGTGGATCATGGTCGTGCACGTCGAGAAGCTGAGTTAGCAGCACATCATGCATGCGGCTCGTCAGGTTACTTCGGTTCGTCCTACCGCTTCAGTGGAGCCAGGCGTGGTCTTCAGTTCTTTAGGGGTGCCGTGTCTCACCCCCGCTTTGCGTAATGTACGACTGCCCAAGGATTTTAAAGGCCCTCGTAAGGTGCCCAATTACACTGCCGATTTGCCCCCTGAGTCATGGGTTGAGAGTTATGAGATGGCGATGGAGATGCTGGATGTGGATGAAGCGGTGTGTGCTAAGTACTTCACCATGATGTTGGAGGGGACACCTTGTACTTGGTTAAAGAGCTTACCAGCTAACTCCATCGGGTCATGGGCTGAGTTAAAAAACCGGTTTATCCAGAACTTTAAGGATACTTGTAAGTAGCCTATGTCGATTGTGGACCTGGCCGCTTGTGTTCAAGAGGATGGGGAGTCTACAACCCATTGGGTGAAATGAGTCTCAGCTATTCTGCATTCGTCAGACCACATCAATGCGGATACAGCAGTTTTGACGTTGGAAGGCAATTGCCGGTTTATGCCATTAAAACTGAAGTTGGTAAGGCTCAAACGTCACTGCAATGACATGTCAACCCTTATGGCTGCTTTGGTAAAATATGCCGATTCAGATAGTACCAAATACCCTGAGTCTGAGGATGACAAAACGGGGAAGGGAAAAAATAACGGCAATGCCAAAGGGCAACAGCACAACCCGACAGGTCATGGGAACAATGGTAAGCGCAAGGCAGCCAATGGTTTGGACTTTGTAGCTAACACCAACACTCAGGATAACGGTCAGCGTCGTAAGGGCAAACCACCCCAGAGAGGCGGAGGATCAGGCCCCAATCTGGAGCGCCTGTTAAATCAACCTTGTCCAAAGCATGGATCGAAGGGGAAGCCAGCTTCGCATCTTTGGAAGGATTGCTTCATCATGCAAGAGTTCAAAAATTCCAATATGGTCCAATACGACAATGGCCCGCCCAGCGGTTCAGGAGGCGGTTTTCATGGGTCGGGCTGTGGAGGCGGTAGCTCCGGTTCAGGATTCCAAGGCCATCAGATCGGACATGGAAATCAAGGTAATCAGGGCAATCAGGGAGGTTATAACCATCAGGGGAATCAGCAGCAGCAGTAGTTGTCGGATTTCGGGTTCCGACAGACCCTTGAGGTTCGAACACTGGGCTGCGCATGGAGATTTCACCTCCTACCTACCTGCACCCCTCCGCCTTGCTAGGATCTAAACTATGGCAAGAACAACACAAGAGACGCAGGGTTTATACTGGTTCGGGCCACCGTTGTGGTGTAATACCCTACTACAGTGTGTGGTGTGGTGGATTGCCTCTTGGGCTGATGATGATGAACAATACAAGGAAGAACAGCCTCGCGAGGGTCTGTTCTTGGCTGGGGCGATGAACTGCTGGGAGGAGCTCAGTCACCTTTCTCTCTCTCTCTCTCTCTCTCTCTCTCTCTCTCTCTCTCTCTTTCTCCGTCTGTCCTCCCCTCTGTCTAGCGGGTGGCTGATCCTATTTATAGGGGCCCTGGTCCTCTTCCCAAATATCGAGCGGGAAGGGAGCCAACAATGGCGGGCTAATTTGAAGGGGGACAGCTAGCACTAGCTACCCTGACAAAAGTAGTCTTCGCCTGCGCAAAGCTCTGGTGATGATGCCGTCTTGGGCTCCACGGTGACCTTCGTCTCGTAGTCCTCCTGGTCTTGGTCTCGTTGCACCGAAATGGCAACCTTTGCTTGATGCCTCGGTACTCCGCGGCTGCGCTTGGCCCCTTTGCACCAAAGAGGAAAGGAGGACACTGCGCGGCTGGCACTCGCCGGGCGCCCTTGGTCGTCATGGCTTGCGTCACGGGCGCCTCGCGAGGTACCCCGCCTTGATCTGTTTGCCTCCTCGTGAGCCAGCCTGACGAGGCCGCGCCTGAGGAAGCTCCGCGTCATCCGCCCCGCGAGGCTTGGCCCCTCACGAGGGTCTTGGGTTTGTGTTGGTGAAGATGGGCCGCGCTGGGCCCCCCTTTTGAGCCACGCCGCAGGCCGCAGGCAGGCAAGTCTAGGGACCCCCGTTCCCAGAACGCCGAAAGTAGCCCTCGGGCCCAAGGCGCGCCCGGACTTGGCCGTGCAGGGAGGCGGAAGGGCAAGAGCGAAGCGCCGCGGGCCCTAACAGCCCGCGGCCTTGGGCGCCGCGTGGCGGCTGATTGGACGTGGGCGGCACTGTTCCCCCACGCCCTCCTTATTTTGCGCCATGCTAGGCGGACCCGTTTTTGTACACAGCCGTTCCCCTTTTTGGTTGCTCGGGTGCCCTCTGTCCTTCCTCCGCTCGAACTCCGGTTTCTGTTCTCAACTCAATCTTGAACCTCCCCCCTTCCCATCGCCATGGCTCCAACGAATAAGGGAGGAGGGAATAAACCCGTGTCTCCGCCTTGCCCACCGCCGTTGGCGGCCCCCACCGAGGGTTTGGGCAAGGTCAGCTTGGCCCTGGCCACCATCTTCAATGAATGCGGGAGGACGACGGCCTGGCCCGCGTCCCACTTCTCCATCGACAGGATAGCCACCGAGGTCCCGTACTTTGCCGACGCCCTGTGGGCGGGTCTGGTTCCTCCCTTTTCCGATTTCTTCAATGCCGTGCTTTCCCACTATCAGATCCACATGATGCATCTAGGTCCTGAATCCATCACTCTCCTTTCGGTCTTCGCCTTCGTTTGCAAGGCCATGATGGGCATCCTTCCTTCGGTCGCCTTGCTGCGCCACTTCTTCTCGCTGCGCCTTGTTGACTCTACCCAATGCTGGGCGTGCGTGAGCTTCGTTGCCGCGCTTGAGACGGTGGCCTCTGGGATTGACTTCAAGCTCCCTCCGCCCGCGGCTGGGTTCCGCGAGCGGTGGTTGTATGTGGATGCTGGGGTGCCCAGCCCCCTGCTGTCGGAGCCAACTTCGCCTGCTGTCCCCAATTCGGGCTGGGGGCAGGAGACGCTTGAGAGCCCCCGGCTCGTCTTCGTCTGGCACCGCTTCGCGTTCTTGAGGCCGCTTGGCGCGACAGCGCCCAAGGTGGTGAAGGAGTTCCTGCTACGCCGCGTTGCTCCTCTCCAGTGCCACTCCCGCCGGATGTGGGCCTTCAGCAGGCGCGATGATCGTATGAGGCTCCAGGAAGAGGACCTGACGCCTGAAGTGCTGAGGACAGCGCTCTTGACCCTGACGGGGGACCCCAACCCTGGCAGTATCCAGCAGGGAGGGGCCTTGATGTACCTCTGCTAGAGCGGGGGCGATTTTGTGAGGGAGATGCCTATCTTCGATGAGTGGGGGCCGCGCCCCACCGGCCTTCAGGGGCCTCGCGAGAACCCAGTGGTGGTGACTGCCCTTCCCGTCGGCCAAGGCGACTCCTCCTCAAGTGGCGGAGCAGGGAGGCACGAGGCGCCAGAGGCCGAGGGGGCTCCCGGCGAGGTGACAGCGACGGGCGAGGCTCGTGAGGAAGCAGTTATCGGGGCCCGTGCCGCCGAGGCTGAGGGTGACAAGCAGCTGCTCTCTGCGCCTTCGAGCGAGGCCACCGAGGCTCCGGCGGCTTCTCTTGGCGAGGCGATTGGCGGCGCATGCCAGGCAGGCGCCCCTGACACGGATCGCCTTGATGCTCCATCTTTGCCGCAGGTTGATCCCTGCGCCCGACTCTTAGGACGCTTTCGCGTGGACTTTTAGGCCCTCCGGAAGAGAAGGGAGGCCCTGGGCGACGATTACCCTTGTCGCCTGCTGAAGCATAGGAAGTACTTCGCCACTGACGAGTAAGCCTTCTCCTTTCCCAGCTTCCAATCCTTCTGTTGCTCTTACTGACTCTTGCTCCGCAGGCCCCTTCCAGCCGAGCTTGCGGAGACGGCTGAGGAGCCGTCCCTCTTGGCTTCGCCCCCTCCATCGTCCTCAAGCACTCCAAGCAGTGGAGCCCTTGTGGTGAGGGCGACTGACGAGGCGAACCGTCCCGAGGCGTATCGTGGCCTCGCGCACCTCGTGATCCTTCGCGGGCCTTCTCGTGGCATAGTCAGCCTGCCGTGGGCTTCTCGCCTGGTCGTGGACTGCGATCGGCTGAGGCGCTTCCTGCGCTCTTCACCTGGGGACGGGCTGGCCCCCGGCCGGGCTTCTGATGCGGCGTGCCCGGCCGTCGCGAGGGTGCCAGCCCCCAGCTCGGAGGGGGAGTGCTGGCTCGCGGCCCCCGGCGCTTGCTTGGGGTAGATGATGGTGTGGAGGACGTGCTCGAGCATGCCCGGGAGCGTCGCGCTCTCCGCCAAGGATTCCTTCGAAGGGCGGCTGATGCGGTAAGTCTGCTTGGAGAGGAGCTTGCCGATGAAGACGCGCGCCTTGAGGCCGAGGGCCTGCGCCTGGCTGCAGAGAGGCGCGAGCTAGAGGGCACCATCGCCCTTGCGCGTCGTCAGCGCGATCTCGACGACGCAGAGGCCAAGGCGTCTCTGGTGGCCTCTCGGGAGGCCCGGTCTCGGGCCGCTGAGGAGGCTCGGGAAGCTGACCGGCGGCGAACGGCGGCGGAGGAGCGGGCTCGGGAGCTCCTGGCCCGGTGCCACTCGCTGGAGGAGTAGGTGGAGCTACGCGAGGCAGCCCTCGCATCGATGAAGGTGGCCTCCGGTGACTCAGCAGAGCTCCAGAAGCGTGAGGAGGCGCTGATGCTGGAAGCCGCCGAACGCACCCGTGAGTACGAGCATCTGGAGACGAGGGAGCGCTTGGTGACGCAGGCAGAGGATGATGTTGCCGCACAGGAAGCCCGCGTCCTGGAGGAGGTCGGACATCGAGTGGCGATGGCGCGTTTGAACCTCGAGCACGAGTTCAAAGAGAAGCTGGGGTTGATCCGGGCCGAAGCTGAAGGCAGGACTGCTGCCTTGAGGGCCAAGCTGGAGGAGGCGACGCGGCGGGCCGACGCTTTCCGGGCTGCTCTTGAGGTGGAGCAAGGTGAGCTAACCGCCTCCCAGGCCGAGGTGCTCCTTCTCTGCCAGCGGGTGGAGGAGGCCGAGGTCGTTGCAGGCCAGAACGCGGACGAGATACGTCAGCGGCGGATCCTGGAGCACGAGCACGGCCCCATGCTTACCACGCTCTGGGAGAGAGCCAGCGCAGCCTTGGGCAACATCTGCGAGGCGGCTGTTGGCGAGCCGCACGCAATCAACTATGCTGGCAATCTTCAGTTCTTCACTGACGTGGTGACGCAACTGGAGGCGCGGTCGGTCAGGGCTGACAGGTTGGTGGAGGAGAGGAGCCGCGCCCTGCTTGGGCGCGCCTTTTCTCGCATCTTCAGCCACCTCCGGAACATGGATCCCCACTTTGATTTTGACGCCGCCATCGCCCCAGTCCCCCAGGCCGTCCGGGGCGACCTGGCGCACTGGGTGGAAGACAATGTGGAGGCTCTTATCAGGGACTTCGCTTCGGACAACGACGACGTAATCGTGGCGGCTGTTGAGGGCGGCGTGGTGAACGGCCCTGACGCCGCTGACGGTGACGCGGACAGTGATGGCGGGTTCAGCGACGCCAGCAACGGCTCAGGTGGAGCTCCTGAGAACGCATCGGGGGATTCATCCGACTGATTGTGCATCGCTCCTACTTCCTTACCCTGCATGAATAGAACTCAGGTTTCGGCCTGATTGAAGTGAGAGCATTTTGAAGGGGGAGCCCCTTATGTAAAACTGGTGTTCATCGTATTAGTAGACGCGACATTGCCCATGCGCCCACACCAAGTGGTTGGCCCAAGCGACACGCTGGTCGGCTAGTTTACCTTTGTCCCGTGCTAGCCCTGAGGCAGCCTGTGGGAGGTTGTGGTGTCTTAAGTGTTCCCTGACTGGGTTCGTAGGATCTGCAGTAAAACACCCTCCTGAGAGGTCACGTCTACGGCAGTCTGGGCTGCGTGCAAGCTAGGCCTGACCCGGCTCGTGAGGGGCTCGCGAGGGGAGGCAACTGAGGCGAAGCGGTAACGAAAGCGCGAGAAATTGCCCGAACGAGACTAAGCACCCCTTCCCCGAACACACGCAAATCTCAAATTCGAATCCAACTTGAATCCAGCGGGGGAAAGCGACAACCAAAGGGAAAAGCAACGAAAGCAAACAAAAGGCCGTGTCCGACACCTAGTCTAGTCTTGGACGTCTTCTCACCAGCGCGGAGCTAAGTGCTGCCACTGGGCATGGGATGGAGCCCCAGGGCCTAAGGCCGGCACCCCTGAGACTCTGGGGCGTGTATAGCCCCACTCATTATTACGTGAGAGTGTCACGGGGCGGCGAGCTTCACAGGCACTGGGCCTTCTTCACAGGTACTGGCCTTGCTTCATATCGCCAGATGAGGGCCCCGCCTTGCGCCACGCTCTAGTGCCATCAACGACGACCGGAAACTAGGACGTTGCCGATGGGGTAGAGCGGTCGCCAGCGGTTCCCCCAACGACCACGGGTCCTCCGCCGGGGGCAGGCTCTGAGGCACCTCCCTAGCGGAGGGCCTACCTCCTGAGAACACCTTGCTCGGAACGCCACGGTGGTGATGTCGGATCCCGTCCCCTCTCCTGCAGCCCCCTGCGCCCTCCTCCCGAGGGGCAGGAGACCATGGGAGCGGGGCAGCTGCTCGCTGTGGTGACCTGCACCTCCTGTGATCCATGGTTAGCGTATACCTGCTCCTGAAGAATTAGCGGTACCCGATAATCGTTACCCCCAGCGTGGCCAGTAGGACCGTCCCGGGGCTCCCGGAAAGGCTCAGCTTCTGGCACCTCGTCCCCCCGGCCTGGGCTGAGGAGCGAGCCTTGTTCGCTCTCGTGTGGGTGTCCTTGGTCCATCATGAGGGGCACGTATTCCTCCGACACCGTCATCCCGAATGCCACGCCGTAATGCCCCGCATGCCACGCGGTCCTGCCTGACGCGCCCACCGTGGGGTGGCAGCACGGCTGCCCACTGGGGCCGCGGGTCGCGTCGAGTCCTTCTTCTTCGTGGACCAGGAGCAGGGGCAGCGCCGCCGCCGGTCCGGCGCTGACAGCTTCGCTGGCGTCGGAGTAGCCTTGGAGCCCGCGGGCGCGCGCGGAGCCCCCGCGCGGGCCGCCCTAGGCTTGAGATGGGAGCTGGGTGGAGAAGGGGTGAGCCCCCGAGGCGGCGAAGCCCAGGAGCTCTGCCACTCACTCCAGCAGCACGTCATGTCCGCCCTCCAGCAGCCTGCACTGCAGCAGCTCTCGGGCCACTGTGAGCGCGGCCCTCGAGTTCGCCTGGTCCCTGCGAGTGTACGGCGTCGTGGTTGCGGCGTGATTGGAGGCCCTTGCTGCCGACCGCGCCTGTCGCGGCGTGAGAGCTGCCGAAGCCTGTCTGTGTCGCCCGCAGCCCGCAGCGCCCTGCGGACCGCGAGCTGCCTGGGGCACAGGGTCGCCTGAGGCAAGCGGCTCTGCGCAGGCGGGCCACGCCGTCCACGGATCTGGGTTGCCTGCCTGGTCGCTAGACATGGTGATGACGACGCGACGGGGCACGAAGCGGTAGAAGGTGGACTCCGCCGCACCCTTACCTGGCACGCCAAATGTCGGATTTCGGGTTCCGGCAGACCCTTGAGGTTCAAACACTGGGTTGCGCGCGGAGCTTTCACCTCCTACCTACCTGCACCCCTCCGCCTTGCTAGGATCTAAACTATGGCAAGAACAACACAAGAGACGCAGGGTTTATACTGGTTCGGGCCACCGTTGTGGTGTAATACCCTACTCCAGTGTGTGGTGTGGTGGATTTCCTCTTGGGCTGATGATGATGAACAATACAAGGAAGAACAGCCTCGCGAGGGTCTGTTCTTGGCTGGGGTGATGAACTGCTGGGAGGAGCTCAGTCACCTTTCTCTCTCTCTCTCTTTCTCCGTCTGTCCTCCCCTCTGTCTAGCGGGTGGCTGATCCTATTTATAGGGGCCCTGGTCCTCTTCCCAAATATCGAGCGGGAAGGGAGCCAACAATGGCGGGCTAATTTGAAGGGGGACAGCTAGTACTAGCTACCCTGACAAAAGTAGTCTTCGCCTGCGCAAAGCTCTGGTGATGACGCCGTCTTGGGTTCCACGGTGACCTCCGTCTCGTAGTCCTCCTGGTCTTTGTCTCGTTGCACCGAAATGGCAACCTTTGCCTGATGCCTCGGTACTCCGCGGCTGCGCTTGCCCCCTTTGCACCAAAGAGGAAAGGAGGACACTGCGCGGTTGGCACCCGCCTGGCGCCCTTGGTCGTCATGGCTTGCGTCACGGGTGCCTCGCGAGGTACCCTGCCTTGATCTCTCCGCCTCCTCGTGAGCCAGCCTGACGAGGCCGCGCCTGAGGAAGCTCCGCGTCATCCGCCCCGCGAGGCTTGGCCCCTCACGAGGGTCTTGGGTTTGTGTTGGTGAAGATGGGCCGCGCTGGGCCCCCCTTTTGAGCCATGCCGCAGGCCATAGGCAGGCAAGTCTGGGGACCCCCGTTCCCAGAATGCCGACAACAGTCGGGTTATCAAAGCAATCCGAAGCAGTTGAATAGTGGGCAGTATCATGTCTTCACTACTAGCTTGTGTAAGCGTGATCAGAAGCTCCACAAAAGGGCCGTGAACTCTATTGAACCGGCAGTGCCTTAGTATTTGCGCTGGTCTGAACAACCAATTTTATGAGAGTCGAGAGGATCACCCACCCCGGGTTGATAATCCGGGTCATCTGGCCTTAGTGGGGGCACCTCAAGTTGGGGGGTATAAGTTCACCAAGGTGCTTATGTATGGGGGAAGTAGTATCAATATCCTTTACTATGATACCTTCTGCCGTATGGGATTGACAGATAAGAATCTTAAACCGTTGAAGACAGTTTTCATGGTGTGGTGCCTGGTAAATCAGCGTATCCAGTGGGCAAGATAGTCCTAGAGGTGGCTTTTGGAGATTATCATGATTCAAGATCAGAAACATTGACTTTTGAGGTGGTGAAAATCAAGAGTCCGTATCACGCACTGTTCGGACGACCGGCTTATGCCAAGTTCATGGTGAGGCCGTGTTATGTTTATCTACAGCTTAAGATGCTGGGTCATAAGGGGACCATCACAGTACATGGGAGCAGGAAGATTGCTTTGGAATGTGAAGAGGGTGATGCGGCTTATGCTGAGTCGGTTTGTGCCACAGAGTAGCTGAAGTTTTATAAAGACAATGTTGATCCGACAGACATGACTTCTTTGAAAAAGACAACTATGGAGCATGATCCGGCATTGAAGTTTAAATCGACTACAGACACTAAGATGGTTGATTTTGTTCCTGGCGATTCATCCAAGCAGTTCAGCATCAGCGCTAACCTGGATCCCAAATAGGAAAGCGCGCTCATCGAGTTCATCCGTGAGAACCGGGACATCTTTTCATGGAAGCCTTCTGACATGCCAGGTGTGCCGAGGGAACTCGCTGAGCACACACTTAATATAGATCCTAAGTTTAAACTGGTCAGGCAGTTTCTCCGCTGTTTCAACGAAGAAAGGCTTAAAGCTATTGGTGAGGAGGTAGCTCGGCTGTTGGCCGCATGGTTTATCGTGGAGGTCTTTCACCCAGAGTGGCTGGCTAATCCAGTGCTGGTTCTTAAGAAAAACGGCACTTGGCGTATGTGTGTGGACTACACAGACTTGAACAAGGCCTGTCCAGCTGATCCCTTTGCCCTCCCTCGTATTGATCAGATTATTGATGCTACGGCAGGTTGTGACCGTTTGTGTTTTTTGGATGCTTATTCTGGTTATCATCAGATCAAAATGGCAGTTAAGGACCAGGAGAAGACAACTTTTAGAACTCCCTTTGGAGCCTTCTGCTATGTCTCTATGCCCTTTGTGCTCAAGAGTGCCCAGGCGACTTATCAGCGCTGTGTTCAGAATTGTCTTCATAAGCAGATTGGGCGCAATGTTCATGCATATGTGGATGACATTGTGGTGAAATCTAGGAAAGAGGAAACATTGATAGATGACTTGAAGGAAACCTTTAACAACCTCTGGGTCTATAAGATGATGCTTAATCCGGACAAATGTGTATTTGGTGTTCCGGTAGGCAAGCTCTTGGGTTTTTTTGGTGTCTAACAGGGGCATTGAGGCTAATCCGAAGAAGATCGCAGCTATCACCGCTCTGGCTAAACCGGCATGTATCAATGACGTTCAACGTCTGGCGGGCCGGATTGCGGCTTTGAGCCGGTTTATCAGTCAGCTTGGGGAGAAGGCTATCCCTTTATATCAGATGATAAAGAAAACGGATAACTTTGTCTGGAGCGACGCGGCCGATAAAGCGTTTGAGGATTTGAAGAGACAGTTAGCTGAACCGCCAGTCCTTGCGGCTCCGGTCGATAAAGAGCCCTTATTGCTATATGTGGCTGCTAATGCCCGGGCTGTTAGTGTGGCTATTGTTGTGGAGCGCAAGGAGGCTGGAAGGGAGTATCCAGTTCAACGGCCGGTTTATTATATCAGTGAGGTGCTTATCGAATCAAAGCAGAGGTATCCACATTGGCAGAAGCTGGTGTATGGGGTTTTTATGGAAAGCTTGAAGCTCAAGCATTATTTTCAGGGTCATCCCATCACATTAGTTAGTTTAGCCCCTCTGGGAGATATCATTCAAAATAGAGAAGCCACTGGCCGGATTGCCAAGTGGGCTATTGAGCTTGGACCTCACGGGATAAAATATACGCCTTGCACAGCAATCAAGTCAAAAGCACTTGTGGACTTCATCAATGATTGGATAGAGTTGCAGGCATCGGAGGAGAAGCCAGATAACACGTACTGGACTATTCATTTTGATGGGTCCAGACAATTGGAGGGCTCGGGGGCTGGAGTCATATTAACTTCCCCACAAGGTGACAAGTTTTGTTATGTTCTCCGTTTAATGTTCCCTTGTACTAACAATGCAGCTGAATATGAGGCCTTGCTTCATGGCCTTCGGATGGCTAAGTAGATGAATTTAAGCCGAGTTAAGTGCTTTGGTGACTCGGACCTGGTGGCTCAGCAGGTATCTGGCACTTGGGATTCTAAGGATCCTCTCATGGCTGCATACCGACGAGAGGTGGACATAGTGGCTGGTCATTTCAAAGGTTATCAAGTTGACCATATAGACCGGCGAAAGAATGAAGCGGTGGATGCTTTAAGTCGTCTAGGCTCTCAGCGTAAACCGGTGCCACCTAATGTCTTCCTCGAAGTACTTCATAATCCATCGGTTAAGATACCCACAGAGGAGGAGTTGGCTATTCCTGACCCGGAGGCCCAGTTGGTGGTGGCTTTGCATGTTATACCGGATTGGACAGCCCCGTACCTGGCTTACATGAACCGGGGCGAGTTACCGGATGATTAAACCTTGGCCCGGCAGATAATCTGGCAATCCAAGTCAATGACCATTATCAATGGGGAGTTACATCATTACAGCGTGACATGAGCGATTCAGCGTTGTGTGTCTCCTCAAGCATGTTGTGAGATTTTGCGTGAGATCCACGAAGGAGATTGTGGTCACCATGCTGGTTCAAAGCCTTTGGTGGCTAAGGCTTTTCTTCACGGCTTCTATTGGTTGACGGCTCATGCTGATGCTGAGGATTTAGTTAAAAGGTGTGACGGTTGTCAGAAATTTGCACGCCGCGCTCATGTTTCGGCTCAAGAATTGAGAATGATTCCAATCACTTGGCCATTTGCAACTTGGGGGCTAGATATGGTTAGACCCTTTAAGAGGTCCAAGGACAAAAAGACCCACCTGTTGGTGGCGGTTGATAAGTTTACCAAGTGGGTAGAGGCAGAGCCAGTTAGTAAGTGTGATGCAGCCACGGCGGTCCAATTCATCAAAAAGGTGATATCCCGGTTTGGCTTTCCACAAAGCATTATAATTGATAATGGTACTAATCTGTCCAAGGGTGACATGGAGGAATTTTGTCAACGTGAGCACATCCGGCTTAATGTAGCGTCAGTGGCTCACCCCCAGTCTAATGGTCAAGCAGAGAGGGCAAATCAAGAAATTTTGAGAGGTATTAAAGCCCGGCTTCTGGTTCCTTTAAAGCGGACGCCGGGTTGTTGGGTGGAAGAGTTACCTTCCGTATTATGGCGTATCAACACCACACCAAACAGATCTACGGGTTACTCACCTTTCTTCATGGTTTACGGAGTAGAGGCGGTTCTCCCTAGTGACATCCGTCATGACTCACCCCGTGTGGCGGCTTACGTTGAAGCTGAAAATGAGAAGGCACATCAGGACTCACTGGACCTGTTAGATGAGGAGCGTGATCTCGCAGCGGCGCGGTCGGCGATTTATCAACAAGATCTTTGACGTTATCACAGCCGCTGGGTTAAGACCAGAACTTTTCAAGAAGGCGATCTGGTGCTCCGACTCATCTAGGATCAGACCGCTATGCACAAGTTATCCCCACCTTGGGAAGGACCTTTTGTGGTCAGCAAAAACCTGCACAACGGGTCATACTACCTTATCGATGTTCGAGAGCACAAAGACTCATGCAAATCGGAGGAGGAGACCCAGCGGCCATGGAATATAGCTCTCCTTCGACCTTACTATACTTGAGCCACAGGCTCTTCTTATGTACATACTTATGACAATGTATATATATTATATAATAAATTGAAGCCTCAGCTAAAGCGGGGTCTCTGTTCTTTTTTACATCATGTGTGGTTCCATGGGGGCTTCTACTTACAAAGCGGAGTTCTATTAACCCAGCCTATAAAGCCACACAGATATAAAGGAAATCACTAGGGGGCTTGGTCGTATTCGAACCATAGCTACACCTCTTTATCGGCTTAAGTCCAAAAAGGGAAATCACTAGGGGCTTGGTTGTATTTACACCATAGCTACACCTTTTGATAGGCTTACAGCCAAAATGAAATTATGTGGAACCAAAGAGAGTCTATTGCATAAAGCACAACTCAAACATATTTAACCACTGAGCATAGCTCAAATATTACTCGGGGGCTCCTTGCTTCTCAAAGAACAATGAGCTTGCACCCTCATAATAGGCTATCAAGCCAGGCTTGGAAGCCAGGTGTATTCACCTAAAACCCCGGGTTATCCTGCCTTTTTAAGTAAGCCACTCCATCTAGGTAAACCTGGTATGACCCATCGAACGTTTGCCAAGTCAATCTCATAGACCCTGAACTAGTCAAAGTTAAAACGATGATTGGTTAAAGATTGATGTCCATCTTAAAAGGCTTTGAAAATTGGTTTAACTCAGCGGCCTGGCAGCCCATGAAAAGCCTCGATTTAGGGCCTGGCAGCCCATGAAAAGCCTTGCATATTTCTTTTGGATTTGTTGTTTTTAAACATCTTTTGATAAGGGATTTATGAATATTTTCTGATAAACCGGTTGTCGGTGTCAAAACCGGCGGATCTCGGGTAGGGGGTCCCGAACCGTGCGTCTAGGCCGGATGGTAACAGGAGACAAAGGACATGAAGTTTTACCTAGGTTCAGGACCTCTCGATGGAGGTAAAACCCTATGTCCTGCTTGATTAATATTGATGATATGGGTAGTACAATAGTAGATCTACCACGAGATCGAGGAGGCTAAACCCTAGAAGCTAGCCTATGGTATGATTGTTGATGTGTACGTTGTCCTACAGACTAAAACCCTCCGGTTTATATAGACACTGGAGAGGGTTGGGGTTACACAAAGTCGGTTACAATGGTAGGAGATCTTCATATCCGTATCGCCAAGCTTGCCTTCCACGCAAAGGAAAGTCCCTTCCGGACACGGGACGGAGTCTTCAATCTTGTATCTTCATAGTCCAGGAGTCCGGCTGAAGGTATAGTCCGGCCATCCGCACACCCCCTAATCCAGGACTCCCTCAGTAGCCCCCGAACCAGGCTTCAATGACAATGAGTCCGGCGCGCAGTTCGTCTTCGGCATTGCAACGCGGGTTCTCCTCCAAATTCCGTGTACCTGTTGAATAAAGTCCGATTTCTTGTAGATGCTTGCGCTCCTTGGCTTCTACGCCCAATAATGGCCGCTTCCCACGTGTCAAACGAATATGAAAAGTCTGAGTGTTTTTTCATTCACACCCCTAGCCGCGTAAAGGAGCTGCCCTATTTAAGGGGACGAGGATTTAGATCCAATCCACACCTTCCCCCCTCCGCGAGTGTTCATTAGAGTGCATCCGACAAAGGTCCATTCCACCATGGCCAGCCATCGCAACTCCTCCCCTCGCCCTTCCAGCCCTAAGCCTAAATATTGGGAGAGACGCTCCAGACCAAGGGATTTCTCCCCCGGCCTATATGGTCCCGGTTCGAGCCGGTCTTGCTGTCTACAACGGCGGAGAGCAAGCAGAGAATGCCCCTAATCCCTGCAAAGGAGAGCGGGTGTGCCTCGTCCCTTACTTAATAAGGGGGCTCGGATTTCCAATCCATCCATTTCTCCGGGGGCTGCTGGAGTTCTACGGCCTCCAGCTACATCATCTCACGCATGCTTCAGTATTGCATATCGCGGGCTTTGTAGCTCTCTGCGAGCTGTTCTTGGGTGTTGAAGCTCATTTCGGACTGTGGAAGGAGCTATTCTGCCTCGTGCCTCGTTCCAAGAAGGGGTCAATGTATCAAGTGTGTGGAGCCGAAGTGTGGCGCATCCCCGGGACCGGATATCTGTCCGGAACCCCAAAGAAGGCGTCCGAAGATTGGCCCTCGGAATGGTTTTATATAGAAGACGTCCCGTTGCCGGATCCTGTCCGGATCGGCCTCCCTGAATTCAACAATGCTCCCTTAAAGAAGCGCCTAAGCTGGCGCCCGCGGAGCCCTCAGAGGGAAAGTGACAGGGACATCATTTACCTGATGGGCGGAATAAGATTGTTAGCCCATTCCGGACTAACCATAATCGGGGTTATGGCCGAATGCATTATGCGGGGGGTGCAGCCGCTTCATTATAGAAGCCACCCCATGTGGGACTTCAACGGGGAGGACGACGCCACCCGCTACGGCCGTAAGGGGCTGGATTCAGCTGCCGCTCTACTAAAGATCTTGTCCACTTTGTATAAGGGAGAAGAGGAGGAATTTCTCCGCGTCAACCCTCAGGGTGGATTCTCCATGCACAATCCCCCAAGCTGGGTAAGTGGCCGTATTTACTTGTCCATCCGTTTTGTATTCCCATTGTTAAATATTTGGTCTGACGACTTCAATGCAAGAACTGCGCCGGGCTGTTAAGGAAATAAACATCCCTCCTCCACAACCCGAGGACCCAGGACGGTCCCTCGACCCGGCCTTTCAAGAGGATCCGGACATATCTGTGGAGCTGATTGATGGAGTGTTCCATCAATTGAGCAAGGACAACGCCTTGGTGGCCATTACGGCCGATTACCCAGGGCTAATCCTGACCCCCCAGGTAACTAAGATCGAAGTCCCAGTACCCCGAATAGGTGTCCGCACACTCGTGTTTTTAGTTTCCTGATTACAACCAAACTTTGCAGGGGAGGTTTTTAAGGCGGAAGGCCGAACCTGCGGCGACAAGCCAACGAGGGGACGTAGGGCCCCGTGGGCCGAAAAGAAGTGCAGTCCGGACCGAGGCGTCAGCGCAAAGGTATGGCGCGCCCCCTTATCCCAGGTGTTATACCTTCGAGGCACATTGACACTCGTGCTCTCTTTAGGACAAAGAGACCTCGCCGGACTATACCCGAGGAGGCTGCCAATCGCGCCTCCACCAGCCAAGCTCCAAAGCCTGGTCCGGAGGCGGAGGCGAACGCAAGGCGCGCGCCAGACGCTCCTCCGATGGAGGATGTGGACGGGTTGTCTGCCACCAACTCTGAGGTGGAGAGTACCATGAACCACAGGCGTCGCCGGACAATTCTTCGCGACACTTG
The DNA here is from genome assembly GCF_056163025.1 of Triticum urartu. Taxonomy (NCBI): domain Eukaryota; kingdom Viridiplantae; phylum Streptophyta; class Magnoliopsida; order Poales; family Poaceae; genus Triticum; species Triticum urartu. The sequence goes on along the minus strand of NC_141873.1, from coordinate 502,139,167 downwards.
TTTCTCCCAAGGGGCGTTAGATGCCTTCAACTCGGGAGATGCGCACCTCCGCGCCACTCAAAATGGTCTAGCCAGAGCCACGGAGCAATATGTAAAAGACATACGGGTAAGAAAATTTTGGTAATTATATATATAGAAGTAGCCCCCGAGACTTGAAATAGTGAGAATAACTGATTTAAGGATCATTTGTGATGCAGGTTCTTACGGAAAAGAATTCCCTACTGTCCAAGGAGCTGGAAGAGTGCAAAGCCCAACTTGAGGCCGCACTAGCCGTGGCAGGGGAGCCCAAGGAGACCCCCTCTAGTAATATACACTTCGAAAGATAAGTATTTTGCGAAGCACGGCTTTGGTGCGAATCTGACAAATGAAATTGCAGATGGCACCGGATTGAATCCGAAAAGGCAACACCTCCTGCGCCAGCTAAAGGCTGGTGAGAGGGTGCTGATAAAGGTGATGGGGGAGAAGAACGATCTCCAAGATGCCAACACCAAGCTGGGCGTCTAGCTGAAAGATGTTCGTGCCCAGCTGTCAGACTCCGTGAAGGAGAATCAGCGGCTTCGGCGCGACATATTTAGTAAGTGCTTGAACGAACCTTTTGAAAGAAAGTTCGGCGGGGAAGTCGACTAACAGAGCAATGTTTGTAGGTGTACTAACAGGTCGTCCTGCAGAGGAGATGCCCGGTTCTACGGGTGACCTTCTTCCCGAGCTCTCGCAACTGCTCGATCGAGTTCGGCAGGCGATGCAAGGCGTCGCCCAGGCCCTGTGGCCATCCGTCTCCATGCCCAAAGGTCTTGGAGAGCTTGCGGAGAAGCTAAAGGGAGCACGGCGGCGCTTCCGATTGTGGAAGATATCGGCCTGCCGTCAAGGCGCTAGGGAGGCCTGGGCCATGGTGAAGACGCGGTACGCAAAGGCTGACCCCAACCACATGGCCGAGGTCGGTCCTGTAGGGCCCGATGGGAAGGAGATCCCTGTAAGCTTAGTATACAGCCAAGTAGAGTTGGCCGCAAAGTATTCCCAGCAGGACTGTAAATTAGACAGCCTCTTAGATGGTATTGAAGAGGAATACAATCAGTCAAAATGACTATGTAATTTAATTGACATTTACAATGCCTTCTAGCCGGATTGTAGATCATTTGTCGTGGCCGACCTTTTCGCTTCAGCCTCGGGACCTGATGGTCCGGAGTGTGTCCGAATTCCCATGCAGTTATATAGGAACCGGGGAATGCATGGAGACCAGGCATAGGGGTCATTAGTGCTTGAACAGACAAGTGCCCGACTAGTTATGTTATATTACATGGTTAGTAAGAAACATCTTCCATGGAGAATAGTTCCGTTAGGGGTTCCTTTCTCTAACGCCCTTGATGCGGCTATATCTCCTACGTGTCGGAGCACGACTTAGAGGCATAACCGCATTGAAAGCAATGTCGCAAGTTAGGCAATCTTCACAACATCCCATGTAATATAAATAATAAAAGGGGAAGGAACATAGTTGGCTTACACTCGCCACGTCAATCAAAGTACATAAATAGCATTACATCATCCAATCACTCATGGCCCGACTACGGCGCCAAAATAAAAGATCAACCCAACATGCGACACGGTCCCGATCGCCCCAACTGGGCACCGCTACTGATCATCATGGAAAGACACATAGTAACGACGTGAGTCCTCGTCGAACTCCCACTTGAGCTCAAGCGCGTCATCTGGAATGGAGTCATCAGGCCCTGCATCTGGTTTGGAAGTAATCTGTGAGCCACAGGGACTCAGCAATCTCGCACCCTCGCGATCAAGACTATTTAAGCTTATAGGTAAGGCAAGGTAAATATGTGGAGCTGCAGCAAGCGACTAGCATATATGGTGGCTATCCTGTTCGCAAAAGAGAGCGAGAAGAGGAGGCAAAGCGCGAACGAATATCTAGAGAACAACCTGTGGCAAGCATTACTCCAACACTGTGTTCACTTCCCGGACTCCGCCGAGAAGAGACCATCATGGTAACTCACACAGTTGATTCATTTAAATTAAGTTAAGGTTCAAGTTATCTACAACCGGACATTAACAAATTCCCATCTGCCCATAACCGCGGGCACGGCTTTCAAAAGTTCAAATCCCTGCAGGGGAGTCCCAACTTAGCCCATGACAAGCTCTCACGGTCAACGAAGGAATAGACCTCCTCCCGAGATATTCCGATCAGACTCGGTATCCCGGTTCTACAAGACACTTCGACAAGTTAAAACAAATCCAGCCACACCGCCTGAATGTGCAAACAAATCCCGATAGGAGCTGCACATATCTCGTTCTCAGGGCACACTCAAATGAGATTAGCTACGAGTAAAACCAACCCTCAAGTTTCCCCGAGGTGGCCCCGCAGGCAGCTCGGTCGGGCCAACACTCAGAGGAGCACTGGCCTAGGGGGCTTAAAATAAGATGACCCTCGGGCTCCGGAAACCCAAGGGAAAAAGAGGCTAGGTGGAAAATGGTAAAACCAAGGTTGGGCATTGCTGGAAAAGCTTTAATCAAGGCGAACTATCAAGGGGTTCCCATTATCACCCAACCGCGTAAGGAACGCAAAATCCGGGAACATACACCGATATGACGGAAACTAGGGCAGCAAGAGTGGAACAAAACACTAGGCGAGAGGCCGAGCCTTCCACCCTTTACCAAGTATATAGATGCATTAAGATAACAAGGCAATATAATGATATCCCAACACGTAAATAATGTTCCAACAAGGAACGGTCTGCAATCTTCACCTGCAACTAGTAACGCTATAAGAGGGGCTGAGCAAAGCGGTAACATAGCCAAACAACGGTTTGCTAGGACATGGTGGGTTAGAGGTTTGACATGGCAATTTGGGAGGCAAGATAAGCAAGTGGTAGGCATCGTAGCATGGGCATAGCAAAAGAGCGAGCATCTAGCAAAGCAAAGATAGTAGTGATTTCGAGGGTATGATCATCTTGCCTGCAAAGTTGTCAGAGTTGACTGGATCCTCAAAAGCAAACTCAACGGGCTCCTCGTTAGCGAACTCGTCTCCCGGCTCTACCCAAACAAGACAAACAAGCAAACGGAACACAATCAACCACGTGCAAAGCTCAAACAACACGATGCAAACATGGTATGCTATGCGGGATGCGATATGCGATGCATATGCAAGATTTGACAAGGAATGAATGAATCTGGCCTCAACATGGAAATCCAAGTGTGCCACTGGAAAGGTGAGGTGAAATAGCTTGAAAACGATATAAAGAACGCCGGAATCAGAGTCACGGTTTGGAAATGGCAAGCAATTCAAATATGGCACCGGTCTGCGATATACAACAAGTAGCCATCTAAATGCAACGAGATGAACATGCTACAGCACCCAAACATGACAACAAAATACATGGCAGGGATCCATTCATGATGCTTAACAAAATATGAACACTGAGCTACGGCCAATTCATCCATTAACAAGTACAAACAAGCATGGCAAAAATGCATTTGGTAAACAGATCTCAGACTTAGTGAAATTAGCACTTGTCTGGAATTTCAGATCAGGTAGCACACTTTGTAGCATGAAAACTATATGCTACATGACCTGAACATGGCAGAGTAAAGCATGGCATGGAGCTACTCAAAGAGCTTAACAAAAGTACCTTAGTGACCTTGAGCCAAAAGGGATCAGAAAATACATTTGCAAGCATGTGAACATGGCAAAAACATAATCAGATCACAGACTTAGTGAAAACTGGAGCATGCAAAATCAGATATCAAGTAGGCATGTTTACGAGCTCGATGCACTCACTACAGAGCAAGTCATGACAATCTAAGCATACACCCATCAAGAATACACATTATACAAGCTACACATGGCAAGAACAATAACATAGAATGCACGGATCAACTACAACATCCTCGGCAAAATCGCTAACAAGTAGACAATCTGCCCAGATTCATGAAATAGCAAAAGTAGAGCTCGATTGACTCAAGCTAGGGTGCTCCATAATTGCAAACAAAGACATGGATGGATAGAGCACTACAAGATTAACAAAACATCCTTAATGATCATCCTCAAAAGAGGCACAGATCACTAGGAAACAACATGAACATATGGCATATTGAAATAAACAGATCAATGACTTAGTGGAACTGCTAAGTCCCTGAAATCAGCATTAACGAATGCACCACTTTGCAAGCTTGTGCTAGTCACCACACACATCACAAAAATACATGGGTTGCACCTCTGGAAAGATGGCAAAGCATATAACAAAACATATGTAGAGCTCAGGGGCATATCATGCACACAATAATCATGGCAAAAATGACAAATAGCTATTTAGAGCAGCGGATCTGACAATTATGTCAAATAGCATTCTTCCAACAGCATTTCGGGCATCAAGATGAACTCAAATGAAAATTATGCAATGAGACGAAATGATGTACTCTCTGAGGCGATCATTTTGATATGCTAAATGCCCAAAACGGAGCTACGGATGCGGAGATACAACATGATGAAAAACACAAAATAGCTAGGATTTCGGGGCAAAAAGTCAACCAAGATATTTTAGATCTGAGATTTGCACGCTTCCCGAGGTTCGCCTCGAGCTCGCCGGAGATGGAGTTGACCGCTGGAGTTCGTCTGGGGAGGTGGTGTGGAGCTCGCCGGAGTGGTGGCCGGCCGGATCCGGTGGAGACGGGGCGGATGCGGCGCGGTGGTGGCGTCGAGCGGCGGTTGAGCGGTGGGGGCGGCGGCCGGAGCTGCAGTCGCGGTCGCCGGCGGCAAGGAAGTGCGGCAGCCGGCGAGGGGGAGTGCGGCGGCGCGAGGAGGCGCTGCGAGGTAGGTGGCGGCGGTGGGCGCGCGGGCCTCGGGGGCCGGCGATGGGCCTGCCCGGGCCGGTGGCGCGGGGGCGGTGAGGCGCCACATGGCACTACACCACTGGTGTGGGGCGGCGGCGCGACTTCGTCCGCCCGGGGCGGACGTGTCCGGCGGCGGCACAAGGAGTTTTTTTAGGGTTAGGAAGGAGGTGATCCGGAATTTCGAGGAGGGGTCTATATATAGAGGTAGAGGGAGCTAGGAGAGTCCAAATGAGGTGCGGTTTTCGGCCACGCGATCGTGATCGACCGCTCTAGATGATGGAAAGGGTTTTGGTGGGTTTTGGGCCAAATTGGAGGAGTGTTGGGCTGTAACACACACGAGGCCTTTTCGGTCCCTCGGTTAACCGTTGGAGCATCAAACGAAGTCCAAATGGTACGAAACTTGACAGGCGGTCTATCGGTAGTAAACCAAGGCCGCTTGGCAAGTCTCGGTCCAATCCGGAAACGTTTAATCCCCACACATGAAAGAAAGGTAGAAATGACAACCGGAGGAGAACGGAGCGCCGGAATGCAAAACGGACAACGGGGAAAATGCTCGAATGCATGAGACGAACACGTATGCAAATGCAATGCACATGATGAAATGATATGAGATGCATGACAACGATAACAACACACGGAGACAAAAACCCGAACCCGAGAAAATAAAATAACTTTACGCCGGAAATGGCAAGAGTTGGATTACATATTGGGTAAATCATATCCGGGGTGTTACACTTTCCCTGGGAGGCATGCCCTAAGGTGCATGTCCATGCTGCGAAAAGAAACGCAGGAAAATCATCTGGGGGCGTATAGATAAAAATAAAAAAGATCATCTTTAGTTCACCGACCGAATATTCCCTTAAGAACGCTAGCTTTCGGCTTCACCCAGTCTGAGGTACACGTCCGGCTAACCCGGCAGTAACAATCGCAGAGGTGCTCCCTTTACCACCTAGCCAAACAATCGGGAACGTAGGGGTAAGCACAGGAGCCAGGCAACCCAGCTTGGCCAAAACTTAAGTCATATCGATGCATATAATGGTGAAGAAAAGGTACATGCGGAAGTGTGACACATGTGTTGGGCATGAAGCCCGTATGAATAAGCTTCTGTTTCAAAGAAGCCCCCAAGTTTAATGAGTGCAGATAGCGTGTCACTTTATGAGCCTTTAGAGGCTATAAGAGAGATAGAGAGAGAGAAGAAGAGAAATGTAAGGCAGAAAATATATAAAAAATGGATAGAGGAAGGAGACGAACACAGAGTCCGGCGCTAGGCATAGAATCTTCGGAGACGTGCTGCGTTCCATGGGTTTGGCTCGAGTCGGTTATCCGATGCGTCCCGCAGGCGGTACGCTCCACCAGTCAGGACTTGGTCAATTATGAAGGGACCTTCCCACTTGGGCTTGAGTTTGTCCTTTTTCTTGTCCGGTAGTCGTAGAACTAATTCGCCAACGTTGTAATTTTTGGCCCGTACTTCTCTGCTTTGGTATCTTCTAGCCTGCTGTTGATAGAATGCAGAATGGGCTTTTGCCACGTCACGCTCCTCCTCCAATGCGTCCAAGCTGTCCTGCGGATCGAGCTCGTCTTCTCTTTCTTCGTACATGCGCACTCGAGGTGAGTCATGAATTATATCGCAAGGCAAAACTGCCTCTGCGCCGTACACCATAAAGAATGGTGTGTATCCGGTGGTGCGATTCGGTGTGGTCCGCAGTCCCCAGAGTACGGAGTCGAGCTCCTCTACCCAGTGTGTGTTAGATTCCTTGAGGGACCGCACTAATCTGGGTTTGATGCCGCTCATGATAAGACCATTCGCACGTTCGACCTGGCTGTTAGTTTGTGGGTGGTAGACGGAAGCATAATCGAGCTTGATGCCCATGTTTTTGCATCAGAGTTTTACCTCGTCAGCCGTGAAGTTCGTGCCGTTGTCAGTGATGATGCTGTGGGTACGCTGTAACGGTGTACAACCCCGGATATAAAGTCTATCACCGGTCTGGATTCGGCCGTCTTAACAGGCTTGGCTTCTATCCATTTGGTGAACTTATCCACCATGACCAGTAAGTATTTTTGCTTGTGCGTTCTGCCTTTAAGGGGTCCAACCATGTCAAGGCCCCAGACCGCGAAGGGCCAAGTAATGGGGATAGTTTGGAGGGCGGTGGGTGGCATATGGCTTTGGTTTGCAAAGAGCTGGCAACCGGTGCATCGTTGGACTAAGTCCTGAGCGTCTGCCCGGGCCGTCGGCCAGTAAAAGCCTGTACGGAAGGCCTTGCTTACAAGGGACCGGGCTACAGCGTGATGACCGCCGAGTCCGGCATGATTTTCAGCCAGGAGGTTCCGCCCCTCGTCTTCGGAGATGCACCTTTGAAGGACTCCGGTAGTGCTTTTCTTATAAAGCTCTCCCTCATGGACTCTGTAGGCTTTGGATCGCCGCACTATGCAGCGTGCCTCATTTTGGTCCTCGGGGAGTTCCTGCCTAGTAAGGTAGGCGAGGAATGGTTCTGTCCACGGGGCGATGACGGCCATTATTACGTGGGCTGAAGGTGTTATTTCATTGGCAGAGCCTCCGATTGTGTCAGAATGTTCGGTGTCGGGCAGTGCGGTTGGGTCCGAGCTATTATTGTTCGGCTCCCCTTCCCATGCTACGGATGGCTTGAACAACCTCTCCAAGAAGATGTTGGGGGGGACTACATCGCGTTTTGCGCCGATGCGTGCCAGGACTTCTGCCGCCTGATTATTTTCCCGGGCTATATGGTGAAATTCAAGCCCCTCGAACCGAGCTGACATTTCTAGGACGGTGTTGCGGTAAGCTGCCATTTTTGGATCCTTGGCATCGAAGTCTCCATTTATTTGGGATATTGCGAGGTTCGAGTCCCCGCGCACCTCTAGGCGTTGGATGCCCATGGATACTGCCATCCGGAGACCATGTAAAAGGGCCTCATATTCGGCTGCATTGTTGGAGTCCGTGTACATAATCTGTAGTACGTATTGAACTATGTCTCCTATGGGGGACGTCAAAACGACGCCAGCCCCCAGTCCGGCCAACATCTTGGAGCCGTCGAAATGCATGATCCAATTTCAGTATGTGCCGTACTCTTTAGGGAGTTCGGCCTCCGTCCATTCTGCGACGAAGTCGGCCAAGACTTGTGACTTGATGGCTCGTCGTGGCTTATAAGTTATGTCGAACGGGAGGAGCTCAATGGCCGATTTTGCAATCCGGCCCGTTGCGTCACGGTTGTTTATAATATCGTTAAGTGGTACTTCCGAGGCTACTGTTATTGAACACTCTTGAAAGTAGTGTCGTAGCTTCCGGGATGCCATGAATACCGCATACGCAATCTTTTGATAATGTGGGTACCGTGATTTGCAGGGAGTGAGGACAGTGGACACATAATAGACCGGCTTTTGAAGGGGGAATTTGTGTCCGTCCGCTTCTCGTTCGACGACGAGCACTGCGCTTACAACCTGATGTGTTGCTGCAATGTATAATAGCATTGGTTCGCCAATGTTTGGCGCGGCCAGGACTGGGCTTGTTGCCAGTATGGCTTTTATCTCGTCGAGTCCGGCCGTGGCTGCATCTGTCCATTTGAAGTGTTCGGTGCGCCAAAGGAGGTGGTAAAGGGGTAGGGCCTTTTCTCCCAAGCGGGAGATAAAGCGGCTTAGAGCCACGACGCATCCGGTTAACTTTTGTATTTGTTTGAGGTCCTTTGGGATATCCAGTTGCGACAGAGCTTGGATCTTGGCTGGATTTGCTTCAATTCCTCTACCGGATACAATGAAGCCCAAGAGCTTTCCGGCTGGAACGCCGAAAACGCATTTTTCCGAGTTGAGCTTGATGTTGTATGTTCGGAGGTTATCAAATGTGAGCCTCAAGTCGTCTACTAGAGATTCAACATGTCTTGTTTTGACGACCACATCATCTACATATGCCTCCACTGTTTTGCCGATCTGGCTTGCCAGATATGTCTGAATCATGCGCTGATATGTTGCGCCGGCTTTTTTGAGCCTGAAGGGCATCGTGTTGAAGCAGAATGGCCTGTATGGTGTGATAAATGTCGTTGCGGCTTGGTCTGGTTCTGCCATCTTGATTTGATGGTAGCCAGAATATGCGTCAAGAAAACACAATGAATCGTGTCCCGCGGCAGTGTCGATAATTTGATCGATGCGGGGGAGGGGGAAGGGATCCTTTGGGCAAGCCTTGTTAAGGTCTTTAAAATCAGCACACAGGCGCCAGGATTTGTCCTTCTTTGGTACCATCACCAGGTTTGCTAGCCAGTCCGGATGTTTTATATCTCTGATGAATCCGGCCTCCAATAGCTTTGCTAGCTCCTCTCCCATGGCCTGTCTCTTAGGTTCAGAAAAACGCCAAAGAGCCTGTTTGACAGGTTTGAATCCTGTTTGGATATTTAAGCTGTGCTCGGCCAGCCTGCGTGGGATTCCTGGCATGTCTGAAGGGTGCTAGGAGAAAATGTCCCAGTTCTCACATAGGAACTCTCGCAATGCGGCGTCGACATCAGGGTTTAACTGTGCCCCGATGGAAGCTGTTTTATTAGGGTCCATTGGATGGACTTGGAATTTGACTATTTCGTCCGCCGGTTTAAAGGAGGTGGACTTGGATCTTTTGTAGAGTACCACATCGTCCCTATTCACCGTAGAGCGCAGCGCAGTCAGCTCCTCAGCCGCGAGGGCTTCGGATAGTGCCTCGAGGGCCAGTGCGGCTGTCTTGTTTTTGGCACGGAGTGCTATGTCCAGATCACTAGTGAGAGTGATGATCCCGTTAGGCCCGGGCATCTTGAGCTTCATGTACCCGTAATGGGGTATTGCTTGGAAGATTGTAAACGCTTCCTGCCCTAGCAGAGCATGATAACCGCTGCTGAACGGAGCCACCTGGAACGTGACCTCTTCGGACCTGTAATTATCCGGCGTGCCGAACATCACATCTAGTGTGATTTTTCCTATACAACGCGCTTCCCGACTGGGGATTATTCCTCTAAAGGTTGTGCTGCTTCGCTCAATGCGGTTCCAGTCTATTTCCATTTTTTGAAGGGTCTCCTCATAAATGAGGTTCAATCCGCTGCTGCCGTCCATGAGTACTTTGGTAAGACGAAAGCCGTCCACTATTGGACTGAGGACCAATGCAGCTGGTGCTCGGGCTGTTCAGAATTTAGGTTCATCACTGGCGTTAAAGGTAATAGCCGTGTCACTCCATGGGTTTATTGTTGCTACTTGGTAGACTTCGGCAAGGCTGCGGAGTGTCCTTTTTCGCATATTATTTGATGCGAAAGTCTCGAAGACTGTTAATACCGTATTGGTGTCTCTGGGGTGGCTTTCTGTGGCCTCCAGAATTAGGAGATTTTCGCCAATTTTGGCCACCTGCCAGAGTATCCAACATGCTCTGAGGCTGTGAGTTGGTGTGGCGTCCTCTGTACTGTGAATTTTACAGGGTCCATTAAGCCATCCTTCCAGTACGGTTCCCTGCCCTGTAGAGGGTTTTTGCTTTTTAGTGCTTGACCCGGGTGACTGGTGATGATGCACCCTTTTATTTTGGATTGGGTTAGTATTCAGGGCCGGATTGTCCCAAAATTTTATTTCGGTTTTCCAGGCGCTTTCCATCGCACAGTACTTTCGTACAATGGACGCCAAGTCAGTGAAGCGTGTAATATCACGGCAACTTATGGCGTTGAGTATTCCCTTGTCCGTGCAATTATTGCAGAAGATTGAGATTGCGTCTTCCTCGCGTCAGTCCCTTAGCCTGTTCTTAACCAGGAGGAATCTGGCCCAGTAATGATGTACTATTTCATCGGGTTCTTGCCTGATTTTGGATAGATCGCTTATGTTGGGGTGGGTGGGTGGAATTAAATCCGAAGCCTCACCCCATCTAAGGCTCAGAGGCCGAGGAATTTCTGAACTCGGAAATTTGGATTCCTGGATGTTGTCTAATGAATCCAGCCCGTCGCCTGACTCTAAGTTCAGGTTCTGAGTGATATCCTCCCCTCTGCGGGTATCCGGCTTGGAGGGATCGGGAATCCGGACGTAGCGAGTCCTTAAGATAGATGAAGGGTCGCCGCACTGTCCCTCTACCACGGCAACGTGATGGGTGACTTGGGGAGAGTTAATCTCTCTCAGATCGGTTTTAGGCCCGATCTGGTCGTAATCCGTAGCGACTCCCAGGGCGGCGAAGCGATCCAAGAGCTCGTTTATGGAGGAAAGCTCCATTCAATCTAACTGCTCGGCGAGTTCTGAGCTGACATGAAGATTGTCTTCGATGGCTCGAGAGGTCATCGTCGGCGCAGAAGCCGAACAGGCGGTCATAAGAAAACTACCTAGCCAGAGGGTTTGGCCGACAGCCAAAGTTCCCTTAGCAACGGTGCCGTCTTTAAAGACAGGGCGAGGCATCCTTCCTGATGGCGACGACAAAGAGGATCTCTCAATTAAAGCACCAATGTTGGTGTCAAAACCGGCGGCTCTCGGGTAGGGGGTCCCGAACTGTGCGTCTAGGCCGGATGGTAATAGGAGACAAGGGACACGAAGTTTTACCCAGGTTCGGGCCCTCTCGATGGAGGTAAAACCCTACGTCCTACTTGATTAATATTGATGATATGGGTAGTACAAGAGTAGATCTACCACGAGGTCGAGGAGGCTAAACCCTAGAAGCTAGCCTATGGTATGATTGTTGATGTGTACGTTGTCCTACGGACTAAAACCCTCCGGTTTATATAGACACCGGAGAGGGTTAGGGTTACACAAAGTCGGTTACAATGGTAGGAGACCTTCATATCCGTATCGCCAAGCTTGCCTTCCACGCCAAGGAAAATCCCTTCCGGACACGGGACGGAATCTTCAATCTTGTATCTTCATAGTCCAGGAGTCTGGCTGAAGGTATAGTCTGGCCATCCGGACACCCCCTAATCCAGGACTCCCTCACCGGTGTTTATTACAACCCGGCATGGCTTTCAACGCTCAGTTGTCAGTACATGATCAGTTCTAAACCGGCAGTAAGTTGCTCCGGTCTGGTTTTGACTAGAGGTCACCAGCATTATACGAACAAACCGGTGGTTATCATAACCCGGTATGGTTTTTATATGAACCGGCAAGAGGGAAAGGAGTCATCAATACTCCAGATTGGTGTTTTCACCCTCACTATACCAACAGTTGGTCAGCCAACGAGATTAATCATGGGTATTATCTATTTTATATAAGGTTATTACAATCTTGGTTATCCATCCAACTTATGTATATATTTTTTGGGCATCATGACCCGTCCAGTGGTAAAACACTAGGACACTTTCAAGTTCTTATATGCAGGAACAAGTTAAACAAAATCCATATTGGACTATGCATATAATAGATACCAAAGGCATGGCAAGTTCTCAGTATCAAGCGAAGCAAACATGCTCGATGGCATGACAGATAAAGTGTTCACGCTATCCTATTACAAGGCGCTTTAAACATCACAAATTGAATAATTGTTTTAATAGGAGTGGCAGACTGCAACTGATAAACCGGCCCCCAGTTTATGATTCCTCATCTGGACGGCTTGACGATTGAGGGTCATCTTGAGCGGTCGCATTCTCCGCATCCCTACCCAGTCGCTGAAAATCAATCGTTGACCAATCGATTCCAGTTAAGGCTTGAAAAACGGCTTCTTCATGAATAAGGTTGGAAGGGTCAATGTCAGGGGCATAACTATGCTTACGAATCGGCAGAACAAGATCTTCTACATTATGAATCGGCGCGGGCTGTCTTTTCCCCTCAACATCATAAACTGGTTGATAATGAGATAGATCTGTGTCATCTGCCAATTTGCTCGCTATAGGCCGCATTTCCTTTGTCAGCCTTCGGAGACCATCGTTGTTCAAATTTGTGCCATCTTCCTTCACGCTGGGGTAGCCTTGGCCGATATCTGCCGGTTCAAGATCTGGAATCCACGCCTTGGCACGGATTAGCGCAGTCAGCGCACCTGACCTTGCGGCTGATCTCTTTAGTTCATCCAACCGAGCAGGCATCATGGCCAGCTTTTCGATGGTCTCTTTTATCAGCGTTGGAGGAGGCTTGTTATACGCTGCAGTGCAAATGGATCATTGGGATCCAGAATACAGTTGTTCTATCAAAGTATAGTCCGCTTTAAGCTTCATCCGCATGTCGGAGCCCACATGAGTAATGCAGGTCCCTGGCACTTTAAGACATCAATAAACCGGTCTTTGATAAGATATTATGGATTGGAAAATCCGTCATATGCGGATACTCACCAAATACAGCAGAGGTCATGGCATTAATCTGCCGATTTAAGCCGGTCAGTTCTTCAACCACCGGCTTTAGGGCTACTTCTGCATCTTCGGCCTTCTTTGTTAAACCGGCCTTCTCTGTCTCCCAGTCTGCACGCTCTTTGTTAAAAGTTCCTTTCAGCTTCTCCATGGCTGCTAAGGCATTAGTCAATTCTTCCTTGGCCTTGGAAGCCTTCGCTTGCTGAGATTTAATGTTCTCCTGAAGGTCAGCGGTTTGAGCATCCTTCTTACTCAGCTCGGCCTACAAAGGCACAATATATCATCAATGGGCTATGTGTATTTAAAGTACCAAGCGTACAACAAGTTATGCACTTTGTACTTGGGGGCTAATGCCTATTTGCTCTATCATCATTTTTTTGCAAGTCTCAAGTACAATGCAAGCATTATCCTTGACACTTGGGGGCTAATGTATATTTGTTCAAATTGGAGCATTGGTTAAAAATACTGGTTCACCTTGGAAAGATAAACCGACCCTTGGGGACTACACAGAGGAAAACTACATGAATACAACGATAAAGTACCGGTTTATTTCAAAGGATCACCTGACATATGGAGGATAAGTATGCAAGGGTTGAGATATTACAAAGTCCCGATTTATGATTACCATCCTAAACCGGCACTTGAGGGCTACTTGAGTTCATACTTACAAATTGGACTTACGAAAGGAAAAGTGATGAAAATACCTCATAGCGCTCCTTCATTAGATTCACCAAACCGGCTTCATAGTCATGGTTTGAGTGCAGACGGTTTAGAAAACCAGAGTGGAGTTCTTGAGCACTAAGATGAGCATAGCTGGACAACTCGGTGCTCCATTTGCCTTTCTCCATAGCAGCACGATCTTCCTTAGCACTATGTTTCGCCAAAATAACAGGATGACCAGTAGAGGTGTGACCAATACCAGTAATGATAACCTCGCCTTCTTTGTCTCTAGCAGCCTTTTCTGGAGTTAATGGAATATCAGTCATTCTCACTAGACTAGAAGGTATGTCATCAGTCTGGATTGGATTTGCCAGTTCATCATCTGGCACAGCAGTATCAACTTCTGCTTGTTCATCAGCATTATGATCTTGAGGGGGTGGTTCATCAAATGTGGCCTCAGTATTTGGACCCTCCGGTTCTGTAGTTTGCTCCGGTTTAATAACCACATGGTCTTCGGGCGGATTATTCACCCGAGCCTTTTTACTGGGTCTGGCTTTGGCGCTAAAACAAAACAAGATGCAAAGGTTAGCATAGCATATAAAGTGTGAAACATCAAAAGATTGGGTTGAAATATTTACCCAGCCATGGTTTTGAGAGGAGGGAGTTGGGTCGCTGTTGACTCGCCATAGGATGAAGGAGGTGTCACCTGATAATTTGAATCAGACGGATTAAGAGGTTGTCGGAAATAGCCTGCTGTCGGTGTCAAAACCGGCGGATCTCGGGTAGGGGGTCCCGAACTGTGCGTCTAGGCCGGATGGTAACAGGAGGCAAGGGACATGAAGTTTTACCCAGGTTCGGGCCCTCTCGATGGAGGTAAAACCCTACGTCCTGCTTGATTAATATTGATGATATGGGTAGTACAAGAGTAGATCTACCACGAGATCGAGGAGGCTAAACCCTAGAAGCTAGCCTATGGTATGATTGTTGTAGTGTATGCTGTCCTACGGACTAAAACCCTCCGGTTTATATAGACACCGGAGAGGGTTAGGGTTACACAAAGTCGGTTACAATGGTAGGAGATCTGCATATCCGTATCGCTAAGCTTGCCTTCCACGCCAAGGAAAGTCCCTTCCGGACACGGGACGAATTCTTCAATCTTGTATCTTCATAGTCCAGGAGTCCGGCTGAAGGTATAGTCCGGCTATCTGAACACCCCCTAATCCAGGACTCCCTTAGTAGCCCCTGAACCAGGCTTCAATGACGACGAGTCCGGCGCGCACATTGTCTTCGGCATTGCAAGGCGGGTTCCTCCTCCAAGTACTTCATAGAAGATTTTTGAACACAAAGATAGTGTCCGGCTTCGCAAAATAAGTTTCCTCATATTGCCATAGAGAGATTAATATTTACACAAATCTAATCTGCTGACGTATTCCGTAGCGTGACACACCACGGCCAAGCCTTTATCCGAGTCGTTTCATTATCCCACCTCAACGCGTCATGCGAGGCGGTTTCCTTGGCACGTCTTGTTAAAGCAGAGATCGTGTCCCCTTATCCCGGGATTCTCATCAATATGGGCGTGGGTAACCCAACCGTGCCATTGATTACGGCGCTTGGAGATAAGCGAGTTTTACCAGGCTGGTGGGGACATGTAGTTGCGTCCACCCATATAAGGGGATAAGGATCCACCTTTTCACCTACGCCTTTTGCTTCCTTCGCCTATCCATTCTTGCGCACTCGAGCTCCAGCGGCCAAGTCCGCACTCCCCACCTCAACCTTCTCCAGCCATGTCCGAAGCGGGAGGCAAGTGGATGGTCTCCTCCGTCACGGAGGGACACATCAAAAAGCTAAGGAAGGCCGGATACCTGTCTAACGACATCACGTACCGGCTTCCCGAAAAGGGGCAGCTCATCCTCACCCCTAGGCCCCATGAGAGGGTGGTGTTCCTCCCCCATTTCCTCCGCGGACTGGGCTTCCCTCTCCACCCATTTGTCCGGGGGCTCATGTTCTACTACGGCCTGGATTTCCATGATCTGGCCCCGAACTTCGTCCTCAACATCTCGGCGTTTATCGTCGTGTGTGAGGCCTTCCTCCGCATCCGCCCCCATTTCGGCCTATGGCTCAAGACTTTCAACATCAAGCCGAAGGTGGTGCACGGCAACCAGGCAGAGTGCAGAGGCGCCATGGTGGGCAAGATGGCCAATGTCCTATGGCTCGAGGGCTCCTTTGTGGAGACCCTGAAGGGGTGGCAATCGGGGTGGTTTTACATCACCGAGCCGCGCGACACCGAATGGGTCGCACCCCCTGAGTTTCGATCCAGAGCCCCTACACGGCTCACCTCCTTGAAGGAGACTGGCCTGTCGTGGGGTAAGAAGGGAGAGCTGACCGGACTCCAAACATGCGTCCAAACCCTGGTGGACAATAAGCTCAAACTTGTCAACGTAGTCCAGGTTATGCTCATCCGCTTGATCCTCCCGTGTCAACAACGGGCTTTCAACCTGTGGGAGTTCGACCCGGCGCGGCACCAAACTCTGAGCAGGCTCTTCGACACGAGGTACGAAGATTCCTGGAAGGTGCTTTTGAAGGGCGCCGAGGCTCCCGCATCCGCTATCGAGGATCGCGGATTCAGTGCGTAGCGTCACGCTCTCGCGGTAAGCTGTTTTTTCCTTTATAGGGTATTAGTTTTTCATAGTTTGACTCCATGCGGGATCTAAGCTCCCTTACCTTTGACAGGATTGGTAGGTGACATCCAGACAGATCAACTGTCCAGCTCCTTTGCCCGAAGGCCCAGCGGACGCTCGCTTGGTGAAGATGCTGGTTCCGGCACCCTATGTGGTGCCGGAGAAGAAGGCCGCAAAAAAGGCCGCGGGGACTCGAAAGAGTGCCCGGTGCCAGGAGGTGTCGGATCCATCATCTGATGGTTCCGAGGCGCATTCCTCCCGTGAAGACGAGGAGGAATAAGAAGAGACCTCTCCCCCTCCAGCGGGAGGAGAGAAGAAAAGGAAGGCCGCCCTCTCTAGGGAGGCCGGAGGGTCCAAGAAGGGGAAAACCCTTCCTCCGGACTGCTCCACCGACGCCGACGACGGCGGAGAGGAGTGGCAGCCCAGGGCCAAGCCCCTGGCAAAATCGTAAGTATCCGGATACCAGAGTAATTCATAGTATTAGTTTATTCCACAGCTTTCCCTTACGTCGAATATGTTTATGCAGCCCACCCAAAGACCGGCTAGACGCATCGTCGAGCGGCTCACTGGACTCGTTGGATGTGAACTCGCTTCCGACGGCTTCCTCCCCCCGCCCTACGGACGACACCGAAGTGTTGTCCCAACAGGTTCCAAGCCGGGAGGAGGTGGTCCTGGAGGCGCCGCAAGGCGACCTCTCGGACTCTAGGAGTAAAGGGGATGAAACCCCCCAGGGCTCCAAGTCTGGCTCTAGGCCAGACACCGCTCCGGAACCTTCAAAGGTTCCAGAGTCCGGCGGGGGACCTCCTTCCAAGAGGAGCAAGTCCACCATGCCAGTGGCCCCCGTCCAACCGGAGGCGCCGGACAATATGTTGGAGGCGCTCCAAGGCGCCTCCATCGACGAGGAGCACCGCACTATTATGAGTGCGGTGGTCCAGAAGGTTCAGTCCGCCAAGAGCAGACTGACTGAAGCTTGTACTAGCCTCTTAACAGGCTTTGAGGTAAGTAAAGAATGTGTAAATAATATTACCGCATAGAGAGTAGCCCCTGATGCTCTGTTTGGCGTTCGGGAAGAAAAGCCGAATAGAGGATCAAATAAAATTCGCAGGAGTCTAACAAAAATGAGTCAATATGCATATGCAGGCTTCTCTGCTTGCGTCCGCCGCACTGACTGCGGAAGTGGACACGCTAAAGCAGAACCTCGAGCGGTCCGAGCAAGAGCTCGGGCGTGCCAAGAAGCAGCTCGAGGACAATGAAGGTAAGAAATACCTTGTTTTTAAATATATATAAAAAGGTGCAATTGCAAAGAATGACAGGATTATCGTGGCTATTGTAGGGGCCACGTCTGAAGTGGCGACCCTTAAGCAAGCGCTGGTCGAGGCCAAGAAGAGGGCGGCCTCGGAGCGCACCGAGCGGGAGAAGTATGAGGCCGAGGTTGGCAAGGTGCAGCAAGAGCTCCAGGCTCTCATGCAAAAACATGAGAGTTTGGAGCTTGACTCAAAGACGCGAGCGTCCGAGCTCGCGGTGGCTATTGAAAATGCCAAGTCTGCCAAGGCCGAATCCCAGAAGATCCTCCAGGAGTTGGATGAGGTGAAGAAGATAGCGGCAGGTAAAGCATTCTTTATGCAAAGCAAACACATAAACGTGAGTTACTTGTTACTTACCCGAATCCGGAGCTCTCCAGGAGCGTTCACAGATCTTCCCCGGAGTGTGTCCGATGCCGCCGCATTCTATCGAGCCGAGGAGGGTAGCTCGACAGAGAAGGTGTTCTGGTCTCAGTATGCTGAGGCCGGACACCCCGTGCCCCTGAGCGACCAGCTGAAGCAACTGGTCGAGCTCCACAAGACGGCTGAACAGGCCATGAATGGCCTCATCGTTCGGCTGTGGCCTGGAGGGGCTCTGCTTGGGAGCTATTTCGGGCTGGTGCGCCGGCTGGTGGAGGCCTGTCCAAGGCTCGAAGTCATCAAGCGCTCTGTCTGCATTGAAGGTGCCCGTAGGGCCCTTGCCCGTGCTAAGGTGCACTGGGGCAAGCTGGATGCTGAGAAGCTTGTGAAGGACGGGCCACCGCCGGGGAAAGAGCACCGCAAGCCCGAGAATTACTATAAGGATGTTCTGAAGGGTGCCTGCCTTGTGGCGGATGAATGTTCCAGGGATGTAATTTTTGAGTGAAACTTGCTTGTTTTGTCCTGTGCGCTGAAAACTTGTTTATATGTGCTAAGCAATGCTGTTGGAATTTAAAATATTACCTTCTGTGCGGCTCTTTATCAATTCTGAGAGATGGCGAGTCGTCGGCTTCTGCCCCCGTGCCGCTAGTGCTGGGGTGTTCGGGATAAACCTGAGCGCTCTTTTTCCCATGTTTGGGTCCTTCGAGGGAGGCGCTCAGCCCAACGAACAAGGCAATCGGACTATAATGCGTGAACACTCTCACTTAGCCATAGAATTCTATAATTTTAAATTTCAGCGAAGCCCCTGGTATTCGGAAGACCGAGTTCGGGGCGCTATCCACGCCTTGGCCGGACAAAGCCGGCTCCTCGCCCTAAGCGGCATAAGTCTTTAGGGACTCAAAAAACCTCTCGAACAGCGACCGGCTCTCACTTCATCATGACAGTCAGTTTTAGCTTTCTCCAATGAGGTGCTCGACCCAGCTCAACTGGGGCACAATCGCAGTGGTTCTCCTAGTGCTACCTTAGCCGATATAGCGGAACGTAAGGCACCAAAACATAGGAGCCGGGCAAACCCAACTATTGACCCAAGACATGATTCGGAGCCGATGCATATAATGCTATAAGTTCGGGGTGCCGCACTTGTTAAAGTGTTCGGACTTCTCACACCATATTGAGGGGTACTAAAGCCCCTGGCATATTTTGGCCGTACCAACGTGTATGGGTGCAACATGTCGTTAAGGAACATAAATAAAGAAAAAAGGTAATGCAAAAATAGACGAAAGTTATGCATTGTTTATTAAAAAGGGCTGCGATCAAAGCAGAACGATACAAATAATGCGATAAGTGGAAGGTTGGACTAGTTAACATGTCCGTTCCAGGGGCAAGCTACGAAATAGTATGCGGAACAGGTATATTGTTCATGATAGAGACCACCTGGGAGTTCCGTAATGCGGCGTGGCTTGTCTGCTTCCCTGGTTCTTGCATCGTTTGTGCGGCAATTGAACTGCCGAACAGGCCTTCCGAAGGATGGAGTCCTGAAAGTAAGAGAAAATTAAAAAATCGGCAGCCCCTGGTACGGTTTAAGCCGTGTTTTGGGCGTGCCGTGATGGTGCCCCTCCCCCTGTACCCATGGTATCTCTAGAGCATAGTTATGTACGCGAAGTACTGGTGTCGCCTTTTTGCGAGGGTTGGGGTTGGGGCCGCATTGCTACGCCTGCTCGGATCATGCCAGGCGGTCTTGTTCTAGGTTACTCCGGGCGCGCTTGATGGTGTCCGGTCGTTTAGTGGCCGGACTGGAGAACTGCCTGGAGAGGCTGCTTTGTACTTCCGCTGCAAGGGCCGCCGTGTGCTCCTCCGTTCGAAGGGAGCGTTCGGTGTTTCCATTGACCGTAATTACTCCTCAAAGGCCTGGCATCTTGAGCTTAAGGTATGCATAGTGCGGTACCGCATTGAACTTAGCGAATGTGGTTCGCCCGAGCAGTGCGTGATAACCACTGCGAAACGGGACTATGTCGAAGATTAACTCCTTGCTTCGGAAATTATCCGAAGATCCGGAGACCACTTCAAGTGTGACTGAGCCTGTACAGTTGGCCTCTACACCTGGTATTACGCCTTTAAAGGTCGTTTTGGTGGGCTTAATCCTCGAGGGATCTATGCCCATTTTCCGCACTGTATCCTGGTAAAGCAGG
Organism: Triticum urartu; assembly: GCF_056163025.1. Lineage (NCBI taxonomy): Eukaryota > Viridiplantae > Streptophyta > Magnoliopsida > Poales > Poaceae > Triticum > Triticum urartu. The sequence goes on along the minus strand of NC_141873.1, from coordinate 502,118,894 downwards.
TTCAGGCTGCTGCCGCCGTCCATAAGGACTCTGGTGAGATGAAATCCGTCAATAATTGGGTCTAGAACCAATGCGGCGAATCCGCCATGACGGATGCTAGTGGGATGGTCCCTTCGATCAAAGGTGATCGGGCAGGGGGACCATGGGTTGAACTTTGGGGCAACTGGCTCTACCGCGTATACGTCCCTTAACGCGCGCTTCCGCTCCCTTTTGGGGACGTGGGTTGCGTATATCATGTTCACCGTCTGCACTTGTGGGGGAAAACCCTTCTATCCACTGTTGTTCGGCGGCCGGGGCTCCTCGTCGTCATCGCTATGCAGCCCCTTGTCTTCATTTTCGGCGTTTAACTTGCCTGCCTGCTTGAACACCCAACAATCCCTGTTGGTGTGATTGGCCGGCTTTTCGGGGGTGCCATGTATCTGGCACAAGCGGTCAAGTATTCAGTCCAAACTGGACAGGCCCCTAGGATTCCTTTTGAATGCCTTTTTCCGCTGACCGGATTTAGAGCCTCTGAATCTGGCATTAACTGCCGTATCCACAGCATTGTCGCCGTTAATGCGGTGCTTCTGCTTGTTGCGACGTGACCTGCCACTACTGTCCCTGGTGTCCGAATTACCAGGGTTCTTGGTCATATTGTTGCTACGAGCAAGCCAGCTGTCTTCTCCCGCGCAAAAGCGGGTCATGAGTGTCGTGAGTGCTGCCATAGATTTTGGCTTTTCCTGTCCAAGGTGCCGGGCCAGCCACTCGTCACGGATATTGTGCTTGAAGGCTGCTAGGGCCTCAGCGTCCGGACAGTCGACTATTTGATTTTTCTTTGTTAGGAACCGTGTCCAGAATTGCCTGGCCGATTCCTCTGGCTGCTGAATTACGTGACTTAGGTCATCGGCGTATGGGGGTCGCACATAAGTGCCCTGGAAATTGTCGAGGAATGCGGCTTCTAGGTCCTCCCAACAACTGATTGATCCTGTTGGCAAGCTGTTAAGCCAATGCCGAGCTGGTCCTTTAAGCTTGAGTGGGAGGTATTTGATGGCGTGGAAATCATCGCCGCGGGCCATGTGGATATGAAGGAGATAATCCTCGATCCATACCACAGGATCTGTTGTGCCATCATATGATTCGATGTTTACGGGTTTGAAACCCTCGGGGATTTGATGATCCATTATTTCGTCTGTAAAGCATAGTGGGTGTGCGGCGCCTCTGTACTGGGCTATATCATGACGTAGCTCCAATGAGCCTTGTCTACTATGTTCTGCCCTGCCCAATTTGTGGCCGGCGTGACGGTTACCGTCTCGAGCCGTGGGGCGCCCACGCGATCCGTAGATCGATCTTGTTTGCCTTGCCTTGTCCTCCAACATGTCTCGTAAGTCCGACGCATATTCCTGTGCCTTGGTACGGGGTGCGGCTTGAGTGGGGGGCTGAGAGGCCTCTCTGTCGCGGCCACGAGGTGGTCGGTCGGCCGCATCAAGTGCTTCCTCCTCTAATCGGTGTAGCAACCTGTGCTTTGGGTAGCTCTTGGAGGGGCGTTCGAGTTTATGCTCTTCGGCCGCAAGGACTTCCGTCCATCTATCGACCAGCAAATCTTGTTCAGCTCTAAGCTATTGCTGTTTTTTCTTGAGGCTTCTTGCCATGGTCATAAGCCTGCGTTGAAAACGCTCTTGCTCGGCGGGATCCTCTGGCATGACGAATTCGTCGTCGTCGAGGCTTGCCTCGTCTTCGGAGGGAGGCATATAATTATCGTCCTCGACCTCTCTGTCTGCCGCTCTCTCATGAGGGCTGGTTTCTCCATCCTCCTGTGCTAAATCTTGCTGGAGGGGGTTTTCTTCGGCGCTTTCCGGAGTATTATTATCTCCATCGTATTTGTTTTGGCGGGATTTTGAGCGGCACCGCTGACGCCGGCGCTTAGGCTGTTTCTTGGAGGGGTCATCCTCCGCTGTTCCATCGCCATCTCCCTCTTTTAGGGTGTCCACCATGTATATGTCATATGACGAGGTGGCTTTCCAGGGCCTAGTAGGCGCTGGTTCTTCATCATCTCCTTCATCGGCGTCCATACCGTTGATGTCTTCGGAGTCGAAGTCGAGCATGTCGGTTAAGTCGTCGACAGTGGCTACAAAGTGGGTCATGGGTGGGCTTTGAATTTCTTCATCGTCCGTACCCCAACCTTGCTGACCATAGTCCGGCCAGGGCTCTCCTGATAAAGAGAGAGACTTCGGTGACTTCAGGATATCATCGAAAGGCGAGTGCTGAAAGATGTCCGCGGCAGTGAAGTCCATGATCGGCACCCAATCGGATTCGATCGGCAGGGGCGCGGAGGGTTCGGAGTCCGGAGAGGAGTCCGGCTCCTTGGAGTCACGAGTCTCGCAGAGTACGGGGCTGGTGTTCGGCTCAATCGCCGTTGGGGTCGCAGCCCCCGAGGTGGGGTTCAACCGCCCATCCTCGATCGGCGCAGTTGGCTCCGAATTAAGGGTCGGAGCCGATGCGGGTGCGGCCTCCAGGGCACTATTCGGCGGCAGAGCTAGATCATGCTCGTCGTGATAGTGCGGCGCGCTCGGCAGTGGCTCGAATCCGTCGAAGATCAAGTCCCCGCGGATGTCAGCCGTGTAGTTTAAACTTCCAAATCTGACCTGATGGCCAGGGGCGTAGCTTTCGATCAGCTCCAGACGGCCAAGCGAATTGGCCCTCAGTGCGAAGCCGCCGAAGACGAAGATCTGTCCAGGGAGGAAGGTCTCACCCTGGACTGCATCGCTATTCATGATCGTAGGAGCCATCGAGCCTGACGGCAACGACACAGAGGAACTCTCAATGAAAGCACCAATGTCGGTGTCAAAACCAGCGGATGTCGGGTAGGGGGTCCCGAACTATGCGTCTAGGCCGGATGGTAACAGGAGGCAAGGGACACGAAGTTTTACCCAGGTTCGGGCCCTCTCGATGGAGGTAAAACCCTACGTCCTGCTTGATTAATATTGATGATATGGGTAGTACAAGAGTAGATCTACCACGAGATCGAGGAGGCTAAACCCTAGAAGCTAGCCTATGGTATGATTGTTGTAGTGTATGCTGTCCTACGGACTAAAACCCTCCAGTTTATATAGACACCGGAGAGGGTTAGGGTTACACAAAGTCGGTTACAATGGTAGGAGATCTGCATATCTGTATCGCCAAGCTTGCCTTCCACGCCAAGGAAAGTCCTTTCCGGACACGGGACGGAGTCTTCAATCTTGTATCTTCATAGTCCAGGAGTCCGGATGAAGGTATAGTCCGGCTATCCGAACACCCCCTAATCCAGGACTCCCTCACCTGCCTTGGGATAAGAAGTGTCAGAAGTGGGTGAGACCTCAAATTGGCGTTTTCGAACCGGGGTATCCGGTAAACCGGTCGAAGTAACCTTTTGGCCGCTGTGCCGAGTTGTGCGGCGAGCCTCGTGCTGCTGCTTCTTCAAAATAAATGTTGGATGCAAGTGAGCAAGACGGTGAGAAAAGCTTACTTTCCAGACTACTTGATGGATTTTTTGTGTTGGCAGAGGATCTGAACCGGAGGAAAGGATAATTACCTCTGCATTGTCAGCTTGGCTGCCCTCAACATCCTCCTGATAAGTATCATTGTCACTCAGATGCATGAAAAGTGAACCAAGTGAATCAAGTTCTACCTCTGCTTCCGGTTCGTCCGGGTTGTCATCAAGCTCGAAACCGATGGGTTCAGGTGCTTTTCTCTTTGTGGTTTTCTTGATGGCTTTCGTCTTAGGATGAGAAGGCTTCGCTGCTTTCTCTTGAGGTTTCTTTTTCCAGAAAGGATCGTCACCCTGTTTAAACATGAGCAGGGGATATTCAAAGATTGCATAGTTAAAAAATATCAGGTGTAAAGCGGAAGCACAAACAATACTTACAGCGGGCGGTTTGTTTTGCGTATAGAAGGGGCTTAACCCGGTCTGGCTACAGACAGCTTCCGATTCATTCAACATTTTCTTAACAGATTCAGTGACTTCTTCATCTGTTAGCTGAATATTGATATGGCGTTGGTAGTTTTCTACGTCACCAGTATACTCACACATTAACCCGGAGCGGTGACTTAACTGCAAAATGCTCCAGGATATCCAGCAACGTACGAAGTCCATGCCTGTTAAGCCGTTGGCCAAGAAGGCTCTCGGCTTGGCGAGTTGAGGTGTGTACGAGGCCCGTTCCTGGGCACTTAGTCGTTGTGGAAGTGAATGATTATTAGCAAGCCAGTGAGCGCGGTAATCTGGCAGAGGGTTTTCGTCTTTCGGAGAGGTGTCTCTTCAGTAGAACCAAGTTTGATTCCACTCTTTGGGGTGACTGTGAAGTTTGGCATGAGGAAACTCAACCTCTTTCCTTTTTTGAATTGAGACGCCGCCAAGTTCCATATTGGGTCCGTCTACGAATTCAGTGCGACAGTTTAAATGGAAGAAATCCCGAAATAGCTCAACAGTTGGTTCTTCTTGAAGGTACGCTTCACAAAAGACTTGAAAGTTGCAAATATTGGATACCGAGTTGGGTCCAATATCTTAAGGATGGAGCTGAAAGCTAGCAAGTACATCTCGAATTTTTTTCCAATCCGGACGGTTTAAATCGACGGCCTATGTGATCAACAAACACCACTACTTCACCCTGCTTAGGGGTGGGAGGATTTTCTGGCCCAGGAACTCGCCACCGGATCTCATTCTTCTTCAGTAAGGTGCCAATCTTGACCATCCCGTTGAGTTGCTCCTCAGTAACCCGGGAGGGGACCCAGTTGCAGGAATAAAACTGCTTGGCCATTGCAAGTGAAAGGCTGGGAAGAAAATAATGTTGGTTTACGATTCATTAATGGTGATGCATAAAGTACAATAAGGAAAAGGAATCCAAGTATGTGCAAATTGGTAAACCGATGACAGGGTATTTATGAATGATAAGGAATGAACAGAGGCAGATGTATATGCATACTGTTAAAACCAGAGTATAAATAAATTGGCGGTTTAAAAGGGGACTAATGGTACCTGCAGGATTATCATACTTCAAAAAGTTAAACCGCCTATATTGGTGTGAAGGGTACAGATCTGAAAAATACCTAAGTGCGGGAAACAGGTTTCACAGATTTATATGGTGATTTCAGATCTAAGGGGTGACAGAAAATGAGAATATATTCAAGAACTAAGTTACAGATATTAGTTCATCAGGTTCAGATGAGTTTTCTTCTATAGAAAGGGGATGATCAGGTTCAGATAAGAACTAAGTCACATAAAGAGCTAGCAGATCTAGCTAGTTTTTGATGCTACTGAGAAGAAAGGAGAAAAACACCACCGGAGCTGTGACGAACTCCGATGAACACGAAAACCCTAAAGTGGATCTATGAAGAAAGGGGGGAAAACTTACCAAAGCTATTAAGGTAGCGGAGGTGTGCCGTGGTTCTCTGGAGCGTTCAGGTTGATGCAGCGGCCAAGGATGAGGCAGAGATGAAGCTTGACGATGACGGCGGCGTTCGGGCGCAGGGGCGTCGTGAGGAGGAATAAGAGATGAAGAGGTAGCGGAGGAAACGGAAGGGGGGGGGTCTCAGCCCTATTTATAAGGCGAACAGATAAGCGACAGGCGCGAGAATTGAGGAGCTCAAAAATGGATATTTAATAAGGTTGTCGCCTCGATGATTGGATACTCATTAATAAAGGGCATCTTTGGCTTCAACGAATAGGTGACATCATGGCGGTTTACTGCGGATCTGAAGGATGACATCACGGCGGTTTAAAAGATCCATGCGAAGGTGCTAGGGCAAGAATTTTTCTAAGTGTTGAAGATTGACATGAACGAGTTATAATCAATCTGGGGCCTAATGTTGGGGATATTACTACTGGACGTAAACCGGCCAGGGGTAGCCGGGTTAACTCTATGAAGATTAGAAGCCCATGAAGATGTAAGGATGGTGGCGCTTTACGAAGGCCCAAGGCCCAAAGGTGGGTTAAGGCCTGTAGATGTAAACCGACTTTCTTATGTAACTTGCGTTGTAAGATAGGAATGATAGAGACCGAGCCGGATACGTTTATGATCCGGCCTCGGGACTCTGTAAACCGACGGGCGTCAACCTGTGTATATAAAGGGACGACCCGGCAGCAGTTTAGGAACAACACACAACAACTCGAGAGCCAGGCAAAGCGGATTCGCTCCCTGGTTATCGAAACCCTAGCAATACCAACACAACTAGATGTAGGCTTTTACCTTCATCGAAGGGGCCGAACTAGTATAAAACTCTCGTGTCCCTTGTCTGGTTTAACCCCTTTAAGCTAACCCGTAGCGATGGCTCCACAACTAAGTCCTTCCATGAGGACATCTGCCATGACAAAACCACGACAACGGGGCTTTCGAAGCTTCGCCAAAGGCGTGCGGGCGCGGCGATGCTGCCGGAGAAGATGCAAGCGACAAGGAGGGTTCAGGATGGGGGTGCTTGCATGGCGAGGAGCGCTTGGGCTGTGGCTTGCTCACCGGGAATGACTGGAGGCGGAAGTCGCCGGCGCAGGTTGGACGGCAGCGACTGCAGGGAGCGGGCGGCGGCCATGGCGCTCGGGAAGGCGAGGGGAGGAGAAGGGAGGAGGCTGCTGAGGGTGGCCGGTGCTCGAGGAGCTCCTCTCCTCGGGCGGTCAGCGACAGGGGGGTCTCGCTCCTCTCTCTCCCTCTCTGGGTGACGGTGCAAGGGAGGGGACGAGAGGAGGGCGCTGGGAGGAGAAAGAACAGGGAGATCGAGTGTATCTCCTGGCGGCGCTAGGAGGAAACGAAGGGGGAAGAGAGGATCGGCCAGAGGGTGTGGTCTAGGGTTAGGTGGGGGAGTGGGCCTTGGGAGGCCGGCCCAGTAGAGAGGGAGGGTTGCGCCTAGGGAGGCCGGCGGCTGGACCTTAGGCCAAATAGGTGGGGATAGGAAAAAAGGACAGGAGGCCTGCTGGCTGTTGGGCTCCTTCTCTCTCTCTTACTCTTTTCAAAACAGAAAAAAATAGAGAAAGAAAAAGGGAAGAAAAGAAAGGTTAGAGAAAGAGTTTGGGCACGGGGATAATTTTCCCGGACTCGCAAAAATGCGCTGGTTCCAAGAAAATAGAAATGGCCAAGATCGAACGATAAGAATTCAAACTCATTTGAATTTAATTCAAACGGGTTTGAACGAGGACGATATTTTAGGAGTATCCAAAAATGTTGAGAATTTTGGTAGAGCTCCGGAAAATGGTAAAAGAAATATTGGCAAGGCTAGAGAGTCAAAACTTGAAGAAGAAAAGGCCAAGGGATTTAATATGCAAGTGGGTTCATGGGTAATTCCAAAACAATGGAATATTTTATAATATCTCCCTAAATATCGGGAGGGTATGTTTTAAAGAGAAACCACCATGTGAGTTCCCTCAATTTAAATGGATCGAAGATCCATACGGTTTATTTAGTTGAGTTGGAAAGATTAAAGACATGATGACATGATGCTGATGAATGCAACAAGCAAAAACAAATCACACAACGAATCTCAGAAACCCTGGAAGGCATCTGAAGCTCCGGTCTTGGGGCGTCACGACACTCCACCACTACGAGAGGATTTCGTCCCGAGATCTAGGTTGGCACCGGGGAAAACGGAAGAGGTAAAACTAAGTTGCTTCTTTGAAAAATGAGTGAAACCAAAGCACCTTGAGAGGTTGAAAACTTGAAAGAAAGAATACAACGGTGATGAACAAAGTAGAAAGCACTCCATTAGACAAGAGGAACAAGGAACATTACTAGAACCTTGTAGGTTGAAAGACATAAGAAAGGGGTTGCAATGGACAAGAAGTACATGCAAGCACTTCGGTAGAAACAGGATGTACAAGGCAATAATATGAACTTGGCAAAATGAAAGCACTTGGATGAGAGTCCGGTTAGAAGTGGAATGATAGGCACAACACTCCGGTTAAAACAAGATAGAGAACGAAAAAGAATGATATAATTTGGACAGCACTCCGACTGTAAATGGAAGGAATTGAAAATGAATTTGAAGAGATGGGATGATACTTGATGAAATCAACAACACACTGAAGGAAATATGCCCTAGAGGCAATAATAAAGTGATTATTTATTTCCTTATATCATGATAAATGTTTATTATTCATGCTAGAATTGTATTAACCGGAAACATAATACTTGTGTGAATACATAGACAAACTAAACGTCACTAGTATGCCTCTACTTGACTAGCTCGTTAATCAAAGATGGTTATGTTTCCTAACCATAGACATGTGTTGTCATTTGATTAACGAGATCACATCATTAGGAGAATGATGTGATTGACATGACCCATTCCATTAGCTTAGCACCCGATCGTTTAGTATGTTGCTATTGCTTTCTTCATGACTTATACATGTTCCTGTGACTATGAGATTATGCAACTCCCGTTTGCTGGAGGAACACTTTGTGTGATACCAAACGTCACAACGTAACTGTGTGATTATAAAGGTGCTCTACAGGTGTCTCCAAAGGAACATGTTGGGTTGGCGTATTTCGAGATTAGGATTTGTCACTCTGATTGTCGGAGAGGTATCTCTGGGCCCTCTCGGTAATGCACATCACTTAAGCCTTGCAAGCAATGCAACTATTGAGTTAGTTGCGAGATGATGTATTACGGAATGAGTAAAGAGACTTGCCGATAACGAGATTGAACTAGGTATTGCGATATCGACGATCGAATCTCGGGCAAGTAACATACCGATGACAAAGGGAACAACGTATGTTGTTATGCGGTCTAAACGATAAAGATCTTCGTAGAATATGTAGGAGCCAATATGAGCATCCAGGTTCCGCTATTGGTTATTGACCGGAGACGTGTCTCGGTCATGTCTACATTGTTCTCGAACCCGTAGGGTCCGCACGCTTAACGTTACGATGACAGTTTCATTATGAGTTTATATATTTTGATGTACCGAAGGTTATTCGGACTCCCGGATATGATCATGGACATGACGAGGAGTCTCGAAATGGTCGAGACATAAAGATCGATATATTGGACGGCTATATTCAGACACCGGAAGTGTTTCGGGTGATTTCAGAGAAAACCGGAGTGCCGGAATGGTTACCGGAACCCCCCGGGGAAGTATTGGGCCTTAGTGGGCCTGAGGGGAGAGAGAGGGCAGCAGTCCAGGAGGTGGCGCGCCCCCTCCCATGGGGAGTCCGAATTGGAGTAGGGGAGGGGGGCGCGGCCCCTCTTTCCCTCTCCCTCTCCCTCTCTTTCCTTCCCCCTTCTCTCTTCCTAGTTGGACTAGGAAAGGGGAGTCCTACTCCTACTAGGAGGAGGACTCCCCCCTCCTTGGCGTGCCCCAAGGGCCGGCCGGCATCTTCCCCCTGCTCCTTTATATACGGGGGCAGGGGGGCACCTATAGACACACAAGTTGATCTTCGTGATCGTTCTCTTAGCCGTGTGCGGTGCCCCCTTCCACCATAATCCTCGATAATATTGTAGCGGTGCTTAGGCGAAGCCCTGCGACGGTAGAACATCAAGACCGTTACCACGCCGTCGTGCTGACGGAACTCTTCCCCGACAATTTGCTGGATCGGAGTCCGGGGATCGTCATCGAGCTGAACGTGTGCTAGAACTCGGAGGTGCCGTAGTTTCGGTGCTTGATCGGTCGGGTCGTGAAGATGTACGACTACATCAACCGCATTGTGCTAACGCTTCCGCTTCCGGTCTACGAGGGTACGTAGACAATACTCTCCCCTCTCGTTGCTATGCATCAACATGATCTTGCGTGCGCGTAGGAATTTTTTTGAAATTACTACATTTCCCAACAGTGGCATCCGAGCCTAGGTTTTATGTGTTGATGTAATATGCACGAGTAGAACACAAGTGAGTTATGGGTGATATAAGTCATACTGCTTACCAGCATGTCATACTTTGGTTCGGCAGTATTGTTGGATGAAGTGGCCCGGACCGACATTACGCGTACGCTTACGCGAGACTGGTTCTACCGACGTGCTTTGCACACAGGTGGCTGGCGGGTGTTAGTTTCTCCAACTTTAGTTGAGCTGAGTGTGGCTACGCCCGGTCCTTGTGAAGGTTAAAACAGCACCAACTTGACAAACTATCATTGTGGTTTTGATGCGTAGGTAAGATTGGTTCTTGCTCAAGCCCGTAGCAGCCACGTAAAACTTGCAACAAACAAAGTAGAGGACGTCTAACTTGTTTTTGTAGGGCATGTTGTGATGTGATATGGTCAAGACATGATGCTAAATTTTATTGTATGAGATGATCATGTTTTGTAACCGAGTTATCGGCAACTGGCAGGAGCCATATGGTTGTCGCTTTATTGTATGCAATGCAATCGCCCTGTAATGCTTTACTTTATCACTAAGCGGTAGCGATAGTCGTAGAAGCATAAGATTGGCGAGACGACAACGATGCTATGATGGAGATCAAGGTGTCGCGCCGGTGACGATGGTGATCATGACGATGCTTCGGAGATGGAGATCACAAGATGATTATGGCCATATCATATCACTTATATTGATTGCATGTGATGTTTATCTTTTATGCATCTTATCTTGCTTTGATTGACGGTAGCATTATAAGATGATCTCTCACTAAATTTCAAGATAAAAGTGTTCTCCTTGAGTATGCACCATTGCCAAAGTTCGCCGTGCCTAGACAGCACGTGATGGTCGGGTGTGATAAGCTCTACGTCCATCTACAATGGGTGCAAGCCAGTTTTGCACACGTAGAATACTCAGGTTAAACTTGACGAGCCTAGCATATGCAGATATGGCCTCGGAACACTGAGACCGAAAGGTCGAGCGTGAATCATATAGTAGATATGATCAACATAGTGATGTTCACCATTGAAAACTACTCCATTTGACGTGATGATCGGTTATGGTTTAGTTGATTTGGATCACGTGATCACTTAGAAGATTAGAGGGATGTTTTTCTAAGTGGGAGTTCTTAAGTAATACGATTAGTTGAACTTAAATTTATCATGAACTTAGTACCTGATAGTATCTTGCTTGTTTATGTTTAATTGTAGATAGATGGCCCGTGTTGTTGTTCCGTTGAATTTTAATGTGTTCCTTGAGAAAGCAAAGTTGAAAGATGATGGTAGCAATTACACGGACTAGGTCCGTAACTTGAGGACTATCCTCATTACTGCACAGAAGAATTACGTCCTAGAAGCACCGCCGGGTGCCAGGCCTGCTGCTGATGCAACTCACAACGTTAAGAACGTCTGGCAGAGCAAAGCTGATGACTACTCAATAGTTCAATGTGCCATGCTTTATCGGTTAGAACCGGGACTTCAATAATGTTTTGAACGTCATGGAGCATATGAGATGTTCCAGGAGTTGAAGTTAATATTTCAAGCAAATGGCCGGATTAAGAGATATGAAGTCTCCAATAAGTTCTATAGCTGCAAGATGGAGGAGAACAGTTCTGTCAGTGAGCATATACTCAAAATGTCTAGGTATAATAATCACTTGATTCAACTGGGCGTTAATCTTCCGGATGATTGCGTCATTGACAGAATTCTCCAATCACTTCCACCTAGCTACAAGAGCTTCGTGATGAACTATAATATGCAAGGGATGGATAAAAAAATTCCCGAGCTCTTCGCAATGCTAAAAGCTGCGGAGGTAGAAATCAAGAAGGAGCATCAAGCGTTGATGGTCAACAAGACCACTAGTTTCAAGAAAAAGGGCAAGGGGAAGAAGAAGGGGAACTTCAAGAAGAATAGCAAGCAAGTTGCTGCGCAGGAGAAGAAACCCAAGTCTGGACCTAAGCCTGAAACTGAGTGCTTCTACTGCAAGCAGACTGGTCACTGGAAGCAGAACTGCCCCAAGTATTTGGCGGATAAGAAGGATGGCAAGGTGAACAAAGGTATATGTGATATACATGTTATTGATGTGTACCTTACTAGAGCTCGTAGTAGCACCTGGGTATTTGATACTGGTTCTGTTGCTAATATTTGCAACTTGAAACAGGGACTACGGATTAAGCAAACACTGGCGAAGGACGAGGTGACGATGCGCGTGGGAAATGGTTCCAAAGTCGATGTGATCGCGGTCGGCACGCTACCTCTACATCTACCTTCGGGATTAGTTTTAGATCTAAATAATTGTTATTTGGTGCCAGCGTTGAGCATGAACATTATATCTGGATCTTGTTTGATGCGAGACGGTTATTCATTTAAATCAAAGAATAATGGTTGTTCTATTTATGTGAGTAATATCTTTTATGGTCATGCACCCTTGAAGAGTGGTCTATTTTTGATGAATCTCGATAGTAGTGATACACATATTCATAATGTTGAAACCAAAAGATGCAGAATTGATAATGATAGTGCAACTTATTTGTGGCACTGCCATTTAGGTCATATCGGTGTAAAGCGCATGAAGAAACTCCATACTGATGGACTTTTGGAACCACTTGATTATGAATCACTTAGTACTTGCGAACCGTGCCTTATGGGCAAGATGACTAAAACACCGTTCTCCGGTACTATGGAGAGAGCAACAGATTTGTTGGAAATCATACATACAGATGTATGTGGTCCGATGAATGTTGAGGCTCGTGGCGGATATCGTTATTTTCTCACCTTCACAGATGATTTAAGCAGATATGGGTATATCTACTTAATGAAACATAAGTCTGAAACATTTGAAAAGTTCAAAGAATTCCAGAGAAGTTGAAAATCATCGTAACAAGAAAATAAAGTTTCCACGATCTGATCGTGGAGGAGAATATTTGAGTTACGAGTTTGGTCTACATTTGAAACAATGCGGAATAGTTTCGCAACTCACGCCACCCGGAAATCCACAGCGTAATGGTGTGTCTGAACATCGTAATCGTACTTTACTAGATATGGTGCGATCTATGATGTCTCTTACTGATTTACCGCTATCGTTTTGGGGTTATGCTTTAGAGACGGCCGCATTCAAGTTAAATAGGGCACCATCAAAATCCGTTGAGACGATGCCTTATGAACTGTGGTTTGGCAAGAAACCAAAGTTGTTGTTTCTGAAAGTTTGGGGCTGCGATGCTTATGTGAAAAAGCTTCAACCTGATAAGCTCGAACCCAAATCGGAAAAATGTGTCTTCATAGGGTACCCAAAGGAGACTGTTGGGTACACCTTCTATCACAGATCCGAAGGCAAGACATTCGTTGCTAAGAATGGATCCTTTCTAGAGAAGGAGTTTCTCTCGAAAGAAGTGAGTGGGAGGAAAGTAGAACTTGATGAGGTAACTATACCTGCTCCCCTATTGGAAAGTAGTTCATCTCAGAAACTGGTTTCTGTGACACCTACACCAATTAGTGAGGAAGTTAATGATGATGATCATGAAACTTCATATCAAGTTGTTACTGAACCTCGTAGATCAACCAGAGTAAGATGCACCAGAGTGGTACGGTAGTCCTGTTCTGGAAGTCATGTTACTAGACCATGATGAACCTACGAACTATGAAGAAGCGATGGTGAGCCCAGATTCCGCAAAATGGCTTGAGGCCATGAAATCTGAGATGGGATCCATGTATGAGAACAAAGTATGGACTTTGGTTGACTTGCCCGATGATCGGCAAGCAATTGAGAATAAATGGATCTTCAAGAAGAAGACTGGCGCTGATGGTAATGTTACTGTCTACAAAGCTCGACTTGTTGCAAAAGGTTTTCGACAAGTTCAATGGATTGACTACGATGAGACCTTCTCACCCGTAGCGATGCTTAAGTCTGTCCGAATCATGTTAGCAATTGCCGCATTTTATGATTATGAAATTTGGCAAATGGATGTAAAAACTGCATTCCTGAATGGATTTCTAGAAGAAGAGTTGTATATGATGCAACCGGAAGGTTTTGTCGATCCAAAGGGAGCTAACAAGTGTGCAAGCTCCAGCGATCCATTTATGGACTGGTGTAAGCCTCTCGGAGTTGGAATAAACAATTTGATAGTGTGATCAAAGCATTTTGTTTTGTACAGACTTTTGGAGAAGCCTGTATTTACAAGAAAGTGAGTGGGAGCTCTGTAGCATTTCTGACATTATATGTGGATGACATATTATTGATTGGAAATGATATAGAGTTTCTGGATAGCATAAAGGGATACTTGAATAAGAGTTTTTCAATGAAAGACCTCGGTGAAGCTGCTTATATATTGGGCATTAAGATCTATAGAGATAGATCAAGACGCTTAATTGGACTTTCACAAAGCACATACCTTGACAAAGTTTTGAAGAAGTTCAAAATGGATCACGCAAAGAAAGGGTTCTTGCCTGTGTTACAAGGTGTGAAGTTGAGTAAGACTCAATGCCCGACCATTGCAGAAGATAGAGAGAAAATGAAAGATGTTCCCTATGCTTCAGCCATAGGCTCTGTCATGTATGCAATGCTATGTACCAGACCTGATGTGTGCCTTGCTATAAGTCTAGCAGGGAGGTACCAAAGTAATCCAGGAGTGGATCACTGGACAACAGTCAAGAACATCATGAAATACCTGAAAGGACTAAGGATATGTTTCTCGTTTATGGAGGTGACAAAGAGCTCACCGTAAATGGTTACGTTGATGCAAGCTTTGACACTGATCCGGACGATTCTAAATCGCAAACCGGATACGTGTTTACATTGAATGGTGGAGCTGTCAGTTGGTGCAGTTCTAAACAAAGCGTCGTGGCGGGATCAACGTGTGAAGCGGAGTACATAGTTTCTTCGGAAGCAGCAAATGAAGGAGTCTGGATGAAGGAGTTCATATCGATCCAGGTGTCATACCTAGTGCATCGGGTTCAATGAAAATCTTTTGTGACAATACTGGTGTAATTGCCTTGGCGAAGGAATCCAGATTTCACAAGAGAACCAAGCACATCAAGAGACGCTTCAATTCCATCCGGGATTTAGTCCAAGTGGGAGACATAGAAATTTGCAAGATACATACGGATCTGAATGTTACAGACCCGTTGACTAAGCCTCTTCCATGAGCAAAACATGACCAGCACCAAGACTCCATGGGTGTTAGAATCATTACTATGTAATCTAGATTATTGACTCTAGTGCAAGTGGGATACTGAAGGAAATATGCCCTAGAGGCAATAATAAAGTGATTATTTATTTCCTTATATCATGATAAATGTTTATTATTCATGCTAGAATTGTATTAACCGGAAACATAATACTTGTGTGAATACATAGACAAACTAAACGTCACTAGTATGCCTCTACTTGACTAGCTCGTTAATCAAAGATGGTTATGTTTCCTAACCATAGACATGTGTTGTCATTTGATTAACGGGATCACATCATTAGGAGAATGATGTGATTGACATGACCCATTCCATTAGCTTAGCACCCGATCATTTAGTATGTTGCTATTGCTTTCTTCATGACTTATACATGTTCCTGTGACTATGAGATTATGCAACTCCCGTTTGCCGGAGGAACACTTTGTGTGCTACCAAACGTCACAACGTAACTGTGTGATTATAAAGGTGCTCTACAGGTGTCTCCAAAGGAACATGTTGGGTTGGCGTATTTCTAGATTAGGATTTGTCACTCCGATTGTCGGAGAGGTATCTCTGGGCCCTCTCGGTAATGCACATCACTTAAGCCTTGCAAGCAATGCAACTAATGAGTTAGTTGCGAGATGATGTATTACGGAATGAGTAAAGAGACTTGCCGATAACGAGATTGAACTAGGTATTGAGATACCGACGATCGAATCTCGGGCAAGTAACATACCGATGACAAAGGGAACAACGTATGTTGTTATGCGGTCTAACCGATAAAGATCTTCGTAGAATATGTAGGAGCCAATATGAGCATCCAGGTTCCGCTATTGGTTATTGACCGGAGACGTGTCTCGGTCATGTCTACATTGTTCTCGAACCCGTAGGGTCCGCACGCTTAACGTTACGATGACAGTTTCATTATGAGTTTATATATTTTGATGTACCGAAGGTTATTCGGACTCCTGGATATGATCACGGACATGACGAGGAGTTTCGAATGGTCGAGACATAAAGATTGATATATTGGACGGCTATATTCAGATACCAGAAGTGTTTCGGGTGATTTCGGAGAAAACCGGAGTGCCGGAATGGTTACCGGAACCCCCCGGGGAAGTATTGGGCCTTAGTGGGCCTGAGGGGAGAGAGAGGGCAGCAGTCCAGGAGGTGGCGCGCCCCCTCCCATGGGGAGTCCAAATTGGAGTAGGGGAGGGGGGGCGCGGCCCCTCTTTCCCTCTCCCTCTCCCTCTCTTTCCTTCCCCCTTCTCTCTTCCTAGTTGGACTAGGAAAGGGGAGTCCTACTCCTACTAGGAGGAGGACTCCCCCCTCCTTGGCGTGCCCCAAGGGCCGGCCGGCATCTTCCCCCTGCTCCTTTATATACGGGGGCAGGGGGCACGCTACCTCTACATCTACCATCGGGATTAGTATTAGACCCAAATAATTGTTATTTGGTGCCAGCGTTAAGCATGAACATTATATCTGGATCTTGTTTGATGCGAGACGGTTATTCATTTAAATCAGAGAATAATGGTTGTTCTATTTATATGAGTAATATCTTTTATGGTCATGCACCCTTGAAGAGTGGTCTATTTTTGATGAATCTGGATAGTAGTGATACACATATTCATAATGTTGAAGCCAAAAGATGCAGAGTTGATAATGATAGTGCGACTTATTTGTGGCACTGCTGTTTAGGTCATATCGGTGTAAAGCGCATGAAGAAACTCCATACTGATAGACTTTTGGAACCACTTGATTATGAATCACTTGGTACTTGCGAACCGTGCCTCATGGGTAAGATGACTAAAACGCCATTCTCCGGTACTATGGAGAGAGCAATAGATTTGTTGGAAATCATACATACAGATGTATGTGGTCCAATGAATGTTGAAGCTCGTGGCGGATATCGTTATTTTCTCACCTTCACAGATGATTTAAGCAGATATGGGTATATCTACTTAATGAAACATAAGTGTGAAACATTTGAAAAGTTCAAAGAATTCCAGAGTGAAGTTGAAAATCATCGTAACAAGAAAATAAAGTTTCTACGATTTGATCGTGGAGGAGAATATTTGAGTTATGAGTTTGGTCTACATTTGAAACAATGCGGAATAGTTTGGCAACTCACGCCACCCGGAACACCACAGCGTAATGGTGTGTCCGAACGTCGTAATCGTACTTTACTTGATATGGCACGATCTATGATGTCTCTTACAGATTTACCGCTATTGTTTTGGGGTTATGCTTTAGAGACGGCCGCATTCACGTTAAATAGGGCACCATCAAAATCCGTTGAGACAACGCCTTATGAACTATGGTTTGGCAAGAAACCAAAGTTGTCGTTTCTAAAAGTTTGGGGCTGCGATGCTTATGTGAAAAAACTTCAACCTGATAAGCTCGAACCCAAATCGGAGAAATGTGTCTTCATAGGATACCCAAAGGAGACAGTTGGGTACACCTTCTATCACAGATCTGAAGGCAAGACATTTGTTGCTAAGAATGGATCCTTTCTAGAGAAAGAGTTTCTCTCGAAAGAAGTGAGTGGGAGGAAAGTAGAACTTGATGAGGTAACTGTACCTGCTCCCTTATTGGAAAGTAGTACATCACAGAAACCGGTTTCTGTGACACCTGCACCAATTAGTGAGGAAGTTAATGATGATGATCATGAAACTTCAGAACAAGTTACTACTGAACCTCGTAGATAAACCAGAGTAAGATCCGCACCAGAGTGGTACGATAATCCTGTTCTGGAAGTCATGCTACTAGATCATGATGAACCTGCGAACTATGAAGAAGCGATGGTGAGCCCAGATTCCGCAAAATGGCTTGAAGCCATGAAATCTGAGATGGGATCCATGTATGAGAACAAAGTGTGGACTTGCCCAATGATAGGCAAGCAATTGAGAATAAATGGATCTTCAAGAAGAAGACTGACGCTGACGGTAATGTTACTGTCTACCAAGCTCGACTTGTCGCAAAAGGTTTTCGACAAGTTCAAGGGATTGACTACGATGAGACCTTCTCACCCGTAGCGATGCTTAAGTCTGTCCGAATCATGTTAGCAATTGCCGCATTTTATGATTATGAAATTTGGCAGATGGATGTCAAAACTGCATTCCTGAATGGATTTCTGGAAGAAGAGTTGTATATGATGCAGCCAGAAGGTTTTGTCGATCCAAAGGGAACTAACAAAGTGTGCAAGCTCCAGCGATCCATTTATGGACTGGTGCAAGCCTCTCGGAGTTGGAATAAACGCTTTGATAGTGTGATCAAAGCATTTGATTTTGTACAGAATTTTGGAGAAGCCTGTATTTGAAAGAAAGTGAGTGGGAGCTCTATAGCATTTCTGATATTATATGTGGATGACATATTACTAATCAGAAATGATATAGAATTTCTGGAGAGCATAAAGGGATACTTGAATAAGAGTTTTTCAATGAAAGACCTCGGTGAAGCTGCTTACATATTGGGCATTAAGATCTATAGAGATAGATCAAGACGCTTAATTGGACTTTCACAAAGCACATACCTTGACAAAATTTTGAAGAAGTTCAAAACGGATCAAGCAATTCTTGCCTGTGTTACAAGGTGTGAAATTGAGTAAGACTCAATGCCTGACCACTGCAGAAGATAGAGAGAAAATGAAAGATGTTCCCTATGCTTCAGCCATAGGCTCTATCATGTATGCAATGCTGTGTACCAGACCTTATGTGTGTCTTGCTATAAGTCTAGCAGGGAGGTACCAAAGTAATCCAGGAGTGGATCACTGGATAGTGGTCAAGAACATCCTGAAATACCTGAAAAGGACTAAGGATATGTTTCTCGTATATGGAGGTGACAAAGAGCTCATCGTAAATGGTTACGTTGATGCAAGCTTTGACACTGATCCGGACGATTCTAAATCACAAACCGGATACGTATTTACATTAAATGGTGGAGCTGTCAGTTGGTGCAGTTCTAAACAAAGCGTCGTGGTGGGATCTACATGTGAAGCGGAGTACATAGCTGCTTCGGAAACAGTAAACGAAGGAGTCTGGATGAAGGAGTTCATATCCGATCTAGGTGTCATACCTAGTGCATCGGGTCCAATGAAAATCTTTTGTGACAATACTGGTGCAATTGCCTTGGCAAAGGAATCCAGATTTCACAAGAGAACCAAGCACATAAAGAGACGCTTCAATTCCATCCGGGATCTAGTCCAGGTGGGAGACATAGAGATTTGCAAGATACATACGGATCTGAATGTAGCAGACCCGTTGACTAAGCCTCTTCCATGAGCAAAACATGATCAACACCAAGACTCCATGGGTGTTAGAATCATTACTGTGTAATCTAGATTATTGACTGTAGTGCAAGTGGGAGACTGAAGGAAATATGCCCTAGAGGCAATAATAAAGATATTATTTATTTCCTTATATCATGATAAATGTTTATTATTCATGCTAGAATTGTATTAACCGGAAACATAATACTTGTGTGAATACATAGACAAACTAAACGTCACTAGTATGCCTCTACTTGACTAGCTCGTTAATCAAAGATGGTTATGTTTCCTAACCATAGACATGTGTTGTCATTTGATTAACGGGATCACATCATTAGGAGAATGATGTGACTGACATGACCCATTCCATTAGCTTAGCACCCAATCGTTTAGTATGTTGCTATTGCTTTCTTCATGACTTATACATGTTCCTGTGACTATGAGATTATGCAACTCCCGTTTGCCGGAGGAACACTTTGTGTGCTACCAAACGTCACAACGTAACTGGGTGATTATAAAGGTGCTCTACAGGTGTCTCCAAAGGTACATGTTGGGTTGGCGTATTTCGAGATTATGATTTGTCACTCCGATTGTCGGAGAGGTATCTCTGGGCCCTCTCGGTAATGCACATCACTTAAGCCTTGCAAGCAATGCAACTAATGAGTTAGTTGCGAGATGATGTATTACGGAACGAGTAAAGAGACTTGCCGATAACGAGACTGAACTAGGTATTGAGATACCGACGATCGAATATTGGGCAAGTAACATACTAATGACAAAGGGAACAACGTATGTTGTTATGCGGTCTGACCGATAAAGATCTTCGTAGAATATGTAGGAGCCAATATGTAACACCCCAGATATACTTTCCATATTTGTATCCAACTCTTGCCGTCTCCGGCGCTAAGTTATATTTATTTCTCGGGTTCGGGTCTTTGTCTCCGTGTGTTGTTTTTTCTTTTTCGTGCATCTCTTATCATGTCATCATGTGCATTGCATTTGCATACGTGTTCATCTCATGCATTCGAGCATTTTCCCCGTTGTCCGTTATGCATTCCGGCGCTTCATTCTCCTCCGGTGGTCATTTCTAGCTTTCTTTCGTGTGTGGGGATTAAACATTTCCAGATTGGACCGAGACTTGCCATGCGGCCTTGGTTTACTACCGGTAGACCGCCTGTCAAGTTTCGGGTCATTTGGACTTCGTTTGATACTTCAACGGTTAACCGAGGGACCGAAAAGGCCTCGTGTGTGTTGCAGCCAAACACCCCCCAAAATTGTCCCAAACCCACCAAACTCTGCTCCATGTCCTAGAGTGTTCGATCACGATCGCGTGGGCGAAAACCGCACCTCATTTGGACTCTCCTAGCTCCACTTATGCCTATTTAAACACCCCCCATTTCGGATCTCGTCTTCCTCCCCGTCCTCCTCCTAAAAAAACAGATCTCCTTCCTCCGCCGCCGACGGACGTGTCCGGCCCGCGCCGGACAGCGTCCGCTCCACCCAGCCGCCCGCCTCAGCCAACACCGCCGCGCCACGTGTCCCGGGCGGGCGCCCACATCGCCGCCGCCGCGCCGGCCCGCCCGAGCCCGCGGGGAGCCCGCCTCCTCGTCCGACCGGGCCACTCCCCTCCGCCACGCCCCGCTTCTTCTCCCTCGTCGCCGGGCCACCGCCACCTGCGTCGCCGGCGCCCCACCGCCGCCGCGCTCCGGCCGCCGCCCTCCGACCGGCCGCCGCCTCCTCGCCGCGTCTCCGGCCAGATCCGGCCGCGGGAGTGCCGGATCCGGCGACCCCGACCTCCCCGGCCTCTTCCCCGAGCTCCGGCGAGCTCCTGGGCCTCTCCGGCGCAACTCCGGCGAGCAGCTACAGTGTTTCCGGCGAACTCCGTAAACCGCGCCAGATCTGGATCTGGGTCGTTTCGGTTGACTTTTCCCCTCCAACCCTAATTTTTCGTGCTATGTTTGACTGCTCATATCTCCGCATGCGTAGCTCCGTTTTCGACATATAATATATCAAAATCTTCGTCTCGACGAGTACATCATTTCATTCCATTGCATCATTTGCATTTGAGGTCATCTTGTTGCCCAAAATGCTGTTAGAAGGAGGCTTCGTGAGTTAAATTGCAGATCCGTTAGTTCATCATGCACTTTTGTCATTTTTGCCATGTTTAATTCGTGCATGATATGCCTGTGCCCCTTTGGGATGAGTTGTTAAGCATTTTTTTCTTCTTTCCAGAGGTGCCACCCATGCATTTTTAGGATGTGTGGGTTGTATTGTGCAAGCTTGCAAAGAGAGGCACCTGAGATTGCTGATTTCAGGGACTTAGTGAAAATCACTAAGTCTGGGATATTTTAGTTCATGATGCTATATGTCCAGCTTGTTTCCTAGTGATCCGTGCCTCTTTTGAGGATGATCAGTAAGGGAGTTTTGATATTTATGTTATGCTCTATCCATCCATGTCTTTGTTTGAATATGTGGAGTGCTCTGGGTTGACTCAATCGAGTTCAACTTTTGCTTCGTTGTTAATCTGGGCAGATCGTCAACTTGTTTGCGATTTTGCCGATGCTACCGTTAGTGTTCCATGCATGCTATGCCTTTGTTCTTGCCATGTGTAGCTAGCATATTGTGCCTTCTTGCTGGTTATATGCTTTCCTTGCCATGACTTGCACCGTAGTGAGTGCATCGAGCTCGTTTACATGCCTTCATGAGTTAAATTTCTGCATGTCTCAGTTTTCACTAAGTCTGAAAACTGATTGTGTTCGAGTTATGTTCGTGAGCTCGGTAGAGTATTTTGTGAACCCTTTTGGCCCCAGGTCACTTTGGGTGTTTTGTTAAGCTTTTTGAGTAGCTCCATGCCATGTTCTTACTTGTCATGTTCAGATTTTGTATCATGTTGTTTTGCTGATCCGAAGAGGGCTTCGTGATCTGAAATTTCAGGCTAGTGTTAATTTCACTAAGTCTGGAATCTGTTTTGCATATTCATTTTTGCCATGCTTGTTTGAACCTCTTAATGGATGAATTTGCCTATGGCTCAGTGCTAGTGTTTTGTTAACCATCTTGTGTACATCACTGCCATGTATTTTGTTTTCATGTTTGGTGGCTGTAGCATGTTCAATTCGTTGCATTTAGGAGCCTACTTGCTGTATATCGCAGATCGGTTCGTTTCGTAAAACGCTCGCCATTTCCAAACCGTAGCTCCGATTCCTATGATCTTTATATCGTTTTCAGGTGATTTCTTCCCCTCTATCCAGTGACACACTTGGTTTTCCAAGTTGAGGCCAAGCTCATGCATTTTCTGTAACGTCTTGCATTTTGCATCCCGCATCGCATCCCGCTTAGCATATTATCTTTGCATATTATTGCTTGTCCTTGCACGTGGTTGAATGTATTCTTGTTGCTTGTTTGTGTTGTTGGGTAGAGCCGGGAGACGATTTTGCTAACGAGGAGCCCGTTGAGTGTGCTTTTGAGGATCCAGTCAACTCTGACAGCTTTGCGTGCAAGATGATCATACCCTCGAAATCACTACTATCTTTGCTATGCTAGTTTGCTCGCTCTTTTGCTTTGCCACTGCTACGATGCCTACCACTTGCTTGTCAGCCTCCCAATTGCATGATTGAACCTCTAACCTACTATTGTCCTAGCAAACCGTTGATTGGCTATGTTACCGCTTTGCTCAGCCCTTCTTATAGCGTTGTTAGTTGCAGGTGAAGATTGGAGCCGTTCCTTGTTGGAACATTTATTTACTTCTTGGGATATCATTATATTGCTATGTTATCTTAATGCATCTATATACTTGGTAAAGGGTGGAAGGCTCGGCCTCTCGCCTAGTGTTTTGTTCCACTCTTGCCGCCCTAGTTTCCGTCATATCGGTGTTATGTTCCCGGATTGTTGCCTCCCTTACGCGGTTGGGCTATAATGGGAACCCCTTGATAGTTCGCCTTGATTAAAGCTTTTCCAGCAATGCCCAACATTGGTTTTATCATTTGCCGCCTACCCCCTTTTCCCTTGGGTTTCCGGAGCCCGAGGGTCATCTTTATTTTAGCCCCCCACGGGCCAGTGCTCCTCTGAGTGTTGGTCCGAACTAGAGCCCTGTGCAGCGCCACCTCGGGGAAACTCATGGGCTGGTTTTAGTTGTATGGATTGCTCATCTGAGTGTGCCCTGAGAAAGAGATATGTGCAGCTCCTATCGGGATTTGTCGGCACATTCGGGCGGTGTTGCTGGACTTGTTTTAACCTGTCGAATCATCTTGTTGTACCGAGATACCGAGTCTGATCGGTGTGTCTTGGGTGGAGGTCTATTCCTTCGTTGACCGTGAGAGCTTGTTATGGGCTAAGTTGGGAGTCCCCTGCAGGGATTGATCTTTCGAAAGCCATGCTCGCGATTATGGGCAGATGGGAATTTGTTAATGTCCGGTTGTAGATAACTTTAACTAAACTTAATTAAAATGAATCAACCGTGTGTGTTACCGTGAAGGCCCCTTCTCGGCGGAGTCCGGGAAGTGGACACGGTGTTGGAGTTATGCTTGCGCAGGATGTTCCTTTAGCTTCTCGCTCGTGCTTCGCCTTCTCTTCTCGCTCTCATTTGCGTATAAGTTAGCCACCATATATGCTAGTCGCTTGCTGCAGTTCCACTTATATTGTCGTACCTGTCCTATAAGCTTAAATAGTCTTGATCGCGTGGGTGTGAGATTGCTGAGTCCCTGTGGCTCACAGATACTACAACTCCAGATGCAGGTCCATGTGTTTCTGCTCCGGTTGACGATTACGAGCTCAAGTGGGAGTTCGACGAGGACTCTCAGCGATACTACGTGTCTTTTCCGGATGATCAGTAGTGGTGCCTAGTTGGGGTTATCGATTCAGGGCCTTGTCGCATGTTGGGGGTCTTTTCTATTTTGGCACCGTAGTCGGGCCATGAGTGATTTGTATGATGGATGTTATTTATGTACTTTGATGTGACGTGGCGAGTGTAAGCCAACTACGTTTCTCCCCTTTATATTATTTATGTACATGGGATGTGTAATGATTTCCCGACTTGCGACATTGCTTTCAATGCGGTTATGCCTCTAAGTCGTGCCTCGACACGTGGGAGATATAGCCGCATCGAGGGCGTTACAAGTTGGTACCAGAGCCTTCCCCGACCTTAGGAGCCCCCATTGCTTGATCGTTTTTAGCAGCCGAGTTGTGTCTAGAAAAATGTTTTGAGTCCTTAGGAATTATATATCGAAGAGCTTAGGAATTCTTTTTTACTTCCCAGTCTCCTCATCGCTCTGGTAAGGCATCCTGACGTAGAGTTTTGACTCTTCTCTTCTCAAATTTCACTAAAAAATTTTTAGGATCACGCGAGTATCTTGGTTTTGTTCCGATGGTTTTGTGACGAGAACATTGTTCTTGGTGCCTCCTGTCTTTAGGGGTTGTGGCAGTGTCCCGGGGAGTTGAGCTCCGAGGTGTTGTCGTCACAATTTTATCGTTGCAATTCTGGAATACTTGAGATATGTGCGCGGCATCGAAAATCTCTTTTATGCAGTTCGTTGGTGAGATAACCTCGACGCCACCCAGTACTGGGGCGGGAGTTCGGGAGTATCACCATAACTTGTATAACGGATGCTTTTCGAAGGTTGAGGTAGGTGGTTTCCGAAGGTTTCTTGGTTATGTGTTGAAGGATGGATACAGCTGGATGTAGGATTTGCTAGCTTGAGTGAGATATTATGCTCCCCTGTATCCCCAACACCTGATTGCATAACCGGGAAAATTTCGGGAATTTCATAGGTGGGAATTCAAGTAGCCTTAGGATATCTTTCCGACAGATGTATGATATGAAATTGGGGTTCGACGTCTAGTGGTTCGTCTATTCACGGTCGATTTTACAGTGGTCTCGTTGTGTCTTAAAGAGTCCTTGGCTATGCTGACTCGGGGACGCTTCGTATGTCATGTGCACTGCCTTGTACATGATGGTGCTGTACGATCGAGCCCGTGTAGGTCCCACCACGAAAACTTCGGACGAAATTTCTATCATGTATTTGTTCCGGCTTATTCCGCAAGCCAACCCTTGGTTTTATTTCGAGTTGTGGCATTCGTTTTGCTTCGACGTCATATGTTGATTCCATCCCTCGTTGTTGTACCCCTTCTACCTGATTCTTCGTGGCTTCGCAATTTAGGAACATGTGACCACTTCAAGAGAAGTGCATTCGTTCATTTTGTTCGGATGTGAAGACTTTATGTTGCAATTTTCATTCCGTTGGATTCAGCTTCAATATTTGTCTATTTGTGTGCTAATGGTGGTCAACCTGTTCAGGATGGCTCCTCCAACGCGCACGACTCCGAATCCTGACCCGCCTCCACCTCCACCTCCGCCTCCTCCGGAAGCATGGCAAGCTATGATGGCCGCTACTAATGCAAACACACAGTTGATCATGCAAATTCTCCAAGAGCGCAATCAAGGCAGTCAAGGGAATCAAGGCAGCAATCAGCACCACTTTGCTACACTGAACCAGTTCCTCGCAAATGGTCCAAAGACGTTCAGCAGTTGTGTTGAGGCTACCGATGCTGACGATTGGCTAGTGGATCTGGGCAAGCATTTTGAATGCAGCAACGTCAGGCCTGAAGATTTCGTCAAGTTCGCTTCTTTCCAGCTCAAAGATCAGGCTGCAGAGTGGTTCCAGCAGTACAAGGATTCCAGAGGTGGACGTTTGATCACTTGGGATGATTTCCGTCAAGATTTCCGCGCTCATCACATTCCTCAAAGTGTGGTTGAAAGTAAGCGTCAGGAATTCCGCAATCTGAAGCAAGGCTCTTTGTCTGTCTATGACTACAACAAGTTGTTCCAGAAGCTTGCCCGTTTTGCCAAGCAGGATGTTCCTGATGAGAAGAGCATGATCTATCAGTTCAGGGGTGGTCTTCGTGAAGAAATTCAGCTCGCTCTTGTCCTCTTCGAGCCATTGAGATACGATGAGTTCTACAACATGGCACTGAAGCAAGAGGCTGCTCAGTTGAGGTGTGATGCTTCCAGGAAGCGTGCCAGCGATGTTACTCCGTCTTCCTCTACTCAAGTGGCCAAGCAGCAGAAGTATTGGCTTCCTCCTCCTCCGTTCCATCAGCCGTATCAGCAGAAGAGCAAAGGTGGTAGTGGTTTCTCCCACCCACCCAACCCAGGCTTTCAGAACAAGACTTCGTCTCAAGCTCCAAGACCGAGTGCTCCGTATCACCGTCCGCTTTCAGAGGTCACGTGCAACAAGTGCCAACAGAAGGGTCACTATGCCAACAAGTGTACCAACCAGAGGTGTCTTCCTCCTCCTCCTGTCAGATCGGCAAGTACAGCTATGGTCAAGCATAATCCCAAGCACGCCAAGGTCAATATGGTGAATGCAGCTCAGGCAGAGGATTCTTTAGATGTGATCATGGGTAACCTTCCTGTTAATGATATTCCTGCAAAAGTTCTTTTTGACACTGGTGCATCGCATTGTTTCATCTCGAGACCTTTTGCTTCCAAGCATGATTTTGTTACTCAAATGTTGCCGAGACCGTTGTCTATTGACTCTCCGGCCAGCCTCTTGACATCTCGAGTGTGTGTTCTGGATGTTACTATCACTTTGGGCGACTGCAGGTTTCTCTCTTCTCCGGTGGTTCTTGGCAATTCTGACATTGATCTTATTCTTGGGATGGACTGGCTCTCTAAACACAAGGCTCAGCTTGATTGTGCAGCCAGGCAGATTCAACTGACTCATTCGTCTGAGGATGTAATTGTCTTTGCTGCTCGGGATAATACCATCCGGTTGTTTTCTCTCAATGAGAAGGGTGAATTGGATGCTATTTCACAGATTCCGGTTGTTTGTGAGTATCAAGACGTTTTTCCAGAAGAACTCCCAGGGATGCCTCCAAACCGGCCGGCTGAATTTGTTATTGAACTTGAGCCCGGTACGGAACCTGTGTGCAAATGTCCCTACAAGCTCGGCCCCGAAGAGTTGAAGGAGTTGAAGAAACAACTCGATGAGCAAGAAAGATTGGGTCTCATCCGGCCTAGTACTTCTCCGTGGGGTTGTGGTGTTCTTTTTGTGAAGAAGAAGGATGGATCGAGTCGACTTTGTGTTGATTACCGTCCAGTGAACAATAAGACCATCAAGAACAAATACCCACTTCCCAACATCAATGAGCTGTTCGAACAACTCAAGGGTGCCCAAGTATTCTCCAAGCTTGATCTCCGTATGGGTTATCATCAGATTCGTATTCGTGAGCAAGATATTCCCAAGACGGCGTTCAGAACAAGCTTTGGTTCATATGAATACACCGTCATGTCTTTTGGCCTCGCCAACGCTCCTCCGACGTTCTCTCGCATGATGAACTTCATCTTCAGCCCCTACACCAATGACTTCGTTTTGGTCTATCTCGACGACATTCTGGTTTTCTCGAAGAACAAGGAAGATCATGCCAAGCACTTGCGTTTGGTTCTTGACAAGCTCAGGGAACATCAGTTCTACGCCAAGTTCTCCAAGTGTGAATTTTGGCTCGATGAAGTTCTTTATCTTGGTCATATCATCTCTGCCAAGGGCATTTCCGTGAATCCTGAGAAGGTGTCTGCAATTGTGAATTGGGAACCTCCTCAGAACGTGAAGCAACTCCACAGTTTCCTCGGTCTCGCAAGCTATTGCAGAAGATTCGTTGAAAACTTTTCTAAGATCGCCAAGCCTCTCTCAAATCTTCTTCAGAAGCACGTCAAGTACGTTTGGTCTCCGGAGTGTGATATTGCTTTCAACACTTTGAAAGAGAAGTTGATCACTGCTCCAGTTCTGACTCCACCTGATGAAACCAAGCCGTACGAGGTCTTTTGTGATGCCTCTCTCCAAGGTCTCGGTGCTGTACTGATGCAAGAGAAGAAAGTTGTTGCTTATACCTCTCGCCAGTTGAAGCCTAATGAGAAGAACTACCCCACTCATGATCTCGAGTTGGCAGCAGTTGTGCACGCTTTGTTGACTTGGAGACATCTTCTATTGGGAAGAAAAGTGGACATTTGCACTGATCACAAGAGTCTCAAGTACATCTTCACCCAGCCTAATCTCAACCTCAGGCAGACTCGATGGGTCGAAATGATTCAAGAGTACAATCCGAGTATTGAGTATACTCCGGGCAAGGCTAATGTGATTGCTGACGCTTTGAGCAGAAAAGCATATTGCAACAGTCTGATTCTCAAGCCCTATCAACCCGAGCTTTGTGAAGCTTTCCGCAAGCTGAATCTTCAAATTGTTCCTCAAGGTTTCCTCGCCAACCTTCAAGTTTCTCCTACCTTGGAAGACCAGATTCGCCAAGCCCAGCTTCTTGATGCTATGGTGAAAAAGGTGAAGATTGGTATTGCAAAGAGTCAGTCCAAGTACAAGTGTTACCGACTTGATGACAAGGACACTCTCTTCTTCGAGGATCGAATTGTTGTGCCCAAAGGTGAACTTCGTAAAGTGATCATGAACGAGGCTCACAACTCTCTCCTCTCCATCCACCCTGGTAGTACGAAGATGTATCAGGATCTCAAGCAAGCTTATTGGTGGACTCGAATGAAGCGCGAGATCGCTCAATTCGTGAACGAGTGTGATGTCTGCAGAAGAGTGAAGGCAGAACACCAAAGGCCAGCAGGTCTCCTCCAACCTCTTGCCATTCCAGAATGGAAGTTTGACCACATCGAAATGGACTTCGTGACTGGGTTTCCAAAGTCCAAGCATGGCAATGATGCTATATTCGTCGTCATCGACAAGCTCACCAAAGTGGCTCACTTTCTGCCTATCAAAGAGTCGATCACTGTAGCTCAATTGGCGGAACTCTATACCTCTCGCATTGTCTCTCTGCACGGTATTCCTCAAGTGATATCTTCAGACCATGGCAGCATCTTTACCTCCAAGTTTTGGGATTCTTTTCAGAAGGCCATGGGCACCAGCATCCGCTTCAGCACTGCTTTCCATCCTCAAACGAGCGGTCAAGTCGAGCGTGTCAACCAAATTCTCGAAGACATGCTCAGGGCTTGCGTAATTTCTTTCGGCATGAAGTGGGAGGACTGTCTTCCTTATGCTGAATTCTCATACAACAACAGTTTTCAAGCAAGTTTGGGCAAGGCCCCATTTGAAATTCTGTATGGCAGGAAGTGCCGTACCCCTCTCAACTGGTCTGAAACCGGTGAACGTCAGCTGCTGGGTAATGACCTGATCACAGAGGCAGAAGAAATGTGCAAGGTCATTCGTGATAACCTCAAAGCAGCCCAATCCCACCAGAAGAGCTACTATGATAGTAAGCACCGTGATTTGGCTTTCGAGATCGGAGATCTTGTTTACCTCCGCGTCTCTCCCATGAAAGGTACTCGTCGCTTCGGTATCAAAGGGAAGCTTGCCCCTAGATACGTGGGACCTTTCAAGATTGTCAGCAAGAGAGGCGACCTCGCCTATCAACTTGAGCTTCCTTCAAACTTTGCAAAATGTTCATGATGTGTTCCATGTCTCTCAGCTTCGAAAGTGCTTCAAGACTCCTGACCGCACCGTCAACTTCGAGGACATTGAGCTCCAAGAATATCTCTCTTATCGTGAGCACCCAGTTGCTATTCTTGAAGAGACTGAACGCAAGACTCGCAACAAGTCAATCAAATTTCTCAAAGTCAAGTGGTCACACCGTTCCGATCGTGAAGCTACCTGGGAACGCGAGGATCACCTCCGTTCTGAGTACCCGGAGTTCTTTTAGTCCTAGATCTCGGGACGAGATCTTTTCGTAGTGGTGGAGTGTTGTAACGCCCCAGATATACTTTCCATATTTGTATCCAACTCTTGCCGTCTCCGGCGCTAAGTTATATTTATTTCTCGGGTTCGGGTCTTTGTCTCCGTGTGTTGTTTTTTTCTTTTTCGTGCATCTCTTATCATGTCATCATGTGCATTGCATTTGCATACGTGTTCATCTCATGCATTCAAGCATTTTCCCCGTTGTCCGTTATGCATTCCGGCGCTTCATTCTCCTCCGGTGGTCATTTCTAGCTTTCTTTCGTGTGTGGGGATTAAACATTTCCGGATTGGACCGAGACTTGCCATGCGGCCTTGGTTTACTACCGGTAGACCGCCTGTCAAGTTTCGGGTCATTTGGACTTCGTTTGATACTTCAACGGTTAACCGAGGGACCGAAAAGGCCTCGTGTGTGTTGCAGCCAAACACCCCCCAAAATTGTCCCAAACCCACCAAACTCTGCTCCATGTCCTAGAGCGTTCGATCACGATCGCGTGGGTGAAAACCGCACCTCATTTGGACTCTCCTAGCTCCACTTATGCCTATTTAAACACCCCCCATTTCGGATCTCGTCTTCCTCCCCATCCTCCTCCTAAAAAAAACAGATCTCCTTCCTCCGCCGCCGACGGACGTGTCCGGCCCGCGCCGGACAGCATCCGCTCCACCCAGCCGCCTGCCTCAGCCAACACCGTCGCGCCACGTGTCCCGGGCGGGCGCCCACATCACCGCCGCCGCGCCGGCCCGCCCGAGCCCGCGGGGAGCCCGCCTCCTCGTCCGACCGGGCCACTCCCCTCCGCCGCGCCCCGCTTCTTCTCCCTCGTCGCCGGGCCACCGCCACCTGCGTCGCCGGCGCCCCACCGCCGCCGCGCTCCGGCCGCCGCCCTCCGACCGGCCGCCGCCTCCTCGCCGCGTCTCCGGCCAGATCCGGCCGCGGGAGTGCCGGATCCGGCGACCCCGACCTCCCCGGCCTCTTCCCCGAGCTCCGGCGAGCTCCTGGGCCTCTCCGGCGCAACTCCGGCGAGCAGCTACAGTGTTTCCGGCGAACTCCGTAAACCGCGCCAGATCTGGATCTGGGTCGTTTCGGTTGACTTTTCCCCTCCAACCCTAATTTTTCGTGCTATGTTTGACTGCTCATATCTCCGCATGCGTAGCTCCATTTTGGACATATAATATATCAAAATCTTCGTCTCGACGAGTACATCATTTCATTCCATTGCATCATTTGCATTTGAGGTCATCTTGTTGCCCAAAATGCTGTTAGAAGGAGGCTTCATGAGTTAAATTGCAGATCCGTTAGTTCATCATGCACTTTTGTCATTTTTGCCATGTTTAATTCGTGCATGATATGCCTGTGCCCCTTTGGGATGAGTTGTTAAGCATTTTTTCTTCTTTCCAGAGGTGCCACCCATGCATTTTTAGGATGTGTGGGTTGTCTTGTGCAAGCTTGCAAAGAGAGGCACCTGAGATTGCTGATTTCAGGGACTTAGTGAAAATCACTAAGTCTGGGATATTTTAGTTCATGATGCTATATGTCCAGCTTGTTTCCTAGTGATCCGTGCCTCTTTTGAGGATGATCAGTAAGGGAGTTTTGATATTTATGTTATGCTCTATCCATCCATGTCTTTGTTTGCATATGTGGAGTGCTCTGGGTTGACTCAATCGAGTTCAACTTTTGCTTCGTTGTTAATCTGGGCAGATCGTCAACTTGTTTGCGATTTTGCCGATGCTACCGTTAGTGTTCCATGCATGCTATGCCTTTGTTCTTGCCATGTGTAGCTAGCATATTGTGCCTTCTTGCTGGTTATATGCTTTCCTTGCCATGACTTGCACCGTAGTGAGTGCATCGAGCTCGTTTACATGCCTTCGTGAGTTAAATTTCTGCATGTCTCAGTTTTCACTAAGTCTGAAAACTGATTGTGTTCGAGTTATGTTCGTGAGCTCGGTAGAGTATTTTGTGAACCCTTTTTGCCCCAGGTCACTTTGGGTGTTTTGTTAAGCTTTTTGAGTAGCTCCATGCCATGTTCTTACTTGTCATGTTCAGATTTTGTATCATGTTGTTTTGCTGATCCGAAGAGGGCTTCGTGATCTGAAATTTCAGGCTAGTGTTAATTTCACTAAGTCTGGAATCTGTTTTGCATATTCATTTTTGCCATGCTTGTTTGAACCTCTTAATGGATGAATTTGCCTATGGCTCAGTGCTAGTGTTTTGTTAACCATCTTGTGTACATCACTGCCATGTATTTTGTTTTCATGTTTGGTGGCTGTAGCATGTTCAATTCGTTGCATTTAGGAGCCTACTTGCTGTATATCGCAGATCGGTTCGTTTCGTAAAACGCTCGCCATTTCCAAACCGTAGCTCCGATTCCTATGATCTTTATATTGTTTTCAGGTGATTTCTTCCCCTCTATCTAGTGACACACTTGGTTTTCCAAGTTGAGGCCAAGCTCATGCATTTTCTGTAACGTCTTGCATTTTGCATCCCGCATCGCATCCCGCTTAGCATATTATCTTTGCATATTATTGCTTGTCCTTGCACGTGGTTGAATGTATTCTTGTTGCTTGTTTGTGTTGTTGGGTAGAGCCGGGAGACGAGTTTGCTAACGAGGAGCCCGTTGAGTGTGCTTTTGAGGATCCAGTCAACTCTGACAGCTTTGCATGCAAGATGATCATACCCTCGAAATCACTACTATCTTTGCTATGCTAGTTTGCTCGCTCTTTTGCTTTGCCACTGCTAAGATGCCTACCACTTTCTTGTCAGCCTCCCAATTGCATGATTGAACCTCTAACCTAACATTGTCCTAGCAAACCGTTGATTGGCTATGTTACCGCTTTGCTCAGCCCTTCTTATAGCGTTGTTAGTTGCAGGTGAAGATTGGAGCCGTTCCTTGTTGGAACATTTATTTACTTCTTGGGATATCATTATATTGCTATGTTATCTTAATGCATCTATATACTTGGTAAAGGGTGGAAGGCTCGGCCTCTCGCCTAGTGTTTTGTTCCACTCTTGCCGCCCTAGTTTCCGTCATATCGGTGTTATGTTCCCGGATTGTTGCGTCCCTTACGCGGTTGGGCTATAATGGGAACCCCTTGATAGTTCGCCTTGATTAAAGCTTTTCCAGCAATGCCCAACATTGGTTTTATCATTTGCCGCCTACCCCCTTTTCCCTTGGGTTTCCGGAGCCCGAGGGTCATCTTTATTTTAGCCCCCCACGGGCCAGTGCTCCTCTGAGTGTTGGTCCGAACTAGAGCCCTGTGCAGCGCCACCTCGGGGAAACTCAAGGGCTGGTTTTAGTTGTATGGATTGCTCATCTGAGTGTGCCCTGAGAAAGAGATATGTGCAGCTCCTATCGGGATTTGTCGGCACATTCGGGCGGTGTTGCTGGACTTGTTTTAACCTGTCGAATCATCTTGTTGTACCGAGATACCGAGTCTGATCGGTGTGTCTTGGGTGGAGGTCTATTCCTTCATTGACCGTGAGAGCTTGTTATGGGCTAAGTTGGGAGTCCCCTGCAGGGATTGATCTTTCGAAAGCCGTGCCCGCGGTTATGGGCAGATGGGAATTTGTTAATGTCCGGTTGTAGATAACTTTAACTAAACTTAATTAAAATGAATCAACCGTGTGTGTTACCGTGAAGGCCCCTTCTCGGCGGAGTCCGGGAAGTGGACACGGTGTTGGAGTTATGCTTGCGCAGGATGTTCCTTTAGCTTCTCGCTCGTGCTTCGCCTTCTCTTCTCGCTCTCATTTGCGTATAAGTTAGCCACCATATATGCTAGTCGCTTGCTGCAGTTCCACTTATATTGCCGTACCTGTCCTATAAGCTTAAATAGTCTTGATCGCGTGGGTGTGAGATTGCTGAGTCCCTGTGGCTCACAGATACTACAACTCCAGATGCAGGTCCAGGTGTTTCTGCTCCGGTTGACGATTACGAGCTCAAGTGGGAGTTCGACGAGGACTCTCAGCGATACTACGTGTCTTTTCCGGATGATCAGTAGTGGTGCCTAGTTGGGGTTATCGATTCAGGGCCTTGTCGCATGTTGGGGGTCTTTTCTATTTTGGCACCGTAGTCGGGCCATGAGTGATTTGTATGATGGATGTTATTTATGTACTTTGATGTGACGTGGCGAGTGTAAGCCAACTACGTTTCTCCCCTTTATATTATTTATGTACATGGGATGTGTAATGATTTCCCGACTTGCGACATTGCTTTCAATGCGGTTATGCCTCTAAGTCGTGCCTCAACACGTGGGAGATATAGCCGCATCGAAGGCATTACACAATATGAGCATCCAGGTTCCGCTATTGGTTATTGACCGGAGACGTGTCTCGGTCATGTCTACATTGTTCTCGAACCCGTAGGGTCCGCACGCTTAACGTTACGATGACAGTTTCATTATGAGTTTATATATTTTGATGTACCGAAGGTTATTCGGAGTCCCGGATATGATCACGGACATGACGAGGAGTCTCGAAATGGTCGAGACATAAAGATCGATATATTGGACGGCTATATTCGGACACCGAAAGTGTTTCGGGTGATTTCGGAGAAAACCGGAATGCCAGAAGGGTTACCGGAACCCCCCGGGGAAGTATTGGGCCTTAGAGGGCCTGAGGGGAGAGAGAGGGCAGCAGCCCAGGAGGTGGCGCGCCCCCTCCCATGGGGAGTCCAAATTGGAGTAGGGGATGGGGGTGCGGCCCCTCTTTCCCTCTCCCTCTCCCTCTCTTTCCTTCCCCCTTCTCTCTTCCAAGTTGGACTAGGAAAGGGGAGTCCTACTCCTACTAGGAGGAGGACTCCCCCCTCCTTGGTGCGCCCCAAGGGCCGGCCGGCATCTTCCCCTTGCTCCTTTATATACGGGGGCAGGGGCACCTCTATACACACAAGTTGATCTTCGTGATCGTTCTTAGCCGTGTGCGGTGCCCCCTTCCACCATAATCCTCGATAATATTGTAGCGGTGCTTAGGCGAAGCCCTGCTACGGTAGAACATCAAGATCGTCACCACGCCGTCGTGCTGACGGAACTCTTCCCCGACACTTTGTTGGATCGGAGTCCGGGGATCTTCATCGAGTTGAACATGTGCTAGAACTCGGAGGTGCCGTAGTTTCGGTGCTTGATCGGTCGGGCCGTGAAGACGTACGACTACATCAACCGCGTTGTGCTAACGCTTCCGCTTCCGGTCTACGAGGGTATGTAGACAATACTCTCCCCTCTCGTTGCTATGCATCACCATGATCTTGCGTGTGCGTAGGAATTTTTTTGAAATTACTATGTTTCCCAACACACAATGCCTCCGAAACTATTGGACAAATGGCACAAGGGGTAAGAAAAACTTCAGACAGCACTTCGGTTGAAAAGAGAGGAAAAACTTGATAGGATGAGAGAACTTGAATGAGAACACAACACTCCGGTTGAATGGATAGACAAAGGAAAGAGTATGATCTTGGCAAAACGAGATGATAGGACGAAGAGAGCAACATCACCCTGCCTCCGGAACAAATGAATGGAAAACTAGATGGTTGGAAAGAAAAGAACAGAGAAGAAGAATGACAACTCTCGCAAATAAAATTGAAAGAGCATGCTTACGAAGAAAAGGTTGAACAGAGTTGTTGGATTATCAACAACGAAAGGATAATCTTGATGTGGGCTTATGGAAAACATCTCAAAATTATGAGGTGACAACCTGCCACTAACGGAAAACAAAAGATTGGATTGATATCAACAAGAAGACAAGAAGCTTATTTCACCGGAAGGATAAATGAAGAACTTGGGTCATTTATAAGCACCATGAATAGCAACAATTCTTAGGGAAAGCTTTAGGTGAAATATAAGCCAATCTAACTCCAATGAAGAGATTGATTGGTTGAAAAGATGTCTTGAACGAAGAGAAAATGATGGATTTAGATATGTCACTCTTGAAAACTTGTGAATAATGAAACACGAAGGGAAATTATCAACAATGACATAACACCACCTCAAAAGATAAGATAGAAAGAATTGCACTTCGGAATGCAAGATGAAGAATACTTGAGCTCCTTTGATAAGAATCTCGATGAACACTTCGAGAAAGAATTAAATCCTTTATGAACCATCATGTAGAGCCTCCATGAAGAACCCCAGTAACAAAAGGATGATCAAACGAAAGGAAAGAGAAGTTGAAGACACAAGGTGAAGCCTTGCGATGATTTAGATGAAGCTTTGAAATGATATAATTGAAAGAGCTTGGAACTCCTGGAAAGAAAAGATGAAACACCAGAAACCTAGAATTTTAATGAACCTCCGGAATAGGAATTGAATTTCCTCAATGAAACAAGAATAAGAATTGCATTATGCTTATCCTTCACCAATTTAAATTGATGACAAGCAATGGATTTGGCATACTACTTATTCTCGTAGAAAGGGTTAAGATAGATATAGCGCAAACTTGAATAAGGTCTTGATGGATCCACCGGTGGGGTTGAAATAATGAATGAATTGACATGAAAAACAAAGGAAGAGAAATCTTGAATGAACCACAGTAAGAATTGAAAATGAATGAAGAAAAGATAAGGAAACACCGAGGAGAATTAGAGAACGAATGAAGATACTTGAGGGAATTTACATACAAGTGAAACGAAGAGATCATGAACTGACTAGAGAATACTTGAGCGATGCATCGGTAAGATTTGGAGAATGAGAGCTGAAAGCTGAGAATGAGGAATTATGAAATGATGGCCTTCGGAGGAAAGAAATGGAAGCAACTCATGAAATGCTCCGGATGGGTGAAAATAATTCTCACAATCGAAAACAATTATGAGAGGATGGCATCAAGCTAGAATCACGAATCTTTGAGAGAACGGATAAGATTTGGAGGAAAACTCTTCTTTGGTCTTCAAAATCCGAGAATAACGTCGAGAAACACCCTCAAGAATTGTTGAGACACTCCGGAATGAAGAAATAGAAAGGTTGAACCAACGATGAAAAGGATTTGAAAGATCTTGGAGAAAGACATATGACTGATGATAATTCATTCTTACGTCAAACTTTAGAAGATTTGAGAATAGCTTCAAGAAAATAGAAGAGTCCGGTAAGATCCTGGGAAAAGACCTATGGGTTAGGGCCTACTCAAGAGAAACACCATTGAACGATTTAAAATAGAGATTGCACCGGTTGAATTAAATGGATTGAATGAGATAACAACCTCAAAATAGGTTGAACGGATCTTGAATGAAAAGACGAGTCTTCTGAGATATCTTCAGCACTCCAGATAACATGAATAGCAAGAGGTGGATGATTAAGAGATGCACCGACATGATAAAACATTTGAAACAAGGAAGGTAAATGATCAAGAAAGCTTGACTTGAATCCACCAGAGAAGAAAAGAATGAAGAATGATAAACTTAAAGCTCTGTTAGAATCTTCATGAGAATCACCGGATACAAACATTGAAAGAAAGGAAAAAAAAGACTTCACATCCATAAGATGGATACTTGATTAAGAAATCCGAGTCCTTGAAGAAAAAGGGATGGGTGGGCGGGAAAACAAAGGCAACTTGGAAAAAGATGAAATGAACAATGTTGGGAAAACCAAGAGGTGATCTTGCGGATGTTGAAATGATCAGATCCACTTGAAGAGAAAACACGCCGGTTGAAAAGGATTGACATGACAATCTCAATTATCATGAAGTATTAGTATTCACAAAGATATATGAGAACACCGCTTGGGAAAGGTATGGAATCAACACTTGACATTGAAGCAACTCGAATACCACAATTGAAAACAAAACAAGGATTGGCTTGCAAAATAAGCCGGAAACAAACATATGATAGATCCCATATCGTATCATGTGTCTATTGGAAAGATGTCCTACGTGATACTTGAATTCCCACCTATAAACTCCCGAAACTTTATGGTTATGCAATCAGGTGTTGGGGATACAGGGGAAGCATAATATCTCACCCAAAGCTAGCAAATCCTACATCCAGCTTTATCCATCCTTCAACACATAACCAAGAAACCTTAGGAAATCATTTACCTCAACCTTTAAAAAGCATCCGTTATACGAGTTATGGCAATACTCCCGAACTCCCGCCCCAGTACTAGGTGGCGTCGAGGTTATCTCACCAACAACTGCATAAAAGAGATTTTTTATGTCGGCAAACTCAGGTATTCCAGAACTGCAACAATAAAATTGTGACGACAACACCTCGGAGCTCAACTCCCCGGGATACTGCCACAACCCCTAAATGTCAGCAGGCACCAAGAACAATGTTCTTGTCACAAAACAATCAGAACGATTCCAAGATACCCGCGTGATCCTAAAAAAATTTGTGAAATTTGAGGAGAGAAGAGTCAAAACTCTACGCCAGGATGCCTCACCACAGCGATGAAGGGACTGAGGAGTAAAAAGAATCCTACTCTCCGATATATATAATCCTAAGACTCAAAACATTTTGTTCTAGACTCGACAACGCCAGTGATTCGATCAAGCAGGGGGCTCCTAAGTTGGGGAAGGCTCTGATTACCAACTTGTAACACCCACGATGCGGCTATATCTCCCACGTGTCGGGGCACGACTTAGAGGCATAACCGCATGGTAGGCATGTCGCAAGAGGAGTAATCTTTACACATCCCATGTACTGAAAAAGAAAGGGATAAAGAGTCGGCTTACAATCGCCACTTCACACAAATCATAAATATATCATACATCATCCAGAATACAATCAAGGTCTGACTACGAAACCAAAATAAAGAAAGACAACCCCAAATGCTAGATCCCCGATCGCCCCAACTGGGCTCCTCTACTGATCATCCGGAAAAGAAACATAGTAACAGCCTGAATCCTCGTCGAACTCCCACTTGAGTTCGGTAGCGTCACCTGCACTGACATCATCGGCACCTACATCTGTTTGGAAGTATCTGTGAGTCACGAGGACTCAGCAATCTCACACCCTCGCAATCAAGACTATTTAAGCATAAAGGTAGGAAAGGGTAGTGAGGTGGAGCTGTAGCAAGCACTAGCATATATGGTGGCTAACTTACGCAAAAGAGAGCGAGAAGAGAAGCAAAGCACAATCGAGAAGCTATAAATGATCAAGAAGTGATCCTGAAACTACTTACATTCAAGCATAACACAAGACCCGTGTTCACTTCCCGGACCCCGCCGAGAAGAGACCATCATGGCTACACACGCGGTTGATTCATTTTAATTCAGTTAAGTGTCATGTTATCTACAACCGGACATTAACAAATTCCCATCTTCCCATAACCGCGGGCACGACTTTCAAAAATTCAAAACCCTGTAGGGGTGTCCCAACTTAGCCCATCACAAGCTCTCACGGTCAACGAAGGATATTCCTTCTCCCGGGAAGACCCGATCAGTCTCGGAATCCCGGTTACAAGACGTTTCGGCAATGGTAAAACAAGACCAACAAAGCCGCCCGATGTGCCAACATCCTGATAGGAGCTGCACATATCTCATTCTTAGGGCAACACCAAATTGTCCAAACTTCCGGTAGGCCAGCCCAGAGTTGCCCCCGGTGGCCACCGGCGGCTGACAGGTTCGGACCAACACTTAGACAAGCACTAGCCTGGGGGGGTTAAAATAAAGATGACCCTTGAGTCTGCAGAACCCAAGGGAAGGTGATAGGTTGTTAGGTAAATGTAAAACCAAGGTTGGGCCTTGCTGGAGGAGATTTATTCAAAGTGAACTGTCAAGGGGTTCCCATAACACCCAACCGCGTAAGGGACGCAAAATTAAGGAACATAACACCGGTATGACGGAAACTAGGGCGGCAAGAGTGGAACAAAACACCAGACATATGGCCGAGCCTTCCACCCTTTACCAAGTATATAGATGCATTAATTAAATAAGAGATAATAATGATATTCCAACAATATCCATGTTCCAACATGGAACAAACTCCATCTTCACCTGCAACTAGCAACGCTATAAGAGGGGCTGAGCAAAAGCTGTAACATAGCCAAACAACGGTTTTCTAGGAAAGGTGGGTTAGAGGCTTGGCATGGCAATATGGGAGGCATGATAAAGCAAGTGGTAGGTATCGCGGCATAGCAATAGAGCGAGCAACTAGCAAGCAAAGATAGAAGTGATTTCGAGGGTATGGTCATCTTGCCTGAGATCCCACAAGGAAGAAGAACGAGTCCACGAAGAAGACAAATGGACGTAGTGGAACGATCCTCACAACTCCGTAACGAAACCGAAGCTAACGCGAGAAGTAACCCGGCAAGAAACAAA
Source organism: Triticum urartu (assembly GCF_056163025.1). Taxonomy (NCBI): domain Eukaryota; kingdom Viridiplantae; phylum Streptophyta; class Magnoliopsida; order Poales; family Poaceae; genus Triticum; species Triticum urartu. The sequence goes on along the minus strand of NC_141873.1, from coordinate 502,078,719 downwards.
CAACATAGTAAACAACCATCACATAATCATGGCATGATGCACAACCAAGTATGATGCATGTCCGGTTTAAAGAAGGCATGGCCTGGCAAAGTGCACAAGCAAAACTACAAGTTAAGTGGAGCTCAATATGCATCGAGATGCATATTGACAAAACACCACATGACTTATTTAGTACTCTCTCGGTTATGTACCCAACAATATTAAATGTTGTTAGACATGGCAAGAGGTGGAGCAAAAGTAAACTACACATTCTAAACAATTTAAATGGGGCCGGAAACATCAAACAACAATTCCGGTAAAACCCCATATGCATTTAGCAATTTAATGCAAACAACAATTTTAAACATTTTAAATGTTATTATCATGATGCAGATGTCATATGCAAGTTTATGCAATTTTAAGAAAGAATATTGGCATGGGCATGTTATGAAGCATTTGTCATCGTGGCGAAAATGAAAGGGGTGCCACGACAACGAATTCGAAAATGATGCCACGGCAACATATCGGTTCCAGTATCTCATAGAGATACCGGTGCAAAGGAAGTGTGGCAGGAGCGTGCAAAAGATGGTGGGGTGATCCCGGTAACCGGGTTCCCACGAGTCGATGGCATGGAAGCGAGAGACAGTACGGACACGGTGCGAACAAAAGAGGGCATCTCGTACATCGCAAGCATTCATCCACAGGGTCAACGGCTCGGCGGTTATACCTTCGAAGCATGCGTTTTCGAGGCGGTTCGAGTTCATAGTGGAAGTAGACGTTCTCGTGATGTAGTGGAAGTAGTCGTTCACGGTAGTAGAAGTAGTGGTTCACGCGACGGTAGTTGAACTTGGCGGTTGCGTTACACGGGTCTTCGGCGACGGTGCCGTACATGGTTCGGAGCGGTACTTGCTTCTTCGGATTTATTGGTCCGGTCTAGGCATAGATGTACATGACAAACTTAGTGGTACTATGCATCGGTCGTCGAGGGTCTTGATGGTCGCGTTGTAGTTTGACTTGGCGATTCCAAAGCGTTCATCGATAGTGGAACTTGGCGGTCTCGACGGTCGTCGTGGTACTTGACGTAATCCGGGCAAACGGTGCTTGTCCAAGCATCGGTCTTGACGAAGGTGTACTTGACGAACTACCCAAACGTGTTAGTCCTCGGACTTGGGCTCCGGAGATGGTGTCGTGGTGGTCTTGCAGCAACAGCCTCCGCAAAGGTGTTGGGGGAGGAGATGGTCGTGACAGAGGAGAAAGCCACGGAGCAGCAGCGCGAGGAGGTCCATGGAGGGCGCTGCTGATCGCGGGGGGGGGGGGGGGAGCACAGGAAACAGCGGGGATCCGCCGGATCTGACGAGGGGATCCGGTCTACGATGGTGCGAGCTGAACATGACAACGACGGGGCTTTCGAAGCTTCGCCAGAGCGTGCGGGCGCGATGACGCTGCCGGAGAAGATGCAAGCGACGAGGAGGGTTCGGGATGGGGATGCCTGCGTGGCAAGGAGCTCTCGGGCTGCGGCTTGCTTGCTGGCAATGACTGGAGGTGGAAGTCGCCGGCACAGGTTGGACGGCAGCGACTGCAGGGAGCGGGCGGCGGCCATGGCACTCGGGAAGGCACGGGGAGGAGAAGGGAGGAGGCTGCTGAGGGTGGCCAGTGCTCGAGGAGCTCCTCTCCTCGGGCGCTCGGCGACAGGGGGGTCTCGCTCCTCTCTCTCCCTCTCTGGATGACGGTGCAAGGGATAGGACGAGAGGAGGGCGCTGGGGGGAGAAAGAACAGGGAGATCGAGTGTATCTCCTGGCGGCGCTAGGAGGAAACGAAGGGGGAAGAGAGGATCAGCCAGAGAGTGTGGGCTAGGGTTAGGTGGGGGAGTGGGCCTTGGGAGGCCGGCCCAGTAGAGAGGGAGGGTTGCGCCTAGGGAGGCCGGCGGCTGGACCTTAGGCCAATAGGTGGGGAGAGGAAAAAAGGTCAGGAGGCCTGCTCGCTGTTGGGCTCCATCTCTCTCTCTTACTCTTTTCAAAACAGAAAAAAAATAAAGAGAAAGAAAAGGGAAGAAAAGAAAGGTTAGAGAAATAGCTTGGGCACGGGGATATTTTTTCCGGACTCGCTAAAATGCACTGGTTCCAAGAAAATAGAAATGGCCAAGATCGAACGATAAGAATTCAAACTCATTTGAATTTAATTCAAATGGGTTTGAACTAGGACGAGGTTTTAAGAATATCCAAAAATGTTGAGAATTTTGGTAGAGCTCCGAAAAATGGTAAAAGAGATATTGGCAAGGCTAGAGAGTCAAAACTTGAAGAAGAAAAGGCCAAGGGATTTAATATGCAAGTGGGTTCATGGGTAATTCCAAAACAATGGAATATTTTATAATATCTCCCTAAATATCGGGAGGGTATGTTTTAAAGAGAAACCACCATGTGAGTTACCTCAATTTAAATGGATCGAAGATCCATACGGTTTATTTAGTTGAGTTCGAAAGATTAAAGACATGATGCCACGATGCAATGCGCATGATGTAATGACGAATGCAACAAGGAAAAACAAATCGCACAACGAATCTCGGAAACCCTGGAAGGCATCTGAAGCTCCGGTCTTGGGGCGTCACAAGCTAGTTCTGTGTCACCCTAGGTTATGACTGTTACATGATGATCCGCATCCGGCATAATTCTCTATCACCAATCCATTGCCTACGAGCTTTCCATATATTGTTCTTCATTTATTTACTTTTCTGTTGCTATTGTTACAATCACTACAAAATACCAAAAACATTAGTTTTGCTACCGTTACCTTTTTCTACCGTTACCACTACTATCATATTACTTTGCTACTAAATACCTTGCTGCAGATATTAAGTTTCCAGGTGTGGTTGAATTGACAACTCAGCTGCTAATACTTGAGAATATTCTTTGGCTCCCCTTGTGTCGAATCAATAAATTTGGGTTGAGTACTCTACCCTCGAAAACTGTTGCGATCCCCTATACTTATGGTTATCAAGACTATTTTCTGGCACCGTTGCCGGGAAGCATAGCTCTATTCTTTGAGTCACTTGGGATTTATATCTGCTTATCATTATGAAGAACTTGAGAGATCCAAAAACCAAGATTTATCCCTCAAATACAAGGGGAGGTAAGGAACTGTCATCTAGCTCTGCACTTGATTCACCTTCTGTTTTGAGTAAGCTTGCGACACCTAAACCTGCTTCTGCTATTGATTCTGATATGTCGCATATTATCGATGATGCCACTTCTGCTATGCATGATACTTATGATGAAACTACTTCTATGCCTGATACTACTGTGCCACTTGGTGAATTTCTTGATGAACAACTTGCTAGGGGCAGAGAGAATGAAATTATTGAAACTGATAATACTGATGAAAGTGATTATGAAGGCTCTCCTAATAAATATGAATTACCTGTTGTGCCTGATGGCTATGTTATGGATGAAGAAACTAAAAGAGACTTTCTTGCTTGCAATGATAGAAGTGATCTTAAGAAATTATTAGCTAAGCTTAAACAAAAAACTCTGAATGCTAGAATGAAATATGATCCTGCTTATGCTACTTCACCTATCTTTGTTACTGATAAGGATTATGAATTCTCTATTGATCCTGATATAATTACTTCGGTTGAATCTGATCCTTTTATGGCTATGAATCTGAAACTGTTGTGGCACATCTTACTAAATTAAATGATATATCCACCCTGTTCACTAATGATGAGAGAACTCGCTACTTTTATATTCTTAAAATATTTCCGTTCTCATTAAAGGGTGATGCTAAGATATGGTTTAATTCTCTTGATCCTGGTTGTGTGCGTAGTCCCCAGGATACGATTTATTACTTCTCTGCTAATACTTCCCTGCTCATAAGAAACAAGCTACCTTAAGGGATATATATAATTTTGTGCAAATTGAAGAAGAGAGTCCCCCACAAGCTTGGGGGAGGCTTCTCCAATTACTTAATGCTTTGCCTGATCATCCTCTTAAGAAAAATGAAATACTTAATATCTTTTATAATGGACTAACCGATGCTTCCAGAGATTACCTGGATAGTTGTGCTGGTTCTGTTTTCAGGGAAAGAACACCGGATGAAGCTGAAATTCTATTGAATAATATGTAGACAAATGAAAATAATTGTACACTTCTTGAGCCAACTCCTGAGTCTATTCCTAAACCAACTCCGAAGAAAAGGGGTGTTCTATTTCTCAGTCCTGAAGATATGCAAGAGGCAAAGAAATCTATGAAAGAAAAGGGTATTAAAGTTGAAGATGTTAAGAGTTTACCTCCTATTGAAGAAATACATGGTCTTAATTTACCGCCTACTGAAGAAATACATGGTCTTGATAACCTGACACAGGTAGTAAAGGTAAATTCTCTCTATAGATATGATAAAGCTGAAATCCCATTTACTAAGTTTGCTAGCCCATGCTTAGATGAGTTTGATAAATTTATGGTTAAGCAAGAAGACTCCAATGCTTATTTTGGTAGAGAATTAAAACGCAGTGCTGATATGCTTGAACACTTGGGTGATTATATGGCTAATGTCAAAGGTGAACTTAAACTTATTAGTAAACATGCTTCTATGGTTACCACTCAAGTAGAACAAGTACTTCAAGCTCAAAATGATTTGCTCAATGAATTGAATAGTAAGAATAAGGACTATGCTGTTAGAGTGGCTACTAGAACTGGTAAAATGACTCAGGAACCTTTGTATCCTGAGGGCCACCCTAAGAGAATTGAGCAAGATTCTCAGAGAAATAATATAGATGCACCAAGTCCTTCTAAAAGGAAGAAAAAGAAAAATGATAGGACTTTGCATGCTTCTAGTGAACCTATTGCTGAAACACCTGAGAATCCAAATGATATTTCTATTTCTGATGCTAAAACACAATCTGGTAATGAACCTGAAACTAGTGATAATGTTAATGTTAATGATAATGTTCATGTTGATGCTCAACCTAGCAATGATAATGATATAGAAACTGAACCTGCTGTTGATCTTGATAACCCACAATCAAAGAATCAACATTATGATAAGAAAGACTTTGTTGCTAGGAAACACGGTAAAGAAAGAGAACCATGGGTTCAAAAACCCATGCCTTTTCCTCCCAAACCATCCAAGAAAAAGGATGATGAGGATTTTGAGCGCTTTGCTGAAATGATTAGACCTATCATTTTGCGTATGCGATTAACTGATATGCTCAAAATGAATCCTTATGCTAAGTACATGAAAGAAATTGTTACTAATAAAAGAAAGATACCGGAAGCTAAAATTTCCACCATGCTTGATAATTATACTTTTAAAGGCGGAATACCAAAGAAACATGGAGATCCAGGAGTAGCCACTATACCATGCTCCATTAAAAGAAACTATATTAAAACTGCTTTATGTGATCTTGGAGCCGGTGTTAGTGTTATGCCTATCTTTTTATATAGTAGGCTTGATTTGAATAAGTTGACACCTACTGAAATATCTTTGCAAATGGCTGATAAATCAAATGCTATACCTGTCGGTATTTGTGAGGATGTGCCTGTTGTGGTTGCAAACGTTACTATTTTTACGGACTTTGTTATTCTTGATATTCCCGAGGACGATAGTATGTCTATTATTCTTGGAAGACACTTTTCGAATACTGTAGGGGCTGTTTTTGATTGCACCAAAGGCAATGTCACTTTTCATGTTAATGGTAACGAGCATACGGTACACTTTCCGAGGAAACAACCTCAAGTCCACAATATCAATTCTATTGGAAAAATTCCATCCATTATTTTTGGAGGTTTTGAATTTCCTCTTCCTACTGTCAAGAAGAAATATGATATTCTTATTGTTGGGGATGTGCATATCCCCGTTGAGGTAACCTAGTGTTATTCGAAAATTCTTCGGTTCCATGTTATTTGGAATGAGTTTGTTAACAAGACTTGATCAACCTTGTTAATGGATTCCTTTTGATGATCATGAGATGGATGAATTTAGAAAACACAACTCTCTGTACCCTCATTTAATTTCTGTTATTTATATTAAATTAAATAAAAATGGTATTTTTTGTCTGTTATCTGAATTATCCATGCAATATAAAAATACCTTGAAAATAAAAGTTCTCCAAATGCCCTAAAATTTAAATATGACTTTTTCTAGAATATTTGAGAATATTTGGCACTAAGAACACAACAGGGGGGCATCCACGTGGCCACGAGGGTGGAGGGCGCGCCCCCTGCCTCGTGGGCCCACGGTGGCCCTCCTCCACTTATTCTTGCACCCACACACTCCTTCCTCCCACAAACACCATTATCCAGCTCAAGAACGAGTTCTAGCTCATTTTGCTACGATTTTTGATCTCCTTGCTCAAAGCACCTCTCACAAAACTGCTTTGGGGGATTGTTCCTTGGTATGTGACTCCTCCAATGGTCCAATTAGTTTTTGTTCTAGTGCTTTATTCATTGCATATTTTTGCTGCTTAGGTGACCCTGTTCTTGAGCTTGCATGTCAAATTTATGTGGTTCCAAGTAGTTTTGATGCATGATATAGGCTCTAGGCACTTGTAGGAGTAGTTGCTATCAATTTTGTTGAGTTTGGTTCACTTTTATTTGAAGTTACTAAAAATTTCAGAATTTTTCAAAAAAATAATGAAGAGATTTTTGAGGGGCTCATCGAGCCGAAGCTTGAAGGAAAAGCAAAATGAAGAAGCAAAGAGGCCCAAATATAATCTGCCTCGCATCGAGGAGGTTCGGTCGTGTGAATGGCCTTGTGATGATTTCTTGAGAGCAGCCGGGATTTATGATGATTTCTATGAATTGGCTGAGAATGCAGGCCTCACCGCCTTCCTCCACGACCCGCGCGAACAGTATCTCTTACTCACCAATATCTTTGTGCAAAACTTTCATTTCCATGCTAGGAGCTCACCACCTACGGTGGAGTTTTATTTATATGATGAGCATAAGGAGATGTCACTTCGTGATTTTTGTCGGGTTTGTTTGATCCCTTTCGAGGGCATCATAGAGGAACCACATCGCGGCGATGTGGATTGGTTTATTGATACCATCACTGTAGGGGAAACGAGGAAGGTTTCCGATGCATGAACTACTAGCATACACTTTCCTGTTCTACATTACTTTGCTATATTTGCTAGTAGATGCTTAATTGGGCGCGGAAACTGTGGAAACCTGAGTGCCCCTGATATTGTTATTCTGTGCCACGCCTTATTTCGTGATGATACATTAAACATGGGTGCTATTATTGCAAAGCGGTTAAATCTTAACCGTACTAAGAGCCCCGTCTTTGGAGGCATCTTCGCCTCGTGCCTAGCTGCACATTTTAACATACCTATTAGGCATTATGAGAAGGAAGAAAAATTGTTGCCTCCTGTTTATTTAGATTATAAGAGTATGGTAGCACACGATTTTATTGTTAAGAATAGGGAAAATGAGCTCAAATACAAATTGTTCTTTGATAAACATCATCCTGAGACTATTACCCTCCCTGCTCCTTCCTTGTTTGATTTATCTGCAGGCAAGTACCTTGTTCCGTTGGAGGCTATTCACGCCTACCGGAACCCTACATCAGCCACAGAGCCAGAGTCGGAACCACAAGTTGATCCTCCATGACAGTCTAATTACCAGTGGGATCCAGAGATGATTGCCAACCAGTGGCAATCAGAGTCTTCTTCTTCGCAGTACGACCCCAACTATTACTATGGATATCCGCCAGGCCAACCATTGCCATAGACCAACTTAGGCCAAAAGCCTAAGCTTGGGGGAGTACGTATTTCCCACCGACACTACATTCATATTCACACACTCATTGCTAGATGTCGGTGCTCATACTTTTTCATTGTAATATCCATGCTAGTTTATTTCCTTTTTATGCTTTCTTCTTGTGTGTTTAATAAACCTTAAGAAAAACAAAAAAATTAGTTGTAGCTTTTAATTACTTTACTTTCCATGCTTGTAGTAGTAATTAAAAAGGAGACCCAAAAATATTTATGTTCTTCTTTTGCTTGTTGGGAGCTTTCCCGTGTAAACTGTTTTATTTCTTTTCTTTTCTTTGGGGGTCGATAGGAGAAGACCTTAACTAAACTGTTAAAGTGGCTCTTATATGCATTATTGTTGATCTGACAAAAGAGCCCATATTGACTTGTCTTCTCCTGTTTATTGAATGCTTGCAGATTCCAGCTTAGTCCAATGCACGCGCACTATTATTATTATTCACATTATTCGGTCGTGCAAGTGAAAGGCAATTATGACGATATATGATGGACTGATTGAGATGGGAGAAGCTGGTATGAACTCGACCTCTCTTGTTTTTGTAAATATGATTAGTTCATCATTCCTGATTCAGCCTATTATGAATAAACATGTTTGCAATGACAATTAGAGATCATAGTTTCTTATGCCATGCTTAATTAGCTAGGAGCTTATAATGGTTTACCTTGGGTGCCAACATGATATTAAAATGGTTGTGATGTGGTATGATAGGGTGGTATCCTATTTTGAACGATTCGAGTGGCTTGACTTGGCACATGTTCACGCATGTAGTTGAAACAAAATCAACATAGCCTCTATGATATTTATGTTCATGGTGCATTATATCCTACTCATGCTTGCATTCGGTGTTGATTAACTTTAATGCATGTTCATGGTTGTTGTCGCTCTCTAGTTGGTCGCTTCCCAGTCTTTTGCTAGCCTTCAATTGTACTAAGCGGGAATACTGCTTGTGCATCCAATCCCATAAACCCCAAAGTTGTTCCACATGAGTCCACCATACCTACGTATATACGGTATCTACCTGCCGTTCCAAGTAAATTTGTATGTGCCAAACTCTAAACCTTCAAATAAATATCCTGTTTTGTATGCTCGAATAGCTCATGTATCAACTAGGGCTGTCCGTATCTTCCATGTTAGGCGGGTTATTCTCAAGAGGAGTGGACTCTGCTCCTCACTCACGAGAAAATGGCTGGTCACCGGGATGCCCAGTCCCATGCTTTATGCAAATCAAATCAAAATAATTGCAAACAAAACTCCCCCTGGGACTCTTGTTAGTTGGAGGCACTCGTTGATTCGAGCAAGCCATAGATTGATGCTTGTTGATGGAGGGGGAGTATAAACTTTACCATTCTGTCTAGGAACCGCCTATAATGTGTGTAGCATGGAAGATATCGCCATCTCTTGGTTGTTATGTTGACAATGAAAGTATACTGCTCAAAATATTATTCATCTCTATTTAAAAACCGAGCTCTGGCACCTCTACAAATCCCTTCTTCCATCTGCGAAGGGCCTATCTATTTACTTTTATGCCGAGTCATCCTCCTCTTATTAAAAAGCACCAGTTGGAGAGCACCATTGTCATTTGCATTCATTACTGTTAGTTTACATTGAGTATGACTTGACTGGATCTCTTTTACCATGAATTACAATGTCTAGTCAGTCCTTGATCTTTAAAGGTGCTCTGCATTTATGTTTTGCGGTCTCAGAAAGGGCTAGCGAGATACCATCCTGTTATATCATATTATGATTGTTTTGAGAAAGTGTTGTCATCCGAGATTTATTATTATTGCTCGCTAGTTGATTATGCCATCGATATGAGTGAACATGAGACCTAAGCGTTATTGTTAATATGGTTAGTTTATAATCTTTGCTGAAAACTTGAATGCTGGCTTTACATATGTACAACAACAAGAGGAAACAGAGTTTGTAAAAGTTTTTCTTTATCACTTTCAGTTTGTCAACTGAATTGCTTGAGGACAAGCAAAGGTTTAAGCTTGGGGGAGTTGATACGTCTCCATCGTATCTACTTTTCCAAACACTTTTTCCCTTGCTTTGGACTCTAACTTGCATGATTTGAATGGAACTAACCCGGACTGACGCTGTTTTCAGCAGAATTGCCATGGTGTTATTTATGTGCAGAAACAAAAGTTCTCGGAATGACCTGAAACTTCACAGAGACTATTTTTGGAAATAATAAAAAATACTGGCAAAAGATCAAGACCAGGGGGCCCACACCCTAGCCACGAGGGTGGGGGCACGCCTGCCCCCCTGGGCGCGCCCCCTACCTCGTGGCCCCCCTGGAGATCCTCTGACCTCAACTCCAACTCTATATATTCGTGTTCGGAGAGAAAAAAATCAAGGAGAAGGATTCATCACGTTTTACGATACGGAGCCACCGCCAAGCCCTCAACTCTCCTGGGAGGGCTGATCTGGAGTCCGTTCGGGGCTCCGGAGAGAGGAATCCGTCGCCATCGTCATCATCAACCATCCTCCATCACTAATTTCATGATGCTCACCGCCGTGCGTGAGTAATTCCATCTTAGGCTTGCTGGACGGTGATGGGTTGGATGAGATTTATGATGTAATCGAGTTAGTTTTGTTAGGGTTTGATCCCTACTATCCACTATGTTCTGAGATTGATGTTGGTATAACTTTGCTATGCTTAATGCTTGTCACTAGGGCCCGAGTGCCATGATTTTAGATCTGAATCTATTATGTTTTCATGAATATATGTGAGTTCTTGATCCTATCTTGCAAGTCTATAGTCACCTACTATGTGTTATGATCCGTCAACCCCGAAGTGACAATAATCGGGACCACTTCCGGTGATGACCTTAGTTTGCGGAGTTCAAGTATTCACTATGTGTTAATGATTTGGTCCGGTACTCTATTAAAAGGAGGCCTTAATATCCCTTAGTTTCCTCTAGGACCCCGCTGCCACGGGAGGGTAGGACAAAAGATGTCATGCAAGTTCTTTTCCATAAGCATGTATGACTATATTTGGAATACATGCCTACATTACATTGATGAATTGGAGCTAGTTCAGTGTCACCCTAGGTTATGACTGTTACATGATGAACCGCATCCGGCAGAATTCTCTATCACCGATCCATTGCCCACGAGCTTTCCATATATTGTTCTTCGTTTATTTACTTTTCCGTTGCTATTGTGACAATCACCACAAAATACCAAAAACATTACTTTTGCTACCGTTACCTTTTGCTACCGTTACCACTACTATCATATTACTTTGCTACTAAATACCTTGCTGCAGATATTAAGTTTCCAGGTGTGGTTGAATTGACAACTCAGCTGCTAATACTTGAGAATATTCTTTGACTCCCCTTGTGTCGAATCAATAAATTTGGGTTGAATACTCTACCCTCGAAAACTGTTACGATCCCCTATACTTGTGGGTTATCAGTGGCTCACATACATTTCGAAACTAAAGTAGGAACATTTAGCTGACCAATTAAACATCTCTAAGTTTTACTAATATCAACATAATATCAGATTTGAATTTGTACAACTAAGCTTGTTTAGCTTGATGGGTGGAGCAGTGTTATTACAACATGAACCACATAGGTTGATCGTGGTCATCATAAAATGGGGAAACCGTAAGCATGATGAGTATAGTGTTGACCGTGGTAGTGGGATGGCAGATCTGAAGCTGCAAACCGCGCAAAGGGTAGTTAGCAACCGATGTTTGCTTTGAAATAACAACTAAGATTTGGTATGGACAAGAAAGTACAGTCAACAAAGTGACAAAGAAATGCAATTCTGTTGTCTCTCCATATGTCGCGACATGCATTTGGAAACTCAAGTGGGACCTTTAGCTAACCAATTAAATGTGTCTATTAACTAATATCAGTATCATATCACAATCATATTTGAACAACTAAGCTTTGGAATTTTGAATGTTGCATTGTTTAGCTTAAAGGGTGGAGTAATGCTAGTACGACAGAAAGCACCTACGCAGATCATAGGAGAGTAGATAAAAGGGGAAAACCCTAAGCATCAAGAGTAATACCAGGAAAGTGGAACTAGCTGGACCAGCGGGTGGCGCACATGCTTTTCGAAACGAATATAGGAACATTAGGTGACCAATTAAACGTTCTCTGTTTTAGTAATATGAGCATCATATCAGATTCGTATTTCAACACGTAAGCTTTGAAATTATGAGTGGCATGTTGTTTCGCTTGATGGGTTGAGGTCTCGAGGAGCAGTGCTAGCACAACACGAAGCAGTGAAGCACCTATGATGATGGTAGTGAATATAACGGGGGGAAACCATAAGCTTTACGAGTATAGTGACCGTGCCATGGCGGATCTGAAGGTGCAAACCAGACAAAGCTACTTCGCAACCAATGTTTGCTTTCAACTAGCCACTATGATTTGGTACGGACAAGAAAAGTATAGTAAACAGTTTACGATCTATTTTTCGGGTGAGATCAATAACTTAAGCACATATGGAAGAGTACCACCTCTCTTGCGACGCCATGTAGGACACTACTGATTCGTTGAGGGTGTTGCGGGTGCGATGGCTGTCGGCGGCGGGGAAGAAGACTTTAGACGGCAGGCGGCTGGGTCGGGGGATAAATCCTATTGCCGTGGACGAGGTAGTCGTAGGAGAGACAATGGCAAGGTGGACGACGGCGCCGATGAAGCGAGACGACATGATGAAAGGATCCTGGTCCGGCGCCGTGGATGAGAGACGTCCATCTCTTGCAGTGGACGACGGGGTAGGGGTAGCGGCTCCCGCAAGGTGGAGGATGGGGTGGCGGACGGAGGACGCTGGCCGCAGTGGGGAGGTTGTCGTGGCGCCGACGGTGTATGAATGGGGAAATGGAGGGGGAGGGGGGATCTCAAACTTTGGGACGCGCTTGTCATAAATGTGGGGAAGTTATGAACTTATCCCCTGTTTAAAATTTCGGACATCACGTCGGTTGGGGATAGGACGGTAATCTCGCATCTCCCAAATATTTGCCGGTAACGATTTCAGGCGAGGAGAGGGTGTTTTGCCGCCCACGGTTGGCGCCCATGGTGTATGAACGGGACTGACAGGTAGGGCGGTTGTGTCACGTCTGAGGGAAGTTACACATCTGCCCCTATTTATAATATTAGCCTACGTCGATTTCGGACAAGGAGAGTTTGTTTTGCCGCCCACCGTGGATGAATGGGGAAATGGAGGGAGAGACACATGTCTTTCGGATGAGCATGAATCAAATGTGTTTTGCCGCCCACGTTTTGCGCCCACCATGTCTGAATGGGATCAGAGGCCGTCGTGTCACGTCTGATTGAAGTTACTAGTCTACCCCTATCAACAGCAGTGTAAATTCGGTCGATAAGGATGTCAAGTGTCAGGGGTAGACAATAATTTTCATCTGGCAAACACTTGCTCCGGGCAGCCCACAAATGATAGTGGGTGTTTAGCCGCTTCGTTCAAAACATGGGATAATTAGCATTCACGTTTGCCCTGGGCCCTGGCAACTAAATCCCAATCCAATTTTTATTCGATTACGAATATCCACAGATAATTCTACGTTTTGTTATTTATTTCTTCAAAACCACAACAAAAAATTATTCCACCTTTATATATGATTATGATTTAGAAATGCCATGATCTTCGAATTTAGTAGGTTGGATACACTTTGAGTAAAACATTTATTTCATCTAATAAAATATGCTCACACGAAAAATAGTTCACCTTATGTCAATAATACAAGTACTGAGGATTACCTCGCCTAAAAAATTCGGATCATTACAACTCATGGACAACATAGGGGGTCTTACAACATAATCCATTCAGAGACATGACACAACATGCAAGTACAATAATCTAATGACAATTTCAACTGGTATCTAAAGAAGAACTGGGATTACCCTGGGCTTCAGATAGCAGAAGCAGTAGGACCTCCTCTCTCTTCAAATGCAACATTTTTACTTCCTCCAATTCTTGGGTTGCTTGCATAATGTGTGTAGCTAATTGCATGATTTCCAGCTTCAAGATCGAGATTACCTCATTCATGGCAGCCACACCATCTCTTTCTGCCTCTAGTAGAGCCTCAAGAACTATAATATATGTGCTCAGACTGCTCTCTGGCGGTGTATCCTCTGAAATGCTACCATCTGGTAACATGGATGGCGCACTACCTCCACAAATAGATTCTGGGGTTGTACATTGTGTCCTAGTGTGAACGGCATCCTGAAAGGTTTCCGTTGGACATAAGTAAGAGATGGTTATCGCATGATCCAGGCAGTAAGCTTACATGTTAAATGACATACGAATTATTGTCGAGCATGGCAAGCTATATTTAAATGGTTCGAAGCAGCATCAGCTGAAAAGAAATTAAAATGGTAGGATGAAACTAGGGATGTAAGTGGAAAATAGACGACATCCTCCAGTCCCATCTAGTTAGTTTTTGCTAGCTCCCTACTTCATTTTCCTCAAAAAACAAAAACTCTTTTGAACTATTGATATGTCTCCAACGTATCTATAATTTTTGATTGCTCCATGCTATTATATTATGTATCTAGGATGTTTTATATGCATTTATATGCTATTTTATATGATTTTTGGGACTAACCTATTAACCTAGAGCCCGGTGCCAGTTTCTGTTTTTTCCTTGTTTTTGAGTATCGCAGAAAAGGAAAACCAAATGGAGTCCAATTACCCTGAAACTTGACAGAGCTTATTTTTGGACCAGAAGAAGGCCATGGAGTAAAAGAGTTGGGCCAGAAGAGTCCCGGGCTGCCCACGAGGGTGGGGGGCGCGCCCACCCCCTGCGCGCGCCTCCCTGCCTCGTGGACAGCCCGGAGACCCCCCTGACTTGTTCTTGACGCCAAACCTCTTGTATATACAGAAACCTCTAGAACATAACCTAGATCGGGAGTTCCGCCGCCAGAAGCCTCCGTAGCCACCGAAAACCAACCTAGACCCATTTTGGCACCCTGCCGGATGGGGGATCCCTCTTCGGTGGCCATCTTCATCATCCCAGTGCTCTCCATGATGAGGAGGGAGTAGTTCTCCCTCGGGGTTGAGGGTGTGTACCAGTAGCTATGTGTTTGATCTCTCTCTCTCTCTCTCACTCTCGTGTTCTTGAGGTGGCATGATCTGGATGTGTCGCGAGCTTTGCTATTATAGTTAGATCTTATGATGTTTCTCCCCCTCTACTCTCTTGTGATGAATTGAGTTTTCCCTTTGAAGTTATCTTATCAGATTGAGTCTTTAAGGATTTGAGAACACTTGATGTATGTCTTGCACGTGCTTATCTGTGGTGACAATGGGATATCATGTGATCCACTTGATGTATGTTTTGGTGATCAACTTGCGAGTTCCCTGACCTCGTGAACTTATGCATGGAGGTTGGCACACGTTTTCGTCTTGACTCTCCGGTAGAATCTTTGGGGCACTCCTTGAAGTTCTTTGTGTTTGTTGAATAGATGAATATGAGATTGTGTGATGCATATCGTATAATCATACCCACGGATACTTGAGGTGACATTGGAGTATCTAGGTGACTGATAACCCACAAGTATAGGGGATTGCAACAGTTTTCGAGGGTAGAGTATTCAACCCAAATTTATTGATTCGACATAAGGGGAGCCAAAGAATATTCTCAAGTATTAGCAGCTGAGTTTTCAATTCAACCACACCTGGAAACTTAATATCTGCAGCAAGGTATTTATTAGCAAAGTAATATGATAGTAGTGGTAACGATAGAAAAAGCAATATTTTGGGGTTTTATAGTGATGGTAACAGTAGCAACGGAAAAGTAAATAAGCGAAGAACAATATAGGAAAAGCTCATAGGCATTGGATCGGTGATGGAGAATTATGCCGGATGCGATCGATCATGTAACAGTCATAACCTAGGGTGACACAGAACTAGCTCTAGTTCATCAATGTAATCTAGGCATGTATTCCAAATATAGTCATACGTGCTTATGGAAAAGAACTTGCATGACATCTTTTGTCCTACCCTCCCGTGGCAGCGGGGTCCTATTGGAAACTAAGGTATATTAAGGCCTACTTTTAATAGAGTACCGGACCAAAGCATTAACACATAGTGAATACATGAACTCCTCAAACTACAGTCCTCATAGGTAAGTATCCCGATTATTGTCATTTCAGGGTTAACATATCATAACACATAATAGGTGAATATAGACTTGCAAGATAGGATCAAGAACTCTCATATATTGATGAAAACATAATAGGTTCAGATCTGAAATCATGGCACTCGGGCCCTAGTGACAAGCATTAAGCATAGGAAAGTCATAGCAACATCAATCTCAGAACATAGTGGACACTAGGGATCAAACCCTAACAAAACTAACTCGATTACATGATAAATCTCATCCAACCCATCACCGTCCAGCAAGCCTACGATGGAATTACTCACACACGGCGGTGAGCATCATGAAATTAGTGATGGAGGAAGGTTGATGATGATGATGGCGACGGATTCCCCTCTCCGGAGCCCTGAACGGACTCCAGATCAGCCCTCCCGAGAGAGTTTAGGGCTTGGTGGCGGCTCCATATCGTAAAACGCGATGAATCCTTCTCCCTGATTTTTTTCTCCTCGAAAGTGAATATATGGAGTCAAGGTTGAGGTCGGTGGAGCATCAAGGGCCCCACGAGGCAGGGGCGCGCTCAGGGGGGTAGGGCGCGCCCCCACCTGTAACATCCCAAAATTCTAAATTTTGGAATGTTATAATAAATAGATAGTTTTGATTGCTCTGTGATTGATTGACTGAAAGTGAGTGAATTCGAAACTTCTTGAAAGTTAAATGAGAGGGAATACAAGGACTTTCCCAAACTTTCATTCTACATTTTGATCCCCGTGAATTCAAATTCTTTTCAAATACAAAACCCTAGAGAGAAGATGATATGACTTCTTCCATTTAATTAAATGAAAAGGGGTTTTTGAAAAGATTTGAATTTTATTTGGAAATATTTCTAATTCAGAAACTTCAAGCAACTCAATGATATTCATGAGAGAAGATAAAATGACTTTTTCAAAATATATGAAATACCAGTTGGAAGTTTAAAAGGATCAAATTTAAAGTCCTTCTGAAATTATTTTCCATTTGGAGTTATTTGGATTTTATTCAAATTATTTTTTTCCAAACTAAAAATATAGGGAAAATAGGGTAACATGATTCCCTACATCAGAAAAATGGAGAGAAATAATTTTGAAATCATTTTGGTATTTCTAAAATGATTTTTATTGGGTTTTATTGTAGAAGTAGCACTGTTTGAATTATTTGAATTTTTGTGAATTTTACTTGGCACTAGAGAAATGTTCATGTTGTAGAAAATCATTTTCTGAAATTTCGATATATAATATGCCAATATAAAATTTTATTTTATTATGGTTATCCAGTTTTCCTTTTTCATTTCTATATAAAAAAAGAAAAAAAATCTACGCGTGCGCCTGGAACTAACTACCGCCCACATGCGTAGCATAGCAGTAGGCCGGCCTGTTTTTCTTTTGTTTTCTTTTGTCTTTTTTATTATTTTATTTTCGTTAATGTTTAGTTTTTTTTGGAAACAAATTTCAGAAAAAATAGACTTCGGGAAAAAACTGCAGCCCGTGTACGGCGCGCGGCCGGCCGAGGCCTTTAGACCCGTGCGAGGCGTTAGCCTTTTTCTTCTTTGTTTCGTATATTTTCATCTACGGTTAGTCCCGCATTGCCTAGCCTTTAATCTTTAAACCTCTTTTCCACCTATAAATATAGACCCATAGAACCTCCAAAAATCATCCGATTCGGGTTAAATCAATATTTTGGTTTGACTAGATTCATTTAACAAAAATATATTTCTCCTCTCCGGCACGACTTCTGGAAATTGTCTCTTCTCTCCAAACTCATCTTTTCTCTGCCTTATAAAGGTATATTTCTTTGTTTTATTATACTTCTGTAGTTTATTATTTCTAGACTAATACGATAGAATAATTAGATTATCAATTAGTCTACATATTTATACACTAAACCTTAGCCGTATCTATTTTTGTTCCGTAAAACAGCTTGGCCCTGATTTTTCAAATAGCCATAACTTTTTACTCGTTCATCCAAATTAGATGAAATCAACGCCCACTTCTTTGTTACGATCTCCTCTATCCAGTTAAACAACTTAAACATGTTTTTGAAAGTCTTAAAATTTGAATTCAAACAGATTGTATTCAAACTTCTTTTGTTCATAACTTGAGTTTTATAACTCCGATTTAATTGATTTTTTTGCGAATAGAAGCTCTTGACTTAAACTTTCTGATAAGACGAAATTCACATAATTTTGGTACTGTTAGAAATTGTTTTATGTTGCAAGAGTTATTTGTTGGTTTTGTTGTTTTCCGAACTGTCTTCTTCGTTCTCCCCGATCTTTTGAGTGATTGCTTATGTGTGGTTACTATTACTTGCTCACAATAGATTGAACGGAATGTGACGAGTAGAAATATCAAGAGTTATGAGTGCGAATCATCTTCATCAACAGTACAAGGCAAGTTCACACTTTGATCATATCCCTTTCATACCCAGTTTTTATGCATTAGTTTCAACCCTCAAACATTGCATGGTTAGGACTTATAACATGTGGGTATCGGGAAGTAGTTGATGAGGTAGGAGCCTATTGCCCTGCATTCAAACCTTGGGAGTTACTTTTATGTTATGCTCATATTGCTATGCTATGCTCGTAGACGTGGATTGGTTTGAGAGAATTCATCACACGTGTGAGAGTTATTATTTAATGGTTAACTTAAGATGGCTATACACATCTGGGTGGATTGGTTGGGGCACCCTGGAGCACCCAGTGGTTTGCCCGGGCACCTGTAGAACCTAGTGTTTGCCCAAGGGGATCCAGGAGGACCCGTGTGATCACCCTATAGAATGCCACCCAGGCTCAACGGGATCATAAGATTATTCATGCTAGAAAATTCCGTGTGCAACCACAAGCTATTATGGGCTCTAGCATAGTTGAGTAAGTTGCGTGAAGCTCTTGAAGAGATAGACTAGTAGGTAGTGGGTTGTAGGTGGTATAGTCTATCCGGAGTAGAGAGTTAATGCTTCTGAAAGACTGTGTCTCGGTCATCCATTTCTCAAACACCCGGCAGTGCGAGAAATTCAACGGAGGAGATCGGGTCTTGTGGGGAAAAGTACGCAAACCTCTGCAGAGTGTACAAACTAATCATGGTTAGCCGTGTCCCCGGTTATCGACATCTTGAGTATCTGGTTCTTGGATTATCATATCGATCTCATCACGTTACTTAAATAATTTGTTGGGTTATTGATGTTAATTTGGGATTGAGTTGGAGGAACCTTCTCAATATTTTCAACCAAGTTTGTAGTTAAATAAATTATATTCCTTTGTAGTAGGGAAAAATTGGCTTTTCGCATATGATCTCAATTGCCAAATGGCTCTCGAGTTTATAAATCTTATGAAAGGTAGGCAAACCTGAGTTTAGAGCCACCTCGATTCGGGATGTCGGAACGCCAACGTTGGATTTTGCGAGCTGTTCCAACCACTGCTGGATGTGATTCCGCTAAAAATGAACGTGTTTGCAACACATACTGAAAAGGGTACCGCCCCTAGGTATTCTCTACCTACCCACCTGTGTCAGTTTCGGGGATCTGTTGTATCTGCTGGATCTTGCCCCGGGCATTCAAACATTATAACCATAGAGCTTTTCCACCAGCCATATATGCATGTAGTGATACGTTCAATGTACTGACCCTTTGTGGCTGCAATGTCTCATGTTGTAGGGTTCTTACGATGAGTAAGTGATACGTTAGGGTTAAGATTTCTACACTCAACTTTGCCGTTGGTGTTGATGGGAATCCACAACCTTGTTGTTACTTCCGCTATTTGGATTGAGGTAATAGTATTTACGTTATTTTATGCATTTGATTTACCTCTGTTATAAATCCTCGAGTACTGTGTGTGTCAGCATACCAATCCAGGGATGCCATTTAAGAATAGAGACTTGACCGTCTGAGGTCGGGTCGCTACAAGATGGTATCAGAGCACATGTTGACTGTAGGGCGTGACCCTTAGAAACTGGCAAGCCCATAGGAAAGATTTTTCTCTACAACTTCATTTTCAAAAAGATCTTTTCCTCTCGTCTTTTCTGAGCTTATTCAAATATTCCCTTTTAGTGAGACCAAATACACTTTTCCCCTTTTTGACCACACGAAGATTCGGCTGATGAGACCAATTCAAGAAGTACAAGATATCGGACAACTAAGACCACTTCGGAATGAAGAGGATTTTACTGTGTATTATAATAATGGAAACTACAACGGTTGAAGACTCCGAAGACTAGGAGAATTTAAAGGCCCTGTAGAATTTTCCAGATTTTTATGACCTAGGAAGGCACCCCTTATGGAACTTGGCAGACTAAGGAAGCTGTCAATACCTGAGATCAAGGTGTATCGAAGAAAGACCGGAACATGGAGCATGAGAACTGAAAGTTTTGTCAAGAAAACCCTAAGGCAGGCGATATCAACTATGGAAGCTAGCTCATGGCAATGACAAGGGCAGAAACACGGTTATCCGTGATGTCATCGCCACTGATACTATGGTCACCGAGCTGAGCTAATCATGCATTTCTTCGGAAGGATTGGATGGTAGAAGGCTGATGGAGCATCTATCAACAAAAGATGAAGTTTTAACCTTAGCTGGTGTATCGCCAGAATCTGGTGTAATACATGAAGAATTTTAAGATGGGGCTCCGGGAAGCCATATTAGACAAGGAAGCATTTCGTGAAGAACTCGGGAACCAGAAGCTGAAAGTAGCCAAGCTGGAGGAGCTAGAACCTCGAGACATCGGTGATTTGTTAGGAACTGAAGGACAGTAGGACCATGGTTCATGCCAAGGATGTTGAAACCCAAAAGTTTGGAACGCAACCCCAGAATATTGAAGGACGTCATGAGAGACTTCGCGTCGACAGAGATGATCTAGGAAAAGAACTTGAGAAGGAAAAGCATGATCGGAAGTAGCCATCAGAGACATGAACAAGATGTGAAGAGTTTGACGACTTTGAAGATTCATTGACCTTTAGAAGACCAAGCCCCTGTTATATACCTACATTAGATGCGACGATTGTGAGCTGTCATTTGTTTGATGTTTTTCCGACAGCCACAAATAAAATCTATCTCTTTGTTTGCATTATGTGTATCCCTCTCTATCTCTCTTATCTCACCCCAAAACCCATGGACCCAATAGAGGATGAATGGAGATGAGCTTGTATTTTCTGGACCGATGAGTCAGTTGGAGACAGACCGATGGATTCAGAACATGGAGGATCACATGAACAATAACACTATAGCCGGAAAGGATATGGCCCAACATGCTCTTCAGTGCTTCGAAATAGGTGCTGCTACTTGGTGGAGGATGTACCAAACCATGAATGGATGGCAAGGAGTAACCACTTGGAAAGAATTTAAGTTGACTCTGCAAAGATCTCATCTTGTGTCCCAGAAGTTGAAGCCTTATGGAAAGGATATGAAGAAACCTTGTGCATGCAAGACTTGTGGAGAAATAGGACACACCCATAAAGAACACAAGGATGAATGCCCTAATTGTGAAGGAAGTCACCCAGTTGAAGAATGCCCAACTAGGCAGATTACTTGTTTCTTGTGTGAAGGGACTACCCACTATCCTGCTCAGTGTCACATTTACCCCATGGTACGAAGAACCGTACAACGGAAGAAAGAAGTAAAGAAAGGAGCCTTTATGGAAATTTTAGAAGAACCCGTGATGAAGGAAGATGTCGGGGACACACCCAAAGAAGAACCAACTAAACCCTACACCAAGTCATGCTATTCATGTGGAGAAGGACACATCTCCCAGAATTGTATGAATGGGGATCTAGTAGAATTCCCGACAGAGGAAGTAGAATATGACCCACAGGAAATAGAAGCCCTGATTGGAATGGAAAAGTCCAGGAAGAGAAACCGGTTGGAGTCCAGGAGGGACCTGAATCATATCACCTGTTACAGGTGCAAGGAGTCAGGGCACTACCTCAGCAGTTGCCCAAAAAGGAAGCCAAGGACCCAAGGAGGCTATATAATCACAAGGAAACGTCAGGAGTTGTCAGAAGTAATATGTTTTCGTTGTAATGAAGCAGGGCACTTTGCCAGGGATTGTCCCATGGAGAAGGAGACTTGTGATAATTAGTTGTGTCTGTGAGAAGTAATGTAGTAGTAGTAGAAGTAGTGGGAACAAATCTTTTGTATTGAGGTGTTGAGTTGAGGCATGTAATGGAAGTGCGGGAGATTGTAATACTTTGAGAATCAATAAATTTAGCATCATTAGTACTGATTTGGATTTTATGAGTTGTTACTCTATGAAGAAGGATTTTGACCGTTTTCGAGGATATGAGAAATATGATCTATGGATGAGTTTGTGCATTTCAAGGGTGGTAGTAACTGTGAGGACCCTTGACCCCTGGAAAAGATAAGGATATTCCACTGAGTGGATTTCGGACAAAATAAGTACGAGTTTTATCTTGATATGTGGTATACCCGAGGAGTATGAAGGGAGGAAGTACTATTGGATATAAAGGAGATATGATGTTGGTAATATGGAGAAATTGTAACCCCGTGATGAGTTTGAGTAATCACGTCTTAGTTTGGTACCAATAGAAGGAAGAGAGATAGTACAATTGGAAGGATTTAAGAATGCCAGGAAGCTGGATGTTTGGAAAATAATCAGTTGCCCCTAGGATGAGCTCAAGGATTACAAGTAATGGGATGGGCCATAACCCACAGGCCCCAGGACCTACCAAGGAGCAAGCACACTCTTGCTGAAGGAAAAACCCTGGAAGAAGTTACGTTTATCAGCACACGATCTTATAGAGTAACGCAAAACCTGAGAGTTGTGAAGAAACGATAGATGTTTGTTTGGCTTGCAGAATCAATGGATTTTTCTGAACCCAGTTCGTCGACAAGAGAAATTCTGCAAAGCTTGAGAGGATGACCGAGTGTTAGAATGCAAGATTTGCTAAACCATGTACAAGGTAATGATTTGGGTGCGGGATGGATTGATCACCATACCGACTTACTCTTATTATTCGCCTTGCTATATGGGATGGTAAATCTAAGTGACTTACCTATAGTAGAGAGACGACGATATTAAGCCTTGTTTAAACCTTAGAATGGTATAAGTATTTTCCCTTGTACAAGGCACCTTTTTCCAACCGTAGGTTATACGGTGAGGATCAACCCAGACCCATTTCCTGCAGGAGAAACCATAATTGGATTACCGCCATGAGATATCGATAGTTGTTTAGTTTTGGCGCCAGACCCGTCAGCTAAGAAGACCCAGTCACAGAAGAACCTTACCAAGAGGAAAGACAGAAGAATTGAGGAAAAGGTTATGCCACGACCGAAAGAGCCCAGATAAGGAATTATCCTGAAGATCTGAGAAGACCGACACTGTAACAATATGGATGAAGTATATGAGTTTTGATGGAACCATAACCATGCTTCTAAAGGTGGTAGCACCCCAGACCCCCTCCGGCGACAATTGATGGATTTTGAGGAGATCCCCAAACCCTAAACCTTTGTCTTGCTAGCCTCTCCGAATCTCGAGGACGAGATTCATTTTAAGGGTAGTAGGTTTGTAACATCCCAAAATTCTAAATTTTGGAATATTATAATAAATATATAGTTTTGATTGCTCTTTGATTGATTAACTGAAAGTGAGTGAATTCGAAACTTTTTGAAAATTAAATGAGAGGGAATAAAAGGACTTTCCCAAACTTTCATTCCGCATTTTTATCCCCGTGAATTCAAATTCTTTTCAAATACAAAACCCTAGAGAGAAGATGATATGACTTCTTCCATTTAATTAAATGAAAAGGGTTTTTGAAAAGATTTGAATTTTATTTGGAAATATTTCAAATTTAGAAACTTCAAGCAACTCAATGATTTTCATGAGAGAAGATAAAATGACTTCTTTAAAATATATGAAATACGAGTTGGAAGTTTAAAAGGATCAAATTTAAAGTGCTTTTGAAATTATTTTCCATTTGGAGTTATTTGGATTTTATTCAAATTATTTTTTCCAAATTAAAAATATATGGAAAATAGGGTAACATGATTCCCTACATCAGAAAATTGGAGAGAAATAATTTTGAAATCATTTTGGTATTTCTAAAATGATTTTTATTGGGTTTTATTGTAGAAGTAGCACTATTTGAATTATTTGAATTTTTGTGAATTTTATTTGGCACTAGAGAAATGTGCATGTTGTAGAAAATCGTTTTCTAAAATTTTTGATATATAATATGCCTATATAAAGTTTTATTTTATTATCGTTATCCATTTTTCTTTTTTGTTTCTATATAAAAAAGAAAAAAATCTACGCGTGCGCCTGTAACTAACCGTCGCCCACATGCGTAGCATAGCAGCAGGCCGGCCTGTTTTTCTTTTGTTTTCTTTTGTCTTTTATTTATTTATTTATTTTATTTTCATTAATGTTTAGTTTTCTTTTGAAACAAATTTCAGAAAAAATAGACTTCGGGAAAAAATGCAGCCCGTGTACGGCGCGCGGCCGTGCGAGGCGTTAGCCTTTTTCTTCTCTGTTTCGTATATTTTCGTCTACGTTTAGTCTCACATTGTCTAGTCTTTAACCTTTAAACCTCTTTTCCACCTATAAATATAGACCCAAATAACCTCCAAAAATCATCCGATTCGGGTTAAATCAATATTTTGGTTTGACTAGATTCATTTAAGAAAAATATATTTCTCCTCTCTCGCACGACTTCTGGAAATTGTCTCTTCTCTCCAAAGTCATTTTTTCTCTGCCTTATAAACGTATCTTTATTTTTTTATACTTCCGTAGTTTATTATTTCTAGACTAATACGATAGAATAATTAGATTACCAATTAGTCTACATATTTATACATTAGACCTTAGCCGTATCTATTTTTCTTCCGTAAAACAGCTTGGCCCTGATTTTTCAAATAGCCATAGCTTTTTACTCGTTCATCCAAATTAGATGAAACCAACGCCCACTTGTTCGTTACGATCTCCTCTATCCAGTAAAACAACTCAAACATGTTTTTGAAAGTTTTAAAATTTGAATTCAAACAGATTGTATTCAAACTTCTTTTGTTCATAACTTGAGTTTTATAGCTCCGATTTAGTTGATTCTTTTTGCAAATCGAAGCTCTTGACTTAAACTTTCTGATAAGACCAAATTCACATAATTTTGGTACTGTTAGAAATTGTTTTATGTTGCAAGATTTATTTGTTGGTTTTGATGTTTTTCCGAACTGTCTTCTTCGTCCTTCCCGATCTTTTGAGTGATTGCTTATGTGTGGTTACTATTGCTTGCCCACGATAGATTGAACGGAGTGTGACGAGTAGAAATATCAAGAGTTATGAGTGCGAATCATCTTCATCAACAGTACAAGGCAAGTTCACACTTTGATCATATCCCTTTCATACCCAGTTTTTATGCATTAGTTGCAACCCTCAAACATTGCATGGTTAGGACTTATAACATGTGGGTATCGGGAAGTAGTTGATGAGGTAGGAACCTATTGCCCTGCATTCAAACCCTAGGAGTTACTTTTACGTTATGCTCATATTGCTATGCTATGCTCGTAGACGTGGATTGGTTTGAGAGAATTCATGACAGATGCGAGAGTTATTATTTAATGGTTAACTTAAGATGGCTACTTTAATACACATCTGGGTGGATTGGTTAGGGCACCCTGGAGCACCTAGTGGTTTGCCCGGGCACCTGGAGAACCCAGTGTTTTCCCAAGGGGATCCCGGAGGACCTGTGTGATCACCCTATGGAATGCCACCCAGGCTCAAAGGGATCATAAGATTATTCATGCTAGAAACTTCCGTGTGCAGCCACAAGCTATTATGTGCTCTAGCATAGTTGAGTAAGTTGCGTGAAGCTCTTGAAGAGATAGACTAGTAGGTAGTGGGTTGTAGGTGGTATAGTCTATCCGGAGTAGAGAGTTAATGCTTCTGAAAGACTGTGTCTCGGTCATCCGTTTCTCAAACACCCAGCAGCGCGAGAAATTCAACGGAGGA
Source organism: Triticum urartu (assembly GCF_056163025.1). Classification (NCBI taxonomy): domain Eukaryota; kingdom Viridiplantae; phylum Streptophyta; class Magnoliopsida; order Poales; family Poaceae; genus Triticum; species Triticum urartu. The sequence goes on along the minus strand of NC_141873.1, from coordinate 502,052,923 downwards.
GATCGGGTCTTGTGGGGAAAAGTGCGCAAACCTCTGCAGAGTGTACAAACTAATCATGGTTAGCCGTGTCCCCGGTTATCGACATCTTGAGTATCTGGTTCTTGGATTATCATATTGATCTCATCACGTTACTTAAATAATTTGTTGGGTTATTGATGTTAATTTGGGATTGCGTTGGAGGAACCTTCTCAATATTTTCAGCCAACTTTGTAGTTAAATAAATTATATTCCTTTGCAGTAGGGAAAATTTGGCTTTTCGCAAAAACATTATAACCATAGAGCTTTTCCATCAGCCATATATGCATGTACTGATAGCTATTATTCATCATTATCCTATGGTGTGAATTTGCGAGTACATTCAATATACTGACCCTTTGTGGCTGCAACGTCTCATGTTGCAGGATTCTTACGACGAGTAAGTGTTACGTTAGGGTTACGATTTCTAGACTCAACTTTGCCGTTGGTATTGATGGGAATCCACAACCTTTTTGTTACTTCCGCTATTTGGATTGAGGTAATAGTATTTATGTTATTTTATACATGTGATTTACCTCTGTTATAAATCCTCGAATACTGTGTGTGTCAGCATACCGATCCAGGGATGACACTTAAGCACAGAGACTTGACCGTCTGAGGTCGGGTCTCTACACCACCCTCGTGGACAGGGTGTGGCCCCCCTGACACGGATCTTTCTTCCAGTATTTTTTATATATTACAAAATAATTCTCTGTTGATTTTCAGGTCATTCCGAGAACTTTTATTTCTGCACAAAAATAACACCATGGCAATTCTGCTGAAAACAGCGTCAGTCCGGGTTAGTTCCATTCAAATCATGCAAGTTAGAGTCCAAAACAAGGGCAAAAGTGTTTGGAAAAGTAGATACGACGGAGACGTATCAACTCCCCCAAGCTTAAACCTTCTCTTGTCCTCAAGAAATTTAGCTGATAAAGTGAAAGTGATAAAGAAAAACTTATACAAACTCTGTTTGCTCTTGTTGTTGTAAATATGTAAAGCCAACATTCAGGTTTTCAGCAAAGATTATGAACTAACCATATTCACAGTAACACTTAGGTCTCATGTTTACTCATATCAATGGCATAATCAACTAGCGAGCAATAATAATAAATCTCGGATGACAACACTTTCTCAAAACAATCATAATATGATATGACAAGATGGTATCTCGCTAGCCCTTTCTGAGACCGCAAAACATAAATGCAGAGCACCTTTAAAGATCAAGGACCGACTAGACATTGTAATTCATGGTAAAAGAGATCCAGTCAAGTCATACTCAATGTAAACTAATAGTAATGGATGCAAAGGACAGCGGTGCTCTCCAACTGGTGCTTTTTAATAAGATGATGATGACTCAACATAAAAGTAAATAGATAGGCCCTTCGTAGAGGGAAACATGGATTTGTAGAGGTGCCAGAGCTCGGCTTTGAAATATATATGAATAATATTTTGAGTGCTATACTTTCATTGTCAACATAACAACCGAGAGATCTCGATATCTTCCATGCTACACACATTATTATAGGCGGTTCCCAAACAGAATGGTAAAGTTTATACTCCCCCTCCACCAACAAGCATCAATCCAGTGCTTGCTCGAAACAACGAGTGCCTCCAACTAACAAGAGTCCCGGGGGAGTTTTGTTTGCAGTTATTTTGATTTGATTTTCATAAAGCATGGGACTGGGCATCCCGGTGATCAGCCATTTTCTCATGAGTGAGGAGCAGAGTCCACTCCTCTTGAGAATAACCCGCCTAGCATGGAAGATACAGACATCCCTAGTTGATACATGAGCTATTCGAGCATACAAAATAGAATGTTTATTTGAAGGTTTAGAGTTTGGCACATACAAATTTACTTGGAACGGCAGGTAGATACCGTATATAGGTAGGTATGGTGGACTCATATTGCCTAGCTTGCCTTCCACGCCAAGTAACCAACCTTACGTATACAAATTTGAAAGAGGAAACCTTGGTCACAGATCTGAAAGAGACTTTTGATAATCTCCGGGTCTACAAAATGATGTTTAACCCGGCCAAGTGTGTTTTTGGAGTTCCAGCCGGCAAGCTCTTGGGTTTTTTTGGTGTCTAACCAAGGTATTGATGCTAACCCGGAGAAAATCAAGGCAATTACATCCCTGGCCAAGCCAACATGCATGAATGACGTTCAATGACTGGCGGGCCGTGTTGCTGCTTTGAGCCGGTTCATAAGCCGGTTAGGGGAGAAGGCAATGCCTCTGTATTAGATGATGAAGAAAACAGATGATTTTGTTTGGAGCGATGCTACAAACTCTGCTTTTGAAGATTTGAAGACGCAGCTTGCTGAGCCGCCGGTCCTGGCTACTCTAGTTGAGAAAGAGCCGCTATTGTTATATGTGGCCGCTAACTCACGAGCTGTTAGTGTGGCTATTGTGGTGGAGCACAAGGAGGCTGGCAAGGAGCATCCGTTTCAACGGCCAGTTTACTACGTCGGTGAGGTGTTAATTGAATCCAAGCAACGATATCCGCATTGGCAGAAGCTCGTATATGGGGTGTTCATGGCAAGCCGGAAGCTTAAGCATTATTTTTAGGGACATCGAATCACCGTGGTTAGCTCTGCTCCTTTGGGAGACATCATTCAAAACAGAGAAGCCACTGGGCGAGTCGCCAAGTGGGCAATTGAGCTTGGGTCTCATGGGTTGAGGTATGTGCCACGTACCGCGATCAAATCTCAAGCATTGGTTGACTTCATTAACGACTGGACAGAGATGTAGATGCCAGAAGAGAAACCAGACAACACGTATTGGACTATTCATTTTGATGGGTCCAGACAGTTGGAAGGCTCGGGGGCTGGAGTTGTGTTAACCTCTCCGCGAGGTGACAAATTTTGTTATGTGTTACGGTTGATGTTTCCTTGCACTAACAACGCAACAGAGTATGAAGCCTTGCTCCATGGTCTTCGAGTGGAAAAAGAGATGAGTTTGAGCCGGGTCAGATGTCTTGGCGACTCAGATCTAGTGGCTCAACAGGTATCAGGCAAGTGGGATTCCAAGGACCCTCTCATGGCGGCTTATCGCCGGGAGGTTGATGCTGTTGCAGGGCATTTTAAAGGTTATCAGGTGGAGCACATTGACCATCGAAAGAATGAAGTGGCTGATGCTTTAAGCCGGTTGGGGTCTCAGCGTAAGCCGGTACCACCTAACACCTTTTTAGATGTCTTACATAATCCGTCTGTCAAGCTGCCCACAGAGGAAGATTTAGCTGTTCCTGACCCGGAGGCACAGTTGGTGGCGGCTCTTCATGTCATCCCAGATTGGACAGTACCGTTCTTGGCTTACATGACCCGGGGAGAGTTGCCAGCGGATGAGACCCTGGCTCGACAGATAACCCGGCGGTCTAAGTCAATGACGATTTCAGAAGTAGAATTATACCATCACAATGTCTCTGGAGCGTTTCAGCGGTGTCTTTCCCCTGAAGAAGGTCAAGAAATACTTCGTGAGATCCATGCAGGCGATTGTGGTCATCACGCTGGGTCAAAATCTCTGGTGGCCAAGGCTTTTCATCACGGTTTTTACTGGTTGACGGCTCACGCTGATGCAAAATATATGGTCAGTAGATGTGATGGATGTCAAAATTTTGCACGACGGGCGCATGTGCCGGCTTAGGAGCTCCGGATGATTCCAATCACTTGGACATTTGCGGTCTGGGGGCTTGACATGGTGGGACCTTTCAAAAGGTCTAAGGATAAAAAGACACATCTCTTGGTGGAAGTTGATAAATTCACTAAGTGGGTTGAGGCGGAGCCAGTGAGTACGTGTAACGCGGCCACGACGGTTCAGTTCATGAAAAAGGTGATCTTCCGTTTTGGTTTTCCACACAGCATTATCACTGACAATGGCACTAATCTATCCCAAGGGGCTATGGAGGAGTTTTGTCAACGTGAGCACATCCGGCTTGATGTTTCTTCTATAGCTCATCCTCAATCCAATGGTCAAGCTAAGAGAGCCAATCAGGAAATTTTGAAAGGTATAAAACCCCGGCTTATGGTTCCCTTAGAGCGAACACCAGGTTGTTGGGTAGAGGAATTACCCTCGGTGTTGTGGAGTATAAACACCACACCTAACAGGTCGACAGGTTACACACCCTTCTTCATGGTTTATGGAGCAGAAGCAGTGTTGCCTAGTGACATCCGTCATGACTCGCCACGTGTGGCGGCTTATGTTGAAGCTAATAATGAACAAGCCAGACAGGATGCACTTGACTTGTTGGATGAAGAAAGAGACTTACCAGCGGCCCGGTCAGCAATTTATCAACAGGACCTACGCCGTTATCACAGCCGCCGGGTTAAGTCCAGGACTTTTCAGGAAGGCGACTTGGTGCTCTGGCTCATCTAGGATCTATCAGATGCACACAAGTTATCCCCACCTTGGGAAGGACCCTTTATGGTCAGTAATAACTTAAACAATGGGTCATATTACCTCATTGACGTTCGAGAGCACAAAGACTCACGTAAGTCGGAGGAGGAGACCCGCCGGCCGTGGAACATTGCTCAACTTCGGCCATACTACACCTGAGCCACCGGCTCTCATCATGTACATACTTTGACGTTGTATATACCATGATAAGTAATAAAGTAAGACCATCGGTCTCTTTTCTTTTCAAAGATTATGCATCTTTATTATTTCTTTATTTCAAATGACTATTAAGGAGCTGATCATATTTGAATCAAATTTAACCTCCTTTGGTCTAGCTTATGATCGTATCCGAATCTAGCTGCAAATCTGATGGTCACTTGGGGGCTTCCTGTTCAAACACAGGTCGTATTCAAACCAAAGAGAACATAGCTGTGGTAACCCTCTTGATCGGCTCAAGGCCAAACTCACTTGGGGGCTTCTTGATCGTATCCGAATCATAGATTAACCCCGCCTGGGTCCAACTTGGATCGTATTCGAATCAGGGTCGTTAAAAACCTCTCAAGGTCATTTGGGGGCTTCCTGTTCAAACATAGGTCGTATTCGAACCAAAGAGAACCTAACTGTCGGTACCCTCTTGATCGGCGCAATGCCAAAACCACTGGGGGCTATATGGTCGTATTCGAACCTTAGCTTAACCCCTTTGGTCTGGTTTACTGATCGTATTCAAATCAGAAGCCCCCAACCTTTTGAATACAAGGTTAAATTATGCTTATTATCTGTTGTTTGCCTTTTAGTTTTTTGTTGTCTCAATATTGCAAATAATTAGCTTGGTCTTCTTCACTGGCTCAACTATTTAACAACACAGCTACCAAGGTACAATGACCATTGAGTATTCAAAAGCATTGACTTGTCATGAAAGTTTGAATTATCAATTTCATCACCTGGGTTATTCAAGCCGGCGGTCTAAGGATCAAAAGGTACAAGGTATGGTTATTACTTATACACAATTACCTGCTGCATTAACTAAAAGAGTTAGTCTCAGCCCTTGTCCTTTGTTTATATCTGTTTCTGGTTCTTATTGTGGTAAACATATTGGCTATAAACCGAGTGTTTTAACCAGTTTGGTTCTAAGCCGCCAAGCCAGTCTTTTCTTTGTATCTACAGGAACATAATTCAAATGTTGCAGAAACAAACATTAAATGCGATGCATACATTGGCATCAGGAAACACAGAATCACATAGAAGTGTTTTATGCGCGATGGCATAAGCAAAGCATACAGTGTTTTCACAGCTAAGCTATTACAAGGCTTTATAAGCCCACAAAGATGATCATTGTTCCTCCCTCGCTGGTTCACCACCTTCTGTTGGCTGGAAGTTGGGTTTTGACCAATCAAAACCATTCACGGCGACAAATTCAGCTTCGTCGTCGATCAGGCCGACCGGGTCAACTTCCGGGGCAAATGTATCTTCTCTTACCGGTGGAATCAAATATGTTACCTTGTACGAGGGAGTGGCCATCTTCTTATTCTCACTATCAAAACCCGGCTGATATTTGTCAATATTGGTATCATCTCCAAGGGTAGTTGCCTGAGGCCGGACTACGCACACGCAAGCCATGAAATCATCCTGCTCAAAGGGCGATCCGTCTTCCTTCACGGTGGGATAGCCTCTGGCCACGTCTGTCGGGTCTAGGTCTGGCACCCAAGCCTTGGAGCGGCTCAGGGCAGTCAAAGCCCCGGCTCGCGCACACGAACATTTCACTTCTTGAAACCTAGCAGGCAGGATTGACAGTTTCTTCAGGACATCACTGAGCCGGTTGGGTCCTTGATTGGTAGGAGAGATGGCGGCAAGAGCCCGCTGTCCGCCAATATACAGTTGTTCTACCAAAGTATACATTGCCTTCAGTTTAATCAAAGGGTCTTGGCTCAGATTTTTGCTTCGAGGGCCTGCACATATTTTATACACAAAGTCAGCTGGCGGCTTATACTCCGGATCAGCAACAAACACATAAAGTTAAAATCGGACGGCTTACCAAAGATGGCAGCCACCATTTGAGACACCCGGCCCTTTAACCCGTTTAGCTCGGTTGAAATCTCTTCAAAGGCGGTTTCGGCTTTCTTAGCACGTTGGGTCAGAAGCGTTTTTTCCTCCTCCCAGGTTTTCTTCTTGGCAGCGAAGCTGGTCTTCAAATTTTCCATCACAGAGAGACTTATTTGCAGTTTGGAGTTAGCAGATTTGATTTCTGCCTCCTGACTCGCTAGCCGGGTCTTCGCATCAGTCAATTGCGAGTTCAATTCAGATAAGGCATTCTGCAAAACATTCAGATGAGTCAAGATTTTGTTTCCAAGTTCAAAAATCAAGATTCAAGTCTCAAGTACTTTACAAAAAACCACTTGACACTTGGGGGCTAATGTATGCCAAATCAAAATTTTATGACTCTAAAGACATACTTTAAGTCCCAAGTACCTTACAAAGTAACAACACTTGGCACTTGGGGGCTAATGTATGCGGTTCAACAAGTTTTTGAAGGTTAAGCGGGAGTATTAAGTCCTTTGAATATGATACCAAACAATTTAAAGTACCGGCTCATTTATGATCAAAATGAACCGGCCCTTGGGGACTAGAGGTGAAGCTTTGTTCTATTGAATTCAAGAAAAGTTTCAAAGGTAAAGGTCTCGGCCTATATTTTAAAGTCTATAGATCATTCCGGTTCTCTCATAATCCGAAGACTTGGGGGCTGAAGGAATATAGATATGCCGGAAGAACGTACCTCATATTTTAACTGCAACTATTTGACCATTTCAATCTTAGAGTCGCAACTGGAGTGTACATGGCTGAGATAGCCGGATAAAATATCATTGGCATTTAGATGGTCATAGTTGGCAACGTCAAAGCGAACTTTCTGCCCCTCCAATGCCTCTTGTTTTGTACTACACCGAGCCAACACGGTTGGGTTCCTTGGTTCAATAAAGCGGCTCCCGGTGATCTGAACGTCTTGCGCAGACGGTGATGGCGGGTTGGCTGAGCTTGATGGTCCAGTAGCAGAAGGGTTCACAGTGGTCTCATCAAATGACGACTCAGGAGGATTTGCTTCTATATCAACAGGCGGGTCTGCTGGAGCGTCGGTTAATGGAGAAGATGGCCTGGCCGGGTCAAATGTAAGCACTGGCGGGTCTTCCACCGGTTTAGCTACCTTCGTTTTCTTGGATTTAGCTTGGCCACTAAGAAAAATGTTGCAGGATTGTCAGTATAAAGATACAATTTGAACAAACCGGAAAACATGAGGATTTTTCATTACCCAGGGGCAGTCTTGAAGGCCGGAAATTGCGTTTGCGATGAGTCGCCAGAAGAGTGAGACACCTCCTGAAAGGATAAAATAGAGTTAAAAGTAATACAAGGGGGAGGATCCATTAAAAAGAGTTAAAGACAGAAAGAAGTAAACCTCATTCGGACGCTTCTGAGGAGTTTTTGAAGAATGATAGTCGGCTCATCTTCAGCCCAAGCTTGACGGCGGCTTTCATGTTGCTGCTTTTTCAAACGAAAGTTGGGATCCAAGTGAGCTAAAGGGTTAGAACACCTTACTTTACGGATCACTCGTCGAACTTTTTGTCTTGGCAAGGGCTCTGAGTCGGAGGAAATGATAGTTACCTCTGCTTCCACAGCCTGACTGGCCCCAGTGTCATCCTGGTAATGATCAGTGTCAATAAGATTGTTAAAAAATTGGCCAACGGAATCAAGGGCTACCTTTGAGTCAGATGTATCATCAAGCTTCATCAAATCTTCAGCAGTTCTCTTCTTCTTCTTTTTCGTCCTCCGAGTTGTTTTCTTGGCGTTTATGGCAGTGGCTTTCGCTTTCTTGGCGGCCTCGTGGTCATACTTAACTTTCCAGAAGTCAGAGTTGGCCTGCAGACAGGTAAAAACAAGATAAAGAGTCAGACAAGTATTAAAACAATATGGCTGGGAAAATACAAAAGAGAGAAATAACGACATCCTTACTTCTGGCACCGGGTTAAGCTGGCACAAGGGGTTTAACCCGACGACACTTCAGTCTTTGTATTTCCCGTTCACCATTGAGACAATATCTTCTTCTGTAAATTGAACGGGGCTGTGACGAAGAGAGTCATCCGGGCCTCCGCCATACTCATACATCAGCTTTAACCGGCAGCTCAAAGGGATGACCTGCCATGAGATCCAGCAGCGGGTCAAATCAACTCCAGTTAACCCGTTCCCCAACACAGCATTGATCCTTTTGATAGACAGTATCAGCCTCTTGCGTTCAGCGACGGTAAGGTTATCAGGAAGCGCGAACTTGGAGTCAAGACGATCGGGGCGATAACTCGGCAGTGGCTTCTCGTTTGCTGGAGAAGTGTCCTGGCAGTAGAACCAAGTCTGGTTCCAGTCCTTTGGGTGACTTGGTAAGACAATGAGGGGGGAGACGGCACCCTACCGGCGCTGAATTGATATGCCTCCAAGCTCTAAGCTAAGGCCGTTGGTGCACTCATTCTGCCGGTTCAGATAAAAGTATTCTCTAAACAACTCCACGGTCGGCTCTTGTTGGAGATATACTTCACAGAGTACTTGGAAGTTACATATGTTAGATATGGAATTAGGCCCGATATCTTGAGGATGGAGCTTGAAAAAGTGGAGGACCTCTCTGAAGAACTTTGAGCCGGGTGGTGAGAAGCCACGGTTCATGTGGTCAGTGAAAACGATCACCTCACCGTCTCTTGGATTGGGACGTTCTTCTTCTGGGTCAGGGGCACGGTAAGACATGACGGTTTTCGCTGGCAGAAATCCTATGGTGAAGAACTCTTTTAAACATTCCTCAGTTATGGTTGAGGGAACCCAATTACAGATAGTTGGTGTTTTGGACGGCATGATGTGCAAAGAACTGGAAAGAAAAACAACATGCCGGTTTAGGTTAATGGTGAGATTGACAGTTAAGTGATGAAGATGCAAACAAGTAATGATGGCTTAGTTAAGGGCTAATGACATATAAGGAAAATTAAGCCGGCATGATAAGCCGCCATGACTACAGACATTTGAAAAAGGCAAATTCAGCTAAGTATTGAGACAAACAAGTTTCCTACAAATCTTGGTATTATTCCAGATCAAATGGTTATTCAAAATGAAAACAATTCTAGACCTAAAAAGTTCAGTACAGAGGAGTCGGTAAGTTCTAAAGCAGCCTTTTTATTAGAGAAAGGGATCTGTGGATCAAGAAGAGGTACAAAAACACTACTGCGTGAGCATATACATAACTTTTTAGATCAGAAAAGGCTGGCGGTGGAAGAACTACGATGAACTATGAAGAACACGTAGGAACTTGAAAACCCTGATGCATATCTGAGAAACGAAGGAAAGAAAACTTACGGTTGCAGGTCTACTGCAGAGGTCGCCGCGGTTTCTCTGGATCGGTTCAGGTTGATGCAGCGGCCAAAGTTGACGGAGACGGAGATGAGGCGCGGCGGCGGTAGAACTCGAGCAGCAGGGGGGTTTGCGAGAGGAAGAAGATGGAGTGAGAGAGGAAAGTGAGAAGGCCGAGGCGAGCCTATTTATAAGGAAAAGATGTGAACAGACGGACGTGAAAAACAAGGGAGAGCCGAATAATGGTTATCTAGATATACAGGCGCCTCGATTCTTGGTAAACATTAAAGATAAAAGATCCGTTGGAAGATGACGTCATCAAAGTTTTTTGCGTTTTCAAGAGATGACGTCACGACAGGTTACAAGAAAATTTCAACGAAGATAAGAAGATGAATTTTTGTCTAAGTATTGAAGATTGACAAAGAACGAAGTTCAAAGTCAACATGGGGCCTAATGTTGGGGATATTACTATCAGCTATGACCCGCCCAGGAGGGGCCGGGTCAGCCACAAAGGCGGGTTACACAAGAAGCCCAGTAAACATTCAAGATTGTAGTTTATTAAGTCTTATAGAAGGCCCAAAGGTCTGAAGGCAGTTTAAGGCCTGATATTGTGAACCGTTGTATGTAACGAAAGACTTATAAAGAAAGGCATGTAAAGGAAGTCACCGAGCCAGACACGATTATGAGCCGGCCAGGACTCTGTAGGCCACCAGGCGTCAACCCATGTATATAAGGGGACGACCCGGTGGCGGCTTAGGGCAGGAAACAACAAGTCGATAACCAAGCCGGTGAGTTGAGCCTCTTGATGATCGAAACCCCAGCAATACCAATCCCAACTAGACGTAGGCTTTTACCTTCATCGTAAGGGGCCGAACTAGTATAAAACCCACTCATGTCCTTTGTCCCGATTAACCCCTTTAAGCTTCCTAGTGCGATGGCCCTACGACTAAGTCCTTGCTCTAGGACATCTACCGTGACAATTCCACGACAGTAGTAAATTCTTAACATCTTCAGTTTAATAACATTTTCTTTCATAGATTTCTTTGCCTCTTGCATATCTTCAGGACTAAGAAACAGAATACCCCTTTTCTTTGGAATTGGCTTAGGAGTTGGTTCAGGAAGTGTCCAATTATTTTCATTAGTCAACATATTATTCAATAGAATTTCAGCTTGATCAACAGTTATTTCCCTGAAAACACAACCAACACAACTATCCAGGTAATCTCTGGAAGCATCAGTTAGTCCATTATAAAAGATATCAAGTATTTTAATTTTCTTGAGAGGATGATCAGGCAAAGCATTAAGTAACTGGAGAAGCCTCCCCCAAGCTTGTGAGAGACTCTCTTCTTCAATTTGCACAAAATTATATATTTCCCTTAAAGCAGCTTGTTTCTTATGAGTCGGGAAATATCTAGAACAGAAGTAATGAATCATATCTTGGGGACTATGCACACAACTGATACGTTCATTTTGCATCATGCTTTTATATCGATATTTATTCCATTATGGGCTGTTATTACACATTATGTCACAATACTTATGCCTATTCTCTCTTATTTTACAAGGTTTACATAAAGAGGGAGAATGCCGGCAGCTGGGATTCTGGGCTGGAAAAGGAGCAAATATTAGAGAGCTATTCTGCGCAGCTCCAAAAGTCCTGAAACTTCACGGAAGTCATTTTCAGAATATATAAAAAATACTGAGCACAAGAAGTTCCGGAGGGGGGGCCACACCCTGCCCACGAGGGTGGGGGTGCGCCCCCTGCCACGTGGACCCCTTGGTGGCCCTCCGATGCCCATCCTCTGCTATATTGAGTCTTTCGATGAGGAAAATATCATAAGCAAGATTTCGAGATGAGACTCCGCCGCCACGAGGCGGAACCTTGGCGGAACCAATCTAGGGCTCTGGCGGAGCTGTTCTGCCGGGGAAACTTCCCTCCGGGAGGGGGAAATCATCGCCATCGTCATCACCAACGATCCTCTCATCGGGAGGGGGTCAATCTCCATCAACATCTTCACCAGCACCATCTCCTCTCAAACCCTAGTTCATCTCTTGTATCCAATTCTTGTCTCTAAGTCCGGGATTGGTAGCTGTGAGTTGCTAGTAGTGTTAATTACTCCTTGTAGTTGATGCTAGTTGGTTTATTTGGTGGAAGATCATATGTTCAGATCCTATATGCATATTAATACCCCTCTGATTATGAACATGAATATGCTTTGTGAGTAGTTACGTTTGTTCCTGAGGACATGGGAGAAGTCTTGCTATTAGTAGTCATGTGAATTTGGTATTCGTTCGATATTTTGATGAGATGTATGTTGTCTCTCCTCTAGTGGTGTTATGTGAACGTCGAGTACATGACACTTCACCATCATTTGGGCCTAGAGGAAGGCATTGGGAAGTAATAAGTAGATGATGGGTTGCTAGAGTGACAGAAGCTTAAACCCTAGTTTATGCGTTGCTTTGTAAGGGGCTGATTTGGATCCATATGTTTCATGCTATGGTTAGGTTTACCTTAATACTTTTGCTGTAGTTGCGGATGCTTGCAATAGAGGTTAATCCTAAGTGGGATGCTTGTCCAAGTAAGGGCAGTACCCAAGCACCGGTCCACCCACATACCAAATTATCAAAGTACCGAACGCGAATCATATGATCGTGATGAAACCTAGCTTGACGATATTTCCCATGTGTCCTTGGGAGCACTTTTCTCTATATAATAATTTGTCCAGGCTTGTCCTTTGATACAAAAGGGATTGGGCCACCTTGCTACACTTTATTTACTTTTGTTACTTGTTGCTTGTTACAAATTATCTTATCAGAAAACTATCTGTTACCTATAATTTCAGTGCTTGCAGAGAATACCTTGCTGAAAACCGCTTATCATTTCCTTCTGCTCCTCGTTGGGTACAACACTCTTACTTATCGAAAGGACTACGATAGATCCTCTATACTTGTGGGTCATCAAGACTCTTTTCTGGCGCCATTGCCGGGGAGTGAAGCACCTTTGATAGGTGGAATTTGGTAAGGAAAAATTTATATAGTGTGCTGAAATTTACTGTCACTTGTTACTATGAAAAGTAATCCTCTGAGGGGCTTATTCGCGGTATATTCACCCCGACCAGAAGAGCAAAGAGTTGCTCCTCAACATATTGAACCTACTGAAAATGAAAATGTCTACTTTGAGATTCCTTCGGGTATGATAGAAAAACTGCTAGCTAATCCTTTTGCAGGAGATGGAACAATGCATCCTGATGAGCACCTAATATATGTGGATGAAGTTTGTGGATTATTTAAGCTTGCAGGTGTGCCTGATGATGTTATTAATATGAAGGTCTTCCCTTTATCTTTGAAGGGAGATGCATTGACATGGTATAGGCTATGTGATGATATGGGATCATGGAACTACAAACGATTGAAATTGGAATTTCATCAGAAGTTTTATCCTATGCATCTTGTTCATCGTGATCGCAATTATATATATAATTTTTGGCCTCGCGAAGGAGAAAGCATCGCTCAAGCTTGGGGAGGCTTAAATCAATGTTATATTCATGCCCCAATCATGAGCTTCCAAGAGAAATAATTATTCAAAATTTATATGTTCGGCTTTCTGATAACAATCGCACCATGCTCGATACTTCTTGTGCTGGCTCTTTTATGATGAAGACTATTGAATTCAAATGGGATTTATTGGAAAGAATTAAACGCAACTCTGAAGATTGGGACCTCGACGAAGGTAAGGAGTTAGGTATGACACCTAAGTTTGATTGTGTTAAATCTTTTATGGATACTGATGTTTTCCGTAAACTTAGCACTGAATATGGACTTGACTCTGAAATGGTAGCTTCTTTCTGTGAATCTTTTGCTACTCATGTTGATCTCCCTAGGGAGAAGTGGTTTAAATATCATCCTCCCATAGAACTAAAAGTAGCTACACCTATTAAAGTTGAAGAAAAGACTGTCACTTATAATGATCCTATTGTTCCTACTACTTATGTTGAGAAACCAACTTTTCCTGTTAGGATAAAAGATCACGCTAAAGCTTCAACTGTGGTTCGTAAAAGCAATATTAGAATCTATACACCTCCTGAGCAAAATAAAGTTGAACCTAATATTGCTATTGTTAAAGATCTCTTGTCTGATAATATTGATGGGCATGTTATTCATTTCTGTGATGAGACTGCTAGAATTGCTAAACCTTGTGCTAAAGATAAACATAGACCCGTGGTAGGAATGCCTGTTATTTCTGTTAAAATAGGAGATCATTGTTATCATGGCTTATGTGATATGGGTGCTAGTGCTAGTGCTATACCTCATGACTTATACAAAGAAATTATGCATGATATTGCACCTGCTGAGATGGAAGATATTGATGTCACAATTAAACTTGCCAATAGAGATACTATTTCACCAATTGGAATTGTTAGAGATGTTGAAGTCTTGTGTGGGAAAACTAAATATCCTGCTGATTGTCTTGTTCTTGGTTCCCCACAAGATAGCTTTTGTCCCATTATATTTGGTAGGCCCTTCTTGAACACAGTTAATGCTAGGATAGATTGCGAAAAGGATGTTGTTACTATTGGTTTAGGTAATATGTCTCATGAGTTTAATTTCTCTAAATTTCTTAGACAACACCGTGAAGAGGAATTGCCTAGTAAAGATGAAATTATTGGTCTTGCTTCTATTGCCGTGCCTCCTATTGATCCTTTAGAAAAATATTTGCTAGACCATGAAAATGACATGTTTATGAATGAAAGAAGGGAAATATATGAAGTATTATTTAAACAGGAACCCATCCTGAAACACAATTTGCCCGTCGAAATCCTAGGGAATCCTCCTCCACCCAAGGGTGATCCTGTGTTTGAGCTCAAACCATTACCTGATACTCTTAGATATGCTTATCCTGATGAGAAAAAGATATATCCTGTTATTATTAGTGCTAACCTTTCAGAGCATGAAGAAGAGAGATTATTGAAAACTCTGAAGAAGCACCGTGCTGCTATTGGATATACTCTCGATGATCTTAAGGGCATTAGTCCCACACTATGTCAACACAAAATAAATTTGGAGAAAGATGCCAAACCAATTCGTGATCACCAACGATGGCTGAATCCTAAGATGAAAGAAGTGGTAAGAAAGGAAATACTAAAGCTCCTTGAGGCAGGTATAATTTATCCTGTTGCTAATAGTCAGTGGGTAAGTCTTATCCATTGTGTCCCTAAAAAGGGAGGTATTACTGTCATTCCTAATGATAAAGATGAATTGATTCCACAAAGAATTATTACAAGTTATAGGATGGTAATTGATTTCCGCAAATTTAATAAGGCTACTAAAAAAGATCATTACCCCTTACCTTTTATTGATCAAATGCTAGAAAGATTATCAAACATACACATTTTTTTGCTTTCTACATGGTTATTCTGGTTTCTCTCAAATACCTGTGTCAGCTGATGATAAATCTAAGACCACTTTTACTTGCCCGTTCGATACTTTTGCTTATAGACGTATGCCTTTTGGTCTATGTAATGCACCTGCTACCTTCCAAAGATGCATGATGGCTATATTCTCTGACTTTTGTGAAAAGATTTGTGAGGTTTTCATGGACGATTTCTCAGTCTATTGATCCTCTTTTGATGATTGCTTAAGCAACCTTGATCGAGATTTGTAGAGATGTGAAGAAACTAACCTTGTCTTGAATTGGGAGAAGTGCCAATTTATGGTTAATGAAGGTATTGTCTTGGGGCATAAAGTTTCTGAAAGAGGTATTGAAGTTGATAAAGCTAAGGTTGATGCTATTGAAAAGATGCCATGTCCCAAGGACACCAAAGGTATAAGAAGTGAAAGTGCTAGTGATTGACTAGAGGGGGGGGGTGAATAGGCAATTTTTAAGAAAGTCTTCAAAACATGGGAGTTTCGAAGACAAATGATAGAAATAAACCTATTACCATGCAGCGGAAGGTAGACTACACTAAGCAAACCATAGTCAAGTATTCAATGAAGTGAAAGCACAACAACTAATGGCAGCTAGGCAGTATGGATCAGGTAGGAAGATAGTACGAAGCCAATCAGAACAAGCAGTCACTCAGTGAAGACAAAAGATAATGCAAACAAACAATGACTTCACCAGGATCAACTGTAAATAAAGAGATGGGAAGGATAGAACCAGTGACTCGTTGAAGACAATGATTTGTTGGACCAGTTCCAGTTGCTGTGACAACTGTACATCTGGTTAGGGAGGCTGAGATTCAACTCAGAAGACCGTGTCTTCACCTTATTCCCCTTGAGCTAAGGACACCCAGTCCTCGCCCAATCACTCTGGTAAGTCTTCAAGGCAGACTTCCAAACCTTCACATACTTCGTTCACCGGCGATCCACAATGACTCTTGGCTGCTCAGAATGCGACGCCTAACCGGCTGGAGGATTCATAGTCCTCAAGTGTAATAAGTCTTTAGATCACACAGACAGGAAGACTTAAGTGATGCCTAACACTCTTTGGCTCTGTGTGTTTAGGGCTTTATCCTCGCAAGGAATTCTCTCTCAAAGGATTCGAGGTGGGTTGCTCTCAAACGACAAAAGTCGTACACTAACTCTGAGCAGCCAACTGTTTATGGTTGTAGGGGGTGGGATATTTATAGCCACTAGGCAACCCGGCGTGATTTGTTTGAAATGACCCTGGGTCACTAAGGAACTGACACGTGTTCCAATGGTCAGATTTCAAACACACACGACAACTTTACTTGGGCTACAAGCAAAGCTGACTTATCCAACTCTGGATAAGATTTGCTCTCATAGTCTTCACTCGAAGACATAGGATTTTGGTTAAGCATCACTTCAGTCATTCTGACTGGTTCTCTTGGACCCCACTTAACAGTACGGTGGTTCCTATGACTCAACGAAGAAGAAAAAGAACAACGAAACAACTAAGTCTTCGCGCTCCATAGTCTTCATGCAATGTCTTCTCTTGTCATAGTCTTCAATGTGAATGTCTTCACATACCACCTTTGACTTCAATGTCTTCATACATTTTTAGGGGTCATCTCTGGTAGGAAAACCGAATCAATGAGGGACTTCTACCTGTGTTATCCTGCAATTCTCACAAACACATTAGTCCCTCAACCAGGTTTGTCGTCAATACTCCAAAACCAACTAGGGGTGGCACTAGATGCACTTACAATCTCCCCCTTTTTGGTGATTGATGACAAACTGGTTAAAGTTTTCAACGGGGAATAAAATATGTGAAATTGTAAAGGATAGGGTATTGTCTTCATAAGTTGCAAAGGCTCCCCTGAAGATGTGCATATAAGTACTTTGCTCTTGGACTACAAATGCACATGGCTGGTTGTACTTGTGGAGATCCTCTTCAACCTATGATGACAATCATCATGCAAGATATGATGTAACGAAGATAATGACATGCATGATGAAAAATGGACGTATGCAAAATGACCTAAGTGCGGAATTTATCATCGCACATGTGGAATTTATCATCGCATCACAGAATAGCAAATAAGTAGCAGACGACCATCGAGTTTTAAGTGTTACAACTCAAAGAACCAAATGTATCGAAAAGCAAGAGTTGTAAGCACTTGGCAAAAGTAGCAAAAGGTAAAGCAACCACCCATATGGACCCGCTTGAAGACTATCAACTCATATGCTTCTCCCCCTTTTGTCAGTAAGGACCAAAAAGGTTTGAAGACATAGAGCGCCTACTCATTCCCTTGAGGTGCAGGCAAGGCAGCAGGGTCGTCGTTGAGGTCCGGTGGTGCAGAAGAACTTGGTGCAGTGTCGACACGCGCTAAAGTTGGAGGAGGTGAAGTTGCATCATCTTGGTCATCAATGACTCTGGCATTCACTGTCACAACTGAGGACGAATAGTCAGAGTCTTCAAGTGACGGAGTCCGACGCAAGTGAGCATTCCTGGGAGGAGTTGAGTCAAACTTGAATCTTTCGGTGAAGCCATCGTCTTGCAGATCAGCTTCAGCAGTAAGTAATGTCAAACTCTTCCACGACCTCCGACAGGTTTCATGAGTGACAAAGGCATTCTTGGTGGCAAGATTGCAAATACGGTTGACATCCACCAAGAGGCTTTGCATCTGATGCTTAAGCCAATCGTGATGTTCGTCCTGTTTCTGGTGTAGCGCGACGAGAAGCTCTCGGTCATTTAGAACACGAGATCGCCTTCGAGGCCTTTGAGCAATGGTGCTACCAGTGGCGTCAGTTTGAGCGCGAGGGGCACGTGTGTTGCCAGCAAGGGGATAAACGCGCGAGACTGCTTGAACTTCTTTAATAGGCTGGGTGAAGCTTTGGTGATCAACATTATGAAGATAAATGGGATCCTTAGCAGGCTCTGGGTAAATAGCTTCAACCAACAGATCAACCTCTAGCAAGAAGACAAGATGATTGCGCGCAGATGGCTGATAGTTGATTGCAGAGTGAAGCTTGATAAGGCGCATTACCCATGGAGCATAAAACTTTAGACCAAAAATGTTAGAGCCAGATGCAGGCAACTATATGATGAAGAAGTCTTGAGCATTGAAGCTGATGCCATTGAAGATATAGAAAACCAAAGTCTTCATTGCTCCTTCAAGCTTCGCTGCAGATGAATGTCCTTTGACAAACCATAGAGTCTTTCTGATGATATGGTGAATGGTGCGAGGCCGATACTCTAGGTCTTCAACAAAGAATTCAGACGGGTATTTAGCATCGTGAGGCAAAGGCTTCATCATGCTCAACATTTGACTCATGTTGGGTTCTGGCTTCTAAAAAATGCTTTCCAAGGCATTCTGGCATTGTTGACAACCTGGTTCATAGTATTCACTAGGAGTGGGCAGGCCTGTGAGCTCAATGATATCAAGAGCTTTGGCTTCATGATGGACATTGCCTGTCATCCACTCAAGGACCCAAGTCTTTGGATCCCTGTTGTAGCCTCGAATGTGAAGAGTTGCATCAAACTGTAGCAGAAGCTCTTCATTCCAGTGTTCCTTATCTGTGACAAACTACAACAGTCCAGCATCTCTGAAGCAATCCAACGCTTCTTCAAGGCAGGGTAGTCCAGCTATAGCTTCAGTGTCGAGGCGCATATGTTGAAATATGCGCCCTTGATTGTATAAGACGCAGGAATAGTAGCTGCACTGCTGATAGCTCCAGAACCGATCTGATGAAATGCGAGGTTTGGTATAAGGGTTCTTGGCGCTGTTGAAGAAGGTGTTATGTGCCACGAAGCCATTCACATTGAAGACCCTAGGTGAAGTTGCATTGCCTGGGAATCATGGAAGTCTTGGCTTGGGCTTCTCGACGGAAGGTCTGTGCTCAACATGATAGTCAAATTGGGGACCCGCAGCAGGTGGAGGAACCAGAATGGGCCATCGAACCATAACAGGCTGACCAAGATCAAATGACAGCTCAATGGTGTGAGGTCTTGGAGGGGGAACAGGAGCATTGGCATTGTCGTTGACATGGGCTTCAGGGGCCACATTGGCTTCAGGTGCTTCAGCAGTGGCTTCGGGCGCTGCAGTGGCTTCAGGTGCTTGTACTTCAGTCTTTGGCATAAGACGGCCGTCCAAACAGAGCATGATACGGGCTTTTGATCTTAACCACCTCAAAGGTTAATTTTTCTGCTCTGGAGTCATACTCATCTCCAAAGGCTACTTCCAGTTCAATCTTACCCACTGGGTATGCCGACTTGTCAGGAACCACACCGTGAAAATAGTGTTGGATTGTTTAAGACTCTTATTAGTCAATCCCATCCGGCGGAACGTCTCATAGTAGAGGATGTTGATGCTGCTACCCCCATCCATGAGTACTTTAGTGAATTTGTATCCACCAACCTGAGGCGCCACCACCAAAGCCAAGTGACCCGGATTATCGACCCGGGGTGGGTGATCCTCTCTACTCCACACAATAGGCTGCTCTGACCAACGTAAGTAACGTGGAACCGCCGGCTCAACGGCATTGACGGCCCTCTTGTGAAGTTTCTGGTCTCTCTTACATAAGCTAGTGGTGAATACATGGTATTGCCCACTATTTAGCTACTTCGGATTGCTTTGTTACCCGGACTGTTGTTGCTGATTACCTTGGTTGGGTTGCGGATTATACCCTCCTTGGTTACCAGGATGACCCTGACCGTGGAAACCTCCTCCACCTAAGCCGGCGCCCGGGCCTTGGAAACCACCTCCACCTGAGCCGCCACCTAGGCCGTGACCTTCATCAAACGCGTTTGAATTTTTAAATGCCTTCATGATCGTACAATCTTTCCACAGGTGGGTGGGTGGCTTCTCCCGGGTGCCGTGTTTTGGACAAGGCTCATTCAATAATTGCTCAAGGGTGGGACCTGACCCGCCCGACCAAGGGGGCTGTCTGCCCTTGCGCCGTTGATTTCCACCCTGTGTATTGGTATTAGCAACAAACTCATCAGCCTTATGTTTATTACCTCCTTGATTTGCTGGGTTATGCTGGTGACCCTTGCCGTTGCTGTTCTTCTTTCCCTTCGTTGCCTTTTCTTCGTCAGACACCGGGTCCTTGGTAGTATCAGAATCAGCATACTTAACGAGAGCCGCCATTAACGTTCCCATGTCATTACAGTCACGCTTCAGCCGCCCCAGCTTCTTTTTCAAAGGTTCAAAACGGCAATTTTTCTCTAACATCAAGACCGCTGAGCCGGCATCCATCTTATCAGATGAATGTATTATCTCCTTGACCCGGCGCACCCAATGGGTTGTGGATTCACCATCCTCTTGCTTGCAATTGGTCAGGTCCACAATCGACATAGGCTGCTTACACGTGTCTTTAAAGTTCTGGATGAAC
This sequence comes from Triticum urartu, assembly GCF_056163025.1. Taxonomy (NCBI): domain Eukaryota; kingdom Viridiplantae; phylum Streptophyta; class Magnoliopsida; order Poales; family Poaceae; genus Triticum; species Triticum urartu. The sequence continues at coordinate 502,032,353 of NC_141873.1, read as the reverse complement.
CGGGCCTTCAACTCCGCCCATGAGCCGATGGAATTAGGTGGCAGTCCCTTCAACCAAGTACGAGTTGTTCCATCTAACATCATAGTGAAATACTTGGCCATTGCTGCATCGCTGACCTCCAATAACTCCATAGCCAGCTCGTAACTCTCAATCCAAGCCCCAGGCTGTAAGTAAGCCGTGTAATTAGGTACCTTATGAGGCCCCTTAAAGTCCTTTGGCAAACGCTCATTACGTATGGCCGGCACCAAGCAAGGAACGCCTGCGGTTCTTGTGGCCACTCCTGCCTCGACCGAGGTTGCTGGATAAGCCAGAAAGTTTGATGAGCCGCCTGGTGTGCTGCCATTTGAACTGCTCGTTGCGCCTCTTGACGAATCCTCTCCTGATTCGCCAAGTTAAGGGCTCTAGCCCGCAGCGGCTCATGCCTATACGGCCGGTTGTGGCGTTGAGCATTGCTTGACATCTCTACGGATTCCATATGCCTACTATAACTCGGGCTCCGGCTTGGGCGAGGAGTTGAATGGATCCTGTCTCGACTGTAGGAGTATGCATCCTACTGCGCCAGAGCTGTTTGAAGAAGTTCTCTTACTCTCCGTGTTTCAATTGCCGCCGCTGAGTCACCTTCCATCGGAAGAGCCGCCAGACTAGCTGATGCTGCGATGAGGTTTTCCAAAGGGTTGGAGAAGTGACCCGGCGGTGTTGGGACGTAATGAGGCAGAGCGGTAATTATACGAGGCGGATCCATGGCGCGCGGCTGGACCGGTGCGTCGGGTGTTGTAATCCAAGGTGCCTCTGGCGGGTTACTTCCCCCGGCTCCGGGTGTGTGAAAAAGATTCCTAGGATCGAGCGTCAGAGGCAGACGTGATTGGGTTTTCTAATGCCTCCTCCTCATGACCTCGTTCGACGCGTTCAGATCCACCGAGAGCCGGAAGGTCTCCGCTTGAAGTTGTTGAGCATGAACGTCCAAAGCCGCCCGCTCTGCTGCCATCCTGACTTCCTCTACGGCTAGATTTTCCTTAGCTTGCACCATCTCTTCACGTACGCATGCCACCTCCGCGTCATGCTGGGCTTTATCCACCGGCTCTACCACGGCAGTCAACAGAGTCGTTAGTTTATCCATGAGGTCCATCAAGATCTGAGTCGGGGGGGCAAGCGGGGTCTCCTAACCTGGCTGCAGCTGATGCGATAGCTGTTGCCGCTGCTGTTATAGAGTTCTACCCGAGCTATGTCCCTGCCATGAAGACTCCGGCCCAATTCGGCTGCTCAAGAGGGTTCGGAATACTGCTGCCATCGGAACAGCCCCCGACCATGCCGTCCTATAGCTGGTACAAAGAGTCCGTCTCGCCCGTTGATGATGTAGTGTCAGAACAGACGGCCGTCTCACTGCCCTCCACCGATCCTTCAGAGTATTCACCACCGTGGATGCAGCCTACGAAGGCATGCTTCACGACAGATTGAACACGGGTGCTCTTTGCGTGCTGAGCCGTTTCGATGAGGTTGGTGTGGACGTCCGGCTCAGGGCCTGACTCGCCGATCCGACCGATGAAGACGTGAATCCCGCTGAAGGGGACCCGCTATCCGTACTCAATTGAGCCAGCCTCGGGGCCCCAGCCTTCGTTATCGATGTAGAGCTTGCCGCGACGATTCTTGGTCATCCGGCCCACATCGTATCCCTTGAGCCCTTCGAAGTTTCCCTTCAAGAACTCAAATCCACCGTGCGCTGGCCCCACGGTGGGCGCCAACTGTCGTGGAATTGTCATGGCAGATGTCCTAGAGCAAGGACTTAGTCGTAGGGCCATCACACTAGGAAGCTTAAAGGGGTTAATCGGTACAAAGGACACGAGTGGGTTTTATACTAGTTCGGCCCCTTATGATGAAGGTAAAAGCCTACATCTAGTTGGGATTGGTATTGCTGGGGTTTCGATCGCCAAGAGGCTCAACTCGCCGGCTTGGTTATCGACTTGTTGTTTTTTGCCCTAAGCCGCCACCGGGCCGTCCCCTTATATACATGGGTTGATGCCTGGTGGCCTACAGAGTCCCGATCGGCTCATAATCGTGTCCGGCTCGGCGACTTCCTTTACATGCCTTTCTTTATAAGTCTTTCCTTCCATACGGCGGTTCACAATATCAGACCTTAAACTGCCTTCAGGCCTTTGGGCCTTCTATAAGACTTAATAAACAATAATCTTGAATGTTTACTGGGCTTCTTGTGTAACCCGCCATTGGGGCTGACTCGGCCCCTCCTGGGCGGGTCATAGCTGATAGTAATATCCCCAACAACTACCTATTGAAGAAATACATGGTCTTCATTCATCACCTGCTGAAGAAACACACGGTCTTGATAACCCGACACAGGTAGTAAAGGTAAATTCTGTCTATAGATATGATGAAGCTGAAATCCCTCCTGCTAAGCTTGCTAGCCAATGTTTGGATGAATTTGATAACTTTATGGTTAAGCAAGAAGATTTTAATGCTTATGTTGGTAGATAATTGAAACAAAATGCTTATATGATTGAACACTTGAGTGATTATATGGCTAATGTTAAAGGTGAACTTAAACTTATTAGTAAACATGCTTCTATGGTTACCACTCAAGTAGAACAAGTACTTAAAGCTCAGAATGATTTGCTCATTGAATTGAATAGTAAAAATAATGACTTTGTTGTTAGAGTTGCAACTAGAGGAGGTAAAGTGACTCAGGAACCTTTGTATCCTGAGGGTCATCCTAAGAGAATTGAGCAAGATTCTCAGAGAATTAATATTGATGCACCTAGTCCTTCTAAAAGGAAGAAAAAGAAAAATGATAGGACTTTGCATGCTTCTAGTGAACCTATTATTGACACACCTCAGAATCCCAATAATATTTCTATCTCCGATGCTGAAACACAACCTGGTAATGAACATGAACCTAGTGATAATGTTAATGATGATGTTCATGTTGATGCTCAACCTAGCAATGACAATGATGTAGAGATTGAACCTGATGTTGATTTTGATAACCCACAATCAAAGAATCAACGTTATGATAAGAGAGACTTTGTTTCTAGGGATCACGGTAAAGGAAGAGAACCATGGGTTCAGAAACCCATGCCTTTTCCTCCTAAACCATCCAAGAAAAAGGATGATGAGGATTTTGAGCATTTTGCTGAAATGATTAGACCTATCTTTTTGCGTATGCGTTTGACTGATATGCTTAAAATGAATCCTTATGCTAAATATATGAAGGAAATTGTTACTAATAAAAGAAAGATACCGGAAGCTGAAATTTCCACCATGCTTGCTAATTATACTTTTAAGGGTGGAATACCAAAGAAACTTGGAGATCCAGGAGTACCAACTATACCATGCTACATTAAAAGAAACTATGTTAAAACTTCTTTATGTGATCTTGGAGCCGGTGTTAGTGTTATGACTCTCTCTTTATATCGTAGACTTGATTTGAATAAGTTGACACCTACTGAAATATCTTTGCAAATGGCTGATAAATCAACTGCTATACCTGTTGGTATTTGTGAGGATGTGCCTGTTGTGGTTGGAAACGTTACTATCTTAAAGGACTTTGTTATTCTTGATATTCCCGAGGATGATAGTATGTCTATTATTCTTGCAAGACCCTTTTTGAATACTGCAGGGGCTGTTATTGATTGCACCAAAGGCAATGTCACTTTTCATGTTAATGGTAATGAGCATATGGTACACTTTCCGAGGAAACAACCTCAAGTCCACAGTATCAATTCTATTGAAAAAATTTCAACAATTACTATTGGAGGTTTTGAATTTCCTCTTCCTACTGTCAAGAAGAAATGTGATATTCTTATTGTTGGGGATGTGCATATCCCCGTTGAGGTAACCTAGTGTTATTCGAAAATTCTCCGGTTTCATGTTATTCGAAATGAGTTTGTTAACAAGACCTGATCAACCTTGTTAGTGGATTCCTTTTGATGAGCATGAGATGGATGAATTTAGAAAACACAACTCTCTGTACCCTCTTTTTATTTTATGTTATTCATATTAAATAAAGAAAAAATAATGATTTCTATCTGTTTTCTGAATTATCCATGCAATAAAAAATACCCCGAAAATAGAAGTTCTCCAAATGCCCTGAAATTTAAATATGATTTTTTCTAGAATATTTGAGAATATCTGGCATTGAGAACGCAGCAAGGGGAGCAAGCACTTGGCCACGAGGGTCCAGGGTGCGCCCCTGCCTCGTGGGCCCATGGTGGCTCCCATCCACTTATTCCAGCTACCACACACTCCTTCTTCCTCCCAAAAAAAATCACCAACTAGCTCAAACCCAAGTTCTAGCTCATCTTGCTGCCATTTTCGATCTCCTTGCTCAAAGCTCCATTCACAAAACTGCTTTGGGGGATTGTTCTTTGGTATGTGACTCCTCCAATGGTCCAATTAGTTTTTTTTCTAGTGCTTTATTCATTGCAAATTTTTGCTACTTAGGTGACCCTATTCTTGAGCTTGGATGTCAAATTTATATGGTCAAAAGTAGTTTTAATGCATGATATAGCCTCTAGGCACTTGTAGGAGTAGTTGCTATCAATTTTGTTGAGTTTGGTTCACTTTTATTTTGAGTTGCTAAATTTTTTAGAAAAAGATGAAGAGATTTTTGAGGGGCTCATCGAGTCGAAGCTCGAAGGATAAACAAAGTGAAGAGAACAAGAAGCCCAAGTATAATCTCCCTTGCACCGTGGAGGTTCGGCCGTGTCAATGGCCTTGTGATGATTTCTTGAGAGCAGCCGGGATTTATGATGATTTCTATGAATTGGCTTAGAATGCAAGCCTCACCACCTTCCTCCATGACAAACCCGAACAGTATCCCTTACTCACCAATATCTTTGTGCAAAACTTTCATTTCCATGCTAGGAGCTCACCACCTACGGTGGAATTTTATTTATATGATGAGCATAAGGAGATGTCACTTCGTGATTTTTGTTGGGTTTGTTTGATCCCTTTTGAGGGTAGTGTAGAGGAACCACATCGTGACGATGTGGAAGGGTTTATTGATACAATTGCTGTAGGGGAAACGAGGAAGGTTTTCGATGCAAGAATTACTAGCATACATTTTCCTGTTTTACGTTACTTTGCAATATTTGCTAGTAGATGCTTAATTGGTCACAGAAACTGTGGCAACCTTAGTGCCCCTGATATTGTTATTTTATGCCATGCCTTGTTCCGTGATGACACATTTAGTATGGGCGCTATTGTTGCAAAGCGGTTAAATCTTAACCGTACCAAGGGCCCCGTCCTTCGAGGCATCTTCGCCTCGCGCCTCGCTGCACACTTTAACATACCTATCATGCATTATGACAAAGAAGAAAAGTTATTGCCTCCTGTTTTTCTAGACTATAAGAGTATGGTAGCACATGATTTTATCATTAAGAATAAGGAAAAGATGCTTAGGTACAAGATGATATTTGATAAAAATCACCCTAAGACTATTACTTTGCCTCCTCCTTCCTTGTTTGACTTATCTGTAGGCAAGTATCTTGTTCCGCCGGAGGCCATTCACGCCTACTGAAACCCCACACCAGCTACAGAGCCAGAGCCGGAACCACAATTTGATCCTCACCGGCAGTCTGTTTATTAGTGGAATCCGGAGGAGATTGCCAACCAGTGGCACCAGGGGGATCCTTCTCAGTACGACCCCAACTATTACATTGGATATCCGCCAGGCCATCCATGGACATAGACCAACTTAGGCCAAAATCCTAAGCTTGGGGGAGTATGTATCTCTCACCAACATTACATTCCTGTTCACACACTCATGCTATTTGTCGGTGCTCATACTTTTTCATTGTAATATCCATGCTAGTTTATTTCCCTTTTTATGCTTTATTCTTGTGTGTTTGATAAACCTTAAGAAAAAACAAAAAATTAGTTGTAGCTTTTATTTAGTTTACTTTCCATGCCTCTAGTAGTAGTAATTAAAAAGAAAACCCAAAAAGATTTCTCGTTCTTCTTTTGCTTGTTTGGAGCTTTCCCATGTAAATAATTTTATTTATTTTCTTGTTCTTTGGGGGTCGAGAGGAGAAGACCATAATGAAAATGTTGAGTGGCTCTCATATGCATTATTGTTGATCTAACAGAGAGCCCATATTACCTTGTCTTCTCTCTTGAATTGAATGCTTGCAGATTCCAGCTTAGTCCAATGCACGTGCACTATTATTATCCACACTATTCGGTCATGCAAGTGAAAGGCAATAATGATAATTATATGACGAACTTATTGAGATGAGAAAAGCTGGTATGAACTCGACCTCTCTTGTTTTTGTAAATATGATTAGTTCATCGTTCCTGATTCAGCCTATTATGAAAGAAACATATTTGCAATGACAATTAGAGATTGTAGTTGCTTATGCCATGCTTAATTAGCTAGGAGCTTATAATGGTTTACCTTGCGTGCCAACATGCTATTAAAATGGTTGTGGTGTGGTATGATAGGGTGGTATCCTCTTTTGAACGATTCGAGTGGCTTGACTTGGCACATGTTCACGCATGTAGTTGAAACAAAATCAACATAGCCTCTATGATATTTATGTTCATGGTGCATTATATCCTACTCATGCTTGCATTCGGTGTTGATTAATTTTAATGCATGTTCATGAATGTTGTAACTCTCTAGCTGGTCGCTTCCCAGTCTTTTTCTAGCCTTCACTTGTACTAAGCAGGAATACTGCTTGTGCATCCAATTCCATAAACCCCAAAGTTATTCCATATGAGCTTCAGCCATGACAACGTCATTGGCTTCAGTGGTGATGTTGGTGGCTGCCTCAGGATAGTTAACCTCCACTTCAGAAGCTGGAGGGTCGGACACGTTCTCCTCGAGAACAATATCTTGGTGGGACGGGGGTGTAGCAACTCTTTCCGCTTCAACTCTTGATTCTTCTTCTTCATCGGTTGATGCAGCCGGAATATCTTCAGCCATTTTGGCTTCAGACTCAGACACGTGCATAGTGGGAGTGACTTGGGGCCTTGGTCCTTTGCGAAGCCTGCATAATGCTGGCGACGCTTGTGGAGATGGAGTGTGCTGGGCCTCAAAGTCATCGTCATCTTGCACTGGTGAGGTGGCTTGCGGTTGGGGAGAACTTGGGGTGTCTTGTCGTTGTGGGTGATCAGCCCACGATGCATCCTGAGCAGTTGGCGTTAGAGGACGACCAATGCTGATGAGTTCGTTGTGCGTGAGCACAGGCGATGATACCAATTGGTGCTCGATCTGAGGAAGGACTTCATCATCTTCAACATTGTCGTGAGGACCAATGTCTTCAGCTGTGGTGGGGTCAACAGCTGGATTGTCTTCAGCTTCAGGAGCCTCTGGGGAAGCAGGCTCATGAACTACCACTTGGCGTTCTTGATTTTCAGATGCAGGACGAGCCACTGAGATTGGCTCGACCTCAAGGGGCTCTGTGGGAGCAGCCCGATCTCTCTTCATGGTTTTGCGTTTCTGAAAGTGCGTTATATCGACTAGAGGGGGGGTGAATAGGCGATTTTTATGAAAGTCTTCAAAATGTGGAAGTTTCGAAGACAAACGGTAGAAATAAACCTATTACCATGCAACGGAAGGTAGACTACACTAGGCAAACATAGTCAAGTATTCAATGAAGTGAAAGCACGATGACTAATAGCAGCTAGGTAGTAAGGATCAGGTAGGAAGATATTATGAAGCCAAACAGAACACGCAGTCACTCAGTGAAGACAAAAGATAGTGCAATCATACAATGACTTCACAAGGACCAACAGTAAGTAAAGGGAAGGGAAGGATGAAACCAGTGACTCATTGAAGACAATGATTTGTTGGACCAGTTCCAATTGCTCTCACAACTGTACGTCTGGTTAGGGCGGCTAGGTATTTAAACCTGAGGACACCCAGTCCCGGACATCCAGTCCTGAACACGCAGCTCAGGACACCCAGTCCTCACCGTATTCCCCTTGAGCTAAGGTCACACAGACCTCGCCCAATCACTCTGGTAAGTCTTCAAGGTAGACTCCCAAACCTTCACAGACTTCGTTCACCGGCGATCCACAATGTCTCTTGGATGCTCAGAACGCGACGCCTAACCGGCTGGAGGATTCACAGTCCTCAAGGGTAATAAGTCTTCAGATCACACAGACAAGAAGACTTAAGTGATGCTTAACACTCTTTGGCTCTGGGTGGTTAGGGCTTTATCCTCGCAAGGAATTCTCTCTCAAAGGCTTCGAGGTGGGTTGCTCTCAAACGACAAAAGCCGTACTCTAACTCTAAGCAGCCAACCGTTTATGGTTGTAGGGGGTGGGCTATTTATAGCCACTAGGCAACCCGACCTGATTTGTCCGAAATGACCCTGGGTCACTAAGGAACTGACACATGTTCCAACGGTCAGATTTCAAACTCACACGGCAACTTTACTCGAAGACATAGGTTTTGGTTAAGCATCACTTCAGTCATTCTGACTGGTTCTCTTGGACCCCACTTAACAGTACGGTGGTTCCTATGACTCAACAAAGAAGAAAAAGAACTACGAAAGATCTAAATCTCCGTGCTCCATAGTCTTCATGCGATGTATTCTCTTGTCATAGTCTTCAATGTGAATGTCTTCACATACCGCCTTTGACTTCAATGTCTTCATACATTTTTAGAGGTCATCTCTGGTAGGAAAACCGAATCAATGAGGGACTTCTACCTGTGTTATCCTGCAATTCTCACAAACACATTAGTCCCTCAACTAGGTTTGTCATCAATACTCCAAAACCAACTAGGGGTGGCACTAGATGCACTTACAATCTCCCCCTTTTTGGTGATTGATGACAAACTAGTTGAAGTTTTGAACGGGGAATATAATATGTGAAATTGTAAGAGGATAGGGAATTGTCTTCATAAGCTGTGAGGGCTCCCCCTGAAGATGTGCATAAAAGTAATTTGCTTTTGGAATGCAAATGCACATGGCAGGTTGTGCTTGTGGAGATCCTCTTCAACTTATGATGACAATTCATTATGCATGAGAAGGTATGTGAAAATAATGACATGCATAATGGAAAATGGACGTCTGCATGATGATCTAAGTAGCAAATAAGTAGCTGACGACCATCGAGTTTAAGTGTTACAACTCAAAGAACCAAATGTATCAAAACGAGAGTTGTAAACACGAAGCAAAATATAAAGCAACCGCCCATATGGACCCGCTTGAAGACTATCAAACTCATATGCTTCTATCAAACTCATATGCTTCTCCCCCTTTGTTCAGTAAGGACCAAAAAGGTTTGAAGACATAGAGCATCTACTCGTTCCCATGAAGAGTAGGTGAAGCAGCAGGGTCGTCGGTGGTGTTCGGCGGTGCAGAAGAACTTGGAGCAGTGTCGAAGCGTGCTGAAGGAGGTGGCGGTGAAGTAGCATCGTCTTCATCCTCGATCACTCTGGCATTCACAGTTGCAGCAGAGGAAGAGAACTCAGAGTCTTCAAGAGATGGAGTTCGTCGCAGCACTGCCCTTCGAGGAGGTGTGGAGTCAAACTTGAAGCGTTCAGAGAAGCCATCCTCTTGAAGATCAGCTTCAGAGCACATAAGCGTCAGCCCTTTCCATGTGCGTTGAGAGGTTTCATGTGCAACAAAGGCATTCTTGGTGGCAAGATTGCGAATGCGGTTGACATCCACCAAGAGGCTTTGCATTTGGCGCTTCAGCCAGTCATGATGCCTATCCTGTTTCTGATGAAGAGCCACCAGAAGCTCTCGGTCATTGAGAACACAAGTGCGCTTCTTAGGTCGTTGGGTAATTGTGCTATCGGTGGCTTCAGTAAGGACATGATGTGGTGCACATGTAGTTCCAGCCAAAGGATACACACGATTGACTGCTTCAACTCTTTCAATGTTCTCAGAAAAACTTTGATGCTCCGCATTCTGAAGACTTAGAGGTTCCTTGGCAGGCTCAGGATAAATGGCTTCAATAGACATATCCACATCAGGCAGAAAGATCCGATGATTGCGAGCAGATGGCTGATATGAGATAGCGGAGTGGAGTTTAATCAGCCGCATTATCCATGGAGCGTAGAACTTCAAGCCAAAAAGATCAGAGCCTGATGCAGCAAGTTGGCGGATGAAGAAGTCCTGTGCATTGAAGCATTTGCCATGAAGAATATAGAAGACCAAAGTCTTCATTTCACCTTCTAGCTTGGCATGTGGAGAATGTCCTTTGATGGGCCAGAGAGTTCGCCTTATGATGTGATAAATAGTCCTTGGCAGATACTCAAGGTCTTCAACGAAGAACTCCTTGGGATATGCATCTTGGGGCAATGGCTTCATCATACTGAGCATCTGACTCATGTTAGGTTCAGGCTTCTGAAAGATGCTCTCCACAGCTTCATTGTGAAGTTGACAGCCATGTTTGTAGAGATCGCCAAGAGTGGGCAGACCAGTGAGCTCAATGATATCAAAGGCTTTGGCTTCGTGATGAACATTTCCTGTCATCCACTCTAGGACCCAAGTCTTCGGATCTCTGTTGTACCCACGGATGTGAAGTGTGGCATAGAATTGGAGCAGCAACTCTTCATTCCAGTGCTCTTGGTCGGTGACAAACGGCAGCAATCCAACCTCTTTGAAGCAATCCAGAGCTTCTTCCAGATAGGGCAGACCAGCTATTGCTTCGATGTCAAGACGCTTATGTGGGAAGATGCGACCTTGATTGTATAAAATGCAGGAGTAATAGCTTCGCGGCGGATAGCTCCAGAACCGATCAGATGATATCCTTTCCCTTGAGTAGGGGTTCCTGGAGCTATTGAAGAAAGTGTTGTCTGCTTTGAAGCCATTGACATTGAAGGATCCAGGTGCTGATGCAGGACTTGGAAACCTGGGCAATCTGGGGATTGGCTTCAATACCTGAGGCCTGTGCTCAACATGGTAGTCAAACTGAGGACCAGCAGGAGGCGCAGGAACAGAAGAAGTAGCATCATTGGCTTCACTGACTTCTGGTGCTTGGGTAGGTGAAGGCTCCGCATTGGCTTCAGCCATGACAGCGTCAGTGGCGTCGGTGGCAGCCTCAAAATTCTCAACCTCCACTTGATGAGCTGGAGGGTCGGTCACAGTCACGTTCTCCTCGAGAACAGCTTCTTGGTGAGACGGGGGTGTAGCAGCGCTTGGGGTTTCTTTTGCATCGGCTGATGCAGCCGGAATGTCTTCAACAGCTTTAGCTTCAGACTCAGAGACTGGAGGCCTTGGTCCTTTGCGAAGCCTGCGTAACACTGGCGACGCCTGTGGAGTTGGAGTTGGCTGGGCCTCAAAGTCTTCTTCCTCTTGTGCTTGTGGGTGATCAGCCCATGATGCATCCTGAGCAATTGGCGTCAGAGGACGACCAATGCTGATGAGCTCGCTGTGCGTTAGCACAGGCGATGATACCTGTTGGTGCTCGAGCTAAGGAACAACTGCATCATCTTCAACATGGTCATGGTGACCAATGTCTTCAGCAGCGATGGGATCAGCTGCTGGAAATTCTTCAGCTTCATGAGCCTCTATGAAAGAAGGCTCATGGACAGTCAGTTGGCGCTCTTGAGGTTCAGCGTCAGGGCGAACCATGGAGATGGGTTCAACAATCAAGGGCTCTGTGGGAGCAGCCCGTTCCTTCTTGGTCTTCCGCTTCTTCTTGGAGGGGGCAGTAGCAGAGGCTTCAGGATGTTTCCTCTTCCTTGCTTCAGCCTCAGCAATCCTTGTCTTCTTCAGCTCTGAAGCGGTTGACCGGGCCTTTGGCTTCGAGCCAGTCATGCTAGTTGGGAAGACAATGGGATCTGCTTCCTGCCTTGGTGCGTTGGGTTCGACCATAGTGGGCATCTACTTCTGCTTGGCAGCCATCCTGGGATCAATGCTCGGACGCCCAAGGGCCTTGCGCTTCTCAGCCTCGTTGTAGCCTTGCGCACACTTGTCAGCCAAGCTCTTCATGCGCTCATGAGAACCCTGAGCTTCTGCATGTTTCTTGAGAAAGGCTTCTTTGAGCTCGTGCAGCATAATCTTGAAGTTTTTCACCTCTTGCACGCTGAGCTTGGCCATATGCTTCTTGAACTGAGCTTTCTCAAAGTCAATCTTTTGCTTCAGTTCAACAATGCGCTGGGCGATAGCTAATTCTGAAGCAATGGCGCCATGGAAGGCGACACTGAGGCCAATGGGTAGTTGCAGATCTTCGAAGCTGATGTTGGGCGTGTCAAACCACTCATCAATGAAGTTGTGGATGATTGTCACGTCAAAGAGAGGCAGATCATTGAAGATTTCTGCTTCTTCTTTGCTCTTGATAAGTTGCTCAAGAGCGTCATCTGCAAGATCTTCATCACTGGACAGATCAATGGCATCGTTTTGCAGAATGGCAGCAGCAGTCAGTTCTTGGATGGTGTGGCAGAGGCATCTTGACCTTCCGGGGCTTGGAGATGCGTGACAAATCTTCAGACTGCACACTGTCTTCAGGAGGTGCAGTGGCCAGTGGCTTCGCCCGCGAGATTTTTGGTGCAGAGGCAGGCTTTGAAGCTTTAGGCTGCTTCAACTTCTTTGGCTTTGGCGCTGCAGGCGCTTCATCTGATTCAGCATCATCTGCAGGCTCATTCACGGTTGTCCCTTGAACCACGATGTGAGTGATGAGACCTTCCAAGTTGTAGAAGGGCCCAAGAAGATTGGGTTCAGCTTCACGAGTTCCATCGGCACGGGGAGCAGAGGAACCAGGGTTGAAGTCTAATCCCAAAGACTTCTTGTTCTGCTTCGCTGAGTTCTGGGCAAACTAGAAGTTGCGCTTAAACTGATTGTCGTCACGACACCATAGCAGTGACGATGGGTCAACATCCGCAGGCTGTGGTCCACGGACCATGCAGGGATAGAAGCCTTGTTCAATGGCTTCATATCTGGTCCTGGGTTGAAGATTTTTGTAGACGATGTCTCCCCATGGTCGCTTGATGGCATTCTTTTCAGCATATTCCTTTGTCACAAATCTGTACTTGAACCACTATTCTGCCCAATAGCATCAAATCCATTGGATTCGTGTCTTGTGCTGATTGTAATCCTCTTCAGGATCTGTTTTGTACAGCTCTGAGAGGTCATCGGGCTGATCTCTTGATGTTTCTCCTCGACGCTTTCTGCCACCCTTCCTTGCTGATTTCTCTGATGCCATGAACTTTAAACTGAATGGCTTCAATACGTTCAAAGGCTTCAAAGGCTTTCGCTTGCTGGACAAACAGGAAATGGCTTCAGGAGAATTTATGTGATACTGTAAGAATTCTGCAAATGAATGCAGACTATGAGAACCAAGGGATTCTCCCATGGACATGTACCTGTGACAGCATTAAGGTGCGAGGGAAGGGGAAGAGGTCATATGCATTCTCAGAAGATTTTGAAGATAAATCAGTTTAGAAGACATGGACCTCATCGTGCGAACACATTCACTCATAGATAAGGAGTTGGTTCTAGATTTGTACGAATCCACGGATTAGTACAAGTGAGGAATCTAACTACTTTGTGAAGCATAAGTGAATATACTAGGCATATTATGAGATGAAGTTTGAAGTGGATCCAACATGTGTGAACAAAAACCACTTGTGGTAGAAAGTGACAAATCTATAGGATCAAAGGGGCTGTAAAAAGGAAGTTTTATTTAACACACGTAGAACTGCTAGACGGAGTGGAAGAGGAGGCCGAGCAGTCCGATTGTCTGTGCCCTAACTTGGTGACGGAGGACACCTACGGCGACGACGGAGAAGACGATGTCCGTGGTCGGCGTGAAGACGGCGTCGGAGAGGTTGCGGCAGCGAAGCGCTTCATCGCCGGTGTTGTCGAGAGCTAGCGGTGGCGCTAGGGTTCGTGCGAGAGTGGTAGAAGAGATAATGACTGTGGTGAGGCATGTATTTATAGGGACAGGGGCGGCTCAGTGTTATTACACAGGTGCCGCTGGCGATTCACATCTGAGGAACACGTGGCCATCATGCAGCATGTCGGAGGTTGTTCCACGTCCCACACACGCCTGGATTGTCGGGGGGTCGTTCCCACTTCTCCGGGTTTCAGGTGAAGGAATTAGCATTGAAAGCGGACTTAATGTTTGTCTGTGTATCTCCTGCTGACAAGGACGTAGAGAAGACATTTGACAGTTTCAAAAGAATGCATATGATTTGGAGAGACAGAATTTGAGATAGAAAGCATAGATAGGTTAGGGTCCGATCACATTCACTTAGTTCAAAAGATTCAACAAGAAGACATAGCTATAAGTGAATGCTGTAGAGGACAGAACACTAGTGTATATATATAATCAACATAGTGAAGATAATCATGAAGACATGTTGAGATTGAAGCCAAATCAAATGTGAAGACATAGCAAATGTAACACCATGAGTGAAACACTTCAAACAGAACATTTGGTGGTGGCGTTACCCACCGTATAGGAAGTATTAGACCCAGACACGGTGCACAATTATCGTGGCGCTCTAAAGTCAAATTCCACATTAATGTATTCACACTTAGAATGTATGTCTTCATTGATTGAAGATGTACTTTACTTCGTGTGTTGCACATCTAAGTCATCAATATGCATAAGTGTTAGGATGTGTGCCTGATCACAGGACATTTGAGGATTCCAAGATATTTAGTGTCGGGTGGTAGGTGCGACATATGCCAACGGGTGGCTTATCATTGTGGGAGCCAATAAGACGTCGCCGGTGCTTGGAAACGGGATGAGGCGAAGACATGCACGCCGGCGAATCTTACCCAGCTTCGGGGCTCTCCGTGGAGATAACACCCCTACTGCTGCTCTGCGGGGTCTCCGCATGATCACTAGATGAATAAGTAGCTACACGATGCTCCTTGAGCTGTTTGGCGAGAGGAGGAAGAAGGGCAAGGCTTGGTCTCTTCTCCTCCCTACGTGGTGTCTAAAACTAGCAGGGATCGATCTCCCTTTGCATGGATGCCCCGGGGGGTTTATATAGGCCTACCCCCCGGGGTTACAATGGTAATCCGGCTGGGCGCGGGGCCCAGCCGTCTGTGTCTACGCTCTCCGGCTTCTACGCCGGCTGCTGGGGCCCTCCGGCTTGTGGGTCCCGCCGGCTGCTGGCTCCTTGGTCGATAGGCAGGCCCCACTGGCCAGGGCCTTGTTGGCGGCTAGTTACTGTTGCTTAATCTTGGTGACGAGGGCTTCGCCGAGGTGGGCATGGCTACAGTGCCGCCGCCCGGCGGGCGATCGCTGTAGCCTCACCGCGTCTTGTCTCCTTAATGGGGCGTCTTCTTCGAGGGAGGTGGCAAGCTGGCTGTGGGGAGCCGGCTCTATCTTGGGCCGACTGGGGGAGGCCTGGCCGCCTTCGGGTGTCTCTCTGCCCAAAGGGGCCCACCGCTCATGGGCTGCGCTGGCGGTCCATCATGGTTGACATCAGGGTCATCGTGGCAACAGTGCCGCGCCGGACGGGTCATGGCCACCCGTATGACGCACTGTGCCAGGCGTGCTCCGGGATTCGGGGGTGGCAGGCTTCACTGTAGCCACGCCCCGTCACATCGCCGTTATGTGGATGCAGACTTCGAGGGTACGATCTTGACCGCTTTATGGGAGCCGGCTTCTTGGAGTCGGCCCTCTCGCGGCCGGCTTCTCGGAGCCGGCCCTCCCGCGGCGTTTCTTCATGAGGGCTGAAGTCGGGCCGCCTTCCGATAGCCGGCCTGAGACAACCGGCAAGGGGAAGGCGGCCCTGTGTCTTGGATTCTTGAGGGCCGAATCGGCTCGTAATTTTTTTAGAAGGGCCAGGGGGAGCCGGCTAGGCTACCCATGGTTATTTACTCCAACACATGCCGCCGCGCGCCGTTTTGAATGGGCTCACCATGTCCAGTCCCAAAACGGCGAAGGGCCAAGTGAGGGGAATGGTCTTGAGTGCTGAAGCCGGCATGTGTTGCTTGGAGATGAAGAGTTGGCACCCTTTGCAATGTTTAACTAACTCCTTGGCGTCATCCAAAGCGGTCGGCCAAAAGAAACCATGGCGGAAGGCTTTGGCGACGAGTGATCTTGAGGCCACATGGTGGCCGCATTCTCCTTGGTGGATGTCTCTGAGGATTGCAATGCCCTTCTCTTGCTTGACGCATCGCTGGAGGAACCCAGTGACACTGCGCTTGACGAGTTCTCTATTGACGATTGTGTATGCTCCGGCTCGGCGTTGGACTTGTCTTGCCTCTACTTCGTCAGCCGGCAGATCTTGGTTTATTAGGAAGTTGAGGATGGATTGAGCCCATGATGGAGCTGCGACCTCTTCTATTGCCAAAACGGCTACTACGACCAGGGCGGGCGGGCTGGGCGGTGAAATGCTTGAGTCGGCCGCCGCCTGCTGTGTTGCTGTAGTCTCCGGGCCGACTGCCGCAGTCCCCAAGCCAGGTGTGGCAGTCCCCAGGTCGGGCATAACTACGGAAGTCCCCGAGCCGCCTGCTGATGCCCCCTGGCCGACTATCGAAGTCCCTGGGTCGCCTGCTTGGTTCTTCGAGCCGGACCCAGCCTCGTCGGGGTCAGGCGGCACAAAGATGGAATCGGACTCTGGAGACGGCTTGATAGACGGCTTGAGGAGGCGTTGTAGAGAGACACCGGTTGGTATTGCTTGCCGAGTGGAGCCTATTCGAGCCAGGGTATCAGCTGGCTCATTGTCGGCTCGTGGTACGTGGAGGAACTCGCATCCCTTAAAATACCCACTGATCTGCTGAACGAGGAAGCGGTAGCTTGCCATATTTGCGTCCTTGGCATCCCAGTCGCCAGATGATTGCTGGACCACCAAGTCCGAGTCGCCATAACATAGGATCCGGCTAATGCCGAGTTCTTTGGCAAGCCGGAGCCCGTGTATGAGCGCCTCGTACTCGGCCACGTTGTTGGAGGCGGCAAAATGAATTTGCAGCATGTATCTGAGCTTGTCCCCTTTGGGAGAGGTGAGGATGACGCCGGCTCCCAAGCCGGTGCGCATCTTGGACCCATCGAAATGCATGCGCCAATGAGTGGAGTCGGGAGCCGACGGTAGGTACCGGGTCTCGGCCCAATCGACGAGGAAGTCGGCCAATGCTTGGGACTTGATGGCGGTGCGAGGCTGGTAGAAGATCGTGTAGGGGCCAGCTCGATGGCCCATTTCGCCACCCGGCCGGATGCATCCCGGCTGCCTATGATCTCGGCCAGCGGGGCGGTGCATACAACCGTGATGGTATGCTCTTGGAAGTAGGGATTCAGCTTCTTGGCGGCGAAGTAAACGCCGTAGCACATCTTCTGGTAGTGCGGGTAGTTCTACTTCGAGGTAGATAGCACCTCGCTCAAATAGTACACCGGCCTCTGGACCGGCTGGGCTCGGCCTTCTTCTGGGCGCTGGACTACGATGACGGTGCTAACCACCCGGCTGGTTGCGGCGATGTAGAGGAGCATGGGCTCTTTCTCAGTCGGCGCCGCCAGGACAGCGGCGTGGCCAGCATCTTCTTCAGCTCGTGAAAAGCTTGGTCGGCTTGGTCATTCCACTCGAAGTGGTTGGTCTTCTTCATGAGGCGGTAGAGGGGAAGAGCTTTCTCTCCGAGCCGGCTGATGAAGCGGTTCAGGGAGGCCAAGCATCCGGTAAACTTCTGGACGTCTCGAAGTTTGGTGGGAATCGCCATTCTCTCAATGGCCTTGATCTTTACTGGGTTGCATTCGATGCCGCGTTCGGAGACTAGGAAACCTAGGAGCTGGCCGGCTGGCACTCCGAACACGCATTTCTCGGGGTTAAGCTTGATTTGGAACCGGTGTAGGTTCTCAAATGTTTCCTTGAGGTCTTCCAGCAAGGTGCCGCGCTTCTCCGTCTTCACCACAATGTCGTCTACGTAGACGTGGGCATTTCTGCCGAGTTGCTTGAGGAGGCACTTCTGCATGCAACGCTGAAAAGTGGCACCGGCATTTCTCAAGCCGAATGTAATAGTTAGGTAGCAGAAGGCTCCGAATGGCGTGATGAAGGCGGTCTTCAGGCGGTCTGCCGGATCTAACTTTATCTGGTGATACCTTGAGTAAGCATCCAAGAAACTCAACATCTCGCATCCGGCCGTGGAGTCTATCACTTGGTCAATCCTTGGCAGGGCAAAGGGATCTTTGGGGCAGGCCTTGTTGAGGCTCGTGTAGTCTATACACATGCGCCACTTGTTGTTCTTCTTTAGCACGAGGACCGGGTTAGCGAGCCACTCTGGAAAGAAAACTTCCATAATAAAGCCGGCTGCCAGAAGCCGGGCTATCTCCTCTCCCACAATCCCGCATTTCTCCTCTGACAGTCGGCGGAGGGGTTGTTTGACCGGCTTTGCGTCTTCTCGGACGTGTAGTTTGTGTTCGGCGAATTCCTTCGGAACACCCGACATGTCCTTGGGGGACCATGCAAAGATGTCCCGATTCTCACGAAGGAAATTGGTGAGCTCGCCTTCCTATTTGCTGTTTAGGTTTGCCCCGATGACGGAAAACCTCTTTGGGTGCTCGGGGTCAAGAGGTATCTTCTTCGTCTCCTTGGCCGGCTGGAAAGATCCTTGAGCATCATGCTCCTTGGGATCGGGGGACAAGGCCGACTGCTTGCCGGCCATGGCCACAACTTGGTCCATCATCTTCTTTTCTTCGGCAATCACAAGGGACTCGGCCAGCCGGCTGCTGGCTGCTGCGCACTCAGAGGACTTCTTGTAATCGCCGGCTACGATGATGACGCCTTTGGTGCTCGGTATCTTCATCTTGAGGTATGCATAGTGGGGAACTGCCATGAACCTGGCCAAGGCAGGTCGGCCAAGCAATTCATGGTAGGGGCTCTCCAGGTCCACCACTTCAAACCAGATCGCCTCCCGGCGGAAATGCTCCTTGTCCCCAAAAAGTACATCAATCTTGATCTTGCCAATGGGGGCGCAGGACAAGCCGGGTACGATGCCATGGAACATAGTCCGAGTAGGCATGAGTTGCTTAGTCTTGACATTCTGCTTCTCCATGGTGTCATGGTACAGGATGTTGATGCTGCTCCCGCCGTCTATCAGCACGCGGGAGAAACGGGCAGCGCGTCTATCCGTTGCAAGGGTGGCATCCAAAACCAACGCATAAGAGCCGGGAGACGGCATCACCTCTGGGTGGTCGGTTCGGCTCCAGCTGATAGGTTTTTTTGACCAGTGCATGTGCTCGGCGGGGTTGGCAGCAACCATGCTGACTTCATGGTGCTCTCGGCGTTTGATGCGCCGGTCTTCGGGCTGGCTCGTAAAGATGACATAGGCGGCATGCTCGTCGGGGAACTCATCATGCACGGCTCCGACTGTGGGCGAGCGGCCGGCGGCTGCGGAGCCAGAGGCGGCGGACCGGCAGGCGGAGGCGGTGCGAGCCTTTCGCCTTTGGAGATTCGGGTGAGCTAGTGGCACTTCCGGGTCGTGTGGTTGGACGGCTTCGCGCCGCTGTGGAACTTGCATGAGGCGTCGAGAGTCTGTTCGTAGGAGAAGGTCGGCTGCCAAGCTGGCTTGCCGCCCCTTTGCTTCTTGGGTGCGGGCCGCGCTTCGGGCTGCTCGTCTTCGACTGTGGCCACCTGCCGACTGGTGGAGGGCGGCATGGGGCCCTTGCGCTTGTGGTCGTTCTAGTGTGGGCGTCGGCTGGAGTCCCCAGCAGGCGTCTTGGGCGCCGGGTTGAGTACCTTTCCGGACTCGTCTACCCGGAGTTCGGTCTTCATCGAGGAGTCGGCGGTGGCGTACTTGTCCGCTATGACCAGAAGCTCGTCGAGAGTAGTCGGCTCGTCGGAGAGGAGCTTGTGCTTGAGGAAGGTGCCTTCTCGGCACCCGGCAGTGAAGTATTCTATGGCTTGCACCTCGTGCACCCCTTCGCAAGAGTTGCAGAGCTCGGCCCAACGCGTGAGGTAGTCGCGAGTGGACTCGGCGGGGCCTTGTACGCACAAGGAGAGCTGTCTGGGCTTGGGAGCCCGCTTGTAGGTGCTTGTGAAGTTGCGGACGAAGGCTTCTGTGAAGTCTAGCCAGCTATTGATGCTGTATGGCTTGAGGCTATTGAGCTAGGTCCGCGCCGTGCCCTGCAGCATGAGGGGCACGTACTTCACGGCAACGCGCCTGTTGCCGTTGGCTATGCTAACCGCCATGGAGTAGTCGATCAACCAATCTTCCGGCTTCACGGAGGCGTTGTACTTGGGCGTGTCTCTTGGGAGCGAGAACCCTTTGGGGAAGGGCTCGTCGCGGATGTGGGGGCCGAAGCAAGGTGGGCCGACATCGTCTTCTTCTTCTAGCGCCAGGGATCGCGCCAGGTGGTCGATCCGATGGCGGGCGTCGTTCTCGCCGACTCCTTCGCGGCGACCTAGCCGGCCGCTGAGAGTCGGATGCGCAACAGGCGGCGGGGTGGGATATCTCTCTCCACGGGGCTGAGGCGGAAGCGGGTTGCCCTGCCACTCCACGGCCCGGGGGTGGCCTTCTGCGTCTCGCTCGATGGAGATTCGGGTTCGGCTTCGGCTGGCAGCCGGCTCTTTCTCGCGCCGCGCGCGGGTTTTGCCCGTAGTCGGCGTCCGGGACGTCGCGCCGTGATCTCGGCGCGGGGGAGGGCTTTCCACGCGGGCGTCGGCTTCGTGCCGCCGCACAGCCGCATCGATCAGCTGCTGGATGCGTCGGGTCATGTGGGGGAGTTCTTCGGCCCCCAGCCCATCCAGCTCGTCTACGGCCGCCTGGGCGGCGCGCAGGTTCTCGAGCGGAGTGGTGTAGACTGGGCGGTCGACTCCTAGCGTATCGGCGACGACAGCGCCGCGCTGTCTGACAACGCCGGCACGGCTGGGCCCGCCTGGGGGCGGCGTGCCAAAGGCGGCGCGGTCGGCCTCGCTTCGGTGGGCCTCAGCGAGGCGTCTCATGGAAACCAACTTTCGGCCCTCCACGAGGAGGACAAGGCGGCGAGCTTCCAGTGCTTCAGCGTCGGCATCGGCCGGGAGGGGGATGGACAAGTCGTGGACCACCGCGTGCGGTGCGTCGTGGGCGCTTTCATCGGAAGCGCCGCCATGGTCGATGACCATCACCTCGGTGGTGAGAGCGTCGTAGCCATTGGCCCGGGGAAGCGGGTCGTTGTAGATCGCGACATCGGTGGGGAAAGTGTCGAGTGAGGCCGTGTCAGAGTCGACAGGCATCGGATCGGTGGAGCCAACCGACTCCAAGTCCACGGCAGGCTCACCGGAGACGTGGAGCTGGCCGAGGAGGTTGACGAGGTGGTCGGTGCCCGCGTCGGAGGCGAGCTCGCAGGAGATGAGGGTCTTGTCAAGGAGATCGGCGAGGCTGCTCGCCGCACAGATGTTGGTGATGCCTTGTAGCGCGTCGCGGCAAGTGCCATCGGGCATGCCGGGCTGGCTTCGCTCGCGGGGGAGGAAGAGGGTTCCCGTCCAGAACAGGTCTCCGGACGACGGTGCACCTGGCCCCACGGTGGGCGCGAAATGTCGGGTGGTAGGTGCGACATATGCCAACGGGTGGCTTATCATCGTGGGAGCCAATAAGACGTCGTCGGTGCCTGGAAACGGGATGAGGCGAAGACATGAACGCCGGCGAATCTTACCCAGCTTCGGGGCTCTCCGTGGAGATAACACCCCTACAGCTGCTCTACGGGGTCTCCGCATGATCACTAGATGAATAAGTAGCTACACGATGCTCCTTGAGCTGTTTGGCGAGAGGAGGAAGAAGGGCAAGGCTTTCTCTGTTCTCCTCCCTACGTGGTGTTTAAAACTAGCAGGGATCGATCTCCCTTTGCATGGATGCCCCGGGGGGTTTATATAGGCCTACCCCCCGGGGGTACAATGGTAATCCGGCTGGGTGCAGGGCCCAGCCGTCTGTGTCTATGCTCTCTGGCTTCTTCGCCAGCTGCTGGGGCCCGCCGGCTTGTGGGTCCCGCCGGCTGCCGGCTCCTTGGTCGATAGGCAGGCCCCACTGGCCAGGGCCTTGTCGGCGGCTCGTTACTGTTGCTTAATCTTGGTGACGAGGGCTTCGCCGAGGTGGGCATGGCTACAGTGCCGCCGCCCGGCGAGCGATCGCTGTAGCCTCACCGTGTCTTGTCTCCTTAATGGGGCGTCTTCTTCGAGGGAGGTGGCAAGCTGGCTGTGGGGAGCCGGCTCTATCTTGGGCCGACTAGGGGAGGCCTGGCCGCCTTCGGGTGTCTCTCTACCCGAAGGGGCCCACCGCCTGTGGGCCGCGCCGGCGGTCCGTCGTGGTTAACATCAGGGTCATCGTGGCAACAGTGCCGCGCCGGATGGGTCATGGCCACCCGTACGACGCACTGTGCCAGGCGTGCTCCGGGATTCGGGGGTGGAAGGCTTCACTGTAGCCACGCCCCGCCACATCGCCGTTATGTGGATGCAGACTTCGAGGGTACGATCTTGACCGCTTTATGGGAGCCGGCTTCTTGGAGTCGGCCCTCTCGCGGCCGGCTTCTCGGAGCCGACCCTCCCGCAGCGTTTCTTCATGAGAGCTGAAGTTGGGCCGCCTTCCGATAGCCGGCCTGGAGACAGCCGGCAAGGGGAAGGCGGCCCTGTGTCTTGGATTCTTGAGGGCCGAATCGGCTCGTAATTTTTTCAGAAGGGCCAGGGGGAGCCGGCTAGGCTACCCATGGTTATTTACTCCGACATTTAGCTCACACCGTAACTTGCAAAATCTCTTCTCATCCAAGGGCTTGGTGAAGATATCTGCCAATTGCTCTTCAGTGTTGACGTGTATGATATCAATATCTTCCTTCACAACATGATCTCTGAGAAAGTGATGACGAATTTCAATGTGCTTTGTCTTCGAGTGCTGAACTGGGTTGTTGGCAATCTTGATGGCGCTTGCGTTGTCGCAGTAGAGTGGCACTTGCTTCAGATGAATGCCATAGTCCTTGAGTGTTTGCTTCATCCACAGAAGCTGAGCGCAGCAAGATCCAGCAGCAATGTATTCAGATTCAGCCATGGAGAGAGATACACAGTTCTGCTTCTTTGAAGACCAACATACAAGTGATCGTCCCAGAAAATGACATGTGCCTGATGTAGACTTGCGATCCAGCTTGTCACCAGCATAATCAGCATCCGAAAATCCAACCATGTCAAACTCTGAGCCTTTTGGATACCATAATCCTAGAGTTGGGGTGTGAGCCAAATATCGAAGAATTCGCTTCATAGCTAAGTGATGCGACTCCTTTGGTGCCGCTTGGAATCGAGCACACATGCAAACACTAAGCATAATATCTGGCCTAGATGCACATAGATAAAGTAAAGAACCAATCATGGAGCGGTATACCTTTTGATCGAACTCTTTACCATTGTGGTCGGGACCCAGATGATGTTTGGCTGGCATTGGCGTCGTGAAGCCTTCGCAGTCTTGCATACCGAACTTCTTCAGGCTATCTTTGAGATACTTCTCTTGAGATATGAAGATGCCGTTGCGTTGCTGTCGTATTTGAAGACCGAGGAAGAACTTCCGCTCACCCATCATGGACATCTGATATTGCTCTTGCATCATATATCCAAACTCTTCACTACACTTCTGATTGGTGCAGCCGAAGATAATGTCATCCACATATATTTGGCACACAAACAGTTCACCATCATATGTCTTCGTGAAGAGAGTGGGGTCGAGGGAACCAGGTATGAATCCTTTGCTCTTCAGGAAGTATTTGAGTGTGTCATACCAAGCTCGAGGGGCTTGTTTGAGGCCATACAGTGCCTTGTTGAGCTTGTATACCATGTCAGGATGTTTTGGATCTTCAAAGCCAGGCGGTTGTGCAACATACACTTCTTCTTCAATCTTGCCATTGAGAAAAGCGCTCTTCACATCCATTTGATATAGAAGTATGTTATGATGATTTGCATAGGCCAGCAGTATGCGTATGGCTTCAAGTCGAGCCACAGGAGCAAATGTTTCATCAAAGTCAATCCCTTCCACTTGAGTATATCCTTGAGCAACGAGACGAGCTTTGTTTCTGACAACTTGACCATGCTCATCTTGCTTGTTGCGGTATATCCATTTGGTGCCTATTATATTGTGCTTCCGAGGGTCAGGACGCTTAACTAGTTCCCATACATTATTCAGCTCAAACTGTTGAAGCTCTTCTTGCATAGCTTGAATCCATTCAGGTTCCATGAAGGCTTCTTCAACTTTCTTGGGTTCTGTTATTGAGACGAATGCGAAGTGCCCACAGAAATTTGCTAGCTGAGTTGCCCTTGAACGAGTGAGCAGACCGGGTGCATTGATGCTGTCAATTATTCTCTCAATCTGCACTTCATTCGCAACACGAGGATGTACAGGGCGAAGATTTTGCTCTTGCTGATCATTGTCATTGTTAGAGGGATTGTCTTCAGGCTGAGCATTGTCTTCAGGTTGATCAGGTGCGGATATGATAAGTTCCTCTTCAGGTTGAGCTTCATAGGGTATGATTTCTCCAGTTCCCATTAGTTTGATTGATTCACTGGATGGAACTTCATCTAGCACATTTGGCAAGTGCTCTCATTGTGAACCGTTAGTCTCATCGAACCGCACATCCACTGTTTCAACCACTTTATAATGAAAGAGATTGAAGACTCTGCAGGAGTGCGAATCCTTTCCATATCCAAGCATAAAACCCTCATGTGCTTTTGGTGCAAATTTTGAAGTGTGATGTGGATCCTTGATCCAGCACCTGGCGCCAAATACTCTGAAGTAAATGACATTTGGCTTCTTGCCAGTAAGGAGCTCATAAGATGTCTTGTTCAGAAGCTTGTGATGATAAACATGATTGATTGTATGGCATGCAGTATCAATGGCTTCAGGCCAGAATTTTCTTGGAGTCTTGTATTCATCAAGCATCGTTCGGGCCATCTCATTGAGTGTTCTGTTCTTGCGTTCGACGAGGCCATTCTGCTATGGCATGTACGGGGCTGAGAATTCATGTGTGATGCCCAAAGTATCAAGATATGTATCAAGGCCAGTGTTCTTGAATTCAGTGCCATTGTCACTTCTGATGTGCTTTATCTTGGCGCCATAGTTGTTCATTGCTCGATTGGCGAAGCGTCTGAAGACATCCTGCACTTCAGTCTTGTAGAGGATTATGTGCACCCAAGTATATCTAGAATAATCATCAACAATGACAAAGCCATAGAGACAAGCAGTAGTAGTAAGAGTTGAGTAATGGGTGGGACCGAAAAGATCCATGTGGAGCAGTTCGAAGGGTCGAGTAGTTGTCATGATTGTCTTCGAGGGATGTTTGGCCCTCGTCATCTTTCCTACTTCACAGGCACCGCATAAGTGATTTTTCTTGAACTTGACGCCCTCGATGCCTATGACATGCTTCTTCTTTGCAAGGGTGTGGAGGTTCCTCATGCCAGCATGCCCTAGCCTCCGATGCCAGAGCCATCATTCTGAAGCTTTTGCTAGAAGACATACAGCAAGCTGTGGTCCTGCTGAGTAATCTACCACGTACAAATCATCTTTCCGATACCCTTCAAACACTAGAGACTTGTCAGATTCCATTAGAACAAGGCAACGATATTTTCCAAATATTACGATCATGTTCAAATCGCAAAGCATTGAGACAAACATTAAGTTGAAGCCAAGGGATTCAACAAGCATGACTTTATCCATGTGTTGATCCTCTGATATTGCAACTCTACCTAGACCCAATACCTTACTTTTACCAGTGTCAGCAAATGTGATGTGACTCTTGTCGGATGGACGTAAGGTTGAGTCCATAAGAAGATTTCTTTTGCCAGTCATGTGATTGGTACACCCACTATCAATAATCCATTCTGAAGACGCTGGTGTCATACCCTACAGTGCAGTTAGGGGGATAGGCTTCACGAAGAGAATTGTGAAGCAAAAACATTTGACGAACCAGTGGGCTATGAAAGCTTAGATCCAGATTAGGACTGATAGGGAGAGTAGCAAGCGATTCAGGAACGAAGTACATAGTAAGACCATTCGGGCATTTGACCTTGCGCCCTACAATATGTTTAAGGTCCCCAGCAATAGCGTCAGACGATTTTGGTTTTCTGCTGGAGACCCTTCCCTGCAAAAGATAGTTAAGCTTTCTTAGCCACCCACATCTTCAAGGGTGGCTTAGAAGCAATAAGTCTATGTGCAGCGTCCGAGAATTTTGGCTTTGGAGCCCTAGCAAAAAGTCTTGCAGGCAGACAATAGTACTCATAAGAATAAGCAGAATAGTTCTTGGTCTTATGAACATGGCGGTTCGATGAAACGCGCTCATATTCATAGGCCTGAGTATGGTTTCCCTGCAAAACATTTGCGTTAGTGCGACTCAGGTGAGTCCTCTGTCTGTATGAAGCCTTTGGCCCGTATGAAGCATGTGGTCTGGGGGTTTTCTTCTTCACCTGTGGTGTCATGATGACATTCACAGGAAGATTTTCCAAACACTTTTTCGGCACCCAGATCTTCTTCATAGGCGGCCCATTCCTGCAGTTAGTACCAATATACCTGGCAAACACTTCACCATTCTGATTCTTAAACAGTTTATAGTTTGCATCAAAGGATTCATCAATGACAATGGGGTTAGCACAAGTGAAGCCAGATAGATTGGATGGATTTTCTAAAGGTTCCTTTGTAGCAACCCATGTGGGGTACTGCTCAGGTTTCCAGTAAGAGCCATCAGCATTCATTTTCCTTACGAACCCAACACCCTCTTTCCTCGGGTTTCGGTTCAGAATCTGCCTTTTGAGGACATCACATAGTGTCGGATGCCCTTTAAGACTTTTGTACATCCCTGTTTCAAGCAATGTCTTCAACCTAGCATTCTCATCAGCAATAGCAGTGGTATCCTCAGTAGAGGGGTTAGTTACCACATCAACAGTTGAAGATATTGCAACAGTGGCAGCAGTAGAACATTCAGCAACAGAAGTAGCATTATCACGCTCAATGCATTTAAGACATGGCGGTTCAAATCCTTCCTGAGCGGAACTAATCTGTTCGGCGTGAAGTGACTCGTTTTCCTTTTGAAGATCTTCCTGAGCCGCTCTCAATTTCTCAAGATCTTGCTTCCTTTGAAGATAATCATAGGAAAGCTTTTCATGAGTTGTTGAGAGCGTTTCATGACGACTTTCAAGTTCCTCATACTTAACGTGAAGATTTTTTATGTCTTCAATTAAGGACTCAGATCGAGTCATTTCAGCGTCTAACAGATCATCGCTTTTGTCTAACAGTTTTTGAATATGTTCCATAGCTTTCTGTTGTTCAGTTGCAATTTTAGCATGTGTTTTGTAGCTGGGTTTTGAACCACAATCAGAGTCATCTTCACTGGATGTTTGATAGTGAGTAGTGCGTGTGTTTACCTTGGCACCGCGTGCCATGAAGCAGTAGGTAGGAGTGGAGTAGTCCTTGTCATTTGCATCGGTGTCGGTGATGAAGTCATTGTCTTTAGTGTTGAAGATGGACTTGGCAACGTATGATGTAGCCAGACATGCAACGCCAGAGTCGGACTCCTCCTCGGACTCCACCTCCGCCTCCTCAGAAGTGGACTCCTCCTCTGAATCCATTTCCTTGCCAACAAACGCACGTGCCTTGCCAGATGAGCTCTTCTTGTGTGATGAAGACTTTGAGGAAGACTTGGAAGAAGACTTTGAGTATTTCTTCTTCTTGTCGTCATAGTCATATTCCATGCTCTTCTTCTTCTTTTTGTTCTCATTGTCCCATTGCGGACACTTAGATATGAAGTGGCCAGGTTTCTTGCACTTGTGACATGTTTTCTTCTTGTAGTCATGAGCAGAAGCTTCATCATTCCTTGAGCTTGATCGTGAAGACTTTCTGAAGCCTTTCTTCTTGGTGAATTTTTGGAACTTCATCACAAGCATAGCAAGTTCCTTTCCAATGTCTTTAGGGTCATCAGAACTGCTGTCAGATTCTTCTTCAGATGAGGAGACAGCTTTTGCCTTCAAGGCACGAGTTCGCCCATAGTTGGGACCGTAGATATCTCTTTTCTCAGAAAGCTGAAACTCATGTGTGTTGAGCCTCTCAAGTATGTCAGATGGATCGAGTGTCTTGAAATCAGGACGTTCTTGAATCATCAAGGCTAGGGTGTCAAACGAACTATCAAGTGATCTCAGGAGTGTCTTGACGACTTCATGCTTGGTGATCTCAGTAGCGCCGAGGGCTTGAAGCTCATTTGTGATGTCAGTGAGTCGATCAAACGTGAGCTGGACATTCTCATTATCATTTCTCTTGAAGTGGTTGAAGAGGTTGCGAAGGACACTGATTCTCTGATCTCTTTGGGTTGAGACGCCTTCGTTGACCTTGGAGAGCCAGTCCCAGACTAGCTTAGATGTTTCCAAAGCACTCACGCAGCCATACTGTCCTTTGGTCAGATGACCACAGATGATATTCTTGGCGGTAGAGTCCAGTTGAACGAACTTCTTGACGTCAGCAGCAGTGACACCTTCTCCAGCCTTGGGAACGCCGTTCTTGACGTCAATGGCTTCAAGATGCATGCGCTTCCAGTAGGGATATTCAGTTCCATCGAAGACGGGGCACGCAGCAGAGACTTTAATTATCCCTGCAGTCGACATAGCTAAAACTCCAGGTGGTTAAACCGAATCACACAGAACAAGGGAGTACCTTGCTCTGATACCAATTGAAAGTGTGTTATATCGACTAGACGGTGGGTGAATAGGCGATTTTTATGAAAGTCTTCAAAACGTGGAAGTATCGAAGACAAACGATAGAAATAAACCTATTACCATGCAGCGGAAGGTAGACTACACTAGGCAAACATAGTCAAGTATTCAATGAAGTGAAAGCACGATGACTAATAGCAGCTAGGTAGTAAGGATCAGGTAGGAAGATATTATGAAGCCAAACATAACACGCAGTCACTCAGTGAAGACAAAAGATAGTGCAATCATACAATGACTTCACAAGGACCAACAGTAAGTAAAGGGAAGGGAAGGATGAAACCAGTGACTCGTTGAAGACAATGATTTGTTGGACCAGTTCCAGTTGCTGTGACAACTGTACATCTGGTTAGGGCAGCTAGGTATTTAAACCTGAGGACACACAGTCCCAGACACCCAGTCCTGAAAACGCAGCTCAGGACACCCAGTCCTCACCGTATTCCCCTTGAGCTAAGGTCACACAGATCTCGCCCAATCACTCTGGTAAGTCTTCAAGGTAGACTCCCAAACCTTCACAGACTTCGTTCACCGGCGATCCACAATGTCTCTTGGATGCTCAGAACGCGACGCCTAACCGGCTGGAGGATTCACAGTCCTCAAGTGTAATAAGTCTTCAGATCACACAGACAAGAAGACTTAAGTGATGCCTAACACTCTTTGGCTCTGGGTGGTTAGGGCTTTATCCTCGCAAGGAATTCTCTCTCAAAGGCCTTGAGGTGGGTTGCTCTCAAACGACAAAAGCCGTACTCTAACTCTGAGCAGCCAACCGTTTATGGTTGTAGGGGGTGGGCTATTTATAGCCACTAGGCAACCCGACCTGATTTGTCCGAAATGACCCGGGGTCACTAAGGAACTGACACGTGTTCCAACGGTCAGATTTCAAACTCACACGGCAACTTTACTTGGGCTACAAGCAAAGCTGACTTGTCCGGCTCTGGACAAGATTCGCTCTCATAGTCTTCACTCGAAGACATAGGTTTTGGTTAAGCATCACTTCAGTCATTCTGGCTGGTTCTCTTGGACCCCACTTAACAGTACGGTGGTTCCTATGACTCAACAAAGAAGAAAAAGAACTACGAAAGATCTAAATCTTCGCGCTCCATAGTCTTCATGCGATGTATTCTCTTGTCATAGTCTTCAATGTGAATGTCTTCACATACCGCCTTTGACTTCAATGTCTTCATACATTTTTAGGGGTCATCTCTGGTAGGAAAACCGAATCAATGAGGGACTTCTACCTGTGTTATCCTGCAATTCTCACAAACACATTAGTCCCTCAACTAGGTTTGTCGTCAATACTCCAAAACCAACTAGGGGTGGCACTAGATGCACTTACAGTTTCTTAGTTGGAGGAGCATTATCAGTGGTGCCCTTGGTTTTGCGCTTTCTGTCTTCAGCTTCAGCTGCCCTTGTTTTCTTCATTTCTGAAGCCACTGTGGGGACCTTAGGCTTCAAGCCTGTCATACTGGCTGGGAAGACAACTGGATGTACTTCCTGTCTTGGTGCTTCGGGTTCTGCCACAGCTGGCTTCTTCTTCTTATTGGCCGCCATTCTGGGGTCGATGCCTGGTCTCCCCAAGGCCTTGTGCTTTTCAACTTCATTGTATCCCTTAACACATTTAGCAGCAAGACCCTTCATGCGCTCACGAGAACCTTTGGCTTCTTCGCGTTTGGTTCGGAAATCTTCCTTAAGCTCATGCATCATGGTCTGGAAGTTCTGAATGTCTTCAACATTGAGCCTGGCCATATGCTTCTTGAACTGAGCCTTTTCATAATATATCTTATGCTTCAGCTCAACAATCTTCTGAGCTAGAGCTAGCTCAGCAGCAATGGCTCCGTGGAAGGCGACGCTTAGGCCAATGGGAAGCTGAAGATCATCAAAGCTAACATTTGGGCTGTCAAACCACTCATCAATGAATGTGTTGATGATTTCAACATCAAAGAGAGGATTTCTGCCTCTTGCTTGCTCTTGATCAACTGCTCAAGAGCGTCAACCCCAAGATCGTCATCACTGGACAGATCAATGGCGTCATTCTCATTTCGCAGAACAGCAGCAGGGGTCAGTGCTTGGCTGGTGGGTTGCATGGGCATCTTCACTTTGGAGGGCTTGGAGATGCGTGACAGATCTTCAGACTGCACACTGTGTTCAGGAGGTGCAGTGGCCAGAGGCTTCACCCGTGAAACCTTCGGTGCAGCGGCAGGCTTCAAAGCTTTAGGCTTCTTCAGCTTCTTTGGCTTCGGTGGTGCAGGTGCTTCGTCAGATTCAGCGTCGTCTGCAGGTTGATCCACGACTGCCCCTTGAACCATAATATGAGTGATGAGACCTTCCAGGTTGTAGAAGGGCCCAACAAGATTGGGTTCAGCTTCGCGTGAGCCATCGGCACGAGGAGTAGAGGAACATGTATTGAAGTCTAATCCTCACGACTGCTTGTTTTCTTTGGCCGAGTTCCTGGCAAACTGAAGGTTGCGCTTGAACAGATTGTCGTCACGACACCATAGCAGTGACGATGGGTCTGCATCTGCAGGCTGTGGTCCACGGACCATGCAGGGATAGAAGCCTTGTTTAATGGCTTCAGCTCTGGACCTGGGTTGAAGATTTTTGTATAGGATGTCTCCCCACGGTCGCTTGATGGCATTCTTCTCGGCATACTCCTGGGTCACGAACCTGTACTTGAACCATTGTTCTGCCCAATATCTTCGAATCCATTGGATTCGAGTTTTCCGCTCATTGTAGTTCTCCTCTAGATCTGTCTTGTACAGCTCATTGAGGTCAGGAGGCAGATCTCTTGAGGTGTTACCACGATGCTGTCTGCCACCCTTCCTTGCAGATTTTTCTGGTGCCATGAAGTTTAGAGTTAAAGGCTTCAAAACTGTCAAAGTCTTTCGTCTACTAGTCAGACAAGAACTGGCTTCAGGAGAATTTATATGATGCTGTAAGAATTCTGCAAATGAATGCAGACTATGAGAACCAAGGGATTCTCCCACGGACATGTACCTGTGACATCATTAAGGTGCGAGGGAAGGGGAAGAGGTCATATGCATTCTCAGAAGATTTTGAAGATAAATCAGTTTAGAAGACATTGACCTCATAGTGCGAAGACATTCACTCATAGATAGAGAGTTGGTTCCAGATTTGTACGAATCCACGAATAAGTACAAGTGAGGAATCTAACTACTTTGTGAAGCATAAGTGAACATACTAGGCATATTATGAGATGCGGTATGAAATAGATCCAACTTGTGTGAACAGAAACTGCTTGTGGTAGAAAAGGATGAATCTATCGGATCAAAGAGACTGTAAAAAGGAGGTTTTATTTACCACAAGAGGAACTGCTAGACGGAGTGGGAGAGGAGGCCGAGCAGTTCGATCTTCCGTGCCCTAACTTGGCGACGGAGGACACCTATGGCGATGGCGGAGAAGACGCTGTCCGCGGCCGGCGTGAGGACGGCGTCGGTGAGGTCGCGGCAGCTAAGCACTTCGTCGCCGGCGTCGTCAAGGGCTAGCGGTGGCGCTAGGGTTTGTGCGAGAGTGGAAGAAAGGATAATGACTATGGTGAGGTGTGTATTTATAGGGACAGGGACGACACAGTGTTATTACACAGGTGCCCCTGGCGGTTCGCATCTGAAGGACACGTGGCTATCATGCAACACATCGGAGGTTGTTCCACGTTCCCACGCATGCCTGGATTGTCGAGAGGTCGTTCCCACTTCTCCGGGTTTCAGGTGCAAGGATTTCGCATTGAAAACGGATTAATGTTTGTCTCTGTGTCTTCTACTGACAAGGACGCAGAGAAGACATTTTGACAGTGTCAATAGAATGCATATGATTTTGATAGATAGACTTAGGAAAGAAGCATAGAGGGGTTAGCGTCCGATCACATTCACTTAGTTCAAAAGATTCAGCAAGAATCCATAGATATAAGTGAATGTTGTAGAGGACAGAAACCAAATCAGTACGTTGAAGATAACCATGAGGTCATGTTAACATTGAAGACAAACAGAAAGCGAAGACTTTGCAAAAGTAACGCCATTGTGAGAAACACTTCTTAGGGAAGAATTTGGTGGTGGCGTTACCCACCGTATAGGAAGTATTAGACCCAGACACGATGCACAACTATCGTGGTGCTCTGAAGTCAAATTCCACGTTAATGTATTCAAACTCAGAATGCAAGTCTTCATTGATTGAAGACGTACGTTACTTCGTGTGTTGCACATCTAAGTCATTAACATGCACAAGTGTTAGAAAGTTTGCCTGATCACAGGACATTTGAGGATTCCAAGATATTTAGCTCACACCGTAACTTGCAAAACCTCTTCTCATCCAAGGGCTTTGTAAAGATATCTGCCAATTGCTCTTCAGTGTTAACGTGTATGATATCAATATCTTCCTTCATAACATGATCTCTGAGAAAGTGATGACGAATTTCAATGTGCTTTGTCTTCGAGTGCTGAACTGGGTTGTTGGCAATATTGATGGCGCTTTCGTTGTCGCAGTAGAGTGGCACTTGCTTCAGATGAATGCCATAGTCTTTGAGTGTTTGCTTCATCCATAGAAGCTGAGCGTAGCAAGATCCAGCAGCAATGTATTCAGATTCATCAGTGGAGAGAGATACACAGTTCTGCTTCTTTGAAGACCAACATACAAGTGATCGTCCCAGAAAATGACATGTTCCTGATGTATACTTGCGATCCACCTTGTCACCAGCATAATCAGCATCCGAGAATCCAACTAGATCAAACTCTGAGCCCTTTGGATACCACAATCCTAGTGTTGGGGTGTGAGCCAAATATCTAAAATTCGCTTGTAACGCCTGGATAATCTTGCTACAGTAATCCCACGCTAATCATGCCACGTCATCCCGATTACTGTTGCTAAACGTCTGTTAGTTCAAACCGCGTCAAATTCAAATTTAAAATTAATGTCGGAAATAAAAGTTTTCAAAAATTGAAACAAAAATGTTCGGTGGTTGCCATATATTACAAAGGTAATTATGGTGCAACAAACACATTTTTATAAAATGGCTAAATGGTTTAAAATGATTTAAACAAAAAAGAAAGAAATAATAAAAGAAAACAGAAAACAAACAAACAAAAAATGGAAGGAGAGAAAGGCCCCACTGGGCTTCGGCCCAGCAGGCCGGCCCTTCCGGCCACAGGCCCAACCGGCCTCCCCCCCACTTCTCCATATCCCCCCACGAACCCGAACCCTAACCTAACCACTCCCCCACTCGCTTCCCCCCCACTCCCATCGCCTGGATCTGGATCGGGGAATCCCGATCCCCTCGCCCCTCTTCCTCGCGCGCCCGTCGCCGCCTGGACGCGCCGGCGACCGGAGCTCCCTCGTCGGCCTGCTTCCCCTTCCCCACCGGCCTGCACCCGCTCCGCCGTATCATCCCCGACTGCCTCCTCGTCCCCCATTGCCGCGTGCCCTACTCCCCCTTGTGAGCGCCCCCCTCCTCTCCCTTTCTCCTCGCCGCGGTCACCGACGGCCCGTCCCGCCTATCACCGCGTGCGCCCGCGCCTCCCCGCGCACCCGCGGCCGCAGCCCCCCTGATCCTGCAGACCTCCCCGCTCCGGCCGTCCTCGCCGACCACGCCCGCGGCCCCTGCTTGCCGGCCAGCGCGAGCCCGCCGCCGGCCCAGCGCACGCGGCCACCCCTGCCGACCGCACCCTGGGCGTGTACCCGCGGCCCTCCTAGCCTCGCTCCTGCGGCGTGGCCACCCCCCTTGCTGCGCCTCTGCTTCTGCCGCCCCGGCGCGGCCTCGTCCCCTCGCCACTCGCCCCACTCACCCCTGCCGGCGCCTGCTTCTTGCACCGGCCGCCTTTGCCTTGCCGCATCGCCCGCTCGCCGGTGCACCGGCGCCCACGCCCGCCAGCCGCCCTGTCGGGTGCGCCCCTGTGAGGGCCATCGCCCGTTCGGGCTGCACCCGATACCCGCACGCCCGCAAAGGCCCTTAGGGCCTATGACGAACGGGGCCCACGCCCAAAACAAAATTGTAAAAAAATAAAAAATATTTAACTAATTAATTAATTAATTAATTAAAGAATTAATTAACTTAATTAATTAAAGAATTAATTAACTTAATTAATTGTGTTTAACTAACCTAATCAATTAACTAAACTAATTAGACTTGTTTAGTTAGTCATAGACAATGACAGTAGGACCCACATGTCAGTTTGACTAGGTCAACTGACTAGTTGACCGCTGACACAATAATGACGTCATGCTAACATTACAAGTCACTATTTTGGATAATTCGGATTTAAAAAATTAAATTAATTCTACAAAATAGATGAATCTTTAAAAATTAATATAAAATAAACCGTAACTCGGATTAAATTATTTTCAACATGAAAGTTGCTCAGAACAACGAGACGAATCCGGATACGCAACCCGTTCGTCCGCCACGCATCCCTAGCATAGCGAACACGCAACTTTTCCCCTCTGACTCCTCTGCCCAAAAACGCGAAACACCGGGGATGATTTCCCGGATGTTCCTCCCCTTCACCGGTACCACCTCGTACGCGTTAGGGCACACCTAGCATCACGCTTTGTCATGTCATGCATCGTCATGCATTTGTTTGCATTATATTTATTGTTTCTTCCCCCTCTTCTCTCGCTAGACATCGAGACCGACGCCGCTGCTACCCAGTACGACTACGGTGTCGACGACCCCTCTCTCTTGCCAGAGCAACCAGGCAAGCCCCCCCTTTGATCACCAGATATTGCCTACTCTTTTCTCTACTGTTTGCATTAGAGTAGTGTAGCATGTTACTGCTTTCCGTTAATCCTATTCTGATGCATAGCCTGTCCTTGCTACTACTGTTGTTACCTTTACCTGCAACCCTAATGCTTAGTATAGGATGCTAGATTATCATCAGTGGCCATACATTCTTGTCCGTCTGCCATGCTATATTATCGGGCCGTGATCACTCGGGAGGTGATCACGGGTATATACTATATACTTTATACATGATACATGTGGTGACTAAAGTCGGGTCGGCTTGTGGAGCACCCGCGAGTGATTCACGGATTGGGGCTGAAAGGGCCTTTGTCCCAACGGCCCTCTGTGTGGATCTTTGTGGCGAAGCGACAGGGCAGGTTGTAACCACCTAGGAGAGAGGTGGGCCTGGCCCTGGTCGGTGTTCGCGGATACTTAACACGTTTAATGAGATCTTGGTATTTGATCTGAGTCTGGCTACTGGCCTATACGCACTAACCATCTATGCGGGGACAGTTATGGGCACTCGACGTCGTGGTATCAGCCGAAGCCTTCGTGACGTCAGCGACTGAGTGGTGCGTGCCGGATTGGACCGTAAGCCTGCTCTTGTATTAAGGGGCTAGTTCTGCTTCCGGCCGCGTACGCAACGTGCAGGTGTGCAATGGGCGATGGGCCCAGACCCCTGCGTCATAGGATTTAGACGGGCGTGCTGACCTCTCTGTTGTGCCTAGGTAGGGCTGCGACGTGTTGATCTTCCGAGGCTGGGCATGACCCAGGAAAGTGTGTCCGGCCAAATGGGATCGAGCGTGTTGGGATATGAGGTGCACCCCTGCAGGGAAGTTAATCTATTCGAATAGCCGTGATCTTCGGTAACAGGACGACTTGGAGTCGTACCTTGACCTTATGACAACTAGAACCGGATACTTAATAAAACACACCCTTCCAAGTGCCAGATACAACCGGTGATTGCTCTCTCACAGGGAGACAAGGGGAGGATCATCGGTTAGGATTATGCTATACGATGCTACTTGGAGGTCTTCAGTCTACTCTCTTCTACATGCTGCAAGACGAGGCTGCCAGAAGCGTAGTCTTCGAAAGGACTAGCTATCCCCCCTTATCCTGGCTTTCTGCAGTTCAGTCCACATATAATAGCCTTATTCTAGTTGATACCAATGTATACATATGTAGTGTAGCTCCTTGCTTGCGAGTACTTTGGATGAGTACTCACGGTTTCTTTCTCCTTCTCTTCCCTCTATCCTTTCTACCTGGTTGTCACAACCAGATGCTGGAGCCCAGGAGCCAGACGCCACCGTCGACGACGACTCCTACTGCACCGGAGGTGCCTACTACTACGTGCTGCCCGCTGACGACGACTAGGAGTAGTTAGGAGGATCCCAGGGAGGAGGCCTGCGCCTCTTTCGATCTGTATCCCGGTTTGTGCTAGCCTTCTTAAGGCAAACTTGTTTAACTTATGTCTGTACTCAGATATTGTTGCTTCCGCTGACTCGTCTATGATCGAGCTGTTCTATTCGAGCCCTCGAGGCCCCTGGCTTGTAATATGATGCTTGTATGACTTATTTTATTTGTAGAGTTGTGTTGTGATATCTTCCCGTGAGTCCTTGATCTTGATCGTACACATTTGCGTGCATGATTAGTGTACGGTCAAATCGGGGGCGTCAGAAGTTGGTATCAGAGCCGACTGCCTGTAGGAATCCCCCTTCCACACTCCTTGGCCGAAGTTGAGTCTAGACATTACAAAAACTTTTACTAACATGGATGTGTGCCTTACGGGCCCACATCGCCATCTGGGTGGTATTAGGCTCTTTTACTCCTCGATCCTTACTCTGGGACTTTGAACTCTCTCCTACTCGGGTTAAACGATTTTACTAACTCTAACACTAGGATCCGTGACCACGTTCACCCCAAAGTTGGATAAGCCCTAGTTATTCTTTAGAGTAGTATTTGAACATTATCCACATTGTCATTTGACTCCTGTGAAAACATCTTTGTTTTCAGATGGAACCCACGAGGCAGGTCGTGCGCCACACAACGGCCATTGGTGCCTCAGGATCACCTGCTGTGTTGGTTGAGATGATGACCTATCTGGGTTATCGCTGGCACCCTGAGTACACCGTCTATGAGGAGTATCAGGACTTCAACCAGGAGCAGTACCGTGCCATCGTCCACCTCTACTCTCGGGAGTATGACTCCACTACCATGTTGCACACTGCTCATGGTGTTGGAGTGACTATCGATATGGCAGTCCACGATGTTGCTTATGCTGCTTTGACACGTCTTCGTGGAGAGTATCAGGAGTTGGATACCTCCCCCTTCAGGCACATTGCTATCGCATCCGATGTTGGTGTGGAGGGATACTACACTGCTGCCTACTCCACTGTCACCCGAGAGCCCTTCTACCATCAGAAACTGGTTCTGCAAGCTGATGGGCTGGATAGAGCTAACCGAGCTCTTCGCCACGAGCTGTACACCACCCGTCAGCACCTGTATCGTTCTCTGACGCTGTTGCACCCCTCTGTCCACTCTGGTGATCTGTCGCATTCTATGATCTACCCTGCCCGGACCGTGATGCCCCAGGGCGTCGGCTGGCCAGATGTGGGAGGCTACTCTCCTGCATTGGGTCCTCTCCTGCCACCTGTGCATCGGGTTCCGAGCCAGAGTATCCGCGGACCCCAGGCTACTCGCGTGGAGGTCTTCCCTTCGCGTCACTACCAGTTGTCGGGCTACACCTACCTCCGCAGTACCGCATGGGACTGATGTAGACTTGCTTGTTAGTGTTAGATGCATTCGCCGCGAGCCTATGTGCTGCCTATGATGTCTTAGCCTGTGTACCGAACTCTGTGTAACGAACTCTATGCATGATCTCTTTTGTAAGATATGCCGACTAATATGTAGTATCTATCGTGCTGCTTTCGTTCTGCATGTTTCATCATGAATGATTCTTGTCTTTGCAAATTTCTCAATGCTGAACTACCCCTGTTATATATTAGCAGGATGGTTAGACCAGGTGGTCGTGGTCGTGGTGGCAACGCCCCACCACCACCTGAGTACATGGCTGGGATGATGCAACAGTTTGAGCTAAATCGTCAGTTCATGGAGAATATTATGGCTCAGTTTCCTCGCCCCAATATGAACCAGCAACCAACCCAAGTGACTCTGCAGGATTTCATGCGCCTCAACCCAACCGTGTACCGCAGCTCAACTCAGCCTCTGGATGCTGACGACTGGCTCCGTGACATCACCTATGAGATGGATTCTGCTGATGTAGCCCCTGCCAGCTATGTCACCTTTGCTTCCTTCTTCCTGAAAGGACCCGCAGCTCAATGGTGGGACAGCCACAGGCGTACTCTGCCAGCTGGAACAATCATCACCTAGCCAGAATTCCATGCTGCCTTCCGTGCTCGCTTCATTCCTTAGGGAGTCATGGACCGGAAGAAGAGTGAGTTCCGCAACCTCACCCAAGGCAACAAAACTGTGGAAGCTTATCAGCGGGAGTTTCTGGACTTGTCCCGCTATGCTGAAGAGGACATTGCAACTGATGCACGCAGACAGGAGAAGTTCCGTGATGGCCTTCAAGCTGACATCAAGCTCGCACTTCTAGTGCATGACTTTGCTGATTTCGCCACTCTGGTGAACAAAGCCATCAATGTCGAAACTGGTCTGCAGGAATACCAGAGCTCTCACAGGCGCAACCGTGACACGAGCTCATCTTCGGGCCCGTCTTCGCAGAAGCGCAAGATATGGATTCCCAACAGCATATACCAGCCGAATGCACCTGCCCCAAGGCAGACCTATGCTGCACCTCGTCTGCCTACTCCTCCAACTAGGCAGCCAAGACTTCCAGCTCCACCACCACAAGCTCATGTTCCCACTCCCAATAATGGTCTCTGCTACAAGTGTGGTCAGCCAGGTCACCGTGCTAGGGATTGCAATCAGAACCAGAATCAACTGGCCCTCCCCACAGCTGGCTGTGGAAGCAACCAGCCTCGCAACAACAATGCCAAGTCTTATGGTCGTGTTCATGCCAACCACGTTGATCTCAATGAAGTTCTAGACCAGCCTGCTACCGTGATGGGTACACTCCTCGTGAACTCAGTACCTGCATTTGTTTTATTCGATTCAGGAGCATCGCATTCATTCATGTCAGAAGATTTTGCATACAAGCATGACGTTAAATGTGAGAAGATGAACACTTCGGTATTGGTAAAAACCCCCGTGGGACAATGTCAAACCTCATTGGTTGGCATCGATGTCCCCGTGGAAATCGAAGGGCTGGAATTCTATGCCTCTCCCATTATCCTGAAGTCATCTAACATCGACCTCATTCTGGGAATGGATTGGTTGAAAGCGCATACTGCTTATATAGTTTGCGCCACTAAGGTCGTCCATTTGCTACACCCTTCTGACGAAATAATAGCTTACCAAGCTCATCTAGTTCAGAACGCCGAGGCACGACTTTATGCCTTGAATGGGTTGAATGCTGCACCACTCGAGGGCATTGAAAACATTCCCGTCGTTCGTGAATTCCAAGACGTCTTCCCAGAAGAACTTCCAGGGATTCCCCCTGCTAGAGCTGTCGAATTCATCATCGACTTGAAACCCGGCACCACCCCTATAGCTAAACGACCCTATAAGATGCCGCCGCAGGAACTCACTGAGCTTAAGGAGGAAATCGAAAAATCTCTTGTCAAAGGTTTCATTCGCCCAAGTTGCTCTCCTTGGGGAGCACCTTCTCTCTTTGTTAAGAAAAAGGATGGGACAAACCGATTAGTCCAAGACTACCGTCCTATAAACCAAGCTACCATTCAAAATAAATATCCTCTTCCTCGGATCAATGATCTTTATGATCAACTGGCTGGCTCATCAGTGTTCTCCAAACTCGATTTGAGGCTAGGTTACCACTAGATCCGTGTTCGTGAAGAGGATATCCCAAAAACTGCCTTCGTGACTCGGTATGGATCATACGAGTACACCGTCATGTCATTCGGCTTAACGAATGCTCCCACCACCTTCTCTCGTCTGATGAACTATATATTCATGGATTACCTCGACAAGTTCGTCGTGGTTTATCTGGACGATATCCTTGTATTTTCCAAGAACGAGGAAGAACATGCTGGACATCTTCGTCTGGTGCTAGAAAAGCTTCGAGAGCACCAACTGTATGCTAAGTATTCCAAGTGTGAATTCTGGCTCCCCGAAGTAACCTATCTTGGGCATGTCATCTCCAAGGATGGTATTGCCGTCAACCCTGAACGAGTTCAGGCTATTCTCGATTGGACTCCTCCGAAGAATGTCAAGCAAGTCCGAAGTTTTCTCGGTCTCGCCAGCTATTGCCGTCGATTCGTCGAGAACTTCTCCAAGATTGCCAGGCCTCTGACTAATCTGTTGCATAAGGGTGTCAAGTTCGAATGGACAGACAAGTGTCAGGAAAGTTTTCAGGCGCTCAAAGACAAGTTGACCTCTGCCCCCGTGCTTGCTCCACCTGATACTAAGAAGGACTTCGTCATTTACTGCGACGCTTCCCGTCAAGGATTAGGCTGTGTCCTAATGCAAGAGCGCAGAGTGATTGCTTATGCCTCTCGTCAACTGCGCCCTCACGAAGAAAACTACCCAGTTCACGACCTCGAGCTTGCTGCTGTCATTCATGCACTAAAGCAGTGGCGACATTACCTTCTCGGTAATCGTTGCGAGATCTTCACCGACCACCAAAGTCTGAAGTATATGTTTACTCAGCCAGATCTGAACCTCCGCCAGCAGAGATGGATGGAGACTGTTGCAGACTTTGACGTGGGTATATCTTATACCCCCGGCAAGGCTAATGTAATGGCTGATGCCTTGAGCCGCAAGTCTTACTACAACCACCTCCAGGTTCACCAAGTTCATCCCTCGCTTGTCGAAGAATTTAGAAAGCTGAACCTCCATATTGTTCCTCCTGGAGCACTCGCTCCCCCTCCCCCGGAGTTCCGCAAGATGAATCTTCTTGTTGTTACTAAGGGTTCTCTAAATACCCTGGCTGTCGTACCAGATCTCGTAGCTGGTATAAAGACTATTCAAGGTTATGACTCTGAAGTCCATAAGATTAAACGCCATCTAGCAGAAGGAAAGCCCTCATTCTTCACTATCGCCGATGATGGCGCCTTGTATTTCAAAGGCCGCCTAGTGGTACCATGTTCGAACAAAAACCTGGATAAGACTAAAAGGGTTATGCAAGAAGCCCATGATACACCTCTGTCCATCCATCCTGGTAGTACAAAGATGTACCAGGATATTCGTCAAAGATTCTGGTGGTCTAATATGAAGCAGGACATTGCTCGTTATGTTGCTGAGTGTGACGTTTGTAGCCAAATCAAAGCAGAGCATCAAAGGCCTGCTGGAACTCTACAACCTATCTCTATTCCTGAATGGAAATGGGACCATGTTGAAATGGACTTCGTCACTGGATTTCCCAAATCACAGAAAGGTAATGATGCTATTCTTGTCGTCATTGACCGGCTTTCCAAAGTTGCCCATTTTCTGGCGGTCAAAGAGACAATCACTGCTAGACAGCTTGCTACTCTCTACATGGCCAGAATTGTTTCACTTCACGGTATTCCATTGGTTATCAATTCAGACCGTGGCAGCTTATTCACTTCAAGGTTTTGGGCGAGTTTCCAAGAAGCTATGGGAACTCATCTGTCGTTCAGTACTGCGTTTCATCCTCAGTCGCAAGGACAGGTTGAACGTGTCAACCAAGTTCTCGAAGACATGCTTCGAGCTTGTGTAATATCATTCGGCAAGAAATGGGAGGAATCTCTTCCATATGCCGAGTTCTCTTATAATAATAGCTATCAAGCTAGTCTGAAGATGTCCCCCTTCGAAGTGCTATATGGATGAAAGTGTCGAACCCCT
The DNA here is from genome assembly GCF_056163025.1 of Triticum urartu. Classification (NCBI taxonomy): domain Eukaryota; kingdom Viridiplantae; phylum Streptophyta; class Magnoliopsida; order Poales; family Poaceae; genus Triticum; species Triticum urartu. The sequence goes on along the minus strand of NC_141873.1, from coordinate 501,990,174 downwards.
CTGAACTAGTCAGAAACGGGGGAACGTCCACTCTTTGGTCCGGATATTATCAAACAGGCCGAAGAACAAGTTTGCATTATTCGCGAGAATCTCAAGACTGCTCAGTCACGTCAGAAAATTCAGTATGACCGTCATCACCAAGACCTGGTCTATCAACCTGGCGAAAAGGCTTATCTTCGAGTTACACCAATGAAGGGTGCACACCGCTTCAGGATCAAAGGAAAGCTAGCTCCCCGCTATATTGGTCCTTTCACTATTCTCGAAAGGCGTGGAAAGGTGGCATATCAACTGGAGCTTCCGCCGAACCTTTCTCAGGTTCACGATGTGTTCCACGTGTCACAACTCGACGCTGCTTCAAGGACCCAATCCGAGCAGTGGATCATGAAGTGCTTGAATTGCAACAGGACCTCTCCTATAAAGAGCATCCGATCCGCATTCTCGACCAAGCTGAACGCCGCACACGTCAGAAGGCGATCAAGTTCCTCAATTTCCAGTGGTCGAATCACTCTGAAGATGAAGCCACCTGGGAACGCGAGGATCGTCTTCATGATGAATACCCCGCACTGTTTCCTTGTACCTCCTAAATCTCGGGACGAGATTTCTTGTAGTGGAGGAGAATTGTAACGCCCGGATAATCTTGCTACAGTAATCCCACGCTAATCATGCCACGTCATCCCGATTACTGTTGCTAAACGTCCGTTAGTTCAAACCACGTCAAATTCAAATTTAAAATTAATGCCAAAAATAAAAGTTTTCAAAAATTGAAACAAAAATGTTCGGTGGTTGCCATATATTACAAAGGTAATTATGGTGCAACAAACACATTTTTATAAAATGGCTAAATGGTTTAAAATGATTTAAATAGAAAAGAAAGAAATAATAAAATAAAACAGAAAACAAACAAACAAAAAATGGAAGGAGAGAAAGGCCCCACTGGGCTTCGGCCCAGCAGGTCGGCCCTTCCGGCCGCAGGCCCAACCGGCCTCCCCCCACTTCTCCATATCCCCCCACGAACCGAACCCTAACCTAACCACTCCCCCACTCGCTTCCCCCCCACTCCCATCGCCTGGATCTGGATCGGGGAATCCCGATCCCCTCGCCCCTCTCCCTCGCGCGCCCGTCGCCGCCTGGACGCGCCGGTGACCGGAGCTCCCTTGCCGGCCTGCTTCCCCTTCCCTACCGGCCTGCACCTGCTCTGTCGTATCGTCCCCGACTGCCTCCTCGTCCCCCATTGCCACGTGCCCTACTGCCCCTTGTGAGCGCCTCCCTCCTCTCCCTTTCTCCTTGCCGCGGTCACCGACGGCCCGTCGCACCTATCACCGCGTGCGCCCGCGCCTCCCCGCGCACCCACGGTCGCAACCCCCCTGATCACGCAGCCCTCCCCTCTCCGGCCGTCCTCGCCGACCACGCCCGCGGCCCCTGCTTGCCGGCCAGCGCGAGCCCGCCGCCGGCCCAGCGCACGCGGCCACCCCTGCCGACCGCACCCTGGGCGTGCACCCGCGGCCCTCCTCGCCTCGCTCCCGCGCCGTGGCCACCCCCCTTGCTGCGCCTCTGCTTTCGCCACCCCGCCGCGGCCTCATCCCCTCGCCACTCGCCCCACTCACCCCTGCCGGCGCCTGCTTCTTGCGCCGGTCGCCTTTGCCTTGCCGCGTCGCCCGCTCGCCGGTGCACCGGCGCCCACGCCCGCCAGCCGCCCCGTCGGGTGCGCCCCTGCGAGGGCCATCGCCCGTTCGGGCTGCACCCGATACCCGCACGCCCGCAAAGGCCCCCAGGGCCTATGACGAACGGGGCCCACGCCCAGAACAAAATTGTAAAAAAAATAAAAAATAATAATTAACTAATTAACTAATTAATTAATTAATTACTTAATTAACTTAATTAATTGTGTTTAACTAACCTAATCAATTAACTAAACTAATTAAACCTGTTCAGTTAGTCATAGACAATGATAGTAGGACCCACATGTCAGTTTGACTAGGTCAACTGACTAGTTGAGCGCTGACACAATAATGACGTCATGCTGACATCACAAGTCACTGTTTTGGATAATTCGGATTTAAAAAATTAAATTAATTCTAGAAAATAGATAAATCTTTAAAAATTAATATAAAATAAACCATAACTCGGATTAAATTATTTTCAACATGAAAGCTGCTCAGAACGACGAGACGAATCCGGATACGCAACCCGTTCGTCCGCCACACATCCCTAGCATAGTGAACACGCAACTTTTCCCCTCTGACTCCTCTGCCCAAAAACGTGAAACACCGGGGATAATTTCCCGGATGTTCCTCCCCTTCACCGGTACCACCTCGTACGCGTTAGGGCACACCTAGCATCAAGCTTTGTCATGTCATGCATCGTCATGCATTTGTTTGCATTATATTTATTGTTTCTTCCCCCTCTTCTCTCGCTAGACATCGAGACCGACGCCGCTGCTACCCAGTACGACTACGGTGTCGACGACCCCTCTCTCTTGCCAGAGCAACCAGGCAAGCCCCCCCTTTGATCACCAGATATTGCCTACTCTTTTCTCTACTGTTTGCATTAGAGTAGTGTAGCATGTTACTGCTTTCCGTTAATCCTATTCTGATGCATAGCTTGTCCTTGCTACTACTGTTGTTACCTTTACCTGCAATCCTAATGCTTAGTATAGGATGCTAGATTATCATCAGTGGCCATACATTCTTGTCCGTCTGCCATGCTATATTATCGGGCCGTGATCACTCGGGAGGTGATCACGGGTATATACGATATACTTTATACATGATACATGTGGTGACTAAAGTCGGGTCGGCTTGTGGAGCACCCGCGAGTGATTCATGGATTGGGGGCTGAAAGGACCTTTGTCCCAACGGCCCTCTGTGTGGATCTTTGTGGCGAAGCGACAGGGCAGGTTGTGACCACCTAGGAGAGAGGTGGGCCTGGCCCTGGTCGGTGTTCGTGGATACTTAACACGTTTAACGAGATCTTGGTATTTGATCTGAGTCTGGCTACTGGCCTATACGCACTAACCATCTACGCGGGGACAGCTGAAGCCTTCGTGACATCAGTGACTGAGTGGCGCGCGCCGGATTGGACCGTAAGCCTGCTCTTGTATTAAGGGGGCTAGTTCTGCTTCCGGCCGCGTACGCAACGTGCAGGTGTGCAATGAGCGATGGGCCCAGACCCCTGTGCCATAGGATTTAGACCGGCGTTCTGACCTCTCTGTTGTGCCTAGGTAGGGCTGCGACGTGTTGATCTTCCGAGGCCGGGCATGACCCAGGAAAGTGTGTCCCGCCAAATGGGATCGAGCGTGTTGGGATATTTTGTGCACCCCTGCAGGGAAGTTAATCTATTCGAATAGCCATAATCTTCAGTAACAGGACGACTTGGAGTTGTACCTTGACCTTATGACAACTAGAACCGGATACTTAATAAAACACACCCTTCCAAGTGCCAGATACAACCGGTGATCACTCTCTCACAGGGCGATGAGGGGAGGATCATCGGTTAGGATTATGCTATACGATGCTACTTGGCGGTCTTCATTCTACTCTCTTCTACATGCTGCAAGACGAGGCTGCCAGAAGCATAGTCTTCGAAAGGACTAGCTATCCCCCCCTTATCCCGGCTTTCTGCAGTTCAGTCCACATATAATAGCCTTATTCCAGTTGATACCAATGTATACATATGTAGTGTAGCTCCTTGCTTGCGGGTACTTTGGATGAGTACTCACGGTTGCTTTCTCCTTCTCTTCCCTCTATCCTTTCTACCTGGTTGTCGCAACCAGATGCTGGAGCCCAGGAGCCAGGCGCCACCGTCGACGACGACTCCTACTACACCGGAGGTGCCTACTACTACGTGCTGCCCGCTGACGACGACCAGGAGTAGTTAGGAGGATCCCAGGCAGGAGGCCTGCGCCTCTTTCGATCTGTATCCCAGTTTGTGCTAGCCTTCTTGAGGAAAACTTGTTTAACTTATGTCTGTACTCAGATATTGTTGCTTCCGCTAACTCGTCTATGATCGAGCTCTTGTATTCGAGCCCTCGAGGCCCCTGGCTTGTAATATGATGCTTGTATGACTTATTTTATTTGTAGAGTTGTGTTGTGATATCTTCCCGTGAGTCCTTGATCTTGATCGTACACATTTGCGTGCATGATTAGTGTACGGTCAAATCGGGGGCGTCACATCGCTTCACAGCTAAGTGATGCAATTCCTTTGGTGCTGCTTGGAACCGGGCACACATGCAAACACTAAGCTGATATTTGGCCTAGATGCACAAAAATAAAGCAAAGAACCAGTCATGGAGCGGTATACCTTTTGATCGAACTCTTTACCATTGTCGTCGGGACCCAGATGGTGTTTGGCTGGCATTGGCGTTGTGTAGCCTTTGCAGTCTTGCATTCCAAATTTCTTCAGGCAATCTTTGAGGTATTTCTCTTGAGATATGAAGATGCCTTTGCGTTGCTGTCATATTTGAAGACCAAGGAAGAACTTCAGCTCACCCATCATGGACATCTGATATTGCTCTTGCATCATATATCCAAACTATTCACTATATTTCTGGTTAGTGCAGCCGAAGATAATGTCATCCACATATATTTGGCACACAAACAGTTCACCATCATATGTCTTCGTGAAGAGAGTGGGATCCAGGGAACCAGGTTTGAAGCCTTTGCTCTTCAGGAAGTCTTTGAGTGTGTCATACTAAGCTCGAGGGGCTTGTTTAAGGCCACACAGTGCCTTGTTGAGCTTGTAGACCATGCCAGGATGTTTTTGATCTTCAAAGCCAGGCGGTTGTGCAACATACACTTCTTCAATCTTGCCATTGAGAAAAGCGCTCTTCACATCCATTTGATACAGAAGAATGTTATGACGATTTGCATAGGCCAGCAGTATGCGTATAGCTTCAAGCCTATCCATAGGAGCAAATGTTTCATCGAAGTCAATTCCATCAACTTGAGTGTATCCTTGAGCAACGAGATGAGCTTTGTTTCTGACAACTTGACCATGCTCATCTTTCTTGTTGCGATATATCCATTTAGTGCCTATTATATTGTGCTTACGAGGATCAGGACGCTTAACCAGTTCCCATACATTATTCAACTCAAACTGTTAAAGCTCTTCTTGCATAGCTTGAATCCATTCAGGTTCCATGAAGGCTTCATCAACTTTCTTGGGTTCAGATATTGAGACCAATGCGAAGTGCCCACAGAAATTTGCTAGCTGTGTTGCCCTTGAACGAGTGAGTGGACCTGGTGCATTGATGCTATCAATTATTCTCTCAATCTGTACTTCATTTGCAACACGAGGATGAACAGGACGAAGATTTTGCTCTTGCTGATCATTGTCATCGTTAGAAGGATTGTCGTCAGGCTGAGCATTGTCTTCAGGTTGATCTGGTGCAGAGATGATGAGTTCCTCTTCAGGCTGAGCTTCAGACGGTATGATTTCTCTAGTTCCCATGAGTTTGATGGTTTCACTGGATGGAACTTCATCTAGCACATTTGGCAGGTGCTCTCTTTGCGAGCCGTTAGTCTCATCGAACCGCACATCCACAGTTTCAACCACTTTATAGTGAAAGAGGTTGAAGACTTTGTAGGAGTGCGAATCCTTTCCATATCCAAGCATAAAACCTTCATGTGCTTTCGGTGCAAATTTTGAAGTGTGATGTGGATCCTTGATCCAGCACCTGGCACCAAATACTCTGAAGTAACTGACATTTGGCTTCTTGCCAGTAAGGAGCTCATAGGATGTCTTGTTTAGAAGCTTGTGAAGATAAACATGGTTGATGATATGGCATGCAGTATCAATGGCTTCAGGCCAGAACTTTCTTGGAGTCTTGTATTCAATGAGCATCGTCCAGGCCATCTCAATAAGTGTTCTGTTCTTGCGTTCCACGACACCATTCTACTGCGGCGTGTACGGAGCTAAGAATTCATGAGTGATGCCCAAAGTATCAAGATAAGTGTCGAGGCCAGTGTTCTTGAATTCAGTGCCATTGTCACTTCTGATGTGCTTGATCTTGACGCCATAGTTGTTCATGGCTCAATTAGCGAAGCGTCTGAAGACATCCCACACTTCAGTCTTGTAGAGGATTATATGCACCCAAGTATATCTTGAATAATCATCAACAATGACAAAGCCATAGAGACAAGCAGTAGTAGTAAGAGTTGAGTAGTGAGTGGAACGAAGAGGTCCATGTGGAGCAGTTCGAAGGGTTGAGTCGTTGTCATTATTGTCTTCGAGGGATGCTTGGCCCTCGTCATCTTTCCTGCTTCACAGGCACCGCATAAGTGATCCTTCTTGAACTTGACACCCTCGATGCCTATGACATGCTTCTTCTTTGCAAGAGTGTGCAAGTTCCTCATGCCAGCATGCCCTAGCCTCCGATGCCAGAGCCAACATTCTGAAGCTTTTGCTAGAAGACATACGGCATGATGTGGTCCTCCTGAGAAATCTACCATGTACAAATCATCTTTCCAATACCCTTCAAAGACTAGAGACTTGTCAGATTCCATTAGAACAGGGCAACAATATTTTCCAAATATCACAATCATGTTTAAATCGCAAAGCATTGAGACAGACATTAATTTGAAACCAAGGGATTCAACAAGCATTACTTTATCCATGTGTTGATCCTCGAGATTGCAACTCTACCTAGACCCAGTACCTTGCTTTTACCAGTATCAGCAAATGTGATGTGACTCTTGTCAGATGGACGTAAAGTTGAGTCCATGAGAAGACTTCGCTTGTCAGTCATGTGATTAGTACACCCACTATCAATAATCCATTCTGAAGCAGCTGGTGTCATACCCTACAGTGCAGTTAGGGGGATAGGCTTCACGAAGAGAATTGTGAAGCATAAACATTTGACGAGCAAGTGGATTATGAAAGCTTAGATCGAGGTTAGGACTGATAGGGCAAGTAGCAAGCGACTCAGAAACAAAATACATAATAAGACCATTTGGGAATTTGATGTTGCGCCCTACAAGATGTTTAGGGTCCCTAGCAATGGCTTCAGACGAATTTGATTTTCGGCTGGAGACCCTTCCCTGCAAAAGAGAGTTAAGCTTTCTTAGCCACCCACATCTTTAAGGGTGGCTTCGAAGCAATGAGTCTAAGTGCGGCATCTGAGAACTTTGGCTTTGGAGCCCTAGCAAATAGTCTTGTAGGTGGACAATAGTACTCATAAGAATAAGCAGAGTAGTTCTTGGTCTTATGAACATGGCGCTTTGATGCAATGCGCTCATATTCATAGGCCTGAGTATGGTTTCCCTGCAACACATTTGCGTTAGTGTGACTCAGGTGAGTCCTTTGTCTGTATGAAGCCTTTGGACCATATGAAGCTTGTGGTCTGGGGTTTGTCTTCTTCACTAGTGGTGTCATGACGGCATTCATAGGAAGAGTCTCCAACCACTTTTTCGGCACCCAGACTTTCTTCATAGGTGGCCCATTCCTGCAGTTAGTACCAATATACCTGGCAAACACTTCACCATTTTGATTCTTAAACAGTTTATAGTTTGCATCAAAGGATTCATCAATGACAATGGGATTAGCACAAGTGAAGCCAGACAGGGTGGATGGATCCACTGAAGGTTCCTTTGCAGCAACCCATGTGGTTTTCGGGTACTACTCAGGTTTCTAGTAAGAGCCATCAACATTCATTTTCCTTTCGAACCCAAGACCCTCTTTCCTAGGGTTTCGGTTCAGGATCTGCCTTTTGAGGACATCACATAGTGTCTGATGCCCTTTGAGACTTTTGTACATCCCTGTTTCAAGCAATGTCTTCAACCTAGCATTTTCATCAGCAATAGCAGTGGTATCCTCAGCAGAGGGGTTAGTTACCACATCAACAGTTGAAGATATTTCAATAGTAGCAGTAGTAGAACATCCAGCAACAGAAGCAGCATTGTCACGCTCAACGCATTTAAGACATGGTGGTTCAAATCCTTCCTGAGCGGAACTGATCTGTTTGGTGCGAAGTGACTCATTTTCCTTTTGAAGATCTTCATGAGCCACTCTCAATTTCTCAAGATCTTGCTTCCTTTGAAGATAATCATAGGAAAGCCTTTCATGAGTTGTTGAGAGCGTTTCATGACGACTTTCAAGTTCCTCATACTTAACATGAAGATTTTTATGTCTTCAATTAAGGACTGAGATCGAGTCATTTAAGAGTCTAACAGGTCATCGCTTTTGTCTAACAGTTTTTGAATATGTTCCATAGCTTTCTGTTGTTCAGTTGCAACTTTAGCAAGTGTTTTGTAGCTGGGTTTGGAACCACAATCATAGTCATCTTCACTGGATGTTTGATAGTGAGTAGTGAGTGTGTTTACCTTGGCACCACGTGCCATGAAGCAGTAGGTGGGAGCGGAGTAGTCCTTGTCATTTGCATCGGCATCGGTAATGAACCCATTGTCTTCAGTGTTGAAGATGGACTTGGCAACGTATGCTGTAGCCAGACTTGCAACGCCAGAATCGGACTCCTCTTCAGACTCCACCTCTGCCTCCTCAGAAGTAGACTCCTCCTCTGAATCCATTTCCTTGCCAACGAACGCACGAGCCTTGCCAGAATAGCTCTTCTTGTGAGATGAATACTTTGAGGAAGACTTGGAAGAAGACTTTGAGTATTTTTTCTTCTTCTTGTCTTCAGAATCATACTCCTTGTTCTTGTTCTTGTTCTTCTTCTTCTTCTCATTGTCCCACTATGGACACTCAGAGATGTAGTGGCCAGGTTTCTTGCACTTGTGGCATGTTCTCTTATTGTAGTCATGAGCAGAAGCTTCATCATTCCTTGAGCTTGATCGTGAATACTCTCTGAAACCTTTCTGTTGGAAATATGCCCTAGAGGCAATAAAAAAATGATTATTATATTTCCTTGTTCATGATAATTCTCTATTATTCATGCTATAATTGTATTGTCCGGAAATCGTAATACATGTGTGAATACATAGACCATAATGTGTCCCTAGTGAGCCTCTAGTTGACTAGCTCGTTGATCAACAGATAGTCATGGTTTCCTGGCTATGGACATGGGGATGTCATTGATAACGGGATCACATCATTAGGAGAATGATGTGATGGACAAGACCCAAACCTAAGCATAGCACAAAGATCGTGTAGTTCAGTTGCTGTAGCTTTTCTGGATGTCAAGTATCATTTCCTTAGACCATGAGATTGTGCAACTCCCGGATACCGTAGGAGTGCCTTGGGTGTGCCAAACGTCACAACGTAACTAGGTGACTATAAAGGTACATTACAGGTATCTCCGAAAGTGTCTGTTGGGTTGGCATGAATCGAGACTGGGATTTGTCACTCCGTATGACGGAGAGTTATCTCTGGGCCCACTCGGTAATGCATCATCATAATGAGCTCAATGTGATCAAGTGGTTGATCACGGGATCATGCATTACGGTACGAGTAAAGTGACTTGCCGGTAACGAGACTGAACAAGGTATTGGGATACCGACGATCAAGTCTTGGGCAAGTAACGTACCGATTGACAAAGGGAATTGAGTACGGGATTGATTAGGTCCTCGACATCGTGGTTCATCCGATGAGATAATCGAGGAGCATGTGGGAGCCAACATGGGTATCCAGATCCCGCTGTTGGTTATTGACCAGAGAGTCGTCTCGGTCATGTCTGCTTGTCACCCGAACCCGTAGGGTCTACACACTTAAGGTTCGGTGACGGTAGGGTTGTATAGATATGAGTATGCAGTAATCCGAAAGTTGTTCGGAGTCCCGGATGAGATCCTGGACGTCACGAGGAGTTCCGGAATAATCCGGAGGTAAAGAATTATATATGGGAAGTTGTCATACGGTCACCGAAAAGGTTCGGGGGCATATCGGTATTGTACCGGGGCCACCGGAGGGGTTTCGGGGGTCCACCGGGAGGGGCCACCTCTCCCGGAGGCCCTTATGGGCTGTATGAGGAAGGGATCTAGCCCAAAGTGGGCTGGGGCGCCACTCCCCCTAGGGCCCATGCGCCTAGGGTTGGGGGAAACCCTAAAGGGGGGCGCCCCCTTGCTTGGGGGGCAAGCCCCCCTCCCCTTGGCCGCCACCCTCCCTCTAGATCTCATCTAGAGGGGGCCGGCCCCCTTCCCCCTTCCCCTATAAATAGATGGGTGAGGGGAGGGCTGCAAAGCACATCCAAGGCGCAGCCCCTCCCCTCCCCAACACATCTCCTCCTCCATCACGAGCTTGGCGAAGCCCTGCCGGAGTACTGCTGCTCCACCAACACCACGCCGTCGTGCTGCTGCTGGAGCCATCTTCCTTAACCTCTCCTTCCCCCTTGCTGGATCAAGAAGGAGGAGACGTCACGCTGACCGTACGTGTGTTGAACGCGGAGGTGCCGTCCGTTCGGCGCTAGGATCTCCGGTGATTTGGATCACGTCGAGTACGACTTCCTCATCCCGTTCTTTGAACGCTTCTGCGCGTGATCTACAAAGGTATGTAGATGCAATCCGATCACTCATTGCTAGATGAACTCTTAGATGGATCTTGGTGAAAGCGTAGGAAAATTTTTGTTTTCTGCAATGTTCCCCAACAGTGGCATCATGAGCTAGGTCTATGCGTAGTTCTCCTTGCACGAGTAGAACACAATTTGTTGTGGGCGTAGATGTTGTCAACTTTCTTGCCGCTACTAGTCTTATCTTGCTTCAGCAGTATTGTGGGATGAAGCGGCCCGGACCGACCTTACACGTACGCTTATGTGAGACTGGTTCCACCGACTGACATGCACTAGTTGCATAAGGTGGCTAGCGGGTGTCTGTCTCTCCCACTTTAGTTGGAGCGGATTCGATGAAAAGGGTCCTTATGAAGGGTAAATAGAAGTTGACAAATCACGTTGTGGCTATTACGTAGGTAAGAAAACGTTCTTGCTAGAATCCTTTTTGCAGCCACGTAAAACTTGCAACAACAATTAGAGGACGTCTAACTTGTTTTTGCAGCAAGTGATTTGTGATGTGATATGGCCAAAGTTGTGATGAATGATGAATGATATATATGTGATGTATGAGATCATGTTCTTGTAATAGGAATCACGACTTGCATGTCGATGAGTATGACAACCGGCAGGAGCCATAGGAGTTGTCTTTATTTTTGTATGACCTGCGTGTCATTGAGAAACGCCATGTAAATTACTTTACTTTATTGCTAAACGCGTTAGCCATAGTAGTAGAAGTAATAGTTGGCGAGCAACTTCATGGAGACACGATGATGGAGATCATGGTGTCATGCCGGTGACAAGATGATCATGGAGCCCCAAGATGGAGATCAAAGGAGCTATGTGATATTGGCCATATCATGTCACTATTATTATTTGATTGCATGTGATGTTTATCATGTTTTTGCATATTGTTTACTTAGAACGGCGGTAGTAAATAATATGATCCCTCATAATAATTTCAAGAAAGTGTTCCCCCTAACTGTGCACCGTTGCGACAGTTCGTTGTTTCGAAGCACCACGTGATGATCGGGTGTGATAGATTCCAACGTTCACATACAACGGGTGTAAGACAGATTTACACACGCGAAACACTTAGGTTGACTTGACGAGCCTAGTATGTACAGACATGGCCTCGGAACACAGAAGACCGAAAGGTCGAGCATGAGTCGTATAGACGATACGATCAACATGAAGATGTTCACCGATGTTGACTAGTCCGTCTCACGTGATGATCGGACATGGCCTAGTTAACTCGGATCATGTTATACTTAGATGACTGGAGGGATGTCTATCTAAGTGGGAGTTCATTGAATAATTTGATTAGATGAACTTAATTATCATGAACTTAGTCTAAAATCTTTACAATATGTCTTGTAGATCAAATGGCCAACGTTGTCCACAACTTCAACGCGTTCCTAGAGAAAACCAAGCTGAAAGACTGAAAGTGCGTTATATCGACTAGAGGGGGGTGAATAGGCGATTTTTATGAAAGTCTTCAAAACGTGAGAGTTATGAAGACAAACAGTGAAGATTATGCCTTTTACTACGCAGCGGAAGTTAGATTACACTAGGCCAGCCATGGTCATGTATTCAATAGAGTGAAAGCACAATGACAAACAACTGCAGTGTAATAAGGATCAGGTAGGAAGAAGTTATGAAGCCAAACAGTTCATACATTCACGTTGTGAAGACAAAAGATAAAGCAAGCATGCAATGGCTTCACAATGTGTAGCAGTAAGAAAAGGAAGTGAAGATGAAACCAGTGACTCGTTGAAGACAATGATATGTTGGACCAGTTCCAGTTGCTGTGACAACTGTACGTCTGGTTGGAGCGGCTAGGTATTTAAACCTTAGGACACACAGTCCCGGACACCCAGTCCTGAACACACAGTCCAGGACACCAAGTCCTCACCGTATTCTCCTTGAGCTAAGGTCACTTAGTCCTCGACCAATCACTCTGGTAAGTCTTCAAGGTAGACTCCCAAACCTTCACAAACTTCGTTCACTGGCAATCCACAATGTCTCTTGGATGCTCTGAGCGCGACGCCTAACCGTCTGGAGGATTCACAGTCCTCAAGTGTAATAAGTCTTCAGATCACACAGACAAGAAGACTCAAGTGATGCCCAATTTGCTCTGGCTCTGGGTGGTTAGGGGTTTTCTCCTCACTAGGAATTTTCTCTCAAAGGCTTCGAGGTGGGTTGCTCTCAAACGAAAAAAGTCGTGCACTGAAATCTGAGCAGCCGGCCGTTTATGGTTGTGGGGTGGGCTATTTATAGCCACTTGGCAACCCGACCTGATTTGTCCGAAATGACCCTGGGTCACTAAGGAACTGACACGTGTCTCAATGGTCAGATTTCAAACCCTCATGGCAACTTTGCTTGGGCTACAAGCAAAGCTGACTTGTCCGGCTCTGGAAAAGATTCGCTCTCATTGTCTTCGCTCGAAGACATAGGTTTTTGATTTAGGCATCACTTCAGTCATTCTGACTGGTTCTCCTGGACCCCACTTAACAGTACGGTGGTTCCTATGACTCAACACAAAAGAAAAAGAACTACGAAAGATCTAAGTCTTCGAGCTCCATAGGCTTCATAACGTGTCTTCTTTTGTCATAGTCTTCAATGTGAATATCTTCATATACCACCTTTGACTTCAATGTCTTCATACAATTTTAGGGGTCATTTCTGGTAGTAAAACCGAATCAATGAGGGACTTCTACCTGTGTTTTCCTGCAATTCTCACAAACACATTAGTCCCTCAACTAGGTTTGTCGTCCATACTCCAAAACCAACTAGGGGTGGCACTAGATGCACTTACAATCTCCCCCTTTTTGGTGATTGATGACAAACTAGTTGAAGTTTTCAACGGGGAATATAATGTGTGAAGTTCGTAAAGGATAGGGAATTGTCTTCATAAGTTGCAAGGGCTCCCCCTGAAGATGTGCATATAAGTTAATTTGCTTTTGGGATGCAAATGCACATGGCAGGTTGTACTTGTGGAGATCCACTTCAGCTTATGATGACAATCCACTATGCATGTGAAAGTATATGAAGATAATGACATGCATAATGAAAAATGGACGTCTGCAGAATGAGATAAGTGCGGAATTTATCGTCGCACATGCGGAATTTATCTTCGCAAACAGAGTGGCAAACAAGTAGCAGACGACCATCGAGTTTTAGTGTTTACAACTCAAAGAACCAAATGAAGCAAAAACAAGAGTTGTAAACACGAAGCAAAATATAACAAAACATAAGGCACCCGCCCATATTGACCCGCTTGAAGACTATAAACATCATATGCTTCTCCCCCTTTTGTCAGTAATGACCAAAAAGGTTTGAAGACATAGAGTTTTCTACGCGTTCCCAGGCGCAGCAGGGTCGGTGGAGTTGTTTGGCGGTGCAGAAGAGCTTGGAGGTGCTGAAGCAGGTGGCGGTGATGTAGCATCGTCTTCTTCATCAATGATTCTGGCAGTGACTGTGGCAGCAGATGAAGAAAACTCAGAGTCTTCAAGTGATGGTGTGTTGCGCATCACAGCCCTTCTAGGAGGTGTCGTGTCAAACTTGAAGCGCTCTGTGAAGCCATCCTCTTCAAGTTCAGCTTCAGTGCATATCATTGAGAGCCCTTTCCATGTACGACGGCATGTTTCATGTGTAACGAAAGCATTCTTGGTGGCTAGGTTTCGAAGACGATTGACATCCACCAAGAGGCTCTTCATCTGACGCTTTAGCCAGTCGTGATGCCTATCTTGCTTTTGGTGAAGGGCCACAAGAAGCTCTCGGTCATTGAGGACACGAGCATGCTTCTTGGGTCTTGGAGCATTTGTGCTGTCTGTGGCTTTAGTAGATGCTGGTGCACGTGTAGTGCCAGCCAACGGATACACCCTGGATATGGCTTCAACACCTTCAACATTCTGTTTGAAGCTCTGGTGTTCTGCATTCTGAAGATTTAAAGGTTGGTTGGTAGGTTCAGGATATATGACTTCAGCAGAGGTATCCACATCTGGCAAGAAGATCCGATGGTTTCGGGCTGAGGGCTGATACAAGATCGCAGAGTGTAGTTTGATCAGCCTCATCACCCAAGGAGCATAGAACTTCAAACCAAATAATTCTGAGCCTGACGCTGCAAGTTGGTGTATGAAGAAATCCTGTGCGTTGAACCATTTGCCATGAAGGATACAGAATATCATAGTCTTCATTGCACCTTCGACCTTGGCATTTGTAGAGTGCCCTTTAATAGGCCAGAGAGTCCGCCGGATGATGTGATATATGGTCCTGGGCAGGAACACAAAGTCTTCAACGAAGAACTCTGTTGGATAAGGAGCATCGTGGGGCAATGGCTTCATCATTGAGAGCATCTGACTCATATTTGGTTCAGGCCTCTGGAATATGCTCTCAATAGCTTCAGCATGTAGCTGACAGCCTTCCTCGTAGTATTCGCCAGGAGTGGGCAGGCCGGTGAGCTCAATGATATCAAATGCATTGGCTTCATGATGGACATTTCCGGTCATCCACTCCAGTACCCAAGTCTTCGGATCTCTGTTGTATCCTTTGATGTGGAGGGTGGCATAGAACTGAAGCAGAAGCTCTTCATTCCAGTGCTCTTCATCTATGACAAACGGCAGCAGACCCACTTGCTTGAAGCAATCCAAGGCTTCCTCAAGACATGGCAGACCAGCAATGGCTTCAACCTCAAGGCTCTTGTGCGGGAAGATGCGACCTTGGTTGTATAGTATGCTTGAGTAGTAGCTGCGCTGAGGATAGCTCCAGAACCTGTCTGATACAATCCTTTCCCTTGAATAGGGGTTCTTGGAGCTATTGAAAAATGTATTGTCTGCCTTGAAGCTGTTGATGTCAAAGGAACCAGGTGCTGATACAGGACCTGGGAACCTTGGCAGTCTTGGGACTGGCTTCTGAACATGAGGCATGTGCTCAATATGATAATCGAATTGAGGACCTGCAGCAGACTTAGGAACAGAAGTGTCTGGCTCGGTAGCTTCGCTGTCCGCTGAAGCATTTGCTGGGGCGGGCTCCACATTGGCTTCAGTGTTTGTGGTGGCAGCCGCAACATTTTCTTCCTCTGCTTGTGTAGTTGGAGGGACAACCTCAGGCACGTTCTCCTGGAGAACTGCATCTTGATGGAGCGGGGGAGTGGGTTCTGGTGGTGCTTCTTCATTGTCTTCGGCTGATGCAGCCGGAATTTCTGCAGTATGGACTTGAGGCCGTGGACCTTTGCGAAGCCTACGGAACGCAGACGACGCTTGTGGGGTCGGAGTGGGCTGGACCTCAAAGTCTTCTTCCTCCTGAGGGCGATCCTCCCATGACTCATCTTGTGCCATTGACGTCAGAGGACGACCAATACTGATGAGTTCGCTTGTTTCAAGCTGAGGAAGGGCTGCATCATCTTGTACATTGTCCTGTTGACCAATGTCTTCAGCAGCTATTGGGTCGGCTGCTGGTATGTCTTCAGGTTCAGGAGCCTCTGTGGAAGCAGGCTCATGAACTGTCAATTGGCGTTCTGCATTGGGGTGAACCATGGAGATAGGTTCAACTATCAAGGGCTCTGTGGGAGCAGCCCGAGATTTCTTGATCTTGCGTTTCTTTTTGCTGGGGGCAGTAGGAGAGGCTTCAGAGCTTTTCCTTTTCCTGGCTTCAGCCTCTGCATTCCGTGTCTTCTTAAGCTCTGAAGCGGTTGACCTGCTCTTTGGCTTCGAGGCAGTCGTGGTGGTTGGGAAGACAATCGAAATAGCTTCTTGTCTTGGTGCCTCTGGTTCATTCACAGCAGGCTGCTTCTTCTTCTTCGCGGCCATCTTGGGGTCGATGCCAGGACGCCCAAGTTCCTTGCGCTTCTCGGCCTCATTGTAGGCCAGCACACATCGTTCTGCCAGAGACTTCATCCGCTCACGCAAGCCCTGAGCTTCAGCACGCTTCTTCAGGAAATTTTCCTTGAGCTCATGCAACATGGTTTTGAAGCTCTTCACTTCCTGCACGCTGAGCCTGGCCATGTGCTTCTTGAACTGAGCCTTTTCATGATCAATTTTCTGCTTCAGCTCAACTATGCGCTGAGCAATGGCAAGTTCTGAGGCAATTGCGCCTTGGAAGGCGACGCTGAGACCGACAGGCAGCTGCAGATCTTCGAAGCTGATGTCTGGTGAGGCAAACCATTCATCGATGAAGTTGTGGATGATGGAGACATCAAAGAGAGGTAAATTGTTGAAGGTTTCAGCTTCTTCTTTGCTTTTGATAAGCTGCTCTAGAGCGTCATCTCCCAGATCTTCATCGCTTGATAGATCAATGGCTTCGCTGCGCAGAATGGCAGCAGTAGTGAACTCTTTGCCTGTTTGTTGCTAGGGCTCCTTTTCCTTCTGGGGCTTGGAGACGCGGGATACGTCTTCAGACTGCACACTGACTTCAGGAGGTGCAGTTTTCAATGGCTTCGCCCTTGAGATTTTTGAGGCAGGGGCCGGCTTTGAAGCTTTTGGTTTCTTCGTCTGCTTTGGCTTCGGCATAGCAGGAGCTTCATCAGACTCAGAGTTAGCTGGAGGGTCATTTACGGCAGTCCCTTGGACTAATATGTGAGTGATCAGGCCCTCAAGATTGGCAAACGGACCGATGACATTGGGTTCCGCGTCGCGTGTGCCATCTGCCCTTGGTGCGGAGGGGCCAGGGTTGAAGTCTAACCCAAATTTCTTCTTGTTCAGCTTCGCTGATTGTTGGGCAAACTGATAGTTACGCTTGAACAGATTGTCGTCACGACACCAGAGGAGTAACGACAGACGCGCATCATCAGGCTGTGGTCCTCGGACCATGCATGGGTAGAAGCCTTGAGCAATAGCTTCATCTCTGGTCCTGGGCAAGAGATTCTTGAAGCGGATGTCCCCCCCATGGTCTCCTGATGGCACTTTTCTCAGCATACTCCTCGGTGACGAAACGGTATTTGAACCACTGTTCTGCCCAATAGCGTCGAATCCATTAGATTCGTGTCTTGCGCTGCCCATAGCTCTCTTCTGGATCTGTTTTGTACATTTCGGCCAAGTCTTCAGGCAGATCCTTGGAAGTTCCCTCACGTCTCTGTCTGCCCCCTTCCTTGCTGCTGCTTCTGAAGCCATAAACTTTAACTTGAAAGGCTTCAAGACTTTCAAAGGCTTCAAAGGCTTTCTTTTTCTGGACCAACAGGAACTGGCTTCAGGAGAGTTTATGTGATGCTGTAGGAATTCTGCAAATGAATGCAGACTATGAGAACCAAAGGATTCTCCCACGGACATGTACCTGTGACAGCATTAAGGTGCGAGGGAAGGGGAAGAGGTCATATGCATTCTTAGAAGGTTTTGAAGATTAATCAGTTTAGAAGACATTGACCTCATCGTGCGAAGACATTCACTCATAGATAAGAAGTTGGTTCCAGATTTGTACGAACCCACAGATCAGTACAAGTGAGGAATCTAACTACTTTATGAAGCACAAGTGAATATACTAGGCATGTTATGAGATGCAGCGAGAGATCTAACTAGTGTGAAGAGAAACTTCTTATGGTAGAAAGTGACAGAACCATGAGATCAAAAGAGGCTGTAAAAAGAAGTTTTATTTACCACACTGGAACTGCTAGACGGAAGGGAGTTGATGCCGAGCAGTTCAGTCCTCCGTGCCCTAACTTGGCGACGGAAAACACCTACGGTGACGTCGGAGAGGACGATGTCCGCGGTCGGCGTGAGGACGGCGTTGGAGAGGTTGCGGCAGCGAAGCGCTTCGTCTCCGGCGTCGTCGAGTGCTAGCGGTGGCGCTAGGGTTCTTGCAAGGGTGGAAGAAGGAGATAATGACTGCGGTAAGTGTGAATTTATAGGCTCAGGGGCGGCACTGTGCTATTATATAGGTGCCCCTGGCGGTTCGCATTTGGGGAACGCGTGGCCAGTTAGCGGAAGTTTGGGGTTTGTTCCACGTCCCACGCACGCCTAAATTGTCGGGCGGTCGTTCCTGCTTCTCCGGATTTTATGTGGAGGAATGAGCATTAAAAACGGACTTTATGGTTGTCTCTATATCTTCAGCTGACAAGGACACAGTGAAGATATTCGACAGTTTCAACAGAATGCATATGACTTAGAGAGATAGAGTTTGAGATAGAAAGCATAGAGAAGTTTGGGGTCCGATCACATTCACTTAGTTCAAAAGATTCAACACGAAGACATAGCTATAAGTGAATGCTGTAGAGGACAGAGCACTAGCATATATATATATATATCTATACAAGCAACGTAGTG
Organism: Triticum urartu; assembly: GCF_056163025.1. Classification (NCBI taxonomy): domain Eukaryota; kingdom Viridiplantae; phylum Streptophyta; class Magnoliopsida; order Poales; family Poaceae; genus Triticum; species Triticum urartu. Next base: position 501,971,490 of record NC_141873.1, on the reverse strand, counting down.
AAGATAATCATGAAGACATGTTCGAAGCCAAACCAAATGTGAAGACAACCAAATGTGAAGATATTGCAAGGTAACGCCATGAGTGAAACACTTCAAAATAGAACGTTTGGTGGTGGCGTTACCCATCGTATAGGAAGTATTAGACCCAGACACGGCGCACAATTATCGTGGCGCTCCGAAGTCAAATTCCACATTAATGTATTGACACTTAGAATGTATGTCTTCATTGAATGAAGATATACTTTACTTTGTGTGTTGCACATCTAAGTCATCAATATGCATAAGTGTTAGGATGTGTGCCTGATTACAGGACATTTGAGGATTCCAAGATATTTAGCTCACACCGTAACTTGCAAAATCTCTTCTCATCCAAGGGCTTGGTGAAGATATCCGCCAATTGCTCTTCAGTGTTGACATGTATGATATCAATGTCTTCCTTCACAACATGATCTCTGAGAAAGTGATGACGAATTTCAATGTGCTTTGTCTTCGAGTGCTGAACTGGGTTGTTGGCAATCTTGATGGCGCTTTCGTTGTCGCAGTAAAGTGGCACTTGCTTCAGATGAATGCCATAGTCCTTGAGTGTTTGCTTCATCCACAGAAGCTGAGCGCAGCAAGATCCAGCAGCAATGTATTCAGATTCAGCAGTGGAGAGAGATACACAGTTCTGCTTCTTTGAAGACCAACATACAAGTGATCGTCCCAGAAAATGACATGTGCCTGATGTAGACTTGCGATCAACTTTGTCACCGGCATAATCAGCATCCGAAAATCCAATCAAATCAAACTCTGAGCCATTTGGATACCATAATCCTAGAGTTGGGGTGTGAGCCAAATATCGAAGAATTCGCTTCACAGCTAAGTGATGCGACTCCTTTGGTGCCGCTTGAAATCGAGCACACATGCAAACACTAAGCATAATATCTGGCCTAGATGCACATAAATAAAGCAAAGACCCAATCATGGAGCGGTATACCTTTTGCTCGAACTCTTTACCATTGTCGTCAGGACCTAGATGATGTTTGGCTGGCATTGGTGTTGTGAAGCCTTTGCAGTCTTGCATACCGAACTTCTTCAGGCAATCTTTGAGATACTTCTCTTGAGATATGAAGATGCCATTGCGTTGTTGTCGTATTTGAAGACCAAGGAAGAACTTCAGTTCCCCCATCATGGACATCTGATATTGCTCTTGCATCATATATCCAAACTCTTCACTGTACTTCTGATTGGTGCAGCCGAAGATAATGTCATCCACATATATTTGGCACACAAACAGTTCACCATCATATGTCTTCATGAAAAGAGTGGGATCCAGGGAACCAGGTATGAAGCCTTTGCTCTTCAGGAAGTATTTGAGTGTGTCATACCAGGCCCTAGGGGCTTGTTTGAGTCCATACAGTGCCTTGTTGAGCTTGTATACCATGTCAGGATGTTTTGGATTTTCAAAGCCAGGTGGCTGTGCAACATACACTTCTTCTTCAATCTTGCCATTGAGAAAGGCACTTTTCACATCCATTTGATATAGAAGTATGTTATGATGATTTGCATAGGCCAGCAGTATGCGTATAGCTTCAAGCCTTGCCACAGGAGCAATGCCCTCCACTTGAGTATATCCTTGAGCAACGAGACGAGCTTTGTTTCTGACAACTTTACCGTGCTCATCTTGCTTGTTGTGGTATATCCATTTTGTGCCTATTATGTTGTGCTTCCGTGGATCAGGACGCTTAACCAGTTCCCATACATTATTCAGCTCAAACTTTTGAAGCTCTTCTTGCATAGCTTGAATCCATTCAGGTTCCATGAAGGCTTCTTCAACTTTCTTGGGTTCTGATATTGAGACGAATGCGAAGTGCCCACAGAAGTTTGCTAGCTGAGTTGCCCTTGAACGAGTGAGTGGACCAGGTGCATTGATGCTGTCAATTATTCTGTCAATCTGCACTTCATTTGCAACACAAGGATGTACAGGGCGAAGACTTTGCTCTTGCTGTTCTGCGTTGTTGTTGGGAGGAATGTCTTCAGGCTGAGCATTGTCTTCATGTTGATCAAGTGCTGAAATGATAAGTTCTTCTTCAGGATGAGAATCAGAAGGTATAATCTCTCCAGTTCCCATAAGCTTGATTGATTCACTAGCTGGAACTTCATCTAGCACATTTGGCAGTTGCTCTCTTTGTGAGCCATTTGTCTCATCGAACCGCACATCCACTGTTTCAACCACTTTGTAATGAAAGAGATTGAAGACTCTGTAGGAGTGCGAGTCCTTTCCATATCCAAGCATAAAGCCCTCATGTGCTTTAGGTGCAAATTTTGAAGTGTGATGTGGGTCCTTGATCCAGCACCTTGAGCCAAATACTCTGAAGTAACTGACATTTGGCTTCTTGCCAGTTAGGAGTTCATAAGATGTCTTGTTCAGAAGCTTGTGAAGATAAACACGATTGATTGTATGGCAAGCAGTATCAATGGCTTCAGTCCAGAATTTTCTTGGAGTCTTGTATTCATCTAGCATCGTTCTGGCCATCTCAATGAGTGTTCTGTTCTTGCGTTCGACGACGCCATTCTGCTGTGGCGTGTACGGAGCTGAGAATTCATGTGTGATGCCCAAGGTATCAAGATATGTATCAAGGCCAGTGTTCTTGAATTCAGTGCCATTGTCACTTCTGATGTGCTTTATCTTGGCGCCAAAATTGTTCATAGCTCGATTGGCGAAGCGTCTGAAGACATCCTGCACTTCAGTCTTGTAAAGGATTATGTGCACCCAAGTATATCTAGAGTAATCATCAACAATCATGAAGCCATAGAGGCAAGCAGTGGTAGTAAACAGTGAGTAGTGAGTGGGACCGAAAAGATCCATGTGGAGCAGTTCGAAGGGTTGAGTAGTAGTCATGATTGTCTTCGAAGGATGCTTTGCCCTTGTCATCTTCCCTGCTTCACAGGCACCGCATAAGTGATCTTTCTTGAACTTGACGCCCTCGATGCCTATGACATGCTTCTTCTTCGCAAGGGTGTGGAGGTTCCTCATGCCAGCATGCCCAAGCCTCCGATGCCAAAGCCAGCATTCTGAAGCTTTTGCAAGAAGACAAACTGCAAGTTGTGGCCCTACTGAGAAATCTACCACGTACAAATCACCTTTTCGATACCCTTCAAACACTAGAGACTTGTCAGATTCCATTAGTACCAGGCAACGATATTTTCCAAACATTACGATCATATTCAAATCGCAAAGCATTGAGACAGACATTAAGTTGAAGCCAAGGGATTCAACAAGCATGACTTTATCCATGTGTTGATCCTTTGAGATTGCAACTCTACCTAGACCCAATACCTTACTTTTACTAGTGTCAGCAAATGTGATGTGGCTCTTGTCGGATGGACGTAATGTTGAGTCCATAAGAAGGCTTCTTTTGCCAGTCATGTGATTTGTACATCCACTGTCAATAATCAATTCTGAAGACTTTGAAGTCGCTGGTGTCGTACCCTACAGTGCAGTTAGGGGGATAGGCTTCACGAAGAGAATTGTGAAGCATAAAAATTTGACGAACCAGTGGGTTATGAAAACTTAGATCCAGATTAGGACTAATAGGGAGAGTAGCATGCGATTCAGGAATGAAGTACATAATGATGCCATTCGGGCATTTTATCTTGCGCCCTACAAGATTTTTAAGGTCCCCAGCAATAGCATCAGAAGATTTTGTTTTTCTGCTGGAGACCTTTCCCTGCAAAAGAGAGTTAAGCTTTCTTAACCACCCACATCTTCAAGGGTGGCTTAGAAGCAATAATTCTAAGTGCAGCATCTGAGAATTTTGGCTTTGAAGCCTTAGCAAACAGTCTAGCAGGTGGACAATAGTACTCATAGGAATAGGCAGAATAATTTTTGGTCATATGAACATGACGATTCGAAGAACCGCTCTCATATTCATATGCCTGAGTATGGTTTCCCTGCAAAACATTTGCATTAGTGTGACTCAGGTGAGTCCTCTGTTTGTATGAAGCCTTTGGACCATATGAAGCCTTTGGTCTGAGGTTTGTCTTCTTCAAGTGAGGTGTCATGAAGACATTCACAGGAAGATTTTCCAGACATTTTTTCGGAACCCAGATCTTCTTCATAGGCGGTCCATTCCTGCAGTTAGTACCAATGTACCTGGCAAACACTTCACCATTCTGATTCTTAAACAGTTTATAGTTTGCATCAAAGGATTCATCAATGATAATGGGGTTAGCACAAGTGAAGCCAGATAAATTGGATGGATCTGCTGAAAGTTCCTTTGCAGCAACCCATGTGGTTTTGGGGTACTGCTCAGGTTTCCAGTAAGAGCCATCTGCATTTATTTTCCTCACAAACCCAACACCCTCTTTCCTAGGGTTTCGGTTCAGAATCTGCTTCTTGAGGACAACACATAATGTCTGATGTCCTTTAAGACTTTTGTACATCCCTGTTTCAAGCAATGTCTTCAACCTAGCATTCTCATCAGCAATAGCAGTGGTATCCTCAGCAGAGGGGTTAGTTACCACATCAACAGTTGAAGATATTGGAACAGCAGTAGCAGTGGAACATTCAGCAACAGAAGTAGCATTATCACGCTCAATGCATTTAAGACATGGTGGTTCAAATCCTTCCTGAGCGGGACTGATCTGTTCAGCGCGAAGTGACTCGTTTTCCTTTTGAAGATCTTCATGAGCCGCTCTCAATTTCTCAAGTTCTTGCTTCCTTTGAATATAATCATAGGAAAGCTTTTCATGAGTTGTTGAGAGAGTATCAAGACGATCTTCAAGTTCCTGATACTTAACGTGAAGGTTTTTTATGTCTTCAATTAAGGATTCAGATCGAGTCATTTCAGCACCCAACATATCATCGCTTCTGTCTAACAGTTTTTGAGTATGTTCCATAGCTTTCTGTTGTTCAGCTGCAATTTTAGCAAGTGTTTTGTAGCTGGGTTTCGAATCACAGTCAGAGTCATCGTCACTAGATGTTTGATAGCGAGTAGTGCGTGTGTTTACCTTGGCACCGCGTGCCATGAAGCAGTAGGTAGGAGTGGAGTCGTTCTTGTCATTTGCGTCGGTGTTGGTGATGCAGTCATTGTCTTCAGTGTTGAAGATGGACTTGGCGACGTATGCTGTAGCCAGACTCGCAATGCCAGAATCAGACTCCTCCTCAGACTCCACCTCTGCCTCCTCAGATGCGGACTCCTCCTATGAATCCATCTCCTTGCCAACAAACGCACGTGCCTTGCCAGATGAGCTCTTCTTGTGTGATGAAGACTTTGAGGAAGACTTGGAAGAAGACTTTGAGTATTTCTTCTTCTTCTTGTCATCAGAATCATATTCCTTGCTCTTCTTCTTCCTTCTGTTCTCATTGTCCCACTGTGGACACTCAGAGATGAAGTGTCCAGTTTTCTTGCACTTGTGACATGTTTTCTTCTTGTAGTCATGGGCAGAAGCTTCATCATTCCTTGAGCTTGATCGTGAAGATTTTCTGAAGCCTTTCTTCTTGGTCAATTTTTGGAACTTCTTCACTAGCATTGCAAGTTCCCTTCTAATGTCTTCAGGATCATCAGAACTGCTGTCAGATTCTTTTTCAGATGAGGAAACAGCTTTTGCCTTCAAGGCATGAGTTCGCCCATAGTTTGGACCGTAGATATCTCTTTTCTCAGAAAGCTGAAACCCATGTGTGTTGAGCCTCTCAAGTATGTCAGATGGATCGAGTGTCTTGAAATCAGGACGTTCTTGAATCATCAGGGCTAGGATGTCAAACAAACTATCAAGTGATCTCAGCAGCGTCTTGACGATTTCATGTTTGGTGATCTCAGTGGCGCCGAGGGCTTGAAGCTCATTTGTGATGTCAGTGAGCCGATCAAATGTGTGCTGGACATTCTCATTGTCATTTCGCTTGAAGCGGTTGAAGAGGTTGCGAAGGACACTGATTCTTTGATCTCTCTGGGTTGAGACGCCTTCATTGACCTTGGAGAGCCAATCCCAGACCAGCTTGGATGTCTTCAAGGCACTCACACGGCCATACTGTCCTTTTGTCAGATGGCCACAGATGATATTTTTGGCGGTAGAGTCCAGTTGAGTGAACTTATTGACATCAGCAGCAGTGACACCTTCTCCAGCCTTGGGAACGCCGTTCTCGACGACATACCATAGGTCGACGTCAATGGCTTCAAGATGCATGCGCATCTTATTCTTCCAGTAGGGATATTCAGTTCCATCGAAGACGGGGCATGCAGCGGAGACGTTGATTATCCCTGCAGTCGACATAGCTAAAACTCTAGGTGGTTAAACCGAATCACACAGAACAAGGGAGCACCAAGCTCTGATACCAATTGAAAGTGCGTTATATCGACTAGAGGGGCGGTGAATAGGCGATTTTTATGAAAGTCTTCAAAACGTGAGAGTTATGAAGACAAACAGTGAAGATTATGCCTTTTACTACGCAGCGGAAGTTAGATTACACTAGGCCAGCCATGGTCATGTATTCAATAGAGTGAAAGCACAATGACAAACAACTGCAGTGTAATAAGGATCAGGTAGGAAGAAGTTATGAAGCCAAACAGTTCATACATTCACGTTGTGAAGACAAAAGATAAAGCAAGCATGCAATGGATTCACAATGTGTAGCAGTAAGAAAAGGACGTGAAGATGAAACCAGTGACTCGTTGAAGACAATGATATGTTGGACCAGTTCCAGTTGCTGTGACAACTGTACGTCTGGTTGGAGCGGCTAGGTATTTAAACCTTAGGACACACAGTCCCGGACACCCAGTCCTGAACACACAGTCCAGGACACCAAGTCCTCACCGTATTCTCCTTGAGCTAAGGTCACTTAGTCCTTGCCCAATCACTCTAGTAAGTCTTCAAGGTAGACTCCCAAACCTTCACAAACTTCGTTCACTAGCAATCCACAATGTCTCTTGGATGCTCTGAACGCAACGCCTAACCGTCTGGAGGATTCACAGTCCTCAAGTGTAATAAGTCTTCAGATCACACAGACAAGAAGACTCAAGTGATGCCCAATTTGCTCTGGCTCTGGGTGGTTAGGGGTTTTCTCCTCACTAGGAATTTTCTCTCAAAGGCTTCGAGGTGGGTTGCTCTCAAACGACAAAAGCCGTGCACTGAAATCTGAGCAGCCGACCGTTTATGGTTGTGGGGGTGGGCTATTTATAGCCACTTGGCAACCCGACCTGATTTGTCCGAAATGACCCTGGGTCACTAAGGAACTGACAAGTGTCTCAACAGTCAGATTTCAAACCCTCATGGCAACTTTTCTTGGGCTACAAGCAAAGCTGACTTGTCCGGCTCTGGACAAGATTCGCTCTCATTGTCTTCGCTCGAAGACATAGGTTTTTGATTTAGGCATCACTTCAGTCATTCTGACTGGTTCTCCTGGACCCCACTTAACAGTACGGTGGTTCCTATGACTCAACACAAAAGAAAAAGAACTACGAAAGATCTAAGTCTTCAAGCTCCATAGGCTTCATAACGTGTCTTCTTTTGTCATAGTCTTCAATGTGAATATCTTCATATACCACCTTTGAATTCAATGTCTTCATACAATTTTAGGGGTCATTTCTGGTAGTAAAACCGAATCAATGAGGGACTTCTACCTGTGTTTTCCTGCAATTCTCATAAACACATTACTCCCTCAACTAGGTTTGTCGTCAATACTCCAAATCCAACTAGGAGTGGCACTAGATGCACTTACAAAGACGATGGCAGCAACTATACGGACTGGGTCCGGAACCTGAGGATCATCCTCCTAGCTGCCAAGAAAGATTATGTCCTACTAGCACCACTAGGTGACGCACCCGTCCCACAGAACCAAGACGTTATGAACGCTTGGCAGGCACGTGCTGATGATTACTCCCTCGTTCAGTGCGGCATGCTTTATAGCTTAGAACCGGGGCTCCAAAAGCGTTTTGAGCGACACGGAGCATATGAGATGTTCGAAGAGCTGAAAATGGTTTTCCAAGATCATGCCCGGGTCGAGAGATATGAAGTCTCTGACAAGTTCTTCAACTGTAAGATGGAGGAAAATAGTTCTGTCAGTGAGCACATACTCACTATGTCTGGGTTACATAACCGCTTGACTCAGCTGGGAGTTAATCTCCCGGATGACGCGGTCATTGACAGAATCCTCCAGTCGCTTCCACCAAGCTACAAGAGCTTTGTGATGAACTTCAATATGCAGGGGATGGAAAAGACCATTCCTGAAGTATTTGCAATGCTGAAATCAGCAGAGGTAGAAGTCAAAAAGGACCATCAAGTGTTGATGGTGAATAAAACCACTAAGTTCAAGAAAGGCAAGGGTAAGAAGAACTTCAAGAAGGACGGCAAGGGAGTTGCCGCGCCCGGTAAGCAAGCTGCCGGGAAGAAGCCAAAGAATGGACCCAAGCCCGAGACTGAGTGTTTTTATTACAAGGGAAGTGGTCACTGGAAGCGAAACTGCCCCAAATACTTAGCGGACAAGAAGGCCGGCAAAACGAAAGGTATATGTGATATACATGTAATTGATGTGTACCTTACCAATACTCATAGTAGCTCCTGGGTATTTGATACCGGTGCAGTTGCTCACATTTGTAACTCAAAGCAGGAGCTGCGGAATAAGCGGAGATTGGTGAAGGACCAGGTGACGATGCGCGTCGGGAATGGTTCCAAGGTCGATGTGATCGCCGTCGGCACGCTACCTCTACATTTACCTATGGGATTAGTTTTGAACCTCAATAATTGTTATTTAGTTCCAAGTATGAGCATGAACATTGTATCAGGATCTCGTTTAATACGAGATGGCTACTCATTTAAATTCGAGAATAATGGTTGTTCTATTTATATGAGAGATATGTTTTATGGTCATGCTCCTATGGTGAATGGTTTATTCTTAATGAATCTCGAGCGTAATGCTACACATATTCATAGTGTGAATGCCAAAAGATGTAAGGTTGATAATGATAGTCCCACATACTTGTGGCACTGCCGCCTTGGTCACATAGGTGTCAAACGCATGAAGAAGCTCCATACAGATGGACTTTTAGAGTCTCTTGATTATGAATCATTTGACACATGCGAACCATGCCTCATGGGTAAGATGACCAAGACTCCGTTCTCAGGAACAATGGAGCGAGCAACCAACCTATTGGAAATCATACATACTGATGTGTGCGGTCCAATGAGTGTTGAGGCTCGTGGTGGCTATCGTTATGTTCTCACCCTCACTGATGACTTGAGTAGATATGGGTATATCTACTTAATGAAACACAAGTCTGAAACCTTTGAAAAGTTCAAGGAATTTCAGAGTGAGGTTGAGAATCAACGTGATAGAAAAATCAAGTTTTTGCGATCAGATCGTGGAGGAGAATACTTGAGTCACGAATTTGGTACACACTTAAGAAAATGTGGAATAGTTTCACAACTCACGCCGCCTGGAACACCTCAGCGTAATGGTGTGTCCGAACGTCGTAATCACACTCTATTAGATATGGTGCGATCTATGATGTCTCTTACCGATTTACCGCTATCATTTTGGGGCTATGCTTTAGAGACTGCCGCATTCACTTTAAATAGGGCTCCGTCGAAATCCGTTGAGATGATACCGTATGAATTATGGTTTGGGAAGAATCCTAAGCTGTCGTTTCTAAAAGTTTGGGGATGGGATGCTTATGTCAAGAAACTTCAACCTGAAAAGCTCGAACCCAAGTCGGAAAAATGCGTCTTCATAGGATACCCTAAAGAAACTATTGGGTATACCTTCTACCTCAGATCCGAAGGCAAGATCTTTGTTGCCAAGAATGGATCCCTTCTAGAGAAAGAGTTTCTCTCGAAAGAAGTAAGTGGGAGGAAAGTAGAACTTGATGAAGTATTGCCTCTTGAACCGGAAAGTGACGCAACTCAGGAAAATGTTCCTGTGGTGCCTGCACCAATTAGAGAGGATGTTAATGATGATGATCAAGATACTTCTGATCAAGCTCCTACTGAACTTCGAAGGTCCACAAGGACACGTTCCGCACCAGAGTGGTACGGCAACCCTGTCTTGGAGATCATGTTGTTAGACAATGGTGAACCTTCGAACTATGAAGAAGCGATGGCGGGCCCGGATTCCAACAAATGGCTGGAAGCCATGAAATCTGAGATAGGATCCATGTATGAAAAGAAGTATGGACTTTGACTGACTTGCCCGATGATCGGCGAGCCATAGAAAATAAATGGATCTTTAAGAAGAAGACAGACGCGGATGGTAATGTGACCATCTATAAAGCTAGGCTTGTCGCTAAGGGTTATCGACAAGTTCAAGGGGTTGACTATGATGAGACATTCTCTCCCGTAGCAAAGCTGAAGTCCTCTGAATCATGTTAGCAATTGCTGCATACTATGATTATGAGATATGGCAAATGGACGTCAAAACGGCATTCCTTAACGGTTATCTTAAGGAAGAACTGTATATGATGCAGCCGGAAGGTTTTGTCGATCCTAAGAATGCTGACAAGGTGTGCAAGCTCCAACGCTCGATTTATGGGCTGGTGCAAGCATCTCGGAGTTGGAACATTCGCTTTGATGAGATGACCAAAGCGTTTGGGTTTATGCAGACTTATGGAGAAGCCTGAATTTACAAGAAAGTGAGTGGGAGCTCTGTAGCATTTCTCATATTGTATGTGGATGACATACTGTTGATGGGAAATGATATAGAATTCTTGGAAAGCATAAAGGCCTATTTGAACAAGTGTTTTTCAATGAAGGACCTTGGAGAAGCTGCTTATATATTAGGCATCAAGATCTATAGAGATAGATCGAGACGCCTCATTGGTCTTTCACAGAGTACGTACCTTGACAAGATATTGAAGAAGTTCAAAATGGATCAGTCAAAGAAGGGGTTCTTGCCTGTATTGCAAGGTACAAGATTGAGCTTGGCTCAATGCCCGACCACGGCAGAAGATAGAGAAAACATGAGTGTCGTCCCCTATGCCTCGGCCATAGGGTCTATCATGTATGCTATGTTGTGTACCAGACCTGATGTAAACCTTGCCGTGAGTTTGGTAGGAAGGTACCAAAGTAATCCCGGCATGGAACACTGGACAACGGTCAAAAATATCCTGAAGTACCTGAAAAGGACTAAGGAAATGTTTCTCGTTTATGGAGGTGACGAAGAGCTTGTCGTAAAGGGTTACGTCGATGCTAGCTTCGACACAGATCTGGATGACTCTAAGTCACAAATCGGATACGTGTATATTTTGAATGGTGGGGCAGTAAGCTGGTGCAGTTGCAAGCAAAGCGTTGTGGCGGGATCTACATGTGAAGCGGAGTACATGGCAGCCTCGGAGGCAGCACACGAAGCAGTCTGGGTGAAGGAGTTCATTACCGACCTAGGAGTCATACCCAATGCATCGGGCCCGATGACTCTCTTCTGTGACAACACTGGAGCTATTGCCCTTGCCAAGGAGCCCAGGTTTCACAGGAAGACCAGGCAAATCAAGCGTCGCTTCAACTCCATTCGTGAAAGTGTTCAAAATGGAGACATAGAGATTTGTAAAGTACGTACGGACCTGAATGTAGCAGATCCGTTGACTAAACCTCTCCCTAGAGCAAAACATGATCAACACCAGAATTCCATGGGTGTTCGATTCATCATAATGTAACTAGATGATTGACTCTAGTGCAAGTGGGAGACTGTTGGAAATATGCCCTAGAGGCAATAATAAAATGATTATTATATTTCCTTGTTCATGATAATTGTCTATTATTCATGCTATAATTGTATTGTCCGGAAATCGTAATACATGTGTGAATACATAGACCATAATGTGTCCCTAGTGAGCCTCTAGTTGACTAGCTCGTTGATCAACAGATAGTCATGGTTTCCTGGCTATGGACATGGGGATTTCATTGATAACGGGATCACATCATTAGGAGAATGATGTGATGGACAAGACCCTAACCTAAGCATAGCACAAAGATCGTGTAGTTCGGTTGCTGTAGCTTTTCTGGATGTCAAGTAGCATTTCCTTAGACCATGAGATTGTGCAACTCCCGGATACCGTAGGAGTGCCTTGGGTGTGCCAAACGTCACAACGTAACTAGGTGACTATAAAGGTACATTACAGGTATCTCCGAAAGTGTCTGTTGGGTTGGCATGAATCGAGACCGGGATTTGTCACTCCGTATGACGGAGAGGTATCTCTGGGCCCACTCGGTAATGCATCATCATAATGAGCTCAATGTGATCAAGTGGTTGATCACGGGATCATGTATTACGGTATGAGTAAAGTGACTTGCCGGTAACGAGACTGAACAAGGTATTGGGATACCGACGATCGAGTCTCGGGCAAGTAACGTACCGATTGACAAAGGGAATTGAGTATGGGATTGATTAGGTCCTTGACATCGTGGTTCATCCGATGAGATAATCGAGGAGTATGTGGGAGCCAACATGGGTATCCAGATCCCGCTGTTGGTTATTGACCAGAGAGTCGTCTCGGTCATGTCTGCTTGTCTCCCGAACCCGTACGGTCTACACACTTAAGGTTCGGTGACGGTAGGGTTGTATAGATATGAGTATGCAGTAATCTGAAAGTTGTTCGGAGTCCCGGATGAGATCCTGGACGTCACGAGGAGTTCCAGAATAATCCGGAGGTAAAGAATTATATATGGGAAGTTGTCATACGGTCACCGGAAAGGTTCGGGGGCATATCTGTATTGTACCGGGGCCACCGGAGGGGTTCCGGGGGTCCACCGGGAGGGGCCACCTCTCCTGGAGGGCCTTATGGGCTGTATGAGGAAGGGATCCAGCCCAAAGTGGGCTGGGGCGCCACTCCCCTAGGGCCCATGCGCCTAGGGTTGGGGGAAACCCTAAAGGGGGGCGCCCCCTTGCTTGGGGGGCAAGCCCCCCTCCCCTTGGCCGCCGCCCTCCATCTAGATCTCATCTAGAGGGGGCCGGCCCCCTTCCCCCTTCCCCTATAAATAGAGGGGTGAGGGGAGGGCTGCAAAGCACATCCAAGGCGCAGCCCCTCCCCTCCCCAACACATCTCCTCCTCCATCACGAGCTTGGCGAAGCCCTGCCGGAGTACTGCTGCTCCACCACCACCACGCCGTCGTGCTGCTGCTGGAGCCATCTTCCTCAACCTCTCCTTCCCCCTTGCTGGATCAAGAAGGAGGAGACGTCACGCTGACCGTACGTGTGTTGAACGCGGAGGTGCCGTCCGTTCGGCGCTAGGATCTCCGGTGATTTGGATCACGCCGAGTACGACTTCCTCATCCCTGTTCTTTGAATGCTTCCGCGCGTGATCTACAAAGGTATGTAGATGCAATCTGATCACTCGTTGCTAGATGAACTCTTAGATGGATCTTGGTGAAACAGTAGGAAAATTTTTGTTTTCTGCAACGTTCCCCAACACTTTCTTCTTGGTGAATTTTTGGAACTTCTTCACAAGCATAGCAAGCTCCTTTCCAATGTCTTCAGGATCATCAGAACTGCTGTCAGATTCTTCTTGAGATGAGGAGACAACTTTTGCCTTCAGGGCACGAGTTCGCCCATAGTTGGGACCGTAGATGTCTCTTTTCTCAGAAAGCTGAAACTCATGTGTGTTGAGCCTTTCAAGTATGTCAGAAGGATCGAGTGTCTTGAAGTCAGGACGTTCTTGAATCATCAGGGCTAGGGTGTCAAACGAGCTGTCTAGTGATCTCAAGAGTGTCTTGACGACTTCATGCTTGGTGATCGCAGTAGCGCCAAGGGCTTGAAGTTCATTTGTGATGTCAGTGAGTCGATCAAACGTGAGCTGAACATTCTCATTATCGTTTCTCTTGAAGCGGTTGAAGAGGTTGCGAAGGACACTGATTCTTTGATCTCTCTGTGTTGAGACGCCTTCGTTGAGAGCCAGTCCCAGGCTAGCTTAGATGTTTCCAAAGCACTCACACGGCCATACTGTCCTTTGGTCAGATGACCACAGATGATGTTCTTGGAAGTGGAGTCCAGTTGAATGAAATTCTTGACATCAGCAGCGGTGACACCTTCACCAGCCATGGAAACGCCATTCTTGACGACATACCATAGGTTGACATCAATGGCTTCAAGATGCATGCGCATCTTATTCTTCCAGTAGGGATATTCAGTTCCATCGAAGAATGGGCACGCAGCGGAGACTTTGATTATCCCTGCAGTCGACATAGCTAAAACTCTAGGTGGTTAAACTGAATCACACAGATTAAGGGAGTACCTTGCTCTGATACCAATTGAAAGTGCTAGTGATCGACTAGAGGGGGGTGAATAGGCGATTTTTAAGAAAGTCTTCAAAACATGGGAGTTTCGAAGACAAACGATAGAAATAAACCTATTACCATGCAGCGGAAGGTAGACTACACTAAGCAAACCATAGTCAAGTATTCAACGAAGTGAAAGCACAACAACTAATGGCAGCTAGGCAGTATGGATCAGGTAGGAAGATAGTACGAAGCCAATCAGAACAAGCAGTCACTCAGTGAAGACAAAAGATAATGCAAACAAACAATGACTTCACAAGGATCAACTATAAATAAAGAGATGGGAAGGATAGAACCAGTGACTCGTTGAAGACAATGATTTGTTGGACCAGTTCTAGTTGCTGTGACAACTGTACGTCTAGTTAGGGAGGCTGAGATTCAACTCAGAAGACCGTGTCTTCACCTTATTCCCCTTGAGCTAAGGACACCCAGTCCTCGCCCAATCACTCTGGTAAGTCTTCCAGGCAGACTTCCAAACCTTCACAGACTTCGTTCACCAGCGATCCACAATGACTCTTGGATGCTCAGAACGTGGCGCCTAACAGGCTGGAGGATTCACAGTTCTCAAGTGTAATAAGTCTTCAGATCACACAGACAGGAAGACTTAAGTGATGCCTAACACTCTTTGGCTCTGGGTGTTTAGGGCTTTATCCTCGCAAGGAATTCTCTCTCAAAGGCTTCGAGGTGGGTTGCTCTCAAACGACAAAAGTCGTACACTAACTCTGAGCAGCCAACCGTTTATGGTTGTAGGGGGTGGGCTATTTATAGCCACTAGGCAACCTGACCTGATTTGTTCGAAATGACCCTGGGTCACTAAGGAACTGACACGTGTTCCAACGGTCAGATTTCAAACACACACGACAACTTTACTTGGGCTACAAGCAAAGCTGACTTATCCAACTCTAGATAAGATTTGCTCTCATAGTCTTCACTCGAAGACATAGGATTTTGGTTAAGCATCACTTCATTCATTCTGACTGGTTCTCTTGGACCCCACTTAACAGTACGGTGGTTCCTATGACTCAACGAAGAAGAAAAAGAATGACGAAACAACTAAGTCTTCGCGCTGCATAGTCTTCACGCGATGTCTTCTCTTGTCATAGTCTTCAATGTGAATGTCTTCACATACCACCTTTGACTTCAATGTCTTCATACATTTTTAGGGGTCATCTCTGGTTGGAAAACCGAATCAATGAGGGACTTCTACCTGTGTTATCCTGCAATTCTCACAAACACATTAGTCCCTCAACCAGGTTTGTCGTCAATACTACAAAACCAACTAGGGGTGGCACTAGATGCACTTACAAGAAGTTTCCTTGGTCACGCCGGTTTTTATAGGAGGTTCATTAAGGACTTCTCAAAAATTTCTCGGCCTCTGACTAATTTATTACAAAAATATATACCATTTGTTTTTTATGATGATTGCGTAGAAGCATTTGAAATACTTAAGAAAGCATTGCTCTCTGCACCTATTATTCAGCCACCTGATTGGAATTTACCCTTTGAAATTATGTGTGATGCTAGTGATTATGATGTAGGTGCTGTTCTAGGGCAAAGAGTTGATAAGAAATTAAATGTTATTTAGTATGCTAGTAAAACTCTAGACAATGCTCAGAGAAATTATGCTACTACTGGAAAACAATTTTTGGTAGTTGTATTCGCTTGTGATAAGTTCAGACCTTATATTGTTGATTATAACTATTCACACGGATCATGCTGCTATTAAATACCTTATTGAAAAGAAAGATGCTAAACCTAGACTTATTAGATGGGTTCTCTTGCTACAAGAATTTGATTTGCATATTATTGATAGAAAGGGAGCTGAGAACCCATTGCAGACAACTTGTCTAGGCTAGAGAATGTTCTTGATGACCCACTACCTATTGATGATAGTTTTACTGATGAACAATTAAATGTCATAAATGCTTCTCACACTGCTCCATGGTATGCTGATTATGCTAATTACATAGTTGCTAAATTTATACCACCTAGTTTCACATACTAGCAAAAGAAAAAGTTTTTCTATGATTTGAGACATTACTTTTGGGATGACCCACATCTTTATATAGAAGGAGTAGATGTTGTTATTAGGCGTTGTGTACCTGAGCATGAACATGAACAAATCCTATGCAAGTGTCACTCCAAGGCTTATGGAGGATACCACGCTGGAGATAGAACTGCACATAAGGTATTGCAATCTGGTTTTTATTGGCCTACTCTCTTCAAGGATGCCCATAAGTTTGTTGTATCTTGTGATGAATGCCAAAGAATTGGTAATATTAGTAGACGTCAAGAAATGCCTATGAATTATTCACTTGTTATTGAACCATTTGATGTTTGGGGCTTTGATTATATGGGACCGTTTCCTGCCTCCAATGGATATACACATATTTTAGTTGCTGTTGATTACGTTACTAAGTGGGTAGAGGCTATTCCAACTAGTAGTGCTGATCATAAAACCTCTATTAAGATGCTTAAAGAAGTTATTTTTCCAACGTTTGGAGTCCCTAGATATTTAATGACTGATGGTGGTTCACATTTTATTCATGGTGCTTTCCGTAAAATGCTTGCTAAATATGATGTTAATCATAAAATTGCATCTCCTTATCACCCACAGTCTAGTGATCAAGTAGAATTGAGCAATAGAGAACTCAAATTAATTTTGCAAAAGACTGTTAATAGATCTAGAAAGAATTGGTCCAAGAAACTTGATGATGCATTATGGGCCTATAGAACTGCATATAAAAATCCTATGGGTATGTCTCCGTATAAAATGGTTTATGGAAAAGCATGTCACTTACCTCTCGAACTATAACATAAGGCTTATTGGGCTATTAAAGAACTCAATTATGATTTCAAACTTGCCGGTGAGAAGAGGTTATTTGACATTAGCTCACTCGATGAATGGAGAACCCAAGCCTAAGAGAATGCCAAATTATTTAAAGAAAAAGTTAAAAGATGGCATGACAAAAGAATACAAAAGCGTGAGTTTAATGTAGGTGATTATGTATTTCTATACAACTCTCGTTTAAGATTTTTTTGTAGGAAAGCTTCTCTCTAAATGGGAAGGTCTTTACGTTATCGAGGAGGTCTATCGTTCCGGTGCCATAAAAATCAACAACTTCGAAGGCACAAATTCAAAGGTGGTGGACGGTCAAAGAATCAAACATTATATCTCAGGTAATCCTATAAATGTTGAAACCAATGTTATTGAAACCGTAACCCTGGAGAAATACATAAGGGACACTTTCCGGAATGTTTCAGACTCCGAAAAGGAATAGGTATGTGGTACGGTAAGTAAACCGACTCCAAATCAGTTCTAATGGCATTTTTCTTCCGTTTTGGAATATTTAGTAAAATATAAAAATGAGAAGCAGTCCGGGAAGGACATGAGGGCTCCACGAGGGTGGAGGGCGCGCCCCACCCCTGGGCGCGCCCCTACCTCGTGGGCACCTCGTGTGCTCTCCGGACTCCATTTTCTTGCATGTTACGTATTTTGGTCGGTAAAAATTCATTATATAATCTTCCGAAGGTTTTAACTCCCGTACCACGCAAAAATCTCATGTTCTTGTTTCGAGCTGTTTTTTGTCAGGGTTGTCAAGGCCAGGCATTATGTTGTCTCCCTCCTCCAACAATGGTGACAATGATGCTTGTCTAATGAAGATAGAGCTGAAAAGGGAAGAACCTATGGAGATCAACAAGGATGAAGGGATCAAGAAGACCATAGAGGACCAAGTTCCGGTAGCAGAAGACATCCTTCAACTTGATCACAACCTTCTTACCCCAACTGAGATTGAAGCTTTCAAGATGATTGAGTTATCTCGTATACAAAACAAGTATCTCACACGTGAAAATATTTTGTTGAAGGAGCATATCGTCGCACTCAAGGGCATTATCCGCAAGTTGGAGGACCTCCTACGCTCGATGTGCGACTATCCATAACCAACAACTCCACCTTCTTCACCAACAAAGACTAACTGAGTATTTGGTATGGGAACTCCCCTTGGCAACTGCCAAGCTTGGGGGAGTGCCCCGGTATCGTATCACCATCACTTTTATCTTTACCGCTTTTCTTAGTTCGATCCTTTTGATAATATTTTGATCTAGTAGAAGAAAAGTTCTTAGTATGATCTAGTTGTGAGTTTTGCTTTATGATCCTTCTATGTAATCGAGTCTGTGAGCTATATATAATAAAGATTAGTGCTGAGTCAAGGGCTTGATTATTTTGCCATGATCTTGAGTGAATAAAATAAAAGAGAAAGAATAAAAAGAAATAAAAGAGACCAATGGATCTTATGGAGAGTAATGAGCTCACATATAAAGATTATGATGATTAAAAGTTGTTGAGAGTTGACAAACATAGTTTTGGTCATCGTTCCAATTAATAAGAAGTAATAAATAAAGAGAGGTCTTCACATATAAATACACTATCTTGGACATCTTTTATGATTGTGAGCACTCATTAAAATATGACATGCTAAAGGGTTGACATTGGTAAGGAATACAACGTAATGGGTTATGTTTTCTTACATCTGAGATAAATTATGTTGTCATGGATCATCCAACATGATTGAGCTTGCCTTTCCCCCTCATGCTAGCAAAATTCTTTGCACCAAGTAGAGATACTACTTGTGCTTCCAAACACCCTTAAACCAGTTTTGCCCTGAGAGTCCACCATACCTACCTATGGATTGAGTAAGATCCCTCAAGTAAGTTGTCATCAGTGCAAGCAATAAAAAATTGCCCTCTAAATATGTATGACTTATTAGTGTGGGAAAAATAAGCTTTATACGATCGTGTGATATGGAAGAAATAAAAGCGACAGACTGCATAATAAAGGTCCATATCACAAGTGGCAATATAAAGTGATTTTCTTTCGCATTAAGATTTTGTGCATCCAACCATAAAAGCACATGACAACCTCTGCTTTCCTCTGCGAAGGGCCTATATTTTACTTTTATCTCCTACCTTGCATAAGAGCCATGGTGATCTTCACCCTTTTTTAAAAATTTTATCTTTTGGCAAGCACAACATGTTGGAAAGATCCTGGTATATATGGCTAATTGGATGTGAGTTTTCATGAACTATTATTGTTGACATTACCCTTGAGGTAAAACGTTGGAAGGCAAAACTATAAGCCCCTATCTTTCTCTATGTCCGATTAAAACTCCATACCATAAGTATTGCGTGAGTGTTAGCAATTGTGAAAGACTATATGATAGTTGAGTATGTGGACTTGCTGAAAAGCTCTTATATTGACTCTTTCCTATGTTATGATAAATTGCAATTGCCTCAATGACTGAGATTATAGTTTGTTAGTTTTTAATGACGTTTATGATTTATACTTGAAATTGTGATTTAATTGTTACTCTAGCATAAGAGATCATATGACAAGAATTATATAAGTTGATGTTCTAAGAATGATCATGATGCCCTCATGTCCGTATTTTATTTTTATCGACACCTCTATCTCTAAACATGTGGACATATTTTTCGATTTCGGCTTTCGCTTGAGGACAAGCGAGGTCTAAGCTTGGGGGAGTTGATACACACATTTTGCATCATGCTTTTATATCAATATTTATTGCATTATGGGCTGTTATTACACATTATGTCACAATACTTATGCCTATTCTCTCTTATTTTACCAGGTTTACATAAAGAGGGAGAATGCCGGCAGCTGGGATTCTGGGCTAGAAAAGGAGCAAATATTAGAGACCTATTCTGCACAACTCCAAAAGTCCTGAAACTTCATGGAAGTCATTTTCAGAATATATAAAAAATACTAAGCGCAAGAAGTTCCGGAGGAGGGCCACACCCTGCCCACGAGGGTGGGGGCGCGCCCTACCCCCCTGGGCGCGCCCCCTTCCTCGTGGGCCCCTTGGTGGCCCTCCAATGCCCATCTTCTGCTATATGGAATCTTTCGATGAGGCAAAAATCATAAGCAAGCTTTCAGGATGAGCCTCCGCCGCCACGAGGCAGAACCTTGGCGGAACCAATCTAGGGCTCTGGCGGAGCTGTTCTGCCGGGGAAACTTCCCTCCGGGAGGGAGAAATCATCGCCATCGTCATCACCAACGATCCTCTCATCGGGAGGGGGTCAATCTCCATCAACATGTTCACCAGCACCATCTGCTCTCAAACCCTAGTTCATCTCTTGTATCCAATTCTTGTCTCTAAGTCCGGGATTGGTACCTGTGGGTTGCTAGTAGTGTTAATTACTCCTTGTAGTTGATGCTGGTTGGTTTATTTGGTGGAAGATCGTATGTTCAGATCCTATATGCATATTAATACCTCACTGATTATGAACATGAATATGCTTTGTAAGTAGTTACATTTGTTCCTGAGGACATGGGAGAAGTCTTGATATTAGTAGTCATGTGAATTTGGTATTCGTTTGATATTTTGATGAGATGTATGTTGTCTCTCCTCTAGTGGTGTTATGTGAACGCCGACTACATGACACTTCACCATTATTTGGGCCTAGAGGAAGGAATTGGGAAGTAATAAGTAGATGATGGGTTGCTAGAGTGACAGAAGCTTAAACCCTAGTTTATGCGTTGCTTTGTAAGGGGCTGATTTGGATCCATATGTTTCATGCTATGGTTAGGTTTACCTTAATACTTTTGTTGTAGTTGCGGATGCTTGCGATAGACGTTAATCATAAGCGAGATGCTTGTCCAAGTAAGGGCAGTACCCAAGCACCGGTCCACCCACATACCAAATTATCAAAGTACCAAACGCGAATCATATGATCGTGATCAAACCTAGCTTGATGATAATTCCCATGTGTCCTCGGGAGCGCTTTTCTCTATATAAGAATTTGTCCAGGCTTGTCCTTTGCTACAAAAGGGATTGGGCCACCTTGCTGCACTTTATTTACTTTTGTTACTGGTTGCTCGTTACAAATTATCTTATCACAAAACTATCTGTTACCTATAATTTCAGTGCTTGTAGAGAATACCTTGCTGAAAACCGCTTATCATTTCCTTCTGCTCCTCGTTGGGTTCGACACTCTTACTTATCGAAAGGACTACGATAGATCCCCTATACTTGTGGGTCATCAACAACTAGGATCAAGAATATTAAACCATATCTTAGCATCACCCTTTAATGAGAACGGAAACAACTTAAGGATAAAGTAATAGCGAGTTTTCTCATCATGTGTAAAGAGGGTGGCTATATCGTTTAATTTAGTAAGATGTGCTACAACAGTTTCAGATTCATAGCCATAGAAAGGATCAGATTCAACCAAAGTAATTAACTCAGATTGACAGAGAAATCATAATCCTTATCAGTAATAAAGATAGGTGAAGTAGCATAAGCAGGATCATATTTCATTCTAGCATTCAAAGACTTTTCTTTCAGCTTAGCTAATAGTTTCTTAAGATCACTTTTATCATTGCAAGCAAGAAAGTCTCTAGCAGTTTCTTCATCCATAACATAACCCTCAGGAACAACAGGCAATTCATATCTAGGGGGAGAATCTTCATCATCACTTTCATCAATATTATCAGTTTCAATAATTTCATTCTCTCTAGCCCTAGCAAGTTTTTCATCAAGAAATTCACCAAGTGGCACAGTAGTATCAAGCATAGAAGTAGTTTCATCATAAGTATCATGCAAAGCAGAAGTGGCATCATCAATAACATGCGACATATCAGAATGAATAGCAGGTGTAGGTGTCGCAAGCTTACTCAAAACAGAAGGTGAATCAAGTGTAGAGCTAGATGGCAGTTCATTACCTCACCTCGTAGTTGAGGGGTAGATCTTGGTTCTTGGATATTTTAAGTTCTTCATAGTGATAAATAGATATAAATCCCAAGTGACTCAAAGAATAGAGCTATGCTCCTCGGCAACGGCGCCAAAAAATAGTCTTGATAACCCACAAGTATAGGGGATCACAACAGTTTTTGAGGGTAGAGTATTCAACCCAAATTTATTGATTCGACACTAGGCGAGGCAAAGAATATTCTCAAGTATTAGCAGCTGAGTTGTCAATTCAACCACACCTGGAAACTTAATATCTGCAGCAAGGTATTTAGTAGCAAGGTAATATGATAGTAATGGTAACGATAGCAAAAGGTAACGGTAGCAAAAGCAATATTTTTGGGTTTTATAGTGATGCTGACAGTTGCAGCGGAAAAGTAAATAAGCGAAGAACAATATAAGAAAAAGCTTGTAGGCATTGGATCGGTGATGGATAATTATGCCGGATGCGATCGATCATGTAACAGTCATAACCTAGGGTGACACAGAACTAGCTCCAGTTCATCAATGTAATGTAGGCATGTATTCCGAATATAGTCATACGTGCTTATGGAAAAGAACTTGCATGACATCTTTTGTCCTACCCTCCCGTGGCAGCGGGGTCCTATTGGAAACTAAGGGATATTAAGGCCTCCTTTTAATAGAGTACCGGACCAAAGCGTTAACACATAGTGAATACATGAACTCCTCAAACTACGGTCATCACCGGTAAGTATCCCGATTATTGTCACTTCGGGGTTAACGGATCATAACACATAATAGGTGACTATAGACTTGCAAGATAGGATCAAGAACTCTCATATATTGATGAAAACATAATAGGTTCAGATCTGAAATCATGGCACTCGGGCCCTAGTGACAAGCATTAAGAATAGCAAAGTCATAGCAACATCAATCTCAGAACATAGTGGATAATAGGGATCAAACCCTAACAAAACTAACTTGACTACATGATAAATCTCATCCAACCCATCACCGTCCAGCAAGCCTACGATGGAATTACTCACACACGGCGGTGAGCATCATGAAATTGGTGATGGAGGAAGGTGTTGATGATGATGGCAACGGATACCCCTCTCCGGAGCCCCGAACGGACTCCAGATCAGCCCTCCCAAGAGAGTTTATGGCTTGGCGGCGGCTCCGTATCGTAAAACGCGATGAATCCTTCTCCCTGATTTTTTTCTACCCGAAAGTGAATATATGGAGTCAGGGTTGAGGTCGGTGGAGCATCAGGGGGCCCACGATGCAGGGGGGCGTGCCCAGGGGGTAGGGCACGCCCCCACCCTTATGGACAGGGGGTGGGCCCCCTGATGTGGATCTTTCTTCCAGTATTTTTTATATATTCCAAAATAATTCTCCGTTGATTTTTAGGTCATTTCGAGAACTTTTATTTCTGCACAAAAATAACACCATGGCAATTCTGCTGAAAACAGCGTCAGTCCGGGTTAGTTCCATTCAAATCATGCAAGTTAGAGTCCAAAACAAGGGAAAAGTGTTTGGAAAAATAGATACGACGAAGACGTATCAGTGACATTAGGGTTTTGGTTGATTTGTGTCTTAAGGTGTTATTCTAGTACGAAATCTATGATAGATTGAACGGAAAGAATAGCTTCGTGTTATTTTACTACGGACTCTTGAATAGATCGATCAGAAAGGATAACTTTGAGGTGGTTTTGTACCCTACAATAATCTCTTCGTTTGTTCTCCGCTATTAGTGACTTTGGAGCGACTCTTTGTTGCACGTTGAGGGATAGTTATATGATCCAATGATGTTATTATTGTTGAGAGAACTTGCACTAGTGAAAGTATGAACCCTAGGCCTTGTTTCCTAGCATTGCAATACCGTTTGTGCTCACTTTTATCATTGGTTACCTTGCTGTTTTTATATTTTCAGATTACAAAAACCTTTATCTACCATCTATATTGCACTTGTATCACCATCTCTTCGCCGAACTAGTGCACCTTTACAATTTGCCATTGCATTGGTTGTGTTGGGGACACAAGAGACTCTTTGTTATTTGGTTGCAGGGTTGTTCGAGAGAGACCATCTTCATCCTACGCCTCCCACGGATTGATAAACCTTAGGTCATCCACTTGAGGGAAATTTGCTGCTGTCCTACAAACCTCTGCACTTGGAGGCCCAACAACGTCTACAAGAAGAAGGTTGTGTAGTAGACATCAAGCTCTTTTATGGCGCCGTTGCCGGGGAGGTTAGTGCTTGAAGGTATATCTTTAGATCTTGCAATCGAATCTTTTTGTTTCTTGTTTTATCACTAGTTTAGTTTATAAAATAAAACTAAAAAAAATGGAATTGAGGGTACCTCATATGCTTCATCTTAATATCTTTCATGAAAATAAGGATTCCGATAATTGTGCCAGTGTTAGAAGAAGAATGCATTAGAATGTTTGGCACTAAATCTTTGAATGATGAGCATGATTGCAATGTTATTAGTATGAACTCTTTGAATATCCATAGTACTAATGATGATTGCACTAGTCATGATGAAAATGTCTCTTATAAGCATGTCAACTTCTGTGGAGTACATAGAGCTTGTAAGCACACACCAAATAGGGAATATAGATTTTGCAAGAGGCATACATATTTGGAAACTAAATGGTTGCAAGAAAGGCTAGATGATTGTGCTGAAAGATTCAATATTTATCGCCATCCTTGTGAACTTTGCAATGAACATGGTCATTTAAAGCTCCAATGCTATTTGTTTCATGATCAAATCGTGTCCAAAAATTGTGATAACTTGATTACCCTTGAGCATCATAAATAGCTTAGTCTTCTTTTGGGGTATGAAGAAATGAAACGTATAACTGAGGGTATTCCAAAATTTAATCTTGATAGATTTCTTGATTTTGATCTAGAAGAAATTTTTATGTATTGTGCCATGAATTGCATTGAAAATCCTTATATTGCCAATTAAATAAAGACCAGAAAACAAATAGAAGATGAAGAGAATACTAATGAAAGGGAAGAGACTTCCCAATATCCTCCTATTATTTCTTATGATGAATCAGGTAACGAGGAGGAGCCTTCTATTCAACCAATCTCATTAATAAGGAGCTCCAAAAAGAGGAATAAACCCACACATGATGTTAAGAAGAAAAGAAAATACGGAGAATTAAAGGTAAAGAGGTATTCCTCCCAAATGATGTTGCTCCTATTACTCATTGTGATGATGATAATTGCTATACTATTGGTGCTATCCATACTATTAATGACGAGAGTGATTATGCTTATGATATGAAAAGGTCCAAGCTTGGGGATGCTATTTTTGATGAGAATGACATGTTTGAGAATGTATTTGCTGCAGTTAATGTTTGTCCCAAGCTTGGGGATGCTACATTTTATGAAGATGATATTTTTAGTTCCCCAAGTTTTGATATGCAAATTTATTATGATGATAGCATGCCTCCTACTTATGATGATTATATTGATGAAAGTGAGTTTGGAAGAGTGTCAACTTTAGGAAGCAATGATCCCACTATTTTGGAGGGTGTTGAATCTTATTGTGATAATTATGAAAGTGGATTTGGAGAGGTAAGGACTTTATTTAGTAATGATTCCACTATCTTGGAAGAGGTTTCAATTGATTATGACGAGAAGAAAGTTGCTACTTATGATGATTATTGTGATGACACGTATGCTATAAAAAGTAGTGATGATTATATTAAAACTTGTCATGATTATGATTACCCTTTTCCTGAATATTACTCTTCAATGTGGAAACAATTTATAGTATTCGAGTTTCTTATGATACTCCCACTATTCCGATTGAGAAGAATCTTGCTTATGTGGAGAGTAGTAAATTTTCTATGCTTGTAGATCATGCAAATAATGCTTTGTTTGATTGTTATATTGTTGAATTCATTCATGATTCTACTGAAAATTATTGTGAGGGAGGAACATATGCTTGTAGGAATTGCAATAATATCAAGTTTCCTCTCTATGTGTTGAAATTTTTGAAGCTATGCTTATTTTGCCTTCCTATGCTAGTTGATTATTGTCCCCATAAGTTGTTTGCTCACAAAATCCCTATGCATAGGAATTGGGTTAGACTTAAATGTGCTAGTCATATTCTTCATGATGCTCTCTTTATGTTTCAATTCGTATCTTTTATGTGAGCATCATTGAAATCATCATGCCTAGCTAGGGGCGTTAAACGTTAGCGCTTGTTGGGAGGCAACCCAATTTTATTTTTGTTCTTTGCTTTTTGCTCCTGTTTTGTAATAAATAATTCATATAGCCTCTGTTTAGATGTGGTTTTATGTTTTAATTAGTGTTTGTGCCAAGTAGAACCTTTGGGAAGACTTGGGTGAAGTCTTTGTGATCTTGCTGTAAAAAATTGAAACTTTTGCGCTCACGAGATTAGCTGCCATTTTTTACTGGAGAGTGCGATTAGGTTGATTCTTTGTGCAGATGATTAATAGACAAATTCCTCAAGTCCAGAAACTTATTTTAGTATTTTTGGGGTTACAGAAGTATACGTTTGATCCAGATTACTACAGACTGTTCTGTTGTTGACAGATTCTGTTTTCTATGTGTTGTTTGCTTATTTTGATGAATCTATGAGTAGTATCGGAGGGTATGAACCATAGAGAAGTTGAAATACAGTATACATTACACCAATATGAATTTATAATGAGTTCACAACAGTACCTAAGTGGTGATTTATTTTCTTATACTAACGGAGCTTACGAGTTTTCTGTTAAGTTTTGTGTTGTGAAGTTTTCAAGTTTTGGCTAAAGATTCGATGGACTATGGAATAAGGAGTGGCAAGAGCCTAAGCTTGCGGATGCCCAAGGCACCCCAAGCTAATATTCAAGGACAAACAAAAGCCTAAGCTTGGGTATGCCCCGGAAGGCATCCCCTCTTTCGTCTTCGTTCATCGGTAACTTTACTTGGAGCTATATTTTTATTCACCACATGATATGTGTTTTGCTTGGAGTGTCATTTCATTTTATTTAGTTTTTCTTGCTGTTTTAATAATATACCAAGATCTGAAATTATTAAATGTTAGAGAGTCTTCACATAGTTGCATAATTATTCGACTACTCATTGATCTTAACTTATATCTTTTGGAGTAGTTTGTCATTTGCTCTAGTGCTTCACTTATATCTTTTCAGAGCACAATGGTAGTTTTATTTTGAAGAAATAGATGAACACTCATGCTTCACTTATATTATTTTGAGAGTCGTAAACAACATGGTAATTTGCTTTGGTTATGAATTTAGTCCTAATATGATGGGCATCCAAGAGGGGTATAATAAAAACTTTCATATAAAGTGCATTGAGTACTAGGAGAAGTTTGATATTTGATAATTGTTTTGAGATATAAAGGTGATAATATTAGAGTCGTGCTAGTTGAGTAATTGTGAAATTGAGAAATACTTGTGTTGAGGTTGGCAAGTCCCGTAGCATGCACGTATGGTAAACGTTGTGTGACAATTTGAAGAATGGGGTGTTCTTTGATTGCTTTCCTTATGAGTGGCGGTCGGGGATGAGCGATGGTATTTTCCTACCAATCTATCCCCCTAGGGGCATGCGTAGTAGTACTTTGCTTCTAGGGCTAATAAACTTTTGCAATAAGTATATGAGTTCTTTATGACTAATGTGAGTCCATGGATATTACGCACTCTCACCCTTCCATCATTGCTAGCCTCTTCGGTAACATGCATTGCCCTCTCTCGCCTTGAGAGTTGGTGCAAACTTCGCCGGTGCATCCAAACCTCGTGATACGATACACTCTATCACACATAAACCTCCTTATATCTTCCTCAAAACAGCCACCATACCTACCTATTATGGCATTTCCATAGCCATTCCGAGATATATTGCCATGCAACTTTCCACCGTTCCGTTTATTATGACACACATCATCATTGTCATATTGCCTTGCATGATCATGTAGTTGACATCGTATTTTTGGCAAAGACACCATGCTAATTTTTCATACATGTCACTCTTGATTCATTGCATATCCCGGTACGCCGCCGGAGGCATTCACATAGGGTTATATTTTGTTCTAAGTATCGAGTTGTAATTCTTGAGTTGTAAGTAAATAAAAGTGTGATGATCATCATTATTAGAGCATTGTCCCATGTGAGGAAAGGATGCCGGAGACTATGATTCCCCCACAAGACGGGATGAGACTCCGGACGAAAGGAAAAAAATAGAAGAAAAAGAGGCCAAAAAAGAGAAGGCCCAAATAAAAAATAAAAAATGAGAGAAAAAGAAAGAAGGGATAATGTTACTATCCTTTTCCACACTTGTGCTTCAAAGTAGCACCATCATCTTCATGATAGAGAGTCTCTTATGTTGTCACTTTCATATACTAGTGGGAATTTTTCATTATAGAACTTGGCTTGTATATTCCAATGATGGGCTTCCTCAAAATGCCCTAGGTATTCGTGAGCAAGCAAGTTGGATGCACACCCACTTAGTTTCTTTTGATGAGCTTTCATACATTTATAGCTCTAGTGCATCCGTTGCATGGCAATCCCTACTCGTCACATTAACATCAATTGATGGGCATCTCCATAGCCCGTTGATTAGCCGCGTCAATGTGAGACTTTCTCCTTTTCGTCTTCTCACATAACCCCTATCATCATACTCTATTCCACCCATAGTGCTATATCCATGGCTTGCGCTCATGTATTGCATGAGGGTTGAAAAAGCTGAAGCGCGTTAAAAAGTATGAACCAATTGCTCGGCTTGTCATCGGGGTTGTGCATGATGGGAGCATTTTGTGTGACGAAAATGAAGGATGGCCAAACTATATGATTTGTAGGGATGAGCTTTCTTTGGCTATGTTATTTTGATAAGACATAATAGCTTGGTTAGTATGCTTGAAGTATTATTATTTTTTTATTTCAGTATTAAACTTTGGTCTTGAGTCTTATGAATCTGAGTATTCTTCCCACAATAAATAAAATTACATTGATAATTATGTTAGGTAGCATTCCACATCAAAAATTCTGTTTTATCATTTACCTGCTCGAGGACGAGCATGAATTAAGCTTGGGGATGCTTGATACGTCTCCAACGTATCTATAATTTTTGATTGTTCCATGCTATTATATTATCCATCTAGGATGTTTTATATGCATCTATATGCTATTTTATATGATTTTTGGGACTAACCTATTAACCTAGAGCCCAGTGCCAGTTTCTGTTTTTTCCTTGTTTTTGAGTATCGCAGAAAAGGAAAACCAAACGGAGTCCAATTGACCTGAAACTTGACGGAGCTTATTTTTGGACCAGAAGAAGGCCATGGAGTAAAAGAGTTGGGCCAGAAGAGTCCCGGGCTGCCCACGAGGGTGGGGGCGCGCCTCCCTGCCTCGTGGACAGCCTGGAGACCCCCCTGACTTGTTCTCGATGCCAAAACCTCTTATATATACAGAAACCTCCAGAACATAACCTAGATCGGGAGTTCTGCCGCTAGAAGCCTTTGTAGCCTCCGAAAACCAATCTAGATCCGTTCCGGCACCCTGCCAGAGGGGGGATCCCTCTCCGGTGGCCATCTTCATCATCCCGGTGCTCTCCATGATGAGGAGGGAGTAGTTCTCCCTCGGGGCTGAGGGTATGTACAAGTAGCTATGTGTTTGATCTCTCCCTCTCATGTTCTTGAGGTGGCATGATCTTGATGTATCGCGAGCTTTGCTATTATAGTTGGATCTTATGATGTTTCTCCCCCTCTACTCTCTTGTGATGAATTGAGTTTTCCCTTTGAAGTTATCTTATCGGATTGAGTCTTTAAGGATTTGAGAACAGTTGATGTATGTCTTGCATGTGCTTATCTATGGTGACAATGGGATATCATGTGATCCACTTGTTGTATGTTTTGGTGATCAACTTGCGAGTTCCGTGAACTCATGAAATTATGCATAGGGGTTGGCACACGTTTTCGTCTTGGCTCTCCGGTAGAAACTTTGGGGCACTCTTTGAAGTTCTTTGTGTTGGTTGAATAGATGAATATGAGATTGTGTGATGCATGTCGTATAATCATACCCACGGATACTTGAGGTGACATTGGAGTATCTAGGTGACATTAGGGTTTTGGTTGATTTGTGTCTTAAGGTGTTATTCTAGTACGAACTCTATGATAGATTGAACGGAAAGAATAGCTTCGTGTTATTTTACTACGGACTCTTGAATAGATCGATCAGAAAGGATAACTTTGAGGTGGTTTCGTACCCTACAATAATCTCTTCGTTTGTTCTCCTCTATTAGTGACTTTGGAGTGACTCTTTGTTGCATGTTGAGGGATAGTTATATGACCCAATTATGTTATTATTGTTGAGAGAACTTGCACTAGTGAAAGTATGAACCCTAGGCCTTGTTTCCTAGCATTGCAATACCGTTTGTGCTCACTTCTATCATTAGTTAGCTTGCTGTTTTTGTATTTTCAGATTACAAAAACCTTTATCTACCATCCATATTGCACTTGTATCACCATCTCTTCGCCGAACTAGTGCGCCTATACAATTTGCCATTGTATTGGGTGTGTTGGGGACACAAGAGACTCTTTGTTATTGGGTTGCAGGGTTGTTTGAGAGAGACCATCTTCATCCTATGCCTCCCACGGATTGATAAACCTTAGGTCATCCACTTGAGGGAAATTTGCAGTTGTCCTACCAACCTCTGCACTTGGAGGCCCAACAACGTCTACAAGAAGAAGGTTGTCGTCGGTGTACTAGAGTAGGGGTACCCTAGTATCCCGAACTTGTGCATGGGCAGTCGCAGCATCCCGCGGCAAGGCTTGCCGGGTGACCGCCAAGGTCCTCCGTGGTTCCTTTGGGGCCATTCAAGAACAAAGTGTCCAAGTCAAGGAGACAAGACCCCGGCAAGAGGAGCTTGCCGGGAAGGCTAACAAAAGCATCCCGAGACCCCGGCAAGAGGAGCTTGCCGGGAAGGCCACCCAAGACATTTCAAGGAACTTGCCGCGGCGCACCACGCGTCCCAGCAAAGCCCGGTGAGCGACAAGCTCCCGGACGCGAC
This sequence comes from Triticum urartu, assembly GCF_056163025.1. Lineage (NCBI taxonomy): Eukaryota > Viridiplantae > Streptophyta > Magnoliopsida > Poales > Poaceae > Triticum > Triticum urartu. The sequence goes on along the minus strand of NC_141873.1, from coordinate 501,940,476 downwards.
AAGACAACGACCGCGACAAGGCGCTTGCCGCAGCAAGCCACCTCTCCGTGCCCGCGCTCCAGCACATCCACCAACGTGTCGCTCTGGGGCCCTTCCAGGCGTACGTGGCGGAAGGCTGTGCAGCCAGCGGCGTGCGGTGGCAAGCGGCGCTGACAAGTTTGCCATCATGGCGAGCGGTGGCGTCCCTGACGGTCCCTTTTACACTGTTTAGGCGACGCAGACGGGCATTTAAGGCCCTTGTCCCCTGCCGTCAGGGTTAGGTATGATACACTGTAGCAGGTAGCTGTACCTACCGCAGCACCTTTCCATTTTTACCCTTTGCCTCCGTTGCCACCTGTCGGTGACCCCTTGAGCATATAAAAGGAGGCCCATGCACAACATAGGGGGGGGGTTAGCGAGCTCAGATACTCTCGCGCTCGGTCTCGTTAGCTGCGGAAGCGCACCATAGCACTGCGCGCTCCCGAGCAAGAAATCAATACAAACCACAAAGCAGGAGTAGGGTTTTACGCGTCCGTGCGGCCCGAACCTGGGTAAACTGCTCGTGTGCTTCGCCTCGATCCGCTCTTTGCACGACCTCCGCCCCCGCCGAACCGAAAGGGACTCGGCCCGCCGGTCCCATAGGTGTTCATGGATCAGTCCCCCAGCATCTTTGGCGCGCCAGGTGGGGGGCGTCAAAGTTGTGTGAACCAGATCCGGCGTTCACACGAGCTAGATCTCTATCATCTTCATCAACATGCCGCCGAAGAAGAAGGCTTCGGAGGCGGCTGCTCCGTCCGCCCTGCTACCACCGGAGCAAACGGTTGATGGGGCGGACGCCGGCGGAAGAACGGGCGTCGACGAGAGAGCTCACGGTGCTGCCAGGTCTAAGGACAAGGCTGCGCTGCCCATCGGCGGCGTAGCCGGCTCCCACAACGACCGAGCGCACTCCAAGGCCTCGGCGTCCGTACATGCACCGCGCCCATCTCAGGAGGCGCGAGACCGGCAGCGTCATTGTACTCACGGTACCATGCGTTTGCTGGACCAAGATCGAGCTAGTGGATCTCGGAGTGCTCAAGACCAGCATGCACGCGAACATGCTGGCGCGAGCGAGGCACGGTCGCCTGGACAGGATACTGCTCCTTCTAACGTAGTTAGAAGTCCGAGCATATCCCGCTCCTCACACCGTTCGCCACCACCACCCGCCACTGTAGCAGAAGCTTTGGCGCGAGCTCAACTGCTCCTTGACTACCCTCCAACTGCAGACAAGATCGGCGAATGGAGGGCCACCATCCAGAGTCTCATCGGCTTCGCCAACGGCGACACTCAGTGGCAGCCAAGCACATCGCAGCCGCGGCAAGTCAGCCAGGCACGAGCCGGTGGTGACAAGACCGGTGGCGGTGCAACCTCTGTGCACTCTCCGCCCCGAAGGCCAAGATCGCCGACTCACCGGATCCACCTCGACAGCGACTCCACCGCGTCGTCAGATCAGCGAGCCCGCCGCGATCAGCGCCAAGTTCTTCACGAACGACAGCAAGAAGACGCTCGTACTCGCATCGAGCACCGAAGAGAAGCACGACGTCAATCAGACCAGCGCGCTGGGGCCTCTGTTGACATGCATGCGCCAGGGGAACCAGGCGACTTGCCGTACGCGGTAGGTTGCCCTGCGTTCACTCGTGAGCTGCGGCAAGTCCAGTGGCCCAGCATGAAGAATTTCAAACCAGATGTACCGGAGAAGTACGATGGCAAGTCGCATCCGTCGGAGTTCCTCAGCATCTACACCATCGCGGTGCAGGCTGTCGGGGGGCGGGACGACAAGATCCTTGCCAACTACTTCCCGCTGGTGCTCAAGCCCAATGTCAGGTCCTGGCTCATGCACTTGCCGGACAACTCCATATCCTCCTGGGCCGACCTGTGCCATTAGTTTGTCGGCGCCTTTACAGGCGGCCACAAACCTCATGGCCAAGAGAGTGACCTTCATCTGCTCCCCCAGAAGGAAGGAGAGCCCCTGCGCAAGTACATTCAGAGATTCAGCCGTGTACAGCACAACATCCCGGATGTCCACCCTGCCGCGGTCATCAGCACGTTTCATCAGAACGTGCGTAACCGCAGGATGCGGGAGGAGATGGTGATGTGCAAGATCAGAGACGTCAGTGAGCTGTATGCCCTGGCCGACAAGTGTGCACGTGCTGAGGAAGGGAGGAAACTCCCCAGAGAGAATGTAGGAGCAGGAGGATATGACAGTGAGGATGCCGCCCCAGCAAAGAAAAACCGGCGGCGGAACAGGAAGAAGAAAGGCAAAGAAGTGCTAGTCGTTGAGCAGTCCGGCAACGAAGGTGGCGCCAAGAAAGCCAAAGTTGGTAGCTCCGGCAAGGAGGTTGCCGCATGCACCAACTGTCAGGCTGTGGCAGTCGCCGACAAGCAGGACAGCACCGAAAAGCAGTACTGCAAGATTCACCGCACCAAGGGCCATGACATCCAGAGCTGCAAGAAGGTTGAGCAGCTTGTCCAGCAGCAAAAGGCTGAGTACGAGCGACGAGACAAGGAGAGGGCCCAAGGAGGCACTGGAGAATCCGGCAAGAAACGCGCCGGCCGGGGGGGACGCTGCGGCAAGGCCAAGCAGCGGCAAGGAGACAGACCTCCCCGCGGCCGCGACAACGATGAAGACGACGACAACGACGAAGACATGGATGATGTCGAAACCAGTGAGCAGGAGTTCCAGAAAGCCACAGAGGTCTTGTGTGTTGACGGCGGTGCTTCTCTGCATACTTCGCACCGCCAACTCAAGCAGTGGGTGCACGAAGTCAATGCAGCAGAACCACCTGTCGAGTCACGCAAGCTTCTGAAATGGTCCAGCACGCCTATCATCTTTGATATTGAGGACCACCCTGACCGCACAACTGCGGTCGGGTGCTTGCCGATGTTGGTTTCACCAACTATCCGCAACCTCAAGGTCACTAAGATGTTGGTTGACGGCGGGGCCGGCTTGAACCTGATCTCCTCCGCTGTACTCCAAAAATTCCAGATCCCTGACAGCGAGCTCGAAGAGACCGGCACGTTCCAAGGAATTAACCCGGGAAGAAGCAAGCCGAAGGGGAAGGTCACGTTGCCAGTGACATTTGGCAGCGAGCTGAACTTCAGGACTGAGAGGGTCACATTTGACGTTGCCGATATTCCATTGCCTTACAATGGGATACTTGGCCGTCCAGCACTCGCCAAGTTCATGGCAGCCTCTCACTACGCATACAACATGCTGAAGATGCCAGGCCCGATAAGCGTCATCACTGTCCTCGGCGACAAGAAGAATGCTCTTATCTGTGCCGACAAGATCTACCGGGAAGACGGACAAAAGCTGTTGGCAGAGATACATGGAGGCATATGTGGTCACCACATTGGCGCAAGAGCACTTGTCGGCAAAGCATTCCGGCAAGGATTCTTCTGGCCGACAGCCCTCCAGGATGCAACTGCACAAGTAACCAAGTGTGAAGCGTGCCAGTTCCATTCCAAACAGATACACCAACCAGCTCAAGCTCTCCAAACGATCCCTTTATCCTGGCCATTTTTGGTCTGGGGGCTCGACATCCTCGGCCCCTTTCCCCGAGCTGTCGGGGGCATTGAGTACTTGTATGTTGCAATCGACAAGTTCACAAAGTGGCCGGAAGTGGAGCCAGTGAGGAAGGTGACAACACAGTCAGCAGTCAAGTTCTTCAGGTCGATTGTTTGCCGCTTCGGGATCCCTAACAGGATAATCACCGACAACGGTACGCAATTCACGAGCCGCACCTTCATGCAGTACGTCCAAGATCTTGGCGCCAAGGTCTGCTTCGCTTCTGTTGCTCACCCGAGAAGCAACGGTCAAGCGGAGAGGGCAAATGCTGAAGTGCTGCGCGGGCTCAAGACCAGGACTTTTGACAGGCTGCACAAGGGCGGAAGAAACTGGATCGAGGAGCTACCGGTGGTTCTTTGGTCGATCAGAACGACGCCAAATCGAGCCACTAGCCAGACACCTTTCGCCCTAGTCTATGGAGCAGAGGCAGTTATCCCCACGGAACTCGTATACGGGTCACCTCGAGTGCTCGCTTATGATGAGCTCGAGCAAGAGCAGCTGCGACAAGATGACGCGCTGCTCCTTGAGGAAGACCGTCTTCAGGCTGCTGTGCGAGCTGCTCGCTACCAGCAAGCTTTGCGCCGCTACCATAGCCGCAAAGTTAACGCCAGAAGTCTCGAGGAAGGCGACCTTGTTCTTCGGCGTGTTTTGTCCGCCAAGAATTCCAACAAGTTGACGCCGAAGTGGGAAGGCCCTTACCGGCTGAAACGAGTCACTAGGCCTGGCGCTGTCCGCCTTGAGACCGAAGATGCCATTCCGGTGAGCAACTCCTGGAACATTGAGCATCTTCGCAAGTTTTACCCGTAAGGCGCGGTTGCCGAAACCTGTTCCGGCAACCACCTTTTGTACAAGTCTTGCCGCTGTTGCATGTAATCCTTTGTACAAAGCCGGGCGCAGACCCCGTGCATAAGTAAAGCTCATGTGCTCCGCGCATTTTGTCGATTTCATGCTTTCTATTTTTGGCATATATGATCTAACACTTTGTGCAGCACATACTCCACGGTAAGCAATAACGAGCCGTAAAGCTCCATATCTGTATTGTCTCTTCTTTCTCTTGAAAGGAAGGTTCCCCTCGCCCACAAGTTTGCCGGGGGGAAAGGAGAAGACGATGGTATGGACCAGGCGTCGTTCAATAAAGTTTCGCCTTGCCGGGAAGCAAACAACAGAAAAGCTAAGTTGCCAAAGCTTGAGCAATCAAATTTTTTAAAAAATTTAAGTTATCTCCCTTGAACGACCGCACTTTGTATGGAAAACCTGTGCGCGGAGGAACCAACTCGTAGCCAGTTGCGCCCTTACTTTGTTTCGAGTCCGCTCAATAACTTAAGTGAGCTGCAACTAGTTGCGACAAGGTTTCTTGTCGGTAGCGGCACCGCCAGCAGGCTGCTGACGTTCCGCACTCAGCGCTCGCGGCTCAGGTGCCTGCACCGGCAAGTTCCCTAAAAGCGTAGGGCAAAAACATACAAAGGGAGGAATCAAGTAAAGGGAATAACGTTGCGATCATTGCCCAGAATAGAGTTATATTACAAAGATAGCTTGTCGCAGCTCTAACAGATTGTTTTCATGACATGATAAACAGCGATAAGGAAAGAAGAAATGGGCGGCCTAATCTACACGATCGCCTTCGACCCTCTTGATCCCGCTCACCTTGTCCACAATGGGTGCGGCAAGGGCCTTGAGCTCCTCCAGATCAGCATCCGGCGGCAAGGTCCTGAGGACGTTGGTGAGGCGGAGGCCCGGATTGCGGAAGGCCACCTTCATCAACACTTTCTGAAGAGCTCCCGCGCATATTTTGCGCGACTCGTTGGCCAGCTGCTTCGGGATCCTCTCCCAGAGTCGCTGGAGGGCCGTCGCCACGCCCTTGAAGAACAGGACGAGCTTGGCACTGGGTTGGAGGTTGTCGTCGGAGGGATACCCGAGATCCTCCATCCCCAGCTGCGCCAGCTCCTTGTCGATGTCTGTGGAGGCATTCACAAGACTCTCCGTCCAGTGCGTCACAGTCTCCCTGAAAGCGTTCTGGGTGGCGGCAGCACTCTCCAGCAGCGCCTTGTCGGTCTTGATTTCCTCCTTCAAGGCCGCCTCCCGCTTCTTGGTGCTGTCCAGAGTCTTGGTCAAAGTGGTCAGCTTCAACTCAGGATCCACGTTGGAGACCTTGGCGGCGCTGAGCTCTTTGCCCTTTTCGGAGAGACCGGCCTCTAGCCGCGCCACCTTCGTCTTCAACTCCTCCTTGGCGGCCTCGGCGGCGGTGGCGGCGTCCTCTACTTGTTTGAGGGCTCCGCCGAGTTTTCCTCGCGCACGGCAAGCTCCTCCTCGTGGGCGTCAAGATTAACCTTCCGCTGCGCCAGCTCACCCTCCTCCGCGGCTAGCTTCACAGCGGCAAGTTGCTGCCGCTCTTCGACTTCGGCCTTCTCGAGGAGGAAGGCCTTCTGCACTTCAGCGAGCTGCTCCCGCTCCTCCGCCAGGGATCGGAGGGCTTCCCGGTGGAAACCCCCGAGCTCTTCCGTGCTTTTTTCAATGTCTGCTCCCGCCTTCGTGACAAGCGCCTCGCGGGTCTCCAGCTTGGCTTGTCGCGCGCGGTAGAGCGACATCAACTTCCGCAGCAGCCGCTCCTCTTCAGACTCGTTGTTGCTGCTGCTTGGCGCGTCAACCACCGTCAACCCAACGGAGGCGAGAACCTCCCCGTCGAAGATCTCCCCCTCAACCGGCGCCCTGGAGCTTGACGCCCAGGGGAGGTTGATGAAGACGTCATCGCCGGCCTTCAGGTAGACGCCCGGCTGGGGCTCCCCGGTGCTTGGCGCTGCAGCTTCGGCGGACGGGTCGGCGGTCGGCGTAGCGCCTGGCGCTCCTGCGGCCTCTGGGCCATCAGTATGATCGCCAGACCCCTCGCTAGTTGCTGCGGCGGCAGCCTTGGCGGCTTCGGCGCCGGCGGGATCACCAGCGCTGGCTGCGTCTTCGGCGGCGACCTCGGTCTCCATCTTCTCCGCAGCAGATGGGTCTGACAGCCGGCAAGGGGAGAAGAGTCAAGCAAAGTCCAGCAAAAACCCAGAAAGATCAAAAGAAGAAGAACCCAAGGGAAGTTCTGAAGCAAGAGGAGTACCTGTGCCAGTTTCCGCAGTCAGGTTCTCCGCCGTCAAAGGGCCGCTGGCGCTCTCCCTTGCCGGAGACTTCTCCCTTACCGGGAAGCCCTCCCTTGCCGGAGAATTCTCCCTTGTCGGGGGATTCTCCCTTGGCTCCTGGTGAGGCTGCTCGGCTCCTACACAAATCAACAAGCAGATATCAGCAAAGACAAGTACCCATGCGCGCCTCACAATGGAAAGTAAATCATACACTTACGCTGGGGGCTGCTCTGGAGAAAAGTCGCCGGGTCCGGCAAGGTTGCCTCGGGCGCGCCACCTGCTGTCGCAGTGGGCTCGTCCTCGATGACGATCACCGGGACCTTAGCTCTCTTTGCCGCTCTCTGGGCCAAAGTCCTAAAGAGGAACAAGTTCAGAGAGAAAAGCAAATGAGGTACAAGAAAAATAGCAAGAATTGAAGAACTACAAGTACAGCAAGAGAAGCTTACTCTTCTTCTTCTTCCTCGTCGGAGCTGAATGCGGAGAAGTCGAAGTCCGGCGCGCGCCCGGCGCGAGGAGGCGGAGGAGAAGCTTCCCTTGGCCGCTTGGCGGGAGCAGTGGCGGTGGTCTGAGACGACCCCACTCCGGCTGTCGGCGCGGCGTGAGCAGCAGCAGGAACTGAAGCGGTGGTCCGGCTAGACTCCGCTCCAGTTGCCGTCGCAGCATGGGGCGCTCCCGCGGCAACGGTGTTTGCCGCGGTGGAGCGTGTCACGTGGCGTGGCGACTGTTGACCCGCTTGCCGCTCCGCCACATCACCGGCCTTGCGGAGACGCCTTCTTGGTGGGGACGGAGGCTCTGCTTGCGGCGAGCTGCCCGAAGATGAGGAGGAAGAGGAGTTGATTTCCAACGAGCCGCTCGTGTCCTTGGCGGGCTCGCTCGGCTCGGTGTCACGCCCGGCAAGCTCCCTCTTGCCGCTTCCGCTGCATCTGCCTCCTCCACGGTGAAGCCAAACTCGCCCGCGGCTGCGGCTGCCGCCGCCTCTTCCAACCTGGTGGCGATCAGTGCCATCTCCGCGTCGGTGGTGTCGCGGGTGAGGCCGTCCTTCTCGTCGGCGCGGATCGCCACTTCTACCAAGTCGTCAAAGAACTGCTGCACGACGTCGTCCGCAGGCTCCTGCCAAGTTGGCACAATTCCATGCGAGTCGCACTCCGGCATCATTGCACGGATGCGGTCGAGCGAGGAATTGTTGCACAACGGAACGACGCCCCCCAGCAACCTGAAAACCTCGGGATGTTGAGGATCATACTTGAACAGCTCCTGCAACATCGCGTTGAGCTCCAAAACTATGAAGTTGAAGTTGAGGCCCGGCCGCAGCCTCATGATGTCTGCCGCGTTCTTGAACTCCCAAGTGGGCCTCCCTCGTTCCTGCAGGGGGGCGATGCGGCGGCGAAGAAAGTCCGCGCCAACAGCGCCTACAGTAAGCCCGGCAAGCCTGAGGCGCAGGATCCTGGTGACGGCAATCTTTAGCCTGTCGTCTTCCGGGGCCACGTCACTCCAATCGCTGTCGCGTGCTACTGGGGTCTGGCGCCGGGTGGTGAATGGCTGCGGGTTCTCCTCGTCAATCCAGCACCAATCAGCTCTCCACTCCTCCCACTTGCCGCGGAATTCTCCCTCCAGATAGGTCTCCTTCTTGTCAGCCCTTGAGATCCAGGCAATTCTGCCGGATAGAGGCTCTCCTCTCTCTACTCGGGGTATAAAGAAGTGGCGGAAGAGGGCTACGCTGGAAGGACTCCGACAAAGTTTTCGCAGAGATGTGCGAAAACTGCCATGGTCAGGACGGCATTGGGGGTGAAGTCAAGGAGGTGGAATCCATAGGTATTCATGATGTCGCAGAAGAATTCAGAGAAAGGCGGGCAGAGCCCGCAGTAGAAGAACAGAGCAAAGAAGGGGTATCCATTCGGAGCCTTCTTCCAAGCGGCGGCGGGGAGTACCTTCATGCACGGATGCGCTCGCATCTCCGCCGACCAGAAAAGGTAGTAGTTCTCCCTCAGCTCCTTCGCGCCAAGCTTGGGGGCGAAGACGGCCCGCTCCTTCCGTAGCGCCGCGAGCCGCTGCGCCTCTATCGACTTCACGACCTTCCCCTTGTCGGCTTTTGGGGCCATGCCGGAAGCAGTGGAGGAGGTCGACGGCGTTGGTGGTGCTGGCGGCGATGGGGGGCGGAGCGCTGTTCTCTCTATCTCAGCTTTGGGAAGGCGAGGGAGCGGCAGAGATTTCTGAGATTGGAAGCAGCAACGGGCGAATGGGCGAACTGCCCCTGTTTCCCATGCTTATAAAGAGGGAGGGGGCGGACGTTCCGCATTTCCGAATAAAATAACCACCCACGATCTCTCCCACGACGCCGCATTCAACGCGTGCCGTTCAGGGAGGGCGCGGTGGATACGGAGTGAGATACGGCGTAACCTAGGTCGCGCGTGCCCGTGCCCTGTTTTGGGCCTGGCCCAACAGCGCTCGGCACCGTGTATGGCCCAGGCCCGGGGGCTCCTTCGGTGTACTAGAGTAGGGGTACCCTAGTATCCCGAACTTGTGCACGGGCAGTCACAGCATCCCGCGGCAAGGCTTGCCGAGTGACCGCCAAGGTCCTCTGTGGTTCCTTTGGGGCCATTCAAGAACAAAGTGTCCAAGTCAAGGAGACAAGACCCCGGCAAGAGGAGCTTGCCGGGAAGGCTAACAAAAGCATCCCGAGACCCCGGCAAGAGGAGCTTGCCGGGAAGGCCACCCAAGACATTTCAAGGAACTTGCCGCGGCGCACCACGCGTCCCGGCAAAGCCCGGTGAGCGACAAGCTCCCGGACGCGACAAGACAACGACCGCGACAAGGCGCTTGCCGCGGCAAGCCACCTCTCCGTGCCTGCGCTCCAGCACATCCACCAACGTGTCGCTCTGGGGCCCTTCCAGGCGTACGTGGCGGAAGGCTGTGCAGCCAGCGGCGTGCGGTGGCAAGCGGCGCTGACAAGTTTGCCATCGTGGCGAGTGGTGGCGTCCCTGACGGTCCCTTTTACACTGTTTAGGCGACGCAGACGGGCATTTAAGGCCCTTGTCCCCTGCCGTCAGGGTTAGGTATGATACACTGTAGCAGGTAGCTGTACCTACCGCAGCACCTTTCCATTTTTACCCTTTGCCTCCGTTGCCACCTGTCGATGACCCCTTGAGCATATAAAAGGAGGCCCATGCGCAACATAGGGGGGGTTAGCGAGCTCAGATACTCTCGCGCTCGGTCTCGTTAGCTGCGGAAGCGCACCATAGCACTTCGCGCTCCCGAGCAAGAAATCAATACAAACCACAAAGCAGGAGTAGGGTTTTACCCGTCCGTGCGGCCCGAACCTAGGTAAACTGCTTGTGTGCTTCGCCTCGATCCGCTCTTTGCATGACCTCCGCCCCCGCCGAACCGAAAGGGACTCGGCCCGCCGGTCCCATAGGTGTTCGTGGATCAGTCCCCCGGCAGTTGTGTAGTAGACATCAACTATCATACCACTAGTGGACTGTAGTCGGGATTAAGCGTGACCCAGTTGACATCCCTAGTTTAAAGGGAGTGTACCACCGCTATATTTAAGTTTCCAAGGCATCTAAGCAGTTGAAGTAATCTGAGAAAGAACTTAATAGTGTGGCCTCATATAAACTACGAAGACAGTCTTGTGATGAAGTTCAGAGGGAAAGTTAAGGACTCAAATGAACTAGGCATGCATTTCTTTATGATAGTACAACAGGCACTGCCGACATATTGGCCAACTCAGGTATAGCGTAACAAGTAACAAACAAGCATTTGAATCAAGCAAATACAGCAAAGCAGACAACTGAACTATTTGTAATTCTGTAGGATTACAGGTTGAGGGCACAAGACAAGAAAGCATCCCACACGCATTACATTTCACATGTACTAAGACACACTGGCTTACCATATGTTGCTGTGAAGCCACGCTGTTGTTGCAATGTTCTTTGAAGATATCGTCAGCATCCCATGGTTGCAAATCTAGTTGTTGTGGTTTATTTTGCACCCTCTATTTAGGTATAATTAATTTTAATCGCATGCACTGGTTCAAATTGATCATCAATGGTTCATCTAAACTAATGAAACAAGGGTGTGTGCATACACGACAATATATCTGATTCCCTCTATTTTTATGCTTGTTCGAGGTGCCAGCCCCAAAAGAACAAATATTTTGCTTGATGGGGTTGGCAGCTCCATAATTAATAGAAGCGTCAAATTGGTTATGTAACTTCAAGAACACAAAAAAGTAATGAACAGAGGCTCGGAGCAGTGATGTAAGAGCTAGCATCACAAAATGTAGGGTAAAACGAACAAAAAGCAGCGGAACCACATGCTAGTTTGCTGATGTGTAAATAAGCATAGAGAACATGAAGCAGTCTGATGGAACCAATAGGTGGCATCAGAACAACACCATTATCATAAATATAGCATGCAAGAAGTAAAATAGTAGGCAGTGATATCTAGGAAGTACAGTAATACTTAGGACAAAACTAAAGCATATTAACTATATGTGCACTGGTATGTAATTTAACACATGTAACATGTTCACTGCCAAAAGTATGGCCCTACAGGGGCAAGCAGAATAATGCGTCTCATGAAAAATTGAATGATGTCCTGAAGAAATTCAAAGGTGCGGTGTTTATGCTAAGAAAGTGAACGTAGGCGCCGGCCGTTGGATAATAGTACCTGATTCTCGACGGCGTATGGGTATCGTTGTCATACTTGATAGCTAAGGATCATCGATGGTGCTCGTGTTGCGGTTGAGTTTGGGCTGGCTGTCACCGTCGCTCAAGCAGCTTCGGTGCTTCGGTTGCGGTGCCTGTCGACATGTAAGAAAGCTCAACTATGGTAAGTGAACAGTTGAACGGTCAAGAAGAGAAAAACCTAAGGAGTACAAATCGAAATAACCTGATGAGGCTGCGGCATCAGTAAAGCAGGGCCGGTGGAGTTGAATATGGCGTCCGTGGAGCGGGTCTGGTGCAGTGGACGAAGGCTTCGGCGGGCGTAGTGTACAGTGCTTTCGGTGAGGCGGATCTGTTGTGGCGGATGAGGGCTTGTATGAAGGGCCAGCGATGGGGTGGACGAGGGAGTCAGTGAAGGGCCTACACTGTGGTGGACGAGGGCGCCGGTTAAGCAGATCCGGAGCTGTGGACCATGATGGCGGTCAAGGAGATCTGGAGCGGTGGACAAGCCAGTCACTGAAGCGGCTCCGGTGAAGTGGTGAGTTGGCTGTTGGGGGTTCCCAGGTGCGGAAGGTAGATCCGGCGGGGTGTGAGGTCAGCCGCGACAGTGGAGGACTAGATTCGGTGACTTGTCGTGGTTGGGGGTCGGGGAGGGGAAGGGAGGGGCTCTGGGGAAGAATGTTGGGGGCAAAGAGGGGAAAATAATGGAGTTACCAAAGCAGCCCTTTTCCATTCATGTGGCAGGGGTAAAACAGGAATATTGGAGGGCTAAACTTTCGGGCGTGAGATATTTCGATGTGAGCGGGAAGTTTCAAAGCTTTTGGCGCCTGAAATTATAAGTGTTCTGCTCTTGTACGGCCGACTATGATATCATGGCCGAGAATTTATTTGTTTTGCATGCAAAAAAGGTGCAAGTTTTGAAAATCAATGTCTCCAACTCGAAACTTAGATTGTCCATTCAATTCAAATATGGATCATTGAGCTAGTACAAGCAAATACCATCATATGGTCCAATTCAAATGAAATTCCAAATGTATTTATCCTAAATATGATGACAAAAGCAAAAATGTGTATGTGTATGAATAAAGTGGATGATTATAAAGTTTGAACATGCCCGTATGTGTATATCTCTAGGTTTGATATATGAATTTGAAATCATGAAATCCCGGCTTAAAAAATGTACCTCCATTTAAATGAATTACAAAAGCTAATGATGGAGTTGAATTCCAAAATTCCAATCTTAGGTTTGTAATTCTGGTACATCAAGGTATATCACGCATGTTCAAAAGTATCGTTATCTCATAATCCAAACTGTGAAACAAATTGATCAACCATGAGTCACTCTTTATCTGAAGCCACCCCCACACACACAAGTCGTTCTCTCCCCCAAACATGAACACACGAGCACATTAGCACCCCCCTCTCTTCTAAAGTCCGGACCCCAATATATGTCTCTATCACTTTGTCTCTTGAGCATGCACACATCTCTTCCACCACTCTCTAGGTCTCCCGGCATCTCTCTTTTCCAAGCACATGCACTATGTAGAGTGTATCTTTCCCATACACACAAAACGTCGCCCCCAAACATCTATCTCCCTAGTTATGTGGTTCTCGCACACTCACCTCACACACCACCCCCACTGCAGACAAGCACACTTTGTCTCCGTGTGCACCACTCTCCTCTTTCTATCTCTCCCACATGCGGACCAGCCCCAGCTCCTTCCCTGTATACATATATGCCGTGACTCTTTCCATAGCTCCCTAATGTATCATCGTTCTCAATCTCGCACTTTGTTCTCTACACCATCTATTCTAGATCTCTCATGAAGTCCCTATCACACACACGATGACTCGCTTCCCTTGCGTCTCCGTACATAGGCCAAATTCGAACAACATCAACATTGTCTCCCTATCTATATGCCATTTATGGACACCAACGACCCCTCTCCCCCCTCTCTTCCTCGCTCTCTCTCTCTCTCTCGCTCGCTCGCTTGCTCTCACACCCCTCTCCCACACACACTCGATGTCTCTTCCAAATAGTCTGCTCCCGGCCGCACCCATGCTATTCCGCTACTACACATGCCTTTGTCTCTCTGTGACACACATGTCACACCATTCCCCCTTCCCTTATACTAGGTTTACATCATTAGTGGTCTCTCTACTCCACATACACACACTCCCTCTCACACACAAATGTGCACACAAACACACACAGACACGCACAAACACCCATTTATCTGGATCCTCATCTCTCCCCATGTCCGCATGTGTATCTCACACACTCACTCTCTAATTATGTCTATGTGTCTCCACGTTACACAACACAAAGCCCCATGTACATGTCTCTCTCTATCCTCCACACACATAGACACAAAAGAATCTCTTATCATTGCCTCAGTCTCAAGACATATCACACATGCACTCTCTCTCTCTCTCTCTCGCAAACACGCCCAACAAGGGTTTCCCCGTGAATAACTTACCATCTACTCATCAACAGTCGTGGTAGTACGGAGAACACGAGACGTGAAAAAGAATAAATCTACACGTGCCTAGACCACCTAGTATGACTACTAGGACTAGAGCAAGCCGAAAACGCGCCGCCATCACCCCCTCCTTATCGGCAACGGGAAAACCTTTGTTTTACACAGTCGAGAAGTCATTGTGCTAAGGCCCCACATGCTGAGGTGTTGAATAGAATGTAGATCCTAGTTTACGGAAACAAGTATCGATAATACATTTGTATCTCCATACTTATATTTCTTCTCTTATAAAAAACTAAGTTGGTGATGATGGTACGCGTGCCATCTTACAATATAGACCGTCCGATCTATATCTTACAATATAGGCCTTCCCTCGCTCATACTTATCTCCAACAACCTCATTGTTGAGCAATTAAAAAAGGAAGACTTTCGAACAAACTGGCCTGGTGGCTGTCGGTGTCAAAACCAGCAGATCTCGGGTAGGTGGTCCTAAACTGTGCGTCTATGGTTGATGGTAACAGGAGACAGGGGACATGAAGTTTTACCCAGGTTTGGGCGCTCTTGATGGAGGTAATACCCTATGTCCTGCTTGATTGATATTGATGAATATGGGTATTACAAGAGTTGATCTACCATGAGATCGTAATGGCTAAACCCTAGAAGTCTAGCATGTATGACTAAGGTATTGAGTATATCCTTTCCGGACTAAACCCTCCGGTTTATAAGACACCAGGGGGATCTACGGTTACATAGAGTCGGTTAGATAAGAGGGAATAGTTGTTTGCCAAGCTTGCCTTCCACGCCAAGGAGAGTCCCATCCGGACATGGGCACAGTCTTCGGTCTTCATATCCTCACAGCCCATCAGTCCGGCCCTTTAGATAACAGTCCGGATGCCCAAGGACCCCTTAGTCCAGGACTCCCTCAGTAGCCCCTAAACCTGGCTTCAATGACAAGGTATCCGGCACGTAGTGCTTTCTTCGGCATTGCAAGGCGGGTTCCTCCTTTAGAACTCCTGAATAGTCTCCAAATGAATTGGTCGTATCCGGACATGTAACACACACCGCACACAACCGTAGAGAGAATATAATAACACACAAGTCCAATCTGCTGACAACTTTAGTAATGCGACGCTATGCCTGTCCGGTCATAATTTCGAACCGTTTTCGCCCCATGTTTCGAGACGCGGTTGTCATTGGCACGTCTTGTCAAAGCATAGATCGTGTCCCCTTATTACGGGATTCTCATCAATACGAGCGTGGGTAACCCAACCGTGCCGTTTACACAGCCCTTGGGAGTAGGCGAATTTTAAGTCGAATGGGGGGACATTCGATATTCACCGCCCTTATAAGGAGATAAGATTCCCCTTTCTTCTCCCACGCTTTCTTCCTGCCTCCTCGTTCTTGAGCTCCAACACCCAAGTTCTCATTCGCTCCCATTCAAACAAACACCCAATCATGTCCGGATCCGGAGCTGGCGGCAAATGGATGGCCTCCTCCATTAAGAGGAAAAATATAGAGGAGCTCCGAGAGGCAGGATATCTAGCCAAGGAAATCGTTTACTGACTTTCGGCCGAGGGACAGATCGTCCCCACCCCCGAGCCTCACGAGAGAGTGGTGTTCCTCACACATTTTGTCTGCGGGCTTGGATTCCCTATCCACCCGTTTGTTCACGGACTAATATTTTATTATGGGCTAAATTTCCATGATCTAGCGCCCAACTTTATTCTCAACATCTTGGCATTTATAGTCGTGTGCGAGGCCTTTCTTCGCATCCCACCTCATTTTGGCCTATGGCTAAATACTTTTAATGTGAAGCCGAAGGTGGTGAGCGATCAACAGGCAGAGTGCGGAGGAGCTATGTTGGGTAGGATGCCCAACATCACCTGGCTCGAAGGTTCTTTCATGGAAACGGTGAAGGGGTGGCAATCAGGGTGGTTCTACATCACCAAGCCACGTGACGCCAACTAGACGGCGGCCCCCGAATTCCGATCTGGAGCTCTGATGTGGCTCACCTCCTGGCAAGACAAGGGCCTATCCTGGGGTACTCCGGACGACCTGACAGGGCTCCATACGTGTGTCTAGAACATGATATCCAACAAGATCAAGCTTGTCAATGTGATCCAGGTCATGCTCATCCGCCGGATCCTCCCGTGCCAAAGCCGAACCTGCTATTTGTGGGAATTCGATCCGGCCAAGCACGAGACGCTGCTAGAGGTTTTTGGCACAACGCACGAGGATATCTGGAAAGTTCTCTTCAAGGCCGGCAAGACGCCACCACCTACAACCGAGGATCGTGGTCTTATCTCAAAGCGCCAAGCCAATTTGGTAAGCTCTTTCACGCTCTCAAGGCATAACCTTTACTAGCGTATTGTGAGAAAGAAGTCTAAGCTCTCCCGTCAATCTTTTCTTAGGCTTGGATCGACATAGCGAGGCAGATTAACTGTCCAGCCCCGCTACCTGAAGACAACGAGACCCCACTCCTGACGAAGATGTTGTTCCCGGCGCCTTATGAAGTGCTAGAGAAGAAGAACAAGAAGGCATCCAAGAGGACCAGGAGTGGCTTTCGTCGAAAGGATACTTCGGACCTGTCGTCCGAAGATGAGACTGACCATACGGTCACCGAAGACGACGACGAGGAGGAAGAAAACAAGTCCCCCCTGAGGGGGGAAGGAAGAAAAGGGTGGCCTCCATGAACCTAGAGGTGAAGGCACCCAAGAGGGGAAAAGGCTCCCTTGCAGAGAACTCCGCGTGGGATGTCGATAGCAGTCCGGAACGAATGCCCCGGACCAAGCCTTGGGCCGCTTCATAAGTACCAAAGACCTTATGCTCATCCAAATGTATGTCCCTTCCCCTTTGCCATATTAATATGTTTAATTTATGCTATTGCAGTCCGGCCCATGACAGTTCTCCGCAATCCTCGACAGAGGGCTCGCTGGACTCAAAGGAGATGGCTAGCATGTCGCCACCACCTGCTCACTCTACCTCACCCAAAGGCGACGATGAGGTGCTGTCCCAAACGGCCTTTCCCAACCAAGAGGAGGCTCTGGAAATCATCAGGGCGGCATCCAGGGATGACTCCATGACCGCCGGACACATGAGGGAAGAAGCCCCCATGGGGACTAATGGTGGGGGCCGAGTTCCATTCGGCCCCAGCCGGATATCATTCCGGAGACCTGTGCGGCTCTGGAGTCCGGTGAACGGCCTTCCCTGAAAGGAGGGGGTGTGCCTATTCCGCTGGTGACCTCCGTCCAACCAGAGGCGCCGGATGATCTGCTGGAAGCACTGCGAGGTGCTTCTATTGTAGATGAACACAGTGTCCCCATGGGTACGGTGATAAAAAAGGTTCATTCTGCCAAAAGCGGGCTGACCGAAGCCTGCACTAGCCTTTTAATAGGCTTTGAGGTAATAATAATTGTAGAAAGAATATCATTGCGTAGACAGTAGCACCTGATGCTTTTTTGGTGTTCGGAAAGAAAAGCCGAACAGAGGATCAAAACAATTTTCGCAGGAGTCTAATATATGATGTCTATGAAAATAAGCAGGCGTCGCTGCTGGCTGCTGCAGCTCATACTGCGGAAGTCCCCGAACTGAAGCGGAGCCTGGAGAGGGCCGAGGAAGAGCTCAGCCTTGTGAAGAAGCAGCTGGAGGACAGCCAAGGTATGCAATAACCTGTGCGTGTATGTTAGGGAGGATGAATACTTTGTGCTGACTAAAGTGTCATGGACTATGGTAGGGGCCACGACCGAGGTGGCGGCCCTCAAGAAGGCATTAGCCGAGGCCGAGGACAAAGCGGCCAAGGAATATGCTGTACGCAAAAAGCACGAGGCTCGGTCAGCGAGGTTCAACAAGAGCTTCAGGATGCCATCAATAAGTACGAGTCCCTAGAGCGTGATTCGAAGATGCAGGCGTCTGAACTTGTGAAGGTCTGCCAGAGTGCACAAGAGGCTCGAGCCGAGGCCCAGAGCGCCCTTCAAGAACTCCAAGCGGCTAAGAAGATTGCGGCGGGTAAGGCTTTCATTATGCAAGGCAAGTCTGTGAAAGTGACGCTCCTTTTACTTACCCGAATTCGATGCTCTATAGGCGTGTTCACGGATTTTCTGTGCAGGTATCTAATGCTGCTAAATTCTATTGAGCCAAGGAAGGGAGTTCGACGGAGAATCTATTCTGGTCTCAATATATTGGGCCAGAACATCTGGTATCCTTCAGCGACCAGCTGAAACAGTTGGTCAAGCTGCACAAGGCGGCCGAGCTGGCCATGAGGGACCTGATGGTCCGGCTATGGCCTGCCGCACCGGTGCCCAGCAGCTACTTTGGGCTTGTGAAGCGGCTTGTTAGTGCCTGCCTGCGGCTTGAGGTCGTAAAGCGGTCGGTCTGTATTGAAGGTGCCTGGATGGCCTTTGCTCGTGGCAAAATGTGGTGGGCGAAGATGGATGCCGTTGAGCTGACCAAGGGGCCGCCGAAGGGCAAGGAGCACCATACGCCCGAGCGCTACTTTGCAGATGTCCTAGAGGGGTCTCGTATTGTAGTCGCGCAGTGCGGGCAGGACGTTATTTTCGAGTGAATACACTCGTATTTTGTCTTGTATGATGAAAACAAATCCGCTTTGTAATATAATTTTTATTATGTTTTAATTGTATCCTCCTGTGCGGACGTGTTGTGTGAAATCTGAGGGTTGGCCAGTCGTCGGCTTCTGCCGTCACGTAGGTAGTACGGAGGTGTTCAGGATGGTATCTAAACAATCTTATTCCAATTATATGGTCCTTGAAGGAGTTATTTAGCGCAACGAACCAGGCAACCAGACTATATGGCTTGAACGCCCTCACTTAGCCATATGAGTTTTATAATAAAACATAAGCGCAACCCCTAGTATACGAACCAGAGTGCTGTCAGTGTCTGATCGGGAAGTACGATCCTTCACGAAATGCGGAAAAACCTCCAACGATTTGAGACCTTCGAATAGCTGACCGGGTCTCACCGCATCAAGACAGTCAATTTTCGGCTTTCTCTACTGAGGTGCTTATCCGGTTTAGACCAGGGCACAATCGCAGTAGTTCTCTCCCTAGCCAATGTAGCAGAACGTAGGATAGCAAGCACAGGAGCCGGGCAACCCAACTATTGACCAAAGACATGATTCGGAGCCAATGCATATAATGCTAAATTCGGGGTGCCGAACTATACTTGCAAGAAGTGTTCGGACTTTTTTTGCCGTAATGTGGGGTGCTATAAAGCCCCTGGCAAACATCAAAACGTACCAAAGTGTACGGGTGCTACCTGATGGGGTTATCCACAGAGAAACTGAAAAAATAAAGCAAAGAGAGAAAGAAAACAGAAAAGATGTAAAGGTAAAAAGCTGGGGTCCTACAGCTCCAGCTACAAACTATTTTCACTGTAATGTAATTAGTATGTCAAGGTGCATTGATACAAGTAGTGCAATAAGCAATAGGCTATTCAACATGCCGAAACCCGGGAAGAGCTGCATGTGGGTCCTGGAGAACAGATAGAGTTATCATTAACGGAATTACCTAAAAAGTCCATGAATGTCTGCGCTCCTCGCCATCTTGGTGTATTTATCCTTTAAGAGGACCGATAACCAGACCACCCAACGGGGCCTGTAGGAATAAAACCTGAAATAAAACAAGCAAAAGTGAAAGTATGTGTGTATCCGATGTTGGTTGAGCCGTGCCGTGGATCACAAGCTAATTATATGCCTTTGTCAATGCCCATGGAATTTTGAGTGCATAGTTATGTATGCGCGGCACGCATGCCACCGCTTGATCGGGACTGAGACGGAGGCCGGATTGCTAGTCGAGCTCCTATCGAGCCGAGCTCTCCTGCTGCAGAGTAGTCCGGACCCTCTTAAGGGTGTCCGAGGGCTCGGCAGCCGAATGAAGGTTCTGCTTGAGAAGGCTGCTTTGTACTTCTACTGCTAGGGCAGCTATGTGCTCTTCTGTATGGAGAGAGTGTTCCGTATTGCCATTGAGTGTTATGACACCGCGTGGGCCGGGCATCTTGAGACCGCGCGGGCTGAGCATCTTGGGCTTGAGATAAGCATAGTGTGGCACTGTGTTGAATCGAGCAAACGCAGTTCATCTGAGTAGTGCATGATAGCCGCTGCGGAATGGGATGATATCAAAGACTAACTCCTCGCTTCAGAAGTTGTTCGGAGATCCGAAGAAAACCTCTAGTGTGATTGAGCCCGTACAACGGGCCTCTATGCCTGGGATGACTCCTTTAAAGCTAGTCCTTGTAGGCTTGATCCTTGATGGGTTAATGCCCTTTTTCACACTACATCCTGATAGAACAGATTGAGGCTGCTACCGCTGTCCATAAGGACGCAAGTCAGGTGGAACCCATCAATTATTGGGTCTAAGACCAGTGCGGCTGATCCTCCGTGACGGATGCTGGTCGGGTGATCCCGGCGATCAAAGGTGATCGGGCATGACGACCATGGATTGAATTTTGGGGCGACTGGCTCCATCGCGTAGACGTCCCTAAGCACACGCTTGCGCTCCCTCTTGGGGATGTGGGTAGCATATATCATGTTCACCGTTTTGACCTGAGGGGGAAACTTCTTCTGTCCTCCTATGTTCGGTTGCCATGGCTCTTCGTCATCGTCCTTGCTTTGCGATCCCTTTTCCCTGTTCTCGGCATTTAATTTGCCGGCCTATTTGAAAACCCAGCACTCTCTATTTGTATGATTAGGAGGCTTGTCGGGGGTGCCGTGAATCTGGCACGGACGATCAAGTATGCGGTCCAAGCTGGATGGGCCCGAATTTTTTTTTGGAACGGCTTCTTCCGCTGACCGGACTTAGAGCCGCTGAATCCGGCGTTGACCGCCGTATCCTCGGTGTTGTCACTGTTGTTTTGGCGCTTGTATCTATTGCATTGAGACTTGTCTTTGTTGCTTTTAACTTCAGGGGTGCCGGCGTCGCTTGCATTGTTTTTGCTACGGGCCAACCAACTGTCCTCGCCCGCACAAAAGCGGGTCATGAGTGCCGTGAGGGCTGCCATGGATTTTGGCTTTTATTGGCCGAGGTGGCGAGCGAGCCATTCGTCGCGGATGCTATGCTTAAAAGCTGCTAGAGCTTCGGTGTCCGGACAGTCGACAATTTGGTTCTTTTTAGTTAAGAACCTTGTCCAGAATTTCCTGGTGGACTCTCCGGGCTATTGAACTATATGGCTTAAGTCATCAGCATCTGGAGGTCGAACATATGTACCTTAGAAGTTATCAAGGAAAGCCTCTTCCAAGTCCTCCCAGCCGCCAATGGAATTTTCAGGCAGACTGTTTAGACAATGCCGAGCTGGCCCTTTGAGTTTTAAAGGGAGGTATTTTATGGCGTGGAGGTCATCTCCGCGGGCCATATGGATGTGGAGAATGAAGTCCTAGATCCATGCTGCGGGGTCCGTGGTTCCATCATATGATTCTATGTTCACGGGCTTGAATCCTTCTGGGAATTCGTGATCCAGGACCTCATCAGTGAAGCAATGAGGATGTGTGGAGCCTCTGTATCGGACCGTATCGTGGCGCGGCTCTAATAGAGTCCGTCTGCAGTATTCAGCCCGTCCATGACTGGGTTTGTCACGTTCGAATAGGTGGCCATTGTCGCGTGTCGAGGCGCGTCCTCGCGATCCGTAGATTGATCTGGTGTGTCCTGCTTTGTTTTTCAATGTTTGCCGGAGGTCATATGTATGGCCGTGGGCTAATTTACCTCTACCTGAGTGACGAGGCGGGGCGGGCTGGTGTTCGGCATGAGTTGTCGTTTTGTCCCGACCATGTTGTGGTCGATCGGCCGTATTGTGCGGTGGTGGTATGTACTCCGGCGCCTCCTCATCGAACTGAGGTAGCAATTTGCACTTTGGGTAGCTTTTGGTTGGGCGCTTGAGGCCGTATTCTTCGGCTGCTAGGACGTCCGTCCATTTATCACTGAGCGGATCCTGATCAGCTTGAAGCTGTTGCTGCTTCTTTTTCAGGCTCCTTACTGTGGCGATTAGCTGGTGCTTGAAGTGCTCCTGCTCAAGAGCTTCCCCGGGCACGATGAAATCTTCGGTGCCGAGGATCACCTCATCTTCGGAGAGCAGGAGGTAATTACCGTCCTCCGAATCTTCGTGCTTGGCTTGTTTAACAGGGCTAACCTGCTCGTCTTCCTGTTCATCTTGTTCGTTTGCTTTATCGACGGGGTCTTCGTTGTCTTCGGCACCTTCCGGAGTGTCATCTTCTCCTGTGATGGTGTTGCTGTCCTTACTGCAGTGTGACTTAGAGCGGCGCCGCTGACAACAGCGCTTTGACTGTATTTCAGAAGGTTTATCCTCAACTGGGTCTTCCTTATCGTCGCCGCTGTGCTCCTTTGGTGCATCCACCATGTATACGTTGTACGAGGAAATGGCCGTCCAACGTCCGGTGAACGGCGGGTTCTGGGCCTCCTCTTCTCCGACATCGTTGTCCATACCGTCAATGTCCTCGGAGTCATAATCAAGTTTGTCGGTCAAATCCTCGATCGTGGCTATAAAGTGGTTGGCGGGTGGGACGTAAAATTCTCCATCGTCAACCCTAGTTCGAGCCGGATATAGTTTGGTTGTGGGTCCTCCCCCAAGGACAGGTTTTTAAATGAGTTTAGCATATCGCCCAAAGGCGAGTGCTGGAAGATGTCTGCGGCACTGAATTTGAAGATCGATAAACGATCAAGCTCAGCGTCCGCGGGCTCGCGCGGTTCAGAACCTGCGGCCGGAGACGAGTCCGACGTTCTGGTGGTATAGGCCTCGTGTGATACCAGGTCCCTGTTTGGCTCCAATGCCGCAGAATCCGCGGTCTCCGAGGTGGGATTAATCCTTCCGTCTCCAGATGGCGCGGCCTGCTCCGGCTCTAGGTCCAGAGCAGTTACAGGAGCAATCTCCTGGATACGGCCCGATGACAGATTTAGGTCATGATCATCGGGGTGACCGGGAGAGGCCATCGTGGAATCGAATCCAGCTAAGATCAAGTCTCCACGGATGTTCGCGACGTAGTTCAAGCTCCCGAATCTGACCTGATGGTCAGGGACATAGCTTTCGATCTGCTCCAGATGGCCAAACGAGTCGGCCCACAGTGCGAAGCCGCTGAACACGAAGATCTGCCCGGGGAAGAAAGTTTCTCCGCAGACAGCGTCATTATTGACGATTCAAGGGGCCATCGAACCTTTCAGCAACAGCATAGAGGAACTCTCAATGAAAGCACCAATGTCAGTGTCAAAACCAGCGGATCTCGGGTAGGGGGTCCCGAACTGTGCGTCTAAGGTTGATGGTAACAGGAGACAGGGGACACGAAGTTTTACCCAGGTTCGAGCCCTCTTGATGGAGGTAATACCCTACGTCCTGCTTGATTGATATTGATGAATATGGGTATTACCAGAGTTGATCTACCATGAGATCGTAATGGCTAAACCCTAGAAGTCTAGCCTGTATGACTAAGGTATTGAGTATATCCTTTCCGGACTAAACCCTCCGGTTTATATAGACACCAGGGGGATCTAGGGTTACATAGAGTCGGTTACATAAGAGGGAATAGTTATTTGCCAAGCTTGCCTTCCACGCCAAGGAGAGTCCCATCCTGACACGGGCACAGTCTTCTGTCTTCATATCCTCACAGCCCATCAGTCTGGCCCTATAGATGCCCGAGGACCCCTTAGTCCAGGACTCCCTCAGTGGCCGCTACCGGCATCGTCCATCCCCATGCCTCCGCTCAGTCCGACCACCAATCACCACTACGCCCCACTCCTCTTCACATTATCTCCTATTTCTCGAGATATCATTAGTTTTTACACATGGGATTACTCCCACATGGGTCAATCACAATAAGTGTTTTATAAAAAAATGCATCTTGATGTTCCGTGCAATGCACGGACATCTTGCTGGTACTCCTACAGAAGACTAAGTTGGTGATGATGGTGTGTCTGCCATCCATCATTTCTGACCATTAGATCTACATCTAACGACTGTGAGGTAAGTTGTTGCCTTTTCTCACCAACATCCCACTTCTCTACCAATTTGCAGAAAAACCCATAATTAGTATCTTAAAACCAACCACATCCCTCCCTCACCTCACCAAAACGGCCCAAGGAATATATTCTGATTGAAACATAATATATCTCTAGTGATATATGTATATCAAAATTAGAGTGTTTTGTATCAAGTTTGTGAATAAGTATTATTCTAATTATGATCCGTTGCAACGCACGTGAACATTGCTAATATTTCCAACCATGCAAAAAAAACGATAGTATTTCCATAGTTTCGAGTTTTCCATCAAGATATTAGTCACTCATGGTTGATATTTACTATCAATCACGTACACATATGCACTATGTAACTAGCCTTGCTTATTGGCTTCCAAAGCTTAACTTTCACTCCTACTTACAATATGTAGAGTATTTAACAAAAAACTACCACTTTCAACCAGCCCTAGGAAGAAACTATTGTACAAAAAATAGCAAAAACATACCCAAAATTTCTTAATCCGTGCCAAAAACTACTACCTAGTGTCGATTAGGCTCATTTAAACCCGTTTATGACAGGGTTGGCCCACACATCCGTGCTGACGAGGCAACTTAAACCAACACATTTTGTCTGACTGTTGACCCGAGGGACCCACATCTGACCTTCTATCATATTATTCCCCCTCAAATCATTATTTTTCCTGAACATTACTTCAAACAGTACTGATGCGTGTTTGTCGGTGGCACCGGTGATGAGCGAGTTGGCCGCCGCTCCGCCGGACGGGCCGGACGCCGCGCTGGCCTCCGCACGGGTTGGTAGGCTGGCCCGAGCGTGACTCACGAGCGAGGAAGCCATCGCGCCGCCGTGCCAATCTAGCTAGCAAACCTTGCAGACAAGCAGCTGGACGGAGCTATCTTGGCTAGCTAGTGGCCGCGAGCGCCGGACGGAGCTGGCATCTGGGCTGTCGCAAGATGGGTGATAACCCACAAGTATAGGGGATCGCAACAGTTTTCGAGGGTAGAGTATTCAACCCAAATTTATTCATTTGACACAAGGGGAGCCAAAGAATATTCTCAAGTATTAGCAGCTGATTTGTCAATTCAACCACACCTGGAAACTTAATATCTGCAGCAAAGTGTTTTAGTAGCAAAGTAATATGATAGTAGTGGTAACGGTAACTGAAGTAATATTTTTGGTTTTATAGCGATTGTAACAGTAGCAACGGAAAAGTAAATAAGCGAAGAACAATATGTGAAAAGCTCGTAGGCAATGGATCAGTGATGGATAATTATGTTGGATGCGATCAATCATGCAACAGTTATAACATAGGGTGACACAGAACTAGCTCCAGTTCATCAATGTAATGTAGGCATGTATTCCGAATATAGTCATACGTGCTTACGGAAAAGAACTTGCATGACATCTTTTGTCCTACCCCCCCTGGCAGCGGGGTCCTAATGGGAACTAAGGGATATTAAGGCCTCCTTTTAATAGAGTACCAAACCAAAGCATCAACACATAGTGAATACATGAACTCCTCAAACTACAGTCATCACCGGTAAGTATCCCGATTATTGTCACTTCGGGGTTAACGGATCATAACACATAATAGGTGACTATAGACTTGCAAGATAGGATCAAGTACTCTCATATATTCATGAAAACATAATAGGTTCAGATCTGAAATCATGGCACTCGGGCCCTACTGACAAGCATTAAGCATAGCAAAGTCATAGCAACATCAATCTCAGAACATAATGGATACTAGGGATCAAACCCTAACAAAACTAACTCGATTACATGATAAATCTGATCCAACCCATCACCGTCCAGCAAGCTTACGATGGAATTACTCATGCACGGCGGTGAGCATCATGAAATTGGTGATGGAGGAAGGTTGATGATGACGATGGCGACGGATTCCCCTCTCTGGAGCCCCGAACGGACTCTAGATCAGCCCTCCCGAGAGAGTTTAGGGCTTGGCGGCAGCTCCGTATCGTAAAACGCGATGAATCCTTCTCTTCGATTTTTTTTCTCGCCGAACACGAATATATAGAGTTGGAGTTGAGGTCAGAGGAGCACCAGGGGGGCCACGGGGCAGGGGGTGCTCCCAGGGGGGTAGGCGCACCCCCACCCTCATGGACAGGGTGTGGGCACCCTGGCCTTGATTCTTTCGCCAGTATTTTTTATATATTCCAAAAATAATCTCCGTTGATTTTCAGGTCATTCCAAGAACTTTTATTTCTGCACAAAAAGAACACCATGGCAATTCTGCTGAAAACAGCGTAAGTCTAGGTTAGTTCCATTCAAATCATGCAAGTTAGAGTCCAAAACAAGGGCAAAAGTGTTTGGGAAAGTAGATACGACGGAGACGTATCAACTCCCCCAAGCTTAAACCTTTGCTTGTCCTCATGCAATTCAGTTGATAAACTGAAAGTGATAATGAAAAACTTTTACAAACTATGTTTGCTCTTCTTGTTGTAAATATGTAAAGCCCACATTCAAGCTTTCAGCAAAGATTATAAACTAACCATGTTCACAATAACATTTAGGTCTCATGTTTACTCATATCAATGGCATAATCAACTAGCGAGGAATAATAATAAATCTCGAATGACAACACTTTCTCAAAACAATCAAAATATGATATAACAAGATGGTATCTCGCTAGCCCTTTCTGATACCGCAAAACATAAATGCAGAGCACCCCTTAAGATCTAGGGCTGACTGGATATTGTAATTCATGGTAAAAGAGATCCAGTCAAGTCATACTCAATGTAAACTAACAATAATACATGCAAATGACAGCGGTGCTCTCCAACTGGTGCTTTTAATAAGAGGATGATGACTCAACATAAAAGTAAATGGACAAGCCCTTCACAGAGGGAAGCAGGGATTTGTAGAGGTGCAGAGTTCGATTTTGAAATAGAGATGAATAATATTTTGAGCGGTATACTTTCATTATCAACATAACAACCGACAGATCTCGACATCTTCCATGCTACACACATTATAGGCGGTTCCAAAGCAGAATGGTAAAGTTTATACTCCCCCACCACCAACAAGCATCAATTCATGGCTTGCCCGAAACAACGGGTGCCTCCAACTAACAACAATCCTAGGGGAGTTTTGTTTGCAATTATTTTGATTTGATTTGAGCATGGGACTGGACATCTCCTTGACCAGCCATTTTCTCATGAGTGAGGAGCCGAGTCCACCCCTCTTGAGAATAACCCGCCTCGCATGGAAGATACATACATCCCTAGTTGATACATGAGCTATTCGAGCATACAAAACAGAATGTTTGCTTGAAGGTTTAGAGTTTGGCACATACAAATTTACTTGGAACGGTAGGTAGATACCGTATATAGGAATGTATGGTGGACTCATATGGAATAACTTTTGGGGTTTATGGAGTTGGATGCACAAGCTGTATTCCCGCTTAGTACAAGTGAAGGCTAGAAAGAGACTGGGAAGCGACCAGCTAGAGAGCGATAACAGTCATGAACATGCATTAAAATTAATCAACACTCAATGCAAGCATGAGTATGATATAAATCACCATGAATATAAATTTCATGGAGGCTATGTTGATTTTGTTTCAACTACATGCGTGAACATGCACCAAATCAAGCCACTCGAATCGTTCAAAGGAGGATACCACCCTTTCATACCACATCACAACCATTTTAATAGCATGTTGGCATGCAAGGTAAACCATTATAAACTCCTAGCAAATTAAGCATGGCATAAGCAACTATAATCTCTAATTGTCATTGCAAACATGTTTCATTCATAATAGGCTGAACCAGAAACAATGAACTAATCATATTTACAAAAACAAGAGAGGTCAAGTTCATACCAGTTTTTCTCATCTCAATCAGTTCATCATATTTCAGCATTATTTCCTTTCACTTGCACGACCGAATAGTGTGGATAATAATAATAGTGCACGTGCCTTGGACTAAGCTGGCATCTGCAAGCATTCAATACATGGGAGAAGACAAGGTAATATAGGATCTTTGTTAGATCAACAATAATGCATAAGAGAGCCACTCAACATTTTCATCATGGTCTTCTCCTCTCGACTCACAAAGAAAAGAAACAAAACTATTTACATGGGAAAGCTCCCAAAAAGCAAAAGAAGAACGAGAAATCTTTTTGGATTTTCTTTTTAATTACTACTACAGGCATGAAAAGTAAACTAGCTAAAAGCTACAACTAATTTTTTGGTTTTT
This sequence comes from Triticum urartu, assembly GCF_056163025.1. Classification (NCBI taxonomy): domain Eukaryota; kingdom Viridiplantae; phylum Streptophyta; class Magnoliopsida; order Poales; family Poaceae; genus Triticum; species Triticum urartu. Next base: position 501,912,429 of record NC_141873.1, on the reverse strand, counting down.
CTTAAGGTTTTTCAAACACACAATAAGAAAGCTTAAAAAGAAAATAAACTAGCATGGATGATACAATGAAAAAGTATGAGCACCGACAACTGGCATGAGTGTGTGAACATGAATGTAATGTCGGTGAGAGATACGTACTCGCCCAAGCTTAGGCTTTTGGCCTAAGTTGGTCTATGCCCATGGATGGCCTGGTGGATATTCGAAGTTGAAGCTGGGGTCATACTGAGATGCATCAGCTACTGCCTGAAGAGTTGCAGCTTGGAGGCGAGCTGCCTCCGTCCTCCTCTTGTACTCGTTCGTCTCCTCCCTGGTTATAGCATATCTCCTTTTTGCCTGAAATTCAAAGAAAGTAGGAGCAGGGAGAGCGACGTGATAGGTGCGTCGTCTGTCAAAGATTAGTCGGTACTGGAGGGAATGATCTTTCCTCTCAACAAACTGATGACGGACCATAGCATTATAATCTAAATAAGCAGGAGGCAACTCAATATCATCTCCGCGTATGGGTATCTCAAGAAAATCAGCTAAACGGGTTGCATAAATTCCACTAAAGAAATCTCCATTAATACTATTATTTTGCAACATACGTGCAACAATGGCCCCCCAAGTTATATTGTCTATCTCCTAATGCAGCACTCTTCAGAACACTTAGGTCGGGAACACACATGTGACATGCTTCATCCTTACCATTAATGCATCTACCTATAAAGAGAGCAAAAGAATGTACGGCGGGAAAATGAATGCTCCCTATGGTAGCTTGTGTTATTTCACTAGATTCCCCCATAGTGATACTAGCAAGAAAAATCTTTATATTCATATTTGTGAGGTTCACTAACATTACCCCACTGTGGGAGTTTACAAGCAGTATTAAAATCTTCTAAGTCCATGTTATAAGATTTATCATAAAGATCAAACATGACGGTTTGAGAATTGCGTGATGATGTAAATTTAAATCTTCTCACAAAGGAATCAGTGAGGTAGTAGTACTGAGGGCACTTATCTGCCACGAAGCCCTCAAGTTCAGCGTTACGCACATACGCTTCAAATTCCTCCTTGATTCCTACCTGAACCATGAAATTTTCTGACGGCCACTCACAAGTTCGCATTTTATGATGGAATCCGGCTCGCGTATCGCGGGCCTGGGTCCTTGCTTCCTTGAGGAACCACCTTGGTAAATTTTCCTAAACATATTTCTTCCTGTAAAAGATTTCTAAAATTTTTAGTGACTCAAAATAAAAGTGAATCAAACTCAACAAAATTGATAGCAACTACTCCTACAAGTGTCTAGAGGCTATATCATGTATTAAAACTACTTTTGACCACATAAATTTGACATGCAAGCTCAAGAACAGGGTCACCCAAGCAGAAAAAATGCAATAAATAAAGCACTAGAACAAAAACTAATTGGACCATTGGAGGAGTCACATACCGAAGAATAATCCCCCAAAGCAGTTTTGCGAATGGAGCTTTGAGCAAGGAGATCGAAAATGGCAGCAAGATGAGCTGGAACTCGGGTTTGAGCTGGTGGATGATTTTTTCTGGAGCAAGACGAAGTATGTGGGTGCAAGGATAAGTGGAGGGGACCCACGTGGGGTCCACGAGGCAGGGGGAGCGCCCAGGGGGGTGGGCACGCCCTCCACCCTCGTGGGCACATGGTGGGTCCCCCTAGTGTGTTCTCAGTGCCAATAATTCTTAAATATTCTGGAAAAAATCATATTAAATTTTTAGGACATTTGGAGAACTTTTATTTTCAGGGTATTTTTATTGCAAGGATAATTTAGAAAAACAGACAAAAAATACTACTTTTACTTTGTTTAATATAAATAACAGAAAGTAAAAGGAGGGTACGGAAGGTTGTGCTTTCTAACATCATCCATCTCATGCTCATCAAAAGGAATCCACTAACAAGGTTGATCAAGTCTTGTTAACAAACTCATTTCGAGTAACATGAAACCGGAGAAATTTTGAATAACACTAGGTTACCTCAACGGGGATATGCACATCCCCAACAATAAGAATATCATATTTCTTCTTGACAGTAGGAAGAGGAAATTCAAAACCTCCAATAGTGATTGTTGAAAATTTTCCAATAGAATTGATACCATGGACTTGAGGTTGTTTCCTCGGAAAGTGTACCGTATGTCATTACCATTAACATGAAAAGTGACATTGCCTTTGTTGCAGGCCCCTGCAGTATTCAAAATGGGTCTACCAAGGATAATTGACATATTATCGTCCTCGAGAATATCAAGAATAACAAAGTCCGTTAAAATAGTAACGTTTGCAACCACAACAGGCACATCCTCACAAATACCAACAGGTATAGAAGTTGATTTATCAGCCATTTGCAAAGATATTTCAGTAGGTGTTAACTTATTCAAATCAAGTCTATGATATAAAGAGAAAGGCATAACACTAACACCGGCTCCAAGATCACATAAAGCAGTTTTAACATAGTTTCTTTTAATGGAGCATGGTATAGTTGGTAGTCCTGGATCTCCAAGTTTCTTTGGTATTCCACCCTTAAAAGTGTAATTAGCAAGCATGGTGGAAATTTCAGCTTCCGGTATCTTTCTTTTATTTGTAACAATATCTTTCATGTACTTAGCATAAGGGTTCATTTTAAGCATATGAGTCAAACGCGTACGCAAAAAGATAGGTCTAATCATTTCAGCAAAGCACTCAAAATCCTCATCATCCTTTTTCTTGGATGGTTTAGGAGGAAAAGGCATGGGTTTCTGAACCCACAGTTAATAACCCACAAGTATAGGGGATCGCAACAGTTTTCGAGGGTAGAGTACTCAACCCAAATTTATTAATTCGACACAAGGGGAGCCAAAGAATATTCTCAAGTATTAGCAGCTGAGTTGTCAATTCAACCACACCTGGAAACTTAATATCTGTAGCAAGGTATTTAGTAGCAAAGTAATATGATAGTAGTGTTAACGGTAGCAAAAGGTAACAATAGCAAAAGTAATGTTTTTGGTATTTTGTAGTGATTGTAACAATAGCAACGGAAAAGTAAATAAATGAAGAACAATATATGGAAAGCTCGTAGACAATGGATTGGTGATAGAGAATTATGCCGGATGCCGTTCATCATGTAACAGTCATAACCTAGGGTGACACAAAACTAGCTCCAATTCATCAATGTAATGTAGGCATGTATTCCGAATATAGTCATATGTGCTTATGGAAAAGAACTTGCATGACATCTTTTGTCCTACCCTCCTGTGGAAGCGGGGTCCTAGCGGAAACTAAGTGATATTAAGGCCTCTTTTTAATAGAGTACCGGACCAAAGCATTAACACATAGTGAATACATGAACTCCTCAAACTAAGGTCATCACCGGAAGTGGTCCCGATTATTGTCACTTCGGGGTTGTCGGATCATAACACATAGTAGGTGACTATAGACTTGCAAGATAGGATCAAGAACTCACATATATTCATGAAAACATAATAGGTTCAGATCTGAAATCATGGCACTCGGGCCCTAGTGACAAGCATTAAGCATAGCAAAGTCATAGCAACATCAATCTCAGAACATAGTAGATACTAGGGATCAAACCCTAACAAAACTAACTCAATTACATGATAAATCTCATCTATCCCATCATCGTCCAGCATGCCTACGATGGAATTACTCACGCACGGCGGTGAGCATCATGAAATTAGTGATGGAGGACGATTGATGATGATGATGGCGACGGATTCCCCTCTCCGAAGCCCCGAACGGACTCCAGATCAGCCCTCCCTGGAGAGTTTAGGGCTTGGCGGCGGCTCCGTATCGTAAAACGCGATGAATCCTTCTCCTGGATTTTTTTCTCTCTGAACATGAATATATAGAGTTGGAGTTGAGGTCGGAGGAGCTCCAAGGCGCCCACAAGGTAGGGGGGCGCACCCAGGGGGCAGGCGCGCCCCCACCCTCGTGGCTAGGGTGTGGGCCCCCTGGTCTTGATCTTTTGCCAGTATTTTTTATTATTTCCAAAAATAGTCTCCATGAAGTTTCAGGTCATTCTGAGAACTTTTGTTTCTGCACATAAATAACACCATGGCAATTCTACTTAAAAAAGCGTCAGTTCGGGTTAGTTTCATTCAAATCATGCAAGTTAGAGTCCAAAACAAGGGCAAAAGTGTTTGGAAAAGTAGATACGACAGAGACATACAACTCCCCCAAGCTTAAACCTTTGCTTGTCCTCAAGCATTCAGTTGACAAACTGAAAGTGATAAAGAAAAACTTTTACAAACTCCGTTTGCTCTTATTGTTGTAAATATGTAAAGCCAGCATTCAAGTTTTCAGCAAAGATTATAAACTAACCATATTCACAATGACTCTTAGGTCTCATGTTTACTCATATAAATGGCATAATCAACTAGCGAGCAATAATAATAAATCTCGGATGACAACACTTCCTCAAAACAATCGTAATATGATATAACAGGATGGTATCTCGCTAGCCCTTTCTGAGACCGCAAAACATAAATGCAGAGCACCTTTAAAGATCAAGGACTGACTAGACATTGTAATTCATGGTAAAAGAGATCCAGTCAAGTCATACTCAATGTAAACTAACAGTAATGAATGCAAATGACAGTGGTGCTCTCCAACTGGTGCTTTTTAATAAGAGGAGGATGAATCAGCATAAAAGTAAATAGATAGGCCCTTCGCAGAGGGAAGCGGGGATTTGTAGAGGTGCCAGAGCTCGGTTTTGAAATAGAGATGAATAATATTTTGAGCAGTATACTTTCATTGTCAACATAACAACCAAGAGATGGCGATATCTTCCATGCTACACACATTATGGGCGGTTCCCAAACAGAATGGTAAAGTTTATACTCCCCCTCCACTAACAAGCATCAATCCATGGCTTGCTCGAAACATTGAGTGCCTCCAACTAACAAGAGTCCCAGGGGGAGTTTTGTTTGCAATTATTTTGATTTGATTTGCATAAAGCATGGGACTGGGCATCCCGGTGACCAGCCATTTTCTCGTGAGTGAGGAGCGGAGTCCACTCCTCTTGAGAATAACCCGCCTAACATGGAAGATACGGACAACCCTAGTTGATACATGAGCTATTCGAGCATACAAAATAGGATATTTATTTGAAGGTTTAGAGTTTGGCACATACAAATTGACTTGGAACGGCAGGTAGATACCGTATATAGGTAGGTATGGTGGACTCATATGGAACAACTTTGGGCTTTATGGGATTCGATGCACAAGCAGTATTCCCGCTTAGTACAGGTGAAGGCTAGAAAAAGATTGGGAAGCGGCCAGCTAGAGAGCGACAACAGTCATGAACATGCATTAAAATTAATCAACACCGAATGCAAGCATGAGTAGGATATAATGCACCATGAACATAAATATCGTAGAGGCTATGTTGATTTTTTTTCAACTACATGCGTGAACATGTGCCAAGTCAAGCCACTCGGATCGTTCAAAAGAGGATACCATCCTATCATACCACATCACAACCATTTTAATAGCATGTCGGCACGCAAGGTAAACCATTATAAGCTCCTAGCTAATTAAGCATGGCATAAGAAACTATGATCTCTAATTGTCATTGCAAACATGTTTATTCATAATAGGCTGGATCAGGAACGATGAACTAATCATATTTACAAAAACAAGAGAGGTCGAGTTCATACTAGCTTCTCCCATCTCAATCAGTCCATCATATATCGTCATAATTGCCTTTCACTTGCATGACTGAATGACGTGAATAATAATAGTGCGCGTGCATTGGACTAAGCTGGAATCTGCAAGCATTCAATAAACCGGAGAAGACAAGGCAATATGGGCTCTTTTGTCAGATCAACAATAATGCATATAAGAGCCACTTCAACAATTTAATCATGGTCTTCTCCTATCGACCCCCAAAGAAAAGAAATAAAACTATTTACATGGGATAGCTCCCAACAAGCAAAAGAAGAACAAGGGAAATATTTTTGAGTTTTCTTTTGAATTACTACTACAAGCATGGAAATTAAAACTAGCTAAAAGCTAAAACTAATTTTTTTTGTTTTTCTTAAGGTTTATTAAACACACAAGAAGAAAGCATAAAAAGAGAAAATAAACTAGCATCGATATTACAATGAAAAAGTATGAGCACCGACATCTAGCAATGAGTGTGTGAACATGAATGTAACATCAGTGAGAAATACGTACTCCCCCAAGCTTAGGCTTTTGGCCTAAGTTGGTCTAATGCCACGGATGGCCTGGCGGATATCCAAAGTTGTAGTTGGGGTCATACTGAGATGCAACAGTCATTGCATCATGGGCTGCAGCTTGGAGGCGAGCTATCTCAGCTCTCCTCTCATACTCTTCCGCCTCCTCTCTGGTTATAAAATATCTCCCTTTTGCCTGAAAGTCAAAGAAGGTAGAAGCAGGGAGAGCGACGTGATAGGTGCGCTGTCTGTCAAAGATTAGTCGGTACTGGAGGAACTGATCGTTCCTCTCAACAAACTGATGACGAACAATAGCCTCATAATCCAAATAAGCAGGGGGAAACTCAATATCATCTTCACGTATGGTTATACCAAGAAAATTAGCTATGTGGGTTGCATAAATTCCACCAAAGAAATCTCCATTAAATCTATTAAGATGCAACCTACGTGCAACAATGGCTCCCAAATTATAAGATTTATCTCCTAACATAGCACTCCTAAGAATACTGAGGTCAGGGACACACATGTGACATGCTTCATCTTTACCGTTAATGCATTTACCTATGAAGAGAGCAAAATAATGTATAGCAGGAAAGTGAATGCTCCCTATGGTAGCTTGTGCTATATCTCTAGATTCCCCCACAGTTATACTACCAAGAAAATCTATAAATTCATATTGCGAGGTTCACTAGCACTACCCCATTGTGGAAGTTTGCAAGCAGTGGTAAAGTCCTCTAAGTCCATAGTGTAAGAATTTTCATACAGATCAAACAGGACAGTTTGAGAATTACGTGAAGATGAAAATTCAAACCTCCTCATAAAGGAACTAGTGAGATAGTGGTACTGACGGCATTTTTCTTCCTCGAAGCTCACAAGATCAGCATTATGCAAATATCCGTTAAATTCCTTCTTAATTCCCGCTCGATCCATGAAGTCCTCTGAAGGCCATTCACAAGGCCGCACTGGAGCGTCCCTTGGTGGCTCATCATCAGCATCACGCATTGCAAGCCTGGGTCCTTGTTTCCTGAAGAACCACCTTGGTACATTTTCCTAAACATATTTCTTCCTCTGAAAAATTTCTAAAAATTTTAGTAACTTCAAATAAAAGTGAACCAAACTCAACAAAATTGATAGCAACTACTCCTACAAGTGCCTAGAGCCTATATCATGCATCAAAACTACTTGGAGCCACATAAATTTGACATGCAAACTCAAGAACATGGTCACCTAGGCAGCACAAATTTGCAATGAATAAAGCACTAGAACAAAAACTAATTGGACCAATGGAGGAGTCACATATACCAAGGAACAATCCCCCAACGCAGTTTTGTGAGAGGTGCTTTGAGCAAGGAGATCGAAAATCGCAGCAAAATGAGCTAGAACTCGTGCTTGAGCTGGATAATGGTGTTTGTGGGAGGAAGAATGAGTGTGTGGGTGCAGGAATAAGTGGAGGAGGGCCACCATGGGCCCACGAGGCAGGGGGCGCGCCCAGGGGGTAGGGCGCGCCCTCCACCCTCGTGGCCAGGTGGATGCCCCCCTGCTGTGTTCTCAGTGCCAAATATTCTCAAACATTCCAGAAAAAATCATATTTAAATTTCAGGGCATTTGGAGAACTTTTATTTTCAGGGTATTTTTATATTGCACGGATAATTCCGATAACAGACAGTAAATACTATTTTTTATTTTATTTAATATAAATAACAGAAAGTAAAAGGAGGGTACAGAGAGTTGTGTTTTCTAAATTCATCCATCTCATGATCATCAAAAGGAATCCATTAACAAGGTTGATCAAGTCTTGTTAACAAACTCATACCGAATAACATGGAGCCGAAGAATTTCCTAATAACACTAGGTTACCTCAACGGGGATATGCACATCCCCAACAATAGGAATATCATATTTATTCTTGACAGTAGGAAGAGGAAATTCAAAACCTCCAAAAATAATTGATGGAATTTTTCCAATAGAATTGATACTATGGACTTGAGGTTGTTTCCTCGAAAAGTGTATCGTATGCTCGTTAGCATTAACATGAAAAGTGACATTGCCTTTGGTGCAATCAATAACAGCCCCTACATTATTCAAAAAGGGTCTTCCAAGAATAATAGACATACTATCGTCCTCGGGAATATCAAGAATAACAAAGTCCGTTAAAATAGTAACGTTTGCAACCACAACAGGCACATCCTCACAAATAACAACAGGTATAGCAGTTGATTTATTAGCCATTTGCAAAGATATTTTAGTAGGTGTCAACTTATTCAAATCAAGCCTACTATATAAAGAGAGAGGCATAACACTAACACCGGCTCCAAGATCAAATAAAGCAGTTTTAACATAGTTTCTTTTAATGGAGCATGGTATAGTGGGTACTCCTGGATTTTCAAGTTTCTTTGGCATTCCACCTTTAAAAGTATAGTTAGCAAGGATGGTGGAAATTTCAGCTTCCGGTATCTTTCTTTTATTGGTAACAATTTCTTTCATGTACTTAGCATAAGGATTCATTTTGAGCATATCAGTTAATCGCATACGCAAAAAGATAGGTCTAATCATTTAAGCAAAGCGCTCAAAATCCTCATCATCCTTTTTCTTGGATGGTTTGGGAGGAAAAGGCATGGGTTTTTGAACCCATGGTTCTCTTTCTTTACCGTGCTTCCTAGAAACAAAGTCTTTCTTATCATAACATTGATTCTTTGATTGTGGGTTATCAAGATCAACATCAGGTTCAATTTCTATATCGTTATCATTGCTAGGTTGAGCATTAACATGAAAATTATCATTAACATTATCACTAGTTTCAGGTTCATTAACAGATTGTGTTTCAGCAATAGGTTCACTAGAAGCATGCAAAGTCCTATCATTTTTCTTTTTCCTCCTTTTAGAAGGACTAGGTGCATCTATATTATTTCTCTGAGAATCTTGCTCAATTCTCTTAGGGTGGCCTTCAGGATACAAAGGTTCCTGAGTCATTTTACCAGTTCTAGTAGCCACTCTAACGGCATAGTCCTTATTCTTACTATTCAATTCATTGAGCAAATCATTTTGAGCTTTAAGTACTTGTTCTACTTGAGTGGTAACCATAGAAGCATGTTTACTAATAAGTTTAAGTTCACATTTGACATTAGCCATATAATCACCCAAGTGTTCAAGCATATCAGCACTGCGTTTTAATTCTCTACCAAAATAAGCATTGAAGTCTTCTTGCTTAACCATAAATTTATCAAACTCATCTAAGCATGGGCTAGCAAACTTAGTAAATGGGATTTCAGCTTTATCATATCTATAGAGAGAATTTACCTTTACTACCTGTGTCGGGTTATCAAGACCATGTATTTCTTCAATAGGAGGTAAATTCTTAACATCTTCAGCTTTAATACCCTTTTCTTTCATAGATTTCTTTGCCTCTTGCATATCTTGAGGACTGAGAAATAGAACACCCCTTTTCTTCGGAGTTGGTTTAGGAATAGGCTCAGGAGTTGGCTCATGAAGTGTCCAATTATTTTCATTTGTCAACATATTATTCAATAGAATTTCAGCTTCATCCGGTGTTCTCTCCCTGAAAACAGAACCATCACAACTATCCAGGTAATCTCTGGAAGCATCGGTTAGTCCATTATAAAAGATATCAACTATTTAATTTTTCTTAAGAGGATGATCAGGCAAAGCATTAAGTAATTGGAGAAGCCTCCCCCAAGCTTGTGGGAGACTCTCTTCTTCAATTTGCACAAAATTATATATATCCCTTAAGGCAGCTTGTTTCTTATGAGCAGGGAAATATTTAGCAGAGACATAATAAATCATATCCTTGGGAGTACGCACACAACCAGGATCAAGAGAATTAAACCATATCTTAGAATCACCCTTTAATGAGAACAGAAATATTTTAAGGATATAAAAGTAGCGAGTTCTCTCATCATTAGTGAACAGGGTGGCTATATCATTTAATTTAGTAAGATGTGCGACAACAGGTTCGGATTCATAGCCATAAAAAGGATCAGATTCAACCAAAGTAATTATATCAAGATCAATAGAGAATTCATAATCCTTATCAGTAACAAAGATAGGTGAAGTAGCATAAGCAGGATCATATTTCATTCTAGCATTCAGAGTTTTTTGTTTAAGCTTAGCTAATAATTTCTTAAGATCACTTCTATCATTGCAAGCAAGAAAGTCTCTTTTAGTTTCTTCATCCATAACATAGCCCTTGAGCACAACAGGTAATTCATATTTATTAGGAGAGCCTTCATAATCACTTTCATCAGTATTATCAGTTTCAATAATTTCATTCTCTCTAGCCATGGCAAGTTGTTCATCAAGAAATTCACCAAGTCGCACAGTAGTATCAGGCATAGAAGTAGTTTCATTATAAGTATCATGCATAGCAGAAGTGGCATCATCAATAATATGCGACATATCAGAATCAATAGTAGAAGCAGGTTTAGGTGTCGCAAGCTTACTCAAAAAAGAAGGTGAATCAAGTGCAGAGCCAGATGGCAGTTCCTTACCTCCCCTCGTAGTTGAGGGATAAATCTTGGTTTTTGGATCTCTCAAGTTCTTCATAATGATAAGAAGATATAAATCCCAAGTGACTCAAAGAATAGAGCTATGCTCCCAGGCAACGGCACCAGAAAATAGTCTTGATAACCCACAAGTATAGGGGATCGCAACAGTTTTCGAGGGTAGAGTATTTAACCCAAATTTATTGATTCAACACAAGGGGAGCCAAAGGATATTCTCAAGTATTAGCAGTTGAGTTGTCAATTCAACCACACCTAGAAACTTAATATCTGCAGCAAGGTATTTAGTAGCAAAGTAATATGATAGTAGTGGTAACGGTAGCAAAAGTAATATTTTTGGTATTTTGTAGTGATTGTAACAATAGAAACGGAAAAATAAATAAATGAAGAACAATATATGGAAAGCTCGTAGTCAATGGATTGGTGATAGAGAATTATGTCGGATGTGGTTCATCATGTAACAGTCATAACCTAGGGTGACACAGAACTAGCTCCAATTCATCAATGTAATGTAGGCATGTATTCCGAATATAGTCATACATGCTTATGGAAAAGAACTTGCATGACATCTTTTGTCCTACCCTCTCGTGGCAGCGGGGTCCTAGCGGAAACTAAGGGATATTAAGGCCTCCTTTTAATAGAGTACCAGACCAAAGCATTAACACATAGTGAATACATGAACTCCTCAAACTAAGGTCATCACCGGAAGTGGTCCCGATTATTGTCACTTCGGGGTTGCCGGATCATAACACATAGTAAGTGACTATAGACTTGCAAGTTAGGATCAAGAACTCACATATATTCATGAAAACATAATAGCTTCAAATCTGAAATCATGGCACTCGGGCCCTAGTGACAAGCATTAAGCATAGCAAAGTCATAGCAACATGAATCTCAGAACATAGTGGATACTAGGGATCAAACCCTAACAAAACTAACTAGATTACATGATAAATCTCATCCAACCCATCACCGTCCAGCAAGCCTATGATGGAATTACTCACGCACGGCGGTGAGCATCGTGAAATTGGTGATGGAGGATGGTTGATGATGACGATGGTGACGGATTCCCCTCTCTGGAGCCCCGAACGGACTCCAGATCGGCCCTCCCGAGAGAGTTTAGGGATTGGCGTCGGCTCCATATCGTAAAACATGATGAATCCTTCTCCTGGATTTTTTTCTCTCGAACACGAATATATAGAGTTGGAGTTGAGGTCGAAGGAGCTCCAGGGGGGCCATGAGGTAGGGGGCGTGCCCAGGGGGGCAGGCGCGCCCCCCACCCTCATGGCTAGGGTGTGGGCCCCCATATCTTGATCTTTTGCCAGTATTTTTTATTATATCCAAAAATAGTCTCCATGAAGTTTCAGGTCATTCCAAGAACTTTTGTTTCTGCACATAAATAACACCATGGCAATTCTGCTGAAAACAGCGCCAATCGGGGTTAGTTTCATTCAAATCATGCAAGTTAGAGTCCAAAACTAGGGCAAAAGTGTTTGGAAAAGTAGATACGAGGGAGACGTATCAACGGTTCTCTGTCCTTACTGTGATTCCTAGCAACGAAGTCTCTCTTATCATAACGTTGATTCTTTGATTGTGGGTTATCAAGATCAACAGCAGGTTTAGTCTCTACTCATTATCATTGCTAGGTTGAGCATCAACATGAACATCATCATTAACATTATCACTAGCTTCATGTTCATTACCAGATTGTGTTTCAGCATCAGAAATAGAAATATCATTGGGATTCTCAGGTGTGTCAACAGCAGGTTCACTAGAAGCATGCAAAGTCCTATCATTTTTCTTTTTCTTCTTCTTAGAAGAACTAGGTGCATCAACATTAATTCTCTAAGAATCTTGCTCAATTCTCTTGGGGTGGCCCTCAGGATACAAAGGTTCCTGAGTCATTTTACCCCCTCTAGTCATAACTCTAACAACATTATCATTTTTCTTATTATTTAATTCATTGAGAAAATCATTCTGAGCCTTAAGTACTTGTTCTACTTGAGTGGTAACCATAGCAGCATGTTTACTAATAAGTTTAAGTTCACCTTTAACTCTAGACATATAATCACTCGAGTGTCCAAGCATATCAGCATTGCGTTTCAATTGTCTACTGATATAAGCATTCAAGTTTTCTTGCTTAACAATAAAATTATCAAACTCATCTAAGCATTGGCTAGTAGACTTGTTACGAGGAATATCACCTTCATCAAATCTATAGAGAGAATTTACCTTTACTACCTGTGTCGGGTTATCAAGACCATGTATTTCTTCAATAGGTGGTAAATTCTTAACATCTTCAGCTTTAATACCTTTTTATTTCATAGATTTCTTTGCCTCTTGCATATCTTCAGGACTGAGAAATAGAATACCCCTTTTCTTCGGATTTGGCTTAGGAGTTGGTTCAGGAAGTGTCTAATCATTTTCATTACTCAACATATTATTCAATAGCAATTCAGCTTGATAAACCGTTCTTTCCCTGAAAACACAACCATCACAACTATCCAGGTGGTCTCTGCAAGCATCGGTTAGTCCATTATAAAAGATATCAAGTATTTCATTTTTCTTGAGAGGATGATCAGGCAAAGCATTAAGTAATTGGAGAAGCCTCCCCCAAGCTTGTGGGAGACTCTCTTCTTCAATTTGCACGAAATTATATATTCCCCTTAAGGCAGCTTGTTTCTTATGAGCGGGGAAATATTTAGCAGAGAAGTAATAAATCATATCGTGGGGACTACACACACAACCAGGATCAAGAGAATTAAACCATGTTTTAGCATCACCCTTTAATGAGAACGGAAAAAACTTAAGGATAAAGTAATAGCGAGTTTTCTCATCATGAGTAAACCGGGTGGTTATATCATTTAATTTAGTAAGATGTGCCACAACAGTTTCAGATTCATAGCCATAAAAAGGATCAGATTCAACCAAAGTAATTAACTCAGGATCGAGAGAGAAATCATAATCCTTATCAATAATAAAGACAGGTGAAGTAGCAAAAGCAGGGTCATATTTCATTCTAGCATTCAAAGACTTTTCTTTAAGCTTAGCTAATAATTTCTTAAGATCCGATCTATCATTACAAGCAAGAAAGTCTCTAGCAGGTTCTTCATCCATAACATAACCCTCAGGAACAACAGGCAATTCATATCTAGGGGGAGAATCTTCATCATCACTTTCATCAATATTATCAGTTTCAATAATTTCATTCTCTCTAACCCTAGCAAGTTGCTTATCAAGAAATTCACCTAGTGGCACAGTATTATCAAGCATAGAAGTAGTTTCATCATAAGTATCATGCAAAGCAGAAGTGGCATCATCAATAATATGCGACATATCAGAATGAATAGCAGGTGTAGGTGTCGCAAGTTTACTCAAAACAGAAGGTGAATCAAGTACAGAGCTAAATGGCAGTTGCTTACCTCCCCTCGTAGTTGAGGGGAAAATCTTGGTTCTTTGATCTTTCAAGTTCTTCATAGTGATCAACAGATATAAATCCCAAGCGACTCAAAGAATAGAGATATGCTCCCCGGCAACGGCGCCATAAAATAGTCTTGATAACCCACAAGTATAGGGGAACACAACAGTTTTTGAGGGTAGAGTATTCAACCCAAATTTATTGATTTGACACAAGGGGAGCCAAAGAATATTCTCAAGTATTAGCAGCTGAGTTGTCAATTTAACCACACCTGGAAACTTAATATCTGCAGCTAAGTGTTTTAGTAGCAAAGTAATATGATAGTAGTGGTAACGGTAACAAAAGTAATATTTTTGGTTTTATAGCGATTGTAACAGTAGCAATGGAAAAGTAAATAAGCAAAGAACAATATGTGAAAAGCTCATAGGCAATGGATCAGTGATGGATAATTATGTTGGATGTGATCAATCATGCAACAGTTATAACATAGGGTGACACAGAACTAGCTCTAGTTCATCAATGTAATGTAGGCATGTATTCCGAATATAGTCATACGTGCTTATGTAAAAGAACTTGCATGACATCTTTTTTCCTACCCTCCCGTGGCAGTGGGGTCCTAATGGAAACTAAGGGATATTAAGGCCTCCTTTTAATAGAGTACCAGACCAAAGCATTAACACATAGTGAATACATGAACTCCTCAAACTACGGTCATCACCGGTAAGTATCCCGATTATTGTCACTTCGGGGTTAACGGATCATAACACATAATAGGTGACTATAGACTTGCAAGATAGGATCAAGAACTCTCATATATTCATGAAAACATAATAGGTTCAGATCTGAAATCATGGCATTCGGGCCCTACTGACAAGCATTAAGCATAGCAAAGTCATAGCAACATCAATCTCAGAACATAATGGATGCTACGGATCAAACCTTAACAAAACTAACTCGATTACATGATAAATCTCATCCAACCCGTCACCATCCAGCAAGCCTACGATGAAATTACTCACGCACGGCAGTGAGCATCATGAAATTGGTGATGGAGGAAGGTTGATGATGATGAT
The DNA here is from genome assembly GCF_056163025.1 of Triticum urartu. NCBI lineage: Eukaryota > Viridiplantae > Streptophyta > Magnoliopsida > Poales > Poaceae > Triticum > Triticum urartu. The sequence continues at coordinate 501,897,248 of NC_141873.1, read as the reverse complement.
GGCGACGGATTCCCCTCTCCGGAGCTCTGAACGGACTCTAGATCAGCCCTCCCGAGAGATTTTAGGGCTTGGCAGCGGCTCCGTATCGTAAAACGTGATGAATCCTTCTCTCCAATTTTTTTCTCCCTGAACACGAATATATAGAGTTGGAGTTGAGGTCGGAGGAGCACCAGGGGCCCACGAGGCAGGGGGCGCGCCCCCACCCTTGTGGACAGGGTGTGGGCCCCCTGGCCTTGATTCTTTTGCCAGTATTTTTATATATTCCAAAGATAATCTCCGTTGATTTTCAGGCCATTCCAAGAACTTTTATTTCTGCATAAAAATAACACCATGGCAATTCTATTGAAAACAGCGTTAGTCCGGGTTAGCTCCATTCAAATCATGCAAGTTAGAGTCCAAAACAAGGGCAAAAGTGTTTGGAAAAGTAGATACGATGAAGACGTATCAATGGGCTCCGCACCACCGGCAGTTTTGACCTCGCCTTCTGCCGGCGGCGGTAGCTGCTTCCCATGTCCGAGGATGACTACGTGGACGGGCCGGAGGTAGGAGGTCACTCGGGGATTTTTGTGCAGACTGACATGTAGGTCCCACAAGTCATAACGCCAAACTTGTTGATCGAATATAAGGCGTTGACTTAAGGGGCGACATTTGATACGTCTCCAACGTATCTACAATTTTTTATTATTCCATGTTATTATATTATCAGTTTTGGATGTTAATCGGCTAATTTATACACTTTTATATTATTTTTGGGACTAACCTACTAACCTAAGGCCCAGTGCAAATTGTTGTTTTTTGCCTATTTCAGTGTTTCGCAGAAAAGGAATATCAAACGGAAGAAAACGTTCGGGAGAGTTATTTTTGGAACAAGCGTGATCCAGGGGACTTGGAGTAGACGTCAAGAAAGAAATGAGGTGGCCACGAGGCAAGGAGGCGCGCCTGCCCCCCTAGGCGCGCCCCTCACCCTCGTGGGCCTTGCGTAGCTCCACCGACCTACTTCTTCCTCCTATACATGTCCATATACTCCGAAAACATCCAGGAGCACCACGAAACCCTATTTCCACTGCCACAACCTTCTGTACCCAAGAGATACCATCTTGGGGCCTTTTCCGGAGCTCCGCCGGAGGGGGAATCGATCACGGAGGGCTTCTGCATCAACACCATAGCCTCTCCGATGATGTGTGAGTAGTTTACCATAGACCTTCGGGTCCATAGTTCTTAGCTAGATGGCTTCTTCTCTCTCTTTGGATCTCAATACAATGTTCTCCTCAATCTTCTTGGAGATCTATTTGATGTAACTCTTTTTGCAGTGTGTTTGTCGAGATCCAATGAATTTTGGGTTTATGATCAAGTTTATCTATGAATAATATTTGATTCTTCTCTGAAATCTTTTATGTATGATTGGTTATCTATGCAAGTCTCTTTGAATTATTGGTTTGGTTTGGGCTACTAGATTGATCTTTCTTGCAATGGGAGAAGTGCTTAGCTTTGGGTTCAATCTTGCGGTGTCCTTTCCTAGTGACAGCAGGGGCAGCAAGGCACGTATTGTATTGTTGCCATCGAGGATAAAAAGATGGGGTTTATAACATATTGCTTAAGTTTACCCCTCTACATCATGTCATCTTGCCTAATGCATTACTCTGTTCTTATGAACTTAATACTCTATATGCATGCTGGATAGCGGTCGATGTGTGTAATAGTAGTAGATGCAGAATCGTTTCAGTCTACTTGTCACGGACGTGATGCCTATATACATGATCATGCCTAGATATTCTCATAATTATGCACTTTTCTATCAATTGCTTGACAGTAATTTGTTCACCCACCGTAATACTTATGCTATCTTGAGAGAAGCCACTACTGAAACCTATGGCCCCCGGGTCTATCATTTATCATATAAAGTTTCTAATCTATTTTATTTTGAAATCTTTACATTCAATCTATATCATAAAAATACCAAAAATATTTATCTTATTATTATTATCTCTATCAGATCTCACTCTTGTAAGTGACCGTGAAGGGATTGGCAACCCCTTTATCGCGTTGGTTGCGAGGTTCTTATTTGTTTGTGTAGGTACGAGGGACTTGCGTGTAGTCTCCAACTGAATTGATACCTTGGTTCTCAAAAACTGAGGGAAATACTTATGCTACTTTTCTGCATCACCCTTTCCTCTTCAAGGGAAACCAACGCAATGCTCAAGAGGTAGCAAGAAGGATTTCTGGCGTTGTTGGCGGGATGATCTACTCACAAGTCAAGACATACCAAGTACCTATCATAAACTCTTATCCCTCGCATTACATTATTTGCCATTTGCCTCTTGTTTTCCTCTCCCCCACTTCACCCTTGCCGTTTTATTCGCCCTCTTTTTCCTGTTCGCCTCTTTTTTTTCCTTGCTTCTTGTGTGCTTGTGTGTTGGATTGTTTTTCGCAATGGCTTTATCAAAAAGTGCTGATGAGTTTTATGTCCTTGCAGTTTGAGCATAATAATTTCTTTAGAAACGATCTTAAAGAACAAAAAAAATTATGGGGTACATGAATAAAGAGCTCGATAATATGTCTAAAGAATTTTATGATATGAAATCTCAGTTCGCTCATCTTGAAAACTTAATAGCCCAAATTTCGGATAAGCAGGCCACCTTAGTTAATAAGATGGCTGCCAAACCGAAAGAACTAGATGATAATAAGGATGAAGATCTAAAAGTGATTGATGTGTCTCCTATTAAGTCTTTGTTTTGCAATACGAATCTTGATAATGATGGGACTGGAGATGAGTCAACTTTAATTAAAAGGCGTCCCAATGATTCGGAGTTTTTAGATCTTGATGCAAAAATTAATAAAAGTGGGATTGGAGAGGTCAAAACTTTACATAGCAATGAACCCACTATTTTGGATTTCAAGGAATTTAATTATGTTAATTGCTCTTTGATAGATTGTATTTCCTTGTTGCAATCCATGCTAAATTCTCCGCATGTTTATAATCAAAATAAAGCTTTTACCAAACATATCATTGATGCTTTAATGCAATATTATGAAGAAAAGCTTGAATTAGAAGTTTCTATTCCTAGAAAACTTCATGATGAGTGGGAACAAATTATTAAGATTAAAATTAAAGATCATGAATGTTATGCTTTATGTGATTTGGGTGCTAGTGTTTCCACAATTCCAGAAACTTTGTGTGATGTGTTAGGTTTCCGTGAATTTGATTATTGTTCTTTAAATTTGCATCTTGCGGATTCCACTATTAAGAAACCTATGGGAAGGATTATTGATGTTCTTATTGTTGCAAATAGGAATTATGTGCCCGTAGATTTCATTGTTCTTGATAATGATTGCAATCCTACATGTCCCATTATTCTTGGTAGACCTTTCCTTAGAACGATTGGTGCAATTATTGATATGAAAGAAGGGAATATTAGATTCCAATTTCCATAAAGGAAAGGCATGTAACACTTTCCTAGAAATAAAATTAAATTACCTTATGAATCTATTATGAGAGCCACTTATGGATTACATACCAAATATGATAATACCTAGATCTATTTTTGTTTTTTATGCCTAGCTAGGGGCGTTAAACAATAGCGCTTGTTGGGAGGCAAACCAATTTTATTTTTGTTTCTTGCTTTTTGGTTCTGTTTAGTAATAAATAATTCATCTAGCCTCTGTTTAGATGTGGTTTTATGCTTTTAATTAGTGTTTGTGCCAAGTAGAACCTTTGGGAAGACTTGGGGAAAGTTTTTGCGATCTTGCTGTAAAAAACAGAAACTTTAGCGCTCACGAGATTTGCTGCCATTTTTTACTGGAGAGTGCGATTAGGTTGATTATTTTTGAAGATGATTAAAAGATAAATTCCTCACTTCCGGAAATTTATTTCATAATTTTTGGGGCTACATAATTATTCGAAACCTACATATTACTACAGACTGTTCTGTTTTTGACAGATTATGTTTTTCGTGTGTTGTTTGCTTATTTTGATGCATCTATGGCTAGTATCGCAGGGTATGAATCATAGAAAAGTTGGAATAAAGTAGGTTTAACACCAATATAAATAAATAATGAGTTTATTACAGTACCTTAAGTGGTGATTTGTTTTCTTATACTAACGAAGCTCATGAGATTTTCTGTTGAGTTTTGTGTTGTGAAGTTTTCAAGTTTTGGGTGAAGATTTGATGGATTATGGAATAAGGAGTGGCAAGAGCCTAAGATTGGGGATGCCCAAGGCACCCCAAGGTAAAATTCAAGGACAACCAAAATCCTAAGCTTGGGGATGCCCCGGAAGGCATCCCCTCTTTCGTCTTCTTCCATCGGTAACTTTACTTGAGGCTATATTTTTATTCACCACATGATATGTGTTTTGCTTGGAGCATATAGTATGATTTGAGTCATTGCATTTTAGTTTGACACAATCATACTTGTTGTACACACCTTTTAGGAGAGACATACATGAATTGGAATTTATTAGAATACTATATGTGCTTCACTTATATCTTTTGAGCTAGATAATTTTGCTCTAGTGCTTCACTTATATCTTTTAGAGCACGGTGGTGGTTTATTTTATAGAAATTATTGATCTCTCATGCTTCACTTATATTATTTTGAGAGTCTTTTAGAATAGCATGGCAATTTGCTTTGGTTATAAAATTAGTCCTAATATGATAGGCATCCAAGATGGGTATAATAAAAACTATCATAAAAAGTGCATTGAATACTATGAGAAGTTTGATACTTGATGATTGTTTTCAGATATGAAGATGGTGATGTTAGAATTATTCTAGTTGAGTAGTTGTGAATTTGAGAAATACTTGTTCTAAAGTTTGTGATTCCCGTAGCATGCACGTATGGTGAACCGTTATGTGATGAAGTCCGAGCATGATTTATTTATTGATTGTCTTCCTTATGAGTGGCAGTCGGGGACGAGCGATGGTCTTTTCCTACCAATCTATCCCCCTAGGAGCATGCGCGTAGTACTTTGTTTCAATAACTAGTAAATTTTTGCAATAAGTATGTGACTTCTTTATGACTAATGTTGAGTCCATGGATTATACGCACTCTCACCCTTCCACCATTGCTAGCCTCTCTAGTACCACGCAATTTTCGCTGGTACCATAAACCCACCATATACCTTCCTTAAAACAGCCACCATATCTACCTATTATGGCATTTCCATAGCTATTCCGATATATATTGCCATGCAACTTTCCACCGTTCCGTTTGTTATGACACGCTTCATCATTGTCATATTGCTTTGCATGATCATGTAGTTGACATCGTATTTGTGGCAAAGCCACCTTTATAATTCTTTCATACATGTCACTCATGAGTCATTGCACATTCCGGTACACCGCCGGAGGCATTCACATAGAGTCATATTTTGTTCTAAGAATTGGGTTGTAATTCTTGAGTTATAAGTAAATAAAGTGTGATGATCATCATTATTAGAGCATTGTCCCATGTGAGGAAAGGATGATGGAGACTATGATTCCCCCACAAGTTGGGATGAGACTCCAGACAAAAAATAAATAAACAAAGAAAAAAGAGGCCATAAAAAAAGAGGAAAGGCCCAAATAAAAAAATAAGAGAGAAAAAAGAGAGAAGGGACAATGTTACTATCCTTTTACCACACTTGTGCTTCCAAGTAGCACCATGATCTTCATGATAGAGAGTCTCCTATATTGTCACTTTCATCTACTAGTGGGAATTTTACATTATGGAACTTGGCTTGTATATTCCAATGATGGGCTTCCTCAAAATGCTCCAGGTCTTCGTGAGCAAGCAAGTTGGATGCACACCCACTTAGTTTCTTTTGTTGAGCTTCCATACACTTATAGCTCTAGTGCATCCGTTGCATGGCAATCCCTAATCACTCACATTGATATCTATTGATGGGCATCTCCATAGCCCGTTGATACGCCTAGTTGATGTGAGACTATCTTCTCCTTTTTGTCTTCTCCAAAACCACCATTCTATTCCACATATAGTGTTATGTCCATGGCTCACGCTCATATATTGCGTGAAGATTGAAAAAGTATGAGAACGTTAAAAGTATGAAACAATTGCTTGGCTTGTCATCAGGGTTGTGCATGATTTAAATACTTTGTGAGATGAAGATAGGGCATAGCCAGACTATATAATTTTGTAGGGATAACTTTCTTTGGCGATGTTATTTTGAGAAGACATGATTGCTTTGTTAGTATTCTTGAAGTATTATTATTTTTATGTCAATATTAAACTTTTGTCTTGAATATTTTGGATCTGAACATTCATTCCACAATAAATAAAATTACATTGAGAATTATGCTAGGTAGCATTCCACATCAAAATTCTGTTTTTATCATTTACCTACTCGAGGACGAGCAGGAAATAAGCTTGGGGATGCTTGATACGTCACGTGTCTATAATTTTTTATTGTTCCGTGCTATTATATTATCTATTTTGGATGTTAATGGGTTTATTTATACACTTTTATATTATTTTTGGGACTAACCTACTAACCCAAGGCCCAGTGCAAATTGCTGTTTTTTTGCCTATTTCAGTGTTTCACAGAAAAGGAATATCAAACGGAATCCAAACGGAATAAAACCTTCGGGAGAGTTATTTTTGGAACAAACGTGATCCAGGGGACTTGGAGTAGACGTCAAGAAAGAAACGAGGTGGCCACGAGGCAGGGAGGCGCGCATGCCCCCCTGGGCACGCCCCCCACCCTCCTGAGCCCCTCGTAGCTCCACCGACCTACTTCTTCCTCCTATATATGTCCATATACCCCGAAAACATACAGGAGCGCCACGAAACCCTATTTCCACCACCGCAACCTTCTGTACCCAAGAGATCCCATCTTGGGGCCTTTTCCAGAGCTCCGCCGGAGGGGGAATCGATCGCGGAGGGCTTCTACATCAACACCATAGCCTCTCCGATGATTTGTGAGTAGTTTACCACAGACCTTCAGGTCCATAGTTATTAGCTAGATGGCTTCTTATCTCTCTTTGGATCTCAATACAAGATTCTCCTCGATCTTCTTGGTGATCTATTTGTTGTAACTCTTTTTGCGGTGTGTTTGTCAAGATTCGATGAATTGTGGGTTTATGCTCAAGTTTATCTATGAACAATATTTGATTCTTCTCTGAAATATTTTATGTATGATTGGTTATCTATGCAAGTCTCTTCGAATTATTAGTTTGGTTTGGGCTACTAGATTGATCTTTCTTGCAATGGCAGAAGTGCTTAGCTTTGGGTTCAATCTTGCGGTGTCCTTTCCTAGTGACAGCAGGGGCAGGAAGGCACGTATTGTATTGTTGCCATCGAGGATAAAAAGATGGAGTTTATATCATATTGCTTGAGTTTATCCCTCTACATCATGTCATCTTGCCTAATGCATTACTCTATTCTTATGAACTTAATACTCTAGATGCATGCTGGATAGCGGTCGATGTGTGGAGTAATAATAGTAGATGCAGAATCGTTTCGGTCTACTTGTCGCGGACGTGATGCCTATATACATGATCGTGCCTAGATATTCTCATAATTATGCACTTTTCTATCAATTGCTTGACAGTAATTTGTTCACCCACCATAATACTTATGCTATCTTGAGAGAAGCCACTAGTGAAACCTATGGCCCCTGGGTCTATCATTTATCATATAAAGTTTCCAATCTATTTTATTTTGCAATCTTTACTTTCAATCTATATCATAAAAATACCAAAAATATTTATCTTGTTATTATTATCTCTATCAGATCTCACTCTCGTAAGTGACTGTGAAGGGATTGACAACCCCTTTATCGCGTTGGTTGCGAGGCTCTTATTTGTTTCTATAGGTACGAGGGACTTGTGTGTAGTCTCCTACTAGATTGATACATTGGTTCTCAAAAAATAAGGGAAATACTTACACTACTTTGCTGCATCACCCTTTCCTCTTCAAGGGAAAACCAACGTGGTGCTTAAGAGGTAGCAAGATTCAAGAGTTCAAAACGGGTGCACTATACTAGAAGCACAGTACATCGCACTACTAGTTGAGAAAGTAGTACTAGTACTACTATAGTACGAGTACGTAGTAAATAATAGCCTCACCCCTTCGCTAAGGAATGATCGAGGAGCTACAGTTGGATGGGACGAGGCCCTGTGGTTACTACGCTCTTATCTCCTCCTCGCCAGTTCCCCTCCCCCAGAAGATAAGGCAGTTCGTCGCTGCTCCCATGGATTCGCCACGCAGTTCTCCTCCTCGTCGGGGCTGGGAGACCTTGGACGACGATCCTCTGGGAGAAATCGCATGCCGCTCCGACGTCCTCACCGCCGCAAGACTCGGTGCTTCCTGCACCAACTTTTTCAAGATGGTGCTTAAACAGGCTTGAGAAAAGGCCATGCTTGTTGGTCCTCCATGCATCCTCGAGGAGAAGGTTCTTCTATGGGAAAATCCTTCGAACAGTCCACTGCTCCCTGGACATGGTTGCACGTTGACTCCGCTAGAGTTGCCGACATTGAGAGGTAGTCGGATTTTGTCCGATGAGCAAGTCAGTCATGGAGTTTGATCATGTAGTACTTAGTTATTCCATTTCCATCCTGTAATTTCTCCGCTGCCCACTGTCTTATATATAGGTCTACGTCGGTGCCAATGAAGATTGGCTTGCATACCTCCGGCCGGATACCACCATCATTTTGCACAACATCCACAGTAGTGCGGCCGTTCCCGTAGACCCCTTCTCAACCATTGGGACCGGCCTTCCGGACTGGCTGGGCTTGAATATGTATGATGATGCCTACATGAGATTGAAGAAGATAGCAATTGCGGACCTACCGACACAGCGACGCGGCTACGACGATTACTATCTCATCGCGGTGTTCGACATAAGGATTGCCATCAATGCAAGAGGCAGTAACGGTGGAGGCTGGCGCATGTTCACCGCGACAGATTTGTACCCCTACACATTCGAAGACGCCATGCGCCATCTAGGCCGCATCTTCGCGGTGACAAGCCAGGGACTTGTTTCACCTGGTTGCCATCCTACGGTACGGGAGATTACAAACGAAATGCACAGACCATCATTTCCATCCCTAACAGTACTCCACAATGATGTAGGGACCAGTCATCCCCCGATCAAAATAAGATCGCCGATCCTGGATGTGCATTTGCATCCATGATTCGGTCTAACCTGGAACCTTGTAGCTGACTTTGGCATATTGGTATCACATATCTTAGCAGTCATTACCCATGGTACCACTGATGTGCAACATGGTCACACAATCTACCACGATCGGACCGTCACCATCTACCCAGGTATTCCATTTAGTATTATATTTTTTTAACCCTCTCGTCTTCTCTTTCATTGTTGTACTACTTACTAGTACTAGTAGGAGTACTTTTTACCTTGGAGGATGCGTATAGCTAGCTAGGCCCTTGAAGACTTGAACCCACTAGCTGCCACCATTTCCGTTTTTCCATGTCTTACTATCTCATCCATGTAGCCAAGAGTGGCTATATATAATAAGTTGGTTATTTTACTTCCTCTATACCGGAGTAGTACTATTTGCTGCACAGTATTAGTGGCCGCCATATTTGAGCACAATATTATTATGCATGGACCTTAACTATGTACGTCACCATGTGTCCAGATCTGCCGCGTGTACCAGATGAACGGTGCCGAGTTCCAACCCCGTGATGCTACGTGGGTGCCGAGGAACACTCTTGGAGAGTACTCGCTTTTCATTGGGGACAGCTACCCCATTGTGAAGCGGATGCCACCTTCCGTGCACAACACCGAATGCCTACCATTCATGCAGCATGGTTGTGTCTTTAGTGCGCACCGCCAGATGAACGACATGTTGGGACAAGCCATCCCTGATTTATGCCGCTTCAGCTTGGATGAGTCTCCATCGTGTGGAACCGGACTAGAAAGCTGTGACAATGATTCCCGTTACCCAGCGCTATGGATCGTGCCATCCATGAAGAACACCTGGGACTGGAACTTGGAGGAGGACATGTAGCCCATCTGTAACGTGTAAGTGGGGTATGGTAAATTGTGAACGGTAGCGCTATGAATATATGTAGACTAGTCATGCACAAATTTATCACATGAATTGGAGATGAACTTGTGTGGCATACTGGCATTTGTCCTTTAGAATTTATTACTAGTAAATGTGTTATGTGTACGTGCAACTTGTGTGGTTGTTGCACGGGATCCAACACGCTCATTGAGAAAAAAGGTGGCACAACTTTGGATATAGGTGATGTGGCGGCATCATACAATAGCATCATTCGCTATAGTTGTAATACTCCTACAGGACGACAACTCCTATAAATCCTTGCGCTTGGCTCTTTGCCTCTTCGGGAGGTTCAACAGTTCATACTCGTGTGAACCTTGCACTTGGCTCTTCGCCTCTTCGGAAGGTCCAACAATGATGATACTACAGTACAATATGCTTCTGGCAATCTGACACAGATTGAACTGATGCACGTCCACCACGAGGGCGAGGGCGAGCGATAGGGAGAGGGAGAGGGTGTTGTAGTCAAAACCCTCTCCTTGTCCTGCGAGCCACCGTGCGCGTGGGCGAGGGAGAGGCGTAGTAAGCAAGCTTCTCCTTGTTCGGGGAGTTGACGGGACACATCAAAGCAGTACAAGTACTAGTCTTTTCTGGTTAAATATGGCTTAATTTAAAATGAGGAAAATACACTGGCGGTCAACGTATGTAACAATACGCTCTTTATGGTCACTATATATAGTTTTGCGATGATTATACGATCACTAGCTCATCGTAGAGCACCGTATTGCACCCTACTGACCGACCACATAGTCGACGTGGCACTTTGTTGACTGGTTAAATTGTCACCTGGTTTCTGGGTCCCACCTGTTAGTTGACAGAGCAAAGAAATCAGTTGAACAAAACATTACACAGGCGCGACAGGAGTCTAACCCTTGCATGCAAACCACCCTGGCTGTGTATGTGAGTGCATGCACGTGTACCCCCTCGGTCTTCCAACAAAGAGTGTACATCAGCTAAAAACAAAGAGTGTACATCTACACTTCCAATGCATTTAGCCTTTAATCTAAATTGATATTGATTGACTAATGCACCAACCTGTGCTCTAGCTATAGGCTACATGTCTATCCTTAATTACAACATGAAACAACCTTCATTTAATCTTATTCTCTCAATGGTCGCATGCACACATAAATCTGCTACTTTTGGGCGTTAGTAATGCCCTGGTCAATGTGTAAATCTCTAAATGTACAGTCTTTCACGGACGTATAGAGTAGGTTGAGCACATGAGTGTGAGCGTGTGTGTTGCGCCGCATGCTGTGTGCGGCTTGGGTGCGTGAGTATTGCATGCGTCCATGTGTATGTGTGAGTGTTGCATGTTGCAAGCATGCATGCATGAGGCTTTTACTCCCTCCCATTGACATGTTCATATTTCAAGTTTCCTCTATTCCCTCCATATTTTAATACTCCCTCTATTCCCAAATACAGAGTAAAAGCCTCCCTCTGTTCCCACGGAGTATTTGTCTCTCTAGAGATTTCAACAAGTGACTACGTACGGAGAAAAATAAGTGAATCTACACTCTAAAATATGTCTACATACATCCGTATGTTGTATTCCATTTGAATGTCTAAAAAGACAATATTTACGAACGGAGGGAGTAGCAAATAAACATTAAGTTCTCTTGTTTTCCCTCCTTGGTCACGGTGCACAACCAAAGATGACTCACCTGGATGGAGGGAGTAGATGGTCAAAGTTTGACACAAAATTAATGCATTGGTAAACACAATTTTTTGAGGAAAACGAGTGCATTAATTGAGTGTTTTTTGCAAACTACAAAAATTATTCCACCACTCATCATCTACATGCATGGCAGCCTTAGCACCTGTACAAGGCAGAGCATTGGGAGGGGCCTGAGCGTACATGCATGGGCATACTGTAGACAGGAAGTCTTCGCGATCCATTATTCCCCATCTCGGTCAGAAAGAACTATTCAACTAGTCTTCACAGTGAAGTGACAATACACGCTGCAGCAGATGGGACACTTGATTAATAAGCTGAACCAGCGTGTTGGTGTTTCTAAATCAGCCTTACCTTTCACTGCCATCATGTTTGCTAGTGGAGCACGCTTCCGCAAATACGACTACGCACCTCTCTCCTCCATTAACTAACATATGGGCCCTCTTGAGGTAGACCCACATGTCATCGGCGTAAGTATTTACACTTCGAAGGACGGTATATCCTGGTAGTAGTACTAGTAGAATGGAGATTTAATGCACTTTCTTCCCCGTCTTTCACTCTTCTTTCTCCTCTCTTCTTCTTCCTCCTCTCTTCCTCATCGTCGGCCGCACACCATTTCCCCCCGCTCACTGCTCGCCCGCCCGCGCCATCTTCCTTGGTAGCTCGCGCGTACCATATCCCCCCGCTCACTGCTCGGCCACACACGCCATCTTCTTCGCTCGCCCGCCCGAATCCACTTCCCCGCTGGCTCGCAGGCACCAGAAACCCCAGTCACTCAGCGCCCTAAAAAACCTATGGCAGAACCGACTGACATGCAGAGCCACGATTGGAATTCCCTCGTCGATGTTCTCTTGGAGCAGATTGTAATCGTATAGACCTGCTGAGCACCGTCTGTCTGGCCGCATGATCGGTGTCTTTGTATCGTCTACTCATCTGCAACCGGCCGGCTCTTTTCAAGACACCCTGCTTGCTAGCCCGATCCTTGCAGATGGCCCAGCCACCGCTTGACAATCCTACGGAGGTTGCTGTGGTGCCCCTCGACATGCTACCACTACCCATCCACCTGTCCTTCATGCGCGGGCAGTACTGGGCGGGCATGAAGGCCAACTGGATCGTCCTCATCCACCAATCCGGTAGTCCGTGGCGTCTCATAGATATCTACATCCAGCGAGAGATCACCCTTCCATTGTTGGATACCGCCTCCATCGAGCCTCGCGGCCCGCCGGACATTCCTGCCTACTACGCACGAGACGTGTCGAGCTTTTGGCTCGACCTCTGTTTGCTGAAGGTTGTAATCTGCGAAGTGCCCACACCATCACAAGACTACATGGATTACAAGCTCATTGTCGTGTTCAACATGGGATTAGTCTATCTGGAATCCGGTCGACATGCATGGTTATGGCTCATCATCGACCCTCTTCACCCAACATTTCTGTCTGATGCTATAGTGCACGATGGCATCATTTATGCGGTCGACGCACAAATTGGCTGCCTATACTGGCGGAATCTATTGTCATGTAATTGTTCTATCTCATCTCATCTTTACCTTAAGAATACGACTGCTTGTTCATTGTTACAAATTTAGAATATATAGTATGTCTATAACCACATCATTGCTATATGTTCCTCTCATTTCCTAGATTTTTATGACCACACATGTTATTGTTAGAGTTGATATGAGAACAATTGGCATCTAATGATTGTTAGAATAGATATTATGAGTATAACCTCATGATTGCTATATGTTACTATCATTTCCAGGATTTTTATAACAACGCATGTTATTGCTTAGAGTTGATATGCTAACTATAGTAAGTGCTATGGTAGAATATGAGTAGGCCATGTCATATCTGTTTTCCTCTCATTGTTACATGATGTTTGAACCATGATATATTGCTAGAATATGGAATCCATTGGCTTTTTTAACTTGGGGTATCATTATGACCATGGCATTGCAATTCTCTGTCTATGATATGTGTCACTGTTATAATAATCTTAATTCCACACATATTGTGACATGCGGCGATGTGGTTCATGCCAACAACAAATATGCACAACTTTATTCATACTGATATCTAGACTGAGCCATGTGTCCTGCTACTGTAGCATGACCCTCTTTTGTTGGATATTACGTACTGTTGTTAGTTTGAAGCACTCCTCTGGTTAGAAGGATAGATACCTTTCTGGGATCAAGTGCATCCTAACTCACCTGCGTAGGATGTACTAACAATGATGATGGAGATGCTGTGCAGAAACCATATATATATAGTGTTACTATTCATCACCCAGGGTGCAGAATAAGTTATTCTTCATCCGAGGTAATCTTACGATCATTTCATAATTAAATTACATTTCGAATTCAAATAGAAACATTCCTATTGATTCACTACATAAAATTTGACATAAGAAAATAAAAATATAGGTCATAAGACAAGAAATTTTGCAGTTTATGTGTATTTTAGACTATGTTTTTATGTTTGTAATTTTACATAACATAAAATATTTTTACGGCGATTATATATTTTCTTACGGTCCCTTTTTGCGTCAGAAATAAGACAAAACATACGGAACGTAAAATTACGGTGCATTGATGGTAAAATAGAGGGGGTGAAGAATAAATATTCCTCACCCAGGGTGACGAATAGCGCGACCCTATAGTGTTACTATTCATCACCCAGGGTGTAGAATAAGTTATTCTTCATCCGAGGTAAACTTACGATCATTTCATAATTAAATATATATATATATATATATCAATTAGGCTTCAATTGTGTACTTGTTGGTGAAAGTGTTGTTCAATGGGAATTATATTTTGTATTACTCATGTAGCCTACAAAGTCTGTCGCACAGCCTTGTAACTTCTTACCCCATTTCTTTGTACTAGTCCTATATACCGTATATTGCGCTACTCGTACTACTACCTCCCTCCTGGTTTACTAGTCCCCTTCGTAATTTGTGTCAAATTTTGACCATAAATTTCACTAACTAAATGTTAATGCATGTCACAAAAAATTATATCGTTTTATTCATATTTGAACATAGTTTCCAATGAAATAATTTTCGGTGACATGCATTGATATTTTGTTAGTTAAACCTATGGTTAAAATGTGACACTAAATACGACTAGTAAGTAGTATAGTAGTAGTACTAGTATACGCTGGTCAAATTATTCATCATGTCCACACATTGAATTGACGTGACAACACGCTGCGTGTGAGGTGACACAAGAATCCCGGCGGCGCCTTCGGCTATTGTGGACTGTAGATATGGAGTACCACTTATCTGTCGAAATCTTTCATTATTCACTTAAAACATTTGATTGATCATACATTGAGTACCATATAAGTGGAATTAACCGATGCAAGTCCAAGAAGGATTGGCCGGTGCTGCCGGCTGGCGTCAAGTTCGATCCCACGGATCAGGAGCTGATCCACCACCTTCAGGCCAAAGTGACTGTTGACAGCGCGAGATCTCACCCTTTCATTGATTTGTTCATACCAACCGTCGATAGCGAGCATGGCATATGCTACACCCATCCTGAGAAACTTCCAGGTAAGACACCGATCGGCCGTCTACTTTCACAAACATATTCCTTTCTTTATAGCTCTATTTTTCTTTTTAGACACAGACCTAGTGAAGCAATTATAATTTGACAGTTAATAGAAAGTGAAACAAGTCACTGCAACATGCCAAAGATGTTATGAAAATGCCAACCACGTACACTAAAACCTGTATTCGACAATACTGCAGGTATCACACTGAGTGGCCAAAGCAAGCATTTCTTCGAGTGCACTTCCAGGGCATTCAAAAGGGGTACAAGGACGCGTCGCAAGATATAGTCGGAGTGCGGCATGCACGTGATGTGGCACATGACCGGTAATACCTTGCCGGTGGTGGTCAACGGCCGGCAGACGGGCAGCAAAAAGGTTCTGGTGCTGCACACCAACAAGAACTTCGACCAGCAGAGGACCAACTGGGTGATGCACCAGTACCACCTCAGGACCTGGAGCAAGAGAAGGAGCGGGAGCTGGTCCTCTGCAAGATTTTCTACCAGATGAACACTAGGGCCAGGAGTAAAAATATTATAAGTTAGTTTGGTATTGGTACTTGTACTACCTTGTCGTCCGCAAGTTGGTATTGTTGTTAATGATCTTTCGGTATGAACTTGGCATTAGCTTCCAACCATCATGCCGAGGGTCGATGTGGATATAAAGCTGAATCATTTGTTTCGAAACGAATTTTCAGGCACCTGATTTTTATTTGATGGGTAGCATAAGCACCCGCCGTTCGAATTCCCAGTTCTCCAAATTTTTCGAAACAAGTGCATGCACTTATTATCATGATGAAAAAACAATATACCTGCTGCATCCCAGTTATCAGTGTGTACTTGTAGAATTCTCTCCTTTGTTGAGAAGGTATATTGTTTTTTCAGGTCGAGCAAGTTTCAACTGGGATGTAGACTGCCCAGGCTTGGTTTTGTTTTTAACAGGCCCAGCCCATAATGACAACAGGGCACAAAAATCCAACAGGTATCTACTGGCCTCTGGCCCGCTAGCGTTAGTTATATTTTGTCTTACAACATCCGCAGGCAGTTCTTTACTGAATCAAACACACAACCCAGTTCTATTTTCCTCTTGAAACGCCATGTCCCACATCTGTTTTCTAATCTCTACCTATAGTTTTACTAGTTCATATACATGTATCGTTATATTGAAAATACATAAAGTTCCCTTTTCATATTTACATCCTTATTTTTGTTGTTGTTTTCCCTCCCAGCGCTGATTTTTTTACCACTGGTTTTCCCTTAAACCAACTCAATTGTCCCACGTCTTATTTGCTTACAAAAACAAATGATTTTTCTGGCAAATCAATAAGTTCTTAAAAAAATGTTTATCATTTCGGGATTACAACAGTTCGGACTCCACCGAAATATGCAAAATAAGGTTGAACTTTTTGACCGTGGTCCTGGGCAGAAAATGGGCTGTAATAAATTACTTAGGAATTAGCAAATGGGCTGCAAATTATTAAAAAATAGCAAATGGGCTCTATGTTGTCTACCACAGATTTGGAGGCTGACTTGTGGGCCTACTAAGTTCATGCGTACACAAGGTTTCTAAAAAAACTTAGTCAACAATCGACTCTACCAGCGTCAGACCGTTAGATGTCAATCTAATGGCAATCGTGCTTCTTCAGTCTTTGATCTTCCTGCTCCATCCGCCCAAACCAGCACCGGCGGAACCGCCTGCTCCCACCTCCCGTGGTCGGTTGTGCTGCCGGGCAGGCCTCACGGCCCCACCATACTCGCATCCCTGGCCTGTCTATCCCTCTACTCACCCATACCTCTTGTTATTTTCCGGCGACGGCAGCCGAACCAGTCAACCCTCGTACTCCCCAGCGTGTGGGCAGCCACTGTCATGTCTTCCCCGGCTCTGCGTCGTTCCCTTCGTAGGTCTCGCCGTCGTCCACCGCCCTGGTGCTCTCGGCGCAGTGTGGTCAACGTGCTCAATGAACGACATCCATCAGAAGTGGACTATATGTGGAGAGCCTGACAGCAGGGTCCACGGCCGCACACAAGGAAATGCCTCCTTATTACGCGCAAAATAATGATTCCTCCCCCTAACATCTGGGACCCACCGGAAGGGCCTCTGTATTTCACAAAAAAACATTCCCCCTGTTGACAGCTCGGACCCACCAGCTATATCTTCGCACGCAAGGAAGTGCCTCCTTATTACGCACAAAAGAAATGAATACCCTCCCTACGTGGGAGGTTGACTTGTGGGCCTACTAAGTTGACGGGGATGGAGGCCTTTGTCAACTTAGTCAATATGAACGATTCTAGCTCCAGTGACCGTATGATGTCCATCCAACGGCCGTAGTGCTTCTTCAACCTCTGGTCTTCTTGTTCCAGCCGCCCAAACCAGCGCTGGTCATGCCACATGCAACTGCCTCCCGTGGCCGGCTATGATGCCGCAGAGGCCTCACCGCTCCTACTACTCCCACCGATGGCCAGGCCATCCGCCTCTACTCACCCACACCCCCTGTTATTCTGCAATGACGGCAGCCTAACACCGCATCCGAACCAGTGAACCCTCGTACTCCTCTCCGCGTGGGCTTCCACTGTCGCGTCGTCCCCTTCCTAGGCCTCGCCGTCGTCCACCGCCGTGGTGCTCTCGGCGCGGCGTGGTCAACGTGGTCAAGGAACGACTTCCATCGGAAGAGTACTGTACGTGGAGAGGCTGACAGCTGGGTCCACGGCCGCAGCAAGGAAGTGCCTCCTTATTACACGCAAAATAATAATTCCTCCACCTGACAGCAGGGACCCACCAGACAGGCCACTGTATTTTGCAAAAAAAACATTTCCCCCCTGACTGTCGGGACCCACCAGCTACATCTTCGCATGCAAGGAAGTTCTTGACAGTCAGGACCCACCTGGTCGAAGCGTACGTAGCATTATCATTCTGGTCGCGAACGTGTACATACATACTGGTCAATGTAGAGGCGTGCGTGTGTGGTAGTAGAGGCGCACATGTGTGGTCATAGGGGCGCACACATAGCATGTACACGTACGTACATCGGCCAGGGTGCAAGAAAGTAAATATGGCCACGTACATACATACGGGCAGGGTCTCGAACGCCTACTTGCGCATACGTACGGCCAGGGCTCGTGTACATGGCTGTGGCTGGGTCGGAACGGAGAAACTGCGTCGTCATCGTGTTCATGGGGAGGCAACGGAATGTGTCGTGTTCATCGGGAGGCAACGGAACGCGTGTTGTTCATCAGGAGCCAACCGGCTTGGATGGAACAACCGATGGAAACGAGGCCTAGCGTACCGCAGAACGAAGGAAACGGCCTTGTGTTCGACCGGCCACTGTGGAAACGGGATCTTGTTCATCGGGAGGGGTCTGGCGTACCGCAAAACGGAGGAAACAGACCTCCTACGGTCGAAACGGGGTCCTGTTAATCAGGAGGGGTGTGGCGCACCGCAAAACGGAGGAAACAGACTTGTGTTGGAGCGCTACGATCGAAACGGGGGTCCTGTTCATCGGGAGGGGTGTGGCGTACCGCAAAATGGGACTCCACGGGATATTGTTCATCTCCACTGTCCACCTCCTCCAGCCTCCACGGGGTACTGTTCATCCATCGTCGACCTCCTCCAGCCTCCACCTGCGACTGTTCATCCACGGGCTCCTGTTCATCCAGCCTCCACCGGCTACTGTTCAACCAGCCCTCTCCACAGGGTCCTCTTCCTTAACATGTGTGCGGTCGCGGGTGGCGAGAACGTGGTGTGGTGGGATGCTATCGCTTCCTTACCAGTTACTGTGCACCGCGGTGCCATGAATGACGCTTGGAGAGAACTCTGGGACGGAGGGGCCGAGCAGCCGTACAGTGCGGTGGTATTTAAGTGCGCAATGACAAACAACAAAGGAAATTTGGCTTCCCTTACAATTTTCCTCGTTCATTATCGCACACGGTTCATCTCCATCGCTTCCGGAAACAGTGTGCGTTGAGCCTATTGTGTGTTGCGTTATGATTGGCCAAAACCCCAGCCACGCGGATCACGCGTGTGCAGCATAGGACGCACTGCGATCGAACGACAATCCACGTCCCTCACATCACACTCGTGCAGCTGTAGCTGGATTGGATTTATATGCCTAAAAATGCACATAATCCCCTAAATATGGTAAATGAGCCCAAAAAATGCCAAATTTGAACACGGTGATTTGCAGGGTGTATGTTCGTCATAGAAAAAAACTCCAGGGCAAAGAACGAAGAAAATTTGGATTCCCCTTCAATCTTGGTGATTTCCCTCTCGAAAGCATGGAACTTCCTCGGTGATGGTTCGATTTATGAAGGGCATGCATGATGACATAAGCCAAACCTTCTCAAACTTTTACCAGGGCATGGTGAGGTCATACCATGGCACCATGCCAGGCATCATGTTTTTCAAGCATTTATTTCATTTTTCTATAGTTGAAAACCCAATAAACAAACGTTCGTGGTTGATTATTGCCACACACTTCATCGAAATATTTGTCCATTCCTTGTAAAAGGCATGAGAATTTAGTAAATGGTAGGTGTATGGTTTTCTAGGCCGTTGTTGTGCACCCTTTCATGCACCAATTGTTTGAACTTGAATTATGTGCATTAATGACTAGAAAATGCACATAATCCCCTAAATATGGTAAATGAATCCAGAAAAGTGCCAAATTTGAGAAATGTGATTTGCAGGATGTATGTTCATCATAGGAAAGAACTCATGGACAATGGAAACTTGGATCCCCCTTCAACCTTGGTGATTTCCCCCTCGAAACCATGAAACTTCCTCGGTAATGGTTCGATTTATAAAACGCATGCATGACGACATAAGGAAAACATTCTCAAGTTTTTACCAGGGCACGGTGAGGCCATACCATGGCACCACGCCATGTGTCATGTTTTCCAAGCATGTATTTCAATTTTGGTATAGTTGTTAAACCAGTAAACGATGCGTTTATGGTTGACTATTGCCACACAATTCCTTGAAATATCTGCCCATTCCTTGTAAAAGACATGAGAATGTACTTAATAGCACGAGCATGGTTTTCCAGACCGTTCTTGTGCACCTTTTCATGCACCGATTGTTAGAATTTGAATTATGTGCATTAATGCCTAGAAAATGCAAATAATCCCCTAAATATGGTAACTGGGCCCGAAAAAATGTCAAATTTGAACACGTTGCATTTGAGGCGGTATGTTGATCATTGGAAAAAAATGAATGATGAATTACGATGGAAATTTGGATTCCCCTTCAATCTTGGTGATTTCCCTCTCAAAAGCATGGAACTTCCTCGGTGATGGTTCGATTTATGAAGGGCTTGCATGACGACATATATCAAATCTTCCCAGCTTTTAACCAGGCATGGTGAGGCCATACCATGGCACCATGCCAGGCGTCATGTTTTTCAAGCACGTATTTCATTTTTCTACAGTTGATAACTGCTATCTCTTGAGCATGTGTTGGTTTTCCCTTGAAGGGGAAAGGGTGATGCAGCAAAGTGGCGTAAGTATTTTCCTCAGTTTTTGAGAACCAAGGTATCAATCCAGTAGGAGACCACGCGCAAGTCACCTCGTACCTAGACAAACAAATAAGAACCTCGCAACCAACGCGATAAAGGGGTTGTCAATCCCTTCACGGCCACTTGCAAGAGTGAGATCTGATAGAGATGATAATAATAAGATAAATATTTTTGGTATTTTTATGCTATAAATTGAAAGTAAAGATTGCGAAATAAAATAGATTGGAAACTTGTATGATGGAAAATAGATCCGGGGGCCATAGGTTTCACTAGTGGCTTCTCTCAAGATAGCAGAAGTAATACGGTGGGTGAACAAATTACTGTCGAGCAATTGATAGAATTGAGCATAGTTATGAGAATATCTAGGTATGATCATGTATATAGGCATCACATCCGTGACAAGTAGACCGACTCCTGCCTGCATCTACTACTATTACTCCACACATCGACCGCTATCCAGCATGCATCTAGAGTATTAAGTTCATAAGAACGGAGTAACGCCTTAAGAAAGATGACATGATGTAGAGGGATAAACTCATGCAATATGATATAAACCCCATCTTTTTATCATCGATGGCAACAATACAATACGTTTCGTTTCCCTTTCTGTCACTGGGATCGAGCACCGCAAGATTGAACCCAAAGCTAAGCACTTCTCTCATTGCAAGAAATATCAATCTAGCAGGCCAAACCAAACTAAAAATTTGAAGAGACTTGCAAAGATAACCAATCATACATAAAAGTATTCAGACAAGATTCAAATATTGTTCATAGATAATCTTGATCATAAACCCACAATTCATCGGATCTCGACAAACACACCACAAAAGAATATTACATCGAATAGATCTCGAAGAGAATCGAGGAGAACTTTGTGTTGAGATCCTAAGAGAGAGAAGAAGCCATCTAGCTAATAACTATGGACCCGAAGGTCTGAGGTAAACTACTCACACATCATCGGAGAGGCTATGGTGTTGATGTAGAAGCCCTCCATGATCAATGCCCCCTCCGGCGGAGCACCGGAAAAGGCCCCAAGATGGGATCTCACGGGTACAGAATGTTGTGGCGGTGGAATTAGGTTTTCATGGTGCTCCGCGATGTTTTCAGGGTACGTAGGTATATATAGGAGGAAGAAGTAGGTCGGTGGAGCCACGAGAGGCCCACGAGGGTGGAGGGCGCGCCCCCTTGCCTCGTGGCCTCCTTGTTGGTTGCTTGACGTCCACTCCAAGTCCTCTGGATCACGTTTGTTCCAAAAATCACGCTCCCGAAGGTTTCATTCCGTTTGGACTCCATTTGATATTCTTTTTCTGCGAAACACTTAAATAGGCAAAAAAACAATTTGGGTTGGGCCTCCGATTAATAGGTTAGTCCCAAAAGTAATATAAAAGTGTATAAATAAGCCCATTAAACATCCAGAACAGAATATATAATAGCATGGAGCAATCAAAAATTATAGATACGTTGGAGACGTATCAAGCATCCCCAAGCTTAATTCTTGCTCGTCCTCGAGTAGGTAAATGATAAAAACAGAATTTTTGATGTGGAATGCTTCCTAACATATTTCTCAATGTAATTTTCTTTATTGTGGCATGAATGTTCAGATCCAAAAGATTCAAGATAAAAGTTTAATATTGAAATAAAAATAATAATTCTTCAAGCATACTAACTAAGCAATCATGTCTTCTCAAAATAACATGGCCAAAGAAAGTTCATCCCTACAAAAGCATATAGTTTGGTCATGCTCCATTTTCATCACACAAGAATGCTCTCATCATGCACAACCCCGATGACAAGCCAAGCAATTGTTTCAGACTTTAGTAATCTAAAAAATCAACTTTCACGCAATACATGAGCGTGAGCCATGGATATAGCACTATGGGTGGAATAGAATGTAATGAAGGGGTTGTGTGGAGAAGACAAAAAGGAGAAAGTCTCACATTGACGCGGCTAATCAATGGTCTAGGGAGATGCCCATCAATTGATGTCAATGCAAGGAGTAGGGATTGCCATGCAACGGATGCACTAGAGCTATAAATGTATGAAAGCTCAACAAAAGAAACTAAGTGGGTGTGCATCCAACTTGCTTGCTCATGAAGACCTAGGGCACTTGAGGAGGCCCATTGTTGGAATATACAAGCCAAGTTCTATAATGAAAAATTCCCACTAGTATATGAAAATGACAAAACAAGAGACTCTCTATAATAAAGATCATGGTGCTACTTTGAAGCACAAGTGTGGAAAAAGGATAGTAGCATTGCCCCTTTTCTTTGGGCCTTTTTTTATTTGGCCTTTCTCTTTTTTTTGGGACAATGCTCTATTAATGATGATCATAACACTTCTATTTATTTACAACTCAATGATTACAACTCGATACTAGAACAAGATATGACTCTATATGAATGCCTCCGGCAATGTATCGGGATGTGCAATGACTCATGAGTGACATGTATGAAAGAATTATGAATGGTGGCTTTGCCACAAATACTATGTCAACTACATGATCATGCAAGGCAATATGACAATGATGATGCGTGTCATAATAAACGGAACGGTGGAAAGTTGCATGGCAATATATCTCGGAATGGCTATGGAAATGCCATAATAGGTAGGTATGGTCGCTATTTTGAGGAAGATATAAGGAGGTTTATGTGTGATAGAGCGTATTGTATCACGGGGTTTGGATGCACCGGCGAAGTTTGCACCAACTCTCAAGGTGAGAAAAGGCAATGCACGGTACCGAAGAGGCTAGCAATGATGGAAGGGTAAGAGTGCGTATAATCCATGGACTCAACATTAGTCATAAAGAATTCACATACTTATTGCAAAAATCTACAAGTCATCAAAAACCAAGTATTACGCGCATGCTCCTAGGGGGATATATTGGTAGGAAAAGACCATCGCTCGTCCCCGACCGCCTCTCATAAGGAACACAATCAAATAACACCTCATGTTTCAAATTTTTACACAACGTTTACCATACGTGCATGCTACGGGACTTTCAAACTTCAACACAAGTATTTCTCAAATTCACAACTACTCAACTAGCACAACTTTGATATCACTATCTCCATATCTCAAAACAATCATCAAGTGTCAAACTTCTCTTCGTATTCAATGCACTTATATGAAAGCTTTTTATTATGCCTAAAAGCAAATTTCCATGTTGTTCTAAAGGATTCTCAAAATAATATAAGTGAAGCATGAGAGATCAATTATTTCTATAAAATGAAACCACCACCGTGCTCTAAAAGATATAAGTGAAGCACTAGAGCAAAAACTATATAGCTCAAAAGATATCAGTGAAGCACATAGAGTATTCTAATAAATTCCAATTTATGTGTGTCTCTCTCAAAAGGTGTGTACAGCAAGTATGATTGTGGTAAACTGAAAAGCAAAGACTCAATCATACAAGACTCTCCAAGCAAAACACATATCATGTGGTGAATAAAAATATAGCTCCAAGTAAAGTTACTGATGAACGTAGACAAAAGAGGAGATGCCTTCCGGGACATCCCCAAGCTTAGGCTTTTTGGTGTCCTTTGAATTTACCTTGGGGTGCCTTGGGCATCCCCAAGCTCAGGCTCTTGCCACTCCTTGTTCCATAATCCATAAAATCCTTACCCAAAACTTGAAAACTTCACAACTCAAAACTTAAAAGAAAATCTCGTGACCTCCGTAAGCGAAAGAAAAACAAAACACCACTTCAAGGTACTGTAATCAACTCATTCTTTATTTATATTGGTGTTAAACCTACTGTATTCCAACTTCTCTATGGTATATAAACTCCATTACTAGCCATAGATTCATCAAAATAAGAAAACAACACACGAAAAACAGAATGTCAAAAACAGAACAGTCTGTAGTAATATGTAACTAATGCAAACTTCTGGAACCCAAAAAATTCTAAAATGAATTTCTGTACGTGAGGAATTTATCTATTAATCATCTGAAAAATAATTAACTAAATAGCACTCTCCAATAAAAATGGCAGCAATTCTCGCGAGTGCTAAAGTTACTGTTTTTTACAGCAAGATCGCAAAGACTTTCCCCAAGTCTTCCCAACGGTTCTACTTGGCACAGACACTAATTAAACACAAAAAAACACAACCAAAACAGAGGCTAGATAAATTATTTATTACTAAACAGGAACAAAAAGCAAGGAATAAAAATAAAATTGGGTTGCCTCCCAACAAGAGTTATCGTTTAACGCCCCTAGCTAGGCATAAAAGCGAGGATAGATCTAGATATTGCCATCTTTGGTAGGCAATCCATAAGTGGCTCTCATAATAGATTCATATAGTAATTTAATTTTATTTCTAGGGAAGTGTTCCATGCCTTTCCTTAACGGAAATTGGAATCTAATATTCCCTTCCTTCGTATCAATAATTGCACCAATCGTTCTAAGGAAAGGTCTACCAAGAATAATAGGTCATGAAGGATTGCAATCTATATCAAGAACAATGAAATCCACGGGCACATAATTCCTATTTGCAACAATAGGAACATCATTAATTCTTCCAATAGGTTTCTTAATAGTGGAATTCGCAAGGTGCAAGTTTAAAGAGTAATCATCAAATTCACGGAAACTTAGCAAATCACACATAGTTTTTGGGATCGTGGAAACACTAGCACCCAA
The DNA here is from genome assembly GCF_056163025.1 of Triticum urartu. Taxonomy (NCBI): domain Eukaryota; kingdom Viridiplantae; phylum Streptophyta; class Magnoliopsida; order Poales; family Poaceae; genus Triticum; species Triticum urartu. The sequence goes on along the minus strand of NC_141873.1, from coordinate 501,871,849 downwards.
ATCACACAAAGCATAGAATTCATGATATTTAATTTTAATTTTAATTGTAGGTTCCGACTCATCATAAAGTTTTCTAGGGATAGAAACTTCCAACTCAAGTTTTTCTTCATAAGATTGCATCAACGCATCAACGATATGTTTAGTAAAAGCTTTATTTTGACTATAAGCATTAGGAGAATTTAGCATGGATTGCAACAAGGAAATACAATCTATCAAACAGCAATTATCATAATTAAATTCCTTCAAATCCAAGATAGTGGGTTCGTTGCTATCTAAGGTTTTAACCTCTTCAATCCCACTTTTAACAATTTTAGCATCAAGATCTAAAAACTCCGAATTTTTGGGACGCCTTATAACTAAAGTTGACTCATCTCCAGTCCCATCATTATCAAGATTCATATTTCAAAACAAGGATTTAATAGGGGACACATCAATCACTTTTAGATCTTCATCCTTATTATCATGAAAACTAGAAGAACACACTTTCACAAAGCAAGCCCTTTTTGCACGCATCCTAGTGGTTCTTTCTTTGCACTCATCAATGGAAATTCTCATGGCTTTTAGAGACTCATTGATATCATGCTTAGGTGGAATAGATCTAGGTTTCAAAGAATCAACATCAAGAGAAATTCTATCCATGTTCCTAGCCAACTCATCAATCTTAAGCAATTTTTATTCAATCAAAGCACTGAAACTCTTTTGCGAACTAATAAATTCTTTAATACTAGATTCAAAATCAGAGGGCATCTTATTATAATTTCCATCAGAATTGTTGTAGGAATTACCATAATTATTATAGGAATTACTAGGAAATGGCCTAGAATTAAAATTACCTCTATACGCGTTGTTATCGAAATTGTTCCTACCAACAAAATTCACATCCATAGATTAATTATTATTCTCAATCAAAGTAGACAAAGGAATATCATTAGGGTCAGTAGGAGCACTCTTATTAGCAAACAATTTCATAAGTTCATCCATCTTTCCACTGAAAACAGTAATCTCTTCAATTGCATGCACCTTTTTAATAGTAGATCTTTCAGTGTGCCATTGAGAATAATTAACCATAATATTATCTAGGAGTTTAGTAGCTTCTCCTAAAGTGATTTCCATAAAAGTGCCTCCCTCGGCCGAATCTAAAAGATTTCTAGAAGCAAAATTCAATCCGGCATAAAAAAATTGTATAATCATCCATAAATTCAATCCATGTGTAGGGCAATTACGTATCATTAATTTCATTCTCTCCAATATTGTGCAACATGCTCATGATCAAGTTGCTTAAAATTCATAATATCGTTTCAAACAGAGATGATCTTAGCGGGAGGAAAATACTTAGAGATAAAATCATCTTTGCACTTATTCCATGAATCAATACTATTTTTAGGCAAAGACGAAAACCAAGCTTTAGCACGATCTTTAAGCGAAAACGGAAATAACTTAAGTTTAACAATATCATTATCCACATCTTTCTTCTTTTGCATATCACAGAAATCAACGAAGTTGTTTAGATGGGTAGTGGCATCTTCACTAGGAAGGCCAGAAAACGGATCTTTCATGACAAGATTCAACAAAGCAGTATTAATTTCACAAGATTCAGCATCGGTAATGGGAGCAATCGAAGTGCTAATAAAATCATTATTGTTGGTATTGTCAAAGTCACACAATTTAGTATTATCTTGAGCCATCGTGACAAGCAAGCAATCCAACACACAAGCAAACAAGCAAAGAAAAAGCGAACGGAAAGAGAGGGCGAAAGGAAAAGAGGGCGAATAAAATGGCAAGGGTGAAGTGGGGGAGAGGAAATCGAGAGGCAAATGGCAAATAATGTAATGCAAAGGGTAAGAGTTGTGATGGGTACTTGGTATGTCTTGACTTGGCGTCGATCTCCCCGGCAACGGCGCCAGAAATCCTTCTTGCTACCTCTTGCGCATGCGTTGGTTTTCCCTTGAAGAGGAAAGGGTGATGCAGCGTAAGTATTTCCCTCAGTTTTTGAGGACCAATGTATCAATCCAGTAGGAGACCACGCGTGAGTCACCTCGCACCTACACAAACAAATAAGAACCTCGCAACCAACGCGATAAAGGGGTTGTTAATCCCTTCACGGCCACTTGCAAGAGTGAGATCTGATAGAGATGATAATAATAACATAAATATTTTTAGTATTTTTATGCTATAAATTGAAAGTAAAGATTGCAAAATAAAATAGATTGGAAACTTGTATGATGGAAAATAGATCGGGGGGCCATAGGTTTCACTAGTGGCTTCTCTCAAGATAGCATAAGTAATACGGTGGGTGAACAAATTATTGTCGAGCAATTGATAGAATTGAGCATAGTTATGAGAATATCTAGGTATGGTCATGTATATAGGCATCACGTCCGTGACAAGTAGACCGACTCCTGCCTGCATCTACTACTATTACTCCACACATCGACCGCTATCCAGCATGCATCTAGAGTATTAAGTTCATAAGAATGAAGTAACGCCTTAAGCAAGATGACATGATGTAGAGGGATAAACTCATGCAATATGATATAAACCCCATATTTTTATCCTCGATGGCAACTATACAATACGTGTCATTTCCCTTTCTGTCACTGGGATCGAGCACCGCAAGATTGAACCCAAAGCTAAGCACTTCTCTCATTGCAAGAAAGATCAATCTAGTAGGCCAAACCAAACTGAAAATTCGAAGAGACTTGCAAAGATAACCAATCATACATAAAAGAATTCAGAGAAGATTCAAATATTGTTCATAGATAATCTTGATCATAAACCCACAATTCATCGGATCTCGACAAACACACCGCAAAAGAAGATTACATCGAATAGATCTCCAAGAGAATCGAGGAGAACTTTGTATTGAGTTCCAAAGAGAGAGAATAAGCCATCTAGCTAATAACTATGGACCCGAAGGTCTGAGGTAAACTACTCACACATCATCGGAGAGGCTATGGTGTTGATGCAGAAGCCCTCCGTGATCAATGCCCCCTCCGGCGGAGCACCGGAAAAGTCCCCAAGATCGGATCTCATGGGTACAGAAGGTTGCAGCGGTGGAATTAGGTTTTCGTGGTGCTCCCCGATGTTTTCAGGGTACGTAGGTATATATAGGAGGAAGAAGTAGGTTGGTGGAGCCACGAGGGGCCCACGAGGGTGGAGGGCGCGCCCCCTGCCTCGTGGCCTCCTTGTTGGTTGCTTGATGTCCACTCAAAGTCCTCTGGATCACGTTTGTTCCAAAAATCACGCTCCCGAAGGTTTCATTCCGTTTGGACTCCGCTTGATATTCTTTTTCTGCGAAACACTAAAATAGGCAAAAAAAATAGCAATTTGGGCTGGGCCTCCGGTTAATACGTCAGTCCCAAAAATAATATAAAAGTGTATAAATAAGCCCATTAAACATCCAAAACAGAATATATAATAGCATGGAGCAACCAAAAATTATAGATACGTTGGAGACGTATCAATAACCCAATAAATGACGCATTTGTGGTTGACTATTGCCACGCATTCTCTTGAAATCTCTGCCCATTCCTTGTAAAAGGCTTGAGTATTTACTAAATACCACGAGTATGGTTTTTCCAGACCATTCTTGTGCACCTTTTGATGCATCGATTGTTCGAATTTGAATTATGTGGATTAATGACTAGAAAATGCACATAATCCCCTAATATGGTAAATGAGTCCGGAAAATGCCAAATTTGAACACGTTGCATTCGAGGGGGTATGCTTATTGTAGAAAAAAATTAAATAACAACGGAAGGAAATTTGGATTCCCGGCCCCTTCAATCTTGCTGATTTCCCCCTCGAAACCATGAATGGTTAGATTTATGAATGGCGTGCATGACGACATAAGACAAACATTCTCAATTTTTTACCAGGGCATGGTGAGGCCATACTATGGCACCACGCCAGGCATCATGCTTTCCAAGCATGTATTTCATTTTTGTATAGTACCTAGTAAACCCATTTTATTGAAATATCTTCCTATTCCTTGTAAAAGGCATAAGAATTTACTAAATAGCGCGATCATGGTTTTCCAGACCATTCGCGTGCACTTTTTCAAGCACCGATTGTTTGAATTTGAATTATGTGCATTAATACCTAGAAAATGCACATAATCCCCTAAATATTGTAAATGAACCCGAAAACGTGTCAAATTTGAACATGGTGATTAGCAGGGTTTATGTTCATCGTAGAATAAAAATCTTGGACAAAGGACAAATGACAAAGGAATTTGGATTCCCATTCAATCTCGGTGATTTACGATCGCACACGATTCAACTCCGTCGCGTCAGCGAACTGTGTGTGTTCACTCACACATGCAAAAGGAAAAAAGAAAACCCTTGCCCACTTGTAACATCCCAAATTTTCATTTAGAATGTTATACATAGATCATTCATGCATGTCATATTTTATTGCATTTCATTCTGCGATCCTCGAAATTCTAAGCAACTCAAGGACCCACAGAGAGAGTTGGGGATTTCATTGTTTTCATATTTGAATTTTTCTCAAATATCGAAACAAGGATCATTTTGCTTTTAATTATTTTTCTCTCCAAAAATATTTCAAGATTAAAAAATATGAGAGGAGATAATATGACTTCTCCAAAATAAATGAAATTTTGGAGGAAAAATATTAAAATCAAATAAATAATTTTATTTGGATTTCATTGCTATTTTAATTGAATTAGAAAAAATGCATTTTTCAAAATTGCAGTTTTAGGCCAAGAAAATGTTCACTTTGTTCTAAATATTCTATTAAGACGGTGAAAATTTGTTTTGGTATTTTCAGTTTTTTATTTTATTTTCTAGGATTTTTCCTGTGGAATTTGTTTAAAAAAAGTTAAACCGACCTAACGGGCCGTGCCCGAGCCGGACTCCTCCGGCCAAGGCTTTAAAAGCCGCCGCCCGAGGCCCATAGCCCAAGTCGCCGCCGCCAGCCCAAGCCCCCCCCCCCCGAAACCCTAGCCACCGCAGCCTCGCGCGCCGCCTCCCGCTGCTGCCGCCGCCGCCGTGTCGGATCTCCCCGTTGATCCCACCGTCGTTGACCCCGCCGTTGACCGGTCGGTTTTCTTCGGTTAACCTCGGTTTTTTTAGTTTCCGATTTAATCTATTAGATCGGGTTTTTTCGATCGGTTTATTTATTTAGCGGACGCTCGTCCGTTCGTTTGTTTTAATGAACATGTTCGTCGGTTGGGTTCAGACAACGAATGTTCGTTCGTTAGTATTTTATTTTTATTTTATTTGCAGCCAGGGACATATCTGTGTCTCGGTCATCCGTTTCTCAAACACCATGTAGTGCGAGAAATACAACGGAGGAGATCGAGTCTTGTGGGGAAAATTGCACAAACCTCTGCAGAGTGTACAAAATAATCATGGTTAGCCATGTCCCCGGTTATGGACATCTTCAGTATCTGGTTCTTGGATTATCATGTGGATCTCATCACTCTAAATTAATTTGCTGGGATGTTAATTACTTTTAATTGGGATTGAGATGGGGTTACCATTCTCAATGCTTTTCAACCAACTTTGTAGTTAAATAAATTATATTCCTTTGTTGTAGGGGAAAATTGGCTTTTCGCAAAAACATTATAACCATAGAGCCTCCACCAGCCATATATGCATATAGTGATAGCATTTGCTTGTTCATTGCTCTACTGTGTTATCTTGCCAGCATATTCCATGTGCTGACCCGTTTCGGACTGCACATATCATGTTGCAGACTTTTCAGACGAAGAGTAAGGTGCGCTAGGTCGTTTGTCGTGCACTCGGCTATGCCGTTGGAGTTGATGGACTCACTTTATCTTCCAAGCCTTTCGCTGTTATCTTACTTAGATGGCCTTAAGCCATATTTATTGTAATAAGTTTTCTTTTGAGACATTCGATGTAATAAGTGTGTGATTGCTACTCTGTTATAAATCCTTCAAGTATTGTGTGTGTCAGCATTACCGATCCAGGGATGACACTTATGCACAGAGACTTGATCCATTCGGGTCGGGTCGCTACAAGATGGTATCAGAGCACACGCTGAATGTAGGACACGGCCACTAAGATGAGCCATATGTCACTCTTCTCTAATCATTTCTGACTCCTCTCCATTTTCCACTCTATAGGATGGCGTACACGAGGAATAAGTTTACACAGCCGGATGAAGACACACCTTTTGGACGACACTTGAAGGAAGTCACTAGGTACCTGAACATTGGAATACCAAGCTTCACCGGGACCTATACCGCCACACTACCAGAAGAGGAGCGTTGGATGATTTGAGTTCAAGTTCCAGGAAGGACATTCACGCCAGTAACTGAGCCCGTAGAGTTTTCCTTTGATGCACCAACCTGGAGTCTAGGAAAGAGCATGGCGGCCCACATCGCCATGGGACGCATCGGCGAAGTTTATCACAAGGAGCTTAAGGACACTATCTACCAGATATGTGGGCTCCGAGATGAGCAATGGGAGATGATCAGCACCAGGAAGGACAGGTCCATTGCAGCCTTCATCCAGGAGTTAAATCATCACATTCATCGCTAGGAGAACTAGATGTGCGCAGGCATGATAGATCTAAAGAAGTTGATGACTAGGGACATGGAGCTGGAAGAGGAACTCAAGTTTGCACGCGATGGATACAAGGAGGAAATCACCGTACTAGTGGAGATGAATGACGACCTGACAAGGAAGCTAGGAGTATTCATGGGAGACCCCGCGCCAGGAGGAGATGATGACCACCCCAAGGACTACATCATCATCGATGACACTGACTCCGACCCCAGTGATGATGATTATGAAGACGAAGCTGGAGCAGGTATCATGGAGTCTTCTACCGATCAAAATTTCTAGTAGACCACCATATTATTAGTAGTATTTCCCCATGTATATATTAGTAGTCCGAGCACTGTAACGATAGTTAGATCGATTGTATGCCCTTGCTTGATATTGTTTTGGAGTGATATTGATTGTGTTTGTCTCATGTGCATATGGGTAGTGCTTTCTCATTAGACCTCATTCTATTCTAATCTCTCCCCTCTAAACCCATCAGATGCCTCCGAGATGTGACCCTGGATTTGCCTTCTATTCTAATCACTCAGTTGATCCAGCAGCAGAATACACTAATGCAGTTGCTAGTTTAGAATCAGGGCAACAACAACAACAACAAAAATAACAACAACCCACCACCACCACCTCCAATTGACAACTTAGCCCATTTTCTGAGGTTACAGGCGCTGGTGTTTTCCAGTAGCACTGAGCCCATAGTTGCGGATGACTGGCTACGCAGGATTGGAAGGGAGTTAACCACTGCCGGTTGCACAGATGCTGAGAAGGTGCATTTTCCCGCACACCAATTGGATGGACCCGCAGCCGCATGGTGGGAGAATTACGCAACCACTTTCCCTATAGCCAATGTTACTTGGGAGCAGTTTCAGCAAGCATTCCGCACTGCTCATGTCTCAACTGGAGCTATGAGTATGAAGAAGCGTGAGTTTCGCAACTTATGCCAGGGCAACCGTACTGTAGGGCAGTACGTGGAGGAGTTTAGCAAGCTAGCTCGTTATGCCTCGGATGACGTGGCCACCGATGCCGCGAAACAGGAGAAGCTTATGGAAGGGCTGAATGATGAGATGAGTATGCAGTTGATGGTGGAAACATTCAACAACTACCAGGAGTTGGTAGATGTCGGTGTCAAAACCGGCGGATCTCGGGTAGGGGGTCCCGAACTGTGCGTCTAGGCCGGATGGTAATAGGAGACAAGGGACACGAAGTTTTACCCAGGTTTGGGCCCTCTCGATGGAGGTAAAACCCTACATCCTGCTTGATTAATATTAATGATATGGGTAGTACAAGAGTAGATCTACCACGAGATCGAGGAGGGTAAACCCTAGAAGCTAGCCTATGGTATGATTGTTGTGTACGTTGTCCTACGGACTAAAACCCCCCGGTTTATATAGACACCGGAGAGGGTTAGGGTTACACAAAGTCGGTTACAATGGTAGGAGATCTTCATATCCGTATCGCCAAGCTTGCCTTCCACGCCAAGGAAAGTCCCTTCCGGACACGGGACGGAGTCTTCAATCTTGTATCTTCATAGTCCAGGAGTCCGGCTGAAGGTATAGTCCGGCTATCCGAACACCCCCTAATCCAGGACTCCCTCAGTAGCCCCTGAACCAAGCTTCAATGACGAGTCCGGCGCGTAGATTGTCTTCGGCATTGCAAGGCGGGTTCCTCCTCCAAGTACTTCATAGAAGATTTTGAACACAAAGATAGTGTCCGGCTTTGCAAAATAAGTTTCCACATATTGCCATAGAGAGAATAATATTTACACCAATCTAATCTGCTGACGTATTCCGTGGCGTGTCACACCACGGCCGAGCTTTTATCCGAGTCGTTTCATTATCCCACCTCAGCGTGTCATGCGAGGCGGTTTCCTTGGCACCTCTTGTTAAAGCAGAGATCGTGTCCCCTTATCACGGGATTCTCATCAATACGGGCGTGGGTAACCCAACCGCGCCATTGATTATGGCGCTTGGAGATAAGCGAGTTTTACCAGGCTGGTGGGGACATGTAGCTGCGTCCAACCATATAAGGGGATAAGGATCCACCTTTTAACCTACGCCTTCTTCCTCCTTCGCCTATCCATTCTTGTGCACTCGAGCTCCAGCGTCCAAGTCCACACTCCCCACCTCAACCTTCTCCAGCCATGTCCAGAGCGGGAGGCAAGTGGATGGTCTCCTCCGTCATGGAGGGACATATCAAAAAGCTGAGGAAGGCCGGATACCTGTCTAACGACATCGCGTACCGGCTCCCCGAAAAGGGGCAGCTCATCCCCACCCCTAGGCCCCATGAGAGGGTGGTGTTCCTCCCCCATTTCCTCCACGGACTGGGCTTCCCTCTCCAGCCATTTGTCCGGGGGCTCATGTTCTACTACGGCCTGGATTTCCACGATCTGTCCCCGAACTTCGTCCTCAACATCTCGGCGTTTATCGTCATGTGCGAGGCCTTCCTCCGCATCCGCCCCCATTTCGGCCTATGGCTCAAGACTTTCAACGTCAAGCCGAAGGTGGTGCGCGGCAACCAGGCGGAGTGCGGAGGCGCCATGGTGGGCAAGATGGCCAACGTCCTATGGCTCGAGAGCTCCTTTGTGGAGACCCTGAAGGGGTGGCAATCGGGGTGGTTTTACATCACCGAGACGCGTGATTTACCTCCTGAGTTTCGATCCGGACCCCCTACGCGGCTTACCTCCTGGAAGGAGACGGGCCTGTCATGGGGTAAGAAGGGAGAGCTGACCGGACTCCAAACATGCGTCCAAACCCTGGTGGACAAGAAGCTCAAACTTGTCAACGTAGTCCAGGTTATGCTCATCCACCTGATCCTCCCGTGTCAACAACGGGCTTTCAACCTGTGGGAGTTCGACCCGGTGCGGCACCAAACTCTAAGCAGGCTCTTCGACACGACGTACGGAGATGCCTGGAAGGTGCTTTTCAAAGGCGCCGAGGCTCCCGCATCCGCTACCGAGGATCGCGGATTCAGTGCGCAGCATCATGCTCTCGCGGTAAGCTATTTTTTTCCTTTTACAGGGTATCAGTTTTTCATAGTTTGACTCCATGCGGGATCTAAGCTCCCTTACCTTTGACAGGATTGGTAGGTGACGTCCGGACAGATCAACTGTCCGGCTCCTTTGCCCGAAGGCCCAGCGGACGCTCACTTGGCGAAGCTGCTGGTTCCAGCACCCTATGTGGTGCCGGAGAAGAAGGCCGCAAAAAAGGCCACAGGGACTCGAAAGGGTGCCCGGCACCAGGAGGTGTCGGATCCATCATCCGACGGTTCCGAGGCGCATTCCTCCCGTGAAGACGAGGAGGAAGAAGAAGAGACCTCTCCCCCTCAAGTGGGGGGAGAGAAGAAAAGTAAGGCCGCCCTCTCGGGGGAGGCCGGAGGGTCCAAGAAGGGGTAAACCCTTCCCCCGGACTGCTCCACCGATGCCGACGGCGGTGGAGAGGAGTGGCAGCCCAGGGCCAAGCCCTGGCAAAATCGTAAGTATCCGGATACCAGAGTAATTCATAGTATTTGTTTATTGCACAGCTTTCCCTTACGTCGAATATGTTTATGCAGCCCACCCAAAGACCGGCTCGACGCGTCGTCGAGCGGCTCACTGGACTCGTCGGATGTGAACTCGCTTTCGACGGCTTCCTCCCCCCGCCCTACGGATGACACTGAAGTGTTGTCTCAACAGGTTCCAAGCCGGGAGGAGGTGGTCCTGGAGGCGCCGCAAGGCGACCTCCCGGACTCCAGGAGTAAAGGGGATGAAACCCCTCAGGGCTCCAAGTCCGGCTCTAGGCCGGACACCACTCCGGAACCTTCAAAGGTTCCAGAGTCCGGCGGGGGACCTCCTTCCAAGAGGAGCAAGTCCATCGTGCCAGTGCCCCCCGTCCAACCAGAGGCACCGGACAATATGTTGGAGGCGCTCCAAGGCACCTCCATCGACGAGGAGCACCGCGCTATTATGAGTGCGGTGGTCCAGAAGCTTCAGTCTGCCAAAAACGGACTGACTGAAGCTTATACTAGCCTTTTGACAGGCTTTTAGGTAAGTAAAGAATGTGTAAATAATAGTACCGCATAGACAGTAGCCCCTGATGCTCTGTTTGGCATTCGGGAAGAAAAGCCAAATAGAGGATCAAATAGAATTTGCAGGAGTCTAACAAAAATGAGTCAATATGCATGTGCAGGCTACCCTGCTTGCGTCCGCCACACTGACTACGGAAGTGGACACGCTAAAGCAAGACCTCGAGTGGTCCGAGCAAGAGCTCGGGCGTGCCAAGAAGCAGCTCGAGGACAATGAAGGTAAGAAATACCTTGTTTTTAAATATATATAAAAAGGTGCAATTGCAAAGAATGACAGGATTATCGTGGATATTTTAGGGGCCACGTCTGAAGTGGCGACCCTTAAGCAAGCGCTGGTCGAGGCCGAGAAGAGGGCGGCCTCGGAGCGCATCGAGCGGGAGAAGTATGAGGCCGAGGTTGGCAAGGTGCGGCAAGAGCTCCAGGCTCTCGTGGAAAACATGAGAGTTTGGAGCTTGACTCAAAGACGCGAGCGTCCGAGCTCGCGGTGGCTATTGAGAATGCCAAGTCTGCCAAGGCCGAATCCCAGAAGACCCTCCAGGAGTTGGATGAGGTGAAGAAGATAGCGGAGGGTAAGGCATTCTTTATGCAAAGCAAACACATAAACGTGAGTTACTTGTTACTTACCCGAATCCGGAGCTCTCCAGGAGCGTTCGCAGATCTTCCCCGGAATGTGTCCGATGCCGCCGCATTCTATCAAGCCAAGGAGGGCAGCTTGACAGAGAAGGTGTTCTGGTCTCAGTATGCTGAGGCCGGACACCCCATGCACCTGAGCGACCAACTGAAGCAACTGGTCGAGCTCCACAAGGCAGCCGAACAGGCCATGAAGGGCCTCATTGTTCGGCTGTGGCCTGGAGGGGCTCTGCCTGGGAGCTATTTCGGGCTGGTGCGGCGGTTGGTGGAGGCCTGTCCAAGGCTCGAAGTCATCAAGTGCTCCGTCTGCATTGAAGGTGCCCGTAGGGCCCTTGCCCGTGCTAAGGTGCACTGGGGCAAGCTGGATGCTGAGAAGTTGGTGAAGGACGGGCCACCGCCGGGGAAAGAGCATCGCAAGCCCGAGAATTACTATAAGGATGTTCTAAAGGGTGCCTGCCTTGTGGTGGATGAATGTTCTAGGGATGTAATTTTTGAGTGAAACTTGCTCGTTTTGTCCTGTGCGCTGAAAACTTGTTTATATGCGCTAGGCAATGCTGTTGGAATTTAAAACATTACCTTCTGTGCGGCTGTTTATCAGTTCTGAGAGATGGCGAGTCGTCGGCTTCTGCCCCCGTGCCGCTAGTGCTGGGGTGTTCGGGGATAAACCTGAGCGCTCTTTTTCCCATGTTTGGGTCCTTCGAGGGAGGCGCTCAGCCCAACGAACAAGGCAATCAGACTATAATGCGTGAACACTCTCACTTAGCCATAGAATTCTACAATTTTAAATTTCGGCGAAGCCCCTGGTATTCGGAAGACCGAGTTCGGGGCGCTATCCACGCCTTGGCCGGACAGAGCCGGCTCCTCGCCCTAAGCGGCATAAGTCTTTAGGGACTCAAAAAAACCTCTTGAATAGCGACCAGCTCTCGCTTCATCATGACAGTCAGTTTTACCTTTCTCCACTGAGGTGCTCGACCCAGCTCAACTGGGGCACAATCGCAGTGGTTCTCCTAGTGCTACCTTAGCCGACATAGCAGAATGTAAGGCACCAAAACATAGGAGCCGGGCAAACCCAACTATTGACCCAAGACATGATTCAGAGCCGATGCATATAATGATATAAGTTCGGGGTGCCGCACTTGTTAAAGTGTTCGGACTTCTCACACCATATTGAGGGGTACTAAAGCCCCTGGCGTATTTTGGCCGTACCAACATGTACGGGTGCAACATGTCATTAAGGAACATATATAAAGAAAAAAGGTAATGCAAAAATAGACGAAAGCTATGAATTGTTTATTAAAAAGGGGTGCGATCAAGGCACAACGATACAAGTAATGCGATAAGTGGAAGGTTGGACTAGTTAACATGTCCGTTCCAGGGGCAAGCTGCGGAATAGTATGCGGAATGGGTATACTGCTCGTGATAGAGACCACCTGGGAGTTTCGTAATGCGGCGTGGCTTGTCTGCTTCCCTGGTTCTTGCATCGTTTGTGCGGCAATTGAACTGCCGAACAGACCTTCTGAAGGATGGAGTCCTGAAAGTAAGAGAAAATTAAAAAATCGGCAGCGGTTTAAGCCGTGTTTTGGGTGTGCCGTGATGGTGCCCCTCCCCCTGTGCCCATGGTATCTCTAGAGCGTAGTTATGTACGCGAAGTACTGGCGTCGCCTTTTTGCGAGGGTTGGGGTTGAGGCCGCATTGCTATGCCTGCTCGGATCATGCCAGGCGGTCTTGTTGTACGTTACTCCGGGCGCACTTGACGGTGTCCCGTCATTTAATGGCCGGACTGGAGAACTTCCTGGAGAGGCTGCTTTGTACTTCCGCTTCAAGGGCCGCCGTGTGCTCCTCCATTCGGAAGGAGCGTTTGGTGTTTCCATTGACCGTAATTACTCCTCGAGGGCCTGGCATCTTGAGCTTAAGGTATGCGTAATGCGGTACCGCATTGAACTTAGCGAATGCGGTTCGCCCGAGCAGTGCGTGATAACCACTGTGAAACGGGACTATGTCGAAGATTAACTCCTCGCTTCGGAAATTATCCGGAGATCCGAAGACCACTTCAAGTGTGACTGAGCCTATACAGTTGGCCTCTACACCTGGTATTACGCCTTTAAAGGTCATTTTGGTGGGCTTAATCCTCAAGGGATCTATGCCCATTTTCCGCACTGTATCCTGGTAAAGCAGGTTCAGGCTGCTGCCGCCGTCCATAAGGACTCTAGTTAGATGAAATCCGTCAATAATTGGGTCTAGAACCAATGCGGCGAATCCGCCATGACGGATGCTAGTGGGATGGTCCCTTCGATCAAAGGTGATCGGGCAGGAGGACCATGGGTTGAACTTTGGGGCGACTGGCTCTACCGCGTATACGTCCCTTAACGCGTGCTTCCGCTCCCTTTTGGGGACGTGGATTGCATATATCATGTTCACCGTCCGCACTTGTGGGGGAAAACCCTTATGTCCACTGTTGTTCGGCGGCCGGGGCTCCTCGTCGTCATCGCTATGCAACCGCTTGTCTTCATTTTCGGCGTTTAACTTGCCTGCCTGCTTGAACACCCAACAATCCCTGTTGGTGTGATTGGCTGGCTTTTCGGGGGTGCCATGTATCTGGCACGAGCGGTCGAGTATTCGGTCCAAACTGGACGGGCCCCTAGGATTCCTTTTGAATGGCTTTTTCCGCTGACCGGATTTAGAGCCTCTGAATCCGACATTGACTGCCGTATCCTCAGCATTGTCGCCGTTAATGTGGCGCTTCTACTTGTTGCGATGCGACCTGCCACTACTGTCCCTGGTGTCCGAATTACCAGGGTTCTTGGTCATATTGTTGCTACGAGCAAGCCAGCTGTCTTCTCCCGCACAAAAGCGGGTCATGAGTGTTGTGAGTGCTGCCATAGATTTCGGCTTTTCCTGTCCAAGGTGCCGGGCTAGCCACTCGTCACGGATATTGTGTTTGAAGGCTGCTAGGGCCTCAACGTCCGGACAGTCGACTATTTGATTTTTCTTTGTTAGGAACCGTGTCCAGAATTGCCTGGCCAATTCCTCTGGCTGCTGAATTACGTGACTTAGGTCATCGGCGTTTGGGGGTCGCACATAAGTGCCCTGGAAATTGTCGAGGAATGCGGCTTCCTGGTCCTCCCAACAACTGATTGATCCTGTTGGCAAGCTGTTAAGCCAATACCGAGCTGGTCCTTTAAGCTTGAGTGGGAGGTATTTGATGGCGTCGAAATCATCGCCGCGGGCCATGTGGATATGAAGGAGATAATCCTCGATCCATACCGCAGGATATGTTGTGCCATCATATGATTCGATGTTTACGGGTTTGAAACCCTCGGGGATTTGATGTTCCATTATTTCATCTGTAAAGCAGAGTGGGTGTGCGGCCCCTCTGTATTGGGCTATATCGTGATGTAGCTCCAATGAGCCTTGTCTACTGTGTTTGGCCCCGCCGAATTTGTGGCTGGCGTGACGGTTACCGTCTCGAGCCGTGGGGCGCCCACGCGATCCGTAGATCGATCTTGTTTGCCTTGCCTTGTCCTCCAATATGTCTCGTAAGTCCGGCGCATATTCCCGTGCCTTGGTACGGAGTGCAGCTTGAGTGGAGGGCCGAGAGGCCTCTCTGTCGCGACCATGAGGTGGCCGATCGGCCGCATCAAGTGCTTCCTCCTCTAATCGGGGTAGCAACCTGCGCTTTGGGTAGCTCTTGGAGGGGCGTTCGAGTTTATGCTCTTCAGCCACAAGGACTTCAGTCCATCTATCGACTAGCAAATCTTGATCAGCTCTAAGCTGTTTCTGTTTTTTCTTGAGGCTTCTTGCCGTGGCCATAAGCCTGCGTTGAAAACGCTTTTGCTCGACGGGATCCTCTGGCACAATGAATTCGTCGTCCTCGAGGCTTGCCTCATCTTCGGAGGGAGGCATATAATTATCGTCCTCGACCTCTCTGTCTGCCGCTCTCTCATGAGGGCTGGTTTCTCCATCCTCCTGTGCTAAATCTTGCTGGAGGGGGTTTTCTTCGGCGCTTTCCGGAGTATTATTATCTCCCGTGCTGGAATCACCTTGTTTGTTTTGGCGGGATTTTGAGCGGCGCCGCTGACGCCGGCGCTTAGGCTGTTTCTTGGAGGGGTCATCCTCCGTTGTTCCATCGCCATCTCCCTCTTTTGGGGTGTCCACCATGTATATGTCATATGACGAGGTGGCTTTCCAGGGCCTAGTAGGCGCTGGTTCTTCATCATCTCCTTCATCGGCGTCCATACCGTCGATATCTTCGGAGTCGAAGTCAAGCATGTCGGTTAAGTCGTCAACAGTGGCTACAAAGTGGGTGGTGGGTGGGATTTGAATTTCTTCATCGTCCGTACCCCAACCTTGCTGACCATAGTCCGGCCAGGGCTCTCCTGATAAAGAGAGAGACTTCAGTGACTTCAGGATATCGCCGAAAGGCGAGTGCTGAAAGATGTCCGCGGCGGTGAACTCCATGATCGGCGCCCAATCGAATTCGATTGGCAGGGGCGCGGAGGGTTCAGAGTCCGGAGAGGAATCCGGCTCCTTGGAGTCACGAGTCTCGCAGAGTACGGGGCTGGTGCTTGGCTCAATCGCCGTTGGGGTCACAGCCCCTGAGGTGGCGTCCAACCGCCCATCCTCGATCGGCGCAGTTGGCTCTGAATTAAGGGTCGGAGCCGATGCGGGTGCGGCCTCCAGGGCACTGTTCGGTGGCAGAGCTAGATCATGCTCGTGGTGATAGTGTGGCGCGCTCGGCAGTGGCTCGAATCCGTCGAAGATCAAGTCCCCGCGGATGTCAGCCGTGTAGTTTAAACTTCCAAATCTGACCTGACGGCCAGGGGCGTAGCTTTCGATCTGCTCCAGACGGCCAAGCGAATTGGCCCGCAATGCGAAGCCGCCGAAGACGAAGATCTGTCCAGGGAGGAAGGTCTCACCCTGGACTGCATCGCTATCGATGATCGTAGGAGCCATCGAGCCTGGCGGCGACGACACAGAGGAACTCTCAATGAAAGCACCAATGTCAGTGTCAAAACCGGCGGATCTCGGGTAGGGGGTCCCGAACTATGCGTCTAGGCCGGATGGTAACAGGAGACAAGGGACACGAAGTTTTACCCAGGTTCGGGCCCTCTCGATGGAGGTAAAACCCTACATCCTGCTTGATTAATATTGATGATATGGGTAGTACAAGAGTAGATCTACCACGAGATCGAGGAGGCTAAACCCTAGAAGCTAGCCTATGGTATGATTGTTGTGTAAGTTGTCCTATGGATTAAAACCCCCCGATTTATATAGACACCGGAGAGGGTTAGGGTTACACAAAGTCGGTTATAATGGTAGGAGATCTTCATATCCGTATCGCCAAGCTTGCCTTCCACGCTAAGGAAAGTCCCTTCCGGACACGGGACGGAGTCTTCAATCTTGTATCTTCATAGTCCAGGAGTCCGGCTGAAGGTATAGTCCAGCTATCCGGACACCCCCTAATCCAGGACTCCCTCAGTAGATAAAGCTCTTGTGATTGAAGGGAAGCAGCGGCAGCTTGAGAGCCGCAAGAGGAAGTATGGACAAGGGAAGTACAATTCAGGAGCTCAGGAGAAGCCTCGTTTCACCCCGAACCCGGGAGGATTTACCCATAACCATGGAGGCCATAACCACAATGGAGGAATTCCTCATAACCACAATGGCTCTAGGAATGGAAATGGGAGTGGAGCAAGCAGTCAGAACCGCTTTAACCCAAGTACACCCGCCAAGAAGGACCAAAGCCACATTACTTGTTTCAAGTGCAGGAAGACTGGACACTATGCCAATGAGTGCCCTGAACTCAATGATGGAAATGGCAATGGAAGCTCTGGAAAGAAGCCCAACCCTTTCAACAAGGGACAAGTGAACCACGTTAACGTGGAGGGGGTTGAGGAGCAGCCAGATGCAGTTATCGGTAAGTTTTTGGTTAAGTCATTTACTGCAATAGTTCTTTTTGATATTGGTGCATCGCATTCATACATATCAAGGGGATTCATGGATAAGTATATGTTGCCCACCAAAGTTCTTAAGACACCTATCTTAGTAAGCTCACCCAGAGCGGAGTATATGGAAAGCAGTGGATGTTTTCAGATGCCATTAACCATAGGTAGGCATGTTTTTTCCTCAGACTTGATAATTTCGGAATCACAAGGATTGGATGTGATACTCGGTATGGATTGGCTATCGAAGTATGGAGGAAACATTGATTGCGCCAGTAGGTCAATTCTACTCACCACACCGAAGGGAAAAAGGATTAAGTATGTATCCAGGCATACTCCTAAGAGTACTCACGTAAATTCCCTCACGAGAGTTGTTTAGGAAGAAGTGTCTGTAGTAAAGGATTACCCAGATGTATTTCCAGAGGAACTACCAGGCATGCCCCCAGATCGAGACATTGAGTTTTTTTATATAGTTATTGCCAGGCACCGGACCAATATCAAAGAGACCATACCGGATGCCCGTAAATGATCTAGAGGACATTGAGAAACAGATTAAGGAGTTATTGAAGAAAGGTTACATTCGACGAAGTTCGTCACCATGGGGAGCCCCAGTGCTCTTGGTTGAGAAGAAGGATAAGTCTCTGAGAATGGTTGTTGATTATCATGCATTGAATGAAGCGATGATCAATAACAAGTACCCACTGCCGATGATCAATGATTTGTTTGACCAACTGCAAGGAGCTAAAGTCTTTTCCAAGATCGATCTTCGATAAGGATACCACCAGCTGAAGATTCGAGAATAGGATATACCTAAGACAGCTTTCACCACCAGGTACGGGCTGTATGAGTATATGGTTATGTCATTCGGATTGACTAACGCCCCTGCCTATTTCATGAGTATGAACAAGGTGTTCATGGAGTTCTTGGATAAATTTGTCGTGGTGTTCATTGATGACATTTTGGTGTACTCGAAGAATGAAGAGGAGCATAAGGAGCATTTGCGTTTAGTTCTCGAGAAGCTCAGGGAACATCAGTTATACGCCAAGTTCAGCAAATGTGAGTTTTGGTTGAAGGAAGTTGGATTCCTTGGACATGTTATATCAAGAGAAGGTATAGCAGTAGACCCTACTAAGGTTCAGTCAGTCACTGAGTGGTTGGCACCCACCTCAGTTGGAGAGATCCGCAGTTTTCTAGGACTCGCGGGATATTATCAGAGATTCATTGAGAATTTCTCTAAGATTGCAAAGCCCATGACAGAGTTGTTGAAAAAGGACACCAATTTTAAATGGACAGATGAATGTGAGGCAAGTTTTCAGGAGTTGATGAAATGTTTGACTACAGCCCCAGTGTTGATTCTGCCAGATTTACGCAAGGATTTCCAAGTGTATTGTGACGTGTCTCTCTTAGGACTTGGAAGTGTACTTATGCTAGATGGAAGAGTTGTTTCGTATGCCTCATGACAGCTTCGACCACATGAATTGAATTATGCCACGCATGATTTGGAGTTAGCAGCCATAGTGCATGCACTCAAAACCTGGAGACATTTTCTTATTGGAAACCATTGTGATGTGTACACGGATCATAAGAGTTTGAAGTACATTTTCACACAGAAGGAGTTGAATCTCAGGCAAAGGAGATGGTTGGAGCTCATATAAGGATTATGATATGAAGTTGCACTATCATTCAGGCAAGGCCAATGTCGTAGCAGACGCTCTAAGCCGGAAGAGTTACGTCAATACCCTCATGAGCGGAGGATTGCCAAAGGAGTTAGCTGAAGATCTCAGGGAGCTTCGTTTGGAGATAGTCCCTAGAGGTTTTGTTGCAGCAATGGAAGTTCATTTGACATTATTGGGAAAAAATCGAGAAGCTCAGAAGGATGATAAGGAAATTGCTGAGATAAAGGAGAAGATGAGCAAAGGAAAGGCCAAAGGTTTTCATGAGGATGAGCATGACACCTTGTGGTTTGAGGATCGTGTTTACGTGCCCAATAATGCAGAAATCAGGAAGTTGATACTTCAGGAAGCTCACGACTCGCCATACTCGATACACCCTGGAAACACCAAGATGTATTTGGATTTGAAGGAGCATTTCTGGTGGACGTGTATGAAGAAGGACATTGCCGAGTATATAGCCATATGTGATGTAGGTCAGAGAGTGAAGGTAGAACATCAGAAGCCAGCAAGATTATTGCAGCCTATGTTGATACCCGAATGGAAGTGGGATAAGCTTGGCATGGATTTCATCACCGGATTACCCAGGACTCGATCGGGATATGATTCCATTTGGGTAGTAGTGGATCGCTTAACCAAAGTGGCTCACTTTATCCTAGTGAAAACCACCTATACCAGTGCGAAATTGGCAAAGATATACACGATCAGGATCGTATGTCTGCATGGAGTTCCGAGGACTATTGTATCAGATAGAGGAACCCAGTTTACTTTAAAGTTTTGGCACCAGCTGCACCAGACTCTGGGCACCAGGCTAGAGTTCAGTACATATTTTCATCCATAGACAAATGGATAGACCGAGAGAGTCAATCAGATTCTGGAAGATATGTTGAGAGCTTGTGTGCTTGATTATCGTTCTAGTTGGGATGATAATTTGCCCTACACAGAGTTCTCTTACAACAACAGTTATCAAGCTAGCCTAAAGATGGCACCCTTCAAAGCTTTGTATGGAAGAAGGTGCAGGAAGCCGTTGATGTGGGATGAAGTTGGAGACCGTCAGTTGGTTGGACCAGATTTGATCAAGGATTCATAAGAGAAGGTTAAGTTGATCCGAGACAGACTGAAGGTAGCTCAGTCCAGGCAGAAAAGTTATGCAGACTGAAAACGCAAGGAGGTAGTCTACGAAATTGGAGATAGAGCATATCTTCGTGTGTCACCCCTGCGAGGAGTTAAACATTTTGGCGTCAAGGGAAAGCTAGCCCCAAGATTCGTAGGACCATACCAAGTTTTGGAACGTATGGGAGAAGTTGCCTACAAGTTGGAGTTACCCGAAGGACTGTCAGGAGTTCATGATGTGTTTCACGTTTCCCAGTTGAAGAAGTGTCATGCAGAGATGGCCGATATTCCTCTGAGAGATACAGTGCCCCTAGAAGCAATTCAGTTGGAAAGTGATCTGACCTATGAGGAGAAACCTGCCAAGATTCTCGAGTTTGCCAGCCGAGTTACACGCAGTAAGGTTATGAAGTTTTGCAAAGTTCAGTGGAGCCACCATACCGAGGATGAAGCCACCTGGGAATGAGAGGATGATCTACGGAAAGACCACCCACACCTATTTTCTAGCCAACCCGAATCTCGAGGGCAAGATTCATCTTAAGGGGGGTAGGTTTGTAACATCCCAAATTTTCAATTTGGAATGTTATACATAGATCATTCATGCATATCATATTTTATTGCATTTCGTTCTGCGATCCTCGAAATTCTAAGAAACTCAAGGCCCACGGAGAGAGTTGGGGATTTCATCGTTTTCATATTTGAATTTTTCTCAAATATCGAAACAAGGATCATTTTGGTTTTAATTATTTTCAATCCGAAAATATTTCAAGATTAAAATATATGAGAGGTGATAATATGACTTCTCCAAAATAAATGAAATATTGGAGGAAAAATATTAAAATCAAACAAATAATTTTATTTGGATTTTATTGCTATTTTATTTGAATTAGAAAAAATGCATTTTTCAAAATTGCATTTTAGGCCAAGAAAATGTTCACTTTGTTCTAAATATTCTATTTAGACAGTGAAAATTTGTTTTGGTATTTTTAGATTTTGATTTTATTTTCAAAGATTTTTCTGGCGGAATCTGTTTTAAAAAAAAGTTAAACTGACCTAACGGGCCATGCCCGAGCCGGACTCCTTCGACCAAGGCTTTAAAAGTCACCGCCCGAGGCCCCGAGGCCCAAGTCGCCGCCGCCAGCGGCGCCCCCCCCCCCCCCCCCCCCCCCCCCCGAAACCCTAGCCGCCGCCTCGCGCGCCGCGCCGCCTCCCGCTACTGCCGTCGCGCCGCCACCCGTTGTCGCCGAAGCCACCGAAGCCGCGTCGGATCTCTCCACTGACCCCGCCGCCATTGACCGATCAGTTTTCTTCGGTAACCTCGGTTTTTTTAGTTTCCGGTTTAATCTATTAGATCGGGTTTTTTCGATCGATTTATTTATTTAGCGGGCGCTCGTCCGTTCGTTCGTTTTAACGAGCGTATTCGCCGATTAGGTTCATACAACGAACGTTCGTTCGTTAGCCTTTTCTTTTTCTTTTATTTTCGGTCAGGGACCTATCCGCGATTATTTTTATCGTAGATTAGCCCCTGATCTTCAAACGCTCGCCGTTTCTTAACCGTTTGTCCAAATCTAGTGAAACCAACGCCAAAATCTTCGTATCGAAACCCTATTTCTGTTTAATCAACTTGAACAATGTTTTGAAAATTTTAAAATTTGGTTTCAAGCAGATTTATTTTCGAAGTTCTTTTGACCGTAGTTTCAGTTCCGTAGCTCCGATTCGATTGATTCTTTTTCCAGACCGAATCTCTTCAGTTGAGTTTTCAGATCCAATCTTCTTATTCGATATTTACCCATGCATATTTGCTTGAGTGCTTATGTATGCTATTGTTTGTTTGCGATAGAATTCCCGGAGTGCGCAGCGTGCTACTACGAGTCACTAGGTTTTGTGGATCATCATCAAGGCAAGTAACACTTTGATCATATTCCTTTTACCCAGTTTTTATGCATTAGTTTCAAACCCTCAAACATTGCATGAGTAGGATCTCTTAACTTGTGGGTTTGGGAAGTAGATGATGAGGTAGAACCGATTACCCTTTTTATTATCAAACCCTGGGAGTTACTTCTGCGTTATGCTACTTATTGCCATGCTATGCTCGTAGACGTGGATTGGGTTTGAGTGTATCCATGACAGATGTGAGATTATTAATTAATGGTTTACTTAAGGTGGCTACTTAAGCACACATCTGGGTGGATTGGTTGCGGGCACCTGGGGATATACTCGTGCTGTCCTTTTTGGTTTGCCACCCAGGCTCAAAGGGATCATAATATTATTCATGCTAGAAACTTCCGTGTGCAGCCACAAGCTATTATGGGCTCTAGCATAGTTGAGTAAGTTGTGGGAAACCTTTCCATGATGGGCTAGCAGATGTAGGGGTTTGTAGGTGTACCGGCCTATCTATCGGTTAAGGGGACATCTTCGGAAAGACTGTGTCTCGGTCATCCGTTTCTGAAACACCATGTAGTGCGAGAAATACAACGGAGGAGATCAAGTCTTGTGGGGAAAAGTGCACAAACCTCTACAGAGTGTACAAACTAATCATGGTTAGCCATGTCCCCGGTTATGGACATCTTGAGTATCTGGTTCTTGGATTATCATGTGGATCTCATCACTCTAAATTAATTTGCGGGGATGTTAATTACTTTTAATTGGGATTGAGATGGGGTTACCATTCTCAATGTTTTTCAACCAACTTTGTAGTTAAATAAATTATATTCCTTTATTGTAGGGAAAAACTAGCTTTTCGCAAAAACATTATAACCATAGAGCCTCCACCAGCCATATATGCATGTAGTGAGAGCATTTACTTGTTCATTGCTCTACTATGTTATCTTGCCAGCATATTCCATGTGCTGGCCCGTTTCAGGCTGCAACATATCATGTTGCGGACTTTTTAGACGAAGAGTAAGGTGCCTTAGGTCATTTGTCGTGCACTCAGCTATGTCGTTGGAGTTAATGGACTCACTTTATCTTCCAAGCCTTCTGCTGTTATCTTACTTAGATGGCCTTAAGCCATATTTATTGTAATATGTTTTCTTTTGAGACATTCGATGTAATAAGTGTGTGATTGCTACTCTGTTATAAATCCTTCAAGTACTGTGTGTGTCAGCATTACCGATCCAGGAATGACACTTATGCACAGAGACTTGATCCATTCGGGTCGGGTCACTACACCACTTCGTCCCCACCCACTCGCCGCGGACTCCTGTGCAACTTTGCACATCATCAACTTCTATCGCGACGACCACCCTAAGCTCGACGGCTGTTGTCGGCGGGCGGAGGTCGCGCTCCAAACAGCACAGAATTTTGCCCCTACCGCTTTCCGCCGCCTATCTGCACCGACATTCAAGACTCTGGTCGATTGGGGTTTTCAGCGGGATTGGGCCGGGGATTTTTCTCATGGAGAAGGTAATCAACTTAGTGAAATATTCACTCATCTCTTATCGCAGTCCGTTCATCGCTGTTAATCAACCAGCGAAAATCGTCGTGGAATCATTTTTTTCTAGCTGATTCGTGGGCGTTCATTCATGTGTCCACAGTGCGAGCACAAATCGAGCAAGTGTGGTCGCGGCCAGTCAGAAACGAAGTTCTATCTCACCATTCCAGATGACTTCAGGGAGTGCTCGGTATGTTCAATCTCAACCTTCCACGGTCGACATGGCCTAAATTTGTGAACATATACCGTCTGTTGCTACATTATCTACATATTTGCATCAAATCTTTGTTACATTATATATTTTTAATTATATGTTTTTGTACTTTGCATTCATCTATATATTGATATTTTCTATCAGTTACTCCCATATTTGCATCTTGCTCTGTTATTTCAATATATCTAATTTACAGTCTTAATTTTCATTTCAAGCAGTACATCCCTTGCTTTGCAAGAACGGGAGTAGAAGGAAATCTTGGGCTTTACTTTGTTGATGACTCCCGGGATGTCATATTGACAATGCAACATGGATTTCCAATGATGGTTAGCATGAAACTTGATAAAGATGGTCACTCCTATTTTAATGCGGACCTTTGGAGAAAAATGCCTAAGTGTTATGAACTGAAGGCTGGCAATAAAATTCTAGTGCATGCACCAAAACCTGGTCTAATTAACATGGATGTTTGCTTCCCCAACATCATCAACTGATCAAAGTCTGATCGAGGTTAGTATCCTTTCAACTTTCTCCATGTTGTCATATTACTTAGCAAAATCGGCATATTTATTATGAATAATTGATTACTATTTAAGCAACCAATTGTGATTTCATTTTCCGACTCCGTTCCTATGCAGTAACAAATTCTATTTACCAATTTATGTGCACTATATATTCTTTTGCCATGTTTTGAATAAATAATACCTTTCGACCTTTTAAGCACGATATGTTGGATGCATAGTGAACGGTCTGTATGTTACTAAGCGTACCAAATTTCACTGGAAGGACTTGAAGCATGTCATAAACTTTGTTGATAATCTGACAGAGATAGCATAGCCTATGAACGCTGGATTTTGGATGGGATTAATTATACCTATGATGCACATGTTGAACAAGACCAATTGTGTGCACAAAACGCTGGTAGAAGTCTTATTTTAATGTTGATGCTCATAAACTGTATATATCTTCAACGATATGTTACAATTGGTTTTTATTCTACATTTCAACAGAAATTGCCCACTATAGCAGTTCCTAGGTCGATTTCCCGGCGTGGTTGAATTAAACTTGTGCCTGCTAATAACACCAAAGTGATTGCAAGCTACTGCATTTCCCGTGGAAATGGAACCATTCAAATTAACAAGTTCTCGCTTGCGTGGCAATACATCCATATTGGAAAATTGGAAACACTATTCTACTCATGCTCTACCAAGGCACAGGAGGGCTCTTCCTTTTCGTTGATGAGATGTCGAGTCGCCATGATCAAGTTGCTTCCAGTGAATAGTTGTGGTTGTTGGCCCTCGGCCTCTGAAAATGTGCTAGCTGTTACTATGTTAAGTATGTAGATATGGACCATATGGTTGTCAAAACCGTGTTACGAAGATCCTCCTTTTTTCCAATAGTGTAATCATTATACATAAGTTACTCAAATGTTGTTACCAAAGTTCTTAAATTTTCATGGAAAGTATTAGTATCATACACAGTTCATTGAGTTTAAGCGTGTGCCCGATGTCCAGAAGGAACTTGCATATTAACTGTCCATATTGCAAATTCACACACATGCTAACATAAGGAAACGTATCTGTAACTTACTAATCATCGCACACGAGTACTCGCTGACACATCATGTGCGATACTCCTAGCCACCGCAAGAAACTAGTTTGCATTTTTCAAAGTTTTTTGTACACACAGAATCGCACACGAACTAACTGTATTAACAATCTGTGTTGTAATTTCTCATCGCAAATAGTTCATCTGAGTCGGTTGTTTGCCACGTATCGCACACATCTTGTTTACATGACTCATTTGTGTTTTATTGGCTAATCGCAAACAGTTCATCGACGTGAACTATATGCCGCATATCACACACATCTTGTTAAGTTGAACCATTTCTGTTGTGTTCCCTAATCAAAAACAGTTTGTCCGAGTGAACCATATGTCATATATCACACACACCTTGATCTGGTTAACCATTTCTGTTGCACTCCCTAATAGCAAACAGTTCATCGGAGAGGATTGTGTGCCATATATCGCACACACATTGATATGGCTGTCCATTTCTGTTGTTCAGCCTCATCGCAAATAGTTCGAATTGATTAACCGTGTGCCCTGCATCGCACACACAACTAAAATCGAAAGCGTGTTTGATGGCTCCACCATCGCAAACATTTTGCACGCTTTTTGATGGTTTTTACACCACTGTTTGCGATTAATGCATCGCACACAGTTTCGTCAAAGGATCTCTGATCGTAGTGTCGCGTTAGCAGCATCCTGCAGTAGTGTCAGGTGGACCGGGTCGTCACCCTCGCTCCTCTTCTTTGCAAGCCACGTGTCCTCACAAGCACAAAATCTAGTCATCATCTCCATGAGCTCGGGCACGGTCTTGGCCTTGTAGTGATTGAGGTACCTTGTGAGGAACTCGTCATTGCTGTCATGCTTGAATGCGACAATAGCCTAGTGTCGTTGTACTCGACAATCTCGTTTTTCTTTCTTTCTGATGAAATGGGTCCAGTAACTGCGTACCGACTCCTGCTTTCCTTGCCTCATATTGTCCATGTCACTGACATCGACTGGCCTGACGTATGTACCTTAGAAATTTGCCATGAATTCAACCTAGAGGTCTGCTCGGCTTCCAATGGAGTCGGGTTTGAGGGTGTATAACCAAGACTGAAATGGTCCTTTCAACATGAGGGGCAAGTGCTTCACCACGTGGTAATAATTATTGTTTGCCGCCTGGACCACAAGGGTATAGTCACCAATCCAAATCGTGTGATCTGAGGTGTCATCATTGTCGGTGTCAAAACCGGCGGATCTCGGGTAGGGGGTCCCGAACTGTGCGTCTAAGGTCGATGGTAACAGGAGACAAGGGACAGAATGTTTAACCAGGTTCGGGCCCTCTCTATGGAGGTAATACCCTATGTCCTGCTTGATTAATATTGATGGATATGAGTATTACAAGAGTTGATCTACCTCGAGATCATAATGGCTAAACCCTAGAGGTCTAGCTTGTATTGCTATGATGATGAGTCCCCTATCCGTACTAAGTCCTCCGGTTTATATAGACACCGGGAGGATCTAGGGTTACACAAGGTCGGTTACTGCTACCTCTTGAGCACTGCGTTGGTTTTCCCCGAGGAGGAAGGGATGATGCAGCAAAGTAGCGTAAGTATTTCCCTCAGTTTTTGAGAACCAAGGCATCAATCCAGTAGGAGGCTACGCGTGAGTCCCTCGTACCTGCACAAAACAAATAAATCCTCGCAACCAACACAAATAGGGGTTGTCAATCCCTATAAGGCCACTTACGAGAGTGAGATCTGATAGATATGATAAGATAATATTTTTGGTATTTTTATGATAAAAAATGCAAAGTAAAATAAAGGCAAAGTAAATAGAAAAGGAAATAACTAAGTAGTTAGAGATCAATATGATAAAGATAGACCCGGGGGCCATAGGTTTCACTAGTGGCTTCTCGAGAGCATAAGTATTCTACGGTGGGTGAACAAATTACTGTTGAGCAATTGACATAATTGAGCATAGTTATGAGAATATCTAGGTATGATCATGTATATAGGCATCACGTCCGAAACAAGTAGACCGACTCCTGCCTGCATCTACTACTATTACTCCACCCATCGACCGCTATCCAGCATGCATCTAGAGTATTAAGTTAAAAATGGAGTAACGCCTTAAGCAAGATGAAATGATGTAGAGGGATAGACTCATGCAATATGAAGAAAACCCCATCTTGTTATCCTCGATGGCAACAATACAATACGTGCCTTGCTGCCCCTACTGTCACTGGGAAAGGACACCGCAAGATTGAACCCAAAGCTAAGCACTTCTCCCATTGCAAGAAAGATCAATCTAGTAGGCCAAACCAAACTGATAATTCGAAGAGACTTGCAAAGATAACCAATCATACATAAAAGAATTCAGAGAAGATTCAAATGTTGTTCATAGATAGACTTGATCATAAACCCACAATTCATCGGTCTCAACAAACAAACCGCAAAAAGAAGATTACATCGAATACTTCTCCACAAGAGAGGGGGAGAACGTTGTATTGAGATCCAAAAAGAGAGAAGAAGCCATCTAGCTACTAACAATGGACCCGTAGGTCTGAGGTAAACTACTCACACTTCATCGGAGGGGCTATGGTGTTGATGTAGAAGCCCTCCGCGATCAATGCCCCCTCCGGCGGAGCTCCGGAACAGGCCCCAAGATGGGATCTCGTGGATACAGAAAGTTACGGTGGTGGAATTAGGGTTTTGGCTCTGTATCTGATCGTTTGGGGGTACATGGATATATATAGGAGGAAGGAGTACGTCGATGGAGCAACAGGGGGCCCACGAGGGTGGAGGGCGTGCCTGGTGGGGGTGGGCGTGCCCCCCTACCTCATGGCCTCCTGTTTCCTTTCTTGACGTAGGGTCCAAGTCTCCCGGGTCTTGTTCGTTGAGAAAATCATGTTCCCGAAGGTTTCATTCCGTTTGGACTCCGTTTGATATTCCTTTTCTTCGAAACCCTAAAACAGGCAAAAAAACAACAATTCTGGGTTGGGCCTCCGGTTAATAGGTTAGTCCCAAAAATAATATATAAAAGTGGATAATAAAGCCCAATAATGTCCAAAACAGTAGATAATATAGCATGGAGAAATCAAAAATTATAGATACGTTGGAGACGTATCAGTTACAAAGAAAGGAATCTGCATATCCGGTTGCCAAGCTTGCCTTCCACGCCAAGGAGAGTCCCATCCGGACACGGGTGCAGTCTTCGGTCTTCGTATCTTCACAGCCCATCAGTCCGGCCCATGGCTTACAGGCCGGACGCCCGAGGACCCCTTAGTCCAGGACTCCCTCAGCAGCCCCTGAACCTGGCTTCAATGACAAGCTATCCGGCGCGTAGTGCCGTCTTCGGCATTGCAAGGCGGGTTCCTCCTTCCGAACTCCAAAATAGTCTTCGGACGAATTGGTCGTGTCCGGACCTGTAACACACACCACATACAACCATAGAGAGAATATAATAATACACGAGTCCAATCCGCTGACAACTTTTACAGCATGACATCACATCCATCCGGTCATAATTTCAAACCATTTTTTGCCTGCCGCTCCATGTTTTGAGACGCGGTTGCCATTGGCACGTCTTGTCAAAGCAGAGATCGTGTCCCCTTATTACGGTATTCTCATCAATATGGGCGTGGGTAACCCAACCGTGCCGTTTACACAGCTCTCGGAAGCAGGCGAATTTTGAGGCGAGTGGGGTGGCGTTCAATATTCACTGCCCTTATAAGGAGATAAGATTCCTCCTTCTTCCCCCACGCCTTCTTCCTGCCTTTCCACTCTTGAGCTCCAGCGGCCAAGTTCTTGCTTCCCCCGCCGAAGAAAACACTCCAACCATGTCCGGATCAGGAGCTGGTGGCAAGTGGATGGCTTCTTCTGTCAAGAAGAAAGACGTCAAGGAGCTTCGAGAGGCCGGATACCTAGCCAAGGAGATCGTTCACCATCTCCTGGCCGAAGGAAAGATCGTCCCTACCCCAGAGCCCCATGACAGGGTTGTATTTCTCGCACACTTCATCCGTGGGCTAGGATTCCCTCTCCACCCATTTGTCCGCGGACTGATGTTTTACTACGGGCTAGACTTCCATGAACTAGCCCCCAATTTTGTCCTCAACATCTCAGCATTCATAATCGTTTGCGAGGCTTTCCTCCGTATCCCGCCTCACTTTGGCCTATGGCTGAGGACATTCAATGTAAAGCCGAAGGTGGTGAGAGGCCAACAAGCAGAGTGCAGAGGCGCCATGGTGGGCAAGATGCCCAATGTTACATGGCCTAAAGGCTCCTTCATGGAGACAGTGAAGGGGCGGAAGTCAGGGTGGTTCTACATCACCGAGCCGCACGACACCAACTGGGCGGCGACCCCCGAATTCCGATCCGAAACTCCGCTGCAGCTTACCCCCTGGCAAGAGAAGGGCCTCGCCTGGGGCTCTTCGAGCGAGCTGACTGGGTTCTAGATGTGCGTTCAGAACATGCTAACCAAGAGGATCAAACTCGTCAATGTGATCCAGGTTATGCTCATTCCCCGGATCCTTCTGTGCCAGCACCGGACTTGCTATTTGTGGGAGTTCGATCCGGCCCAGCACCAGACGCTACGAGAGCTCTTCGGCACAACGCACGAAGATATCTAGAAAGTGCTCTTCAAGGCCGGCGAGACACCACCGCCCACGATGAAGATCGCGGGCTCAGCTTAAAGCGTCGGGCTAATTCGGTAAGTTCTTTCATGTATTCAAGGTATAGCCTTTACTAGCATATTTTGGGAAGGAGTCTAAGCCTTCCTATGAATTTTCAGGCCTGGATAGACATAGCAGAGCGGATTAATTGTCCCGCTCCACTTCCCGAAGACGAGGAGACCCCACTCCTAACGAAGCTGCTATTCCCGGCGCCTTATGATGTGCCGGAGAAGAAGGCCAAGAAGACGGCAAAAGGGAGCGGGAGTGGTCTTCGCCGAAAGGGCGCTTCGGACATGCCGTCCGAAGATGAGACTGACTCTTCGGTCGCCGAAGGCGACGGCGAGGAGGAAGAAGAAAGTGACTTCCCCCGGAGGGGGGAAAGAAGAAAAGATAGGCCTCCACGAATCTGGAGGCGAAGGCGCCCAAGAGGGGGAAGGGCTCCCTTGCGGATAACTCCGCATGGGATGTAGAAAGTAGTCTAGAGCGAATGCCCCGGACCAAGCCTCGGGCTGCCTTGTAAGTACCAAAACCCTATGCACCTCCCAATCACTGGCCTTTCCAGTTTAATATGTTTCAACTATGACATTACAGTCTGGCCCGCGACAGCTCCCCGCGATCTTTGACAGAGGGTTCGCTAGACTCAAAGGAGATGGCTAGCATGTCTCCGCCGCCCGCTCATTATGCCTCGCCCAAGGGTGATGACAAGGTGGCGTCCCAAAGGATCTTCCCAAACCAGGGGAGATTCCAGAAGTCGTTAAGGTGGCGCCACAGGATGACTCCTCGGCTGCCGGACACATGGGGGAAAAAGGCCCCATGGGGACTGGCAGTGGGGGCCAAGTTCTCTTCGGCCCTCAGTCGGATACCATTCTGGAGACCTATACGGCTCCAGAGTCCAGCGAACGGCCTTCCCTGAAAGGAGGAGCTGTGTCTGTTCCACTGATGACCTCTTTCCAACCAGAGGCATCGGACAATCTGCTGAAGGCGCTACGAGGCGCCGCCATTGTGGATGAGCACCGTGTCCTTATGGGTACGGTGATCGAAAAGTTTCAGTCCGCCAAAAGCGCATTGACCGAGGCCTACACTAGCCTTTTAACAGGCTTTGAGGCAACAATTGTAGAAAAAATATCACAATGTGGATAGTAGCCCCTGATGCTCTGTTCGGTGTCTGGAAAGGAAAAGCCAAACAGGGGATCAAAATAATTTTTGCAGGAGTCTAACATAATATGCCTTTGTGAATAAGCAGGTGTCGCTGCTGGCTGCTGCCGCTCACACTGCGGAGGTCTCCGGACTGAAGCAGAACCTGGAGCGGACCGGGAAAGAGCTCGGCCTCGTGAAGAAGCAGCTGGAGGACAGTAAAGGTATGCAGTAACATGCGTGTATGTTTAGGAAGGATGAATGGTTCGTGATGACTAAAGTGCCATGAACTTTATTAGGGGCCACGACCGAGGTGGCGGCCCTCAAGAAGGACTTAAAGCGGGCCGAGGACAAAGCGGCCAAGGAACGCACCGCGCGCGAGAAGCACGAGAGGCCCGGGTTGGAGAGGTTCAGCAAGAGCTCCAGGACGCCGTCAAGAAGTGCGAGTCCTTGGAGCGCGATTACAAGACGCAAGCGTCCGAACTTGCGAAGGCCCTCCAAAGTGCGCAGGAGGCTCGAGCTGAAGCCCAGAGCGCCCTTCAGGAAATCCAGGCGGCCCGGAAGATCGTGGCGGTAAGGCTTTCATTATGCAAAGCAAGTCTGTGAAGGAAATGTTACTATTACTTACCCGAAATTGGAGTTCTCAAGGGGTGTTTACGGATTTTCCGCGTAGCATATCAGATGTTGCCGAGTTCTATCTAGCCGAAGAAGGGAGTTCTACGGAGAAGCTGTTCTGGTCTCAATATCTTGGACCAGAACATCTGTTGTCCTTCAGTGACTAGCTGAAACAGTTGGTCAAGCTGCACAAGGCGGTCGAGCTGGCCATGAAGGAGCTAATATTCCGACTATGGCCTGCCGTGCCGATGCCCAGTAACTACTTCGGACTTGTGAAGCGGATTGTTGATGCCTGCCCACGTCTTGAGGTGATAAAGCAGTCGGTCTCTATCGAAGGTGCACGGCTGGCCTTTGCCCGCGTCAAGACACATTAGGCGAAGATGGATGCCAAGAAGCTAATGACCGAGGGGCCACCTGAGGGCAAGGAGCACCGCCGACCCGAGTTATATTTTGATGGTGTCCTGGAGGGATCCCGCATTGTTGTGGATCATTGTGCAAAAGACATTATCTTTGAGTGAATGTACTCAAGCTCCCTCTACCTTGTAAAACAAAGTGTTTATGCCATATAATGCTTGTTATGTTTTTTAATTTTTACTTCCTGTGCGGCCGTGTTGTATGAAATCTGAGGGTTAACCAGTCGTCGGCTTCTGCCCCCACGTAGGTAGTACGGGGATGTTCGGGATGGAATCTAAACAATCTTGATCCAATTATATGGTCCTTGAAGGAGTTGTTTAGCGCAACGAACCAGGCAACCAGACTATGCGGCTGTAACGCCCTCACTTAGCCATAGGAGTGCGACAATAAAAACATGGGCGCAGCCCCTAGTATCCGAACTAGAGTGCTATAAGCGTCTGATCGGGAAGTACCAATCCTTCGCGTAATGCGGAAGAAATCTCCAACGATTTGCAACCTCCGAACAACTGACCGGCTCGCGCCGCATCATGACAGTCAGTTTTCAGCTTTCTCTACTGAGGTGCTCCTTTGGATAAACCAAGGCACAATCGCAGTAGTTCTCCCTTTACTACCTTAGCCAATATAGCGGAACGTAAGGTAGCAAGCACAGGAGCCGGGCAACCCAACTATTGACCAAAGACATGATTCGAAGCCAATGCATATAATTCTAAATTCGGGGTGCCGAACTGTACTTATAAAAAGTGTTCGGACTTTTGTTGCCATAATGTGGGGTGCTATGAAGCCCCTGTCAAACGTCAAGCGTACCAAAGTGTACAGGTGCTACCTGATAGGATTATCCACAGGGGAGCTGAAAAGGAAAAAAGGGAAGAAAACAGAAAAGGTACAAAAAAGTTGGAGTCATACAGCTCCAACCGCAAACTGTTCTCATTGTAATTTAATTAGTACGTCAAGGCGCATTGATACATGTAGTGCGATAAGCAATAGGCTATTTGACATGTCGAAACCAAGGAAGAGCTGCATGTGGGTCCTAAAAAACAGGTACAGTTATCATTAACGGAATCACCTAAAAAGTCCCCCATATGTCTGTGTTTCTCGCCGTCTTGGTGTGTTTATCCTTCAAGGGGACCGATGACCAGGCCATCAGATGGTGCCTGTGGGATTGAGACCTAAAAAGGAAACAAGTAAAAATGAAAGTATATGTGTATCCGACATCGGTTGAGCCGTACTACGGACCACAAGCTAGTTATGCCTCCATCGATGCCCATGGGATTTTGAGCGCATAGTTATGTACGCGCGGCACGAATGCCACCACTTGATCGGAACTGCGACAGAGGCCAAATTGTTAGTCGAGCTCCTGACGAGCCAAGCTCTCCTGCTGCAGAGTAGTTTGGACCCTCTTAACGGTGTCCATGGGCTCAGAAGCCGAGTTAAGGTTCTGCTTGAGAAGGCCGCTCTGTACTTCTGTTGTTAAGGCAGCTATGTGCTCTTCTGTACGGAGGGAGCGTTCCGTATTTCCATTGACTATTATGACGCCACGTGGACCGGGCATCTTGAGCTTGAGATAAGCATAGTATGGTACTGCGTTGAATCGAGCGAACGCAGTTCGTCCGAGCAGTGCGTGGTAGCCACTGCGAAATGGGACGATATCGAAGATTAACTCCTCGCTTTGGAAGTTGTCCGGAGATCCAAACACAACCTCAAGTGTGATTGAGGCAGTACAGCGGGCCTCTATGCCTGGTATGACTCCTTTAAAGGTAGTCCTTGTAGGCTTGATCCTTGATGGCTTAATGCCCATTTTTCGCGTTGTATCCTGATAGAGCAGATTAAGGCTGCTACCTCCATCCATAAGGACGCGAGTCAGGTGGAACCCATCAATTATTGGGTCTAAGACCAGTGTGGCTGAGCCACTGTGTCGGATACTGGTCGAATGATCCCGGCGATCAAAAGTGATTGGGCATGACGACCATGGATTAAATTTTGGGGCGACTGGCTCTATCGTGTAGACGTCCCTGAGCGCACGCTTGCGCTCCCTCTTGGGGATGTGGGTAGCATATATCATGTTCACCATTTTGACCTGACGGGGAAACTTCTTCTGTCCCCCTGTGTTCGGTTGTTGGGTCTCTTCGTCATCGTCCTCGCTTTGCGATCCCTTTTCACTATTCTTGGCGTTTAATTTGCTGGCCTGTTTAAAAACCCAGCAATCTCTATTTGTATGATTGGGTGGCTTGTCTAGGGTGCCATGAATCTGGCACGGATGATCGAGTATGCGGTCTAAGCTGGATGGGCCTGAATTGTTCTTTTGGAATGTCTTCTTCCGCTGACCGGACTTAGGGCCTCTGAATCCGGCATTGACTGTCGTGTCCTCGATGTTATCACTATTGTTTCGACGCTTGTATCTGTTGCGTCGAGACTTGTCTTTGCTAGTTTCAGCTTCAGGGGTGCCGGTGTCGCTTGCATTGTTTTTGCTATGAGCCAACCAACTGTCCTCGCCCGCACAAAAGCGGGTCATGAGTGCCGTGAGGGCTGCCATGGATTTTGGCTTTTCTTAGCCGAGGTGGCGAGCGAGCCATTCGTCGCGGATACTGTGTTTGAAGGCTGCTAGGGCTTCGGCATCCGAACAATCGACGATTTGGTTCTTTTTAGTTAAGAACCTAGTCCAAAATTTCATGGCGGACTCTCCGAGATGTTGAACTATATGGCTTAAGTCATCAGCGTCTGGATGTCGAACATATGTACCTTGGAAGTTATCGAGGAAGGCCTCTTCCAAGTCCTCCCAGTTGCCAATAGAATTTGCAGGCAGACTGTTGAGCCAGTGCCGAGCTGGCCCTTTGAGTTTAAAGGGAGGTATTTGATGGGTGGAGGTCATCGCCGCGGGTCATATGAATGTGGAGAATGAAGTCTTCGATCCACACCGCGGGGGCCGTGGTTCCATCATATGATTCTATATTCACAGGTTTGAACCCTTCTGGGAATTCATGATCCAGGACCTCATCAGTGAAGCAATGAGGGTGTGCGGCGCCTCTATATCGGGCCGTATCACGAAGTAGCTCGGATGGAGTCCGTCTGTGGTTTTCGGCCCGCGCGTGACTAAGTTTGTCACGTCCGAATAGGTGGCCGTCGTCGCGTGTCGAGCCACGCCCTCGTGATCCGTAGATTGATCTAGTGTGTCCTGGTTTGTTGTTCAGGGTTTGCCGGAGGTCATATGTATGCCCATGGGCTAATTTACTCTGCCTATGTGCTGAGGCGGGGCTGGCTGGTGTTCGGCGTGAGTTGCCGTTTTGTCTCAACCACACTGTGGTCGATCCGCCGCATTGTACGATGGAGGTATGTAGTTCGGCGCCTCCTCGTCAAACTGAGGTAGCAGTTTGCGCTTTGGGTAGCTTTTGGTTGGGCGCTTGAGGCCGTACTCTTCGGCTGCTAGGACATCGGTTCATTTATCATTGAGAAGATCTTGGTCAACTTGAAGCTGCTGCTGCTTCTTTTTCAGGCTCCTTGCAGTGGCAATTAGCTAGCGCTTGAAGCGCTCCTGCTCAAGAGGTTCCTCAGGCACGATGAAATCCTCGGTGCCGAGGCTCACCTCATCCTCGGAGAGCGGAAGGTAGTTATCGTCCTCCGAATCTTCGTGCGTGGCCTGTTTACCGGGGCTAACATGCCCACCTTCCCGTTCATCTTGTTCATTAGTTGTACCGACGGGGTCTTCGTTGTCTTCGGCACCTTCTGGAGTGTTGTCTTCTCCTGTGTCGGTACTGCTTTCTTTGCTGCGGCGTGACTTAGAGCGGCGCCGCTGACGCCGGTGCTTGGACTGCATTTCAGAAGGTTTATCCTTAGCTGGATCTTCCTTGTCCTCGCCGATGTTCTCCTTTGGTGCATCCACCATGTATACATCATACGAGGAAGTGGCCATCCAGCGTCCGGTGAACGGCGGGTTCTGGACCTCTTCTTCCCCGGCATCGTCGTCCATACCGTCGATGTCCTCGGAGTCGTATTCAAGTTCGTCGGTCAAATCCTCGACCGTGGCTATGAAGTGGGTGGCGGGTGGGAAGCAAAATTCTCCACCGTTAGCCCCTAGTTCGAGCCGGATATACTTCGGATGTGAGTCCTCTGTCAAGGATAGGTTCTTTAACGAGTTTAGCACATCGCCCAAAGGCGAGTGCTGGAAGATGTCCGCGGCGATGAATTCGAAGATCGATAAACGATCATGCTCGGCGTCCGCGGGCTCACATGGTTTGAAACTTACAGCCGAAGGCGAGTCCGGAGTTCCGGTGACCAAGACATCATGAGAGGTTGAGTCTATGTGCGGCTCCAATGCCGTGGAATCTGCGGCCTCCGTAGTGGGGTCAATCCTCCCATCCTTGGATGGCGGGCTTGCTCCGGATCTAGGGCAAGAGCGGTTACACGAGCAATCTCCTGGATGCGGCCAGATGACAGATTTAGGTCATGATCATCTGGGTGACAGGGAGCGGCTGCCGCGGTCTCGAATCCGACGAAGATCAAGTCTCCACGGATGTCCGCAACGTAGTTCAAGCTCCCAAATCTGACCTGATGGCCAGGGGTGTAGCTTTCGATCTGCTCCAGATGGCCAAACGAGTTGGCCCGCAGTGCGAAGCCGCCAAACACGAAGATCTGTCCGGGGAGGAAAGTTTCTCCTTGGACAGCGCCATTATTGACGATCGAAGGGGCCATCAAACCTTTTAGTGATAGCATAGAGGAACTCTCAATGAAAGCACAAATGTCGGTGTCAAAACCGGCGGATCTCAGGTAGGGGGTCCCGAACTGTGTGCCTAAGGTCGATGGTAACAGGAGACAAGGGACACGATGTTTACCCAGGTTCGGGCCCTCTCTATGGAGGTAATACCCTACATCCTGCTTGATTGATATTGATGGATATGAGTATTACAAGAGTTGATCTACCTCGAGATCGTAATGGCTAAACCCTAGAGGTCTAGCTTGTATGGCTATGATGATGAGTCCCCTATCCGGACTAAGTCCTCCGGTTTATATAGACACCGAGAGGATCTAGGGTTACACAAGGTCGGTTACAGAGAAAGGAATCTACATATCTGGTCGCCAAGCTTGCCTTCCATGCCAAGGAGAGTCCCATCCGGACACGGGGGCAGTCTTCGGTCTTCGTATCTTCACAGACCATCAGTCCAGCCCATGGCTTACAGGCTGGACGCCCGAGGACCCCTTAGTCCAGGACTACCTCAATCATATTTAGCACAACTTGTGATATTTAAATTGGTTGAAAAATGCGTGTCAATTCTATCAAAGAAACAAGGAGGGAACAAAGTGGATGGCCCCCTACTCCTCGGGGAGTGTCAATGGTATGGCGCGCATCATTGATGCTGATAGGCTCGTCATACTCGGAGAATGTTGCTCGGTACCTGTCCTTGGCTTGTTTGTGATACATCTCTGTCGTATCTACTTTTCCTAACACTTTTCCTCTTGTTTTGGACTCTAATTTGCATGATTTGAATGAAACTAACCCAGACTGACGTTGTTTTCAGCACAACTATCATGGTGTTGTTTTTGTGCAGAAATAAAAGTTCTCGGATTGGAACGAAACTTTGCGAGGATTTTTTATATAAATAAATAAAAATAATGGAGCCAAGAACCAGCGGAGGGGGGGCCTTGGTGAGCACAACCCACCAGGGTGCGCCCCCCTCCGGGCGCGCCCAGGTGGGTTGTCCCCACCTAGTGGCCCCGTAGACCCTAGCTTCGACGCTATAAAATCCTATTTTCAGAGAAAAATTCAGGGAGGAAGAATTATCTCGTTTCGCGATACGGAGTCGCCGTCACCTCTCGTTCTTCATCGGGAGGCAAGATCTGGAGTCCGTTTGGGGCTCCGGAGAGGCGAATCTTCGGTCTTCGTCATCACCAACCCTCCTCCATCACCAATTCCATGATGCTCTCCACCGGGAGTGAGTTATTCCTTCGTAGGTTTGCTGGTCGGTGAGGAGTTGGATTAGATTCATCATGTAATCGAGTTAGTTTTATTAGGGCTTGATCCCTAGTATCCACTATGTTCTGAGATTGATGTTGTTATGACTTTGCTATGCTTAATGCTTGACACTTTGGGCCCGGGTGCCATGAATTCAGATCTGAACCGTTTATGTTATCACCATTATATCTATGTTCTAGATCCGATCTTGCAAGTCATATTCACCTATTACGTGTTATGATCCGTAAACCCTGTAGTGACAATATGCG
Organism: Triticum urartu; assembly: GCF_056163025.1. Lineage (NCBI taxonomy): Eukaryota > Viridiplantae > Streptophyta > Magnoliopsida > Poales > Poaceae > Triticum > Triticum urartu. The sequence goes on along the minus strand of NC_141873.1, from coordinate 501,833,650 downwards.
GGATACTTTCTGGTGATGACCATAATTTGAGGAGTTCATGTATTCACTATGTGCTAATGCTTTGTTCCAGTACTCTACTAAAGGAGGCCTTAATATCCCTTAGTTTCCTTATGCACCCCGCTGCCATGGGAGGGTAGGACAAAAGATGTCATACAAGTTATTTTCATAAGCACGTATGACTATTTACGGAATGCATGCCTACATTATATTTATGAACTGGAGCTAGTGTCGTATCACCCTAGGTTGTAACTGTCACATGATGAATATCATCCAACAATTCACCGATCCAATGCCTACGAATTTCTCTTATATTGTTCTTGCTAAGTTACTATTGCTATTGTTACTGTTGCACTTGCTACCAAATCATTGCTATCACTGTTACCGTTACTATTGTTGTTGCTACTACTATCAAAACTATCATACTACTTTGCTACTGATCACTTTGCTGCAGATAATTAATCTCCAGGTGTGATTGAATTGACAACTCAGTTGCTAATACTTGCAAATATTCTTTGGCTCCCCTTGTGCCGAATTTATAAATTTGGGTTGAATACTCTACCCTCGAAAACTGTTGTGATCCTCTATACTTGTGGGTTATCAGTTCGCTTAGTCGAGCCTCTTGCTCGCCTAACATCTCGTAGTGGCGCTGGGGACGTGGCGTGTTGCACCTGGTCTGATAGATTGTCCGAGAAGCATCATCCTCGGGTGGTGTTGGGCGCTGCTCCTTAGGGTGGGATCTCGATTTCTGCTTAGACCTCCTCCGGTGTAAAGGTGCTTAGATGAGGTGCTAAGTATATTAAATGCCTTAACAACTCAAGTCCCCAATGCAAAGGTGCTAAACTTTTGGGTGCCAAGCTTCATGCATTTAATTAGTTGTAGACTTAGAATTGTGCTTCCACCTAGGTACACGTGCTTAGCACCGTTTCTTCCTGGGGTCACCATACTACCCTCTCTCTCTTCTTAACTATCATGCCACAATAGATTTTTTGCTTAGTTGGCAACCTTAGCACCTGTACAAGGTGGAGTGTTGGGAGGGGCCTTATGCCGGGAGCCTGAGCCACCCATGTTGCGAAAATTCCATGTCGTTGTTCTTGCTGCGATGTCCCGTTGTCTCCAGAGCGCGCTTGTCGGTATCAGTGATGTCTACTACGCAACCTTCTTCTTGTAGACGTTGTTGGGCCTCCACTTGATAGAGGCAAAGGTGTCCCATCTTTCGATGAGATGATGGATATCGCTTTGGTGGAGGTCGACTTTGATGATCCGACTATGAACGTGTGAGGACGTCGTGCCTTAGCAATCGCTAAACCAACTCCGAGAGGTTATTGACCACGCCGGAGCATGATCAACCTCACCACGAAGGTCTATTTCCTGCAAGCAAATGAAGAACAAGCAAGAAACTAAGATTGCAATCTGGATATTGCGAATATAAGATGAAAGCTTTATTGATCAAGGTGGGGTTTTATTTTAGGTCCAGGTTCTTTTGGCAAGGAGATGGTGAAAAGAAAAAATATAGGCTGGCCAAATGGAGTGTGGTTTGTAGGCCGAAAGACCAGGGCGGCCTCGGTATTCATGACGTGCAGGTCAAGAATGAGGCCCTACTTAGTAAATGGTTGTTCAAACTTCTTACTAAGGATGGTGTTTGGCAAACCATGCTGAGCAATAAGTATATAGGACAAAAGGCAGTGTCTCAGGTATATTGGAAACCCGGAGACTCACACTTTTGGGCCAGCCTAATGGCGGCAATGAAACATCTCTTTCGCTTTGGGTCTTTCGCGATAAAGGACGGGTCGGAGATTCGTTTTTGGGAAGACATCTGGCTAGGCAATGCTAGCCTCCAAGAAAAATACCCAGCCTTATACAACATTGCACGCGATAAGAATAATACTATTGCGCAAGTGCTTAGTTCATCCCCACCAAATATTTCGTTCAGGCGGGATTTGATTGGCACCCGACTTATGTCATGGAATAATCTATTGTCCCGTCTGGATTTGATTATCCTGACACAAGGTCGTGATGTGTTTCGCTGGAACCTTACTACATCGTGGTCTTTCACAGTAGACTCTATGTATCGTGCACTCACGCATTCTGAGGTACCGGTGAGTAATAACAAAAAAAATTGGAAAGCGAAGGTACCACTTAAAGTCAAAATATTCATGTGGTATCTCCGTAGGGGAGTTGTGCTAACAGAAGACAACCTCGCACGACGCAACTGGTCGGGAAGTAAGAAGTGTTGTTTTTGTACTCATGATGAGACAATTAAACACCTCTTTTTTTACTGTAAGTTTGCGCGTACTACGTGGTCAGCCATCCAAATAGCGTCAAATTCGTATCCGCCCACAAGTGTTGCCAATATTTTTGATCATTGGCTGCACGGTATTTCAAATAGGTACAAAACGCTAATAAGGGTGGGAGCAGATGCCTTACTATGGTCACTTTGGCTATGTAGAAATGACGTTGTTTTTAATGACAAAAAATGGTTTCTCCTTTGCAGGTTATTTTCCGTTGTACGCACTGGCTTCGTACGTGGTGTACGCTACAACGAGCGGAGTACCAACCGTTGTTCAAGGCGGTGTGTACACTGTTGGAGCAGGTGGCTACAGAGGTTTTTACCCAACATGAATGGCAGCATAATCTCCGGCTCGGTCCATCATCTCTTTCGACATAGGCATAGTGTCGGTCTATGGACTCTATTGTTGCCGAATTGTCGGTCTTTTATCTTTCTGTTTATCAGACTACTGGTGTTTGGCTGTGTGCATCCTAGTTATGCAGAGGCCAGGTGATACTCTTAATGCTTTGTATCACTTTGATGCTACATTTTGAGATAATAAAAGCGCCCTTCATCGGAAGAAAAAAGTGCAGAGGTTTGTAGGACAATAGCAAATTTCCCTCAAATGCATGACCTAAGGTTTCTCAATCAGTGGGAGGCGTAGGATGAAGATAGTCTCTCTCAAACAACCCTGTAACCAAATAACAAAGAGTCTCTTGTGTCCCCAACACACCCAATACAATGGTAAATTGTATAGGTGCACTAGTTCAGCGAAGATATGGTGATACAAGTGTAATATGGATGGTAGATATAGGTTTTGATAATCTGAAAATATAAAAACAGCAAGGTAGCAAGTGGTAAAAGTGAGCGAAAAACGGTATTGCCATGCTTCGAAACAAGGCCTAGGGTTCATACTTTCACTAGTGCAAGTTCTTTCAACAATGATAACATAATTAGATCATATAACAATCCCTCAATGTGCAACAAAGAGTCACTCCAAAGTCACTAATAGCGGAGAACAAACGAAGAGATTATTGTAGGGTACGAAACCACCTCAAAGTTATTCTTTCTGATCGATCTATTGGGCTATTCCTATAAGTGTCACAAACAGCCCTAGAGTTCGTACTAGAATAACACCTTAAGACACACATCATCCAAAACCCTAATGTCACCACAAGTATCCGCGGGTTTGATTATACGATATGCATCACACAATCCCAGATTCATCTATTCAAACCAACACAAAGAACTTCAAAGAGTGCCCCGAAGTTTCTACCGGAGAGTCAAGACGAAAATGTGTGCCAACCCCTATGCATAAGTTCACAAGGTCACAGAACCCGCAAGTTGATCACCAAAACATACATCAAGTAGATCACGTAAATATCCCATTGTCACCACAGATAAGCACATGCAAGACATACATCAAGTGTTCTCAAACCCTTAAAGACTCAATCCGATAAGATAACTTCAAAGGGACAACTCAATCCATTACAAGAGGGTAGAGGGGGGAAACATCATAAGATCCAACTATAATAGCAAAGCTCGTAGTACATCAAGATCGTGCCATATCAAGAACACAAGAGAGATAGAGAGAGGGAGAGAGAGAGAGAGAGATCAAACACATAGCTACTGGTACATACCCTCAGCCTCGAGGGTGAACTACTACCTCCTCGTCATGGAGAGTGCCGGGATAATGAAGATGGCCACCGGTGATGATTTCCCACTCCGGCAGGGTGCCGAAACAGGGTCCCGATTGGTTTTTGGTGGCTACAGAGGCTTGCGGCGGCGGAACTCCCGATCTAGATTCTGTTCTAGAGGTTTGGGGATATATGAGAGGTGTTGGCGTCGAGAACAAGTCAGGGAAGTCCATGAGGGGCCCACAAGGTCGTAGGGCGCGCCCTAGGAGGGTGCAGGCGCCCTCCACCCTTGTGGTGCCCTCGGGACTCCTCTCGTGCATCTCCGGTACTCCGTGGGCTTCTTTTGGCCCAAAAAAAATCGTCATAGAGTTTCAGGTCAATTGGACTCTGTCTGATATTCCTTTCCTGCGAAACTCAAAAACAAGGAAAAAACAGAAACTAACACTGGGCTCTAGGTCAATAGGTAAGTTCCAAAAATCATATAAAATAGCATATAAATGCATATAAAACATCCAAGATAGATAATATAATAGCATGGAACAATAAAAAAATTATAGATACGTTGGAGACGTATCAATCAGCCCGTCAGCCTTCATGGCGGGGAGACCGATCTCCTACACTGGTGTGCAAGTTCTTCGTCAACATGTGTTTAAAGGCCAAACTATGGTCTACGACGACGCCCAAGCCTTTCATTAGGTTTCTGTCGTGCTTGTCCGATGTTTCCTTTGGTGCCTTTGGTTCTAATCACCCTTCACGTTCTCCTCGTACTGGGACATGTTGGCAGCGATCCTCGAGGGCTTGAATCCGTTTGAGCAGTTGGTTATTCTCTTTGGCTACTTTCCTTGCTGATTTGAGTAGCTATAACCGAGCTTCGTCATGGTGAGAGTTGTCGAACAACTCATTCAGCATGTCCTCGTCATAGGGGCCAAATTCACCGCCTAGCGATTGGGGTTCCCCCTCCTTGTCACGTGATCTATCATGAGGCAGGCTCTCCCTCTCGGGAGCATACCGGTGTCGCCCTTAGGTTCATTGCCGTTGCCATTGTTGTTGTCGTTGCTAGAATTGGCATTGGGTGTGTTCACCATGTAGCACGCGTAGGTCAAGGTCGCCTGCCACTTGCGTAAGGGCAACGTGGCTGGCGGTTGGCTGTCCGCAGACTGCCGACTTCCTCTTTCATGTCTTCTGCCTTGGTGGCTCCCTCAAGGACGTCGGCGAGGTCTTTGATGTTGGCGATGAGATACGTGGTGGGTGGGTCGAAAATATTAACTTCTTCCCACAACTCCAAGATCAGATCTCACATCGAGATCGGAAGGACCAACGTCTGCTGATCCTCGATCCGACGAGATGCCAAACCCGCGAAGATCATCTCTTCGTGGAAATTCTTGATGTACTCCATGTTGCTAAATCTTACGATCCGACCTGGACTCGACCTGGCCAGTCGAGTTTGCGACGAGGGTGACGCCGCCGAAGACGAACATATGCCCTGGCGGGAAGATCGCGCTGGAGCCCATCTAAGCGTTGATCTGAACAATGCCATATCAATCTTTGTAACCGGATTGGACGACACAGCCACAAGTGCAACTCGAGGCTGAGGCTGGAGCAGTGGGGTACTGGGCTCAGTTGGAGGCCTGGCCCAAGCACTCCGCCGAGTGTGCCTCGTTTCCTTTGAGTGCAACAGTCAGCAGGTGGATTAGCAGGGGCCATGGGAACAGGGATGCTGATGGTAGGCTGTGGCTGCAATCTAGAGGTCTCAGACATGGGTAGCAAGCACATCAACCAAAAAAATCAGTCTTTATTCGCTAATCGTATCAGTACAAGGCTACAAGATTCGCTGATGTACAACGGGAGCAGTGGAATGGAGCAGAAGAAAAGAAGTAGTGGTAAACGCAAGAGAAATCGACCAAGCGCTCTGTCCAACGAACTGGAGGTTCAGGGAAGGTGAATTCCCCGCTGCCTAACTCAAAATCAAGCAATCATGCTGCCCGCGCTAGTGTGAATTGCCGTCCTTGCCCTTCTCCTCCCCGTCGCCACCCACCGCCACCGGCGGGGAGCCCTCCGCCGGGTCGACCAGGGGCGGCGGGCGCGCCAAGTGGAAGGCCACGAACTGGGCGGCGGCGGGGTTGAAGGACCCGAACTTGGGCGTCGTCTCCACCCCGGAAAAGCTCCGCGCGAGGAACGAGAACCCGTCGTCCTCCTCCTCGCTGGCAGCCGCGGCAGCAGCCGCCGCGGCGCTGGGGACCTTCTCGAGCGCGGCCACGTGCGCGCGCCGCCGCTTCGGCTCCGGCCGCTCGTCCCCCTCCTCGGCGTCCGTCGGCGCGGCGCGCTTCTCGGGGGGCAGCGGGCGGGGAGGGGAGGGCTCCTCCGCCTGCGGCTGCGCCTCGGCCGCGGGCGCGGCCACCGCCGCCATTCCTCCGGGGAGGGATCTGATCAGCTCCGGGCCGCGGGAGCTTCCGGGGATTTTTTTCTCTCCCTCCCTGCCCCCGCTCCGATCTGTGCGCGCTAGTGCGCTTGGCTGGGCGCGCGTGGTGGGGATTGCTCGGGCGGTCGCACTCACATGGGGGCTCTCGGCCGCGCGGGCTCACGTCACGCGGCGCGAGCCTGTGACACCGCCGTGGCGCTGGCGCCGTGCGCTCCCACCCTTGTCGCGCGTGCGCGCCCCGCCGATAAGGACCTGCCGTGGACTCCTTGTCCCCGTAGAATTCTTCCCCGTTTTCTGTCGCGGTGATCAACCGTCGCCGTTTTATACTGGTGCGTTGACTGGCTGAGAAGTGCTTACGGAGGTGACTTGGGTAAGCACCAATGGCCATTGGCATTCCAGCTTGTATGCTAGCAAATGGTGGTTACATGTTTCTCTATTTGGGAAATAGTGAACACGTGTCGCAGTATGCCGCAAAAACACCTGCTTTTATAAGGCGGTGCTAGGACCGCCGCAAGACTCGGCCGGTCGCCTGCCAGCCGCACGATGCGCGATCTGTGTGTCGTCCTCATCTCATGGCTTCACAAAAAAAAGGAAAAATTTGTCGACGTCCTCGTCGAAATGCCGCATTGGTGGGTTCTCCTCGCCGCGCCGCGGTCGCGAGATGTAGCACCATGGCTATGGCTTGCTGGTCGCAGCTCCAGTAATCGCCGGTCACAGCAAAGTGGCTTGTCGACTACAACAAAAGTGACTCACAATTGCAACTCTGGAAGTCGCTAGTTGCTTTGATTGTCCTACCTTTGGTAGCCGTTGGTTCCAGCAAAAAATGCTCGTTGGAAACTCGTCACTCCTTGTTCCAACATCTTGCCAGCCAGTTCTAGCGCGCGGTCGTCATGGTCGCAACATCTTGGCCCATTGATTCCAGGGCACGGTCGTCGTGGTTGCAACATCACACCGGCCGGTTCTAGGTTGTAGTTACCACGGGCACAACAAGCCCTGTTGTTGGTTCCAGCAACCGCGGCTCCGCTGGGTTCCAGTACCAACTCGTGCAGTCGTCGATGCCTCCACCCACCGCACTTCTGGTTGCAGCACGTCGTGCGTCCGCCCATGTCACGCTAGTCGTAGCACCAGGGGACACTGCTCGGAGAAAGCCCCAGCTGCGGTTGCAGGATTTGCTTCCACCATTGCAGCTAGCGGTTCATCCCGACTCATCATTTGTTGTCGTCACTGATGACCGGCAGTCAACCCCGTCTCCTCCCAGACCTGGACACAAGAGGAGGGAGAGAGGGAAGATGGAGGAGAGAGCAAGCTTGCAGCATGTGGCGTCCCTATCGTCGACGGCTAGCTGTCGTATGTTGCTATCCCCTTAGAGCAAGGAGGAGAGCGCACGAGATAAGGAAAGTGGAAGAAAACGGGCGTCAGTGCGGTCCAACTTCTGTTGCCATGGATGTAGTTATGCAGGTGAGGATGTAGCTCTGTCGCCGGCAGGTTCCAGCATGCGATCGTCATGGTTCCAACATCCGTGGCTGCCGGTTCCAGCACGCGTCACCGTGACCTAGCATCCGGTGGTACTCATCTCCCACCACCGACTGCCGCCGGTGGGTTCCAATTTTTGCTGCCATGGATGCAACTTTGTTGTCCCCGATCGGTTCCAGCAAGAGGCCATCATGATTGCAACATCTCTGGCACACGGTTCCAACACGCGTCACTGCGATCCCAGCATCCAGTGGCATTCGTCCCCATCGCCAGCTGCTACCGGTTGCTTCATCGGTGGCCACCATCTCGAAGCACGCAGCTGCCGGGTGCAGCATGCGGCCCTAGAAAAAGCGATGACGAGGGATGCAAGACCATGAACACCAGGCACATCCAGCTTCCCCTCGTATCGTGTGGTCATGGCCTGTGAGCAGATAGGTCTAGGACGTGGTGCGGGCCCGGTGGCCAGTTCACCGGAGTGGACCAAGGGAGGGGCACGATGGGTTTCGTGCGCGGTGGTGCGAAGACCTGCTCCTGCAACAACTCCGCTCGCATGGATAAGAAAGAAGACCCATGGGCGAGGTCAGTGGAGGAAGTCGGCGCGGGGAGCTGTGGTTAGGGGTGGGAACCTGCGCCGGAGTGGATTAGCCGTCGGCGGCGGCAGGATCTAGAGAGGAAGAGGAAAGCGACGCGCGTGATGATAGGCGACCGATGGATCGCCGGGCCGGTCCGCCGATTAGAAACATTTACAATTATAATCTTCTCTTAATCTAATATCTAAACCTTGTTACGTGTGAATACCTTTCTGTCCCTGATGTGTGAATGGAACGATCGACTGGGCAGAAATCGCATCTCCCTGGCTCTCTCGGCCTCTTCCCCTCTCGCGCCCAAGGCAAAGCGACGCCGGCGGCCGCGACCTGGCCCATTCTCCGGCCATCTCGCCGCCTCTCCCCGACTGCGTCCCTCTCCACCCAAAAAAGAAAAAGAAGGAAGAAAAAAAACTGGATCGGAGACGCGCCAGGTCGCCATTCTCTGCGACGCAAGCAGCAGAACAACAAGACGGCCGGTGGCTGCGAGCACCGGAGCGCACGGCGGGGAGAGGGAGCGACGAGGCGCGGCCGGCACAGACCAGAGAGGTACTGTATCATTTTGCCGCACTGCTCTCTTCTTCCGCTTATATGCTTGAGACCTAGAGACTAGAGTCTAGTTGGAGGACGGCAAAATTGTGAAATCTGATTATGTGAATGTGTAATTGGATTGCATTTTTTTTCTATGAAATGCAGACACAGCCGCACGGATTCTGAGATGTAGGATACTGTAATTTTCCTGATTCCGCCATAGTAGAATGCACACACACTCGTCATTTCCCAGTTTAGAGATCTTGACACAGCCACCATTTGCAAGCTGCTGTGAGGTGCTCTCCTAGTCTCTTTTGCATAAATAAACTCCTCCTTCCGTTTCAAAATAAGTGCCATGGTTTTAGTTCAACGGAATCAGTGTGCAAACGATGGCTGTTGCACGACACTACTCATCAACGGTTGTTTCCCACTGAACAAACGGGATACAGGGCTGTAATCTTGTGTCGTGCGAAGATCGGCCATAAAGTATCATCCATGTAACACTGCTCTTAGTTCAATTTGGAACGGAGGGAGTATTTGTGATGTACTCCCTCCGTTCCGAATTACTTGTCGCAGGTATGGATGTATCTAGATGTATTTTAGTTCTAGATACATCCATTTCTGCGACGAGTAGTTTGGAAAGGAGGGAGTAGTTGGTATTTGATACCCCCTCCGTTCCATAATTATTGTCGTTGTTTTTGTTCCGTTCCTCGAACTCTGTACGCCCAATATTTGCAACCATGCCCTGGATTGCTTTTTGCCTTATACTGCTGGTACCGATCCCTGGCTCCATTGGATGGATATATGTCATTCCCAGAATTTGTTTCACTATTGGGGTTTCTTCATTACCGTGCTGGCAGCGAGTGATTTAAATTATTCTTTCTTCGCTCAGATAGTCGCTGATTTTTCTTTGCCCAGGTGCTGGGGCAGCTTCTTCTTCAGAGATGTTTCTAGGTCTGTTGAATCCGCATGTCCCACATGGAAAATTGCTAGCTGTGGTGCTTGTGGCCGCTTGGACCTCCATTGCTGCTGCTGGTTCGTCGCCTAGTGAGCAGGTACACCAGGGGTTGAATAACGTGTTTGCCTATGTGATTCTACGTCGGATTTTCTACAGATTTGCATTGCTGAATTCAGTTCTAGGAAGCAGGATTTGTGCACCCATCCAATGTTAGATTGAGTTACTCTGTGAGTTTAGTTTTCTGGTGGTAGTTAACTGTGTTTGATGATTAACGAGAGCCACAATGTTAACTACTTAGGCGCTACTTTAAATTTTGGTTCATTTTTTTCCAAGACGTTCAAAATTTTGTCTGTAAGTTCTAATTCTAGTTCCGCGCAGGCATGGAGCAGCCAGAAATCTTTCAATTGCATGCCCTGCTCTATGACATACGTTTCTGATGCATATCCCGGCACCTTGACGCCACCGCTTGCTCAACATATTGACTTAGCTGACGTACCTGATTCTTCTGACTTGTGCAAAGGACTCACTAATGACCCTGATGTGCCTGTGCTTTTGGAATCGCACCGGCAACTTGTTGGTGAAGGTTCCCACCGCCGTCTTGTCTATTCCATGAAATTTGGTAACAGCGAAGATACTTTGGTAAAATTCCTTGATGGCTATGATGCGAATCTTGTGATAATTGAGAGCCTCCCTAGTGGGGTCTTTGTTGACCCATTCGAGCTACATCATTTTGTTGAACGAAAAGGTGAGAGAAAACTCTGAGCTAGCAAGTCAATTATACTATATACATTTACATTGTGATAATTTGCTTTTATCTTGTAGTTTTTCTTGATGTTGCTGTTTTTGGAGACACAAACCTGGAACTCCCCTCAGCTCTGTCCAACCGGCCAGCTGTTGAGATTCATTTTGATCTCAAGCCAAGCACATCAATGAACTGTAACCTTGTGATGGAGCTTCCTCTCCATGCTAGATACCCAGTAAGTTTCTAGTTTCAAAGAAAATTATCTGCGGTAACAAGCTGTCAACTTGATTTATTTGGTTCATGCTGTCTGCAAATACACATACTTCTGATTGGAAATCTTGCCTTCTCAATTTGAGGAAATAGGTCACATGATTATTTTCACAACATTCAACAGCGGTCTAATGTTTATGTGAATATCACCTCCTTGATGGAAATCGGACAGTGCATCCTGATGACAGACAAAATAACTATTGTAGACCAGGTTACCGGCTTGGCGCACATAATGGCAAATAATGCATGCCTAGCATGTTATTTGCAGAACAGGCACCTAACAAATATCAAGTAGAGATCAGCAATACCTTGCAACTGTAGTAATTTATGTTTAGTTTTGCTTTAGGTCACATCTCATTAATGTCCTTGTATTTATGGTGATGTTATGGACCAGCTATTGAGCATCCCACCATAAAAGGTTTCCAGATTTTCCAGAAGAACACTGAAGCTAGTGAATAGTGTGAGAGATGGTACATCTGGCAAAATTGAAATTTCTGATGAACTAAACTGCCCGAAAAATAATTGCTCAACGGCGTAGTCAAACAAGAGACCGAGAAATGAGAAAGGCGAACCACGAGATACATGCTAATAACTAAGTGGCATAAAATCGCAATTCATTGTATATTTGTGTGTTTTGGGTTTCATCGTTAGGTCGAGTTTAAGATTTTGCCAGACTGTGGGTCCCTACCTTGATCCCACGTGTTTTTAGGAAATTTTGAAAAGCTTTAATGATATCAACGGATCAAATGAAGCAAGGGACACTGCAGTGTGTGTGGGCAGGCAACATAGTTGGTGAAATGGGAAGCTACAGAAGTACAATTAATTTACCTTTTCTGGAGAATTCACTTTTTTTGCGAGGGTGGAGAATTTCACTTTTAGAATACTTTCATCTGAAATGTTACGTGTATTGGAGATTGCTGCTGGATGGTAGTAGAAAGAAAGAGAAAACCAGTGGAAGCTCCACCCTCCATTTGCATGTTCTAACTTGGTGCAAACATGCCTGAAATGCACACGGTGTTACGAAAATATTACTACATGGTTCTCATGTTGATCTCCTTTACTTCTTACTTCCTCCGTTCCTAAATATAAGTCTTTTTAGAGATTTTAATATGGACTACATACGGAGCAAAATGAGTGAATCCACACTCTAAAAGACGTCTATATACATCCGTATGTAGTTTCTTTTGAAATATCTAAAATGACTTATATTTAGAGACAGAGGGAGTATTTGTCATGGAAGGTGGATGTACACGGCAGTTATCTTGGAGTAATTTTTTAGGTCTTAGGTTCCTCCCAAATTCTCTTGTAAGAGATGCTTGATGTTATTAAAGTCGCTTTCTCCCCCAAGATTTTTTTTCCAGCCTAAATCCCTCAAGAAAATGACTAAGATTCTGTAGTCCAGTCCAATTCTAGATGTTACCATGGATCCATGATAAAATTTCACATACAGGTTTTCAGTTATTCCCTTCTTCATCGTAACACTTTTGAAGAAATCCCCTAGCAGACTACTGATTGTCGTATTTATTTGCAGCCTCTCGACGCCAGTGGTTACGCAAGGGTTGAGTTGGTCAGCCCTGACCTGCTCCTGCGTTACAGAAGAAAGGAAACCCATCCTGATTCCTGCCTGTGGATCCTCCAGAATCTCGACGCCGCGCCTGTGGAGAAAGCCACGTAGCGCATACCCTGTGGCGACGAGGCGCACACAGGATTTGTATCTAGCCTCACTTTCATTTTGGCTCTGGTTTGCTCCATGTCCATAGTCCTAGCAGCCTCCCTTGTTTCTTGATGCAAGTACTGGAATCGCGAGGCATGATGCATTGGTCTACTTCAAAAGTCAGATTGCTCTCACAGGTTTTTGCACGTCCATATTCAGAGGAAACCAAGTACGGGAAAAAGAGCATCAGTTGCATGCTTGGTGTTTGCCCAATGTTTTTGGCAATCTTTTAAAGAACTATGTGGTTGTAAATTGCCTAGCTTACATCCTGCTACTTGGTCACATGACTTGCTTGATAATGCCTTTTGTCCACAGGAGCTCTGTCGTGCTATCCTTTGCGGCATGTGGGCGATCTGGACCCTCAGAAATAAAAGATACCATGGGGAGATGGCATCAGATATGATCCAAACATCAAATTCTGATGCAAAGGAGAAAGAAGAAGCTAGAATCATTAAATGGAAACGCCGCCCTGTAGGTTTTGTAAAGGCGAATGTTGATGCATCTTTCAATTTGGATACTCGACAAGGAGCCACAGGGGTGATCATTCGGGATGACCAGGGTTGGGTTATTGCAACAAGGAACAAATGGTGTGAAGCCCTCCCTAATATTATCACTGCTGAAGCTCTTGCTCGCGGGGACGGAGCAGATCTAGGGTGCAACCTGGACCTGCTGAAGGTGATTATGGAAATTGATAGCCTTGAGTTGATTAATTTGTGGCGTAGTAGGAACGTTAATAGTTCGTGTATCCTCCCTATGGTGTATCAAATCCAAGATCTTACTAGGGTGTGTATATCTTTTGAGCTTAATCATGTTAGAACTTAGAAGAGAAGCCAAAATGGCTGCTCACTACACAGCCAAAAAGGGCTCCAAATCGAATGTTGTGACTTGTGAGTACTTGGATGTATCAGGTTCCTGTATTCCTAAATGCCTGTATCCAGCGTGATTCTCATGCTGACAGTGAGTAATACATGGCTGTTTGTCTCGAAAAAAAGAGTTGCATGCTTGGTGTGAACCTGTCTTGTCATTGCATGCTTCACTGACATGCATAAGAAGGGGATCGTCCAGGAATATGAAACAAAAAAATGTGTGTTTCCATGGCAGCAACTTGCAGGTTTGAGGCAAGCACTTGTGGTCTGTATGACAGAGTGGATCCGCTGGACCCGCTGCACAGGGCCACCACGATGTCTCTTTTCATTTCACCTCCCTATTTTACTAGTTCAAAGCGTACAGGGCGGCCTCTTCTGTTTAAAAATGAGGTGGTTTCATTTGCAGGATTTAAATTTACTTCCTATATTGTTTGTTCGGTGCAATATATGGTACCCAATAATGTAGCATTATATTCTTACTTCCTCTTGATTCCTCCCCTAACCCTAGGTCGCTAGGGCAAAGTTTTCCCTCTAGACTTCACCGGTGAGCCTGTTGATGCGCCTCTCCTCTACCTGCCGCTTTGGCGGCTGGTAGCAGAGAGGAGAATCCTAGTGCCTCAGCTCCGGTTAGTAGTTTAGATTAGAGTTTTTTAGACCTCGCAGGTACGACTCTTGGGCGGATGACGGTGTTTCTTCTGGGCTTCGATCCTCATCAAGCTTGTCACTTCGGACGTAGACGATGGAGTTTTGACGCAGATTCTTGTCGTCTCCCTAGGGCAGTGCGGTTAGAATTTCTCATCATGTGACGAGATTTGGTGCCATGTGCTTCAGATTTATGCAAGGGTTAACGACGACGACTGCGGTTCCAGGACGCTGGTCCTTAAAGGCATATGCACAAAGACTTCCTGGCTGTCATGGACAAGGTCAAGAAGGCTCCGGTAGGGGAGCGGCGACAGCAGCTCGTTCTGATGGCATTAGTGGTCATTCGGTGGTCTCAGAATCTCGATGTAATTTTTATTATGTTTGAGATGATTTGTATTTTCAATAAACTTTTATAATAGAATCCTATCATTTTTGCAAAAAACAAGATAAAAAACAATATACGATCTACTGACACCCCATTGCAATTACTTTATTTTTCATGTCTTTGTATATCGTTAGAATCCTTTGAATCAATTGATAAGAGTAAAAGGGTCCACATAGTATCATTTTAACCCAACGGTGAATTTTATTGGCTCAAAAAAGGTGCATCAAGATTCAAGTGGATACATGCCTTAAGAGCACATATCCGACCGCTGCATAGAGAAGATGCACACAACCAACACCAACGCACGCATACAAAACACGCGAGGAAAAGAAGTCTAAAGTAATCAGATCCCATGCATTGCTTCCTTTCTCTAATTTTTTTTTCCTTTTTACCGTGAGGGAAGGGATTTTGATCGATCGATCGAAGGGACAATGAAACAAAGCGAAACGAAACGATTACAGACTGCCCCTTTAGGAGTAGAGATGTCGTGTGGGGAGGGGTTCCGATCGATCAATCGAAGGGACAGACGAAACGAAACGATTACGGACACCTCTCTAGAAGTAGAGATTTCTGTGAAGAAAAAACCTCGTAGTTGTGTTTCAGCACGAAATCTTTTTTTATTTTGACATGGCAAGAACTCTGATGTGTTACTAGCACAGTAGCACCTGATGACAGTAACAAGCATGCTTGCGTGATTCGAACTGGAAAAAAAACCATGCTTGTGTGAACTGCGAGGCGATGCTTCCTCCATGACATCGCCCCCGACACCACGAATGATTGAAGGAACCCCGTTTCCTGGGCATCCCATCGCACCGGAGCGAGAGCCAGCCGAGACGTGGCAATTTTTCGTATTTTAACCCTTTTTTAAAATTTATTCGAGATTTGACTTCAGTTTAATTTTTTTTTGAGATCTAATCATTTTGCTACCGTCAGAATCCATGACAGTAGGGTTAACAGCCTACCGCCAGGGACTTTAGCGGTAGGAAACATCGCTACCGCCAACCAGGCTGGTGATAGCCTGCACAACCCTATCATCAAGGTGCTTGGCGGTAGGCACGAGTACGCACTGTGTTCAATATTTAATAGGTTTTTGGCGGTAGGGCATGCAACCCTACCGTCAGGGACTTGACGGTGCCTATCGCCATGGTCCCTGGCGGTAGCAAAAGGATCAGATCTTGAAACTTTTTTAAACTAAGATCAAATTTTGAATAGGCTTCAGAAAAGAGTCAAAACATGAAATTTAGCCCCGAGACGTCATTCACTCATTTATCAAACCCTGCGTAACGTACATCTCCACCCTTCTCCCACAAGACGACAAAATAAATGCAATCCCACCGTTGTGCGTGCAGCAGATCTGATGATTGGTGGATCTTGATCCAGTACGTACGTAGCGGCAAAGAAACGGAACGCCCGCAGCGAGCGACCGAGCTAATTATCGGACGCGTGTGCCGCTCGGCCAACCCAGGCGCGCCGCGTAGCCCCAGATATTTCCGCGTGTGGTCTTCCCGGCAGCCACACGCGTCGGCACCGCCGCCACCCCCGGCCGAGGAGCCAACCGAATCCTGAGACTATCCGGTGCCAGCCGCCGTGATCGCGCCACGCGTCCCCCGCCAAGCGAGGCCCGGCCGGCACGTGTCGCCCCAGAGCACGGGCGCGCAGGCGCGACCGCCGGGGCACGCGTCCCGCCCGCCAGTGTGCCCGCCGTGGATGCTGTACGTCAGCTAAGTAAACTAAGCTCGCATGATACATGGCAAAGTAAACTAAGATTGGCAGTGTGCGCGCAAGATATTTTGGGGATGGCGAGCAGCGCTGTGCTGCACCCGCATGCGCAGCACCGGCGCGCTCTGTCCGGGCAGCGAGCCTGGATCGGGCGGTGGCGACAGGCGCTGCTCCGGTCCAAGAACGGCACTGTTTTGACGGGGGCACGGCAGACGGCACGCAAGGCAAGAGGGATTAGCGTGCGGGGATGATGGAGATATTTTGCGTGCGGGGGAGTGCGACAAGGATCGCTTTTCTGATCGCAACCGTACCGCGAGCGGCTATTGCGGCCGAGCCGTACATTTGTCACGCGCGGCGCGGCGACACGAGGAGCAGGGCTGGCCGGCCGGGTCGGGGTCGCCTCCAGGGAGCACGGACGGGACGGCCGCCCACGTATATAACTGCCCACCCGCCGGCGCCGCCCCGCTCCGCGCTCGTACTCGCGAATCGCAGTCACGCTCAGAGTCACACCACCACGTCGGGCAACTAGGTTCGGCTGGCACGCGCGGAGGCGCCGGGAGGGAGTCGCCGGACTCCGTTGGCTCGGTGCACGGGTTGGGTAGCATTCGGTTAGCATGAGCGAGGGAACGCGGGAGATGAGGCGGCTGCGCGTTGGCAGCGCCGGCGGCGGGGGCGGCAGCAAGGCGAACGCGAGCGGCGGCATCGGCATCGGCATCGCCGACGAGTGGAGCAGCGGGGGGCGCGGCATTGGGGCGCGGATCCGCGGGGTGAACGTGGGGATCCTGGATGAGCAGGTGCTGGCGCTGGTGTTCCGGGCGCTCAACTGGGACCCGCAGGCGCTGTGCTCCGTGGCGCGGGTCAGCCGCCGCCTGCGCGCCGTCGCGGAGCGCGTGCTGTGGCGGGAGCTCTGCGTCTCGCGCGCGCCGCGGATGGTGTCCACGCTCACCACGGGCTCCTCGGCCGCGTCGGGCCGCGTGGGCGGCGGGTGGCCGGCGCTGGCGAAGCTGCTGCTCTTCTGCTGCGGCGCGGCGGGGGCCGGCGTGCGGGGCCACTTCGCGCCCGTGTCGCGCTTCTCCAAGACGTCCGGCCGGAGCTTCCTGTCGCGCCGCTGCGGCGGGGACCTGCTGTACGTGTCGGACCCGTGCGAGCACGCGGCGGCCGGCGCCGCGGCCGACGAGGACGTGGGCGCCTACCGCGGCGTGTTCCGCGGCTTCATGCGCTCCCGCACGCGCGCCTGCCTGGTGGGCGGGCGGGCCCCGCTGGAGCCCCGCGTGCGCTGCCCCTACTGCGGCGCGCGCGTCTGGAGCGTCACAGCGGCCGGCCTCGCGCCCCGCAGCGCGTGCCGCCGGCTCGGCGCGCACGAGGGCCGCCTCGAGTACTTTGTCTGCGTCAGCGGCCACCTCCACGGCAGCTGCTGGCTCGCGCGCCTCTCCTCCAGCGACGGCGACGGCGACGGCGGCCGCGGTGGCGAGGACACCGACTCTGACGACGACGGGTTCACTGCCACGGCCGACAGCGACGACGGGCACATGGAGCTGTGACGCGAAGAGCTTGTCTTAGCCACATGAAAATGCAGTAGAGTAGAAGCATATTCCCCGTTTGTTTTGTTGGCTTTGTATAATCTCGTGGCTCCTGTGGCCTTGCTGCAATCCATTTTTGCACTGCCGCACAGCTGTTTGTTTCTTCTATCGGTTCAGAAGCGACGTGCGTTGGTGCGGCGCCAGCTACAGATTCAGACTTGCTCTTTCGAGCGACCTCCTGCGGCCGCAACTTACCTGAAATAAACTACTCCTATAGTAGGATCTCATGGCTGAATTTCATGACCTACGCCATGGATTGATTGATTGATTACCTTAGTTTCCATTTGAGGCGATCTCATGGCTGAGTTTCTAGCATCGGCGTCGATTTGTTCTCCATGCCGCCGGCATCGCTCCTCCCTCCCTGTCCTCCGCGTCTGGTGAGCCACTTCTTCGGTTCATGACAGACAAATGGACAACAGAATGGTCAGGCCATGGCTCGCGAATCTGCCATGCACCAGTCACCATTGCTTAAAGGTAGAACCACTGTCGTCAAGCTCGATCGAATAGCTAGGCCTAGGTGATGGGTGATGCATTGCGGCGGCTGTCACGGGTCACGGAGGAGAGGCCCCGGAGCCTGGGCTGCACTGCAGTGGCACGTTCGGAATTCAGAGTTTCAGATAAAAGTGCTGTCGATGCTTGTAAGTGATGCCGTTGCATCCCGCCTACCCAAGCAGGAATGTTCGATTCGATACTGAACTGGCGGCGGTGGCCTGCACCATCAATGATGGAAAATAAGTTGCCAGTAACGAAGCTATATAAGAAGGTGACCCTAGGTATATGAAGCCATTGAATTAAGCTATATAAGAAGGTTGTGGTTGCTTCATATCATACTGCTCTCTAAGTTACAGTTATGTGGCGATCCATTGGTCCTTCAAGGCATATGCAGAGTGGGTTGGGGCAATCCTTCGAGATATATGATGATCCACTGCCTTGACTGTAAATGGAACGAATGCAGGGAATTAAACTGTGATGCTTACGTGATCGGAATGTTGGAACGCCATCTTTGGCTGACCACTCGATCGTCCTGCATTTGTCGACTTGGCTGTACCTGTTGAAAGTTAGTTAACGAATACACCATCTTCACTGAAAAACCTAAGAACATAATGCGCTGCGCTGCGCTGCTTAACCCAGATTCGTATGTGCCATCTGGATTTGATTACAAGTTTACAACACCAAGCTGCAAGCAGGTGATCGACTACGGGTTTTATCATTCTCCCGAGATCTCTGACTGCACCTGGGTAGATTGTCTCTGAATCCACAAATATCGTTGCTCACCCGGAAGATGGTACTGTAGTATACTGCACGCAGTATCTGAATTCAGTAACGTCGCTCCACGCAGTGCCGCATTACAGTGCGCATTGGTGTATAGTACTACTACTACTACTAATCAGGAATTACCGCAGAGACCTCGCCTAGACAAGGACATCGCACACAGGGTTGCATAGGCAGCAAACTGTCTCTTTGTGGCCACTATAACAAACAAAGAGAACGGCAATGATTTACACTGACGCAAGGATTTCATAGGCACCACACCGTCGTCTTTACGAAGAGTACTAACACTGAAATGGTATTCAACTACTACAGTAGTATGGTAGGATAGTAGAAAAATCGTACTCCTATATGCTAGAGTAGGTCTTTCATGCTGCTGCATCAACATCATTGTCTAAGCAGACAGGCAGTTCGTCTGCTGGCCGGTTATCCATCAACAGTACTCTCAGATAACACATGTACAGGCTACTACTAGCACGATCTTGTAAGCACGACACAAGGGTTTGACTCGCCTACCGTTTCTTCAGAAAAGCTTCCAGCAGGCCTCGCGCTTGGCAGAAAGAGTAACAAGTTGTGCTTGCCTTGCGTTCCAAGTGATATGGCAGCCCACGCACTAGCTTCGAACATGGTCCTGCCGATCGATGATACTCATGCCTCCTTTTTTCCGAGGAAAAGCGGCCCAACGGACCCCGTTTCGTTCGGAATTTTTTGAGACAAAAGAACCCAGCTGTCTTGTGCAGTTACCCTCATCAAAAAGAAAAAAAAACTGTCTTGTGCAGTGCAATATGTTATCAGGTAAACAGGGCAAAGCCCCTGTTTACTGCCAAAACATAGGAAATCAAACCTTTGCTTGACATACTAGCTAGTAGCTGCTCGAAAACAGTTTAGCTATGCATCAGTGGGGGGTCAGTCGATTTTTCAACGAAGGAAGGAGAAGGAAGGGCGTCGCCGGAGATAACGAAGGGGCTCGCTGTCATCACCCGAATATCTATCTTAGGGTACAGGGTGGGGGCGGTGGTTGCCGGCGGTGATGTGGGGCGGTGGCGCACTTCGCCAAAGAAAAAAAATCCAACAGCGGGCGGGGCTAGAGGGATGGCGGGGGCGGCGGCTAGACCGGCGGTGGGGGCGGTTCCGGGGAGGGCGGGGCGGCGAGGCAGTCACAGGAGCGCCGCCAACCCCAGGTGGTGGTGGCTGGTGGTTCGTTCGGCGACACGTTTGGCGGTCTGGGAGCGGAGGAGGAAAAAGATCCAGACGCCATACGATCTTCATCCAACGGTCCATAAATTGACTGTTCCTAACTAAAAAATTCAGTCGACTGATGTGTAGCTTCTCCCGCTCAAAGTTTTGCCTAGGTATTGAGATTGTGAGATAGGGAAAAGAAACTACATTTTTTAATGAAATAAAACAACATTAGTAGGATCACTAGGTTTAATATCTCAAGAACATGAATTGTTTCATGTCTTCTAGATTGTCCAAAAAAACATAGCATTTTATCGCACCATTCAGTAAAGATAGAGGTCTATACAACTGTAATCAAAAGACTCAAAAGTACCATAACCGAGCCTAGCTATACCATGGTAAATTTAACAATAACCGCATAAGATCTCCACTAAGAATAAATAAAGAAATACTGGTAAAACTCAATAGGCAGCCCAAATACGCCTGGTACTTTATTGTGCTTCATCTTGAATATGTTTGTTTTTATTTTATTTTGTGAAGGAATGAAAATAATTCTATATAGAATGGGTTGGGAATTATGCCTAGATCCCATGTAAATGGAAATTTCATTGATAAGACCTCCTCAATTGTAGCCAATATTTTTTTGCAGTATAATGAGAAGAAATACTATAAATAAAATAAAAAGAAAGAACTCTATTTCTGACCTATGAGGCCGAATATTATGTTTTCTTATTCACTCTCTACTTTATTTTTTCTATTTAAAGTAGATCAATTTACATGATGTATCTATATAAAAAATTAATAAATATACTTTAAACAAAGTAGGAATTCGTAAAATTAATTTTTATTCCTTCATATAATAAAAAAATGATAAGAGACTTTTTTTTTCCCAAAATCCCTGCAAAAGAAGAATTTTTACCTCTTTCTAACAGAGCAACTCTTATTTCCTTTTAGCTAAATACTTTTTCGAATATTTCTCTATCAATTCATCAAGAACACAAGCAAAAGGGAGCTAATACTAAAACATTAGAAGCTATTGGGCTAAACAAAGACTTAGAAAAACTAGTTGCATACAGTAACATATGCCTACCCCCCCTCCCTCTTATGTAAACCCCTCATGTCTCAAAGAGATGATTTTGTTCCTCTCTTTCTTGCCACTAGCCTTGCCATAAAAAGGGAAAATGATAGCATGTTCCTGAAGTGGGTCTTGCTCCTTAGATCTCCGTATCTGCTAAATCTCTTCTTCCTTAAAATTTTATGCAACCTTTCAACAAGTTGTTTCTTCAAAAGAAAATTAGCAATAGATAAACAAAAACTTTCACTATGTTTGCCAATACTCTCCAGTTCTTCGGACGACAACTTCCACTGTCTTCTGTAAATACCTTTAGGCATTCTTCTTACTAGCTCTATTTTGACATTTATCTAAGGATTTCCTCTACATGTATTTTCCCAAGCCTTAGCTACTACATCTTTTCAGATCATGTCTAAAAAGTCATATTGTTCAAATTTAAAAGGAGAAGTAATCTTTAGCTTTTTCAAAACCAATATCTACAACTAGAACATTATGCTCAGGATAATTCTAAGGAAACTTCTGGAGAAGACAAAGGGAAACCAACCCTCCCATTGTGTATTGGTGCTTCAAAAACAGGATCCTTATGATTGTTTTTTTTTTGCGAGATGATCCTTATGATTGTTGGACCGAATAAAACTTCTCCCAGCTAAATCAAGTTTTTTTAACTACTTATACCGGATAATAGCATTAAGAATCTGAGCCGATCTAACAATTATTGTAGCTCTATCAAGTTCAGTACACTTCCAAATAATATTAAAGTCCCCACCTATAATAAAAAGAGTCATCGCGCTTAAGGACAAGAACAAGTTCTATTAATAATAACATCACTTTATCTCTATTATGACCCCCCCCCCCCCCCCCCCCCACACACACACACAAAAGATAATCCTTTAGCAGGAGAGAAGCACCAAATATGTGCACATGTATTTTTTTGCCTCCTATATAACAACAAAGTTTAGTTTTAAATCATGCACCGATTCACAAACAAGTCCCTTTCCTTTCGGGTCACCAGTACCCCTCGCGTTTCAGTAAATGCCTGGTATTTAAAGAACAACTATTGATATAAAGAAACAAAATAGTTTCTACCTCTATTTTTATCTATTCTGCATATTAGCTTTGTCCAACATCAAACTTTATAAGATTTGACCAAGTTTATAGAAAATAATATGTACATTTCAATAACAAGGATATATGATGTGAAAAAATATTCATTGATGAATCTTCTGGTATTGATTGTTGTAGATGTTAATGTTTTTTCTATAAACTTGGTCAAAATTTACAAACTTGAATTTATGACAAAGCTAAAATGAGGACTACTTCCTACTGCTACATCAAAATCACCCATGCCTAAAAAATGCCTTTTGTATGCTGACGTCACGACGATCAGATAGCGCTCAAGAGGTTTTTCTCCACACGAGAAATCCTTCACCCGCAGAGAATTCAAATAGATGTGTCGAAGATCATCAAAGAAAGGAAAAGACTGAGTTCGATCCATGTCCTCCTTTTTGTTTAAACCAAGAGCTACTCCTCCCTTCCCGGCCCGCAGCAAGTCTACGGCGCCAACGTGCGCCTAGTATTCTTCTACGGTGATACGCTGGAGCTATGCAAATGTTGTGCTCCAGCCTCTATATGTGTTCGATCCATCTACTCCCTTTTTTAAAAACCAAAAGCTAGAGACCTTTTACGGTACATCAATTAAATTGGGGCCGTTAATTTCTATGGTTTGACGGTTCAGATGAGGCAATACTACACCAAGTTTCAAGTAGTATATTGAGCAATTAGGGGCCTTTTGGGTAGTTTGCTGTTAATCCATCCCGCAGGGCAGATTTCCCTCCAAATCAAGTGGAGGGCATAGTCAGGTGATTTATTGAATACAAAGCTAAAAAAGGCTCTTTTTTTACTTGGCAAAGTATTATGACAGGGGTTAATTGTCTAAATCTTGGTTATATTTGGCGTGTTGGAAATGGTCACAACATTGATATTTGGGAAGATGCTTGGATTCCTAATTGTGCAAATAGAAAAGTAATCACACCGGGAGGGAGTAATTTGATCTCAAGGGTATCTGATTTAATTGATCCCGCTACTAGTAATTGGGACGAAAATTTGGTCACACGAATGTTCTCGCCAGTTGATGTACAAAGGGTCCTTGCAATTCCTTTGTCACAACATGATATGTCGGATTTTGTCGCTTGGAGCTATTCAAAGAATGGAACTTTTTCTGTTCGATCAGTCTATGCAGTGCAATGGGAACACCAACACGGGGGGAAACTAAGGAGAACCGATGATATGGGACACATGACTATCAATCCTATTTGGAGTGAGATTTGGAAATTATCTTGTCCATCGAAGCTTAAAATTTTCATTTGGCGCGCACTGCATGGCACCTTCCCGTGTAGAGTTAATTTGGTGAATAGACATATAAAGGTTACCCCCAATTGTCCGTCATGTTCCTTTGGATCAGAGGATACAAAGCATATATTATTTCAGTGTCAGAAAGCAAAGGAGGTTTGGAAAAAATTGGGTCTAGATCAGGTCATTAAAAGAGCGTGCGAAGTTGATTATGCTAGTGAGGCGGTGCTTGAAATTTTGCTTTCTATGTCTGAACGGGAGCTTATGATCTTGGGTATTCCGAATGTCCGTGAATGAATTGCAATTTCAACTTGGTATTTATGGTGGGAGAGGCGAAAACTGGTCCATAAGGAGAAAACCCAAGACGCTAACCAGATCTCCATGGGAATTCGTGCAATTACGTTAAACTATGTTTTGCCTATATCACCAAAGGCTACGATGAAAAGAGGAGGTTGGGTCCAACCTCCAAGGGGGTTTGTAAAACTTAATGTGGATGCCTCTTTTGATCATGACCGGCTTAGGGGCACGGCTGGTGCTGTTTTGAGAGATGATAAAGGAAAATTCGTTGCAGGGGGGAATTGAAGAATTGATTGATGCACGGACGTTTTGACGGCTGATGCTATGGCGCTTAGATATGGTCTATCTATTGCTCAAAGGGCGGGCTGCAACCGCTTAGTTATTAACTCAGATAACATGGAGGTTATCGAAACCATGAACAATGAGGATGGTCATCTAGTACAGCGGCGGCAGTTTTGACGATTGTTATTTTTTAGCATGTGACTTTCCTATTACTAAAATTGAGCATTGTAATAGAGAAGCAAATAGGATCGCACATGAACTTGTTAAGTTAGCTAGATTTTCTTCATCATTGAACTGGTTTGAGGAGCCCTTGAGTGAAATTGTATCCCTCCTCATAAACAATGTACTTGTTATCGCAAATGAATAAAGTTTCTATGTTTCTTTTAAAAAAAAGTGAAGGGCATAGTCGTTCCTTTGGCCCATCGATCCTGCTCCCGCCATTGCCAGCGGCTACCGCACCTCCGTATGTACTGTATAGTTTGTGATCTGCAGCCGGCCATTTTCAGCCCACCCTGTGCGGATGTGCCATCGCCCACGCCCAGCTCATCCGGCGTCGTCGCTCCCATCCCAGAGCGCACAGACGCCGCAACGGCGCCCATTTCGTCCGACATCACGGACCCTGATTCAAGCGCTGCCACAAGACATGTTCACCGGCCTGAGCCTCCCACGACCACACAGAGGCCACCTCGCGGCCCGTACCGGTGCCGAGGCAACGACCTTCGCCTCCCCTCTCTACCCTCTCCTTCACTACATCCCCCATTCCCCCTCAGTCCTTTCCTCCGCCATCTGCAGGCGTGTGCTGCTGCTGCTGCTCCGCGTGCATGCGGTGTGCTTAGATTAGTGGAAGCCGGCTGACGTACGTGCGCGATGAAGAGAGGGCCAGAGGAGAAGCGATTTCAGACCACCTACCGAAGTGCGTGCAGACTGTTGAGTAACGTGATTGTATTAGGAAATATAGGTTAGACTACGAAATATCCTAGCTTGCCATGTACTCCAAATAGATAATGTACTCCTATATATATACCCACGAGGCTCAAGCAATACAACGAATTGTTTCACCAATCCCTCTCTCTATCTTCTAACATGGTATTTATCGCAAGTCGATCCTAAACCCTAGCAGCCGCCGCTTCCGCACCCGCGCGCCGCCCCCGGGGCGGTCGGCCTCCATGATCGCCACCGGGGGCCGCGCCGCCCGTACCTAGGGTTCGTCCGCCGGCCGTGTTGGTCGGCTGCCCTAGGGAGTCTTTTTTTCCCGATCCTTTGATCCGGGTTTTCTCTCTCTCGCCGGTCGCTTTGATCGGCGTCTCCTTTTTGGTTTTCCAGTCTATGTGATCCGGTTTGCGTCGCCCACCGCCGCCGTCGACCCCGTGGGCCTCTACTCCAACACCGGCGTGATCAGCCGGCTTCTTGACCGACCCAGCGGCCTCGCGCGTCGTCCGCGTGTCTGCCCGTCGGTCGCCCTGACCCGGCGGCCTCGCGCGGCATCCTTGCATCGGCCCGCCGGTCGCCCCGACCCGGCGGCCTCGCGTCATGCGGCGGCCCTTCACCGCCGCCGTTCGCGCGACGGCCCGTCCGTCGATCTACGCCGGCCGTCACCGCCCTGCTCCGACCGGAACTCCTGCATCACCCCGACCCGATGGCCTCGCGCCATGTGGCGGCCAATCATAGCCGCCCTACCGCCCGCCGCCGCCGGCTTCATCTCGGACTCCGCTGCCACCGCGCCTCCACCGAACGGCGTCCCCGACCTCGCGCGCAATCGGAGTGATCACCCGCCCGCCGCCGCGATCCGCCTCATCTAGGCAGTGCGACCGACCTGTCCCGTCGGTTGCGGACGCCTCTGCAGGCCCCGTGAAGATCGTCCCGAGTTCAGCGCGTGAAAGAACATGCGGTGCCCCCATGTTTGGTTTTGGTAATTGATGACAATCTCTATTGACTAATGGTTGCCTTGAGTTATATTTGAAGGTTTTGTCCATAGGCTTTTTTTGGAGTACACGTGTTGGTTTCAAGGAGAGTTTGTGTCGACCAAGGTGCTATTCAAGGAATTACCTAAAGATTGGTCTTGTGAGAGGTTGATCAAGACTAAGTCAAAGAGTGAATCAAGTTGATCAACCCACAAAGCGTAGAAGATGTACCGAGAGGGATCAAGTGATCCCATGGTATGGTAAGCATTATCAATTACGCTTTGTGTACTAACCCATTGTCTTCGTGAGGGTTCTTTGTGGGGTTAGGTTGCGGTGTGCAAGTTCAAGTGGAGCATCACGAAGAGATCAAATGCTTGAAGCTTGCCGTCCTTTGTGGTGACAATGGACTTGTGAAGATGTGCGGAAGAGTGTCTCACCCATAGTGGAGTATGGGGGAGCAATCAACTAGTCTTCATCGAGTCAACACAATCAAGAAAGGTTGCGGTGTGCAAGTTCAAGTGGAGCATCACAAAGAGATCAAATGCTTGAAGCTTGCCGTCCTTTGTGGTGACAATGGACTTGTGAAGATGTGTGGAAGAGTGGCTCACCCATAGTGGAGTATGGGGGAGCAATCAACTAGTCTTCATCGAGTCAACACAATCAAGAAAGGTGGTCCAACTTGAGGGAGTCAAGATCGTCATCATCTAGCTCAAGTGGACCATGTGCAAGGCAAAGGTTTGCCCTTGATAGGTTTTCTATTTTACCGGTCTCATGATGGTAGTTGGGAGACCGGGTTATAGGATTGATTACCGTATTATCAAGGGGGGGGTTCTCGATGAGTAGTTTGATCGTATCGTTCGTTGAGAGCTCAAACCATTGCATCCTTGCATAATCTTTATTGGTTCTTGTTTGGTTCTCTTTGTGAGTCTTAGAGATTATGGTCATCTTGATGACAAGCTCGAGTTCATCGAAAACGGAGTTCACATGCATCTTCTATGATGTTTTCGATGTTGGAGGTTATGCTCGTTCTTCTCTGTTGGAGGTCTCACTCCTCCATTTGTTAGGCATACGTCCCCTGCCTCTTCTTACTATAACAAGCTCGAGTTTGATGCTACTCGTCGTCTTGTTTCCAACAACTTTGAGTTTGCTCAATTCAGAGCTCATATGCAGAAGTTATGGCAGTTCTTGTTTTCTTGAGTGTGGTTTTTGTCTGGTCCCAGCGGTAGTACCGCGAGCCCAAGTGGTAGTACCGCTTGGAGCTCTCAGCCGTAGTACCGCTGCAGTGCCGCTCTTCTACCGCCTCGATTTTGGGTCCTGCTCTTTTCGTGTCGGGTTTAGCAGTAGTTGCACGGCAGTAAGGCACGGTAGTACCACTCCGGTCGGGCGGTAGTACCGTTTCTGCTTCACTGCCGCCATACTATATTCTGCCTGCCTCTTTTGGTCCTGTGTTCTGCTCCTCCAGCGGTAGTACCGCTGGGGTGAGCGGTAGTACCGCTTATATGCGGTACTACCGCCCCAAGGTTTATGTTTTGTTACTCCTTTTCCCTGTTTCTTCTGCCTGAGCGGTAGTATCGCTCGTGTGCGGGCTGAGCACATAACGGTTGGATTTTCCCCCTCCTATAAAAGGGGGTCTTCTTCCCCAATGAACCTTATACTTTAAGCTCGTGTTCTTCCCCCATTGTTGACCTTCTTCGAGCTTGCTAACTCTCAATCCCTCCATAGTTTCTTGCTAGATTTTGAGGGAAAAAAGAGAGGAGATCTAGATCCACATTTCCACCAATCACTTTCTCCTCTGTGTGAGGGGAACCCCTTGGATCTAGATCTTGGAGTTCTTGGTGTTCTCCTTTTTGTTCTTCCTCTCATTTTTCTCCCTAGCGTTAGTTGCTTCGGTGGGATTTGAGAGAGAATGACTTGGGCACTACGTGTGCCCTTGCCATTGCATTTGGTGTATCGGTTTGAGTTCTCCACGGTGATACGTGGTAGTGAAGTTTGAGAAGCTTATTACTCTTGGGTGTTTGGACACCCTAGAGCTTATTCCTCTTGGGTGCCTTGGCGCCCTAGACGGTTGGTGGTGTTCGGAGCTCAATCATTATGGTTAAAGCTCCGGGCAAGTATCGGGGTCTCCAATTAGGTTGTGGAGGTCGCCCCGAACAATTTAACGGGTACCGGTGACCGCCCCCAAGGGTTGTCAAAGTGTATGGGTTCGGTGACCGCCCCAAGGGTTGCCATTGTACGGGTTCGGTGACCGCCCTCAGGGGTCCCTTAGAGGAATCACGACATCTTGCATTGTGCGAGGGCGTGAGGAGATTACGGTGGCGCTAGTGGCTTCTTGGGGAGCATTGTGCCTCCACACCGCTCCAAACGGAGATTAGCATCCGCAAGGGTGTGAACTTCGGGATACATCGTCGTCTCCACGTGCCTCGATTATCTCTTACCCGAGCCCTTTATTTATGCACTTTACTTTGTGATAGCCATATTGTTTCTTGTCATATATCTTGCTATCACTTAGTTGTTTATCTTGCTTAGCATAAGTTGTTGGTGCACATAGGTGAGCCTAGTTGTTGTAGGTTTTATGCTTGTCAAATTAACCGCTAGATTTATTCCGCATTTGTTCAAGCCTAAACCGTAATTATTTTAAAGCGCCTATTCACCCCCCTCTAGGCGACATCCATGATCTTTCAGCGCGCCCCTCTACCGATCGAGCAATGGGCTGCCGCTGCGTCGCCCCGTTGGGCCGCAGCGCCGCCGTCCCGTGGTTCTTCTCCCAGTTGCACTGACCGGCGTCACCGCTGTGTCGCCCCTTCGGGCCGTAGTACCGCGGCCCGCGGTCCACCGCTGCCCAGAGGCCGTCCGCTCTAGGTCGTCCCCGTGGCGGCACCGACCCTCGCGCCGCCACTACGTCGCCCCGTCGGGCCGTAGCGAGCGTGGCACGCGGTCCACGTCGCCGTCCAGAGGCCGTCCCCGCGGTTACACCGACCCGCGCTCCTCCACTGCGCCGCCCCCTCGGGCTATCGCGCCGCGGCCCGCGGTCCCTGCCGCCGCCCCGAGGTCTTCCCGCCGTCACCCCGACCTGACCGCCGCCGCTGCGTCGCCCCTTCGGGCCGTAGCACGGCGGCCCACGGTCCACTTCGTCGTCCACGCGCGTTGACTTCCCGTGGTATGCGTCGCGCCACCTCCCTTGGCGCGGGAACGCCACTGTCCGCGCCGGTCTTCGTCATGCTGTTGGGTTCTTCGCCTACTTCGAGCACCGCCGCCGCGCTCCTAACCTAGCCGCCGCCGCCGCCGCTCTTCTTTGGCCGCCGCCGCTACGCACGTAGCCGCCGCCGCACGTCCACCTCCTTCGTCTTCGTCCAACACTGGCCCATCGCCAGCGTCGCCGTCATCTACCCCGACCACTTCGTCTACTCCAACAACCGCAGACGACATCGGCTCCGCGCTGATTGACGCCGCAACCGTCGTCGAGTCCTTCTCTGCTGGCCTCTCCGACTCCTCCGACATGGCGTACAGCTTGTGCAGGTCCTCGTCTATGCATGCTCGGTGCTGGCAACACCGATGCGTGCCTTCGTCCATGATGTTTCCCCGGGCCTGGCAAGCCTGGTGTGGCGCTTCGTCAACTTCGTCTTCGTCCGTCTACGCATGCCCGGTGCTGGCAACACCGGTGTGTGCCTTCGTCTACGATGCGTCCCCGGGCTTGGCAAACCCGTCACAACGCGTCGTCAACAACGTCTTCTTCCCAGCGCACCACTACTTCGACACCACTGCGCCCATGCTAACTCGGCGCCCTCTTGCGCCCGCGGCTCCACGACGACATCCTTGACACCGGCTCCCCGACTCGACATCGACCACGACATTCTTCGCGCGGCTACCTCGACCACGGCTACACCATCCTCGGCTCTCGGCTACATCGACAAACGGCACAAAGGGCTACCGCCTTGCTTGAGCAACCTCGTCGGCCGTTACGACTGTGGGGGGTGTCCGCCGGCTTGCCTTCGGATTCTTCTCTAGTCTCACCGTCTGCGTCGCTACCGTTGTGACTGCGGGGGGATGTTGAGTAACGTGATTGTATTAGGAAACATAGGTTAGACTAGGAAATATTCTGGCTTGCCTTGTACTCCAAGTAGATCATGTACTCCTATATATATGCCCACGAGGCTCAAGCAATACAACGAACTATTCCACCAATCCCTCTCTCTACCTTCTAACACAGACGGGGAGAGGGCCGCCGTGCGGGACAAGGCGGCTGCGTCGTTGCTGGGATGCATGGGAGGAAGATCTCGAAGCAGCGACCAGAGGTCGTTCAACGCAGAGCGGTCGGCCTTGTGCAACTGAGGAGACGGCCGCCGGGCGGCATCATCGAGCCGTCAAGTGAGGAATGCCAGACGAAGAGAGATGGCTGCATCGTCGAGATGGCAATGGCATCGCGTTGTTATTAATTACATTATTAATCGTTATTATAAAATTTTAAAAGAAAAAAAATCCACACTAATAGTTAATTACCGAAAAGACCTATAGCAAAAATTTAAGGAATTAATACCGATCATTGGATCCATTATATACTACCCACTGTTTTAGGTAATATGATGTACCGTAAAATCTCTCAAAAGCTACTCCTCCCTTTTCGCCCGCAGCGCGTTGCGCCGCAAGTCTACGGCACGAACGTGCGCCTAGTATTTTACTACGATGATACGCTGGAAGGAACTATGCAAAATGTTGTGCTCCACGCTCTATATGCGGCCTCCAAACCTTGAGCGCACCCCGCCAAGACGTGTAATGACGAAAACAGTAGCGTTACTCGGCCAAATTGATGGACCACCTCAGCACCACCAAAATCTTGTGGCCACCATCAAATTACCACCACCCCATTATGCTCTCTCCTCCGGCCAGCCGCAACGTGAGTGAGGCGCTTTAACCGGCCGGTGTACGTGCTCCAATAATCCAGTTGCATGAACAGAACTCCGATCGATCGGCACCGTCTCTCCGGTTAATCCACTCCTAAAAGCGCCATGGCCACCTACCTGGCTACCCATCTATATCTACTAGCTAGCCTTCTAAGAATACTACGATCGACACTCCCTGTCGGGCCCTCTAGTGGTGGCCTTATCACCATCGATCTATGGAAGAATCATACATGCACTCACGGCGCCTCGCAGCAATCTATGACCACAAAGGGATGGAAAGGTGATGAGGAGTGGAGTGGACCATTCCTCCTCCTCGACCTCAGATTAAACTAGGCTGCATGCACTAGCTTGTGCTGCATGTAGTAACCGGAGGAAGGAGGAAGAGATTTGGGCGGGGCAGGCCGGTCGATCCAGTGGATGTCCTTGAAAGCAATGCATGATCCGGGACGACATGGATGACCACTGCACCTGGGAACGTGGAGGAACGGCAACATCAACCAAAGCGACAGCACACAGCTGCATGATCTACTAGCTTGACTGAATCGCATCACGCATGCATCCCTTCTTGTATTCTCGTTGCTACATCTAGCAAAGCGAGGAGAACCTGAGTTTTGCTACAGCTACGGATCTTACGGAATTAGACTTACAGAATGAGGTGGCAACCTACGTTATGAGTTAATAAAAAGCCCTTTATTTTTTTTAAAAATTGAGGCGACAACATCTGGTTGGAGCCCCAGGGGGGCCACAATGAGACTCGGTTTCTTCAGTAATCCTACACCTACGTAACAATGTTACGTACTCTTACGTAACTTTCTATAATCTAATTCTCTTCCGCCCCCTGATTCTCGTGGGTGGGGCCCGGGCCGTTTTCTGTTCTAATTAAACCACACCAAATCAGCCATCACGTAGGTTTACGTAGGTGTTGCACGTAGGTGTAGCAAAGCCCCGGTTTCTTGGGGGGTGGGGGGTGGGGACTGGGGGTGTCTTGGGGGAGTCGGTACGTACCGGGAATTCCGTAGGAGGTGGGCCGTAAGTATTGTGCGAGCATGGCCCGTAAGTACCGTACATGCATATAGCTGTTGGGATTGTGGTAAGTGATAGTGGCAACATTTGATGACTTTGATTTGGCGATGCTTTCCGAGTACCAAATCTTTGAGTCGCAGCGTGAAACCCCAGACCCTGGTTGATCATACTTGTAACTTCGGGGTCTTTAGCTTATTGGCGGCATTGCTCGAACTCAATCTTCTGAGTGAAAACCCAAAATCTGTCATTTGCCGGCTGAATCCGGCGACAATGGTGGTAGAGCGATGTTTCCTTTCTGTAAGTGTTATTGATGAAGAATCTTCCTCCTTGTCCATATGTTGTTAGGAGATGGTTGGTATCGATAGTCATTGTTGTAGCTCGCTGGTAGTTTTTTCTTTGACATTTTCAGATTTTGTGTGTGTTCATGTAAAGGCCAGGTGTATGTTCACTGTGCTTTTATCCTCTCGATATTTCATTTTAAGTCGGTAAAATTCACCCTTGGTCAAAAATGAAAATACATGCATGATGTGCTGAGATCGGAAATAAACAAGCACCTCAGGCCTAAGAGCATCTACAGCCGGACGCTCCAAACCCGCCTCAAATGCCCGGGACTGGATGTTACTGAGGTTAGTCGAGGGGTGAGTCCGTAGAGAGAATTCCGTATGAGGTGGCACACGTAAGTAATGTGCGAGAATGGTCACCACTTCTGTGGCATCTCATACAAGACCGTGCACGCATGTAGCGTTTGGGATTGTGGTTAAGTACTAGCGACAACACATGATGAATTCATTCGGTGGTGCTTCCCAAGTATCCATCGAGTTGCAGGATGAAATCCCTAGGCCAGACGCTAGTTGATCATACTTGTAACTGAGTGTTTTTGGTCATTATCTTGTTGAAGGCATTGCTCGGACTCAATGTTCAGCTAGAATGGCGGCATAGAGCCGTTTTCTTCCCGAAGGCATTGTTGATGAAGAATCTTCCTCGTCGATATGTTGTCAGGAGATGGTTGGTGTCGATTGTCGTTGTCTCAATGTTTTGATTTTTTATTTTTATTTTTCTGTGCACATGCTTATTAGCCATGTTCATCTTAATTGTGCAAAGGCTAGATGTATGCTCATCGTGTTTATGTCCTCTCAATCTTTCATTTGAAGTCAGTAAAAATTCAGCCATGATCAAAAAAATACATGCATGCACGATGTGCTGAGATCGGAAAGAAACAAGCACCTCAGCCCAGGCCTAACCAACCGAGGAATACCGGCTCGATTCGCATGTTCGTTTGCAGCGAAAAAGGTCGTAAAGCTAGTGTTCTTGTGGGCGCATGCGCGACCTATGTGCAAAAGGAGATCGGTCCATCCATCCAGCATGGGAGCTGGAGGCAAGCTGCATGCATGCTAGCTAGGCTGGTCGTATCTCAGTTGTCGTAGATAAGAGTAGATAGCAATTGCTAGGGGGGCAAAATAGAGGAAGAAGCTGCAGAAGCTGGGTTGGTTCGGCTGGAAAGCAAACCAGCTAGGCCGGTAGGGCAACGGTACCACGGCTGTCTGCGTGCACGTACGTCTGGCCGGTCTCATCAAGGTTGATCGCCGAAAAGTGGGAGAAAGGAGGCGCCCAGTGAATGCTGGAGATGACCAGGAGGAGGATCCTCTGACATTCGGCACCCTGTCGTTCTTCCATTGACATGTCGACCCATAGGAAAACTGGTTCACATGTCACTGGCCCAACGACACACTGCACGGCAGAGGAATCCAGCACGACCAAGAGTTGCCCGGCCACATATAGTTGCACTCAAAATTTTGCTTCTTTTCCATTCAAAGATAGGGTGATCCTCTCTCGATTTCCATTAATAGAAACCAAAAGCTACAATTATTCAACACACAACACCACCGAAAGCATAGTCGTTGCACTCAGCAGTACACAAATGGAAATCGGTTTGCAGATCATCGATCGTGCATGGTAGCGAGCGCAAGTCCAACCACGAACCCCCCTCCTTCGGCGCGCGCGTGCACGCCCTGCCGCCCATGCGCGCACCACCACCAGTCCACCACCACGCTTCTTGACACTGTAGTACATCTTTGGCTCCCATGCCAGCCTATAAATCCATGTACGCGCGCTCCTCACTCTCTCAAACCCAACTGCCACTAACTGTCCAGCTCCTCTGCTCATCTACTCCAGTATAGCACAGCGTCCAAGCTAGCTAGCTAGTGGCTAGATTCCCGGGACAGCGCTCGATCGCGCCTCGGCCTTCCTCTGGACGTCCATATATAAGCAGGCCCAGTGATCCGAGATTACTCCATCCTTGAGCTGAATCTAACCAACGCGAGCAAGTTCATCAGCTTGCAACGCTTTGCTCTAATGGAGGCCCGGACCGCCATTGCGCTGCTCCTCGCGCTCGTGGTCGCCGCGAGCTTCCTCTGCGACGGCGTCCACAGCCGCCACCACCACCACACCAAGCGCCACTCCGTGCGGCCGCCGTCCCACGCCCCCGGGCCTGCGGGACCGAGGAGGGCACCTTCACCTAAGCATGGGTCTCCGTCTGCACCACCGCCGGCCAGGACGCCACCGTCAGCCCCTCCAATGCCGGGCGCGCCCGCGCCGGCCCCGTCCGACGATGGCGACAACGTGTACGACGTCATCAAGGACTTCGGCGCGGTCGGGGACGGCGTGACGGACGACACGGACGCGATCAAGACCGCGTGGGACACGGCGTGCCAGGACGACGGGGAGGGCGTCGTCCTCGCGGCCGCCGGGCACTCGTTCCTGGTGCACACCACCACCTTCACCGGGCCGTGCCAGGGCAGCGTCACGCTGCAGATCGACGGCACGATCGTGGCGCCCAGCGAGCCCACCACGTGGCCGGCCAACAGCAAGCGCAACTGGCTGGTGTTCTACAAGGCCGACGGCATGGCGCTGCGCGGCTCCGGGCTCATCGACGGCAAGGGCCAGAAGTGGTGGGATCTCCCCTGCAAGCCTCACAAGGGAGGAAGCACCCACGGACCTTGTGACAGCCCGGTGGTGAGTGGCCTAACCCAGCCACGTACTGCTGCTTCAGGCCTTTAACAGTATTTTTAATGGCCAGTAAGTGCTAAACGCCGGACGTTGATCTCCTGTGCAGGCGCTTAGGTTTTTCATGAGCAACAACGTGACGGTGCAAGGGCTCAGAGTGCAGGACAGCCCGGAGTTCCACTTCCGGTTCGACAGCTGCCGCGGCGTGCACGTCGACAGCCTCTCCATTAGCTCCCCGGCGCTGAGCCCCAACACCGACGGCATCCACGTCGAGAACACCCAGGACGTGCTCATCACCAACACCGTCGTCTCCAACGGCGACGACTGTGTCTCCATCGGCGCCGGCACCCTCAACGTCCACATCGAGAACGTCACCTGCGGCCCCGGCCACGGCATCAGGTTCGCATCCACTTCATTCCTCGTCGTAGCTTTTCTTCGGATGTTATATATACTCCACTCCGGTGGCATTGGCTGACATTGGGTGCTCGCTCTCGTTGCAGCATCGGGAGCCTGGGAAAGCAGGGGTCGCGGGCGTGCGTGGCCAACATCACGGTGCGGAACGCGGTGATCCGGCACTCGGACAACGGCGTGAGGATCAAGACGTGGCAGGGCGGCTCCGGGTCGGTGTCGGCGGTGACCTTCGAGAACGTGCGCATGGACGCCGTGCGCAACCCCATCATCATCGACCAGTACTACTGCCTCACCAAGAGCTGCGAGAACGCCACCACCGCCGTCTTCGTCTCCGACATCACCTACGCCGGCATCCGGGGCACCTACGACGTGCGCGGCCCGCCCATCCACTTCGGCTGCAGCGACGCCGTGCCCTGCACCAACATCACCCTCTCCGGCGTCGAGCTGCTGCCCGCCTCCGGCGACACCGTCGACAGCCCCTTCTGCTGGAACGTCTACGGCAACACCACCACGCCCATTGTGCCGCCGGTGGCGTGCCTCATAGAGGGCGTGCCCAGGAACGTGGATGAAGCTAGCAGCTTGAAGTGTTACTGATGAGCGACGTCAAGCCGTCGCACGCCCCTTATAGATGAGGAAGTAATTAAAACCAGAGAAAATATATTAGGCCAGACAAAAAACTTAGTTAAAGCATGGTCGTGTGTAGTATAAATTACCTATATATTGTATATAGAAAGATGCAAATGTAACAGTATGAGATGATTTGCGTGACAGTTACCAGAATATACAGCAGAATGTTCTGTAACTTTTGTTACCATATATTACTTCTTTCTTGTCAACTTATAGTGTATGTAATATTTTTCAAGAAAATAAACTCTATAATAACTTTTTTTAGAGAAACTTCCATTATTCAACATTCGCAATGGCAGTACAAGGACACAAGAAAAATTATATACAGGTTCGTAGACCACCGGGCAAGAAGAAGGCGCACCGCCGTCATTGCACCCCTCTCACCGAAGCCAAGAAAATTTGTTGTAGTAGACACTCGAGAGTCGTCATGCTAAGGATCAGCACACCAGAACAGCAACCGCCACAGATGAAGAGAAGTGGCGCCGTGTATTCATAGGCATGAGTGTATGTATGTGTTTGCGAGCATCACGTCTGTAATGTGTTTCTTAATTTATTTATTTTTGGATATACCTCATCAATTTTTTCTACTAGCACATGAATCGGCTCGGAATTCCATCTAGACTTTTCTAACGAAAAATATTTTTGTGAAGTCTGTGAACAAGTACCCTTATGGCTTTATGAAATCTATAATTCCGTGTTGTGGCCTTGAAAGATGGTCTATGGACATGAACATAATTTTTGTTATTTATGTGTTCTTTGTACTGCCATGGAATAATGAATGGATTGAAAATTTCCTCAGAAAAAAGGATTAGACCCTTCTTTAAGCTCTGGAATCATCAGAACCATGATCAAGCTCGGTGGCACATTTTCCGCAGGATCTAGCATAGTTCCGCGCATCTCTGTCAACAATGTATTCATAGACTACTTGCTGATGACAAACTTTGTTTTCCGTTAGCTCCCCGTCCACAGACCCCTTCCCGCACGGCCACAACTTATAAAACCCAAATTGACAAAGGGAGCACTGTGGATCTCAAACATTATCAAGGACTCAAGGTACAATAATAGATACTACATGGCCTAGCAAAAGGCACAATAAAGGTATCACCGAATGTGCGGCAAGAATTAAACAAAAGCAATCCGGGGCCTCGCAACGCATGCCTAATAACTTTGTGTCCTGATAACGCCACCCACATAACAGAGCGAGAGAAAGGCGTGCGACGACTCTAGACGACTTAACAAGCTAGTATGCCCCCTCAAAAGCAAACTAATAGTAACTGTATTTACAACACTTTCTATATTTTTTTTGCGAGAAAAACACTTGCTATCTTATTTTTTAAAACACAATCCAGACACAAGCGCTCATATATACGTGCATACGGTCACCCATATGAACGCGCACACGCACACCCTATCATATGAGCACCTTCGAGAGACTGAGCCGGCATATCATATTGAGATTTTACGAAGTCGCCGTAGGAGCCTCATAGTCTACGAGAACGTCTCCTACCACTGAACGCGCATTGCTGAAAATCCTGAAATAAATTCAGGATAAATGCGAGCACCAGAACTTGAACCCTGATGGGCTGGGCATACCACTGTCCTTTTAACTATACAATCATATGTTGGTTCGCACTTGTTATCTTGTTATTGCGGGCCTTTTCCTATATTTTTTTAGGAGTGAAAACAAGCACCTAGCTATGTAAGACCTAACCAACCAAGAAGTGTCGGCCCAATTCGCATGTTGGGTTGCAGCAAAAGGAAGGTCGTAAAGTCATTTGATTAGTGTTCTTGTGGGCGCGTGATGACCTATACGCAAAGGGAGGTCGATCGATGGAGAGGGAGCTGGCCGGTGCATGTTGGCACGCAAAGTAGTACGGTGCTACCCTGTAATTGCTACTCGATCCCACATACATGATCATCAGCCTGTACATGATGGTCGTCCGATCGACGTTGGGTGGACGCATCACGCAGACAGGATAGGGCTAGCCAGGCATAATCCTACCCAAGGAAGGAGGAGAAGGTAAAGCGGAACCCCGAGGCGCAGGCAATCTCGGAGCGCCACTCACAGTGCACCCGCACCGGCGCGATCGGCACCCATGCACATGCAACATGGCTCGGAAATCGGAATCGATCGAGCCGCGAGTGATGGAGAGCTCGGTGCCTGGCCTGTTCTCGAGCCAATTGCACCCCGCACGCCCGATCGCGCCGGCCGGCAAGCAGATCGCCGGGCATGCTCGCGTTGCGGCGTGACACATGACGCATCACGCGCGGGGTGGAATGGAAGAGAATGGGGTGGACGGCCGGGTCGGCGGGCGGGCGCACGCACGCATGCGGTGGCGGGGCGGCCGGAGTCAGTCAGTCGTAAAAGGTGGAGAGGCACTGCCGTCGCTGCCACGACGGCCACTACGTAACGTAGCCCACCCAATATGGCTGGGCTGACCGCCTCCCCCACGTCCCAATATCATATGTGTATTTCGCACTCTCGCGTGGAGGGTGGCAATGGCACGCGCGACATCCAGTTGCGGCGTTGCGTCCGTGTGTTGGCCGGCCGGTTTGCTTTCTTTGCAATTTGCATAGTGCTGCTGCACGTGCTAGAATATTCTAGTCGCTTCTAAGCTTTTTGGCTGTCGGATTGAAAACTTACCAGATGTGGTGGAATTTGTGGTTGCCGGAGAACACCGCCAGTTTCCCGGCCAGAATTTCCGAAGAATTTTGTTTTTGAAATGTACTCCCTCCATAACAAAATAAGTGTACAAGGTTGAGACACTTAAAACATCTACAGCCGGACCTCTTAAATCCGCCGTACGTGCGGGCGGGCCGCCCGGTTAGTGTTCGGTCATGATTTTTTAACCTAGGCGGCCCATCAAATGGCCCTCAAACGCCTGGGCTGACCAGCACCCACTATATCCAGCTCAAATATGAGCCGAATATGGAGGCGCCCGAGCGCGCACGGCCACGCCCGTCACGTTGGACCCGGCGCACGCTGGTCCATCCGACCCCACATAAAAGAGTCTTGCTACACACACGATGAAATTGGACGATGCACAGACGATGGATTAAATCTGGCCGGACAAACGTTGATTGAGAAGGGTGTCGGCCGTTGGATTTACGTGCCATGCATAGATCGGCCACTTGTGTCGTGCATGGAGCAATTTCGCACATAAAATCATTCCCATTCGCTCGCCGAACCAAACCCTAACCATTTCACTCCCCTTCCCTCTGCCACCCAAACTCATCTCTAGCCCCTTCTGGATGTCTCCGGCATGGCGAACAGCGGATCCGAATCCTTCACCTCCAGATCCGTCGACCCCAAGCTCATCCCACGCGGCCCCGAGGAGGAGACGGCCGTCCGGCTTGCGCTCCGCCGCGTCCGGATCTCTCTCTCTCTCTCTCTCACACACACACACACCTTTGTACACCCTTACAACTAAAAGTTACAAATATATAGTAGGAAAGCCTGCCATAGATGCCATTCGGATTTAATTACAAGTTTACAACACCAAGCTGCACACAATTGAGGAAGATATATATGAAGGAAATATGCCCTGGAGGCAATAATAAAGTTGTTATTTTATATTTCCTTATTCATGATAAAGGTTTATTATTCATGCTAGAATTATATTGTTCGGAAACTTAAATACATGTGTGAATACATAAACAAATACCATGTCCCTAGTAAGCCTCTACTAGACCAGCTCGTTGATCAAAGATGGTTAAAGTTTTCTAACCATAGACATGTGTTGTCATTTGATAATGGGATCACATCATTAGGAGAATGATGTGATCGACAAGACCCATCCGTTAGCTTAGCATAATGATCGTTGAGTTTTATTGCTATTGCTTTCTTCATGTCAAATACATATTCCTTCGATTATGAGATTATGCAACTCCCGGAAACCGGAGGAATGCCTTGTGTGCTATCAAACGTCACAACGTAACTGTGTGATTATAAAGATGCTCTACGGGTATCTCCGAAGGTGTTTGTCGAGTTGTCATAGACCAAGACTAGGATTTGTCACTCCGAGTATCGGAGAGGTATCTTTGGGCCCTCTCGGTAATATACATTATAAGCTTGCAAGCAAAAGACTAAGGAGTTAGTCATGAGGTGATGTATTACGGAATGAGTAAAGAGACTTGCCGGCAACGAGATTGAACTAGGTATGAAGATACCGACGATCGAATCTCGGGCAAGTAACATACCGATAGACAAAGAGAATTACGTATGTTGTCATAACGGTTCGACCGATAAAGATCTTCGTAGAATATGTAGGAGCCAATATGGGCATCCAGGTTCCACTATTGGTTATTGACCGGAGAGGTGTCTTGGTCATGTCTACATAGTTCTCGAACCCGTAGGTTCCGCACGCTTAACGTTCGATGACGATATAGTATTATATGAGTTATGTCATTTGGTGACCAAATGTTGTTCGGAGTCCCTGATGAGATCACGGACATGACAAGGAGTCTCGAAATGGTATAGAGGTAAATATTGATATATAGGACGATGGTATTCGGACACCAGTAGTGTTTCTGGGGGTACCGGGTACTTATCGGGTCACCGGAAGGGGTTCCGGGCACCCCCGGCAAAAGATATGGGCCTTATGGGCCAAGAGGGGAAACACACCAACCACAAGGGGCTGGTGTGTCCCCCATATGGGCCAGCCTAGGAGGAAAAGAAAAGAGGGGAAGGAAAAGGAAAGAGAGGAATAGTGAAAAGATCTAGATGACGACTAGAGGGGGGGTGAATAGGCATTTTAAAACTTTTACGTATTTGGCTTTATCCTAATGTGGAATTAAACTAACGGATACTTTTCATGCACAAATCCTAAATATGCTAGGCTCAACTAAGTGCACCAACAACCTATGCTAAACAAGATAGGCACTAGAGGAAACTAGAAAGCACAAACTATATCACAAGATAAGGAAATGTAGGAACTACTAAGCAATTCAACTAGCACAAGATATATCAATACGAGCAAGTATGAATTGCAGAAAGTAAAGGGTGTGGGTATGAGATAACCACAAGTGAGTTGGAGACGCGGATTTATCCCGAAGTTCACACTCGTGAGAGTGCTAATCTCCATTAGAGCGGTGCCAAAGCCAAAGCTCCGTGGTGTCACCAAGTGACTCACCGTATTCTCCCTTCCGAGTCACCCCCAACGGATGAGCCTCGGTTTACTCGGGGTTGGTCTTGAAGGAGACCACCACACCTTTACAAACTTCTCCGGAGCACACCACAACCACGGAAGCTTCCGGAGGAACTTGACCACCTAGGCCACTTCAACACCCTTCCCCGGAGCACACCACAAAAGGAAGCTTTTGGGGGAACCTTGGCCACATAGGCCTCTTCACAATCTTCTCAATGTATCACCAAACCATCTAGGAGGCGAAGCCTCCAAGAGTAATAAACTCACGGGCTCTCACTCGAACGAATCGATGCGGGGAGCTAAAACCAAGGCAACAAATGCAATGCAAGGTCAAGCAACAAATGCTCAACTCACTCTCTCAATCTCGCAAGATGCAACTCAAGAAAGTAGGGGATTGAAGAGAGGGGATGCAATGGAGGAAATCAACAAATGACTCCAAGATCCATCCACAACCCCCCCTTCACTTAGAGGGGAGATAGGGGTTTGGGAGAGGTGGTAAGAGGCTCAAAATGATGTTTAGAATGTGAATAAAACAACCCCCAAACCGGTGGGGAGGAATGGCTCTTTTATAGCCAACTTCCAAAACTAGCCGTTCGGGCTCCAACGGACACTTCCTGGACACCCCGTGCCCACGGGGGTTTAGACCCCGTGCCCACGGGGTCCCGTGCGCATGGTACAAGCCCGTGTGCACAGGGCCCTGTGCCCACGAGGGTCAAAAACCCCGTATTCACGGGGTACCCAGAACAGCCTGCAGCGGCCCACTAAAACAGTGATAACTTTGGCATACAGACTCCGAATTCGATGATCTTGGGCTTGTTTTGAAGCTATGTAAAAGTCCAAGGTCCTCACATAGAGAACCACCCAAGATCAACAAGAAATAATGATGCAAGTAATGCAAAGGTTTGATCTCTCTACATGCGACATGATCAAGCTACTTGCCCGAGAGTCCCTCTTGATAGTATGGCTATCAAACCTATAATCCGGTCTCCCTCCAAGCACCATGAGACCGGCAAAACCAGGAAAACCTAGCTAAGGTATACCTTTGCCTTGCATATTCAACTTGCGCTTGGTGATGACTCCAATGCTTGTCTCAAGTTGGAATCCCTTTCTTGTCCACAACCACTTGGTGAAGATGCTTGAATTGCTTCCTCATATTGCAATGAGGAAGCCTTAACTTAAGTCCATCTTCACATGAGCATTATCATGATGTGGACCGCAAGCTTCAAAGCATATAACCTCCGGCTTCTCATCTTGTACTTGGACTCCTCGAACTCGATGACCATCACTACTTGATGTCATCCACACATAGGCTACTTGAGATCTTTCCTTTTGATGCAAGCCCATGAGAAACACCTAACCCACAT
Source organism: Triticum urartu (assembly GCF_056163025.1). Lineage (NCBI taxonomy): Eukaryota > Viridiplantae > Streptophyta > Magnoliopsida > Poales > Poaceae > Triticum > Triticum urartu. The sequence goes on along the minus strand of NC_141873.1, from coordinate 501,791,042 downwards.
AGACATAACAAACACACAGCATGGGTTAGGTAACAAAGCACAATTCAAAATTACTTACCATACCACTAGATCACTTGATCCCACGTGGTACAATGTTTGCGCTTTGAGAGTTGACCATGTAGATATAATATTCGAGCTTCATCTTGGTCAACCAACATCTTTACTCCAAGCTCCATCTTGGTTTCTTGAAAACCACAATGAACTCTTAATTTCCCTTCATTGCTTCAAGACAATATCACCAAAGACTCTTTCATGACCATATCAAGTTCCACTATGAATATCATCTTGATCACCACTTTCCCTTCTAAAAAACTCCATCACAATCTCTTGAGAGGCATAATGAATTCTTCGCTCTAGTTGCTTGCTTTAAGACTTGATCAACTAAAACCCAACACATGAGCTCGCCATGATCTTTTGTTGAATCATAAATTGAATTCTTCTCTTTGATTATTCTCTCAAACCCTTGATCCTTAAAAGTCCTCCATCATAATATCTTGAGAGGCATAATGAATTCTCCACTCTAGTTGCTTGCTTCAAGACTTGATCAACCTAAACCCAACACATGAGCTCACCATGATCTTGTCTTGAAACCATAACTTGAATTCTTCTCTTTGATTATTCTCTCAAGCCCTTGATCCTTAAAAGCCCAAATATGTCAGTCTTAGAGATCCTCCAATGAACTCCACCATGAACATAATCAGATTAGGCATAAAAATCAATCTTGATGGATTCAATAGAAGTACTCGAAGACCAACTTGAAACCTCACTGGATATGGGATCTCGAGAGCCAACACCTAGGCCTCGTGATCACGTGGTATCCAGAGAGTTGACACTCGACCCCATGCGCATGGTACAAGCCTGTGTGCAAGGGGTATCCAGAGAAGGATACCATGAGGACTTCTTAAGATGCTTTGATGGAAGACTTCACAAAACAACCCAATGCACTTCAAGCATCACTATGGAACATATCTTCATATAAGATTCAATGCACTTGATGCTCCATAGGAATTGTCATTTAACTCCAAAGCATACAGCAAACATATCTTCATATATATGGACTTCATCCTTGATTCCATCCAATATCCTTGAGGCACCATCTATGGACAAAACCTTCAAATATATCTCATTGAGAAATATTAGTCCATAGAGATTGTCATTTAATTACCAAAACCACACTTAGGGGCTACATGCCCTTTCAATCTCCCCATTTTGGTAATTGATGGCAATCTCAACAAGAGGGTTTATATAATGAATTTAAAACAAGTATGCAATCTATCCGAGAATAAATTGTATACTTGAGGTGGTTTTGATAGCCTCAACTATCACAAAGATAGTTGATGTTGTCAAAACCGATTATACTAGCATCGAAATATTACACAAGAATGTGATGCTAGTAGAACCACAATATATAGAGCAAACTCCCTCACAATATATGCATGTGAAAGAACTCGGTGGAGTTTTCTCTATATACACATCGATGCAACGAGCAAGCACAACAAATGTATATATGCATGAATGACAGGAACCAACCCACTTCTCCTAAACCCTCTAAACTTCTCCCCCATTGGCAACAAGTGCCAAAATGGAAGAAAAATCTAGACAGCCAATATAGTATGGGTTCCTCCTTAATTTGTGCATTCCTCATATTGTGAGTGGAATCAAGTGCACATATCCAGTTACGAACAAACGAAGAAATTCACACTATGTTGAGGATCCATAGAATGCACCAAAAAGATATGTCATGAGAATCAAACATCCAAAGGATCAAAAGAACATATTTTGGACAAGGGATAATGGAGATATCCAATATGATAATCATGCTAAGCATGGGTCCAAAAATATATCAAAAAACCCATGAGTGCAAAGGTATAAGAAATACATACAAGCACTCACTCAACAAGTACTAATCATGCCATGATGCAACATACACAATGTTGACTCTAGCTTAAATAAATGCATGAAGTAAGTACTTGTTACCGGGAGAGAAAGCATTGGTTCAAGGGGCCCTTGATCTCTTACGCGAACTTGAGGGACTTGATCTTGTTCTTGGATAGGTACATGATCCCCCATAGCATCTTGCTCTTGTGTTGGGGGTGATGGCTTCCCTTGTGGTCGATCCACAAGAGGGGCTCTTACTCCTGTTTCTTCTACATGGACAAGGGGTGTTTCTTGTGGAAGAATATGACCAATCCCCATTGTACTTGTAGCTTGGGAAGGAGCCTCATCACCTAAAACACTTAAAACAAATTGCTTCACATGGAAGCCGTTATTCTCATCACACTCCACATTCACCGTTTCCTCAATACATACCATGGATTTATTGAGAATATAGTAAGTGTGCGACTTTGATGCATATCCAACAAAAAGACCCAAATTGTGTATACCGGGTTTACATGGTGAGAATGCAACACTTACATGGAACCGGGTTTTCATTTATCTTCTCTCTCAAATCAAAGAATCAACCAAGCTTGGCTCTAATAATTTTCCATGGTGTCTCCACCTTCCTCATGAATAAGCCAAGCATCCAATGCTTCTCCAATGTACCTAAAACACATTAAGGTACAATTTGGTCCCCAAACTTATTGGGTCCGAAGTAGTTAGTCCAACCACAATACATAGGAAAAACTCCATATTAAATATGTGCAAAAGGATATGAACTTGAAGTTCATGCACAATTTTAATAATTAATGATTTGATGGAGTTTACCCTATATAGAGGGTCAAGTAGAGAAATGAAGGCATGAAAAGTTATATAAATAACTATGCATGCACATGCCTACCAAGATCCAAAGAGATACAATTTGGACAAAAGAACACTTAAACGAAGAATACTCCAAAAATAACATGAAGCATTCAAGTTGTCCAAATTATATCAGTGACGAATCCACACAGGACCGCACAAAAAGTACAACATATGAACTAAGCAAAAACCAAAGAGCATATAGGATATACATTACACACATGCTCAAAGGCTTATCTCACTCAAGTATATAATAGATAGTACAAGCAGTGAGATAAGGCAGGTTGAAGCACAAGCCAAGAAGAAGATGATCATAAAATTCTACCACAAGAAGAAATACCAATTGGTATTTCGAATTAACACTCGGTGGTAGAATCCGAAGAAGCACAAGATCATAATCAACAACCACCTCGTGCGCACGGGGGCCAGAAGACCCCATGCACATGGGGTATCAAGGGAGTTATGCAGTACCCCATGCGCACGGGGGCCCCGTGCGCACGGGGGCCCCAGAGAGTTACGCAACACCCCATGCGCACGGGGGTCAAAAGACCCCGTGCGCATGGGGTATTCAGAACTTTTATGGTGCAACTTCCTGGATACCACAACAAGCACACAACAGAGGCAAATAACCACCTAAAAGAGATAATTAATGGATACTCTGAGAATCTAAATTTCAAATGAGCTTAACATACCACATAGTGACTAGATAATATTGAGTATCAATACTATGTGGTATTTCTCATATTCACATTTTGGGTTTGTGATGTGCACAAAACATAACACTCCCCCATAATGTGATGGTCCACTAATATCTCGCAAGAGCCAAACAACATACAAATAAGGCTCAAGACAACAAGCAACACTATATGATGTGCAATGCAACCTACACATGCTAGATAGCGCAAATCAAGCATACTAGGAAGCACAACATATAAATGCACATGCTAGATACAAAACCTAAGCATGCAAGGGGCGAGTAACTTTCAATGTAAGCAATAAAAATACAAGTTACCGCAAGGAGGAACATTGGATAGATAATATGAAGATAATCCACATGACTTGGCACAAACAAATAAATGGTGAATATTATTTTCTTCATGAACTAGCCAAATCTACAATGTCCTCCACACACCTATTGATCAAGGTTGAGCTTGATGGTCCCCAACCAAGTTGGGTCCTAAGAAGTTATTCACAATAGGCTTGGCAACCCAAATGGCCTTTTCCATTTCCAAACCACTTTGGGCGCCAACAAACTTGGCAAACAAATTGCCAACAACATCCTTCCTATGCGAATAATGATCATTGGCTAGAGGAGGCTTAGGGATGTTACCATTGGGACAAGATGAAGATATGTGTCCCTTCTCACGACAAATATAGCAACATGTGCTCCCCCTTTTCTTCTTCTTTACTTTCTCAACTTGGGAGAATTTCCTTGGTTCATTATTGATAGTGGCCTTTCTTCAGCTTGAGGTTGACCTTGAGATTGAACTTGAGGTTACCCTTGAGATTGAACTTGAGGCCGCTTCCCTTGTCGCTTCACATTTGAAGCCTTCTTCCTCAATGGGCAATATCTCACATGGTTTCCAACATTCTTGCACTTGAAGCATGTAATGTTTGCCAGATTCTTGACTTGGTCTTGTCCCTTATTCTTTTTCTTGGACTTCTTGTTGTTGGAGATGAAACCAAGTCCACCCTTGTCATGAGGGGATTTTTGACCACTCAAAATATTGTTGATAGTGGAATTTCCTTCACGACACATTTCCAAGTCTTTCTTAAAATTAGTGACTTGAGCCATGAGCTCTTTGTTTTCCTCTACAAGGTTAGTATCAACAAAAGTACTAGAGGAAGTAGAAACTTCATTATTAGAGCAACAAGGCAAGGAGAGCAATTCATCACAAGATGTGGTAACAATATGTCTAGATAAATCATAAGGACTAGCACATGACAATAAAGAATTTTGAGTAGAATTAGTGCCAATGTCCGCACGAGGCTCACAAGATGTTACCTTAGCCACAAAAGCCTCATGAGCTAACGTTAGCCTTTCATGGGAGATTAGAAGGTCATCATGAGAGCCCGAGAGCTTTTCATGACTTTCTTCTAATTTCCCATAATTGCTAGTTAGCAAAACAAGTTGAGCCCTTAGCTCAACATTCTCCTTCAAGATAGATGCTTCACAAGAAGTAGAGTTAGTAGCAAAAGCATCATTGCCAATATGAGAGGAGCTAGTAGAGACCAGAGACTTCACATGACTAGCTTGAAGTTCCTCATAAGACTTAGAGAGTTTGGTGAGCTCTCCTTTGACATTCTTGTAGCCAAGGTCAAGGTGCACAAAATCCTCTTTAAGTTGATCATGAGCAACTTCAATCTCTTCTTTGGAAGATTCTAAGTCTCTAAGAGTTTCTAGAGCATCAAGAAGGTTACTATCAAGTTTTTCATTTTGTTCTTGCTCTTCGTGAAGTAAATCATTACACTTTCCAAAATGAGTAATAAGATCTTTAAATATCTCATAAGTGTTCTTATTTACCCCACGAAGAGAATTACCAATTTCATATATTTCTTGACTCATATCCCTATCACATTCATCATCACTCTCATCATTATCATTATATGAGTAGATGATACCTCGGTATTACCTCTTGCCATGAGGCACATGTGAAAATCGGAGGTTTATGATGATTCTTTTGGAGAGGGAGTTTCTTTATCATCAGGAGTAGGATGTCCGTGTCCATCCTCTTGACACTCATAGCGTTTCCTCTCCAACGAGGTGATGTCCTTCTTTGCTCCTCTAGCAATTTCCTCAATAATGGTGTGTGCACTATTTTCTCTTGTTTCCTCTACATGGTTAGTCAAACAACAACTAGAGGAAATAGAAGCATAGAGATCATGGAAACAAGGAGTATCAAGCATATCATCACAAAAGGTATTCAAGGAATCTCCAAATGATATGCATGGACTATCAACACAATAATGTAAGTCATTTTTGCTAGATATGCTCAAGTCCATAGAATCTACAACACTAGAATGTATACATGAAAGATAATCAATGTTTAGCTCAACATCATCATCACAAATAATATTTCCACTCACCATGTCATTACCTTGGGACATACCATATGATGGTGAGGTGGAAGAAGTAGAAATGTCCAAGCACATGGATGAAGAAGCAATATGGAGTTCTTCATGATTTGAAGATCTGGAGAACTCCTCAATTGAATCCTCTGACATATGATGAATATCAACAAGATTGGACCCACCATATATTTCTTAAAGTTTGGTCCACATATCATGAGCTGTCACACAGGTCATGATTGACTCAAACACTTCGAGGGATATAAACTGGATTATGGCATTCTTAGCACCATACCCACAAAGCATATCATCATTTTCCTCATTAGTTGGAAAATGTTCATCCTTCCACGGAGAAGCCCCCACAAGAACAATTCGCACAAAATTTGGACCCATGGTCCGGAAATGACAAAGCATGCGAATTTTCCACAAGTGATAGTTTGTGCCACTAAAACAAAAGGTGTCATCGTGCACTATACCACTAGTCGACATCTTTACTCTCTAGGCGGTGAAGCCTACCAAGGAGAGACCAAAGCTCTAATACCAATTGAAAAGATCTAGATGACGATTAGAGGGGGGGTGAATAGGCGTTTTAAAACTTTTACGGATTTGGCTTTATCCTAATGCGGAATTAAACTAACGGATACTTTTCATGCACAAATCCTAAATATGCTAGGCTCAACTAAGTGCACCAACAACCTATGCTAAACAAGATAGGCACTAAAGGAAACTAGAAAGCACAAACTATATCACAAGATAAGGAAATGTAGGAACTACTAAGCAATTCAACTAGCACAAGATATATCAATATGAGCAAGTATGAATTGTAGAAAGTAAAGGGTGCGGGTATGAGATTACCACAAGTGAGTCGGAGACGCGGATTTATCCCGAAGTTCACACTCGTGAGAGTGCTAATCTCCATTAGAGCAGTGCCAAAGCCAAAGCTCCAGGGCGTCACCAAGTGACTCACCGTATTCTCCCTTCCGAGTCACCCCCAACGGATGAGCCTCGGTTTACTCGGGGTTGGTCTTGAATGAGACCACCACACCTTTACAAACTTCTCCGGAGCACACAACAACCAGAAGCTTCCGGAGGAACTTGACCACCTAGGCCACTTCAACACCCTTCCCCGGAGCACACCACAAAAGGAATCTTCCGGGGGAACCTTGGCCACATAGGCCTCTTCACAATCTTCTCAATGTATCACCAAACCGTCTAGGAGGCGAAGCCTCCAAGAGTAATAAACTCACGGGCTCTCACTCGAACGAATCGATGCGGGGAGCTCAAACCAAGGCAACAAATGCAATGCAAGGTCAAGCAACAAATGCTCAACTCACTCTCTCAATCTCGCAAGATGCAACTCAAGAAAGTAGGGGATTGAAGAGAGGGGATGCAATGGAGGAAATCAACAAATGACTCCAAGATCGATCCACAAATACCCCTTCACTTAGAGGGGAGATAGGGGTTTGGGAGAGGTGGTAAGAGGCTCAAAATGATATTTATAATGTGAATAAAACAACCCCCAAACCGATGGCGAGGAAGGGCTCTTTTATAGCCAACTTCCAAAACTAGTTGTTGGGGCTCCAACGGACACTTCCTGGACACCCCGTGCCCACGGGGGTTTAGACCCCATGCCCACAGGGTCCCGTGCGTGATGACCCACAAGTATTGGGGATCTATCGTAGTCCTTTCGATAAGTAAGAGTGTTGAACCCAACAAGGAGCAGAAGGAAATGATAAGCGGTTTTCAGCAAGGTATTCTCTGCAAGTACTGAAATAAGTGGTAACAGATAGTTTTTGATAAGATAATTTGTAACGAGCAACAAGTAACAAAAGTAAATAAAGTGCAGCAAGGTGGCCCAATCCTTTTTGTAGCAAAGGACAAGCCTGGACAAACTCTTATATATAAGGAAAAGTGCTCCCGAGGACACACGGGAATATCGTCAAGCTAGTTTTCATCACGTTCATATGATTCGCGTTCGGTACTTTGATAATTTGACATGTGGGTGGACCGGTGCTTGGGTGCTGTTCTTACTTGAACAAGCATCCCACTTATGATTAACCTCTATTGCAAGCATCCGCAACTACAACAAAAGTATTAAGGTAAACCTAACCATAGCATGAAACTTATGAATCCAAATCAGCCCCTTACGAAGCAACGCATAAACTAGGGTTTAAGCTTTTGTCACTCTAGCAACCCATAATCTACTTATTACTTCCCAATGCCTTCCTCTAGGCCCAAATAATGGTGAAGTGTTATGTAGTCGATGTTCACATAACACCACTAGAGGCTAGACAACATACATCTCATCAAAATATCGAACGAATACCAAATTCACATGACTACTAATAGCAGGACTTCTCCCTTGTCCTCAGGAACAAACGTAACTACTCACAAAGCATATTCATGTTCATAATCAGAGGGGTAATAATATGCATAAAGGATCTGAACATATGATCTTCCACCAATTAAACCAACTAGCATCAACTACAAGGAGTAATTAACACTACTAGCAACCTACTAGCACCAATCCCGGACTTGGAGACAAGAATTGGATACAAGAGATGAACTAGGGTTTTGATATGAGATGGTGCTGATGAAGATTGCCCTCTCCCTATGAGAGGAGCGTTGGTGATGACGATGGTGATGATTTCCCCCTCCTGGAGGGAAGTTTCCCCGGCAGAACAGCTCTGTCGGAGCTCTAGATTGGATCCGCCAAGGTTCCGCCTCGTGGCGGCGGAGTTTCATCCCGAAAGGTTGCTTCTTCTTTTTTTTCTCGACAAAAGACTTCATATAGGAGAAGATGGTCATCGGAGAGCCACCAGGGGGCCCACGAGGTAGGGGGCGCCCCCCCACCCTCGTGGAAAGGGTGTGGGCCCCCTGGTCTTCATCTTTGTCGAGGATTTTTCATTATTTATTATAAGGCATTCCGTGGAGTTTCAGGACTTTTGGAGTTGTGCAGAATAGGTCTCTAATATTTGCTCCTTTTCCAGCCCAGAATTCCAGCTGCCGGCATTCTCCCTCCTTATGTAAACCTTGTAAAATAAGAGAGAATAGCCATAAGTATTGTGACATAATGTGAAATAACAGCCCATAATGCAATAAATGTCGATATAAAAGCATGATGCAAAATGGACGTATCAACTCCGCCAAGCTTAGACCTCGCTTGTCCTCAAGCGAAAGCCGATAACAATAAATATGTCCCCATGTTTAGAGGTAGAGGCATCGATAAAAATAAAATACGGATATGAGGGCATCATGATTATTCTCATAACAACAACATACATAGATATTGTCATATGATTACTTATGTTCAAGTGATGATCTATTCACAATGCAAAAGTATGAATCAGAAACCTTATTGAGAACCAACAAACTATAACCTCAGTCATTGAAGCAATTGCAATTTATCATAACATCAGAAAGAGTCTATGTCAGAGCTAAAAAGCAAGTCCACATACTCAACTATCATCTAGTCCTTCATAATTGCTAACACTCGCGCAATACTTGTGGTTACGGAGTTTTAATGGGACACAGAGAAAGACTGGGGCTTATAGTTTCGCCCCACAACCTTTTACCTCAAGGGTAATGTCAACAATAATAACTCATGCCCCCATACATCCAATTAGATATGTATATCAGGTTCTTTCCAACATGCTGGGCTTGCCAAAGGATAAAATGAAAAAGGGAGAGGTGAAGATCACCATGACACTTGCATAAGGTAGAAGATAATAATAAAAGATAGGCCCTTCGCAGAGGGAAGCAGAGGTTGCCATGCGCTTTTATGGTTGGATGCACAAAATCTTAATGCGAAAGAACGTCACTTTATATTGCCCCTTATGATATGAACCTTTATTATGCAGTCCGTCGCTTTTATTACTTCCACATCACAAGATCGTATAAAGCTTATTTCTCCCACACTAATCATACATATTTAGAGCAATTTTTATTGCTTTGCACCGATGACAACTTACTTGAAGGATCTTACTCAATCCATAGGTAGATATGGTGGACTCTCATGGCAAAACTGGTTTAAGGGTATTTGGAAGCACAAGTAGTATCTCTACTTGGTGCTGAGAATTTGGCTAGCATGAGGGGGAAAGCAAACTCAACATGTTGGATTCTCCATGACAACATACTTTATCTCAGATATAAGAAAACCTAACCCATTACGTTGTCTTCCTTGTCCAACATCAACTCTTTAGCATGTCATATTTTGATGAGTGCTCCCAATCATAAAAGATGTCAATAATAGTATATTTATATGTGAAACCTCTCTTTCCTTATTACTTCCTATTAATTGCAACGATGACCAAAGCTATGTCTGCCAACTCCCAACAACTTTTAATCATCACACTCTTTCTATGTGAAGTCATTACTATCAATAAGATCAATATGAACTTTTGTTTCTTCTTATTATTTTTCTCTTTTCTTTTATTCATCCAAGATCATAGCAAGAAAATCAAGCCCTTGACTCAACACTAATCTTTATTATATAGCTCATGGACTCGATTACATAGAGAGATCATAAAGCAAAACTTAAAACTAGATCATGCCATAAACTTTATTCTACTAGATCAAAATACTACTAACATGATCGAACTAAGGAAAATGGTAAAGATAGGAGTTGTGATTGTGATACGATACCGGGGCACCTCCCCCAAGCTTGGCAGTTGCCAAGGGGAGTGCCCATACCCATGTGACTATATCTCCTTGGTTGGTGAAGAAGGTGGAGGTGTTGTTGACTTAGTTGATGGCATAGACTTCTCCCTTAATTTACGCCTGAGGACGACATTTTGATCCCTCAGATCATCAATCTCCCACTCCAGGGTTAATATGTTTTTGCATAGGTCCTACTTATTTTCCTGCAAGAGACGAAAAGGGATAAACTCGAATTTTGGTTTCTTTACCCTATCAGGGAGACTTGACTTTTTGAACTCCACGTGCATATCCCCAGGTTGAGGTAATGGGGCTTCATCTTCATCTGAGCTCGTCTCCTCCTTCCCATTGGGTTCATAGTCCTCTTCTTCCTCCGTGGTCCAACCATCGTGCTCCACATCTCCATAGACCTTAGGATTAGCTAAGTAATCATCCACATAGCTTTCTCCTTCCGAATCCTGGGAAGACACGTTGATCTAATCTGCAGTGGGACAGCTCGAAACAAAAACAGAGGATAATTGCGTGATACGGGAGTCAAAACCTTCGGGAAAATATATAATGAATTTTTACCGACCAAAATACGTATCGTGCAAGAAAACGGAGTCCGGAAGGCACACGAGGAGCTCACGAGGTAGGGGGGCGCGCCCAGGGGGGTAGGGCACGCCCTCCACCCTCGTGGGGCCCTCGTGTCCTTCCTGGACTGCTACTTAATTTTCTATTTTTCTAAATATTCCAAAATGGAGAAATATTGCCTTAAAAACTATTTTGGAATCGGTTTACTTACCATACCACATACCTATTCCTTTTCGAAGTCTGAAACATTCTGGAAAATGTCCCTTATGTATTCCTCCGGGGTTACGGTTTCAATAATATTGGTTTCAACATTTATGGGATTACTGAGATATAATGTTTAATTCTCTGACCGTTTACCACCTTTGGATTTGTGCCTTCGAAGTTGTTGATTTTTATGGCACCAAAACGATAGACCTCCTCGATAACATAGGGTCCTTCCCATTTAGAGAGAAGTTTTCCTGCAAAAAATCTTAAACGAGAGTTGTATAGCAATACATAATCACCTACATTAAACTCATGCTTTTGTATCCTTTTGTCATGCCATCTTTTAACCTTTTCTTTAAACAACTTGGCATTTTCATAAGCTTGGGTTCTCCATTCATCAAGTGAGCTAATATCAAATAACCTCTTTTCACCGGCAAGTTTGAAATCATAGTTGAGTTCTTTAATAGCCCAATATGCCTTATGTTCTAGTTCGAGAGGTAAGTGACATGCTTTTCCATATACCATTTTATACGGAGACATACCCATAGGATTTTTATATGTAGTTCTATAGGCCCATAATGCATCATCAAGTTTCTTGGACCAATTCTTTCTAGACCTATTGAAAGTCTTTTGCAAAATTAATTTGAGTTCTCTATTACTCAATTCTACTTGATCACTAGACTGTGGGTGATACGAAGATGCAATTCTATGATTGACGTCATATTTAGCAAGCATTTTACGGGAAGCACCATGAATAAAATGTGAACCACCATCAGTCATTAAATATCTAGGGACTCCAAACCTCGGAAAAATAACTTCTTTAAGCATTTTAATAGAAGTGTTATGATCAGCAATACTAGTTGGAATAGCTTCTACCCACTTAGTAACGTAATCAACAGCAACTAAAATATGTGTATATCCATTAGAGGCAGGAAAAGGTCCCATATAATCAAAGCCCCAAACATCAAACGGTTCAATAACAAGTGAATAATTCATAGGCATTTCTTGACGTCTACTAATATTACCAATTCTTTGACATTCATCACAAGATAGGACAAACTTACGGGCATCCTTGAAGAGAGTAGGCTAATAAAAACCGGATTGCAATACCTTATGTGCAGTTCTATCTCCCGCGTGGTGTCCTCCATAAGTTTCAGAGTGGCACTTGCGTAGGATCTGTTCCTGTTCATGCTCAGGTACACAACGTCTAATAACACCATCTACTCCTTCTTTATAAAGATGTGGGTCATCCCAAAAGTAATGTCTCAAATCATAGAAGAACTTTTTCTTTTGTTGGTATGTGAAGCTAGGTGGTATAAATTTAGCAACTATGTAATTAGCATAATCAGCATACCAAGGGGTACTACAGAAGTACTTATGACATTTAATTGTTCATCAGGAAAGCTATCATCAATAGGTAGTGGGTCATCAAGAACATTCTCTAACCTAGATAAGTTGTCTACAACGGGGTTCTCAGCTCCTTTTCTATCAACAATATGCAAATCAAATTCTTGTAGCAAGAGAACCCATCTAATAAGTCTAGGTTTAGCATCTTTCTTCTCCATAAGATATTTAATAGCAGCATGATCAGTGTGGATAGTTACTTTAGAATCAACAATATAAGGTCTAAACTTATCACAAGCAAATACAACTGCTATAAGTTCCTTTTCAGTAGTAGCATAATTTCTTTGAGCATTGTCTAGAGTCTTACTAGCATAATGGATAACATTTAATTTCTTATCAACTCTTTGCCCTAGAACAGCACCTACAGCATAATCGCTAGCATCACACATAATTTCAAAGGGTAAATTCCAATCAGGTGGCTGAACAATAGGTGCAGAGACTAATGATTTCTTAAGTATTTCAAATGCTTCTACACAATCATCATCAAAGACAAATGGTATATCTTTTTGTAATAAATTAGTCAGAGGCCGAGAAATTTTTGAGAAGTCCTTAATGAACCTCCTATAAAATCCGGCGTGATCAAGGAAACTTCTTATACCTTTGATGTCCTTGGGACATGGCATCTTTTCAATAGCATCAACCTTGGCTTTATCAACTTCAATACCTCTTTCAGAAACTTTATGCCCCAAGACAATACCTTCATTAACCATAAAGTGGCACTTTTCCCAATTCAAGACAAGATTAGTTTCTTCACATCTCTGCAAAACCCGATCAAGATTGCTCAATCAATCATCAAAAGAAGATCCATAGACGGAAAAGTCGTCCTTGAAAACCTCACAAATCTTTTCACAAAAGTCAGAGAATATAGCCATCATGCATCTTTGAAAGGTAGCAGGTGCATTACATAAACCAAAAGGCATACGTCTATAGGCAAAAGTACCAAAAGGGCATGTAAAAGTAGTCTTTGATTGATCTTTAGCCGACACAGGTATTTGAGAGAAACCAGAATAACCATCTAGAAAGCAGTAATGTGTATGCTTGCATAATCTTTCTAGCATTTGATTGATAAAAGGTAAGGAGTAATGATCTTTCTTAGTAGCCTTATTTAATTTGCGGAAATCAATTACCATCCTATAACCTGTAATAATTCTTTGTGGAATCAATTCATCTTTATCATTAGGAACAACAGTAATACCTCCCTTCTTAGGGACACAATGAACATGACTTACCCACTGACTATCAGCAACGGGATAAATTATACCTGCCTCTAGAAGCTTTAGTATTTCTTTTCCTACCACTTCTTTCATTTTAGGATTCAGACGTCATTGAGGATCACGAACTGGTTTGGAATCTGCTTCCAAATTTATTTTATGTTGACATAGAGTGGGACTAATGCCCTTAAGATCATCAAGAGTATATCCAATAGCAGCACGGTGCTTCTTCAGAGTTTTCAATAATCTTTCTTCTTCATGCTCTGAAAGGTTAGCACTAATAATAACATGATATATCTTCTTTTCATCAAGATAAGCGTATTTAAGATTATTAGGCAACGGTTTAAGCTCAAACATGGGATCACCCTTAGGTGGAGCGAGATCCCCAAGGATTTCAATAGGCAAATTGTGTTTCAGAATAGGTTCCTGTTTAAAGAATACTTCATCTATTTCCCTTCTTTCATTCATAAACATATCATTCTCATGGTCTAGCAAATATTGTTCTAAAGGATCACTAGGAGGTACTGCAATAGAAGCAAGACCAATAATTTCATCCTTACTAGGCAATTCTTCTTCACGGTGTTGTTTACTAAATTTAGAGAAATTAAACTCATGAGTCATATCATCTAAGCCGACAGTAACAACATCCCTTGTGCAATCTATGGTAGCATTAACAGTATTTAAGAAGGGTCTACCAAATATAATGGGACAAAAGCTATCTTGTGGGGAACCAAGAACAAGAAAATCAGCAGGATATTTAGTTTTCCCACACAAGACTTCAACATCTCTAACAATTCCCATTGGTGAAATAGTATCTCTATTAGCAAGTTTAATAGTAACATCAATTTCTTCTAACTCAATAGGTGCAATGTCATGCATAATTTCTTTGTATAAGTCAATATGTATTGCACTAGCACTAGCACCCATATCACATAAGCCATGATAACAATGATCTCCTATTTTAACAGAAATAACAGGCATGCCTACCACAAGTCTAGGTTTATCTGTATCACGGGGTTTAGCAATTCTAGCAGTTTCATTACAGAAGTAAATAACATGCCCATCTATATTATCAGACAAGAGATCTTTAACAATAGCAATATTAGGTTCTACTTTAACTTGCTCAGGAGGTGTATATGTTTTAATATTGCTTTTACAAACCACAGTTGAAGCTTTAGCATGATCCTTTATCCTAACAGGGAAAGGTGGTTTCTCAACATAACAAGTAGGAACAATAGGATCATTATAAGTGATAGTCTTTTCTTCAACTTTAATAGGTGCAGCTACTTTTACTTCTATGGGAGGATGATATTTAAACCACTTATCCTTAGGGAGATCAACATAAGTAGGAAAAGATTCACAGAAAGAAGCTACTATCTCAGAATCAAGTCCATATTTAGTGCTAAACTTACAGAAAATATCGGTATCCATAAAAGATTTAACACAATCAAACTTATGTGTCATACCTGACTCCTTACATTTGTCGAGATCCCAATCTTCAGAGTTGCGTTTAATTCTATCCAATAAATCCCATCTAAATCCAATAGTCTTCATCATAAAAGAGCCAGCACAAGAAGTATCGAGCATGGTGCGATTGTTATCAGAAAGCCGAGCATAAAATTTTTGAATAATCATTTCTCTTGAGAGCTCATGATTGGGGCATGAATATAACATTGATTTAAGCCTCCCCCAAGCTTGAGCGATGCTTTCTCCTTCGCGAGGCCAAAAATTATATATATAATTGCGATCACGATGAACAAGATGCATAGGGTAATACTTTTGATGAAATTCCAATTTCAATCTTCTATAGTTCCATGATCTCGTATCATCACATAGCCTATACCATATCAATGCGTCTCCCTTCAAAGATAAAGGGAAGACCTTCTTCTTAGCAACATCATCGTGTATACCTGCAAGCTTAAATAATCCACAAACTTCATCCACATATATTAGGTGTTCATCAGGATGCTTTGTTCCATCTCCTGTAAAAGGATTAGCTAGCAGTTTTTCTATCATACCCGAAGGATACTCATAAGGAATTTCATTTTCAATAGGTTCAGTAGGTTGAGGAGCAACTCTTTGCTCTACTGGTCGGGGTGAAGATACCCCGAACAAGCCCCTCAGAGGATTACTTTCCATAGTAACAAGTGACAGTAAATTTCAGCACACTATATAAATTTTTCCTTACCAAATTCCACCTACCAAAGGCGCTTCACTCCCCGGCAGCGGCGCCAGAAAAGAGTCTTGATGACCCACAAGTATAGGTGATCTATCATAGTCCTTTCGATAAGTAAGAGTGTCAAACCCAACGAGGAGTAGAAGGAAATGATAAGCGGTTTTCAGTAAGGTATTCTCTGCAAGTACTGAAATAAGTGGTAACAAATAGTTTTGTGATAAGATAATTTGTAACGAGCAACAAGTAACAAAAGTAAATAAAGTGCAGCAAGGTGGCCCAATCCTTTTTGTATCAAAGGACAAGCCTGGACAAACTCTTATATAAGGAAAAGCGCTCCCGAGGACACATGGGAATATCGTCAAGCTAGTTTTCTTCATGTTCATATGATTCGCGTTCGGTACTTTAATAATTTGACATGTGGGTGGACCGGTGCTTGGGTTCTGTTCTTACTTGAACAAGAATCCCACTTATGATTAACCTCTATTGCAAGAATCCGCAACTACAACAAAAGTATTAAGGTAAACCTAACCATAGCATGAAACATATGGATCCAAATCAGCCCCTTACGAAGCAACGATAAACTAGGATTTAAGCTTCTGTCACTCTAGCAACCCATCATCAACTTATTAATTCACAATGCCTTCCTCTAGGCCCAAATAATGGTGAAGTGTTATGTAGTCGACGTTCACATAACACCACTAGAGGTTAGACAACATACATCTCATCAAAATATCGAACGAATACCAAATTCACATGACTACTAATAGCAAGATTTCTCCCGTGTCCTCAGGAACAAACGTAACTACTCACAAAGCATATTCATGTTCATAATCAGAGGGGTAATAATATGCATAAAGGATCTGAACATATGATCTTCAACCAATTAAACCAACTAGCATCAACTACAAGGAGTAATTAACACTACTAGCAACCTACTAGCACCAATCCCGGACATGGAGACAAGAATTGGATACAAGAGATGAACTAGGGTTTTGAGATGAGATGGTGCTGATGAAGATGTTGATGGAGATTGCCCTCTCCCTATGAGAGGAGTGTTGGTGATGACGATGGCGATGATTTCCCCCTCCGGGAGGGAAGTTTCCCCGGCAGAACAGCTCTGCCGGAGCTCTAGATTGGATCCGCCAAGGTTCCGCCTCGTGGCGGCGGAGTTTTGTCCCAAAAGGTCGCTTCTAATTTTTTTTCTCGATGAAAGACTTCATATAGGATAAGATGGTCATCGGAGAGCCACCAGGGGCCCACGAGGTAGGGGGGCGCGCCCTAGGGGGGGGGGCGCCCCCCACCCTCGTGGGTGTGGGCCCCCTGGTCTTCATCTTTGGCGATGATTTTTCATTATTTATTATAAGGCATTCCATGGAGTTTCAGGACTTTTGGAGTTGTGCAGAATAGGTCTCTAATATTTCCTCCTTTTCCAGCCCAGAATTCTAGCTGCCGGCATTCTCCCTCCTTATGTAAACCTTGTAAAATAAGAGAGAATAGCCATAAGTATTGTGACATAATCTGAAATAACCGTCCATAATGCAATAAATATCAATATAAAAGCATGATGCAAAATGGATGTATCAGTGCACACGGTACAAGCCCGTGTGCACGGGGCCCCGTGCCCACGAGGGTCAAAAACCCGTGTCCACGGGGTACCCGGAACAGCCTGCAGCAGCCCACTAAAACAGTGATAACTTTGGCATACGGACTCCGAATTCGATGATCTTGGGCTTGTTTTGAAGCTATGGAAAAGCCCAAGGTCCTCACATAGAGAACCACACAAGATCAACAAGAAATAATTATGCAAGTAATGCAAAGGTTTGAGCTCTCTACATGCGACATGATCGAGCTACTTGCCCGAGAGTCCCTCTTGATAGTACGGCTATCAAACCTATAATCCGGTCTCCCTCCAAGCACCATGAGACCGGCAAAACTAGGAAAACCTAGATAAGGTATACCTTTGCCTTGCATATTCAACTTGAGCTTGGTGATGACTCCAATGCTTGTCTCAAGTTGGAATCCCTTTCTTGTGCACAACCACTTGGTGAAGATGCTTGAATTGCTTCCTCATATTGCAATGAGGGAAGCCTTAACTTAAGCACATCTTCACATGAGCATTACCATGATGTGGACCGCAAGCTTCAAAGCATATAACCTCCGACTTCTCATCTTGTAGTTGGACTCCTCGAACTCGATGACCATCACTACTTGATGTCATCCACACATGGGCTACTTGAGATTTTTCCTTTTGATGCAAGCCCATGAGAAACACCTAACCCACATAGACATAACAAACACATAGCATGGGTTAGGTAACAAAGCACAATTCAAAATTACTTACCATACCACTAGATCACTTGATCCCACGTGGTACAATGTTTGCGCTTTGAGAGTTGACCATGTAGATATAATATTCGAGCTTCATCTTGGTCAACCAACATCTTTACTCCAAGCTCCAGCTTGGTTTCTTGAAAACCACAACGAACTCTTCATTTCCCTTCATTGCTTCAAGACAATATCACCATAGACTCTTTCATGACCATATCAAGTTCCACTATGAATATCATCTTGATCACCACTTTCCCTTCTAAAAAACTCCATCACAATCTCTTGAGAGGCATAGTGAATTCTTCACTCTAGTTGCTTGCTTTAAGACTTGATCAACTGAAACCCAACACGTGAGCTCACCATGATCTTGTCTTGAATCATAACTTGAATTCTTCTCTTTGATTATTCTCTCAAACCCTTGATCCTTAAAAGTCCTCCATCATAATATCTTGAGAGGCACAATGAATTATTCACTCTAGTTGCTTGCTTCAAGACTTGATCAACCTAAACCCAACACATGAGCTCACCATGATCTTGTCTTGAAACCATAACTTGAATTCTTCTCTTTGATTATTCTCTCAAGCCCTTGATCCTTAAAAGCCCAAATATGTCAGTCTTAGAGATCCTCCAATGAACTCCACCATGAACATAATTAGATTAGGCATAGAAATCAATCTTGATGGATTCAATAGAAGTACTCGAAGACCAACTTGAAACCTCACTGGATATGGGATCTCGAGAGCCAACACCCAGGCCTCGTGATCACGGGGTATCCAGAGAGTTGACACTCGACCCCATGTGCATGGTACAAGCCCGTGTGCAAGGGGTATCCAGAGAAGGATACCATGAGGACTTCTTCAGATGCTTTGATGGAAGACTTCACAAAACAACCCAGTGCACTTCAAGCATCACTATGGAACATATCTTCATATAAGATTCAATGCACTTGATGCTTCATAGGAATTGTCATTTAACTCCAAAGCATACAGCAAGCATATCTTCATATATATGGACTTCATCCTTGATTCCATCCAATATCCTTGAGGCACCATCTATGGACAAAACCTTCAAATATATCTCATTGAAAAACATTAGTCCATAGAGATTTTCATTTAATTACCAAAACCACACTTAGGGGCTACATGCCCTTTCAAACAGGATTCCCCCTTCCTTCCCTCTCCCCCCTCTTTCCTTCCCCCTCCAACAAACATGGGAGGGCGGCGCGGCCAAGGGCAGGAGCCCAAGTAGGATTCAGACCTACTTGGGGCGCCCCTTGGTCTCTCCTCTCTCCCTCCCACCTATATATATATATATTATATAGGGTCGCGCTATTCGTCACGCTGGGTAAGGAATAGTTATTCTTCACCCCCCTCTATTTTATCATCAATGCATCGTAATTTTACGTTCCGTAAGTTTTGTCTTATTTCCGACAGAAAATGGGACCGTAAGAAAATATATAATCGCCGTAAAAAATATTTTATATTATGTAAAATTACAAACGTAAAAACACAGCATAAAATATACATAAACTGAAAATTTTCTTGTCTTATGATCTGTATTTTTATTTTTATGTCAAATTTTACGTAGTGAATCAATAGGAATGTAACTATTTGAATTTTAAACGTAATTCAATTATGAAATGATCGTAAGATTACCTCGGGTGAAGAATAACTTATTGTACGCCCTGGGTGATGAATAGCATATATATATATATATGAGGAGGGGGGCGCCTAGCACACCCCAGACAATTGTTTAGCCGTGTGCGGCGCCCCCCTTCACTGTTTACACCGCGGGTCATATTTTCGTAGTGGTTAGGCGAAGCCCTGCGAGGATCACTTCACCATCACCGTCACCATGTCGTCGTGCTAACGGAACTCATCTACTACCTCGACGTCTTGCTGGATCAAGAAGACGAGGAATGTCACCGAGCTGAACGTGTGCAGAACACGGAGGTGCCGTGCGTTCGGTACTTGATCGGTTGAAGCACGAAGAAGTTCGACTACATCAACCACGTAGTGAAACGCTTCCGCTCACGGTCTACGAGGGTATGTAGACACACTCTCCCCCTCGTTACTATGCATCTCCATGGATAGATCATTGCGTGTGCATAGATTTTTTTTGTTTACCATGCAATGATCCTCAACAGTGGCATCATGAGCTAGGTCTATGCGTAGATGATATGCATGAGTAGAACGCAAAGAGTTGTGGGCAGTGATAGTCATACTGCTTACCACCAACGTCTTATTTTGATTCGACGGTGTGGGATGAAGCGGCCCAGACCAACCTTACATGTCCACGCACATGAGACCGGTTCCACTGACATACATGCAACTAGTTTTGCATAAAGGTGGCTGGCGGGTGTCTGCTACTCCTACTTTAGTTGAATCGAATTTGACTGCGGCCGGTCCTTGAAGAAGGTTAAAACAGCAAACTTGACGAAACACCGTTGTGGTTTTATGCGTAGGTAAGAATGGTTCTTGCTAGAATCCCATAGCAGCCACGTAAAACTTACAACAACAAAGTAGAGGACGTCTAACTTGTTTTTGCAGGGCATGTTGTGATGCGATATGGTCAAGACATGACGTGATAAACGTTATTGTATCAGATGATCATGTTTTGTAAGATATCTGGCAACCGGCAGGAGCCTTATGGTTGTCTCTTTATTATATGAAATGCAAACGCCATGTAATTGATTTATTTTATCACTATGCGTTAGCGATAGTTGTAGAAGCAATAGTTGGCGAGACGACCACGACGCTACGATGGAGATCAAAGTGTCAAGCCGGTGACTGATACATCTCCAACGTATCTATAATTTTTTTATGGTTCCATGCTATTATATTATCTGTTTTGGATGTTTAATGGGCTTTAATATACTCTTTTATATTATTTTTGGGACTAACCTATTAACCGAAGGCCCAGTGCCAGTTTCTGTTTTTTTTTGCCTATTTTAGAGTTTTGCAAAAAAGGAATACCAAACGGAATTAAACCTTTGCGATGATCTTTCTTGGACCGAAAGCAAACCAGAAGACTTAGAGTTGAAGTCTGGAACTCCGTGAGGCAACCACGAGGCAGGATGGCGTCCCCCACCCTCGTGGGCCCCACGTAGCTCCACTAACGTACTTCTTTCGCCTATATATACTCTTGTACCCTAGATCGATTGCAGAGAGCCACGAGACCACTTTTCCACCGCCGCAACCTTTTGTACCCATGAGATCCCGTCTTGGGGCCTTTTCCGGCGATCTGTTGGAGGGGGAATCGATCACGGAGGGCTTCTACGTCAACACCATAGCCTGTCCGATGAAGCGTGAGTAGTTTACCACAGACCTTCGGGCCCATACTTATTAGCTAGATGGCTTCTTCTCTCTCTTTGATTCTCAATACAAAGTTCTCCTCGATGTTCTTGGAGATCTATTCGATGTAATACTCTTTTGCGGTGTGTTTGCCGAGATCCGATGAATTGTGGGTTTATGAGCAAGATTATCTATGAATATTATTTGGTTCTTCTCTAAATTCTTATATGCATGATTTGATATCTTTGCAAGTCTCTTCGAATTATCAGTTTAGTTTGTCCTACTAGATTTATCTTTCTTGCAAAGGGAGAAGTTCTTAGCTTTGGGTTCAATCTTGCGGTGTCCTTTCACAGTGACAGTAGGGGCAGCAAGGAACGTATTGTATTGGTGCCATCGAGGATAAAAAGATGGGGTTTATATCATATTGTTTGAGTTTATCCCTCTACATCATGTCATCTTGCTTAAAGCGTTACTCTGTTCTTATGAACTTAATACTCTATATGCATGCTGGATAGCGGTTGATGTGTGGAGTAATAGTAGTAGATGCAGAATCGTTTCGATCTACTTGACAGGGACGTGATGCCTATATTCATAATCATTGCCTAGATATTCTCATAACTATGCACTTTTCTATCAATTGCTCGACAGTAATTTGTTCACCCACCGTAATACATGCTATCTTGAGAGAAGCCACTAGTGAAACCTATGGCCCTCGGGTCTCTTTCTTATTATATTGCATCTCTTTTATTTACATCACATCTCGTTTACTATTTTGCAATCTTTACTTTCCAATCTATAAAACAAAAATACCAAAAATATTTACTTTACTATCTTTATCAAATCTCACTTTTGCGAGTGACCGTGAAGGGATTGACAACCCCTTTATCACGTTGGTTGCAAGGTTCTTGATTGTTTGTGCAGGTACTAGGTGACTTGTGCGTTGTCTCCTACTGGATTGATGCCATGGTTCTCAAAAATTGAGGGAAATACTTACGCTACTTTGCTGCATCACCCTTTCCTCTTCAAGGGAAAACCAATGCATGCTCAAGAGGTAGCAAGAAGGATTTCTGGTGTCGTTGCCGGGGTGATCTATGCCAAGTCAAGACATACCAAGTACCCATCATAAACTCTTCTCCCTCGCATTACATTATTTGCCATTCGCCTCTCATTTTCCTCTCCCCCACTTCTAAAATGATTTTCGAAAACCTTTGCCTTTTCCTCGCCCCTCTTTCGTTCGCCTCTTTCCGCTTGCATCTTGTGTGTTCGTTCCTAGTGCGGTTTGTTGCCATCATGTCTTAAACTGGGGAGGTTATCATTGAAAAAGATAGTAGTAACCACGGGGGAAACTTTGATGGTTTTGATTATCCTCATGAAGAACCTACTATCTTACACACTAAAAAGTTCCGGATTGGTAGTGGTAATATTATTGGAAAATGAGTTATTCAAGATTTCTTTACTTGTGCCGGTGCTTTGCCCACTATGAGTGGGCCTATTCTGCATAAAACTAGTAGTCTTGCGGATGCTATATCTTTGCTCGTAGTTGAACTTGAAAGACAATTTATCCACATGCATCCTTGCATATAAAAGATTTTTATAGAATTTTCCAATATTGAGCATTCCTCTGTTAAGCGAGCGGCTACCATCTGTTTAGCACATGAGTTCAGATTTATAATAAAAGAGGCCATTGAAATCTTTGCATATTATAGGGTGGATGCTGGCCGTCCTCCCATAGAAGCAATCCTTTTTAATCAAGAAGACATATTTACGATATTTAGATTATGTTGCTTATAATGAAAACCTTAGAAAAAGGTTCCTACCGATGTTCTAGTTGATGGGATTTCTGAACTTGATGATAATTTTGCTATTCAGAACAATGGGTTAGGTTTTTCTCTTGAACAAAGGATCATGACTTTTTTCCAAAAGAATGCTTATAATGATGAATTGGTTGTGCGATATGAGGGGCCAAAGGAGGAACCAATAGCTGCCGAGCTTGATCTTGGGGACTTTTGTCCCATTAAATTTAGCCCTTTTGATTACTTTTTCCTGCCACAAAGAAAACTTGTTACTGAACATAGGGAGTATGAGATGAGTTTTCGTGATTTTCCTTATCATTATTATGGCAATACCTAGATCTATTCTTGTTTTTATGCCTAGCTAGGGGCGTTAAATGATAGCGCTTGTTGGGAGGCAACCCAATTTTATTTTTGTTCTTTACTTTTTGTTCCTGTTTAGTAATAAATAATTCATCTAGCCTCTGTTATGATTGTGTTTTTTGATGTTTTAATTAGTGTTTGTGGCAAGTAAAGCCTTTAGGATCTTCTTGGGTGATTGTTGTTTGATCTTGCTGATAAAAACAGAAACTATGCGCTCACGAAAATAATTTGCATTTTTACCAGAGAGCGATAAAATACCAATTCCAACTAAAGTAGATAAATACACAAATTTTCCTAGTCTTCCTAAATTTTTAGAATTTTTGGAGTTACAGAAGTATTCGAAACCTACAGATTGCTACAGACTGTTCTGTTTTTAAAAGATTCTGTTTTTCACGTGTTGTTTGCTTATTTTGATGAATCTATGGCTAGTATCGAGGGGTATGAACCATAGAGAAGTTGGAATACAGTAGGTTTAACACCAATATAAATAAAGAATGAGTTCATTACAGTACCTTAAAGTGGTGGTTTATTTTCTTATACTAACGGAGCTCATGAGATTTTCTGTTGAGTTTTGTGTTGTGAAGTTTTCAAGTTTTTGGGTAAAGATTTGATAGATTTTGGAATAAGGAGTGGCAAGAATAAGGTTGGGGATTCCCAAGGCACCCAAGGTAAAATTAAAGGACAACCAAAAGCCTAAGCTTGGGGATGCCCCGGAAGGCATCCCCTCTTTCGTCTTTGTCTATCGGTAACTTTACTTGAAGCTATATTTTTATTCACCACATGATATGTGTTTTGCTTGGAGCGTCTTGTATGATTTGAGTCTTTGCTTTTTAGTTTACCACAATCATCCTTGCTGTACAAACCTTTTGGGAGAGACACGCATGAATCAGAATTTATTAGAATACTCTATGTGCTTCACTTATATCTTTTTAGAGCACGGTGGTGGTTTTATTTTATAGAAATTATTGATCTCTCATGCTTCACTTATATTATTTCGAGAGTATTTTGGAACAGCATGGTATTTTGCTTTGGCTATAAAATTAGTCCTAATATGATGGGCATCCAAGATGGGTATAATAAAAACTTTCATATAAAGTGCATTGAATACTATGAGAAGTTTGATTCCTTATGATTGTTTTGAGATATGAAGATGGTGATATTAGAGTCATGCTAGTTGAGTAGTTGTGAATTTGAGAGATACTTGTGTTAAAGTTTGTGATTCATGTAGCATGCACGTATGGTGAATCGTTATGTGATGAAGTCGGAGCATGATTTATTTTTTGATTGTCTTCCTTATGAGTGGCGGTCGGGGATGAGCGATGGTATTTTCATACGAATCTATCCCCCTACGAGCATGCGCGTAGTACTTCATTTCGATAACTAATAGATTTTTGCAATAAGTATGTGAGTTCTTTATGACTAATGTTGAGTCCATGGATTATACGCACTCTCACCCTTCCACCATTGCTAGCCTCTCTAGTACCGCGCAACTTTCGCCGGTACCACAAACCCACCATTTACCTTCCTCAAAATAGCCACCATACCTACCTATTAT
The DNA here is from genome assembly GCF_056163025.1 of Triticum urartu. Classification (NCBI taxonomy): domain Eukaryota; kingdom Viridiplantae; phylum Streptophyta; class Magnoliopsida; order Poales; family Poaceae; genus Triticum; species Triticum urartu. Next base: position 501,765,681 of record NC_141873.1, on the reverse strand, counting down.
GGCATTTCCATATCCATTCCGAGATATATTGCCATGCAACTTTCCACCGTTCCATTTATTATGGCACGCTTCATCATTGTCATATTGCTTTGCATGATCATGTAGTTGACATCGTATTTGTGGCAAAGTCACCGTTCATAATTTTTCATACATGTCACTCTTGATTCATTGCACATCCTGGTACACCGCCCAAGACATTCACATAGAGTCATATTTTGTTCTAATTCTTGAGTTGTAAGTAAATAAAAGTGTGATGATCATCATTATTAGAGCATTGTCCCAGTGAGGAAAGGATGATGGAGACTATGATTCCCCCACAAGTCGGGATGAGACTCTAGACAAAAAAATAGGCCATAAAAAAGAGAAAAGGCCCAAATAAAAAAATGAGAGAAAAAGAGAAAAGGGGCAATGCTACTATCCCTTTTCCACACTTGTGCTTCAAAGTAGCATCATGATTTTCATGATAGAGACTCTCCTATTTTGTCACTTTCATATACTAGTGGGAATCTTTCATTATAGAACTTGGCTTGTATATTCCAATGATTGGCTTCCTCAAAATGCCCTAGGTCTTCGTGAGCAAGCAAGTTGGATGCACACCCACTTAGTTTCTTTTTGAGCTTTCATACACTTATAGCTCTAGTGCATCCGTTGCATGGCAATCCCTACTCACTCACATTGATATCTTCTGATGGGCATCTCCATAGCCCGTTGATATGCCTAGTTGATGTGAGACTATCTTCTCCTTTTTTTCTTCTCCACAACCACCATTCTATTCCACCTATAATGCTATGTCCATGGCTCACGCTCATGTATTGCGTGAATATTGAAAAAGGTTGAGAACATTAAAAGTATGAAACAATTGCTTGGCTTGTCATCAGGGACGTGCATGATTTAAATATTTTGTGTGATGAAGATAGAGCATAGCCAGACTATATGATTTTGTAGGGATAGCTTTCTTTGGCCATGTTATTTTGAGAAGACATGATTACTTTGTTAGTATGCTTGAAGTATTATTATTTTTATGTCAATATTAAACTTTTATTTTGAATCTTTCGGATCTGAACATTCATGCCACAATAAAGAAAATTACATATATAATTATGCTAGTTAGCATTCCACATCAACAATTCTGTTTTTATCATTTACCTACTCGAGGACGAGCAAGAATTAAGCTTGGAGATGCTTGATACGTTTCCAACATATCTATAATTTTTGATGGTTCCATGCTATTATATTATCTATTTTGGATCTTTAATGGGCTTTAATATGCTCTTTTATATTATTTTTGGGACTAACCTATTAACCGGAGGACCAGTGCCAGCTTCTATTTTTTTTTCCTATTTTAGAGTTTCGCAGAAAAGGAATACCAAACGGAATCCAAATGGAATGAAACCTTCGCGATGATCTTTATTGGACCAAAAGCAAACTAGAAGACTTGGAGTTGAAGTCTGGAACTCTGTGAGGTAACCACGAGGCAGGAGGGTGCGCCCAGGGGGTAGGCGCGCCCCCACCCTCGTGGGCCCCACATAGCTCCACTAACGTACTTCTTTCGCCTATATATACTCTTATACCCTAGATCGATCGTACAGAGCCACAAAACCACTATTCCACCGCCGCAACCTTCTGTACCCGTGAGATCCCATCTTGGGGCCTTTTCCGGCAATCTGCCAGACGGGGAATCGATCATGGAGGGCTTCTACATCAACACCATAGCCTCTCCGATGAAGCATGGGTAGTTTACCACAGACCTTTGGGTCCATAGTTATTAGCTAGATGGCTTCTTCTCTTTCTTTGATTCTCAATAAAAAGTTCTCATCGATGTTCTTGGAGATCTATTCGATGTAATACTCTTTTGCGGTGTGTTTGCCGAGATCTGATGAATTGTGGGTTTATGAACAAGATTATCTATGAATATTATTTGGTTCTTCTCTGAATTCTTATATGCATGATTTGATATCTTTGCAAGTCTCTTCGAATTATCGGTTTAGTTTGTCCTACTAGATTGATCTTTCTTGCAATGGGAGAAGTGCTTAGCTTTGGGTTCAATCTTGCGGTGTCCTTTCCTAGTGATAGTAGGGGCAGAAAGGCACGTATTGTATTGTTGCCATCGAGGATAAAAAGATGGGGTTTATATCATATTGCTTGAGTTTATCCCTCTACATCATGTCATCTTGCTTAAAGCGTTACTCTGTTCTTATGAACTTAATACTCTAGATGCATGCTAGATAGCGGTCGATGTGTGGAGTAATAGTAGTAGATGCAGAACCGTTTTGATCTACTTGACACGGACGTGATGCCTATATTCATAATCATTGCCTAGATATTCTCATAACTATGCACTTTTCTATCAATTGCTCGGCAGTAATTTGTTCACCCACCGTAATACATGCTATCTTGAGAGAAGCCACTAGTGAAACCTATGGCCCCCGGGTCTCTTTCTTATTATATTGCATCTCTTTTATTTACATCGCATCTCGTTTACTATTTTGCAATCTTTACTTTCCAATCTATAAAACAAAAATACCAAAAATATTTACTTTACTATCTTTATCAGATCTCACTTTTGCAAGTGACCGTGAAGGGATTGACAACCCCTTTATCGCGTTGGTTGCAAGGTTCTTGATTGTTTGTGCAGGTACTAGGTGACTTGTGCATTGTCTCCTACTGGATTGATGCCTTGGTTCTCAAAAATTGAGGGAAATACTTACGCTACTTTCCTGCATCACCCTTTCCTCTTCAAGGGAAAACCAACGCATGCTCAAGAGGTAGCAGTGATAATGGAGATCATGACGATGCTTTGGAGATGGAGATCAAAAGCACAAGATGATGGTGGCCATATCATGTCACATATTTTGATTGCATGTGATGTTTATCTTTTTATGCATCTTATTTTGCTTAGTACGGCGGTAGCATTATAAGATGATCCCTTCACTAAATTTCAAGGTAAAAGTGTTCTCCCTAATTATGCACCGTTGCTACAATTCGTCGTGTTGATACACCACGTGATGATCTGGTGCGAAAGACTCTACGTTCACATACAATGGGTGCAAGACAGTTTGCACATGTGGAATACTTGGGTTAAACTTGAAGAGCCTAGCATGTACAAATATGGCCTTGGAACACTGGAGACCGAAAGGTCGAACGTGAATCATATACTCCCTCCGTTCCAAATTACTCGTCGCAGAGATGGATGTATCTAGAACTAAAATACATCTAGATACATCCATACTTGTGACAAGTAATTCGGAACGGAGGGAGTAGTAGATATGATCAACATAGAGATGTTCACCATTGATGACTACACCGTCTCATGTGATGATCGGACATGGGTTAGTTGATTTGGATCACGCATCACTTAGATGACTTGAGGGATGTCTATTTAAGTGGGAGTTCTTTAGTAATATGATTAATTGAACTTAATTTATCATGAACTTAGTCTTGATAGTTTTGCATATCTATGTTGTAGATCAATAGCTCGTGATATAGCTCCTATATATTTTTGATATGTTCCTAGAGAAAACTAAGTTGAAAGATGATAGTAGAAATGATGCGGACTAGGTCCGTGATCTGAGGATTATCCTCATTGCTGCACAGAAGAATTATTTTCTTGACGCACCTCTAGGTGACAAACCTATTGCAGGAGCAGATGCAAACGTTATGAACGTTTTGCAAACTTGATATGATGACTACTTGATAGTTTAGCGTGCCATGCTTTACGGCTTAGAACCAGGACTTCAAAAATGTTTTGAACACCATGGAGCATATGAGATGTTCCAAGAGATGAAATTGGTATTTCAGACTCATGCCCGTGTCAAGAGGTATGAGACCTCTGACAAATACTTTGCCAACAAGATGGAGGAGAGAATAGCTTAATCAGTGAGCATGTGCTCAGAATGTCTGGGTACTACAATTGCTTGAATAAAGTGGGAGTTAATCTTCCAGATAAGATAGTGATTGACAGAGTTCTCTAGTCACCATCACCAAGCTACTAGAACTTCGTGATAAACTATAATATGCAAGGGATGACAAAAACGATTCCCAAGCTCTTCACGATACTAAAATCGGTGAAGGAAGAATCAAGAAAAGAGCATCAAGTGTTGATGGTTAATAAGACCACTAGTTTCAAGAAAAAGGGTGAGGGAAAGAAAGGGAACTTGAAGAAGAATGGCAAGCAAGTTGCCACTCCCGTGAAGAAGCCCAAAGCTGGACCAAAGCCTGAAACTGAGTGCTTCTACTACAAAGGAAATGGTCACTGGAAGTGGAACTGCCCAAATACTTGGCGGATAAGAAAGGATGGAAAAGTGAACAAAAGTATATATTTGATATACATGTTATTGATGTGTATTTTACTAGTGTTCATAGTAACCCATAGGTATTTGATACTGGTTTAGTTGCTATGATTAGTAACTCGAAATAGGAGTTGCAGAGACTAGTTAAAAGCAAGGTGATGATGTGTGTTGGAAATGATTCCAAGGTTGATATGATCACCATCGCACACTCCCTCTACCTTCGGGATTAGTGTTGAACCTAAATAAATGTTATTTGGTGTTTGCGTTGAGCATGAATATGATTAGGTCATGTTTATTGCAATACGTTTATTCATTTAAGTTAGAGAATAATTGTTGTTCTTTTTACATGAATAAAACCTTCTATGGTCATACACCGAACGTAAATGGTTTATTGAATCTCGATCATAGTGATACACATATTCATAATATTGATGCCAAAAGATGCAAAGTTGATAATGATAGTGCAACATACTTGTGTCACTTCCGTTTAGGTCGTATTGGTGTAAAGCGCATAAAGAAACTCCATGCAGATGGACTTTTGGAATCACTTGATTATGAATCATTTGATACTTGCGACCCATGCCTCATGGGTAAGATGACTAGAACTCCATTCTCCGGAACAATGGAGCGAGCTAATGACTTATTGGAAATAATACATACCGATGTATGCGGTCCGATGAGTATTGAAGCACGCGGCGGGTATCATTATTTTCTGACCTTCACAGATGATTTGAGTAGGTATGGGTATATCTACTTAATGAAACACAAGTATGAAACATTTGAAAAGTTCAAAGAATTTCAAAGTGAAGTGGAGAATCATCGTAACAAGAAAATAAAGTTTCTATGATTTGATCGCGGAGGCAAATATTTGAGTTACGAGTTTGGACTTCATTTAAAACAATGTGGAATTGTTTCACAACTCACGCCACGTGGAACACCACGGCGTAATGGTGTGTCCAAACATCGTAACCGTACTTTACTAGATATAGTGCGATCTATGATGTCTCTTACCGACTTACCACTATCGTTTTGGGGTTATGCATTAGAGACAGCCGCATTCACAATTAATAAGGCAACGTCTAAATCCGTTGAGACGTCACCATATGAACTGTGGTTTAGCAAGAAACCTAAGCTGTCATTTCTTAAAATTTGGGGTTGCGACACTTATGTCAAAAGGCTTTATCCTGATAAGCTCGAACCCAAATCGGAGAAGTGCGTCTTTATAGGATACCCTAAGGAAACAAATCGGTACACCTTCTACCATAGATCCGAAAGGCAAGATCTTTGTTGCCAAAAATGTATCCTTTCTAGAGAAGGAGTTTCTCTTGAAAGAAGTGAGTGGGAGGAAAGTAGAACTTGATGAGGTAGTTGTACCTTCTCTCAATTTGGAAAGTAGCACATCAGAGAAATCCGTTCCCGTGTGTGACGCCCCCGATTCAATCCTACACTAATCATGCACGCAAATGTGTACGATCAAGATCAAGATCAAGGACTCACGGGAAGATATCACAACACAACTCTAAAATAAAATAAGTCATACAAGCATCATATTACAAGCCAGGGGCCTCGAGGGCTCGAATACGAGAGCTCGATCATAGACGAGTCAGCGGAAGCAACAATATCTGAGTACAGACATAAGTTAAACAAGTTGCCATAAGATGGCTAGCACAAAAGTAGCAATGATCGAAAAGGCAAGGCCTCCTGCCTGGGACCTCTTAACTACTCCTCGAAGCCGAACTCCATGTAGAATCATTCTCGGGATCCTCTGGCTCCTGGACTCCATCATATGATCACAATAACCGGGAAAGGGGGAAAAAGAAGTAGCAAAGCAACCGTGAGTACTCATCCAAAGTACTCGCAAGCAAGAATCTACACTACATATGCATTGGTACCAAATGAAAAAGGGTAGTATATGTGGACTGAACTGCAGAATGCCAGAATAAGAGGGGGATGGCTAGTCCTACCAAAGACTACGCTTCTGGCAGCCTCCATCTTGAAGCATGTAGAAGAGAGTAGATGGTAAGTCCACCAAGTAGCATCGTATAGCATAATCCTACCCGGTGATCCTCTGCTCGCAGCCCTGTGAGAGAGCGATCACCGGGTTATATCTGGCACTTGAAAGGGTGTGTTTTATTAAGTATCCGGTTCTAGTTGTCATAAGGTCAAGGTATAACTCCAGGTCGTCCTTTTACCGAGGGACACGGCTATTCGAATAGATAAACTTCCCTGCAGGGGTGCACCACATTTCCCAACACGCTCGATCCCCTTTGGCCGGACACACTTTACTGGGTCATGCTCGGCCTCGAAAGATCAACACGTTGCAGCCCCACCTAGGCACAACAGAGAGTTCAACACGCCGGTGTAAATCCTATGCGTGTAGGGTCTGGGCCCATCGCCCATTGCACACCTGCACGTTGCGTACGCGGCCGGTGAGCAGACCCAGCAACCTCCATTACCAACGAAGTTGTGTTACGCAGTCCAACCCGGCGCGCGCCGCTCAGTCGCTGACGTCAAGAAGGCTTCGGCTGATACCACGACATCGAGTGCCCATAAATGTTCCCGCGTAGTTGGTTAGTACGTATAGGCCAGTGGCCAGACTCAGATCAAATACCAAGATCTCGTTAAGCATGTTATTTCGAAGTAACCGCGGACGCCGACCAAGGCCAGACCCACCTCTCTCCTAGGTGGTCTCAACCTGCCCTGTCGCTCCGCCACAAAGTAACAGTCGGGGGCCGTCGGGAACCCAGGTCCACCACTACCGGGATGGAACCACCTGTCCTTTCAGCCCCCACACCGGAATCACTCGCGGGTACTCTACGAGCCGACCCGTCTTTAGTCATCACATGTATCATGTATATGTATATAAGTATATACCCGTGATCACCTCCCAAGTGATCACGGCCCAATAGTATAGCATGGCAGACGGACAAGAATGTAGGGCCACTAATGGAATACTAGCATCCTACACTAAGCATTTTAGGATTGCAGGTAAAGGTAACAACAGTAGCAGCAAGGACATGCTATGCATCAGGATAGGATAAATGAAAAGCAGTAACATGCTACACTACTCTAATGCAAGAAGTAGAGAGAAGAATAGGTGATATCTGGTGATCAAGGGGAGGGTTTGCCTGGTTGCTCTAGCAAGGAGGGGTCGTCAACACCGTAGTCGCACTGGGTAGCAGCGGCGTCTGTCTCGGTGTCTAACGAGAGAGGAGGGGGAAGAAACAGTAAATATGGAGCAAACAAAGCATCACAAAACATAATGAGGCAATACGCGGTGCTAGGTATGCCCTAACGCGGTACTAGGTGATGCCGGTGAAGGGGGGAAACATCCGGGAAAGTATTCCCGGTGTTTGACGTTTTTGGACAGATGAACCGAAGGGGAATTGTAGCATGTTCGCTATGCTAGGGACGTGTGGCGGATGAGTAGACCGCGTATTCGGATTCGTCTCGTCGTTCTAAACAACTTTCATGTATAAATTATTTTCATCCGACGTACGGTTTATTTTATATGATTTTCTAAAGATTTTATACATTCTGAAGTTTTCGGTTTTATTTTAATTCGGGTTGACCTAGTCAAATAGGAAGTGGTGGCCAACATGTTATTTTCTATTAGCCTAACTAATTTGATAACTAGTCTAATTGAACCCATGGGACTACTTAGCATAGATTAAATTAGTCCCTAATTAGTCCACAGAAGTCCTAAACTAATCCTAGCTAAATAGCCTAAACTAACGAGGCCGGCCACACACTCAACACACGCACACACTAGACGCACACACCACACACACTCTCGGCCATGGCCTTAGCCATGGCCATTAGTAGCAGCAGTAGCTAGGGGCAGCAGGCAGCACTAGCAAAGAAGCAGCGCCGCAACAAGCAAGAGCAGTGGCTGTGCAGGAGCAGCGACGACGGCAAGAGCAGCAGGAAGCAGAAGCAGCAGCGGCAGAAGCACGCAGGAGCAGGCAGCACTAGCAAAGAAGCAGCGGCGCAACAAGCAAGAGCAGTGGCTGTAACACCCCGGATGTAATTTACCTCATATGTATCCCAACTCTTGCCGTTTCCGGCACTAAGTTATTTTATTTCCTCGTTGTCGGGTTTTTGTGTAACGCCCCGAGACCGATGTGACAGGTGTCCTCCAGTTATTCGCTGTTGTTGCCTTGTCATTGCTTGCGTGTCATGCATTTCATATCATGTCATCATGTGCATTTCATTTGCATACATGTTCGGCGCATGCATCCGAGCATTTTCCCCGTTGTCCATTTTGCAATCCGGCGCTCCTATGTCACCCGGTGCCCCTTTCTACCCCTTTTCGTGTGTGGGTGTTAAACGTTTTCGGATTGGACCAAGACTTGTCATCCGGCCTTGGTTTACTACCGGTAGACTGCCTGTCAAATTTCGTGCCATTTGGACTTCGTTTGATACTCCAACGGTTAACCGAGGGACCGAAAAGGCCTCATGTGTGTTGCAGCCCAACACCCTTCCAAAGTGGCCCAAAACCCACCTAAACCCCCTCCATCATCTTGGTCGTTCGATCACGATCGTGTGGCCGAAAACCACACCTCATTTGGACTCTCCTAGCTCCCTCTACCTATATATATGTGCAACCCTTCCAAATTCGCGGACGAAACCCTAGATCTCGCCTCTTTCCGCGCCACCGAACATGTCCGCCCGCCGGCGGACGCGTCCACCCCGCCGCCACCTCACTCCGTCCAATCAAGAGGCGCCACGTCAGCTCTGCCGCCCCTCTCCTCCACTTAGGCGCCGCCACTTGGCACCGCCGCCTTCCTCCATCGCGCGGGCCCGCAGCGCCCAGATCCGGCCCGCCCGGCCCGGTCGCCGCGCGCCGCCGCCCGACTCTTCCTGGATCCCGCCGCGCCGCCGATCCCGCAGCGCCGCCCGACCCTTACGCTCCTCCGCCGCCGTCATCACGTCGCCGGCGTCGACCTCGCCACCGGCCGCCGCAATCTGCCGCCACCATCGGATCTCCACCGGTCACCTCGCCGCCCGGTTCCTGCCTCGCCGCCGCTGTTCTCCGCCGGGGCCGCCGCTCCACCGCGCCCGCCCGATCCGGCGTCCCTCCAGTGCTCCATGCCCCGAGCTCGCCGGAGCGGCATCGGGCTCAGCCGCCGTCGTCTTTCTCGGGATCGGGCACGACCTCGCCCGCACGCCCGATCCGGCTTAGACCGCGACCTGGGCCGGCCCGACCTTGCTGGCCCATTGGCCAGCCCGCTTCTCCTTCCTCTCCGGCCCAACGGCCCACTGGTGAGCCTCCCCGCCTAAGCCTCGCCTAGGCTTCTTTTAGTATCTCGCGCGCGTCTATTTTTTGTTCTTCTCTTCAAACGACTAAGTCCCCAGATCTCAGTAATTTTATGCCATCTTCATCATGTCATAACTCCCTCACCGTGGCTCCGATTCGCGCGTGTAGCATATCAAAATGTTCGTCTCGATGAGTACATCATTTCATCTCATTGCATCGTTTTCATTTGAGCTCATCTTGATGCCCGAAATGCTGTTGGAAGAGGGCTATGTGAGGAATTTGTCAGATCTGTTTCAGCGAATAGCTACTTGTCATTTTTGCCATGATTAACGTGTGCATGCTATGATCCTGAGCCCTGCATGTGTTTTGTTATATGCCATGCCATCTTTACAGGGGTGCTTGCCATGTATTTTTGTGATCTATGTGGTGACTAGCACAAGCTTGCAAAGTAGCGTAATCGTTAATGCTGATTTCAGGGACTTAGAATTTCACTAAGTCCTTGTCCTGTTTTTGTTGTTATGCCATATCTTCATGTTGTTTCCTAGTGACCCATGCCTCTTTTGAGGATGATCGGTAAGGATGTTTTGTTAACATTGTGGTGATATATCCATCCATGTACTTGTTTGCAATTATGGAGAACCCTAGCTTGAGTCAATCGAGCTCTACTTTTGCTATAAAGTGAATCCTGGCAGATTGTTGACATGTTTAGCGATTTTGCCGAGGATGTTGCTATTGATCCGTGCATGCTATGATGTTGTTCTTGCCATGTATAGCTCCTATGCCATGTCTTCTTGATGAGTGTATGCTTAGTTTGTCATGCCATGCTCTGTAATGAGTGCATCGAGCTCGTAAACATGCCTACTCGTTAACTATTTTGCATGCTCCTGTTTTTCACTAAGTCTGAATCTGTTTATGTTTTTGTCATGTTCACATGCTTGCAATTGTATTTTCTGATCCCTTTTGGCTCAAGGTCACTACGGGACTTTTGTTAAGTGCTTTGAGTAGCTTCATGCCATGCCTTGAATTGCCATGTTAAGTTCCTGTAGCATGTAGTTTTCATGCTCTAAAGTGTGCTTCCTGATGATAAATTCCAGACTTGTGTTAATTTCACCAAGTCTGAAACCTGTTACCATTTGCACTTTTGCCATGCTTGTTTTGAACCTGTTAATGGACGTTTTAGCCATAGCTCAGTGTTGATCTTTTGTAAAGCTTCATGAATGGATCCCTTCCATGTATTTTGTTGCCATGTTTGAGTGCAGTAGCTTATTTATCTTGATGCATTTAGATGGCTACTTGCTGATTATCGCAGACCGGTGCCATATTTGTTTTGCTTGCCATTTCCAAACCGTGCATCAGATTCCGGTGATCTTTATATCGATTTCGACTGAAATCACCTCACCTTTCTAGTGGCACTCTTGGATTTCCAAGTTGAGTCCAGGTTCAATCATTCCTTTTCAAATCATGCATATGCACCGCATACCGCATCCCGCATATCATGCCATGTTCATGTGTTGGTTTTTACTATGTTGTGTGCTTCTTTCCGGTGTTGCTTCTTCGGGTTGGTTCCGATAACGTCGCGTTTGTGAGGACCCGTTCGACTACGTCCTTGTGTCTTCTTCGTGGACTCGTTCTTCTTCCTTGCGGGATCTCAGACAAGATGACCATACCCTCGAAATCACTTCTATCTTTGCTTGCTAGTTGCTCGCTCTTTTTCTATGCCTATGCTACGATACCAACCACTTGCTTATCATGCCTCCTATATTGTTGAACCAAGCCTCTAACCCACCTTGTCCTAGCAAACCGTTGTTTAGCTATGTTACCTCTTTGCTCAGCCCCTCTTATAGCGTTGTTAGTTGTAGGTGAAGATTGGAGTTGGTTCCTTGTTGGAACATGGATATTTTGTTGGGATATCACAATATCTCTTATTTAATTAATGCATCTATATACTTGGTAAAGGGTGGAAGGCTCAGCCTTATGCCTGGTGTTTTGTTCCATTCGTGCCGCCCTAGTTTCCGTCATATCGGTGTTATGCTCGGATTTTGCTTTCCTTACGCGGTTGGGTTATAATGGGAACCCCTTGACAGTTCGCCTTGAATAAAACTCCTCCGGCAATGCCCAACATTGGTTTTACAATTCGCCACCTAGCCTCTTTTTCCCTTGGGTTCAGCAGACTCAAGGGTCATCTTTATTTTAACCCACCCCGGGCCAGTGCTCCTCTGAGTGTTGGTCCGAACTGGGCAGCCTGCGGGGCCACCTCGGGGCAACTCGAGGGTTGGTTTTACTCGTAGCTTGACCTATCTGAGTGTGCCCTGAGAACGAGATATGTGCAGCTCCTATCGGGATTTGTCGGCACATTCGGGCGGTGTCGCTGGACTTGTTTTACCATTGTCGAGGATGTCTTATAACCTGGATGCCGAGCCTGATCGGATTGTCTTGGGAGAAGGAATATCCTTCCTTGATCGTGAGAGCTTGTGATGGGCTAAGTTGGGACACCCCTGCAGGGATTGAACTTTCGAAAGTCGTGCCCGCGGTTATGGACAGATGGGAATTTGTTAATGTCCGGTTGTAGAAAACCTAAAGTTGACCTTAATTAAAGTACATCAACCGCGTGGGTAACCGTGATGGTCTCTTCTCGGCGGAGTCCGGGAAGTGAACACGGCGTTGGAGTTATGTTTGACGTAGGTTGTTTTAGGATCACTTCTTGATCATAGATTTCTCGAACGTGCTTTGCCTTCTCTTCTCGCTCTCATTTGCGTATGTTAGCCACCATATATGCTAGTCGCTTGCTGCAGCTCCACCTCATACCTTTACCTTACCCATAAGCTTAAATAGTCTTGATCGCGAGGGTGTAAGATTGCTGAGTCCCCGTGACTCACAGATACTTCCAAAACCAGCTTGTAGGTGCCGATGATACCGAGCAGGTGACGCAACCAAGCTCAAGGAGGAGCTCGATGAAGGTCTTGTCCCTTGTGTTGTTTCTTTCTAGTTGATCAGTAGTGGAGCCCAGTTAGGGTCGATCGGGGATCTGTGTAGCATTTGGGGTAGTCTTCTTTTATTTTGGTTCCGTAGTCGGACCTTGATTGTATCTGGTTGATGTAATGCTTTATTCATGTATTGTGTGAAGTGGCGATTGTAAGCCAGCTATGTATCCCGTTCCCTTATGTATTACATGGGTTGTGTGAAGATTACCTCACTTGCGACATTGCTTTCAATGCGGTTATGCCTCTAAGTCGTGCTTCGACACGTGGGAGATATAGCCGCATCGAGGGCGTTACAAGTTGGTAATCAGAGCCTTCCCCGACCTTAGGCGCCCCCTGCTTGATCGAATCGTTGGCGTTGTTGAGTCTAGAAAAATGTTTTGAGTCATTTAGGAATTATATATCGCAGAGTTAGGAATTCTTTTTACTCCCCAGTCCCTTCATCACTCTGGTAAGGCATCCTGACGTAGAGTTTTGACTCTTCTCTTCTCAAATTTCACTAATTTTTTTAGGTTCACGCGGGTATCTTGGAATCGTTCCGATTGATTTGTGACGAGAACATTGTTCTTGGTGCCTCCTGTCATTTAGGGGTTGTGGCAGTGTCCCGTGGAGTTGAGCTCCGAGGTGTTGTCATCACAATTTTATCGTTGAGATTCTGGAATACCTGAGTTTCGCCGACATCGAAAATCTCTTTTATGCAGTTGTTGGTGAGATAACCTCAACGCCACCCAGTACTGGGGCGGGAGTTCGGGAGTATTGCCATAACTCGTATAACGGATGCTTTTCGAAGGTTGAGGTAAACGATTTCCGAAGGTTTCTTGGTTATGTGTTGAAGGATGGATACAACTGGATGTAGGATTTGTGTAGTTTTGGGTGAGATATTATGCTTCCCCTGTATCCCCAACACCTGATTGCATAACCAAAAAATTTCGGGAGTTTATAAGTGGGAATTCAAGTAGCTCTTAGGATATCTTTCCGACAGATGTATGATATGAAATTGGGGTTCGACGTCTAGTGGTCCGCCTATTCACAGTTGGTTTTACAGTGGTCTCATTGTGTCTTAAAGAGTCCTTGGCTATGTCGACTCGGGGACGCTTCGTATGTCATGTGCACTGCCTTGTACATGATGGTGCTGTATGATCGAAGCCGTGTAGGCCCCACCACGAAAACTTCGGATGAAATCTCTATCATATATTTGTTCCGGCTTATTCTGCAAGCCAATCCTTTGTTTTGTTTTTGAGTTGTGGTATTCGAGTTGCTTCGAAGTCAAATGTTGATTCCATACCTTTCCTAAACAGTGTTCTCATACTCCGATGTGAATACCAAACCTTCATGATAATCGAGACTGTCATGTCAATCCTTTTCACCTGCGTGTTCCTTTTCAAGTGGATCCGATCGTTTTCAACATCCTCTTGATCAAGTATCAGTTCTTCTCAAGGTGTTTGTTTCATCCGTCTCCAAGTTGCCTTTGTTTTTCCCACCCACCCACCCCTTTTTCTTCAAGGACCCAGATGTCTTAATCAAGTATCCTTTTATTCTTGTGAAGTCCCCCCATTCTGTTCCGCCAATATTCTTACCCGGTGATTCTCATGATGATCCTAACGGAGCCTCAAGTTCATCATTATTTGCTCTTTTCTTCTCTGGTGGACTGAAGTCAAGTTTCAAATGTCTTCTCACGCCGGTGCAATTCTTAATCATTCACCTCTCGCTATTATTTGTTCCGGAGTGCTCAAGATATCTTGAAGATTCGTGTTTTCCACTCTGCATTCATTCAAGATCTTTCAAGGTTGTTATCTCATTCAAGCCATTTAATTCAACCGGTGCTTTCTCTCTTTTAAATCGTTCAACAGTGTTTCTTTTGAGTGGGCCCTAACCAACAGGTCTTTTTCCAGGATCTTACCTGACTCTTCTAATTTTTTCCGGAGTTATCCTCAAATTCTTTTCGAAGTTTGATGTAAGAATGAGTTATCATCAGTCAAATGCCTTTCTCCAAGATCGGTTAAATTCTTTTCATCGTTGGCTCAACTTTTCCATTATTCATTCCGGAGTGCCTCAACAATTTGGTGGTGTTTCTCGTCGTAATTCTCATATTTTGAAGACCGAAGAAGAATTTTCTCTCATTTTGCTCCATTCTCTTCAAGATTCATGGTTCTAGTTCAAGGCCATCCTCTCATAATTGTTTTGATTATGAGAATTCCTCTCACCTATCTGGAGTCCATCAATTCAGGTTTATTCATTCTCAGCTTTCAGTTATCATTCTCCAAATCTTCCTGGTGCATCATTCAATATTCTCTAATCAGTTCGTGATCCCTTCGTTCACTTGTATCTAAATTCTCTCAAGCATCTTCATTCATTTGCTAATTCTTCCCGGTGTTTCTTTATCTTCTCTTTGTTCATTTTTAATTCTTACGGTGGTTCGTTCAAGAGTTCTCGCCATTCGTTATGTCGTGGTATTCTCACGGGGGGTGCGAGACGACATATGCCACAAGGTGGCTTCGTGTGAGGGCAAGACTGCTGCCGGAATATACAGGGACGGGTTTGCGAGTAGCACGCGCTAGTTTCCCAGGTTCGGGGCTCTCCGGAGAGATAACACCCCTACTCCTGCATGTCTGAGTATATGTGGTATATCTGTAGTATAGAGTGCTCCTGGAGCTGTATCTAGATGAGTTCTATATGCTACTAGCCTCATGTATGTATCTGTGGCCGGGATGAGCAAGCATGCTCTAGTGGCCGAATGAGTGTGTGCTCATACGTGTCTGAGGATGGATGGATGGATAGCTATATATAGTGTGTAGTGGGCATGGGACATGGCGTTGGTTGTAAGCTACCTTGGGTAGCTTACAAGACAAGCCATGTATGGGGCATGGTGCATGTCATGCATGTCCCCTGGGCACTTTATAGAATAGTGCCAAGGGGACAGGTACACTGTAGATGATGGCGTCGCGGTACAGCTGTCTCGTCCTCAGTATGGCCGTCCCGTCGGGGTCTTGTCGGTGGCGGGTCGGGCTGCAGTCGGCAGCCGGCTGGTTGGCATAGTCGGCAGCCGGCTGGTTGGCGTAGTCGGCAGCCGGCTGTCGGCAGCCGGCCGGGCAGAGCAGTCGGACGGGGAGCCCAAAGGAGCGGCCGGGCAGTCGGACTGAGGGGCTTTTGCTAGCCCCGATGTCTTGATTATTGTCTTGCCGTCTTCGGGGTACCCGTCGCCAATTACTCCGACACGTTATCATATCAATTTATTCATTGTTTCTATCCTTCCGGTGGTTCGTTGAAGACATTCTCAAGTTGATGTTATATCTCTCTTAATCTTTTCTACGATAATAAGTAATATGCCAAATCCGTTGATTGTCATCAATTTAATTGGTGAAGGATACGCATAATGAAATTCTTATTCTTGTTTCATCCATATGTTAATCTTTTCTTCCGGAGTTTGTTCACGATGATTAAATTCTTGGTTTCAAGTGCTCATCTTTCTTTCCCGGAGTCCCAGGCTCGTGCAATTACATCATCACGGAGATCCATCTAAATCATTACAATGTTTCACCTTGTGTTTTCCAACTTCTCTCTCCTTTCGTTTGATCATTCCTTTGTTTACTGGAGTTCTTCATGAAGGTTCTACATGATGGTTCATCAAGGATTTAATTCCTTCTCGAAGTGTTCATCGAGATTCTTTTCAGAGGAGCTCAAGCATTCTTCATCTTGCAATCCGGAGTGCAATTTCTTTCTACCGTATCTTTGGAGGTGGTATTATGTCATTCTTGATAATTTGAGTTCATGTTTCATGATTCACATGTTGTCAAGGATGAGATATTTTAAATCCATCAATATCGTCATTTGAGTTATCTTGGGTTATATTCCACCTAAAGCCTTCCCTAAGGTTTGTTGCTATTATGGTGCTTATAAATGATCCAAGTTCTTCATTTATCCTCCCGGTGAAATAGCTTTCTCGTCTCCTTGTTCATACCAATCCAATTCTTTTTGCTGTGAGTGGCAGATTGTCACCTCATAATTTGAGATGTATTCCATAAGACCATATCGAGCTTATTCTTTTCGTTGTTGTTTTTCCAACAATTCCATTCTAGTTTTTGTTGTAAGCGTGCTCCATCGAGATCTTGTTTCCCTTCGTTCATCCCATTCCATTCTTACTTTTGTTCCGGAGGCTTTGTGATGTTGCTCTTTTCAGCCCATCTTTTTCGTTTTGTCTGGATCGTGTTCTTTTCTTGGTTTATCCATTTAACCGGAGTGTTATGTCCCTTTTGCTCAAGCTCTTTCATTTTATCAAGTCTTCATCTCTTTTCAACCGAAGTGCTACCCGAATCGGTTCTTTCTTATCCCTCTTTCCTAACGGAGTGTTTTCAACTTTGTCATCTCCGTTGTATTCTTTTCTCGAAATGGCTTAACCTTTTCAAGATTCTTTGGTTTTCACTCGTTTGTCAAATAAGCAACTTAGTTTTACCTCTTCTCTTTCTCTTCCGTTTGTCCCTCCGGTGCCATTCTAGATCTCGGGACGAGATCCTCTCATAGTGGTGGCGTGTTGTAATGCCCCGAGACCGATGTGACAGGTGTCCTCCAGTTATTCGCTGTTGTTGCCTTGTCATTGCTTGCATGTCATGCATTTCATATCATGTCATCATGTGCATTTCATTTGCATACATGTTCGTCTCATGCATCCGAGCATTTTCCCCGTTGTCCGTTTTGCAATCCGGTGCTCCTATGTCACCCGGTGGCCCTTTCTACCTCTTTTCATGTGCGGGCGTTAAACATTTTCGGATTGGACCGAGACTTGTCATGCGGCCTTGGTTTACTACCTGTAGACCGCCTGTCAAGTTTTGTGCCATTTGGACTTCGTTTGATACTCCAACGGTTAACCGAGGGACCAAAAAGGCCTCGTGTGTGTTGCAACCCAACACCCTTTCAAAGTGGCCCAAAACCCACCTAAACCCCCTCCATCATCTCGGCCGTTCGATCACGATCGCGTGGCCGAAAACCGCACCTCATTTGGAATCTCCTAGCTCCCTCTACCTATATATATATGCAACCCTTCCAAATTCGCGGAGGAAACCCTAGATCTCACCTCTCTCCGCGCCACCGGACATGTCCGCCCACCGGTGGACGCGTCCACCCTGCCGCCACCTCACTCCGTCCAATCAAGAGGCGCCATGTCAGCTCCACCGCCCCTCTCCTCCACTCAGGCGCCGCCACTTGGCACCGCCGCCTTCCTCCACCGCGCGGGCCCGCGGCGCCCAGATCCGGCCCGCCCGGCCCGGTCGCCGCGCGCCACCGCCCGACTCTTCCCGGATCCCGCCGCGCCGCCAATCCCGTAGCGCCGCCCGACCCTTGCACTCCTCCGCCGCCGCCGTCTCATCACCGGCGTCGACCTCGCCATCGGCCGCCGCAATCCGCCGCCACCACCGGATCTCCACCGGTCACCTCGCCGCCCGGTTCCTGCCTCGCCGCCGCCGTTCTCCGTCGGGGCCGCCGCTCTACCGCGCCCGCCCGATCCGGCGTCCCTCCAGCGCTCCATGCCCCGAGCTCGCCGGAGCGGCACCGGGCTCAGCCGCCGTCGTCTTGCTCGGGATCGGGCACGACCTCGCCCGCACGCCCGATCCGGCGTTGACCGCGACCTGGGCTGGCCCGACCTCGCTGGTCCATCGCCCAGCCTGCTTCTCCTTCCTCTCCGGCCCAGCGGACCACTGGTGAGCCTCCCCGCCCAAGCCTCGCCTAGGCGTCTTTTAGTATCTCGCGCGCGTCTATTTTTTTCTTCTCTTCGAACGACTAAGTCCCCAGATCTCAGTAATTTTATGCCATCTTCATCATGTCATAACTCCCTCACCGTGGCTCTGATTCACGCGTGTAGCATATCAAAATGTTCGTCTCGACGAGTAAATCATTTCATCTCATTGCATCATTTTCATTTGAGCTCATCTTGATGCCCGGAATGCTGTTGGAAGAGGGCTACGTGAGGAATTTGTCAGATCTGTTTCAGCAAATAGCTACTTGTCATTTTTGCCATGATTAATGTGTGCATCCTATGATCCTGAGCTCTATATGTGTTTTGCTATATGCCATGCCATTTTTACAGGGGTGCTTGCCATGTATTTTTGTGATCTATGTGGTGACTAGCACAAGCTTGCAAAGTAGCGTAATCGTTAATGCTGATTTCAGGGACTTGGAATTTCACTAAGTCCTTGTCCTGTTTTTGTTGTTATGCCATATGTTCATGTTGTTTCCCAGTGATCCGTGCCTCTTTTGAGGATGATCAGTAAGGATGTTTTGTTAACATTGTGGTGGTCTATCCATCCATGTCCTTGTTTGCAATTATGGAGCATCCTAGCTTGAGTCAATCGAGATCTACTTTTGCTATAAAGTGAATCCTGGCAGATTGTTGACATGTTTAGCGATTTTGCCGAGGATGTTGCTATTGATCCGTGCATGCTATGATGTTGTTCTTGCCATGTATAGCTCCTATGCCATGTCTTTTTTATGAGTGAATGCTTAATTTGTCATGTCATGCTCTGTAGTGAGTGCATCGAGCTCGTAAACATGCCTACTCGTTAACTGCTTTGCATGCTCCAGTTTTTCACCAAGTCTGAATCTGTTTATGTTTTTGCCATGTTCACATGCTTGCAATTGTATTTTCTGATCCCTTTTGGCTCAAGGTCACTAAGGGACTTTTGTTAAGTGCCTTGACTAGCTTCATGCCATGCCTTGCTTTTCCATGTTAAGTACCTGTAGCATGTAGTTTTCATGCTCTAAAGTGTGCTTCCTGATGATAAATTCCAGACTTGTGTTAATTTCACTAAGTCTGAAACCTGTTACCATTTCCACTTTTGCCATGCTTGTTTTGAACCTCTTAGTAGATGTTTTAGCCGTAGCTCAGTGTTCATCTTTTGTCAAGCTTCATGAGTGGATCCCGGCCATGTATTTTGCTGCCATGTTTGAGTGCAGTAGCTTATTTATCTTGATGCATTTAGATGGCTACTTGTTGATTATCGCAAACGAGTGCCATATTTGTTTTGGTTGCCATTTACAAACCGTGCATCCGATTCCGGTGATCTTTATATCGATTTCAACCGAAATCGCCTCACCTTTCCACTGGCACTCTTGGATTTCCAAGTTGAGGCCAGGTTCAATCATTCCTTTCAAAATCATGCATATGCACCGCATACCGCATCCCGCATATCATGCCATGTTCATGTGTTGGTTGTTTACTATGTTGTGTGCTTCTTTCCGGTGTTGCTTCTTCGGGTTGGTTCCGATAACGCACGTTTGTGAGGACCCGTTCGACTACATCTGTGTGTCTTCTTCGTGGACTCGTTCTTCTTCCTTGCGGGATCTGAGGCAAGATGACCATACCCTCCAAATCACTTCTATCTTTGCTTGCTAGTTGCTCACTCTTTTGCTATGCCTATGCTGCGGTACCTACCACTTGCTTATCATGCCTACTATATTGTTGAACCAAGCCTCTAACCCACCTTGTCCTAGCAAACTGTTGTTTGGCTATGTTACCGCTTTGCTCAGCCCCTCTTATAGCGTTGTTAGTTGTAGGTGAAGATTGGAGTTGGTTCCTTGTTGGAACATGGATATTTTGTTGGGATATCACAATATCTCTTATTTAATTAATTCATCTATATACTTGGTAAAGGGCGGAAGGCTCGGCCTTATGCCTAGTGTTTTGTTCCACTCGTGCCGCCCTAGTTTCCGTCATATCGGTGTTATGTTCCCGGATTTTGTGTTCCTTACGCGGTTGGGTTATAATGGGAACCCCTTGATAGTTCGCCTTGAATAAAACTCCTCCAGCAATGCCCAACATTGGTTTTACCATTCGCCACCTAGCCTCTTTTTCCCTTGGGTTCTGCAGACTCACGGGTCATCTTTATTTTAACCCCCCCCCCCGGGCCAGTGCTCCTCTGAGTGTTGGTCCGAACTGGGCAGCCTGCGGGGCCACCTCGGGGCAACTCGAGGGTTGGTTTTACTCGTAGCTTGACCTATCTGAGTGTGCCCTGAGAACGAGATATGTGCAGCTCCTATCGGGATTTGTCGGCACATTCGGGCGGTGTTGCTGGACTTGTTTTACCATTGTCGAGGATGTCTTGTAACCTGGATGCCGAGCCTGATCGGATTGTCTTGGGAGAAGGAATATCCTTCGTTGACCGTGAGAGCTTGTGATGGGCTAAGTTGGGACACCCCTGCAGGGATTGAACTTTCGAAAGTCGTGCCCACGGTTATGGGCAGATGGGAATTTGTTAATGTCCGGTTGTAGAAAACCTGAAGTTGACCTTAATTAAAGTACATCAACCGCGTGGGTAACCGTGATGGTCTCTTCTCGGCGGAGTCCGGGAAGTGAACATGGCGTTGGAGTTATGTTTGACGTAGGTTGTTTTAGGATCACTTCTTGATCATAGATTTCTCGAACGTGCTTTGCCTTCTCTTCTCGCTCTCATTTGCGTATGTTAGCCACCCTATATGCTAGTCGCTTGCTGCAGCTCCACCTCATACCTTTACCTTACCCATAAGCTTAAATAGTCTTGATCGCGAGGGTGTAAGATTGCTGAGTCCCTGTGACTCACAGATACTTCCAAAACCAGCTTGCAGGTGCCGATGATACCGAGCAGGTGATGCAACCAAGCTCAAGGAGGAGCTCGATGAAGGTCTTGTCCCTTGTGTTGTTTCGTTCTAGTTGATCAGTAGTGGAGCCCAGTTGGGGTCGATCGGGGATCTGTGTAGCATTTGTGGTAGTCTTCTTTTATTTTAGTTCCGTAGTCGGACCTTGATTGTATCTGGTTGATGTAATGCTTTATTCATGTATTGTGTGAAGTGGCGATTGTAAGCCAACTCTGTATCCCGTTCCCTTATGTATTACATGAGTTGTGTGAAGATTACCTCACTTGCGACATTGCTTTCAGTGCGGTTATGCCTCTAAGTCGTGCTTCGACACATGGGAGATATAGCCGCATCGAGGGCGTTACATTTTGTCTCCGTGTGTTTTGTCTTTGTCATGTATCTCATATCATGTCATCATGTGCATTGCATTTGCATACGTGTTCGTCTCGTGCATCCGAGCATTTTTCCCGTTGTCCGTTTTGCATTCCGGCGCTCCTATGTCCTCCGATGTCCCTTTCTACCTCTTTTTGTGTGGGGGGGTTAAACGTTTTCAAATTGGACCGATACTTGTCATGCGGCCTTGGTTTACTACCGGTATACCGCCTGTCAAGTTTCGTACCATTTGGACTTCGTTTGACACTCCAACGGTTAACCGAGGGACCGAAAAGGCCTCGTGTGTGTTGTAGCCTAACACCCTTCCAAACTGGCCCAAACCCACCTAAACCTCCTCCAACATCTAGAGCGTTCGATAACGATCGCGTGGCCGCAAACCGCACCTCATTTGGAGCTTCCTAGCTCCCTCTACCTCTATAAATAGATCCCCTCCAAAAAATTGCGGATGAAACCACCCCTAACCCTAAAATTTCATCTCCTCCGCCGCCGGACGTGTCCGCTCCCGTCGGACACGCCCCGCGCCGCCGCGCCCAGCCAACCGGGGGCCGCCATTTGGCACGCCGGCCACCTCCCACGCCGCGGCCCGCCCGGGCCCGAGGAGGGCCCCCGCGGCCCGAAGGAGCTCCGCCGCCCGCGCCCACTTCTTCCCTCCACCCGGCGCCGCCCCCTCCGCCACATCGCCGCACGCCATCGACGACCGCCGCGCCGCTCGTCTCCTCTTGCCGTCCCGGCCGCCGTCGTCGACACCGCTCCTCGCCGTGGCCGCACTACCGCACCGCACCTCGCCGCCGCTTCCCCGACGCAGGTGAGCGGCGACCTCGCCGCCGCTCGTCTCTGACCCCTTCCCTAGCTCCGGCCGGCCCTCTCCTCGACGCCGACGACAACTCCGGCCGGCGAACCTCGTCATCCGTGCCATATCTGGATCTCAGATCTAAAACACCCCGGTTGACTTTTCCCTCCGAACCCTAACTTTTTAGCATTTTTCCGCATGCCATGACTCTGCATCCGTAGCTCCGATTAGTGCGTGTAGCATATCAAAATGTTCGCCTCGACGAGTACATCATTTCATCTCATTGCATCATTTTCATTTGAGCTCATCTTGATGCCCGAAATGCTGTTGGAAGAGGGCTATGTGAGGAATATTTCAGATCTGTTTCAGCAAATGGCCTTTTGTCATTTTTGCCATGATTAATGTGTGCATGCTATGATCCTGAGCTCTACATGTGTTTTGATGACTGCCATGCCATATTTATAGGGGTGTATGCCATGTATTTTTGTGATCTTTGTGGTGACTAGCACAAGCATGCAAAGTAGCCTACTCAATGATGCTGATTTCAGGGACTTAGAATTTCACTAAGTCCTTGTCCTGATAATGTTTTTATGCCATATGTTCATGTTGTTTCCTAGTGATCCGTGCCTCTTTTGAGGATGATCATTAAGGATGTTTTGTTATTGTTCTGGTGCTCTATCCATCCATGTCTTTGTTTGCAATAATGGATCACCCTAGCTTGAGTCAATCGAGCTCTACTTTTGCTATAAAATGTTCCTGGCAGATTGTTAACATGTTTAGCGATTTTGCCGAGGTTGTTGCTAGTGATCCGTACATGCTATGTTGTTGTTCTTGCCATGTATAGCTTCTATGCCATGTATTCTTGATGGGTGTATGCTTAGTTTGTCATGCCATGCTCTGTAGTGAGTGCATCAAGCTCGTAAACATGCCTACTTGTTAATCTGTTTGCATGCTCAAGTTTTTCACTGTCTGAATCTGTTTATATTTTTGCTATTTTCACATGCTTGAAATTGTATTTTATGATCCCTTTTGGCTCAAGGTCACTAAGGGACTTTTGTTATATGCTTAGAGTAGCTTCATGCTATGCCTTGCTTTGCCATGATGTGTTCCTATAGCATGTAGTTTTCATGCTCTAAAGATTGCTTCCTGATGATAAATTCCTGATTTGTTGTTATTTCACTAAGTCTGAAACCTGTTATCATTTGCACTTTTGCCATGCCTGTTTGAACCTGTTAATGAGTGAATTAGCCATAGCTCAGTGTTCATCTTTTGTCAAGCATCATGAGAGGATCCCTGCCATGTATTTTGTTGTCATGTTTGAGTGCTGTAGCATATTTAACTTGATGCATTTAGATGGCTACTTGCTTTTTATCGCAGACCGGTGCCATATTTGTTTTGCTTGCCATTTCCAAACCGTGCATCCGATTCCGGTGATCTTTATATCGATTTCGACCGAAATCACCTCACCTTTCGAGTGGCACTCTTGGATTTCCAAGTTAAGGCCAGGTTTAATCATTCCTTTGCAAATCTTGCATATGTATCACATATCGCATCCCGCATATCATACCATGTTTGCATCATGTTGCTTGAGCATTGCACGTGGTTGATTGTGCTCCTTTTGCTTGTTGTTCTTGTTTGGGTAGAGCCGGGAGACGAGTTCGTGAATGAGGAGCCGTTGAGTTCGCTTACGAGGATCAAGGCAACTCTAAAAACTTTGCAGGCAAGATGACCATACCCTCGAAATCACTTCTATCTTTGCTTCCTAGATGCTCGCTCTTTTGCTATGCCTATGCTACGATACCTACCACTTGCTTATCATGCCCCCCATATTTCCATGTCAAACCTCTAACCCACCATGTCCTAGCAAACCGTTGTTTGGCTATGTTACCGCTTTGCTCAGGCCCTCTTATAGCGTTGCTAGTTGCAGGTGCAGTTTGGAGATTGTTCCTTGTTGGAACTTGTTTATTGTTGGGATATCACAATATTATCTTGTTTATCTTAATGCACCTATATACTTGGTAAAGGGTGGAAGGCGCGGCCTTATGCCTGGTGTTTTGTTTCACTCTTGCCGCCCTAGTTTCCGTCATATCAGTGTTATGTTCCCGGATTTTGCGTTCCTTACACGGTTGGGTTATAATGGGAACCCCTTGACAGTTCGCCTTGAATAAAACTCCTCCAGCAATGCCCAACCTTGGTTTTACCATTTGCCACCTAGCCTCTTTTTCCCTTGGGTTTCCGGAGCCCGAGGGTCATCTTTATTTAAACCCCCCTGGGCCAGTGTTCCTCTGAGTGTTGGTCCGACCGAGTAGACTGCGGGGCCACCTCGGGGCAACTTGAGGTTTGGTTTTACTCGTAGGATGTCTCATCTGAGTGTGCCCTGAGAACGAGATATGTGCAGATCCTATCGGGATTTGTCGGCACATTCGAGCGGTGTTGCTGGACTTGTTTTACCATTGTTGAGGATGTCCTGTAACCGGGATGCCGAGTCTGATCGGATTGTCTTGGGAGAAGGAATATCATTCGTTGACCGTGAGAGCTTGTGATGGGCTAAGTTGCGACTCCGCTGCAGGGATTTGAACTTTCGAAAGCCATGCCCGCGGTTATGGGCATATGGGAATTTGTTAATGTCCAGCTGTAGATAACATGAAACTTAACTTAATTAAAATGCACCAACCGCGTGTGTTACCGTGATGGTCTCTTCTCGGCGGAGTCCGGGAAGTGAACACGGTGTTGGAGTAATGCTTGGCGTAGGTTGTTCTAGGATCACTTCTTGATCATAGTTGTTCGACCGTGCTTTTGCCTTCTCTTCTCGCTCTATTTTGCGAATATGTTAGCCACCATATATGCTAGTCGCTTGCTGGAGCTCCACATCATACCTTTACCTTTCCTATAAGATTAAATAGTCTTGATCGGGAGGGTGCGAGATTGCTGAGTCCCCGTGACTCATAGTTTACTTCCAAAACCAGATGCAGGGACCGATGATACCATTCCAGATGATATGACCGAGCTCAAGTGGGAGTTTGATGAAGACTCTCGTTGTTACTATGTGTCTTTCCCAGATGATCAGTAGTGGTGCCCAGTTGGGGCGATCGGGGACTTTGTCGCATTTGGGGTTGATCTTTATTTTGGTACCGTAGTCGGACCCTGAGTGTATTGGATGAATGTAATGATTTATTTATGTATTTGTGTGACGTGGCGAGTGTAAGCCAACTATGTACCTTTCCCCTTTATTTATGTACATGGGTTGTTTGCGAAGATTACCTCACTTGCGACATTGCTTTCAATGCGGTTATGCCTCTAAGTCGTGCTTCGACACGTAGGAAATATAGCCGCATCGAGGGCGTTACAGTGGCAGTGCAAGAGCAGCGGTGACGGCAAGAGCAGTAGGAAGCAAAAGCAGCAGCGGCAACGGCAAGAGCAGTAGCAGGCACGGGGCTACGCGGGCACGACCAGGAGCAGCGGCAACAGCGCAAGCAACAGCAACACACACACACACACATATGCAGGAGCTTGGGGACGACGACAAACGACGACGAACCAAAGGGGAAAAGGAGGGGATCGACACAGGAGCTCACCACAGAGCTCGTGGACGTGATTAGAGAGCGCGGGGGTGACCAGATGCATCAAGCTCGACGGCGAGATGCGACGATCATGGCGGAAAACTAGCCCGATCTCGAGCGAATGATGTAGCTCTGGTCGAACGGATGAACGGGGGTGACGGAGTCGACGACGAGGAACTCCCTGGACAACTTCTCGGTCGCTGAGGAGGCCAGTGGCTGCGAGGATGCCGACGGTCCGTCAACGGCAGTTCGGGAGTGAGCGAAACAGAGAGGGATTGGACGAGCGAGGGGATAAGTGAGGGCTAGGGTTTGTCCTGGGGGTTAGGGGTGCTCTTATCCTTCCACGAGGCCGTGGGATGGCCGATGCATGGCCCAGACGCCATGGATGCCCTCCACACACTCCCTGCCTCCCTGTAGCTGTAGGTAGATGAAGGTGGAGGTGGGCTGGGCCGTTTTCTGTCTCCACATGGGCCAAAGTGCATAATGAGGCTTTGTTATTTTCTTCTCTGCACTTATTTTAGCTACTACTTTGTCTTTAGTTTAGTTAGTAATTGATTTTTTTTGAAGAATGAAACTTGGCAAATATTTAGGTGCACCATTTTGAAGATGCACACAAAGTTTGGGGGCACTTGTAAAGTTTAACCATTTTTATAAAAAGAAACGGTCAAGTTAATTGTTGTTGTTCCATTTATTAAATTCATAAAATTTTATTTGTGAATCATATGAAATTGGTGCAGTCATCACCATTTCTTATTGAATATTTGCAACATAACGAACATTTTTATTCTACTATTAGAAGGAATAATAATTTCACTTGCAATATAAATTTGAATTTGACTTAGGATAACCAGGAGAGATTAAGTTTAGCAAAATGGGATGATGTGGCATCATTAGTCAGGAATTCTCTATAGCATAACTACCGGGTTGTTACAAATCTCTTCCACTACAAGAAATCTCGTCCCGAGATTTAAGAGGTGGAGCAAGGGGGAAAGTTTGGTTACGAAATTCTAATGGATCTTCTTGGTCTTGGTTGCCCTTCTGGAAGAGGTCGATCCATTAAGTGGATGTCTTCATTTCTCTACTTCAGGTCATCATGATGAAGTCGTCATCCTTTCTTCAGAAACTCCATCGTACTTACGAAAAAGGATAAGGGGTAACTTTGGAAGAACGGACGTCTACAAGGTTGCTTATCTGATAGATAACATCATGGAAGGTGGCGGAAGTAACTCTCGAATTGGAACTTAAGAAAATATCGAGAGCAATTAAGACGGTGCAATAAGAAGTTTCGAGCGGATATGCAATCGTTCATTGCCTGAAATAGGGCGTGAAAGGGGTCTAGTGCAACGGGAATAAGTATTGTGTCTGGTACCAGAATAGGTCATCTCTACGAAGGTGACCCGTGAATGCATATGGAGTCAAGCGCGAGGAATAACCTTGGAAACCAGGGGGTGTGCAGGAGAGTCAGGTTTCGATCCTGTGGAACTGTGGGTTATGGGCCCACCAGGTGGGTTAAAAGTAGGAAGGCTATGACGTCTTACACGATCATGTAAGCAAGGCATGTCAAAGGATAGCCTATCAGTTATGTCGACAGCAACATCGATACGAAGGGCGAGAGACGAAGAGAACCATTTTCATGCTCGTTGAACGAGGCGGACCAATATGCAAAGTTCTCGTCCATTGGTGGTCATCGGAATGTCATCAACAATAGTAACAGGGTCTTGCTGATAGGATTGTACAACGAGGTGTTTACATAAGCAGGAGAATATTACTGCTTAGATCATATAGACCACAAGAAAGGTTAAACCAAACAATGGAAAGAAAAATATGATTATCAGATTAAATAGAACAATGGAAAGGAAAATGTGTTAAAACACATATTTTGGGGGTATATCCTTCTCAAGGACAAGCAGAGAAGAAATATCCATGATGAGATATAAAGAAGAAAAGCTTTTAGGTAAGGGGAGATAAATTTCATGAAATTACCCATACAACGGTGTTTGGATATTTGAGAAAGAAAATTTTGCATTACGCTTCCAATATTCTTGTTGATGAACGGAGTGCCACAGACATGCTTTGAGATAGCTTTGACATGGTCTCATGTAAAGGACAGACTTTGGATAGACAATGGGTCCATCAGGAACAACCTATGGAATAAGTCTTACAATGTCCTCATGGAAGAATGGCTAACTCTGCTAAAAGGAAACTATAACAATAGGTCCTTCGGCTAGGTGCAGTAGGCATGACATCACCTTACCGGGTCATATAAAGACCAATGTTATAACTTTTGGAAATATGTCCCAACCATCACATCTGACTGAGATTCAGATCTGATTAGTGCCATGGTACCTCAGTCTCGGGATGCCTGAGAAGAAAAGGTGCAACACAAATTGACAAGATGATATTGTAAGATTCTCGGAGATGAACTATGGAAGCAAGTTCCGAAACAAGAGTTCATCATTTAAACCAAGGAGAGGATGAGGGGTAGCTGATGGACTTAGTAGCAATTCATCGAGGTTTCCAAAAAGATGGATTTCCACAATTAAGTGAACGAGGTGATAGCATCAGACACACCGAAGTATATAATGAGGTAGGTTCGATGAGAACATCCACAATTAAATATTGAACAAAAATGCACCTGGAAATATAGACCAAGTAGGACGATCAAAGTAAGAATGGTGATTCGATAACGAAACTATCGGCCATTCACTTCGAAACAACAGGGTTGCTAGAGATATTAAATTCTCACAACAGAGGTCACTCAACACGGGGGCCAAGAAAGGAATGGTGATGGCGAGAAGCATCACTGCAACAAGAATTTCTTAAGAGGTGGTGAAATTCCCACGATATTCTTGACAAATAAGATGGTAATACTCTAAGGTAAAGAAGAACAAATGTTGGATAGCAAGGAACTCAAGGTATAACACAAAACACGAACAAGTTTGTGTTGAACGGAAAGCAATAAAATGGCCGATGATAAAACAGATCATCGAGGGCAAGGATGGTATTTCTCATCATGAATTCAATTGATATCTAGGAAGGAGTCAAGATGTTGATGATGATTACGACAATTTTTTGTCGAGAGGCTCCATGAAGAAGCAATCGAACAGCCACTGCATCAAGCAAAAGGACTGATGTAGGGATAGATTATTGGATCCATCGATACGACACCAACTCAGAACCAAGCTTATTGTTTGAGGTGGAACGATAAGACGAGGGAATCAACATAAGCTTAGCTCATCGTTGAAGGTTGTGCTCCGGGATAAGGACGAAGTAGCATAGTTAAAATTAACACCATAATGATGTAGCCAATCAGGCTAGGAATGACATGACGGAGTATTAAACTTCCTCCCAACAAAGTACTAGGAGTATTGAATCACAGTATTGATTTGATTCACTATGCAGTGTTCTCGGTTGACTAATAACTCAAAACCTGGGGGAAATCTGAACTCGGTGAGAAGCAATACTAGATGTAGACTCATAGGAAGCGACACAGTTCTTTGATATTCTCGATATATTGGAGGGTAATACTTGAAGGAAGACCAAAATAGAGGTTGTGGAGATGTATTGATCTTCAGAAGACAAGTACCTTAACTTGCCCGAGAAATGGAATCAAGGAGAAAATGTGGTCAGAACCACGATTGCAAAGGATCAATTCACGAATACCAGATGATATTTTATCAAGGAAATAATCATTAGTACAAGAAGCTTCCATGATAGGATCTACATCGTGTCCATGGGCATGAACACAAATTCAAGGTCGACTCCCACTTCTCCAATGCATAATCTTTCATTCACTTCTTACTTTCCGTGAAGTTTTAGCGTTGAAATTTTATCTGTCAAAAAGCCAGTAGAGTATAACCCGCATAACTTTTGAGTTCACACAGAGTATGGAAGGCACAGGCTCAACGGTCTAAATCCTATGCGCGCAGGGATCTGGGCCCATCGCCCATTGCACACCTGCACGTTGCGTACGCGGCCGGTGAGCAGACCTAGCAACCTCCATTACAAAGGAAGTTGCGTTACGCGGTCCAACCCGACACGCGCCGCTCAGTCGCTGACGTCAAGAAGGCTTCGGCTGATACCACGACGTCGAGTGCCCATAACTGTTCCCGCATAGGTGGTTAGTGCATATAGGCCAGTGGCCAGACTCAGATCAAATACCAAGATCTCGTTAAGCGTGTTATTTCGAAGTAACCGTGGACACCGACCAAGGCCAGGATCACCTCTCTCCTAGGTGGTCTCAACCTGCCCTGTCGCTCCGCCACAAAGTAGCAGTCGGGGGCCGTCGGGAACCCAGGCCCACCACTACCAGGATGGAACCACCTGTCCTTTCAGCCCCCACACTGGAATCACTCGCGGGTACTCTGCGAGCCGACCCGTCTTTAGTCATCACATGTATCATGTATATGTATATAAGTATATACCCGTGATCACGTCCCAAGTGATCATGGCCCGATAGTATAGCATGGCAGACGGACAAGAATGTAGGGCCACTAATGGAATACTAGCATCCTACACTAAGCATTTTAGGATTGCAGGTAAAGGTAACAACAGTAGCAGCAAGGATAGGCTATCTATCAGGATAGGATAAACGGAAAGCAGTAACATGCTACACTACTCTAATGCAAGTAGTAGAGAGAAGAATAGGTGATATCTAGTGATCAAGGGGAGGGCTTGCCTGGTTGCTCTGGCAAGGAGGGGTCGTCAACACCGTAGTCGTACTGGGTAGCAGCCACGTCTATCTCAGTGTCTAACAAGAGAGGAGGGGGTAGAAATGGTAAATATGGAGAAAACAAAGCATCACAAAACATAATGAGGCAATACGCGGTGCTAGGTATGCCCTAACGCGGTACTAGGTGATGCCGGTGAAGGGGGGAACATCCGGGTGAGTATTCCCGGTGTTCGACGTTTTCGGACAGACGAACCGAAGGGGGATTGTAGCATGTTCGCTATGCTAGGGACGTGTGGCGGATGAGTAGACCGCGTATTCAGATTCGTCTTGTCATTCTGAACAACTTTCATGTATAAATTATTTTCATCTGACATATGGTTTATTTTATATGATTTTCTAAAGATTTTATACATTCTGAAGTTTTTGGTTTTATTTTAATTCGGGTTGACCAAGTCAAGTCGACTAGTCAAATAGGAAGGGGTGGCCCACATGTCATTTTCTATTAGGCTAACTAATTTAATAACTAGTGTAATTGAACCCATGGGACTACTTAGCATAGATTAAATAAGTCCCTAATTAGTCCACAAAAGTCCTAAACTAATCCTAGCTAAATAGCCTAAACTAACAAGGTCGGCCACACACTCAACACACGCACACACCAGATGCACACACCACACACACTCTCGGCCATGGCCTTAGCCATGGCCATTAGTAGCAGCAGTAGCCAGGGGCAGCAGACAGCACTAGCAAAGAAGCAGCGGCGCAACAAGCAAGAGCAGTAGCAGTGCAGGAGCAGCGGCGACGGCAAGAGCAGCAAGAAGCAAAAGCAGCAGCGGCAGCAGCACGCAGGAGTGGAAGGCAGGGTGGCAGTAGCAGGCACGAGGCTGCCCGGGCACGACCAGGAGCAGCGGCAATAGCGCAAGCAATAGCAACACGCACGCACACATATGCAGGAGCTCGAGGACGTGATTAGAGAGCGCGGGGGTGACCAGATGCGTCAAGCTCGAAGGCGAGATGCGACGGCCATGGCGGAAAATTTGCTCGATCCCGAGCAAACGGTGTAGCTTCGGTCGAACGGAAGCACGTGGGTGACGTATTCGACGACGAGGAACTCCCTGGACAACCTCCCGGTCGCTGGGGAGGCCAGTGGCCGCGAGGATGGCGATGGTGCGTCAACAGCAGTTCGGGAGCGAGCGAAACAGAGAGGGATTGGACGAGCGAGGGGATGAGTGAGGGCTAGGGTTTGTCCTTGGGTTTGGGGGTGCTCTTATCCTTCCACGAGGCCGTGGGAGGCCGACGCAAGGCCAGACGCCATGGATGCCCTCCACGCACTCCCTGCCTCCTTGTAGTTGTAGGTAGATGAAGTTGGAGGTGGGCTGGGCCGTTTTCTGTCTCCACATGGGCCAAAGTGCAAAATGAGGCTTTGTTATTTTCTTCTCTGCACTTATTTTAGCTACTGCTTTGTCATTAGTTTAGTTAGTAATTGAATTTTTTTTTTGAAGAATGAAACTTGGCAAATATTTAAGGTGCACCATTTTGAAGATGCACACAAAGTTTGGGGCATTTGGAAAGTTTAACCATTTTTATAAAAAGAAACGGTCAAGTTAATTGTTGTTGTTCCATTTATTAAATTCCTAAAATTTTATTTGTGAGTCATATGGAATTGGTGTAGTCATCACCATTTCTTATTGAATATTTGCAACATAACGAACATTTTTATTCTACTGTTATAAGGAATAATAATTTCACTTGCAATATAAATTTGAATTTGACTTAGGATAATGAGGAGATATTAAGTTTAGCAAAATGGGATGATGTGGCATCATTAGTCAGGAATTCTCTATAGCATAATTACCAGTGTGTTACAAATCTCCTCCACTACAAGAAATCTCGTCCCGAGATTTAAGAGGCGGAGTAAGGGGGAAAGCTTGGTTACGAAATTCTAACGGATCTTCTTGGTCTTGGTTGCCCTTCTGGAAGAGGTCCATCCATTAAGTGGATGTCTTCATTTCTCTACTTCAGATCATCATGATGAAGTCGTCATCCTTTCTTCAGAAACTCCATCGTACTTACGAAAAAGGATAAGAGGTAACTTTGGAAGAACGGACGTCTACAAGGTTGCTTATCTGATACTCCCTACGTTCCTAAATATTTTTCTTTTAAGAGATCTCAAATAGACTACCACATACGGATGTTTATAGACATATTTTAGTCTGCATTCACTCATTTTGCTCCGTATGTAGTCACTTATTGAAATCTTTAGAAAGACAAATATTTAGGAACAGAGGGAGTAGATAACATCAAGGAAGGTGGCGGGAAGTAACTCTCGATTTGGAACTTAAGAAAATATCGAGAGCAATTAAGGCGGTGCAATAAGAATTTTCGAGCGGATAGGCAATCGTTAATTCCCTAAAATAGGGCGTGAAAGGGGTTCAGTGCAACGGGAATAAGTATTGTGTCTGATACTAGAATAGGTCATCTCTAGGAAGGTGACCCGTGAATGCATATGGAGTCAAGCGCGAGGAATAACCTTGGAAACCAGGAGGGTGTGCAGGAGAGTCAGGTTTCAATCCTGTGGAACTGTGGTTTATGGGCCCACCAGGTGGGTTAAAAGTAGGAAGGCGATGACGTCTTACACGATCATGTAAGCAAGGCATGTCAGAGGATAGCCTATCAATTATGTCGACAACAACATCGATACCAAGGGCGAGGGACGAAGAGAACCATTTTCCTGCTCGTTGAACGAGGCGGACCAATAGGCAAAGTTCTCGTCCATTGGTGGTCACCAGAATGTCATCAACAATAGTAACAGGGTCTTACTGACAGAATTGTACAACGAGGTGTTTACATAAGCAGGAGAATATTACTGCTTACATCATATAGACCACAAGAAAGGTTAAACCAAACAATGGAAAGAAAAATATGATTATCAGATTAAATAGAACAATGGAAAGGAAAATGTGTTAAAACACATATTTCGGGGGTATATCCTTCTCAAGGACAAGCAGAGAAGAAATATCCATGACGAGATATAAAGAAGAAAAGCTTTTAGGTAAGGGGAGAGAAATTTCATGAAATTACCCATACAACGGTGTTTGGATATTTGAGAAAGAAAATTTTGCATTGCGCTTCCAATATTCTTGTTGATGAACGGAGTGCCACGGACATGCTTTGAGATAGCTTTGACATGGTCTCATGTAAAGGATAGACTTTGGATAGACAATGGGTCCATCAGGAACAACCTATGGAATAAGTCTTACAATGTCCTCATGGAAGAATGGCTAACTTTTCTAAAGGGAAACTATAACAATAGGTCCTTCGGCTAGGTGCACTAGGCATGACATCACCTTACCGGGTCAGATGTGATGGTTGGGACATATTTCCAAAAGTTATAACCCGAATAGTAGAGAGATCAGAGTCCCAGAGTATAGATCGAGGAGTAAAAGATCCTAATACCACCCAAATGGCGAGGTGGGCCCGTAAGCCACACATCCATGTTAATAAAAGTTTTACAACGTCTATACTTGACTTCGGACAAGAAGTGTGGAAAGAGGGTTCCTACAGGCAGTCGGCTCTGATACCAACTTGTGACGCCCCCGATTCAATCGTACACTAATCATGCACGCAAATGTGTACAATCAAGATCAAGGACTCATGGGAAGATATCACAACACAACTCTAAAAATAAAATAAGTCATACCAGCATCATATTACAAGCCAGGGGCCTTGATGTCTACTACACAACCTTCTTCTCGTAGACGTTGTTGGGCCTCCAAGTGCAGAGGTTTGTAGGACAGTAGCAAATTTCCCTCAAGTGGATGACCTAAGGTTTATCAATCCGTAGGAGGCGTGGGATGAAGATGGTCTCTCTCAAGCAACCCTGCAACCAAATAACAAAGAGTCTCTTGTGTCCCCAACACACCCAATACAATGGTAAATTGTATAGGTGCACTAGTTCGGTGAAGAGATGGTGATACAAGTGGTATATGGATGGTAGATAAAGGTATTTGTAATCTGAAATTATAAAAACAGCAAGGTAACTAATGGTAAAAGTGAGCGTAAACGGTATTGCAATGATAGTAAACAAGGCCTAGGGTTCATACTTTCGCTAGTTCAAGTCCTCTCAACAATAATAGCATAATTGGATCACATAACTATCCCTCAACATGCAACAAAGAGTCACTCCAAAGTCACTAATAGCGGAGAACGAACGAAGAGATTATGGTAGGGTATGAAACCACCTCAAAGTTATTCTTTCCAATCAATCCATTGGGCTATTCCTATAAGTGTCACAAACATCCCTAGAGTTCATACTAGAATAACACCTTAAGACACAAATCAACCAAAACCCTAATGTCACCTAGATACTCCAATGTCACCTCAAGTATCCGTGGGTATGATTATACGATATGCATCACACAATCTCAGATTCATCTATTCAACCAACACATAGAACCTCAAAGAGTGCCCCAAAGTTTCTACCGGAGAATCACGACGAAAACGTGTGCCAATCCCTATGCATAGGTTCATGGGCGGAACCCGCAAGTTGATCACCAAAACATACATCAAGTGAATCACGTGGTATCCCATTGTCACCACAGATACGCATGGCAAGACATACATCAAGTGTTCTCAAATCTATAAAGACTCAATCCGATAAGATAATTTCAAAGGGGAAACTCAATCCATTACAAGAGAGTAGAGGGGGGAGAAAACATCATAGGATCCAAATATAATAGCAAAGCTCGCGATACATCAAGATCGTATCACCTCAAGAACATGAGAGAGAGAGAGAGATCAAACACATAGCTACTGGTACATACCCTCAGCCCCGAGGGAGAACTACTACCTCCTCGTCATGGAGAGCACCGGGATGATGAAGATGGCCACCGGAGAAGGATTTCCCCCTCCGGCAGGGTGCCGGAACGGGTCTAGATTGGTTTTCAGTGGCTACGGATGCTTCTGGCGGCGGTACTCCCGATCTATTGTGCTCCCCGATGTTTTTAGGGTATATGGAGATATATAGGCGGAAGAAGTACGTCAGGGGGGCCACGAGAGGCCCACGAGGGTAGAGGGCATGCCCTAGGGGGTGGGCGCGCCCCCCTACCTCGTGGCCTCCTCAAAGCTTCCCTTACGTGCACTTCAAGTCTTCTGGGCTTCTTTCCTTCCAAAAATGAGTTCCGTGAAGTTTCAGGTCAATTGGACTCCGTTTGATTTTCCTTTTCTTCGAAACCCTAAAACAAGGTAAAAACAGAAACTGGCACTGGGCTATGCGTTGATAGGTTAGTCCCAAAAATGATATAAAAGTGTATAATAAAGCCCATAAACATCCAAAACAGTAGATAATATAGCATGGAGCAATCAAAAATTATAGATACGTTGGAGACGTATCAGCATCCCCAAGCTTAATTCCTGCTCGTCCTCGAGTAGGTAAATGATAAAAACAGAATTTTTGATGCGGAGTGCTTCTTGGCATGATTTCAATGTAATTATTCTTAATTGTGGCATGAATATTTAGATCCGAAAGATTCAAGACAAAATTTCATATTGACATAAAAATAATAATACTTCAAGCATACTAACTAAGCAATTATGTCTTCTCAAAATAACATGGCCAAAGAAAGCTATCCCTACAAAACATATAGTCTGGCTATGCTCCATCTTCACCACACAAAATATTTAAATCATGCACAACCCCGATGACAAGCCAAGCAATTGTTTCATACTTTTGATGTTCTCAAACTTTTTCAATCTTCACGCAATACATGAGCGTGAGCCATGGACATAGCACTGTAGGTGGAATAAAATGGTGGTTGTGGAGAAGACAAAAAGGGAGAAGATAGTCTCACATCAACTAGGTGTATCAACGGGCTATGGAGATGCCCATCAATAGATATCAATGTGAGTGAGTAGGGATTGCCATGCAACGGATGCACTAGAGCTGAAAGCTCAAAAAGAAACTAAGTGGGTGTGCATCCAACTTGCTTGCTCATGAAGATCTAGGGCAATTTGAGGAAGCCCATCATTGGAATATACAAGCCAAGTTCTATAATGTAAGATTCCCACTAGTATATGAAAGTGATAACATGAGAGACTCTCTACTATGAAGATCATGGTGCTACTTTGAAGCACAAGTGTGGTAAAAGGATAGTAACATTGTCCCTTCTTTCTTTTTCTCTCATTTTTTATTTTTTTTATTTGGGCCTTTTCTCTTTTTTTATGGCCTCTTTTCTTTCTCTTTTTTTATTTGGGATTCTTTGGCCTCTTTTATTTATTTTTCGTCCGGAGTCTCATCCCGACTTATGGGGGAATCATAGTCTCCATCATCCTTTCCTCACTGGGACAATGCTCTAATAATGATGATCATCACACTTTTATTTACTTACAACTCGATACTTAGAACAAGATATGACTCTATATGAATGCCTCCAGCGGTGTACCAGGATGTGCAATGATGCATGAGTGACATGTATGAAAGAATTATGAACGGTGGCTTTGCCACAAATACAATGTCAACTACATGATCATGCTAAGCAATATGACAATGATGGAGCGTGTCATAATAAACGGAACGGTGGAAAGTTGCATGGCAATATATCTCAGGATGGCTATGGAAATGCCATAATAGGTAGTTATGGTGGCTTTTTTGAGGAAGGTATATGGTGGGTGTATGATACCGGCGAAAGGTGCGCGGTATTAGAGAGGCTAGCAATGGTGGAAGGGTGAGAGTGCGTATAATCCATGGACTCAACATTAGTCATAAAGAACTCACATACTTATTGCAAAAATCTATTAGTTATCGAAGAAAAGTACTACGGGCATGCTCCTAGGGGGATAGATTGGTAGTAAAAGACCATCGCTCGTCCCCAACCTCCACTCATAAGGAAGACAATCAATAAATAAATCATGCTCTGACTTCATCACATAACGGTTCACCATACATGCATGCTACGGGAATCACAAACTTCAACACAGGTATTTCTCAAATCCACAACTACTCAACTAGCATGA
The DNA here is from genome assembly GCF_056163025.1 of Triticum urartu. Lineage (NCBI taxonomy): Eukaryota > Viridiplantae > Streptophyta > Magnoliopsida > Poales > Poaceae > Triticum > Triticum urartu. Next base: position 501,728,130 of record NC_141873.1, on the reverse strand, counting down.
CTCTAATATCACCATCTCTATATCTCAAAACAATCATCAAGTATCAAACTTCTCATAGTATTCAATGCACTTTATATGAATTTTTTTATTATATCCCTCTTGGATGCCCATCATATTAGGACTAGTTTCATAACCAAAGCAAATTACCATGCTGTTCTAAAGACTCTAAAAATTATATAAGTGAAGCACGAGAGTTAATCTATTTCTTCAAAATAAAACCACCATTGTGCTCTAAAAGATATAAGTGAAGCACCAGAGCAAACGACAAACTACTCCGAAAGATATAAGTGAAGATCAATGAGTAGTCGAATAATTATGCAACTATGTGAAGGCTCTATAACATTTAAGAATTTCAGATCTTGGTATTTTATTCAAGCATCAAGCAAAGAAAAATAAAATGACATTCTAAGAATAGCAAACATCATGTGAAGAAGCAAAAACTTAGGATCAACCGATACTAACCGATAGTTGTTGAAGAAGAAAGGTGGGATGCCAACCGGTGCATCCCCAAGCTTAGACGCTTGAGACTTCTTGAAATGTTATCTCGGGATGCCTTGGGCATCCCCAAGCTTGAGCTTTTGTGTCTCCTTAATTCCTCTCATATCACGGTCTCCCTAAATCTCAAAAGCTTCATCCACACAAAACTCAACAAGGGCTCGTGAGATTATTTAGTATAAACCATTGCCAAAACCTTATCATACTCTACTGTAGCAAATCACTAAAATTATTATTCAACATTGCCTACTAAATGCCTCTGCATATTTAATAGTCCTATCCTCAAATAGAATCATTAAAGAAGAAAACATATGCAAACAATGCAAACATAACAGCAATCTGCCTAAACAGGATAGTCTGTAAAGAATGCAGCAATATACATACTTACCTAGCTCCAAAAATTATGAAATAAAATTCCCACTGTAGTAAATTTATCATATCTTAATATTAAAAATATTTCAACATTTTATCACGTTCTGACTTTTCTAGGGAATTATTGCAACAGCGGTAAACTTTCTGTTTTCAAACAGCAACATGTGGACTTCTAAAATAGGCATAGTAAAGGCTATCAATGCCACTTTTATTGAAATAAAAGATGCAAAACATTGTTCTAAATAACAGCAAGCAAATCCTAACAAAATAAATTGACGCTCCAAGCAAAACACATATCATGTGGTAAATAAAAATATAGCTCCAAGTAAAGTTACCGATGAACGAGAACGAAAAAGGGGATGCCTTCCGGGGCATCGCCAAGCTTAGGCTCTTGGCTATCCTTGAATATTACCTTGGGGTGCCTCGGGCATGCCCAAGCTTAGGCTATTTCCACTCCTTATTCCATAGTCCATCGAATCCTTACCCAAATCTTGAAAGCTTCACAACACAAAACTTAACAGAAAACTCGTAAGCTCCGTTAGTATAAGAAATTGAATCACCACTTCAAGGTACTGTAATGAACTCATTATTTATTTATATTGGTGTTAAAACTACTGTATTCCAACTTCTCTATGGTTCATAAACTATTTTACTAGCCATAGATTCATCAAAATAAGTAAACAACACATGAAAAACACAATCTGTCAAAAACAGAACAGTCTGTAGTAATCTGGATCAAACGTATACTTCTGGAACTCATAAAATTCTCAAATAAATTGATGGACCTGAGGAATTTATATATTAATCATCTTAAAAAAGAATTAACTAAATATCACTCTCCAATAAAAAATGGCAGCAATTCTCGTGAGCGCTAAAGTTTCTGTTTTTTACAGCATGATCGCAAAGACTTTCCCCAAGTCTTCCCAAAGGTTCTACTTGGCACAAACACTAATTAAAAGCATAGAACCACATCTAAACAGAGCCTATATGAATTATTTATTACTAAACAGGAAAAAAATGCAAGGAACAAAAACAAAGTTGGGTTGCCTCCCAACAAGCGCTATCGTTTAACGCCCCTAGCTAGGCATGATTATTTCAATGATGCTCACATAAAAGATAAGAATCGGAACATAAAGAGAGCATATTCAAGAATATTACTAGCACATTTAAGTCTAACATACTTCCTATGCATAGGGATTTTGTGAGCAAACAACTTGTGGGAACAAGAATCAACTTGCATAGGAAGGTAAAACAAGCATAACTTCAAAACTTTAAGCACATAGAGAGGAAACTTGATATTATTGCAATTCCTACAAGCATATATTCCTCCCTCATAATAATTTTCAGTAGCATCATGAATTAATTCAACAATATAACTATCACATAAAGCAATCTTTTCATGATCTACAAGCATAGAAAATTTACTACTCTCCACACAAGCAAAATTCTTCTCAAGAATAATAGTGGGAGCAAACTCAACAAAATAATTATCATGTGAGGCATAATCCAATTGAAAACTAAAATCATGATGACAAGATTCATGGATATCATTATTATTTATAGCATACAAGTCATCACAATAATCATCATAGACAGCGGGCATGCTCTCATCATAATAAATTTGCACATCAAAACTTGGGGGACAAAAAATATCATCTTCTTCAAACATAGCTTCCCCAAGCTTATGGCTTTTCATATCATTAGCATCATGGATATTCAAAGAATTCGTACTAACAACATTGCAATCATGATCATCATTCAAATATTTAGTGCCAAACATTTTATAGATTTCTTCTTCTAGCACTTGAGCACAATTGTCCTTTCCATCATACTCATGAAAGATATTAAAAAGGTGAAGCGTATGAGACAAACTCAATTCCATTTTTTGTAATTTTCTTTTATAAACTAAACTAGTGATAAAACAAGAAACTAAAAGACTCGATTGCAAGATCTAAAGATATACCTTCAAGCACTCACCTCCCCGGCAACGACACCAGAAAAGAGCTTGATGTCTACTACACACCCTTCTTCTTGTAGACGTTGTTGGGCCTCCAAGTGGAGAGGTTTGTAGGACAGTAGCAAATTTCCCTCAAGTGGAAGACCTAAGGTTTATCAATCCGTAGGAGGCGTAGGATGAAGATGGTCTCTCTCAAGCAACCCTGCAACCAAATAACAAAGAGTCTCTTGTGTCCCCAACACACCCAATACAATGGTAAATTGTATAGGTGCACTAGTTCGGCGAAGAGATGCTGATACAAGTGGTATATGGATAGTAGATAAAGGTATTTGTAATCTGAAAATATAAAAACAGCAAGGTAACTAATGGTAAAAGTGAGCGTAAACGGTATTGCAATGATAGTAAACAAGGCCTAGGGTTCATACTTTCGCTAGTTCAAGTCCTCTCAACAATAATAGCATAATTGGATCACATAACTATCCCTCAACATGCAACAAAGAGTCACTCCAAAGTCACTAATAGCGGAGAACGAACGAAGAGATTATGGTAGGGTATGAAACCACCTCAAAGTTATTCTTTCCAATCAATCCATTGGGCTATTCCTATAAGTGTCACAAACAGCCCTAGAGTTCGTACTAGAATAACACCTTAAGATACAAATCAACCAAAACCCTAATGTCACCTAGATACTCCAATGTCACCTCAAGTATCCGTGGGTATGATTATACGATATGCATCACACAATCTCATATTCATCTATTCAACCAACACATAGAACCTCAAAGAGTGCCCCAAAGTTTCTACCGGAGAATCACGACGAAAACGTGTGCCAACCCCTATGCATAGGTTCATGGGCGGAACCCGCAAGTTGATCACCAAAACATACATCAAGTGAATCACGTGGTATCCCATTGTCACCACAGATACGCACGTCAAGACATACATCAAGTGTTCTCAAATCTATAAAGACTCAATCCGATAAGATAACTTCAAAGGGGAAACTCAATCCATTACAAGAGAGTAGAGGGGGGAGAAAACATCATAGGATCCAAATATAATAGCAAAGCTCGCGATACATCAAGATCGTATCACCTCAAGAACACGAGAGAGAGAGAGAGAGATCAAACACATAGCTACTGATACATACCCTCAGCCCCGAGGGAGAACTACTCCCTCCTCGTCATGGAGAGCACCGGGATGATGAAGATGGCCACCGGAGCAGGATTGCCCCCTCCGGCAGGGTGCCGGAACGGGTCTAGATTGGTTTTCGGTGGCTACGGAGGCTTCTGGATGCGGAACTGCCGATCTATTGTGCTCCCCGATGTTTTTAGGGTATATGGAGATATATAGGCGGAAGAAGTATGTCAGGGGGGCCACAAGGGGCCCATGAGGATGGAGGGCGCGCCCCCTACCTCGTGACCTCCTCGAAGCTTCCCTTACGTGCACTTCAAGTCTTCTGGGCTTCTTTCCTTCCAAAAATGAGTTCCGTGAAGTTTCAGGCCAATTGGACTCCATTTGATTTTCCTTTTCTTCGAAACCCTAAAACAAGGTAAAAACATAAACTGGCACTCGGCTCTGGGTTAATAGGTTAGTCCCAAAAATGATATAAAAGTGTATAATAAAGCCCATAAACATCCAAAACAGTAGATAATATAGCATCGAGCAATCAAAAATTATAGATACGTTGGAGACGTATCAGGCCTCCAGGGCTCGAATACGAGAGCTCGGTCATAGACGAGTCAGCGGAAGCAACAATATCTGAGTACAGACATAAGTTAAACAAGTTGCCATAAGATGGCTAGCACAAAAGTAGCAATGATCGAAAAGGCAAGGCCTCCTGCCTGGGACCTCTTAACTACTCCTCGAAGCCGAACTCCATGTAGAATCATCCTCGGGATCCTCTGGCTCCTGGACTCCGTCATATGATTGCAATAACCGAGAAAGGGGGAAAAAGAAGTAGCAAATCAACCGTGAGTACTCATGCAAAGTAGTTGCAAGTAAGGATCTACACTATATATGCATTGGTACCAAATGGAAAAGGGTAGTATATATGGACTGAACTGCAGAATGCCAGAATAAGAGGGGGATGGCTAGTCCTATCGAAGACTACGGTTCTGGCACCTCCATCTTGAAGCATGTAGAATAGAGTAGATGGTAAGTTCGCCAAGTAGCATCTTATAGCATAATCCTACCTGGCGATCCTCTCCTCGTCGCCCTGTGAGAGAGCGATCACCGGGTTGTATCTGGCACTTGAAAGGGTGTGTTTTATTAAGTATTCGGTTCTAGTTGTCCTAAGGTCAAGGTACAACTCCGGGTCGTCCTTTTACCGAGGGACACGGATATTCGAATAGATAAACTTCCCTGCAGGGGTGCACCACATTTCCAAACACGCTCGATCCCCTTTGGCCGGACACGCTATACTGGGTCATGCCCGGCCTCGAAAGATCAACATGTCGCAGCCCCACCTAGGCACAATAGAGAGGTCAGTACGCCGGTCTAAATCCTATGCGTGCAGGGGTCTGGGCCCATCGCCCATTGCACACCTGCATGTTGCGTAAGCGGCCGGTGAGCAGACCTAGCAACCTCCATTACAAAGGAAGTTGCGTTATGCGGTCCAACCCGGCGCGCGCCGCTCAGTCGCTGACGTCAAGAAGGCTTCGGCTGATACCACGACGTCGAGTGCCCATAACTGTTCCTGCGTAGTTGGTTAGTGCGTATAGGCCAGTGGCCAGACTCAGATCAAATACCAAGATCTCGTTAAGCGTGTTATTTCAATGTAACTGCGGACACCGACCAAGGCCAGGCCCACCTCTCTCCTAGGTGGTCTCAACCTGCCCTGTCGCTCCGCCACAAAGTAACAGTGGGGGGCCGTCGGGAACCCAGGCCCACCACTACCGGGGTGGAACCACCTGTCCTATCAGCCCCCACACCGGAATCACTCGCGGGTACTCTACGGGCCGGCCCGTCTTTAGTCAGTCATCACATGTATCATGTATATGTATATAAGTATATACCCGTGATCACCTCCCAAGTGATCACGGCCCGATAGTATAGCATGGCAGACAGACAAGAATGTAGGGCCACTAATGGAATACTAGCATCCTACACTAAGCATTTTAGGATTGCAGGTAAAGGTAACAACAGTAGCAGCAAGGACAGGCTATGCATCAGGATAGGATAAACGAAAAGCAGTAACATGCTACACTACTCTAATGCAATCAGTACAGAGAAGAATAAGTGATATCTGGTGATCAAGGGGAGGGCTTGCCTGGTTGCTTTGGCAAGAAGGAGGGGTCGTCAACACCGTAGTCATACTGGGTGGCAGTGACGTCTGTCTCGGTGTCTAACGAGAGAGGAGGGGGAAGAAACAGTAAATATGGAGCAAACAAAGCATCACAAAACATAATGAGGCAATACGCGGTGCTAGGTATGCCCTAACGCGGTACTAGGCGATACCCATGAAGGGGGGAAACATCCGGGAAAGTATTCCCGGTGTTTGACGTTTTCGGACAGACGAACCGGAGGGGGGTTATAGCATGTTCGCTATGCTAGAGACGTGTGGCGGATGAGTAGGCCACATATTCGGATTCGTCTCGTCATTCTGAACAACTTTCATGTATAAATTATTTTCATCCGACGTACAGTTTATTTTATATGATTTTCTAAAGATTTTATACATTCTGAAGTTTTTGGTTTTATTTTAATTCGGGTTGACCAATTCAATTTGACTAGTCAAATAGGAAGTGGTGGCCAACATGTCATTTTCTATTAGGCTAACTAATTTAATAACTAGTCTAATTGAACCCATGGGACTACTTAGCATAGATTAAATTAGTCCCTAATTAGTCCACAAAAGTCCTAAACTAATCCTAGCTAAATAGCCTAAACTAACGAGGCCGGCCACACACTCAACACACGCACACACTAGACGCACACACCACACACACTCTCGGCCATGGCCATTAGTAGCAGCAGTAGCTAGGGGCAGCAGGCAGCACTAGCAAAGAAGCAGCGGCGCAACAAGCAAGAGGAGTGGCAACGACAAGAGCAGCAGGAAGCAAATGCATCAGCAGCAGCAGCACGCAGGAGTGGAAGGCAGGGTGGCAGTAGCAGGCACAGGGCTGCGCGGGCACGACCAGGAGCAGCGGCAACAGCGCAAGCAACAGCAACATGCACGCACACATATGAAGGAGCTCGGGGATGACGACAAACGATGACGAACCGAAGGGGGAAAGGAGGGGATCGACAGAGGAGCTCACCACGGAGCTCGTGGACGTGATTAGAGAGCGCGGGGGCGACCAGATGCGTCAAGCTCGACGGCGAGATGCGACGACCATGGCGGAAAACTAGCTTGATCCCGAGCGAACGATGTAGCTCCGGTCGAACGGATGCACGGGGGTGACGGAGTCGACAATGAGGAACTCCCTGGACAACCTCCCGGTCGCTGGGGAGGCCAGTGGCCGCGAGGATGGCGACGGTGTGTCAACGACAGTTCGGGAGCGAGCGAAACAGAGAGGGATTGGACGAGCGAGGGGATAAGTGAGGTCCAGGGTTTGTCCTGGGGGTTGGGGGTGCTCTTATCCTTCCACGAGGCCGTGGGATGGCCGACACATGGCCCAGACGCCATGGATGCCCTCCACGCAATCCCTGCCTCTCTGTAGTGTAGGTAGATGAAGGTGGAGGTGGGCTAGGCCGTTTTCTGTCTCCACATGGGCCAAAGTGCATAATGAGGCTTTGTTATTTTCTTCTCTGCACTTATTTTAGCTACTGCTTTGTCTTTAGTTTAGTTAGTAATTGAATTTTTTTTTGAAGAATGAAACTTGGCAAATATTTAAGGTGCACCATTTTGAAGATGCACACAAAGTTTGGGGGCATTTGGAAAGTTTAACCATTTTTATAAAAAGAAACGTTCAAGTTAATTGTTGTTGTTCCATTTATTAAATTCCTGAAATTTTATTTGTGAGTCATATGAAATTGGTGTAGTCATCACCATTTCTTATTGAATATTTCCAACATAATGAACATTTTTATTCTACTGTTAGAAGTAATAATAATTTCACTTGCAATATGAATTTGAATTTGACTTAGGATAACCAGGAGAGATTAAGTTTAGCAAAATGGGATGACGTGGCATCATTAGTCAGGAATTCTCTATAGCATAATTACCGGGGTGTTACACCGTGATGCCTACACCAACTAGAGAGGAAGCTAATGATGATGATCATGAAACTTCACATCAAGTTGCTACTGGACCTCGTAGGTCGAACAGAGCACGTTCCGTGCCAGAGTGGTACGGTAATCCTGTCCTGGAACTCATGTTACTAGACCATGATGGACCTACAAACTATGAGAATCTATGGTGATCCTATTACTAGACCATAGCCTCAAGCCATCTATCGGAATCTAGGCCATGAAATATGAGATAGGATCCATGTATGAGAACAAAGTGTGGACTTTAGTGGACTTGCCCGATGATCGTCAAGCCATTGAGAATAAATGGATCCTTAAGAAGTAGACAGACACCGATGGTAATGTCACCATCTACAAAGCTAGACTTGTCACAAAAGGTTTTCGACAAGTTCAAGGGGTTGACTATGATTAGACCTTCTCACCCGTAGCGATACTTAAGTCAATCCGAATCATGTTAGCAATTGCCGCAATAATTATGAAATTTGGCAAATTGATGTCAAAACTTCATTCCTTAATGGATTTCTTAAAGAAGAGTTGTATATGATGCAACCAGAAGGTTTTGTCGATCCTAAAGGTGCTAACAAAGTGTGCAAGCTCTAGCAATCCATCTATGGACTGGTGCAAGCATCTCAGAGTTGGAATATACGCTTTGATGAGGTGATCAAAGCATATGGTTTTATACAGACTTATGATCAAGCCTGTATTTACAAGAAAGAGAGTGGGAGCTATGTAGCATTTCTGATATTATATGTCGATGACATATTATCGATTGGAAATAATATAGAATTTCTAGATAGTATAAAAGGATACTTGAATAAAGATTTTTCAATGAAAGACCTCGGTGAAGCTACTTATATATTGGGCATCAAGATCTATAGGGATAGATCGAGACACTTAATAGGACTTTCACAAAGCACATACCTTGACAAGATTTTGAAGAAGTTCAAAATAGATTAGTCAAAGAAAGGGTTCTTGTCTGTGTTGCAAGGTGTGAAGTTGAGTAAGACTCAAAGCCCGACCACGGCAGAAGATAGAGAGATGAAAGTCATTCCCTATGCCTCAACCATAGGTTCTATAAAGTATGCCATGTTGTGTACCAGACCTACTGTGTGCCTAGCAATAAGTTTGACAAGGGGGTACAATGGTGATCCAGGAGTAGATCACTGGACAGCGGTCAAAATTATCCTTAGGTACCTTAAAGAGGACTAAGGAAATGTTTGTCGGTTAAGGAGGTAACAAAGAGTTCGTCGTAAAGGGTTGCGTTGATGCAAGCATTTACACCAATCCAGATGACTCTAAGTCTCAATCTGGATACATATTGATAGGGGGAGCAATTAGCTAGAGTAGCTCCATACAGAGCTTTGTAGACATAGAAATTTGCAAAAATACATACGGATCTGAATGTGACAGACCCGTTGACTAAACTTCTCTCACAAGCAAAACATGATCACTCATTAATACTCATTGGGTGTTAAATCACATGGCGATGTGAACTAGATTATTGACTCTAGTAAACTCTTTGAGTGTTGGTCACATGGCGATGTGAATTATGGGTGTTGAATCACATGGTGATGTGAACTAGATTATTAACTCTAGTGCAAGTGGGAGACTGAAGGAAATATGCCATAGAGGCAATAATAAAGTTGTTATTTTATATTTCCTTATTCATGATAAAGGTTTATTATTCACACTAGAATTGTATTGATCGGAAACTTAAATACATGTGTGAATACATAAACAAATACCATGTCCCTAGTAAGCCTCTACTAGACTACCTCGTTGATCAAGGATGGTTAAAGTTTCCTAATCATAGACATGTGTTGTCATTTGATAACGGGCTTCACATCATTAGGAGAATTATGTGATGGACAAGACCCATTCGTTAGCTTAAAATAATGATCATTCAGTTTTATTGCTATTGCTTTCTTCATGTTAAATACATATTCCTTCGACTATGAGATTATGCAACTCCCGGATACCGGAGGAATGCCTTGTGCGCTATCAAAAATCACAACGTAACTGGGTGATTATAAAGATGCTCTACAGGTATCTTCGAAGGTGTTTGTTGAGTTGGCATAGATCAAGATTAGGATTTGTCACTCCGAGTATCGGAGAGGTACCTCTGGGCCCTCTTGGTAATACACATCATAAGCTTGCAAGCAAACGACTAAGGAGTTAGTCACGAGGTGATGTATTACGGAACGAGTAAAGAGACTTGCCAGCAACGAGATTGAACTAGGTATGATCGAATCTATCACTACTGCAGGATGCTGCTAACGCGACACTATGATCCGAGACCCTTTGATGAAACTGTGTGTAATGCATTAATCACAAACGAGGATGTAAAAAATGTCAAAAAAGGTGCAAAACGTTTGCGATGGCGATTTTAGTTGCGTGTGCGATTCAGGACACATGGTTAACCCGTTCGAACTGTTTGCGATGAGGCAAAACAACATAAATGGGCAGCCATATCAATGTGTGTGTGATATATGGCATACCGTTTGCTCCAATGAACTGTTTGCTATTAGGGAGTGCAACAGAAACGGTTAGCCAGATCAAGGTGTGTGTGATATAGGGCATACGGTTCACTCGGATGAACTGTTTTCAATTAGCGAACACAACAGAAATGGTTCAACTTAACAAGATGTGTGTGATACGTGGCAAACAGTCGACTCGGATGAACTATTTGCGATGAGAAATTACAACACAGACGGTTAATACAGTTAGTTCGTGTGCGATTCTGTGTGTACAAAAAACTTTGGAAAATGCAAACTAGTTGCTTGCGGTGGCTAGGAGTATCGCGCACGATGCGTCTGCGAGTAGTTGTGTGCGATGATTAGTAAGTAGACATATGTTTCCTTATGATAACACTTGTGTGATAAATAACACGTGGCACCGGATACGGTATTCGGGTTGTGTGTGTGCTCCACTTAGTCTTCCCGCGCTCCAGCGAATGCTTCCCGCGCTCCACATGGGTGAATTGTAAAATCCATGCCTCTTCCCTCATCTGTTTCCTGCCACCAGCTAATGGCTTGCTGCATATAACCAGGCGGCAATGCACCGCTGCGACACTCCGCGCAGATCTAGTCCTCACCCATCTACCATTATTCCAAGCATGCCAGGCAATGACCAAAACTTCGACGTCGACTCCTACCTGCGTTACATCTTCGGCGAGGAGAACGAGTCGGAGCAGGTCGCGGAGCAAGAGCTTCATCGGCCGGTGCAGGCACCATGGCCCATCGGCAGCGATATCGGCGTGATAGTCCTTGGGAGGACAATCGACATATTGTAGAGGAGGTGTGATGAGCAGTTTGCCATCCACCGTGCAAAAGATCCAGAGCTGCTCAGCGGCATGATTGATGACCCACCCAAAGATCCGCGTCACCAGTGCTCATCGAGAGCCTGATGCCCCGCAAGGAATGGGCAGAGGACCTCTATGATTCAGTCAAGACACCGGCAGCCTGCGGCTTCATCATTGGCCGCGGTGGCCATGTCAACCTCGATCCCGATGATGTGGTGGTCAGGCTCGAGCGCATCCTTGGCGGAGTTGACATCCCCGACGAAGTAAAACATCGCCACCGTGATATCTTGAGGATGCAGGTGATGGACGGAATTTGCTAACAGGCCAGAGACATGGAAATGGAGCGGTTCAGCGGAGTTGTCATGTGCGCGATTGCATGCTGTCAAGCTCTTCTAGAACAGGCCTAGCAGCCCCAGGAGCCTCCCAGCGCCAGCAGCTCCGTAGGCGGAGGCGGGTCGGGACACTTGGAGTGAACGGCCGCAAGGGTTCTATGCTGATCATGGAGTCTGAGAAGACCATCGCGGAAGGCCGCCAGCATAACCTTTTAGCTTATATTTTATTATAATTGTATGCATATGTAGGCTGTGAGTGTTCTCGGCCTTGCCGCATGTGGCATTTTAAATTATCCTGAATATGTAAGACAATTATTAAGAATTATAAACTGTTGCCATTGTAAATTTGCCTCAATGGCAAGCAGAGCGCGCGCAGGGACGCCAGAGCGGAGCACGTTGTGGCCGCCTCAATGGCAAGCAAAATGCGCGGACGGACGTGAGCAGAGCGCGTTGCGGCCGCCTGAACGACGAGCAACCATGTGGTCAACCTTTTTGCCATCAATGAATTGTGACCTTGTTTCTCGTCACATTGTAGATTACAACACAATAAGTAATTACAAATCTGTTCACACCTATCAAACTAATATGTGTTCACACTTAGCATCGGGCTATAAAAACTACCCACTCGAAAATTACTTCACAGTTCCTCTCTTCATCACCCACAAAACTGGTCTTTCCTGTCAAGTCGTTCTGCCATAACCGGTAGGAGGAGTTTAGTGTGGACATATAACCAGGCAGCAAAGACCAAGGTCACGAAAGCACTAGACAGGTCCCGCCGTGAAGCCACAGCCGCAACAGAGATGTCCCGGCGCGTCGCGGAGCCCTCGAACGAGCTCTCAGGGGCACACGAGGGCTCTCACAAGCGCATTCGTGACATCGGTCATTGCAACGAGCCGACGTTCCTGAAGTCCTTCGTCAGCGACGACGACATTCTCGCTGGTGTCACTACGCAGTAGGAGTTGGTCGACGGCTCGATGAAGCTTCTCAAGATCAGCGATGCCTCGGTTGACAAGGCGAACGGCCTTGTCAAGCAACTCATCGGTGACAATGCGAAGCTCCTCAAGGCACTCGCCGAGAAGGAGGAGGAGGCCGCCATCTGAAAGATGCTGCATGAGCATAGCAGTGCCTCGGGGATGACGCTGACAGCAGTCGTCGAGGAACTGATGGGTGACTTGAGGAAGCTCCGGATCGAGCGCGACCAGGAGGTGGAGGAATCCGTGACTGCTTTCAAGCAAAGTCGCGAGGAAATGAAGAAGGAGCTGGAGGATGTCGTCGCCCGGCGATCCATCGACAAGTAGAGACAGTAGTGACCCAGATCGTTGTCTGCAATTTCCTTCTTCTCTTGCCCTCGTGTCTTCCGGGCTTTGCCGCATGTGGCATTTTAAATTATCTGGAATATGTAAGACAATTATTATCTGCGCCATTATAACTTTGTCGTTGTATTATCCGTTGCCATTTTATTTGTCTTTGTATTATTTGTTGCCCTATGTGGCAATTTAAATTAGGGCGGAATACGAGTTGAAAACACGAACAAAGCAAATGCTGCCATGGGATTACAAGCAAACACCCTCCGTCCAAGTGTTTTAATTAACCCATTAATGGAGAAGTTGTGAGCGAAGCGGGCGCGGCTGGTGCATGGAGGTTAAAGTGCTCGCTTTTCGGTGAACATGGGCGGCCTTGCTACTCTCACGTGTCCTGTCGAGTGTGCAAGGTGGACATGATGCACGCGTCCCGTCGAGCCTGCGCGGCGGACTACTTGCACGCTGATACGTCTCCAACGTATCTATAATTTTTGATTGCTCCATGCTATAGTATCTACTGTTTTGGGCAATATTGGGCTTTATTATCCACTTTTATATTATTTTTGGGACTAACCTATTAACCGGAGGCCCAGCCCAGATTTCCTGTTTTATGCTTATTTCAGTGTTTCGAAGAAAAGGAATATCAGACGGAGTCGAAACGGAACGAAATCAACTAGAGAAGTTATTTTTGGAACGAAAGCCACCTGATGGACTTGGACCCCACGTCAAGGAAGGAACGAGGAAGCCACAAGGGTGGGGGCGCACCCACCCCCCTAGGGCGCGCCCCCCTGCCTCGTGGGGCCCTCGTGGCTCCCCTGACGTACTCCCTGCACCCATATATACCCACGTATCCTAAAACTTCCAGAACAGAGAATAGATCGGGAGTTCCACCGCCAGAAGCCTCCGTAGCCACCTAAAACCAATCTAGACCCGTTTAGGCACCCTGCTGGAGGGGGCAATCCTTCTCCGGTGGCCATCTTCATCATCCCGGTGCTCTCCATGACGAGGAGGGAGTAGTTCTCCCTCGGGGCTGAGGGTATGTACCAGTAGCTATGTGTTTGATCTCTCTCTCTCTCGTGTTCTTGATTTGGCACGATCTTGATGTATCGCGAGCTTTGCTATTATAGTTGGATCCTATGATGTTTTCTCCCCCCTCTACTCTCTTGTAATGAATTGAGTTTCCCCTTTGAAGTTATCTTATTGGATTGAGTCTTTAAAGATTTGAGAACACTTGATGTATGTCTTGCCGTGGATATCTGTGGTGACAATGGGATATCACGTGATTCACTTGATGTATGTTTTGGTGATCAACTTGCGGGTTCCGCCCATGAACCTATGCATAGGGGTTGGCACACGTTTTCGTCGTGATTCTCTGGTAGAAACTTTGGGGCACTCTTTGAGGTCCTTTGTGTTGGTTGAATAGATGAATCTGAGATTGTGTGATGCATATCGTATAATCATACCCAGGGATACTTGAGGTGACATTGGAGTATCTAGGTGACATTAGGGTTTTGGTTGATTTGTGTCTTAAGGTGTTATTCTAGTACGAACTCTAGGGCTGTTTGTGAAACTTATAGGAATAGCCCAACGGATTGATTGGAAAGAATAACTTTGAGGTGGTTTCATACCCTACCATAATCTCTTCATTTGTTCTCCGCTATTAGTGACTTTGGAATGACTCTTTGTTGCATGTTGAGGGATAGTCATGTGATCCAATTATGCTATTATTGTTGAGAGTACTTGCACTAGCGAAAGTATGAACCCTAGGCCTTGTTTACTATCATTGCAATACCGTTTACGCTCACTTTTACCATTAGTTACCTTGCTGTTTTTATAATTTCAGATTACAAATACCTTTATCTACCATCCATATACCACTTGTATCACCATCTCTTCGCCGAACTAGTGCACCTATACAATTTACCATTGTATTGGGTGTGTTGGGGACACAAGAGACTCTTTGTTATTTGGTTGCAGGGTTGCTTGAGAGAGACCATCTTCATCCTACGCCTCCTACGAATTGATAAACCTTAGGTCATCCACTTGAGGGAAATTTGCGACTGTCCTACAAACCTCTGCACTTGGAGGCCCAACAACGTCTACAAGAAGAAGGTTGTGTAGTAGACATCACACGCGTCTCGTCCAGCCTGCACGACGGACTTCTCGCGCTCGTCCCGTCTAATCAAACAACTTCACGCACGCCACCGAGTATGGTTAAATTTCAACGCGGTTAATATAATACAACCATTTGCGATATTAACGTGTCAGCTTTTTGTTTCAAAAAGGACTTTGTTGGCTACTAATGTGTGCGGCTCTTCTCAAACTGGACGGTTTTTTTACCACGACATATATGTGCCATGTCATGAAACCATGCCAAGTTTCATGTTTTTTGGGTGAGTTTTTGATTTACTGGTATTTAAAAACCGGGATTCTCAATGTTTCAGGATGACGACAAGTTTGCAATTCATTCTCATTCCTTAAATAAGACCTAAACATGCACCCAATGACACATGTACGATTTCCCACCCATTTTGCTTCACTGGAGCACGCGCTTATAGTTCAAATTTGAATTATGGACTACATTAAATGCGTAGAAAACTTAGTAATTAGTAATATATACAATGGCCAAACAAACCCTGAACAGTTTCAAATTTCAGCCCGACACTCCTGTTATTCTATGTTTCCTGTAGAAAACAAAGTTCAAAGAGAGAAGAGGCGGCGATTATCGTTTCGCCCACAAGAGGGGCATGTTTCCCTACCAGAACCACGAGGGTAGCGACAGAATCCGGTTTATAAGAGGCTTGTAATATAGCTTCGCCCAAATTGGACAATTATATGTACCATGTAGTGAGACCATGCCAAGTTTCATGTTTTCCTGGTGAGTTTTGGATTTACAGAGATTTAAAAACCGAGATTCACAATGTTTGTGGCCAAGCCAGGACGGCGAGACGGTTGAATTCGTTCCCATTCGTTCCACGGGACCTAAATATGCACCCCAAGGAAACATGTACGTTTTCTCTAGCCATTTTGGTGCACTGGAGCATGCATTTATAGTTCGGATTTGAATTATGGACATTAAATGCCTAGAAAACTCAAGTAATGAATAAAAAAGGTCAAACGAACCCTGAATAATTTCAAAGTTCAGCGCGAATCTCCCGTTGTTCCGTGTCGCATGTAGAAGAAAATACTACGAGGCTAGAAGAGGGAGCAATTATCGTTTGGCCCACAAGGGGACACGTTTCCCTATCGAAACCACGAGGGTTCTTGCGATAGGCTCCGGTTTGTAAGAGGTTTTGTAATAAAGCTTGGCCCAAATTGGCAATGTTTTTACCATGACATATATGTGTGATGACGTGACACCATGCCACCTTTGATGACTTTCTGGTGAGTTTTGGATTTATGGGAATTTAAAAATCGAGATTCAAAATGTTTGAGGACGAGCCAGGACACCGGTACGGTTGTAATTCGTTACCATTCCTGACATGGGACCTAAACATGCACCCAAGGACACATGTATAATTTTTCTAGCCATTTTGGTGAACTGGAGCATGTATTTGAAGTTCAGATTTGAATTATGGACATTAAATGCCTAGGAAACTCAATTAGTGTATAAAAAGGCCAAACGAACCCTGAATAAGTGTAAATTTCAGCAAGGATATCATGTCGTTCCATGTTGCCTGTAGAAGAAAATACAAGGCGAAAAGAGGCAGTGATTATGTTTCACCCACAAGGGGGGCACGTTTCCTTATCGAAACCACGAGGCTTCTTTGAGAGAAGCTCTGGTTTGTAAGAGGCTTGTAATAAAACTTGCGCCAAAATGGACGAAAAAAATTCCTCGAACATATATGTGCCACGTCGTGACACCATGCCAGGTTTCACGATTTTCGGGTTAGTTTCGGATTTACGGGGATTTAAAAACCGAGATTGTTCTCACGAAATGTTTTCAAATAGCACACGGTTCACTCACGAAAGCCGTGTGCCTACCAAACCGTGTCCGATGCCCCCCGCCCCCCTGCTGTGTGTGCAATTTGAGTCGTGTGTTCTGATTGGCCAGAACCCAAACCCCACGGATCGTACGTGTGCACCGTTGGATGCTTCCAGATCGAACGGCATCCATGATCTCTTTCGACAGCACATGCAGTACATGAGTAAGCACTGTGCGCATGCGTCGTGCTAGCTCACGCTCCTTCTCTACTAGGTTTTCTAAACATGCTACCGTTTCTCGCCACTCCTCTCATCGGTTTCCCGCCTCTTCTCCCATCGTTTTCCCGCTACCAGTTTCAGTGCTCATTGAAGGCTAGCGGCAACACACCGGCCATGTAAATATCCCACACAGTTTCAAAAAGCACAAATGTGTGTGATAGGAGGGAGTAGGTCCCATAGGGTGACCAGCGTGAAACGCCTTAATGGCAAGGAGGCAATTCTTATCCACAAGGGCCGACTTCCCATCCGCTAGCCTAGTCGAATAGAACACATAAGTTAAGCGTGCTCGGGATGGAGTAGTCCAAGGATGGGTGACCTGGTGGGAAGTTGCATATCTCAAGCTTCATTTAAATGCTATGACACAGTCATTATAGAGATATATTATATCTCTATAGTGACCTAGTGGGAAGTTGCATATCTCAAGCTTCATTTAAATGCTATGACACGGTCATTATAGAGATATATTATATCTCTATAGTGACCTATCATGGCATTTATATAAACCTTGGGATCCTTGTTTTGCTAATTTGTAGACTATGTTTTATGGGTTACTTTTGCTCTAAAAAATTAAAGAATGATTGACTTGACTTGTCATGGCGATTATATAAATCTACTATGTTTTTATGGGTTATTTTTCCTCTAAAAATTAAAGAATGATTGACTTAACCTGTCATGGCAATTATATAAACCTTTTTCAGGTTGCATGCAAGGTATATGGGGCAGGGTGTTCTTCTCGAGCATGTCTCCCTTGTGAGGCTTATAGATGTGGCACATATATGTGGGCTCCCCGAGGTATATATACTATCCTTTACCGACAATTAGGGGGGCCCACACAATCTATCCCTTTGACCCAATAATGAGAAGGGTTTGACCATGATGGTTTCCTATTGATACTAGTAAGGTACACGTGCATTGCACGCATGAGATTTGGTAACCAAATTATGAATAAATACCACACTATAGCATGTAAGCTTTGAGTCATATATGCATGATGTAGATGTTCGTTTAATTCTTATAGTTCATCTCATCCAAAATCAATTAGTTTTACAAAAAATCTATTTTAAGATTCATGGAATTGTGCATTGTAAAGCATAAAGTAAATACAAAAGTGACAATTCGTTTAGAAAAAAAGTTTGGGCAATGAAGATATGGAAGATTCTAGAAAACAAAGGAGAAGTGCTTGTGTTTTGAGGTTTGTGCATTATGCTTAAGTTCAACCATGGAGTCTTCTAGATTGTACATGTGGCAGAATCTGGTGGAATGTAGATGGTATCCAACGGCCAGTAGTGCTTGGATTTGCCATCTCTGTATCGTCGGATTGGCTTCATCCAACGACCAACTTTCAAAGTTATTCGCACACTATATAGGGGTATAGATATAGATGTGTCGCATGCTAGACCAATTAAAGTTTGAGCGCATGGATGGGACGACCCCCCCCCCCCCCCCCCGCGCGCGCTGTCGCCTCGAAGTTGGGAAACTGGCATCGTACGTATTGAACCAGGCTTGGAGTCGGGTACGGTGTTCGGTTTGTAATGTAGTTGGTGGCCCATCAAAGTTGTGCATTTGGGATTTAAACACATCACACACCAATGTACCATACATATTTTCGGGCCGCATGCAGTGTATACGGGGTCTTCTGATCGACCACGTCTCCCTTGTGCGGTTTTTTGTGACGACACGCATATCTGTGGGCTCCCCGAGTGTATATATATCATCCCTTTGACCGATAATGAGGGGTATGTGTTGGCCATGAATGGATTCCTCCTAGTTCGTGTTAGGGCCGGTCACTGTCACATGTCGCTCAACCAAAACTCGAGCTCATGCGTTGTTAGGATTCCCTCCCAAATGCTCGGATTGATGGGTTTGACCTACATCATACCATGTGTATCTCGTCCTTAACTACCTTGCCTTCATGGTTGTTGTCTGTATCGAGAGGTAGGAACCACATCTAAATTGTACATTATTCTATATTGAAAAGACACATCACCCCTTCCCAACGTACATCATTTTGGGCAACATGCAAGAGGTGCTGGTTTTGTGGTCCCTCTCGTGCAATTTTTATGATGGTTCAATCTATTGGCCCAAGCGGTTTATCGACAACAACAGCTGTCGTTTGAGCAAACAATAGATTCATTGGTCTGTCTTATGGTAGGTCATGGCGACATGCATGTATGACCAAAGTATCGATCATTATGTGCATCCGCCCCGCTGACACGAAGTGGGAGGTGGTAGGCCAAGCATCCTAGCTAGGTACGACATTATGTCATTATATATATATATATATATCCTGTCAGGACCGGATTTTCGGGATATTAATTTCCCAAAAGCGGCCCTTGTGCTCACCAGCCCCAGGATTACTGTTAGCTGATGAGGCACCAACTTGTTACAGAAACTCCAAGCAAAATACAAAATATGAAGTACAAGACCATTCTGGCCTATGAGTACAACAAATGGTTTGCTAGTGGCTGAAGGCGGCAGCGGTTTGCGGATCATCAGCGTCTATGGGACTCCATTTCCCACGGGAACAGCTGACCAGGACAACTCCTATCTTCGCGAGGCTGCTCTCTCCATTGCGTAGGTTCCTGGGCTGTCATCGCAACGCTCCTCTCCACGCAAGAAATCTGGCCAAGACAATAGCCAGGGACAAGCCAGTGAGTACTTTGAATGTACTCGCAAACATTAAGAACGCAGGTATAATATAGCCACCGTTAATCATGCTTTAAAATATTCTATGATCACTTTGTCAGTTATGAAATAAGGTTCATGATGCACGCAAGTAGATCATTTAAATAAAACATGAGTAAACAATCAGGGTGTAGAAATGCAGAGTACCAATCGGGTGTCTGAAGCGACGCCTCGAAAGGATAATACTATGAAGCATGCCTCAGTCGGGCGTCTGAGCGACACCACATAAAGGGCTTATATATAAAAGGAATAACAAGCATGCCACAGTCGGGCGTCGGTGCGACACCACATAAAGGGCTTATAAGTAAATGAAATAACGGACATGCCACAGTCGGGCGTCTGTGCGACACCACATAAAGGGCTTATAAGTAAATGAAATAACAAACATGCCATAGTCGGGCGTCTGAGCGACGCCACAAAAAGGGCTTATATATAAACATATTCACAGTGAATATCCAGGAGGTAGTACCATCCCAGGGATATTCATTATTTCAAACAATGCAAACGGTTAGTCCACAATGATAATAATCATAACCATCATATATTACAAGTCATAATCAATATTCTGGTTTAGTAGTTTCTCCTCCGAGGACCGACACTAAGACCGATGCTTTACCCATCCCAGACTGTAGTCCTTAACCATGGACACGACTATTCGAATAGGTTCAATATCTCTGCAGAGGGTGTACTCTTTACCCACTAGCAACGGATTTCTTTAGTCCATCGGGACTAATTCCGTCCACGGTCTTTTGATTGAAAACACACCTGACCGCACACACCAGCCTAACTCACCAGTGTATGGAATCACCCTTGACACATGTTAAGCAAAACTCTAAGTGGGGAGGCTACAACCTCGCATAGCATGGGATCAAATTTTTATCGCGCGCTCTAAGGGGTGGCCTCCCCTCTCGGTCCCAACCGGAAACACACATGCCCCCGGACCAGGTGGCATGCCTACCAGCTACAACCGGTATCTTCCACCATGGCCTCTCTGTACGGTGTGTGCTAGGACAGGGGTTGACAACTTACTGAACCGTACCCTACCTACGGCAGGGGCAAGTGGCAGCATGAAACAAGTATGGGGGTTACTGGAACAAGACTCGATCTATGGCCGACTCAGGAGGCTTAAGTATTTCCTGCATGGTTAGCTCAAGAATTATATTTCACAGCCATCAGGCACAACCACCACTCATCATACCTCCCCCTACCCTACCGGTCATAACCGTCTCGACGAGGGACAAGCTCGTGTCTACACAAGACAAAGGCTTTCCCGGGTCCTTCCCGGTAGGCATGAGAGGCATATGAGGGTGATTGCTATCACAAGTATGTCCATTTCCAACAGCAAAAATTACCATTTTTGCACTCAAAGCGTATGATCATATCGTCACATAAAAATAACTAATGCTTCATGTTGACGTGGGGTTATAACCGTATCAAACAATCCCCAAAATATATTATGCCAGGGTTCAGAATGCTTGCCTTCAAGGTGTGGAGAGGTGAGGTGCCCTCCAAAACTTTTGAAAGTTATATCTCCCTTCCAAATTCCTATTTTCAAAAATATTCAAATACCACACACTTCAAAAACAGTACAAAAAGTTGTCCTAATTATTTTTGAAATAAATCTTAAAATAAACTAGGTGAAATTTGAGAGAGGTAGGAAAAAGAATCAATTCATTTGGAGTTTTATTTAAAAAGATATAGCCAGTCAAAGTTTCAATCAAACTCTGTTTTTAAAATAAAACAGAAAAGGAAAACGTTTCGAATATGCATACGCTTTCGGGCAGAGAAAACGTACTTTAGGTTTTGCGCTTCCACTTAAAACACGTGGAGGCGGGGCTGGGTCACTGACAGTGGGTCCCTTGGGCCCACTGGTCAGGTTTGACCAGTCGTCCCCCGCCTTCCCTCTCCTTTCGCCGAACGAAGGCGGAGCTCCAGCGATCTTCGCCGTCGAACGACAGCCCCTCGAGGGCATCCGAGGGCAGGGATGGATCCGCCACTCCTAGGCGGTCCTACCGGTGGTCGACTGGCCGGCGGGGATGGAGGGAGTCGCTGGTGGCGAGCTCCGCGGCGGAGGAAGCTTCGGGCATGATTGGGGAATCGGGTTACGGTGGGTTTTGATCGCGTTTGAGGGGTCGGGCAGCTCCGCACGGTCGAGGGGAATCGCATGGTGGCACTGGTTGGACGGGAGGGGCTCGGGTTGCTACTGAATGGACCGGAGGGCGGCGGCGGCTGTACTGGCCGAAGATGGGGAAGAAGGCCTTCCCTGGTCGATTGACTGCTACGGGGGTGCTAGGTGGGGTGGCTTGAGGTCGCTTGAGGTTTCGGAGAGGCTCGGGGCTCCTTAAATAGGCGGTCGGGGTCGGTTCCGATGATGGTCGTGGATAAGAACGCCGGCGACCGTCATTCTATTGCAGCAGGGGGGCGTGGCGGCGACGAGCGCTTGCGGACAAGCTTGTGGATGAGCTCGGACTGCTCTAGAGGGCAGCTGGCATGCGGGGGTGGCTTGGGCGGCGCCGTCCATGGCAGGGCGCACTGTGGCCGCCCGCTAGCCGCCGCTGCCGACCTGACGGCGGCGCTGTGGAGCTCCAGGGGTGGCTCTGCGGCGAGGGGAGGGGTCGGGGCGTCGACTGGGAGAGGGGAAGAGCCAGAGCGAGCATGGGGCGTCGGCAACGGGACGCGGCGGCTCGGTACACGCACGTGCAAAACGCGCGCTCTGGGCGCGCCCAGAGCATGCACGCCAAGCGTTCGCTGAAATGCCAGAGCATGCTAGGCGGCGAGGGTGAAGCTGGGGGTTAGCAGGTCTAGGCTAGGGTCCCTTAGGAGATTAGCGGACATGCCAGTATGTACAGAGGGGCAAGATCACAGTGCAAAACAAAAATCATGCCAAAACTGGACATGCACACCAGGTGTTTGACAGAATGCCTATGGCACCTAGGCAATTCTTGGGGTGGCCCAAATCTCCAGATCAGAGTCTCTTTGAATGAATAAGAGAGTGGTGAGGTTAGTTTGCCAAAAGCTCCAACTTGTTAGAGTAAGTTTTGCCAAACTTCAGTTCTGGGCAGAAGGAAAAAGGCATTGTTTCAGGAGCCAAAAATCTTCCAATGGGTCCATTCTCCTGGACTTAAGGGCTTGGTATGGTGTACTACAAGCAGGAGAAAGCTCATGGCCATTAGAGCAAAATTTATTAGGGATGCAGTTGAAAACACCCAACTGGGCCAGAATGAAAAAGAGGTTGATTCACTCAAATTTTTCAAAGAACATCAATGGGTTTTTGCATGAAGTTGAATAATATACTCCTATTAACATCCCATAATTTTGGTGGAAGCTAGAAAGAAATATTTAAAGGGGTTGTAGTGCAAAATTGCTCTCTGGACCAGATTTGGAAACTTGGTGTAGAGCTCAAAATATTAAATGAATGAAATATATTTTTGCATAAAAGTGATTTAAAAACATCTCATGACATCTCCAAATTTTGGTGAAAATTTTAAATAAATTTATCAAGTGGTTGTAGTTCAAAAGAGCTCCAAAACTAAAGGAAAAAATCATTTTAGGGAATAAAGCTCAGAGAGAAATAATCGTGCAAATCAATTCCACTGATAATAGAAATGTTTTCTTGAGAGGTTAGACAAGTCCAATAATATTTTTGGAAAGTTTTTCACTTGAGGTAAAAACTCCATAATAAGGAAAAGGATGGCTCTGAAATCAAAAGAGAATCCAGAAAATTAAAAGTTTAAATTTCCTGGAAAAATTTTAATTAATAAAACAAGGTTAAAATTTTGGGGTGTCACATATCCAAGGGTGCTTTCGGGTTTGCAGGCACGTGCCACCAAAGTTATGCATTGTGTATTTAAAGTTTTAAACATCCCCAATATTCCTACATATATTTGGCCACTTCCAGGTGGTTCTTGACTTCTGCCCCTCTCATTGATCTTTGACGATGCGCCCAACCGTGGGCCCGCGTGGTCAAAGTTGTGCATTGGAATATTGAACATCACAGACCACCCTTTTCACTCATATATATTTGGGCCACATGCTGGTGTGGTTGTCTTCTGACCCTCTCTAACGTTATTTTTTGCTGCAAATACTCCGATGACGCTCAACGGACACAGGTATAATATCTTAACCGTGTGTGATACAAGTGCGCTATGAATCAACACGCCTGCGCAAGCGCGAGCAAAGGTGGAGGTACTGGCTCAACCGCGTGTGATGCAAGTGCGTTGTAAAATCACCACGACTGTGCAAGCACGAGCAAAGGGTGGAGGTACTGGCTTAACCATGTGTGATGCAAGTGCGCTGTAAAACCACCACATGTGCAAGCTAAAGGCGGGTAAGTTTATTTGGAAATTAGGACAAACCGTGTGCGATAGACCATCTAGCTAGCAATATAAAAACAAACTACCCGCCTTAAGCGTTGCAAAAATTGGCGGTTCTGCGTCACTTTTCCTTATTATCATACACGCATATTGTTATTGGGCCGTGCATGATCTTGGGCACTCCCTCCCCGCATCAATTCCTTTACCCAAATTTTAGTAGCCGTCGTACTTCAACCGTCACCCACGCTCCTCCAGCACCAACCTTATAAAAAATATTGCAGTAGTCCACCACCATCTCCACCCACCATTACTAAAAATTTCAGTAGCTGCGGTGTATCCTCAAACACCCTCCCCCTTCCCCGGTCCCCCACCCGCCCCCTCCCCTCCTCGAACCCTAGCTTGCGGCCACCACCGGCATCGCCGCCAACCCCTACATGTCTGCCCGTTCCTCCCAGCTTAGATAATAAAGTTCAGATTACCCAGCGATTCCCATGCCATCACCCCACTCCCCTGAGTTTTTAGATGAGTCATGCGGTGTCCCTCCCCGCCAGATCCACATCCCCTGCTCCAGAATGTTGTAGCCTAAGCTCGGCCACGTATCCCGAGGAGCCCGACGAGCGTTCGGCCAAGAAGAGGTTTATCATGGCCTCTCCGGCAGACGTTGGCGAGGTGGCCGCTGATACGTCTCCAACGTATCTATAATTTTTTATTATTCCATGCTATTATATTATCAACCTTGGATGTTTTATATGCATTAATATGCTATTTTATATGATTTTTGGGACTAACCTATTAACCTAGAGCCCAATGCCAGTTTCTGTTTTCTCCTTGTTTTTAAGTATCGCAGAAAAGGAAAATCAAACGAAGTCCAATTGACCTGCAACTTCACAGAGATCATTTTTCGCCTAGAAGAAGCCCACGAAGTACCGGAGGTGGGCCAGAAGAGTCCCGAGGCCACCACGAGGGTGGGGGCGCACCCTACCCCCCCTGGGCGCGCCCCCTGCCTCGTGGCCGCCTCGTGGCCCCCCTGACCGACTTCTTTCGCCTATATATATCAATATACCCTAAAAACATCGGGGAGCAGAATAGATCAGGAGTTTCGCCGCCAGAAGCCTCCGTAGCCATCGAAAACCAATCTAGACCCATTCTGGCACCCTGCCGGAGGGGGGAATCCCTCTCCGGTGTCTATCTTCATCATCACGGCGCTCTCCATGAGAAGGAGGGAGTAGTTCACCCTCGGGGCTAAGGGTATGTACCAGTAGCTATGTGTTTGATCTCTCTCTCTCTCTCTCGTGTTCTTGAGGTGGTACGATCTTGATGTATCACGAGCTTTGCTATTATAGTTGGATCTTATGATGTTTCTCCCCCTCTACTCTCTTGTGATGGATTGAGTTTTCCCTTTGAAGTTATCTTATCGGATTGAGTATTTAAGGATTTGAGAACACTTGATGTATGTCTTGCATGTGCTTATCTGTGGTGACAATGGGATATCACGTGATCCACTTGATGTATGTTTTGGTGATCAACTTGCGAGTTTTGTGACCTCGTGAACTTATGCATAGGGGTTGGCACACGTTTTCGTCTTGACTCTCCGGTAGAAACTTTGGGGCACTCTTTGAAGTTCTTTGTGTTGGTTGAATAGATGAATCTGAGATTGTGTGATGCATATCATATAATCATACCCATGGATACTTGAGGTGACATTGGAGTATCTAGGTGACATTAGGGTTTTGGTTGATTTGTGTCTTAAGGTGTTATTCTAGTACAAACTCTATGATAGATCGAACGGAAAGAATAGCTTTGTGTAATTTTACTACGGACTCTTGAATAGATCGATCAGAAAGGATAACTTTGAGGTGGTTTCGTACCCTACCATAATCTCTTCGTTTGTTCTCCGCTATTAGTGACTTTGGAGTGACTCTTTATTGCATGTTGAGGGATAGTTATATGATCCAATTATGTTATTATTGTTGATAGAACTTGCACTAGTGAAGGTATGAACCCTAGGCCTTGTTTCAACTCATTGCAATATCGTTTATGCTCACTTTTATCATTAGTTACCTTGCTGTTTTTATATTTTCAGATTACAAAAACCTATATCTATCATCCATATTGCACTTGTATCACCATCTCTTCGTCGAACTAGTGCGCCTATACAATTTACCATTGTATTGGGTGTGTTGGGGACACAAGAGACTCTTTGTTATTTGGTTGCAGGGTTGTTTGAGAGAGACCATCTTCATCCTACGCCTCCCATGGATTGATAAACCTTAGGTCATCCACTTGAGGGAAATTTGCTACTGTCCTACAAACCTCTGCACTTGGAGGCCCAACAACGTCTACAAGAAGAAGGTTGTGTAGTAGACATCAAGCTCTTTTCTGGCGCCGTTGCCGGGGAGGTTAGCGCTTCAAGGTATATCTTTAGATCTTGCAATCAAATCTTTTTGTTTCTTGTTTTAGCACTAGTTTAGTTTATAAAAGTAAACTTAAAATGCAATTGAGTTTTCCTCATACGCTTCATCTTTTTAATATCTTTCGTGAGAATGATGGAAAGGAAAATTATGCTCAAATGCTAGAAGAAGAAGTCTATAAAATGTTTGGCAGTAAATATTTGAATGATGAGCATGATTGCAATGTTGTCAGTATGAATTCCTTGAATATCTATGATGCTAATGATATGCAAAGCCACTATCTTGGGGATGCTATGTTTGATGAAGATGATATTTTTTTGTCTCCCAAGTTTTGATGAGCAAATTTATTATGATGATAGCATGCCTCCTATTTATGATGATTATATTGATGAAAGTGTATTTGGAGAGGTCATGACTTTATTTAGTGATGAATCCACTATTTCGGAAGAGGTTCCAATTGTTTATGAGAACAAAGTTGCTATCTATGTTGATTATTGTGATGACTTGTATTCTATAAAGAATAATGATATCCATGAAACTTGTCATCATGATTTTAACTTTCAATTGGATTATGCCTCACATGATAGTTATTTTGTTGAGTTTTCTCCCACTATTCCGATTGAGAAGAATTTTGCTTATGTGGAGAGTAGTAAATTTTCTATGGTTGTAGATCATGAAAAGAATGCTTTATGTGATAGTTATATTGTTGAGTTCATTCATGATGCTACTAAAAATTATTATGAGGGAGGAACATATGCTTGTAGTAATTGCAATAATATCAAGTTCCCTCTCTATGTGTTTAAAATTTTGAAGTTATGCTTGTTTTACTTTCCTATGCAAGTTGATTCTTGTTCCCACAAGTTGTTTGCTCACAAAATCCCTATGCATAGGAAGTGGGTTAGACTTAAATGTACTAGTCATATTCTTCATGATGCTCTCTTTATGTTACAATTCTTATCTTTTATGTGAGCATCATTGAAATCATCATGCCTAGCTAGGGGCGTTAAATGATAGCGCTTGTTAGGAGGCAACCCAATTTTATTTTAGCTCCTTGCCTTTTGCTCCTGTTTAGCAATAAATTAATAATCTATCCTCTGTTATGATTGTGATTTTTATGTTTTAATTAGTGTTTGTGCTAAGTAAAGCGTTTATGATCTTCTTGGGTGATTGTTATTTGATCTTGCTGTAAAAAACAGAAAGTATGCACTGACGAGAATAAATTTCATTTTTTTACCAGAGAGCGATAAAATACTAATTCGACTTGCAGTAGCTTAATAAACGAATTGCCTAGGACTTCCTAATTTCTCAGGATTTTTGGAGTTACATAAGTATTCAAGAGTTACAGATTACTATAGACTGTTCTGTTTTTGACAGATTCTGTTTTCATTGTGTTGTTTGCTTATTTTGATGAATCTATGAGTATTATCGGAGGGTATGAACCATAGATAAGTTGGAATACAGTAGATATTACGCCAATATGAATTTAGAATAAGTTCACAACAGTACCTAAGTGGTGATTTATTTTCTTATACTAACAGAGCTTACGAGTTTTCTGTCAAGTTTTGTTTTGTGAATTTTTCAAGTTTTGGGTAAAGATTCAATGGACTATGGAATAAGGAGTGGCAAGAGCCTAAGCTTGGGGATTCCCAAGGCACCCCAAGGTAATATTCAAGGACAACCAAGAGCCTAAGCTTGGGGATGCCCCAGAAGGCATCCCCTCTTTCGTCTTCGTTCATCGGTAACTTTACTTGGAGCTATATTTTTATTCACCACATGATATGTGTTTTTCTTGGAGTGTAATTTTATTTTATTTTGTTTTGCTTGCTGTTTGAATAAAATGCCAAGATCTGAAATTCTTAAATGTTAGAGAGACTTCACATAGTTGCATAATTATTCGACTACTCATTGATCTTCACTTATATCTTTTGGAGTAGTTTGTCGTTTGCTCTAGCGCTTCACTTATATCTTTTTAGAGCACGGCGGTGGTTTTATTTTGAAGCAATGGATGGACTCTCATGCTTCACTTATATCATTTTGAGAGTCTTTAGAACAACATGGTAATTTGCTTTTAGGCATAATAAAAACTTTCATATAAGTGCATTGAATACTATGAGAAGTTTGATACTTGATGAATGTTTTGAGATATGAAGATGTTGATATTAGAGTCATGCTAGTTGAGTAGTTGTGAATTTGAGAGATACTTGTGTTAAAGTTTGTGATTCCCGTAGCATGCACGTATGGTGAACCGTTATGTGATGAAGTCGAAGCATGATTTATTTATTGATTGTCTTCCTTATGAGTGGCGGTCGGGGACGAGCGATGGTCTTTTCCTACCAATATATCCCCCTAGGAGCATGCTCGTAATACTTTGTTTCGATAACTAATAGATTTTTGCAATAAGTATGTGAGTTCTTTATGACTAATGTTGAGTCCATGGATTATATGCACTCTCACCCTTCCACCATTTCTAGCCTCTCTAGTATAGCGCAACTTTTGCCGGTACCATAAACCCACCTCATAACTTCCTAAAAACAGTCACCATACCTACCTATTATGGCATTTCCATAGCCATTCCGAGATATATTGCCATGCAACTTTTCACCCTTCCATTTATTATGACACGCTTCATCATTGTCATATTGCTTTGCATGATCATGTAGTTGACATTGTATTTGTGGCAAAGCCACCGTTCATAATTCTTCCATACATGTCACTCATGAGTCATTGCACATCCCGGTACACCGCTGGAGGCATTCATATAGAGTCATATTTTGTTCTAAGTATCGAGTTGTAATTATTGAGTTGTAAGTAAAAAGAAGTGTGATGATCATCATTATTAGAGCATTGTCCCAGTGAGGAAAGGATGATGGAGACTATGATTCCCCCACAAGTCAGGATGAGACTCTGGACGAAAAATAAATTAAAAAAAGAGAGAGAAAAAAGAGGCCAAAAAAAGGAGAAAATGCCCAAATAAAAAAATGAGAGAAAAAGAGAGAAGGGGCAATGCTACTATCCTTTTACCACACATGTGCTTCAAAGTAGCATTATGATCTTCATGATAGAGAGTCTCATATGTTGTCACTTTCACATACTAGTGGGAATCTTTCATTATATAACTTGGTTTGTATATTCCAATGATGGGCTTCCTCAAATTGCCCTAGGTCTTGTGAGCAAGCAAGTTGGATGCACCCGCACTTAGTTTCTTTTGTTGAGCTTTCATACACTTATAGGTCTAGTGCATCCGTTGCATGGCAATCCCTACTCACTCACATTGATATCTATTGATGGGCATCTCCGTAGCCCATTGATACGCCTAGATGATGTGAGACTATCTTCTCCTTTTTGTCTTCTCCACAACCACCATTCTATTCCATCTATAGTGCTATATCCATGGCTCACGCTCATGTATTGCGTGAAGATTGAAAAAGTTTGAGAACATCAAAAGTATGAAACAATTGCTTGGCTTGTCATTGGGGTTGTGCATGATTTAATTATTTTGTGTGATGAAGATAGAGCTTAGCCAGACTATATGATTTTGTAGGGATAGCTTTCTTTGGCCATGTTATTTTGAGAATACATGATTACTTTGTTAGTATGCTTGAAGTATTATTATTTTTATGTCAATATTAAACTTTTGTCTTGAATCTTATGGATCTGAATATTCTTGCCACAATAGAGAAGATTACATTGATAAATATGTTAGGTAGCATTCCGCATCAAAAAATTTGTTTTTATCATGTACCTACTCGAGGACGAGCAGGAATTAAGCTTGGGGATGCTTGATACGTCTCCAACGTATCTATAATTTTTGATTGTTCCATGCTATTATATTATCAACCTTGGATGTTTTATATAAATTAATATGCTATTTTATATGATTTTTGGGACTAACCTACTAACTTAGAGCCTAGTGCAAGTTTCTGTTTTTTCCTTGTTTTTAAGTATCGCAGAAAAGGAAAATCAAATGGAGTCCAATTGACTTGAAACTTCACGGAGATCATTTTTGGACCAGAAGAAGCCCACGGAGTATCGGAGGTGGGCCAGAAGAGTCCCGTGTTGGGGAACGTAGCAGAATTTTAAAATTTTCTACGCATCACCAAGATCAATCTATGGATTCATCTAGCAATGAGGGAGAGAGGAGTGCATCTACATACCCTTGTAGATCACGAGCGGAAGCGTTCAAGAGAACGGGGTTGATGGAGTCGTACTCGTCGTGATCCAAATCACCGAAGATCCTAGCGCCTAACGGACGGCACCTCCGCGTTCAACACACGTACGGAGCAAGGACGTCTCCCGCGCCTTGATCCAGCAAGGAGGAGGGAGAGGTTGAGGAAGAGGGCTCCAATAGCAGCACGACGACGTGGTGGTGATGAAGCTGCAGTACTCTGGCAGGGCTTCGCCAAGCTCTTATGGAGGAGGAGAGGTGTTGGGGAGGGGAGGGGCTGCGCCTTGGATGTTGTATGCAGCCCTCCCCTTGCCCCTCTATTTATAGGGGAAGGAGGAAGGGGGCCGGCCCCCTCTAGATGAGATCTAGAGGGGGGGCGGCGGCCAAGGGGAGGGGGCTTGCCCCCCAAGCAAGGGGGCGCCCCCTTTAGGGTTTCCCCCCCAACCCTAGGCGCATGGGACCAAGGGGGGGATGCGGCCAGCCCATGTAGGGCTGGTCCCCTTTCCTCTACAGCCCATTAGGCCCTCCGAGAGAGGTGGCCCCTCCCGGTGGACCCCTGGAACCCCTCCGGTGGCCCCGGTACAATACCGATATGCCCCCAAACTGTTCCGGTGACCGTATGACAACTTCCTACATATAAATCTTCACCTCCGGACCATTCCGGAACTCCTCGTGACGTCCGGGATCTCATCCGGGACTCCCAACAACATTCGGTAATCACATACAAGTCTTCCTAACAACCCTAGTGTCACCGAACCTTAAGTGTGTAGACCCTACGGGTTCGGGAGACATGTAGACATGGTCGAGACGACTCTCCGGTCAATAACCAACAGCGGGATTTGGATACCCATGTTGGCTCCCACATGCTCCACGATGATCTCATCGGATGAACCACGATGTCGAGGATTCAATCAATCCGTATACAATTCCCTTTGTCAATCGGTACGTTACTTACCCGAGACTCGATCGTCGGTATCCCAATACCTTATTCAGTCTCGTTACCGGCAAGTCACTTTACTCGTACCGTAATGCGTGATCCCGTGATCAACCACTTGATCACATTGAGCTCATTATGATGATGCATTACCGAGTGGGCCCAGAGATACCTCTCCGTCATACGGAGTGACAAATCCCAGTCTCGATTCGTGCCAACCCAACAGACACTTTTGGAGATACCTGTAATGTACCTTTATAGTCACCCAGTTACGTTGTGACGTTTGGCACACCCAAGACACTCCTACGGTGTCCGGGAGTTACACAATCTCATGGTCTAAGGAAATGATACTTGACATTCAGAAAAGCTACAGCGAACGAACTACACGATCTTTGAGCTATGCTTAGGATTGGGTCTTGTCCATCACATAATTCTCCTAATGATGTGATCCCGTTATCAATGACATCTAATGTCCATAGTCAGGAAAGCATGACTATCCTTTGATCAATGAGCTAGTCAACTAGAAGCTCACTAGGGACGTGTTGTGGTCTATGTATTCACACATGTATTACGATTTCCGGATAACACAATTATAGCATGAACAATATACAATTATCATGAACAAAGAAATATAATAATAACCATTTTATTATTGCCTCTAGGGCATATTTCCAACAGTCTCCCACTTGCACTAGAGTCAATATTCTAGTTACATTGTGATGAATCGAACACCCATGCAGTTCTGGTGTTGATCATGTTTTGCTCTAGGGAGAGGTTTAGGCAATGGATCTGCTACATTCAGGTCCGTATGTACTTTACAAATCTCTATGTCTCCATTTTGAACACTTTCACGAATGGAGTTGAAGCGATGCTTGATATGCCCGGTCTTCCTGTGAAACCTGGGTTCCTTGGCAAGGGCAATAGCTCCAGTGTTGTCACAGAAGAGAGTCATCGAGCCCGATGCATTGGGTATGGCTCCTAGGTCGGTAATGAACTTCTTCACCCAGACTGCTTCTTGTACTGCCTCCGAGGCTGCCATGTACTCCGCTTCACATGTAGATCCCGCCACAACGCTTTGCTTGCAACTGCACCATCTTACTGCCCCACCATTCAAAATATACACGTATCCGGTTTGTGACTTAGAGTCATCCAGATCTGTGTCGAAGCTAGCATCGACGTAACCCTTTACGACGAGCTCTTCGTCACCTCCATAAACGAGAAACATTTCCTTGGTCCTTTTCAGGTACTTCAAGATATTCTTGACCACTGTCCAGTGTTCCATGCCGGGATTACTTTGGTACCTTCCTACCAAACTTACGGCAAGGTTTACATCAGGTCTGGTACATAGCATAGCATACATGATAGACCCTATGGCCGAGGCATAGGGGACGACACTCATCTTTTCTCTATCTTCTGCCGTGGTCGGGCATTGAGCCATGCTCAATCTCGTACCTTGCAATACAGGCAAGAACCCCTTCTTTGACTGATCCATTTTGAACTTCTTCAATATCTTGTCAAGGTACGTACTCTGTGAAAGACCAATGAGGCATCTCGATCTATCTCTATGGATCTTGATGCCTCATATATAAGCAGCTTCTCCAAGGTCCTTCATTGAAAAACACTTGTTCAAGTAGGCCTTTATGCTTTCCAAGAATTCTATATCATTTCCCATCAACAGTATGTCATCCACATACAATATGAGAAATGCTACAGAGCTCCCACTCACTTTCTTGTAAATGCAGGCTTCTCCATAAGTCTGCATAAACCCAAACGCTTTGATCATCTCATCAAAACAAATGTTCCAACTCCGGGATGCTTGCACCAGCCCATAAATCGAGCGTTGGAGTTTGCACACCTTGTCAGCATTCTTAGGATCGACAAAACCTTCTGGCTGCATAATATACAATTATTCCTTAAGGAAACCATTAAGGAATGCCGTTTTGACGTCCATTTGCCATATCTCATAATTATAGAATGCGGAAATTGCTAACATGATTCGGACGGACTACAGCTTCGCTACGGGTGAGAAAGTCTCATCGTAGTCAACCCCTTGAACTTGTCGATAACCCTTAGCGACAAGCCGAGCTTTATAGATGGTTACGTTACCATCCGCGTCTGTCTTCTTCTTAAAGATCCATTTATTTTCTATGGCTCGCCGATCATCGGGCAAGTCATTCAAAGTCCACACTTCATTTTCATACATGGATCCTATCTCGGATTTCATGGCTTCCAGCCATTTGTTAGAATCTGGGCCCGCCATCGCTTCTTCATAGTTCGAAGGTTCACCGTTGTCTAACAACATGATTTCCAAGACAGGGTTACCGTACCACTGGTGCGGAACGTGTCCTTGTGGACCT
The DNA here is from genome assembly GCF_056163025.1 of Triticum urartu. NCBI lineage: Eukaryota > Viridiplantae > Streptophyta > Magnoliopsida > Poales > Poaceae > Triticum > Triticum urartu. Next base: position 501,694,114 of record NC_141873.1, on the reverse strand, counting down.
ACGAAGTTCAGTAGTAACTTGATCTGAAGTTTCATGATCATCATCATTAACTTCCTCTCTAGTCGGTGCAGCCACCTCAGGAACATTTTCTTGAGCTGCACCACTTACCGGTTCAAGAGGTAATACTTCATCAAGTTCTACTTTCCTCTCACTTATTTCTTTCGAGAGAAACTCTTTCTCTAGAAAGGACCCATTCTTGGCAACAAAGATCTTGCCTTCAGATCTGAGGTAGAAGGTATACCCAACAGTTTCTTTAGGGTATCCTATGAAGACGCATTTTTCCGACTTGGGTTCGAGCTTTTCAGGTTGAAGTTTCTTGACATAAGCATCGCATCCCCAAACTTTTAGAAACGACAGCTTAGGTTTCTTCCCAAACCATAATTCATACGGTGTCATCTCAATGGATTTCGACGGAGCCCTATTTAAAGTGAATGCGGCAGTCTCTAAAGCATAGCCCCAAAATGACAGCGGTAAATCGGTAAGAGACATCATAGATCGCACCATATCCAATAGAGTGTGATTACGACGTTCGGACACACCATTACGCTGAGGTGTTCCAGGCGGCGTGAATTGTGAAACTATTCCACATTTTCTTAAGTGTGTGCCAAATTCGTGACTCAAGTATTCTCCCCCACGATCTGATCGCAAGAACTTGATTTTCTTGTCACGTTGATTCTCAACCTCACTCTGAAATTCCTTGAACTTTTCAAAGGTCTCAGACTTGTGTTTCATTAAGTAGACATACCCATATCTACTCAAGTCATCAGTGAGGGTGAGAACATAATGATAGCCACCGCGAGCCTCAACACTCATTGGTCCGCACACATCAGTATGTATGATTTCCAATAAGTTGGTTGCTCGCTCCATTGTTCCTGAGAACGGAGTCTTGGTCATTTTACCCATGAGGCATGGTTCGCACGTGTCAAATGATTCGTAATCAAGAGACTCTAAAATTCCATCTGCATGGAGCTTCTTCATGTGTTTGACACCTATGTGAACAAGGCGGCAGTGCCACAAGTATGTGGGACTATCATTATCAACCTTACATCTTTTGGTATTCACACTATGAATATGTGTAGCATTACGCTCGAGATTCATTAAGAATAAACCATTCACCATCGGAGCATGACCATAAAACATATCTCTCATATAAATAGAACAACCATTATTCTCGGATTTAAATGAGTAGCCATCTCGAATTAAACGAGATCCTGATACAATGTTCATGCTCAAAGCTGGCACTAAATAACAATTATTGAGGTTTAAAACTAATCCCGTAGGTAAATGTAGAGGCAGCGTGCCGACGGCGATCACATCGACCTTGGAACCATTCCCGACACGCATCGTCACCTCGTCCTTCGCCAGTCTCCGCTTATTCCGCAGCTCCTGCTTTGAGTTACAAATGTGAGCAACCGAACCGGTATCAAATACCCAGGAGCTACTACGAGTACTGGTAAGGTACACATCAATTACATGTATATCACATATACCTTTAGTGTTGCCGGCCTTCTTGTCCGCTAAGTATTTGGGGCAGTTTCGCTTCCAGTGACCACTTCCCTTGAAATAAAAACACTCAGTCTCGGGCTTGGGTCCATTCTTTGGCTTCTTCCCGGCAGCTTGCTTACCGGGCGCGGCAACTCCCTTGCCATCCTTCTTAAAGTTCTTCTTACCCTTTCTTTCTTGAACTTAGTGGTTTTATTCACCATCAACACTTGATGTTCCTTTTTGATTTCCACCTCTGCTTTGAATACACCTCAGGAATGGTCTTTTCCATCCCCTGCATATTGAAGTTCATCACAAAGCTCTTGTAGCTCGGTGTAAGCGACTGAAGGATTCTGTCAATGACCGCGTCATCCCGGAGATTAACTCCCAGCTGAGTCAAGCGGTTATGCAACCCAGACATTCTGAGTATGTGCTCACTGACAGAATTATTTTCCACCATCTTACAGCTGAAGAACTTGTCGGAGACTTCATATCTCTCGACCCGGGCATGAGCTTGAAAAACCATTTTCAGCTCTTCGAACATCTCATATTCTCCGTGTCTCTCAAAACGCTTTTGGAGCCCCGGTTCTAAGCTGTAAAGCATGCCGCACTGAACGAGGGAGTAATCATCAGCACGTGACAGCCAAGCGTTCATAACATCTTGGTTCTGTGGAACAGGTGCATCACCTAGCGGTGCTTCTAGGACATAATCTTTCTTGGCAGCTATGAGGATGATCCTCAGGTTCCGGACCCAGTCCGTATAGTTGCTGCCATCGTCTTTCAGCTTGGTTTTCTCTAGGAACGCGTTGAAGTTGAGGACAACGTGGGCCATTTGATCTACAAGACATATTGTAAAGATTTTAGACTAAGTTCATGATAATTAAGTTCATCTAATCAAATTACTCAATGAACTCCCACTTAGATAGACATCCCTCCAGTCATCTAAGTGAAACATGATCCGAGTTAACTAGGCCGTGTCCGATCATCACGTGAGACGGACTAGCCAACATCGGTGAACATCTTCATGTTGATCGTATCTTCTATACGACTCATGCTCGAACTTTCGGTCTTCCGTGTTCCGAGTCCATGTCTGTACATGCTAGGCTCGTCAAGTCAACCTAAGTGTATTGCGTGTGTAAATCTGGCTTACACCCGTTGTATTCGAACGTTAGAATCTATCACACCCGATCATCACGTGGTGCTTCGAAACAACGAACCTTCGCAATGGTGCACAGTTAGGGGGAACACTTTCTTGAAATTATTGCGAGGGATCATCTTATTTAAGCTACCGTCGTTCTAAGCAAATAAGATGTAAAACATGATAAACATCACATGCAATCAAATAGTGACATGATATGGCCAATATCATTTGCTCCTTTTGATCTCCATCTTCGGGGCTCCATGATCATCGTTGTCACCGGCATGACACCATGATCTCCATCATCATGATCTCCATCATCGTGTCTTCTTGAAGTTGTCTCGTCATCTATTACTTCTACTACTATGGCTAACGCTTTAGCAATAAAGTAAAGTAATTACATGATGTTTATGTTGACACGCAGGTCATAAATAAATAAAGACAACTCCTATGGCTCCTGCCGGTTGTCATACTCATTGACATGCAAGTCGTGATTCCTATTACAAGAACATGATCATCTCATACATCACATATATCATTCATCACATCCTTTGGCCATATCACATCACAAAACACTTGCTGCAAAAACAAGTTAGACGTCCTCTAATTGTTGTTGCAAGTTTTTATGTGGCTGCTATAGGATTCTAGCAAGAACGTTTCTTACCTACGCCAAAACCACAACGTGAATTGCCAATTTCTATTTACCCTTCATAAGGACCCTGTTCATCGAATACGATCCGACTAAAGTGGGAGAGACAAACACCCGCCATCCACCTTATGCAACTAGTGCATGTCAACCGGTGGAACCAGTCTCACGTAAGCGTACGTGTAAGGTCGGTCCGGGCCGCTTCATCCCACGATGCCGCCGAATCAAGATAAGACTAGTAACGGCAAGCAAATTGACAATATCGACGCCCACAACTGCTTTGTGTTCTACTCGTGCATAGTAACTACGCATAGACCTAGCTCATGATGCCACTGTTGGGGAACGTAGCAGAATTTTAATATTTTCTACGCATCACCAAGATCAATCTATGGAGTCATCTAGCAACGAGGGAGAGAGGAGTGCATCTACATACCCTTGTAGATCACGAGCGGAAGCGTTCAAGAGAACGGGGTTGATGGAGTCGTACTCATCGTGATCCAAATCACCGAAGATCCTAGCGCCGAACGGACGGCACCTCCGTGTTCAACACACGTACGGAGCGAGGACGTCTCCCGCGCCTTGATCCAGCAAGGAGGAGGGAGAGGTTGAGGAAGAGGGCTCCAACAGCAGCACGACGGCATGGTGGTGATGAAGCTGCAGTACTCCGGCAGGGCTTCGCCAAGCTCTTATGGAGGAGGAGAGGTGTTGGGGAGGAGAGGGGCTGCGCCTTGGATGTTGTATGCAGCCCTCCCCTTGCCCCTCTATTTATAGGGGAAGGAGGAAGGGGGCCGGCCCCCTCTAGATGAGATCTAGAGGCGGGGCGGCGGCCAAGGGGAGGGGGCTTGCCCCCCAAGCAAGGGGGCGCCCCCTTTAGGGTTTCCCCCCCAACCCTAGGCGCATGGGCCCAAGAGGGGATGCGGCCAGCCCATGTAGGGCTGGTCCCCTTTCCTCTATAGCCCATTAGGCCCTCCGAGAGAGGTGGCCCCTCCCGGTGGACCCCCGGAACCCCTCCGATGGCCCCGGTACAATACCGATATGCCCCCAAACCGTTCTGGTGACTGTATGACAACTTCCTACATATAAATCTTCACCTCCGGACCATTTTGGAACTCCTCATGACGTCCGGGATCTCATCCGGGACTCCGAACAACATTCGGTAATCACATACAAGTCTTCCTAACAACCCTAGCGTCACCGAACCTTAAGTGTGTAGACCCTACGGGTTCGGGAGACATGTAGACATGACCGAGACGACTCTCCGGTCAATAACCAACAGCGGGATCTGGATATCCATGTTGGCTCCCACATGCTCCATGATGATCTCATCGGATGAACCACGATGTCGAGGATTCAATCAATCCGTATACAATTCCCTTTGTCAATCGGTACGTTACTTGCCCGATACTCGATCGTCGGTATCCCAATACCTTGTTCAGTCTCGTTACCGGCAAGTCACTTTACTCGTATCGTAATGCATGATCCCGTGATCAACCACTTGATCACATTGAGCTCATTATGATGATGCATTACCGAGTGGGCCCAGAGATACCTCTCCGTCATATGGAGTGACAAATCCCAGTCTCGATTCGTGCCAACCCAACAGACACTTTTGGAGATACCTGTAATGTACCTTTATAGTCACCCAGTTACGTTGTGACGTTTGGCACACCCAAGGCACTCCTACGGTGTCCGGGAGTTACACAATCTCATGGTCTAAGGAAATGATACTTGACATTCAGAAAAGCTACAGCAAATGAACTACACGATCTTTGAGCTATGCTTAGGATTGGGTCTTGTCCATCACATCATTCTCCTAATGATGTGATCCCGTTATCAATGACATCTAATGTCCATAGTCAGGAAACCATGACTATCCTTTGATCAACGAGCTAGTCAACTAGAGGCTCACTAGGGACGTGTTGTGGTCTATGTATTCACACATGTATTACGATTTCCGGATAACACAATTATAGCATGAACAATAGACAATTATCATGAACAAAGAAATATAATAATAACCATTTTATTATTGCCTCTAGGGCATATTTCCAACATCCCGAGGCCACCACGAGGGTGGGGGGCACGCCCTACCCCCTGGGCGCGCCTCCCTGCCTCGTGGCCGCCTCGTGGCCCCCCTAACCGACTTCTTTCGCCCATATATATATATATATATATATATATATATATATATATATATATATATATATATATATCAATATACCCTAAAAGCATCGGGGAGCAGAATAGATCGGGAGTTCCGCCGCCAGAAGCCTCCGTAGCCACCAAAAACCAATCTAGACCCGTTCCGGCACCCTGCCGGAGGGGGAATCCCTCTCCGGTGGCTATCTTCATCATCCCGGCGCTCTCCATGAAGAGGAGGGAGTAGTTCACCCTCGGGGCTTAGGGTATGTACCAGTAGCTATGTGTTTGATCTCTCTCTCTCTCATGTTCTTGAGGTGGTACGATCTTGATGTATCACGAGCTTTGCTATTATAGTTGGATCTTATGATGTTTCTCCCCCCCCCCTACTCTCTTGTGATGGATTGAGTTTTCCCTTTGAAGTTATCTTATCGGATTGAGTCTTTAAGGATTTGAGAACACTTGATGTATGTCTTGCATGTGCTTATCTGTGGTGACAATGGGATATCACGTGATCCACTTGATGTATGTTTTGGTGATCAACTTGAGAGTTTTGTGACCTCGTGAACTTATGCATAGGGGTTGGCACACGTTTTCGTCTTGACTCTCCGGTAGAAACTTTGGGGCACTCTTTGAAGTTCTTTGTGTTGGTTGAATAGATGAATCTGAGATTGTGTGATGCATATCGTATAATCATACCCACGGATACTTGAGGTGACATTGGAGTATCTAGGTGACATTAGGGTTTTGATTGATTTGTGTCTTAAGGTGTTATTCTAGTACGAACTCTATGATAGATTGAACGGAAAGAATGGCTTTGTGTTATTTTACTACGGAATGTTGAATAGATCAATCAGAAAGGATAACTTTGAGGTGGTTTCGTACCCTACCATAATCTCTTCGTTTGTTCTCCGCTATTAGTGACTTTGGAGTGACTCTTTGTTGCATGTTGAGGGATAGTTATATGATCCAATTATGTTATTATTGTTGATAGAACTTTTACTAGTTAAAGTGTGAACCCTAGTCCTTGTTTCAACTCATTGCAATACCGTTTACGCTCACTTTTATCATTAGTTACCTTGCTGTTTTTATATTTTCAGATTACAAAAAACTATATCTATCATCCATGTTGCACTTGTAGCACCATCTCTTCGTCGAACTAGTGCACCTATACAATTTACCATTGTATTGGGTGTGTTGGGGACACAAGAGACTCTTTGTTATTTGGTTGCAGGATTGTTTGAGAGAGACCATCTTCATCCTACGCCTCCCATGGATTGATAAACCTTAGTTCATCCACTTGAGGGAAATTTGCTACTGTCCTACAAACCTCTGCACTTGGAGGTCCAACAACGTCTACAAGAATAAGGTTGTGTAGTAGACATCAGCCACCATTCGCCCCGACCTGTCGATCCCGGAGCAACACGTCGCCGCGGGAGCCGGCGAAGACGTTGACTATGTTGCCATGCCGAACGCTTCATGTCAGCGGGCTAGCATATTACTGTATCTCGGGAAAGCTGGCTACGGCATCAAGCTCGTCCACAGCAACAGCTTCACGCGGGCCATGTCACAGGTTAAGTGGTCCATCCCCAATCCCTCTGGTTCAACCGCCGTCGATCTCTTTAATGGCCATGCCGCTCATCTCCTCCGCCAAGTGGTCAAGGATTTGTGAGCTTTATACGCCATCGAGCCCATTTTGTCATTTCTGAAGGACACGTTCTACGGTGGCGGCTTGGGATCCTCAATTGTCAAGTCAGATCTCATCGACCACGACCATGAGGAGAGCACCCACGAAGGTTCTTCCAAGGTGAAACAGCCCATCTGTGACATCAGAGAGCGCACCATGGGTATGTGCTCTTCCAACTGGAAGGATCTCGTCCATGAAATGTGAGGCAACATTCTATCAGCAAATCTTACCTTTTCTAACTTGCCAACTCGTACCCTTTGTTGTAGTATCATTTGTCGTGCAGTGTGATGACCCACAAGTATAGGGGATATATTGTAGTCCTTTCGATAAGTAAGAGTGTCAAACCCAACGAGGAGCAGAAGGAAATGATAAGCAGTTTTCAGTAATGTATTCTCTGCAAGCACTGAAATTATCGGTAACAGATAGTTTTGTGATAAGGTAATTTGTAACGGGTAGCAACTAATAAAAGTAAATCAGGTGCAGCAAGATGACCCAATCCTTTTTGTAGCGAAGGACAAGCCTAGACAAACTCTTATATAAAGGAAAGCGCTCCTGAGGACACATGGGAATTATCATCAAGCTAGTTTTCATCATGTTCATATGATTTGCATTCGTTACTTTGATAATCTGATATGTGGGTGGACCGGTGCTTGGGTGCTGCCCTTCCTTGGACAAGCATCCCACTTATGATTAACCCCTCATACAAGAGATGAACGTTTGAGATGAGATGGTGCTGGTGAAGATGTTGATGGAGATTGACCCCCTCTCGCTGAGAGGATCGATGGTGATGACGATGGTGATGATTTCCCCCTCCCGGACGGATGTTTCCCCAGCAGAACTGCTCCGCCGGAGCCCTAGATTGGTTCCGCCAAGGTTCCGCCTCGTGGCGGCGGAGTTTCATCCCGTAAGCTTGCTTATGATTTTTCTCAGACGAAAGACTTCATATAGCAGAAGATGGGCACCGGAGACCTGTCAGGGGGGCCACGAGACAGGGGGGCGCGCCCCCCACCCTCGTGGCCAGGGTGTGGGCCCCCTTTGGTTAATTCTTTCGCAGGTATTTTTTATATATTCCAAAACGTGCTCCCGTGAAGTTTCAGGACTTTTGGAGTTGTGCAGAATAGGTCTCTAATATTTGCTCCTTTTCCAGCCCAGAATTCCAGCTGCCGGCATTCTCCCTCTTCATGTAAACCTTGTAAAATAAGAGAGAATAGGCATAAGTATTATGACATAATGTGTAATAACAGCCCATAATGCAATAAATATTGATATAAAAGCATGATGCAAAATGGACGTATCAACTCCCCCAAGCTTAGACCTCGCTTGTCCTCAAGCGGAAGCCGATATTGAAAAATATGTCCACATGTTTAGAAATAGAGGTGTCGATAAAATAGAATACGGACATGAGGGCATCATGATCATTCTTAGAACAGCAACATATATATATAGTCATATGATTTCTTATGCTAAAGTAACAATTCATTCACAATTTCAAGTATGAATCAGAAACTTCATTGAAAACTAACAAACTATAATCTCGGTCATTGAAGCAATTGCAATTTATCATAACATCAGAAAGAGTCAATGTAAGAGATTTTCAGCAAGTCCACATACTCAACTATCATTTAGTCTTTCACAATTGCTAACACTCACGCAATATTTATGGGTATGAAGTTTTAATCGGACACAGAGAAAGATAGGGGCTTATAGTTTTGCCTCCCAACCTTTTACCTCAAGGGTAATGTCAACAATAATAGTTCATGAAAACTCACATCCAATTAGCTATATATATCAGGATCTTTCCAACACAAAGTGCTTGCCAAAGGATAAAATGTAAAAAGGAAAGGTGAAAATCACCATGACTCTTGTATAAAGTATAAGACAAGGATAAAAGATAGGCCCGTCGCAGAGGGAAGCCGAGGTTGTCATGTGCTTTTAAGGTTGGATGCACGAAATCTTAATGCAAAAGAACGTTACTTTATATTGCCACTTGTGATATGGATCTTTATTATGTAGTCTGTCGCTTTTGTTTCTTCCACATCACAAGATCGTATAAAGCTTATTTTCTCCACACTAATAAATCATATATTTAGAGAGCATTTTTTTATTGCTTGCAATAATGACAACTTACTTGAAGGATCTTACTCAATCCATAGGTAGATATGATGGACTCTCATGGCAAAACTGGGTTTAAGGATATTTGGAAGCACAAGTAGTATCTCTACTGGTGCAAAGAATTTGGCTAGCATGAGAGGGAAAGGCAAGCTCAACATGTTGGATGATCCATGACAATATAATTTATTTCGGATGTAAGAAAACATAACCCATTACTTTGTCTTCCTTGTGCAATATCAACTTTTTAGCATGTCATATTTTAATGAGTGCTCACAATCATAAAATATGTCCAAGATAGTATATTTATATGTGAAAATCTCTCTTTCTTTATTACTTCCTATTAATTGCAATGATGACCAAAACTATGTTTGTCAACTCTCAACAACTTTTATTCATCATACTCCTTTATATGTGAAATCATTACTCTCCATAAGATCCATATGATCTGTTTATTTCTTTTTATTCTTTCTCTTATCTTTTATTTTTATTCCCTCAAGATCATGGCAAGATAATCAGGCCCTTGACTCATAACTAATCTTTATTATATATAGCTCACGGACTTGATTACATAGAAGGGTCATAAATGAAAACTCAAAACTAAATCATACTAAAACTTTATTCTACTAGATCAAAATATCACTAAAAGGGTCGAACTGAGAAAAAGGGTAAAGATAGGAGTGTGATGGCGATACGATACCGGGGCACTCCCCCAAGCTTGGCAGTTGCCAAGGGGAGTGCCCATACCCGTATATTTATGTCTCTTTCTTCGGAGGTGGAGGAGATGGTGATGATGATGACAATTGTGCCTTCAGCTTTTTCGTGTTGTAATTGAGAAGAGCGATCTCCTCCTTTAAATCATCGACCTCCGATTCCAGCTTCAAGATTTTGTCACATAAATCCCCTTTGCTTTTATATCCCCATGTTGAGGTAAAGGAACATCCTCCTCCTCCTAACTTGAATCATTGATCATCTTCAAATGAGCATCCTCCTCATCATCCGTAGTTCGACCACAAGGAGATAGGTCCCCATAGGTCTTTGGGTCCGCAATGAGATGTGGGACATAGCTCTTCTCCGTCAAAGTCTTGAGATGACATCTTGCTCTAACTGCAGCAAAAACAGCTCGAAACAAAGACAGAGGATATTTGCGTGGTACGGTGGTCAAAACCTTCGGGAGATTATATAGTGAATTTTTACCGACCAAAAGAAGTATCGTGCAAGAAATCGGACTCCGAAGGGCACACGAGGTGCCCATGAGGCAGGGGGCGCGCCCTCCACCCTCGCGGAAGCCTTGTGTCCTTCCCGGACTGCTTCTTATTTTCCTATTTTCTTAAATATTCCAAAACGGAGAAAAATTGCTATTAGAACTGTTTTGGAGTCGGTTTATTTACCGTACCACATACCTATTCCTTTTCGGAGTCTGAAACATTCTGGAAAGTGTCCCTTATACATTCCTCCGGGGTTACGGTTTCAATAACATTAGTTTCAACATTTATTGGATTACCTGAGATATAATGTTTGATTCTTTGACCGTTCACCACCCTCGGATTTGTGCCTTCGAAGTTGTTGATTTTTATGGCACCGAAATGATAGACCTCCTCGATAATGTAAGGCCCTTCCCATTTAGAGAGGAGTTTGACTGCAAAAAATCTTAAACGAGAGTTGTATAGCAAAACATAATCACCTACATTAAACTCATGCTTTTGTATCCTTTTGTCATGCCATCTTTTAACTTTTTCTTTAAATAGTTTGGCATTCTCATAGGCCTGGGTTCTCCATTCATCAAGTGAGCTAATGTCAAATAGTCTCTTCTCACTGGCAAGTTTGAAGTCATAGTTGAGCTCTTTAATGGCCCAATGTGCCTTATGTTCTAGTTCGAGAGGTAAGTGACATGCTTTTCCATAAACCATTTTATACGGAGACATACCCATAGGATTTTTGTATGTAGTTCTATAAGCCCATAATGCATCATCAAGTTTCTTGGACCAATTCTTTCTAGATCTGTTAACAGTCTTTTGCAAAATTAACTTAAGCTCTCTATTACTTAGTTCTACTTGACCACTAGATTGTGGATGATATGGAGATGCAATTCTATGATTAACATCATACTTAGCAAGCATTTTACGAAAAGCACCATGAATAAAATGTGAACCACCATCAGTCATTAAGTATCTAGGGACTCCAAACCTTGGAAAAATAACTTCTTTAAGCATCTTAATAGAGGTGTTATGATCAGCACTACTAGTTGGAATAGCTTCTACCCACTTAGTGACGAAATCAACAACAACTAAAATATGTGTATACCTATTAGAGGAAGGAAACGGTCCCATATAGTCAAAGCCCCAAACATCAAATGGTTCAATAACAAGTGAATAATTCATAGGCATTTCTTGACGTCTACTAATATTACCAATTCTTTGACATTCATCACAAGACAAGACAAACTTACGGGCATCCTTGAAGAGAATAGGCCAATAAAACCCGGATTGCAATACCTTATGTGTAGTTCTGTCTCCAGCGTGGTGTCCTCCATAAGCCTCGGAGTGACACTTACGTAGGATCTGTTCATGTTCATGCTCAGGTACACAACTTATAATAACATCATCTACTCCTTCTTTATAAAGGTGTGGGTCATCCCAGAATTAATGTCTTAAATCATAGAAAAACTTTTTCTTTTGTTGGTATGTGAAACTAGGTGGTATAAATTTAGCAACAATATAATTAGCATAATCAGCATACCATGGAGCAGTATGAGAAGCATTTAGGACAGCTAATTGTTCATCAGGAAAGCTATCATCAATAGGTAGTGGGTCATCAAGAACATTCTCTAACCTAGACAAGTTGTCTACAACAGGGTTCTTAGCTCCCTTTTTATCAATAATATGCAAATCAAATTCTTGTAGTAGGAGAACCCATCTAATAAGTCTAGGTTTGGCATCTTTCTTTTCCATAAGATATTTAATAGCATCATGATCAGTGTGAACAGTTACCTCAGAATCAACAATATAAGGTCTGAACTTATCACAAGCAAATACAACTGCTAAAAATTCTTTTTCAGTAGTAGCATAATTTCTCTGGGCACTGTCTAGAGTTTTACTAGCATATTGGATAACGTTTTATTTCTTATCAACTCTTTGTCCTAGAATAGCCCCTACAGCATAATCATTAGCATCACACATAATTTCAAAGGGTAAATTCCAATCAAGAGGCTGAACAATAGGTGCAGAAATCAAGGCTTTCTTAAGTATTTCAAATGCTTCTACACAATCATCATCAAAGACAAATGGAACATCTTTTTGTAAGAGATTAGTCATAGGCCTAGAAATTTTAGAGAAGTCTTTAATGATCCTCCTATAAAAACCATCATGACCAAGGAAACTTCTTATACCTTTGATGTCCTTAAGACATGGCATCTTTTCAATATCATCAACCTTAGCTTTATCAACTTCAATACCTCTTTCAGAAATTTTATGCCCCAAGACAATACCTTCATTAACCATAAAGTGACACTTCTCCCAATTCAAGACAAGATTAGTTTCTTCACATCTCTGCAAAACTCGATCAAGGTTGCTTAAGCAATCATCAAAAGAAGTTCCATATATGGAGAAATTATCCATGAAAACCTCGACAATCTTTTCACAAAAGTCAGAGAATATAGCAGCCATACATCTTTGAAAGGTAGCAGGTGTGTTACATACACCAAACGGCATACGTCTATAATCAAAGGTACCGAAAGGGCAAGTAAAAGTTGTCTTTTCTTGATCCTCTTTTGACACAGGTATTTGAGAGAAACCAGAATAACCATCTAGAAAGCAAAAATGTGTATGTTTGGATAATCTTTCTAGCATTTGATCAATAAAAGGTAAAGGGTAATGATCCTTTTTAGTAGCTTTATTTAATTTGCGGAAATCAATTACCATTTTATAACCTGTAACAATTCTTTGTGTTATCAATTCATCTTTATCATTAGGAACAACAGTAATACCTCCCTTCTTAGGGACACAATGGACAGGACTTACCCACTGACTATCAGCAACAGGATAAATTATACCTGCCTCCAGAAGCTTTAGTATTTCTTTTCTTACCACTTCTTTCATCTTAGGATTTAACCGTCGTTGGTGATCAACAACCGGTTTCGCGTCTTTCTCCAATTTTATTTTGTGCTGGCATAGAGTGGGACTAATGCCCTTAAGATCATCAAGAGTATATCCAATAGTAGCACAGTGCTTCTTCAGAGTTTTCAACAATTTCTTTTCTTCATGCTCTGAAAGGTTAGCACTAATAATAACAGGATATATCTTTTTCTCATCAGGATAAGCATATTTAAGAGTATCGGGTAATGGTTTAAGCTCAAACACGGGATCACCCTTGGGTGGAGGAGGATCCCCTAGAATTTCAACAGGCAAGTTGTGTTTCAAAATAGGTCCCTGTTTAAAGAATACTTCATCTATTTCCCTTCTTTCATTCATAAACATATCATTTTCATGGTCGAGCAAATATTGTTCTAAAGGATCATTAGGAGGCACGGCAATAGAAGCAAGACCAATAATTTCATCTTTACTAGGAAATTATTTATCATGGGGTTGTCTACGAAATTTAGCAAAATTAAACTCATGAGACATTCCCCCAAACCAATAGTAACAACATCCTTTTTGCAATCTATCCTAGCATTAACAGTATTCAATAAGGGTCTACCAAATATAATGGGACAAAAGTTATCTTGTGGGGAACCAAGAACAAGAAAATCAGCAGGATATTTAAATTTCCCACACAAGACTTCAACATCTCTAACAATCCCAACTGGTGAAATAGTGTCTCTATTGGCAAGCTTAATTGTAACATCAATTTCCTCTATCTCAGCATGTGCAATATCATGCATAATTTCTTTGTATAAGGAATGAGGTATTGCACTTGCACTAGCTCCCATATCACATAAGCCATGATAGCAATGATCTCCTATTTTAACAGAAATAACATGCATGCCTACAACAGGTCTATGTTTATTTTTAGTGTCGGGTCTAGCAATTCTAGCAGCTTCATCACAAAAGTAAATAACACACCCATCAATATTATCGGCCAAGAGATCTTTAACCATAGGAATACTAGGTTCAACTTTAATTTGGTCAGAGGGTGTAGGTGTTCTAGTATTACTCTTACGAACCATAGTTGAAGCTTTAGCATGATCCTTTATTCTAACAGGGAAAGGTGGTTTCTCAATATAAGCAGTAGGAACAACATGATCAACATTATAAGTGATAGTCTTTTCTTCAACTTTAATAGGTGCAACTACTTTTACTTCAATGGGAGGATTATATTTAAACCACTTCTCCTTAGGGAGATCAACATGAGTAGCAAAGGATTCACAGAAAGAAGCTACTATCTCACAGTCAAGTCCATATTTAGTGCTAAATTCACGGAAAACATCGGTGTCCATAAAAGATTTAACACAATCAAACTTAGGTGTTATACCTGACTCCTTACCTTCGTCGAGATCCCAATCTTCAGAGTTGCATTTAATTATTTTCAATAAATCCCATTTGAATTCAATAGTCTTCATCATAAAAGAACCAGTACAAGAAGTATCGAGCATGGAGCGATTATTGAGAGAAAGCCGAGCATAAAAATTTTGAATAATAATTTCTCTTGAGAGCTCATGATTGGGGCATGAATATAACATTTACTTAAGCCTCCCCCAAGCTTGAGCGATGCTTTCTCCTTCACGAGGCCAAAAATTATATATATAATTACGATCACGATGAACCAGATGCATAGGATAAAACTTCTGATGAAATTCCAATTTCAATCGGTTGTAGTTCCATGATCCCATATCATCACATAGCCTAAACCATGTCAATGCCTTTCCCTTCAAAGATAAAGGGAAGACTTTCTTCTTGGTAACATCCTCGGGCATACCTGCAAGCTTAAATAATCCACAAACTTCATCCACATAAATTAGGTGCAAATCAGGATGTAAGGTTCCATCACCTGTGAAAGGATTAGCTAGCAGTTTCTCTATCATACCCGAAGGAATTTTAAAGTAAACATTTTCAGTAGGTTCAGTAGGTTGAGGAGCAACTCTTTGCTCTACTGGTCGGGGTAAAGATACCCCGAACAAGCCCCTCAAAGGATTATGTTCCATAGTAACAAGTGACAGTAAATTTCAACACACTATATAAAATTTTCCTTACCAAAAGTGCTTCACTCCCCGGCAACGGCGCCAGAAAAGAGTCTTGATGACCCACAAGTATAGGGGATCTATCATAGTCCTTTCGATAAGTAAGAGTGTCGAACCCAACGAGGAGCAGAAGGAAATGATAAGCAGTTTTCAGTAAGGTATTCTCTGCAAGCACTGAAATTATCGGTAACAGGTAGTTTTGTTATAAGGTAATTTGTAATGGGTAGCAAGTAATAAAAGTAAATAAGGTGCAGCAAGATGACCCAATCCTTTTTGTAGCAAAGGACAAGCCTGGAGAAACTCTTATATAAAGGAAAGCGCTCCTGAGGACACATGGGAATTATCGTCAAGCTAGTTTTCATCATGTTCATATGATTCGCGTTCGTTACTTTGATAATCTGATATGTGGGTGGACCGGTGCTTGGGTGCTTCCCTTCCTTGGACAAGCATCCCAGTTATGATTAACCCCTCTTGCAAGCATCCGCAACTACAAAAGAAGTATTAAAGTAAACCTAACCATAGCATGAAACATATGGATCCAAATCAGCCCCTTACGAAGCAACGCATAAACTAGGGTTTAAGCTTCTGTCACTTTAGCAACCCATCATCTACTTATTACTTCCCAATGCCTTCCTCTAGGCCCAAACAATGGTGAAGTGTCATGTAGTCGACGTTCACATGACACCACTAGAGGAGAGACAACATGCATCTCATCAAAATATTGAACGAATACCAAATTCACATGACTACCTATAGCAAGACTTCTCCCATGTCCTCAGGAACAAACGTAACTACTCACAAATCATGTTCGTAATCAGAGGGGTATTAATATGCATAAAGGATCTGAACATATGATCTTCCACCAAGTAAACCAACTAGCGTCAACTACAAGGAGTAATCAACACTACTAGCAACCCACAGGTACCAATCTGAGGTTTTGAGACAAAGATTGGATACAAGAGATGAACGTTTGAGATGAGATGGTGTTGGTGAAGATGTTGATGGAGATTGACCCCCTCTCGCTGAGAGGAACGATGGTGATGACGATGGTGATGATTTCCCCCTCCCGGAGAGATGTTTCCCCAGCAGAACTGCTCCGCCGGAGCCCTCGATTGGTTCCGCCAAGGTTCCACCTCGTGGCGGCGGAGTTTCATCCCGTAAGCTTGCTTATGATTTTTCTCAGATGAATGACTTCATATAGCAGAAGATGGGCACCGGAGTTCTATCAGGGGGGCCACGAGACAGGGGGGCGCCCCAGGGGGTAGGGCGCGCCCCCACCCTCGTGGCTAGGGTGTGGGGCCCCTTTGGTTAATTCTTTCGCCGGTATTTTTTATATATTCCAAAACGTGCTCACGTGAAGTTTCAGGACTTTTGGAGTTGTGCAGAATAGGTCTCTAATATTTGCTCCTTTTCCAGCCCAGAATTCCAGCTACCGGCATTCCCCCTCTTCATGTAAACCTTGTGAAATAAGAGAGGATAGACATAAGTATTATGACATAATGTGTAATAACAGCCCATAATGCAATAAATATTGATATAAAAGCATGATGCAAAATGGACGTATCACGGTGCTTTAATTGTGCCGTGTTTAATTATTTCAGTTATGCAAAAAATGTATTGTTCAATAGGGCTATGTGATGTTTAAGTATGAATTGTCCACTTCAGTTTCATGAATGGCTATATTTGGTTGTTTATAGTGAGCAGATGCCTTGTTTATCTGTATTTGGTTGTTAGGTTGGTTGGAGTGAGCATTTTTCCAGTTATCGAGCAGATGCCTTGTTTATATGTATTTGGTTCTTAGTTTGGTTGTAGTGAGCATTTGTCCAGTTATCAAGCAGATGCCTTGTTTATCTGTATCTACTTGTTAGGTTGGTTGCAGTGAGCATTTGTCTAGTTTTCAAGCATATGTCTTGTTTATCTGTATCTGCTTGTTAGGTTGGTTGCAGTGAGCATTTGTCCAGTTTTCAAGCATATGCCATGTTTATCTGTATTTGCTTGTTAGGTTGGTTGAAGTGAGACTCTGTCCAGTATTCAATGGCTATATTTTGGTTGTTATCTGGTCATTTATGCCTTGTTTATTTCGGTCATTCACAATGTGTTGTTCATTATGTGCAAGTCGGAACTGTGCCGCTCGACTACATCCATACCAGTTTGAACTGCTATATTTGGTTCCAGTTATTCCTGTTGTAGTTAACACATGCCCTTTATTTCAGTTTTACACATTTATCCAGTGTGATGTTTACGCATTACCTACGTTCTATTCATTTTCAACAATACCAGTTTGAATTGCAATATTTGATGGTTGTTAAGCCTGCTGTTGGTAACATTGTCTTCCATTTTATATCTGCTTTAACAGCATGTTGAAACCAACACATTCAAACTATCATTTGGAGATGATGTTGTTTACCTTTGCTATATTTGTTTGATGTTAAGGTTGTTGTACTTATCATGCTTTTCCACTACTTATGCAGGACAACAACGGGAGTGGCCACCATTTTCCGCCGAGGTTAGCTTCATCCATCAGCTTGTACCCCCCCCCCCCCCCCCGGTCATTCCATAATGTAGTGCATATAGATCCAGGCCTGGACACTTGTTAGCTTCTAATATTGACTTCTTGCTTGTAGGTACATATGCCATTGGCAAGGATCCACGCATCGATCCTTTCTGCATATGGGGCAATGAGATATTCATGAACAAGCATCAAGTGAGGAAACTGATAAGGATTATTAGCAGAAAGATACGAATGGTGGCAAGCAAATTATTTGTTTATACTCTATCCAACACAACGGTGAGTTGTAGGATGGTAACTACAAACTATGTAGTCTTCTCTTTTTACTGCCCATAATGAGTTGTTACACAACAATGTCGGAATCTTTTTTGTTTGTAGTGGTTCCCGAAGCAGTTCACTTAAGATTACCTTGCAAATTACATGATTGGTGGACACGCAATGAAGGTTACAGTATTTCATCTAGACTACAATGAGCATCGAGAAGTCGTGATGAAGACAGTGAAGGATGGATGGGCAGCCATCACAAGGGGTTGGCCTAGAGTCGTGCGCGCATTACGCATGGAGGAGGGCACAATATGGGCATTCCACTTCACCTTCTCCAGCGACCAGAATGTCTTTTGCTTCTCTCTTTATAGTCTTTAGTACAACTGTGGTTCATTATTCTTTACTTGGTGCTTCTGTAGTTCTTCAGTATATGTACATGTGCATCGAATTATGCATTCGTGGTTGAACCTATATTTGTAATAAACATGGTTGGATATGAAATAAGTGATTGACTACTTTCAAATTAAAAACATGTGATTTTCAAATTAGGGATTAATTAGGGATTAATTGGGGATTACATTGCACACGGTTTGCGAAAGTGAAACGTCTGCGATAGACGTGTAGATCAGAAATGTCTCTAGGATCCACTACGTGTGCGATCAATCTCCACTGCACACACGACATCCTCTTGAAAACTGTTAACTTTAGGCACCTTGCGCAAACATTTACCACATAAAAATTGTGTGATGGATAGTCTTTGCCACACAGTTTTTCTATGCACCGTGTGTGATGCATTCAATAACGCAAACGATAAAATTGTTGATATCGTGTACAATGGCAACGCTATCACAAACAATTTAACGGGGAAAATTGTGTGTGATGCATCTGTGAACGGAAACGTTTTCCTTGATGCGACTGTGTGGAATGTATAAACGAACGGAAACGTTTAGCGGGGACTGACGGTGTGGGATGTACTTGCGATCGGAAATAATTTTGCCTGTATAATTGATTTTTTTAGCTCTACTGTACGTATTTCCGTATTTAAGCGCTCGCCGGTCACACACGACCTCATTTTCCCGAGCGTGTGTGCCAGAAGGGAATATCCCCGATAGTTTCTGGATCGTGTGAGAAGGACCCCCCTATCGCCGTCACTCATTAGGCGACGGTTCCAAATGTCGTCGTGGAAAGGGGTTAAAAACTGTTTGTATAGCACCGATGCGTACCAGTGTGTGGCAAGTAACATACCGATAGACAAAAAAAATTATGTATGTTGTCATAACGGTTCGAAAGATAAAGATCTTTATAGAATATGTAAGTGCCAATATAAGCATCCAGATTCCGCATTGGTTATTGACCGAAGAGGTGTCTCGGTCATGTTTACAAAATTTACAAATATATTTTTAAAATGCGTGCATATTTTTAATTGTACATAATTGCATGAACAATTTTGCACTGCATGAATATTGTTTAAATGTGCGATGAATTGTTTTAATAAATTAAATAAAATTAATTTTGGAATATATCTATTTTAAGTGTTTCAACCCGTAATCAAAAGTACAAAAAACAATAAAATAAAGAACAGAAAAACGTACGTCTCGTGAGCTACTGGGTAGCCCAGCTTTTGCCGAGTGGTTCTACCATCTCGTAGCAAGCGAGGGGGCCTCCTATAGAGAGCTCCTGTTCGACGCTAGTTATTGTCAAACAGAGAAGCCTTCGCGCAGGGTTCGCTGAAGAATTTGCCCAAACAGGCAGGCCCATTCCCAGAGGAGCGAACACAATAAAAACTGTCACGGTTTTCTCAACAACAACAAAACTGTCACGAAAAATGCCTTCCTAGGATGGAGTCAAACCCTGGAACTAAGGCTAAATAACTGTGGGGCCAGCCGCTGCAACTAGGGACTAGGTTTGTGTTAAATTACAGCGCCAAACTTGAAGTACTATGTGCACGGGCAGATCTAATTTTGAATCTTCCTTAACAGAATTGAATAATGTTTTCTGGACCAAATCCAAAAACTCAAAGAAACTTCTAAAATTTATTTTTTAATCGTGAACAATTATTTAAAACATGAATACAATTATGAAATTCCAAACATTTATTGATTTGTTATGTTTGATAAAAAATTAAATATATATTCAACTTTTTTCAATATACGATGAAAATTTTGTCACTGCATTTTTGTGATATGCACTGAAAAATATTTCAAATACACTGGAGATTTTTGTGATATACGATGAATAACTTTTAAATGTACATTGAGCATTTTGAGTAATATACACTGAACAATTTTAGGTACACATTGAACAATTTTATGATATACGCTAAACAAAAGTTAAATACACATTGAATTTTTTTTATATACGATGAACAATTTTTGAATTGTGAATAAATTTTCAAAAACTGAACCAAATTTGAAAACTTCGGACAATTATCCAAATCATGAAAAATAGGAATTTAAAAATGAAAAAAAGGATAAAAGAAAAAAAGAAAAATGATAAATTAAAGGAAAGGAAAAATAGAAAAATAAAAATAAAAAAAGAAAACAGGGCAAACCTGAAAACCGGCAAAACAAAACACCAGGAAAAAACGGGTTGAGGGAACCTTAACTGCTCTAAAGCTCGAAGTGGGCTGGCCCGTTTTGTGGTGCCCTCTCCAGCGCTTCAGCGGAAGCGCAGCACCTGGACGCTCGCGAGCGTCAAATAGGGATCACCCCTCCTATACGGCGTCTCAAGCGCTTGGTGAGTTAGGCCGGCCCATTAATACAAACACTCGCTCGATCCCCTCCATGGACCGACAGGTTCGCTCGCCTAGTCAATTGTTTACTGCCTTGGTCGGTCGTTTAATTTTTGACACTGGATCATTGCCTTTTCTAAAATTGAAAAAGAAGGGAAATTTAAAAATGTTCATCGATATTGCAAAAATAAAATCATGAAAAATTGAAAAGGTTCACAAAATTCAAAACAGTTCATCAATTTTGAA
This sequence comes from Triticum urartu, assembly GCF_056163025.1. Lineage (NCBI taxonomy): Eukaryota > Viridiplantae > Streptophyta > Magnoliopsida > Poales > Poaceae > Triticum > Triticum urartu. The sequence goes on along the minus strand of NC_141873.1, from coordinate 501,672,988 downwards.
AGAAGTTCATCAATTTCAAAAAAGTTCAAGAATTTGAAATAAGTTCATTTTTCTGAAAAATAGTTCGTCAATTTTCAAAAATATTTCATGAGTTTGAAAAAAATTCATCGATTTTGAAAAAAGTTCATCAAAATTTGAAAAAAAAGTTCATCTGTTTGAAAAAAGTGTTCACAAACCTAATAAAGAATTATGCACAAACAAAAAACCAAAACCTAAAAATTAAAACCAAACAGGAAACATTGCGCTTTTTAGCATTGCATTTCAAAAAGGAAAAAAGGGCAATGTAGCCACAAGAGGTCGGATGCCCCACTTGGTTATCCATTTCGTACTTAAAACCTGGAGGTATCCAGTTCAAATCACGTCTAGGTCTTCACTTTTAATAGTTTAAAACAGAAAAAAAAAACTATGAACAGGCCGGTCCAGAGTAGAGGGGGGTGCGACGGTTTGCACAATGAACTATAAACGGCGCTTAAGGCCGCATATAGGGTTTGTGGCAAGCTAAAGCTTCCGGTCTCGATTTTTCATATAGGGTTTGTTACATTTCATTTTTTTAACAAAAGTTTCAAAAAATCGTCTTTTTAAAATTCCATGATTTTTTTTCAAATTAATTATGAACTCCCTTTCAAATTCATGAACCTTTATGATTTCAAAAGGTTTTAAAAAATTTATGAGCTTTTATTTAGATCCCAAGATATTTTTGAAAATCATGAACTCTTTTGAAATCCATGACCTTTTATAAAGAATGAAGTTTTAAAAAAAGGTAACCATATTTTTTCAAAATAGTGAAGATGTTTTAAATTTGCGAACAGTTTTCCAAATTCATGAAAAAAATGATTTCCTGGTTTTGTTTTCAAATTTTCGAATATTGTTTTCTTCACCAAAGCTTTCAAAATTAAGAAGATTTTGGCCCGTAAATTTTGACATTTTTTTTAGTCACTAATATGTTTTGAAATTAATAAATTTTTGTGAATTCGGGAATATTTTTGGTTTACACCAAGGTTTTCAAAATTAACATAAATAGCTGCTTGTTTGGCCGCGGCCCACCAAGGCTTCCTACGAGCGTTGTTGTTCTAATCGGCGTCATATAGAACGGAAAATCCTATTCGCCGCTCGCTGCGGCAAACTGTCGAGCGATTGCACAGGGGCAGCGCAGCGAGGGACAGAAATGGGCCGGCCCACACATAATGCGTCCAAACCGGTTTTGGGAACCTTCCAGAAGGTTCCATGAACCGGTTTTTTTCCTGTATCGTTTTTGCTGGTTCTTTTTCGGCTTTCTATTGTTTTTTTATTTCTCTTTTTTTCGTTTCTGTTTCTTTTTCATTTTTTCGTTTTTTGTTTCTTGTTTCATTTTCTTTTTCAAGTTTATTTTTCTTTTTCAGAATATGTTCGTAGTTTTACAAATGTTTATGATTTTCTTTTTTATTTCCTTTTCTTTTCTTCTTGTCCTTTAAAAAACAAAAAACTAAATATTGTTCGTGTTTCCAAAAAATGTTCTCAAAATTCAAAATTTGTTCTTGTTACAGAAAAAAGTACAAAAGTTCTGAAATTCAGAAAATGTACTGAATTTCAATTTTTGGTTCACATATTCAAAAAATGTTAGCTCTTCCAAAAAAAATTCAGGATTTTTCAAAATTCTCTCCGTTTCAAAATATGTTTTCAAGATTCAGAAAATGTTTGTGCTTTAAGAAATTGTTCGGACTTCCAAATTTGTTCGGAATTTTTCAAAATTTCTCTCCGTTTCAAAATATGTTCTCAAGATTCAAAAATGTTCATGCTTTAAAAAATTGTTCGCGCTTCCAAATTTGTTCAGGATTTTTTAAAATTGTTCACCATTTCAAAAAAATTTCTCAAGATTCAAATAATGTTTGGGAATTGAAAAAAATATTCCAGTTTTCAAAATTTGTTCACAAATTCAATAATAGTTCATGTTTTTCAAATAAAATCACAAATTCAAAAAATGTTCTGGAAGTTTTAAAAATATAAACATTTTTGTTTTTTGGTCACAAATTCAAGAAATGTTCCCCTTTCTCAAATTTGTTCACATCATCAAAATGTTCCTGTTTTACAAAAATTGTACGAAAATTCGGAAAATGTTTTTATTTTGAAGAAAATATTCATAATTTTGAAAAATTCAGTTGTAGGAGGTCGTCGTTCGACCCAATAAATTATCTGTAGTCTTTAACTGTCGCGCTGCTAGTTGAACGTGAGAATGTCTACATCGCAGTGGTTTGCACGGCAGGCCAGTTAGTGCGAAGTCGCGTGTTTGAGTTACAGCGCGAGCGCTAATTTCTTTTTTGCGATTTTTCATCTCGGGAACGTTCCGCCGCGTGCCACTGTAAATGGGCCGGCCCACGCTAGCCGCTCCTGTGCGAAGCGCCGGCATTTCGCCACAACGAGCGGCCTATAGGTGCTCCCATATAGAACCACCTACCAATCCACTGGCACTGGATATTTCCATTTGTTTCCTCGTACGATACTCCTGCGTCCTCCTGATACCCTGAGCGCCATTTAGAGAACAATGGCCTCAGTAGCAGCACCGGCCTGACTACCGGCATGCAAGTTTTTTTTAATGATTTCGTCTCATTCAAAGCACCCTTTCGCTTTTGAACAAGAACAAGCATAACTGAGAGCCATGGTTTGAAGAAAACCATAACTGTGAGCGGATTTGATTTGATAAACGTTTTTGTTGTAGAATTGAACTGATTAACTATCATTGAGAATTGTTCAATTGGACATTTTTTTCGTAGAACTGAACTGCTTGATTCTTGTCAGTTTGATTTCAATGAATTATATACTGCTGCTATGTTATCATGTCGTGTTTGTGGAAGCAAAGAAGGGTCAGTTAGACCGCCCTGGTTTACAATCCTCTGCCTAGGCCATTGTCCGGATGGGGAAATATCTAGTGCACCGAAATTTGTGGTGCTACCGGTGCACCAAACTCACATTGTGCTTTTAAAATGTTCAAAAAATTATGAAAAAAAATTAGCATGCTTGCACAACATCAATGTAGATTGTCACAAAATTTCAAGTCAAAATTCAAAACATAACGCCCAAAAGAAAAATGACAGATTCAACACTGAATAGTACATAACATAATTTGGGTTTTAGATTTGGCCCGTTATCACACTGATGTTAAATTTGTCATTTTTGTGTCTCAAAAAATATTTCAACTTTTTATATGAAATTTTCTGACATCATACATTGATGTTGCGTTAACATGTTAATTTTTTTTCAGATTTTTTAAAATATTCTATGGCATCCGGTGTACCGGTAGTACCACAAGTGCGGGTGCACCGGATACATTCCCCCTGTCCAGTAGTACAAAGGATACTACCCGCCGGATAGACATACGATAAGGCAGTACAAGTATTTGTTTAGAACTACTACCAATCAGGAATTACTGCAGATACCTCACCTAGACACGAACCTGTAGAAGGTTTATACTACCGCACATAGCATTGCACATGTGACAAGTAATTCAGAACGGAGGGAGTAGATCAGTAAATTGTGCACAAGCAATGGGATAACTCACATTTTAGCAAGTAGGAACTCAGAGATTCAAACCTGCCATTGCAGTGGTGAAGACAAAGAAATAAAATGCTCAAATGTAATTGCAGTGTCTCAAACAAACTATACGAACTTGAAAATGACACGAGCATCCAATCCCCAAAAAACATTAAATTATAACCCTCCACCCCCTAAGAATAAGTGCCGCTGATTTAGTACAAAGTTATACTAAATTAGCGACACTTATTTTGGGACCAAGTAATAGTCATGTGTATTCACTAAAAGTGGCATACACGATATAGAATAAAGTAAGAAGAGTGATTGCTGATGGGCTTGCTTCAAATGCAAATAAAAGGAGACAATGAAATCTTTGCACTTCCCCAAAACCAATTTGGTTTGCATCTTGTATTTCAATTAAAATACTATGGAAGGCAACATGATTAACAACTTCAAAAGAAAAATTAATTGTATAAAAATTGCATACAGACAACGCTGGATAAAATCGACCGATTGAAAAGATCAATATTATATTACCACTAATATTTATAGCAAGATCAGTCTTTTGCTTAAAGCTAATTTTATTAGACCTTGTAGGTATACTAAATGGATCTTTAATATTGTGCCTGTGGTAAAAAAAAAGGGTCCAACAAATTAAGTGTGTGCATTGATTTCAGAGATTTAAATAGAGCTACACCCAAAGATGAGTATCCCATGCCCATAGCGGATATGCTTATCAATGATGCCTCTCGACATAAGGTTGTTAGTTTTCTTGATGGCAATGCGAAGTATAATCAAATTTTTATGGCCAAAGAGGACATGTCCAAAACGGCTTTTCGATGCCCCGGTTTTGTTGGTTTATTTGAGTGTACAGTGATGACCTTTGGAATAAAAAAAATACGATGCTATAAGCACAAGACAGGAAACTGAATTTGGTACAAAGAACAACATGTTGTGTTACCCGTTAGCACTTTGCCTTGCGTTGGAAGGGATATGGCAGCCCACGCACTATCCTCGAGCATGGACCTCCAAATGCTCATGCCTACATGCGCTTTACTGCTAAAATAATTGCAAAAGGAGCAAGGATTGCGTGGTGTCGCACATAAACAACCTGTCTCGCGGCGTGGCGTGCACCAAACACGGCGAGCGATTTGCTCCTACGCAATCCTAGGACCCAGTTGCTTTGCCCCAGCATTCATTCAGATAACGCAGGCACCAACATCGTGTTGCTCTGCCCCACAGTTCCACAACGCAACTCACCCAAATTGTGGTACCAACACACCTGAAATCTGGAACTGGTGCCAACCGAGTATTATGCAGTTCAGTTGAAGTACGTACACCCCATAGTGGCTTTGTTGCTACACGCAGTTGATCAGTTTTGAAAACAATTGCTAACCAAGTAAGAAACTAAGATCCGTTTCTGCGACGAGTAATTTGGAACAAAGGGAGTATTATGCACGTCATGGTTTGAAAACAAAGCTACCCAAGTATAAAAAGAACAACAGAAATATGCAAATCTCCGTGAGCATGTCCTAGCAGTACCCTGACAACAGAAATCCTACCAAGAACAAGTCGCCAGAGACTTTAGGCATAAGATTAACCTTCTATGAGACAAAACTATTTATGCCGCTATCAGTTTGCCACTTGCTGTATCAGCATGGTTTAATATGGCTAAGATAAAACTTCTACTACAAGATATAAACTATTTATGCCGCTTTCAGTTTGCCACTAGCTTGATCAGTAGTATAGTTTAATATGGCTAACAATAGACACTTCACCAAAGAGAAAGAAAAAAAGCAAGCGACCAGCACCAGGAGTTTCAGGCCACATTTATGAGGACAGGAAACCCTACCATCACACCTTAATTTCTGCTAGCAGGGTTAGATTACCAGCCGCTTATTTAAGGGATGAAGACAACAGACAATTATTTCAACTGTGGTACCAACCATAACCTAACAACACAGTTCAAGTCTTCAACTGTAGGTGGGGCAATTAAACTGATAATATGCTCAACAATGCTTCCTCTCAGCAAGCAAATTAATGCCAAGGAAGGGTCCCCAATTCCATGACATAATGCTAAGTAGTCTCAAGATAATAATGCAATCCTAGATTGTATCGAATGCATGGTTCTCATACCTGAATACTCCCTCCGTCCCAAAATAAGTGTCTTGAGCTTAGTACAAATTTGTACTAGAGCTAGTACAAAGTTGACACTTATTTTGGGACGGAGGGAGTACATGACAATGCAACTTAAGTTACCGCACCTAGTGACAAAACAAACCATATACTAGAACTGATTATAGTGTTATCTTTATAACATGTAAAAGAATCTTAGCAATACGTCGCCAGGTGAAAATTGATCAGGCAAATATTCACCCAACCATGCAACAAAACGATGCATAATCACACAATATGAAAAGCTAAAAGAGGCAACTATTGAATATAGTTTACAGTAAGCTCATTATATATAGATGATAACCACCAGATGATACCCACCGAAATGATACCAATGTGCAGTACATTTTTACCTAGGCTACTGGAACAAATAAATACGGAATGCGCGAGAGAAACAAAAACGCAAAAATAAATAACAGGGCAATATAAGTGTTCCTTCTAACCCTCCAGAAGGAGGTTCAAATGCAAGTATTTCCTAGATCAACAAATTGCCTTGGTTTGCTCCTCAGATCCAACTAAAGTTAAAAAGATAAACCAGAACCGGCATCCACCTCCTTGAAAGCAACTGTAGACCAAACTATAGTCTTTGCACTTTGCACCAGATTCCCTGTCCAGCACACATCATAATTAGGATAAGGAAGATGCATAGTGAGCAAACGATCACAATTTCGAGTACTTTCATGTTTCTATCTATGAAAACATTACTTATTCTGACAGAAAGCATGTACCAGATCTATATGATATGATAGTCTACACCATGAAAAGTAGAAGGACAGCAACTTAATTGTGCAAAAGCATCCCCATTGATCTTTACAATTTAACTACTTAAACAAGAGTGGGCAAAGTACATCGCGATTTTCATACTGCCAATGAATCATACATTTCTTCGATTTTTATTCCTCTACCATGGCAAATCAAGAAAAATAACAAGCCTAGCCTGCATGCAGTAGAAAACGAAAGATCACTCAAATGGATTTTAGAACCAACCAATGTGGGCATGCCCGGATCCGATCTGGAGCTCTATGCCTGGTTCTCGCTCTTGCGATCACTGTGGCTATCGCGCTCCTGCAACAGGGAGCCAGCCTCCTCATCGGCCTGCGCGGACTTCTTCTGCGCCTCCTTTGCCTTGAGCGCCTGCAGCTTGATATGGTTGTAGTAGCCAACACCCAAGAAGGCGATGCCGTAGCCGAAGAGGTTGATGGGGGTGACCGTGTCCCGGATCACGGACCAGGAGAAGGCAATCAAGAGCCAGTCCTTGACCACTCCCGCGACATTCATGGTGAGCGCGGAGGTCTTGCCAACGAGCAGGAAGACCGCAAGGTTGAGCGCAAAGGCGCAGAGCGAGTTTGTGCCGAAGATGAAGAAGTCGGGCTGGAAGGTGCCGACGGCGCGCAGCCTGGGCAGCTCGACGAAGATCCAGGGCACGAGCAGGAAGCAGAGGCAGCAGGGCGCGACGTAGTAGAGCGAGGTGATGGGGTTGAGCGAGATGCCCTTGGAGGTGAGCAGGATCTGGATGAGCACGAGGCGGGTGGCCTCGAAGGCGACGGCGGCGAGCTGGAGCGCGACGCCGCGGAGGTCGAACCTGGCCTCGCCGTAGGCGGCGATGGCGACGCCGAAGGAGATGGAGAGCATGTTGAGCATGGAGGAGGAGCGGAAGGTCTCCTTCTTGAAGAGGACGCCGATGGAGTAGACGGCGACGGGCATGAGCGCCTTGAGCATCTGGATGAAGGAGACGGAGAGGTAGATGTAGGCCGAGTTGGAGAACCAGAGCGACATGGCGTAGAGCGCGCCGATGGGCACGACGGAGGAGGTGTAGAGCTGCGGCGTCATGGGCGGGGAGGAGGGCGGCTCGACGACCCGCAGGACGCGGACGAGCCCCACGGCGAGCGAGGAGCAGAAGCTCATGTGCACCATGGTGAGCGAGATGGGGAAGGGCCAGTTGTACATCTTGGGGTCGAGGATGTACTTGTTGTAGACGATGACGGCGAAGGAGAGGAAGATCCACACCGCCACGTAGCAGTAGGACAGCAGCACCTTCCGCATCACCGACTCCGACAAGCCGCCGGCGCCCCCGCCGCCGGCCATCGCTCCCTCCTTCGCCTTCGCCTTCGCCTGCGCCGCCGCCGCCGCCGCCGCGCGGATCTGGATCCGGGTGGGCGGTGGCCGGGTGCGTGCGTGCGCGCCGCGGTGGGGAGGGGGGGGGGGGGGGGTGGACTTGGGCTCGGGGAGCGGAGGCGGATCTGAGGATTGGGGGGGACACGGGCTGGGGCTGGCGGTGGGGGTGGGTTAAGGTTGAGTTGCGGGGGGTTTAGGTGAGGGGAGGGGAGGGGATGGGTGCTTGGACTGGGCGCGCTGGCCACGTGGAGAATGCGATTGCTTTCCTTTTCTTTCTTTCTCTCTTTCTTCCGCTGGGGAGCTCCCGCTTTGACTCGTCTTTGCTCCGGCTGGATTCCCACCTCTCTTTCTTTTTTCTTCTCTTTTCGGGCCGGTAAATCCGGCCGCTGTGACGTTGACGCGGTGGTTTAAAAAGTGCCACCGTTTTGTACTGTCATGGGTAACTCCATGTGTGTGTGGCGCGTTTCTACGCCTCCAGCGCCTCTTTTTCCCTGCGAAAATACGTATCCAAGTTACATCACCTACCGTTGAGTGACATGGTCAATGAGCCGCGTGTGTGACATGGATAGGTTGTGGTAAAAAAATCAGAAAATAGTTGGTGTCATGGGGTGGCAATGGCATGGTTCTTACATCGATTTTCACCGTCTCGCGGCACGAAGTTTCACCTATTGACACGCAAAAACACTGAAAGAAAGAAAATAAGCGGGTTGACCGACTTAAGAGCCTGCCTCACGATTTGCGCCCTGGGCAGTAAAGTTTATCTTAGCGGTTCGGCAGGCTGTCTTGTGTCCATCTTGCCCTTATCATTTTCCATTCCAACCAAAAATGGAAAGAGTTCTAAATTTTAATAGTACTCCCTCCGTTTCCTTATATAGTGCGTATAGTTCTCAGCTCATATACCAATGAGTGAGGTGGAGGGTGTACTTTGGACGATAATACCCATGTCCTTCCATCCGGTCTCAAAGAGTACTAGTACATCTTTTTCTCTCCCCGTCTCGTTTCTCTCCATCTCTGCTTGGAGCAATGTCACAAATAAATTTAGATAGCTGGATTGAACTCACACAACTAGTGCGTTGATTTATTTGCCGAACAGAGGACGAACTGGGCAGGCACATACTGAGCTGAGCGTTCACTAAAACTTGGAGAAGGAGCGGCCACCGCGAGCGTGTACTCACCGGTCGAAGTGGCAGGGAGCTGTAGCGGCTTGGTCTCGCCGTTGGTGTGTCCTGATGACTTGGTCTCGCCGGCCGTGGTGAACGAGCAGACACCGGCCGTGGATGCATCCTCCAGTCCTCGAACAGCGGTGTCGCCACCAGAAAAGGCGCCGCTCCGTGTCCAAGAACTCGCCCAGACTCGTCGGCGGCTCCGTTGGCGTCGTCGCGGCAAAGCCATTACCAGCTTCCACCCTGCCGCCGATGGTGCACCGGCAGTGCTCACCAACCGCCAAATCGGAATTTTTCCAAAAAGCTTATGCACACTACATAAGGAAACGGAGGGAGTATGTGATTTGTTGATGGGGATGGTGTCTTTGTTGGCGATTGAATGTTTGAAGTTAAGGCCGGAAATTTTGTTACTATTAATTGGTTGCTTGATCCTAGGACAGGGTAGCTTGAAAATTAACCTTCCCAGTTTCAAACGAATGGAAAGGATTTAATGGCTTTTGACGTCTCATGTGCTAAATTTAAGTGGGTTGTTACGTATCGGCCGGCGGATCTTTATAAAATATCAGATCTAGCAAAATCGAGCGGCTGGACATCTTCCCCTACTTTGCAACTGAGGTATGTTGCAGAAACATTTCTAAGAGAGACTGTGTTGTGGATATATTTTTTGCAACATAGGTTGTGTTGCGGGATTGTTTTTATTTTTCAACATAGGTCGTGTTGCGGATTTTTTTCCCATTTTTGTTTTCACTTTTTTGCAACAGAGATATTCTTGCAGAAAAACTTTGTAACTGAGGTGATGTTGCATTTTTTGTTTGTCGTTACCTTTATATGGTGTTATGGAATAATTTTTTGCAACATAATCGATGTTGAAGAAATCTTTCTTGCAACAAATTGATTGTTGCAAAAAAATTGCCATTGTTGTTCACCACGATCTCCTGCCGGACGGCGACAAGGGGGAGAGGAGCCACCCGTCCCCGCCATCGTGCCGCTGTTGGCGTGCGCCCGCAGGGAGGAGCGGAGCCGCCCGTCCCCGCCATCGCTGCCACCAACCGCAAGGTCATCCAGTCCCGACCGTTGCCAAACCTTGTCGCTGGTCGCGTCGGCCGGCTAGCTCACATGCCCCCCCATGAGCGCTTGGTGTTGAAAGTCACTAGCTGCTGCATGCATCTACCTCCACGGGTGCTCTTCATCCTAGGCGTGCTTGGTGCTCTCCATCCTAGGCGTGCATGATGGAGGACGTTGAATGGGTTAGGGAAGCAGAGAAGATGTAAGGTAAAAGAGATCTCGATGAGAGTCCTTGGGGAGAAGATAAGGTAGCGGTGTGTGGGATGACTGGGACATGCGTTGTCCGTAGGAGGCGACGGGTGCATTGGAAAAATCAGCCGGTTGAAGGAAATCTTTTCCCTAAATTTAACCTTATCTATTGGTAGCGAAAATAAAGGGAACTTAAAACTTCACCAAATTATTCATTTTGCTATTTATTTATGGAAATGACTGCATCAAAATAAAATTGAATGTTCGGTTGCTATTAATTACCCTCTCCTATGCATTATCGGTTACCCTATGAAGGTGTCTGGTTCGTTGATTTCATCCCATAAATTGATAACGCTACGGTCCAAAAACGTTATAATTGTTTCATTTACATAGGTGTGTGATCAGTTGCCACGTATTCCCTCCGTACTAAAATAGATGACTCAACTTTGTACTAAAGTTAGTACAAAGTTGAGTCGTCTATTTTGAAATGGAGGAAGTAATCAGATACGTTGTTATTCATTGTTGGTTACACCCAAGTCCGCCATAACAAAATTAATGTCGGCATAGCACCTTCCCAGTCAATCCCTCCTCCAGTGGAGGAGCATAGCCTCACGCAACAAGATTCTTCAACATGAGCCAAGATCAACTCGGTGTTGGTTTTCAAGAAGAGGGTGGATTTGGCTCCTAAGTACACGAGGCTGCAAGGCCCGCGAGGAGATGATGGCTCTTGGGGTGGAGTAAGCCAACAAGACGGCGATGAAAGTGCATAGTTGACATGAAGGATCGGATCTAAATTGTGAGCATCCAAGTGTTGTTTTCCCTGATCTTAGTTCAATTTTTTTATTGTTCTGGAATTGGGGATTTTAGGTATTCCTATACCTACAAAGAATTGCCATCGCATGCTCCTTTGTTTTTGAAATGTAATTATTGTGCTTGCGAGTTTCCATGTTTAGTTGATGTTCTAGGGGTCAGCAATGAGACTGCATTTGCATATTGTTACATGCAGGAAACAAACAACTTTCAGTTTTCCACGTTCCATTGCCAACACCAGCACGATATGCTTACGTTGTCGTTTTGCGTTACCCTTTTCCTCAACCAAGCATCTTCTAAATGTTTAATGGAAAACGACAATACAACAAAAATGATTTCTTTTTTGTTGTTACTCCTACCTCCTTTTTGAATTAATTGCTTTTCATTAGGCTACACACATTTTATCGTCAACACAATTGTACTCTTTCATGGTCTGTCACGTGAACATGCCTCTGCGCATACTGGTATATTGGGCACTACCGAGAAATCGATGTCACGATGCATAGCATGCGGGTAGCACAACAAATTGTGTGTGTGTGTGTGTGTGTGGGGGGGGGGGGGGGGGGGGGGGGGGGGCCAACTACACAAAATTCATATTTACGCACACAATCGATGTTAACAAGCTTAAAATTAGCCAGCGGTACATATTAAAGTATATCGATCTCACGTGGAAGAGTAACTTTATTATGCTTGCTTTATATATATTTTATACTAATGTATCGTGTTGCTACTCAATAACACGTTATATAATTTTTATACTAATGCATCATCTTGCTACTCTATAATTGTAACGCCCGGATAATTAAGCTACAGTAAAACTCTTTTAATGATGCCATGTCATCTTTGATTATTGTTGCTAAACTTTCGTTAGTTTAAACCGATTCAAAAATCAATTCAAAAAATGGCAAACAACAAAAGTTTTCAAAAATTAAAACAAAAAAATGGCCCGCGCCCCTGGTGCTGCTCCCCCGCCTCCCTGCCGCCGCAGTGGCCGCGCCCCTCCCGCTGCCTCCTCTGCTGCGCTCGCCGGCGCCGTCCCGCCCCGCCTCTGCCGCTGCTTGTCGTCGCCTCCATGCCGCCAGGCCGCGCCACCCGGACCTCGCCACCGCCACCCTGCTTTCCCCCACCCCCGCTGCTGCAGCACGCCTTGCGCACGCCTTCCTCATCGGCGCCTCCTGCCGGACGGATCTCGACGAGCCCTCGCGCTCTGGCCGCGGCCACGGCCACCGGCGCCAAGCCGAGCGCCCGCACCTTCGCCCGCTGCCCCGCAGCGCCCTATCGGGCTGGCGCTCATTGCCCGATCCGCCCAACGCCCATGCGCCCGTTTGCCCGCTAGGCCTCTGGGCCACTCCACATGGGCCTCATGCCCTGGAACGTTAAAAAATAATAATTAATTAATTAATCTTAATTAATTAATTAAAGAATTAATTAAACTAATTAATCCTGATTAGATTAACCAAAAAACTAACTAAACTAACTAAAATGTTAGAGTAGACTAAAACAGTCAATGACAGGGGGTCCCACCCCCGTTGACCAATCAATTGACTGGTCAACTGGGTCCCTCTGGCCCACCTATCAGCCACTGGGTACACTTTCGTGTACACTGTGCTGGGTGCGCCTAGCAATTTAGCAGTTATTTTCGAATTAAAAATAATTTCAGAATAAAAATAAAATCTTTACAAAATCATATCTTTTAATCTGTAACTCGGATTAAATTATTTTCAACATGAATGTTGCTCAGAACGATGAGACGAACCCGGATACGCAGCCCGTTCGTCCGCCACGCATCCCTAACCTATCGAACTTGCAACTTTCCCCCTTCGGCTCCTCTGCCCGAAAATGCGAAACACCGGGGATACTTTCCCGTGTGTTTTCCCCCTTCCCCGGTATCACCTCATACCGCGTTAGGCGTTAGGGCACCCCTAGCACCGATACTTGTCATGTCATGCATCGCTATGCATCTGTTTGCTTAAATATTTATCGTTTCTTCCCCCTCTTCTCTCGCTAGACACCGAGACCGACGCCGCTGCTACCCAGTACGACTACGGTGTTGACGATGTTGGGGATCGTAGCAGAAATTTAAATTTTTCTACGCATCACCAAGATCAATCTATGGAGTAATCTAGCAACGAGGGGAAGGGGAGTGCATCTACATACCCTTGTAGATCGCTAAGCGGAAGCGTTGCAAGAACGCGGTTGGTGGAGTCGTACACGCAGCGATTCAGATCGCAGTCGATTCCGATCTAAGCGCCGAACAACAGCGCCTCCGCGTTCAACACACATACAGCCCGGTGACGTCTCCCGCGCCTTGATCCAGCAAGGAGAGAGGGAGAGATTGGGGAAGACTCCGTCCAGCAGCAGCATGATGGCGTGGTGGTGGTGAAGGAGCGCGGGACTCCAGCAGGGCTTTGCCAAGCACTACGAGAGACGAGGAGGGAGAGAGGTAGGGCTGCGCCAAGAGGGAGATCAAATCATATGTTGGACAGCCCCCAATACCTCAAGTATATATAGGGGGAGGGCAGGGGCTGCGCCCCCTTCTAGGGTTCCCTCCCTAGGGGGGCGGCGGCCCTAGATGCCATCTAGGGTGGCGGCCAAAGGGGAGAGGAGAGGGGGTGCCCTAGGGTGGGCCTTAAGGCCCATCTGGACCTAGGGCTTGCCCCCTTCCCACTCTCCATGCGCCTTGGGCCTTGGCGGGGGGCGCACCAGCCCACCTGGGGCTGGTCCCCTCCCACACTTGGCCCACGCAGCCTTCTGGGGCTGGTGGCCTCACCTGGTGGACCCCTGGGACCCTCCCGGTGGTCCCGGTACGTTACCGGTACAATTGATACTCCTACTTGATTTCTACTTTCACGGTGTCAAACATCGCAAATTGCTCAAGGATCATCATGTCTATCCCCGATATGTTATAGTTCATCACGAAGCTCTAATAGCTTGGTGGCAGTGACTATGGAGAACTATCACTATCTCATCTGGAAGATTAACTCCCACTCGATTCAAGCGATTGTAGTACTCAGACAATCTGAGCACATGCTCAACGATTGAGCTTTTCTCCCTTAGTTTGCAGGCTTAAGAAACTTGTCACAGGTCTCATACCTCTTGACGTGGGCACTAGTCTGAAATCCCAATTTCAGTCTTTGGAACATCTCATATGTTCTGCGACGTTTCAAAAAACGTCTTTGGTGCCACAATTCTAAACCGTTAGTATTACGCACTGAACTATCACGTAGTCATCAAAACGTGTATGTTAGATGTTTCCCAACATCTACAGACGACGCTCGAGGTTCAACGCACTGAGCGGTGCATTAAGGACATAGCCATTCTGTGCAGCAACGAGGACAATCCTCAGTTCACGGACCCAGTCCGCATAATTAATACTGTCAAGTCTGAACTAAATTTTCTCTAGGAACATATCTAAAACAGTAGAACCAAAGCGTGAGCTACGACATAATTTGCAAAGACCTTTTGACTATGTTCATGATAATTAAGTTCATCTAATCAAATTATTTAATGAACTCCCGCTCAGATAGACATCCCTCTAGTCATCTAAGTGATACATGATCCGAGTCAACTAGGCCGTGTCCGATCATCATGTGAGACGGACTAGTCATCATCGGTGAACATCTTCATGTTGATCGTATCCACTATACGACTCATGTTCGACCTTTCGGTCTTCCGTGTTCCGAGGTCATGTCTTTACATGCTAGGCTCGTCAAGTTAACCTAAGTGTATTATGTGTGTAAATCTGGCTTACACCCGTGGTATGCGAACGTTAGAACCTATCACACCCGATCATCACGTGGTGCTTCGGAACAACGGACCTTAGCAACGGTGCACAGTTAGGGGGAACACTTTCTTGAAATTATTGCGAGGGATCATCTTATTTATGCTACCGTCGTTCTAAGCAAATAAGATGTAAACATGACAAACATCACATGCAAATCATAAAGTGACATGATATGGCCAATATCATCTTGCGCCTTCGATCTCCATCTTCGAGGCGCGACATGAACACCATCATCACCGGCATGACACCATGATCTCCATCATCGTGTCCTCATGAAGTTGCCTCGCCAACTATTACTTCTACTACTATGGCTAACGGTTAGCAATAAAGTAAAGTAATTACATGGCATTATCATTGACACGCAGGTCATAAATAAATTAAGACAACTCCTATGGCTCCTACCGGTTGTCATACTCATCGACATGCAAGTCGTGATTCCTATTACAAGAACATGATCAATCTCATACATCACATATATCATTCATCACATCCTTTTGGCCATATCACATCACATAGCATACCCTGCAAAAACAAGTTAGACGTCCTCTAATTGTTGTTGCATGTTTTACGTGGCTGCTATGGGTTTCTAGCAAGAACATTTCTTACCTACGCAAAACCACAATGGTGATATGCCAATTGCTATTTACCCTTCATAAGGACCCTTTTCATCGAATCCGATCCGACTAAAGTGGGAGAGACATACACCCGCTAGCCACCTTATGCAACTAGTGCATGTCAGTCGGTGGAACCTGTCTCACGTAAGTGTACATGTAAGGTCGGTCTGGGCCACAATGCCGCCGAATCAAGATAAGACTAGTAACGGCAAGCAAATTGAACAAATCATCGCCCACAAGTACTTTGTGTTCTACTCGTGCATAGAATCTACGCATAGACCTAGCTCATGATGCCACTGTTGAGGATCGTAGCAGAAATTTAAAATTTTCTACGCATCACCAAGATCAATCTATGAAGTAATCTAGCAACGAGGGGAAGGGGAGTGCATCTACATACCCTTGTAGATCGCTAAGCGGAAGCGTTGCAAGAACGCGGTTGGTGGAGTCGTACACGCAGCGATTCAGATCACAGTCGATTCCGATCTAAGCGCCGAACAACGGCGCCTCCGCGTTCAACACACGTACAGCCCGGTGACGTCTCCCGCGCCTTGATCCAGCAAGGAGAGAGGGAGAGGTTGGGGAAGACTCCGTCCAGCAGCAGCACGATGGCGTGGTAGTTGTGGAGGAGCGTGGGACTCCAGCAGGGCTTCGCCAAGCACTACGAGAGACGAGGAGGGAGAGAGGTAGGGCTGCGCCAAGAGGGAGATCAAATCATATGTTGGGCAACCCCCAATACCTCAAGTATATATAGGGGGAGGGGAGGGGCTGCGCCCCCTTCTAGGGTTCCCTCCCTAGGGGCGGCGGCAGCCCTAGATGCCATCTAGGGTGGCGGCCAAAGGGGAGAGGAGAGGGGGGCGCCCTAGGGTGGGCCTTAAGGCCCATCTGGACCTAGGGTTTGCCCCTTCCCACTCTCCATGCGCCTTGGGCCTTGGCGGGGGGCGCACCAGCCCACCTGGGGCTGGTCCCCTCCCACACTTGGCCCACGCAGCCTTCTGGGGCTGGTGGCCCCACCTGGTGGATCTCCGGGACCCTCCTGGTGGTCCCGGTACGTTACCGATAGCACCCGAAACTTTTCCGGTGACCAAAACGGGACTTCCCATATATAAATCTTTACCCCCGGACCATTCCGGAACTCCTCGTGACGCCCGGGATCTCATCCGGGACTCCGAACAACATTCGGTAACCGCGTACATACTTTCCCTATAACCCTAGAGTCATCGAACCTTAAGTGTGTAGACCCTACGGGCTCGGGAATAATGCAGACATGACCGAGACATCTCTCTGGTCAATAACCAACAACGGGATCTGTATACCCATGTTGGCTCCCACATGTTCCACGATGATCTCATCGGATGAACCAAGATGTCAAGGATTCAGTCAATCCCGTATACAATTCCCTTTGTCTACCGGTATAGTACTTGCCCGAGATTCGATCGTCGGTATCCCGATACCTTGTTCAATCTCGTTACCGGCAAGTCTCTTTACTCGTTCCGTAACACATCATCCCGTGATCAACTCCTTGGTCACATTGTGCACATTATGATGATGTCCTACCGAGTGGGCCCAGAGATACCTCTCCGTTTACACGGAGTGACAAATCCGAGTCTCGATTCGTGCCAACCCAACAAACACTTTCGGAGATACCCGTAGTGCACCTTTATAGACACCCAGTTACGTTGTGACGTTTGGTACACCCAAAGCATTCCTACGGTATCCGGGAGCTGCACAATCTCATGGTCTAAGGAAATGATACTTGACATTAGAAAAGCTTTAGCATACGATCTACACGATCTTGTGCTAGGCTTAGGATTGGGTCTTGTCCATCACATCATTCTCCTAATGATGTGATCCCGTTATCAATGACATCCAATGTCCATGATCAGGAAACCATGACCATCTATTGATCAATGAGCTAGTCAACTAGAGGCTTACTAGGGACATGTTGTGGTCTATGTATCCACACATGTATCTGAGTTTCCTATCAATACAATTCTAGCATGGATAATAAACGATTATTATGAACAAGGAAATATAATAATAACTAATTTATTATTGCCTCTAGGGCATATTTCCAACAGTCTCCCACTTGCACTAGAGTCAATAATCTAGTTCACATCACTATGTGATTGCAATGAATCCAACACCCATGGGGCTTGTTCATATCTTGCTTGTGAGAGAGGTTTATTAGTCAATGAGTCTGGACCTTTTAGATCCATGTGTGATTTACAAATCTCTATGTCATCTTGTAGATGCAGCTACCACGTGCTACTTGGAGCTATTCCAAATAGTTGTTCTACTATACGAATCCGGTTTACTACTCAGAGTCATCCTGATTAGTGTCAAAGTTTGCATCGACGTAACCCTTTACGACGAACTCTTTTACCACCTCCATAATCAAGAAAATTCCTTAGTCCACTAGTTACTAAGGACAACCTTGACCGTTGTCCTGTGATCCATTCCTAGATCACGCTTGTACCCCTTGACTGACTCATGGCTTAGCACACTTCAGGTGCGGTACACAACATTGCATACTTTAGAGCCTACGTATAAAGCATAGGGGACGACCTTCGTCCTTTCTCTCTATTCTGCCGTGGTCAGGTCTTGAGTTTTACTCAATACTCATACCTTATAACACAGCCAAGAACTCCTTCTTTGCCGATCTATTTTTGAACTCCTTCAAAATTTTGTCATGGTATGTGTTCGTTTGGAAGTACTATTAAGCGTTTTTGATCTATCCTTATAGATCTTGATGCTCAATGTTCAAGTAGCTTAATCCAGGTTTTCCATTGAAAAACACTTTTCAAATCACCCTGCATGCTTTCCAGAAATTCTACATCATTTCTGATCAACAATATGTGAACAACATATACTCATCAAAAATTCTATAGTGCTCCCACTCACTTCTTTGGAAATACAAATTTCTCATAAACTTTGTATAAACCCAAAATCTTTGATCATCTCATCAAAGCATACATTCCAATTCCGAGATGCTTACTCCAGTCCTTAGAAGGATTGCTGGAGCTTTGCATACTTGTTAGCATCTTTCAGGATTGACAAAACCTTCTGGTTGTATCACATACAACCTTTCCTCAAGAAAAACGTCGAGGAAACAATGTTTTGACATCCTATCTACAAGATTTCATAAATAATGCAGTAACTGCTAACATAATTCCAACAGACTCTTAGCATCGCTATGAGTGAGAAAGTCTCATCGTAGTCAACTCCTTGAACTTGTCAGAAAACATCTTAACGACAAGTCGAGCTTTATTAATGGTGACACTTACCATCATTGTCCATCTTCCTTTTAAAATCCATCTGCACCCAACAGCCTTATGACCATCAAGTAGTTCTTTCAAAGTCTATACTTTGTTTTATACATGGATCCTCTCTCGGATTTTATGGCCTCGAGCCATTCGTCGGAATCCGGGCCCACCATCGCTTCTCCATAGCTCGTAGGTTCATTGTTGTCTAGCAACATGACTTCCAAGACAGGATTACGTTCTACTCTGAAGTAGTACACATCCTTGTCGACCTATGAGGTTTGGTAGTGACTTGATCCGAAGTTTCATGATCACAATCATAAGCTTCCACTTCAATTGGTGTAGGTGCCACTGGAACAACTTCCTGTGCCCTGCTACACACTAGTTGAAGTGACGGTTCAGTAACCTCATCAAGTCTCCACCATCCTCCCACTCAATTCTTTCGAGAGAAACTTTTCCTCGAGAAAGGACCCGTTTCTAGAAATAATCACTTTTTCTTCCGGATCTGAATAGGAGGTATACCCAACTATTTTTGGGTATTCTATGAAGATGCATTTATCCGCTTTGGGTTCGAGCTTATCAGCCTGAAACTTTTTCATATAAGCATCGCAGCCCCAAACTTTTAAGAAACGACAGCTTAGGTTTCTCTAAACCATAGTTCATACGTTATCGTCTCAACGTAATTGTGTGGTGCCCTATTTAAAGTGAGTGCGGTTGTCTCTAATGCCTAACCCATAAACGATAGTGGTAATTCGATAAGAGACATCATGATATGCACCATATCCAATAGGGTGCAGTTATGATGTTCGGACACACCATCACACTATGGTGTTCCAGGCGCTATTAGTTGTGAAACAATTTCCACAATGTCTTAATTGTGTGCCAAACTCGTAACTCGGATATTCATCTCTATGATCATATCATAGACATTTTATCATCTTGTCACGACGATCTTCAACTTCACTCTGAAATTACTTAAACCTTTCAATAATTAAGACTTGTATTTCATCAAGTAAATATACTCAGCATCTACTCAAATCTTCTGTGAAGTAAGAACATAACGATATTCACTGCATGCGTCAGCACTCATTGAACTGCACACATCAACATGTATTACTTCCAACGAGTTGCTTTCTTGTTCCATCTTACTGAAAAACGAGGCCTTTCAGTCATCTTGCCCATGTGGTATGATTTGCATATCTCAAGTGATTCAAAATCAAGTGAGTCCAAACGATCCATCTGCATGGAGTTTCTTCATGCATATCTACCAATAGACATGGTTCGCATGTCTCAATCTTTTCAAAAACGAGTGAGTCCAAAGATCCATCAACATGGAGCTTCTTCATGCGTTTTATACCAACATGACTCAAATGGCAGTGCCACAAGTACGTGGTACTATCTTAAATCTTTTGGCATGAACATGTGTATCACTATGATCGAGATTCAATAAACCATTCATTTTAGGTGCAAGACCATTGAAGGTATTATTCAAATAAACAGAGTAACCATTATTCTCTTTAAATGAATAACCGTATTGCGATAAACATAATCCAATCATGTCTATGCTCAACGCAAACACCAAATAACAATTATTTCGGTTTAACACCAATCCTGATGGTAGAGGGAGTGTGCAGTGTTTGATCACATCAACCTTGGTAACACTTGCAACACATATCGTCATATCAACTTTAGCTAGTCTCCGTAGCCTTTTATTTCGAGTTACTAACACTTAGCAACCGAATGGTATTTATTACCCTGGTGCTACTAGGAGTACTAGTAAAGTAACAATAATATAATGTATATTCAAAATACTACTGTTGACCTTGCCAGCCTTCTCATCTACCAAGGATCTAGGGTAATTCTGCTTCAGTGACCGTTCCCCTCATTGTAGAAGCACTTAGTCTCGGGTTTGGTTCAACCTTGGGTTTCTTCACTAGAGTAGCAACTAATTTGCCTTCTCATGAAGTATCCCTTCTTTCCCTTGCCCTTCTTGAAACTAGTGGTTTTATTAACCATCAACAATTGATGCTCCTACTTGATTTCTACTTTCACGGTGTCAAACATCGCGAATTGCTCAAGGATCATCATGTCTATCCCCGATATGTTATAGTTCATCACGAAGCTCTAATAGCTTGGTGGCAGTGACTATGGAGAACTATCACTATCTCATCTGGAAGATTAACTCCCACTCGATTCAAGCGATTGTAGTACTCAGACAATCTGAGCACATGCTCAACGATTGAGCTTTTCTCTCTTAGTTTGCAGGCTTAAGAAACTTGTCAAAGGTCTCATACCTCTTGACGTGGGCACTAGTCTGAAATCCCAATTTCAGTCTTTGGAACATCTCATATGTTCTGCGACGTTTCAAAAAACGTCTTTGGTGCCACAATTCTAAACCGTTAGTATTACGCACTGAACTATCACGTAGTCATCAAAACGTGTATGTTAGATGTTTCCCAACATCTACAGACGACGCTCGAGGTTCAACGCACTGAGCGGTGCATTAAGGACATAGCCATTCTGTGCAGCAACGAGGACAATCCTCAGTTCACGGACCCAGTCCGCATAATTAATACTGTCAAGTCTGAACTAAATTTTCTCTAGGAACATATCTAAAACAGTAGAACCAAAGCGTGAGCTACGACATAATTTGCAAAGACCTTTTGACTATGTTCATGATAATTAAGTTCATCTAATCAAATTATTTAATGAACTCCCGCTCAGATAGACATCCCTCTAGTCATCTAAGTGATACATGATCCGAGTCAACTAGGCCGTGTCCGATCATCATGTGAGACGGACTAGTCATCATCGGTGAACATCTTCATGTTGATCGTATCCACTATACGACTCATGTTCGACCTTTCGGTCTTCCGTGTTCCGAGGTCATGTCTTTACATGCTAGGCTCGTCAAGTTAACCTAAGTGTATTATGTGTGTAAATCTGGCTTACACCCGTTGTATGCGAACGTTAGAACCTATCACACCCGATCATCATGTGGTACTTCGGAACAACCGACCTTAGCAACAGTGCACAGTTAGGGGGAACACTTTCTGGAAATTATTGCGAGGGATCATCTTATTTATGCTACCGTCGTTCTAAGCAAATAAGATGTAAACATGACAAACATCACACGCAAATTATAAAGTGACATGATATGGCCAATATCATCTTGCGCCTTCGATCTCCATCTTCGAGGCGCGGCATGAACACCATCGTCACCGGCATGACACCATGATCTCCATCATCATGATCTCCATCATCGTGTCTTCATGAAGTTGCCTCGCCAACTATTACTTCTACTACTATGGCTAACGGTTAGCAATAAAGTAAAGTAATTACATGGCGTTATCATTGACACGCAGGTCATAAATAAATTAAGACAACTCCTATGGCTCCTGCCGGTTGTCATACTCATCGACATGCAAGTTGTGATTCCTATTACAAGAACATGATCAATCTCATACATCACATATATCATTCATCACATCCTTTTGGCCATATCACATCACATAGCATACCCTGCAAAAACAAGTTAGACGTCCTCTAATTGTTGTTGCATGTTTTATGTGGCTACTATGGGTTTCTAGCAAGAACATTTCTTACCTACGCAAAACCACAACGGTGATATGCCAATTGCTATTTACCCTTCATAAGGACCCTTTTCATCGAATCCGATCCAACTAAAGTGGGAGAGACAGACACCCGCTAGCCACCTTATGCAACTAGTGCATGTCAGTCGGTGGAACCTATCTCACGTAAGTGTACGTGTAAGGTCGGTTCGGGCCGCTTCATCCCACTATGCCGCCGAATCAAGATAAGACTAGTAACGGCAAGCAAATTGAACAAATCATCGCCCACAAGTACTTTGTGTTCTACTCGTGCATAGAATCTACGCATAGACCTAGCTCATGATGCCACTGTTGGGGATTGTAGCAGAAATTTAAAATTTTTTACGCATCACCAAGATCAATCTATGGAGTAATCTAGCAACGAGGGGAAGGGGAGTGCATCTACATACCCTTGTAGATCACTAAGCGGAAGCGTTGCAAGAACGCGGTTGGTGGAGTCGTACACGCAGCGATTCAGATCGCGGTCGATTCCGATCTAAGCACTGAACAACGGCGCCTCCGCGTTCAACACACGTACAGCCCGGTGACGTCTCCCGCGCCTTGATCCAGCAAGGAGAGAGGGAGAGGTTGGGGAAGACTCCGTCCAGCAATAGCACGACGGCGTGGTGGTGGTGGAGGAGCGCGGGACTCCAGCAGGGCTTCGCCAAGCACTACGAGAGACGAGGAGGGAGAGAGGTACGGCTGCGCCAAGAGGGAGATCAAATCATTGTTGGGGAACGTAGTAATTTCAAAATTTTCCTACGCACACGCAAGATCATGGTGATGCATAGCAACGAGAGGGGAGAGTGTTGTCTACGTACCCTCGTAGACCATAAGCGGAAGCGTTAGCACAACACGGTTGATATAGTCGTACGTCTTCATGGCCCGACCGATCAAGCACCGAAACTATGGCACCTCCGAGTTCTAGCACACATTCACCTCGATGAAGTTCCCCAGACTCCGATCCAGCAAAGTGTCGTGGATGAGTTCCGTCAGCACGACGGCGTGGTGACGATCTTGATGTTCTACCGTCGCAGGGCTTCGCCTAAGCACCGCTACAATATTATCGAGGATTATGGTGGAGGGGGGCACCGCACACGGCTAAGAGATCAATGATCAATTGTTGTGTCTATGGGGTGCCCCCCTGCCCCCGTATATAAAGGAGTGGAGGAGGGGGCCTGCCAAGGAGGATGGCGCGCCCTAAGAGGGAGTCCAACTCCCAGAGGGAGTAGGACTCCCCTTTTTCCTATTAGGAGTAGGAGAGGGAAGGAAGAAGAAGGAAAGGGGGGCCGGCCCCCCTCCCAATTCGGATTGGGCTTGGGGGGGCGCGCCCCATCCCTTGCTCCTTTCCCCTCCTTTCCACTAAGGCCCAATAAGGCCCATATACCTCCCAGGGGGTTCCGATAACCTCCCGGTGATCCGGTATTGTCCCAATCTCACCCGGAACCTTTCCGGTGTCCAAATATAGTCATCCAATATATCGATCTTTATGTCTCGACCATTTCGAGACTCCTCGTCAAGTCCGTGATCACATCCGGGACTCCGAACAACCTTCGGTACATCAAAATATATAAACTCATAATGAAACTATCATCGTAACGTTAAGCGTGCGGACCCTACGGGTTCGAGAACAATGTAGACATGACCGAGACACGTCTCCGGTCAATAACCAATAGCGGAACCTGGATGCTCATATTGGCTCCTACATATTCTACGAAGATCTTTATCGGTCAAACCGCATAACAACATACGTTTGTTCCCTTTGTCATCGGTATGTTACTTGCCCGAGATTCGATCGTCGGTATCTCAATACCTAGTTCAATCTCGTTACCGGAAAGTCTCTTTACTCGTTCTGTAATACATCATCTTGCAACTAACTTATTAGTTGCATTGCTTGCAAGGCTTAAGTGATGTGCATTACCGAGAGGGCCCAGAGATACCTCTCCGACAATCAGAGTGACAAATCCTAATCTCGAAATACGCCAACCCAACATGTACCTTTCGAGACACCTGTAGAGCACCTTTATAATCACCCAGTTACATTGTGACGTTTGGTAGCACACAAAGTGTTCCTTCGGTAAACGGGAGTTGCATAATCTCATAGTCATAGGAACATGTATAAGTCATGAAGAAAGCAATAGCAACATACTAAACGATCGGGTGCTAAGCTAATGGAATGGGTCATGTCAATCACATCATTCTCCTAATGATGTGATCCCATTAATCAAATGACAACTCATGTCTATGGTTAGGAAACATAACCATCTTCGATTAACGAGCTAGTCAAGTAGAGGCATACTAGCAACACTTTGTTTGTCTATGTATTCACACAAGTATTATGTTTCCGGTTAATACAATTCTAGCATGAATAATAAAAATTTATCATGATATAAGGAAATAAATAATAACTTTATTATTGCCTCTAGGGCATATTTCCTTCAGTCTCCCACTTGCACTAGAGTCAATAATCTAGATTAGACAGTAATGATTCTAACACCCATGGAGCCTTGGTGCTGATCATATTTTGCTCATGGAAGAGGCTTAGTCAATGGGTCTGCTACATTCATATCCGTATGTATCTTGCAAATCTCTATGTCTCCCACCTGGACTAGATCCCGGATGGAATTGAAGCGTCTCTTGATGTGCTTGGTTCTCTTGTGAAATCTGGATTCCTTTGCCAAGGCAATTGCACCAGTATTGTCACAAAAGATTTTCATTGGACCCGATGCACTAGGTATGACACCTAGAGCGGATATGAACTCCTTCATCCAGACTCCTTCGTTTGCTGCTTTCGAAGCAGCTATGTACTCCGCTTCACATGTAGATCCCGCCACGACGCTTTGTTTAGAACTGCACCAACTGACAGCTCCACCGTTTAATATAAATACGTATCCGGTTTGCGATTTAGAATCGTCCGGATCAGTGTCAAAGCTTGCATCAACGTAACCATTTACGATGAGCTCTTTATCACCT
Source organism: Triticum urartu (assembly GCF_056163025.1). Lineage (NCBI taxonomy): Eukaryota > Viridiplantae > Streptophyta > Magnoliopsida > Poales > Poaceae > Triticum > Triticum urartu. Next base: position 501,647,725 of record NC_141873.1, on the reverse strand, counting down.
CCATATACGAGAAACATATCCTTAGTCCTTTTCAGGTATTTCAGGATGTTCTTGACCGCTGTCCAGTGATCCACTCCTGGATTACTTTGGTACCTCCCTGCTAGACTTATAGCAAGGCACACATCAGGTCTGGTACACAGTATTGCATACATGATAGAGCCTATGGCTGAAGCATAGGGAACATCTTTCATTTTCTCTCTATATTCTGCAGTGGTCGGGCATTGAGTCTTACTCAACTTCACACCTTGTAACACAGGCAAGAATCCTTTCTTTGCTTGATCCATTTTGAACTTCTTCAAAACTTTGTCAAGGTATGTGCTTTGTGAAAGTCCAATTAAGCGTCTTGATCTATCTCTATAGATCGTAATGCCCAATATGTAAGCAGCTTCACCAAGGTCTTTCATTGAAAAACTCTTATTCAAGTATCCCTTTATGCTATCCAGAAATTCTATATCATTTCCGATTAGCAATATGTCATCCACATATAATATCAGAAATGCTACAGAGCTCCCACTCACTTTCTTGTAAATACAGGCTTCTCCAAAAGTCTGTATAAAACCATATGCTTTGATCACACTATCAAAACATTTATTCCAACTCCGAGAGGCTTGCACGAGTCCATAAATGGATCGCTGGAGCTTGCACACTTTGTTAGCACCCTTTGGATCGACAAAACCTTCTGGTTGCATCATGTACAACTCTTCTTCCAGAAATCCATTCAGGAATGCAGTTTTGACATCCATTTGCCAAATTTCATAATCATAAAATGCGGCAATCGCTAACATGATTCAGACAGACTTAAGCATCGCTACAGGTGAGAAAGTCTCATCGTAGTCAACCCCTTGAACTTGTCGAAAACATTTCGCAACAAGTCGAGCTTTGTAGACAGTAACATTACCATCAACGTCAGTCTTCTTCTTGAAGATCCATTTATTCTCGATGGCTTGCCGATCATCGGGCAAGTCAACCAAAGTCCACACTTTGTTCTCATACATGGATCCCATCTCAGATTTCATGGCCTCAAGCCATTTTGCGGAATCTGGGCTCACCATCGCTTCTTCATAGTTCGTATGTTCGTCATGGTCAAGTAACATGACTTCCAGAACAGGATTACCGTACCACTCTGGTGCGGATCTTACTCTGGTTGATCTACGAGGTTCAGTAGTAACTTGTTCTGAAGTTTCATGATCATCATCATTAGCTTCCTCACTAATTGGTGTAGGTGTCACAGAAACTGGTTTTTGTGATGTGCTACTTTCCAATAAGGGAGCAGGTACAGTTACCTCATCAAGTTCTACTTTCCTCCCACTCACTTCTTTCGAGAGAAACTCCTTCTCTAGAAAGGATCCATTCTTAGCAACAAATGTCTTGCCATCGGATCTGTGATAGAAGGTGTACCCAACAGTCTCCTTCAGGTATCCTATGAAGACACATTTCTCCGATTTGGGTTCGAGCTTATCAGGTTGAAGCTTTTTCACCTAAGCATTGCAGCCCCAAACTTTCAGAAACGACAACTTTGGTTTCTTGCCAAACCATAGTTCATAAGGCGTCGTCTCAACAGATTTTGATGGGGCCCTATTTAACGTGAATGCGGCCGTCTCTAAAGCATAACCCCAAAATGATAGCGGTAAATCTGTAAGAGACATCATAGATCGCACCATATCAAGTAAAGTACGATTACGCCGTTCAGACACACCATTACGCTGTGGTGTTCCGAGTGGCGTGAGTTGCGAAACTATTCCGCATTGTTTCAAATGTAAACCAAACTCGTAACTCAAATATTCTCCTCCACGATCAGATCGTAGAAACTTTATTTTCTTGTTACGACGATTTTCAACGTCACTCTGAAATTCTTTGAACTTTTCAAATGTTTCAGACTTATGTTTCATTAAGTAGATATACCCATATCTGCTTAAATCATCTGTGAAGGTGAGAAAATAACGATATCTACCATGAGCTTCGACATTCATTGGACCACATACATCTGTATGTATGATTTCAAACAAATCTGTTGCTCTCTTCATAGTACCGGAGAACGGCGTTTTTAGTCATCTTGCCCATGAGGCACGGTTCGCAAGTACCAAGTGATTCATAATCAAGTGGTTCCAAAAGTCCATCAGTATGGAGTTTCTTCATGCGCTTTACACCGATATGACCTAAACAGCAGTGCCACAAATAAGTTGCACTATCATTATCAACTCTGCATCTCTTGGCTTCAACATTATGAATATGTGTATCACTACTATCGAGATTCATCAAAAATAGACCACTCTTCAAGGGTGCATGACCATAAAAGATATTACTCATATAAATAGAACAACAATTATTCTCTGATTTAAATGAATAACCGTCTCGCATCAAACAAGATCCAGATATAATGTTCATGCTCAACGCTGGCACCAAATAACAATTATTTAGGTCTAATACTAATCCCGATGGTAGATGTAGAGGTAGCGTGCCGACCGTGATCACATCGACTTTGGAACCATTTCCCACGCGCATCGTCACCTCGTCCTTTGCCAGTGTTTGCTTAATCTGTAGTCCCTATTTCGAGTTGCAAATATTAGCAACAGAACCAGTATCAAATACCCAGGTGCTACTGCGAGCTCTAGTAAGGTACACATCAATAACATGTATATCACATATACCTTTGTTCACCTTGCCATCCTTCTTATCCGCCAAATACTTGGGGCAGTTCCGCTTCCAGTGACCAGTCTGCTTGCAGTAGAAGCACTCAGTTTCAGGCTTAGGTCCAGACTTGGGTTTCTTCTCCTGAGCAGCAACTTGCTTGCTGTTCTTCTTGAAGTTCCCCTTCTTCTTCCTCTTGCCCTTTTTCTTGAAACTAGTGGTCTTGTTGACCATCAACACTTGATGCTCCTTCTTGATTTCTACCTCCGCAGCTTTTAGCATTGCGAAGAGCTCGGGAATTGTCTTATCCATCCCTTGCATATTATAGTTCATCACAAAGCTCTTGTAGCTAGGTGGAAGTGATTGGAGAATTCTGTCAATGACGCAATCATCCGGAAGATTAACTCCCAGTTGAATTAAGTGATTATTATACCCAGAAATTTTGAGTATATGCTCACTGACAGAATTGTTCTCCTCCATCTTGCAGCTATAGAATTTATTGGAGACTTCATATCTCTCAATCCGGGCATTTGCTTGAAGTATTAACTTCAACTCCTGGAACATCTCATATGCTCCATGACGTTCAAAACGTCGTTGAAGTCCCGATTCTAAGTCGTAAATCATGGCACACTAAACTATCGAGTAGTCATCAGCTTTGCTCTGCCAGACATTCATAACATCTGGTGTTGCTCTAGCAGCAGGCCTGGCACCCAGCGGTGCTTCCAGGACGTAATTCTTCTGTGCAGCAATGAGGATAATCCTCAAGTTACGGACCCAGTCCGTGTAATTGCTACCATCATCTTTCAACTTTGCTTTCTCAAGGAATGCTTTAAAATTTAACGAAACAACAGCACAGGCCATCTATCTACAATCAAACATAAACAAGCAAGATACTATCAGGTACTAAGTTCATGATAAATTTAAGTTCAATTAATCATATTTAAGAACTCCCACTTAGAAAGACATCCCTCTAATCTTCTAAGTGATTACGTGATCCAAATCAACTAAACCATAACCGATCATCACGTGAAATGGAGTAGTTTTCAATGGTGAACATGACTATGTTGATCATATCTACTATATGATTCACGCTCGACCTTTCGGTCTCAGTGTTCCGAGGCCATATCTGCATATGCTAGGCTCGTCAAGTTTAACCTGAGTATTCTGCGTCTGCAAAACTGGCTTGCACCCGTTGTAGATGGACGTAGAGCTTATCACATCCGATCATCACGTGGTGTCTGGGCACGACGAACTTTGGCAACGGTGCATACTCAGGGAGAACACTTTTATCTTGAAATTTAGTGAGAGATCATCTTATAATGCTACCATCAATCAAAGCAAGATAAGATGCATAAAAGATAAACATCACATGCAATCAATATAAGTGATATGATATGGCCATCATCATCTTGTGCTTGTGATCTCCATCTCTGAAGCATCGTCATGATCACCATCGTCACCGGCGCGACACCTTGATCTCCATCATAGCATCGTTGTCGTCTCGCCAATCTTATGCTTCCACGACCATCTCTACCGCCTAGTGATAAAGTAAAGCATTACAACACGATTGCATTGCATACAATAAAGCGACAACCATATGGCTCCTGCCAGTTGCCGATAACTCGGTTACAAAACATGATCATCTCATACAATAAAATTTAGCATCATGTCTTGACCATATCACATCACAACATGCCCTGCAAAAACAAGTTAGACGTCCTCTACTTTGTCGTTGCAAGTTTTACGTGGCTGCTATGGGCTTAGCAAGAACCGTTCTTACCTACGCATCAAAACCACAAAGATAGTTTGTCAAGTTGGTGCTGTTCTAACCTTCGCAAGGACCGGGCGTAGCCACACTCGGTTCAACTAAAGTTGGAGAAACTGACACCCGCCAGCCACCTGTGTGCAAAGCACGTCGGTAGAACCAGTCTCGCGTAAGCGTACGCGTAATGTTGGTCCGGGCCGCTTCATCCAACAATACCGTCGAACCAAAGTATGACATGCCGGTAAGCAGTATGACTTATATCGCCCACAACTCACTTGTGTTCTACTCGTGCATAACATCAACGCATAAAACCTAGGCTCGGATACCACTGTTGGGGAACGTAGTAATTTCAAAATTTTCCTACGCACACGCAAGATCATGGTGATGCATAGCAACGAGAGGGTAGAGTGTTGTCTACGTACCCTCGTAGACCGGAAGCGGAAGCGTTACCACAACGCGGTTGATGTAGTCGTACGTCTTCACGGCCCGACCGATCAAGCACCGAAACTACGGCACCTCCGAGTTCTAGCACACGTTCAGCTCGATGACGATCCCCGGACTCCGATGCAGCAAAGTGTCGGGGATGAGTTCCGTCAGCATGACGGCGTGGTGATGATCTTGATGTTCTACCGTCACAGGGCTTCGCCTAAGCACCGCTACAATATTATCGAGGATTATGGTGGAGGGGGGCACCGCACACGGCTAAGAGATCAATGATCAATTGTTGTGTCTATGGGGTGCCTCCCTGCCCCCGTATATAAAGGAGTGGATGAGGGGGCCAGCCAAGGAGGGTGGCGCGCCCTAAGGGGGAGTCCAACTCCCACAGGGAGTAGGACTCCCCTTTTTCCTATTAGGAGTAGGAGAGGGAAGGAAGAGGAAGGAAAGAGGGGCCGGCCCCCCTCCCAATTCGGATTGGGCTTGGGGGGGCGCGCCCCATCCCTTGCTCCTTTCCCCTCCTTTCCACTAAGGCCCAATAAGGCCCATATACCTCCCGGGGGGGTTCCGATAACCTCCCGGTGATCCGGTATTGTCCCAATCTCACCCGGAACCTTTCTGGTGTCCAAATATATTCGTCCAATATATCGATCTTTATGTCTCGACCATTTCGAGACTCCTCGTCAAGTCCGTGATCACATCCGGGACTCCGAACAACCTTCGATACATCAAAATATATAAACTCATAATGAAACTGTCATCGTAACGTTAAGCGTGCGGACCCTACGGGTTCAAGAACAATGTAGACATGACCGAGACACGTCTCCGGTCAATAACCAATAGCGGAACCTGGATGCTCATATTGGCTCCTACATGTTCTACGAAGATCTTTATCAGTCAGACCGCATAACAACATACGTTTGTTCCCTTTGTCATCGGTATGTTACTTGCCCGAGATTCGATCGTCGGTATCTCAATACCTAGTTCAATCTCGTTTCCGGCAAGTCTCTTTACTCGTTCTATAATACATCATCTTGCAACTAACTTATTAGTTGCATTGCTTGCAAGGCTTAAGTGATGTGCATTACCGAGAGGGCCCAGAGATACCTCTTTGACAATCGGAGCGACAAATCCTAATCTCGAAATACGCCAACCCAACATGTACCTTTCGAGACACCTGTAGAGCACCTTTACAATCACCTAGTTACGTTGTGATGTTTGGTAGCACACAAAGTGTTCCTCCGGTAAACGGGAGTTGCATAATCTCATAGTCATAGGAACATGTATAAGTCATGAAGAAAGCAATAGCAACATACTAAACGATCGGGTGCTAAGCTAATGGAATGGGTCATGTCAATCACATCATTCTCCTAATGATGTGATCCCATTAATCAAATGACAACTCATGTCTATGGTTAGGAAACATAACCATCTTCGATTAACGAGCTAGTCAAGTAGAGGCATACTAGTGACACTTTGTTTGTCTATGTATTCACACAAGTATTATGTTTCCGGTTAATACAATTCTAGCATGAATAATAAACATTTATCATGATATAAGGAAATAAATAATAACTTTATTATTGCCTCTAGGGCATATTTCCTTTAATCATATGTTGGGCAACCCCCAATACCTCAAGTATATATAGGGGGAGGGGAGGGGCCGCGCCCCATTCTAGGGTTCCCTCCCTAGGGGCGGCGGCAGCCCTAGATGCCATCTAGGGTGGCGGCCAAAGGGGAGAGGAGAGGGGGGCGCCCTAGGGTGGGCCTTATGGCCCATCTGGACCTAGGGTTTGCCCCCTTCCCACTCTCCATGCGCCTTGGGCCTTGGCGGGGGGCGCACCAGCCCACCTGGGGCTGGTCCCCTCCCACACTTGGCCCACGCAGCCTTCTGGGGCTGGTGGCCCCACCTGGTGGACCCCCGGGACCCTCCCGGTGGTCCCAGTATGTTACCGATAGCACCCGAAACTTTTTCGGTGACCAAAACGGGACTTCCCATATATAAATCTTTACCTCCGGACCATTCCGGAACTCCTCGTGACATCCGGGATCTCATCCGGGACTCCGAACAACATTCGGTAACCGCGTACATACTTTCCCTATAACCCTAGCGTCATCGAACCTTAAGTGTGTAGACCCTATGGGCTCGGGAATAATGCAGACATGACCGAGACATCTCTCTGGTCAATAACCAACAACGGGATCTGGATACCCATGTTGGCTCCCACATGTTCCACGATGATCTCATCGGATGAACCAAGATGTCAAGGATTCAGTCAATCCCGTATACAATTCCCTTTGTCTACCAGTATAGTACTTGCCCGAGATTCGATCGTCGGTATCCCGATACCTTGTTCAATCTCGTTACCGGCAAGTCTCTTTACTCGTTCCGTAACACATCATCCCGTGATCAACTCCTTGGTCACATTGTGCACATTATGATGATGTCCTACCGAGTGGGCCCAGAGATACCTCTCCGTTTACACGGAGTGACAAATCCTAGTCTCGATTCGTGCCAACCCAACAAACACTTTCGGAGATACCCGTAGTGCACCTTTATAGACACCCAGTTACGTTGTGACGTTTGGTACACCCAAAGCATTCCTACGGTATCCGGGAGCCGCACAATCTCATGGTCTAAGGAAATGATACTTGACATTAGAAAAGCTTTAGCATACGATCTACACGATCTTGTGCTAGGCTTAGGATTGGGTCTTTTCCATCACATCATTCTCCTAATGATGTGATCCCATTATCAATGACATCCAATGTCCATGATCAAGAAACCATGACCATCTATTGATCAACGAGCTAGTCAACTAGAGGCTTACTAGGGACATGTTGTGGTCTATGTATCCACACATGTATCTGAGTTTCCTATCAATACAATTCTAGCATGGATAATAAACGATTATTATGAACAAGGAAATATAATAATAACTAATTTATTATTGCCTCTAGGGCATATTTCCAACAGACGACCCCTCTCTCTTGCTAGAGCAACCAGGCAAGCTCCCCCCTTGATCACCAGATATTGCCTACTCTCCTCTATACTGCTTGCATTAGAGTAGTGTAGCATGTTACTGCTTTCCGTTAATCCTATCCTGATGCATAACATGTCCTTGCTACTACTGTTGTTACCTTTACCTGCAATCCTAATGCTTAGTATAGGATGCTAGTTTATCACCAGTGGCCCTACATTCTTGTCCGTCTGCCATGCTATACTATCGGGCCGTGATCACTCGGGAGGTGATCACGGGTATATACTATATACTTTATACATGATACATGTGATGACTAAAGTCGGGTTGGCTCGAGGAGTACCCGCGGTTGATTCACGAATTGGGGGCTGGAAGGACATACTTTCCCGACAGCCCTCTGTGTGGATCTTTGTGGCGAAGCGACAGGGTAGGTTGAGACCACCTAGGAGAGAGGTGGGCCTGGCCCTGGTCGGCGTTCGCGGTTATTTCAAGATAACACGTTTAACGAGATCTTGGTATTTGATCTGAGTCTGGCTACTGGCCTATACGCACTAACCATCTACGCGGGGACAGTTATGGGCACTCGACGTCGTGGTATCAGCCGAAGCCTTCGTGACATCAGCGACTGAGCGGCGCGCGCCGGATTGGACTGGAACGCCTGCTAGGCTAGGTCTGCTTCCGGCCGCGTTCGCAACGTGCAGGTGTGCAAAGGGCGATGGGCCCAGACCCCTGCGCCATAGGATTTAGACCGGCGTGCTGACCTCTCTGTTGTGCCTAGGTAGGGCTGCGACGTGTTGATCTTCCGAGGACGGGCATGACCCAGGAAAGTGTGTCCGGCCAAATGGGATTGAGCATGTTGGGTTATGTGGTGCACCCCTGCAGGGAAGTTAATCTATTCGAATAGCCGTGATCTTTGGTAACAGGACGACTTGGAGTTGTACCTTGACCTTATGACAACTAGAACCGGATACTTAATAAAACACACCCTTCCAAGTGCCAGATACAACCGGTGATCACTTTCTCACAGGGCGACGAGGGGAGGATCATCGGTTAGGATTATGCTATGCGATGTTACTTGGTGAACTTACCATCTACTCTCTTCTCCTGGTGCAAGATGGAGGTTACCAGAAGCGTAGTCTTCAAAAGGACTAGCTATCCCCCTCTTATTCCGGCATTCTGCAGTTCAGTCCACATATGATACCCTTATTCCATTTGATACCAATGCATACATATGTAGTGTAGCTCCTTGCTTGCGAGTACTTTGGATGAGTACTCACGGTTGCTTTGCTCCCCCCTTTTCCCCCTTTCTATACTCGATTGCTGCGACCAGACGTTGGAGCCCAAGAGCCAGACGCCACCGTCGACGACGACTACTACTACTCGGGAGGTGCCTACTACTACGTGCTGCCCGCTGACGACGACCAGGAGTACTTCAGGAGGATCCCAGGCAGGAGGCCTGCGCCTCTTTCGATCTGTATCCCAGTTTGTGCTAGCCTTCTTAAGGCAGACTTGTTTAACTTATGTCTGTACTCAGATATTGTTGCTTCCGCTGACTCGTCTATGACCGAGCTCTTGTATTCGAGCCCTCGAGGCCCCTGGCTTGTAATATGATGCTTGTATGACTTATTTTTATTTGTAGAGTTGTGTTGTGATATCTTCCCGTGAGTCCCTGATCTTGATCGTACACGTTTGCGTGTATGATTAGTGTACGATTGAATCGGGGGTGTCACAATAATCATATTAGGGCATCATCAAGGCGGACCCGCAAACCTCCCGCAACAGTCTGACCGCGATGTCCAGACTGCGGAAGGTATCCAACACGGTCATGTATCGGTCCGCGAGGCGGTCCAGACGCGTTGCGGAGACAAAGTGGGAGGGGGCAGTGGGAGTCCGGACACCCAAAATGTAGGACTTCAACACCCACGGCCCACCCAATCCCCCCTCTCGGTCCCAATTCCTTCCACTCCGCCCTCCCCCCTTGCTTTGCATGCGCATCCTCCACCTCCGCCGCCGCTGTTGTTCATCTCCGGTTGCCACAGAGGCATTGTTCGACGTCCGCAACCAGCACCGACACTCCCGCTCGATGGAGCTGTCCATCCTGAAGCCGTTTGTACCCAGGTACACTCCGCCCCCTGTCGACGACCTCCATGGCGGACACCACGCCTGGCAGGTGTTCGGTCAAATGTCATTGAGCTTATTTTTAGATATTATGTCATTTTCTAGAGTACGGAGGATGGTTGAATTACTCAACCATGGTCCATGAAGGATGAGCTGTTGTGCGATGTGTTGCTGGCCGTATCCACATATTTCATAGGCAGGAGAAGTGGCGAGCCCTTCCGGAAGCAAGTGCATGAAAAGCACAATTGCACCTTACGACATGTACATCATCCAACCACGCAACATGAGGTCGTTGTTGTATCGCTGGCACGCTATCCAGATCAGCGTCACCAAGTTTTGCGACGTGGTTCGTCAGCTCGAGACAAGGAGGCCATTGTACGCGCTAGAGGACGAGATCGTAAGTTTTACTTCGTCTTGCTCGACTTGTTGATTGATCCATTCACTCAATGTTGGTCTATACATTATATGTAACCCACACGCGCCGTCATGGTATACCATAGGGCAAAGGCACAGCTATTTACGTGTGCACGCCGTTGGATGAAGCTGAAGAGGGAGTATGTGTGGAATGACATGATCCGTTTATGAAAAACTTGTTCGACATCCGGGATCTAGTCGAATTAGAGACATTGTTGTACTAGACTTAATTTGCATCCTATGTATGGATGATTTGTGCTTTTTTCTATTCGAACTTTGATGAATATCAACCGGTTTGCATGAATTTCGCCCGGTTAGTTAAAATGTATGCGGCTAGCGTTGGATGTCGTCTTTCTGCATCTGTGTCTGCGGACCGGTCCCCCCATGTGCGAACGGATGCGGGAGAAAATTTACAGGTTGCCGTTTGAGATGCCCTTAGTAGAAGAATGGTTAGAGGAGGGAGTATATGATATTTGCAATGCCATGTGTTATGGAAGGCACGAGTAATAACCCCCGTGAAGTGAGTATAGCTCACATGGTTAGGATCCTTGCCGTGGAACCATATCCACCCGTATTCAAGTCCAAAACTTGATATATAATACTTTTTTTCTTCTAGTTTTTTATTTCATGCTTCTTGGCGATGTTCTTTCAGGAAAACGTCTTTCCCGTCGGTTAAGAGACACCTACGATAAATTCGTCAATGTCAAGATTTATCGGCTTAGCCTCTCGGACCCGGAGATGCTCATAGGTTTGATAGGGGTAGAGTGTTCGTGTGCGTTTGTACCATGTGTCTCAGAAAAGAAAGAAAAGTGAGTAGCAATACGTGTCAATGGCTAACGGCTAGGTTCCCCGTGTGACAAGAAGTGGTGAGAGTTTCGTTGCAGAACATGGAACCAAATGCACATTGCACGGTGCATTAGATGAAATCATAATAAATGGGGTTAATTGGATAAATGCCACTTGAATTTTGGCGATTTCAAAAAATGCCACTGCAATTTTCAACTTATGAAAGATGCCACTGTAAAGTTTGCAAACTTTAAAAAACGTCATTGCAGACTTTGGAAAATGCCGTTAAGTTTGGGAATTGCAGCGGTGTTTCTCGGAATCGCAAGAATCCGAGTGACATTTATCAAATTAACCTAGTAATATTAAAGTTCGCAGTTGGTGTAGGGAAAAGCATGTTTGAGAAGAAACCGAAAAATTCACATTCATTTGAGTATGGGACCAAATTCATACCTACATTTATTTATTTTGTGAAATACCTATTTTCTTTTTGTTTGAGCATGATATATTCATTTAATTATTCTCTTTCAAACATGACCGAGAAAAGCGAGACAGACTACTTGTTGCATGGTAGTCATATTTTCAATTAATAATACTTGAGCCAATAAGCATACAGAGTATTTAGCTTCACAATTCACATGCACTCCCTCCGTTCCTAAATATAAGTCTTTTCAGACATTTCAAATGAAATACAACATACAGATGTATGTAGACATATTTTCGAGTGTAGATTAATTCATTTTGCTCCGTGTATAGTCATTTGTTGGAATCTCCAGAAAGACTTATATTTGGGAACGAAGGGAGTATGAAATATTTCAGAATACTTGCTCTCCAGTTGTCTTTTTTTCTTTTGAGGCAAACTTACTCGCAAGCTGTTGCATGTCACAACGCATTTGTGAGCCAATTTTGTGCAGGCCTACACGTAATCGGATCCTTGGCGGCCCATGCTCTTGTACTCCCTCTCACTTTAATGGTCTAAACGCTTTTATATCTCTTTGCAGGTGAAGTAATCAACAGCAAGATGCCTCCACGCTGAATGGTTCAGACTTGACACAGCTTCATCATACTTGCGAGGGAAACGCGTCCGTCGACCTGTTGATGGAGCAACTCGTGTCGTTTTGCTTTGATCAGTGCCGGTCCAGAATACGTCAATGGAGATTCTTGGACGTGTGAGGCGCAGCGCACAGCCTTGGATGTGTTGAGAAGAGTTGGAAGCAGACACGCGGTGACAGCAACTACTATAGCTACTAGTAGTACTGTCAATGATTCGTCGCAGAAGGGGAGGAAAGAGTACTACTGGCAATTATTGGAGGCGGAAAAGATGTTCCCTGTTAAGCCTAGCTCTCCCGAGTCTTGCCCAGCACAGACATGTTAGGCCTGCATTGTCGTTTGTATACACTGTCACTGTTCGTCAAGACTTGAGATCTCCGGTGTGTGTACGTATCTCTGTACAATTGTGCTGACTGTAGTTATACCGAAACAAATCCCGTATTCTTAGCGTGAATCTTGCACCCATAAGAGCATCTTCACTAGCCTCCTCAGGACGCTTACAGGACATCTTTTTAGGCTCGAACGGCACTTTTCGTCAAAAAACGGCCCAACCACATCCACGCTCCCCAGAACGTCAAAATAGTGCCGGCAAACCCAGGCGAAACCTGGCACGCTGGGGTCTCTTGGGAATGCCGGCACAAGTTTCGGCGAATCGTGTCTCACCACATGTCCTTTTTCTTGGCCCACTTAATCATTCTCCTCACAAACTTTTGCTTGAGATGGGGTGTGACTAGAAAGACGCTCTCTTTATTTCACCGGATTTCGCCGGATGACCCCAAGACACCAACGTTTTTTATTCGGGTGATGTTTCTGGGATGCCAACGGCTGAAGATGCTCTAACCCATTTGGAACAATCCAAAACCCTCTGAACAAAGTGTGCGCAGGACGACGAAACACGTACCGGAGCTTCGGCATGGATTCTTCTCCGTCCGGTGCTCGGGGCAGAAAGCCCTGCGCTTTTTAATCGCCGGAAAGAAAAAGAAAAGAGAGAGCGGCGCTTTGACGCGTCTCCAGGGAACGCATCAAACGGCTGACACCGTCTGCCCCCTGGAATTTTCTTTTCGGGCCGGTCAGAACAAGTCGTCGGCCGATCTGCCGCCGCTGCCGACGTCGGCCAGCTCCCTTTTTTTCACCCCTGCGGCAGCACAGAGACCGCCGTGCGCAGCGCGCACCGGAATTATGACGTGCCCCGAGTTTCCCTGAAAATGAAAAGGGTAGGATCGCGTGGTACTCCGCACCCGACGGGAACGGGAGGGAAAGACCCGACGAGCGACAAGGCGGTGCGGTAGGGTGGGGTGGGGTGGGGTGGGCCTGTCGCCTGTAGCCTATCCATGGCACGCGAGAGGGGACCGCGTCGTGTACTTGTGTCGTGCGTAACGAGTCAAACGACCGGTCGTTCGCATCGCATCACATCTCGCGTTGCCGAACCCAAACCTACCCGCGAGCGCGACCCGGCCAAGTTGTTGGTTGACCCGAGGCGGCTACAGCCAGGGCCGCCTTGTTCGGTGCAGTTGGGTGGGGTGGCGCGGTCGCTCGCCCACACGCGCCCCGGGGGCGAGCCGGCGTGCGCGACTTTGCGCCATGGACTCACACGTCCCTCGCTCGCTCGCTGGCTCGGCTAAAAAATGGTTGGTGACAGCACCCGGTCAGTTCGGGTTTCAGACGTGCAGGAGTGGGCGAGGTGTGTGTGTGTGTGCAGCTTGCGGATAGAGACGTTCAGTTGTGGATGGACACCTTCCATCTTCCGTCTTGGTTCTATTCTGTAGTGAGTAGTAGTACTCCTGCAAGGCAATGCACTACTGATGCAACCGACATGCAGCCGATGTGATCGAGGCGAGCAGGGGGACGTGTACCTGGCTTCGGTGGAGCGCGCGCGGTCTGTTTCCATGGCACTATCGCATCGAGCCGAAGTAGACGTTTCGTTGGGGACGGACGGGGCAACTTCTTCTTCCAGCTCCGTGATTATATTCTCCTAGCTAGGTAGGGTGTGCTCTTATTCGGCTCTGATGCAGCCACCGCAACCGATGCCATCGAGGACACGGCTCCGGAGATGATGGCACTCTTCCGTATGTGTGCAATGGTGCCACACTACTACGGCATCAACCCGACGAGCAGTGTATGTATTAAAAAGAAGAGAGTCTCGACGAGCAATGTGGCCATGGATATGGACTGGTGGCCGGCTGAACCGAGATCCAACACCTGGAATCCGGAATAGAGCCGGGGCATGACGACGCCACGCACGCGGTCCGCAGCGGCCGAAACGGCACGGCGAGGGATAATAAACTCGGTCGACGGCGATGGGCTGCGGCCAGCCGGAGCGGGTCAGCGCGGCGACATGGTATACTGGCGCCACGGCGGAGGCTCGCGTGCGGTTCCCACGATGGAACGCACGCACTGTGCGTGTTACGAACGCTCATTGCTTGCGGGCAGTGGTGCCACGGCTCTCACCACCACACATCTTGCCCTCGTCACTTGATTTTTCTTGCTGAAATCCAGTCAAAATACGTACGTACTAGCATGGAGTTCGGTTCCTCGTTTTTTTTTGAGACAACGGTTCCTCGTAGGTTTTTTTTTTGAGAGAACAACGGTTCCTCGTAGGTGGTCGCAGCTGCCGAACGTGCCATGCTTCTTCGATCCTTCTCTCCTTTAGCCAAATAAAAACTAAAATGGACCGGTAGTGGGCCGAGGTTGAACCATCACGATTAAAATATCTCTACTATTAAAGGAGAATCGAATATCAAAACACAAAAACTCATAATACCGATCGTCATAGAATTTTAAGCGTGCGGACCCTACGGGTTCGAGAATTATGTAGACATGACTGAGACTCGTCTCCGGTCAATAACCAATAGCGGAACCTAGATGCTCATATTGGTTCCTACATATTCTACGAAGATCTTTATCGGTCAAACCGCATAACAACATACATTGTTCCCTTTCTCATCGGTATGTTATTTGCCCGAGATTTGATCGCCGGTATCTCAATACCTAGTTCAATCTCGTTACCGGCAAGTCTCTTTACTCATTCCGTAATGCATCATCACGTAACTAACTCATTAGTCACATTGCTTGCAAGGCTTATAGTGATGTGCATTACCGAGAGGGCCCAGAGATACCTCTCCGACAATCGGAGTGACAAATCCTATTCTCGATCTATGCCAACTCAAGGAACACCATCGGAGACACCTGTAGAGAACCTTTATAATCACCCAGTTACATTGTGACATTTGGTAGCACACAAAGTGTTCTTTCGGTAATCGGGAGTTGCATAATCTCATAGTCATAGGAACATGTATAAGTCATGAAGAAAGCAATAACAGTAAACTAAATGATCAAGTGCTAAGCTAACGGAATGGGTCATGTTAATCACATCATTCTCCTAATGATGTGATCCCGTTGATCAAATGATAACTCATGTCTATGGCTAGGAAACTCAACCATCTTTGATCAACGAGTTAGTCAAGTAGAGGCATACTAGTGACACTATGTTTGTCTATGTATTCACACATGTATTATGTTTCCGGTTAATACTGTTCTAGCATGAATAATAAATATTTATCATGATATAAGGAAATAAATAATAACTTTATTATTGCCTCTAGGGCATATTTCCTGCAGTCTTCCACTTGCACTAGAGTCAATAATATATATTACACAGTAATGATTCTAACACCCATGGAGTCTTGGTGCTGATCATGTTTTGCTTGTGGAAGAGGCTTAGTCAACGGGTCTGCAACATTCAGATCCGTATGTATCTTGCAAATCTCTATGTCTCCCACCTGGACTTGATCCCAGATGGAATTGAAGCGTCTCTTGATGTGCTTGGTTCTTTTGTGAAATCTGGATTTCTTTGCCAAGGCAATTGCACCAGTATTGTCACAAAAGATTTTCATTGGACCCGATGCACTAGGTATGACACCTAGATCGGATATGAACTCCTTCCTCCAGACTCCTTCATTTGCTACTTCCGAAGCAGCTATGTACTCCGCTTCACACGTAGATCCCGCCACGACGCTTTGTTTAGAATTGGTCCAACTAACAACTCCACCGCTCAATATAAATACGTATCCGGTTTGCGATTTAGAATCGTCCGGATCAGTGTCAAAGCTTGCATCGACGTAACCATTTACAACGAGCTCTTTGTCACCTCCATAAACGAGAAACATATTCTTAGTCCTTTTCAGGTATTTCAGGATGTTCTTGACCGCAATCCAGTGATCCACTCCTGGATCACTTTGGTACCTCCCTGCTAAACTAATAGCAAGGCACACATCAGGTCTGGTACACAGCATTGCATACATGATAGAGCCTATGGCTGAAGTATAGGGAACACTTTTCATTTTCTTTCTATCTTCTGCAGTGGTCGGGCATTGAGTCTTACTCAACTTCACACCTTGTAACACATGCAAGAACCCTTTCTTTGCTTGATCCATTTTGAACTTCTTCAAAACTTTATCAAGGTATGTGCTTTGTGAATGTTCAATTAAGCGTCTTGATCTATCTCTATAGATCTTGATGCCCAATATATAAGCAGCTTCTCCGAGGTCTTTCATTGAAAAACTCTTATTCAAGTATCCTTTTATGCTATCCAGAAATTCTATATCATTTCCAATCAACAGTAAGTCATCCACATATAATATTAGAAATGCTACAGAGCTCCCACTCACTTTCTTGTAAATACAGGCTTCTCCAAAAGTCTGTATAAAACCATATGCTTTGATCACACTATCAAAACATTTATTCCAACTCCGAGAGGCTTGCACGAGTCCATAAATGGATTGCTGGAGCTTGCACACTTTGTTAGCACCCTTTGGATCGACAAAACCTTCTGGTTGCATCATGTACAACTCTTCTTCCAGAAATCCATTCAGGAATGCAGTTTTGACATCCATTTGCCAAATTTCATAATCATAAAATGTGACAATTGCTAACATGATTCGGACAGACTTAAGCATCGCTACAGGTGAGAAAGTCTCATCGTAGTCAACCCCTTGAACTTGTCGAAAATATTTCGCAACAAGTCGAGCTTTGTAGACAGTAACATTACCGTCAGCGCCAGTCTTCTTCTTGAAGATCCATTTATTCTCGATGGCTAGCCGATCATCGGGCAAGTCAACCAAAGTCCACACTTTGTTCTCATACATGGATCCCATCTCAGATTTCATGGCCTCAAGCCATTTTGCGGAATCTGGGCTCACCATCGCTTCTTCATAGTTCGTATGTTCGTCATGGTCAAGTAACATGACTTCCAGAATAGGATTACCGTACCACTCTAGTGCGGATCTTACTCTGGTTGACCTATGAGGTTCGCTAGTAACTTGATCTGAAGTTTTATGATCATCATTATTAGCTTCCTCACTAATTGGTGTAGGTGTCACACGGACCGGTTTCTGTGATGAACTACTTTCCAATAAGGGAGCAGGTATAGTTACCTCATCAAGTTCTATTTTCCTCCCACTCACTTCTTTCGAGACAAACTCCTTCTCTAGAAAGGATCCACTCTTAGCAACAAATGTCTTGCCTTCGGATCTGTGATAGAAGGTGTACCAATAGTTTCTTTTGGGTATCCTATGAAGACACATTTCTCCGATTTGGGTTCGAGCTTATCAGGTCGAATCTTTTTCACATAAGCATCGCAGCCCCAAACTTTAAGAAACGACAACTTTGGTTTCTTGCCAAACCAAAGTTCATAAGGCGTCGTCTCAACGGATTTCGATGGTGCCGCATTTAACGTGAATGCAGCCATCTCTAAAGCATAACCCCAAAATGATAGCGGTAAATCAGTAAGAGACATCATAGATTGCACCATATCTAGTAAAGTACGATTACGCCGTTCGGACACACCATTACGCTGTGGTGTTCCGGGTGGCGTGAGTTGCGAAACTATTCCGCATTGTTTCTAATGTAGACCAAACTCGTAACTCAGATATTCTCCTCTACGGTCAGATCGTAGAAACTTTATTTTCTTGTTACGATGATTTTCCACTTCACTCTGAAATTCTTTAAACTTTTCAAATGTTTCAGACTTATGTTTCATTAAGTAGATATACCCATATCTGCTCAAATAACGATACCCGCCGCGAGCCTCAATATTCATCGGACCACATACATCAGTATGTATGATTTCCAACAAATCTATTGCTCACTCCATAGTTCCAGAGAACGGCGTTTTAGTCATCTTGCCCATGAGACATGGTTCACAAGTACCAAGTGATTCATAATCAAGTGATTTCAAAAGTCCATCAGAATGGAGTTTCTTCATGCGCTTTACACCAATATGACCTAAACGGCAGTTCCACAAATAAGTTGCACTATCATTATCAACTCTGCATCTTTTGGCTTCAACATTATGAATATGTGTATTACTACTATCAAGATTCAACACAAATAGACCACTCTTCAAGGGTGCATGACCATAAAAGATATTACTCATATAAATAGAACAACCATTATTCTCAGATTTAAATGAATAACCATCTCACATCAAACAAGATCCAGATATAATGTTCATGCTTAACGTTGGCACCAAATAACAATTGTTAAGGTCTAAAATTAATCCCGAAGGTAGATGTAGAGGTAGCATGCCGACGACGATCACATCGACTTTGGAACCATTTCCCACGCGCATCGTCACCTCATCCTTAACCAATCTTCGCTCAATCCGTAGTCCCTATTTCGAGTTGCAAATATTAGCAACATAACCAGTATCAAATACCCAGGTGCTACTGCGAGCTCTAGTAAGGTACACATCAATAACATGTGTATCACATATACCTTTGTTCACCTTGCCATCCTTTTTATCCGCCAAATACTTGGGGCAGTTCCGCTTCCAGTGACCAGTCTGTTTGCAGTAGAAGCACTCAGTCTCAGGCTTAGGTCCAGACTTGGGTTTCTTCTCCTAAGCAGCAACTTGTTTGCCATTCTTTTTGAAGTTCCCCTTCTTCTTCCCTTTACCCTTTTTCTTGAAACTGGTGGTCTTGTTGACCATCAACACTTGATGCTCCTTCTTGATTTCTACCTCCGTAGCCTTTAGCATTGCGAAGAGCTCGGGAATTGTCTTATGCATCCCTTGCATATTATAGTTCATCACGAAGCTCTTGTAGCTTGGTGGTAGTGATTGAAGAATTCTGTCGATGACACTATCAACAGGAAGATTAACTCCCAATTGAGTCAAGTGGTTATGGTACCCAGACATTCGGAGTATATGTTCACTGACAGAACTATTCTCCTCCATCTTGCAGCTGTAGAACTTATTGGAGACTTCATATCTCTCAATCCGGGCATTTGCTTGAAATATTAACTTCAACTCCTGGAACATCTCATATGCTCCATGACGTTCAAAACGTCGTTGAAGTCCCGGTTCTAAGCCGTAAAGCATGGCACACTGAACTATTGAGTAGTCATCAGCTTTGCTCTGCCAAACATTTTTAATGTCATCAGCAGCATCTGCAGCAAGCCTGGCACCCAGCGGTGCTTCCAGGACATAATTCTTCTGTGCAACAATGAGGATAATCCTCAAGTTACAGACCCAGTCCGTGTAATTGCTACCATCGTCTTTCAACTTTGCTTTCTCAAGGAACGCATTAAAATTCAACGGAACAACAACACGGGCCATCTATCTACAACAACATAGACAAGCAAAATACTATCAGGTACTAGTTCATGATAAATTTAAGTTCAATTAATCATATTACTTTAAGAACTCCCACTTAGATAGACATCCCTCTATTCATCTAAGTGATCACGTGATCCAAATCAACTAAACCATAACCGATCATCACGTGAAATGGAGTAGTTTTCAGTGGTGAACATCACTATGTTGATCATATCTACTATATGATTCACGCTCGACCTTTCGGTCTCAGTGTTCCGAGGCCATATCTGCATATGATAGGCTCGTCAAGTTTAACCTGAGTATTCTGCGTGTGCAAAACTGGCTTGCACCCGTTGTATAAGAACGCTGAGCTTATCACACCCGATCATCATGCGGTGTCTCGGCATGATGATCTTTTGCAACGGTGCATACTCAGGGAGAACACTTGTACCTTGAAATTTTTAGTGAGAGATCATGTTATATTGCTACCGTCAATCAAAGCAGAATAAGATGCATAAAGGATAAACATCACATGCAATCAATATAAGTGATATGATATGGCCATCATCATCTTGTGCCTTTGATCTCCTCCTCCAAAGCACCGTCATGATCACTGTCGGTGTCAAAACCGGCGGATCTCGGGTAGGGGGTCCCGAACTGCGCGTCTAAGGCGGATGGTAACAGGAGGCAGGGGGCACGATGTTTTACCCAGGTTCGGGCCCTCTTGATGGAGGTAAAACCCTACGTCCTGCTTGATTAATATTGATGATATGAGTATTACAAGAGTAGATCCACCACGAGATCGGAGAGGCTAAACCCTAGAAGCTAGCCTATGGTATGATTGTATGTTGTCGTATGGACTAAAACCCTCCGGTTTATATAGACACCGGAAAGGGCTAGGGTTACACAATGTCAGTTACAAAGGAGGAGATATACATATTCGTATTGCCTAGATTGCCTTCCACGCCAAGTAGAGTCCCATCCGGACATGAGACGAAGTCTTCAATCTTGTATCTTCATAGTCTAACAGTCCGGCCAAAGGATATAGTCTGGCTGTCCGGAGACACCCTAATCCAGGACTCCCTCAGTAGCCCCTGAACCAGGCTTTAATGACGATGAGTCCGGCGCACAGTAGCCTGCCTCAGTATTGCATATCGCGGGCTTTGTAGCCCTCTGCGAGCTGTTTCTGGGTATCGAAGCTCATTTCAGACTGTGGAAGGAGCTATTTTGCCTCGTGCCCCGTTCCAAGAAAGGGTCAATGTATCAAGTGGGCGGAGCCGAAGTATGGCGCATCGCCGGGACCGGATATCTGTCCGGAACCCCAAAGAAGGCGTCCGAAGACTGGCCCTCAGAATGGTTCTATATAGAAGACGTCCCGCTGTCGGACCCTGTCCGGATCGGCCTCCCAGAGTTCGATAGTGCTCCTTTAAAAAAGCGCCTAAGCTGGCGTCCACGGAGCCCTCAAAGGGAAAGCAACAGGGACATTGTTTATCTTATGGGCCGAATAAGATTGTTAGCCCATTCCGGACTAACCATGATCGGAGTTATGGCCAAATGCGTCATGCGGGGGGTGCAGCCGCTTCAGTACAAAAGCCACCCCATGTGGGATTTCAACGGGGAGGACGACGCCACCCGCTACGGCCGTAAAGGGCCAGATTCAGTTGCCACTCTATTAAAGATCTTGTCCACTTTGTACAAGGGGGAAGAGGAGGAATTTCTCCGCGTCAACCCACAGGGTGGATTCTCTATGCACAATCCCCCAAGCTGGGTAAGTGGTCGCTTTTACTTGCTCATCCGTTTAGTGTTCCCATTGTTAAATACTTAGTCTGATGACTTCAACGCAGGAACTGCGCCGGGCCGTAAAGGACATAAGCAGCCCGCCTCCACAACCTGAGGACTCAGGACGGTCTCTCGGGAGGATCCGGACATATCTGTGGAGTTGATTGATGGAGTGTTCCATCAATTGAGCGAGGACAGCGCCTTGGTGGCCATTACGGCCGATTACCCAGGGTTAATCCGAACACCCCAGGTACCTAAGACCGAAGTCCTTGTACCCCGGACAGGGATCCGTCCACGCGTGTTTAATTTCTTGATTGCAACCGAACTTTGCAGGGGAGGTTTCTGAGGCAGAAGGCCGAACCTGCGGCGACAAACCAACCAGGGGCTGCAGGGCCCCATGGGCAGAAAAGAGGTGCAGTTCAGACTGAGGTGTCAACGCGAAGGTATGGCGCGCCCCTTTATCCCAGTCGTTATACCTTCGAGGCACACTTGACACTCGTGCCCTTTTCAGGACGAAGAGACCTCGCCGGGCTATATCCGGAGAGGCTGCTAATCGTGCCTCCACCAGCCAGGCTCCAAGGCCTGGTCCGGGGGCGGAAGCGAACGCAAGGCGTGTGCCGGATGTTCCTCCGACGGAAGATGCGGACGGGTTATCTGCCACCAACTCAGAGGTGGAAAGTGCCATGAACCACAGGCGTCGCCGGACAATTCTTCGCGACGCTTGCTTCTCCCAAGAGGCATTAGATGCCTTCAATTCGGGAGATGCACACCTCCGTGCCGCTCAAAATGGTCTAGCCAGAGCCACAGAGAAATATGTAAAAGACATACGGGTAAGAAATTTTTGATAAATATATATGTAGCAGTAGCCCCCGAGACTGAAAACAGTTAGAATAGCTGGTTTAAGGATCATTTGAAATGCAGGTTCTTACAGAAATGAATTCCCTATTGACCCAGGAGCTGGAAGAGTGCAAAGCCCAACTGGGGGCCGCACTAGCCGCGGCAGGGGAGCCTAAGGAGACCCCCTCTGGTAATATTCATTTCGAAAGATAAGTATGTGGTGAAGCATGGCTTGTGTGTGAATCTGACAAATAAATTCGCAGATGGCACCGGATTGAATCCGGAAAGGCAACACCTCGAACGCCAACTAAAGGCTGGTGAGAGGGTGCTGTTAAAGGTGATGGGGGAGAAGAACTTTCTCCAAGATGCCAACACCCGGCTAGGCGTTGAGCTAAAAGATGTTCGTGCCCAGCTGTTAGACTCCGTGAAGGAGAATCAGCGGCTTCGGCGCGACATATTTAGTAAGTGCTTGAGCGAACCTTTTAAAAGAAAGTTTGGCAGAGCCGTTGATTAATAGAGCAATATCTGTAGGTATGTTAACAGGTCATCCTGCAGAGGAGATGCCCGGTTCTACGAGTGACCTTCTTCCCGAGCTCTTGCAATTGCTCGATCGAGCTCGGCAGGCGATGCGAGGCGTCGCCCAAGTCCTGTGGCCATCCGTCTCCACACCCGAAGGTCTTGGAGAGCTTGCGGAGAAGCTGAGGGGAGCACGGCGGCGATTCCAGTTGTGGAAGATATCAGCCTGCCGTCAAGGCGCTAGGGAGGCCTGGGCTATGGTGAAGACGCGATATTCATAGGCCGACCCCAACCATATGGCCGAGGTTGGTCCTGTAGGGCCCGATGGGAAGGAGATCCCTGTGAGCTTAGTATACGGCCAAGTGGAGTTGGCCGCAAAGTAGTCCTAGCAGGACTGCAAATTAGACAGCCTGTTAGATGGTATTAAGGAGGAGGAGTACAGTCAGTCAAAATGACTATGTAATTTTAATTGACATTTATAATGCCTTCTAGCCAGATTGTAGATCATTTGTCATGGCCGACCTTTTCGCTTCAGCCTCGGGACCTGACGGTCCGGAGTGTGTCCGAATTCCCATGCGGTTATATAGGAACCGGGGAATGCGTGGAGACCAGGCGTAGGGGTCATTGTGGCGTGAACAGACAAGTGCCCGACTAGTTATGTTATATTACATGGTTAGTAAGAAACATCTTCCAGGGAGAATAGTTCCGTTAGGGGTTCCTTTCCCTGGGAGGCATGCCCTAAAGTGCATGTCCATGCTGCGAAGAGAAACACAGAAAAAACATCTGGGGGCACGTGGAAAAAATAAAAAGATCGTCTTTAGTTCACTGACCGAATATTCCCTTAAGAACGCTAGCTTTCGGCTTCACCCAGTCTGAGGTACACGTCCGGCTGACCCGGCAGTAACAATCGCAGAAGTGCTCCGTTTACCGCCTAGCCGAACAATCGGGAACGTAGGGGTAAGCAAGGAGCCAGGCAACCCAGCTTGGCCAAAACTTAAGTCATATCGATGCATATAGTGGTGAATAAAAGGTACATGCGGAAGTTTGACACATGTGTTGGACGTGAAGCCCGTAGAAGTAAGCTTCTGTCAAAAGAAGCCCCCAGGTTTGCTGAGCGCGGATAGCGCGTCACTTTGTGAGCCTCTAAAGGCTA
The DNA here is from genome assembly GCF_056163025.1 of Triticum urartu. NCBI lineage: Eukaryota > Viridiplantae > Streptophyta > Magnoliopsida > Poales > Poaceae > Triticum > Triticum urartu. Next base: position 501,623,672 of record NC_141873.1, on the reverse strand, counting down.
TAAGAGGGGAAGAGATAGAGGAGGAGAGAAATTTACGGCAGAAGGTATATATAAAAAATGCACAGAGTAAGGAGACGAACACGGGATCCGGCGCTAGGCATAGAATCTTCGGAGGCGGGCGTCGTTCCATGGGTTCGGCTCGAGTCGGTTATCCGATGCACTTCGTAGGCGGTACGCACCACCAGTCAGGACTTGGTTGATGATGAAGGGACCTTCCCACTTGGGCTTGAGTTTGTCCTTTTTCTTGTGCGGCAGGCGTAGAACTAGTTCGCCAACGTTGTAATTTTTGGCCTGTACTTCTCTGCTTTGATATCTTCGAGCCTGCTGTTGATAAAATGCGGAACGGGCCTTTGCCACGTCACGCTCATCCTCTAATGCGTCCAAACTGTCCTGCCAATCGAGCTCGGCTTCTCTTTCTTCGTACATGCGCACTCGAGGTGAGTCATGAATTATGTCGCAAGGCAAAACTGCCTCAGCGCCGTACACCATGAAGAATGGTGTGTATCCGATGGTGCGATTCGGCGTGGTCCACAGCCCCCAGAGTACGGAGTTGAGCTCCTCTACCCAGTGCGTGTTAGATTCCTTGAGGGACCGCACTAACCTGGGTTTGATGCCGCTCATGATAAGACCATTTGCACGTTCGACCTGGCCGTTGGTTTGTGGGTGATAGACGGAAGCATAATTGAGCTTGATGCCCATGTTTTTGCAGCAAAGTTTTACCTCGTCGGCCGTGAAGTTCGTGCCGTTATCAGTGATGATGCTGTGGGGGACGCCGTAACGGTGTACAACCCCGGATATAAATTCTATCACAGGTCCGGATTCGGCCGTCTTAACAGGCTTGGCTTCTATCCATTTGGTGAACTTATCCACCATGACCAGTAAGTATTTGTGCTTGTGGGTTCCGCCTTTAAACGGTCCAACCATGTCAAGCCCCCAGACCGCGAAGGGCCAAGTGATGGGGATGGTTTGGAGGGCAGTAGGTGGCATATGGCTTTGGTTTGCAAAGAGCTGGCAACCGGTGCATTTTTGGACTAAGTCCTGGGCATCTGCCCGAGCCGTCGGCCAATGAAAGCCTATACGGAAGGCCTTGCTTACAAGGGACCGAGCTGCAACATGATGACCACCGAGTCCGGCATGAATTTTAGCCAGGAGGTCCCGCCCTTCCTCTTCGGAGATGCACCTTTGAAGGACTCCGGTAGTGCTTTTCTTATAAAGCTCTCCTTCATGGACTTTGTAGGCTTTGGATCGCCGCACTATGCAGCGTGCCTCATTTTGGTCCTCGGGGAGTTCCTGCCTAGTAAGGTAGGCGAGGAATGGTTCTGTCCACGGGGCTATGAAGGCCATTATTACGTGGGATGAGGGTGTTATTTCATTGGCAGAGCCGCCGATTGTGTCAGAATGTTCAATGTCGGGCAGTGCGGTTGGGTCCGGGCTGTTGTTGTGTGTATCCCCTTCCCATACTATGGATGGCTTGAACAGCCTTTCCAAGAAGATGTTGGGGGGACTACATCGCGTTTTGCGCCGATGCGTGCCAGGACATCTGCCGCCTGATTATTTTCCCGGGCTATGTGGTGAAATTCAAGCCCTTCGAACCGAGCTGAAATTTTTAGGACGGTGTTACGGTAAGCTGCCATCTTTGGATCTTTGGCGTCGAAGTCTCCATTTATTTGGGATATTGCGAGGTTCGAGTCCCTGCGCACCTCTAGGCGTTGAATGCCCATGGATACTGCCTTCCGGAGACCATGTAAAAGGGATTCATATTCGGCTGCATTGTTGGAGTCCGTGTACATAATCTGTAGTACGTATTGAATTGTGTCTCCTGTGGGGGACGTCAAAATGACACCAGCCCTAGTCCGGCTAACATCTTGGAGCCGTCGAAATGCATGATCCAATTTGAATATGTGCCGTACTCTTTAGGGAGTTCGGCCTCCGTCCATTCTGCGACGAAATCGGCCAAAACTTGTGACTTGATGGCTCGTCATGGCTTAAAAGTTATGTCGAATGGGAGGAGCTCGATGGCCCATTTCGCGATCCGGCCCATTGCGTCACGGTTGTTAATAATGTCATTAAGTGGTACTTCCGAGGATACTGTTATTGAACACTCTTGGAAGTAGTGTCGTAGCTTCCGGGATGCCATGAATACCGCGTACGCAATCTTTTGATAATGCGGGTACCGTGATTTGCAGGGAGTGAGGACAGTGGACACATAATAGACAGACCTTTGAAGGGGGAATTTGTGTTCGTCCGCTTCTCGTTCGACGACGAGCACTGCGCTTACAACCTGATGTGTTGCTGCGATGTACAATAGCATTGGTTCGCCGATGTTTGGCGCGGCCAGGACTGGGTTTGTTGCCAGTATGGCTTTTATTTCGTCGAGTCCGGCCGTGGCTTCGTCCGTCCATTTGAAGTGTTCAGTGCGCCGAAGGAGGCGGTAAAGGGGGAGGGCCTTTTCTCCCAGGCGGGAGATAAAGCGGCTTAGAGCTGCCACACATCCGGTTAACTTTTGTATTTGTTTGAGGTCCTTTGGGATATCCAATTGCGAGAGAGATCGGATCTTGGCTGGATTGGCTTCAATTCCTCTGCTGGATACAATGAAGCCCAAGAGCTTTCCGGCTGGAACGCCGAAAACACATTTTTTCGGGTTGAGCTTGATGTTGTATGTTCGGAGATTATCAAATGTGAGCCTCAAGTCGTCTACTAGAGATTCAACATGTCTTGTTTTGATGACCACATCATCTACGTATGCCTCCACTGTTTTACCGACCTGGCTTGCCATACATGTCTGAATCATGCGCTGATATGTTGCGCCGGCGTTTTTGAGCCCGAAGGGCATTGTGTTGAAGCAGAATGGCCCGTATGGTGTGATAAATGCCGTTGCGGCTTGGTCTGATTCTGCCATCTTGATTTGATGGTAGCTAGAATATGCGTCGAGGAAACACAACGAATCGTGTCCTGCGATGGCATCGATAATTTGATCGATGCGGGGGATAGGGAAGGGATCCTTTGGGCAAGCCTTGTTGAGGTCTTTAAAATCGACACACAGGCGCCATGATTTGATGAATCCGGCTTCCAATAGCTTTGCTAGCTCCTCTCCCATAGCCTGTCTCTTAGGTTCAGAAAAACGCCGAAGAGCCTGTTTGACAGGTTTGAATCCTGTTTGGATATTTAAGCTGTGCTCGGCCAGCCTGCATGGGATTCTTGGCATGTCCGAAGGATGCCAGGCGAAAATGTCCCAGTTCTCCCATAGGAACTATCGCAATGCGGCGTCGACATCAGGGTTTAACTGTGCCCTGATGGAAGCTGTTTTGTTGGGGTCCGTTGGATGGACTTGGAATTTGACTATTTCGTCCGCTGGTTTAAAGGAGGTGGACTTGGATCTTTTGTCGAGTACCACGTCGTCCCTATTCACGGTAGAGCGCAGCGCAGTCAGTTCCTCGGCTGCTAGGGCTTTGGATAGTGCCTCAAGGGCCAGTGCGGCTGCCTTGTTTTTGGCGCGGAGTGCTACATCCGGATCACTAGCGAGAGTGATGATCCCGTTAGGCCCGGGCATCTTGAGCTTCATGTACCCATAATGGGGTATTGCTTGGAAGATTGTGAATGCTTCCCGCCCTAGCAAAGCGTGATAACCATTGCTGAACGGGGCCACGTGGAACGTGACTTCTTCGGACCTATAATTGTCCGGCGTACCGAACACCACATCCAGTGTGATTTTTCCTGTACAGCGCGCTTCCCGACTGGGGATTATTCCTCTAAAGGTTGTGCTGCTTCACGTGATGCGGTTCCAGTCTATATCCATTTTTTGGAGGGTTTCCTCATAGATGAGGTTCAATCCGCTGCCGCCGTCCATGAGTACCTTGGTGAGACGAAAGCTGTCCACTATTGGACTGAGGACCAATGCGGCTGGTGCTCGGGCTGTTCGGAATTTAGGTTCATCATTGGCGTTGAAGGTAATGGCCGTGTCACTCCACGGGTTTACTGTTGCTACTTGGTAGACTTTAGCAAGGCTGCGGAGTGTCCTTTTTCGCATATTATTTGATGTGAAGGTCTCGAAGACTGTTAGTACCGTATTGGAGTCTCTGGGGTGGCTTTCTGTGGTCTCCGTGATTAGGAAGTCTCTCGCCGATCTTGGCCACCTACCGGAGTATCCAACATGCTCTAAGGCTGTGAGTTGGTATAGCGTCCTCTGTGCTATGAATTTATAGGGTCCATTAAGCCATCCTTCTAGTACGGTTCCATGCCCTGGAGAGGGTTTTTCCTTTTTGGTGTTTGACCCGGGTGTCTGGCGATGATGCACCCTCTTGTTTCGGACTGGGCTTGCATTAAGGGCCGGATTGTCCCAAAATTTTGTTTCGGTTTTCCGGGCGCTTTCCATCGCACAGTACTTTCGTACTATGGATGCTAAGTCGGCGAAGCGTGTAATATCACGACGACCTATGGCGTTGAGTATTCCCTTGTCTATGCAATTATTGCAGAAGGATAGAATTGCGTCTTCCTCGCGGCAGCCCTTTATCCTGTGCATAACCAGGAGGAATCTGGCCCAGTAATGATGTACTATTTCGTTGGGCTCTTGCCTGATTTGGGATAGATCGCTAATGTTCGGGTGGGTGGGTGGAATTAAGTCCAAAGCATTACCCCTTCCGAGGCTCATAGGCCGAGGAATTTCCGAACTCGAAAATTTGGATTCCTGGATGTCGTCCAATGAATCCAGTCCGTCGCCTGATTCTAGGTTCAGGTCTTGAGTGATATCCTCCCTCCGCGGACATCCGGCTTGGAGGGATCAGGAATCCGGACGTAGCGAGTCCTTTGGATAGATGAAGGGTCGCCGCACTGTCCCTCTACCACGGCGACGTGGTGGGTGGCTCGGGGAGAGTTAATCTTTCTCAGATCGGTTTTAGGCCCGATCTGGTCATAATCCGTAGCGACTCCCAGGGCGGCGAAGCGGTCCAAGAGCTTGTTTATGGAGGAAAGCTCTATTGGATCTAACTGCTCGGCAAGTTCCGAGTTGACATGAAGATTGTTTTCGATGGCTCGAGAGGTCATCATCGGTGTAGAAGCCGAACAGGTGGTCATAAGAAAACCACCTAGCCGGAGGGTTTGGCCGACAGCCAAAACTCCCTTAGCAATGGTGCCATCTTTAAAGACGGGGCGAGGCATCCTTCCTGATGGCGACGACACAGAGGAACTCTCAATGAAAGCACCAATGTCGGTGTCAAAATCGGCGGATCTCGGGTAGGGGGTCCCAAACTGTGCGTCTAGGCCGGATGGTAACAGGAGGCAGGGGACACGAAGTTTTACCCAGGTTCGGGCCCTCTCGATGGAGGTAAAACCCTACGTCCTGCTTGATTAATATTGATGGTATGGGTATTACAAGAGTTGATCTACCACGAGATCAGAGAGGCTAAACCCTAGAAGCTAGCCTATGGTATGATTGTTGATGTGTATCTTGTCCTACGGACTAAAACCCTCCGGTTTATATAGACACCGGATATGGTTAGGGTTACATAGAGTCGGTTACAATGGTAGGAGATCAGAACATCCGTATCGCCAAGCTTGCCTTCCACGCCAAGGAAAGTCCCTTCCGGACACGGGACGGAGTCTTCAATCTCGTATCTTCATAGTCCAGGAGTCCGGCTTGAAGGTATAGTTCGGCTATCCGAACACCCCTAATCCAGGACTCCCTCACCAAGCACGGAGAAAGAGGGGTTATGATGGAAGACAATGAAGAAGAAGAGGACGACGACAGCTATCCTGGCCATGGGTTCCCTGAATACGATGATACAACAGTGGGGGAAGAAACTGAGCCTGCAATGCGGGAAGAAGGTGAAGAAGAGGCATCAGATGAGCCCACTGATGATCTAGATCGGGCCATTGCCGATGCAAAGAGAAACTGCGCAAGTGATTTGGAGAAGAAGAAGTTGCAGCGCATGTTAGAGGATCACAAGAGATTGTTGTACCCGAATTGCGAAGCTGACAAGAAAAAGCTGGGCACCACACTGGGATTGCTGCAATGGAAGGCAGAGAATGGTGTATCTGACAAGGAATTTGGAAAGTTCCTGATAATGATAAAGAATATGTTTCCAAAGGACAACGAATTGCCCGAGAGTACGTACGAAGCAAAGAAGGTTGTCTGCCCTCTAGGGTTAGAGGTGCAGAAGATACACGCATGCCCTAATGACTGCATCCTCTACCGCGGTGAGTACGAGGATTTGAACGCTTGCCCGGTATGCGGTGCATTGCGCTATAAGATCAGCCGCGATGACCCTGGCGATGTCGAGGGCGAGCGCCCTAGGAAGAAGATTCCTGCCAAGGTGATGTGGTATGCTCCTATAATACCACAGTTGAAACGTTTGTTCCAAAACAAAGAGCATGCCAAGGCGATGCGATGGCACAGAGAAGACCGTAAGAAAGACGGAAAGTTGAGAGTACCCGCTGATGGGTCGTAGTGGATAAAAATTGAGAGGAAGTACAGGAAGGAGTTTGCAGGTGATGCAAGGAACGTATGGTTTGGTCTAAACGCAGATGGCATTAATCCTTTTGGGGAGCAGAGCAGCAACCATAGCACCTGGCCTGTGACTCTATGTTTGTATAACCTTCCTCCTTGGTTGTGCATGAAGCGGAAGTTCATTATGATGCCAGTGCTCATCCAAGGCCCTAAGCAACCTGACAACGACATTGATGTGTACCTAAGGCCATTAGTTGAAGAACTCTTACAACCGTGGAATGGAACAGGTGTACGTGCGTGGGATGAGCACATGTGGGAAGAATTTGACCTAAAGGCGTTGTTGTTCGTGACCATCAATGATTGGCCTGCTCTCAGTAACCTTTCAGGACAGACAAACAAGGGATACCGCGCATGCACGCACTGTTTGGATGATACCGACAATATATATTTGGATAATTGTAGGAAGAATGTGTACCTGGGACATCGTCGATTTCTTCCGAGCAGGCATCCCTTAAGAAAGAAAGGCAAGAATTTCAAAGGTGAGGCGGATCACTGGACGAAGCCTCGCCACCGTACTGGTGCTGATGTACATGATATGGTCAAGGATTTGAAGGTAGTCTTTGGAAAGGGTCCTGGAGGACAATCTGTTCCGAATGACGCTGACGGACGCGCACCCATGTGGAAGAAGAAATCTATATTTTGGGACCTGCCTGATACGTCTCCAACGTATCTATAATTTTTGATTGTTCCATGCTATATTATATCCTATTTTGGACATTATTGGGCTTTATTATACACTTCTATATTATTTTTGGGACTAACCTATTAACCGGAGGCCCAGCCCAGAATTGCTGTTTTTTTGCCTATTTTAGAGTTTCGCAGAAAAGGAATATCAAACAGAGTCCAAACGGAATGAAACCTTCGGGAACGTGATTTTCGGAACGAACATGATCCAGAGGACTTGGACCCTACGTCAAGACATCAATGAGGAAGGCACGAGGTAGGGGGGCACGCCTACCCCCCCAGGTGCGCCCTCCACCCTCGTGGGGCCCATGTTGCTCCACTGACGTACTTCTTCCTCCTATATATACCTACGTACCCCCAAACTACCAAATACGGAGCCAAAACCCTAATTCCACCGCCGTAACTTTTTGTATCCGTGAGATCCCATCTTGGGGCCTTTTCCGGAGCTCCGCCGGAGGGGGCATCGATCACGGAGGGCTTCTACATCAACACCATAGCCTCTCCGATGAAGTGTGTGTAGTTTACTTCAGACCTTCGGGTCCATAGTTATTAGCTAGATGGCTTCTTCTCTCTTTTTGGATCTCAATACAAAGTTCTACCCCTCTCTTGTGGAGATCTATTCAATGTAATCTTCTTTTTGCGGTGTGTTTGTTGAGACCGACGAATTGTGGGTTTATGATCAAGTTTATCTATGAACAATATTTGAATCTTCTCTGAATTCTTTTATGTATGATTGGTTATCTTTGCAAGTCTCTTCGAATTATCAGTTTGGTTTGGCCTACTAGATTGATCTTTCTTGCAATGGGAGAAGTGCTTAGCTTTGGGTTCAATCTTGCGGTGTCCTTTCCCAATGACAATAGGGGCAGCAAGGCACGTATTGTATTGTTGCCATCGAGGATAACAAGATGGGGTTTATATCATATTGCATGAGTTTATCCCTCTACATCATGTCATCTTGCTTAAAGCGTTACTATGTTCTCTTGAACTTAATACTCTAGATGCATGCTGGATAGCGGTCGATGTGTGGAGTAATAGTAGTAGATGCAGGCAGGAGTCGGTCTACTTGTCTCAGATGTGATGCCTATATACATGATCATACCTAGATATTCTCATAACTATGCTCAATTCTGTCAATTGCTCAACAGTAATTTGTTTACCCACCGTAATACTTATGCTCTCGAGAGAAGCCACTAGTGAAACCTATGGCCCCCGGGTCTATTTTCCATCATATTAATCTTCCATCAACAAGCTATTTCCTTTTCCGTTTATTTTGCTTTCTTTACTTTGCATCTTTATCATAAAAATACCAAAAATATTATCTTATCATATCTATCAGATCTCACTTTCGTAAGTGGCCATGAAGGGATTGAGAACTCCTTTATTGCATTGGTTGCGAGGATTTTATTTGTTTGTGTAGGTGCGAGGGACTCGCGCGTGGCCTCCTACTGGATTGATACCTTGGTTCTCAAAACTGAGGGAAATACTTACGCTACTTTGCTGCATCACCCTTTCCTCTTCAAGGGAAAACCAACACAGTGCTCAAGAGGTAGCAAGAAGGATTTCTGGCGCCGTTGCCGGGGAGTCTACGCAAAAGTCAACACACCAAGTACCCATCACAAACCCTTATCTCCCGCATTACATTATTTGCCATTTGCCTCTCGTTTTCCTCTCCCTCACTTCACCCTTGCCGTTTTATTCGCCCTTCTTCTGTTCGTCTTTCCATTTGCTTTGATGTCCTAATTGGCTCGTTTGCTCGTTTGGTTGGAACAGTTGTTTATTTATTACTAAACAGAGAACCTATGATCTATGGATCCTCATCCGTTTGCCAATCTTTTTAAGAGATACAATTATGATGAACCAATTGCTAGTGAGTTTTGTGCACTAGATTATCTTTATGAAGTTTTGCTTGAAATTTGTGAATCTGAAAATTGTGATGAAGTACTTTATGGGGTGATTCACGATGGATCTTTGAATAGAAAGCATGATTGCAATGATGATAGTATAAATTATATTAATGTCAATTGTGCTTATAATATGCAAAACCCTAAGCTTGGGGATGCTAGTTTTGCTATGTCCTCTACTTGTTGCAATGATCATGATTGGGGTGATTCTCCTTTTGATCTTGAAAATTTATTTAAGCCCCATGATGAATATGAGATTGATAATAATGTTTGCAATAATATTGAAAGTGGGTTTGTAAGAGTGTCAACTTTAGATCCCACGTATTTGGAGAATGTTCAATCTTATGAGGTTTTTGATAAAAGTGGGTTTGGAGAGGTCATGACTTTAGTTAATATTAATCCCACTATTTTGGAAGAGTGTCAACTTTGCATGCATGTTGATCATGTTGAAAATATTTTATGTGATAGCTATTTTGTTGAATTTGATTATGATCCTACATGTAATTATTATAAGAGAGGAAAATATGGTGGTAGAAATTTTCATGTTACTAAATTACCTCTTGTTATGTTGAGATTGCTATTGTTTCTTTCCACTTCCTTGCATATGCTAGTTTTTGCTTGCCTTGATAATTTGTTTGCCTATAAGATGCCTATGCATAGGAAGTATGTTATACTTAGATGCATTTATCACATGTTTTTGTCTTTCATGTGAGCATCATTGAAATATTATGCCTAGCTATAAGGCTTTAAAGAAAAGGGCTTGTTGGGAGACAACCCAATATTTTTCCTTGCTGTTATTTAATAAATAATTTATCTAGCCTCTGTTTTGGTTGTGTTTTTTGTGTTTAATTAGTGTTTGTGCCACGTAGAACCGTTGGGAAGACTTGGGGAAAGTCTTTTTAATCTTGCTGTAAAAAACAGAAACTTTAGTGCTCACGAGAATTGCTGCCATTTTTATTTGGAAAGTGCTATTTAGTTAATTATTTTTGCAGATGATTAATAGATAAATTCCTCACATCCATCAATTTATTTTAGAATTTTGTAGCGACCAGACCTCAAACGGTCCAATCTCTATGCTCAGGTGTCATCCCTGGATCAGTAATGCTGACACCACACAATACTTGAAGGATTTATAACAGAGTAGCAATCACACACTTATTACATCGAAAGTCTCAAAAGAGAACTTATTACAATAAATATGGCTTAAGCCCATCTAATACCGATAACAGCGGAAGGCTTGGAAGATAAATGAGTCCATCAACTCCAACAACATCACTGAGTATAGGACCACAACCTAAAACTCCTTAATCATTGTCTGAAAAGTCTGCAACATTAACGTTGCAGCCCGAAACGGGTCAGCACATGGAATATGCTGGCAAGGTAACACATAGAGAGTAATGGAATGAAATAGGCTATTCTATATGCATATTTGGCTGGTGGAAAGCTCTATGGTTACAGTTTTGCGTAAAGCCAATTTTTCCCTACTGCAAAGGAATAAATTTTATTAACTATCATGGTAGTTGTTAAACATTGAGAATGGTTGACAGCATTCTCAATCCCAATTAAGCATCATCATTAATCAAAACCCATCAAAATTAATTTTTAGAGTAACATGTTCAGATTCACATGATAATCCAGGTACTAGATACTCAAGATGTCCATAACCGGGACACGGCTAATCATGATTAGTTTATACACTCTGCAGAGCTTTGCGCACTTTTCCCCACAAGACTTGATCGCCTCCGTTTGGTTTCTCGCACTTCATGGTGTTTGAGAAGACGGATGACTGAGACATAGTCTTTCAGAAGCACTAGCACCTTACGACCGGGTAGACCGTTACACCTACTTTCCCCTACATCTGCTAGTCTACCACTGTAAGAGTTCGCACAACTTAGTCAACTATGCTAGAGCCCATAATAGCTTGTGGCTGCACACAGAAGTTTCTAGCATGAATATTCTCATGATCCCTTTGAGCCTGGGTGGCGGTCCATAAAAAAAACAGGCAATCCTGGAATACCTGTTGTGGTTCTAACTCTGACAGTGATGTAAGGGGGTATGTATGGAGAGGCTAGATCTTAGCTATTGGGAAGTTGTAAACACACCAAGATGTACGAGTTCAGGCCCTTCGCGGAGGAAATAACAGCCCTACGTCTCGGTGCCCGGAGGCGGTCGATTGGATTATAGGCGTATGAATAACAGAGGTGCGAACCCTTCATACTGAGGAGGGGGGTGGCTTATATAGAGTTCGGCGGCCCCTCCTGCCCTCGGTAATGCAGGGTTTAAGGTACATTTAAGGTCGGGCGTTACTGGTAACGCCCCTAATAAAGTTCTATAATGACCATAAAGACTACTTAACAGCTGACCGTTTGCCTGCGGAGTGACTATAGGTCTCCTGGCAGTCGAGTGGTTGGCTTCATGGTCGAGTGATAGCTTCTTGGTCAAGTGTCTTGAACCCGTCGAGTGGGATACCTTCAAGTTGATTGAAAGGTGACTTCTTCTAGGGATGTCCTAGGGTAGGGCTCTTTGGACAGGTCCGTGCCCCTACCCCAGGTACATGGCTTCATCATTAGCCCCCGAATGGATCGAGGTTAGAGTGGGGAAAGAGTTGGAGATCTTTCCGACTGGTTCTTTGGGCTACGTGAGCGCCTTGTTTTGGGCCAACCGTCACGGATGACGTCATCAACCTCTTTCAGTCGCCTTGATCCATTCCAGGCCTTTCGTCGAGTGAATTTCTTTACTTGTGACATACCGAGTGTCGGCGCGAGCGGGGTCTTCTGTTTTAACAAGTTGTTCTGCGGCCCGCGGGTGTCACAGGATTCGGATTTCGGGAAGCGCGCGGGACGGGAGCGACCGCAGTAATCGGAAGCGATAAAGTGGAAGCTCCTCGATCCTCGCGTCGCCTTTTTCGCCATGTACTGCGCGCGCGTCTGCTGCGGGATTTGACTGGATAGCCTGGGCCTACCAGTCAGCCACTCGGAAGCGGCCCCTTATAAGTTGCCGGCTCGGGGTTTCCAAACAGTGCGCTTCCTTCTTCCTCTCTCCCTTCGCGAGTTCCTCTGCCACCTCCGCTCTCACCCTAGCGCCGCAGGTCCGTGCAAGATTTGCCGGCGATGATGGCGAAGGACAAGACATCCGCCCTGGAGTGCGCGAAGAAGGCGGCGGCGCAGGGGAAAGGGAAGAGGTCCGCTCGGGGCGGATCCTCCTCAAGGTCTGCTCTGCCCCGAGGCCGGATCCAAGGCATTTGGATGCCGTCGGTGATCCGGCAAGAAGATCTCGACGACATGGTTGAGGGGGGAGTCATTCCCCACGAAGCCGCGCGTCTCCCGGGGAGAGAGATCGAACCTCAACCTCGCGACGGTGAGTGCGTGCTCCTAGCCACCCATGTCGACCACGGGTTTTCTCTGCCGCCCCATCCTTTTTTCCGGAGCTTCCTGAACTTCTTCGGAGCGCAGCTTCACCACTTCACTCCCAACTCCATCGTATACCTTGCCGCTTTCATTTCCATGTGTGAGGGTTTCTTGGGTTGCTGCCCCCATTGGGGACTCTTCAAGCACATCTTTACCTGTCGTTCCCAATCGGTCAAGAAGGCCAAGTCGAGTGACGAAAGGACGCAGGTGATCCAGCTGTGCGGGGGCCTGGCGATCCAGACGAGGGGAAAGAGTTGTTTTCCATCTATCACTTTCCCGGAGTCGGTCCGCGGTTGGCAGGCGACCTGGTTCTACTGTCAAGACCAGGCGACCCCAGGACAGTCGACTGGTCTTCCCCCTTTCTCTCTCGACCGAGCTGAAAAACCTACTTCTCTGAAAGTGACGCCGGAGGAAAAGGCCCAAGTCAAAGTGCTGGCTGGTCGAGTGGTTGAGCTTGTCCGTGAGGGCGTGACAGGTATGGACTTGCTGGAGGTCTTCCTCCGGAGGCGCATCCAACCGCTCCAGGCTCGTGACCACCCGATGTGGCTGTACTCGGTCTCGACGGCACCACTCGGGTCCACCCAAAGGAGGTTACCGACGAGATGCTGGAGGGGTGGCTGTCGAGCATCACGGGGAACAAAGACAACCCCCGAGGAGCCAGGAGGGTAATTCCACTCGATAACTCGTATGACGTGGACCAGGTATGTCTTTATGCTCCTGACTAAGATCTTGTTTTCTTCATTGGTCTTCTTTGAGTTGGTCGATTGACCTTTGTCTTGTCTGTTGTTTTTCAGGCGACTACTGAGATGTACTCGACGCCCAACGGGGCGCAGGGGCCAACTGAGGAAGGGGAGGCGAGCGGAGGTGAGAGCGGAGACGATCAAGGCGAGTGGGAGTCCGACGGTGAAGGAGAGGGAGGCCACGACGTCGACTCCAGCGAAGAGGAGGAGGAGGAGGTTGAACCCCCCGCCCAGAGGGGCGATCCAAGCTCACACACGATCCAGCGCGGGAGCGTGGTAGGGCGACTGCTCCTGTTGGGCAGTCGTCGAAACGCCCTCGGACCTCTTCTCCTACGCCGACTGGAAAGGCTCCCAAGCACCCACGCGCGACGCCGTCCAAGCCGCCCAAGGCTCTGCCCAAGATGAAGATGGCCGTCCCCACCATTTCTGGGTAATAATAAAACTTGCTTTCCTTCGTCGACCGTGGACAGATCCTTGGTCGATTCATTGAGCCAACTGACTGATTTTCGAGATTTGCAGCGCTGCTACTTTTGAGATCTCCGCCAAGGACGACGACCAAGAGATGGAGGATGCTGTTACCTCCAACCTTGGTACGATTACTGACGTTCTGCTTTGAGTCAATTGAGCATTTATTGCAACTCTGGTCGATTGAATGTTTCCCCTGTAGCTCCTCCTCATGTTATCGACCTCCCGGATGACGACGACAACGAACCGCTGAGAGTGAGGAGGAAAAAGAGGGCGTCGGCTGACAAGACCTCCCAATCTGCTCTGGCGTCTGAGGCCGTAGCTCGGGATGGTGGTGACACCGCTCGGGCTTCTGTGACTTTCGCCATTCCTCTGACAAGTGTGCGGCCTTCGACGTCGACTGCGGATCCGCCTTCGCTTTTTGCCGCGTACCCTGTCCCTGAGGACCAAGCGGCTACCGCAAAAGAGGCTATACGCCAGGCGGGGATCATGATGGAGCAAGTGAAGGTGGCTCGGGAGGCCAGCCAAGCAGCTTATGACGCGAGCTCGACTCTTCAGAGCAACGTCCAGGTCAGTCGACTCAACACTTGGTCTGTTATGATATGCTGTTTGAAGAATCTCTTTTCTGAAGATCTTTGTATCTGTACACCCACTGGGTGTGTCTGCCAATTCTTGGACGAGTGGGGGCACGCTAAGTGCACCCACTGGGTGTAGTCCCCGAGACTACGGTGGACTGCTGGCAGTCGACTGTAGTCTTTATATTGTGCTGCTGTAGCTGTATTTCTTCACTCGGTCTGGTCAGGCCATGTCGAATGGGACTATATCCGGTCGACTGCGGGCAGTCGATTTTTTTTACAGTGGGGGCATGCTGAGTGCACCCACTGGGTGTAGTCCCCGAGACTACTGTCGAATGTTCTTGATTCGGCTGTAGTCTTAGAAACGTCATCATTGTCTCTTAGTTACTCGGAAGAAACTTATTTTGGACGTCTGTCGACTGATTTTTCTTTTTGCAGAAATCCTGCGAACTTGTAGCTCGCTATACTGAGTTGGAGAATCAGCAGATCCAGCTCAACCTTAACTTGAAGCTTGCTCAGGAGAATTTGAAGAAGGCGCAAGAAGAAGCAAAAGGTATGGCTGGTGAGGTTCTGCATTCTTGACGAGTGGCTTTTCTTTCTTGTCCATTCTTGATGTTGATTTCACTTGACGCGCCGCAGATAAACTGGAAGAAGCTCTGAAGAAGAAGGATCAAGATCTTGCAGAAGCGCAGAAGGAGGTCTTGACCAAAACGAGGCTTGCTGAGGAGAAACTGGCTTCGGTCGTAACTCTTGAGCAGGAGAACGCGAGACTGAAAACTGCTCTCGAGGTAGCCAATCAAGAGGTCAGTCGACTGAAGAACGACAACGTGGCTCTGCACGACATGGCAGGTGAGCTGGCGGGGAAGAGGAACGATCTGGAGACTTATCTCGATGGACTCGCCAAGAAGCTGTTCGTCATGCTCGAAGGTAATTACTCTGCTCCGACTGTCTTGCAGTTACCAAACCCGTGTAGAGCCACTGTCTGATTCTTGAATCGTGTTTGTAGAATTCTGCCAGAACTTCGAAGAGGAAACCAGTCGAGTGGAGCCAGGCTTGGACCCCGCCAATTCTCTCATGAAGGATGAGGCTGCTATGAACGTGCTCTGACTGGAGTCTCGCGTTACCAGTGTTGTGAACTACCTTGCTCGACTGAAGGTTGCGATGTCGCGGATCGACACATCACTCTGGCCTGGGACGACGCTTCAGAACGACCTCGAGTCTCTCATGGCTCGACTGAATGAAGTCCCGGGTCGAGTGGCGGAATGGAAGAAATCTTCTGCTAGATGTGGTGCTGATGTCGCTCTGTCTCTGGTCCGCGTCCATTGCAAGGAGGCGCGAGAAGAAAAGTTGGTTGCCCTCCAAGTTGCCAATACCAGGAAGCACAACTTTCAAGACTTCATGGAGACCTTCATCGCTGTTGCCACTCGTATTGCAGACGGGATCGACTTGGACGAGTTCGTCGCCCCTTCCAGTCCTCCTCCTGAGGAATGAAAAACTTTTATGCTTCACTTTAAATTTGCCTCGGAATGCCGAGTGGATTTGTGACCGTTAAAATCTGCCGAGCTGAGGGCTCGAGTACTTTGATCTAAGGTCTGGGACCTTTTAGGCTTTATCTGAACTTGATTTCTCTCTGAATATCTTCATGGTTTGATCCGTCGAGTGGAATTCAATCTTCACTCGGAATAACCTTGTATTTGCGGCGCAACTCCGAAGGAGAAGGTAGCAGGCGTCTTGCGCCTCATGGTCCTTGCGGATTGGGTTGTGTCCTGTACTTAGGCAAGCACTGGGCTGCAGCTAAGCCCCCGAGTGGGAGGTTTGCTCTCACTCGGTAGGATTTTTAAATACTTAGGCGAGCACTGGGCTGCAGCTAAGCCCCCGAGTGGGAGGTTTGCTCTTACTCGGTAGGATTTTTAATCACTTAGGCGAGCGCTGGGCTGCAGCTAAGCCCTCGAGTGGGAGGTTTGCTCTCCACTCGGTAGGATTTTTTAAACACTTAGGCGAGCGCTGGGCTGCAGCTAAGCCCCCGAGTGGGAGGTTTGCTCTCCACTCGGTAGGATTTTTTAAACACTTAGGCGAGCGCTGGGCTGCAGCTAAGCCCCCAAGTGGGAGGTTTGCTCTCCACTCGGTAGGATTTTTCAAATACTTAGGCGAGTGCTTGGACTGCGGCTAAGCCCTCGAGTGGGAGGATTGCTCTCCACTCGGTTGGATTTTTTAAACACTTAGGCGAGCGCTGGGCTGCAGCTAAGCCCCCAAGTGGGAGGTTTGCTCTCCACTCGGTAGGATTTTTCAAATACTTAGGCAAGTGCTTGGACTGCGGCTAAGCCCCCGAGTGGGAGGATTGCTCCCCACTCGGTAGGATTTTTTCAAACTTAGGCGAGTGCCTGACCGCAGCTAAGTCTCCGAGAGGGAGAACTTAGGCGAGTACTAGACTATAGCTAAGCCCCCGAGTGGGAGGATTGCTCTCCACTCGGTAGGATTTTTTCAAACTTAGGCGAGTGCCTGACCGCAGCTAAGTCTCTAAGTGGGAGAACTTAGGCGAGTACTGGACTGCTGCTAAGCCCCCGAGCGGGAGGATTGCTCTCCACTTGGTAGGATTTTTTCAAACTTAGGCGAGTGCCTGACTGCAGCTAAGTCTCTAAGTGGGAGAACTTAGGCGAGTACTGGACTGCAGCTAAGCCCCCGAGTGGGAGGATTGCTCTCCATTCGGTAGGATTTTTTCAAACTTAGGCGAGTGCCTGACTGCAGCTAAGTCTCTAAGTGGGAGAACTTAGGCGAGTACTGGACTGTAGCTAAGCCCCCGAGTGGGAGGATTGCTCTCCACCCGGTAGGATTTTTTCAAACTTAGGCGAGTGCCTGACTGCAGCTAAGTCTCTAAGTGGGAGAACTTAGGCGAGTACTGGACTGCAGCTAAGCCCCTGAGTGGGAGGATTTCTCTCCACTCGGTAGGATTTTTAAACACTTAGGCGAGCAGTGGGCTGCAGCTAAGCCCCCGAGTGGGAGTCTGGCTCTCCACTCGGTAGGATTTTTGAACACTTAGGCAAGCGCTGGGCTGCAGCTAAGTCTCTAAGTGGGAGAACTTAGGCGAGTACTGGACTGCAGCTAAGCCCCCGAGTGGGAGGATTGCTCTCCACTCGGTAGGATTTTTTCAAACTTAGGCGAGTGCCTGACTGCAACTAAGTCTCTAAATGGGAGAACTTAGGCGAGTACTGGACTGCAGCTAAGCCCCCGAGTGGGAGGATTGCTCTCCACTCGGTAGGATTTTTAAACACTTAGGCGAGCACTGGGCTGCAGCTAAGCCCCCGAGTGGGAGTTTGGCTCTCCACTCGGTAGGATTTTTGAACACTTAGGCAAGCGCTGGGCTGCAGCTAAGCCCCCGAGTGGGAGTCTGGCTCTCCACTCGGTAGGATTTTTCAAACTTAGGCGGAACGGATTCGCAGCTAAGTCACCCACTGGGGGATTTCATATGCAAACAAAAGTGACAACAATTATTGGAACACTCTTGTCTTTGGTAAAAATAAACTGCAGAAATTTTTTCTTACTACATCTCGTCCAAGGGAGAACTCAAGTGTAAAAGGGGCGGAGCAGTTCCGCATTCCAAGCTCGTGGCCCGTCGATCTGGCGATCAACATTGTAGAGGTGATACGCTCCATTGTGGAGGACTCTGGTGATGATGAAGGGGCCTTCCCAAGTAGGAGCAAGCTTGTGTGGTTTCTGTTGATCCACTCGGAGGACCAAATCTCCTTCTTGGAAGGCTCGACTCTTCACATTCCTGGCATGGAATCGACGCAAGTCTTGCTGGTAAATGGTCGATCTGACCATGGCCATCTCCCTCTCTTCTTCTAGGAGGTCGACTGCGTCTTGCCGGGCTTGTTCTGCTTCATCTTCGGTATAAAGTTCGACTCGGGGTGCGTTGTGAAGAAGATCGCTCAGCAGAACTACTTCGGCTCCATAAACCAGAAAGAATGGAGTTCTTCCAGTCGACCGGTTCGGGGTGGTCCTTAATCCCCACAGAACTGACGGAAGCTCGTCGACCCAAGCACCTGCCGTGTGCTTGAGATCACGCATCAGTCGAGGCTTTAGTCCTTTGAGAATCAGACCATTTGCTCTCTCGGCTTGCCCATTCGACTGGGGATGGGCGACCGATGCGTAGTCGACTCGCGTGCCTTGAGAGGCGCAAAAAGCTTTGAACTTGTCTGAATCAAAGTTTGACCCATTGTCGGTGATGATGCTATGCGGGACTCCATATCTGAATGTTAGCCCTCTGACGAAGCTGATAGCAGTGCAAGCATCAAGATTCTTGATGGGCTTAGCTTCAATCCATTTGGTAAACTTGTCGACTGCTACAAGCACATGAGTGAAACCACTCCTGCCTGTTCTCAGTGGACCAACCATGTCCAGTCCCCAGACAGCAAAGGGCCAGACGAGTGGAATGGTCTTCAGGGCTGATGCAGGCTTGTGTGACATGTTGGAGTAGAACTGGCACCCTCCGCACTTGTCGACTATCTCTTTTGCCATCTCATTTGCTCTTGGCCAGTAAAATCCCGCTCGGTATGCTTTAGCCGCAATGGTCCGAGAGGACGCATGGTGACCACAGGTCCCCGAGTGGATATCATCAAGGATTATCTGACCCTCTTCTGGCGTTATACACTTCTGACCGATTCCAGTTGCGCTTTCTCTATACAACTGTCCTTTAATGACTGTGAAAGCTTTAGATCGACGGACGATCTGTCGAGCCTCTTCTTCGTCCTCTGGAAGTTCTTTCCTCAAGATATACGTGATGTATGGTATCGTCCAGTCGGGAGTGATTGCCAAGACCTCCGTGACTAGGTCGACCACAGCAGGAATTTCGACTTCAGTCGGATCTGTGGCACTTTTCGGTTGCGGGGCTTCTTCTGTAAAAGGATCCTCCTGGACTGACGGCGAGCGGATGTGCTCCAAAAACACATTGCTGGGAATGGCTTCTCTCTTGGAGCCTATCTTTGCCAGATCATCAGCTTCTTGATTTTTCAGTCGGGGGATGTGATGAAGCTCTAACCCCTCGAATTTCTTTTCTAGCTTTCTTACTGCGTTGCAGTAGCCAGTCATAGCTGGGCTTCTGACGTCCCACTCCTTCATCACCTGATTAACCACCAAATCTGAGTCGCCGTAGACCATGAGGCGCCGGACGCCGAGTGAAATGGCCATGCGCAACCCATACAAGAGTGCTTCATATTCTGCTTCATTATTGGAGGAATTGAAGTGAATCTGGAGAACATATCTGAGCTTATCTCCTCGGGGGGAGACCAATACTACCCCAGCACCAGAACCATTCAGCATCTTAGATCCATCGAAGAACATGGTCCAGTGCTCCGAGTGAACTTGAGTCGGAAGCTGTTGTTCAATCCACTCGGTGACGAAATCTGCACTTGCTTGGGACTTGATAGCCTTCTTTGCTTCAAACTTGATATCTAGGGGAAGGAGTTCAATCGCCCACTTCGCCACTCGACCAGTTGCATCTCTGTTGTGCAAAATCTCTGACAGTGGAGCGTCGCTGATGACTGTAATGGAATGGTCAGAGAAGTAGTGTGCAACCTTCTTCGTGGTCATGTAAATCCCATATACAAGCTTTTGGTAATGGGGATATCTTTGCTTCGAAGGAGTCAAAACTTCAGACACATAATATAGTGGGCGCTAAACTCTGAAGGCCTTTCCTTCTTCTTCCCGCTCGACCGTAAGTACTGTACTGACAACTTGTCCCGTGGCCGCAATGTAAAGCAGCAGAGGCTCTTTACTGATTGGGGCAGCGAGCACCGGCTAGGTGGAGAGCAGAGCTTTGAGCTCTGCAAACGCTGCATCAGCTTCTGGAGTCCACTCGAACTTGTCAGACTTTTTCATCAGTCGGTAAAGAGGCAACGCCTTTTCACCGAGACGAGAAATGAATCGACTTAGAGCGGCCAAGCAGCCTGTAAGCTTTTGGACATCGTGCACGCGTACAGGACGCTTCATCCGGAGTATGGTGCCAACTTTCTCGGGATTGGCGTCGATTCCTCGTTCAGAAATGAGAAAACCGAGTAACTTTCCACCTGGAACTCCGAATGTGCATTTTGATGGATTGAGCTTGATATCATATCTCCTGAGGTTAGCAAAGGTTTCGGCAAGGTCAGTCAGTAGGTCGGAACCTTTCCGTGACTTAACCACAATATCATCCATGTATGCTTCTACGTTCCGACTGATTTGAGTGAGCAAAGATTTCTGAATCATCCTCATGAACGTGGCTCCAGCATTCTTGAGGCCGAAGGGCATGGTGATATAACAAAAGCACCCGAATGGGGTGATGAAAGCCGTTTTGATCTCGTCGGGTCCATACAGACGGATCTGATGGTACCCTGAATAGGCATCTAGAAAAGACAAACGCTCACACCCCGCGGTCGAGTCGACTACCTGGTCGATGCGGGGGAGAGGGAAATGATCTTTCGGGCAGGCCCGATTGATATGTTTAAAGTCAATGCACATGCGAAGTGACTTGTCCTTCTTGGGGACCATCACAACATTGGCAAGCCACTCGGAGTGGTAAATCTCTCGGATGAACTCCGCTGCTAAGAGCCGAGCCACCTCCTCGCCAATGGCTTTCCTCTTCTGGACGGCGGACCGTCGAAGATGTTCTTTCACAGGCTTGGACTTCAGGTCGACTCGTAGACGGTGCTTAGCCAGCCCCCTGGGAACTCCAGGCATGTCAGAAGGCTTCCATGCGAAGATGTCCCAGTTCTCACGGAGGAACTGGATGAGCGCTTCTTCCTATTTGGAGTCGAGCGTCGTTGAGATGTGAGTCGGAGCAGCACCGGGGTCGGTCGGGTGAATGTGAACTGGCTTAGTTTCACCGGACGACTGAAAAGCTGGTTCTGAAGCTGGCTTCTTGGCTCGCAGCAATTCACTCGGATCAGCAGTCTTCTGGTACTCTTGCAGTTCGACTACTGACATATGAGCATCAGCGATCTTTGATCCTTTCTGAAAACACTCCTCTGCTTTCTTCCGATTGCCTGTAACGGTGATCACACCTCTGGGGCCGGGCATCTTCAACTTGAGATACACGTAGCACGGTCGAGCCATGAAGTGTGCATAAGCTGGCCGGCCCAAAATAGCATGATAAGCACTTTGGAAGTCCACAACCTCAAATGTCAAATTTTCCTTGCGGTAATTCTTTGAATCACCGAAAACCACATCGAGAGCAATCTGGCCGAGTGACTCGGCTTTCTTTCCAGGAATGACTCCATGGAAACTCATGTTACTGG
This sequence comes from Triticum urartu, assembly GCF_056163025.1. NCBI lineage: Eukaryota > Viridiplantae > Streptophyta > Magnoliopsida > Poales > Poaceae > Triticum > Triticum urartu. The sequence continues at coordinate 501,602,130 of NC_141873.1, read as the reverse complement.
TACTGAGCCTGGACATCGGAATGCCCATCCCTTTCAATGTTTCCACGTACAGTATGTTCAGGCCACTGCCACCATCCATCAGGACTTTGGTCAGTCGAGTGCCTTCGACAACTGGGTCGACTACCAAAGCTTGCCTCCCAGGGGTGGCAATGTGTGTAGGGTGATCAGACTGGTCGAATGTGATGGCGATCTGAGACCACTTCAGATAACTGGGTGTTGCCGGAGCAACCATGTTCACCTCACGGTTAATGACTTTCAGTCGACTTTTGCTTTTGACATCAGCAAAAATCATCAGGGTGGAATTGATTTGGGGGTATCCATCGTCACTATCTTATTTGTCCTCAACTCTGTCCGACTCTTTTTCCTGTCTTTGGACTGCTTGCCCTGAAACTGCTGGATCAGGAGCCAGCACTGTCGAGTGGTATGCTTTGGGTAAATAAGGTTACCCTCTTCATCTTTCTTGGTGTGGATGTGACATGGCAGATCCAAAACATCATTTCCATCTTGATCCTTGACTTTCTTGGGGTTCCAGGGCCCCTTGGGTTTTCCCTTGAATTTTCCCTGGGTTACGGCCAGGGCCTCCCTAGGAGCGGCTGGCTCGGCCTTCCGCTTCTGCTTCCGACTGGAATTGCCTCCGGTTTCCTGGACGACTGCTTTCTGCTTGCCACTCCGGAGCCGATCTTCGTCTTCTCCGTTAGCGTATTTGGTGGCAATTTCCATCATCCGATTCAGAGACATTTCTCCGGTCCGACCGAACTTCAGGTTCAACTCTCTGTTCTTGACGCCTTCTTTAAAGGCACAAACTGCTTGGTGATCCGGTACATTCTCAATTGTGTGATGCAAAGTGATCCACCTCTGGATGTAATCCCTAAGAGTTTCACTCGGTTTCTGCACGCAAGACCGCAATTCTGTAAGGCCTGCTGGTCTCTTGCATGTTCCTTCAAAGGTCGTGACAAACACTCGAGAGAGATCCTCCCAAGTGTAGATGCTGCTGGGTGCTAACTGATTCAACCACGCTCTGGCCGAGCCCTCTAACAGGAGAGGCAAATGCTTCATAGCCACCTCATCATTGCCGCCACCAATTTGGACAGCCACTCGGTAGTCTTCGAGCCAAGTGTCAGGCTTAGACTCGCCGGTGAACTTGCTGACTCTAGTCGCCAACCGAAAGTTGGGAGGAATCACTGCGGCCCTGATGGCTCGACTGAAACACTCTGGCCCCGAAACACATACTCTGCTGCTGGCAGGCGCATCCCTGTCGTGGCCTTCTCGGTGAGCTCTGTTCCTGTCCACCAGACCCTGAACGAGGATGGATCTCGCATCAAAGCCTGGGTCCCTGGGGTCGACTGGAACTCTCCGCCCAACACTATGACGGTGTCTGTCATCCTGCTGTCGAGGCGCATATGACCCACTCCTCGGGGGAGGGGTTGGCACTCGACGTCGATCAAACCGGTGATCGCACTACTCATTTCTTCTGTACTGATCGTGCCGGTCTCCACGTCCCTCACGCCTCGGGGGCGATCTTGGGCTGTGAGCCGACTGGACTGTATCCGTTGCAACGGATCAAATGTGGATCCTATTCCGCGACTGAGAAACAACGGAATTCTGGTTCCCCGCTGCCCGGAGCAACACTCTGATTTGCAACAAGCCCCTGCCAGCCTCTGACTGGGAGGGCTGAATCGATTCTGCTATACGAGCCGCGGCTGCCAAATTCTGAACTGGGGTCCGATATACCAGCGTAGGCGGGAAGAGCTGACGTCGACTGGACTCGGGAGCTCGCTGACGCGCTTGCTCGTCGAGTATTCGCTGTAGATTCTCAAGTCGAGTGCGCTCGGCCAGGTTAGCCAAGCGCGCATCCTCCAAGGCCCGGGCCTCGGGGGTTTCTCCGACAATAGGAGTGTGGAGTGCGTCCATGTTCCGGCGGCGAAGCTCCTCTCGCTGCAATGACGTGAGAGGTTCGGGGAGATACTCATCATGGGGATGCGACGGGTCGCCCCCGCCCGCGCCTCCATCAGCGCGAGGGAAACCGGGAGGACTGTGTGTTCCATCGACTGCCAGAACCTCAGCCGCTGGGTTGCTGCTGTCGCACTCGGATGAGGCCTCCGCGGAGCCAGTCGACAGGTCGAACAGGCCGTAGAGGGATTCCTCGGGCTCGATTGCCGCGACTTGTGGGGCTGCCGACTGGCGGGCCACGGCATGCCTCACCCACCTCTGAAGTCTCGATCGGCCGGAGCGCTTGCGCCGGTGGGAGACAGGGCGGGAAGATGACACGGGAGCCGACCGATACTGGGTCGACGGTTGCCGCAGAAGGACGCCACGAACACACGCGCGGAAGTGCGTCGCTCCGCGGACGGGGAGCGCGTCGATGTCGAGAGGCGCCTCCTGAAGCCACGCGGAGTCGTCGGCGATGAACGTGAGCGCGCCAAGACGGATCTCGCGGCCCTCCACCAAAACCCCGCAAGAAACCATGATCAAAGGGATCGGAAGAATTGCAACTTCTCCAATTAGGCGCTAAGATTCCTGCCCCACGGTGGGCGCCAACTGTCGTGGTTCTAACTCTGACAGTGATGTAGGGGGGTATGTATGGAGAGGCTAGATCTTAGCTATTGGGAAGTTGTAAACACACCAAGATGTACGAGTTCAGGCCCTTCGCGGAGGAAGTAACAGCCCTACGTCTCGGTGCCCGGAGGCGGTCGATTGGATTATAGGCGTATGAATAACAGAGGTGCGAACCCTTCATACTGAGGAGGGGGTGGCTTATATAGAGTTCGCCGGCCCCCTCCTGCCCTCGGTAATGCAGGGTTTAAGGTACATTTAAGGTCGGGCGTTACTGGTAACGCCCCTAATAAAGTGCTATAATGACCATAAAGACTACTTAACAGCTGACCGTTTGCCTGCGGAGTGACTATAGGTCTCCTGGCAGTCGAGTGGTTGGCTTCATGGTCGAGTGATAGCTTCTTGGTCGAGTGTCTTGAACCCGTCGAGTGGGATACCTTCAAGTCGATTGAAAGGTGACTTCTTCTAGGGATGTCCTAGGGTAGGGCTCTTTGGACAGGTCCGTGCCCCTACCCTAGGTACATGGCTTCATCAATACCCAGGTGCCTCAATCCACCCAGATGTGTGTTTAAGTTGCCACCTTAAGTAAACCATTAATTAAAAATCTCACATCTGTCATGAAATACTCTCAAACCCAATCCACGTCTACGAGCATAGCATGGCAATAATAAGCAAACGTAGAAGTAACTCCCAGGGGTTTGATAATAACAGGTAATAGGTTCTACCTCATCTACTTCCCAAACCCACAATTTAATTAGATCTTAATCATGCAATGTGTGAGGATTGATCTAATGCAATAAAACTGGGTAGAGGGAAAACATGATCAAAGTGTTACTTGCCTTGCTGATGATCCGGGAAACCTAGCGATTCGAAGTAGCAAGCGGCGCACTCCGGGTACTCTATCGCAAACAAACAAGCATACAATAAGTACTCAACTAATGCACAGGTAAAACTCAAATAAGATATCTAACCAGAAAGTTCAACTTAAGAACTCCGGTTGAAAAATAATAATCAAATCGAACGAAGCAACGAAAGACAAACGGCAAAAGAAAAGGCTTCATTTACTATTCTGGATCTAGGGCAATTTTTACAGTGGCAAAAACTTGTTTGAGTTTGTTAAACAGAAAGAGGGTTTTGAGACGAAACTCCAGGCGGTTGAATCGCCTAATTCCAATAAACGAGCGAAAAGTTAGACTAAAACGAAAATCGGAATAGAAATCGCGATCTGAAAAATCACGGATTTAATCCAAGAAAAAGAAAAACGACGAAAGTTCGTTGAAACAAACGAACGGACGAACGCTCGCTAATGAAATAAACCGGAAAAACCGATCTATTTAAAAAACCGAAACTAAAAAAATGAACAAAACCGTCAGAAAAACCGAACGGTTTTTCGGGAAAAACCGGCGGCGGCGAGGTCTACCTCCGGCGACGAAACCGGCGGGCGGCGGCAGTCGGCGGCGCGGGCTACGCGGGGCGGCGGCGCTAGGAGGCGGCGGCGGCTAGGGTTTGAGGGGGGGTCCGGCTGGGCCTCCCCGGCTTATAAAGCCGGATGGGCCTAGTGTCCGAGTCGGACACGTCCCGTTAGGTCGGTTGCGTTTTTTTATAAATAGTTACGCTCAGAAAAAAAACAAAAGGAATACTAAACAGACTCCAAAAATCTCGAAATAAATTTTCCCCAGCTTCTAAAATCAAGCCGCATAGGATGAACATTTATTTTGGGGCCTAAATGCAATTTTGAAAAACACGCATTTTTCCTAAATTCAAATAAAATAGCAAATAAAACCAAAATAAAATCTTAATTGATTTTTTATTAAATCCTCAATATTTCTTTATTTTGGGAAAGTCATTTTATTCCCTCTCTCATATTTTTGTAATAGAAATAATTGAAGATAAAACAAATAAAATCAAACGATCCTATTTTCAAAATTTGAGACATCTCAAATATGAAAATAACGAAATCCCCAACTCTCTCTGAGGGTCCTCGAGTTGCGTGAAATTTTCTAGGATCAACCAAAATGCAATAAATATGATATGCAATGATGATCTAGTGTATAACATTCCAAATTGAAAATTTGGGATGTTACAAACCTGCCCCCCTTAAGATGAATCTCTCCCTCGAGATTCGGGTTGGCTAGAAAATAGGTGAGGGTGGTTGTCGGTGTCAAAACCGGCGGATCTCGGGTAGGGGGTCCCGAACTGTGCGTCTAGGCCGGATGGTAACAGGAGGCAAGGGACACGAAGTTTTACCCAGGTTCGGGCCCTCTCGATGGAGGTAAAACCCTACGTCCTGCTTGATTAATATTGATGATATGGGTAGTACAAGAGTAGATCTACCACGAGATCAGAGAGGCAAAACCCTAGAAGCTAGCCTATGGTATGATTGTTGATGTGTGTGTTGTCCTACGGACTAAAACCCTCCGGTTTATATAGACACCGGATAGGGTTAGGGTTACATAGAGTCGGTTACAATGGTAGGAGATCTTCATATCCGTATCGCCAAGCTTGCCTTCCACGCCAAGGAAAGTCCCTTCCGGACACGGGACGGAGTCTTCAATCTTGCATCTTCATAGTCCAGGAGTCCGGCTGAAGGTATAGTTCGGCTATCCGAACACCCCCTAATCCAGGACTCCCTCAGTAGCCCCTGAACCAGGCTTCAATGACGACGAGTCCGGCACGCAGTTTGTCTTCGGCATTGCAAGGCAAGTTCCTCCTCCAAGTACTTCATAGAAGATTTTGAACACAAAGATAGTGTCCGGCTCTGCAAAATAAGTTTCCACATATTGCCATAGAGAGAATAATATTTACACAAATCTAATCTGCTGACGTATTCCGTAGCGTGATACACCACGGCCAAGCCTTTATCCGAGTCGTTTCAGTATCCCAGCTCAGCACGTTATGGGAGGCGGTTTCCTTGGCACATCTTGTCAAAGCAGAGATTGTGTCCCCTTATTCCAGGATTCTCATCAATACGGGCGTAGGTAACCCAACCGCGCCTTTGATTACGGCGCTTGGAGATAAGCGAGTTTTACCAGGCTGGTGGGGACATGTAGTTGCGTCCACCCATATAAGGGGATAAGGATCCACCTTTTCACCCACGCCTTCTTCCTCCTTTGCCTATCCATTCTTGCGCACTCGAGCTCCAGCGCCCAAGTCCGCACTACCACCTCAACCTTCTCCAGTCATGTCCGGAGCGGGAGGCAAGTGGATGGTCTCCTCCGTCACGGAGGGACACATCAAAAAGCTGAGGAAGGATGGATATCTGGCTAGCGACATTGCGCACCGGCTTCCCGAAAAGGGGCAGCTCATCCCCACTCCTAGGCCCCATGAGAGGGTGGTATTTCTTCCCCATTTCCTCCGCGGACTGGGCTTCCCTCTGCATCCATTTGTCCGGGGGCTCATGTTCTACTACGGCCTGGATTTCCATGATCTAGCCCCAAACTTTGTCCTCAACATCTCGGCGTTTATCGTCGTGTGCGAGGCGTTCCTCCGCATCCGCCCCCATTTCGGCCTATGGCTTAAGACTTTCAACGTCAAGCCAAAGGTGGTGCGCGGCAGCCAGGCGGAGTGCGGCGGTGCCATGGTTGGCAAGATGGCCAACGTCCTATGGCTCGAGGGCTCCTTTGTGGAGACCCTGAAGGGGTGGCAATCAAGGTGGTTTTACATCATCGAGCCACGCAACGCCGAATGGGTCGCACCCCCTGAGTTTCGATCTGGCCCCCCTACGCGGCTCACCTCCTGGAAGGAGACAGGCCTGTCTTGTGGTAAAAAAGGAGAGCTGACCGGACTCCAAACATGCATCCAAACCCTGGTGGACAAGAGGCTCAAGCTTGTCAACGTAGTCCAGGTTATGCTCATCCGCCTGATCCTCCCGTGTCAACGACGGGCCTTCAACCTGTGGGAGTTCGACCCGGCGCAACACCAAACTCTAAACAGGCTCTTCGACACGACGTACGAAGATGCCTGGAGGATGCTTTTCAAGGGCGCCGAGGCTCCCGCATCCGCTACCGAGGATCGCGGATTTAGTACTCAGCATCACGCTCATGCGGTAAGCTGTTTTTGACCTTTTACAGGGTATAAGTTTTTCATAGTTTGACTCTATGCGGGATCTAAGTTCCCTTATCTGTGATAGGATTGGGAGGTGACGTCCGGACAGATCAACTGTCCGGCTCCTTTGCCCGAAGGCCCAGCAAACGCTCACTTGGCGAGGCTGCTGGTTTCGGCGTCCTATGTGGTGCCGGAGAAGAAGGCCACGAAAAGGGCCACGGGGACTCAAAAGAGTGCCCGGCGCCAGGAGGTGTCAGATTCGTTATCCGACGGTCCCGAAGCGCCTTCCTCTCGTGAAGACGAGGAAGAAGAAGAGACCTCTCCCCCTCCAGCGGGAGGAGAGAAGAAAAGGAAGGCCGCCCTCTCTGAGGAGGCCGGAGGGTCCAAGAAGGGGAAAACCCTTCCTCCGGACTACTCCAACGACGCCGACGACGGCGAAGAGGAGTGGCAACCCAGGGCCAAGCCCCTGGCAAAATCGTAAGTATCCAGATACCAGAGTAATTCATAGTATTCGTTTATTGCACAGCTTTCCCTTATGTCGAATATGCTTATGCAGCCCACCCAAAGACCAGCTCGACGCGTCGTCGAGTGGCTCACTGGACTCGTCGGATGTGAACTCGCTTCCGACGGCTTCCTCCCCCCGCCCTATGGACGACACCGAGGTGTTGTCCCCACAGGTTCCAAGCAGGGAGGAGGTGGTCCCGGAGTTGCCGCAAGGCGACCTCCCGGACTCTAGGAGTAAAGGGGATGAAACCCCCCAGGGCTCCAAGTCCGGCTCAAGGCCGGACACCGCTCCGGAACCTTCAAGGGTTCCGGAGTCTGGCAGGGGACCTCCTTCCAAGAGGAGCAAGTCCACCGTGCCGGCGACCCCCGTCCACCCGGAGGCGCCGGACAATATGTTGGAGGCGCTCCCAGGCGCCTCCATCGATGAGGAGCACCGCGCTATTATGAGTGCGGTGGTCCAGAAGGTTCAGTCCGCCAAGAGAGGACTGACTGAAGCTTGTACTAGCCTTTTGACAGGCTTTGAGGTAAGTAAATAATGTGTAAATGATATTACCGCATAGACAGTAGCCCCTGATGCTCTGTTGGGCATTCGGGAAGAAAAGCCGAATAGAGGATCAAAAAATTCGCAGGAGTCTAACAAAAGGAGTCAATATGCGTGTGCAGGCTTCTCTGCTGGCGTCCGCCGTACTCACTGCGGAAGTGGACACACTGAAGCAGAGCCTCGAGAAGTCCGAGCAAGAGCTCGGGCGTGCCAAGAAGCAGCTCGAGGAGAAGGAATGTAAGAAATACCTTGGTTGAATATGTACATAAAAAAGGTGCAATTGCAAGAAATGACAGGATTAACATGGCTATTGTAGGGGCCACATCTGAGGTGGCGACCCTTAAGCAAGCGCTACTCGAGGCCGAGAAGAGTGCGGCCGCAGAGCGCACCGAGCGGGAGAGGTATGAGGCCGAGGTTGGCAAGGTGCGGCAAGAGCTCCAGGTTCTCATGAAGAAACATGAGAGTTTGGAGCTTGCCTCGAAGACGCGAGCGTCCGAGCTCGCGGTGGCTATTGAAAATGCCAAGTCTGCCAAGGCCGAATCCCAGAAAACCCTCCAGGAGTTGGATGAGGTGAAGAAAGTAGCGGCGGGTAAGGCATTCTCTATGCAAAGTAAACACATAAACGTGAGTTACTTGATACTTACCCGAATTCGGAGCTCTCTAGGGGCATTTGCAGATCTTCCCTGGAGTGTATCCGATGCCGCCGCATTCTATCGAGCCGAGGAGGGCAGCTCGACGGAGAAGGTGTTCTGGTCTCAGTATGCTGAGGCCGGACACCCCGTGCCCCTGAGCGACCAGCTGAAGCAACTGGTCGAGCTCCACAAGGCGGCCGAACAGGCCATGAAGGGCCTCCTAGTTCGACTGTGGCCTGGAGAGGCCCTGCCTGGGAGCTATTTCAGGATGGTGCGGCGGCTGGTGGAGGCCTGTCCAAGGCTCGAAGTCATCAAGCGCTCCGTCTATATTGAAGGTGCCCGTAGGGCCTTTGCCCGTGCTAAGGTGCACTGGGCAGGCTAGATGCGGAGAAGCTTGTGAAGGACGGGCCACCAGCGGGGAAAGAGCATCGCAAGCCCGAAAATTACTATAAGGATGTTCTGAAGGGTGCCCGCCTTGTGGCGGATGAATGTACTAGGGATGTAATTTTTGAGTAAAACTCGCTCGTTTTTGTCCTGTGCGCTGAAAACTTGTTCATATGCGCTAAGCAATGCTGCTTGAATTTAAAATATTACCTTCTGTGCGGCTGTTTATCAATACTAAGAGATGGCGAGTCGTCGGCTTCTGCCCCCTTGCCACTAGTGCTGGGGTGTTCGGGGATAAATCTGGGCGCTCTTTTCCCCATGTTTGGGTCCTTCGAGGGAGGCGCTCAGCCCGACGAACGAGGCAATTGGACTATAATGCGTGAACACTCTCACTTAGCCATAGAATTCTATAATTTTAAATTTCGGCGAAGCCCCTAGTATTCGGAAGACCGAGTTCGGGGCGCTATCCACGCCTTGGCCGGACAGAGCCGACTCGTCGCCCTAAGCGGCATAAGTCTGTAGGGACTCAAAAAAACCTCTCGAACAGCGACCAACTCTCGCTTCATGATGACAGTCAGTTTTAGCTTTCTCCACTGAGGTGCTCGACCCAGCTCAACTGGGGCACAATCGCAGTGGTTCTCCTAGTGCTACCTTAGCCGATATAGCGGAACGTAAGGCACCAAAACATAGGAGCCGGGCAAACCCAACTATTGACCCAAGACATGATTCGGAGCCGCTGCATATAATGCTATAAGTTCGGGGTGCCGCACTTGTGAAAGTGTTCAGACTTCTCACACCATATTGAGGGGTGCTAAAAGCCCCTGGCATATTTTGGCCGTACCAAGTTGTACGGGTGCAACATGTCGTTAAGGAACATTTATTTATAAAAAGATAGTGCAAAAATAGACAAAAGCTATGCATTGTTTATTAGAAATAGCTGCGATCAAAGCAGAATGATACAAGTAATGCGATAAACGAAAAGTTGGACTATTTAACATGTCTGCTCGAGGGACAAGCTGCGGAATAGTATGCAAAACAGGTATACAGCTCGTGATAGAGACCACCTGGGATTTCCATGATGCGGCATGGCTTGTCTGCTTCCCTAGTTCTTGCATCGTTTGTGCAGCAATTGAACTGCCGAATAGGCCTTCCGAAGAGTAGAGTCCTGGAGGTAAGAGAAAAGTAAAAGATCGGCAGCCCCTGGTGCGGTTTAAGCCGTGTTTTGGGCGTGCCGTGATGGTGCCCCTCCCCCTATGCCCATGGTATTTCTAGAGCGTAATTATGTACGCGAAGTACTGGCGTCGCCTTTTTGCTATGGTTGGGGTTGGGGCCGCATTGCTATGCCTGCTCGAAACATGCCAGGTGGTCTTGTTGTAGGTTACTCTAGGCGCGCTTGACGGTGTTCGGACGTTTAATGGCCGGACTGGAGAACTGCCTCGAGAGGCTGCTTTGTATTTCTGCTGCAAGGGACGCCGTGTGCTCCTCCATTCGAAGGGAGCGTTCGGTGTTTCCATTGACCGTAATTACGCCACGAGGGCCTGACATCTTGATCTTAAGGTATGCGTAGTGCGGTACCGCATTGAATTTGGCGAATGCGGTTCGCCCAAGCAGTGCATGATAGCCACTGCGGAATGGGACTATGTCGAAGACCAATTCCTCGCTTCGGAGATTATCCGGGGATCCGAAGACCACTTCGAGTGTGACTGAGCCTGTACAGTTGGCCTCTACACCTGGTATTACGCCTTTAAAGGTCATTTTGGTGGGCTTAATCCTCGAGGGATCGATGCCCATTTTTCGCACTGTATCCTGGTAAAGCAGGTTCAGGCTGCTGCCGCCGTCCATGAGGACTCTAGTGAGATGAAATCCATCAATAATTGCTCTAGAACCAATGCGGCAAATCCGCCATGACGGATGCTAGTGGGATGGTCTCTTCGATCAAAGGTGATCGGGCAGGAGGACCATGGGTTGAACTTTGGGGCGACTGACTCTACTGCGTATACGTCCCTTAACGCACGCTTCCGCTCCCTTTTTGGGACATGGGTGGCGTATATCATGTTCACTGTCCGCACTTGTGGGGGGAAACCCTTCTGTCCATTGTTGTTCGGCGGCCGGGGCTCCTCGTCGTCGTCGCTATGCAGCCCCTTGTCTTCATTGTTGGCGCTTAACTTGCCTGCCTGCTTGAACACCCAACAATCCCTGTTGGTGTGATTGGCCGGCTTTTCGGGGGTGCCATGTATTTGGCACAAGCGGTCGAGTATTCGGTCCAAGCTGGACGGGCCCCTAGGATTCCTTTTGAATGGCTTTTTCCGCTGACCGGATTTAGAGCCTCTGAATCCGGCATTAACTGCTGTATTCTCAGCATTGTCGCCGTTAATGCGGCGCTTCTGCTTGTTGCAACGTGACCTACCACTAATGTCCCTGGTGTCTGAACTACCAGGGTTCTTGGTCATATTGTTGCTACGAGCAAGCCAGCTGTCTTCTCCCGCGCAAAAGCGGGTCATGAGTGTCGTGAGTGCTGCCATAGATTTCGGCTTTTCCTGTCCAAGGTGCCGGGCCAGCCACTCGTCACGGATATTGTGCTTGAAGGCTGCTAGGGCCTCAACATCCGGACAGTCGACTATTTGATTTTTCTTTGTTAGGAACCATGTCCAGAATTGCCTGGCCGTTTCCTCTGGCTGCTGAATTACGTGACTCAGGTCATCGGCGTCTGGGGGTCGCAAATAAGTGCCCTGGAAATTGTCGAGGAATGCGGCTTCCAGGTCCTCCCAACAACTGATTGATCCTATTGGCAAGCTGTTGAGCCAATGCCGAGCTGGTCCTTTAAGCTTGAGTGGGAGGTATTTGATGGCGTGAAAATCATCGCCGCGGGCCATGTGGATATGAAGGAGATAATCCTCGATCCATACCGCAGGGTTTGTTGTGCCATCATATGATTCGATGTTTACGGGTTTGAAACCCTCGGGGATTTGATGATCCATTATTTCGTCTGTAAAGCACAGTGGGTGTGCGGTGCCTCTGTACTGGGTGATATCATGACGTAGCTCCAATGAGTTTTGTCTGCTGTGTTCGGCCCTGCCGAATTTGTGGCCGGCGTGATGGTTACCGTCTCGAGCCGTGGGGTGCCCACGCGATCCGTAGATCGATCGTGTTTGCCTTGCCTTGTCCTCCAACATGTCTCGTAAGTCCGGCGCATATTCCCGTGCCTTGGTACGGGGTGCGGCTTGAGTGGAGGGCCGGGAGGCCTCTCTATCGCGGCCACGAGGTGGCCGTTCGGCCGCATCAAGTGCTTCCTCCTCTAATTGGGGTAGCAACCTGCGCTTTGGGTAACTCTTGGAGGGGCATTCGAGTTTATGCTCTTCGGCCGCAAGGACTTCGGTCCATCTGTCAACCAGCAAATCTTGATCAGCTCGGAGCTGTTGCTGTTTTTTCTTGAGGCTTCTTGCCGTGGCCATAAGCCTGCGTTGGAAACGCTTTTGCTCAACGGGATCCTCTGGCACGACGAATTCGTCGTCGTCGAGGCTTGCCTCGTCTTTGGAGGGAGGCATATAATTATCGTCCTCGACCTCTCTGTCTGTCGCTCTCTCATGAGGGATGGTTTCTCGATCCTCCTGTGCTAAACCTTGCTGGAGGGGGTTTTCTTTGGCACTCTCCGGAGTATTATTATCTCCCGTGCTGGAATCGCCGTTTTTGTGTTGGCGGGATTTTGAGCGGCGCCGCTAACGCCGGTGCTTGGGCTGTTTCTTGGAGGGGTCATCCTCCGCTGTTCCATCCACCTCTCCCTCTTTTGGGGTGTCCACCATGTATATGTCATATGATGAGGTGGCTTTCCAGGGCCTGGTAGGCGCTGGTTCTTCATCATCTCCTTCGTCGGCGTCCATACCGTCGATGTCTTCGGAGTCGAAGTCGAGCATGTCGGTTAGGTCGTCGACAGTGGCTACAAAGTGGGTGGTGGGTGGGTTTTGAATTTCTTCATCGTCTGTACCCCAACCTTGCTGACCGTAGTCCGGCCAGGGCTCTCCTGATAAAGAGAGAGACTTCAGTGACTTCAGGATATCACCGAAAGGCGAGTGCTGAAAGACGTCCGCGGCCGTGAACTCCATGATCGACGCCCAATCGGATTCGATCGGCAGGGGCGCGGAGGGTTCGGAGTCCGGAGAAGAATCCGGCTCCGTGGAGTCACGTCTTTCGCAGAGTACGGGGCTGGTATTCGGCTCAACCGCCGTTGGGATCACAGCCCCCGAGGTGGCATCCAACCGCCCATCCTCGATCGGCGCGGTTGGCTCCGAACTAAGGGTCGGAGCCAATGCGGGTGCGGCCTCCAGGGCACTGTTCGGTGGTAGAGCTAGATCATGCTCGTCGTAACAATGTGGCGCGCTCGGTGGTGGTTCGAGTCCTTCGAAGATCAAGTCCCCGCGGATGTCAGCCGTGTAGTTTAAATTTCTGAATCTGACCTAACGGCCAGGGGCGTAGCTTTCGATCTGCTCTAGATGGCCAAGTGAATTAGCTCGCAGTGCGGAGCCGCCAAAGACGAAGATCTGTCCGGGGAGGAAGGTCTCACCCTGGACTGCATCGCAATTGATGATCGTAGGAGCCATCGGGCCTGACAGCGACGGCACAGAGGAACTCTCAATGAAAGCACCAATGTCGGTGTCAAAACCGGCGGATCTCGGGTAGGGGGTCCCGAACTATGCGTCTAGGCCGGATGGTAACAGGAGGCAAGGGACACGAAGTTTTACCCAGGTTTGGGCCCTCTCGATGGAGGTAAAACCCTACGTCCTGCTTGATTAATATTGATGATATGGGTAGTACAAGAGTAGATCTACCACGAGATCAGAGAGGCAAAACCCTAGAAGCTAGCCTATGGTATGATTGTTGATGTGTATGTTGTCCTACGGACTAAAACCCTCCGGTTTATATAGACACCGGATAGGGTTAGGGTTACATAGAGTCGGTTACAATGGTAGGAGATCTTCATATCCGTATCGCCAAGCTTGCCTTCCACGCCAAGGAAAGTCCCTTCCAGACACGGGACGGAGTCTTCAATCTTGCATCTTCATAGTCCATGAGTCCGGCTGAAGGTATAGTTCGGCTATCCGAACACCCCCTAATCTAGGACTCCCTCAGTGGTCCTTCAGCAAATCTTCCTCTCATTCCCAGGTGGCTTCATCCTCCGTGTGATGGCTCCACTGAACCTTGCAAAACTTGATAACCTTGCTGCGGGTTACTCGACTGGCATACTCTAGAATCTTAACTGGTTTCTCCTCATAGGTCAAATCACTGTCCAACTGAATAGCTTCCAGCGGTACCGTATCTCTTAGCGGTATATCAGCCATCTCTGCATGGCACTTCTTCAACTGGGATACATGGAACACGTCGTGAACTCCTGACAATCCTTCGGGCAATTCCAACTTATAGGCAACTTCTCCCATACGCTCCAAAACCTTGTATGGGCCTACAAAACGTGGCACTAACTTTCCCTTAACTCCAAAGTGCTTAACTCCTCGAAGTGGTCATACTCGAAGATAAACTCGGTCTCCAACTTCGTAAACTGTCTCCTTGCGTTTAGAATCCGCATAACTCTTCTTCCTGGATTGAGCTACCTTGAGCCTATTGCGAATCAATTTCACTTTCTGTTCAGACTCCTTTATCAGATCTGGTCCAAACAAATGGCGGTCTCCAACTTCATCCCAAGACAATGGGGTCCTGCACCTCCTTCCGTACAAGGCTTCGAAAGGTGCCATCTTCAAACTGGATTGATAGTTGTTGTTGTAAGAGAACTCTGCATATGGCAAATTCTCGTCCCAGCTAGATCCGTAATCTAGCGCACAAGCTCTTAGCATATCCTCCAAAATCTGATTGACTCTCTCAGTCTGTCCATCTGTCTGTGAGTGGAAAGCTATGCTAAACTCCAGTCTGGTACCCAAAGTCTCATGCAACCGATTCCAGAACTTTGAGGTAAATTGGGTTCCTCTATCTGATACTATACTCCTTGGAACTCCATGCAGACAAACGATTCTAGTCATGTATATCTTTGCCAACTTTGCACTGGTATAGGTAGTCTTCACGGGAATGAAATGAGCTACCTTTGTCAAATGATTGACTACAACCCATATCGAGTCATAGCCTGAACATGTTCTGGGCAATCCTGTAATAAAATCCATGCCTAACTTATCCCACTTCCATTCGGGTATCTGCAATGGTTGTAGCAATCCGGCTGGCTTCTGATGCTCTGCCTTTACTCTCTGACATACATCACAAACTGCTACATACTCCGCAATATCCTTCTTCATTCCGGTCCACCAGAAAATATCCTTCAAATTCAAATACATCTTGGTATTTCCTGGGTGAATCAAATATGGTGTATCATGGGCCTCTTGTAAAATTAACTTCCTGATCTCTGAATCATTAGGCACATAAACGCGGTCTTCAAACCATAAGGTATCGTGCTCATCCTCACGAAATCCCTTAGCCTTTCCCTTGCTCATTTTGTCCTTTATGGAGGCAATCTCCTTGTCAGTCTTCTGGGCTTCTCTGATCTTATCCATCAAAGTAGACTGAATCTCCAATTCTGCTACATAGCCTCTTGGAACTATTTCTAAACATAGCCCTCGAAGATTTTCGGCTAACTCCCTTGGTAAATCTCCCGTCATTAGGGTGTTGACATGGCTCTTACGGCTCAACGCGTCAGCTACTACGTTAGCCTTTTCGGGGTGATAATGCAATTTCATATCATAATCCTTGATGAGCTCCAACCATCTCCTTTGTCTGAGGTTCAACTCCTTCTGTGTGAAAATATACTTCGAACTCTTGTGATCCGTGTACACCTCGCAATGGTTTCCAATCAGAAAATGTCTCCAAGTCTTCAACGCATGCACTACGGATGCTAACTCCAAATCATGCGTAGCATAATTCAACTCATGGGGCTTAAGCTGTCATGAGGCATATGAAACAACTCTTCCTTCCTACATAAGCACTGCTCCAAGTCCTCGACGTGAAGCGTCGCAATACACCTCATAATCCTTGGTCTGGTCTGGCAAAATCAACACTGGTGATGTAACCAAACGTTTCTTCAACTCCTGGAAACTAGCCTCACATTCCTCAGTCCATATGAACTTGGTATCCTTCTTCAACAACTCCGTCATAGGCTTCGCAATTTTTGAGAAATTCTCAATAAACCTCCGGTAGTATCCTGCGAGTCCAAGAAAACTCCGGATCTCTCCAACTGTTGTTGGCGCTTCCCACTTGGTCACGGTATCAACTTTAGTGGGATCTACTTCTATACCTACTCTGGATATAACGTGTCCAAGAAATCCAACTTCCTTCAACCAAAACTCACATTTACTGAACTTGGCATATAATTGATGTTCTCTGAGATTTCCAAGAACCAAACGCAAATGCTCCTCTTCATTCTTCGAGTAAACCAGGATATCATCAATGAACACTATGACGAACTTATCCAAGAACTCCATAAACACTTTGTTCATCATATTCATAAAATATGCAGGTGCGTTAGTCAGACCAAATGACATAACGATATACTCATACAGCCCATACCTGGTGGTAAAAGTTGTCTTAGGTATATCCTATTCTCGAATCTTCAACTGGTGGTATCCTGATCGCAGATCGATCTTGGAAAATACCTTAGCTCCTTGCAATCGATCAAACAGATCATTGACCATCGGTAGTGGGTACTTATTCTTGATGGTTACTTCATTCAAACCTCGATAATCAACAACCATCCTTAATGATCCATCCTTCTTCTCCACCAGAAGTACTGGCGATCCCCAAGGCGAAGAACTTGGGTGAATATATCCCTTATCCAGTAACTCCTTAATGTGCTTCTTAATCTCCACCAAATCCTGTGCAGGCATCCTATATGGTCTCTTTGATATAGGCTCTGTGCCTGGCAAAAGCTCAATCAAAAACTCAATATCTCTATTCGGTGGCATGCCTGGCAATTCTTCCAGAAATACATCGGGGAAATCCTTTACTACTGGTACTTCCTCCTGCACAACTCCTATTAAACAATTTACTTGAGTCCTCTTCGGCACATGCCGGGATACATACTTGATCCTTCTTCCTTCTGGGGTGGTGAGCAAGATCGACTTACTGGCGCAATCGATGTTTCCTCCATACATCGACAACCAATCCATACCCAGAATTACATCCAAACCTTGTGATTCCAATATTATCAAATCTGAGGGGAACACATGCCTACCTATACTTATGGCACTTGAAAACATCCTTGGCTAGCCAAATACTCCGCTCCTGGTGAGCTTACTAACATAGGTGTTCTAAGTACTTTGGTGGGCAGGTTATACTTATCCACAAATCCCCTTGATATGTATGAATGCGATGCACCAGTATCAAAAAGAACGAGTGCAGTAAATGACTTAACCAAAAACTTACCGATTACTGCATCTGGCTGCTCTTCAACCTCCTCCACGTTAACGTGGTTCACCTGTCCCCTGTTGAAAGGGTTCAGCTTCTTCCAAGAGCTTCCATTGCCATTTCCATTCTGTGATTCAGGACATTCATTGGCATAATGTCCAGTCTTCTGGCACTTAAAACAAGTGACTTGGCTCAGGTCTCTCTTGGCTGGGGTCGATGGGTTGGTGTGGTTCTGGCCGTTGCTTCCTCCATTCCCATTACCATTCTTGGTGCCATTGTGATTGTGCGAGCTACCTCCTCCATGGGTATGCTGAAAATGTCCTCCCGGTCTAGGGGTAAAACGTGGCTTCTGCTGAACTCCTGAAGTGTGCTTCCCTTGTCCATACTTCCTCTTGCGATTCTCAATCTGCTGCTGCTTCCCTTCAATCATGAGAGCATGATCTACCAACTCCTGGTAGCTATTGAAGGTGGCCACCATCAATTGCATGCTCAACTCATCATTTAGTCCTTCCAAAAACTTCTCCTGCTTAGCTGCATCCGTAGCAACGTCATCTGGGGCATAACGTGCTAATTTACTAAAGTCCTCCGCATACCGGCCAACTGTCCGTCCTCCTTGGCGCAAGTTGCGAAACTCTCGCTTTTTCATGGCCATAGCTCCTGCTGAAACATGGGAAGTTCGAAACGCCTGCTGAAACTGGTCCCACGTAACAGTGTCCACATGAAAAGTGGCTGTGAAATTCTCCCACCATGATGCTGCGGGTCCTTCAAGCTGATGTGCGGCAAACTTCACCTTTTCTGCATCCGTGCATCCTGTTGTGGTCAACTCCCTAGCTGTCTTGCGGAGCCAATCATCTGCCAGTATCGGCTCAGTGCTACTGGAAAACACCGGCGGATTCAGCCTAAGAAAATGGGCTAAGTGATCAACAGGTGGTGGTGGTGGTGGTGGGTTGTTGTTGTTGTTCCCCTGATTCTGATTCTGGACTAGCAACTGCATCAATGTGTTCTGCTGCTGGATCAACTGGGTGAGCTCCGGTGGAAAGGTAAATCCGGGGTCACGTCTCGGAGGCATCTGAGGGTTTAGAAAAGATGAGATTTAATAATAGAGGGGGTCTAAAGAGAAAAAACTACCCATATGCACATGAGGCAAAAGCAAACAATGCACTTCATTCAATCAATCAAACAAGGGCATACAAACGATCTAACTATCGCAAAAGTGATCGGACTACTATATTTACATGGTGGACTACTACTACTACTGATGAGGTGGTCTACTAGAAATATACTTCGGTTGCAGACTCCATTATATCTGCTCCGGCTTCATCAACATAGTCATCATCGCTATCATCTGGATCCGAGTCGGTGTCGTCGATGATAATGTAGTCTTCCGGGCGAATCTCTTTGGGTTCTTCGTCTTCTTCTACTGGTGTAGGGCCTCCCATAAATATTCCGATCTTCTTGATCAGATCATCATTCTTCTCCACTAATACTTCGATTTCCTCTTCATAATCTTCACGTGTAGCCTTGAGTTCTTCCTCCAGTTCCTTGATTCTTGTCTTTGCCTTCTTCAGATCTATCATGTCGGCACACATCTGGTTCTCCTGACATCGAATGTGCTGGTTTAATTCTTGGATAAAAGCTGCGACTGATCTATCCTTCCTGGTGCTGATCATCTCCCAGTGCTCATCTTGGCGCCCACAAATCTGGTAGATAGTATCCTTGAGATTGTTGCGGTACACTTCTCCAATACGTCCCATGGCGATGTGAGCTGCCATGCTCTTTCCTAGACTCCAAGTTGGTGCATCAAAAGAAAACTCTATGGGCTCAGTGACTGGCATGAACGTCCTTCCTGGAACTTGAACTTGAATCATCCAGCGCTCTTCTTTAGGTAGAGTGGCGTTGTAGGTTCCGGTGAAGCTTGGTACTCCTATGTTCAGATATCTAGTGACTTCCTTCAAGTGACGTCCAAAGGGTGTATCTTCATCCGGTTGCGTGAACTTGTTCCTTGCACTCGCCATCCTAAAAGAGTAGAAAATATGAGAAGTCAGAAAGAGAAGAGAGAGTGAGTAGTGATCTAGGTCTTTAGCTTAGTGGTCGTGTCCTATAGTCAGCGTGTGCTCTGATACCATCTTGTAGCAACCAGACCTCAAACGGTCCAATCTCTGTGCTCAGGTGTCATCCCTGGATCAGTAATGCTGACACCACACAGTACTTAAAGGATTTATAACCGAGTAGCAATCACACACTTATTACATCGAAAGTCTCAAAAGAGAACTTATTACAATAAATATGGCTTAAGGCCATCTAATACCGATAACAGCGGAAGGCTTGGAAGATAAGTGAGTCCATCAACTCCAACGACATCACTGAGTATAGGACCACAACCTAAAACTCCTTAATCGTCGTATGAAAAGTCTGCAACATTAATGTTGCAGGCCGAAACGGGTCAGCACATGGAATATGCTGGCAAGGTAACACATAGAGAGTAATGGAATGAAATAGGCTATTCTATATGCATATTTGGCTGGTGGAAAGCTCTATGGTTACAGTTTTGCGTAAAGCCAATTTTCCCTACTGCAAAGGAATAAATTTTATTAACTATCATGGTAGTTGTTAAACATTGAGAATGGTTGACAGCATACTCAATCCCAATTAAGCATCATCATTAATCAAAACCCATCAAAATTAATTTTTAGAGTAACATGTTGAGATTCACATGATAATCCAGGTACTAGATACTCAAGATGTCCATAACCGGGGACACGGCTAATCATGATTAGTTTATACACTCTGCATAGGTTTGCGCACTTTTCCCCACAAGACTCGATCGCCTCCGTTTGGTTTCTCGCACTGCATGGTGTTTGAGAAGACGGATGACCGAGACATAGTCTTTCAGAAGCGCTGGCACCTTACGATCGGGTAGACCGTTACACCTACTTTCCCCTACATCTGCTAGTCTACCACTGTAAGAGTTCGCACAACTTAGTCAACTATGCTAGAGCCCATAATAGCTTGTGGCTGCACACGGAAGTTTCTAGCATGAATAATCTCATGATCCTTTTGAGCCTAGGTGGCGGTCCATAAAAAACAGGCAATCCTGGAATACCCAGGTGCCTCAATCCACCCAGATGTGTGTTTAAGTTGCCACCTTAAGTAAACCATTAATTAACAATCTCACATCTGTCATGAAATACTCTCAAACCCAATCCACGTCTACGAGCATAGCATGGCAATAATAAGCAAACATAGAAGTAACTCCCAGGGGTTTGATAATAACAGGTAATAGGTTCTACCTCATCTACTTCCCAAACCCACAATTTAATTAGATCCTAATCATGCAATGTGTGAGGATTGATCTAATGCAATAAAACTGGGTAGAGGGAAAACATGATCGAAGTGTTACTTGCCTTGCTGATGATTCGGGAAACCTAGCGATTCGAAGTAGCAAGCGGCGCACTCCGGGTACTCTATGGCAAATAAACAAGCATACAATAAGTACTCAACTAATGCATAGGTAAAACTCAAATAAGATATCTAACCAGAAAGTTCAACTTAAGAACTCCGGTTGAAAAAAAAATTCAAATCAAACGAAGCAACGAAAGACAAACGATAAAAGAAAAGGCTTCGTTTACTATTCTGGATCTAGGGCAACTTTTACAGTGGCAAAAACTTGTTTGAGTTGGTTAAACGGAAAGAGAGTTTCGAGACAAAACTCCAGGCGCTTGAATCGCCTGATTCCGATAAACGAGCGAAAAGTTAGACTAAAACGAAAATCGGATCAGAAATCGCGATCTGAAAAATCGCGGATTTAATCCAGGAAAAAGAAAAACGACGAACGTTCGTTAAAACGAACGAAAGGACGAACGCTCGCTAATTAAATAAACCGGAAAAATTGATCTATTTAAAAAAACCAAAACTAAAAAAACGAACAAAACCGTCGGAAAAACCGAATGGTTTTTCGGGAAAAACCGGCGGCGGCGAGGTCTACCTCCGGCGACGAAACAGGCGGTTAGCGGCGGCGCTAGGAGGCGGCGGCTGCTAGGGTTTGAGGGGGAGGGGGTCCGGCTGGGCCTCCCCGGCTTATAAAGCCGGATGGGCCTAGTGTCCGGGTCGGACATGGCCCGTTAGGTCGCTTGCGTTTTTTTATAAATAGTTACGCTCAGAAAAAAAACAAAAGGAATACTAAACGGACTCCAAAAATCCCGAAATAAATTTTCCCCGGCTTCTAAAATCAAGCCGCACAGGATGAACATTTATTTGGGGCCTAAATGCAATTTTGAAAAATGCACATTTTTCCTAAATTCAAATAAAATAGCAAATAAAACCAAAATAAAATCTTAATTGATTTTTTTATTAAATCCTCAATATTTCTTTATTTTGGGAAAGTCATTTTATTACCTCTATCATATTTTTGTAATAGAAATATTTGAAGATAAAATAAATAAAATCAAACGATCCTATTTTCAAAATTTGAGACATCTCAAATATGAAAATAACGAAATCCCCAACTCTCTCCATGGGTCCTCGAGTTGCGTGAAATTTCTAGGATCAACCAAAATGCAATAAATATGATATGCAATGATGATCTAGTGTATAACATTCCAAATTGAAAATTTGGGATGTTACAAATTTTTGGGGTTCCAGAACTTGCGTTAGTTACAGATTACTACATACTGTTCTGTTTTTGACAGATTCTATTTTTTGTGTGTTGTTTGCTTATTTTTTTTGAGAAACTTGATAGTAGGGGGAAAACCCCTACTGTTTTTTCATATATCTATATAAATGGGGTGTTTACTTAGACATGTCAGCCAGCCAAGTTACAAGGTGGACCTAGCACCTAGTGTGCAGCTAGGAAGCTTTTAGACAATGTAAGTTTTGGCTACACAATCGAGTTACAAAAGGTGACAAAGGCAGCTCTACGTGCTGCTTTAACTCTATGTTGAAGAAGTTGGAGGTCCTCTTTGAATCGTGTCAGCCAGGTCTCCACAACAGGAGCCACCCCTCTAAAATGTTTGTTGTTTCGCTCTTTCCAAATGCTCCAAGCCGAGGTAAGGAATGTTTCAAAGAAGAAAGGGTTCGACCAAGAGTCTCTTGTAGTTTGTAGAAGATCGAGGCGGCTGTCAAAAGGTGCCCAAACGATGTGTAGATTAGCCCAGGAGCTTTGACTAAAGGGGCAAGTGAAGATCATATGGTCGACGGTCTCCTCGACGTGTTGCCCACATAGGATGTCGTCAAAATTTTCACCAATGTTATAATGCCTCCTTTTGAGCATATTGCGTGTGCTGAGTCTGTCAAGGAAGAGTAACCAGCCGAACACTTTGATTTTCATAGTACATCGCGATTTCCACAGATGTTGGAATGCAGGGTGCGCCTCCCCGTCCCTGAAGTAGTTGTTGTAATAGTCCTTTGGCCGGTAGTACGCCGATCCCCAAGAGTAATGCCATACATCGTGCAACGAGGTCGAGTGGGATATCTAATGTGGAGGGGAGTGCACATCTTGGATTTTTTAAAGCGCTTGCGGCGAGACAGGTAGGTGAAAGGTTTCATGTTGTGTCTTGTTTGCTTATTTTGATGAATATATGGCTAGTAAAATAGTTTATAAACCATAGAGAAGTTGGAATACAGTAGGTTTAACACAAATATAAATAAAGAATGAGTTCATTACAGTACCTTGAAGTGGTGTTTTGTTTTCTTTCGCTAACGGAGCTCAGGAGATTTTCTACTTTAAGATTTGTGTTGTGAAGTTTTCAAGTTTTGGGTAGAAGATTTGATGGATTATGGAACAAGGAGTGGCAAGAGCCTAAGCTTGGGGACGCCCATGGCACCCCAAGATAATCTAAGGACACCTAAAAGCCAAAGCTTGGGGATGCCCGGAAGGCATCCCCTCTTTCGTCCGGGCATCCCCTCTTTCGTCTACTTCCATCGGTAACTTTACTTGGAGCTATATTTTTATTTATCACATGATATGTGTTTTGCTTGGAGCGTCTTGTATTATTTGAGTCTTTATTTGTTAGTTTTCCACAATCATCCTTGCTGTACACACCTTTTTAGAGAGACACACATGATTCGGAAATTGTTAGAATACTCTATGTGCTTCACTTATATATTTGAGTTATATAGTTTTTGCTCTATCTGCTTCACTTATATATTTTAGAGCACGGTGGTGCATTTGTATTATAGAAACTATTGTTTTCTCATGCTTCACTTAGATTATTTTGAGAGTCCTAGAAAACAGCATGGTAATTTGCTTTAATTATGTTAGGCATTCAAGATTAATAATTTTTTTCTTATGAGTGTGTTGAATACTATGAGAAGTTTGATACTTGATAATTGTTTTGAGATATGGAGATGTTGATATTAGAGTCATGCTAGTTGAGTAGTTGTGAATTTGAGAAATACTTGTGTTGAAGTTTGTGATTCCCGTAGCATGCACGTATGGTGAACCATTATGTGATGAAGTCGGAGCATGATTTATTTATTGATTGTCTTCCTTATGAGTGGCGGTCGGGGACGAGCGATGGTCTTTTCCTACCAATCTATCTCCCTAATAGCATGCGCGTAATACTTTGCTTCGATAACTAATAGATTTTTGCAATAAGTATGTGAGTTCTTTATGACTAATGTTGAGTCCATGGATCATACGCACTTTCTTCCTTCCACCATTGCTAGCCTCTCTAATACCGCGCACCTTTCACCGGTATCATACACCCACCATACACCTTCCTCAAAACAGCCACCATACCTACCTATCATGGCATTTCCATAGCCATTCCGAGATATATTGCCAATCAACTTTCCACCGTTCCGTTTACTATAACATACTCCATCATTGTCATATTGCTTTGCATGATCATGTAGTTGACATTGTATTTGTGGCAAAGCCACCGTTCATAATTCTTTCATACATGTCACTCATGCATCATTGCACATCCTGGCACACTGCCGGAGGCATTCACATAGAGTCATATTTTGTTCTAAGTATTAAGTTGTAATTGTTGAGTTGTAAGTAAATAAAGTGTGATGATCATCATTTTTAGAGCATTGTCCCAAGTGAGGAAAGGATGATGGAGACTATGATTCCCCCACAAGTCGGGATGAGACTCCGGACTAAAAAAAGGCCATAAAAAAGAGAGAAAAGGCCCAAATAAAAAAATGAGAGAAAAAGAGAGAAGGGACAATGCTACTATCCTTTTACCACACTTGTGCTTCAAAGTAGCACCATGACCTTAATGATAGAGAGTCTCTTATGATATCACTTTCATATACTAGTGGGAATTTTTCATTATAGAACTTGGCTTGTATATTCCAATGATAGGCTTCCTCAAAATGCCCTAGGTCTTTGTGAGCCAGCGAGTTGGATGCACACCCACTAAGTTCTTTTTGTTGAGCTTTCAATTACTTATAGCTCTAGTGCCCCATTGCATGGCAATCCCTACTCACTCGCATTGATATCTATTAATGGGCATCTCCATAGCCCGTTGATACGCCTAGTTGATGTGAGACTATCTTCTCCCTTTTTGTCTTCTCCACAACCACCATTCTATTCCACATATAGTGCTATGTCCATGGCTCACGCTCATGTATTGCGTGAAGATTGAAAAAGTTTGAGAACACCAAAAGTATGAAACAATTGCTTGTCTTTTCATCGGGGTTGTGCATGATTTAAATACTTTGTGTGGTGAAGATGGAGCATAGCCAGACTATATGACTTTGTAGGGATAACTTTCTTTGGCCATGTTATTTTGAAGAGACATATTTGCTTAGTTAGTATGCTTGAAGTATTATTATTTCTATGTCAATATTAAACTTTTGTCTTGATCTTTCGGATCTGAATATTCATACCACAATTAAGAGAATTACATTGAAATTATGCCATGTAGCATTCCACATAAAAAATTCTGTTTTTATCATTTACCTACTCGAGGACGAGCAGGAATTAAGCTTGGGGATGCTTGATACGTCTCCAACGTATCTATAATTTTTGATTGTACCATGCTATATTATATCCCGTTTTGGACATTATTGGGCTTTATTATACACTTTTATATTATTTTTGGGACCAACCTATTAACCGGAGGCCCAGCCCAGAATTGTTGTTTTTTGCCCATTTTAGAGTTTCACAGAAAAGGAATATCAAACGGAGTCCAAACGGAATGAAACATTCGGGAACGTGATTTTCAGAACGAACATGATCCAGAGGACTTGGACCCTACGTCAAGACATCAACCAGCAAGGCACGAGGTAGGGGGGCGCGCCTACCTCCCAGGCGCGCCCTCCACCCTCGTGGAGCCCATGTTACTCCACCGACGTACTTCTTCCTCCTATATATACCTACGTACCCCCAAACTACCAGATACAGAGCCAAAACCCTAATTCCACCACTGCAACTTTCTGTATCCATGAGATCCCATCTTGGGGCCTTATCCGGAGCTCCGCCGGAGGGGGCATCGATCATGGAGGGCTTCTACATCAACACCATAGCCTCTCCGATGAAGTGTGAGTAGTTTACTTCAGACCTTCGGGTCCATAGTTATTAGCTAGATGGCTTCTTCTCTCTTTTTGGATCTCAATACAAAGTTCTCCCCCTCTCTTGTGGAGATCTATTCGATGTAATCTTCTTTTTGCGGTGTGTTTGTTGAGACCGATGAATTGTGGGTTTATGATCAAGTTTATCTATGAACAATATTTGAATCTTCTCTGAATTCTTTTATGTATGATTGGTTATCTTTGAAAGTCTCTTCGAATTATCAGTTTGGTTTGGCCTACTAGATTGATCTTTCTTGCAATGGGAGAAGTGCTTAGCTTTGGGTTCAATCTTGCGATGTCCTTTCCCAGTGACAGTAGGGGCAGCAAGGCACGTATTGTATTGTTTCCATCGAGGATAAAAAGATGGGGTTTATATCATATTGCATGAGTTTATCCCTCTACATCATGTCATCTTGCTTAAAGCGTTACTCTGATCTCTTGAACTTAATACTCTATATGCATGCTGGATAGCGGTCAATGTGTGGAGTAATAGTAGTAGATGCAGGCAGGAGTTGGTCTACTTGTCTCGGACGTGATGCCTATATACATGATCATACCTAGATATTCTCATAACTATGCTCAATTCTGTCAATTGCTCAACAGTAATTTGTTTACCCACCGTAATACTTATGCTGTCGAGAGAAGCCACTAGTAAAACCTATGGCCCCCGGGTCTATTTTCCATCATATTAATCTTCCGTCAACAAGCTATTTCCTTTTCTGTTTATTTTTCTTTCTTTACTTCGCATCTTTATCATAAAATACCAAAAATCTTATCTTATCATATCTATCATATCTCACTTTCGTAAGTGACCGTGAAGGGATTGGCAACCCCTTTATTGCGTTGGTTGCTAGGATTTTATTTGTTTGTGTAGGTGCGAGGGACTCGCGCGTGGCCTCCTACTGGGTTGATACCTTGGTTCTCGAAAACTGAGGGAAATACTTACGCTACTTTGCTGCATCACCCTTTCCTCTTCAAGGGAAAACCAACTTAGTGCTCAAGAGGTAGCACTGCCCTATTGGAAAGACCTAGAGGTCCGCTCCGCAATCGACGTGATGCACGCGACGAAGAATCTTTGCGTGACCCAGCTTGGCTTCTTGGGCGTGTATGGGAAGAAAAAAGATACACCTGAGGCACGGGAGGACCAGCAACGTATGCACGGAAAAGACGGCATACATCAGGGTCATGCCAACTACGCTCTTACCAAAGAAGAGAAGGAAATCTTCTTTGAATGCCTGCTCAGTATTAAGGTACCGTCTGGCTTCTCGTCGAATATAAAGGGAATAATAAATATGACAGAGAAAAAGTTCCATAACCTGAAGTCCCATGACTGCCACGTGATTATGACGCAACTGCTTCCGGTTGCATTGAGGGGACTTCTACCGAAAAACATTCGATTAGCCATTGTGAAGCTATGTGCATTCCTCAATGCAATCTCTCAGAAGGTAATCGATCTAGAAATCATACCAAGGTTACAAAATGATTTGGTGCAATGTCTTGTCAGTTTCGAGTTGGTGTTCCCACCATCCTTCTTCAACATCATGACGCATGTCCTAGTTCACCTATGTGAAGAGATTAACGTTTTGGGTCCTGTATTTCTACACAATATGTTCCCCTTTGAGAGGTTCATGGCAGTCTTAAAGAAATATGTTCATAACCGTGCTAGGCCAGAAGGAAGCATCTCCAAGGGCCATGAAAATGAGGATGTCATTGAGTTTTGTATTGACTTTATTCTTGACCTTAAGCCGATTGGTGTTCCTGAATCGTGGCATAAGGGAAGACTGGATGGAAAAGGCACGCTAGGAGGGAATCAAATAATATGTATGGATGGACATTCTATCACTGAAGCACACTACACAGTTCTACAGAATTCCGCCTTGGTGGCTCCGTATATGGACGAACACAAGAATTTTCTACGCTCCAAACACCCGGAGCGGTCTGATGACTGGATTACACGTGAACAAATGAGGACTTTCGCCGGCTGGTTGCAGACACGTGCCATGCACGACACCTCTATTGAAGATGACCTGTACTTGCTGTCCCAGTTACCATCTTCGAATATAATGACTTTCAAAGGGTACGAGATAAATGGGAATTGATGTCTACTACACAACCTTCTTCTTGTAGACGTTGTTGGGCCTCCAAGTGTAGAGGTTTGTAGGACAGTAGCAAATTTCCCTCAAGTGGATGACCTAAGGTTTATCAATCTGTAGGAGGCGTAGGATGAAGATGGTCTCTCTCAAGCAACCCTGCAACCAAATAACAAAGAGTCTCTTGTGTCCGCAACACACCCAATACAATGGTAAATTGTATAGGTGCACTAGTTCGGCGAAGAGATGGTGATACAAGTGGTATGTGGATGGTAGATAAAGGTTTTTGTAATCTGAAAATATAAAAACAGCAAGGTAACTAATGATAAAAGTGAGCACAAACGGTATTGCAATGCATTCAAACAAGGCCTAGGGTTCATACTTTCACTAGTGCAAGTTCTCCCAATAATAATAACATAATTGGATCATATAACTATCCCTCAACATGGAACAAAGAGTCACTCCAAAGTCACTAATAGCGGAGAACAAATGAAGAGATTATGGTAGGGTACGAAACCACCTCAAAGTTATCCTTTCTGATCGATCTATTCAAGAGTCCGTAGTAAAATAACATGAAGCTATTCTTTCCGTTCAATCTATCATAGAGTTCGTACTAGAATAACACCTTAAGACACAAATCAACCAAAACCCTAATGTCACCTAGATACTCCAATGTCACCTCAAGTATCCATGGGTATGATTATACAATATGCATCACACAATCTCAGAATCATCTATTCAAACCAACACAAAGTACTTCAAAGAGTGCCCCAAAGATTCTACCGGAGAGTCAAGACGAAAACGTGTGCCAACCCCTATGCATAGGTTCATGGGTGGAACCCACAAGTTGATCACCAAAACATACATCAAGTGGATCAATAGAATACCCCATTGTCACCACGGGTATCCCACGCAAGACATACATCAAGTGTTCTCAAATCCTTAAAGACTCAATCCAATAAGATAACTTCAAAGCGAAAACTCAATCCATTACAAGAGAGTAGAGGGGGAGAAACATCATAAGATCCAACTATAATAGCAAAGCTCGCGATACATCAAGATCGTATCACCTCAAGAACACGAGAGAGAGAGAGCTCAAACACATAGCTACTGGTACATACCCTCAGCCCCGAGGGAGAACTACTCCCTCCTCGTCATGGAGAGCTCCGGGATGATAAAGATGGCCACTGGTGAAGGGTTCCCCCTCCAGCAGGGTGCCGGAACGGGTCTAGATTGGTTTTCGGTGGCTAAGGAGGCTTCTGGCGGCGGAACTCCCGTTCTATTGTGCTCCCCGAAGTTTTTAGGGTATATGGGTATATATAGGAGGAAGAAGTATGTCGGTGGATCTCCGGGCTGTCCATGAGGCAGGGGGCGCGCCCAGGGGGGTAGGCACGCCCCCACCCTCGTGGGTAGCCCGGGACTCTTCTGGTCCATCTCCGATACTCCGTGGGCTTCTTCTGGTCCAAAAATAAGTTCCATGAAGTTTCAGGTCAATTGGACTCCATTTGATTTTCCTTTTCTGCGATACTCTAAAACAAGGAAAAAACAGAAACTGGCACTGGGCTTTGGGTTAATAGGTTAGTCCCAAAAATAATATAAAAGTGCATAATAAAGCACATAAACATCCAAAACAGGTAATATAATAGCGTGGAATAATAAAAAATCGTAGATACGTTGGAGACGTATCAGCATCCCCATGCTTAATTCCTGCTCGTCCTCGAGTAGGTAAATGGTAAAAACAGAATTTTTGATGTGGAATGCTATCTAACATATTTCTCTAAGTAATTCTCTTTATTGTGGCATGAATGTTCAGATCCATAAGATTCAAGACAAAAGTTCAATATTGACATAAAAATAATAATACTTCAGGCATACTAACTAAGCAATCATGTCTTCTCAAAATAACATGGCCAAAGAAAGTTAATGCCTACAAAATCATATAGTTTGGTCATGCTCCATTGTCGTCACACAAGAATGCTCTCATCATGCACAACCCCGATGACAAGCCAAGCAATTGTTTCACACTTTAGTAATCTCAAACTTTTTTCAACTTTCACGCAATACATGAGCATGACCCATGGATATAGCACTATTGGTGGAATAGAATACGATGAAGGGGGTTATGTGGAGAAGAAAAAAAATAAGAAAGTCTCACATTGATGTGGCTAATCAATGGGCTAGGAGATGCCTATCAATTGATGTCAATGCAAGGAGTAGGGATTGCCATGCAACGGATGCACTAGAGCTATAAATGCATGAAAGCTCAGCAAAAGAAACTAAGTGGGTGCATCCAACTTGCTTGCTCACAAAGACCTAGGGCATTTGAGGAAGCCCATTTTTGGAACATACAAGCCAAGTTCTATAATGAAAAATTCCCACTAGTATATGAAAGTGACAAAACAAGAGATTCTCTATCATAAAGATCATGGTGCTACTTTGAAGCACAAGTGTGGCAAAAAAGATAGTAGCATTGTCCCTTTTTATTTTATTTTTTTATTTTTTATTTGGCCTTTCTTTCTTTTTTTCTTTTTTGGCCTCCCCTTTTTTTTGGGACAATGCTCTATTAATGATGATCATCACACTTCTATTTATTTACAACTCAATGATTACAACTCAATACTAGAACAAACTATGACTCTATATGAATGCCTCCAGTGGTATACCAGGATAGCAATGAATCAAGAGTGACATGTATGAAAAATTATGAATGGTGGCTTTGCCACAAATACGATGTCAACTACATGATCATGCAAGGCAATATGACAATGATGATGCGTGTCATAATAAACGGAACGGTGGAAAGTTGCATGGCAATATATCTCGGAATGGCTATGGAAATGCCATAATAGGTAGGTATGGTGGCTGTTTTGAGGAAGATATAAGGAGGTTTATGTGTGATAGAGCGTATCGTATCACAGTATTTGGATGCACCGGCGAAGTTTGCACTAGCTCTCAAGGTGAGAAAGGGCAATGCACGGTTCTGAAGAGGCTAGCAATGATGGAAGGGTGAGAGTGCGTATAATCCATTGACTCAACATTAGTCATAAAGAACTCACATACTTATTGCAAAAATCTACAAGTCATCAAAAACCAAGCATTACGCGCATGCTCCTAGGGGGATAGATTGGTAGGAAAATACCATCGCTCGTCCCCGACCGCCACTCATAAGGAAGACAATCAAATAACACCTCATGTTTAAAATTTGTTACACAACAGTCACCATACGTGCATGCTACGGGACTTGCAAACTTCAACACAAGTATTTTTCAAATTCACAATTACTCAACTAGCAAAACTCTAATATCACTATCTTCATATCTCAAAACAATTATCAAGCATCAAACTTCTCTTAGTATTCAGTGCACTTATTTGAAAGTTTTTATTTTATCAAAAGCAAATTACCATGCTGTTCTAAAGGAATCTCAAAATAATATAAGTGAAGCATGAGAGATCAATTATTTCTATAGAATAAAACCACCACCGTGCTCTAAAAGATATAAGTGAAGAACTAGAGCAAATGACAAACTACTCCAAAAGATATAAGTGAAGATCAATGAGTAGTTGAATAATTATGCAACTATGTGAAGACTCTGTAACATTTAAGAATTTCGGATCTTCGTATTTTATTCAAATAGAAAGCTAAACAAAATAAAGTAAAATGATGCTCCAAGCAAAACACATATCATGTGGTGAATTAAAATATAGCTCCAAGTAAAGTTACCGATGAACGAAGACGAAAGAGGGGATGCCATCCGGGGCATCCCCAAGCTTAGGCTCTTGGTTGTCCTTGAATATTACCTTGGGGTGCCTTGGGCATCCCCAATCTTAGGGTCTTGCCAATCCTTATTCCATAGTCCATCGAATCTTTACCCAAAACTTGAAAACTTCACAACACAAAACATAAAAGAAAATCTTCGTGAGCTCCGTTAGCGAAAGAAAACAAAACACTACTTCCAGGTACTGTAATGAACTCATTATTTATTTATATTGGTGTTAAACCTACTGTATTCCAACTTATCTATGGTTTATAATCTCTTTTACTAGCCATAGATTCATCAAAATAAGTAAACAACACATGAAAAACAGAATCTGTCAAAAACAGAACAGTCTGTAGTAATCTGTAACTAACGCAAACTTCTGGAACCCCAAAAATTCTAAAATAAATTGCTGGACGTTAGGAATTTATCTATTAATCATCTTCAAAACGAATTAACTAAGTATCATTTTCCAAATAAAAATGGCAGCAATTCTCGTGAGCGCTAAAGTTTCTGTTTTTTACAGCAAGATCAAAAAGACTTTCCCCAATTGTTCCCAACGGTTCTACTTGGCACAAACACTAATTAAACACAAAAAACATAACCAAAACAGAGGCTAGATAATTTATTTATTACTAAACAGGAACAAAAAGCAAATAACAGAAATAAAAATTGGGTTGCCTCCCAAGAAGCGCTAACGTTTAACGCCCCTAGCTAGGCATGATGATTTCAATGATGCTCAAATAAAAGATAAGAATTGTAACATAAAGACAACATCATGAAGAATATGACTAGCACATTTAAGTCTAACACACTTCCTATGCATAGGGATTTTGTGAGCAAACAACTTGTGGGAACAATAATCAACTAGCATTGGAAGGTAAAACAAGTATAACTTCAAAACTTTAAGCACATAGAGAGGAAACTTGATATTATTGCAATTCCTACAAGCATATGTTCCTCCCTCATAATAATTTTCATTAGCATCATGAATGAATTCAACAATATAACTATCACATAAAGCATTCTTTTCATGATCTACTAGTATAGAATTTTTAATACTCTCCACATAAGCAAAATTCTTCTCACTCATAATAGTGGGAGCAAACTCAACAAAATAACTATCATGTGAGGCATAATCCAATTGAAAGTTAAAATCATGATGACAAGTTTCATGGATATCGTTATTCTTTATAGCATACATGTCATCACAATAATCATCATAGATAGCAACTTTGTTCTCATAATCAATTGGAATCTCTTCCGAAATAGTGGAATCATTACTAAATAAAGTCATGACCTCTCCAAGTCCACTTTCATAAATATAATCATCATAAATAGGAGGCATGCTATCATCATAATAAATTTGCTCATCAAAACATGGGGGACAAAAAAATATCATCTTCATCAAACATAGCTTCCCCAAGCTTGTGGCTTTGCATATCATTAGCATCATAGATAGTCAAGCAATTCATACTAACAACATTGCAATCATGTTCATCATTCAAATATTTAGAGCCAAACATTCTAATGCATTCTTCTTCTAGCACTTGAGCACAATTTTCCTTTCCGTCATACTCACGAAAGATATTAAAAATATGAAGCGTATGAGGCAAACTCAATTCCATATTTTTTTGTAGTTTTCTTTTATAAACTAAACTAGTGCTAAAACAAGAAACAAAAAGATTCAATTGCAAGATCTAAAGATATACCTTCAAGCGCTAACCTCCCCGGCAATGGCGCCAGAAAAGAGCTTGATATCTACTACACAACCTTCTTCTTGTAGACGTTGTTGGGCCTCCAAGTGCAGAGGTTTGTAGGACAGTAGCAAATTAATCTCAAGTGGATGGCCTAAGGTTTATCAATCCGTAGGAGGCGTAGGATGAAGATGGTCTCTCTCAAGCAACCCTGCAACCAAATAACAAAGAGTCTCTTGTGTCCCCAACACACCCAATACAATGGTAAATTGTATAGGTGCACTAGTTCGGCGAAGAGATGGTGATACAAGTGCAATATGGATGGTAGATAAAGGTTTTTGTAATCTGAACATATAAAAACAGCAAGGTAACTAATGATAAAAGTGAGCACAAACGGTATTGCAATGCGTTGAAACAAGGCCTAGGGTTCATTCTTTCACTAGTGTGAGTTCTCTCAACAATAATAACATAATTGGATCATATAACTATCCCTCGACATGCAACAAAGAGTCACTCCAAAGTCACTAATAGCAGAGAACAAACGAAGAGATTATGGTAGGGTACGAAACCACCTCAAAGTTGTTCTTTCCAATCAATCTGTTGGGCTATTCCTATAAGTGTCACAAACAGCCCTAGAGTTCGTACTAGAATAACACCTTAAGACACAAATCAACCAAAACCCTAATGTCACCTAGATACTCCAATGTCACCTCAAGTATCCGTGGGTATGATTATACGATATGCATCACACAATCTCAGATTCATCTATTGAACCAACAAATAGAACCTCAAAGAGTGCCCCAAAGTTTCTACCGGAGAATCACGACGAAAACGTGTGCCAACCACTATGCATAGGTTCATGGGCGGAACCCGCAAGTTGATCACCAAAACATACATCAAGTGAATCACGTGATATCCCATTGTCACCACGGGTATCCCACGCAAGACATACATCAAGTGTTCTCAAATCCTTAAAGACTCAATCCGATAAGATAACTTCAAAGGGAAAACTCAATCCATTACAAAAGAGTAGAGGGGGAGAAACATCATAAGATCCAACTATAATAGCAAAGCTCGCAATACATCAAGATCGTATCACCTCAAGAACACGAGAGAGAGAGAGAGATCAAACACATAGCTACAGGCACATACCCTCAGCCCCGAGGGAGAACTACTCCCTCCTCATCATGGAGAGCTCCGGGATGATGAAGATGGCCACCGGTGAAGGGTTCCCCCTTCGGCAGGGTGCCAGAACGGGTCTAGATTGGTTTTCGGTGGCTAAGGAGGCTTCTGGCGGCGGAACTCCTGATCTATTGTGCTCCCTGAAGTTTTTAGGGTATATGGGTATATATAGAGGAAGACGTACGTCGGTGGATCTCTGGGTTGTCCATGAGGCAGGGGGCGTGCCAAGGGGGTAGGTGCGCCCCCACCCTTGTGGGCAGCCCGGGACTCTTCTGGTCCATCTCCGATACTCCGTGGGCTTCTTCTGGTCCAAAAATAAGTTCCGTGATGTTTCAGGTCAATTGGACTCCGTTTGATTTTCCTTTTCTGCGATACTCTAAAACAAGGAAAAAACAGAAACTGGCACTGGGCTCGGGTTAATAGGTTAGTCCCAAAAATAATATAAAAGTGCATAATAAAGCCCATAAACATCCAAAACAGGTAATATAATAGCATGGAACAATCAAAAATTATAGATACGTTGGAGACGTATCAGCATCCCCAACAATAAAAAATTATAGATACGAAGTCCGTTACCGCGTCAGCAGACTCCCGCTCCTCAAGGTCCACCAACGTGTCAGGCCACTCCTCCTCCAAGTCAGGCACAGCGTCAGTCCACTCCTCCTGCTCCAACTCAGCCATGTCAGCCGTCTCCGCCGCCTCAGCAATCGCAGAAGAGAGCCGCCGCAGCTATGGTGTGTAGCACTACGAGTCGAGGTAGTACAAGAGGTACAGGCAGAGGCAAGCAATATAAATATTGTCCAAGCCTCGCTCCTCTTCCTCAGAGGCCTTACAACATGACCGAGGAGCAAAACACAGCCATAGTGCAGGCCCAAGTGGACGCCCATTTTGGACCGAAACCGGCACCGCCGCCAAGGGAGAAAGTGCCTGAGGAAAAGATTGACCACTTCATTCATATGGCTAGACCACTAGCTCCCAAGCCTGTTGACTCAGACTATGAGCGCCAAATCAGGAAGGCACATCGAGCATGACTACAGAAGGAGTCAAGCTCGAGCTCGAGCCAAGCAGCTGGCAAAAAATACGGGAAAACCATTCCCCAGTTGGGAGAACAGGCGGCGTAGTCGATCCCCCCGCTTGTTGTGCCAACAACACATGAGAGTACCGCCGCCCTATATAGATGTGGGCAAACCGTTCCCCAGCTGGGCAATCTGGTAATAACTGAGGAGCATATAATGCAGGCTCAAATGCTCAATATCACTGTTGGACAACTCCTTGAGACCGAGCCCATGTCTCCGCTTAGAGAGGAGGAAATAAAACGGAAATATGTTCGCGACCAACCTTTGGTCGAGCCCGAGGAGGTCAAGAACCTCCCAACGAGAATGTATGAATTGCATGATTGGTACATGAAAATTACCAAGAGTTCCAATCGAGAGTCCCTCATGGTGAAGGTCAAGGAAGAGCATTACTTCCATAAGCTAGCTCTGTCCGTTGAGTATTCAGAACTATTTCAGTTATTCAATCAAGATGCACTCGACAAATCTCTCGTCAGTTGCTATTGTCTGTAAGTGATTTATTTCTGTAATTTAAGTCTCAAGCTAGATTTAGTGCTCATTGATCGATCATTACCTGTAATTATCCTCACTATATTCTTTTTTGTGGTATTATGCAGGATGAAGATGTATGAAATGAAAAAAGTTGGATGCTATGGCATTGGGTTCATTGACCCAAATACCATTAATGAACAGACATGGACATATGAATATTATAAACAAGATGTAGAGAATAAAATGCTAGAGTTCTTGAAGCGCCTCAATAGCAATGAAGATATACTACTTCCTTCCAACTTCCGGTGAGTCACACTGTCTTGTACTACAAATTCTATTTTTGCTTACTAGCTAGCTAGATGTTAATAATTAAGTGTATAGGGTTTAGGGTAGTTGATTAGTGTTATGCACATGCCCGCTTAATTAAGACATGCAAACGTGTGCGCATGCAGTTACCACCGGGTCTTGTTAGACATTAAAGTTGAAGAAAGAAAAGTTGAAGTACTCGACTCACTACTTAAAAAAGAAAGTGACTTCACCATCGTGAAGGGGATACTCGACAGGTAATTTCAATCATTATTAACTATATCTCGGCCTATTTAGTTCATCATTTCCTGAGATCAACTATTTAATAACCCCTTTATTAATTTTCTTTGCCAGCGGGCAAGGCTTGGGCAAAGTTCATCAAGGTGACTCCAGGCAAATGGCGAAAAAAGCTGTTGTGGTATCGACCCAAGGTCAGTAATTAAGTAGTACTAACTAGCTACCATCTCTTTAATTCTTGTTTCAATACCATTAATTAATTACCATGCTTGATTAATTATTATCTGATTAAATTATGTTCTCGTAAAGGCCCTGAAGCAGGCGCCGGGGACTGATGTGTCTGCATACTATGTTTTTGAGAACATTCGCATGATGGCGTCCGAAAGGAGCAAATCTCAAAGACAGGAATGGGTACGTTTGCCAGAACACTATTCACAATTTTTACATGATTATCGATATCTAGTCACACAACTAATACACATGCATATTGATCTCCTTCTTAACGGTTCAAAGAGGTGTGGGACCAGCTCCTAGCAACGGAGCGCATACGAGCACTTCAAGAGGAAATAGCGGGATTTTTGCTCGACCAGGTCATAGATCCCAAAGGAGAATACTATTATCCGCTACCGCCCCCATGAACCACTCCCAATTGTCATCGCGCTCCGAAGGCACCAAGGCAACATGTAGGAGAAATTGTATATATATACATGTGTATGTGTGTATAATGGTGGTTGTGAGACATTCGATGATATATATATATATATATAAATGATCGGTTCTACGAGAAATTCTATTTATATATATGCATAACGTGTACAATATGTGGTATCATAAAATACCAGCAAACAAAACAGAATTAAATGGAAAACAAAAAATTAAAGGAAAAATAAAAAAATAAAACCAAAAACCCCCAAATATTTTAGTACCAGTTGGTGTTACCAACCGGTACTAAAGGGCTCCCCGCCCCTGGCGCTGGCTCGTGCCACATGGTGTCCCTTTAGTGCTGGTTCGTGCAGAACCGGTACTAAAGGGGGGACCTTTAGTCCCCACTCTTTAGTGCCGGTTGCAAAACCGTCACTAAAGGCCCTTACGAACCGATGATACATCCCGGTTCTGCACTAGTGTGAGGTAGTGGTGGCTGGGCTAGGCAGCCCCGACGCCCAGTAGTCGCAGGCCGTCGATGACCTATCCAATGTCGCTGCTCCGTTTCAACCCCTAGGAGTTCTGTGTCAGGGACTCAGGGTAAGCATAGAAATCCTACCTGCATTAGTAGTCTCAAGCTTCATACAATCTGTCACATTTAAGACAATTGGTATCTCTGTTTAGTAATCTGTTTAAGAAAAGGAAAACACATCAGGTAGCACATGTGTCTTAGAAAGATTGGCTTTCACTTTTTGAAGAGGTTCGTTTACATTTGCAACTGCACTCCACGTATAGATTAATAGTCCTGCTATTGAAGTTTGATTAATTTTCCTTTTCCAAGTTATTATTGGTCCAGCTATTAACCTCTAAAAAACATTTCTTTTCACCTCTCTTTTACCCCCAGGAACTCTTGTTCAAGCTCCACTGCAAGTTAATAGAAGGAAGTTTGAGGCCTCAATGTTGATACGACGTTGAAGAGTCCAATGTTTCTTCAATATTTATTGTTATCCGAAACTTATGTTTTCTTAACGTGTTCTATGCATTGTCTGACTATTGATTGACTTATCATCCTATCCTTTTTTTAATGTTGGATATTTAAAGTTGAAAGAGAACATATTTCAGTATTTACCTTGAAGTGATAAATGGATGTAGTGCGTGTGACAAAGTAATCCACTTTTGTGGATCCAACACAAATATTTTCCAGGATTTCTCCAAACCAGGACACCATTTTTGGATCATGACCTGGAAAATAAAATTGGCACAAACTTACTGGCATACAGTTGCAGGTCAGCGCGTGATAAAAACATGTAAATTCAGATGAATTTTCCCACATAGTCTTGTGGTTCCTACTTTTCTAGTCATGCCTTTTCCAAATTAGCTTTTAGTCATGCATGCTTCTGTACCCGTACCATTGTTTGATCAACACCGTATTATTTAGTACAAATTAGCTCCATATTTTTATAGGCACGATGTTCTTTTGTTCAATCCAGAGGTCGGTGGACCACATGTTGAAACCGACATTGAGGGGCATGCTACAAATCATTATCGTGCAACTACTTGTCTTACTTTCTTCTTCACTATTATCTTGCGAATTTGTTTGAACCTGACAAAGCTTCTACTGGGTTGATGCCTGAACTTGAAAATGATTGTCGTATACTGTATTGGTAGAGAAAATAGAATAGCTTGATTGATGTTAGACTGTGTTGTGGATTAAGTGGATAGGTAATGTACGTAATCTTCGCACTGTTGTGTCTAACACACATATGATTCAGGTCAGCATCGAGCCCAATGTTTTGGTCCTTCAAGAGCTCAAGTTCATGACTTCTAAAAATTTAAGCACACACCTATAGTTGTGGTCAGATATTGGAGTTGAGTCCAGGTTCTGTGACTTGTTTGTATAAAGCAGCCTGGATGCGTTCGTTTGTTGTAGCTGCTTCTCCTTGTTGTTGGCTGTGTTAATCCAAACTCATGTGCGTTACTTCTCCGGGGAACATGTTTGACTTATACAATACTTTACCTTGATTAACTTCCAATACAAGCTGGGTCTGAACGAGATAAAATGTTGACATTAGGACAACGAGACCAACAATTAAGAGAGAAAATTGGTAGGGGAAGAGATCAGCATAAGCAACAATATTACAGAAACCAAAAAATCTTAGCAAATAAATACCATTTAATAGAGAATAATATGTACTTGCTTGAGAGTTGTGTGTCTTCACCTCATGGAAATATGCTTCTACCTTTATTTTAGAATGAAGCAATCTCACCTGAAGTTTCACTACAAAAAAATACACTTCCGTGATGATATGTGTTTGTCACAGTAGGTCATGTTTTTTGTCATGCATGTACATCCATGACGATTTTATGACAGAATCAAGATAGTCATACCTGTGCTGTCGTAGAAGTGTTCCATGACATTACCAAAATTATCATCACGGAAGTGTCCACTTCCATGATGAAAAATCGTGCGTCACAGAAGTGCTTTCGTCAAGGGTGACCGACACATGGCATCCACCGTAATGGAACGCCGTTAAGCTACCGGGTCCGGTTTTGGATCCGATAACCCGTTAACAGCCCGGACCAATGGTGATTTTCCACGTGTAAAGTCATCATTGGCTGGAGGAAACACGTGTCAGCTCCCCGTTGGCACATGTGTCACTCATCCAATGGGCGAGATGCGCTTATGATATGTTGACACGTGGATCGGCCCAAAAGTGGCCCATAAAGTTTAAATGGGCCAGCCCAACTAAAGGCCCACAAGATTTTGCGGTCCATAATGGGCCGACCCAGCAAAAGGCCCATGAGATTTTGCGGACCATAATGGGCCAGCCGAGCTAAAGGCCCACATGACTTTGTGGGCCATAATGGGCCGGCCCAGCTAAAGGCCCGCGAGATTTTACGAACCATAATGGGCCGGCCCAGCTAAAGGCCCACAAGATTTTGCGAACCATAATGGGCCGGCCCAGCTAAAGGCCCGCGAGATTTTGCCGACCATAATGGGCCGGCCCAGCTGAAGGCCCAAAAGATTTTGATGACATTAGTAGGCCGGCCCATTAACAGGCTGCCATGTTTTGGGCCAAATGCCGGCCCACATTTGATTCGGTCCATTAACAGTCTGCCACGTTCCGGGCCTAATAAAGGCCCATATGAGATCTGGCCCGTTAAAAGCCTACCATGTTCTGGGCCAAATTACGGCCCAGATCAGGTCCGGCCCTTTGAGAGGCTTTGGGCTAAATTATGGCCCATATCAAATTCGGCCTGTCAACTGGACGCTATGCTTTTGGGCCCACTTGATAAATGCCCATTTAGTAATTCGGCCTGATATTAGTTTTGTCCTATTAAAGGCCCTTTTAACATTTCGGTCATATATATATTTCGGCCTGTTAAAAGCCCGTCATATAGTTGAGCCTAACTACGGCCCTGTTTGCATCCAGCCTGCTCACAGACGATAATCTGATTGGGCCAAACAAGGACCAAGACAATTTTGCCCTGTTATAAGCCCATGATTTGATTGGCACAATCATGGGCTGGGATCTATTTCGGCCTGCTGCCGACCCGTGAGCCGTTCGGCACTTTCCAGGCCCAACCTACTTTTCAGCCTCCTAAAAGCCCATTGAGTTTTCTTGGGAAAATAGGGCCGGCGGTTTACTCGGCCTATTAAAGGCCCGAATCTACTAGTGGGCCAGTTTACATTTAGGCCTATTAACGGACCAAGATGACGGGGCCCATGATGCGGATCATACATAGTGATTTGCATGACGGCCCAATTATGTACCGTAATCTTATGGTTTGGCCGGTTTACTGCGAAGACAAGATATATATACAGTAAAATAACTGTAGCATCGTGAAGAAGGAAAAAACCTAGACTATACAATAAATAAATTACAGCATATTACATCCATTGGGCATCAAAGTTCGCCACTATGATAATAAAGCATAAGCAGACAGCAGATTACATACACTGGGCATCAAAGATCACCACCAGTGCAATTAAACACGCTGATAAAATAATATACAAAACTGACAGCACTTTAATAGAGTTCAAGAAAGGTTAGCCCTGCTCGGGAGCTGCAGCGCAAGCAGCTGAGCAAGCTAATGAGACTGCACTTGTTTGACACTTATGTCCTCCTCACTCTGAAAGATAAACAAGTAGACATATGACAGGTTTTGCACATCTAAGTATCAGTGCTGACAATTCATCACATTTCTTACTGATGAATAAAGTGACACAGTTTAAAATAGCATTAACACAATATGGTATTGTTCAGGTCAAGACATGGCAGGAAATGACATTGTGAAGGAGTTGGCAGCTTCACGACACCACTGGATTACAGATCAAGAACTCATAAGTATCAATGGTTAGTGTGCTGTCAATTTATCCCATTTCAGATTGGCAAAATAAGATCACTTGCTCTGTATAGTTTAATTTACATGGTATGAAGAAGGAACTTGGTTGTACAACTGAAAACTTAAATTGAGAAGGACAAACTTTTGTTTATGAAGTACATAATAAACTTTAAACATGCAACTTGATGCAAACACCAAAAATAAACAACTGTTGTAGTCATGCCTAACCAAATATACACAACAAAGTTTGAAGGCTTGAGAAGGACAAACTTACATTATTGGTGAAGGCAGGCTCTATAAAGCCCTTGTCCATGCTGATGGGGGGGGGGCAATTCAAGAAGTTTACCACAGAATCTTCTTCATAAGCATTACCTTTATTCTACATTTTGTTAAGAGCAAATATAGATGTCACAATATAAGAAAAAATGGAGAATATTTAAGATAAGATGAAGAGTGATGCTACATAACCAAGTAGCTATAAATGTAAGTACAATGATACAGGCAAAAGGTACAACCAAGAGCAATGCAGAGCTAAACTTCTTTAGTACCATCGGTGTTATCCAACCTTATGGTAAGAGTAAATATAGATCTTATGTGTAGAAAATGGAGGGCAAAGGAAAATAAGCTGCAGAGTGATGGTACATGAACGACTACCTGTCAATATAAGTACACTGATAAAGGACAATAGGTACTTACAAGAACAATGCAGAGCTAAAAAATTTCATTGGCATTGGATATATTCTACACTAATGTAACCATTCATACAGATCAGATAATTTGGAGCGAACAATTGATAAGCAAGCTATCATGCATACTGCTGTCACATAATGAACCAGGTATGTATGCAAGTATAGTGATAGATGACAACAGGTACTAACAAGAGCAAAGCAGCGGGCAACATATTTACGATATCCTGTCGTTCTTTTCAAACCGGAATTCCTTTTCGAGCAGATTTCCTGCAAAAAAGATCCGTAAGGCACATGCGGAAAAGTAGAAGTTCAAATTGTCATGCGATATCATAGACAGTACCTCATCCTCGGAACAAGACCAGTGCATAACAAGTTTTTTCCATTCAATGTCTTCTAAATTTAGCACAGGAGACTTCACCAGAAATTCGTTTATAGACTTGCCATCAAAGTGTGATTTCCTCAGGTAACACCGATACTGCCGCAATGCTTCCTTGAAAAGCGCAAGCAAGCTTTGCTCGTCATGACTATCCAGATTGACCCTCGCCTACTTACAACAATGTAATGTAAATCATTGATGTGTTCAATCAGCAGAAAACAGGAAAATAATCACCACGAATAATAGCACTTACACGTAAGTGGGACAGGAAGATGTGAAAATGGTGTTTGTCTTCACTATAATCTTCCCATGATGGGAATATATGCATGTAGTCCCTAACAACATTGAAATCGTTGTCTTTTAAACTAAGAATAACTGGAATGGGGTTCCAATCTACAGGATTTGGCCATCTCTGCAGTTGGGATAGGTCTTCGGCCGGTGGACTTGCTGTACTTTTTGTTGGAGTGGGATTTTTCTGTGGTACGATTGGTGCCATGGCAACTGAAATCGGCATAGCTTTTGCTGGAGTGTAGGTCCTATATGGTGGGGCTAGTGGTGTGGCCAGTGAAGTATGGGTACAGTCTGCTGGAGTCGGTCCAATGTTTTGTGTCACTGGTTGCACAACCAATATAAATGGGGTGCTGTCTGATTTCTCCGGCACAACCACATTTTTCAAGGACTTTGCTGTTGTTCCTTCAGGTTCGGCAATCACCCTCTTCCTTTTTGATGTCTGATGCACAAGAATAGCATTTGAGTGGAAAAACATGGTATGATGACAGATGGAATATGTATTTGTTGGGGAACGTAGCAGAAATTCAAAATTTTCCTACGTGTGACCAAGATCTATCTATGGAGAAACCAGCAACGAGGGGAAGGAGAGTGCATCTACATACCCTTGTAGATCGCTATGCGGAAGCAT
This sequence comes from Triticum urartu, assembly GCF_056163025.1. Classification (NCBI taxonomy): domain Eukaryota; kingdom Viridiplantae; phylum Streptophyta; class Magnoliopsida; order Poales; family Poaceae; genus Triticum; species Triticum urartu. The sequence goes on along the minus strand of NC_141873.1, from coordinate 501,558,774 downwards.
TCAAGAGAACGGGTTGAAGGAGTCGTACTCGTCGTGATCCAAATCACCGGAGATCCTAGTGCCGAACGGACGGCACCTCCGCGTTCAACACACGTATAGCCCGGTGACGTCTCCCATGCCTTGATCCAGCAAGGAGAGAGGGAGAGGTTAAGGAAGACTCCATCCAGCAGCAGCACAACGGCGTGGTGGTGGTGGAGGAGCGTGGTACTCCAGCAGGGCTTCGCCAAGCACCGCAAGAGACGAGGAGGAGAGAGGTAGGGCTGCGCCAGGGAGGGATTAAATCGCGTGTCTTGCAGCCCCCAATACCTCAAGTATATATGGGGGAAGGGGAGGGGCTGTGCCCCCATCTAGGGTTGCCTCCCTAGGGGTGGCGGCTGCCCCAAACCCATCTAGGGTTGCGGCCAAGGGAGAGAGAGGGGGGCGCACCTAGGGTGGGCCTTAAGGCCCATCTGCCCTAGGGTTTGCCCCCTCCCCTCTAGGAGGCGCCTTGGGCCTTGGTGGGAGGCGCCCCAGCCCACCTAGGGGCTGGTCCCTTCCCACTATTGGCCCATGTATGCCTCCGGGGCCAGTGGACCCCCGGACTCCTCCGGTGGTCCCGGTACACTACCGGTGATGCCCGGAACACTTCTGGTGGCCAAAACCATACTTCCTATATATATATATCTTTACCTCCGGACCATTCCGGCACTCCTCGTGACGTCCGGGATCTCATCCGGGACTCCGAACAACATTCGGTAACCACATACAAACTTCCTTTATAACCCTAGCGTCATCGAACCTTAAGTGTGTAGACCCTACGGGTTCGGGAACCATGCAGACATGACCGAGACGTTCTCCGGTCAATAACCAACAGCGGGATCTGGATACCCATGTTGGTTCCCACATGTTCCACGATGATCTCATCGGATAAACCACGATGTCGAGGATTCGATCAATCCCGTATACAATTCCCTTTGTCTAGCGGTATTGTACTTGCCTGAGATTCGATCGTCGGTATCCCGATACCTTGTTCAATCTCGTTACCGGCAAGTATCTTTACTCGTTCCGTAACACATCATCCCGTGATCAACTCCTTGATCACATTGTGCACATTATGATAATGTCCTACCGAGTGGGCCCAGAGATACCTCTTCGTTTACACGGAGTGACAAATCCCAGTCTCGGTTCGTGCCAACCCAACAGACACTTTCGGAGATACCTGTAGTGTACCTTTATAGCCACCCAGTTACGTTGTGACGTTTGGCGCACCCAAAGTATTCCTACGGTATCCGGGAGTTGCACAATCTCATGGTCTAAGGAAATGATACTTGACATTAGAAAAAGCTTTAGCATACGAACTACACGATCTTTGTGCTAGGCTTAGGATTGGGTCTTGTCCATCACATCATTCTCCCAATGATGTGATCCCGTTATCAACGACATCCAATGCCCATGGTCAGGAAACCGTAACCATCTATTGATCAATGAGCTAGTCAACTAGAGGCTTACTAGGGACATGGTGTTGTCTATGTATCCACACATGTATCTGAGTTTCCTATCAATACAATTCTAGCATGGATAATAAACGGTTATCATGAACAAGGAAACATAATAATAACTTATTTATTATTGCCTCTAGGGAATATTTCCAACAGTCTCCCACTTGCACTAGAGTCAATAATCTAGTTCACATCGTCATGTGATTAACACTCACAGGTCACATCGCCATGTGACCAACATCCAAAGAGTTTACTAGTGTCACTAAACTAGTTCACATCATCATGTGATTAAGACTCAATGAGTTTGGGGTTTGATCATGTTTTGCTTGTGAGAGAGGTTTTAATCAACTGGTCTGCAACATTCAGATCCGTATGTACTTCGCAAATATCTAGGTCATATTATAAATGATGCTTCCACGCTCCACTTGGAGCTATTCCAAATGGTTGCTCCACTATACGTATCCGGTTTGCTACTCAGAGTCATTCGGATAGGTGTTAAAGCTTGCATCGATGTAACCCTTTACACCGAACTCTTTATAACCTCCATAATCGAGAAACATGTCCTTATTACTCCAAGGACAATTTTGACCGCTATCTGGTGATCCACTCCTGGATCACCTTTGTACCCTCTTGCCAGACATGTGTCAAGGCACACATCAGGTGCGGTACTCAGCATGGCATACTGTATAGAGCCTATGACAAAAGCATAGGGGACGACATTCTTCCTTTCTCTTTCTTCTGCCGTGGTCGAGCTTTAAGTCTTAACTTCATACCTTACAACTCAGGCAAGTACTCCTTCTTTGACTGATCCATCTTGAACACCTTCAAGATCATGTCAAGGTATGTGCTCATTTGAAAGTACCATTAAGCGTTTTGATCTATCCTTATAGATCTTGATGCTCAATGTTCAAGTAGCTTAATCCAGGCTTTCCATTGAAAAACACTTTTCAAATAACTCTGCATGCTTTCTAGAAATTCTACATCATTTCTGATCCACAATATGTCAACAACATATACTCATCAGAAATTCTATAGTGCTCCCACTCACTTCTTTGGAAATACAAGTTTCTCATAAACTTTGTATACACCCAAAATCTTTGATCATCTCATCAAAGCATACATTCCAACTCCGAGATGCTTACTCGAGAGCTTTGCATACTGATTAGCATCTTTCAGGATTGACAAAACCTTCCGGTTGTATCACATACAACCTTTCCTCAAGAAAATCGTCGAGGAAACAATGTTTTGACATCCTATCTGCAAGATTTCATAAATAATGCAGTAATCGCTAATATAATTCCAACAGACTCTTAGCATCGCTACGAGTGAGAAAGTCTCATCATAGTCAACTCCTTGAACTTGTCGGAAAAAAAAATCTTAACGACAAGTCGAGCTTTCTTAATGGTGATACTTACCATCATTGTCCATCTTCCATTTAAAATCCATCTGTACTCAATAGCCTTACGACCATCGAGCCGTTCTGCCAAAGTCTACACTTTGTTTTCATACATGGATCCTCTCTCGGATTTTATGGCCTCGAGCCATTTATCGGAATCCGGGCCCACCATCGCTTCTCCATGGCTCGTAGGTTCATTGTTGTCTAGCAACATGACTTCCAAGACAGGATTACGTACCACTCTGAAGTAGTACGCATCCTTGTCATCCCACAAGGTTTGGTAGTGACTTGATCTGAAGTTTCATGATCACTATCATAAGCTTCCACTTCAATTGGTGTAGGTGCCACAGGAACAACTTCCTGTGCCCTGCCACACACTAGTTGAAGAGACGGTTCAACAACCTTATCAAGTCTCCACCATCCTCCCACTCAATTCTTTCGAGAGAAACTTTTCCTTGAGAAAGGACCCGATTCTAGAAACAATCCCTTATTGCTTTCGGATCTGAGACAGGAGGTATACCCAACTGTTTTGGGTGTCCTATGAAGATGCATTTATCCGCTTTGGGTTCGAGCTTATCAGCCTGAAACTTTTTTCACATAAGCGTCGCAGCCCCAAACTTTTAAGAAATGACAGCTTTGGTTTCTCTAAACCATAGTTCATACGGTGTCATCTCATCCGAATTACGTGGTGCCCTATTTAAAGTGAATGCGGTTGTCTCTAATGCCTAACCCATGAACTGTCGTGGTAATTCGATAAGAGACATCATGGTATGCATCATATCCAATAGGGTGCAGTTATGATGTTCGGACACACCATCACACTATGGTGTTCCAGGTTGTATTAGTTGTGAAACAATTTCCACAATGTCTTAATTCTGTGCCAAACTCGTAATTCAAATATTCATCTCTATGATCATATCATAGATATTTTATCCTCTTGTCACGATGATCTTTCAACTTCACCCTGAAATTACTTGAACCTTTCAATAATTCAGACTCATGATTCATCAAGTAAATATACTCAACATCTACTCAAATCATCTGTGAAGTAAGTACATAACGATATCCACTACATGCCTCAGCACTCATTGGACTGCACACATCAAAATGTATTACTTCCAACAAGTTGCTTTCTAGTTTCATTTTACTGAAAACGAGGCTTTCAGTCATCTTGCCCATGTGGTATGATTTGCATGTCTCAAGTGATTCAAAATCAAGTGAGTCCAAACGGTCCATTTGCATGGAGTTTCTTCATGCATATACACCAATAGACATTGCATCCAGAATGGCACTCAATGCCTTGGTGCCAATTTTGTAAGTCAATGCAGTGTTAGCTTCAAGAGTGGACTGCAGCTAGTCCGACACAAAGCAGCTACACAGATCATAGTGTAGATATAACGGAAAAACCGTAAGCATCAGAGTAAAATCAGCAAAGTGGAACTTGCTGGAATATATGTGCTAGTATTGCCGGTACGGCTAGAAAGGCTTCGGATACCAGCTCTCTTCAACTGAAGGTGCGGTATTGTTAATATCAGTGTAACTCTCAAAGGCGACACAACTCCCCACATTTCCTTGTTATTCTTATAGATTCAAGTGGGCAGGCCACTACAAATCCTATTCCCATGTTTACAAAATCCTACTAATCAAAGAGGCTCGAAGAGTTCAAAGTGTCCATCACAACCGACCGTATAGACCTCTACACTGCAAACGTCCCTGCTCATCTTCACTACAAGGAACATACTGTACTACTATCATACTCCCTCTGTTCCAAAATATAAGTCTTGGTAGAGATTTCCACTATGGATCACATACAGATGTATCCAGATACATTTTAGAGTGTAGATTCACTCATTTTGCTCCATATGTAGTCCGTGGTTGAATCTATACAAAGACTTGTATTTAGGAATGGAGAGAGTACAAAGAAGAATGGAAGAGGAACATGCTAAAGAAGAGCAAGCAGATTTTGGATAATAAAATGTTCGTTGCGCAGTGCCCACACATGATGAACCAGAGCGCATTAGTAAAGCAACTCCCTGCTGTCTCTCTATATGTGGTGCACGTGCTTTTCAAAAGTAAAGTAGGAACATTAGCTGACCAATTAAATGTTATCTATTTTAGTAATATCAGCATCATATCAGATTCGTACTTGAGCAACAAGTTTGGAATTATGAGTGGCAAGTTGTCTGGCTTGATGGATTCAGGAGCAGTGCTAAGCAGGTACGATGATGGTACTGAATATAAAGGCATGTCTGCATGCAAGTCGCGTGACTTTTTTCATTTGGGTCAGTCGACCATTTCAGGCGGTTGGATGAAGATCCTACATCTCCTAACCCTTCTTCCTCGTCTCTGATTCTTCCCATACAGAACACCGCACGGGCCGCCGGCCGGACCACCGGCCCCCACCGCTTTTGTTCCTCCGCCACCCCCACCCCCACCCCACCTGCGTCGAGTTTTCTTCATTCGGCGAGGCCCCACCACCGCCCCCCACAACCACCGTTCCCACCCGAGCCCCTTCGTTCGCACCAGCGAACTCCGGCGAGCTCTGAAAAATCGACTGACCCAATTTTGAAATTTAGCCTACTGTGATTTAACTAGTGTGGAATATAAAAGGGGAAAACCATAAGCATTGGGAGTATAGTGTTGAGCATGCCATGGCGGATCTGAAGGTGCAAACCGGACAAAGGCAACTTGGCAACCAATATTTTCTTTCAACTAGCAAGTAAGTGATGGACAAGAAATAAGAGTAAAGCAGTGGCGACCTATTTTCTTGCTGCGATAAATAAGTTGAGCAGATACGAAAGAGTACCGCTTTTGGTGCGGCGCCGTGTATGTATCTGCTAAGAATTTGACGGTGCTGCGGTAGCGATGGCTGTCGGCGGTGTGGAAGCAGATCTAGGAGGGTGGACGGTGGCGGCGGGGCGCGGTGGACGAGACGGTCGTAGGAGCGGCACCGACAAGGTGGACGACGACGGGGATGAAGCGAGAGGACGGGATGCAAGCATCCCGGTCCAAAGCCGTGGATGAGAGAGGTCGATCTCTTGTAATGGACGGCAACATCGGGGTATCAGCTCCGACATGGTGGGGGAGGACGGCGGTGGATGGGGTGGCGGACGGAGGAGGCTGGGGTGGAGAGGGTGTTTTGGCGCCCACAGAGTACGAATGGGGAAATGGAGGTAGATAGGAAGGGGGAACCATGTCTTCAGGACGCGCTTGTCTCAAATGCGAGGAAATTTACAAACTTAGCCCCCGTTTCAAATTTCCTACATCACAGCAATATTAGTCGCTTCGGGATAGGACTGTAATCTCGCATACACCGAATATTTGCCGATGAGAGTTTGTTTTTGGCGCCCATCGTGTATGAATCGGGGAGGGAGTCGATTTCGGCTGAGGACACACTGTGTTTTGGCGCCCACCATGTATGAATTCGGGTGAGAGGCGGTTATGTCACGTTTGAGTGAAATTACAAACCTACCCCTATCGAAACCTATAGAAATTGAGCAGATAGGCTTTGCGTGGCAGGGATAGGCAGTAGTAATTTCGATCTCACAGATTTTGGTTTCAGGCGGTTACCGCGACTTTCCCCGCTTCATTCAAATTTTGCGGAGTGCACGTTTACCGTGCCAACTCAATTTGAATCCCGTTTGTATTCTGTTTTTTCTCGGGCGGGATCCATTTTCGATTGGAATAAAATTCTATATACATCATTTTTTATATATACTTTCAAAAGAACAACACCCTTTATACATAAATATGGTTTACAAATGGCATGATCTCAGATTCATAAGGTTGTATCCATCAATTTGGATTTTCAAATATTTGAAACCACTTTATGTTGAAATCCAACGTATGCATTCCTCGCTAACTGTCTCCAATTAATGTGTGTTTCATGTGGGTCTTTTTACTTCTCAAACTTGTATAATGTGTTTCACACACGCAACATATAGTGTAATCCCATTTAGACATTAATTGCATATAAACCATGCATTGTTTCTAATTAAAGAATCTATGGATCACCAATATTGATAAACTATATAACATTACACGTGTCCCCAAATTCAAATGAATATGCATGTTTGATACACCAATTTGCGTTATGATATTATCGATGTCATGATCTCCAGTTTAAATATTTGAATCCCATTTAATCCAGATATTTGTCTCATATAACTATCACTCATCTTATATAGGACTATCTCTCTAGACCTATACGCGTTCATCATCTCTTGGGTTTCTCTCGTGCTACCTGTATGTCGACAATGATCTTTTATCTTCGTAACACACTGACGGTACTCTCTCCCTCGATCTTCATCACTCTATCTCTCTCTAAGTATATCTCGCTCCCTGCTATGTGTCTCTAACTATGATTCTCCATGTGGAATCTCTTTCTCTCACACAAACACAAAACTTTGTCTACCGAGGTCTCATTTCTCTCTACTATTCCTGTGTGTGCCACTCGCACACCCCTCATACAGAGATGTCTTTCGCTCCTTAGGTATGAGAACCTACGACTCTTCCTCTTAAATATCTCTTTCTCACACACAAACACAAACTCTGTCTCCCAGGGTCTCATATTCTCATATTTCTCCACTGTTCTCTTGTATGTCGGTCACACACACCCTCTCTTCCTAGAGATATCTTGCGTTCCCTCATATGTCTCTCTAGCTATCACTCTCGTTGTGAAATATCTTTCTCTCTCGCAGACACAAAACTCCGTCTCTTGGGATCTCATGTCTCTCCGATATTTGTTTGTATGTGAGTCACATGCACCCTGTCTTCATCTCTCTCACACCCACACACATAACTCAGCCTTCTGATCCACTCGACTCCTATCTCTAACGCACACTAGCTAGCATCTTTATCTTTCTATTTATCTGTTTCTCCATCAACCTTCTTTCATTTATAGGTTGATCTCTTTTGCACAATCGTTGTGCCTCACTCCCTCTGCTCGCCATAGATGCATGCTCCAGCCCACGCCACTATCTCTTAAAGAAAAAAACACATGCTCAATTGTCGGGCCTTCTTCCCTGCATTCTCACATGCATGCATATTGTCATACCGATCAGTCTCTCCCATGTCGTTGATCTTATGACTTATGTCCTCTTTATTTTATCTCGATCATGCACGCACGCGCACGCACACACACATCCCACGTATACATGTATACCTCTCACACATGCACGTTCAAGTTCTCTATGTCTCCATACGTAGTTAATTACCCTCAACCCTAACGCCACATCGAATCATTCTCTTTTTGTGTGCACATAACTTCCACCTGGATGGGTAAAACACACACTCACACTTAACAATCTCCTTCTAGCTACCCCCTCTCACTCTTCCCCTATATCCCCGAAACCAATAAGACCATCCCTTCGTTTAATTCCCGCCTACATGCACCATCGATATATAGTAGTCTTCCTCGGTGTCTCTCAAACAAACATGTTCTCTCGATGTCGACTCCTCTCAAGCGCACACACCTTCTCTTCCCTCTCTATGAGCATTTTCTCTCCCACACCCCATCATTAGTGGCCTCGGCCATACACATCACCTCTCTATGATGAAGGCATGCACACTTAAATTACATCCACCACCGAGGACCCCGCGACACACACACAAACACATACACACACGCACGCATGCACCCACCCACCCACCCACACACACAAACACAAACACACACACACACACACTAAGACTCCATCACACACACACACTAAGACTCCATCTCTCTCTCTCTCACACACACACACCCACACACACACACACACTAAGACTCCATCTCACACACACATGCTCTAGGCGGAGCATTTGTTCCTACCACCCTTCATCCAACCTTACCCGTACGATAAACAATCACCTTAATTTACTTGTATAACATGGAAAAATTCCACTTTACTTTAGTAGTTAGCAAACTTATCATCTGTACCCTTCTAAAAAACCGAGTTGGCGATGATGGTGTGCCTGCCATCTTGTAATATAGACCATCTGATCTATATCTGACGGATAGAAAGCAAACTATGATAATTTTACAAAAGATACCCGCACCTCTCTCCACATCCTTATCTCCCACAACCTCATTACTGAGAAACTAAAAAAGAAAGTCTCTGGAACAATCTAGCATGGTGGCTGCTGCCGCCTGCCGGCGCCGTCCATCCCCATGCCTCCGCCCATTCCGACCACAAGTCACCACCACACTCCACTCCTCCTCACCTTATCTCTCATCTTCCATTTTTTCGATGACATTCTCGAGATACCAGTTTTCCGATAAAATTCTTGAAATATCATTAGTTTTTACACATGGGATTACTCTTGCATGGGTAAATCACAACAGGTGTTTTGTAAAAAAATGCATATTGATGTTCTGTGCAATGCACGAGCATCTTGCTTGTAATTATATAACGCAAATCACGAGCAGGAAGTGACATTTTTTTACACAACCATGATAACATGGCCACATAAATCACTACCTAAAGTAAATACCATTATACTTATATCCCGATGCAAAAGGTTGAGTACATGTCCGAAGAGTAGAGTCGCACACATGCACTCTGTCTCTCAGAATCTCTCACACACACACACTAGTTACGTGACACCCACTTAAGCAGACACGTATGTTACAATTTGTGCACCCGCAGGTACACGTGATGCTGCGCATTTATTTAAGCCGGATGGTGAACCCAAATAGTCATTCATTCCCCTCCCGCCGCCTCTTCTCTGGTCGCCGTCGCCTGGTAGCCATGGCCTGGCCAAAGGTAACAACATACGCCATACTCCCACCGGAGCGACGCTTTAATCTGGAAATTTTAGTGGTCATGCATGCATCTTTTTGTGCTAGCACTCCTATATAAGGGTTGACCGGCCGCTTCCCGCGGACGTGCGCGGGCGGTGGAAGAGGAAGGAGAAGGGAAGCGGGCTGTGGAGTAACGTTTTTACCACAATTTCTTAGGAAAATGAGTGCAATAATTGAGTAGTTTTGCAAACTATGAGTACTACACCTGAAACGGTTCAAAACCTATACTCCCTTGCCAGCGCGCGCTTCCCGCATGAAACGGTCAGCGTCACCCTGGAGCGTCAGTGCCACATTAATGCCTGGCCAGAGCGGAGGTGACCTCTCACTGGCGCCAGCTTTGAAGCGGCGCAACGGCCGAGAGAGCGCCGCTTCCGACTGCTCCGCATCGAGGCTGGCCATAGGCCCTGTTTGGATCCATGGGTTAGAGTTAGTTTGAGCTAGTTGGGCCTCAAATAGCCCTAAAGTATCCAAGCATGAGGGTTTAAATTGGAGAAAGTTGCACCGAACCCACCAAAAAACCTATCCCACCCAAGAGGTGCTAACTGGAGATAGTTCTCATTGGGACCACTGAAAAATCACTTTTCTATCTCCATCAAGTGCATTTATTGTCAATCTAACCCTGTCACCCAAACACCTCTTCGGCTACAGTTAGTTCAGGGTTAGTCATGAGTTAGTCTAACCTCTAGCTAAGTTAGAGTAACCAAACAGGAGCAGTATAGGACATGCAAGTTGCTCAAAGCATACAGTCAAATTCGTACGTGAAAGGATTTTTTCTAAAACAGAACATGAAAGGAATTTAATTAGAATGCTCTTGGCATGTCGCTAACATGTGATGAGTTAACCGACCTCAATAGACGGCAAGAATGCCAGCCCGCCGCACTTTGAGTGAGACGAGGAGGGAGAAGCGATATGGGCTGCTGGATTACTAGAGATAGGTGTCGCATGGAAGCCAAGAAATATGGTGATAGCGTGGGTTAGCCATGTACTAGTATGATGTGTTTCATACTCTTCCAGTCCACTTTGGAGATGATTGGTTGATTTTATATTGCTGAATAATATAAAATATTATGAGTGCAAACGCTCCACCACGAGGTTCCTTTCTCCTTCTCGGTCGTCGGGAATCTATGTTCTTCCACTCTATTTTTTACGTGAGCTTTGTTCATCCTTTTGACAACATGCGAGACATCTAGCATCAAGGTGCTTGTGTCATGCAAGGATCGTTTCATCTATATGAAGAACACGTGGGACTGGAACTATGAGACAGACATGTACCCAGGAGTGGACATGCGAACCTATGTAATGTAGCGCAGTAAGTGAAGTAGAAAGGCACAAATAGTATGAACATGCGTGGCATATATGCGTTTGTCTCTTACTACCACTAAATGTTGTACGTGCAATGCCCGGTGATGTTATGGAGTACGTGACTAAGTACTCTACTACTACTATATTAATTTGAGGCACATATTATGTTTTATATTTGTTTACGTGTATGCCCCGAGACCTTCCAACTAGACGTGGCTTTCTCTCGGGTCGCACTATGTATCGTTCATACCACTATTATAGTAGTACTACTACGTGTGGTCTCCGACCTAGAAGTGGAGACGCTCTACCATGCTGTTCATGTCCCACTCCTTTCGCTGACGTGTGGGACATTCAGCACGTGTCGTGTGTTTGGCACTCCTTCGTCGTAAGAGTTGAAACGCTAGCATTCATCAGAAATAAAAAATAAATATAAATCACCAGTGATACTATACCACGTGGTTTCCTTGCTCCTCGATATCGGAAAGAATACTTCCGCTCGCCGACATGTGGAACGTCGACCATCCTGGTCCACTTTCCATGCCCGCAGAACTCCAAGGGAGAGTCACCCCGGTCGTCGTGTCGTAGTAATTACTAATGAGCCGTCAAATCACTGGCCCAACCTTACCCACTGTGAAGTTGCTCGGACGAAGGAACCATCATGACTTCATTGAATTCCGCTTCTTGAAGAAAACTAATGTACCAGCAGTATTGCTAGCTACAGTAGTTACTCCAGTAGAGGCCTCCTTTGGTTCATAGGATAGGAATTTTATAGGAATATGAAAATCATAGGAAGTGAGATGACATGCATCTCAATTCCTATACAAAAAGAGATGCCATTTGATGCATAGGATAGGAATTTTTCCATTGAGTCTAGGCTAATGTACTGGTAATTTGCTCTAAAAACTACAGTAGTAACTAGTAGTACTGGTACATGCTCGTAATTAATTAATTAAACAAACATACGGGCGACATAGACACACACAGACAGTAACTACTAGTACTACTACTTCTCACATGCTGGCCAGACGTCGTCGTTCTCCTTCCCGACTTTGTCGGCGACATCCCACCGTGCTTGGATCTCCGCAGACCTCTCCGCAGCAGTGCGTGCGTCCTCTTCTTTCTTGCGGCGGTGGGCCTCTCTTTTCTTGAGTGCTTTTTGACGTTTCCGCTCCTTCTGTGCGTCTTTGTCCGCCTCTTGCTCTACCGCCCATTCGGCCTTGGCAGCTTCAAATTCCGCCCACATAGGTGTGAGATCGCGAGCGGCGATGAACTCGGCACGGCGGGATGCCACCGCTTCCCTACCATTCTGTGTGCGGTTGTGGGCGGCGAGGAACTCGGCGCGGCGGGATGCCATCGCTTCCTTACCGGTTAGTGTGCCGTGCGGTGGCATGAACGATGCTTGGTGACAGCGCTGGTGGTCGTCGAAGGCTAGATGGCGACAAGAGCGGTTGCATGGACGCCTGGTTGTCAATATGTGCCGCATACGCTTCAAATGCTCGTCACCCATGAGTTCACATTTTACTACCACGCCAGCGTCTGACCACCCTGGCCTACCGAAACCCCTTTCGTCGCTAGCGCGCGCTTCCCGCCTGAAACAATCACCGTCTCTCGAGAACGTCAATGCCGCATTCACCGGCCTTAACTGCAGGTGCAGTTGGTGTGTCACTGACATGCGGGCCAGATGCCTGTTGGGCCCACATGTCAGTGATACAACGCACTTGCGGTTAAGTCACTGAAGCAGCGTCCGCATTCACGCCCGACGCGATCTCTCACTGGCACCGGCATTGCAGCAGCGCGACGGCCGAGAGAGCGCCACCCACGCGGCATCCCGGTGGAAGCGACTGTTCCGCGTTATCGAAACCACGGCTATCCTTCCGTCCGCCGCCCACATTAATGACACGCGGCTGCCGACGATCCTACTCCTACTCCAGCCGTCCATCCGTCTGCCGCGGCTCATTGCCATTCGCCCGCTATATTAACTTGAGCCCCAGCTCCCAGCCATAGCCAAAGACCCACACTCATTCTCCTCTGGTCCCTTCCTTCTGTCGGCACCACTCCAACCATGGCCTCCTGGCGCTCCAAAACTCTCTTGGACGTACTGTCACAGGAGCAGACGAAGGACATCGGTGGCCCCGCTCCGGGCGCGCTACAAAGCTCTCTTGGACGTACTGTCGCAGGAGCAGACGAAGGAGATCACCGGCTCCCCCCGACCGCCCTCCGCCACCACGACCACGAAGCTGGCGCGCGTGTGCGAGCGCAGCCGGCAGCGAGGAAGAGTAGTACACGGTAGGTTGTCGCCACTCTGTTTCCAGGAAGGCAACCGCTCCTCCACTCAGTCGACACCAAGCTTGGTAGGATAAACATCGGCGGCCGATTAGCCGCTTGACGTCGATGTGGAGGCGGAAATCTTCAGAACCTTGTGCTCCGGAGGAGGAGGTTATCGAGGTGGATGAGGAGGAGGCAAAGGCAATAGCCGACTTTCTCAGGTTCATGGCCGGACATGGTGGTCGAGCGCCAGTGATCATTTAGATTAGGTTTACAGTAGGTTTTAGTATGGTTTGTGCGAAATATGTAATGAATTTCATCCAGTTTATAGGAAAAGTTTTCAAAATGTAATGAATTTCATCCGGTTAATTTGAAATTTGCTTTGCTTGCATGAATTTCGTCCAGTTAGTTCATATAGTTTTCGAAAGGTATGCGGGCAGCATTGGATGGCATCCATCAGTGTCCTCGGACAGATGCCAGTGTAAATTTGAGGGCCAGCGCTGGAGATGACCTAAGTATCATGCTATAATCGCTAACAATGCTCCATTATTTCGTAGGGACCAGTTTTCTGTCGATCAAAATCAGATCCGCCGTGTTTTGCACTCCTCCCACAAAAGAGTGTAGACTCTTGCTTACATAAAAATGGAGCAAGTGGACGGCACTGTAGCACGTCATATCACTCAAACTAGCCCGCCTAACACACGGGAAAGCACCGCCCTTGTCATTTTGTTCTGGATTTCTATGATCGATCGCACGAAAATGTTACGCTTTGCAAGTTCAGAATGAAAAGGCGACACACTTACGACTCGTACTCGTCGCACCCCCAACAGTTCAGCTCACACGCCGCTCACCAGAGGGGACACGCGCTGTCTCGCATTTTCACTAACATGTGCGACTACAATTGAATAAACCGTCGATAGCCGAAATCTAATCGCTCGGCGGGCGTCAGCTGAGAAGAGAGAGACGGGGGAGGGAGAAGAGATCGCCCACCCGCCGCGCACGAACTCCAAGAAATATATATGGTGATAATGTGAGGTGGGCCATGGGAGAGTCCGGAGTAAGTGAAGTAGAAAGGCACAAATGGTATGAACATGCATGGCATATAGGGTGTGTTTGGTTGCGTTCTCATCTTAGCATAGTTGTTCCCTCTTCATACATGCTCAACTCAACACCCCTCTTCATGCATGCTCTCTTCATGCACGCTTCTAGTGTATTTGTGCTAAACTAGTGTGGACTCATGCACCCTCCATACACTCTACCAAACCACGATGAGTAATTTGGAACGGAGGGAGTACCACTAAATGTTGTATGTGCAATGCATGGTGATGTTATGGAGCACGTACCTAAGTACTCTACTACTACTATATTAGTTGGAGGCACATATTAGCTTTTATATTTGTTTACGTGTATGCCCCGAGACCTTCCAACTAGACGTGTCTTTCTCCAGGTCGCACTTTGTATCGTTCATACCACCAGTACTACTACGTGTGGTCTCCGACCCAAAAGTGGAAGAAGTGGAGACGCTCTACCATGCTGTTTTTTTGCGCTGGGCTCTACCACGATGTTCATGTCCCACTCCTTTCGCTGACGTGTGGGACATCCAGCACATGCCGTGTTTGGCACTCTTCGTCGTAAGAGTTGAAACACTAGCATTCATCAGAAATAAAAAAATAAATATAAATCAGTAATGATACTATTTTTTTGAAAAAAATATCCTAGTCTACCCCGGTCGTATCGCAGGCCCAACCTTTCCCACTGTAAGTTGGTCAGACGAAGGAACCATCATGACTTCGTTGAATTCTGCTTCTTCAAGAAAACTTATTGTACCCGCAATACTGCTACCACACGCGAAGACTAGACGACACTGTACCACGTCATATCACTAAAACCCACTAGGCCATCATCAAAAAAACCCACTAGGCCATCCTCAAAAAAACCCACTAGACCAAACTAGCCCGCCTATAGGTCATCTATTTTGGAACGGAGGGAGTACGTCTCTGTACTACTATGACTTTCTGTTGTACGTCTCTGTACTTTTGCTATGATTTTCCTACCCTATGAACCAAATGAGGCCTGAATGTATCCGTGTCGACTAAGCCTACAATTTTAGGAGCTTGGGCTATTGGCCGATCGACGAGGGATAAATATAAGCGTACCACAAGCTCATCAGCCCCAACATTTCTCTTTGGTGAGTGTTTTGCAAGTACTATAGCTCGCACAGTAGCTAGCCTACTAACACCAAGAATCATCAAACAAGCCCTGTTGATATGATAAACAGTTCAAACTTACATCTAAGCATGCCATGTATTACATCAAAAGCTGGTGAGGATACATCTGTTTCCATAACTCGGAGAGGGCTCGCATGATTCACTATCAAACAAATGTAGCAAGTACCGCCCACACAAGACAGTGCACTAGCCCTAAGATGGTTTGATAACACGCATCGTTCTGGTAATTAAACACATGGCAATGCAAACTACCCTGGAAGATTAACACGACCAACTATTTCTTGTCATCGATCTCTCGGGCAATGACCACAACACGGACAACGGCATGGGAATCGATCTCTGGGGTGATGTCCATAGGACTGACCGCGACATCGGAATCGATATCTGGGGCGATGTCCATAGGATGGACAACGGCATCAGAATCGATCTCCGAGGCGATGCCAACAGGACGTACCGCGACATCGAAAACGATCTCTGGGGCGTTGTCCACAGGACGGGCCGCGACATCGAAATCATCAAGGACGTCCACCGGCACCTGCACAACCCTAACATATTAGCAAGCACATTGCAATTAATCAAAAACCACAACTATGGTAATAAGCCATTATTTTTTACCTTGTGCAGCTCACCGGGGGATCCCATCCCTCCGGGCGCCATCTCCTCGTCCTCGATGGGGGCCATCACCTTGCCAGGGGAATACTGCTTCTCAACAGCGACTATCTCCTCAAACTCGGCCTTGAGCCTCACATAGGTGGCCATTAGAGTTTCTGGGGTAGGCACAGTGGGGCCCTTGCTGTTCTTCCAACTTTCTTTGAGGAGTTCGTCTGCCAACATCGTCAACTCTTTGGCCAGTGCTTGTTTCTTGGAGTTCTTCGTCTCCATGGGTTGGCCCGCCAACATGGTCAACTCATTGGTCGGTGCTCGCTTCCTGGAGATCGCTGTCTCCAGTGGGTTGTCCGCCGGCAACTCTTTGCCTAGTGCTCCAGGATCCATCAATGAACTGACAAACAAAAAGCAATCAAATGGAAACCACAATCGCAATGAAAACGGGAAAAGAATAGGCTGTGATAATCGGTCGGTGCTTCGCAAAAAGAAGATTCTTGGAATGAAAATATAGCAGCATCACTAATTCGTCCACCTTTCCTTCGTCAGTACAGAAAAAAATGGCAGAAGTGAGTAGCCTGGAGTGAGGTTTTCTTCAAGAAAGGGGAGAAAGGGCTTCAACGAGCGTTCGAGTGAAATGATGGTTGCTTCGTCCAGTCCAACTTCGAGGCCACTTTACCACTGCTGGTAAAGGTGTGGGTTTTGTGATATGATGGGTCATGACGGTCACACCGGGGTGACTGGTGAGTTTCGACTGTAGCACCTCGCTGTGATTTGGTGGATGGCACGCGGGCCCGGGTGCTTTGATGTCCCGCATGTAGATAGAGCGGCTAGTCATATAGGAGTGCTCAATATTGTGCACCGCGACCAAGGCGGAGAGGAAAACAAGAGAACTACGTAATTAATGCATGAGTTTAATTAGGGTAGTTTTGTAAAGTACGAGATACATTCCTCTAATCGCAAAATGCATTGGTTGATGAGATTTGAGATTTGAGCCCTATAAACCGGAAGGGAGGGAGTACTGCACGCGGTGTAGTCTAGTCACTTGTTGAAATATCTAGAAAGGCAAATACTCCTTTCCGTTTTACAGGGCTATACTAGCAATTACTAGTACTACAATAGTGGGCTCAAATAGCAATTTTGTCTCATGCAAGAGCCTGGCTATATGCATGCTCCAAGGCACCTCAGCACGCGAGCATTCGCAACTGCCACGTTCGGGTTGTGCTTGGCTCTTCGCCTCTTCGCGAGAAGACGAACAATGATGTTACTCCTACTTCTACAGTATCGAATCCACTACTTCATGTCCGTCCACCTCGTGCGGGAGGGATGGCGTGTAGCGAAAGCTCCTACTAGTCCTGCCAGCCACCACGCTCATGCGTGAGGGAGGGACGCAGCTTCATTGACTTACTGCTCCTGCCTTTGCATCTATGACAGGTGGGCCCAACAGGTGGTTGGCCCACCTGTCATGCAGCCAAAGGCAGGTGCATTTAAGGCACCGGAGCTCAGTCCGCGAGGGAGAGGGCATTGTAGTAATCAAACTTCTCAGTCTTGTACGAGTTGACGCGACACATCAAAGCACTACACTTGATATAAGTCTTTTTACACATTTCAAATGGACTACAACATACAGATGTATGTAGACATATTTTGCTTCGTATGTAGTCACTTGTTGCAATCTCTAAAAATACTTATATTTGGAAACGGAGGGAGTACAACGCATGCATGCATGCCGTGACTTCCCTTTTGATACTTGCATGTGTTGATTTGATGCACCTTGCCAAATTTTGAATATAAATTTAACTAACCAAATTTTCATGCATGTCACAAAAAATTATGGGGCTGTTTGGATTGTGACTATGTTTGTCTTATGTTGCCACATTATTTTTCCCACACTTGTCACACTTGCCTAACTTGAGTTGCTCAAATTGTTAGACACACTTTGGCTTGCCTAAGGGAATCTTGCCACACTTTTTGTGTCGATGACATGTGGGGTTCACTGCTAATAAAAAAAATTCTTGTCTTAGGTGTGGCTAATAAAAAGACTTGTATTTAGGAACAGGGGGAGTAGAAAATATAAATAATAATGCATGTTGGGGCAACCCACGTTTTCGATAATTTTAGCCGTGGGCTTGTTCACAATTTTTATGAGGGGGTGGTTGTTCATTTAATGGAGGGACTTGTACCAGACTTGAATGATACAAAGTGCGACCTGGCACACCGTAACACCACTTGGAACAAGCGGGTAGCTATCTCAAAAAACAATCAACAACTCAAAAAACGGCAACCTGGCACGTAGTACACAATTTTAATCGATTGTTTTGATGGAATGAAAAAGGAAAACTACCCCACTACGTATATATAGGCTGGAGCCTCCGCGCTTGCTTTCTAGGGTTGCTCTATTCACACACTCTCATCCTCTCCAGATCTAAACAAGATAGGGGTGGTAACGCTGTCTTTCTCCCTTCAAAAAACACTGTATTTCTATCCTCACCGCTGGTTACAGATCCAGATGTATCCCCCTCCACCGGTGAAGGGGAGGAGGGGCAGTGTTTAGGCTGTCGTTGACAGTGAGGGAGGAGACCCACTGCCGGCCGCACTATTATCTCTGGCCGAGCGCCGGCGCGGGAGGTCCTCCGATCCCTTCGTCGTTGCCCTAGTATGGGCAGATCCGGCCTCCCTCCGCCCACCTATCCACATCCCGACGACCTTCAGATATATCTTCTGTCGAAACCACCTTGGCTCTACTTCCCCAGCTTGCTACGTCGCTGCATGTGCATCATTTTCTACTTCTCAGCCCCTCTCGATCGGATGGTCCAATGTCACCTATTTTTTCTTCTATTGTTAGAGGTAAAGCTACTTCATGGAGTTGGATCTTGTACTTGGTTCAAACAAGAAATAAAGTGGGGGTGGGGAAATTTAGCATGTACATCGGACTTGGTACAAACAGGAAGGAAAGGGGGTGAAAGTAGTACAGACTGGTCGTCCAACTGGTCTGTTGGTCGAAAAGGGAAATATCGGGGTAACGTTGTACACAGTGGTATGACCAGGACTAGATTTGCTATCCACACATAGGAGTAGGTGGCTAGAGTGAAAAAATGGGACCAACCCAGATATGTTTCTTGGATGTTTGTTTGTCGCGGCAACAAACTTTGAATCACCACTTTGTGCCCCTGTTTAGGTACATGGTGCTGGACTGCTGGTGCACCCACTGTCCCATGCCCTTATACCAAATATTTAGTTGTTCTTAATCTAATGCCCCTGGTAAATGAAGCCATGCCACTATTATAAGCCATGACAAGTTTAGCCAAATGTTTTTGCTTGTAATTGTTTGAGACTTTGACTGTTTCCATTGCAGCTTTTTGTGCAAACAGGGATATCCATTTCACCAGGTTGCTGTTGTGACCTTTTGGTGCACTGCATAAAACACTTCTTAAAAGAAGTGACTTTTGTGCTGTTAACTGGAATGTCAGAATGGAATAGTTGATTCATTTCGGTGGAACTGCACAAAGGGAGATATGTGTTCCAATCCTCATCATCCATATTGGCGCCATAACCTTCCTTTAGGTAAGAATGATATTTAATGCATGTGTTCATCTCTATTTTGTGACTCCCATGAGAAAATAATGCTATTGTTTACTAGTGCACTTGTACTCCCTCACTGACAAAACGAATTCAGAAATAGAAGGCCAATCATGTACTTGGTTTCACCAACTGATGAGGAGAAAGAGAAATAGAGGATGAAGAGGAAGAAGAAGAAGAAGAAGAAACAGTGCCAAGGTGATCTTGCTGAAGCCAGAGGCCTCAGTCGAGGCCATTCAAGGGCTCCGGCAACGTCTACCTTACATGTGAGACGATCCTCCAGGGAGCCCTTCCACTTTTGCTATCTCTCCTGCAAGGTCACTTAATTAATTAGGAGTACTTAAGTACCAGTAATTTATTGCTTCCTAATTTTCCTATCGGAGTTAAACAAATCTTTAGTAGCACCTTATGTTGAATTATGTACGTGTGCATGTTTATCTATGGAGGTGAATCATGTGGTGGAGCAGGGAGGGAATATTATTAGTGTCATGACATAATAGTGTTATTGTTTTGCATGTCAATTTATTGCCATTGGTTTAATGAGGTCCATCATGAATTTGATGCTACTGTTAGAGTAATATGCTAATGTCTTTCTATCCTTTCTCACCAAGCTAATGAAGGTTTCACCTTGTTCCTACTTGTGCAAACAGGGATCATGTTGTGCCAATCATACATTTTAGTGGAACTACACAAGACAATACAATGAACTGTATCCCAGCCAGTGCTTTAACTATGCTAGAAGTTCTTGGTAATCTTTCGATATAATCTCAGCCCTAGTAAACAAGAGTGATTTCAACCATACATTTAAAGTGCACAAAAATATACACTATCGAGTGATTCAAGTGAGTGCTTTATCATCTCTTATGGGACTACATGAATAAGCTTTTTTCCTTAGGTTTGTACCGGCCTAAGGACTTCATCCATATTAGTTTGTTGTCATCTCTATTTGTATCATGCTACTGTCATGAGAAACTCCGTTATCTTTGCATGTTAAACTTTTGCAGCCTATGATACATGGCAATGCTTTGAGTGTTGAGCTAATTGGCACTGATTAAATAAACAAATACCTCTCTTTAAGAAAGACTACTATGTTGCTAACTTTACCCATTAAGATAATGAGGGTGCTTCTATTTGTTAGTGTATGTTTCATCAACTAGTCCCACTATTACAGCAATCTCCCTCTCTCAATATATGTGCCAACAGGGATGCTCGATTTTGGTGGAATTACATAATAACTTTGGGTGTTTCATTGCCTCGACAGCTTCCTTCCTTTCCTGTCAGTCTCTAATCTGGGCTTGCATTCTTCCTTTGCTGTCAGTCGCTTGGCTTATCTCAGCTTCCAGTCAAAGGAAATAGTAATTGATATGCCACCTCACACAGGTTGGTATTGGTCTTTATCCTAATTATTGTGCTTGTCATATGTATTGGTAATTTGGTATTGTGCTACTGTTTGCCGATTTCATAAAGGAGTAACTTGGAGCCTGAACTCATAGGCAAATCATTACATTGGGTGATTTCAGTAGAACTGCACAAAAAGATCATATGGATAGGTACTTATGCTGCTGCTATGTACTCCAAAGTTCACTCAGACAAGCATCGATGTTGACAAGAAGAAGTGCCTATATTCATTCGAGTATCAACCAGCGTCAACCAGTTGTCAAACTCCAAGTATTAGGAGAGTGAACGCCAAAAATATTGCTTGGCGCATAGCCTAGAAAAACGCAGTCCAGTCTTTGGTCCCAACTTGTGCCTTTTGGTTATCGGTAGATATGGTAGCTAACTGTATGGCACGGAGTCTAAAGATTCCAGACAAGTTGGTTGACGCGTATATTCATCTGGCACTTAATCAGTTTGCACGCTAGGGATGCTCCATTTCAGTTGAACTGCACAAAAAATTTGGGTGGCTCATTTTCTCAACCGCCTCCTTTCTCGTCTGCAATGTAGAATTTTGGCGAGCTACAGGACCAAGATGAGCCAGTAAACTAGTTGGATGAAAGTAGTGGCCAAGTTGCTCAAACCTCCCTCGGCACGAGGCCACTATTTGAGGATAAACCTACAAGCAAAGTTCAGATTGTCTGTGCTGCCTCTTATGTACTCGAAAGTTTACTCGTACAAGCATTAATTTTAGCAAGAAGTACCTTTGACTGAACACCATTTACCAGTCTGCAATGTAGAACTTTGGCGAGCTACAGGACCAAGATGAGCCAGTAAACTAGTTGGATGAAATTAGTGGCCAAGTTGCTCAAACCTCCCTCGGCACGAGGCCAATATTTAAGGATAAACCTACAAGCAAAGTTCAGATTGTCTGTGCTGCCTCTTATGTACTCGAAAGTTTACTCGTACAAGCATTAATTTTAGCAAGAAGTACCTCCGACTGAACACCATTTACTAGTCTGTACCCTAGGTAATTAAAGTTCGTCCATGGATCATATTGGATGTGATCTCAATCATTTGGATGCATAAACATACTGAACATGTGTATATCTGAATCTTTTTGTGAATTATCTATGAATATTGTTGTGTGATCTATCAATATTTGGATCCATAGACATGCTGAACTTGTGTATATATGAATCTTTTGAGTTGTTGATAGTGAATGTTGGCTATGAATATGAACGTGTCCTGTGAACCTGAGTTTGATTCGAATGTTTACCTTTTCTTTTGTACTTGTGTGTGAACTTGTTAGTATTCCTACTGTGGGGTATGTGACATGTGGGTGTCAACGGTACACCTTATTCCTGAGAAGAATTGCACCTACTTTGTTAGGGTAGCAATGGCGCATCAGCTCTTTTTAATCTTTTTGCTCTGTCTTGCCACCTCCCCCGCTCAACCCTCGCCGTAATGTTTTCGGCCACAAAACAAACATAGTACTGCGTTGTTTTGGGGGCTTGATGAAAAATCGAGTGCTGGTTTCTGTAGGTTGCCCCCCAGCAAATGGGCTGCTAGTCCACCACAGACTGGGAGGCTAAAAATACAAGTTGTATGGTGCAGAGGCAAATAAAAAACGCCATCGAGAGCCATCCACTGAAGAAAAAATTTGCTCATGATGTGCTTCTTCAGTCATGCCGCCGGCCCCCTCTTTAATCCAGTTCGCTCGGGGATCTGGTATCATTTTTTTCCAGAGGGCGAACAAGTATCAGCTAGGCCTAGGTTTTGTATTTTAACATGCGTAGCCCACGAAATACGATGACAGTGGTTTCAACTTATTTTTTGAGGTCCATACCGGCCTATGGGCTTTTTCTTAAAGATCGACAGCCCAATGTATTTTTTTAACCACATTATATATATTTATATTATAACTATTATAATATATTTTATAGAGACGTATATATACATTATAAAAACATCCCACGTGTTATTAACTTATAAAAGTAAATGTTTAACAGAAGTTGGCAAGGAAAATCCTGGTTATTTTTGACTCAGAGGCAAGGAAAATCCTGGTGATTGCGTACAAAAGCTCGTGAAGATTTTAAGGACCAATGTAATAATAACGCGTTCATTTTTATTTTGAGCAATAACTCGCTAATTTGTTAATTATGTATATAAAAAATGTGCCTCTCCGGTTTATTTTTTGATATTAATTGCTCCTTCTAACATAACATTATATATATATATAACGAGCCCAGCTAATTCGTGTATTTGAAGGAAGTGCAAATGGGCTGGGATTCCTTAGAAAATATAAATGGGCCGCATTGACGTGAAATTATTTGTTCACACAGCCCAGCAAATGGACTGTACATTCTAGAAAACATGGGTTAAATATATGCCACAATTTTGCAGGCTGACATGGGGGCCAATAGGTCGAAGCCTACGCAGGTCGTTGTCGACTTGGTCAACAAATGATTATGACATCCACAACCATTGGATTTATATCCAATGGCCGGCATGCACCTTCAATCTCTCGTCTTCTTCCTCCAGCGTCGCCGGGACCGCCTGGTCCAGCCTCCGGCACCTAGCGGCTCTTCTTAGCATGCATCACTGTGAAGCGCTACCCCACCGCCGGCCAGGCTATCCCTCCACCCCTCCACACCTCCTATTATTCTCCACCGACTGCAGCCCCATGCCGCACCAGAACTAGTTATAACCCTTCTCCTCTCAATTTGCGACTCCACTGCCGCGTCTTCCCTTCTCCGAGTCGTTCCCGTCCGGGGCCTCGCCGTCGTCCACCGCCTCGCTGCGCTTGGTGCGACATGCTCAACAAACGAGAGTCATCGGAAGAGGACTGTACGTGGAGAGCTTGATGGCTGGGACCCACGAGGTCCATTGTCGCACGCATGGAAAGTTCCTCCTTATTAAGATGAAAAAATGTTTCCTCCACCTGACAGCTGGGACCCACCGGCTGTATCTTCGCACGGAAGGAAGTGCCTCCTTGTAATGCGAAAAAATATTCCTCCCGTTGACAGCCGGGACCCGTCAGATTTGGTGGCTGACTTGTGGGCCTACTAAGCGGATGTGTACGCGGGGCTTTGTCAACTTAATCAACAAATGATTCGAGCAGCTGGACCGTTGGATGTTAATCCAACAACAGTGCTCCTTCTTCAACCTCTGTTCTTGCTCCTGTCTCCCGTGGGCAGCACCGCGGCTGTGCTGCCGCACACCCGAACCAGTCAAGTTTCCCACTCCTCTCCATCTGCGACTCCACCGCCCCGTCTTCCCCATCTCCAGTCTGGGGCCTCGCCGTCGTCCACCAGCCTTGGTGCGCTCGGCATGGTGTGGTCAACGTGGTGAACAACCGAGAGTCATCAGAAGACGACTGTACATGAGAGGCTGATAGTGGGGATGCACCACGCCAATGGACACATGCATGCAACAGAACGCGGCGTGGTCAACGTGGTCAAGGAATGACTTCCATCGGAAGTGGACTGTACGTGGAGAGGCTGACAGCTAGGTCCACGGCCGCAACAAGGAAGTGCCTCCTTATTACATGGAAAATAATGATTCCTCCACCTGACCAGGGACCCATCGGACGGGCCACCGTATTTTGCAAAAAAACGTTTCCCCCCTGACTGCTGGGACCCACCGGACGGGCCACCGTATTTCACGAAAAAAAACGTTCCCCCCGCTGTCAACTCGGACCCATCGGAAGTGCCTCCTTATTACGCAGAAAAAATGAATACTCCCCTGCTAGCTGGGACCCACCTTGGTGGGAGGCTGACTTGTGGGCCTACTAAGTTG
This sequence comes from Triticum urartu, assembly GCF_056163025.1. Classification (NCBI taxonomy): domain Eukaryota; kingdom Viridiplantae; phylum Streptophyta; class Magnoliopsida; order Poales; family Poaceae; genus Triticum; species Triticum urartu. The sequence continues at coordinate 501,533,961 of NC_141873.1, read as the reverse complement.
ACGGGGACGGAGGGCTTTGTCAACTTAGTCAATATGAACGATTCTAGCTCGAGTGACCATATGATGTCCATCCAACGGTCGTAGTGCTTCTTCAACCTCTGGTCTTCTTGCTCCAGCCACCCAAACCAGCGCCGGTCGTGCCACGTGCTCCTGCCTCCCGTGGCTGGCTGTGATGCCGCGAAGGCCTCACCGCCCCTACTACTCCCACCGCTGGCTAGGCCATCCCTCTACTCACCCACAGCCATGTTATTCTGCGGCGACGACAGCCTCACACCGCAGCTGAACCAGTGAACCCTCATACTCCTCTACGCGTGGGCATCCACTGCTGCGTCATCCCCTTCCTAGGCCTTGTCATCGTCCACCGCCCTGGTCCTCTCAGCGCGGCCTGGTCAAGGAACGGCTTCCATTGGAAGTGGACTGTACGTGCAGAGGCTGACAGCTGGGCCATGGCCGCAGCAAGGAAGTGCCTCCTTATTACGCGGAAAATAATGATTCCTCCACCTGACAGCAGGGATCCACCAGACAGGCAACCATATTTCGCAAAAAAAAACGTTTCCCCCCTGACTGCTGGGACCTACCAGCTACATCTTTGCATGCAAGGAAGTGCATCCGGGCAAAAAAAAATGATTCGCCCCCCTGACTGCTGGGACCCACCAGCTACATCTTCGCACGCAAGGAAGTGGCTGATAGTCGGGACCCACCTGGTCGAAGCGTATGTAACATTGTCATTCTGGTCGCGAACGTGTACGTTTATACTGGTCGATGTAGAGGCGCACACGTTGTCCGTGTCAAAACCGGTAGATCTCGGGTAGGGGGTCCCGAACTATGCGTCTAAGGATCGATGGTAACAGGAGCCAGGGGACTCGATGTTTACCCAGGTTCGGTCCCTCTTGATGGAGGTAATACCCTACTTCCTGCTTGATTGGTTTTGATGAGTATAGGGGTTACAAGAGTTCGTATGTTGTGGTCTAAACCCTACAGGTATGATGAGTAATTTCATAATAATCTACCGACTAGCCTGGCCTCGGTTTATATAATGTACCAGAGGCCTAGGATAACAAGAGTCCTTGTCGAATACGCCGGTGGAGAGGAGTCCTTGTCTTGATCACCAAGTCTTGTGGAATCTTCCTCGTGTATACATCGGCTGTCCGAACTGGCCCATGAGCATACGGCCATGGGGGTCCTCGGCCCAATCCAACTGATTGGGAGACGACGTGGTGAGTACCCCCTAGTCCAGGACACCGTCAGTAGCCCCCTGAACCGGTCTTCAAGTTGGGGACGCTCCTCGATTCTTCCAAACTGTTCTTCATCTTCGGTCGTCGGTCTTGAAAACTGGTTCAACAAATCTCCCCATCTTCGATCTTGAGGATCGCCGAAGTAAATCCGAAGAGTTTGCACGTTGGGTATCCGAGGAGCCCCTTTAATTTCTCGGCCTTTATTAATGCCTTGTTATTTTTATGCCATACCTCGGGTTTGAAGTTGTTCCCAGGCGGCAGCATCCTCTTGCGTCCGAGCTCCAACGCCGGACTGCATTTGAGGTATCTTTTGCAGTCGAGCACCAACGCCGGACCGCTTCCGAGCTCCAACGCCGGAATGTATCCGAGCTCCAACTCTAGACTATGTCCAAGCTCCAACGCCGGACTGTATTCAGGCTTCAACACCGGAATGTATCCAAGCTGCAACGTCGGACTATGTCCAAGCTCCAACGTCGGACTGTATCCGAGGTGTCATAAATCACCTTGGTTCAAAAAAGTTGAAGGATTTTAGCTGAGCTTAATGCCGGAAATGCCCTCTCTATGGAGCCAACCACTAGCGCCCGAGCTTTATGCCAGACTGCTTCCGAGGTGGTGCACCACCCCGACTGCGGGCCGATTTTTTGTCAATATTTTTGATTGGTGCAATTTATTCTCTGCCAAGATATATAGCCAGTAGCCCTCAAGGTGTGTATCGGTCTAAAACCCGAGATGCACTTGAAGGATGACATAAGACCGCTGATCCCAGTAGCCCCTGAGACTCAGGTTGATTCACAAAATCGGCCTGAGGATCAACTCCTAGCTCGGCGGAATACTTCGAGACACAAAAAGCGGCGTGCAAATTCCTCGAGACTTAGGTTGGGTGTGGGCGACCAACCTAAGGATCATAATCTCCTCGAAAGCTATATTGCACTTTAAATTTTTTGCATTGGATTGTCAATGCGGTAGCCCCCGAGACACTGGTCGGGTGGCAACACCAGATCAGGGGATTGATACGCCCCTTTCAATATTAGTGAATGATAAGCCCGAAGCCCAGTAGCCCCCAAGCCTTAATGTGGGCACGGGTGGCTGAATTAAGGATCGATATCCAGAGTAAAACCACAAATTATGTGTAATGATTCTGTGTATCCAAGTACTTTACATCATTAATGCTCGGATCCGCATTGTACAAAACTTTCTTGACCGACCATCGGCTTCAACCTCCTCGGCCAGAAGCCGGGGAGTGTTTGTCCTACTTTATAAAGCCGTTATAAGGGCAAAGATTTATGGAAAACAAGGCAATCCGGCCATACGGTTTTATAAACAAAGGTACGCGGAGAGAGATGTTATATTACTTAATGTAAGAAACATCTTCCAAGGAAAATAGTCCCGCTATCGGTTCCTTTCTTTGGGTCGTCATGCTTATCATGATCATGAAACCTCACCTCCGATCAATGTGGGAGGAAAATATTGAGGATTTAGTTCGGGGAAAGTTCCCGAACTTTGTGGTATTAATGAACCAAATTTTTTACTTCTGTCGTTGCCGATCAATGTGACCCTTTAAGATTGCTAGCTTTCTACTTCACCCAGTCGAAGGTACTAACTCGGATGACCCGGTAGTAACAATCACGGAGGTGCTCCCTTTTCGCCTAGCTGAACAATCGGGAACGTAGGGGTAAGCAGAGGAGCCAGGCAACCCAGCTTGGCAAAAATCTTAAGTCAAATTGATGCATATTTATGGCTTTATAACGATGATTACGGAAGGCAGCCCTTGTATATTAAATACAAATGACGATGATATGTTTATTTTGACTCCGTTGCGACCGTTTATCAGTTGATAGTGGCCCATCGTCAGCTTCTACCCCTTTGTGGATACTACGCAGGGTGTCTCTGCATAACAAGACAACCCTCAGCCGACGTCTCGGTGCCTGAAAGCGGCTGTGTTAGCGGAAACAAGGCAATCAGATATGCAGGCTTTATAACTTTCACTTACTCATAGGAGCTTTAAACTAGGGAAGCTAGCTATGAGCCCCCGGTTAGTGTTTGGCGACATCTGAGGTCAAGCCATAAACACTTCAGCCAATGTTATGAACGGCCCGTCATTTAACACAGTCATCGGATCGCTGACCAGTTTACGCTTATTGTGACAGTCAGTTTTCGGCTTTCTCCACTGAGGTGCTTAACCATGTGAGCTGGAAGCACAATCGCAGTGGTTCTCCCTTTGCACACCTAGCCGAATAAAGTGAAACGTAGGAGGCAAGCGCAGGAGCCGGGCAACCCAACTATTGACCGAAGACACAATTTGAAACCCATGCATATTTAGCAATATCCGAGAATGTTTTTGCCGAATCACTAAAGGTGTCTGGCGTTGCACTGCAAGACTTGTGCGGAAAACACACAAATACTTTAAAAGTGCCATAAGCTCGGAAAACCAAAAAACGTCAGTAAAAACTTGACGTCCGAACAAGATCAAGTGTTCAATGCCAATCCGAAAATTAGAAAAAAGCAAAAATTGTGCTTCTGCCGTGCTTTAACATGACACAGCCGATCTCAACACTTCAAGCGGGCCAGCCTATGGCTTCAAGCTCCTTATCCCAAAGGCAGAGTACTTCTTCGAGGCCAGTTTAGCGAACTAAACTCGAGTGGCTTTTTAGAGAGAAGACAGGCTATCCGGCTATTGACCATACACTCGAGTCGAAAAAGGAGTGGTAGAAAAAGACTTTACAACGACCAAGAAGAAAACACATTTACTATAAAATAGCTCATATAAATTTTGAGAGCCCCCGATTGACTTGGGTAAAAGAATTTTATGTATAATGATTCTATGTACCGATGTACTTATATCATATCTGTGTTCACCCGAACTTTAAACGCGTCTTAACCGACCGTCGGCTTCTCCCTCTTTGGTCAACGACCGAAAAGTGTCATGTACTCCACCTGTCAAAAGCATTGACTGTGTATCCGATAACCAGGCAATCAGGCCATAAGGCTGTAACAGACAAAGCGCGCTCAGGGAACTTATGCTATATTACTGGCGAAGTGTAAGAAGCATCTTCGAAGAAAATAGTACCTCCACCGATACCTTTCTTCGGTTGCTCGTTGTTACTATGAGACTTGTGCAACAGATTTTTTGTACTCATGAGTTCCGTTGTGTGTTGACCATTATTAAAAACAATAAGAGCGCTAGCTTTCGGCTTCACCTAGTCTGAGGTACTAACTCGGATGACCCAGTAGTAACAATCGCAGAGGTGATCCCTTTACCACCTAGCCGAATAATCGGGAACGTAGGGGTAAGCACAGGAGCCAGGCAACCCAGCTTGCGAAACACTTAAGTCAACATGGTGCATATTGTGGCGTAATACAAGAACAAGGAACGAAGCCGTACAAGTATAATCATATGCAAGAGGATAGTCTTCATGCAGGAAGCCCCCAAGTAAACGAGGTATTTGAATTTGCTTGCAACAAACAAGGTTTTGACAAAGAAAGTTTTTCGCAAATGACTTTTTGTCAAAAAAGCATAATGCTTGGTCGAACCGAACGAAATTTAGAACTAAAGGTTTTTAAGCATGGAAGCAACTTAGCTGGTTAATGTGCTTAGTGTAGATGCACGGCCCGAGCTTCCGGAGGGACAAGGTCCCAGCCCCCAAGCCGGTCCCGAGGTGGCGGAGCGAAGAGCTCGACACTCCGAAGTGGCGACATAGCACGACCAATGCAAGCCGGCAGTGAGACGCCGAAGTCCCCGGCGTGGCTTAATGAAGTAATGACGAAGCCCTCGGTCCAGCCGAGGTGACGTGGTACGTCGGTACGCCGAGGTGACAGCGCTGCCCGACCCGGATCCTTTACCTGTGCACAGAAAATAATGCAAGCCGGAGATAATAGGAATAATAAAAAAAATTGTTGCATAGTTAATAATTTACGTAAAGTTAGTAATAAAAGAAATATGGCCCGTGCACTGAACACTCGATGAGGTAGAGCTCTCTCAGCGATGTCGAAGTCCCCGAGGCAACCGAACATGTCGGTATGGCGATTCGACCAACAAGGTGATCACGCGAGCCGATTGAGACAACGACGTCGGCTTGCCAAAGTGACCACGTGATGCAGTCGAAGTCGATCACCTACACATATAAAATAGTGCGATCCAAAAAGGATAATTGCTTTTCGCAAAAATAATTTATTGAAAGAGATGTGGCCTGGCGCCGAAGTCATGTCGATGCAGGGCGTCGACGTGACACGGTGAAGGCGTCACCAAGCCTGAATTCGCAAGCCGGTCTGAGTTCCGGATGCGGCATTCGCCGAACTGTATATAGAAACTGACCGAACCACCACACGACCGTTGTTAATGCGGCCACCATTTGATAGACCTGTGTATAGATGATGAAACAAACCAGAGTAATAATTCCTTGGGAAAAATAAACCCAAGCAAGAAAAAATACTAGGATTAATAGCACCTGGTTTATCTATTGTAGCAATCTGAAGAAAGGTTACTCCCAAAATTGGGACTCGATCCGCACACCCATTGCCTGATGGGCGATAAAGCGACGGCCTAGCGATGCTTGCAAAGGTGGGCTCACCGAGGCAAGGCCCCCGGTCCAGCTAACGCGACGAAGCTGGTCGACTGGTGACGCCGAAGTCACCAGAGTATGTTGATGAAGAAATAGCAAAGTCCTCGGTCTAGCCGAGATGATGGAGCGGGTCAGTAAGGAGAAGTTGCAGCCGCCATGTCAGCCGAGGTGTTGAAGCAGTTCGGCATGATGGGCATCAGCTTGAAAAAACAACAGTGCGGCCATGCCGACGCTGGTCATAACTTCTGACGCGATCAATACCGGATTGATGAAGTGCCAAGCGGCGATGTCAGTGCGCCTGACCCGTGCAATCCGTGGGGCGATGGTGTTGGTGATGATTTATCCTTCGCGATGCTGAACTCTTGTTCAGCTTGCCGTGCTGATGATCCGATAAGGTTAGGCTTGACTCGATGAAGCGACGATCTGTCTAGCGCAAGTCGGCAGACGTGGAGCAATGTTACCGGACTGGTGTGACACCAGCACGATGGTGAAGAGTGCCTCAAAGAAGGCTTAAACTTTTATGAGCACGTGTTTAAAAACAAGCACAATACCATAGAAGAAAATTCCTTAAAAAAGGTTGTCCAATATCACGTTCATAAAGAAACATGAATTCTGGTCGGATCCGTATTCGCGCAGAAAACAGGTCCAAAAAGTGATGCACTAATCGGAAGGTTCCCGGAGTTTGACCAGTCGGATCGAGCTGAAATTTTGAGGGGTGGTAGATATAGTAATTCCTCAGACGATCAACGGCTAGATCGTCCAAAGGACGTCCGAGCTAGGTGCTCAAGACCACTCCCTAAACTCATCCAGATTCCCGTCCAGATTTGACAGGGCTCTGGTATATCGTAGATTGCCGGAGATTCCTCCATCGGAACTCGACGAAATTTTGTATGGTTGTTGTAGACTCAATTCCGCACAATTCCACCAAAGAAATCGTCAAAGAGATGCTCGAGGAGGTGGTGGCAGTGGATACAAGTTCGCTGTTTGGAAAAACAGCACGATCGCCCGAGGGCAATGTTGACGTTGAGCCCTCGAGCTCCATGAATGATTTCTCCATGATCTTGATAGAGATCGGAGTTGATGTTGATGAAGGCCCCCGTCCGAACATGATGATCGGAGATGGAGTGCGGTCCTCGGTCGAGCCGGCGACAAAGATGCCGACATCGCAGTTGATCTGTGGGCGAGCCATTGATCCTTTGCCGATCACACATCGGAACTCACAATGAAAGCACCATTGCTGGTATCAAAACTGACAGATCTCGTGTAGGGGGTCCCGAACTGTGCGCCTAAGGATCGATGGTAACCGGAGACAGGGGACTCGATGTTTACCTAGGTTTGGGCCCTCTTGCTGGAGGTAATACCCTACTTCTTGTTTGATTGATTTTGATGAGTATAGGGGTTACAAGAGTTGATCTACCTCGAGATCGTATGTTGTGATCTAAACCCTACATGTATGATGAGTAATGTGATAATAATATACCGACTAGCCTGGTCTCGGCTTATATAATGTACCAAAGGCCTAGGATAACAAGAGTCCTAGTCAAATACGCCGGTGGAGAGGAGTCCTTGTCTTGATCACCAAGTCTTGTGGAATCTTCCTCGTGTATACATCGGCTGTCCGAACTGGCCCATGAGCATACGGCCATGGGGGTCCTCGGCCGAATCCAACTGATTTGGAGACGATGTGGTGAGTACCCCCTAGTCCATGACACCGTCACACGTAGCGTAGTAGAGGCGCGCACGTAGCGTGTACACGTACGTAAAGCGGCCAGGGTGCAAGAAAGTAAATAGTGCCACGTACGTACATATGGGCGGGGTCTCGAACGCCTACTCGCGTGTACATACAGCTAGGGCTCGTGTACATGGCTGGGTCAGAACGGAGAAACAACGTCGTCGTCGTGTTCATGGGGAGCCAACCGGCTGGGTTGGAACGGAATGCGTCATCGTGTTTATCGGGAGGGCTTGGACGAACGGAGGAAACGGCCTTGTCTTCGACCGGCCACGGTCGAAACGGGATCCTGTTCATCGGGAGGGGTCTGGCGTACCGCAAAACAGAGGAAACGGACCTCCTATGGTCGAAACGGGGGTCATGTTCATCGGGAGGGGTGTGGCGTACCGCAAAACGGAGGAAATGGACTTGTGTTGGAGCGCTACGGTCGAAACGGGGGTCCTGTTCATTGGGAGGGGTGTGGCGTACCGCAAAACGGGACTCCACGGGATACTGTTCATCTCCACCATCGACCCCCTCCAGCCTCCACGGGCTACTGTTCATCCATCGTCGACCTCCTCCAGCCTCCACCTGCAACTGTTCATCCACAGGCTCCTGTTCATCCAGCCTCCACCGCGCGCTACTCCACCGGCTACTATTCAACCAGCCCTCTCCACATGCTCCTATTCAACCACCCCTCCACGGACTACTCTTCATCCAGCCCTCCACCGTCTACTGTTCATCCATCCCTCCACGGGGTGGTCCTGTTCATCCAGCCCTCCACGGGGTCCTGTTCATCCAGCCCCAGCCGGCTCGATCGACCAAGGTCCTGTTCATCCAGAGGCAACACCACGGGGTCCTGTTCATCCACCCCCACTGGGAACTGTTCATCCAAACCCCCCAGCAACGCTCACTGTTCATCCAGAGGCAGCATTTATCGGCTTCAGTTTGCAATAGTAGTGAAGGAATCGCTCGATCGGGTTCAGTTAATAGTCATCGATCGATTGCTCGGGTTCAGTAACGCGTAGCCTGCAGTGCAATCGCTCGGGTTCAGTTAGAGCCCAACGCCTCGCTCGGGTTCATTTAGAGCCCAACGCCTCATACCCACGCACGTGTGTGTATGAAAGAAACACGCAAACCTCCGTGCATTGCTCGGCCCCGACCGCCCACCGTAACCACGAACACCCCGATATTTTCCTCTCCCTTGCTTCTACCATGATTTTTCCGTCATGACGTCCCAAAGAATGTCATGCAACTATGGCTCCGGCCTGCCCAGGATGAAAAGCCCATTTTCTGTCATGATTTTTTGTCATAGAAGTAGGATCCCACCACATCTACGATGATACCGGGTTTTGTCACAATTATCGTCATAGAAGTGTCATAAGTATGACAGAATTTTTTTTCGTTCAGCCCAAAATGTCATGGATGTGTCTTTTTTTGTAGTGTTTCCCTATTTGTTTAGATATAAACTCATACTCCCTTTGATCCGAATTAATTAACTCAACATCTATACAATGTATAGAGGACATTGTATAGCGGCTGCATCAATTAACTAGAATCGGAGGAAGTATTACATTCTTCAAATATGGTGTGCAGCTATTTGGAGTGAAGGAAAAAAGAGACGTCTGCTCAGGAGCTATATATGCTTTCTTTTTAGGACATATTTCTCATCTCCTAATAATACTTATTCTTTTTCTGATTTATGTGCATGTTATGCAGCCAACTTAAGAAGTTCTGTTGGGATAATAAAGTAGACAGTCATGCTACATAATGATATAAAGAAGACACCGAAGGAAGTTTTGGAAGTGCTTCCAGTTTAAATATGCATCTTCTTGAATCCAAGTACCAGAACATTCATCTTTACCTTGAGGTATGGTCTACTTCCAGAAACATTTATTCAGTTAATGCATCATTGAAGTGTTGAACCTCAAACTAAATATTTTTATTGATTATTGTGTCATCTATTTGAGGTTGTGATCATGCCTTCAACTTCTATTTTACCTCCTAAATTTTTATTATTGAGGTGCTGCAAGTATTAATAAAGAATCTATGCCGGGGTGAAACTCATAAATTATCCTTGTTGTTGTTGCTTCCTTTTATCTGTTTTCATGTTAGTGAATAATATTATCATGTATTTACAAATTTATCCTCCATGCACTCTACTGTTCTCAATGGAGGAGCATATAACTTTTTTTGTAGTCATTTCCTAAGTTTTGATTAATACATATTACATTTAGCCATGGGAGTGGATCGTAGGCATCCTTGTGTTCCTGATAAGATATGTGAATGTACTATGATTTTTTCCTTTGTAAGATGGGGATTCATGCTTAAATACAAATCATATATTTATTTATTTATTGTTGCCTTCTTATACATACAGAGAAAACCAGAAGTTTATTGTTCCTCATATTGAAGTGAGGCTTCTATTGCATGGCAATTACAACACAGAAACTCTTAGCAAAGCTGAGACGGGTTGCAAGGAGAAAGATAACATGTTTTAAAAAAATTGAATTTCATCAAAAAGTGTGCTTGCTCTGGCTGCTAATTTATTGAGTAGTATTATGTGCTATGTGCCATACCATTGTACCATTGGAAACTTTTCTTGAAAACGAATTTTGTGATATTTTTTTGTAACATACTCCATGTTTAGCTGAAGAAATTGATGGCTGAAGTAGGATTTCTAAATGCACGCATGCCATTTAAATTATGATGTATGGAGAGTAATATTTTTTATCCAAGTTGGATGGAGAAGATATATGTCAAATTGGGTGGAAAAGAGGCCCTATATTTCTCCATTGTAGAACACAAAGCAATAGTATGAAGATAGACTTCGTAAGTTGAGTCATAGTGGTTTGAATACGAGCCACGTGGATTTTGTTATATTATCAAGTACAGGAAGATATTTGTCGCAACACATTCATAAGCCACATGAGCAATGTTGTGAATTACATTGATTTTTTACTAAGCCGTAGCAACGCACGGGCGGTTAACTAGTATATATAGTGTTAACGGTAAAAGGCGCGCACCCCGCGAAGCACGTTCTCAGTTAATGGGTCGGCCCATCTGGTTACACAGAAGCTCCAATGGTTTTGTGAAGCTTCTAGAAACTCCTCGTAGGTTTTTCCTTTCATGTATTTAGTTCATTCATGAATGTTTTTCAATGCCCAGTTTTTCTAAAATTCCATGAACATTTTTCAAATTCGTGATTTTTTGTAAAAAAAAAGTGTGATTTTTTATAAATTCCACAATTGTTTTCCAAATTTTTGAACTTATTTCAAAGAATGAATTTTCCCAAACTCACGAACATTTTTCAAAGTGTTTTTGTTTTTATATTTGAGAATCTTTTTTGAATTTGTGATTTTTTTTTCAAATTCTCAAACTTCTTTAAATTCATGATTTTTTCACTATATTCTTTTTGTAATGTGATAAATTATCAGAATTTGGTTTTTTCCTGAACATGTAATTGCAATTGATTTTTTTAATGACGAGACCAAACTGTCGAGCTAGGCGATCAAGGGAAGCTCATGCGAGCGATCGTGCGCGGGAAGAATTACTGGGTCGTGACCCAACCCGAGTAAGGGCTAGCGCTAGTACCGATTTCGGGTGCCTGATAAGCCTCACAACGATCAGCGCCACTTGGCGCGCTCTGAGCCGCCGCCACGTATCATGCTCTGGGCAGTACCTCCGGATTTTGTTTTTCATATTTTTCTGCACGCGTTTTTGGCTTTTAAATGGGTTTTTAAACTTTTAGGTTTCCCACCGGTATTCCTTAGCTTTTGGACGAAAAAATCAATTTTTGTGCGCTAAAACATATTTTTTTGCTTTCGTGAGAGGCATGGTTTTACTTCCGCAAGAGTCACAATTTTGCTTTTGCGACAGCTACAACCATGCCTCTCGGAAACGAAAAAAATGTGTTTTCTGTTTTATTTTCTTCCGCTAAAAGTACGGTTTTGCTTCCGCGAGAGGCACGGTTTTGCTTTCGCAAGAGGCACGACCGTGCCTCTCAGAAACGAAAAAAATGTGTTTTCATTTTTTTCCTTGCGCGAGAGGCACGGTTTTGCTTCCACGAGAGGCCGTGCCTCTCGGAAACGAAAAAACACGTTTTTTTCCCTTTCGCGCGAGGCACGGCTTTGCTTTCGAGCCATTCGGAAATGAAAAAACACGTTTTTTTTCTTCCACGAGGGGCATGGTTTTGCTTCCACGAGAGGCACAGTTGTGATTTCGCGAGAGGCATGGCCTTGACTCTTTCTGAATGGGGAAAAACTATGCTCTCGGTTTGGTTTTTTCGTCCAGTTTTTTTCGTCAAAACCTATCAACATGGGATCTAGTTTTGAAGATCTCGAACGAGTAATCCAGCAGTGAAAATCGTTCGAGATTTGGACGCACGGTTTAAGTGATAAAACGTTTTGAATAAACGGATCTACGAAAAAAGAAAAAAAACTCAGTGGTTGCGACAAGTGGCGCACATGCAGCGTGCCACTTGTCACAACCTGTTGGGAAACGTAGCATGCAATTTCAAAAAATTTCCTACGCTCATGCAAGATCTATCTAGGAGATGCGTAGCAACGAGGGGGGAGAGTGTGTCTACGTACCCTCATAGACCGTAAGTGGAAGCGTTTCACAATGCGATTGATGTAGTCGGACTTCTTCTAACTCCGACCGATCAAGCACCGAACGCACGACACCTCCGAGATCTGCACACCTTCAGCGCGATGACGTCCCTCGCCTTCTTGATCCAATAAGGTGTCGAGGAAGTAGATGAGTTCGGTCAACACGACGGCGTGGTGACGGTGATGGTGAAGTGATCCGCGCAAGGCTTCGCCTAAGCACCGCGAGAATATGACCGGGGCTTGTAGACTATGGAGGGGGCGCACACGCCTAGGAATAGATGTTGTGTGTTTTAGGTGCCCCCTCCCCACATATATATAGGTGGGAGGGGAGGAGAGGCAGCCATGGGACGCCCCAAGTAGGAGGGATCCTACTTGGGGTCCTCCCCAATTCGGCCTCCCCCCTTTCCTTATTTCCAAAGGGGGGAAAAGGGAAGAGGAAGGAGAGAAGGAAAGGGGGGCCGAACCCCCACATTCCCTTCTCCAATTAGGACTCCTATCTTGGGAGGGGGGGAACCCAATGTGGGCTAGTGTGCTCCCCTCCTATGGCTCATATCTTTCCCCGGGGGTTTCCGGTAACACCCCCCCCGGTACTCCGATAAATATCCGATACTATCCGGAACACTTCGGTGTTCGAATACTATCATCCTATATATCAATATTTACCTATCAACCATTTCGAGACTTCTCAACATGTCCGTGATCTCATCCGGGACTCCGAACAACATTCGATCACCAAATCATATAACTCATATAATACAAAATCGTCATCGAACGTTAAGCGTGCGGACCCTACGGGTTCGAGAACTATGTAGACATGACCGAGACTCTTCTCCGGACAATAACCAATAGCGGAACTTGGATGCTCATATTGGTTCCTACATATTCTATGAAGATCTTTATCGGTCAAACCGCATAACAACATGCGTTGTTCCCTTTGTCATCGGTATGTTACTTGCTCGAGATTCGATCGTTGGTATCCTCATACCTAGTTCAATCTCATTACCATCAAGTCTCTTTACTCGTTCCGTAATGCAGCATCCCGCAACTAACTTATTAGTCACATTGCTTGCAAGGCTTATAGTGACGTGCATTACCAAGAGGGCCCAGAGATACCTCTCAGACAATCGGAGTGACAAATCTTAATCTTGATCTATGCCAACTCAACAAGCACCACCGGAGACACCTGTAGAGCATCTTTATAATCACCCAGTTACGTTGTGACGTTTGATAGCACACTAAGTGTTCCTCTGGTATACGGGAGTTTCATAATCTCATAGTCAGAGGAACATGTATAAGTCAAATACACATGATCTAATCATATTCATGCTCAACATAAACGCGAAATAACATTTATTTAGGTTCAACACTAATCCCGAAGGTAGTGTGTACGATGGTGTTCGTATCAACCTTGGAATCAATTCCAACACACATTGTCACCTCACCTTAACTAGTCTCTGTTTATTCTGCAACTCTTGTTTCGAGTTACTAATATTAGCAACTGAACTAGTATCAAATATACCTTTGTTCACTTTTCCATCCTTCTTATCCGCCAAGTATTTGGGGGCAGTTCCGCTTCCAGTGACCATTTCCCTTGCAGTAGAAGCACTCAGTTTCAGGTTTGGGTCTATCTTTTGGCTTCTTCATGATAGTAGCAACTTGCTTGCCATTCTTCTTGAAGTTCCCTTTCTTTCCCTTTTCCTATTTCTTGAAACCAGTGGTCGTGTTTAACCATCAACACTTGATGCTCTTTCTTGCTTTCTACCTTCACCGATTTCAACATCACGAAGAACTCGGGAATCGTTTTCGTCATCCCTTGCATGTTATAGTTCATCACGAAGTTCTAGTAGCTTGGCAATAGTGACTAGAGAACTCTGTCAATCACTATCTTATCTGGAAGATTAACTCCCACTTGATTCAAGCGATTGTAGTACCCAAAAATTCTGAGCACATGCTCACTGACTGAGCTATTCTCCTCCATCTTGTAGGCAAAGTACTTGTTAGAGCTCTCATACCTCCCGACACGGGCATGAGTATGAAATACATATTTCAGCTCTTGGAACATCTCATATGCTCCGTGGCGTTCAAAACATTCTTGAAGTCCCAGTTCTAAGCCATAAATCATGGCGCACTAAACTATTAAGTAGTTATCATATCGAGCTAGCCAAACGTTCATATCGTCTGCATCTGCTCCTGCAATAGGTCTGTCACCTAGCGCTTCATCAAGGACATAATTCTTCTGTTCATCAATGAGGATAATCCTCAGATCACAGACCTAGTCCGCATCATTGCTACTATCAACTTTGAACTTAGTTTTCTCTAGGATCATGTCAAAAAAATGGGAGCTACAACGCGAGCTATTGATCTACAACATAATTTGCAAATACTATCAGGACCAAGTTCATGATAAATTTAGTTCAATTAATCAAGTTACTTAAGAACTCCCACTTAGATAGACATCCCTCAAGTCATCTAAATGATACGTGATCCAAATCAACTAAACCATGTACGATCATCACGTGAGATGGAGTAGTCATCAATGGTGAACATCTCTATGTTGATCAGATCTACTATATGATTCACGTTTGACCTTTCGGTCTCCAGTGTACCGAGGCCATATCTGTACATGCTAGGCTTGTCAAGTTTAACCTGAGTATTCTGTATATGCAAACTGTCTTGCACCCGTTGTATCTGAACGTAGAGTCTATCACACCCGACCATCACATGGTATCTCAACACGATGAACTGTCACAACGGTGCATACTCAGGGAGAACACTTATACCTTCAAATTTAGTTAAGAGATCATCTTATAATGCTACCGCCGTACTAAGCAAAAATAGATGCATAAAAGATAAACATCACATGCAATCAAAATATGTGACATGATATGGCCATCACCATCTTGTGCTTTTGATCTCCATCTCCCGTCATGATCTCCATTGTCACCGGCTCGACACCTTGATCTCCATTGTAGCACTGTGGTCGTCTCGCCACCTATTGCTTCTACAACTATCGCTAACGCATAGTGATAAAGTAAAGCAATTACATGGCGTTTGCACTTCATACAATAAAGAGACAACCATAAGGCTCCTGCTAGTTGTCGATAACTTTTACAAAACATGATCATCTAATACAATAATGTATATCACATCATGTCTTGACCATATCACATCACAACATGCCCTACAAAAACAAGTTAGACGTCCTCTACTTTGTTGTTGCAAGTTTTACATGGCTGCTACAGGCTTCTAGCAAAAACCGTTCTTAGCTATGCATCAAAAACCACATCGGTGATTTATCAAATTTTCTGTTTTAACCTTCAACAAGGACCGTCCACAGTCAAATTCGATTCAACTAAAGTAGGAGAAATAGGCACCCGCCAGCCACCTTTATGCAAAACCAGTTGTATGTCTGTCGGTGGAACCGGTCTCATG
This sequence comes from Triticum urartu, assembly GCF_056163025.1. Taxonomy (NCBI): domain Eukaryota; kingdom Viridiplantae; phylum Streptophyta; class Magnoliopsida; order Poales; family Poaceae; genus Triticum; species Triticum urartu. Next base: position 501,518,417 of record NC_141873.1, on the reverse strand, counting down.
AACATGGTCATGTAAGGTTGGTCCGGGCCGCTTCATCCAACAATACCACTGAATCAAAATAAGACATTGGTGGTAAGCAGTATGACGATCACCGCCCACAACAAGTGTTTGACAACGCGATTGATGTAGTCGAACTTCTTCTAGCTCCGACTGATCAAGCACCGAACGTACGACACCTCCGAGTCCTGCACACGTTCAACGCGATGATGTCCCTCGCCTTCTTGATCCAGCAAGGTGTCGAGGAAGTATATGAGTTCCGTCAACACTACAGCATGGTGATGGTGATGGTGAAGTGATCCGCGCAGGGCTTCGCCTAAGCACCACAACAATATGACCGGGGGTGTAAACTGTGGAGGGGGCACCACACACGGCTAGGAATAGATGTTGTGTGTTCTAGGTGCCCCCTCCCCATGTATATATAGGTGGGATGGGAGGAGAGGCAGCCATGGGGCTCCCCAAGTAGGAGGGATCCTACTTGGGGTCCTCCCCAATTCGGCCTCCCCCTTTCCTTATTTCCGGAGGGGGGAAAAGGGAAGAGGAAGGAGAGAAGGAGGGGGGCGAACCCTCTCTTTCCCTTCTCCAACTCGGCCTCCTTCTTGGGGGGCGTCACCCCTTGTGGGCTTGTGTGTTCCCCTCCTATGGCCCATATGGCCCACATCTTTCCTCCCGGGGTTCCGGTAACTCCCCCAGTACTCCGATAAATATCCAATACTAACCAAAACACTTCCGGTGTCCAAATACTATCATCCTATATATATTTATTTACCTCTTGACCATTTCGAGACTCCTCGTCATGTCCGTGATCTCATCTAGGACTCCGAACAACATTCGGTCACCAAATCATATAACTCATATAATACAAAATCATCATCGAACATTAAGCGTGCGGACCCTACGGGTTCGAGAACTATGTAGACATGACCGATACACTTCTCCGGTCAATAACCAACAGCAGAACCTGGATGCTCATATAATGGCTCCTTCATATTCTACAAAGATCTTTATCGGTAGAACCGTTAGGACAACATACGTTATTCCCTTTGTCATCGGTATGTTACTTGGCCGAGATTCGATCGTCGGTATCCACATACCTAGCTCAATCTCGTTACCGGCAAGTCTCTTTACTCATTCCGTAATACATCATCCTGCAATAGTTACTTTGCTTGCAAGGCTTCTTATGATGTGGATTACCGAGAGGGCCTAGAGATACCTCTTCGATACTCAGAGTAACAAATCCTAATCTCGAACTATGACGACCCAACAAACACCTTCGAAGATACCTTCGTTGTGGGCGGTGATCTTCGCTGACCCCCTGCTTTCTTCCTGTCGAGGTCTTGCAAGGCTTCTTATGATGTGCATAGCAACGATAGGGGGAGAGTGTGTCCACGTACCCTCACGCAAGATCTATCTAGGAGTAGGGGGTCAGCGGAAAATTTCCTATGCTCATGCAAGATCTATCTTGGAGATGCATAGCAATGACAGGGGGAGAATGTGTCCACGTACCCTCGTAGATTAAAAGCGGAAGCATTTGACAACACGGTTGATGTAGTCGAACTTCTTCTAGATCCAATCAATCAAGCACCGAACGTACGGCACCTCCGAGTTCTGCACATGTTCAGCTCGATGACGTCCCTCGAACTCTTTATCCAGCAAAGTGTTGAGGAAGAAGATGAGTTCCGTCAGCACGACAGCGTGGTGACGTTGATGGTGAAGTGATCCACGCAGGGCTTCGCCTAAGCACTACGAACAAATCACCGGAGGCGTAAACTGTGGAGGCGGGCGCCGCACACGACTAACAATTGTTGGTGTTATGTTGTGCTAGGGGCGCCCCCACATATATATAGGTGGGGGAGAGGAGGCGACCAATGAGGCACCAAAGTAGGCCGAATCCTACTTGGAGCCTTCCTATGGCCTGCGCCCCCCCCTGATACGTCTACGTCGTATCTATAATTTTTTATTGTTCCATGCCAATGTTCTACAACTTTTACATACTTTTGGCAACTTTTTATACTATTTTTGGGACTAACATATTGATCCAGTGCCCAGTGCCAATTCCTGTTTGGTGCATGTTATTTGTTTCGCAGAACATCCATATCAAACGGAGTCCAAACCGGATAAAAACTGACGGAGATTTTTTTTGGAATATATGTGAGTTTTGGGAAGAAGAATCAACGCGAGACAATGCCTGAGGGGGCCACGAGGCAGGGGGTAAGGCGCGCCCTGGGCCCTCGTGGCCACCCCGTAAGGCGGTTGGTGCCCTTCTTTCACCGCAAGAAAGCCAATATCCAGATACAAATCATGTTACAATTTTGGCCCAATCGGAGCTATAGATCTCCGGGAATTTAAGAAACGGTGAAAGGCCAGAATCTGAACACAGAAACAGAGAGAGACAGAGAGACATATCCAATCTCGGAGGGGCTCTCGCCCCTCCACCGCCATGGAAGCCATGGACTAGGGGTAAACCCTTCTCCCATCTAGGGAGAAGGTCAAGGAAGAAGAAGAAGAAGAAGGAAGGCTCTCTCCCCCTCTTTCCCGGTGGCGCCGGAATGCCGTCGGGGCCATCATCGCGACAATGATCTACACCAACACCTCCGTCATCTTCACCAACGTCTTCATCACCTTCCCCCATCTATCTACAGCGGTCCACTCTCCCGCAACCCGTTGTACCCTCTACTTGAACATGGTGCTTTATGCTTCATATTATTATTCAATGATGTGTTGCCATCCTATGATGTCCGAGTAGATTTTCGTTGTCCTATCGGTAATTGGTGAATTGCTATGATTGGTTTAATTTGCTTGTGGTTATGTTGTTGTCCTTTGGTGCCCATCATTTGAGCACACACGTGGATCACACCATACGGTTAGTTGTATGTTGATAGGACTATGTATTGGAGGGCAAGAGTGACAGAAGCTTCAACCTAGCATAGAAATTGATGCATATGGGATTGAAGGGGGACCAATATATCTTAATGCTATGGTTGGGTTTTACCGTAATGAATGTTAGTAGTTGCGGATGCTTGCTAATAGTTCCAATCATAACTACATAGAATTCCAAGTCAGGGATGACATGCTAGCAGTGGCCTCTCCCACATAAAACTTGCTATCGGTCTAGTAAAGTAGTCAATTGCTTAGGGACAATTTCGCAACTCCTACCACCACTTTTCCACACTCTCTATACTAAATTTATTGCTTCTTTACCTAAAACAGCCCCTAGTTTTTATTTATGTGCTCCTTATATTCTTGCAAACCTATCTCGTTACACCTACAAAGTACTTCTAGTTTCATACTTGTTCTAGGTAAAGCGAGCGTTAAGCGTGCGTAGAGTTGTATCGGTGGTCGATAGAACTTGAGGGAATATTTGTTCTACCTTTAGCTCCTCATTGGGTTCGACACTCTTACTTATCGAAAGAGTCTACAATTGATCCCCTATACTTGTGGGTTATCAAGACCATTTTCTGGCGCTGTTGCCGGGGAGCAGTAGCGTGGGGTGAATATTCTCGTGTGTGCTTGTTTGCTTTATCACTAAGTAATTTTTATTTTGTGTTCTAAATTTTTCTGTATCTTTAGTTATGGATATGGAACACGAAATACCAAAAAAAATTAGGTTTACTTGCTACTCAAGGTGATGGGGAACCTCCTAAAACCCTTGATGCTCATTATGTGAAAGATATTATGCACTACTTTTATAATCCTGAGAAACCCCCATTCAATTATATAATGGGAGACACGTTGGATCAACGTGAATACTGTAGGGATTATCGCTTGACTCAAAAAGGGAAACTATTATGGGATCAAATTTATATGTTGCATTGGTATGCTCGGCAACTATTCTTGAGATATGATTATACTTGTTGCTCTAGGATGAAGGCTCCACACCTTCCCTTTTCATGTGAATTTAATGATAATGAAACCTTAGCTTCTGATGCTAATGGTATATATGATTACTATGATGTGGAACGAATAGAAGAATTTGTTGCTTCTAAGGGTGCTTGTGAAATTGAATCTTTGTTTAAAGAGTTTGAAGATTTTGATGATTCAGTTTATTGACTTGAGAATTTAGCTATCCTTAAATATTGCTATGAGAATTATAAATACAATTATGATATTGATGAATTTATTGAGAAAGTCTCCGTTGTCCGAGAAGAGACTAATATTTTGTAGGAGTCTATGGAAGAAGGAATTGATGAAACTGTGGGCTCATTGGATGAAAAAGATGATGAGGAGAGCGAACAAAAGGAGGAAGAGCGGATTAGCTACCAGTGCCCACCTTCTAATGAGAGTAACTATTCAACTTATACATTGTTTAATTTCCCTTCGTGCTTACCGAAGGATGAATGCTATGATGATTGTTATGATCCTGTTGATTCTTTTGAAATATCCCTTTTTGATGATGCTTGCTATGCTTGTGGCCAACATGCCAATATGAATTATGCTTATGAATATGAACTTGCTATAGTTCCTTATGTTAAACATGAAATTGTTGCTATTGCACCCACGCATGATAGTCCTATTATCTTTTTGAATTCTCCCGACTACACTATTTCGGAGAAGTTTGCCCTTATTAAGGATTATATTGATGGGTTGCGTTTTACTACTACACATGATGATTTTGATAGATATAATATGCATGTGCTTGCTGCTCCTACTTGCAATTATTATGAGAGAGGAACTACATCTCCGCCTCTCCATGTTTCCAATATGATAAAATTGCAAGAAACTGTTTATACTATGCATTGGCCTTTACTATGTGTGCATGAATTGTTCTTTTATGACATGCCAATGCATAGGAAATGAGTTAGACTTCATCATTACATGATATATGTTACTTTGTTCTCACTACTAAATCACAAATCATTGTTAATTAAAATTGGCTTTGATATACCTTGGGATTCGGGTGGATCCATTACTTGAGCACTATATGCCTAGCTTAATGGATTTAAAGAAAGCGCCGCCAGGGAGACAACCTGGAATTTTTAGAGAGTCATTTATTTCTGTTGTGTGCTTTTATAAAGTTTAAAAATAAAAATAATGTGCCAAGATTTGCCTTTAGGATGTTTACATTGCTTGTTGGTTTGTGCGGTGCAAGACAGAAACTTTGGCTGTAGTGCGCGATTTTACATTTTTTACTAGAACGCCAAACGGTTCTGAAACTTTTTGTTGTCTTTCTATAAAAATTATTTATTTTTCCTATTTTTCAGAATTATTGGAGTACCAAAAGTATGGTGAATGTTCAGATTACTACAGACTGTCCTGTTTTAAGACAGATTCTGTTTTTGATGCATTGTTTGCTTCTTTTGATGAAACTATCGATTTCTATCAGTGGATTAAGCCATGGAAAAGTTATATTACAGTAGCTATAGTGCAGAAAAATATATGAATTGGTTTGCAACAGTACTTAGAGTAGTGATTTGCTTTATTATACTAACGGATCTTACCGAGCTTTTATTGAGTTTTGTGTGGATGAAGTGATCAAAGATCGAGGAGGTCTCGATATGAGGAGAAGGAGGAGAGGCAAGAGCTCAAGCTTGGGGATGCCCAAGGCACCCCAAGAAAATATTTAAGGAGACTCAAGCATCTAAGCTTGGGGATGCCCTAGAAGGCATCCCATCTTTCTTCAACAAGTATCGGTATGTTTTCAGATTTGTTTCGTTCATGTGATATGTGCAAATCTTGGAGCGTCTTTTGCATTTAGTTTTCACTTTTCTTTGATGCACCATGCTGGTATGAGATAGTCCATGGTTGATTTATAGAATGCTCTTTGCACTTCACTTATATCTTTTGAGTATGGCTTTATAGAATGCTTCATGTGCTTCACTTATATCATTTGAAGTTTGGATTGCCTGTTTCTCTTCACATAGAAAACCGCCATTTGTAGAATGCTCTTTTGCTTCACTTATATTTGTTAGAGTGTGGGCATATCTTTTGAAAAAAGAATTAAAACTCCCTTGCTTCACTTATATCTATTTAGAGAGTTGACAGGAATTGGTCATTCACATGGTTAGTCATAAAATCCTACATAAAACTTGTAGATCACTGAATATGATATGTTTGATTCCTTGCAATAGTTTTGCGATATAAAGATGGTGATATTAGAGTCATGCTAGTGGATAGTTGTGGATTGTAGAAATACTTGTGTTGAAGTTTGTGATTCCCGTAGCATGCACGTATGGTGAACCGTTATGTAACGAAGTTGGAGCATGAGGTATTTATTGATTGTCTTCCTTATGAGTGGCGGTCGAGGATGAGAAATGGTCTTTTCCTACCAAACTATTCCCCTAGGAGCATGCGCGTAGTACTTTGTTTCAATGACTAATAGACTTTTGCAATAAGTATGTGAGTTCTTTATGACTAATGTTGAGTCCATGGATTATACGCACTCTCACCCTTCCATCATTGCTAGCCTCTTCGGTACCATGCATTGCCCTTTCTCACCTTGAGAGTCAGTGCAAACTTCGCCGGTGCATCCAAACCCCGTGATATACGCTCTATCACACATAAGCCTCCTTATATCTTCCTTAAAACAGCCACCATACCTACCTATCATGACATTTCCATAGCCATTCCGAGATATATTGCCATGCAACTTCCATCATCTATATATACATGACTTGAGCATCATTGTCATATTGCTTTGCATGATCGTAAGATAGCTAGCATGATGTTTTCATGGCTTGTCCATTTTTCGATGTCATTGCTTCGCTAGATCATTGCACATCTCGGTACACCGCCGGAGGCATTCATATAGAGTCATATTTTGTTCTAGTATCGAGTTGTAATATTGAGTTGTAAGTAAATAAAAGTGTGATGAACTGATGATCACCATTATTAGAACATTGTCCCATGTGAGGTTATCAAAATAAAAGTTGCCAAAGAAGCCCCCCAAAAAAGAGAGAGGCCAAAGAAGCCCCCCCCCCAAAAGAGAGAGGCCAAAGAAGCCTAAAAAAGAGAAAAAAATAAAAATGAGAGAAAAGAGAGAAGGGACAATGTTACTATCCTTTTACCACACTTGTGCTTCAGAGTAACACCATGTTCTTCATATAGAGAGTCTCTTGAGTTATCACTTTCATATACTAGTGGGAATTTTCATTATAGAACTTGGCTTGTATATTCCAACGATGGGCTTCCTCAAGTGCCCTAGGTCTTCATGAGCAAGCAAGTTGGATGCACACCCACTTAGTTTCATTTTGAGCTTTCATACACTTATAGCTCTAGTGCATCCGTTGCATGGCAATCCCTACTCCTCACATTGACATCAATTGATGGGCATCTCCATAGCCCGTTGATTAGCCGCGTCGATGTGAGACTTTCTCCTTTTTGTCTTCTCCACACAACCTCCACCATCATATTCTATTCCACCTATAGTGCTATGTCCATGGCTCACGCTCATGTATTGCATGAAAGTTGAAAAGGTTTGAGAACGTCAAAAGTATGAAACAATTGCTTATCTTGACATCGGGGTTGTGCGTGATTTGAATATTTTGTGTGGTGAAGATGGAGCATAGCCAAACCATATGATTTTGTCGGGATAACTTTCTTTGGCCATGTTATTTTGAAAAGACATGATTGCTTTATTAGTGTGCTTGAAGTATTATTGTCTTGATGTCAAATGATACACTATTGCTTTGAATCACTCATGTCTTAATATTCATGCCATGATTAGATTACATGATCAAGATTATGCTAGGTAGCATTCCACATCAAATTTCTTTTAATCATTTACCTACTCGAGGCCGAGCATGAATTAAGCTTGGGGATGCTGATACGTCTCCGTCGTATCTATAATTTTTGATTGTTCCATGCCAATATTCTACAACTTTTATATACTTTTGGCAACTTTTTATACTATTTTTGGGACTAACTTATTGATCCAGTGCCCAGTGCCACTTCTTGTTTGTTGCATGTTTTTTGTTTCACAGAAAATCCATATCAAACGGAGTCCAAACGGGATAAAACTGACGGAGATTTTTTTTGGAATGTATGTGATTTTGGGAAGAAGAATCAACGCGAGACAATGCCCGAGGGGGCCACGAGGCAGGGGGCGCGCCCTGGACCCTCGTGGCCACCCCGTATGGCGGTTGGTACCCTTCTTTCTCCACAAGAAAGCCAATATCTGAATACAAATCATATTAAAATTTCAGTCCAATCGGAGTTACGGACCTCCGGGAATTTAAGAAATGGTGAAAGGCCAGAATCTAAACGCAGAAACAGAGAGAGACAGAGAGACAGATCCAATTTCGGAGGGGCTCTCGCCCCTCCGCCGCCATGGAAGCCATGGAACAGGGGGTAAACCCTTCTCCCATATAGGGAGAAGGTCAAGGAAGAAGAAAAAGAAGAAGGGGGGCTCTCTCCCCCTCTTTCCCGGTGGCGCCGGCACGCCGCCGGGGCCATCATCGCGACAATGATCTACACCAACACCTCCGTCATCTTAACCAACGTCTTCATCACCTTCCCCCATCTATCTATAGCGGTCCACTCTCCCGCAACCCGCTGTACCCTCTACTTGAACATGGTGCTTTATGCTTCATATTATTGTCCAATGATGTGTTGCCATCCTATGATGTCTGAGTAGATTTTCGTTGTCCTATCGGTAATTGGTGAATTGCTATGATTGGTTTAATTTGCTTGTGGTTATGTTGCTGTCCTTTGGTGCCCATCACATAAGCGCACGCGTGGATCACACCATAGCACTACTGGGAAGAAGCCTAGTAGTAGCGCGGGTTAAAAGCTAGTAGTAGCGCGGGTGCCTGCGCCACTACTACGGCGCTACAGCTAACTAGTAGTAGTAGCGCGGTGCATCCCGCGCTACTAGTACGTCTGTTAGTAGTAGCGCGGGTTCGACACACGCTACTACTAACTATCTGTAGCGCGTGTCTGTGAACCGCGCTACTACTATTAATTTGAAAAACCCAAAAAAATATCGACCCCATGCTTGCTGTCAATGGTGTCAATGGTTCGATCCAGCGATGACAATGGTCACCGGAGGTGCGGACGAGCACCTGCTTGCGGACCTCGACTTGCTTGTAGGAGCGGTCGACGGCGCCGACGGGCGGCGGCCGGCGCCGACGCGCACGTTGGCCGGGAGCAGGGAGATCTCGGGCATGACGCGCTCCTCGTGGAACCTGTCGAGGGCGGCTGCGGAGGCCAGGCCGGCGTGGGCCGGGAGCTAGAGGACCTGGATCTTGGCATCGTGCGTGGGGAGCAGCACCTCGCGGCGGCCGTCGCCGTTGAGGTCGGCGACGAGCGGCGGCGGGAGGTGGTCCACGTCGTGCTTGATCGGGAACCCATCGTCCGACAGGTGGTACCACGCCTCCCGGAACGAGAAGTCGCCCTCATACTGCCAAAGGAGGAGGGGGATGGGTCAGCTAGGTTTCCAGATCGAATCGGAGAGGGGGGAGGAGGAGGGCTGACCTGGAGCGAGAAGAAGACGGTGAAGGCGGCGAGGAGGAGGATGCCGAGGTCACGCTTCCGCATCTTGGCGGCGGCGAGGAGCTCCGACGACCGCCCACCAGAGGGATCTCGTAGAGGGAGGGGGAAGAAAGTAGAGTGTACCAGCGGCAGCCACCGCTGGAGTATGAGGGATAGACGAGGAAAGTGAGAGGGGGGAAGTGAGGGAGAGAGGAGGGATTCGGCCGAGGATACGGGGATTTCACCTACCCCGTACTTAGTAGTAGTGAGGGGTATAAAACCGCGCTACTACTATCAACTTAGTAGTAGAGCGGGTTTGTACCCCTCGCTACTACTATGGCATGTTCCGGGAGGGCACGGAAGAGACCGCTTAGTGCGCGGGTTAAAAAACTACGCTACTAGTATCAACTTAGTAGTAGCGAGGGGTAAAAACCCGCGCTACTAGTAAGTAGCAGTAGCGACGGTTATAAACCCTCACTACTAGTAAGCGTCTGCCTATAAGCTTTTCCCTAGTACTGTAAGGTTAGTTGTATGTTGATAGGACTATGTATTGGAGGGCAAGAGTGACAGAAGCTTCAACCTAGCATAGAAATTGATGCATACGGGATTGAATGGGGACCAATATATCTTAATGCTATGGTTGGGTTTTACCTTAATGAATGTTAGTAGTTGCGAATGCTTGCTAATAGTTCCAATCATAAGTGCATAGAATTCCAAGTCAGGGATGATATGCTAGTAGTGGCCTCTCCCACATAAAACTTGCTATCGGTCTAGTAAAGTAGTCAATTGCTTAGGGACAATTTCGCAACTCCTACCACCACTTTTCCACTCTCTCTATACTAACTTTATTGCTTCTTTACCTAAAACAGCCCCTAGTTTTTATTTACATGCTCTTTATATTCTTGCAAACCTATCCTGTTACACCTACAAAGTACTTCTAGTTTCATACTTGTTCTAGGTAAAGCGAACATTAAGCATGCGTAGAGTTGTATCGGTGGTCGATAGAGCTTGAGGGAATATTTGTTCTACCTTTAGCTCCTCGTTGGGTTCGACACTCTTACTTATCGAAAGAGGCTACAATTGATCCCCTATACTTGTGGGTTATCACCCCTCTTTCCTTATCTGCCGGAGGGGGAAGGAAAGAGAGGGGGAGAGGGAAGGAAGGGGAAATCTTATTCCCTCTTTTTCCTTCCCCTTACCCTCTTTCCTTCTCCTTCTTGGCCGGCCCATATGGGGGGCGCACCAGCCCCTCGTGGCTGGTGCATTTCCCCTCTTGGCCCATGAGGCCTATATCTTTTGCCGGGGGTGTCCGAAACCCCTTCCGGTGACCCGATATGTACTCGACACCCTCCGGAACACTTCCGGTGTCCGAATACTATCGTCCTACATATCAATATTTACCTCTAGGCCATTTCGAGACTCCTCGTCATGTTCGTGATCTCATCCAGGACTCCGAACAACATTCGGTCACCAAATCACATACCTCATATAATACAAAATCGTCATAGAACGTTAAGCGTGCGGACCCTACGGGTTCGAGAACTATGTAGACATGAACGAGACACCTCTCCGGTCAATAACCAATAGTGGAACATGGTACTCATATTGGCTCCTACATATTCTACTAAGATCTTTATCGGTCGAACTGTTATGACAACATACGTTATTCCCTTTGTCATCGGTATGTTACTTGCCCGAGATTTGATCGTCGGTATCTTCATACCTAGTTCAGTCTTATTACTAGAAAGTCTCTTTACTCGTTCCGTAATACATCATCCTATACCTAACTCATTAGTCACTTTGCTTGCAAGACTTCTTATGATGTGTATTACGGAGAGGGCCCAGAGATACCTCTCCGATACTCGGAGTGACAAATCCTAATCTCGATCTATGCCAACCCAACAAACACCTTCGGATATACCTGTAGAGCATCTTTATGATCACCGAGTTACGTTGTGACATTTGATAGCACACAAGGCATTCCTCCGGTATTCGGGAGTTGCATAATCTCATAGTCAAAGGAATATGTATTTGACATGAAGAAATCAATAGCAATAAAACTGAACGATCAATATGCTAAGCTAACGGATGGGTCTTGTCCATCACATCATTATCCTAATGATTTGATCCTATTATCAAATGACAACTCATGTCCATAGTCAGGAAACTTTAACCATCTTTGATCAACGAGCTGGTCAAGTAGAGGCTCACTAGGGACACAATGTTTGTCTATGTATTCACACATGTATTTAGGTTTCCGATCAATACAATTCTAGCATGAATAATAAACATTTATCATGAATAAGGAAATATAAAATAACAACTTTATTATTGCCTCTAGGGCATATTTCCTTCAATCTTCCACTTGCACTTGAGTCAATAATCTAGTTCACATCGTCATGTGATTAACACCCATAGTTCACATTGCCATGTGAACAATACCCAAAGAGTTTAGTAGAGTCAATAATCTAGTTCACATCGCCATGTGAACAATACCCAAAGAGTTTACTAAAGTCAATAATCTCGTTCACATCGCTAGTACAAACGTAGGCACTCACAAACATACATACACACTCACCTTAGAGTGACTGAGCCGACAGGTCTTCAGATAGATGAACTCACCATAAACGTCTCGCTATCGATGCAAATGACTTCGACCCTCTGTATATCCCACTAAAAATAGATACACCGCTCCTCTTTCACCTGATGATAGTGCTAAGCCAAAGAAGGCGCCAACGAAGGACATCCCTACGACTTTCTCAACTCCATGCTTCATGGTGCGGATACCATCAATCTTTTCTTAACTGCAGACATCGTGTATGTGTTTTTTTAAGATAAAGAGTTTTTCAGTTTGTTTTCACTTTCAGAATATTCACATTTTTTATATGTTCACGCTTTTAAAAATGCTCAAAACTCCCAAAAAATGTTCCTTTTCAAAACATTTAAAGTTGTTCACAAAATTAACAAATATTTATAATTGTTTAAAAAAACCATGTGTTCAATATTGTTTGTCTTGAAAACATGTTTAGTTCTAATAAAAATAAAAATTTATCAATTGTTCAAATTTTAAAAATAAATAAATATATTTGTTTTTTCGAAAAGAAAAAAATAAAACCGATTGATAGACTATTTCATGCACCACTACTCTTCCATCAGATGAAAGACATTAAAGTGGCTTTTTCATGTCCACACTTCATGCTTCAAAAAGCGATAATAGTGTAATCTTATTACCGGTGTTTATCAGAACTACATATATGAAATGTCGCGTAATGGCACATAGAGCATGTTTCACGATTTTTTCTCCATCCGTTGCAATACACGGTCATTTGCGCTAGTAAATATAAATAATTTTCTCTATAAACTTGGTCAAAGTTTGACTTTCCTGAAAATCTATATGGACTACATTGTGGAACGGAAGGAGTATGATAATTTATAGAGACTTGTTTTGTTAAGAAACAAGTATATTTGTTTAGTATGTTTCTTCATTTTGCACAATAGACAATTTTGTCTGTGTGTGTGTATTGCAGGGGCGGGGGGTGCGCGGTAGTTTCTGTTAAGTATGTAGGTAGATCTTCCATTAAAATAATAGGCCAGCATATGTCAATTGGTATATTTTCTCCATGACAACTTTCTGTTTTAAGTAGCCATAGATGAGAAAGTTTCCCCAGAAAAAAATGTCGGATGAGAAAGTTAGAAGCCAATAGTTTAACAAGAAAAAACATTTTTTAAACTATTCAAAAATCATGCCAAAAACTAGAATAATATAAAGGCTTGTATTTTCATCAATTCAGTGCAATGGATACAGAACACAGTACAAGCCACTATGTTGGGTACGCACCGCAACAGGAGAAACAAAAATTGAAAAACAGAAGTACATATGCTTTCATCCAGATATTCTAGAAACACGATGCATATGACTGAAACGAGACCAGCCAATTTCTAGAAGGTACTAAATGAAATTATTACTAAATGATCGAAGATGGCAACTCTCTGCAGATCAGAGCCATGCACGTCCCTCCATGCTTGCAGCAGAATGAATGGTTTAGTCAGACTCGGACAACTGGTATCAGATTTAACCTCGTCTTCTTCTCAGTTGGGGAAGCTGTCATACGGCCCGGACTCGTGATGCATCATCTCCATTCCATCGGTGAACCCTGGACCTGGATCTGGTGGCATCGCCATCATCATCTCCTATTGCTACATCATCTCCATTCCGGCAGCAAACATCGGCGGTGGTGGTAGCGTAGTCATCGTCTGCTGCTGCTACATCTTCATTCCAGTGGCGAACCCCGGGGGTGTAGGCATCACCGACATCATCTGCTGCTACATAATCTCCATTCCAGCGGCGAACCCCAGAGGTGCTGGCATCGTCATCATCATCATTTGCTGCTTAATCATCTAGTACATCCCCGTGCTGGTTCCACCGAACTCAAAGCCATAGCCGTCGGTGAGCCCCGGAAGGTGTGGCATCATTGTTATCATATGATGCTCATGAAGGTTCTTCTCCATCCCGCCATTCATGCTGGGGAAACTGAGCTCAAACCCACTGCCATCGATAATCGTCGTCATCATCTCCTCCATCCTGCCATTGGCACTAGTGCCACCGAGCTCAAACCCCAATCCGCCTACAAACCCCAGTGTTGGCATGACCGTCAACATCTTCTCCATCCCTCCATTCACGCTAGGCCACCAGTGTGAATGGAGGGACGGAGAAGATGGCAGTGATGCCAACGAAGGGGTTCGTAGGCGGAGTGGGGTTTGAGCTCGGTGGTATCAGCGCCAGCGGTGGGATGGAGGAGATGATGACAGCGATCATCGATGGCAGTGGGTTTGAGCTCGGTTGCCCAGGGCAAATGATGGGATGGAGGATAATTTTCATGAGCAGCAGATGATAACGGCGATGCCACAACTTCTGAGGCTCGCCAGCGGCTATGGGTTTGAGTTTGATGGCACCAGTGCAGACGGAGGGATGTACGAGATGATTAAGCGGCAAATGATGATGATGGTGATGCCACCACCTTTGGGGTTCACTGTCGGAATGGAGATTATGCAGCAACAGAGATGATGGCAACGATACCACCGACTCCAGGTCCAGGGTTCACGCTGGAATGGAGATGATGCATCAGGAGTGTCCGGGCCATACGACAGCTTCCCCAACTGAGAAGAAGATGAGGTCGAATCCAATACCAGTTGTCCCAGTCCGACTGAGTTCATTCATTCTGTCGAAGCATGGATGGGCGTGCATGGCTCCGATTGACAAAGAGATCGAATGCCATCTTTGGTCATTTAGCAATAATTTCATTTAGTACCTTCTAGAAATTGTTCGTCTCGTTTTAGGCATATGCAATGTGCTTCTAGAAGGCGGTCTCGTATCCACCTAGCTATCTGGATGAGGCATATGCACTTGTGTTTTTCCATTTTTATTTCTCCTCTTGCGGTGTGTGGCTTGTACTGTGTGTATCCATTGCACCGAATTAATGAAAATACAAGACTTTATATCATTATATTTTTGGCATGATTTTTGAATAGTTTACAAAAACATTTTTTATTTGTTGAACTATTGGCTTCTACTCCCTTTATTCCATAATGTAAGACGTTTCTTAACACAAAAATGTCTTAAATTATGGGATGTAGGGAGTAACTTTCAGATCTGGCTACTTAAATAGGAAAGATGTCATGGAGAAAATATACCAATGAACATAGCTTGGCCTTTATTTTTATGGAAGATCTACCTATATTCTTAACAGAAACACCGTACAAACATCTAAGTTCATGATTATTTTACCCTAGTCAAAGAAGCCTCCCCCCCAAGATACACAAAAAATGTCTACTCTACAAAATGATGAATCATACTGAACAAAACAAAAATCTCTATAAAATATCATATGTTGAAGCACGCACACACGCAAAAAATAACCGCATCCCTATATAGTCCGAGCAAAAGAAGGATAAGAGCTACTAAATTTACTGGCTACCCTGAGTTTAAACGATAGCTAGTTGTCTTGGATTGGTTGCATCTCATCGCAACATTAGGATTAATATTATTGATGGTAGAAAATCAATATGATTGTCCAACAATAAATAAATAGATTTTCAGGGTAATAAACAAATTAGGAAACAATGTTTTTTGAAGATAGATGTGATGAGACACAAAATATAGTAAGAATTGCCCAAAACAGGGGAAGGCAATGCCGGATCTGGGCTGAGCTTTTAGTCATCCGTACCTTTAGTCCGATGACAAGGGCCATTGCCCCGGCTGCCACAGAGAGTCAAGCTATGAAAGGATTACATCCAACATGCTAAGCACTATTCCTAAAAAAACATGTTTGCCACACGAACTTGGTTTTCGAAATGTGAGTAATGACTTTCTCAAACTAAAACCAGAGAACCATCTCACATTGAACTAGCAAACATAGTAGGCTTATATCCAAAAACAAACAACCTTATGTATCATGCATATTCTTAAAAAAACATGTTGATAAAATAAATGATTTGCTAGTGCAAACATACCATGACAATAATTACCTTGTGATGATTTTCTAGTGCTTTCATAAAGTAAATAAAGGATTTTCTTGTGCCAAGAAAAAAACATTCTCAACCTGGATTAAAAACAAAATATACTTAGATCAACTCAACTAAACGAAGTCCGATGCACATGTATTTGTAAAAAACATGTTGATGAGATAAAAGTGTCAACTATTGTAGAGATACCTTAAAATTTATTACCTTATGTTGACATCATTCAGATCCATCTTCCTCGCCATCGGTGCAAGCTAGGAAAGCTGCTGATTTGAATAACGTCTCTGTTGATCTACAGTCTTGTGCCTAACTCTAGAATTTAGTTTTATTGATGTTTAATGTTGGAAACTATTTTGAAGTTGCTGTTCGTGAGATGTACTCTTATCTATTGGACAACAGATAAGAGTGTATCACAAATAGAAACTTCAAAACAACACAAGATTAAACATCAATCCATCTAAATTGCAGAGTTAGGCACGAGACGGTAGGCCGGAAAGGAAAGGACTTGCTAGTGCCAAGAGAAAACATACTAAACCTGGATTAAAAACAAAATATACTTAGATCGATTCAACTAAACAAAGTCTGATGCCACATATATTTGTTAAAATCATGTTGATGAGACAAAAGGATATACCATTGTATAGATATCCTAAAATTTATTTCCTTATGTTGACATCATCCAGATCCATCTATCTCCCCATCGGTCCAAGATGAGAAATCCATTGATGAATTTCAAGCCGCGATGCGGCCAATCAAATGGAGTCCACCATAACGATATGCACTCCACACGCCGGAAAAGTTGTGCATACAATTCATGGCATATGCTAGATAAGCCAGTTACTGATGTCGCCGGACGGGCGCCTCTCTTACGGCAAATGACAAGCTTGCCACCTATTGACGAAGAGAATGACAAACTCGCCAGAGAAGATGAAAGGCGACACTATTCCGATGAGTGGAAGGTCGGAAGAAGAGGAAAAGGATGAGTGCGCCGCCATAGGTTGAGAATGCGGCGTGGGGGTTGGGGGTTGAGTCGCGTTAGGGTTTTAGTGGGCATATATAACACTTTGGGTATTCGTGTAGATGGTTTGATCAAGATGTAATGGCTAAAGATCCGACATCCCTTTAATCCATTTGAGTGGCTGTGAATGGTTGGTGCATGTAGTTTTCTGTTATAAACCCTTATTTAATTGGGAATATAATTCTAATCCATTTTACCTTCACAATCGTCCCAGGGGTTGGCATTTAGCCATCACAACACTCACAAATCATACAACATAATATGTGAAATACATTTTGTTATAATTTTATAGCCACATGTCGAGCTAGGAAAAAAGGCACAAAATTAGACAACCAATGGGGATAGGGGTGATGTACCCCGACCATTTTTTTGCGACCACAAGGAGCTATTCTCCAGCAGTTTGTACTTATTCACTGATGCATTAGTATCCATTGGTGCGAACATGCCGAAAGTTTTATTTAGGATATGTTTCGCCTCTAGGATTTTTAATCTACTCAAGGTTTCGACTGTGGCTTCTTCTTCGAGACGTGGTCTAGCTCGATCTTAGCACAATGACTTCCCGACCACAGGATACAATGTCAGCCTGGCTCCGGCAGCGAAGCGGCAACGGCAAGCACTATGATGACATGGTTGTAACTTCCTTATTTTGAGTGTCTTATATCATCGGAAGTCCTTCGATGTAAACCCGGTCTCTTATATTCCCAAAATGAAATTAGACGAGTAGTTCCACAACATCTATATCGTACATCAAACAATGCTTATCTTCTCCACCCCCCCCCCCCCCCCTCTTTTCTTTTCTATTTTTTGCGGGGAATCATACAATGCTTGTCATGCATACGTAGTGTCACAACGGGAAATCAAGGCCATGCCATGGCCAAACTGAGAACGGCTTGGTGGGAATACAAAAATTGGTACACAAGATTGGCAAGACATCAAGTTCCTACAGAGACATACAACAAATGGGCTTATAAGACATTAATCCTGACCGTGCAATGAAAGCATACGCATAACCGGGGACACCGCAGGGTGAGATTTACTCATTACTAGAAGGGCGGTGCGCGCTTTGCTGTGCCACTTATGTTCTTAGGGTTGTACATATTTTATTTTTATGCGGTCATTTTTTTAAGTTGTGAAAATTATTTACATGCTAGTTGGTTGGAGTGTGTTCTTTTTAGCAGAGATGCTACACCAACGAATAGACTTTACAGAATTATAGTTATGGATGGATGTGTCAATTTATGGTTGGAGATTAGGGGAAGATTAGCCCAACGATGAGAATCAGGGAAGTGATTGTTGGGATGATGTTTGATATGACCAATCCGTAGCGAATAATCCGTGATTGTATCATTATTTCTATTATTATGGTGTTTGGGTGGGTATTTTTGACCGTGTGTAGCGAATAATTTGTGATTGTATCATTATTTCTTTTATTATGGTATTTCGGTGGGTAATTTGACCGTGTGATTGGAGGGCGTCTTTTAATTAGGACGCCGATAAGTGCCACACGTGTGGGCGTTAGGGAGGCTGCCCACACATTTTGTGTGGTGTATAAGAGGAACATCCCACACACCCATGTGTGGGCAAAAAAAGTAATGCCCACACACCTCTTGTTTTCCTCCCGATCCCTCCCATGTGTGGGCGAAATAGATAACGCCCACACGCCCCGTATGTCAGGCCTCGTACCTCGTGGTCCCGCACGCCCGCATGACAGTCACCGCGTGTCCCGCAGTTGCCATGGTCCAGACCCTCGTCCATGTTCGTTTAACTGCAGTTGCCATGTCGCTGAACTTCGGTTGCCATGTCGGACAACTACAGTTGCCATGGTTGCTCAACTGCAGTTGCCATGTATGGTTTGATCTACTGCAGTTGCCATGATTTTCAAAACTTTGGGAGTTGTCACCCACTAAACACTAGGCAGTTGCCATGTAGCACTATAAGAAGGCATGGCAAAAAAACATGTTCGGGTAAAAAAGAGAGTTGCCATGTGCTCACAAGCACGCTAGGGCAGTTGCCATGTAAAAAAAAGAGTTGCCATCTGCTTACGTGTACGCTACGGCAGTTGCCATGTACCAAGCAAAAACACATGGCAACTCGGGTAAAAAGAGTTGCCATCTGCTTACAAGCAAAGTTAGGGCAGTTGCCATATACCTGCAGAAACACATGGCAACTGTCAGCTTTGGGTGTGGGCTAGGAGACGGGCGTGTGGGCGAAGTGATAAACGCCCACACACCAGCCCCCTCTGCGTGCGTGAAACTAGTGTGTGGGCGAATTGCTAAACACCCACACACCAGCCCCTTGTGTGGTAAAAAAGGACGTGTGGGCGACTGGATGAATGCCCACACACCAGCTTAGTCCTACGTGGCACACAAAAACTATTAGAACACGCCAAGATCCGTGCAGAATTGGTTGGACGAGGATCCATACGTGTGGGCGAGTTGCCAGACGCCCACACGTGTGGGTGTTAACATTTTCATTTAATTAATACAAATACATGAGAAAGTTACCTATGTTGTTGGTTGCGTGTGTTATGTTGGTGCTAAATGTGTTATATGTGGCACTTCCTTTGTCAAGAAGGCCCA
This sequence comes from Triticum urartu, assembly GCF_056163025.1. Lineage (NCBI taxonomy): Eukaryota > Viridiplantae > Streptophyta > Magnoliopsida > Poales > Poaceae > Triticum > Triticum urartu. The sequence goes on along the minus strand of NC_141873.1, from coordinate 501,498,896 downwards.
CACAATCCAAGCACTTACCGAGGGACCCATTCATCGAGAGATCCGACTATGAAGCCCAATCAATCGTGTATCCAATCCAAATTGAATACCTCAATTGAATCATAAAAAATAGTGAGCTTACTGAAATTAGAGATTTCATTGACACAATCAAGGATTGATCGACTCAAAATCAAGGCATTAAAATTTTATACCTCAATCGAATGGGAGAGCTCCAAAATTATGTAGCATAGTGTATTAAAAAATTTGAATGAGAGAGTTCCTAGTGAAATTGTTGACCCGGTTAAAATCAGGTGACATATTTCAATTGAAGACCTCAATTGAATGTGGGCTGTACCATAGTGTATTAAAAAAATTGAATGACAGAGCTTCTTGTGAAATTCTTGATTCGGAGAAAATAGGGTGACTCAATTCCAACTGGAGAAGACAATTGATTGTGGCCTCATTGAAACTAGGGAGCTTAGTGTTATAGAGGATTATTCCTAACTGTCTTCACATTTTAACCCTGAACTTGCTTCTCAAGATGAGAGAGAGACAACTCTTTTCACTAAACCCTGTCTCACACGTCCAAATTCTTCTCTGGTTGCCCTGCTACAGAACACCACAAAATCAATCCATTACATATTCATTCAAACAATGCTCATGGGACTAAAAAAAGATACAGTACTGAATTCTTATCATGGGAATTTGCGGATAAGGTGTATACCATCGCATCTGCCTTTGCTGTTGTGCCTGGTGGTGCAGGTCCTCTCCCTGAATCCCTCGACAAGTTCCTCCCTCGGAGCGGCCCTACACGGCTACACCGTCCCCGAGCTCCACTGTCTTGGCACCAAGAAGCGCAGCGGCAACCGATCCTCATCTGCGGAAGAGCTCGAGGGTGTGGTGGGACTGCTTGGGGCGGCTGACGGCATCAGGCTAGGGTCAGCAGCACTGGCGGCGCGAGAGCATCAGGACAGCCAGGAAGGGTCGGCGTCGGCACACATGGGCTCTGGCGTGGCAGAGAGGCAAGGCAGGAGTGCAGGCGGTTGGGGGAACTGTCCTTGGCGTCAACTACCTGAAAAATACAGAGTATCGTCTACCCATCCACAAATATAGAGGACGACAGGCTTGTTTTAGAAGCTCCTCTGAAAATTTTAGGGACAGATAACCATAGAGAGGATTTGTTAGAGTGGATGTCAGAGGAAATAAGAAATCGTACGAGTAGCTTATTTTGGGGACAAAGTTCTGCTACATGAGGATCAATAGCGGCGATACATGTTTGTCAGTTCAACAGCACCTGGGAAGTAAGCAACTACCCCTACACTTCAACAGCAGGCTATTCTTTAAACTTCCAATGCCCCGCAACCTGCATGCGAATTGCAGGATCTGCGAAAGGCCTCCCAAGGATGTGAGATGTAGACCAAAATCATGCGCCAAATTCAGCCATCCTGATCATCCATATAATGCTAACACTGCAAATTAGTACTATATGTTGCATCTGAGGACATGAACATCACTTGATAGGCCACCACCATCTCCTAGTTAGTGGAGGCGGCGTAAGGATGTCAATCATCGTCTCCTTCTCCCTTGGAGTCAGGGGAACCCCTCGGACAAGGTTCAGAGCCATAATGTGAACGTTAGTCCTTTGCCTATGCTTTTGGTAAGCCCAGATACCAGCTGCAACCCCACCCACAATAACCTGCACAATTTACCGTGTCAGGTTTTGAACTACCTACCCTAGAAACCCAGTTGTACATGAAATATTTAAATTCAGGGAATTAGATACTTAAATAATTTGAAGTGTTCGATTGCAGCATTTTCTGCTGCAGATTTTTATTTTATTTTACTACGCACGAATAAATGTAGTTCAAATAAGCATCACTGTCTGACTGTCTATACAGAAGTTGAGATACAACAAGGGATCAGCTAGAAACCTGGAATCCTCAGTTATTGATTAGCTTCTTTAGAAATTCAGATATTTTTACATCCATAGGTGCAAATTCACTCAATAACTATGAAAGAGAATCATCAGCATTTGTGTTAATGCTGCCTATTACTTATGAACAACATCTTGACGCAAAAGTTCGTGACAATAGATGGGTTCACCAGGGCACACCAATGCATGCATGAAACAAACAAATAATGTGCTAAGAAGTGCAAGTAATATTACTTCTAGTACAATAGAAGTATGAATAGCATGTTAAATTTGCAATTAGGCTCACCGACGATAACCATATAGCGGCAGTTTGAATATCAAATTAGGGGCATATAGAACCGTTTCGCCAAAGTCGTCTTCTAATTTTTTGTATATCTCCTTATCACTCTTGCCAGATTTTATTTCATCGCGAATTAGCTGCACAAAAATTACACATATGTGATTACCTGAGCCATGAAGCTTCCATGACATACTGCGTGCCTGGCAATAAAATTTCAATCTTTAAAGCATATAGAACTAGGGCATTTATTTATGTCAAGAATTCAAGATTAAATATTGCATGTATACATAGTGCATGGTGCAAATAAATTGCTTGTGCACCAGACAACAGTGTTCCTGTGCACCAATAGGTAATGGAAATTTAAGATAGCTGAAAAGGCATACCAGGGCAAAAATATTATCAAAGTCTTAGAAACAATCAAGTCAAAAACACATAAATATATAATCCAAGAACCAAGCCAACTGTGGCATTTGCAAGATCATCTTTGTCATTACAAACAATAAGTATAGACAGATAGAGTTCTTTCAGATAAATATATATAATAGCAAACATCATTCAAGTTTCTCAACGTTATTTTGCAGTAAACCATTGGGCGCCTGTGAACATCTTTGAGTAACGAGATACAAGTAGCTAGTTCATTTCTAAGCAAATGGTTAATTCAAACACAGTTAGGTTTGGCTGAGATCAAGAGATAAGTAAAGCAAAGGTTGGATGCTGTGGAAGCATGAAAAAATATAAAGGTATAAAAAAATCTCTGCTACTAAAAGCTTGACAACTAACTGGATGGAGAAGGTCAAGCAACTGATCATCACGAGATATATAGAACGGAAAAGTACCCTTCTAAGGAGAACTGCAACATCTGCTTGTGAATCTTCAATGGACTGGCTTCCACACTCAGTGCACCGGATGCAATAATAAAGCTACTGTTATTCCCAAATCAACAAAATTAGAAATCAAAATAGTAACCTGTAGGCATGAATTGCTATCTCCTCATTTTTATCTTAAAAGAACTGTGGACGAACAATTCGTGTGTAGCAAACAGATTCCATATGAATCGACCATATGGATGGAATAATCAATTCTAACTGCAACCAAGGAGCTCCAGACTGACTTGTAGGCATGAACTGCAACCTACATGTTTTTATGTTCAATTAAATCGTTGCTGATAATAAACAAACTGTTGAGTAACCATACTATTGGCTTGAACTAACACTAACAAAATGCTAACTTATAAGTTGTGCACAAATTGACCACCTAACTTTGGTTTGCTTTTTGGTCCTCTGCAAACTTTCATGTGCATGCCGTGCAGTGAAACTACAGCTCATAGAGGCATATCATGTGCGCTTCCATAGCAAAAGGACAACAAAAAACTAGCTGTATTTTTGGCTCCCTGGATGGAACATTGGAAAACAGTAAACAAATGTGAGTGCTGGAAAAAAAAAATCATACTTTGGTGTTGGTTTTAATCACTTTGTAAAGCCACGAAATCGCTTCTAAACTACCGATGTGGGACTAAAATATTTGCAGTGCCGCGGTAGCACAGTCGTGCACTTACCGCAGTGACCGTCGGCCGGTGCTCCCTCCACTTCCGCTGGCCGGAGTCGCCGCGAGAGAATACTGGAGTTCAACCCCCTCTCCGATGCGTGCGCCTCCCTCCTCGACTCAGGTGGCCGGCGATGCTCCCGTCTCCGCACCAAGACAAACTGGTCCCCCGTCGGCCAATCCGCGGTGGCCCAACGGAGGGAAACCCCAGTTCTCTATTTTTTTGACGAAAAAAAAACGGATTTCTAGAGAAGAACCTTCTGGCGGTGAGGAATGCTGGCTGGACGCCGGCGGCGTGGCTCCGATCTGGGGGTCGGGACCCGTGGGAAGGGGGAGGAGACGAGGACGAGGAGCTCTGCAGGTGGACATGGGCTGCCCATGCCCGCACCCGCGACCAAGCCCACAAAAATTGCCCTCGTGGACACCCCCCCGCGTGTAGCATCAAAAAAATGCGGGACTTGCCCGTGATGGGTACGCACAGTAGGGATCTGGTTTGGCGACGCTAGCGTCACGCTAATATCCTTTTTTCCTTTCCCCTTTATTTTTATTTTTAATCTAAATGAATATATTTTAAAAATATAAATTTCCTTATATTTTTGAAAACCTCAAAATTATAAAAATGTTATCATAGTATAAAAGATCTGTTAACGCAAATGTTGTTAGCTTTTCCAAAAATGTTCACGACAATATAAAAATGTTCCTGCATTTCAAAAAAAATATGTGAAATTTCAGTAAAAATTTGTATACGACGTCAAAAGAGATTATTTGCATAATATAAAAATTATCATAAAACAAAAAAATGTATGTAACATTTTAATGGAATATTCTCGTGTTTCAAAAAACCATTCATGGTATTTAAAAATTTATTATAGAAATGTAAAATATGTTCACGTAGGTTAAAAATGCTTATTGTCATTTAAAAATATATGTGATATTTTTGAAAACTGTCACAACTAAAAAACATGAAATTAAAAAAATGTTTATGCAGTGTTAAACATGTTCGCATGGTTTAAAAAAATTGTTTCTTGCCATAAAAAAAATGTACCAATGCATATTTTGAAAAATATCACTCCCTCTATTAACTATTATAAGAGCGTTTAGATTACTAAAGTAGTGATCTAAACGCTCTTATATTAGTTTACGGAGGGAGTACCTTGTATCCAAAAAAGTGTTCAAAAAAAGGATTGAAAGAAAATGGTAATCACGTATTTGAAAATTGTTAAATATGTATAATTTTTTCACAAGTATACAAAAAAAATGCACATTGTGTATGAGCAGGAATGGACATCAAAACATGTATTTGCTAAAGAAACGTTAATCATGTATGTGAAAAATGCAAAACGTGTATAAAAAGTGTTTTGGGGGTATGGAAAAAATGTACAATGTGTATGAAAAAAGAATAGGCATCAAAACATCTATTTCAAGAAATTGCTAATCATGTATTTGAAAAATGCTAAATGTGTATAAAAATAATGGTTCAGATGTATACAAAAAATGTATAGTGTGCATGAAAAAAAGTGGACATTAAAACATGTATTTGAAAAAAGTTAAACATGTACAAAAATATGCTCCAAATGTATACAGAAAAGCACATTGTGTGTGATAATAAATAGACATGTTGTGAAAAAAAGAAAAAAACAGTAAAAAAAGTAACAAAGAAAACTGAATAAAAACAAGGAAAATGAAAGGAAAACAACTTTAAAAACCAATGAAAATTTAAATAAGACAGCTGCAAAACAAAAGAAATGGTGAAAACCAGAGAAAACAGTGGAAAGAAATGAAAACCAAAAAAGCCAAAAAAACCATTACAAAATAGCAAAACTAGTGAAAACCGAGATAGAAAGGAAACCGGTGAAAAAACAGAACACCAAGAAAAACAGTGAAGAAATAAAAGAAAGCTGAAAAAACAAAAGGAAAAAAGAAAGAAAAGGAACCATGGAGAAAACTGGGCCAAAATCGGAATAACGACCGAAGAAACCGCTCGTGAGCGAGCTTCTTCCATCGAAAACGTAGCAAACAGAAAAATCAGACTAAATGGGGCATCCGAGTATCCTAGTATCATCTCGTGGGAGAATAACCTGCAGCAAAATGGATGCTACTCTCGCTATAGGCGAGATATAGTTCTCCTGTTCCCACATAACCCACTTATACGGGCACAACCTTCGGCCATGAAGAAGGCATGGCGGTGGTGGCCATGGCTCGTTCATGGTCGAAGGTTGTGCCCATATCTCCCGACACACATCAGTCGGTCGTTCGCATGCCTTCCACGCGTGATGGCCATGGCTCCTTCATGGTCGAAGATGGCATTCATAGCACTTGCATAGCGGCCGGTTACCCGTCTGCAACGATTTCTGGCAACAATACCTTGCTCCTCCCATTTCTGCCTATGCTTGATTCCTGCTTGTATGTTCCATCGTTTCTTGCTCAAGTTTTGAGTCCAGATTTGTTTCTCCTAGAAAATATTGATCCTCTTCGGTCATGAATGAGGTCCGAACGGACTTCTCAGTGCAAAAAACAATTGGTTTTGCATTTATCGATTAACTGATCATGCATCTCATATATGAAGGAACCAAAATTATTTATTACTTGAAGAATCGAACCGGCCAGTTCGGTTAGACCGAACGCCCAATCTAACCGAAATTCTATGCAATGACCATAAAAATCCCATGCAATGACCAAAGGGACCAACCGAGATGATGACCAAGTCAAAATCATGGGGCAAAATCTCAAATTGTACACCTTGATTGGTTGTGGCAGCTTCAACCTATAGGGAGCTTAGTGAATTAAAGGAATTGTTGGCTGTCATCGTCATCAAATCTTATTGCTTCGTTGTGATAAGTGTAATCCACTACTCTATTTCCAAACTGGCTCTCTAAGGGGTTATCAGATCATATTTTGTTATATTGAGCCATTGCTTTTAAGTAGGCCAAACCACCAGGTATAGCTCCTGATATTCAATTATTTTCAAGGTCCAAGAACTAGAGATTTACTTGTTATGTTAGCTCAAGTGGAATATAACCAGAGAACATATTATGACGTAAGAGCATCTCCAACCGTTCCTATACAAAACACTCTGTAAAAGTGGTTTTTTATTGGAGCACATTTTTTAGGCCAACTCCTCGTCAAATGTTTTTTATGAATGCTGAAACTACTGGAAATGCTCTAAGAGCGTCTATAGTTGGCATCTCAAACACCCTCTATACGCCAGTGACGGCTCGGAAAATCTTGACCCAGCCGTACCCCTCATACTGGCCCTATACGTCCAGCGTGACCATGAAGGAAATATGCCCTAGAGGCAATAAGAAAGTTGTTATTTATATTTCCTTATATCATGACAAATGTTTATTATTCATGCTATAATTATATTAACCAGAAACTTAGTACATGTGTGAATACATAGACAAACAGAGTGCCACTAGTATGCCTCTACTTGACTAGCTCGTTAATCAAAGATGGTTAAGTTTCCTAGCCATAGACATGAGTTGTCATTTGATAAACAGGATCACATCATTAGAGAATGATGTGATTGACTTGACCCATCCGTTAGCTTAGAACTATGATCGTTTAGTTTATTGCTATTGCTTTCTTCATAACTTATACATGTTCCTATGACTATGAGATTATGCAACTCCCGAATACCGGAGGAACACTTAGTGTGCTACGTACCAAATGTCACAACGTAACTAGGTGATTATAAAGATGCTCTACAGGTGTCTCCGATGGTGTTTCTTGAGTTGGCATAGATCGAGATTAGGATTTGTCACTCCGATTGCCGGAGAGGTATCTCTGGACCCTCTCGATAATGCACATCACTATAAGCCTTGCAAGCATTGTGACTAATAAGTTAGTTGCGGGATGCTGCATTACGGAATGAGTAAAGAGACTTGCCGGTAACGAGATTGAACTAGGTATGATGATACCGACGATCGAATCTCGGGCAAGTAACATACCGATGACAAAGGGAACAACGTATGTTGTTATGCGGTTTGACTGATAAAGATCTTCGTAGAATATGTAGGAGCCAATATGAGCATCCAGGTTCCGCTATTGGTTATTGACCGGAGATGTGTATCGGTCATGTCTACATAGTTCTCGAACCCGTAGGGTCCGCACGCTTAACGTTCGATGACAATCGGTATTATGAGTTTATGTGTTTTGATGCACCAAAGGTAGTTCAGAGTCCCGGATGTGATCACGGACATGATGAGGAGTCTCGAAATGGTCGAGACATAAAGATTGATATATTGGATGACTATATTCGGACACCGGAATAGTTCTGAGGGTCAACGAATATATATCGGAGTGCCGGAAGGGTTATTGGAACCATCAGAGAAGTAATGGGCCTTATTGGGCCTAGGGGAGAGAGAGGGGGGCATCCAAGGGCTGGCCGCACACCCCCCATGGGCCTAGTCTGATTTGGACAAGGGGGAGGGGCGGCGCCCCCTCCTTCCTTCTCTTTCCCCTCTCCTTCCTTCTTCTCCTAGTAGTACTAGGAAAGGGGGGATCCAACTCCTACTTGGAGTAGGATTGCCCCCCTTGGGCACGCTCTATGAGGGCCGGCCGACCTCCCCCCTTGCTCCTTTATATACGGGGGCAGGGGGCACCCTAGAACACAGAAGTTGACAATTTTTTTAGCCGTGTGCGGTGCCCTCCTCCACAGAAACACACCTCGGTCATATTGTCGTAGTGCTTAGGCGAAGCCCTGCATCGGTAACTTCATCATCACCATCAACACGCCATCGTGCTGACGAAACTCTCCCTTGGCCTCAGCTGGATCTAGAGTTCGAGGGACGTCACCGAGCTGAATGTGTGCAGATCGCAGAGGTGCCGTGCGTTCGGTACTTGATCGGTTGAATCGCAAAGACGTTCGACTACATCAACCGCGTTGCTCAACGCTTCCGCTTTCGGTCTATGAGGGTACGTGGACACACTCTCCCTTCTCGTTGCTATGCATCCCTAGATAGATCTTGCGTGATCGTAGGAAAATTTTGAAATACTACGTTCCCCAACAGTGGCATCTGAGCCAGGTCTATGCGTAGATGTTATATGCACGAGTAGAACACAAAGGAGTTGTGGCGTGGGTATATACATATTGATTGCCGTCACTAGTTGTTTCTTGATTCGGCGGTATTGTTGGATGAAGGGGCCCGGACCGACATTACGTGACCGCGTTCATGAGACTGGTTCTACCGACGTGCTTTGCACACAGGTGGCTGGCGGGTGTCAGTTTCTCCAAGTTTCGTTGAACCGGATTCAATGAACAGGGTTCTTTCTGAAGATCAAAAAACAATCACTATACCGCGTTGTGGTTTTTGATGCGTAGGTAAGAACGGTTCTTGCTAAGCCCGTAGCAGCCACGTAAAACATGCAACAACAAAGTAGAGGATGTCTAACTTGTTTTTGCAGGGCATGTTTTGATGTGATATGGTCAAGACGTGATTATATAAATTATTGTATGAGATGATCATGTGTTGTAACACAGTTATCGACAACTGGTAGGAGCCATATGGTTGTCGCTTTATTGTATGAAATGCAATCGCCATGTAATTGCTTTACTTTATCACTAAGCAGTAGCGATAGTCATAGAAGCAATAGTTGGCGAGACGACAACAATGCTACGATGGAGATCAAGGTGTCAAGCCGGTGACGATGGTGATCATGACGATGCTTTGGAGATGGAGATCAAAGGCACAAGATGATGATGGCCATATCATATCACTTATATTGATTGCATGTGATGTTTATCCTTTATGCATCTTATTTTTCTTAGTGTGGTGGTAGCATTATAAGATGATCTCTCACTAAATTTCAAGGTATAAGTGTTCTCCCTGAGTATGCACCGTTGCTACAGTTCGTCGTGCCGAGACTGAAGGAAATATGCCCTAGAGGCAATAATAAAGTTGCTATTTATATTTCCTTATATCATGATAAATGTTTATTATTCATGCTAGAATTGTATTAACCGGAAACTTAGTACATGTGTGAATACATAGACAAAATAGAGTGTCCCTAGTATGCCTCTACTTGACTAGCTCGTTAATCAAAGATGGTTAACTTTCCCAACCATATACATGTGTTGTCATTTGGTGAATGGGATCACATCATTAGAGAATGATGTGATGGACAAGACCCATCCGTTAGCTTAGCATAAATGATCGTTTAGTTTTATTTCTATTGCTTTCATCATGACTTATCCATCTTCCTTTGACTATGAGATTATGCAACTCCCGAATACCGAAGGAACACCTAGTGTGCTATCAAACGTCACAATGTAACTGGGTGATTATAAAGATGCTCTACAGGTGTCTCCGATGGTGTTTGTTGAGTTGGCATAGATTGAGATTAGGATTTGTCACTCTGATTGTCGGAGAGGTATCTCTGGGCCCTCTCGGTAATGCTCATCACTATAAGCCTTGCAAGCAATGTGACTAAAGAGTTAGTTACGGTATGATGTATTACGGAATGAGTAAAGCGACTTGACGGTAATGAGATTGAACTAGGTATGAGGATACTAACGATTGAATCTCGGGCAAGTAACATACCGATGACAAAGGGAACAACGTATGTTGTTATGCGGTTTGACTGATAAAGATCTTCGTAGAATATGTAGGAGCCAATATGAGCATCCAGGTTCCGCTATTGGTTATTGACCGGAGATGTGTATCGGTCATGTCTACATAGTTCTCGAACCCGTAGGGTCCGCATGCTTAACGTTCGATGACGATCGGTATTATGAGTTTATGTGTTTTGATGCACCAAAGGTAGTTCGGAGTCCCGGATGTGATCACGGACATGACGAGGAGTCTCGAAATGCTTGAGACATAAAGATTGATATATTGGACGATGTTATTCGGACAACTGATGAGTTCCGGGGTCACCGGATAAATATCGGAGTGCCGGGGGTTATCAAAAACCCCGGGGGGAACTAATGGGCCAACATGGGCCTTGTGAGAGTGAGAGAGGAGAGGGCCCTAGGGCTGTCCGCGCCTCCCCTTGAGGAGTCCGAATTGGATTAGGAGGGGGCGGCGCCCCCTCCCTTTCCTTCTCCCTCTCTCCCTCTCCTTCCTTCCCCCTCTCTTCCCTTGTTGGAAACCTACTAGGAATAGGATTCCTATTCCTATAGTAGGAATCCTACTTGGGGGCGCGCCCCATGAGGGCCGGCCGGCCTCCCCCCTTGCTCCTTTATATACAGGGGCAGGGGGCACCCTAGAACACACAAGTTGACAGTTGTCTTAGCCGTGTGCGGTGCCCCCCTCCACATATTTCCATCTCGGTCATATCGTTGTATTGCTTAGGCGAAGCCCTATGTCGGTAACTTCATCATCACCGTCATCACGCTGTTGTGCTGACGAAACTCTCCCTCGGCCTCAGCTGGATCTAGAGTTCGAGGGACGTCACCGAGCTGAACGTGTGCAGATTGCGGAGGTGCCATGCGTTCGGTACTTGATCGGTTGGATCGCGAAGATGTTCGACTACATCAACCACGTTACTTAACGCTTCCGCTTTCGGTCTACGAGGGTATGTGGACACACTATCCCCTCTCGTTGCTATGCATCTCCTAGATAGATATTGCGTGATCGTAGGAAAATTTTGAAATACTACGTTCCCCAACAGTGGCATCCGAGCCAGGTCTATGCGTAGATGTTATATGCACGAGTAGAACACAAAGGAGTTGTGGCGTGGGTATATACATGTTGCTTGCCGTCACTAGTTGTTTCTTGATTCGGCGGTATTGTTGGATGAAGCGGCCCGGACCGACATTAGATGACTGCGTTCATGAGACTGGTTCTACCGACGTGCTTTGCACACAGGTGGCTGGCGGGTTTCAGTTTCTCCAACTTTAGTTGAATCGGATTCAATGAACAGGGTTCTTTCTGAAGATCAAAAAGCAATCACTATACCGCATTGTGGTTTTTGATGCGTAGGTAAGAACGGTTCTTGCTAAGCCCGTAGCAGCCACGTAAAACTTGCAACAACACAGTAGAGGACATCTAACTTGTTTTTGCAGGGCATGTTGTGATGTGATATGGTCAAGACGTGATTATATAAATTATTGTATGAGATGATCATGTGTTGTAAGACAGTTATTGACAACTGGCAGGAGCCATATGGTTGTCGCTTTATTGTATGAAATGCAATCGCCATGTAATTGCTTTACTTTATCACTAAGCAGTAGCGATAGTCATAGAAGCAATAGTTGGCGAGACGACAACGATGCTACGATGGAGATCAAGGTGTCAAGCCGGTGACGATGGTGATCATGACGGTGCTTTGGAGATGGAGATCAAAGGCACAAGATGATGATGGCCATATCATATCACTTATATTGATTGCATATGATGTTTATCCTTTATGCATCTTATTTTGCTTAGTACGGTGGTAGCATTATAAGATGATCTCTCACTAAATTTCAAGGTATAAGTGTTCTCCCTGAGTATGCACCGTTGCTACAGTTCGTCGTGCCGAGACTGAAGGAAATATGCCCTAGAGGCAATAATAAAGTTGCTATTTATATTTCCTTATATCATGATAAATGTTTATTATTCATGCTAGAATTGTATTAACCGGAAACTTAGTACATGTGTGAATACATAGACAAAATAGAGTGTCCCTAGTATGCCTCTACTTGACTAGCTCGTTAATCAAAGATGGTTAACTTTCCCGACCATAGACATGTGTTGTCATTTGGTGAATGGGACCACATCATTAGAGAATGATGTGATGGACAAGACCCATTCATTAGCTTAGCATAAATGATCGTTTAGTTTTATTACTACTGCTTTCATCATGACTTATCCATCTTCCTTTGACTATGAGATTATGCAACTGCCGAATACTGAAGGAACACCTTGTGTGCTATCAAACGTCACAATGTAATTGGGTGATTATAAAGATGCTCTACAGGTGTCTCTGATGGTGTTTGTCGAGTTGGCATAGATCGAGATTAGGATTTGTCACTCCGATTGTCGGAGAGGTATCTCTGGGCCCTCTCGGTAATGCTCATCACTATAAGCCTTGCAAGCAATGTGACTAAAGAGTTAGTTACGTGATGATGCATTACAGAATGAGTAAAGAGACTTGATGGTAATGAGATTGAACTAGGTATGAGGATACCAACAATCGAATCTCGGGCAAGTAACATACCGATGACAAAGGGAACAACTTATGTTGTTATGCGGTTTGACCGATAAAGATATTCGTAGAATATGTAGGAGCCAGTATGAGCATCCAGGTTCCGCTATTGGTTATTGACCGGAGATGTGTATCGGTCATGTCTACATAGTTCTCGAACCCGTAGGGTCCGCACGCTTAACGTTCGATGACAATCGGTATTATGAGTTTATGTGTTTTGATGCACCAAAGGTAGTTCAGAGTCCCGGATGTGATCACGGACATGACGAGGAGTCTCGAAATGGTTGAGACATAAAGATTGATACATTGGACGATGTTATTCGGACACCGGATGAGTTCCGGGGTCACCGGATAAATATCGGAGTGCCGGGGGTTATCGGAAACCCCAGGGGTACTAATAGGCCAACATGGGCCTTGTGAGAGAAAGAGGAGAGGGACCTAGGGCTGTCCGTGCACCCCCCTTGAGGAGTCCAAATTGGACTAGGAGGGGGCGGCGCCCCCTCCCTTTCCTTCTCCCTCTCTCCCTCTCCTTCCTTCCCCCTCTCTTCCGTTGTTGGAAACCTACTAGAAATAGGATTCCTATTCCTAGTAGGAATCCTACTTGGGGGCGCGCCCCATGAGGGCCGGCTGGACTCCCCCCTTGCTCCTTTATATACGGGGGCAGGGGCACCCTAGAACACACAAGTTGACAGTTGTCTTAGCTGTGTGCGGTACCCCCCTCCAAAGATTTCCACCTCGGTCATATCGTTGTAGTGCTTAGGCGAAGCCCTGCATCGGTAACTTCATCATCACCGTCATCACGCTATTGTGCTGATGTAACTCTTCCTCAGCCTCAACTAGATCAAGAGTACGAGGGACATCACCGAGCTGAACGTGTGCTGATCGCGGAGGTGCCGTGCGTTCGATACTTGATCGGTTGGATCACGAAGACGTTTGACTACATCAACCGCGTTACTTAATGCTTCCGCTTTTGGTCTACAAGGGTACGTGGACACACTCTCCCCTCTCGTTGCTATGCATCTCCTAGATAGATATTGCATGATCGTAGGAAAATTTTGAAATGTTGCGTTCCCCAACCGTGGCTCAGAGCCAGGTCTATGCGTAGATGTTATATGCATGAGTAGAACAAAAAGGAGTTGTGGGCGTGGGTATATACATATTGCTTGCCGTCACTAGTTGTTTCTTGATTCGGCAGTATTGTTGGACGAAGCGGCCCGGACTGACATTACATGACCGCGTTCATGAGACTGGTTCTACCGACGTGCTTTGCACACAGGTGGCTGATGGGTGTCTGTTTCTCCAATTTTAGTTGAATCGGATTCAATGAACAGGGTTCTCTCTAAAGATCAAAAATGCACACAGGTGGCTGATGGCTGACGGGTGTTTAAGTTTTGTGTTGTGAAGTTTTCAGGTTTTTGGGTCAAGATTTGATGAATTTTGGAATAAGGACTGGCAAGAGCCTCAGCTTGGGATGCCCAAGGCACTCCAAGGTAAAATTCAAGGACAACCAAAAGCCTAAGCTTGGGGATGCCCCGGAAGGCATCCCCTCTTTCGTCTTCGTCTATCGGTAACTTTACTTGAGGCTATATTTTTATTCACCACATGATATGTGCTTGCATGGAGCGTCTTGTATGATTTGAGTCTTTGCGTTTTTAGTTTAGCACAATCATCCTTACTGTACACACCTTTTTGGGAGACACACACATGAATCGGAATTTATTAGAATACTCTATGTGCTTCACTTATATCTTTTGAGCTAGATAATTTTGCTCTAGTGCTTCACTTATATCTTTTTAGAGCAGGATGGTGGTTTTATTTTATAGAAATTATTGATCTCTCATGCTTCACTTATATTATTTTGAGAGTTTTTTAGAACAGCATGGTAATTTTCTTTGGCTATAAAATTAGTCCTAATATGATAGGAATCCAAGATGGGTATAATAAAAACTTCCATATAGAGTGCATTGAATACTATGAGAAGTTTGATACTTGATGATTGTTTTGAGATATGAAGATGGTGATATTAGAGTCATGCTAGTTAAGTAATTGTGAAATTGGGAAATACTTGTGTTGAGGTTTGCAAGTCCCGTAGCATGCACGTATGGTAACCGTTGTGTGACAAATTTGAAGCATGAGGTGTTCTTTGATTGCATTCCTTATGAGTGGCGGTCGGGGACGAGCGATGGTATTTTCCTACCAATCTATCCCCCTAGGAGCATGCGCGTAGTGCTTGGTTTTGATGACTAGTAGATTTTTGCAATAAGTATGTGAGTTCTTTATGACTAATGTTGAGTCCATGGATTATACGCACTCTCACCTTTCCATCATTGCTAGCCTCTTCGGTACCGTGCATTGCCCTTTCTCACCTCGAGAGTTGGTGCAAACTTCGCCGGTGCATCCAAACCCCGTGATATTATACGCTCTTTCGCACATAAACCTCCTTATATCTTCCTCAAAACAACCACCATACCTACCTATTATGGCATTTCCATAGCCGTTCCGAGATATATTGCCATGCAACTTTCCACTGTTCCGTTTTTTATGACACGCTCCATCATTGTCATATTGCCTTGCATGATCATGTAGTTGACATCATATTTGTGGCAAAGCCACCTCTCATAATTTTTATACACGTCACTCTTGAATCATTGCACATCCCGGCACACCGCCAGAGGCATCCATATAGAGTCATATTTTGTTCTAGTATCGACTTGTAATTTTTGAGTTGTAAATAAATAGAAGTGTGATGATCATCATTATTAGAGCATTGTCCCGCGAGGAAATAAAAAAAAGAGAGAGAAAGGCCAAATAAAAAAGAGAAGGCCGAAAAAAGAGAAAAAAGAAAAAAAGAGAAAAAGAGAGAAGGGGCAATGTTACTATCCCTTTTCCACACTTGTGCTTCAAAGTAGCACCATGATCTTCATGACAGAGAGTCTCTTATTTTGTCACTTTCATATACTAGTGGGAATTTTCATTATAGATCTTGGCTTGTATATTCCAACAATGGGCTTCCTCAAAATGCCCTAGGTCTTCGTGAGCAAGAAAGTTGGATGCACACCCACTTAGTTTCTTTGTTGAGCTTTCATATATTTATAGCTCTAGTGCATCTGTTGCATGGCAATCCCTACTCCTCGCATTGACATCAATTGGGCATCTCCATAGCCCGTTGATTAGCCGTGTCAATGTGAGACTTTCTCCTTTTTTGTCTTCTCCACACAACCTCCATCATCATATTCTATTCCACCCATAGTGCTATGTCCATGGCTCGCGCTCATGTATTGCGTGAAAGTTGAAAAAGTTTGAGAATACTAAAGTATGAAACAATTTCTTGGCTTGTCATCAGGGTTGTGCATGAGGGGAGCATTTTGTGTGACGAAAATGAAGCATGGCCAAACTATATGATTTTGTAGGGATGAGCTTTCTTTGGCTATGTTATTTTGAGAAGACATAATTGCTTGATTAGTATGCTTGAAGTTTATTGTTTTTATGTCAATATTAAACTTTTGTCTTGAATCTTTCAGATCTGAATATTCATGCCACAATACAGAGAATTACATTGAAAATTATGTTAGGTAGCATTCCACATCAAAAATTCTGTTTTTATCATTTACCTACTCGAGGACGAGCAAGAATTAAGCTTGGGGATGTTTGATACTGATACGTCTCCAACGTATCTATAATTTTTGATTGCTCCATGCTATATTATCTACTATTTTGGACATTATTGGGCTTTATTATCCACTTTTATATTATTTTTGGGACTAACCTATTAACCAGAGGCCCAGCCCAGAATTGCTGTTTTTTTGCCTATTTTAGGGTTTCGAAGAAAAGGAATATCATACGGAGTCCAAACGGAATGAAACCTTCGGGAACGTGATTTTCTCACCGAACATGATCTAGGAGACTTGGACCCTACGTCAAGAAACAAAGGAGGAGGCCACGAGGTAGGGGAGCACACGTACCCCCCCAGGCGCGCCCTCCACCCTCGTGGCCCCCCTGTTGCTCGACCGACGTACTCCTTCCTCCTATATATAGCTACGTACCCCCAAACGATCAGATACGGAGCCAAAACCCTAATTCCACCGCCGCAACTTTCTGTATCCACGAGATCCCATCTTGGGGCCTGTTCCGGAGCTCCGCCGGAGGGGGTATCCATCATGGAGGGCTTCTACATCATCACCATAGCCCCTCCGATGAAGTGTGAGTAGTTTACCTCAGACCTACGGGTCCATAGTTATTAGCTAGATGGCTTCTTCTCTCTTTTTGGATCTCAATACAATGTTCTCCCCCTCTCTTGTGGAGATCTATTCGATGTAATCTTCTTTTTGCGGTGTGTTTGTTGAGACCGATGAATTGTGGGTTTATGATCAAGTCTATCTATGAACAATATTTGAATCTTCTCTGAATTCTTTTATGTATGATTGGTTATCTTTGCAAGTCTCTTCGAATTATCAGTTTGGGTTGGCCTACTAGATTGATCTTTCTTGCAATGGGAGAAGTGCTTAGCTTTGGGTTCAATCTTGCGGTGTCCTTTCCCAGTGACAATAGGGGCAGCAAGGCACGTATTGTATTGTTGCCATCGAGGATAACAAGATGGGGTTTTCATCATATTGCATGAGTTTATCCATCTACATCATGTCATCTTGCTTAAGGCGTTACTCTGTTTTCATGAACTTAATACTCTAGATGCATGCTGGATAGCGGTCGATGAGTGGAGTAATAGTAGTAGATGCAGGCAGGAGTGGGTCTACTTGTCTCGGACGTGATGCCTATATACATGATCATACCTAGATATTCTCATAACTATGCTCAATTCTGTCAATTGCTCAACAGTAATTCGTTCACCCACCGTAGAATACTTATGCTCTTGAGAGAAGCCACTAGTGAAACCTATGGCCCCCAGGTCTATCTTCATCATATTAATCTTCCAACACTTAGTTATTTCCATTGCCTTTTATTTTACTTTGCATCTTTATCATAAAAATACCAAAAATATTATTTTATCATATCTATCATATCTCACTCTCGTAAGTGGCCGTGTAGGGATTGGCAACCCCTTATTGCGTTGGTTGCGAGGATTTATTTGTTTTGTGCAGGTACGAGGGACTCGCGCGTAGCCTCCTACTGGATTGATACCTTTGTTCTCAAAAACTGAGGGAAACACTTACGCTACTTTGCTGCATCATCCCTTCCTCTTCGGGAAAACCAACGCAGTGCTCAAGAGGTAGCAAGAAGGATTTCTGGCGCCATTGCCGGGGAGTCTACGCAAAAGTCAATATACCAAGTACCCATCACAATCCTTATCTCCCGCATTACATTATTTGCCATTTACCTCTCGTTTTCCTCTCCCCCACTTCACCCTCGCCATTTTATTCGCCCTCTCTCTCTATCCTCCCTCTCTTTCTCTATTTGCCTCTTTTTGCCCGCTTGCCTTTTCTTTGCTTGTGTGTTGGATTGCTTGCTTGTCACAATGGCTCAAGATAACACTAAATTGTGTGACTTTACCAATACCAACAACAATGATTTTATTAGCACTCCGATTGCTCCTCTTACCGATGCCGAGTCTTGTGAAATTAATGCTGCTTTGCTGAATCTTGTCACGAAAGATCCATTTTCCGGCCTTCCTAGTGAAGATGCCGCTACCCATCTAAATAGATTCGTTGATTTGTGTGATATGCAAAAGAAGAAAGATGTGGATAACGATATTGTTAAATTGAAGTTATTTCCTTTTTTGCTTAGAGATCGTGCTAAAGCTTGGTTTTCATCTTTGCCTAAAAATAGTATTGATTCATGGAATAAGTGCAAAGATGCTTTTATCTCTAAGTATTTTCCTCCTGCTAAGATCATCTCCCTTAGAAACGATATTATGAATTTTAAGCAACTTGATCATGAACATGTTGCAGAAGTTTGGGAGAGGATGAAATTAATGATACGTATTGCCCTACTCATGGTTTGAATTTGTGGATGATTATACAAATTTTTTATGCCGGATTGAATTTTGCTTCTAGAAATATTTTAGATTCGGCCGCGGGAGGCACTTTTATGGAAATCACTTTAGGAGAAGCTACTAAACTCCTAGATAATATTATGGTTAATTATTCTCAATGGCATACTGAAAGATCTACTAATAAAAAGGTGCATGCGATAGAAGAAATTAATGTCTTGAGTGGAAAGATTGATGAACTTATGAAATTATTTGCTAGTAAAAGTGTTTCTTCTGATCCTAATGATATGCCCTTGTCTACTTTGATTGAGAATAATAATGAATCTATGGATGTGAATTTTTTTGGTAGGAACAATTTTGGTAACAACACGTATAGAGGAAATTTTAATCCTAGGCCTTATCCTAGTAATCCCTCTAATAATTATGGTAATTCCTACAACAATTCTTATGGAAATTATAATAAGATTCCCTATGATTTTGAATCTAATATTAAATAATTTATTACTTCGCAAAAGAATTTCAATGCTTTGATTGAAGAAAAATTGCTTAAGATTGATGAGTTGGCTAGGAACGTTGATAGAATTTATCTTGATGTTGATTCTTTGAAACTTAGATCTATTCCACCTAAGCATGATATCAATGAGTCTCTCAAAGCCATGAGAATTTCCATTGATGAGTGCAAAGAAAGACCCGCTGCGATGCGTGCTAAGAAAGATGCCTTTATAAGAGCGTGTTTTTCTAGTTCCTATGAAAATAAAGCTGAAGATCTAAAAGTATTGATGTGTCCCCTATTAAATCTTTGTTTTTCAATATGAATCTTAATAATGATGGGACTGAATATGATCCAC
Organism: Triticum urartu; assembly: GCF_056163025.1. Lineage (NCBI taxonomy): Eukaryota > Viridiplantae > Streptophyta > Magnoliopsida > Poales > Poaceae > Triticum > Triticum urartu. Next base: position 501,479,238 of record NC_141873.1, on the reverse strand, counting down.
CTTTACCTAGAAGGCGTTCCAAGAATTCAGAGTTTTTAGATCTTGATGCTAAAATTGATAAAAATGGGATCGAAGAAATTAAAACCCTAGATGTTGCTAAACCCACTATTTTGGATTTCAAGGAATTTAATTATGAAAATTGCTCTTTGATTGATTGTATTTCCTTGTTGCAATCCATGCTAAATTCTCCTCATGCTTATAGTCAAAATAAAGCGTTCACTAAACATATCGTTGATGCCTTGATGCAATCTTATGAAGAAAAACTTGAGTTGGAAGTTTCTATCCCTTGAAAAATTTATGATGAGTGGGAACCAACAATTAAAATTAAGATTAAAGATCATGAGTTCTATGCTTTATGTGATTTGGGTGCTAGTGTTTCCACAATTCCAAAGACTTTGTGTGATTTGTTAGGTTTCTGTGATTTTGATGATTGCTCTCTAAACTTGCACCTTGCGGATTCCACTATTAAGAAACCTATGGGAATAATTAATGATGTTATTATTGTTGCAAATAGGAATCATGTGCCCGTAGATATTATTGTTCTTGAGATAGATTGCAATCCTTCATGTCCTATTATTCTTGGTAGACCTTCCTTAGAACGATTGGTGCAATTATTGATATGAAGGAAGGAAATATTAGATTCCAATTTCCGTTAAGGAAATGCATGGAACACTTTCCTAGAAATAAAATTAAATTACCTTATGAATCTATTATGAGAGCCACTTATGGATTGCCTACCAATGATGGCAATACCTATATCTATCCTTGCTTTTTATGCCTAGCTAGGGGCGTTAAACGATAGCGCCTGTTGGGAGGCAACCCAATTTTATTTTTATTCCTTGCTTTTTGCTCCTGTTTAGTAATAAATAATTTATCTAGCCTCTGTTTAGGTTGTGTTTTTTATTTAATTAGTGTTTGTGCCAAGTAGAACCGTTGGGAAGACTTAGGGAAAGTCTTGTTATCTTGCTGAAAAAACAGAAACTTTAGCGCTCACGAGAACTGCTGCCATTTTTATTTGGAAGTGCTATTTAGTTAATTATTTTTTCATATTATTAATAGATAAATTCCTCACGTCGAGCAGTTTATTTTAGAATTTTTGGGGTTCCAGATCTTGCGCTAGGTACAGATTACTACAAACTGTTCTGTTTTTGACAGTTTTTGTTTTTCGTGTGTTATTTGCTTATTTTGATGAATCTATGGCTAGTAAAATAGTTTATAAACCATAGAGAAGTTGGAATACAGTAGGTTTAACACCAATAAAAATTAATAATGAGTTCATTATAGTACCTTGAAGTGGTCTTTTGTTTTCTTTCGTTAACGGAGCTCACAAGATTTTCTACTTTAAGTTTTGTGTTGTGAAGTTTTCAAGTTTTGGGTAAATATTTGTTGGATTATGGAACAAGGATTGGCAAGAGCCTAAGCTTGGGGATTCCCATGGCACCCCAAGATAATCTAAGGACACCTAAAAGCCAAATCTTGGGGATGCCCCGGAAGGCATCCCCTCTTTTCGTCTACTTCTATCGGTAACTTTACTTGGAGCTATATTTTTATTCACCACATGATATGTGTGTTGCTTGGAGCGTCTTGTATGATTTGAGTCTTTGCTTTTTAGTTTAACACAATCATCCTTGCTGTACACACCTTTTGAGAGAGCCATACATGATTTGGAATTTGTTAGAATACTCTATGTGCTTCGCTTATATCATTTGAGTTATATAGTTTTGCTCTAGTACTTCACTTATATCTTTTAGAGCACGGTGGTGGATTTGTTTTATAGAAAATATTGATCTCTCATGCTTCACTTATATTATTTTGAGAGTCTTAAATAGCATGGTAATTTGCTTAAATAATCCTTATATGCTAGGTATTCAAGATTAGTAAAATATTTTCTTATGAGTGTTTTGAATACTAAGAGAAGTTTGATGCTTGATGATTGTTTTGAGATATGGAGGTAATAATTGTTGGGGAACGTAGTAATTTCAAAAATTTTCCTACGCACACGCAAGATCATGGGATGCATAGCAACGAGAGAGGAGAGTGTTGTCCATGTACCCTCATAGACCGAAAGCGGAAGCGTTAGCACAACGCGGTTGATGTAGTCGTACGTCTTCATGATCCGACCGATCAAGTACCGAACGCACGGCACCTCCGAGTTCTGCACACGTTCAACTCGATGACGTCCCTCGAACTCCGATCTAGCCGAGTGTTGAGGGAGAGTTTCGTCAGCACGACGGCGTGGTGACGATGATGATGTTCTACCGACGCAGGGCTTCGCCTAAGCACCGCTATGATATGATCGAGGTGGATTATGGTGGAGGGGGGCACCGCACACGGATAAGAGATCAAGAGATCAATTGTTGTGTCTATGGGGTGCCCCTGGCCACGTATATAAAGGAGTGGAGGAGGGGAGGGGCCGGCCCTCTCTATGGCGCGCCCTAGGGGAGTCCTACTCCCACCGGGAGTAGGATTCCCTCTTTCCTAGTAGAACTAGGAGCCCTTCCATGTAGTAGGAGTAGGAGGGAAGGAAAGGGAAGGGAAAAGGAGAAGGAAGGAAGGGGAGCCCCCACCCTAGTCCAATCTGGACCAGCCCATGGGGGCCACCCTTTGAGGCATTTGTCTCCTTTCCCGTATGGCCCATTAAGGCCCAATACGAATTCCCGTAACTCCCCGGTACTCCCGAAAATACCCGAATCACTTGGAACCTTTCCAATGTCCGAATATAGTCGTCCAATATATCGATATTTATGTCTCAACCATTTAGAGACTCCTCGTCATGTCCCCGATCTCATCCGGGACTCCGAACTCCTTCGATACATCAAAACACATAAAATCATAATATAACCGTCATCGAATTTTAAGCGTGCGGACCCTACGGGTTCGAGAACTATGTAGACATGACCGAGACACGTCTCCTGTCAATAACCAATAGCGGAACCTGGATGCTCATATTGGATCCTACATATTCTACGAAGATCTTTATCGGTCAAACCGCATAACAACATACGTTGTTCCCTTTGTCATCGGTATGTTACTTGCCCGAGATTCGATCGTCGGTATCTCAATACCTAGTTCAATCTCATTACCGGCAAGTCTCTTTACTCGTTCCGTAACACATCATCCCGCAACTAACTCATTAGGTGCAATGCTTGCAAGGCTTATAGTGATGTGCATTACCGAGTGGGCCCAGAAATACCTCTCCGACAATCGGAGTGACAAATCCTAATCTCGAAATACGCCAACCCAACAAGTACCTTTGGAGACACATGTAGAGCACCTTTATAATCACCCAGTTACGTTGTGATGTTTGGTAGAACACAAAGTGTTCCTCCGGTAAACGGGAGTTGCATAATCTCATAGTCATAGGAACATGTATAAGTTATGAAGAAAGCAATAGCAACAAACTAAACGATCAAGTGCTATGCTAATGGAATGGGTCAAGTCAATCACATCATTCTTTAATGATGTGACCCCGTTAATCAAATGACAACTCATGTCCATGGCTAGGAAACTTAACCATCTTTGATTTAACGAGCTAGTCAAGTTGAGGCATACTAGTGACACTCTGTTTGTCTATGTATTCATACATGTATTATGTTTCCCGTTAATACAATTCTAGCATGAATAATAATCATTTATCATGAAATAAGGAAATAAATAATAACTTTATTATTGCCTCTAGGGCATATTTCCTTTAGTCTCCCACTTGCACTAGAGTCAATAATCTAGTTCACATCGCCATGTGATTTAACATCAATAGTTCACATCACCATGTGATTAACACCCATAGTTCACATCGTCATGTGACCAACTCCCAAAGGGTTTACTATATTCAATAATCTAGTTCACATCGCTATGTGATTAACACCCAAAAAGTACTAAGGTGTGATCATGTTTTGCTTGTGAGAGAAGTTAGTCAACGGGTCTGCCACATTCAGATCCGTAAGTATTTTGCAAATTTCTACGTCAACAATGCTCTGCACGGAGCTACTCTAGCTAATTGCTCCCACTTTCAATATGTATCCAGATTGAGATTTTGAGTCATTTGGATCAGTGTCAAAACTTGCATCGATGTAACCTTTACGACGAACCTTTTGTCATCTCCATAATCGAGAAACATATCCTTATTCCACTAAGGGTAATTTTGACCAATGTCCAGTGATCTACTCCTAGATCACTATTGTACTCCCTTGCCAAACTCAGGGCAGGGTATACAATAGGTCTGGTACACAGCATGGCATACTTTATAGAACCTATGGCTGAGGCATAGGGAATGACTTTCATTCTCTCTCTATCTTCTGCCGTGGTCGGGTTTTGAGTCTTACTCAACTTCACACCTTGTAACACAGGCAATAACTCCTTCTTTGACTGTTCCATTTTGAACTACTTCAAAATCTTGTCAAGGTATGTAATCATTGAAAAACTTATCAAGCATCTTGATCTATCTCTATAGATCTTGATGCTCGATATGTAAGCAGCTTCACCGAGGTCTTTCTTTGAAAAACTCTTTCAAACACTCCTTTATGCTTTGCAGAATAATTCTACATTATTTCCGATCAACAATATGTCATTCACATATACTTATCAGAAATGTTGTAGTGCTCCCACTCACTTTCTTGAAAATACAGGCTTCACCGCAAGTCTGTATAAAACTATATGCTTTGATCAACTTATCAAAGCGTATATTCCAACTCCGAGATGCTTGCACCACTCCATAGATGGATCGCTGGAGCTTGCATATTTTGTTAGCACCTTTAGGATTGACAAAACTTTCTTGTTGCATCATATAAAACTCTTCTTTAATAAATCCATTAAGGAATGTAGTTTTGTTTATCTATTTGCCAGATTTCATAAAATGTGGCAATTGCTAACATGTTTCGGACAGACTTAAGCATAGATATGAGTGAGAAACTCTCATCGTAGTCAACACCTTGAACTTGTCGAAAACCTTTTTGCGAAAATTCTAGCTTTGTAGATAGTAACACTACCATCAGCGTCCGACTTCCTCTTGAAGATCCATTTATTTTCCATGGCTTGCTGATCAACGGGCAAGTCAACCAAAGTCCACACTTTGTTCTCATACATGGATCCCATCTCAGATTTCATGGCCTCAAGCCATTTCGAGGAATCTGGGCTCATCATCGCTTCCTCATAGTTCGTAGGTTCGTCATGGTCAATTAACATGATCTCCAGAACAGGATTACCGTACCACTCTGGCGCGGATCTCACTCTGGTTGACCTTACAAGGTTCGGTAGTAACTTGATCTGAAGTTACATGATCATCATCATTAGCTTCCTCACTAATTGGTGTAGGAGTCACAGAGACAGATTTCTATGATGAACTACTTTCCAATAAGGGAGCAGGTACAGTTACCTCATCAAGTTCTACTTTCCTCCCACTCACTTCTTTCGAGAGAAACTCCTTCTCTAGAAAGGATCCATTCCCAGCAACAAATATCTTGCCTTTAGATCTATGATAGAAGGTGTACCCAACAGTTAATTTTGGGTATCCTATGAAGATGCACTTCTCCGACTTGGGTTTGAGCTTATCAAGATGAAACTTTTTCACATAAGCATTGCAACCCCAAACTTTAAGAAACGATAGGTTAGGTTTCTTGCTAAACCATAGTTCATACGGTGTCATCTCAACCGATTTAGATGGTGCCCTTTTTAACGTGAATGCAGCTGTCTCTAATGCATAACCCCAAAACTATAGTGATTAATCGGTAAGAAACATCATAGTTTGCACTATATCCAATAATAGTACGGTTATGACGTTCGGACACACCATTATGATGTGGTGTTCCAGGTGGCATGATTTTGTGAAACTATTCCACATTGTTTTAATTGTAGACCAAACTCGTAACTCAAATATTTGTCTCTGCGATCAGATCGTAGAAATTTTATTTCTTGTCACGATGATTTTCCACTTCACTCTGAAGTTCTTTGAACTTTTCAAATGTTTCAGACTTATGTTTCATCAAGTAGATATACCCATATCAGCTCAAATCATCTGTGAAGGTCAGAAAATAACGATACCCACCGCGAGCCTCAACATTCATCGGGCTGCATACATCAGTATGTATTATTTCCAATAAGTCAGTTGCTTGCTCCATTGTTCCGGAGAACGGAGTCTTAGTCATCTTGCCCATGAGGCATGGTTCGCAATCATCAACTGATTCATAATCAAGTGATTCCAATAGCCCATCAGCATGGATTTTCTTCATGCGCTTTACACCAATATGACCTAAACGGCAGTGCCACAAATAAGTTGCACTATCATTATTAACTTTGCATCTTTTGGCTTCAATATTATGAGAATGTGTATCACCACAATCGAGATCCAACAAACCATTTTCATTGGGTGTATGACCATAGAAGGTTTTATTTATGTAAACAGAACAACAATTTATTCTCTTACTTAAATGAGTAACCGTATTGCAATAAACATGATCAAATCATATTCATGCTCAACGCAAACACCAAATAACACTTATTTGGGTTCAACACTAATCCCGAAAGTGTAGGGAGTGTGCGATGATGATCATATCAATCTTGGAACCACTTCCAGCACACATCGTCACTTCACCCTTAACTAGTCTCTGTTCATTCTGCAACTCCCGTTTCGAGTTACTACTCTTAGCAACTGAAGCAGTATCAAATACCGAGGGGTTGCTATGAACACTAGTAAAATACACATCAATAATATGTATATCAAATATACCTTTGTTCACTTTGCCATCCTTCTTATCCGCCAAATACTTGGAGCAGTTCTGCTTCTAGTGACCAGTCCCTTTGCAGTAGAAGCACTCACTCTCAGGCTTAGGTCCAGACTTGGGCTTCTTCACTTGAGCAGCAACTTGCTTGCCGTTCTTCTTGAAGTTCGCTTTCTTCCCTTTGCCCCTTTTGAAACTAGTGGTCTTTGTCAACCATCAACACTTGATGCTTTTCTTGATTTCTACCTTCGTCGATTTCAGCATCACGAAGAGCTTGGGAATTACTTTTGTCATCCCTTGCATATTATAGTTCATCACTAAGTTCTAGTAACTCGGTGATACTGACTAGAGAACTTTGTCAATTACTCTCTTATCTGGAAGATTAACTCCCACTTGATTCAAGCAATTGTAGTACTCAGACAATCTGAGCACATGCTCACTGGTTGAGCTATTCTCCTCCATCTTGTAGTCAAAGTACTGTCAGAGGTCATACCTCTCGACACGGGCATGAGTATGAAATACCAATTTCAACTCTTGGAACATCTTATATGCTCCATGGCGTTCAAAACGTCTTTGAAGCCCCGATTCTAAGCCGTTAAGCATGGTGCACTAAACTATCAAGTAGTCATCATATTGAGTTAGCCAAACATTCATAACGTCTGCATCTGCTCCTGCAATAGGTCAGTCACCTAGCGGTGCATCAAGGACATAATTCTTCTGTGCAGCAATGAGGATAAACCTCAGATCACGGACCCAGTCCACATCATTGCTACTATCATCTTTCAACTTAGTTTTCTCTAGGAACATATCTAAAATAAAACAATGGAGCTAAACGTGAGCTATTGATCTACAACATAGATATGCTAATACTACCAGGACTAATTTCATGATAAATTTAAGTTCAATTAATCATATTACTTCAGAACTCCCACTTAGAAAGACATCCCTCTAATCTTCTAAGTGATCACGTGATCCAAATCAACTAAACCATAACCGATCATCACGTGAAATGGAGTAGTTTTTAATGGTGAACATCACTATGTTGATCATATCTACTATATGATTCACGCTCGACCTTTCGGTCTCGGTGTTCCGAGGCCATATCTGCATATGCTAGGCTCGTCAAGTTTAACCTGAGTATTCTGCATGTGCAAAACTGGCTTGCACCCGTTGTAGATGGACGTAGAGCTTATCACACCCGATCATCACGTGGTGTCTGGGCACGACGAACTTTGGCAATGATGCATACTCAGGGAGAACACTTTTTATCTTGAAATTTTAGTAAGGGATCATCTTATAAAGCTACCACTGAACTAAGCAAAATAAGATGTATAAAAGATAAACATCACATGCAATCAAAATATGTGACATGATATGGCCATCATCATCTTGTGCCTTTGATCTCTATGTCCAAAGCATCGTCATGATCTCCATCGTCATCGGCATGACACCATGATCTCCATCATCTTGATCTATATCAATGTGTCGTCACATGGTCGTCTCGCCAACTATTGCTCTTGCAACTATTGCTATCACATAGCGATAAAGTAAAGCAATTATTTGGCACTTGCATCTTATGCAATAAAGAGACAACCATAAGGCTTCTGCCAATTGCCGATAACTTCAACAAAAACATGATCATCTCATACAACAACTTATATCTCATCATGTCTTGACCATATCACATCACAACTGCCCTGCAAAAACAAGTTAGATGTCCTCTACTTTGTTGTTGCAAATTTTATGTGGCTGCTACGGGCTTAGCAAGAACCGTTCTTACCTACGCATCAAAACCACAACAATAGTTTGTCAAGTTGGTGCTGTTTTAACCTTCGCAAGGACCGGGCATAGCCACACTCGGTTCAACTAAAGTTGGAGAAACTGACACCTGCCAGCCACCTATGTGCAAAGCACATCGGTAGAACCAGTCTCGCGTAAGCGTACGCGTAATGTCGGTCCGGGCCGCTTCATCCAACAATACCGCTAAACCAAAGTATGACATGCTGGTAAGCAGTATGACTTATATCACCCACAACTCACTTGTTTCTACTCGTGCATATAACATCAATGCATAAAACCAGGCTCTGATACCACTATTGGGGAACATAGTAATTTCAAAAAATTTCCTACGCACACACAAGATCATGGGATGCATATCAACGAGAGAGGAGAGTGTTGTCCACGTACCCTCGTAGACCGAAAGCGGAAGCGTTAGCACAACGCGGTTGATGTAGTCGTACATCTTCACGATCCGACCGATCAAGTACCGAATGCATGGCACCTCCGAGTTCTGCACACATTCAACTCGATGACGTCCCTCGAACTCCGATCCAGCCGAGTGTTGAGGGAGAGTTTCGTCAGCACGAAGGCATGGTGACGATGATGATGTTCTACCGACGCAGGGCTTCGCCTAAGCACCGCAACGATATGATCGAGGTGTATTATGGTGGAGGGGGGCACCGCACACAGCTAAGAGATCAAGAGATCAATTGTTGTGTCTATGGGGTGCCCCCTGGCCACGTATATAAAGGAGTGGAGGAGGTGAGGGGCCGACCCTCTCTATGGCGCGCCCTAGGGGAGTCCTACTCCCACCGGGAGTAGGATTCCCCCTTTCCTAGTAGAACTAGGAGCCCTTCCATGTAGTAGGAGTAGGAGGGAAGGAAAGGGAAGGGAAAAGGAGAAGGAAGGAAGGGGGCGCCCCCTCCCTGGTCCAATTCGGACCAGCCCATGGGGAGGGGTGCGGCCACCCTTTGAGGCCTTTCTCTCCTTTCCCGTATGGCCCATTAAGGCTCAATACAAATTCCCGTAACTCCCCAGTACTCCCGAAAATACCCGAATCACTACGAACCTTCCCGATGTCCGAATATAGTCGTCCAATATATCGATCTTTACGTCTCGACCATTTAGAGACTCCTCGTGATGTCCCCGATCTCATCTGGGACTCTGAACTCCTTCGGTACATCAAAACACATAAACTCATAATATAACCGTCATCGAACTTTAAGCGTGCGGACCCTACGGGTTCGAGAACTATGTAGACATGACCGAGACACGTCTCCTATCAATAACCAATAGCCGAACCTGGATGCTCATATTGGCTCTTACATATTCTACGAAGATCTTTATCGGTCAAACCGCATAACAACATATGTTGTTCCCTTTGTCATCGGTATGTTACTTGCCCGAGATTCGATCATCGGTATCTCAATACCTAGTTCAATCTCGTTACCGGCAAGTCTCTTTACTCGTTCCGTAACACATCATCCCGCAACTAACTCATTAGTTGCAATGCTTGCAATGCTTATAGTGATGTGCATTACCGAGTGGGCCCAGAGATACCCCTCCGACAATCGGAGTGACAAATCCTAATCTCGAAATACGCCAGCCCAACAAGTACCTTTGGAGACACCTGTAGAGCACCTTTATAATCACCCAGTTTCGTTGTGACGTTTGGTAGCACACAAAGTGTTCCTCCGGTAAACGGGAGTTGCATAATCTCATAGTCATAGGAACATGTATAAGTTATGAAGAAAGCAATAGCAACAAACTAAACGATCAAGTGCTATGCTAACGAAATGGGTCAAGTCAATCACATCATTCTTTAATGATGTGACCCCGTTAATCAAATGACAACTCATGTCTATGGCTAGGAAACTTAACCATCTTTGATTCAACGAGCTAGTCAAGTAGAGGCATACTAGTGACACTCTGTTTGTCTATGTATTCACACATGTATTATGTTTCCGGTTAATACAATTCTATCATGAATAATGAACATTTATCATGAAATAAGGAAATAAATAATAACTTTATTATTGCCTCTAGGGCATATTTCCTTCAATAATATCAAAGTCGTGCTAGTTGAGTAGTTGTGAATTTGAGAAATGCTTGTGTTGAAGTTTGCAAGTCCCGTAGCATGCACGTATGGTAAACATTATGTAACAAATTTGAAACATGAGGTGTTATTTGATTGTCTTCCTTATCAGTGGTGGTCGGGGACGAGCGATGGTCTTTTCCTACCAATCTATCCCCCTAGGAGCATGCACGTAGTGCTTGGTTTTTGATGACTTGTAGATTTTTGCAATATGTATGTGAGTTCTTTATGACTAATGTTGAGTCCATGGATTATACGCACTCTCACCCTTCCATCATTGCTAGCCTCTTCGGTACCGTGCATTGCCCTTTCTCACATTGAGAGTTGGTGCAAACTTCGCCGGTGCATCCAAACCCCGTGATATGATACACTCTTTCACACATAAACCTCCTTATATATTCCTCAAAACAGCCACCATACCTACCTATTATGGCATTTCCATAGCCATTCCGAGATATATTGCCATGCAACTTTCCACCATTCCGTTTATCATGACACATTCATCATTGTCATATTGCTTAGCATGATCATGTAGTTGACATAGTATTTGTGGCAAAGCCACCGTTCATAATTCATTCATACATGTCACTCTTGGATCATTGCATATCCCGGTACACCGCCGGAGGCATTCATATAGTGTCATCTTTTGTTCTAGCATCGAGTTGTAATCATTAAGTTATAAATAAATAGAAGTGTGATGATCATCATTTTCTAGAGCACTGTCCCAAGTGAGGAAAAAAAGAAAGGCCATAGAAAAATAGAAAGGCCCAAAAAAATGAGAGAAAAAGAGAGAAGGGACAATGTTACTATCCTTTGCCACACTTGTGCTTCAAAGTAGCACCATAATCTTCATGATAGAGAGTCTTTTGTTTTGTCACTTTCATATACTAGTGGGAAATTTTCATTATAGAACTTGGCTTGTATATTCCAACAATGGGCCTCCGCAAGTGCCCTAGGTCTTCGTGAGCAAGCAAGTTGGATGCACACCCACTTAGTTTCTTTTGTTGAGCTTTCATACATTTATAGCTCTAGTGCATCCGTTGCATGGCAATCCCCACTCCTTGCATTAACATCAATCGATGGGCATCTCCATAGCCCATTGATTAGCCTCGTTGATGTGAGACTTTATCCTTTTTGTCTTCTCCACATAACCCCCATCATATTCTGTTCCACCCATTGTGCTATATCCATGGCTCGCGCTCATATATTGCGTGAAAGTTTATAGGTTTGAGATTACTAAAGTATGGAACAATTGCTTGGCTTGTCATCGGTGTTGTGCATGACGAGAGCATTCTTGTGTGACAAAAATGGAGCATGACTGAGGGAGTCCTGGATTAGGGGGTGTCCGGATGGACGGACTATACCTTCGGCCGGACTCCTGGACTATGAAGATACAAGATTGAAGACTTCGTCCCATGTCCGGAAGGGACTTTCCTTGGCGTGGAAGGCAAGCTTGGCGATACGGATATGTAGATCTCCTACCATTGTAACCGACTCTGGGTAACCCTAGCCCTCTCCAGTGTCTATATAAACCGGAGAGTTTTAGTCCGTAGGACGAACAACAATCATACCATAGGCTAGCTTCTAGGGTTTAGCCTCTCTAATCTCGTGGTAGATCTACTCTTGTACTACCCATATCATCAATATCAATCAAGCAGGACGTAGAGTTTTACCTCCATCAAGAGGGCCCGAACCTGGGTAAAACATCGTGTCCCCTGCCTCCTGTTACCATCCGACCTAGATGCATAGTTCGGGACCCCCTACCCGAGATCCACCGGTTTTGACACCGACATTGGTGCTTTCATTGAGAGTTCCTCTGTGTCGTCACTTTTAGGCCCGATGGCTTCTCCAATCATCAACAGCGATGCGATCCAGGGTGAGACTTTTCTCCTCGGACAGATCTTCATATTCGACGGCTTTGCACCGCGGGCCAATTCGCTTGGCCATTTGGAGAAGATCGAAAGCTATGCCCCTAGCCATCAGGTCAGATTTGGAAGTTTGAACTACACGGCCGACATCCGCGGAGACTCGATCTTCGACGGATTCGAGCCACAGCCGAGCGCGCCGCACTGTCACAATGGGCATGATTTAGCTCTGCCGCCGAACAGTGCCCTGGAGGCCGCACCCGTGTCCGCTCCGACCCCTATCTCGGAGCCGATCACGCCAATCGAGGATAGGTGGTTAGACACCGCCTCGGGGGCTGCAATCTCTACGGTAGTCGAGCCGAACACCAGCCCTACTCTCTGCAAAGCCCGTGACTCCAAGGAGCCGGACTCCTCTCCAGACTCCGAGCCCTCCGCGCCCCGACCGATCGAACCCGATTGGGCGCCGATCATGGAGTTCACCACCACAGACATCTTTCAGCACTCACCCTTCGGCGATATTCTGAATTCACTAAAGTCTCTCTCTTTATCAGGAGAGCCCTGGCCGGACTATGGTCAACAAGGTTGGGATGCGGATGATGAAGAAATTCAAAGCCCACCCACCACCCACTTCGTAGCCACTGTCGATAATTTAAACGACGTGCTCGACTTTGACTCCGAAGACATCGACGGTATGGACGACGATGTAGGAGATGAACACGAACCAACGCCTATAAGGCACTGGACAACCACCTCATCTCATGATGTATACATGGTGGACACACCCAAAGGAAGCGACAACGAGGAACACATGGATGCAACGAGGGATCATTCACTCGAAAAGCAATCAAAGTGGCGACGTAAGCGCCGCTCCAAGCCCCGCCTCGACAGAGACAGCAGTCATACAGACCCAGCCATAGAGCAGGACGAGCCGGCGGACGACGAACATGCCTTCGAGCAAGCGTCCGAACAGGGAAACTTGGATAAACAAACCGAATACCCCGTCCCCGGTGAAAACAACAGTCCGGATAACCTTACGTCGGATAAACTCATGGAGCAGAAGAACCTCCACAAGAGGCTTGTCGCCACTGCGCATAGCCTGAAAAAGCAGAAGCAGAAGCTCAAAACTGCGGAAGATGCACTCAGAATCAGATGGAGCAAAGTATGCAACACCGCAGACAAATATGCCGGCAGTCGCCGCACAAAAAGCTATCCAAAGCGAAAGCTACTGCCTGAATTTGACGAGGAGGCCTTAGAGCCCCCGTAGTCAAAAAATAGGAAAGCCATCCGGTCGGATGGACGACCGCATGGCCAGCATGGAGCGGCAAGCGGCGCCGCACACAAGCCGGCACGCGATCCACCAAAGGATCCGCATCAAAAAGACGACCCAGCCAGATCTATATACGGGCCAAGAAAGCAAGCTCTAGTAAGCAATGCAACACAACAAATATCCGAACATCATGGCACACCCAAATAGAGGGTCACCGCACACCCCCTATGTTTCACCAATGAGGTGCTGGACCATGAATTTCCAGCGGGATTCAAGCCCGTAAACATAGAGGCGTACGACGGAACAACAGACCCTGGGGTCTGGATCAAGGATTATATCCTCCACATACACATGGCCAGAGGAGATGACCTCCACGCCATAAAATACTTACCCCTCAAGCTTAAAGGCCAGCCCGGCACTGGCTCAAAAGCCTTCCCGAAAACACCATTGGAAGTTGGGAAGAGCTTGAGGATGCTTTCCGGGCAAATTTTCAAGGGACCTATGTCCGCCCTCCGGATGCAGACGATCTCAGTCACATAACTCAATAGCCCGGAGAGTCAGCCCGGAAATTCCAGAACATATTTCTTACTAAAAAGAATCAGATAGTCGACTGTCCGGACGCCAAAGCCCTAGCAGCTTTTAAGCACAACGTTCGAGATGAATGGCTCGCCAGACACCTCGGCCAAGAAAAGCCAAGAATAATGGCCACATTGACAAGCCTCATGACCCGCTTTTGCGCAGAAGAGGACAGCTGGTTGGCAAGATGCAGCACCAGCGACCCAAGTACATCCGAAGTTAGGGATGGAAACGGAAAACCCCGACGCAGCAAGGACCAGCGCTGGAATAAGGGAAACAACCCAAAGAGCACGGCGGTCAACGCCGGATTCAAAAGCTCGCGGCAGAATCAGAGAAAGCCGCCCCTTAAGGATAACATGGATGAGCTATCCAACTTAAACAAAATCTTGGATAAGATATGTCAAATACACAGTACTCCCGGGAAGCCTGCGAACCATACCCATAGAGATTGTTGGGTTTTCAAGCAAGCCGGCAAGCTCAACGCCGAACACAAGGGGCTCGACACACCAAGTGAGGACGACGACGAACCCCACAAGCAGAGCACCAGGAAACAAAAGGATTTCCCACAAGAAGTCAAAATAGTAAACTTACTTCACGTGAAGAACAGAACGGTGCCACAAGAGATACGCGCCATACGGCCTATCCCAAAGGAGTCTCGCCAATGGTTGTTAAAACCAATCACCTTCGACCATCAGGATTACTCTAGAAGTATCCAGAACGCAGGCTGTACTGCCTTGGTATTAGATCCAATAATCGGCGGACTCCATTTTACAAATGTCCTGATGGACGGTGGCAGTGGTCTAAACCTGTTATACCAGGACACAATCCGCAACATGGGGATAGACCCAAGAAAAATTCACCATAGAAAAACCTCCTTTCAAGGGGTAACACCAGGCTCGGATGCCCATTGCATGGGTTCTCTCCGGCTAGAAGTTATATTCGGCTCCCCCGATAACTTCCGTTGCGAACAGCTAACTTTCCACATCGGCCCATTCTCAAGTAGCTATCAAACACTGCTGGGACGCGAAGCTTTCGCCCGCTTTAACGCAATCCCGCATTATGCATCTCTCATGCTTAAGATGCCCGGTCCATGAAGCATCATCTCATTAAAAGGAAAACATTGAGTGTTCCTCCCGCGCGGAAAACAGTGCGGCTGCCTTGACAACCCCATAATAAAGCGACTTCACCAGCCAAAGTATCTAAACAGGTCGTCAAGACCATGGACACGGCTAGACGAGTCCGACATAAACATACAATTGATAGAGGCTTAATAGCCGTATACCCCTGTACTAGGGGCTCCGCGCATATAAAACAAGAGACAATAAAGCTCAATTTTACCCATTTCGATTCATACTTTGTTTATTTAGTATAACTCATGTTCGGCACGATCTTTCTTTAACTAAGTTCCTCTCTTTTACAGATGAACACCGTGCTATGCCCGTCCAGGATACGACACAACGAAGACACAGTCGCAGACGTGCAACACAGACCCGTTCCAAGGATTCTTTTTAGATTAAGACCCTGCGTAAACCTTTTTTACTGTCTCTTGTTGATACACATCCCCTGGTTTCTTGGTATAACCAAGGAGGAGGCTGGCATTTTGGCATGTGGCCACGTCAGAGTTTTGCGCGTACCTGGACACTAGGGGCTTATTACTAAGGGCGTTATCCCGCCTGCCCTCATAAAGACTGAATACCTTAGGGAGTGTTCGGCATCGCGAGTTTGGCCTTATATGCATCAGCTCTGAATCATGTCTTTGGTCAAATGTTGGGTTTTCCCAGCTCCTGTGTTTTGCTGCCTTACGTTCCGCTCTATTGGCTAAGGCGGCACCAGGAGAACTACTGCGATTGTGCCCCGGTTCGGCCAGGCGAGCACCTCAGTAGAGAAAGCCGAAAACTGACTGTCATGATATAGCGTGAGACTGGTCAACCACTCGATGGCATACTGGAATCTTTAGGATTCCTCCTCATTAACGAAGGGCCGTTTCCCGGCCAGGCACATACGCGCCCCGAGTTCGGGCGAGCGCATGTGCAACCAGGGGCTATATAAGTAGCCTCAATGTCAAACTCCTATGGCTAAGTGAAAGTGATAAAGCATCATAGTCCGATTGCCTAGTTCGCTGCGCTATCACCTCCTTTGTAGGACCAAGACGTTGGATCAAGTGTGAAAATGCGCCTTCTGCAAACACCCCCGCATTATGTGCGTGGGGGCTGAAGCCGACGACTGCCATCTTTCATATTATATATACATATATGTTAAACGGCCGCACAGGAGGTGTCATAATACTTGCAGGCACAAGTATAAAAAGCTTCTACAATTTATCAAAATATTGTTTTACAATAATACATGCTATTCGAATATAGTATCCTTCGAGCACTGTGTCTCTATTAAACGAGCGCCTTGCAGAACTTCCTGAAAATAGCGCTCGGCAGGTACTCGGCTTCCAGCCGAGTCTGGGGATGCAACAGCGGTGGCTTCCATTTCCGCCCAGTATGTCTTGACACGGGCAAGAGCCATCCGCGCACCCTCTATGCACGCTGACCTCTTCATCGCATTGATATGCGGCGCCGCACCAAGGAACTGCTGCACCAAGTTGAAATAACTTTTCGGCTCTGGTCTCTCTGGCCACAGATGACTCACGACATACTTCATGGCGAGTCCGGACAACCTATTTAGCTCGGCCCATTCGGCCAAACGATCGGCTAATGACAGTGGACGCTCTGGATTGTGGAACTGCGACCAGAAGAGCTTTTCCACTTCGCGATCTTCTTGATCTCGGAAGTGCTCGGCTGCATCTGCGGTACTCGCTGCTAAATCCAGATAGGTGTCCGCCGTACTCCACATCTGGTCTAACGGAGCAAGTTTACGATCACAGAACTTCCTCCGCAGCATAAAGGGCTTTCCAGCCGCGATTTCTCCGGCCTGACGCTGCTCCTCCTTCATAGCTCTCATCGCAGAGCGAGCATCCTTGGCATCGGCAACGGCCTTCTTTAGGTCCGTCTGTTCTGCCCGATCTTCTTTTTCAAGAAGCTTGCAACGGTCAGCAGCGTTCTTCAGCTTCACGGCCATCTCGGCCATTTCCTTCTTGCTTCGGCAGTGAGCAGCCTATTCGGCTTTCAGCTCTTCAATTGCCTTTCCGGGAGCCGCATCACTTTTCCTGGCTTGCTCCTTGGCTCAGGCAAGTTCCGCCCGAAGATTCTCCATGGCAGCAGCACCATCTGCATCAAGCATTCACATCGTAAGATACTGGCATAAAGCTCCTCTTACCAGGCGCCGCCGAAGGAATTACATACCTTGTGCCTCGTCAAGCCGCTTGTTGACAAGCATGATGTCAGCATCTGCCACGTCAAGTTGCCGCTTTAACTCGGCAAATCCATCAGTCCGGATGGCCACCGGACACTTCGCCACCTACGTATAAAGGCGGCATATTAAACCTGGGATTATGATCCTCTGTGCACCGTCACTTTTGACAACACACAGAGTCTCAGGGGCTACTATCTACACAGGGCTCATCTTATTTATGCGCAACTATCAAAAAAGGGTACATTATTTCGCGTACCTCAAAACCTGTCAGTAAACTCCTGACGGCCTCGTGCAATCCAATCTTCGCGGATGAAATCCCCTCAATCACCGTACCCACCAATGCACGGTGCTCCTGTGAGATAGATGCTCGCCCTAGCAGATCCTTCAGCTCCCCTGACCGCGCACCAGACGGCGCCGGACTCGTCCGATGGCCCTTTTCGAAGGCCGGACGCAGAGGGCTTTGGGGGGCCATATGACTACCTTCCGGCCCCGCTAGATTCAGAGAAACCCTCCGCGATGATACCTCAGGGTCGCCCGCCTCGCAAGGCAGTACGGCAGGGGGAGGCGTTCCGCTCTCCATCATCTTCGGAAGAAGATCCCCCGAAGACGAGCTCTGCTGAGAAGGGCTAAGGTCCGAGCTACAAGAGCCGGACACTACCTTTGTGTTCAAAATCTTCTATGAAGTACTTGGAGGAGGAACCCGCCTTGCAACGTCGAAGACAATCTGCACGCCGGACTCGTCGTCATTGAAGCCTGGTTCAGGGGCTACTGAGGGAGTCCTGGACTAGGGGGTGTCTGGATGGCCGGACTATACCTTCGGCCGGACTCCTGGACTATGAAGATACAAGATTGAAGACTTCGTCCCGTGTCCGGAAGGGACTTTCCTTGGCGTGGAAGGCAAGCTTGGCGATACGGATATGTAGATCTCCTACCATTGTAACTGACTCTGGGTAACCCTAGCCCTCTCCGGTGTCTATATAAACCGGAGAGTTTTAGTCCGTAGGATGAACAACAATCATACCATAGGCTAGCTTCTAGGGTTTAGCCTCTCTGATCTCGTGGTAGATCTACTCTTGTACTACCCATATCATCAATATCAATCAAGCAGGACGTAGGGTTTTACCTCCATCAAGAGGGCCCGAACCTGGGTAAAACATCGTGTCCCCTGCCTCCTGTTACCATCCGACCTAGACGCACAGTTCGGGACCCCCTACCCGAGATCCGCCGGTTTTGACACCGACAATGACTAAACTATATGATTTTGTAGGGATGAACTTTCTTTGGCCATGTTATTTTGAGAGGACATAATTGCTTAGTTAGTATGCTTGAAGTATTATTATTTTTATGTCAATATGAACTTTTATCTTGAATCTTTCGGATCTGAATATTCATACCACAATTAAGAATAATTACATTAAAATTATGCCAAGTAGCACTCCACATCAAAAATTCTGTTTTTATCATTTACCTACTCGAGGACGAGCAGGAATTAAGCTTGGGGATGCTTGATACGTCTCCAACGTATCTATAATTTTTGATTGCTCCATGCTATATTATCTACTGTTTTGGACATTATTGGGCTTTATTATCCACTTTTATATTATTTTTGGGACTATCATATTAACCGGAGGCCCAGCCCAGAATTGCTGTTTTTTTGCCTATTTTAGGGTTTCGAAGAAAAGGAATATCAAATGGAGTCCAAACGGAATGAAACCTTCGTGAACGTGAGTTTCTCACCGAACATGATCCAGGAGACTTGGACCCTACGTCAAGAAACAAAGAGGAGGCCACGAGGTAGGGGGGCGTGCCTACCCCCCAGGCGCGCCCTCCACCCTCGTGGGCCCCCTGTTCCTCCACCGACGTACTCCTTCCTCCTATATATACCTACGTACCCCCAAATGATCAGCTACGGAGCCAGAACCCTAATTCCACCGGCACAACTTTCTGTATCCATGAGATCCCTTCTTGGGGCCTGTTCCGGAGCTCCGTCGGAGGGGGTATCCATCACAGAGGGCTTCTACATCATCACCATAGCCCATCCGATGAACTGTGAGTAGTTTACCTCAGACCTACGGGTCCATAGTTATTAGCTAGATGGCTTATTCTCTCTTTTTGGATCTCAATACAATGTTCTCCCCCTCTCTTGTGGAGATCTATTCGATGTAATCTTCTTTTTGCGGTGTGTTTATTGAGACCGATGAATTGTGGGTTTATGATCAAGTCTATCTATGAACAATATTTGAATCTTCTCTGAATTCTTTTATGTATGATTGGTTATCTTTGCAAGTCTCTTCGAATTATCAGTTTGGTTTGGCCTACTAGATTGATCTTTCTTGCAATGGGAGAAGTGCTTAGCTTTGGGTTCAATCTTGCGGTGTCCTTTCCCAGTGACAGTAGGGGCAGCAAGGCACGTATTGTATTGTTGCCATCGAGGATAACAAGATGGGGTTTTCATCATATTGCATGATTTTATCCCTCTACATCATGTCATCTTGCTTAAGGTGTTACTCTGTTTTCATGAACTTAATACTCTAGATGCATGCTGGATAGCGGTCGATGAGTGGAGTAATAGTAGTAGATGCAGGCAGGAGTCGGTCTACTTGTCTCGGACGTGATGCCTATATACATGATCATACCTAGATATTCTCATAACTATGCTCAATTCTATCAATTGCTCAACAGTAATTCGTTCACCCACCGTAGAATACTTATGCTCTTGAGAGAAGCCACTAGTGAAACCTATGGCCCCTGGGTCTATCTTCATCATATTAATCTTCCAACACTTAGTTATTTCCATTGCCTTTTATTTTACTTTGCATCTTTATCTTAAAAATACCAAAAATATTATCTTATCATATCTATCATATATCACTCTCGTAATTGACTGTGTAGGGATTGACAACCCCTTATCGCGTTGGTTGCGAGGATTTATTTGTTTTGTGCAGGTACGAGGGACTCGCGTGTAGCCTCCTACTAGATTGATACCTTGTTCTCAAAAACTGAGGGAAATACTTACGCTACTTTGCTGCATCATCCCTTCCTCTTCGGGGAAAACCAACGCAGTGCTCAAGAGGTAGCAGATACGTCTCCAACGTATCTATAATTTTTGATTGTTCCATGCTATTATATTATCTGTTTTGGATGTTTAATGGGCTTTAATATGCACTTTTATATTATTTTTGAGACTAACCTATTAACCGAAGGCCCAGTGCAAATGGCTATTTTTTTTTGCCTATTTTAGTGTTTCGCAGAAAAGGAATATCAAATGGAACGAAACCTTTGCGAGGATCTTTCTTGGAAGAAACGCAAGCCAGGAGACTTGGAGTACAAGTCTGGAAGTCTGCGAAACTTCCACGAGGCAGGGGGGCGCAACCAGGGTGGTAGGCACGCCCCCACCCTCGTGGGCCCCACGAAGCTCCACCGACCTACTTATTTTGCATATATATACTCTTATACCCTGAAAACAGCCAGGAGAGCCACGGAACCACTTTTCCACCGTCACAACCTTCTGTACCCGTGAGATCCCATCTGGGGCCTTTTCCGGCGATTTGCCGGAGGGGGATTCGATCACAGAGGGCTTCTACATCAACACCATAGCCTCTCTGATGATGTGTGAGTAGTTTACCACAGACCTTCGGGTCCATAGTTATTAGCTAGATGGTGCTACCTCTTGCGCACTTGCGTTGGTTTTCCCTTGAAGAGGAAAGGGTGGTGCAGCAAAGTAGCGTAAGTATTTCCCTCAGTTTTTGAGAACCAAGGTATCAATCCAGTAGGAGGCTATGCGCGAGTCCCTCTCACCTACACAAAACAAATAAATCCTCGCAACCAACGCGATAAGGGGTTGTTAGTCCCTACACGGTCACTTACGAGAGTGAGATCTGATAGATATGATAAGATAATATTTTTGGTATTTTTATGATAAAGATGCAAAGTAAAATAAGAGCAATGAAAATAACTAAGTATTGGAAGATTTAATATGATGAAGATAGACCCGGGGCCATAGGTTTCACTAGTGGCTTCTCTCAAGAGCATAAGTATTCTACGGTGGGCGAACAAATTACTGTTGAGCAATTGACAGAATTGAGCATAGCTATAAGAATATCTAGGTATGATCATGTATATAGGCATCACGTCCAAGACAAGTAGACCGACTCCTGCCTGCATCAACTACTATTGCTCCACATATCGACCGCTATCCAGCATGCATCTAGAGTATTAAGTTCAAGAGAACAGAGTAACGCTTTAAGCAAGATGACATGATGTAGAGGGATTGAGGGAGTCCTGGATTAGGGGGTCTCCGGACAGCCGTACTATATCCTTTGGCCGGACTGTTGGACTATGAAGATACAAGATTGAAGACTTCGTCCCGTGTCCGGATAGGACTCTACTTGGCATGGAAGGCAAGCTAGGCAGTACGGATATGGATATCTCCTCCTTTGTAACCGACCTTGTGTAACCCTAACCCTCTCCGGTGTCTATATAAACCGGAAGGTTTTAGTCCGTAGGACAACATACAATCATACCATAGGCTAGCTTCTAGGGTTTAGCCTCTCTGATCTCGTGGTAGATCAACTCTTGTAATACTCATATCATCAAGAATAAATCAAGCAGGACGTAGGGTTTTACCTCCATTAAGAGGGCCCAAACCTAGGTAAAACATCGTGTCCCCTGCCTCCTATTACCATCCGCCTTAGATGCACAGTTCGGGACCCCCTACCCGAGATCCGCCGGTTTTGACACCGACATTGGTGCTTTCATTGAGAGTTCCTCTGTGTCGTCGCCGTTAGGCTTGATGGCTCCTTCTATCATCGATAGCGATGCAGTCTAGGGTGAGACTTTTCTCCCCGGACAGATCTTTGTGTTCGGCGGCTTCGCACTGCGGGCCAACTCGCTTGGCCATCTGGAGCAGATCGAAAGCTACGCCCCTGGCCATCAGGTCATGTTTGGAAGCTTAAATTACACGGCCGATATCCGCGGAGACTTGATCTTCGACGGATTCGAGCCCCTACCTTATGCGCCACGCAGTCACGATGAGTACGATTTAGCTCTACCATCGGACTGTATTTAGGAGATTGCACCAGCAGCCGCTCTGAGCCTTAATTCGGAGCCAGTTGCGCCATCCATGGATGGGTGGATAGACCCCGTCACGGAGGCCGTATCCTCAGTGGCGATCGAGCTGAATATCGACCTTACCCTTCATGAGAGCCGTGTTGCCAAACTGCCGGATCCTTCCCCGGCCACGGACTCCGTACCGCCGGTGCCCGTGCCTATCAAATCCAATTGGGCGCCAACCATGGAGTTTACCTCCGCGGATATCTTTCAGCACTCGCCCTTCGGCGACATACTGAATGCATTAAAGTCTCTCTCCTTGTCAGGAGAGTCCTGGCTAAACTATGTCCGGCAGGATTGGGATGCGGATGACGAAGAAATTCGCCGCCCACCCACCACCCACTTAGTATCCACTGTCGATGACTTAACCGACATGCTCGACTTCGACTCCGAAGACATCGACGGTATGGACGATGATGCAGGAGACGAACAGGAACCACTGCCCACAGGGCACTGGACGCCCACTTCATCACATGACGTATACATGGTGGACACACCAAAACAAAACGATGACGAGGAACGGAAGGACGCAACGAAGGGTTGTCCCCTCGAGAAGTAGTCAAAGCGGCAGCGTAAGCGCCGCTCCAAATCCCGCCTCGGCAGAAACAACAATCATATAGACCCAGCATTAGAGCAGGGTGAACCATCACCGGACCACGGCAACACGGAGAATCAAACCGAACAACCCGACTCTGTCAAAGATAATAGTCCAGAGGACATCACACCGGACAGACACCCGGAGCAACAGAATGCCCGTCAAAGGCTTGTTGCCACCGCGAGGAGTCTAAAAAAGCAGAAGCAAAGGCTCAAGGCTGCACAAGATACACTCAGAATTAGATGGTGTAAAGTACTCAACACAGCAGCGAAGTACGGCGGTAATCGCCCCACCAAGAGCTACCCGAAGTGGAAGTTGCTACCTGAATTCGATGAGGAGGCCTTAGATCCCCCGCAACCAAAAATTAAAATGGCCATCTGGCCGGATAGACGACCTCACGGCCAACATAGAGCGGCAAACAACACCGCACATAAGCCAATACGCGATCCACGCGAGGGCTCGCATCAAAATGACGATGCAACCAGATCCATCTATGGACCACGCAAGCGCGCTCCAACATACGATGGAACACAACAAACATCTGAACAACGCGGTACACCCAGATACAGGGGTGCCGCAAACCCCCTATGTTTCACCAACGAGGTGCTGGACCATGAATTTCCAGAGGGATTCAAGCCCGTAAACATAGAGGCATACGACGGAACAACATACCCTGGGGTCTGGATTGAGGACTATATCCTCCATATCCATATGGCTCGAGGAGATGATCTCCACGCCATTAAGTATTTACCCCTCAAACTCAAAGGGCCAGCTCGGCACTGGCTTAAAAGCCTCCTCGAAAGCTCCATTGGAAGCTGGGAAGAGCTCGAAGACGCTTTTCGGGCCAATTTTCAAGGGACTTATGTCCGACCTCCGGATGCAGACGATTTAAGTCATATAACTCAACAGCCCGGAGAGTCAGCCCGAAAGCTTTCGAGCAGGTTTCTTACTAAAAAGAACCAAATAGTCGAATGTCCGGACACCGAAGCCTTGGCAGCTTTTAAACACAGCGTCCGAGACGAATGGCTTGCCAGACACCTCGGCCAAGAAAAGCCGAGAACAATGGCAACATTAACAAGCCTCATGACCCGCTTTTGCGTGGGAGAGGACAGCTGGCTAGCCCGATGCAGCACCAGCGATCCAAGTACATCCGAAGTTAGAGATGGAAACGGGAAATCACGACGCAGCAAAAATAATAAGCG
The DNA here is from genome assembly GCF_056163025.1 of Triticum urartu. NCBI lineage: Eukaryota > Viridiplantae > Streptophyta > Magnoliopsida > Poales > Poaceae > Triticum > Triticum urartu. The sequence goes on along the minus strand of NC_141873.1, from coordinate 501,454,734 downwards.
CCGGAATAAAGAAGACAATCCGAAGAGCACGGAGGTAAACACCGGATTCAGAAGCTCTCGGCCAGGTCAGCAAAAGCCGCCCTCTAAAGGCGCCAGAGATGAACTGTCCAGCCTAAACAAAATTCTGGACCAAATATGTCAGATCCATAGCACCCCCAATAAACCTGCAAATCATACCCACAGAGAATGTTGGGTCTTCAAGTAGTCCGGCAAGCTCAACGCCGAACATAAGGGGCAGGATACACCAAGCGAAGACGAAGATGAGCCTTGCAAGCAAAGCACTGGGGAACAGAAGAAATTTCCACCAGAAGTCAAAACAGTAAATGTGTTACACGTGATAAAGGGGAGAAACAAAGCGGCACTCCCAGATAAATATGCCCAAGGGCCTATCACTGCGGAGTTCTGCCACTGGCCGTCTCAACCGATCACCTTCAACCATCAGGATTACTCGGCAAGTATCCGGTGCGCAGGATGGGCTGCCTTGGTATTAGATCCAATAATTGACGGATACCACTTCACACGAGTCCTAATGGACGGTGGCAGCAGTCTAAACCTGATATATCAGGACACAATCCGCAAAATGGGGATAGACCCAACGAAAATTTTCCACAGCAATACTTCCTTTAAATGTGTAACGCTAGGCCCAGGGGCTCATTGCACAGGCTCCCTGCTACTAGAGGTTATATTCGGCTTCCCTGATAACTTCTGTAGCGAAAATTTAACCTTCCACATCGCTCCGTTCCAAAGTGGCTATCAAGCACTACTTAGACGCGAAGCTTTCGCTCTCTTTAATGCAATACCGCATTACGCTTCCCTCACACTTAAGATGCCCGGTCCACATGGCATCATTACAGTAAATGGAAATATTGAGCGATCCCCGCGAGCCGAAGAGAGTACGGCTGCCTTGGCAGCCGCACACTAAAACGGCCTCACCAACTAAAGCATTCGATAGGTCATCAAGACTACGGACACGGTTAGACGAATCTGACGCAGTTATATGTAATTCATACAGGTTTGATGGCCAAACCCCTATTACAAATACAAGGGGCTCAACGCGCGTAGACAAGTGGCAATTTTTACTCATCTTGAATTGTACATGGTTTCTTTAAACCTAACTTTTTGCACGACAACTTTTCACCTAAGTTCTTCTCTTTTACAGACGACCATCGTGCTACACCCATCCAGGATACGGCACAACGGAGACACAGGCGCAGATGTGCAGCAGGGACCCGTTCCAAGGATTCTTTTTAGATTAAGACCCTGCGTAAACCTTTCTTACTGTCTCTTGTTGATACACATCCCTCGGATTCTCAGTACTATTGAGAAGGATGCTGACGTCTTGGCATGTGGCCACGTCAGAATAATGCACGTACCTGGACACCAGGGGCTTCTTACAAAGGGCACTTTTTAGGCCCGGTTTATACCATAAAGACCGAATACCTTAGGGAGTGTTCAACGTCGCGAGTTTGGCCTTATATGCATCAGCTCCAAATCATGTCTGTGGTCAAATGTTGGGTTTGCCCGGCTCCTGTGTTTTGCTGCCTTACGTTCTGCTCTATCGGCTAAGGCGGCACCAGGAGAACTACTGCGATTGTGCCCCGGTTCATCCGGACGAGCACCTCAGTAGAGAAAACCGAAAACTGACTGTCATGATATAGCATGAGACTGGTTAACCACTCGATGACCTATCAGAATGTTAGAATTCCTCCGCCTTAACGAAGGGCCGTTTCCCGGCCAGGCATGTACGCACCCCGAATTTAGGAGAGTGCGGAGCCACCAGGGGCTATAAAGTAACCCCACCGTCAAACTCCTATGGCTAAGTGAAAGTGTTAAAGCATTATAGTCCGGTTGCCTCGTTCGCTGCGCTATCACCTCCTTAATAGGACCAAGACGTTGGATTAAGTGTGAACTCGCGTCTTCTGCGAACACCTCCGCATTATATGCGTGGGGGTTGAAGCCAACGACTGCAATCTTTCAGGTTATATACATATATACATAAACGGCCGCACAGGAGGCATCATATTACTTTCAGGCTTAATAAATTTCATAAACATTGTTTTTACAATGGGAATACATGTCACTCAAACATAATATTCTTCGAGCAGTGGGCCTCTATCAAAGCACCCTCGAGAACTTCTTCGAAGTAGTGCTCGGCAGCCACTCGGCCTATGGCCGAACCCTATGCCGCAACAGTAGTGGCATCCATCTCCGCCCAGTATGCTTTGACACGGGCAAGGGCCATCCACGAGCCTTCTATGCACACCGACCTCTTCATCGCATTAATACGCAGCACCGCACCAAGGAACTGCTGCACCAAGCTGAAATAGTTGTTCGGCTTCAGCCTTTCCGGCCACAGATGATCCACGACAGACCTCATGGCGAGTTCGGACAATCTATTGAGTTCAGCCCATTCGGCAAGGCGATCAGTCAATGGAAGCGGATGCTCTGGAACGTTCAATTGTGACCAGAACAGCTTGTCCACTTCACGATCTATTTGATCTCGGAAGTATTCGGCCGCATCAACAGTGCTCGCCGCTAAGTCCATATATGCGTCGGCCTAACTCCACAGCCGATCCAGAGGGGCATACCACGGATCGCCGAACTTCCTCCACAGCATAAAGGACTTCCCAGCCACAATGTTCCCAGCTTCACGCAGTTCCTCCTTCTTCGCTCTCATTGCAGAGTGGGTGTCTTTGGTCGCCATTGTGGCCTTTTCAAGGTCCGTAGCCTTCGCCCGATTTTCTTCTTCAAGAAACTGGCAGTGGTTGGCAGTGTCTTTTAACTTCACAGCCATTTTGGCCATCTTCTCTTTGCTCTCGCAATGCGCAGCCTTCTCGGCTATTAACTCTTCGGCCGCCTTCAAAGCAGCCGCATTACTACTCCTTGCTTGTTCTTTGGCTCGGGCAAGTTCCGCCCGAAGGATCTCCATGGTGGCAGCTCCATCTTCAGTCAACACATATTAAAGATACTGGCATCACACTGCTCTTACTATGTGACATTCACCAGAAAACATCACTTACCCTGTGCCTCGTCAAGCCGCTTGTTAACAAGCTCGATGTCGCCATCCGTCGCATCCAGTTGCCGCTTTAGTTCGGCAAACTCATCAATCCGGCTAGCCACCGGAGCTTCCACCACTTGCACATATAAGCAGTCTGGTTATTACATTGGACTACGATCCTCTGTTTGCCGCCGCTCTCGGCAACAACCAGAGTCTCAGGGGCTACTATCCACACAGGGCACACCTAAAAATGTGCGGTACTATCACAAATGTATATCATTTTACGTACCTCAAAGCCCGTTAGTAGACTCATAAAGGCATCATGCAACCCGCTTTCGGTGGACGAAATCCTTTCCATCACCGTGCCCATCAACATACGGTGTTCTTCCGAGATAGTCGCTCGCTTCAGCAGATCCCTTAGTGCGTCCGACCGCATACCAGACGGCGCAGGACTCTTTTGTTTGCCCTCTTCAAGGGCCGGATACTGGGGACCTCGGGTGACCATAGGATTATCTTCTGGCCTCACCGGACCCGGGGAGGCCCTCCGTGACGACACCTCAAGGTCGCCCGCTTCTTGAGCGGGGGAGTTCGGAGGAGGCGTTTCGCTCTCCATCATCTCCGGAAGAAGATCCCCTAAAGACGAGCTCTGTTGAGAAGGGCTAAGATCCGAACTGCAAGATAAACGCTTCGGTTATTTTCCTCGGAAGTAAGGTATAATATCTTTACTATTAAGCATTTTTTATCACTTACGGCTCGTTAGAGGGCTGATACCCGCGCGGACTTTGTGCGGCAAGAGCACCCTCCGAGGCAGGACCCTCTGGTGGAGACTTCTTCTCCCGTTTGGAAGCCTTGGTTTCCGGATCTTCAGAGGCAGTCCTGTTCCTTCCCCGGAGCGAGAGAATGTCAAATTCTTCCCCTTGGTTATCCTCCATGGAGGTGCTTATTCCCTCGGTTGGAATTGGTAGCGGTGGGGGCCCGCTTTCGCCCTCATTATTTCCCCCTTTATCTTCCTTTGAGGGCGCCGGGCAAGGCGCTAGCTCGAGCAACTTTTCCAGTACCGGATTATCCAAACCCTCAGGAAGGGGGGCCGAACACCGAATCATCTTCGCTTTTGTTAGCCAGTCCTAGTCAAAGAACGATTTCTCGGAATGACATCACGATAAATGAAAGACGGTGTGTTCGTCTAGAGGATTACTTACTTGGTCGGCGGTGTGGTTGCTGCTCAGGCCCACGTCCTCGGTAGTATCCGGACACTCAATTTGGGGTCCGAAGAATGATTTATACATCTCCTCATGCGTCAGGCCGAGGCAATTCTGAATAGTGCGCGGTCCTTCTGGGTTGAACTCCCACATGCGGAGGGGTCGGCGTTTGCAAGGCTGGACTCATCGAATCAGCATGACTTGCACCACCATAACCAGACTGAAATCTCCTTAGAAGAGATCTTGAATGTGGCTCTGCAGTATAGGCACATCCTTGGCTGGACCCCAGCTCAGCCCTCTGCTAATCCATGACATCAGTTGTGGTGGAGGGCCCGAGCGGAAGGCAGGGGCAGCCACCCACTTGGCACTTCTGGGAGCTGTGATGTAAAACCACTCCCGTTGCCATAATCTGGACACCTCTGGAAAGGAACCCTTTGGCCATGGAGGTCCAGCGGTCTTGCTTATTAATGCGCCTCCGCACACTACATGCTGCCCCTCGACCATCTTCGGCTTCACGTCAAAGGTCTTGAGCCACAGGCCTAAGTGAGGGGTAATGCGGAGGAAGGCCTCACATACGACAATAAATGCCGTGATGTGGAGAAAGGAGTCCGGGGCTAGATCGTGGAAATCTAGCCCGTAATACAACATCAAACCGCTAACGAAGGGATCCAGAGTGAGGCCTAGACCTCAGAGGAAGTATGAGAGGAACACAACATTCTCGTTGGGTTCGGCAGTAGGGACGACCTGCCCTCGGGCAGGCAGCCGATGCGAAACCTCGGCGGTCAGGTATCTGGCCTCCCTCAACTTCTTGATATCCTCTTCCGTAACGGAGGAGGGCATCCACCGGCCTTGAAGGCTAGATCCGGACATGATTGAAGGTCCGAAGTGCCTGACCTGGGCTTTGGGTGTTAGAACTCGAGGCGGGGGAAGGATTCGATTGAGCACGGGAGGAAAAAAGTAAAATCCTTGTCCCTTTATAAAGAGGGTGAATATCAAGCGTCCTCCCCCTAGCTGTTTGGGACTTGCCTAAAATCTAGGAGTCCTAGGCATGGTTAGGTTACCCACGACCGTATTGATGAGAATCCCTTAATTAGGGGAACACGATCTCTGCTTTGACAAGACATGTCAAGAAACCGCCTCGCGTTATGTGTGGAGCTGGTTGAAGAAAAACGGTTCGAATAATCACCGAGCCATGGCCTGATGTCATGTTGGCAAAGCATGTCAGCAGATTAAGATTTGTGGAAATATTATTCTCTCTACGGTGGTATGTGGAATTTATTTTGCAGGGTCGGACACTATCCTGGTATTCAAACTCTTCTGTGATGTGTTCGGAGGAGGAACCCGCCTTGCAATGCCGAAGACAACACTGCGCGCTGGACTCATCGTCATTGAAGCCTGGTTCAGGGGCTACTGAGGCAGTCCTAGATTAGGGGGTCTCCAGACAGCCGGACTATATCCTTTGGCCGGACTGTTGGACTATGAAGATACAAGATTGAAGACTTCGTCCCGTGTCCGGATAGGACTCTACTTGGCGTGGAAGGCAAGCTAGGTAGTACGGATATGGATATCTCCTCCTTTGTAACCGACCTTGTGTAACCCTAACCCTCCCCGCTGTCTATATAAACCAGAGGGTTTTAGTCCGTAGGACAACATATAGTCATACCAGAGGCTAGCTTCTAGGGTTTAGCCTCTCCGATCTCGTGGTAGATCAACTCTTGTAATACTCATATCATCAAGAATAAATCAAGAAGGACGTAGGGTTTTACCTCCATCAAGAGGGCCCGAACCTGGGTAAAACATCATGTCCCCTGCCTCCTGTTACCATCCGCCTTAGACGCACAGTTCGGGACCCCCTACCCGAGATCCACCGGTTTTGACACCGACAGGGATAAATTCATGCAATATGATAAAATCCCCATCTTGTTATCCTCAATTGCAACAAAACAATACGTGCCTTGCTGCCCCTACTGTCACTGGGAAAGGACACCGCAAGATTGAACCCAAAGCTAAGAACTTCTCCCATTGCAAGAAAGATCAATCTAGTAGGCCAAACCAAAGTGATAATTCGAAGAGACTTGCAAAGATAACCAATGATACATAAAAGAATTTAGAGAAGATTCAAATATTGTTCATAGATAAACTTGATCATAAACCCACAATCCATCGTTCTCAACAAACACACTGCAAAATAAGATTACATCGAATAGATCTCCACAAGAGAGGGAGAGAACTTTGTATTGAGATCCAAAAAGAGAGAAGAAGCCATCTAGCTAATAACTCTGGACCCGAAATTCTGAAGTAAACTACTCACACTTCATCGGAGAGGCTATGGTGTTGATGTAGAAGCCCTCCTTGATCGATGCCCCCTCCGGCGGAGCTCCGGAACAGGCCCCAAGATGGGATCTCGTGGATACAGAAAGTTACGGTGGTGGAATTAGGGTTTTGGCTCCGTATCTGATCGTTTGGGGGTACGTAGGTATATATAGGAGGAAGAAGTATGTCGGTGGAGCAATAGGGGGCCCACAAGGGTGGAGGGCACGCCTTGGGGGGGGGGGGTAGGCGCGTCCCCTACCTCGTGGCCTTCCTGTTGGTTGCTTGACGTAGGGTCCAAGTCTCCTGGGTCTTGTTCGTTCCAAAAATCACGTTCCCGAAGGTTTCATTCCGTTTGGACTCCGTTTGATATTCCTTTTCTTCGAAACCCTAAAATAGGCAAAAAACAGCAATTCTGGGCTAGGCCTCCGGTTAGTAGGTTAGTCCCAAAAATAATATAAAAGTGTATAATAAAGCCCAATAATGTCGAAAACAGTAGATAATATAGCATGGAGCAATCAAAAATTATAGATACGTTGGAGACGTATCAAGCACCCCCAAGCTTAATTCCTGCTCGTCCTCGAGTAGGTAAATGATAAAAACAGAATTTTTGATGTAGAATGCTACTCGGCATATTTTCAATGTAATTCTTCTTAATTGTGGTATGAATATTCAGATCCAAAAGATTCAAGACAAAAGTTCAATATTGACATAGAAATAATAATACTTCAAGCATACTAACTAAGCAATTATGTCTTCTCAAAATAACATGGCCAAAGAAAGTTATCCCTACAAAATCATATAGTCTGGCTATGCTCTATCTTCACCACACAAAGTATTTAAATCATGCACAACCCCGATGACAAGCCAAGCAATTGTTTCATACTTTTGGTGTTCTCAAACTTTTTCAATCTTCATGCAATACATGAGCGTGAGCGATGGACATAGCACTTAAGGTGGAATAGAATGGTGGTTGTGGAGGAGACAAAAAGGAGAAGATAGTCTCACATCAACTAGGCGTATCAACGGGCTATCGAGATGCCCATCAATAGATATCAATGTGAGCGAGTAGGGATTGCCATGCAACGGATGCACTTGAGCTATAAGTGTATGAAAGCTCAAAAGGAAACTAAGTGGGTGTGCATCCAACTTGCTTGCTCACGAAGACCTAGGGCATTTTGAGGAAGCCCATCATTGGAATATGCAAGCCAAGTTCTATAATGAAAAATTCCCACTAGTATATGAAGGTGATAACAAAGGAGACTCTCTACTATGAAGATCATGGTGCTACTTTTAAACACAAGTGTGGTAAAAGGATAGTAGCATTGTCCCTTCTCTCCTTTTCTCTCATATTTTTTTATTTGGGCCTTTTCTCTCTTTTTTATGGCCTCTTTTTTTTTTCCGTCTGGAGTCTCATCCCGACTTGTGGGGGAATCATAGTCTCCATCATTCTTTCCTTACTTGGGACAATGCTCTAATAATGATGATCATCACACTTTTATTTTCTTACAACTCAAGAATTACAACTAGATACTTAGAACAAGATATGACTCTATATGAATGCCTCCGGCAGTGTACCAGGATATGCAATGACTCATGAGTGACATGTATGAAAGAATTATGAATGGTGGCTTTGCCACAAATACAATGTCAACTGCATGATCATGCAAAGCAATATGACAATGATGGAGCGTGTCATAATAAATGGAACGGTGGAAAGTTGCATGGCAATATATCTCGGAATGGCTATGAAAATGCCATGATAGGTAGGTATGGTGGCTGTTTTGAGGAAGGTATATGGTGGGTGTATGATACCGGCGAAAGGTGCGCGGTATTAGAGAGGCTAGCAATGGTGGAAGGGTGAGAGTGTGTATGATCCATGGACTCAACATTAGTCATGAAGAACTCTTATACTTATTGCAAAAATATACAAGTTATCAAAGAAAAGTATTACGCGCATGCTCCTAGGGGGATAGATTGGTAGGAAAAGACCATCGCTCGTCCCCGACCGCCACTCATAAGGAAGACAACCAATAAATGAATCAGGCTCCGACTTCATCACATAACAGTTCACCATACGTGCATGCTACGGGAATCACAAACTTCAACACAAGTATTTCTCAAATTCAAAACTACTCAACTAGCATGAATCTAATATCACCATCTCCATATCTCAAAACAATTATCAAGTATCAAACTTCTCTTAGTATTCAACACACTCATAAGAGAATTTTATTATTAATCTTGTATACCTAGCATATTAGGATTATTTAGGAAAATTACCATGCTATTTAAGACTCTAAAAAATAATCTAAGTTCATGAGAGATCAATAGTTTCTATAAAACAAATCCACCACCGTGCTCTAATAGATATAAGTGAAGTACTAGAGCAAAACTATATAACTCAAAAGATATAAGTGAAGCACATATAGTATTCTAATAATTTCCGAATCATGTGTGTCTCTCTCAAAAGGTGGGTAAAGCAAATATGATTGTGGTAAACTAAAAAATAAAGACCCAAATCATACAAGATGCTCCAAGAAAAACACATATCATGTGGTGAATAAAAATATAGCTCCAAGTAAAGTTACCGATAGAAGTAGACGAAAGAGGGGATGCCATCCGGGGCATCCCCAAGCTTTGGCTTTTAGGTGTCCTTAGATTATCTTGGGTGTGACATGGGCATCCCAAAGCTTAGTCTCTTGCCACTCCTTGTTCCATAATCCATCAAATCTTTACCCAAAACTTGAAAACTTCACAACACTAAACTTAAAGTAGAAAATCTCGTGAGCTCCGTTAGCGAAAGAAAACAAAACACCACTTCAAGGTACTGTAATGAACTCATTATTTATTTATATTGGTGTTAAACCTAATGTATTACAACTTCTCTATGGTTTATAAACTATTTTACTAACCATAGATTCATCAAAATAAGCGAACAACACACGAAAAACAGAATCTGTCAGAAACAGAACAGTCTGTAGTAATCTGTAGCTAGAGCAAGATCTGGAACCCCAAAAATTATAAAACAAATTTCTGGACGTGAGTAATTTATCTATTAATCATCTGCAAAAATAATTAACTAAACAGAACTTTCCAAATAAAAATGGCAGCAGTTCTCGTGAGCGCTAAAGTTTCTGTTTTTTTCAGCAAGATAACAAGACTTTCCCCAAGTCTTCCCAACGGTTCTACTTGGCACAAAAACTAATTAAACACAAAAAACACAACCAAAACAGAGGCTAGATAAATTATCTATTACTAAACAGGATCAAAAACCAAGGAATAAAAATAAAATTGGGTTGCCTGCCAACAAGCGCTATCGTTTAACGCCCCTAGCTAGGCATAAAAAGCAAGGATAGATCTAGGTATGCCATCTTTGGTAGGCAATCCATAAGTGGCTCTCATAATAGATTCATAAGGTAATTTAATTTTATTTATAGGGAAGTGTTCCATGCCTTTCCTTAACGGAAATTGGAATCTAATATTTCCTTCCTTCATATCAATAATTGCACCAATCGTTCTAAGCAAAGGTCTACCAAGAATAATAGGGCATGAAGGATTGCAATCTATATCAAGAACGATAAAATCTACGGGCACATAATTCCTATTTGCAACAATAAGAACATCATTAATTCTTCCCATAGGTTTCTTAATAGTGGAATATGCAAGGTGCAAGTTTACATAGCAATCATCAAAATCACGGAAACCTAACAAATCACACAAAGTCTTTGGAATCGTGGAAATGCTAGCACCCAAATCACACAAAGCATAGCATTCATGATCTTTAATTTTAATTTTAATAGTTGGTTCCCACTCATCATAAAGTTTTCTAGGGATAGAAACTTCCAACTCAAGTTTTTCTTCATAAGATTGCATCAAAGCATCAATGATATGTTTAGTAAAAGCTTTATTTTGGCTATAAGCATGAGGAGAATTTAGCACGGAATGTAACAAGGAAATACAATCTATCAAAGAGCAATTATCATAATTAAATTCCTTGAAATCCAAGATAGTGGGTTCATTAACATCTAGAGTTTTGATCTCTGCAATCCCACTTTTATGAAATTTAGCATCAAGATCTAAAAACTCCAAATTTTTGGAACGCCTTCTAGGTAAAGGTGGATCATATTCAGTCCCATCATTATCAAGATTCATATTGCAAAACAAAGATTTAATAGGGGACACATCAATAACTTTTAGATCTTCATCTTTATTATCATGGTAACTAGAAGAACACACTTTTATAAAGGAATCTTTCTTAGCACGCATCCTAGCGGCTCTTTCTTTGCACTCATCAATGGAAATTCTCATGGCTTTGAGAGACTCATTGATATCATTCTTAGGTGGAATAGATCTAGGTTTCAAAGAATCAACATCAAGAGAAATTCTATCAACATTCCTAGCCAACTCATCAATCTTAAGCAATTTTTCTTCAATCAAAGCATTGAAATTCTTTTGCGAAGTAATAAATTCTTTAATATTTGATTCAAAATCAGAGGGCATCTTATTATAATTTCCATAAGAATTGTTGTAGGAATTACCATAATTATTAGAGGAATTACTAGGATAAGGCCTAGGATTGAAATTTCCTCTATAAGCGTTGTTACCAAAATTGTTCCTACCAACAAAATTCACATCCATAGATTCATCATTATTCTCAATCAAAGTAGACAAAGGCATATCATTAGGATCAGAAGAAACACTTTTATTAGCAAATAATTTCATAAGTTCATCCATCTTTCCACTCAAAACATTAATTTCTTCTATCGCATGCACTTTCTTATTAGTAGATCTTTCAGTGTGCCATTGAGAATAATTAACCATAATATTATCTAGGAGTTTAGTAGCTTATCCTAAAGTGATTTCCATATAAGTGCCTCCTGCGGCCGAATCTAAAAGATTTCTAGAAGCAAAATTCAATCCGGCATAAAAATTATGTATAATCATCCACAAATTCAAACCATGAGTAGGGCAATTACATATCATTAATTTTATCCTCTCCCAAGCTTCTGCAACATGTTCATGATCGAGTTGCTTAAAATTCATAATATCGTTTCTAAGAGAGATGATCTTAGCGGGAGGAAAATACTTAGAGATAAAAGCATCTTTGCACTTATTCCACGAATCAATACTATTTGTAGGCAAAGATGAAAACCAAGATTTAGCACGATCTCTAAGAGAAAAAGGAAATAGCTTCAATTTAACAATATCATTGTCCACATCTTTCTTATTTTGCATATCACACAAATCAACGAAGCTTTTTAGATGGGTAGAGGCATCTTCACTAGGAAGGCCGGAAAACGGATCTTTCATGACAAGATTCAGCAAGGCAACATTAATTTCACAAGATTCAACATCGGTAAGAGGAGCAATCGGAGTGCTAATAAAATCATTGTTGTTGGTATTGGTAAATTCACACAATTTAGTGTTATCTTGAGCCATCGTGACAAGCAAGCAATCCAACACACAAGCAAACTAGAAACAGGAAAAAAGAGGCAAATAGAGAAAGAGAGGGAGGATAGAGAGAGAGAGGACGAATAAAACGGCAAGGGTGAAGTGGGGGAGAGGAAAACGAGAGGCAAATGGCAAATAATGTAATGCGGGAGATAAGGGTTTGTGATGGGTACTTGGTATGTTGACTTTTGCGTAGACCTCCCCGGCAACGGCGCCAGAAATCCTTCTTGCTACCTCTTGGGCACTTGCGTTGGTTTTCCCTTGAAGAGGAAAGGGTGGTGCAGCAAAGTAGCGTAAGTATTTCCCTCAGTTTTTGAGAACCAAGGTATCAATCCAGTAGGAGGCTACGCGCGAGTCCCTCACACCTACACAAAACAAATAAATCCTCGCAACCAATGCGATAAGGGGTTGTCAGTCCCTACACGGTCACTTACGAGAGTGAGATCTGATAGATATGATAAGATAACATTTTTGGTATTTTTATGATAAAGATGCAAAGTAAAATAAGAGCAATGAAAATAACTAAGTATTAGAAGATTTAATATGATGAAGATAGACCCCGGGGCCATAGGTTTCACTAGTGGCTTCTCTCAAGAGCATAAGTATTCTACGGTGGGTGAACAAATTACTGTTGAGCAATTGACAGAATTGAGCATAGTTATGAGAATATCTAGGTATGATCATGTATATAGGCATGACATCCAAGATAAGTAGACCGACTCCTGCCTGCATCAACTACTATTACTCCACACATCGACCGCTATCCAGCATGCATCTAGAGTATTAAGTTCAAGAGAACAGAGTAACACTTTAAGCAAGATGACATGATGTAGAGGGATAAATTCATGCAATATGATAAAATCCCCGCAAGATTGAACCCAAAGCTAAGCACTTCTCCCATTGCAAGAATGATCAATCTAGTAGGCCAGACCAAACTGATAATTCGAAGAGACTTGCAAATATAACCAATCATACAGAAAAGAGTTCAGAGAAGATTCAAATATTGTTCATAGATAAACTTGATCATAAACCCACAATTCATCGGTCCCAACAAACACACCGCAAAAGAAGATTACATCGAATAGATCTCCACAAGAGAGGGGGAGAACTTTGTATTGAGATCCAAAAAGAGAGAAGAAGCCATCTAGTTAATAACTATGGACCCGAAAGTCTGAAGTAAACTACTCACACTTCATCGGAGAGGCTATGGTGTTGATGTAGAAGCCCTCCGTGATCGATGCCCCCTCCGGCGGAGCTCCGGAACAGGCCCCAAGATGGGATCTCGTGGATACAGAAAGTTACGACGGTGGAATTAGGGTTTTGGCTCCATATCTGATCGTTTGGGGGTACATAGGTATATATAGGAGGAAGAAGTACGTAGGTATATTATTTAGTTCTTCTCTGAATTCTTATATGCATGATTTGATATCTTAGCAAGTCTCTTCAAATTATCGGTTTAGTTTGGCCTACTAGATTGATCTTTCTTGCAATGGGTGAAGTGCTTAGCTTTGGGTTCAATCTTGCGGTGTCCTTTCCCAGTGACAGCAGGGTCAGCAAGGCACATATTGTATTGTTGCCATTGAGGATAAAAAGATGGGGTTTATATAATATTGCTTGAGTTTATCCCTCTACATCATTTCATCTTGCCTAATGCGTTACTCTATTCTTCTGAACTTAATACTCTAGATGCATGATGGATAGCGGTCGATGTGTGGAGTAATCACTACTAGGGAAAAGCCTAGCAGCAGCGCAGGTTTTGGGCCTATTAGCAGCGCGGGGGCCGGCGCTACTAATAAGGCGCTACAGCTAACGTATAGCAGTAGCGCGGGTGCGCGCTACTACTACGTCCGTTAGTAGTAGCCTGGGTAAAAACCCGCGCTACTACTAACCTGCGGAATTTTTTTCCGGATTTTTTGCCCGAATTTTACAATTTCTGAATTATTTTAACCTCTAATCTCTAATCACCCTCATCGCTGCTCAATTTAATCTCTAATCACCCCTCATCATTCCAAATCATCTAACTTCCCGGACGGTCACCCGTCCTCTCACTACTCCAGCCTGAGCACGCTTAACTTCCGGGTTCTATTCTCCCTCGATTCCAAGTCTGCACTTGTTGTTTTCCTGACAATAGTAAGATGTCAATCCTATTAACCCTCGGGAGTTTAGCTTGAGCATGAAGTCAGACATTTTGCTGTTTGAGTTTAAAACTATTGTTCTAAACCACAATAATTATTTAGTAACACTAATATTTCTTGAATAAGGAGTTTGACCACATTTTGACCAAAGTTTGACCACAGTTTGACCAGATTTGACCAAAATTCCAAAAAACTGAAATAATTATTTAGTAACACTAATATTCTTGAATAATTATTTAGTAACACTAAAACGTCTTGAATAAGTAGTTTGACCACAGTTTGACCAGATTTGACTAAAATTTAAAAAAAACTGAAATTTGAGCATAACTTTTTTTCCTTTTAGAATTTGAGGATTCTAAAAATTTGTAAACAAGCCGTAGGCGGTCTCCATCGTATGCGGATTTTCGTGCTGAACATTTTGATATATTATACGTTTTTTTTCTGACATCGTATGCAAAAGTTATAGCCGTTTTACGTTTTCCCTACACTTTTTGCAAAACATGTCCAAATTTAAGTTTTTAAATTTTCCTAACTAGTAGATGTAAGAACATAACTACATCTCGAAGGATTTTAATTTTTGAAACATTTTGATATATTATACGTTTTTTTCTAACATCGTATGCAAAAGTTATAGCCGTTTTACATTTTCCCTACACTTTTTGCAAAACATGTCCAAATTTAAGTTTTTAAATTTTCCTAACTAGTAGATGTAGTAACATAACTACATCTCGAAGGATTTTAATTTTTGAAGTTTTTATCATTTTCTTTTGCTTTTTACAAAACCGAAAAGGCGATCCACAGGGGGGGGTAGAGTTTCAAAATGGGACCTTTAGTAGTAGCGAGGGATTTTACCCCTCGCTACTACTATGGCATGTCCCAGAGGGGCACGGTTGAGGCCTCTTAGTAGTAGCGAGGGGTAAAAACTTAGTAGTAGCGCGGGTTTATAACCCTCGCTACTACTATGGCATGGCCCAGGGGCACGGTAGAGACCGCTTAGTAGTAGCGAGGGGTAAAACCAGCGCTACTGCTATCAACTTAGTAGTAGCGAGGGTTAAAAACCCGCGCTACTACTATGGCATGTCCCGGGGGGCACGGTAGAGACTGCTTAGTAGTAGCGAGGGTTAAAAACCAGCGCTACTGCTATCAACTTAGTAGTAGCAAGGTTTAAAAACCCGCGCTGCTGCTACTTAGTAGCAGCGCCTGATTTTAAAGCGCGCTGCTGGTAAGATTCTGTGTATAGGCTTTTCCCTAGTAGTGAATAGCAGTAGATGCAGAATCGTTTCGGTCTACTTGACACGGACGTGATGCCTATATTCATGATCATTGCCTTAGATATTATCATAACTATGCGCTTTTCTATCAATTGCTTGGCAGTAATTTGTTCACCCACCTTAATACATGCTATCATGAGAGAAGCCACTAGTGGAACCTATGGCTCCCGGGTCTACTTTACATCATATAAGTTTATGATCTATAATTCTAGTTTACTATTTATTTTGCAATCTTTATTTTCCAATCTATAAAACAAAAATACCAAAAATATTTATCTTATTATCTTTATCAGATCTCACTTTTGCAAGTGGCCATGAAGGGATTGACAACCCCTTTATCGCGTTGGTTGCAAGGTTCTTGATTGTTTGTGCAGGTACTAGGCGACTTGCTTCTAGTCTCCTACTGGATTGATACCTTCGTTCTCAAAAACTAAGGGAAATACTTATGGTACTTTGCTGCATCACCCATTCCTCTTCAAGGGAAAACCAACACATGCTCAAGAGGTAGCAAGTAGTTCATCACAGAAATCAGTTCCAGTGATTCCTACACCAATTAGTGAGGAAGCTAATGACAATGATCATGAAAACTTTTGATCAAGTTACTACCTGTCGGGGCACTGATCCACAGGCACCTATGGGAACGGCGGGCCGAGTCCCTTTCGGTTCGGCGGGGGCGGAGGTCGCACGAAGAGCGGATCGAGGCGAAACACACGAGCGGTTTACCCAGGTTCGGGCCGCACGGATGCGTAAAACCCTACTCCTGCTTTGTGGTTTGTATTGAGTTCTTGCTCGGGAGCGCGGAGTGCTACATTACACTCCAGCAGCTAATGAGACCGAGCGTGAGAGTTCCAACCCCCCTCTATGTTGCGCATGGGCCTCCTTTTATATGCTCAAGGGGTCACCGACAGGTGGCAACGTAGACAAGTGTAAAAAATGGAAAGGTGCTGCGGTTGGTACAGCTACCTGCTACAGTGCATTATACCTAACCCTGACGGCAGGGGACAAGGGCATTAAATGCCCGTCTGCGTCGCCTAAATAGTGCAAAAAGGGACCGCCAGGGACGCCACCGCCCGCCACGATGGCAATCTTGTCAGTGCCGCTTGCCACCGCGCACCGCTGGCTGCACAGCCTCCCGCCACGTACGGCTGGAAGGGTCCTAGAGCGACACGTTGGTGGGTGTGCTGGAGCGCAGACACAGAGTGGTGGCTTGCCGCGGCAAGCGCCTTGCCGCGGTCGTTGTCTTGTCGCGCCCGGGAGCTTGTCGCTCACCGGGCCTTGCCGGGACGCGTGGCGCGTCGCGGCAAGTTCCTTGAGATGCCTTGGTTGGCCTTCCCGGCAAGCTCCTCTTGCCGGGGTCTTGTCTCCTTATCTTGGATACTTTGTCCTTGAATGGCTCCAAAGGAACCACGGAGGGCCTTGGCGGTCACCCAGCAAGCCTTGCCGCGGGATGCTGCGACTGCCCGTGCACAAGTTCGAGATACTAGGGTACCCCTACTCTAGTACACCGACAGGAGCCCCCGGGCCTGGGCCATACACGGTGCCGAGCGCTGTTGGGCCAGGCCCAAAACAGGGCACGGGCACGCGCGGCCTAGGTTACGCCATATCTTTCTCCGTATCCACCGCGCCCTCCCCGAACGGCACGCGTTGAATGCTGCGTCGTGGGAGAGATCGTGGGTGGTTTCTTTATTCGGAAATGCGGAACGTCCGCCCCCTCCCTCCTTATAAGCAGGGGAAACAGGGGCAGTTCGCCCATTCGCCGGTTGCTACTCCAATCTCAGAAATCTCCGCCGCTCCCTCGTCTTCCCAAAGCTGAAAAGAGAGCAGCTGCCCCGCCCCCCATCGCCACCAGCACCACCAACGCCGTCGACCTCCTCCACCACTGCCGCCATGGCTCCGAAAGCCGACAAGGGGAAGGTTGTGAAGTCGACCGAGGCGCAGCGGCTTGCGGCGCTGCGAAAGGAGCGGGCAGTCTTCCCCCCCAAGCTTGCCGCGAAGGAGCTGAGGGAGAATTACTATCTCTTCTGGTCGATGGAGACGCGAGCGCATCCGCGCACGAAGGTACTTCCGGCCGCCGCTTGGAAAATGGCTCCGAACGGATACCCTTTCTTCGCCTTGTTCTTCTACTGCGGGCTCTGCCCGCCCTTCTCTGAGTTTTTCTGCGATATCATGAACACCTACGGATTCCACCTCCTTGACTTCACCCCCAATGCCGTTCTGACCATGGCAGTTTTCACACATCTCTGCGAAAACTTTGTCGGAGTCCATCCCAACGTAGCCCCTTTTCGCCACTTCTTTATGCCCCGAGTAGAGAGAGGAGAACCTTTATCCGGCGGAATCGCCTGGATCTCGAGGGCTGGCAAGAAGGACACTTATTTGGAGGGAGAGTTCCGCGACAAGTGGGAAGAATGGAGAGCAGACTGGTGCTGGATTGACGAGGAGAATCCGCAGCCGTTTACCGCCCGGCGCCAAACCCCAGTAGCACGCGGCAGCGATTGGAGTGACGTGGCCCCGGAAGATGATAGGCTGAAGATTGCCGTCACCCGGATCCTACGCCTCAGGCTTGCCGGGCTCACTGTAGGCGCTGTTGGCGCAGACTTTCTTCGCCGCCGTATTGCCCCCCTGCAGGAACGGGGGAGACCCACCTAGGAATTCAAGAATGCGGCGGATATCATGAGGCTGCGTCCAGGCCTCAATTTCAACTTCACTGTTTTGGAGCTCAACGCAATGCTCCAGGAGCTGTTCAAGTACGACCCTCAGCATCCCGAAGTGTTCAGGTTGCCGGGGGGTGTTGTTCCGCTATGCAACAACTCTGCGCTCGACCGCATCCGTGCAATGATGCCGCTGTGCGATTCGCATGGAATTGTCCCAACTTGGCAAGAGCCTGCAGACGACATTGTGCAGCAGTTCTTCGATGACTTGGTAGAAGTGCCGATCTGCTCTGATGAAAAGGATAGGCTCACCCGCAACACCATCGATGAGGAGATGACACGCATCGCCACCAGGCTAGAAGAGGCGGCGGCAGCCGCAGCCGCGGGCGAATTTGGATTCACCGTGGAGGAGGAAGATGCAGCAGAGGCGGCAAGCCGTGCCGAGTGAGGGGAGCCCGCCGGCGGGAAAGAGCTTGCCGGGCATAACGCCGAGTCGAGCGAGCCCGCCAAGGATACGAGCGGCTCGCTGGAGATCAACTCCTCCTCCTCCTCATCTTCAGGAAGCTCGCCGCAAGCAGAGCCTCCATCCCCGCCAAGAAGGCGTCTCCGCAAGGTCGGGGACGTAGCGGGGCGGCAGGCGGGTGAACAGTCGCCGCGCCGCGTGACGCGCTCCACCGCGGCAAGCACTGGTGCTGCGGGATCACCTCATGCTGCTGCGGCAACTGGAGCGGGGTCGTCTCAGGCCACCGCCACCGTTCCCGCCAAGCGGCCAAGGGAACCTACTCCTCTGCCTCCTCGCGCTGGACATGGGCCGGACTTCGACTTCTCCGCGTTCAGCTCTGACGAGGAAGAAGAAGAAGAGTAAGCTTCTCTTGTTGTACTTGTAGTTCTTTAATTCTTGCCGTTTTATCTTGTATCTCATTTGCTTTGCTCTGAACTTGTTCCTTTTCAGGACTCTGGCCCAGAGAGCAGCGAAGAGGGCCAAGGTCCCGGTGATTATCATCGAGGACGAACCCACCGCGACAGCAGGGGGTGCGCCCGAGACAACCTTGCCGGACCCGGCAACTTTTCTCCAGAGCAGCCCCCAGCGTAAGTATATGGTTCGCTTTCCGCTGTGAGGCGCGCATGGATACTCTGTATTTGCTGATATCTGACTGTTGGTTTGTGTAGGCGCAGAGCAGCCCCACCAGGAGCGCCCGGAGACTGCCCCCAAAAGGTCAAGGGAGAGTCCTCCGGCAAGGGGGAATTCTCCGGCAAGGGACAGCACCAGCGTCCCCCCGGCGGAGGGGACTACGACTGCCGAACCCAGTAGAGGTAATCTTCTCTTCAAAGCTTCCCTTGGGTTCTTTTTCTTGCGTATTTTCTTGACTTTTCTCCCCTTTTCCGGCAATTAGACCCATCTGCTGCGGAGCCGATGGAGACCGGCGCTGATGATCCCGCCGGCGATGAGGCCGCCAAAGCTGCCGCCGCAGCAGCTGGCGGGGGGTCTGGCGATCGCACTGACGGCCCTGAGGCCACAGGAGCGCCAGGCGCTGCGTCGACCGCCGACCCGTCCGCCACTGCCGCAGGGCCAGGCTCCGAAGAGCCCGAGCCAGGCGTCTACTTGAAGGCCGGCGATGGCGTCTTCATCAACCTCCCCTGGGCGTCAAACTCCAGGGCGCCGGTCGAGGGAGAGAGCTTTGATGGAGAAGTGCTCGCCTCCGCTGGGCTGACGCTAGTTGACGCGCCGAGCAGTAGCAGCGGCGAGCCTAAGGAGGAGCGCCTGCTGCGGAAGCTGTTGTCGCTCTACCGCGCGCGGCAAGCCAAGCTGGAATCCCGCGAGGCGCTTGTCACGAAGGCGGGAGCGGACATCGAGAAGCGCGCCGAGGAGCTCCGGGGTCTCAACCAGGAAGCTCTCCGGTCCCTGGCAGAGGAGCGAGAGCAGCTCGCCGAAGCGCAGAAGGCCTTCCTCGACAAGGCCGAAGTTGAAGAGCAACAGCGGCTTGCCGCTGAGAAGCTGTTCGCGCAGGAGGGCGAGCTGGCGCAGCGGAAAGTCAACCTTGACAGCCACGAGGAGGAGCTTGCCACGCGTGAGCAGGAATTCGGCGGAGCCCTTAAGCATGCAGAGGATGCTGCCGCAGTTGCCGAGGCCGCCAAGAAGGAGCTGGAGACGAAGGTGGCGCAGCTGGAGGCCGATCTCAAGGCGAGTGGTGAAGAGCTTGCCGCGCTCAAGCTTGAGCGGGAGAAGGACGCCCAGAGCAACTCAGAGCTGCAGGCTCGTCTCGCCGAGAAGGGCAAAGAGCTTAGCGCCGCCAAGGACTCCAACGCAGATCTTGAGTTGAAGCTGACCACTTTGACCAAGACGCTGGAGAAAGTGGAGCACTGGACGGAGGGTCTCGTGAGTGCTGCCGCAGATATCGACAGGGAGCTGGCGCAGCTGGGGGTGGAGGATCTCAGGTATCCCTCTGATGAGAACCTCCAACCCAGTGCCAAGCTCACCTTGTTCTTCAAAGGCGTGGCGACGGCCCTCCAGCGGCTCTGGGAGAAGATTCCAAAGCAGCTGGCCGACGAGTCGCGCAAGATCTGCGCGGGAGCTCTCCAGAAGGTGTTGGTGAAGGTGGCCTTCCGCAACCCAGGCCTCAACCTCACCAATGTCCTCAAGACTCTGCCGCCGGATGCTGATCTGGAGGCGCTCAAGACCCTTGTCGCACCCATTGACAAGGTGAGCGGGATCAAGAGGGTTGAGGGCGATCGCGTAGACTAGGCCGCCCGTTTCCTTCTTCTCTTGTCGCCGCTTGTCATGTTACGAAAACAATCTGTTAGGGCCGCGACAAGCTACTTTATAATATAACTCTTTTCTGGGTAATGATTGCAATGTTATTCCCTTTACTTGATCACTCCTTTGTATGTTTTTGCCCTACGCTTTCAGGGAACTTGCCGGTGCAGGCACCTTAGCCGCGAGCGCTGAGTGCCTGACGTCAGCAGCCTGCTGGCGGTGCCGCTACCGACAAGAAACCTTGTCGCAACTAGTCGCAGCTCACTTAAGTTGTTGAGCGGACTCGAAACAAAGTAAGGGCGCAACTAGCTACGAGTTGGTTCCTCCGCGCACAGGTTTTCCATACAAAGTGCGGTCGTTCAAGGGAGATAACTTAAAAATTTAAAAAATCTAATTGCTCAAACTTTGGCAACTTAGCTTTTCTGTTGTTTGCTTCCCGGTAAGGCGAAAACTTTCTTGAACGACGCCTGGTCCATACCATTATCTTCTCCTTTCCCCCCCGGCAAACTTGTGGGCGAGGGAACCTTCCTTTCCTTGAGAAAAAAGAAAGAGGAGAAAATAAAGATATGGAGCCTTACGGCTCGTTATTGCTTACCGGGGAGTAGGTGCTGCACAAAGTGTCAGATCACATATGCAAAAAATAGAAAGCATGAAATTGACAAGATGTGCGGAGCACATGAGCTTTACTTATGCACGGGGTCTGCGCCCGGCTTTGTACAAAGGATTAGATGCAACAGCGGCAAGACTTGTACAAAAGGTGGTTGCTGGAACAGGTTCCGGCAACCGCGCCTTACGGGTAAAACTTACGAAGATGCTCAATGTTCCAGGAGTTGCTCACCGGAGTGGCATCTTCGGTCTCAAGGCGGACAGCGCCAGGCCTAGTGACTCGTTTCACCCGGTAAGGGCCTTCCCACTTCGGCGTCAACTTGTTGGAATTCTTGGCGGACTGAACACGCCGAAGAACAAGGTCGCCTTCCTCAAGACTTCTGGCATTAACTTTGCGGCTATGATAGCGGCGCAAAGCTTGCTGGTAGCGAGCAGCTCGTACAGCTGCCTGAAGACGGTCTTCCTCAAGGAGCAGCGCGTCATCTTGTCGTAGCTGCTCTTGCTCAAGCTCATCATAAGCGAGCACTCGAGGTGACCTGTATACGAGTTCCGTGGGGAGAACTGCCTCTGCTCCATAGACTAGAGCGAAAGGTGTCTGGCCAGTGGCTCGATTTGGCGTCGTCCTGATCGACCAAAGAACCACCGGCAGCTCCTCGATCCAGTTTCTTCCGCACTTGTGCAGCTTGTCGAAAGTCCTGGTCTTGAGCCCACGCAGCACTTCAGCATTTGCCCTTTCCGCTTGACCGTTGCTTCTCGGGTGAGAAATAGAAGCGAAGCAGACCTTGGCGCCAAGATCTTGGACGTACTGCATGAAGGTGCGGCTCGTAAATTGCGTACCGTTGTCGGTGATTATCCTGTTAGGGATCCCGAAGCGGTAAACAATCGACCTGAAGAACTTGACTGCTGACTGTGCTGTCACCTTCCTCACTGCTTCCACTTCCGGCAACGTACAAGTACTCAAAGCCCCCGATTGCTCGGGGAAAGGGGCCGAGGATATCGAGCCCCCAGACCGAAAATGGCCAGGATAAAGGGATCGTCTGGAGAGCTTGAGCTGGTTGGTGTATCTACTTGGAATGGAACTGGCACGCTTCACACTTGGTTACTTGTGTAGTTGCATCTTGGAGGGCTGTCGGCCAAAAGAAACCTTGCCGGAATGCTTTGCCGGCAAGTGCTCTTGCGCCAATGTGGTGACCACATATGCCTCCATGTATCTCTGCCAACAGCTTTTGTCCGTCTTCCCGGTGAATACACTTCAATTTCACACCGTTGAGTCTTCTTCTGTACAGTGTCTTGTCGATAAACTGGTACATACTTGACTGCCGGGCTACTCTTTCCGCTTCTTCTTGCTCTTCGGGAAGTTCTCCTGTCTGAAGGAAACGGACAATCTGCTGTGCCCATGCTGGAGCTTGTGGCTCGACAACAAGGACTAAAGACAAATTTGCTGCTGCGGGAACATCCGCTTCTACGGCGAGAACCTGCGGCTCTGCCGGAGCTTGACGTTCCCTGGCAAGCTTGCCGGAGCAAAACTTGTCGGGAGCCTGTGCTTCAACGGAACAAACCCTAGGGCTTGCCGGAACAGACTGCTCCTCAGCACTCTTGGCGTTGATCTCAGCTGCTGCGGGAACATCCGCTTCTACGGCAAGAACCACCGGCTCGTGCCTGGCTGACTTGTCGCGGCTGCGACGTGCTCGGCTGCCGTTGAGTGTCGCCGTTGGCGAAGCCGATGAGACTCTGAATGGTGGCCCTCCAGTCGTCGATCTTGTCTGCCGTTGGAGGGTAGTCCAGGAGCAGTTGAGCTCGCGCCAAAGCTTTTGCTGCAGTGGCGGGTGGCGGTGGCGAACGGTGCGAGGAGTGGGATATGCTCGGACTTCTAACCATGTTAGAAGGAGCAGTATCCCGTCCAGGCGACCGTGCCTCGCTTGTGCCAGCATGTTGGCGTGCATGCTGGTCCTGAGCACTCCGTGATCCACCAGCTCGATCTTGGTCTAGCAAAAGCATGGTACCGTGAATACCATGACGCTGCCGGTCCCGCGCCTCCTGAGATGGGCGCGGTGCATGTACGGACACCGAGGTCTTGGAGTGCGCCCGGTCGTTGTGGGAGCCGGCTATGCCGCCGATGGGCAGCGCAGCCTTGTCCTTGGACCTGGCAGCACCGTGAGCTCCCTCGTCGACGCCCGTTCTTCCGCTGGCGTCCGCCCCATCAGCCGTTTGCTCCGGCGATGGTGGGTTCGGCGCGGTCGGAGCAGCCGCCTCTGAAGCCTTCTTCTTCGGCGGCATGTCGATGAAGATGATGAAGATCTAGCTCGTGTGAACGCCGGATCTGGTTCACACAACCTCGACGCCCCCTACCTGGCGCGCCAAAGATGCCGGGGCACTGATCCACGGGCACCTATGGGACCGGCAGGCCGAGTCCCTTTCGGTTCGGCGGGGGCGGAGGTCGCACGAAGAGCGGATCGAGGCGAAACACACGAGCGGTTTACCCAGGTTCGGGCCGCATGGATGCGTAAAACCCTACTCCTGCTTTGTGGTTTGTATTGAGTTCTTGCTCGGGAGCGCGGAGTGCTAAAGTACACTCCAGCAGCTAACGAGACCGAGCGTGAGAGTTCCAACCCCCCTCTATGTTGCGCATGGGCCTCCTTTTATATGCTCAAGGGGTCACCGACAGGTGGCAACGTAGACAAGGGTATAAAATGGAAAGGTGCTGCGGTTGGTACAGCTACCTGCTACAGTGCATTATACCTAACCCTGACGGCAGGGGACAAGGGCATTAAATGCTCATCTGTGTCGCCTAAATAGTGCAAAAAGGGACCGCCAGGGACGCCACCGCCCGCCACGATGGCAATCTTATCAGCGCCGCTTGCCACCATGCACTGCTGGCTGCACAGGCTCCCGCCACGTACGGCTGGAAGGGTCCCAGAGGGACACGTTGGTGGGTGTGCTGGAGCGCGGACACAGAGTGTTGGCTTGCCGCGGTAGTTGTCTTGTCGCGCCTGGGAGCTTGTCGCTCGCCGGGCCTTGCTGGGACGCGTGGCGCGTCGCGGCAAGTTCCTTGAGATGCCTTGGTTGGTCTTCCCGGCAAGCTCCTCTTGCCGGGGTCTTGTCTCCTTATCTTGGATACTTTGTCCTTGAATGGCTCCAAAGGAACCACGGAGGGCCTTGGCGGTCACCCAGCAAGCCTTGCCGCGGGATGCTGCGACTGCCGGTGCACAAGTTCAGGATACTAGGGTACCCCTACTCTAGTACACTGACACTACCAAACCTCGTAGGTCAACCAGAGTAAGATCCGCACCGGAGTGGTATGGTAATCCTGTTCTGGAGGTCATGTTACTTGACCATGACGAACCTACAAACTATGAGGAAGCGATGATAAGCCCAGATTCCACAAAATGGCTTGAGGCCATGAAATCTGAGATAGAATCCATGTATGAGAACAAAGTGTGGGCTTTGGTGGACTTGCCCGTTGACCGGCAAGCCATTGAGAATAAATGGATCTACAAGAGGAAGACGGACGCTGATAGTAGTGTTACTATCTACAAAGCTTGAATTGTCGCAAAAAGTTTTCAACAAGTTCAAGGTGTTGACTACGATGAGATTTTCTCACTCGTAGGGATGCTTAAGTCTAACCGAATCATGTTAGCAATTGCCACATTTTATGAAATCTGGCAAATGGATGTCAAAACTGCATTTCTTAATGGATTTCTCAAAGAAGAGTTGTATATGATACAATAAGAATGTTTCGTCAATCCTAAAGGTGCTAACAAAGTGTGCAAGCTCCAGCGATCCATCTATGGACTGGTGCAAGCATCTCGGAGTTGGAATATATTCTTTGATAAAGTGATCAAAGCATATGGTTTTATACAGACTTGCGGTGAATCCTGTGTTTACAAGAAAGTGAGTGGGAGCACTACAACCTTTCTGATAAGTATAGGTGAATGACATATTGTTGATCAGAAATGATGTAGAATTTTCTGGAAAGCATAAAGGAGTGTTTGAAAGGAGTTTTTCAAAGAAAGACCTCGGTGAAGCTACTTACATATTGAGCATCAAGATCTATAGAGATAGATCAAGACGCTTGATATATTTTTCAATGAGTACATACCTTGACTAGATTTTGAAGTAATTCAAAATGGAACAGTCAAAGAAGGAGTTCTTGCCTGTGTTGCAAGGTGTGAAGTTGAGTAAAGACTCAAAACCCGACCACGACAGAAAATAGAAAGAGAATGAAAAGTCATTCCCTATATATGTCTCAGTCATAGGTTCTATAAATTATGCTATGCTGTGTACCATACCTATTGTGTACCTCACCATGAGTTTGGCAAGAGGGTACAATAGTGATCCAGGAGTGGATCACTAAACAACAATCAAAATTATCCTTAGTGGAATAAGGAAATGTTTCTCGGTTATGGAGGTGACAAAGAGTTTGTCGTAAGGAGTTTCGTCGATGCAAGCTTTGACACTGATCTGGATGACTCTAAGTCTCGATCTAGATACATAGAAAATTTGCAAAATACATAGAAAATTTGCAAAATACATGCGGCTTTGAATATGGCAGACCTGTTGACTAAACTCTCTCACAAAGCAAAACATGATCACTCTTTGGGTGTTAATCACATAGCGATGTGAACTAGATTATTGACTCTAGGAAACCCTTTTGGGTATTAGTCACATGGAGATGTGAACTAGTTACATAAAGATGTGAACTATTGGTGTTAATCACATGGCGATGTGAACTAGATTATTGACTCTAGTGCAAGTGGGAGACTCAAGGAAATATGCCCTAGAGGCAATAATAAAGTTGTTATTTATATTTCCTTATATCATGATAAATGTTTATTATTCATGCTAGAATTGTATTAACCGGAAACTTAGTACATGTGTGGATACATAGACAAAATAGAGTATCCCTAGTATGCCTCTACTTGACTAGCTCGTTAATCAAAGATGGTTAAGTTTCCTGACCATAGACATGTGTTGTCATTTGATGAACGGGATCACATCATTAGAGAATGATGTGATGGACAAGACCCATCCGTTAGCTTAGCATAAATGATCATTTAGTTTTATTGCTATTGCTTTCATCATGACTTATACATGTTCCTCTGACTATGAGATTATGCAACTACCGAATACCGGAGGAATGATGACCCACAAGTATAGGGGATCTATCGTAGTCCTTTCGATAAGTAAGAGTGTTGAACCCAACGAGGAGCAGAAGGAAATGACAAGAGGTTTTCAGTAAGGTATTCTCTGCAAGCACTGGAATTATCAGTAACAGATAGTTTTGTGATAAGGTAATTTGTAACAGGTAACAAGTAACAAAAGTAAATAAGGTGCAACAAGATGGCCCAATCCTTTTTGTAGTAAAGGACAAGCCTGGACAAACTCTTATATAAATGAAAGCACTCCCGAGGACACATGGGAATTATCATCATGCTCGTATGATTCACATTTGTTACTTTGATAATTTGATATGTGGGTGGATCGGTGCTTGGGTACTGCCTTTCCTTGGACAAGTATCCCACTTATGATTAACCCCTCTCGCAAGCATCCACAACTACAAAAGAAGTATTAAGGTAAATGTCGGTGTCAAAACTGGCGGATCTCGGGTAGGGGGTCTCGAACTGTGTGTCTAAGGCGGATGGTAACAGGAGGCAGGGGACACGATGTTTACCCAGGTTCGGGCCCTCTGTATGGAGGTAATACCCTACGTCCTGCTTGATTGTTCTTGATGATATGAGTATTACAAGAGTTGATCTACCACGAGATCGTAGAGGCTAAACCCTAGAGGCTAGCCTATGGTATGATTGTATGTTGTCCTACAGACTAAACCCTCTGGTTTATATAGACACCGGAGGGGGCCAGGGTTACACAGAGTTGGTTACAAGGGAGGAGATATACATATCCGTATTGCCAAGCTTGCCTTCCACGCCAAGGAGAGTCCCATTCGGACACCGGACGAAGTCTTCAATCTTGTTTCTTCATAGTCCAACAGTCCGGCCAAAGGATATAGTCCGGCTGTCCGGAGACCCCCTAATCCAGGACTCCCTCAGTAGCCCCTGAACCAGGCTTCAATGACGATGAGTCCGGCGCACAGTTTTGTCTTCGGTATTGCAAGGCGGGTTCCTCCTACGAATACTCCATAGAAGATTTTGAACACAAGGATAGTGTCCGGCTCTGCAAAACAAGTTCCACATACCACCATGGAGACAACAATATTTCCACAGATCTAATCTGCTGACACGTTTGACAGCATGACATCATGCCACGGCTCGGCCATTATTCGAACCATTTTTCTCAACCAGCTACTGCACACATCGGAAGGTGGTTTCCTTGGCATGTCTTGTCGAAGCATAGATCGTGTCCCCTTATCACGGGATTCTCATCAATACGGATGTGGGTAACCCAACCGTGCCATCAATTACGGAGCTTGGGGAATAAGAGGCTTTACCAGGCGAGTGGGGAGGTGCATCGCCTCTTCCGCCCTTATAAAAGGATTAGGATTCACTGTTTTCACCCACGCCTTCTTCTCGATTCATTCCATTCTGCTCAGGCTCTAGCGCCCAAGCGTCCACCTTCTCTACCCACAAAAGGTCTTACAAAGATGTCTAGATCTGGAGCAGGAGGGAAATGGATGGCCTCCACCGTCTGAGAGAAGGATATCAAAAAGCTTCAGGAGGCCGGGTATCTGGTTAAGAAAATCAGCCACCGTCTCCTGACGGCAGGACAGATCGTCCCTACTCCGGAACCCCACGAGAGGGTTGTATTCCTCGCTCACTTTGTCCGTGGGCTATGGTTTCCCCTCCACCCGTTCGTCCGTGGCATCATGTATTATTATGGGATCGATCTTCACAATCTGTCCCCTAACTATTTCCTCAACATATCCACATTCATTGTCGTGTGCAAGGCTTTTCTCCGTATTCCGCCGCACTTCGGTTTATGGCTAAAGGTTTTTAATGTGATGCCCAAGGTGGTGGGCGGTGAGCACGCCGAGTGCAGGGGCACTATGGTGAGCAAGATGCCCAACGTCATATGGCCAACGGGAACCTTTAATGATTCTGTCAAGGAGTGGCAACAACAGTGGTTTTACATCACTGAGCCGTGCAACAAGGAATGGGCCGCCTCTCCTGATTTTCGACCCGGCGCCCCTCTGCGGCTTACATCCTGGGTCAAGAAAGGCCTGGACTGGTCCTCATCTGATGAACTGTTGGTGCTTCAGGCGCGCGTTAAAGATATGGGAGATAAGAACATTGAGGTTGTCAACATAGTCCAGGTGATGTTAATCTACCGAATACTGCCTTGTCAACACCGGACTTGCAATCTATGAGATTTCGATCCGGCCAGGCACCAAACTTTGCGAAGGTTCTTCGGCTCCTCGCACGAGGATATTTGTAAGGTGCTTTTCATGTCCATCAAATCATGGCCATACTCCGGCAAAGATCACGGGTACCAACTGTCCCGCCCTGCAAGTTCGGTGAGTTTATCAAACTTTTCTATCCGCATGACCCAAAGGAAGCGCTTAACGCATGTTTATTCAACTCCCCCAGAGCTGGACGAAGAAGGCGGAGCGGATTCATTGTCCGGCCCCATTGCCCGAAGACCCGGCCATCCCACTTCTGATGAAGATGCTGATCCCGGCGCCCTACAAGGTGCCAAACAAGACGGCCGAAAAGGAGGCCAAAAAGACCCGGGGCGGCCTTCGTCGTCATGGTACTTCGGACACCATACCCGAAGGCTCTGATGCCCGTTCCGCCTCCGAAGAGGATAAAAAGGAGGAGGAAGATGAATCCCTTGCAGGGGGAAAGAGGAAGAGGACGGGCTCCACACCCTTGGAGGCCGCACTGCCCAAAAAAGGAAGTGCTTCTCTTCTGGAGGAGTCCACTGCTGCCGCCGACATCGGCCTGGCATGGGATCCCAGGGCCCAGCCCCTGGTCAACTCGTAAGTACATAAAATCCGAGTACGTTTAAGCATCCGAACTCATCGTGGCTTAGTATTTTAACCTTAAGCCATATTTTTTGGTAGTCCGGTGAGGTCTCGTACCAAGAAGTCCTCATCAGAGGACCTGCTGAGCTCGAATGCTATGGAGAGTGGGACACCCCAAAAGGCCCCTTCCTCCAAACAGGTGCATAACACCGAGGCTTCATCCTAGAAGGACCCCGGCCAAGGTGGAAAGGAAGAAACCATGAGGGCGGCACCTGGAGGTCAAAATGCAGGGGCCGGACATGTGGGGGAAAAGATTCCCATAGGGGCTGATGGCGGGGGCGACCTTGAGTTCGGCTCCTCACCGGATG
Source organism: Triticum urartu (assembly GCF_056163025.1). Lineage (NCBI taxonomy): Eukaryota > Viridiplantae > Streptophyta > Magnoliopsida > Poales > Poaceae > Triticum > Triticum urartu. The sequence goes on along the minus strand of NC_141873.1, from coordinate 501,425,069 downwards.
CGATTCCAGAGGTTTATAAGGCTCCAGAATCAAGAAGGCAGCCTCCTTCGGCTGGAGGGGGCGTGCCTGTTCCGCCGGCGACCTCTGTCCATCCAGAGGTGTCGGATGCTTTGTTAGTGGCGTTACGGGACACCTCCATTGTTGACGAACACCGTGCCCTTATGGGTGCGGTGATTGAGAAGATTCAGTCAACCGAGAGTGGACTGAACGAAGCCTGTATCAGCCTTATAAGTGGCTTTGATGTATGTTTTATAAGTTGCTGAAGATTGTCATAGTATAGATAGTAGCCCCTGATACCCTGTTCGATGAAAGAAGGAACCAGACAGGGGATCGCATTGATGATCACAGGAAGACTCATTGAGTGATATTGATTCCTCTTCTGTTGCAAGTAGATACCTGTAGCGGCTACTGCCTCTCGTACTGCGGAGATCTCCAGACTGAATCAAAGTCTGGAGCGGGCCAGAGAAGAAATTGGCCAATTAAAAATGCAGTTGAGGGATAAACAAGGTATGCACAAGCGTTGCGCACATTTATTGTGAAATAAATGTTCAGTATGGAATAAACTGCATAATTTGTGCTAGGGGTTATAACCAAAGTCGAGGCCCTCAAAAGGGCCATTGCCGTGGCTGAGAAAAAGGCGGCCACAGAGCGGGCTCTTCGTGAGAAACATGAAGCCAGAGCTATTAAAGCTGAGCAGGAGCTGCAAGAGGCCGTAAGTAAATGTGAGGCCTTGGAGCAGAGTTTAACGGAGAAAGAATCCGAACTCACCAAGGCACGTCAAGCCATGAGCGACGCCCGGGGGGAAACCCAAAGCGCCCTGCAGGGGATCCAAGAGGCGAGAAAGATCGCGGCGGGTAAGGCTAAAGCAAGTATTTAAAGGGAAAACTATGTTTCTAATTGTGAATACGGACTTCTCAGGTGTATTTGCCGAGCTACCTCACAGTATATCAGATGCCGCTCACTTCTACCGAGCCGAAGGAAGGAACACCGCCGATAAGCTCTTTTGGTCACAATATTTGGCACCGAATTATCTAGTGCCTTTTGCCGATCAACTAAAACAGCTGATCGAACTGCATAAAGGTGCGGGTCATCCCAGAAGTAATGTCTTAAATCATAGAAAAACTTTTTCTTTTGTTGGTATGTGAAACTAGGTGGTATAAATTTAGAAACAATGCAATTAGCATAATCAGCATACCACGGAGCAGTACGAGAAGCATTTACGACAGCTAATTGTTCATTAGGAAAGCTATCATCAATAGGTAGTGGGTCATCAAGAACATTCTCTAACCTAGACAAGTTGTCCGCAACGGGGTTCTCAGCTCGTTTTCTAACAATAATATGCAAATCAAATTCTTGTAGTAGGAGAACCCATCTAATAAGTCTAGGTTTAGCATCATTATTTTCCATAAGATATTTAATAGCAGCACGATCAGTGTGAACAGTTACTTTAGAATCAACAATATAAGGTATGAACTTATCACAAGCAAATACAACTGCTAAAAATTCTTTTTCAGTAGTAGCATAATTTTTCTGGGCACTGTCTAGAGTTTTACTAGCATATTGGATAACATTTAGTTTCTTATCAACTCTTTGTCCTAGAACAGCACCTACAGCATAATCACTAGCATCGCACATAATTTCAAAAGGTAATTCCAATGAGGAGGATGAACAATAGGTGCAGAAATCAAAGCTTTCTTAAGTATTTCAAATGCTTCTACACAATCATCATTAAAGACAAAAGGAACATCTTTTTGTAAAAGATTAGTCAGAGGCCAAGAATTTTTTTGAGAAGTCTTTAATGAACCTCCTATAAAAACTGGCATGACCAAGGAAACTTCTTATACCTTTAATGTCCTTAGGGAACGACATCTTTTCAATAGCATCAACTTTAGCTTTATCAACTTCAATACCTCTTTCAAAAATTTTCTGCCCCAAGACAATGCCTTCATTAACCATTAAGTGGCACTTCTCCCAAATCAAGACAAGATTAGTTTCTTCACATCTCTTCAAAACTTGATCAAGGTTGCTTAAGCAATCATCAAAAGAAGTTCCATATATAGAAAAATCATCCATGAAAACCTCAACAATCTTTTCACAAAAGTCAGAGAATATAGCAGTCATACATCTTTGAAAGGTAGCAGGTGCATTACATAAACCAAAAGGCATACGTCCATAAGCAAAGGTACCAAAAGGGCAAGTAAAGGTGGTCTTTTCTTAATCCTCTTTTGACACAGGTATTTGAGAGAAACCAGAATAACCGTCTAGAAAGAAAAAATGTGTATGTTTAGATAATCTTTCTAGCATTTGATCAATAAAAGGAAAAGGGTAATGATCCTTTTTAGTAGCTTTATTTAGTTTGCGGAAATCAATTACCACTATAACCTGTAACAATTCTTTGTGGGACCAATCGATCTTTATCATTAGGAACAACAATAATACCTCCCTTCTTAGGGACACAATGGACATGACTTACCCACTAACTATCAGCAACATGATAAATTATACCTGCCTCAAGAAGCTTTAGTATTTATTTTCTTACCACTTCTTTCATCTTAGGATTTAACCGTCATTGGTGATCAACAACCGGTTTAGCATCTCTTTTTCCAATTTTATTTTGTGCTGGCATAGAGTGGAACTAATGCCCTTAAGATCATCAAGAGTATATCCAATAGCAGCATGGTGCTTCTTCAGAGTTTTCAACATTTCCTCTTCTTCCTGCTCTGAAAGGTTAGCACTAACACTACAAAAAAAGACACATCCGTGACATTTTGGGCTGAACGAAATTTTTTCTGTCATACATATGACACTTCTATGACGATAATTGTGACAAAACCCGGTATCATCATAGATGTGGTGGGCTCCTACTTATATGAAAAAAATGGGCTTTTCGTCCTGGGCGGGCTGGAGACGCAGCCGCATGACATTCTTTGGGCCGTCCATGACGAAAAAAACCATGGTAGAAGTGAGGGGGAGGAAAATTTCGGGGAGTTCCCGGTTACGGTGGGAGGTCGGGGGCCGAGCGATGCGCGTTTCTCTCGTACATGTACGCGCGTGTGTGTGAGGCGTTGGCTCTAACTGAACCCGAGCGAGGCATTGGGCTCTAACTGAACCCGAGCGATTGCACTGCAGGCTACGTGTTACTGAACCCGAGCTATCGATCGATGGATGTTAACTGAACCTGATCGAGCAATTCCTTCGCTACTGCTGCTAACTGAAGCCGATCGATGCTGCCTCTGGGATGAACAGTGAGCGTTGCGGGGGGGGGGGGGGGGGGTTGGATGGACAGTGAGCAGTGGCGTTGCCTCTGGATGAATAGGACCTCATGGTGTGGTGGAGGGCTGGATGAACAGTAGACGGTGGAGGGGTGGTTGAATAGTAGCCGGTGGAGTAGCGCGCGGTGGAGGCTGGATGAACAGGAGCCCATGGAGGCTGGATGAACAGGAACCCGTGGAGGCTGGATGAACAGGAGCCCGTGGAGGCTGGAGGAGGTCGATGGTGGAGATGAACAGTATCCCGTGGAGTCCCGTTTTACGGTACGCCACACCCCTCCCGATGAACAGGACCCCCGTTTCGACCGTAGCGCTCCAACACAAGTCCGTTTCCTCCATTTTGCGGTACGCCACACCCCTCCCGATCAACAGGACCCCCGTTTCGACCGTAGGAGGTCCGTTTCCTCTGTTTTGCGGTACGCCACACCCCTCCCGATCAACAGGACCCCCGTTTCGACCGTAGGAGGTCCGTTTCCTCCGTTTTGCGGTACGCCACACCCCTCCCGATGAACAGGATCCCGTTTCGAACGTGGCCGGTCGAACACAAGGCCGTTTCCTCCGTTCTGCGGTACGCCAGGCCTCGTTTCCATCGCCTATTCCATCCAAGCCCTCTTGATGAACACGACACATTCCGTTGCCTCCCCATGAAAATGACGCATTCCGTTGCCTCCCCATGAACACGACACATTCCATTGCCTCCCCATGAACACGACGCATTCTGTTGCCTCCCCATGAACACGACTACGACGCTGTTTCTCTGTTCCGACCCAGCCATGTACACGAACCCTCGCCATACGTATGCGCGAGTAGGCGTTCGAGACCCCACCCGTATGTACACATACGTGGCCGTATTTTCTTTCTTGCACCCTGACCGCTGTACGTACGTGTACATGCTACGTGCGCGCCTCTACTACGACACGTGCGCGCCTCTACATCGACCAGTATATATGTATGTACACATTCGCGACCAGAATGACAACGCTACGTACGCTTCGACCAGGTGGGTCCCGACTGTCAGACACTTCATTGCGTGCGAAGAGGTAGCTGGTGGGTCCCAGCAGTCAGGGGGGCTAATCGTTTTGTTTTTTTGCCCGGACGCACTTCCTTGCGTGCGAAGGTGTAGTTGGTGGGTCCCAGCAGTCAGGGGGGAAACGTTTTTTTCACGAAATACGGTGGCCCGTCCAGTGGGTCCCTGCTATAAGGTGGAGGAATAATTATTTTGCATGTAATAAGGAGGCACTTCCTTGCTGCGGCCATGGACCCAGCTGTCAGCCTCTCCACATACAGTCCACGTCCGATGGAAGTCGTTCCTTGACCATGTTGACCACGCCGCGCCGAGAGCACCTGGGCGGTGGACGACGGCGAGGCCTAGGAAGGGGACGACCGGGAGCCGGGGAAAACGCAGCAGTGGAAGCCCGTGCGGAGAGGAGTACGAGGGTTCACTGGTTCGGCTGCGGTGTGAGGCTGCCATCGCCGCAGGGCCTGGCCAGCGGTGGGAATAGTAGGGGGCGGTGAGGCCTCCGCGGCAGCACAGCCGGACACGGGAGGCAGGAGCATGCGGCACGACCGGCGCTGCTTTGGGCGGCTAGAGCAAGAAGACCAGAGGTTGAAGAAGCAGTACGGCCGTTCGATGGACATCGTACGGTCACTGGAGCTAGAATCGTTCATATTGACTAAAGTTGACAAAGGCCCCCATCCCAGTCAACTTAGTAGGCCCACAAGTCAGCCTCCCACCATGGTGGGTCCCAGCTAGCAGGGGGAGTATTCATTTTTTTTGTGCGTAATAAGGAGGCACTTCCGGTGGGTCCGAGCTGATAGCGGGGGGAACGTTTTTTCGCGAAATATGCTGGCCCGTCCGGTGGGTCCGAGTAGTCAGTGGGGAAACATTTTTTTCGCTAACTAAGGTGGCCCGTCCGATGGGTCCCTGCTATAAGGTGGAGGAATAATTATTTTGCGCGTAATAAGGAGGCACTTCCTTGCGGACGCCTGGACCCAGCTGTCAGCCTCTCCACATACAGTACTCTTCCGATGGAAGTCGGTCATTGACCATGTTGACCACGCCGTGCCGAGAGCACCAGGGCCGTGGTTTGGATGATGGCGAGGTCTAGGAAGGGGACGACGCGGAGCCGGGGAAGATGTAGCAGTGGAAGCCCTCGCGGAGAGGAGTACGAGGGTTCACTGGTTCGGCTGTGGTGTGAGGCTGCCGTCGCCACAGAATAATAGGGGGTGTGTGTGAGTGGAGGGATGGCCTGACCAGCGGTGGGAGTAGTATGGGGCGGTGAGGCCTCCGCGGCAGCACAGCCGGCCACAGGAGGCAGGAGCAGGCGGCACGACCGGCGCTGCTTTGGGTGGCTGGACCAAGAAGGCTAGAGGTTGAAGAAGCACTACGGCCGTTGGATGGACATCGTACAGTCACTGAAGCTAGAAACATTTATTATTGACTAAGTTGACAAAGCCCTTGGTATGCTCCAACTTATAGGCCCACAGGCCAGCCTCCGAAACAGCGCGCCCCAGATGTTAGGGGGAGGAATCATTTTTTGGGCGGCCGAAGCTAAGAATATTCGAGATTGAAGAAGAAGCACGACATCCGTTGGATAGACATCCAACTGCCACTACTGCTAGAACCGTGTGTTGACTATAATAAGTTGGCAAAGCCTTGCATACGCGTCAACTTATTTTTTTAGGGGACGCGTCACTTAGTAGGCCCACAAGTTTGTGGCAGAGAACTTATAGCCCATTTGCATTTTGTAAGAATGTACAACCCATTTTGGAATTCTAATGGAATTTACAACAACCCATTTATAGTTTGTTAAAAGTACAACCCATTTTCTAGCTAGGACAATGATTAATAATTTCAACCAACCGTTGAAGACAGAATTCAATAAAATTTCCCACATTTTGATGGGCTCCGAGATATTTTTATCCCGAAATTTCTAATCAGATTAAATATAAATTTGTATTACGTAAAAATCCAACGAAACATTGCGCGCGCAACAATGAAAATTTAAGATTTTCAAAATCCATAAATAATATTTCATAAACTAATTTCGTCATTGGGGCATTTTTTTATAGTTAGTGCCCAATTTTTATAATTACATCCCATTTATTATTTTTAAAGCCCATTTTCCTGTTAAGCCTAATGCATCCCTCCTAGGAAAGATTTGCAGCCCAGCGGGGCGGAGAATAACAAGTTGACCTTGCCTGGGTATTCCTCAAAAAGACGTATAGCTGGGCTAGCCATTTTCATCTTGAAAAAATTAGTATCTGGGCTGGATATCTGGCCTGGGCTAGACGGGCCACAGCCCGCCCAGTTAATACCCTGCTCTCCTCTGAACAACAATGAAATCATCGCCAAGAAAAACTCTGCAGTGCTCACGCCTCAAAAACACAAATACTGCTCGAGCTGCTTGGTCCCAGCTATCGGCCGCACCTTGTGCAATTCTCTCGTTTATATTGACTACATAGGTTGATAATGGTGTGGGACCGTGATGTCAGGAAACCAGGAGAAAGCAAAAAAAATATAGTTGTACATAATAAGGAGGCACTTGCGTACGTACGGCTATGGCCCTAGTGGGTCCCTAGTGTCATCCAGTCAAAATAAAGTCATCTCCTGAATCCTCATGTTCGTTTATGATGTTAACAATGCTCGGCGCCACGGCAAGCGCAACAACTCGAAGGACAATGGAGAGGGCCTCGCGGGCCCTACGGATGGTCTGATACATCGCCCGCTACTCATTCAGGAAGCCAGGATCATCGGACACCTATGAGCACCTTCGAGAAACTGAGGCGGCATGAAACGGTAAGGCCGCTCTTGGGAGCTCTGGTTTATTTCAAACCTGTATTAGCATAGAAGTGTAATTTACTCGTCATTGAAAACAACGCGTAAAATACAGGTGTAATGAAACCGAGGGCCCGAGGTCTGTAAGTAAAACCGGCGGGTTACGCTTGTAATTTGAGAGACTAGTGTATATTTTACGAGCACTGCTATATGGATGACATTACCAGACGATACATGCACGACGTGCGTATCATGCCATCCATGGGCAAAGCTGAAACAACAGCTAACGACTGGATTAGCAATCGTCCAAGTGTCGTTTAGCGTTTTTATCGTGTGTCAAGTACTTTCGATATTTTACTAGTCGAAATCGACCAACCAAGCGCCTTCGCCCGAGACCATCTGCTTTAATTTACAAGCGTCAGTTTTACAAGCGGTTTTGGTTGGAAAACGACGATCCAATCACGGCCTAATATCATGAGTTGGTCGGAAGATCATATGGTTTCACGTCTAACCTACCCGACTTGTCGTACAGGCTATGAATGAAACATCAGACGATGAACTTCTTAAGCACGGAAACAACAAAAGAGGATGATCTTCTTAACAAGAAAATCATTGGCATTAGATCGACAAGCAAAATAATACGAAGCTTTATTCTCAGGAGGCACGGTGAACAGCTCGTGATGCCGCATGCCACAACATTCCAAGCTCAACTTTGCAATCAAACACAAGGCCTGGCATTACATAGAAAATATTTAGAAAAAACTCTTAACACAGGAATATCTCAGCAGAGTAACTATTTACTTCTAAACTGAACACAGGAATAGGAAAAAACACTCGACGCTGCTCACAGCAAGGGCGTCCCACTCAAAAATATCAAATGCATGTCTTCTGGCTAACATCAATGAGCAAATTTTGACAAGGTTTTCCAATTCCAATATATTAATCTAACATCTTCTTGCTAACATCAATGATTAAACTTTGACAAGCTTTTCCCATTCAAAATATGTAATGCCTATGATCGTGGAGTCCTGTCGCTTCTTGCTAACATCAATGATTAAACTTTGACAAGATTTTCCCATTCAAAATATGTAATGCCTATGATCGTGGAGTCCTGTCGCTTCTTGTACTTGTTTGGGCACTTCTTGCCCAGGGCATTCCACGTGTTGTTAAATTGCCAATGGTCTCTATAGACTAGTCATGTCACCGATGTCTAATATTTATGGCACTGGCTGTAGCAATGGAGGGATTCGGTGCCAAACTAAGAAAAGGTGAAATTGGCACCTCTTTTGGCCTACATAGTGGAAGGCCTAATACTCTGTAAAGCTTATTGGTCATTCCTTCTGTAATGTAGCGCAAACAATGACTGTTTCTTTCTGCAAAGTGGAACGACCAACTGGACCCAGTAATGCATCAGTTTGCCTTGGACACATTGGCTCCTTTTGTGCAGTTCAACTAAAATCGAAGTCAAAATAGAACCGAGCTTTAATTTTGATATCCCTGTAAGCAACAAAAGGTATAAGGGAAACAATTACTCAGAAATAACGGTTGATGACTTGTACTCCCAGAAGAAAAACATCTACTGATCTACCTTATCTTAATGGGAAACAAAGCAGGAGAGTAGCAATTCTCAATCAGTGTGATTCATTCATATTAACTAAGACATTATCTTAACAATGCCTTGTTTCAAGATATATAAAGTACAAAAAAGAAGAAAAGTATCATTCCTAAAACAATGCGACTGATTCATTTTAACAGAGACATTATCTTAACAATACCTTGGCTAAACATGTAGAAAGAACTACAAAGCAGGATAGTACCATTTGTAAAACATTGTAAGTCTGTAACTGATATATAATAACAGAGACATTATCTGAACAATACATTTCTTAAACATGTACTCCGACCGATCCCTAACATAAATGGTACTCCTGCCGATCCCTAACAAGTGTTTGCAGTTTCGAACTAAGATTCAGTTCTAGTGTCGGGACCCCGATTCTAAGTCACACCGATCTAGCATGTAACACCTCATATCACTTTGCGGCCTCACGCACGGTATCCCCACGGGTGTCGCCTTACCATGGCCCGGGACCGTTTGCGCCTTTTGGCTCACGTACATGATAGTGTCGCTAGCATCCATATGACAGAGAACCCAGGCCGACATGGCTAGTCGTGAACCCAAAGCGGCACAGACCTATGGAGACAGGCATACATGAATCACATCCAGCATGTCGGTCAACAGCGTATGAATCCGGGCTGTAGCACTGGGCTAACAGGACTCCGAAAGTCACCGCGTGACATTTCCCCGAAGGGACAGACATAGGAACAAAGTGGAACACATGCCGGCCAGTCAAGTGTTCTGAGCAGTAGTGCTGGGCTAGCAGGACTCCGGTGAACCGGGCTGTAGCGAACTACTATGGCTCAAGGAAGCACTAGACTACATTTCCCCATAAGAGAGGCTGCCAAGGATAAACAACTAGATTGTTGGATCCCACACATAGCAATACATGTCACACGTACGCATAACATGCAAGTATGTGCTGTACAACATGGCATCACAACATAACGCAAACTCATATAGATAAAGGCTCAGAAGAGCCACATAGCATTAATACAAACAGGGGTCACATGACCCATCATTCAGAGCATACAAGCAACGGAAGCATTACATGTCTGAGTACAGACAACTACAAAAGAAAAAGGCCGAGAAGCCTGACTATCTACAAGTCCCTCCAAGGTACAAGATCGTAGCTGAGGTAACAAGCTACTCGTCGAAGTCCAAGCGGTACTACTAGTGAGACAGATGTCTCACCTGCAAAACATAAATAAAGCAAACGTGAGTACAAAGGTACTCAGCAAGACTTACATTAGATCCTATCATACATGCATTGTATCAAGAAGGTAATGTGGGGTTTAGTTGCAGCAAGCCAACTTTGACTCAGTGGCTATCCTGTTCTACGACAACGAGAAACTTCTTTGAGGTGAGGCAGCGCACACGAGTCCACTAATCACCACATCAATACACTACTATGGATTCATCCCCGTCTCTCCTATGAGAAGGCCATCCAAAGCACTCACACTTGTCTTGAGCATTTTAGAGTATCCATTTTAAGCTGTCTATGTACCACGTAAGCATCCAAGAAGTCCATAACCGAGGACACGGCTATTCGAATAGATCATGATAACCCTGCAGGGGTGTACTTCTTCACACACGCTCTCACCACTTATCACCATAGACACATCATGTATCTCGACAACCTTCAAGCGGAAGCCTGGCGAGGGTGTCGGCCACGACCTGACTAACCACACAAGACTCTAGTCCAGGTTTATCGCCTATTCGGGTTCCATCCGCAAGGAGATCTGGCCGGGGTTTCGCTCACGGCCCCAAACAATGTGTACAGGGTTCCCGAGCCCACCATCCGGGTGCCACTCGGTACACCGGGCCACGTGTGCCTAGTTTGTCCCAAGTCCACCCTGCCGGGTGCCACTCGGTAGAAAAATAGCACTACCTACAAACACCAGAAACTATTTGCAACTCCTGGACAGAGATCAAGGCGGTTAATAAGTCGAGAGAGCTTGGAGCGCCCGGAGCCCAATGTGTGGTAGTAGCTAGTCATTGGACAACTTACACAGAACTCAGTTCTTAAGGACGGTCCCAATGAGACAACCCACCATGTACTCCTACATGGCCTCTCACCGCTACCTTTACCAAATCATGTTCACATGCTTAACTCTCAGCACTAGATCATATCGTAACACTCCAATTCATTCCCGATGAATCAGACCTGACATACTCTAAGCAATAGCAGGCAAAGCATGGTAGGAACACAACATGGCTCAATCAACTCCTACACATGCTAGTGGGTTTTAACTATTTACTGTGGCAATCACAGGTCATGCAGAGGAATGGGTTCAACTACCGTAGCATAAAGTAGCAGTTGAATCGTTGTTGTCCTAATGCAATAAATGAGAGCAGGAGCAAGAGAGTAGGATTGTATCGGAATGAACAAGGGGGGTTGCTTGCCTGGTAGATCAACAGGGGGCACTGCTCCTCAGACAGGTACTCTCGAACACTCTCCGGAGCAGGACATATCGAGAAGGAATGGTGTCGGCCATCAAACACAAGCATATGCAACAATATGATGCATGAACATGTCATGAGTATGTGATGTTGTTTGAGTTAATGCATCTAGCATTTATTTGGTTGAAGTCCATTTGAACCAAGGGTTCAAAGGCAACTCCAAATTAAGCTCTTAAATATGCCATTTATATGCTTTCATATATATATAGCATGTATAGGTTGGTTTGTCATGCATGAAAAGGGTACAGATGGATAGATTGAATTTTTCTAATCATTTTTCATATATAAATTATTTCAATCTGAGCTACGGTGGAATTTCTATGAATTTTTGAAGTTTATAACAATTTCTGGAATTTCCTGATTTATTTAAAACCAGAAAATGATATATTGTGTTAGCTTGAGGTCAGCACTGCGTCAGCAGTCAACCCGGGTCAAACCTGACGTGTGGGGGCCACACGTTAGTGTCATAGTTAGTTTAACCGAGGGGTTATTTCTAATCTAATTTAGATTAGTGGCGCTGGTGCCCACTGGTCAGTTGCTCAGGGGTTTAGTTAGAGGGTGATTAGCCATAAGCTAATCACCTGACCCATGGGGCCCACCTGACGGCCGGTGTGGTCAAAGGGGTCAAACCCCACCGGCGATTAGCCGCCGGCGAGGCCGAACGCGACGGAGGGGCTCGAGATTGTCGCTCCGGCGGCCAAAAGCGCGGCGGAGACCACAGGCGAGGAGCTGGAGCTCATCCGCGTCGGATGGAGGAAGCGGGAGGGCGCGGGGTGGCCGGAGTTCGTCAGAGCGGGGCTCACGGCGGCGGCCAGAGTTCGGGCGTCGAACGAGTCGACGGTGCAGAGCATGGCAGGAGCCGCGGTTAGGCGCGTCGGACTCGTGGGGGTGCGGGGAGTGAGTTAGGCACCTGCGGTGACCAAAAGGTCACCGGAGTGACGCCGGCGTCGAGCTCGTGCGGCGGAGCGGCTCGGCTCCGGTAGAGGAGGCGGCTAGAGGAAGTGTACGGGCGCGGTGAGCAGTGGAGAAGATGGCGGAGCTCACAGGTAGTCAGATGGGCGGCTCGTTTGGCTCGGGGAAGCGTCGGAGCAAGCGGGCGGCGAAGGGGATCTCCCGCGGACCGAGGTTGAAGAAGAGGTCGGGGGAGCCGCTGCAGGGCGCGTTCGCTTGCGTGGCTTGGCGGAGAGGTTGCGGACGAGGTGGCAAAGCTTTTGGACAAAACAGCGAGGCGAGGGGAGCACGGTGGACACGGCAACGGGCGAGCGGTTGCCACGGAGCCGTTCGGGGGGGGGGGTGAGAGAGAGGTCCAGGGGAGGAGGGAGAGCGAGGGAGAGGAGGAGAGGGTCGAGGGCTTTTTAGGGGGGGTGCGTGTCACCCTCGGATGCCTCCAGCGGCGAGCAGGGAAGCAGGAGGTGGCCGGTGTGTGCTCGCGCGCGGCGGCCACGCGCGCGTCCTCCTGGCGGGAGGAAGACAACAGAGGAGGAGGCGAGCTGGGCCAGCTGGGGCGCACAGCTGGGCCGGTTGGCTGCAGTGCCAGGCCAACAAGTGGCCCAGGTAAGTCCAGGTAGTTCCTCTTTTTTTCTCTATTTTGTTTTTGTTTTCTATTTTCTGACATTTGTTTTGATTTAATAAAAATACCAAATCATTTTATTTAATTCTGTCAAATTTTGCAGGGACCTAAGGAATTAATCCAAAGCCCCTCACCAAAATTCAGAATTATTGGACAACATTTTGTATATATAAAAATATTTATCCAATGCAAATAAATACTGGATTAATTCCAAATGCCCAAAATAAATACTTATGAGCTCTTTAAAATATTGGTTTGATTTTTATCTCTGTCCAATATTTCCTGAGAGCAACATGAGCATTTTCTTGGACCCTTTTGGAGCAATTTTTTACTTGGGTCATTTCAGAAATGATTCTGAGGGTTTCACAAATCCCCATTTCAAATTTAAATGGAATTTAAACATGATGCAAACATGAAGGGCTAGCCTAGGTCATACCAGAACTAGGGATGTGACAACTCGCCCCCACTCGGAAGAATCTCGTCCCAAGATTCAGGAGTCGGCGGAAAGAAAGTGGGGTACTCAACAAAGACGATCTTCACGCTCCCAAGTAGCTTCTCTCTCGGAATGATGAGACCACTGAACCTTGAGAAACTTGATGTTATGACGTCGAGTGACACGCTCTGCTTGATCAAGGATGCGAACATGGTACTGTCGATAGGTGAGGTTATCTTGAAGATCAAGCGCTTCGTGGTCCACTCCGCGGATGGGATCCGAGAAGCAACGCCTGAGTTGAGAGACGTGGAAGACATCATGAACTCGAGAAAGATGTGGGGGTAGTTCCAACTGGTAGGCAACCTCTCCTCGTTTAGCGAGAATGAGAAAGGGACCAATGTAATGAGGAGCCAACTTGCCCTTGATACCGAATCGATGGGTACCCTTCAAAGGAGTAACCCGAAGGTGAGCTTTGTCGCCAATTTCATAAGCCACTTCCTTATGACTACGGTTGTCGGTGTCAAAACCGATGGATCTCGGGTAGGGGGTCCCGAACTGTGCATCTAGGCCGGATGGTAACAGGAGGCAAGGGACACGAAGTTTTACCTAGGTTCGGGACCTCTTCATGGAGGTAAAACCCTATGTCCTGCTTGATTAATATTGATGATATGGGTAGTACAAGAGTAGATCTACCACGAGATCAGAGAGGCTAAACCCTAGAAGCTAGCCTATGGTATGATTGTTGTTGTGTATGTTGTCCTACAGACTAAAACCCTCCGGTTTATATAGACACCGGAGAGGGTTAGGGTTACACAAAGTCGGTTACAATGGTAGGAGATCTACATATCCGTATCGCCAAGCTTGCCTTCCACGCCAAGGAAAGTCCCTTCCGGACACGGGACGAAGTCTTCAATCTTATATCTTCATAGTCCAGTAGTCCGACTGAAGGTATAGTCCGGCTATCCGAACACCCCCTAATCCAGGACTCCCTCAGTAGCCCCTGAACCAGGCTTCAATGACGACGAGTCCGGCGCGCAGATTGTCTTCGGCATTGCAAGGCGGGTTCCTCCTCCAACTACTTCATAGAAGATTTTGAACACAAAGATAGTGTCCGGCTCTGCAAAATAAGTTTCCACATATTGCCATAGAGAGAATAATATTTACACAAATCTAATCTGCTGACGTATTCCGTAGTGTGACACACCACGGCCAAGCCTTTATCCAAGTCATTTCATTATCCCACCTCAGTGCGTCATGCAAGGCGGTTTCCCTGGCACGTCTTGTTAAAGAAGAGATCGTGTCCCCTTATTCCGGGATTCTCATCAATACGGGCGTGGGTAACCCAACCGCGCCATTGATTACGGCGCTTGGAGATAAGCGAGTTTTACCAGGCTGGTGGGGACACGTAGTTGCGTCCACCCATATAAGGGGATAAGGATCCACCTTTTCACCTACGCCTTCTTCCTCCCTTGCTTATCCATTCTCGCGCACTCGAGCTCCAGCGCCCAAGTCCGCACTCCCCACCTCAACCTTCTCCAGCCATGTCCGGAGCAGGAGGCAAGTCGATGGTCTCCTCCGTCACGGAGGGACACATCAAAAAACAGAGGAAGGCCGGATACTTGTCTAACGACATTGCGTACCGGCTTCCCGAAAAGGGGCAACTCCCCACCCCAAGGCCCCATGAGAGGGTAGTGTTGCTTCCCCACTTCCTCCGTGGACTGGGCTTTCCGATCCACCCATTCGTCCGGGGACTCATGTTCTACTACGGCCTGGATCTCCATGATCTGGCCCCGAACTTCATCCTCAAGATCTCAGCGTTTATCGTCGTGTGCGAGGCTTTCCTCTGCATCCGCCCCCATTTCGGCCTATGGCTCAAGACTTTCAATGTCAAGCCGAAGGTGGTGCGCGGCAACCAGGCGGAGTGCGGAGGCGCCATGGTGGGCAAGATGCCCAACGTCTTATGGCTCGAGGGATCCTTTGTGGAGACCCTGAAGGGGTGGCAATCGGGATGGTTTTACATCACCGAGCCGTGCGACCCTGAGTGGGTCGCAGCCCCTGAGTTCCGGTCCGGACCCCCAATGCGGCTCACGTCCTGGAAAGAGACGAGCCTGTCGTGGGGCAGCAAAGGAGAGGTGACTGGACTGCAAACATGCCTCCAATCCCTGGTGGACAAGCAGCTCAAGCTTGTCAACATAGTCCAGGTTATGCTCATCCGCCGGATCCTCCCGTGTTAACAACGGGCCTTCAATCTGTGGGAGTTCAACCCGGCGCAGCACCGAAGTCTGAACAGGCTCTTCGACACAACGTACGAAGATGCCTGGAAGGTGCTCTTCAAGGGCGCCGGGCTCCCGCATCCGGTATAGAGGATCGCGGATTTAGCGCGCAGTGTCACGCTAGCGCGGTAAGTTGTTTGTACCTTTTACAGGGTATTAGTTTTTCATTGTTTGAATCTATGCGGGATCTAAGCTCCCTTATCTTTGACAGGCTTGGCAGGCGAAATCCGGACAGATCAACTGTCCGGCTCCTTTGCCCGAAGACCCAGCCGATGCCCGCTTGGCGAAGCTACAGGTTCCAGCACCCTATGTGGTGCCGGAGAAGAAGGCCACGAAGAAGGCCACGGGGACTCGAAAGAGTGCCCGACGCCAGGAGGTGTCGGGTTTATCATCCGACGGCTCAGAGGCGCCTTCCTCCCGTGAAGACGAGGAGGAAGAACAAGAGACCTCTCCCCCTCCAGTGGGAGGAGAGAAGAAAAGGAAGGCCACCCTCTCTGGGGAGGCCGGAGGGTCCAAGAAGGGGAAAACCCTTCCTCCGAACTACACCGACGCCGACGACGGCGGAGAGGAGTGGCCGCTCAGGGCCAAGCCCCTGGCGAAATCGTAAGTATCCGGATACCAGAGTAATTCATAGTATTCCTTTATTGCACAGCTTTCCCTTATGTGAATATGATTATGCAGCCCACCCAAAGACCGGCTCGACGCATCGTCGAGCGGTTCACTGGACTCGTCGGATGTGAATTCGCTTCCGACGGCTTCCTCCCCCCCACCCTACGGACGACGCCGAAGTGTTGTCTCAACAGGTTCCAAGCCGGGAGGAGGTGGTCCTGGAGGCGCCGCAAGGCGACCTCCCGGACTCCAGGAGTAAAGGGGATAAAACCCCCCAGGGCTCCAAGTCCGGCTCAAGGCCAGACACCGCTCCGGAACCTTCAAAGGTTCCAGAGTCCGGCGGGCGACCTCCTTCCAAGAGGAGCAAGCCCACTGTGCCGGTGACCCCCGTCCAACTGGGGGCGCCGGACAATCTGTTGGAGGTGCTCGAAGGCGCCTCCATCGATGAGAAGCACCGCACTATTATGAGTGCGGTGGTCCAGAAGGTTCAGTCCGCCAAGAGTGGACTGACTGAAGCTTGTACTAGCCTTTTAACAGGCTTTGAGGTAAGTAAAGAATGTGTAAATAATGTTACCGCATAGATAGTAGCCCCTGATGCTCTGGTTGGCGTTCGGGAAGAAAAGCCGAATAGAGGATCAAATAAAAGTCACAGAAGTCTAACAAAAAGGAGTCAATATGCGTATGCAGGCTTCCCTGCTGGTGTCCGCCGCACTGACTGCGGAAGTGGACACGCTAAAGCAGAACCTCGAGCAGTCTGAGCAAGAGCTCGGGCGTGTCAAGAAGCAGCTCGAGGATAATGAAGGTAAGAAATACCTTGTTTAAATATACATAAAAAGGTGCAATTGCAAAAAATGACAGGATTATCGTGGCTATTGTAGGGGCCACGTCTGAGGTGGCGACTGTCGGTGTCAAAACCGGCGGATCTCGGGTAGGGGGTCCCGAAATGTGCGTCTAGGCCGGATGGTAACAGGAGGCAGGGGGCAAAAAGTTTTACCCAGGTTCGGGCCCTCTCGATGGAGGTAAAACCCTACGTCCTGCTTGATTAATATTGATGATATGGGTAATACAAGAGTTGATCTACCACGAGATCAGAGAGGCTAAACCCTAGAAGCTAGCCTATGGTATGATTGTTGATGTGTATGTTGTCCTACGGACTTGAACCCTACGGTTTATATAGACACCGGATAGGGTTAGGGTTACATAGAGTCGGTTACAATGGTAGGAGATCTGAACATCCGTATCGCCAATCTTGCCTTCCACGCCAAGGAAAATACCTTCCGAACACGGGACGGAGTCTTCAATCTTGTATCTTCATAGTCCAAGAGTCCCGCTGAAGGTATAGTTCGGCTATCCGAACACCCCATAATCCAGGACTCCCTTAGTAGCCCCTGAACCAGGCTTCAATGACGACGGGTCCGGCGCGCAAATTGTCTTCGGCATTGCAAGGCGGGTTCCTCCTCCAAGTACTTTATAGAAGATTTTAAACACAAAGATAGTGTCTGGCTCTGCAAAATAAGTTTCCACATACTTCCATAGAGAGAATAATATTTACACAAATCTAATCTGCTGACGTATCCCGTGGTGCGACACACCACGGCCGAGCCTTTATCCAAGTCGTTTAATTACCCACCTCAGCGTGGTATGCGAGGTGGTTCCCTTGGCACGTCTTGTAAAAACAGAGATCGTGTCCCCTTATTACGGGATTCTCATCAATACAGGCATGGTAACCCAACCACTTCTAGGACTCCTAGATCATAGGAAAGTCCAAACGGACACGGGGAGGACGCTTGATATCCACCCTCTTTATAAAGGGGCAAAGCTTTTACCTTTTCCCTCCCGTGCTTAATCGAATCCTTCCCCCGCCTCAAGCTCAAACGCCCAAAGCTCAAGTCAGGTGCTCCGAACCTTCAGTCATGTCTGGATCCAGCCTTCAAGGCCGATGGATGCCCTCCTCCGTCATGGAAGAAGACATCAAAAAGTTAAGGGAGGCCAGGTATCTGACCGCCGAAATGTCGCATCGGCTGCCTCCCCGGGGGCAGGCCGTCCCTTCTCCCAAACCCAACGAGAGCGTCGTGTTTGTCTCCCACTTCCTCCGAGGTCTAGGTTTTGCTCTAGATCCTTTTGTCAGGGGCTTGATGTTTTATTACGGGCTAGATTTCCATGATCTAGCTCCGGACTCCTTCTTGCATATCATGACCTTTGTTGTCATATGCGAGGCCTTCCTCCGGGTTACCCCCCACTTTGGCTTATGGCTCAAGACCTTTGAAGTAAAGCCAACGGTGATCGAAGGGCAACATGCAGAGTGTGGAGGCGCCTCAATACGCAAGATGACGGGAGCTCCGTGGCCCAAAGGTTCCATCCCAGAGGTGTCTGCATTGTGGCAACAGGAGTGGTTCTACATCACGACTCCTAGAAGCGCCAAGTGGGCAGCTGCCCCCATTTTTCTCTCGGGCCCTCCACCACGACTGATGGCATGGATCGGCAGAGGACTGAGCTGGGGTCCAGCCAAGGATGTGCCTTTACTGCAAAGCCGCATTCGAGATCTCTTCAACGACGATCTCAGTTTGGTTGTGGTAATACAAGTTATGCTGGTTCGTCAAGTCCAGCCTTGCAAACGTCGGCCCCTTCGCTTGTGGGAGTTCAATCCCGAGGGTCCGCGTGCCATTCAAAATTTTCTCGGCCTGACGCACGAGGATATGTATAAGTCATTCTTTGGACCTCAAGTAGAGTGTCCGGAAATCACCGATGACGTGGGCTTGAGCAGTAACCGCGCCGCCGAACAGGTAAGGAATTTTCTGGCCGAACATATTATCTTTCCTTCGTTACGAAGTTATTTCTGAGGGTTTACTTTTTCGACCAGGACTGGCTAGCAAAGGCGAAGTTGATTCGGTGTTCGGCCCCCTCACTGAGGGTTTGGAGAATCCGGTATTGGAAAAGATGCTCCTGACCGCACCTTGCCCGGATCCCTTGAAGGAAGATACTGTGGAGGGTAATGCGGGCGGACGCGGGCCCCCAACGCTGCCTATTCTAACTAAGGGAGCGAACGTCTCCATGAAGGAAGACGACCGGAAGAGGAAAAGGACTGCACCCGGGAATTCGGAAGCCGAAGCTTCCAAACGGGAAAAGAAATCTTCCACCGGGGGCCCTACCTTGGGGGGCGCTGCTGCCACACAAAGTCCGCGGGGGGATCAATTCTCCCGGGAGTCGTAAGTGACCCGAAAACTTTAATAGTACAGATATGCCATCCTTTTCTTCTGAGAAAATAACCACTGCATATATTTTTGCAGTTCGGGCCTTAGCCCCTCTCAAACGAGCTCATCTTCGAGGGATCTTCTTCCGGAGATGATGGAGAGCGAGACGCCTCCTCCGGACTCCTCCGCTCCGGAAGCGGGCGACCCTGAAGTTTCATCGTGGAGGGCCTCTCCGAGTGCGGAGAGGCCAGAAGGTGATCCAATTGATCCCCGAGGCTCCCAGTGTCCAGCTCCCGAAGAGAGTAGACAAAAGAGTCCAGCGTCGTCTAGTGTGCGATCGGACGTTCTGAGGGAGTTGGTGGGGCGAGCGGCCATCTCAGATGATCACCGTGTGCTGATGAATATGGTGATGGAGAGGATATCGTCCGCCGAAAGCGGATTGCATGAAGCTTTTATGAGTCTACTGACAGGCTTTGAGGTACGAAAAAGGAATGTGTAATAGTCCTACACATATTAGGTGTGCCCTGTGTAGATAGTAGCCCCTGAGACTCTGGTTGTCGTCGGAAACGATGACGAGCAGAGGATCATACTCCCAGGTAATAACCATACTGCCTTTATGTGCAGGAGATGGAAACTCCGGTGGCCAGCCGGACTAGCCAGTTTGCCCGTTTAGAACGGCAGTTGGATGCGGCAGATGCCGACATCGAGCTTGTTAACAGAAGGCTTGACGAGGCGCAGGGTAAGTATCCTTGTCTGGTAAGCGCCACATAGGAAGAGTATGATGCCATTGTTTTTAACATGTTATGACTGCAGATGGAGCTGCCAGTGTTGAAGCCTTGTGGGCGGAACTTGCCCGAGCCAAGGAACAAGCAAGATTGGGTAATGCGGCTACTTTTAAGGCGGCCGAAGAGTTGCGAGCCGAGAAGGCCGCACATGGCGAGAGCCGGAAGAAGATGGCCAATATGGCCGTAGAATTAAAAGCCGCCGCAAACCGTTGTCGGGCTCGTGAAAAGGAGAACCAGGCGAAGGCATCGGACCTTGAGAAGGCTGCTGTAACGGGAAAAGACCTTCGCTCTGCTATGAGGGCAAAGAAGGAGGAGCTGCGGGAAGCCAGGGATATTGTAGTCGGGAAGTCCTTTATGCTGCAGAGGAAGTACGGAGATCCACGGTATGCCCCTCTGGATCGACTGTGGAGTTCGGAGGATGCGTACATGGATCTGGCGGCGAGCGCTGCCGATGCGGCCAAGTACTTTCAGAGTCAGACGGACCGTGAAGTAGACCAGTTGTTTTGGAAGCAATTCCTTTCTCCCGAGCGTCCACTTTCGTTGACGGACCAATTAGCCGAATGGGCCGAACTGAATAGGTTGTCCGGACTCTCCATGAGGTCTGTTGTGGATCAACTATGGCCGGGAAGGTCAAAACCGAGCAGCTATTTCATCTTGGTGCAGTAGGTCCTCAATGTGGTACCGCGCATAAATGCGATGAAGAGGTCGGCGTGCATAGAAGGCTCACGGATGGCCTTTGCCCGTGCTAAAGCATACTGGGCAGAGATGGATGCTACCACTATTGCGGCGCAGGATTCGGCCATAGGTCGAAGGGCTGCTGAGCACTACTTTGAGGAAGTTCTTGAGGGTGCTCATTTGATAGAGACCCAGTGCTCAAAAAATACTATGTTTGAATGACATGTAATCTCATTGTAAGTGAAATGATTTTTAGATTTTTATGAGGCTACTTTTATACTTTTGCCTGAAAGTAATGTGATGCTTCCTGGGCGGCAATTTATGTATACATGTGTATAACCTGAAAGATTGCAGTCGTCGGCTTCAACCCCCACGCATATAATGCGGAGGTGTTCGCAAAAACATGCGTTCACACTTAACCCAACGTCTTGGTCCTATTAAGGAGGTGATAGCGGAGCGAGCGAGGCAACCGGACTATAATGCTTTCACACTTTCACTTAGCCATAGGAGTTTGACGGTGGGGCTACTAGATAGCCCCTGGTGGCTCTGCACTCTCCCGATCCCGGGGTGCGTATATGCCTGGCCGAAAAGCGGCCCTTCGTTAAGGCGGAGCAATTCTAACATTCCCGTGGGTCATCGAGTGGTTGACCAGTCTCACGCTAGATCATGACAGTCAGTTTTCGGCTTTCTCTACTGAGGTGCTCGTCCGGATGAACCAGGGCACAATCGTAGTAGTTCTCCTGGTGCTACCTTAGCCGGTAAAGTGGAACGTAAGGCACCAAAACACAGGAGCCGGGCAAACCCAACATTTGACCAAAGACAATGATTCAGAGCTGATGCATATAGGGCCAAACTCGCGACGCCGAACCATCCCTAGGGTATTCGGTCTTTTTGGTATAAACCGGGCCTGAAGAATGGCCTTTGTAAGAAGCCCCTTGTGTCCAGGTACGTGCATTGTTCTGGCGTGGCCACATGCCAAGACGTCAGCATCCTTCCCAACGGTGGATATGTATCAACAAGAGACAGTAAAAAAGGTTTACGCAGGGTCTTAATCTAAAAAGAATCCTTGGGTCGGGTCCCTGCTGCACGTCTACGCTTGTGTCTCCATTGTGCCGTATCCTGGACGGGTGTAGCACGATGATCATCTGTAAAATAGAGGAATTTAGGTAAAAAGGTTGTCGTGCAAAAGGATAGTTTTCTAAAGAAACCATGTATAATTCAAGATAAGAAGAAATCGCCACTCGTCTACGTGCGTTGAGCCCCTTGTACTTTTGAAAGATAGGGGTGTGACCATTTATTCGATATGAGTAGCGGCACCGGACTTGATTAGTTGTGTCTGAGGTCTTGACGACCTATTGGATGCTTTTGCTGGTCCGGGCGCCTTTAATGTGCGGCTGCCAAGGCAGCCTCACTCTCTTCGGCGCGCAGAGATCGCTTGATACTTCCGTGCACTGAGATGATGCCACGTGGACCGGGCATCTTGAGTGTTAGGGAGGCGTAGTGTGGTATTGCATCAAAGCGAGCAAAAGCTTCGCGTCCGATTAGTGCTTGATAGCCACTTTTAAACGGAGCGATGTAGAAACTTAAATGCTCGCGACGGAAGTTATCGGGGGTGCCTAATATAACTTGTAGTAGGAGGGAGCCTGTACAACGAGCCCCTGGGCCTGGCGTTACTCCTTTAAAGGTAGTATTGCTATGGAGAATTTGTGTTGGGTCTAAACCCATCCCGCGGATTGTATCCTAATATATTAGGTTTAGGCTACTGCCGCCATCCATCAAGACTCGTGTGAAGTGGTATCCGCCAATTACTGGGTCTAATACCAGTGCAGCCCATCCTGCGTGCCGGATACTTGATGCATAATCACGATGGTCGAAGGTGATCGGTTGAGACGACCAGTGGCGGGACTTCGCGGTGACAGGCACTTGGGTAAATTTTTTAGGGAGTGCCGCATTGTTTTTTCTCTTGATCACGTGTAACACGTTTACTGTTTTGACTTCGGGTGGAAATTTCTTTTGTTCCCCCTTGTCTTGTTTGGGAGGTTCGTCCTCGTCTTCACTTGGTGTATCCTCCCCCTTGTGTATGGCATTAAGCTTGCCTGACTGCTTGAAGACCCAACATTCTTTGTGGGTATGATTAGCAGGTTTGCTAGGAGAACTATGGATCTGACATACTTGGTCCAGAATTTTGTTGAGGCTGGAAAGTTCATCCCTGGTGCCTTTGGAAGGCGGCTTTTGGTTTGCCCGAGGGACTTTGAATCCGGCATTTACTGCCGTGCCCTTCATGCTGTCTTATTTATTCCGGCGTTTGTTATTGCTGTTGCACTGTGATTTCCCGTTTCCATCTCTAACTTCAGATGTACTGGGGTCGTTGGTGCTGCATCTGGCTAGCCAGCTGTCCTCACCCACACAAAAGCGGGTCATGAGGTTTGTTAATGCGGCCATCGTTCTCGGTTTGTTTTGGCCGAGGTGTCTGGCGAGCCATTCGTCGTGGACGCTGTGCCTGAAAGCCGCTAAGGCTTCAACGTCCGGGCAGTCGACAATCTGGTTCTTTTTAGTAATAAATCTATTCCAAAGCTTCCGGGCTGACTCTCCGGGCTGTTGAGTTATGTCACTCAGGTCGTCCGCATCCGAAGGTCGGACATAAGTCCCTTGAAAGTTTGCCCGAAAGGCGTCTTCGAGCTCTTCCAAACTTCCAATGGAGCTTTCGGGGAGGCCTTTTAGCCAGTGATGAGCTGGTCCTTTGAGTTTGAGAGGTAAGTACTTGATGGCATGGAGATCACCCCCTCGAGCCATATGTATATGAAGGATATAGTCCTCAATCCAGACCCCAGGGTCTGTTGTTCCGTCGTATGCCTCTATGTTTACGGGCTTGAATCCCTCTGGAAATTCATGGTCCAGCACCTCATCGGTGAAACATAGAGGGTGTGCGGCACCCCTGTAGCTGTGTGTGTCGCGTTGTTCGGATGTTTGTTGTGTTGCATTGTATGCTGGGGCGCGCTTGTGTGGTCCATAGATAGATCTTGTTGCGCCGTCCTTTGGGTGCGAGCCATCGCCTGGGTCACATGTTGCATTGTGAGCGGCGTTGAATGCCGTTCTGTGGTGGTAGAGGGGTCGTCTATCTGACCAGGTGGCTGCTTTGATATTTGGTTGTGGGGGGTCTGAGGCCTCCTCATCGAATTCGGGTAGTAGCTTCCGCTTTGGGTAGCTCTTGGAGGGGCGATTGTCGCCGTACCTTGCTACAGTGTTGAGTATTTTGCTCCATCTGAATTGGAGCGTGTTTTGCGCGGCCTTGAGCCTCTGCTTCTGCTTTTTGAGGCTCCTTGCCATGGCAACAAGCATTTTTACGGGCATTCTACTGCTCTGAGTGCCTGTCCGGCGTTATGTTGTCCACACCATTATCATTGATAGGATTTGTTTGTTCGGTCTGATTATCCGGATTGCCATTGTCTGGCAGCGGTTCGCCCTGCTCCAGCGCTGGATCAGTATGATCGCTATTTCTGTCGAGGCGGGATTTGGGGCGGTGCTTGCATCGCCGCTTTGACTGCTTTCCGAGGGAACAATCCTTCGGTGCATTCTTCCGCTCCATGTCGTCATCTTTGGGTGTGTCCACCATGTATACGCCATGTGACGAGGTGGCGTTCCAGGGCTCGATAGGCACTGATTCTTCATCGTCTCCTTCATCGGCGTCCATACCGTTAATGTCGTCGGAGTTGAAGTCGAGCATGTCGGTTAAATCGTCGACAGTGGCTACCAAGTGGGTGGTGGGCGGGTTTTGAATTTCTTCATCGTCCGAATCCCAACCTTGCTGACCGTAGTCCGGCCAGGGTTCTCCTGATAAAGAGAGAGACTTCAGTGACTTCAGGATATCGCCGAAAGGCGAGTGTTGAAAGACGTCCACGGCCGTGAACTCCATGATCGGCGCCCAATCGGATTCGCTCGGCAGGGGCGCGGAGAGTTCAGAGTCCGGAGAAGAATCCGGCTCCATGGAGTCAGGAGTCTTGATGAGTACGGGGCTGGTGTTCGGCTCAACCACCGTTGGGATCGCAGCCCCCGAGGAGGCATCCAACCGCCCATCCTCGATCGGCGTGGTCGGCTCCGAACTAGGGGTCGGAGCCGATGCGGGTGCGGCCTCCAGGGCTCTGTTCGGCGGCTGAGCTAGATCATGCTCGTCATGACAGTGCGGCGCGCCCGGCAGTGGTTCGAATCCGTCAAAGATCAAGTCCCCGCGGATGTCGGCCGTGTAGTTTAAACTTCCGAATCTGACCTGACAGCCAGGGGCGTAGCTTTCGATTTGCTCTAGATAGCCAAGTGAATCGGCCCGCAGCGCGATGCCACCAAAGACGAAGATCTGTCCGGGGAGGAAGGTCTCACCATGGACTACATCGCCATTGATGATCGTAGGAGCCATCGGGCTTGACGGCGACGGCACAGAGGAACTCTCAATGAAAGCACCAATGTCGGTGTCAAAACCGGCGGTTCTCGGGTAGGGGGTCCCGAACTATGCGTCTAGGCCGGATGGTAACAGGAGGCAGGGGACACGAAGTTTTACCCAGGTTCGGGCCCTCTCGATGGAGGTAAAACCCTATGTCCCGCTTGACTAATAATTATGATATGGGTAATACAAGAGTTGATCTACCACGAGATCAGAGAGGCTAAACCCTAGAAGCTAGCCTATGGTATGATTTTTGATGTGTATGTTGTCCTACGGACTAGAACCCTCCGGTTTATATAGATACCGGATAGGGTTAGGGTTACATAGAGTCGGTTACAATGGTAGGAGATCTGAACATCCGTATCGCCAAGCTTGCCTTCCACGCCAAGGAAAATCCCTTCCGGACACGGGACGGAGTCTTAAATCTTGTATCTTCATAGTCCAGGAGTCCGGCTGAAGGTATAGTTCGGCTATCCGAACACCCCCTAATCCAGGACTCCCTCAGCGACCCTTATGCAAGCGCTGGTCGAGGCCGAGAAGAGGGCGACCACGGAGCGCACCGAGCGGGAGAAGTTTGAGGCCCAGGTTGGCAAGGTACAACAAGAGCTCCAGGTTCTCATGAAAAAACATGAGAGTTTGGAGCTTGACTCAAAGACGTGAGCGTCCGAGCTCGCATCGGCTATTGAAAATGCCAAGTCTGCCAAGGCTGAATCCTAGAAGACCCTCCAAGAGTTGGATGAGGTGAAGAAGATAGCAGCGGGTAAGGCATTCTTTATGCAAAGCAAACACATAAACGTGAGTTACTTGTTACTTACCCGAATCCGGAGCTCTCCAGGAGCGTTTGTAGATCTTCCCCGGAGTGTGTCCGATGCCGCCGCATTCTATCGAGCCGAGGAGGGCAGCTCGGCAGAGAAGGTGTTCTGGTCTCAGTATGCTGAGGCCGGACACCCCGTGCCCCTGAGCGACCAGATGAAGCAACTGGTCAAGCTCCACAAGGCGGCCGAACAGGCCATGAAGGGCCTCATAGTTTGGCTGTGGCCTGGAGAGGCTCTGCCTGGGAGCTATTTCGGGTTGGTGCAGGGCTGGTGGAGGCCTGTCCAAGGCTCGAAGTCATCAAGCGCTCCATCTGCATTGAAGGTGCCCGTAGGGCCCTTGCCCATGCTAAGGTGCACTGGGGCAAGCTGGATGCTGAGAAGCTTGTGAAGGACGGGCCACCGCCGGGGAAAGAGCATCGCAAGCCCGAGAATTATTATAAGGATGTTCTGAAGGGTGCCTGCCTTGTGGCAGATGAATGTTCTAGGGATGTAATTTTTGAGTGAAACTTGCTCGTTTTGTCCTGTGCGCTGAAAACATGTTCATATGCACTAAGCAATGCTGTTGGAATTTAAAATATTACCTTCTGTGCGGCTGTTTATCAATTCTGAGAGATGGCGAGTCGTCGGCTTCTGCCCCCGTGCCGCTAGTGCTGGGGTGTACGGGGATAAACCTGAGCGCTCTTTTTCCCATGTTTGGGTCCTTCGAGGGAGGCGCTCAGCCCAACGAACAAGGCCATCGGAGTATAATGCGTGAACACTCTCACTTAGCCATAGAATTCTATAATTTTAAATTTCGGCGAAGCCCCTGGTATTCGGAAGACCGAGTTCGGGGCGCTATCCACGCCTTGGCCGGACAAAGCCGACTCCTCGCTCTAAGCGGCATAAGTCTTTAGGGACTCGAAAAACCTCTCGAACAGCGACCAGCTCTCGCTTCATCATGACAGTCAGTTTTAGCTTTCTCCACTGAGGTGCTCAACCCAGCTCAACTGGGGCACAATCGCAGTGGTTCTCCTAGTGCTACCTTAGTTGATATAGCGGAACGTAAGGCACCAAAACATAGGAGCCGGGCAAACCCAACTATTGACCCAAGACATGATTCGGAGCCGATGCATATAATGCTATAAGTTCGGGGTGCCGCACTTGTTAAAGTGTTCGGACTTCTCACACCATATTGAGGGGTACTAAAGCCCCTAGTGTATTTTGGCCGTACCAAAGTGTACGGGTGCAACATGTCGTTAAGGAACATATATTTATAGAAAAAGAGTAATGCAAAAATAGACAAAAGCTATGCATTGTTTATTAAAAAGGGGTGCGATCAAAGAAGAACGATACAAATAATGCGATAAGCGAAAAGGTTGGACTATTTAACATGTCTGTTCCAGGGGAAGGCTGCGGAATGGTATGCGAAACAGGTATACTGCTCGTGATAGAGACCACCTGGGAGTTCCGTAATGCAGCGTGGCTTGTCTGCTTCCCTGGTTCTTGCATCGTTTGTGTGGCAATTGAACTGCCGAACAGGCCTTCCGAAGAATGGAGTCCTGAAAGTAAGAGAAAATTAAAAAATTGGCAGCCCCTGGTGCGGTTTAAGCCGTGTTTCGGGCGTGCCGTGATGGTGCCCCCCCTGTACCCATGGTATTTCTAGAGCGTAGTTATGTACGCGAAGCACTGGCATCGCCTTTTTGCGAGGGCTGGGGTTGGGGCCGCATTGCTACGCCTGCTCGGATCGTGCCAGGCGGTCTTGTTGTGGGTTACTCTGGGTGCGCTTGACGATGTCCGGTCGTTTAATGGACGGACTGGAGAACTGCCTGGAGAGGCTGCTTTGTACTTCTGCTGCTAGGGCCGCCATGTGCTCCTCCGTTCGGAGGGAGCGTTCGGTGTTTCCATTGACCGTAATTACTCCTCGAGGGCCTGGCATCTTGAGCTTAAGGTATGCGTAGTGCAGTACCGCATTTAACTTGGCAAATGCGGTTCGACCGAGCAGTGCGTGATAGCCACTGCGGAATGGGACTATGTCGAAGATTAACTCCTCGCTTCGGAAACTATCCGGAGATCCAAAGACCACTTCAAGTGTGACTGAGCCTGTGCAGTTGGCCTCTACACCTGGTATTACGCCTTTAAAGGTCATTTTGGTGGGCTTAATCCTCGAGGGATCTATGCCCATTTTCCGCACTGTATCCTGGTAAAGCAGGTTCAGGCTGCTGCCGCCGTCCATAAGGACTCTAGTGAGATGAAATCCATCAATAATTGGGTCTAGAACCAATGCGGTGAATCCGCCATGACGGGTGCTAGTGGGATGGTCCCTTCGATCAAAGGTGATCGGGCAGGAGGACCATGGGTTGAACTTTGGGGCGACTGGCTCTACCGCGTATACGTCCCTTAACGCACGCTTCCGCTCCCTTTTGGGGACGTGGGTTGCGTATATCATGTTCACCTTCCGCACTTGTGGGGGAAAACCCTTCTGTCCACTATTGTTCGGTGGCCGGGGCTCTTCGTCGTCATCGCTATGCAGCCCCTTGTCATTTTTGGCATTTAACTTGCCTACCTGCTTGAACACCCAACAATCCCTGTTGGTGTGATTGGCCGGCTTTTCGGGGGTGCCATGTATTTGGCACAAGCGGGCGAGTATTCAGTCCAAACTAGACGGGCCCCTAGGATTTCTTTTGAATGGCTTTTTCCGCTGACTGGATTTATAGCCTCTGAATCCAGCATTAACTATCGTATCCTCAGCGTTGTCGCCGTTAATGCGGCGCTTCTGCTTGTTGCGACGCGACCTGCCACTATTGTCCCTGGTATCCGAATTACCGGGGTTCTTGGTCATGTTGTTGCTAGGAGCAAGCCAGCTATCTTCTCCCGCGCAAAAGCGGGTCATGAGTGTCATGAGTGCTGCCATAGATTTCGGCTTTTCCTGTCCAAGGTGCCGGGCGAGCCACTCGTCATGGATATTGTGCTTGAAGGCTGCTAGGTCCTCAGCGTCCGGATAGTCGACTATTTGATTTTTCTTTGTTAGGAACCGTGTCCAGAAGTGCCTGGCCGATTCCTCTGGCTGCTGAATTACGTGACTTAGGTCATCGGCGTCTGGGGGTCGCACATAAGTGCCCTGGAAATTGTCAAGGAATGCGGCTTCCAGGTCCTCCCAACAACTGATTGATCCTGTTGGCAAGCTGTTAAGCCAATGCCGAGCTGGTCCTTTAAGCTTGAGTGGGTGGTATTTGATGGCGTGGAAATCATCGCCGCGGGCCATGTGGATATGAAGGAGATAATCCTCGATCCATACCGCAGGATCTGTTGTGCCATCATATGATTCGATGTTTACGGGTTTGAAACCCTTGGGGATTTGATGATCCATTATTTCGTCTGTGAAGCATAGTGGGTGTGCGGCGCCTCTATACTGGGCTATATCACGACGCAGCTCCAATGAGCTTTGTCTACTGTGTTCGGCCCTGCCGAATTTGTGGCCGCCGTGACGGTTACCGTCTCGAGTCGTGGGGCGTCCACGCGATCCGTAGATCGATCTTGTTTGCCTTGCCTTGTCCTCCAACATATCTCGCAGGTCCGGCGCATTTTCCCGTGCCTTGGTACGGGGTGCGGCTTGAGTGGAGGGCCGAGAGGCCTCTCTGTCGCGGCCACGAGGTGGCCGATCGTCCGTATCGAGTGCAGGTGATGCAGGTTTAAGTGCTTCCTCCTCTAGTCGGGGTAGCAACCTGCGCTTTGGGTAGCTCTTGGAGGGGCGTTCGAGTTTATGCTCTTCGGCCGCAAGGACATCAGTCCATCTGTCGACTAGCAAATCTTGATCAGCTCTAAGCTGTTGCTGTTTTTTCTTGAGGCTTCCTGCCGTGGCCATAAGCCTGCGTTGAAAACGCTCTTGCTCGACGAGATCCTCTGGCATGAAAAATTCGTCGTCGTCGAGGCTTGCCTCGTCTTCGGAGGGAGGCATATAATTATCGTCCTCGACCTCTCTGTCTGCCGCTCTCTCATGAGGGCTGGTTTCTCCATCCTCCTGTGCTAAATCTTGCTGGAGGGGGTTTTATTCGGCACTCTCCGCAGTATTATTATCTCCCATGCTGGAATCACCATATTTGTTTTGGCGGGATTTTGATCGGCGCCGCTGACGCCGGCGCTTAGGCTGTTTCTTGGAGGGGTCATCCTCCGCTGTTCCATCGCCATCTCCTTCTTTTGGGGTGTCCACCATGTATATGTCATATGACGAGGTGGCTTTCCAGGGCCCGATAGGCGCTGGTTCTTCATCGTCTCCTGCATCGGCGTCCATACCGTCGATGTCTTCGGAGTCGAAGTCGAGCATGCCGGTTACATCATCGACAGTGGCTACAAAGTGGGTGGTGGGTGGGCTTTGAATTTCTTCATCGTCCGAATCCCAACCTTGCTGACCATAATCCGGCCAGGGCTCTCCTGTTAGAGAGAGATACTTTAGTGTCTTCAGAATATCGCCGAAGGGCGAGTGCTAAAAGATGTCCGTGGCAGTAAACTCCATGATCGGCGCCTGATCGGATTCGATCGGGAAGGGCGTGAGGGGTTCGGAGTTCAGAGAGGAGTCTGGCTCCTTGGAGTCATGAGTCTCGCGGAGTGCGGGGCTGGTGTTCGGTTCGATCGCCGTTGGGATCGCAGCCCCCGAGGCGGTGTCCAACCACCCATCCTCGATCGGCGCAGTTGGCTCCGAATTAAGGGTCGAAGCCGATGCGGGTGCGGCCTCCAGGGCACTGTTCGGCGGCAGAGCTAGATCATGCTCGTCATGACAGTGCGGCGCGCTCGACAGTGGCTCGAATCTGTCAAAGATCAAGTCCCCGCGGATGTCAGTCGTGTAGTTTAAACTTCCAAATCTGACCTGATGGCCAGGGGCATAGCTTTCGATCTGCTCCAGATGGCCAAGTGATTTGGCCCACAGTCTGAAGCCGCCGAAGACGAAGATCTATCCGGGGAGGAAGGTCTCACCCTGGACT
Organism: Triticum urartu; assembly: GCF_056163025.1. NCBI lineage: Eukaryota > Viridiplantae > Streptophyta > Magnoliopsida > Poales > Poaceae > Triticum > Triticum urartu. Next base: position 501,394,206 of record NC_141873.1, on the reverse strand, counting down.
GCATCGCTATTGATGATCATAGGAGCCATCCAGCCTGACGGCGACGACACAGAGGAACTCCCAATGAAAGCACCAATGTCGGTGTCAAAACTGGCGGATCTCGGGTAAGGGGTCCCGAACTATGCGTCTAGGCCGGATGGTAACAGGAGGCAAGGGACACGAAGTTTTACCCAGGTACGGGCCCTCTCAATGGAGGTAAAACCCTACGTCCTGCTTGATTAATATTGATGATATGGGTAGTACAAGAGTAGATCTACCACGAGATCAGAGAGGCTAAACCCTAGAAGCTAGCCTATGGTATGATTGTTGTTGTGTATGTTGTCCTACGGACTAAAACCATCCGGTTTATATAGACACCGGAGAGGGTTAGGGTTACACAAAGTCGGTTACAATGGTAGGAGATCCACATATCCGTATCGCCAAGCTTGCCTTCCACGCCAAGGAAAGTCCCTTCCAGACACGGGACGAAGTCTTCAATCTTGTATCTTCATAGTCCAGGAGTCCGGCTGAAGGTATAGTCCGGCTATCCGAACACCCCCTAATCCAAGACTCCCTCAACGGTCATACTAGCTCTTTTGACGAGATTGGGTTGTTTTCAAATTCTCACGAATGATGCGAACTTGCTCTTGTACCTCCTGGATCATATCCGGTCCAAAGGTGTTCGACATCTTCGTCCATACAGAACCTCAAAAGGAGCTTTCTTGAGGCTGGATTGGTAGCTATTGTTATAAGAAAACTCGGCGAAGGGAAGACACTTCTCCCAATCCATACCGAATGAGATAACACAAGCTCTAAGCATGTCTTCGAGAATTTGGTTGACCCTTTCCACCTGACCACTTGATTGAGGGTGGAAAGCGGTATTGAAGGAAAGATGGGTGCCCATGGCAGTTTGGAAACTCTCCCAGAAATGAGAAGTGAAAAGACTACCACGGTCTGAATTGATCTCTAGTGGAACACCATGAAGTGACACTATTCGGAAAATATATAAGTCAGCGAGCTGACTAGCAGTGATACTCTCCCGAACAGGTAGGAAGTGAGCCACTTTGGAAAGACGATCAATGACTACGAAGATAGCATTATTCCCTTTCTTGGTCCTTTGAAAGCCGGTGATGAAGTCCATACCAACTTTATCCCATTTCCACTCAGGAATAGCTAAAGGTTGAAGGGTGCCAGCAGGTCTTTGATGTTCTGCCTTAACACGACGACAAACGTCGCAGTTAGCAATAAACTGAGCAATTTCTCTCTTCATCCTAGTCCATGAGAACCTCTGGCGTAGGTCCTGATACATCTTAGTACTACCGGGATGAATCGTGAGAGGAGATTCATGCGCCTCCTTAAGGATTAATTGTCGAAGATGTTGATTCTTTGGAACCACCAAGCGACTCTCAAAGAAAACAACACCACGACAATCTATAGAGAAACTACCACCAACTCCCTTGTTAATGTTTCTCTTGATCCGGGAAATTCCCGTATCCTGCTTCTGAGCAGAGATGATTTGATCCACAAGAGTAGGTTTCACCACTAAGGTAGAAAGGAATCCATGAGGAGCAATGTGAAGATTAAGCTTACAGAATTCCTCATGGAGAAGTGGTTGGCCCTGGTGCAACATAAGATTGTTGCAATAGGACTTACGACTTAGCGCATCAGCCATGACATTCCCCTTGCCTGGGGTGTAGGTAATCCCTAAGTCGTAATCTGAGATCAACTACAGCCAACGTCTTTGCCTAAGGTTCAAATCTGGTTGGGTGAAGATATACTTGAGACTCTGGTGGTCGGTGTAAATCTCGCAACGTTTACCAAGAAGGTAATGTCGCCAAGTCTTAAGTGCATGGACTACGGCTGCAAGCTCTAGATCATGTGTAGGATAATTCTCCTCATGTGGATGCAACTGTCGAGATGCATAGGCAATCACATGGCGATCTTGCATAAGAATGCGACCTAGTCCCTGTCGTGAGGCGTCGCAGTAGATAACAAAGTCTTTAGTGAAATCCGATGGCACAAGTATGGGAGCAGAAGTCAGGCGTCTTTTCAGTTCCTGAAAACTGTGCTCACACTGTGGGGACCACTCAAACTTTTTATCTTTCTTGAGAAGTTCCGTGAGAGGTTTGGCCACTTTGGAGAAGTTCTCAACGAAGCGGCGACAATAACTGGCTAGACCAAGGAAACTCCTAACTTGCTTAACCGTTTCAGGCGGAGTCCAATCAAGAACGGCCTAAACTCTCTCAGGATTGACAGCAATGCCCTTACCAGAGATCACGTGGCCTAGGTAGGTCACTTCTGGCAACCAAAATTCGCACTTGGAGAACTTGGCATAAAGGCGGTGCTCTCTGAGTTTCTCTAACACAAGTCTAAGATGTTCGGCATGCTCTTTCTCATTCTTCGAGTAAATAAGAATATCATCGAGATAAACCACGACGAACTTATCTAAGTACTCCATGAAGATCGAGTTCATCAAGCGAGAGAAGGTAGCTGGAGAATTGGTTAGACCAAAAGACATGATGGTGTACTCGTATTGACCATAACGAGTGACAAAAGCCGTCTTAGGAATGTCCCCATTTCTGATCTTGATTTGGTGGTAGCCTAACCTCAAATCCTTCTTGGAAAAGACTGAGGATCCAGCGAGCTGATCATACAGGTCGTTGATCCTGGGGAGCGGATACTTGTTCTTTATCGTGACCAAATTAACGGGACGATAATCTACAACCATCCAGTCCGTACCATCCTTCTTCTTGACGAAGAGGACGGGGCAAGCCCAGGGAGAAGAACTAGGACGGATGAAACCCTTTTGCAAGGATTCATCGAGTTGTTTCTTAAGCTCAGCTAGTTCTAAGGGTGCCATCTTGTAAGGTCTCCTAGAGATTGGAGCGGTTCCTGGCATAAGATCTATGACAAACTCTACATCTCTGTCAAGTGGAATACCTGGCAGTTCCTCCGGAAAGACATCTGGAAAGTCATGGACTACCGGGATATCTTCAAGGTCTGGAAGAGGGTTGGCATTAAGAGAATAGAGCTGACGCTTTGCAACTCTAGTGGAGACGGTAACTATCTTGCCAGATGGGTGTGTAAGATGAACAGACCTAGTGTAACAATCAATCTTGGCATAATGAGCTTTCATCCAGTCCATACCCAAGATGATGTTAATATCCGTAGACTTGAGGGCTATAAGTGACGGAAGGAATACAAGTCTGTCAACAAGGATTTCATTACCATGGCTTATTCTGGTGGTTTGCCATCTAGACCCTGGAGTTTGGATTTCAAGTGGAGTTGGCATATCACAAAATGACATGTCGTGCAAATGAGCATAGCCTTCAGAGATGAAGGAGTGAGATGCTCCGATATCGAATAGAACCGAAGCTGGATGACAGTTGACAAGGAGTGTACCAAGAATGACATCCGGATCATCATGAGCGTCTTTAGCTGAGACGTGATGCACACATCCACGTTCAGTGGGAGCTGACTTGACACTAATCATCTTGCGTGATGGCTTACCACGGCCAATAGACTTCTCAGGCCGGGGTGGAGCATAGTTGGTTTGAGAGCAGTCACGTGCATAGTGTCCTGGCTCTCCGCACGTGAAGCAAGTCCCTGAGGTAGGACATGGACCCGCATTGACAAGCGGTCTACCAATAGGCCTAGGTGGAGCATATGGTTAAACTGGGTGAGGAGCCACATAAGAAGGCCTTGGTGTATAACCGGGTGGAAGAGAGGAGTTCGAAACCCAAATCCGGCGGTTCTGCGAAGTAGAACCGGAAGAAGAACCCAAATCACGGGTGTGCTTACAAGATTCCTCGTAAGTAAGTTGAGCTGTTTCTGCGTTAATGGCCTTGTTCACAAGAGCCTGGAATGTATTGCAATGATGCAAGTGGAGATCATGACGCAACTTGGGGTTGAGACCCTTCCGGAACCTTGCCTGCTTCTTGGCGTCTGTGGACACCTCTTCTGTAGCATAGCGGGCAAGGTTCTCAAACTCTCTACTGTAAGCATCAACAGCCATCTTATCCTGGGTGAAACTACAGAACTCTTCTCTGTTGCGGTCCATGAGAGCCTGAGGAATGTGATGCTCGCAAAAAGCCTTAGTGAAATCTCTCCAGGTGGTTATCTGGCCAGCTGGAAGCATAGCCTCATAGTTCTGCCACCAAATACTAGCAGGACCTTCCAGATGATAAGCAGCGTAGGTGACCTTGTCACTTTCAGCTACGTTCGCAGAACACAGCTTGTGTGTGATACTACGGAGCTAGTCATCTGCATCGAGTGGTTCAATGGAATGATGGAAGGTAGGTGGTTTCAGACCAATGAAATCATAGATGGACGCTGACTCTTTGCACTAATGGGAGGTGTTCTCCTCAATACGTGCTAACAAGCGGTTAGACTCTCGCTTGTTCTTCTCCATCTCTAACATGAACTCTGCCAACGAAGGCTGGTCGGGAGGATCCTTATCCCTACCATCTCCGTGGTTCCGGCTACGAGCAACAGAACTTCGGTTAACTGACGACATCCTGAAGAACCAACCAAGGAAACAAGGATGGATTCAGCATCATCATAAGGATGTAGAATATAGTACGTGGAAAAATACTATCTCTTGAACTCCTAGGACAATTCTGGCAGCATAACGGCAGTAAAATGCTCGAAATGAGACATTCTGCAAAAGATGGGGTAGCACCATACTCAACATCCTCACTCAAGGTTCTGGGATATTACTAAACAGACTACACCGGAAGTACTCGAAAACTGGAATATGACACTGATCAACCAATCCTAAGAGATTACGGAGTAGTAACACGTGATCCTGATAGACGGAAGAGAAATCCTAGTTCCTTAACCCCGTAGGAAGGATAGGATGACTCAGATCAGAAGGGCACGAGGTATAAGGAGTAAAAAGAGCCTTATGTTCCCTTCCACAATCAATTCCCCTATATAGCTAAAGAATTTCTAGACCCAACTTCGACCAGGTTGGCTTGGTAATCCTACAGGCAGTCAGTCTCTGATACCAAAGCTGCCGGGACCCCGATTCTAAGTCACACCGATCTAGCATGTAACACCTCATATCACTTTGCGGCCTCACGCACGGTATCCCCACGGGTGTCACCTTACCATGGCCCGGGACCGTTTGCGCCTTTTGGCTCACGTACATGATAGTGTCGCTAGCATCCATATGACAGAGAACCCAGGCCGACATGGCTAGTCGTGAACCCAAAGCGGCACAGACCTATGGAGACAGGCATACATGAATCACATCCAGCATGTCGGTCAACAGCGTATGAATCCGGGCTGTAGCACTGGGCTAACAGGACTCCGAAAGTCACCGCGTGACATTTCCCCGAAGGGACAGACATAGGAACAAAGTGGAACACATGCCGGCCAGTCAAGTGTTCTGAGTAGTAGTGCTGGGCTAGCAGGACTACGGTGAACCGGGCTGTAGCGAACTACTATGGCTCAAGGAAGCACTAGACTACATTTCCCCATAAGAGAGGCTGCCAAGGATAAACAACTAGATTGTTGGATCCCACACATAGCAATACATGTCACACGTACGCATAACATGCAAGTATGTGCTGTACAACATGGCATCACAACATAACGCAAACTCATATAGATAAAGGCTCAGAAGAGCCACATAGCATTAATACAAACAGGGGTCACATGACCCATCATTCAGAGCATACAAGCAATGGAAGCATTACATGTCTGAGTACAGACAACTAGAAAAGAAAAAGGCCGAGAAGCCTGACTATCTACAAGTCCCTCCAAGGTACAAGATCGTAGCTGAGGTAACAAGCTACTCGTCGAAGTCCAAGCGGTACTACTAGTGAGACAGATGTCTCACCTGCAAAACATAAATAAAGCAAACGTGAGTACAAAGGTACTCAGCAAGACTTACATTAGATCCTATCATACATGCATTGTATCAAGAAGGTAATGTGGGGTTTAGTTGCAGCAAGCCAACTTTGACTCAGTGGCTATCCTGTTCTACGACAACGAGAAACTTCTTTGAGGTGAGGCAGCGCACACGAGTCCACTAATCACCACATCAATACACTACTATGGATTCATCCCCGTCTCTCCTATGAGAAGGCCATCCATAGCACTCACACTTGTCTTGAGCATTTTAGAGTATCCACTTTAAGCTGTCTATGTACCACATAAGCATCCAAGAAGTCCATAACCGAGACACGACTATTCGAATAGATCATGATAACCCTGCAAGTGTGTACTTGTTCACACACGCTCTCACCACTTATCACCATATACACATCATGTATCTCGACAACCTTCAAGCGGAAGCCTAGCGAGGGTGTCGGCCACGACCTGACTAACCACACAAGACTCTAGTCCAGGTTTATCGCCTATTCGGGTTCCATCCGCAAGGAGATCTGGCCGGGGTTTCGCTCACGGCCCCAAACAATGTGTACAGGGTTCCCGAGCCCACCATCCGGGTGCCACTCGGTACACCGGGCCACGTGTGCCTAGTTTGTCCCAAGTCCACCCTGCCGGGTGCCACTCGGTAGAAAAATAGCACTACCTACAAACACCAGAAACTATTTGCAACTCCTGGACAGAGATCAAGGCGGTTAATAAGTCAAGAGAGCTTGGAGCGCCCGGAGCCCAATGTGTGGTAGTACCTAGTCATTGGAAAACTTACACAAAACTCAGTTCTTAAGGACGGTCCCAATGAGACAACCCACCATGTACCCCTACATGGCCTCTCACCGCTACCTTTACCAAATCGTGTTCACACGCTTCACTCTCAGCACCGGATCATATCGTAACACTCCAATTCATTCCTGATGAATCAGACCTGACATACTCTAAGCAATTGCAGGCAAAGCATGGTAGGAACACAACATGGCTCAATCAACTCCTACACATGCTAGTGGGTTTTAACTATTTACTGTGGCAATGACAGGTCATGCAGAGGAATGGGTTCAACTACCGCATCATAAAGTAGCAGTTGAATCATTGTTGTCATAGTGCAATAAATGAGAGCAGGAGCAAGAGAGTAGGATTGTATCGGAATGAACAAGGGGGGTTGCTTGCCTGGTAGATCAACAGGGGGGCACTGCTCCTCAGACAGGTACTCTCGAACACTCTCCGGAGCAGGACCTATCGAGAACGAACGGTGTCGGCCATCAAACACAGGCATATGCAACAATATGATGCATGAACATGGCATGAGTATGTGATGTTGTTTGAGTTAATGCATCTAGCATTTATTTGGTTGAAGTCCATTTGAACCAACGGTTCAAAGGCAACTCCAAATTAAGCTCTTAAATATGCCATTTATATGTTTTCATATATACAGCATATATAGGTTGGTTTGTCATGCATGAAAATGGTACAGATGGATAGATTGAATTTTTCTGATCATTTTTCATATATAAATTATTTCAATCTGAGCTACGGTTGAATTTCTATGAATTTTTGAAGTTTATAACAATTTCTGGAATTTCCTGATTTATTTAAAACCAAAAAATGATATATTGCGTCAGCTTGAGGTCAGCACTGTGTCAGCAGTCAACCCGGGTCAAACCTGACGTGTGGGGGCCACATGTCAGTGTCATAGTTAGTTTAACCGAGGGGTTATTTCTAATCTAATTTAGATTAGTGGCGCTGGGGCCCACTAGTCAGTTGCTCAGGGGTTTAGTTAGAGGGTGATTAGCCTTAAGCTAATCACCTAACCCATGGGGCCCACCTGACGTCCGGTGTGGTCAAAGGGGTCAAACCCCACCGGCGTTTAGCCGCCGGCGAGGCCGAACGCGACGGAGGGGCTCGGGATCGTCGCTCTGGCGGCCAAAAGCGCGACGGAGACCACAGGCGAGGAGCTGGAGCTCGTCCACGTCGGATGGAGCAAGCGGGAGGGCGCGGGGTGGCCGGATTTCGTTGGAGCGGGGCTCGCGGCGGTGGCCGGAGTTCGGGCATCGAACGAGTCGACGGTGCAGAGCATGGCAGGAGCCGCGGTTAGGCGCGTCGGACTCGTGGGGGTGCGGGGAGTGCGTTAGGTACCAGCGGTGACCAAAAGGTCACCGGAGTGACGCCGGCGTCGAGCTCGTGCGGCAGAGCGGCTCGGCTCCGGTAGAGGAGGCGGCTAGAGGAAGCATATGAGCGCGGGGAGCAGGGGAGAAGATGGCGGAGCTCACAGGGAGTCGGATGGGCGGCTCGTTTGGCTCAGGGAAGCGTTAGAGCGAGCGGGCGGCGAAGGGGTTCTCCGACGGACCGAGGTTGAAGAAGAGGTCGGGGGAGCCCCTACAGGGCGCGTCCGCTCGCGTGGCTTGGCGAAGAGGTTGCGGACGAGGTGGCGGAGCTTTTGGACACAGCAGCGAGGCGAGGGGAGCACATTGGACACGGCAACGGCGAGCGGTGGCGACGGAGCTGTTCGGGGGGGGGGGTGAGAGAGAGGTCCAGGGGAGGAGGGAGAGCGAGGGAGAGGAGGAGAGGGTCGAGGGATTTTCAGGGGGGTGCGTGTCGCCCTCAGATGCCTCCAGCGGCGAGCAGGGAAGCGGGAGGTGGCCGGCGTGTGCTTGCGCGCGGCGGCCACGCGCACGTCCTCCTAGCGGGAGGAAGACGACAGAGGAGGAGGCGAGCTGGGCCAGCTAGGCCGCACAGCTGGGCCGGTTGGCTGCAGTGCCAGGCCAGCAAGTGGCCCAGGTAAGTCCAGGTAGTTCCTCTTTTTTTCTATTTTGTTTTTGTTTTCTATTTTCTGACATTTGTTTTGATTTAATAAAAATACCAAATCATTTTATTAAATTCTGTCAAATTTTGTAGGGACCTAAGGAATTAATCCAAAGCCCCTCACCAAAATTCAGAATTATTGGACAATATTTTGTATATATAAAAATATTTATCCAACGCAAATAAATACTGGATTAATTCCAAATGCCCAAAATAAATACTTATGAGCTCTTTAAAATATTGGTTTGATTTTTATCTCTGTCCAATATTTTCAGAGAGCAACATGAGCATTTTCTTGGACCCTTTTGGAGCAATTTTTACTTGGGTCATTTTCAGAAATGATTCTGAGGGTTTCACAAATCCCCATTTCAAATTTAAACATGATGCAAACATGAAGGGCTAGCCTAGGTCATACCAGAACTAGGGATGTGACATCTAGGTAGAGTGGGCGCAACAACAGTATGTGCTTCCATCTACTTATAAAGGGGGTGATGCCGAGTTTGTTGTAACAAAGCAACAAGCGTCATGTCTGGGTTGGTTCCATTTTTGTTCACTACTTAATGGGAAAATACAGCAATACAATAGCTTCAATCCAACATTTATTTAAAACAGTGCCAATACAAGTAGCACACCATCTCAAAGTACACTGCACAATCATGTGGATGAAGGCCTGTACTGACCTTTCATGAGACCGACAACGATAAAATACGAATCTGCCAACACGAATAGGACATCCAATCTCGTTTTGTGCAGTTGCACTAAAATCAACAAAATGTTTCGCGTAGCGAAGCAAAATTTCGCAATAGCAACAAGTTGAATAGATATCCCTGTATAAACAGAGGCAAAAAAGGAATCAATTACTGGCTAATAAAGGAGGATGAAACATGCGGCCACAAAAATGGTAATCCCGCCAATCCCTAACAAGTGTTGCAGTTTTGAAATAAGATTCAGTAGTTAATTCTGAGAGTGGCATCAATTACTGGCTTATAAAGGGGGTGATGTTGAATTTGTTGTAACAAAGCAACAAGCATCATGTCTGGGTTGGTCCCATTTTTGTTCACTACTTAATGGGAAAAGACAGCAATACAATAGCTTCAATTCATCATTTATTTAAAACAGTACCAATACAAGTAGCACATCATCTCAAAACACATTGCATGATCATGTGGATGAAGGCAAGTACCAACCTTTCATGACACACACAAGATCACGTACGAATCTGCCAACACGAATAGGAAATCCAATCTCCTTTTGTGCATTTGCACTGAAATCAAGCAAAGTGTTTCGCGTAGCGAAGCAAATTGTCACAATAGAACAAGTTGAATAGATATCCCTGTATAAACAGAGGCAAAAAAGGAAACTGGCTAATAAAGGAGGATGAAATATGCGGCCACAAAAATGGTAATCCCGCCAATCCCTAACAAGTGTTGCAGTTTTGAAATAAGATTCAGTAGTTAATTCTGAGAGTGGCATCAATTACTGGCTTATAAAGGGGGTGATGCTGAATTTGTTGTAACAAAGCAACAAGCATCATGTCTGGGTTGGTCCCATTTTTGTTCACTACTTAATGGGAAAACACAACAATACAATAGCTTCAATTCATCATTTATTTAAAACAGTACCAATACAAGTAGCACAACATCTCAAAGAACACTGCACAATGATGTGGATGAAGGCCTATACTGACCTTTCATGAGATGACCAACATAAAATACGAATCTACCAACACGAGTAGGAAATCCAATCAAGTTTTGTGCAGTTGCACTGAAATCAAGCAAAGTTGCATGTGTGACATTTATGTTTTATATAGAAACAAGTTGAATAGATATCCCTGTTTTAAGACGCAAAAAATAAAACAATTACTGGCCAATAAAGGAGGATGAAACATGTGGCCACAAAAAGAAGCATCTACCTTATCTTGATGGAAAACAAAGTATAGGATAGTAGCATTTCTAAAATGGTTGCATTGATTCATATTAACAGAGAAATTCTTTTAAAACAGACCAGTTGTTAATTCTGAGATTAACAACAGAAAAATAGCTGCATGGGACATGCCAGCACCATGTGCATCCACACGTATAAATGGGTGATGCAGAGTATGTAGCCAAGCAGCATATATGCGCTAGTCCCATATTTGTTCTCTTTGAACCTTCTTCCTATGTGAGGGCAGCAAATCTAGTCATGCACAAACTACCCGACCCCCCAGTTTGTTTCCCTTTTCAACAAAGAGATCGGTTCCTTACAGATGTGTGTAATGGGTTACCCCTTCTTTCCCTTTTCGACCTACAAAGCAGCTGTTTAGCCAATCTATACTACTTTCCGCCCCTCCTTTCCTCATTGAACCACGTCCTAGATTCTTGCTCCAGCCCACCGCACCCTTCTTTCCTCTTTGAACCAAGACCTAGATTCGACTACAGATCGAAAAAGATCCACATGCAGCTACAGCAACGACGGTTTCAAAGAAACTTATACCTTAGGGTCTTCAGGATGTGGCAAGGCGTGCGGCGGGAGGCCAGATCTGCCCACACTACGTACGGTAGCGGGGAAGAAGGGGTCGGTGGCCCTCCCGCATAGGCGCTGGGTGAAAGAGAATAGCGCAGCCGGCAGTGGATTGCCTCCCTCGCCGAAGGCGATAGTGAACGCTGCACCTCCTCCCCTTCCCGATGCGACGGGATACAGACACCTCCTTCACCAGCTGTGAGGGGGGAGAGAGAGACAAGAGGCAAATGCAGTCTTGTTTAGATCTAGTGAAGAGAGGGTGAGAGACTGTGAATATAGCAAACCCTAGCAAATGAACGATGAGCCTCTAGCGTGTAACATATATGTAGTGCGGTGAGCGTGTGGAGAGTTCAAATCCTAGCGAACAAGCACTAAGGCTCCTGCTTATATATATACTACTATGGTACGGACTGAGCTCCGGTGCCTTCATAGCACCTGCTTTTGGCTGTATGACAGGTGAGCCAGCCACATTTTGGGCCCACCTATCGTAAATCCAAAGGCAGGTGCACTAAGTCAATGAAACTGCGTCCATATAGTACTCTCGTGTGTATGACTAAAATATAGTGGAGTGGTTTTCTTATTCTCTCCATAACAATCGTTTTAAATTGTGTAAGTACGAAACGAAACTCTTTATTTAATGTACAGTGAAGAAAACTAGTACTACTTCCGATGAACTAACGATCCACGCCCACGCATCCTGGTCGCACTTCCTATCCTTCATGTGTGGTACACTACCCTCCCTTAAGAAAACTCGATCAAAAACACGCCCCCGCTTCCAGGTCGCGAGAGTCGTCACTCACACACACATAGACATAGACATGCATATCCGTGTTTACGTAAAATTCCATTTCCATCTCCATCTCCAGTCATATTTGTCCAACTGGCACATTATTTACGTTGTTAATTATATACGCAACAATATTAACGTACATCATCTCTTGTTTGCGCACGTCCGGACCGCTTCCACGGCCGGTCCTGACCAACCCGAACCCTCTTCATCACCCGCGCGTGCTTCCTGCCCGAAACGGCCAGTGCCGCATTCATGCCTGGCCAGAGCGGACGCGACCTCTCACTAGCGCCGGCATTGAAGCAGCGCGCCGGTCGAGAGAGCGTCGCCCATGCCGCTTCCGGTTGCACGCGGTTGCTCCGCGTTCAAAGGTCGCAATAGCCGGCTACAACATGCGCGATCTCTTCCAGTAGTAAGTTCTTGGGAGTCCGTGCTACAACTAGCTGTCCTCCCGCTACTCGTTAATCTCTTCCAGTAGTGCTAGTACTCCATGGCGCGATACATCGACAAGCAGGTGGGAAAGTTATGGTATACTACTTGGTTTGCGGTGAGTGGCATGCCGAGCAACAGTGTGGGGTCAAGCCGTGGAGGAGGGTGAGACACGAATATGACAGACGTGATTTAAGAGTGAAATGATGGTTGCTTCTTCCGACTAACTTACTGTGTGATTTTACCGCTCCTTAGTGGACCCTACACGTACTCCCCCTACGTGTATGAAACAGTCACACGTACACATGGACGCAAAAACGCGCGCGACGCCCTAATGCATGCATGTCCGAGAACACGACGGAACACACACGGTCACACTCAAGTGCTCAACCTACACGTGCATGCACCCACATACTCAGTCGGGGTGAGCTAGTGACCGTATCAACACCGGAATATATATATATATTGAGCGCAATGAGCGTATTATGAAGTCCACTAACCGCATTTTTACAAATATACAGTGACAGACAGTGTATTTATCTCGTTTGAAATTAAGCCATATTAACTGGAGAGGAGGCAGCATGGACTAGCATTACTTTGCTATGTCCCGTCAACTTGCCGAATGAGGAGAAGGTTGCTGGACGGGAGGAGCTTGCGCGCGGTGGCTCGCAGGACAAGGAGAAACTTTTGACTAATGCAAGCTCTCCCTCGCTCAGGCGGTGGACGTGCAACAGTCAATTCGGTGTTAGATTGCCAGAAGCATGCACTATACTACTAGTGTTATTATTGTTCGACTTCCCGAACAGCCAAGCGCAAAGTTTACTAGTACTACTACTATAGTCCATAAAGGTACGTACTATACTAGCACTAGGAACCGGATGGAGGAGCATCTGCACTCTTATTATAATTTTAAAATGTGATAAAGCAATCTTCAACACATTTGGTTCTCTTCGAGGGTTCTCGCATGTGATAATGGAAGTTGATTGCATGGAACACTCGCCACAATTCTCGCTTAATTCTGGCTTATATCCTGTTACAAATAGTAGCGCTCAATAATATTTCCTCTATTTTTTGTTATTCAGCATGTAAACAGGTCAGCAAACCTTGAGGCGCATCTTCGTGTGAACCATGCTTGCTACACTTTGAATGTGGCTGAGAGCTGGCTTGATGAAACACCTCGCTTCCTACTTATTTTTTTGTGGGGTACCCCGCTTCCTAGTGACCAGTGTCTTGGCTGATCGTCCTAAGAATGCTTATATATGAATAAAGCTCTCTCATTTACCCGCAAAAAAGATTAAGCCATATTAACCGGAAAGGAGGAAGTATGGACTAGCACTACTTTTTGGTGTGTCCCGTCAACTCGCAGAACGAGGAGAAGCTTACAGGACAAGGTGAAGCTCGCTTACGCCTTTTGACTAATGCAACCTACCCTCAGTGGACATGCATCAGTCCATTCGGTGTCAGATTATCAGAGGCATACACTATAGTACCCAACATGCGGAGTACCATCATTGTTCGACTTCACGAAGGGGCGAAGAGCCAAGCGCAGTAGTACGCATACTTGGTTTTGCACCTTCATACTACTCCACCCTTTGTAACAGTTTACAGGGCACGCTTCATTATGATGCATTTCTCTCAATGCATTTCCACCACCAGAGAGACTTTAGACGTGTTTGGTTTAATGCTCAATTAATTAGGGCATGGTAACCGCAATCAAGTTCACAATTTTCTCTCCATGTACTATACTACTACGGAGTGCATGCATGTGTGTACCCGGGGTGGAAGCACTGCATGCATGTGTGTACGCATTATTCCCTCTAGTAATAGACGCCATGCTATAACTACCAATGCTATTTTTCAGGCCGATCGCTAGTCACCTTGGTCCCATAGATTTTTTTTCTTTTTTCTGAAGCGCGATGTATAAACAGTGACAGATTGAGTAGTATGAGCGGATTCAAAGAAGAGCGTATTGATGGTTGCTTCTTTAGAGCAACTTACAGTGGGAAAGGTGGGGCTTATGATTTGACTGCTCATTACTCACTATTAATGCAGCGCAACGACCGGGCTGAGTCTCCCATGCGGTTGTGCACTACCCCCTCGGTTCTTAAATATACTCCGGAGTATTTTTCTTTCTAGAGCTTTCAACAAGTGACTACTCAAATATTCTTCTTTTTAGAGATTTCAAATGGACTGGCACATACAGATGTATATAGACATATTTTAGAGTGTAGATTCACTCATTTTGCTCCGTATGTAGTCACTTGTTGAAATCTCTGTTAAGACGAATAGAATATTAGGAACGGAGGGCGTACACATACAAAGTAAAATGAGTAAATCTACACTCTAAAATATGCCTGTTTGAAATTTGTAAAAAGACAAATATTTAGGAAGGAAGCAGTATAATTTTGTGCATGGCACATGGACCCGGATGATGTAGAGGCTTCTGGCAATGCTATCAAGCTTCCATCATTTGTTTACATAATTGACGTACTATACAAATAATTTTCCAGCGACATGAAATTGTACAATGGTGTGAGCTTTCAACTTTTGTTTCGCATGTCTTGCCATCGATGCTCTTTGGGAAACAATAAAAAACTAACTTCCTTGCTAATGCATGTCAATTATTAGCAGATCAGAGCTAATAATTACATCACAACTGAAGACAAAGTTGTGAGGAGGTGTTAAATTAAAATTGTTCCATGCTTTCATTGGCAGCAACGTCCCCCAGCTCTGTCTAAATCAACAAGGCATGTTGGGAAAAAAGTAGCTGTCTGGAGCATGCAACATTCCGATCATTTTGTGCAGTTCCACCAAAATAGAGCTGAGCGTCCCTGTTCCAAAGATATCAAGTGTGATTACGATAATAGAGGACTGCTGATGAAATAATGAACACACAAATAGAAGCCGATCACCTTTGCAGTCTCTCTTAAGACTAACTAGTTGGAGAAGATTAGGCTCGGAGTTGGATGAGGAGGATAGAGAAAAACCAATCTCCCTTTGTGCTGTCGCACTGAAATGTAGAGACATTGCCCGTGTGACATTTTAGTACAATTGCACAAAACACTCTTAAGAAAAAAGTGATTTGTGCAGTTCACTAAAAGGTCGCAATAGCAACGAGGTGAAATGGATAGCCCTGTTTGCAAAAAATAGGTAGAAAGGAAACAATTATTGGCCAATAACAGTTGATGACACATGCGACGACAAAAAAGAAGCATATTCCTTGTCCTAAGGGAAGATAACAACACGGTTGTGTTTGTCTAAAATGGTGTGAGGACGAGAATTCAATATGGAAAGTACACCGGACGAGCTACATTTTGGGCAAAGAACTATGGAAGATCCACATGCAACGACGTGGGAAAACAGGCAGTGGAGCAAGGCCGGAGGGGATACCTGGAGGTCGTCAGGATGTAACTAGGTGAGCGGCGGCGGGCGGAATCTGCGAGCAGGTGGCGTAGGCCCTGCCACGCCGGAACTTGGTCAGAGAGAACGGCGTGTACCGCAGATAGGGACGTGCTGCCTTGGCGCCGTCGATAGGAGAAACGATGCACTTCCTCCCTTTCCCCCGGCGGACGGGATGCGGCCGGATCAGTGACCAACGGTGAGAGAGAGAGAGAGGCCACCGCACTCCCTTTCCCCTGGCGGACGGGATGCGGCCGGATCAGTGACCAACGGTGAGAGAGAGAGAGAGAGGCCACTGCACTCCCTTTCCCCCGGCGGACGGGATGCGGCCGGATTAGTGACCAACGGTGAGAGAGAGAGAGAGGCCACCGGAGCCTTGTGTGAGATACTCTGAAGATCGGACTACCTTTTCCTCCATAAAAATCGTTTTATATTCTGTGTACGTGCCATTGAGTGCTATAACTTTATTTAAAAATAACGCGGCAACGTGTCAAGTCGAACTTTGTTTCATGCACGCATGGTACACGACCTCCCTAGGTAAACAACCGCTACAGGCGTTCAAATTAGCACGTGGGCTGCCATTTTGTAAAGAAATGAGCTCCACCATGTACCCGCGCGGGTGTGGCTGGGCACGAAGCGTTAGTACATGCACGGTGCACCTATTCTCTTCTTGTATACGTACACCACCTACATGGGGTTGTGTGAGAGAGATAGAAACCTAGAGAGATATAGTGTGTGGGTTCTTGAGAGTTTTTTTTGTGGGGGGGGGGGGCAATCAAAATATTTAACATATGCAATGTGTGTGAAATAGAGTCCAGGATATAACATATATATAGAGGGGGTGATCCACGAGAAGAGAGTGGAGGTATCATCGCCTTGAGGTGTCCATAGAATCGAAGAGAGGGATGATGTGTGTGTGTGTGTGTGCGCGCGTGCGATCGATAAAGAGTGCCATCGAATTTGTGTGTGCCCACGTCAAAGATATAGAGTGGCTGGCCTACTGGAACGTGAGATGGGACATGTGCAGTTTGTCTCTGTGGCATGGATACCTACCTGCAGCGCTCGACTATCGGTGTGTGGTGGGGGAAGAGGGAGGCCCAATTAACTATAGAGGTACAATGGCTGGTATATGTGTGGAGGAGGACAGAGGCCTACCTCATGTATTAAGGAGATCGATCTGCCTCATGTATTAAGGGAGATCGATCGGCATCCATGCATATGTGCAGGAGATGAATAAGGTTGGGAGAGAGATAGAGCTAGAGTGTTGGAGGGGGTGGTAGTGGAGTTGCTTCTAACAAATGGTGGGATAGGCTTGCTAGACAAACGGAGGGCACGCCCGCAATATCAATAAGAGAGGAGATGGATGCTTGTTGTCTGTGCACGTGCGTGTGAGAGATGGGTCAGGAGGCATGCATGAATGATGAGGGGGGACGATGTGGCTGTGGTAAGCAGACATAACTACATAGGAAGATCAATCGCCCTTTGTAAGAGAAAGGAGAGACATAACTTGTGAGGTACATCGATCGATGGGAGGGTAGTTAAAGTCGATCTAGGTATATGTTGGGACATCAATCGGTATACATGCATGTGTGTGTTAGAACAAATGAGGCACGAGGAGAAGGATAGAGAGAGAGGGATGCATGTAGGAGGTGGTATGAGAGGCATACTATATCGAGGGGGAGGAGTGTGCGAGTACGTGAATGATGAAAAGAGTGGTGGGACTGAGGCATGGACGGTGACAAGAGAAGAGGGGAAACTTGTGTTTGTGCTAGGCACACCTGGCTAGAGAGGCATATCGATCGATGTGTGCCGTAAAGAAGGAGCTGGGGGGCCTACACACACCGTGGGTGAACGACCTAAAGTGAAAAGACGAATTTGCGCGATGGAGCTTGAGAATGCTGAGGGAGGGTGAGAGGGATGCGGGCGTGTGCATGCACAAGAGAAAGTTAGCGCTAGCTACAAAGATAAGAGGGTTGTGTGGGTGTAAAAGACGAATAGAGATCATATATACTTCATTATAAAAAGCGAATTCGGATATTTGAAGAATTTATCATAGTGAATCAAACCAACAGATGTGTGAATATATATAACGGTGATACACATGGTGTGGTTATGAACATGGTATACTACATTTAATATATTTTATATCTACTCTTATAAAAAACAGAGTTGTTGATGATGGTGTGCCTGCCATCCTGCATTATAGGCCGTCTAA
Organism: Triticum urartu; assembly: GCF_056163025.1. Taxonomy (NCBI): domain Eukaryota; kingdom Viridiplantae; phylum Streptophyta; class Magnoliopsida; order Poales; family Poaceae; genus Triticum; species Triticum urartu. Next base: position 501,376,210 of record NC_141873.1, on the reverse strand, counting down.
TTTATATCTGGCGGATAGCAAGGAAACTATGATGGTTGAAGTTGGCAACAATCACGATTGTAGATTCTTATTGAAATAGAGAAACGAATTCAAATTTAGTTCGAATTGCAGCGGTAGTATAGACATTTGGAATGCACTAAAATGTTGGTATGAGTAGGTTACATGCATTATACAGCAAGCGAAAAAATTTAATTGGACATAACATGGATTCATACTCCCTCCTTCCATCTATATAGGGCGTAATGAGATTTTTAAGACTGCCTTTGACTATTGACAAGATTAATAGTACATGACATGCACAATGTGAAAATTATATCATTGAAATAACCTTTCACAGACGAATTTAACGGTGTGCTTTGTGTAAGTTGCATGTCATATATCATTGCTCTAATATTTGGTCAAAGTTAGCATCGAAAAACGCATTAGGACCTATATAGATGGAAGGAGCGAGTAGCTTTGAATAGCATTTGTATAGTAAAACGGGGCAAGACTCTCTCTTTGTGTGGTGTGAATAGTTTTTTTTGTTTTCTTTTTGGTTGAGGGAAGTATGAATTGATTTGGTACATACAAGTACAATATTACTACACGTTAGGCTTGTCCCTAAAATTCAACCCGCGTCTTGTTATATCTCGAAAATTCAGATATCGTGCTCCCAAAACTGGCGCATTCACAACCCGCGCCTTGCTATCCCAAAATTACAACGCGCGCGAAAACTCCCTCCAGCTGCCAAATCCCGACACGCGAAATCCCCCTTCTAACCCTGAGCCGAAAGGGCTGCTAGTTCAAATCGGTGGGGGGGTACTTTTGTAACACACCCTACATTTTGGACAAGCGCGTTCCTAAGTTATGCTTCACCCCCTCCCATCGCCCCCTTTTCGCCATTCGAAATCCCAGGTCACCATAACCACTCCGATCCACCCGTGAAACCCCACCCTCCTCCGTCCGCACATCACCGCTGCCCAGCCGGAGCCTCTTCCCCCACGACGTCGTCCACCGCAACAGCTCGACGTCCCTCGTCCACCTCCCCAGATGAGGATCCGTCGTCCATCTCGCCGTCCCGCCGGTTCAGCCGCCCCGTCCTCCACCTCCAAGGAGCTGCTTCGATGATCGCCTCGCCTATCGCGGCTGCTCCATCCCCATAGCGCCGCCTTAACCTGCTCCACCGGAACCGCAACATCCTCACCAACTCCTCAGACGAAGCTGAGGCCTACTCGGCGCCACCAAAGAGGTTGTACACTCATCGCATCACACCTTCTCCTTAACTCGACCTCCCGGCGCCAACGGTGCTCCACCCCGCACCCCCATGGAGTGGCTACCTTCAAGCCGGCACCGCGGGTGACAACCCCACGGCGGTGGCATCCATACCAGCCGAATCTGCTGCTGCTGCTCCGGCTCTCACTCGATCGCTCGCTCGCTCGCCCAGCTGCTGTTGCTGCTATCCCCCTCGCTCGTGCTGCTACTCTGCTCCAATTAAGCCACACTTCAGTCGACTGAATCGAATTTTGGGTCAGTCGATTTTCAGGGGTTGGGGGGATGGGGGCTCGCCGGAATTAAGGAAGAACCACCCGCGGCGGGGACGGGGGCTCGCCGGAGAGGTACCCCACTATCTATCTTGGGGTTCAGGGTGGGGGGCGGGGGGCCTAGAGGGCTGGCCGGGGCGGCGGTGGCGAGTTGTTTCGGGGCGGCGAGGCGGCGCTGGGGCCGGCGGTTCGGCCGGTGGTGGCTGGCAGCTTAGGGGGGTGCAGGTTGAAGATGAACTGCAGGCCCTCCCTAAACTACATGTCAAGTGCCTCTCTGCTACCATTGCGTTCAGTTTCGACAGTGGCATTCAGATTCCACAGTAAATTTCAGTTTCGACAGTGAAGTTCGAAGTCAACAGTTTTTACCTCATCTGTTGTAGTCAGGTGGTTTTTGGTGATGTTAATTTTACATCCATTTTACATCATCTATTGGAGATGCTATTAGAATCCCACTTGAGATTGACGATGTCTGTCTTGTGCTGCTTCAGCCTTGACGTCTTACGGCTCACCGGAGCTGCTCCAACGACAGAACAATCCATCACAACAGAGCAGTGCCCTGGACGCCGTCTACAGATTCCTCAGATCTTCCTCCACACCTCCGACAGCCACCTCTGCCTCAACTGCTTCAGCGACCAACCCAATGATGCTGAGGTCGACACGACTACGGCAAAGAGGTTGTACACCTGTTGCATCACTTATTACTATAAATTCACGTCGATCCATTAGGGCTATTTTGGTTCAACGGAAAAACATCGATCAACTGGTTGTTACCATCACTCTAAATTTCTGCATGCTCTCCTTACATAATCTCACCATAATTTTTTCATATGCATGTCAAATATTCTACACAGTCATGCTGAACATGTAGAGAAAAAGAGAAGAGTTTTGCGTGGTAATACAATGTCATGCAGACATCGCTCCATGGTGGGTTCAATGGCAAACCCTCCCCACCCCTCTCCAGATTGTTATCCAGAGGAAGATATCTATTCTGAGGCGGATTCGGACGCCGCTGACCACTCCTATTTACCCCCAAGGTGTTTGCTCTACCTTGGCATGATGATGTTAGTCATATCATGCATATGTTGCCTTGCAGTGCCTACTTTTGACATCATATATGTCATCTGCTTAGTTTAGACATGTTCTGTAATGCCACATGTTTAGTTTCTATATCATATATGGGAATTATGCAGTCTCATGTCTTTTAGCCAGCCATAATATATGTGAAATGTGCAATGCCATCCTGTTTAACCAGGCATCATATATTTGAATGATATCTTGCCCATCCTTTTCTTCATTACATTTCCATTTGTCGACAATGTTTGTACATTAAACTACTCTTCCTGTGAATCAGCCATTTGGGCGGGAGATGGAAAAATCTGGAGTGAAAACAAGGCCTTCAGAGCAGACAGTGCTACCTGTCGAAGCAGATCTCTTGTTGGGTCCCGGTAGCTCCTCAAAGATGGATTTAGAGACAGATGACCAGTCCTATTCCCCCATTGAGGTGTATGCTCTAACTTGGCACGGTTATACTGCTCATATCATGCATACGGTGTCTTACATTGCATAGTTTAGAAATCATATACACAATATTCAACACCATGTTCTTAGTTCAGACGTCATATCGAATGCCCTCTGTTTAGCATATAAATCACATATGTGAATTAAATGATGCGATCCTGATTACTTAGATAACATGTAGGTGAATTATGTCAGGCGATCCTGTTTAGTTATTCATCATATCTTTGAATTATGTTATGCTATGCTATCCAATTTAGATAGACATCATATATGTGAAATTATGTCATGCTATCTTTTTTAGTTAAACAATATACATGTCAACTATTTCATGCCCTCTTTTTTCCACACTATCTATTGCATCTGTCTCTCATACAATGTCTGTACATTCAACTATGTTTCCTGTTTATCTGCCATTTGAATTGGAGCGGGTGATGCCAGTATCTAGCGGACTAAAAACACGGTCTTCAAATAAAACAGTGCTACCTCTTGGTGGAGATAGCACCCCAGTTGTACATGCACAAGAACCAGCCCTACCACACATAGCCCAAACTCTCGCAGGTTGTACCCCTACTACGATGGATAGACAACCAGCTTCACCGAATCTAACCCCAACCCCAGCCGATAGTAACCCAGTTCCTGTTGACACAGCACCATCTCCACCACAGAGCTCCCAAACGAGAGCAGTTAGTAAGGCAGCTCCAGTGCCCAAAGGGCCAGTACTATCATGGCGAACCCCAACTCCACCAGTTAGTACGCCTATTCCTGTGGAGGAAGCACAACCAGCTAGTCGTAGTTTAGCATCTATCGCATTTGATGTTGTTAAATCATATGTGCGTATCTTCCCATCTTGGAAATATTATACTAAAGATGAAGGAAAATGCCAGCTGCTGGTGTTTGTCTAGGAGTTATGTGTAAGTAATGTTATTCATGGCAATTACTTTACTTCGTCCCATACATCCTACCTCCATGATGGTTATAACACAACAAATTTTCCCATTTTTCTCTATAGAGAAGGACCGATTTGGAAACTCGGGATGAGGTAACCTGTGCTAATACCTCTGCTATCTTCAAGAATGCTTGGTGGAAGTGTCGGAATTACTTGAAGAAAACGTACTTCACCGACAAAGAAACTCATCAAATTCCCTTACGTTCTCCTGAGACACATTTACTGGACGATGACTGGGAACGCCTTGTTCTGTACTGGTCCCGAACCAAGAATGTGGTAAGGTCTATGAGCTCATTTTCTATTTTTAAGTATTATATTCTTGCATCTTACTGTACTCTGTTCATGTAGAACAAGTGCCTAAACCTGAAGAACAACTGTTCTAATTTAAGATTCCATTGCTACCATAGGACATAGATATATATGTTTGTTTGATGCTTTTATTATGTGCTAGTACTTGGCAATAGAAGAATTGGTAGTTTAGTCCTGTCCACCTTACTAATGAACTGGTTCACCGAAATGAGTTTCATATACTAGTACATGCTAAACTTGTTATGTGTCTGCTTGTTTCTTCTTTCAGAATGCTGACAGAATATTGGGGAAGAGTGCCTTATTAAGCAACGGTAAAGGAAGTAATGCAGATAAGGTCCAGGATAGTGACACATCCTGTCTTGGTTTAGTGTTGGAGTTACTGGCCACTACCGCTTGCACAAGCTATTCAAACTCACTGTCTGAATCAGTTTGGTTTCTTGAGTCTCAACTACAAGCTGAAAGACATCGATCAACTGTGCTGCGACAAGAAGCGGAAGGACTACGGAAGTCCCTGGAGCATTCAGATGCATACTTTCTGGTGCAACAGCAAGCGTTGGAGGATTTTAGCGCCAAACAAGACAAAGCTAATCAGCTTGCTAAGCTTATTGCCAGCATGGTGGATACCAAGGATAACGTTTCTTGAGCTCTTCTGAAGTTGTTTCAGTTATGCTCTTGTTTTGCTGCCGCGTTTATTTGCACTGGTGGCCAATTTTGACGGCCAGTGTATATGATATGCTGCTTTGTTCCCTATATTTGCACTGGTGGCGAACTTTGATGCCCAGTCGATGTAATATGTGTAATGGCCGTGATAGCCTAGCGTTAGTTGCTTGCTTATTTATTTCCTTGTTGTCTTATTTATTTGTTTGCTTGTAGTCATTGCAGTTCTTTTTCCACGGTTAACTAGTGGCTGCAATAACCTATTTTTAAAACTAGGCCACAATAACCATGGGCTAATATTTACTGTAGTGACACTGGGCCTCCTACGGGCCGTAGAAACAGTGGGCCTTCTACGGGCCGTAGAAACAGTAGGCCTTCTATGGGCCGTAGAAACAATGGGCCTTCTACGGGTCGTATCATCAATGGGCCTTATACGGGCCGTATGATCGATTGGCCAAACATGGGCCAATAACATGCCGCATTATGGCCGTAAACAGGCTAGAGTTGGAATCGTCCGTTCATGGGCCGACTGAGGGAGTCCTGGATTAGGGGGTCTCCGGACAACCAGACTATATCCTTTGGCCGGACTCTTGGACTGTGAAGATACAAGATTGAAGACTTCGTCTCGTGTCCGGATAGGACTCTACTTGGCGTGGAAGGCAAGCTAGGCAATACAGATATGTATATCTCCTCCTTTGTAACCGACCTTGTGTAACCCTAGCCCCTTCCGGTGTCTATATAAACCGGAGGGTTTTAGTCTGTAGGACAACATACAATCATACCATAGGCTAACTTCTAGGGTTTAGCCTCTCCGATCTCGTGGTAGATCAACTCTTGTAATACTCGTATCATCAAGAATAAATCAAGCAGGACGTAGGGTTTTACCGCCATCAAGAGGGCCCGAACCTGGGTAAAACATCGTGTCCCCTGCCTCCTGTTACCATCCACCTTGGACGCACAGTTCGGGACCCCCTACCCGAGATCGGCCGGTTTTGACACCGAGATTGGTGCTTTCATTGAGAGTTCCTCTGTGTCATCACCGTTAGGCTTGATGGCTCCTACTATCATTGATAGCGATGCAGTCCAGGGCGAGACTTTTCTCCCCGGACAGATCTTTGTGTTCGGTGGCTTCGCACTATGGGCCAACTCGCTTGGCCATCTAGAGCAGATCAAAAGTTACGCCCCTGGCCACCAGGTCAGGTTTGGAAGCTTAAACTACACGGCTGATATCAGCGGAGACTTGATCTTCGACGGATTTGAGCCCCTACCTTGTGTGCCACGCGGTCACGATGAGTACGATTTAGCTCTACCATCGGACAGTGTTCGAGAAATCGCACCGGCAGCCGCTCCGACCCTCAATTCGGAGCCAGTTGCGCCATCCATGGACGGGTGGATAGACCCCGTCATGGAGGCCGTATCCTCAGCGGTGATCGAGCCGAATGTCGACCATACCCTTCACGAGAGCCGTGCTGCCAAACTGCCGGATCCTTCTCTGGCCACGGACTCCGAACCGCCTACGCCCGTTCCTATCGAATCTGATTGGGCGCCGATCATGGAGTTTACCTCCGCGGATATTTTTTAGCACTCGCCCTTCGGCGACATACTGAACTCATTAAGGTCTCTCTCCTTGCCAGGAGGATCCTGGCCGAACTATGTCCGGCAGGATTGGGATGCGGATGACGAAGAAATTCGCCACCCACCCACCACCCACTTAGTAGCCACTGTCGACGATTTAACCGACATGCTCGACTTCGACTCCGAAGACATCGACGGTATGGATGACGATGCGGGAGACGAAGAGGAACCACTGCCCACAGGGCATTGGACAACCACCTCATCATACGATATATACATGGTGGACACACCCAAAGAAGGCAATGGCGATGAGACAACGGATGATGACCCCTCCAAGAAGCAACCCAAGCGCCGGCGTTAGCGGCGCCGCTCTAAGTCCCGCACATGAGATAATAGCACTCCGGACAGTGCCGAAGACGGCAACAATCCCCTCCAGCAAGATTTAGGGCAGTAGGATGGAGAAGCCAGCCCTCCAAAGAGAGCAGCTGATGGAGAGGCGGAGGATGATAATTACATGCCTCCTTCCGAAGACGAGGCAAGCCTCGACGATGATGAATTCGTCGTGCCTGAGGATCCCGTCGAACAAGAGCACTTCAAGCGCCGGCTTATAGCCACGGCAAATAGCCTTAAGAAAAAGTAGCAGCAGCTTCAAGCTGATCAAGATTAGCTAGATGACAGATGGATTGAAGTCCTGGAGGCCGAGGAATATAAACTCGGACGCCCCTCCAAGAGTTACCCAAAGTGCAGGTTGCTACCCCGACTGGAGGAGGAAGCACCATCCCCGGTGTATGACGTGGCTGATAGGCCACCTCGTGGCCGCGACAGAGAGGCATTCCAGCCAAAAGCTCAGCCCGCACCCCGACGCCATTCAAATAAAAAGGCATGGGGAAATACGCCAGACCTGCGAGACATATTGGAGGACAAAGCTAAACATGCAAGATCGATCTACGGATCACGAGGCCGCGCCACTATGCGAGACGATAATCGTCACACCGGATACAGTAAAAGTAAGTCCGGCTAGGCCGAACACAGCGGGCAAGACTCATTTGAGCTGCATCGCGATATAGCCCAGTACAGAGGCGCCGCACACCCCCTATGCCTCACAGACGAAGTAATGGATCATCAAATCCCAAAGGGTTTCACACCCGCAAATAGAGAATCATACGACGGCACAACAGATCTTGCGGTATGGATCGAGGATTTCCTCCTGCATATCCACATGGCCCGCGGTGATGATCTACACGCCATTAAATACCTCCCACTCAAGCTCAAAGGACCAGCTCAACATTGGCTCAATAGCTTTCCAGCATAGTCCATTGGCTGTTGGGAGGATCTGCAAGCCGCATTCCTCAACAACTTCCAGGGCACTTACATCCGATCCCCAGATGCCGATGACTTGAGCCACATAATTCAGTAGCCAGAGGAATCGGCCAAGCAATTCTGGACACGGTTCCTAACAAAGAAAAATCAAATCGTCGACTGTCCGGATGCAGAGGCCCTAGCAGCTTTTAAGCACAACATCCGCGACGAGTGGCTCGCCTGGCACCTTGGCCAGGAAAAGCCGAAATCTATGGCAGCCCTCACGACACTCATGACCCGCTTTTGTGCAGGAGAAGACAGCTGGCTGGCTCGCAGCAATAACATATCAAAGAACCATGGTACTTCGGATACCAAGGATGGCAATGGCAGGTCACGTCACAACAAACATAAGCGCCGCATTAACAGTGACAATACTGAGGATACGGCAGTCAATGCCAGATTCAAAGGCTCTAAACCCGGTCAGCGGAAAAAGCCATTCAAAAGAAGCACTCCGGGCCCGTCCAGTTTGGACCATATACTCGATCGCTCATGCCAAATACATGGCACCCCCGACAAGCCATCCAACCACACCAACATGGATTGTAGGGTGTTCAAGCAGGCCGGCAAGTTAAATGCCGACAACAAAGAAAAGGGGTCACATAGCGATGACAAGGAAGAGCCCCGCCAGCCGAACACCGGAGGACAGAAGAGGTTCCCCCCACAAGTGCGGACGGTGAACATGATATACACAACCCACATCCCCAACAGGGAGCGGAAGCGTGCACTCAGGGACGTATATGCGTTGGAGCCAGTCTCCCCAAAGTTCAACCCATGGTCCTCCTGTCCGATCACCTTCGATCGCAGGGACCACCCCACTAGTATCCGTCATGGCGGATTCGCTGCACTGGTCCTAGACCCAATCATTGACGGATTTCATCTCACTCGAGTCCTAATGGACGGCGGCAGCAGCCTGAACCTGCTTGATCAGGACACAGTGCGCAAAATGGGTATAGACCCCTCAAGGATCAAACCCACAAAAACGACCTTTAAAGGTGTCATACCAAGTGTAGAGGCCCATTGCACAGGCTCAGTCACACTGGAAGTGGTCTTCGGATCCCCGAATAACTTCCGAAGCGAAGAGTTAATCTTCGACATAGTCCCATTCCGCAGTGGCTACCATGCACTGCTCGGGGAACTGCATTCGCGAGATTCAATGCGGTACCGCATTATGCATATCTCAAGCTCAAGATGCCAGGACCTCGGGGGGTCATAACAGTCAATGGAAACACAGAGCGCTCTCTCCGCATGGAGGAGCACACTACGGCCCTCACAGGAGAAGCGCAAAGCAGCTCTTAAGGCAATCCACTAGTTCGGCGATTAAGGACCCGGACATCTTCAAGCGCGCCCGGAGTAATCGGCAACTGGACCGCCTGGCATGTTCCGAGCTCGCATAGTAATGCGGCCCCCACCCCGGTCCCAGCCAAACGGCGAAATCCGTGCCATGCGTACATAATTACGCATTAAAAATACCATGGGCACAGGTGGGGAGGGGGGCACGACTACGGCATGCCCCAAGACGCGGCTTCAACCGCACTAGGGGCTTCCTGCTTTGTTATTTTTCTCTTTCAGGACTCTAATCTCTGGAAAGCCTGTCCGGCACCATGATTACCGAACACATGATGCAACAACCAAGGAGGCAGAAAGCTACGTCACACCATGGAACTCCCAGGTGGATTACGATAATGAGTGAAATATTTGCTTTAATACTATTCCTCAGCTTGCCCTTGGAAGGGACATGTCAAACAGTCCTAATCTTTGCTTATCGCGCTACTTGTATCATTCTGCTTTAACGCACCTTTTTGAATAAACAATGCATAGCATTAAGACTATTATTGCATTCTTCCTTCCTTTCTCTCTCTCTCTCTCTCTATATATATATATATATATATATGTTCATTCATGACATCTAGCACCCGTACACTCTGGTATGGCCAATATGCTAGGTGCTTAAGCATACCCCATAATACGGCATGAAAAGTCTGAACACTTTCGACAGTGCAGCACCCCGAACTTATAGCATTATATGCATCAGCTCCGAATAATGTCTTGGGTCAATAGTTGGGTTTGCCCGGCTCCCATGTTTTGGTACCTTACGTTCCACTATATCGGCTAAGGTAGCACTGGGAGAACTACTGCGATCGTGCCATGGTTCTACTGGGCTAAGCACCTCAGTAGAGAAAGCTAAAACTGACTGTCATGATAAGGCGAGAGACTAGTCGCTGTTCGAGAGGTTTCAAGTCCCTAAAGACTTATGCCGCTTAGAGCGAGGAGTCGGCCCTGTCCGGCTTAAGGCGTGTATCACGCCCCGAATTCGGCCTTCTGAATACTAGGGGCTTCGCCAAATTTAAAATTATAGAATTCTATGGCTAAGTGAGAGTGATAACGCATTATAGTCCGATTGCCTTGTTCGTTGTGCTGAGCACCTCCCTTGAAGGACCCAACAATGGGAACAAGAGTGCTCAGGTTTATCCCGAACACCCCATCACTCATGGCGTGGGGGCAGAAGCCGATGACTAGCCATCTCTCAGATTTGATACACAGCCGAACAGAAGGTAATATTTTAAATTCAGACAAGCGTTGCATAGCGCATATGAACAAGTTTTCATAATACAGGATTATGCGAGCAAGTTTATTCAAATATCACATATTTCGCACACTCGTCCGCTACAAGACGGGCACCCTTCAGGACACCCTCATAGTACATCTCGGGGTGGCGATGCTCCTTGACCGCAGGCGGCCCTTCACCAGCGTCACGGCGTCCATCTTGGCCCATTGCACTTCGACACGGGTGAAAGCCCGGTGTGCGCCTTCGATGCGGACGGACCGCTTAATGACTTCCAGCCGTGGGCAGGCATCCACAAGCTGCCTCACCAGGCCGAAGTAGCTGTTGGGAAGGGCTTCGCCAGGCCACATCCGGACTATAAAGCCCTTCATGGCCTGTTCGGCCGCCTGGTGCAGCTCGACCAGTTGCTTCAGCTGGTCCCAGTATACTGAGACCAGAACAACTTCTCCGTTGAGCTTCCCTCCTCGGCCTGGTAAAATTATGCGGCATCCAACACGCTGTGGGACAAATCTGCGAATGCTCCTAGAGAGCTCCGGATTCGGGTAAGTAACAAATAATTTACTTTCACATGCTTGCTTTGCATATTGAATGCCTTACCCGCCGCTATATTCTTCATCGCATCAATCTCCTGGAAAGCCTTTTGGGCTTCAGCCTTGGCACTCTTTGCACCCTCAAGGGCCGCGGTAAGCTCGGACTCTTGTGTCTTCAAGTCAAGCTCCAACGCCTCGTGCTTCATCACGAAAGCGTGGAGCTATTGCTGCACCTCGCCCACCCGTGCCTCTTGTCTTTCCCGCTCGGTGCGCTCCTTGGCCGCTTTGTTTTTGGCCTCGGATAGCGCTTGCTTCAGGGTCGCCACCTCGGTCGTGGCCCCTGGTAAATTTACGACGATCCTGTCATTTTGCAATCACATTCTTTTTATATATATCCATAGACTAGGTACTACTTACCTTTATTCTCCTCGAGCTGCCTCTTGGCAAGGCCGAGCTCTTCCTTGGACCCTTCGAAGTCCTGCTTCAGTGCGGCAGAGGCCAGCAGCGAGGCCTGCATAAGCATATAGACATACTTATATTAGACTCCTGCGATATTGTTTGATCCTCTGTTAGGCTTTTCTTTGTGAACACCGAATAGAGCATCAGGGACTACTGTCTATGCGGTAATATTTTTCCTATATTTCAAATACTTACCTCAAAGCCTGTTAGAAGGCTGGCACAGGCTTCAGTCAGTCCGCTCTTGGCGGACTGAACCTTCTGGATCACCGTACTCATAATAGTGTGGTGCTCTTCGTCGATGGAAGCGCTGCGAAGCGCTCCCGGCAGATTGTCTAGTGCCTCTGGATGGACAGAGGTCACTGATACAGGCGTCTTGCCCCTTTTGGAAGGAGGCCGCCTGCCCGAGTCCGGAACCACTGGGGGTTCCGGCGCGGTGTTCGGCTGAGGGCCGAACTCGGAGCCATCGGGAGCCTTACTCCCTCTGCTCCTGGAGTCCGGAAGGTCGCCTTGAGGCGCCTCAGGGATTGTCTCCCCTCGACACGGTGCCTCTTGAGACAATACCTCGGCATTGTCCATAGGGCATGGGGAGGTGGCAGTCGGAAGTGGATCGCTATCCATATCCGACGAGTCCAAGGAGCCGCCCGATGAAGATACGTCGATACGGGCTTGGGGCGGTCTGCATAATCATATTCGGCGTTAGGGGAAGCAGTGTGACGATGGTATGCTATGAGTTACTCTGGTATCCAAATACTTACGACTTCGCTAGGGGCTTGGCCCTGAGCAGCCACTCGTCTTTGCCTTCGGCGGCGATGGTGGAGTAGTCCGGAAGGAGGGTTCTCCCCTTCTTGGACCCTTCGGCCCCCCTGGTTGGGGCGGCCTTCCTTTTATTGTCTCCCCTGACTGGAGGGGGAGCATCTTCATCTTCCTCCTCGTCTTCGGGGGAGGAGTGCGTCACGGAGTTATCGGACGATGAGTCTGATAACACCTGGCGTCAGGAACTCTTTCGGGTTCCCTTGGCCTTCTTGGTCTTCTCCGGCACCTTGTAAGGAGCCGGAGTCAGCATCTCCATCAGGAGAGCATCCGCAGTGTCTTCGGGCAGAGGGGCTGGACAGTTAATCTGCCCCGACGTCTCCACCCAGTCCTGTCAAAGGCATGGAGCTCAGACCCCGCACATGGTTAAGCTAGGGGAAATAAATATCCTACCGAATGTATAGAACTCACCGAATGCGCTAGGCGCTTAGCCCGCGGTCCTCGGTGAGAGAGGAAGGGACCTCGGCGCCCTTGAACAGCACCCTCCAGACGTCCTTGTGCGTCATGTCGAAGAGCTCGCTTAGATTCTGGTGCTGGGCCGGGTCGAACTCCCACAAGTTGAAATCCCGTTTTTGACACGGGAGGATCCGGCGGATGAGCATGACCTGGACTATGTTGACAAGCTTGAGCTTCTTGCTTGCCGTATTCCGAATATATTTCTGGAGTCCGTCCAGCTCCACCGATCAACCCCAGGATAGGCCCTTCTCTTTCCAGGAGGTGAGCCGCGTGGAGATTCCGGATCGAAACTCGGGGGCCGCCACCCAGTTGGTGTCGCGCGGCTTGGTGATGTAGAACCACGCCAATTGCCACCCCTTTATGGTCTCCACGAAGGAGCCTTCAAGCCATATAACATTGGGCACCTTGCCCACCATGGCTCCGCCGCATTCTGCTTGTGGGCCCTCCACCACCTTCGGCTTGATATTGAAGGTCTTCAGCCACAGGCCGAAGTGGGGCCGGATGCGGACGAAAGCCTCACACACGATGATGAACGCTGAAATGTTGAGGATGAAGTTCGGCGCCAGATCATGGAAGTCCAGCCCATAGTAGAACATGAGACCGTGGACAAATGGATGGAGGGGAAACCCAGTCCGTGGAGGAAGTGGTGGAGGAAAACTATCCTCTCGTGAGGTTCTGGGGTAGGAATGATCTGCCCCGCAGCGGGCAGCCGATGCGCGATATTCGTGGCTAAGTATCCGGCTCAGCGCAGCTTTTTGATGTGGCTCTCCATGAAGGAGGAAGCCATCCACTTGCCTCCCGCTCCGGACATGTTTGGAGAAGGTTGAGGAGAAGGATGTGGACTTGGGCGTTAGAGCTCGAGTGTGCAAGAATGGATGAGCAAGGAGGAAGAAGGCGTGGGTAGAGAAAGGTTAAGCCTTATCCCCTTATAAGGGCGGCCGAAACTATGCACCCCCACTAGCCTGGTAAAATTTGCTTATCCCCCAAGCGCCGTAATTGATGGCGCGGTTGGGTTACCCACACCCGTATTGATGAGAATCCCGTAATAAGGGGGACACAATCTCTGCTTTGATAAGACGTGTCAAGAAACTGCCTCGCGTTATGTGCGGGGCTAGTTAAAGGAAACGGTTCGAATAATCACCGGGCCATGGCATAATGTCATGTTGCCAAAACATGTTAGCAGATTAGATTTGTATAAATATTATTCTCTCTACGATGGTATGTGGAACTTATTTTGTAGGGTCGAACACTATCCTTGTATTCAAATTCTTCTGTGGTGTATTCGGAGGAGGAACCCGCCTTGCAATGCCGAAGACAACACTGCGCGCCGGACTCATCGTCATTGAAGCCTGGTTCAGGGGCTACTGAGGGAGTCCTAGATTAGGGGGTCTCCGGACAGCCGGACTATATCCTTTGGCCGGACTATTGGACTATGAAGATACAAGATTGAAGACTTCGTCTCATGTCCGGATAGGACTCTACTTGGCGTGGAAGGCAAGCTAGGAAATATGGATATGTATATCTCCTCCTTTGTAACCGACCTTGTGTAAACCTAGCCCCTTCCGGTGTCTATATAAACCGGAGGGTTTTAGTCCGTAGGACAACATACAATCATACCATAGGCTAACTTCTAGGGTTTAGCCTCTCCGATCTCGTGGTAGATCAACTCTTGTAATACTCGTATCATCAAGAATAAATAAAGCAGGACGTAGGGTTTTACCTCCATCAAGAGGGCCCGAACCTGGGTAAAACATCGTGTCCCCTGCCTCCTATTACCATCCGCCTTAGACGCACAGTTCGGGACCCCCTACCTGAGATCCGCCGGTTTTGACACCGACACCGACCGTAACGGGCCAACATTAATAGGCCGTATTTGATGACGCTATGAAAACGGCCCAATGTATTAACGGACCACAAACGGGCCAACTGTTACCACGGGCTGAATTTGGCCCACAAGCAGAAAATCACAGTAACGGGCCGTAAGTAAACGAATGCTGGAAATGAGCCCAAGAATAAATGGGCTCTGAGAAGGCCGAAAGATAACATGGGCTGGAAACAGCCCAACGGAATAACGGGCCGTTAATTGGTATAAAGTGATACACTGTTCATTACGGGCCAGTTTCACAACGGGCCGTTAATGGGTGTAAAGTGATACCCTGTTCATTACGGGCCGTTAATAGGCCAAGAGTTACATAGGGCCTCATATGGGCCAAAAGATGTCATGGGCCATACATGGGCCAGAAGTGAAAACGGGCTGGAATCATATTGGATGGCCCAGATGAAGCTACTGGGCCTAATTCGGAGAGGGCGTAACGGGCCTTGGGTTAGCGGGCTGTAAATGGGCTATATGCGAATAGGCCGTTAACATGCTTTCCATGGGCCGGCCCGCCACCTTTGGACCAAGTCAAACGGGCCGGCCTTTTCACATGAATGGGCCTCTGTTGGGCCGTGCCATGTGTCAACGTATCATAGGCGCCTATCTGACCCACTGACGAGCTGACACGTGTTTCGTCCGGCCAATAAGAATTTTACACATGGAAATTTCCCATTGGCCGGGGCTGTTAACGGGTTATCGGATCCAAAACCCGACCCGATAGCTTAACGGCGTTCCGTTACGGTGGATGCCATGTGTCGGTCACCCTTGACGAAAGCACTTCTGTGACACGCGATTTATCATCATGGCAGTGGACACTTCCGTGATGATAATTTGGGTAATGTCATGGAACACTTCTACGACAGCACATGTATGACTATCTTGATTCCGTCATAAATTTGTCATGGATGTACATGCATGACAAAAAAAATGACCTACTGTGACAAACACATATCATCATGGAAGTGTATTTTTTGTAGTGTAATAATAACAGGATATATCTTCTTTTCATCAAGATAAGCATATTTAAGAGTATCGGGCAATGGTTTAAGCTCAAACACGGGATCACCCTTGGGTGGAGGAGGATCCCCTAGAATTTCGACATGCAATTTGTGTTTCAAAATAGGTCCCTATTTAAAGAATACTTTATCTATTTCCCTTCTGTCATTCATAAACATACCATTTTCATGGTCTAACAAATATTGTTCCAAATGATCATTAGGAGGCACGGTAATAGAAGCAAGAGCAATAATTTCATCTTTACTAGGCAATTCTTTATCATGGCGTTGTCTGCGAAATTTAGCAAAATTAAAATCATGATACATATCCCCTAAACCAACAGAAACAATATCCTTTTTGCAGTCTATCTTAGCATTAACAGTATTCAAGAAGGGTCTACCAAATATAATGGGACAAAAGTAATCTTGTGGGGAACCAAGAAGAAGAAAATCAGCAGGATATTTAACTTTCCCACACAAGACTTCAACATCTCTAACAATCCCCATCGGTGAAATAGTATCTCTATTGGCAAGCTTAATTGTAACATCATTACCTTCTATCTCAGCAGGTGCAATATCATGCATAATTTCTTCATATAAAGAATGCGGTATTGCACTCGCACTAGCACCCATATCACATAAGCCATGAGAACAATGATCTCCTATTTTAACAGAAATAACAGGCATGCCTACAACATGTCTATTTTTATTTTTAGTATCGGGTCTAGCAATTCTAGCAGCTTCATCACAGAAGTAAATAACATGCCCATCAATATTATCAACCAAGAGATCTTTAACCATAGCAATACTAGGTTCAACTTTAATTTTCTCAGAGGGTGTAGGTGTTCTAATATTACTCTTACGAACCACAGTTGAAGCTTTAGCATGATCCTTTATTCTAACAGGGAAAGGTGTTTTCTCAATATAAGAGGTAGGAACAATAGGATCAACATTATAAGTGATAGTCTTTTCTTCAACTTTAATAGGTTCAACTACTTTTAATTCAATGGGAGGATGATATTTAAGCCACTTCTCATTAGGGAGATCAACATGAGTAGTAAAGGATTCACAAAAAGAAGCTACTATCTCAGAGTCAAGTCCATATTTAGTGCTAAATTCACGAAAAGCATCGGTATCCATAAAGATCAAACACAATCAAACTTAGGTGTTATACCTGACTCCTTACCTTCGCCGAGTTCCCAATCTTCAGAGTTGCATTTACTTCTTTCCATAAATCCCATTAGAATTCAATAGTCTTCATCATAAAAGATCCAGTACAAGAAGTATCGAGCATGGAGCGATTATTAAGAGAAAGCCGAGCATATTTTTTTGAATAATAATTTCTCTTGAGAGCTGATGATTGGGGAATTAATATAACATTGACTTAAGCCTCCCCCAAGCTTGAGCGATGCTTTCTCCTTCGTGAGGCCAAAACTTATATATATATAATTACGATCACGATGAACCAGATGCATACGATAAAACTTCTGATGAAATTCCAATTTCAATCGGTTGTAGTTCCATGATCCAATATCATCACATAGCCTAAACCATGTCAATGCCTTTCCCTTCAAAGATAAAGGGAAGACCTTCTTATTGATAACATCCTTGAGCATACTTGCAAGCTTAAATAATCCACAAACTTCATCCACATAGATTAGGTGCAAATTGGGATGCAATGTTCCATCTCTTGTAAAAGGATTAGCTAGCAGTTTCTTTATCATACCTGAAAGAATTTCAAAGTAAAAATTTTCAGTAGATTCAGTAGGTTGAGGAGCAATTCTTTGCTCTACTGGTCGGGGAGAAGATACCCCGAATAAACCCCTCAAAGGATTACTTTCCATAGTAACAAGTGATAGTAAATTTTAGCACACTATATAAATTTTTTCCTTACCAACTTCCACCTACCAAAGGCGCTTCACTCCCCGGTAACAGCGCCAGCAAAGAGTCTTGATGACCCACAAGTATAGGGGATCTATCATAGTCCTTTCGATAAGTAAGAGTGTCGAACCCAACGAGGAGCAGAAGGAAATGACAAGCGGTTTTCAGTAAGGTATTCTCCGCAAGCACTGAAATTATCGGTAACAGATAGTTTTGTGATAAGGTAATTTGTAATGGGTAACAAGTAACAAAAGTAAATAAGGTGCAACAAGATGGCCCAATCCTTTTTGTATCAAAGGACATGCCTGGACAAACTCTTATATAAAGGAAAGTGCCCCCGAGGACACATGGGAATTATCATCACGCTCATATGATTCGCGTTCGTTACTTTGATAATTTGATATGTGGGTGGATCGGTGCTTGGGTACTGCCCTTCCTTGGACAATCATCCCACTTATGATTAACCCCTCTTGCAACCATCCACAACTACAAAAGAAGTATTAAGGTAAACCTAACCATAGCATGAAACATATGGATCCAAATCAGCCCCTTAGGAAGCAATGCATAAACTAGGGTTTAAGCTTCTGTCACTCTAGCAACCCATCATCTACTTATTACTTACCAATGCTTTCCCCTAGGCCCAAACAATGGTGAAGTTTCATGTAGTCGACGTTCACATAACACCACTAGAGGAAAGAGAACATACGTCTCATCAAAATATCGAACGAATACCAAATTCACATGACTACTTATAGCAAGACTTCTCCCATGTCCTCAGGAACAAACGTAACTACTCACAAACCATATTCATGTTCATAATCAGAGGGGTATTATTATGCATAAAGGATCTGAACATATGATCTTCCACCAAGTAAACCAACTAGCATCAACTACAAGGAGTAATCAACACTACTAGCAACCCACATGTACCAATATGAGGTTTTGAGACAAAGATTGGATACAAGAGATGAACTAGGGTTTGAGAGGAGATGGTGCTGGTGAAGATGTTGATGGAGATTGACCCCTTCCCGATGAGAGGATCGATGGTGATGATTTTCCCCTCCCGGAGGGATGTTTCCCCGGCAGAACAGCTCCGCCGGAGCCCTAGATTGCTTCCACCAAGGTTCTGCCTCGTGGCGGCGGAGTTTCGTCCCGAAAGCTTGCTATGATTTTTTCTAGGGCGAAAGACTTCACAAAGCCAAAGATGGGCACCGGAGGCCTGCCAGGGGGCCCATGAGATAGGGGGGCGCGCCGAGGGGGTAGGGCGCGCCCCCAACCTCGTGGATGGTGGGTGGCCCCCCTCTGGTGCTTCCTTCACCCAATATTTTTTATATATTTTAAAAATGACTCCCATGGAGTTCCAAAACTTCTGGAGTTGTGCAGAATAGGTCTCTAATATTTGCTCCTTTTCCAGCCCAGAATTTCAGCTGCCGGCATTCTCCCTCTTCGTGCAAACCTTGTAAAATAAGAGAGAATAGGCATAAGTATTGTGACATAATGTGTAATAACAACCCATAATGCAATAAATATCAATATAGAAGCATGATGCAAAATGGACATATCAAGGAACACCTTGTGTGCTATAGAACGTCACAACGTAACTAGGTGATTATAAAGATGCTCTACAGGTGTCTCCGATGGTGTTTGTTGAGTTGGCATAGATCGAGATTAGGATTTGTCACTCGATTGTCGGAGAGGTATCTCTGGGCCCTCTTGGTAATGCTCATCACTATATGCCTTGCAAGTAATGTGACTAAAGAGTTAGCTACAGGATGATGCATTACAGAATGAGTAAAGAGACTTGCCGGTAACAAGATTGAACTAGGTATGAGGATACCGACGAACGAATCTCGAGCAAGTAACATACCGATGACAGAGGGAACAATGTATGTTTTTATGCGGTTTGACTGATAAAGATCTTCATAGAATATGTAGGAGCCAATACGAGCATCCAAGTTCCTCTATTGGTTATTGACCGAAGATATGTCTCGGTTATGTGTACATAGTTCTCGAACCCGTAGGGTCCGCATGCTTAACGTTCGATGATGATCCGTATTATGAGTTTATGTGTTTTGATGTACCGAAGGTAGTTCGCAGTCCCGGATGTGATCACGGACATGACGAGGAGTCTCGAAATGGTCGAGACATAAAGATTGATATATTCGACGATGTTATTCGAACACCGAATGAGTTCTAGGGTCACCGGATAAATATCGGAGTGCTGGGGGTTATCGGAAACCCCGGGGGGAAATAATGGGCCAACATGGGCCTTGTGTGTGTGAGAGAGAGGAGAGGGCCCTAGGGCTGGCCGTGCCCCCCTTTAGGAGTTCGAATTGGACTAGGAGGGGGCGGCTCCCCTCCCCTTTCCTTCTCCCTCTGCTTCCTCCCCCCTCTTCCCTTGTTGGAAACCTACTAGGAATAGGATTCCTATTCCTAGTAGGAATCCTACTTGGGGGCGCGCCCCATGAGGGCCGGCCGGCCTCCCCCTTGATCCTTTATATATGGGGGCAGGGGGCACCCTAGAACACACTAGTTGAGAGTTGTCTTAGCCGTGTGCGGTGCCCCCTCCACAGATTTCCACCTCGGTCATATCATTGTAGTGCTTAGGCGAATCCCTACGTCGGCAACTTCATCATCACCGTCATCACGTCATTGTGCTGACGAAACTCTCCCTCGGCCTCAACTGGATCAAGAGTATGAGGGACGTAACTGAACTGAACGCGTGCAGATCGCGGAGGTGTCGTGTGTTCGGTACTTGATCGGTTGGATCGCAAAGACGTTCGACTACATCAACGCGTTACTTAACGCTTCCGCTTTCGGTCTACGAGGGTATGTGGACACACTCTCCCCTCTCATTGCTATGCATCTCCTAGATAGATCTTGCGTGATCATAGGAAAATTTGGAAATACTGCGTTCCCTAACAGAGACACCACGTGATGATCGGGTGTGATAAGCTTTATATTCACATACAACGGGTGCAAGCCAGTTTTGCAAAAGCAGAATACTTGGGTTAAACTTGACGAGCCTAGCATATGCAGATATGGCCTCGGAACACTGAGACCGAAAGGTCGAGCGTGAATCATATAGTAGATATGATCAACATAGTGATGTTCACCATTGAAAACTACCCCATCTCACGTGATGATCGGACATGGTTTAGTCGATATGGATCACGTGACCACTTAGATAATTAGAGGGACATTTATCTAAGTGGGAGTTTTAAGTAATATGATTAACTGAACTTTAATTTATCATGACCTTAGTACCTGATAGTATTTTGCATGTCTATGTTGTTGTAGATTAATGGCCCATGCTATTGGTCCGTTGAATTTTAATGCGTTCCTAGAGAAAGCTAAGTTTAAAGATGATGGTAGCAACTACACAGACTGAGTCCGTAACTTGAGGATTATCCTCATTGCTGCATAGAATTATTACATCCTGGAAGCACCGCTAGGTGCCAAACCCGCTGCAGGAGCAACTGCAGGAGCAAAGCTAATGACTACTTGATAGTTCAGTGTGCCATGCTTTACAGCTTAGAACCGATACTTCAATGACGTTTTGAATGTCATGGAGCATAAGAGATGTTCTAGGAGTTGAAGTTAATATTTCAAGAAAATGCCCGAATTGAGAGATATGAAGTCTCCCATAAGTTCTACAACTGCAAAATGGAGGAGAATAGTTCTGTCAGTGAGCACATACTCAGAAGTCAGAATGTCTGGGTACCACAATCACTTGACTCAGCTGGGAGTTAATCTTCCAGTTGATAGTGTCATTGATAGAGTTCTTCAATCACTGCCACCAAGCTACGAGATCTTCGTGATGAACTATAATATGCAAGGGATGAATAAGACAATTCCCGAGCTCTTGGCGATGCTAAAGGCTGCGAAGGTAGAAATCAAGAAGGAGCATCAAGTGTTGATGGTTAACAAGACCACCAGTTTCAAGAAGAAGGGAAAAGGGAAGAAGGGGAACTTCAAGAAGAATAGCAAGCAAGTTGCTGCTCAAGTGAAGAAGCCCAAGTCTGGACCTAAGCCTGAGACTGAGTGCTTCTATTGCAAAGGGACGGGTCACTGGAAGCGGAACTGCCCCAAGTATTTGGCAGATAAGAAGGATGGCAAAGTGAAAGTTATATTTTTTATACATGTTATTGATGTGTACCTTACTAATGCTCGCAGTAGCGCCAGGGTATTTGATACTGGTTCTGTTGCTAATATTTGCAACTCGAAACAGGGGCTACAGATTAAGCGAATATTGGCTAAGGACGAGGTGATGATGCGCGTGGAATGGTTCCAAAGCCGATATGATCGCCGTCGGCATGCTACCTCTACATCTACCTTCGGGATTAGTTTTAGACCTGAATAATTGTTATTTGGTGCCAACGTTAAGCATGAACATTATATCTGGATCTTGTTTGATGCGAGACGGTTATTCATTTAAATCAGAGAATAATAGTTGTTCTATTTATATGAGTAATATCTTTTATGGTCATGCACCCTTGATGAGTGGTCTATTTTTACTAAATCTTGATAGTAGTGATACACATATTCATAGTATTGAAGCCAAAAGATATAAGTTTAATAATGATAGTGCAACTTATTTGTGGCACTGCCTTTAGGTCATATTGGTGTAAAGAGCATGAAGAAACTCCATGCTGATGGGATTTTGGAATCACTTGATGCTTGCGAACCATGCCTCATGGGCAAGATGACTAAGACTCCGTTCTCCGGAACAATGGAACGAGCAACAAACTTATTGGAAATAATACATACTGATGTATGCGGACCGATGAGTGTTGATGCTCGTAGCGGGTATCGTTATTTTCGGACCTTCACAGATGATTTGAGCAGATATGGGTATGTCTACTTGATGAAACATAAGTCTGAAACATTTGAAAAGTTCAAAGAATTTCAGAGTGAAGTGGAAAATCATCATAACAAGAAAATTAAGTTTCTACTATCTGATCATGGAGGTGAATATTTGAGTTATGAGTTTGGTCTTCATCCGAAACAATGCGGAACAGTGTCGCAACTCACGCCACCTGGAACACCACAGCATAATGGTGTGTCCGAATGTCGTAACTACACTTTATTAGATATGGTGTGATCTATGATGTCTCTTACTGATTTAGCACTTTCGTTTTGGGGTTATGCTTTAGAGATGGCTGCATTCACATTAAATAGGGCACCATCGAAATCCGTTGAGATGACACCTTATGAACTGTGGTTTGGCAAGAAACCCAAGTTGTCATTTCTTAAAGTTCGGGGCTGCGATGCTTATGTGAAAAAGCTTCAACCTGATAAACTCGAGGCCAAATTGAAGAAATGTGTCTTCATAGGATATCCAAAGGAGACTATTGGGTACACCTTCTATCACAGACCTGAAGGCAAGATATTTGTTGCTAAGAATAGATCCTTTCTAGAAAAGGAGTTTCTCTTGAAAGAAGTGAGTGGGAGGAAAGTAGAACTTGATGAGGTAATTGTACCTGCTCCCTTATTGGAAAGTAGTTCATCACATAAATCAGTTCCAGTGATTCCTACACCAATTAGTGAGGAAGCTAATGATGATGATCACGAAACTTCTGATCAAGTTACTACCGAACCTCGTAGGTCAACCAGAGTAAGATCCGCACCAAAGTGGTACGGTAATCCTGTTCTAGAGGTCATGTTACTTGACCATGATGAACCTACGAACTATGAGGAAGCGATGGTGAGCCCAGATTCCGCAAAATGGCTTGATGCCGTGAAATCTGAGATGGGATCCATGTATAAGAACAAAGTGTGGACTTTGGTTGACTTGCCCGATGATCGACAAGCCATAGTGAATAAATGGATCTTCAAGTAGAAGACTGACGCTGACGGTAATGTTACTGTCTACAAAGCTCGACTTGTTGTGAAAGGTTTTCGACAAGTTCAAGGAGTTGACTACGATGAGACCTTCTCGCCCGTAGCGATGCTTAAGTCCGTCTGAATCATGTTAGCAATTTCCGCATTTTATGATTATGAAATTTGGCAAATGGATGTCAAAACCGCATTCCTTAATGGATACCTTAAAGAAGAGTTTTATATGATGCAACCAGAAGGTTTTGTCGATCCAAAAGGTGCTAACAAAGTGTGTAAGCTCCAGCGATCCATTTATGGACTGGTGCAAGCATCTCGGAGTTGGAATATACGCTTTGATAGTGTGATCAAAGCATATGGTTTTATACAGACTTTTGGAGAAGCCTGTATTTACAAGAAAGTGAGTGGGAGATCAATAACATTTCTAATAATATATGTGGATGACATATTGTTGATTGGAAATGATACTAAATTTCTGAATAGCATAAAAGGATACTTGAATAAGAATTTTTCAATGAAAGACCTTGGTGAAGCTGCTTATATATTGGGCATCAAGATTTATAGAGATAGATCTAGACACTTTATTGGACTTTCACAAAGCACATACCTTGATAAAGTTTTGAAGAAGTTCAAAATGGATCAAGCAAATAAAGGGTTTTGCCTGTGTTACAAGGTGTGAAGTTGAGTCAGACTCAATGCCCGACCACTTCAGAAGATAGAGAGAAAATGAAAGTCATTCCCTATGCTTTAGCCATAGGTTCTATCATGTATGCAATCCTATGTACCAGACCTGATGTGTGCCTTGCTATTAGTTTAGCAGGGAGGTACCAAATTAATCTAGGAGTGGATCACTGGACAGTGTTCAAGAATATCCTAAAATACCTGAAAAGGACTATGGAGGTGACAAAGAGCTCGTCGTAAACGGTTACGCCGATGCAAGCTTTGACACTGATCCGGATGACTCTAAGTCACAAACCGGATACTTATTTTTATTGAATGGTGGAGCTGTCAGTTGGTGAAGTTCTAAGCAAAGCGTCGTGGCGGGATCTACGTGCGAAGCGAAATACATAGCTGCTTCAGAAGCAACAAATGAAGGAGTTTGGATGAAGGAGTTCATATCCGATCTAGGTGTTATACCTAGTGCATCGGGTCCAATGAAATCTTTTGTGACAATACTGGTGCAATTGCCCTGGCAAAGGAATCCAAATTTCACAAGAGAACCAAATACATCAAGAGTCGCTTCAACTCCATCTGCGATCAAGTCAAGGAGGGAGACATAGAGATTTGCAAGTTACATACGGATCTGAATGTTGCAGACCATTGACTAAGCCTCTCTCACAAGCAAAACATGATCAACAACAAGACTCCATGGGCGTTAGAATCATTACAATGTAATCTAGATTATTGACTCTAGTGCAAGTGGGAGACTGAAGGAAATATGCCCTAGAGGCAATAATAAAGTTGTTATTTATATTACCTTATATCATGAAAAATGTTTATTATTCATGATATAATTGTATTAATCGGAAACTTAGTACATGTGTGAATACATAGACAAACAGAGTGTCACTAGTATGCCTCTACTTGACTAGCTCGTTAATGAAACATGGTTAAGTTTCCTAGCCAGAGACATGAGTTGTCATTTGATAAACAGGATCACATCATTAGAGAATGATGTGATTGACTTGACCCATCTGTTAGCTTAGCACTATGATCATTTAGTTTATTGCTATTGCTTTCTTCATAACTTATACGTATGTTCCTATGACTATGAGATTATGCGACTCCTGAATACCGGAGGAACACTAGTGTGCTATCAAACGTCCCAACATAACTAGGTGATTATAAAGATGCTCTACAGGTGTCTCCGATGGTGTTTGTTGAGTTGGCATAGATCGAGATTAGGATTTGTCACTCTGATTGTTGGAGAGGTATCTCTGGGCCCTCTTAGTAATGCACATCACTATAAGCCTTGCAAGCAATGTGACTAATATGTTAGTTGTGGGGTGTTGCATTAAGGAACGAGTAAAGAGACTTGCCGATAACGGGATTGAACTAGGTATGATGATACCGACGATCGAATCTTGGGAAAGTAACATACCGATGACAAAGGGAACAACGTATGTTGTTATGTGGGTTGATCGATAAAGATCTTTGTAGAATATTTAGGACCAATATGAGAATCGAGGTTCCGCTGTTGGTTATTGACCAGAGATGAGTCTCGGTCATGTCTACATAGTTCTCAAACCCGTAGGGTCCGCACGCTTAACGTTTGATGACGATTAGTATTATGAGTTTATGTGATTTGATGTATCAAAGGTTGTTCGAAGTCCCGGATGTGACCACAGACATGACGAGGAGTCTCGAAATGGTTGAGACATACAGATTGATATATTGGATTACTATATTCGGACACCGGAATAGTTCCGAGGGTCATCGGATATATATTGGAGTGCCGGAAGGGTTATTGGAACCACCGGAGAAGTAATGGGCCTTATTGAGCCTAGGGGAGAGAGAGAGGGGTAGCCAAGGGCTGGCCGCACGCCCCCCATGGGCCTAGTCCGATTTGGACTAGGGGGAGGGGCGGTGCCCCCTCCTCCCTTCTCTTTCCCCTCTCATTCCTTCTTCTCCTAGTAGTACAAGGAAAGGGGGGATCCAACTCCTACTTGGAGTAGGATTGCCCCCCTTGGACGTGCCCTATGAGGGCCGACCAGCCTCCCCCTTGCTCCTTTATATACGGGGGTAGGGGGCACCCTAGAACACACAAGTTGACAATTGTTTTAGCCATGTGCGGTGCCCCCCTCCACAGAAACACACCTCGATCATATTGTCGTAGTGCTTAGGCGAAGCCCTGCATCGGTAACTTCATCATCACTGTCAACACGCCGTCGTACTGACGAAACTCTCCCTCGGCCTCAGCTGGATATAGAGTTCGAGGGACGTCATCAAGCGGAATGTGTGCAGATCGCGAAGGTCTCGTGCGTTCGGTACATGATCGGTTGGATCGCGAAGACGTTCGACTACATCAACCGCGTTGCTCAATGCTTCCTCTTTCGGTGTACGAAGGTACGTAGGACACACTCTCGCCTCTCGTTCCTATGCATCCCTAGATAGATCTTGCATGATCGTAGGAAAATTTTAAAATACTGCGTTCCCCAATAGACCGGACCTCTCATATCCAGTCCATATCCTGGACTGATATGAGGAGACCTAGATGCGCCCGAGCATGCCTGCCACATCGGACTAACATGCGGGACCCACGTGGATACCCGTCGAAACCCAGTGGTCCGATGAGAATGCCGCTCCGGTGCGCAACCCGGGGGGCCAAATCCAACTATAGCTATAGTCCCAGTCCCTCCACGCGGCCACTCCTCATCCGCTTGTAGCTTGGACCTCGCCGTCCGCCTGTAGCCATTGCCCGGGAGCGGATCACCAATTAAGCAATTCTCACTCCAGTGCCGATTAGAGCTCCTTGAGGACATCTGTGTCCAGCGCGAAGCTCAGATTGTAGTGACCTGCCCCAGGACTCGTCGGAGTAGGACGCGAAGCACCAGGCGCAGGACGAGGATCTGGAGGAGGAGGGAGGAAAACAAGGAAGATCTGGCGCCTTCGACTGTCGGATTCGGCATGCTGATGCGTTGGGCGAGTTTCTGTTGGAAGTATGTCCTAAAGGCAATAATATTGTATTATTACATTTCCATGTTCGTAATTAAGATTTATATTCTATGTTGTAACTTCGAATCCTGGAATATTTGATTCAGTGGAATACTCATATGCACTTGTAGAACAATAAACAATAAAATAAGTTTCCCAGTCTCGCCTCAAGGGTTATCTCAAGTGTTGTTAGCAATCACGTTTTTCGGATCTTAGGATATCGTTAAGTGTAATGATAGTCCTAAAACAACATTGAGAATATGACGTTAGAAGAACGTAATGGAAATATTCCCTAGAGGCAATAATAAAATGGTTATTATTATATTTACTTAATCATGATAAATGATTATTATTCATGCTAGAATTGTATTGATCGGAAACTTAAATACATCTGTGAATACATAAAAAACACCCTGTCCCTTGTGAGCCTCTACTTGACTAGCTCGTTGATCAAAGATGATTAAGGTTTCCTAACCATAGACACGAGTTGTCATTTTTTGACTATAACATGAGTTGTCATTTGATAACAGGATCACATCATTAGGAGAATGATGTGATGGACAAGACCCATCCGTTAGCGTGGCATAATGATCGTTAAGTTTTATTGCTATTGCTTTCTTCATGTCAAATACATATTCCTTCAACTATGAGATTATGCAACTCCCGGATACCGGAGGAATGCCTTTTGTGCTATCAAACGTCACAATGTAACTGGGTGATTATAAAGATGCTTTATAGGTATCTCCGAAGGTGTTTGTCGAGTTGGCATAGATCGAGATTAGGATTTGTCACTCCGAGTATCGGAGAAGTATCTCTGGGCCCTGTCGGTAATACACATCAAGCAAATGACTAAGGAGTTACACATGAGGTGATGTATTACGGAGAAAGTAAAGGGACTTGTTGGTAATGAGATTGAACTAGGTATGAAGATACCACAATCGAATCTCGGGAAGTAACATACCAATGGACAAAGGGAATTACGTATGTTGTCATAACGATTCAACCGATAAAGATCTTCGTAGAATATGTAGGAGCCAATATGGGCATCCAGGTTCCGCTAGTGGTTACTGACCGGAGAGGTGTCTCGGTCATGTCTACATAGTTCTCCAAACCATAGGGTCCGCACGCTTAACATTCGATGACGATATCGTATTATATGAGTTATCTGATTTTGTGACCGAATGTTGTTTGGAGTCCAGAATGAGATCACAAACATGATGAGGAGCCTCGAAATGGTCGTCTCTTTATTGTATGAAATGCATATGCCATGTAATTTCTTTACTTTATCACTATGCGTTAGCGATAGTTGTAGAAGCAATAGTTGGCGAGATGACCACGACGCTACAATGGAGATCCAGGTGTTGAGCCGGCGACGATGGAGATCATGACGATGCTTTGGAGATGGAGATCAAAAGCACGAGATGATGATGGCCATATCATGCCACATATTTTGATTGCATGTGATGTTTATCTTTTATGCATCTTATTTTGCTTAGTACGGTGGTAGCATTATAAGATGATCCCTTCACTAAATTTCAAGATATAAGTGTTCTCCCCGAGTATGCACCATTGCAGAAGTTCATCGTTTTGAGACACCATGTGATGATCGGGTGTGATAGACTCTACATTCACATACAATGGGTATAAGATAGTTTTGCACATGCAGAATACTTGGGTTAAACTTGACAAGCCTAGCATGTACAGACATGGTGTTAGAACACTGGAGACCTAAAGGTCGAACGTGAATCATATAGTAGATATGATCAACATAGAGATGTTCACCATTGATGACTACCCCATCTCACGTGATGATTGGACGTGGGTTAGTTGATTTGGATCATGTATCACTTAGATGACTTGAGGGATGTCTATTTAAGTGGGAGTTCTTAAGTAATTTGATTAATTGAACTTAATTTATCATGAACTTAGTTCCGATAGTATTTGCAAATCTATGTTGTGGATCAATAGCTCGTGATGTAGTTCCCCTATTTTTGATATGTTCCTAGAGAAAACTAAGTTGAAAGATGGTAGTAGCAATGATGCGGACTGGGTCTGTGATCTGAGGATTATCCTCATTGCTGCAAAGAAGAATTATGTCCTTGATGCACCGCAAGGTGACAGTCCTATTGCAGGAGCAGATGTAGATGTTATGCACATTTGGCAAGATCAATATGATGACTACTTAATAGTTTAGTGCGCCATGCTTTACGGCTTAGAACCGGGACTTCAAAAATGTTTTGAATGCCACAGAGCATATGAGATGTTCCAAGAGCTGAAATTGGTATTTCAGAGAAATGCCCATGTCGAGAGGTATGAGGCCTCTGACAAGTACTTTGCTTACGAGATGGAGGAGAATAGCTCATCTAGTGAGTAGGTGCCCAGAATATCTGTGTACTATAGTCGCTTGAACCAAGTGGGAGTTAATCTCCCAAATAAGATAGTGATTGACAGAATTCTCTAGTCACTATCACCCAGCTACTAGAACTTTGCGATGAACTATAATATGCATGTGATGATGAAAATGATTCCTGAGCTCTTCGCGATGCTAAAATTGGTGAAGGTAGAAATCAAGAAAGAGCATACCACTACTTTCGAGAAAAAGGGCAAGGGTAAGAAAGGAAACTTCAAGAAGAATGGCAAACAAGTTGCCGCTCCAGTGAAGAAGCCCAAAGCTAAACCCAAGCCTGAGACTGAGTGCTTCTTGTTGGGGGGATGAACCCCGGGCGGGCAACGGAACCCGGATCCCTTTCAAAAAACAACGGGGCCGGCATCGCCGCTCAAGACGGCTCGTGCTTGGCCGGGTCGCTCGACCCGGCCAAGCCCCCTCGACCCGGCCTAATCCTCAAGACTTCTCCAACAGGCCAGCTTAAGACAGCCGAGCCCGGCACACCAAAACTTCTCCAACAAGCCAGCTCCCCCTTGGCATGTTCTCCAACCCGGCCAGGGGTCAGCGCCGTCCCATCCCAGCCATACGATGAGATGAGTCGCCACCAACTGATGACCGAAGCCACAGTGCCCCGCCCATGCCTCTGGTCAGCCGGATGAGGCAACAATGCCCCGCCTACCCGCTGACCAGGTCCGGTGTGGCAACAGTGCACCCGTCGTCACCGATGACGCCCGCAAGTGGCGACCTGACGGAACGCCACTGTAGCCGACTCGACTCGGCCACTCCCTGATGATCGACAAGACGACCAACAGTGCCCCCGTACCCAGCGGGTCCCACGCCCGGGGAACCCGGCGAGGCTTGGTACCCGGCGGGTCCTAGCCCCGGGTTCCTAGACGCTGATGACCCGACCCTACAACCATGTAACATTACCTTTGTACCCCTGGGGGGTTGACCTACAAAACCCCCCAGGAGCCCTCATGCATATGGAGGGAAGTGGTAGTAGCACCATCACGATCACCGGCTGAAGCAAGATCATCTCCTCCCGCCTACACACACCTAGCTAGGAACACCCGAGGAGAGGGAACTGCCTAAGCCTTGGCCAGCCTTCCTTCTTCCTCCATACAGCTCCAGGAGCAACCCTGTATTGTTGTGTATAAACCACACTCGGCAAGACTAGGGGTGATATCTCTCCGGAGAGCCCCGAACCTGGGTATGTCGTGTGTCCCACGCTCGCTCATGTCGACCTCACCTCTTGAGCCCACCAGTGCCCTCAAGCCTCCTCCTCTCTTATAGCCATCCCATGGCATCTGCCATGTCCCCACCATGACAGTTGGCGCCCACTGTGGGGTAGCTCGAGGTCCTGGCCGGGAGCATGCTTCAGACGGGGCTCTACTCTGATTCCGACGAGCCCGTCATGCTGGTGGACGACGTCATCCACGCACTCGCCGCCTCCATTGCCGCGCTGCGCATCTCTAACGCGCCTGCGGCCCACGAGTACCCTAGCGAGGTACTTGACTTTTCTGAATCCCTCTTTCCCTCGGCGGCAGCACTCCCCTCGCGGCGATGGACCTCTACGTGGAGGTTTTCGTCACCGACACCGGCGACGCTTCCTCATCTAGCGCGGCAAGGAAGGTCGCTAAAGCCAGGACTGCAGCGGGGCGGGACAGCCCGCTCAACCCCCTGCGGGCCACAATGCAGAGCCTTCGCGTTCCCATCTGCACCGACGTAGACGCCTCCAACATCGCCGAGGCCCGGACTCGCCTCGACGAGGACTGCTAGCGCCTGCTGGACCTCACCGAGACGCTCGCTGCCACGCAGCGCCGCCTCAACTCCGGTCAGCTGGAGCGCAATGCCGCCTATGGCTTCACGCCAGACGTGCCTGAGCCATGCCGAGTCGCCGACGTGCGGGCCTGGGGTGGCGTGATCGGGCACGCCTTCGGCACCGTCCCTCTCGTCTACGAGACTCCCATGAAGAACATGCGCCCTGCCCAGGCGGCCGCGGTTGGCCTGGACCAGCTCGCGGGTGAAGAGCTATAGGACCACCTCAAGAGGGTGAACGAGGTCCTCGCCGCGGCCAACGCGTAGCAGGACTGTCTCAACCAACTCGCCAAGCCGTCCGGATCCGGCTCCACCCGCATCGCTGGAGTCGGTGATTTCCCGCACACGGCGTCCTCTCCACCCGACGAGGCGCACTCCGGCTGCAGCCGGACCTGGCGCAACCCCGCCCTGACGACTGCCGGTGGCTTAGGCGACGAGCCGGCTTCGGAGGCCCGACGACAACTCGACCCTCTGCTCCAACCCAGCCGACGTCCAACGGGAGGAAACCCGACCCCCCGCGGCGTGGTGACTGACTGATTGGGCCCGCGCGCCATCGACGACACCGACGCCCGTCACCGCCTTGACCGACTCGCCCTCTCCCAAGAGCTAGAGGAAACCGGCCCCGTTGGGCTGGCGTGCTTCGGACCGCGTATCCGAGGTGAGCCCTTTACCAAGGAGTTCACGCTCCCCCACGACACCCCCAAGTACAACGGCACCATGAAGCCGGAGGACTGGCTCACCGACTACACCACCGCCATCGGCATCACCGGCGGCAACCACCGCCTCGCCGTGCGCTACGTGCCTCTCATGCTCCAGGGGTCGGCCCACACCTGGTTGAACAGTCTGCCGGAGGGCAGCATCAACACATGGGTCGATTTCGAGCAAGCCTTCGTGCGCAACTTCACCGGCATGTAGAAGCGACCCGGTCGCCCGAGTCAGCTCGCCATGTGCGTGGGGGGACCAGCGGAGACGAGCCACGACTACCTGATGTGTACTACACAACCTTCTTCTTGTAGACGTTGTTGGGCCTCCAAGTGCAGAGGTTTGTAGGACAGTAGCAAATTTCCCTCAAGTGGATGACCTAAGGTTTATCAATCCGTAGGAGGCGTAGGATGAAGATGGTCTCTCTCAAGCAACCCTGCAACCAAATAACAAAGAGTCTCTTGTGTTCGCAACACACCCAATACAATGGTAAATTGTATAGGTGGACTAGTTTG
The DNA here is from genome assembly GCF_056163025.1 of Triticum urartu. Taxonomy (NCBI): domain Eukaryota; kingdom Viridiplantae; phylum Streptophyta; class Magnoliopsida; order Poales; family Poaceae; genus Triticum; species Triticum urartu. The sequence goes on along the minus strand of NC_141873.1, from coordinate 501,343,843 downwards.
GCGAAGAGATGGTGATACAAGTGGTATATGGATGGTAGATAAAGGTTTTTGTAATCTAAAATTATAAAAACAGCAGGGTAACTAATGATAAAAGTGAGCACAAATGGTATTGCAATGCTAGGAAACAAGGCCTAGGGTTCATACTTTCACTAGTGCAAGTTCTCTCAACAATAATAACATAATTGGATCACAAAACTATCCCTCAACATGAAAAAAGAGTCACTCCAAAGTCACTAATAGCGGAGAACAAACGGAGAGATTATGGTAGGGTACGAAACCACCTCAAAGTTATTCTTTCCAATCAATCCGTTGGGCTATTCCTATAAGTGTCACTAACAACCCTAGAGTTCGTACTAGAATAACACCTTAAGACACAAATCAACCAAAACCCTAATGTCACCTAGATACTCCAATGTCACCTCAAGTATCCATGGGTATGATTATACGATATGCATCACACAATCTCAGATTCATCTATTCAACCAACACATAGAACCTCAAAGAGTGCCCCAAAGTTTCTACCGGAGAATCACGACGAAAATGTGTGCCAACCCCTATGCATAGGTTCATGGGCAGAACCCGCAAGTTGATCACCAAAACATACATCAAGTGAATCACGTGATATCATATTGTCACCACAGATACGCACGACAAGACATACATCAAGTGTTCTCAAATCTTTAAAGACTCAATCCGATAAGATAACTTCAAAGGGGAAACCCAATCCATTACAAGAGAGTAGAGTGGGAGAAGAAACATAAGATCCAACTATAATAGCAAAGCTCGCGATACATCAAGATCGTGCCAAATCAAGAACACGAGAGAGAGAGAGAGAGAGATCAAACACATAGCTACTGGTACATACCCTCAGCCCCGGGGGAGAACTACTCCCTCCTCGTCATGGAGAGCACCGGGATGATGAAGATGGCCACTCGAGAGGGATTGCCCCCTCCGGCACGGTTCCAGAACGGGTCTAGATTGGTTTTCGGTGGCTACGGAGTCTTCTGGCAGCGGAACTCCCGATCTATTCTGCTCTCCGAAATTTTTAGGGTATATGGATATATATAGGAGGAAGAAGTACGTCGAGGGAGCCACAAGGGACCCACGAGGGTGGAGGGTGCGCCTAGGGGGGGTGGGCGCGCCTCCCTGCCTCGTGGCTTCCTCATTGCTTCCCTTACGTGAACCCCAAGTCTTCTGGATTGCTTCCGTTCCAAAAATAAGTTCCGTGAAGTTTCAGGTCAATTGGACTCCATTTGATTTTCCTTTCCTGTGATACTCTAAAACAAGGAAAAAATAGAAACTAGCACTGGGCTCTAGGTTAATAGGTTAGTCCCAGAAATCATATAAAATAGCATATAAATGCATGTAAAACATCCAAGGTTGATAATATAATAGCATGGAACAATCAAAAATTATAGATACGTTGGAGACGTATCAGCATCCCCAAGCTTAATTCCTGCTCGTCCTCGAGTAGGTAAATGATAAAAACAGATTTTTGATGTGGAATCCTACCTAGCATATTTATCCATGTAATTCTCTTTATTGTGACAAGAATATTCAGATCCATAAGATTCAAGACAAAATTTTAATATTGACATAAAAATAATAATACTTCAATCATACTAAAAAAGCAATCATGTCTTCTCAAAATAACATGGCCAAAGAAAGTTCATCCCTACAAAATCATATAGTTTTGTCATGCTCCATTTTCGTCACACAAGAATGCTCTCATCATGCACAACCCCGATGACAAGCCAAGCAATTGTTTCATACTTTAGTAATCTCAAACTTTTGTCAACTTTCACGCAATACATGAGCGTGAGCCATGGATATAACACTATGGGTGGAATAGAATATAATGAGGGGGTTATGTGGAGAAGACAAAATGAGAAAGTCATGCATCGACGCGGCTAATCAATGGGCTAGGGAGATGCCCATCAATTTATGTCAATGCAAGGAGTAGGGATTGCCATGCAACAGATGCACTAGAGCTATAAATGTATGAAAGCTCAACAAAAGAAACTAAGTGGGTGTGCATCCAACTTGCTTGCTCACGAAGACCTAGGGCACTTGAGGAGGCCCATTGTTGGAATATACAAGCCAAGTTCTATAATGAAAAATTCCCACTAGTATATGAAAGTGACAAAACAAGAGACTCTCTATCATGAAGATCATGGTGCTACTTTGAAGCACAAGTGTGGAAAAAGGATAGTAGCATTGTCCCTTTTTATTTTTTTATTTGGCCTTTCCTTTTTTATTTGGCCTTTTTTTTCTTTTTTTGGCCTTTTTTTTGCCTTTTTTGGGACAATGCTCTATTAATGATGATCATCACACTTCTATTTATTTACAACTCGATACTAGAACAAAGTATGACTCTATATGAATGCCTCCAGCGGTGTACCGGGATTGCGATGAATCAAGAGTGACATGTATGAAAAATTATGAACGGTGGCTTGGCCACAAATACGATCTCAACTACATGATCATGCAAAGCAATATGACAATGATGATGCGTGTCATAATAAACGGAACGGTGGAAAGTTGCATGGCAATATATCTCGGAATGGCTATGGAAATGCCATAATAGGTAGATATGGTGGCTGTTTTGAGGAAGATATAAGGAGGTTTATGTGTGATAGAGCGTATCATATCACGGGGTTTGGATGCATCGGCGAAGTTTGCACCAACTCTCAAGGTGAGAAAGGGCAATGCACGGTACCGAAGAGGCTAGAAATGATGGAAGGGTAAGAGTGCCTATAATCCATGGACTCAACATTAGTCATAAAGAACTCACATACTTATTGCAAAAATCTACAAGTCATCAAAAACCAAGCATTACGCGCTTGCTCCTAGGGGGATAGATTGGTAGGAAAAGAGCATCGCTCGTCCCCGACCGCCACTCATAAGGAGGACAATCAAATAACACCTCATGTTTCAAATTTGTTACACAACGTTTATCATATGTGCATGCTACGGGACTTGCAAACTTCAACACAAGTATTTCTCAAATTCACAACTACTCAACTAGCACAACTTTAATATCACTATTTCCATATCTCAAAACAATTATCAAGTATCAACCTTCTCTTAGTATTCAATGCACTCTATATGAACGCTTTTATTATACCCATCTTGGATGCCTATCATATTAGGACTAGATTCATAACCAAAGCAAACTACCATGCTGTTCTAAAGACTCTCAAAATAATATAAGTGAAGCACGAGAGTTCATCTATTTCTTCAAAATAAAACTACCACCATGCTCTAAAAGATATAAGTGAAGTACTAGAGCAAACAACAAACTACTCCGAAAGATATAAGTGAAGATCAATGAGTACTTGAATAATTATGCAACTATGTGAAGACTCTCTAACATTTAAGAATTTCAGATCTTGGTATTTTATTCAAACAGCAAGCAAAACTAAATAAAATGACATCTAAGAATAGCAAACATCATGTGAAGAAGCAAAAACTTAGGATCAACCGATACTAACCAATAGTTGTCAAAGAAGAAAGGTGGGATGCCAACCGGGGCATCCCCAAGCTTAGAAGCTTGAGACTTTCTTGAAATATTAAATTCGGATGCCTTGGGCAACCCCAAGCTTGAGCTTTTGTGTCTCCTTAATTCCTCTCATATCACGGTCTCCCTAAATCTCAAAAGCTTCATCCACACAAAAACTCAACAAGGACTCGTGAGATAAGTTAGTATAAACCATTGCAAAAACCTTATCATGCTCTACTATAGCAAATCACTAAAATTATTGTTCAACATTGCATACTAAATGCCTCTGCATATTTAATAGTCCTATCCTCAAATAGAATCATTAAAGAAGCAAACATATGCAAACAATGCAAACATAACAGCAATCTTCCTAAACAGGACAGTCTGTAAAGAGTGCAGCAAGATCCATACTTACCTAGATCCAAAAATTATGAAATAAAATTACCACTGTAGTAAATTTATCAGAGATTAATATGCAAAAGGTTTCAATATTTTATCACATTCTGACTTTTCTAGGGAATTATTGCAACAGCGGTAAACTTTCTGTTTTCAAACAGCAACATGAAGACTTGTAAAATAGGGATAGCAAAGGCTATCAATGCCACTTTTATTGAAATAAAAGATGCAAAACATTGTTCCAAATAAAAGCAAGAAAATCCTAAAAATTTAATTGATGCTCCAAGCAAAACACATACCATGTGGTGAATAAAATTATAGCTCCAAGTAAAGTTACTGATGAACGAAGACGAAAGAGGGGATGCCTTCCGGGGCATCCCCAAGCTTAGGCTCTTGGTTGTCCTTGAATATTAACTTGGGGTGCCTTGGGAATCCCGAAGCTTAGGCTCTTGCCACTCCTTATTCCATAGTCCATCGAATCTTTGGAACCTCTTCCAAAATAGTGGAATAATTACTAAATAAAGTCATGACCTCTCCAAATCCCCTTTCATCAATATAATCATAATAAATAGGAGGCATGCTTTCATCATAATAAATTTGCTCCTCAAAGCTTGGGGGACAAAAAATATCATCTTCATGAAACATAGCTTCCCCAAGCTTGTGGCTTTGCATATCATTAGCATCATGGATATTCAAGGAATTCGTACTAACAACATTGCAACCATGCTCATCATTCAAATATTTAGTGCCGAACATTTTAATGCATTCTTCTTCTAACACTTTTGCACAATTTTCCTTTCCATCATACTCACGAAAGATATTAAAAAGATGAAGCGTACGAGGCAAACTTAATTCCATTTTTTGTAATTTTCTTTTATAAACAAAACTAGTGATAAAACAAGAAACTAAAAGACTCGATTGCAAGATTTAAAGATATACCTGCAAGCACTCACCTCCCCGGCAACGGCGCCAGAAAAGAGCTTGATGTCTACTACACAACCTTCTTCTTGTAGACGTTGTTGGGCCTCCAAGTGCAGAGGTTTGTAGGACAGTAGCAAATTTCCCTCAATTGGATGACCTAAGGTTTATCAATCCGTAGGAGGCGTAGGGTGAAGATGGTCTCTCTCAAGCAACCCTGCAATCAAATAACAAAGAGTCTCTTCTGTCCCTAACACACCCAATACAATGGTAAATTGTATAGGTGCACTAGTTCGGCGAAGAGATGGTGATACAAGTGGTATATGGATGGTAGAAAAAAGGTTTTTGTAATCTGAAATTATAAAAACAGCAAGGTAACTAATGATAAAAGTGAGCACAAACGGTATTGCAATGCTAGGAAACAAGGCCTAGCGTTCATACTTTCACAAGTGCAAGTTCTCTCAAGAATAATAACATAATTGGATCACATAACTATCCCTCAACATGCAACAAAGAGTCACTCCAAAGTCACTAATAGCGGAGAACAAATGAAGAGATTATGGTAGGGTACGAAACCACCTCAAAGTTGTTCTTTCCAATCAATCTGTTGGGCTATTCCTATAAGTGTCACAAACAGCCCTAGAGTTTGTACTAGAATAACACCTTAAGACACAAATCAACCAAAACCCTAATGTCACCTCGATACTCCAATGTCACCTCAAGTATCCGTGGGTATGATTATACGATATGCATCACACAATCTCAGATTCATCTATTGAACCAACAAATAGAACCTCAAAGAGTGCCCCAAAGTTTCTACCGGAGAATCACGACGAAAACGTGTGCCAACCACTATGCATAGGTTCATGGGCCGAACCCGCAAGTTGATCACCAAAACATACATCAAGTGAATCACGTGATATCCCATTGTCACCACAGATACACACGGCAAGACATACATCAAGTGTTCTCAAATATTTAAAGACACAATCCGATAAGATAACTTCGAAGGGGAAACTCAATCCATTACAAGAGAGTAGAGGGGGAGAAGAAACATAAGATCCAACTATAATAGCAAAGCTCGCGATACATCAAGATCGTGCCAAATCAAGAACACGAGAGATAGAGAGAGAGAGATCAAACACATAGCTACTGGTACATACCCTCAGCCCCGGGGGAGAACTACTCCCTCCTTGTCATGGAGAGCACCAGGATGATGAAGATGGCCACCGGAGAGGGATTGCCCCCTTCGGCAGGGTGCCGGAACGGGTCTAGATTGGTTTTCGGTGGCTACGGAGGCTTCTAGCGGCGGAACTACCGATCTATTCTGCTCTCCGAAGTTTTTAGGGCATATGGATATATATATATATATATATATATATATATAGGAGGAAGAAGAACGTCGGGGGAGCCACGTGGGGCCCACGAGGGTGGAAGGCGCGCCCAGGGGGGTGGGCGCGCCCCTGCCTCGTGACTTCCTTGTTGCTTCCCTTTCATGCACCTGAAGTCTTCCGGATTGCTTCCGTTCCAAAAATATGTTTCGTGAAGTTTCAGGTCAATTGGACTCCATTTGATTTTCCTTTTCTGCGATACTCTAAAACAAGGAAAAAACAGAAACTGGCACTGGGCTCTAGGTTAATAGGTTAGTCTCAAAAATCATATAAAATTGCATATAAATGCATATAAAACATCCAAGGTTGATAATATAATAGCATGGAACAATCAAAAATTATAGATACGTTGGAGACGTATCAGTACCTCGCACACTAGAACAAGCTCTAAAACAGCTGCGAGGTCGTCCATGAAGTCCAAGCAATCCAATACTTCGTCAACGGGTGCCGGGACGGCACCCTCCTCAAGCACAAGCTCTTGCGCTCCGAGCTGGCCACCATGGCCTTGCTCATGGTGACGGCGGACAAGTACGCCAACGCCGACTCCGCCATGAAGATCCAGGTGGCGCTGGAGGAAGCCGGCAAAGCGAAGCCGGTCCCGCCTCCAAAGCCGGCCATCGAAGGAAGCCGACAACAGCACAACTAGTAGAACAACAAGCGCAAGGCCGATCAGCCGGCCTAGCGCTATGACAACCGGCTCGTCGCGGCCACCCAGTAGGCGCCCGCGGCGGACCTAGCCGCCAAGCGCCGGCAGACCGGCAAGATGACATGGCAACCCGCCATGAGTTTTGAGGAGATGCTCGATGCTCCTTGCAAGCACCATAGTGGCGCAAGGCCGTCCACGCACACGCTTCGGCAGTGCGCCATAACCAAGCACATCATGAGGGGCAACGTCCCACCTCCTCCGGTCCCGGCTCCGGGAACGGAGCAGCCGCCTCCCCCTCCACCGCCGCCCCCGGTCGGCGGTGCGATGCGCGACGACGCCTACCCGGCCCAGAATGCAACCTACTTCATCTTCACCAGCCTCGGCGACAACAAGCGCAACGAGCGCCTCCTTCGGCAGGAGGTGAACGCTGTCATCCCGACCAAGACGGAGTACATGCACTGGTCAGAGCGCCCGGTCACCTGGACTCAGGAGGACCACCCGGCCATGATGCCGAACCCGGGTGGTTACACCTATCGGTGTCAAAACTGGCGGATCTCGGGTAGGGGGTCCCGAACTGTGCGTCTAAGGCAGATGGTAACAGGAGTTGGGGGACACAATGTTTACCCAGGTTCGGGCCCTCACGCTGGAGGTAATACCCTACTACCTACTTGATTGATCTTGATGATATGAGTATTACAAGAGTTGATCTACCACGAGATCGGAGAGGCTAAACCCTAGAAGCTAGCCTATGGTATGATTGTTGTTGTCCTACGGACTAAAACCCTCCGGTTTATATAGACATCGAAGGGGCTAGGGTTACACAGAGTCGGTTACAAGGGAGGAGATCTACATATCCGAATTGCCGAGCATGCCTTCCACGCAAAGGAGAGTCCCATCCGGACACGGGACGAAGTCTTCAATCTTGTATCTTCATAGTCCAATAGTCCGGCCAAAGTATATAGTCCGGCTGTTCGAGGGCCCCCTAATCCAGGACTCCCTCAGTAGCCCCTGAACCAGGCTTCAATGCACTACAAGAAATATGTCAACTAGTGACCTTCTATCAGTGACCCTGGAAGAATTGGTCATAGATCTATGACCATTTCAGACCAATTGGTCAAAAGCTGTTCGGGGGGCTCCAAACCCTAAACTATAACAACCATTTTGGTCAGAAAGGTCGTAATTTCCTTACATGAAATGGTCATAAAGCAGATAGCACTGGTCTGCTGCCTTATTTCTAGCTGATCACGACCAATATAGATGGTCATAACCTTGTAAATTGTGGTGGGTTGCTATGACTAGGCGCCACCTCATCAGTTTTGCCAATGTGTCATGGCCATGTGGCAATTTTTGCCCCAGGTTGTGAAGCAACCTATATTTCTATCATTCCCAAAATTCCCAAAAACATATCATAAATTCTTTGGGTCATATCTTCGTCAAATATGTAAAAAACCTTCCTTGCCTAGTTCAAAAATAATTCAACAATATTCATTTTCCTATTCTGTTCAAAACAACACTTTGTGAAGGAAGTACCACTTTGGCATGTCCAAATAGTATCCATTTTCTACGGTGCTTTCCTATGCCCAAATAACCATCCTCCACCAAATGCCATCTCAATCCATTCATTATTTTGAGCCCAGCTTCAACATTCGTATTTATGTCCAGTGTGGTACTTTGCAAAGCAAGTACCACCTAGGCTCCTCCTTTTGAGCTGAAAATTTGTGAAGACGGTCTTCTTAGTAACTGATCATCCTCAGCCAAAACTCATGCCCATTAGCCATGTACATTTCCCGTACCGCTAATCAAACACTTCGCTGCTAATTCATGTTTGAGAATTGATCGGTCTCCTTGTGAGAATCTTATGTTGTAATTTTCTTCCTAGCACCTACCTGGGGAGTGCCCAACCCACTAGACATGCCTAGGACGCCCAGAACACATGGCAACGCCACGGTCACGCGGTGACCACGCGGCGGGCATGCGAATTTACGCGCTCTAGAGTTGCGGCCCTCGAACACCGCCCAAACCTCGACGTATCGCAACCAAACCATGTATTTATGATTAAATAGGTACTTATGTAAGTAGAAATGATTTTGGAAAAAATAAATAGCAAACTATGAGGCAGCTGCAGTTCAAATTTGACCCGCTTCCACCTGAATCGGCAGAAATTTGTCTTTTTCACGAGAGGTGGATCAAAACTTTTTACACCCAACCATTTTGTCAATTGTGCATTAAATATGTCCTAGTATTTTAGAAAATTGATTTGGTCCAATTTTGCAACAATTATTTGGGAGGTACTTCACAAAAAAACCTCCTTTTGGGCACTCGAAAAATGGAAAATGGTTTTTTCATCCAAAGAAAATGAAAACTTCCTTAGGCAACATTGTTTGCCATTCCAATATGCACCCTTGTGCACAATATGAGATCATTTGAACAAACTATGCCATGAATGTGGCCACAACATTGATCATTTGGCTTGAAAGCCATTGATCTCCACACGTGATAGCTCATTTCTGAGAACGTTTTTTAAAACAATTTTCTTATTACAAGTTTGTTATTTTTTCTGGGAACTTGGCCAGATATAGTGACACAATGCGAAGGTTTCCCAATTTTTTGAATTTTTTATGCCCGTTTCAAAATGCGGTCAAAACGGCGGGAATCACCATTCCTCACTAATAGGAAAAGGCCTACTAATGGCGCACCAGTTTTGCCTACTAATGGCGCATCACTGGTGCGCCATTAGTATCACGCCACTAGTATTTATTACTAATGTCGCACCAGTTTTGCCTACTAATGGCGTACCACTGGTGCGCCATTAGTATCTGGTATACTAATGGCGCACCACCCAATGCGCCATTAGTATATAACACGATGCGCCATTAGTATGCCTCCCAGGGGCCATATTTAACCATGTGCTTTGGCACACTAATGGCGCACTACGGATGGATGCGCCATTAGTATACTTGGCATACTAATGGCGCACTGTTTGGTGATGCGCCATTAGTATACTTTGGCATACTAATGGCGCACTCTGTAGTGATGCGCCATTAGTATGAATATTAGGTTTTTTTACTAATGGTGCACTCTGCACGATTCATGGTCCTACTAATAAATAGCATCGTTACATCTAAGTTGAATGACTGTCCAAACCAAAGAGACATACAATTCATTAAAGTTTAATTACAACATGAGCCAATCAATGTTTCAGAACTACACATCACTAATTTCGACTCGACTCATGGACAGGAGCATGGATGAAGCCGCCGTCTGTCGTGATGGTCATGAAATCACGGGCGTTGTCAGCCTGCATTTGTAGCATTCCGTCTATCTCAATGTTGGATGGTTGATATCTGAGGAAGAACTGCTCCGAGGTATGAAGGACATCTTGATGGATGATGTCGGCAAACTCCGACTGGATGCGAAAGAATTCTTGTCTGATGTCCACGTCCTGGATTGCCAACAAGCTCGCGGCCCAATCTTTGAGATTATTTGGTAGCAGAAGGTGATGATGGTCCCTTACGATCGCTCGCATGTGATGGAGGGCGTAGTAGGCATCCTTCTGACTGCTAGGCGGCTGCTTGACACAGCAGAACATCGTATTGTGGGCGAACACGTGCTTGCCGTACTTACGAACTGCCCTGGTGAAGGTGCCTCCAGATTTGGGGCGTAGCCGGGGAGAACATCATCAAGAACTTTCTTGATATTTGTGTAGTCTATCTTGGAGTTACGGTTCGGGTCAAAATACGTGGCCATGGAATATTTCGGGCTTAAGAGGATGAGTGTGCAATGTGTGTCACTGCACAGAACATGGAATGTTAGAAAAAAAAACGATCGAAATCTAAGAAATCATATGTTACGGGGCGGTTAAGGGATGACTTACTCGGGAAAGTAAGCCACAAAGAAGTTATCCTTATCTGGGTTTTCCAGAATGACGTCTTCGAGGTGTGAACTCGCAACTTGGCGGTCCCCAGCGCTGCTCAAGAGCTTGGCACGCATGTAGAAGGGGTCGATGATCACGATGTACGGGGTCTTGTCTCTAATGATCCACATCTCCATACTCAGCGAAAACAGCCGAACAAAGGTGTAGTGCAGTGGATGAAGGTTGAACATAGCAAACATGTCATCAAACCGCAGGACGATCGTACCCCCGATGGCGCCATCCACAAAGCCCTTGCCCTCTGGCACCTTGGCCACGAAAACCGGGTATGCCACATCATTCTCTCTGAGACGCTGCTTCTCCCAAGAAAGAACACCGTCGTGCAGACTCTGCATAGCACCGGTTGCAGCATTGAGCATATTTGTCGGTAGCATCACCCTACCTGCCACATGCACCCTCATCGAGATATCCTTAGGTGAAGGTGGCCCGTCCTGAGCACAGATCGTACTCGGTGCCGGTTGGCTTGCACCGGCGCCCTTTTTAGTCTGCCGTTTCCAGCCCTTCTTCTTGATCTGCTGTAATGGGACCGAGTTCTGCTCACAGACCCCCTTCTTGAGCGTGTTGGGGCTGATAATATTTGGCACCTCCGCTATCTGAGGCTCAGTGAAGGCGGTAGCTGGAGGCGTCACCTGAGAACTGAACGCCAGACGACGCCTGTTGCAATTGGGTTTCTCCGCCGTACCAGCTAGATCACGGTCATCTTGTTTGGGTTCTTGAGAAGGAGGCCCGCAGAACTCGTCACCGTACCCATGTTCAGAAAAGTACTTATCGACGTTGGTAAATGTACCATCGTCATTGTCGTCGTCGTCCGGATCCTGTGCCATATGCATGTCCGGATCCTGTGCCATAGGGATGTCCGGCATGTCCGATAGCGTTGCGGCGTTCTTGCCATGGCTTGGCGCCGGCACGACTGGCAGTCTTGTCTGTGGGGTGGTGTCCCCCACCCCCAAACGAATCTAGCTCTTCGGCCAAAGCAGGGGCCAGCTTATGCAGGCGCTGAGGGTCATCTCATCTTCTTCGTCGGCCCTAGCGGGTCGAATCGGAGGTAACAGCTCGTCGCAGCCTGGCAGCACCCGAAACACTTCAACCCTATACATTGTGGGTGGCATCGGATTATCGTGGAACACGGGGTTGCCCGGTTGAACGATTCTGCCCTTGGCGACATCGACCAACTCGCCGCCCACGAAGTGCAGGAGAGTGCAAGGAACGTCGGCGGCACCTTGTGAAAACATGTAGGGCGTCAGGGATGCCCAGTCAAAGGCAAGGAGATGAAGTCCTCGGCCGAGAGGCTTAGTTACCGTGATGCTGTCGAGCTCGGCTAATGTCGAGGCACCGCCAACGGCGGGCGTGCAACTGATGGAGGGGCCGCTTGGTGGCGAGGTGCCGGCCGGCGTACACCCGGGTGCATTAAGCTCCAATGCCAGCGTCGGAGACACCAATACCGCCGCCGCCGGAGACACCAATGGCGCCGCCGCTGTAGACACCAATACCGCCGCCGCCGGAGACACCAATGGCGCCGCCTGCGTGTTGTGCGAGTTGCTGGCCGTGAAGCTAGGAATCGGGGGCGGCCCCTGTTGGCCACCCGCAATCCACATCGTTATCCCATGAATGAAGGTAGGCATAATGCCGGTGAGCGTCGATCCCAGTTGTTGTTGCACTTGCTCTTGGACCATCTTCGGAATCCGCGGCACTTGCGCCTTGAGTGCTTCAACCTCGCGCGACTGGCTTTCCGAGCTGGTCTTTTTCTCCTTTCGCCCACCAGCGGTATAGTATGACGACCATTTTGTGGACAAGCCTTTGCTGGCCACACGGCCAGCTGACGTCGTCTTATTGAGCTTATCCCTGTTTTTCATTACGTTCAATGCCCTATTCAAAGGGGTGTCGAAAGGGGAGCTCTGAGACGACCCCGCGCTACTGCTTTCTTTGTCCCACGGAAGGAACATGAACCATTTAGAAATATTGGGGATTAATTAGAATGCAACCATATGGAGCTAATTACGCGGGGGTGTATTCCTTACCAGAACAAGCTCAAGCTCCTTGGTCTTCGGATCCGTGGTAAGCTCCTTTGTTACCTGGTCCTCCTTGTACCGGGCCCTGAGAAAGTTCCTGGTCTGCTTGTCACTTTATTTCTTGAAGCGGGGCGGTGGGCCTTTCTCGGCACGCTCCGCGTCCTCCTTGTCCCATACAGGCTCCGCCACTCTATAACCGCTGGGACCGAGTTGGTGGACCCTATGTTCAACTGCCGCATTTCTTTCCCCCACTGACTTGATTCGAAGGTTGCGGGGCTCTTGCACTTGATCTTGAACTCCTTGTAGTCATCTTCGCTAATCAAAGGATATTTCGCCTTGATCTTCTCATAACTATCACCTTTGTCAATCATTGCCTTCACCGTGCTTTTCCAAGTAGACAGGGCCGTGCTCATCATCGTGAGGGCGGCACCGTTCACTTTATTACCCGAGAGGCTTGTGTTTGCGAACACAGCGGGGAACTTGTATCATTCGTGCAGCTTCGTGAAGAGGAGGCTGCACATATTCCCTCGGTCCTTATGCCTTAGGTTCTCGGTGTTGATCAAGGCGGTGCTCCGGAGAATGCACCCGAGCTGAATCGAGTACCCCTTGACTACGTGTTTGGGCGCCGTCGGATGCCCGTCGGAGTTCACTTCATTAAATTCCTCCCTGACGGTGCCGAGCACGTTCGGGCACCGGTCCTTCCGTTGCCTCTTCGGTTGGCTGCCATCTGTGCGTGCGCCGCCATCATCACTGGTGGCATCCGCGGCGCCATCATAAGTGGTGTCATCCCCGACGCCACTAGGGGTTGTGTAGTCAGGATCGGTGTCTTCCGCGGCGTCCTCATATCGGTGAGGTTCTTCCTCCAACTCCTGGGACAGCTCCCAGAATTGCTTGCCGCCCGAACCGCCGGCCTCATCGTTGTGGGCCATGTTTCGCTCTAAATAGGAAAAAAGTTTGGTCAAAAAGTTGGTTAAAGTCAAGGAACAAGATCATGGTCTCATCATTTAGGGTTTGTCGACACCGAGGCATCCTAAAAGCTAAGCTTTTATCATTTAGGGTTTGTCGGCGCCGAGGCACCCTAAAAGCCTAAGCGTACATCATTTAGGTTCTCATCAACACCGAGGCACCCTATAGAAGCCAAGTTAAGTTTTCATCATTTAGGGTTTATCGATGCTGAGGCACCCTAGGTTGGGCCTAATCACTTGGCACTTATCACTTGGCTCTATTGCCACCTATGTTGGGTTTATGATCTAGGGTTTATCGATGCTAAGGAGAATTCTAAGTTGGGCCTAATCACTTGGCTCTATTGCCACCCATGATTTAATGCAGCAAGAATGGCGGGGCAGTTGATCCTACTTAACTAAGTACTAAGATACCCTGGCCCATGCATTAGTCGCAAGTACCCCATATGTCCTGTTTTTAGCAAAGTCATGCTAAAATTCACGAAAAATTTCAGCATGACCTTTGCTGAAAATAGGACATATGGAGTACCCAAATTTGCCGGAACGGAAGTTAATCGGCATTTTGGCAAACTCAAGGGCCTCTCGGGGTACCTGCAAATTCATCACGACACAATGGTCGAAGACAAAACCCAGCAAACTAGCAGAGTTACTAACGTGTTTACAGAAATTGTTTTCTGTAAAAGATATAAATCATCTTTGCAAGTCTTTCTCAATGTGATCACAAGTAATTCAGAGGCATCACAAGTAATTCAGAAATTGTGAAACAAGCCTTTTAATGTATGAACTTGAAAGAACTACTGAGGCTTCTGCGACAGTTCAGAAAAGTAATGATCAATTCTCTCTATTTCTGTTTCTAGTTCACATAGTTTGATAACTTGGATGCACAAAGGATATCGGTGCAGTATCATAAGGTTCCATATCATGTAGAAGAAAAAAAGATAGGTGACAATAGCAAGCACACATCTGAGCAGACATTAGCAATATATGACAGAAATGTACATGCTGATTAACAAGCTTGGGCTTAGCAGTAATATTCTGAGAAAATATTTTCTTGAAGCTTGAACAACTGGCTTTCCTTTTTAAAAATAGAACAAAAACCATGACACAATCACTTGACTACATCTATGCAACATGCATAATGCAAGTACCAACTAGTACTTCTATTCAACTCCTTCTACTTATATCTAATACAGACGATAGTCCAGACAACTCCCAACTCCTAACTGAAAATTAGCAGCATTTGCAGAATACAATAGTTTCAGTAAACTCCTAACTGAATATTAGCAATAGTTACAGAATACAACAGTTTCAGTAAACTCCTAACTGAAGATTAGCACAATAGCACTGTCAATGCAGCAAATAATATCGACCAGTACATATCTTGTAAAATTCATTTTCTGCTGAACAAGTATGTGTGTGTGCAATTATAAATTCATTGGCAGGAACAAGTTACTCCATGACATCAAGTTTAAAATTTACTGACAGCAAGCATGTGGAGTAGCAAGTTCAAAATTACAGAATGTATTACCGTAAGCAAATGTACTCCAAATGGCACCATCAGTTAATCATGTACTCCAAATATTCAGGACAGAGCATTCATTCAGATTCGGCAAGCTAGTACTCCAAATTGTATGTGAAATGTGCTCCTACTAAAAAAACAGGACATTGTGCCTGTCAAATATGCAGTTCTCCTTATCAACCTACCTACCAGTAACAAAACCAAAAAAAACTCATGCATCACCTACATGACTAGCAGGAGTATTTCTGAATTGTGATGCTAGGTTATTAATTTCTTACAGAGTGCACCATTTAAAGGCATTGATGTGTTTATTTCTCTGCAAGACACCCTTTGTACTGAAAGTATCATGACATGTTTTTGCAAGCAAGGAGCAGGGCAGGGCAGGGCAGGGCACCCTTTGTACACAAGCAAGCAAGGATCAGAGCAGAACCTGATAGGTTGACATGTAGTTTGGCGCAGGGTGCGGACCGACCGGGGAGCGGGCGGGGCAGGAGGCAGCGGGTGACGGCGAAGATGACGAAGCAGAGGCAGCGGGTGACGCCAGAGACCAGCAGCTGCGCGAGGAGGAGCACGAAGAAGGCGTAGACGCCGTAGACGGTGGAGGCGTTGGTGTCGTAGAGGCGCCGGAGACCTTGCCCTGCGAGACAGAGAAGGGGCCGTCAGCCCCGGCGCAAGCGGGGGGGGGGGGCAAGGGGACGAGGAGGAGGGGCAAGGGGAGGAGGAGGGAGGCCGGACGCGAGGGAGGCGGGGGTGGAGTCCGGCGGGGGTCGGGGCGGCGGCGGTGGGGGCGCGGGGGCGGCGGGGTGGAGTCCGGCGGGGGTCGGGGCGGCGGCGGCGTGGGTCGGGGCAGCGGGGGGAAGTGGATCTGGCGTGGGAGAGGGACGAAGGAGATCTGGCGAGAGGGAGGGAATTAGCTAGGGGGGAATCTTACTAATGGCGCACCCGCGGTCGGTGCGCCATTAGTAATCTTTTTTTACATAGCAATGGCGCACCAAGCAGAGGTGCGCCATTGGTAATCTTTTTATATATATAGCAATGGCGCACTAGCCAGAGATGCGCCATAAGTAATTTATTTTTATTTTTTGTTGCATGTAATAATTTTGTAGAAAATGAATATGAATATGAAACAGTAATAATTGTTGTTTAACAAAAATTGTAGTGTACAATTTTTTATTATTATTTTTTAAAAAATGAACAGGGGAGAGGAGGCGGAGCTCACTGGGGAGCGAGGGAAGGGTGCGGGGGGTGCTCGTCGGCGGTGGTGGAGCGGGGGAGGGTGCGGGGGGTGCTCATCGGCGGTGGTGGAGCGGGGGAGGGTGCGGGGGGTGCTCGTCAGCGGCGGTGGAGCGGGGGAGGGTGCGGTGGGTCATCGGCGGCGGTGGAGCTAGCGGGGGAGGGTGCGGGTGGGATCGAGATCGAGATGGAGGGGGATAGCGATCGAGATAAAGGGGCATCGAGATCGAGATGGAGGGGGAATCGAGATCGAGATGGAGGGGGATCGAGATTGAGTGTCCTCATGAATATTCAATATTTTATCATATTGAATATGAAAAAATATCATCAAATTTGAAAAAATATTCATGAATTCAAAAAGTGCCCATGAAATTTAAAAATATTCATGATATCAAAAAGTGCCCATGAAATACAACCGAGAAATGAAGACTACGATTTAAATATAGTCGATCTTAGCTAGCTATCTGTTCATAATCTTCTTGCCCTTCTTTCTCGCAAATGGAGTTCTTCTGTGGAACGGACGTCCTTTAGGTAGGGTGGTCCTGCTTCTTCTTGTGGTGTATGCTGCTACTTCATCGTCGTCGTCATGTTCGATCTTCGGGTCGCCGTACTTGTCGAAGTCTTGCGCATTGGCTACTCCATCCATTCCGATGATCTTCCTTTTCCCTCTCCTCACGACCACACGACTGGGCTTTGACGGGTCGGTAATGAAGAAGCATTAGTCCACTTGGGAAGCCAGTACCCAAGGCTCATTTTTCGCGGTGACGTTTGCGCCCGCGGTCTTGGATTTGGCTTCGGGTATAACCATGGTGGTGAAATACCGGTCTTCTTTTAGGACGCTCTTGGCCCATCTGACACGGAACATCGGGACCTTCTCTCTAGCGTAGCTTAGCTCCCAGATCTCCTCGATCCTTCCATAGTA
This sequence comes from Triticum urartu, assembly GCF_056163025.1. Classification (NCBI taxonomy): domain Eukaryota; kingdom Viridiplantae; phylum Streptophyta; class Magnoliopsida; order Poales; family Poaceae; genus Triticum; species Triticum urartu. The sequence continues at coordinate 501,326,414 of NC_141873.1, read as the reverse complement.
TGTGTCCTTGTCATTACCGGTGTAGGATTCCATCGTTACCCCGGAGTTCTGATAACCATCGCGCTTCATGTCCTTGTCCTTGGTGTAGAATGTGTAGCTGTTGATATCGTACGCCTCATAGGTCATCAGGTTGTGCTCAGCGCCCTATGACAAGGCAAATATGAGTTGTTCTTCCGTGGAAGAATCCTCATGTAAAGGGTACGACAGAAGCTTTTGCTTGAACCAACGCATGAAACATGAGTTGTGCTCTTTGATTATATCTCCGTCCGTTCTTTGTTGGCCTCGGTCATTGTACGTCTTCTCAATAAAGGTTTTGTGTTCTACCACCCAAGGATCGACCATGTCTATGTGTTATAGCGCGACTAGGTTTGCTCTTTGAAAGTCGGCGAGTCGACTGTCGAAGTCGACATGCATTTCGCGGTGACCCTCATGGTGACCCCATCCAGGGAGCCTGCCGAGGTGCCTGTTGATGGGCAGACCAACGGGGTTCTCGATGCCTAGATAGTTCGTGCAGTAGGAGATGCACTCTTCGGTCAGAAAGCCCCTGGCTATACTTCCCTCTAGACGTGACATGTTGCGAACGTATCCTTTTATGACACCATTCATCCTTTCGAACGGCATCATGCTGTGTAGGAACATCGGCCCGAGTTGGATGATATCCTCCATGATATGGACCAGCAGATGCACCATAACGTCGAAGAATGCAGGCGGGAAGTACATCTCAAGCTCGCATAGTATCACCACGATCTCTTCCTGTAGCCTTCTGAGTTGCCTCACGCCAACCGACTTCGGAGAGATGACGTCGAAAAAGTTTCATAGGCCAAATAGCGTTTCACGGACGTGCGCGTCCATGATCCCACGGATTGCAACTGGAAGTATCTGCATCATCAGCACGTGACAGTCGTGAGACTTCATCCCGCTGAACTTCTGCTTCGCTAGGTCTAGGTATCTGCTTATCTTCCCCGCGTAACCGTAAGGAAGTTTTACTCCTACGAGGCAGGTGAAAAACTGCTCGATCTCCTCTTGACTTAGAGTGAAGCACGCGGGAGGGTAGTCATTTCCGGTCTTCTTGGCCTTTTTGCCTTTGCGACGACTTTCTGTGTCCTGCTTCGCCTCATCATCATCATCATCATCATCATTAGCGTGAAGCTCCTGCCTGATGCCCATTGATTTCAAGTCCGCCCTTGCTTTCGGCCCATCTTTGGTCCTCTCTGGCATGTTGAGCAGGGTACCAAGCAGACTCTTGCACACGTTCTTCGTGATATGCATGGCATCAAGGCTGTGAGGTACACGGTGGATCTTCCAGTATGGCAAGTCCCAGAAAACAGACCTCGTTTCCGTACCTTCAGTAGCGGCTTTGGCGCCTTTCGCTTCTTTCCTGGCTCTGGCGCCTTTTGCTTCTTTCCCGGCAGTGGGCAATCTTTCCAATTTTTCAACAGCCCATCTATTTCCTCGCCGCTCCTCGTACGCGGGTGACTTCGGAGTTCGGTTTCACCATCGAACAGATCCTTGCATTTCCTCCACGGGTCATCGTCGTGAAGCCACCTTCGATGTCCCATGAACACGATTTTCGAAGACCCGGGATCTCTATCTAGCTGGCGATACGTTGTGTCATCCATGCACGTGACGCATCCAGAAAATCCATGGACCACCTGCCCCGCGAGATATCCGTAACCGAGATAGTCGTGCACCGTCGTTAGTAGTGCGACTCTCATAGGGAAATATTCTTTCTCTGCGGCGTCCCACGTATTGGCTGGCGTTTTCCACAGTGTGTCTAGCTCCTCTTTCAGCAGCCCTAGATACAGATTGATGTCGTTCCCTGGTTGTTTCGGCCCTTCAATTAGCATACTCATGTGAATGTACTTCCTCTTCATGCACAACCAGGGGGAAGGTTGTACATCCACACAAACATAGGCCAGGTGCTATGTGTGCTTCTCTGGCTGCCAAACGGATTGACTCCATCGGTGCTCGGGACCAGCACGATGTTCCTTGGATCCTTCCCAAATTCTGGGTGTTCGAAGTTCAACGCTTGCCACTGGCTCCCATCCTTAGGGTGACTCAGCATCTTGTCTTTTTTATTTATCTCCGGATCATTTGCGTCATCTTCTCGCTTCTTCTCCTCCCTATCCGCATGCCAACGCAGGAGCTTTGCTACCTTAGGGTCCGTGAAATACCGCTGCAGACGAGGAGTGATCGGAAAGTACCACACCACTTTTCGAGGAGCTTTCTTCCTCTTCTTGTATCGAGTGACGCCGCACACCGGACATATGGTAGACTCCGCGTGCTCGCCCCGATAAATGATGCAATTGTTCATGCACACATGGTATTTCACGTGCGGTAAATCCAGAGGACACACGGCTTTCTTCGCCTCCTCGAAACTGGTCGGGCACTTGTTCCCCTTGGGAAGACATTCGTGCCAGAATGACATGTTCTCGTCGAAGCATGAGTCGGTCATTTTGTGTTTTACCTTCATCTCCAAAGCCACGAGCATTACTTTTAGGCGGGTATCCTCGGGTCTGCATCCTTCATACAATGGAGTAACCACGTCTATCTCCAGTTGATCCAGCTTGGCTTTCTCTCGGGCGGCAGCTCTTGAATATGAGGGTCCTGCACCCAGCCCATCGATGGTCCATCGTCGTCTGCTCCTCCGGCATCTAGATCTTCATGATCATGCCCTTCGTCTGCTCCGGCATCTTCCTCATCATCATGTCCGGCATCTTCTACATGATGACTGTGTATAGCATCACCGTTGTGATCATGTCCTGGAGATTCTTCGTCTTCTCGCCCGCTAGAGCCGCGGTGGTTGTCTTGCTGCCCTTCCTCATTTCTTGCCCGGCTCGCATGGACGACTTCATAGTCATCTTCATCACCTTGCCACCGATAGCCATCCATGAAACCACGCAAGAGCAGGTGGTCCCGCACCTGCCCGGAATCCGGGTCCGCAATAAGGCTCTCCAGCTTGCATCTTCGACACAGACATCTTATCTCCGTCTCATTCTTTTGAAGCATCTCGGCCTTCGCGGAGCTCAAAAACCTATTCACGATGCCTTCGGTCATCGTGCGGACCATGGTCGCCTGCGGGGTAGAGCAAAACGATATTTAGAACCAAGAAAAAATTTGGCATGACTTTCCCTAAAAATAGGACCAAAAAGAATGCATAGTGCCAAAATTCTCGCCGAAACGGAAATGAATCAACATTCCGGCAAAATATTGGTAACTATCGCATATCAAATACCGGTACCTACAAACACAAACAAATATGCAACACCACAAACATATGCAACACCACAAACATACATAGATATAGCTAGGCCACAAAAAGTGCATGTGCACGTTGTTGGAGCGAGCTAGGGAGAAAAAAAGTAGATCTACAACATGAAGATAGCTTTCCCCTTACTTACCTATCAAAAAAGGTAATTTCAACACTTAATTTTGATGAATCTATGGTGCAAATGAGGTGAGGAGGAGGAGGCAGCCGACAAGCTTAGAGAAGGAGGTGGGGGGAATGAAGTGGGGAAAGTGAGTGTGTAGGTGTGGCTGTCCAAAAATATCTAGCTGGTCCCAGGTAACTAATGGCGCACCACACAGACATGCGCCATTAGTAACCCAACATACTAATGGCGTACCACACAGACATGCGCCACTAATAGTTTTGCAAAAAAGTAAAAAAAAAATTATACTAATGGAGCACCGTGGCACAGTGCGCCATTACTAGTTTAAACTAGTAATGGCGCACTATGCAACGGTGCACCATTAGTAGTTTTGCAAAAAAGTACAAAAAAATACAGCAGTGGCGCACTCTATGGCTGGTGCGCCCTTAGTAGTTCTAACTACTAACGGCGCAACCTGCCAGGATGCGCCATTAGTATGTTTGAAAAAATGAAAAAAAAACATTTTGTTACTAGTGGCGCACTGTGTGCCTGGTGCGCCATTAGTGTCTTCCACACTAATGGCGCATCCCCACATGGTGCGCCATTAGTATATAGTAGTGGCGCACCACTTCTCTGGTGCGCCATTAGTGTCAATTCCATCTTTAGCCCTTTTCCTAGTAGTGCCTAGCTAGTGGTTGAATCTTGGATTTTTTTTATGTTTCTCTGGTTAAATAGATAGTTATGTACCTAGAAATGATTTTTGGAAAAAATAAAGAGCAAACTACGAGGCAACAACAGTTCATATTTGACTCGCTTTCTGCTAAATCAGCGGAAATTTTTCTTTTTCACCAGAGGTGGATCAAGGCTTTTGACACCCAACCATTGTGTTAATTGTCAATTAAACATGACCTAGTATTTTAGAAAAATTATTTGGTCCATTTTTACAACATTTATTTGGTAGTTCCTTCACAGAAAAACCTCATTTCGGGCACTTGAAAAATGGGAAATGAATTTTCCGTGCAAAGAAAATGAAAACTCCCTTAGGCAACATTGTTTGCCATTCCAAGATGCACCCTTGTGCACAATATGAAATCATTTGAACAAACTATGCCATGAATATGGCCATAAGATTGATTATTTGACTTGAAAGCCATGAATCTTCACACATGATAGCTCATTTCTGTGAACATTTTTTAAAAGAATTGTCGTATTACAAGTATATTATTTTTCCTGGTAACTTGATCACATATAATGACACTATGCGAATGTTTTCCAAATTTTATTTTTTTTTGAATTTTTTATGCCCGTTTCAAAATGCGGTCAAAACGGCGGGAGTGACCGTTCCTAGCTAGTGGTTGAATCTTGGATTTTTTTGGTGTTTCTCTAGTTAAATAGCTACTTTAATACCTACAAATGATTTTTGGAAAAAATAAATAGCAAACTATGAGGCAGACGCAGTTCAAATTTGACCTACTTCCAGCTGAATCGGCGGAAATTTGTCTTTTTCACGAGAGGTGGATCAAAACTTTTTACACCCAACCGTTTGGTTAATTGTGCATTAAATATGGCCTAATATTTTAGAAAATGGGTTTGGTCCAATTTTGCAACAATTATTTGGTAGGTCCTTCACAAAAAAACTCATTTTGGGCACTCAGAAAATGGAAAATGATTTTTTCGTCCAAAGAAAATGAAAATTTCCTTAGGCAACATTGTTTGCCATTCCAATATGCACCTTTGTGCACAATATGAGATCATTTGAACAAACTATGCATATTCATATATGATAACTCGGTTCCGAGAACACTTGGCTTAAAAGCCATTGATCTTCATACATGATAACTCGGTTCCAAGAACAGTTTTTAAGACATTTACTGTAGTCAATGTTTATTATTTTTCGTGTAAACTAGGTCAGATATAATGCCACATTTTGAAAGTATTTTCTGAATTTCTTTCAAAATGCTGTCAAAATGACGAGTATGACTACGAGTCTTCGGTCACCGGGAAGGTGACGACGACGAACTCCTTGCTCGCGACCACCTCATCGATGCCCTGCTCTTCTACGTGTCGAGGTCCTTGGTGGCAGCCTTGCCGGATAAAAATCCAGAGCTTCTTTATTCAGTATTGCCGCCCCGCCCCCGCCCCCGATTGCCACCTAAAGCTAAAATGATCCACACACATGGGATCCGATGACCCTCCTCATCTCCGACGACAAAGAAGTCACCGGCGGAGGGGAATCGCTGAAATACGGCGCCAAAAGAGTCGGTTCTCTTAGCCAAAGACATCTGCATTTTATTTTCAACCGGTTACGACCTACTTAGATGGTCATGGACGTCGCACACATGTACTCTATTTTGATTGGTTCAGAGGCATGTCACGCGGATCATGGATCGAGCACCGTCCGATCCACCTGGATCCAACGGCAGCGCTCCCTCCTCACCTTCTCACCCCACCTAGCCCAACAACCCACAGGCCACAACCCGCACTCCTCCCTCGTCCCCCGTGAACCCTAGCGCTCCCCGATCCCTCCCATCTCCCCTCCCCATGCCGCCACCCACCCCTCCCCTCGCTCTCCTCCGTCCCTCCCTCCCCTCCGGCAAGATCCAGCGTGATCCAAGATCCCCATGCTCTGCTCCTCCGTCCCTCCCCTCCGGCAAGATCCAGCGCGCGGCCTCCCTCTCCTCGATCCAGATCGAGGCAGATGCTCCCCATATCCTTCTCGATCCGCCTCCCCCTTGACTCTAGCCGCCTCCCTCGGCACCACCCTCCCCGCCGCCGCCGCCGCATCCGCCAAGCCCAAGCCCGCGCCCAAGGTGCCGATCCGACGTCCCTTCTCCTCCCCCGACACCGAGCTTCAAATTACTTGCTTGTCTGATGCACTTTTTTTGGGTTGGATTTGCACCGGCAGGCGAGGTCCATGGACGACATCGACAACGACGACGAGGAGGAGGAGGAGGACCAGGACATGCGTGACCCCACCATCGAGCCTGACGAGCTAGACGAGGAGATCGTCGAGTCCGACCTCGAGCTCGACAACGACGACATCCTCCACCCTGACCACGACGATGCGCCACAGAAGGTCCTTCCCCTGCTCACCCCATCTCTGTTACCTTGTTTCCATCGCTGCTCTGCTCTGCTAGTGTAGATCCGCAGCCAAACTCCCATCGTAGCAAGCGGCCCCGTCGCGGGATCACAGTGGCCTAACCGGGTGCAGGAAATGTGCCAATTTCTGTTGACCTTATACAACACAGGATTATGCTCTCTTCTAGTATACCTCTTTTATCATTACCTTACAAACAAGGATGCTCTTTTCTTTTTTTCCTTTATTAATTCCGCAAGCTTAACTTCCCTGTTACTGTTCTAGGAGTAGTCTTAGTTGATCATAACCATGTTACTGTTGTTCTTTAATCTTCTGGCAACTTTCCATGTCAAATTCTGCTACCTTGCTCCAGATTGCTGTTACCTGACACAGCCTAGCATTATGCTTTTTCCTTCTGCTTTATTGCTCTAGTTTGTTGTTACCTGACAAACACAGGATTATGATGCTTTCTTGTATAATTTATGTGCCATGATTGCTGGCTGTATAGCTTAAAAGTGACTGTAGCTTGGTGCATTGTGTCATGTTCCCGCGGCGTTTAGCCTACCTGATGGCTGCCATTTTCCAAAGGCAAATCTTGTATTGTTATGTGTGTGCACTGTGTAATTGCTAGTCGGGCTGCAAGTTGCAACTACTACCTCTGCTCCAAAATATATGACGTTTTGGCAAGCTACAAATAGCCTAACAAAACTTTTGTTAAGATTCAATCTGGAATAGATATCTGTGATTGATGTCAGTATGTTGTAGCTCCACAGGATGATTTGATGATGAACCAAAATTATATGTGCTCTGGCTGTTTGATGGCTGCTTGAATTGGATAAGCCATTTCCATGCTCCAAGTTCAGTAATATGTGCTCGGGCTGGTTCAGGTTGCTTCGACTCGATGCTTTTGCTTGTTCCGTAGGCGTTAGGCTAGCAGTTGGATATAATTATCCCGTTATTGCATACATGTCATGGTGTCACATATTAGAAATGATGAGGAATTGGGTAGAATCTAGAGTTTAGTTTCTTGTGCTGGGCTGGGCTGGTTTTGGTTCTTTCTATTTTTGTTCATACATGAGTATAGTTTTTTATTGCCTTATGTGAGTTATGTCAAGGGACCGACTTATCAGAAGTCAGTACTTAATGTGTGGATGGTTGTGTTGTTTTGCAGGTTGTTGGCACCAAGGTGTTTGAGATGGTCTTCCTGTTGGTGCACGAGGAAGAGGAAGTGAAGTCTTTGATTTGTCCACCGAGGAAGAGGAAGCACGAAGTCTTTGATCTGTCCAGAGGGTAAGTCCTTGGTCTGTCCCACTCTTCCTTTGATATGTGATGGTGACCTCCACGTGTTATCTAGACACTTTGGTTCATATACCATTCTTGTGATTTTCCAATGCTATGTCAATAAATTAATCTATAACCTTTAATGAATTCAATGTATGATTGTGATGAGAATGAATGAATGATACCATACCAACTTGTTTTTGTCCTTGATCAGTATCATTTGTGGTAGCTCCTAGGCAACAAGTGCCTTTTCTTGATCCGAGTTCCTAAGTATGGTTTTGTACTTTTGTTAACTAGACAAACAAAATTTTAAATTTGGTGAACATCAGTAGCCAACTTTGTTGTGTTTGATTGATGTTCTGCTAGATGCTATTGTTAGTTGTTACTGCCATGATATTGCCACCGCTTAGAATATGTTTTGTGCCTTAATTCTAGTAGTATTTGCTGTCAAAAACATGATTCTATTGTGAGCCATCAAGTTCTTGTAGTCTTCTTAGAGCTTGCTAGTATTTAATTTTTCCACCAATATAATATTTGCTAATATTTAGTCATGGTTGCTACTGTTATCTGTGCCCTCATGCTTCAGGATCCACTCCTAGCTGCTTGTGTTTTTGTTTATTATTCTGTTCAATTCTTTTCCTAGCTGTTGTATGTTGGAGGATATTGCAGGATAATGATCGTTTACTGTCTTTTGCAGGAGCTCTAGGCTGTAGCTGGAAAAAGGGAACACTTCATCTTTGTAGCTGTTGTATTTGTTAGAGGATATTGCAGGATAATGATCGTTTCCTGAATGGTTGTTCTATGCTTCATAGTAGCACACTTTTGTAGCTGTTCTAAATTCCTGGATGATGTGGACTATGGCATGACTGTAATATATATAATGTACTCATTTTGGTTGTCATTTGTGAAAATTTGTGTGATTGGGGCTCTGCTGATCGAAATATTGATTATTTATTGCTGATACTTAATTGTTGATACATCGGAAACGAAACAAATACTATTTGGGCCCTAAAAGGCCACAAATCAAACAATTCAGGAAAAATTGAACAAAATTACTAAAAAAATTAATTGTGAAAAGGTGAAGGCCAAGAAAACAAAAGGGCTTAGGCCCAATAACGAAATAATTCTAGAAAAGGCCATGCCCCATGAAATAAAAACGCTAAATTATTGGGCCAAGCCCATGTAGCTAGTAAAATATGACAGGAAAAATACATTAAAAAGGCCGAATTATTGGGCTCGACCCATGTAAAACGCCGAATCGGATCGGGCTGATTCTTGTGCCACATCAGCTTGCCACGCTGGATGCCTACGTGGCCGGAGGAGGTTGCTAGTGACCAAAAATTTGGTCGAAGAACCAACGACCTTTTACAGAAGGTTGTTAATTTCAGTTCACGACCGCCAGCTTTTGACCTTCTGTTTTTGGTCAAAAAAGGTCGCAAATGAAAAACAATGACCTTTCAGCGGCCAATGGTGAGTGTCACAAGTTGACATATTTCTTGTAGTGATGACGACGAGTCTGGCATGCAGATTGTATTCGGCATTGCAAGGCGGGTTCCTCCTCCGAATACTCCATAGAAGATTTTGAACACAAGGATAGTGTCCGGCTCTGCAAAACAAATTCCACATACCACCATAGAGAGTATAATATTTCCACAAATCTAATCTGCATAACGTGACATCACGCCATGGCCCCGGTAATTATTCGAACCGTTTTTCTCAACCAACTACTACACATATTGCGAGGCAGTTTTGTTGGCACATCTTGTCGAAGTAGAGATCGTGTCCCCTTATCACGGGATTCTAATCAATACGGGTGTGGGTAACCCAACTGCACCATTAATCACAGCGCTTGGGGAATAAGCGAATTTACCAGGCAGGTGGGGAGGCGCATAGTTTCTTCCACCCTTATAAAAGGGGTAAGGGTTCCACCTGTTTACCCACGCCTTCTTCTCTCCCGCCGATCCATTCTTGCGCACTCGAGCTCCAGCTCCCAAGCTCGCATTTTCTCCGAAGAACCACTCCAAATATGTCCGGAGCGGGAGGCAAGTGGATGGCCTCTATCGTACGAAATAGGACATCAAGAAACTTCGGGAGGCCGGGTATCTAGCCCAGAAAATCGGCCACCGTCTCCCGACGGTGGGACAGATCGTCCCTACCCCGGAACCCCACGAAAGGGTCGTATTCCTCCCTCATTTTATCCGCGGGCTAGGGTTTCCCCTCCACCCATTTGTTCGCGGCATCATGTATTATTACGGGATCGATTTTCATGATCTATCCCCCAATTCCTTCGTCAACATCTTGACATTCATTGTCGTGTGCGAGGCTTTTCTCCACATTCCGCCACACTTCGGCTTATGGCTGAAGATCTTTAATGTGAAGCCCATGGTAGTGGGCGGTGAGCATGCTGAGTGTGGGGGCGCTATGGTGAGGAAAATGCCCAATGTCACGTGGCCAACAGGTACCTTCAATGATTCCGTCAGGGAGTGGCAACAGGAGTGGTTTTACATTACTGAGTCGCCCGGCGTGAAGTGGGCCGCTGCTCGTGAGTTCCGATCCGTAGTCCCTCTATGGCTCACGTCCTTGCTCAAGAAGGGCCTAGACTGGTCTTGGTCCGACGAACTGTTGGCGCTCCAGACACGCATCAAGGATATGGAAGACAAGAATATCGAACTTGTCAATGTAGTCAAGGTGATGTTAGTCCGTCGGATCCTACCTTGTCAACACCAGACTTGCAATCTATGGGAATTCGATCCGGCCAAGAACCAGACCCTACGAGTGCTCTTTGGCTCCTCGCACGAAGACATCTGGAAGGTGCTTTTTAAGCCCGACAAATCATGGCCAGAATCGACCAAGGACCGCGGGTACCAACTGTCCCGCTCTACAAGCTCGGCAAGTTACCATACGTTTTATTCGCATAACTCAAGGGAAATGCTTAATGTGTTTTACACAACTCTCCTAGGGCTGGACGAAGAAGGCGGGGCGGATCCAATGTCCGGCCCGCTACTCGAATAACCGGCCGGCCCACTTCTGACGAAGATGTTGGACCCGGTGCCTTACAAGGTGCCAGAGAAGAAGACCGAAAAGGAGGCCAAAAAGACCCGGGGCGGCCTTCGTCACCGTACCCGACCCACCTCCGAAGAGGAAGAGGAGGAGGAAGATGAATCCCCAGGAGGGGGAAGAAAGAAGAGAACGGCCTCCGTACACTTGGAGGCCGAGTCACCTAAAAGGGGAAAAACTCTTCTTCCAGAAGAGTCCACTGTCGTCGCCGATAGCAGCCCGGCCTGGAATCCTAGGGCCCAGCACCTAGTGAACTCGTAAGTATATAAAATCCAAACACGTTCGTGCATCCGGACCCATCATGGCATAGTATTTTAACCTGAGCCATATTTTTTGTAGTCCGACGGGGTCCCACTCCGAACAATCCTCGTCCGAGGATTTGCTGAGCTTGGATGCTATGGAGAGTGGGACGCCTCCGAAGGCCCCTCCCCCCGAACATGTGATCAACACCGAGGTTTCGTCCCAGAGGGACTCCGTCCAAGGAGGGGCGGAGAAAATCGTGAAGGCGGCGCCTGGAGGTTAAACTTTAGGGGCCGGAGACATGGGGGAGAAGATCCCCACATGATTCGATGGCGGGGACCATCTCGATTTCGGCCCCCAGCCGGACACAGTTTTGCAGACCAATACGGCTCCGGATTCAAGCAGGCGGCCTTCCTCGGCTGGACAGGGCGTCCCTGTTCCACCGGCGACCTCTGTCCAACCAGTTGGCTTGTTCATTAGGTGCCGGACGCGGCTTTTTCATTTGCTTTCCGCAGTTGGCTTGTTCATTCTCATTCGAAGTTTTATTGAAGCTGTTGCCGTCTTTGGCTTGTGGTTCTTTGACTTTTCACTCTCCTGCCTCGATTTCTCTTATGCAAGGCCTCGCGAGGGGGGGGGCAGCCAAGCGCCCTCGCGAGTGTTCCTGTCCTAGTCGTTCAAAGGTTTCGCGACCTGGGTCCATTACAGGAGCACCCCTCTAGTCCGTGCCCCCTGGGCACCGCGACACGAACACAGGGCCTGGGTCGGTTGCCCCCCATGGCTGGGGCCGGGAACTATCCACGCGCGGGCACGTAGCCGGAAGGCACGATAACGGAAGCAAAGCGATGATTAACAGCAATAACCCAAACACGCCCCCGCGGGGCTTCATGCTACTGTCTTTTTACGCAGGAAAAAGAAAAAGAAAGAACTAATCAGGCGCAGCTCGCCTCACTCCGGCCTGCAGGGAAGACTCGAGCTGCCTCCGGGGCTCAGGTAGACTCCCTCTCGCGCTTCACCGAGGCGCGATGGCGGGCAGACACGCTACCACCTCCCAAGCAGATACGACGGCGTGGAGGCTGACCGTGGCCACCGCTAGAAGAGTCGCCGCCTGATGAAGAACCGGAGAAGCTTGGGGAACCCTGAGCGCCGCCAGTCACGCAAGCGCTGTCCTCTCCATCATCGCCGGAGCTGGGTTCCCGGCCGCGGTCGTTGTCCTCGGGGCAGCACCCTGCGCGGCGACCATCTTCCCCAAACATCCTCACGTAGAGGGTGGCATCACCGTCAAACTTGAAGTGCAGGGTGCACCGACGGCTCAGGCCACGCGCGCGGGCAAATGTCTGCCAACCGCGGGCCAAGGCCAGGCTCCCGGCTGCAGAGACCTCTAGTGAAGCCCATGAGGCCCGGTTGCAGCAGCCGTCAGCCTGGAGCCAGAGGCCGCCCGGGGTGCTGGCCGGGAGCTTGCCGAGGAGGAAGCGAGGAAGTGGAAGCCGGGTTCTAGTCGGCTCCGTCGACCACACAACAAACTCCGGCAGCACCTCTGCAGCGCGAAAGCGCGGCCTAGGGGGACGCGCGACCAAAGTATGCCCCCCCGGCCGCAGCAGTCCGCCCGTCACCATGCTGGAAATCGTCTCCACGGCCGCGGGGAGCTGCCGTGGTGGCCACAGGATGTTTGCGAGGGCGCCCTCGGCCGCGCTTGGGCGGGGGAGAGGCAGGCTCAACCTGGCGAGCGTTCCCCTTCTCTGCGGCCGAGAACCTCCTCGACGGGGCCATGAAGAAGAAGGAGAAGCAAGGGGGATGAACTGGAAGGGCGCGCGCTGATCCGTACTTATAGCCGGCGAGGGCTAACCGTCGGCCCCCACGATCGCAAGTAATCATGACCCACTTTGCATGCAGGGACTTGTCCAATCCGTGCAGTTGCCGAGGCGCCATGGGGAAGTGGAGACGCCCACGTCCAATCAACCGCCACGCGGCGCCCAAGACCGCAGGCTGTTAGGGCCCGTGGCGCTTCGCTCTTGCCCTTTCGCCTCCCTGCACGCCCAAGCCCGGGCGTGCCTTGGGCCCGGGGGCTACTGTCGGTGTTCTGGGAACGGGGGTCCCCAGACTTGCCTGCCTGCGGTGTGGCACAAAGGGGGGCCCAGCACGGCCCATCTTCATCAACACAGACCCAAGACCCTTGCGAGGGGCCAAGCCTCCCGGGGTGGACGACACGGAGCTTCTTCAGCCACCACCTCATCAGGCTGGCTCGCGAGGAGGCGGAGAGATCAAGGCGGGGTACCTCACGAGGTGCCCGTGACGCAAGCCGTGACGACCAAAGGCGCCAGGCGGGCGCCAGCCGCGTAGTGTCCTCCTTTCCTCTTTGGTGCAAAGGGAGCAAGCGCAGGCGAGAGCATCAAGCAAAGGCACCCGTTTCGGTGCAACGAGACCAAGACCAGTCCAACGGCAGGGAGGAAGTCATTGTGGAGCCCAAGCCATCGTCACCACCAGAGTCTTTGGCAGGCGAGGACCAGCTTTAGTCAGGATAAGTGTACCAGATGTTCCCCTTCAAAATGGCCAATTGTTGGCGCCCTTCCCGCTCAATATTTGGGAAGAGGCCCAGGGCCTTTGCCTATAAATAGGACCAGCCACCCACAGGGTAGGGGGGTTCGATCGATCGGTTGGAGATCGAAATCAGAGAGAGAATCGAGAGAGAGAGAGAGAAGGGTGACTGAAATCCTCCTAGCAGTTCATCCCCCCAGTCAAGAACAGACCCTCACGAGGCTGTTCTTCCTTGTATTGCTCATCATCATCAGCCCAAGAGGCAATCCACCACACCACACACTGGAGTAGGGTATTACACCACAACGGTGGCCCGAACCAGTATAAACCCTGTGTCTCTTGTGCTGTTCTTTCCATAGCTTAGATCTTAGCGAGGCGGAGGGGTGCAGGTAGGTAGGAGGCGAAATCTCCGCCCGCACCCCAGTGTTCGAACCTCAAGGGTCTGCCGGAACCCGAAATCTGACATCTATCACAAGTGGGGCCGCTCTGCTAATTAACTTAGATTAGCACTAACTAAATTTAGTTAGTTTAAATAGCTACTGACACGCGGGTCCCACTGGTCAGGTTTGACCTGGACCGGCTCCGTTGACCGCTGACGTCACCCTGACGCAATGCTGACGCATTAATTCAATTACTGGAATTATTCTTATACAGGAAATTCTAGAAAATACTACAAACTTCAAAAATTCATAACTTTTAATCTATAACTCCAAATGCAAAGAGTTATATATGAAATTTGATCAGAAAAATTCAATCTTTCCATTTGTAATGGTTTCATGCATGACAAGACACTTTAACCTTGCTGTTTAGGTGAAACAAGCAAATGCACTTATATGACTTAATAACATAAGCTTCCATTTGAACCTTTGATTCAAATGGACTCAAACCAACTTGTTTCACAATGCATTAGCCAGGACACCTCATATTACCATGTCATAGCATGCATCATATTATTGCATATTGCCATGTGATGATTGTTGTTCTGTGATGTCTTTCGTGGTAGGTTCTGCCTCCGAGGATATTCTCGAGTATCCAACTAAAGGGCAATACCCTACTACTACTCCATCAGGCAAGCAGCCCCATTGATCATATCGATACAATCCCATGTTCTCGCTCCTGCTCTCACTTACTGCATTTAAGACAACAACGTTTCAAACTGCTGTGTGCTGCGGTAGTTGAACCCTTATCCTCTACATGACCTATCATTGCCAAAGTAACTAGATGAAACCCACTGGCATGTGTTGGAGTTGATTGAGCCATGTATGTGTTTCCTACCTTGCTATGCCTGCTATGCTTAGAGTTGTGTCAGGTCTGGTTCATCTGGGTGATGGGCTAGAGTGAAATGAATACGTCCGTAATGTGAGGGATGTGTTGAACATGATTTGGTAAAGGTATCGATGAGAGGCCATGTACGAGTACATGGTGGGTTGTTTCATTGAGGCTGTCCTTAAGAACTGAGATCTGTATGTGTGATTCAAGAATCAATTACTACCATACATTGGGGCCGAAACCAATGGACCCTCTCAGCTTCTTAAGCACCCTAGTTCTCTGTCCAGGAGTTGCAACTAGTGTCTGGTGTTTATAGGTTATGTGTTGGCGGCCGTGCATAGCGCTGACCCTAGGGGTGGGCTATGATGCGGTAGATACACCATGGCACGGTGTACCAAGTCGCCCGTTTGGTGTCTCGGGAACCCTGTACACATCGTTCGGGGCCGTATGTGGAAACCTCGGCCGGACTCCCTTCGGATGGAACCTGGATAGGCAATAAACCTGGACTAGAGACTTGAGTGTTTAGGTAGGCCGTGGCCGACACCCTCATTGGGCTTTTGCTTGAAGGTTGCCGAGTACATGTGGTGTAAACGACGGTAAGTGGTGAGAGCGTGTGTGAAGACGTACACCCCTACAGGGTTAACATCATCTATTCGAATAGCCACGTCCGCGGTAAAGGACTACTTGGTTGCCTATACAGTTCATAGGGAAGTTAATGGTTACTTCTAAAAGACTCAAGATAAGTGTGAGTATCGAGGATGGCCCTCTCGTAGGATGACGAGGGAGGATCCATGGTGGAGTATTGTGTTGGTGCTTAGTGGACTATTGTGCGAAAACTATTTTACAGGTGGTGTCTTGTAGGATAGCTTAGCCAAGATTCATAGCTGGCTTGCTGCAATAACTCCACCACCTTCTTGAGAATGAGCATCTATATTAGGATCTGTTGTAAGACTTGCTGAGTACCTTTGTACTCATGTTGCTTTAATTACTGTTTTCAGACGACAACACCGCCCCCTCCGACGGGTTTTACGTAGACCTCGACGTCGATGAGTAACTTGCCACCTAGGTGGTGATTCTAGCCATGGAGGGCCCTATGTAGATAGACAGGCTTTGTCAAGCCTTCTTTCTTTCTAGTGTCTGTACTCAGACTAGTTTGCTTCCGCATGTGCTTGTATGCTTGTATGACTTGAGTGTCGGGTCATGTGACCCCTACCTGTATGAACATGTTATGTATGGCTCTCCGGAGCCTTTAAATAAAGTACTTTGTGTTGTAGAGTTTTGTTGTGATGCCATGTTGTATTTACTCATATCGAGCATATTGTGCGTATGATTCAAATGCTTGGTATGTGTGGGATCCGACAATCTAGTTGTTTATCCTTGGTAGCCTCTCTTATGGGGAAATGTAGTCTAGTGCTTCCATGAGCCATAGTAGTCCGCTACAGCCCGGTTAACCGGAGTCCTGCTAGCCCAGCACTACTGCTCAGGACACTTGACTGGACGGCATGTGTTTCACTTCATTCCTGTGTCTGTCCCTTCGGGGAAATGTCAAGCGGTGACATCCGGAGTCCTGCCTAGCCTGCTACAGCCCGGGTTCCTTGAGTCCTGTTAGCCCGGTGCTACAGCCCAGATTCACATGCTGCTGACCGACATGCTCGATGTGATTCATGTATGCCTGTCCCCATAGGTTAGTGCTGCTTTGGGTTCATGACTAGCCATGTCGGCCCGGGTTCTCTGTCATATGGATGCTAGCGACACTATCATATACGTGAGCCAAAAGGCGCAAACGGTCCCGGGCCATGGTAAGGCGACACCCGTGGGTATACCGTGCGTGAGGCCGCAAAGTGACACGAGGTGTTACTGGCTAGATCAATGTGACTTGGAATCGGGGTCCTGACAGCGTTGGTATCAGAGCCGGACTGCCTGTAGGTTCGTTGAGCCAAACTTGTCGATGTCGAGTCTAGAAATGCTTTAGTTATATGTAGGGGAATTGATTGTGGGAGGGAACATAAGGCTCTTTTACTCCTTTACCTTATGCCCTCTGATCTGAGTCATTCTCTTCTCATTCTACGTGGGTTAAGGACTAGGCTCTCTTCTCTCTATCAGGTTCACGTGTTACTAATCCGTAGTAACTTATACGATTGTGGGTTCAAGCCTCAGTTCAGTTTCTACTACTTTTAGTATGTTGTCAGTTGAACCAGAACCTTGATATGATGTTGTTGAGTGGTTTTGCAAATTGTTTTGAATCTCTCAAATCTTTTTCTGAGCATTTACAGCCGTTATGCTGTCCGATTTTTCCTAGAAAATTCTAATGCCTTTGCATTATTCTGTGCTTTCAGATGGCCACCGGTTCCCAGAACCAAGTGGTTCGTATGACTCGGTGCCTCGATGTACCCAGTCACATGGCCATGCTGGTCCGAGTGATGGTCGAGACAGGCTAGCGATGGTATCCTGAATATACCGTCGAGGAGCAGTTCCGAGACTTCAATCAGAGCAAATACCTTTGTACCCTCAGGATATACCCCTCTTATCCTGGAGCCACTCATCCCCTCCAGTGCTCTTATGGACTTGGGGTCACTATCGAGATGTCCGTGCAGGATGCAGCTTACTCAATGATGACTATCATTCGAGCCAGAACTGCCTTGCTGCAGAACACCGATTTCCGCTACATGCCAGCCTCACTCCTTGGGGCACAGGGGTAATATCAGGCTTTGTACTATGACTCTACACATGAGGATTCACTACTCCGCACCACTGCCGAGATGCTCGAGGACAAGGACCACGAAAATCATGCCTTGCGAATGGAGCTCTTCAACTCTCGCTCCGACCACTGGGCCACTTTGACACGGTTCACACCTGCCGTGCATGCCACATACATGGACATGAGGGACCTGTACCCCGTGCGGTCTGGGTTGCCAGATTGTATGGACTGGCGTGATGTAGGAGGCATCACCCCTCCTCGTGGTCCCCGGCTGCCACCGTTTGTTGGACCAAGGCCACATCCGAGTCCCTATGGCCCGCAAGATCCACAGGACCGTCTGTTCCCAGATGATCATGTTCCGCTTCCAGGTTTTGGTGGTGACTTTTATGAGGATTACTACGGAGCTGTCTGATCTAGTAGTAGTTTCACTAGTACTATAATAGTTGTATTCTCCACAGTCCTGCGTGACCCGTGGGAGACGACTTGGTGTGTATCACGCTCCGGAGGTGTAGAAAATAATGTATAGGAGCTTGGAATGCCTCTGATGAGATGTAACATCTTTCACCGTAGTTGTACTCTAGCCTGGGCTTGTACTAAACTATGTACGGTGTGTATGACCGATGGTATATATATGATAGTTTCTATATTACCATGTCGCGCAATGAACATCTCAGCATTCCATGTTATCCATTACATTCTGCACTTCCTTGCCAAGATTGTGCCATCCTTGTCTAAACCATTGTCTTGTTTTTCCTAGGATGGTCAACACCCACAACAACCCTGCTGCCCCGGAGCAGGGGGAAGCCAGTGCAGCTAGGGATGAGAATCTGCCTCACCCGCCTTCTCTGGCCGAAGTTACACTGGAGGCAGAAAGAAACAAGCGTGAGACTAACTGCTTGCTGGAGCGGATTGAGCAAAACACTACACGTCATCAGAGAAACGACTTGGTGTCAATCAATGACTTTATCAAGTTGTACCCATCGATAATCATTCCGTGGAGCCCCTCGATGCGGATGATTGGCTTCGCAGCATCACCCATAAGCTACGTTCTGCCAACGTAGCCAAAGCTGATAAGGTTACCTATGCTGCCTATCACCTCGAAGGCCCTGCTAGCCTTTGGTGGGAAAACTTTGAGGCTATGCGCCCGGTCGGCCAAATCACTACTTGGGCTGAATCCAATGAGGCTTTCCATGAGCATCACATCCCGGAAGGTCTCATCGATCGTAAGAGGGAAGAGTTCTGCAATTTCACCCAAGGCAGACTGACTGTGGATGCATACAGCCGTGAGTTTGGAAATTTAGCACGTTATGCTCCTGAAGAGGTATCCACCGACGCTAAGAAGCAGGAAAGGTTCCGCAAGGGACTTAGCCCCGAGCTTCGCCATGATCTTCGTCTGCACGAGTGCACCTCCTTCCAGAAGCTGGTTAATAAGGCCATCAGTGCTGAGATAGGTCAGACTGACTAAGACGCTTCACACAACCAGTCCTGTGATTTTGGTTCTTCATCCGGATCTGGATCTCAGAAGCGTCGGGTGTGGATTCCAAACACAGCGCTGCACCCCGGTTCACCCCGAGGCCATCCTTTGAGGCGCCTTGCCCCAACCAGCAGTTTGCACCTCCTAAGACCTATGGTGGCCCCGCTGCTAATGCTGCTCCACGCCCCAATGTTGTGACATATTTCAAGTGTGGAGATCCGGGTAAGCCAGAGGGAAAGACATTCTACACGTGGCCATGTCAACTATGTCTCAGCTGAGGAGACTCGTGATGATCCTAACGTTGTCCTTGGTATGCTCCTTGTTAATTGCCATCCGGCATCTATTCTTTTCGATACTGGAGCATCTCATTCATTCATATCTGAGAGCTATGCTCGATTGCATAACACGACATTCTATGGCATGCCCATTTCCATGGTAATTCAAACTCCGGGTTCCAAATGGCAAACTACTAGAGTAAGCCATGGGAATGAAATCCTTGTCGATAGACTTGTCTTCCTTGCATCTTTAATAGCTCTCAAGTCCTCGGACATAAACATCATCCTCGGTATGGACTGGATGTCAGCTCATTATGCTAAGATTGATTGTGCCACTAGAACCGTTCAACTTACTCACCCATCGGGCAAGACAGTCAATGTCTTAACTCGAGTGGCCAAGCGCCAGCTTTACTCCCTAAATGACAACCCCCTTCCAGACCCTGAAGATATTACGGTAGTCCGAGACTTCCCGGATGTATTTCTAGAAGAACTGCCAGGTGTTCCACCTGACAGGGATGTCGAGTTCGTGATAGACCTTGTTCCAGGAACCGTCCCAATTTCTAGAAGACCCTATAAG
Source organism: Triticum urartu (assembly GCF_056163025.1). NCBI lineage: Eukaryota > Viridiplantae > Streptophyta > Magnoliopsida > Poales > Poaceae > Triticum > Triticum urartu. The sequence continues at coordinate 501,306,564 of NC_141873.1, read as the reverse complement.
ATGGCACCCTTAGAACTAGCTGAGCTTAAGAAATAACTCGATGAGCCCTTGAAAAAGGGTTTCATCCGTCCTAGTTCTTCTCCTTGGGCTTGCCCTGTACTCTTCGTCAAGAAGAAGTATGGAACGGATCAGATGGTTGTAGATTACCGACCTGTCAACTTGATCACTATCAAGAACAAGTATCCGCTCCCCAGGATCAACGATCTGTATGATCAGCTCACCGGATCCTCAGTCTTTTCCAAAATGGATTTGAGGTTGGGCTACCATCAAATCAAAATCAAGAACGGGGACATTCCTAAAACGGCCTTTGTTACTCGTTATGGCCAATACAAGTACACCGTTATGGCCTTCGGTTTAACCAATGCCCCAGCCACCTTCTCTCGGTTAATGAACTCGATCTTCATGGAGTATTTGGATAAATTCGTCGTGGTATACCTTGACGACATACTCATCTACTCCAAGAATGAGGAAGAACATGCCGAACATCTAAGGCTAGTATTGACGAAACTTCGAGAGCATCGCCTTTATGCCAAATTCTCCAAACACTACTAGGAAAAGGCCTATTAATGGTGCACCAGTTTTGCCTACTAATGGTGCATCACTGGTGCGCCATTAGTAGCACACCACTAGTAATTTTTACTAATGGCGCACCACTGGTGCGTCATTAGTATCTGGTATACTAATGGCGCACCATCCAGTGCGCCATTAGTATATAACACCATGCGCCATTAGTGTGCCTCCCAGGGGCCATATTTAACCATGTGCTTTGGCACACTAATGGCGCACTGCGGATAGATGCGCCATTAGTATACTTGGCATACTAATGGCGCACTCTGTAGTGATGCGCCATTAGTATGAATATTAGGTTTTATTTTTTTTACTTTTCTGATTTTTGCACATGTTACAAAATATATTATTTGACAGAATATAGATAGTAGCACACATCAACAGCAGATTCATCGAATACAATAGAAGATTAGTCTCCGAATACAATTCATCATATTAGTCTCCGAATTCAAAAGACCGAACAAAGATAAAACATTACAAGTCTCGAGACCGTGAGTATCGAGTTTGTCGGAAGTAATACTAATCCTAACAAGTCCTACTAATCATCATCATACAACTTCTACTCGTTATTCATAACAAGTCATACAATCATCATCTAGATAGTCATCGAACCAACCCTACTTAATTGTTCTTAGCACATGATCATCAGTATTAGGCAGGACCTAAATACCCTATTTAAGCTAAAATAGCATAAAACATTATAGACCCTGACTCTCCATTATGGAGAATGGAGAACATCCTGTCTCCAATTCTTGCGCTTCGCTTCCTTTTGCTTCCAAGAAGCTCCTTACGATTGTCCATACAGTTTTTCCATCCTTTGATTTTTCATGTTTCCACTTCTTTTAGAAATCTCGTATGGACAGTTGAGATTCGTAGGACAACCTGGCTGTATGTTCAAAACATTAACACTACCTTTCTGATACATCATATGAGGCACACAATTCTCTGGGATTATCTGTTGAAAAACATAGTAATAACTTCATAGTTAGCAATGATGTACTAGTTTTAGAAGTATGCAAAAGACGCACGGATGTCGTAATAGTAAAAATCTTACCAGGGTATCTCCATGGTAGTTACCGTAGTTGAACACATGCACTAGTGGCATGTATTTGCCATAATGTTGAGGAGTTTGTTTGTGGATAATGTAATTCTCAATGTCAGTACAAAATCCGACCAGCTGATTTTTCTCCTTGTAAGTTGTTAATTCGGAGCCATCGGTGTAGTGGGTTTTGTCTACCATCTCCCGCACATTCTTTGAACAATAAAAATAAGCTCTCAATGGAAATAAGCTGTCAACTATTTTGAAATAAACAATATAAATTAGCTAACAACTATGTTTGAGAAACTCACATAGCGGTAGAACTGGAGGCGTATCAACAAGGACCCAAATGTCCATATTGTCTTGGTTGATGTCAGGATTACCAAGATCCATGGTGATAAGCATACCCTCATCAAAACCATACATCTTGCAAAATGCTTCCCAATTTTTGCAACCAAAATGGGTTACGCTCTCAGAATTATATAGATTTACATCAAAGTCCACATCGTGATGAGTCCTTAGGTGAATTTTCTTTGTTTCAGAAATTTCATGGTCTTCAAAATCCATCCTCTCCAAGACATAGCGTCTTGCATGGCATGGGATAAGCTATACTCGAATTGTAAAAGATGAAAATTACACGTTGAAATAGTTGAAGTCATGCTTAATTATGAAAATAACACTTGTCGTCGTTGTGTACCGTTTCAACTTCGAAGGTCTCCTCAAGCTTAATGCTGAAGCGCCGATCATCGTCCAGGTGAGGCATGTCGCACAGACCTCGATCGTCATGGCACCAATCACACTCCGCCGGGAGACTTTCGTCGTCCGATGATGATGACGACATATCCTACATTCATAATTCAAAACTACATCATTTATGGTTTGTCGACACCGAGGCATCCTAAAAGCTAAGCTTTTATCATTTAGGGTTTTTCGACGCTGAGGCACCCTAAAAGCCTAAGCTTTCATCATTTAGGTTCCTATCGACACCGAGGCACCCTAAAAGCCAAGGTTTTATCATTTAGGGTTTGTCGACGTCGAGGCACCCTAAAAGCCTAAGCTTTCATCATTTAGGTTTTGTCGACGCCGAGGCACCCTAAAAGCCTAAGCGTACATCATTTAGGTTCTCATCGACACTGAGGCACCCTATAGAAGCGAAGTTATGTTTTCATCATTTAGGGTTTATCGATGCCGAGGCACCCTAGGTTGGGCCTAATCACTTGGCTCTATTGCCACCTATGTTGGGTTTATCATCTAGGGTTTATCGATGGTAACGAGAATTCTAAGTTGGGCCTAATCACTTGGCTCTATTGCCACCTATGGTTTAATGCAGCAAGAATGGCGGGGCAGTTGATCCTACTTAACTAAGTACTAAGATACCCCGGCCCATGCATTAGTCGCAAGTACCCCATATGTCCTATTTTTAGCAAAGTCATGCTAAAATTCACGGAAAATTTCAGCATGACCTTTGCTAAAAATAGGACATATGGAGTACCCGAATTTGCCGGAACGGAAGTTAATCAACATTCCGGCAAACTCAAGGGCCTCTCGGGGTACCTGCAAATTCATTACCCCACCCCCACCCAGCTGCAACCCCACAACACCCCACAATATCATCACGACACAATGGTCGGAGACAAAACCCCCCAATATCATCAAAATACTCCAGTTATGAAGTAAAATTCCTAAAGTGTTCCAGGAGTAGAACCTGAAGTGTAGTCTGTGGCTTCACCTATGTGCATAAAAATCATAAAAATTCAAAATCATTTGAAACCTGATCACTAGTCATAAAAATTCAAAATCATTCAAAATCAAAATCTAGTAATTAGTTCTTGTGCTCATCCAGTAGCAACATCTTTCATACATGATCAGTAGTCATGTACCAAATTTTTATTTAAAATGAATTTGCAAATCAACAAGAGCTCTACTAGTTTCAGACTAGATTTACACTAAATACACTAGAGTATTTGACCAGTAGTCATGTGAACTCTTTGAATTTGTAAACACTTCCAGACTTGAGCATTGAGAGTCCACAATTGTATTGTACTCCATTCATTCAAGCAGAAAGAAACAATTATTGTTGATACTCATGTGCTTCTTTCCAAATAATTTCATTTATTCAGAGTTTGAGAAATTTTGAACAAAAAAAGAACGCAAGATACAGACTGAAATTGATGTTCAAAAATAACTGATAGTAGCATGCTATGGTACAGATAAAGTTGGGTCATAGTAACACACAGTAACATTTCTGGAATCCAAATTGAAACAATAAATCACAGCTAGCTAGCAACTAAAAATCAAATTGGCACTTCCTCCAAACTCATACATGTCTTCTCTTTTTGTAGCATCAGTGCTCACCTCGATGGATTAACTGAATTTTCTACAAACACCAAGTACTAGGGCACACAAAAGTTCTGAAATTTGTGTGCCGAACTGAATTAACTGAATTTTCAGTAACCGAATAAACTGAATTTTCAAAACTGACAAATATTAATAGGTTGACTATAGCAAATCCAATTTGCATGCTTCACTACATATAATTTACAATAATCCGAGGGGACAAATACAACACTAGAAAAGTCAATTCAGGTTTATCTGAATTGGCAGCTACAGTGATGCCATTTAAAGCTAGCTAGAGGGAAAAGCCATTAAAAAATCCTCTCATCTCATATGAGGAGTGTTAATCCTAAGACTAATAGTTTGTTGTGCACTACAGCTACAGTGATGCCCTGTCCATTTTGTCCCTCCCCGACTAGATACTAGAGTAGCACTGTTGATGCCCTGTTCTTGCTGAACTTTATGACAGTATATACAACAACTTATCCTCTTAAGCCAAAACAACTTTCTAAAAGCCAGATGCAACTTGTTGAGCTAATTTTGAGCAGAACTCTTTGAGGAACTAGCAGCAAAAGGTACAGAACTAGCAGCAAGCTTGTGTTATTGCTTACTAAGGTACTAAACTGATCAGAACTTCAAAAAGTGAGCTTTACATACTAATTTAAGAGGGATTTGAACCTAATTTGACCTAAATTCGAGAGGGATTTGACCTTATTTTGCATCTACACTAGCCCCGAATCCATGGCTAGAGGTAGTAGTAAGAACACATGGTAGAGTAATTAGGCAGCTTTGAGGAACCCAAATCCATGGCTGCTAGATCGAATGAAACAAGGAGGGGAGTTGGGGGCACCTTCACCTTCGGTGGCTGAACGATGGCGCCGTGGATTTAGAGGTCTAGGTGGAAGAAGCCCTTGATTGCGGCGACTGTGGTGGCTGGGTGCGCCCCTCCTGCTCCTCCTCCTCGAGCAGGACAAGGTCGGCGGCTACACAGTGAGGAGAAGGCCCTCCTCTCCTCTCCGGGCGTCGTCCTGGTCGCTTGCCGGCGCGGTCTACCTATAGAGACGAGACAACAAGGGTTCAGGGGTTTGGAGTGGAGGGGGGCTTACGGGCGGAGGAGGACGGGCGGAGGAGGAGGGGGGCTTACGGGCGGAGGAGGACGGGCGGCGGCGCAGTAGGGGCTGCGGAGGGAGGCGCTGTGGGCTCCTGTGGCGGCTGTGGGGCAGCGGAGGCTTCGGACGGCTGGGTGCGCCGCGGCGTCGGGCTGGCAGTCGTGGCGGCAGGCGGGGGAGCCGGAGCGGGTGTGGAGCAGGCGCGGGGGTCGTTGGAGCGGGCCGGGGGTCATCGGAGCGGGCGCGACGGGGGAGGGAAGGGGGATCTGGCGAGGAAAGGGAAGGGGGGATCGGGCGAAGGGGTATCCAGCTAGACACTATAGCAATGTCACACCACCCTCTGGTGCGCCATTAGTAGTTTTTTTTCTGATAGCAATGGCGCACCCTCCTCAGGTGCGCCATTAGTAACTTTTTTTTCTGACAGCAATGGCGCACCCTCCTCTGGTGCGCCATTAGTTACATTTTTTTCATTATTTCTTGTTGCATCTAATAATTTGTTTTTTATCAAATTTGTTATTTTCATGAGGACTAGAACAGAAGATATCATCAAATATCATCAATTTTTTTTTGAAAATATCATCAAATTTGTTTTTTATTTTTAATTGAAAATATCATCAAATTTTTTATTTGAAGATATCATCAAATTTCTTGTTTGAAAATATCATCAAATTTGTTATTTAAAAATATCTTCAAAAAGTGGGGGAGGGTGCGGCTGTCGGCGGCGGCGGTGGAGCGGGCCGGGGGAAGGTCCGGGGTGTCGGCGGCGGCGGTGGAGCGGGGGAGGGTGCGGTGGGTCGTCGGCAGCTATGGAGCGGCGGAGGGTGCGGTGGGTCGTCGGCGGCGGTGGAGCGGGGGAGGGTGCGGTGGGTCGGCGGCGGCGGTGGAGTGGCGGACTTTTTTATTATTATTTTTTAAAAAATGAAGAGGGGAGAGGAGGCGCGGGTGGGATCAAGATCGAGATGGAGGGGGAATCGAGATCGACATGGAGGCGGATCGAGATCGAGTGTCCTCATGAATATTCAATATTTTAGCATATTGAATATGAAAAAATATCACCAAATTTGAAAAAATATTCATGAATTCAAAAAGTGCCCATGAAATTTAAAAGTATTCATGATATCAAAATATATACTAATGGCGCACTTCTACAGGGTGCGCCATTAGTAGTTTAAACTAGTAATGGCGCACTGTGAGGCGGTGTGCCATTAGTCGTTTTGCAAAAAAAAGAATAAAAAAATATTCAGTACTGGCGCACTCCATGTCTGGTGCGCCATTACTTCGGTAGGATGCGCCATTAGTATGTATGTAAAAATAAAAAAAATTATCACTAGTGGCGCACCTATTTTCTGGTGCGCCATTAGTGTCTTCCACACTAATGGCGCATCACCAACTGGTGCGCCATTAGTATATAGTAGTGGCGCACTACTTCCCTGGTGCGCCATTAGTGTCTATCGTATCTATAGCCCTTTTCCTACTAGTGAAATGTGAATTTTGGTTGCCAGAAGTGACCTACCTAGGCCATGTAATCTCTGGTAAGGGTATTGCTGTCAATCCCGAGCGAGTTCAAGCCGTCCTTGATTGGACTCTGTCTGAAACGGTCAAGTAAGTTCGGAGCTTCCTTGGCTTAGTGAGCTATTGTTGCCGCTTCGTCGAGAATTTTTCCAAGGTTACTAAACCTCTAACTGAACTCCTCAAGAAAGATAAAAAGTTCGAGTGGACCCCACAGTGCGAGTTCAGCTTGCAGGAACTGAAAAGACGCCTGACATCTGCTCCCGTACTGGCACCACCAGATTTCTCCAAGGACTTTATTATCTATTGCGACGCCTCGTGACAAGGACTAGGTTGCATACTCATGCAAGATCGTCAGTTAATTGCCTATGCTTCACAGCAATTACACCCACATGAGGAAAACTATCCCACACATGATCTAGAGCTTGCAGCTGTAGTCCATGCACTTAAAACTTGGCGACATTACCTTCTCGGTAATCGTTGCGAGATCTTCACTTATCACCAAAGTCTGAAATATATCTTCACCCAACCGGATTTGAATCTCAGGCAAAGACGTTGGGTCGAGTTGATCCCGGATTACGACTTAGGAATAACTTACACCCCGGGAAAAGCCAATGTCATGGCTGACGCACTAAGTCGTAAATCCTATTGTAACAATCTGATGTTACAACAAGGTCAACCACTTCTCCATGAGGAATTTTGGAAGCTTGACCTTCACATTGTTCCTCAAGGATTCCTATCCACCCTGGTTGCGAAAGCTACCCTTACAGATCAGATCATGAAAGCACACAAGGTAGATCCGGGAATCTCCCGTATAAAGAGAAACATTAAGAAAGGAGTCGTGAATTGTTTCTCCGTTGATGATCAAGGTGTCATATTCTTTGGAAACCTCTTAGTGGTTCCCAAGGCACGAAACCTGAGGTGGCTGATTCTTAAGGAAGCTCATGAATCCCCTCTCACCATTCATCTTGGTAGTACTAAAATGTATCAAGACCTACGCCAGAGGTTTTGGTGGACTAGGATGAAGAGACAAATTGCTCAATACATTGCTAGTTGCGACGTCTGTCGTCGTGTTAAAGCAGAGCATCAACGGCCTGCTAGCATCCTCCATCCTTTGGCTATTCCCGAATAGAAATGGGATAAAATCAGTATTGATTTCATTACCGGGTTTCCCAGGACCAAGAAAGGGAATAATGCTATCTTCGTCGTTGTCGATCGTCTTTCCGAAGTAGCCCACTTCCTACCTATTCGTGAGAGTATAACCGCTAGCCAGCTAGCTGACTTATACATCTCCCGAATAGTGTCTCTTCATGGTGTCCCATTGGAAATTAACTCAAACCGTGGGAGTCTCTTCACCTCTCAATTTTGGGAAAGTTTCCAAAATGCTATGGGGACTCGTCTCTCTTTTAGCACCGCCTTCCACCCTCAATCAAGTGGTCAAGTAGAACGGGTCAATCAAATTCTGGAGGATATGCTCCGAGCTTCAGTCATCTCATTCGGAATGGATTGGGAGAAATGCCTTCCATTCGCGGAGTTCGCTTATAACAATAGTTATCAAGCTAGCTTGGGCAAAGCTCCTTTCGAAGTTCTCTATGGACGAAAATGTCGAACGCCTCTTAACTGGTCAGAAACCAGGGAAAGACAACTCTTTAGCCCGGATATGATTCAGGAAGCAGAAGAGCAGGTCCGCGTTATTCATGAGAAATTGAAAATAGCCCAATCTCGGCAAAAGAGTCAATATGACCGCAAACATAAGCTCATGACTTATGAAGTCGGCGAGAAGGCTTACCTTCGGGGTACTCCTTTAAAGGGAACCCATCGTTTCCGTATCAAAGGCAAATTGGCTCCTCTTTACATTGGATCATTTCGCATTCTTGCCAAACGAGGAGAAGTTGCCTACCAATTGGAACTACCTCCGCATCTTTCCGGAGTTCACGATGTCTTCCACGTTTCTCAACTCACGCGTTGCTTCACGGATCCTATCCGTGGAGTGGACCACGAAACACTTAATCTCCAAGATAATCTCACATATCGGGAATATCCCGCTCGTATCCTTGATCAAGCCGAGCGTACCACTCGACGCCATAACATCAAGTTCCTCAAGGTTCAATGGTCACACCACTCTAAAAAAGAAGCCACTTGGGAAAGGGAGGATCGCCTTCGACTTGAGTACCCCACCTTCTTTCCAACGGAACCTAAATCTCGGGACGAGATTCTTTTGAGTGGGGGTGAGTTTTCACACCCAAGATAGTTCATGCATTAGAGTGTTGCATCATGTCTACTTTTCCAGAAAACTGAAATGGGGATGGCAGAACCCCCAGCACCCCCCTGGAAACAACTAGGGTTTACTAAAATTATTTTCAATGAACCCAAAATGCCCTTCATAAATGTTCACCATCTTTGGTCCTGGCTAAACCCTCTGCCAAAAATGGTTTCATATTTTTGGAGGCTATTCTGGATTTTTGCACCAAGCCATAAGTATTTGCATTTGGGCAATTTAAATCCTATAAATATTTTAAAATGCCCAAATAATCTTGAAGGTATTTTTAGGCTGTTGAGAATATTTTCGAATGTGCGTCTGAATATTTTCAGGTTTTTCCTAAATGGAATAGTATTTTTACTATTTCAAAACACAGTTGCAGAAAAATAAAAAAATAAAAATTGAAGCAGAGAGCAGAGGACTTACCTGGCGCTCACCTAGCCGGCCCAACCCAGCAACCGTACAACGAGCTGCTTGACTCGGCCAGGCAGGCAGGCAGGTGCTCGACACCGGCACCAGCGCGCGCCACGCAGCTGCCTGCCGCCCTGCTTGCTCCCCTCGCTGTTCTGCTGGCCTGGATGGATCACCCATTCCTCCCCCGAGCTCGCAGACACACCCCTTCCTCCCTAGGTCCTCTCCCTCGCTCTCCCGCACCATGGCCGACGCTGCCGCGCCCGCGCCACCGTGAAACACGCGTCCACCGTCATCCCCGTGTCGCACTGCCAAGTCCAACAGCTTCGCCGTCATCATCCACGTCGAGTAGGCCGAGCCCCGAGCGCTCGCCCGCTCTGGAGTTGCCACTGACTCCGTCTTCCCCAACTCCGGCCGCTGAGATCGCCATCGCCGCCCCGCTCGGCTCTGGCCTTCCCCGATCCCGCTTCGATGCCTGCTGCAATCGCCATGAGCCCTGCTCCGTCCTCCCCCTCTTCGTTACCTCTCTCTTGCACCGTATGCACCGCACTAATCTCACCCGCACCCGCCGCCGCCTGTGCTCGTTACCGACGTGACTCCGGCCACCCTCCGGCCACACCACCGCGTCTAACACACTCACCGCACTCGCAGGAACCCGTAGCACCACTCCACGCGCCTCACCGTGCCCCGTAGCCTCGGGTTCGACCTTAGCCGAGCTCCAGCAGCTGCACAGCTCGTTGCCGGCGACGTTTCTGGCCACCCCGAGCTCCACCACTGCCACCAAACGACGCGGCTTTCTCCCAGCTACGCGTAGATGCTCTCCGCCATCCATTGGGTCGCCGGAGCGCGAAACCCGCACTGCCCCGCCGCGTCTGGCCTCGCCGGCGGCTAAACACCGGCGAGTTCGACCCTGTTTGACCCCGTGTGGGCCCAGGTTGACTCCCTCCTGAGTCTATGACAAGTGGGGCCGCTCTAACTAAATTTAGCACTAACTAAATTTAGTTCGTTTAAATACCTACTGACACGCGGGTCCCACCGGTCAGGTTTGACCTGGACCGGCTCCGTTGACTGCTGACGTCACCCTGATGCAATGCTGACGCATTAATTCAATTACTGGAATTATTCTTATACAGAAAATTCCAAAAAATACTAATAATTTCAAAAATTCATAACTTTTAATCTATAACTCCAAATGGAAAGAGTTATATATGAAATTTGATTAGAAAAATTCAATCTTTCCATCTGTAATGGTTTCATGCATGACAAAACACTTTAACCTTGCTGTTTAGGTGAAACAAGCAAATTCACTTATATGACTTAATAACATAAGCTTCCATTTGAACCTTTGATTCAAATGGACTCAAACCAACTTGTTTCACAATGCATTAGCCAGGACACCTCATATTGCCATGTCATAGTATGCATCATATTGTTGCATATTGCCATGCGATGATTGTTGTTCTGTGATGTCTTTCGTGGTAGGTTTTGCCTCCGAGGATATTCTCGAGTATCCAACTGAAGAGCAGTACCCTACTACTACTCCATCAGGCAAGCAGCCCCATTGATCATATCGATACAATCCCATGTTCTCGCTCCTGCACTCATTTACTGCATTTAAGACAACAACGTTTCAAACTACTATGTGCTGCGGTAGTTGAACCCTTATCCTCTGCATGACCTGTCATTGCCAAAGTAACTAGATGAAACCCACTAGCATGTGTAGGAGTTCATTGAGCCATGTATGTGTTTCCTACCTTGCTATGCCTGCTATGCTTAGAGTTGTGTCACGTCTGGTTCATCTGGGTGATGGGCTTGAGTGAAATGAATACGTCCGTAATGTGATGGATGTGTTGGACATGATTTGGTAGAGGTATCGATGAGAGGCCATGTAGGAGTACATGGTGGGTTGTTTCATTGAGGTTGTCCATAAGAACTGAGATATGTATGTGTGATTCAAGAATCAGTTACTACCATACATTGGTCCCGAAACCAATGGGCACTCTCGGCTTCTTAACCACCCTAGTTCTCTGTCCAAGAGTTGAAACTAGTTTCTGGTGTTTATAGGTTATGTGTTGGCGGTCGTGCGTAGAGCTGACCCTAGGGGTGGGCTATGATGCGGTAGATACACCGTGGCACGGTGTACCGAGTCGCCCGTTTGGTGTCTCGGGAACCCTGTACACATCGTTCGGGGCCGTATGTGGAAACCTCGGCCGGACTCCCTGCAGATGGAACATGGATAGGCGATAAACCTGGACTAGAGACTTGAGTGTTTAGGTAGGCCGTGGCCGACACCCTCGTTGGGCTTCCGCTTGAAGGTTGCCGAGTACATGTCGTGTAAACGACAGTAAGTCGTGAGAGCGTGTGTGAAGAAGTACACCCCTTCGGGGTTAACATCATCTATTCGAATAGCCGCGTCCGCGGTAACGGACTACTTGGTTGCCTATACAGTTCATAGACAAGTTAATGGTTACTTCTAAAAGACTGAAGATAAGTGTGATGGCCCTCTCGTAGGATGACGAGGGAGGATCCACGGTGGAGTATTGTGTTGGTGCTTAGTGGACTCGTGTGTGAAAACTATTTTACAGGTGGTGTCTCGTAGGATAGCTTAGCCAAGAGTCAAAGCTGGCTTGCTGCAATAACTCCACCACCTTCTTGAGAATGAGCATGTATAGTAGGATCTATTGTAAGTATTGCTGAGTACCTTTGTACTCATGTTGCTTTAATTACTATTTTCAGACGACAATACCGCCCCCTCCGACGGGTTTTACGTAGACCTCGACGTCGATGAGTAACTTGCCACCCAGGTGGTGATTCTGGCCATGGAGGGCCCTGTGTAGATAGACAGGCTTCGTCAAGCCTTCTTCCTTTGTAGTGTCTGTACTCAGACAAGTTTGCTTCCGCATGTGCTTGTATGCTTGTATGCCTTGAGTGTCGGGTCATGTGACCCCTACCTGTATGAACATGTTATGTATGGCTCTCCAAAGCCTTTAAATAAAGTACTTTGAGTTGTAGAGTTTTGTTGTGATGCCATGTTGTTTTTACACATATCGAGCATATTGTGTGTATGATTAAAATGCTTGGTATGTGTGGGATCCGACAATCTAGTTGTTTATCCTTGGAAGCCTCTCTTATGGGGAAATGTAGTCTAGTGCTTCCATGAGCCATAGTAGTCCGCTACAGCCCGGTTCACCGGAGTCCTGCTAGCGCAGCACTACTGCTCAGGACAGTTGACTGGCCGGCATGTGTTTCACTTCGTTCCTGTGTCTGTCCCTTCGGGGAAATGTCACGCGGTGATATCCGGAGTCCTGCCTAGTCTGCTACAGCCCGGGTTCCGGGAGTCCTGTTAGCCCAGTGCTACAGCCCGGATTCACACGCTGCTGACCGACATGCTCGATGTGATTCATGTATGCCTGTCCCCATAGGTTAGTGCCGCTTTGGGTTCATGACTAGCCATGTCGGCCCGGGTTCTTTGCATATGGATGCTAGCGACACTATCATATACGTGAGCCAAAAGGCGCAAATGGTCCCTGGCCATGGTAAGGCGACACCCGTGGGAATACCATGCGTGAGGCCGCAAAGCGATATGAGGTGTTACCGGCTAGATCAATGTGACTTCGAATTGGGGTCCTGACAAGAATCCATTGGCTGTTTGGAAGATCTGGAAGCCGCATTCCTCAACAACTTCCAGGGCACTTATGTGCGACCACCAGATGCCGATGACTTGAGCCACATAATTCAGCAGCCAGAGGAATCGGCCAGGCAATTCTGGACACGGTTCTTGACAAAGAAAAATCAAATCATCGACTGTCCGGATGCAGAGGCCCTAGCAGCTTTTAAGCACAACATCCGCGACGAGTGGCTCGCCCGGCACCTTGGCCAGGAAAAGCCGAAATCTATGGCAGCCCTCACGACACTGATGACCCGCTTTTGCACGGGAGAAGATAGCTGGCTGGCTCGCAGCAATAACATATCAAAGAAGCACGGTACTTCAGATACCAAGGATAGCAATGGCAGGTCACGTCACAACAAACATAAGCGCCGCGTCAATAGCAACAATACCGAGGATACAACAATCAATGCTGGATCCAGAGGCTCTAAACCCGGTCAGCGGAAAAATCCATTCAAAAGAAGCACTTCGGGCCTGTCCAGTTTGGTCCGTATACTCGATCGCTCGTGCCAAATACATGGCCCCCGACAAGCCAGCCAACCACACCAATAGGGAATGTTGGGTGTTCAAGCAGGCCGGCAAGTTAAACGCCGAAAACAAAGATAAGGGGCTACATAGCGATGACGAGGAGGTGCCCTGGCAGCCGAACACCGGAGGGCAGAAGAGGTTCCCCCCACAAGTGCGGACGGTGAACATGATATACGCAACCCACATCCCCAAGAGGGAGCGGAAGCGTCCATTAAGGGATGTATATGCGTTGGAGCCAGTCACCCCAAAGTTCAACCCATGGTCCTCCTGTCCGATCACCTTCGATCGCAGGGACCATCCCACTAGTATCCGTCATGGAGGATTCGCCGCACTGGTCCTAGACCCAATCATCGACGGATTTCACCTCACTCGAGTCCTTATGGACGGTGGCAGCAGCGTTAACCTTCTTTATCAGGACACAGTGCGCAAAATGGGTATAGACCCCTCAAGGATCAAACCCACAAAAACGACCTTTAAAGGCGTCATACCAGGTGTAGAGGCCCATTGCACAGGCTCAGTCACACTGGAAGTGGTCTTCGGATCCCCGCATAACTTCTGAAGCGAGGAGTTAATCGTCGATATAGTCCCGTTCCGCAGCGGCTATCATGCACTGCTTGGGCGAATCGCATTTGCGAGATTCAACGCGGTACCGCACTATTCATATCTCAAGCTCAAGATGCCAGGACCTCGGGGGGTCATCACAGTCAATGGAAACACAGAGTGCTCTCTCCGCATGGAGGAGCACACTGCGGCCCTCGCAGCTGAAGCACAAAGCAGCCTCTTAAGGCAATCCACCAGTTCGGTGATTAAAGACCCGGGCACCTTCAAGCGCGCCCGGAGTAATCGGCAACAAGACCCCCTGGCATGTTCCGAGCTCGCATAGCAATGCAGCCCCCACCCCAGTCCCAGGCAAACGGCGAAATCTATGCCACGCGTACATAATTACGCATTGAAAATAGCATGGGCACAGGTGGGGAGGGGGGCACGACTACGACATGCCCCAAGACGCGGCTCAACCGCACTAGGGGCTTCCCGCTTTGTTATTTTTCTCTCTTTCAAGACTTTAATCTCTGGACACCCCGTCCGGCAGTACGATTGCCGGACACACGATGCAACAAACAAGGAGGCAGAAAGCTACGTCGCACCACGGAACTCCCAGGTGGTCTCTGATAACGAGTGAAATACTTGCTTTAAATACCATTCCTCAGGTTGCCCTTGGAGGGGACATGTCAAATAGTCCTACTTTTTGCTTATCGCACTACTTGTATCATTCTGCTTCAACGCACCTTTTTGAATAAACAATGCATAGCACTAGACTATTACCGCATTCTCTATTCTTATATATATATACACACACACATATATATATATATGTTCATTCACAACATTCAGCACCCGTACACTTTGGTACGGCCAATATGCCAGGGGCTTAAGCGTACCCCATAATACGGCGTGAGAAGTCCGAACACTTTCAACAGTGCGGCACCCCGAACTTATAGCATTATATGCATCAGCTCTGAATCATGTCTTGGGTCAATAGTTGGTTTTGCCCGGCTCCCATGTTTTGGTACCTTACATTCCGCTATATCGGCTAAGGTAGCACTGGGAGAACTACTGTGATTGTGCCCCGGTTCATCTGGGCAAGCACCTCAGTAGAGAAAGCTAAAACTGACTGTCATGATAAGGCGAGAGGTGGTCGCTGTTCGAGAGGTCTCGAGTCCCTAAAGACTTATGCCGCTTAGAGCGAGGGGTCGGCTTTGTCCGGCTTAAGGCGTGTATAGCACCCCGAATTCGGCCTTCCGAATACTAGGTGCTTTGCCAAAATTTAAAATTGTAGACTTCTGTGGCTGAGTGAGAGTGATAAAGCATTATAGTCCGATTGCCTTGTTCATTGTGCTGAGCACCTCCCTCGAAGGACCCAACAATGGGAAAAAGAGTGCTCAGATTTATCCCAAACACCCCAGCATACACGGCATGGGGGCAGAAGCCGACGACTGGCCATCTCTTAGATTTAATAAATAGCCGAACAGAAGGTAATATTTTAAATTCAAACAAGCGTTGCATAGCACATATGAATAAGTTTTCATAATACAGGATCACACGAGCTAGTTCATACAAAAATTACATTCTTCGCACACTCGTCCGCCACAAGACGGGCACCCTTCAGGACACCCTCATAATACATTTCGGGGTGGCGATGCTCCTTGCCTTGCGGCGGCCCCTCCTTCACCGGCTTCTCGGCGTCCATCTTGGCCCAGTGCACCTTCGCATGGGCAAAAGCCCGGCGGGCACCTTTGATGCAGACGGACCGCTTGATGAGTTCCAGCCGGGGGCAGGCATCCACAAGCCGCCTCACCAGGCCGAAGTAGCTGTTGGGATGGGAGTCGCCAGGCCACATCCGGACTATAAGGCCCCTCATGGCCTGTTCGGACGCCTTGTGCAGCTTGACCAGTTGCTTCAGCTGGTCGCTCATAGGCATCGGGTGTTCGGTCCCAGTATATTGAGAGCAGAACAACTTCTCCGTTGAGCTTCCCTCCTCAGCCTGGTAATATTTCACGGCATCCAAAACGCTACGGGGCAAATCTGCGAAGGCTCCTGGAGAGCTCCGGACACGGGTAAGTAACAAGTAATTTACTTTCACATGCTTGCTTTGCATATTGAATGCCTTACCCGCCGCTATCTTCCTCATCGCCTCAATTTCCTGGAGGGCCTTTTGGGCTTCAGCCTTGGCATGCTTTGTGCTCTCGAGGGCCGCAGCAAGCTCGGACTCTCGCGTCTTCGAGTCAAGCTCCAAAGTCTCTTGTTTCTTCACGAGAGCCTGGAGCTCTTGCTCCACCTTGCCCACCCGTGCCTCTTGTTTCTCCTGCTCGGTGCGCTCCTTGTCTGCTTTGTTTTCGGCCTCGGACAACGCTTGCTTCAGGGTCGCCACTTCGGTCGTGGCCCCTGGCACATTCATGATGATCCTGTCATTTCGCAACCACATTTTCTTTTTTATATAGATAAGGTATTACTTACCTTTATTCTCCTCAAGCTGCCTCTTGGCAAGGCCGAGCTCTTTCTCGGACCGCTCGAGGTTCTCCTTCAGTGCGGGACCTCCGCAGTCAGTGCGACAGAGGTCAGCAGCGAAGCCTGCATACGCATACAAACATACTTATATTAGACTCTTGCAGATATTATTTGATCCTCTATATGGCTTTTCTTTGTGAACACCAAACAGAGCATCAGGGGCTACTGTCTATGCGGTAATATTTTTCCCATATTTTAAATACTTACCTCAAAGCCTGTTAGAATGCTGGCACAGGCTTCAGTCAGTCCGCTCTTGGCAGACTGAACCTTCTTGATCACCGCACTCATAATAGTGCGGTGCTCTTTGTCGATGGAAGTGCCGCGAAGCACTCCCAGCAGGTCGTCCGGCGCCTCTGGATGGACAGAGGTCATTGGCATGGACAGCTTGCCCCTCTTGGAAGGGGGCCGCCTGCCCGAGTCCGCAACCACTGGAGGTTCCGGCGCGGTGTTCGGCAGAGGGCCGAACTTGGAGCCCCTGGGAGCCTTGCTCCCTTTGCTCCTGGAGTCGGGAAGGTCGCCTTGAGGCGCCTTCGGGACTATCTCCCCCCGGCTCGGTACCCCTTGAGACAATACCTCGGCATTGTCCGTAGGACAAGGAGAGGAGGCGGTTGGAAGTGTATCACTATTCATGTCCGACGAGTCCAAGGAACCACCCGACGAGGATACGTCGATACGGGCTCGGGGCGGACTGCATGATCATATTTGGCATTAGTAAAAGCAGTGCAATAAAAGTATGCTATGAGTTACTCTGGTATCCGAATACTTATGACTTTGCCAGTGGCTTGGCCGTAAGTAACCACTCATCTTCGCTGTCGGCGGCGGTCGTGGAATAGTCCGGAAGGAGAGTCCTTCCCTTCTTGGACCCTTCAGCCTCCCCGGTTGGGGTGGCCTTCCTTTTCCTGTCTCCCCCGGCTGGAGGGGGA
Source organism: Triticum urartu (assembly GCF_056163025.1). Classification (NCBI taxonomy): domain Eukaryota; kingdom Viridiplantae; phylum Streptophyta; class Magnoliopsida; order Poales; family Poaceae; genus Triticum; species Triticum urartu. Next base: position 501,289,151 of record NC_141873.1, on the reverse strand, counting down.
GAACCTTGATTTTCCTCCTCGTTTTTACGGGAGGAGTGCGTCTCAGATTTATCGGATGATGAGTCCGATACCACCTGGCGCCGGGAACTCTTTCGAGTGCCCATGCCCTTCTTCTTGGTCTTCTCCGGCACCTCATAAGGAGCTGGAGTCCGCATCTCCGTGAGGAGAGCGTCTGCAGGGTCTTCGGGTAGAGGGGCCGGACAGTTAAACTACTCCGATGTCTCCACCCAGTCCTGTCAAAGGCATGGGAGCTCAGACCCCGCACATGGTTAAGCTATGGGAAATAAATACCCTACCCGGTGTACAGAGCTTACCGGATTCGCAGGGTGCTTCGTGCTTAGTCCATGGTCCTCGATAAGAGAAGGGGGGGACCTCAGCGCTTTTGAACAGCACCTTCCAGACATCCTTATGCATCGTGTCGAAGAGCTCGTGCAGAGTCTGGTGCTGGGCCGGGTCGAACTCCCATAAGTTGAAAGCCCGTTGTTGACACGGGAGGATCCGGCGGAAGAGCATGACCTCGACTATGTTTATAAGCTTAAGTTTCTTGCTTGTCATGTTCCGCATACACTTCTGGAGTCCGTCCAGCTCCACCGATGAGCCCCAAGACAGGCCCTTCTCCTTCCAGGAAGTGAGCCGCGTGGGGATTCTGGATCGAAACTCGGGGGCCGCCACCCAGTTAGTGTCGCGTGGCTCGGTGATGTAGAACCACCCCGATTGCCACCCCTTTATGGTATCCACGAAGGAGCCCATGAGCCATGTAACGTTGGGCATTTTGCCCACCATGGCTCCGCCGCATTCCGCTTGTTGGCTGCCTACTACCTTCGGCTTGATATTGAAGGTCTTCAGCCATAGGCCAAAGTGGGGCCGATTGTGGAGAAAGGCCTCGCACACGATGATGAATGCTGAGATGTTGAGGATGAAATTCGGGGCCAGACCATGAAAGTCCAGCCCATAATAGAACATAAGGCCGCGGACGAATGGATGGAGGGGAAACCCCAGTCCGCAGACGAAGTGGGGGAGGAAAACCAACCTTTCGTGAGGTTCCGGGGTAGGGACGATCTGCCCCGCGGCTGGCAGCCGGTGCGTGATATCCGGGGCTAAGTATCCGGATCCACGTAGTTTTTTGATGTGTCCCTCCATGACGGAGGAGGCCATCCACTTGCCTCCCGCTCCGGACATGTTTGGAGAGAGTTGAGGAGAAGGATGTGGACTTGGGTGCTGGAGCTCGAGTGTGCGAGAATGGATGAGCAAGGAGGAAGAAGGCGTGGGTAGAAATAGGTGAGACCTTATCCCTTTATAAGGGCGGACAAAACTATGCGCCCCCACCAGCCTGGTAAAACTTGCTTATCCCCCAAGCGCCGTAATTGATGGTGCGGTTGGGTTACTGATACGTCTCCAACGTATCTATAATTTTTGATTTCTCCATGCTATATTATCTACTGTTTTGGACTATATTGGGCTTTATTTTCCACTTTTATATTATTTTTGGGACAAACCTATTAACCGGAGGCCCAGCCCAGAATTGTTGTGTTTTGCCTATTTCAGTGTTTCGGAGAAATAGAATATCAAACGGAGTCCAAACGGAATAAAACCTTCGGGAACGTGATTTTCTCACCGAACGTGATCCAGGAGACTTGGACCCTACTCCAGGGAGTCAAAGAGGAGGTCATGAGGGTGGGGGGCGCCCCCTAGGGCGCGCCCCCTGCCTCGTGGGCCCCTTGGTGCTCCACCGACGTACTTCTTCCTCCTATATATACACACGTATCCCCAAACGATCAGAAGAGGAGCCAAAAACCTAATTCCACCGCCACAACTTTCTGTATCCATGAGATCCCATCTTGGGGCCTGTTCCGGAGCTCCGCCGGAGACGGCCGTCATCACGGAGGGCTTCTACATCATCCTAGCCCCTCCGATGAAGTGTGAGTAGTTTACCTCAGACCTTCGAGTCCATAGTTAGTAGCTAGATGGCTTATTCTCTCTCTTTGAATCTCAATACAAAGTTCTCCCCCTCTCTTGTGGAGATCTATTCGATGTAATCTTCTTTTTGCGGTGTGTTTGTTGAGACCGATGAATTGTGGGTTTATGATCAAGTCTATCTATGAATAATATTTGAATCTTCTCTGAATTATTTTATGTATGATTGGTTATCTTTGCAAGTCTCTTTGAATTATCCGTTTGGTTTGGCCAACTAGATTGGTAGTTCTTGCCATGGGAGAAGTGCTTAGCTTTGGGTTCGATCTTGCGGTGTCCTTTCCCAGTGACAGAAGGGGCAGCAAGGCACGTATTGCATCGTTGCCATCGAGGATAACAAGATGGGGTTTATTTCATATTGCATGAATTTATCTCTCTACATCATGTCATCTTGCTTAAGGCGTTACTCTGTTTTTAACTTAATACTCTAGATGCATGCTGGGTTGCGGTCGATGAGTGGAGTAATAGTAGTAGATGCAGAATCATTTCGGTCTACTTGTCACGGACGTGATGCCTATATACATGATCATGCCCAGATATTCTCATAACTATGCTCAATTATGTCAATTCCTCAACAATAATTTGTTCGCCCATCGTAGAATACTTATGCTCTTGAGAGAAGCCACTAGTGAAACCTATGGCCCCCGTGTCTATTCTCATCATATCAATCTCCATCACTTTAATCTTTCGTTGCTTTTTACTTTGCCTTTACTTTTCACTTTGCATCTTTATATCAAAAATACCAAAAAAAATATTATATTTATCAAATCTCACTCTCGTAAGTGACCGTGAAGGGCTTGACAACCCCTAATCGCGTTGGTTGCGAGTTGCTATCGTTTTGTGCAGGTACGAGGGACTTGAGGGGGCCTCCTACTGGATTGATACCTTCGTTCTCAAAAACTGAGGGAAATACTTACGCTACTCTGCTGCATAATCCCTTCCTCTTCGGGGAAAACCAACGCAAGCTCAAGACGTAGCAAGAAGGATTTCTGGCGCCGTTGCCGGGGAGTCTACGGAAAAAGTCAACATACCAAGTACCCATCACAATCCCTATCTCTCGCATTACATTATTTGCCATTTGCCTCTCGTTTTCCTCTCCCCCACTTCACCCTTGCTGTTTTATTCGCCCTCTTTCTCTATCCTCCCTCTCTATTTGCCTCTTTTGCCCGCTTGCTTTTTGTTTGCTCATGTGTTAGATTGCTTCTTTGTCGCGATGGCTCAAGATAATACTAAATTGTGTGACTTAACCAATACCAATAATAATGATTTCCTTAGCACTCCGATTGCTCCTCTTACTGATGCTAAATCTTGTGAAATTAATACTACTTTGTTGAATTTTGTTATGAAAGATCAATTCGCCGGCCTTCCTAGTGAAGATGCCGCTACTCATCTGAATAGCTTCGTTGATTTATGTGATATGCAAAAGAAAAAAGATTTCGATAATGATGTCGTTAAATTGAAGCTATTTCCTTTTTTGCTTAGAGATCGTGCTAAAGCTTGGTTTTCGTCTTTGCCTAAAAATAGTATTGATTCATGGAACAAGTGCAAAGATGCTTTTATCTCTAAGTATTTTCCTCCCGCTAAGATCATCTCTCTTAGAAACGATATTATGAACTTTAAAAAACTTGATCATGAACATGTTGCACAAGCTTGGGAGAGAATGAAATTAATGATACGTAATTGCCCTACTCATGGTTTGAATTTGTGGATGATGTTACAAAATTTTATGCTGGATTGAATTTTGCTTCCAGAAATCTTTTAGATTCGGCCACGGGAGGCACTTTTATGGAAATCACTTTAGGAGATGATACTAAACTCCTAGATAATATTATGGTTAATTATTTTCAATGGCATACTAAAAGATCTTCTAATAAAAAAGTGCATGCGATAGAAGAAATTAATGTGTTGAGTGGAAAGATGGATGAACTTATGAAATTATTTGCTACAAAGAGTGTTTCTTCTGATCCTAATGATATGCCTTTGTCTACTTTGATTGAGAATAACAATGAATCTATGGATGTGAATTTTGTTGGTAGGAATAATTTTGGTAACAACGCTTATGGAGGTAATTTTAATCCTAGGCCATATCCTAGTAATCCTTCTAATAATTATGGGAATTCCTACAACAACTCTTATGGAAATTATAATAAGATGCCCTCTGAATTTGAGAATAATGTTAAAGAATTTATGAATTCACAAAAGAATTTTAATGCTTTGCTTGAAGAGAAATTGCTTAAAGTTGATGATTTGGCTAGAAACGTTGATAGAATTTCTCTTGAGATTGATTCTTTAAAATTAGATCTATTTCTCCTAAGCATGATCGTTCTAAATTCTCCACATGCTTATAGTCAACATGAAGCCTTCACTGAACATATTGTTGATGCCTTGATGCAATCTTATGAAGTAAAACTTGAGTTGAAAGTTTCTATCCCTAGAAAACTCTATGATGAGTGGGAACCAACTATTAAAATTAAAGATCATGAGTTTTATGCTTTGTGTGATTTGGGTGCTAGTGTCTCCACTATTCCCAAGACTTTGTGTGATTTACTAGATTTCCGTAATTTTGATGATTGCTCTCTAAACTTGCATCTTGCGGATTCCACTATTAAGAAACCTATGGGAAGAATTAATGATGTTCTTATTGTTGCAAATAGGAATTATGTGCCCGTAGATTTCATTGTTCTTGATATAGATTCCAATCCTTCTTGCCCTGTTATTCTTGGTAGACCTTTCCTTAGAATGGTTGGTGCGATTATTGATATGAAGGAAGGGAATATTAGATTTCAATTTCCATTAAAAAATGGCATGGAACACTTTCCAAGAAATAAAATAAAATTACCATATGAAACTATCATGAGAGCCACGTATGGATTGCCTACCAAAGATGGCAATACCTAGATCTATCCTCGCTTTTATGCCTAGCTAGGGGCGTTAAACGATAGCGCTTGTTGGGAGGCAACCCAATTTTATTTTTAGTCCTTGCTTTTGCTCCTTCTTAGTAATAAATAAATTATTTAGCCTGTGTTTTGGTTGTGTTTTTTGTGTTTAATTAGTGTCTGTGCCAAGTAGAACCGTTGGGAAGACTTGGGGACAGTCTTGTTGAACTTTCTGTAAAAAACCGAAACTTTAGCGCTCACCACAACTGCTGTAATTTTTAGTGGGAGAGTGCTATTTAGTTAATTATTTTTTCAGATGATTAATAGATAAATTCCTCACGTCCAGCAATTTATTTTAGAATTTTTGGGGTTCCAGATCTTGCGCTAGCTACAGATTACTACAGACTGTTCTGTTTTTGACAGATTCTGTTTTTTGTGTGTTGTTTGCTTATTTTGATGAATCTATGGTTAGTAAAATAGTTTATAATCTATATAGAAGTTGGAATACAGTATGTTTAACACCAATATAAATAAATAATGAGTTCATTACAGTAACTTGAAGTGGTCTTTTGTTTTCTTTCGCTAATGGAGCTCACGAGTTTTCTGCTTTAAGTTTTGTGTTGTGAAGTTTTCAAGTTTTGGGTGAATTCTTGTGATGGATTATGGAACAAAGAGTGGCAAGATCCTAAGCATTGGGATTCCCTTGGCACTCCCAACATAATCCGAGGACTCCAAAAAGTCAAAGCTTGGGGATGCCCCGGAAGGCATCCCCTCTTTCGTTCACTTCCATCAGTAATTTACTTGGAGCTATATTTTTATTCACCAACATGATATGTGTTTTGCTTGGAGAGTCTTGTATTATTTGTGTCTTTGTGTCTTAGTATGCCACAATCATCCTTGCTGTACACACCTTTTGAGAGAGCCATACATGAATTAAAATTTGATAGAATACTCTATGTGCTTCACTTATATCTTTTTAGCTAAGTAGTTTTTCTCTATGTGCTTCACTTATATATTTTGAGCGTTATAATTTTGCTCTATGTGGTTCACTTATATCTTTTGAGCGTAATAATTTTTCTCTATGTGCTTCACTTAGATCTTTTAGAGCACGGTGGTGGATTTGTTTTAAAGAAACTATTGATCTCTCATGCTTCACTTCAATCATTTTGAGAGTCTTAATAGCATGGTAATTTGAGTAATAATAATATGCTTGGTATTCAAGATTTGTGAAACTTTCTTTTGAGTGTGTTGAATACTAAGAAAAGATTGAAGCATGATAATTGTTTTGAGATATGGAGATGATAATATTAAAGTCATGCTAATTGAGTAGTTGTGAATTTAAAGAATACTTGTGTTAAAGTTTGTGATTCCCGTAGCATGCACGTATGGTGAACCGTTATGTGATGAAGTCGGAACATGATTTATTTATTGATTGTCTTCCTTATGAGTCGCGGTCGGGGACGAGTGATGGTCTTTTCCTACCAACCTATCCCCTAGGAGCATGCCCGTAATACTTTGCTTTGATAACTTCTAGATTTTTGCAATAAGTATATGAGTTCTTTATGACTAATGTTGAGTCCATGGATCATACGCACTCTCACCCTTCCACCTTTGCTAGCCTCTCTAATACCGCGCACCTTTCGCCGGTATCATACACCTACCATATACCTTCCTCAAAATAGCCACCATACCTACCTATTATGGCATTTCCATAGCCATTCCGAGATATATTGCCATGCAACTTTCCACCATCTAGTTCATCATGACACATTCATCATTGTCATATTGCTTAGCATGATCATGTAGTTGACATAGTATTTGTGGCAAAGCCACGGTTCATAATTTTTTCATACTTGTCACTCTTGATTCATTGCATATCCCGGTACACTGCCGGAGGCATTCATATAGAGTGATACTTTGTTCTAGTAATCGAGTTGTAATCATTGAGTTGTAAATAAATAAAAGTGTGATGATCATCATTTAATAAGGCATTGTCCCAAATAAAAAAAGAAAGGCCAAATAAAAATAAAATAAATAGGGGCAATGCTACTATCCTTTTGCCACACTTGTGCTTCAAAGTAGCACCATGATCTTCATAGTAGAGAGTCTCTCATGTTATCACTTTCATATACTAGTGGGAATTTTACATTATAGAACTTGGCTTGTATATTCCAATGATGGGCTTCCTCAAATTTCCCTAGGTCTTCATGAGCAAGCAAGTTGGATGCACACCCACTAGTTTGTTTTGTTGAGCTTTCATACATTTATAGCTCTAGTGCATCCGTTGCATGGCAATCCCTACTCACTCACATTGATATCTATTGATGGGCATCTCCATAGCCCGTTGATACGCCTAGTTGATGTTAGACTATCTTCCCCTCCTTTTTGTCTTCTCCACAACCACCATTCTATTCCACCTATAGTGCTATATCCATGGCTCACGCTCATGTATTGGGTGAAGGTTGAAAAAGTTTTGAAAAAGTTAGAGTATGAAACAATTGCTTGGCTTGTCATCGGGGTTGTGCATGATTTAAATACTTTGTGTGGTGAAGATAGAGCATAGCCAGACTATATGATTTTGTAGGGAGAACTTTCTTTGGCCATGTTATTTTGAGAAGACATAATTGCTTTGTTAGTATGCTTGAAGTATTATTATTTTTTATGTCAATATAAACTTTTGTCTTGAATCTTTCGCATCTGAATATTCATATCACAATTAAGATGATTTTCATTGAAATTATGGCAGGTAGCACTCTGCATCAAAAATTCTCTTTTTATCATTTACCTACTCGAGGACGACCAGGAATTAAGCTTGGGGATGCCTGATACGTCTCCAACGTATCTATAATTTTTGATTGCTCCATGCTATATTATCTACTGTTTTGGACTATATTGGGCTTTTTTCCACTTTTATATTATTTTTGGGACTAACCTATTAACCGGAGGCCCAGCCCAGAATTGCTGTTTTTGCCTATTTCAGTGTTTCGGAGAAACAGAATATCAAACGGAGTCCAAACGGAATAAAACCTTCGGGAACGTGATTTTCTCACCGAACGTGATCCAGGAGACTTGGACCCTACTCCATGGAGTCAAAGAGGAGGTCACGAGGGTGGGGGCAGCGCCCCCTGCCTTGTGGGCCCCTCGGTGCTCCATCGACTTACTTCTTCCTCCTATATATACACACGTACCCCCAAACGATCAGAAGAGGAGCCAAAAACCTAATTCCACTGCCGCAACTTTCTGTATCCACGAGGTCCCATCTTGGGGCCTGTTCCGGAGCTCCGCCGGAGTGGGTCGTCATCACGGAGGGCTTCTACATCATCCTAGCCTCTCTGATGAAGTGTGAGTAGTTTACCTCGGACCTTCGGGTCCATAGTTAGTAGCTAGATGGATTCTTCTCTCTCTTTGAATCTCAATACAAAGTTCTCCCCCTCTCTTGTGGAGATCTATTCGATGTAATCTTCTTTTTGTGGTGTGTTTGTTGAGACCGATGAATTGTGGGTTTATGATCAAGTCTATCTATGAATAATATTTGAATCTTCTCTGAATTCTTTTATGTATGATTGGTTATCTTTGCAAGTCTCTTCGAATTATCCGTTTGGTTTGGCCAACTAGATTGGTAGTAATTGCCATGGGAGAACCGTAGAGGGAAATACTTACGCTACTCTACTGCATCATCCCTTCCTCTTCGGGGAAAACCAATGCAAGCTCAAGACGTAGTAGTTACCCACGTCCTTTAATTGGAATCCCGTAATAAGGGGACACGATCTCTGCTTTGACAAGACGTGCCAAGGAAACCGCCTCGCGAAACACGGTGAGACAGGTTATGACAAACAATTCAAATAAAGACCTGGCTGTGGTGTGATGTCACACTATGGGGAACGTCAGCAGATTAGACTTGTGTAAATATTATTCCCTCTACGGTTATATGTGGAACTTATTTTGCAGAGCCAGACACGATCCTCGTGTTCAAAATCTTCTATGAAGTATTCGGAGGAGGAACCCGCCTTGGAATTCCGAAGACAATCTGCGCGCCGGACTAATCGTCATTGAAGCCTGGTTCAGGGGCTACTGAAGGAGTCCTGGATTAGGGGGTATCCGGACAGCCGGATTATATCCTTTGGCCGGACTGTTGGACTATGAAAATACAAGATTGAAGACTTCGTCCCGTGTCCGGATGGGACTCTCCTTGGCGTGGAAGGCAAGCTTGGCAATACGGATATGTAGATCTCCTTCCTTGTAACCGACTCTGTGTAACCCTATCCCCCTCCGGTGTTTATATAATCCAGAGGGTTTTAGTCCATCGGACAACATACAATCATACCATAGGCTAGCTTCTAGGGTTTAGCCTCTCTGATCTCATGGTAGATCAACTCTTGTACTACTCATATTATCAAGAATAATCAAGCAGGACGTAGGGTTTTACCTCCATCAAGAGGGCCCGAACCTGGGTAAAACATCGTGTCCCCTGCCTCCTGTTACCATCCGCCTTAGACGCAGAGTTCGGGACCCCCTACCCGAGATCTGCCAATTTTTACACCGACACTAGGGATCAAACCCTAACAAAACTAACTCGATTATGTGATAAATCTCATCCAACCCATCACAGTCCAGCAAGCCTACGATGGAATTACTCACGCACGGTGGTGAGCATCATGAAATTGGTGATGGAGGATGGTTGATGATGACGGTGGCGACAAATTCCCCTCTCCGGAGCCCCGAATGGACTCCAGATCAGCCCTCCCGAGAGAGTTTAGGGCTTTGCGGCGGCTCCGTATCGTAAAACGCGATGAATCTTTCTCTCTGATTTTTTTCTTTCCAAACACGAATATATAGAGTTGGAGTTGAGGTCGGAGGAGCTCCAGGGGGCCCACGAGGTGGGGGTGTGTGCCCCCCACCCTTGTGGCTAGGGTGTGGGCCCCCTGGTCTAGATCTTTTGCCAGTATTTTTTATTATTTCCAAAAATAATCTCCATGAAGTTTCATGTCATTGCGAGAACTTTTGTTTCTGCACATAAATAACACCATGGCAATTCTGCTAAAAACAGCGTCAGTCCGGGTTAGTTCCATTCAAATCATGCAAGTTAGAGTCCAAAACAAGGGAAAAAAGTGTTTGTAAAAGTATATACGACGGAGACGTATCAACTCCCCCAAGCTTAAACCTTTGCTTGTCCTCAATCAATTCAGTTGATAAACTGAAAGTGATAAAGAAAAACTTTTACAAACTCTGTTTGCTCTTGTTGTTGTAAGTATGTAAAGCCAACATTCAAGTTTTCGGCAAAGATTATAAACTAACCATATTCACAATAACGCTTAGGTCTCATGTTTACTCAGGTCAATGGCATAATCAACTAGCGAGCAATAATAATAAATATCGGATGACAACACTTTCTCAAAACAATCATAATATGATATAACAAGATGGTATCACGCTAGCCCTTTCTGAGACCGCAAAACATAAATGCAGAGCACCTTTAAAGATCAAGGACTGACTAGACATTGTAATTCATGGTAAAAGAGATCCAGTCAAGTCATACTCAATGTAAACTAACAGTAATGAATGCAAATGACAGAGGTGCTCTCCAGCGGGTGCTTTTTAATAAGAGGAGGATGACTCAGCATAACAGTAAATAGATAGGCCCTTCGCAGAGGGAATCAGGGATTTGTAGAGTTGCCAGAGCTCGGTTTTGAAATAGAGATGAATAATATTTTGAGCGGTATACTTTCATTGTCAACATAACAACCAAGAGATGGCGATATCTTCCATGCTACACACATTATAGGCGGTTCCCAAACAGAATGGTAAAGTTTATACTCCCCTCCACCACAAGCATCAATCCATGGCTTGATCGAAACAACGAGTGCCTCCAACTAACAACAGTCCTGGGGGAGTTTTGTTTGCAATTATTTTGATTTGAGTTGCATAAAGCATGTGACTGGGCACCCCGGTGACCAGCCATTTTCTCGTGAGTGAGGAGCGGAGTCCACTCCTCTTGAGAATAACCCGCCTAACATGGAAGATACGGACAGCCCTAGTTTATACATGAGCTATTCGAGCATACAAAACATAATGTTTATTTGAAGGTTTAGAGTTTGGCACATACAAATTTACTTGGAACGGAAGGTAGATGCCGTATATAGGTAGGTATGGTGGACTCATATGGAATAACTTTAGGGTTTATGGGATTGGATGCACAAGCAGTATTCCCGCTTAGTACAGGTGAAGGCTAGCAAAAGACTAGGAAGCGACCAACTAGAGAGCGACAATAGCCATGAACATGCATTAAAGTTAATGAACATTGAGTGCAAGCATGAGTAGGATATAATCCACCATGAACATAAATATCGTGAAGGCTATGTTGATTTTGTTTCAACTACATGCGTGAACATGTGCCAAGTCAAGTCACTTAAATCATTCAGAGGAGGATTGAGGGAGTCCTGGATTAGGGGGTCTCCGGACAGCCAGACTATATCCTTTGGCCGGACTGTTGGACTATGAAGATACAAGATTGAAGACTTTGCCCCTTGTCCGGATGGGACTCTCCTTGGTGTGGAAGGCAAGCTTGGCAATACGGATGTGTATATCTCCTCCCTTCTAACCCCTCCGGTGTCTATATAAACCGAAGGGTTTAGTCCGTAGGACGATAGACAATCATACCATAGGCTAGCTTCTAGGGTTAGCCTCTACGATCTCGTGGTAGATCAACTCTTGTAATACTCATATCATCAAGATCAATCAAGTAGGAAGTAGGGTATTACCTCCATCAAGAGGGCCCGAACCTAGGTAAACATGGTGTCCCCTGCCTCCTGTTACCATCCGCCTTAGACGCACAGTTCATGACACCCTACCTGAGATTCGCCGGTTTTGACACCGACATTGGTGCTTTCATTGAGAGTTCCACTGTGTCGCCACCATAAGGCTTGATGGCTCCTTCGATCGTCGGTAGCGATGCGATCCAAGGTGAGGTTTTCCTCCTCGAACAGATCCTTGTATTCGGCGACTCCGCACTGCAGGCCAATTCGCTTGGCCATCTGGAGCAGACCGAGAGCTATGCCCTGGACATCAGGTCAGATTCGGAAACATGAACTACACTGCCGACATCCGCGGAGACTTGATCTTGGACGAATTTGAGACTATGTCAGGTGCGCCGCACTGTCACGACGAGCATGACATAACTCTGTTGTCGGACAACATTGGGGAGATCACATTTGCAACTACTCCGGCCGTCAATCCGGAGCAAATTGCGCCATCCGAGAGCGGAAGGATAGACCCCGCCACGGAGGCCGTGCTCTCAGCGGCGATAGAGCCGGATGCTGACTTTACCCCTTACGCGAGCAGTGTCACCGAACCACTGGATTCATCTCCGGCCCTGGAATCCGAGCCGCTTACATCCGTGCCCGTCGAACCCGACTGGGCGCCGATCATGGAGTTCACCTCCACGGATATCTTTCAGCACTCGCCTTTCGGCGATCTGCTAAATACATTAAGGTCTCTCTCCCTGTCAGGAGAACCTTGGCCAAACTATGTTCGGCTAGAATGGGATGCGGACGACGAAGAAATTCGCTACCCACCCACCACCCACTTGGTAGCCACTTCGATGACTTAACCGACATGCTTAACTTCGACTCCGAAGACATCGACGGCATGAACGAAGATGCAGGAGACGAACAGGAACCAGCGTCCATAGGGCGCCGGATAACCACTTCATCACATGACATATACATGGTGGATACACCCAAAGAGGGCAATGGCGAAGAGACAGCAGAGGATGCCCCCTCCAAGCAACCCAAGCGCCGACGTCAGCGACGCGGTTCTAAGTCCCACCATAGCAAAAACAGCGATAACAGCGCAAGAGGAAATAACAGTCCAGTCGACTCTAGAAGAAATGATGACTGCACCGCCCCGGTGGCAGATCACGACGAAGATGCAAATGGTGAACATAGTGTGGATCCGGCGTCTGAACATGGCGACGCCATGGATAAACCTCATCAAACCCCATCTCGGGAGGAAAATAGTCCGGACGAAGAGGCACATATCATCTCGGAAACGCACTTGGAGAAAGAAAACCTCCGCAGAAGGCTTATTGCCATAGCGAGGAGCCTGAAGAAGTAGAGGCCAAGGCTTAAGGCCGCACAAGATACGCTCAACAGCAGGTGGAACAAAGTGCTCGACAACAAAACAAAGTATGGTGGAAGTTACCACACAAATAGCTATCCAAAGCACAAGCTATTACCTGAATTCGACGATGAGGCCTTAGAGCCCATGCAGCCGAAATATTACACAGTCAAACGGCCGGATTCACCACCTTATGACCGCGATAGAGCGGCCAACAAAGTCGCACATAAGTCAACACACGATCTACGTGAGAACTTGCGCCAAAAATCCGGTGCGACTAGAACCATCTACGGATCTAGGAAGCGAGCTCTGGCACAAAATCAAAACCGAATACTACAACTGTCTGAACACCATGGCATATCCTAACATAGGGTTGCTGCACACCCCCTATGTTTCACCGATGAGGTGCTGGATCATGAATTCCCAGAAGGATTCAATCCAGTGAACATAGAGGCGTACGACGGGACCACAGACCCTGGAGTCTGGATCAAGGACTTTATCCTCCATATTCATATGGCTCGCGGAGACGATCTCCATGCCATTAAATACTTGCCCCTCAAGCTTAAAGGGCCAGCTCGGCACTGGCTGAAAAGCCTCCCCGAAAACTCAATTGGGAGTTGGGAGGGGCTCGAGGACGCTTTTCGGGCTAATTTTCAAGGGACTTATGTCCGACCTCCGGATGCAGACGATTTAAGTCATATAATCCAACAGTCCGAAGAGTCCGCCTGAAAGCTTTGGAACAGGTTTCTCACCAAGAAGAACCAAATCGTCTACAGTCCGGACGCCGAAGCCTTAGCAGCTTTTAAACACAGTGTCTGAGACGAATGGCTCGCCAGACACCTCGGCCAAGAAAAACCGAGAACAATGGCAGGCCTAACGAGCCTCATGACCTGCTTTTGCACGGGCGAAGACAACTGGTTGGCCCGTAGCAGCACCAGCGACCCAAGCACATCTGAAGTCAGGGATGGCAATGGAAAACCACGACGCAACAAAAACAAGCATCGAAATAAAGAAGGTAGCCCAGATAATACGGCGGTAAACGCCGGATTCAGGGGCTCTCGACTAGGTCAGCGGAAAAAGCCTTTCAAAGGCAGCAGAGAAGGACCATCCGGCCTAAACAAAATTCTTGACAACCTCTGTCAGATTCACGGCACCCCCGACAAACCTGCAAATCACACCCATAGAGAATGTTGGGTCCTCAAGCTGGCCGGTAAGCTAAACGCCGAACACAAAGGGGAAGAGACACCAAGCGAAGACGAGGATGAACCTCGCCAGCAAAGCACTGGAGGACAGAAAAAGTTCCCACCAGAGGTTAAAACGGTAAACGTGATCCATGTGACGAAGAGGAATAGCAAGCATGCACTCCGAGGCACACGCGCCATAGAGCCCGTCACCCCTAGGTTCAACCCCTGGTTGGCCTACCCGATCACTTTTGATCGTAGGGATCACGCGACAAGTATCTGGCATGAAGGACTGGCGGCCTTGGTGTTAGACACAATAATAAATGGATACCATTTCACACGTGTCCTCATGGGCGGCGGCAGTGATCTAAATCTGATATATTAGGACACAGTATGCAAAATGGGGATAGACCCGCCAGAGTAATACTACCTTCAAGGGAGTAATACCGGGCCAAGAGGCCCGCTGTACGGGCTCTCTACTGCTAGAGGTTGTATTCGGTTCTCCCGACAACTTCCGAAGCGAAAGGTTAACTTTCCACGTCGCTCCATTCCGAAGTGGTTATCAAGAACTACTCGAAAGAACGGCTTTCGCTCATTTTAATGCAATACCGCATTATGCTTTTATCAAGCTTAAGATGCCCGGTCCACGTGGCATCATCACAGTTAGCGGAAATACTGAACATTTTTTACGTGCGGAAGAGGATGCGGTGGCTTTAACAGCCGCGAACTAGACGACCTCACCAACCAGAAAAAATGACAGGTCGTCAAAGACCATGGACACGGTTAGATGAGTCCGGCGCTCCACCACATATACATGACATTGGTTTGATGATCAAACCCTCATAGACGATAGCAGGGGCTTCCTGCGTGTAATTAGGGCCAGCCCGCCTCAACTTGACTTCTCTTGAATTTTGATAGTTCATTGATAATAACCAATTCTTTTTTTGGCACGGCATGTTTCACCTAAGTTCTTTCCTTTTACAGATGACAATCGTGCTACACCCGTCCAGGACATGGCACAATGGAGACACAGGCGCAGACATGTAGCAGGGACCCGCCCAAAGGTTTCTTTTTAGATTAAGACCCTGCGTAAACCTTTTTTACTGTCTCTTGTTGCTCACATCCTCCGGATACTCCACACAACCGAGAAGGATGCTGACGTTATTGGCATGTGGCCACGTCAGGATATTGCACGTACCTGGACACATGGGGTTTATTATTAACGGCATTGTTTAGCCCAGTATATGTTACAAAGACTGAACACCTTAGGGAGTGTTCGGCGTCGCGAGTTTGGCCCTATATGCATCAGCTCCGAATCATGTCTTTGGTCAAATGTTGGGTTTGCCCGGCTCCCACATTTTGGTACCTTATGTTCCATTATATCGGCTAAGGTAGCACTGGGAGAACTACTGCGATTGTGCCCTGGTTCATCCGGATGAGCACCTCAGTAGAGGAAGCCGAAAATTGACTGTCATGATATAGCGAGAGACTGGTCAATCACTCAATGACTCAGCGGAATCTTCGGGATTCCTCTGCATTAACGAAGGGCCGTTTCCCGGTCATGTACGTACACACCCCGTATTCGGACGAGCGCAGAAGTACCAGGGGCTATATAGTAGCCCCACCGTCAAACTCCCATGGCTAAGTGAAAGTGTTAAAGCAATATAGTCTGATTGCCTCATTCGCTGCGCTACCACCTCCTTAATGGACCAACGTTGGATCAAGTGTGGATTCGCGTTTTCTGCGAACACCGCTGCATTATATGCGTGGGGGCGGAAGCCGACGACTACAAACTTTCAGGTTATATACATATATATATAAATGGCCGCACAGGAGGCATCATTGTACTTTCAGGCAAAAGTATAAATACAGCCTTGATAACTCAATAAAACATTGTTTTTACACTGGAAGTACATGTCACTAGAACATAATATTCTTCGAGCACTGAGCCTCTATCGAACGAGCGCCTTCAAGAACTTCAAAGTAGTGCTCGGTAGCCACTCGGCCTACGGCCGAACCCTGTGTCACAACAGTGGTGGCCTCCATCTCCGCCTAGTATGTCTTGACACGGGCAAAGGCCATCCGCGCACCCTCTAGGCACGTCGATCTCTTCATAGCATCGATGCGCGGCACAGCACCAAGGAATTGTTGGACTAAAGTAAAATAGCTATTCGACCTTGGTCCTCCCGGCCACAGATGATCCACAACGAACCTCATGACAAGTCCGTACAACCTATGGAGCTCGGCCCACTCGGCCATTTGCTCATTCAACAGCAGCGGATGGACTCGAGCATGAAACTGTGACCAGAACAGCTTTTCCACTTCGTGATCTTTCTGATCGTTGAAGTACTCGGCCGCATCAGCAGCACTTGTAGCCAAACCCATGTAGGCGTCCGCATAAATCCATAGTCGGTTAAGAGGAGCATACTTCGGATCTCCGAATTTAGTCCGCAACAAGAAGGGCTTCCTAGACACGATATCTGCAGCATGATGCAGCTCCTCCTTCGTCGCTCTAATTTTGGAGCGGGCTTCCTTGGCAGCTACCAGGGCCTTCTCCAGGTCCGTCGCCCTCGCTCGGCTTTCTTCTTCAAGAAGCTAGTAATGGTTAGCGGCATCTTTTAACTCTACAGCCATTTTGGCCATTCTTTCCTTGCTCTCGCAATGCGCGGCATGTTCGGCCCTCAACTCTTCGGTCGCCTTTAGAGCGGCCGCATTGCTACTCCTTGCTTGTTCCTTGGCTCGGGCAAGCTCCGCCCGAGGGGTCTCCACAATGGCAGCTCCATCTGCATTCACAACATATTAAAGATACTAGCATCATGCTCCTCTTATTATGTGATGATCACCAGAGAAATCACTTACCCTGTGCCTCGTCAAGCCGCTGGTTGACAAGCACGATACCGGCATCGGCCGCATCAAGTTGCCGCTTTAGCTCGGTAAACCCATCAGTTCGGCTAGCCACCGGAGGCTCACCCGCCTGCACATAAAGGCAGTCGGGTTATTACCTGGGAATATGATCCTCGGGTTGCCGCCGTTCTCGACGACAACCAGAGTCTCAGGGGCTACTATCTGCATAGGGCACACCTAATGTGTGCGGTACTATAAAAAACATACAATATTTCACGTACCTCAAAGCCTTTCAGCAAACCCATAAAGGCTTCGTGCAATCCGTTTTCAGCGGATGAAATCCTTTCAATTACCATACCCATCAGCGTACGATGAGCTTCCGAGACGGCCGCTTGCCCCAGAAGATCCTTCAGTGCATCCGACCACACATGGTACGGTCCGGACTCTTGCTGCCGCTCTCCTCAGGAGCCGGATACTGGGATTCCGGGTAGCCCAAGGGTTATCCTCTGGCCTTGGCGGATCCGGAGATACCCTCCACGACGACACTTTAGGGTCGCCCGCCTCATAAGGCGGGGTGTCAGGGGGAGTCGTTTCGCTCTCCATCATCTCCGGAAGAAGATCCCCCAAAGATGAACTCTGTCGAGAAGGGCTACGATCCGGACTACAATTTATAAGCCTCGGTTATTGTCTTCGGAAGTAAGGTAGGATATTTTCACTATTAAGTACTTTTTTATTACTTACAGCTCGGTAGAGGGCTGATCCCCGCGTGGACATTGTGCGGCAAGAATACCCTCTGAGGCAGGACCCTTTGGCGAAGATTTCTTCTCCCGTTTGGAAACCTTAGTTTCCGGATCTTCAGAGGTAGTCCTCTTCCTTCCCCGGGGAGAGAGAATGTCAGATTCTTCCCCCTGGTTATCCTCCCTCGCGGAGGCGCTCATTCCCCCAGTTGGAATGAGTAGCGAGTGAGGCCCGCTTTTGCCCTCTTTATTCCCCCCTTCATCTTCCTTTGAGTGCACTAGATAAGGCGCCGGCTCGAGCATCTTGTCCAGTACCGGATTGTCCAAGCCCTCAGGAAGGGGGGCCGAACACCTGATCACCTTCGCCTTTGTTATCCAGTCCTGGTCAAAGAGCGACTCTTCAGAATGATGCCATGATAAAGAAAAGGACAGCGGGTTCGGCCATGGGATTACTGACTTGGGTAGCAGGGCGGTTGCAGCTCAAACCCACATCCTCGGTGGTGTCCGGACACTCTATTTGGGGTCCGAAGAACGATTTGTACATATCTTCGAGCGTCATGCCGAGGAAATGCTAAATAGCTCGCGGTCCTTCCGGGTTGAATTAGCACATATGGAGGGGCCGACGTTTGCAAGGCTGGACTCGACGAACTAGCATAACTTGCATTACCATAACCAGACTGAAATCTCTCTCAAAGAGATCTCGGATACGGCTCTGCAATATTGGCACGTCTCCTTTGCTGGACCCCAGCTCAGCCCCCTGCTGATCTATGACATCAGTTGCGATGGGGGGCCCGAGCGAAAGGTGGGGGCGGGTACCCACTTGGCACTTCAGGGAGCTGTGATGTAAAACCACTCCCGCTGCCACAATCTGGACACCTCTGGGAAGGAACCTTCTGGCCATTGAGCATCAGCAATTTTGCTTATTAAGGCACCTCCGCACTCTGCGTGCCACCCCTCGATCATCTTCGGCTTCACATCGAAGTTCTTGAGCCATGGGCCGAAGTGAGGGGTAATGCGGAGGAAGGCCTCACATACGACAATAAATGACGAGATGTGAAGAAGGGAATCCGGGGCCAGATCATGGAAATCCAACCCATAATAGAACATAAGACCCCTAACAAAGGGATCCAGAGCAAGGCCTAGTCCTCGGAGGAAGTGGGAGATGAACATGACACTCTCAGTGGGTTTGGGAGTAGGGATGATCTGCCCTCGAGCAGGCAGCCTATGCGAAATTTCGGCGGTTAGATATCTGGCCTCTCTCAGCTTCTTGATGTCCTCCTCTGTGACAGAGGAAGGCATCCACCGACCTTGAAGGTTAGATCCGGACACAGTTGAAGGTCCGAAGCGCCTGACCTGAGCTTTGGGTGTTAGAACTCGAGGCGGGGGAACGATTCGATTGAGCACGAGATGGAAAAAAGAAATGGGCTAGTCCTATTTATAAAGAGGGTGAATATCAAGCGTCCTCCTCGTGGCCGTTTTGGACTTGCCTAAGATCTAGGAGTCATACCAACAGGCACGGTTGGGTTACCCACGTATGTATTGATGAGAATCCCGTAATAAGGGGGACATGATCTCTACTTTGACAAGACGTGACAGGAAAACCGCCTCGCAATATGCGCAGCGCTGGTTGAGAAAAACGGTTCAGATAAGGACCGGGCCGTGACGTGATGTCGTGCTGCCAAAACGTGTCAGCAGATTAGATTTATGGAAATACTATTCTCTATGGTGGGGTGTGGAACTTGTTTTGCAGAACTGGACACTATCCTTGTGTTCAAAAATCTTCCATGAAGTATTTGGAGAAGAACCCGCCTTGCAATGTCGACGACAATACTGCGCGCCAGACTCATCGTCATTGAAGCCTGGTTCAGGGGCTACTGAGGGAGTCCTGGATTAGGGGGTCTCCGGACAGCCGGACTATATCCTTTGGCCGGACTATTGGACTATGAAGATACAAGATTGAAGACTTCGTCCCGTGTCCGGATGGAACTCTCCTTGGCGTGGAAGGCAAGCTAGGCAATACAGATGTGTATATCTCCTCCCTTGTAACCAACTTTGTGTAACCCTAGCCCCCTCCAGTGTCTATATAAACCGGAGGGTTTAGTCCATAGGACGATAGACAATCATACCATAGGCTAGCTTCTAGGGTTAGGCTCTACAATCTGGTGGTAGATCAACTCTTGTAATGCACATATCATCAAGATCAACCAAGCAGGAAGTAGGGTATTACCTCCATCAAGAGGGCCCGAACCTGGGTAAACATTGTGTCCCCCGCCTCCTGTTACCATCCGCCTTAGACGCACAGTTCGGGACCCCTACCCGAGATCCACCGGTTTTGACACCAACAAGGATACCACCCTATCATACCACATCACAACCATTTTAATAGCATGTTGGCACGCAAGGTAAACCACTATAAGCTCCTAGCTAATTAAGCACGGCATAAGAAACTATGATCTATAATTGTCATCGCAAACATGTTTATTCATAATAGGCTGAATCAGGAACGATGAACTAATCATATTTACAAAAACAAGAGAGGTCGAGTTCATACCAGCTTCTCCCATCTCAATCGGTCCATCATATAGCGTCACAATTGCCTTTCACTTGCATGACCGAATGATGTGAATAATAATAGTGCACGTACATTGGACTAAGCTGGAATCTGCAAGCATTCAATAAACAGGAGAAGACAAGGCAATATGTGCTCTTTTGTCAGATCACCAATAATGCATATAAGAGCCACTTTAAAAATTTAATCATGGTCTTCTCCTATCGACCCCCAAAGAAATGAAAAGAAATAAAACTATTTACACGAGAAATCTCCCAACAAGCAAAAAGAAGAATGGGAAATCTTTTTGGGTTTTATTTTTAATTACTACTACAAGCATGGAAATTAAAACTAGCTAAAAGTTACAACTAATTTTTTTGGTTTTTCTTAAGGTTTATTAAACACAGAAGAAGAAAGCATAAAAAGAGAAAATAAACTAGCATGGATGATACAATGAAAAAGTATGAGCACCAACAAATGGCAATGAGTGTGTGAATGTGAATGTAATGTCGGTGGGAAATACGTACCCCCCAAGCTTAGGCTTTTGGCCTAAGTTGGTCTATTCCCACAGTTGGGCTGGCGGATATCCATAATAGTTGGGGTCGTACTGCGAAGAAGAAGACTCTAATTGCCACTGGTTGGCAATCATCTCCGAATCCCACTGGTAATTAGACTGTCGTGGAGGATCAACTTGTGGTTCCGACTTTGGCTCTGTGGCTGATGTAGGGTTCCAGTAGGCGTGAATAGCCTCCAATGGAACAAGGAACTTGCCTGCAGATAAATCAAACAAGGAAGGAGCAGGCAGGGTAATAGTCTCAGGATGATGTTTATCAAAGAACAATTTGTATTTGAGCTCATTTTCCCTATTCTTAACAATAAAATCGTGTGCTACCATACTCTTATAATCTAAATAAATAGGAGGCAACAATTTTCTTCCTTCTCATAATGCCTAATAGGTATGTTAAAATGTGCAGCTAGGCGCGAGGAGAAGATGCCTCAAAAGATGGGGCCCTCAGTACGGTTAAGATTTAAGCGCTTTGCAATAATAGCTTCCATGCTGAATGTATCATCACAAAATAAGGCGTGGCACAAAATAACAATATCAGGGGCACTCTGGTTTCCACAGTTTCCGCGCCCAATTAAGCATCTAGTAGCAAATATAGTAAAGCAACGTAGAACAGGAAAGTGTATGCTAGTAGTTCATGCATCAGAAACCTTCCTCTTTTCCCCTACAGTGATGGTATCAATAAACCCATCTGTTGGGGAACGTAGCAGAAATTCAAAATTTTCTACGCATCACCAAGATCAATCTATGGAGTAATCTAGCAACGAGGGGAATGAGAGTGCATCTACATACCCTTGTAGATCGCTAAGCGGAAGCATTCAAGTGAACGGGGTTGATGGAGTTGTACTCGTCGTGATCCAAATCACCGATGATCCTAGTGCCGAATGGACGGCACCTCCGCGTTCAACACACGTACAGCCCGGTGACGTCTCCCACGCCTTGATCCAGCAAGGGGAGAAGGAGAGGTTGGTAAAGACTCCATCCAGCAGCAGCACAACGGCGTGGTGGTGGTGGAGGAGCGCGGGACTCCAGCGGGGCTTCTCCAAGCACTATGAGAGACGAGGAGGAAGAGGGGAAGGGCTGCGCCAACAGGGAGATTGAATCATGTGTTGGGCTGCCCCTTTGCTCAAGTATATATAGGGGGAGGGGAGGTGCTGCACCCCCACCTAGGGTTCCCTCCCTAGGAGTGGCGGCAGCCCCCAGATCCCATGTGGGAGGCGGCCAAGGGGGAGAGAGAGGGGGGCGCACCTAGGGTGGGCCTTAGGGCCCATCTGCGCCTAGGGTTTGCCCCCTCTCCTCTTGAGGCGCATGGGCCTTGGTGGGGAGGCGCCCCAGCCACCTAGGGGCTGGTTCCTTCCCACTATTGGCCCATGTATGCCTCCGGGGCCGGTGGCCCCACCTGGTGGACACCCAGACCCCTCCGGTGGTCCCGGTACACTACCGGTGATGCCCGGAACACTTCCGGTGGCCAAAACTATACTTCCTATATATCAATCTTTACCTCCGGACCATTTCGGAACTCCTCGTGACGTCCGAGATCTCATCCGGGACTCCAAACAACATTCGGTAACTTCGTACATACTTTCCCTATAACCCTAGCATCATCGAACCTTAAGTGTGTAGACCCTACGGGTTCGGGAGTCATGCAGACATGACCGAGACAACTCTCCGGTCAATAACCAACAGCGGGATCTGGATACCCATGTTGGCTCCCACATGCTCCACGATGATCTCATCGGATGAACCACGATGTCGAGGATTCAATCAATCCCGTATTCAATTCCCTTTGTCCAGCGGTACGTTACTTGCCCGAGATTCGATCGTTGGTGTCCCGATACCTTGTTCAATCTCGTTACCGGCAAGTCTCTTTACTCGTTCCGTAACACATCATCCTGTGATCAACTCCTTGATCACATTGTGCACATTATGATGATGTCCTACCGAGTGGGCCCAGAGATACCTCTCCATTTACACGGAGTGACAAATCCCAGTCTCGATTCATGCCAACCCAACAGACACTTTCGGAGATAGCTGTAGTGAACCTTTGTAGCCACCCAGTTATGTTGTGACATTTGGTACACCCAAAGCATTCCTACGGTATCCGGGAGTTGCACAATCTCATGGTCTAAGGAAATGATACTTGACATTAGAAAAGCTTTAGCATACGAACTACACGATCTTTGTGCTAGGCTTAGGATTGGGTCTTGTCCATCACATCATTCTCCTAATGATGTGATCCCGTTATCAACGACATCCAATGTCCATGGTCAGGAAACCGTAATCATCTATTGATCAACGAGCTAGTCAACTAGAGGCTTACTAGGGACATGGTGTTGTCTATGTATCCACACATGTATCTGAGTTTCCTATCAATACAATTCTAGCATGGATAATAAACGATTATTATGAACAAGGAAATATAATAATAACCAATTTATTATTGCCTCTAGGGCATATTTCCAACAGTCTCCCACTTGCACTAGAGTCAATAATCTAGTTCACATCGCCATGTGATTAACACTCACAGGTCACATCATCATGTGACCAACATCCAAGAGTCTACTAGACTCAATGATCTAGTTCACATCACTATGTGATAAACACTCAAAGAGTTCTGGGTTTGATCATGTTATGCTTGTGAGAGAGGTTGTAGTCAACGGGTCTTGCCATATTCAGATCCCTATGTATTTCGCAAAACTTTATGTCATATCGTAGATGCTGCTACCACGTTCCACTTGGAGCTATTCCAAATTGTTGCTCCATCATACGTATCCGGTATCTCTAATCAGAGCTATCCGGATAGGTGTTAAGCTTGCATCGACGTAACTCTTTACGTCGAACTCTTTATCACCTCTATAACCGAGAAACATTTCCTTATTCTTCTAAGGATAATTTTGACCGCTATCTGGTGATCCAGTCCTATATCACCTTTGTACCCTCTTGCCAGACATGTGGCAAGGCACACATCAGGTGCGGTACTCAGCATGGCATACCGTATAGAGCCTATGACAAGAGCATAGGGGACGACCTTCGTCCTTCCTCTTTCTTCTGCCATGGTCAAGCTTTGAGTCTTACTCAACTTCACACCTTACAACTCAGGTCAGAACCCCTTCTTTGACTGATCTATTTTGAACTCCTTCCAAAACATGTCAAGGTGTGCGTTCTTTGAAAGTATCATCAGGCGTCTTGATCTATCTCTATAGATCTTGATGCCCAATTTGTAAGCATCTTTATCCAGGTCTTCCTTTGAAAAACACTCTTCAAACAACCGTTTATGCTTTCCAGAAATTCTACATCATTTCGGATCAACAATATGTCATCCACATATATTTTTAGAAATGTTGTAGTGCTCCCACTCACTTTCTTGTAAATACAAGTTTCTAGCAAACATTGTATAAACCTAAAAGCTTTGATCACTCCATCAAAGCATATATTCCGACTCCGAGATGCTTGCTCTAGTCCATAGAAGGATCGCTGGAGCCAGCATACCTTTTAGCATCCTTAGGATCGACAAAACCTTTTATTGTATCACATACAATTTTTTTCCTATGAAAACTGGTAAGAAAACCTGTTTTTGACATCCATCTGTCAGATTTCATAATAGAAAAATACAGCTAATGCTAACATGATTCCGATGGACTTCAGCATCGCTACGGGTGAGAAATTCTCACCATAGTCAACTCCTTGAACTTGTGAAAAGACTCTTTCCCACAAGTCGAGCTTCATAGACGGTAACATTACCGCCCACGTCCGACTTCTTCTTAAAGATCCATTTATCTCAATGGCTTGCCGATCAACGGGCAAGTCCACCAAAGTCCATACTTTGTTCTGATACATGGATCCTATCTCGGATTTCATGGCTTCTAACCATTTGTCGGAATACGGGCCCACCATCGCTTCTCCATAGATCGTAGGTTCATTGTTGTCTAACAACATGATATCTAAGACAGGATTACCATACCACTTAGGAGTAGTACATGTCCTTGTCGACCTACGAGGTTCGATAGCAACTTGATCCGAAGCTTCATGACCACTATCATTAACTTCCTATTCAACAGACGTAGGCTCCACAGAAAACATCTTTCTGTGTTGCGTCACTTTCTGGTTGAAGTAAAGGTTCGACAACCTCATCAAGTTCTATCTTCCTCCCACTCAATTCTTTCGAGAGAAACTCCTTCTCGAGAAAGGACCAGTTCTTAGCATCAAACAATTTGCCCTCGGATCTGAGATAGAAGGTATACCCTACTTTCACCTTTGGGTATCCTATGAAGATGTCTTTGTCCGCTTTGGGTTCGAGCTTCTCTGGCTGAAGCCTTAAGCATCGCTGCCCCAAACATTAAGAAACGACAACTTTGGTTTATTGCCAAACCAATGTTCATATGATGTCGTCTCAACGGACTTAGATTGTGTCCTATCTAAAGTGAATGCAGCTGTCTCTAACGCATAACCTGAAAATGAAAATGGTAGATCGGTAAGCGACATCATAGATCGCACATATCTCATAAGGTTCGATTACGACATCCGGATACACCATTACCTTGTGGTATTCCAGGTGGCTTCAACTGTGAAACAATTCCATAATGTCTTAAGTGATTTTCCAAACTCATAACTCAGAAAATCCCCTTTTGATCAGATCGTAGGAACATGATCTTATTGTTACAAAGATTCTTAAATTCACTCTGAAATTGCTTGAACTTTTCAAATGTTTCATACTTGTGCTTCATTAAGTAAATATACCTATATCTACTCAAATCGTCAGTGAAGATGAGAAAATAGCAATATCCACCGCACGCTCCAATTCTCATTGGATCACACACATATGCATGTATGATTTCCAACAAGTCACTTGCCCATTTCATTGTACCTAAAAACGGGGTCTTATTCATCCTGCCCATGAGGCATGGCTCGCATGTGTCAAGCGATTCAAAATCAAGTGACTCCAAACATCCATCGATATGGAGTTTCTTCATGCATCTTACGCCAATATGACCTAAGTGGCAGTGCCACAAGAAAGTGGTACTATCATTATTAACTCTACATCTTTTGGCGTGAACATGTGTATCACCACGACCGAGATTCAATGAACCATTCACATAGGGTGCATGACCATGAAAGGTATCATTCATGTAAACAGAATAACCATTATTCTCTAACTTAAATGAATGCCCGTATTGCAATGAACATGATCTAATCATATTCATGCTCAATGTATACACCTGATAACATTTATCTAGGTTCAATACTAATCCTGAAGGAAAATGGAGCATGCGATGGTGATCTCATCAACTTTGGAAACACTTCCAACACACATCGTCACCTCGCCCTCAGCCAGTCTCCGTTTAGTCCGTAGCTTTTGCTTCAAGTCACCAATAATAGTAACTGAACCGGTATCCAATACCCAGGTGCTACCAGGAGTACTAGTGAGGTACACACTAATAACACGTATAAATTTTGTTGAAGTTGCCAGCCTTCTTATCTACCATGTATTTGGGGTAATTCCGCTACCAGTGACCGTTCCCTTTACAATAGAAGCACTTAGTCTCGGGTTTGGGTTCAACATTGGGTTCCTTCACTGGAGCTGCAACTAGTTTGCCATCCATGAAGTTTCCCTTCTAGCCCTTGCCCTTCTTGAAACCAGTGGTCTTGTTAAACCATCAACACTTGATGCTCCTTCTTGATTTCTACCTTTTGCGGTCTTAAGAACCGCGAACAGCTCCGGGATTAACTCCATCCCTTGCATGTCATAGTTCATCACGAAGATCTAGTAGCTTAGTGATAGTGTCTAGAGAACTCTACCAATCACTATCTTATTTGGAAGTTTAACTCCCACTTGATTTAAGTGATTGTAGCACCCAGACATTCTAAGCACATGCTCACTAGCTGAGCTATTCTCCTCCATCTTGTTGGCAAAAGAACTTGTCAAAGGTCTCACACCTCTCAACACGGGCATGAGCCTGAAATCCCAATTTCAGCTCTTGGAACATCTCATATGTTCTATGGCGTTCAAAACATCATTGTAATCCCGATTCTAAGCCATAAAGTATGGTGCACTAAACTATCAGGTAGTCATCAGAATGTGTCTGTCAGGTGTTCACAACATCCACAGACGACGTTGTAGGGTTTTGTACATCGAGCGGTGCATCAAAGACGTAAGCCTTCTGTGTTGCACTGAGGACACTCCTCGGACTACGGACCTAGTCCACATCATTGCTTACAATATCTTTCAACTTGGTCTTTCTCTAGGAACATATTGAAATAGGGAGCTACAATGTGAGCTATTCATCTACAACATATTTGCGAAGACAATTTAGACTATGTTCATGATAATTGAGTTCATTTAATGAACTTATTTAATGAACTCCCACTCAGATAGATATCCCTCTAGTCATCTAAGTGAAACATGAACCGAGTCAACTAGGCCGTGTCCGATCCTCACGTGAGACGGACTAGTCAACATCGGTGAACATCTTCATGTTGATCATATCTTCTATATGACTCATGCTCGACCTTTCGGTCTTCCGTGTTCCGAGGCCATGTCTGTACATGCTAGGCTCGTCAAGTCGACCTAAGTGTTTTTGCTGTGTAAATCTGGCTTACACCCGTTGTATTCGAACGTTAGAATCAATCACACCCGATCATCACGTGGTGCTTCGAAACAACGAACCTTTGCAACGGTGCACAGTTAGGGGGAACACCTTTCTTGAAATTTTAGTGAGGGATCATCTTATTTAAGCTACCGTCGTTCTAAGCAAATAAGATGTAAAACATGATAAACATCACATGCAATCAAATAGTGACATGATATGGCCAATATCATTTTGCTCCTTTTGATCTCCATCTTCGGGGCTCCATGATCATCGTTGTCACCGGCATGACACCATGATCTCCATCATCATGATCTCCATCATTGTGTCTTCTTGAAGTTGTCTCGTCATCTATTACTTCTACTACTATGGCTAACGCTTTATCAATAAAGTAAAGTAATTACATGACGTTTATGTTGACACGCAGGTCATAAATAAATAAAGACAACTCCTATGGCTCCTACCGGTTGTCATACTCATCGACATGCAAGTCGTGATTCCTATTACAAGAACATGATCATCTCAAACATCACATATATCATTCATCACATCCTTTGGCCATATCACATCACAAAACACTTGCTGCAAAAACAAGTTAGACGTCCTCTAATTGTTGTTGCAAGTTTTTTACGTGGCTGCTATAGGTTTCTAGCAAGAACGTTTCTCACCTACGCCAAAACCACAACGTGAATTGCCAATTTCTATTTACCCTTCATAAGGACCCTGTTCATCGAATCCGATCCGACTAAAGTGGGAGAGACAGACACCCGCCAGCCACCTTATGCAACTAGTGCATGTCAGTCGGTGGAACCGGTCTCACGTAAGCGTATGTGTAAGGTTGGTCCGGGCCGCTTCATCCCACAATGCCACCGAATCAAGATAAGACTAGTGACGGCAAGATAATTGACAATATCGACGCCCACAACTGCTTTGTGTTCTACTCATGCATAGTAACTACGCATAGACCTAGCTCATGATGCCACTGATGGGGAACGTAGCAGAAATTCAAAATTTTCTACGCATCACCAAGATCAATCTATGGAGTAATCTAGCAATGAGGGGAAGGAGAGTGCATCTACATACCCTTATAGATCGCTAAGCGGAAGCGTTCAAGTGAACGGGGTTGATGGAGTCGTACTCGTCGTGATCCAAATCACCGATGATCCTAGTGCCAAACAGATGGCACCTCCGCGTTCAACACACGTACAGCCCGGTGACGTCTCCTACGCCATGATCCAGCAAGGGGAGAAGGAGAGGTTGGGGAATACTCCAACCAGTAGCAGCACGACGGCGTGGTGGTGGTGGAGGAGCGCGGGACTCCAGCAGGGCTTCGCCAAGCACTACGAGAGACGAGGAGGAAGAGGGGTAGGGCTGCGCCAACAGGGAGATTGAATCGTGTGTTGGGCTGCCCCTTTGCTCAAGTATATATAGGGGGAGGGGAGGGGCTGCGCCCCCACCTAGGGTTCCCTCCCTAGGAGTGGCGGCAGCCCCCAGATCCCATCTGGGAGGCGGCCAAGGGGGAGAGAGAGGGGGGCGCACATAGGGTGGGCCTTAGGGCCCATCTGCGCCTAGGGTTTGCCCCCTCTCCTCTTGAGGCGCATGGGCCTTGGTGGGGAGGCGCCCTAGCACACCTAGGGGCTGGTACCTTCCCACTATTGGCCCATGTATGCCTCCGGGGCCGGTGGCCCCACCTGGTGGACCCCCGGACCCCTCCGGTGGTCCCGGTACACTACCGGTGATGCCCGGAACACTTCTGGTGGCCAAAACCATACTTCCTATATATCAATCTTTACCTCCGGACCATTCCGGAACTCCTCGTGACACCGGGATCTCATCCGATACTCCAAACAACATTCGGTAACCGCGTAAATACTTTCCCTATAACCCTAGCGTCATCGAACCTTAAGTGTGTAGACCCTACGGGTTTGGGAGTCATGCAGACATGACCGAGACAACTCTCCGGTCAATAACCAACAGCGGGATCTGGATACCCATGTTGGCTCCCACATGCTCCACGATGATCTCATCGGATGAACCACGATGTCGAGGATTCAATCAATCCCGTATTCAATTCCCTTTGTCCAGCGGTACGATACTTGCCCGAGATTCGATCGTCGGTGTCCCAATACCTTGTTTAATCTCGTTACCGGCAAGTCTCTTTACTCGTTCCGTAACACATCATCCCGTGATCAACTCCTTGATCACATTGTGCATATTATGATGATGTCCTACCGAGTGGGCCCAGAGATACCTCTCCGTTTACACGGAGTGACAAATCCCAGTGTCGATTCGTGCCAACCCAACAGACACTCTCGGAGATACCTGTAGTGAACCTTTATAGCCACCCAGTTACGTTGTGACGTTTCGTACACCCAAAGCATTCCTACGGTATCCGGGAGTTGCACAATCTCATGGTCTAAGGAAATGATACTTGACATTAGAAAAGCTTTAGCATACGAACTACACGATCTTTGTGCTAGGCTTAGGATTGGGTCTTGTCCATCACATCATTCTCCTAATGATGTGATCCCGTTATCAACGACATCCAATGTCCATGTTCAGGAAACCGTAATCATCTATTGATCAACAAGCTAGTCAACTAGAGGCTTACCAGGGACATGGTGTTGTTTATGTATCCACACATGTATCTGAGTTTCCTATCAATACAATTCTAGCATGGATAATAAACGATTATCATGAACAAGGAAATATAATAATAACTAATTTATTATTGCCTCTAGGGCATATTTCCAACACCATCCACATCGCCGCGATGTGGTTCCTCTATGATGCCCTCGAAAGGGATCAAACAAACCCGACAAAAATCACGAAGTGACATCTCCTTATGCTCATCATATAAATAAAACTCCACCGTAGGTGGTGAGCTCCTAGCATGGAAATGAAAGTTTTGCACAAAGATATGGGTGAGTAAGAGATACTGTTCGCGCTGGTCGTGGAGGAAGGCGGTGAGGCCTGCATTCTCAGCCAATTCATAGAAATCATCATAAATCACGGCTGCTCTCAAGAAATCTTCACAAGGCCATTCACACGGCCAAACCTCCGCGATGCGAGGCAGATTATATTTGGGCCTCTTTGCTTCTTCATTTTGCTTTCCCTTCGAGCTTCGGCTCGATGAGCCCCTCAAAAATCTCTTCATTATTTTCTGAAAAATTCTGAAATTTTTAGTAACTTCAAATAAAAGTAAACCAAACTCAACAAAATTGATAGAAACTACTCCTACAAGTGCCTAGATCCTATATCATGCATTAGAACTAATTGGAACCATATAAATTTGACATCCAAGCTCAAGAACAAGGTCATCTAAGCAGCAAAAATATGCAATGAATAAAGTACTAGAGCAAAATCTAACTAGACCAATGGAGGAGTCACATACCAAGGAACAATCCCCCGAAGCAGTTTTGTGAGAGGTGCTTTGAGCAAGGAGATCGAGAATCGCAGCAAAATGAGCTAGAACTCGTGCTTGAGCTGGACAGTGATTTTTTTGGAGGAAGAAGAAGTGTGTGGGTGCGGGAATAAGTGGAGGAGGGCCACCGTGGGCCCACGAGGTAGGGGGCGCACCGAGGGGGTAGGGCGAGCCCTCCACCCTCGTGGCCAGGTGGATGCCCCCCTGTTGTGTTCTAAGTGCCAAATATTCTCAAATATTCCAGAAAAAAAATCATATTTAAATTTCAGGGCATTTGGAGAACTTTTATTTTCGGGGTATTTTTATATTGCACATATAATTCAGATAACAGATAGAAAATACTATTTTTTACTTTATTTAATATAAATAACAGAAAGTAAAAGGAGGGCACAGAAGGTTGTGCTTTCTAACTTCATCCATCTCATGATCTTCAAAAGGAATCCATTAACAAGGTTGATCAAGTCTTGTTAACAAACTCATTTCGAATAACATGGAACCGGAGAATTTTCGAATAACACTAGGTTGACTCAATGGGGATAAGCACATCCCCAAGAATAAGAATATCATATTTCTTCTTTACACTAGGAAGAGGAAATTAAAAACCTCCAAAAATAATCGATGGAATTTTTCCAATAGAATTGATACTGTGGACTTGAGGTTGTTTCCTCGGAAAGTGTATCGTATGCTCATTACCAATAACATGAAAAGTGACATTGCCTTTGGTGCAATCAATAACAGCCCCTGCAGTATTCAAAAAGGGTCTTCCAAGAATAATAGACATACTATCGTCCTCGGGAATATCAAGAATAACAAAGTCCATTAAAATAGTAGCATTTGCAACCACAACAGGCACATCCTCACAAATACCGACAGGTATAGCAGTTGATTTATCAGCCATTTGCAAAGATATTTCAGTAGGTGTCAACTTATTCAAATCAAATCTACGATATAAAGAAAGAGGCATAACACTAACACCGGCTCCAAGATCACATAAAACAGTTTTAACATAGTTTCTTTTAATGGAGCATGGTATAGTTGGTACTCCTGGATCTCCTAGTTTCTTTGGTATTCCACCCTTAAAAGTATAATTAGCAAGCATGGTGGAAATTTCAGCTTCCGGTATCTTTCTTTTATTTGTAACAATTTCTTTCATATACTTAGCATAAGGATTCATTTTGAGCATATCAGTTAATCGCATACGCAAAAAGATAGGTCTAATCATTTCAACAAAGCGCTCAAAATCCTCATCATCCTTTTTCTTGGATGGTTTGGGAGGAAAAGGCATGGGTTTTTGAACCCATGGTTCTCTTTCTTTACCGTGTTTCCTAGCAACAAAGTCTTTCTTATCATAATGTTGATTCTTTGATTGTGGGTTATCAAGATCAACAGCATGTTCAATTTCTATATCATTATCATTGCTAGGTTGAACATCAACATGAACATTATTATTAACATTATCACTAGGTTCATGTTCATTACCAGATTGTGTTTCAGCATCATAAATAGAAATATCATTTGGATTCTCAGGTGTTTCAGCAATAGGTTCACTAGAAGCATGCAAACTCCTATCATTTTTCTTTTACTTCCTTTTAGAATGACTAGGTGCATCTATATTATTTCTTTGAGAATTTTTCTCAATTCTCTTAGGGTGGCCTTCAGGGTACAAAGGTTCCTGAGTCATTTTACCAGTTCTAGTAGCCACTCTAACAGCATAGTCCTTATTCTTACTATTCAATTCATTGAGCAAATCATTTTGAGCCTTAAGTACTTATTCTACTTGAGTGGTAAGTGTAGAAGCATGTTTAATAATAAGTTTAAGTTCACCTTTGACATTAGCCATATAATCACCCAAGTGTTCAAGCATATCAGCACTGCGTTTTAATTCTCTACCAAAGTAAGCATTGAAGTTTTCTTGCTTAACCATAAATTTATCAAACTCATCTAAGCATGGGCTAGCAAACTTGGTAAATGGGATTTCAGCTTTATCATATCTATAGAGAGAATTTACCTTTACTACCTGTGTCGGGTTATCAAGACCACGTGTTTCCTCAATAGGTGATGGATTAAAACCATATATTTCTTCAACAGGTAGTAAATTAAGACCATGTATTTCTTCAATAGGAGGTAAATTCTTAACATCTTCAGCTTTAATACCTTTTTCTTTCATGGATTTCTTTGCCTCTTGCATAAGGACTAAGAAATAGAACACCCCTTTTCTTCGGAGTTGGTTTAGGAATAGGCTCAGGAAGTGTCCAATTATTTTCATTTGTCAACATATTATTCAATAGAATTTCAGCTTCATCCGGTGTTCTTTCCCTGAAAACAGAACCAACACAACTATCCAGGTAATCTCTAGAAGCATTGGTTAGTCCATTATAAAAGATATCAAGTATTTCATTTTTCTTAAGAGGGTGATCAGGCAAAGCATTAAGTAATTGGAGAAGCCTCCCCCATGCTTGTGGGAGACTTTCTTCTTCAATTTGCACAAAATTATATATATCCCTTAAGGCAGCTTGTTTCATATGAGAAGGGAAATATTTAGCGGAGAAGTAATAAATCATATCCTGGGGAATACGCACACAACCAGGATCAAGAGAATTAAACCATATCTTAGCATCACCCTTTAATGAGAACGGAAATATGTTAAGGATACAAAAGTAGCGAGTTCTCTCATCATTAGTGAACAGGGTAGGTATATCATTTAATTTACTTAGATGTGCCACAACAGTAAGGATCAGATTCATAGCCATAAAAAGGATCAGATTCAACCAAAGTAATTATATCGGGATCAATAGAGAATTCGTAATCCTTATCAGTAACAAAGATAGGTGAAGTAGCATAAGCAGAATCATACTTCATTCTAGCATTCAGAGTTTTTTGTTTAAGCTTAGCTAATAATTGCTTAAGATCACTTCTATCATTGGAAGCAACAAAGTCTCTTTTAGTTTCTTCATCCATAACATAGCCCTCGGTCACAACAGGTAATTCATATTTATTAGGAGAGCCTTCATAATCACTTTCATCAGTATTACCAGTTTCAATAATTTTATTCTCTCTAGCCCTAGCAAGTTGTTCATCAAGAAATTCACCAAGTGGCACAGTTGTATCAAGCATAGAAGTAGTTTCATCATAAGTATCATGCATAGCAGAAGTGGCATCATTAATAATATGCGACATATCAGAATCAATAGCAGAAGCAGGTTTAGGTGTCGCAAGCTTACTCCAAACAGAAGTTGAATCAAGTGCGGAGCTAGATGGCAGTTCCTTACCTCCCCTCGTAGTTGAGGGATAAATCTTGGTTTTTGGATCTCCCAAGTTCTTCATAATGATAAGCAGATATAAATCCCAAATGACTCAAAGAATAGAGCTATGATCCCCGGCAACGGCGCCAGAAAATAGTCTTGATAACCCACAAGTATAGGGGATCGCAACAGTTTTCAAGGGTAGAGTATTCAACCCAAATTTATTGATTCGACGCAAGGGGAGCCAAAGAATATTCTCAAGTATTAGCAGCTGTTTGTCAATTCAACCACACTTGGATAACTTAATATCTGCAACAAGGTATTTAGTAGCAAAGTAATATTATAGTAGTGGTAATGGTAGCAAAAGGTAACGATAGCAAAAGTAATGTTTTTGGTATTTTGTAGTCATTGTATCAATAGCAACAGAAAAGTAAATAAGCGTAGAACAATATATGAAAAGCTCATAGGCAATGGTTTGGTGATAGAGAATTATGCTGGATGTGGTTCATCATGTAACAGTCATAACCTAGGGTGACACAGAACTAGCTCCAATTCATCAATGTAATGTAGGCATGTATTCCGAATATAGTCATACGTGCTTATATAAAAGAACTTGCATGACATCTTTTGTCCTACCCTCCTGTGGCAGCGGAGTCCTAGTGGAAACTAAGGGATATTAAGGCCTCCTTTTAATAGAGTACTGGACCAAATCATTAACACATAGTGAATACATGAACTCCTCAAACTATGGTCATCACCGGGAGTGGTCCCGACTATTGTCACTTCGGGGTTGCCAGATCATAACACATAGTAGGTGACTATAGACTTGCAAGATAGGATCAAGAACTCACATATATTCACGAAAACATAATAGGTTCAGATCTGAAATCATGGCACTCGGGCCCTAGTGACAAGCATTAAGCATAGCAAAGTCATAACAACATCAATCTAAGAACATAGTGGATACTGGGGATCAAACCCTAACAAAACTAACTCAATTACATGATAAATCTCATCCAACCCATCACAGTCCAGCAAGCCTACGATGGAATTACTCATGCACGATGGTGAGCATCATGCAATTGGTGATGGAGGATGGTTGATGATGATGATGGCGACGGATTCCCCTCTCCGGAGCCCCGAACGGACTCCAGATCAGCCCTCCCGAGAGAGTTTAGGGCCTAGCGGCGGCTCCGTATCGTAAAACGCGACGAATCTTTCTCTCTGATTTTTTCTCTTCGAACATGAATATATAGAGTTGGAGTTGAGGTCGGAGGAGCTCCAGGGGGCCCACGAGGTAGGCCCCCCCCACCCTCGTGGCTAGGGTGTGGGCCCCCTGGTCTTGATCTTTTGCCAGTATTTTTTATTATTTCCAAAAATAATCTCCGTGAAGTTTCAGGTCATTCTGAGAACTTTTTTTTCTGCACATAAATAACACCATGGCAATTCTGCTGAAAACAACGTTAGTCTGGGTTAGTTCCATTCAAATCATGCAAGTTAGAGTCCAAAACAAGGGCAAAAGTGTTTGGAAAAGTTGATACAACAGAGATGTATCACACCACAGCGTAATGGTGTGTCCGAATATCGTAACCGTACTTTATTAGATATGGCGCGATCTGTGATGTCTCTTACCGATTTACCACTATTGTTTTGGGGTTATGCATTAGAGATAGCTGCATTCATGTTAAATAGGGCACCATCAAAATCCGTTGAGACGACACCGTATGAATTTTGGTTTGGCAAGAAACCTAAGCTATCTTTTCTTAAAATTTGGGGTGCGACACTTATGCCAAAAGGCTTCAGCCTAATAAGCTCGAACCCAAATCAGAGAAGTGCGTCTTCGTCGGATTACGGGTTCTGCAGACCCTTGAGAGGTTCGAACTTTGGGGTGCGTGCGAAGAGCTCGTCCTCCCCAGTCTGCCTGCCTGCTAATCCCATGGCCTAGCTTGACGAACCGAATGGACAAGAGACACAACAGTTTACCCAGGTTTGGGCCACCTTGCCGTGTAAAACCCTACTCCAGCTTTCTGGTGGATTGGTCTCGAGGGGCCGAGGATGAACTAGTACAGTGGAAGAACAGCCTCAGGAGGAGTGTTCTTGTGCTCGATGAGCTGGTGGGTGTGAGAGTGATCCGAATGATCCATCCTCTCATACGATGGTGGTGCTGCTCTATTTATAGTGGCCTCAGTCCTCTTCCCAAATGTAGGCGGGAAGGGATCCCACAACGGCCAAATTCGAAGGGAGACAACTAGTACATGCTATCCTGATAAAAGTAGTCTTCGCTTGCAAAAGCCTCTGGTGGTGATGCCGCGGTGGGCTCGGCGATGAACTCTGTCCTGCCGTCCTGGCGTTCTTGGTCTTGTTGCACCGGAATGGAAACCTTTGGCTGATTCCTCAGGACTCCAAGCTTGCGCTTGCCTCCTTAGCACCAAAGAGGAAACTGGTACATTGCGCCCGCCTGGCCTTGGTCATCATGGCTCACGTCATTTGATCCTCGCGAGGTGAGCCTTGCATTGATATGTCCGCTCCTCGGGAGCCAGCCTGGGGAGGCCACCCCATGTGGAGGTCTTGGTGTTGTCCGCCTCGTGAGGCTTGGCCCCTCGCGAGGGTCTTGAGCTTTCGATGTCGAAGTTGGGCCATACCAGGCCGTCGATGGAGACACACTGCGGGCCGCAAGCAGGCATGTCTGGGTACCCCTGTTCCTAGGACGCCGACAGTAGCCCCCGGGCCCAAGGCGTGCTCGGACTTGGCTTCGAGGCGAAGCCAAAGGGCAAGTGCTGAGCACCGCGGTCCCCAACCACCTGCGGCCTTGGTCGACGCATGGCATTTGATGGGACGTGGGCGTCTCCACTTCTGCATGCTGCCTCGGCAACCGTTCGACTTGATGAGACCCTGCTGCATGCAGAGAAAAAACCATCATTGCGTGCAATCATGGAGGCTAACGATTGGCCTCCCTCCAGCTATAAATGAGAAGAGGGGCGGAGCCCCCTTGCTCATCTCCATCTTCTCGCCACCCGACCCTTCTTCTTCATCTCTGCCTTGCCGTCTTGCTGTAGCTCTCATGGCGCCGA
Source organism: Triticum urartu (assembly GCF_056163025.1). NCBI lineage: Eukaryota > Viridiplantae > Streptophyta > Magnoliopsida > Poales > Poaceae > Triticum > Triticum urartu. The sequence goes on along the minus strand of NC_141873.1, from coordinate 501,251,993 downwards.
TTAGGAGGTTCTCCGCAGTGGAGAAAGGGAACCCCCCCCCCTCGTGAGGAGCAGGGGCCGCTCCCGCCGAAGAAGAGGCTCAGCCACCCCTGTGATGCCGGTAAGAGGCCAGAGGTGGTACATCCTACGTATGAGTGGCCTCCACCCGGCTTCCCACTTCCTTGGTATGCTCGCGCGCAAGGCTCCGGAGAGGGCGGCAGCGCCCAGCACCGCGTGGGCCGCGGCCATGGTGCCAGGCTGAGGCTGCGCGACTGACCAGCCCGCGAACCCATGCCGAGGCCACCTCGCGCGAGTTCGTGCTGTGGGCGATGATGTCACCGCGCACGTGGATCCGGTTCCCACGGTTCTTCGCTGTAGAATTTCTGCCAAGGGGTCCGCTTGAGCTGTGGCTGCAACATGCCGGGTGCTGCAGTCTGGCCGTGGGGGCGGAGGTCGAGGTCGCCCCTTCGGGCAAAATCTTCATGACCCAAGGATGGGGCAAGGTCGCCCGCGACTACCGTGCGGAGGGAGCCCTCGCCATCCACTTTGAATACGATGGCGCCTCCACGCTGTTCTTTAAGGTCTTCGACAAGGAGGGCTATCCCCTGTAGTGCTGCCCCGGGGGAGGTAGCCCGTGCGGTGTGGCTGCGGGCGTCGAGCCCGCCCCCGGTCTCGTCGACAGCTCCTCCAGCAGCAGCGACGACTCCTAGGAGTCCAGCGACTCTCCTGAGCCTAGCGACTCTCCTGAGTCGAGCCACGATAGCTACGTGCCACCGAGCTCCTTCCGTGCCCAAAATGCGGCAACGGCGTCCACTCGGCGTCGTCGGTGATGCCCAGCAGCCGGGGTTCCTTGAAGCTTCCTTCTTTTGTTTCCCTGCACAGAATCGTGACAACCCCTGTGGGGGTATGTAAAAAATTGTAATGCTTTTGCTCCAAAGTTTATTACTCCTTGTATAAGGTTGCAGTTGTGTGTCTCGCTTCGACATTGTTCCCCCTTTTCGTTCTCGCGGTAGATTTGCGCCCTACACCGACAGGTCCCATTCCCCAGGCAGGCTTCAGCCGTCGCTGGTATGCCAGGTCACGATGTCGTGGTTAAGGCCAGGAGGTGAGTGATACGTCTCCGTTGTATCTATAATTTTTGATTATTCCATGCCAATATTATACAACTTTCATATACTTTTGGCAACTTTTTACACTATTTTTGGGACTAACATATTGATCCAATGCCCAGTGCCAGTTCCTGTTTGTTGCATGTTTTTTGTTTCGCAGAAAATCCATATCAAATGGAGTCCAAATGGGATAAAAACTGACAGAGATTTTTTTTGAAATATATGTGATTTTTGGGAAGAATAATCAACACGAAACGATGCCCGAGGGGGCCACGAGGCAGGAGGCGCGCCCCAGGGGGTCAGGTGCACCCTAGGCCCTCGTGGCCACCCTGTAAGGCGGTTGGTGCCCTTCTTTCGCTGCAAGAAAGCTAATATCCGTATAGAAATCGTCTTAAAATTTCATCCCAATCGGAATTACGGATCTCTGGGAATATAAAAAACGGTGAAAGGCCAGAATCAGGAACGCGGAAACAGAGAGAGACAGAGAGACAAATCCAATCTCGGAGGGGCTCTCGCCCCTCCACCGCCATGGAGGCCATGAAACAAATGGGAAACCCTTCTCCCATCTAGGGAGAAGGTCAAGGAATAATAAGAAGAAGGGGGGCCCTCTCCCCCTCTCTTCCGGTGGCGCCGGAACGCCGCCGGGCCATCATCGTGTGACGGCGATATACACCAACACCTCCGTCATCTTCACCAGCATCTTCATCACCTTCCCCCATCTATCTACAACGGTCCACTCTCCCGCAACCCGTTGTACCCTCTACTTGAACGTGGTGCTTTGTAACATCCCGATTCTCGGAATGTTTAAGAATTTTTTTATTCCAAAAATCAGGGCAAGAAAATTTCATTTGTTTTATTTGTTAAGAAAGCTTAAATTGAACTTCTATAATTTGGAGTATTTAATTTGACCTAATGCAAACTTAAATTTAAATTGAGTTTTCCTTCTCTTTTAGTTGGGTTTTGGTTTTCTCTCTTCAGCATATTAAATTATGCGCATATGTATTTGGAACTTCTTTTGAATTTGTTAGCTTCTATTCCTTTTCTAGGTTTTCCTAAGAAAGAAAATATATTTAATTTCTTGTCCCAAACGCTGGGCAATATCCAACGCCCAATCTACCTTCTCTTATTCCTCTCACCCGTATGGACCCAGCCCATCTTTTTTATTTTTCTTTCTCCATATCTCTTGGACTGTGCCGGGGGACTAATCCACGAGCACCTATGGGACCGGCGGACCAAGTCCCTTTCGGTTCGGCGGGGGCGAGGGTCACACGAAGAGCGGATCGAGGCGAAGCACACGAGTAGTTTACCCAGGTTCGGGCCGCACGGATGCGTAAAACCCTACTGCTGCTTTGTGGTTTGTATTGAGTTCTTGCTCGGGAGCGCGGAGTGCTACAGTACTCCCCAGCAGCTAATGAGACCGAGCGTGAGTATTCTCTTCCTCCCTACCTTTTTTTCCTCCCCCTCTACATTGCGCATGGGCCTCCTTTTATATGCTCAAGGGGTCACCGACAGGTGGCAACGTAGACAAGGGTAAAAATGGAAAGGTGTTGCGATTGGTACAGCTACCTGCTATAGTGTATCATACCTAACGCTGATGGCAGGGGACAAAGGCATTAAATGCCTGTCTGCGTCGCTCAAATAGTGCAAAAAGGGATCGTCAGGGACGCCACCGCTCTCCACGATGGCAATCTTGTCAGCGCCGCTTGCCACCGCGCACCGCTGGCTGCACAGCCTCCCGCCACGTACGCCTGGAAGGGTCCCAGAGCGACACGTTGGTGGATGTGCTGGAGCGCGGACACAGAGTGGTGGCTTGCCGCGGCAAGCGCCTTGCCGCGGTCGTTGTCTTGTCGCGTCCGGAGCTTGTCGCTCACAGGGCCTTGCCGGGACGCGTGGCGCGTCGCGGCAAGTTCCTTGAGATGCCTTGGTTGGCCTTCCCGGCAAGCTCCTCTTGCCGGGGTCTTGTCTCCTTGGCTTGGATACTTTGTCCTTGAATGGCTCCAAAGGAACCACGGAGGACCTTGGCGGTCACCCGGCAAGCCTTGCCGCGGGATCCTGCGACTGCCCGTGCACAAGTTCGGGATACTAGGGTACCCCTACTCTAGTACACCGATAGGAGCCCCCGGGCCTGGGCCATACACGGTGCCGAGCGCTGTTGGGCCAGGCCCAAAATAGGGCACGGGCACGCGCGGCCTGGGTTACGCCGTATCTCTCCCCGTATCCACCGCGCCCTCCCCGAATGGCACGGGTTGAATGCGGCATCGTGGGATAGATCGTGGGTGGTTTCTTTATTCGGAAAGGCGGAACGTCCGCCCCTCCGTCTTTATAAGCATGGGGAACAGGGGTAGTTCGCCCATTCGCCGGTTGCTACTCCAATCTCGGAAACCTCCGCCGCTCCCTCGTCTTCCCAAAGCTGAAAGAGAGCAGCGCCCCGCCCCCCATCGCCACCAGCACCACCAACGCCGTCGACCTCCTCCACCACTTCCTCCATGGCTCCGAGTGCCAACAAAGGGAAGGTTGTGAAGTCGACTGAGGCGCAGCGGCTTGTGGCGCTGCGAAAGGAGCGGGCAATCTTCCCCCCAAGCTCGCTGCGAGGGAGCTGAGGGAGAATTACTACCTCTTCTGGTCGACGGAGACGCGAGCGCATCCGCGCATGAAGGTACTTCCAGCCGCCGCTTGGAAAATGGCTCCAAACGGATATCCTTTCTTCGCCTTGTTCTTCTACTGCGGGCTCTGCCCGCCCTTCTCTGAGTTTTTCTGCGATATTATGAACACCTACGGGTTCCGCCTCCTTGACTTCACCCCCAATGCTGTTCTGACCATGGCAGTTTTCGCACATCTCTGCGAAAACTTTGTCGGAGTCTATCCCTATGTAGCCCTTTTTCGCCACTTCTTTATGCCCCGAGTAGAGAGAGGAGAGCCTTTATCTGGCGGAATCGCCTGGATCTAGAGGGCCGGCAAGAAGGACACTTATCTGGAGGGAGAGTTCCGCGGCAAGTGGGAGGAATGCAGAGCAGACTGGTGCTGGATTGTCGAGGAGAACCCGCAGCCGTTTACCGCCCGGCGCCAAGCCCCAGTAGCACGCGGCAGCGATTGGAGTGACGTGGCCCCGGAAGACGATAGGCTTAAGATTGCCGTCACCCGGATCCAACGCCTCAGGCTTGCCGGGCTCACTATAGGCGCTGTTGGCGTAGATTTTCTTCGCCGCCGCATCGCCCCCCTGCAGGAATGGAGGAGACCCTCCTAGGAATTCAAGAATGCGGCGGATATCATGAGGCTGCGTCCGGGCCTCAACTTCAACTTCACTGTTCTGGAGCTTAACGCGATGCTCCAGGAGCTGTTCAAGTACGACCCTCAACATCCCGAAGTGTTCAGGTTGCCAAAGGGTGTCGTTCTGCTGTGCAACAACTCCGTGCTCGACCGCATCCGTGCAATGATGCCGCTGTGCGATTCGCATGGAATTGTCCCAACCTGGCAAGAGCCTGCAGACGATGTCGCGTAGCAGTTCTTTGACGGCTTGGTAGAAGTGCCGGTCCGCTCCGACGAAAAGGATAGCCTCACCCGCGACACCACTGATGCGGAGATGACACGCATCGCCACTAGGCTGGAAGAGGCGGCGGCAGCCGCAGCCGCGAGCGAATTTGGATTCACCGTGGAGGAGGCAGAGGCAGCAGAGGCGGCAAGCCGTACCGAGCGAGAGGGGCTTGCCGGCGGGGAAGAGCTTGCCGGGCATGACGTCGAGCCGAGCGAGCCGCCGAGGATACGAGCGGCTCGCTGGAGATCAACTCCTCTTCCTCCTCATCTTTAGGCAGCTCACCGCAAGCAGACCCTCCATCCCCACCAAGAAGGCGTCTCCGCAAGGCCGGGGACGTAGCGGGGCGGCGGGCGAGTGAACAGTTGCCGCGCCACGCGACACGCTCCACCGCGGCAAGCACCGTTGCTGCGGGAGCACCTCACGCTGCTGCGGCAACTGGAGCGGGGTCCACCCGGACCACCGCTTCTGCTCCTGCCGCTTCTCACGCCGCGGCGGCAGCCAGAGCGGGGTCGTCTCAGACCACCACCACTGTTCCCGCCAAGCGGCCAAGGGAAACTACTCCTCCGCCTCCTCGCGCCGGACGTGAGCCGGACTTTGACTTCTCCGCGTTCAGCTCCGACGAGGAAGAAGAAGAGTAAGATTCTCTTGTTGTTCTTGTAGTTCTTCAATTCTTGCTGTTTTGTCTTGTATCTCATTTGCTTTACTCTGAACTTATTCCTTTTTAGGACTCTGGCCCAGAGAGCAGCGAAGAGAGCCAAGGTCCCGGTGATTGTCATCGAGGACGAACCCACCGCGACAGCAGGGGGTGCGTCCGAGACAACCTTGCCGGACCCGGCAACTGTTCTCCAGAGCAGCCCCCAGCGTAAGTATATGGTTCGCTTTCCGCTGTTAGGCGCGCATGGATACTCTTTCTTTGCTGACATCTGACTGTTGGTTTGTGTAGGAGCAGAGCAGCCCCACTAGGAGCGCTCGGAGGCCGCCCCCGAAATGCCAAGGGAGAGTCCTCCGGCAAGGGAGAGTTCTCCGGCAAGGGACAGCACGAGCGTCCCCCCGGCGGCGGAGACTACGACTGCCGAACCCAGTACAGGTAATCTTCTCTTCAAACCTTCCCTTGGGTTCTTCTTCTTTTTGGGTATTTGCTTGACTTTTCTCACTTTTCCGGCCGTCAGACCCATCTGCTACGGAGCCGATGGAGACCGAGGTTGCTGCCGACGCCGCCGCTGCCACTGAAGAAGCAGCCGGCGCTGATGATCCCGCCGGCGACGAGGCCGCCAAAGCTGCCACTGCAGCAGCTGGCGAGGGGTCTGGCGATCGCACTGATGGCCCTGAGGCCGCAGGAGCGCCAGGCGCTACGTCGACCGCCGACCCGTCCGCCGCTGCCGCAGCGCCAGGCTCCGAAGAGCCCCAGCCAGGTGTCTACTTGAAGGCCGGCGATGGCGTCTTCATCAACCTCCCCTGGGCGTCAAGCACCAGGGCGCCGGTCGAGGGAGAGAGCTTCAACGGAGAGGTGCTCGCCTCCGCTGGGCTGACGCTGGTTGACGCGCCGAGCAGCAACGGCAGCGAGCCTGAGGAGGAGCGGCTGCTGCGGAAGCTGGTGTCGCTCTACCGTGCCCGGCAAGCCAAGCTGGAATCCCGCGAGGCGCTTGTCGTGAAGGCGGGAGAGGACATCGAGAAGCGCGCGGAGGAGCTCCGGGGTCTCAATCAGGAAGCTCTCCGGTCCCTGGCAGAGGAGCGGGAGCAACTCGCCAAAGAGCAGAAGGCCTTCCTCCTCGAGAGGGCTGAAGTCGAAGAGCAACAGCGGCTTGCCGCTGAAAAGCTGTCTGCGCAGGAGGGCGAGCTGGTGCAGCGGAAGGTCGACCTTGACAGCCATGAGGAGGAGCTTGCCGCGCGCGGGTGAACATTCGGCGGAGCCCTCAAGCAAGCAGAGGATGCTGTCGCAGTTGCCGAGGCCGCCAAGAAGGAGCTGGAGACGAAGGTGGCGCAGCTAGAGGCCGATCTCAAGGCGAGTGGTGAAGAGCTTAGCGCCGCCAAGGACTCCAACGCAGATCTTGAGTTGAAGCTGACCACTTTGACCAAGACGCTGGACGGCGCCCGGGAGCAGGAGGTGGCCTTGAAGGAGGAGATCAAGGCCGACAAGGCGCTGCTGGCGAGTGCTGCCGCCGCCCAGAATGCTTTTAGGGAGAATGTGGAGCACTGGACGGAGGGTCTCGTGAATGTTGCCGCAGACATTGACAGGGAGCTGGCGCAGCTGGGGATGGAGGATCTCGGGTATCCCTCCGACGAGAACCTCCAACCCAGCGCCAAGCTCATCTTGTTCTTCAAAGGCGTGGCGACGGCCCTCCAGCGACTCGGGGAGAGGATCCCAAAGCAGCTGGCCGACGAGTCGCGCAAGATCTGCGCGGGAGCTCTTCAAAAGGTGTTGGTGAAGGTGGCCTTCCGCAACACGGGCCTCAACCTCACCAACGTCCTCAAGACCCTGCCGCCGGATGCTGATCTGGAGGCGCTCAAGACCTTTGTCGCACCCATTGTGGATAAGGTGAGCGGGATCAAGAGGATTGAGGGCGATCGCGTAGACTAGGCCGCCCGTTTTCTTCTTTTCTTGTCGCTGCTGGTCATGTTATGAGAACAATCCGTTAGAGCCACGACAAGCTACCTTGTAATATAACTCTATTCCGGGTAATGATTGCAATGTTATTCCCTTTACTTGATTCCTCCCTTTGTATGTTTTTGCCCTACGCTTTTAGGGAACTTGCCGGTGCAGGCACCTTAGCCGCGAGCGCTGAGTGCGGGACGTCAGCACCCTGCTGGCGGTGCCGCTACCGACAAGAAACCTTGTCGCAACTAGTTGCAGCTCACTTAAGTTGTTGAGCGGACTCGAAACAAAGTAAGGGCGCAACTAGCTACGAGTTGGTTCCTCCGCCCATAGGTTTTCCATACAAAGTGCGGTCGTTCAAGGGAGATAACTTAAAAATTTTAAAAATCTGATTGCTCAAACTTTGGCAACTTAGCTTTTCTGTTGTTTGCTTCCCGGTAAAGCGAAACTTTCTTGAACGACGCCTGGTCCATACCATTATCTTCTCCTTTCCCCCCCGGCAAACTTGTGGGCGAGGGAACCTTCCTTTCCTTGAGAAAAAAGAAAGAGGAGAAAATAAAGATATGGAGCCTTATGGCTCGTTGTTGCTTACCGGGGGTAGGTGATGCACAAAGTGTCAGATAACACATGCAAAAAATAGAAAGCATGAAATTGACAAGGTGTGCGGAGCACATGAGCTTTATGCACGGGGTCTGCGCCCGGCTTTGTACAAAGGATTACATGCAACAACGGCAAGACTTGTACAAAAGGTGGTTGCCGGAACGGGTTCCGGCAACCGCGCCTTATGGGTAAAACTTACGAAGATGCCCAATGTTCCAGGAGTTGCTCACCAGAATGGCATCTTCGGTCTCAAGGCGGACAGCGCCAGGCCTAGTGACTCGTTTCACCCGGTAAGGGCCTTCCCACTTTGACGTCAACTTGTTGGAATTCTTGGCGGACTGAACACGCCGAAGAACAAGGTCGCCTTCCTTGAGACTTCTGGCGTTAACTTTGCGGCTATGGTAGCGGCGCAAAGCTTGCTGGTAGCGAGCAGCTCGTACAGCAGCCTGAAGACGGTCTTCCTCAAGGAGCAGCGCGTCATCTTGTCGCAGCTGCTCTTGCTCAAACTCATCATAAGCGAGCAATCGAGGGGATCCGTATACGAGTTCCGTGGGGAGAACTGCCTCTGCTCCATAGACTAGAGCGAAAGGTGTCTGGCCAGTGGCTCGATTTGGCGTCGTCCTGATCGACCAAAGAACCACCGGCAGCTCCTCGATCCAGTTTCTTCCGCACTTGTGCAGCCTGTCGAAAGTCCTGGTCTTGAGCCCACGCAGCACTTCAGCATTTGCCCTCTCCGCTTGACCGTTGCTTCTTGGGTGAGCAACAGAAGCGAAGCAGACCTTGGTGCCAAGATCTTGGACGTACTGCATGAAGGTGCGGCTCGTAAATTGCGTACCGTTGTCGGTGATTATCCTGTTAGGGATCCCGAAGCGGCAAACAATCGACCTGAAGAACTTGACTGCTGACTGTGCTGTCACCTTCCTCACTGCTTCCACTTCCAGCCACTTTGTGACCTTGTCGATTGCAACGTACAAGTACTCAAAGCCCCCGACTACTCGGGGAAAGGGGCCGAGGATGTCGAGCCCCCAGACCGAAAATGGCCAGGAGAAAGGGATCGTCTGGAGAGCTTGAGCTGGTTGGTGTATCTGCTTGGAATGGAACTGGCACGCTTCACACTTGGTTACTTGTGCAGTTGCATCCTGGAGGGCTGTCAGCCAAAAGAAACCTTGCCGGACTGCTTTGCCGGCAAGTGCTCTTGCGCCAATGTGGTGACCACATATGCCTCCATGTATCTCTGCCAACAGCTTTTGTCCGTCTTCCCGGTGAATACACTTCAATTTCACACCGTTGAGTCTTCTTCTGTACAGTGTGTTGTCGACAAACTGGTACATGACTGCCGGGCTACTCTTTCCGCTTCTTCTTGCTCTTCGGGAAGTTCTCCTGTCTGAAGGAAACGGACAATCTGCTGTGTCCATGCTGGAGCTTGTGGCTCGACAACAAGGACTAAAGGCAAATCTGCTGCTGCGGGAACATCCGCTTCTACGGCGAGAACCTGCGGCTCTGCCGGAGCTTGACGTTCCCCGGCAAGCTTGCCGGAGAAAAACTTGTCGGGAGTTTGTGCTTCAACGGAACAAACCCTAGGGCTTGCCGGAGCAGACTGCTCTTCAGTGCTCTTGGCGTTGATCTTGGGGACCTTCTTGGCGGCGGCTTCGGGAAGCTCTGCCGGAAAATAGTCACCAGAAATCAACTTCCTCTTCTTGCTCTGTCCAGTTGATGGCGTTACAGACGGTTGAGTTAGCTTGAGCACAAAGATCCCTGGTTCCACAGGTAATTTAAGTGCGGCGCACTTTGATAGGCCAACGGCAATGGCGTTCTGAGCTCTTGGAACATGCTCCATCTGTAGGCCGTCAAAGTGCTCTTCTATCTTTCTCACTTCGTCGACGTAGGCTTCCATCAACGGACTCTGATAGCTCTTGTTCACTTGGCGGACGACAAGCGGCGAGTCACCCCTGACAATGAGCTTCTTGATCCCAAGGTCTGCCGCGATCCTGAGACTGGCAAGCAAGCCTTCATACTCTGTAGTATTGTTTGTTGCTTGCTCCTTGGGAAAGTGTATCTGGACTATGTACTTGAGGTGCTCTCCGGTGGGTGCGACAAGCAGCACGCCAGCGCCGGCGCCTTGCAGCGAAAAGGCACCATCAAAGTACATCAACCACTCTTTGCTTGCTTCCTTGACGGGGATGCTCGTTTCTGGAATTTCTTCATCTGGTGTTGGCGTCCATTCTGCTATGAATTCTGCCAATGCTCTGCTTTGGATAGTTGAAGTACTCTCAAACTTGAGGCCAAAGCTTGACAGTTCCAGTGCCCACTCAACAATCCTGCCTGTCGCTTCTGGATTCTGTAGTATCCTCTTCAGCGGAAAACGAGTGACAATTGTGATCTCATGTGCTTGGAAGTAATGGCGCAGCTTTCTCGAGGCCATGAGAAGGCCGAAAAGCAATTTCTGCACGCTAGAGTACCTTGACCTAGCCCCCTGCAGAAGGGAACTGACAAAGTAAACTGGGCGCTGTACCATTCTCTTCTGTATCTCCTCGCGCGTCTGCGCAGATCCATCCTTGTCGGGAGCAGAGCTTGTTGGGGAAGCCCCCTGCTTGCCGCTGGATGCACCTGCCGTGGTTGCTGGCTCGTCACCTGCCTCCCTCTCTGCTACTAACGCAGCACTAACCACTTGATTGGTTGCCGCTATATATAGCAGCAACTTCTCTTGTGGCTTAGGTGCGACAAGTGTTGGAGTGGAGGACAGGTATCTCTTCAAGTCTTGCAGCGCCGCCTCCGCTTCCGGAGTCCATTTCATTGGACCTGCCTTTTTCAACATTTTGAAAAACGGCAGGGCGCGCTCAGCAGACCTAGAGATAAACCTGCTGAGAGCAGCCACGCAACCGGCAAGTCTTTGTACATCCTTGACGCGCTTTGGTGCTTCAATCTGCTCAATGGCCTTGATCTTGTCGGGATTGGCTTCAATTCCCCGCTGAGACACGAAGAACCCGAGAAGCTTGCCGGAGGGGACTCCAAACACACACTTCTCGGGGTTGAGCTTGAGGCTGATCTTGCGCAGATTTGCAAAGGTCTCGTCTAAATCTTGAATCAGAGTTGCCTTGTCCTTGCTCTTGACCACTATGTCATCCATGTAGGCTTCCACATTTCTGTGTATTTGTGGCTCAAGGGCGACATGGACTACCCTTGCAAATGTTGGACCAGCATTTTTTAAACCGAAAGGCATCCGTATGAAACAGTACGTGCCACATGGAGTGATGAATGCGGTCTTCTCCTCATCTTCTTCTGCCATGAAGATCTGATGGTATCCTGAGTATGCATCAAGAAATGAAAGCAAGTCACATCCGTCCGTGGAGTCAACAATCTGGTCAATGCGCGGCAAAGGAAATGGGTCTTTGGGACAAGCTTTGTTAACATCGGTAAAGTTGATACAAAGTATCCATTTCCCGTTCGCCTTGCGCACGACTATAGGATTGGCCAACCACGTAGGATGGAGCACTCCTCTGACAAGGCCTGCTGCTTCCAATTTCTTGATCTCTTCTGCGATGAATTCTTGGCGCTCCACTGCTTGCTTCCTGACCTTCTGCTTGATGGGCTGCGCATGAGGACAAACGGCAAGATGGTGCTCAATTACTTTCCTGGGAACATCGGGGATGTCAGACGGTTGCCACGCAAACACGTCGACGTTCGCCCGCAGGAAAGCAATGAGCGCGCTTTCCTATTTAGGGTCAAGAGTGGCACTGTTGGTGAAGGTACCACCAGTGCCGTCCTCCTTGGCGGACACCTTCTTGGTCTCTGGCGGAGCTGCCATTGTCTTCTTACACTTGCCGGTGGAGCTCGATGGTGCGTCCTCGACGGCAGCGTAGCACTCCGAAGAGGTGCGCTTGCCGGAGTGGGCATCAGAACTCTTGCCGGACTTGGTCTTCTTCTTCCCCCCGGGAGCTTCAACGGCAGGTGACTTGCGATCTGTTGCGGCTGCCGCTTCCCGGTAGATCTTGTCAGCGCAGATAAGAGCATCCTTCTTGTCGCCAGGGACAGAGATGACGCTTATCGGGCCTGGCATCTTCAGCATGTTGTATGCGTAGTGAGAGGCTGCCATGAACTTGGCGAGTGCTGGACGGCCGAGTATCCCATTGTAAGGCAATGGAAAATCGGCAACGTCAAAAGTGACCCTCTCAGTCCTGAAGTTCAACTCGCTGCCAAATGTTACTAGCAACGTGACCTTCCCCTTCGGCTTGCTCCTTCCCGGGTTGATTCCTTGGAATGTGCCGGTCTCTTCAAGCTCGCTGTCAGGGATCTGGAGTTTCTGGAGTACAACGGAGGAGATCAGGTTCAAGACGGCCCCGCCGTCAACTAGCATCTTAGTGACCTTGAGGTTGCGGATAGTTGGTGAAACCAACATCGACAAGCACCCGACCGCAGTTGTGCGATCAGGGTGGTCCTCAATATCAAAGATGATAGGCGTGCTGGACCATTTCAGAAGCTTGCGTGACTCGACAGGTGGTTCCATCGCATTGACTTCCCGCACCCACTGCTTGAGTTGGCGGTGCGAAGTATGCAGAGAAGCACCGCCGTCAACGCACAAGACCTCTGTGGCTTTCTGGAACTCCTGCTCACTGGTCTCGACATCATCCATGTCTTCGTCGTCGTTGTCATCTTCATCCTTGTCGCGGACGCGGGGAGGTCTGTCTCCTTGCCGCTGCTTGGCCTTGCCGCGGCGTCCTCCCCGGCCGGCGCGCTTCTTGCCGGATTCTCCAGCGCCTCCTTGGGCCCTCTCCTTGTCGCGTCGCTCGTATTCAGCCTTTTGCTGCTGGACAAGCTGCTCGACCTTCTTGCAGCTCTGGAGGTCATGGCCCTTGGTGCGGTGGATCTTGCAGTACTGCTTGTCGGCGACCGCCACAGCCTGGCAGTTGGTGCATGCGGCAATCTCCTTGCTGGAGCTACCAGCTTTGGCTTTCTTGGCGCCACCTTCGTTGCCGGACTGCTCAATGACTAGCACATCTTTGCCTTTCTTCTTCCTGTTGTTCCGCCGCCGGTTTTTCTTTGCCGGGGCAGCATCCTCGCTGTCAGATCCTCCTGCTCCTGTATTCTCTCCGGGGAGTTTCCTCCCTTCCTCAGCACGTGCACACTTGTCGGCCAGGGCATACAGCTCACTGACGTCTCTGATCTTGCACATCTCCATCTCCTCCCGCATCCTGCGGTTACGCACGTTCTGATGGAACGCGCTGATGACCACGGCAGGGTGGACATCTCGGATGTTGTGCTGTACACGGCTGAATCTCTGGATGTACTTGTGCAGGGGCTCTCCTTCCTTCTGGGCGAGCAGATAAAGGTCACTCTCTTGGCCATGAGGTTTGTGGCCGCCTGTAAAGGCGCCGACAAACTGATGGCATAGGTCTGCCCAGGAAGATATGGAGTTGTCCGGCAAGTGCATGAGCCAGGACCTGACGTTGGGCTTGAGCACCAGCGGGAAGTAGTTGGCAAGGATCTTGTCGTCCCGCCCCCCGGCAGCCTGCACCGCGATGGTGTAGATGCTGAGGAACTCCGACGGATGCGACTTGCCGTCGTACTTCTCTGGTACGTCTGGCTTGAAATTCTTCGTGCTGGGCCACTGGACTTGCCGCAGCTCATGAGTAAACGCAGGGCAACATACCGCGTATGGCAAGCCGCCTGGTTCCCCTGGCGCATGCATGTCGACAGAGGGCCCAGCGCGCTGGTCCGATTGATGTCGCGCTTCTCTTCGGCGCTCAATGCGAGTACGAGCGCCTTCTTGCTGTCGTTCGTGAAGAACTTGGCGCTGATCGCGACGATCTCGTGGATCTGATGTCGCGGTGGAGTCACTGTCGAGGTGGATCCGGCGAGTCGGCGATCTTGGCCTTCGGGGCGGAGAGTGCACAGTGGTTGCACCCCCACCGGTCTTGTCGCCACCGGCTCGTGCCTGGCTGACTTGCCGCGGCTGCGACGTGCTCGGCTGCCGTTGAGTGTCGCCGCTGCTGTAGTGGCGGGTGGCGGTGGCGAACGGTGCGAGGAGCGGTATATGCTCGAACTTCTAACTATGTTAGAAGGAGCAGTATCCCGTCCAGGCGACCGTGCCTCGCTCGTGCCAGCATGTTGGCATGCATGCTGGTCTTGAGCACTCCGAGGTCCACCAGCTCGATCTTGGTCCAGCAAACGCATGGTACCGTGAGTACCATGGCGCTGCCGGTCCCGCGCCTCCTGAGATGGGCGCGGTGCGTGTACGGACGCCGAGGTCTTGGAGTGCGCCCGGTCGTTGTGGGAGCCGGCTACACCGCCGATGGGCAGCGCAGCCTTGTCCTTGGACCTGGCACCATCGTGAGCTTCCTCGTCGACGCCCGTTCTTCCGCCGGTGTCTGCCCCATCAGCCGTTTGCTCCAGCGGTGGTGGGTTCGGCGCAGACGGAGCAGCCGCCTCCGAAGCCTTCTTCTTCGGCGGCATGTCGATGAAGATGATGAAGATCTAGCTCGTGTGAATGCCGGATCTGGTTCACACAACCTCGACACCCCCTACCTGGCGCGCCAAGGATGCCGGGGAACTAATCCACGAGCACCTATGGGACCGGCGGACCGAGTCCCTTTCGGTTCGGCGGGGGTGAGGGTCGCACGAAGAGCGGATCGAGGCGAAGCACACGTGCAGTTTACCCAAGTTCGGGCCGCACGGATGCGTAAAACCCTACTCCTGCTTTGTGGTTTGTATTGAGTTCTTGCTCGGGAGCGCGGAGTGCTATAGTACTCCCCAGCAGCTAACGAGACCGAGCATGAGTGTTCTCTTCCTCCCTACCTTTTTTTTCCTCCCCCTCTACGTTGCGCATGGGCCTCCTTTTATATGCTCAAGGGGTCACCGACAGGTGGCAACGTAGACAAGGGTAAAAATGGAAAGGTGTTGCGGTTGGTACAGCTACTTGCTACAGTGTATCATACCTAACCCTGACGGCAGGGGACAAAGGTGTTAAATGCTTGTCTGCATCGCTCAAATAGTGCAAAAAGGGACCGTCAGGGACGCCACCGCTCGCCATGATGGCAATCTTGTCAGCGCCGCTTGCCACCGCGCACCGCTGGCTGCACAGCCTCCCGCCACGTACGCCTGGAAGGGTCCCAGAGCGACACGTTGGTGGATGTGCTGGAGCGCGGACACAGGGTGGTGGCTTGCCGCGGCAAGCGCCTTGCCGCGGTCGTTGTCTTGTCGCGCCCGGGAGCTTGTCGCTCACCGGGCCTTGCCGGGACGTGTGGCGCGCGCGGCAAGTTCCTTGAGATGCCTTGGTTGGCCTTCCCGGCAAGCTCCTCTTGCCGGGGTCTTGTCTCCTTGGCTTGGATACTTTGTCCTTGAATGGCTCCAAAGGAACCACGGAGGACCTTGGCGGTCACCCGGCAAGCCTTGCCGCGGGATGCTGCGACTGCCCGTGCACAAGTTCGGGATACTAGGGTACCCCTACTCTAGTACACCGACAGACTGTAGCGCAACAACTTCCTCTCTAATTTTTCTCCTGCTTCCCTCCTTCCTCATGGGCCTGGACCGATCTGGCCCATCACTCCCAACCCAACGAACCCCTCTTCTCGGTTCTCTGTACGTTCACAACTCAGGGAAAAAGGAAACATCAACAGCCAGGTACTTAAGAGAAACAGCCCTCAGTAAGTCCCATCAATCCCATTGTTTCCAAAACTGAAGCCATCATATTCAGCGCCTCCACCTTCTCTTCCATTCTCGTAGCAACCCCTGCCCTCTTCCTTTCCCCTGTCTCCCTGTCTCCAAGGCAACTCCATGAACTTTGAAGCTACATGGACACCGATGCTCGATCCTGATGACTCGGACCATCTCTATCCGAATCCTTGTGCCATAAACTCCTCCACCATGCCATGATTCCATTCAGGGAAGAAGGAACACGATACGTCAACTACACACGAAGAATTCTGCATGTCCGCGTACACTGTTCATCAAGTTCGTCGCATCGTTCCGTCAAACTCATTGAGCCGCTATCAAATTTCTTTTGCACGCGTGCTTGTCATCACCTAGTGTATCCCGTAGACATCATGATTCAACCTATCTCTGTCATTGGCCGCGTGTGTCCGAAGCCAAGATCGATTGGTGGCAACGACATATCTTTTTTTTCTGTTCGTCAGATGGTCTTGAGGTCAACATATAAAATGATAGTTTTGGTCATAGGAATTCGCCGGTATATTTAGATTGTCGTTGTAATAGGTGTGTTCTGGGGTGGTTTTAATCATAGTTGTTTTGGGTAAAATTCAAATGGGTTTCTTGTTCGGTTAACTTTTATGTTAATATGTTATTTTATTGCATGTTCATGACATGTCTAGAAGTTACTCCTAAATATTTCATAATG
Organism: Triticum urartu; assembly: GCF_056163025.1. Classification (NCBI taxonomy): domain Eukaryota; kingdom Viridiplantae; phylum Streptophyta; class Magnoliopsida; order Poales; family Poaceae; genus Triticum; species Triticum urartu. Next base: position 501,235,830 of record NC_141873.1, on the reverse strand, counting down.
TTAGGAGTGCATGCTAATCGTCTCATATATTTTACAGAGAGTATCATGTGATTTCTTAGAGGTATTTGTAGGATTATTTAAATTGTCAAATATAGTATGATCTTGATGGTATTTTTCTTTGGTGCGTGTGTAGTCCTATGATATGTCTCTGTACAAGTCTTTGCAAATTCTTACCATGTGTACGAGTTGATTGGTGTAACAGATTATTATAGTTCGTACATGCTTGTCGGGTGTTACTATTTTAATTAGATTTGGAGCATTGATAGGTAATCGTATTGTTATCATTTAAATAATGCTTAGTACTGTTTATGGTTCTATGTTGAGAATGCGTACAGATTTTTGGTGAATTGTCTCCATGCTTAGGACTTTGTAAGATTATTCTAAGCTTTGTTTGATTTCTTTAATTATTAAATACTTCATGTTTTCTTATTTTCTTATTGTTTAGCATGAAGATATCTTATATATGGTTTAAATTTTCATTTCCATCCATGTCGCATGTTCGTTTTATTGGTTTGAAAGCGTGGCATGCCTCTGATAGTTATTAGGCATCATTTATAGGTGTTTTGCATAGTTTTCTTTATGCTAGATGTCAAATAAAATGCCTTGTTGTTTGGAAATGAGTGCATTATAGTTTGTTGTGTAGAATATAATTCCCAAGTTGTTCCTCTTCTTTCTAGATGTTTGTTATCCACGATTTCATGGTTGGATGCTTTATGTCATTCATATTTGTATTGCTATATAGAATCATTTTGATGGAATAAAACTAGTTTATTGCATATTGATAATTATCATGTGTGTTTATTTATATTAGATTATTACCATGCCGTGTTAACAATTGCTTACAATACAATGCATGTTTGGTTGTATGCATACCATGTACTATATCATTTCTAGTTTGCATTGTATGACTACACATATGGTTAGCCTTGATTTACATTATGGTAGTTTGTTGATCTTGTGCATTATTTTATTGAGCAACTTTTTGCTTGATCAATACTATTCCATGTTGTTGCGATTGTATAAAGAGATTGCATAACATGTGTGTAATGACCCGTGTGTTCTATGATGCCTAGGTTGTCCAGATATGTATTAGCAAGTCTAGGTTGTACTAGGTAGAAATACATGTCTTCAAGTTATTCATGCTAGTATAGCAAATTGCTTGATGTGATTGATGCCATGACCTAGATGTGTACTTGCTTAGTATGCTTTCCCCTTTTTCTTATAAGTCACAACTAGCATGATAGTGTTGTGTGCTAATGCCATTCTTGATAGTCATGTTATCAACTAAGTTATGTCATAGTTATAAGTTGTATTCTACTAGTAGCATAGTTTGGCATCTTGGTCATGATCATCCATGATTAGTGTTATATCTAGTCTACCTCACTATTACATTGTTGTATGCCTAGACTTCTTCATATATACTTTATCTAGTTGTGGCATTGTTAGATGTCTAGTTGTCAGTCATGCAAGTGATCTTTCATGTCTCGTTTCGTCTATGTTCTATAATTGAGTACTTAGTCTCTTGTGCATTCTTATGGATAATCACTTTGGTCTTATGGTAGCCTCAGATAGTTGGGTCTTGTTGCGATAGTTTAGCACATGCTTAAGATAGTTTACCTTTCATGTTAGTTGAGTTGTATCTTCCTCATATGCTTAGTGTACATAGTTTGATCTGTTATATAAGCATGAAATGGTAATCTTATTGCTAGTGGTTACTTGAGCATTAGTTGTTCTTTAGTAGTAAGACCATATTCCAGTTTAGTATCTTATCATGATCACTAGTATGTGTCATGCTTGTGTTATTTGCTTAGACATCTAGTGAATCTATACTCACATGTATTGTCTCCGATGTGTGTTATTATTAAGTTGTTTAATTAGTTTCTACCTTAATTAGTATTGGTTTGTCTTCTTTTATGGAAATGCTTGCTAATAGTTTTTATGATTTTTGTTTAGTCTTTAATTGTTGTTAACTATTATAAGTATTTGGATTCATCCAAATATTTATTCTTGATTGATTGGTACTCTTAATCATATCATGCCTAGGATAGTTGTTCATCCATTGTTCCATTTGTTGTATAGTTTATTGTTAATTTTTTGACAAATGAATTGGTCTGATTTAATGGAGTGGATTCTATTTTATTTTAATAATGTTTTAGGGCTAGACCTAGATCAATTCAATTCACGTTATTGTTTGATTGCTTAGCTAGTATAGTTTGTAATGTTGGTTTGGTTGTCTTATGGAATCCTTGCTTTTGAATTATTATATAGTTGATGTATATGTTTGACTGCTATTGACGATTATAAATATTTGGATTCTATCTAAATATTTAATTGCGGTTAACTTTTACATTCATGATGTCATGTTGTGATTATGTAGTTAAATGCATATGTTGGTTCCATCCCATCTGTGTTGTTGCCATTGTGTTGGTTATATAGTAGTTCCTTAGTCGTGATGTGTAGTTGGTACTACTAGTGGTTAGTACCATAGTTCCTATTAGAACGTTAGTATTGTTGGCAAGCCTTGATTATCCATCATCAACCTAAACCCTGTCAATTCATCGAGTCCTCTACTTACCTTCCCGTCATGTTATCTCCTTCTGGAATCTCCATCTTGATTAGTATCTTGCTATCCATCCACTCTTAATTTGTTTTGGATGTTATTTGGATTTTCTATTGCTTTGTTATTTATTGTTTGTCTTTTGATATTGTTACGACGAGTAGGGAGTGACGATGATGCTGGACATGGACAGAAACAAGTTACCGAAGGACTCAACAATGAAGGCATGCCTCCTTATTTGATCATACTTATCCTATGGTTTACACAATTGCATTGAGTTTTATTGTTACTATTGTGCATGCTATTTTAATTCCCATAGCTAGCGTGTCGATTGACACATTACCTTGATCCGCTTGTCGCCTATTTACTTGACACCTGAGTAGAAGTATAAGGTTCCCGTAGAGTAGAAATGCTTAGCCATGCTTATCACCCTATAGGTGCCTTGTTGAATGATCTCTGAGTCATTGACAGTTGAAACTTAATGCTGAGCTAGGCCTGTTGGCCCTTGTTGACCTTCTCTATCCTCTTCTACTCTGGGTGAAACTTACCATCTGAATACTGGCGCGGGCGACAGCTGAATCAAGGATTGAAGGAGCAATTGGCTGCCCTTCACGAGTTGAAGGGGGCAATCAGTCGTCCGTGCCGATTAAGGCCTAATAAGTCTTGGATTTGAAGATTGTGTTAATAGTACAACCACATGCTATATGGGCACTGGCTTGGTTGATTAGTTAGTTCACTCTTACTGTCGTCATCGTCGCACCGCAGATGGGATACCTGCCTTGCGAGTGTCCTCGGCACAAAAGGGGCGCCCGGACTGTGAACTGCAGTTACTTCCATGTTGAAACCTAGTGGGCTTGGCACAATAAGTTTGGTCCAATGCAAGACCTCGCCACAATCTCCCTGCCGGTATACCAAATGGTGTACTATGCCAGCGGCCACTGGTGGCAACAAGTCAGGATTGTGTCGTGTGGGTAAAGTGTACATCCTCTGTAGAGTGTAAAACTATTCGAATAGCCGTGTCCATGGTCAAGGGCTACACATGAATCTTTCTTGATGTACAGGACCTATCTTGCTTATTCCCTCTTTGCCCCTATTCTTGAAACCTATGAAGGACGTGAGTTGATCGAGGATCCTCACTTGATGAAAGTTGTTCTGGAGACAAAACATGTTTTCATCTAAAACTGCTTCCATCCAACTACTTTATTTGTTAAACAAAATAGCTTTACGCAAATGAGCCCTACAGCCTTCCTTTGAAGCCACATGTAGCTATTAGGTCCTTCCCCGTGGGAGGCATGTTGAGTACGTAATGTACTCATGGTAATACTTTTGTTGAACAACAGAGATCTATGAAGACGAGGGCGTCGACTATGACTATTATGATGATCCTGAGGAGTGAGGACACGTTGTCTACATCGACTTCCTGTGGTGGAGATGGAGTCGCTATGTATTTATATATTCCGCTGTGTTTCTGGTTGTAATAAATGTCATGAGACATTTCACTATGTATGCCTTGTGGCGAGAGTTGTTAAACTTTTAATGTTCTGCAATGATAGCATTTCACTATGTTGTCAACAATGATCCTGGGGTTGGCAAATATACACAGGAGGGTCTGGAAGTTAATTCCAGGTTTTCACATGCTTTATGCTTCATACTATTATCCAATGATGTGTTGCCATCCTATGATGTCTGAGTAGATTTTCATTGTCCTATCGGTAATTGGTGAATTGCTATGATTGACTTAATTTGCTTGTGGTTATGTTGCTGTCCTTTGGTGCCCATCATATGAGCGTGCACGTGGATCACACCATAGGGATAGTTGTATGTTGATAGGACCATGTATTGGAGGGCAAGAGTGACAAAAGCTTCAACGTAGCATAGAAATTGATGCATATGGGATTGAAGGGGGACCAATATATCTTAATGCTATGGTTGGGTTTTACCTTAATGAACGCTAGTAGTTGCGGATGCTTCCTAATAGTTCCAATCATAGGTGCATAGAATTCCAAGTCAGGGATGACATGCTAGCAGTGGCTTCTCCCACATAAAACTTGCTATCGGTCTAGTAAAGTAGTCAATTGCTTAGGGACAATTTCGCAACTCCTACCACCAATTTTCTGCACTCGCTATACTAACTTTATTTCTTATTTACCTAAAATAGCCCCTAGTTTTTATTTATGTGCTCTTTATATTCGTGCAAACCTACCCCATTACACCTACAAAGTACTTCTAGTTTCATCGAACGTTAAGCGTGCGTAGAGTTGTATCGGTGGTCAATAGAACTTGAGGGAATATTTGTTCTACCTTTAGCTCCTCGTTGGGTTTGACACTCTTACATATCAAAAGAGACTACAATTGACCCCCTATACTTGTGGGTTATCAAGATATTTTTCTGGCGACGTTGCCGGGGAGTTATAGCGTGGGGTGAATATTCTCGTGTGTGCTTGTTTGCTTTATCACTAAGTAGTTTTTATTTTGTGCTCTTGTTTTCTATCTTTAGTTATGGGTAGGAAATGCAAAATACCAAAAAATTAGTTGTACCTACTACACCAACGGTTGAAGAACCACTCAAAGTCTATCACACTCCTGAAGCTTTTTACTTGGATCATCTTCGATCCCTATGTGCTTGTGCTGAAACCCCAACTAGCTTAGTTGAGGGCAAATCTTTAGATGAGCATGCTTGTTATGTGCAACACTACTTATCTCAAAAAGGGAAACTTTTACTGGATCAAATTCATCGTTTGCAATGCTATGCTTGGAATTTATGTGAAATATATGATTTTACTTGTTGTTCTGAAGACCCTAAGAAACACCTTCCCTACCAATGTGAGTTTAGTGATAATGGAACCGTATCTTCGAATGCTAAGGGTGTTTACAATTACTATGATGTTCAACAAATTGAAGAATTTGTTGCTTTTAAGGGTGCTTATGAAATTGCTTCTTTGATTGGAAAGTATGATGCTACTCTTTACAAATCTGGAAATTTAGCCATACTTAAATATTGTTATGATAATTATGCTTCTAATGCCTATGTTAAACCATATATTGAGGACTCCTCCGCTATCCAAGAAGAGACTAATATTTTGCAGGAGTCTATGGAAGAAGGAATTGATGAAACTATGGGCTCATTGGATGAAAAAGATGATGAGGAGAGCGAAGAACAAAAGGAGGAAGAGCAGGTTAGCTACCCGTGCCCACCTTCCAATGAGAGTAACTCTTCAACTCATAAATTGTTTAATTTCCCTTCGTGCTTACCAAAGGATGATTGTTACGATCCATTGATTCTTTTGAAATATCCCTTTTTGATGATGCTTGCTATGCTTGTGGCCAAGACGCCAATATGAATTATGCTTATGGAGATGAACTTGCTATAGTTCCTTATGTTAAACATGAAATTATTGCTATTGCACCCATGCATGATAGTCCTATTATCTTTCTGAATTCTCCCGACTACACTATATCGGAGAAGTTTGCCCTTATTAAGGATTATATTGACGGGTTGCATTTTACTACTACACATGATGATTTTGATAGATATAATATGCATGTGCTTTCTTCTCCTACTTGCAATTATTATGAGATAGAAACTATATCTCCACCTCTCCATGTTTCCCACACGATAAAATTGCAAGAAACTGTTTATACTATGCATTGGCCTTTACTATGTGTGCATGAATTATTCTTTTATGACATGCCGATGCATAGGAAGAGAGCTAGACTTCGTTGTTGCATGATATATGTTACTTTGTGCTCACTACTAAATTACAAATCATTGCTAATTCAAATTGGCTTTGATATACCTTGGGATCCGGGTGGATCCATTACTTGAGAACAATATGCCTAGCTTAATGGCTTTAAAGAAAGCGCTGCCACGGAGACAACCCGGAAGTTTTAGAGAGTCATTTATTTCTGATGTGTGCTTTTATAAAGTTTAAAAATAAAAATAATGTGCCAAGATTTGCCTTTAGGATGTTTACATTGCTTGTTGATTTGTGCGGTGCAAAACAAAAACTTTGGCTGTAGTGCGCGATTTTACATTTTTTACTAGAACGTCAAACGGTTCTGAAACTTTTTGCACTGCCTTTATATACAAATATTTTTTTTCCTATTTTTTCAGAATTTTTGGAGTAACAGAGGTATGTTGAATGTTCAGATTACTACAGATTGTCCTATTTAAGACAGATTCTGTTTTTTATGCATAGTTTGCTTGTTTTGATGAAACTATTGATTTTTATTAGCGGATTAAGCCATGGAAAGGTTATATTGAAGTATCTACAATGCAAAAACAAAATATGAATTGGTTTGCAACAGTACTTAGAGTAGTGATTTGCTTTATTATACTAACGGATCTTACCGAGCTTTCTGTTGAGTTTTGTGTGGATGAAGTGTTTGAAGATCGAGGATGTATAGATATGAGGATAAGGAGGAGAGGAAAGAGCTCAAGCTTGGGGATGCCCAAGGCACCACAAGAAAATATTCATGGAGACTCAAGCGTCTAAGCTTGGGGATGCCCCGGAAGGCATCCCATCTTTCTTCAACAAATATCGATATGTTTTCGGTTTCGTTTCGTTCATGCGATATGTGCAAATCTGGGAGCGTCTTTTGCATTTAGTTTTCACTTTTCTTTTATGCACCATGCTGGTATGATATAGTCCTTGGTTGATTTATAGAATTCTCCTTGCACTTCACTTATATCTTTTGAGTATGGCTTTATAGAATGCTTCATGTGCTTCACTTATATCATTTGAAGTTTGGATTGCCTGTTCCTCTACACATAGAAAACCGCCATTTGTAGAATGCTCTTTTGCTTCACTTATATTTGTTAGAGCGTGGGCATATCTTTTGTAGAAAATATTAAACTCTCTTGCTTCACTTATATCTATTTAGAGAGATGACAGGAATTGGTCATTCACATGGTTAGTCATAAAATCCTACATAAAACTTGTAGATCACTGAATATGATATGTTTGATTCCTTGAAATAGTTTTCAGATATAAAGGTGGTGGTATTGAGAAATACTTCTGTTGAGGTTTGCAAGTCCCGTAGCATCCACGTATGGTAGCCATTGTGTGACAAATTTGAAGCATGAGGTGTTTCTTTGATTGCCTTCCTTATGAGTGGGGGTCGGGGACGAGAAATGGTCTTTTCCTACCAATCTATCCCCTTAGGAGCATGCGTGTAGTGCTTGGTTTTGATGACTTGTAGATTTTTGCAATAAGTATGTGAGTTCTTTATGACTAATGTTAAGTCCATGGATTATACCCACTCTCACCCTTCCATCATTGCTAGCCTCTTCGGTACCGTGCATTGCCCTTTCTCACCTCGACAGTTGGTGCAAATTTCGCCGGTGCATCCAAACCCTGTGATATGATATGCTCTATCACACATAAGCCTCCCTATATCTTCCTCAAAACAGCCACCATACCTACCTATTATGGCATTTCCATAGCCATTCCGAGATATATTGCCATGCAACTTCCATCATCATTGTATACATGACTTTAGCGTTCATTGTCATATTTCTTTGCATGATCGTAAGATAGCTAGCATGATGTTTTCATGGCTTGTCCGTTATTTGATGTCATTGCTACGCTAGATCATTGCACATCCTGGTACACCGCTGGAGGCATTCATATAGAGTCATACTTTGTTCTAGACATCGAGTTGTAATATTGAGTTGTAAGTAAATAAAAGTGTGATGATCATCATTATTAGAGCATTGCCCCAGTGAGGAAAGGATGATGGAGACTGTGATTCCCCCACAAGTCGGGATGAGACTCCGAACTTTTTAAAAAAGAGGCCAAAGAAGCCCAAAAAAGAGAGGCCAAAGAAGCCCACCAAAATAAAAAACAAAACAAAAAAGAGAGAAAAAGAGAGAAGGGGCAATGCTACTATCCTTTTACCACACTTGTGCTTCAGAGTAGGATCATGTTCTTCATATAGTCTCTTGAGTTATTACTTTCATATACTAGTGGGAATTTTCATTATAGAACTTGGCTTGTATATTTTGATGATGGGCTTCCTCAAATGCCGAGGTCTTCATGAGCAAGCAAGTTGGATGCACACCGACTTAATTAGTTTCTAGTTTGAACTTTCATACACTTATAGCTCTAGTGCATCCGTTGCATGGCAATCCCTACTCCTCGCATTGACATCAATTGATGGGCATCTCCATAGCCCGTTGATTAGCCGCGTCGATGTGAGACTTTCCCCTTTTTTGTCTTCTACAGACAACCTCCATCATCATATTATATTCCACCTATAGTGCTATGTCCATGGCTCGCGCTCATGTATTGCGTGAAAGTTGAAAAAAGTTTGAAAATTCTAAGTATGAAACAATTGCTTGGCTTGTCATGGGGGTTGTGCATGATGGGGGGATTTTCTGTGATGAAGATGAAGCATAGCCAAACTATATGATTTTGTACGGATGAGCTTTCTTTGGCTATGTTATTTTGAGAAGACATAATTGCTTGGTTGGTATGCTTGAAGTACTATTGTCTTAATGTCAAATGATAGACTATTGCTTTGAATCACTCGTGTCTTGATATTCATGCCATGATCAGATTACATGATCAAGATTGTGCTAGGTAGCATTCCACATTAAAAATTATCTTTTTCATCATTTACCTACTCGAGTACGAGCAAGAATTAAGCTTGGGGATGATGATACATCTCCATCATATCTATAATTTTGATTGTTCCATGCCAATATTATACAACTTTCATATACTTTTGGCAAATTTTTACATTATTTTTGGCACTAACATATTGATCCAGTGCCCAGTGCCAGTTCCTATTTGTTGCATGTTTTTTGTTTCGTAGAAAATCCATATCAAACGGAGTACAAACGGGATAAAAACTGACGGAGGTTTTTTTTGAAATATATGTGATTTTGGGGAAGAAGAATCCCGAGGGGGCCACGAGGTAGGGGCGTGCGCCCCAGGGGGTCAGGCGCACCCTAGGCCCTCGAGTCCACCCCGTAAGGTGATTGGTGCCCTTCTTTCGCCGCAAGAAAGCCAATATCCAGATAGAAATTGTGTTAAAATTTCAGCCCAATCGGAGTTACAGATCTCCAAGAATATAAGAAACAGTGAAAGGCCAGAATCAGGAACGCAGAAACAGAGAGAGACAAAGAGACAAATCCAATATCAGAGGGACTCTCGCCCCTCTGCCACCATGGAGGCCACGGACCAGAGGGGAAACCCTTCTCCCATCTAGGGAGAAGGTCAAGGAAGAAGAAGAAGGGGGCCCTCTCCCCCTCTCTCCCGGTGGCGCTGGAACGGCGCCGGGGCCATCATCGTGTGACGACGATCTACACCAACACCTCCGTCATCTTCACCAACATCTTCATCACCTTCCCCCATCCCGCAAACCGCTGTGCCCTCTACTTGAACATGCTGCTTTATGCTTCATATTATTATCCAATGATGTGTTGCCATCCTATGATGTCTGAGTAGATTTTTATTGTCCTATTGGTAATTGGAGAATTGCTATGATTGATTTAATTTGCTTGTGGTTATGTTGCTGTCCTTTGGTGCCCACCATATGAGCGCGTGCATGCATCACACCATATGGTTAGTTGTATGCTGATAGGACTATGTATTGGAGGGCAAGAGTGACAGAAGCTTCAACCTACCATAGAAATTGATGCATACGGGATTGAAGGGGGACCAATATATCTTATTGCTATGGTTGGGTTTTACCTTAATGAACGTTAGCAGTTGTGGATGATTTCTAATAGTTCCAATCATAAGTGCATAGGATTCCAAGTCAGGGATGACATGCTAGCAGTGGCCTCTCGCACATAAAACTTGCTATCGGTCTAGTAAAGTAGTCAATTGCTTAGGGACAATTTTGCAACTCCTACCACCAGTTTTCCACACTCGCTATACTAACTTTATTGCTTCTTTACCTAAAACAGCCCCTAGTTTTTATTTGCGTGCTCTTTATATTCTTGCAAACCTATCCCGTTACACCTACAAAGTACTTCTAGTTTCATACTTGTTCTAGGTAAAGCGAACGTTAAGCGTGCGTGGAGTTGTATCGGTGGTCGATAGAACTTGAGGGAATATTTGTTCTACCTTTAGCTCCTCGTTGGGTTCGACACTCTTACTTATCAAAAGAGGCTACAATTGATCCCTATACTTGTGGGTTATCAGTGAGCGGCCCGAGGTTCGGTACGAGCTCCTAAGGCGCGATGCTCAAGAGGTCCCCTTTGGCGTGGAAGAAGCTCCCTGGTGGCGGAAAAGGGAAGTAGCGTTGCTAGAGCAAGAATACGGGAGTGGAAAACATCGGACAATGAGGTTCGTGCTGATATATATGCTCGAGTGACTTATCTTTTAGCCAGCCTAAGGTGATTCCTTTGCATAGCGCCTGGCTGTATCACATCGGTGATGCTTCCAGGTAGGGCTCCTGTCGGCCTCCCTTTTCCCACTCATCTGAGTGCTCTACTTCCTCGGGTCCTGAACCTCGAGCGAGGCTCAGCCGCCACTGGTATGCCAGGTCGCGATGCCGTGGTCAAGGCCAGGGGGTGAGGGCTGGAGAGTCAGTTGGAGCTCCTGAGTCGCGATGCTCAGGAGACCCCCTTTGACGTGCAAGCGAATTGCGTGAAAAATGGACGTCCGACAGGGCCGCCTGCAGCCAAACTCGGGGGTTCCTGTGGTTAGTCCAAGAAGAGAGCATAACTCGTAAGCAGGCTCGCTGTCCTGCTGCTGATCTGTCCGCAAGAAGATGAAGGCATTGAGGATTTCGTGAGGTGACGTGCGGGGGGCGGGCCGCGAGCCAGAGCTCGATCCCTCAAATTTGTCCGTGTTGCAGGGAAGGACCCGGTCACAAGCGCCGTGCCAGCACGTGTAGCCCCCGTTGCGGGATGAGCAAGAGGCCGGTTAGCAGCGCGGGAGGCCACAAAGGGCGATAAGACATCAGGCAAGCAGATGATAATCATAAAGCGACTCATGGGAGGAGGTAAGCTAGCTCTAATAGATGCAAAAAATGATACATGCCACAGGGACAGACCCATGCAGCCTGTGGATGATGCATCCCGAGGGGCTCCCCCAACAGAGTGAATCAAAGACGCAAAAGGATACACGTCATAGGGACAGGCCCATGTGGTCTGGGGATAATGCAGCCCGAGGGGTGCCCCCAACTAAACAAACCAACAGATATCACCTGGCACCATGGCTGAAGAGATGTTGAAGTAGCTGAAGACGCGTGCTGAAGAAGTCACTCCTCATGAGCAACCTGGTCCCTGAACCTCATGAGGCTCGTTAGGAACCGTCACCATCTCCGTCAGGACCGCCTGGTACTTGGCCTCCTGAGCTGCCAGGGCATTTCGCATGTGGCGCTAGAATGTAACAGCCGCTTTCGGCAAGCCAAAATGCATGCAAACGTAGCTGTGAGGGGGACCCTCACACCAGCCAGCGCGCGATGGCCAGGAGCGCTCCTAACATGCGGCTCTCTTGAGCCCAGGGATGTTGACGCAGGCGCGCAGCTCACTGTCCTCACCAGGACAAGGAGCCACGCCAGGTGGAGGGCGGTAGTTGCCTTGGTAATGAACTCCTGAGCACCGGGCACCCCGTGCCTTGTGCCGTCTTAGCGGAAGTGCGTGCGGAAGCACACCTCCACGTGGTGCCCGAGCACCTCCCTCATGACGTTGGCTAGATTGGAGGCACTCCAACGGAGAGCCCCCGAGCCCAACCTAAGAGGGGCACCGGGCGCGCCTTCCTATGCGAGAGAGGAAGGCGCCCCATCGGTGGGCACAGGTCCTGATGTGGTGCCGCTGGACACACTACTCTCCTGAGGTTCTTGACAAAGCAACTGCTTCTTCTTCTTGGGGACAGCCTTAGGAGGGTAGATGGCGCCGTCATCGTCTGGATTCTCGACCGCCGCAGCCTGGTAGGTGCACTCAAGAGAGCACACTGCATCCTTCTCCATGCAGGCGACCGTGATGACATCGCGGCTCCTTGGCATCTTGAGGACATTTTAACCATGGCGAGTAAATGCCTTGAACTTGGCCAGGGCCAGATATCCAAGGATGCTGTTGTAAGGGAGACGGATGTGGGCAACATCGAAGTCGATGAGCTCTGTGCGGTAGTTGTCGCGCTGGCCGAAGGTGACATGGAGGCAGATCTGCCCTATCGGGGTGGTGGAGCCGTCAGTCACTCCTGAGAAAGGCTTGGTGGGCTGCAGCTGGTTATAGGGCACTTGGAGGCGATCGAACATCTCAATGGACAGAACACTAAGCCCTGCACCACCCTCGATGAGGGTCTTGGTGACGAGGACATTGCTGATGACGGGCGAGCAAAGCACTGGGAGGGCGCCGGCAGTTGCCGCGCACTTGAGCTGGTCGGACGAGCTGAAGGTGATGGTGCACTTGGAACACCTGAGAGGACGCATCTCCCCGAGCTTGGGGAGGGCCGTGTTCACCTTGCGGGCAAACGGCTTCAGGATGCGACGGGAGGCAGGTGCCTGAGTGCCGCCTAGGATGCAGACAATGGCCTGAGGCTCCTCAAAGCCCCCAGCCCCCTCGTCCTATTGGTGGTCGTCATTCCTTCTTGGTGGTGGTGGCAGCAGAGGGAGACCAGGGTTGCCCTGAGGGCGGTCCTCCGAGGCTGATCCCTCCAGGGGCACTCGCGAGGCTGGCCCTGCCAGCACTCCTCACGAGGCTGATCGCGCCACTCATGGCGGGGGCCACAATCATCCCAGCGTCCTTCACTTGGGCCTCCTGCACGGCCGTAGCCTCGATCATTGTGCTCGGGGCGACGACCGAGACGCCCGTTGCGGATGGCCTTGAGCTCCTGACTGTCGTTCGTGTTGTGGCTGTGCACGTTGTGAAAGACGCAGAACGGGCGGCTGCCCTTGGATGACTCGGGGTGATCACAGCCGCGCTTCATCTCTGGTTCGATCACGAGCACGGCCGCCCCCTTGCGCTTTACGTCCTTGGCCTTGGCTTTCTTGTCCTCTGGATCTGCTTCTGGGAGCTCGAGAAGGGAGAGGCGTCCTTTCTCAGCTCTCGCGCACTTGGTCTCCATGTTGAACATCTCTAGGGCCATGCACAGGTCTTCGTGTATGGAAAGCTCCTCCTTCATATTGATGTCGCGGATGCCATCAGTGAACACAGAGATGATGGTCTCCCCCGACACCTTGGGGATCTTGAGACGAACGATGTTGAAGCACTGAATGTACTTCTTTAGGATCTTGCCAGGCTGCTGCTTGATGCGCCGCAGGTCATCCGCAGCCGGCGGGCGGTCGTGAGTGCCCTGAAAGTTGGCGACGAAACGCTCGCGCATCTCGCCCTAGGAGGATATCGATCCCATGGGAAGGTTCAGGAGCCACAAGTGTGTGCCATCCTTGAGGGCCATGGGAAACCAGTTCGCCATAACCTTCTCACCGCCGTTGGCCGCCTCGATACCCAGCTCATAGAGCTCTAGGAACTCAGCAGGGTTTGGGGTGCTGTTATAGCGTGGAGATAGGTCGGGCTTAAACTTTCTTGTCCAGACGACGCTGCGTAGCTCAGGGGTGAAGGCGCGGTAACCCGATGTGGTCACGAGCGCCCGTCGTGGAGGTGGAGCTTGATGTTGGGGCTTGCGCGCCACCACCATAGGCGGCGCGCGATCTTGACGCCGTAGTGCTGCAAGCGAACGTGCCTCTCCTTTCAGCCACTGGACCACCTGCCAGCTCTCTTCCTCATGCGCCGACGCCCTACGCGTCGGGTCACACCACAGGGCCTCCCACCTCGGCCCGAGGGTGATGTCTTGATGAGGAGGCGGAGGAGGTGCTCCATGGGTTACATCTCACGCACCAGGCGGCGGGCGAGGCAGCGAAAGAGACGGCGCAGGAGAGCCCCCGACAGCGCCAATCTTCGTAGAGGTCATCGACGGGGCGGTAACGCAGGAGCTCACGCACCATGAGCAGCGCAGCCTGCGCGTCCGCCAGGCCACGACGAGTGTGGGACGATGAACCAGCCGGAGGCAGTGATGGGGTGGCGGTGCATCCATCACGCCGCATGGAGGGGTGCATTGGCGGCCGGCGACAGGGAACGACGGGGAGGCCCGCTGGCAAGCGCCGTCTAGGCGACGCGAGCGGTGAGGGCGGCTCGACGGTCAGCACGGGCTCGACGGGCGTCAGCCATGGAAGCGGTGGAGCGGTGGCGAGTCGTCCAGTGGAAGAGAGGCTCCGACCCACCCCTACCCGGCGCGCCAAATGTCGGATTATGGGTTCTCTAGACCCTTGAGAGGTTCGAACTCTGGGTGCGTGTGAAGAACTTGTTCTCCCCAGTCTGCCTACACGCTAGTCCCACGGCCTAGCTTGATGAACCGAATGGACAAGAGACACAGCAGTTTACCCAGGTTCGGGCCACCTTGCGATGTAAAACCCTACTCCTGCTTTGTGGTCGATTGACCTCGAGGGGATGAGGATGAACTAGTACAGTGGAAGAACAACCTCAGGAGGAGGAATGTTCTTGTGCTCGATGGGCAGGTGGGTGTGAGGGTGATCCGAATGATCCGTCCTCTCCTACGATGGTGGTGCTGCTCTATTTATAGTGGCCTCGGTCCTATTCCCAAATGTAGGCGGGAAGAGATCCCACAACGGCCAAATTCAAAGAGAGACAACTAGTACATGCTATCCTGACAAAAGTAGTCTTCGCCTGCGGTGGGATCGGCGATGACCTCCGTCCTGCCGTCCTGGCGGTCTTGGTCTTGTTGCACCGGAATGGAAACCTTTGGCTTATTCCTCGGGACTCCACACCTGCACTTGCCTCCTTAGCACCAAAGAGGAAACTGGTACACTGCGCCCGCTGGCACCCGCATGGCCTTGGTCATCATGGCTCACGTCATCTGATCATCGTGAGGTGAGCCTTGCATAGATATCTCTGCTCCTCGGGAGCCAGCCTGGGGAGGCCAACCCACGTGGAGGTCTTGGTGTCGTCCACCTCGCGAGGCTTAGCCCCTCGCGAGGATCTTGAGTTGTTGATGTTGAAGTTGGGCCGTACCAGGCCATCGATGGAGCCACGCTGTGGGCCGTAGGTAGGCAAGTCTGGGTACCCCCATTCCCAGGACGCTGACAGTATTCATTCGATACCCTAAGGAAACAATTGGGTACACCTTCTACCATAGATCTGAAGGCAAGATCTTTGTTGCCAAGAATGGAACCTTTCTAGAGAAGGAGTTTCTCTCGAAAGAAGTGAGTGGCAGGAAAGTAGAACTTGATGAGGTAATCATACCTTCTCTCGAATTGGAAAGTAGCACATGAGAGAAATCCATTCCCATGATGCGTACACCAACTAGAGAGGAAGCTAATGATGATGATAATGAAACTTTAGATCAAGTTACTATTGGACCTCGTAGGTTGAACAGAGCACGTTCCGCACCAGAGTGGTACGGTAATCCTGTCCTGGAAGTCATGTTACTGGACCATGGCGAACCTACGAACTATGAAGAAGCTATGATGAGCCCAGATTTTGACAGATGGCTTGAGGCCATGAAATCTGAGATATGATCCATGTATGAGAACAAAGTGTGGACCTTGGTGGCCATAGAGAATAAATGGTTCTTCAAGAAGAAGACAAACACTGATGGTAATGTTACTATCTACAAAGCTCAACTTGTCGCAAAAGTTTTTCGACAAGTTCAAGGGGTTGACTACGATGAGACTTTCTCACCTGTAGCGATGCTTAAGTTCGTCCGAATAATGTTAGCAATTGCCACATTTTATGATTATGAAATCTGGCAAATGGACATCAAAATTGCATTCCTCAATGGATTTCTTAAAGAAGAATTGTATATGATGCAACCAGAAGATTTTGTCGATCCTAAAGGTGCTAACAAAGTGTGCAACCTCCAGCGATCCATCTATGGACTGGTGCAAGCATCTTGGAGTTGGAATATACGCTTTGATTAGGTGATCAAATCATATGGTTTTATACAGACTTTCGGTGAATCCTGTATTTACAAGAAAGTGAGTGGGAGTTGTGTAGCATTTCTGATATTATATGTAAATGACTTATTGTTGATTTGAAATGATACAGAATTTCTAGATAGCATGAAAGGATACTTGAATAAGAAGTTTTCAAAAAGACCTCAGTGAAGCTACTTACATATTGGGCATCAAGATCTATAGGAATAGATCGAGAAGCTTAAGAGGACTTTCACAAAGTACATACCTTGGCGCAATTTTGAACAAGTTCCAAATAGATCAGTCAAAGAAAGAGTTCTTGTCTGTGTTGCAAGGTGTGAAGTTGAGTTAGACTCAAATCCTGACGAAGACAGAATGTAGAGAGAGAATGGAAGTCATTCCCTATGCCTGAGCCATAGGTTCTATCATGTATGATATGTTGTGTACTAGACCTGATTTGTGGCTTGCCATGAGTTTGGCAAGGAGGTACAATAGTGATCCAGGAGTAGATCACTGGACATTGGTCAAAATTGTCCTTAGTTACCAAAGAGGACTATGGAAATATTTCTCAATTATGGAGGTGATAAAGAGTTCGTCGTAAAGGGTTATGTCGACGCAAGCTTTGACACTGATTCAGATGGCTCTGAGTCTCAATATGGATATGTATTGAACGTGGGAGCAATTAGCTAGAGTATCTCCATGCAGAGCTTTGTAGACATAGAAATTTGCAAAATACATACAGATCTGAATGTGACAGACCCGTTGACTAAACTTCTCTCACAAGCAAAACATGATCACACCTTAGTACTCTTTGGGTGTTAATCACATGGTGATGTGAACTAAATTATTGACTCTAGTAAACTCTTTGGGTTTTGGTCACATGGCGATGTGAACTATGGGTGTTAATCACATGGTGATGTGAACTAGATTATTGACTCTAGTGCAAGTGGGAGACTGATGGAAATATGCCCTAGAGGCAATAATAAAATGGTTATTATTATATTTCCTTAATCATGATAAATGTTTATTATTCATGCTAGAATTTTATTGATCGGAAACCTAAATACATGTGTGAATACATAAACAAACACCATGTCTGACGGTGTCTTGGACTAGGGGTACTCACCACGTCATCTCCCGGTTAGTGGGTCGGGCCAAGGACCCCCATGATGATTCACTAATGGGCCACTTCGGGCAGCCCATGCCGAATACAAGGAGGATTCCACAAGACTTGGCACACAAGACAAGGACTCCTCTAAACCCTAGGCCTATGGTGCATATATAGACCGAGGCTAGGCTAGTCAATAGACAATCTCATATTCATTACTACAATCTCGTGGTAGATACATGTACTATGTACTGCACCCCATATGAATACAATCAAAAGCAGGATGTAGGGTTTTTCCTCCATCAAGAGGGCCCGAACCTGGG
Source organism: Triticum urartu (assembly GCF_056163025.1). Taxonomy (NCBI): domain Eukaryota; kingdom Viridiplantae; phylum Streptophyta; class Magnoliopsida; order Poales; family Poaceae; genus Triticum; species Triticum urartu. Next base: position 501,217,952 of record NC_141873.1, on the reverse strand, counting down.
TAAAATTCTGTGTCCATGTTACCATCGCTCCAAGACGCCTAGCTTAGGACCCCTACTACGAGATATGCCGGATATAGAACCGACATTGGTGCTTTCATTGAGAGCCTTCTGGTAGTCGCCACGGTGCGATGGGAATTCGGATCGTCCCCGGCGCGATCTACGCATCGGAACCGAGCTTTATGGTCGATGTCGACATCTTTGTCGCTGGCTCGGTTGGTCACCTCGGCTGGACCAAGGACCACGCTCCACGTCAGATAATGAAGATTAGTCAGGTACTTTCATCATCATTAGCTCAAATCTCAACCGAGATCATGGAAAAGTCGTCCATGGAGCCTGGGGGCTCATCGTCAACATTGCCCTCGTGCGATCGCACAACTTTTTGTACAACAAACTTGTTTTCACAGCCACCATCTCCTCGGGAGTCCATTTGACGAACCCTTTGATGGAATTGTGCGGAATTGAGTATACAACGAGCCTGCAAAATTTCATCGCCTTCCGATGGAGGAATCTCCGGCGATCTATGATATACCAGAGGCCTGTCGAGCCTGGACGAGAATCCGGACTAGTTTAGGGTGTGGTCTCCAGACCCTAGCTTGTAGGTTATGTAGGAGATCCAACCGTTCATCTTCTGCGGAATTTCCATATCTACCACCTCCCAAAATTTCAGCCTTATCCGACCATTCAAACTCTGGGAACCTTCCGATTAGTGCATCACTTTTCGGATATGTTTTCTGCGCGAATACGAATCCGACCTGAGTTCATGTTTTTTCATAAACGGGATATTGGACAACCTTTTTGGAAGAATCTCTTTCTAGGGTATTGTGCATTGTTCTTAAACACCTGCCCATAAAATTTTAAGCCTTCTCTGAGGTATTCTTCACCATCACACTGGTGTCAAACCAGTCCGACAACATTGCTCCACTTCTGCCGACCTGCGCTAGACACGTCGTCGCTTTGTTGAGCCGAGCTCAACTTCTCCGGATCATCATCTCGGCAAGTCGAACAAGAGTTCGGCATCATGAAGGATAAATCATCACCAACATCGCTGCCCCACGGATTACATGGAGCGGGCACACCGGCATCGTCGCACGGTCACTTCATCAAGCTTACATTGACCGCTTCACAAGTCACGACCTGCGTTGGCATGGCCGCACTGTTGCTTCTTCAAGCCGATGTCCATCACGACGAACTGCTTCAACACCTCGGCTGACATGGTAGCTGCAACGTCTCCTTACCGACCCGCTCCATCACCTTGGCTAGTCCGGGGGCTTCGCCATCTCTTCATCAACCTACTCCAGAGCCTTCAACGTCACCAGCTGACCAGCTTCGTCACGTTAGCTGGACTGGGGGCTTTGCCTCGGCAAGCCAACCTTTGCCAGCATCGCCATGCCGTCGCTTCATCGCCCATCAAGCAATGGGTGTGTGGATAAAGTCCCAATTTTGGGAGTAAGCTTTCTTCATATTGCTACAACAGATAAACCAGGTGCTATTAATCATAATAATTTTTTCTTGCTTGGGTTTACTTTTTCTGAGGAATTATTACTCTGATTTGTTCCATCATCTGTACACAGGTATGTCAAGTGATGGCCGCATGAAAGACGTTTGCGTGATGGTTCGATCAGTTTCCCGTTCGCAGTTCAGCGAACGCCTCATCGGGGACTCGGACCGCCCTGTGAATACAAGCTTTTCACGCCAGTGCCCTGCACCGACATTGGCTTTGAAGCTAGGCCACATCTCTTTAAAAAATATTTTGCTTAAATTAATTACGCAAGGTTTTTGTTCTATATTTATATTATTATTTTTTGGACTGCACTATTTTACATGTGTAGGTAATGGACTTCGACTACGTCACGTGGTTACTTTGGCTAGCCGACGCCGTCGTCCCATTCTTGTTGGTCGAATTCCCATACCGACATGTTCGGTTTCCTCAGGGACTTCGGCATCGCTGAGAAAGCTCTACCTCATCGAGTGTTCGGCACACGGGCCATATTTCTTTTATTACTCACTTTGCATAAATTATTAATTATGCAACGAATTTTTATTCTATTTTTATTACTATTATCTTTGGCTTGCACTATTTTTTGTGCACAGGTAAATGATCCGGGATTAGGTAGCGTTGTCACCTCGGCGTATCGACGTACCACGTCACCTCGGCTGGACCGGGGCTTCGTCATCATATTCTTAAGTCACACAACGGACTTCAGCGTCATACTGCCGGCCTGCTCCGTTGCCTCATTCGGACTGGATGTTCCAGCCCGCCACATTAGCCGTGCTATGTCGCCACTTCGGAGCGCCGAGCTCTTCGCTCCGCCACCTTGGGACCGGTTTGGGGGCTGGGACCTCGTCCCACCGTAAGCTCAGGCCGCACATCGACACCGAGCACATTAACTAGCTAAGTCACTTCCATGCTCAGTTTTTTAATTCTTATTCGGTTCGACCAAACATTATATTTATGCTCAAATATGTTTGTCAAAAACAAGGTTCGTTAAAAACCACTTTTCTTTGCCCGTGTTAACTGAGGCTCTTAAATTTACATGTGCCATTTTATAATAAGTGTTCTTCTAAGTCATTGCAAAGTCTTTCTCTACCACTCCTTTCTCGACTCGAGCATGTGGTCAATAGCCGGATAGCCTGTTTTCTCTCTAATGTCGCTCAAGTTTAGTTCGCTAAACTGGCTTAACGAGTAGTACTCTGCCTTCGAGATAGGAAGTTGTAGCCGTAGGCTTACCCGCTTGAAGTCTTGAGATCAGATGTGTCATATTAATGCACGACAGAAGCATAAAAGTAAGACCAATTTTTGGATTGGCACCAAATGACCCGATTTAGTTCGGGCGTAAAGTTTTTACTGAAGTTTTTTTATTTTCCAAGCCAATGGCACTTTAAAACTATTTGTGTGTTTCCAGCATAAGTCTTGCAGTGCAACGCCTGACACCTTTTAGAGATTCAGCAAAAACATTCTCGGATATTGCTATATATGCATTGGTTTCGAATTGTGTCTTCGGTCAATAGTTGGGTTGCCCGGTTCCTGTGGTTGCCTCCTGTGTTCCGCTTTTTTCGGCTAGGTGTGCAAAGGGAGAACCACTCCGATTGTGCTTACAGCTCAAATGGTTAAGCACCTTAGTGGAGAAAGCCAAAAATTGACTGTCATAATGGGCATAAACTGGTTAGCGATCCGATGACGGTGTCAAACTATAGATCGATACCGATTACCCCGTGTTAAATGATGGTCCTTTCATAACATTGGCCGAAGTGTTAAGGGCTAGACTTCGGTCGGTGGCAAACACTAACCGGGGGCTCGTAGCTAGTTTCCCCAGTTTAAAGCTCATGTGACTAAGTGAAAGTTATAAAGCCCACATATCTGATTGCCTCGTTTCTGCTAACACAACCGCCTTCGGGCACCGAGACGTTGACTAAGGGTTGTTTTGCTATTACGGAAACACCCTACGTAGCATCTACAAGGGGTGGAAGCCGATGATAGGCCACTTTCAACTGATAAACAGTCGCAATGGAGTCAATATAAACATATCATCGGTGTTTGTATTTAATATACAAGGGTTGCCTTCCGTAATCATCGTTATAAAGCCATTAATATGCATCAATTTGACTTAAAATTTTGGCCAAGCTAGGTTGCCTGGCTCCTGTGCTTACCCCTACATTCCCGATTGTTTGGCTAGGTGTTAAAGGGAGCACCTCTGTGATTGTTACTACCGGGTCATCCGAGTTAGTACCTCAGACTGGGTGAAGCCGAAAGCTAGCGTTCTTAAAGGATATAATTGGTCGGAAACGAGGGAAGTGAAAATTTAGGTTTGCTAAAGACCACATAGTTCGGGAACTTTCCCCAAACTAAATCCTCAATATTTTTCTCCCGGATTGATCAGAGATGAGGTTTCATGTTCATGGTCGGCATGACAACCCAAAAAAAGGAACCAATAGCGGGATTATTTTCTTTGGAAGATGTTTCTTACATTAAATAGTAATATAACATTCTCTCCGCATACCTTTGTTTATAAAACCGTATGGCCGGATTGCCTTGTTTGTCGTAAATCTTTGCCCTCGTAAAGGCTTTATAAAGTGGGACAAACACTCCCCGGCTACTAACGAGGAGGTTGAGGCCGATGGTCGGTCAACAAAGTTTTGTACAATGCGGATCCGAGCATTAATGATGTAGAGTACTTGGATACATAGAATCATTACACATAATTTGTGATTTTACTCCGAATATCGATCCTTAATTCGGCCACTCCGTGCCAACATTAAGGCTCGGGGGCTACTGGGCTTTGGGATTATCATTTACTAATATTATAGGGGCACATCGATCCCCTGATCTAGTGTTGCCACCCGACCAGTGTCTCGGGGGCTACTGCATTGCCTATTCAATAAAGAAAATTGAAAGTGCTCAGTGTTCGGCTTGACCGAACTATGGGAAAATGCATCTCCGGATGACAATAGGAGCTATCTAGGACCTATCTGGCATGAAGCTAATACATTACGGCGACTTCTCAAGACCCTCTCTCAAGGGCCTGTCCGCCAATCACTATCTCCTATAAATGTGCATCTCGGGTTTTAGGCCGACACAGACACCTTGAGGGCTAATAGCTATATATCTCATCAGTAAATAAATTTCATCAATCGGAAATAAAATCCACAAACAATCAGCCCAAGCCTGAGGTGGTGCATCACCTCGGAAGCAGTCCGGCATAAGCTCGGATGCAGGTGGCTGGCTCTATAGAGGGTATTTTCGGCATTAAGCTTGGCTAAACTTCTTTGACTTTTTTGAGCCAAGGTGATTTATGACACCTCGGATATAGTCCGGCGTTGGAGCTCGGATACTCTCTGGTGTTGGAGCTCGGATGTAGGCCGGCGTTGGAGCTCGGCTGCAAAAAGACACCTTGGATGCACTCTGACATTAGAGCCTGGATACAGTCCGGCCTTGGAGCTCAGACGCAAGAGGACACCACCACACGAGAACAACTTAAAACCCGAGGTGTGGCGTAAAAAATAACAAGGCATTGCTAAAGGCCGAAAACATAAAGGGGCTCCTCGGATACCCGACGTGTAAAGTGTTCGGATCACTTCGGCGATCCTCAAGATCGAAGATGAGAAGATTTGTTGAACCAATTTTCAAGACCAATGACTGAAGATGAAGAATAGTTGGGAAGAATTGAGGAGTGTCCCCAATTTGAATACATAAACAAACACCGTGTCTAACGGTGTCTTGGACTAGGGGTACTCACCACATCGTCTCCCGACTAGTGGGTCAGGCCGAGGACCCCCATGATGATTCACTAATGGGCCACTTCGGGTAGCCCATGCCGAATACAAGGAGGATTCCACAAGACTTGGCACACAAGACAAAGACTCCTCTAAACCCTAGGCCTACGGTGCATATATAAACCGAGGCCAGGCTAGTCAATAGACAATCTCATATTCATTACTACAATCTCGTGGTAGATACATGTACTTTGTACTGCACCCCATATGAATATAATCAAAAGTAGGACGTAGGATTTTACATCCATCAAGAGGGCCCGAACCTGGGTAAAATTCCGTGTCCATGTTTTCATCACTCCAAGACGCCTAGCTTAGGACCCCTACTACGAGATATGCCGGATATAGAACCGACAGTGTCCCTAGTGAGCCTCTACTTGACTAGCTCGTTGATCAAAGATGGTTAAGGTTTCCTAACCATAGACAAGAGTTGTCATTTGATAATGGGATCACATCATTAGCAGAATGATGTGATGCACAAGACCCATCCATTAGCTTTAGCATAATGATCGTTAAGTTTTATTGCTATTGCTTTCTTCATGTCAAATACATATTCCTTCGACTACGAGATTATGCAACTCCCGGATACTGGAGGAATGCCTTATGTGCTATCAAACGTCACAACGTAACTGGGTGATTATAAAGATGCTCTATAGGTATCTCCATAGGTGTTTGTTGAGTTGACATGGATCAACATTAGGATTTGTCACTCCGAGTATCAGAGAGGTATCTCTGGGCCCTCTCGGTAATACACATCATAAGCTTGCAAGCAAACAACTAAGGAGTTAGTCATGAGGTGATGTATTATGGAATGAGTAAAGATACTTTCCATTAACTAGATTGAACTAGGTATGAAGATACCGACAATCGAATCTCGGGCAAGTAACATACCGATGGACAAAGGGAATTGTGCATGTTGTCATAACGGTTTAACCGATAAAGATCTTCATAGAATATGTTGGAGCCAATATGGGAATCCATGTTCCGCTATTGGTTATTAACCGGAGAGGTGTCTCGGTCATGTCTACATAGTTCTCGAACCCATAGGGTCCGCACGCTTAACGTTCGATGACGATATAATATTATATGAGTTATGTGATTTGGTTACCGAATGTTGTTCGGAGTCCCATATGACATCACGGACATGACGAGGAGTCTCGAAATGGTCAAGAGGTAAATATTGATATATAGGACGATAGTATTCGGACACCGGAAGTGTTCCGGAGGGTACCGGGTACATATCGGGTCACCGGAAGGGGTTCCGGGCACCCCCGGCAAAAGATATGGGCCTTATGGGCCAAGAGGGGAAACACACCAACTACAAGAGGGGCTGGTGAGCCCCCCATATGGGCCGGCCAAGGTGGAGAAGGAAAGTGGAAGGAGGAAAAGAAAGAAAGGGAATAGGATTCCCACTTCCTTCTCTCTCCCCCTCTTTTTCCTCCCCCCTCCAATAAATATGGCACGTGGAGAGGGGGCGTTTGGAGGAGCCCAAGTAGGATTCGTTCCTACATGGGGCGCCTCCTGGACTCTCCCTCCCCCTTCCACCTATATATATATATATATGTGTGTGTGGGGGGGGGGGGGAGGGGGCGCCTAGCACACACCAGATCAATTGTTAGCCATGTGCGGCGCCCCCACCATAGTTTACACCTCTGGTCATATTTTCGTAGTACTAAAGAAAAGCCCCGCAGAGATCACTTCACCATCACCGTCGCCATGCTGTCATGCCGACGGAACTCATCTACTACCTCGACAACTTGCTAGATCAAGAAGGCGAGGGACGTCACCGAGCTGAACGTGTGCAGAACGCGGAGGTGCCGTGAGTTCGGTACTTGATTGGTTGACGTGAGAAGAAGTTCGACTACATCAACCACGTTGTGAAACGCTTCCGCTTATGATCTACAAGGGTACGTAGACACACTCCCCCCTCGTTGCTATGCATCTCCATGGATAGATCATTGCGTGTGCGTAGAATTTTTTTTGTTTTCCATGCAACGATTCCTAACAAAACGATCATATTGAATTGACCCAAACTTGTTTGCTATACTTTGAGATGATACCATCACAAGTCAATTGTTACAACACGGAGTGTTAATGTGTGTTTTAGTTCCTTAGACCATGAGAGTATCATAGTCACTTCTTACCGTATGATGAGTTTTGGTGTTGCTGAAACATCATTTGTAACATGGTGATTATAACGACAACTTACAGGTTCGTCAGAAAGTTTGACAAGGGACTCGATAGCTCGAGAGTGGAATTTTTCTCCTACGACTATGGAGAGATATTCTTAGGGCCCTCTAGGTGTATCAGCATCCATAATCGTCTGGTTAGACATAGGTGACTATGTCACGGGAATGATGAAACATGTCAAATAGAAAGAATAACATAACTAGTAACGAGGAGACCGGTAGTATCAAGAAGCAAAGGGAACATCACGTGATAACCAAAGGTTCACTCAATGTCATTCCTGTACTCATAGGGATCGATATGGACATCCACGGTTCCACTATCAGTCATTGAATGAAGGGCTTTCATTCATGTCTATTGATAGCTCCTTTTTATTGATACGGTATTGGAACAAGAAAGGGTATCATGCACTACTTCCTAAGAGGTGACCCTGGGTATCGAGCCCACGAGAGGAAGACTCCCTTGAAGTGATGGTCTCTAGCTAGCATTTGCCAAAGTTTCAAATCCAGGTTTTGACCGGATCAGCAAGCAAACTGTGATTCCAACACTTACAATAAAAGGAAGGTATGGGGAGGAGGTCTTAATGCTTACAACCATGTATTGGTGTTGGGATAAAAAAATGATGTTAGTTTGTGCTCGGGATGTCACCTATCAAGAGGTGCTTGCTTCGTATAAGAGTGGGGGATGTGTCCAAATAACATCGTGATTGACACGAGTCCTGCATCAAGAATTAGTTGTCCTACCGAAGGCCCTATCCATCTCGCGGGGTTGCCCTGATAATTAAAATAGTAACATCGGACAAAAGCATTGGGCGTTTAATGACTACAACTCATGAATCCCCAAGGATATGATCCATGTTACCCTACTAAACCTTACTGTCACCAGTGTTCGGTATAACACTTCACAATCCCCTTGCTCCTAGACTCACTAGTGCTCAATCTTTGATCTTGGGTACCTATAGGGATTAATATCGCGGACAAGACAGAGATACTTCACTAAACAATTTTATTTCACACATACAAGACGTTGTGTCAAAGACTTTCATTGATCCCTTCACCAAATACATGGGGTTCCAAGGCTCATGCCTCACCCCATACCTCATCGAACTAATCACACATGGAGATTAGATCACAAGAAGAAATCATTAAAGAACGGATCTTGGGATTGATTGATTGCAATATGTCTTACAATGATGCCTTGTGCAATGCATGATTACAAGTATGAACTAGATGAGAGAGCACTATGGTGGTGGAGATGGCTATGGAGGTGAAAATGGCGGCTAGGGTTTGTGGATGAAGATGATGAACAGGTTCTGGCTATGCTCGGCACTCCTCCGCCTCTCATTCTATTGACATTTCGATAGGGTCCCCTTAATAAAAGTTGTTCGATGTGCACCAGTAGAAAACAAGGCATCAGTCCCAGTTCTGAAGGGCCTTTTGTCCCAGTTCTGCAACCGGGACTAAGAAATCGGGACTAAATTCCCTCACTTTTAGTCCCGGTTGTGTTATGAACCGGGACAAAAGGAGCTCCACGTGGCCGCTGTGGGGCGCCTAGGCAGGAAGACCATTAGTCCCGGTTGGTAACACCGACCGGGACTAAAAGGCAACCACGTGTCAGCACCTGCATGTGCTGGGTTTTTTGTTTTTTAAAAGAGGAGTTTAGGGTTTTGGAGGGTTTAGGAGTTTCATATTGGGTTTACCCTTAAATTCTTTTACATTTAGTGTTTCATTTTTATTTTATGTTTTCCATTCAACTCGATGCTAGCTACTACAAATAGCAATGAAGGAACCATTACACAACATCATCATGAACATATATAGAGAGAAGTGACCTCTCTTTCTCCGTGCTTGGTCGAACAACAAATTTTCGTATATCTATCTGACGTTGCTACATATAGTACACAATCATGCATATATACAATATAACATCTCTTACGATCCCTAATATCTAGCAAAATCGCATTGCAAATCCTGATGGTATTCTTCGTCTGTAGGTATGACATGCTCAACAAAGAATCCCGCCAATTCCTCTTGAATTGCTCGTATGCGATCATTTGGTAGGAGTTCGTCCCACTTCCGCCAGATCTAATTTAAAGAAGGGGGTCAATATGAATGAAAGTCAACACAATTGATTGTAATAAAATAAAATTGTGAATATTGTTTACGTACTTCAAGTTGTTGTGAAGACCTGCATTGCTCAGAGGTCGAGTGGCGAATGAACTCGCAAACGTAGTATCCACATTAATTATTCCCGGGTGTCTACCACAAGCACTTTATGAGAATAGAGTTCAATCAAAATGATAATCGAGCATGAGAATGGTATTGAAACTAGAATCAATGAGAAATGCGTGAAACTAGCTAGTACTACTTACTCTGTGGTGTTGAAACCATAGCTCCTTTTTCCATTCTCCCCCAGCCTCCTTGGTGAACATTTTACAAACCCTGCCCGACAAAGAAAATGATTACTTGATGTCAGGAAATGAATGAAAGTTGCCGATATAGTGCGATAATGATTGAAGTTACTTCTGGAGCATTTGACTCATGTCTGCCCACTCCTTAGGCTCTTTATGTCTCGAGTTGAAGACAATTACTACTCCCGCGTCAAGTAGAATGACTAGCAGAATAAAGTGGAACCTGCGCACGCATTACTCATCAATAACACTTGACCTCGAGTAAGCAAAACAGAATGTGCACAAGGTAGTAACACTCACTTGAAGTTGTAAGAAATTAGTATTTCCCTTCTGCTTTGTTGTCGAATTAATGCGTTTAGCAAGTTATTGATTGCATCCTTGGGTTTTTTTGTAATGTATATTCATTTACGGTATTTGGGTTAATGAACCCAATGTCGGCGTTCTGGGAATGGGGGTACCCAGACTTGCCTGCCTGCGGCCCACAGCGTGGCTCCATTGATAGCCTGGTACGGCCCAGCTTCGGCATCAACAACCCAAGACCCTCGCAAGGGGCCAAGCCTAAAGAGGCAGATGACACCAAGACCTCCAACAGGAGCAGCCTCCTCAAGCTTACTCCTGAGGAACGGAGATCTCAATGCAAGCATCACCTCGGGAGGTTCGAATGACGTGAGCCATGACGACCAAGGCTAGGCGGGCTCCAGCGGGCGCAGTGTACTAGTTTCCTCTTCGGTGCTAAAGAGGCAAACGCAGGCACGGAGTCTCGAGGAATCATCCAAAGGTTTCCATTCTGGTGTAACAAGACCAAGACTGCAAGGACGGTAGGACGGAGGTCATCGCCGAGCCCACCACGGCGTCACGACCAGAAGCTTTTGCAGGCAAAGAATACTTTTGTCAGGATAGCATGTACTAGTTGTCTCCCTTTGAATTTGGTCGTTGTGGGATCCCTTCCTGCCTTCATTTTGCAAAGAGGACCAAGGCCACTATAAATAGGACCTAGCCACTACTATATAGAGGGACCGGATCAGATCTATTCCATGCTCACACTCACCAGCTCACTCGAGCACAAGAACACTCCTCCTCCTGAGGTTGTTCTCTTGCTGTACTAGTTCATCCTCAGCCCCACGAGGCCAATCCAGCACAAAGCAGGAGCAGGGTTTTACACCGCAAGGTGGCCCAAACCTGGGTAAACTGCCGTGTCCCATTTCCTTCTGGTTCATTGAGTTAGGCCATGCGATCGGTGAGTAGGCAGAATGGGGAGGTTGAGTTCTTCGCACACACCCGAGAGTTCGAACCTCTCGAAGGTCCGCAGAACCTGAAATCCGACATTTGGTACGCTAGGTAGGGGTGCGTCGGAGCTTCTCTTCCTCCAATCAATGTGCAGCCACCCCGCAGTGCTCATGGCTGATGCTTCGAGGGCTCACATTGAGCACTGGGTTGTTCGGCCTGCCTAAGCAGTCCTGTCCGCACTAGAGGATCTCCACTCCGTGCTCCTCGTGGCCCGCACGCTGCCTAGTACCGTTGGCCGCAGGCGGCGTGGGCTGCAGCCACCTGCCCTAGCCCCGCGTCGTAACCGCGCCACCACGCGGTCCTCAAGCTATGCCGTGGCGATGGCGTCGCCCACTCGCCGAGAGCAGGCGAACATGTGGGCCGCACTCATCATGGCACGGGAGCTGCTGCGTTGCAGGTTGGCGGAAGGCGGCCTCGATGCCCTACAAGAGTGGGTCGCCGAGCTGCTCGATGCCGCCTGCAGGGGCGCGACAACTTTTTGCACCCTGCCTACGTCGCAGACTTTGACGGGGGGGGGGGGGGGGGCGCTGGCCCCCGCCATGCCCACACGTCCATCCCTGGAGCACCCGAGGGACCTGACGGCATCAACCCGGCCCACAGTGCCGCTCGTCCTACCTCGACTATGGCGCCCCTGGGTGGGGCAAGCTCGGGGGGTCCCTCATGGGGCTGTGCTAGGACACCACCCTGCGGCCATCGGAGCCTGGCCTCGAGCATGCTGGTAAACAACGTAGGGCACCCAGGCAACGACTTTGGCACGGCAATTTCAGATGCCTATGTACGTCCCATGATGGACCTGCAGTACACATCAAGAGAAGGCCCCGACGGGTTCTCCTCATTAGGCTGGGTGCCAGGGGCACATGAAGCCGAGGTTCTCCACGAGCCGCCAAATAGCTTCACCGACACCTTCAACGACAAAAGCCACTGGCTACAGCCGATATCTCAGGAGCACGATTACGCTAACCATGGACCGCAAGTGAACCAAGCCGCAGTGGCGGCCAGGGACCCCAGGGCGATGGCCCCGCTGTAGGCGGGCAAGATGCAGTGGGGGCTGCGCGGGGGGCCCGGAGCCAGGGCCTCCCCCGCGCCGCATGGAGCAAGGCACTGCACGGAGGTAGGTCCTCTACCGGGGAAGGTACCGGTGAGTCCTTCCCCCGGCAGAGGGCCTGCGGTCACCGAGGGCACCGCCAGCGTCCCCCTTGCCCCTTGTTATCTGAGGGAGTCCTGGATTAGGGGGTCCTCGGACAGCCGGACTATATACTTTGGCCGGACTGTTGGACTGTGAAGATACAAGATTGAAGACTTTGCCCCGTGTCCGGGTGGGACTCTCCTTTGCGTGGAAGGCAAGCTTGGCAATTCGGATATGTAGATCTCTTCCCTTGTAACTGACTCTGTGTAACACTAGCCCCCTCCGGTGTCTATATAAATCGGAGGGTTTAGTCCGTAGGACAAGAACAACAATCATAATCACAAGCTAGCTTCTAGGGTTTAGCCTCTACAATCTCGTGGTATATCAACTCTTGTAATACTCATATCATCAAGATCAATCAAGCAGGAAGTAGGGTATTACCTCCATCGAGAGGGCCCGAACCTGGGTAAACATTGTGTCCCCCGCCTCATGTTACCATCAGCGTTAGACGCACAGCTCAGGACCCCCTACCTGAGATCCGCCGGTTTTGACACAGACATTGGTGCTTTCATTGAGAGTTCCACTGTGCCGTCATGTAAAGGCTTGATGGAGCCTTCGATCATCGGCAACGATGCGATCCAGGGTGAGGTTTTTCTCCCCAAACAAATCTTCGTATTTGGCGGCTTCGTACTGCGGGCCAACTCACTTGGCCATCTGGAGCAGATCGAGAGCTATGCCCCTGGCCATCAGGTCAGGTTTGGAAGCTTGAACTATACTGCCGACATCCACGGAGACTTGATCGTCGACGCATTCGAGCCCATGTCAGGTGTGTCACACAGTCACGACGAGCATGACTTGGCTCTGCCGTCGGGCAGTGTTCAGGAGATAACACCTGTGGCTACTCCGGCCCTCAATCCAGAGCAGATCGTGACGTCCGAGGACGGGTGGATGGACCCCGCCACGGAAGCCGCACACTCAGCGGTGATAGAGCCGAATACTGACTTCACCTCCTATGAGACCTGTGTTACTGGACCCTTAGATTCGTCCCCGGCCACAAGCTCCGAACCGCCTGCGTCCGTGCCTATCGAATCTGATTGGGCACCGATCATGGAGTTTACCTCCGCGGATATTTTTCAGCACTCGCCCTTGGGCGATGTGCTAGATTCATTGAGGTATCTCTCCTTGTCAGGAGACCGTTGACCAAACTATGTCCGGCTTGAGTGGGAAGCGGACGACAAAGAAATTCATTCTGCACCCACCACCCACTTAATAGCCACTATCGATGACTTAACCGACATGCTTGATTTCGGCTACGAATACATCGACGGTATAGACGACGATGCAGGAGAAGAACAGGAACCACCGCCCACAGGGCGCTGGACAACCACCTCATCATATGATATTGTAGCGACCCGACACGAATGGATCAAGTCTCTGTGCTTAAGTGTCATCCCTGGATCGATATGCTGACACACACAGTACTCGAAGGATTTATCACAGAGGTAAATCACATATATAGAGTAACGTAAATACTATTACCTCAATCCATATAGCGGAAGCAACAAGGTTGTGGATTGTCAACAACACCAACGGCAAAGTTGAGTGTAGAAATCATAACCCTAACGTATCACTTACTCGTCGTAAGAAACCTGCAACATGAGATGTTGCAGCCCGAAACGGGTCAGTACATTGAATGTACTGGCAAATTCACACCATAGAGAATGATGAATAAAGACTATCACTACATGCATATTTGGCTGGTGGAAAAGCTCTATGGTTATAAGGTTTTTGCGTAAAGCCAATTTTTCCCTACTGCAAAGGAATAAATTTTATTTAACTATCATGGTGGTTGTTGAACATTGAGAATGGTTGACAACATTCTCAATCCCAATTAAGTAACATCATTAAACCCAACAATATTCATTTAAAGTAACGTGATGAGATCAACAGGATAATCCAAGAACTAGATACTCAAGATGTCCATAACCGGGGACACGGCTAATCATGATTAGTTTATACACTCTGCAGAGGTTTGCGCACTTTTCCCCAGAAGACTCGATCGTCTCCGTTTGGTTTCTCGCACTACAGGGTGTTTGAGAAACGGATGACTGAGACATAGTCTTTCAGAAGCGCTAGCACCTTACGACGGGTAGACCGTACCACCTACATCCCCTACATCTGCTAGTCTACCACTATAAGAGTTCGCACAACTTAGTCAACTATGCCAGAGCCCATAATGGCTTGTGGCTGCACACGGAAGTTTCTAGTATGAATAATCTCATGATCCCTTTGGGCCTGGGTGGCGGTCCCAAAAAAAATAGGCAAGTCCTGGTAACCCCAGGTGCCTCAATCCACCCAGATGTGTGTTAGGTTGCCACCTTAGATAAACCCTTAATTATCAATCTCACATCTATCATGGATTTCACTCACCCAATCCACGTCTACTAGCATAGCATGGCATAATAAGCAAACGTAGAAGTAACTCCCTAAGGTTTGATAATAAACAGGTAATAGGTAGTACCTCATTTACTTCCCATCCCACAATTTAATTAGATCCTAATCATGCAATGTGTGAGGATTGATCTAATGCAATAAAACTGGTTTGTAGAAAAGGTATGATCAAAGTGTTACTTGCCTGCAATGTTGATGAAGATGATTCGCACTCAAAAATCTTGATAGCTCTACTCGTCACACTCCGGTCAATCTATCGTAATCAAGCAATAGTAACCACACATAAGCAATCACTCAAAAGACCAGAAAGATCGAAGAAAACAATTCGGAAAACATCGAAACCAAGCAAATAACTCTTGCAACATAAAAAAAATTTCTAACAGTACCAAAATTATGTGAATTTGGCCTTATTAGAATGTTTAGGTCAAGAGCTTCGATTTGCAAAAAGAATCAACTCAAACGGAGCTAGAAACTCAAGTTATGATCAAACGAAGTTTGAATTCAAATATGATCTAATTCAAATTTTAAACTTTTCAAAAACTTGTTTGAGTTGGATTCCTGGATAGAGGAGATCATAACGAAGAAGTGGGCGTTGGTTTCGTTGGATTTGGACTAACGAGTAAAAAGTTGTGCTTGTTTCAAGTACAGGGACTATTCTATAAATAAAGTATTCACATCTAGGTCCCTGGCCGAAATTACAGAAAAGAAAAAAAACTAAAAGGTGAACGTTCGTTTTCTATACCTAACCAGCGAACGTTCTCTAAATAGATAAATCTAAAAAAACTAAACCATTTTTTAAACGAAAACCGAAATAAAGGAAAATAAACCGGACCGGGGCGGTTTTATACTGGTGGGGGGCGGTTCTTCGGTGAGGAACCGGCGGCGGATCTCCGGCGAGGGCGGCGCGGCTCCGGCGACTGCAAGGAGCGGCGACAGCGGCGGGTGGCGGCGCGGCTAGGGCGGGGAGCGGCGCGGGGCGAAGCAGCAAGCCGGCGGTAGCAGCGGGGAAGCAGCAGCGGCGGCGGCGCGCGGCACAGGGCGGCAAAGCGTGCAGCGGCGGCGGCGAAGTCCGGCGAGGCGGCGCGATTCGGCGGGGCGCGGCGAGAGGAGAGAGAGGGAAACGGGGCCGGGGCGGCGCCCTTTATAGGGGGGAGGGGAGGAGGACTTGGAGAAAGGGGCGAGGAGGAGGCCGGAGGCGACACGGCGTCCATGGCGGCGGCGGCGCTCCCGTGCTGGCTCGGGAGACCGAGCGGAGGTCGGGGACGGGGCGACGCGGGCTGGGCCGCGGCCTGCTGGGCCGGCTGGCCTGGCGCGGAGAGAGAGAGAGAGAGAGCAGTGCTGGGCTTCGGCCTGGCACTGTTCGAAGAGTTTTTTTTTTAAAAACACAGACAAATGAAAATAAAACAAAAGCAAAAAAAATATTATATAGGCATATTATATATCAAAATTTTCAGAAAAAGATTTTCTACACGGTGAACATTTTTATAACTTCAAACAAAATCCACACAAATTCAGATAAATCAAAGAGTGCTACTGGTCTATTAAAATCCAACAAAAATCATTTTAAAAATACCAAAATGATTTCAAATTAATTTTCCTCCAATTTTCTAATGTAGGGAATCATGTTACCCTATTTTCCATATATTTTATTTTTGGAGGAAAATAATTTGAATAAAACTCAAATAAATCCAAATTGAAAATTAATTCCAAAAGGACTTGAAATTGATCCTTTGAAACTCCCAACTCATATTTCATAATTTGAAGAAGTCATTTTATCTTCTCTCGTGAAAATCATTGAGTTGCATAAAGTTTCTGAATTGGAAAAATATTTCCCAATGGAATTCAAATATTTTTCAAACACCCTTTTCATTTTTAAATGGAAGAAGTCATGTCATCTTCTCTCTAGGGTTTTGTGTTGAAAAGAATTTGAATTCATGGAGATTAGAAAGCAAATATGAAAGTTTGGGAAAGTCCTTTTATTCCCTCTCATTTAACTTTCATAAAGTTTCGAATTCACTCACTTTCAGTCAATCAATCAAACAATCAATCAAGTCTATCTATTTATTATAACATTCCAAAATTTAGAATTTTGGGATGTTACAAACCTACCACCCTTAAAGGAATCTCGTCCTCGAGATTCGGAGAGGCTAGCAAAAAAAGGTTAGGGTTTGGGGTCTTCTCAAAATCCATCGATCATCCCAGGGGTCTGGGGTGCTACCACCCTTAGAAGCATGGTTACTATTCGATCAAAACTCATATACTCCATCCTTATTCTTGACAGTGTCGGTCTTCTCAGATCCTCGAGAAAATTACTTCTCTGAGCTCTTCTGGTAGTGGCATAACCTTACCACAATTTTTCTATCCTTTCCTCTTGGTAAGGTTATTCCGAGATTGGGTCTTCTTAGCTGACGGGTCGGGCGCCAAAACTAAACAACTATCGATATCTCATGGTGGTCAACAATTTATGGTTTCTCCTGCAGGAAATGGGTCTGGGTTGAACCTCACCGTATAACCTACGGTTGGCAAAAGCTTCCTTGTACAAGGGAAAAAAATTGCTACACCATTCTAAGGTTTAAACAAGGTTTAATATCATCGTCTCTCTACTATAGGTAAAGTCACTCAGATTTACCATCCCATATAGCAAGGCGAACAATAAGAGTAAGTCGGTATGGTGATCAATCCATCCCGCACCCAAATCATTACCTTGTATACGGTTTAGCGAATCTCGCATTCTAACACTCGGTCATCCTCACAAGCATGCAGAATTTCTCTTGTCGACGAACCAAGTTCGGATATATCCATTGATTCTGCAAGCCAGACAAACATCTATCGTTCCTTCACAACTCTCAGGTTTTTGCGTAAACTCCTATAAAATCGTCTGTCGACAAAGGTATATCCTCTTCCAGGGTTTTTCCTTCAGCAAGAATGTGCTTGCTTCTTGGCAGGTCCTGGGGTATGTGGGTTATGGCCCATCTCATCACTTGTAGTCCTTGAACTTATCATCGGGCAACTGATCATTATTCCAACTTCCAACTTCCTAGTATTCTTAAATCCATCCAATTGTATTGTCTTCCTTCCTTCTATTGGCACCAAACTAGGACATGATTACTCAGACTCATCATGGAGTTTCCATTGATCCATATTTCCGACATCACACCTCCTTTATATCCAATAGTAATTTATCTCTTCATCCTCGTGGGATATCCCTCATACCAGGATAAAAACTTATACTTATGAAGTCCATATTCCACTTCATGGAACATCAT
Organism: Triticum urartu; assembly: GCF_056163025.1. NCBI lineage: Eukaryota > Viridiplantae > Streptophyta > Magnoliopsida > Poales > Poaceae > Triticum > Triticum urartu. Next base: position 501,199,957 of record NC_141873.1, on the reverse strand, counting down.
TATCCTTTCCAGGGTCAAACGTCCTTACAGGGGAGTATTGGCCATCTCTGCATGGCACTTCTTCAACTGGGAACCGTGAAACACATCCTGAACTCCTGATAGTCCTTCGGGTAATTCCAACTTGTAGGCCTATTCTCTCATACGCTCCAAAACTCGGTATGGTTCTACAAATCTCGGGGCTAACTTTACCTTAACTCCAATTCGTTTAACTCCTCGCAGAGGGGTCACACGAAGACATGCTCTATATCCAATTTCATAGACTACCTCCTTGAGTTTATGAGTCTACATAACTCTTCTGCCTGGACTGAGCTACCTTCATACTATCTTGAATCAACTTAACATTCTCGTCTGACTCCTTGATCACATTTGGTCCAAACAACTAACGATCTCCAACTCCATCCCACATACTCTTGGGGTATCACACATATCGAGACAAAACTCGTATTCATTTTTTCCGAAATCCACTTAGTGGAGTAGCCTTTTCTTTCCAAGGGGTCAAGGGTTCTTACAAGGTACTACCACCCTTAAAATGCACAAATCTTCCATAGACCATATTTCTCATATCCTCAAAAATGGTCAAAATTCTTCGTCATAGGGTAACAACTCATAGAATCCATATCAGTACCAACGATGCTACTTCATTCATTCTCAAATGATTACAATCTCTCGCTTCTCCATTACATGTCTCAACTCAACACCTCAATATAAAATAAAAATGTTCTCACTTCTACTACTCCATTTCCTTTGTTGCAAACTCAACTATCTAGCACAAGTTTCCTTCTCCTTGGGGCATTCTCTGGCAAAGTGCCCTGCTCCATTACAACTAAAACATATTACTTCTGACAAGTCTCGAGGTTTCCTTTTTGGGAAATTGTTGAGGTAGTGCCCTGACTCCTTGCACCTGTAACAGGTGATATGACTCAGGTCCTTCCTGGAAATCCAATCGATTTCTCTTCCTGGACTTTTCCATTCCAATCAGGGCTTCTATTTCCTGTGGGTCATACTCTACTTCCTCTGTCGGGAATTCTACTAAATCCCCATTCAAACAATTCTGGGAGATGTGTCCTTCTTCTCCACATGAATAGCATGACTTGGTGCAGGGTTTAATTGGCTCTTTTTTGGGTGTGTCCTCCACATCTTCCTTCATCACAGGTTCTTCTAAACTTTCCATAAGGTTTCAACTTCTGGGACACAAACCGAGACTTAGGCAAAGTCAACTTAAATTCTTTCCAAGTGGTTACTCCTTGCCATCCATTCATGGTTTGGTACATCCTCCACCAAGTAGCAGCACCTCTTTCAAAGCACAGAAGAGCATGCTGGGTCATATCATGTCCAATATAGGGTTATTCTCCATGTGATCCTCCATGTTCTGAATCCATCGGTCTGTCTACAACGGACTCATCGGTCCAAAAAGCTCATCTCCATTCATCCTCTATTGGGTCCATGGGTTTGGAGTGAGATAAGAGAGTTAGAGAGGGATGCACACAATACAAACAAAAGTTTTGAAAAGACAGATTTTATTGTGGCTGTCGAAAACATCAAACAAATGACAGCTCACAAACGTCGCATCTAACGTAGGTATATAACAGGGGTTTGGTCTTCTAAAGGTTAACGTCGCCAAAACTCTTCAAGTCTTGTTCATGCCTCCAATGGCTTCTTCCGATCGTGTTTGTCCTTCTCAATTTCTTCTGCCAGATCCTCTCTGTTGACATGAAATCTCTCGTGACATCCTTTAATATTCCGGAGTTGCATTTCAAACTTCTGGTTTCAACATCCTTGGCATGAACCATGGTCATACTTTCCTTCAGTTCCTGACAATTCTTCGGTATCTTGAGGTTGTAGCTCCTCCAGCTTGGCTACTCGCATCTTCAGGATCCTGAGTTCCTCATGAAATACTTCCTTGTCTAATACGACTTCCTGGAGCTCCATTTTAAACTTCTTGATGTACTACTCCAGATCCTGGTGATATACCGGCTAGGGCTAAAACTTCATCTTATGATAGGTGATCCATCAGCCTTCTTCCATCAAATCCATTCTGATGAAATGCATCAACTCAGCATGGTGACAATAGCATAAGCGGGCCATAACATGCTGGATAGCTGGGTTTCTGCTCTTGTCATTTCCATGCGCTATCATTCCATAGTTGATATCTCCTACCTCAAAACTTCGAGTTCTGATGCTCCTTGTTTTAGTCTTTCTCCGATACACCTTGATCTCGGGTATTGACAACTTCCATGGTCTGCAAAGTTCCATAAGGGTAGCCTTCCTAGGTCATACAAATCTGGGAATTCTTCAGAGCCTACAAATTCCACTTGTCTTCGGTTGCACGGAAAATACTCTTCATTCTGAAGTGGTCTTAGTTGTCCGATATCTTGCACTTCTTGGAGTGGTCTCATCAGTCGAATCTTCGAATGGTCAAAAGGGGAAATGGGGTATGGTCTAAAAAGAATTTTTTTGAATAAGCTCAGAAGAGAAGAGAGGTAAAAGGTCTTTTTGAAAGGGAAAGTTGTAGAGGAAAATCTTTGCTATGGGCTTGCCAGTTTCTAGGGTCACGTCCTACAGTCAATATGTGCTCTGATACCATCTTGTAGCGACCCAACCCGAATGGATCAAGTCTCTGTGCTTAAGTGTCATCCCTGGATCGGTATGCTAACACACACAGTACTCGAAGGATTTATAACAGAGGTAAATCACATGTATAGAGTAACGTAAATACTATTACCTCAATCCATATAGTGGAAGCAACAAAGTTGTGGATTCCCATCAACACCAACGGCAAAGTTGAGTGTAGAAATCGTAACCCTAACGTATCACTTACTCGTCATAAGAAACCTGCAACATGAGACATTGCAGGCCGAAACGGGTCAGTACATTGAATGTACTGGCAAATTCACACCATAGAGAATGATGAATAAAGACTATCACTACATGCATATTTGGCTGGTGGAAAAGCTCTATGGTTATAAGGTTTTTGCGTAAAGCCAATTTTTCCCTACTGCAAAGGAATAAATTTTATTTAACTATCATGGTGGTTGTTGAACATTGAGAATGGTTGACAGCATTCTCAATCCCAATTAAGTAACATCATTAAACCCAACAATATTCATTTAAAGAAACATGATGAGATCAAAAGGATAATCCAAGAACTAGATACTCAAGATGTCCATAACCGGGGACACGACTAATCATGATTAGTTTATACACTCTGCAGAGGTTTGCGCACTTTTCCCCACAAGACTCGATCGCCTCCGTTTGGTTTCTCGCACTATAGGGTGTTTGAGAAACGGATGACTGAGACATAGTCTTTCAGAAGCGCTAGCACCTTACGACGGGTAGACCGTACCACCTACATCCCCTACATCTGCTAGTCTACCACTGTAAGAGTTCGCACAACTTAGTCAACTATGCCAGAGCCCATAATGGCTTGTGGATGCACACGGAAGTTTCTAGTATGAATAATCTCATGATCCCTTTGGGCCTGGGTGGCGGTCCCAAAAAAAACAGGCAAGTCCTAGTAACCCCAGGTGCCTCAATCCACCCAGATGTGTGTTAGGTTGCCACCTTAGATAAACCCTTAATTATCAATCTCACATCTGTCATGGATTTCACTCACCCAATCCACGTCTACTAGCATAGCATGGCATAATAAGCAAATGTAGAAGTAACTCCCAAAGGTTTGATAATAAACAGGTAATAGGTACTACCTCATCTACTTCCCATCCCACAATTTAATAGATCCTAATCATGCAATGTGTGAGGATTGATCTAATGCAATAAAACTGGGTTGTAGAAAAGGTATGATCAAAGTGTTACTTGCCTGCAATGTTGATGAAGATGATTCGCACTCAAAAATCTTGATAGCTCTACTCGTCACACTCCGGTCAATCTATCGTAATCAAGCAATAGTAACCACACATAAGCAATCACTCAAAAGACCAGAAAGATCAAAGAAAACAATTCGAAAAACATCGAAACCAAGCAAATAACTCTTGCAACATAAAAAAAATTTCTAATAGCACCAAAATTATGTGAATTTGGCCTTATTAGAATGTTTAGGTCAAGAGCTTCGATTTGCAAAAAGAATCAACTCAAACGGAGCTACGAAACTCAAGTTATGATCAAACGAAGTTTGAATTCAAATCTGATCTAATTCAAATTTTAAACTTTTCAAAAACATGTTAGAGTTGGATTACTGGATATAGGAGATCATAACAAAGAAGTGGGCGTTGGTTTCATTGGATTTGGACTAATGAGTAAAAAGTTGTGCTTGTTTGAAGTAGAGGGACTATTCTGTAAATAAAGTATTCACGTCTATGTCCCTGGCCGAAATTACAGAAAAGAAAAAAAAACTAAAAGGCGAACGTTCGTTTTCTATACCTAACCAGCGAACGTTCTCTAAATAGATCAATTTAAAAAAACTAAACCATTTTTTTAAACGAAAACCGAAATAAAGGAAAATAAACCAGACCGGGGCGGTTTTATACCGGTTCGGGGCGGTTCTTCGGTGAGGAACCGGCGGCGGATCTCCGGCGAGGGCGGCGCGGCTCCGGCGACTGTGAGGAGCGGCGACAGCGGCGGGTGGCGGCGCGGCTAGGGCGGGGAGCGACGCGGGGCGAAGCAGCAAGCCGGCGGCAGTAGCGGGGAAGCAGCGGCGGCGGCGGCGCGCGGCACAGGGCGGCGAAGCGTGCAGCGGCGGCGGCGAAGTCCGGCGAGGCGGTGCGATTCGGCTGGGCGCGGCGAGAGGAGAGAGAGGGAAACGGGGCCGGGGCGGCACCCTTTATAGGGGGGAGGGGAGGAGGACTTGGAGAAAGGGGCGAGGAGGAGGCCGGAGGCGACACGGCGTCCATGGCGGCGGCGGCGCTCCCGTGCTGGCTCGGGAGACCGAGCGGAGGTCGGGGACGGGGCGACGCGGGCTGGGCCGCGGCCTGCTGGGCTGGCTGGCCCGGCGCGGAGAGAGAGAGAGAGCAGTGCTGGGCTTCGGCCTGGCACTGTTCGAAGAGTTTTTTTAAAAAACACAGACAAATGAAAATAAAACAAAAGCAAAAAAAATATTATATAGGCATATTATATATCAAAATTTCAGAAAAAGATTTTCTACACGGTGAACATTTTTATAACTTCAAATAAAATCCACACAAATTTAGATAAATCAAAGAGTGCTACTGGTCTATTAAAATCCAACAAAAATAATTTTAAAAATACCAAAATGATTTCAAATTAATTTTCCTCCAATTTTCTAATGTAGGGAATCATGTTACCCTATTTTCCATATATTTTATTTTTGGAGGAAAATAATTTGGATAAAACTCAAATAAATCCAAATTGAAAATTAATTCCAAAAGGACTTGAAATTGATCCTTTGAAACTCCCAACTCATATTTCATAATTTGAAGAAGTCATTTTATCTTCTCTCGTGAAAATCATTGAGTTGCATAAAGTTTCTGAATTGGAAAAATATTTCCCAATGGAATTCAAATATTTTTCAAACACCCTTTTCATTTTTAAATGGAAGAAGTCATGTCATCTTCTCTCTAGGGTTTTGTGTTGAAAAGAATTTGAATTCATGGAGATCAGAAAGCAAATATGAAAGTTTGGGAAAGTCCTTTTATTCCCTCTCATTTAACTTTCAAAAAGTTTCGAAATCACTCACTTTCAGTCAATCAATCAAACAATCAATCAAGTCTATCTATTTATTATAACATTCCAAAATTTAGAATTTTGGGATGTTATATATATATATGGTGGACACCCCCAAAGAAAGCGATGGCAATAAGGCAATGGAGGATAATCCCCTCGAGAAGCAATCTAAGCACCGGCGTCATCGACGCCGCTCTACGCCCCGCCATAGCAAAAGCAGCGATACCAGCACAGGAGACAATAACGCCGCGGATAGTGCCGAAGATGAAGACAATACCCTCCAGCCAGGCATCAAGCGGGAGGATGGGCAAGCTAGCCCTAAGGAACAGGCAACAGATGGAGAATCAGAGGATGACAATTACATGCCCCTCTCCGAAGATGAGGTGAGCCACAGCGACGAAGAATTCATCGTGCCTGAGGATCCCGTCAAGCAGGAGCGCTTCAAGCGCCAGCTTATAGCCACAGCAAAAAGCCTGAAGAAAAAGCAGCAGCAGCTTCAACCTGATCAAGATCTGCTAGCGGATAGATGGACCGAGGACCTGGCAGCCGAGGAATACGAACCCGAGCGCCCAACCAAAAGTTACCCAAAGCCCAGTTTGCTACCACACCTCGAGGAGGAAGCATTAAAGCCTACACTACCAGCGTATGATGCGGCTGACCGACCACCTTGTGGCCAAGACAAAGCTGCATATAAGCCCGAAGTCCAGCCCGCACCCCGTCACCAGTCAAACAAAAACACTAAGGCCCGGGTCTACACGCAGGACCTGCGAGACGTATTGGAAAACAAAGCAGGACATACAAGATCGATCTACGGATCACGGGGGCGCGCCCCAACGTGTGACGACGACCGTCACGCCGGATATACTAAAAGCAAATCCGGCCGGGCCGAATACAGCAGACAACACTCAGATGAACTGCGTCGTGATATAGGCCGGCGCAGAGGCGCCGCACACCCCCTATGCTTCACCGACGAAGTAACGGATCACGAATTCCCAGAAAGGTTTAAACCCGTGAACATTGAATCATATGATGGTACAACAGACCCCATGGTATGGATTGAAGATTTCCTCCTCCATATCCACATGGCCCGCAGTGATGATCTACATGCCATCAAGTACCTCCCACTAAAATTAAAAGGGTCAGCTCGTCATTGGCTGAATAGCCTACCGGCAAACTCCATTGGCAGTTGGGAGAATTTGGAAGACGCATTCCTTGACAACTTCCAGGGCACTTATGTGCGACCACCAGATGCTGATGACTTGAGTCACATATCCCAACAGCCCGGGGAGTCAGCCAGGAAATTCTGGACTCGGTTCCTAACCAAAAAGAACCAAATTGTCGACTGTCCGGATGCCGAGGGGCCTTAGCGGCATTTAAGCATAACATCCACGACGAGTGGCTCGACCGACACCTCGGCCAAGAGAAGCCAAAGTCCATGGCAGCCCTCATGACACTCATGACCCGCTTTTGTGCGGGCGAGGACAACTGGCTGGCTCGCAGCAACAATACATCAAGAAATTTTGGCAATTCAGATGCCAGAGATAGCAATGGCAAGCCACGTTGCTACAGACACAAGCGCTGCAACAACGATGACAACACCGAAGACACGGTAGTCAATGCTGGATTCAGTGGCTCTAAATCCGGTCAGCGGAAAAAGCTGTTCAAAAGAAGCAATTCGGGCCCGTCCAGTTTGGACTGCATACTCGATCACTCGTGTCAAATTCACGACACCCCCGATAAACCAGCCAACCGCACCAACACAGAATGCTGGGTGTTCAAACAGGATGGCAAGTTGAATGCCGAAAACAAGGAAAAAGGGCTGCATAGCGACGACGAGGAGGAGCCCCAGCCGCCGAACATAGGAGGACAGAAGAAATTTCCTCCACAAGTGAAAACGATGAACATGATATATGCAACTCATATTCCCAAACAGGAACGGAAGAGTGCACTAAGGGACGTCTATGCGATGGAGCTAGTTGCCCCAAAGTTCAACCCATGGTCTTCTTGCCCGATCACTTTCAATTGCAGGGATCACTCTACCAGTATCCATCATGGCAGTTCTATCGCATTGGTCCTTGACCCCATCATTGACGGATTTCACCTCACTTGAGTCCTTATGGACGGTGGCAGCAGCCTGAACCTGCTCTATCAGGATACAGTGTGCAAAAATGGGTATCGACCCCTCGAGGATCATACCCACAAAAAACACCTTTAAAGGTGTCATACCAAGTGTAGAGGCCTGTTGCACGGGCTCAATCACATTGGAAGTGGTCTTCGGATCCCCAGACAACTTATGAAGTAAGGAGTTGATTTTCGATATCGCCCCCTTTCGCAGTGGTTATCACGCACTGCTCAGGCGAACCGCATTCGCCAGATTCAATGCAGTACCGCATTGTGCATACCTCTAGCTCAAAATGCCAGGACCTCGCAGGGTAATATCAGTTAATGGAAACACAGAACGCTCGCTCCGTACAGAAGAGCACACTGCGGCCCTCGCAGCAGAAGTACAAAGCAGCATTCTGAGGCAAACCGCCAATTCAGCGATAAAGCCCCCGGACACCTTCAAGCGAGTCCAGAGTACCCTGCAACAGGATCGCCCGGCACATTCAGAGCTCACCTAGCAATTCGGCCGCCGTCCTAGTCCCAGTCAAGCGGCGAAATTTGCACCACGCGTACATAATTACGCACTCAAGATACCATGGGCATAGGCGGAGACACGGCTATGGCACGGTCCACAATGCGGCTCAACCGCCTCAGGACCCGTATATCTTTACCATTTTCTTCCTTTCAGGACCCTATTCTCTGAAGGCCCTCCCCGATACCCTGATTATCAGATCCATCATGGGAAGGAAACACCAAGGAAGAAAGAAGCTTTGACGTCCAAGGGAATCCCCAGGTGGTCTCTGCTAACGATCGCTATACCTATTTTACATACCCACACGCATCCTGCCCTTGGATAGGACATGTCAAATAATCCTATTTTTGCTTATTGCACTACTTGTATACGTATGCTTTGACGTATCATTTAAATAATAATGTGCAACGTTAGCTTATTATTGCATTTCTTCATGTTTTTTCCCTGTCTGCTTATTTGCGAAAAATTGCACCCATACATTCTGGTACGTCTAGTGCGCCAGGGGCTTTAGTGTACCCCATAATACGGCAAGAAAAGTCCGAACACTTTTGACAGTGCGGCACCCCAAACTTATAGCATTATATGCATCAGCTCCGAATCATGTCTTGGGTCAATAGTTGGGTTTGCCCGGCTCCCATGTTTTGGTACCTTACGTTCCTCTATATCGGCTAAGGTAACACTGGAAGAACTACTGCGTGTCCCGGTTCTTCTGGACGAGCACCTCAGTAGAGAAAGCCGAAAACTGACTATCATGATGCGGCGAGAACTGGTCGTTGTTCGAGAGGTCTCAAATCCTTAAAGATTTTTTCCGCTTCGGGCAAGGAATCGGTCTTGTCCGATTAGGCATACATAGCGCCCCAAGTTCGGCCTTCAGAATACTAGGGGCTTCGCCAAAATTTAAAATTATAGACTTCTATGGCTAAGTGAGAGTGATAAAGCTGTATAGTCCGATTTCCTTGTTCGCTGCGCTAAACACCTCCTTAAAGGACCAATTTTTTGGATAGAGTGTTTAAGATTTATCCTGAACACCTCAGTACTAGTGACATGGGGTGCAGAAGCCGACGACTGGCCAACTCTCAGATTTTATAAACGGCCGCATAGAAGGTAATATTTTAAATCGACAAGCGTTATATAGCGCACATGAACTCGTTTTCATATTACAGGATCACATGAGTACATTCATTCAAATATTACATCCTTAGCACATTCCTTCACCACAAGGCGGGCACCCTTCAGGACACTGTCATAATACTTTTCGCGGTGGCGATGCTCCTTGCCCTCCGGTGGCCCCTCCTTCACCAGCTTTTCAGCGTCCATCTTCGCCTAGTGCACTTTCGCACGGGCAAAGGCCCTGCGCGCACCTTCAATGCAGATGGACCACTTTATGACTTTAAACCATGGGCAGGCATTCACAAGCCGCTTTACCAGGCCAAAGTAGCTACCAGGCAGGGGCTCGCCAGGCCACATCCGGACTATGAGACCCTTCATGGCCAGTTCGGGTGCCTTGTGAAGCTCAACCAGTTGCTTCAGCTGGTCGCTCAAGGGCATCGGATGTTCGGTCCAAGTATATTGAGACCAGAACAACTTTTCCGTCGAGCTCCCTTCCTCGGCCCGGTAGAACTCCGCAGCATCCGATATGTTGCTTGGTAGATCTGCGAACGCTCCTGGAGAGCTCCGAATTCGGGTAAGTAAAAGGAAAGTCTCTTTCACATGCTTGCTTTTCATAATGAATGCCTTACCCGTCGCTATCTTCTTGACCGCTTGAATCTCCTAGAGGGCCTTTTGGGCTTCGGCCTTGGCATTTTATGCGTTCTCGAGGGCCTTTGCAAGCTCGGACCCCTTCGTCATAGAGTCACGCTCCAAGGACTCCTATTTCTTTACAAAATCCTGGAGCTATTCCTGAACCTCGCGCGCATCGGGCCTCTTGGTTCTCGCGCTCGATGCGCTCCTTGGCCGCTTTGTCTTCGGCCTTGGAAAACGCCTTCTTCAGGGCCGCCACTTCGGTCATGGCCCCTAGCAAAATTCATGATGATCCTATGATCTAATAACCAACTTTTCTTTATCAATATACAGACGGGGTATTACTTACCTTTGTTCTCTTCGAGCTGCCTCTTGGTAAGGCCGAGCTCTTCCTCGGACCGCTCGAGGTCCCGCTTCAGTTCGGAGACCTCCCTAGTACGAGCGGCAGCGGCCAGCAGCGAAGCCTGCTTATTCACATAGACATATTCTGATTAGACTCCTGTGATTGTTATTTAATCCTCTGTTCGGCCTTTCTTTGCGAACACCAAACAGAGCATCGGGGGCTACTGTCTATGCTATGATATTTTCTCATAATTTGATTACTTACCTCAAAGCCTGTTAGGAGGCTGGCACAGGCTTTGGTCAATCTGCATTTGGCAGACCGAACCTTCTCGACCACCGCACTCATGATGGTGCGATGCTCTTCGTCAATGGAAGCACCGCGAAGCGCTTCCAGCAAGTTGTCCGATGCCTCTGGATGGACAAAGGCCATCGACATAGACGGCTCGCCCCCCTTAGCGAGGGGTCGCCTGACAGAATTCGAAACCACTGGAGGTTCCGGTGCAGTATCCGGCTAGGGGCCGAACTTGTTGCGGCCCCGTCATTAGAACCCATGGGAGTCTTATCCCCCATGCGCCCGGCATCTGGGATGTCGCCTCAGGGTGCCTCTAGAATTATCTCCCCTTGGACCGGTGCCCTTTGAGACAACACCTCGATGTCGTCCATGGGCCGAGGGGAGGTGGCTGTCGGGAGTGAATCGTTGTTCATCGCCGACTGGCCCAAAGACTCATCCGATGAGGATACATTGATATGGGCTTTGGATGGACTGCATGATCATGTTTTACATGATAAGAAGCAATAAAACGAAACATACCAAAACTATTATAGTATCTAGATAATTACGACTTCGCCAGGGGCTTGTCCCTGGGCAACCACTCCTCGTCGCTGTAAGCGGCTGCTGTGGAGTGGTCCGGAAGGAGGGTCTTCCCCTTCTTGGACCCTTCGGCCTCCCCAGATGGGGCGGCCTTCCTTTTCTTGCCCCCCCCCCCCGGTTGGGGGGAGAACATTCCTCTTCCGCCTCCTCGTTTTCATGGGAGGAGTGCGCCTCGGTGTTTTCATACGATGAGTCCAATACAACCTTGCGTCGGAGACCTTTCCTTGTCACCGAGGCCTTCTTCTTGGCCTTCTTCTCCGGCGCCTCATAGGGCGCCAGAACCAGCATCTCCGTTAAGAGAGCCTTCACTGGGTCTTCGTGCAGTGGGGCCGGACAATTGATCCGCTCCGCTGTCTCTACCCAGTCCTGCTAAAATGGCGTGGAGGCTCAGATCCCTCACATGATTAAACTAGGGAAAGGAACATCTTATGAGATATAAAGAGCTTACCGGATTGGCAGGGTGCTTTGCGCTGAGTCCGCGATCCTCGGTAAGGGGAGGAGGTACTTTGAACAGCACCATCCAGACGTCTTTGTGCGTCATGTCGAAAAGCTCTCGCAGCGTCTGGTGCTTGGCCGGGTTGAACTCCCACATATTGAATGTCCGCCTTTGACACGGAAGGATCCGCGGAAGAGCATGACCTGGACCATGTTGGCAAGCTTGATTTTCTTGCTTATCATATTTTTAACACAGTTCTGGAGTCCGGTCAACTCCACCGATGAACCCCAGGATAGGCCCTTCTCTTTCCAGGAGGTGAGCCATGTGGGAATGCCGGATCGAAATTCGGGGGCCGCCACCCAGTTGGTGTCGCGCGGCTCAGTGATGTAGAACCACCCCGATTGACAGCCCTTCACGGTCTCCACATAGGAGCCTTCGAGCCAGGTGACGTTGGGCATTTTGCCCACCATGGCGCCTTCGCACTCCGCTTGCTGGCCTACCACCACCTTCGGTTTCACGTTGAAGGTCTTCAGCCACAGGACGAAGTGGGGCTTGATGCGGAGGAAGGCCTCGCACACGACGATAAACACCGAGATGGTAAGGATGAAATTGGGGGCCAGATCATGGAAATCCAGCCCGTAGTAGAACATGAGCCCACGGACAAATGGGTGGAGGGGAAATCCCAGTCCACGGACGAAGTGGGTGAGGAATAAAACCCTCTCATGGGGTTCTCGAGTACGGATGATCTGCCCCGCGTCGGGGAGCCGGTGCGCGATGTCTGCGGCCAAGTATCCGGCTTCCTGGAGCTTCGTAATGTTCTCCTCCGTAACGGAGGAGACCATCCACTTGCCTCCCGGTTCGGACATGTTCGGAATGGCTTTGCGGAGATGATGAGAACTTGGGCGCTGGAGCTTGAGTGCGCGAGAATGGATGGGCAGGGGAAGAAGAAGGCGTGGGTGAAAAAGAGGAATCCTTTTCCCTTTATAAAGGCGGTAGAAACTGTGCGCCTCCCTATTTGTCCCATAAAATCTCTTATTCCCCAAGCGCCGCGATTGATGGCACGGTTGGGTTACCCATATCCGTATTGATGAGAATCCCATGATAAGGGGAACACAATCTCTGCTTCGACAAGACGTGCCAATAAACCACCTCGCAACACGTGAAGTGGCAGACAGGAAAAACGGTACATAATGACCGGGCCATGGCAGGACGTCACGTTATGAAAAGTTGTCAGCAGATTAGATATGTGGAATTTGTTTTGCAGAGCCGGACACGATCCTTGTGTTCAAAATCTTCTATGGGGTATTCGGAGAAGGAACCCGCCTTGCAATGCCGAAGACAATCTGCCCGCCGGACTCATCGTCATTGAAGCCTGGTTCAGGGGCTACCGAGGGAGTCCTAGATTAGGGGGTCCTCGGACAGCCGGACTATATACTTTGGCCATACTATTAGACTGTGAAGATACAAGATTCTAGACTTCGTCCCGTGTCCGGGTGGGACTCTCCTTTGCGTGGAAGGCAAGCCTGGCAACTCGGATATGTAGATCTCTTCCCTTGTAACCGACTCTGTGTAACCCTAGCCCCCTCCGGTGTCTATATAAATCGGAGGGTTTAGTCCGTAGGACAAGAACAACAATCATAATCATAGGATAGCTTCTAGGGTTTAGCCTCTACGATCTCGTGGTAGATCAACTCTTGTAATACTCATATCATTAAGATCAATCAAGCAGGAAGTAGGGTATTACCTCCATCGAGAGGGCCCGAACCTGGGTAAACATTGTGTCCCCCACCTCCTGTTACCATTAGCCTTAGACGCATAGTTCGGGACCCCCTACCCGAGATCCGCTGGTTTTGACACCGACTGTCTCGTCCTAGTTTCCGGATGCCCCAATGGTGGTCGGGGGAGGCGCAGGGCAGGGCCGTCGTTAGGCGCCCTGAAGCTAAGGCCCCGTGCCTGTGAAGGTCTCCGCTCATGACACTCTCACGTAATAATGAGTGGGGATGTACACGCCCCGGAGTATCCTGAGTGCCACCCTCGAGCCTGACGGGGGCTCCCGCCCACGTCCAAGTGGAAGCACCATGCTCTACGCTGGCCATCGATACTATCCCCCAATGACTATGCCCACGCCCAGTGGAAGCACTTAGCTCCGCGCTGGTGAGAAGACAAAAAGACTAGGTAGGTGCCGGACGCAGCCGTTTAATTTTGCCTTTCTTTCTGTAACTCAACTCGCTAGTTTTTGGAGTGAGATTTGGATTTTTGCGTGTTTATCAAAAGAAAAACAGGGGAAATTTTTCTTGTCTCGTGGCGGTTTTCTGCTTTCTAGCTTTGTGTTTTAAGGGTGCGGCCTGTGCCTGCTACCCCCCATGCGAGCGCCCCGCGAGCGGGGGCTGGGCGTGGTATGCACGCGCCAAAGCCCCCCCGGGGACTGGAAGGCAACCACCGCAGGATCGTCGCGTGCAAACCTTGTCGTGATCCCGCAATCGGCTCCTCGCGAGGCCCCCTTGGGCAGGCCAGTAGGCCCCTTGGGAGACTTAAAACCTCGCGAGCCCCTAGAGGGCTCATGTCAGGAGGAGGCCGCTTCAGGGAGCTCAGGACCCGCTCAAGACCTACCAAACATAAGTCGCAACAGCCACCCCACTCGGGAGCCCGCGGGCTGACGACGGCACATCCCAAGCCCTTTTTAAAAAAAGCATATCATCATTTCATACATCATAAGGGGCCCCCTTTAAAAAATCCTTTCACGCCTGCGGGGCTGTACTCGAAGGTCTGTGCATGCAGATTAAGGCAAAGGGGAATGCATGCCTAGCTGGATGCGCTGCCTCCGGCGTCGTCCTCATCGTCTTCATTCGCGCCATCTGCCCCATCACCAGCGTCGTCTTCATCATCGTCATCCACACCATCTTCATTGGCAACGATAACGACCGCGTCGTCCTCGGGAGCGAACTCTGCGACCAGGGCGTCCACATGGTCATCCACCCAGTTCGCCAAGTTGCCATGGATGTCCCTAGGCACGAGGGCTATGGCGGCGTCGAAGTCAAAATGGGAGTCAAGGTTGAGGAGATGGCTAAAGACGCGTGAGAACGCGCGCCCTAGAATGCCTCGGCTTCTCTCTTGAACGAGCTCACGAGCCCTCGCGGCCCGGTCCTCCAAGTGGGTCACGGTTTCGGTGAAGAAGCGAAGGTGGCTGGTGTCGTCATCCTCATGCGGGTGAGTGACGCTCTCTTCGCAGATAGTTCCCAGGGCCCGGTTGGCACTGACCTTGAGATCCTGGAGCATCAAAGAACGCACGTGCTGTAGCGTCCGACGGCGAAACACTTCGTCCGTGTTCTTCTTCACGCGAGATGCGGCGCCCTCGACCTGCTGCTGAAGTGAGTGTAGGTCGGCACGAGCAGAGGCCTGAGCATCCTTGGCGCCCTCTCGTGCTACTCTGCCTCGTCCAGCTTTGTCCCAAGGGCGGCGTCCTGCCCTCAACCTCGGCCTCCAGGAACTGCAACTTCAGGCGGTACTCGTCGGCGAGAGCTGCGTGAGCCTTCGCCACCCTCTGGTCGACCTCCTCTTGGATCTTGGCTTCCCGTGCAGCGACGGCGTCCTCAGCCGTGGCTACCTAGAGCTCCCTCACTTCCATCCGCTCAAGCTCCAGGCTGCGCTCCAAGACCTCCAGCGCCAGCGCCTCCTCGCATTTTTGGACCTCTTTCTCACTGAAGGGCCCCTCACACAGTGATGCTACCAGGGTAGCCCTGCGCGCTTCGAGCTGCCGCTCAAGGGCGGCATTCGAAGCTTGGGGCTCCCTCTCCCACTCCTCGGCCACTTCATGATGGCGGTCAGCGACCCCAACCTCCTCCAAGGTGCGGGCACAAGCCTCATGAGAAGTTTCAAGGGACACTATGGCACTTGCGTTGGCGCGCACATGCTGAAGATGCCCGAGGTTGATGGCGACCTTCAATTGGTGCCACTCGTGCGCCAGGCGAAGGTTCTCTGTCTCGCGGCGGGCGTCGACGTCGGCAAGCTCTTCTCCAAGCCGACTCAGCGCGCCCATCGCCTCCCAGAAAAGCTCATGGTGGACGGCGCCGCGCCCGCGCGCGAGTTCCAGCACGTGGCCAAGCTCATCCTTCACGCTGGTGGTTGTCGGAGAGGCATGGAGCAGCTCACCAGCCCCTAGCAGGGGGCTGGGGGCCGGTGCCTTTCTGATCGCTCTCCGGGCCTCGGCGAAGGCGCTCGGCGGCACGGTCTCACTGCTCGAAGATGAAGCTGACGCTGGGATCGCCTAGCCACCGGCTATGACCAATGGAGGAGCCCTCGGCACGCCTTCTGCACCCCCATCGGCGCGTCTGCCTCTAGGACCGGCCCCGTACCTCACGCAGGAGTCCTGTGCGGGGGCTCAAAATCAAGAGCGAGCCAAGGACTTGTGGGGGTCACTTCCTAGGTGGCCTCACCACCACAGCCAAAGGGACCCTGAAGAGCCATTGTTAGGAAAGGACGCGACACACGGGAAATCACAAAAATAAGGTAGTTACTCATTTACGGCTATGTACTTCCTCTACTTCAGCGGCTGGTAGGCGTCGCCACTGTAGCTCGGAGGCCCTTTCCTCTTGCTGAGTGCTTCAAGGTTCAGGCGAAGCTGGCCGAGGCTCAAGGCGCGACTATCAGTAACTGGGGCACTTGGCGGGGCTCCTTGGGCGGCAGCCTCAGGAGCACTAGGCTGCACCTGCCCACCAGCCACCACCTCAGGACCACTCGCCCGAGCTTCGGTGGCAATCACCTCAGGAGCGTCGGGCCGCCCCAGCTCTTAGCGGCCCCCTCAGGAGCGCTCGCCAGAACCTCAGGAGCTACTGCCTCGGGAGCTCCTGGCGACACCCGCTCCCCAGCAGTCATCCTAGCGGTACCCGGTGGCGTTCGCCCCCTACATCCACATCCAGGGCACGCGCCGCAGGGTCGACGAGCAAAGGAGCCATGAAGATGGGATTCTCGTGAGGGCCTTCAAGGCCCACCGGGCGCAACCCCCCACTTGTCAAAAAGGGACATCTGCCTCACGAAGTCCTCCTTGTTCGAGCATTGGTGAAGGAGGCATCACTCCTCCGGAAGTGCGGCTGGCGCTGGGTCGGCCGTCAGAAGCCTGAGCATCGTGTGCATCATCTTGGAGGGAAGTGCATGCACCTGGAGCCTCATGGTGTCCATGCTGCCGGCGAAGGCCCACATTGGCCGAGAATGGCGTAGGAGCGGAGCGATGCGCCCCTAGACGAACTCCTTCACCACCATCGGTGCATTCACCCCGACCTTCTTCAACCTGGTCAGCCTAGACCAGACATGGGTGAACGAACGGTCGACAAGATTCACACGCCCCTAGCCAGAGCTCGGTACCGCAGGCAGTCGCATACACCCACCGCTTCTAGAACTCCCTCACATCGGGCCAAAGCATGAATTCGATGCCCAAGCCGGCTGTTGTCGCCACGGCCTGGAAGGCCATGCATCCCGACCGCTGGTGGCCGTCGACCAGATTAATCGAGAAGAAATGGCGAAACAGGGCTACGGAAGGGGAAATGCCCACCATAGGCTCACAAAGGAAGGCGAAAACAACAAGGAAGATGATAGATTGGGGGTCCAGGTGCAACGCCTGGATTTGGTAATGCGAGAATATAGCATTGAAGAAATTAGAGAAAGGGGGCATCAGGCCAGCCAAGAGAGCATGAAGATGGATGGGGATCTCGGTGGCTTCCATGTCGATCATGGCCCAGGAGGTGGGACAAGCCGTCGTCACCTTCCACTCATTGGAATAGGTGACAAGGGACGGACGGACCTTGGCCAACCCCTCTAGATTGACCATCGTCAACCGCTCAAGAGCAGGCTCCAAGACTGGCTGGAATTCGGCCAAAGTGCAGGATTTCCCCTTCTTCTTCGACCGCGGGGCCATGGTGGAAAGAGACGGCCCACGCCAGCGTCAAATCTGGGAGAAGGGCCGCGTTTTCTTAGGAAGGTGGAGCAGCCAAGGGTGACCATGGCAAGCAATGAAGGCGGAGCTGCGCTGAGAGCGGGCGGCCACCGTGCCTGGCGGATATTAAGGCTGCATGGGGAAGTGGGGCGCCCACGTCCCATCAGGCGCCACATGTCAACCGAGGTTGCAGGCGGTTGGGGCCCGCGGCGCTTCTCAGTTGCTCTTTGGCTTTGCCTCGAAGCCAAATTCGAGCGCGCCTTGGGCCTGGGGGCTACTGTCGTTGTTATAGGAATGGGGGTACCCAGACTTGCCTGCCTGCGACCCACAGCGTGGCTCCATCGACGGCCTGGTACGGCCCAGCTTCGGCATCAACAACCCAAGACCCTTGCGATGGGCCAAGCCTTGCGAGGTAGACGACACCAAGACCTCCAGCAGGAGCGGCCTCCTTAAGCTTGCTCATGAGGAGCGAAGATCTCAATGCAAGCCTCACCTCATGAGGTTCGAATGACGTGAGCCATGATGACCAAGGCTAGGTGGGCCTAGTGTACCAATTTCCTCTTTAGTGCTAAAGAGGCAAATGAAGGCGCGGAGTCCCGAGGAATCAGCCAAAGGTTTCCATTCCGGCGCAACAAGACCAAGACCGCCAGGACGGAGGTCATCGCCGAGCCCACCACAGTGTCACGTCCAGAGGCTTTTACAGGCGAAGATTACTTTTGTCAGGATAGCATGTACTAGTTGTCTCCCTTCGAATTTGGACATTGTGGGATCCCTTCCGGCCTTCATTTTGGGAAAAGGACCAAGGACACTATAAATAGGACCTAGCCACTACCATAGGGATGGACCAGATCGGATCCATTCCATCCTCACACTCACAAGCTCACTCGAGCACAAGAACAGTCCTCCTCCCGAGGTTGTTCTCCCACTTTCCTAGTTCATCATCAGCCCCTCGCGGCAAATCCACCACAAAGCAGGTGTAGGTTTTTACATCGCAAGGTGGCCCGAACCTGGGTAAACTGCCGTGTCCCATTTCTGTCCAGTTCATCGAGTTAGGCCGTGAGATCGGCGAGTAGGCAGACAGGGGAGGTTGAGTTCTTCGCACGCACCCCAGAGTTCGAACCTCTCAAGGGTCCGCCGAACCCGAAATCCGACACCCAATGTCATAGATTTGTCGTCTTTTGCAGTCGAGGATCTTCAATCAGCATAATATAGTGAGGATAATTATACATGCAATGAATGAGCTGAGCTAGAGACTTGATTATAGAAATAATACTTACAGACAATAGAAATTAATGATAGTTTTGCCGAGGGTGCCTTGATTGTATAACTGAAATAATTCTTCAGATTCAATGTACAACGCCTCGACTCCATTGAAGTAGTGCTCATCTTTAATTCCCATGTAGATACTGTTTGTCCCATCCTCGCAGGCTTTCAAGTACCAGCCATCGAATTTTTGCATCATCATTGGTAGATGAGGGAGCTGCTCAGGTTTGACGAGAGGCTTCACGTGCTCGTATCTAAAGGCTAACTCAGCCATGGGGAAATCTGCCTCCTCGCCTAAGTATTGACCAAGAGTAGTGAAAATGAGATCACTGGCTGCTACCCCCGGATCATTAGCGATATCGGTACACTACTAGGGATAATCCTAGCAGTAGCACGGGTATTTGGTGTATCAGTAGTGCGGGTACCCACACTACTGATACGGCGCTACAACTAACATGTAGCAGTAGCGCGGGTGGTCCCATGGTACTGCTATACATGTGTAGCAGTAGCGTGCTTTGGAGCAACGTGCTACTGCTAATAGTTGCAATGCCTTTAGTTAAGCCGCGCTACTGGTAAAAGCGCACTGCTGCTAGCTTTATTCCCCTCGCTACTGCTAGTTTTATTAGTTTTTGTTTTTTCTGCATATTTGTTTTGTATTAGAATAGGCTTTATATAGTAATCTTTAGCATATCATACACATACAAATGTAATCATAGCATATACATACAAATAGTCTCATCAAATCATGCCATCATCATAATCATCATCCAACACAAAGTGGTCTCTTGACGTGAAAATAGCGATACAAGTCTCGGATACTTGCAACTACATCGTCATCCATCTAAACAATGATATATGCGAGAAGTGCTATCACTATGAGTGACAGCGGAACTATGCGGTACATGAGGCGGCGGTTATGAGTCCTCTCTCACACTAGCGTGAACCTCAAGCAACTAGCTTCTGCTTCTTTTCTGCTTTTGAAGCCTTTATGGCTAGCGCCTGAGACCCCCTCCATTTGCGCCTGACACTCAGGCCACTCGTCGTACACTCCCGGAACCTTCCCTGTGTACACGACATAGCACTGCTTCTTCACCATCAAGAATCTAGGTACCTGTTAGAGATGCAGCTTCATCAAGAGAATGTACAATAATATGCAAAAAAATATACTTGAGCAACACGAAAAAGAAAGGGTTCTAACTAGATGCAACATATAGTAAACATACAAATAATCAAAGCAGTTTCATTGTAAGCAAACTAATTAACTAGAGGTACGCAAGTCATCGTACCCAAACTAACAAAGTAGCGTTATGCAAGTTCGACAGGGACCATGGACATCACAAAGTTTCATTGCTACAGCAACTATACAAGTTCAACCGACACATATCATCATCGGCATCATAAATCACTAGAAGTTCCATCCTTCCATATCATCGAGGATGAACACTAGCTTCTTGAATGGCGTGAGGTCCTGACATTGCATGCCTATGTGAGTTCGGACGTAAGGTTGCAATATAGGGCCTTGGTGGAACATCCCCTTCTCTTCGACGACTTATTTCATGATGATCATCGCAATGTCCCTCTAGATGCGAAAGAAGTCATCTCTATGTTTATAATCCACTTCTCCATGAGATTCTACCCACTTGTGGATATGAACATCGTTTCTGCTTGTCATGCGAAGCTTTTGGTGAACCATTCTGATGTCCATCATCAGATGGAGGACGTAGAATCCATCGTTCTTGCTTGGTTTTGGGACATGGATGCAACATAAATTAGTTTTATGCGAGAAACTCATCTTCTTGTTCCTTTGTTTCCTGATCTGCAGGTGGCCACCCCTCAAGCTGAAGCCTTGGAGAGCATTATCAAGAATATTCATTACATGGGTGTAGTCCTTCTTCTCATAGTTTCTGGTAGGTTTGAAATACACGGCGTGGGAGACTCGCGGGTGAAGAACGATAAGGACGGCGCGCCCGTTGCTGTGGGGAAAAACACCTCAAATTATTCTCCATATGAGCGAGAAGGAATGATTGAATGTATGAAAGGGTTTTTCGGCACTGACTTACTTTGGATGATAAGGCAGGAGGACAATTTCCTGGTCCCTTATTCTGTACCATGAAGTTTTACGCTCAAAGTCGCCAAGACTCAAAAAGGACTCATGCATGTAGTATGGATCCGCCACACAGATTTGCGAGACTTCTTCTCTCTTCATGACAGAGCTCATATATAGCGCAAAAAGGCAGATGATTGTACAATAGAGCTGCCTTGTCAGAAACATCTCGAAGATATGCTCAAACCGGAGGAAGAACACCTCCACAGGCCATGTGTCAATGTAGGACTTCCCCTCAGGCACACGAGCCGCATATGTCAGATATCCTGGATCCTTCGAGGCTAGTAGGATTTTCTCAATCAATATCACATGGTCGTGCAGCCTCTTGAGATCCCCTGATATTGCCTCCAGCGGTTTCAGTGGTAGCATCAAATCGCCCGTGACATGGAACATGGCCGCACTTTTGACAGGTACACGCTCTTCAAAATCCACCGTCTGGCTGCTCTGTGCTCTGGCTTGTTTGTAGGTAGCAGAGCCTCTTTTCCCCGGTATCTCCTCTCCTTTTTCTTGGGCTGAACTTCCAGACCCTTCCTTAACCCTCGCCCTAGTGTTGTCGGGCTAAGCACTGTACGACCCTCGGCTAGTTGAGCCTGTGTTGAGGCGGCATCTTCAGGCGTGTCCTGTGAGGATTGCCTGAAGAGAGATTTCTTGCAATCCCTGCTAGGACGTTCCTGCACGGGCAGATCATCCATATCCTCATCAATATGCTGATAGCCCGAGTCGTCATATGGCTGACTCATCATATCTAAGTCACTGTCATAGGCGCCTGTATTAAGGTACCGAACAGGGTCATCCTCCTCCATCTCATCATGCATACTTCTATGGGGGCGATTACATCAGCCACTATTGGAACCACTTCATCACGCCGTCCGCCGCTCTCACCTAGCACTACAAGCACTAGTAATTGCATAGGCGGGGTGGTGTTGTTCATACCTGCTTGTTGATGTGTGGTTATTGGTGTCCTCTCGGCCGACTCCAAATGAAGAAGATTATTTGGCCATAGTGGCACCCAACCCTTCCAGTTTCCAATCCGCGGCGGGGTCTCGTCGTCCTCTCCCCCTAGCCGTACTGGAGGAGGCAAATCCTCATGCCCCGATTTCACACTCGACAAGGTAACCCTGAAGTGCCCACCGGGCATCGGCTGGCTATGGAACATGATTTCCAAGGGCTTCGTTATCACCGCCATTCCCATGTCCACCTTCTGGCCTTTGATCAAGTAGAGCATGGCACACGGGGTTTCATCAGCCTGCAAACACATGTCTGCGTCGCAAAACATCTGAAATACAACGAAAATGAAATATTCTAGATATATGTTGGTGCGACATGTAATTCCGTGAGGGCGTCGAGCTTAGCCAAAGATGAAGACCCGTCTAGTGCGCCAGAGACTGAAGACAGACTGCTATGAGCAGGTGCCGGTGCGGGTACGGGAGCAGACGCGGTTGCGGGAGCAGGTGATGGTGTGGTGGTCTTCTTCACCGAGTTGCTCCCGACGAAACTAGGAATGGGGAAATCATCTACTGTCTTGTTTGTATTTTCCTTCGCCCATTTGATGATAGTCGGGATCAAGTTAGTAGCGAAATCATTTCTGCAGGCATGTACAGCCGCATCGACTGCCTACTGTAGCAACTCATTTTTCTTCTCGACTGCTTTTTTCACGTCCTCAGCTGCTTTTTTCTTGAAGGCAAGCTTCTCCTTCTTGTTGATGTCTGCCTGACTAAACTTATTTTTCTTCTTCTTGGCCTCCGGGCCCTCGTTGTAAAATACCTTCCACGTGGTGCCATCTCTAGCGCCACGCACACGTCCATATTGTGGCCGTTGGCCCAAAGGGAGTCCCTTCAGTTTGTTCAAGGCTCGGTTGACAGGGATTACCCACTTGGGCCTCATCAACGAAGACTGGCTTTCGGCTACAAGCTGGTGTTGCTTCTCCTGCAGAAGGAACGTGAACCGTTTACGAATGTGTAGTCGACTTGATTAGAAGCTAAATGTAAGGTGGTAAAAGAATAATTACCAGTATTCTAATCAATTTCCTCGTGATTGGAACTGTGTAAAAAACCTTCTTTTCCTTGTCCCACTTGTAGGAGGCCCTGATGATGTCACACTCCAAAGGGTTGGTGAACTTCACGAAGGGGTTTGGGAGACCCGCGGCTTCATGTTCGACGTCCTCCTTATCGCATATGGGACTTTTGCCAAGGTAGCCACGGCTTTCGAGGCATTGGTTCCCCATGTTCCCTTGCTGAAGGCTCTTGAATTTCCCAGCCTTAGCCTTGGCTGCCTCGATAGCGCAAGTGTCCTTGAACTTTTAGAACTACTCTTCCGTAAGTGTCGGATTTTCCTCCAGAATCTTGGACATGGGTTCCTTAGCCTCAATTGCTCGTTTCACCCTCCCTTTCTAGGAGGCGAAATCATTGTTGAACATGCCCATGGCGTGATTGTTAATATTTTTCATCTTCAGATCATCCCACGGTTGTTCTATGCTATCATCCCAGTCAGGGAACTTGAATCTCTTGTGCAACTTCGTCAGGAGCAACTGCCTCAAATGCTCTTTACTCCTCAAGTCATTGTCGTTGATTCTCGTGCATTCCCATAGGATGCATCCTACTTGGTTCCCATAGCACTTGCGAGGTTCTTCCGGCTCTAATGGCTCAAACTTGCCAGGGGCCATCTTTGTGATCACCAGTCGTCCGATGCCGAGTTTGTTAGGTTTTCGTATCCTCTACTTCTTCCACTTCTTCTTTTTGGTAGCGGCTTCGGCTCCGGTACCTTCCCCGCCAGTATCTTCCTTGCCGGTACCTTCCCCGCTGCCATCGATGCCGGCGCCATCGGTGTTGATGTCGGTGTCAGTACGATCATCGAGGCTGCCCAGCAAACCTTGACTATACTTAGCAGACAAAAAGTCGAGGTACTGTTGTTCACCCTCATAATCCATCTCATCTGCATGTTGGTCAGAAGGCCCGGTTTCTTCGTTGTTCGACATGTTTCCCATGATTAAGTCTCCTTGTTTAATTCTAAAACTATAATAAAATGAGAAATGACTTAAAAAGGTCTATGGTTTGCCGGAATGCCGTTTCATTCCCGTCGCAGCAAATCCCGGCACTCGATATGCCTACTTTCTAGACAAAGTCATGCCAAAAGTCATGGGAAATTGTGGAACGACCTTTGCTAAAAAGTGGACATATCGAGCGCATGAAATTCACCGGAACGAAAATGAATCAACATTCTGGCGAAACATAGGCCACTCGGATCATGTACCCTACACATAACCATCATTTTCCAAATATCACATGTCCAAAACATCACATGTCCAAATATGACGTGTCCAAATTCCAAATATGATATGTCCAAATCACATGTCCACATATCACATGTCCACTTCAAATTTGCATATGACAGGAAGAAAAATATACAACTTGAATAAAAATGCAAGAAGTCATTTTACTTCACAATATTTGATATCTAGCTAAATCCATAACTAAATTTGATGCCTAGGGTTCATAACTAAATTTGATACCTAGCTAGGGTTCATAACTAAATTCAACACAGCAAAAAAATAACTAGCTAGGGTTCATAACTAAAACCTAGGTTTCATATTGCCATAACTAAAACCTACTTAACATACTGCCCTAACTAAAAGATAACCTAATTAACCTACTGCCCTAACTAAAACCTAAGTAAATTAACCTAAGAACCATAGCCAGAACCCTAATGGGAGAGAGAGAGGAGCCGTGGGGGGCTTACAGAGGGTGCAGGGCGAGGAGGCAGGCCCGACGACGGCGGCGCGGCAGGCGCGACGACGGCCAAGGTAGGCAGGTGATAACCCAGAAGCATAGGGGATCTTTTGTAGTCTTCTTCAATAAATAAGAGTGTCGAACCCAATGAGGAGCTAAAGGTAGAACAAATATTCCCTCAAGTTCTATCGGCCACAGATACAACTCTACGCACACTTGATGTTTGCTTTACCTAAAACAAGTATGAAGCTATTTTGCAAGAATAAAACTATTAGTACTTTGCGAGAATAAAACTACGAATAAATTGCAAGGTAATAAAAGTGGATAGCTTCTATCAACAAGAAAGTCATTTGTCCCTAGGCAATCGATATCAAGTACCGCTAATCATTCTTGTAATTTTATATGAGGGAGAGGCATGATCTAACATACTTTCTCTACTTGGATCATATGCACTTATGATTGGACCCCTAGCAAGCATCCGCAACTACTAAAGATCATTAAGGCCATGAAATCCAACCATAGCATTAAGTATCAAGTCATGTTTATCTCATACACAACAACCCACTTACTCGGGTTTAAGCTTCTGTCACTCTTGCAACCGACCATAAGCGAATAATGAACATATTGCAAAACCCTACAGCGGGGGCCCCTCATGTTTGCGCGAGACGGAGGGCACCGCAGGACAACACCATAAATAAAATATACAATCATACCAACCAAGATCATAATTAACCCACAGGACAAAACGTATCTACTCAAACATCATAGGATAACCAAATATCATTGGGAAATAGTATATGGATTTGAGAACCATGTTTAAGTAGAGATTACAGTGGGGAGAAGGGGTGTTAAACCTCTGCATAGAGGGGGAGAAAGTTGGTGCTGACGGTAGCAAGATTGTTGATTTAGATCGTCATCACAATCCTTGCCCCGGCGGCACTCCGGTGCCACCGGGAGAGAGGGTGAGAGAGCCCCCTCCTTGTTTTTCTTCCTTGGCCTCCACCCCTAAATGGGAGGAGAGTTCCCCCTCTAGTCCATGGCCTCCATGGCGGCGGAGGGGCGGGAGCCCCTCCGATATTGGATCTCCCTCTTTGTTCTCTTTTGTTTTGCGTTCCCCGGATCTACCCCTTCATAGTTTCTTAAATTCTCGGAGATCCGTAACTCCGATTGCGCTGAAATTTTTACACGATTTTTTCCATAAATTATCCTTCTTGCGCCAGAAAAAGGGCCCCAGCCGACATTTGAGGAGGGCACAAGATATCTGGCCGCGCCAGGGGGTGCCCGGCGCGCCCTGGTGGGTTTTGGTCATTATGGGCCCCCGTTTGCATTGATTCCACCTCCCAAAAATCATAAATATGCCAAAATAATTCTCCATAAATTTTTATCGCGTTTGGACTTCGTTTGGTACAGTTTTTCTGCGAAACAAAAAACATGCAACAAACAGGAACTGGTACTAGGCATTGGATCAATAGGTTAGTCCAATAAATCATATTAAAATTTGCCAATAATATGTGAAAGTTGTATAATATTGGCATGAAACAATCAAAAATTATAGATATGATGAAGACGTATCAGCATCCCCAAGCTTAATTCCTGCTCGTCCTCGAGTAGGTAAATGATAAAAAAGATAATTTATGATGTGGAATGCTACCTAGCATAAACTTGATCATATGTCTAGTCATGGCATGACTATTAAGACATAAGTGATTCAAAGAAATAGTCTATAATTTGACATAAAGACATCAATACTTAGGCATCCCAACAAACAATCATGTCTTTTAGAATATCAACACTAAAGAAAGCTACCCCTATGAAATCATATAGTCTTGTCATGCTCTGTCTTCTTAACACAAAGTATTTATCATGCACAACCATGATGACAAGCCGAGCAATTGGTTCATACTTTTTAATGCGCTTCAGCTTTTTCAACCCTCACGCAATACATGAGCGCGAGCCATGGATATAGCACTACAGGTGGAATAGAGTATGATGATAGGGGTAAATATAGAGAAGACATAAAGTAAGAAAGTCTCACACCAATGCGGCTAACCAACGGGCTATGGAGATGCCCATCAATTTATATCAATGCGAGGAGTAGGGATTGCCATCCAACCGATGCACTAACAGCTATAAGTGTTTGAAAGCTCAATATGAAAACTAAGTGGGTGTGCATCCAACTTGCTTGCTCATGAAGACCTCGGGCATTTGAGGAAGCCCATCATCCGAATATACAAGCCAAGTTCTATAAAAAAAATTCCCACTAGTATATGAAAGTGACTACATAGGAGACTCTCTATATGAAAAACATGGTGCTACTTTGAAGCACAAGTGTGGTAAATGATAGTAACACTACCCCTTCTCTCTTTTTCCTTTTTTTCTCTTTTTCTTTCCTTTTTTTTTTCCTTTTTTCTATTTTTTTCTATTTTTTCTTTTTCTCTCATTGTCGAGAGTCTCATCCCGGCTTGTGGGGGAAGCATAGTCTCCATCATCCTTTCCTCACTGGGACATGCTCTAATAATGAATAATGATGATCATCACACTTCTATTTACTTATAACTCAAAAGAAACAAAAAAATACAACTCGATACCTAGAACAAAGTATGACTCTATATGAATGTCTCTGGCAGTGTACCAAGATGTGCAATGATCTAGCATAACAATGATATCGACAAAAGGACAAGCCATGGAAATATCATGCTAGCTATCTTACAATCATGCAAAGCAATATGAAAATGAATGCTCAAGTCATCAAAATGGAGGCGGTGGAAGTTGCATGGCAATATATCTCGGAATGGCTATGGAAATGCCATAATAGGTAGGTATGGTGGCTGTTTTGAGGAAGATATAATAAGGCTTATATGTGATAGAGTGTATCATATCACGGGGTTTGAATGTGCCTGCGAAGTTTGCACCAACTCTCGAGGTGAGAAAGGGCAATGCACGGTACCGTAGGGGCTAGCGAATTGCAGAAAGGCAAGAGTGTCTATAATCCATGGACTCACATTATTCATAAAGAACTCATATACTTATTGCAAAAGTTTAATAGCCCTCGAAGCAAAGTACTACTAAGCATGCCCCTAGGGGGGTAGATTTGTACCAAAAGATCATCGCTTGTCCCCGACCGTCACTCATAAGGAAGACAATCAATAATAAGTCATGCTCCAACTTCATAGCATAACGAGAGACTATGCGTGCATGCGTCGGGAATCACAAACATTGACACCAATATTATTTCTAACCACAACCATTTACTAGTACCTCCCACATATTCCATCTCTATATCACAAAACTATTGCAAGGAATCAAACATACCAAATTCAACGATCCACACGTTTATGTAGGATTTCATGACTAACCATGCAAATGAAAAATTCCTATTGACTCTCTAAATAGATATAAGTGAAGCAAGAGACTTTAATTCTTTATACAAACGACTATTCTCTAACACATATAAGTGAAGCAAAAGAGCATTCTACGAACAAAGGTTTTCTATGTGAAGAGAAACAAGCAACCCAAACTTTAATGATATCAGTGAAGCACATGAAGCATTCTATAAAGCCATACTCAAAAGATATAAGTGAAGTGCAATGAGCATTCTATAAATCAACCATCGACTATCTCATACCAGCATGGTTGTCGGTGTCAAAATCGGCAGATCTCGGGTAGGGGGTCTCGAACTGTGCGTCTAAGGATCGATGGTAACATGAGACAGGGGCACGATTGTGGGAGTCCTGGATTAGGGGGTCTCCGGACAGCCGGACTATCTCCATTGCCGGACTGTTAGACTATGAAGATACAAGATTGAAGACTTTGTCTCGTGTCCGGATGGGACTCTACTTGGCGTGGAAGGCAAGCTAGGCAATACGTATATGGATATCTCCTCCTTTGTAACCGACCTTGTGTAACCCTAACCCTCTCCGGTGTCCATATAAACCGGAGGGTTTTAGTCCGTAGGAAAACAATCACAACATACAATCATACCGTAGGCTAGCTTCTAGGGTTTAGCCTCTCTGATCTCGTGGTAGATCTACTCTTGTAACACCCATATCTTCAATATTAATCAAGCAGGACATAGGGTTTTACCTCCATCAAGACGGCCCGAACCTGGGTAAAACTTCGTGTCCCTCGCCACCTGTTACCATCCGGCCTAGACGCACAGTTCGGTGTCCCCTACCCGAGATCCGCCGGTTTTGACACCGACATTGGTGCTTTCGTTGAGAGTTCCTCTATGTCGTCGCCGTTAGGCTTGATGGCTCGTACTATCATCGGTAGCGATGCGGTCCAGGGTGAGACTTTTCTCCCCGGTCAGATCTTCGTATTTGGCGGCTTTGCACTGCGGGCTAATTCGCTTGGCCATCTGGAGCAGATTGAAAGCTGCGACCCTAGCCATCAGGTCAGATTTGGAAGTTTGAACTACACGGCCGACATCCGCGGAGACTTGATCTTCGTCGGATTCAAGCCACAGCCGGGCGTGCCGCACTGTCTTGATGGGCATGACCTAGCTCTGCCACCAGACGGTACTCCAAAGGCCGCGCCCACACCCGCTCCGACCCTTAGCTCGGAGCCAGCTGCACCAATCGAGGACGGGTGGCTAGACACCGCCTCAGGGGCTGCAGTCTCAACGGCAATCGAGCCGAACACCAGCATAATCCTCTACGCAGCCCGTGACTCCAAGGTGTCGGACTCTCCTCTGGATCCCGAACCATCCGCGCCCCTGCCAATCGAATCCGACTGGGCGCCAATCATGGAATTCATCGCTGCGGATATCTTTCAGCACTCGCCCTTCGACGACATTCTGAATTCACTAAGGTCTCTCTCTTTGTCAGGAGAGCCCTGGCCAGATCATGGCCAACAGGACTGGGATGCGGACGACAAAGAAATTGGACGCCCACCCACAACCCACTTTGTAGCCACTGTCGATGATTTAACCGACATGCTCGACCTCGACTCCGAAGACATCGATGGTATGGACGACAATGTAGGAGACGAACATGAACCAGCACCTATAGGGCACTGGAAAGCCACCTCGTCGTATGACATATACATGGTGGATACACCCAATGAAGGCAACGGCAACAAGATAGCGGAGGATGACCCCTCCAAGAAGCAACCCAAGCGCTGAAGTCAGCGGCGCCGCTCTAAGTCCCGCCAAAGCAAAGGTGGTGATACCGGCGCAGGAGATAATAACACTCCGGATAGCGCCGAAGACAACGAAAACCCCCTCCAGCAAGAGTTAGATCAGGAGGATGAAGGAGCCAGCTCTCCTGAGAGAGCGACTGGCGGAGAGGAGGAGGATGACAATTACATGCCCCTCTCCGAAGACGAGGCAAGCCTCGGTGATGATGAATTCGCCGTACCAGAGGATCCCGTCGAACAAGAGCGCTTCAAGTGCAGGCTTATGGCCATGGCAAATAGCCTGAAGAAAAAGTAGCAGCAGCTTCAAGCTGATCAAGATCTGCTAGCTGACAAATGGACTGAAGTCCTCGCAACCAAGGAATATAAACTCGAGCGTCCCTCCAAGAGTTACCCAAGGCACAAGTTACTACCCCGACTAGAAGAAGAAGCGTATGATACGGATGACCGGCCACCTCGTGGCCGCGATAGAGAGGCATTCATGCCGAAAGCTCAGCCTCCACCCCAACGCCATCCAATAAAAAGGCATGGGGAGATACGCCAGACCTGCAAGACATATTGGAGGGCAAAGCAAAGCACTCAAGATCGATCTACGGATCACGAGGGAGCAGCACTCTACGAGACGGTAAACGTCATGCCGGATACAGTAAAATCAAATCCGACCGGGCCGAACACAGCGGGCAGGACCCATACGAGCTACGTCGCGATATAGCCTAATACAAAGGCGCCGCACACCCCTTATACTTCACAGACAAAGTAATGGAACATCAATTCCTAGAAGGTTTCAAACCTGTAAACATTGAATCATACGACGGCACAACAGATCCCGTGGTATGGATTGAGGACTTCCTCCTCCACATCCACATGGCCCGCGGTGATGACTTACATGCCATCCAGTACCTCCCACTAAAACTCAAAGGATCAACATGGCATTGGCTTAATAGCTTACTAGCGGACTCCATTAGCTGTTGGGAAGATCTGGAAGCCGCATTCCTCGACAACTTTTAGGGCACTTATGTGCGACCACCAGACGCCGATGACTTGAGCCACATAACTCAGCAGCCAGAAGAGTCGGCCAGGCAATTCTGGACCCGGTTCCTTACAAAGAAAAACCAAATCGTCGACTGTCCGGATGCGGAGGCCTAAGCGGCTTTCAAGCACATCATCCGAGATGAGTGGCTAGCCTGGCACCTTGGTCAGGAAAAGCCAAAATCTATGGCAGCCCTCATGACGCTCATGACCCGCTTTTGTGCGGGAGAAGACAGCTGGTTGGCTCGCAGTAACAACATATCAAAGAACCATGGTACCTTAGATACCAAGGACGGCAATAGCAGGTCACGTCGCAACAAGCATAAGCGCCGCATTAGCGGCGAAAGTACTAAGGATACGGCAGTCAATGCCGGATTCAAAGGCTCTAAACCCGGTCAGCGGAAAAAGCCATTCAAACAAAGTACGCCAGGTCCGTCCAGCTTGGACCGTATACTCCATCACTCATGTCAAATACACGGCACCCCCGACAAGCCAGCCAATCACACCAACAGGGATTGTTGGGTGTTCAAGCAAGACGACAAGTTAATTGCCGAAAACAAGGACAAGGGGCCGCATAGCGATGACGAGGAAGAACCCCGGTAGCCGCACACTAGAAGACAGAAGAGGTTTCCCCCGCAAGTGAGGACGGTGAACATGATATACGCAACCCACATCCCCAAGAGGGAGCGGAAGTGTGCGCTCAGGGACGTATATGCGCTAGAGCCAGTCGCCTCGAAGTTCAACCCTTGGTCCTCCTGTCCGATCACCTTCGATCGCAGGGACCACCCCACTAGTATCCGTCACGGCGGATTTGCCGCACTAGTCCTAGACCCAATCATCGATGGATTTCACCTCACTCGAGGCCTCATGGACGGCGGCAGCAGCCTGAACCTGCTTTATCAGGACACAGTGCGCAAAATGGGTATAGACCAATCAAGGATCAAACCCACAAAGACAACCTTCAAATGCGTCATTCCAGGCGTAGAGGCCCACTGCACAGGCTCAATTACACTGGAAGTGGTCTTCGGATCCCCGGATAACTTCCGAAGCGAAGAGTTAATCTTCGATATAGTCCCGTTCCGCAGTGGTTATCATGCACTGCTCGAACGAACCGCATTCGCTAGATTCAATGCGGTACCACATTATGCATACCTCAAGCTCAAGATGCCAGGACCTCACGGAGTTATTACAGTCAATGGAAACACAGAGCGCTCTCTCCGAATAGAGGAGCACACCGCGGCCCTCGCAGCAGAAGCGCAAAGCAGCCTTTCAAGGCAATCTACCAGTTCGGCGTTTCAAAGCCCGGACACCTTCAAGCGTGCTCGGGGCAATTGGCAAGCAGACTGCTTGGCACGATCTGAGCTCGCGTAGCAATACGGCGGCCACCCCAATCCCATCCCAATGACGTTGTTCGTGCCTCGCGTACATCATTACACATTAAAAATACCATGGGCACAGATGGGGAGGGGGAGGCACAACTACGGCATGTCCCAAAACGTGGCCTAAACCATACCAAGGGCTTCCCGTTTGGTTATTTTTCTTTTTCTTTCTGGACTTCAATGTCTGGAAACACTGTCTGGCAGCTCTATTGCTGAACAGATGATACAGCAACCAAGGAGGCCAACGACTACGGAATTCCCAGGTGGATTACAGATTTCACACAATTCCTCAGCTCGCCCTTGGATGGGACATAGTCCTACTCTTTTGCTCATTACACTATCTGTATCACTCTGCTTTAATGCAATTTTTTAATATACAATGCGTGACATTATGACTATTATCACATTTTTGTTATATGTATACATATCTATGTGTTCATTAATGACGCCTAGCAACCGTACATTCTGGTACGGCCAATGCACCAGGGGCTTACGTACCCACAATATGGTGTGAAAAGTCCGAACACTTTCACAAGTGTGGCACCCCGAACTTATAGCATTATATGCATCAGCTCCGAATCATGTCTTTGGTCAAATGTTGGGTTTTCCCAGCTCCTATGTTTTGGTACCTTACATTCCGCTCCATTGGCTAAGGTAGCACTAGGAGAACTACTGCGATTATGCCCCAGTTCTGCCGGGCCGAGCACCTCAGTAGAGAAAGCTAAAACTGACTGTCATGATAAGGCGAGAGACTGGTCGCTGTTCGGCAAGGTTTTTCGAGTCCCTAAAGACTTATGCCGCTTAGGGCGAGGGGCCGGCTCCGTCCGGCTTACAGGCGTGTATCGCGCCCCGAATTCGGCCTTCCAAATACCAGGGGCTTTGCCGAAATTTAAAATTATAGAATTCTATGGCTAAGTGAGAGTGATAATGCATTATTAGTCCGGTTGCCTTGTTCGTTGTGCTGAGCACCTCCCTCGAAGGACCCAAACATGGGAACAAGATTGCTCAGGTTTACCCCGAACACCCTGGCACTCGTGGCATGGGGGCAGAAGCCGAGGACTCGCCATCTCTAAGATTGGATAAACAGCCAAACAGAAGGTAATATTTTAAATTCACACAAGCGTTGCATAGCGCATATGAAACAAGTTTTCATTACACGGGATAAAAAACGAGCAAGTCTCATTCAAATATTACATTTTGTGAACACTCATCCGCGATAAGACGGGCACCCGGCAGAACACCCTCATAGTGCATCTCGGGGTGGTGGTGCTCCTTGCCCTCCGGCGGCCCGTCCTTGATAAGCTTCACGACGTCTAGCTTGACCCACTGCGTTTTCACACGGGCAAAGGCCCGGCGTGCACCTTCAATGCAGACGGATCACTTGACGACCTCCAGCCATGGGTGGGCATCCACAAGCCGCCTCACCAGGCCGAAGAAGCTGTTCGGAAGGGCGTCGCCAGGCCACAACCGGACTATGAAGCCCTTCATGGCCTGATCGGCCGCGTTATGTAGCTCGGCCATCTGCTTCAGCTAGTCGCTTATTGGCACCGGATGTTCGGCCACAGCATACTGAGACCAGAACAGCTTCTCCGTCGAGCTTCCGTCCTCGGCCTAGTAGAACAGTCTGGCATCGGACACACTGCGGGGCAAATCTGCGAATGCTCCTGAAGAGCTCCGGATTCGGGTAAGTAATCGGTAATTCACCTTTACATGCTTGCTTTGCATATAGAAAGCCTTACCCGCCGCTATCTTCTTCATCGCGTCGATCTCCTGAAGGGCCTTCTGGGCCTCGATCTTGGCACTCTTCGCGCTCTCACGGGCCGTGGCAAGATCAGACTCTCTCATCTTCAAGTCAAGCTCCAACACCTCGTGCTTGGTCACGAGAGCCTGGAGCTTTTGCTGCACCTCGCCCACCCGAGCCTCGTGCCTCTCTCGCTCGATGCGCTCCTGGGCCACCTTTTCTTCGTCCTGGGATAGCGCTTGCTTCAGGGTCGCCACCTCGGTTGTGGCCCCTGGCAAACATACAATGATCCTGTCATTTAGCAATCGCGTCCTTTTTCTCATCTACAGACGGGGTATCACTTACCTTTGTTCTCCTCGAGCTGCCTCTTAGCAAGGCCGAGCTCTTTCTGAGACCCCTCGAGGGCCTCCTTTAGTACGGCGACCTCCGCATTCCGTGCGGCGGACGCCAGCAGCGAAGCCTGCAGATGCATATTGACATACTTATATTAGACTCCTGCGACATTATTTGATCCTCTTTTCGGCTTTTCTTTGTGAACACCGAACAAAGCATCAGGGGCTACTTTCTATGCGGTAACACTTCTACTACATTTTAAAACACTTACCTCGAAGCTTGTTAGAAGGCTAGTACAGGCTTCAGTCAATCCGCTCTTGGTGGACTGAACCTTCTGGATCACCGCACTCATGATAGTGCGGTGCTCCTCCTCGATGGAAGCGCTGCGAAGCGCTTCCAACATAGTGTCCGGTGCCTCAGGATGGACAGAGGTCACCGGCACAGGCGTCTCACACTCCTCAGAAGGGGACCGCCTGCCCGAGCTCGGATCCGTTGGAGGGTCCGGCGCGGTGTTCGGCTGAGGGCCGAACTCGGAGCTCTCAGGGACCCCGTCCCCTCGGTTCCCGGAGTTCGGAAGGTCGCTTTGTGGCGCCTCCGGGACTATCCCCCCTCGATCCGGTGCCTCTTGAGACAACAGCTCGGTGTCGTCGGCTGGATGAGTGGAGGTGGTGTCACATCCCTAGTTCTGGTATGACCTAGGCTAGCCCTTCATGTTTGCATCATCTTTAAATTCCATTTAAATTTGAAATGGGGATTTGTGAAACCCTCAGAATCATTTCTGAAAATGACCAGAGTAAAAATTGCTCCAAAAGGGTCCAAGAAAATGCTCATGTTGCTCTCTGAAAATATTGGACAGAGATAAAAATCAAACCAATATTTTAAAGAGCTCATAAGTAATTTTTTTGGGCATTTGGGATTAATCCAGTATTTATTTGTGTTGGATAAATATTTTTATATATACAAAATATTGTCCAATAATTCTAAATTTTGGTGAGGGGCTTTGGATTAATTCCTTAGGTCCCTGCAAAATTTGACAGAATTAAATAAAATGATTTGGTATTTTTATCAAATCAAAACAAATGTTAGAAAAATAGAAAAGGAAACAGAAAAAGGAAAAAAAAAACCTTACCTGGGCCTCCTACCTGGCAGCCCAGCAGGCCAGCCTAGCCAGCTGGCCGACGCCAGACGTCCCTGACCTCTCGCCAGGAAGACAGGGCATGTGGCCGACGCGCGCGCCCCGCCGTGCCGCCACGCCACCTGCCTGGCTGGCCTCCCCCTTGTCGCATGGACGCTCTGCGAGACGCCACGCTCCGCCCCGCACCTCTCTCACTCTCGCTCTCCCTCCTCCCCTGGATCCCTTTCTCTCGACCCGCCCGAGCGCTACCGTCGCCGCCGCTCGCCGTTGCTGTAGCCACCGACTCCCCGTCGCCCTCTCTCCGTGTCTGCAAGCTCCGCCACGTCTGCGTCTACCTCTCCGTCGAGCCACGCGCCTCGGGAGGCCCTGGAGCGCCTCCATCGCCGTCGTCTTCATCTCCGGCCGCCGTGGATCCCCATCGCCGCACCGTCGCCCTCAGCGCATCCCCGAGCTCGCTGACGACGTCTACGATCTCCCCGTGAGCTCTACTCTGTTCCCCCCTTTCTCGAGCTCGATTTCCTCGCCTAGCTAGCTTTACCACCACGGCCGTAGCACCTCGCCGCTGGCCATGGCGCCACCGTGGCTAGAGGCTGAGCCAGCCGCTCCCGCGCGCGTCACCGTGCTCCTGGTGACGCCAGGAGGCCGTAGAGGGCCTCCGCAGTTCCTGCCGTGCCCCGCAGGCCATTTTCGCCCAGAGCCGAACTCCGGCCGCCGCCTCGAGCTCGTTTTCCAGTGAGCTCTGGCACCCCCGCAGCCTCCCGCTTGCTCCAAACGATGCGGACGAGCTCCAGCTCCTCGTCTGTGGTCTCCGCTGCCTAAATGGTCGCCGGAGGGCGTTTCCCAAGCCCTCCGCCGCGTTCGGCCTCGCCGGCGGCTAAACGCCGGTGGGGTTTGACCCTTTGACCTTGCCGGCCCGTCAGGTGGGCCTCATGGGTCAGGTGATTAGCTTAAGGCTAATCACCATTTAACTAAACCGGACATTGACAGTGGGCCCCAGCGCCACTAATTCTATAATTAGGAAAAACTAACCCCCTGTTAACTAACCGGTCACTGACGTGTGGACCCCACACGTCAGGTTTGACCTGGTCAGCTCCGTTGACCTGCTGACGCAGGCATGACGCAATGCTGGCGTAGTTATTCATTTTCTGGTTTAAAATTAGATCAGGAAATTCCAGAATATATTCAAAACTTCAAAAATTCATAGAATTTCAACCGTAGCTCAGATTGAAATAATTTATATATGAAAAATGATCAGAAAAATTCAATCTATCCATATGTACCATTTTCATGCATGAAAAACCATCTATGCATGCTGTATAAATGAAAACACACTTATGGCATATTTAAGAGCTTAACTTGGAGTTGTATTTGAACCCTTGGTTCAAATGGACTTCAACCAAATAAATGCTAGATGCATTAACTCAACAACATCACATATTCATGCCATGATCATGCATCATATTGCTGCATATACTTGTGTTTGATTTCCGACACCGTTCCTTCTCGATAGGTCCTGCTCCGGAGACCGATCCAGAGTACCTGTCTGAGGAGCAGTGCCTTCCTTGTTGATCTACCAGGCAAGCAACCCCCCTTGTTCATTCCGATACAATCCTACTCTCTTGCTCCTGCTCTCATTTATTGCATTAGGACAACAATGATTCAACTGCTACTTTATGCTGCAGTAGTTGAACCCATTCCTCCGCATGACCTGTCATTGCCATAGTAAATAGTTGAAACCCACTAGCATGTGTAGGAGTTGCTTGAGCCATGTTGTGTTCTTGCCATGCCATGCCTGCTATTGCTTAGGGTATGTCAGGTCTGATTCATTGGGAATGAATTGGAGTACAGTGCTATGTTCTGATGTTGAGAGTTAAGCGTGTGAACACGATTTGGTAAAGGTAGCGGTGAGGGGCCTTGTAGGAGTACATGGTGGGTTGTCTCACTGGAACCGTCCCTAAGAACTGAGTTCTGTGTATGTTGTCCAAGGAGTAGCTACTACCACACATTGAGTTCCGGTAACTCGACCCCTCTCGACTTATTAGCCAACTTGATCTCTGTCCAGGAGTTGCAAATAGTTTCTGGTGTTTATAGGTAGTGCTATTTTTCTACCGAGTGGCACCCGGCAGGTTGGACTTGGGACAAACTAGGCACATGTGGCCGGTGTACCGAGTGGCACCCGGATGGTGGGCTCGGGAACCTTGTACACATCATTTGGGGCCGTGAGCAAAACCCCGGCCGGATCTCCTTGCGGATGGAACCCGAATAGGCGATAAACCTGGACTAGAGTCTTGTGTGGTTAGTCAGGTCGTGGCCGACACCCTCGCCAGGCTTCCTCTTGAAGGTTGCTGAGATACATGACGTGTATATGGTGATAAGTGGTGAGAGCGTGTGTGAAGAAGTACACCCCTGCATGGTTATCATGATCTATTCGAGTAGCCGTGTCCTCGGTTATGGACTTCTTGGATGCTTACGTGGTACATAGACAACTTTAAGTGGATACTCTAAAATGCTCAAGACAAGTGTGAGTGCTATGGATGGCCTTCTCGTAAGGAGACGAGGATGAATCCATAGTAGTGTATTAAGGGGGTGATTAGTGGACTCGTGTGCGCTGCCTCACCTCAAAGAAGTTTCCCGTTGTCGTAGAACAGGATAGCCACTGAGTCAAAGCTGGCTTGCTGCAACTAAACCCCACATTACCTTCTTGATACAATGCATGTATGATAGGATCTGATGTAAGTCTTGCTGAGTACCTTTGTACTCACGGTTGCTTTATTTATGTTTTGCGGGTGAGACATCTGTCTCACTAGTAGTACCGATTGGACTTCGACGAGTAGCTTGTTACCTCAGCTACGATCTTGTACCCTTGGGAGGGTCTTGTAGATAGTCAGGCTTCTGAGCCTTTTTCCTTTTGTAGTTGTCTGTACTCAGACATGTAATGCTTCCATTGCTTGTATGCTCTGAATGATAGGTCACGTGACCCCTGTTTGTATTTAATGCTATGTGGCTCTTCTAGGCCTTTGTCTATATGAGTTTGCGTTATGTTGTGATGCCATGTTGTACATCACATACTTGCATGTTATGCGTACGTGTGACGTGTATTGCTATGTGTGGGATCCGACAATCTAGTTGTTTATCCTTGGCAGCCTCTCTTATGGGGAAATGTAGTCTAGTGCTTCCTTGAGCCATAGTAGTCCGCTACAGCCCAGTTCACCGGAGTCCTGCTAGCCCAGCACTACTGCTCAGGACACTTGACTGGCTTACATGTGTTTCACTTTGTTCATGTGTCTGTCCCTTCAGGGAAATGTCACGCGGTGACATCCGGAGTCCTGCCTAGCCCGCTACAGCCTGGGTTCCCCGGAGTCCTGTTAGCCCAGTGCTACAGCCCGGATTCACACGCTGCTGACCGACACGCTCGATGTGAATCATGTATGCCTGTCCCCATAGGTTAGTGCCGCTCTGGGTTCACCACTAGCCATGTCGGCCCGGGTTCTCTGTCATATGGATGCTAGCGACACAATCATATACGTGAGCCAAAAGGCGCAAACGGTCCCGGGCCAGGGTAAGGCGACACCCGTGGGAATACCGTGCGTGAGGCCGAAAAGTGATATGAGGTGTTACCGGCTAGATCAATGTGACTCGGAATTAGGGTCCCGACAGCTTTGGTATCAGAGCCTGACTGCTTATAGGATTACCAAGCCAACCTGGTCGAAGTTGAGTCTAGAAATTCTTTAGCTATATAGGGGAATTGATTGTGGAAGGGAACGTAAGGCTCTTTTTGCTCCTTATACCTCATGTCCTTCTGATCTGAGTCATCCTATCCTTCCTACGGGGTTAAGGAACTAGGCTTTCTCTTCCGTCTATCAGGATCACATGTTACTACTCTGTAGTTTCTAAGGTTTGGTTGATCTGACTCTTATCCCAGTTTGAGTACCTCCGGTGTAGCCTGTATAGTAATATCTCAGAACCTTGAGTAATGATGTTGAGTATGGTGCTACCCCGTCTTTTGCAGAATGTCTCATTTCGAGCATTTTACTATCGTTATGCTGCCGGAATTGTCCTAGGGAGTTCAATAGATAGTATTTTTCTCGTGCTATATTCTACATCCTTATGACGATGCTGAATCCATCCTTATTTCCTTGGTTGGTTCTTCAGGATGTCGTCAGTTAACCGAAGTTCTGTTGCTCGTAGCCGAAACCACGGAGATGGTAGGGATGAGGATCCTCCCGACCAGCCTTCGTTGGCAGAGTTCATGTAAGAGATGGAGAAGAACAAGTGAGAGTCTAACCGCTTATTGGCCCGTATTGAGGAGAACACCTCCCATCAGCACAATCAGTCAGCGTCCATCTATGATTTCATTGATCTGAAACCACCTACCTTCCATCATTCCATTGAACCACTCGATGCAGATGACTGGCTCCGTAGTATCACACACAAGCTGTGCTCTGTGAACGTAGCTGAAAGTGACAAGGTCACCTACGCCGCTTATCATCTGGAAGGTCCTGCTAGTATTTGGTGGCAGAACTATGAGGCTATGCTTCCAGCTGGCCAAATAACCACCTGGAGAGATTTCACTGAGGCTTTTCACGAGCATCACATTCCTCAGGCTCTCATTGACCGCAAGAGAGAAGAGTTCTGTAGTTTCACCCAGAGTAAGATGGTTGTTGATGCTTATAGTAGAGAGTTTGAGAACCTTGCCTGCTATGCTATAGAAGAGGTGTCCACGGACGCCCAGAAGCAGGCTAGGTTTCGGAAGGGCCTCAACCCCAAGTTGCGTCGTGATCTCCACTTGCATCATTGCAATACATTCCAGGCTCTTGTCCACAAGGCCATAAACGCAGAAACATCTCAACTTACTTACGTGGAGTCTCGTAATCACACCCGTGATTTGGGTTCTTCTTCCGGTTCTACTTCTCAGAAGCGCCAGATTTGGGTTCCGAACTCCGCTCTTCCACCCGGTTATACACCAAGGCCATCTTGTGTGGCACCTCACCTAGTTCACTTACATGCTCCACCCAGGCCTATTGGTAGACCGCTTGTCAAAGCGGGTCCACGTCCTACTTCAGGGACTTGTTTCACATGTGGAGAGCCAAGACACTATGCACGTGACTGCTCTCAAACCAATTATGCTCCACCCCAGCCTGAGAAGTCTGTTGGCCGTGGTAAGCCATCATGCAAGATGATTAGTGTCAAGTCAGCTCCCACTGAACGTGGATGTGTGCATCACGTCTCAGCTAAAGACGCTCATGATGATCCGGATGTCGTTCTTGGTACACTCCTTGTCAACTGTCATCCAGCTTCGGTTCTGTTCGATACCGGAGCATCTCACTCTTTCATCTCTGAAGGCTATGCTCGTTTGCACGACATGTCATTTTCTCCACTTAAAATCCAAACTCCAGGGTCTAGATGGCAAACTACCAAAATAAGCCATGGTAATGAAATCCTTGTTGACAGACTTGTATTCCTTGCATCACTTATAGCCCTCAAGTCTACAGATGTTAACATCATCTTGGGTATGGACTGGATGAAAGCTCATTATGCCAAGATTGATTGTTACACTAGGTCTGTTTAGCTTACACACCCATCTGGCAAGATAGTCACCGTCTCCACTAGAGTTGCAAAGCGTCAGCTCTATTCTCTTAATGCCAACCCTCTTCCAGACTTTGAAGATATTCCGGTAGTCTGTGACTTTCCGGATGTCTTTCCAGAGGAACTGCCAGGTATTCCACCTGACAGAGATGTAGAGTTTGTCATAGATCTTACCCTAGGAACCGCTCCAATATCTAGGAGACCTTACAAGATGGCACCCTTAGAACTAGCTGAGCTTAAGAAACAAATCGATGAATCCTTGCAAAAGGGCTTCTTCCGTCCTAGTTCTTCTCCCTGGGCTTGGCCCGTCCTCTTCGTCAAGAAGAAGGATGGTACGGACTGAATGGTTGTAGATTATCGTCCTGTTAATTTGGTCATGATAAAGAACAAGTATCCGCTCCCCAGGATCAATGACCTGTATGATCAGCTCGCTGGATCCTCAGTCTTTTCCAAGATGGATTTGAGGTTAGGCTACCACCAAATCAAGATCAGAAACAGGGACATTCCTAAGACGGCTTTTGTCACTCGTTATGGCCAGTATGAGTACACCATCATGTCCTTCGGTCTAACCAATGCTCCGGCTACATTCTCCCGCTTGATGAACTCGATCTTCATGGAGAACTTAGATAAGTTCATCGTGGTTTACCTCGATGATATCCTTATTTACTCAAACAACGAGGAAGAGCATGCCGAA
The DNA here is from genome assembly GCF_056163025.1 of Triticum urartu. Classification (NCBI taxonomy): domain Eukaryota; kingdom Viridiplantae; phylum Streptophyta; class Magnoliopsida; order Poales; family Poaceae; genus Triticum; species Triticum urartu. Next base: position 501,158,248 of record NC_141873.1, on the reverse strand, counting down.
CATCTTAGACTTGTGCTAGAAAAACTCAGAGAGCACCACCTTTATGCCAAGTTCTCCAAGTGCGAATTTTGGTTGCCAGAAGTGACCTACCTAGGCCACGTGATATCTGGTAAGGGCATTGCCGTCAATCCCGAGAGAGTTCAGGCCGTTCTTGATTGGACTCCGCCTGAAACAGTTAAGCAAGTTAGGAGTTTCCTTGGTCTAGCCAGTTATTGTCGCCGCTTTGTTGAGAACTTCTCGAAAGTGGCCAAACCTCTCACGGAACTTCTCAAGAAAGATAAAAAGTTTGAGTGGTCCCCATAGTGTCAGCACAGTTTTTAGGAACTGAAAAGATGCCTGACTTCTACTCCCATACTTGTGCCACCGGATTTCACTAAGGACTTTGTTATCTATTGTGATGCCTCGCGACAGGGACTAGGTTGCATTCTTACGCAAGATCGCCATGTGATTGCCTATGCATCTCGACAATTGCATCCACATGAGGAGAATTATCCTACACATGATCTAGAGCTTGTAGCCATAGTCTATGCACTTAAGACATGGCGACATTACCTTCTTTGTAAACGTTGCGAGATTTACACCGACCACCAGAGTCTCATGTATATCTTCACCCAACCAGATTTGAACCTTAGGAAAAGACGTTGGTTGGATTTGATCTCAGATTACAATTTAGGAATTACCTACACCCCAGGCAAGGGGAATGTCATGGCTGATGCGCTAAGTCGTAAGTCCTATTGCAACAATCTCATGTTGCAACAGGGCCAACCACTTCTCCATGAGGAATTATGTAAGCTTAACCTTCACATTGCTCCTTACGGATTCCTTTCTACCTTGGTGGCGGAACCTACTCTTGTGGATCATATCATAGAAGCCCAGAAGCATGATACGGGGATTACCCAGATCAAGAGAAACATTGCCAAGGGCATTGCTGGTAGTTTCTCTATAGATGATTGGGGTGTTGTTTTCTTCGGGAATTGCCTGGTGGTCCCCAAGAAGCAGCATCTTCGGAAATTAATCCTTAAGGAGGTGCATGAATCTCCTCTCACGATTCATCCCGGTAGTACTAAGATGTATGAGGACCTACGCCAGAGGTTCTGGTGGACTAGGATGAAGAGAGAAATCGCTCAGTTTATTGCTAACTATGACGTTTGTCGTCGCGTGAAGGCAGAGCATCAGAGACCTACTGGCACCCTTTAGCCTTTAGCTATTCCTGAATGGAAATGGGATAAAGTTGGTATGGACTTCATCACCGGCTTTCCCAGGACCAAGAAAGGGATCAATGCTATCTTCATAGTCATTGATCGTCTCTTTCTAAAGTGGCTCACTTCCTACCTGTTCGAGAGAGTATCACTGCTAGTCAGCTCGCTGATTATATATTTCTCGAATAGTGTCACTTCATGGTGTCCCACTAGAGATCAATTCTGACCGTGGTAGTCTCTTCACTTCTCATTTCTGGGAGAGTTTCCAAACTGCCATGGGCACCCATCTCTCCTTCAGTACCGCTTTCCACCCTCAATCAAGTGGTCAGGTGGAAAGGGTCAATCAAATTCTCGAAGACATGCTTAGAGCTTGTGTTATCTCATTCGGTATGGATTGGGAGAAGTGTCTTCCCTTCGCCGAGTTTTCTTATAACAATAGCTACCAATCCAGCCTCAAGAAAGCTCCTTTTGAGGTTCTGTATGGACGAAGATGTCGAACACCTTTGAACTGGTCAGAAACCGGTGAAAGAAAATTCTTTGGACCGGATATGATCCAGGAGGCAGAAGAGCAAGTTCGCATCATTCGTGAGAACTTGAAAACAGCCCAATCTCGTCAAAAGAGCAAGTATGACCGTCGTCATAAGGAAGTGGCTTATGAAGTTGGCGACAAGGCTTACCTTCGGGTTAACCCTTTGAAGGGTACCCATCGTTTCGGTATCAAGGGCAAGTTGGCTCCTTGGTACATTGGTCCTTTTCGCATTCTCGCTAAACGAGGAGAGGTTGCCTACCAGTTGGAACTACCCCGACATCTTTCTCGAGTTCATGATGTCTTCCACGTCTCTCAACTCAGGCGTTGCTTCTCGGATCCCATCTGCAGAGTGGACCACGAAACGCTGGATCTTCAGGATAACCTCACCTATCAAGAGTACCCTGTTCGCATCCTTGATCAAGCAGAGCGTGTCACTCGACGTCATAACATCAAGTTTCTCAAGGTTCAGTTGTCTCATCATTCCGAGAGAGAAGCTACTTGGGAGCGTGAAGATCGTCTTCGACTTGAGTACCCCACTTTCTTTCCACCGACTCCTGAATCTCGGGACGAGATTCTTCCGAGTGGGGGCGAGTTATCACATCCCTAGTTCTGGTATGACCTAGGCTAGCCCTTCATGTTTGCATCATGTTTAAATTCCATTCAAATTTGAAATGGGGATTTGTGAAACCCTCAGAATCATTTCTGAAAATGACCCAAGTAAAAATTGCTCCAAAAGGGTCCAAGAAAATGCTCATGTTGCTCTCTCAAAATATTGGATAGAGATAAAAATCAAACCAATATTTTAAAGAGCTCATAAGTATTTTTTTTGGGCATTTGGAATTAATCTAGTATTTATTTCCGTTGGATAAATATTTTTATATATACAAAATATTGTCCAATAATTCTGAATTTTGGTGAGGGGCCACTACAAGAAATATGTCAACTTGTGACCTTCTATTAGTGACCCTGGAAGAATTGGTCATAGGTCTATGACCATTTCAGACCAATTGGTCAAAAGTTGTTCGGGGGATCCAAAACCTAAACTATAACGACCATTTTGGTCAGAAAGGTCGTAATTTCCTTACACGAAATCGTCATAAAGCAGATAGCACTAGTCTGCTGCCTTATTTCTAGCTGATCATGACCAATATAGATGGTCATAACCTTGTAAATTGTGGTGGGTTGCTATGACTAGGCGCCACCTCATCAGTTTTGCCTATGTGTCATGTCCATGTGGTAGTTTTTGCCCTAGGTTGTGAAGCAACCTATATTTCTGTCATTCCCAAAATTCCCAAAAAAAAATCTAATAAATTCTTTGGGTCATATCGTCATCAAATATGTAAAAATCCTTCGTTGCCTAGTTCAAAACTAATTCAACAATATTCATTTTCCTATTTTGTTCACGACAACACTTTATGAAGGAAGTGCTATTTATATATTCTTGATTGCCCTCGGAATTTTGGGCACTCTTTCCTATCCAAATCATTACCACATGACAAAATTCAGCTCCACTTGCCTAGCAAATCTTCCTCGGCAAATTTCAAAGTTTTTGTCCACCTAGAAGCATTGTGAAGGAAGTACCTTTTTTATATATCGAAATGACATGAAATTTATACAGTTCCTTCATATGCCCAAATTATCACCCTCCTACAAATTGCAGCTCAATCAAATCATCTATGTGAGCCCAGGTTCAATTTATATTTTATGGCCAAATGGGCACGTTGCAAAGCAAGTGTTATCTAGACCCCTCCTATTACCCTAAAAAATTTCAGGCACTCTTCCATACCCAAATCATTTCCACATGATAATATTCAGCTCAATTTTCCTAGTAAATCTTTCTTAGGAAATTTTCAAAGTTTCTACCTCGAGAGAAGCTTTGTGAAGTAAGTACTAGCTAGGCTTACCCAAATGATCTGAAAATTTACCAGCGCATGACCATACCTATGTAACTTACCTACACCAATTTTTAGCTCATTTCATTCATCCAATCTCTCTCACTAGTTTTCCCAAGTTTCTATCCATAGAAGAGAATTGTGAAGGAAGTACCACTTTGGCATTTCCAAATAGTATCCATTTTCTACAGTGGTTTCCTATGCCCAAATAACCATCCTCCACCTAATGCCAGCTCAATCCGTTCATTATTTTGAGCCGAGCTTCAACATTCGTATTTATGTCCAGTGTGGTAGTTCGCAAAGCAAGTACCACCTAGGCTCCTCCTTTTGGGCAGAAAATTTGTGAAGACGGTCTTCTTAGTAACTGATCATCCTCAGCCAAAACTCACGCCCATTAGCCATGTATATTTCCCGTACCGCTAATCACACACTTGGCTGCTAATTCATGTTTGAGCATCGATCGGTCTCCTCGTGAGAATCTTATGTTATAATTTTCTTCCTAGCACCTACCTGGGGAGTGACCAACCCACTAGACATGCCTAGGCTGCCCAGAACACATGGCAATGCCACGGTCACGCGGTGACCACGCGGCGGGCATGCGAGCTTACGCGCTCTAGAGTTGGGGCCCTTAGCCACCGCCAAAACCTCGACGTATCGCCATCAAACCATGTATTTATGATTAAATAGGTACTTATGTAACTATAAATGATTTTTGGAAAAAATAAATAGTAAACTATGAGGTAGCTGCAGTTCAAATTTGACTCGCTTCCTGCTGAATCGGCGGGAATTTGTCTTTTTCACCAGAGGTGGATCAAAACTTTTGACACCCAACCATTTTGTCAATTGTGCATTAAATATAGCCTAGTATTTTATAAAATCGATTTGGTCCAATTTTGCAACAAATATATTGTAGGACCTTCACAAAAAAACTCATTTCGGGCACTCGGAAAATGGAAAATGTATTTTCCGTGCAAAGAAAATGAAAACTCCCTTAGGCAACATTGTTTAGAATTCCAAGATGCACCATTGTGCACAATATCACATCGTTTGAACAAACTATGCCATGAATGTGGCCATAAGATTGATCATTTGGCTTGAAAGCCATGAATCTTCACACTAAATAGCTTGTTTCCGAGAACACTTTTTTAAAATAATTGCCGTATTACAAGTTTAATATTTTTCCTGGTAACTTGGTCACATATAATGACGCAATGCGAAGGTTTTCCAATTTTTTGATTTTTTTATTTTTTATGCCCGTTTTCAAAATGCGGTCAAAACAGTGGGCTTGACCGTTCCTAGCTAGTGGTTGAATATTGGAATTTTTTTGGTGTTTCTATGATTAAATAGATACTTACGTACCTAGAAATGATTTTTGGAAAAAATGAAGAGCAAACTATGAGGCAGCTACAGTTCAAATTTGACCCGCTTCCAGCTAAATCGGCGGAAATTTGTCTTTTTCACCAGAGGTGAATCAAGGCTTTTGACACCCAACCATTGTGTCAATTGTGCATTGAACATGTCCTAGTATTTTATAAAATTGATTTGGTCCATTTTTACAAAATTTATTTGGTAGTTCCTTCACAAAAAACCTCATTTCGGGCACTCAAAAAATGGAAAAATGGTTTTTTCGTCCAAAGAAAATGAAAACTTCCTTAGGCAATATTGTTTGCCATTCCAAAATGCACCCTTGTACACAATATGAGATCATTTCAACAAACTATGCCAAGAATGTGGCCATAAGATTGATCATTTGGCTTGAAAGCCTTGAATCTTCACGCATGATGGCTCAAATTTGACCCGCTTCCAGCTAAATCGGCGAGAATTTGTCTTTTTCACGAGAGGTGGATCAAAACTTTTTACACCCACCCATTTGGTCAATTGTGCATTAAATATGTCCTACTATTTTATAAAATTGATTTGGTCCAATTTTGCAACAAATATATGGTAGGTTCTTCACAAAAAAACCTCCTTTTAGGCACTCAAAAAATGGAAAATGATTTTTTTGTCCAAAGAAAATAAGAACTCCCTTAGGCAACATTTTTTTGGAATTCGAAGATCTACCATTGTGCACAATATGAGATCATTTGAACAAACTATGCCATGAATGTGGCCATAAGATTGATCATTTGGGTTGAAAGCCATTGATCTCCACACGTGATACCTCGTTTCAGAGAACACTTTTTTAAAATAATTGCCGTATTACAAGTTTATTATTTTTCCTATGAACTTGGCCACATATAATGACACAATGCGAAGGTTTCAGAATTTTTTGATTTTTTTTTGAATTTTTTATGCCCGTTTCAAAATGCGGTCAAACTGGCGGGAATGACCGTTCCTAGCTAGTGGTTGAATCATGGAAACCTTTTGATGTTTCTCTGTTTAAATAGATACTTATATACCTAGAAATTATTTTTTAAAAAAATAAAAAGCAAACTACAAGGCAGCTACAGTTCAAATTTGACCCGCTTCCAGCTGAATCGGCGAACATTTGTCTTTTTCATGAGAGGTGGATCAAAACTTTTTACACCCAACCATTTGGTCAATTGTGCATTAAATATGGCCTAGTATTTTAGAAAATGATTTGATCCAATTTGGCAACAAATATTTGGCAGGTCCTTCACAAAAAAGCCTATTTTCGGGCACTCGAAAAATGAAAAATGAATTTTCCGTGCAAACAAAATGAAAACATTCTTAGGTAACATTGTTTGCCATTCCAAGATGCACCATTGTGCTCAATATAAGATCATTTCTTTGAATTTTTCATGTGAAAAAGTAGAAGAAAAACAAAAGAATGTCGAGGTACATGCTTTTTTGAACACAATTTGTCTTTTTGATGAGAGGTGGATCGAAAGCATTTTACATCTAAAGATTTGGTCAACTGTACATAAAATGTTGTCTTATAGTTTTGGAAAATGGAGTGGTGCTGTAAACATTTTTTGCATTCTAAAAATAGAAAATGATTACCCCCCCTAAAAACTCATTTCTCACAACAATTTTTAGAAGATATTTGTCTTATTCCAATTCCAAGTTTGTTAGTTTTCCTAAAAACTATGTCACATTTGGTGACACAATGAAAACGTTTCTTTTTGAATTTCTCATATCATAAAATTGTTTATATGATTCAACACCTTTTTTTTGAAAAAATATGGCTCAACACCTTATTTTTAGTCGATTACGACCAATTTAGAAGGTCATAACGTCTACTGGGTTCTGATTGGTCCATGGACATGTCACGCGGATCATGCTCAAACGCCGTCGAATGCTCTCGGATCCGACGACAGCCCTTTCTCCCTCACCCCCTCCCCATCTTTGTCTCAAAAAAAAGAAAAGAGAAAACTCCCTCACCCTCTCACCCCACGAACCCTAGCGCTCCCTCTCCCACATACCTCCCCTCGTCTACCACATCGCCGCCGCCACCCCGCCGATCCCATCCCTCCTAATTCAGATCCGACCCAGCCACCCGCGCCTGCACGCCACCACCCGCTCCTTGTCGCCTCCCGGAGGACGGCCGCCGCTCTTCCTCCGCCTGTCCTGGAGGCCTCAGTCGGCGCCCTCTGCCGCAGGGCCGCCGCGCTCGTCCCACCCTCGGCGCCGCACCTCCACCGCCATCTCCACTGGGTCCTCGCCGATGCCTCCGCCCCTTCCCCGTCCAGCGCGCTGCTCGGGAACAAGCGCTGGAAGCACCTGGTGGTCACTGTCCGGGACGGCGTGCTCATCCCGTGGCCCGAGACGGAGGCCATCGTGGACATGGTCGCCACCACCGACTGCGAGCGGGGGTCCTGGTCCTCTCCCTCGTCGGCCTCGGCGGCGGCATCGCGGCTTGGCGCCATCGCCGTGCCCTGCGTCGACGTCTCGATCAGCTTCATGGATCGCCGTCTTCACGGTACGCACGCACACATGTCTGAAATTCACAGTCAACAGTTTGGTGTACGCGCTGAGTACTGAGTCATGAGCCATGCGTGTGGTTGTGCTTGTGTAGAGGTTGGTCGAAGAGGGCTAGAGTTCATGTCGTTCTTGCTCTCCCTGTCAGTGTTCCTCTTTGGCACCTCCTGGTTCATCTTCGACCTCATCCTGGTGAGATTTCCATCCAACCCTCCCCGTCCCCATGGTGCTCTTTCTAGTTAGTACTCGTCTGAGAGAGTTGCAGTACCAACTATTAGTTCTTGGTATATCAGGTAGCCAAGATTGTAGCTGATGAGATGAATAACTACCTCTTGTTTGAGCACACTGTGCAAATTGTGCCTGTCCCACTGGAGAAAGTTCATGCCAAATTGTAATCACTACAACTATGCTTCTTACTTATGTTATTTTCACATTTTGGTAACTGAAACATAGCCTTCATCGTTTGTTTAGGAGTACACATTAATTACCACTAAATGAGGTCAATATTTGTACTCCATTGGCAAATGTTGTCTACTTTGGGTTTCTCTTTCATGGAATACTGTTTACAGTGATATACGCTTTCATTGGGGTAACACAGATTGGTAATGTGAATGTCAAAACTAAATTATAAAGTCAAGGAGTTGTGACAGTACTATGAATTGGTATATATACCACTGCATCGACTAGTGCAGAACTGAAGCATTGATGGCAACTCTTCTTTTTGTGCCTGTATATATATTATTGAGTCCTTATTTTTGTGTACTTAATACGGAGGTTGCAGCAACTCTTCTACAGCACTAGAGTTTTGTTTCCCTCCACTTTTGTAACATATTTAGTCCTGACTGAACTTTTATCATGATCAGGTTGAAAATATTGGAGCTAAATTGGTCAGGTTGAAAATACTGGAGCTAAAGAGGTTGATTATTGGGTAGTTAGTCCAGTTTTATTGAGATTAAATATGTGTGAGTCAGCTGTGAGATGCACAATTTTGTATTGTGATTTTTGGAACCCTGCTGTTTAGATGCAGTTTTGTTGTCCTTTTGAAGGGTTGGTACCGCAGATTTGTGCTATAGCTATGTTTACTATAGAGTGTAGACTCGTGGCATGTACTCTGACAAAATATTTGAAGGGTTAAATAATGCTGAAATGCCCTGCTATAGTGTAGCTCTACTGATGATGCAGATTGATAGATCTTTTATGCTTGTGTTCGATTTGATGCCATGTCGACTTGCTTGCTTAATCATGAAGTAAATTGCTCGGTGCATTTATTTTCTCTTAAGATTTTTGCAGTGTATGTCATCTAAATAAAACAGCAGGCAGTGATCTTCTTGTATGAGTATATATGTCTGCATTGCATGTTGTTTTTGTGATAATATGATGATTACTTCCTAGGTACTGCATATTTTGTTTAGCTTGAGGTTTTGTATGCACTAGTATTACTCTGTTTAGCTTGAGGTTTGAAGCTCTAGTATGCTTAGAGTGACCGGTTTCATTAGTCTCTTAATCGACAAGTTAACTAGACTATTTTACTATATTTCCGTCATACTCCTTTCATTTATTTAGTGACTGCAGACTGGGAAAATGCCATGTGTACCTTAATCCTTGTGGTTCTCATTTGTTCCCGGTTTGGTGAGCTTGCCCTGAGGTCTGTGGCTGCGTGCAGGGACCAGGCCCATGGTGGTGAGGGACTACTATGACATGCTCGGTGTGAAGAAGGACGCCGGCCAGGGTGAGATCAAGAAGGCGTATTACGCGGTATGGCTCGCTACAATTGGGTCTGGCACTTATATTGTAATCTTTGGCTTGTCTAAGACTGAACTTGAAGGCTGCTTGTGGGTAGTAATTTTACTTGGTAGATGCTCGATACCAAAAACACACACATTATGTACTAAATGTGGTCGCGTATGTCAGGACTCATACATTGTTAAAATGGAGGCTTGGGAAGAACTATTTTCTTTGTATTAATAAGTCAGGAATTGTTTGTTGCTTAAGTAGGTTGTCATACATTATAATCATCAGCTCATGTCATCTGGGATCAAACATAGCTTTGAATTTACAAGACTAAATATTTATGTGAGAAGTACAAACCATGTTCAATTTTAACTAGTACAAAAATTATGCCCCTTGTATAGTGATACATTCTGTATTACACTGTTGCTTCTGTTTGCTTGCTTGATTACCTCTATAAGGCGGCTTCGTTTTGTTCTTCTTCTTCATGTGCTACTTGCAGCATCAAGGGCATCTTCGACCGCTACCAACAGGCCACCGGGACCAGCCTGTGGACCGAGCAGTATGAGGTTGGCTGCTGCTTCTCTATCTTGCCTCCATCCATCTTTTTCTTTAGCTGTATCACTTTCTCCTTTCTTTGATGTGGCTGATTTGATTCGGTTTGATATCATCTAGATCTGACTAGTTTGTACTTAGTCACTAGTGATGCACTGCTCTTTTTCCTTGTGATGCTCGAGTACTGAAGAAACTTGGGTAATATGCATTGGTCTTTTGCTTATGCTCTTGTGAGTTTGGCAAGTGATTGTATGTGGAGTAGATGTAGTGTGTGCTTATGCTCTTCTGATATTTGCAGGAGTAGTACATTCTTGGGACATGTTTTAAATCAATAATGTTCCTCATTGTGTTAAATCAAGCCTTGCAGAATACAATATACACACTAGATTGTTTCTGAACGTGTTAAATCAACAATGTGTATGTGTTATTGTATCCTAGTAATTTTGCTATGTCACTGTATCCCAGTAAAGCAAGATGCTTGTTATACTCATGTTCCTGATGATATTGGTGTAGACTCAATTTGGTTATTTCTTCTAGTTCTGCTACTAGTTGCTATGTACTCCTAGTGTTGTAGTTGTTGTGTAGTAATACAGAAATATTAATGCTCAAATATGATGATCTGGCCTGCAGCGCACCTATAGTTTTCATTTCTATGATCAATTTAGAGAGTTGCACATGTCAGTATATTGTATACTAAAAAAAATCCTAGCTAGTGAGAACATTTTAGGCACTCCATGAACGCATACTGGTTAGTATTAGTCATACTATTTATGTACATCTCATTTGCTGTCAATTCTTGCTTATAAGTTATTGGATCCCTCATTGGCTACTGTTTGATGTTCTGTACACATATTCTTATATGTTCATTCCTGTTTTTTGCACAGGTGGAGTGCGAATCCAAGTTCGAAGTTGTGAAGCATATCAACAAAGACAAGCATATTATGTGTTGTAAATGTAGGCAGTAGTAGGCTTATCCGGGCTGTAGTATACTGTAACATTTGTAATAGACTAATGCCATGTTGTTTTGGATGAATTTCATTTGCTATTTGGATTGTTTGAAATAATGATTGTGTATGTGATTTGAATACCCGTCAAATGGAAACTTGACAAGTTATAATGGTTGTTTGACACATTTTGAAATTTTTGATGCGTGGGATCAATTTTGTGATAGTCATGACAAGTGGGACCAATCTGATTGGTGGGACCAGTGGCAAAAAAAAGGACGAAAATAAAGAACCAGTAGACTATAAAAGGCTGCATCTTAGAAAAAAAGGCTGAATTAATGGCCCAAGCCCATGTAGCCAGCGAAAATTAACAAGAAAAAATACATTAAAAGGCTGAATTGTTGGGCTAGGCCCATGTAGAAAATCGAATTGGACCGGGCTGAATCTTGTGCCACAACAGATTGCCACGTTGGATGCCTACGTGGCCTGGGGAGGTTGCTAGTGACCAAAACGCCACAGTAGACGTATTTTGGTCATAAACGTCTTCGACCATTCCAGAAGAAAGGTCGCTATAGTCAGTTTATGACGGCCAGCTTTTGACCTTATGTTTTTTGTCGCAAAAAGGTCACAAATGGAAATTTGTGACCATTCAATGACAAATGGTGGTGGTCACAAGTTGACATATTTCTTGTAGTGGGCTTTGGATTAATTCCTTAGGTCCCTGCAAAATTTGACAGAATTAAATAAAATGATTTGATATTTTTATCAAATCAAAACAAATGTCAGAAAAATAGAAAAGGAAATAGAAAAAGGAAAAAAAAACCTTACCTGGGCCTCCTACCTGGCAGCCCAGTGGCCCAGCAGGATAGCCCAGCCAGCTGGCCGACGCCAGTAGTCCCTGACCTCTCGCCAGGAGGACAGGGCGTGTGGCCGACGCGCGCGCGCCGCCGTGCCGCCACACCACCTGCCTGGCTGGCCTCCCCATCGTCGCCCTGGATGCACTGCGCGACGCCACGCACCGCCCTGCACCTCTCTCACTCTCTTTCTCGCTCTCCCTCCTCCCCTGGATCCCTTTCTCTCGACCCGCCCGAGCGCTGCCGTCGCCGCCGCTCGCTGTTGCCGTAGCCACCGACTCCCCCTCGCCCTCTCTTCGTGTCTACAAGCTCCGCCACGTCTGTGTCTACCTCTCCATCGATCCACGCGCCTCGGGAGGCCCTGGAGCGCCTCCATCGCCGTCGTCTTCATCTCCGGCCGCCGTGGATCCCCAACACCGCACCGTCGCCCTCAGCGCGTCCCCGAGCTCGTTGACGACGTCTACGATCTCCCCGTGAGCTCTACTCTGTTCCCCCTTTCTCGAGCTCAATTGCCTCGCCTAGCTAGCTTTACCACCACGGCCGTAGCACCTCGCCGCCAGCCATGGCGCCACCGTGGCCAGAGGCCGAGCCAGCCGCTCCCACGCGCGTCATTGTGCTCCTGGTGACGCCAAGAGGCCGTAGAGGGCCTCCGCAGTTCCTGCCGTGCCCCGCAGGCCGTTTTTGCCCGGAGCCGAACTCCGACTGCCGCCTCAAGCTCGTTTCCGGTGAGCTCTGGCACCCCCGCAGCCTCCCGCTTGCTCCAAACGACGTGGACGAGCTCCAACTCCTTGTCCGTGGTCTCCGCCGCTTAAATGGTCGCCGGAGGGCGTTTCCCGAGCCCTCCGCCGCGTTCGGCCTCGTCGGCGGCTAAACGCCGGTGGGGTTTGACCCTTTGACCTCGCTGGCCCGTCAGGTGGGCCCCATGGGTCAGGTGATTAGCTTAAGGCTAATCACCATTTGACTAAACCTGACACTGACAGTGGGCCCCAGCGCCACTAATTCTATAATTAGGAAAAACTAACCCCCTGTTAACTAACCGGTCATTATCGTGTGGACCCCACACGTCAGGTTTGACCTGGTCAGCTCCGTTGATCTGCTGACGCAGGCATGACGCAATGCTGACGCAGTTATTCATTTTCTGGTTTAAAATTAAATCAGGAAATTCCAGAATATATTCAAAACTTCAAAAATTCATAGAAATTCAACCGTAGCTCAGATTGAAATAATTTATATATGAAAAATGATCAGAAAAATTCAATCTATCCATCTGTACCATTTTCATGCATGAAAAACCATCTATGCATGCTGTATATATGAAAACACACTTATGGCATATTTAAGAGCTTAACTTGGAGTTGTATTTGAAACCTTGGTTCAAATGGACTTCAACCAAATAAATGCTAGATGCATTAACTCAACAACATCACATATTCATGCCATGATCATGCATCATATTGTTGCATATACTTTTGTTTGATTTTCGACACCGTTCCTTCTTGATAGGTCCTGCTCCGGAGACCGATCCAGAGTACCTGTCTAAGGAGCAGTGCCTTCCTTGTTGATCTACCAGGCAAGCAACCCCCCTTGTTCATTCCCTTCTTGGACCCTTCGGCCTCCCCAGTTGGGGCGGCCTTTCTTTTCTTGTCTCCCCCACTTGGTGGGGGGCCTCTTCTTCCTCTTCCTTGTCTTCGGGGGAAGAGTGCCCCGCAGAGTCATCGAACGGTGAGTCCGACGAATCCTGGCATCGAGAACTCTTTCAAGCTCCCTTGGCCTTCTTGGTCTTCTCCGGCACCTTATAGGGGGCCGGAGTCAGCATCTTCGTCAGAAGAGCGTCTGCGGAGCCTTCGAGCAAGGGAGCCGGACAGTCGATCTGTCCGGCCATCTTCTGCCAGTCCTGTCGAAATACGGGAGTTTAGATCCCGCATAGAGCCAATCTATATATATATAACAAATATCCTGTAAGAGGTAAAACAACTTACCGCACTGGCGTGGCACTTCGTGAATCCGCGATCCTCAGTAATGGGGGGGAGGGACCACGGCGCCCTTGAACAGCACCCTGCAGGCATCTTCATGAGTCGTGTCGAAGAGCCTGTTCAGAGTTCGGTGCTGCGCCGGATTGAACTCCCACAAGGTAAACTCCCGTTCTTGGCACGGGAGTATCTGGCGAACGAGCATAACCTGGACTATGTTGACAAGCTTGAGCTTCTTATCCACCATGTTCTGAATACATGACTGGAGTCCGGTCAGCTCTTTTGAATTACCCCAGGACAGACCCTTCTCTTTCCAGGAGGTGAGCCGCATGGGGATGCCGGATCGTAACTCGAGGGCCACTACCCATGCGAGGTCGCGCGGGTCGGTGATATAGAACCACCCCGATTGCCACCCCTTTATGGTGTCCACGAAGGTGCCCTCGAGCCATGTGATGTTGGGCATCTTGCCCACCATGGAGCCTCCGCACTCCGCCTGGTGGCTTGTCACTACCGTCGGCTTGACATTGAAGGTCTTCAGCCATAAGACGAAGTGGGGCTTGATGCGGAGGAAGGCCTCGCACACGATGATAGACGCCGAGATGTTGAGGATGAAGTTTGGGGCTAGATCGTGGAAATCCAGGCCGTAATAACGCATGAGCCCCCGGACGAAGGTATGGAGAGGGAATCCTAGTCCGCGGAGGAAATGGGTGAGGAATACCACCCTCTCATGGGGCTCAGGGGTGGGGATGAGCTGTCCCTCATCTGGGAGCCGGTGCGCGATGTCGTCGTGCAGGTATCTGGCTCTCCTCAGTTTCTTGATGTCTCCCTCCATGACGGAGGAGACCATCCACTTGCCTCCCGCTCCGGACATGGTTGGAGAAGGTTGAGATGGAAGTGAGGACTTGGGCGCTAGAGCTCGAGTATGCGGGAGCGGATGAGCAGAGGAGGAAGAAGGCGTGGATAGAAAGGTGAATCCTTATCCCTTTATATGGGCGGACAAAATTAAACGTCCCCACTTGCCTAGTAAAACTCGCTTATCCCCCAAGCGCCGCAATTGATGGCGCGGTTGGGTTACCCACGCCCGTATTGATGAGAATCCCATAATAAGGGGACACGATCTCTGCTTTGACAAGACGTGTCGAAAAACTGCCTTGCGTTATGGGCAGGGCTGGTTAAAAGAAACGGTTTGAATAATCACCGGGCCATGACATAATGTCATGCTGTCAAAACAAGCCAGCAAATTATATTTGCGAAAAAACATTATTCTCTCTACGGTGAAATGTGGGACTTATTTTGCAGGGTCGGACACTATCCTCTATTCAACTTCTTTTGTAATGTATTCGGAGAAGGAACCCGCCTTGCAATGCTGAAGACAACTGCGCGCCGGACTCATCGTCATTGAAGCCTGGTTCAGGGGCTACTGTGGGAGTCCTGGATTAGGGGGTCTCCGGACAGCTGGACTATCTCCATTGGCCGGACTGTTAGACTATGAAGATACAAGATTGAAGACTTCATCTCGTGTCCGGATGGGACTCTACTTGGCGTGGAAGGAAAGCTAGGAAATACGTATATGGATATCTCCTCCTTTGTAACCAACCTTGTGTAAACCTAACCCTCTCTGGTGTCTATATAAACCGGAGGGTTTTAGTCTGTAGGACAACAATCACGACATACAATCATACCGTAGGATAGCGTCTAGGGTTTAGCCTCTCTGATCTCATGGTAGATCTACTCTTGTAACACCCATATCTTCAATATTAATCAAGCAGGACGTAGGGTTGTACCTCCATCAAGAGGGCCCGGACCTGGGATAAATTTCGTGTCCCTCGCCTCCTGTTACCATCTGGCCTAGACGCACAGTTCGGGACTCCCTACCCGAGATCCGCCGGTTTTGGCATCGACAACGATGTTTACCCAGGTTCGGGCCCTCTTGATGGATGTAATACCCTACTTCCTGCTTGATTGACTTTGATGAGTATAGGGGTTACAAGAGTTGATCTACCTCGAGATCGTATGTTGTGGTCTAAACCCTAAAGGTGTGATGAGTAATGTCATAATAATCTATCGACTAGCCTAGCCTTGGCTTATATAATGCACCAGAGGCCTAGGATAACAATAGTCCTAGTCGAATATGCCGGTGGAGAGGAGTCCTTGTCTTGATCACCAAGTCTCGTGGAATCTTCCTCGTGTATACATCGGCTATCCGAATTGGCCCATGAGCATACGGCCATGGGGGTCCTCGGCCCAATCCAACTGATAGGGAGACGACGTGGTGAGTACCCACTAGTCCAGGACACCGTCAGTAGCCCCCTGAACCGGTCTTCAAGTTGGGGACGCTCCTCGATTCTTCCGAACTGTTCTTCATCTTCGGTCGTCTGTCTTGAAAACTGGTTCAACAAATCTTCCCATCTTTGATCTTGAGGATTGCGGAAGTAAAACCGAAGAGTTTACACGTCGGGTATCCGAGGAGCCCCTTTAAGTTCTCGGCCTTTATCAATGCCTTGCTATTTTTATGCCACACCTCGGGTTTGAAGTTGTTCCCGGGCGATAGCATCCTCTTGCACCTGAGCTCCAACGGCGGACTGCATTTGAGGTATCTTTTGCAGCCGAGCACGAATGTTGGACCGCTTCCAAGCTCCAAGCCAGAATGTATCCGAGCTCCAACGCCGGACAATGTCCAAGCTCCAACGCCGGACTGTATCCGAGCTCCAACGCTGGACTATATCCGAGGTGTCATAAATCACCTTGCTTCAAAAAGTTGAAGGAGTTTAGCCAAGCTTAATGCCGGAAATGCCCTCTATGGAGCCAGCCACTAGCGCCCAAGCTTTATGCTGGACTGCTTCCGAGGTTGTGCACCACCCTGACTGCGGGCCGATTTTTTGTCAATATTTTTGATTGGTGCAATTTATTCTCCGTCGAGATATATAGCTAGTAGCTCTCAATGTGTGTATCGGTCTAAAACCCGAGATGCACCTGGAGGATGACATAAGACCGCTAGTCCCAGTAGCCCCTGAGACTCAGGTTGATTCACAAAATTGGCCTGAGGATCAACTCCTAGCTCAGCAGAATACTTCTGGACACAAAAGGCGGTCTGCAAATTCCTCGAGACTCAGGTTGGGTGCGGCCGACCAACCTGAGGATCATAATCTCCTCGAAAGCTATATTGCACTTTAAATTTTCTGCATTGGATTGTCAATGCAGTAGCCCCCGAGACACTAGGCGGGTGGCAACACTAGATCAGGGGATCGATACGCCCCTTTCAATATTAGTGAATGATAAGCCCCCGAAGCCTAGTAGCCTCCGAGCCTTAATGTGGGCACGAGTGGCCGAATTAAGGATCGATATCTAGAGTAAAACCACAAATTATGCATAATGATTCTATGTATCCAAGTACTTTACATCCTTAATGCTCGGATCCGCATTGTACAAAACTTTGTTGACCGACCATCGGCTTCAACCTCCTCGGCCAGAAGCCGGGGAGTGTTTGTCCTACTTTATAAAGCCGTTATAAGGGCAAAGATTTATGGAAAACAACGCAATCTAGGCATACGGTTTTATAAACAAAGGTACGCGGAGAGATATGTTATATTGCTTAATCTAAGAAACATCTTCCAAGGAAAATAGTCCCGCTATAGGTTCCTTTCTTTGGGTCGTCATGCTTAGCATGATCATGAAACCTCACCTCCGATCAATGTGGGAGGAAAATATTGAGGATTTAGTTTGGGGAAAGTTCCCGAACTCTGTGGTATTAATGAACCAAAAAATTTACTTCCATCGTTGCCGACCAATGTGATCCTTTAACATCGCTAGCTTTCGGCTTCACCCAGTCTGAGGTACTAACTTAGATGACCCAGTAGTAACAATCACAGAGGTGCTCCCTTTACCGCCTAGCCAAACAATCAGGAACGTAGGGGTAAGCACAGGAGCCATGCAACCCAGCTTGGCAAAAATCTTAAGTCAAATTGATGCATATTTATGGCTTTATAACGATGATTACGAAAGGCAACCCTTGTATATTAAATACAAATGACAATGATATGTTTATGACTCCGTTGCGACCGTTTATCAGTGGAAAGTGGCCCATCGTCGGCTTCTACCCCTTTGTAGATACTACGCAAGGTGTCTCCGCAATAACAAGACAACCCTTAGCTGACGTCTCGGTGCACGAAGTTGGTTGTGTTAGCGGAAACGAGGCAATCAAATATGCGGGCTTTATAACTTTCACTTACTCATAGGAGCTTAAAGTTGGGAGTCCAGTTACTAGCCCCCAATTAGTGTTCGGCTACAGGCAAGGTCAAGCCGTAAACACTTTGGCCATTGTTATGAACGGCCCATCATTTAACACAGTCATCAGATTGCTGACCAGTTTACGCTTATTGTGACAGTTAGTTTTCGGCTTTCTCCACTAAGGTGCTTAACCGTGCGAGTTGGAAGCACAATCGCAGTGGTTCCCCCTTTGCACACCTAGCCGAACAAAGAGGAACGTAGGAGGCAAGCGCAGAAGCCGGGCAACTCAACTATTGACCGAAGACACAATTCGAAACCGATGCATATGTAGGAATATCCGAGAATGTTTTTGCTGAATCTCTAAAGGTGTCCAGCGCTGCACTGCAAGACTTCTGCTGGAAACACACAAATAGTTTGAAAGTGCCATAATCTTGGAAAACCAAAAAACATGAGTAAAAACTTGACATCCAAACAAGATCAAGTGTTCGGTGCCAATTCGAAAATTGGAAAAAAGAAAAAATTGTGCTTTTGCCGTGCTTTAACATGACACATCAGATCACAGCACTTTAAGCGGGCCAGCCTACAGCTTCAAGCTCCTTATCCCAAAGGCGGAGTACTTCTTCGAGGCCAGTTTAGCGAACTAAACTCGGGCGGCTTTTTACAGAGAAGACAGGCTATCCGGCTATTGACCATACACTCAAGTCGAAAAAGGAGCGGTAAAAAAAACTTTGCAACGACCAAGAAGAAAACACATTTACTATAAAACAACTCAAATAAATTTTAAGAGCCCCCAAGTGACTTGGGTAAAATAATTTTATGTACAATGATTGTATGTACCGATGTACTTATATCATATCTATGTTCACCCGAACTTTAAAAGCGTCTTAACCGACCGTAGGCTTCTCCCTCTTCAGTCAAGGGCCGAAAAGTGTCATGTACTCCACCTGTCGAGAGTATCGACGGTGTTTTCGATGACCAGGCAATCAGGCCATTAGGCTGTAACAGACAAAGCATGCTCAGGGAACTTATGCTATATTACTAACGAAGTGTAAGAAGCATCTTTGAAGAAAATAGTACCTCCACCGATACCTTTCTTCGGTTGCTCATTGTTACTATGAGACTTGTGCAATAGATTTTTTTTTGTACTCATGAGTTCCGTTGTGTGCCGACCACAATTGAAAACAATAAGAGTGATAGCTTTCGGCTTCACCCAGTCTGAGGTACTAACTCGGATGACCCGGTAGTAACAATCATAGAGGTGCTCCCTTTACTCCCTAGCCAAACAATCAGGAACGTAGGGGTAAGCACAAGAGCCAGGCAACCCAGCTTGCGAAACACTTAAGTCAACATGGTGCATATTCTGGCGTAATACACTGAAAGTGCAACTATCCCTAGGTGGTGTTGGTAATTCCTAACAACATATAGCTCATTGAGCTAATGCTATTCCAAGATTAATATTTCAGGAAAACCTCAATGAATGGCATGGCATGGATGAGGAAAGTGGACCCCTTAAAATACTAAGGACAAAAAGATTGGCTCAAGCTCAAAGCCAAGACTCTACATTTTATATTTTAGTGATCCAAGATCACATTGAGTCTACAGGAAAAGCCACCGAGTTCAGATGTCATAGCCACTGCCACAAACCCTAGGCAAATCGGTCTCACTGATAGGGATCTCGGTCACACCGAGATGGGGTTGTAATCTCTCTGTTTCCCTTCGTAACATTTCAGTCCTACCGAGATGAGCGATCGGTCCCACCGAGATTGCAATGTAAACTCTCTGTTTCCATTTTGTAACATTTCGGTCCCACCGAAATGAGCGATCGGTCCCACCGAGTTTACCTGACCAACTCTTTGGTTAGCTTATTACCAAAATCGGTCCCACCGAGTTTGTGTAATCGGTCACACCGAGATTACGTTATGCCCTAACCCTAACATATCGGTCCTACCGAGTTGTATCTTAGTCCCACCGAAAATCATAACAGTCACTAGGTTTGCTAAATCGGTCCGACCGAGTTTCTCAATTCGGTCTCACCGAGATTGGTAAATTGTGTGTAACGGTTAGTTTTTGTGTGGAGGCTATATATACCCCTCCACCCACTCTTCATTTCTGGAGAGACCCATCAGAACATACCTACACTCCCAATACACATGTTCTGAGAGAGAACCACCTACTCATGTGTTGAGGACAAGATATTCCATTCCCACCATATGAATCTTGATCTCTAGCCTTTCCCAAGTTGCTTTCCACTCAAAACTTCTTTCCACCAAATCCATATCCTGTGAGAGAGAGTTGAGTGTTGGGGAGACTATCATTTGAAGCACAAGAGCAAGGATTTCATCATCAACACACCATTTGTTACTTCTTGGAGAGTGGTGTCTCCTAGATTGGCTAAGTGTCACTTGGGAGCCTCCGACAAAGATTGTGGAGTTGAACCAAGGAGTTTGTAAGGGCAAGGAGATCGCCTACTTCGTGAAGATCTACCTCTAGTGAGGCAAGTCCTTCGTGGGCGATGGCCATGATGGGATAGAGAAGGTTGCTTCTTCGTGGACCCTTCGTGGGTAGAGCCCTCCATGGACTCGCGCAACCGTTACCCTCCATGGGTTGAAGTCTCCATCAACGTGGATGTACGATAGCACCACCTATCGGAACCACGACAAAAACATCCATCTCCAATTGTGTTTGAATTATCCAAACCCTTACCTTTACATTCTTGCAAGTTGCATGCTTTACTTTCCGCTGCTCATAGACTCTTTGCATGCTTGCTTGAATTGTGTTAAGATTGCTTGACTTGTGCTAAGATAGTTAAAATCTGCCAAAGACTAAAATTGGGAAAAGGATAGATTTTTAATTGGTCAAGTAGTCTAATCACCCCCCCTCTAGACATACTTTTGATCCTACAAGTGGTATCAGAGATTTGGTCTCCATTTGCTTTGATTTCCATAGCTTTTGGTGGTCATAGCCTTGGTTTCACAACCTAGGAGGGTATGGTGTCTAGCGAGGGAAATTATCACCGTAGAGGTCCTTACTTTGATGGCACTAATTTTGCTAGTTGGAAGCATAAGATGGAAATGCATATTCTTGGACATAACCCCGCCATTTGGGCTATTGTATGTGTTGGCTTGCAAGGTGAATTCTTTGATGGGAGAGAACCGAATCGTGAAGCTAACATGAACGAGTTGAAGATGCTACAATACAATGCTCAAGCTTGTGATATCCTCTTCAACGGATTGTGCCCCGAAGAATTCAACAAAATCAGCCGTCTTGAGAATGCAAAGGAAATTTGGGATACTTTGATTGATATGCATGAAGGTACCGACACCGTCAAGGAATCCAAGTTGGATGAGCTTCAAAGTCAACTTGACAATTTCAAAATGAAGGATGGTGAAGGTGTCGCTGAAATGTACTCTAGGCTTGCTCTTATCACAAATGAGATTGCCGGCTTAGGAAGTGAAGAGATGACCGACAAATTCATCATCAAGAAGATCCTAAGAGCCTTGGATGGAAAATATGATACCGTATGCACATTGATCCAAATGATGCCAAATTACAAAGATCTCAAGCCAACGAAAGTCATTGGAAGAATTGTTGCTCATGAGATGTCACTCAAGGATAAGGAGGAGCTCCATAACAAGTCAAGTGGTGCTTACAAAGCCTCATGTGAAGCTCCCACATCATCAAGTGAGAAACAAACCTTCAATGAAGAATTGAGCTTAATGGTGAAGAACTTCAACAAGTTCTACAAGAATAGAAGCAAAGAGAGAAGTTCCAAGTCAAGGTCCTACAATGACAAAAGATCTTCTAGTCGAGAGCTAAACTGCTACAATTGTGGAAGACCCGAACACTACTCCAATGAGTGTATGGCTCCCCACAAGAGAAGAGAAGATTCTCCCAAAAGAAGAAGTAGAAGAGAAGAATCACCATCAAGGGAGAGAAGGAGTAGGGATGATCGATATGAACGAAGACCCTCTCGGAGAAGCAAGGATTAGGAAAGGAAGGACAAGTCATCAAGGAGCTACACAAAATGAAGACATCCAGCTCATGTTGGTGAATGGGTATCCGGCTCCGACTCCGACAATGACTCCGAGAGAAGCTATCACTCCGACTCCGAATATACTCAAGATGAAGGTGTTGTCGGTCTAGCACTTGTGTTAACCAACTCGTATGACATATTTGATTCACCAAATGAAGGAATTAGAAGATGCTTCATGGCCAAACGTCCAAAGGTATCACACCCCGAGTATGTTGATTTCAATAGTGATGAAGATGACTTGTTAGGTGATGATGATTTACTTGTTGACAACTATAGTGATGAATACTATGATGAAACGAATGACAATGATAACGAGAAGATTGAGTCTCTAACTAAAGAACTAAACACTCTTATGTTAGCTCATGAAACTATCTTAGGAGATCATCGAGAACTTTTAAGGACTCATGAGAAATTACGTTTTGAAAAGATCAACCTTGAGCAAGAGCATGAGTTCTTAAAGGCAATCAATGATGATCTTCGCAAGAAAAGTTCTTCTTATATTGCCAAGCGTTTACTCTTATCCACTTACATGCCTCAAGTCAAGTCTAGTAACAAGAACAAGAAAGATTCTTCCTCTAGTAGTAACAATAATCATGCTAAATCCAATGTTGTTGCTTCTAGTAGTTCTCTTGATTCCACTAATGATTCTCTTAGCCAAGTTACACTTGAGCAAGAAAACATCTTATTGAATGGAATCATAGAGAAAGGTGTTTACAAGAGCCTTGCCGGGAGTAAGCAATTCGAGGAAATTGTACGCAAGCAAGGAAGGCACCGGAAGAATCAAGGCATTGGTTTTGAACGAAAGTTCAATGCCAATGGAGTTGAGTGGGAAGAAGATCAATACCCCAAGATGAAGTTTGTTCCTCAACAAGAGAGGTATGATCCTACTTCTTCCAAAGGGACACAAGCTCAAGATGATCTTCCACCACAAGACCACAAGCAAAAAGGCAAGGACAAGCTTCAAGAGGAAATTGATGCATTTGAAGAAGCTCCTAAGGCCTTGGTTAAGTGGGTTCCAAAGACTACATCAAGTTCCACTTAATCAAGTACAACTACAACTCCAAGGATTCCCATCAAGATGGTCTGGATCCCAAAGAAGAAGAACTAGAGAGTTCTTGAGGGTGACTCCGCCAACATACTTCACTCTTATCATTTTGGCAAGAACAAGTGCAATCAACTTCCACATCTTGCACTAGTTCAAGGAGTCACAAACCCTCTTGTTGGTAAGACAAGGGACAAGGTAACCTAAAGTTTTCATAGACATCATCTTGTGTGTGCATCACTCTATGTCTATGGATATCCTTGTTTGTTCCTTGTGGGACTAACCCATGTAGGTATTGAAAGTGCAACTCACTCCAAAGGATAGCTCCAAATGATCTACATCAACATAGAGCATCCACATCTTCAACACCTACATGAAGTCATCATCGACAAAACCCAAGGTTAGTTCATCCCTCTTAGTGGGGATCTCACATCTAGGGGGAGCTTTACTCTAACAATTGAGTTAAAGAAACTCTAATGGTGTGAACACAACAATGCTTTATGTGAAAGTAGTAACCCCACTTGTGCTTAAACGATGAGTATGACCTATGATCAAATGTTCTCATTTGACTCCTAAGTCAATATACTCATATATAGATGACCTAGTCATCGCCAATTGCTTGATAGATGCTAGAATTGTTTATGCATGATTTGCCACATATTTCATTTGTCATTTTATTGTGTGAGCATGTTGGTTTCATAATTTACTCATTCGAGGACATCCACTTGTTTTGATTGTTTGGTTTCCTTTTATTTTGGCCAAGTGGATGGACAAGAATGCGTAAGAACCTTCTCTAGCTATCTATGCTTTTCTTGTCTCAAACTGTATTCATGCTGCATCACAAAATTTGATCAAGTCAGATTCGAACCACTCTGTGTGAGGAGCACTCGGAGTCCCTGATTCGTCATAGACATAAACTTCCAAAACTTCTTTGTGCGTTTCGGTTTCACCCGTTTCGGTCATACCGAGATCACTAAGTCGATCTAGGTTTTCAATCTCGATGCAACCGATTTGAACTTTTCGGTCACACCGAGTTGCAGTAACTGCTTGCAGTTATGCATCTCGGTGCCACCGAGTTGTTCCACTCGGTCACACCGACAGGGTCGGGCTATATATACCCATGGGTCAAATTTTGGAAAACTTTCCGAATCTCCTCGCCCGCGCTTAGCCCGCTCTGCCTCCCTGGGTCTCCGAATCATCCTCCTCATCGCCAGCCGCCTCCTGCCGCTGGTCTCCGCCACCGTCAATGGGAATCATCCCCGCCGTTGCCGCCATAGCGAGTTCATCGCCGAACTAGGGTATGAACTCGATCACTGTGCTATCCTTATCTGATTCCTACCACATTGTGTTCGCCATGTATCTTGCCACGATTGAGATCATTCTATCCATCGAAAACACTCCGTAGTTTAGTCGTGAATTGAGAATTTAGGGTTAGGTTTCCGCCGAAACCATCTCGGACCCACCGAGTTGTAGAACTCAGTTCCACCAATTCGGCTCAGGCCATTGCACATGTGATTCTCGATCTGACCGAGAATTGCAAATCGGTGTGACCGAGTTCAGGACTTTGTGAAACCCTAGCAGTCTCGGTGCCACCGAACTGTGACTCGGTCTGACCGAGTTCACTAGTTTAGGTTCCAATAGCTGCTTCGGTATCACCAAGTTTACAAATCGGTTGATCCGAAATGCTTTATGTGGAAAACTAAAACTAAGTTTTTGACTCATTCTTTTGCAAAAACCTCTGCATTTTGTGATGCTCATCCACTCTATCTCATCTATATCTATTCACAGGGTCTGCTGTAAGTGTTCAGAGTGACAGCCAGAACAAGTCAGAGGAGCAGGTTCACTTGAGTGAGGGCACTAGTCCCTCTAGCAGCTCAGATGATGGCAGCAGGAGCACACCAAGCAATCTTCCAAAGGCTGCCACCAGGGCCAGCAAGAAAAGAACCTCAGAGTCAGAGGATGAGGACTATGTGGCTGAGGAAGAAGAAACCACCTCAAAGAGGGAAGTCCTGAAGAAGGAATATGGCACAGCTGCTGCCACCAAGCCAGGCATGAAGCAAAAGGTTCCTTCCAAGAGAGCTCCCATGTGTAAAGCCAGAGCCTCTACTCAAGTACCTTTGGAATCTGAACCCAAAGAAGCTGCTCCAGAAGGGAAGAAGAGGAAAGAGAGGGTCAAGAAGACCATTGCTAGAGTGCTTGGGAGATCCTCAATCATGAGAGATTCTGAAGAGGAAGAGGAAGAAGATGCTGCACCAGCACCCAAAGCTCAGAAGCTTATGGGTGATGCCATCAGGGCAGGGGCTGTTCCATCTAAGCCTAAGACTGCTCCTAAGACTGCTGCTCCAGCTCCAAAGCCAAAACCAAAGAGGAGCACCAGGAACATCCCTGCTGAGGAGAAGAACAAGGCCCCAGTGTCTGAAGCTAAAATGGAAGAAGAAGATGATGAGTCACATGTTTTGAGGAAGTTAAAGCCAAAAATTCCAGATCACAATGATGCTCATCCAGTAGCTGAGAACATGAAGATAAGGAAGGATTCAGGGTTGAGGCTATGGAGAGACTCTAATCCATATGCCACTAGGAGAAGGACTACTGTGGACTACAGGTTCCATACAAAGGAACAGCAGGACTTCTATGAGACCATCTTGCTTGACAAGAAACCAATAGTATGTGACATGAGATGGGTCGACTGGGAGTACATCAAGGAGAATGATGAACACTATCCAGGAGTATATGATAGTTTCAAGGCTTGTGGAGTTGTTGAGTTTGTGGCTCAGAAGCTCACAAAATGGAATGATGAGCTCATCATGCAGTTCTACTCCACAGCTCACTTCTACCCAGATGGAAGGGTTGTCTGGATGTCTGAAGGCACTAGGTACCGGTCAATGGTTGCCGAATGGGTGAAATTGATCAATGCCCCAAAAGAGAGTGAAGATGACTTGGATGTCTATGCCAACAAGAAGAAGGATCACAACACCATGGCACACATGTACAAGGAGATCCCAGATGCTACTCTTGAGACACACAAGTTTGGATCTGTACATTACCTTCTGTTAGGCTTGCCAACTATCAATTGGATCCTGAGGCACATGCTCTTGCCAAAGTCAGGTGATCACAAGATGATCAGAGGCCATGAAATAAACTTGCTTCACATCTTTGATGTTCCACAGAAGTTCAAAGTCATGAGCCTCATAGTGGAAACCATAAAGAGGGCAGCTGCAGATCAGAAGAGGAGTTGTGGGTATGCCCCACAAATTCAGGAGTTGATTAACTCCAAGATGGGCACTCGCACATATCTGCTGGACAAGGAGCACCTGCCCATCTACCCAGAATTTGAGGACAACACTGTGGTGATGGATGAAAATGAACCATCTTCTGTGCACGCACAAGGCAAGAAGGAGAAGGCAAAGGCTGCAAGGATGCCAACTACTGAGAAGCATCTCAGTATCTTCTGAAGAGCAAGCAAGATCAGCTTGGCTACTTGATTGCCTCCACTTTGAGGATTGAGAAGGGACTAGCCACCCTGACTCAAAACCAGGAGAGCTTGGAGAGGATCGTGGAGCAGAAATGTGAAGGTAACTGAGATCCAGTCTGTTGTGGAGCAACTCCAGGATGATATGCAGGAGAGGAAGGGCAAGACAACCACTGATGCATTTGCCAGAGTGCCTAGAGCTCAGAGGTCTGCTGCAGTGCCTGTTCCCGACACCAAAGCCACTTCATCTGCACCAGCTACAGCTTCAGTGCCACCAGCTCCAGCACCTACTCCATCAGCTCCTTCCACATCAACTGAACCCTTCATTCTTGGAGTTATTCGGACACCACCACCTGAAGACCAAGCCTGAGAGACGATTTGGTGCTATGCATTTTCTAGGAACTTTTTGGTAACTTGTTGCCAAAGGGGGAGAAAAATGTATAGATCATAGGCTTCGAGAGAGAGCATTGCTTTTTATTCTCTCTTGCTTTGGTGGTTGAACTTTATTTGCTTGCTTGAGATACTTTCTGTCTGCGTGATACTTGGATGATCATGTGTTTGATCATATGCTACATTAATGCTTGTTGGATGACATTATTCTTTTATCCCTATATGATCATTCACTTTGCTTGGTGATGAGTGCATGTATTTAATTATTATCATTTTGAGCGCTCCACCAAGATGTATGTGACATGGAAGAGTAACCCATGAGCCTAACTTGTGCATTTCCAGTGCAAAGCAAATCATAAACTATGCACAAATTTAGGGGGCGCTCTTGCTTTTCACATACTTCTCAAAGCGACAATGTTTTTCACTCTTATTATCATTTGTCGAAGCTTTGATCTATATGTTGTCTTCAATTACCTAATCGGGGGAGATTGAAAGTGCAACTATCCCTAGGTGGTTTTGGTAATTCCTAACAACATATAGCTCATTGAGCTAATGCTATTCCAACATTAATATTTCAGGAAAAGCTCAATGAATGGCATGGCATGGACGAGGAAATTGGACCCCTCAAAATACTAAGGACAAAAAGATTGGCTCAAGCTCAAAGCTCAAGACTCTACATTTTATATTTTAGTGATCCAAGATCACATTGAGTCTATAGGAAAAGCCAATACTGTCAAGGAGGGACGAGGTGTTGCTTGATGAGGTTCTTGATTCATAGTGCTTAGTGATATGCTCCAAAACCCTCAACTACCTTCCCACATCCACATATGACCTAAACCAAAAGTCAAACTCAGCCCCACCGATTCTTTCTATCCGGCGCCACCGAGTTCAGATGTCATTGTCACTGCCACAAACCCTAGGCAATCGGTCTCACCAATAGGGATCTCGGTCACACCGAGATGGGGTTGTAATCTCTCTGTTTCCCTTCGTAACGTTTCGGTCCTACCAAGATGAGCGATCGGTCCCACCGAGATTGCAATGTAAACTCTCTGTTTCCCTTTTGTAACATTTCGGTCCCACCGAAATGAGCGATCGGTCCCACCGAGTTTACCTGACCAACTCTCTGGTTAGCTGATTACCAAAATTGGTCCCACCGAGTTTGTGTAATCGGTCACACCGAGATTACGTTATGCCCTAACCCTAACCATATCGGTCCTACCGAGTTACATCTCAGTCCCACCGAAAATCCTAACGGTCACTAGGTTTGCTGAATCGGTCCGATCGAGTTTCTCAATTCGGTCTGACCGAGACTGGTAAATTGTGTGTAACGGTTAGTTTTTGTGTGGAGGCTATATATACCCCTCCACCCACTCTTCATTTGTGGAGAGAGCCATCAGAACATATCTACACTCCCAATACACATGTGCTACGTCTTGAGCTTGCGTTGGTTTTCCCCGAAGAGGAAGGGATGATGCAGCAGAGTAGCGTAAGTATTTCCCTCAGTTTTTGAGAACCAAGGTATCAATCCAGTAGGAGCCCACGCTCAAGTCCCTCGTACCTGCACAAAGCGATAGCTACTCGCAACCAACGCAATTAGGGGTTGTCAATCCCTTCACGATCACTTACGAGAGTGAGATCTGATAGATATAATATTTTTGGTATTTTTGATATAAAGACGCAAAGTAAAAAGTAAAGGAAAAGTAAAAAAGCAAAACAATATTAAAGTGATGGAGATTGATATTATGAGAATAGACCCGGGGGCCATAGGTTTCACTAGTGGCTTCTCTCAAGAGCATAAGTATTCTATGGTGGGTGAACAAATTACTATTGAGCAATTGATATAATTGAGCATAATTATGAGAATATCTAGGCATGATCATGTATATAGGCATCACGTCCGTGACAAGTAGATCGAAACGATTCTGCATCAACTACTATGACTCCACTCATCGACTGCTATCCAGCATGCATCTAGAGTATTAAGTTAAAAACAGAGTAACGCCTTAAGCAAGATGACATGATGTAGAGAGATAAATTCATGCAATATGAAATAAACCCCGTCTTGTTATCCTCGATGGCAATGATACAATACGTGCATTGCTGCCCCTTCTGTCATTGGGTAAGGACACTGCAAGATCGAACGCAAAGCTAAGCACTTCTCCCATGGCAAGAACTACCAATCTAGTTGGCCAAACCAAACGGATAATTTGAAGAGACTTGCGAAGATAACCAATCATACATAAAAGAATTCAGAGAAGATTCAAATATTATTCATAGATAGAATTGATCATAAACCCACAATTCATCGGTCTCAACAAACACACCGCAAAAAGAAGATTACATCGAATAGATCTCCAGAAGAGAGGGGGAGAACTTTGTATTGAGATTCAAAGAAAGAGAAGAAGCCATCTAGCTACTAACTATGGACCCGAAGGTCTGAGGTAAACTACTCACACTTCATCGGAGGGGCTAGGATGATGTAGAAGCCCTCCGTGATGATGGCCCTCTTCCGGCGAAGCTCCGGAACAGGCCCCAAGATGGGATCTCGTGGATACAGAAAGTTGCGGTGGTGGAATTAGGTGTTTGGCTCCTGTTCTGATCGTTTGGGGGTACGTGTGTATATATAGGAGGAAGGAGTACGTCGGTGGAGCACGGAGGGGCCCACGAGGCAGGGGGCGCGCCCTAGGGGGCGCGCCCCCCATCCTCGTGACCTCCTCTTTGATCCCTTGCAATAGGGTCCAAGTATCCTGGATCACGTTCGGTGAGAAAATCACGTTTCCGAAGATTTTATTCCATTTGGACTCCGTTTGATATTCTGTTTATCTGAAACATTGAAATAGGCAAAAAAACAGCAATTCTGGGCTGGGCCTCCGGTTATTAGGTTAGTCCCAAAAATAATATAAAAGTGGAAAATAAAGCCCAATATAGTCCAAAACAGTAGATAATATAGCATGGAGCAATCAAAAATTATAGATACGTTGGAGACGTATCAACATGTTCTGAGAGAGAACCACCTACTCATGTGTTGAGGCCAAGATATTCCATTCCCACCATATGAATCTTGATCTCTAGCCTTCCCCAAGTTGCTTTCCACTCAAATCTTCTTTCCACCAAATCCATATCCAATGCGAGAGAGTTGAGTGTTGGGGAGACTATCATTTGAAGCACAAGAGCAAGGACTTCATCATCAACACACCATTTGTTACTTCTTGGAGAGTGGTGTCTCCTAGATTGGCTAGGTGTCACTTGGGAGCCTCCGACAAAGATTGTGGAGTTGAACCAAGGAGTTTGTAAGGGCAAGGAGATCGCCTACTTCGTGAAGATCTACCGCTAGTGAGGCAAGTCCTTCGTGGGCGATGTCCATGATGGGATAGACAAGGTTGCTTCTTCATGGACCCTTCGTGGGTGGAGCCCTCCGTGGACTCACGCAACCGTTACCCTCCGTGGGTTGAAGTCTCCATCAACGTGGATGTATGATAGCACCACCTATCGGAACCACGACAAAAACATCCGTGTCTCCAATTGCGTTTGAATTCTCCAAACCCTTCTCTTTACATTCTTGCAAGTTGCATGCTTTACTTTCCACTGCTCATAGACTCTTTGCATGCTTGCTTGAATTGTGTTAAGATTGCTTGACTTGTGCTAAGATAGCTAAAATCTGCCAAAGACTAAAATTGGGAAAAGGATAGATTTTAATTGGTCAAGTAGTCTAATCACCTCCCCTCTAGACATACTTTCGATCCTACATACACGAACAAGAAATGAAGCCATACAAGTAGAATCATATGCAAGAGGAAAGGCTTCAGAAAGGAAGCCCCTAAATAAACGAGGTATTTGAATTTGTGTGTCACAAACAAAGTTTTGACAGGGAGTTTTGTGACAAACAACTTATTGCCAAAAAGTATAATGCTTGGTCGAACCGAACAAAATTTAAAACTGAAAGTTTTTTAGCATGAAAGCGACTTAGCTGGTTAATGTGCTCAATATTGATGACACGGTCCAAGCTTACCGCGGGATGAGCTCCCAGCCCCCAAGCCGGTCTCAAGGTGGCAAAGCAAAGAGCTCGACTCTCCGAAGTGGTGACATAGCACGGCCAATGCAGGCCGGCAGTGTGACGCTGAAGTACCCAGCGTGGGTTATTGAAGTGAGGACGAAGCCCACAGTCCAACCGAGGTGATGTGGTATGTCTGTATGTCGAGGTGACAACACTACCTGACCCGGATCCTTTACCTGTGCACAGAAAGTAGTGCAAGCCAAGATAATAGGAATAGTAATAGAAGATGCATAATTAATAATTTACGCAAAGTGAGTAATAAAAGAAATATGGTCCGTGTGCCGAACACTCGATGAGGTAGAGCTCTCTCAGTGATGCCGAAGTCCCCGAGGCAACCGAACATGTCGGTATGGCGATTCGACCAACAAGGTAATCACGCGAGCTGATTTATGCCGATTGGGACAACGAGGTCGGATTGCCAAAGTGACCGCGTGACACAGTCGAATTTGATCACCTACACACATAAAATAGTGCGGTCCAAAAAGGATAATTGCTTTTTGCAAAAATAATTTATTGAAAGAGATGTGGCCTAGCGCCGAAGTCAATTTCGATGTAGGGCGTCGGCGTGATTCGGTGAAGGCGTGGTAAAGCCTGAATTCACAAGCCGGTCTAAGTTCCGGATGCGGCATTCGCCGAACTTTATATGGAAACTGACCGAACCACCATGCGACCGTTGTTAATGCGGCCACCATTTGATAGGCCTGTGTACAAATGATGAATCAAACCGGAGTAATAATTCCTTGGGAAAAATAAACCCAAGCAAGAAGTAAAAATACTAGGATAAATAGCACCTGGTTTATCTGTTGTAGCGATCTGAAGAAAGGTTACTCCCAAAATTGGGACTCGATCCGCACACCCATTGCCTGATGGGCGATAACGCGACGACATGGCGATGCTGGCAAAGGTGGGCTCACCGAGGCAAAGCCCCCGGTCCAGCTAACGTGACGAAGCTGGTCAGCTGGTGATGCCGAAGTCACCGGAGTATGTTGATGAAGAAATAGCAAAGTCCCCGGTCTAGCCGAGATGATGGAGCAGGTCAGTAAGGAGATGTTGCAGCCACCATGTCAGCTGAGGTGTTGAAGTAGTTCGGCGTGATGGACATCGGCTTGAAAAAGCAATAGTGCGGCCATGCCGACGCTGGTTATAACTTGTGACGCGGTCAATGCCGGATTGATGAAGTGACCGAGTGGAGATGTCGGCGTGATGGTGTTGGTGATGATTGATCCTTCGCGATGTCGAACTCTTGTTCGGCTTGCCAAGCCGATGATCCGATAGGATTAGGCTCGGCTCGATGAAGCGACGATATGTCTAGTGCAGGTCGGTAGACATGGAGCAATATTACTGGACTGGTGTGACACTAGCGCGATGCTGAAGAGTGCCTCAAAGAAGGCTTAAAATTTTATGGGCATGTGTTAAAAAAACGCACAATAGCATAGAAGAAATTTCATTTAAAAAATGTGTTCAATATGACATTCATAAAGAAACATGAATTCTGGTCGGATCCGTATTCGTGCAGAAAATAGATCCGAAAAGTGATGCACTAATCGGAAGGTTCCCGGAGTTCGGATGGTCGGATCGAGCTGAATTTTGGGGGGTGGTAGATATAGGAATTCCGCAGCCGATCAACGGGTGGATCTTCCAAAGGACGTCCGAGCTAGGTGCTGGAGACCACGTCCTAAACTCATCTAGATTCCCGTCCAGATTTGATAGGGCTCTGGTATATCGTAGATTGATGGAGATTCCTCCATCGAAACTCGATGAAATTTTGCATGGTTGTTGTAGACTCAATTTCGCACAATTCCACCAAATGAATCGTCAAAGAGATGCTCGAGGAGGTGGTGGCAGTGGATACAAGTTCGTTGTTCGGAAAAACAATATGGTCGCCCAAGGGCAATGTTGACGTTGAGCCCCCGAGCTCCATGGATGATTCCTCCATGATCTTGATAGAGATCGGAGTTGATGTTGATGAAGGCCCCCGTCCGAACATGACGATTGGAGATGGAGTGCGGTCCTCGGTCGAGCCAAGGTGACCAGTCGAGACGGCGACGAAGATGCCATCGTCGCAGTTGATCTGCGGGCGAGCCATTGATCATTTGCCAATCACATAGCGGAACTCTCAATGAAAGCACCATTGTCGGTGTCAAAGCCGGTAGATCTCTGGTAGGGGGTCTCGAACTGTGCGTCTAAGGATTAATGGTAATAGGAGACAGACAGGGGACATGATGTTTACCCAGGTTTGGGCCCTCTTGATGGAGGTAATACCCTACTTCCTGCTTGATTGACTTTGATGAGTATAGGGGTTAAAAGAGTTGATCTACCTCGAGATCGTATGTTGTGGTCTAAACCCGACATTTATGATGAGTAATGTCATAATAATCTACCGACTAGCCGGGCCTCGGCTTATATAATGTACCAGAGGCCTAGGATAACAAGAGTCCTAGTCGAATACGCCGGTGGAGAGGAGTCCTTGTCTTGATCACCAAGTCTCGTGGAATCTTCCTCGTGTATACATCGGCTATCCGAACTGCCCATGAGCATATGCCCATGGGGGTCCTCGGCCCAATCCAACTGATAGGGAGACGATGTGGTGAGTACCCCCTAGTCCAGGACACCGTCAATGGTGCATAAAAGAAAAGTGAAAAATAAACACAAAAGACGTTCCAAGATTTACACATATCACATGAATGAAACGAGAACGAAAACATACCGATACTTGTTGAAGAAAGATGGGATGCCTTCTGGGGCATGCCCAAGCTTAGACGCTTGAGTCTCCTTGAATATTTACTTGGGGTGCCTTGGGCATCCCCAAGCTTAATCTCTTCCCTCTCCTCCTTCTCCTCATATCGAGACCTCCTCGATATTTGATCACTTCATCCACACAAAACTCAATAGAAAGCTCATTAAGAACCGTTAGTATAATAAAGAAAATCACTACTCCAAATACTGTTGCAAACCAATTCATATTTTTTTGCATTGTAGCTACTGTAATATAATTAACTTTGACATCGATATATTGGAAGGTTATATTCGGACACCAGAATGGTTCCGAAGTGTTTCAGGCATTTTTCGGAGTACCAGGAGGTTACTGGAACCCCCCATGGAAGTAATGGGCCTTAATGGGCTTTAGTGGAAAGAAGAGAAGGGCCTCAAGGGTGGCCGCGCGCCCCCAAGGGCTAGTTCGAATTGTACTAGGAGGGGGCGGCACCCCCCCTCTTTCCTTCTCCCTCTTCCTCCTTCCCTCCTTCTCCTAGTTGGAATAGGAAAGGAGGGGGGAATCCTACTTGGACCGGGAGTCCAAGTAGAACTCCCCCCTTTAGCGCGCCCCCTCTAGGGTCGACCTCCTCTTCCCCCTCCTTTATATACGTGGGAGGGGGGCACCCCGAAGGCACACCAAGTCTTCTCTTATCCTTGTGCGGTGCCCCCCTCCACAATTACACACCTCGGTCATATCGTTGTAGTACTTAGGCAAAGCCCTGCGCCGGTAACTTCATCATCACCGTTAACACGTCGTCGTGCTGACGAAACTCTCCCTCGTCCTCAACTGGATCAAGAGCTTGAGGGAAGTCATCGAGCTGAAAGTGTGCTGAACAAGGAGGTGTCGTGCATTCGGTGCTAAGGATCGGTTGGATTGCGAAGAGGTTCGACTACATCAACCGGTTACTAGACGCTTCCGCTTTGGGTCTACGAGGGTATGTGGACACACTCTCCCCTCTTGTTGCTATGCATCTGCAAGATAGATCTTGCGTGATCGTAGGAAATTGTTTCAAATACTGCATTCCCCATCAGGTGGCTAGGCCCTATTTATGGTGGCGTTGGTCCTCTTATCAAAATGAAGGCAGGAAGGGATCCCACAACGGCCAAATTCGAAGGGTGACAACTAGTACATCTTATCCTGACAAAAGGTAGTCTTTGCCTACAAAGCTTTAGGTCGTGACGCCGTGGTGGGCTCGGCGATGACCTCCGTCCTGCCGTCCTGGTGGTCTTGGTCTTCTAGCACAGGAATGGAAACCTTTAGTTGATTCCTTGGGACTCCGCGCCTAAGCTTGCCTCTTTAGCACCAAAGAGGAAACAGTTGTACTGCGCCCGCCTGGCCTTGGTCATCACGGCTCACGTCATCCGAACCTCGCGAGGTGAGGGCTTGCATGGGAATCTCTGCTCCTCAGGAGCCAGCCTGAGGAGGCCGCTCCTTCTGGAGGTCTTGGCATCGTCCTCCTCGCGAGGGTCTTGCGTTGTTGGTGCTAAAGATGGGCCGTTTCAGGCCATCGATGGGGCCACATTGCGGGCCTCGGTCAGGCAAGTCTGGGCACCCCGGTTCCCGAAGCGCTGACAGAAGTAAAGTGAGGGAGGGAGGAGGTGGGAGCTAGGGAAAGTCAAGGAAGAGGGGGGGGTGGGGGAGGAGGGAAAAGGTGGTATGGCAGCGGTTTAGCAATAGCGTTGGGCGCAAAACGCGTTGCTGCTAAATAGATAGCAGTAGCGCGCTTCCGGCAGAGGCGCTACTACTAAGCGAGGCCGCCATGTGGCCAAGTTCAAAATTAGCAGCAGTGACATGCAAAAAAATCGTGCTACTACTATTACATTATCAGTAGCGCGGTTTGAGTGGGCGCGCTACTATTAAACCTAGCGTGGCGGGAATGGTCGGTCAATTTTAGTAGTAGCGTCTTTCCACCGAGCCGCACTACTGCTAAGTTGGTAGCACTAGCACCTGTTCATGGCCCGCGCGACTGCTAATTAGAAGTAGCGCCCCTTCTTGTCTAGTGCTACTGCTAAGATTCTACGTATAAGGTTTTCCCTACTAATGGTAAACACCTTGGATGGGGGCATGATTGCTTTTCCTGTTCGCCAAGCTGGGGAATTGTTTTCCCACTTCTTGCACCACTGCTACTTCCTGATCGCTTCATTTGATCAAATGTCTTTACAATACAACGGTCATAGTGTGATAGCGTCAGTGGTAGTGGTGAACGTGTAAGGTTACCCAGACAACAGTTTGCTTTTACTGGATCTATTTTCTCCTTTCAATCTGGACAAGCTAGCGTTCCACACCGGCAGCCACGATGTCATTGTTTTCCTCATCAGTCATGTCGTATGGTAACTTGGCAGGAGCCTTCTTGACGCTTGTACCTGCTCTGGATTTCTTCGATGTTGTACTACTAGCCGCCGGAGCAATGGCGGGTCTCTTCTGCCGGTGCTGAGGCGGCGAAGGAGGCGGAGTCAGCTGACGCGGCGGAGGAGGCGGAGTCCGCTGACGCGGCGGAGACAGCTGAGGCGGCAGAGTGTGCTCACACGGCGGAGACGACTGAGGAGACAGAGATAGTGCTGGACTATGAGGAGTCTGCTGAGGGGCCTCCAACGGCTGAGTCTGCTGACGCGGCGTCCATTATGGAAGCATGGTGTTTTCCTTTCTCCAAAGAATGGTAGTTCTTACGGTATGTCCCAAATGAGTCTCCCCTTCACCTGTAGGGTACTCAAGGTCCATCCCCTCAAATCCATTGGTAACTTCATCCACCCCAACAACAACATAGCCATCTGGAATCATTGTGCAATGTAAAGTTCCATCCGGTCCACGAGGTAAGGCATAGCCGACCTCCACCTTCAATGTTATGTTCATGCATTTCGCAATTAGCTCACAATGTTCCCTCTCCATGATATCATCCACAGGGTAGCGAGGAGCCATGATACCAGGACGAACAAGCTCCGTGGAAGGCACACCACTTTTACGCTGAGATGGTGGGGTAGCTTCATGGGAAGTATGGAATAAAGCATCTTTGTGCTCCTGAGATGGTGGGCTAGTAGCCCGCTGACTGGTAAGTGCCTCTATTTTCTTCTCCTACAATGCTAATCTTTCTTCTACCTTTTGCATCCGGTCTGCTTCCTCTTTCTTCTTTCTCCCTTAGGCTTCTATAACCACTTTGTCGGGAAATCCATGCTTCCAAGGAATGGAGCCTGGTGTGCCTCGTGTTCGTCCAGGGTGTTCAGGGTTCCCGAGGGCGCGTGACAAATTGTCCTTCTCTCTGTCAGGATGGAGTTCTCTTCCTGCATGGCATGGATTGCTTCCTGAAACTTTTTGGCGGGTGTTGCAAGTTGAGCTTTCGTAAAAACACACTTCCTTGTTTCTGGGTGCAAAGTTCCCCCATGCCCGAAGAACCAAGTCCTTACCCGTTCGGGCCAGTCCAATGTCTCTGGTTCTATCCCTTTAGCAAGCAGGTTGTTCTCAGCTTTGTTCCATGAAGTCCGGGCAACCTTGTAGCCACCTGACCCCGTAACATGCTGATTTAGCTTCTTCGCAGCATTTCACTTATTTATCTGTGACCTTTTCTTAGCTTTTTCCGATGTCTTGTATGTCACAAATGCAGACCAATGATATTTTATCTTCTCATATTGACCGGTGAATTCTGGAGTCTCCTCTTTCCCAAAAAATTGTTTGCTCAATCTTTTCTTCCAGTTCTTGAATTGTTCTGCCATCTTCTTAAGAGCCCACGCCTTGACTTTTTTCTCTATAACTAGGTTATTTGGATCCTCCTCTAGCGGTAGGCTAAAATGTGTCATGAGCGAGTTCCAAAGCTCATCTTTGCATCTATCATCGACATAAGAAACTCCATCGTCCTTCTTCTTATTCCATTCTTGGATGCTGTTCAGGATGCTGTCCCTAACAACAACTCCACACTGATGTATAATCGGTCTTTAGTCCGCTCGGGAAGAGTCAATTTTCCATATGGAGTGACTTCTTCGATCGTGAACCTTTCATTCTCTCCCAACCTTTTCTTCCGGACTCGTCTCCTTATAGATGTTTGGCTTGATCCGAAGGGCTAAAAGAAGAAAGAAGCGTTAATATATGTACATACAAAACAAATAATGCATCTAGTCATTAGAGGCTTAATTAATAAATATATATATATACCTCGCCGGACTTTGCAACAGTTACGGCGGAGCGGTCATCTCCTCCCTCCATTCGATCACCGGAGTCGTTACAATCTCTTCCCTCACCATCGGTGTCGTTGAGAAACTATGAGGTGATATCATCACCTCCGACGTGGATTACATCCCCCAACATCTCTTCTTGTTCTAAGTCTCTGTCGTGCTCCATAATTTCTGCAAATATTACGACATGTCAATATACAACCATGAGAGATAAGCTATTTTTCAGACTTCATGAAATCTGGGCATCAAAGTACACATTAAATAGACCAAATCAGAGTACACATTACATAGACCAAATCACAACAAGGAATCATCTGCATTTGAGAAATGGATTAGTGCCAAACATCATGCAAACTTGACAAGTTTTA
This sequence comes from Triticum urartu, assembly GCF_056163025.1. NCBI lineage: Eukaryota > Viridiplantae > Streptophyta > Magnoliopsida > Poales > Poaceae > Triticum > Triticum urartu. The sequence continues at coordinate 501,120,197 of NC_141873.1, read as the reverse complement.
TAACGGTTAGTTTCAGACTTAGCAGTCTTTCAGCAAGTGTAAAACAAAGTTTATTCATTAAATACCAGCATCAAATAGACATTAAAATTTCGACATTAAAATTTCTCAAATCATGAAAATTTCGAAGTCAATAAACAACTCTGAAACTTTTTACATGTACTCCTAGAACAAGAAAATTTCTAAGTGATTGCTAAACTTTTATGCTTCGTTTATATGAAGATAAATTATCCAATATAACTATGTTCGCAATATGAGGCATTGGACATTATCTAGAATCATATCTAATGAGTCATCCTATCTTTCGAGAGAGGATACTATGCGGACCGTCCATCTCATGCATGCCTGACGTGCAAATCATGTTTTCATATGCCTCAAAATCAGAGTTATCGGGGTTATGTTTTGACGACCCCCCTCATGTCAAAAGTTACGACGATATTTATAAAAGATGAATACAAGATTTATACACAAGATGAATACAAAATGAATACAATATTCATACACAAGATGTATGCAAGATGAATACACAACTCAATAAATGAACCAGCCATAATCCTATGAACAAAACACAACATACAACAAATGGACACCTTTTGTCGAACACCGGAGGGACAATCAGGGACCAACTCCACGGAGGTGCAACACCACAACCTGTAATTCCACCGAGTAAATTTTTTAGGGAAACCCAAGTATGCCGCTAGATAAAATGGAAGATTTTAGTTGAAATGGACCTAAAGATCATGGCAAACGGATGCACGAAACTCAAATGGTGATCAAAGCAATATGCATTGCAAATCTGTCCATTATAGTTAGATACCAATTTCAAAGCAAGATTTGAACATGCTATAGAATTTCTACAAGGCAACAAATGGCATGACATGAATGTACATGTAACACATGGCAAAACATGCTCACGGAACTAATTCAAATGACCCCTAGATCAATGGCAATCACCATGACAAGTTGACAAGTATTAATAGATTTTCAGACTTGGTGATATTTGCATAGTGGTAGAAAACAAATTCATGATGCAACCTTTGAGGCAAGTAAAATATATGCTACAACAGTTTTTCATGGCAACAAAGAGCATGACAAGCATGTACTAGTTACGCTCAACAAAACGCCCTTACTGATCATGATCTGAAGATACACAGATTTTTTGCAAACCTCAAGGAAAAATGCAAAGTATTAATACTGCCAGTTTCAGACTTGGAGAAAAATAGCATGGCACTTCAAACTAGGTCACACATAAAGCATTGACACTTCAAACTAGCTATCAGAATGAGTATATGTATCTAAAAACCTAGTAAAACTACACAAAACAAACAAAAAAATGAGCATTTCTCTGAGATCTACACGATAGTAGTGTTTGCATCCATAGTAGAATTAATTGGCTTGTTCATCCATGTAAAAAAAGGTGAAATTTCCATGGAAAAAACAAGTATATTTGTCACCAAAATAGAACACTTGCCATGGCAAAAAAACATTTTTTTATTAAGTCTAAAAGTCATTAAAATTTTGCCACCCATGGGAAATTTCTTTCTTTTAGATACATAGTTCTACCATGGCAAATTCACACACCTTTTTTAGATAAAAATTACTAAAATTTTCCATAATACTTCTACATGGCAAAAATTGTTCTCCCTAAGCCAAAAACTTGACAAAAAAATGTTCTCCCTAAGCAAAAATTGTTCTCCCGTGGGGACGCGGGGCCGGCGGCAGGGCGGCTACGGGGGCGCGCCTCGCGGGCATGGGGTGCGGCAGGTGAGTGTGAGCGGCACGGGGTTAGGTCGCGCGGGTGGCGGCCGTGAGCTCATTGGGAGCTCAGGCGCAGGGGGCCAACAGCCACTACGAGGGATTGAGGCAGGAAACGTAGGGGAAAAGAGCGGTGCTCGCCGAGGAGCACATGAAGGCTTGTTGAGGGACTAGTAGCAGAAGATGGTAGCGGGATCGACGGAGAACGGCTGCGGCTAAAGGAGGAAGTGCGCTCGATCTTGTCGTTGCAGGAGCTCAAACTGGTCCTCGTATTCGAAGTAGCGGAGCTTGACGGGGGCACCGATGGCAAGGAGGCCTGACGACAAGGCCGAGTGGGCTCGGAGGTGACGGCGAACTCCGGCAGCCTGGCGGCTTCATGGGGTGTGGTTCGGCATTGGGGAGATTGGAGAGGAAGATATGGGGGAGAGGAGAGATGTGCGGTTTATATACACAGAGCTTTAGTCCCGGTTGGTGGCTCCAATGGGGACTGAAGGCCCCTATTTAGTCCCGGTTGGGACTAAAGTTTGTTTTCAGCAGCCCAAAGGGTGGTAAACCCAGGCCTTTAGTCTCGGTTGGTGGCTCGGAATGGGACTAAAGGGGGGGCCTTTAGTCCTGGATGGTGGCTCGGAACGGGACTAAAGGGGGCCTTTAGTCCTGGTGGGAGCCACCAACCGAGACTAAATCTGTTTTTCCTGTTGGTTTTAGACCCTTTTTAGGATATTTTAGTTTTAGTTTTATTTTAAATAGATTCAAAAACAGTAGCATACATGCCTAATTTTCATTTAATTCTTTTTTCTATTAAAGTTTTTAACAAAAAATATTTGATGAAAATTTTAGTTGGATAAATTTTATGTAATTCTAAGTTAATATTATTTTCATCATAACTAGAGTTCTATAAAAGCTTTTTACTTGATTCTTTTTGCTACTGAAGAATATTATAAAATACTTTTTGTTAACCTAATAATGTTATATCTTCTTTTTTGCATTCCATTGGAGCAATTCCAGTGCGGTACCGAGCTTTCTATTGCCATCTTTGCTATTTGGGTACAACCCTTTTTCGTGATCCTCTAACATGCGATCGAACCTCAACTTATGCCTTTCACTTTCGCATTCTCTCTGTGCATCAACAATGAACCGGTGAAGATCATCATCGGGCACATCTGGTGCCTCTTGATCTTCAGGTTCCCCATTGCAGTATCACCGTATTCAGGGAACATAGGATACTTGTCATCATCCTCTTCTTCTTCGTTGTCTTCCATCATAACGTCTCTTTCTCCATGCTTGGTCTAAACATTATAGCGTGGCATGAAACCCTTCTCAACTAGGTGGAAGTGAAGGGTTTTCGAGGAAGAGTAATCCTCCGTATTCCCACAGATAGTACATGGACAATACATAAAACCATTCTGCTTGTTTTCCATAGCCAGATGGAGAAAATTATGCAGGCCCGCGATCTACTCGGAGGTGCGTCGTTCATGGTACATCCATTGCCGGTTCATCTGCATGCATTATATAATTAAGTATATCAAAAACCATAACAGAACATCATGTATAGAGAAATGACCAAGTTAATACAAATTCATCATGACATTAAAACCAAAGTACAGTAGTGATCAAATATTATTACCGAAAAAATGAATACATAAAGTTCATACATAGTTCTCATAGAACAACATACAACTCTCTAGAGCATCTAATTCAAACATACATAGAAACTAACCTGCAACTATGTAAAACATTTAAATGCAACAACAAATGCGATCAAAATCACAACTAAGTTAACAATTGATCCAACAAGATAATGATGCCAAGCCTCATTATCAATGGCATATTTTCTAATCTTTCTAATCTTCAAGCGCATTGCACCCATCTGGATCTTGTATAGATCGATGACAGTGAGGACGGGGACAGAGACAGGACGGCACCCTGCACATGTGCAATCTTTAAGAAGTTATTTTGAGCTCAAATTGTGAATCAAAATCAAATAAACTCCCACATACACTACTACACATAAACCCACAGACCATTCTACTTCTAGAGCATTTGAAATGAGTTAAACTAGCAGTGAGAGATGAAAGGATGAAGTTGCTAACCATTAGAAAACATGGATAGTTGGTGCACCACCAAACCTAGACAAATTTTGGGGAAAATGGAGCTTGGAGGTCGAGCTTGGAGAGGAGCTTAAGTGTGGCTCAGGCATTTCATCGAACACCTCATGTGCATACGCGGTGAGAACACAGTAGCACACACCCCCGACACGCCGGCCGGCCAAAAAATAGAGGAGAGGGTGAGCAAGCGTGAGCATATATATAGGCATATTTTTTGTCCCGGTTGGTGTCTAGAACCAGGACTGAAGACAGGCCTTTAGTCCTTGTTCCAGACACCAACCGGGACTAAAGAGGTTGCGCCAGGAGCGAGGCCCTTTAGTCCTGGTTGGTTTATGGAACCAGGACTAAAGGTCCAAGCCGAACTGGGACTGATGCCTGCCGAGTCCCGACCGGCGTCCTAGCCACTCGAACCGGGACTGATGCTCCCATTAGTCCCGGTCCGTAACATGACCAGGACTGTTGCTCTGATCTGGCCAAAACCAAAGCCATGTTTTCTACTAGTGGTGGACAACCTTCCTCGGTTTCCATGCCAAACGACCATTCATGCGAGCGTGTGCGGTCGCGTGAACACCGTCTTTGGCTCTGGTGGCCCTTCTGACGCCTCCTGTAACTTATTTCTTCTGCATTTTCCTTCCTTTCCTTTCTCCCACATGATTTCTTCTCTTTTTATCCCATTTCCCGTGGAAAAAAAATTCAAAAGAGAGGATTTGTGGAATCCTTTTCATTCAGTAGTCATTATTGGCAATATCAGAGCGAATATCTCTCTTTTAATGAAATAATCCGGTTTTAACAAGGCTTGAAATGAGTGTAAAAATATCAGTCATCATCTATGTTTTGCTGAACCTACAAAGTCAAGTTTAAGGTAATCACGATCAGCTGAGTGTTAGTGGGACAAAAATATTGAGAATGTATTTGTGGAATTGTATCATTAATATTCGAAATAGTTTCGAGAGGAATCGGAAGCGTTCCAGGGTCACCAGAAGGGTTTCGGGATTTATCGGGCAATACCGGGTATTACCGATAAATAATATATAGGTGGAAAATGTTTCTAGAGATGTTAAATTAATAATAAAAGGCTCTAATAATAGTTATGTGGTTTTTATATTTATTTAAATATCAACGAGTCTTAAAAGGCCTACTGATGGAACACTACTTGGGCCACATAGGCCCAAGTGGAGGTGGTGCCCTCCTTTCCACTTGGGAAGGGGGGGACGAATTGGAGGGGACTCCCCCTCCTCTTGGCTGGACAAGGAGGGCAGTCATTTCCCTCCTCGTGGCATCCCTCCCTCTCCCCTCCAACCTATATATACTAGAGGTTTTTGCCCCTTTTGAATACACAAGTTTCGGAGCCTCCTCTAGTTCTCTAGTTCTATTTATAGTTGGTCCTAGTTAATCAATTAGAGCTTGACCTAGATCCTCTAATCCTCATAATTAGAAGCCCAGTGTGGTACTAATCTCCTCCCTCTAATTTTCTAGCGACAATTAGCTCTGGATGGCGAAGCGCTGCCGGATCATGATGGTCGTACACTTGCAACTCGTAGACCCTGTTTTGGTCTTCCAGACTATTCATGGGTGGTTTGTAGAATCGTTCATCTATGGTTCGAGTCTACCACCCATTGCTGCATCTTGGCCTCCTCTCTAGAAGTAGCTCTGTCGGTACTCGTCTCCTTGATAAGCAGATCTTGAACATGAGGGTCCCGCACAATTGAACTTAGTACCGACGAAGTATGCGACGTGGAGTCCATGTTTTCTCCACCGCCATGTCCGGCCCCTTGTCCGCCGCCATTATCGATCATCTCTTTGTCTTGCCCCATGTCATCACTGCCTACCCCGTCGGCGTCCTCAACAGCATCATCCTCATATTCAATTATCCACCGAGTATAGCCATCCATGAAACTAGTCATGAGCAGGTGTGCCATCACACGACCATCATCATAGGGGTCGAGCCAAACTCCTCCTTTGCATCTTCGACACAGACATAAAATCTCTGTTAGGTTATTTTCTTTCATGTCCTGCACCGTCGACCACAACCACCTGTCCACCACCGTTCCACTGACCATCATGGATGCATGCACGATAATAATAAACAAATTGGTTAAAAAAATTCATGCATGCATCAGAGTCATAGAAAAATTCGGCATGACCTTCCCTAAAATTAGGACATATAGAGTTTGCCTGGAATTCGTCGAAACAGAAATAAATCAACATTTCGGCAAAACATAGGCAACTCACAAGCACAATTCGATGTCAACTCATGCCACACACACAATTTCCATCATATCGCCCGATTATGTCATATCGCACACATACACATATTTCCATTCTTGCAAAAGCATAAATTTTTAATCACCTATCTCGAGATCGAGCACAGTGATGATGATATGTCGATAGGTGTCGCCACACACACCTATGGAATGATCAAAAGTGGACAAAGCTCTTCTTGACAAGGCTAGATCTAGTTAGGGAGGTACATAGGTCAATTCACTAAATGCTGGATCTACCTAGCTAGCTAGTTTGGGAGGAGACAAGTTCAACTTGTGGAGGGGGAAGGAAAAAGAGAAAGCAGATGCATTAATGGAGGTGGTGTAGTTAGCTAGGAGTAATAAAGAGAGAGAAAGATAGGTAGAAGAAGGAGAGTAATGGGGGAGAAGTAGTGAGGAAGAAGCTGTCAGATTCGGGGCTCCACAGACCCTAGATAGATTCGAACTCTAGGGTGCGTGCAAAGAACTCAACTTCCCCAGTAAGCCAATTTGTGGCTCTCATGGCCTAGCTCGATGAACTGGAAGGAAATAGATAAGGCAGTTTACCCAGGTTCGGGTCACCTTGCGGTGTAAAACCCTACTCCTGCTTTGTGGTGGATTAGCCTCGAGGTGGGCAGAGGATGAACTAGTACAATGGGAGAACAACCTCAGGAGGCGTGTTCTTGTGTTCGAGTGAGCTGGTGAGGTGAGGACGGACTGTTACCGGATCCTCTCCTATGGTGGTGATGAAGGAAATATGTCCTAGAGGCAATAATAAAGTTGTTATTTATATTTCCTTATATCATGATAAATTTTTATTATTCAAATAGAGTGTCCCTAGTATGCCTCTACTTTACTAGCTCGTTAATCAAAGATGGTTAAGTTTCCTGCCCATAGACATGTGTTGTCATTTGATGAACGGGATCACATCATTAGAGAATGATGTGATGGACAAGACCCATCTGTTAGCATAGCATAATGATCGTTTAGTTTTAGTGATATTGCTTTCTTCATGACTTATACATGTTCCTCTGACTATGAGATTATGCAACTCCCGAATACCGAAAGAATACCTTGTGTGTTATCAAATGTCACAACGTAAATGGGTGATTATGAATATGCTCTACAAGTGTCTCCGACGGTGTTTGTTGAGTTGGCATAGATCAAGATTAGGATTTGCCACTCCGTGTATCGGAGAGGTATCTCTGGGCCCTCTCGGTAATGCACATCATTATGAGCCTTGCATGCAGTGTGACTAATAAGTTAGTTACGGGATGATGCATTACGGAACGAGTAAAGAGACTTGCCGGTAACGAGATTGAACTAGGTATGATGATACCAACGATCGAATCTTGGGCAAGTAACATACCGATGACAAAGGGAACAACGTATGTTGTTATGCGGTTTGACCGATAAAGAACTCCATAGAATATGTAAGAGCCAATATGAGCATCCAGGTTCTGCTATTGGTTATTTACCGGAGATGTGTCTCGGTCATGTCTACATAGTTCTCGAACCCGTTGGGTCCGCGCGCTTAACGTTCGGAGTCCCAGATGAGATCACGGACAAGACAAGGAGTCTTGAAATGGTCGACAGGTAAAGATCGATATATTGGAAGGTTATATTCAGACATCGGAATGGTTCCGAAGTGTTTCAGGCATTTTCCGGAGTACCGGGAGGTTACCGGAACCCCCCGGGGAAGTAATGGGCCTTAATGGATTTAGTGGAAAGAAGATAAGGGCCTCAAGGGTGGCCACGCGCCCCCAAGGGCTAGTCTGAATTGGACTAGGAGGGGGGCACCCCCTCTCTTTCCTTCCCCGTCTTCCTCCTTCCCTCCTTCTCCTAGTTGGAATAGGAAAGGAGGGGGATCCTACTTGGACCAGGAGTCCAAGTAGAACTCCCCCCTTTTGCGCGCCCCCTCTAGGGCCGACCTCCTCTTCCCCCCTCCTTTATATACGTGGGAGGGGGGCACCCCGAAGGCACACCAAGTCTTCTCTTAGCAGTGTGCGGTGCCCCCCTCCACAATTACACACCTCGGTCATATCGTTGTAGTGCTTAGGCGAAGCCCTGCGCCGGTAACTTCACCATCACCATTAACACGCCATCGTGCTGACATAACTCTCCCTCGTCCTCAACTGGATCAAGAGCTTGAGGGACGTCATCGAGCTGAACGTGTGCTGAACACGGAGGTGCCGTACATTCGGTGCTAAGGATCGGTTGGATCGCAGAGACGTTCGACTACATCAACCGTGTTTGTAAACGCTTCCGCTTTCGGTCTACGAGGGTACGTGGACACACTCTCCCGTCTCGTTGCTACGCATCTGCAAGATAGATCTTGCGTGATCGTAGGAAAATTTTTAAAATACTACATTCCCCATCAAGTGGCGAGGCCCTATTTCTGGTGGCCTTGGTCCTCTTATCAAAATGAAGGCGGGAAGGGATCCCACAACGGCCAAATTCGAAGGGTGACTGAGGGAGTCCTGGATTAGGGGATCTCCGGATGGCCGGACTATATCCTTTGGCCGGACTGTTGGACTGTGAAGATACAAGATTGAAGACTTCGTCTCGTGTCCGGATGGGACTCTCCTTGGCGTGGAAGGCAAGCTTGGCAATACGGATATGTAGATCTCTTCCCTTGTAAACGACTTTGTGTAACCCTAGCCCCCTCCGGTGTCTATATACACCGAAGGGTTTAGTCCGTAGGATAACAGACAATCATACCATAGGCTAGCTTCTAGGGTTTAGCCTCTACGGTCTCGTGGTAGATCAACTCTTGTAATACTCATATCATCAATATCAATCAAGCAGGACGTAGGGTATTACCTGCATCAAGAGGGCCCGAACCTGGGTAAACATCGTGTCCCCTACCTCCTGTTACCATCCGCCTTAGACACACAGTTCGGGACCCCCTACCCGAGATCCGCCGGTTTTGACACCGACACCGGTGCTTTCATTGAGAGTTCCACTGTGTCGTCATCATAGGGAAGTATGGCTCGTCTCGTTGTGAAGGACAACATCACCTCTGGGGGAGCCTTGGCTGTAGGCCAAACTCACCGACTAGGCGGCTTCGTCATGATCGCCCGCTCGGCCGCGGCGCCGACGATGACTTCTCGGGTCATCAAAAATAGCCTCCACATCGGCTCGAAATTCACCGAGCATATGGATCCAATGGAGCTCTCCTCTTTGAACAAGCTCTTGGATCGCATCGCCACTCTAGGAGTCGCTACGGACTATGATCAGATTGGGCTTAAACCCGACCAAAGGGAAATTAACTCTCCGCTGGTCACCCATCAAATAGCGGTGGTGGAGGAGCAATGCGGCGATTCTCCCTCTATCCTGAGGATGAACTATTTCTGGATTCCTGAGCTCTCCGAGCCGGATACCCTCTCACAGGAGGACAGCTCCCTAACCCTGAACCTAGAATCAGGCTGCATACCGAACCTGCGGGGCAACATCCCGAAGCCCGAACATCCAAGATCGGAAACTCCCCCGCCCCGAGGTCTCAGATTGGGTCAAGGTCCGGACTTAAATCCACCCACCCACCCAGATACAAATGATCTTTCCCACATTAGGCAAGAGCCCCAAGAGACAGTACATCACTATTGGGCCAGATTCCTCCTTGTAATTAACAAGGTCAAGGACTGTCGCGAGGAAGACGCAATTTCGTTCCTTTTCAACAATTGCACGGACAAGGGAATTCTCAACGCCATAAGTCGCCGTGACATAGCGCATTTCGCTGACCTGGCGCTGATAGTATGGAAGTATTATGCGATGGAAAACGCCTGGAAAACCCAAACAAAATTTTCGGATAATCCAGCTCTGACAAAACCCCCTGTCCGAACTAAAAGGGTGCACTACAGGGCGTGGAACCGTATTGGAGGGATGGCCTAACAGGCCCTGCAAAATTCATAGTACAGTGGATACCATAGCAACACACAACCTTAGAGCATGTTGGGTACTCCGGCAGGTAGCCAAGAGCGGTGAGGATGTCCTCATCGAAAACACCTCAGAGCACCATCCCGTGGATAACAATACAATATTGATAGTCTTCGAGACCTTCGCCTCAAATAATAGGCGTACGCGAGCACTTTGCAGCCTTGCCGAAGTCTTCCATGTGGTAGCAATAAATCCATGGAGCGACACGGCTATCACCTTCAATGCCAGTGACGAACCTAAATTCCGAACAGCCCGAGCACCACCTGCCTTGGTCCTCAGTCCAATTGTGGACGGCTTTCGGCTCACTAAAGTCCTCATGGACGGCGGCAGCGGATTAAATCTCATTTATGAGGAGAATCTTCAAAAAATGGAAATAGACAGAAACCGCATCGAGCAAAGCAGCACGACCTTCCGAGGAATCATCTCTAGTCGGGAGGCAGGTTGCACTGGGAAAATCACACTAGATGTGGTATTCGGCACTCCAGAGAATTACAGGTCCGAAGAAATTACATTCCAAGTGGCCCCGTTCAGTAGCGGATACCACACCCTTCTAGGGCCGAAGGCATTCACAATCTTCCAAGAAATACCCCATTACGGATACATGAAGCTCAAAATGCCCGGGCCCAATGGGATCATCACTCTAGCTAGTGATCCAGACATAGCACTCTACGCCGAGAACAAAACAGCTGCACTGGCCCTCGAGGCATTATCTGAAGCCCTTGTGGCGGAGGAATTAACCGCGTTGCGCTCCACAGTGGACAGAGACGATGTGATAATAGACAAAAGATCCAAGTCCACCTCTTTTAAACCAGCGGATGAAATAGTCAAATTCCAAGTCCATCCAACGGACCCTTCAAAAACAGCATCCATCGGGGCACAGTTAAACCCCGCCATAAACGCCGCACTACGGGAGTTCCTGTGCGAGAATTGGGACATATTCGCCTGGCATCCTTCAGATATGCCAGGAATCCCACGCAGGCTGGCCGAGCATAGCCTTAACATTTTAAAAGGATTCAAGCGGGTCAAACAGACTCTTTGGCGTTTCTCTGAACCTAAGTGACAAGCCATGGGAGAGGAGCTAGCCAAGTTAGGGGAGGCCGAATTCATTAGAGAAATAAAGCAGCCGGACTGGCTAGCAAACCTGGTGATGGCACCAAAGAAGGACAAATCCTGGCGCCTATGCGTCGACTTCAAGGACCTTAATAAGGCTTGCCCAAAGGATCCCTTCCCCTCCCTTGCATCCATCAAATTATCGATGCTACCGCAGGACACGACTCATTGTGCTTCCTCGACGCATACTCCGGTTACCACCAAATTAAGATGGCGGAGTCCAATCAAGCCGCAATGGCATTTATCACTCCATACGGCCCCTTCTGTTTTAACACAATGCCCTTCGGGCTCAAAAACACCGGCGCAACATATCAGCGCATGATTCAGAAAAGCAGATCGGCAAAACAGTGGAGGCATACGTAGACGATGTGGTCGTTAAAACCAGACACGTCGACTCCTTAGTAGATGACTTGAGGCTCACGTTCGACAATCTCCTAACATACGACATTAAGCTCAATCTGGATAAATGCGTTTTCGGCGTACCCGCCGGAAAGCTCCTGGGCTTTATCGTCTCTAGCAGAGGAATTGAAGCAAACCCAGCTAAAATCGGAGCTCTGTAGAAGTTGGCTATCCCAACTGACCTCAAGCAAATCCATAAGTTAACTGGATGTGTGGCGGCCTTAAGCCGCTTTATCTCCCGATTAGGAGAAAAGGCACTCCCCCTTTATCGCCTTCTTCGGCGCACCGAACACTTCGATTGGACGGACGCAGCCACGGCCGGATTGGAAGAAATAAAAGCCATCCTGGCCACCAACCCAATCTTGGCCGCTCCAAATGTCGGCGAACAAATGTTGTTATATATAGCGGCAACTCACCAAGTTGTAAGCGTAGTGCTCGTCGTCGAACAAGAGACGGACGGACATAAATTCCCACTTCAAAAGCCGGTCTATTATGTGTCCACTGTCCTCACTCCATGCAAATCACGTTACCCACATTATCAAAAGATAGCATACACGGTATTTATGGCATCCCGGAAATTACGACACTACTTTCAAGAGTGTTCAATCACGGTGGCCTCAGAAGTACCACTCAACGACATAATAAACAACCGTGATGCCAGGGCCGGATTGCCAAATGGGCTATCGAGCTCCTCCCATTCAACATAACATATAGACCATGGCGAGCCATTAAGTCGCAAGTACTGGCCGATTTCGTCGCCGAATGGACAGAAGCCGAACTCCCTAAAGAGTATGGCGCATACTCCAATGGGATCATGCACTTTGACGGCTCTAAAATGCTGGCTGGTCTGGGGGCTGGCATCGTCCTGACGTCCCCCACCGGAGATACAGTCCAATACGTACTCCAAATACTATATATAGACTCCAACAACGCAGCCGAATACGAGGCCCTATTACATGGTCTCCGAATGGCAATTTCCATGGGCATTCAACGTCTGGAGGTGCGTGGGGACTCGAACCTCGCAATATCTCAAATAAATGGAGAATTTGATGCCAAGGATCCAAAAATGGCGGCATATTGCAATGTCGTCCTCAAAATGTCAGCTCGGTTTGAGGGGCTTGAATTCTACCATGTGGCTCGGGAAAACAGTCAAGCGGCGGATATCCTCGCCCGTATCGACGGTAAGCGTGATCCTGTCCCACCAAACATCTTCTTGGAAAGGCTGTTTAAGCCATCCATGGTATGGGAAGGGGACACTGGTAACAATAGTCCGGACCCGACCACAACACCAGATATCGAACATTCTGACACAATCGGAGGCTCTGCCATCGAAATAACACCTTCAGTCCACGTGATAATGGTCGTCATCGCCCTGTGGACAGAACCTTTCCTGGCCTACCTAACCAAGCAGGAACTACCCGGGGACCAAAATGAGGCACGCTGCATAGTGCGACGATCTAAAGCCTACAAGGTCCACGAGGGACAGCTTTATAAGAAAAGCACTACCGGAGTCCTTGAAAGGTGCATCTCCAAAGAGGAAGGGCGGAAGCTTTTGGCAGAAATCCATGCTGGACTCAGCGGCCATCACGCCGCAGCCCGGGCCCTTGTAAGCAATGCTTTCCGTATAGGTTTCTATTGGCCGACGACCTGAGCAGATACACAACATCTGGTCCAACATTGCGTTGGTTGCCAACTTTTTGCAAACCAAAGCCATATGCCGCCTACCGCTCTCCAAACAATCCCCATTACTTGGCCCTTTGCGGTCTGGGGGCTTGATATGGTCGGACCCCTTAAAGGGGGAACCCATAAGAAAAAATACGTATTGGTCATGGTGGATAAATTCACCAAATGGATATAAGCCAAACCTGTCAAAACGGCTGAATCTGGACCGGTGATTGACTTCATATCTGGGGTTGTACACCGTTATGGCATCCCCCACGGCATCATCACTAACAATGGCACGAACTTTACAGCCAACGAGGTGAAACTTTGGTGCGGCCACATGGGCATCAAGCTCGATTATGCTTCTGTGTATCACCCACAAACTAACGGTCAAGTCGAGCGAGCAAATGGTCTTATCATGAGGGGCATTAAACCCATATTAGTGCGGTCCTTAAAGGAATCAAACACGCACTGGGTAGAGGATCTCGACTCCGTACTATGGGGGCTGTGGACCACGCCGAATCGCACTACCGGATACACACCGTTTTTTATGGTGTACGGCACAGAGGCAGTTCTGCCTTGTGACATAATTCATGACTCACCTCGAGTGTGCATGTACGAAGAAAAAGAGGCCGAGCTCGATCGACAAGACAGTTTCGATGCCCTGGAGGAGGAGCACGACGTGGGAAAAGCCCGTTCCGCATTCTATCAGCAACAGGCTCGAAGGTATCAAAGCAGAGAAGTACGGGCCAAAACCTATAACGTTGGTGAACTAGTTCTACGCCCGCCGGAGAAGAAAAAGAACAAGCTCAAGCCCAAATGGGAAGGTCCCTTCATTATTGACCAGGTTTTGACCGGTGAAGCGTACCGTCTGCGGGATGCATCGGACAATCGACTCGAGCCAAACCCATGGAACGCAGCCAGACTCTGAAGATTCTACGCCTAGTGCCGGACTCTATGTTCGTCTCCTTACCTCCGTCAATTTTTTGCATATCAATTATCTGTCTTTTCTCTCTTTCTCTCTTTTTATTTTCCTCAACGCCCTAAAAGGCTACACCTGTGTCTTGGTTACACAATCTTGACGCGCCAACCGCGCTCATTATACCTGGGGGCTTCTTATACAGAAGCTTAGTCTAACTTTTTTGGGATTTATGCCCCATAGATGTGTTATTCTTCTGCATGTACCTTTTTCGCAATTATATGCATCGATATGACTTAAGTTTTGGCCAAGCTGGGTTGCCTGGCTCTTGTATTTATGCCCTACGTTCCTGTTAATTTGGCTAGGGCATAAGGGGAGCACCTCTGCGATTGTTACTATCGGGTCAGCCGGATGTGTACCTCAGACTAGGTGAAGCCGAAAGCTAGCATTCTTAAGGGAATATTCGGTCGGCGAACAAAAGATGACTTTTATTTAATTTGGCACATGCCCCAAGATTTTTATAGCCTGCGTCTCTTTTCGCAGTTCGGACATGCACATTAGGGCATGCGTACCCAGGGAAAGGAACTCTTAACGGAACTATTCTCCCTGGAAGATGTTTCCTACTACCCATGTAATATAACATAGCTAGTTGGGTACTTGTCTGTTCAAGCACTTATGACCCCTACGCCTGGTTTCCACGCATACCCCAGTTTTTACATAACCGAGCGGGTATTCGGATACACTCCGGACTATCGGGTCCAGAGGTCGAAGCGAAAAGGTCCGCCATGACAAATGATTTACAATCCGGCTAGGGACATTATATATGTCACTTGAAGTACACAGTCACTAAGACTAATTAAATTCTTCTTCTATACCACCCAATAGGTTGTCTAGCCTACAATCCTGTTGGGAATACTTTGCGGCTATTTCTACTTGGTCATACACCAAACTGACGGGGATCTCTTTCCCATCGAGCCCCACAGGTCCGACCTCGGCTATGTGGTTTGGGTCAGCTTTGGTATATCGCATCTTCACCATAGCCCAGGCTTCCCTTGCACCTTGTCGGCAGGCTGATATCTTCCATAATAGGAAGCGCCGCCGGGCTCCCTTGAGCTTCTCTACAGGCTCCCCCATGCCTCCTGGCGGGGACACGGAAGGCCACAAGGCTTGGGCAATACCCTGCATCACCTGCCGAACTTGTTCGTATAGTTGTGAGAGCTCTGGCAGAAGATCACACGCAGACTCGGGCATCTCCTCTGCGGGACGACCTGTCAGCATACCCGCAGACATAACTCTGTTAGCCGGCTTCTTCGGCGAACTCCTTCAAAAGTTCGTTCAAGCACTTACTAAAAATGTCGTGTCAAAGCCGCTTATTCTCCTTTACAGAGTCCGCAAGCTGGGCTCGGACGTCTTTCAGTTCCACGTCCAGCCGGATATTGGCGTCCTGGAGATTATTTTTCTCCTGCCTGACCCACGTAAGCAGGCGCTCGCCATCATTTAGCTGTCGATTAGCAGGTTGCGCATCCTCTAGCACGGCCTTTGGATTCACTCCGAGGTCATCTGCAACATCTACTGTTAGATTTGCATGCACGCCGCATACTATCTGGTACCTATAATTCTTCGCAATAGAAGCAAATTTTACCAGAGGGGGCCTTCTCGGACTCCTTCAACGCGGCCACCGCAGCCTGTAGCTGGGCTTTGCACTCTTCCAGCTCTTGAGACAATTGGGTATTCTTCTCTGTAAGAACCTGCACAAATAATGATCCTTAAATCAGTTGTGCCAACTGTTTCAAGTCTCAGGGGCTACTGATATATATAATCGTCAGATTTTCCTACCCGTATATCCTTTACATACTGGTTCGTTGCTCTGGGAAGACCATTTTGAGCAGCACAGATGTATGCGTCTCCTGAGTTGAAGGCATCGAATGCCTCTTGGGAGAAACAAGCGTCACGGAGTACGGCCCGGCGACGCCTGTGATTCATGGCGCTCTCCACTTTGGAATTAGTAGCGGATAGTCTGTCCACATCCTCTGTAGGAGGAGCATCTGGCGTCCGCGCCGTGTTAGCTTCCGCCTCTATATCCGACCCTGGAGCCCGACTGGTGGAGGGGTGATCGGCGGCCTCTCCGGATATAGTCCGGCGAGCGTTTTTCCTACTAGGAAACATGGATGTCATCTATACCTACTATTAAAGGGAATAGGTATTCTTGGTTTGGTTTAGTCCTTTACGTTTGGTTTACACACATTAAGCGATCTGGGCCAGTTACTTGTATGTTGATGGGCCTTTTATGGGCTTTTATAGAGAGACCGCGAAAAATAATTGGGTCAAAATAAATCAACATTATGGGAATTGAACCCAAGACCTCATGTCCATCTCTTAGATGTAACAACCAAAGACTTATGCACCTTTCACATTTACTAATCCCAAGTCACTCTAAATATACGAGCGGCAGTCATCATGTTTATTTATTTATTTTTGCGAGAAAAGGAGTTGATATTAAAACATCCAAATTACTGAAAGGTCCACACAGAAAAGGAAATTACAACCAAGCCCCTCTGCAACCCGACTACGCCGGCGCCGTGGACGAGCCGGTGACGCCTCGTTCGCTGTTGCTCGCTGACGCCTTGGATCGAAGCAGCCCCCGAGCGAAACGGGAAGTCTCTGATCAACGGTCCGTGAGGACCTACACCCATGGCCATCATCGTCATCGCACTGCTCGACATCGCCTTCCTTCTCCAAATCCTCAACCGCCGGAATAGCCATCCCTCGATCTCCGACATGGGGGAACCGTGGACGGCCTCTCCACCGAGCAGCGAGCAAAAGGAAAGGAGCTGGTCCACCACGGAGCTCCACCGGAACTTCGCCGTCAATGGGGAGACCGACACCTGCAAAAAGCCGATCCAGTCACACCGCCGCCTCCACGACGCCACCGGCTGGCTCCCTAGGCACTCCTACACTATGTACACGCTGCAAATTGGGCCTCCCCCGTCCTCCCGCCGTCGAAGCATCCGGCGGAGGGCGAGGGAGCCGCCGATTCAGCAACGGCGAGGTGGAGAGCCCGGGGTTCGCACAAATCGCCCTTCGTTCCTGTAGATGGGGAAGGGTGAGGTCCAAGGCTCATGTTTAGGGAGAGCTAATTAAGTGAATGAGCTAATAAAGGAAGGATTGTGGGCTTAAATATAATATTTAAATGAATGTGGCTAATTAAAGAAAGGATTATGAGTAAATCAGTGGAATAACTATTAGAAAGATTGTGGTCTTAATAAATTCTACATGAAGGATTTGAGGTAAAAAGGTAGGATAATTAAAAGAAAGGATATATAGGCCTTAATGTGCTTGGGCAATTAAATTAGAAAAGGAAGGATTTAATTCCTGACTAAAACGGGTGAGGACTTCATGGTAATTAATGAAAGGATCATGCTTAAATGAAAAGGATTGTATTTAAATGAAATCAGTGGGACATTACGCCCCGCAAAGAAAATATGAACACGACTAAATTGCGACGTATTTTTTATGCTCATTTTGTAGAAGGACAATGCTGCGTTGCAACATGTTCTTCATAATGAATCCGATGTTGTGGAACATTATGCTTGTGCAAAACATCAATTTTCCCCATTGCAACACATAGGCATATGTGCTAGTTATATTTTAAAGAAAGACGACAACCACAGAGCGAGGTTTTGTATCATACTTCTGCGCCGGTGTTTTAGTCCTGACCGCCTTCCTTTTTGGCCTACCCGGCTTCGGTGCCCATTGTTGGCGAGTTACTGCGGGTTCGGCATGGCATCCCGAAGGCCTTCCCTATAAAACAACATATGTGTACGGTAGGTGAAGTGCATAAAAGGGGATCCTTCTTGGAAGTTGGGACTCCGGTTTTTCCTTACATGCGATGCAGGGAGTAGCCCAGGATAGTCGGCCATGATGGCCACCATGGTGTCATCGCAGTTCAATTGATAGAACGTCCGGTCTATTAGCTCCACACATATCTCCGGATCCTCTTCGAGTCCGGGATCGAGGGCCCGGTCAGGGTCCTCCGGTTGTGGAGGTGGGCTGTTGACCTCCCTTATAGCTTTTCGCAGTTCCTGCCGAGAAACGGCAAGGTGAGTATTTACGACGAAGAATGTGGGAAGGTTGGGAGTAAGGAGTGACAGCTTACCCATCTTGGAGGGTTGTACATAGAGAATCCATCCCGTGGCTTAATACGGATGAACTCCTCTTCCTCTCCCTTGAATAACTCGAACAAATTTTTTGCTAGAGCGGTAGCGGAGTCCGGTCCCTTATGCCAGTAGCGGGTGGCATCATCTTCCCCGTTAAAGAGCCACATGTGGTGCCCTCGAAATTGAAGCGGCTGCACCCCCCGCATTATGCATATTGACATAACCTCGATTATTGTCAATCCTGATTGAGCCAGCACTTTAATCCGGTCCATTAGGTAAAGGACTTCTCCGTTGTCTTCCTCCTGGGGGCTCCGTGGGTGCCAGCTTCAGCGTTTCTTCAGAGGAGCATTATTGAACTCGGGAAGACCCCTCCGAATAGGATCCGGATGGGGGACGTCCTGCATGTAAAACCAGTCCGAAGGCCAGTCTTCGGACATCTTCTTCGGGGTACCAGACAGGTATCCGGTCCCGGTGATGCACCATATTTCGGCTCCGCCCACTTGATATAGTGACCCCTCCTGTGTACGGGGCACAAGGCAGAATAGCCTCTTCCATAGCTCAAAATGAGCCTCGCAAGCCAGAAACAGCTCACAAAGGGCAACATAACCAGTGATGTGTAATATGGAAGCGGGGGTAAAATTATGCAACTGGAGGCCATAAAACTCCAGGAGACCGCGGAGGAATGGATGGATTGGAAATCCAAGTCCCCTTAGTAAATAAGGGACAAGGCATACCCGCTCCCCCTTGGAGGGATTGGGGAAGCTCTCCGCTTGCTCCCCGCCATTATAGGTGGCGAGCCCGGCTCAAACAGGGACCATATATGTTGGAGGGAGAAATCCCTGGGTCTACAACTCTACTAATTGGTTGTGCCGGACGCAACACTTCTCCCAGTCACCGGGCTTAGGGCTATAGGAGCGGGAGGAGGAGCTGTGGTGGCCGGCCATGTTGGAATGGATTTTTCCGAGCGTGCTCTGATGGAAACTCGTCGTGGGATGATGGTGTGGTTTGGATCTAAGAATCCCCGTCCCTTTAATAGACAGTTTCTTTTCATGGCTAGGGTGGCGAATGTAAAAATGCCCTGGCTCCTCGCATTCGCTTGACACGTGGAAGATAGCCCTTATTGGGTGCAGAAGACAAGAAGTGCAACATTTATGGGGAGCCGGACACTACTCAGCATATATTCAGAATTTGGAGAGGAACCCGCCTTGCAATGCCGAGGACGAAACTGCGCGCCGGACTCATCGTCATTGAAGCCTGGTTCAGGGGCTACTGAGGGAGTCCTGGATTAGGGGGTCTCCGGACAGCCGGACTATATCCTTTGGCTGGACTGTTGGACTATGAAGATACAAGATTGAAGACTTCGTCCTGTATCCGGATGGGAGTCTCCTTGGCGTGGAAGGCAAGCTTGGCAATACGGATATGTAGATCTCCTCCCTTGTAACCAACTTTGTGTAACCCTAGCCCCCTCCAGTGTCTATATAAACTGGAGGGTTTAGTCCGTAGGACAACAGACAATCATGCCATAGGCTAGCTTCTAGGGTTTAGCCTCTACGATCTTATGGTAGATCAACTCTTGTAATACTCATATCATCAATATCAATCAAGCAGGACGTAGGGTATTACCTACATCAAGAGGGCCTGAACCTGGGTAAACATCATGTCCCCTGCCTCCTGTTACCATCCGCCTTAGACGCACAGTACGGGAGCCCCTACCTGAGATCCGCCGGTTTTGACACCAACTATGACAACTAGTACATCTTATCCTGACAAAAGGTAGTCTTCGCCTACAAAGCTTCAGGTCGTCACGCCGTGGTGGGCTCGGCGATGACCTCCGTCCTGCTGTCCTGGAGGTCTTGGTCTTCTAGCACAGGAATGGAAACCTTTAGTTGATTCATTGGGACTCCACGCCTAAGCTTGCCTCTTTAGCACCAAAGAGGAAAATGTTGTACTGCGCCCGCTTGGCCTTGGTCGTCACGGCTCGCGTCATCCGAACCTCGCGAGGTGAGGGCTTGCATAGGAATCTCCACCCCTCAGCTGCCAGCCTAAGGAGGCCGCTCCTTCTAGAGGTCTTGGCATCATCCTCCTTGTGAGGGTCTTGCATTGTTGGTGCTAAAGATGGGTCGTTCCAGGCCATCGATTGGGCCACGCCGCGGGCCGCGGTCAAGAAAGTTTGGGCACCCCGGTTCCTAGAACGCTAACAGAAGCAAAGTGAGGGAGAGAGGAGGTGGGAGCTAGGGAAAGTCAAGCAAGAGAGGATGGGGAGGGGGAGGAAAAAGGTGGTATGGCTGCGGTTTAGCAATAGCGCTGGGCACAAAACGCGCTGCTGCTAAATAGATAGTAGTAGCGCGCTTCCGGCAGAGGCACTACTACTAAGCTGGGCCCGCCATGTGGCCAGGTTCAAAATTAGCAGCAGTGACTTGCAAAAAAATCGTGCTACTACTATTACATTATCAGTAGCGCGGTTTGAGTGGGCGCGCTACTGCTTAACCTAGCATGGCGGGAATGGTCGGTCAATTTTAGTAGTAGCGTCTTTCCATCGAGCCGCGCTACTGCTAAGTTGGTAGCAGTAGCGCCTGTTCATGGACCGCACTACTGCTAATTAGAAGTAGCGCCCCTCCTTGTCCAGTGCTACTGCTAAGATTCTGTGTATAAGGTTTTCCCTAGTAGTGGTAAACACCTTGAGTAGGGGGCGTGATTGCTTTTCCTGTTCGCCGAGCTGGGGAATTATTTTCCCACTTCTTGCACCACTGCTACTTCCCAATCGCTTCACTTGACCAAATGTCTTTACAACACAGCGGTCATAGTTTGATAGCGGCGGAGGCGGTGGTGATCGTGAAAGGTTATCCAGACAGCGGTTTGCTTTTATTGGATCTATTTTCTCCTTTAGATCTGGACGTTTTGTTGCAAGCGTGCGTTTCACACCGGTAGCCACGATGTCATTGTTTTCCTCCTCAGTCATGTTGTATGGTAACTTGGCAGGAGCCCTCTTGATGCTTGTACCTGCTCTGGATTTCTTCATTGTTGTACTACTAGCCATCGGAGCAATGGCGGGTCTGTTCCGCCGGTGCTGAGGCGGCGGAGGAGGCGGAGTCAGCTGACGCGGTGGTGGTGGCGGAGTCCGCTGACGCGGCGGAGACAGCTGAGGTGGCAGAGTGTGCTCACGCGGCGGAGACAGCTGAGGGACAGAGATAGTGCTGGACTATGAGGAGTCTGCTGTGGGGCCTCCTCCAGCTGAGTGTGCTGACGCGGCGTCCATTGTGGAAGCATGGTGTTTTCCTTTCTCCAAAGAATGGTAGTCCTTATGGTATCTCCCAAATGAGTCTCCCCTGCACCTGTAGGGTACTCAAGGTCCAGCCCCTCAGATCCATTGGTAACTTCATCCACCCCAACAACAACATAGCCATCTGGAATCGGAGTGCAATGGAAAGTTCCATCAGGTCCACGAGGTAAGGCATACCCGACCGCCACCTTCAATGTTATGTTCTATCATTTCACAATTAGCTCACAATGTTGCCTCTCCATCATATCATCCACAGGATAGCGAGGAGCCGTGATACCAGGCCGTACAAGCTCCATGGAAGCCACACCACTTTTCCACTAAGATGGTGGGGTAGCTTCATGGGAAGTATCGAATAAAGCATCTTTGTGCTGCTGAGATGGTGGGCCGGTAGCTCGCTGACTGGCAAGTGCCTCTATTTTATTCACCTATAATGCTAATATTTCTTCAACCTTTTGCATCCGGTATGCTTCCTCTTTCTTCTTTCTCCCTTAGGCTTCTATAACCACTGCTGTCGGGAAATCCATGCTTCCACGGAACGGAGCCTGATGTGCCTCGTGTTCGTCCAGGGTGTTCAGGGTTCCCGAGGGCGCGTGACAAATTGCCCTTCTCTCTGTCAGGATGGAGTTTTCTTCCTGCATGGCCTGGATTGCTTCCTGAATCTTTTTCATGGGTGTTGCAAGTTGAGCTTTCGTATAAATACACTTCCTTGTTTCTGGGTGCAAAGTTCCCCCATGCCCGAAGAACCAAGTCATTGCCCGTTCGGGCCAGTTCAATGTCTCTGGTTCTATCCCTTTAGCAAGCAAGTCATTCTCAGCTTTGTTCCACGAAGTCCAGCCAACCTGGTAGCCACCTGACCCCATAACATGGTAATATAGCTTCTTCGCAACATTTTGCTTATTTATCTGTGACCTTTTCTTAGCTTTTTCCGTTGTCTTGTATGTCACAAATGCAGGCCAATGATCTTCAATCTTCGCATATTGACCAGTGAATTCTGGAGTCTCCTCTTTCCCGAAAAACTGTTCGCTCAATCTTTTCTTCCAGTTCTTGAATTGTTCTGCCATCTTCTCAAGAGCCCACGCCTTGACTTTTCGCTCTATAACTATGTTATTTGGATCCTCCTCTGGCGATAGGCTGAAATGTGTCATGAGCGAGTTCCAAAGCTCATCTTTGCATCTATCGTCGACATAAGAAACTCCATCGTCCTTCTTCTTATTCCATTCTTGGATGCTGATCAGGATGTTTTCCCTAACAACAACTCCACACTGATGTATAATTGGTCTTGGGTCCGCTCAGGAAGAGTCAGTTTGCCATCTGGAGTGACTTCTTCAATCATGAACCTTTCATTCTCGCCCAACCTTTTCTTCCGGCCTCGTCTCCTTGTAGATGTTTGGCTTGATCCGAAGGGCTAAAAGAATAAAGAAGCGTTAATATATGTACATACAA
Source organism: Triticum urartu (assembly GCF_056163025.1). NCBI lineage: Eukaryota > Viridiplantae > Streptophyta > Magnoliopsida > Poales > Poaceae > Triticum > Triticum urartu. The sequence continues at coordinate 501,097,194 of NC_141873.1, read as the reverse complement.
AACAAATAATGGGTCTAGTCATTAGAGGCTTAATTAATATATATATATATACCTCGCCAGACTTTGCAACAGTTTCGGCGAAGCCGTCATCTCCTCCCTCCATTCGATCACCAGAGTCGTAGCCATCTCGTCCCTCACCATCAGTGTCGTTGAGAAACTATGAGTTGATATCATCACCTCCGTCGTGGATTATATCCCCCAACATCTCTTCTTGTTCTAAGTCTCTCTCATGCTCCATAATTTCTGCAAATATTACCACATGGCAATATACGACCATGAGAGATAAGCTGTTTTTCAAACATAATGAAATCCGGGCATCAAAGTACACATTACATAGACCAAATCAGAGTACACATTATATAGACCAAATCAAAACAAGGAATCATCTGCATATGAGCAATGGATTAGTGCCAAACATCATGCAAAGTTGATAGGTTTTATAACATTCAGTTTCAGACTTAGCAGTTTTTCAGCAAGTGTACAACAAAGTTTATTCATTAAATACCAGTAGCAAATAGACATTAAAATGCACAAAACACATGTACAAAGTTTATTCATGTCCATCGTCGGGGACGACTCCTCCGGCGATCGTCGGGGCCTCCTCCAGCGATCGTCGAGGACTCCTCCCCCCTCATGTCGAAGTTATACCGAAGTTACCGGGGTTATGTTTTAACGAGTCCCCTCATGTCGAAGTCAGTGAACAACATGAAAATTTCTAAGTCAATAAACACCTCTGAAACTTTTTACATGTACTCCTAGAACAAGAAAATTTATAAGTGATTGCTAAACTTTTATGCTTCATTTATATGAAGATCAATTATCCAAAATAACTATGTTCGCAATATGAGGCATTGGACATTATCTAGAATCATATCGGATGAGTCATCCTATCTTTTGACATAGGATACTATGCAGACCGCCCATCTCATGCATGCCTGTCATGCAAATCATGTTTTCATATGCCTCAAAATCAGAGTTATCGGCGTTATGTTTTAACGACCCCCCCCCTCATGTCAAAAGTTACGACGATATTTATACAAGATGAATACAAGATTTATACACAAGATGAATAAAAATGAATACAAGATTCATACACAAGATGTATGCAAGATGAATACACAACTCAATAAATGAACCAGCCATAATCCTCTGAACAAAACATAACATACAACAAATGGACACCTTTTGTCGAACACTGGAGGGACGGTCAGGGACCAACTCCATGAAGATGCAACACCACAACCTGTAATTCCACCGAGTGATTTTTTAGGCAAACGCAAGTATTCCACTAGATAAAAATGGAAGATTTTAGTTGAAATGGACCTAAAGATCATGGCAAACGGATGCACGAAACTCAAATGGTGATCAAAGCAATATGCATTGCAAATCTGTCCATTATAGCTAGATACCAATTTCAAAGCAAGATTTGAACATGCTACAGAATTTCTACAAGGCAACAAATTGCATGACATGAATGTACATGTAACACATGGCAAAAAATACTTACAGAACTAATTCAAATGACCCCTAGATCAATGGCAATCACCATGACAAGTTGACAAGTATTAATAGATTTTCAGACTTGGTGATATTTGCATAATGGTAGAAAACAAATTCATGATGCAACCTTTGAGGCAAGTAAAATATATGCTACAACAGTTTTTCATGGCAACAAAGAGCATGACAAGCATTTACTAGTTACGCTCAACAAAACACCCTTACTGATCATGATCTGAAGATGCACAGATTTTTTGCAAACCTCAAGGAAAAATGCAAAGTATTAATACTGCCAATTTCAGACTTAGAGAAAAATAGCATGGCACTTCAAACTAGGTCACACATAAAGCATTGACACTTCAAACTAGCTATCACATTGAGTATATGTATCTAAAAACCTAGTAAAACTACACAAAACAAACAAAAAATTTGAGCATTTCTCTGTGATCTACACGATAGTAGTGTTTAAATCCATAGTAGAATTAATTTGCTTGTTCATCCATGTAAAAAAGGTAAACTTTCCATGGAAAAAAGAAGTACATTTGTCACCAAAATAGAACACTTGCCATGGCAAAAAAACATTTTTTTATGAAGTCAAAAAGTCATTAAAATTTTGCCGCCCATGGGAAATTTCTTTCTTTTACATACATAATTCTACCATGGCAAATTCACACACCTTTTTTAGATAAACATTACTAAAATTTTCCATATTACTTCTACATGGCAAAAATTGTTCTCCCTAAGCCAAAACTTGACAAAAATTGTTCTTCCTAAGCAAAAAATGTTTTCCCGTGGGGACGCGGGACCGGTGGCAGGGCGGCTAGGGGAGCGCACCTCGCGGGCATGGGGTGCGGCAGGTGAGTGCGAGCGGCGCGGGGTTAGGTCGCGTGGGTGGCGGCCGTGAGCTCGTTGGGAGCTCGGGCGCAGGGGGCCAACGGCCACGGCGATGGATCGAAGCAGGAAACATAGGGGAAAAGAGCGGTGCTCGCCGAGGAGCACATGAAGGCTCGTTGAGGGACTAGTAGCAGCAGATGGCAGCGGGATCAACGGAGAACGGTTGCGGCCAAAGTAGGAAGCGCGCTCGATCTTGTCGTTGCAGGAGCTCAAACCGGTCCTCGTAGTCGAAGCAGCGGAGCTTGATGGGGGCACCGATGGCGAGGAGGCCCGACGACAAGGCTGAGTGGGCTAAGAGGTGACGACGAACTCCGGCAGCCTGGCGGTGTCGTGGGGTGTGGTTCTGCATTGGGAGATTGGAGAGGAAGATATGGGGGGAGGGGAGAGATGCGCGGTTTATATACACATAGGTTTAGTCCCAGTTGGTGGCTCCAAGGGGGACTAAAGGCCCCTATTTATTCCCTGTTGGGACTAAAGCTCATTTTCAGCAGCCCAAAGGGTGGGAAACCCAGGCCTTTAGTCTCGTTTGGTGGCTCGGAACGGGACTAAAGGGGGGCATTTAGTCCCGGATGGTGGCTCGGAACGGGACTAAAGGGGGGGCCTTTAGTCCTGGTTGGAGCCACCAACCGAGACTAAATCTGTTTTTCCTGTTGGTTTTAGACCCTTTTTTGGATATTTTAGTTTTAGTTTTCTTTTAAATAGATTCAAAAACAGTAGCATACATGCCTAGTTTTCATTTAATTCTTTTTGCTATTAAAGTTTTTAACAAAAAATACTTGATGAAAATTTTAGTTGGATACATTTTATATAGTTCTAAGTTAATATTATTTTCATCATAACTAGAGTTTTATAAAATCTTTTTACTTGATTCTTTTAGCCATAGCTCAGTGTTCATGTTTTGTCAAGCATCTTGAGCAGATCACTTCCATGTGCTTTGTTGCTATGTTGGAGTGCAGTAGCTTAGTTTCTTGTTGCATTCTAGATGGCATCGTGTTGTTAATCGCAGAATTGTGCCATTCTTGTTTTGCTGGCCATTTGCAAATCGTGCATCCGTTTCCGGTGATCTTTATATCGATTTCGACCGAAATCATCTCATATTTACAGTGGCACACTTGGTTTGCCAAGTTGATGCCGTGTTCATCATTTTCCTTCCGGAGCACGCATATGCATTGCATATCACATCCCGAATGTCATGCCATGTTTTTGCATCATGTTGTTTGTGCATTGCACCGTGATTGATTGTTGGTACTTTGCTTGTGTTCTTGCCTTGGGTAGAGCCGGGAGACGAGTACGTGATCGAGGAACTTGTTGAGTACGCTTACGATGATCAAGCTTTCGTCAACCCTAAGAACTTTGCAAGCAAGATGAACATACCCTCGAAATCACTTCTATCTTTGCTTGCTAGTTGTTCGCTCTATTGCTATGCCGCGATACCTACCACTTGCTTTATCATGCCTCCCATATTGCCATGACAAGCCTCTAACCCACCTTACCTAGCAAACCGTTGTTTGGCTATTTTACCGCTTTTTCTCAGCCCCTCTTATAGTGTTGCTAGTTGCAGGTGAAGTTGGAGTTTGTTTCTTGTTGGAACATGGATATTTGTTGGGATATCATTATTATATCTTGCTTACTTTAATGCATCTATATACTTGGTAAAGGGTGGAAGTCTCGGCCTTATGCCTAGTGTTTTGTTCCAGTCTTGCCTCCCTAGTTTCCATCATACCGGTGTTATGTTCCTTGATTTTGCGTTCCTTACGCAGTTGGGTGATAATGGGAACCCCTTGACAGTTCGCCTTGAGTAAAACTCCTCCAGCAAGGCCCAACCTTGGTTTTACCATTTTCCACCAAAGCCTTTTTCCCTTGGGTTCCACGGACTCAAGGGTCATATTTATTTTAAACCCCTGGGCCAGTGCTCCTCTGAGTGTTGGTCCAACCTGTCAGCCGCCGTTGGCCACCAGGGGCAACTCTGGGTTGGCCTACCAGAATCTTGGACAATCCGGTGTGCCTTGAGAACGAGATATGTGCAGCTCCTACCGGGATTTGTCGGCACATTCGGGTGGCTTTGCTGGTCTTGTTTTACCATTGTCGAAATATGTTGTAACCGGGATTCCAAGTCTGGTCGGGTCTTCCTGGGAGAAGGAATATCTTTCGTTGACCGTGAGAGCTTGTGATGGACTAAGTTGAGACACCCCTGCAGAGTTTTTGAACTTTCTAAAGCCGTGCCCACGGTTATGGGAAGATGGGAATTTGTTAATATCCGGTTGTCGAAAACATGACACATAACTTAATTAAAATGAATCAACCGTGTGTGTAGCCGTGATGGTCTCTTTTCGGCAGAGTCCGGGAAGAGAACACGGTCTCGTGTTATTTTTGAACGTAAGTAGCTTTAGGATCACTTCTTGATCACTTTTAGCTTCTCGACCGTGCTTTGCTTCTCTTCTCGCTCTCTTTTGCGTAAGTTAGCCACCATATATGCTAGTGCTTGCTGTAGCTCCACCTCAATACCTTTCCTACCCATAAGCTTGAATAGTTTTGATCGCGAGGGTGTGAGATTGCTGAGTCCCCGTGGCTCACAGATACTTCCAAACAGATGCAAGTGCCGATAATGCCAGTGCAGGGGATGCTACCGAACTTAAGTGGGAGTTCGACGAGGATTCGGGCCGTTACTATGTTTCTTTTTCGGATGATCAGTAGAGGAGCCCAGTTGGGGTGATCGGGGATCTAGCACTTGGGGTTGTCTTTCTTTGTTTTGGTTCCGTACTCGGACCTTGATTGTATTCTGGATGATGTATGATATATCTATGTATTGTGTGAAGTGGCGATTGTAAGCTGACTCTTTATCCCTTTCTTATTCAGTACATGGGATGTGTAAAGATTTAAATGCGACATGCCTACCATGCGGTTATGCCTCTAAGTCGTGCCCCGACACGTGAGAGATATAGCCGCATCATGGGTGTTACAAAGTTAATACAAATTCATCATGATACTAAAACCAAAGTACAATAGTGATCAAATGTTATTACCGAAAAAATAAATACATAAAGTTCATACATAGTTCTCATAGAACAACATACAACTCTCTAGAGCATCTAATTCAAACATACATCGAAACTAACCTACAACTATGTAAAACATTTAAATGCAACAACAAATGCAATCAAAATCACAACTAAGTTAACAATTGATCCAACAACATAATGATGCCAAGCCTCATTATCAATGGCATATTTTCAAATCTTTCTAATCTTCAAGCTCATTGCACCCATCTGGATCTTGTGTAGATCGACGACATCGGCAACATGCAACTCCAATTTCATCTTCTCTTCTTCAATTCTTTTCAAATTTTTCTTTTCAATAATTGTTTTCTTTTTCAACTAAATTTAACCTCTCGACAAGAGGGTCGGTTGAAATTTCCGGTTCACATACCTCGTAGATAAAAACATCTATGTCACGTTGGTCGGCATAATTGTCATAAACACTAAATGAAACAAATTGTTATAAATGATAATATATCACATCTGAATCATAGACCGGACGAGAGCTGACGGGGGCGGATACCAAAACCATGGTACTATATAACAACAAACAATAATACAAGTAAGAAAATTATACAAGTAGCTATCTAAATCATACAAGTAAGAATTTTTTTTTTCTTTTTAAAAGAAGATAAGAATAAGAAGTTCACCATGGTGGTCTCGGCGACGAGATTGGCGCGGGCTATCGACGATAGTGAGGACGGGGACAGAGACGGGACGACACCCTGCACATGTGTAAACTTTAAGAAGTTAATTTGAGCTCAAATTGTGCAACTAAATCAAATAAACTCCCACATAGACTCCTACACTAAAACCCACAAACCACTCTACTTCTAGAGCATTTGAAATGAGTTAAACTAGCAGTGAGAGATGAAAGGATGAAGTTGCTAACCTTTTAGAAAACATGGATAGTTGGTGCACCGCCAAACCTAGACCAATTTTGGGGAAAATGGAGCTTGGAGGTCAAGCTTGGAGAAGATCTGAAGTGTGGCTCGGGCATTTCATCGAACACCTCATGTGCATACGCAATGAGAACAGAGTAGCACACACCCCCGACACGCCGGCCGTCCAAAAAATAGAGGAGAGGGTGAGCAGGGGCGAGCATATATATAGGCATCATTTTGGTCCCGGTTGGTGTCTAGAACCAGGACTGAAGACAGACCTTTAGTCCCTGTTCCAGACACCAACCGAGACTAAAGAGGTTGTGCCAGGAGCGAGGCCCTTTAATCCCGGTTGGTTTTTGGAACCAGGACTAAAGCTCCAAGCCGAACTGGGACTGATGCCTGCCGAGTCCCGACTGGCGTCCTAGCCGCTTGAACCGGGACTGATGCTCCCATTAGTCCTGGTTCGTAACATGACCAGGACTGTTGCTTTGATCTGGCCAAAACCAAAGCCCTGTTTTCTACTAGTGGCGGACGACCTTCCTCGGTTTCCACGCCAAACGACTGTTCATGCGAGCGTGTTGGTCGCGTGAACACCGTCTTTGGCTCTGGTGGCCTTCTGATGCCTCCTGTAACTTATTTCTTCTCCATTTTCCTTCCTTTCCTTTCTCCCACATGATTTCTTCCCTTTTTATCCCATTTCCCATGGAAAAATATCAAAAGAGAGGATTTGTGGAATCCTTTGCATTCAGTAGTCACTATTGGCAATATCAGAGTGAATATCTCTCTTTTAATGAAATAATCCGGTTTAAACAAGGCTTGAAATGAGTGTAAAAATATCAGTCAGCATCTATGTTTTGCTGAACCTACAAAGTCAAGTTTAAGCTAATCACGATCTGCTGAGTGCTAGTGGGACGAAAATAATGAGAATGTATTTGTGGAATTGTATCATTAATATTCGAAATAGTTTCGAGAGGAATCGGAAGCGTTCCAAGGTCACCAGAAGGGTTTCGGAATTTATCGGGCAATACCGGGTATTACCGGTAAATAATATATAGGTGGAAAATGTTTCTTAAGATGTTAAATTAATAATAAAAGGCTCTAATAATAGTTATCAGGTTTTTATATTTAATTAAATATCAACGAGTCTTAAAAGGCCTAGTGATGGAACACTACTTGGGCCACTTGGGCCCAAGTGGAGGTGGTGCCCTCCTTTCCACTTGGTGAAGGGGAGGACGAATTGGAGGGGACTCCCCCTCCTCTTGGCCGGACAAGGAGGGCAGTCATTTCCCTCCTCATGGCATCCCTCCATCTCCCCTCCAACCTATATATACTAGAGATTTTTGCCCTTTTTGAATACACATGTTTCGGAGCCTCCTCTAGTTCTCTAGTTCTAATTCTAGTTGGTCCTAGTTAATCAATTAGAGCTTGACCTAGATCCTCTAATCCTCATAATTAGAAGCCCAGTGTGGTACTAATCTCCTCCCTCTAATTCTCCAGCGACAATTAGCTCTGGATGGCGAAGCGCTGCTGGATCATGATGGCCGTACACTTGCATCTCGTAGACCCTGTTTTGGTCTTCCGGTCTATTCATGGGTGGTTTGCAGAATCGTTCATCTATGGTTCGAGTGGCTCCAACCCAAATTTAGGTGGATATTGGGGCCCGACTACCCTACCCCAACACAAATTACACCAAATCCACCCGCTCGACCAATCATATCCATCTGCTCTCTCCTCTCTTCTTCCTCCTCCACGACAGACATCTCGCATCGCCCCCCATTGCTCTACAGCCATTCTAAGCTTCTGTGCCGCCAGCACCGGCACAACAATCCTCTCTCGCGTCCTCGCCGCCGGCCAGGACGCCACCGGGGTACGTCCGGTAACTCTCGAGCTACCCCTTGCACAGCTACTCAATGATCTTGTCGAGCATATGTGGGCCCATAATGGAAACAGCTAAGGCTTGAGTTATGTACTTAAATTTTATGTAAGAACCATGTATTTTCGGTACCAACATTTGTTCTTTACGTGCGACATTGGCGTGGATCATGAACATGCATGGATTTGAGAGTCCGGGTTTGAGATATGTGAATGTCAGGCACGAGATATGAGGGGCCATCCGGATGTGTCCACGGGCGTGCCAGAGTGTGTCCGCAGACATGCAGATTTACCAAGTCCAGTTGTAGATGCTCTAAGGCCCGCACACCAAGCCATTCCACATACCGCACCATCACGTCCTCACCGGCCACTAGCCCATTGCCGCACCACGCACCCCTCCCAAGACCCCCAGGAGGGTACCCCAGCACTTGTTGGGCCGCCACATGCTCTTCATTCGCTAGCCCCTCATGCCGTCAAGATCCGACTAGGCTGCTGGTGAGTATATTGGCAATTTTTTGATTAATTTAATCAACAAATAAATCATGAGCATGCATTGACAGAATTGATTACATACTGATTACGATCTAGGTAAGCATATAGTATGCATATAGTAGAGACATCTACGCACATAACTAGTACTGCTAAGGAAGAAATAACGAGGAGGTGGATAAACGAGTCATATCCTTCAGTAGGCCAGGCCGAAGCCGCGACAATGACATCGGTGTCCTCTGCGGCCTTCTTCTCGGCTTCAATTTTCTCGGCGGCGAGTTGGTCAGCTTCGGATTGCTGACTCATGATGACAGCGAAGGCAACGTAGATGAATGGCAGCAAGCAGTCGCTCCCCAAAAACCTAATCGTCCCTCTCCCGTACAGGATCTCGAGAGACGGGGTTTTGGAGGCCTGCTCTCCCTTCAACCATGTACGCGGTGGACGGGATAGGATCGTTGCTGGCAGCAAGAGCAAAAAGAATGATAGTGGAAGGGATGCACGTGGAGGCAGAGCAGATGCGATCTGTTCATCTGGGGACGTTTAGGTTTGCTGACACCTACACTATATAGGCGCATGCAAGTAGGAGGACGTGGGCTGGACCTGCATCTGAGTCTGTGACAGCCCACAATCTGATGTCTCGGATTCGCGGCGCGTTTGTTACGGGCTCTCTGTTTCTGAACGGCAAAAATTAAGCGCATAGGTATGTGAGCTCGGCTCGGCTCGGCTCATTCCGGCGGCGCACATGTCGTGGCGAGGCGCGTGGCGGGGGAGAAGCACGCGGGAACCATTTCTCTTATCAAGCTCCAATAGCATGTGAAAGAGAATCCTTTATAACGAGGTCCAACTCTTCCTTCACTAATGGGCTGGGACTAAACTTCCCACAACATTCCTTGTCATGACACCTATATGGGCCCATAGAGATTTTTCTGAAATTGTTAGGTGAGCACAAGGCCGACCCTGTATTTCAACAAGTGCATCTCCTATTGCGGACGGGTGAGGGGAAGGAGCGGCCGAGCGCCTCCCTCGGCTTGAAGAATGCCAACGTCGGCCGCCGGAGTTGTGAGCTTGCCGGTCGGAGATGAGACGAGCAGTGAGAGAATCGGTCGGTGGAGAAATGAGAAGGCCGTCGAGACGTTCGCGCAAGCGACTGGGTAGAGCGAACACGTTCCAAATGCTGGCGAGGACAACCATCACAAGTGAAGATCAGTGCATCTCATCCAACGGTCCAGACCGCGTTCACTTTGAATTGTTGTAAAACTGACATCCAATTTGTATCATTTGGTTATCTTTAAAACAACGACGACCCCGGTAGATACATGTACTGTACGGGACCGTGCACGGTGCATATCTGCATCCCCTCTTCACGTATGAGCTAGAAGAAGAGTTGATGAGATGTTGAGAAGATGACGACGACGATGAGTTGCCGCATTTCCAAACCAGGAGGAGATTCATGTTTCTTTCTATATCTAGACTGTACCGCTCTTAATGCACCATATATCTACGATAAAACAGCCCATATGCCTAATTTTCTTCTCCACGTTTATAACTGGCATATATATGTGCCTTATTCAGGGTGAAGAAGGAATGTGTATAGGGATATCCATTACTACATGCCAAAGCCCCACACGGCCGTATATGGCAGTTATAAACATCGAGAGAAAATCGAAGTCGATGGGCTGTTTCAGCGTAGATATACAGTCGCATTACCACAAATATAGCCTAAATAGGAAACAAACATGCAGCCTTTACTGGTTTGGAAATGTGACAACTCATCGGTGGTCATCATCTCATCATGTCATCAATGCTCCTAGCTCATCCGTGAAGCAGAGATGAGGATCGGATATGCACCCCCGTGATGAATTGGCACGGCCAAATCCTCATCTCAACTCTTCTCGTCGCCTATAAAACAGACGCCTCAGAGCTGTAGCAAGGCAGATCACAGACCTCAAAGTTCTCAGCTATCCTCCTCCAAATAATCAAACACTCTGAGAGAGGGCGCAAAGGTTTTAGGGTGGGTTGCAATGGGGCGGAAGAAGATCGTAATCCGGCGCATCGAGAACAAGGCTGCACGGGACATCTGCTTCTCCAAGCGCTGGCAGGGGCTGTTTCGCAAGGCGAACGAACTGGCCGTCATGTGCGGCGCCCAGGTGGCCGCCGTCGTCTACTCCCGGGCCGGCAAGGCCTATTCCTTCGGCTACCCCTCCGCCGAGGACATCGTCGACCGCTTCCTCCGCCCCGCGGAGCAGGCCGGGGCGGCGGGGGCTGGCATGGGCGCCGCCGTCGACCCGGACCGGCTGGCAGAGCAGCTGCAACAGAAGTACAACGAGCTGTGCACGGAGCAGAACGCGGTGGAATAGCGGAAGGAGCTCTGGGGGGAGGCCATAGCGAAGGGTCGCGCGGAGGGGAGCCAGGCGGCGGCGTGGCTGGACGCAGTCGCAGACCAGCGCGACATGGGGGACGCGGACATGCTGGCCTGCATGGCTTCGCTGAGGGAGGCGCAGGTCACCGTGGCGGCGGGCGTCAACCAGGTCCTCCAGGACGGTCGCCGTGACCGGGAGGCAGCCCTCGCACCCCTGCCGCCACAGCTACTCGCCGGCGGCGGTGGCTTTGAGCTCGGTGGGACGGGGCAGATGATGGCGGTTATGCCAACGCCAGGGTTCGCGGTCGGAGGCGGGTTTGAGCTCGGTGGCACCAGCGCCAACGGCTGGATGGAGGAGCTAATGACAGCGATCGCAGGCTTCGGTGGGCTTGAGCTGGGTGGCACCAGCCTGAATGGAGGGACGGACCAGATGGTCACGGTGATGCCAACGCCGGGGTTCGTAGGCGGAGTGGGGTGTGAGCCAGATCCTTGGTTTGAGCTCGGTGGCACTAGCGCAAGCGGCGGGATGGAGGACGTGATGCGGCGCTGGGTTTGAGCTGGGTGGCACCAGCGTGAATGGAGGGACGGAGCATTCACCAGCGTGGGTTTGATCTGGATACAGCATATGTATTTCTGTTTTTCCCTTTTTGTTTCTCTTGTTGCGGTGCATCGGCAACCCAACATAGTGGCTTGCATTGTTCTGTATCCATTACGCCGAATTAATGAAAATACAAGCCTTTATTTTTATTATTCTATTTTACAGCATGATTTTTGAATAGTTTACAAAAACGTTTTTTCCTTGTTGAACCATTGGCTTCTAACTTTCTCATCTGCATAGCTGCTTAAACAGGAAAGATGTCATGGGGAAAATATACCAATAAACATACCTTAGCCTTTGTCTATTGTGCAAATCGATGAATCATACTAAACAAATATACTTGTTTCTTACATTAAAAATACGTGTTTCTTAACCAAAAAAATCTCTATAAAAGATCATATGTGGAAACACGCACACACACAAGTAATAACAACATACATATATAGTCCGAGAAAATGAAGGATAAGAACCATAACATGGATGCTGTTGACACTAAATTTACTGGCTACCCTGAATTTAACCCATAGCTAGTTGTCCTAGACTCGTTGCATCTCATCGCAAGATCAGGATTATTATTGATGGTAGAAAATTAATATGATTGTTCAACAATAAATAAATAGTTTTTAGGTAACAAATAAAATAAAATAAAACAGGGTAAGGCAATGCCCGGTCTGCCGCAAGGAGTCAAGCTATGAAAGGATTGCACATACGTTCAACATGCTAAGCACTCTTCCTAAAAACATTTCGTAAATCTCAAGATGATATGCCGGCCCAGTCTCTCGAAAGCACTCATAGGGGTTGGGTGGTGTGCGTATTTATAAAAATCATGTTGAAACAACACACATTACCTGGTCTCAAATTACTTGTCTTAGATCTGTCTAGATACAAATACATCCATATCAAGACAAATCTGAGACAAGTAATTGGGGTCGGAGGGAGTACATGACATCTTTCATGTTTAAGTAGCAATATGAAAACGATAGAAGCCAATAGTTTAACAAGAAAAAACACTTCTATAAACTATTAAAAGTTATGCCAAAAAATAGAATAGTAGAAAGGCTTGTATTTTCATTAATTCGGCGCAATGGATACAGAACACAGTACAAGCCACTATGTTGGATACACGCTGCAACAGGAAAAACACAAATACATATGCATCATCTAGATAGCTAGCTAGGTGGATACGAGACCGCCTTCTAGAAGCATGATGCATATGACCAAAACGAGACAGAAAATTTCTTGAAGGCATTAAATGAAATTATTGATAAATGATCGAAGATGGCATTGGATCTCTTTGTAGATTGGAGCCATGCACGTCCCTCCACGCTTGCGTCGGCAGAATGAATGGACTCAGGCGGACTCGGACAACTAGTTCCGGATTCGACCTCGTTTTCTTCTCAGTTGGTGAAGTTGTCGTGCGGCCCGGACTTGTGATTCACCATCTCCATTCTAGCGGTGAACCCTCCGGTGGCATCAACGTCATCATCTCCGTTCCAGCAGCGAGCACTGGTAGCGGTGGCAACACAGTCAGCGTCTGATGCTGCTGCTGCATCTCCCTTCCGGCGGTGAACCCCGACGGGATTGGCATCCTTAACATCATCTGCTGTTGCATACTGTCCATTCCAGCAGCGAACCCTGAGGTGGTGGCATCGCCATCATCATCATCTGCTGCTTAATCATCACGTGCACCCCTCCATCCACGCTGGTGCCACCGAACTCAACGCCATAGCCATCGGCGAGCCACGGCAGTTGTGGCATCGCCGTCATCATATGCAGCTGATGAAAGTTCTACTCCATCCCGCCATTCGCACTGCTGCAACCGAGCTCAAACTCACCTACGTCGGTGATCGCCGTCATCATCTCCTCCGGTGAATCGCCAGGGGCGGTGGGTTTGAGCTCGGTTGCACCAGCGCGAATGGCGGGATGGAGGAGAACTTTTAGCAACAGCAGATGATGATGGCCATGCCACATCTGCCGGGGCTCGCCAGCGGGCATGGGTTTGAGCTCGGTGGCACCAGTGCGGACAGAGCGATGTACGAGATGATTAAGCATCATATGATGATGGTGATGATGATGATGATGATGATTATGATGGCGATGCCACCACCTCCGGGGCCCTCTGCTGGAACAGAGATTATCCAGCAGCAGACGATATCAGGGTGATGCCAACATCGCCGAGGTTCGTCGGTGGAATGGAGATGCAACAGTAGCAGCAGACACTGACTGCGTTGCCACCGTTGCTGGTGTTTGCCACTGGAACGGAGATGACGACGTCGCCACTGGCTCCGGGGTTCACCGCTGGAATGGAGATGATGCATTAGGAGCCCGGGCCACACAGCAGCTTCCCCAACTGAGAACAAGGCGAGGTCGAATCCGAAACCAACCGCCCGAGTCCGATTGAGTCCATCCATTCTATCGACTCAAGCATGGATGCACGTGCATGGCTCCGATCTACAAAGAGATCCAACGCCATCTTTGATCATTTAGCAATAATTTCATTATTTATTACCTTCTAGAAATTGTCTGTCTCGCTTTAGTCACATGCATCGTGCTTCTAGAAGGTGGTCTCGTATCCACCTAGCTAGTTATCTCGATGATGCATATGTACTTGTATTTTTCCTTTTTTTTGTTTCTCCTGTTGCGGTGCGTAGCGTACCCAACATAGTGGTACTGTGTTCTGTATACATTGCACCGAATTAATGAAAATACAAGGCTTTCTATTTTTCGGCATGATTTTTTAATAGTTTACAAAAACGTTTTTCCTTGTTAAACTATTGGCTTCTATCTTTCTCATCTAGCTACTTAAATAGGAAAGATGTCATGTACTCCCTTCGTCCCCAATTACTTATTTTAGATTTGTCTAGATACGGATGTATCTATACATTAGATACATATGTATCTAGACAAATCTAAGACAAGTTAATTTGAGACGGGGTAATAGAAAATATACCAATGAACTTGTTTAGCCTTTTTTTATATAGAAGATACACACAAATAATAACAGCATCCCTATATAGTCCTAGCAAAAGAAGGATAAGAACCATGGCATGGATGTTGTCGACACTAAATTTACTGGCTATCCTGAATTTAAATGATAGCTAGTTGTCCTGGATTCGTTGCATCTCATCGCAAAATCAGGATTATTATTGATGGTAGAAAATTAATACGATCCTCCAACAATAAATAAAAGAGATTTTTAGGGTAACAAATAAAATAAAAACATTTTAGGAAACAAATAAATAGATAGATGTGATGAGACACAAAATATAGTAAGAATTAGACCAAAACAGGGTAAGGCAATGCGAGATGCAGGCTGGGCTTTTAGTCATGCGAACCTTTAGTCTCATGACAAGGGCCATTGCCCCGTCTGCCACAGAGAGTCGAGCTATGAAAGGATTGCACATACATCCAACATGCTAAGCACTCTTCCTAAGAAACATGTTTGCCTCTCGAACTTGGTTCTCGAAAAGAGGGTAATGACTTGCTCAAGCTAAAACCAGAGAACCATGTAACATTGAACTAGCAAACATAGTAGGCTTAGATCCAAAAATAAACAACGTTATGTATCATGCATATTCTTTCAAAAAAACATGTTGATAAAATAAATGATTTGCTAGTGCAAGCATACCGTGATAATTATTACCTTACGATGATTCTCAAGTGCTTTCATAAAGTAAATAAAGGATTTTCTAGTGCCAAGGGAAAAACATTCTCTACCCGGATTAAAAACAAAATGTACTTAGATCAACTTAACTAAACAAAGTCCGATGCACATGTATTTGTAAAAATCATGTTGATGAGACAAAAGTTTCAACTATTGTAGAGATACCTTCAAATTTATTACCTTATGTTGACATCATCCAGATCCATCTTTCTCGCCATCGGTGCAAGCTAGGAAAGCCGCTGATTTGAATAACATCTCTATCGATCTACATCTTGTGCCTAACTCTGGAATTTAGTTTTATTGATGTTTGATGTTGGGAACTATTTTGAAGTTTTTGTTCTCTTCGTGAGATGCACTCTTATCTATTGGACAACAGATAAGAGCTACTATATCACAAACAGAAAATTGAAAACAGCAGACCATTAAACATCTATCCAACTAAATTGCAGAGTTAGGCACGAGACGGTAGGTCATAAAGGAAAGGACTTGGTAGTGCCAGGAGAAAACATACTGAACCTGGATTAAAAACAAAGTATATACTTAGATGGATTCAACTAAACAAAGTCTTAAGCCACATATATTTGTAAAAATCATGTTGATGAGACAAAAGGATATAGACATCCTAAAATTTATTACCTTATGCTGACATCATTCGGATCTATCTATCTCCGCATTGGTCCAGGATGAGAAATCTGCCGATGAATTTCAAGCCGCGGTGCGGCCAATCGAATGGACTCCACCACAAAGATATGCACTCCACACGCAGGAAAAGTTGTGCATACAATTCATGACGTATGCTAGATAAGCCGGTTAATAATGTCACCGGACAGGCGCCTCTCGAGCGGCAAACGACGAGCTCGCCACCTATTGACAAAGAGAATAACAAACTCGCCAGAGAAGATGAAAGGTGACAGTGTAGCGATGAGAGGAACACCGGAAGAAGAGGGAAAGGATGAGTGCACCGCAAAGGTTGAGAATGAGGCGTGGGGGTTGGGTGTTGAGTCGCGTTAGGGTTTGGGTGAGCATATATAGCACTTTGGGTATTCGTGTAGATGGTTGGATCGAGATCTAATGGCTATAGATCTGACATCCGTTTAATCTATTTTGAGTGGTTGTGAATGGTTGGTGCATGTTTTTTAAATAAACCTTTATTTAATTGGAAATATAATTCTAATACATGTCACCTTCACCATCATCGCAGGGGTTGGTATTTAGACATGGCACTCACAAATCATACAACATAATATGTGAAATATATTTTATTATAATTTGATAGCCACGTGTTGAGCTAGGAAAAAAAGGCACAAAATTAGACAACCAATGGGGAGATGTCCCCCAGTCATTTTTTTTGCGGCAACAACAATGCTATTCTCTGGCCGATCACTGCACGACCCTAATCAAGTGGTCTGTTGTAGTTTAATTCTATGAATGGATATTGGTGTCGTGTGCATAGCAACACTCTTCTCTAGCAATTTGTACTTCTTCACTGATGCAGCAGTGTCCATCATTGCGAACATGCCGGAAGTTTTATTTAGGATATTATTCGTCTCTAGGATTTTCAATCCGCCCAAGGCTTCGACCATGGCTTCTTCTTCTCCAAGACGTGGTCTAGCTCGATCTTAGCACGAGACTTCTCGACCATGGGATACAATGTCAGGCTGACTCCGGCAGCGAAATGACAACGGCGGGCACTAGGATGGCGTGGTTGCAAGTTGTAACTTCCTTATTTTGAGTGTCTTCTTATATCATTGGAAGTCCTTTAATTTAAATCCAGTCTCTTATATTTCCAAAATGAAATTAGACGAGTAGTCCGACAACATCTGTATCGTACATCAAACAATGGTTTATCTTTTTCTTTTCTTTTTTGCAGGGAATCATACAATGTTTGTCATGCATACATAGTGTCACAACAGAAAATCAAGACCATGCATGGGCAAACTGTTGGGGAACGCAGCATTTCAAAAAATTTCCTACGATCACGCAAGATCTATCTAGGAGATGCATAGCAACGAGAGGGGAGAGTGTGTCCACGTACCCTCGTAGACCGAAAGCGGACGCATTTAATAACACGATTGATGTAGTCAAACGTCTTCATGATCCAACCGATCCAAGTACCGAACGTACAACACCTCCGTGTTCAGCACACGTTCAGCTCGATGACATCCCTCAAGCTCTTGATCCAGTTGAGGACGAGGGAGAGTTCCGTCAGCACGACAGCGTGGTGACGGTGATGATGAAGTTACCGGCGCAGGGCTTCGCCTAAGCACTACGACTATATGACCGAGGTGTGTAACTATGGAGGGGGGCACCGTACATGGCTAAGACAAATCTTGGAGTCCTTTGGGGTGCCCCCTGCCCACGTATATAAAGGAGGGAGGGAGAGAGGCCGGCCCTCCTAGGGGTGCGCCAAGTGTAGGGAGTCCTACTAGGACTCCCAAGTCCTAGTAGTATTCCCTTTCCTTTTCGGAGTAGGAAAGAAGGAAAGGAGGGAGAGGGAGAAGGAAAGGGGGGCCGTGCCCCCACCCCTTGTCCAATTCGGTTTGGGCAGGGGGGAGGCGCGCGCCACCTCATGGTCCTTCTTCCCTCTCTTCACTAAAGCCCAATAAGGCCCATTAACTTCCCCCGGCGAATTCCTGTAACTCTTCGTTACTCCGAAAAATACCCGAATCACTCGAAACCATTCTGATGTCCGAATATAGCCTTCCAATATATCGATCTTTACCTCTCGACCATTTCGGGACTCCTCGTCATGTCCGTGATCTCATCCGAGACTCCGAACAAATTTCGGTCATCAAATCACATAACTCATAATATAAATTTCATCGAACGTTAAGTGTGCGGACCCTACGGGTTCGAGAACTATGTAGACATGACCGAGACACATCTCCGGTCAGTAAACAATAGCGAAACCTGGATGCTCATATTGGCTCCTACATATTCTATGAAGATCTTTATCGGTCAAACCGCATAAAAACATACATCATTCCCTTTGTCATATGTATGTTACTTGCCCGAGATTCGATTGTCGGTATCATCATACCTAGTTCAATCATGTTATCGGCAAGTCTCTTTACTCGTTCCGTAATGCATCATCCCATAACTAACTCATTAGTCACATTTCTTGCAAGGCTTATAGTAATGTGCATTACCGAGAGGGCCCAGAGATACTCTCCGATACATGGAGTGACAAATCCTAATCTTGAACTATGGCAACTCAACAAACACCATCGGAGACACCTGTAGAGCATCTTTATAATCACTCAGTTACATTGTGATGTTTGATAGCACAAAAAGTGTTCCTTCGGTATTCGGGAGTTGCATAATCTCATAGTCAAAGGAACATGTATAAGTCATGAAGAAATCAATAGCAATAAAACTTAACGATCATTATGCTAAGCTAAAGGATGGGTATTTGTCCATCACATCATTCTCCTAATGATGTGATCTCGTTCATCATATGACAAAACATGTCTATGGTCAGGAAACTTAACCATCTTTGATTAATGAGCTACTCAAGTAGAGGCATACTAGGGACACTTTGTTTTGTCTATGTATCAACACATGTATCAAGTTTCCGGTTAATACAATTCTAGCATGAATAATAAACATTTATCATGATATAAGGAAATATAAATAACAACTTTATTATTGCCTCTAGGGCATATTTCCTTCAGTCTCCCACTTGCACTAGAGTCAATAATCTAGTTCACATCGTCATGTGATTTAATACCAATAGTTCACATCTTTATGCTAGTAGTTCACATCGCCATGTGACTAATACCCAAAGGGTTTTACTAGAGTCAATAATCTAGTTCACATCGCTATGTGATTAACACCCAAAGAGTACTAAGGTGTGATCATGTTTTGCTTGTGAGAGAAGCTTAGTCAATGGGTCTGTCACATTCAGAGCCGCATGTATTTTGCAAATTTTCTATTCCTACAATGCTCTGCTTCGAGCTACTCTAGCTAATTACTCACACTTTCAATATGTCTCCAGATTGAGACTCGGAGTCATCCAGATCGGTGTAAAAGCTTGCACCGATGCAACTCTTCACGACGAACTCTTTATCACCTCCATAACCGAGAAATATCTTCTAAGGATAATTTTGACCGTTTTCCAGTGATCCACTCCTGGATCAATGTCATACCCCCTTGCCAAATTCATGGCAAGGTACACAATAGGTTTGGTACACAGCATAGCATACTTTATAGAACCTATGGCTGAGGCATAGGGAATGACTTTCATTCTCTTTCTATTTTCTGCCATGGTCGTGTTTTGAGTCTTACTCAACTTTACACCTTGCAATACAGGCAAGAACTCCTTCGTTGACTGTTCCATTTTGAACTACTTCAAAATCTTGTCAAGGTATGTACTCAGTGAAAAATCTTATCAAGCGTTGTGATCTATCTCTATAGATCTTGATGCCCAATATGTAAGAAGCTTCACCGAGGTCTTTCTTTGAAAAACTCCTTTCAAACACTCCTTTATGCTTTCCGAAATTTTTTACATCATTTCCGGTCAACAATATGTCATTCACATATACTCATCAGAAAGGCTGTAGTGCTCCCACTCACTTTCTTGTAAATACAGGCTTCACCACAAGTCTGTATAAAACTATATGCTTTGATCAACTCATCAAAGCATATATTCCAACTCCGAGATGCTTGCACCAGTCCATAGATGAATCGCCGGAGCTTGCACATTTTGTTAGCACCTTTAGGATTGACAAAACCTTCTAGTTGTATCATACACAACTCTTCTTTAATAAATCCATTAAGAAATGCAGTTTTGACATCCATTTGTCAGATTTCATAAAATGTGGCAATTGCTAACATGATTCGGAAGACTTTAAGCATCGATACGAGTGAGAAAATCTCATCATAGTCAACACCTTGAACTTGTCAAAAACCCTTTTCGACAAGTCGAGCTTTGTAGATAGTAACACTACTATCAGCATCTGTCTTCCTCTTGAAGATCCATTTATTCTCAATGGCTTGCCGATCATCGGGCAAGTCCACAAAAGTCCACACTTTGTTCTCATACATGGATTCTATCTCAGATTTCAGGGCCTCAAGCCATCTATCGGAATCTGGGCTCATCATCGCTCCCTCATAGTTCGTAGGTTCATCATGGTCTAGTAACATGACTTCCAGATCATGATTACCATGCCACTCTAGTGTGGATAACACTCTGGTTGATCTACGAGGTTCGGTAGTAACTTGATCTGAAGTTTCATGATCATCATCATTAACTTCCTCACTAATTGGTGTAGGCATCACTGGAACTGATGTCTGTGGTGAACCATTTTCCAATTCGAGAGAAGGTACAACTACCTCATCAAGTTCTACTTTCCTCCCACTCACTTCTTTCGAGAGAAACTCCATCTCTAGAAAGGATCTATTCTTAGCAACGAATATCTTGCCTTCGGATCTATGAAAGAAGGTGTACCCAATAGTCTCCTTTGAGTATCCTATGAAGACACATTTCTCTGATTTGGGTTCGAGCTTATCAGGTTGAAGCTTTTTCACATAAGCATCGCAACCCCAACCTTTAAGAAATGGCAGCTTAGGTTTCTTGTCAAACCACAGTTCATATGATGTCATCTCAACGGATTTAGATGGTGCCCTATTTAATGTGAATGCAGCTATCTCTAATGCATAACCCCAAAATGATAGTGGTAAATCGGTAAGAGACATCATAGATCGCACCATATCTAATAAAGTACGGTTACGACGTTCGGACACACCATTACGCTGTGGTGTTACAGGTGGCGTGAGTTGTGAAACTATTCCACATTGTATCAAATGAAGACCAAACTCACAACTCAAATATTCACCTCCATGATCAGATCGTAGAAACTTTATTTTCTTGTTACGATGATTTTCACTTCACTCTGAAATTCTTTGAATCTTTTAAGACTTGTGTTTCATCAAGTAGATATACCCATATCTGCTCAAATCATCTGTGAAGGTCAGAAAATAACGATACCCGCCGCAAGCCTCAATACTCATCGGACCGCATGCATCAGTATGTATTATTTCAAATAAGTCATTTGCTCGCTTCATTGTTCCGGAGAACGGAGTTCTAGTCATCATGCCCACGAGGCATGGTTCGCAAGCATCAACTGATTCCAAAAGCCCATCAGCATGGAGTTTCTTCATGCGCTTTACACGAATATGACCTAAACGGCAGTGCCAAAAATATGTTGCACTATCATTATCAACTTTGCATCTTTTGGCATCAATATTATGAATATGTGTATAACCACGATCGAGATTCAACAAACCATTCACATTGGGTGTATGACCATTGAAGGTTTTATTCATGTAAATAGAACAATAATTATTCTCTGGCTTAAATGAATAACCGTATTGCAATAAACATGATCCAATCATATTCATGCTCAACACAAACACCAAATAACATTTATTTAGGTTCAACACTAATCCCGAAGGTAAAGGGAGTATGCGATGGTGATCTTATCAACCTTGGAATCACTTCCAACACACATCGTTGCCTCGCCCTCAACTAGTCTCTTTTCATTTTGTAACTCTTGTTTCGAGTTACTAATCTTAGCAACTGAACTAGCATCAAATACCCTGGGGTTACTATGAACACTAGTAAATTACACATCAATAACATGTATATCAAATATACCTTTCATTTTGCCATCCTTCTTATCCGCCCAATACTTGGGGCAATTCCGCTTCCAGTGACCAGTCCCTTTGCAGTAGAAGCACTCAGTTTCGGGCTTAGGTCCAGACTTGGGCTTCTTCCCGGGAGTAGCAACTTGCTTGCTATTCTTCTTGAAGTTCCCCTTCTTTTCTTTGCCCTTTTTCTTGAAACTAGTGGTCTTTTTAACCATCAACACTTGATGCTCCTTTTTGATTTCTACCTCCGCGGCCTTTAGCATTGCGAAGAGCTCGGTAATTTTCTTTTCCATCCCTTGCATATTATAGTTCATCACGAAGTTCCAGTAACTTGGTGATAGTGACTAGAGAACTCTGTCAATCACTATCTTATCTGGAAGATTAACTCCCACTTGTTTCAAGCGATTGTAGTACTCAAACATTTTGAGCACATGCTCACTGGTTGAGCTATTCTCCTCCATCTTGTAGGCAAAGTATTTGTCAGAGGTCTCATACCTCTCGACTTGAGCATGAGTCTGAAATACCAATTTCAGCTCTTGGAACATCTTATATGCTCCGTGGCATTCAAAACGTTTTTGAAGTCCCGGTTCTAAGCCGTAAAGCATGGCACACTAAACTATCAAGTAGTCATCATACCGAGCTTGCCAAACGTTCATAACGTCTGCATCTGCTCCTGCAAAAGGTGTGTCACCTAGCGGTGCATCAAGGACATAATTCTTCTGTATATCAAATAACATGTATATCAAATATACCTTTGTTCACTTTGCCATCCTTCTTATCCGCCAAGTATTTGGGGTAGTTCCGCTTCCAGTGACCATTCCCTTTGCAGTAGAAGCACTAAGTTTCAGGCTTAGGTCTAGCTTTGGGCTTCTTCATGGGAGTGACAACTTTCTTGTCATTCTTCTTGAAGTTCCCTTTCTTTTCCTTTCCCCTTTTTCTTGAAACTAGTGGTCTTGTCAACCATCAACACTTGATGCTTTTTCTTGATTCCTACCTTTGCCGATTTCAGCATCGCGAAGAGCTCGGGAATTGTTTTCATTATCCCTTGCATATTATAGTTTATCACGAAGTTCTTGTAGCTTGGTGATAGCGACTACAGAACTCAGTCAATCACTATGTTATCTGGAAGATTAACTCCCACTTGATTCAAGCGATTGTACTACCTAGACATTCTGAGTACATGCTCACTGGCTGAGCCATTCTCCTCCATCTTGTAGGCAAAGTACTTGTCAGAGGTCTCATACCTCTCGACATGGGCATGAGTCTGAAATAGCAATTTCAACTCTTGGAACATCACATATGTTCCACGGCATTCAAAACGTCTTTGAAGCCCTGATTCTAAGCCGTAATGCATGGTGCACGAAACCATTAAGTAGTCATCACCCCAAGCTTGCCAGATGTTCATAACATCTCCATCTGCTCCTGCAATTAATAGGTCTGTTACCTAGCGGTGCATCAAGGACATAATTCTTCTGTGCAGCAATGAGGATAATCCTCAGATCACGGACCCAGTCTGCATCATTGCTACTATCATCTTTCAACTTAGTTTTCTCTAGGAACATATTAAAAATAAAACAGGGAGCTAAACGCGAGCTATTGATCTACAACATAGATATGCTAATACTATCATGCATGACTAAGTTCATGATAAATTAAGTTCAATTAATCTATATCTATACCTAATAATAAAGGACGGATACTTTCATAGTTCCCCATACTTCTTTTATTTATATCCATTCATTTTGTGTAAACCATAAAAACTGACGGCTGAGATTGAAAAATAAATCTACACACATGTAATTAGGAAAGCAAACAAACAAACGCTGCGGAGCAAAGTCTGCACGTCCGGCTCTATTAAGGAAAAGGAAAAATGAACTCTCCATGTCTCGCTTGATGATGAGAAAAAGGAAGGAAAACAATCATATGTACTATCACATCAGCTTTCTAGCCCCGATGTATATGTCCCAAAACCACCTATGACTCTTGCTGCCACACGAGATGAAAAAAGATCATGATCTCTTTGCCTTGCAGCTGCCGTCCCCTCTACGTTCCCCCAACACCCTTGTCCATGCACTGGCGTTAAGGCCCTTGTCCATGTCATGAGCTTCAAGGAGGTCGGGCTGAAGCTGGATTCCTCCACCGCTTCCTTTCCTGGACATAGCTAGATGGCATCCTGCCAAACATCATCATCCTCCCCTCTTCCTCTTGAGTCCACTACCACAAGGTCATCACTGTGGTCAGATCATTCTCCCCTTCGCCCCTGGCATGGCTCTGGTTCTACTGGACATGGACAAGGTCCTCCCGGGCGCCAGCGAGGTGCCCATAGTTGGGTGAGGTTTGCGCCAGATGCTTTGCCCTCGTGGTGGAGCGGCTGACAGTGAGCATGGAATCCAACGACAGCGGGATTCCTGGCCGAGCACGGCCAACGCGATGCCTGGCAGGTGGACATGGTCCGGGCCGCCTATCCCTCATCGAGCCGCCGTTATGACCGGCACTAGCAGACGAGACCGAGGCGCCTAGCGGTCCTCTTTTCCTGCACCAGACCGTCGAGGCAAAAACTCGGTCACAGACGGGGTGGTCAGGGTTGACGCCATGGTCGGCATGTGCAGCACGCCTGCGTGTGCCCTGCACGGGGTGGCCACCGACCTACTTCTTCCTCATATATATATTCATATACCCCGAAAACATCCAGGAGCACCACGAAACCATATTTCCACCGCCGCAACCTTCTGTACCCAAGAGATCCCATCTTGGGGCCTTTTCTGAAACTCCGCCGGAGGGGGCATCAATCACGGAGGGCCTCTACATCAACTCCATGGCCCGTCCGATGATGCGTGAGTAGTTTACTTCAGACCTTCGGTTCCATAGCTAGTAGCTAGATGGATTCTTCTTTCTCTTTGGATCTCAATACAAAGTTCTCCTCAATCTTCTTGAAGATCTATTCGATGTAACTCTTTTTGCGGTGTGTTTGTCGAGATCTGATGAATTGTGGGTTTATGATCAAGTCTATCTATGAACAATATTTGATTTTTCTCTGAAATCTTTTGTGTATGATTGGTTATCTTTGCAAGTCTCTTTGAATTATCAGTTTGGTTTAGCCTACTAGATTGATCTTTCTTCCAATGGGAGAAGTGCTTAGCTTTGGGTTCAATCTTGCGGTTCTCGGTCCCAGTGACAGAAAGGGAAACGACACGTATTGTATTGTTGCCATCGAGGATAAAAAGATGGGGTTTATATCATATTGCTTGAGTTTATCCATCTACATCATGTCATCTTACCTAATGTGTTACTCTATTCTTATGAACTTAAGGCTCTAGATGCATGCTGGATAGCGGTCGATGTGTGGAGTAATAGTAGTAGATGCAGGCAGGAGTCGGTCTACTTGTCACGGACGTGATGCCTATATACATGATCATGCCTAGATATTCTCATAATTATTTGCTTTTTTATCAATTGCTCGGCAGTAATTTGTTTACCCACCGTAATACTTATGCTATCTTGAGAGAAGCCACTAGTCAAACCTATGCCCCCCGGGTCTATTCTCCATTATTTTCTGGCACCGTTTATTTTGCAATCTTTACTTTCAATCTATATCATAAAAATACCAAAAATATTTGTCTTATCATTATTATCTCTATCAGATCTCACTCTCGTAAGTGACCGTGAAGGGATTGACAACCCCTTTATCACGTTGGTTGCGAGGTTCTTATTTGTTTGTGTAGGTACGAGGCACTTGCATGTAGTCTCCTACTAGATTGATACCTTGGTTCTCAAAAACTGAGGGAAATACTTACACTACTTTGCTGCATCACCCTTTCCTCTTCAAAGGAAAATCAACGCAGTGCTCAAGAGGTAGCAAGAAGGATTTCTGGCGCCGTTGCCGGGGAGATCTACGCACAAGTCAAGACATACCAAGTACCCATCACAAACTCTTATCCCTCGCATTACATTATTTGCCATTTGCCTCTCGTTTTCCTCTCCCCCACTTCACCCTTGCCAGTTTATTCGTCCTCTCTCTCTCTCTTTCCGCTTGCCTTTCTTCCGCTATGTCTGAATCAAAAAGGGTTGGGGGGTTCTTTCCAGAGTTTTAGTACTTTGGACAACCCCTCTATCCTCGCTAAACTTATAAATAAGGATACCATGGAAAAACCTACCGGAGTCAACAATGAGAGTTTTAATAATTTTGATGAAGATGATTCTGGGTTTTAGTACTTTTACGTGATTGGTGTCACAAAAAATCCCAGAATCATCTTCAACAAAATTATTAAGACTCTCATTGATGACTCCGTTAGGTTTTTCCATGGTATCCTTATTTATAAGTTTAGCGAGGATAGAGGGGTTTTCCAAAGTACTAAAACTCTAGAAAGAACCCCCAACCCTTTTTGATTCAGACATAGCGGAAGAAAGGCAAGCAGAAAAAGAGAGAGAGGGCGAATAAAACGGCAAGGGTGAATTGCGGGAAAAGGAAAACGAGAGGTAAATGACAAATAATGTAATGTGGGATATAGGATTGTGATGGGTACTTGGTATGTTGACTTTTGCGCAGATTCCCTAGCAACGGCGCCAGAAATTCTTCTTGCTACCTCTTGAGCACTGATACGTCTCCAACGTATCTATAATTTTTGATTGCTCCATGCTATATTATCTACTGTTTTGGGCAATATTGGGCTTTATTATCCACTTTTATATTACTTTTGGGACTAACCTATTAACCGGAGGCCCAACCCAGATTTGTTGTTTTATGCCTATTTCAGTGTTTCGAAGAAAAGGAATATCAAACGGAGTCGAAACGAACGAAATCAAGTGGAGAAGTTATTTTTGGAAGGAAACCTACCGGATAGACTTGGACCCTACGTCAAAAGATGAAGGAGGTGCTCACGAGGGTAGGGGGCGCGCCCACCCCCTGGGACGCGCCCCCTGCCTCATGGCCCCCCCTTCGGTCCACCGACGTACTCCTTTCACCCATATATACCTACGTATCGTAAAACTTCCAAAACGGAGATTATATCGGGAGTTCCGCCGCCAGAAGCCTCCGTAGCCACCGAAAGCCAATCTAGACCCGTTCCGGCACCCTGCCGGAGGGAGCAATCCCTCTCCGATGGCCATCTTCATCATCCCGGTGCTCTCCATGACGAGGAGGGAGTAGTTCTCCCTCAGGGCTGAGGGTATATACCAGTAGCTATGTGTTTGATCTCTCTCTCTCTCTCTCTCTCTCTCTCTCTTTCTCTCTCTCGTGTTCTTGAGACGATACGATCATGATGTATCGTGAGCTTTGCTATTATAGTTGGATCTTATGTTTCTCCTCCCCCTCTTTTCTCTTGTAATGAATCGAGTTTCCTCTTTGAAGTAATCTTATCGGATTGAGTCTTTAAAGATTTGAGAACACTTGATGTATGTCTTGCCGTGGATATCTATGGTGACAATGGGATATCACGTGATTCACTTGATGTATGTTTTGGTGATCAACTTGCGGGTTCCGCCCATGAACCTATGCATAGTGGTTGGCACACATTTTCGTCGTGATTCTCCGGTAGGAACT
This sequence comes from Triticum urartu, assembly GCF_056163025.1. Lineage (NCBI taxonomy): Eukaryota > Viridiplantae > Streptophyta > Magnoliopsida > Poales > Poaceae > Triticum > Triticum urartu. Next base: position 501,069,712 of record NC_141873.1, on the reverse strand, counting down.
TTGGGGCACTCTTTGAGGTTCTATGTGTTGGTTGAATAGATGAATATGAGATTGTGTGATGCATATCGTATAATCATACCCACGGATACTTGAGGTGACATTGGAGTATCTAGGTGACATTAGGGTTTTGGTTGATTTGTGTCTTAAGATGTTATTTTAGTACGAACTCTAGGGCTGTTTGTGACACTTATAGGAATAGCCCAACGGATTGATTGGAAAGAATAACTTTGAGGTGGTTTCGTACCCTACCATAATCTCTTCGTTCGTTCTCTGCTATTAGTGACTTTGGAGTGACTCTTTGTTGCATGTTGAGGGATAGTTTTATGATCCAATTATGTTAGTATTGTTGAGGGAACTTACACTAGAGAAAGTATGAACCCTAGGCCTTGTTTACTATCATTGCAATACCGTTTACGCTCACTTTTATCACTTGTTACCTTGCTGTTTTTATATTTTCAGATTACAAAAACTATTATCTATCATCCATATACCACTTGTATCACCATCTCTTCGCCGAACTAGTGCACCTATACAATTTACCATTGTATTGGGTGTGTTGGGGACACAAGAGAATCTTTGTTATTTGGTTGCAGGGTTGCTTGAGAGAGACCATCTTCATCCTACGCCTCCTACAGATTGATAAACCTTAGATCATCCACTTGAGGGAAATTTGCTACTGTCCTACAAACCTCTGCACTTGGAGGCCCAACAACGTCTACAAGAAGAAGATTGTGTAGTAGACATCAAGCTCTTTTCTGGCGCGCCGTTGCCGGGGAGGTGAGTGCTTGAAGGTATATCTTTAGATATTGCAATCGAGTCTTTTAGTTTCTTGTTTTATCACTAGTTTAGTTTATAATAGAAAACTATAAAAAATGGAATTGAGTTTGTCTCATACGGTTCACCTTTTTAATATCTTTCGTGAGTATGATGGAAAGGATAACTGTGCTCAAGTGCTAGAAGAAGAAATCTATAAAATGTTTGGCACTAAATATTTGAATGATGAGCATGATTGTAATGTTGTTATTATGAATTCCTTGAATATCCATGATGCTAATGATATGCAAAGCCACAAGCTTGGGGAAGCTATGTTTGATGAATATGATATTTTTTGTCCCCCAAGTTTTGATGAGAAAATTTATTTTGATAAAAGCATGCCTCCTATCTATGATGATTATTGTGATGACACGTATGCTTTAAAGAATAATGATAGCCATGAAACTTGTCATCTTGATCTTAATTTTCAATCACATGTGTAACATCCCAAATTTTCAATTTGAAATGTTATACACTAGATCATCAATGCATATCATATTTTATTTGCTTTTGGTTTGATCCTAGAGATTTCTACGCAACTCAAGGACCCACGGAGAGAGTTGGGGAATTCATTATTTTCATATTTGAGTTTTCTCAAATTTTGAAGATAGGATCATTCGATTTTAATTATTTTATCGTCAATTATTTCTATTACAAAAATAGGAGAGAGGGAATAAAATGACTTTACCAAAATAAAGAAATATTGAGGATTTAATAATAAAATCAAACAAGATTTTTATTTTGGAGTTTTTCGGTATTTTATTTGAATTTAGGAAAAATGTGCATTTTTCAAAACTGCATTTAGGCCCCAAATAAATGTTCACCTTGTGAGGCTTGATTTTAGAAGCCCGGGAAAATTTATTTCGGGATTTTTGGAGTCCGTTTAGTATTTATTTTATTTGTTTTTCTGCGCGGAATAATTAAAAAAAACGCGGACAGACTCCGGGCCGTACCCGAGCGGGACTCCGCCCGTGGGCAGCCTTTAAATAGCGCCGCCCCAAGTCGCCCCAGCCCATTAGAGCCGCCCCAGCCCACCGCGCCCGAAACCCTAGCCGCCGCCGCCCGCCGCCGGACCCACCGCCCGAGGTCAACCTCGTTTTCGCCGCCGGTTTTTTTATAAAAAAATAAAAATCGCGGTTTTATTTTCTTTTAGTTTCGGTTTTTTTAATAGATCGCTTTTTCCAATTTATTTATTTAGCGAGAATCCGTGCGTTCGTTCGTTCTAACGAACGTTCGTCGTTTTTCTTTTTCTCGGATTAAATCCGTGATTTTTTTGGTCGCGATTCCTGATCCGATTTTTGTTTTAGTATAACTTTTCGCTCGGTTATCGGAATCAGGCGATTTTCAAGCGCCTGGAGTTTCGTCTAAAAACCCTCTAACCATTTAACCAACTTAAACAAGTTTTTGCCATTGTAAAAATTGCCCTAGATCCAGAATAGTAAACGAAGCCTGTTTCTTTTGCCGTTTGACTTTCGTTGCTTCGTTTGATTTGATTCTTTTTGCCAACCGAAGTTCTTAAGTTGAACTTTCTGGTTAGATCTCTTATTCGAGTTTTATCTGTGCATTAGATGAATACTTATTATATGCTTGTTTGTTTGTCTGCGATAGAATACCCGGAGTGCGCCGCCTGTTACTTCGAATCGCTAGGTTTCGCGGATCATCAGCAAGGCAAGTAACACTTTGATCATACCTTCTACTACCCAGTTTTATTGCATTAGATCAATCCTCAAACATTGCATGATTAGGATCTAAATAAATTGTGGGATGGGAAGTAGTTGAGGTAGTACCTATTACCTGTTGTATTATCAAACCTTTGGAGTTACTTCTACGTTTGCCTATTATGCCATGCTGTGCTAGTAGACGTGGATTGGGTGAGTGATATCCATGACAGATGTGAGTTTGTTAATTTAATGGTTTATCTAAGGTGGCAATTTAACACACATCTGGGTGCATTGAGGTACCTGGGTATTCTAGGATTGCCTGTTTTTCTTTATGGACCGTCACCCAGGCCCAAAGGGATCATGAGATTTTTCATACTAGAAACTTCCGTGTGCAGCCACAAGCTATTATGGGCTCTAGCATAGTTGGTTAAGTCGTGTGAACTGTTACAGGGTAGACTAGCAGATGTAGGGGAAAGTAGGTGTAATGGTCTATCCATCGTAAGGTGCTAGCGCTTCTGAAAGACTATGTCTCGGTCATCCGTCTTCTCAAACACCATGTAGTGCGAGAAACCAAACGGGGGCGATCGAGTCTTGTGGGGAAAAGTGCGCAAACCTCTGCAGAGTGTATAAACTAATCATGGTTAGCCGTGTCCCCGGTTATGGACATCTTGAGTATCTAGTACTTGGATTATCATGTGAATCTCAACATGTTACTCTAAAATTAATTTTGTTGGGTTTTGTTTAATAATGATGCTTAATTGGGATTGAGAATGCTGTCAACCATTCTCAATGTTTAACAACTACCATGATAGTTAAATAAAAGTTTATTCCTTTGTGGTAGGGAAAAATTGGCTTTACGCAAAACTGTAACCATAGAGCTTTCCACCAGCCAAATATGCATATAGTATAGCTGTTTCATTCCATTACTCTCTATGTGTTACCTTGCCAGCATATTCCATGTGCTGACCCGTTTCGGGCTGCAACGTTAATGTTGCAGACTGTTCAGACAACGATTAAGGAGTTTTTTAGGTCGTGGTTCTATACTCAGTGATGCCGTTGGAGTTGATGGACTCACTTATCTTCCAAGCCTTCCGCTGTTATCGTTATTAGATGGCCTTAAGCCATATTTATTGTAGTAAGTTCTCTTTTGAGACACTCGATGTAATAAGTGTGTGATTGCTACTCTGTTATAAATCCTTCAAGTACTGTGTGGTGTTAGCATTACTGATCCAGGGATGACACCTGAGCACAGAGATAAGACCGTTTGAGGTCTGGTCGCTACAGAGATGGTATCAGAGCACATGCTGATTGTAGGACACGACCACTAAGCTAAAGACCTAGAATACTATTCACTCTCTTCTCTTTCTGACTTCTCATCTTTTCTATTCTTTAGGATGGCGGATGCAAGGAACAAGTTCACGCAACCGGATGAAGATACACCCTTTGGACGTCACTTGAAGGAAGTCACTAGATACCTGAACATAGGAGTACCAAGCTTCATCGGAACCTACAACGCCACTTTACCTGAAGAAGAGCGCTGGATGATTCAAGTTCAATTTCCAGGAAGGACGTTCATGCCAGTCACTGAGCCCATAGAGTTTTCTTTTGATGCACCAACTTGGAGTCTAGGAAAGAGCATGGCAGCTCACATCGCCATGGGATGCATTGGAGAAGTCTACCACAATGATCTCAAGGATACTATCTACCAGATTTGTGGGCGCCGAGATGAGCACTGGGAGATGATCAGCACCAGAAAGGATAGATTAATTGCAGCTTTTATTCAGGAATTAAACCAGCACATTCAGCGTCGGGAGAACCAGATGTGCGCCGACATGATAGACCTTAAGAAGGCAAGGACAAGAATCAAGGAGCTGGAGGAAGAGCTCAAGGCTACACGTGAAGATTATGAAGAGGAAATAGAAGTATTAGTGGAGAAGAATGACGATCTGATCAAGAAGATCGGAATATTTATGGGAGGCCCTACACCAGTAGAAGAAGACGAAGAACCCAAGGAGATTCGCCCGGAGGACTACATCATCATCGACGACACCGACTCAAACCCAGATGATAGCGATGATGACTATGTTGATGAAGCCGGAGCAGATATCATGGAGTCTGCAACCGAAGAATATTTCTAGTAGACCACCTCATCAGTAGTAGTAGTCCACCATGTAAATACAGTAGTCCGAGCACTTTTGCGATAGTTAGATCGATTGTATGCCCTTGTTTGATTGAAGGAAGTGAATTGTTTGCTTTTGCCTCATGTGCATATGGGTAGTGTTTTCTCTTTAGACCCCTATATTCTTAAATCTCATCTTTTCTAAACCCTCAGATGCTGCCGAGACGTGACCTCCGATTTACCTTTCCACCGGAGCTCACCCAGTTGATCCAGCAGCAGAACACATTGATGCAGTTGCTAGTCTAGAATCAGAATCAGGGGAACAACAACAACAACCCACCACCACCACCACCTGTTGATCACTTAGCCCATTTTCTTAGGCTGAATCCGCTGGTGTTTTCCAGTAGCACCGAGCCAATAGTAGCAGATGATTGGATCCGCAAGACAGCTAGGGAGTTAACCACAGCAGGGTGCACAGATGCGGAGAAGGTGAAGTTTGCCACACATCAGCTTGAAGGACCCGCAGGATCATGGTGGGAGAATTTCACCACCACTTTCCCTGTCGACACTGTCACATGGGACCAGTTTCAGCAGGCTTTTCGTACTGCCCATGTTTCAGCAGGAGCTATGGCCATGAAAAAGCATGAGTTTCGCAACTTGCGCCAAGGAGGACGGACAGTTGGCCAGTATGTGGACGACTTTAGTAAATTAGCACGTTATGCCCAAGATGACGTTGCTACGGATGCAGCTAAGCAGGAGAAGTTTCTGGAAGGGCTGAATGATGAGTTGAGCATGCAGCTGATGGTAGCAACCTTCAACAACTACCAGGAGTTGGTAGACCGTGCTCTTATGATTGAAGGCAAGCAGCAGTAAATTGAGAATCGCAAGAGGAAGTATGGACAAGGAAAGTACAATTCTGGAGCTCAGCAGAAGCCACGTGTTACCCCTAGATCAGGAGGACATTTTCAGCATACCCATGGAGGAGGTAGCTCGCACAATCACAATGGCATCAAGAATGGTAATGGCAATGGAGGAAGCAACGGCCAGAACCGTACCAACCCATCAACCCCAGCCAAGAAAGACCTGAGCCAAGTCACTTGCTTTAAGTGTCAGAAGACCGGACATTATGCCAATGAATGTCCTGAAGGCTAGAATGGCAATGGAAGCTCTGGGAAGAAGCCGAACCCTTTTAACAGGGGACAGGTGAACCACGTTAACGTGGAGGAGGTTGAAGAGCAGCCGGATGCAGTAATCGGTAAGTTTTTGGTTAAGTCATTTACTGCACTCGTTCTTTTTGATACCGGTGCATCGCATTCATACATATCAAGGGGATCTGTGGATAAGTATAACCTGCCCACTAAGGTTCTTAGAACACATATGCTAGTAATCTCACCAGGAGTGGAGTATATGGCCAGTCAAGGATGTTTTCAAGTGCCATTGAGTATAGGTAGGCATGTGTTTCCCTCGGATTTAATCATTTTGGAATCACAAGGTTTGGATGTAATTCTGGGTATGGATTGGCTGTCGATGTATGGGGGAAACATCGATTGCGCCAGTAAGACAATTTTGCTTACCATCCCAGAAGGGAGAAGGATCAAGTATGTATCCCGACATGTGCCAAAAGGGACTCAAGTAAATTGTTTAACAGGAGTTGTGCAGGAGGAAGTACCAGTGGTAAGGGATTTCCCTGAAGTATTTCCAGAAGAGTTGCCAGGCATGCCACCGGATAGAGATATTGAGTTTTTGATTGAGCTATTCCCAGGCACAGGGCCAATATCGAAGAGACCATACAGGATGCCTGCAAAGGATTTGGTGGAAATTAAGAAGCAAATTAAGGATTTGCTGGATAAAGGTTATATTCGCCCAAGTTCTTCGCCTTGGGGATCACCAGTACTTCTAGTGGAGAAAAAGGATGGATAGTTAAGGATGGTTGTTGATTATCGTGGGTTGAATGAAGTAACGATCAAGAACAAGTACCCACTACCAATGATCAATGATCTATTTGATCGATTGCAAGGAGCTAAGGTATTTTCCAAGATCGATCTGCGATCAGGATACCACCAGTTGAAGATTCGAGAACAGGATATACCTAAGAAAGCTTTTACCACCAGGTATGGGCTGTACGAGTATACCGTTATGTCATTTGGTCTGACTAACACGCCTGCCTATTTTATGAACATGATGAACAAAGTGTTTATGGAGTTCTTGGATAAGTTCGTCGTTGTGTTCATTGATGATATTCTGGTTTACTCGAAGAATGAAGAGGAGCATAAGGAACATTTGCGTTTGGTTCTTGGAAAGCTCAGAGAACATCAACTATATGCCAAGTTTAGCAAATGTGAGTTTTGGTTGAAGGAAGTAGGATTCCTCGGACACGTTATATCTGGAGAAGGTATAGCAGTAGATCCCACTAAGGTTGATACCGTGACAAATTGGGAAGCCCCAACAACGGTTGGAGAGATCCGGAGTTTTCTTGGACTCGCAGGATACTACCGGAGATTCATTGAGAATTTCTCCAAGATTGCAAAACCTATAACGGAGTTATTAAAGAAGAATACGAAGTTCATATGGACTGGGGACTATGAGGCTAGTTTCCAGGAGTTGAAGAAACGCTTGGTTACTTCACCAGTATTGATTTTGCCAGACCAAACCAAGGGTTATGAGGTGTATTGCGACGCTTCACGTCGAGGACTTGGAGCAGTGCTTATGCAGGAAGGGAGAGTTGTTTCATATGCCTCAAGACAGCTTAAGCCCCATGAGTTGAATTATGCTACGCATGATTTGGAGTTAGCAGCCGTAGTGCATGCACTGAAGACTTGGAGACATTTTCTGATTGTAAACCATTGCGAGGTGTACACGGATCATAAGAGTTTGAAATTCATTTTCACGCAGAAGGAGTTAAACCTCAGACAAAGGAGATGGTTGGAGCTCATCAAGTATTATGATATGAGATTGCATTACCATCCCGGAGAGGCTAATGTAGTAGCTGAGCATTGAGCCGTAAGAGCCATGTCAATACATTAATGACGGGAGAAATACCAAGGGAGTTAGCCGAAAATCTTCGAGAGTTATGTTTGGAAATAGTTTCGAGAGGCTATGTAGCAGCATTGGAGATTCAGTCAACTTTGATGGATAGAATCAAAGAAGCTCAGAAGACTGACAAGGAGATTGCCTCTATAAAGGAGAAAATAAGCGAATGAAAGGCTAAAGGATTTCGTGAGGATGAGCACGACACCCTATGGTTTGAAGACCGTGTTTATGTGCCCAATGACCCGGAGATTAGGAAGCAAATTCTGCAAGAGGCACATGATTCACCATATTCGATTCACCCAGGAAATACCAAGATGTATTTGGATTTGAAGGATATTTTCTGGTGGACCGGAATGAAGAAAGATATTGCGGAGTATGTAGCAGTTTGTGATGTATGTCAGAGAGTAAAGGCAGAGCATCAGAAGCCAGCAGGATTGCTACAACCATTGCCGGTACCCGAATGGAAGTGGGATAAGTTAGGCATGGATTTTATCACGGGATTACCCAGGATTCATTCAGGCTATGACTCGATTTGGGTTGTAATTGATCGGTTGATGAAAGTAGCTCATTTCATCCCGGTAAAGACCACTTATACTAGTGCGAAGTTGGCAAAGATATACATGACCAAGATTGTATGCTTACATGGAGTTCCAAGGAGCATTATATAGGATAGAGGAACCCAGTTTACCTCAAAGTTCTGGAATCAGTTGCACGAAATTTTGGGTACCAGGCTAGAGTTCAGCACAACTTTTCATCCACAGACCGATGGACAGACCGAGAGAGTCAATCAAATTTTGGAGGACATGCTGAGAGCTCGTGCGCTATATTATGGATCTAGTTGGGACGACAATTTGCCATATGCAGAATTCTCTTACAACAATAGTAAAGATGGCCCCTTTCGAAGCCTTGTACGGAAGAAGGTGCAAAACACCATTGTCATGGGATGAAGTTGGAGACCGCCAGTTGGTTGGACCTGATTTGATTAAGGAGTCTGAACAGAAGGTGAAATTAATTCGCGATAGGCTCAAGGTAGCTCAATCCAGGCAAAAGAGTTATGCAGATTCTAAGCACAAGGAGATAGTTTACGAAGTCAGAGACCAAGTTTATCTTTGAGTATCCCCACTTCGGGGAACAAAGCGCTTTGGTGTTAAGGGAAAGTTAGCGCCACGATTTGTAGGACCATACCGAGTATTGGAACGTATGGGAGAAGTGGCCTACAAGTTGGAATTACCTGAAGGATTGTCAGGAGTTCATGATGTGTTCCACGTTTCTCAGTTGAAGAAGTGTCACGCGGAGATGGCTGACATACTCTTGAGAGACACAGTGCCATTGGAAGCAATTCGGTTGGACAGTGATTTGACCTATGAGGAGAAACCTGTTAAGATTCTCGAGTTTGCCAGCCGAGTCACCCGCAGCAAGGTTATCAAGTTTTGTAAGGTTCAGTGGAGCCACCACACGGATTGATGAAGCCACCTGGGAGCGAGAGGAAGATTTGCTCAAGGACCACCCTCACCTATTTTCTAGCCAACCCGAATCTCGAGGGCGAGATTCATCTTAAGGGGGTAGGTTTGTAACATCCCAAATTTTCAATTTGGAATGTTATACACTAGATCATCAATGAATATCATATTTTATTTGCTTTTGGTTTGATCCTAGAAATTTCTACGCAACTCAAGGACCCACGGAGAGAGTTGGGGAATTCATTATTTTCATATTTGAGTTTTCTCAAATTTTGAAGATAGGATCATTCGATTTTAATTATTTTATCATCAATTATTTCTATTACAAAAATATGAGAGAGGGAATAAAATGACTTTCCCAAAATAAAGAAATATTGAGGATTTAATAATAAAATCAAACAAGATTTTTATTTCGGAGTTTTTCGCTATTTTATTTGAATTTAGGAAAAATGTGCGTTTTTCAAAATTGCATTTAGGCCACAAATAAATGTTCACCTTGTGCGGCTTGATTTTAGAAGCCCGGGAAAATTTATTTCGGGATTTTTGGAGTCCGTTTAGTATTTCTTTTATTTGTTTTTCTGCGCGGAATAATTTCAAAAAAAAACGCGAACCGACTCCGGGCCGTACCCGAGCGGGACTCCGCCTGGGGGCAGCCTTTAAATAGCGTTGCCCCGAGTCGCCCCAGCCCACCGTGCCCGAAACCCTAGCCGCCGCCGCACGCCGCTCGAGGTCAACCTCGTTTTCGCCGCCGTTTTTTTTTAAAATCACGATTTTAATTTTTTTTAGTTTCGTTTTTTTAAATAGATCAGTTTTTCCGATTTATTTATTTAGCGAGTGTCCGTCCGTTCGTTCGTTCTAGCGAACGTTCGTCGTTTTTATTTTTCTCGGGTTAAATCCGCGATTTTTCTGGTCGCGATTCCTGATCCGATTTTCGTTTTAATATAACTTTTCGCTCGGTTATCGGAATCAGGCGATTCAAGCGCGTGGTGTTTTTTCTCGAAACCCTCTAACAGGTTAACCAACTTAAACAAATTTTTGCCACAGTAAAAATTTCCCTAGATCCAGAATAGTAAACGAAGCTTGTTTCTTTTGCCGTTTGACTTTCGTTGCTTCGTTTGAGTTGATTCTTTTTGCCAACCGGAGTTCTTAAGTTGAACTTTCTGGTTAGATCTCTTATTCGAGTTTTATCTGTGCATTAGATGAATACTTATTGTATGCTTGTTTGTTTGTCTGCGATAGAATACCCGGAGTGCGCCGCCTGTTACTTCGAATCGCTAGGTTTCGCGGATCATCAGCAAGGCAAGTAACACTTTGATCATACCTTCTACTACCCAGTTTTATTGCATTAGATCAATCCTCAAACATTGCATGATTAGGATCTAAATAAATTGTGGGATGGGAAGTAGTTGAGGTAGTACCTATTACCTGTTGTATTATCAAACCTTTGGAGTTACTTCTACGTTTGCCTATTATGCCATGCTGTGCTAGTAGACGTGGATTGGGTGAGTGATATCCATGACAGATGTGAGTTTGTTAATTTAATGGTTTATCTAAGGTGGCAACTTAAACACACATCTGGGTGGATTGAGGTACCTGGGTATTCCAGGATTGCCTGTTTTTATTTATGAACCGCCACCCAGGCCCAAAGGGATCATGAGATTTTTCATACTAGAAACTTCCGTGTGCAGCCACAAGCTATTATGGGCTCTAGCGTAGTTGATTAAGTCGTGCGAACTCTTACAGGGTAGACTAGCAGATGTAGGGGAAAGTAGGTGTAACGGTCTATCCATCGTAAGGTGCTAGCGCTTCTGAAATACTATGTCTCGGTCATCCGTCTTCTCAAACACCATGTAGTGCGAGAAACCAAACGGAGGCGATCGAGTCTTGTGGGGAAAAGTGTGCAAACCTCTGCAGAATGTATAAACTAATCATGGTTAGTCGTGTCCCCGGTTATGGACATCTTGAGTATCTAGTACTTGGATTATCATGTGAATCTCAACATGTTACTCTAAAATTAATTTTGTTGGGTTTTGTTTAATAATGATGCTTAATTGGGATTGAGAATGCTGTCAACCATTCTCAATGTTTAACAACTACCATGATAGTTAAATAAAAGTTTATTCCTTTATGGTAGGGAAAAATTGGCTTTACGCAAAACTGTAACCATAGAGCTTTCCACCAGCCAAATATGCATATAGTATAGCTGTTTCATTCCACTAGTAAGTGTGCACTGCAACGCACGTATAATTATTGGTTGCATTTCAAGTAGATGCCAACATGTGGTAGATAAAAGGTTGCTTTGCTTCTCGTGGCGTATAGGAAAGCTTGACAACGCATGAAATAATGAATGTTCATGTTTGGTACACACAGTCACAAACATACATAAAACTGGAGAGTATAAATCAACCCATACAACTTGTTATTTGATGCCTCCGTTTACTCTTTATATGCATCAAGATGCTCTTGACATGTAAATGTTTAGTTCATTCTGCACGAAGTGTCAAAGCACTAAAAATCCAAAGCTAAACTTGGCAAGCAACATACACAATTCTACAATGTTACCCATCTTTCATCTGTGTTCATCCTCCTCCAAGCCAACAAGCTTTCATGCCAAAATGCAAAAAAACAATGCGCTGAATAAATACAAGGGTAGACATAGGAAAACAATAGTACAAAATAACATCCCAGAACACAATGGGGACATATGGAGAAGCACCAGTTGTAGAAAATAAGAAAAAAATGCAAGTCATGACCATTTTTGATAGTTTTTCTTTACACCCACTTATGTGTAATACTATCAAACAATAAAAATAATTTGATGGTCATTAGTTCCTAACCATTAACCGAATGAACAGTGAAAGGACCTCAAAGTATTTATACGTAGAAGAATAGTAAAAAAATATTTATTTATAGATGGTTCATGTGAGAAAAAAAAATCACATCTTACTTTAGACCATCCAGCCCCTTTATGAAGTGAAAGGAGTTCCAAATGTAACAACTTAAAATAAACCAACTCCAGCAGTACAAGTGTTACAAATTAAGAAAAAACAAATAATGTGTTGATGACACGTGTAAACGACATATGCTAAGAAACACCGAAGATATAAAGATAGCACACTTTGGTTAGTAATGCATAGAAACCTTATTTTGAAAAATACAAGTCAGCACAAGCACGCCGTGTAAGTTCACAAGAAACCATAAATGCTGGCCGGGCAGTTGTCTTACAAGCAACATAAATTACCGGCACTCCAACAGCATCCCCTGAGAAGGGGCGACCGGTGCGGTACCCTCGGCGGTTCATGAATTACCGGCACTCCGGCGGCGTCCCCTGAGAAGGAGTTGTTGGTCCTCGGCTCCTTGTCGCCATGCCGAGTGGAGGCCGGTTGTGGTGGTTTTTCTTGGGAGAGATAGGATCGTGATCCAGGAGGTCGAGGTGATGGACGTGTCAATGTGTGCGAATACCCAATTAGTTTCCTAATAAAATGCGATCGTGATCAATTTCCTAATAAAACGCGATCATGATTAGTTTCCTAATAAAACACGATCATGATTAGTTTCCTAAGAAGATGTGATCGTGATTAGTTTCCTAAGAAGACGCGGTCATGATTATAGTTTCCTAATTGATCAGACGTGGAGTTTCATATGGTGAAGCACGGTCAGTCAATGTAAATTGTTAAGTGCACACAGAGAATGGATTAGGTTAAGGCTAGCCGTTAGATTAAGTTTAATGGGCTTAATCATGTGGTCATAATGAATCCGTGTACGTTTTACGGGGTGCACGTAAGAAAGTTCTTTTTTGATTGTTTAATAGTAGTGTAGATTACTCTCTATGTGTTAATGTTGCAGACTTTTCACATGACGATTAAGGAGTTTTTTAGGTCGTGGTTCTATACTGAGTGATGCCGTTGGAGTTGGTGGACTCACTTATCTTCCAAGCCTTCCGCTGTTATCGTTATTAGATGGCCTTAAGCCATATTTATTGTAGTAAGTTCTCTTTTGAGACACTCGATGTAATAAGTGTGTGATTGCTACTCTGTTATAAATCCTTCAAGTACTGTGTGGTGTCAGCATTACTGATTCAGGGATGACACCTGAGCACAAAGATCAGATCGTTTGAGGTCTGGTCGCTACAACATGATAGTTATTTTGTTGAGTTTGCTACCACTATTATTCATGACAAGAATTTTCCTTGTGTGGAGAGTAGTAAATTTTATATGCTTGTAGACCATGAAAAGAATGCTTTAGGTGCTGGTTATATTGTTGAATTCATTCATGATGCTACTGAAAATTATTATGAGGGAGGAACATATGCTTGTAGGAGTTGCAATAATATAAAGTTTCCTCTCTATGTGCTTAAATTTTTGAAGTTATGCTTGTTTTACCTTCCTATGCAAGATGATTCTTGTTCCCACAAGTTGTTTGCTCACAAAATCCCTATGCATAGGAAGTTGGTTAGACTTAAATGTGCTAGTAATATTCTTCAAGATGCTCTCTTTATGTTCCAATTCTTATCCTTTATGTGAGCATCATTGAAATCATCATGCCTAGCTAGGGGCATTAAACGATAGCGCTTGTTGGGAGGCAACCCAACTTTATTTTTATTCCTTGATTTTTGTTCCTGTTTAGTAATAAATAATTTATCTAGCCTCTGTTTAGATGTGGTTTTATGATTTTAATTAGTGTTTGTGCCAAGTAGAACCATTGGGAAGACTTGGGGAAAGTCTTGTTGATCATGCTGTAAAAAACAGAAACTTTAGTGCTCACGAGAATTGCTGCAATTTTTATTTGCAGAGTGATATTTAGTTAATTCTTTTTGCAGATGATTATAGATAAATTCCTCATGTCCAGCTATTTATTTGAGAATTTTATGAGTTCCACAAGTATACGTTTGATCCATATTACTACAGACTGTTTTGTTTTTGATAGATTCTGTTTTTCATGTGTTGTTTACCTATTTTGATGAAATCTATGGCTAGTAACAGAGTTTATAAACCATAGAGAAGTTAGAATACAGTAGGTTTAACACCAATATAAATAAAGAATGAGTTCATTACAGTACCTTGAAGTAGTGTTTTGTTTTCTTTCGGTAACGGAGCTTACGAGTTTTCTGTTAAGTTTTGTGTTGTGAAGTTTTCAAGTTTTGGGTAAGAATTCGATGGACTATGGAATAAGGAGTGGCAAGAGCCTAAGCTTGGGGATGCCCAAGGCACCCCAAGGTAATATTCAAGGACAACCAAGAGCCTAAGCTTGGGGATGCCCCGGAAGGCATCCCCTCTTTCGTCTTCGTTCATCGGTAACTTTACTTGGAGCTATATTTTTATTCACCACATGATATGTGTTTTGCTTGGAGCGTCAATTTATTTTATTAGGATTTGCATGCTGTTATTTAGAACAATGTTTTGCATCTTTTATTTCAATAAAATTGGCATTGATAGCCCTTACTATGCCAATGTTACAAGTATACATGTTGCTGTTTGAAAACAGAAAGTTTACCGCTGTTGCAATAATTCCCTAGAAAAGTCAGAATGTGATAAAATGTTGACACCTTTTTCATATTAAGCTCTGATAAATTTACTACAGTGGGAATTTTATTTCATAATTTTTGGAGCTAGGTAAGTATGGATGTTGCTGCATTCTTTACAGACTATCCTGTTTAGGCAGATTGTTGTTATGTTTGCATTGTTTGCATATGTTTGCTTCTTTAATGATTCCACTTGAGGATAGGACTATTAAATATGCAGAGGAATTTAGTATGCAATGTTGAATAATAATTTTAGTGATTTTCTACAGTAGAGTATGATAAGGTTTTTGCAAGGGTTTATACTGACTTATCTCACGAGTCCTTGTTGAGTTTTGTGTGGATGAAGCTTTTGAGATTTAGGGAGACCGTGATATGAGAGGAATTAAGGAGACACAAAAGCTCAAGCTTGGGGATGCCCAAGGCACCCCAAGATAATATTTCAAGAAGTCTCAAGCGTCTAAGCTTGGGGATGCCCCGGTTGGCATCCTACCTTTCTTCTTCAACAACTATCGGTTAGTATCGGTTGATCCTAAGTTTTTGCTTCTTCACATGATGTTTGCTATTCTTATATGTCATTTTCTTTTGCTTTGCTTGCTGTTTGAATAAAATACCAAGATCTGAAATTCTTAAAGGTTAGAGAGTCTTCACATAGTTGCATAATTATTCGACTACTCATTGATCTTCACTTATATCTTTCCGAGTAGTTTGTTGTTGCTCTAGTGCTTCATTTATATCCTTTTAGAGCATGGTGGTAGTTTTATTTTGAACAAATAGATGAACTCTCATGCTTCAATTATATTATTTTGAGAGTCTTAATAGCATGGTAATTTACTAAAATCCTAATATGCTAGGTATTCAAGAATAATAAAATTCTCTTATGAGTGTGTTGAATACTATGAGAAGTTTGATACTTGATGATTGTTTTGAGATATGAGGATGGTAATATTAGAGTCATGCTAGTTGAGTAGTTGTGAATTTGAGAAATACTTGTGTTGAAGTTTGTGATTCCCGTAGCATGCACGTATGGTGAACCGTTATGTGATGAAGTCAGAGCATGATTTATTTATTGATTGTCTTCCTTATGAGTGGCGGTCGGGGACAATTGATGGTCTTTTCCTACCAATCTATCCCCCTAGGAGCATGCGCATAATACTTTGCTTTGATAACTTGTAGATTTTTGCAATAAGTATATGAGTTCTTTATGACTAATGTTGACTCCATGGATTATACGCACTCTCACCCTTCCACCATTGCTAGCCTCTCTAGTACCGCGCAACTTTCGCCGGTACCATACACCCACCATATACCTTCCTCAAAACAGCCACCATACCTACCTATTATGGCATTTCCATAGCCATTACGAGATATATTGCCATGCAACTTTCCACCATTCCATTTATTATGACACGCTTCATCATTGTCATATTGCTTAGCATGATCATATAGTTGACATCGTATTTGTGGCAAAGCCACCATTGATAATTCTTTCATACATGTCACTCATGAGTCATTGCACATCCCAGTACACCGCCGGAGGCATTCATATAGAGTCATATCTTGTTCTAAGTATCGAGTTGTAATTCTTGAGTTGTAAGTAAATAAAAGTGTGATGATCATCATTATTAGAGCATTGTCCCAGTGAGGAAAGGATGATGGAGACTATGATTCCCCCACAAGTCGGGATGAGAATCCGGACGAAAAATAAATAAAAGAGACCAAAGAAGCCCAAATAAAAAAAGAGAACGAAAAGAGGCCATAAAAAAGAGAAGGCCCAAATAAAAAAATAAAAAATAAAAAAATGAGAGAAAAAGAGAGAAGGGGCAATGCTACTATCCTTTTACCACACTTGTGCTTCAAAGTAGCACCATGATCTTCATGATAGAGAGTCTCCTATGTTGTCACTTTCATATACTAGTGGGTATCTTTCATTATAGAACTTGGCTTGTATATTCCAATGATGGGCTTCCTCAAAATGTCCTAGGTCTTCATGAGCAAGCGAGTTGGATGCACACCCACTAGTTTCTTTTGTTGAGTTTTCATACATTTGTAGCTCTAGTGCATCCGTTGCATGGCAATCCCTACTCATTCACATTGATATCTATTGATGGGCATCTCCATAGCCCGTTGATACGCCTAGTTGATGTGAGACTATCTTCTCCCTTTTTGTCTTCTCCACAACCACCATTCTATTCCACCTATAGTGCTATGTCCATGGCTCACGCTCATGTATTGCGTGAAGATTGACAAAGTTTGAGAACATTAAAAGTATGAAACAATTGCTTGGCTTGTCATCGGGGTTGTGCATGATTTAAATATTTTGTGTGGTGAAGATAGGGCATAGCCAGACTATATGATTTTGTAGGGATAAATTTCTTTGGCCATGTTATTTTGAGACGACATGATTGCTTAGTTAGTATGCTTGAAGTATTATTATTATTATTATGTCAAAGTGAACTTTTGCCTTGAATCTTTCGGATCTGAATATTCATATCACAAGTAGGAAGAATTACATTGAAATTATGCCAACTAGCATTCCACATCAAAAATTATCTTTTTTATCATTTACCTACTCGAGGACGAGCAGGAATTAAGCTTGGGGATGCTTGATATGTCTCCAACGTATCTATAATTTTTGATTGCTCCATGCTATATTATCTACTGTTTTGGGCAATATTGGGCTTTATTATCCACTTTTATATTACTTTTGGGACTAACCTATTAACCGGAGGCCCAGCCCAAATTTGCTGTTTTATGCCTATTTCAGTGTTCCGAAGAAAAGGAATATCAAACGGAGTCGAAACGGAACGAAATCAACTGGAGAAGTTATTTTCGGAAGGAAACCTACCGGATAGACTTGGACCCTACGTCAGAAGATGAAGGAGGTGCTCACGAGGGTAGGGGGTGCCCCCCTGCCTCATGGCCCCCCTTCGGTCCACCGACGTACTCCTTTCACCCATATATACCTACGTATCGTAAAACTTCCAAAATGGAGATTAGATCGGGAGTTCCGCCGCCAGAAGCCTCCGTAGCCACCGAAAGCCAATCTAGACCCGTTCCGGCACCCTGCCGGAGGGGGCAATCCCTCTCCGGTGGCCATCTTCATCATCCCGGTGCTCTCCATGACGAGGAGGGAGTAGTTCTCCCTCAGGTCTGAGGGTATGTACCAGTAGCTATGTGTTTGATCTCTCTCTCTCTCTCTCTCGTGTTCTTGAGGTGATACGATCTTGATGTATCGTGAGCTTTGCTATTATAGTTGGATATTATGATGTTTCTCCCCCTCTACTCTCTTGTGATGAATTGAGTTTTCCCTTCGAAGTTATCTTATCGGATTGAGTCTTTAAAGATTTGAGAACACTTGATGTATGTCTTGTCGTGGATATCTATGGTGACAATGGGATATCACGTGATTCACTTGATGTATGTTTTGGTGATCAACTTGCGGGTTCCGCCCATGAACCTATGCATAGGGGTTGGCACATGTTTTCGTCATGATTCTCCGGTAGGAACTTTGGGGCACTCTTTGAGGTTCTATGTGTTGGTTGAATAGATGAATCTGAGATTGTGTGATGCATATCGTATAATCATACCCACGGATACTTGAGGTGACATTGGAGTATCTAGGTGACATTAGGGTTTTGGTTGATTTGTGTCTTAAGGTGTTATTCTAGTACGAACTCTAGGGCTGTTTGTGACACTTATAGGAATAGCCCAACGGATTGATTGGAAAGAATAACTTTGAGGTGGTTTTGTACCCTACCATAATCTCTTCGTTCGTTCTCCGCTATTAGTGACTTTGGAGTGACTCTTTGTTGCATGTTGAGGGATAGTTTTATGATCCAATTATGTTAGTATTGTTGAGGGAACTTACACTAGCGAAAGTATGAACCCTAGGCCTTGTTTACTATCATTGCAATACCATTTACGCTCACTTTTATCACTTGTTACCTTGCTATTTTTATATTTTTAGATTACAAAAACTATTATTTATCATCCATATACCACTTGTATCACCATCTCTTCGCCGAACTAGTGCACCTATACAATTAACATTGTATTGGGTGTGTTGGGGACACAAGAGACTCTTTGTTATTTGGTTGCAGGGTTGCTTGAGAGAGACCATCTTCATCCTACGCCTCCTACGGATTGATAAACCTTAGGTCATCCACTTGAGGGAAATTTGCTACTGTCCTACAAACCTCTGCATTTGGAGGCCCAACAAAGTCTACAAGAAGAAGGTTGTGTAGTAGACATCAAGCACTGCGTTGGATTTCCCCGAAGAGGAGAGGACGATGCAGCAAATAGCGTAAGTATTTCCCTCAGTTTTTGAGAACCAAGGTATCAATCCAGTAGGAGGCTACGCTCGAGTCCCTCGTAGCTACACAAAAACAATAGCTCAACGCAACCAATGCGCTTAGGGGTTGTCAATCCCTTCACGGTCGCTTACGAAAGTGAGATCTGATAGAGATGATAAATAATATATTTGGTATTTTTGGTATAGAGATGCAAAGTAAAAAGTAAAAGGAAAAGTAAAAGCAAAGCAATAATAAAGTGATGGAGATTAATATGATGAGAAAGAGACCCAGGGGCCATAGGTTTCACTAGGGCTTCTCTCAAGAGCATAAGTACTCTACGGCAGGTGAACAAATTACTGTTGAGCAATTGACAGAATTGAGCATAGTTATGAGAATATCTAGGTATGATCATGTATATAGGCATCACGTCCGAGACAAGTAGACCGACTCCTGCCTGCATCTACTACTATTACTCCACTCATCGACCACTATCCAGCATGCATCTAGAGTATTAAGTTAAAAACAGAGTAACGCCTTAAGCAAGATGACATGATGCAGAGGGATAGTTTGATGCAATATGATAAAAAAACCATCTTGTTATCCTCGATGGCAACGATACAATACGTGCCTTGCTGCCCCTTCTGTCACTTGGAAAGGACACCGCAAGATCGAACCCAAAGCTAAGCACTTCTCCCATGGCAAGAACAACCAATCTAGTAGGCCAAACCAAACTGATAATTCGAAGAGACTTGCAATGATAACCAATCATACATAAAAGAATTCAGAGAAGATTCCAATATTATTGATAGATAGACTTGATCATAAACCCACAATTCATCGGTCTCAACAAACACACCGCAAAAAGAAGATTACATCGAATAGATCTCCACGAGAGAGGGGGAGAACATTGTATTGAGATCCAAAAAGAGATAAGAAGCCATCTAGCTACTAACTATGGACCCGTAGGTCTGAAGTAAACTACTCACACTTCATCTGAGGGGCTTGGATGATGATGTAGAAGCCCTCCGTGATCGATGCCCCCTCCGGTGGAGCTCCGAAACAGGCCCCAAGATGGGATCTCGTGGATACAGAAAGTTGCGATGGTGGAATTAGGTTTTTGGCTCCGTATCTGATCGTTTGGGGGTACGTGGGTATATATGGGAGGAAGAAGTACGTCGGTGGAGCAACAGGGGGCCCACGAGGGTGGGGGCGCGCCTGCTAGGGTAGGGCGCGCCCCCTA
This sequence comes from Triticum urartu, assembly GCF_056163025.1. Classification (NCBI taxonomy): domain Eukaryota; kingdom Viridiplantae; phylum Streptophyta; class Magnoliopsida; order Poales; family Poaceae; genus Triticum; species Triticum urartu. The sequence continues at coordinate 501,049,576 of NC_141873.1, read as the reverse complement.
CCTTGTGGCCTCCTGTTACGTGCCTTGACGTAGGGTCCAAGTCTCCTGAGTTGTATTCGGTGAGAAAATCACGTTCCCGAAGGTTTCATTCTGTTTGGACTCCGTTTGATATTCCTTTTCTTCAAAACCCTAAAACAGGCAAAAAACAGCAATTCTGGGATGGGCCTCCGGTTAATAGGTTAGTCCCAAAAATAATATAAAAGTGGATAATAAAGCCCAATAATGTCCAAAATAGTAGATAATATAGCTTGAAGCAATCAAGAATTATAGATACATTGGAGACGTATCACTTTGCCCACCATGAGCGGGTCTATTCTTCATAAAACTAGTAGTCTCGCGGATGCTATATCTTTTCTCATAGTTGAACTTGAAAGACAATTTTTACATATGCATCCTTCCATACAAAGGATTTTCGTAGAGTTTTCTAATATTGAGCATTCTTCTGTTAAGCGAACAGCGACCATCTTTTTAGCTCATGAGTTCAGATTTATAATAAAATAAGCCAATGAAATTTTTGTGCATTATAGGGTGGATGTCGGCCATCCTCCCATAGAAGCAATCCTTTTTTATCAAGAAGACATTATGCGTTTACGATCTTTAGATCATGTAGCTTTTAATGAAAACCTTAGAAAAAAGATTCCTACCGATGTTCTTGTTAACAGGATCTCTGAACTTCATGATAATTTTTATATCCAGAACAATGGGTTAGGTTTTTCCCTTGAACAAAGGCTCATGACTTTTTGCCAAAAGAATGCTTATAATGATGAATTGGTTGTGCAATATGAGGGGCCAAAGGAGGAACCAATACCTCCCGAGCTTGATCTTGGGGAATTTTGTCCCATTAAATTTAGCCCTTTTGATTACTTTTACTTGCCACAAAGAAAGCTTTCTGCTGAACATAGGGAGTATGAGATGAGTTTTCGCGATTTACCTTATCACTATCATGGCAATACCTAGATCTATCCTTGCTTTTATGCCTAGCTCGGGGCGTTAAAAGATAGCGCTTGTTGGGAGGCAACCCAATTTTATTTTTGTTCCTTGATTTTTGATTCTTTTTAGTAATAAATAATTCATCTAGCCTGTTTTTAGATGTGGTTTTATGCTTTTAATTAGTGTTTGTGCCAAGTAGAGCCTTTGGGAAGACTTGGGGAAGGTCTTTGCGATCTTGCTGTTAAAAACAGAAATTTTAGCGCTCATGAGATTAGCTGCCATTTTTTACTGGAGAGTGATATTTAGTTAATTATTTTTGCAGATGATTAATAGATAAATTCCTCACGTCCAGAAATTTATTTAGAATTTTTGGGATTCCAGAAGTATTCGAAACCTACAGATTACTACAGACTGTTCTGCTTTTGACAGATTCTGTTTTTCATGTGTTGTTTGCTTATTTTGATGAATCTATGGCTAGTATTTGAGTGTATGAACCAATACAAATGAATAATGAGTTCATTACAGTACCTTAAGTGGTGGTTTGTTTTCTTTTACTAACGGAGCTCATGAGATTTTCCGTTTAAGTTTTGTGTTGTGAAGTTTTCAAGTTTTGGGTAAAGATTTGATGGATTATGGAACAAGGAGTGGCAAGAGCCTAAGCTTCGTGATGCCCAAGGCAGCCCAAGGTAAAATTCAAGGACAACCAAAAGCCTAAGCTTGGGGATTCCCCGGAAGGCATCCCCTCTTTCATCTTCTTCTATCGGTAACTTTACTTGAGGCTATATTTTTATTCACCACATGATATATGTTTTGCTTGGAGCGTCTTGTATGATTTGAGTCTTTACTTTTTAGTTTACCACAATCATCCTTTATGTACACACCTTTTGGGAGAGACACACATGAATAGGAATTTATTAGAATACTCTATGTGCTTCACTTATATCTTTTGAGCTAGATAATTTTGCTCTAGTGCTTCGCTTATATCCTTTAGAGCACGGCGGTGGTTCTATTTTATAGAAATTATTGAACTCTCATGCATCAATTATATTATTTTGAGAGTCCTTTAGAATAGCATGGTAATTTTCTTCGGTTATGAAATTAGTCCTAATATGATAGGCATCCAAGATCGGTATAATAAAAACTTTCATAAAAAAGTGCATTGACTACTAGGAGAAGTTTGATACTTGATAATTGTTTTGAGATATAAAGGTGGTAATGTTAGAGTGTGCTAGTTGAGTAGTTGTGAATTTGAGAAATACTTGTGTTGATGTTTGCAAGTCCCATAGCATGCACGTATGGTGACGTTGTGTAACAAATTTGAAACATGAGGTGTTATTTGATTGTCTTCCTTATGAGTGGCGGTCGGGACGAGCGATGGTCTTTTCCTACCAATCTATCCTCCTAGGAGCTTGCGTGTAATGCTTGCTTTTTGATGACTTGTAGCTTTTTGCGACAAGGATGTTAGTTCTTTATGACTAATGTTGAGTCCATGGATTATACGCACTCTCACCCTTCCATCATTGCTAGCCTCTTCGGTACCGTGCATTGCCCTTTCTCACCTTGAGAGTTGGTGCAAACTTCGCCGGTGCATCCAAACCCCGTGATATGATACGCGCTATCACACATAAACCTCCTTATATCTTCCTCAAAACAGCCACCATACCTACCTATTATGGCATTTCCATAGCCATTCCGAGATATATTGCCATTCAACTTTCCACCGTTCCGTTTATCATGACACACATCATCATTGTCATATTGCCTTGCATGATCATGTAGTTGACATCATATTTGTGGCAAAGCCACCGTTCATAATTTTTCATACATGTCACTCTTGATTCATTGCCCTTCCCGGTACATCGTCGGAGGCATTCATATAGAGTCATACTTTGTTCTAGTATCGAGTTGTAATCATTGAGTTGCAAATAAATAGAAGTGTGATGATCATCATTAATAGAGCATTGTCCCAAATAAAAAAATAAAAATAAAAAGAAGAAGAAAGGACAAATAAAAAAGGCCCAAAAAAGAAATAAAAAGGGGCAATGCTACTATCCTTTTTTCCACACTTGTGCTTCAAAGTAGCTGATCTTTATGATAGAGAGTTTCTTGTTTTGTCACTTTCATATACTAGTGGGAATTCTTCATTATAGAACTTGGCTTGTATATTCCAACAATGGGCTTCCTCAAATGCCCTAGATCTTCGTGAGCAAGCAAGTTGGATGCACACCCACTTTGTTTCTTTTGTTGAGCTTTCATACATTTATAGCTCTAGTGCATCCGTTGCATGGCAATCCCTACTCCTTGCATTGACATCAATTGATGGGCATCTCCCTAGCCCATTGATTAGCCGCATCGATGTGATACTTTCTCCTTTTTTGTCCTCTCCACATAACCCCGTCATCATACTGTATTCCACCCATAGTGGTATATCCATGGCTCACGCGCTCATGTATTGCGTGAAAGTTGAAAAAAGTTTGAGATTACTAAAGTGTGAAACAATTGCTTGGCTTGTCATCAGAGTTGTGCAAGATGAGAGCATTCTTGTGTGACGAACATGGAGCATGACCAAACTATATGATTTTGTAGGGATGGACATTCTTTTGCCATGTTATTTTGAGAAGACATAATTACTTAGTTAGTATGCTTGAAGTATTATTATTTTTATGTCAATATTAGACTTTTGTCTTGAATCTTTCGGAACTGAATATTCATGCCACAATAAAGAGAATTACATTGAGAATTATGCTAGGTAGCATTCCACATCAAAATTTCTGTTTTTATCATTTACCTACTCGAGGACGAGCAGGAATTATGCTTGGGGATGCTTGATACGTCTCCAATGTATCTATAATTTTTTATTGTTCCATGCTATTATATTATCTGTTTTCGATGTTAATGGGCTTTATTTTACACTTTTATATTATTTTTGGGACTAACCTACTAACCCAAGGCCCAGTGCAAATTGTTGTTTTTTTCCTATTTTAGTGTTTCACATAAAAGGAATATCAAACGGAATAAAACCTTCGGGGGATTTATTTTTGGAACAAACGTGACCTAGAGGACTTGGAGTGCATGTCAAGCAACCAACGAGGAGGCCATGAGGCAGGGGCGCGCCTACCCCCCTGGGCGCGCCCTCCCCCTCGTGGGCCCCTCGTGGCTCCACCGACCTACTTCTTCCTCCTATATATATTCATACACCCAAAAACATCTAGGAGCACCACGAAACCCTATTTCCACTGCCGCAACCTTCTATAACCAAGAGATCCCATCTTGGGGCCTTTTCCGGAGCTCCGCCGGAGGGGGCATCGATCATGGAGGGCCTCTACATCAACTCCATGGCCCCTCCAATGATGTGTGAGTAGTTTAATTCAGACCTTCGGGTCCATAGCAATTAGCTAGATGGCTTCTTCTCTCTCTTTGAATCTCAATACAAAGTTCTCCTCGATCTTCTTGGAGATCTATTCGATGTAACTCTTTGTGCGGTGTGTTTGTCGAGATCCGATGAATTGTGGGTTTATGATCAAGTTTATCTATGAACAATATTTGATTCTTCTCTAAAACCTTTTATGTATGATTGGTTATCTTTGCAAGTCTCTTCGAATTATTAGTTTGGTTTTCCCTACTAGATTGATCTTTCTTGCAATGGGAGAAGTGCTTAGCTTTGGGTTAAATCTTGCGGTGCTCGATCCCAATGACAGAAAGGGAAACGCCACATATTGTATTGTTGCCATCGAGGATAAAAAGATGGGGTTTATATCATATTGCTTGAGTTTATCCCTCTACATCATGTCATCTTACCTAATGCGTTACTCTGTTCTTATGAACTTAAGGCTCTAGATGCATGCTGGATAGCGGTCGTTGTGTGGAGTAATAGTAGTAGATGCAGGCAGGAGTCGATCTACTTGTCATGGACGTGATGCCTATAAACATGATCATGCCTAGATATTCTCATAATTATTCGCTTTTCTATCAATTGCTCAACAGTAATTTGTGTACCCACCGTAATACTTATGCTATCTTGAGAGAAGCCACTAGTGAAACCTATGGCCCCCGGGTCTATTCCCCATTATATTAATCTCCCATCAACAAGTTATTTTCTAGCACCGTTTATTTTTCAATCTTTACTTTCAATCTATATCATAAAAATACCAAAAATATTTATCTTATCATTATTATCTCTATCAGATCTCACTCTCGTAAGTGACCGTGAAGGGATTGACAACCCCTTTATCACATTGGTTGCGTGGTTCTTATTTGTTTGTGTAGGTACGAGGGACTTGCGTGTAGTCTCCTACTAGATTGATACCTTGGTTATCAAAAACTAAGGGAAATACTTGCTACTTTCCTGCATCACCTTTTCCTCTTCAAGGGAAAACCAACGCAGTGCTCAAGAGGTAGCATGCTTCCTGCGTGTTACAGTGGGTCTCTGCGTCAACAAGGAGCATCATCCCCGAGCTTGTGCCATGGGGAGCCTCTCCATGGCTAGAGGGGGAGGAAACAGAGGACGGTGGTAGTGGCAGTTCTCGGTCCACTCAGTCGGACAGGGCGAAATCCAGACTGGAGGGCGGTGCTTTCGGGCCGAAAAGCCCATTTGGTACGTCCACCCTGAGCTGGCACTACCACGTCCAACTACCACAATTGATTATATGTTTTTTCTATCATTTACTTGCTTTTCTTATATAGACAAGATCTGGATTTTTTAAATGCTGCTGGAAGTATTGTTGAGACGTGCAACATCAATTTTCGGATTCTCCAGTGAGGAAGCACACATGTGCACTTTCCCATTAGAAATTATAGTCACTTCTAGGTGTTCAGATTCATGTCTAATAATCTGGTATCTAATGTGTGCTTCTAAAGATTTTCCTTTTCTTTCACTCCTGAATTCTCAAGTGTAAACTTGGGTTTTGACCTTCTATATAGAATTGTTAAAGTGAACCTAGAGTTCTACTTGTTGGGGAACGTTTCAGAAAACAAAAATTTTCCTACGGTTTCACCAAGATCCATCTATGAGTTCATCTAGCAACGAGTGATTGGATTGCATCTACATACCTTTGTAGATCACGCGCGGAAGCGTTCAAAGAATGGGGATGAGGAAGTCGTACACGACGTGATCCAAATCACCGAAGACCTAGCACCGAACGGACGGCACCTCCGCGTTCAACACACGTACGGTCAGCGTAACGTCTCCTTCTTCTTGATCCAGCAAGGGGGAAGGAGAGGTTGAGGAAGATGGCTCCAGCAGCAGCACGACGGCGTGGTGGTGATGGAGCTGCATTACTCCGGCAGGGCTTCGCCAAGCGCTATGGAGGAGGAGGAGGTGTTGGAGAGGGAGAGGGAGGCACCAAAGGCAGGGGTAAGAAGTCCTCCATCTCCCCCACTATATATAGGAGGGCCAAGGGGGGGGGGCGGCCCTAGGAGACCTAATCTCCTAGGGGGGTGCGGCCAAGGGGAGGAATCCCTCCTCCCCAAGGCACCTAGGAGGTGCCTTCCCCTCCTAGGACTCTTCCTCCCTTGAAACCTTAGGCGCATGGGCCTCTTGGGGCTGGTGCCCCTGGCCCATGTAGGCCAAGGCGCACCCCCTACAGCCCATGTGACCCGGAAACTTGTCCCGATGCCCGAAATAGTACTTCCTATATATAATTCTTTACCTCCGGACCATTCCGGAACTCCTCGTGACGTTCGGGATCTCATCCGGGACTCCAAACAACATTCGGGTTACTGCATATACATATCCCTACAACCCTAGCGTCACCGAACCTTAAGTGTGTAGACCCTACGGGTTCGGGAGACATGTAGACATGACCGAGATCGCTCTCCGGTCAATAACCAACAGCGGGATCTGGATACCCATGTTGGCTCCCACATGCTCCTCGATGATCTCATTGGATGAACCACGATGTCGAGGATTCAAGCAACCCCGTATACAATTCCCTTTGTCAATCGGTATGTTACTTGCCCGAGATTCGATCGTCGGTATCCCAATACCTCGTTCAATCTCGTTACCGGCAAGTCACTTTACTCGTACCGTAATGCATGATCCCGTGACCAGACACTTGGTTACTTTGAGCTCATTATGATGATGCATTACCGAGTGGGCCCAGTGATACCTCTCCGTCATACGGAGTGACAAATCCCAGTCTTGATCCATGTCAACCCAACAGACACTTTCGGAGATACCCGTAGTATACCTTTATAGTCACCCAGTTACGTTGTGACGTTTGGCACACCCAAAGCACTCCTACGGTATCCGAGAGTTACACGATCTCATGGTCTAAGGAAAAGATACTTGACATTGGAAAACTCTAGCAAACGAACTATACGATCTTGTGCTATGTTTAGGATTGGGTCTAGTCCATCACATCATTCTCCTAATGATGTGATCTCGTTATCAATGACATCCAATGTCCATAGTCAGGAAAACCATGACTATCTGTTGATCAACGAGCTAGTCAACTAGAGGCTTACTAGGGACATGTTGGTGTCTATTATTCACACATGTATTACGATTTCCGGATAATACAATTATAGCATGAATAAAAGAAAATTATCATGAACAAGGAAATATAATAATAATGCTTTTATTATTGCCTCTAGGGCATATTTCCAACAGTCTCCCACTTGCACTAGAGTCAATAATCTAGTTACATTGTGATGAATCGAACACCCATGGAATTCTGGTGTTGATCATGTTTTGCTCTAGGAAGAGGTTTAGTCAACGGATCTGCTACATTCAGATCTGTATGTACTTTACAAATATCTATGTCTCCATTTTGAACATTTTCACGAATGGAGTTGAAGCGACGCTTGATGTGCCTTGTCTTCTTGTGAAACCTGGGCTGCTTCGCAAGAGCAACAGCTCCAGTGTTGTCACAGAAGAGCTTGATCGGCCCCGATGCATTGGGTATGACTCCTAGGTCGGTGATGAACTCCTTCACCCAAATTGCTTCATGTGCTGCCTCCGAGGCTGCCATGTACTCTGCTTCACATGTAGATCCCGCCACGACGCTCTGCTTGCAACTGCACCAGCTTACTGCCCCACCATTCAAAATATACACGTATCCGGTTTGTGACTTCGAGTCATCCATATCTGTGTCGAAGCTAGCGTCGACGTAACCCTTTACGACGAGCTCTTCGTCACCTCCATAAACGAGAAACATTTCCTTAGTCCTTTTCAGGTACTTCAGGATATTCTTGACCGCTGTCCAGTGTTCCTTGCCGGGATTACTTTGGTACCTTCCTACCAAACTTACGGCAAGGTTTACATTAGGTCTGGTACACAACATGGCATACATAATATACCCTATGGCCGAGGCATAGGGGATGACACTCATCTCTTCTATATCTTCTGCCGTGGTCGGACATTGAGCTGAGCTCAATTTCACACCTTGTAATACAGGCAAGAACCCCTTCTTAGACTGATCCATATTGAACTTCTTCAATATATTATCAAGGTATGTGCTTTGTGAAAGACCTATGAGGCATCTTGATCTATCTCTGTAGATCTTGATGCCTAATATATAAGCAGCTTCTCCAAGGTCCTTCATTGAAAAACTCTTATTCAAGTAGGCCTTTATGTTGTCCAAGAGTTCTATATCATTTCCCATCAAAAGTATGTCATCTACATATAATATGAGAAATGCTACAGAGCTCCCACTCACTTTCTTGTAGACACAGGCTTCTCCATAAGTCTGCGTAAACCCAAACGCTTTCATCATCTCATCAAAGCGAATGTTCCAACTCCGAGATGCTTGCACCAGCCCATAAATCGAGCGTTGGAGCTTGCACACCTTGTCAGCATTCTTAGGATCGACAAAACCTTCCGGTTGCATCATATACAATTCTTCCTTAAGGAAACCATTAACGAATGCCGTTTTGACGTCCATTTGCCATATTTCATAATCATAGAATGCGGCAATCGCTAACATGATTCGGACGGACTTCAGCTTCGCTACTGGTGAGAAAGTCTCATCGTAGTCAACCCCTTGAACTTGTCGATAACCCTTAGCGACAAGCCAAGCTTTATAGATGGTCACATTACCATCCGCGTCTGTCTTCTTCTTAAAGATCCATTTATTTTCTATGGCTCGCCGCTCAACGGGCAAGTCAGTCAAAGTCCATATTTCGTTTTCATACATGGATCGTATCTCGGATTTCATGGCTTCTAGCCATTTGTCGGAATCCGGGCCCGCCATCGCTTCTTCATAGTTCGAAGGTTCACCGTTGTCTAACAACATGATTTCCAAGACAGGGTTGCCGTACCACTCTGGTGCGGAACGTGTCCTTGTGGACCTACGAATTTCAGTAGGAGCTTGATCAGAAGTATCTTGATCATCATCATTAACTTCCTCTCTAGTCGGTGCAGGCACCTCAGGAACATTTTCTTGAGTTGCGCCCTTTTCTGGTTCAAGAGGTAATACTTCATCAAGTTCTACTTTCCTCCCACTTACTTCTTTCGAGAGAAACTCTTTCTCTAGAAAGGATCCATTCTTGGCAACAAAGATCTTGCCTTCGGATCTGAGGTAGAAGGTATACCCAATAGTTTCTTTAGGGTATCCTATGAAGACGCATTTTTCCGACTTGGGTTCAAGCTTTTCAAGTTGAAGTTTCTTGACATAAACATCGCATCCCCAAACTTTTAGAAACGACAGCTTAGGTTTCTTCCCAAACCATAATTCATACGGTGTCATCTCTACGGATTTCGACGGAGCCCTATTTAAAGTGAATGCGGCAGTCTCTAAAGCATAGCCCCAAAAAGATAGCGGTAAATCGGCAAGAGACATCATAGATTGCACCATATCCAATAGAGTGCGATTACGGCGTTCGGACACCCCATTACGCTGAGGTGTTCCCGGCGGCGTGAGTTGTGAAACTATTCCACATTTTCTTAAGTGTGTGCCAAATTCGTGACTCAAGTATTCTCCTCCACAATTTGATCGCAAAAACTTGATTTTCCTGTCACGTTGATTCTCAACCTCACTCTGAAATTCTTTGAACTTCTCAAAGGTTTCAGACTTGTGTTTCATTAAGTAGACATACCCATATCTACTCAAATCATCAGTGAGGGTGAGAACATAACGATAGCCACCGCGAGCCTCAACACTCATTGGACCGCACACATCAGTATGTATAATTTCCAATAAGTTGGTTGCTCACTCCATTGTTCCTGAGAACGGAGTCTTGGTCATTTTACCCATGAGGCATGGTTCGCACGTGTCAAATGATTCATAATCAAGAGACTCTAAAAGTCCATCTGCATGGAGCTTCTTCATGCGTTTGACACCTATGTGACCAAGGCGGCAGTGCCACAAGTATGTGGTACTATCATTGTCAACCTTACATCTTTTGGCACTCACACTATGAACATGTGTAGCATTACGCTCGAGATTCATTAAGAATAAACCATTCACCATCAGAGCATGACCATAAAACATATCTCTCATATAAATAGAACAACCATTATTCTCAGATTTAAATGAGTAGCCATCTCGAATTAAACGAGATCCCGATACAATGTTCATGCTCAAAGCTGGCACTAAATAACAATTATTAAGGTTTAATACTAATCCCGAAGGTAAATGTAGAGGTAGCGTGCCGACGGCGATCACATTGACCTTGGAACCATTCCTGACGCGCAACGTCACCTCGTCCTTTGCCAATCTCCGCTTATTCCGCAGCCCCTTTTGTTTTGCCGGCCTTCTTGTCCGCTAAGTATTTGGGGCAGTTCTGCTTCCAGTGACCACTTCCCTTGCAATAAAAGCACTCAGTCTCGGGCTTGGGTCCATTCTTTGGCTTCTTCCCGGTAGCTTGGTTGCCGGGCGTGGCAACTACCTTGCCATCCTTCTTGAAGTTCTTTTTACCCTTGCCCTTCTTGAACTTAGCGGTTTTATTCACCATCAACACTTGATGTTCCTTCTTGACTTCTACCTCTGCTGATTTTAGCATTGAAAATAACTCAGGAATGGTCTTTTCCATCCCCTGCATATTGAAGTTCATCACAAAGCTCTTGTAGCTTGGTGGAAGCGACTGGAGGATTCTGTCAATGACCGCATCATCCGGGAGATTAACTCCCAGCTGAGTCAAGGGGTTATGTAACCCAGACATAGTGAGTATGTGCTCACTGACAGAACTATTTTCCTCCATCTTACAGCTGAAGAATTTGTCGGAGACTTCATATCTCTCGACCCGGGCATGAGCTTGAAAAACCATTTTCAGCTCTTCGAACATCTCATATGCTCCATGTCTCTCAAAACGCTTTTGGAGTCCCGGCTCTAAGCTGTAAAGCATGCCGCACTGAACGAGGGAGTAGTCATCAGCACGTGTCTGCCAAGCGTTCATAACGTCTTGGTTCTGTGGAACGGGTGGGTCACCTAGCGGTGCTTGTAGGACATATTCTTTCTTCGCAGCTATGAGGATGATCCTCAGGTTCCGGACCCAGTCCGTATAGTTGCTGCCATCGTCTTTCAGCTTGGTTTTCTCTAGGAACGCGTTGAAGTTGAGGACTACGTTGGCCATTTGATCTACAAGACATATTGTAAAGTTTTTAGACTAAGTTCATGATAATAAAGTTCATCTAATCAAATTATTCAATGAACTCCCACTTAGATAGACATCCCTCCAGTCATCTAAGTATAACATGATCCGAGTTGACTAGGCCGTGTCCGGTCATCACGTGAGACGGTCTAGTTAACATCGGTGAACATCTTCATGTTGATCGTATCTTCTATACGACTCATGCTCGACCTTTCGGTCTTCTATGTTCTGAGGCCATGTCTGTACATGCTAGGCTCGTCAAGTCAACCTAAAGTGTTTGCATGTGTAAATCTGTCTTACACCCGTTGTATGTGAATGTCTAAATCAAACACCCGATCATCACGTGGTGCTTTGAAACAACGAACTGTCGCAACGGTGCACAGTTAGGGAAACACTTTCTAGAAATAATTATGAGGGATCATCTTATTTACTACCGTCGTTCTAAGTAAACAAGATGAAAAACATGATAAACATCACATGCAATCAAATAATAACAGTGACATGATATGGCCAATATCACATAGCTCCTTTGATATCCATCTTGGGGCTCCATGATCATCTTGTCACCGGCATGACACCATAATCTCCATTATCATGATCTCCATCATTGTGTCTCCATGAAGTTGCTCGCCAACTATTACTTCTACTACTATGGCTAACGCGTTTAGCAATAAAGTAAAGTAATTTACATGGCGTTTCTCAATGACACGCAGGTCATACAAAAAATATAGACAACTCCTATGGCTCCTGCCGGTTGTCATACTCATCGACATACAAGTCGTGATTCCTATTACAATAGCATGAACATCTCATACATCACATATAGATCATTCATCATTCATCACAACTTTGGCCATATAATATCACAAAGCACTTGCTGCAAAAACAAGTTAGACGTCCTCTAATTGTTGTTGCAAGTTTTACGTGGCTGAAGTAGGGTTCTAGCAAGAATGTTTTCTTACCTACATGAAAGCCACAACGTGATTTGTCAACTTCTATTTACCCTTCATAAGGACCCTTTTCGTCGAATCCGCTCCAACTAAAGTGGGAGAGACAGACACCCGCCAGCCACCTTTATGCAACTTGTGCATGTTAGTCGGTGGAACCGGTCTCACGTAAGCGTACGTGTAAGGTTGGTCCGGGCCGCTTCATCCCAAAATACCATTGAAGAAAGATAAGACTAGTAGCGGCAAGAAAGTTGACAACATCTACGCCCACAACAAATTGTGTTCTACTCGCGCAAGAAGAACTACGCATAGACCTAGCTCATGATGCCACTGTTGGGGAACGTTGCAGAAAACAAAAATTTTCCTACGGTTTCACCAAGATCCATCTATGAGTTCATCTAGCAATGAGTGATTGGATTGCATCTACATACCTTTGTAGATCACGCGCGGAAGCGTTCAAAGAACGGGGATGAGGAAGTCGTACACGACGTGATCCAAATCACCGAAGACCTTGCGCCGAACGGACGGCACCTCCGCGTTCAACACACGTACGGTCAGTGTAACGTCTCCTTCTTCTTGATCCAGCAAGGGGGAAGGAGAGGTTGAGGAAGATGGCTCTAGCGGCAGCACGACGGCGTGGTGGTGATGGAGCTGCAGTACTCCGGCAGGGCTTCGCCAAGCGCTATGGAGGAGGAGGAGGTGTTGGAGAGGGAGAGGGAGGCACCAAAGGCAGGGGTAAGAAGTCCTCCATCTCCCCCACTATATATAGGAGGGCCAAGGGGGGGCACCGGCCCTAGGAGATCTAATCTCCTAGGGGGGTGCGGCCAAGGGGAGGAATCCCTGCTCCCCAAGGCACCTAGGAGGTGCCTTCCCCTCCTAGGACTCTTCCTCCCTTGAAACCCTAGGCGCATGGGCCTCTTGGGGCTGGTGCCCTTGGCCCATGTAGGCCAAGGCGCACCCCCTACAGCCCATGTGGCCCCCCGGGACAGGTGGCCCCACTCGGTGGACCCCCGGGGCCCTTCCGGTGGTCCCGGTACAATACCGGTGACCCCGAAACTTGTCCCGATGCCCGAAATAGTACTTCCTATATATAATTCTTTACCTCCGGACCATTCCGGAACTCCTCGTGACGTCCGGGATCTCATCCGGGACTCCGAACAACATTCGGGTTACTGCATATAGATATCCCTACAACCCTAGCGTCACCGAACCTTAAGTGTGTAGACCCTACGGGTTCGGGAGACATGTAGACATGAACGAGATCGCTCTCCGGTCAATAACCAACAGCGGGATCTGGATACCCATGTTGGCTCCCACATGCTCCTCAATGATCTCATTGGATGAACCACGATGTCGAGGATTCAAGCAAACCCGTATACAATTCCCTTTGTCAATCGGTATGTTACTTGCCCGAGATTCGATCGTCGGTATCCCAATACCTCCTTCAATCTCGTTACCGGCAAGTCACTTTACTCGTACCGTAATGCATGATCCCGTGACCAGACACTTGGTTACTTTGAGCTCATTATGATGATGCATTACCGAGTGGGCCCAGTGATACCTCTCCGTCATACGGAGTGACAAATCCCAGTCTTGATCCGTGTCAACCCAACAGACACTTTCGGAGATACCCGTAGTATACCTTTATAGTCACCCAGTTACGTTGTGACGTTTGGCACACCCAAAGCACTCCTATGGTATCCGGGAGTTACACGATCTCATGGTCTAAGGAAAAGATACTTGACATTGGAAAACTCTAGCAAACGAACTATACGATCTTGTGCTATGTTTAGGATTGGGTCTAGTCCATCACATCATTCTCCTAATGATGTGATCTCGTTATCAATGACATCCAATGTCCATAGTCAGGAAAACCATGACTATCTGTTGATCAACGAGCTAGTCAACTAGAGGCTTACTAGGGACATGTTGGTGTCTATTATTCACACATGTATTACGATTTCCGGATAATACAATTATAGCATGAATAAAAGACAATTATCATGAACAAGGAAATATAATAATAATGCTTTTATTATTGCCTCTAGGGCATATTTCCAACACTACTGGCATGAGCTACTAGAGGATTTTGGTCTTCGAACAACACTAGAAATCTCACACACTGAGCATGATGATAAAACTGAGAATGAACAAGAAGGTTGCTTCTCTACTATTCTCTTTGTTAATTATGTTTTATGAAGCTCAACGCCTCTTTGTGTCAAGTCTGACATGTTAGGTTTATAATTACATAATATCTTTTGAATTGCTCAAAGAGATCAAGAGTATCAAAGAAGTTGATGCAGAAGAACATATAAAGCTGGTCCACATTTGCATCCACAATGCAATACTGAGCTACATGCCAATTATGGTGGTGCTGCTATGGAATTGGGCTTAACACAAGAATCTGCCGTTGTTTGTTGTCTAGCATGTCTAGACCACTCTAAGAGCATCAAGTCAGGTGATGAAGTTCCATTTTTATTCACCAAATAAATATGAGCTTAGAACAGGGAAGTCAGCTTTTTTTGTAAGTCTATCAAATGATATTGAAGCTATTGCCCAAACCTTATTTTGTTTGGATTGGTGTTAGAATTATCTGACTCTTCCCGTTTCATGGATATGCTCATGATTTTATAATGCATTTTGTATATTTGAAATAAGACAATTTATTCTTTAGTTAGGAGTAATTTATTTGTAGTATGACGAGAGAAAATGGTGTTTATGAATGGTTGCCAGCGATTTTTAATAGTAGCAACTAGGCCATACGTGTACATGTGTCCTTACTGTATGGGTATGAGGAAAAAGACAGTGACTATGAATGATCGTTAGTGATTTCAATAGTAGAACAAACAAAATACGGTTCATGCTTGTAGGTGTTACCATTCTACATGTAATGCAAATACAGTGTCCTAATAATTTGAACAACAATAGAGTTCATGGGTTAAAATTCTTGAAAGTTCAAATCATCCCTACTCCTGCAGCAAAGTGTTCAAGTGGAATTTATTTTATTTATAGCGAACTTTCCTCTATTATTGTGTTGAACTTTTTAGGGAAGGCGACCAAGGAGCTCGTGGCAGACGTGTCATGCCTGATCCGGCGCTCGCTCAACTCGCCGGCAACATCGCCGGTGATGCCGCAGTTGTGCAAGATTTTTGTGGGGTCCAGTGCACCGGCATTTAGGATGGTTGATTGGCAGGCTGAAGGCGAAGGAGCTAGAGCCATGTGTGCACGTGTGGTGTTTTCTTTTCTCTCCCGTTGCAACGCACGGGCATGTTTCCTAGTCATATTACTTAAGAACTCCCACTTAGATAGACATCCATCTAGTCATCTAAATGATCACGTGATCCATATCAACTAAACCATGTCCGATCATCACGTGAGATGGAGTAGTTTTCAATGGTGAACATCTCTATGTTGATCATATCTACTATATGATTCACGTTCAACCTTTCGGTCTTAGTGTTCCGATGCCATATCTGCATATGCTAGGCTCGTCAAGTTTAACCTGAGTATTCCACGTGTGCAAAACTGGCTTGCACCCATTGTATGTGAACGTAGAGCTTATCACACCCGATCATCACGTGGTGTCTCGGCACGACAAACTGTAGCGACGGTGCATACTCAGGGAGAACACTTATACCTTGAAATTTAGTGAGGGGTCATCTTATAATGTTACCGCCGTACTAAGCAAAATAAGTTGCATAAAGGATAAACATCACATGCAATCAAAATAAGTGATATGATATGGCCATCATCATCTTGTGCCTTTGATCTCCATCTCCAAAGCACCGTCATGATCACCATCGTCACCGGCTTGACACCTTGATCTCCATCGTAGCATCATTGTCGTCTCGCCAACTATTGCTTCTACGACTATTGCTACCGCTTAGTGATAAAGTAAAGCAATTACATGGCGATTGCATTTCATACAATAAAGCAACAACCATAAGGCTCCTGACAGTTGCCGATAACTTTTAAAAAACATGATCATCTCATACAACAATTTATATCTCATCACGTCTTGACCATATCACATCACAGCATGCCCTGCAAAAACAAGTTAGACGGCCTCTACTTTGTTGTTGCAAGTTTTACGTGGCTGCTACGGGCTTCTAGCAAGAACCGTTCTTACCTATGCATCAAAACCACAACGACTTTTCACCAAGTGTGTTGTTTTAACCTTCAACAGGGTCCGGGCGTAGTCAAACTCGATTCAACTAAAGTTGGAGAAACAGAAACCCGCAGCCACCTGTGTGCGAAGCACATCGGTAGAAACAGTCTCATGAACGCGGTCATGTAATGTCGGTCCGAGCCGCTTCATCTAACAATACCGCCAAATTAAAGTAAGACGTTGCTGGTAAGCAGTATGACTATTATCGCCCACAACTCTTTGTGTTCTACTCGTGCATATAACATCAACGCATAGACCTGGCTCGGATGCCACCGTTGGGGAATGCAGTAGTTCGAAAATATTCCTACGATCACACAACATCTATCTAGGAGATGCATAGTGATACGTCTCCAACATATCTATAATTTTTGATTGCTCCATGCTATATTATCTACTGTTTTGGGCAATATTGGGCTTTATTATCCACTTTTATATGATTTTTGGGACTAACCTATTAACCGGAGGCCCAGCCCAGAATTGCTATTTTTTGCCTATTTCGGTGTTTCGAAGAAAAGGAATATCAAATGGAGTCGAAACTGAACGAAATCAACTAGAGAAGTTATTTTTGGAAGGAAAGCTACCGGAAAAGCTTGGAGTGCACGCCAGGAAAGAAGGGAGGTGCCCACGAGGGTGGGGGGGCGCCCACCCCCTAGGGCACGCCCCCTGCCTCGTGGCCCCCCCTTCGGTCCACCGACGTGCTTCTTTCACCCATATATACCTATGTATCCTAAAACATCCAGAACAGAGATTAGATCGGGAGTTCCGCCGCCAGAAGCCTCCGTAGGCACCGAAAACCAATCTAGACCCATTCCGGCACCCTGCTGGAGGGGGAATCCTTCTCCGGTGACCATCTTCATCATCCTGGCGCTCTCCATGATGAGGAGGGAGTAGTTCTCCCTCGAGGTTGAGGGTATGTACCAGTAGCTATGTGTTTGATCTCTCTCTCTCTCTCGTGTTCTTGAGGTGATACGATCTTGATGTATCGCGAGCTTTGCTATTATAGTTGGATCTTATGTTTCTCCTCCCCCTCTACTCTCTTGTAATGAATTGAGTTTCCCCTTTGAAGTTATCTTATCGGATTGAGTCTTTAAAGATTTGAGAACACTTGATGTATGTCTTGCCGTGCATATTTGTGGTGACAATGGGATACCACGTGATTCACTTGATGTATGTTTTGGTGACCAACTTGCGGGTTCCGCCCATGAACCTATGCATAGGGGTTGGCACATGTTTTCGTCATGATTCTCCGGGAGAAACTTTGGGGCACTCTTTGAGGTCCTTTCTGTTGGTTTGAATAGATGAATCTGAGATTGTGAGACGCATATCGTATAATCATACCCACGGATACTTGAGGTGACATTGGAGTATCTAGGTGACATTAGGGTTTTGGTTGATTGTGTCTTAAGGTGTTATTCTAGTACGAACTCTAGGGTTGTTTGTGGCACTTATAGGAATAGCCCAACGGATTGATTGGAAAGAATAACTTTGAGGTGGTTTCGTACCCTACCATAATCTCTTCGTTCGTTCTCCGCTATTAGTGACTTTGGAGTGACTCTTTGTTGCATGTTGATGGATAGTTATGTGATCCAATTATGTTAGTATTGTTGAGGGAACTTACACTAGCGAAAGTATGAACCCTAGGCCTTGTTTCCTATCATTGCAATACCATTTACGCTCACTTTTATCATTAGTTACCTTGCTGTTTTTATAATTTCAGATTACAAATACCTTTATCTACTATCCATATACCACCTGTTTCACCATCTCTCCGCCGAACTAGTGCACCTATACAATTTACCATTGTATTGGGTGTGTTGGGGACACAAGAGACTCTTTGTTATTTGGTTGCAGGGTTGCTTGAGAGAGACCATCTTCATCCTATGCCTCCTACAGATTGATAAACCTTAGGTCATCCACTTGAGGGAAATTTGCTACTGTCCTACAAACCTCTACACTTGGAGGCCCAACAACGTCTACAAGAAGAAGGTTGTGTAGTAGACATCACATAGCAACAAGAGGGGAGAGTGTGTCTAGGTACCCTCGTAGACCGAAAGCGGAACCGTCTAGTAACGCGGATGATGTAGTCGAACGTCTTCACGATCCAACCGACCCAAGTACCGAATGTACGACACCTCCGTTTTCAGCACACGTTCAGCTCGATGACGTCCCTCGAGCTCTTGATCCAGTTGAGGATCAGAGAGAGTTCCGTCAACACGACGGCGTGGCGACGGTGATGATGAAGTTACCAGTGTAGGGCTTCGCCTAAACACTACAACGATATGACCGAGGTGTGTAACTGTCGAGGGGGCATCACACACGGCTAAGACAAATCTTGGAGTCCTTTGGGGTGCCCCCTGTCCACGTATATAAAGGAGGGAGGTAGAGAGGCCGGCCCTCCTAGGGGCACACCAAGTGTAGGGAGTTCTACTAGGACTCCCAAGTCCTAGTAGGATTCCCTTTCCTTTTTGGAGTAGGAAAGAAGGAAAGGAGGGAGAGGGAGAAGGAAAGGGGGGCGCCCCATCCCTTGTCCAATTCGATTTGGGTAGGGGGAGGCGCGCACCGCCTCGTGGCCCTTGTTATGTTTCCAACGTATCTATGATTTTTGATTGTTCCATGCTATTATATTATCTGTTTTGGATGTTTATGGGCTTTATTATGAACTTTTATATTATTTTTGGGACTAACCTATTAATCCAGAGCCCTGTGCCAGTTTCTGTTTTTCCCTTGTTTCAGTGTTTCGCAGAAAAGTAATATCAAACGGAGTCCAAACGGAATGAAACCTTCGGGAGCGTGATTTTTTGAATGAACGTGATCCAGGAGAGTTGGAGTTGAAGTCAAGGAAGCTTCGAGGTGGCCACGAGGCAGGCAGGCACGCCTGCCCCCCTGGGCGCGCCCCCCACCCTCATGGGCCCCTCGTGGCTCCCCTAACCGACTTATTTCGCCTATATATAAATATCCATATATCCTAAAAACATCGGAGAGCATAATAGATCGGGAGTTCCGCAGACAGAAGCCTCCGTAGCCATCGAAAACCAATCTAGACCCATTTCGACACCTTGCCGGAGGGGGAATCCCTCTCCGGTGGCCATCTTCATCCTCCCGGTGCTCTCCAAGACGAGGAGGGAGTAGTTCTCCCTCGGGGATGAGGGTATTTACCAGTAGCTATGTGTTTGATCTCTCTCTCTCTCTCTCGTGTTCTTGAAATGATACGATCTTGATGTATCGTGAGCTTTGCTATTATAGTTGGATATTATGATGTTTCTCCCCCTCTACTCTCTTGTGATGAATTGAGTTTTCCCTTCGAAGTTATCTTATCGGATTGAGTCTTTATGGATTTGAGAACACTTGATGTATGTCTTGCATGTGCTTATCTGTGGTGACAATGGGATATCACGTGATCCACTTGATGTATGTTTTGGTGATCAACTTGCGAGTTCCGTGACCTCGTGAACTTATGCATAGGGGTTGGCACATGTTTTCATCTTGACTCTCTAGTAGAAACTTTGGGGCACTCTTTGAAGTTCTTTGTGTTGGTTGAATAGATGAATCAGAGATTGTGTGATGCATATCATATAATCATACCCATGGATACTTGGGTGACATTGGAGTATCTAGGTGACATTAGGGTTTTGGTTGATTTGTGTCTTAAGGTGTTATTCAAGTACGAACTCTATGATAGATTGAACGGAAAGAGTAGCTTCGTGTTATTTTACTACGGACTCTTGAACAGATCGATCAGAAAGGATAACTTTGAGGTGGTTTCGTACCCTACAATAATCTCTTCGTTTGTTCTCCGCTATTAGTGACTTTGGAGTGACTCTTTGTTGCATGTTGAGGGATAGTTATATGATCCAATTATGTTATTATTGTTGAGGGAACTTGCACTAGTGAAAGTATGAACCCTAGGCCTTGTTTCCTAGCATTGCAATACCGTTTGTGCTCACTTTTATCATTAGTTACCTTGCTTTTATATTTTCAGATTACAAATACTCATATCTACCATCCATATTGCACTTGTATCACCATCTCTTCGCTGAACTAGTGCACCCATACAATTTACCATTGTATTGGGTGTGTTGGGGACACAAGAGACTCTTTGTTATTTGGTTGCAGGGTTGTTTGAGAGAGACCATTTTCGACCTACGCCTCCCACGGATTGATAAACCTTAGGTCATCCTGTGGAGGGAAATTTTCTACTGTCCTACAAACCTATGCACTTGGAGGCGCAACAACGTCTACAATAAGAAGGTTGTGTAGTAGACATCAAGCTCTTTTCTGGCATCGTTGTCGGGGAGGTTAGCGCTTGAAGGTATATCTTTAAATCTTGCAATCGAATCTTTTACTTTCTTGGTTTATCACTAGGTTAGTTTATAACAGAAAACTACAAAAAAGGGAATTGAGTTTGCCTCACATGCTTCATCTTTTTAATATCTTTCGTGAGAATGATGGAAAGGAAAATTGTGCTCAAGTGCTAGAAGAAGAAGTCTATAAAATGTTTGGCACTAAATCTTTGAATGATGAGCATGATTGCAATGTTATTAGTATGAATTCTTTGAATATCCATAGTACTAATGATGATTGCACTAGTCATGATGAAAATATCTCTTATAAGCATATCGATTTTTGTGGAGTGCATAGAGTTTGCAAGTACATACCAAACAGGGAAGATAGATTCTACAAGAGGCATAAGTATTTGGAAACTAAATGGTTGCAAGAAAGGCTATATGTTTGTGCTGAAAATGTAAAGTTTCTTAGCCGTACTTGTGAACTCTGCAATGAATATGATCATTTCAGTACCCAATGCAAATTGTTTCATGATCGTATTGTGTCCAATAATTGTGATGACTTGATTTCCCTTGCACATCATAATGAACTTAGTTTGCTCTTGGGTTATGAAGAAATGAAATGTATATCTAAGGTTATTCCAGAATTTGCCCTTGATAGAGTTCTTAATTTTGATCTAGAGGAAATTTCTATGTATTGTGCGGTGAATTGCATTGAAAATCCTTATATTCCCAAGTATATAAAGAAAATAAAACAAATAGAGGATGAAGAGAATACTAATGAAAGGGAAGAGGCTTCCCAATATCCTCCTATTATTTCTTATGATGAATCAGGTAATGAGGAGGAGCCTTCTATTCAACCAATCTCATTAATAAGGAGCTCAAAAAAGAGGGTTAAACCCACACATGATGTGAAGGAGAAAAAGAAAAGATGGAGACGCAAAGGTAGAAAGGTATCCCTCCAAAATGATGTTGCTCCTACTAGTCATTGTGATGATGATAATTGCTATACTATCGGTGCTATCCATACTAGTAATGATGAGAGTGATATGCTTATAATATGAAAAGGACCAAGCTTGGGGATGCTATGTTTGATGAGAATGACATGTTTGAGAATATATTTGCTGCAATTAATGTTTGTCCCAAGCTTGGGGATGCTATGTTTGATGAAGATGATATTTTTAGCCTCGCAAGTTTTGATATGCAAATTTGTTATGATGATAGCATGCCTTCTACTTATGATGATTATCTTGATGAAAGTGGTTTTGGAAGAGTGTCAACTTTAGGAAGTAGTAATCCCACTATGTTGGAGGATGTTGAATCTTATTGTGATAATTATGAAAGTGGATTTGGAGAGGTCATGACTTTATTTAGTAATGATTCCACTAGCTTGGAAGAGGTTTCAATCGATTATGATGAGAACAAAGTTGATACTTCTGATGATTATTGTGATGACACTTATGCTATGAAAAGTAGAGATGATTATATTTATAAAACTTGTCATGATTATGATTACCCTTTTTCTGAACATTACTCTTTTAATGTGGAAACAATTTATAGTATTCGAGTGTTTTATGATACTCCCACTATTCCGAATGAGAAGAATTTTGCTTATGTGGAGAGTAGTAAATTTTCTATGCTTGTAGATCATGATAAGAATGCTCTATGTGATGGTTATATTGTTGGATTCATTCATGATGCTATTGAAACTTATTATGAGGGAGGAATATATGCTTGTAGGAATTGCAATAATATCAAGTTTCCTCTCTCTATGTGCTTAAAGTTATGGAGTTATGCCTGTTTTGCCTTCCTATGCTAGTTGATTGTTGTTCCCATAAGTTGTTTTCCACAAAATCCCGATGCACAGGAAGTGGGTTAGACTTAAATGTGCTAGTCATATTCTTCATGATGCTCTCTTTATGTTTCAATTCTTATCGTTTATGTGAGCATCATTGAAATCATCATGCCTAGCCAGGGGCGTTAAATGATAGCGCTTGTTGGGAGGCAACCCAACTTTATTTTTGTTCCTTTCTTTTTTCTCCTGTTTAGTAATAAATAATTAATATAGCTTCTGTTATGATTGTGTTTTTTATGTTTTAATTAGTGTTTGTGCCAAGTAAAGCCTTTAGGACCTTCTTCAGTGATTGTTATTTGATCTTGCTGTTAAAAAACAGAAAGTATGTGCTCACGAAAATAATTTTCATTTTTTACCAGAGAGCGATAAAATACCAATTCCAACTTCAGTAGGACATTATACAAATTGCCTAGGACTTCCTAATTTCTCAGGATTTTTGGAGTTACAGAAGTATTCAAGAGTTACAGATTACTACAGACTGTTCTGTTTTTGACAGATTCTGTTTTCATTGTGTTGTTTGCTTATTTTGGTGAATCTATGAGTATTATCGGAGGGTATGAACCATAGATAAGTTAGAATATAGTAGATATTACACCAATATGAATTTATAATAATTTCACAACAGTACATAAGTGGTGATTTATTTTCTTATACTAATGGAGCTTACAAGTTTTCTGTTGAGTTTTGTGTTGTGAAGTTTTCAAGTTTTGGGTAAAGATTCGATGGACTATGGAATAAGGAGTGGCAAGAGCCTAAGCTTGGGGATTACCAAGGCACCCCAAGGTAGGACAACCAAGAGCCTAAGCTTGGGGATGCCCTGGAAGGCATCCCCTAATTCATCTTCGTTCATCGGTAACTTTACTTCGAGCTATATTTTAATTCACCACATGGTATGTGTTTTGCTTGGAGCACCATTTTATTTTCTTTTGTTTTGCTTGCTGCTTGAATAAAATACCAAGATATGAAATTATTAAATGTTAGAGAGTCTTCATATAGTTGCATAATATTCGACTACTCATTGATCTTCACTTATATCTTTTGGAGTTGTTTGTTGTTGCTCTAGTGCTTCACTTACATCTTTTTAGAGCACGGTGGTGGTTTTATTTTATAGAAATAGATGAACTCTCGTGCTCCACTTATATCATTTTGAGAGTCTTGAAACAGCATGGTAGTTTGCTTTGGTTATGAATTTAGTCCTAATATGATGGGTATCCAAGTGGGATATAATAAAAACTTTCATAAGAAGTGCATTGAATACTATGAGAAGTTTGATACTTGATAATTGTTTTGAGATATGGAGATGGTGATATTAGAGTCATGCTAGTTGAGTAGTTGTGAATTTTAGAACTACGTGCGTGGAAGTTTGTGATTCCCGTAGCATGCATGTATGGTGAACCGTTATTTGACGAAGTCGGAACATGATTATTTATTGATTGTCTTTGTTATGAGTGGCGGTCGAGGACGAGCGATGGTCTTTTCCTACCAATCTATCCCCCTAGGAGCATGCGTGTAGTACTTTGTTTCAATGACTAATAGATTTTTGCAATAAGTATGTGAGTTCTTTATGACTAATGTTGAGTCCATGGATTATACGCATTCTCACCCTTCCACCATTGCTAGCCTCTCTAGTACCGCGCAACTTTCGCCGGTACTGTAAACCCACCATATACCTTCCTCAAAAAAGCCACCATACCTACCTATTATGGCATTTCCATAACCATTTCGAGATATATTGCCATGCAACTTTCCACCGTTCTGTTATTATGACATGCTTCATCATTGTCATATTGCTTGCACGATCATGTAGTTGACATCGTATTTGTGGCAAAGCCACCATTCATAATTCTTCATACATGTCACTCATACATCATTGCATATCCCGGTACATCGCCGGAGGCATTCACATAGAGTCATATTTTATTCTAAGTATCGAGTTGAAATTCTTGAGTTGTAAGTAAATAAAGTGTGATGATCATCATTATTAGAGCATTGTCCCAGTGAGGAAAGGATGATTGAGACTATGATTCCCCTACAAGTCGGGATGAGACTCCGGACGAAAAAATAGAGGCCATAAAAAAGGAGAAGGCCTAAAAAATGAGAGAAAAAGAGAGAAGGGGCAATCCTACTATCCTTTTACCACACTTGTGCTTCAAAGTAGCACCATGATCTTCATGATAGAGAGTCTCCTATGTTGTCACTTTCATATACTAGTGGGAATCTTTCATTATAGAACTTGGCTTGTATATTCCAATGATGGGCTTCCTCAAAATGCCCTAGGTCTTCGTGAGCAAGCAAGTTGGATCCACACCCACTTAGTTTCTTTTGTTGAGCTTCCATACACTTATAGCTCTAGTACATCCGTTTCATGGCAATACCTACTCACTCACATTGATATCTATTGATGGGCATCTCCATAGCATCGTTGATACGCCTAGTTGATGTGAGACTATCTTCTCCTTTTTGTCTTCTCCACAACCACCATTCTATTCCACATATAGTGCTATATCCATGGCTCACACTCATATATTGCGTGAAGATTGAAAAAGTTTGAGAACACCAAAAGTATGAAACAATTGCTTGGCTTGTCATCGGGGTTGTGCATGATTTAAATACTTTGTGTGGTGAAGATGGAGCATGGCCAGACTATATGATTTTGTAGGGATAGCTTGCTTTGGCCATGTTATTTTGAGGATACATGACTGCTTTATTAGTATGCTTGAAGTATTATTATTTTTATGTCAATATTAAACTTTTGTCTTGAATCTTATGGATCTGAACATTCATGCCACAATAAAGAGAATTACTTAGAGAAATATGTTAGGTAGCATTCCACATTAAAAATTCTGTTTTTATCATTTACCTACTCGAGGACGAGCAGGTATTAAGCTTGGGGATGCTGATACGTCTCCAACGTATCTATAATTTTTGATTGTTCCATGCTATTATATTAAATGTTTTGGATGTTTATGGGCTTTATTGTGCACTTTTATATTATTTTTGGGACTAACCTATTAACCCAGAGCCTAGTGCCAGTTTCTGTTTTTCCCTTGTTTCAGTGTTTCGCAGAAAAGGAATATCAAACGGAGTCCAAATGGAATGAAACCTTTGGGAGCGTGATTTTTGGAACGAACGTGATCCAGGAGACTTGGAGTTGAAGTGAAGGAAGCTTTGAGGTGGCCACGAGGCAGGGAGGCGCGCCTGCCCCCCTAGGCGCGCCCCCACCCTTGTGGGCCCCTCGTGGCTCCCCTGACCGACTTCTTTCGCCTATATATATCCATATACCCTAAAAACATCGAAGAGGAGAATAGATCGGGAGTTCCGCCGCCGGAAGCGTCCGTAGCCACTGAAAACCAATCTAGACCCGTTCCGGCACCCTGCCGAAGGGGGAATCCCTCCCCGGTGGCCATCTTCATCATCCCGATGCTCTCCATGACAAGGAGGGAGTAGTTCTCCCTCGGGGCTGAGGGTATGCACCAGTAGCTATGTGTTTGATCTCTCTCTCATGTTCTTGAGGTGATACGATCTTGATGTATCGCGAGCTTTGCACTTATAGTTGGATGTTATGATGTTTCTCCCCCTCTCCTCTCTTGTGATGAATTGAGTTTTCCCTTTGAAGTTATCTTATCGGATTGAGTCTTTAAGGATTTGAGAACACTTGATATATGTCTTGCATGTGCTTATCTGTGGTGACAATAGGATATCACGTGATCTACTTGATGTATGTTTTGGCGATCAACTAGTGAGTTCCATGACCTCGTGAACTTATGCATAGGGGTTGGCACACGTTTTCGTCTTGACTCTCCGGTAGAAACTTTGGGGCACTCTTTGAAGTTCTTTGTGTTGGTTGAATAGATAAATCTGAGATTGTGTGATGCATATCGTATAATCATACCCACGGATACTTGGGGTGACATTGGAGTATCTAGGTGACATTAGGGTTTTGGTTTATTTGTGTCTTAAGGTGTTATTCTAGCACGAACTCTATGATAGATTGAACGGAAAGAATAGCTTCGTGTTATTTTACTACAGACTCTTGAATAGATCGATCAGAAAGGATAACTTTGAGGTGGTTTCGTACCCTACAATAAGCTCTTCATTTGTTCTCCGCTATTAGTGACTTTGGAGTGACTCTTTGTTGCATGTTGAGGGATAGTTATATGATCCAATTATGTTATTATTGTTGAGAGAACTTGCACTAGTGAAAGTATGAACCCTAGGCCTTGTTTCCTAGCATTGCAATACCGTTTGTGCTCACTTTTATAATTAGTTACCTTGCTGTTTTTATATTTTCATATTACAAATACTCATATCTATCATCCATATTGCACTTGTATCACCATCTCTTCGCCGAACTAGTGCACCTATACAATTTACCATTGTATTGGGTGTGTTGGGGACACAAGAGACTCTTTGTTATTTGGTTGCAGGGTTGTTTGAGAGAGACCATCTTCAACCTACGCCTCCCACGGACTGATAAACCTTATGTCATCCACCTGAGGGAAATTTGCTACTGTCCTACAAACCTCTACATTTGGAGGCCCAACAACGTCTACAAGAAGAAGGTTGTGTAGTAGACATCAGCCCTCCTTCCCTCTCTCCACTACAGCCCAATAAGGCCCATTAACTTCCCCCGGCGAACTCCCGTAACTCTCTGGTACTCTGAAAAATACCTGAATCACTCGAAACCATTCCGATGTCTGAATATACCCTTCCAATATATCAATATTTACCTCTCGACCATTCCGAGACTCCTCGTCATGTCTGTGATGTCATCCGGGACTCTGAACAAACTTCGGTCATCAAATCACATAACTCATAATATAAATCGTCATCAAACGTTAAGCGTGCGGACCCTACGGGTTTTAGAACTATGTAGACATGACCGAGACACATCTCCGGTCAATAACCAATAGCGGAACCTAGATGCTCATATTGGCTCCTACATATTCTACGAAGAGCTTTATCGGTCAAACCGCATAACATCATTCCCTTTGGCATCGGTATGTTACTTTCCCGAGATTCGATCGTCGGTATCATCATACCTAATTCAATCTCGTTACCGGCAAGTCTCTTTACTCGTTTGTAATGCATCATCCCGTAACTAACTCATTAGTCACATTGCTTGCAAGGCTTATAGTGATGTGCATAACCGAGAGGGCCTAGAGATACTCTCCGGTACATGGAGTGACAAATCCTAATCTTGAACTATGGCAACTCAACAAACATCATCGGAGACACCTGTAGAACATCTTTATAATCACCCAGTTACATTGTGACGTTTGATAGCACAAAAAGTGTTCCTTCGGTATTCGGGAGTTGCATAATCTCATAGTCAGAAGAACATGTATA
Organism: Triticum urartu; assembly: GCF_056163025.1. Lineage (NCBI taxonomy): Eukaryota > Viridiplantae > Streptophyta > Magnoliopsida > Poales > Poaceae > Triticum > Triticum urartu. The sequence continues at coordinate 501,021,514 of NC_141873.1, read as the reverse complement.
AGTCATGAAGAATGCAATAGAAATTAAACTTAATGATCATTATGCTAAATTAATAGATGGGTCTTTGTCCATCACATCATTCTCCTAATGATGTGATCCCGTTCATCATGTGACAACAGATGTCTATGGTCAGGAAACTTAACCATCTTTGATTAATGAGCTAGTCAAGTAGAGGCATACTAGGGACACTTTGTTTTGTCCATGTATCCTCACTTGTATCAAGTTTCTAGTTAATTCAATTCTAGCATGAATAATAATCATTTATCATGATATAAGAAAATATAAATAACAACTTTATTATTGCCTCTATGGCATATTTCCTTCCCAAACTGAGAATGGCTTGGTGGAAATACAAAAATTGGTACGCAAGATTGGTGTCGGGGGTTGGGTGTGACATATGCCAATGGATGGCTTATCATGGTGGGGGCGAGTAGAACGTCGCTGGTGCCTGGAAGCAGGATGAGGCGAAGACATGCACGCCAGTGAATCTTACCTAGCTTTAGGGCTCTCCGGGGAGATAATACCCCTATTGCTGTTCTGTGGGGTCTCCGCATGATCACTATGGCAAAGTGTTTACACAATTGCTCCTAGAGCTGTTTCCTGGAGGTAGGAGAGGGCAAGGCTAGCTCTCTCCCTCCTATATGATCTGGTCTAGAGCTAATGGATGCCAACCCTTTGCATGGGTGCCCTGGGGGGTTTATATAGGCCTACCCCCCAAGGGGTACAATGGTAATCCGGCTGGGCGCGGGCCCAGCCATCAGTGCCTCCGGCCTCCGTCTTCTTCACCGAATGCTGGGGCCCGCCGACTGGCTAGGTACGGAGCCGACAGGCCGCGTCCGCCGCGGGTGGGTCTTGCCGGCTGCTGATTAATGTAGCCGTGCTTCTGATGACGCGGGCTTGATCATGGAGTCGTGGCAACAGCCTCGCCGCCTGGCGGGCGATCACTATTGCCACTCTCCGTCACATCTGATTAATGGCGCGTGGGCCCCAGGGGAAGTGTCTGGCCGACTCCGGGGGCCGACTGGTGGCGCACTTGCCGTCTCCTGGGGTCCCACTGACTGGTGGGACCCGCCGCCCCAGGGCCGTACAGACAAGCCGTCGTGGGCGCAGGATTCGGTCCTTCGGTGCTGATGTCAGGGCCGGTACGGCAACAGTGCCATGCCGCACGGAGATCTCCCCGGGTACGGCGTGCTGTGGCCATGCCTGCCCTTGGTAAGGGGCGGGAGCGGGCTTTACTGTAGCCACTCCCCGGTCCTGCCCCTCCCGATGAGGATATGGGGTTCGTTGGAGTCGCGGGCCGACTCCCCTAAGCCGGCTTCTCTGGAAGTCGCCAGTCAGGAGTCGGCTTATCCTGAAGTCGTCCCCAAGACTCGGCCGCGAGTGGGCAGTCGGTCGCCTTGCCGCCGACTTCTCAGAAGGCGGCTCTTCGTCCTGGGGTCTTGAGGGGCGCAGCCTGCCCCGATGTCTTGAAAGGTTCTAGGGCTCGGGTTGGCCTACCCATGGCCCATTACTCCGACAGTAGTCCCCGAAGCTGGTGAGGCGCCGCGGACGATCGGCCGAGAAGCCTCAGCAGTTTCTCTTTCCAGGTGCTCGACACATGGTTCTTGCTTGACTCCCGCCGGGCCGACTAGAAGGAGTTGGACCCGCCCAACTCTGACTAGCACAGTATTTCGAACGTCATGGCGGGATCCAAGAAGCATGCTGGCTAAGCTCCCAGGCCGCCGCCCGTTCCGGGCCTGTCACGTGGCGACGCACGGCCGGGCCAGTCTACCAGCCTACGGGCGTGACGGGACAGGCCCGTAGGCGGGGCCCGCCACTACTGTGCCTCGGCGCCCAAGCGGATCCGCTGTGGCCCAGACAGACGGTTGGGATTCCCATGGAGTTACTGCGCGTAGTAACTTTGTCGTGGAAACGTGGGGGTCGTGGGGTCGTGGGCGCAGTAAATCCCACGTCCGCCCCCTCGACTTCGCAGCCCATGAGGCTATAAGTAGGGGGAGGAGGGGCGCGGTAGAGCACACGCGCCCCTCCTTCCCACTACTCCTTTCTCTTCTCCTTCTTCTTCTTCCTCGCTCCGCCGTGCGCCCAAGCTCTAACGAACGCCGCGGCGATCAGCTCACAATGAGTTCTTCTTCTGCCGTCGCGCCTCCCTTCGTGCGCTCCGACACCTGGGACGGCTCAGAAGTTCACGACGACCACATCGAGTTCCTCCGCAAGACTCGTCGGCTCCCCGGCGAAGATTGCGTGCGGGTGCGTCTGGCGCCGAGGGGGGAGATTTCCCCCGCGCCATAGGAGGGCGAGCGGGTCATCTTCCGCTTGCTCTGCCTGCGCAGGTTGGGGCTGCCGGCGAGCAGTTTCTTCCGCTCTTTTCTGGAGTTCTACGGCCTCCAACCGCACCACCTGACACCCAACACGGTGGTGCTACTGTCCGCCTTTGTGGCCTTGTGCGAAGGCTTCCTTGGAGTCCTCCCCACCCTCGAGCTCTGGGGGGGGTTCTTCTTCTCCAAGCTCGGCACCCAGGCTGCAGGCATGCCGGCTCAATGCGGCGCTTTCATTGCCGTGCGAAGGTTGGGGGCCGACAACCCCTTCCCCACCATCTCGCTGATAAAGTCGGTGAAGATGTGGCAGTGGTCATACTTCTACATCAGGAGCGTCTCCGTGAGGGGCGACTGGGTCAACCTGTCGGCTTTCGAAGCCGGCCCGCCGGCTGGGAGACTGCCCAACTGGTCGTACCGGGCCAAGTCGCTGATGCCTGCGGGAGCCGGCGCCGTCACGCGACTCCGAGTGCTGACGCAGTCGGAGGGCTTGACTAGTCCAGACCTGCTGGCCGCCTTCGTGGCGCGCCGAGTTCTCCCGCTCCATGGTCGCCCCCACATGATATGCCAAATGAGCGGGCACCGTGACCCGAGTCGGATGTGCACCAAGGACATGCCTCACGAGGAGGTGGCCTAAATGGTGAACTACCTCTCGGACAGCAAGCTCCTGGAGGATTGGTGGTTCGGCAAGGAGCCGTACTCCCGCGCCAACCCCCCGCCCGTAGTGAGTTGCCTTTTCTTTCTTTCTTTGGATTGTCTTCTTTCTTGCCGAGTTTGTTTTGTGCGGCCTGACCAGTCGGCGTTGGTCAGAATCCCCTCCTCCATCCACCAGCCGGCACCACGGGGATGACCCGCGAGTTCCTTGCCGACCGGGCAGAGAGCGACGTCGACGACCCCGATCTGGGAGCGGCGGCTTTGAAAGACGACGCGGAGGGAGGAGGAGGAGGAGCAACAGGCGGCTCCAGGCCTTCGGCCACTTTCGCCGACTATCCTGACGACGAGGCCGAGGGAGAAGTCGCCCCCCGCCATCGGCCAGGAGCCAGCCAGCCTGGCGCGGGCTCTTCTACCGTGCCGGGTGCTCCAGGTGGCGGGAAGAAGTGTAGGGTCATGCCGACCTTGTTCGGCAGTCGGCCGAAGAAGGCCAAGGGTTCAGCTGCGGCGACCCGGCGGGACGAGGCGGCTGCGAAGGCCATCCGCTTCCGTAAGGAAGTGAAGAAGCCGCCACTGGTCTCCGCGTGAGTATTCCGTCTCAACGCTTTATTCTTTCTTTGTGGCTTTGTCTGAGTCTTTTAGTTGCTTCCCTTGCTTCAGGGCTCCCCTTACTCTTGAGAGGGTCGTCGCCACCTCTGTCATGGGGTCAGCGGAGATGTCCACCTCCACTTGGCGGATTGACCCCGCCGCCGACCTCCGGGAGGCGACGGAGCGGAATGCGCAGGAGAGGCGCAACGAGGAAGAGGCCGCCCGCCTGGAGAAGGTGGATGCCGATAAGGCGGAGGCCTCCGCCAAGAAGAAACTGGCCGAGGCCGAAGCCGTCGCCGCGATGAAGCGGCAGGCTGAGGAGGCCGCGCACCGCCAATCGGCGGTGTTCGTCACCCCGCTGAACTCTGCGCCGCCGCCTCCGGAGTTCACGGGGCAGACTGGGGAAGCCGGCGGCGAGAACCCCGTCATGGAGGGGGAAGGCGGCGACTCCTCCACGCCGGACGTGATTGTTCCACCGCCGCCTCCGCCGCCGTCTGGGAGCGCGCAAGGAAAACAGCCAGCGGACCCTCTGGTGCCGCCGACCGAAGACGAGGCCATGGTGAGGTTACTCCTCCAAGTCGGCTCGCCAACACGCCGCCGTCTGGAGAAGGCGACTTTGGCACCCCGCCCCCTGGAGGCCGGCACCGCCAGCTCGGCGATCCCAGACGCCGAAGCGACGAGTGCCGCGCCCATTGGGTGGGTGCGAGGAGGCGGCACAGGGCCGCTGAACCAGGCGCTTCTGGACGTCCAGGCAAAGCTTCAAGCTGAGGGCGACGCCCTCCAGAACTGCACCAAGGCGTACCTAGCATCGCGGGCAGCCGTTCGGGTATGTTTTTTCTTTGGTCCTTGTTTTCTTGTTCTTCTCTGTGGGGGCGCGCCAGCGCACCCACTGGGTGTAGTCCCCGAGTTTCGGGCCGGCTGCTGAGCAGGCGGCCCGGAACTCCAATTGGTGAGCTCCGGGTACTAACTTTTGTCTGAAATGCTTGTCGCGGGACTACCACAACCTCCGAGTCACCGCTTTCAACTGCAACGTTGAAGAGCTGGGCAAGCGGACAGCCAACCTGTCGGAGAGCCGGTGTAAGTCCTTTTTCTTCTTTGCGGGGGCGCGCTGGCGCACCTGCGGGCTGTAGTCCCCGAGATTCGGGCCGACTGCTGAGCAGTCGGGCCGGATCTCCCCGGCGACCTTCTTTATTGATGACTTAATGCCTTCTTTCTTCCTTCTCTTCAGAAGCCAATGCTGTTTTTCAACAGCAGCTGAGTGAAGCCAACTCCGCGTTGCGCGCCAAGGGGGAGGAGTGCAGCAAGCTCGCCATAGAGCGCGATCTGCTAGCCACTCAATTGGCAGAGCAGAGGGAGCTGCATGCGAAGACGCAGAAGGAGGCAGAAACCGCCCTCCTGGCCGAGTTCGCGAGCGAGCGCTCCTCCTGGACTGACAAAGAGGCACTGCTGGCCTCCGGCTTCCATGAGATTGAAGACATTGTTGATGGTGGGTTTCTTTACTTTCTTTCTTCGAGCTGCCGATTATAAATCGTGCCGACTCCTGATTTTTGACTTGTTTCTTCATTTCTTCTGTCTTGGCAGACTTCTTCCCTGGGCACTCGCAGGTCGCCATCCAAGCCATCGAGGCTGACCGCGAAGGTCGGAGGGCGGAAGGTGCAGAGATCGCCGCCGACGCCCCCCGAAACCTTGATGAGCATATCCTAAGCATCGAGGCTCGCCTTCGGCCGGCTCACCGGATGCTGCGCCGGCTTCAACGTGTTGGTGCCTAGGAGATTGCCGCCCTGTGGCCGGACATGCAGGCCCCGCGCACCCCCAGTCGGACTGCCGACTGGCTGGAAGTCGCGGCTGGTCGTCTTGAGGCCTGGAAGGGTTCCTCGGCCCGAGCTAGAGCGCGCTGGGCCTTGGAGTTCGTCAAGGCGTGGTATCTGGGGCTGGACTTAGACCGGCTGGCCACACTCCGGTCGGAGGCCCAGCCGGAGCTGGCAGCCGCGGAAGACGCCCTCGTCAAGCGTGCTGCGGCGATCGCCGAGTACACCGACACCAGCATCTTCGTCCCCGAGCGGTCTGAAGACGGCGAGGAGGTACCTCCGGAGTGGTTTGGGATGAACCCAGGCTACGGCGAGGACTCAGCAGAGGTGATCGGCTCTAGTGCCGAGGAGGAAGGCGAGGCGGAGGATGGAGGCGAGGCGGAAGAACCAGAAGACGGAGTAGACGGCCAGCCTCAGCTCGACCGCGCCTCCAGCAACGAGCCGTGTGCGACCGAGCCGACTGCCGCCGGAGGCGATCAAGCCGAGACTGCCCAGCCGGCCGCCCCAACGCCTGGCGCTGCCGCCTCCTCCGACCCTCCGAATCCGTCTGCCGCTTCCTAAGCTGTCGCCTTATCTTTATTTTATCTGCTTTAGTAGTCTTTGAAGAACTTGTTAATTCGCACAATTCCACCCACGGGGTGTATTTTGAACTTCTGCTCAAAGACTCGGCCAAGGGCCTATGCTATGTAAATATTTATCCGATTTCTATCTTTTCTTGCTCATTGCTCTTTTTGGCCTTTTCCTTTTCCACTTTCCTTTAGTTGCCTATCTTGCCAGTCGGACAGCCGCTCTGTGAACTGCCATTGGATCAAATGCTTGGCTACTTTGGGGAGGCAAGTACTTAGCCGTTTTTAGAGTTTTTGAGCAAGTTGAATAGAAGGCAGTGATCCGACTGCTTAATAGTCAGTTTGTGAAAAAAGGCTGGAAGCCGTCTTAAGCTATGGTTTATGCTTTGAGTCCTTAGCCATTTTTCATGCGAACGCCCATTCTATCTTACTCCTGTCCACCGTACAGTCGCTCTGCGAGCTGCGGCTTCTGACAGGAGATGGCTTAGGCGCCACACACTACTTGTCCAGCTGCAGGAAGCATTTCATAGTGCAAGGCGGCAAGTCCCCGGGCCGACCTATCGAGCCCGGTGCCAAGCGGCATAACAAAGAGTAATATACTCGTAGGCATAACTTTTATCATACAGACAAAAGAGGGCAGTCCCCGAGCTCGTCTCGGGGGGCCCGAAGTCTTGGTACTTTAATACAAAAGGTAGCATGGTACATACTGCATTAACTTTAAATCTTCGGAGGAGATTTGCATTCCATGGCTGCTCCGTCTCTTTGCCGAAGTCGTCCCTCTTGCGTGCTCGGGGCTTCTGAGCGTCAATCAGGTGGTAGGAGTCATTGCCCATCACTTTGCTGATGATGAAAGGGCCTTCCCAAGGTGCCGACAGCTTGTGTTGGCCGGCTGTTCGCTGGATCAGCCGGAGCACAAGGTCGCCTTCTTGGAAAGATCTTGGCTTGACTTTCCTGTTGTAGTATCGGCGCAGGCTCTGCTGGTAGATGCTGGACCGGCTGAGTGCCAACAGCCGGCCCTCTTCCAGCAGATCGACGCCGTCTTGACGTGCTTCTTCTGCTTCCTCCTCGGTGTACATGGTGACTCGCGGGGAGTCGAACTCTATGTCCGTTGGGATGACGGCTTTGGCACCGTAGACGAGGAAGAAAGGCGTGAAGCCGGTTGACTTATTTGGAGTCGTGCGCAGACTCCAGAGGACGGCTGGCAACTCATCGAGCCAGCAACCAGCCGAGCGCTCTGGAGGCTCGACCAGCCGGGGCTTGATGCCGGACAGGATAAGGCCGTTTGCTCACTCCACCTGGCCGTTTGACTGTGGATGGGTGATGGACGCTAGGTCTAGTCGGGTGCCCTGTGTTGCGCAAAAACGGGCCAAGGCGCCTTTGGCAAAATTTGTGCCGTTGTCGGTGACGATGTTGTGTGGTATGCCGTATCGAATTGTGATATCGGAGATGAAAGTCACAGCAGTTGGACCGTTCAGTTTCCTGATTGGCTTCGCTTCTATCCACTTGGTGAACTTGTCCACTGCGACAAGTAAGTGAGTTAAGCCACCTCGTGCTGTCTTGAATGGTCCCACCATGTCTAGACCCCAAACTGCGAAAGGCCAGGCAATGGGGATGGTCTTGAGTGCAGAAGCTGGCTGGTGCGGCTTGGAGCTAAACTTCTGGCATCCTTTGCATTTTTGGACCAATTCCTTGGCCTCTTCTAAGGTAGTCAGCCAGAAGAAACCGTGTCGAAAGGCTTTTGCGACGAGTGCTCTCGAAGCCGCATGGTGGCCGCACTCGCCTTGATGGATGTCTTTGAGAATTGCTTGGCCTTGCTCTAGCTCTACGCAGCGCTGGTAGACGCTAGTGATGCTGCGCCTAACCAATTCTCTGTTGACTATGGTGTAGGCTGCCGCTCGGCGTTGTACTTGTCGAGCTGAGGTCTCATCAGTCGGCAGCTCTTTGCTCACCAGGAATTTGAGGATGGGCTGGGCCCATGAGGGTGCTTCTATTTCTTCGACTGCCAAAACTGTGACTTGAACGAGGGCGGTTGGGCTAGGAGGCAGTGGGTTGGAGTCAACAACCGCTTGCTGGGTTAATGAAGTCCCCGGGCCGACTGGCGCGGCTCTTGAGCCGAGTTCTGGAGTCTTCGAGGCCTCCGCTGAAGTCCCCGGGCCGGCCTTGACTGTGGTGACTTTGGAGCCATCTGCCAAAATCCCCGTACCGTCTACCGGGGCTCTGGAGTCGGATCCGACTTCTTCGGGAGGAGCCGGCATGAAGATGGAGTCTGATTCTGGTGAAGGCTTGAAAAACGGCTTGAGGAGGCATTGAAGGGCGACGCCGGATGGTATTGCTTGGCGGGTAGAGCCGATTCGTGCCAAGGCTTTTGCTTGGTCGTTGTCGTTTCTTGGCACATGGAGGAACTCACACCCCTCGAAATACCCACTGAGTTGCTGCACGAGGAAACGGTAACTCGCCATGTTTGCATCTTTGGCGTCCCAGTCGCCAGATGACTGTTGGACCACTAAGTCCGAGTCGCCATAACACAGAATCCGGCGAATGCTAAGTTCTTTGGCAAGCCGGAGCCCATGAATGAGCGCCTCATACTCGGCGACATTGTTGGAGGCAGCAAAATGGATTTGCAGTGCGTATTTGAGTTTGTCGCCTTTAGGAGAGGTGAGGACGACGCCGGCTCCCAAGCCGGTGCGCATCTTGGAGCCGTCGAAATGCATCCGCCAATGGGTGGAGTCGGGCGCTGGAGGTAGGTACTGGGTCTCGGCCCAGTCGACGAGAAAGTCAGCCAGTGCTTGTGACTTGATGGCGGTGCGGGGCTGGTAGTAGAAGGTGTAGGGAGCCAGCTCTATGGCCCACTTGGCCACTCGGCCAGAAGCATCTCGGCTTCCGATGATCTCGGCGAGTGGGGCCGTGCAGACCACGGTGATTGGATGCTCTTGAAAGTAAGGCTTCAACTTCTTGGCGGTAAAGTGCACGACATAGCACATCTTCTGGTAGTGGGGGTAGTTCTGCTTGGAGGCTGACAGTACTTCGCTCAAGTAATATACCGGTCTCTGGACAGGTAGTGCCTTGCCTTCCTCCTTGCGTTCCACTACAATGACCGTGCTGACTACCCGGCTGGTGGCGGCGACGTACAGGAGCATAGGTTCCTTAGGAGTCGGAGCCTCCAGAACAGGTGGAGTAGTCAGCATCTTCTTCAGCTGGAGAAAAGCTTCGTCCGCCATGTGGTTCCACTCGAAAAAAGTGGTCTTCTTCATGAGTTGGTATAAGGGGAGAGCTTTCTCGCCCAGCCGACTGATGAATCGGCTGATGGACGCCAAGCAGCCGATGAACTTTTGCACGTCCAGTAGTCGGCTGGGTACCTCCATCCTCTCAATGGCCTTGATCTTTACATGGTTGCATTCTATGCCGCGTTCAGAGACCAGGAAGCCAAGGAGTTGGCCGGCTGGTACTCCGAAGACGCACTTCTCGGGGTTGAGCTTGATCTGGAAACGGCGCAGGTTCTCAAAGGTCTCCTTAAGGTCTTCCAGTAGTGTTCCACGCTTTTCCATCTTCACCACCACATCGTCCACATAAACGTGGGCATTTCTCCCGAGTTGCTTGAGGAGGCATTTATGCATGCAACGCTGAAAGGTGGCGCCGGCATTCCTCAAGCCGAACGTCATGGTGAGGTAGCAGAAGGCTCCAAACGGCGTGATGAAGGCGGTCTTTAGTCTGTCAGCCGGGTTCAGCTTGATCTGGTGATATCCTAAATATGCATCCGAAAAACTCAACAGCTCGCATCCGGCGGTGGAGTCTATCACCTGATCAATTCTCGGTAGAGCAAACGGGTCCTTGGGGCAGGCCTTGTTGAGGCTCGTGTAGTCAATACACATTCGCCACTGCTTGTTCTTCTTCAGTACCAGGACCGGGTTTGCTAGCCACTCTGGAAAGAATACTTCCATAATGAAGCCGGCTGCTTGGAGTCGGGCTATCTCTTCTCCGACAACTCTTCTCTTCTCTTCTGACAGGCGGCGCAGGGGCTGCCTGACCGGCTTTGCATCAGATCGGACATGTAATTTGTGCTCGGCAAATTCCGTCGGTACACCTGGCATGTCTCTGGGGGACCATGCGAAGATGTCCCGATTCTCACGGAGGAAATCAACGAGCTCGCCCTCCTATTTGCTGTCGAGGTTTGCGTCTATGACAGCGTACCTCTCTGGGTGCTCCGGATCCAAGGGTATCTTCTTTGTCTCCTTGGCCGGCTTGAACGAACCCTCAGCCTCTGACTCCTTCGGGTTAGGCAACACCTCTGGCTGCTTGCCGGCCATCACCACAACTCGTTCAAGGAGCCGCTTCTCGGCTGCGATCACCAGGGACTCGGCCAGCCGACTGCTCTCAGCCGCACAAGCAGACGACTTCCGATAGTCGCCGGCTACAGTCAGAATTCCCCTGGAACTGGGCATCTTCATTTTGAGGTAGGCATAGTGGGGGACCGCCATGAACTTGGCCAAGGCGGGTCGGCCAAGTAGCGCATGGTATGGGCTCTCGAGGTCCACCACCTCAAACCAAACTGACTCTCGGTGGAAGTGATCTTTGTCTCCAAAGAGGACGTCCATCAGGATCTTGCCGATTGGTGAGCAGGTAAGCCCGGGAACAATGCCGTCGAACACAGTCCGGCTACTCTGAAGTTGTCTTTGCTTGATTCCTAATTTTTCCATGGTGTCCTTGTACAGGATATTGATGCTACTGCCTCCGTCTATCAGGACTCGCGAGAAACGAGTGGCTCGTCTATCCGTGGCAAAGGTGGCATCCAAGACCAAAGCATAAGAGCCCGGACTCGGCATCACCTCTGGGTGATCAGCTCTGCTCCAGCTGATAGGCTTCTCGGACCAGTGCATGAACTCTGGTGTCTCTGATGCTACTGCATTCACCTCTTGTTGCTGCAGCCGCCTACTGCGTCGATCATCAGCCATATTGGTAAACACCACATAGGCTCCATGCTCTTCAGGGTATTCGTCTTGTACTGCGCCGACTGGTCTGACAGCTGGCTGTTGGGGCGGAGGCGGAGGCGGCTACCCAGCAGGCGGGGGAGGTAGGAGGCCGTCTCCCTTGGCCATCCTGGTGAGCCAGTGGCACTTACGGGTGGTGTGATTCGACGGCTTCGCGCCGCTATGGAACTTGCAAGGTCCATCCAGAGTCTGCTCGTAGGAGAAGGCCGGCAACCAATTGGGCTTGCCGCCCTTCTGTTGCTTGGGTGGAGGCTGCCCATCCGGCTGCTGGTCTTCAATTGTCGCGACCTGCCGGCTGCTGGAAGCCGACTGCGGGGCCTTGCGCTTGTGGTTGCTCTGCTTCTGCCACCGACTGGCATCTCCCGCCATAGTTCTTGGAGCCTAAGGGGCCACTTTGCCAGTTGCACTGACTTGAATCTCCGCCTTCATGGAGGAGTCGGCCGTGGCGTACTTGTCTGCTATGATCAGCAGCTCGTCGAGGGTTTCGGGCTCGTCGTAGAGGAGCTTGTGCTTGACTAGGGTGCCTTCTCTGCACCCGGCTGTGAAGTACTCGATTGCCTGCACCTCGTGCACGCCCTCGCAGGAGTTCCGAAGCTCGGCCCAACGCGTGAGGTAATTGTGAGTCGACTCGTCGGGTCCTTGCACGCATAAGGAGAGCGGGAGAGGCTTGGGAGGACGCTTGTACGTGCTGGTGAAGTTGCGGACGAATGCCTCGGTGAAGTCGACCCAGCTGTTGATGCTGCGGGGCTTCAGGCTGTTCAGCCATGTCCGGGCCGTGCCCTGGAGCATGAGCGGAACGTATTTTACGGCGACTCGCTTGTTGCCGTTTGCTATGCTAATAGCCGTGGAGTAGTCGACTAGCCAGTCTTCCGGCTTCACGGAGCCGGTATACTTGGGCGTGTCTCTTGGGAGCGTGAACCCTCTGGGAAAGGACTCGTCTCGAATGCGGGGCCTGAAACAAGGCGGGCCCAACTCGTCTTCTTCTTCCAGTGCCAGGGATCGGTGAAGTCGGTCGATCCGGTGGCGGGCGTCGTTTTCTTCGACTCCCTCTCGGCGGCCAAGTCGGTCGCCGAGAGTCGGATGGTCAACAGGCGGCAGGCAGACTCGCCTCTCCTTGCGAGGAGGAGGAGGCGGACAGTCGTCCCGTCGTTCCACTGCTCTCGGGTGGCCGTCTCGGGCACTGCTAATGTGAGTCTGACTATGGCTGACAGCCGGATCCTTGTCTCTTCTTCCTCGGGCACTGCTAGTCGGCGTCCCAGACGTCGTGCCTTGATCTCAGCGAATGTCATCGTTTTGCCGCTGTGGCGCCTCCGTGCGGCAGCCGGCCTCGTTCTGCGTGGCAGCCGCGTCGAGGAGCCGTTGGACTCGCTCCATCATCAGGTTGCGTTCTTCCCCCTCGAAATGGTCCAGTTCGTCCGCCACCGCCTGGGCGGCTCGAATGTTCTCCGCAGGCGTAGCATACACAGGGCGTCTCACCCCGAACAGGTCAGCGATGGCTATGCCGCGCTGCTGGACCGCACCGAGGCGGCTGGGCCCAGCTGGGGCTGGCGAGCCGCCAACAGGGCGATCCATCTCCCGCTGGTAGGCTTCTGACAAGCGTCTCATGCTAGCCAGCTGCTTCGCGCCTTCGACGAGCTGAAGGCGGCGCGCCTCCAACGTCTCTGCGTCAGCGTCTTCTGGAATGGGCGCAGTCAAGTCTTGTAGCGTTGCGCCAAGTGGGTCATGCGCTCCTCCACTGAGAGGCTCGTCATGGCTAATGACAAGTACCTCGGTGACGGTGCTTCCGTCGCTCTCCGCGCGAGGGAGAGGTTCGTCGTAGACCACCACATTAGTGGGGAATGCGTCAAGCGACGCGGTGTTGGAGTCGACCAGCATCGGGTCGGTGGAGCCTACAGACTCCAAGTCCACGGCAGGCTCGCCGGAGACGTGGAGTTGGCCGAGGAGGCCCGCGAGGAGGCTCTCGTAGCCGCCCGTGCCTGCGTTGGATGCAGGTTCGTCGGAGAGGTGAACCTCGCCGACAAGTTCGGCGAGGCGGCTAGCGGCGCAGGAGATCTCAATGCCGTTCAGCGCATCGGCGCAAACTCCGTCGGGCGTGCCTGGCTGGCTGCGCTCGCCAGGGAGGAAAAGGGTTCCCGTCTAGAACAGGTCTCCAGACGACGGTGCACCAGGCCCCACGGTGGGCGCCAAATGTCGGGGGTTGGGTGCGACTTATGCCAATGGATGGCCTATCATGGTGGGGGCGAGTAGAACGTCGCCGGTGCCAAGAAACGGGATGAGGCGAAGACATGCACGCCGGCGAATCTTACCCAGCTTCAGGGCTCTCTGGGGAGATAATACCCCTACTGCTGCTCTGTGGGGTCTCCGCATGATCACTATGGCAAAGTGTTTACACGATTGCTCCTAGAGCTATTTCCTGGAGGTAGGAGAGGGCAAGGCTAGCTCTCTCCCTCCTATATGATCTGGTCTAGAGCTAATGGATGCCAACCCTTTGCATGGGTGCCCTGGGGGGTTTATATAGGCCTACCCCCCAAGGGGTACAATGGTAATCCGGCTGGGCGCGGGCCCAGCCGTCAGTGCTTCCGGCCTACGTCTTCTCCGCCGACTGCTGGGGCCCGCCGACTGGTGGGCCCCGCCGACTGGCTAGGTACGGAGCCAACAGGCCGCGTCCGTCGCGGGCGGGTCTTGCCGGCTGCCGATTACTGTAGCCGTTCTTCTGATGACGCGGGCTTGATCTTGGAGTCGTCGCAATAGCCCCGCCGCCTGGCGGGCGATCACTATTGCCACTCTCTGTCACATCTGATTAATGGCGCGTGGGCCCCAAGGGAAGGGTCTGGCCGACTCCGGGGGCTGACTGGTGGCGCACTTGCCATCTCCTGGGGTCCCACTGACTGGTGGGACCCGCCGCCCTAGGGCCGTACAGACAAGCCGTCGTGGGTGCAGGATTCGGTCCTTCGGTGCTGATGTCAGGGCCGGTACGGCAACAGTGCCATGCCGCACGGAGATCTCCCCGGGTACGGCGTGCTGTGGCCATGCCTGCCCTTGGTAAGGGGCGGGAGCGGGCTTTACTGTAGCCACTCCCCGGTCCTGCCCCTCCCGATGAGGATATGGGGTTCGTTGGAGTCGCGGGCCGACTCCCCTAAGCCGGCTTCTCTGGAAGTCACCAGTCAGGAGTCGGCTTATCCTGAAGTCGTCCCCATGACTCGGCCGCAAGTGGGCAGTCGGTCGCCTTGCCGCCGACTTCTCAGAAGGCGGCTCTTCATCCTGGGGTTTTGAGGGGCGCAGCCTGCCCTGATGTCTTGAAAGGTTCTGGGGCTCGGGTTGGCCTACCCATGGCCCTTTACTCCGACAATTGGCAAGACATAAAGTTGCTATAGATACCTACAACAAATGGGCTTATGCGAACATTAATCTGGACCATGCAATGAAATCATGTGCATAAGATGGGCTTATACAATGACAGCAAATAGTGAGATTTACTCATTATTATTCCTCACTGTCTTCTCATTTTAACCCTGAACTTGCTTCCCAAGATAAGAGAGAGACAACTCTTTTCACTAAACCCTCTCTCACGCGTCCAAATTCTTCTCAGGTTGCCCTGCTACGGAACACCCCACAATCAATCCATCTACATATTCATTCAAACAATGCTCATGGGACTAAAAGAATATAATGTACTGAATTCTTACCATGGGAGTTTGCAGATATGATGTATACCGTCGCATCAGCCTTTGTTCTTGTGCCTGGTGGTGCATATGATACAGTCCTCTCCCTGACTCCCTTGACAAGTTCCTGTCTTAGAGCGACCCTACACCATCCCCAAGCTTCGCTGCCTCGACACTAAGAAGCGCAGCGACAACCGATCCTTGTCTGCGGAGGAGCTCTAAGACTGACGCTGACGGTAATGTTACTGTCTACAAAGCTCGACTTGTTACAAAAGGTTTTCGACAAGTTCAAGGAGTTGACTATGATGAGACCTTCTCACTCGTAGCGATGCTTAAGTCCGTCCGAATCATGTTAGCAATTGCCGCATTTTATGATTATGAAATTTGGCAAATGGATGTCAAAACTGCATTCCTTAATGGATATCTTATAGAAGAGTTGTATATGATGCAACCAGAAGGTTTTGTCGATCCAAAAGGTGCTAACAAGGTATGCAAGCTCCAGTGATCCATTTATGGACTGTTGCAGGCCTCTCGGAGTTGGAATATACGCTTCGATAGTGTTATCAAAGCATACGGTTTTATACATAATTTTGGAGAAGCCTGTATTTGCAAGAAAATGAGTGGGAGCTCCGTAGCATTTCTGATATTATATGTAGATGACATATTATTGATCAGAAATGATACTAAATTTCTGAATAGCATAAAAGGATACTTGAATAATAATTTTTCAATGAAAGACCTCGGTGAAGCTGCTTATATATTGGGCATCAAGATCTATAGAGATAGATCAAAA
Source organism: Triticum urartu (assembly GCF_056163025.1). Taxonomy (NCBI): domain Eukaryota; kingdom Viridiplantae; phylum Streptophyta; class Magnoliopsida; order Poales; family Poaceae; genus Triticum; species Triticum urartu. The sequence goes on along the minus strand of NC_141873.1, from coordinate 501,006,149 downwards.
CGCTTAATTGGACTTTCACAAAGCACATACCTTGATAAAGTATTGAATAAGTTCAAAACGGATCGGGCAAAGAAAGGATTTTCGCCTATGTTACAAGATGTGAGGTTGAGTCAGACTCAATGCCCGACCACTGCAGAAGATGGAGAGGAAATGGAAGTCATTCCCTATGCTTCAGCCATAGGTTCTATCATATATGCAATGTTGTGTACTAGACCTGATGTGTGCCTTGCTATTAGGTTAGCAGGAAGGTACCAAAGTAATCCAGGAGTGCATCACTGGACAGCGATCAAGAACATCCTGAAATACCTGAAAAGGACTAAGGATATGTTTCTCGTTTATGGAGGTGACAAAGAGCTCGTCGTAAACGGTTACATCGATGCAATCTTTGACATTGATCCGGATGACTCTAAGTCACAAACCGGATACGTATTTTATTAAATGGTTGAGCTGTCAGTTGGTGCAGTTCCAAGGAGAGCGTCATGGCGGGATCTACGTGTGAAGCAGAGTACATAGCTGCTTTGGAAGCAGCAAATGAAGGAGTCTGGATGAAGGAGTTCATATCCGATCTAGGTGTCATACCTAGTGCATCGGGTCCAATGAAAATCTTTTGTGACAATATTGGTGCAATTGCCTTGGCAAAGGAATCCAGATTTCACAAGAGAACCAAGCACATCAAGAGACACTTCAATTCCATCAACGATCAAGTCAAGGAGGGAGACATAGAGATTTGCAAGATATAAACGGATCTGAATGTAGCAGACCCGTTGACTAAGCCACTCTCACGAGAAAAACATGATCAGCACCAAGACTCCATGGGTGTTAGAATCATTACAATGTAATCTAGATTATTGACTCTAGTGCAAGTGGGAGACTCAAGGAAATATGCCCTAGAGGTAATAATAAAGTTGTTATTTATATTTCATTATATCATGATAAATGTTTATTATTCATGCTAGAATTGTATTAACCAGAAACTTAGTACATGGTGAATACATAGACAAACAGAGTGTCACTAGTATGCCTCTACTTGACTAGCTCGTTGAATCAATAACGGTTATGTTTCCTAACCATAGACATGAGTTGTCACTTGATTAACGGGATCACATCATTAGAGAATGATGTGATTGACTTGACCCATCCGTTAGCTTAGCACGCTGATCGTTTAGTTTGTTGCTATTGCTTTCTCCATAACTTATATATGTTCCTATGACTATGAGATCATGCAACTCCCAAGTACCGGGGGAACACTTAGTGTGCTATCAAATGTCACAACATAACTGGGTGACTATAAAGATGCTCTACAGGTGTCTTCAATGCTGTTTGTTGAGTTGTCATAGATCGAGATTAGGATTTGTCATCTAAGTATCAGAGAAGTATCTCTGTGCCCTCTCGGTAATGCACATCACTATAAGCCTTGCAAGAAATGTGACTAATGAGTTAGTTGCGAGATGATGCATTACGGAACGAGTAAAGAACTTACCGGTAACGAGATTAAACAAGGTATTGAGATACCGACAATCGTATCTCGGGCAAGTAACATACCGATGACAAAGGGAACAACATATATCGTTATGCGGTTTGACCGATAAAGATCTTCGTAGAATATTGGGAGCCAATATGAATATCCAGGTTCCGCTATTGGTTATTGACCGGAGACATGTCTCGGTCATGTCTACATAGTTCTCGAACCCGTAGGGTCCGCACGCTTAACCTTCGGTGACGATCGGTATTATGAGTTTATGTGTTTTTCTGTACTAAAGTTAGTTCGGAGTCCCGGATATGATTACGGACATGACGAGCAGTCTCTAAATGGTCGAGACATAAAGATTGATATATTGGACGGCTATATTCGGACACCGGAAGTGTTCCGGGTGATTTCGAAGAAAACCGGAGTGCTAGAGGGTTACTGGAACCCCCTCCCCCCCCCCCGGGAAAGTTCGGCCTTCATGGGCCATAGGGAAGAGGGGAGGCAGCCCACAAGGGGTAGTTGCGCCCCTCCCTATAGGGAGTCCGAATTGGACTAGGGAGGGGGCGCGCCCCCTTTCCTTCTCCTCTTTCTCTCCCTTCCTTCCTTCCCCTTCTCCTCCTAGTAGGACTAGGAAAGGAGGAATCCTACTCCTACTAGGAGGAGGATTCCTCCTCCCTTGGCGCGCCACTAGGGATGGCCAACCTACCCCCTTGCTTCTTAATATATGGGGCAGGGGGCACCCTAGGACACACAAGTTGATTGTTTCCAGCCGTGTGCGGTGCCCCCCTCCACCATAATCCACCTCGGTCATATCGTAGTGGTGCTTAGGTGAAGCCCTGTTCCGATAGCATCATCATCACCATCATCATGCCGTCATGCTAACGAAGCTCTCCCTCGACACTCTGCTGGATAGTGAGTTCGTGGGATGTCACCGAGCCGAACGTGTGCACATCGCGGAGGTGCTGTACTTTCGGTACTAGGATCGGTCGATCGTGAAGACGTACGACTACATCAATCGCGTTGTCATAACGCTTCTGCTTACGGTGTACGAGGGTACGTAGACAACACTCTCGCCTCTCGTTGCTATCCATCACCATGATCTTGCATGTGCATAGGAATTTTTTTGAAATTACTGCGTTCCCCAATTGGTTATGCATTAGAGACAGCTGCATTCACGTTAAATAGGGCACCGTCTAAATCCGTTGAGACGACACCGTATGAACAATGGTTTGGCAAGAAACCAAAGCTGCCGTTTCTTAAAATTTGGGGTTGCGATGCTTATGTGAAAAAAGCTTCAGCTTGATAAGCTCGAATCCAAATCGAAGAAGTGCGTCTTCATAGGATACCCAAAAAAACGGTTGGGTACACCTTCTACCACATATCCAAAGGCAATATCTTTGTTGCTAAGAATGGATCCTTTCTAGAGAAGGAGTTTCTCTCGAAAGAAGTGAGTGGGAGGAAAGTAGAACTTGGTGAGGTAATTATACCTTCTCTCAAATTGGAAAGTAGCTCATCACAGAAATCAGTTCTAGTGATGCCTACACCAACTAGAGAGGAAGCTAATGATAATGATCTTGAAACTTCAGATCAAGTTACTACCGAACCTCGTAGGTCAACCAGAGCACGTTCCGCACCAGAGTGGTACGGTAATCCTATTTTGGAAGTCATGTTACTAGACCATGACGAACCTACGAACTATGAGGAAGCGATGATGACCCCAGAATCTGATAAATGGTTTGAGGCCATGAAATCTGAGATAGGATCCATGTATGAGAACAATGTGTGGACTTTGGTGGACTTGCCCGATGATCGGCAAGCCATTGAGAATAAATGGATCTTTAAGAGGAAGATGGACGCTGATGATAGTGTTACTATCTACAAAGCTCTACTTGTCGCAAAAATGTTTTCGACAAGTTCAAGGTGTTGACTACGATGAGATTTTCTCACTCGTAGCGATGCTTAAGTCTGTCCGAATCATGTTAGCAATTGTCGCATTTTATGAAATCTGGCAAATGGATGTCAAAAATGCATTCCTTAATGTATATCTTAAAGAAGAGTTGAACATGATGCAACCAGAAGGTTTTGTCGATCCTAAAGGTGCTAACAAAGTGTACAAGCTCCAGCGATCCATTTATGGACTGGTGCAAGCATGTCAGAGTTGGAATATACGCTTTGATGAGGTGACCAAAGCATATGGTTTTATACAGACTTTTGGAGAAGCCTGTATTTACAAGAAAGTGAGTGGTAGCTCTGTAGCATTTTCTGATATTATATGTGGATGACATATTGTTGATCGAGAATGATATAGAATTTCTGGATAGCATAAAAGGATACTTGAATAAGATTTTTTCAATAAAATACCTCGGTGAAGCTGCTTATATATTGAGCATCAAGATATATAGAGATAGATCAAGACGCTTGATAGGACTTTCACAAACCACATACCTTGACAAGATTTTGAAGGAGTTCAAAATGGATCAGTCAAAGAAAGGGTTCTTACCTGTGTTACAAGGTGTGAAGTTGAGTAAGACTCAAAACTCAACCACGGCAGCATATATAGAGAGAATGAAAGTCATTCCCTATGCCTGAGCCATAGGTTCTATAAATTATGCTATGTTGTGTACCAGACCTATTGTGTACCTTACCATGAGTTTGGCAAGGGGGTACAATAGTGATCTAGGAGTGGATCACTGGACGGAGGTTAAAGTTATCCTTGGTTACCTAAGAGGACTAAGGAAATATTTCTCGGTCATGGAGGTGCTAAAGAGTTCGTCGTACAGAGTTACTTCGATGCAAGCTTTGACATAAACCCAGATGACTCTGAGTCTCGATCTGGATACATATTGAAAGTGGGAGCAATTAGCTAGAGTAGCTCCGCGCAGAGCATTATAGACATAGAAAATTTGCAAAGTACATACAGATCTGAATGTGGCAGACCCGTTGACTAAACTTCCCTCACAAGAAAACATGATCACACCTTAGTACTCTTTGGGTGTTAATCACATAGTGATGTGAACTAGATTATTGACTCTAGTAAACCCTTTGGGTGTTGGTCACATGACGATGTGAACTATGGATATTAATCACATAAAGATGTGAACTATTGGTGTTAAATCACATGGCGATGTGAACTAGATTATTGACTATAGTGCAAGTGGGAGACTAAAGGAAATATGCCCTAGAGGCAATGATAAAGTGGTTATTTATATTTCATTATATCATGATAAATGTTTATTATTCATGCTAGAATTGTATTAACCGGAAACTTGATACGTGTGTGGATACATAGACAAAACTCAGTGTCCCTAGTAAGCCTCTACTAGACTAGCTCGTTAACCAAAGATGGTTAAGTTTCCTAGCCATAGACATGTAGTGTCACTTGATGAACAGGATCACATCATTAGGAGAATGATGTGATGTACAAGACCCATTCGTTAGCTTAGCATAATGATCGTTAAGTTTTATTGCTATTGCTTTCTTCATGAGTTATACATATTCCTTTGACTATGAGATTATGCAACCCCGAATACCGGAGGAACACCTTGTGTGCTATCAAACGTCACAACGTAACTGGGTGATTATAAAGATGCTCTACAGGTGTCTCCGAAGGTGTTTGTTGGTCTGGCATAGATCGAGATTAGGATTTGTCACTCCGATTATTGGAGAGGTATCTCTGGGCCCTTTCGGTAATGCACATCACGATAAGCCTTGCAAGCAATGTGACTAATGAGTTAGTTGCGGGATGATGTATTATGGAACAAGTAAAGAGACTTTCCAGTAACGAGATTGAACTAGGTATAAATATACCGACGATCGAATCTCGGGCAAGTAACATACCGATGACAAAGGGATAACGTATATGGTCATTGCAGTTTGACCGATAAAGATCTTCGTAGAATATGTAGGAACCAATATGAGCATCCAGGTTCCGCTGTTGGTTATTGACCGGAGATGTGTCTCAGTCATTTCTACATAGTTCTCGAACCCGTAGGGTCCGCACGCTTAATGTTCGATGACGATTTGTATTATGAGTTATGTGATTTTGGTGACCGAATATTGTTCGGAGTCCCAGATAAGACCACGGACATGACGAGGAGTCTCGAAATGGCCAAGAGGTAAAGATTGATATATTGGACGATAGTATTCGGACACCGGAAGGGTTTCGAAGTGTTTCGGGTATTTTTTGGAGTACCGGGAGGTTACCGGAACCCCCGGGGAAGTAATGGGCCTACATGGGCCATAGGGGAGAGAGAGGGGATCCTGCAAGGGGTGGCGCCCCCCTCCCCCATGGGAGTCTGAATTGGACAAGGGGGAGGGGACGCGCGCCCCCTTTCCTTCTCCCTCTTCCTCCTCTTCCCTTTCCCCCCTCCGAGAGAAAGGAAAGGGGGGCCGACTAGGATTGGGAGTCCTAGTCAGTTTCCCCCCCATGGCGCGCCACCTGTGGCCGGCATCCTCCCTCTCCTCCTTTATATACGGGGGCAGGGGGCACCCCAAAGAACAACAGTTGTTTCTTCGCCGTGTGCGGTACCCCCGTTCACTGTTTACTCCTCCGGTCATATTGTCGTAGTGCTTAGGCGAAGCCCTGCGCGGATCACATCACCATCACCATTGCCACGCCATCGTGCTGATGAAACTCTCCCCCGACACTTTGCTGCATCAAGAGTTCGAGGGATGTCATCGAGCTGAAAGTGTGCTGAACTCGGAGGTGCCGTACGTTCGGTACTTGATCGGTTGGATCGCGAAGACGTTCGACTACATCAACCGCGTTAACCTAACGCTTCCTCTTTCGGTCTACGAGGGTACGTGGACACACTCTCCCCCTCTCGTTGCTATGCATCTCCTAGATAGATCTTGCGTGTTTGTAGGAATTTTCTTAAATTACATGCTACTTTCTGCAACATTAATGCCCGCGCACCAAGCCATTCCACATACCGCACCGCCACTAGCCCCTCGCCACAACATGCCCCCCTCCCACGAGCCCTGGGAGGGTACCCCAGCACCTATTGCGCTACCACATGCTCTTCATCTGCTAGCCTCTCATGACGTCGAGATCCGACTAGGCTGTCGTTGAGTATATTGGCAATTTTTTTGATTAATTTAATCCACAAATAAATCATGAGTATGGCATTGACAAAATTAATTACATACTGATTACGATGTAGGTAAGCACATAGTACGCATAATGTAGAGACATCTACACACATAGCTAGTGTTGTTAAGACATAAATAACAAGAAGTGGGGTAAACGATTTATACCCTCCAGTAGGCCAGGCCGAAGCCGTGACGGCGACATCGACGTCCTCAACGACCTTCTTCTCGGCGGTGGCGAGTTAGTCAGCTTCGGGTTATTGACTCATGATGACAGCGAAGGCAACATAGACAAATGGCGACGAGCAGCCGCTCCCCAAAAACCTAATCGCCCCTCTCCCATACAGGATCTTGAGAGACGGGATTTTGTAGGCCTGCTCTCCCATTAATAGTGTACACAATGGATGGGAGTGGATCGCCGCTGGCAGCACCAACAAAAGGAATGATAGTCGAAGGGATGCGCGTGGAGGCAGAGAAGATGCGATATGTTCTTCTGGGGACGTTTAGGGTTGCTGACGCCTAGACTATATAGGCGCAGGTAAGTACGAGGATGTGGGACGGACCTGCGCTCGAGTCCGTGACAGCCCACGATCCGACGTCTCGGATTCGTGGCGCGTTTGTTACGGGCTCTTCATCTCTGACCGGCAAAAATTAAGCGCATAGGTGTGTGAGCTCGGCTCGGCTCCTTTCCGTGGCGCGCGCGTCGTGGCGAGGCGCGTGGGCGAGGAGGAGCACGTGGGAACCATTTCTCTTATCAAGCTCCAATAGCATGTGAAATAGAATCCTTTATAACAAGGTCCAACTTCTCCACTAGTGCGCTGGGACTAAACTTCCCACCACATCCCTTGTCACGACGCCTACATGGGCCCTTACAGATTTTTCTGAAATTGTTAGATGGGCCCAAGGCCCACCCTATATTTCAACATGTACATCTCCTATTGTGGACGGGTCAGGGGAAGGAGCGGCCGCAGCGCCTCCCTCGGCTTGAAGAAAGCCAACGTCGGCGGCCGGAGTTGAGGAGCTTGCCGGTCGGAGATGGGACGAGCAGTGGGAGAATCGGTAGATGGAGAAATGAGAAGGGCCGTCGAGGGACGGGAGGGGGTGGGATCAAAGAGGAGTGAGTTGTTGACGACGCTACTGGAAGAATATCCGGTCAGATGTTTGCGCAATGGACGGTGTGGAGTGAACACGTTCCAAATGCTGGCGAGGACAATCATCGCACGCGAAGTTCAGTGCATCTCATCCAACGGTCTAGACCGCGTTCACTCTGAATTGTTATAAAACTGACATCGGATTTGGATCATTTGGTTATTTTAAAACAGCGACGACGATCGGTAGATACATGTACGGTACGGTGCACAGTGCATATCCACATCCCCTCTTCACGTATGAGTAAAAGAGTTGATGAGATGTTGAGATGATGACGACGATGATGAGTTGCCGCATTTCCAAACCAGGAGGAGATTCATGTGTCTTTCTATATCTAGTCTGTACCGCTCTTAATGCACCATATATCTACGATAAAACAGCCCATCTGCCTAATTTTCCTCTGGACGTTTATAACTGGCATATATATGTGCCTTATTCAGGGTGAAGGAGGAATGTATATAGGGATATCCATTACTACTCCCTCCGTTTGGAATTACTTGTCGTAGAAATGAATGTATCTAGACGTATTTTAGTTCTAGATACATTTATATCCGAGACAAGTAATTCTGAACAGAGGGAGTAAATGCCAAGGCCCCACATGGTCGTATATGGCAGTTATAAACATCGAGAGAAAATCGAAGTCGCACTACCGGACTCGCGGTCTATGCATACGGCCAGGGGCCGTCGGCATAGGTCCTTTGTCGTCGGCATAGATCTATGCCTACGGCTGCCGTCGGCATAGACCCGTCGGCGTAGATATCGTCAGCGTAGTCTTGCCAGACCGTCGGCGTAGTATAGCCGTCGGCATAGGGCCCTATGCTGACGGCCGGGGTCAGCCATCGGCATAGTTTAGCCGTTGGCAGTGTTTTTCCGTCTGACGGCAATGGACGGCGCCGTCAAAAGCGCTGACAAGTCATGGGAAGCCACGTGGCAGTGGTACGCCGACGGCTTGGCCGTCGGCATAGGTAGAAATCTATGCCGACGGCCTAGCCATCGGCGTACCTCCGCCATGTGGCGTCTCGTGGTGCTCCTCGTGGCAGTGCTATGCCTACGGCAAAGCCATAGGCATAGATGGAATCTATGCCGACGGCTTTGCCGTAGGCATAGCACTGCCACGTGTCTTTCCCTGGTTTCTCCTGGCGGCAGGGCTATGCCTACGGCAAAGCCGTCGGCATAGATGAAAATCTATGCCGACGGCATTGCCGTAGGCATAGATCTGCCACGTGGCAAGCCCTGGTAACTCCTGGGCTTATATATGCCGACGGCTTTGTCGTAGGCATAGTTTTTTTTATTTTTTTTATTTTCCCTGTTTTCTCTTTTTCAATTCATTTGACCGCATTTCAAAGCAGAATAATATGGAATTATGCAGAAATATGACAGTTCATCATCTAAACATACTCAAGTTCATCATCATCATCATCTAAACATAGTCAAGTTCATCATCATCATCTAAAGATCATCACCGGCGGAAGTTCATGAACATAAAAGTAGTGCAAGACATGGAACATCATAAAAGTAGCAACATGAAAGGCATGGCACGACGGCCACATGCACGGAATCATCATCGACATCAAGCAAGACCACCTCCGTCAAAACCACCACCACCAAGACCACCTCCGCCAAAACCACCACCACCTCCGCCAAAACTGCCACCGCGACCACCATCACTCTGCCAGATCGGAGTGACTGGGGTCGATGGAGCAGTAGTCGAGCCACCGGTCCCCTACATGTTTCAGAAAAGATTCTAACGGTAAATATGATATGATAGTGTTGAATGAACGAGAACTAGTTTGCCAGTAGTTAGGCAAATGTACTGACCGGACCATCACTGCCTAGTGCCACCCATTCATCGAACGTGGGCACGTGTGGGGGTTCTCCCGCAGGTGGTGGTGGGGGTCCCATTTGTGGTGGATCCGTGCGGTTACTCCAAGATGCCAACATAGCCTGGATGTTAGTTAAACAAGCAAACTAGAAGGTCAGAAGGAATGAAAGTGCAAAAATTTAGCTTGGTTTTAAGAGGGCAAAACTAACTGCCATCATCTGACGGTTGTAATCATCATTTGCCTTCACTCGTTGCAAGTACTCTCGCACCTCGAGATTCCTATGCTCGACAAAGGCCTTATATGCCTACATAATTTAGGTTGTTTCTAAGTGAGCAATGCTGAAAATGAACTGAGAATGCTAGAGAGAAAAAGATAAAGGGGAAGTACTTACAGCATGCTGGCGGGCTAAGGGAGTCTGTGAACGCCCCGTACTCTCTAACTGGCTCGGGTTGGTAGACCGAAGCCGTGTGTACGAGATCGAAGGAGTTATCAAGCCATCGAAACACGGATACCGGCCATGTGACTTCCCCTGGATGGCCACCACCGCCGTGTCGTCGATCTGAGACTGGGCGACCTCAGGAACAGGAACATCCGGATGCAACTTCTGATAGTGCTGAGTGTAAGACTCCAGGTGCTCCTCGGTCTTGCCGTAGTACTGGCTCTCGCCCTCCTTGGGATGACTCCGCTAACGGGCCAGCTTCCACGACTCAATGTCTGAGAGTGGCCACTTCAACTTGTCCTCCTGCAACGTCAAACAGAAGTTAGCCATACATAAGAACATGACGGTAAAGAAGAGCAAAAATGCATCATGCATATAGATATACCTTCATGGCCTTGAAGCCCTAGTGGTTCCTGTTTCCTTGGCCGTGTGTCCCGTCTTTTCCACGGTTAGCCCGGGCCTTGATGCTCTTGGCAGCAAACTCTGCATCGTCGCTGAGCCACCTATCCACCAAACTCGCCCATCCATCATGCCTTCCATAGCACCAACGAGGAACAACCTATGCAAATTTTGGAAGCATGACATGTGACCACGAAACATATAGTTGACTCCTTGAAACAATGATAAGTTAGTAATAGTTACCATCATGAACTGCTCCCTGTTCAAGGTAAGTCGTTGCCTCTGCGCTTGAGTTTTGGTCATCTTTTGTTGCAGGTAGATGTGGTAGTACTGCGAGACGGCAACCCAGCGCACCTCGTACTGCAACTGACGAGCTTTCTTCTTCGCAGCCGCAAGCAAGACCACGTCGGCTCTAGACTTGTGCTCGTCAAGAACTCTATAGAGTTGCTGCAATCATGCATAAACCAGAAGCAAACAAGGCATGAGTTGAGTGATTCAATGATAAACTATGAACGAAACTGAAGACAAGTGATTCAGAAGAGAACTTACCAAAAATTTGGTGATCACGGCCTTAGCGGCCGTCCCGTACTCCGCGTTGCTGCAAGCCTCGTAGTGGGCCCAGCTCATGTCCAAAACCCGCAGCTGCGGGTCCCTGTCTGGCCGCGGGCAGAATAGGCCAGGCCAAAACTCCTTCAACAGGACAGTGATAAGGCCATTTAGTTTACGGCCCTTTCCGTGAAGGATCGAGTTTCTGCAAAAGAATCAAATGACTGCCATGTGTACAATAAGAAAATGTTGTCATGTGTTGAAAATATGATTGAGAGGCACTTACTCTGTCCCCATAGGTTCAATGAGCCACTTGTGCTCCTCGATAGAAGGTGGTGTAGGTAGTCCGACATTACCATGCAGCCACCCCTGCGGAGCACCCGGTGGCAAGTCACCCCACAACTCGGGATCAACCTCCCCTCCACCCTCCTCGCCCTCCTCCTCACCCTCCTCCTCGACCTCCTCCTCCTCGCCCTCCTCCTACTCGTCCTCCTCCTCCTCGCCCTCCTCCTCCTCGCCCTCCTCCTCCTCACCCTCCTCCTCCTCGCCATCAGGAACATACTCCTCCTCCTCAGACTCAGAAGGTGCCTCTGTATAGGAGGCATCGAAGAAGACCCTCCTATTTCAGACACGGCCCGGAGTTTTTTGCCCCGGCTGCCTCTCCCCCCACCTCCTCCTCCTCTAGGGGCTCTCCCCCCACCGCCTCCTCCTCTAGGGTCTCCTCCCCTGACCCCTCCACCTCCCTGTGAGGTGTCATCCTCGCGTAGTCGGGAGGGAACCTTGTGGGCTCGTCCACTCCGAGTAAGTCCTTTGAATTTACTGAGGAAACTGGCGCCGCTGGACTTGCCCATGATTAGCAAACCTACATTGAGAAGAGAATAAACAATTAGTAAGGATATCAATTAAACAAGCATACAGGAAAAACATTAATACCAGAAGAGCACATTAAGCATACTATTGTAATGATCATTAAAAGAACTTACATTTTCTAGAACCCATATGAATCATCACTATTGTAATCTATTTGTGGACCGGTCTCACATCACTATCACGCATATCTTCTTCGTTGTCTGACGGAGGTGGAGGCTCTTCCTCACCGTCAGCGTCTTCATTTAACTTTTCAAGCATAATTAGGTCTCTTTGATTCACAACTGCCTCACCATCAATCCGTGCGTCATCGTCGCTTGGGTCCAGGTCAACATAACCCAAGTCATCATCCTCGTTGCTTCGGACCACGTCATCATGTTCCTCTTGATAGAACACTCCCTCGCATGTCATGGGGTTTATGTTGTAGTAATCATCATCGTTCGGTTCCGGTAGCTTACCATGCGGCGACACCTTGAACACAACTTCCCAACCCTTTAGGTAATCTTTCTGGCATGGGTAAGGCAGATAATATACTTGTGTGGCCTGGGTAGCGGCGATAAAGCGATCAACTCCAGCATAGACGGTTGATGGTTTAACTTCAACTAAACCAACAGAAGGCGTATGTCTCGGACCCTTTTTGGGGTCGAACCATCGGCATTTGAACACAGTGAGACTTAGGTGTTCGCGGCCACGTTTGAATGTAAGCTCGTATATTTTTCCTACCCTTCCGTAGTAATCTACTTTATTATCTCCTTCAGTGAAGACTCGGGTATTTATGGTTTTGGGATCAGGCCGATTGTTCTGGTGCTCCTCTGTATGGAAGCGATACCCATTCGCATCATACTTTTGTAATGTCATGATGACAGGGTCAAAACCCATGGAACCCATCTCAATTCTTCATCCATTGATGTGTTCGGATCATTTCCCTACAAGTTTAATTGAAATTATAGGGTGCATGAGTTTAATTGAAATTATAGGGTGCATGAGTTTAATTGAAATAGGTAATAGGGAAGTGTGAAAAATTACTTTCTCCATGAACCACACAACGAAATTTTTCCTTCCATCAGCACCCTTTCGGAGAAGAGCAAGTGCCTCCGCTTCAGTAGGAGGCAGCATTCCCGTCCATTCTTCTTCAACGAATCGACTACAATAAGAAAAGCGGTATAAGAACTAGGCAAAGTGAACATAACGAATTGACTAAAAGAATGGTGCAAAGGTATTACCTCATCCACTCATCCTCAACTTCCTTGATGTTGTGCAAGATATAGAACATGACATCCTCCCACTCATCTCGTGGCATGAGATAAGGTTTCGAGCATCCAGCCCTACCACCTTGCCCGATGAATAGAGGTAACTTCGGTTTATACTTGGGTTCTTCTGTATTGTATCGAGACACCTTATTGTGCAACGTGGGAACATGGTCCAGATAGTAGGCTGTCCTGAGGTCTGCCACCTCCTCTAGGATAACTGCCTCAACTATGGAAGCTTCAATCTACACATCCTCGGGCTGCCCGTGGAAAGCGCTAGACAATCCGAAAGAGCTGCAGTGATAAATATGCAATTGAATGCATATTTATCGATGCAACCCTTTCGGACGGGAGACCAAGGTTACGTGACTTGATGTGAAAATTTAATCTAGTGACATGGAAAAAAAGTGGACGAGGTCATGGAATTGTTGCTCACCCTCCGATGTAGTCAATCAAAGGAGAGGGACGATCGTGGACCAACACCTCCAACGTCGACAATCACTCCACGAAGATGGAACACCACAAATCCTGTTAATTACACCGAGTGAAAAAATTTAGGTCATCACCTCACATTAAGCATTGATACTTTTAACTATGAAAAAAATCATGTTTCGTCAAGTGTCAAATTTTGTCCTTCAATTTTTTTAGAAAGACCATCATGATTAAATAACCACTCATCATATCATAATTTTGCAGCACATCTCACATAGCTACTTAACATTAAGCACTGACACTTAAAACTATGAAAAAAATCATATTTTGTCAAGTGTCAAATTTTGTCTGGTTCAATTTTTTTGACAAGATCATCATGATAAAAATAATCACTCATCTTATACCAATTTAAGAGCACATCTCAAATGACAAGATCATCATGATAAAAATAATGCAACCTAACAATCGAACATCCTAAAATCCAACATTCACCTATATATCAACCTAACAACCTAACATCTAACATCTAACTTAACAATCTAACATCCAACATTCATCCATGCATTCATTCATCCATCCAAGAGTGGAAAAAAATGCAAAAAATGAAAAAAAATGTAGCTCACCGAGAGGGGCATGGCAGGGGGCGCGGTGGTGGAGGGGATGGTGAGGCAGGGGTAGTCGGGGACGGGAGGGATGGGGCCAGACGGAGCTGCGGCTGGCTCCAGGAGCCGCGGCCGGCTGCAGGAGCACCGACGGGGTCGGGAGAGGCCGGGGCAGCGGCGGGGTCGGGGGAGGTCGGGGCAGCGCGCCGTCGGGGAGGCCGGGGCAGCGCGCGGTCGGGGGAAGCCGGGGCGACGGCGGGTGGAGATGGCGGCGACGACGGGTGTGGAGGCGGGGGCGGCGACACGGGTGTGGAGGCGGGGAAGGGCGGCGGTAGGTGTGGGGTGTGCGGCGGCGGCGACAGGGGGCGTGGTGGAGTGGGAGGTGCGGCGGCAGGGGATGGGTGTGCGGCGGCGGCGGCAGGTCGGGGTGGGGGGTGTGGCGGCGGCGCAGGTCGGGGTCGGGGTGCGGCGGCGGCGCAGGTCGGGGTGTGGGGGAGAGAATGAGTGGATCGGGGTCACCGAGCGAATGGATAAGGTGAACTATGCCAACGGCTAAGCCGTCGGCATAGGTGAGGGTGCCACGTGGCACCTATGCCGACGACTTAGCCGTAGGCATATTTTTTTTATTATTATCCACGTCACTGATCCGCGTAGAAGCTTTCGTATGGCCGCAGCTATGCCGACGGCTTTGCCGTCGGCATATTTTTATTTTTACTTTTCTTATTTTATCTAATTTTTTTAATGTTTTCTTATACTTATATCTATCCTTTTTAATTTCATATAATTTTTTTTATTTTTTATAGTTATATCTTTTATTTTTTATTTTTTATGTATTATAATTACATATATATTTTTTATTTTTTTAACCGCTCGGCCCTCTCCTCTCCCGAAACCACACACAGGGGAGGGGAGGGGAGGCGCCAAACTCGAGCAGCTTCGTTCGCCAAGGCCGTGGCCTGGTCGTTGGTATGGGAGCGCCATGGCCGCCGCCTCGCGTGCTCGATGTGGAGCTTAGTTCGTCAGGTGAGTGAAGGGGGAGGGGGTCGTCGACGGTGGGGGTGGGGGTGGGGACGGGGGTAGCTTAGTTCGTCAGGTGAGTGAAGGGGGAGGGGGTCGTCGACAGAGGGACACTTGGGAGCAACATCTAGGCCAAACCCGCAGCTACATCCCCTCCATGTAGACCCGACGCATCCGTTTCCCCCCTCTAGGTACCGTGTCATCGCCGTCTGTGAGGGGGGGCACACCCCGGAGATGCGTGCTGCCTCATCGGACATGCCACCACACCACCCCGCATGTATGAGGGCCCGGTGCGACGCTCTGGTGGCATTGCTACCCCCCAGGGCCCCCGTCCCGCCTAACCCTGTAGCGTTTGACGACGGGATCTAGCCCTTTGACTATGCACGGACGGGCTTTGACCAGCGGACCTCCCCCCCGGTTGTGTTAGGTCAGCCCATAGGAACACTTTGGAGCAACATCTGGGCCAGACCCACAGCAAGATCCCCTCCGTGTAGACCCGACGCGTCCGTTTCCCCCCTCTAGGTGCCGACGGCGGCGCCGTCCGTGAGGGGGGCACACCCCGGACACGCGTGTCGGGCGTTTGCAACCGCCATATCACTTCCAGACTTGTGAGAGGCCGCGTACGCAAGATTTGGCGGCTTGCTAGCCCCCGGAGGCCGCCGGCCACAGCCGTAGACGCGCGAAGGGCAATCCGCATAGAGGAAATTTTTCGGATACTTCTCCATCACCAAAAATTATGAAAAAATACCATCGTTCCTATAGCACATGTGCCCATGTCGTGCAAAAAAAACTCATGATTTTATCACGCTCCGAGTATTTAATAATATTCACGGCGCATCGTTACCGCAGAACGTCTACTACCGTGTCATCGCCGTCCGTGAGGGGGGCCACGCCCCGGAGACGCGTGTCGCCTCTTCGGACATGCCACCACACCACCCCGCATATATGAGGGCCCGGTGCGATGCTCCGGTGGCATTGGTACCCCCAGGGCCCCCGTCCCGCCTAACCCTGTAGCGTTTGACCACGGGATCTAGCCCTTTGACTTTGCACGGACGGGCTTTGACCAGCGGACCTCCCCACCTGGTTGTGTTAGGTCAGCACATAGGAACACTTTGGAGCAACATCCGGGCCAGACCCACAGCAAGATCCCCTCCGTGTAGACCCGACGCGTCCGTTTCCCCCCTCCAGGTGCCGGCGGCAACGCCGTCCGTGAGGGGGGGCACACCCCGGACACGCGTGCCGGGCGTTTGCAACCACCACAACACTTCAAGACTTGTGAGAGGCCGCCTACGCAAGATTTGGCGGCATGCTAGCCCCCGAAGGCCGCCGGCCACAACCGTAGACGCGCGAAGGGCAATCTGCGTAGAGGGAATTTTTCGGATACTTCTCCATCACCAAAAATTATGAAAAAATACCATCATTTCTATAGCACATGTGCCCACGTCGTTCAAAACAACTCATGATTTTATCGTGCTCCGAGTATTTAATAATATTCACGCCGCATCGTTATCGCAGAACGTCTACTACCGTGTCATCGCCGTCCGTGAGGGGGGGCCACGCCCCGGAGACGCGTGCCGCCTCTTCGGACATGCCACCACACCACCCCGCATGTATGATGGCCCGGTGCGACGCTCCGGTGGCATTGCTACCCCTCAGGGCCCCCGTCCCGCCTAACCCTGTAGCGTTTGACCACGGGATCTAGCCCTTTGACTTTGCACAGACGGGCTTTGACCAGCGGACCTCCCCGCCCGGTTGTGTTAGGTCAGCCCATAGGAACACTTTGGAGCAACAACCGGGAAAGACCCACAGCAAGATCCCCTCCGTGTAGACTCGACGCGTCCGTTTCCCCCCTCTAGGTGCCGGCGGCGGCGCCGTCCGTGAGGGGGGGCACACCTCGGACACGCGTGCCGGGCGTTTGCAACCGCCACAACACTTCCAAACTTGTGAGAGGCCGCCTACACAAGATTTGGCGGCATGCTAGCCCCCAGAGGCCGCCGGCCACAACCGTAGACGCGCGAAGGGCAATCCGCGTAGAGGGAATTTTTCGGATACTTCTCCATCACCAAAAATTATGAAAAAATACCATCGTTCCTATAGCACATGTGCCCACGTCGTGCAAAAAAAGTCATGAATTTATCGTGCTCCGAGTATTTAATAATATTCACGCCGCATCGTTATCGCAGAATGTCTACTACCGTGTCATCGCCGTCCGTGAGGGGGGCCACGCCCCGGAGACACGTGCCGCCTCTTCGGACATGCCACCACACCACCCCGCATGTATGTGGGCCCGGTGCGACGCTCCGGTGGCATTGGTACCCCCCAGGGCCCCCGTCCCGCCTAACCCTGTAGCTTTTGACCACGGGATCTAGCCCTTTGACTTTGCACGGACAGGATTTGACCAGCGGACCTCCCTGCTCGGTTGTGTTAGGTCAGCCCATAGGAACACTTTGGAGCAACAACTGGGAAAGACCCACAGCAAGATCCCCTCCGTGTAGACCCAACGCGTCCGTTTCCCCCTTCCAGGTGCCGGCAGCGGCGCCGTCCGTGAGGGGTGGCACACCCCGGACACGCGTGTCGGGCTTTTGCAACCGCCACAACACTTCCAGACTTGTGAGAGGCCGCCTACACAAGATTTGGTGGCATGCTAGCCCCCGGAGGCCGCCGGCCACAGCCGTAGACGCGCGAAGGGCAATCCGCGTAGATGGAATTTTTCGGATACTTCTCCATCACCAAAAATTATGAAAAAAATACCATCGTTCCTATAGCACATGTGCCCATGTCGTGCAAAAAAACTCATGATTTTATCGCGCTCCAAGTATTTAATAATATTCACGCCGCATCGTTACCGCAGAACGTCTACTACCGTGTAATCGCCGTCCATGAGGGGGGGGGGGCACGGCCCGGAGACGCGTGCCGCCTCTTCGGACATGCCATCACACCACCCCGCATGTATGAGGGCCCGGTGCGATGCTCCGGTGGCATTGCTACCCCCAGGGCCCCTGTCCCGCCTAACCCTGTAGCGTTTGACCACAGGATCTAGCCCTTTGACTTTGCACGGACGGGTTTTGACCAGTGGACCTCTCCACCCGGTTGTGTTAGGTCAGCCCATAGGAACATTTTGGAGCAACATCCGGGCCAGACCCACAGCAAGATCCCCTCCCGTCTAGACCCGACACGTCCGTTTCCCCACTCCAGGTGCCGGCGGTGGCGCCGTCCGTGAGGGGGGCCAAACCCCGGAGACGCGTGCCGCCTCTTTAGACATGCCACCACCCCACCCCGCATGTATGAGGGGCCAGTGCGACGCTCCGGTGGCATTGCTACCCCCTTAGGGCCCCCGTCCCGCCTAACCCTGGAGCGGTTGACCACGAGATCTAGCCCTTTGACTTTTCATGGACGGGCTTTGAACAGTGGACCTCTCCACCCGGTTGTGTCACGTCGGCTCAGAGGGACACCTGGGAGCAACATCCGGGCCAAAACGACAGCTACATCCCCTCCGTGTAGACCCGATGCATCCGTTTTCCCCCTCCAGGTGCCAGCGTTGGCGCCGTCCGTTAGGGGGGCCACGCCCCGGAGATGCGTGCCGCCTCTTCGAACATGCCACAACACCACCCGGTTGTGGTAGGTCATCCGATAGAAACACTTGAGAGCAACGTCCCCTTCGTATAGACCCGATGCTGACGGCGGCGTCGTCCGTGAGGGGGGCACACTGCGGACGTGAGGGGGTCACACTCCGGAGACGGGTGTCGGGCGTTTGCAACCGCCACTCAACTTCTGTC
Organism: Triticum urartu; assembly: GCF_056163025.1. Classification (NCBI taxonomy): domain Eukaryota; kingdom Viridiplantae; phylum Streptophyta; class Magnoliopsida; order Poales; family Poaceae; genus Triticum; species Triticum urartu. Next base: position 500,987,296 of record NC_141873.1, on the reverse strand, counting down.
GCATAGCTGTTTTTGATTTTAATAAAATTTAAGGACCTATATTCAAAAGAACATGACAGCATATTATTAATGTGCTCGAAAAAAATATAAACTATATATATATTCATAATCTATGGAAAAAATTACAAACTACATATATATTCATATAATACATAAAAAAGCATGAAAACATATTTTTTTTAAAAGCATAAAAACATATGCAAAAAAACGTATGTAAAAAAGCATTAAAACATATGCAAAAAAGTATGTAAAAAATAGCTATGCCGACGGCAAAGCCGTCGGCATACATACGGAAGGGTTCTGGTGGGCGCCGTGCCGCGGATCGGTGACGTGGCAACTATGCCGACGGCTGCCGTCGGCATACCTACGCCGCGGATAGGTGACGTGGCATGCGAAGATATGCCGAAGGCCGCCCGTCCCGACCGTCGGCATAGGTTTGACGGCGTTAGCCGCTCGTCACGGGCGGGGTCGCCGAGCCCGCCGTTATACCGACGGCTGATTTATGCCGACGGCTGCTGTCAGCATGTCTGCGCCTAGGTTGACGGCCGTTCTGTGCCGACGGCAGCCGTCGGTATAGATCCATGTAAGCCGACGGCCAGTGTAAGACGACGGCCAAGACTAGGCTGTCGGCATATCTCAAACTAGGCCGACGGCAGCCGTAGGCATAGGTTTGGCCGTCGGCGTATGCCCGTTTTCCGGTAGTGTCGATGGGCTGTTTTAGCGTAGATATACAGTCGCATTACCACAAATATAGCCTAAATAAGAAACAAACATGCAGCCTTTACTGGTTTGGAAATGTGACAACTCATCGGTTGTCACCATCTCATCATGTCATCAATGTTCCTAGCTCATCCGTGAAGCAGAGATGAGGATCGGATATGCACCCCCGTGATGAATTGGCACGGCCAAATCTCATCTCAACTCTTCTCGTCGCCTATAAAACAGACGCCCCAGAGCTGTAGCAAGGCAGATCACAGACCTCAAAGTTCTCAGCTGTCCTCCTCCAAATAATCAAACACTCTGAGAGAGGGCGCAAAGGTTTTAGGGTGGGTTGCAATGGGGCGGAAGAAGATCGTAATCCGGCGCATCGAAAACAAGGCTGCACGGGACATCTGCTTCTCCAAGCGCCGGCAGGGGCTGTTTCACAAGGCGAACGAACTGGCCGTCATGTGCGGCGCCCAGGTGGCCGCCGTCGTCTATTCCCCGGCCGGCAAGGCCTATTCCTTCGGCCACCCCTCCGCCGAGGACATCGTCGACTGCTTCCTCCGTCCCGCGGAGCAGGCCGGGGCGGCGGGGGCTGGCATGGGCGCCGCCGTCGTCCCGGACCGGCTGGCAGAGCTGCAACAGAAGTACAACAAGCTGTGCACGGAGCAGAGCGCGGTGGAGAAGCGGAAGGAGCGCTGGGGGGAGGCCATAGCGAAGGGTCGCGCGGAGGGGAGCCAGGCGGCGGCGTGGCTGGACGCAGTCGCAGACCAGCGCGACATGGGGGACGCGGACATGCTGGCCTGCATGGCTTCGCTGAGGGAGGCGCAGGTCACCGTGGCGGCGGGCGTCAACCAGGTCCTCCAGGACGGTCGCCGTGACCGGGAGCGGGAGGCAGCCCTCGCACCCCTGCCGCCACAGCTACTCGCCGGCGGCGGTCTCTTTGAGCTCCATTGGACGGGGCAGATGATGGCGGTTATGCCAACGCCAGGGTTCGTGGTCGGAGGCGGGTTTGAGCTCGGTGGCACCAGCGCCGACGGCGGGATGGAGGAGCTAATGACGGTGATCGCAGGCTTCGGTGGGCTTGAGCTGGATGGCACTAGCCTGAATGGAGGGATGGACCAGATGGTCACGGTGATGCCAACGCCGGGGTTCGTAGGCGGAGTGGGGTGTGAGCCAGATCCTTGGTTTGAGCTCGGTGGCACCAGCGCCAGCGGCCGGATGGATGACGTGATGACGGCGATCGCCGGCGGCGCTGGGTTTGAGCTGGGTGGCATCAGCGTGAATGGAGGGACGGAGCATTCACCAGCGTGGGTTTGATCTGGATGCAGCATATGTATTTCTATTTTTCCCTTTGTTTCTCTTGTTGCGGTGCATCGGCAACCCAACATAGTGGCTTGCATTGTTCTGTATCCATTACGCCGAATTAATGAAAATACAAGCCTTTTTTATTATTCTATTTTACAGCATGATTTTTGAATAGTTTACAAAAACGTTTTTTCCTTGTTGAACCATTGGCTTCTAACTTTCTCATCTATCTAGCTGCTTAAACAGGAAAGATGTCATGGGGAAAATATACCAATAAACATACCTTAGCATTTGTCTATTGTGCAAATCGATGAACCATACTAAATAAATATACTTGTTTCTTACATTAAAAAATACTTGTTTCTTAACAAAAAAATCTCTATAAAAGATCATATGTGGAAACGCGCGCACACACACAAGTAATAACAACATACATATATAGTCCGAGAAAATGAAGGATAAGAACCATAACATGGATGCTGTTGACACTAAATTTACTGGCTACCCTGAATTTAACCGATAGCTAGTTCTCCTAGATTCGTTCCATCTCATCGCAAGATCAGGATTATTATTGATGGTAGAAAATTAATATGATTGTCCAACAATAAATAAATAGTTTTTTAGGGTAACAAATAAAATAAAATAAAACAGGGTAAGGCAATGCCCGGTCTGCCACAAGGAGTCAAGCTATGAAAGGATTGCACATACGTTCAAGATGCTAAGCACTCTTCCTAAAAACATGTCGTAAATCTTAAGATGATATGCCGGCCCAGTCTCTCGAAAGCACTCATAGGGGTAGGGTGGTGTGCGTGTTTGCGTTATAGTGGTGAGTGTATGCGTGTATGTATGAGCACTTGCGTCTGTACTGTGTTAAAAAAACATGTTTGCCACTTGAACTTGGTTTTCAAAATGAGGGTAATGACTTGCTCAAAGTAAAACCAGAGAACCATCTCATATTGAACTAGCAAACATAGTAGGCTTAGGTCCAAAAAAAAAGAAAGTTAGGTATCATGCATATTATTTCAAAAAACCATGCTGATAAAAAAATGATTTGCTAGTGAAAACATACCATGATAATTATTACCGTGCGATGATTTTTTAGTGCTTTCATAAAGGAAATACAGGGTTTGCTAGTGCCAAGAAAAAAAGCCATTCTCAACCTGGATTAAAATCAAAATATACTTAGATCTACTCAACTAAACAAAGTCCGATGTACATGTATCTGTAAAAATCACGTTGATGAGATAAAAGTGTCAGAGATACCTTAAAATTTATTACCTTATGTTAACGTCATCCAGATCCATCTTCCTCGCCATCGGTGAAAGCTAGGAAAGCCATTGATTCGAATAACATCTCTATCGATCTATAATCTTGTGCCTAACTCTAGAATTTAGTTTTATTGATGTTGGGAAATATTTTGAAGTTTCTGTTCGTGAGATGGACTCTTATCTATTGGACAACAGATAATAGTGCATCACAAGCAGAAACTTCAAAACAACACAACATTAAACATCAATCCAATTAAATTGCAGAGTTAGGCACGAGATGGTAGGTCGGACATACTAAACCTGGATTAAAAACAAAATATACTTAGATCGAAACAACTAAACAAAGTCTAATGCCAATTATATTTGTAAAAATCATGTTGAAACAACACACATTACCTGGTCTCAAATTACTTGTCTTAGATCTGTCTAGATACAAATACATCCCTATATAGACAAATCTGAGACAACTAATTGGGGTCGGAGGGAGTACATGGCATCTTTCATGTTTAAGTAGCAATATGAGAACGATAGAAGCCAATAGTTTAACAAAAAAAACACTTTTGTAAACTATTAAAAGTTATGCCAAAAAATAGAATAATAGAAAGGCTTGTATTTTCATTAATTCGGCGCAATGGATACAGAACACAGTACAAGCCACTATGTTGGATACACGCTGCAACAGGAAAAACACAAATACATATGCATCATCTAGATAGCTAGCTAGGTGGATACGGGACCGCCTTCTAGAAGCACGATGCATATGACTAGAACGAGACAGAAAATTTCTTGAAGGCATTAAATGAAATTATTGATAAATGATCGAAGATGGCATTGGATCTCTTTGTAGATTGGAGCTATGCACGTCCCTCCACGCTTGTGTTGGCAGAATGAATGGACTCAGGCGGACTCGGACAACTAGTTTCGGATTCGACCTCGTTTTCTTCTCAGTTGGTGAAGTTGTCGTGCGGCCTGGACTTGTGATTCGCCATCTCCATTCTCGCGGTGAACCCTCCGGTGGCATCGACGTCATCATCTCCGTTCCAGCAGCAAGCACTGGTAGCGGTGGCAACACAGTCAGCGTCTGATGCTGATGCTGCATCTCCATTCCGGCGGTGAACCCCGATGGGGTTGGCATCCCTGACATCATCTGCTATTGCATACTCTCCATTCCAGCAGCGAACCCTGAGGTGGTGGCATCGCCATCATCATCATCTGCTGCTTAATCATCATGTGCACCCCTCCGTCCACGCTGGTGCCACCGAACTCAACGCCATAGCCGTCGGCGAGCCACGGTAGCTGTGGCATTGCCGTAATCATATGCTGCTGATGAAAGTTCTCCTCCATCCCACCATTCGCACTGGTGCAACCGAGCTCAAACTCACCGCCGCCGGCGATCGCCGTCATCATCTCCTCCGGTGAATCGCCAGCGGCGGTGGGTTTAAGCTCGGTTGCACCAGCGCGAATGGCGGGATGGAGGAGAACTTTTAGCAACAGCAGATGATGATGGCCATGCCACATCTGCCGGGGCTCGCCAGCGGGTATGGGTTTGAGCTCGGCGGCACCAGTGCGGACAGAGGGATGTATGAGATGATTAAGCATCATATGATGATGATGGTGATGATGATGATGATGATGATGATGATGATGATGATGATGGCGATGCCACCACCTCCGGGGCCCTCTACTGGAATGGAGATTATCCAGCAGCAGACGATGTCGGGGTGATGCCAACGTCGTCGAGGTTCGTCGGTGGAATGGAGATGCAACAGTAGCAGCAGACACTGACTGCGTTGCCACCGTTGCTGGTGTTTGCCACTGGAACGGAGATGACGACGTCACCACTGGCTCCGGGGTTCACCGCTGGAATGGAGATGATGCATCAGGAGCCCGGGCCACACGGCAGCTTCCCCAACTGAAAACAAGATGAGGTCGAATCCGAAACCAGCCGCCCGAGTCCGATTGAGTCCATCCATTCTGTCGACTCAAGCATGGATGCACGTGCATGGCTCCGATCTACAAAGAGATCCAACGCTATCTTCGATCATTTAGCAATAATTTCATTATTTATTACCTTCTAGAAATTTTCTGTCTCGTTTTAGTCACATGCATCGTGCTTCTAGAAGGCGGTCTCGTATCCACCTAGCTAGCTATCTCGATGATGCATATGTACTTGTGTTTTTCCTTTTTTGTTTCTCCTGTTGCGGTGCGTAGCGTACCCAACATAGTGGTACTGTGTTCTATATCCATTGCACCGAATTAATGAAAATACATGGCTTTCTATTTTTCGGCATGATTTTTTAATAGTTTACAAAAATGTTTTTTCTTATTAAACTATTGGCTTCTATCTTTCTCATCTAGCTACTTAAACAGGAAAGATGTCATGTACTCCCTTCGTCCCCAATTACTCATTTTATATTTGTCTAGATACGGATGTATCTAGACATTAGATACATCTGTATCTAGACAAATCTAAGACACGTTAATTTGAGACGGGGTAATAGAAAATATACCAATGAACTTGTTTGGCCTTTTTTTTATATAGAAGATACACACAAATAATAACAGCATCCCTATATAGTCCTAGCAAAAGAAGGATAAGAACCATGGCATGGATGTTGTCGACACTAAATTTACTGGCTATCCTGAATTTAAATGATAGCTAGTTGTCCTGGATTCGTTGCATCTCATCGCAAAATCAGGATTATTATTGATGGTAGAAAATTAATACGATCCTCCAACAATAAATAAAGAGATTTTTAGGGTAACAAATAAAATAAAATAAAATTTAGGAAACAAATAAACAGATAGATGTGATGAGACACAAAATATAGTAAGAATTAGACCAAAACAGGGTAAGGCAATGCGAGATGCAGGCTGGGCTTTTAGGCATGCGAACCTTTAGTCTCATGACAAGGGCTATTGCCTCGTCTGCCACAGAGAGTCGAGCTATGAAAGGATTGCACATACATCCAACATGCTAAGCACTCTTCCTAAGAAACATGTTTGCCTCTCGAACTTGGTTCTTGAAAAGAGGGCAATGACTTGCTCAAACTAAAACCAGAGAAACATATAACATTGAACTAGCAAACATAGTAGGCTTAGATCCAAAAATAAACAACGTTATGTATCATGCATATTCTTTCAAAAAAACATGTTGATAAAATAAATGATTTGCTAGTGCAAGCATACCGTGATAATTATTACCCTACGATGATTCTCTTGTGCTTTCATAAAGTAAATAAAGGATTTTCTATTGCCAAGGGAAAAACATTCTCTACCCGGATTAAAAACAAAATGTACTTAGATCTACTTAACTAAACAAAGTCCGATGCACATGTATTTGTAAAAATCATGTTGATGAGACAAAAGTGTCAACTATTGTATAGATACCTTCAAATTTATTACCTTATCTTGACATCATCCAGATCCATCTTTCTCGCCATCGGTGCAAGCTAGGAAAGCCGCTGATTTGAATAACATCTCTATCGATCTACATCTTGTGCCTCACTCTGGAATTTAGTTTTATTGATGTTTGATGTTGGGAACTATTTCGAAGGTTTTGTTCTCTTCGTGAGATGCACTCTTATCTATTGGACAACAGATAAGAGTATATCACAAACAGAAAATTGGAAACAGCAGACCATTAAACATCTATCCAACTAAATTGCAGATTTAGGCACAATACGGTAGGTCATAAAGGAAAGGGCTTGGTAGTGCCAGGAGAAAACATACTGAACCTGGATTAAAAACAAAGTATATACTTAGATCGATTCAACTAAACAAAGTCTTAAGCCACATATATTTGTAAAAATCATGTTGATGAGACAAAAGGATATAGACATCCTAAAATTTATTACCTTACGTTGACATCATTCGGATCTATCTATCTCCGCATTGGTCCAGGATGAGAAATCCGCTGATGAATTTCAAGCCGCGGTGCGGCCAATCGAATGGACTCCACCACAAAGATATGCACTCCACACGCAGGAAAAGTTGCGCATACAATTCATGATTTATGCTAGATATGCCGGTTAATAATGTCACCGGACAGGCGCCTCTCGAGCGGCAAACGATGAGCTCGCCACCTATTGACGAAGAGAACAACAAACTCGCCAGAGAAGATGAAAGGTGACAGTGTCACGATGAGAGGAACGCCGGAAGAAGAGGAAAAGGATGAGTGCGCCGCAAAAGGTTGAGAATGAGGCGTGGGGGTTGGGTGTTGAGTTGCGTTAGGGTTTGGGTGGGCATATATAGCACTTTGTGTATTCGTGTAGATGGTTGGATCGAGATCTAATGGCTATAGATCTGACATCCGTTTAATCTATTTTGAGTGGCTGTGAATGGTTGGTGCATGTATTTTAAAATAAACCTTTATTTAATTGGAAATATAATTCTAATCCATGTCACCTTTACCATCGTCGCAGGGGTTGGTATTTAGACATGGCACTCACAAATCATACAACATAATATGTGAAATATATTTTATTATAATTTGATAGCCACGTGTTGAGCTAGGAAAAAAGGCACAAAATTAGACAACCAATGGGGAGATGTCCCCCAGTCATTTTTTTGCGGCAACAACGATGCTATTCTCTGGCCGATCACTGCACGACCCTAATCAAGTGGTCTGTTGTAGTTTAGTTCTATGAATGGATATTGGTGTCGTGTGCATAGCAACACTCTTCTCTGGCAATTTGTACTTCTTCACTGATGGAGCAGTGTCCATCATTGCGAACATGCCGGTAGTTTTATTTTGGATATTATTCGTCTCTAGGATTTTCAATCCGCCCAAGGCTTCGACCATGGCTTCTTCTTCTCCGAGACGTGGTCTAGCTTGATCTTAGCACAATGACTTCCCGACCATGGGATACAATGTCAGGCTGACTCCGGCAGCGAAGTGACAACGGCGGGCACTAGGATGGCATGGTTGCAAGTTGTAACTTCCTTATTTTGAGTGTCTTCTTATATCATTGGAAGTCCTTTGGTATAAATCCAGTCTCTTATATTCCCAAAATGAAATTAGACGAGTAGTCCGACAACATCTGTATCGTACATCAAACAATGGTTTATCTTTTCCTTTTCTTTTTTGCAGGGAATCATACAATGTTTGTCATGCATACATAGTGTCACAACAGAAAATCAAGACCATGCATGGGCAAACTGTTGGGGAACGCAGCATTTCAAAAAATTTCCTACGATCACGCAAGATCTATCTAGGAGATGCATAGCAACGAGAGGGGAGAGTGTGTCCACGTACCCTCGTAGACCGAAAGCGAACGCGTTTAGTAACACGGTTGATGTAGTCAAACGTCTTCACGATCCAACCGATCCAAGTACCGAACGTACAACACCTCCGTGTTCAGCACACTTTCAGCTCGATGACATCCCTCGAGCTCTTGATCCAGTTGAGGACAAGGGAGAGTTTCGTCAGCACGACGGCGTGGCGACGGTGATGATGAAGTTAACGGTGCACGGCTTCGCCTAAGCACTACGACTATATGACCGAGGTGTGTAACTATGGAGGGGGGCACCGTACACGGCTAAGACAAATCTTGGAGTCCTTTGGGGTGCCCCCTGCCCACATATATAAAGGAGGGAGGGAGAGAGGCCGGCCCTCCTAGGGGCGCGCCAAGTGTACGGAGTCCTACTAGGACTCCCAAGTCCTAGTAGGATTCCCTTTCCTTTTCGGAGTAGGAAAGAAGGAAAGGAGGGAGAGGGAGAAGGAAAGGGGGGCCGCGCCCCGACCCCTTGTCCAATTCGGTTTGGGCACGGGGGAGGCGCGCACCACCTCGTTGCCCTTCTTCCCTCTCTCCACTAGAGCCCAATAAGGCCCATTAACTTCCCCCGGCGAATTCCTGTAACTCTCCGTTACTCCGAAAAATACCCGAATCACTCGAAACCATTCTGAAGTCCGAATATAGCCTTCCAATATATCGATCTTTACCTTTCGACCATTTCGGGACTCCTCTTCATGTTCGTGATCTCATCCGAGACTCCTAACAAACTTCGGTCATCAAATCACATAACTCATAATATAAATCTCATCGAACATTAAGCGTGCGGACCCTACGGGTTCGAGAACTATGTAGACATGACCGAGACACATCTCCGGTCAATAAACAATAGCGGAACCTGGATGCTCATATTGGCTCCTACATATTCTACGAAGATCTTTATCGATCAAACCGCATAAAAACATACGGCGTTCCCTTTGTCATTTATATGTTACTTGCCCGAGATTCGATCGTCGGTATCATCATACCTAGTTCAATCTCGTTATTGGCAAGTCTCTTTACTCGTTCCGTAATGCATCATCCCGTAACTAACTCATTAGTCACATTGCTTGCAAGGCTTATAGTGATGTGCATAACCGAGAGGGCCCAGAGATACTCTCCGATACATGGAGTGACAAATCCTACTCTTGAACTATGGCAACTCAACAAACACCATCGGAGACACTTGTAGAGCATCTTTATAATCACCCAGTTACATTGTGACGTTTGATAGCACAAAAAGTGTTCCTTCGGTATTCGGGAGTTGCATAATCTCATAGTCAGATGAACTTGTATAAGTCATGAAGAAAGCAATAGCAATAAAACTTAACAATCATTATGCTAAGCTAACGGATGGGCCTTTGTCCATCACATCATTCTCCTAATGATGTGATCTCGTTCATCATATGACAACACATGTCTATGGTCAGGAAACTTAACCATCTTTGATTAATAAGCTAGTCAAGTAGAGGCATACTAGGGACACTTTGTTTTGTCTATGTATCAACACATGTATCAAGTTTCCGGTTAATACAATTCTAGCATGAATAATAAACATTTATCATGATATAAGGAAATATAAACAACAACTTTATTATTGCCTCTAGGGCATATTTCCTTCAGTCTCCCACTTGCACTAGAGTCAATAATCTAGTTCACATCATCATGTGATTTAATACCAATAGTTCACATCTTTATGTTATTAGTTCACATCGCCATGTGACTAATACCCAAAGGGTTTTACTAGAGTCAATAATCTAGTTCACATCGCTATGTGATTAACACCCAAAGAGTACTAAGGTGTGATCATGTTTTGCTTGTGAGAGAAGCTTAGTCAATGGGTCTGTCACATTAAGAGCCATATTTATTTTGCAAATTTTCTATTCCAACAATGCTCTGCATGGAGCTACTCTAGCTAATTGCTCCCACTTTTAATATGTATCCAGATTGAGACTCAAAGTCATCCGTATCGGTGTAAAATCTTGCATTGATGCAACTCTTCACGACGAACTCTTTATCACCTCCATAACTGAGAAATATCTCCTTAGTCTTCTAAGGATAATTTTGACCGTTGTCTAGTGATCCACTCCTGGATCAATATCGTACCCCCTTGCCAAATTCATGGCAAGGTACACAATAGGTTTGGTACACAGCATAGCATACTTTATAGAACCTATGGCTGAGGCATAGGGAATGACTTTCATTCTCTTTCTATTTTCTTCCATGGTCGTGTTTTGAGTCTTACTCAACTTTAAACCTTGCAATACAGGCAAGAAATCCTTCTTTGACTGTTCCATTTTGAACTACTTCAAAATCTTGTCAAGGTATGTACTCAGTGAAAAATCTTATCAAGCGTCTTGATCTATCTCTATAGATCTTGATGCCCAATATGTAAGCAGCTTCACCGAGGTCTTTCTTTGAAAAACTCCTTTCAAACACTCCTTTGTGCTTTCCAGAAAATTCTAAATCATTTCCGATCAACAATATGTCATTCACATATACTCATCAGAAAGGCTGTAGTGCTCCCACTCACTTTCTTGTAAATACAGGCTTCACCACAAGTCTGTATAAAACTATATGCTTTGATCAACTCATCAAAGCGTATATTCCAACTCTGAGATGCTTGCACCAGTCCATAGATGAATCGCCGGAGCTTGCACATTTTGGTAGCACCTTTAGGATTGACAAAACCTTTTGGTTGTATCATATACAACTCTTCTTTAATAAATCCATTAAGAAATGCAGTTTTGACATCCATTTGTCAGATTTCATAAAATCTGGCAATTGCTAACATGATTCGAACAGACTTTAAGCATCGATACGAGTGAGAAAATCTCATCGTAGTCAACACCTTGAACTTGTCAAAAACCCTTTTCGACAAGTCGAGCTTTGTAGATAGTAACACTACTATCAGCGTCCGTCTTCCTCTTGAAGATCCATTTATTCTCAATGGCTTGCCGATCATCGGGCAAGTCGACCAAAGTCCACACTTTGTTCTCATACATGGATTCTATCTCAGATTTCAGGGCCTCAAGCCATCTGTCGGAATCTGGGCTCATCATCGCTTCCTCATAGTTCATAGGTTCATCATGGTCTAGTAACGTGACTTCCAGATCAGGATTACCATGCCACTCTAGTGTGGATCACACTCTGGTTGATCTACGAGGTTCGGTAGTAACTTGATCTAAAGTTTCATGATCATCATCATCAACTTCCTTAGTAATTGGTGTAGGCATCACTAGATATGATGTCTGTGATGAACCATTTTCCAATTTGAGAGAAGGTACAACTACCTCATCAAGTTCTACTTTCCTCCCACTCACTTCTTTCGAGAGAAACTCCTTCTCTAGAAAGGATCTATTCTTAGCAACGAATATCTTGCCTTCGGATCTGTGAGAGAAGGTGTACCCAACAGTCTCCTTTGAGTATCCTATGAAGACACATTTCTTTGATTTGGGTTCGAGCTTATCAGGTTGAAGCTTTTTCACATAAGCATCGCAGCCCCAAACTTTAAGAAATGACATCTTAGGTTTCTTGCCAAACCACAGTTCATATAATGTCATCTCAACGGATTTAGATGGTGCCCTATTTAACGTGAATGCAGCTATCTCTAATGCATAACCCCAAAATGATAGTGGTAAATCGGTTAGAGACATCATAATCGTACCATATCTAATAAAGTACGGTTACGATGTTCGGACACACCATTACGTTGTGGTGTTCTAGGTGGCATGGGTTGTGAAACTATTCCACATTGTTTCAAATGAAGACCAAACTCACAACTCAAATATTCACCTCCATGATCAGATCTTAGAAACTTTATTTTCTTGTTACGATGATTTTCCACTTCACTCTGAAATTCTTTGAATTTTTTTCAGACTTGTGTTTCATCAAGTAGATATACCCATATCTTCTCAAATCATCAATGAAGGTTAGAAAATAACGATACCCGCCGCGAGCCTCAATACTCATCGGACCGCATACATTAGTATGTATTATTTCAAATAAGTCATTTGCTCGCTCCATTGTTCCGGAGAACGGAGTTCTAGTCATCATGCCCACGAGGCATGGTTCGCAAGCATCAAGTGATTCCAAAAGCCCATCAGCATGGAGTTTCTTCATGCGCTTTACACAAATATGACCTAAACGGCAGTGCCACAAATATGTTGCACTATCTTTATCAACTTTGCATCTTTTGGCATTAATATTATGAATATGTGTATAACCACGATCGAGATTCAACAAACCATTCACATTGGGTGTATGACCATTGAAGGTTTTATTCATGTAAATAGAACAATAATTATTCTCTGGCTTAAATGAATAACCATATTGCAATAAACATGATCCAATCATATTCATGCTCAACGCAAACACCAAATAACATTTATTTAGGTTCAACACTAATCCCGAAGGTAAAGGGAGTATGCGATGGTGATTGCTACGTCTTGAGCTTGCGTTGGTTTTCCTCGAAGAGGAAGGGATGATGCAGCAGAGTAGCATAAGTATTTCCCTCAGTTTTTGAAACCAAGGTATCAATCTAGTAGGAGGCCACGCTCAAGTCCCTCGTACCTCCACAAAACGATAGCTACTCGCAACCAACGCGATTAGGGGTTGTCAAGCCCTTCACGATCACTTACAAGAGTGAGATCTGATAGATATAATATTTTTGGTATAAAGATGCAAAGTAAAAAGTAAAGGAAAAGTAAAAAAGCAAAGCAAGATTAAAGTGATGGAGATTGATATGATGAGAATAGACCCGGGGGCCATAGGTTTCACTAGTGGCTTCTCTCGAGAGCATAAGTATTCTACGGTGGGTGAACAAATTATTGTTGAGCAATTGACAGAATTGAGCATAGTTATGAGAATATCTAGGCATGATCATGTATATAGGCATCACGTCCGTGACAAGTAGACCGAAACGATTCTGCATCTACTACTATTACTCCACTCATCGACTGCTATCCAGCATGCATGTAGAGTATTAAGTTAAAAACAGAGTAACGCCTTAAGCAAGATGACATGATGTAGAGAGATAAATTCATGCAATATGAAATAAACCCCATCTTGTTATCCTCGATGGCAACGATGCAAATACGTGCCTTGCTGCCACTTCTGTCAGTGGGAAAGGACACCGCAAGATCGAACCCAAAGTTAAGCACTTCTCCAATGGCAAGAACTACCAATCTAGTTGGCCAAACCAAACGGATAATTCGAAGAGACTTGCAAAGATAACCAATCATACATAAAAGAATTCAGAGAAGATTCAAATATTATTCATAGAGAGACTTGATCATAAACCCACAATTCATCGGTCTCAACAAACACACCGCAAAAAGAAGATTACATCGAATAGATCTCCACAAGAGAGGGGGATAACTTTGTATTCAGATTCAAAGAGAGAGAAGAAGCCATCTAGCTACTAACTATGGACCCGAAGGTCTGAGGTAAGCTACTCACACTTCATCGGAGGGGCTAGGATCATGTAGAAGCCCTCCGTGATGACGGCCCTCTCCGACGGAGCTCCGGAACAGGCCCCAAGATGGGATCTCGTGGATACAGAAAGTTGCGGCGGTGGAATTAGGTTTTTGGCTCCTGTTCTGATCGTTTGGGGGTACGTGTGTATATATAGGAGGAAGGAGTACGTCGGTAGAGCACCGAGGGGCCCACGAGGTAGGGGGCGCGCCCTAGGGGGGCGCCCCCACCCTCGTGACCTCCTCTTTGACTCCCTGGAGTAGGGTCCAAGTCTCCTGGATCACGTTCGGTGAGAAAATCACGTTCCTGAAGGTTTTATTCCGTTTGATATTCTGTTTCTCCGAAACACTGAAATAGGCAAAAACAACAATTCTGGGTTGGGCCTCCGGTTAATAGGTTAGTCCCAAAAATAATATAAAAGTGGAAAATAAAGCCCAATATAGTCCAAAACAGTAGATAATATAGCATGGAGCAATCAAAAATTATAGATACGTTGGAGACGTATCAGGCATCCCCAAGCTTAATTCATGCTCGTCCTCGAGTAGGTAAATGATAAAAAGAGAATTTTTGATGCGGAGTTCTACTTGGCATAATTTCAATGCAAATCTTCTTAATTGTGATATGAATATTCAGATTCGAAAGATTCAAGACAAAAGTTTATATTGACATAAAAAATAATAATACTTCAAGCATACTAACAAAGCAATTATGTCTTCTCAAAATAACATGGCCAAAGAAAGTTATCCCTACAAAATCATATAGTCTGGCTATGCTCTATCTTCACCACACAAAGTATTTAAATCATGCACAACCCCGATGACAAGCCAAGCAATTGTTTCATACTCTAACTTTTTCAAAACTTTTTCAATCTTCACGCAATACATGAGCGTGAGCCATGGATATATCACTATAGGTGGAATAGAATGGTGGTTGTGGAGAAGACAAAAAGGAGGGGAAGATAGTCTCACATCAACTAGGCGTATCAACGGGCTATGGAGCTGCCCATCAATAGATATCAATGTGAGTGAGTAGAGATTGCCATGCAAAGGATGCACTAGAGCTATAAATGTATGAAAGCTCAACAAAAGAAACTAGTGGGTGTGCATCCAACTTGCTTGCTCATGAAGACCTAGGGAAATTTGAGGAAGCCCATCATTGGAATATACAAGCCAAGTTCTATAATGTAAAATTCCCACTAGTATATGAAAGTGATAACATGAGAGACTCTCTACTATGAAGATCATGGTGCTACTTTGAAGCACAAGTGTGGTAAAAGGATAGTAGCATTGCCCCTTTTTATTTTTTTATGTTTTTTATTTGGCCTTTCTTTTTTTTGGCCTTTCCTTTTTTATTTGGGACAATGCTCTATTAAATTATGATCATCACACTTTTATTTATTTACAACTCAATGATTACAACTCGATTACTAGAACAAAGTATGACTCTATATGAATGCCTCCGGCGGTGTACCGGGATATGCAATGAATCAAGAGTGACAAGTCTGAAAAAATTATGAATGGTGGCTTTGCCACAAATACTATGCCAACTACATGATCATGCTAAGCAATATGACAATGATGAATGTGTCATGATGAACTAGATGGTGGAAAGTTGAATGGCAATATATCTCGGAATGGCTATGGAAATGCCATAATAGGTAGGTATGGTGGCTGTTTTGAGGAAGGTATATGGTAGGTGTATGATACCGGCGAAAGGTGCGCGGTATTAGAGAGGCTAGCAAAGGTGGAAGGTGAGAGTGCGTATGATCCATGGACTCAACATTAGTCATAAAGAACTCATATACTTATTGCAAAAATCTAGAAGTTATCAAAGCAAATATTACGCGCATGCTCCTAGGGGGATAGATTGGTAGGAAAAGACCACCGCTCGTCCCCGACCGCCACTCATAAGGAAGACAATCAATAAATAAATCATGCTCCGACTTCATCACATAACGGTTCACCATACGTGAATGCTACGGGAATCACAAACTTTAACACAAGTATTCTTTAAATTCACAACTACTCAACTAGCATGACTTTAATATTATCACCTCCATATCTCAAAACAATTATCATGCTTCAATATTTTCTTAATATTCAACACACTCAAAAGAAAGTTTCACAAATCTTGAATACCAAGCATATTATTATTAAGAAAATTACCATGCTATTAAGACTCTCAAAATGATTTAAGTGAAGCATGAGAGATCAATAGTTTCTTTAAAAAAATCCACCACCGTGCTCTAAAAGATCTAAGTGAAGCACATAGAGAAAAATTATAACGCTCAAAAGATATAAGTGAAGCACATAGAGCAAAACTACTTAGCTCAAAAGATATAAGTGAAGCACGTAGAGCAAAATTATAACGCTCAATAGATATAAGTGAAGCACATAGAGTATTCTATCAAATTTTAATTCATGTATGGCTCTCTAAAAAGGTGTGTACAACAAGGATTATTGTGGCATACTAAGACACAAAGACACAAATAATACAAGATGATCCAAGCAAAACACATATCATGTTGGTGAATAAAAATATAGCTCCAAGTAAATTACCGATGGAAGTGGACGAAAGAGGGGATGCCTTCCGGGGCATCCCCAAGCTTTGACTTTTTGGTGTCCTTGGATTATCTTGGGGGTGCCATGGGAATCCCCAATCTTAGGCTCTTGCCACTCCTTGTTCCATAATCCATCACAAGAATTCACCCAAAACTTGAAAACTTCACAACACAAAACTTAAAGCAGAAAACTCGTGAGCTCCGTTAGCGAAAGAAAACAAAAGACCACTTCAAAGTACTGTAATGAACTCATTCTTTATTTATATTGGTGTTAAACCTACTGTATTCCAACTTCTCTATGTATTATAAACTATTTTACTAACCATAGATTCATCAAAATAAGCAAACAATAGACGAAAAACAGAATCTGTCAAAAACAGAACAGTCTGTAGTAATCTGTAGCTATCGCAAGATATGGAACCCCAAAAATTCTAAAATAAATTGCTGGACGTGAGGAATTTATCTATTAATCATCTTAAAAAAGAATTAACTAAATATCACTCTCCAAATAAAAATGACAGAAGTTCTCGTGAGCGCTAAATTTTCTGTTTTTTACACCAAGTTCAACAAGACTTTCCCCAAGTCTTCCCAACGGTTCTACTTGGCACAAACACTAATTAAACACAAAAAACACAACCAAAACAGAGGCTAAATAATTTATTTATTAATAATAAGTTGAAAAAATCAAGGAATAAAAATAAAATTGGGTTGCCTCCCAACAAGCGCTATCGTTTAACACCCCTAGCTAGGCATAAAAGCGAGGATAGATCTAGGTATTGCCATCTTTGGTAGGCAATCCATAAGTGGCTCCCATGATAGTTTCATATGGTAATCTTATTTTCTTTCTTTTAAAGTGTTCCATGCCCTTTTTTAATGTAAATTGAAATCTAATATTCCCTTCCTTCATATCAATAATCGCACCAACCGTTCTAAGGAAAGGTCTACCAAGAATAATAGGGCAAGAAGGATTGCAATCTATATCAAGAACAATGAAATCTACGGGCACATAATTCCTATTTGCAACAATAAGAACATCATTAATTCTTCCCATAGGTTTCTTAATAGTGGAATCCGCAAGATGCATGTTTAGAGAGCAATCATCAAAATTACGGAAATCTAGTAGATCACACAAAGTCTTGGGAATAGTGGAGACACTAGCACCCAAATCACACAAAGCATAAAACTCATGATCTTTAATTTTAATTTTAATAGTTGGTTCCCACTCATCATAGAGTTTTCTAGGGATGTAAACTTTCAACTCAAGTTTTTCTTGATAAGATTGCATCAAGGCATCAACAATATGTTCGGTGAAGGCTTTATGTTGACTATAAGCATGTGGAGAATTTAGCACGGATTGCAACAAGGAAATAAAATCAATTAAAGAGAAACTTTCATAATTAAATTCCTTGAAATCCAATATAGTGGGTTTAGCAACATCTAGATTTTTATTTCTTTCAATCCCACTTTCATCAATTTCATCATTAAGATCTAAATACTCTGAATTTTTAGAACGCCTTCTAGGTAAAGGAAGATCATATTCAGTTTCATCAAGATTCATATTGCAAAACAAAGATTTAATAGGCGACACATCAATAACTTTTAGATCTTCATCTTCATTTTCATAGGAATTGGAAGAACACGCTTTAATAAAGGCATCTTTGGAAGCACGCATCCTAGCGGTTCTTTCCTTGAACTCATCAATGGAAATTCTCATGGCTTTGAGAGACTCATTGATATCATGCTTAGGAGGAATAGATATAATCTTTAAAGAATCAATCTCAAGAGAAATTCTATCAACGTTTCTAGCCAAATCATCAACTTTAAGCAATTTCTCTTCAAGCAAAGCATTAAAATTCTTTTGTGAATTCATAAATTCTTTAACACTATTCTCAAATTCAGAGAGCATATTATTATAATTTCCATAAGAGTTGTTGTAGGAATTCCCATAATTATTAGAAGGATTACTAGGATATGGCCTAGGGTTAAAATTCCCTCTATAAGCATTGTTACCAAAATTATTCCTACCAACAAAATTCACATCCATAGATTCATTGTCATTCTCAATCAAAGTAGAAAAAGGCATATCATTAGGATCAGAAGAAACACTCTTAGTAGCAAATAATTTCATAAGTTCATCCATCTTTCCACTCAACACATTAATTTCTTCTATCGCATGCACTTTTTTATTAGAAGATCTTTCAGTATGCCATTGAGAATAATTAACCATAATATTATCTAGGAGTTTAGTAGCATCTCCTAAAGTGATTTCCATAAAAGTGCCTCCCGCGGCCGAATCTAAAGGATTTCTAGAAGCAAAATTCAATCCAGCATAAAATTTTTGTATAATCATCCACAAATTCAAACCATGAATAGGGCAATTACGTATCATTAATTTCATTCTCTCCCAAGCTTGTGCAACATGTTCATGATCAAGTTGTTTAAAGTTCATAATATCGTTTCTAAGAGAGATGATCTTAGCGTGAGGAAAATACTTAGAGATAAAAGCATCTTTGCTCTTGTTCCATGAATCCATACTATTTTTAGGCAAAGACGAAAACCAAGCTTTAGCACGATCTCTAAGCGAAAAGGAAATAGCTTCAATTTAACGACATCATTATCGACATCTTTTTTCTTTTGTAGATCACATAAATCAACGAAGCTACTCAGATGAGTAGCGGCATCTTCACTAGGAAGGCCGGCGAATTGATCTTTCATAACAAGATTCAACAAAGCAGTATTAATTTCACAAGATTTAGCATTAGTAAGAGGAGCAATCGGAGTGCTAAGGAAATCATTATTATTGTATTGGTGAAGTCACACAATTTAGTATTATCTTGAGCCATCGCGACAAACAAGCAATCTAACACACGAGCAAACAAAAAGCAAGCGGGCAAAAGAGGCAAATAGAGAGGGAGGATAGAGAGAGAGAGAGGGCGAATAAAACGGCAAGGGTGAAGTGGGGGGAGAGGAAAACGAGAGGCAAATGGCAAATAATGTAATGCGAGAGATAGGGATTGTGATGGGTACTTGGTATGTTGACTTTTTGCGTAGACTCCCCGGCAACGGCGCCAGAAATCCTTCTTGCTACGTCTTGAGCTTGCGTTGGTTTTCCCTGAAGAGGAAGGGATGATGGAGCAGAGTAGCGTAAGTATTTCCCTCAGTTTTTGAGAACCAAGGTATCAATCTAGTAGGAGGCCACGCTCAAGAACCTCGTACCTGCACAAAATGATAGCTACTCGCAACCAACGCGATTAGGGGTTGTCAAGCCCTTCACGGTCACTTACGAGAGTGAGATTTGATAGATATAATATTTTTGGTATTTTTGGTATAAATATGCAAAGTAAAAATTAAAGGCAAAGTAAAAAAGCAAAGCAAGATTAAAGTGATGGAGATTGATATGATGAGAATAGACCCGGGGGCCATAGGTTTCACTAGTGGCTTCTCTCAAGAGCATAAGTATTCTACGGTGGGTGAACAAATTACTGTTGAGCAATTGACAGAATTGAGCATGGTTATGAGAATATCTAGGCATGATCATGTATATAGGCATCACGTCCGTGACAAGTAGACTGAAACGATTCTGCATCTACTACTATTACTCCACTCATCGACCGCTATCCAGCATGCATCTAGAGTATTAACTTAAAAATAGAGTAATGCCTTAAGCAAGATGACATGATGTAGAGAGATAAATTCATGCAATATGAAATAAACCCCATCTTGTTATCCTTGATGGCAACGATGCAATACGTGCCTTGCTGCCCCTTCTATCACCGGGAAAGGACACCGCCAGATCGAACCCAAAGCTAAGCACTTCTCCCATGGCAAGAACTACCAATCTAGTTGGCCAAACCAAACCGATAATTCGAAGAGACTTGCAAAGATAACCAATCATACATAAAAGAATTCAGAGAAGATTCAAATGTTATTCATAGATAGACTTGATCATAAACCCACAATTCATCGGTCTCAACAAACACACCGCAAAAAGAAGATTACATCGAATAGATCTCCACAAGAGAGGGGGATAACTTTGTATTGAGATTCAAAGAGAGAGAAGAAGCCATCTAGCTACTAACTATGGACCCGAAGGTCTGAGGTAAACTACTCACACTTCATCGGAGGGGCTAGGATGATGTAGAAGCCCTCCGTGATGACGGCCCTCTCCGACGGAGCTCCGGAACAGGCCCCAAGATGGGATCTCATGGATACAGAAAGTTGCGGCGGTGGAATTAGGTTTTTGGCTCCTGTTCTGATCATTTGGGGGTACATGTGTATATATAGGAGGAAGGAGTGCGTCGGTGGAGCATCGAGTGGCCCACGAGGCAGGGGGGCGCGCCCTAGGGGGGGCGCCCCCCACCCTCGTTTCCTCCTCTTTGACTCCCTGGAGTAGGGTCCAAGTCTCCTGGATCACGTTCGGTGAGAAAATCACGTTCCCGAAGATTTTATTCCGTTTGAACTCCGTTTGATATTCTGTTTCTCCGAAACACTGAAATAGGGAAAAAACAGCAATTCTAGCTTGGGCCTTCGATTAATAGGTTAGTCCCAAAAATAATATAAAAGTGGAAAGTAAAGCCCAATATAGTCCAAAACAGTAGATAATATAGCATGGAGCAATCAAAAATTATAGATACGTTGGAGACGTATCAGTGATCTTATCAACCTTGGAATCACTTCCAACACACATCGTTGCCTCGCCCTCAACTAGTCTATGTTCATTTTGTAACTCCTGTTTTGAGTTACTAATCTTAGCAACTGAACTGGCATCAAATACCCTGGGGTTACTATGAACACTAGTAAATTACGCATCAATAACATGTATATCAAATATACCTTTCATTTTGCCATCCTTCTTATCCGCCCAATACTTGGGGCAGTTCCGCTTCCAGTGACCAGTCCCTTTGCAGTAGAAGCACTCAGTTTCAGGCTTAGGTCCAGACTTGGGCTTCTTCCCGGGAGTAGCAACTTGCTTGCTATTCTTCTTGAAGTTCCCCTTCTTTTCTTTGCCCTTTTTCTTGAAACTAGTGGTCTTGTTAACCATCAACACTTTATGCTCATTTTTGATTTCTACCTCTGCAGCCTTTAGCATTGCGAAGAGCTCGGGAATTTTCTTTTCCATCCCTTGCATATTATAGTTCATCACGAAGTTCCAGTAACTTGGTGATAGTGACTAGAGAACTCTGTCGATCACTATCTTATCTGGAAGATTAACTCCCACTTGTTTCAAGCGATTGTAGTACTCAGACATTCTGAGCACAGCTCACTGGTTGAGCTATTCTCCTCCATCTTGTAGGCAAAGTATTTTTCAGAGGTCTCATACCTCTCGACTTGGGCATGAGTCTGAAATACCAATTTCAGCTCTTGTAACATCTTATATGCTCCGTGGCATTCAAAATGTTTTTGAAGTGCCGGTTCTAAGCCGTAAAGCATGGCGCACTAAACTATCAAGTAGTCATCATACCGAGCTTGCCAAATGTTCATAACGTCTGCATCTACTCCTGCAAAAGGTCCGTCACCTAGCGGTGCATCAAGGACATAATTCTTCTGTATATCAAATAACATGTATATCAAATATACCTTTGTTCACTTTGCCATCCTTCTTATCTGCCAAGTATTTGGGGTAATTCCGCTTCCAGTGACCATTCCCTTTGAAGTAAAAGCACTCAGTTTCAGGCTTAGGTCTAGCTTTGGGCTTCTTCTCGAGAGTGACAACTTTCTTGTCATTCTTCTTGAAGTTCCCTTTCTTTTCCTTTGCCTTTTTTCTTCAAACTAGTGGTCATGTCAACCATCAACACTTGATGCTTTTTCTTGATTTCTACCTTTGCCGATTTCAGCATCGCAAAGAGCTCGGGAATTGTTTTCATTATCCCTTGCATATTATAGTTTATCACGAAGTTCTTGTAGCTTGGTGATAGCGACTACAGAACTCAGTCAATCACTATCTTATCTGGAAGATTAACTCCCACTTGATTCAAGTGATTGTACTACCCAGACATTCTGAGTACATGCTCACTGGCTGAGCCATTCTCCTCCATCTTGTAGGCAAAGTACTTGTCAGAGGTCTCATAGCTCTCGACATGTCTGAAATACCAATTTCAACTCTTGGAACATCTTATATGCTCTGTGGCATTCAAAAAGTTTTTGAAGCCCCGGTTCTAAGCCGTAAAGCATGGTGCACGAAACTATTAAGTAGTCATCACCCCAAGCTTGCCAGATGTTCATAACATCTCCATCTGCTCCTGCAATTAATAGGTCTGTTACCTAGCGGTGCATCAAGGACATAATTCTTCTGTGCAGCAATGAGGATAATCCTCAGATCACGGACCCAGTCTGCATCATTGCTACTATCATCTTTCAACTTGGTTTTCTCTAGGAACATATTAAAAATAAAACAGGGGAGCTAAACGCGAGCTATTGATCTACAACATAGATATGCTAATACTATCATGTATGACTAAGTTTATGATAAATTAATTTCAATTAATCTATATCTATACCTAATAATAAAGGACAGATACTTTCATAGTTCTCCATACGTCTTTTATTTATATCCGCTCATTTTGTGTAAACCATAAAAACTAATGGCTGAGATTGAAAAATAAATCTACACACATGTAATTAGGAAAGCAAACAAACAAACGCTGCGGAGCAAAGTCCGCACGTCCGACTTTATTAAGGAAAAGGAAAAATGAACTCTCCATGTCTCGCTTGATGATGAGAAAAAGGAAGGAAAACAATCCTATATACTATCTTTCTAGCCCCGATGTATATGTCCCAAAACCACCTATGACTCTTGCTGCCAGACGAGATGAAAAAGATCACGATCTCTTCGCCTTGCAGCTGCCGTCCCCTCTGCATTCCCCCGACACCCGTGTCCACGCACTAGCGCTACGGCCCTTGTCCATGCCGTGAGCTTCAAGGAGGTCGGGCTGAAGCTGGATTCCTCCACCGCTTCCTTTCCTGGACATAGCTAGATGGCATCCTGCCAGACATCATCATCCTCCCCCTCTTCCTCTTGAGTCCACTACCACAAGGTCGTTACTGTGGTCAGATCATTCTCCCCTTCTGCCCCTGGCATCGCTCTGGTTCTACTGGACATGGCCAAGGTCCTCCAGGGCCCCAACGAGGTGCCCATAGTCGGGTGAGGTTTGCGCCAGATGCTTTGCTGTCGTGGTGGAGCGGCTGATAGTGAGCATGGAATCCAATGACGGCAGGGTTCCTGGCCGAGCACGGCCAACACGATGCCTGATACGTCTCCGTCGTATCTATAATTTTTGATTGTTCCATGCCAATATTCTACAACTTTCATATACTTTTGGCAACTTTTTATACTATTTTTGGGTCTAACATATTGATCCAGTGCCTAGTGCCAGTTCCTGTTTGTTGCATGTTTTTTGTTTCGCAGAATATCCATACCAAACGGAATAAAAACTGACGGACATTTTTTTTGGAATATATATGATTTTTGGGAAGAAGAATCCACGCGAGACGATGCTCGAGGGGCCCACGAGGTAAGGGGGCGCGCCCCAGGGTGTCAGGCGCGCCCCTGACCCTCATGGCCACCTTGTAAGGCGGTTGGTTCCCTTCTTTCGCCGCTAGAAAGATAATTTCCGGATAGAGATCATGTTAAAATTTCAGCCCAATCGGAGTTACGGATCTCCGAGAATATAAGACACGGTGAAAGGGAAGAATCTGAGAACGCAGAAACAGAGAGAGACAGAGAGACAGATCCAATCTCGGAGGGGCTCTCTCCCCTCCCGTGGCATGGAGGCCATGGACCAGGGGGAAACCCTTCTCCCATCTAGGGAGGAGGTCAAGGAAGAAGAAGGAGGGGGGCTCTCTCCCCCTCGCTTCCGATGGCACCGGAGTGCCACCGGGGGCCATCATCATCACCGCGATCTACACCAACACCTCCGCCATCTTCACCAACATCTCCATCACCTTCCCCCTCTATCTACAGCGGTCCACTCTCCCGCAACCCGCTGTACCCTCTACTTGAACATGATGTTTATGCTTCATATTATTATCCAATGATGTGTTGCCATCCTATGATGTCTGAGTAGATTTTCGTTGTCCTATCGGTGGTTGATGAATTGCTATGATTGATTTAATTTGCTTGTGGTTATGTTGCTGTCCTTTGGTGCCCATCATATGATTGCGCGCGTGGATCACACCCTAGGGTTAGTTTGTATGTTGATAGGACTATGTATTGGAGGGCAAGAGTGACAGAAGCTTCAACCTAGCATAGAAATTGATGCATACGGGATTGAAGGGGGGCCAATATATCTTAATGCTATGGTTGGGTTTTACCTTAATTAACATTAGTAGTTGCGGATGCTTGCTAATAGTTCCAATCATAAGTGCATAGAATTCCAAGTCAGGGATGACATGCTAGCAGTGGTCTCTCCCACATAATACTTGCTATCGGTCTAGTAAAGTAGTCAATTCCTTAGGGGCAATTTCACAACTCCTACCACCACTTTTCCACACTCGCTATAGTTACTTTATTGCTTCTTTAATTACAACATCCCCTACTTTTTATTTACATGCTCTTTATTATCTTGCAAACCTATCCAACAACACCTACAAAGTACTTCTAGTTTCATACTTGTTCTAGGTAAAGCGACCGTCAAGCGTGCGTAGAGTTGTATCGGTGGTCGATAGAACTTGAGAAAATATTTGTTCTACCTTTAGCTCCTCGTTGGGTTCGACACTCTTACTTATCAAAAACTGTTGCGATCCCCTATACTTGTGGGTTATCAAGACCTTTTTCTGGCGCCGTTGCCGGGGAGCAATAGCGTGGGGTGAATATTCTCGTGTGTGCTTGTTTGCTTTATTACTAAGTAATTTTTATTTTCTGTTCTTAGTTGTTTTATATCTTTAGTTATGGGTAGGAAACGCAAAATACCAAAAAAATTAGTTGTACCTACTAAACCAATGGTTGAAGAACCACTCAAAATCTATCACACTGTTGAAGCTTATTACTTGGATCATCTTCGATCCCTATGTGCTCGTGCTGAAACCCCAACTAGCTTAGTTGAGGGAAAATCTTTAGATGAGCATGCTTGTTATGTGCGAAACCGAATATCTGAAAAAGGGAAACTTTTACTGGATC
The DNA here is from genome assembly GCF_056163025.1 of Triticum urartu. NCBI lineage: Eukaryota > Viridiplantae > Streptophyta > Magnoliopsida > Poales > Poaceae > Triticum > Triticum urartu. The sequence continues at coordinate 500,961,595 of NC_141873.1, read as the reverse complement.
AAATTCATCGTTTGCAATGCTATGCTTGGAATTTATGTGAAATATATGATTATACTTGTTGTTTTGAAGACCCTAAGAAACACCTTCCCTACCAATGTTTGTTTAGTGATAATGGAATCGTATCCTCTTATGCTAAGGGTGTTTATAGTTACTATGATGTTCAACAAATTGAAGAATTTTTTGCTTTTAAGGGTGCTTACGAAATTGCTTCTTTGATTGAAAAGTATGATGCTACTCTTTACAAATCTGAAAATTTTGCCATATTTAAATATTGCTATGATAATTATGCTTCTAATGCCTATGTTGAACCATATATTAAGTACTACTGCACTGTCCAAGAAGAGACTGATATTGTGCAGGAGTCTATGGAAGAAGAAATAGATGAAACTATGACCTCATTGGATGAAAAAGATGATGAGGAGAGCGAAGAACAAAAGGAGGAAGAGCGGATTAGCTACCCGTGCCCACCTTCTAATGAGAGTAACCCTCCAACTCATACATTGTTTAATTTCCCTTCGTGCTTACCGGAGGATGATTGCTCTAATGATTGTTATGATCCCATTGATTCTCTTGAAATATCCCTTTTTGATGATGCTTGCTATGCTTGTGGCCAAGATGCCAATATGAATTATGCTTATGGAGATGAACTTGCTATAGTTCCTTATGTTAAACATGAAATTGTTGCTATTGCACCCACGCATGATAGTCCTATTATCTTTTTGAATTCTCCCGACTACACTATATCGGAGAAGTTTGCACTTATTAAGGATTATATTGATGGGTTGCCTTTTACTACTACACATGATGATTTTGATGAATATAATATGCATGTGCTTGCTGCTCGTACTTGCAATTATTATGAGAGAGGAACTATATCTCCACCTCTCTATGTTTCCAATATGATAAAATTGCAAGAAACTGTTTATACTATGCATTGGCCTTTACTAGGTGTACATGAATTGTTCTTTTATGACATGCCGATGCATAGGAAGAGAGTTAGACTTCGTCATTGCTTGATATATGTTGCTTTGTGCTCACTACTAAATTACAAATCATTGTTAATTAAAATTGGCTTTGATATACCTTAGGATCTGGGTGGATTCACTACTTGAGCACTATATGCCTAGCTTAATGGCTTTAAAGAAAGCGCTGCCAGGGAGACAACCCGGAAGTTTTAGAGAGTCATTTATTTCTGTTTAGTGCTTTCATATAGTTTAAAAAACAACAAAAATAAAGAGGGGAACCCAAAACTTTTCAAAAAGGAAAGTGAAAGTGAGAAAGACAAGCACTGTTGAAGTGGGAGAGCTCCTTGAACTTTTTTCATGCTCACGGCAACTTTGTGAATCTTCATTACAGAAACTTTTCAACAAAAATAATTATCCCCTTGTACAATTACATTGTATTATTAAAATAATGTGCCAAGGTTTGCCTTTAGGATGTTTATGATGCTTGTTGGTTTGTGCGGTGCAGGACATAAACTTTGGCTGTAGTGCATGAATTTTAGTTTTTTACTGGAACATCAAATGGTTCTGATTATTTTTGCACTATATTGCTGTACAAATTTTTTATTTTCCCTAATTTTCGCAAAAAAATTCAAGTATCAGAAGTATGGTGAATGTTCAGATTCCTACAGACTGTTCTGTTTTAGACAGATTCTGTTTTTGATGCATAGTTTGCTTGTTTTGATGAAACTATAGATTCATATCAGTGGATTAAGCCATGAAAAAGTTATATTACAGTAGACACAATGAAAAAACAAAATATGAATTGGTTTGCCACAGTACTTAGAGTATTGATTTGCTTTATTATACTAACGGATCTTACCGAGTTTTCTGTTGAAGTTTTGTGTGGATGAAGTGTTCGATGATTGAGATGGTCTCGATGTGAGAGGAAGGAATAGAGGCAAGAGCTCAAGCTTGGGGATGCCCGAGGCACCCGAAGTAAATATTCAAGGAGACTCAAGCGTCTAAGCTTGGGGATGTTGGGGAGGCATCCCCTCTTTCTTCAACAAGTATCGGTATGTTTCCGGATTCGTTTCGTTCATGCGATATGTGCAATCTTGGAGCGTCTTTTGCATTTAGTTTTCATTTTTCTTTTATGCACCATGATGGTATGAGATAGTCCATGGTTGATTTATAGAATGCTCTTTGCACTTCACTTATATCTTTTGAGTATGGCTTTATAGAATGCTTCATGTGCTTCACTTACATCATTTGAAGTTTGGATTGAATGTTTCTCTTTACATAGACAACCGCCATTTGTAGAATGCTCTTTTGCTTCACTTATATTTTTTAGAGCACGGGCATATCTTTTGTAGAAAGAATTAAACTCTCTTGCTTCACTTATATCTATTTAGAGAGATGACAGGAATTGGTCATTCACATGGTTAGTCATAAAATCCTACATAAAACTTGTAGATCACTGAATATGATATGTTTGATTCCTTGCAGTAGTTTTGCGATATAGGTATGGTAATATTAGAGTCATGCTAGTCGAGTAATTGTGAGATTGTAGAAATACTTGTGTTGAGGTTTGTGATTCCCGTAGCATGCACGTATGGTGAACCGTTATGTAACGAAGTCGGAGCATGATTTCTTTATTGATTGTCTTCCTTATGAGTGGCGGTCGGGGACGAGCGATGGTCTTTTCCTACCAATCTATCCCCCTAGGAGCATGCGCGTAGTACTTTCTTTCGATGACTAATAGATTTTTGCAATAAGTATGTGAGTTCTTTATGACTAATGTTGAGTTCATGGATTATACGCACGCTCACCCTTCCACCATTGCTAGCCTCTCTAGTACCGTGCAACTTTCGCCGGTACCTTAAACCCACCATATACCTTCCTCAAAACAGCCACCATACCTACCTATCATGGCATTTCCATAGCCATTCCGAGATATATTGCCATGCAACTTCCATCATCATCATATACATGACTTGAGCATTCATTGTCATATTGCTTTGCATGATCGTAAGATAGCTAGCATGATGTTTTCATGGCTTGTCCATTTTTTGATGTCATCGCTACGCTAGATCATTGCACATCCCGGTACACCACCGGAGGCATCCATATAGAGTCATACTTTGTTCTAGACATTGAGTTGTAATATTGAGTTGTATGTAAATAAAAGTGTGATGATCATCATTATTAGAGCATTGCCCCAGTGAGGAAAGGATGATGGAGACTATGATTCCCCCATAAGTCGGGATGAGACTCTGGACTTTAAAAAAAATAAAAGAGGCCAAGAAGCCCAAATAAAAAAAGAGGCCAAAGAAGCCCACCAAAAAAACAAAAAACAAAAAACAAAAAAAAGAGAAAAAGAGAGAAGGGGCAGTGCTAGTATCCTTTTTCCACACTTGTGCTTCAAAGTAGCACCATGTTATTCATATAGAGAGTCTCTTGAGTTATCACTTTATATACTAGTGGGAATTTTCATTATAGAACTTGGCTTGTATATTCCGATGATGGGCTTCCTCAAATGCCCGAGGTCTTCATGAGCAAGCAAGTTGGATGCACACCCACTTAGTTTCAGTTAGAGCTTTCATACACTTATAGCTCTAGTGCATCCGTTGCATGGCAATCCCTACTCACTCACATTGATATCTATTGATGGGAATTTCCATAGCCCGTTGATACGCCTAGTTGATGTGAGACTATCTTCTCCTTTTTGTCTTCTCCACCATCATATTCTATTCCACCTATAGTGCTATGTCCATGGCTCATGCTCATGTATTGCGTGAAATTTGAAAAGGTTTGAGAACGTCAAAAGTATGAAACAACTGCTTGGCTTGTCATCGGGGTTGTGCATGATGTGAATATTTTGTGTGGTGAAGATGGAGCCTAGCCACACTATATGATTTTGTAGGGATAACTTTCTTTGGCCATGTTATTTTGAAAAGACATGATTGCTTTATTAGTGGACTTGAAGTATTATTATTTTTATGTCAAATGATAGACTATTGCTTTGAATCACTCGTGTCTTAATATTCATGCCATGATTATACATATGATCAAGATTATGCTAGGTAGCATTCCACATCAAAAATTATCTTTTTTATCATTTACCTACTCGAGGACGAGCTGGAATTAAGCTTGGGGATGCTGATACGTCTCCGTCGTATCTATAAATTTTGATTGTTCCATGCCAATATTCTACAACTTTCATATACTTTTGGCAACTTTTTATACTATTTTTGGGACTAACATATTGATCCAGTGCCCAGTGCCAGTTCCTGTTTGTTGCATGTTTTTTGTTTCGCAGAATATCCATATCAAACGGAGTCCAAACGGAATAAAAACTGTCGGAGATTTTTTTGGAATATATATGATTTTTGGGAAGAATCCACGCGAGACGATGCTCAAGGGGCCCACGAGGTAGGGGGGGCGCCCCAGGGTGTCAGGCGCGCCCCTGACCCTCGTGTCCTCCTCGTAAGACGGTTGGTGCCCTTCTTTCGCCGCAAGAAAGCTAATTTCCGGATAGAGATCGTGTTAAAATTTTAGCCCAATCAGAGTTACGAATCTCCGGGAATATAAGAAATGGTGAAAGGGAAGAATCTTAGAACGCAGAAACAGAGAGAGACAGAGAGACAAATCCAATCTCGGAGGGGCTCTCGCCCCTCCCGTTCCATGGAGGCCATGGACCAGAGGGGAAACCCTTCTCCCATCTAGGGAGGAGGTCAAGGAAGAAGAAGAAGGAGGGGGGCTCTCTCCCCCTAGCTTCCGGTGGCACCGGAGTGCCACCGGGGGCCATCATCATCACCGTGATCTACACCAACACCTCCGCCATCTTCACCAACATCTCCATCACCTTCCCCCCTCTATCTATAGCGGTCCACTCTCCCACAACCCGTTGTAACCTCTACTTGAACATGGTGCTTTATGCTTCATATTATTATCTAATGATGTGTTGCCATCCTATGATGTCTGAGTAGATTTTCGTTGTCCTAGCGGTGGTTAATGAATTGCTATGATTGATTTAATTTGCTTGTGGTTATGTTGCTATCCTTTGGTGCCCATCATATGATTGCGCGCGTGGATCACACCCTAGGGTTAGTTTGTATGTTGATAGGACTATGTATTGGAGGGCAAGAGTGACAGAAGCTTCAACCTAGCTTAGAAATTGATGCATACGGGATTGAAGGGGGACCAATATATCTTAATGCTATGGTTGGGTTTTACCTTAATGAACATTAGTAGTTGCGGATGCTTGCTAATAGTTCCAATCATAAGTGCATAGAATTCCAAGTCAGGGATGACATGCTAGCAGTGGCCTCTCCCACGTAATACTTGCTATCGGTCTAGTAAAGTAGTCAATTGCTTAGGGGCAATTTCACAACTCCTACCACCACTTTTCCACACTCGCTATAGTTACTTTATTGCTTCTTTACTTACAACAACCCCTACTTTTTATTTACTTGCTCTTTATTATCTGGCAAACCTATCCAACAACACCCACAAAGTACTTCTAGTTTGATACTTGTTCTAGGTAAAGCGAATGTCAAGCGTGCGTAGAGTTGTATCGGTGGTCGATAGAACTTGAGGGAATATTTGTTCTACCTTTAGCTCCTCGTTGGGTTCAACACTCTTACTTATCGAAAACTGTTGCAATCCCCTATACTTGTGGGTTATCAATGCCTGGCAGGTGGACATGGTCCGGGCCGCCTATCCCTCACCGAGCCGCCGATAGGACCGGCACTAGCAGACCAGACCGAGGCGCCTAGCGGTCGTCTTTTCCTGCACCAGACCATCGTGGCAAAAACTCGGTCACAGACGGGGTGGTCAGGGTTGACGCCATGGTCAGCATGTGCAGCATGCCTGCGTGTGCCCTGCATGGGGTGGTCAGGGTCACCATGTGCAGCGTGCATGCATGTGCGTGGCCGCTCGCCGTTGCTGTTGTGGTGTGTGTTCCGCGTGCCGACTACATCCAGTCAGTCCCAACTCAAACTCACGTGAGATCTGTCAGCCCCAACTCAAACTCAAGCGAGGTAGAAGATGTTGGTTTTCAATATCAAATCCACCAGAAGCTGCAGCTCAGACGTGCAAAGCTAGCCTCAGGCAGGCAAGCACATAGGTTAATTGATGAATAGTGCCTTAGCACATGCACTCCTAGGCGAACAAAACTGAATTTTAATAGTTCGTCTGACGAAACTGAACTTTTAAGAATGTTTGACATGAGCTGTTAACTTACATTGCCAGGTCATCCACAGGGCTTCGTACTCGGTGTCGGCGGTGATAGCGAGCACGAGGGCAAAGTTTGAGAGCTTGGCACGGAAGCGTGCATTGAGGAGGACGTTGTTGCTCTTGAGATTCTCATGCACGCAGGGAGGGTCAATGTAGTTGTGCAGATAGTTAAGCCCGCCGTCCACATCCAGTGCGACTTGCTCGCATTGGCTCCACCTAAGCACATCGCCACCGTGGCCATGCAGCTGCTCGCTGAGCACGCTGTTCTCGGGGAACTAGAACACCAGTTGTCGGTGTCAAAACCGGCGGATCTCGGGTAGGGGGTCCCGAACTGTGCGTCTAGGATCGATGGTAACAGGAGGCAGGGGACACGATGTTTTACCCAGGTTCGGGCCCTCTTGATGGAGGTAAAACCCTACGTCCTGCTTGATTTATTCTTGATAATATGAGTAGTACAAGAGTTGATCTACCACGAGATCGGAGAGGCTAAACCCTAAAAGCTAGCCTATGGTATGATCGTATGTTGTCCTACGGACTAAAACCCTCTGGTTTATATAGGCACCAGAGAGGGCTAGGGTTACACAAGGTCGGTTACAAAGGAGGAGATATACATATCCGTATTGCCTAGCTTGCCTTGCACGCCAAGTAGAGTCCCATCCGGACACAGGATGAAGTCTTCAATCTTGTGTCTTCATAGTCCAATAGTCCGGCCAAAGGATATAGTCCGGCTGTCCGGAGAGCCCCTAACCCAGGACTCCCTCAGTAGCCGTTGAACCAGGCTTCAATGACGATGAGTCCGGCGCGCAGTGTTGTCTTCGGCATTGCAAGGCGGGTTCCTCCTCCGAATACACCACGGAAGAATTTGAATACGAGGATAGTGTCTGACCCTGCAAAATAAGTTCCACATACCACCGTAGAGAGAGTAATATTTCCACAAATCCAATCTGCTGACACGTTTTGGCAGCATGACATCACGCCACGGCCCGGTAGTTATTTGAACCGTTTTTCTTCAACCAGCCCCCGCACATAACGCGAGGCGGTTTCTTGACACGTCTTGTCAAAGCAGAGATCGTGTTCCCCTTATTACGGGATTCTCATCAATACGGACGTGGGTGACCCAACTGTGCCATCAATTACGGTGCTTGGGGGATAAGCGAGTTTTACCAGGCGAGTGGGGGCGCAGAGTTTAGTCCGCCCTTATAAAGGGATAAGATCTCACCTTTTTCTATCCACGCCTTCTTCCTCCTTGCTCATCCATTCTCGCGGACTCGAGCTCCAGCACCCAAGTCTGCATCTTCCTCCTCAACTCTCTCCAAAACATGTCCGGAGCGGGAGGCAAGTGGATGGCCTCCTCCGTCACGGAGGGGCACATTGAAAAGTTACGCGGAGCCGAATACTTAGCCGCAGATATCGCGCACCGGCTGCCAGCCGCGGGGCAGATCATCCCTACCCCAGAACCTCATGAGAGGGATGTCTTCCTCCCCCACTTCGTCCGCAGACTGGGGTTTCCCCTCCATCCATTTGTCTGTGGCCTCATGTTCTATTATGGGCCGGACTTTCATGATCTGGCCACGAACTTCATCCTCAACATCTCGGCGTTCATCGTCATGTGTGAGGCTTTCCTCCGCATCTGGCCCCACTTCGGCCTGTGGCTGAAGACCTTCAATATTAAGCCGAAGGTGGTGGGCGGCCAACAAGCGGAATGCGGCAGAGCCATGGTGGGGAAAATGCCCAATGTTGTATGGCTCGAGGGCTCCTTCGTGGAGACCGTAAAGGGGTGGCAATCGGGGTGGTTCTACATCACCGAGCCGTGCGACACCAACTGGGCGGCGGCCCCCGAGTTTTGATCCGGAATCCCCATGCGGCTTACTTCCTGGAAGGAGAAGGGCCTGTCCTGGGGTTCATCGGTGGAGCCGGACGGACTCCAGAAGTGTATCTGGAACATGATAAGCAAGAAACCTAAGCTTGTCAACATAGTCCAAGTCATGCTCTTCCGCCGGATCCTCCATGTCAACAACATGATTTCAACTTGTGGGAGTTCGACCCGGCCCGGCACCAGACTCTAAGCGAGCTCTTCGACACGATGCACAAAGACGTCTGGGGGGTGCTATTCAAGGGCGCCGAGGTCCCTCCTTCTCTTACCGAGGACCGTGGGCTAAGCGCGAAGCGCCCTGCGCATTTGGTAAGTTCTGTACATGGGGTATTTACTTCCCATAGCTTAAACATGTGCGGGATCTGAGCTCCCATGCCTTTGACAGGACTGGGTGGAGACATCGGAGCAGATTAACTGTCCGACCCCTCTGCCTGAAGACACAGTGGACGCTCTCCTGACGGAGATGCTGACTCCGGCTCCTTATGAGGTGCTGGATAAGACCAAGAAGAAGGCTAAGGGAACCCGAAAGAGTTCCTGGCACCAGGTGATATCGGACTCATCGTCTGATAACTTCGCGACACACTCCTCCCATGAAGGCGAGGAGGAAGATGAAGATGCTCCCCCTCCACCCGGGGGAGAGAAGAAAAGGAAGGCCGCCCCAACCGGGGAGGCCGAAGGTTCTAAGAAGGGAAGGACTCTTCTTCCGGACTGCTCCACCACCGCCGCCGAAGGCGAAGACGAGTGGCTGCTCAGGGCCAAGCCCCTGGCGAAGTCGTAAGTATTCAGATACCAGAGTAACTCATAGCATACCTTTGCCACACTGCTTCTCCTAACGCCGAATATGATAATGCAGACCGCCCCAAGCCCGTATCGACGTATCCTCGTCGGACGGCTCCTTGGATTCGTCGGATATGGATAGCGATCCACTTCTGACCACCACCTCCCCTTGCCCTACTGACAATGTCGAGGTATTGTCTCAAGGGGCACCGAGCCGGGGGGAGACAGTCCCGGAGGCGCCTCAAGGCGACCTTCCAGACTCCTAGAGCAAGGGGAGCAAGGCTCCCGGGGGCTCCAAGTTCGGCTCTCGGCCGAACACCGCGCCGGAACCTCTAGTGGTTCCGGACTCAGGCAGGAGGCTCCCTTCCAAAAGGGGCAAGACGCCTGTGCCGGTGACCTCTGTCCATCCAGAGGCACCGGACTACCTGCTGGGAGCGCTTCGCGGCGCTTCCATCGACGAAGAACACCGCACTATTATGAGTGCAGTGATCAAGAAGGTTCAGTCCGCCAAGAGCGGACTGACTAAAGCCTGCACCAGCCTTCTAACAGGCTTCAGGTAAGTATTGAAAATGTAGGAAAAATATTACCGCATAGACAGTAGCCATTGATGCTCTGTTTGGTGTTCACAAAGAAAAACCGAATAGAGGATCAAATAAAATATGCAGGAGTCTAATATAAGTATGTCTGTATGCGTATGCAGGCTTCGATGCTGGCCTCTGCCGCACTGACTGCAGAGGTCGCCACACTAAAGCAGGACCTCGAGGGGTCCGAAAAAGAGCTCGGCCTTGCCAAGAGGCAGCTCGAGGAGAACAAAGGTAAGTAATACCTAGTCTATATATATAAAAGGAAAATGTGAAATGACAGGATCATCATGAATGTGCCAGGGCCAAAGACCGAGGTGGCGACCCTAAAGCAAGCGTTGTCCGAGGCCGAAGACAAAGCGGCCAAGGAGCGCATCGAGCGGGAGAAGCAAGAGGCACGGGTGGGCGAGGTGCAGCAAGAGCTCGAGGCTCTCGTGACGAAGCACGAGGCTATGGAGATTGACTCGAAGACGTGAGAGTCTGAGCTTGCCGCGGCCCTTGAGACCGCAAAGAATGCCAAGGCTGAAGCCCAAAAGGCCCTCCAGGAAATTGAGGCGATAAGGAAGATAGCGGCGGGTAAGGCATTCAATATGCAAAGCAAGCATGTGAAAGTAAATTACTTGTTACTTACCCGAGTCCGGAGCTCTCCAGGAGCATTCACAGATTTGCCCCGCAACGTGTCGGATGCCGCAAAGTTTTACCAGGCCGTGGAGGGAAGCTCGACGGAGAAGCTGTTATGGTCTCAGTATACTGGGACCGAACACCCGATGCCTATGAGCGACAAGCTGAAGCAACTGGTCGAGCTGCACAAGGCGGCCGAACATGGCATGAAGGGCTTTATAGTCCGGATGTGGCCTGGCGAAGCCCTTCCCAATAGCTACTTCAGCCTGGTGAGGCGGCTTGTGGATGCCTGCCCATGGCTGGAAGTCATCAAGCAGTTCGTCTGCATCGAAGGTGCACGTCGGTATTTTTCCCGTGCGAAGGTGCACTGGGCCAAGATGGATGCCGAGAAGCTGGTGAAGCAGGGGCCGCCGCAGGGCAAGGAGCATCGCCACCCCGAGATGTACTATGAGGGTGTCCTGAAGGGTGCCTGTCTTGTAGCGGACAAGTGTGTGAAAGATGTAATATTTGAATGAACTTGCTCGTGTGATCCTGTGGTATGAAAACTTGTTCATATGCGCTATGCAACGCTTGTTTGAATTTAAAATATTACCTTCTGTTCGGCTGTTTATCAAATCTGAGAGATGGCTAGTCGTTGGCTTCTACCCCCATGCCACGAGTGCTGGGGTGTTTGGGATAAACCTGAGCACTCTTGTTCCCATTTGTGGGTCCTTCGAGGGAGGTGCTCAGCGCAACGAACAAGGCAATCAGATATAATGCTTTATCACTCTCACTTAGCCATAGAATTCTATAATTTTAAATTTCGGCGAAGCCCCTAGTACTCAGAAGGCCGAATTTGGGGCGCTATACACGCCTTAAGCCGGACAAAGCCGACTCCTCGCTCTAAGCGGCATAAGTCTTTAGGGACTCGAAACCTCTCGAACAGCGACCAGTCTCTTGCCTTATCATGACAGTCAGTTTTAGCTTTCTCTACTGAGGTGCTTAGCCCAGCTGAACCGAGGCACAATCGTAGTAGTTCTCCCAGTGCTACCTTAGCCGATATAGCGGAAAGTAAGGTACCAAAACATGGGAGCCGGGCAAACCCAACTATTGACCCAAGACATGATTCGGTGCTGATGCATATAATGCTATAAGTTCGGGGTGCCGCACTGTCTAAAGTGTTCGGACTTCTCACATCGTATTATGGGATATGCTTAAGCCCCTAGCGTATTGGCTATACGAGAGTGTACGGGTGCTAAATATCATGAATGAACATATATATATATATAAGAATGCAATAATAGTCTCAGTGCTATGCGTTGTTTATTCAAAAAGGTGCGTTAAAGCAGAATGATACAAGTAGTGCGGTAAGAAAAAAGTAGGACTATTTGACATGTCCCCTCCAAGGGCAAGCTGAGGAATGGTATTAAAGCAAGTATTTCACTCGTTATCGTAATCCACCTGGGAGTTCCATGGTGCGACGTAGCTTTCTGCCTCCTTGGTTGCTGCATCATGTGTCCGGTGATCGTGCTGCCGGACAGGGTTTCGAGAGATTAAAGTCCTGAAAGAGAAAAATAACAAAGCGGGAAGCCCCTAGTGTAGTTGAGCCGCGTCTTGGGGCGTGCCGTAGTCGTGCCCCCCTCCCCACCTGTGCCCATGGTATTTTTAATGCGTAATTATGTACGTGTGGCACGGATTTCGCAGTTTGGCTGGTGCTGGGGTGGGGGCCGCATTGCTATGAGAGCTCGGAACATGCTGGGCAGTCTTGCTGCCGATTACTCCGGGCGCGTTTGAAGGTGTCCGGGTCCTTAATCGCCGAACTAGTGGATTGCCTTAAGAGGCTGCTTTGCGCTTCTGCTGCAAGGGCCGGAGTGTGCTCCTCCATGCGGAGAGAGCGCTCTGTGTTTCCATTAACTGTGATGACCCCCCGAGGTCCCGGCATCTTGAGCTTGAGGTATGCATAATGCGGTACCGCATTGAATCTCGCAAATGTGGTTCGCCCGAGCAGTGCATGATAGCCACTGCGGAACGGGAATATATCGAAGATTAACTCCTCGCTTCGGAAGTTATCCGGGGATCCGAAGATCACTTCCAGTGTCACTGAGCCTGTGCAATGGGCATCTACACCTGGTATGACGCCTTTGAAGGTTGTTTTTGTGGGTTTGATCCTTGAGGGGTCTATACCCATTTTGCGCATTGTGTCCTGATAAAGCAGGTTCAGGCTGCTGCCGCCGTCCATAAGGACTCGAGTGAGGTGAAATCCGTGAATGATTGGGTCTAGGACCAGTGCGGCGAATCCACCATGACGGATACTAGTGGGGTGGTCCCTGCGATCGAAGGTGATCGGGCAAGAGGACCATGGGTTGAACTTTGGGGCGACTGGCTCCAACACATATACGTCCCTTAGCGCACACTTCCGCTCCCTCTTGGGGATGTGGGTTGCGTATATCATGTTCACCGTCTGCACTTGTGGGGGGAACCTCTTCTGTCCTCCAGTGTTCGGCTGCCGGGGCTCCTCCTCGTCACCGCTATGCGACCCCTTATCTTTGTTTTTGGCATTTAACTTGCCGGCCTGCTTGAAAACCCAACAATCCCTGTTGGTGTGGTTGGCTGGCTTGTCGGGGGTGCCGTGTATTTGACACGAGCAATCGAGTATACGGTCCAAACTGGACGGGCCCGGAGTGCTTCTTTTAAATGGCTTTTTCCGCTGACCGGGTTTAGAGCCTTTGAATCCGGCATTGACTGTCGTATCCTCTGTATTGTCGCTGTTAATGCGGCGCTTGTGTTTATTGCGACGTGACCTACCATTGCCATCCTTGGTATCCGAAGTACCATGGTTCTTTGATATGTTATTGCTGCGAGCTAGCCAGCTGTCTTCTCCCGCTTAAAAGCGGGTCATGAGTGTCGTGAGGGCTGCCATAGATTTCGGCTTTTCTTGGCCAAGGTGCCGAGCGAGCCACTCGTCGCAGATGTTGTGCTTAAAAGCTGCTAGGGCCTCTGCATCCGGACAGTCAATGATTTGATTTTTCTTTGTTAGGAACCGTGTCCAGAATTGCCTGGCCGATTCCTTTGGCTGCTGAATTATGTGGCTCAAGTCATCGGCATCTGGTGGTCGCACATAAGTGCCCTGGAAGTTGTCAAGGAATGCGGCTTCTAGATCCTCGCAACAGCCAATGGATTCTGCTGGCAGGCTGTTGAGCCAATGCCGAGCTGGTCCTTTTAGTTTAAGTGGGAGGTATTTGATGGTGTGTAGATCGTCACCGCGGGGCATGTGGATGTGCAGGAGGGAGTCCTCGATCCATACCGCAGGATCTGTTGTGTCATCGTATGATTCTATATTTACTGGTTTCAAACCCTCTGGGATTTGATGATCCATTACTTCATCTGTGAAGCATAGGGGGTGTGCGGTGCCTCTGTACTGGGCTATATCGCGACGCAGCACAAATGAGTCTTGCCCGCTGTGTTCGGCCTGACCGGATTTACTTTTACTGTATCCGGCGTGACGGTTATCATCTCGCATAGTGGCGTGCCCTCCTGATCCGTAGATCGATCTTGCATGTTTTGCTTTGTCCTCCAATACGTCTCGTAGGTCTAGCATGTTTCCCCATGCCTTGTCATTTTTATTTGAGTGGCGTCGGGGTGCAGGCTGAACTTTTGGCTCGAATGCCTCTTTGTCGTGGCCACGAGGTGGCCGGTCAGCCACGTCATGCGCTGGAGATGTAGGTTTTATTGCTTCCTCCTCTAGTCGGGGTAGCAACCTGCGCTTTGGGTAACTCTTGGAGGGGCGCTCGACTTTATATTCCTCGACCGCCAAGACTTCAGTCCATCTGTCAGCTAGCAGATCCTGGTCAGCTTGAAGCCGCTGTTGCTTTTTCTTAAGGCTATTTGCCATTGCTATAAGCCAGCGCTTGAAGCGCTCTTGTTCGACGGGATCCTCAGGCACGACGAATTCGTCATCATCGAGGCTTGCCTTGTCTTCGGAGGGAGGCATGTAATTATCATCCTCTGCCGCTCTCTCAGGAGGGCTGGCTTCTCCATCCTCCTGCCCTAAATCTTGCTGGAGGGGATTGTTGTCGTCTTCGGCACTGTCCGGAGTGTTATTATCTCCTATGCCGGTGTCACCACTTTTGCTTTGGCGAGATTTAGAGCGGCGCCGCTGACGTCGGCGCTTGGGTTGCTTGTTGGAGGGTTCATCCTCCACTGTCCCGTCGCCATTGCCTTCTTTGGGTGTGTCCACCATATATATGTCATATGACGAGGTGGCTGTCCAGTGCCCTGTTGGCAGTGGTTCCTCTTCGCCTCCCGCATCGTCGTCCATGCCGTCGATGTCTTCAGAGTCGAAGTCGAGCATGTCAGTTAAGTCGTCAACAGTGGCTACTAAGTGGGTGGTGGGTGGGCGGTGAATTTCTTCATCGTCCGCATCCCAATCCTGCCGGACATAGTTTGGCCAGGACTCTCCTGACAAGGAGACAGACCTTAATGAGTTCAGTATGTCGCCGAAGGGCGAGTGCTGAAAAACATCCGCCGAGGTAAACTCCATGATCGGCGCCCAGTCGGATTCGATAGGAACGGGCGTAGGCGGTTCAGAGTCCGTGGCCGGGGAAGAATCCGGTAGTTCGGCGTCATGGCTCCCGTGAAGGGTAAGGTCGATACTCGGCTCGATCGCTGATGAGGGTGCAGCCTCTGTGGCAGGGTCTATCCACCCGTCCATGGATAGCGCAGCTGTCTCCGAATTGAGGGTCGGAGCGGTTGTTGGCGCGATCTCCTGAACACTATCCGATGGCAGAGCTAAATCATACTCATCGTGAACGTGTGGCGCACTAGGCAGGGGCTCGAATCCGTCGAAGATCAAGTCTCCGCGGATATCGGCCGTGTAGTTTAAGCTTCCAAACCTGACCTGGTGGCCAAGGGCGTAACTCTCGATCTGCTCCAGATGGCCAAGTGAGTTGGCCCGCAGCGCGAAGCCATCGAATATAAAGATCTGTCCGGGGAGAAAAGTCTCACCCTGGACCGCATCGCTATTGGTGATCGAAGGAGCCATCAAGACTAACGGCGACGACATAGAGGAACTCTCAATGAAAGCACCAATGTCGGTGTCAAAACCGGCGGATCTCGGGTAGGGGGTCCCGAACTGTGCGTCTAGGATCGATGGTAACAGGAGGAAGGGGACACGATGTTTTATCCAGGTTCGGGCCCTCTTGATGGAGGTAAAACCCTACATCCTGCTTGATTTATTCTTGATAATATGATAGTACAAGAGTTGATCTACCACGAGATCGGAGAGGCTAAACCCTAAAAGCTAGCCTATGGTATGATTGTATGCTGTCCTACGGACTAAAACCCTCCGGTTTATATAGGCACCGGAGAGGGCTAGGGTTACACAAGGTCGGTTACAAAGGGGGAGATATACATATCCGTACTGCCTAGCTTGCCTTCCACGCCAAGTAGAGTCCCATCCGGACACGATACGAAGTCTTCAATCTTGTGTCTTCATAGTCCAACAGTCCGGCCAAAGGATATAGTCCGGCTGTCCGGAGACCCCCTAATCCAGGACTCCCTCACCAGTCGAGGTTCACCTCAATGGCAGCACCCAAATCAATCCAGTTCATGCTGTGGTGGATGGTCAAGTGCAGGGGCTGTCCAGATACAACACCATGGAGATGAACGGTGAACCGAAGGTGTTGTACTTTGATACGTCGCCAACGTATCTATAATTTTTTATTGTTCCATGCTATGATATTATCTGTTTTGGATGTTAATGGGCTTTATTTCACACTTTTTATTTTTGGGACTAGCCTACTAACCCAAGGCCCAGCGCAAATTGTTTTTTTCCTATTTCAGTGTTTCGTAGAAAAGGAATATCAAACAAAATCCAAATGGAATAAAACCTTCGGGAGAGTTATTTTTGGAACAAACGTGATCCAGAGGACTTGGAGTGGACATCAAGAAACCAACGAGGAGGCCACGAGGCAGGGGGCGCGCCCTCCCCCTCGTGGGCCCCTCGTGGCTCCACCGACCTACTTCTTCCTCCTATATATATTCATATACCCCAAAAACATCCAGGAGCACCACGAAACCATATTTCCACTGCCGCAACCTTCTGTACCCAAGAGATCCCATCTTGGGGCCTTTTCCGGAGCTCCGCCGGAGGGGGCATCGACCACGGAGGGCCTCTACATCAACTCCATGGCCCCTCCGATGATGTGTGAGTAGTTTACTTTAGACCTTCGGGTCCATAGATAGTATCTAGATGGCTTCTTCTCTCTCTTTGGATCTCAATACAAAGTTCTCCTCGGTCTTCTTGGAGATCTATTCGATGTAACTCTTTTTGCGGTGTGTTTGTCGAGATCCGATGAATTGTGGGTTTATGATCAAGTCTATCTATGAACAATTTTTGATTCTTCTCTGAAATCTTTTATGTATGATTGGTTATCTATGCAAGTCTCTTCGAATTATCAGTTTGGTTTGGCCTACTAGATTGATCTTTCTTGCAATGGGAGAAGTGCTTAGCTTTGGGTTCAATCTTGTGGTGCTCGATCCCAGTGACAGAAAGGGAAACGACATGTATTGTATTGTTGCCCTCGAGGATAAAAATATGGGGTTTATATCATATTGCTTGAGTTTATCCCTCTACATCATGTCATCTTGCCTAATGCGTTACTCTGTTCTTATGAACTTAAGGCTCTAGATGCATGCTGGATAGCGGTCGATGTGTGGAGTAATAGTAGTAGATGCAGGCAGGAGTCGGTCTACTTGTCACGGACGTGATGCCTATATACATGATCATGCCTAGATATTCTCATAATTATTTGCTTTTCTATCAATTGCTCGACAGTAATTTGTTTACCCACCGTAATACTTATGCTATCTTGAGAAAAGCCACTAGTGAAACCTATGCCCCCGGGTCTATTCTCCCATTATATTAATCTCCCATCAACAAGTTATTTTCTGGCACCGTTTATTTTACAATCTTTACTTTCAATCTATATCATAAAAATACCAAAAATATTTGTCTTATCATTATTATCTCTATCAGATCTCACTCTCGTAAGTGACCATGAAGGGATTGACAACCCCTTTATCACGTTGGTTGCGAGGTTCTTATTTGTTTGTGTAGGTACGGGGGACTTGCGTGTAGTCTCCTACTAGATTGATACCTTGGTTCTCAAAAACTGAGGGAAATACTTACGCTACTTTGCTGCATCACCCTTTCCTCTTCAAGGGAAAACCAACCAGTGCTCAATAGGTAGCAAGAAGGATTTCTGGCGCCTTTGCCGGGGAGATCTATGCACAAGTCAAGACATACCAATTACCCATCACAAACTCTTATCCCTCGCATTACATTATTTGCCATTTGCCTCTCGTTTTCCTCTCCCCCACTTCACCCTTGCCAGTTTATTCACCCTCTTTTTCCGTTCCCCCTCTCTTTTCCGCTCGCCTCTTTTTGCTTGCCTCTTGCTGCCTTCATGTCTGAAATTGGGGAGGTTATCGATAATAATATGGAAAACTTTGATGCTATTGATGATCCTCTTGAAAATCCTACTATTTTACACTAAAAAGTTTCGGATTGGTAGCGGTAATATTATTGGGAAGGGAGTTATTCAAGATTTCTTTACTTGTGCATGTGCTTTGCCCACCATGAGCGGGTCTATTCTTCATAAAACTAGTACTCTCACGGATGCTATATCTTTTCTCATAGTTGAACTTGAAAGACAATTTTTACATATGCATCCTTCCATACAAAGGATTTTCCTAGAGTTTTCTAGTATTGAGCATTCTTTTGTTAAGCGAACAGCGACCATCTTTTTAGCTCATGCGTTCAAATTTATAATAAAATAAGCCAATGAAATTTTTGTGCATTATAGGGTGGATGCCGGCCGTCCTCCCATAGAAGCAATCCTTTTTTATCAATAAGACATTATGCATTTATGATCTTTAGATCATGTAGCTTTTAATGAAAACCTTAGAAAAAAAGATTCCTACCAATGTTCTTGTTAATAGGATCTCTGAACTTAATGATAATTTTTCTATCCAGAACAATGGGTTAGGTTTTTCCCTTGAACAAAGGCTCATGACTTTTTGCCAAAAGAATGCTTATAATGATGAATTGTTTGTGCAATATGAGGGGCCAAAGGAGGAACCAATACCTCCCGAGCTTGATCTTGGGGAATTTTGTCCCATTAAATTTAGCCCCTTTGATTACTTTTGCTTGACACAAAGAAAGCTTCCTACTGATCGTAGGGAGTATGAGATGAGTTTTCGCGATTTACCTTATCATTATCATGGCAATACCTAGATCTATCCTTGCTTTTATGCCTAGCTAGGGGCGTTAAACGATAGCGCTTGTTGGGAGGCAACCCAATTTTATTTCTGTTCCTTGCTTTTTGATTCTGCTTAGTAATAAATAATCCATCTAGACTCTATTTAGATGTGGTTTTATGCTTTTAATTAGTGTTTGTGCCAAGTAGTGCCTTTGGGAAGACTTCGGGAAGGTCTTTGCGATCTTGCTGTAAAAAAACAAAAACTTTAGCGCTCACGAGATTAGCTGCCATTTTTTTACTGGAGAGTGTTATTTAGTTAATTATTTTTGCAGATGATTAATAGATAAAGTCCTCACATGCAGAAATTTATTTTAGAATTTTTGGGGTTCCAGAAGTATTCGAAACCTACAGGTTACTACAGACTATTCTGTTTTTGATAGATTCTGTTTTTCATGTGTTGTTTGCTTATTTTGATGAATCTATGGCTAGTATTTGAGTGTATGAACCATAGAGAAGTTGGAATACAGTAGGTTTAACACCAATACAAATAAAGGATGAGTTCATTATAGTACCTTAAGTGGTGGTTTGTTTTCTTTTACTAACGGAGCTCATGAGATTTTATGTTTAAGTTTTGTGTTGTGAAGTTTTCAAGTTTTGGGTAAAGATTTGATGGATTATGGAACAAGGAGTGGCAAGATTCTAAGCTTCGTGATGCACAAGGCAACCCAAGGTAAAATTCAAGGACAACCAAAATCCTAAGCTTGGGGATGCCCCGGAAGGTATCCCCTCTTTGATCTTCTTCTATTGGTAACATTACTTGAGGCTATATTTTTATTCACCACATGATATATGTTTTGCTTGGAGCATCTTGTATGATTTGAGTCTTTGCTTTTTAGTTGACCACAATCATCCTTTATGTACACACCTTTTGGGAGAGACACACATGAATCGGTATTTATTAGAATACTCTATGTGCTTCACTTATATCTTTTGAGCTAGATAATTTTGCTCTAGTGCTTCGCTTATATCCTTTAGAGCACGGCGGTAGTTCTATTTTATAGAAATTATTGAACTCTCATGCATCACTTATATTATTTTGAGAGTCCTTTAGAACAGCATGGTAATTTTCTTTGGTTATGAATTTAGTCCTAATATGATAGGCATCCAACATCGGTATAATAAAAACTTTCATAAAAAAGTGCATTGAGTAGTGGAGAAGTTTGATACTTGATAATTGTTTTGAGATATAAAGGTGGTAATGTTAGAGTGTGCTAGTTGAGTAGTTGTGAATTTGAGAAATACTTGTGTTGAAGTTTGCAAGTCCCGTAGCATGCACGTATGGTGACCGTTGTGTAACAAATTTGAAACATGAGGTGTTATTTGATTGTCTTCCTTATGAGTGGCGGCCGGGGATGAGCGATGGTCTTTTCCTACCAATCTATCCCCCTAGGAGCATGCGCGGAATGCTTGGTTTTTGATGACTTGTAGATTTTTGCAATAAGTATGTTAGTTCTTTATGACTAATGTTGAGTCCATGGATTATACGCACTCTCACCTTCCATCATTGCTAGCCTCTTCGGTACTGTGCATTGCCCTTTCTCATCTTGAGAGTTGGTGCAAACTTCGCCGGTGCATCCAAACCCCGAGATATGATACGCTCTGTCACACATAAACCTCCTTATATCTTCCTCAAAACAGCCACCATACCTACCTATTATGGCATTTCCATAGCCATTCCGAGATATATTGCCATGCAACTTTCCACCGTTTCGTTTATCATGACACACATCATCATTGTCATATTGCCTTGCATGATCATGTAGTTGACATCGTATTTGTGGCAAAGCCACCATAATTTTTCATACATGTCACTCTTGATTCAATGCCCTTCCCGGTACATCGTCGGTGGCATTCATATAGAGTCATACTTTGTTCTAGTATCGAGTTGTAATCATTGAGTTGTAAATAAATAGAAGTGTGATGATCATCATTAATAGAGCATTTTCCCAAATAAAAAATAAAAATAAAAAGAAGAAGAAATGCCAAATAAAAAAAGGCCCAAAAAAAGAAATAAAAAGGGGCAATGCTACTATCCTTTTTTCCACACTTGTGCTTCAAAGTAGCACCATGATCTTTATGATAGAGAGTCTCTTGTTTTGTCACTTTCATATACTAGTGGGAATTTTTCATTATAGAACTTGGCTTGTACTCCCTCCGTCCGGAAATACTTGTCATCAAAATGAATAAAAGGAGATGTATCTAAATGTATTTTAGTTCTAGATACATCCATTTTTGTCTATTTTGATGACAAGTATTTTCGGGCAGAGGGAGTATATTCCAACAATGGGCTTCCTCAAATGCCCTAGGTCTTCGTGAGCAAGCAAGTTGGATGCACACCCACTTAGTTTCTTTTGTTGAGCTTTCATACATTTATAGCTCTAGTGCATCCGTTGCATGGCAATCCCTACTCCCTGCATTGACATCAATTGATGGGCATCTCCCTAGCCCCTTGGTTAGCCGTGTTGATGTGGGACTTTCTCCTTTTTTGTCCTCTCCACATAACCCCGTCATCATATTCTATCCACCCATAGTGCTATATCCATGGCTCACGCTCATGTATTGCGTGAAAGTTGAAAAAAGTTTGAGATTACTAAAGAGTGAAACAATTGCTTGGCTTGTCATCGGGGTTGTGCATGATGAGAGAATTCTTGTGTGACGAAAATGGAGCATGACCAAACTATATGATTTTGTAGGGATGAACATTCTTTTGCCATGTTATTTTGAGAAGACATAATTACTTAGTTAGTATGCTTGAAGTATTATTATTTTTATGTCAATATTAGACTTTTGTCTTGAATCTTTCGGATATGAATATTCATGCCACAATAAAGAGAATTACATTGAGAATTATGCTAGGTAGCATTCCACATCAAAATTTATGTTTTTATCATTTACCTACTCGAGGACGAGCAGGAATTAAGCTTGGGAATGCTTGATACGTCTCCAACATATCTATAATTTTTGATTGTTCCATGCTATTATATTATCTATTTTGGATGTTAATGGGCTTTATTTTACAATTTTATATTATTTTTGGGACTAACCTACTAACCCAAGGCCCAGTGCAAATTGCTATTTTTTTGCCTATTTCAGTGTTTTGCATAAAAGGAATATCAAACGGAATAAAACCTTCGGGAGAGTTATTTTTGGAACAAACGTGATCCAGAGGACTTGGAGTGGACATCAAGCAACCAACGTAGTCCACGAGGCAGGGGGCGTGCCTACCCCCCTGGGCGCGCCCTCCCCCTCGTGGCTCCACCGACCTACTTCTTCCTCCTATATATATTCATATACCCCGAAAACATCCAGGAGCACCACGAAACCCTATTTCCACCGCCACAACCTTTTGTACCCAAGAGATCCCATCTTGGGGCCTTTTCCGGAGCTCCGCCGGAGGGGGCATCGATCACGGAGGGCCTCTACATCAACTCCATGGCCCCTCCGATGATGTGTGAGTAGTTTACTTCAGACCTTCGGGTCCATAGCTATTAGCTAGATGGCTTCTTCTCTCTCTTTGAATCTCAATACAAAGTTCTCCTTGATCTTCTTCGAGATCTATTCGATGTAACTCTTTTTGCGGTGTGTTCGTCGAGATCTGATGAATTGTGGGTATATATATAATCAAGTCTATCTATGAACAATATTTGATTCTTCTCTGAAATATTTTATGTATGATTGGTTATCTTTGCAAGTCTCTTCGAATTATTAGTTTGGTTTGCCCTACTAGATTGATCTTTCTTGCAATGGGAGAAGTGCTTAGCTTTGGGTTCAATCTTGAAATGCTCGATCCCAGTGAAAGAAAGGGAAACGACACGTATTGTATTGTTTCCATCGAGGATAAAAATATGGGGTTTATATCATATTGCTTGAGTTTATCCCTCTACATCATGTCATCTTACCTACTGTGTTACTCTGTTCACATGAACTTAATACTCTAGATGCATGTTGGATAGCGGTCGATGTGTGGAGTAATAGTAGTAGATGTAGGCAGCAGTCGGTCTACTTGTCACGGACGTGATGCCTATATACATGATCATGCCTAGATATTCTCATAATTATTCGCTTTTCTATCAATTGCTCGATAGTAATTTGTTTACCCACCGTAATACTTATGCTAACTTGAGAGAAGCCACTAGTGAAACCTATGGCCCCCGGGTCTATTATACATTATATTAATCTCCCATCAACAAGTTATTTTCTGGCACCGTTGATTTTGCAATCTTTACTTTCAATCTATATCATAAAAATACCAAAAATATTTATCTTATCATTATTATCTCGATCAGATCTCACTCTCGTAAGTGACCGTGAAGGGATTGACAACGCCTTTATCGCGTTGGTTGCGTGGTTCTTATTTGTTTGTGTAGGTACAAGGGACTTGCGTCTAGTCTCCTACTAGATTGATACCTTGGTTATCAAAAACTAAGGGAAATACTTACGCTACTTTGCTGCATCACCTTTTCCTCTTCAAGGGAAAACCAACGCAGTGCTCAAGAGGTAGCATGCTTCCTGTGTGTTATAGTGGGTCTCTGCGTCAACGAGGAGCATCATCCCCGAGCTTGTGCCGTGGGCGCCTCTCCATGGCCAAAGGGGAGGAAACAGAGGACGGTGCTAGTGGCAGTTCTCGGTCCACTCAGTCGGACAGGGCGAAATCCAGACTGGAGGGCGGTGTTTTCGGGCCAAAAAGCCCGTTCGGTACGTCCACCCTGAGCTGGCACTACCACGTCCAACTACCACAATTGATTATATGTTTTTGCTATCATTTACTTGCTTTTCTTATATAGACAAGATCTGATTTTTTTAAATGTTGCTGGAAGTATTGTTGAGACGTGCAGCATCAATTTTCGGATTCTCCAGTGAGGAAGCACACATGTGCTCTTTCCCATTAGAAATTATAGTCACTTCTAGGTGTTCAGATTCATGTCTAATAATCTGGTACCTAATGTGTGCTTCTAAAGATTTTCCTTTTCTTTCACTCCTGAATTCTCAAGTGTAAACTTGGGTTTTGACCTTCTATATAGAATTGTTAAAGTGAACCTGGAGTTCTACTGGCATGAGCTACTGGAGGATTTTGGTCTTTGGACAACACTAGAAATCTCACACACTGAGCATGATGATAAAACTGAGAATGAACAAGAAGGTTTCTTCTCTACCATTCTCTTTATTAATTATGTTTTATGAAGCTCAACGCCTCTTTGTGTCAAGTCTGGAATGTTAGGTTTATAATTACATAATATCTTTTGAATTGCTCAAGGAGATCAAGAGTATCAAAGAAGTTGATGCAGAAGAACAGATAAAGCTGGTCCACATTTGCATCCACAATGCAATACTGAGCTACATGCCAGTTATGGTGCTGCTGCTGTGGAATTGAGCTTAACACAAGAATTTGCCGTTGTTTGTTGTCAAGCATGTCTATACCACACTAAGAGTGTCAAGTCAGGTGATGAAGTGTGGTATATTGGTATTATTGTCCATCAGAGTTCCATTGTTATTCACCAGATAAATATGAGCTTAAAACAGGCAAGTCAGCTTTTTTTGTAAGTCTATCAAATGATATTGAAGCTATTGCCCAAACCTTATTTTGTTTGGATTGGTGTCAGAATTATCTGACTCTTCCCGTTTCATGGATATGCTGATGATTTTATAATGCAATTTTATATTTTAAATAAGACAATTTATTCTTTAGTTAGGAGTAATTTATTTGTAGTATGACGAGAGAAAATGGTGTCTATGAATGGTTGCCAGTGATTTTTAATAGCAGCAACTAGGCCATATGTGTACATGTGTCCTTACTGTATGGGTATGAGGAAAAAGACAGTGACTATGAATGATTGTTAGTGATTTGAATAGTAGAACAAACAAAATACGGTTCATGCTTGTACGTGTTACCATTATACGTGTAATGCAAATACAATGTCCTAATAATTTGAACAACAACAGAGTTCATGGGTTAAAATTCTTGAAAGTTCAAATCATCCCTAGTCCTCCAGCAAAGTGTTCAAGTGAAATTTATTTTATTTCTAGCGAAATTTCCTCTATTATTGTGTTGAACTTTTTAGGGAAGGCGACCAAGGAGCTCGTGGCAGACGTGTCGTGCCTGCTCCGGCGCTTACTCAACTCGCCACCAACATCGCCGGTGATGCCGCAGTTGTGCAAGATTTTTGTGTGGTCCAGTGCACCGGCGTTTAGGATGGTTGATTGGCAGGCTGAAGGTGAAGGAGCTAGAGCCATGTGTGTACGTGTGGTGTTTTCTTTTCTCTCCCATTGCAACGCACGGGCATGTTTCCTAGTCATATTACTTAAGAACTCCCACTTAGATAGACATCCCTCTAGTCATCTAAATGATCACATGATCCATATCAACTAAACCATGTCCGATCATCACGTGAGATGGAGTAGTTTTCAATGGTGAACATCTCTATGTTGATCATATCTACTATATGATTCACATTCGACCTTTCGGTCTTAGTGTTCCGAGGCCATATCTGCATATGCTAGGCTCGTCAAGTTTAACCCGAGTATTCCGCGTGTGCAAAACTGGCTTGCACCCGTTGTATGTGAACGTAGAGCTTATCACACCCGATCATCACGTGGTGTCTCGGCACGACGAACTGTAGCGACGGTGCATACTCAGGGAGAACACTTATACCTTGAAATTTAGTGAGGGATCATCTTATAATGTTACCGCCACACTAAGAAAAATAAGTTGCATAAAGGATAAACATCACATGAAATCAAAATAAGTGATATGATATGGCCATCATCATCTTGTGCCTTTGATCTCCATCTCCAAAGAACTGTCATGATCACCATCTTCACCGGCTTGACACCTTGATCTCCATCGTAGCATCGTTGTCGTCTCACCAACTATTGCTTCTACGACTATCGCTACCACTTAGTGATAAAGTAAAGCAATTACATGGCGATTGCATTTCATACAATAAAGCGACAACCATAAGGCTCCTGACAGTTGCTGATAACTTTTACAAAACATGATCATCTCATACAACAATTTATATCTCATCACGTCTTGACCATATCACATCACAACATGCCCTGCAAAAACAAGTTAGACGGCCTCTATTTTGTTGTTGCAAGTTTTACGTGGCTGCTACGGGCTTCTAGCAAGAACCGTTCTTACCTACGCATCAAAACCACAACAATTTTTCGCCAAGTGTGCTGTTTTAACCTTCAACAGGGACCAGGCGTAGTCAAACTCGATTCAACTAAAGTTGGAGAAACAGACACCCGCAGCCACTTGTGTGCAAAGCACATCGGTAGAAATTTTCTCATGAACGCGATCATGTAATGTCGGTCTGGGCCGCTTCATCTAACAATACCGTCGAATTAAAGTAAGACGTTGCTGGTAAGCAGTATGACTATTATCGCCCACAACTCTTTGTGTTCTACTCGTGCATATAACATCAACACATAGACCTGGCTCGGATGCCACCGTTGGGGAATGCAGTATTTCTAAAATATTCCTACGATCGTGCAAGATCTATCTAGGAGATGCATAGCAACAAGAGGGGAGAGTGTGTCCAGGTACCCTCGTAGACCGAAAGCGGAAACGTTTACTAACGCGGATGATGCAGTCGAACGTCTTCACGATCCAACCGGTCCAAGTACCGAACGTACGACACCTCCATGTTCAGCACACGTTCAGCTCGATGACGTCCCTTGAGCTCTTGATCCAGTTGAGGACGAGGGAGAGTTCCAGCTCTATATGAAAATTCCCACTAGTATATGAAAGTGATAACTCAAGAGTCTCTCTATATGAAGAACATGGTGCTACTCTGAAGCACAAGTGTGGTAAAAGGATAGTAACATTGCCCCTTCTCTCTTTTTCTCTCATTTTTTTAATTTTTTTTTCTATTTTTATCTTTTTTTTGGGGGGGGGGGCTTCTCTCTCTTTTTTTGTCCTTTCTCTTCTTTTTTAATTTTTTTAGTCCGGAGTCTCATCCCAACTTGTGGGGAAATCATAGTCTCCATCATCCTTTCCTCACTGGGGCAATGCTCTAATAATGATGATCATCACACTTTTATTTACTTACAACTCAATATTACAACTCGATACTAGAACAAAGATATAACTCTATATGAATGCCTCCGGCGGTGTACCGGGATGTGCAATGATCTAGCATAGCAATGATATCAAAAAACTGACAAGCCATGAAAACATCATGCTAGCTATCTTATGATCATGCAAAGCAATATGACAATAAATGCTCAAGTCATGTGTATGATGATGATGGAAGTTGCATGGCAATATATCTCGGAATGGCTATGGAAATTCCATGATAGGTACGTATGGTGGCTGTTGAGGAAGGTATATGGGTGGTTTATGGTATCGGCGAAAGTTGCACGGTACTAGAGAGGCTAGCAATGGTGGAAGGGTGAGAGTGCGTATAATCCATGGACTCAGCATTAGTCATAAAGAACTCACATACTTATTGCAAAGGTCTATTAGCTATCAAAACAAAGTACTACGTGCATGCTCCTAGGGGGATAGATTGGTAGGAAAAGACCATCGCTCGTCCCCGATCGCCACTCATAAGGAAGACAATCAATAAATAAATCATGCTCCGACTTCATCACATAACGGTTCACCATGCGTGCATGCTACGGGAATCACAAACCTCAACACAAGTATTTCTACTAATCCACAACTACCCACTAGCATGACTCTAATATCACCATCTTTATATCGCAAAACTATTTCAAGGAATCAAACATATCATATTCAGTGATCTACAAGTTTTATGTAGGATTTTATGACTAACCATGTGAATGACCAGTTCCTGTCATCTCTCTAAATAGATATAAGTGAAGCAAGAGAGTTTAAATCTTTCTACAAAATATATTCCCACGTTCTAACAAATATAAGTGAAGCAAAAGAGCATTCTACAAATGGCGGTTTTCTATGTGAAGAGAAACAGGCAATCCAAACTTCAAACGATATAAGCGAAGCACATGAAGCATTCTATAAAGCCATACTCAAAAGATATAAGTGAAGTGCAAAGAGCATTCTATAAATCAACCAAGGACTATCTCATACCAGCATGGTGCATAAAAGAAAAAATGAAAACTAAATACATAAGACGCTCCAAGATTTACACATATCACATGAATGAAACGAATCCGAAAACATACCGATATTTGTTGAAGAAAGAGGGGATGCCTTCTGGGGCATCCCCAAGCTTAGACGCTTGAGTCTCCTTGAATATTTATTTGGGGTGCGTTGGGCATCCCCAAGCTTGAGCTCTTGCCTCTCTTCCTTCTTCTCACATCGAGACCTTCTCGATCATCGAACACTTCATCCACACAAAACATCAACAAAAGACTCGGTAAGATACGTTAGTATAATAAAGCAAAAAACTACTCTAATTACTGTTGAAAACCAATTCATATTTTGTTTTTGCATTTTGTCTACTGTAATATAACCTTTTCATGGCTTAATCCACTGATATAAATAGAAATTTTCATCAAAACAAGCAAACTATGCATCAAAAACAGAATCTGTCTAAAACAGAACAGTCTGTAATAATATGAACATTCACCATACCTATGGTACTCCAGCAATTCTACCACAATTAGGAAAAATAAAAAATTTGTATAGAAAGATAGTGCAAAAAGAATCAGAACCATTTGACGTTCCAGTAAAAAATGTAAAATCGCGCGCTACAGCCAAAGTTTCTGTCCTGCACCGTACAAACCAACAAGCATCTAAAACATCCTAAAGGCAAACCTTGGCACATTATTTTTATAATACAATGGAATTGTACAAGGGGATAATTATTTTTGTTGAAAAGCTTCTGTAATTAAGATTCACAGAGTTTCCATGGGCATGAACAAAGTTGAAGGACGTCCCCCACTTTCACAATGCTCGTGTCTCTCACTTTCACTTTCCTTTTTGAAAACTTTTGGGTTCCCCTCTTTATTTTTTTGTTTTTAAACTTTATAAAAGCACTCAACATAAATAAATGACTCTCTAAAACTTCTGGGTTGTCTCCCTGGCAGCGTTTTCTTTAAAGCCATTAATCTAGGCATATAGTGCTCAAGTAATTAATGGATCCACCCGGATCCCAAGGTATATCAAAGCCAATTTTAATTAACAATGATTTGTAATTTAGTAGTGAGCATAAAGTAACATATATCAAGTAATGACGAAGTCTAAATCTCTTCCTATGCATCGGCATGTCATAAAAGAACAATTCATGCACACATAGTAAAGTCCAATGCATAGTATAAACAGTTTCTTGCAATTTTACCATGTTTGAAACATAGAGAGGTGGAGATATAGTTCCTCTCTCATAATAATTGCAAGTAAGAGAAGCAAGCACAAGCATATTATATTCATCAAAATCATCATGTGTAATAGTAAAACACAACCCATCAATATAATCCTTAATAAGGGTAAACTTCTCTGATATAGTGTAGTTGGGAGAATTCAAAAAGATAATAGGACTATCATGCGTGGGTGCAATAGCAACAATTTCATGTTTAACATAAGGAACTATAGCAAGTTCATCTCCATAAGCATAATTCATATTGGCCTCTTGGCCACAAGCATAGCAAGCATCATCAAAAAAAGGATATTTCAAGAGAATCAACAGGGTCATGACAATCATCATAGCAATCATCCTTCGGTAAGCACGAAGGGAAATTAAACAATGTAGGAGTTGAAGAGTTACTCTCATCAGAAGGTGGGCACGGGTAGCTAATCCGCTCTTCCTCCTTTTGTTCTTCGCTCTCCTCATCATCTTTTTCATCCAATGAGCTCACAGTTTCATCAATTTCTTCTTCCATAGACTCCTGCAAAATATTAGTCTCTTCTTGGACAGCGGAGGAGTCCTCAATATATGGTTTAACATAGGCATTAGAAGCATAATTATCATAACAATAATCAAGTATGGCAATATTTTCATACTTGTAAAGAGTAGCATCATACTTTTCAATCAAAGAAGCAATTTCATAAGCACCCTTAAAAGCAACAAATTCTTCAATTTGTTGAACATCATAGTAATTATAAACACCCTAAGCATAAGAAGATATGATTCCATTATCACTAAATAAACATTGGTAGGGAAGGTGTTTCTTAGGGTCTTCAGAACAACAAGTATAATCATATATTTTGCATAAATTCCAAGCATAGAATTGCAAACGATGAATTTGATCCAGTAAACGTTTCCCTTTTTCAGATATATGGTGTCGCACATAACAAGCATGCTCATCTAAGGATTTGCCCTCAACTAAGCTAGTTGGGGTTTCAGCACGAGCACAATGGGATCAAAGATGATCCAAGTAATAAGCTTCAGGAGTGTGATAGATTTTGAGTGGTTCTTCAACCATTGGTTCAGTAGGTACAACTAATTTTTTTGGTATTTTGCGTTTCCTACCCATAACTAAAGATAGAAAACAACTAAGAACAACAAATAAAAATTACTTAGTGATAAAGCAAACAAGCACACATGAGAATATTCACCCCACGCTATGGCTCCCCGGCAATGGCGCCAGAAAAAGGTCTTGATAACCCACAAGTATAGGGGATCAATTGTAGCCTCTTTCGATAAGTAAGAGTGTCGAACCCAATGAGGACCTAAAGGCAGAACAAATATTCCCTCAAGTTCTATCGACCACCGATACAACTCTACGCACGCTTGATGTTCGCTTTTCCTAGAACAAGTATGAAACTAGAAGTATTATGTAGGTGTTTTTGGATAGGTTTGCAAGATAATAAAGAGCATGTAAATAAAAAGTAGGGGATGCTTAGATAAAGACACAACTAAGTTAGTTTTAGTAAAGAGCTTTTTGTTACGAGAATGTTATTTGTCCCTAGGCAATCGATAACTAGACCGGTAATCATTATTGCAATTTTATTTGAGGGAGAGGCATAAGCTAACAAACTTTCTCTACTTGGATCATATGAACTTATGATTGGAACTCTAGCAAGCATCCGCAACTACTAAAGATCATTAAGGTAAAACCCAACCATAGCATTAAAGTATCAAGTCCTCTTTATCCCATACGTAAACAACCTACTTACTCGGGTTTGTGCTTCTGTCACTCATGCCACCCACCATAAGCAAATAATGAACATATTGCAAACCCTACAGCGGGAATCCCTCACGCTTGCACAACACGAAGAGCACCATAGGATAGGACCAATAATAAAACATGCAACTCAAACCAATCACGATCATCAAATAACCCATAGGAAAAAAATGGATCTACTCAAACATCATAGGATAGCCATACATCATTGGGAAATAATATATAGCGTTGAGCACCATGTTTAAGTAGAGATTATAGTAGGTAAGAGAGAGGTTACACCGCTGCATAGAGGGGGGAAGAGTTGGTGATGATGGTGGTGAAGTTGTTGGTGAAGATTGCGATGATGATGATGATGGCCACGACAGCGTTCCGGCACCACCGGAAGAGAAGGGGAGAGGGGGGCCCTTCGTCTTATTATTACTTGACCTCCTCCCTAGATGGGAGAAGGGTTTCCCCTCTGGTCCTTGGACTCCATGGCGTGGGAGGGGCGACAGCCCCTCCAGGATTGGATATGTCTCTCTGTATCTCTCTGTTTCTACGTTCTCTCTGCTGCCCTTTAACCGTTTCGTATATATATGGAGATCCGTAACTTTGATTGCACTGAAATCTTCGCCGTGATTTTTTCCCAAAAAATAGCTTTCTTGCGGCCGAAGAAGGGCATCAACCGCCTTATGGGGGGGCACGAGGGTTAGGGGCGCGCCCAGGGGGTGGGGCGCGCCCCTACCGCGTGCCTCCCTCAGGCACTGTCTCACGTGGATTTTTCTTCCCATATTCTCCGAATATTCCAAAAATAATCTCCGTCCGTTTTTATCTTGTTTGGACTCCGTTTGATATGGATATTCTGCGAAACAAAAACATGCAACAAACATGAACTGGCACTGGGCACTGGATCAATATGTTAGTCCCCAAAAATAGTATAAAAAGTTGCCAAAATATATGAAAGTTGTAGAATATTGGCATGGAACAATCAAAAATTATAGATACAACAGAGACGTATCTAGCCATTGTTATTCAAATTGGTCTGCTAGTTGCATACCATCCATCCAGCAAAGCAACATATTCCCCAAATCAAAAAAATACAAATGTAAATAGTAACCTATAGGCATGAATTGCTGTCTCCGCATTTTTTTCTTAAAAAAACTGTTGACAAATAATTCATGTGTAGCAAACAGGTTCCATATGAATCGACCATATGGATTGAATAATCAATTCTAATTGCAACTAGTGAGCTCTAGACTGACTTGTAGGCATGAACTCCGACCTACATTTTTTATGTTCAATTAAATTGTTGCTGGTAATAAATCAACAGTTGAGTAACCATAATATTGGCTTGAACTAATACCAACAAAGTAGTACTCCCTCCATCCGAAAGAGCTTGTCCCAAGCTTGTCTCTCAAATGGATATATCTACCACTAACTTGGTGCTAGATACATCCACTTTAGGGACAAGCTTTTTCAGACGGAGAGAGTAGTTTCTAAGTTGTACACAAATTGACCACCTGGTCATCTCTCGATGGCCTAACTTTGGTTTGCTATTGGCTTGAACTAATACCAACAAAGTACTAACTTCTAAATTGTACACAAATTGACCACCTGGTCATCTCTCCATGGCCTAACTTTGGTTTGCTTTTTGGTCCTCTGCAACCCTTCATGTGCCTGCCGTGCAGTGAAACTATAGCTCATAGAGGCATACAATGTGTATTTCCATAGCAAAAGGACATAATGAAAACTTACTGTATTTTTGGCTCCCGAATGGAATATCAGAAAATAGTAAACAAATGTGAATGCTAGAAAAAAAATTACCCTTTGGGTATTGATTTTAATCACTTTATAAAGCCATGAAATCGCTTCTAAACTACCAATGTGGGACTAAAATATTTGAAGTGCCACGGTAGTACAGTCGTGCACTGACCAGAGTGGTCGTCGGCCGGTGACTCTCTCCGCTTCCGTTGTCCGGTGTCGCCAAGATAGAATACTAGAGTTCAACCACCTCTCTAATGTGTGTGCCTCCCTCCTCCACTCAGGTGGCCGGCGATGCTCCCGTCTACGGTGCCAAGACAAACTGGTCCCCAGCCGGCCACTCTGTGAGGCCCACTTCTCTATTTTTTGATGGAAAACCTCATATGTCTAGAGAAGAACCTTGTGGTGGTGGGGAATGCTGGCCGGACGCCGGTGGAGTGGCTCCGATCTGGGGTTCCGGACCTGCGTGGCAGGGGAGCAGACGAGGACGAGTAGCTCTGCAGGTGGGCATGGGCTGCCCGTACCTGCGGCACCCATGACCAAGCCCACAAAAATTGCCCTAGTGGAAAAATGTGGGACTTGCGGGCCTTCCCACATGGGTGTGTCTATGCTACAGGAGTCGGTGATGGGTCGGCCCAGTACGGACCTGGTTTGGCCACGCCGAATGCTAATTTCCTTTTCTTTTGTTCCCCTTTTATTTTTATTTATAGATGAATATATTTTAAAAACATAAATTTACTTATAGTTTTTGAAAATCCAGAAATTAAAAAAATGTTAACATAGTATAAAAATTAGCTAATGCAATTTCAAAAAATGTTGTTAGCATTTCCAAAAATATTCATGGCAATGCAAAAAAGTCCCCACGTCTCCAAAAATTTCCTTTGGTGGAAGCGTTTGGGGCATGAACAAGAAGAAACTACGAATGCAGGAGATCCAATCGAACAAACCAGACCTGTGCGACAGCACATATGAGATCGCGGCAGGAGGAGACCTAGGACAAAGGAACTCTAAGCTGCGATCGCCTCCGTAATCGTCAGACCAAAACGCTAACTGTCACCTTTTGGGACATGTCGGGGGTGTCATGCGACATATGCCAACGGATGTCTTATCATGGAGGGGGCTAATAATACGTCGCCGGTGCTAGGAAATGGGATAAGGCGCAAACATGCCCGCCGGTGAATCTTACCTAGGTTCGGGGCTCTCCTAGGAGATGACACCCCTACTCCTGCTCTGCGGGGTCTCCGCATGATCACTCAAGCAACAATGGTGGCTACAAGCTTGCTCCTTGAGCTGTTTCTCTTGAGGGGGAAGAAGAACAATGCTAGCCCTAGCTTCCTCCCTCTATATGCGTGTGTGGGTGTGTTAAGGTCTCAGTGAGGCTGAACCCTTTGCATGGGTGCCCTGGGGGTTTATATAGGCCTACCCCCCAGGGGTACAATGGTAATCCAGCCGGGTGTGGACCTGGCTGTCAATGTCTATAGGTGTCGGCCTTTCCGCCGACCGCTGGGGCCCGCCGCCTGGTGGGTCCCGCCGGCTGTCTCGTATTTCACCGACAGGCCGCGCCCGCCGCTTGCGGGCCTCGCCAGCTGCTCATTACTATCGAATGCTGTTGATGATGCACGCTTTGTTAGGGACGGCGTGGCTATAGTGTCGCTGCCTGGCGGGCGATCACTATAGCCACTCCCTGTCTCTTCTGGCTAATGGCGCACAAATTCTGAGGGAAGAAGAGGGCCGCCTGCCGGGAGTCGGCCTCCCCTCATGCCGACTAGTCCAAGCTCGCCGCCCTTTGGCTTCTCACTATCAGCTAGTGCCCGCCGCCTGGGGCCATACAGACAGCTCGTAGTGGGAGCATGGCCTTCTCTGCCATGGTGATGTCAAGGGCTGCGTGGCAACAATGCCGCGCCGGGCGAGGGATGTCCGCCCAATATGCCGCACTGTGGCCACGCTCCGCCATGGATTCTAGGGTGGCAGCCATCGCTGTAGCCACACCCTGTCTCGTCACCATAATGTGGCACAAACTTTGAGGGCAATTGGGGCCGCCTACTAGGAGCCGGCCTCACTGGAGGCCGCCTGCTAGGAGCCAGCCCACCTCGGGGCCGTCTTTTGAGCCTTGCCGTCTTCTGGCAGCCGGCCGCAAAGAAGGCGGTGCTTTGGTCTTTGATTCCTGAGGGGCGCAGCCAGTGCCAATGTCTTAAAACACCATGGGTGGTTAATGAGGCTACCCGTCGTCATTTACTCCGACAATAGTCCCCGAAGCTGGTGGGGCACCACGGCTGAAAAAGGCGAGAAGCCTCAGCAGCTTCCTACTCTAAGTGACCTGATGATCTTGTTTCGTCTATCCTTTGAAGTGCCGATTGGTATGAGCCGGCCGCAACCTGGTGGATCGTCTGCTTTTTTGAAATGTCGCGGTGGGAGCCGGGTGGCACGCTGGCTGACTGGCAGCCTGGACACCCGCTGTCTGCGCGCCATGCGACACTTGGCGGCTAGGCCGGCCTGCCAGCCTACGCGTATGATGGGATGTTGCCTCAGGCTAGGACCCGCCACAACCGTGCCTCGGCGCGCGTGCGGATCTGGTGCGGCAAGGCGAACGGTTGGAATCCCGCCACGCAGTAACTTCACGTTGTTACTGCGCGGTTAAAGCGGGATCGTGGGGGCGTGGGCACAGTTAATCCCACGACCCCCACGTTCTTGCCCCTTCGGCTTCACCGCCTGGGGCCATAAGTAGGGGGAGGTGAGGGGTGGTAGATGCACACGCACCCCCACTGAGGGAGTCTTGAACTAAGGGGTCCTCGAGTGTCTGGTCTATTGGATATGGGCCGGACTGATGGGCCATAAGGATACAAAGACCGAAGACTCTACCCGTGTCCGGATAGGACTCTCCTTGGCATGGAAGGCAAGCTTGGTGACCAGCTATGAAGATTCCTTTCTCTGTAACCGACCTTGTGTAAACCTAGATCCCTCCCGTGTCTATATAAACCGGAGGGCTAGTTCCGTAGATAGACCGAATCCTCATAATCATAGCCAAGCTAGACTTTTCGGGTTTACTCATTACGATCTCGTGGTAGATCAACTCTTGTAATACTCATATTCATCAAGATCAATCAAGCAGGAAGTTGGGTATTACCTCCATAGAGAGGGCCCGATCCTGGGTAAACATCGTGTCCCCTATCTCCTGTTACCATCGATCCCGACGCATAGTTTGGGACCCCCTACCCGAGATCCGCCGGTTTTGACACCGACATTGGTGCTTTCCTTGAGAGTTCCACTATGCCATCCTCGAAAGGTTTGATGGCTCCTTCAATCATCCACAACGATGCCGTCGTAGGGGAAGTCTTCCTCCCTGGACAGATCTTCGTGTTCGGCGGCTTCGCACTGCGGGCCAACTCGCTTGGTCATCTGGAGCAGATCAAAAGCTACGCCCCTAGACACCAGGCTAGATTTGGAAGCCTAAACTACGTCACAGATATCCGTGGAGACTTGATCTTCAATGGATTCGAGACCACGGCAGTCGCTCCCAGCCACCACAATGAACATGACGTAGATCTGTCATTGGGCCATACCCAGGAAATCGCACTTGAAAATGCTCTGGCCTTAGATCCGGAGCAAGTCGCGCCATCTGAGGACATGAAGCTCAACCCCGCCACAGAGGCCGCAGACTCTACGGCGTTGGATCCGCACACAGACTTAACTTCAAGTAACACCTATATCCCCGGAGCTACGAACTCGTTTCCGGTTATAAGTTTTGAACTATGTGCATCCACGCATGTCGAACATGATTGGTCATCGATCACCGAATTCCGTGCGCGGACATCTTCCGACACTCGCCTCTGGGTGACGTGCTAAACTCGTTAAGAGCACTATCTTTAGCGGGAGGCTCACAACCGAATTGTGTCCGGCTTGAACCGGAGGCTGATGACGGAGAATTTCACTTCCCACCCACCGCCCACTTCATAGCCACTGTCGAAGACTTAATTGACATGCTCGATTATGGCTCCGACGACATCGATGGTATGGATGATGATGTCGGAGAAGAAGAGGCCCAGGACCCGCCGTTCACCGCACGCTGGACGGCCACTTCCTCATACGATGTATACATGGTGGATGCAGCAAAGGAGAACAGCGGCGATGACAAAGAAGATCCAGTTGAGGATAAACCTCCTGAGATACAATCGAAACACCGACATCAGCGGCGCCGCTCTAACTCACGCAGCAGTAAAGATAGCAACACTGGCACAGGAGAAGATAACACTTCGGAAGGTGTCGAAGACAATGAAGACCTCGTTGACGCAGCTACCGAACAGGATGAACAGGAAGATGGGCAGGTTAGCCCTGGTAAACAGGCCACGCACGAGGACTCGGAGGACAGTAATTATCTTCCGCTCTCCGAGGATGAGGCGAGCCTCGGCACCGAGGATTTCGTCATGCCTGAGGAACCTCTTGAGCAGGAGCGCTTCAAGCGCCAGCTAATAGCCACTGCAAGGAGCCTGAAAAAGAAGCAGCAGCAGCTTCAAGCTGACCAAGATCTGCTCAACGATAAATGGACTGACGTCCTAGCAGCCGAAGAATACGGCCTCAAGCGCCCGGCCAAAAGCTACCCAAAGCACAAATTACTACCTCGTTTCGATGACGAGGCACCGGAACACATACCACCATCGCGCAATGCGGCTGACCGACCACCACGTGGCCGGGACAAAGTGGCAACTCAAGCCGAACACCAGCCCGCCCCGCCTCATCGCAAAGGCAGAGATAAATCAGCTCACGGTCATACATATGACCTTTAACATGACCTGAACAATAAAGCATGACATACCAGATCGATCTATGGATCGCGAGGATGTGCCCCGACATGCAGCGACGGCCATCTATTCAGACATGACAAACCTAGTCATGCGCGGACCGAAAGCCGCAGACGGACTCCATCAGACCTACATCGCGATACGGCCCGATATAGAGGCGCCGCACACCCTCATTGCTTCACCGACGAAGTCATGGAACATGAATTCCCAGAAGGGTTCTGTAATGCCCTCGATGCGGCTATATCTCCTACGTGTCGAAGCACGACTTAGAGGCATAACCACATTGAAAGCAATGTCGCAAGTAAGGTAATCTTCACAACATCCCATGTAATACATAATAAGGGGAAAGGTACATAGTTGGCTTACACTCGCCACGTCACACAAAGTACATAAATAGCATTACAATCATCCAATCACTCATGGTCTGACTACGGTACCAAAATAAAAGATCAACCCCAACAAGCGACATGGTCCCGATCGCCCCAACTAGGCACCACTACTGATCATCAGGGAAAGACACATAGTAACGGCGTGAGTCTTCGTCGAACTCCCACTTGAGCTCAAGCGCATCCTCTGGAACAGAGTCATCGGGCCCTGCATCTGGTTTGGAAGTAATCTGTGAGCCACGGGGACTCAGCAATCTCGCACCCTCACGATCAAGACTATTTAAGCTTATAGGTAAGACAAGGTAATATGTGGAGCTGTAGCAAGCGACTAGCATATATGGTGGCAAAACATACGCAAATGAGAGCAATAAGAGAAGGCAAAGCACGGTCGAACAACTATGATCAAGAAGTGATCCTAGAACAACCTACGTCAAGCATTACTCCAACACCGTGTTCACTTCCCGGACTCCGCCGAGAAGAGACCATCACGGTTACTCACACAGTTGAATTCATTTTAATTAAGTTAAGGTTCAAGTTATCTACAACCGAACATTAACAAATTCCCATCTGCCCGTAACCGCGGGCACGGCTTTCGAAAGTTCAAATCCCTGCAGGGGAGTCCCAACTTAGCCCATGACAAGCTCTCACGGTCAACGAAGGATATACCTTCTCCCGAGACATTCCGATCAGACTCGGTATCCCGGTTCTACAAGACAACTTCGACAATGGTAAAACAAGTCCAGCAATACCACCCGCTGTGCCGACAAATCCCGATAGGAGCTGCACATATCTCGTTCTCAGGGCACACCGGATAAGCTAAGCGTACAGGAGCCAACGTAACCCAAGTTGCCAAGGGACGGCCCCGCACGGTGCTCTGGGTTGGACCAACACTTAGAGAAGCACTGGCCCGGGGGTTTAAAATAAAGATGACCCTTGAGTCCGCGAAACCCAAGGGAAAAAGGCTAGGTGGCAAATGGTAAAACCAAGGTTGGGCATTGCTGGAGGAGTTTTATTCAAGGCGAACCCATTATCACCCAACCGCGTAAGGAACGCAAAACCTGGGAACATAACACCGATATGACGGAAACTAGGGCGGCAAGAGTGGAACAAATCACTAGGCAAAAGGCCGAGCCTTCCACCCTTTACCAAGTATATAGGTGCATTAAGATGACAAGATAATATAATGATATCCCAACAATTAAACAATGTTCCAAGAAGGAACGGTCTCTAATCTTCACCTACAACTAGCAACGCTATAAGAGGGGCTGAGCAAAGCGGTAACATAGCCAATCAACGGTTTGCTAGGACATGGTGGGTTAGAGGTTTGACATGGCAATTTGGGAGGCATGATAAGCAAGTGGTAGGCATCGTAGCATAGGCATAGCAAAAGAGCGAGCATCTAGCAAAGCAAAGATAGAAGTGATTTCGAGGGTATGATCATCTTGCCTGCAAAGTTGTCAGAGTTGACTGGATCCTCGAAAGCAAACTCAACGGGATCCTCGTTAGCGAACTCGTCTCCCTGCTCTACCCAAACAAGACAAACAAGCAAAAGGAACACAATCAACCACGTGCAAAGCTCAAACAACATGATGCAAACATGGTATGCTATGCGGGATGCAATATGTGATGCATATGCAAGATTTGACAAGGAATGATTGAACCTGGCCTCAACTTGGAAATCCAAGTGTGCCACTGGAAAGGTGAGGTGATTTCGGTTGAAATCGATATAAATATCACCAGGATCGGAGGCACGGTTTAGAAATGGCAAGCAAAACCAATATGGCACCGGTCTGCGATAAACAGCAAGTAGCCATCTAAATGCATCAAGTTAAATATGCTACAGCACTCAAACATGGAAACAAAATACATGGCAGGGATACACTCATAATGCTTGTCAAAAGATGAAAACTGAGCTACGGCCAATTCATCCATTAACAGGTTCAAAGAAGCATGGAAAAAGTGCTATTGGTAAACAGGTTTCAGACTTAGTGAAATTAACACAAGGCTGGAATTTCAGATCAGGTAGCACACTTTGGAGCATGAAAACTATATGCTACAGGAACTTAACATGGCAAAGGAAGGCATGGCATGGAGCTACTCAAAGATCTTAACAAAAGTCCCTTAGTGACCTTGAGCCAAAAGGGATCAGAAAATACAATTGCAAGCATGTGAACATGGCAAAAACATAAACAGATTACAGACTTGGTGAAAAACTGGAGCATGCAAATATGATAGCAAGTAGGCATGTTCACGAGCTCGATGCACTCACTACAGAGCAAGGCATGACAATATAAGCATACACCCATCAAGAATACACATTATATAAGCTAGACATGGCAAGAACAACAACATAGCATGCACGGATCAACAACAACATCCTCGGCAAAATCGCTAACAAGTAGACGATCTGCCAGGAAATATGAAATAGCAAAAGTAGAGCTCGATTGACTCAAGCTAGTGTGATCCATAATTGCAAACAAAGACATGGATGGATAGAGCACCACAAGATTAACAAATCACCCTTAATGATCATCCTCAAAAGAGGCACGGATCACTAGGAAACAACATGAACATATGGCATATTGATAAAAACAGATCAAGGACTACTTTGCATGCTTGTGCTACTCACCACACATATCACAAATATACATGGATAGCACCTCTGTAAAGATGGCAAGGCATATAACAAAACACATGTAGAGCTCAGGAGCATATCATGCACACAATAATCATGGCAAAAATGACAAATAGCTATTTGGTACAGCAGATCTGACAATTATCTCAAATAGCTCTCTTCCAACAGCATTTCGGGCATCAAGATGAGCTCAAACGAAAATGATACAATGAGATGAAATGATGTACTCTCTAAGGCGAACATTTTGATATGCTACATGCGCAAATCGGAGCTACGGATGCAGAGTTACGGCATGATGAAAAGGGCAAAATAAACTGCAGACTTAGGGAAAAAACGAGGTCAACCTCTCTCAGATCTAGGGTTCTACGCAGGCGCGCGAACCGAGGGGAACTCTGGCGAGGTGGTGGCTGCTCCGGCGAGGGGAAGGCAAGTGGAAGGCCGAGGAAGGGCGGATCCGGCCCTTCCTCGTCCAGATCCGGCGGAGGGCGGCGGCTCCGGCCACCTCGGGCCGAACGGGAGGCAAGGCGCCTCGCTGGGGCGCGGGAGCTGCCGGCGATGAGCTCCCGCCAGCGAGCGGGGAGCGGGGCGGTGGACGGCGACTTGGGTGGCGGAGGCGGCGATCGGGGCGCGAGGAGGCGAGCGACCCTCGGGCGGCGGCGACTCCGGGCCGGGAGGGCCCCGCCTGGGCCCCGGCGGCCGGCGGGGCGATGTGGGCGCGCGAGCGGTGGGCGAATCGGGCAATGACATGTGGCGGCGGCAGGCGGAATGGACACGTCCGACCGGCAATTTTTCGTCCGGCGGCGTGAGGAGATGGAGAGGTTAGGGTTTCATCTGTGGTTTCGAAAGGGGGTCTTTATATAGGCATAGGGGGAGCTAGGAGAGTCCAAATGAGGTGCGGTTTCCGGCCACGCGATCGTGATCGAACGCTCTAGTTGATGGAGAGGGTTTTGGTGGGTTTTTGGCCAAATTGGAAGGGTGTTGGGCTGCAACACACACAAGGCCTTTTCGGTCCCTCGGTTAACCGTTGGAGCATCAAACGAAGTCCAAATGGTACGAAACTTGACAGGCGGTCTACCGGTAGTAAACCAAGGCCGCTTGGCAAGTCTCGGTCCAATCCGGAAATGTTTAACCCCCACACACAAAAAGAAGGTAGAAAGGAACACCGGCTGACATAGGAGCGCCGGAATGCAAAACGGACAACGGGGAAAATGCTCAGATGCATGAGACGAACACGTATGCAAATGCAATGCACATGATGACATGATATGAGATGCATGACAACGACAACAACACACGGAGACAAAAACCCTAACCCAAGGAAATAAAATAACTTAGCGCCGAAAACGGCAAGAGTTGGAGTACATATAAGGTAAATTACATCCGGGGTGTTACAGGTTCAAACCCGTGAATATAGAATCATATGATGGCACCACAGACCCCGCGGCGATGACCTTCATGCCATTAAATACCTCCCACTAAAACTCAAAGGACCAGGATGGCACTGGTTGAACAGCCTGCCCAAAAACTCCATCGGCAGCTGGGAGGACTTGGAAGAAGCCTTCCTTGATAACTTCCAAGGTACATACATTCGACCTTCAGACGCCGATGACTTAATCCATATAGTTCAACAGCCCGGAGAGTCCGCAGGAAATTCTGGACCAGGTTCCTAACTAAAAAGAACTAGATACTCAACTGTCCGGATGCCGAAGCCCTAGCGGCCTTTAAGCACAGCATC
This sequence comes from Triticum urartu, assembly GCF_056163025.1. Taxonomy (NCBI): domain Eukaryota; kingdom Viridiplantae; phylum Streptophyta; class Magnoliopsida; order Poales; family Poaceae; genus Triticum; species Triticum urartu. The sequence continues at coordinate 500,919,915 of NC_141873.1, read as the reverse complement.
CGCGACGAAGGGCTCGCCCGCCACCTTGGCCAAGAGAAGTCAAAGTCCATGGAGGCCCTCACGGCACTCATGACCCGCTTTTGCGCGGGCGAGGATAGTTGGCTGGCCTGTAGCAAAAACAATGCAAGCGACGACGGCACCCCTAAAGCTAAAAATAGCAACAACAAGTCTCGATGCAATAGGTACAAGCGTCGAAATAACAATGACAACACCGAGGATACGGCGGTCAATGCCGGATTCAGTGGCTCTAAGCCTGGTCAGTGGAAGAAGCCATTCAAAAAGAAGAATTCGGGCCCATCTAGCCTGGACCGCATACTTGATCATCCGTGCCAAATTCATGGCACCTCAGAAAAACCACCCAATCATACCAATAGATATTGTTGGGTTTTTAAATAGGCCGGCAAGTTAAATGCTGAAAACAAGGATAAGGGATCGCAAGCAAAGACAACGACGAGGAGCCCCAGCCGCCGAACACAAGAGGATAGAAGAAGTTCCCTCCTTAGGTCAAAATGGTAAACATGATATGCGCTACCCACATCCCCAAGAGGGAGCGCAAGCGCGCGCTGAGGGACGTCTAGACGATAGAGCCAGTCACCCCAAAATTTAATCCATGGTCATCATGCCCGATCACTTTTGATCGCCAGGATTATCCGACCAGCATCCGTCATGGCGGTTCAGCCGCACTGGTCCTGGACCCAATAATTGATGGGTTCCACCTGTCACGAGTCCTGATGGACGGTGACAGTAGCCTCAACTTGCTCTATTAGGATACAATGTGCAAAATGGGCATTAACCCATCGTGAATCAAGCCCACAAAGACCACCCTTAAAGGAGTCATACCGAGCGTAGAGGCCCGCTGCATGGGCTCAATCACACTAGAGGTTGTCTTCGGGTCTCCGGAAAACTTCTGAAGTGAGGAGTTAATCTTTGATATCGTCCCCTTTCGCAGCGGCTACCACACACTGCTCGCATGAACCGCATTTGCTCGATTCAATGCGGTGCCACACTACGCTTATCTCAAGCTCAAGATGCCCGGACCGCACGGCATCATAACAGTCAATGGAAACACGGAACGCTCCCTCTGCACCAAGGAGCACACTGCTGCCTTAGCGGCAGAGGTACAGGGCATCCTTGTCAAGCAGAACCTCAATTCGGTGGCCGACCCCTTGGACACTGTCAAGAGAGTCCGAACCATCCACAGAAGGACAGCTCGTCAGGAGCTTGACCAGCAATTTGGCCTCCGTCCCCGCCCTGACCAAGTGGCGGCCATCGTACCGCGCATACATAATTATGCACTAAAAATACCATGGACCCGGATGGAGGCATAATCAGCTTGTGATCTGCAATATGGCTCGACCGCTCCGGACACTCATACTTTCACTATTTCCCTTTTCTCTTTTGTTTTTTCCTTTTTTACAGGCCTTTCTTGGCGGATTGACCATCGATTCTTTTCGAAGGATAAAAACACCAAGACAACAAGAAGTATGGACGTACTGGGAAACTCTTAGGTGGTCTCTTTAACGATTCCTTTACCTATCTTCAGGACCCATACGCAGCTCTCTCTTGGTGAGGGCATAGTAAATAGCCTTTGTGACGCCCGGATAATTAAACTACAGTAACCCTCCATTAATGATGCCACGTCACCTCAGTTACTGTTGTTAATCTCACGATAGTTCAAAACGATTCTAATTCAAATTTGAGATAAAGGCCAACCACAAAAGTTTTCAAATATTAAAAATAAAATGTTCGGAGTGAACCAAATAATGCATAGGTAATTAAGGTGGAAGAACCACACTTTTGTAAAATGCTTAAATACTCTAAGATGAATAAAACAGTAACATAAGCAATTTAATAAATGCCTTTTATTATTTATAAAATGTCAAACTATTTTATTCTGGGTGCCATGTTAATTGTGGTAGTGGCATAATTATTAACGCTGTTATAGATACAACTTTTGTATTTTATAAAAAGCTAGAATTTAATAGAACTGAAAAGCAATAAGAAAAGAAAAGGAAAAGAAAAAGAAAAACAAAACAAACTAAAATGTAACCCCCCATGTCCACTGGGCCGCTAGGCCCATCTGGTCCCAGCCAGACTAGATAGGTCGGCCCACCCGCGCGCCTCTGGTCTACTTAGGCCAACCACCCCCCACTAACCCTAACCCCCTCTCCCCCCCACGTCGCCACTCCCTCTTCCCCCTCCCGATCCAATCTGGATCGGGGCGAAGACCCGCACTTCCCCTCGCTACTCGCTCGCCTCCTCTCGGAGCGCCCGCGCCCGAGGACAGTCACCGCCCGCCGGCGCCGAGCGCCGCCCTCCGGCCTCCTCCTCGCGGCTTTCCTTCCGCCGCGCCTTCGTCCTCCTCCACGGCGTCGCCTCGTTGGACGCCCACCGCCGACCCCTGTTGTCGAACCCCGTCGTGGATCCCCACCACCTCGACGCCGCCCGGCATCGCCCCGCCGTCGCCGGACACCCCCCCCCCAAACCGCCTCGAGCCCGCTGCCTTCCCCCTGCAGCTCCTCTGTGAGGAACCCCCTCCTATCCTCCTTTCCCTCCTCCCGTATGGTCACCGACTGCCACTCGCACACATGTGCCAGCGCGCCCCACGGCGCCCCCCCTGCTCTAGCCGTCGACGCCCACGCTCGCCGTGGCCTCGCCCTGCACCGTCGCCTCTCACTCCTTGTGCCCGGTTCGCGCACCGGCCTCCCCCTGCACGTCACAGGCCATGCCCCGACGCCTCCCGTGCTCTCCTGTCATGGCTGCGTCTTGGCAGGCCCCTGCCGCCACTCTTCCCCCCTGCTGTGTAGCCCCGCTGCTGCTGCTCCGCTACCGGTGCCGCTCGCCGCGCGTCCGCGTCGTTCCGCCACCGCATCGTCGTGCGTCCCCGCACCGGCCCGGCTGCGCCCCCACCTCCAGCCTGCGCCGCCCCGCTCCAATCCGTCGCCGTGGCTAACGCCCCACTGGGCGGCCACGGGTGCACGCCCGGGCGCCCACTGCCCGTGAGTACCCGCGCCCTATAGGCCCCTCTGGGCCACAGACACGTGGGGCCGTCCCTGTGAGACGTTTAAAAAAAGAGATAAAAAATAATTAATAAATAAATAAATAATCCTAATTAACTAATCTAACTAACTAGTTAGTTTAATTAAATAGTAATTAGATTGGTTAAACCCTAATTAGACTAAACATTCAATGACGAACGGGACCCACATGTCAGGTTGACCAGGTCAACTACTGACGTCATGATGATGTCAGCAAACACTGTTCTGGATAATGTTGTTTTAAATAATTAAATAAATCCTAAAATTGATTTAAATCTTTTAAAATTAATATAAAATAAATCATAGCTCGGATGGAAAAACTTTGTACATGAAAGTTGCTCAAAACGACGAGACGAATCCGGATACACAGCCCGTTCGTCCGCCACACATTCCTAACCTATCGAACTCGCAACTTTTCCCCTCCGGTTCATCTGTCCGAAAACACGAAACACCGGGAATCCTTTCCCTGTTGTTTCCCCCTTTTCCCGGTATCACCTAGTACTGCGTTAGGGCACACTTAGCACCGCATATTGCCATGTTATGCCTTGTGTTGCTTTGATTGCTCTATTATTTATTGTGTTCCCCCTCCGTTACTTCTTTCCGGTAGACCCCGAGACTGCCGGCGACCCCTAGTACGACTACGGTGTTGATGACCCCTCTCTCTTGCCAGAGCAACCAGGCAAGCCCCCCCTCTTGATCACCAGATATCGCCTACTCTACCCTCTACTGCTTGCATTAGAGTAGTGTAACATGTTACTGCTTTCCGTTAATCCTATCCTGTTGCATAGCCTGTCCTTGCTACTACTGTTGTTACATTTACCTATTATCCTACTGCTTAGTATAGGATGCTAGTGTTCCATCAGTGGCCCTACACTCTTGTCCGTCTGCCATGCTATACTACTGGGCCGTGATCACTTTGGGAGGTGATCATGGGCATACATTACCTGTGGTAATGTTCGGAGTTGGGGGCTGAAGGGGAGGTGGCTCCATCCCGGTAGAGGTGGGCCTGGGTTCCCGACGGCCCCCGACTATTACTTTGTGGCGGAGCGACAGGGCAGGTTGAGACCACCTAGGAGAGAGGTGGGCCTGGCCCTGGTCGGCGTTCACGGATACTTAACACATTTAACGAGATCTTGGTATTTGATCTAAGTCTGGCTACTGGCCTATACGCACTAACCATCTACGCGGGGACAGTTATGGGACTCGACGTCGTGGTATCAGCCGAAGCCTTCGTGACGTCAGCGACTGAGCGGCGCGCCCCGGATTGGAACGTAAGCCTGCTCTTGTATTAAGGGGGCTAGTTCTGCTTCAGGCCGCCCTCGCAATGTGCAGGTGTGCAATGGGCGATGGGCCCAGACCCCTGCGCCATAGGATTTAGACCGGCATGCTGACCTCTCTGTTGTGCCTAGGTAGGGCTGCGACGTGTTGATCTTCCGAGGCCAGGCATGACCCAGGAAGGTGTGTCCAGCCAAATGGGATCGAGCGTGTTGGGTTATGTGGTGCACCCCTGCAGGGAAGTTAATCTATCCGAATAGCCGTGATCTTCGGTAACAGGACGGCTTGGAGTTGTACCTTCACCTTATGACAACTAGAACCGGTTACTTAATAAAACACACCCTTCCAAGTGCCAAATACAACCCGGTGGTCGCTCTCTAAAGGGCGACGAGGAGAGGATCATCGGTTAGGATTATGCTACACGATGCTACTTGGTGAACTTACCATCTACTCTCTTCTCCTGCTGCCAGATGGAGGTTACCAGAAGCGTAGTCTACGATAGGACTAGCTATCCCCCTCTTATTCCGGCATTCTGCAGTTCAGTCCACTTATGATACCCTTATTCCATTTTATACCAATGCATACATATGTAGTGTAGCTCCTTTCTTGAGACTACTTTGGATGAGTACTCACGATTGCTTTTCTCCCCCCCTTTCCCCTTTCCTATATCCGATTGCTGCAACCAGACGTTGGAGTCCAGGAGCCAGAAGACACCGTTGGCGACGACTCCTACTACACTGGAGGTGCCTACTACGATGTGCAGCCCGCTGATGACGACCAGGAGTAGTTTAGGAGGATCCCAGGCAGGAGGCATGCGCCTCTTTCGATCTTTATCCCAGTTTGTGCTAGCCTTCTTAAGGCAAACTTGTTTAACTTATGTCTGTACTCAGATATTGTTGCTTCCGCTGACTCGTCTATGATCGAGCTCTTGTATTCGAGCCCTCGAGGCCCCTGGCTTGTAATATGATGCTTGTATGGCTTATTTTTATTTGTAGAGTTGTGTTGTGATATCTTCCTGTGAGTCCCTGATCTTGATCGTACATGCTTGCATGTATGATTAGTGTATGATTGAATTGGGGGCGCCACAAGTTGGTATCAGAGCCGACTGCCTGTAGGAATTCCCCTTCCCAACTCCTTGGCCGAAGTCTGGTCTAGACATTACAAAAGTTTTACTAACATGGATGTGTGCCTTACGGGCCCACGTCGCCATCTGGGTGGTATTAGGATCTTTTACTCCTCGATCCTTAGTCTAGGACTCCGATCTCTCTTCTATTCGGGTTAAATGATTTTGCTAACTCTAACTCTAGGTTCTCATAATTACTTCCTCTCGGAGAGCCTAGATGATCGACTGCTTCACCAGAAGATTTTGAAGATACTCTTCGATGCTTTCACGAGACCCTTGTGCCCTCTGTCTTTTCAATTCCCTGCTACCGAGATATCCATATGGATAACGACCTACACTTGTCGTTCATACAGTCACTCCCTGTTTCTCTTGTTACTACCAATTAGATCGAATTGTTCTCCGACTTTTAAGAATCCCTTGTGCCACTGCCTTGTAGTTCCTTGCCGTAGAAATATCCCTACTGATAATTCCTCGCACTTATCGAGTATCCACTCATTCCCAGTTGTTCTTGTGTTCCGCAAAAGACTTCGAAATAATATTTGATCTTTCGAAAATCCTCAACAGCCTGATGTTCTTGGAATTCTTGCATACTTGCATTCCGGTTAATTCCATTGGTCTAGCAATTTACTTTAAAAACCTTTGTGATTGTCATTCTGATCCTTTGATTCAACATGTGTGTGAATGCACACAATCATCAGTCATTCCCTGGAATTAATCCTTCTGATTCAGATGTCATTCCGAACCTGAGCTGGATCTCGACCACTCAAATTGCCATTGATTGTACCCCTAAGGCTATTCAACTTATCCATCCCTCAACAGAGCATTGCTTCTAATCCCTTGTCTTAGAATTCGTAATTCCTTTGCATTTGAACTTTGAGTTAGTCAGTTGTTTCTATAATCTGATCTCCTGGCATTCGTACTACTTCTGGTTGAGTACCGATACTCACATCAGATCCCTTTTGGACCACCAGATCCTTTGTTGGGTTTTGTCCGACACCATCCTTCATATTCATTAAACATTATGAGCCTCTCATCTACATAATGCCTTTGGTAAATTGTATCCTCTGCTTTGTGAACCATGCTCTACTTTCGAGCTGGTATTATTTACTCCGAAACTTGTGGTATATGTTCCTAAGATGCCCTGATGGGTTGAACCTATGCCTTTATTAATCTGTGTGAACCCGAAAGTTTTCACGGGTCATACTCCTCTGGTAATTCACCAGGTAGGTTTTGACACTGAAATCTTTTTATCTAGAGAAGTGAATGGAAGGTTATGCATTGAAGAAGTGGGAGTCGACCTTGAACTTTGTGTTCATGCCCATGGACCCGATGTAGATCTTATCATTAAAGCTTCTCTTAAATTAAATTTTTCCATTGGTATAAGTTCTTATATCTGGGATTCGGCCTTTTGCAATGGTGGTTCCGACCATGTTCTCCTTTAAATACCATTTCTCGTGCAAGTTTAAGCACTTGTCTTCTACGGAGTAATACCCCAGTCCAACCTCTACTTTGATTTGTCATCGAGTATTACCCCCTGGTATCTCAAGATTATCACAGAACTGCATAACTTCTTATGAGTTCTTCATCAAGTGCTACATTCTCATTGATTCCAATTTTTCATGGGCTCTGAGTTATTTAACACTCAAAGACACCGATAACTAAATCGGGTCTGCACCACGATTAAACCACTCTTAGTAATCTCATTTACTCACGAGTTTTACTCGGGCATGTCGATCCTAGCCTGATTGGCTATCATCATAGTGCTAATTTTCACTATGCTACCTCGCCCTTCTCCCCGTAGCAAAATTTTCGACGATGAGCTAAGCTTACGTCCATCTTCCTCATCATATCATTTCTCCTTGAACAACAAACTTGATTTCGATTTTGTGTCGTACCCTTGGTTCAAATAACCTTTCGCTTCACCATTCCCTTGACTTGATGTCATCGTAGATCGATTACATCTTGAAATCTCTCGACTGCTATGTCGTGATCATCATCAGCATTCTGAGCTCTTCCAGGATATCAATTGAAATTATGGTGAGAAAGACCATCCTTGCCCTCGATGATTAGTGTTATCATCGACCACTCTACTGCCTTCCCTCCAACACAAACTTGTTAGTGTTTTGTGTTATACCTTGAGTTCCTTGCTATCCAGCAATTTTTCTTCTTTACTCGGAACATTACCATCTCTTATGTCATCAATATTGTGAGAATTTCACCACCTCTTGAGAATTCTTGATACATTCCTTCTTGGTCCCCATGTTGTTTAATACCGGAATGCCGACAAATGGACTAAGATGTGTGAATTCAAAACTTCTAGCAACCCTATTGCTTGTAAGTTAAGAATGATAGTTTCTTTCTTCATATGTTGGTTATTGACTCGTCATCCTAACAATGATCATGCTACTTAGTCCATGTTTTGTTATGCACTTTTCGATCAATGTTTATTTGCATATGTTTCCCTCGGGCATACGTCATTATATCATTTTGATCTGACAAATGTTATCTCCCTGTTCACATGATTGAGGAAATCCATCTTTTTGGAGGTCTCAATGAATTCTCGCCAAGTCCATCAGCCACCTCCTCACCCTCCCCTTGGTTTGATGATGAACTCTTGTTTCAGAACTTGCTTCCATAGTTCATTTCCCAAGAATCTTGAAATGCCAGCTCGTCAATTTGTGTTGCACCTTTTTCTTCTCAGGCATCCTGAGTCTGAGGTATCCTGATATCAATCAGATCTGGATCTCGACCAGATATGATGGTTGGAACATATTTCCAAGAGTTATAACATTGGTCTTAGTATAACCCGGTAAGGTGATGTCGTGCCTAGCACAACTAGCCGGAGGACCTATTGTTACAGTTTCCATTTTAGCAAGGTTAACCATTCTTCCATGAGGAAATTGTAAGGCTTATTCTATAAGTGGTTCCTGATGAATCCTCTATATATCCAAGTCTGACCTTTGCTTGAAGACCATGTCAATGCTATCTCGAAGCATGTCTGTGGTACTCTGATTTTCAACAAGAACATTTGAAGCCCAATGCTAAATGTTTCCGGCTCAATTATCCAAACGTCGTTGTATGGGTAATGTCATGAAATTTCTCTCCCCTTACCTAAAGAGTTTTTTCTCTCTACATTGTATCATGTCATGGATATCATGCTCTGCTTGTCCTTGGGAAGGATATACCCTTGAAATATGTGTTTAAACACATTTTCCTTTCCATTGTTCTGTTTAATCTGATAATCATATTTTCCTTTCCATTGTTTGGTTTAACCTTTCTTGTGATCTATATGATCTAAGCATTAATATTCTCCTGCTTATGTAAACACCTCGGTGTACAATTCTGTCGGCCAGACTCTATTACTATTTTTGATGACAATCCGGTAACCGCCGATGGACGAGAACTTTGCCTATTGGTCCGCCTCGTTCAACGAGCAGGAAAATGGTTCTCTTCGTCCCTCGCCCTTGGTACCGACGTTTGTGGCGACATAACTGACAGACTATTTTCTGACATGCCTTGCTATCATGACCATGCAAGATGACATCACCATCCCTATTTTTAACCCACATGGTGGGCCCTTAACCCACAGGTCCCAGGATCGAAACCTGAATCTCCTATACACCCCGGTTTCCAAAGTTAGTTCCTCACACTTGGCCTCGTATGTGATTCACGAGCCACCTCCCGAGAAATCATCAATTCTGGTATCAGACACAATACTTATTCCCATTGCTTGAACCCCTTTTCACGCCCTGTTTCAGGCATCGAATGATTGTCTGCCCTCTAGAAACTTCCCATGATACCTCCTTACTTGCTCTCGATATTTTCGTCAGTTTCAATTCGAGAGTTACTTCCGCCACCTTCCTCGATATTATCGACCAGATAGTTGACCTTGCAGAGGTTTGTTCTCCCGGAATGCCCACCCTTTATTCTTTTGTAAGTACGATGGAGTTCCTGAAGAAAGGACGCCGATTTCATCATGATGACTTAAAGCAGAGAAATGAAGACATCAATGTATTGGACCGGCCTCTTCGAGAAGAGCAAGCCAGGATGAGAAGACCTGCTAGCTTCGTTACCAAACCTTCCCCCCTTTCACTACCTCTTAAATCTCCGGACGAGATTTCTTGTAGTGGAGGAGAATTGTGACGCTCGGATAATTAGACTACAGTAACCCTCCGTTAATGATGCCACGTCACCTCAGTTACTGTTGTTAATCTCACGATAGTTCAAAACGATTCAAATTCAAATTTGAGATAAAGGCCAACCACAAAAGTTTTCAAATATTAAAAATAAAATGTTCAGAGTGAACCAAATAATGCATAGGTAATTAAGGTGGAAGAACCACACTTTTGTAAAATGCTTAAATACTCTAAGATGAATAAAACAGTAACATAAGCAATTTAATAAATGCCTTTTATTATTTATAAAATGTCAAACTATTTTATTCTGGGTGCCAAGTTAATTGTGGTAGTGGCATAATTATTAACGATGTTATAGATACAGCTTTTGTATTTTATAAAAAGCTAGAATTTAATAGAACAGAAAAGCAATAAGAAAAGAAAAGGAAAAGTAAAAGAAAAACAAAGTAAACTAAAATGTAACCCCCCATGTCCACTGGGCCGCTAGGCCCATCTGGTCCCAGCCAGACTAGACAGGCCGGCCCACCCGCGCGCCTCTAGTCTACTTAGGCCGACCACCCCCCACTAACCCTAACCCCCACTCCCCCCACGTCGCCACTCCCTCTTCCCCCTCCCAATCCAATCTGGATCGGGGCGAAGACCCCCACTTCCCCTTGCTACTCGCTCCCCTCCTCTCGGAGCGCCCACGCCCGAGGACAGTCGCCGCCTGCCGGCGCCGAGCGCCGCCCTCTGGCCTCCTCCTCGCGGCTTTCCTTCCTCCACGCCTTCGTCCTCCTCCACGGCGTCGCCTCGCTAGACGCCCACCGCCGACCCCCGTTGCCGAACCCCGTCGTGGATCCCCGCCGCCTTGACGCCGCCCGGCATCGCCCCGCCGTCGCCGGACCCCCCAAACCGCCTCGAGCCCGCTGCCTTCCCCCTGCAGCTCCTTTGTGAGGAACCCCCTCCTATCCTCATTTCCCTCCTCCCGTATGGTCACCGACTGCCACTCACGCGTATGTGCCAGCGCGCCCCACGGCGCCCCCTGCTCTAGCCGTCGAGGCCCACACTCGTTGTGGCCTCGCCCTGCACCGTCGCCCCTCACTCCCTGCGCCAGGTTCGCGCACCGGCCTCCCCCTGCACGTCACAGGCCATGCCCCGACGCCTCCCATGCTCTCCTGTCATGGCCGCGTCTTGGCAGGCCCCTGCCACCGCTCTTCTCCCCCTGTTGTGTAGCCCCGCTGCTGCTGCTCCGCTACCGGTGCCGCTCGCCGCGCGTCCACGTTGTTCCGCCACCGCATCGTCATGTGTCCCTGCACCGGCCCGGCCGCGCCCCCACCTCCAGCCTGCGCCGCCCCGCTCCGATCCGTTGCCGTGGCCGACGCCCCACTGGGCGGCCACGGGTGCACGCTCGGGCGCCCACTGCCCGCGAGTACCCGCGCCCGATAGGCCCCTCTCGGCCACAAACACGTGGGGCCCGTCCCTGTGAGACGTTTTAAAAAAAGACATAAAAAAATAATTAATTAATTAACTAATCTAATTAACTAGTTAGTTTAATTAAATAGTAATTAGATTGGTTAAACCCTAATTAGACTAAACAGTCAATGATGAACGGGACCCACATGTCAGGTTGACCAGGTCAACTGCTGACGTCATGATGACGTCAGCAAACGCTGTTCTGGATAATGTTGTTTTAAATAATTAAATAAATCCTAAAATTGATTTAAATCTTTTAAAATTAATATAAAATAAGCCGTAGCTCGGATGGAAAAACTTTGTACATGAAAGTTGCTCAGAACAACGAGACGAATCCGGATACACAACCCGTTCGTCCTCCACATATTCCTAACCTATCGAACTCGCAACATTCCCCCTCCGGTTCATCTATCCGAAAACACAAAACACCGGGAATCCTTTCCCGGATGTTTCCCCCTTTTCCCGGTATCACCTAGTACTGCGTTAGGGCACACTTAGCACCGCTTATTTCCATGTTATGCCTTGTGTTGCTTTGATTACTCTATTATTTATTGTGTTCCCCCTCCGTTACTTCTTTCCGGCGACCCCCAGTACGACTACGGTGTTGATGACCCCTCTCTCTTGCTAGAGCAACCAGGCAAGCCCCCCCCCCTTGATCACCAAATATCGCCTACTCTACTCTCTACTGCTTGCATTAGAGTAGTGTAACATGTTACTGCTTTCCGTTAATCCTATCCTATTGCATAGCCTGTCCTTGCTACTACTGTTGTTACCTTTACCTGCCATCCTACTGCTTTGTATAGGATGCTAGTGTCCCATCAGTGGCCCTACACTCTTGTTCGTCTACCATGCTATACTACTGGGTCGTGATCACTTCGGGAGGTGATCACGGGCATACATTACCTGTGGCACTGTTTGGAGTTGGGGGCTGAAGGGGAAGGTGGCTCCATCCCGGTAGAGGTGGGCCTGGGTTCCCGACGGCCCCCAACTGTTACTTTGTGGCGGAGCGACAGGGCAGGTTGAGACCACCTAGGAGAGAGGTGGGCCTGGCCCTGGTCGGCGTTCACGGATACTTAACACATTTAACGAGATCTTGGTATTTGATCTAAGTCTGGATACTGGCCTATACGCACTAACCATCTACGCGGGGACAGTTATGGGACTCGACGTCGTGGTATCAGCAGAAGCCTTCGTGACGTCAGCGACTGAGCGGCGCGCGCCGGATTGGAACGTAAGCCTGCTCTTGTATTAAGGGGGCTAGTTCTGCTTCAGGCCGCCCTCGCATCGTGCAGGTGTGCAATGGGCGATGGGCCCAGACCCCTGCGCCATAGGATTTAGACCGGCGTGCTGACCTCTCTGTTGTGCCTAGGTAGGGCTGCGACGTGTTGATCTTCCGAGGCCGGGCATGACCCAGGAAGGTGTGTCCGGCCAAATGGGATCGAGCATGTTGGGTTATGTGGTGCACCCCTGCAGGGAAGTTAATCTATCTGAATAGCCGTGATCTTCGGTAACAGGACGGCTTGGAGTTGTACCTTCACCTTATGACAACTAGAACCGGTTACTTAATAAAACACACCCTTCCAAGTGCCAGATACAACCCGGTGGTCGCTCTCTAAAGGGCGACGAGGAGAGGATCATCGGTTAGGATTATGCTACACGATGCTACTTGGTGAACTTACCATCTACTCTCTTCTCCTGCTGCCAGATGGAGGTTACCAGAAGCGTAGTCTACGATAGGACTAGCTATCCCCCTCTTATTCCGGCATTCTGCAGTTCAGTCCACTTATGATACCCTTATTCCATTTTATACCAATGCATGGATATGTAGTGTAGCTCCTTGCTTGAGACTACTTTGGATGAGTACTCACGGTTGCTTTTCTCCCCCCCCCTTTCCCCTTTCCTATATTCGATTGCTGCAACCAGACGTTGGAGTCCAGGAGCCAGACGCCATCGTTGGCGACGACTCGTACTACACTGGAGGTGCCTACTACGATGTGCAGCCCGCTGACGATGACCAGGAGTAGTTTAGGAGGATCCCAGGCAGGAGGCATGCGCCTCTTTCGATCTGTATCCCAGTTTGTACTAGCCTTCTTAAGGCAAACTTGTTTAACTTATGTCTGTACTCAGATATTGTTGCTTCCGCTGACCCGTCTATGATCGAGCTCTTGTATTCGAGCCCTCGAGGCCCCTGGCTTGTAATATGATGCTTGTATGGCTTATTTTTATTTGTAGAGTTGTGTTGTGATATCTTCCCGTGAGTCCCTGATCTTGATCGTACACGTTTGCGTGTATGATTAGTGTACGATTGAATCGGGGGCGTCACAACCTTTCTTCTTATTGCACTACTTGTATAAATGTGCTTTAATGCACCAATGACATTATAATAGAAAAAGTTTGCGGCCCAAATTTTCACGGCTCTAGCTTACCATTGGTTCTTCCTTTTTCTTTCTTTTTGCCTTTTCCTTTTTGGTAATTCTATCAGATAACACCCATACACTCGGGTGCGTTTCAATTTGCCAGGGGCTTCATAGCGCCCCACAACATGGCAACAAAAGTCCAAACACTTTTATAGTGCAGTTCGGCACCCCGAATTTAGCACTATATGCATTGGCTCCGAATCATGTCTTTGGTCAATAGTTGGGTTGCCCGGCTCCTGTGCTTACTACCTTACGTTTCGCTGTATCGGCTAGGGTAGTAAAGGGAGAACTACTGCGATTGTGCCCTGGTTCACCCAGGTGAGCACCTCAGTAGAGAAAGCTGAAAATTGACTGTCATGATGCGGCGAGAGACGGTCAGCTCTTCGGAGGTCTCAAATCCTTAGAGATTTGTTCCGCATTATGCGAGGGATCGGTACTTACCCGATCAAGTGTTTACAGCTTCCTAGTCCGAATACTAGGGGCTGCGCCTATATTTCTATTTGTCAAACTCCTATGGCTAAGTGAGGGTGCTAAAGCCGCATAGTCTGATTGCCTTGTTCGTCGCGCTAAACAACTCCTTGAAGGACCAAAAAATTGGATCAAGAGTGTTCAGATTACATCCCGAACACCCTCGTATTTCCTATGTGGGGGCAGAAGCCGACGACTGGCCAACTCTCAGATTTCACATAACACGGCCACACAGGAGGAGAATTTTTTTAACTAAACATTATCTTACATAACGACTTTGTTTCATCCTACAGGGCAAAGACAACATGATTGTATTCATTCAAAAATAATTTCTTGCGCACATTGCGTTGCTACAATGCGTGACCCCTCTAGGACATCTGCAAAATACCGCTCTGGCATGCGGTGCTCCTTGCCCTCTAGCGGCCCCTCGGTCGTCAGCTTGATGGTGTCCATCTTCGCCCACTACACCTTGATGCGGGCGAAGGCCATGCGCACACCTTCGATGCAGGTCGATCGCTTGACGACGTCCAGTCGAGGACAGGCGTTTCACTAGCCGCTTCACGAGTCTGAAGTAGCTGTCGGGCATAGCTTCGGCTGGCCACAGCCGGATTATCAAATCCTTCATGGCCAGCTCGGGCACCCTATGCAGATCCACCAACTATTTTAGTTGATCGGTGAAGGGCACGGGATGCTCTAGCGCAAGATACTGCGACCAGAACAACTTCTCCGTCGAGCTCCCTTCTTCGGCTCGGAAGAATTCCGCGGCGTCGGACACACTGCGCGGCAGATCTGCAAATTCCCCTGGAGAACTCCGAATCCGGGTTAGTAGGAGATATTTCTTATTCACATACTTGCTCTGCATACTAAATGCCTTACCCGCTGCGATCTTCTTCGCTTCCTGGATCTCCTGGAGGGCATCCTTGGATTCAACCCGGCCCGCTTCCACGCTATGGCGAGCCTTCGAGAGTTCGGCCTCTCGAGCCAAAACATCTCCCTCCAAGGACTCATACTTCTTCACAGCATCTGGGAGCTCTTGCTGGACCTCGTTGACCCGGGCCTTGAGCTTCTTACAGGTGGCCTGCTCCTTGACAGCCTTCCCCTCGGCTTCGGCCAGGGCCTTCCTTAGGGCCTCGACCTCGGTCGTCGCTTCTATACATATCATGACACTTCGGTCAATGCATATCATTTTACTTTTTTCTAATACATAACGAGTTATCACATACCTTGTTTTTCTTGGAGCTACTTCCTCGCCTGGCCGAGCTCTTCTTCGGCCCGCTCCAGTTTCTGCTCTAGTCCAGAGACTTCGGTAGTGTGAGAAGTCGCGGCTAGCAGCGACGCCTGCTTATTCACATCAAACACAGTTTGGTTAGTTTCCTGTGAAATTTAATTGATCCTCTATCCGGCTTTTCTTTTCGAACACCAGATAGTGTCTCAGGGGCTACTGTCTATGTGGGGATTTTCTTGGTTAAACGTCGCTTACCTCAAAATCTTTCAGCAGGCTTCATTCAGTCCACTTTTAACGGACTGAACCTTCTCAATCACCGTACCCATAAGGATAACGTGTTCTTCCACAATGGAAGCGCCCTGTAGTGCATCCAATAGATTGCCCGGTGTCTCTGGTTCGACAGAGGTCGCCGGCAGGACGGGCATGCCTCCTTCTCTTGAAGGAAGCTACTTGTCAGACTCCGGGGCCGTATGGGTCTCCGGATCCATACTCATATGGAGGGCGAATTGAGCACGGCCCCCATCGTTAGTCTCCATGAGGGTCTATCCCCCCATGCGTCCGACGGCCGAGGTGTCGCCCTCCGGCGCCGCCATGACGAGCTCCTGGACCTCCCTGGCCTGGGAAGGTCCTTTGGGAGAGTACCTCGTCGTCTCCCTTGGCCTTGGGAGAGTAACTGGTCGGCGGTGTCTCACTGGCCATTTCCTTTGAGTCCAACGAGCCCCTTGATGAGGATCGCTGGAAGTTGCCGTGGGCCGGACTGCAATAACATGATTAAACCATATAAAATACCATAAGGTGGAAAATCCAGATAAATGGACGTGTACGGGTTCTTAGCACTCACGATGCGGCCAGTGGCTTGCTCCCGGGGCGTCGCTCCGGACTGCTATCGACGTCCCACGTGGAGCTGCCCACGAGAGTGGCTTTCCCCTTCTTGGGCGCCTCCGCCTCCAGAATTGTGGAGGCCGCCCTCTTATTCCTCCCCCCATCAGGTGGAGAATTGCTCTCCTCTTCCTAATCATCATCGTCGTCTTCGGCGGCGGAGGAGCTAGCGGGTCTTGTCTTCGGACGTCACGTTCGAAGCGCCCTTGCGGCGGGGGCCACTCTGGACCCCCTTGGCTTTCCCCTTGGGCTTCTTCTCCGGCGCCTTGTAGGGCGCCGGCACCAGCATCTTCGCTAGACACGGGATGACTGGTTCTTCAGGCAGCGGAGCCGGACACTGGATCTGCTTCGCCCTCTTCATCCATTCCTGAAGAAGCAATGATGATAAAAGTTCAGATATCCTCCTTGAAATAAACAAGTAGAGGATGCGTTAAAAACTTACCTCGCTGGCGGGGTGGTCAATGTCATGCCTGCGATCCGAGTCTGTGGCTGGCGGTGTCTCGTTGCCCTTGAAGAGCAACTTCCAGGCGTCTTTTTGAGTGGTTTCGAAGAGCCTCTTCAGGGTATGGCGCTTCTTCGGATCGAACTACCACAAAGGGAGACTTTGGCTTTGGCATGGGAGAATCTGGCGAACTAGCATCACCTGGATTACGTCGACGAGCTTGATATCTTTGTCCACCATGCTATGGACGCGCGTCTGCAGTGCTATCAGCTCATCTGACGAAGACCAATTCGGGCTCTTCTCAACCCAGGAGGTGAGCCGCACTGGAGCGCCGGAGTTGAATTCGGTAGCTGCGGCCCAGTTTGCGCTGCGGGGTTCTGTGATGTAGAACCATTGTTTCTGCCATTCCTTGACAGTCTCCATGAAAGTGCCTTTCGGCCAGGAGACATTTGTTAGCTTACTCACCATGGCGCCTCAGCACTCCGCGTGCTGGCCATCCACCACCTTCGGCTTCACGTTGAAGACCTTGAACCACAGCCCGAAGTGGGGTTGAATGCGGAGGAAGGCCTCACACACGACGATGAACACCGAGATGTTGAGGAAAGAGTTTGGGGATAGATCATGGAAGTCTATCCCATAATAGTACATTAGCCTACGGACGAAAGGGTGGAGTGGAAACCCTAGCCCGCGGAAGATATGGGGGATGAATACCACCCTCTCATTGGGCTTCAGTGTGGGGACGACTTGCCCCGGGGCTAGAAGATGGTGTGCGATTTCCTTTGCTAGGTACCCGGCAGCCCAAAGCTCAGTAATGTCCTTCTCCTTGACGGAGGAGACCATCCACTTGCCTTGACCTCTGGATCCGGACATGGTTGAGTGCTAACCCGAGTGGGAAGAAGATGAGAACTTGTGCGCTGGAGCTCAAGAGTGGATGGGCAGAGGAAGAGAGAAGGCGTGGGAGAAGAAGGGGGAATCCTTATCCCCTTATAAAGGCAGTGAATGTCGAACGCCTCGCCCTAAAACTCGCCTATTCCCAAGGGTTGTGTAAATGGCACGGTTGGGTTACCCACGCCCACATTGATGAAAATCCCGTAATAAGAGGACACGATCTCTGCTTTGACAAGATGTGCCAATGGAAACCGCATCTCGAAGCGCAGAACGGCAGACAAAACGGTTTTATATAGTGACGAATAGGCATCATGTCATCTTGCAAAAAGTTGTCAGCTGATGGGACTCATGAAATATTATATTCATTGCGGTTGTGTGTGGTACTTGTGTTGCAGATCTGGACACCTTTGTTTTATCCGAAGACTATCCTGGAGTATTCGGAAAGTAGAACCCGCCTTGCAATGCCGAAGACAATCTGCGCGCCGGACACATCGTCATTGAAGCCTGGTTCAGGGGCTACTGAGGGAGTCCTGGACTAAGGGGTCCTCGGGTGTCTGATCTATTGGATATGACCCTCCCCTCTTTCTTCCTCCTCCCACTGTCGTTAGCTCACCCCGGCAACTCTGTCGAAGCGCCGCCATGGCTCCCAGTCGACGAGCATGTCTCGCCCGCGGAGCCACCGCGGGTCCGCTCGCTTCGCCAAGCTCTTCGCCTCCGTCGAGTCCAAGACTCATGGCACGGGCCGGAGCGTCGGATGGTTCCAACGTGCATGAGGACCACATCGCGTACCTCCGCCAAACGTGGCGGCTGCCCGGCGAGAACCACGTCCGGGCACGCCTGCTTCCCGAGGTGGAGATCTTCCCAGCACTGCGGGAAGGCGAGCGGGTCATCTTCTGCTTGCACTTCATCCGCGGCCTCGGGCTGCCGGTGAGTGATTTCCTCCGAGCCTTCCTCCACTTCTACCACCTTCAGCCGCACCACCTGACGCCCAATACGGTGGTGCTACTGTCGGCCTTCGTCACCCTCTGCGAGGGCTACCTTGGCATTCCCCCTACCCTTGAGCTGGGGGGGAATTCTTCTACACCAAGCTTGGCACCGCCGCCAAGAACGAGGCGGCACCGTGTGGCGCTTTTATCATAGTGCGTCGACCGGGTGCCGGGAACTGCTTCCCGGCAATCAGCCTGATGCAGTTGGTCAACCTCTGGCAGCGGTCGTATTTATATGTGAAAAACGTCCACCCGGAGCATGATTTCGTCAACCTGCCGGTGTACAAGGCCGGCCCGCCAGCAGAACCCCGCACCAACTGGGCCTTCAAGGCGAAGGCATTGTCGGACGCCTCCCTTGCCTCCATCGCCTGGCTCCAGGAGATGACGAAGTCGGAGGGCCTGAAGGCTTCGGATTTGCTGACCACCTTCGCGGCACGCCGGGTGCTCCCCCTCCAAGCCTGGCCGCACCTGATCAGCCGAATGAGCGGGCACCGAAACCCAAGCCGGACGTGCACCAAGGAGATGCCGGAGGTGGAGGTGGCCCGCTTGGTGAACAATATCTCAAACTACAAGCTCTCGGAGGTAGAGTGGCGGTTCGGCAAGCTGCCGTATTCCTGCGCAGACCCTCCGCCTGCGGTAAGTCCTCAGCTCTTTTTCTTCTCGCGCGTTGAGTTCTTCTTCTTGTCGTCTCATCAACCAATCACTCTGCGCGGATCCTCTCGTCCCAGTTGGCAGCCGAGGCCGTGGAGGAAGGCCAAGAATACCGGCCGGACCGGGCGGTGAGCGACATGGACGGCACCGACTTGGGGGCGGCCGCCTTGGAGGAAGACGACGCCACAGGCGGTGGCAGCGGAGCAGGCGGCTCCGGAGGAGGCGGCGTCGAGGCGTGGTCGGAAGACGAGCCACGGCGCCCTCACGAATACGACAGGGCGGGCGGGAGCTCATCATCCATGTCGGCCGCGCTAGGGGGCTCACAGAAATGCCGAGTTGCTAGGCCGTTGCTCGGCAGCTGGCCGAAGAAACCGAGGAACCCGGCCGCCGCGACCAGGCGGCATGAGGCCGCCGCGAAGGCGGCTCAATTCACAAGGGCCTCGAAGCAGCCCCCAGTGGTATCCGCGTAAGTACTTTGACTTCTCTTGCGTTTTTTCTTTGCTTCTCTGGCAATGATTCTTTATGAATTTTCTCCTTGCCTTTTCTTTGATTAGCGCCCCGCTCTCTCTTGAGAGGACGACCTCTACTTCCATCATCGGCGGGATGGAAAGCTCTGGCAACACCCGCCGCATAGACCCACGTGCCGAGCTCCAGTCGGCAACAGAGAGGAACACGTGGGAGGTACGTGAAGAGCGGGAAGAGGCCGAGCGGCAAAAGGCGGTGGCCTCGAAGGCAGCGCAGGAAGAGGCCGACACGGCCGCCAGAGCCCAGGCCGACGCCGCGGCCAAGGAGCGGGCGGATGCGGTCGCCAAGGCACGGGTGGAAAAGGCCACGTCCAACCAGGCGCCACAATTGATCATCCCTCTGCGCGCCACTCCGCCAGCACCAGGGGCTGAGTTGTCGACTGGAGCAGCCGGCGACGACCAGCCGGTCATGGAAGGTGGAGGAGGTGACGCCGTCATCTTGGGAGCGGAGGAGCCACAGCGGGCGCCAACTGCTAATGCACACAGCAGCTGGCCAGAGGAGCCGCCGGCGCCACCAGCCGGTAATGAGCTGGTGGTGGGCTCTGCCCCGGTGGTCCATGCTCAGGGGCATCGTCGCCCGGAGAAAGCGGTGTCGACACCAAGGCCGCGAGAAGTTGGGGCCGCAAGCTCTTCGGCCCCCGACGCCGAAGCCAGCAGTGCCGCCCCGTCGGAATGGACTCCCGGAGGCGGGACGAATGTGATGAATCATGCCGCCATCGATGTCCGGGCCCATCTCCGGGCTCAAAGCACCGCCCTCCAACAGTACACCAAAGAGTTCCTGGCGACGCGGGCCGCCATTCGGGTATGTCTTTTGGGCTTTGCATTTTTCTTGAAATCTTCCATGGGGGCGCGCCAGCGCACCCACTGGGTGTAGCCCCCGAGTTCCGGACCGGCTGCCAAGTAGGCGGCTCAGAACTTAAGGTAAGTTCCGAGTGCTAACCTCTTCTTCTTCTTTCTTCTCTTGTATTGGTTGCAGGATTATCACAATATCCGAGAGGCCGCCTTCAACTCCCATGTCTGGGAGCTGGACAAGCGGACCGCCGAACTGACCGACAGCAGGCGTAAGTACTTATTTCTTATTCACACAGGGGCGCGCCAGCGCACCCGCAGGGTGTAGTCCCCGAGACTCGGGCCGACTGCTGAGTGATACGTCTCCAACGTATCTATAATTTTTGATTGCTCCATGCTATGTTATCTACTGTTTTGGGCAATATTGGGCTTTATTATCCACTTTTATATTATTTTTGGGACTATACTATTAACCGGAGGCCCAGCCCAGAATTGCTTTTTTTGCCTATTTCAGTGTTTCGAAGAAAAGGAATATCAAACGGAGTCGACACGGAACGAAATCAACTAGAGAAGTTATTTTTGGAAGGAAAGCTACTGGAAAAGCTTGGAGTGCACGTCAGGAAATAAGGGAGGTGCCCACGAGGGTGGGGGGCACGCCCACCCCCCTAGGGCGTGCCCCCTGCCTCGTGGCCCCCCCTTCGGTCCACCGACGTACTTCTTTCACCCATATATACCTACGTATCCTGAAACTTCCAGAGAGCACAATAGATCGGGAGTTCCGCCGGCAGAAGCCTCTGTAGCCACCGAAAACTAATCTAAACCCGTTCCGGCACCCTGCCGGAGGGGGCAATCCTTCTCTGGTGGCCATCTTCATCATCCCGGTGCTCTCCATGACGAGGAGGGAGTAGTTATCCCTCGGGGCTGAGGGTATGTACCAATAGCTATGTGTTTGATCTCTCTCTCTCTCTCGTGTTCTTGAGGTGATATGATCTTGATGTATCGCGAGCTTTGCTATTATATTTGGATCCTATGATGTTTTCTCCCCCCTCTACTCTCTTGTAATGAATTGAGTTTCCCCTTTGAAGTTATCTTATCAGATTGAGTCTTTAAAGATTTGAGAACACTTGAAGTATGTCTTGCCGTGCGTATCTGTGGTGACAATGGGATATCACGTGATTCACTTGATGTATGGTTTGGTGATCAACTTGCGCGTTCCGCCCATGAACCTACGCATAGGGGTTGGCACACGTTTTCGTCGTGATTCTCTAGTAGGAACTTTGGGGCACTCTTTGAGGTCCTTTGTGTTGGTTGAATAGATGAATCTGACATTGTGTGATGCATATCATATAATCATGCCCACGGATACTTGAGGTGACATTGGAGTATCTAGGTGAGATTAAGGTTTTGGTTGATTTGTGTCTTAAGGTGTTATTCTAGTACGAACTCTAGGGCTGTTTGTGACACCTATAGGAATAGCCCAACGGATTGATTGGAATAACTTTGAGGTGGTTTCATACCCTACCCTAATATCTTTGTTTGTTCTCCGCTATTAGTGACTTTGGACTAACTCTTTGTTGCATGTTGAGGGAGTTATGTGATCCAATTATGTTATTATTGTTGAGGGAACTTGCACTAGCGAAAGTATGAACCCTAGGCCTTGTTTCAACACATTGCAATACCGTTTACGCTCACTTTTATCATTAGTTACCTTGCTCTTTTTATAATTTCAGATTACAAAAACCTTTATCTACTATCCATATACCACTTGTGTCACCACCTCTTCGCTGAACTAGTGCACTTATACAATTTACCATTGTATTGGGTGTGTTGGGGACACAAGAGACTCTTTATTATTTGGTTGCAGTGTTGCTTGAGAGAGACCAGCTTCATCCTACGCCTCCTACGGATTGATAAACCTTAGGTCATCCACTTGAGGGAAATTTGCTACTGTCCTACAAACCTCTGCACTTGGAGGCCCAACAACATCTACAAGAAGAAGGTTGTGTAGTAGACATCAAGCTCTTTTCTGGCGCCATTGCTAGGGAGGTGAGTGCTTGAAGGTATATCTTTAGATTTTGCAATCGAGTCTTTTAGTTTCTTGTTTTATCACTAGTTTAGTCTATAAAAGAAAATTACAAAAAAATGGAATTAAGTTTGCCTCATACGCTTCATGTTTTTAATATCTTTCGTGAGTATGATGGAAAGGAAAACTGTTCTCAAGTGCTAGAAGAAGAATGCATTAGAATGTTTGGAACTAAATATTTGAATGATGAGCATGATTGCAATGTTGTTAGTATGAATTCTTTGAATATCCATGAGACTAATGATGATTGCACTAGTTATGATGAAAATGTCTCCTATAAACATGTCAATTTTTGTGGAGTGCATTGGGTTTGTAAGTACACACCAAATAGAGAAGATAGATATTGCAAGAAGCATAAGTACTTAGAAACTAAATTGTTGCAAGAAGAGCTAGATGATTGTGCTGAAAATTTAAATTTTCTTGGCCATACTTGTGAGCTTTGTAATGAACGTGGTCATTTAATTATCCGATGCAAATTGTTTCATGATGTAATTGTGTCCAAAAATTGTGATGACTTGATTTCCCTTGAACATTATAATGAACTTAGTTTGCTTATGGGCTACGAAGAAATGAAACATATAACTAAGGATATTCCAAAATTTTCCCTTGATAGAGTTCTTCATTTTGACCTAGAGGAAATTTATATGTATTGTGCGGTGAATTGAATTGAAAATCCTTATATTGCCAATTACATAAATCAAAGAAAACAAATAGAAGATGAAGAGAATACTAATGAAAGGGAAGAGACTTCCCAATATCCTCCTATTATTTCTTATGATGAATTAGGTAACGAGGAGGAGCCTCCTATTCAACCAATCTCATTAATAAGGAGCTCCAAAAAGAGGATTGAACCCACACATGATGTGGTGAAGAAGAAGAAGAAAAGAAAAAGGAAGAGTGGTAAAAAGATATCTCTCCCAAATAATGCTGCTCCTATTACTACTGTGCCTCATGAAAATATAATTGTGGAAGATAATGATACTTCTTATGATCTTGAA
The DNA here is from genome assembly GCF_056163025.1 of Triticum urartu. Lineage (NCBI taxonomy): Eukaryota > Viridiplantae > Streptophyta > Magnoliopsida > Poales > Poaceae > Triticum > Triticum urartu. The sequence continues at coordinate 500,896,541 of NC_141873.1, read as the reverse complement.
AATCTTTTTGGCACTTTCTTGGACGAATATGATAATTGCTATACTATTGGTGCTATCCATACTATTAATTATGAGAGTGAGTATGCTTATATATGAAAAGGCCCAAGCTTGGGGATGCTATGTTTGATGAAGATGAAGTTTTTGAGAATATATTTGCTGCAATTAATGTTTGTCCCAAGCTTTGGGATGCTATGGTTAATGAAGATGATATTTTTAGTCTCCCAAGTTTTAATATGCAAATTTATAATGATGCTAGCATGCCTCCTACTTATGATAATTATTGTGATGATACATATGCTATAAAAAGTAGTGATGATTATATTTATAAAACTTGTCATGATTATGATTACCCTTTTTCTGAACATTACTCTTTTAATGTGGAAACAATTTATAGTATCCAATTCTCTTATGATACTCCCACTATCCCGAATGAGAAGAATCTTGCTTATGTGGAGAGAAGTAAATTTTCTATGCTTGTATATCAAGAAAAGAATGCTTTATGTGATAGTTATATTGTTGAATTCATTCATGATGCTACTGAAAATTATTATGAGGGAGGAATATATGCTTGTAGTAATTGCAATAATATCAAGTTTCCTCTCTATGTGCTTAAAGTTTTGAAGTTATGCTTGTTTTGTCCTCCTATGCTAGTTGATTATTGTTCCCATAAGTTGTTTGCTCACAAAAACCCTATGCATAGGAAGTGGGTTAGAATTAAATGTGCTAGTAATATTCTTCATGATGCTCTATTTATGTTACAATTCTTATCTTTTATGTGAGCATCATTGAAATCATCATGCCTAGCTAGGGGCGTTAAACGATAGCGCTTGTTGGGAGGCAACCCAATATTATTTTTGTTCCTTGATTTTTTCTCCTGTTTAGTAATAAATAATTCATCTAGCCTCTGCTTATATGTGGTTTTATGCTTTTAATTAGTGTTTTTGCCAAGTAGAACCTTTGGGAAGACTTTGGGGAAGTCTTTGCGATCATGCTGTAAAAAACAGAAACTTTAGCGCTCACGAGAATTGCTGCCATTTTTATTTGGAGAGTGATATTTAGTTAATTATTTTTCCAGATGATTAATAGATAAATTACTCAGGTACATAAATTTATTTGAGAATTTTATGAGTTCCATAAGTATACGTTTGATCCAGATTACTACAGACTGTTCTGTTTTTGACAGATTCTGTTTTTCATGTGTTATTTACTTATTTTGATGAATCTATGGCTAGTAAAAGAGTTTATAAACCATAGAGAAGTTGGAATACAGTAGGTTTAACACCAGTATAAATAAAGAATGAGTTCATTACAGTACCTTGAAGTGGTGATCTATTTTCTTATACTAACGCAGCTTACGAGTTTTCTGTTAAGTTTTGTGTTCTGAAGTTTTCAAGTTTTGGGTAAGGATTTGATGGACTATGGAATAAGGAGTGGCTAGAGCCTAAGCTTGGGTATGCCCAAGGCACCCCAAGGTAAAATTCAAGGACAAACAAAATCCTAAGCTTGGGGATGCCCCGGAAGGCATCCCCTCTTTCGTCTTCGTTCATCGATAACTTTACTTGGAGCTATATTTTTATTCGCCACATGATATGTGTTTTGCTTGGAGCGTCAATTTATTTTATTTTGTTTTGCTTGCTGTTTGAATAAAATACCAAGATCTGAAATTCTTAAATGTTAGGGAGTCTTCACATAGTTGCATAATTATTCAACTACTCATTGATCTTCACTTATATCGTTCGGAGTAGTTTGTGGTTGCTATAGTACTTCACTTATATCTTTTAGAGCACGGTGGTGGATTTGTTTTATAGAAACTATTGATCTCTCATGCTTCACTTAGATTATTTTGAGAGTCTTAAATATCATGGTAATTTGCTTAAAATCCTAATATGCTAGGTATTCAAGAATAATAAAATTCTCTTATGAGTGTATTGAATACTATGAGAAGTTTGATACTTGATAATTGTTTTGAGATATGGAGATGGTGATATTAGAGTCATGCTAGTTGAGTAGTTGTGAATTTGAGAAATACTTGTGTTGAAGTTTGTGATTCCTATAGCATGCACGTATGGTGAACCGTTATGTGATGAAGTCGGAGCATGATTTATTTATTGATTGCCTTCCTTATGAGTGGCGGTTGGGGACGAGCGATGGTCTTTTCCTACCAATCTATCCCCTAGGAGCATGCACGTAATACTTTGCTTTGATAACTTGTAGATTTTTGCAATAAGTACATGAGTTATTTATGACTAATGTTGAGTCCATGGATTATACGCACTCTCACCCTTCCACCTTTGCTAGCCTCTCTAATACCACGCAGTTTTCGCCGGCATCATAAACCCACCATATACCTTCCTCAAAACACCAACCATACCTACCTATTATGGCATTTCCATAGCCATTCCAAGATATATTGCCATGCAACTTTCCACCGTTCCGTTATTATGACACGCTCCACCATTGTCATATTGCTTTGCATGATCATGTAGTTGACATCGTATTTGTGGCAAAGCCACCGTTCATAATTCTTTCATACATGGCACTCATGAGTCATTGCACATCCCGGTACACCGTCGGAGGCATTCATATAGAACCATACCTTGTTCTAAGTATCGAGTTGTAATTCTTGAGTTGTAACTAAATAAAAGTGTGATGATCATCATTATTAGAGCATTGTCCCATTGAGGAAAGGATGATGGAGACTATGATTCCCCCACAAGTCGGGATGAGACTCCGGACGAAAAAAGAGAGGCCAAAGAAGCCCAAATAAAAAAAAGAAAAGAGGCCATAAAAAAAGAGAAAAGGCCCAAATAAAAAAATAAAAAAATAAATGAGAGAAAAAGAGAGAAGGGGAAATGCTACTATCATTTTACCACACTTGTGCTTCAAAGTAGAACCATGATCTTCATGATAGAGAGTCTCCTATGTTGTCACTTTCATATACTAGTGGGAATCTTTCATTATAGAACTTGGCTTGTATATTCCATTGATGGGCTTCCTCAAAATGCCCTAGGTCTTCGTGAGCAAGCGAGTTGGATGCACACCCACTAGTTTCTTTTGTTGAGCTTTCATACACTCATAGCTCTAGTGCATCTGTTGCATGGCAATCCCTACTCACTCACATTGATATCTAGTGATGGGCATCTCCATAGCCCGTTGATACGCCTAGTTGATGTGAGACTATATTCTCCTTTTTGTCTTCTCCACAACCACCATTCTATTCCACCTATAGTGCTATGTCCATGGCTCACGCTCATGTATTGCGTGAAGATTGAAAAAGTTTGAGAACATCAAAAGTATGAAACAATTGCTTGGCTTGTCATCGGGGTTGTGCATGATTTAAATATTTTGTGTGGTGAAGATGGAGCATAGCCAGACTATATGATTTTGTAGGGATAACTTTCTTTGGCCATGTTATTTTGAGAAGACATAATTGCTTGGTTAGTATGTTTGAAGTATTATTATTTTTATGTCAATATGAACTTTTGTCTTGAATCTTATGGATCTGAATATTCATACCACAATTAAGAAGAATTACATTGAAATTATGCCAAGTAGCACTCCGCATCAAAAATTCTGTTTTTACCATTTACCTACTCAAGGACGAGCAGGAATTAAGATTGGGGATGCTTGATACATCTCCAACGTATCTATAATTTTTGATTGCTCCATGCTATGTTATCTACTGTTTTAGGCAATATTGGGCTTTATTATCCACTTTTATATTATTTTTGGGACTAACCTATTAACCGAAGGCCCAGCCCAGAATTGCTTTTTTTTTGCCTATTTCAGTGTTTCAAAGAAAAGGAATATCAAACGGAATCAAAACGGAACGAAATCAACAAGAGAAGTTATTTTTGGAAGGACAGCTACCGGAAAAGCTTGGAGTGCACGTCAGGAAAGAAGGGAGGTGCCCACGAGGGTGGGGGGCATGCCCACCCCCCTAGGGCGCGCCCCCTGCCTCGTGGCCCCCCTTTGGTCCACCGACGTACTTCTTTCACCCATATATACCTACGTACCCTGAAACTTCCAGAGAGCACAATAGATCGAGAGTTTCGCCGCTAGAAGCCTCAGTAGCCACCGAAAACCAATCTAGACCCGTTCCGGCACCCTGCCGGAGGGGGCAATCCTTCTTCGGGGCTGAGGGTATGTACCAGTAGCTATGTGTTTGATCTCTCTCTCTCTCCCGTGTTCTTGAGGTGATACAATCTTGATGTATCGCGAGCTTTGCTATTATATTTGGATCCTATGATGTTTTCTCCCCCCTCTACTCTCTTGTAATGAATTGAGTTTCCCCTTTGAAGTTATCTTATCAGATTGAGTCTTTAAAGATTTGAGAACACGTGATGTATGTCTTGCCGTGCGTATCTGTGGTGACAATGGGATATCATGTGATTCACTTGATGTATGTTTTGGTGATCAACTTGCGGGTTCCGCCCATGAACCTATGCATAGGGGTTGGCACACGTTTTCGTCGTGATTCTCCAGTAGGAACTTTGGGGCACTCTTTGAGGTCCTTTGTGTTGGTTGAATAGATGAATCTGAGATTGTGTGATGCATATCATATAATCATGCCCACAGATACTTGAGGTGACATTGGAGTATCTAGGTGACATTAGGGTTTTGGTTGATTTGTGTCTTAAGGTGTTATTCTAGTACAAACTCTAGGGCTGTTTGTGACACCTCTAGGAATAGCCCAACGGATTGATTGGAAAGAATAACTTTGAGGTGGTTTCGTACCCTGCCATAATCTCTTCGTTTGTTCTCCGCTATTAATGACTTTAGAGTGACTCTTTGTTGCATGTTGAGGGATGGTTATGTGATCCAATTATGTTATTATTGTTCAGGGAACTTGCACTAGCGAAAGTATGAACCCTAGGCCTTGTTTCAACGCATTGCAATACCGTTTATGCTCACTTTTATCATTATTTACCTTGCTGTTTTTATAATTTCAGATTACAAAAACCTTTATCTACTATCCATATACAACTTGTATCACCATCTCTTCGCCGAACTAGTGCACCTATTCAATTTACCATTGTATTGGGTGTGTTGGGAACACAAGAGACTCTTTGTTATTTGGTTGTAGGGTTGCTTGAGAGAGACTGAGGGAGTCCTGGATTAGGGGGTCTCCGGACAGCTGGACTGTTGGACTATGAAGATACAAGATTGAAGACTCCGTCCCATGTCCGGATGGGACTCTACTTGGCGTGGAAGGCAAACTAGGCAATACGGATATGTATATCTCCTCCTTTGTAACCGACCTTGTGTAACCCTAGCCCCCTCTGGTGTCTATATAAACTGGAGGGTTTTAGTCCGTAGGACAACATACAATCATACCATAGGCTAGCTTTTAGAGTTTAGCCTCTCCGATCTCGTGGTAGATCAACTCTTGTACTACTTATATTATCAAGAACAATCAAGCAGGACATAGGGTTTTACCTCCATCAAGAGGGCCCGAACCTGGGTAAAACATCGTGTCCCCTGCCTCCTGTTACCATCCGCCTTAGACACACAGTTCGGGACCCCCTGCCCGAGATCCGCCGGTTTTGACACCGACATTGGTGCTTTCATTGAGAGTTCCTCTGTGTCGTCGCCGTTAGGCTTGATGGCTCCTTTGATCATCGATAGCGATGCAGTCCAGGGTGAGACTTTTCTCCCCGGACATATCTTTGTGTTCGGCGGCTTCACACTACGGGGTAACTCGCTTGGCCATCTGTTGCAGATCGCGAGTTACACCCCTGGCCACCAGGTCAGGTTTGGAAGCTTAAACTACACGGCCGATATCCGCGGAAACTTGATCTTCGACGGATTCGAGCCCCTGCCTTGTGCGCCACACGGTCACGATGAGTATGATTTAGCTCTACCATCAGACAGTGTTCAGGAGATCGCACCGGCAACCGCTCCGACCCTCAATTCGGAACCAGCTGTGCCACCCATGGATGGGTGGATAGACCCCGCCACGAAGACCACACTCTCATCGGCGATCGAGCCGAGTATCGACCTTACCCTTCACGAGAGTCGTGACACCGAACTACCGGATTCCTCCCCGGCCACGGACTCCCAACCGCCTGCGCCCGTGCCTATCGAATCTGATTGGGCGCCGATCATGGATTTTACCTCCGCGGATATCTTTCAGCACTCGCCCTTCGGCGACATACTGAACTCATTAAGGTCTCTCTCCTTGTTCGGCAGGATTGGGATGCGGATGACGAAGAAATTCGCCGCCCACCCACCACCCACTTAGTAGCCACTGTCGATGACTTAACCGACATGCTCGACTTCGACTCCGAAGACATCGACAGTATGGACGACGATGCGGGAGGCGAAGAGGAACCACTGCCCACAGGGCACTGGACAGCCACCTCATCATATGATATATACATGGTGGACACACCCAAAGAAGGCAATGGCGACGAGACAGCGGAGGATGACCCCTCCAAGAAGCAACCCAAGCGCCGGTGTTAGCGGCGCCGCTCTAAGTCTCGCCAAAGAAAAAGCGGCGACCCCGACACAGGAGATAATAACACTCCGGATAGTGCCGAAGACGACAGCAATCCCCTCCAGCAAGATTTAGGGCAGGAGGATGGAGAAGCCAGCCCCCCAGAGAGAGCGGCAGCTGGAGAGGCGGAGGATGATAATTACATGCCTCCCTCCGAAGACGAGGCAAGCCTCAACGATGACGAATTTGTCGTGCCTGAGGATCCCGTCGAACAAGAGCGCTTCAATCGCCGGCTTATAGCCACGACAAATAGCCTTAAGAAAAAGCAACAGTAGCTTCAAGCTGATCAAGATTTGCTAGCTGACAGATGGACTGAAGTCCTTGCGGCCGAGGAATATAAACTCGAACGCCCCTCCAAGAGTTACCCAAAGCATAGGTTGCTACCTTGACTAGAGGAGGAAGCACCCAAACCTACATCTCCAGCATATGATGCGGCTGACCGGCCACCTCGTGGCCACGATAGAGAGACATTTCAGCCAAAAACTCAGCCCGCACCCCGACGCCACTCAAATAAAAATGACAAGGCACGGGGAAACATGCTAGACCTGCGAGACGTATTGGAGGACAAAGCAAAACATGCAAGATCGATCTACGGATCACGAGGGCACGCCACTATGCGAGGTGATAACCGTCACGCCGGATACAGCAAAAGTAAATCCGGCCGGGCCGAACACAGCGGGCAAGACTCATTTGAGCTGCGTCGTGACATAGCCCAGTACAGAGGCACCGCACACCCCCTATGCTTCACAGACGAAGTGATGGATCACCAAAACCCAGAGGGTTTCAAACCCGTAAATATTGAATCATACAACGGCACAACAGATCCTGTGGTATGGATCGAGGATTTCCTCTTGCACATCCACATCGCCCGCGGTAATGATCTACACGCCATCAAATACCTCCCACTCAAGCTCAAAGGACCAGCTCGGCATTGGCTCAACAGCTTGCCAGCAGAGTCCATTGGTTGTTGGGAAGATCTGGAAGCCGTATTCCTCGACAACTTCCAGGGCACTTATGTGCGACCGTGAGATGCCGATGACTTGAGCCACATAATTCAGCAGCCAGAGGAATCGGCCAGGCAATTTTGGACACGATTCCGAACAAAGAAAAATCAAATCGTCGACTGTCCGGATGCAGAGGACCTAGCAGCTTTTAAGCACAACATCCGCGACGAGTGGCTCGCCCAGCACCTTGGCCAGGAAAAGCCGAAATCTATGGCAGCCCTCATGACCCGCTTTTGCGCAGGAGAAGATAGCTAGCTGGCTCGTAGCAATAACATATCAAAGAACCATGGTACTTTAGATACCAAGGATGGCAATGGCAGGTCACGTCGCAACAAACACAAGCGCCGCATTAACAGCAACAATGCAGAGGATACGGCAATCAATGCCGGATTCAAAGGCTCTAAACTCGGTCAGCAGAAAAAGCCATTTAAAAGAAGCACTCCGGGCCCGTCCAGTTTGGACCGTATACTTGATCGCTTGTGTAAAATACACGACACCCCCGAAAAGCCAGCCAACCACACCAACAGGGACTGTAGGGTGTTCAAGCAGGCCGGCAAGTTAAATGCCGAAAACAAAGATAAGGGGTTGCATAGCGATGACGAGGAGGAGCCCCGGTAGCCGAACACCGGAGGACAGAAGAGGTTCCTCCCACAAGTGCGGACGGTGAACATGATATACGCAACCCACATCCCCAAGAGGGAGCGGAAGCATGCACTAAGGGACGTATACGTGTTGGAGCCAGTCGCCCCAAAGTTCAACCCATGGTCTTCTTGCCCGATCACCTTCGATCGCAGGGACCACCCCACTAGTATCCATCATGGCGGATTCGCCGCACTGGTCCTAGACCCAATCATTGACGGATTTCACCTCACTCGAGTCCTTATGGATGGCGGAAGCAGCCTGAACCTGCTTTATCAGGACACAGTGCGCAAAATGGGTATAGACCCCCTCAAGGATCAAACCCACAAAAACGACCTTCAAAGGCTTCATACCAGGTGTAGAGGCCCATTGCACAGGCCCAGTGACACTGGAAGTGGTCTTTGGATCCCCGGATAACTTTCGAAGCGAGGAGTTAATCTTCGATATAGTCCTGTTCCGCAGTGGCTATCATGCACTGCTCGGGCGAACCGCATTTGCGAGATTCAATGTGGTACCGCATTATGCATACCTCAAGCTCAAGATGCCAGGACCTCGGGGGTCATCACAGTTAATGGAAACACAGAGCGCTCTCTCCGCACGGAGGAGCACACTGCGGCCCTCGCAGCAGAAGCGCAAAGCAGCCTCCTAAGGCAATCCACTAGTTCGGCGATTAAGGACCCGGACACCTTCAAGCGCGCCTGGAGTGATCGACAGCAAGACCGCCTGGCACGTTCCGAGCTCGCATAGCAATGCGGCCCCCACCCCAGTACCAGCCAAATGGCGAAATCCGTGCCACGCGTACATAATTACGCATTGAAAATACCATGGGCACAGGTGGGGAGGGGGACACGACTACGGCATGCCCAAATACGCGGCTCAACCGCACTAGGGGCTTCCCGCTTTGTTATTTTTCTCTCTTTCAGGACCTTAATCTCTGGAAACCCTGTCCGGCAGTATGATTGCCGAACACATGATGCAACAACCAAGGAGGCAGAAAGCTACGTCGCACCACAGAACTCCCAGGTGGTCTCTGACAACGAGTGAAATACCTGCTTTAAATACCATTCCTCAGCTTGCCCATGGAGGGGACATGTCAAATAGTCCTACTTCCTGCTTATCACACTACTTGTATCATTCTGCTTTACGCACCTTTTTGAATAAACAATGCATAGCACTAGACTATTATCGCATTTTCTATTCCTCTTTATATATATATATATGTTCATTCATGACATTTAGCACCCGTACAATTTGGTACGTCCAATACGCCAGGCGCTTAAGCCTACCCCATAATACGACATGAGAAGTCCGAACACTTTGATAGTGCGGCACCCCGAACTTATAGCATTATATGCATCAGCTCCGAATCATGTCTTGGGTTAATAGTTGGGTTTGCCCGGCTCCCATGTTTTCGTACCTTACGTTCCACTATATCGGCTAAGGTAGCACTGGGAGAACTACTGCGATTGTGCCCCGGTTCAGCTGAGCTAAGCACCTTAGTAGAGAAAGATAAAACTGACTATCATGATAAGGCGAGAGACTGGTCGCTGTTCGAGAGGTTTCGAGTCCCTAAAGACTTATGCCGCTTAGGGCGAGGAGTCGGGTTTGTCCGGCTTAAGGCATGTATAGCGCCCTGAATTTGGCCTTCCGAATACTAGGGGCTTCGCCAAAATTTAAAATTATAGAATTCTATGGCTAAGTGAGAGTGATAAAGCATTATACTCTGATTGCCTTGTTCGTTGTGCTGAGCACCTCCCTCGAAGGACCCAAAAATGGGAACAAGAGTGCTCAGGTTTATCCCGAACACCCAAGCACTCGGGGCACGGGGGCAGAAGCCGACGACTAGCCATCTCTCAGATTTGATAAACAGCCAAACAGAAGGTAATATTTTAAATTCGAACAAGCGTTGCATAGCGCATATGAACAAGTTTTCATAATATAGGATCACACGAGCAAGTTCATTCAAATATTACATCTTTCGCACACTCATCCGCTACAAGACGGGAACCCTTCAGGACACCCTCATAGTACATCTCGGGGTGGCGATGTTCCTTGCCCTGCGGCGGCCCCTCCTTCACCAGCTTCTCGGCGTCCATCTTGGCCCAGTGCACCATTGCACGGGCAAAAGCCCGGCGTGCACCTTCGATGCGGACGGACCGCTTGATGACTTCCAGCCGTGGGCAGGCATCCACAAGCCGCCTCACTAGGGTGAAGTAGCTGTTGGGAAGGGCTTTGCCAGGCCACATCCGGACTATAAAGCCCTTCATGGCCTGTTCGGGCGCCTTGTGCAGCTCGACCAGTTGCTTCAGCTGGTCGATCACAGGCATCGGGTGTTTGGTCCCAGTATACTGAGACCAGCACAGCTTCTCCGTTGAGCTTCCCTCCTCGGCCTGGTAAAACTTTGCGGCATCCGACGCGCTGCGGGGCAAATCTACGAAGGCTCCTGGAGAGCTCTGGACTCGGGTAAGTAACAAGTAATTTACTTTCACATGCTTGCTTTGCATATTGAATGCCTTACCCGCCGCTATCTTCCTTATCGCCTCAATCTCCAGGAGGGCCTTTTGGGCTTCGGCCTTGGCATTTTTTGCGCTCTCGAGGGCCGTGGCAAGCTCAGACTCTCGCGTCTTCGAGTCAAGCTCCAAAGCCTCGTGCTTCGTCACGAGAGCCTGGAGCTCTTGCTGCACCACGCCCACCCGTGCCTCTTGCTTTTCCCGCTCGGTGCGCTCCTTGGCCGCTTTGTCTTCGGCCTCGAACAGCGCTTGCTTTAGGGTTGCCACCTCGGTCGTGGCCCCTGGCACATTCATGATGATCCTGTCATTTCGCAACCACATTTTCTTTTATAAATATATAGACAAGGTATTACTTACCTTTGTTCTCCTCGAGCTGCCTCTTGGCAAGGCCAAGCTCTTTCTCGGACCCCTCGAGGTCCTGCTTCAGTGCGGCGACCTCCGTAGTCAGTGCGGCAGAGGCCAGTAGCGAAGCCTGCATACGCATACAGACATACTTATATTAGACTCCTGCACATTTTATTTGATCCTCTATTCGGCTTTTCTTTGTGAACACCAAACAGAGCATCAGGGGCTACTGTCTATGTAGTAATATTTTTCCTACATTTTCAATACTTACCTCAAAGCCTGTTAGAAGGCTGGCACAGGCTTCAGTCAGTCCACTCTTGGTGGACTGAACCTTCTTGATCACCGCACTCATAATAGTGCGGTGTTCTTCGTCGATGGAAGCGCCTCGAAGCGCTCCCAACAGGTTGTCCGGTGCCTCTGGATGGACAAAGGTCACCGGCACGGGCGTCTTACCCCTTTTGGAAGGGGGCCGCCTGCCCGAGTCTGGAACTGCTGGAGGTTCTGGCGCGGTGTTCGGCTGAGAGCCAAACTTGGAGCCCCCGGGAGTCTCGCTTCCTTGGCTCTTGGAGTCCGAAAGGTCGCCTTGAGGCGCCTCCGGGACTGTCTCCCCCCGCCTTGGTGCCCCTGGAGACAACACCTCGACATTGTCCGTAGGGCAAGGGGAGGAGGCGGTCGGAAGTGGATCGCTATCCATATCCGACGAGTCCAAGGAGCCGCCCGACGAGGATACGTCGATACGGGCTTGGGGCGGTCTGCATAATCATATTCGGCGTTAGGAGAAGCAGTGCGACAATGGTATGCTATGAGTTACTCTGGTATCCGAATACTTATGACTTCGCCAGGGGCTTGGCCCTGAGTAGCCACTCGTCTTCGCCTTCGGCGGCGGTGGTGAAGCAGTCCGGAAGACGAGTCCTTCCCTTCTTGGACCCTTCGGCCTCCCCGGTTGGGGCGGCCTTCCTTTTCTTGTCTCCCCCGGCTGGAGGGGGAGCATCTTCATCTTCCTCCTCGTTGTTGATATGTCTCCAACGTATCTATAATTTTTGATTGCTCCATGCTATATAATCTACTGTTTTGGACTATATTGGGCTTTATTTTCCACCTTTATATTATTTTTGGGACTAACCTATTAACCGGAGGCCCAGTCCCAGAATTGATGTTTTTTTGCCTATTTGAGTGTTTCAGAGAAACAAAATATCAAACGGAGTCCAAATGGAATAAAACCTTCGGGAACGTGATTTTCTCATCGAACATGATCCAGGAGACTTGGACCCTACTCCAAGGAGTCAAAGAGGAGGTCACGAGGGTGGGGGCGTGCCCCCTGCCTCATGGGCCCCTCGGTGCTCCACCGACGTACTTCTTCCTCCTATATATACATACATACACCCAAACGATCAGAATAGGAGCCAAAAACCTAATTCCACCGCCGCAACTTTCTGTATCCATGAGATCCCATCTTGGGGCCTGTTCCGGAGCTCTGCCAGAGAGGGCCGTCATCACGGAGGGCTTCTACATCATCATAGCCTCTCCGATGAAGTGTGAGTAGTTTACCTCAGACCTTCGGGTCCATAGTTAGTAGCTAGATGGCTTCTTCTCTCTCTTTGAATCTCAATACAAAGTTCTCCCCCTCTCTTGTGGAGATCTATTCGATGTAATCTTCTTTTTGCGGTGTGTTTGTTGAGATCGATGAATTGTGGGTTTATGATCAAGTCTATCTATGAATAATATTTGAATCTTCTCTGAATTCTTTTATGTATGATTGGTTATCTTTGCAAGTCTCTTCGAATTATCCGTTTGGTTTGGCCAACTAGATTGGTAGTTCTTGCCATGGGAGAAGTGCTTAGCTTTGGGTTCAATCTTGCGGTGTCCTTTCCCAGTGACAAAAGGGGCAGCAAGGCACGTATTGCATCGTTGCCATCGAGGATAACAAGATGTGGTTTATTTCATATTGCATGAATTTATCTCTCTACATCATGTCATCTTGCTTAAGGCGTTACTCTGTTTTTAACTTAATACTCTAGATGCATGCTGAATAGCGGTCGATGAGTGGAGAAATAATAGTAGATGCAGAATCGTTTCGGTCTACTTGTCACGGACGTGATGCCTATATACATGATCGTGCCTAGATATTCTCATAACTATGCTCAATTCTGTCAATTGCTCAAGAGTAATTTGTTCACCCACCGTAGAATACTTATGCTCTTGAGAGAAGCCACTAGTGAAACCTATGGCCCCCGGGTCTATTCTCATCATATCAATCTCCATCACTTTAATCTTGCTTTGCTTTTTTACTTTGCCTTTACTTTTTACTTTGCATCTTTATACCAAAAATACCAAAAATATTATATTTATCAGATCTCACTCTCGTAAGTGACCGTGAAGGGCTTGACAACCCCTAATCGCGTTGGTTGCGAGGAGCTATCGTTTTGTGCAGGTACGAGGGACTTGAGCGTGGCCTCCTACTAGATTGATACCTTGGTTCTCAAAAGTGAGGGAAATACTTACGCTACTCTACTGCATCATCCCTTCCTCTTCGGGGAAAACCAACGCAAGCTCAAGACGTAGCAGTTGTCATGGGAGGAGTGCGTCGTGGAGTTATCGGACGATGAGTCCGATACCACCTAGCGCCCGGAACTCTTTCAGGTTCCCATGGCCTTCTTCTTGGTCTTATCCGGCACCTCATAAGGAGCCGGAGTCAGCATCTCCGTCAGGAGAGCATCCGCAGTGTCTTCGGGCAGACGGGCTGGACAGTTAATCTGCTCTGATGTCTCCACCCAGTCCTGTCAAAGGCATGGGAGCTCAGATCCCGCACATGTTTAAGCTATGGGAAATAAATACCCTATGTACAGAACTTATCGAATGCGCAGGGCGCTTCGCGCTTAGCCCATGGTCCTCGGTAAGAGAAGGAGGGACCTCGGCGCCCTTGAATAGCACCCTCCAGACGTCTTTGTGCATCGTGTCGAAGAGCTCGCTTAGAGTCTGGTGTCGGGCCGGGTCAAACTCCCATAAGTTGAAATCCCGTTGTTGACACGGGAGGATCCGGCGGAAGAGCATGACCTGGACTATGTTGACAAGCTTAAGTTTCTTGCTTGTCATGTTCCGGATACACTTCTGGAGTCCATCCAGCTCCACCGATGAACCCCAGATAGGCCCTTCTCCTTCCAGGAAGTGAGCCGCATGGGGATTCCGGATCGAAACTCGGGGGCCGCCACCCAGTTGGTGTCGCGCGGCTCGGTGATGTAGAACCACCCCAATTGCCACCCCTTTATGGTCTCCACGAAGGAGCCCTTGAGCCATGCAACATTGGGCATTTTGCCCACCATGGCTCCGCCGCATTCCGCTTGTTGGCCGCCCACCACCTTCGGCTTGATATTGAAGGTCTTCAGCCACAGGCCGAAGTGGGGCCGGATGCGAAGGAAAGCCTCGCACATGACGATGAACTCCGAGATGTTGAGGATGAAATTTGGGGCCAGATCATGAAAGTCCAGCCCGTAGTAGAACATGAGGCTGTGGACGAATGGATGGAGGGGAAACCCCAATCCGCGAACGAAATGGGGGAGGAAAACCACCCTTTCGTGAGATTCTTGGGTAGGGACGACCTGCCCCGCGGCTGGCAGCCGGTGCGCGATGTCCGCGGCTAAGTATCCGGCTCCACGCAACTTTTTGATGTGCCCCTCCATGACGGAGGAGGCCATCCACTTGCCTCCCGCTCCGGACATGTTTGGAGAGAGTTGAGGAGGAGGATGCAGACTTGGGCACTGGAGCTCGAGTGCACGAGAATGGATGAGCAAGGAGGAAGAAGGCGTGGGTAGAAAAAGGTGAGATCTTATCCCTTTATAAGGGCGGACTAGACTATGCGCCCCCACTAGCATGGTAAAACTCGCTTATCCCCCAAGCACCGTAATTGATGGCGCGGTTGGGTTACCCACGTCCGTATTGATGAGAATCCCGTAATAAGGGGAACACGATCTCTGCTTTGACAAGACGTGTCAAGAAACCGCCTCACGTCATGTGCGGGGCTGGTTAAGGAAAAATGGTTCGAATAATTACCGGGCCATGGCATGATGTCATGCTGCCAAAACATGTTAGTAGATTGGATTTGTGGAAATATTATTCTCTCTACGGTGGTATCTGGAACTTATTTTGCAGGGTCGAACACTATCCTTGTATTCAAACTCTTTTGTGGTGTATTCGGAGGAGGAACCCGCCTTGCAATGCCGAAGACAACACTGCGCGCCGGACTCATCGTCATTGAAGCCTGGTTCAGGGGCTACTGAGGGAGTCCTGGATTAGGGGGTCTCCGGACAGCCGGAGTATATCCTTTGGACGGACTGTTGGACTATGAAAATACAAGATTGAAGACTTCGTCCCGTGTCCGGATGGGACTCTACTTGGCGTGGAAGGCAAGCTAGGCAATACGGATATGTATATCTCCTCCTTTGTAACTGACCTTGTGTAACCCTAGCCCCCTCCGGTGTCTATATAAACCGTAGGATTTTAGTCCATAGGACAACATACAATCATACCATAGGCTAGCTTTTAGGGTTTAGCCTCTCTGATCTCGTGGTAGATCAACTCTTGTATTACTCATATTATCAAGAACAATCAAGCAGGACGTAGGGTTTTACCTCCATCAAGAGGGCCCCAACCTGGGTAAAACATCGTGTCCCCTGCCTCTTGTTACCATCCGCCTTAGACACATAGTTCAGGACCCCCTACCCGAGATCTGCCAGTTTTGACACCGACAGAGACCATCTTCATCCTACGCCTCCTACAGATTGATAAACCTTAGGTCATCCACTTCAGGGAAATTTGCTACTGTCCTACAAACCTCTGCACTTGGAGGCCCAACAACGTCTACAAGAAGAAGGTTGTGTAGTAGACATCACTGAGTAGTCGGGCCGGATCTTCCAATGACTACTCTTTTTTTCTTTTGCTATCTTGTTGACTGTCTTTTCTTTTTTGGTATTCCGTAGGAGCCAATGCCGACTTGCAGCAACGCCTGGGAGAAGCGCAAACCGCGCTACGCGCCAAGGAGGAGGAGCACAGTCGGATGGAGCAGGAGCGCGACTGCTTGGCCAAGCAATTGGCTGACCAGGCGGACCAGCACGAGACTTAGCTGCAGAAACTCCAGGACGCGGAGAAGGCGCTCGAGGCTGAGTTCGAGACCCAGCGCTCGAGCTGGGTTGACAAGGAGAAGGCCTTGACCAACGGCTATGGCGAGATTGAGGACATGCTCGATGGTAAGCCGCCCTTCCCTTTCTTCCATCAGCCGACCTCTCGTTCGAGTCGTACTTCCGACTTCATGTTGCTTTTTTCTTCTTATGCAGAGTATTTCCCTGGTGATGCTATCGCCGCCAGCCAGGCCATTGAGGCCCGCCGTGACGAGCGAAGGCTGGTTGGTACAGAGATTGCACCCAACGCCCCTCGAACCCTCACCAAGCAGCTGCTTGCCATTCAGGCTCGGCTTCAACCAGCCCACCGAGTGCTCCCCGTCTGTAGCGTGCCGGAGCTCAAGTGGTCTCTGCCCTCTGGCCGGGTACTTTGCTTCTGCGCACCTCCAGTCGGACCTCCGATTGGTTGGAGGTGGCCATTGGCCGCTTTGAGGCATGGAAAGGCTCCGCAGCCCGGGATGGCGCACGGAGGGCTCTGGAGTTTGTCAAGGGGTGGTACCCTGGGTTGAACCTAGATCAGCTGGCCACCCTCCGTGTTGAAGCCGCCTAAGAGTTGGTGATGGTCGCACCCGACCTCTACCGTCGTGCTGCAGCGATCGCCGAGTACACGGACACCAGCGTATTCCTCCCCGAGCTGACTAAAGAGGGCGCCGAGGCACCGCCCAACTGGTTCGGGCTGAACCCTGAAGGCGGCAAGGACTCGGTGGAGGAGATCACCTCCAGCAATGAAGGTGAAGAAGAGGAGGATGAGCGTGAAGACAGCGGAGACGATGTGTCGGATGATGGAGGCGACAGCCAGCCTCATCCCGGCCAGATCTCAACCAACGGGCGGCACACCGAAGAGCCGGCCGCCGCTGGTGTTGACCAGGCTGAGATCGACCAGGCGGCCGCTCCACCACCCAGAGCCTCGACCTCCACCGACCCTTCTGACCTGGCTTCTGCTCCTCTGGCCTAGGCGGCCAAGCTATCTTTTTCTTTTCCTGCTTTGTAATCTTTTGAACAAAATTGTTAAGCTTGCGCAGTTCCACCCGCTAGGGTGTATTCAAACTTTGTTGAATGTTGGCCATAAGCCTTTATGTAAATTATTTTTGCCGATTCTCGACTTGTCTTTCTCGTTCTGCTCATCTGGCCTTTTTCCTTTGACGCCTTCCCTTAGCTGTCGTCTTGCCAGCCGGACAACCGCTCTGCGGTCTGTGGCCGGGTCAAGTACATGGCCGCTTTGGGAAGGCAAGTACCTAGCCGTTTGTAGAGCGTGAGGAGTTGAGTTTAGAAACCGGCCGGCCGGCTGCTCGGCAGCCGGTCAGCAAGGCGAGGAGCCGACTCGGCCTATGCACATGCATTAATTTAGTCCTTAGCCATTTTTCGTGTGTGCACCATTTCCTGCCTTTATCTCTTGCCAGCCGGATAGTCGCTCTGTGAACTGTGGCTTATGACAAGAGAGGGCTTAGGTGCCGGCACACTGCTTGTCCGACTGCAGGTAGCATTTACATAGTACGATGTGGCAAGCCCCCGAGCCGACTGGTCAAACCCGGTGCTAGGCGGAAATAATGAAATAACACATTCATAGGTACAGAACTTATCATATAGATAAAAAGGGTAGCCCCCGAGTGCTCCTCGAGGGACCCGATGTCTTAGTGCTTAATACAAAACGTAGCATGGTACATACTGGATCAACTGTAAAATCTTCGAAGGAGGTTTGCATTCCATGGACGCTCCGATTCCTTGCCAAAGTCGTCTCTCTTGCATTCTCCGGGCTTCTGCGCATCGATCAAGTAGTAGGAATCATTTCCCAATTCCTTGTTGATGACGAAGGGGCCTTCCCATGGGGCCGAGAGCTTGTGTTGGCCGGCTGTTCGCTGGATCGGCCAGAGCACAAGGTCCCCCTCTTGGAAGGATCTTGGCTTGACCTTCCGACTGTGGTATCGGCGTAGGCTTTGCTGGTAGATGACGAACCGGCTGAGTGCTAACAGTCGGCCCTCTTCCAGCAGATCGACGCCGTCTTCTCATGCCTCCTTTGCTACCGCTTCCTTGTACATGGTGACGCGAGGTGAGTCGAACTCGATGTTAGTTGGAATGATAGCCTCAGCCCCATACACAAGGAAGAAAGGAGTGAAGCCGGTGTATTTGTTCGACGTGGTGCGCAAGCTCCAGAGGACGGACGGCAGCTCATCGGTCCAGCAGTCGGCCGACCGCTCTAGAGGCTCGACCAGTCGGGGCTTGATGCCAGAGAGGATGAGTCCGTTTGCTCGCTCAACTTGGCCATTTGACTGCTTATGGGCAACGGGCGCTAAGTCCAGTCAGATGCCCTGCGTCGCGCAGAAACGAGCCAAACCTCCTTTGGCAAAATTGGTGCCAAAGCTCTTTTCCATAACATATTTAATAGCATCATGATCAGTGTGAACAGTTACTTTAGAATCAACAATATAAGGTCTGAACTTATCACAAGAAAATACAACCGCTAAAAATTCTTTTTCAGTAGTAGCATAATTTCTCTGGGCATTGTCCAGAGTCTTACTAGCATATTGGATAACATTTAATTTCTTATGAGCCCCTACAACATAATCACTAGCATCACACATAATTTCAAAGGGTAAATTCCAATAAGGTGGCTGAACAATAGGTGCAGAAATCAAAGCTTTCTTAAGTATTTCAAATGCTTCTACACAATCATCATCAAAGACAAAAGGAACATCTTTTTGTAAGAGATTAGTCAGAGGCTTGGAAATTTTCGAGAAGTCTTTAATGAACCTCCTATAAAAACCGGCATGACCAAGGAAACTTCTTATACCTTTGATGTCCTTAGGACACGGCATCTTTTCAATAGCATCAACTTTAGCTTTATCAACTTCAATACCTCTTTCAGAAATTTTATGTCCCAAGACAATACCTTCATTAACCATAAAGTGGCGCTTCTCCCAATTCAAGACAAGATTAGTTTCTTCACATCTCTGCAAAACTCGATCAAGGTTGCTTAAGCAATCGTCAAAAGAAGTTCCATATACAGAAAAATCATCCATGAATACCTCAACAATCTTTTCACAAAAGTCAGAGAATATAGCAGTCATACATCTTTGAAAGGTAGCAGGTGCATTGCATAAACCAAAAGGCATACGTCTATAAGCAAACGTACCAGAAGGGCAAGTAAAAGTGGTCTTTTCTTGATCCTCTTTTGACACAGGTATTTGAGAGAAACCAGAATAACCATCAAGAAAGCAAAAATGTGTATATTTGGATAGTTTTTCTAGCATTTGATCAATAAAACATAAAGGGTAGTGATCCTTTTTAGTAGCTTTATTTAATTTGCAGAATTCAATTACCATTCTATAACCTGTAACAATTCTTTGTGGGATCAGTTCATCTTTATCATTAGGAACAACAGTAATACCTCCCTTCTTAGGGACACAATGGACAAGACTTACCCACTGACTATCAGCAACGGGATAAATTATACCTGCCTCCAGAAGCTTTAGTATTTCTTCTCTTACCACTTCTTTCATCTTAGGATTTAACCATCGTTGGTGATCAACCACCAGTTTTGCGTCTTTCTCTAACTTTATTTTGTGTTGGCATAGAGTGGGACTAATGCCCTTAAGATCATCAAGAGTATATCCAATAGCAGCACGGGGCTTCTTCAGAGTTTTTCAATAATTTCTTTTCTTCATGCTCTGAAAGGTTAGCACTAATAATAACAGGATATATCTCTTTCTCATCAAGATAAGCATATTTAAGAGTATCAGGTAAAGGTTTAAGCTCAAACACGGGGTCACCCTTGTTGGGGAACGTAGTAATTTCAAAAAAAATCCTACGCACACGCAAGATCATGGTGATGCATAGCAACAAGAGGGGAGAGTGTTGTCTACGTACCCTCGTAGACCGACAGCGGAAGCATTATGACAACGCGGTTGATGTAGTCGTACGTCTTCACGGCCCGACCGATCAAGCACCGAAACTACGGCACCTCCGAGTTCTAGCACACGTTCATCTCGATGACGATCCACAGACTCCGATCCAACAAAGTATCGGGGAAGAGTTCTGTCAGCACGACGGCGTGGTGACGATCTTGATGTTCTACTGTCGCAGGGCTTCGCCTAAGCACCGCTACAATATTATCGAGGATTCTGGTGGAGGGGGGCACCGCACACGGCTAAGAGAACGATCATGAAGATCAACTTGTGTGTCTAGAGGTGCCCCCTGCCCCCGTATATAACGGAGCAAGGGGGGAGGAGGCCGGCCCTAGGAGGGGCGCGCCAGGGGAGTAGGATTCCTACTCCTAGTTGGAGTAGGTTTCCTCCTTTCCTAGTCCAACTAGGAGAAGGGGGGAAAGGGGGGAAGAGGGGAAGGAAGGGAGAGAGGGGCCGCGTCCCAAACCCCTTGTCCAATTCGGACTGGGCTTGGGAGGGGCGCGCGCCACCTCCTGGTCCTTCCCACTAAGGCCCATTAAGGCCCATTGCTTCTTCCTCGTATTCCCGTAACTCCCCGGTACCTCCGAAAATACCCGAATCACTCGGAACCTTTCCGATGTCCGAATATAGTCGTCCAATATATCGATCTTTACGTCTTGACCATTTCGAGACTCCTCGTCATGTCCCCAATCTCATCCGGGACTCCGAACTCCTTTCGTACATCAAAACTTATAAACTCATAATATAACTATCATCGAAACCTTATGCGTGTGGACCCTACGGGTTCGAGAACAATGCAGACATGACCAAGACATGTCTCCGGTCAATAACCAATATCGGAACCTGGATGCTCATATTGGCTCCCACATATTCTACGAAGATCTTTATCGGTCAGACCACATAACAACATACGGTGTTCCCTTTGTCATCGGTATGTTACTTGCCCGAGATTCGATCATCGGTATCTTAATACCTAGTTCAATCTCGTTACCGGTAAGTCTCTTTACTCGTTCCGTAATACATCATCTCACAACTAACTGATTAGTTGCAATGCTTGCAAGGCTTATGTGATGTGCATTACCGAGAGGGCCCAGAGATACCTCTCCGACAATCGGAGTGACAAATCCTAATCTCGAAATACGCCAACCCAACATGTACCTTTGGAGACACCTGTAGAGCTCCTTTATAATCACCCAGTTACGTTGTGATATTTGGTAGCACACAAAGTGTTCCTCCGGCAATCGGGAGTTGCATAATCTCATAGTCATAGGAACATGTATAAGTCATGAAGAAAGCAATAGCAACATACTAAGCGATCGGGTGCTAAGCTAATGGAATGGCTCATGTCAATCACATCATTCTTCTAATGATGTGATACCGTTAATCAAATAACAACTCTTTTGTTCATGGTTAGGAAACATAACCATCTTCGATTAACGAGCTAGTCAAGTAGAGGCATACTAGTGACACTCTGTTTTTCTATGTATTCACACATGTATTATGTTTCTGGTTAATACAATTCTACCATGAATAATAAACATTTATCATGATATAAGGAAATAAATAATAACTTTATTATTGCCTCTAGGGCATATTTCCTTCAGTCTCCCACTTGCACTAGAGTCAATAATCTAGTTCACATCGCCATGTGATTCAACACTAATAGTTCACATCACCATGTGATTAACACCCATAGTTCACATCGTCATGTGACCTATACCCAAAGGGTTTACTAGAGTCAGTAATCTAGTTCACATCGTTTATGTGATTAACACCCAAAGAGTACTAAGGTGTGATCATGTTTTGCTTGTGAGATAATTTTAGTCAACGGGTCTGTCACATACAGATCCGTAAGTATTTTGCGAATTCTATGTCTACAATGCTCTGCACAGAGCTACTCTAGCTAATTGCTCCCACTTTCAATAAGTATCTAGATCGAGACTTAGAGTCATCCAAATCTGTGTCTAAACTTGCATCGACGTAACTTTTTACGACGAACCTTTTTTCACCTCCATAATTGAGAAATATTTCCTTATTCCACTAAGGATAATTTTGACCGTTGTCCAGTGATCTACTCTTAGATCACTATTGTACTCCCTTGCTTAACACAGTGTAGGGTATACAATAGATCTGGTACACAGCATGGCATACTTTATAGAACAATGGTTGTGGCATAGGGAATGACTTTCATTCTCTTTCAATCTTCTGCCGTGGTCGGGCTTTGAGTCTTACTCAATTTCACTCCTTGTAACACAACCAAGAACTCTTTCTTTGACTGTTCCATTTTGAACTACTTCAAAATATTGTCAAGGTATGTACTCATTGAAAAAACTTATCAAGCGTCTTGATCTATCTCTATAGATCTTGATGCTTGATATGTAAGCAGCTTCACCGAGGTCTTTCTTTGAAAAACTTCTTTCAAAACACTCCTTTATGCTTTACAGAATAATTCTACATTATTTCCGATCAATAATATGTCATTCACATATACTTATCAGAAATGTTGTAGTGCTCCCACTCACTTTCTTGTAAATACAGGCTTCACCGCAAGTCTGTATAAAACTATATGCTTTGATCATCTCATCAAAGCGCATATTCCAACTCCGAGATGCTTGCACTAGTCCATAGATGGATCACTGGAGCTTGCACATTTTGTTAGCACCTTTAGGATTGACAAAACCTTCTGGTTGTATCATATACAACTCTTCTTTAATAAATCCATTAAGGAATGCAGTTTTGTTTATCCATTTGCCGGATTTCATAAAATGCAGCAATTGCTAATCATGATTCGGACAGACTTAAGCATAGATACGAGTGAGAAACTCTCATCATAGTCAACACCTTGAACTTGTCAAAAACCTTTTTGCGACAATTCTAGCTTTGTAGATAGTAACACTACTATCAGCATCCATCTTCCTCTTGAAGATCCATTTAATCTCAATGGCTCGCCGATCATTGGGCAAGTCAATCAAAATCCATACTTTGTTCTCATACATGGATCTCATCTCAGATTTCATGGCCTCAAGCCATTTCGCAGAATCTGGGCTCATCATCGCTTCCTCATAGTTCGTAGGCTCGTCATGGTCAAGTAACATGACCTCCAGAACTGGATTACCGTACCACTCTGGTGCGGATCTCACTCTGGTTTACCTATGAGGTTCGGTAGTAACTTGATCTGAAGTTACATGATCATCATCATTAGCTTTCTCACTAATCGGTCTAGTAGTCACAGGAACAGATTTCTATGATGAACTACTTTCCAATAAGGGAGCAGGTACAGTTACCTCATCAAGTTCTACTTTCCTCCCACTCACTTCTTTCGAGAGAAACTCCTTCTCTAGAAAGGATCCATTCTCAACAACGAATATATTGCCTTCGGATCTGTGATAGAAGGTGTACCCAACATTTTCTTTTGGGTATCCTATGAAGACGCACTTCTCCGATTTGGGTTAGAGCTTATCAGGTTGAAACTTTTTCACATAAGCATTGCAACCTCAAACTTTAAGAAACGACAACTTAGGTTTCTTGCCAAACCATAGTTCATACGGTGTCGTCTCAACGGATTTAGATGGTGCCTTATTTAACGTGAATGTAGCTATCTCTAATGCATAACCCCAAAACGATAGCGGTAAATCTGTAAGAGACATCATAGATCACACCATATCAAGTAAAGTACGATTACGATGTTCGGACACACCATTACACTGTGGTGTTCCAGGTGGCGTGAGTAGTGAAACTATTTCACATTGTTTTAACTGAAGGCCAAACTCGTAACTCAAATATTTTACTTCTGCGATCATATTGTAGAAACTTTTATTTTTGTTATGATGATTCTCCACTTCACTCTGAAATTCTTTGAACTTTTCAAATATTTCAGACTTGTGTTTCATCAAGTAGATATACTCATATCTGCTAAAATCATCTGTGAAGATCAGAAAATAATGATACCTGCTGCGAGCTTCAATATTCATCGGACCACATACATCAGTATGCATGATTTCCAAGAAATTTGTTGCTTGCTGCATTGTTCCGGAGAGCGGAGTCTTAGTCATCTTGCCCATGAGGCATGGTTCGTAAGCATCAACTGATTCATAATCAAGTTATTCCAAAAGTCCATCAGCATGGAGTTTCTTCATGCGCTTTACACCAATATGACCTAAACGGCAGTGCGAGAAATAAGTTGCACTATCACTATTAACTTTGCATCTTTTGGTTTCAATATTATGAATATGTGTATCACTACGATCGAGATCCAACGAACCATTTTCATTGGGTGTGTAACCATATATGTAAACAGAACAACAATTTATTCTCTTACTTAAATGAATAACCGTATTGCAATAAACATGATCTAATCATATTCATGCTCAACGCAAAAACCAAATAACACTTATTTAGGTTCAACACTAATCCCGAAAGTATAGGGAGTGTGTGATGATGATTATATCAATCTTGGAACCACTTCCAACACACATCGTCACTTCACCCTTAACTAGTCTCTGTTTATTCTGCAAATCCCGTTTCGAGTTACTAATCTTAGCAACTGAACTAGTATCAAATACTGAGGGGTTGCTATAAACACTAGTAAAGTATACATCAATAACATGTATATCAAATATACTTATGTTCACTTTGCCATCCTTCTTATCCTCCAATCACTTGGGGTAGTTCCGCTTCTAGTGACCAGTCCCTTTGCAGTAGAAGCACTTAGTCTCAGGCTTAGGACCAGACTTGGGCTTCTTCACTTGAGCAGCAACTTGCTTGCTGTTCTTCTTGAAGTTCCCCTTCTTCCCTCTGCCCTTTTCTTGAAACTAGTGGTCTTGTCTACCATCAACACTTGATGTTTTTCTCGATTTCTACCTTCGTCAATTTCAGCATTACGAAGAGCTTGGGAATTGTTTCCGTTATCCCTTGCATATCATAGTTCATCACGAAGTTCTACTAACTTGGTGATGGTGACTAGAGAATTATGTCAATCACTATTTTTATCTGGAAGATTAACTCCCACATGATTCAAGCAATTGTAGTACCCAGACAATCTGAGCACATGCTCACTAGTTGAGCGATTCTCCTCCATCTTTTAGCTATAGAACTTGTTGGAGACTTCATATCTCTCAACTCGGGTATTTGCTTGAAATATTAATTTCAACTCCTGGAACATCTCATATGGTCCATGACGTTCAAAACGTCTTTGAAGTCCCGATTCTAAGCCATTAAACATGGTGCACTAAACTATCAAGTAGTCATCATATTGAGCTAGCCAAACATTCATAATGTCTACATCTGCTCCTGCAATAGGTCTGTCACCTAGCGGTGCATCAAGGATATAATTCTTCTGTGCAGCAATGAGGATAAACCTCAGATCACGGATCCAATCCGCATCATTGCTACTAACATCTTTCAACACAATTTTCTCTAGGAACATATCAAAATAAACATATGAAAGCAACAACGCGAGCTATTGATCTACAACATAGATATGTTAATACTATCAGGACTAAGTTCATGATAAATTAAAGTTCAATTAATCACATTACTTAAGAACTCCCACTTAGAAAGACATCCCTCTAATCTTCTGAGTGATCACGTGATCCAAATCAACTAAACCATGTCCGATCATCACGTGAGATGGAGTAGCTTCATTGGTGAACATCACTATGTTGATCATATCTACTATATGATTCATGCTCGACCTTTCGGTCTGCGTGTTCCGAGGTCATATCTGTATATGCTTGGCTCGTCAAGTATAACCTGAGTATTCCGCGTGTGCAACTATTTTTCACCCGTTGTATTTGAACGTAGAGCCTATCACACCCGATCATCACGTGGTGTCTCAGCACGAAGAACTTTCGCAACGGTGCATACTCAGGGAGAACACTTCTTGATAATTAGCGAGAGATCATCTTAAAATGCTACCGTCAATCAAAGCAAGATAAGATGCATAAAACACATGCAATCAAAATATGTGACATGATATGGCCATCATCATCTTGTGCCTTTGATCTCCATCTCCAAAGTATCGTCATGATTTCCATCGTCACCGGCATGACACCATGATCTCCATCATCTTGATCTATATCAATGTGTCGTCACATGGTCGTCTCGCCAACTACTTCTCTTGCAACTATTGCTATCGTATAGCGATAAAGTAAAGCAATTATTTGGCGCTTCCATCTTATGCAATAAAGAGACAACCATAAGGCTTCTGCCAGTTGCCGATAACTTCAACAAAACATGATCATCTTATACAACAACTTATATCTCATCACGTCTTGACCATATCACATCACAACATGCCCTGCAAAAACAAGTTAGACGTCCTCTACTTTGTTGTTGCAAGTTTTATGTGGCTGCTACGGGCTTAAGCAAGAACCAATCTTACCTACGCATCAAAACCACAATGATAGTTTGTCAAGTTGGTGCTGTTTTAACCTTTGTAAGGACCGGGCGTAGCCACACTCGGTTCAACTAAAGTTGGAGAAACTGACACCCGCCAGCCACCTGTGTGCAAAGCACGTCGGTAGAACCAGTCTCGCATAAGCGTACGCGTAATGTCGGTCCGGGCCGCTTCATCCAACGATACCGCCGAACCAAAGTATGACATGCTGGTAAGCAGTATGACTTATATCGCCCACAACTCGCTTGTGTTCTACTCGTGCACAACATCAACGCATAAAACCTAGGCTCGGATGCCACTGTCGGGGAACGTAGTAATTTCAAAAAAATTCCTACACACACGCAAGATCATGGTGAAGCATGGCAACGAGAGGGGAGAGTGTTGTCTACGTACCCTCGTAGACCGACAGCGGAAGCGTTATGACAACGCGGTTGATGTAGTCGTACGTCTTCACGGCCCGACCGATCAAGCACCGAAACTACGGCACCTCCGAGTTCTAGCACACGTTCAGCTCGACGACGATCCCCGGACTCCGATCCAGCAAAGTATCGGGGAAGAGTTCCGTCAGCACGACGGCGTGGTGACAATCTTGATGTTCTACTGTCGCAGGGCTTCGCCTAAGCACCGCTACAATATTATCGAGGATTATGGTGGAGGGGGGCACCGCACACGGCTAAGAGAACGATCATGAAGATCAACTTGTGTGTCTAGAGGTTCCCCCCTGCCCCCGTATATAAAGGAGCAAGGGGGGAGGAGGCCGGCCCTAGGAGGGGCGCGCCAGGGGAGTAGGATTCCTACTCCTAGTTGGAGTAGGTTTCCTCCTTTCCTAGTCCAACTAGGAGAAGGGGGGAAAGGGGGGAAGAGGGGAAGGAAGGGAGAGAGGGGCCGCATCCCAAACCCCTTGTCCAATTCGGACTGGGCTTGGGAGGGGCGCGCGCCACCTCCTGGTCCTTCCCACTAAGGCCCATTAAGGCCCATTGCTTCTTCCTCGTATTCCCGTAACTCTCTGGTACCTCCGAAAATACCCGAATCACTCGGAACCTTTCCGATGTCCGAATATAGTCGTCCAATATATCGATCTTTACGTCTCGACCATTTCGAGACTCCTCGTCATGTCCCCGATCTCATCTGGGACTCCGAACTCCTTCGGTACATCAAAACTTATAAACTCATAATATAACTATCATCGAAACCTTAAGCGTGCGGACCCTACGGGTTTGAGAACAATGTAGACATGACCGAGACATGTCTCCGGTCAATAACCAATAGCGGAACCTGGATGCTCATATTGGCTCCCACATATTCTACGAAGATCTTTATCGGTCAAACCGCATAACAACATACGGTGTTCCCTTTGTCATCCGTATGTTACTTGCCCGAGATTCGATCGTCGGTATCTTAATACCTAGTTCAATCTCGTTACCGGCATGTCTCTTTACTCGTTTCGTAATACATCATCTCACAACTAACTCATTAGTTGCAATGCTTGCAAGGCTTATGTGATGTGCATTACCGAGAGGGCCCAGAGATACCTCTCCGACAATCGGAGTGACAAATCCTAATCTCGAAATACGCCAACCCAACATGTACCTTTGGAGACACCTGTAGAGCTCCTTTATAATCACCCAGTTACGTTGTGACGTTTGGTAGCACACAAGGTGTTCCTCCAGCAAACGGGAGTTGCATAATCTCATAGTCATAGGAACATGTATAAGTCATGAAGAAAGCAACAGCAACATACTAAACGATCGGGTGCTAAGCTAATGGAATGGGTCATGTCAATCCCATCATTCTTATAATGATGTGATACCGTTAATCAAATAACAACTCTTTTGTTCATGGTTAGGAAACATAACCATCTTCGATTAACGAGCTAGTCAAGTAGAGGCATACTAGTGACACTCTGTTTGTCTATGTATTCACACATGTATTATGTTTCCGGTTAATACAATTCTAGCATGAATAATAAACATTTATCATGATATAAGGAAATAAATAATAACTTTATTATTTCCTCTAGGGCATATTTCCTTCAACCCTTGGGTGGAGGGGGATCCCCTAAAATCTCAACAAGAAAGTTGTGTTTCAAAATAGGTCCCTGTTTAAAGAATACTTCATCTATTTCCCTTCTTTCATTCATAAACATATCATTTTCATGGTCAAGCAAATATTGTTTTAAAGGATCATTAGGAGGCATGGCAATAGAAGCAAGACCAATAATTTCATCTTTACTAGGCAATTCTTCATCATGGGGTTGTCTATGAAATTTAGCGAAATTAAACTCATGAGACATATCCCCCAAACCAATAGTAACAACATCCTTTTTACAATCTATCCTAGCATTAACAGTATTCAAGAAGGGTCTACCAAATATAATGGGACAAAAGTTATCTTGTGGGGAACCAAGAACAAGAAAATCAGTAGGATATTTGACTTCCCCACACAAGACTTCAACATCTCTAACAATCCCAACTGGTGAAATAGTGTCTCTATTGGAAAGCTTAATTGTAACATCAATTTCCTCTATCTTAGCAGGTGCAATATCGTGCATAATTTCTTTGTATAAGGAATGAGGTATTGCACTTGCACTAGCACCCATATCACATAAGCCATGATAGCAATGATCTCCTATTTTAACATAAATAACAAGCATGCCTACAATAGGTCTATGTTTATTTTTAGTATCAGGTCTAGCAATTCTAGCAGCTTCATTACAGAAGTAAATAACATGCCCATCAATATTATCAGCCAAGAGATCTTTAACCATAGCAATATTAGATTCAACTTTAATTTTCTCAGGGGGTGTAGGTGTTCTAGTGTTACTCTTACAAACCACAGTTGAAGCTTTAGCATGATCCTTTATTCTAATAGGGAAAGGTGGTTTCTCAATATAAGCAGTAGGAACAATAGGATCAACATTATAAGTGGTAATATTTTCTTCAACTTTAATAGGTTCAACAACTTTTACTTCAATGGGAGTATTATATTTAAACCACTTCTCCTTAGGGAGATCAACATGAGTAGCAAAGGATTCAAAAAAAGAAGCTACTATCTCAGAGTCAAGTCCATATTTAGTGCTAAATTCACAGAAAGCATCGGTATCCATAAAAGATTTAACACAATCAAACTTAGGTGTTATACCTGACTCCTTACCTTCGACAAGATCCCAATCTTCAGAGTTGCGTTTAATTTTTTCCAATAAATCCCATTTGAATTCAATAGTCTTCATCGTAAAAGAGCCAGTACAAGAAGTATCGAGCATGGAGCGATTATCGAGAGAAAGCCGAGCATAAAAATTTTGAATAATAATTTCTCTTGAGAGCTCATGATTGGGGCATGAATATAACATTGACTTAAGCCTCCCCCAAGCTTGAGCAATGCTTTCTCCTTCGCGAGGCCAAAAATTATATATATAATTACGATCACGATGAACTAGATGCATAGGATAAAACTTCTGATGAAATTCCAATTTCAGTCAGTTGTAGTTCCATGATCCCATATCATCACATAGCCTGAACCATGTCAATGCCTTTCCCTTCAAATATAAAGGGAAAACCTTCTTCTTGATAACAACCTCGGGCACACCTGCAAGCTTAAATAATCCACAAACTTCATCCACAAAGATTAGGTGCAAATCAGGATGCAATGTTCCATCTCCTGTAAAAGGATTAGCTAGCAGTTTCTCTATCATACCCGAAGGAATTTCAAAGTAAACATTTTCAGTAGGTTCAGTAGGTTTAGGAGAAACTCTTTGCTCTACTGGTCGGGGTGAAGATACCCCGAACAAGCCCCTCAAAGGATTATGTTCCATAGTAACAAGTGACAGTAAATTTCAGCACACTATATAAATTTTTCCTTACCAAATTCCACTCACCAAAGGCGCTTCACTCCCCGGCAATGGCGCCAGAAAAGAGTCTTGATGACCCACAAGTATAGGGGATCTATCGTAGTCCTTTCGATAAGTAAGAGTGTCGAACCCAACGAGGAGCAGAAGGAAATGATAAGCGGTTTTCAGTAAGGTATTCCCTGCAAGCACTAGAATTATCAGTAACAGATGGTTTTGTGATAAGGTAATTTGTAACGGGTAACAAGTAATGAAAGTAAATGAGGTGCGGCAAGATGGACCAATCCTTTTTATAGCAAAGGACAAGCCTGGACAAACTCTTATATAAAGGAAAGCACTCCCGAGGACACATGGGACTTATCATCAAGCTAGTTTTCATCATGTTCATATGATTCGCGTTCGGTACTTGGATAATTTGATATGTGGGTGGACCGGTGCTTGGGTACTGCCCTTCCTTGGACAAGCATCCCACTTATGATTACCTCCTCTTACAAGCATCCGCAGCTACAAAAGAAGTATTAAGGTAAACCTAACCATAGCATGAAACATATGGATCCAAATCAGCCCCTTACGAAGCAACTCATAAACTAGGGTTTAAGCTTCTGTCACTCTAGCAACCCATCATCTACTTATTACTTCCCAATGCCTTCCCCTAGGCCCAAACAATGGTGAAGTGTCATGTAGTCGAGTTCACATGACACCACTAGAGGAGAGACAACATACATCTCATCAAAATATCAAACGAATACCAATTTCACATGACTACTTATAGCAAGACTTCTCCCTTGTCCTCAGGAACAAACGTAACTACTCACAAATCATATTCATGTTCATAATCAGAGGGGTATTAATATGCATAAAGGATATGAATATATGATCTTCCACCGAATAAACCAACTAGCATCAACTACAGGGAGTAATCAACACTAGTAGCAACCCACAGGTACCAATCTAAGGTTTTGAGACAAAGATTGGATACAAGAGATGAACTAGGGTTTGAGAGGAGATGGTGCTGGTGAAGATGTTGATGGAGATTGACCCCCTCCCGATGAAAGGATCGATGGTGATGATTTCCCCCTCCCGGAGGGAAGTTTCCCCGGCAGAACAGCTCTGCCGGAGCCCTAGCACTACAAAAAAATACACTTCCATGATGATACGTGTTTGTCACAGTAGGTCGCGTTTTCTGTCATGCATGTACATCCATGCCAAATTTATGACTGAATCAAGATAGTCATATATGTGTTGTCGTAGAAGTGTTCCATGACATTGCCAAAATTATCATCACGGAAGTGTCCACTTCCATGATGATAAATCGCGCATCACAGAAGTGCTTTCGTTAAGGGTGACCGACACGTGGCATCCATCGTAACAGAATGACGTTAAGCTATCGGGTCAGATTTTGGATCCGATAACCCGTTAATAGCCACGACCAATGCCGATTTTCCACGTGTAAAATTCTCATTGGCTGACTGATCCACGCGTCAGCTCCGCATTGGCACAGGTGTCACTCATCCAACGGTAGAGATGGGCCTATGATATGTTGACACGTGGACCGGCTCAAAAGTGGCCCACAAAGTTTAAATGGGCCGGCCCAACTGAAGGCCCATAAGATTTAGCGGACCATAATGGGCCGGCCAGCTAAAGGCCCACAAAATTTAGCGGACCATAATGGGCTGGCCCAGCTAAAGGCCCACATGATTTTGCAGACCATAATGGGCCGGCCCAATTAAAGGCCCACAAGATTTTGCGGACCACAATGGGTCGTCCCAGCTAAAGGCCCACAAGATTCTGCAGACCATAATGGGCCGGCCCAGCTAAAGGCCCAACATTCTTTGTCAAATCGGCCCGTCAACGGCCTGTCCTAAACTTGTCATCAACGCAGCCCATGGTCACTTCTAGCCCGTTAACAGTCCGCTAAGTAATTGGGCCGAATTACGACCCGGTGTATTTCCAGCTTGTTAAAGGTCCGGCTTCATTTGGGCCCATTTACAGGCCATCAAAACTTTCGTCCCATAAACGACCGTGAAGGATTTGGGTCATATTCGGCCATGTCTGACATTCGGCCTGTTAGAGGCCCACTATAGCTTTGGGCCACTTTCGGCCTATTGTCATTTTCGGCCTGTTAACGCTGGACGTAAACCATGGGCCGTATGTGGCCCAACGTCATATCAGGCCCATTAACGGCCCATATAAAAATGACAATAATCTAGCCCGACCGAAGTTCCGGCCTGTTAAAGGCCCGTGTATTAGGTCGGCGCATTTACGGGTCGTCTGAATTTCGGCCTGTCAAAGATCTGCATCGTAAATGGGCCACCATTTCGGCCTGCTAAGTCTAGTGGGTTATTTGGCACAATCAGGGCCCAATCTCACTTTTGGTCTATTAAAGGCCCATGTTTTTTATGGGCTCAAGATATTTACACCTATAAACGACCTATTTTTACTAAGGGCCAAAATTATGTTTAGGCCTGTTAAAGGCCCACTATGGGCATAGGCCTACCAGAAAAATATTAAAGCTTATGCTGATTTAGGCCGAGATATTTTTAGTGGGCTACATGCCAATTATGGCCCGTAATCGTTTTTATCCCAATTGGAATGGGCCCGACGAATGTTGGCATGTTGGGCTACTACGAAGCTTTCGGTCGAATACATTATTAAGATAAACCTACACTATACAAAAATAGTGCCGTAATTACTGCAGCTTGAGGCAGCATCATAAATGTTGTATCACAACAAAATAAATTCCAACCATACAACAAAAGGCCTGTTGGCATAAAGTTTACAGTCCTTCTAGATAAAAGCACCATCAGATGTATAGAAGCATAGATCATTTGACCTGAGTGCTAATGCTTCAGGCTGTAGAATCTAATGGAGCAGCACGATCTCCACCTTTTTCCCGCCATTGCTCTTGAACAACGAAGCAAATGTCTGATAGTCTGGTTTCAAAACCATTCATATCTTGACGACATTTCTCAACCACTATTCTTGTTTCCGAAACAACGTCCATTAGGGATTGGACTTGTGTCTGGAGCACAGATATATCACACTGTCTAGAAGGAAGATTTTGTTCAGTAGGCGATTTGGACGAGGTTACCTTGACAACCAACCCAAAATTACGCAGGAAGGTGCTTTTTGCACTGTTAGTGGAGAGATACTGACGCACTGCAGCAAGAGGTGACATTGTGCCTATAGTAGCCTCGTCACCTTCAGGTGGTTGTGGCTGTTCAATCATTTGTTCCATAGCTTCCTGAAAGTTTGAACTTGTATATTAGTGTACCAGATAAGTTACTAATGAGATAAAAACAAACAAAGTAGGTTAAACGTTTATACATAACTTATTTTGGTGAACTATTGTAATACATTAGCATGTATTGTAGTGTCAACTACATAATAAAATCACTTTCGGAACATGTGTCCATGTAGCATGCCTACTGTATTGTCTATTTCCTCACATTCGTTGACATCTAAGGATAAAGAGACATGGTTTAAAGTATGATGAACATAGTATGACATCATTCATATCATGGGCAAACAGATATAAAACAAACAGGCTATTTTATCATTGTGTGCGCACGTGAACATAAAAACTAGATTACAGATCAAGACCAAAAGAATATCCTTCATCTCTTTTAAACCATGTAAGGTGAAATGATACGTTAAGACAACTGTGAATAAAAGTGAACAGAGTAACTGACATTGGTTGCAAACCAAGTAGTTAAATGAACACATCACAGTACCAATCAGTTCAAGGTAGGAGGAGTAAGGACTTACAATAGCGGCTTGAACTGGTGTGCTCATGCCCTTCATCTTGCCGGTGTGGCAATCCTTGAAGATTTGCACTACATTCGGTTCAGGTTCTTTTTGGTCCGCATGGGCTTTCCTCTATATTTGGAACAAGTCAATATAGATACGATAATATGGCACCAAAAAAAATAAGGAAGTAGCAGCTATTTACAAGAGCCTCGCAGTGTGCAATATAGCTACGAGATCCTGTTGTCTGTTGGAATTTCACTTTAGAACGGTTGGTTTTGTTCTTCAAACAGTTAGCCTAGAAGAAGATACACTTGTAAGGCACATACATAAATACAAGTTCAATATGTGGTCTGATCAAATACATATAGCCTACCTGATACTTTGGATCAGACCAGTGTTTAACAAGGGATGTCCAGTCTTCATCTGTAATATATTCCACTGGAGATGTTTGGGCGATTTCATTGTTAGCCTTGCCTTCAAAGTGAGATTTTCTAAGGTGGTACCGATACTGTCGCAGAGCAGACTGAAAAACATGAGTGCATGCTTGTTTAGTTGCATCATCTTTTGGATCCAACTTGAACCTCATCTGTTGAAAAAAGAATGTGACTCTTATTAGGAGGAAGCTAGAAAGTATGGGACAGAGCAACACAATATTACTAATTGAGATGAATAACATTACTTACGGATAAATGGTCAAGGAAGGTGTTAAAGTGGGTATTGTCTTTCTCATTCCTGTACTGGATCCACGTTGGGAGGATACGTGCATGACACCTAACGGCAACTGCTGCCTCTGATACTAACTTGGCTGACTCTGTAGCATCACATGGCCTTTTTAAACCTGCCTCAAAATGGATCTCCATTCTTCCTCCTTTAGATTTTGTTAATCTGTCAAGCAGTATCCCTGATGTCTGTTTCCGCTTGCGGCGTGGTGCTAGTTCAACAACAAATATGGAAAGTGTTAGTGTACATCAAACTGTGAGAGTACATATAAAGGAGCATGCAACTGCAACTTGACTCGGTCAGGTACCGTCTTGGTGTTGATGCTCATGAGGTTCATCTGATCTTGCCAACTCCTATTGTGTCAGCAGTGCTTCGGAAGTAGTGTTAGTTGTGAAGGCGGCTTGGGAACTAGCCAGTTCCGGAGCAAACGAACGAGTAACTGGTTGAGATGCTGGTACAGTTGAAGCAGATGCTGCAGCTGGTGGAGCAGGTGATACTGTGTTTGTAGATTTAGCCGGTGGACTTGGACCTTCTACTGCACTATAAGTACCAGCAGAATTTGTACGGCAGAACCTTTTCCGTTTCACCCGACGAGTAACAACACTCCCTACTATATTATTTTCCTTGGTCTTTTTTGACTTTGCCATGTCAAGCTGTACCCACAACACAAAAGAATAAAATCACTCTTCAGAACTCATTGATGCATGATACAGACAAGCAATACTTTGATGTAAGACAACCGTATGAGGATGGAATATGTAAGAAAAACAGGATGGCATGACATATTCACAGCTACGATGTGCAAACTAAGTAGAAGGATTTTCAAGAAAATAGAAGTAATGCAAGCTAGACACTATATGAAAGATGCAACTAATATTACTCTGCCAAGTTAAAAGTGTCTTGTCATAAGTGGCAATTCGAAAAATTAGAAGCAGTACAACGTACAAATCAATGCAAGATGCAACCACTATCAAACTGCCATGTTAAAAGCGTCCAATCATGAGTGACTGATGCGGGATACACAACAGCAGTACTTTGATGTAAGAACATGGTATGATAGATAGATGAAGTGTATTCTAGACACAGAAAGCCATGTCATATGCACATGTATAATGTATAAACTCAGCAGGTGCAATTTAATCAAAATAGAAGAAATACAGGCTAGACAACATATGCAACATGAAACCAATTATCACACTGTCAACTTAGAGCAAGCACCTGCGATGGTGGAGTACAGGAGATGAAATCATCATGTAGACTTGGGACTTCAACTTCATTAGCAGTAGCAGTGGCAAATCTAGAGAGTCTCTGTTTGCGTCGGTGCAGAGGATCACCAACATCCCCTAACTTACTCTTTTCCTTCCTATTTTCTGATATTGCCTTATGAGGTCAAAACCACAAGAAGATGAATAAAATTAGCTCTGCATAACTGGTTAATGCATGATACAGACGAACACTACTTTGATGTAAGGCAAGCGTAGGATAGGAGGATGGAATATATACAAAAAAGACAGCGTTTCATATTCACACGTATGATAGGAGGATGGAATATGTATGAAAAAACAGTAAGCGGAAGGCATTTCAACAAAATTAGAAGAAATGAAAGCTAGGCACCATATGAAGATGCAACCAATATCACTCTATCAGGTAAAAAGTGTCTCGTCGTAAGTGCCATTTCAAGAAATTTGAAGCAGTACAAGCTAGAAGACAATGCAAGATGCAACCTACATCACAGTCCCAAGTTAAATGTGTCTTATGGGTAAGTGATCGTTGCAGGTATAAGTTGTAAGCTACGCAGATGCAATTCAACATAATCAGAAGCAATACAAACTAGACATCATACGGAAAACGCAACCACGTATAACAATTCCAAGTAAGAGCAAGCACCTGTGATGGTGGAGTAGGGGAGATGTGCTCATCATGTACATGCATGTTCTAGAAACAGGAACACGTGTCATATTCACATGCATTATGTGTAAAGTAAGCAGATGCAATTCAAGTTAGAAGCAATACAAGCTAGACATCATACACAACATGCAACCACATATAATAGTGTCAAGTTAGAGCAAGCACCTGTGATGGTGGAGTAGGGGAGATGTGCTCATCATCTACACAGCTACGTTGACTGTCCAGCCTTGTGTTGTCTTGCGAATCTTGTTGGGAGGATGGCGGAGTAGAATCTGTAGAGACCCCCTGTTTGAGTTTCTCTGAAGGACCACCATCATCCACTACCTGACTAATTTCCTTCAGTTGTAATGATTTTGCATTGTAAAGTCAAACTGATAAGAAAAAGGAATAAAATTCGCTCTTTAGAACTCATTCATGCATGATACTGACGAACACTACTCGGATGAAAGGCAAACACATGATGCAAGGATGGAATATGTATGAAAAACAGGATGGTGTGACATATTCACACCTATGATGTGGTAACTAAGAAGAAGGCATTTCAACAAATTAGAAGCACTGCAAGCTACACACCATATGAAAGATGCAACCAATATCACTCTGCCAAGTTCAAACTGTATGGCGTTTCAACAAATTAGAAGCAGTACATGCTAGAAATCATATGCAAGACACAACCAATATCACAGTGGCTACTTAAAGGTGCCTTATCATAAGTGACTGATGCGGGATATGCAAGAATAGTAGTCTGATGTAGAAACAGGAACACATGTCATATTCACAGGCATTATGTGTAAAGTAAGAAGATGCAATTCAACAAAGTTAGAAGCAATACAAGCTAGACATCATACGCAACATGCAACCACATATAATAGTGCCAAGTTAGAGCAAGCACCTGTGATGGAGTAGGGGAGATGTGCTCATCATCTACACAGCTACGTTGACTGTCTAGCCTTGTGTTGTCTTGCGAATCTTGTTGGGAGGATGGAGGAGTAGAATCTGTAGAGAACCTCCATTTTAGTTGCTCGGAAGGACCACCATCATCCAATGCCTTGCCAATTTCCTTCAGCTTTATTGATTTTGCATTGTGAGGTCATACCGACAAGAAAAAGGAATATCATTCGCTCTTCAGAACTCATTCATGCATGATACTGACGAACACTACTCTGATGAAAGGCAAAGTCATGATACGGGGATGGAATATGTATGAAAAAATGGACGGCTTGACATATTCACACCTATGATGTGGTAACTAAGCAGAAGGCACTTCAACAAATTAGAAACACTACAAGACACCATATGGAAGGTGCAATCAATATCACTCTGCCAAGTTAAAACTGTCTCATCATAGGTGGCGTTCATCAAACTAGAAGCAATACATGCTAGAAATCATATTCAAGTCGCAAACCAATATCACACTGCCAACTTAAAGGTGTCCCATCATAAGTGAATGATGCAGGATACACAAGAAGAGTAGTTTCATGTAAGAACATGGTGTGATAGACAGATATAGTATGTACCAAAAATAGGAAAGCGTGTTATATTCACATGTATCATGTGTAAGCTAAGCAGATGCAGTTTACACTAATTAGGAGAAATACAAGCTAGACACCATATGCAACATGCAACCAGATATCACACTACCAAGTTAGAGCAAGCACCTTGGATGGTGGAGTAGGGGAGCGGAGACTTGGACCTTGTAATGCACTATCAGTACAAGGAGAATCGGTACAGATGCTCCGTTTACGTTGCTGCAAAGGACCACCATCATCGCCTTCCTTACTCTTTTCCTTCCTCTTTCTTGATTTTGCCTTGTCAAGTCAAACCCACAAGAAAAAGGAATAAAATTTTCTCTTCAGAACTCATTGATGCATGATACTGACGAACACTACTTTCATGTAAGGCAGCCGCATGATAGGAGGATGGAATATGTATGAAAAACAGGACGGCGTGACATATTGACATGTATGATGTATAAAGTGTAAACTAAGGACAAGGTGCTTGAACTTGTTAGAATCAATGCAAGCTAGAAACCATATGAAAGATGAAACCAATATCACTCTGCCAAATTAAAAGGGTGCCCTAACAAATGTATTTGACCAAATTAGAAGCAATACATGGCAACAGGCTAGAAATAATATGCAATATGCAACGAATAAAGGTGACTCATCGTAAGTGATTGATGCAGGATATAAAAGAGAGGTAGTTTCATGTAAGAACAAGGTTAACACATAGATGTAGTGTGTACCAAAAATAGGAAGGCATGTCATATTCATAGGTATAGTGTGTAAACTAAGCATATGCAATTTACCCTAATTAGAAGCATTACAAGCTAGACACCGTATGCAACATGCAACCACATATCACACTGCGAAGTTAGAGCAAGCACCTGTGATGGTGGTGTAGGGGAAGTGCGGTCTTCAGGTACAGAGCTACGTTCAATATCTTCATTTAGTCTTGATGTTTCTTGAGAATCATGTGGAGAGGATGAAATTGCATTCTTTATAAGAGTATTGCGTCTCATATTAACCCACGCGCGTGACTGTCTCATCATAAGCGATAGACGCATGATACACAGGAACAGTAGTTTGATGTAAGAACATGGTGTGATAGGCAGATGTAGTATGTACCAAAAACAGGAAGGCGTGTCATATTCACATGTATAATGTGTAAGCTAAGGAGATTCAATTTAACAAATTAGGAGCATTGATGAGGGATACACAAGAAAAGTAGTTTGATGTAAGAACATGGTTAATAGAAAGACGTAGTATGTACCAAAAACAGGAAGGCATGTCATATTCACAAGTATAATGTGTTACCCTAATAAGAAGCATTACAAGGTAGACACCATATGCAACATGCAACCACATATCACACTGCCAACTAAGAGCAAGCACCTGCGATGGTGGTGTGGGGGAATTGCGGTGATCAACTAGAGAGCTACGTTGACTATCTTCATTTAGCCTTGCTGTTTCTTGAGAATCATGTGGGGAGGATGACACTGCACTCTTTAAACGAGTAGGGCGTCTCACAGTAACCCACTCGGGTGACTGTCTCATCATAAGTGATTGACAAGGGATACAAAAGAGCATTAGTTTGATGTACGAACATGGTTAATAGACATATGTAGTATGTATCAAAAACAGGAAGGCATGTCATTATCAAAGGTATAATGTGTAAAGTAAGCAGATGCAATTTAACTAAATTGGAAGCAATACAAGCTAGACACCATATGCAACATGCAACCACATTTGGCAGCACGAAGTTAAAGCAAGCACCTGGGATGGTTGTGTGTGGCAATTGATATCATCAACTACAAAGCTACGTTTACTGTCTCCAGCTGCTCACACTGCACCCATTAGAGTGCTGAAGCGCTTAGTGCTTATCTTCGAATTACACTGGAGCGACTTCTGTCTTTTCTTTTCTGCATTCATCAACACTACATCAGAGTCTGAAATACCCATGCATAAAAAACAATAGTGTGAGTATGGGTGAAATGTGTGCACAATTAGTATAGTGTAAAGGTAGCAGATAGCAGGTCGGTGAGAAATAAATGATGGGAGACATATGATAGCTCTACAACATGCATGGCACACTAAATTAGTACAGGATTCTATGAAAATAACAGTCGACTGAAAGCAAATAGGTCAGTCCATTTTTTCTGCACCGTCCGATGTACAAAGAACGGGCAGATCGCCTTCATCTACCTCCAGCCAGTCAGTGTTGACGATCTTCCTCGAAACGACAGCGACCACCGGCCCAGTTCCTCCCCTGCCTGCACCCTCCCCTCGACCTCACTGCACCGCCGTGTTTGGCACCGCCCCCCCCCCTCGGCCATCCATTCAAGCCCCGCCGACCTCCAGATCGGGCGCAAGCAGCTCCTGCGCCCCACACCCCTATGATAGACACTGATGCGCCGCTTCCCTGGGGAATAGGCGGACTAGGTGCTCCGCGCACCTAAGAGGGTGCTGCTTCTTTTAATTGCGGTTCGACTGACCCTGAATTGAAATCCAGGCGGTCTACTGACCTCTAGCAAAGGTGAAATAGTAAAAGGGAGGAAACCTTGTGCATTTAGTATCACGAAGAAGATGCAGTAAGAAGCGATCAACTAGTTTCTTTCATGGGATGAATACGGTGTGAGCGGACACGTAAGATTTGCACGAATAAGGGAAGAGGAGTGCCTCTTTCTGCTGGCAGTGATGTGTCCTCCTTCTGTTTTTCCGACGATCTTCTTGTTGTTCGCCGGAAACCAGAAGCTGTGGAGGACGGTGCAGCCTTGGAAGAACCCATGGCCAAGTTGTTGAGTGTGGTGCGGTGGCCGTCTGTTGGCGGCGGGGAAGCAGATCCGAGGCGGCGAACAACGGCGTAGCGGGAACAACTCCGGTGCGGTGGACGATTGTGATAGTGGAGCCGCAGCAGTGAGGCGCGGGATGGCGTGGTCGGAGTGGTTCTGGTACGGCGCACGTTAGTGTCGACATCGTGGAGGCAGATCTGCCTCGGCTTCAGCTGCTAAGTCCTTGAGGGCGTTGCGGTTGCGTTGGACGACGATGTCGGGGTACCGGCTCCGGCGTGATGGAGGAGGGCGGCGGTGGATTGTCCGCTATGGGGTGGAGGATGGAGGAGGTTGGGGTTTCGTGGCTGGTGGAGAGGGCGTTTTCGCGGCCATGGAGTATGAATGGGGAAACGGAGGGAGGCGGGGAACTAAGGGGGAACAATGTTTTGGTTTGAGACGCGCTTGTTTGAAATTTGGGGAAAGTTACAAACTTTGCCCCCATCTAAAATTTCAGACATATTGCGGGTTGGGGGTAGGACAGTCATGTCAGGTGTCCCAAATGTTGGCGGGATAGATTTCGGCCGAGCGCATGGGTAGGTGCCCACGGCGTATGAATGGTTCTCGGAGGCGGTTGAGACTGGCGTCTTGGTGAAGTTACAAACCTACCCTGGTTTAGACCTTAGGACATCGGGCCGATAGGCTACACGGGCCAGAGTCAGGACAGTAATTTCCTACCACCAAAACATTAGTCTCGCGCGGTTTCGGGTGACCAGAGGCCTATTTGGCGCTTCGTTCAATATTTGGGAGTAGAAGCATTAACGTTTTCGGTTCTCTTGAATTGAACTTTCAGGATTTGTCAAACTTCACAAATCTTTACTCTTGAAAATCCTAAAGCTACGATTATTTTGGAATGGAGGGGGTACATTTGAATATACATTGTACACGAGTATATATTAAAAAATATGCAACTTACCTCAGTTCATGCATGGTTCCAGATATAATCTCCTTGGTTGCAAAAAAAAGTTAGATATGCGTATGAATATATATAGCATGTTCAAACTCACAACAAAGATTGATGCCCCCTTTTACATCTGATTTACAAATGCCATTATCTTGGGTTCAAATAGATGAATGCACTTCCTATGAATTCGAATCTTCGAAACCCCATTTATGTTGAATTCGACATGTATTCTATTTCGTAGCTAGCAATTTGGAATGTATCAATGCAAGTGACAAATGTATACATGCTAGAGTATGGATGTCTGATAGACCGATTTCCTTCCATACGCAATTTGCAAAATTCATGATCTCATCCAAAAATAATAATGCCATTTATATTTTAATTTAATGCGTAGAACCGCCTTTTACACGTAGATGCACTATGCCTCGCCCCATTCTCACAAACGTGTTATATCTCTCTCTATCTAACGCATAAGTGCACACACTTTATATGCATCGGCATTTCTCTTTCACACATGCTCACAATCTGTCTCAGGGTGTCGGGGTGTCTCACGCACATGCTCTCTCTGTTTCTCTCTCTC
The DNA here is from genome assembly GCF_056163025.1 of Triticum urartu. Classification (NCBI taxonomy): domain Eukaryota; kingdom Viridiplantae; phylum Streptophyta; class Magnoliopsida; order Poales; family Poaceae; genus Triticum; species Triticum urartu. The sequence goes on along the minus strand of NC_141873.1, from coordinate 500,854,041 downwards.
TCTTTCTGACTATTATGTACCACTCTTTTCACTAATCTTAGTTGGAAAACACTATTTCTCTCACATGCATATATACACATGCACGGTCTCTACTAGCCCTCTATACGCACATATATGTGCCTACGTGTCTCCCGCACGCACATTATCTTTAGGCCTCTCTCGCACACATTCCCCCCCCCCCCCGACACACCTCTCTCTTAGTAGTTGGCAAATATGATTTCATCATATCATTTGGTAGGATATCCCTGGCTGTTAGGCTGGATGGTAATACGAGGCAAAGTTTTACCCTAGTTTGGATCGGACCCTTGCAGTTGAAGAAAGAGCCTACTCCTGGTACTGTATATTAGTGATAGGGGGTGTGTACAAAGTACACGTGAATACCAGGCATTGTGCGTGTGTGTATACTATCGACGAACTAGCCCCCAAGCTTATATAACATACTAAGGGCCTAGGGTTACAAATAATATATAGTCGGCTTATCACCAGTGGGGATAGAGTCCTCCGCGACTCTGGTAGCATCGTGTTGTACGCCGAGTCCTCCACATGGGTCTTCGTATAACACGTCTCGGTCCAACCTATATGTGTAGCAGGATGGAACCGACCCATGAGTCTTCATGTTGACCCACCACAACTAGAAATGATGTGCCCACCACACCACACACGCAACCGGCCACTAAGAAAATAAGCATATACAATAGTACAACGGTATCTAGCTCATGATACGTCTCCATATTTTGTTGATGACACTGACGGACTTTGCATTTGATGCGTGCTCCGTATTTTGTTGACGACACTTACGGTCATTGTATTTGAAGCGAAAGCACGATATGGTCACTGGACTTCAGAATAAGCTCATCACGGTCACCACATACATTTTGTCATGCTAACCAACATGTGGTTGGATGGTTAGAGGACAGTGGTTTCTCCAGCCCACCAAATTTAAAGTCCCGGTGCTCGCATTTATCTTGTGTTAATTTCAGTATTTTCTGGCGATGTACGTTCAGTGGGAGGAGACGTTCCACTCGACTATGAGGCACCTATGGTGACTTCGTAAAATCTCAAGATCATATATGCTGGCCCACTCTCTCGAAGGTGCTCATAGGGGTAGGGTTCGCGTGTGTGTGCTTATAGCGGTGAGTGCTTGTGCCTGTACCATGTTAAACAAATACATATCATGATTATACGGTCACTGGCTCACCCGTGCAACTCCTTATTTTGTTGATGACACAATCAATTGACCAGTCAAACGTTCCACGCGGCGCAACTAGTGTTGCACCATCGGGGCGCGTAACCGTGGGGCCCACCTGTCAGCCCGTATATGAAAGAAAGAAATGGTAGTTTGAGTCTGTACTGTGTTAATAAAATAGGAGTACATTTTAGGGTGATCATACGGTCACTGGCTCACCATAAAGCTCCATAATTTGTTGATAACACGATCAATTGACCAGTCAAACGGTCCACATTCAGCAGCGCACATTACCATAGGGCCCACCCGTCAGTGTGTATATGAAGGACAGAAATGGTAATAAATTAGTGGTTGGTGGGTGAGGGAGTCCTGGATTAGGGGGTATCCGGACAGCTGGACTATAACCATTGGCCGGACTCTTGGACTATGAAGATACAAGATTGAAGACTTCGTCCCGTGTCCGGATGGGACTTTCCTTGGCGTGGAAGGCAAGCTTGGCAATACGGATATGTAGATCTCCTCCCATTGTAACCGACTCTGTGTAACCCTAGCCCCCTCCGGTGTCTATATAAACCGGAGGGTTTAGTCCGTAGGACACAATAACAACAATCATACCATAGGCTAGCTTCTAGGGTTTAGCCTCTCTGATCTCGTGGTAGATCTACTCTTGTACCACCCATATCATAAATATTAATCAAGCAGGAGTAGGGTTTTACCTCCATCGAGAGGGCTCGAACCTGGGTAAAAATATCGTGTCCCTTGCCTCCTGTTACCATCCGCCTAGACACACAGTTCGGGACCCCCTACCCGAGATCCGCCGGTTTTGACACCGACATTGGTGCTTTCATTAAGAGTTCCTCTATGTCGTCATCATCAGGCTTGATGGCTCCTTCGATCATCGTTAGCGATGCGGTCCAGGGTGAGACTTTTCTCCCCGGACAGATCTTCGTATTCGGCGGCTTTGCACTACGGGCCAATTCGCTTGGCCATCTGGAGCAGATTGAAAGCTACGCCCCTGGCCATCAGGTCAGGTTTGGAAGTTTTAACTACGCGGCCGACATCCGTGGAGACTTAATCTTCGGCGGATTCGAGCCCTTGCCAAGTGTGTCGCACTGTCACGATGGGCATGATTTAGCTCTGCCGCCGGACAATGTTCAGGAGATCGCACCTGCAATCGCTCCGACCTTCAATTCGAAGCCAACCGCGCCATCCAGGAACGGGAGGTTGAACCCCGCCATGAAGGTCGCAGCCTCGACGGTGATCGAGCCGAACACAAACCTTATCCTTTGCGAGGCCCGTGACTCCACATTGCCGGACTCTCCTCCAGACTCTGAACCATCTGCACCCCTGCCAATCGAATCCGATTGGGTGCCGATCATGGAGTTCACCGTCACGGATATCTTTCAGCACTCGCCCTTCGGCGACATGCTGAACTCACTAAGGTCTCTCTCCTTATCAAGAGAGTCCTGGCCGGATTATGACCGGCAGGATTGGGATGCGGACGACGAAGAAATTCGACGCCCACCCACCACCCACTTCATAGCCACTGTCGATGATTTGACCGACATGCTCGACTTCGACTCCGAAGACATCGACGGTATGGACGACGATGTAGGAGATGAACAGGAACCAGCGCCTACAGGGCATTGGACAGCCACCTCATCTCACGATGTATATATGGTGGACACAGCCAAAGGAAACGACGACGAGGAACGGGAGGACGCAGCGAAGGATCGTTCCCTCGAAAAGTAGTCAAAGCGGCGGCGCAAGAGCAGCTCCAAACCCCGCCTCGACAGAAACAGCAGTCATACAGACCCAGCCACAGAGCAGGGCGAGCCGGCGGACGACGAACATGCCATCGAGCAACCGTCCGAACAAGGCAATTTGGATAATCAAATCGAACAACCCGTCCCCAGCAAAGATAACAGTCTGGATGACCTCACGCCGGACAAGTTCCTGGAGCAGAAGAACCTCCATAAAAGGCTCGTCACCATTGCGCGTAGCCTGAAAAAGCAGAAGCGGAAGCTGAAGATTACGGAAGATGCACTCAGAATCAGATGGAGCAAAGTACTCAACACCGTAGACAAATATGGCGGCAGTCGCCACACAAAGAGCTACCCGAAGCGAAAGCTACTACCAGAATTTGATGAGGAGGCCTTAGAGCCTCCCCAATCAAAAAACAAAGCAGCCATCCGGTCGGATAGACGACCTCACGGCCACCATAGAGCGGCACAGGGCTCTGCACACAAGCCAGCACATGATCCACACAAGGACTCGCATCAAAGAGATGGCCCAACCAGATCTATCTACGGGCCAAGAAAGCACGCTCTTGCAAGCAATGCAACACAACAAATATCCGAAGACCACGGCACACCCAAATACAGGGGTGCCGCACACCCCCTATGTTTCACTGATGAGGTGTTGGACCATGAATTTCCAGCGGGATTCAAACCCGTAAACATAGAGGCATACGACGGAACAACAGACCCTGGGGTCTGGATTGAGGACTACATCCTCCACATCCACATGGATTGAGGAGATGATCTCCACGCCATCAAATACCTACCCCTCAAGCTCAAAGGACCAGCCAGGTATTGGCTCAAAAGCCTCCCCGAAAACACTATTGGAAGTTGGAAAGAGCTCGAGGACGCCTTTCGGGCAAATTTTCAAGGGACCTATGTCCGACCACCGGATGCAGATGATTTAAGTCATATAACTCAACAGCCCGGAGAGTCAGCCCAAAAACTCTGGAACAGGTTCCTTACTAAAAAGAACCAAATAGTCGACTGTCCGGACGCCGAAGCCTTAGCAACTTTTAAACACAGCGTTCGAGACGAATGGCTCGCCAGACACCTCGGCCAGGAAAAGCCAAGAACAATGGTCGCATTAACAAGCCTCATGACCCGCTTTTGCGCGGGCGAGGACAGCTGGTTGGCAAGATGCAGCACCAGCGAACCAAGTACATCCGAAGTCAGGGATGGAAACGGGAAGCCACGACGCAGCAAAGACCAGCGCCGAAATAAGGAAACCAGCCCAAAGAGCACGGCAGTTAACGCCGGATTCAAAAGCTCTCGGCGGGGTCAACAAAAGCTGCCTCTCAAGGATAACAGGGATGAACTGTCCAGCCTAAAAAAAATTCTAGACCAAATATGTTAGATCCATAGCACCCCCGGTAAACCTGCAAATCATACCCACAGAGAATGTTGGGTCTTCAAGCAGTCCAGCAAGCTCAACGCCGAACACAAGGGGCAGGATACACCAAGCGAAGACAAGGACGAGCCTCGCAAGCAAAGCACTGGGGAACAGAAGAAATTCCCACCAGAAGTCAAAACAGTAAACGTGTTACACGTGATAAAGGGGAGAAACAAAGAGGCACTCCTAGAGAAATATGCCCCAGGGCCTATCACTGTGGAGTTCTGCCACTGGTCGTCTCAACCGATCACCTTCGACCATCGGGATTACTCGGCAAGTATCCGGCGTGCAGGATGGGCTGCCTTGGTATTAGATGCAATAATTGACGGATACCACTTCACACGAGTCCTGATGGACGGCGGCAGCAGTTTAAACCTGATATATCAGGACACAGTCCGCAAAATGGGGATAGACCCAACAAAAATTTGCCGCAGCAATGCTACCTTTAAAGGAGTAACGCCAGGCCCAGAGGCTCATTCCAAGGGCTCCCTGCTACTAGAGGTTATATTCGGCTTCCTCGATAACTTCCGCAGCGAAAATTTAACCTTCCACATTGCTTCGTTCCAAAGTGGCTATCAAGCACTACTCGGACGCAAAGCTTTCGCTCGCTTTAACGCAATACCACATTATGCTTCCCTCATGCTTAAGATGCCTGGTCCACGCGGCATCATTACAGTAAGTGGAAATATTGAGCGCTCCTTGCGTGCCGAAGACAGCGCGGCTGCCTTGGAAGCCGCACACTAAACGGCCTCACCAACTAAAGCATTTGACAGGTCGTTAAGACCACGGACGCGGTTAGACGAGTCCGGCGCAACTATATGTAATTAATACATGTTTGATGGCCACACCCCTATTACAATACAAGGGGCTCAACGCGCGCGAAAAAGTGGCAATCATGCTCAATTTTACTCATCTTCAATTGTACATGGTTTTTTTAGTATACCTACCTTTTTGCACGACAACTTTTCAACTAAGTTCCTCTCTTTTACAGATGACCATCGTTCTACACCCGTCCAGGATATGGCACAACGGAGACACGGGCACAGACATGCAGCAGGGACCCGTTCCAAGGATTCTTTTTAGATTAAGACCCTGCGTAAACCTTTTTTACTGTCTCTTGTTGATACACATCCCTCGGATTCTCAGTACAATTGAGAAGGATGCTGACGCCTTGGCATGTGGCCACGTCGGAATAATGCACGTACCTGGACACCAGGGGCTTATTACAAAGGGCATTGTTTAGGCCCGGTTTACACCATAAAGACCGAATACCTTAGGGAGTGTTCGGCATCGCGAGTTTGGCCTTATATGCATCAGCTCGAATCATGTCTTTGGTCAAATGTTGGGTTTGCCCGGCTCCTGTGTTTTACTGACTGTCATGATATAGCATGAGACTGGTCAACCACTCGATGACCTATTGGAATCTTCGGGATTCCTCCACCTAAACGAAGGGCCGTTTCCCGGCCAGGCATGTACGCACCCCGAATTCGGACGAGTGCGGAGCCACCAGGGGCTATATAGTAGCCCCACTGTCAAACTCCTCTGGCTAAGTGAAAGTGTTAAAGAATTATAGTCTGGTTGCCTAGTTCGCTGCGCTATCACCTCCTTAATAGGACCAAGACGTTGGATTAAGTGTGAAAATGCGTCTTCTGTGAACACCCCCACATTATATGCGTGGGGGCTGAAGCCGACGACTGCAATCTTTCAGGTTATATACATATATATGTAAACGGCCGCATAGGAGGCATCATATTACTTTTGGGCAAAAGTATAAATACAGCCTTGATAAATTCAATAAAACATTGTTTTTACAATGGGAATACATGTCACTCAAACATAATATTCTTCGAGCACTGGGCCTCTATCAAACGAGCGCCTTCAAGAACTTCAAAATAGTGCTCGGCGGCCACTCGGCCTATGGCCGAACCCTGCGCCGCAACAGTGGTGGCATCCATCTCCGCCCAGTATGTCTTGACACGGGCAAGGGCCATCCGCGAGCCTTCTATGCATGCCGACCTCTTCATCGCATTAATGTGCGGCACCGCATCAAGGAACTGCTGCACCAAGCTAAAATAACTGTTCGGCTTTGTCCTTTCCGGCCACATATGATCTACAACAGACCTCATGGCGAGTCCGGACAATCTATTCAGCTTGGCCCATTCGGCAAGCTGATCAGTCAATGGAAGCGGACGCTCTGGAACGTTAAATTGCGACCAGAATAGTTTGTCCACTTCACGATCTGTTTGATCTCGGAAGTATTCGGCCGCATCGACAGCGCTCGCCGCCAAGTCCAGATATGCGTCTGTCGAACTCCACAGCTGATCCAGAGGGGCATACCGAGGATCTCCAAACTTCCTCCGCAGCATAAAGGGCTTCCCAGCCACAATATCCCCGGCTTCATGCAGTTCCTCCTTCTTTGCTCTCATTGCAGAGCGGGTGTCTATGGTCGCCATCGTGGCCTTTTCCATGTCCATCGCCTTTGCTCGGTTTTCTTCTTCAAGAAGCTGGCAGCGATCGGCGGTGTCTTTCAACTTTACAGTCATCTTGGCCATTTTTTCTTTGGTCTCGCTATGCGCGGCCTTCTCGGCTCTTAACTCTTCGGTCGCCTTCAAAGCGGCCGCATTATTACTCCTTGCTTGCTCCTTGGCTCGGGCAAGCTCCGCCCGAAGGGTCTCCACGATGGCAGCTCCATCTGCAGTCACAACATATTAAAGATACTGGCATCATGCTACTCTTACTATGTGACATTCGCCAGAAAAATCACCTACCCTGTGCCTCGTCGAAGCGCTTGTTAACAAGCTCGATGTCGGCATCCGCCGCATCCAGTTGCCGCTTTAGTTCGGCAAACCCATAAGTCCGGCTAGCCACCAGAGCTTCAACCACCTGCACATAAAGGCGGTCTGGTTATTACCTGGGGCTACGATCCTCTGTTTGCCGCCGTTCTCGACGACAACCAGAGTCTCAGGGGCTACTATCTACACAGGGCACACCTAAAAATGTGCGGTACTATCACAAATGTATATCATTTCACGTACCACAAAACCCGTCAGTAGACTCATAAAGGCTTCATGCAACCCGCTTTCGGCAGACGAAATCCTTTCAATCACAGTACCCATCAATGTATGGTGTTCTTCTGAGATAGTTACTCGCTCTAGCAGATCCCTCAATGCGTCCGACCGCATACCCGACGGTGTCGGATCCTTTTGGTTGCTCTCTTCAAGAGCCGGACACTAGCGACTTCGGGCGACCATAGGATTATCTTCTGGCCTCACCTGATCCGGCGAGGCCCTCCATGACGGCACTTCAAGGTCGCCCGCTTCTTGAGAGGGGGAGTCCGGGGGAGGCGTTTCGCTCTCCATCATCTCCGGAAGAAGATCCCCCGAAGACGAGCTCTGCTGAGAAGGGCTAAGATCCGAACTGCAAGATAAATGCTTCGGTTATTTTCCTCAGAGGTAAGGTAGTATATCTTCACTATTAAAGTACTTTTTGATTACTTACATATCATTAGAGGGCTGATCCCGGTGCAGACTTTGTGCGGCAAGAGCACCCTCCAAGGCAGGACCCTCTGGTGGAGATTTCTTCTCCTGTTTGGAAACCTTGGTTTCCGGATCTTCAGAGGTAGTCCTCTTCCTTCCCTAGGGTGAGAGAATGTCAGATTCCTCCCCTTGGTTATCCTCCCTCATGGAGGCGCTCGTTCCCTCGGTCGGAATAGGTAGCGGTGGAGGCCTGCTTTCGCCCTCTTTATTCCCCCCTTTATCTTCCTTTGAGGGCAACGGGCAAGGTGTTGGCTCGAGCATCTTCTCCAGCACCGGATTGTCCAAGCCTTCAGGAAGGGGGGCTGAACACTGGATCATCTTCGCCTTTGTTATCCAGTCCTGGTCAAAGAGCGATTCTTCAGAATGATGTTATGATAAATAAAAGACAGTGTGTTTGGCTAGAGGATTACTTACTTGGGCCGCGTTGCGGTTGCTGCTCAGGCCCACGTCCTCAATGGTGTCCGGACACTCTATTTGGGGTCCGAAGAACGATTTGTACATCTCCTTGTGCGTCAGGCCAAGGAAATTCTGAATAGCGTGCGGTCCTTCCGGGTTGAATTCCCACAAGCGGAGGGGCCGGCGTTTGCAAGGCTGGACTCGACGAACCAGCATAACATGCATTACCATTACTAGACTGAAATCTCCCTGAAAAGATCTCGGATGCGGCTCTGCGGTATGGGCACGTCCTTGGCTGGACCCCAGCTTAGCCCCCTGCTAATCCATGACATTAGTTGTGGTGGAGGGCCCGAGCGAAAAGTAGGGGCAGCTACCCACTTGGCACTTCGGGGAGCTGTGACGTAGAACCACTCCCGTTGCCATAATCCGGACATCTCTGGATAGGAACCCTTCGGCCATGGAGCGCCAGCAATCTTGCTTATTAATGCGCCTCCACACGCTGCCTGCTGCCCCTCGACCATCTTCGGCTTCACATCAAAGGTCTTGAGCCACAGGCCGAAGTGAGGTGTAATGCGGAGGAAGGCCTCACAGACGACAATAAATGATGAGATGTGAAGGAGGGAATCCGGGGCTAGATCGTGAAAATCCAGCCCGTAATAGAACATAAGACCCCTAACAAAGGGATCCAGAGTGAGGCCTAGTCCTCAGAGGAAGTGGGAGACGAACACGACGCTCTCGTTGCGTTCGGGAGTAGGGACGACTTGCCCTCGGGTAGGCAGCCGATGCGAAATTTCAGCGGTTAGATATCTCACTACTAGGAAAAGGGCTATAGATAGGATTGATACTAATGGCGCACCAGGGAAGTAGTGCGCCACTACTATATACTAATGGCGCACCTGTTGGTGATGCGCCATTAGTGTGGAAGACACTAATGGCGCACCAGAAACAGGGTGCGCCACTAGTATTAAATTTTTTTCCATTTTTCCATACATACTAATGGCGCATCAGGTCGACAATGCGCCATTACTAGTTCTAACTAGTAATGGCGCACCACGCAGAGAGTGCGCCATTACTGTAATTTTTTTCTTATTCTTTTTTTTTGCAAAACTACTAATGGCGCACCGTTTCACAGTGCGCCATTACTAGTTTAAACTAGTAATGGCGCACTATTACACGGTGCGCCATTAGTATATATATTTATATTTTTTACTTTTTTGCAAAACTTCTAATGGCGCATCTCCTTGTGGTGCGCCATTAGTAACCTGGGACCCCAACAAGATATTTTGGACAGCCCCACACCTACCCACTCACTTTCCCCACTTCATTCCCTCCACCTCCTTCTCCAAGCTTTCGGCTGCCTCCTCCTCCTCACCTCATTTCCACCATAGATTCATCAAAATTAAGTGGTGAAATTACCTTTTTTTGATAGGTAAGTAAGGGGAAAGCTATCTTCATGATGTAGATCTACTTTTTTTCTCCCTAGCTCGCTCCAACAACGTGCACATGCACTTTTTGTGGCCTAGCTAGATCTATGTATGTTTGTGGTGTTGCATATATGTTTGTGTTTGAAGGTACCGGTATTTGAAATGCGATAGTTGCCAATATTTTGCCGGAATGTTTTGATTCATTTCCGTTTTGGCGAGAATTTTGGCACTATGCATTCTTTTTGGTCCTATTTTTAGGGAAGGTCATGCCAAATTTTTTCATGGTTCTAAAATATCATTTTGCTCTACCCCGCAGGCGACCATGGTCTGCACGATGACTGAAGGCATCGTGAATAGGTTTTTGAGCTCCGCGAAGGCCGAGATGCTTCAAAAGAACAAGACGGAGATAAGATGTCTGTGTCGAAGATGCAAGCTAAAGAGCCTTATTGCGGACCCGGATTCCGGGCAGGTGCGGGACCACCTGCTCTTGCGTGGTTTCATGGATGGCTATCGGTGGCAAGGTGATGAAGATGACTATGAAGTCGTCCATGGCCGGGGCCGGGCAAGAAATGAGGAAGGGCAACAAGACAAGTACCACCGCGGCGAGGGCGGGTGAGAAGACGAAGAATCTCCAGGACATGATCACGACGGTGATGCTGTACACAGTCATCATGTAGAAGATGTCGTACATGATGATGAGGAAGATCAAGACGAAGGGCATGATCATGAAGATGAAGATGCCGGAGCAGACGACGATGGAGGCTGGGTGCAGGACCCTCATATTCAAGAGCTGCTTCTCAAGCAGACGGATAACGCAAGAGCTGCCGCCCGAGAGAAAGCCAAGCTGGATCAACTGGAGATAGACGTGGTTACTCCATTGTATGAAGGATGCAGGCCTGAGGATACCCGCCTGAAAGTAACGCTCATGGCTCTGGAGATGAAGGTAAAACACAAAATGACCGACGCATGCTTCGACGAGAACATGTCATTCTGGCACGAACGTCTTCCCAAGGGGAACAAGTGCCCGACCAGTTTCGAGGAGGCGAAGAAAATTGTGTGTCCTCTGGATTTACCGCACGTGAAATACCATGTGTGCATGAACAATTGTATCATTTATCGGGACGAGCACGCGGAGTCTACCATATGTCCGGTGTGCGGCGTCACTCGATACAAGAAGAGGAAGAAAGCTCCTCGAAAATCGGTGTGGTACTTTCCGATCACTCCTTGTCTGCAGCGGTATTTCGCGGACCCTAAGGTAGCAAAGCTCCTGCGTTGGCATGCGGATAGGGAGGAGAAGAAGCAGGAAGATGACGGAAATGATCCGGAGATAAATAAAAAAGACAAGATGCTGAGTCACCCTAAGGATGCGAGCCAGTGGCAAGCGTTGAACTTCGAATACCCAGAATTTGGGAAGGATCCAAGGAACATCGTGCTGGGCGCGAGCACCGATAGAGTCAATCCGTTTGGCAGCCAGAGAAGCAGACATAGCACCTGGCCTGTGTTTGTGTGGATGTACAACCTTCCCCCTGGTTGTGCATGAAGAGGAAGTACATTCACATGAGTATGCTAATTGAAGGGCCGAAACAATCAGGGAACGACATCAATCTGTATCTGGGGCTGCTGAAGGAGGAGCTAGACACGCTGTGGAAAACGCCAGCCAATACATGGGATGCCGCAGAGAAAGAATATTTCCCTATGAGAGCCGCACTGCTCACGACGGTGCACGACTATCTCGGTTACGGATATCTCGCGGGGCAGGTAGTCCACGGATTTTCTGGATGCGTAAGGTGCATGGATGACACAACGTATCGCCAGCTAGATAGAGATCCCGGGTCTTCGAAAACCGTGTTCATGGGACATCGAAGGTGGCTTCGCGACGATGACCCGTGGAGGAAACGCAAGGATCTGTTCGATGGTGAAACCGAACCCCAAAAACGCCCGTGTATGAGGAGCGGCGAGGAAATAGACGAGTTGTTGAAAAATTGGGAAGACTGCCCACTGCCGGGAAAGAAGCAAAAGGCGCCAGAGCCGGGAAAGAAGCGAAAGGCGCCAGAGCCGCTACTAAAGGTATGGAAAACAAGGTCTGTTTTCTGGGACTTGCCGTACTGGAAGATCCACCGTGTGCCTCGCAGCCTTGATGTCATGCATATCACGAAGAACGTGTGTGAGAGTCTACTTCGTACCCTGCTCAACATGCCAGAGAGGACCAAAGATGGGCCGAAAGCAAGGGCAGACTTAAAATCAATGGGCATCAGGCGGGAGCTTCACGCTAATGATGATGATGATGATGATGATGATGATGATGGTGATGATGAGGCGAAGCAGGACACAGAAAGTCGTCGCAAAGGCAAAAAGGCCAAGAAGACCGGAAATGACTACCCTCCTGCGTGCTTCACTCTAAGTCGGGAGGAGATCGAGCAGTTTTTCACCTGCCTCCTAGGAGTAAAACTTCCTTACGGTTACGCGGGGAAGATAAGCAGATACCTAGACCCAGCGAAGCAGAAGTTCAGCGGGATGAAGTCTCACGACTGTCACGTGCTGATGACGCAGATACTTCCAGTTGCAATCCGTGGGATCATGGACGCGGACGTCCGTGAAACGCTATTTGGCCTATGCAACTTTTTCAACGTCATCTCTCGGAAGTCGATTGGTGTGAGGCAACTCAGAAGGCTACAGGAAGAGATCGTGGTGATACTATGCGAGCTTGAGATGTACTTCCCGCCCGCATTCTTCGATGTTATGGTGCATCTGCTGGTCCATATCGTGGAGGATATCATCCAACTCGGGCCGACGTTCCTGCACAGCATGATGCCGTTCAAAAGGATGAATGGTGTCATCAAAGGATACGTTCGCAACATGTCATGTCCAGAGGGAAGTATAGCCAGGGGCTTTCTGACCGAAGAGTGCATCTCCTACTGCACGAATTATCTAGGCATCGAGAACCCCGTTGGTCTGCCCGTCAACAGGCACCTCGGCAGGCTCGCTGGATGGGGTCACCGTGAGGGTCGCCGCGAAATGCATGTCGACTTCGAGGGTCGACTCGCCGACTTTGAAAGAGCAAACCTAGTCGCGCTACAACACATAGACGTGGTCGATCCTTGGGTGGTAGAGCACAAAACATTTATTGAGAAGACGTACAATGACCGAGGCCAACAGAGGACGGGCGGAGATATACTCAAAGAGCACAACTCATGTTTCACGCGTTGGTTCAAGCAGAAGCTTCTGTCGTACCCTTTACATGAGGATTCTTCCGCGGAAGAACAACTCATATTTGCCTTGTCACAGGGCGCCGAGCACAACCTGATGACCTATGAGGCGTACGATATCAACGGCTACACATTCTACACCGAGGACAAGGACATGAAGAGCGATGGTTATCAGAACTCCGGGGTAACGATGGAATCCTACACCGGCAACGACAAGGACAGATACTACGGAAGGATCGAGGAGATCTGGGAGCTGAGCTACGCTGGAGAGAAGGTCCCTATGTTCCGTGTCAGATGGGCCAAGAGCGTCCTAAAAGAAGACCGGTATTTCACCACCATGGTTATACCCGAAGCCAAATCCAAGACCGCAGGCGCAAACGTCACCCCAAAAATGAGCCATGGGTACTGGCTTCCCAAGTGGACCAATGCTTCTTCATTACCGACCCGTCAAAGCCCAGTCGTGTTGTCGTGAGGAGAGGCAAAAGGAAGATCATCGGAATGGATGGAGTAGCCAATGAGCAAGACTTCGACAAGTACGGCGACCCGAAGATCGAACATGACGACGACGATGAAGTAGCAGCACACACCACAAGAAGAAGCAGGACCACCCTACCTAAAGGACGTCCGTTCCACAGAAGAACTCCATTTGCGAAAAAGAAGGGCAAGAAGATTGTGAACAGATAGCTAGCTAAGATCGATTGTATTTAAATCGTAGTCTTCATTTCTCGATTGTATTTCATGGGCACTTTTTGATATCATGAATATTTTTAAATTTCATGGGCACTTTTTGAATTCATGAGGACACTTGATCTCGATCCCCCTCCATCCCGATCTCGATTCCCCCTCCATCTCGATCTCAATCCCAGCCGCACCCTCCCCCGCTAGCTAGCTCCACCGCCGCCGACGACCCACCGCAACCCTCCCCCGCTCCACTGTCGCCGACGAGCACCCAGGACCCCCGCACCCCTGGGGGGGTTATTACTGTTTTTATAAAAAATATTAATGTTATGATTTAAACAAGTTTGAACATATTTAAACACAAATAAATATCAAACAGGATTTAAAATGCATAAAAAATATTTGGGGGCCTGGGAATCGAACCCAGGACCTCCTGGTGTGTGTGTTGCGTATTGACCAGTCGGGCTACTGGGCGGGGTTTGTTGTAGATAGGGTTAGGTTGTATATAACCTGACAAGTCGTGCTAGATTAAATTACTTATGGCGCACCCCTCAGTGGTGCGCCATTGCTATGGATGTACTTATGGCGCACCCCTGGGTGGTGCGCCATTGCTAAGCCTCCCCCCACACTAAAATCCCCAATCTCCATTTCTCTCTAATCCCTCCCCTGCCTCGTCTCACCCGTGCCTGACCACCACCGCCCACCACTTCCCCCGTGCTCGCCGTCCCCGGCCGTGCTCGCTTCCCCCGCCGCACCCGACCACCTCCCTCACCGTCCCCCCTCCGCCCGCGCCCGCGCCCTCGCCGTCCCCCTCCCCCCGCGGCCCCGCCTGCATCAACCTCCCTCCCGAGCACGACAGCTAGGGTTCCTAGCCGCCGCCACCGCTGCCGGCCCGCCGCCGCGGCGCGCCCAGCCGGCCGAACCCTCCGCTGCCCCGCCTCTGGTATAGGACCCCAGCAGCGCCTCCCCCCATCAAGCAGTCGCTCCCACCAGCGGCGCCCCCCTCCCTGGAGCAGGCGCTCCTGACCAGCAACGCTGCCGCCCGGAGCTACGCCGGCGACCAGTCCGTAGGCAGGTAGCCACCACTCCTTCGTCCTTCCTCCCTCTTCCCTCATCCCCCCTCCCTCCTTCCTCTTGCATCCTCTGTTCAATTTTTTGCTTGCTGCGTGATTTTTCCAGAGCATGCTCAAGTTTACATGTGAAAGGATTGTGCTTGATAGGTGTTTGTGATAATGCCTCTAAGGGAGGGGGGCATCGCATCATTAGTCTCTGTATTAGAGTCTTTTTTTCCTAGCCGTGTTGTCACCGAAAAATGCAATAAATTCTCATGGTTTGAAACCTTTGATACTTGGCTTCTCCAAATGAGAAATTTATGCATGTAATAATTGGTTTACCTTAGTTTGTAGAAATATGAAATTAAACCTTACTTAGTGACAATGTTTCAAGAAGATCAATTTGGAAGCTTTGCTTCACAGGATGCCTTCAGACACTTGCACATATCTTTCTAACTCATGCATTATTTCATCTATTAGACACTTCAAAGTGATGGTTATTTCCTTTACCTTAGAGGAAAACAAAATAATATCTTCTACTTTGCCTAGAGGAAATATAATTTCATGGACTACTTGTTATATCAAATTTTGAGCTAAGTTTTGTCTCCCTGCGAAAATTGGGAAAATTCCTTCTCAAAATCACATGTTTTAACTAGGAAGAACCTGAGACACTATGGCATCAACACTTGTAAGAAAAGAAATAGCAGGAGAATGAAGATTATATTAAAAATGGTATTAGTAGTGGTAAACAAGCATATAATCCCTCCCAGGTAGTAACAATAACTTTATGCAGGAGAGTGAAAGAAGAAGCATAGGCGATCAGGTTCGATCACGGTTGGAGAAAAATTGAGGCGTTTGTTGGCTCCAAGACAGTGATACAGGTATATACATGTGCTCTGCTTACTTGATCATACATAAGATTTTCATATAAGAGTTACGTTTCAAGTTGCTGAACCTTTTCATATAAGTTTGCTTCCAACGAGTTGTTCTCTGTCTGGTCCAATTCTGAAGA
Source organism: Triticum urartu (assembly GCF_056163025.1). Lineage (NCBI taxonomy): Eukaryota > Viridiplantae > Streptophyta > Magnoliopsida > Poales > Poaceae > Triticum > Triticum urartu. The sequence continues at coordinate 500,838,359 of NC_141873.1, read as the reverse complement.
AATAAAAAGTGAATAGTTTGTTTGTTCCCTGTGTGGTCACTCTATTTTTTGAGTACTGACATTAGTTATGTTTGTTAGCAGCAAGATATTTAAATGAAGCTTGTTCTTTTTCAACTGTTCAACTGATGCCATGAAACTGAATATAGTAGTTGAAAACCCTATTTTTCTTTTCTTGAAGGCAGCTCACATAAGTTGAGCTACAAGGGAACAACTTGCTGCTATTAGATCTGGAATGGAAGCTCACATAAGTTGAGCTGATTTTTGTCCATATGAAAGCAGAGGACCATATGGTCTGTGGCCTTTTCATCCATATGAAAGTAGAGGCACATTGTGGTGCTAGTTTGCTGGGTTTTGTCTCCGACCATCGTGTCGTGATGAATTTGCAGGTACCCCGAGAGGCCCTTGAGTTTGCCAGAATGTCGGTTAACTTCCGTTCCGGCAAATTCGGGTACTCCATATGTCCTATTTTCAGCAAAGGTCATGCTGAAATTTTCCGTGAATTTTAGCATGACTTTGCTAAAAATAGGACATATGGGGTACTTGCGATAATGCATGGGCCGGGGTATCTTAGTACTTAATTAAGTAGGATCAACTGCCCCTTTATTCTTCCTACATTAAACCATAGGTGGCAATAGAGCCAAGTGATTAGGCCCAACTTAGAATTCTCCTTAGCATCGATAAACCCTAGATGATAAACCCAACATAGGTGGCAATAGAGCCAAGTGATTAGTGCCTAGTGATTAGGCCCAACCTAGGGTGCCTCGGCATTGATAAACCCTAAATGATGAAAACTTAACTTGGCTGCCCCGGATGCCTCGGTGTCGATGAGAACCTAAATGATGTACGCTTAGGCTTTTAGGGTGCCTCGGCGTCGACAAACCCTAAATGATGAAAGCTTAGGCTTTTAGGGTGCCTCAGTGTCGACAAACCCTAAATGATGAGACCATGATCTTGTTCCTTGACAATAACCAACTTTTTGACCAAACTTTTTTCCTATTTAGAGCGAAACATGGCCCACAACGATGAGGCCGGTGGTTCGGGCGGCAAGCAATTCTGGGAGCTGTCCCAGGAGATGGAGCAACAACCTCACCGCTATGAGGACGCCACAGAAGACACCGATCCTGATTACACAACCCCTAGTGGCGTCGGGGATGACACCACTGATGGTGCCACCGAGGATGCCACCACTGATGATGGCGGCGCACACACAGATGGCAGCCAACCGAAGAAGCAAAGGAAGGACCGGCGCCCGAATGCGCTCCGCACCCTCAAGGAGGAATTCACTCAAGTGGACTCCGACGGGAATCCAACGGAGCCCAAACATATAGTCAAGGGGTACTCGCTTTAGCTTGGGTGCATTCTCCGGAGCACCGTCTCGATCAACACCGAGAACCTTAGGCATAAGGACCGAGGGAATTTGCGCAACCTCCTCTTCATGAAGCTGCACGAACGATACAAGTTCCCCGCCGAATTTGAAAACACACGCCTCTCATGGAATAAAGTGAACAGTGCCGCCCTCACGAAGATGAGCACGGCCCTGTCTACTTGGAAAAGCGCGGTGAAGAGAATGATTGATAAAGGTGATAGTTATGAGAAGATCAAGGCGAAATATCCTTTGATGAGCGAAGATGAGTACAAGGAGTTCAAGATCAAGTGCGAGAGCAGTGCAACCTTCGAATCAAGTCAGTGGGAGAAAGAAATGCGGGAGTTGAACTTAGGGGAACACAAACTCGGTCCCGGCAGTTACAGAGTGGCGGAGCCTATATGGGACAAGGAGGACGCGGAGCGTGCCGAGCAAGGCCTACCGCCCCGCTTCGAGAAATACAGCGGTGACAAGCAGACCAGGAACTATGTCAGGGCCCGATACAAGGAGGACCCGATAACAAAGGAGCTTACCACGGATCCGAAGACCAGGGCACTTGAGCTTCTTCTGGTAAGGAATACACCCCCGCGTAATTCGCTCCATATGGTTGCACTCTAATTAATCCCCAATATTTCTAAATGGTTCACGTTCCTTTCGCAGGACACTGAAAGCAGTAGCCGGGGTCGTCTAAGAGCTCCCCTTTCGACACCCCTTTAAATAGGGCGTTGAACGTAATGAAAAACAAGGATAAGCTCACTAAGCCGACATCAGCTGGTCGTGTGGCCGGCAAAGGCTTGTCTACAAAATGGGGGTCATACTATACCGCTGGTGTGCGGAAGGAGAAAAAGACCAGCTCGGAAAGCCAGACGCGCGAGGTTGAAGAACTCAAGGCACAAGTGGCGCGGATTCCGGAGCTTGTCCAAGAGCAAGTGCAACAACAACTTCGAACGATGCTCAACGCCATGGTGCCTACGTTGATTCATGGGCTGATGACGTGGATTGCGGGTGGCCAACAGGGGCCTCCCCCGGTTCCCAGCTTCACGGCCAGCAACTCGCACAGCGCGCAGGCGGCGCCATTGGTGTCTCCGGCGGCGCCATTGGTGTCTCCGGCGGAGGCGGTATTCATGTCTCCGGCGCCGGCACGGGCATTGGAGCTTAATGCACCCGGGTGTATGCCGGCCGGCACCTCGCCAGCAAGCGCCCCCTCCGTCAGTTGCACGCCCGCCGTTGGCGGTGCCTCAACATTAGACGAGCTCGACGGCATCACGGTAACCAAGCCTCTCGGCCGATGACTTCATCTCCTTGCCTTTGACTAGGCATCGCCGACGTTCCATGCACTCTTCTGCACTTCGTGGGCGCCGAGTTGGTCGATGTCGCCAAGGGCAGAATCGCTCAACCGGGCAACCCCATGTTCCACGGTAATCCGATGCCACCCACAATGTATAGGGTTGAAGTGGTTCGGGTGCTGCCAGGCTGCGACGAGCTGTTACCTCTGATTCAACCCACTGGGGCCGACGAAGAAGATGAGATGACCCTCAGCACTTGCGTAAACTGGCCCCTGCTTTGGCCGAAGAGCCAGATTCGTTTGGGGGCGGGGGACACCACCCCACAGACAAGACCGCCAGTCGTGCCGGCGCCAAGCCATGGCAAGAACGTCGCAACGCTACCGGACCTGCCGGACATCCCTATGGCACAGAATCCGGACAGCCCTATGGCACAGGATCCGGACGGCGACGACAACGACGACGGTACACTTACCAAAGTTGATAAGTACTTTGCCGAACATGGGTACGCTGATGAGTTCTGCAGGCCTCTTTCTCAAGAACCCAACCAAGACGACCGCGATCTAGCTGGTACGGCGGAGAAATCCAATTGCAACAGGCGTCGTCTGGCGTTTAGTTCTTAGGACACGCCTCCAGCTCCCGCCTTCTCCGAGCCTCAGATAGCTGAGGTGCGAAATATTATCAACCCCAACACGCTCAAGAAGGCGGTCTGTGAGCAGAACTCGGTCCCATTACAGAAGATCAAGAAGAAGGGACGGAAACAAAAGACTAACAAGGGCGCCGGTGCGAGCCAGCCGGCACCGAGTTCGATCCGTGCTCAGGACGGGCCACCTTCACCTAAGGATATCTTGAGGAGGGTGCATGTGGCGGGTAGGGCGATGCTACCGCCAAATATGCTGAATGCTGCAACCGGTGCTATGCGGAGTCTGCACGACAGTGTTCTTTCTTTGGAGAAGCGGCGTCTCAGAGAGAAGGATGTGGCATACCCGGTTTTCGTGGCCAAGGTGCCAGAGGGCAAGGGCTTTGTGGATGGCGACATCGGGGGTACGATCGTCCTGCGGTTTGATGACATCTTTGCTATGTTTAACCTTCATCCGCTACACTACACCTTCGTTCGGCTGTTTTCGCTGAGTATGGAGATGCGGATCATTAGAGACAAGACCCCGGACATCGTGATAGCCGACCCCTTCTACATGCGTCCCAAGCACTTGAGCAGCGCTGGGGACCGCCAAGTTGCGAGTTCACACCTCGAAGGCATCATTCTGGCAAACCCAGATAAGGATAACTTCCTTGTGGCCTACTTTCCCGAGTAAGTCATCCCTTAACCGCCCCGTAACATATGATTTCTTAGATTTCGATCGTTCTTTTTTTTTCTAACATTCCGTGTTCTGTGCAGTGACACACATTGCACACTCATCCTCTTAAGCCCGAAATATTCCATGGCCACGTATTTAGACCCGAACCGTAACTCCAAGATAGACTACACAAATGTCAAGAAAGTTCTTGATGATGTTCTCCCCGCCTACGCCAAATCTGGAGGCACCTTCACCAGGGCAGTTCGTAAGTACGGCAAGCACATGTTCTCACACAATACGAAGTTCTGCTGCATCAAGCAGCCGCCTGGCGGTCAAAAGGATGCCTACTACGCCCTCCATCACATGCGGGTGATCGTAAGGGACCATCATCAACTTCTGCTACCAGATAATCTCAAAGATTGGGCCGCGAGCTTGTCGGCAGTTCAGGACGCGGACCTCAGACAAGAATTCTTTCGCATCCAGTTGGAGTTTGCGGACATCATCCATCAAGATGTCCTTCATACCTCGGGGCAGTTCTTCCTCAGATATTAACCGTCCAACAGTGAGATAGATGAAATGCTACAAATGCAGGGTGACAACGACCGCGATTTCATGACCATCACGACAGACGGTAGCTTCATCCACGTTCCTGTCCGATGAGTCGAGTCGAAAGTAGTGATGTGTAGTTCTGAAACATTGATTGGCTCATGTTGTAATTATACTTTAATGAATTTGTATGTCTCTTTGGTTTGGACAGTCGTTCAACTTAGATGTAATCGATGCTATTTATTAGTAGGACCATGAATCGTGCTATTAATGTCTTGCTTTTCTCTTTCGATCCTTTTGTTGCATACTCACATATTGCTTATGTATTGTCTGTTGTTTGGCTTGTGCATAGAGATGCCGTCGTATGTCGTGTACAAGGGTAAGGTTCCCGGAGTCTACGACGACTGGGAGGAGTGTCGGAGACAGGTTCACTGTTTCAGCGGTAATAGTTACAAAGGGTACACCACTAGGGTGGAGGCCGAATCTAGATACGCCCGCTATCTAGCGAGAGAGAGGAGGGAGCGTTGGAGGAACCGGATGAAGACCAGTTTGATCGCGATGATGCTCATCGTGATGACCACAACTCTCTCCTATGTGATGGTAGTTTAGATGATCGATATCGACTTGTAATGTGAAGACAAACTCGATACTCGCGGTCTTGAGACTTGTAATGTTTTATCTTTGTTCGGTCTTTTGAATTCGGAGACTAATATGATGAATTGTATTCGGAGACTAATCTTATATTGTATTCGATGAATCTGATGTTGCTGTGTGCTGCTGTCTATATTTTGTCTAATAATATATTTTATATTCTGTCTAATAATATATTTTGTAACCTGCGCAAAAATCAGAAAAGGAAAAAAAACAAATATTCATACTAATGGCGCATCACCACCAGGTGCGCCATTAGTATGCCAAAGGATACTAATGGCGCATCAACAGAGAATGCGCCATTAGTATGACAAAGCCATGCTTACATATGGCCCCCCGGGAGGCACACTAATGGCGCATGCTGTTACATACTAATGGCGCACTAGTTGGTGCGCCATTAGTATACCAGATACTAATGGCGCACCTGTGGTGCGCCATTAGTAAGATATACTAGTGGCGTGCTACTAATGGCGCACTGGTAATGCGCCATTAGTAGGCAAAACCAGTGCGCCATTAGTAGGCCTTTTCCTAGTAGTGTCTGACCTCTCTCAACTTCTTGATGTCCTCCTCCGTGACGGAGGAAGGCATCCACCGACCTTGAAGGTTGGATCCGGACATAGTTGAAGGTCTGAAGTGCCTAAACCTGAGCTTTGGGTGTTGGAACTAGAGGCGGGAGGCGGATTCGATTAAGACCGAGAGGAAAAAGCCTTGTCCCCTTTATAAAGAGGGTGAATATCAAGCGTCCTCCTCGTGGCCGTTTGGGACTTGCCTTCGATCGAGGAGATATACCAATGGGCACGATTGGGTTACCCACATCCGTATTGATGAGAATCCCGTAATAAGGGGACACGATCTCTGCTTTGACAAGACGTTCCAAGGAAACCGCCTCGCAAAACGCGTTGAGGTGGGACAGTAGAAAACGATTCGAATAAAGGCTTGGATGTGGTGTGATGTCACGCTACAGAATACGTCAGCAGATTAGATTTGTGGAAATGTTACTCTCTCCCTATACGGTGGTATGTGGAACTTGTTTTGCAGAGCCGGACACGATACTCGTGTTCAAAATCTTCTCTAAAGTATTCGGAGGAGGAACCCGCCTTGCAATGTCGAAGACAATCTACGTGCCGGACTCGTCGTCATTGAAGCCTGGTTTAGGGGCTACTGAGGGAGTCCTGGATTAGGGGGTATCCGGACAGCCGGACTATAACCATTGGCCGGACTCTTGGACTATGAAGATACAAGATTGAAGACTTCGTCCCGTGTCCGGATGGGACTTTCCTTGACGTGGAAGGCAAGCTTGGCAATACGGATATGTAGATCTCCTCCCATTGTAACCGACTCTGTGTAACCCTAGCCCCCTCTGGTCTCTATATAAACCGGAGGGTTTAGTCCGTAGGACACAGTAACAACAATCATACCATAGGCTAGCTTCTAGGGTTTAGCCTCTCTGATCTCGTGGTAGATCTACTCTTGTACCACCCATATCATCAATAATAATCAAGCAGGAGTAGGGTTTTACCTCCATCGAGAGGGCCCAAACCTGGGTGAAAACATCGTGTCCCTTGCCTCCTGTTACCATCCGCCTAGACGCACAGTTCGGGACCCCCTACCCGAGATCCGCCGGTTTTGACACCGACAGTGGGTATTCGAAGTCATGAGACCTCTAGTTGGCAATCACCGGCGGTTGGGGGGCGTTCATTGGCCGGTGGGGTGGGGATCCCCGGAGAAAAAGATCGGCGGGGGGGCTAGTGGGATGGCCGGTGCGGCGGCGGAATGGCGGTGGGGAGTGGTTTCGGGGAGGGCGGGCCGGCCGCGGGCGGCGGGGGCTGGCGGTTCGGCCGGTGGTGGCTGGCGGCTCAGGGGGGTGGAGTTTGATGATAAACTGGAGGCCCTTGATTTATCCAACGGCTGGAAAATCTAATGACCAAAGATGAAGAAGTCAGTGGACTGACGTGTAGCCTCACCCCGCATGTACACATGCACGCACGCAAGACACGCACGCATGTAGGCGTGCAACACTGACACGTACACACGCACGCATGCTGGCGTGCAACACTGACACGTACACTTGCACTCACGAACACACGCACGTACGCACCCATGCATGCAACACTGAAACGTACCCTTGCATGCACGCAACACTCACACGCCTGCATGCACACAGCACACGATGCAAGACACACGCTCAACCTACACATGCATGCACCCTTTGTTAAGGACATGGATTGTTACGGGTATTAATCAATCTTATCTGTGATAAGCAGAACATTGATGTTTGCAGCGGTCTTTATGAATCACAACGTATCGAACGGGCTATCAACATAGTGATAGTGGGCTTATCTACATGAAAAAGATGATGTCACACTCAATGAACAATCATCGATTTATGAAATGCCCGCTTCTGACCGCCCTAGCCCACCAAAGGTTCCTCTGTTGTGCGCTGCCTGCATTGGGTCACTGACATGCAGGCCATGCACCCAAAGAGCCCACACGTCAATGGAAGAACAGCGCGGTGTCCTAGGTCAGAGTCGAGGGCGCCACTCGCGGCACGCCCGACTGAACACGCCTCCGTGCCGCATTCAAATGCCTCCATGAAACCCGCCCGTGTGGAAGCCGAGAAACCCACTCTGGACACACGTCCGTTCATGACCGAGCCGGCGTTAAACGCAACGCCGACCGAGCTCCTCCCGTCCACCATCTATTTAATCTCCTATTTAAATGAGGCCAAATGGCGGCCAAGAATCACACACCTCTGCCGCTCCCCTATCTCATCCACCATTTTGTCCACTCTTACAATGGTTTACGAAGAGTAGTTATTCCGCATCCAAGCCGGCTGGGTAGCCCGCCGGATACGAGCTATGCAGCTCGCTGATCCACCTCCCTCCCCTCGCCCGACGGAGCCAGTTGCCACCCCAAGCCGGCGCGTGGTTCAGCAACTCGCGCTCTAGGCCAGCTCGACGAGGAGCGGCGCATGGGCGTCGTTGCTGCCGTCCACGCCGCCGCCTCGTACCGCATCTCCCGTTTCTGTGGCCGAGACTCCCATGCCGGCGGCCACGCCATGCAAGCAGCGACAGAAGCCGGGTGTGTGGAGAGCGACGAGTCGGTGGCTAGCGCCTCCGCGTCCGCCGCCATCATTGAGGAGAAGTAGAACACGGGAGGCCGCCGCCGCTTGGGTCCCATGAAGGCCACCGCGGAGGCGACGCCGGCATACACAGCAGGTGTCTTGCCGGATCCTTTTGTTGCGAGGACCTTCGTCGACCCTGCATGGGCTCCACGGAAGAGGGTAATGTTAGGATGAACTCGAGCCGGTGCCGGCCATGGCGAAGTAGTGGCCGGTGATGAACTCGAACCGGTGCCGGCCACCATCATCTTCGGCACCAGCCAATGATATCAGTTGGGCAGTGGGGAAGCGAGCCGTCCTTTACGCTAAAGCATATACCTCCGGGGCTCCCGGTAGTCCGATGATCGTGCTGTCGGACATGAGGAACACAAATCGATCGGCGGGCGACCATTTAGGCCAGGTATTATATACCTGTGCTGTCCAGAACTAGCATCGCGTAGTTCATTTGAATGTAATGAAATCCATCATGTTTGTATGAAAATCCGGTATTTTATATGATTTCCGTCATTTTTTATATGAAATATCAGTTTGTCTACGTGTTTGCGTGAATTTTGTCCGGTTGGTTGAGTTGTTGTCATAATGTGTGTGGCTACGGTTGGATGGCATAATTTGCGGGTCGCCGGTCGGTCTGCGGGCGGCTCGGGCAGCGTTGTGGGACAAAAAAACACAGCTTGTGCGAGCTCGTCTCCAACGTGCGCGCTGGAGGATGCATGACAGCATGAACACCCGAGCCATTCCTCGTTCATCGGTGGCAAAGGCACCGGTGGACAAAAGGGTCGCCAATATTTTGGCTACCCCGGGCAAGATCCAAACAGCCCCTCCCAACAGATTCAAATCCCTTGTTCGCTGTGGAATTCTGCCATGTGTTGTTTTCATGGACTAGCAAGATGCCCGTGCATTGCACGGAACATCAAGATGCATTTTTTTACAAACTCCCGCATGCATGCAAGGGATAATTAATGTCCTCCTTTGCTAGTACCACGAGGCAAACACCATTAATATTGCATCGATTAGTGTTAGTGGCCTTGTATATCTGCAAATTGTAATTTTGATAGTGGCCCCTTGTATATAAAAATGGAGGGAGAAAGATGAGAGATAAGGTGAGGAGGAGTGGGGCGTGGTGGTGACTGGTGGTTGGACTGGGCGGAGGCATGGGGATGGATGGCGCATTATGTCTAGGTTTGTATCTCGCTCACACACACCCACGTAGGTGGGGGACGTGCACGAAGAGAAGAGGTTCACGCACGGCGCACGTACTCCCATCTCTTTCCCAACCACACCCGCGCGGGTACACGGTGGAGCTCATTTCTGTACGAAAAAGGTAGCCCACGTGGTAATTTGGCACGCGTACTGGTTGTCCACTTGGTGGAGGGAGGATCATATACCATGGGTGAACAAACAAATTGCGACTTGACGCGTTATGTTAAATTAAAAAAGAGGCAAACCATGTGGGGCCTACCTTAGAGGCAAGGCTCTATACACTGGAGTACTTTTGATGTGTCCCGTCAACTCGCAGAACGAGGAGAAGCTTGCTTAGTACGCCGTCTCCCCCGCCCACGGGCGCGGTGGCTCACAGGATGAGGTGAAGCTTGCTTACGAGTAGTAGTACTACTACTACTACTGTACGCCTTTACGCCCACTCCCTCGCCCACGCGCGCGGTGGCTCGTGACACGAGGAGAAAAGTTTACTACTCCCTCCGTTTACTCCTCGTCCCTACTACGTACTTTGGTTACTACTCCCTCCATTTACTTATACAAGGCCACTATAAAAAAATACATTTTGCATCTATACAAGGCCACAAATAGTAATCGAGACAAAAGTTACTACTCCCTCCTTTCCAGTTTATGGCTCAATTTCAAAATCTCTCCAACCAAGGTAGACGGTGAGTAGTTGAATTAATTTCGTAGTTTGCACAAATAATTAGTACGCTCGTTTTTCTCAAGAAGTTATGTTTACCGAGGCATTAATTAGAACGAATGCATGACTGACCACTAAATTTCCATGAACTTGTACATGCATTGGTTAGTTTCCTCTTGACACTGCTTGCGTCGGGTGACCTAATGCACCTCGAAATCCAACATGTAATGGTACTACTACTAGTATAGTAGAATTGAGACTTGTCAAACGGAAAAACAAATGTTTTTTAGATGAGCCCTATAAACCCTAGTGGGTACGTACTCCGTAAAAACAGATTTTTCCAAAACTAAGTCGCTCCCTTTCATGAATTATGTAGTATACTCCTCCGTTGACGCTCCCTTTCATGAATTTTGTACTTCCTATCACCGACATGTGGGAAATATAGCAACCGGGTCGACGTGTCAGGCACCAAATAACAGTGCAGAACAGCAGGGGGACGCACCCCACTCGTACCAGCCCAGTAGTAGTAATGAGCAATGAGACGTCAAATCACAATGCCGCACCTTCCTAGACGAACGAAGCAACCATTATTTCACACTTCGGTTCGCCATCATCTCAAACCACGTAGTATTGCTTCTGCCTCAAGAGGGACACGCGCATCGCCTTGGTACATCATGACACGTGGGACCGCATGACAGGCCATGCTCCCCCGCCGATCGCTTGGTAAAATCACCTCATTTTTACTATACTTCCTCCGTATCGGTTTACTACATGGCAAGCACGTCGTTCTAGGTTGAGAATTTAACTGGCTATATATGTGATGAACAGTACTCTAGCCTTTTAAAAAATGTATACTTTTGTACAGTAGTACTATCGATGGATTGCGCCATGGAGCAAAAATTGAAATTAAAAAAAAGGTGGTACATATAGAGAGCGCTCGTCGCCAAATTATGCATATAGTACTATTAAAAAAGCTAGTACGTGCTTAATTGGGGTGCTAAATTCTATTAAAGAAATACTAGTAGTATGTACATACTGCAGAGTTAAAGTAACGAGAAGAAACATAACATAGTTCTGCTGGGGGCTCAGCACAACACACCCCTCAAATTAAACTAAGCACACCTGAAATTAAACTATGCAACTAATCCGGTAGACACTGCATTAGAAGTTTAGAACCACCATGAGAAACGACACTGCCACCTTACTCAGAGTCCTTGTCCACGTCCTCGACTTCGTCCTTGTCCCTCTCCCTCTTGGCCGATACTTCTTTGCTTGAACCGCACACTTGGCTGTTGCTCTTCATCCAACCCTTGTAGATATTGAAACAAAGGTAGCCATCCATTGCAGCGTAGTGGATGTGGTCTATATCTAGTACATTCCGCTGCCATGCATGATGATGAAACGTGTGATGAGGTTTCTCTAGTTTATGGTACGAATGATGAACCATGGCTCCTGCCAGGGTCAGCATTGAAGGCTGACGAGAGGGCACCAGCCGATTCTTCTGGAGGTCGAAGGGGTTGCCTACAATGAGGCCTATCCGACCCAGGACTTCTTTGTCGTTCTTAAAGTCTACAGTAACGAATTTCACTGTTTTGTCCTTGAGGAAGTTCTTAAAATCCTGGCACTCAATGTCAGCACGGCATATGTGGTAGACCAAGAAAACGTTATGTACGCAAACCTGGATCACGGCGGGCTTCTTCCACTCTTCGTCCTTTAGATCCTTCTCTCGTCCTAGGACTGTGGTGTACTCAGCATCTATCCCAATGACCCACTCATCATCTGAGTTTTCGAACATGCGTCTGAAGTGAGAAAGGCATCCTTTCACCGTCGCGGAAGAACGGGTGTAGATGACGTCGAACTCATCACCGGTGATGGTTCTAACCTTGTACTCACCACCGATCATGGAGATTTGGGACGCCATGGATTTGGGAGGAGCGTTAGTGTCGGTGTCAAAACTGGCGGATCTCGGGTAGGGGTTCCCGAACTGTGCGTCTAAGGCGGATGGTAACAGGAGGCAGGGGACATGATGTTTTACCCAGGTTTAGGCCCTCTTGATGGAGGTAAAACCCTACGTCCTGCTTGATTTATTCTTGATGATATGAGTATTACAAGAGTGGATCTACCACGAGATCGGAGAGGCTAAACCCTAGAAGCTAGCCTATGGTATGATTGTATGTTGTCCTACGGACTAAAACCCTCCACTTTATATAGACACCGGAGGGGGCTAGGGTTACACAAGGTCGGTTACAAAGGAGGAGATATACATATCCGTACTGCCTAGCTTGCCTTCCACGCCAAGTAGAGTCCCATCCGACACGAGACGAAGTCTTCAATCTTGTATCTTCATAGTCCAACAGTCCGGCCAAAGGATATAGTCTGGCTGTCTGGAGACCCCCTAATCCAGGACTCCCACTGTAGCCCCTGAACCAGGCTTCAATGACGATGAGTCCGGCGTGCAGTATTGTCTTCGGCATTGCAAGGCGGGTTCCTCCTCCGGATATACCACAGAAGAGTTTGAATAACAGGATAGTGTCCGACCCTGCAAAATAAGTTCCACATACCACTGTACAGAGAATAATATTTCCACAAATCTAATCTGCTGACACGTTTTGGCAACATGACATCGTGTCATGGCTCGGTGATTATTCGAACCGATTTTCTTTAACCAGCCCCGCACATAACGCGAGGCAGTTTCTCGACATGTCTTGTCGAAGCAGAGATCGTGTCCTCGTTATTACGGGATTCTCATCAATACGGGCGTGGGTAACCCAACTGCGCCATCAATTACGGCGCTTGGGGGATAAGCGAGTTTTACCAGGCTAGTGGGGGCGCATAGTTTCGGCCGCCCTTATAAGGGGATAAGGTTTAACCTTTTTCTACCCACGCCTTCTTCCTCCTTGCTCATCCATTCTTGCGCACTCGAGCTCCAACGCCCAAGTCCACATCCTTCTCCTCAACCTTCTCCAAACATGTCCAGAGCGGGAGGCAAGTGGATGGCCTCCTCCGTCACGGAGGGCCACATCAAAAAGCTGCGCGGAGCCGGATACTTAGCCATGAATATCGCGCATCGGCTGCCCGCTGCGGGGCAGATTGTTCCTACCCCGGAACCTCACGAGAGGGTAGTTTTCCTCCACCACTTCCTCCGTGGACTGGGGTTTCCCCTCCATCCATTCGTCCGTGGTCTTATGTTCTACTACGGGCTGGACTTTCATGATCTAGCCCCGAACTTCATCCTTAACATTTCGGCGTTCATCATCGTGTGTGAGGCTTTCCTCCGCATCCGGCCCCACTTCGGCATGTGGCTGAAGACCTTCAATATCAAGCCGAAGGTGGTGGGAGGCCAACAAGCAGAATGCGGCGGAGCCATGGTGGGCAAGATGCCCAATGTTATATGGCTTGAAGGCTCCTTCGTGGAGACCATAAAGGGGTGGCAATCGGCGTGGTTCTACATCACCGAGCCGCGCGACACCAACTGGGTGGCGGCCCCCGAGTTTCGATCTGGAATACCCACGCGGCTCTCCTCCTCGAAAGAGAAGGGCCTATCCTGGGGTTCATCGGTGGAGCTGGACGGACTCCATAAATGTATCTGGAATATGGCAAGCAAGAAGCTCAAGCTTGTCAACATAGTCCAGGTCATGCTCTTCCGCCGGATCCTCCCGTGTCAACAACGGGATTTCAACTTGTGGGAGTTCGACCCGGTCCAGCACCAGACTCTGAGCGAGCTCTTCAACACGACGCACAAGGACGTCTGGAGGGTGCTGTTCAAGGGTGCTGAGGTCCCTCCCTCTCTCACTGAGGACCGCGGGCTAAGCATGAAGCGCCCTGCAAATCCGGTAAGTTTTGTACATCTGGTAGGGTTTTTACTTCCCATAGCTTAACCACGCGCAGGGTCTGAGCTCCCATGCCTTTGACAAGACTGGGTGGGGGCATCAGAGAAGATCGACTGTCCGGCCCCTCTGCCCGAAGACACTGCGGACGCTCTCCTGACGGAGATGCTGACTCCGGCTCCATACAAGGTGCCGGAGAAGACCAAGAAGGCCAAGGGAACCCGAAAGAGTTCCCGGCGCCAGGTGATATCGGGCTCATCGTCCGATGACTCCGCGACACACTCCACCCCCGAAGACGAGGAGGAAGATGAAGATGCTCCCCCTTCAGCCGGGGGAGACAAGAAAAGGAAGGCTGCCCCAACCGGGGGGAGCGAAGGGTCCAACAAGGGAAGGACTCTCCTTCCAGACTACTCCACCACCGCCGCCGGAGACAAAGACGAGTGGCTGCTCAGGGCCAAACCCCTGGCGAAGTCGTAAGTATTCGGATACCAGAGTAACTCATAGCATACCTTTGACACACAGCTTCTCCTAACGTCGAATATGATTATGCAGACCGCCCCAAGCCCGTATCGACGTATCTTTGTCGGACGGCTCCTTGGACTCGTCGGATATGGATAGCGATCCACTTCCGACTGCCACCTCCCCTTGCCCTACGGACAATGCCGAGGTGCTATCCCAAGAGGCACCGGGTTGAGGGGAGACAGTCCCGAAGGCGCCTCAAGGCGACCTTCCGGACTCTAGGGGCAGAGGGGGTAAGGCTCCCGAGGACTCCGAGTTCGGCCTTCAGCCGAACACTGCGCCGGAACCCCGAGTGGTTCCAGACTCGGGCAGGCGGCCTCCTTCCAAAAGGGGTAGGATGCCCGTGCCGGTGACCTCTGTCCATCCAGAGGCACCGAACAATCTGCTGGGAGCGCTTCGCAGCGCTTCCATCAACGAAGAGCACCGCACTATTATGAGTGCGGTGATCCAGAAGGTTCAGTCCCCCAAGAGCGGACTGACTAAAGCCTGTGCCAGCCTTCTAACAGGCTTTGAGGTAAGTATTTGAAATATAGGAAAAATATTACCGCATAGACAGTAGCCCCTGATGCTCTGTTTGGTGTTCAAAAAGAAAATCCGAATAGAGGATCAACTAATATCTGCAGGAGTCTAATATAAGTATGTCTATATGCGTATGCAGGCTTCATTGCTGGCCTCTGCCGCACTGACTGCGGAGGTCGCCGTACTGAAGCAGGACCTCGAAGGGTCCAAGAAAGATCTCGGCCTTGCCAAGAGGTAGCTCGAGGAGAACAAAGGTAAGTAATACCTAGTCTTTAGATATGTATATATATAAAAGGGGTGCGATTGCAAAATGACAGGATCATCTTTAATCTGCCAGGGGCCACGACCGAAGTGGCAACCTTGAAGCAAGCACTATCCGAGGCCGAAAACAAAGCGGCCCAGGAGCGCACCGAGCGGGAAAAACAAGAGGCACGGGTGGGCGAGGTGCAATAAGAGCTCCACGCTCTCATGACGAAGCACAAGGCGTTGGAGCTTGACTTGAAGACGCGAGAGTCCGAGCTTGCCGCGGACCTTGAGAGTGCAAAGAGTGCCAAGGCTGAAGCCCAAAAGGCTCTCTAGGAGATTGATTCGATGAAGAAGATAGCGGCGGGTAAGGCATTCTATATGCAAAGCAAGCATGTGAAAGTAAATTACTTGTTACTTACCCGAATCCGGAGCTCTCCAGGAGCATTCACAGATTTGCCCCACAGCATGTTGGATGCCGCACAATTTTACCAGGCCGAGGAGGGAAGCTCAACGGAGAAGCTGTTCTGGTCTCAGTATACTGAGACCGAACACCCGATGCCTCTGAGCGACCAGCTGAAGCAACTGGTCGAGCTGCACAAGGCGGCCGAACAGGCCATGAAGGGCTTTATAGTCCGGATGTGGCCTGGTGATGCCCTTCCCAATAGCTACTTCGGCCTGGTGAGGTGGCTTGCGGATGCTTGCCCACGGCTGGAAGTCATCAAGCGGTCTGTCTGTATCGAAGGTGCACGCCGGGCTTTCGCCCGTGCGAAGGTGCACTGGGCCAAGATGGACGCCGTGAAGCTGGTGACGGAAGGGCCGCCGCAGGGCAAGGAGCATCGCCACCCCGAGATGTACTATGAGGGTGTCCTGAAGGGTGCCCGTCTTGTAGCGGACGAGTGTGCGAAAGATGTAATATTTGAGTAAACTTGCTCGTGTAATCCTGTATTATGAAAACTTGTTCATATGCGTTATGCAACACTTGTTTGAATTTAAAATATTGCCTTCTGTTCGGCTGTTTATCAAATCTGAGAGATGGCTAGTCGTCGGCTTCTGCCCCCACGCCACGAGTGCTGGGGTGTTCGGGATAAACCTGAGCACTGTTGTTCCCATTGTTGGGTCCTTCGAGGGAGATGCTCAACACAACAAACAAGGCAATCGGACTATAATGCGTTATCACTCTCACTTAGCCATAGAATTCTATAATTTTAAATTTCGGCAAAGCCCCTAAGTATTCGGAAGGCCGAATTCGGGGCGCGATACATGCCTTAAGCCGGACAGGGCCGACTCCTCGCTCTAAGCAGCATAAGTCTTTAGCGACTTGAAACCTCTCAAACAGCGACCAGTCTCTCGCCTTATCATGACAGTCAGTTTTAGCTTTCTCTACTGAGGTGCTTAGCCCAGTAGAACCGGGGCACAATCGCAGTAGTTCTACCAGTGCTACCTTAGCTGATATAGCGGAACGTAAGGTACCAAAACATGGGAGCCGGGCAAACCCAACTATTGACCCAAGACATGATTCGGAGCTGATGCATATAATGCTATAAGTTCGGGGTGCCGCACTGTTGAAAGTGTTCGGACTTCTCACGCCGCATTATGGGGTATGCTTAAGCCCCTGGTGTATTGGCCGTACCAGAGTGTACGGGTGCTAGATGTCATGAATAGACATATATATGTAAAGTAAGAATGCAATAATAGTCGTAATGCTATGCATTGTTTATTCAAAAAGGTGCGTTAGAGCAGAATGATACAAGTAGTGCGATAAGCAAAAAGTAGGGCTATTTGACATGTCCCTTCCAAGGGCGAGCTGAGGAATAGTATTAAAGCAAGTATTTCACTCGTTATAGTAATCCACCTGGGAGTTCCGTGGCGTGACGTAGCTCTCTGCCTCCTTGGTTGCTGCATCATGTGTTCGGCAATCATGCTGCCGGACGGGGTTTCTAGGGATTGAAGTCTTGAAAGAAAAAAATAACAAAGCGGGAAGCCCCTAGTGCGGTTTAAGCCGCGTCTTGGGGCGTGCCGTAGTCGTGCCCCCCTTCCCGCCTGTGCCCATGGTATTTTTAATGTGTAATTATGTACGCATGGCACGGATTTCGCCGTTTGGCTGGGACCGGGGTGGGGGCCGCATTGCTATGCGAGCTCAGAACGTGCCAGGCGGTCCAGTTGCCGATTACTCCGGACGCGCTTGAAGGTGTCCGGGTCCTTAATCGCTGAACTAGTGGATTGCCTTAAGAGGCTAATTTGCGCTTCTACCGCGAGGGCCGTAGTGTGCTCCTCCATGCAGAGAGAGCGCTCTGTGTTTCCATTGACTGTTATGACCCCCCGAGGTCCTGGCATCTTGAGCTTGAGATATGCATAATGCGGTACCACATTGAATCTTGCAAATGCGGTTCGACCGAGTAGTGCATGGTAGCCACTGCGGAACGGGACTATGTCGAAGATTAACTCTTCGCTTCGGAAGTTATCCGGGGATCCGAAGACCACTTCCAGTGTGACTGAGCCTGTGCAATGGGCCTCTACACCTGGTATGACACCTTTAAAGGTTGTTTTTGTGGGTTTGATCCTTGAGGGGTCTATACCCATTTTGCACACTGTGTCCTGATAAAGCAGGTTCAGGCTGCTGCCGCCGTCCATTAGGACTCGAGTGAGGTGAAATCCGTCAATGATTGGGTCTAGGACTAGTGCGGCAAATCTGCCATGACGGATACTAGTGGGGTGGTCCCTGTGATCGAAGGTGATCGGACAGGAGGACCATGGGTTGAACTTTGGGGCGACTGGATCCAACGCATATACGTCCCTGAGCGCACGCTTCCGCTCCCTCTTGGGGATGTGGGTTACGTATATCATATTCACCGTCTGCACTTGTGGGGGGAACCTCTTCTGTCCTCCGGTGTTTGGCTGCCGGGGCTCCTCCTCGTCATCGCTATGTGACCCCTTATCTTTGTTTTCGGCTTTTAACTTGCCGGCCTGCTTGAACACCCAACAATCCCTGTTGGTGTGGTTGGCTGGCTTGTCGGGGGTGCCGTGTATTTGACACGAGCGATCGAGTATACGGTCCAAACTGGACGGGCCCGGAGTGCTTCTTTTGAATGGCTTTTTCCGCTGACCGGGTTTAGAGCCTTTGAATCCGGCATTGACCGCCGTATCCTCGGTATTGTCGCTGTTAATGCGGCGCTAATGTTTGTTGCGACATGACCTGTCGTTGCCATCCTTGGTATCCGGATGTAACACCCTCGATGCGACTATAGCTCCCATGTGTCAAGGCACGACTTAGAGATATAATCGCATTGAAGGCATATGTCGCAAGTTAGGCAATCTTCACAACATCCCATGTAATATGAATAATAAAGGGGAGATAACATATTTGGCTTACACTCGCCACGTCAATCAAGTACATAAATAGCATTACATCATCCAAACACTCATGGCCCGACTACGGCGCCAAAATAAAAGAGAACCCAACATGCGACACGGTCCCAATCACCCCCAACTGGGCACCACTACTGATCATCGGGAAAGGAAATGTAGTAACATTGAGAGTCTTCGTCGAACTCCCACTTGAGCTCACACACGTCTCCTGGAGCGGAATCATCAGGCCCTGAATCTGGTGTAAAAGTAATCTGTGAGCCACGGGGACTCAGCAATCTCGCACCCTCGTGATCAAGACTATTTAAGCTCATAGGTAAGGCAAGGTAATTATAGGTGGAGCTGCAGCAAGCGACTAGCATATATGGTGGCTAACTTATTCGCAAAAGAGAGCGAGAAGAGGAGGCAAAGCGCGAGCGAGAAACTAGAGAGCAACCTGCGCAAACATTACTCCAACACCGTGTCCACTTCCCGGACCCCGCCGAGAAGAGGCCATCACGGTAACACACTCAGTTGATTCATTTTAATTAATTAAGGTTCAAGTTATCTACAACCGGACATTAACAAATTCCCATCTGCCCATAACCGCGGGCACGGCTTTCGAAAGTTCAATCCCTGCAGGGGAGTCCCAACTTAGCCCATGACAAGCTCTCACGGTCAACGAAGGAATAGACCTCCTCCCAAGACGTTCCGATCAGACTCGGTATCTCGGTAATTCAAGACACTTCGACAGGTTAAAACAAGACCAGCAACATCGCCCGAATGTGCCGACAAATCCTGATAGGAGATGCACATATCTCTTTCTTAGGGCACACTCAGATTGTCCTAGGTACGGGTAGGCCAGCCCAGAGTTGCCCCTGGTGGCCACCGGTAGCTGACAGGTGGACCAACACCCAGAGGAGCACTGGAACGGGGGGGTAAAATAAGATGACCCTTGAGTCTGCAGAACCCAAGGGAAAGAAAAGGCTAGGTGGCGAATGGTAAAACCAATGTTGGGCATTGCTGGAAAAGCTTTAATCAAGGCGAAATATCAAGGGGTTCCCATTATAACCCAACCGCGTAAGGAACGCAAAATCCGGGAACATAACACCGATATGACGGAAACTAGGGCGGCAAGAGTGGAACAAAACACTAGGCGAGAGGCCGAGCCTTCCACCCTCTACCAAGTATATAGATGCATTAAGATAACATAGCAATATAATGATATCCCAACAAGTAAATAAATGTTCCAACAAGGAACGGCCTCCAATCTTCACCTGCAACTAGCAACGCTATAAGAGGGGCTGAGCAAAGCGGTAACATAGCCAATCAACGATTTGCTAGGACATGGTGGGTTAGAGGTTTGACATGGAAATTTGGGAGGCTTGCAAGCAAGTGGTAGGCATCGTAGCAATGGCATAGCAAAAGAGCGAGCAGACTAGCATAGCAAAGATAGTAGTGATTTCGAGGGTATGATCATCTTGCCTGCACAGTTGTCAGAGTTGACTGGATCCTCAAAAGCAAACTCAACGGGCTCCTCGTTAGCGAACTCGTGGCCAAACAAGACAAACAAGCAACAAGGATACAATCAATCACGTGCAAACTCAAACAACACAATGCAAGGACGATATGCTATGCGGGATGCGATGCGGGATGCAAAATGCAAGATATGACAGGAAATGCATGAACCTGGCCTCAACATGGAAATCCAAGGGGGCCACTGGAAAGATGAGATGAAATCTCTTGAAAACGATATAAAGAACGCCGGAATCGGAGTTACGGTTTGGAAATGGCAAGCGATTCAAATATGACACCGGTCTGCGATTTACAGCAAGTAGGCATCTAAATGCAATGAGATGAACATGCTACAGCACCCAAACATGACAACAAAATACATGGCAGGGAAGCATTCAAGATGCTTAACAAAAGACTAGCACTGAGACATGGCCAATTCATCCATTATGAGGTTCAAACAAGCATGGCAAAAACGCAAATGAAAAACAGATTTCAGACTTAGTGAAATTAACCCTTGTCTGAAATTTCAGATCATGAAGCCCTCTTCGGAGCAACAAAACAACATGCTACAACACCTGATTATGACAAAGAAGAACATAGCATGGAGCTACTCAACAAGCTTAACAAAAGACCCTAAGTGACCTGGGGCCAAAAGGGATCACAAAATATACTAACAAGCACACGAACATAGCTAAAACACAATCAGTTTTCAGACTTAGTGAAAACTGAGACATGCTGAAATTTAACTCACAAAGGCATGTAAACGAGCTCGATGCACTCACTATGGTGCAAGTCATGGCAAGTCAAGCATACATCCATTAAGAAGGCACAAAATGCAAGCTAGACATGGCAAGAACAATGTCATAGCATGCACGGATCAACTACAATAGCATCGGCAAAATCGCAAAGAAGTTGACGATCTGCCCAGATTCACAATGAAGCAAAAGTAGAGCTCGATTGACTCAAGCTAGGTGCTCCAAAATTTAAAACAAAGACATGAATGGATAGAGCATAAAAAGATTAACAAAACTCATTTACTGATCATCCTCAAAAGAGGCACGGATCACTAGGAAACAGCAAGAACATATGGCATCATGAACTAAATAATCCCAGACTTAGTGAAAACTACTAAGTCCCTGAAAACAGATTTACCGGGTGCCTCACTTTGCAAGCTTGCACAAGTCACCACACACATCCTAAAAATGCATGGGTTGCACCTCTGGAAAGATAACAAGATTCTTAACAAAACATATGAAGGACTCACAGGCATATCATGCACACAACAATCATGGCAAAAATGACAAAAGTCTAAGATGAACTAGCAGATCTGATAAATAACTCACGAAGCCTCCTTCTAACAGCATTTCGGGCATCAAGATGAACTCAAGTGAAAATGATGCAGTTGAATGAAATGATGTACTCTTCGAGGCGAACCTTTTGATATACTATATGTCCAAATCAGAGCTACGGATGCGGAGGTATGGCCGGTCAAAGTATGCATAAAAAATTTGGGTTCGGAGGGAAAGTCAACCGAGATTTTTCTCCAGATCCAGATCTGCACTGTTCACCGGCGCGAAAAACGATGATGGCCTGCGTTGAGGACGGCGGCGGCCGGAGTAGGAGGGGTCGCCGGGCGAGGAGAGGCCGGGGCGCGCCGGCCGGAGCACCGAGGCGCGGCGAGGAGGAGGCTGGAGCGGCCGGACGGAGGAGGAGGCGGCGGCCGGGCGGTGGCGCGCGGCGGCCGGGCGGTGGCCCACGGCGGCGGCGGCGGCAGTGGCCCGCGGCGGCGGCGCCCACCGGAGCTGGGAGAGGCGGCGGCGGTCGAGGCGAGGAGGCGCGGGGGCGGCTCGGGCTCGCGGGGGCCCGATCTGGGCCTCCCGGGCCGCGGCGGCGGTGAGGTGGCGTGAGCCACGTGGCGGCGACGGATTGGCTGCGGGCGGCGGCGGGCGTCGGGTCGGACACGTCCGGCGCGGGTCGGACATGTCCGGCGCGGCGGAAGAGGGATTTAGGGTTTCGGGGAGGAAGAAGAGATCCGAAAAAAAGGGGGGTGTATTTATAGGCATAAGTGGAGCTAGGAGAGTCCAAATGAGGTGCGGTTTTCGGCCACGCGATCGTGATCGAACGCTCTAGGACATGGAGCAGAGTTTGGTGGGTTTTGGGCCAAATTGGAGGGGTGTTGGGCTGCAACACACACGAGGCCTTTTCGGTCCCTCGGTTAACCGTTGGAGTATCAAACGAAGTCCAAATGGTACGAAACTTGGCAGGCGGTCTACCGGTAGTAAACCAAGGCTCCTTGGCAAGTCTCGGTCGAATCCAGAAATGTTTAATCCCCACGCACGAAAGAAAGCTAGAAATGACCACCGGAGGAGAACAAAGCGCCAAAATGCAAAACGGACAACGGGGAAAATGCTCGAATGCATGAGACGAACACGTATGCAAATGCAATGCACATGATGACATGATATGAGATGCGTGACAACGAAAACAACACACAGAGACAAAGACCCAAACTCGAGAAATAAATATAACTTAATGCCGGAAACGGCAAGAGTTGGAGTACAAATAGGGAAAGTTACATCCGGGGTGTTACAACACTCCACCACTACGAAAGGATCTCGTCCCGAGATCTAGGACTGAAAGAACGCCGGGTACTCAGAACGGAGGTGATCCTCGCATTCCCAGGTAGCTTCACGGTCGGAATGGTGTGACCACTTGACTTTGAGAAATTTGATTGACTTGTTGCGAGTCTTGCGTTCAGTCTCTTCAAGAATAGCAACTGGGTGCTCACGATAAGAGAGATCTTCTTGGAGCTCAATGTCCTCGAAGTTGATGGTGCGGTCAGGAGTCTTGAAGCACTTTTGAAGCTGAGAGACATGGAACACATCATGAACATTTGCAAAGTTTGAAGGAAGCTCGAGTTGATAGGCGAGGTCGCCTCTCTTGCTGACAATCTTGAAAGGTCCCACGTATCTGGGGGCAAGCTTCCCTTTGATACCGAAGCGACGAGTACCTTTCATAGGAGAGACGCGGAGGTAAACATGATCTCCGATCTCGAAAGCCAAATCACGGTGCTTACTATCATAGTAACTCTTTTGACGGTATTGGGTTGCTTTGAGGTTATCACAAATGACTTTGCACATTTCTTCTGCTTCTGTGATTAAGTCATTACCCAAAAGCTCACGTTCACTGGTTTTAGACCAGTTGAGAGGGGTACGGCACTTCCTGCCATACAGAATTTCAAAAGGGGCCTTGCCCGAACTTGCTTGAAAACTGTTGTTGTAGGAGAATTCAGCATAAGGAAGACAATCCTCCCACTTCATGCCGAAGGAGATCACACAAGCCCTGAGCATATCTTCAAGAATCTGGTTGACACGCTCGACTTGACCACTTGTTTGAGGATGGAAACCTATGCTGAAGCGGATGTTGGTGCCCATGGCCTTCTGAAAAGAATCCCAAAACTTCGAGGTAAAGATGTTGCCACGGTCTGAAGAGATCACTTGAGGAATACCGTGCAGAGAGACAATACGAGAGGTATAGAGTTCTGCCAATTGAGCTGCAGTGATCGACTCTTTGATAGGCAGAAAGTGAGCCACTTTGGTGAGTTTGTCGATGACAACAAATATAGCATCATTGCCACGCTTGGACTTTGGAAACCCAGTCACGAAGTCCATTTCAATGTGGTCAAACTTCCATTCTGGAATGGCAAGAGGTTGGAGGAGGCCTGCTGGCCTTTGGTGTTCTGCCTTCACTCTTCTGCAGACATCACATTCATTCACGAATTGAGCGATCTCGTGCTTCATTCGAGTCCACCAATAAGCTTGCTTAAGGTCCTGATACATCTTCGTGCTCCCGGGGTGGATGGAGAGGAGAGAATTGTGAGCCTCGTTCATGATCACTTTACGGAGGTCACCTCTGGGCACAACAATACGATCCTCGAAGAAGAGAGTGTCCTTGTCATCAAGGCGGTAGCACTTGTACTTGGACTGACTCTTGGCAATCCCAATCTTCACCTTTTTCACCATAGCATCAAGAAGCTGGGCTTGGTGAATCTGGTCTTCCAAGGTAGGAGAGACTTGCTGGTTGGCAAGGAAACCTTGAGGAACAACTTGCAGGTTAAGTTTGCAGAAAGCTTCACAAAGCTCGGGTTGATAAGGCTTAAGAATCAGACTGTTGCAGTAGGCCTTTCTGCTCAAAGCGTCAGCAATCACATTGGCCTTGCCTGGAGTATACTCAATACTCAGATTATACTCTTGAATCATTTCGACCCATCGAGTTTGCCTGAGGTTGAGATTAGGCTGCGTGAAGATGTACTTGAGACTCTTGTGATCAGTGAAAATGTCCACTTTTCTTCCCAATAGAAGATGTCTCCAAGTCAAAAGAGCATGCACAACTGCCGCCAACTCGAGATCATGAGTGGGGTAGTTCTTCTCATTAGGCTTCAACTGGCGAGATGTATAAGCAACAACTTTCTTCTCTTGCATCAATACTGCGCCAAGACCTTGGAGAGAGGCATCACAAAGGACCTCGTACGGTTTGGATTCATCAGGCGGAGTCAGAACTGGAGCAGTGATCAATTTCTCTTTCAAAGTGTTGAAAGCAATATCACACTCCGGAGACCAAACGTACTTGACGTGCTTCTGAAGAAGATTAGAGAGAGGCTTCGCGATCTTAGAAAAGTTCTCAACGGATCTTCGGCAATAGCTTGCGAGACCGAGAAAACTGCGGAGTTGCTTCACATTCTGAGGAGGTTCCCAATTCACAATTGCAGACACCTTCTCAGGATTCACGGCAATGCCCTTGGCAGAGATGATATGACCAAGATAAAGAACCTCATCGAGCCAAAATTCACACTTGGAGAACTTGGCATAGAACTGATGTTCCCTGAGCTTATCGAGAACCAAACGCAAGTGCTTGGCATGATCTTCCTTGTTCTTGGAGAAAACTAGAATGTCGTCGAGATAGACCAAAACAAAGTCATTGGTGTAGGCATTGAAGATGAAGTTCATCATGCGAGAGAACGTCGGAGGAGCGTTGGCGAGACCAAAAGACATGACAGTGTATTCATATGAACCAAAGCTTGTTCTGAATGCTGTCTTGGGAATATCTTCTTCACGAATGCGAATCTGGTGATAGCCCATACGGAGATCAAGCTTGGAGAATACTTGGGCACCTTTGAGTTGTTCGAACAGCTCATTGATGTTGGGAAGTGGATATTTGTTCTTGATGGTCTTCTTGTTCACTGGACGGTAATCAACACAAAGTCGGTCCGTTCCATCCTTCTTCTTCACAAAAAGAACACCACAACCCCACGGAGAAGAACTAGGCTGGATGAGACCCATTCTCTCTTGCTCGTCAAGTTGCTTCTTCAGCTCCTTCAACTCTTCAGGTCCGAGCTTGTAAGGACGTTTGCATACAGGTTCCGTGCCAGGCTCAAGATCAATAACGAATTCAACTGGCCGGTGCGGAGGCATTCCTAGGAGCTCTTCTGGAAAGACGTCTTGATATTCGCAAACGACTGGAATTTGCGAGATGGCATCCAATTCACCCTTCTCATTGAGAGAAAACAGACGAATGGTATCATCCCGAGCGGCAAAGACAATTACATCCTCAGACGAATGAGTCAATTGAATCTGCCTAGCTGCACAATCAAGATGTGCCTTGTGCTTAGAAAGCCAATCCATTCCGAGAATAAGATCAATATCCGAGTCACCGAGAACCGTAGGAGAAGCCAAGAACTTGTAGTCACCCAAAGTGATACAAACATCCGGAACGATGGAGTTAGCCTGCATGCGCTTACCAGGAGAGACAATTGCTAAAGGACTAGGCAAAACTTGCGAAACCAATTCATGCCTATTTGTAAACGGTCTCGAGATGAAGCAATGCGATGCACCAGTGTCAAAAAGAACTTTAGCTGGAATATCATTAACAGGAAGGTTACCCATGATCACATCTGACGAGTCCTCTTCCTGAGCTGCATTCATCAAATTGACCTTGGCATGCTTGGGGTTATGCTTGACCACAGCTATACTTGTCGATCTGACTGGAGGAGGAGGAGGAAGACGCCTCTGGTTGAAACACTTGTTGGCATAGTGACCCTTCTATTGGCACTTGTTGCACGTGACCTCTGAAAGCGGATGGTGGTACGGAGCACTCGATCTTGGAGCTTGAGATGAAGTCTTGTTCTGAAAGCCAGGGTTGGGTGGGTGGGAAGAACCATTGCCACCTTTGCTCTTCTGCTGATACGGCTGACGGAACGGAGGAGGAGGAAGCCAAAACTTCTGCTGCTTAGCCACTTGAGTAGAGGAAGAAGGAGTAACATCTCTGACTCGCTTCTTGGAAGCATCACACCTCAACTGAGCAGCCTCTTGCTTCAGTGCCATGTTGTAGAACTCATCGTACCTCAAGGGCTCAAAGAGAACAAGAGCTAGCTGAATTTCTTCTCTGAGACCACCCCTGAACTGGTATATCATGCTCTTCTCATCAGGGACGTCCTGCTTGGCAAAGCGGGCGAGCTTCTGGAACAACTTGTTGTAGTCATAGACAGACAAAGAGCCTTGCTTCAGATTGCGGAATTCCTCACGCTTGCTTTCAACCACGCTCTGCGGAATATGATGAGCTCGGAAATCTCGACGGAAATCATCCAAAGTGATAACACATCCACCTCTGGAATCCTTGTACTGCTGGAACCATTCTGTAGCTTGATCTTTGAGTTGGAAGGAAGCAAACTTAACAAAGTCCTCAGGCCTGACGTTACTGCACTCGAAATGCTTACACAGATCCACAAGCCAATCGTCAGCATCGGTTGCCTCAACACAATTGCTGAAAGTCTTTGGCCCGTTAGCAAGGAACTGGTTGAGTGTAGCAAAGTGACTCTGATTGCTGCCTTGATTGCGCTCTTGAAGAATTTGCATGATCAGCTGTGTGTTTGCATTGGTTGCGGCCATCACAGCTTGCCATGCCTCCGGAGGAGGTGGAGGTGGTTGCGGATCAGGATTCGGAGTCGTGCGCGTTGGAGGAGCCATCCTGAAGATGTTGACCACCATTAGCACATTGATAGATAAAATATTGAAGTTGAATCCAACAGAATGAAAATTGCAACATATAGTCTTCACATCCGAACAAAATGAACGAATGCATTCCTCTTGAAATGGTCACATATCCATAAATTGAGAAGCCACGCAGAATTAAGGTAGAGAAATAAATCAGCAAGGTACGGATCAAGAACGAATAATCGGTAAGAAATCCCAATCTCAAAACAATATTCGTGGAAGAAAAACTAGAGCTACTAGAATTCCCACCTACGAAACTCCCGAACCTTTTCGGTTATGCAATCAGGTGTTGGGGATACAGGGGAAGCATAATATCTCACCCAAACTAGCAAATCCTACATCCAGCTGTATCCATCCTTCAACACATAACCAAGAAACCTTCGGAAACCATCTACCTCAACCTTCGAAAAGCATCCGTTATACAAGTTATGGCGATACTCCCGAACTCCCTCCCCAGTACTGGGTGGCGTCAAGGTTATCTCACCAACGAACTGCATAAAAGAGATTTTCAATGTCGGCGTACTAGACTCAGGTATTCCAGAACTGCAACGATAAAATTATGATGACAACACCTCAGAGCTCAACTCCCCGGGACACTTCCACTAAACCCCTGACAGGAGGCACCAAGACAATGTTCTCATCATAAAACCATCAGAACGATTCCAAGATACCAGCGTGATCCTAAAAAAATTGTGAAATTTGAGAAGAGAAGAGTCAAAACTCTACGTCAGGATGCCTTACCAGAGCGATGAGGAGACTGGGAAGTAAAAAGAATTCCTAATCTCTCCGATATATAATTCCTAACTGACTCAAAACATTTTTCTAGACACAACTCGGCCACTAAAAGGATCAAGCAATGGGGCTCCTAAGGTCGGGGAAGGCTCTGATACCAACTTGTAACACCCTCGATGCGACTATAGCTCCCACGTGTCGAGGCACGACTCAGAGATATAATCGCATTGAAGGCATATGTCGCAAGTTAGGCAATCTTCACAACATCCCATGTAATATGAATAATAAAGGGGAGATAACATATTTGGCTTACACTCGCCACGTCAATCAAGTACATAAATAACATTACATCATCCAAACACTCATGGCCCGACTACGGCGCCAAAATAAAAGAGAACCCAACATGCGACACGGTCCCAATCACCCCCAACTGGGCACCACTACTGATCATCGGGAAAGGAAACGTAATAACGTTGAGAGTCTTCGTCGAACTCCCACTTGAGCTCACACACGTCTCCTGGAGCGGAATCATCAGGCCCTGCATCTGGTGTAAAAGTAATCTGTGAGCCACGGGGACTCAGCAATCTCGCACCCTCGCGATCAAAACTATTTAAGCTCATAGGTAAGGCAAGGTAATTATAGGTGGAGCTGCAGCAAGCGACTAGCATATATGGTGGCTAACTTATTCGCAAAAGAGAGCGAGAAGAGGAGGCAAAGCGCGAGCGAGAAACTAGAGAGCAACCTGCGCAAACATTACTCCAACACCGTGTCCACTTCCCGGACCCCGCCGAGAAGAGGCCATCACGGTAACACACTCAGTTGATTCATTTTAATTAATTAAGGTTCAAGTTATCTACAACCGGACATTAACAAATTCCCATCTGCCCATAACCGCGGGCACGGCTTTCGAAAGTTCAATCCCTACAGGGGAGTCCCAACTTAGCCCATCACAAGCTCTCACGGTCAACGAAGGAATAGACCTCCTCCCAAGACGTTCCGATCAGACTCGGTATCTCGGTAATTCAAGACACTTCGACAGGTTAAAACAAGACCAGCAACACCGCCCGAATGTGCCGACAAATCCCGATAGGAGCTGCACATATCTCTTTCTCAGGGCACACTCAGATTGTCCTAGGTACGGGTAGGCCAGCCCAGAGTTGCCCCTGGTGGCCACCGGTAGCTGACAGGTGAACCAACACCCAGAGGAGCACTGGCCCGGGGGAGTAAAATAAGATGACCCTTGAGTCTGCAGAACCCAAGGGAAAGAAAAGGCTAGGTGGCGAATGGTAAAACCAATGTTGGGCATTGCTGGAAAAGCTTTAATCAAGGCAAAATATCAAGGGGTTCCCATTATAACCCAATCGCGTAAGGAACGCAAAATCCGGGAACATAACACCAATATGACGGAAACTAGGGCGGCAAGAGTGGAACAAAACACTAGGCGAGAGGCCGAGCCTTCCACCCTTTACCAAGTATATAGATGCATTAAGATAACATAGCAATATAATGATATCCCAACAAGTAAATAAATGTTCCAACAAGGAACGGCCTCCAATCTTCACCTGCAACTAGCAACGCTATAAGAGGGGTTGAGCAAAGCGGTAACATAGCCAATCAACGGTTTGCTAGGACATGGTGGGTTAGAGGTTTGACATGGCAATTTGGGAGGCTTGCAAGCAAGTGGTAGGCATCGTAGCAATGGCATAGCAAAAGAGTGAGCAGACTAGCATAGCAAAGATAGTAGTGATTTCGAGGGTATGATCATCTTGCCTGCACAGTTGTCAGAGTTGACTGGATCCTCAAAAGCAAACTCAACGGGCTCCTCGTTAGCGAACTCATCTCCCGAATCTACCCAAACAAGACAAACAAGCAACAAGGATACAATCAACCACGTGCAAACTCAAACAACACAATGCAAGGACGATATGCTATGCGGGATGCGATGCGGGATGCAAAATGCAAGATATGACAGGAAATGCATGAACCTGGCCTCAACATGGAAATCCAAGGGGGCCACTGGAAAGATGAGATTAAATCGCTTGAAAACAATATAAAGAACGCCGGAATCGGAGTTACGGTTTGGAAATGGCAAGCGATTCAAATATGACACCGGTCTGCGATTTACAGCAAGTAGGCATCTAAATGCAATGAGATGAACATGCTACAGCACCCAAACATGACAAAAAAATAAATGGCAGGGAATCATTCAAGATGCTTAACAAAAGACTAGCACTGAGACATGGCCAATTCATCCATTATGAGGTTCAAACAAGCATGGCAAAAACGCAAATGAAAAACAGATTTCAGACTTAGTGAAATTAACGCTTGTCTGAAATTTCAGATCATGAAGCCCTCTTCGGAGCAACAAAACAACATGCTACAGGACCTGATTATGACAAAGAAGGACATGGAATGGAGCTACTCAACAAGCTTAACAAAAGACCCTAAGTGACCTGGGGCCAAAAAGGATCACAAAATATACTAACAAGCACACGAACATAGCTAAAACACAATCAGTTTTCAGACTTAGTGAAAACTGAGACATGCTGAAATTTAACTCACAAAGGCATGTAAACGAGCTCGATGCACTCACTACGGTGCAAGTAATGGCAAGGCAAGGATACATCCATTAATAAGGCACAAAATGCAAGCCAGACATGGCAAGAACAATGTCATAGCATGCACGGATCAACTACAATAGCATCGGCAAAATCGCAAACAAGTTGACGATCTCCCCAGATTCACAACGAAGCAAAAGTAGAGCTCGATTGGCTCAATCTAGGGTACTCCAAAATTGCAAACAAAGAAATGGATGGATAGAGCATAACAAGATTAACAAAACTCCTTTACTGATCATCCTCAAAAGAGGCACGGATCACTAGGAAACAGTAAGAACATATGGCATCATGAACTAAATAATCCCAGACTTAGTGAAAACTACTAAGTCCCTGAAAACAGATTTACCGGGTGCCTCACTTTACAAGCTTGCACAAGTCACCACACACATCCTAAAAATGCATGGGTTGCACCTCTGGAAAGATAACAAGATGCTTAACAAAACATATGAAGGACTCACAGGCATATCATGCACACAACAATCATGGCAAAAATGACAAAAGTCTAAGATGAACTAGCAGATCTAATAAATAACTCACGAAGCCTCCTTCTAACAGCATTTCGGGCATCAAGATGAACTCAAATGAAAATGATGCAGTTGAATGAAATTATGTACTCTTCGAGGCGAACATTTTGATATACTATATGTCCAAATCAGAGCTACAGATGCGGAGGTATGGCCGGTCAAAGTATGCATAAAAAATTAGGGTTCGGAGGGAAAGTCAACCGAGATTTTTCTTCAGATCCAGATCTGCACTGTTCACCGGCGCGAAAAACGATGATGGCCTGCGTTGAGGACGGCGGCGGCCGGAGTAGGAGGGGTCGCCGGGCGAGGAGAGGCCGGGGCGCGCCGGCCGGAGCACCGAGGCGCGGCGAGGAGGAGGCTGGAGCGGCCGGACGGAGGAGGAGGCGGCGGCCGGGCGGTGGCGCGCGGCGGCCGGGCGGTGGCCCACGGCGGCGGCGGCGGTAGTGGCCCGCGGCGGCGGCGCCCACCGGAGCTGGGAGAGGCGGCGGCGGTCGAGGCGAGGAGGCGCGGGGGCGGCTCGGGCTCGCGGGGGCCCGATCTGGGCCTCCCGGGCCGCGGCGGCGGTGAGGTGGCGTGAGCCACGTGGCGGCGACAGATTGGCTGCGGGCGGCGGCGGGCGTCGGGTCAGACACGTCCGGCGCGGGTCGGACACATCCGGCGCGGCGGAGAGGGATTTAGGGTTTCGGGGAGGAAGAAGAGATCCGAAAAAAGGGGGGTGTATTTATAGGCATTAGTGGAGCTAGGAGAGTCCAAATGAGGTGCGGTTTTCGGCCACACGATCGTGATCGAACGCTCTAGGACATGGAGCAGAGTTTGGTGGGTTTTGGGCCAAATTGGAGGGGTGTTGGGCTGCAACACACACGAGGCTTTTTCGGTCCCTCGGTTAACCGTTGGAGTATCAAACGAAGTCCAAATGGTACGAAACTTGGCAGGCGGTCTACCGGTAGTAAACCAAGGCCGCTTGCCAAGTCTCGGTCCAATCCGGAAACGTTTAATCCCCACACACGAAACAAAGCTAGAAATGACCACCGGAGGAGAACGAAGCGCCGGAATGCAAAGCGGACAACGGGGAAAATGCTCGAATGCATGAGACGAACACGTATGCAAATGCAATGCACATGATGACATGATATGAGATGCATGACAACAAAAACAACACACGGAGACAAAGACCCAAACCCGAGAAATAAATATAACTTAACGCCGGAAACGGCAAGAGTTGGAGTACAAATAGGGAAAGTTACATCCGGGGTGTTACACCGGAGTACCATGGTTCTTTGATATGTTATTGCTGCGAGCCAACCAGCTGTCCTCTCCCTCATAGAAGCGGGTCATGAGTGTCGTGAGGGCTGCCATAGATTTCGGCTTTTCCTGGCCAAGGTGCCGAGCGAGCCATTCGTCGCGGATGTTGTGCTTGAAAGCTGCTAGGACCTCTGCATCCGGACAGTCGACGATTTGATTTTTCTTTGTTAGTAACGATGTCCAGAATTGCCTGGCCAATTCCTCTGGCTGCTGAATTATGTGGCTCAAGTCATCGGCATCTGGTGATCGCACATAAGTGCCCTGAAAGTTGTCGAGGAATGCGGCTTCCAGATCTTCCCAACAGCCAATGGACTCTGCTGGCAAGTTGTTGAGCCAATGTCAAGCTAGTCCTTTGAGTTTGAGTGGGAGGTATTTGATGGCGTGTAGGTCATCACCGCGGGCCATGTGGATGTGCAGGAGGAAATCCTCGATCCATACTGCAGGATCTGTTGTGCCGTCGTATGATTCAATATTTACAGGTTTGAAACCCTCTGGGATTTGATGATCCATTACTTCATCTTTAAAGCATAAGGGGTGTGCGGCGCCTCTGTACTGGGCTATATCGCGACGCAGCTCAAATGAGTCTTGCCCGCTGTGTTCGGCCCGGCCAGACTTACTTTTACTGTATCCAGCGTGATCATTATCGTCTCGCATAGTGGCGCGCCCTCGTGATCCGTAGATCGATCTTGCGTGTTTTGCTTTGTCCTCCAATATGTCTCGCAGGTCTGGCGTATTTCCCCATGCCTTTTATTTGAATGGCGTCGAGGTGCAGGCTGAGTTTTTGGTGCTTCCTCCTCCAGTCGGGGTGGCAACCTGCACTTTGGGTAACTCTTGGAGGGGCGTTCGAGTTTATATTCCTCAGCCGCCAGGACTTCAGTCCATCTGTCAGCTAGCAAATCTTGATCAACTTGAAGCTGCTGCTGCTTTTTCTTAAGGCTATTTGCCATGGATATGAGCCGGCGCTTGAAGCGCTCTTGTTTGACGGGATCCTCTAGCACAACGAATTCGTCATCGTCGAGGCTTGCCTCGTCTTTGGAGGGAGGCATGTAATTATCATCCTCCGCCTCTCCATCTGCCGCTCTCTCAGGAGGGCTGGCCTCTCCATCCTCCTGCTCTAAATATTGCTGGAGGGGATTGTTGTTGCCTTCGGCACTGTCCGGAGTGCTATTATCTCCGGTGCCGGTATCACCGCTTTTGCCTTGGCGGGACTTAGAGCGGCGCCGCTGTCGCCGGCGCTTGAGTTGCTTCTTGGAGGGGTCATCCTCCGCTGTCCCGTCGCCATTGCCTTCTTTGGGTGTGTCCACCATGTATATGTCATATGATGAGGTGGCTGTCCAGTGCCCTATGGGCAGTGATTCCTCTTCGCCTCCCGCATCGTCGTCCACACCATCGATGTCTTCGGAGTCGAAGTCGAGCATGTCGGTTAAGTCATCGACAGTGGCTACTAAGTGGGTGGTGGGTGGGCGGCGAATTTCTTCGTCATCCGCATCCCAATCCTGCCAGACGTAGTTCGGCCAGGACTCTCCTGACAAGGAGAAAGAGCTTAATGAGTTCAGTATGTCGCCAAAGGGCGAGTGCTGAAAAATATCCGCGGAGGTAAACTCCATGATCGGCTCCCAATCGGATTCGACAGGAACGGGTGCAGGCGGTTCAGAGTCCGTGGCCGGAGAAGGATCCCGCAGTTTGGCAACACGGCTCTCGTGAAGGGTAAGGTCGATATTCGGCTCGATCGCCGCAGAGGATACGGCCTCCGTGGCGGGGTCTATCCACCCATCCATGGATGGCACAACTGGCTCCGAATTGAGGGTCGGAGCAGCTGCCGGTGCGATTTCTCGAACACTGTCCGATGGTCGAGCTAAATCATACTCATCGTGACCGCGTGGCGCACAAGGCAGGGGCTCGAATCCGTAAAAGATCAAGTCTCCACGAATATCGGCCATGTATCTTAAGCTTCCAAACCTGACCTAGTGGCCAGGGGCGTAACTTTTGATCTGCTCCAGATGGCCAAGAGAGTTGGCCCACGGTGTGAAGCCGCCGAACACAAAGATCTGTCCAGGGAGAAAAGTCTCACCCTGGACTGCTTCGCTATCGATGATCGTAGGAGCCATCAAGCCTAACGGCGACGACACAGAGGAACTCTCAATGAAAGCACCAATGTCGGTGTCAAAACCGGCGGATCTCGGGTAGGGGTTCCCGAACTGTGCGTCTAAGGTGGATGGTAATAGGAGGCAGGGGACACGATGTTTTTCCCAGGTTCGGGCCCTCTTGATGGAGGTAAAACCCTACGTCCTGCTTGATTTATTCTTGATGATATGAGTATTACAAGAGTTGATCTACCACGGGATCGGAGAGGCTAAACCCTAGAAGCTAGCCTATGGTATGATTGTATGTTGTCCTACGGACTAAAACCCACCAGTTTATATAGACACCGGAGGGGGCAAGGGTTACACAAGGTCGGTTACAAAGGAGGAGATATACATATCCGTACTGCCTAGCTTGCCTTCCATGCCAAGTAGAGTCCCATCCGGACACGGTACGAAGTCTTCAATCTTGTATCTTCATAGTCCAATAGTCCGGCCAAAGGATATAGTCCGGCTGTCCGGAGACCCCATAATCCAGGACTCCCACAGTTAGGATTAGTGGAACTGCCGTAATGTGAATGGACGGGACGACTAGGAGCGAACCGCCATAGTATTGAAGGACGTGCAGGGATGAGTAGGAGAGAACTGCCAGTGTGCAAACGGCAGGGTAGTGGCTTTCCATTCTCCCATGATACGGGCTTCTGAGAGCCCTTGGATCTGAGATCGAACGGTTGCATGGCGTGATTCTAGACCTATGGTGAATATCCTATCCTGGAGGGTTATTTTGCAAATTTTCAGCAACTTAGCATGCGACCGTTTGATCTCAGATCCAAGGGCTGCCATCAGCCCGTATCATGGTCGCGCCTACCACGACCGTCGCGCCGCTCGCGCGGTCGCGCCCTTGGAGATTTAACACGGTGCGTTAGGCTATCTGATGTTGGCATGTCATACATAGTCATCACTTAGTCACTCATACTACAACAAGGTTGGCTCTAAGTGTATTTTTTTACTCCTCTCTATCTCTTTCTTCGTAATGGAGGTGGTCAGGAATCGGGAGACTCACGCCGGTCGTAGCGCCGCAGTTAAAATGATAATGGCAAGTCAAATCACGGGGCCCCACCTGTCCAGCAGTAACTCGCTGTCAAATCACACAGCCCTACATTTGCAGCAGCCTACTCCCTCGTCTTCTCGCATCTCTGTCGAACCGACTAGGCGGAACTGCCCCGCCTACCGCGCAGGAAAAGCCCCGCCCTCGACTTTTAAATACAACTACATCCGCTTAAGAATCCAATGATATACTTTTTGTGATATAGTAACTCATATTTAGTTAGTCAAATGGATGACCTAGAACTACGTGCAGGCCCTATAAACTGAGACGCCTAAAAATAAAAAACCGAGATGGAGAGGGTAGTTCAGCACGTATCTTTTTATATCAATATAGTCAGGATTCACCAAGGAGCAAAACCAAGTGGTAGGCTGCTCCTGTCGTGTTGGCATAGCAACTCAAGCAGGGTCAGTCCGCACATGAAATGGCGACACACTTAACAGGACCCCTTTGGCCGACATGTGGCTCATCCACCGTCTTGTTCCACGTGCGATGCACCAAATTACAGTTCGGAGCAGCGGTTGGAATTGGAGGCACCCGGGTCATAGCACCGCAGTAGTAGAAAATGAGCGATGAGGGGTCAAATCACAAAGCCCCACCTTTCCCGCATTAAGCTGGACGGACGAAGCAACCTTCATTTCACTCTAGGGCGCAAGAGCATAAATAAAAGAGAAAACAATGATGCGTGTGGCAGCTACCTAGGGCACCCTAGGGTAGGGGTCTCCACTACAGATCCCTTTTTTTTGAAAGCGCCTCCACTACAAATTGGCTTCTCCCTCGTCCTCTTGAAGAAAACCGATGGTGAGTGCGGCGGTAGGGTTTGTAGGAGTACTACAGCGTGCAGGGCCATGTCGTAGTAAACGGGTTCGAGACGACGCCTTAAATATGTGTGGGCAGCTTGATTTTACGGGAACGAGGCAGCATTTTGGGTTCGGGGACCAGTGGAGATATAGTACGTATAAAAAATTGTGGACGTAGGTTCGACCGAAAGGCAATGATGCATGGGCCCTGCATTTTGATATACCCGGGGCCGCGTGAAAATTGCTAATCTACTCAAAACTAGTAAGGTACACATGTATTGAACGCATGAGATTTTGAAACCAAATTATGAATAAATACACACTATAGCATGTAAAGCTTTGAGTCATATATGCATGATGTAGATGTTCGTTTAGTTCTTATAGTTCATCTCATTCAAAATCAATTAGTTTTATAAAAATGTTAAGATTCATGGGGTTGTGCATTGTAAATCATAAAGTAAAAAACAAATAATGGCAATTCATTTAGAAAAAATAATCAATTATGATATAGAAGATTCTAGAACAAAGGAGAAGTGCTTGTGTTTTGAGGTTTGTGCATTATGCTTAAGTTCAACCATGGAGTCTTCTAAATTGTACATGTGGCAGATCTGGTGGAATGTTGATGATATCCAACGGCCAGTAGTGCTCGGATTTGCCTATCTCTGCACTGTTGGGTTAGCTTCATCCAGCGACCATCTTTCAAAGTTATTGGCACACTATATAGTTCTTGTGCCATAGTTGCATGTTTTGGAAAAAAGCTACTAGTGGGTTTTACTATCTATTTAGGAATAGAAGATGTATACATGGAAGTTGTAGGGAAAGAGATGACATGGAGCATCTCAATTCCTATGAGTAGGGATTGGAAAAGAGATGTCATTTGGTTCACATCATAGGAACTTTTCTATTGAATCTAGAGATGACATGTATCTCAATTCCTATGAGGGATTAGAAAAGAGATGTAATTTGGTTCATATCATAGGAACTTTTCTATTGAATATACGCTAATGTTTATTTTCCTTCGAAATTAAGGGAGTATAGGAATCCATTCATATGAACCAAGTGGCTCTAAAGCTATAGAAATGATATCATGTTTATTTCCTTTGAAATGTGGAGTATATGAATATATTCCTATGAACCAATTGGCTCTAAAGGAAAAAATCCTATAAAAATCATATCACATAGAGTTCCTATGATATTCCTCGACACTAAAGGATGCTTGAAATTGCTGCGGGTGATACGATGGTATTTCTTTGTAGACTCCTCACCATATTTATAGTTACCTCTCGAAGATGAATGAACCGATATATAGTACATGGTATTCTACATGTGCAATTTGGTACACGAAAACTCGGTAAAAGTTTGCGAGGTTCGAATTTTCAATAAAGCCATATGCACTGCATTTCGGAATGGAGGGAGCATACGGCAGTTGCTAACACTCATGTGGAAGATTTGTGTGGAGGAGGAGTGGCTATTCTGTTAAATGACATGGCAAAACTGACACTGTCGGATGCTGATCTAAGGGTTCTTACGGCGTTCGTCAGGAAAAGGCTTGTGGCGAACGTGTGTCGGATAATGATTTACGGACACATGCATTGCATTGATACGTGCCCCCCTCTCTCTCACGCACATGCACCCTCACGAGTCACGACTCTCCCGAGTCCTCTCACAGACTCGCACGTCGCACCCAACGTCTATCTGCAGGTAGACGTCACGCACATATGTGCTCTTCACACCCTACCCTCAGAACTTCTAAAAAACAAAAGACGGCGTGCACATTTTATTTTAGCTCACATGTCACACACTTATACTATTACTCTTGCGGCGAACGTTCTTTGGGCATAGTATATTCTACTCTCACGAAGAGAAGTGGTGCACGCACGCACTCTCTCACACCCACTCGCGGGTACACGTAGGAGCGCATTTTTTTTTGAAGCTGGTACAACAAAATCACTCCACTATATATAAAAGCGGGAGCCTTAGCGCTTGCTTTACTATGGTTCCTCTCGTTCACTCTCTCATGCTCTCGAGATCTAAGTAACACATAGGTGGCCACACTCTCTCTCAACTCACGGCTGGTCACAAATCCGGCCGGACAACCTCCACCGAGGCAGGGGTGTAGGTGCATCGTTCACACTGTCGTCGGCGGCGAGGGAGGAGACCAACGGATGTCCGCGCGTCCCGATCGGAGGCCGTGCCATTCTCTCTGAGAGAGCGCCGGCTCGGGAAGGCCTCCGACGCCGTCTTTGCCCCATGTCAACGACCCTCAGGTATGTATTCCTTTGAAACCTGCCTTGCTCTACTGCCCCAGCTCCCTTCGTGTGGATCCTTTCTACTTTCGTCGGCTATTCCGAAGCCACCTAGACATCTACTATTATTAGAAGTAAAGATAGTTCATACAGTCGACTCAAAGCGTCGGTTCAAACAGGGAAGAAAGTGGGAAAGTTGTAGCATGAATCTAGGACTTGGTTCTAAGAGGAAACGGGGGAAAGTAGTAATATCTGTCACTGTTTAATAACCGTATTTCGTATTTGTGCAAATAGGGATGTCTGTCTCCATATCGTTTTGGGATGTCTATCTCCGTATCGTTTCTATCCGCGCAATCAAAAGCACACACCACAGTTTTAGTACAACTTGGCAAAATGAGATGGCTATCCCTCGTTGCCATCGTCTAACCTCCCGTCCTCAAGGTATCCCTACATTGGTAGTAACTAAGGTAGAATGACCAACGCAATCTAAAAGAAGCTGATTCGTACGTTTTACTTCCTGATTGCAGTGCAGGGACGAGCGAAAACAACTGCATCCTAGTCAGGAATGCACTTTCTACAAGTTCATCCATGGACCGAGGACTAGCTGGCACGGCTGCATGGCGGTTTTTTGGACAGGTGCGCGGAAAAGAGGCATTGTGGTCTGCTTATTTCTGCAAATAGCGGTGCTTAAATTTAGTGGAATGCACAAGCATTTCAGCTGGTCAATACACTGCATGGTTTAGTTCAGCATTCCAGCTGAGACCACAATTATAATTGGTTATTCTGGAACGAGAGAACCTAACCCTGAATGGTGGCAACAAGAAAAAACCAAAGTGAACTCCAGGAAATTTAAGCCTGTCGGGAGGCCCTTTGCTCAGAGAAGCCTTGCTTGTTTTTTCCTGATTTGTAAACCTTCTCACAACTTTGTCTTTTGCTGTGAACTAGTATATGTTAGTTATGTTCTATGAATCATTGAGATGTATAAAATTTCTTAACTTACGTTTTTCAAGTTTTTTATGAAGACGAGTTTAATGTGAGTGTTCCACATGAGCGCTGGACTAGCGTGTGAACGTTTGGAATTTATTACATTGTGGCCTCAATTAACTGCATGAACCACTGTAACAAGATACATAGTTGCTTATATGTCAGACAGTAGATTGTTGATTGTTAGTTGGTCGATAGCCTAGTGTTGAAGCGAGCTGAGCCAATGTGCCGTGTTTTGCACAACTGCTTACAAGTGGGGTAGCGCCAACATTGTTTACAAGTACTTATGTATACGTCGACGCACGGTTCTTGAACGAGTGCTCTATTTCATCAAAACACACACTGCTCGTATGATAAATCGTGACAACTTATGTCTTACCATGCCATATTCATGAAAAAACTAGTGAGGACGCATCTGTTTCGGCAACAATTATGATGGTTCTCAAATGATTCACGGGCACACAAAAGTAGCAGCAGTTCCCATAGATGGATTCAAACAGAGTACTAGCCCCAGAGGGGTCGATAACAGGAAAGGTTCAGATAATTAGACACAATCCAAACTACTATTAAACACTAGCTGGGGCAACTATTTCATGCCTCGATCTAATTTGGGTTGGACACAAGACGGACCTTGCCATGAACATCATCGAGGACGTCCCGCAGCAGCTCAATCCTGTGAACCTTCATGAAGACAACCTTGTGGCCTTGCCACTGACAAACTTGTTTGTGGAGGCATGCCATGTCATCTTCCTGCGTAAGCTTGACAAGAACAGTATGCCTCACAAACGAAGGAGTAGCTTTGAACTTCTTGTGCTTCAGTACACCCTGGACAACACGCCTGAGAACAGTGAGGCTGGAATACAACTCTTCATTGCTATAACCACAAATGGCTTCCAGGATCCAATAGCCTAAGAACTTTGTTTTCCCAGTGCGTATATTCAGGTCGTCCGCCTCATAGCGAGTGACATGTACAACCACACAATCCTTGTCTGCATCAGGGCTCTAATTGAAACAGAAACAAATTCTGAATTACTTTTTAGTATAAGAAACATAAGTTATTTGAACCACTATGTATAGCATGGCATCGAAGCTAATAAAATTTTGCATTATTAATCACCACATACTTCCTTTTCTAAAAAAATCACCACATACTTAGATGAAAAACCACAATCGAGATCAGCAAAGAAGGAAATCACCTTGGGCAGCTCGGCGGGGGGGTACACATCCTCGAAGGGGGAAAACTGCTCCTGCAGTGCCACGGGGGCTGTAACCTCAAACGGGGCGTTGACCATCTCAGTAGTGGCCGTGAGCGTATCTGGGGACGGCTCGATGGTTGCCTCCATCTTCTTGGAGCTCTCTGTCTCATGGGGATCAGCCTCCCGCGTCTGCTCCAATATCGGCAGATCTTTGCCTGGTTCTCCTTGGTCCATCATGAAACTGACGAATACTAGGAGACCACTGAAAGGAAAACACAATCGCAATGACAATGAAACAAAAAAGAGAGTGAGGATCGGTTACTGCTTTGCAAAAGTTCTTTTTTTTGCTGAACAAAAATATACCAACATCACGGATCCGCTTACCTTCGCTTCGTTCGGAGAGCAGAACAGTGGCAGATGCGAGTGTTGCCTTTCTTGAAGATGGTGAGGGAGAAGGGGATTCAGCGAAGAGTGAAATGATGGTTGCTTCGTCCGTCAAAATTAGACTGCGGGGAGGTGAGGTTTTGTGATACGACGGCTCGTTACTTCGACGCTACGACCGGGGTGACTCTCCGCATGCATACTGCCTTCTAATTTGGTGGATGGCATTTGGGCCCGCGCACTGCATGGCCCGCATGTCGGTGAACAAAAGTATAACGGCATTCAGTAGAGGGAGACGTTTCAATGATCTAGGAGGAGCCAGAAGCGGTAGAGTGTCTCTACTGTACTAGTAGTAATTGTTTTTCTAGGTAGCTGTAGAGTGTCTCCACTGTATTAGTAGTAATTGTTTCTCTGGGCCCAAGACAAAACAGCCCATCCACACTAGTAAATAGTAGAATCAATTCAAAAGCCCATATATTTACTGAATTGACGGATGGATATGTTGAAGAGCAAAAAAAGGAGTTTCGATGGGCAAAAGAGCTTCTGAACGTGTCGGGCTTCTATTTACAACATATTGTGGTCATAATCCAGTAAATTTTACGACCCAGGATGTTCATTCTATGGACCTGACCGATCCATTTGACTGTGACTGCCAAAATAGTGCTGGAGTTAGATGTTGTTGCCCTTTTCAATCTGGTTTTTTTTGTAAACCTGATGAACAATTAACCCTCGTGCTTTTGTACAGTTTGTAAGCTGGAGTTAGATGTTCCTGCCCTTTTCAACTCGACTATGACTGTCATATTTTCTTTGAAACAAGGCAAATGGCTTGCCATTCATTTAATTTAGAGTGAAATATTGTAACAAATCCCAACCAAGGGAAATAACATCACTCTTGTCGGCTGCTTGAGCTCACTTTGCATTACAGAAGCCAAGTGATTAGCCCCCACCAGCACCCACAAACTTATTTCGAACTAGCACATCAAATGGGCTGTAAATTTTCATAGGAAAGGCTGCATGACCGTGACAGATTTGGATTCTGACATTTGGGACCCGCGAGGAAATAGCCTATCCAAGGTGGTGTCGACTTACTAGCCAGTCAACAAACAATTCTCCCTACCAGCCGTTGGATTGACATCCAACATCTGTCGTGTATCTTCTATCTCTTGTCTTCTTCTTCCTCTAGCCGCCCAAACCAAACCACCCCGTCGACTCCGCCTACTCCCGCCTCCCATGGCTGGCTGCGCCTCCGCCGCCCTACCATACATACCCTCCAACATTGGCCAGTCCCTCCCTCTATTCCCCCACACGTCCTGTTATTCTCCGGCGATGTCAGCCCCAACACGCACCCGCGCATGAACCAGTCAACCCTCGTACTCCCCTCCGCCTGCGACTGGACTGGCGCATCTTCAATAGCTCATGTTCGTTCAGTGCGAGGCCTCGCTGTCGTCCTCCGCCTTGCGGCCTTGGTTCGCTCGCCATGCGCGGTGCGCCGCCCTCTTGCATTGTCAACATCGTCAACAACCGAGAGGAACAAGGAGATGACTGTATGTGGAGAGGATGACAGTAGGGACCCACCAGCGTCATGGCAGTACGCAAGCAAGTGCCTCTATAGTACAAGTCCAAAAATATGGTTCCTCCTAATGGTTGGACATCTGGGGCTCACGCCATTGTCAACGTAGTCAATAAACGAGAGAATTACACTACGAGCGGCTGACACTAGGGACCCAGCAAGTCGCGCAGTTTTTGTTTTTTGAGGAACAAGCAGTTGTTATTTATACTAGTTTTAGCGACGGATCAGGGTAACAACGGGGATGTGCGGGGGCTGTGGCCCGTCTAGCCAGGGTTTTATTTATGTTTACCACATCATGAGCCCAGTTGTGTTTTTTTCTTGCTGAAAATGGCTAGCACGGTTCTATTTTTTTTAAGAAATACCCAAACAAGGCCTACTTGCTTTATCGGCCCTGCTGGGCTGCAAATCTTTCAAGACAAGGAGATTTTCATTCGGTTTACCCAGAAATGGGTTGTAATTTTTAAAACACATCAAACCGGGAATTAGTTTCAATTTTTTTTCATTACAAAATCTTAAATTACATTGATTTTTATGCATGGACAATTATTTGGATTTTATATTTATATAAATTATTTTTCACAATAGTTTGAATGTGAATCGATATTTCTGGATTAAAAATAGTTGACCGCACCGAAATATGCAAAATTCCGTATACTTTT
The DNA here is from genome assembly GCF_056163025.1 of Triticum urartu. Taxonomy (NCBI): domain Eukaryota; kingdom Viridiplantae; phylum Streptophyta; class Magnoliopsida; order Poales; family Poaceae; genus Triticum; species Triticum urartu. The sequence continues at coordinate 500,795,027 of NC_141873.1, read as the reverse complement.
TAACCGTGGCCACAATATGGTGTGTAATGCTAACAAAAAGAAGATGGGCTCCAAAAAAATTCTTAAGAATTAGCAAATGGGTTGTACATTATTAGAAATAATGGCAGATGGGCTGTATGCTGTTTTCCACATATTTGAGGCTGACTTGTGCGCCTACTACAGGTTGATGTGTATGCTTTCATTAAAAAAAGGTTGATGCACACGCAACACCCTGTCAACTTAGTCAACACACGAGAGCAGTGACTATTGGATGTCCATCCTACGGCCGTCGTGCTTCTTCAATCTCTGCTCTTCATGCTCCAGCCGCTCAACCAAGCGCCGGCGGGACTACCTGCTCCCTCCTCCCACGGCCAGCTATGCTGCCGCGCAGGCCTCACGGCCCCATCGTACACCCATCGCTGGCCTAGCCATCCCTCTACTCACCCACACATGTTGTTATTCTCCAGCGACGGCAGACGAACCAGTAAACCCTCGTACTCCTCCGCGTGGGAAACAACTGCCGAGTATTCCCTGGCTCTGTGTCGTTCCCTTCCTAGGCCTCGCCGTCTTCCACCGCCTTGGTGCTCTCGGCGCGGCCTGGTCAACGTGGTCAATGAACGACATCCATCGGAAGTGGACTGTACGTGGAGAGGCTGACAGCTGGGTCCATGGCCGCATGCAAAGAAATGCCTCCTTACTACGCACAAAATAATGATCCCTCCACCTGACAGCTAGGACCCATAGAAAGGGCCTCTGTATTTCGCGAAACAAACGTTCCCCCCGCTGACAGGTCGGACCCACCAGCTATATCTTCGCACGCAAGGAAGTGCCTCCTTATTACGCCCAAAAAAATGAATACCCCCTGCTAGCTGGGACCCACCATATTGTTGGGCTGACTTGTGGGCCTACTAAGTTGACGGGGACGGAGGGCTTTGTCAACTTAGTCAATACTCCAGTGACCGTATGATGTCCATCCAACGGCCATAGTGCTTCTTCAACCTCTGGTCTTCTTGCTCCAGCCGCCCAAAGCAGCGCCGGTCGTGCCGCCTGCTCCTGCCTCCCGTGGCTGACTGTGCTACCACGGAGGCCTCACCGCCCCCATACTACTCCCACCACTGGCCAGGCCATCACCCCACTCACCCACACCCCCTGTTATTCTGCGGCGACGGCAGCCTCACACCGCAGCCGAACCAGTGAGCGCTCGTACTCCTCTCCGCGTGGGCATCCACTGCCGCGTCTTGCCCAGCTCCGCGTCGTCCCCTTCCTAGGCCTCGCCGTCGTCCACCGTTGTGGTGCTCTCGGCGCAGCGTGGTCAATATGGTCAACGACCGACTTCCATCAGAAGAGTACTGTACGTGGAGAGGCTGACAGCTGGGTCCACGACAGCCACAAGGAAGTGCCTCCTTATTACGCGGAAAATAATTATTCCTCCACCTGACAGCAGGGACCCACCAGACGGGCCAATAGTATTTTGTGAAAAAAATCGTTTCCCCCTGACTGCTGGGACCCACCGGACGGGCCACCGTATTTCACGAAAAAAAACGTTCCCCCCGCTGTCAGCTCGGACCCACCGGAAGTGCCTCCTTATTACGCACAAAAAATGAATACTCCCCCGCTAGCTGGGACCCACCTTGATGGGAGGCTGACTTGTGGGCCTACTAAGTTGACGGGGATGAAGGGCTTTGTCAACTTAGTCGATATGAACGATTCTAGCTCCAGTGACCGTACGATGTCCATCCAACAGCCGTAATGCTTCTTCAACCTCTGGTCTTCTTGCTCCAGCCGCCCAAAGCAGCGTCGGTCGTGCCGCATGCTCCTGCCTCCCATGGCCGGCTGTGCTGCCGCAGAGACCTCACTGCCCCCTACTATTCCCACCGCTGGCCAAGCCCTGTGGCGACGGCAGCCTCACACCGCAGCCAAACCAGTGAACCCTCGTACTCCTCTCCGCGCGGGCTTCCACTGCCGCGTCTTCCCCAGCTCCGCGTCGTCCCCTTCCTAGGCCTCACCCTCGTCCACCTCTGTGGTGCTCTCCGCGCGGCGTGGTCAACGTGGTCAAGGAACGACTTCCATCGGAAGAGTACTGTACGTGGAGAGGCTGACAGCTGGGTCCATGGCCACAGCCCAGTTTTTTTGTGATTTGCCAAGTAAGTCGCTTTGTCAGGCCTGTTGGGCTGCAAATCTTTCAAGACGAGGAGCCCTTCATTCGGCTGGCCGAGAAAATGGCCCATCAGTAATGAGAAATGGGCTGTACATTTTTAAAACACATCAAACCGGCAATTAGTTTCAAATATCTTTTTTTCATTTCAAAATTTTAAATTACATTAATTTTTATGCGTGCAGAATTTGTTGGATTTTATATTGATATACATTTATTTTTAAAATCAGTTTGAATGTGAGTCGAAATTTCGGGATTAAAAATAGTTCGGACCGCACCGAAATATGCAAAATTTCGTATAATTTTTTAACCGTGGCCACAATATGGGATGTAATGCTAACAAAAAGAATATGGGCTCCAAAAAAAACCTTAAGAATTAGCAAATGGGCTGTAAATTATTAGAAATAATGGCAGATGGGTTGTATGCTGTTTCCCACAGATTTGAGGCTTTCCTAAAAAAAGGTTGATGCACAAGCACTGACTGTTGGATGTCCATCCAACGGCCGTCGTGCTTCTTCAATCTCTGCTCTTTCTGCTCCAGCCGCTCAAACAAGCGCCCGCGGGACTGCCTACTACCTCCTCCCCACGGCCGGCTGTGCTGCCGCGCAGGCCTCACCGCCCCACCATACTCCCATCGCTGACCTAGCCATCCCTCTACTCACGCACACCTGCTGTTATTCTCCGGCGACGGCAGATGAACCAGAAAACCCTCGTACAGTCGTACTCCCCTCCGCGTGGGAAACAACTTCCGAGTCTTCCCTGCCTCCGTGTCGTCCCCTTCCTAGGCCTCGCTGTTGTCCACCGCCGTGGTGCTCTCGGCGCAGCGTGGTCAATGTGGTCAACGACCAACTTCCATCGGAAGAGTACTATGCGTGGAGACGCTGACAGCTGGGTCCACGGCCGCAGCAAGGAAGTGCCTCCTTATTACGCGCAAAATAATTATTCCTCCACCTGACAGTGGGGACCCACCGGATGGGCCACCGTTGCGAAAAAAACGTTTCCCCCCTGACTGCTGGGACCCACCAGCTACACCTTCGCACGCAAGGAAGTGCGTCCGGGCAAAAAAACAAAATGATTCGCCCCCCTGACTGCTGGGACCCACCAGGTACATCTTCGCACGCAAGGAAGTGCCTGACAGTCGGGACCCACCTGGTCGAAGCGTATGTAGCGTTGTCATTCTGGTCGCGAATGTGTACGTACATATATACTGGTGGATGTAGAGGCGCGCACGTGTCGTAGTAGAGGCGCGCACGTAGCATGTACACGTACGTACAGCGGCCAGGGTGCAAGAAAGAAAATACGGCCACGTATGTGTACATACGGGCGGGTCTCGAACGCCTACTCGCGCATATGTACGGCCAGGGCTCATATACATGGCTGGGTCGGAACGGAGAAACAGCGTTGTCGTCGTGTTCATTGGGAGGCAACGGAATGCATCATGTTCATGGGGAGGCAACGGAATGTGTCGTGTTCATCAGGAGGCAACGGAACACGTGGGAGCCAACCGGCTGGGTCGGAACGGAATGTGTGGTCGTGTTCATCGGGAGGGCTTGGACGGAACAGGCGATGGAAACGAGGCCTGGCGTACCATACAACGGAGGAAACGGACCTCCTACGTTCGGAACAGGGTCCTATTGATCGGGAGGGGTCTGGCGTACCACAAAACCGAGGAAACGGACCTCCTATGGTCGAAACGGGGGTCCTATTGATCGGGAGGGATGTGGCGTACCGCAAAACGGACGAAGCGGACTTGTGTTGGAGCGCTACGGTCGAAACGGGGGTCCTGTTCATCGGGAGGGGTGTGGCGTACCGCAAAACGGGACTCCACGGGATATTGTTCATCTCCACCGTCAACCTCCTCCAGCCTCCACGGGCTACCGTCGACCTCCTCCAGCCTCCACGGGCTCCTGTTCATCCAGCCTCCACCGCGCGCTACTCCACCGGCTACTGTTCAACCACCCCTCCACCGTCTACTGTTCATCCAGCCCTCCACACCACGGGGTCCTGTTCAACCACCCCTCCACGGGCACCCCTCCACCGTCTACTGTTTATCCAGCCCTCCACACCACGGGGTCCTGTTCAACGACCCCTACATGGGCACCCCTCCACCGTCTATTGTTCATCCAGCCCTCCACCACACCATGGGGTCTTGTTCATCCAGAGGCAACACCACCGCTCACTGTTCATCCAAACCCCCCTGCAACGCTCACTGTTCATCCCAGAGGCAGCATCGATAGGCTTCAGTTAGCAGCAGTAGCGAAGGAATCGCTCGATTGGGTTCAGTTAACAGCCATTGGTCGATTGCTCGGGTTCAGTAATGCCTAGCCTGCAGTGCAATCGCTCGTGTTCAGTTAGAGCCCAACGCCTCGCTCGGATTCGGTTAGAGCCAACACCTCGCACACACGCGCGTACGTGTATGAGAGAAACGCGCATCGCTCGGCCCCCGACCTCCCACCGTAACGGGAACTCCCTGAAATTTTCCTCACCCTCGCTTCTACCATGGTTTTTTCCGTCATGGACGGCCCAAAGAATGTCATGCAGCTGCATCTCCGGCCCGCCCAGGATGAAAAGCCCATTTTCTGTCATGATTTTTTGTCATAGAAGTAGGAGCCCACCACATCTATGATGATCCCGGGTTTTGTCACAATTATCGTCATAGAAGTGTCATATGTATGACAGAAAAAAAATTCGTTCGGCCCAAAATGTCACGGATGTGTCTTTTTTTGTAGTGTAGATTGGTTCCGCCAAGGTTCCGCCTCGTGGTGGCGGAGTTTCGTCCCGTGAGCTAGCTTATGATTTTTTTCCAGGGAAAAAGACCTCATATAGCATAAGATGGGCACCGGAGGCCTGCCAGGGGGGCCACGAGGCAGGGGGGACGCGCCCAGGGGGTAGGGCGCGCCCCCCACCCTCGTGGGTGGTGGGTGGCCCCCCTGTGGTACTTCCTTCGCCCAATATTTTTTATATTCTGAAACATGCTCCCGTGAAGTTTCAGGACTTTTGGAGTTGTGCAGAATAGGTCTCTAATATTTGCTCCTTTTCCATCCCAGAATTCCAGCTGCCGGCATTCCCCCTCTTCATGTAAACCTTGTAAAATAAGAGAGAATAGGCATAAGTATTGTGACATAATGTGTAATAACAGCCCATAATGCAATAAATATCGATATAAAAGCATGATGCAAAATGGACGTATCAACTCCCCCAAGCTTAGACCTCGCTTACCCTCAAGCGGAAGCCGATATTGAAAAATATGTCCACATGTTTAGAGATAGAGGTGTCGATAAAATAAAATACGGACATGAGAGCATCATGATCATTCTTAGAACAGCAACACACACACACACACACACACACACATATATATATATATATTGTCATATGATCTCTTATGCTAAAGTAACAATTCATTCATAGTTCCAAGTATGAATCATAAACTTCATTGAAAACTAATAAACTATAATCTCAGCCATTGAAGCAATTGCAATTTATCATAACATCGGAAAGAGTCAATATAAGAGCTTTTCAGCAAGTCCACATACTCAACTATCATTTAGTCTTTCACAATTGCTAACACTCACGCAATACTTATGGGTATGAAGTTTTAATCGGACATAGAGAAAGATAGGGGCTTATAGTTTTGCCTCCCAACCTTTTACCTCAAGGGTAATGTCAACAATAATAGTTCATGAAAACTCACATCCCATTGGTTATATATATCAGGATCTTTCCAACACATTGTGCTTGCCAAAGGATAAAATGTAAAAAGGAAAGGTGAAGATCACCATGACTTTTGTATGAAGTATAAGACAAGAATAAAAGATAGGCCCTTCGCAGAGGGAAGCAGAGGTTGTCATGTGCTTTTATGGTTGGATGTACGAAACCTTAATGCAAAAGAACATCACTTTATATTGCCACTTGTGACCTTTATTATGCAGTCTGTCGCTTTTATTTCTTCCACATCACAGGATCGTATAAAGCTTATTTTCTCTGCACTAATAAATCATACATATTTAGAGAGCAATTTTTATTGCTTGCCACAATGACAACTTACTTGAAGGATCTTACTCAATCCATAGGTAGATATGGTGGACTCTCAGGGCAAAACTGGTTTTAAGGATATTTGGAAGCACAAGTAGTATCTCTACTTGGTGCAAAGAATTTGTCTAGCATGAGAGGGAAAGGCAAGCTCAACATGTTGGATGATCCATGACAATATAATTTATTTCAGATGTAAGAAAACATAACCCATTATGTTGTCTTCCTTGTCCAACGTCAACTCTTTAGCATGTCATATTTTAATGAGTGCTCACAATCATAAAAGATGTCCAAGAGAGTATATTTATATGTGAAGACCTCTCTTTCTTTATTACTTCCTATTACTTGCAACGATGACCAAAACTATGTTTGTCAACTCTCAACAACTTTTATTCATCATACTCTTTATATGTGAAGTCATTACTCTCCATAAGATCCATATGATCTCTTTATTTATTTTTATTCTTCCTCTTTTCTTTTATTTTTATTCCCTCAAGATCATAGCAAGATGGCAAAGCCCTTGACTCAACACTAATCTTTATTATATATAGCTCACGGACTCGATTACATAGAAGAACCATAAAGCAAAACTCAAAACTAGATCATACTAAAACTTTATTCTACTAGATCAAGATATTACCAAAAGGATCGAACTAAGAAAAACGGTAAAGATAAAAAGGTGTGATGGTGATACGATACCGGGGCACTCCCCCAAGCTTGGCAGTTGCCAAGGGGAGTGCACATACCCATGTGTTTATGCCTCCTTCCTTAGAGGTGGTGATGATGGAGTTGTTGATGATGTAGGATTGTCGTCCATCTTCCAAGGCATAGCCTCACCATCATAGAATGATGATCTAGTCTCCGGGATCCTCAAATCTGCAGCCAAACTCATCCTCTTGAATCTATATTCATACTCACACAGTTTTGGTTTTGCAGGTCATAGATCTGGGCTTGGAGATGCTCGATTTTCTGATAAAGCTTGAAGATGGTCTGCCTAATGTTCCTGGCATCTTGCTTGGTGTTGTTGGTGAACTCCGTGATCATTATGTGGTTGGCGTCTAGTCCACGCTCCACCATCTCCTGGCACTTGAAAACTTGTTGCTCCATTGCCTCGAGTCTTGTCTCCACGCTTCCGGTCCTCCTTGATCCCTCAACATCATGGATGTGCATCAACCCCTCACGCATCTCAATGGTTTGAGGGTGTTGCAGCACCTCTGTGAGGTAGGGGTTGATGACCTTCTCGAAGAACTTGTCCTTGGGGGCACTTGGAGATGTCATGGCAATCTAGATCTGTCAGAAAAACAGCTCGAAACAAAGACAGAAGATATTTGCGTGATACGGTGGTCAAAACCTTCAGGAGATTATATAATGAATTTTTACCGACCAAAAGAAGTATCGTGCAATAAAACGGAGTCCGGAGAGCACACGCGGTGCCCACGAGACAGGGGGCGCGCCCTCCACCCTCGTGGATGCCTCGTGTCCTTCTCGGACTGCTTCTTATTTTCCTATTTTCTTAAATATTCCAAAACAGAGAAAATTGCTATTAGAACTGTTTTGGAGTCGGTTTACTTACCGTACCTCATACCTCTTCCTTTCCGGAGTCTGGAACATTCTGGAAAGTGTCCCTTATGTATTCCTCCGGGGTTACTGTTCAATAACATTAGTTTCAACATTTATGGGATTACCTGAGATATAATGTTTGATTCTTTGACCGTTCACACTTTAAAGTTGTTGATTTTTATGGCACCGGAACGATAGACCTCCTCGATGACATAAGGACCTTCCCATTTAGAGAGGAGTTTTCCTGCAAAAAATCTTAAACGAGTTGTATAGCAAAACATAATCACCTACATTAAACTCACGCTTTTGTATCCTTTTGTCATGCCATCTTTTAACCTTTTCTTTAAACAGTTTGGCATTCTCATAAGCCTGGGTTCTCCATTCATCAAGTGAGCTAATGTCAAAAAGCCTCTTCTCACCGGCAAGTTTGAAATCATAATTGAGATCTTTAATGGCCCAATATGCCTTATGTTCTAGTTCAAGAGGTAAGTGACAAGCTTTTCCATAAACCATTTTATACGGAGACATACCCATAGGATTTTTATATGCAGTTCTATAAGCCCATAATGCATCATCAAGTTTCTTTGACCAATTCTTTCTAGATCTATTAACAGTCTTTTTCAAAATTAATTTAAGCTCTCTATTACTTAATTCTACTTGACCACTAGACTGTGGATGATATGGAGATGCAATTCTATGAGTAACATCATACTTAGCAAGCATTTTACGAAAAGCACCATGAATAAAATGTGAACCACCATCAATCATTAAGTATCTAGGGACTCCAAACCTCAGAAAAATAACTCATTTAAGCATCTTAATAGAGGTGTTGTGATCAGCACTACTAGATGGAATAGCTTCTACCCACTTAGTAACGTAATCAACAGCAACTAAAATATGTGTATACCCATTAGAGGAAGGAAACGGTCCCATATAATCAAAGCCCCAAACATCAAATGGTTCAATAACAAGTGAATAATTCATAGGCATTTCTTGACGTCTACTAATATTACCTATTCTTTGACATTCATCACAAGACAAGACAAACTTACGGGCATCCTTGAAGAGAGTAGGCGAATAAAAACCGGATGGCAATACCTTATGTGCAGTTCTATCTTCGGCATGGTGTCCTCCATAAGCCTCGGAGTGACACTTGCGTAGGATCTGTTCCTGTTCATGCTCAGGTACACAATATCTAATAACACCATCTACTCCTTCTTTATAAAGGTGTGGGTCATCCCAGAAGTAATTTCTTAAATCATAGAAAAACTTTTTTCTTTTGTTGGTATGTGAAACTAGGTGGTATAAATCTAGCAACAATGTAATTAGCATAATCAGCATACCATGGAGCAGTATGAGAAGCATTTATGACAGCTAATTGTTCATCAGGAAAGCTATCATCAATAGGTAGTGGGTCATCAAGAACATTTTCTAACCTAGACAAGTTGTCTGTCACGGGGTTCTCAGCTCCCTTTCTATCAATAATATGCAAATCAAATTCTTGAAGCAAGAGAACCCATCTAATAAGTCCAGGTTTAGCATCTTTCTTTTCCATAAGATATTTAATAGCAGCATGATCAGTGTGAACAGTTACTTTAGAATCAACAATATAAGGTCTGAACTTATCACAAGCAAATACAACCGCTAAAAATTCTTTTTCAGTAGTAGCATACTTTCTCTGGGCATTGTCCAGAGTCTTACTAGCATATTGGATAACATTAAATTTCTTATCAACCCTTTGTCCTAAAACAGCCCCTACAGCATAATCACTAGCATCACACATAATTTCAAAGGGTAAATTCCAATCAGGTGGCTGAACAATAGGTGCAGAAATGAAAGCTTTCTTAAGTATTTCAAATGCTTCTACACAATCATCATCAAAGACAAAAGGAACATCTTTTTGTAAGAGATCAGTCAGAGGCCTAGAAATTTTCAAGAAGTCTTTAATGAACCTCCTATAAAAACCGGCATGACCAAGGAAACTTCTTATACCTTTGATGTCCTTAGGACACGGCATCTTTTCAATAGCATCAACTTTAGCTTTATCAACTTCAATACCTCTTTCGGAAATTTTATGTCCCAAGACAATACCTTCATTAACCATAAAGTGGCACTTCTCCCAATTCAAGACAAGATTAGTTTCTTCACATCTGTGCAAAACTCGATCAAGGTTGCTTAATCAATCATCAAAGGAAGTTCCATATACAGAAAAATCATCCATGAATACCTCAACAATCTTTTCACAAAAGTCAGAGAATATAGTAGTAATACATCTTTGAAAGGTAGCAGGTGCATTGCATAAACCAGAAGGCATATGTCTATAAGCAAAGGTACCGAAAGGGCAAGTAAAAGTGGTCTTTTCTAGATCCTCTTTTGACATAGGTATTTGAGAGAAACCAGAATAACCATCAGGAAAGCAAAAATGTGTATGTTTGTATAGTCTTTCTAGCATTTGATCAATAAAAGGTAAAGGGTAGTGATCCTTTTTAGTAGCTTTATTTAATTTGCGGAAATCAATTACCATTCTATAACATGTAACAATTCTTTGTGGGATCAGTTCATCTTTATCATTAGGAACAACAGTAATACCTCTCTTCTTAGGGACACAATGGACAGGACTTACCCACTGACTATCAGCAACGGGATAAATTATACCTGCCTCCAGAAGCTTTAGTATTTCTTTTCTTACCACTTCTTTCATCTTAGGATTAACCATCATTGGTGATCAACAACCGGTTTCGCATCTTTCTCCAATTTTATTTTGTGCTGGAATAGAGTGGGACTAATGCCCTTAAGATCATCAAGAGTATATCCAATAGCAGCATGGTGCTTCTTCAGAGTTCTCAATAATTTCTTTTCTTCATGCTCTAAAAGGTTAGCACTAATAATAACAGGATATATCTCTTTCTCATCAAGATAAGCATATTTAAGAGTATTAGGTAAAGGTTTAAGCTCAAACATGCGGTCACCCTTGGGTGGAGGGGGATCCCCTAAAATCTCAACAGGCAAGTTGTGTTTCAAAATAGGTCCATGTTTAAAGAATACTTCATCTATTTCCCTTCTTTCATTCATAAACATATCATTTCCATGGTCGAGCAAATATTGTTCTAAAGGATCATTAGGAGGCACGACAATAGAAGCAAGACCAATAATTTCATCTTTACTAGGCAATTCTTTATCATGGGGTTGTCTATGAAATTTAACGAAATTAAAATCATGAGACATATCCCCCAAACCAATAGTAACAACATCCTTTTTGCAATCTATCCTAGCATTAACAGTATTCAAGAAAGGTCTACCAAATATAATGGGACAAAAGTTATCTTGTGGGGAATCAAGAACAAGATAATCAGCATGATATTTGACTTTCCCACACAAGACTTCAACATCTCTAACAATCCCAACTGGTGAAATAGTGTCTCTATTGGCAAGCTTAATTGTAACATCAATTTCCTCTATCTCGGCAGGTGCAATATCATGCATAATTTCTTTGTATAAGGAATGAGGTATTGCACTTGCACTAGCACCCGTATCACATAAGCCATGATAGCAATGATCTCCTATTTTAACAGAAATAACAGGCATGCCTACAACAGGTCTATGTTTATTTTTAGTATCAGGTCTAGCAATTCTAGCAGCTTCGTTACAGAAGTAAATAACATGCCCATCAATATTATCAGCCAAGAGATCTCTAACTATAGCTATATTAGATTCAACTTTAATTTGCTCAGTGGGTGTAGGTGTTCTAGTGTTACTCTTACGAACCATAGTTGAAGTTGTAGCATGATCCTTTATTCTAACAGGGAAAGGTGGTTTCTCAATATAAGCAGTAGGAACAATAGGATCAACATTATAAGTGATAGTCTTTTCTTTAACTTTAATAGGTTCAACTAATTTTACTTCAATTGGAGGATTATATTTAAACCGCTTCTCCTTAGGGAGATCAACATGAGTAGCAAAGGATTCACAAAAAGAAGCTACTATCTCAGAGTCAAGTCCATATTTAGTGCTAAATTCACGGAAAGCATCGGTATCCATAAAATATTTAACACAATAAAACTTAGGTGTTATAACTGACTCCTTACCTTCGTCGAGATCCCAATCTTCAGAGTTGGGTTTAATTCTTTCCAATAAATCCCATTTGAATTCAATAGTCTTCATCATAAAAGAGCCAGTATAAGAAGTATCGAGCATGGAGCGATTATCAAGAGAAAGCCGAGCATAAAATTTTGAGTAATAATTTCTCTTGAGAGCTCATGATTGGGGCATGAATACAACATTGACTTAAGCCTCCCCCAAGTTTGAGAGATGCTTTCTCCTTCGCGAGGCCAAAAATTATATATATAATTACGATCATGATGAACCAGATGCATAGGATAAAACTTCTGATGAAATTCCAATTTCAATCGGTTGTAGTTCCATGATCCCATATCATCACATAGCCTAAACCATGGCAATGCCTTTCCCTTCAAAGATAAAGGGAAGACCGTCTTCTTAATAACACCCTCGGGCATACCTGCAAGCTAAAATAATCCACAAACTTCATCCACATAGATTAGGTGCAAATCGGGATGCAATGTTCCATCTCCTGTAAAAGGATTAGCTAGCAGTTGCTCTATCATACCCGAAGCAATTTTAAAGTAAACATTTTCAGTAGGTTCAGTAGGTTGAGGAGAAACTCTTTGCTCTACTGGTTGGGGTGAAGATACCCCGAACAAGCCCCTCAAAGGATTATGTTCCATAGTAACAAGTGACAATAAATTTCAGCACACTATATAAATTTTTCCTTACCAAATTCCACTCACCAAAGGCGCTTCACTCCCCGGCAACGGCGCCAGAAAAGAGTCTTCATGACCCACAAGTATAGGGGATCTATCGTAGTCCTTTCGATAAGTAAGAGTGTCAAACCCAACGAGGAGTAGAAGGAAATGATAAGCAATTTTCAGTAAGGTATTCCCTGCAAGCACTGAAATTATCGATAACAGATAGTTTTGTGATAAGGTAATTTGTAACGGGTAACAAGTAATGAAAGTAAATAAGGTGCAGCAAGATGGCCCAATTCTTTTTGTAGCAACGGACAAGCCTGGACAAACTCTTATATAAAGGAAAGCGCTCCCGAGGACACATGGGAATTATCATCAAGCTAGTTTTCATCACGTTCATATGATTCGTGTTCGGTACTTTGATAATTTGATATGTGGGTGGACCGGTTCTTGGGTACTATCCTTCCTTGGACAAGCATCCCACTTATGATTAACCCCTCTCACAAGCATCCGCAACTACAAAAGAAGTATTAAGGTAAACCTAACCATAGCATGAAACATATGGATCCAAATCAGCCCCTTATGAAGCAACTCATAAACTAGGGTTTAAGCTTCTATCACTCTAGCAACTCATCATCTACTTATTACTTCCCAATGCCTTCCCCTAGGCCCAAACAATGGTGAAGTGTCATGTAGTCGATGTTCACATGACACCACTAGAGGAGAGACAACATACATCTCATCAAAATATCAAACGAATACTAAATTCACATGGCTACTTATAGCAAGACTTCTCCCATGTCCTCAGGAACAAACGTAACTACTCACAAATCATATTCATGTTCATAATCAGATAGGTATTAATATGCATAAAGGATCTGAACATATGATCTTCCACCGAATAAACCAACTAGCATCACCTACAAGGAGTAATCAACACTACTAACAACCCACAGGTACCAATCTGAGGTTTTGAGACAAAGATTGGATACAAAAGATGAACTAGGGTTTGAGAGGAGATGGTGCTGGTGAAGATGTTGATGGATATTGACCCCCTCCCGATGAGAGGATCGATGGTGATGACGATGGTGATGATTTCCCCCTCCCGGAGGGGAGTTTCCCGGGCAGAACAGCTCTGCCGGAGCCCTAGATTGGTTCTCCCAAGGTTCCGCCTCATGGCGGCTGATAACCCACAAGTATAGGGGATCGCAACAGTTTTTGAGGGTAGAGTATTCAACCCAAATTTATTGATTCGACACAAGGGGAGCCAAAGAATGTTCTCAAGTATTAGCAGCTGAGTTGTCAATTCAACCACACCTGGAAACTTAATATCTGCAGCAAAGTATTTAGTAGCAAAGTAATATGATAGTAGTGGTAGCGATAGCAAAAGGTAACAGTAACAAAAGTAGTGTTTTTGATATTTTGTAATGACGATAGCAATAGCAACGGAAAAGTAAATAAGCGAAGAACAGTATATGGAAAGCTCGTAGGCAATGGATCGGTGATAGAGAATTATGTCGGATGTGGTTCATCATGTAACAGTCATAACCTAGGGTGACACAGAACTAGCTCCAATTCATCAATGTAATGTAGGCATGTAATCCGAATATAGTCATACATGCTTATGGAAAAGAACTTGCATGACATCTTTTGTCCTACCCTCCCATGGCAGCGGGGTCCTAGCGGAAACTAAGGGATATTAAGGCCTCCTTTTAATAGAGTACCTGACCAAAGCATTAACACATAGTGAATACATGAACTCCTCAAACTATGGTCATCACCGGTAAGTATCCCGATTATTGTCACTTCGGGGTTAACGGATCATAACACACAATAGGTGACTATAGACTTGCAAGATAGGATCAAGAACTCTCATATATTGATGAAAACATAATAGGTTCAGCTCTGAAATCATGGCACTCGGGCCCTAGTGACAAGCATTAAGTATAGAAAAGTCATAGCAACATCAATCTCAGAACATAGTGGATACTAGGGATCAAACCCTAACAAAACTAACTCGATTACATGATAAATCTCATCCAACCCATCACCGTCCAGCAAGCCTATGATGGAATTACTCATGCACGGCGGTGAGCATCATGAAATTGGTGATGGGGGATGGTTGATGATGACGATGGCAACGGATTCCCCTCTCCGGAGCCCCGAACGGACTCCAGATCAGCCCTCCCGAGAGGTTTTAGGGCTTGGCGGCGGCTCCGTATCGTAAAACGTGATGAATCCTTCTCTCTTATTTTTTTCTCCCGAAAGCAAATATATAGAGTTGGAGTTGAGGTCGGAGGAGCTCCAGGGGGCCCACGAGGTAGGGGGCGCGCCCTAGGGGGGCAGGCGCGCCCCCCACCCTCATGGACAGGTGGTGGGCCCCTGGTCTTCATCTTTTGCAAGGATTTTTTATTATTTCCGAATAGATGTTCCATGAAGTTTCAGGTCATTCCGAGAACTTTTGTTTCTGCACATAAATAACACCATAGCAATTCTGCTGAAAACAGCGTCAGTCCGGGTTAGTTCCATTCAAATCATGCAAGTTAGAGTCCAAAACAAGGGCAAAAGTGTTTGGAAAAGTAGATATGACGGAGACGTATCAGCAGCGGAGTTTCGTCCTGTGAGCTAGCTTATGATTTTTTTTCCAGGGCAAAAGACCTCATATAGCAGAAGATGGGCACCGGAGGCCTGCCAGGGGGGCCACGAGGCAGGGGGCGCGCCAAGGGGGGTAGGGCGCGCCCCCCACCCTCGTGGATGGTGGGTGACCCCCCTCTGGTACTTCCTTCGCCCAATATTTTTTATATATTCTGAAACGTGCTCCCGTGAAGTTTCAGGACTTTTGGAGTTGTGTAGAATAGATCTCTAATATTTGCTCCTTTTCCAGCCCAGAATTCCAACTGCCGGCATTCCTCCTCTTCATGGAAACCTTGTAAAATAAGAGAGAAGAGGCATAAGTATTGTGACATAATGTGTAATAACATCCCATAATGCAATAAATATCGATATAAAAGCATGGTGCAAAATGGACGTATCAGTTCCTTATCAGCTGGAGCCGCCAGGACAGGCGGCGTGGTCAACATCTTTTTCAACTGGAGAAAAGCTTCGACCGCCTTGTCATTCCACTCGAAGTGAGTGGTTTTCTTCATGAGGTGGTACAGGGGAAGAGCCTTCTCACCCAGCCGACTGATGAAACGGCTAATGGATGCCAAGCAGCCGGTGAATTTCTAGACATCTCTCAGTCGGGTGGGTCTCTCCATCCTCTCAATGGCCTTGATCTTCACGGGGTTGCACTCAATGCCGCGCTCTGAGACCAGGAAGCCAAGGAGCTGGCCAGCCGGTACTTCAAGGACGCATTTCTCTGGGTTGAGCTTGATCTGAAACTGGCGCAGATTTTTAAAAGTTTCCTTGAGATCTTCCAAGAGGATGCCGCGCTTCTCTGTCTTCACCAGAATATCATCCACATAGACATGGGCGTTTCTGCCAAGTTGCTTGAGGAGGCACTTCTGCATGCAACACTGGAACGTGGCACCGGCATTTCTCAAGCCGAATGTCATGGTCGGGTAGCAGAAAGCTCCAAATGGTGTGATGAAGGCGGTCTTCAGGCGGTCTGTCGGGTTCAACTTGATCTCATGATATCCTGAGTAGGGATCCAAGAAGCTCAACAGCTCGCATCCGGCTGTGGGGTCTATCACTTGATCAATCTGAGGCAAAGCAAATGGATCTTTTGGGGAAGCTTTATTGAGACTGGTGTAATCAATGCACATGCACCACTTGTTGTTCTTCTTCAGTACAAGGACTGGGTTGGCAAGCCACTCTGGAAAAAATACTTCCATGATGCAGCCGGCTGCTAGAAGCCGGGCTATCCCTTCACCAACAATTCTTCTCTTTTCCTCCGACAGTCGGCGGAGGGGCTGCTTAACTGGGCCTTGAACGCACAACGAGAGCTGGCGGGGCTTGGGAGGCCGCTTGTAGGTGCTGGTGAAGTTGCGGATGAACACTTCGGTGAAATCTACCTAGTTGTTGACGCTGTAGGGCTTGAGGCTGTTAAGCCACGTCCGGGCCGTGCCCTGGAGCATGAGCAGGACATACTTCACGGCAACGCGCTTGCTGCCGTTTGCTATGCTGACGGCTGTGGAGTAGTTCACCAGCCAATCCTTCGGCTTTACGGAGCCGTAGTACTTGGGCGTGTCTCTTGGGAGTGAGAACCCTTTGGGAAAGGGCTCATCACGAATGCGGGGGTCGAAACAAGGCAGACCCATTGCATCTTCTTCTTCTAGCGCCAAGGATCGAGCAAGGCGGTCGATCCAGTGGCAGGCGTCATTCTCTCTGACTCCTTCTCGGCGGCCCAGCCGGTCACCGAGAGTCGGGTGATCAACAGGCAGCGGGGAAACGCGCCTCTCCCTTCGAGGAGGTGGAGGTGGCGGATGGTCGCCCTGTCGTTCTACTGCTCATGGACGGCCGTCTTGGTCGCGCTCGATGGTGATGCGAGTCCGGCTGCGGCTGGCAGCCTGCTCCTTGTCTTGTCTGTCGTGGGCGCCATCTGTCGGCGTCCGGGAGGTCGCGCCATGATCCTGGCGAAGGGACGGGTTCTCAACCCGCTGGTTAGGCTCTTCCACGCGACAGACTGCTTCTTGCTGCACGGCAGCCGCATCAATAAGCTGTTGAACGCGCTCCGTCATGTAGCGGCGCTCGTCGCCCTCCAGACGGTCCAGCTCATCAGCTACCGCCTGGGCGGCTCGTATGTTCTCCATGGGCGTGGCGTAGACAGGACGCTCTGCCCCAAACATGCTGATGACGGCACCGCCTCACTGCCAGACCGTGCCCATGCAACTGGGTCCACCAGCAATCGGTGTGCCGCCTATAGCGCGGTCGATCTCGCGCTGGAAGGCTTCGGAAAGGCGTCTCATGGTAGCCAGTTTCTTGGCGTTCTCAACGAGTGAGACGCGGCAGGCTTCCAGCATCTCGGCGTTGGCGTCTGCATCAATGGGCATAGACAGGTCCCGCATTGCCGCCTGCAACGGGTCCTGGGCCGCTCCGCCAGAAGCGTCGTCGTGGCTGGTGACAAGCACCTCCGTGATGGTGCTACCGCCACTCTCCGCGTGCGGGAGTGCATCGTCGATGAACACCACGTTGATGGGGAAGGAGTCGAAGGAAGCCGTGTCGGTGTCGACAAGCATCGAATCGGTGGAGCCGACCGACTCCAGGTCAGTGGTGGGCTCGCTGGCGATGTGAAGCTTGCCGAGAAGGTCAACGAAGCAGCTCTCGGAGTTGGCTGCTCCCGCGTCGGGTGCGGGCTCGATGGAGAGGCGAAGCTCGCCAACAAGATCGATGAGGCTGGCCGCCGCGCAGGCGACTTCTGCGCGTTGCAACGCGTCGGCGCAAACGTCATCGGGTGAGCCGGGCTGGCTGCGCTCGCGAGGGAGGAACAGGGTTCCCGTCCAGAACAGATCTCCGGACGACGATGCACCTAGCCCCACAGTGGGCGCCAAATGTCGGGGGTGTCGTGCGACATACGCCAACGGATGGCTTATCATGGAGGGGGCTAATAATACGTCGCCGGTGCCAGGAAACAGGATAAAGCGCAAACATGCCCGCTGGCGAATCTTACCCAGGTTCGGGGCTCTCCTAGGAGATAACACCCCTACTCCTGCTCTGCGGAGTCTCCACATGATCACTCAAGCAACAATGGTGGCTACAAGCTTGCTCCTTGAGCTGTTTCTCTAGAGGGGGAAGAAGAACAATGCTAGCCCTAGCTTCCTCCCATATATGCGTGTGTGGGTGTGTTAAGGTCTCAGTGAAGCTGAACCCTTTGCATGGGTGCCCTGGGGGGTTTATATAGGCCTACCCCCAGGGATACAATGGTAATCCAGCCGGGTGTGGACCCGACTGTCAGTGTCTATAGGTGTCGGCTTCTCCGCCGACCGCTGGGGCCCACCGGTTGTCTCGTACTTCACCGACAGGCCGCACGGCCTCGCCAGCTGCTCATTACTATGGCAATGCTGCTGATGATGCACGCTTTGTCGGGGACGGCGTGGCTACAATGTCACCGCCTGGCGGGCGATCACTGTAGCCACTCCACGTCTCTTCTGGTTAATGGCAAACTCTGAGGGAAGAAGACGGCCGCCTACCCTCATGCCGACTGGTCCGAGCTCGCCGCCCTCTGGCTTCTCACTGTCAGGTAAGGCCCGCCGTCTAAGGCAGTACCGACAACTCGTAGTGGGAGCATGGCCTTCTCTGCCATGATGATGTCATGGGCTGCGTGGCAACAGTGTCGCGCCGAGCGAGGGATGTCCGCCCAGTACGTCGCACTGTGGCCACGCTCCGCCCTGGATTCGGAGGTGACAGGCATTGCTGTAGCCACACCCTGTCTCGTTGTTACAATGTGGCACAAACTTTGAGGGTGATTGGGGCCGCCTACTAGGAGCATGCCTCTTTGGAGGCCGCCTACTAGGAGCCGGCCCACCTCAGGGCCGTCTTCTGAGCCTTGCCATCTTTTGGCAGCCGACCGCAAAGAAGGCGATGTTTTGGTCTTTGATTCTTGAGGGGCGCAGCCAGCCCCGATGTATTGAAACACCATCGGAGACTCATGAGGCTACCCGTGATCATTTACTCTAACAGGACAGACCTCTCTCACTGAAATGGAGGCATTAGAGAATTTCCCCACTACCCTCTTTGCCCTTTCGCGTGCGCGACTATTTCGGTGGTACCAAATCACAAGTGATTACATTTTCTTAGTAAAGTAATTGGAGTACTTACTTTGGTGGCAGAGGAGACATAAATTCAGATTAATGACCTAAAAAATGCAGGAGTAGCAAACCGAATAAAGCAGTTCTTTTAGGAATCGTGTATATTGTTTTTCAGGGATAGATATACGACCGTTTCACCAGGTCTGCTGCTCTTTACTTCGCCAGCACTTGCCTTCGGAGCTAAGCATTGCAACGCATCCATCGCCATCGCCGTCGCCATCGCACAGCCAGCGCTGCTGCGTACCGCGTCCGTCGCGTCGGCGCACAGCCCCACCGCTGCCGCGTAGAGCGTCCGGCCCGTCCGTCGCCTATAGCTGTCGCGCTCGAGCCCCCGCAGATCACACGTCGCGCACAAAAACGGAATCCCTCTATCCCCACGTCGCTATAAAGTCCCGTCCGCCACTTCCCTCGATCAACATCGTCTCGGCTCACGGAACAGATCTGTTCTCTCTCGGACTCTCAGCAGCGGCCATCCGTCGTACACTCCTCTCTCGTCTCAGCGCACCCTCCGGACGCACGGCGGCGATGGCCGAGGCGGCGCAGGGCGGGGGGCTGCGCGGCCGCGGCGTGCTGCTGGGCGGCGTCCAGGACGCGCCGGCGGGGCGGGAGAACGACCTCGCAACCATCGAGCTCGCCCGCTTCGCCGTCGCCGAGCACAACACCAAGGCCGTAAGATCATCCCCACCCGACCCGATCCCAAGCCAATTGGCGTCCGATACGATTAACTGTAACTGATTAACCTGCTGGATCGGTGGTGAATTTTGCTGGGCGCAGAACGCGCTGCTGGAGTTCGAGAGGCTGGTGAAGGTGAGGCAGCAGGTGGTGGCCGGGTGCATGCACTACTTCACCATCGAGGTCAAGGAGGGCGGCGCCAAGAAGCTCTACGAGGCCAAGGTGTGGGAGAAGGCCTGGGAGAACTTCAAGCAGCTCCAGGACTTCAAGCCGGCCGCCTGAAAAGATGTAAATAAATATGTTATGTGAGCTCAACTGCTGAAGCTTGTGGCTGGGGCCTATCCAACATGTCAGCCTCACTGGATACTGGTGTAATATGATGAAATAAACCTGCTTCCTGCCTGATGTGTATGATTCCCACAAGTATTTTGCTTGTTTGTACTTCACCTCCCACATATCTCCAAAGCTTGATGTCTTGCATCACAAATAACACAAGATTGTCCGTTTCAAAAAATAATAATAACACAAGATTGTTAATCACTAAAGCAAGAGAAAAATCCCACCTGGAAGAGCAAACTTCACAAATAACAAGATTGTTAAATCGCTAGTGCAAGATAAAAATCCCACCTGGAAGAGAAAAAATCACAAATAACACAAGAAAAAATCCACCTGGAAGAGTGGAACCTCATAAGAGCTAACATAAGCATTATGACATAGCATTTGATCTAAAAGCAACCATGATTTACAACCGGCAAACATGTCTAGTTATATAGTCGCTACACTATATAGTTGCTACACAAGATACTAGCTACTACTGGCTATTGAGCAATCAACATATGTCACATCCTAAATTACTTCTGCAGCATCTGCGGGTACACATACTACAAGAGAATTGCTACTACATTGTCAAGCTGGGCCTGCTAGGATGTACATCATGTCATGTCTACCTATCAGCTTCTCAAACTAAATCCACGCTAGAGTCACATCATTCTTCATTGTCATAGTCTTCGTCCTCCTCTAATCTATGGTTTGACGACAGCGCAAACTGCACCGGGTCCATGGCCATCTTGTTCATCTCAGGCATTTGCCAGCCCAGGAAATCCTTGGTCGCCACTTCTTCTTTCAACTGTGAAACCGATGGTCCTGAAGTCTGGACTTGCGGTGCCACAGTCACCACAGGAGCTGAAGGCTGGACTTGCGGCGCCACTGTATCCTCCTCGTAGTCAGCAAGATCTAAGTTCAAGTCAATGTTCCTTAAGGAGGCCCTGGCATTGCTCAAAGGGGTGTGCTCTTTGGTTTCACTTGTGTCCAAAACCCCGTCTCCAATCTCTACCTTCAGGTGGCCTGGTTTGCTAAATTGGGCACAACCTAATTCATGGTGTTCAATCTCCCTCTCAGCTCCACGCCCAGCACGGCGACCTCTCCCACGTCCCCTCCCACGCCCTCTGCCGTTGCTTGTGTGGCATGCTGCCTCCTACATATGCAAAACTTTTATCAGCAAAAGGAGATCGAATGGGCGACATAAAATGGGGTGATCATATATTGTGTCATACGAAACAAGCTACAGGCTGAATAGCAGAGAAAATGAAAACCCTGAGCTCATACTAAAAAACTGTTCACAAAAATAAACATGTAAGTGTAACATATACAGAAAAGGTACAGGTCAGAAAGACTTACATTTCTTGTCCGCTTCGATTCCTCCTCGCTTTCATCCTCACCATGTTTCCTGATGACATTTCAGCAATTATTAAAGTTCATATAAACTCAAATTAACCAATTATTAAAGTTCATATCAGACTCTAATTAACCACAATTTGAAACTTTACCTTCTTTTGCCAAGCTTATCATCAACACTAGAATCAGGTGCACCCAAATCTGGAACTTTGCTGGCAACGTTCTTCAAAAAATCATACACATCGTAACTATGAATGCACTGTTTCCTGTAATAGCATAATACTGAATGAGATAATCGGACCATCAGAAAAAAAACAAATGTTTTGCTCAAGGAAATAATACATATATCAGGATCAAGAAAATAAGTCCCATTTCAACCACAAATTGAAATGATGCAACCACCACCCAACTGCATGTCCCTGAGGACCCCCACCAAGACGGTAATACCCCAAAATCAGCATAGACCACCACAAGACACATGCTTATCTACCTCTCTCTTTCAGTTCAAAACATGTATCAAGGAAGGTACTTTTACAGCTTCCATAATCCATATAACACGCTGCTGACTTTGGCACTGCATGTCCCTGAGGACCCCCACCAAGACGGTAATACCCCAAAATCAGCATAGACCACCACAAGACACATGCTTATCTACCTCTCTCTTTCAGTTCAAAACATGTATCAAGGAAGGTACTTTTACAGCTTCCATAATCCATATAACACGCTGCTGACTTTGGCACAAAGTAGCACCAGGGCCCAATCAGTTACTAAATAGGATTGACATATAAGCTAACCAACTATGACATTAAATTCAGTTCAAAAGGAGCTAGCCTATATTTGTTCCTGAAAATGTCATTGTGAAAGAGTACTAGAGCAATATCAGTACGTCAAAGCTTTTCACTTCTGATGTTTGTTATACAAGTGAATTTGTTTAGTAAAGCTGAAAATTGAAAAATAAAAGCCAATGTGACAATGAAAGGTGGACCCTGAGGGCATGTCATCAGTGAAACGATGTTATTTTCCCATGTGATATTTGTAGTGTTACTGAGCAACTTGCTCATTGGTATATTTGGACACTACATAAACTACACAAGCGACAGAATATGACAGTAGAACTGAACTTGAGGAAACAATTTATGGGTACAAAATTGCAAGAACAATGTATTGCCAAGAAAAATCAAAATGAGAAATGGTAATGCTTCCAAGGTTTTGCCATACTAATCAAAAAGTTCAACATGGTAATATAAATTATCTATCCAGTCAAACAAAAAGGTGTTTGGATATGACAAAACATATAAGGTCAAGGAAACTTACAGATGTGATGAACTCACTGTTTTGACCCCTTTTTCAACAGTGATATTATATGTCCTATCACATAAGTCTTGCAAAAATAGCTCCAACGCTTTGGCTGCAAATCATGATATCAGAAAAAGATGTTAGTCGAAAGCACATGCATGATGTGAGTTACAAAAAGAAACTAAGAAAATATAAGCACGTAGGTGCACTATAAGAGGCCGAGTTGCTTTGCTATCGCATATAGCTTGCGTCAATCATATATCAACATTGTACATGTTAACATTAATTAATTATACAGTTCAAATAAGCACATGCAATTAGGCTATACCTTGCTGTTGATGTTATCTATACTGCTTATAAAAGTAGGGGTTTGCTTTCTACTGATGAACCGGCATTTTTGTACATGCGTCTAAAATGGAATGGCTTACATTCGAAGTATGATCCGCTAGAGTGCCAATTCTCAAGTATCTTTAATTACTCTACTCACTCAATGTATGGTCCTATATAGCAAACAGCAGGTACACATCAACTCTTACCGCGGCTAAACTGTTCCCACCCCCCCACCCCCCCTCTCATTTAATGTATGTCCTGCCATAGTCATCGAGTACGCCTAACGCCTAAGTACTCCACTCAATTTTGTGGTCCTTAATACTGTGCAATGTATACACAAGTTGTTCCCATGTCTAGCCCTCTCCAAGATTTCCCTTTCCCCGCACCATGGCTCCCCACCTAACTTGTGCCCATCTTCTCCTCTACCCAGTTTGACCCACCAGGACATGTAAAATAAATTGACTAGCTACAAATCAGGAGAACAGAGAAAGCCAAATCATCAAGACATGTTGGCAGCATATCGCTGAGCTAACAGGGTAGAGATGAGGTGCCTGGTGGAGGAGCCAGTCAGGGGTCACTCTGGCATGGAAATATGGTGGTGACGCACCTGTGGGGGAGGTGTAAAGGCAACTGTGGATGCATGCATTAATAAGGAGAATAGGCTTACATGGTTGACCATTGAGCCTGAACTCAGTTTCCCTGGCCCAAAGGATTAACATTTGCACCTTAGCTCTGATGACCTCAGTAGCAAGCTCCTCCTCTTAACAAGAAAGATGACTACCGTTGCTCTACATCTTCCCTATATGCTTTATGGTCAGTATGATTCTCTAGTTTGAAATCGAGATCTAGAATGACCATATATCAAAATCATGTCATCTGAATCAAAGTGTAGTGCTGACTGACCGGCAGCTGCAAACGTGTCATGCTCCAAACAATACAAAACTCTGTAAAGATAAATTCAGAGGATCTATCCCTGTCAACTTCCCGAAAGGACCAAATAGTTCAATAATTTTGCCTATGTTTTGTTTACACCAAGAAGGAACAATAGATACTAATGTCTGCAATTATTTTTAGCTTCGGTTTGAATATGAGAAAATAAAAAGAAAGATGAAATTCCTATTGCAGTGGTCAACGCTGCCATTTCTGGAGCCCTTCAATGGAGCTATTTTGCCAACTACATTTAAATAAGATAGTAATTATTATGTTTTTAAAGAGGCGCAGCTTAGATAGACAAACGGTGTATGTAGCATATGTCTATGGCCTCTTCAAGACATGCTATCGAACTCTCTCGTTAACAACAGATGGCGAAAAAAAGATGATGTATGTAGTGAAATAACTCTGGAACTGATAAGAGGCGAGTTGAAGGAAAGTTCTGCAAACAAGAGGCTGTGGAAAACTTACAAACTAGAACAGGTACAGCTAGAGCAATCTTGCCGACATCTTCATCTGCTTGCATGATCTTCTTAATCCGAGGCTGTATAACAAAGTACAAGAGGAAGCTGATATCACATTAACAGAAGAGTACCATGATACCATCTGAAAAGTAGTAGGAATCTGCCATTTTCAAATTATGACAACATGTCAATAATAAAACACTCATTAATCATAGTTATGATTGTTGCATACTACAGTGCAAATGGCCAATGATGCAACTTCGATGGAAAAGGACATGAGAGCGATAGTATTCACATGTGGTTATAAGCACAGGTCCTAGCAGATGAAGAAAAGAGATTCTGCTAGCCCTTGTGAAAGAAAGGGTAATGAAGAAGGTATCTCTATCCACTGTAGAAAAACTTTAGTATCATGAGGATTCCATTGTACAGCAAACATATTCATCAAAACACTTGCATCTTCCCCCGAAGATGGACCAAAAACAGATCGGAGAATATACCATGCTTAGAATAAGATAAACACTCTACACTATATATTTTTATAGATCGTACACAGCTTTAACCAACACTCATTGCCTATTGTGGGCCAGATGCTAAATAGTAGAATCCTACTGTATTTACCATTTGAAATATACTACAAAATCTGAACAGTACTAACTCATCAGGCTAAGAAGCTTCCCTGCCAGGTTGCCACCACAATCTATATCTAAACAATCATGATACCAATGTCAACAGATCAACAACTATAAAAAGAACTCACATGCTTGATTCTATAGTTGCACTTTGTACCAACAATCGCGCTCCTCTTTTAATTTGGGAAAAAAGGAAAGGAGCACTTGGTGTTCATTATGTGGGAATATTAGTTTAGGTACAATCGGCCCGGTTTGAAGCAAGCTACCGATCAAAATAGGGAACACCGCAGAAGACCTGGAGTTGATCATCTCTTGAGACAATTAAGCCACCTCCGCTGAAGTTAAACTCTCATTCCTAAAAAAAGCTCATATTTATAAAAGAGTTATTTAATAATCATGTCCATCTTTTTTCAGTAAATAGTGAATGCAAGTAATTTCTGTTAACTTCGTTCCTTAAAGAACAAGCCTAGCAATTGAAGCACAAGGATGACCCAAGGATTTAATCATAACGAATTAGTCAAACATAAAATAAATTGACCCTAATATTAAATAATAAAGTAGATTAATAGCACACTTGTCCGCGGAAAGCCATATACTAGTGAAACGTTAACAGGGTAGGCAGAATCTACATAATCCAGGATTTTTCACGCATCCACCACCTACATCATATGCCCATCTATAACCGCAGCTTCATTGCCATCGGGACAGCGAACCATAGCCACCATAAAAACAAACGTACATGAAACAAGCCCAGGACGAGCACACGCGAGAGGCTAAAAATTCCAACCGTGCTGCGAAATCTACATATTATTTAGCGACAGCACCCAAAAATTCCCCAAACGTGCATCTATCAAGCCCAGCAATAGAGAGAAACAGACAAACATGCATATCGCAGGTCCATTGGCCGTCAATTTACAGAAACCTAACCGCCGGAAACAAAACCTAGACGAAGCACACAGAAAAAATCGCGAAATCGACGGCGCGCACAGCGTGGGGGGGAGGCCTGAACCGGCAAAAAAAATCGCAGGGGCACGGGTCATACCGCGGGGAAGCGGGTGTCGAGCTTCTTCCTCATGGCGCGGAGCCGGCGGCGCCGGAGAGAGCGTCCCCGGCGGAGAGAACGCGGCGGCGGGAGGTCGGATCGGCGCGGCGGGCGAAGCGGGGGACATCGGATCGGAGGGGGGAGAAAGCCACAAACATAAATAGCGATTCGGATAGATTTCTGATTTGGGGATTAGGGTTTCCGTTATCGCTATCTTTTCACTTTTTTTACGGGAGAAAATAAAAACAAACTATTTTTTTCCCCCATAAACAGCGCGGCCAATGGCCGCGCGAAGCGGGCAGAGGTGCGCGGACTCTCCGGCGCATGGACGCTAAGCTCCTGGACCCGGCGCATAGGCCTTGGCCTCACGTGCGGCGCTAAGACCGTAGTAGATGGTCCATGCTGTGGATGCGACGGACCGGGTCCACGGAGACGTTTCGCGGTGGGTAAAAGCTCAGCGCGATGTGGGGGCCCGCGTAGTTAGACCTCTCCCGAACCGTTTGCGCGTGCGGCCGCAGGTCAGCCGTCCGTGTCGCGTTCCCCGGATGAGGTGGGCCCCATGTTTCTGGCTGGTTCGTGGCGCTCCCTGTGTCCGCCGTCCGATTCGAGGGGTCGGCGGGATCCGGCGGCTGGGTCTCGTTCGTGGCCTTGGGCTGCGAGAGTCATCGTCCATTCTTGGGCTCTAACTTTATCTGGGTACTTCCTCCGTTTTCTTTTTAGTTTGCATATAAAGTTGGTTTGTTTTAAAAAAATTGTTCATTTGCTCAAAAAAAGGTCAAAGTCGAACTTTATAATGTTTGACTAATTTTATTGGTAACAATAGCAATATTCACAATATGAAATCAATATTATTAGATGCATCATAAAATTAACTTTCATATACCATATAACTTTGATATTTGTAGATATTGATATTTTTTATATAAATTTGTTGAAACTTTGTTTAATTTGACTTTGATCAAAGTGTATATGTAGAGTAAAAAAGGAAACGGAGGGAGATGCTTTGACTTGTCTTTGTGAGCTAAGAATATATTGCCATGTTTGTTTTGTGGAGTGTTAACGTAAACGTAAAGGGAATCATGTTTCAGGGTGTAAGAGCACCTCCAACGCGCCGACCCAATTGAACGTGCGTTTTATTCGCTTTTCATCTGTTTGGATCGGCCAGGCAGACGTGCGCGTCGGCATTTTCATATTGGTCAGCAGGTGCGCCCAATGAAAGACGGGCCCAAATTTGCCGGTGTAGAAAAAAACAGGTCATAGAAATAAACATAATTAAACATTAAAGTGGTTGGTCAACTGCCGGCCAAAGTCCACTTAAACCTAATCAAAAACATTAATAAAAAGATATGTGCCCGCACGCTGCCCTAGACGTCCTCCGCCTTGCCCTTGCCCTTGACATCGCTATCGCCGCCGGTGAGGTCGATAAAGACGGGAGCAGGGCCAGCCCACCCAAACACCGCTTGGTACACTGCCAAGGCAGCCTCCTCCGGCGTCTGCTGGGGTGCCGACATTGTGGCTAGCTGGGCGCACTCTTCTTTCTCCTCCTCAAGCCGCAACGCCTCCGCATCGCGGCTGGAAAAGGAGCAAATATTAGAGACCTATTCTGCGCAGCTCCAAAAGTCCTGAAACTTCACAGGAGATGTTTTCCAAATATATAAAAATACTCAGCGAAAGAAACTCACCAGGTGGCCACACCCTGCCCACGAGGGTGGGGGGCGCGCCCTACCCCCCAGGGCACGCCCCCTACCTCGTGGGCCCCCTGGTGGCCCTCCAATGACCATCTTCTGCTATATGGAGTCTTTCGATGGGAAAAAAATCATAAGCCATCTTCTCGGACGAAACTCCGCCGCCACGAGGCGGAACCTTGGCGGAATCAATCTAGGGCTCTGGCGGAGCTGTTCTGCCGGGGAAACTTCCCTCCCGGAGGGGGAAATCATCGCCATCGTCATCACCAACGCTCCTCTCATCGGGAGAGGGCAATCTCCATCAACATCTTCATCAGCACCATCTCATCTCAAAACCCTAGTTCATCTCTTGTATCCAATTCTTGTCTCCAAGTCCGGGATTGGTGCTAGTAGTGTTAATTACTCCTTGTAGTTGATGCTAGTTGGTTTAATTGGTGGAAGATCATATGTTCAGATCCTTTATGCATATTAATACCCCTCTGATTATGAACATGTTTATGCTTTGTGAGTAGTTACTTTTGTTCCTGAGGACATGGGAGAAGTCTTGCTATTAGTAGTCATGTGAATTTGGTATTCGTTCGATATTTTGATGAGATGTATGGTGTCTCTCCTCTAGTGGTGTTATGTGAACGTCGACTACATGACACTTCACCATTATTTGAGCCTAGAGGAAGGCATTGGGAAGTAATAAGTAGATGATGGGTTGCTAGAGTGACAGAAGCTTAAACCCTAGTTTATGCGTTGCTCCGTAAGGGGCTGATTTGGATCCATATGTTTCATGCTATGGTTAGGTTTACCTTAATACTTTTGTTGTAGTTGCGGATGCTTGCAATAGAGGTTAATCATAAGTGGGATGCTTGTCCAAGTAAGGGCAGCACCCAAGCACCGGTCCACCCACATACCAAATTATCAAAGTACCGAACGCGAATCATATGAACGTGATGAAAACTAGCTTGACGATATTCCCATGTGTCCTCGGGAGCGCTTTACATCATATAAGTGTTTGTCCAGGCTTGTTCTTTGCTACAAAAGGATTGGGCCACCTTGCTGCACTTTATTTACCTTTGTTACTTGTTGCTCGTTACAAATTATCCTATCACAAAACTATCTGTTACCACTTATTTCAGTACTTGCAGAGAATACCTTGCTGGAAACCGCTTATCATTTCCTTCTGCTCCTTATTGGGTTCGACACTCTTACTTATCGAAAGGACTACGATAGATCCCCTATACTTGTGGGTCATCACAAACTAAGCAAAATAAGATGCATAAAGGATAAACATCGCATGCAATCAAAATATGTGACATGATATGGCCATGATCATCTTGCGCTTTTGATCTCCATCTCCAAAGTACCGTCATGATCTCTATCATCATCGGCATGACACCATGATCTCCATCACCTTGATCTCTATCAACGTGTCATCACATGGTGTCTCGCCAACTATTGCTATCGCATAACGATAAAGTAAAGCAATTATTTGGCGCTTGCATCTTATGCAATAAAGAGACAACCATAAGGCTTCTGCCAGTTGCCGATAACTTCAACAAAAACATGATCATCTCATACAACAACTTATATCTCATCACGTCTTGACCATATCACATCATAACAAGCCCTGAAAAAACAAGTTAGACGTCCTCTACTTTGTTGTTGCAAATTTTACATGGCTGCTACGGGCTGAGCAAGAACCGTTCTTACCCGCGCATCAAAAACCACAACGCGGTATAGTGATTGCTTTTTGATCTTCAGAAAGAACCCTGTTCATTGATTCCGATTCAACTAAAGTTGGAGAAATAGACACCCACTAGCCACCTATGTGCGAGGCACGGCGGTAGAACCAGTCTCACGTAAGCGTACGCGTAATGTCGGTTTGGACCGCTTCATCCAACAATACCGCTGAATCAAGAATCAACTAGTGACGGCAAGCAATATGTATATACCCACGCCCACAACTCCTTTGTGTTCTACTCATGCATAAGACATCTACGCATAAACCTGGCTCTGATACCACTATTGGGAAACGCAGTAATTTCCAAAAATTTCCTACGCACACGCAAGATCATGGTGATGCATAGCAACGAGAGGGGAGAGTGCCGTCCACGTACCCTCGTAGACCGTAAGCGGAAGTGTTATGAAAACGCGATTGATGTAGTCATACTGTAACACCCCAAATTTTTAAACCATGATTTGTTTATTAAAATTTTGCCAAGAAATTAAATTTTCATTTTTGTGGAATTATCTTTTGATTTCAGAACCACTCTTTTCCTTGATATTGTGGAGTTTTCACCCCAAGTGAAAACTTTTCAAAAATATTGTTGGGCCTGTTTACCCTCTCAAGAAAAACATTTCTTTTATCAGTGGATTTATTTGTATCATTATTTTCCCTGAGCTTTATTGCTTTAAAAATGACTTTTCATGAGTTTTGGAGCCTCTTTTGCACTACAACCCTTTGATAAAATTAGCTATAAGTTTCACCAAAATTTGGAGATGTCATGGGATGCTCCCACATCACTTTTATGCAAAAATCTCTTTTAGTCATTTGGAAATTTTGAGCTCTACCCCAAATTTTCAAATCTGATCCAGTTTGTAAAATTGCACTACAACCTATTTAAATATTTCTTTAAAGCTTCCACCAAAATTAGGAGATGTTAGTAGTAGTGTATAATTCAACTTTATGCAGAAACCCATTAATGTTCTTTGAAAATTTTGAGCAAACCATCCTCTTTTGCTCTCTGGTCCAGTTTGGCATTTTCTACTGCAACCCTAGTTTATTTTGCTCTAGTGCCCATTCGCTTTTTCCTGCTTATAGTCCACCCTACCAAACCCTTAAGTCGAGGAGATTGGACCCATTGGAGTATTTTTGGTCCATGCAATAATGCCCTTTTCATTCTATCCAGATTTGGTTTTCTCAAAAACTTGCACTAACAAGTTTTTGTTCTTGACAAACTAACCTTGCCAACCTCTTTGTCATCTAAAGAGACTATGATCTAGAGTTTTTGGCCATCCCAAGAGATGCTTAGATGACCATAGCTTTCTGTCAAGCACCTTGTGTGCATGGTCAGATTTGACATGGTTTTTAGTTTGCACATTGGACCTACTTGCTTTGCCTAACCAGCATGTCCACTAAGCTCCTAGCTACCTCTAACCTAGATCTGTTAATCCCCAGCCCCATCCAAGCCTCCTGGCATGCCTTGGCATTTTGCCAAACACGTAGCGTGCGTGCTCTGGGCGCGCCCAGAGCGCATGTTTTGCACGCGCGCGCAGCTGAGCCGCCGCGTCATGCCCCTGGCCTTTGCTCGCCCACAGGGCCGCACCCCGGCCTCGCCCGCTCACCAGAACCCTCCAGGCCGCCCCTGGAGCCCCACAGCGCCGCCGTCAGGTCGGCCATGGCAGCTAGTGGCCGGCCACAGCAGGCTCCTGCCATGGACGGCGTCGCCCGAGCCACTCTTGCTCGCCAGCTCACCCTTGAAGCAGTGCCCGCTCGTCTGCTAGCCTCTGCCGCCATCCCCAGCCTCGACACGTCGCGCTGCAAGCTACAGAACGGCGGTTCGCCGTTCCTATCCACTGCCGCCGTCGATCCTATCCACGGCCGCCGTGGAACCGACCTAGTCACGCTATAAAAAGGAGCCCCGAGCTTGTCCAGACCCCCAGGCAGCCTCAAGCCATCTCACTAGCGCCCCCATAGCCAATCATCGACGGAGGGAGGCCGTCTTCCTCATCTCCGGCCAGTTCGGCCGCCGCCACGCTCCGGTTCAATTCGTCGCAAGCAGGACCTCCCCCGTCCATCCAGTGCTCCCATCCTCTTCCCCTTGACCTTGCGGAGCCACCCCACCCCTCATCTTCGACCGGGAACCACCGTAGGCCAAACCCCCAAATCCTCCCGAAGCCACCTCCGTCGCGGAGCTCGCCGCCGGCGACTCCCTCCACCCCTGCCAACCTAGCAACCACTGGGAGGACCGCCTGGGACTGGTGGATCCATCCCTGCCCTCGGAGCCCCGTGAGAAGCCACCAATCGCCGGCGTTGATCCCCGGGGCTCCGCCTCCTCTCGGACAGAGGAGGAAGAAAACGCGGGCGACTGGTCAAACCTGACCAGTGGCCAAAGGGACCCACTGGCAGTGACCCAGCGACGGCTCGCGTTGTTTTTAAGCGAAAGCGTAAAACCCAGAGTACGTCCCCCTGCCCCAAAAATGTATTTTCATTCGAACCGTTTTCTTTTTCTGTTTTAATTAAAAACAAAGTTTTGACTGAACTTTGACTGGCTATAACTTTTTAAATATAAGTCCAATTGACTTGATTCTTTTTCTGTTGTTTCTCAAATTTTGTCTAGTTTATTTTCATATTTATTTGAAAATTTTCCAAGCAACTTTTTTGTACGGTTTTGAAACTATGTGTTAATTTGAAATTTTCTTAAATAGGATTTTTGGAGAGAGAAGGAAAGTTTCAAAAAGTGCACCCCCACTTGCATACTCTTGAAGGCAAGCATTCTGAACCCTGGCATAATATTGTTGTGTGTTGTTTGATACGGTACAACACCATCTTGACACGAAGTATTCGTATTTTATGTGACAATATGATCATACTCATGAGTGCGCAAATGAAGATTTCTTGTGGTTAAAATTTGATATGCTTGTGATAGTAATCACCCTCTTATGCCTTTCATGCCCACCGGAAGGAATCCGGGAAAGCCTCTGTCTTGGGTAGACACGAACTTGTCCCTAGTTCTTCGTCGAGACGGTTATGTCTGGTAAGGCATGGTGGGGTATGATGAGCGGTGATTCTGTCTGATTGGTATGAAATATACTTCTTATGCTTATCATGTAGGTAATGCTTTAACCTCCTGAGTCGACCATAGATCGAGTCTTGTTCCAGTAACTCCCATACTTGTCTCATACTACCACTTGTCCCTGCCATAGGTAGGGTATGGTTCAGTCAGTTTTCAACCCCTTCCTAGCACACACCATACAGAGAGGCCATGGTGGAAGATACCGGCTGCATCCGGTAGGCATGCCACCTGGTCCGGGGGCATGGGTGTTTCGGTTGGAGCCGAAGGGGGTAGCTCCCCTAGTTTGCGCGCGTTATAAATTTTGTGATCCCATGCTAGTCGAGGTTGTAGCCTCCCCACTTAGAGTTTCGCTTAACGGGTGTCGTGGGTGATTCCAGATACCAGTAAGTTAGGCTGGTGTGTGCAGTCAGGTGTGTTTTCAATTAAAAGACCGTAGACGGAATTAGTCCCGACGGACTAAAGGAATCCGTTACTCATGGGTAAGGAGTACACCCTCTGCAAAGATTATATCTATTCGAATAGCCGTGTCCATGGTTAAGGACTACAGTCTGGGATGGGTCAAGTGTTGGTCTTAGTGTCGGTCTTCGGAGGAATAATTGCTAAACCAGAACATGGATCATGACTTGTGACTCGTGATGACTATGATTATTATTTATTATGAACTAACCATTTACATTATTTGAATTATTGAGCATCCCTGGGATGGTTCTACCTCCTGTATGTTCACTGTGATTACTCTCATATAAGCCCTTTATGTGGTGTCGCGGAGACGCCCGACTGTGGCATGCTTGTTATTCATTTACTTTATAAGCCCTTTATGTGGTGTCGCTGAGACGCCCGACTGTGGCATGCTTGTTATTTACTTACTCTATAAGCCCTTTATGTGGTGTCGCGGAGACGCCCGACTGTGGCATGCTTGTTATTCATTTACTTTATAAGCCCTTTATGTGGTGTCGCTGAGACGCCTGACTGTGGCATGCTTGTTATTTACTTACTCTATAAGCCCTTTATGTGGTGTCGCACAGACGCCCGACTGTGGCATGTTTGCCGCTTATTTCCTTTATAAGCCCTTTATGTGACGTCGCTCAGATGCCCGACTGAGGCATGCTTTATATTATTAACCTTTCGAGGCGTCGCTTCCGACACCCGATCGGTGCATTCTTTTTTTCTACTCCCTTATTACATATTCATGTTGTATGTGATTAACCTGCTTGCGTGCATCCTGGATGTTTATTTTGTGACTGACGTGAGATCATAGAATAATTCAGAGCATGATTATCATTTGTTATACCCGTGTTCATAATGTTTGCGAGTACATTCAAAAGTACTCACTGGCTTGTCCCTGGCTATTGTCTTGGCCAGATTCCTTGCGTGGAGAGGAGCGTCGCGATGACAACCCCGGAACTTACGCAATGGTGATAGCAGCCTCGTGAAGATATGAGTTATCCAGGTCAGCTGTTCCTATGGGAAATGGAGTCCCATAGACGCTGATGATCCGCAAACCGCTTCCGCCATCAACCACTAGAAACCATTTGTTGTACTAATAGGCCAGAATGGTCTTGTACTACTCATTTTGTATTTTGCTTGGAGTTTCTGTATCAAGTTGGTGTCTCATCAGCTAACAGTAATCCTGGGGCTGGTGAGCATCAGGGCCATTTTCTGGGAAATTAATATCCCAAAAATCTGGTCCCGACACGTACGTCTTCACGATCCGACCGATCCAAGTACCGAACGTACGGCACCTCCGAGTTTAGCACACGTTCGGCTCGGTGACGTCCCACAAACTCCGATCCAGCAGAGCTTCGAGGTAGAGTTCCGTCAGCACGGTGGTGTGATGATGGTAATGATGATGCTACCGATGCAGGGCTTCGCCTAAGCACCGCTACGATATGATCGAGGTGGATTATGGTGGAGGGGGGTCTTGATAACCCACAAGTATAGGGGATCGCAACAGTTTTCGATAAGTAAGAGTGTCGAACCCAACGAGGAGCTAAAGGTAGAACAAATATTCCCTCAAGTTCTATTGACCACCGATACAACTGTACGCACGCTTGACGTTCGCTATACCTAGAACAAGTGTGAAACTAGAAGTACTTTGTAGGTGTTTTTGGATAGGTTTGCAAGATAATAAAGAGCAAGTGAATAAAAAGTAGGGGCTGTTTAGATAAAGACACAACTAAGTTAGTTTTAGTAAAGAGCTTTTTGTTACGAGAAAGTTATTTGTCCCTAGGCAATCGATAACTAGACCGGTAATCATTATTGCAATTTTATATGAGGGAGAGGCATAAGCTAACATACTTTTTCTACTTGGATCATATGCACTTATGATTGGAACTCTAGCAAGCATCCGCAACTACTAAAGATCATTAAGGTAAAACCCAACCATATCATTAAAGTATCAAGTCCTCTTTATCCCATACGCAACAACCCCCTTACTCGGGTTTGTGTTTCAATCACTCACGCAATCCACTATAAGCGAATCATGAACGTATTGCAACACCCTACAGCGGGGATCCCTCACGCTTGCGCGACACAGAGAGCACCATAGGACAGCACCAATAACAAAACATGCAACTCAAACCAATCTTGATCATCAAATAGCCCATAGGACAAAACAGATCTACTCAAACATCATAGGATAGCCATACATCATTGGGAAATAATATATAGCGTTGAGCACCATGTTTAAGTAGAGATTACAGCAGGTAAGAGAGAGGTTACACTACTGCATAGAGGGGGGAAGAGTTGGTGATGATGGCGGTGAAGTTGTTGGTGAAGATTGCGGTGATGATGATGGCCCCCGGTGGCACTCCGGTGCCACCGGAAGCGAGGGGGAGAGAGCCCCCTCCTTCTTATTCTTCCTTGACCTCCTCCCTAGATGGGAGAAGGGTTTCCCCTCTGGTCCATGGCCTCCATGGCGTGGGAGGGGCGAGTGCCCCTTCGAG
Organism: Triticum urartu; assembly: GCF_056163025.1. Taxonomy (NCBI): domain Eukaryota; kingdom Viridiplantae; phylum Streptophyta; class Magnoliopsida; order Poales; family Poaceae; genus Triticum; species Triticum urartu. The sequence goes on along the minus strand of NC_141873.1, from coordinate 500,759,338 downwards.
ATTCTCTCTGTCTCTCTCTGTTTCCGCGTTCCCAGATTCTACCCTTTCACCGTTTCTTATATTCCCGGAGATCCGTAACTCCGATTGGGCTGAAATTTTAACACGATCTCTATCCGGATATTAGCTTTCTTGCGGCGAAAGAAGGGCACCAACTACCTTCCGGGGTGGCCACGAGGGTCAGGGGCGCGCCCCCTGCCTTATGGGCCCCTCGAGCATCGTCTCGCGTTGATTTCACTTCCCAAAAATCACATATATTCCAAAAAAATCTCCGTCCGTTTTTATCCCGTTTGGACTCCATTTGGTATGGATTTTCTGCGAAACAAAAAAACATGCAACAAACAGGAACTGGAACTGGGCACTGGATCAATATGTTAGTCTCAAAAATAGTATAAAAAGTTGCCAAAAGTATATGACAGTTGTAGAATATTGGCATGGAACAATCAAAAATTATAGATACGACGGAGACATATCAGGGGGCATCGCACACGGCTAAAAGATCAACTGATCAACTTGTGTGTCTATGGGGTGCCCCCTGGCGACGTATATAAAGGAGGGAGGAGGAGGCCGACCCTATAGGGGGCACGCCAAGTGTGGGGAGTCCTAGTAGGACTCCCAAGTCCTAGTAGGATTCCCCTTTTCCTTTCTGGAGTAGGAGAGAAGAAAAAAGGAAAGAGAGAGGGAGTAGGAAAGGGCAAGGGGGGGGGCGCCGCCCCCTTTCCCCTAGTCCAATTCGGACCCATAGGGGGGCGCCTCCTTCCCTTTGGCCTGCCTCCTCTATTCCCGTATGGCCCAATAAGGCCCAATACTTCTCCCGGCGAATTCCCGTAACTCCCTGGTACTCCGAAAAATACCGGAATCACTCGAAACCTTTCCGATGTCCGAATATAGCCTTCCAATATATCGATATTTATGTCTTAACCATTTAGAGACTCCTCGTCATGTCCCCGATCTCATCCGGGACTCCGAACAAACTTCGGTCATTAAATCAGATAACTCATAATACAAATCGTCACAGAACATTAAGCGTGCGGACCCTACAGGTTCGAGAACTATGTAGACATGACCGAGACTCATCTCCGGTCAATAACCAATAGCGGAACCTGGATGCTCATATTGGTTCCTACATATTCTACGAAGATCTTTATCGGTCAAACCGCATAACAACATACATTGTTCCCTTTGTCATCAGTATGTTACTTGCATGAGATTCGATCGTCGGTATCTCAATACCTATAGTTCAATCTCGTTACCGGCAAGTCTCTTTACTCGTTCCGTAATGCTACATCCCGTAACTAACTCATTAGCTACATTGCTTGCAAGGCTTATAGTGATGTACATTACCGAGAGGGCCTAGAGATACCTCTCCGACAATCGGAGTGACAAATCCTAATCTTGATCCATGCCAACTCAACAAACACCATCGGAGACACCTGTAGAGCACCTTTATAATCACACCAGTTATGTTGTGACATTTGGTAGCACAAAAGTGTTCCTCCGGTATTCGGGAGTTGCATGATCTCATAGTCATAGGAACACGTATAGTTATAGAGAAAGCAATAGCAACAAACTAATCGATCATCGTGCTAAGCTAACAGATGGGTCAAGTCAATCACATCATTCTCTAATGATCTGATCCCGTTAATCAAATGACAACTCATGTCTATGGTTAGGAAACATAACCATCATTGATTCAATGAGCTAGTCAAGTAGAGGCAAACTAGTGACACTCTGTTTGTCTATGTATTCACACATGTACTAAGTTTCCGGTTAATACAATTCTAGCATGAATAATAAACATTTATCATGATATAAGGAAATATAAATAACAACTTTATTATTGCCTCTAGGGCATATTTCCTTCACCAGATGCCAGTCGTGAGGCAGGTTGACATCCAGATACTGCTGTGGCCGACGGTACTGCCAGCGCCACCGCGCCTGGTGGACTGTATGTACAAACGCTGCCACTCCGGTGGCAAGCCGCGTCTAGGAGGCGGTGGCGGAAGAGTTGGCGAGCCGTGGAGCTCGCACCGGGGGTCAACTTCCCCTCCCCTTGCCAGTGAAAAACCCCATGGTGGTCCTGATACGTGTCCAACGTATCTATAATTTTTGATTGCTCCATGCTATATTATCTACTGTTTTGGACATTATTGGGCTTTATTATCCACTTTTATATTATTTTTGGTACTAACATATTAACCGGAGGCCCAGCCCAGAATTGCTGTTTTTTTGCCTATTTCAGGGTTTTGAAGAAAAGGAATATCAAACGGAGTCCAAACGGAATGAAACCTTCGGGAACGTGATTTTCTCACCGAACGTGATCCAGGGGACTTGGACCCTACGTCAAGAAACAAAAGAGGAGGCCACGAGGTAGGGGGGTGCGCCTACCCCCCCCCCCCCAGGCGCGCCCTCCACCCTCGTGGGCCCCTTGTTGCTCCACCGACGTACTCCTTCCTCCTATATATACCTACGTACCCCCAAACGATCAGATACAGAGCCAAAACCCTAATTCCACCACTGCAACTTTCTGTATCCACGAGATCCCATCTTGGGGCCTGTTCCGGAGCTCCGTCGGAGGGGGCATCGATCACGGAGGGCTTCTACATCAACACCATAGCCCCTCCGATGAAGTGTGAGTAGTTCACCTCAGACCTACGGGTCCATAGTTAGTAGCTAGATGGATTCTTCTCTCTTTTTGGATATCAATACAATGTTCTCCCCCTCTCTTGTGGAGATCTATTCGATGTAATCTTCTTTTTCCGGTGTGTTTGTTGAGACTGATGAATTGTGGGTTTATGATCAAGTCTATCTATGAACAATATTTGAATCTTCTCTGAATTAAAACCCTAGATGTTGCTAAACCCACTATTTTGGATTTCAAGGAATTTAATTATGAAAATTTCTCTTTGATTGATTGTATTTCCTTGTTGCAACCCGTGCTAAATTCTCCTCATGCTTATAGTCAAAATAAAGCTTTTACTGAACATATCGTTGATGCCTTGATGCAATCTTATGAAGAAAAACTTGAATTGGAAGTTTCTATCCCTAGAAAAATTTATGATGAGTGCGAACCAACTATTAAAATTAAAATTAAAGATCATGAATGCTATGCTTTATGTGATTTGGGTGCTAGTGTTTCCATGATTCCAAAGACTTTGTGTGATTTGTTAGGTTTCCGTGATTTTGATGATTGCTCTCTAAACTTGCACCTTGCAGATTCCACTATTAAGAAACATATGGGAAGAATTAATGATGTTCTTATTGTTTCAAATAGGAATTATGTGCCTGTAGATTTTATTGTTCTTGACATAGATTGCAATCCTTCATGTCCTATTATTCTTGGTAGACCTTTCCTTGGAACGATTGGTGCAATTATTGATATGAAGGAAGGAAATATTAGATTCCAATTTTCATTAAGGAAAGGCATGGAACACTTTCCTAGAAATAAAATTAAATTACCTTATGAATCTATTATGAGAGCCACTTATGGATTGCCAACCAAAGATGGCAATGCCTAGATCTATCCTTGCTTGTTATGCCTAGCTAGGGGCGTTAAACGATAGCGCTTGTTGGGAGGAAACCCAATTTTATTTTTATTCCTTGCTTTTTGATCCTATTTAGTAATAAATAATTTATCTAGCCTCTGTTTTGGTTGTGTTTTTTTTGTTTAATTAGTGTTTGTGCGAAGTAGAACCGTTGGGAAGACTTGGGGAAAGTCTTTTTAATCTTGCTGTAAAAAACAAAAACTTTAGCGCTCACGAGAACTGCTGCCATTTTTATTTGGGAAGTTATATTTAGTTAATTCTTTTTGAATATGATTAATAGATAAATTCCTCACGTCCAGCAATTTATTTTAGAATTTTTGGGGTTCCAGATCTTGCGTTATCTACAGATTACCACAGACTGTTCTGTTTTTGACAGATTCTGTTTTGTGTGTGTTGTTTGCTTATTTTTAATGAATCTATGGCTAGTAATGGAGTTTATAAACCATAGAGAAGTTGGAATACAGTAGGTTTAACACCAATATAAATAAATAATGAGTTCATTACAGTACCTTGAAGTGATCTTTTGTTTTCTTTCACTAACGAAGCTCACGAGATTTTCTACTTTGAGTTTTGTGTTGTGAAGTTTTCAAGTTTTGGGTAAAGATTTGATGGATTATGGAACAAGGAGTGGCAAGAGCCTAAGCTTGGGGATGCCCATGGCACCCCCAAGATAATCTAAGGACACCTAAAAGCCAAAGCTTGGGGATGCCCCAGAAGGCATCCCCTCTTTCGTCTACTTCTATCGGTAACTTTACTTGGCGCTATATTTTTATTCACCACATGATATGTGTTTTGCTTGGAGTGTCTTGTATGATTTGAGTCTTTATATTTTAGTTTACCACAATCATCCTTGCTGTACACACCTTTTGAGAGAGCCATACATGATTTGGAATTTGTTAGAATACTCTATGTGCTTCGCTTATATCTTTTGAGTTATATAGTTTTGCTCTAGTACTTCACTTATATCTTTTGGAGCACGGTGGTGGATTTGTTTTATAGAAACTATTGATCTCTCATGCTTAACTTAGATTATTTTGAGAGTCTTAAATAGCATGGTAATTTGCTTAAAATCCTAATATGCTAGGTATTCAAGATTAGTAAAATTTTCTTATGAGTGTTTTGAATACTAAGAGAAGTTTGATGCTTGATGATTGTTTTGAGATATGGAGGTAATAATATCAAAGTCGTGCTAGTTGAGTAGTTGTGAAATTGAGAAATGCTTGCTTTGAAGTTTGCAAGTCCCGTAGCATGCACGTATGGTAAACGTTATGTAATAAATTTGAAACATGAGGTGTTATTTGATTGTCCTCCTTATGAGTGGCGGTCGGGGACGAGCGATGGCCTTTTCCTACCAATCTACCCCCCTAGGAGCATGCACGTAGTGCCGATGTTTTTGATGAATTGTAGATTTTTGCAATAAGTATGTGAGTTCTTTATGACCAATGTTGAGTCCATGGATTATACGCACTTTCACCCTTCCATCCTTGCTAGCCTCTTCGGTACCGTGCATTGCCCTTTCTCACATTGAGAGTTGGCGCAAACTTCGCCGGTGCATCCAAACCCCGTGATATGATACGCTCTTTCACACATAAACCTCCTTATATCTTCCTCAAAACAGCCACCATACCTACCTATTATGGCATTTCCATAGCCATTTCGAGATATATTGCCATGCAACTTTCCGCCATTCCGTTTATCATGACACATTCATTATTATCATATTGCTTAGCATGATCATGTAGTTGACATAGTATTTGTGGCAAGGCCACCATTCATAATTCTTTCATACATGTCACTCTTGGTCCATTGCATATCCCGGTACACCGCCAGAGGCATTCATATAGAGTCATTTTTTGTTCTAGTATTGAGTTGTAAATAAATAGAAGTGTGATGATCATCATTTTCTAGAGCATTGTCCCAAGTGAGGAAATAAGAAAAAGAGAGAGAAAGGCCAAATAAAAAAATGAGAGAAAAAGGGAGAAGGGACAGTGTTACTATCCCTTGCCACACTTGTGCTTCAAAGTAGCACTGTAATCTTCATGATAGAGAGTCTCTTGTTTTGTCACTTTCATATACTAGTGGGAATTTTCATTATAGAACTTGACTTGTATATTCCAACAATGGGCCTCCTCAAGTGCCCTAGGTCTTCGTGAGCAAGCAAGTTGGATGCACACCCACTTAGTTTCTTTTGTTGAGCTTTCATACATTTATTGCTCTAGTGCATCCATTGCATGGCAATCCCCACTCCTTGCATTAACATCAATCGGTGGGCATCTCCATAGCCCATTGATTAGCCTCCTTGATGTGAAACTTTCTCCTTTTTGTCTTCTCCACATAACCCCCCTCATTATATTCTATTCCACCCATAGTGCTATGTCCATGGCTCGCGCTCATATATTGCATGAAAGTTTATAGGTTTGAGATTACTAAAGTATGAAACAATTGCTTGGCTTGTCATCGGGGTTTAGCATGATGAGAGCATTCTTGTGTGACGAAAAAGGAGCATGACTAAACTATATGATTTTGTAGGGATGAACTTTCTTTGGCCATGTTATTTTGAGAAGACGTAATTGCTTTGTTAGTATGCTTGAAGTATTATTATTTTGATGTCAATATGAACTTTTGTCTTGAATCTTTCGGATCTGAATATTCATACCACAATTAAGAAGAATTACATTAAAATTATGCCAAGTAGCACTCCGCATCAAAAACTCTGTTTTTATCATTTACCTACTCGAGGACGAGCAGGAATTAAGCTTGGGGATGCTTGATACGTCTCCAACGTATCTATAATTTTTGATTGCTCCATGCTATATTATCTACTATTTTGGACATTATTGGGCTTTATTATCCACTTTCATATTATTTTTGGGACTAACCTATTAACTGGAGGCCCAGCCCAGAATTGCTGTTTTTTGCCTATTTCAGGGTTTCGAAGAAAAGGAATATCAAACGGAGTACAAACGGAATGAAACCTTCGGGAACGTGATTTTCTCACCGAACGTGATCCAGGGGACTTGGACCCTACGTCAAGAAAAAAATAGAGGAGGCCACGAGGTAGGGGGGCGCGCCTACCCCCTAGGCGTGCCCTCCACCCTCGTGGCCCCCCTGTTGCTCCACCGACGTACTCCTTCCTCCTATATATATCTACGTACCCCCAAACGATCAGATACAGAGCCAAAACCCTAATTCCACCGCCGCAACTCTCTGTATCCACGAGATCCCATCTTGGGGCCTGTTCCAGAGCTCCGTCGGAGGGGGCATCGATCACGGAGGGCTTCTACATCAACACCATAACCCCTCCGATGAAGTGTGAGTAGTTCACCTCCGACCTACGGGTCCATAGTTAGTAGCTAGATGGCTTCTTCTTTCTTTTTGGATCTCAATACAATGTTCTCCCCCTCTCTTGTGGAGATCTACTCGATGTAATCTTCTTTTTGCGGTGTGTTTGTTGAGACTGATGAATTGTGGGTTTATGATCAAGTCTATCTGTGAACAATATTTGAATCTTCTCTGAATTCTTTTATGTATGATTGGCTATCTTTGCAAGTCACTTCGAATTATCAGTTTGGTTTGGCCTACTAGATTGATCTTTCTTGCAATGGGAGAAGTGCTTAGCTTTGGGTTCAATCTTGCGGTGTCCTTTCCCAGTGACAGTAGGGGCAGCAAGGCACGTATTATATTGTTGCCATCGAGGATAACAAGATGGGGTTTTCATCATATTGCATGAGTTTATCCCTCTACATCATGTCATCTTGCTTAAGGCGTTACTCTATTTTCATTAACTTAATACTCTAGATGCATGCTGGATAGAGGTCGATGAGTGGAGTAATAGTAGTAGATGCAGGCAGGAGTTGGTCTACTTGTCTCGGTCGTGATGCGTATATACATGATCATACCTAGATATTCTCATAACTATGGTCAATTCTGTCAATTGCTCAACATTAATTTGTTCACCCACCGTAGAATACTTATGCTCTCGAGAGAAGCCACTAGTGAAACCTATGGCCCCCGGGTCTATCTTCATCATATTAATCTCCCAATACTTAGTTATTTCTTTTGCTTTTTTACTTTGTTTTTATTTTACTTTGCATCTTTATCACAAAAATACCAAAAATATTATCTTATCATATCTATCAGATCTCACTCTCGTAAGTGGCCATGTAGGGATTGACAACCCCTTATCGCGTTGGTTGCGAGGATTTATTTGTTTTGTCCATGTACGAGGGACTGGCGTGTAGCCTCCTACTGGATTAATACCTTGGTTCTCAAAAACTAAGGGAAATACTTACGCTTGCTGCATCATCCCTTCCTCTTCGGGGAAAACCAACGCATTGCTCAAGAGGTAGCACTTGCTAGGGTTCCTAGTCGCCGGCGAGGGAGCACGGTGTGGCCAGATGTGGACGGGTGTTGGAAGTGGATGAGGCCGGCCCCGCCGCATGTTTCCATTAAAAAGGACGGGCTCACGGACCTTCCACACGTTGCCAGGCAGGCCCCGAGTTAGGTGCTGCCATTTAGTAAGACATGGGTGGTAGTTGGGCGACCAACAAGCGGGACCGCGACGAACATCGAGGGGACACGTGGCGTGTCCGCGTCGCGTCCGCGCCGACGCATTTCAGGCACAATTTTGGGCCGGAATGGGTCCGCGCGGACGCGATGTAGGCGGATTTCGGGAATGGGTCAGCGTGTTGGGTCGGCGTTCTTGTCCGAGCCGACCCAACCAGACGTGGGTGGATGAAATGGGTCGCCCCGTTGGAGTTGCTCTAAGAGGATATAGGCAAATCTGACCCCTCAAATGTCCATGGATGCATCCGAATGTGTCCGCGGATAGTGACCGGTCACGTCTTAAATATTTGATTCTACAACCGGGTATTTCAAAGTAGAAACCTCAAATCCATATTATTACGTGCAACATGAACCGACCTCTAAGCGAAGCTCATCCGGCTCCGTCGTGCCTATGTCCGGCGGCCGGCTATGCTCCCTAGAGTGCTGGTTCAGTCGCCTGCAAGGTAGAGTAGAGTATGGCACACGAGTCAGCTCACAGGACTCAAGGCGTCGCTGTCTTCCATGCCCTACTCTTCCTCATCGGAGCCCATAACCCGGACATCAGATCAATGATGGATCCGCGTTGGGACGAGCCGGCGACATCCACCACGACGCGATTGTGGCACCCGGACTGCTGCACCATACAGGGCGTCGGAGAATGCTACTCTGCCTCGCCGACATCCACCGCCATGAGGGCTATCGCCGCCTCTCACGCCCAATGCCTTGCACAGTAGGCATGCTGCGCCATGTTTGCTTCGCACAACGCCCATGGTGCATCCATGGCATGGCGTGCCAATGGAGGGGTTGCGTGGCAGCCACCGCGTTCGGACGCCAGACGGACAGCATCGCCTCCGGTGAGGTAGTGATAGCATACCTAGCATCGGATCCATGCGCCATTTGGGCGGACGCAATGAATTCCCGACAAAATAAGTCCAAGCCCTGCCTTGCACGGGCCTCCTCCCGGGAGCGGCAGAGCACAAGACGGATGACCATCTCCTCCTCGTGGCCGCGTAGGAAGAGCTCGAGGTCGACAAATATAAATATGAAGGACTCGGATGCGCTGCTCGCCATGCCGAAGAAGGCCGAAAAGGAGCTTGGGTGGCGAAGGGGAGTGGAGTGAAGTGGTTAGGATTTGATCCAACGAACGGATGGTGAGGAATATATGTGGGGCCGGATGGGCCAGTGTGGACCGGGTCCGACATGGCGGACCCCATATCCACCTCATTTTTGGGATGGATATGAGGGGTGCTGGTCAGTCCGAGCGTTTGAGGCTCGTTTGAGACGCCTGATTGAATCAAAATTTTGTGACCTGTGAGTGATCGAGCCGTCCGCCTAAGCATTTGAGATGAGTTTGGGCCATCCGGTTATAGATGCTTTAATAGCTCCATACTTCGGAAATATCAAATCTTGTTTGTTTTGGCTGTGTAAAGAAAATTGGTCCTTCAACAGTGTTTGGAAGGGAGAGTTGCAGTGCACTGTCAAATATTAAGAAAAAAGAACACTGATGCAATGAATAGCCCAGTGCCAACTTCCCACGGTAGTGATGAATTCTGATTGCCTATAAATTAACAAGTAAACTGGTTCATCTAGTACATAAATAATTGATTCATCATGTGGTTACATATTTATCAATTACTATTACTTAAAATGTTGTCATAAATTAACAAGTAGATATAAGTTTTTTTAGGGCAAGTACAGATAAGTATACTGGTCAAATATCTCTCAACAACCATACAGGTTCAAAATCTTAAAAAAAATACATGTTCAAACATAGAAGTGCATAGCCATTATTACAAACAAGTTCACATGTAGCATAAAAGATAATCGGGATGTCCTAGATTATAGGAATTGTGGGCCTATAATCTTCCAAATCTTTTTTTAACACAACAGAATCGTAGATGCCCACAATTACATGCACATGTATTCATTCATGTGATCTCACGCACGTATACCCTACCTTTATGAGCACCTCTCAAATACTGAGCCAAAATCATATCTTGAGATTGACGAAGTCACGACATATGCCTCGTAGTTTTTTTGTTTGCGAGAAAACTTCCAATCTATCCATCAACTGTCAAGGTAGTACAAAGAATACCATAAGTAAAAAAATACATTCAGATCCGTAGACCACCTAGCGACGACTACAAGCACTGGGGCGAAGATGGCGCGAGCTAAGGCCCCATAGCACCAGCACACCAGAACAAAAACCGCCACCGATGAAGAGAAGCGTAAATCGGAAGGATCCAACCTATAGACACATGAACACAAATGAACAAAGACATGATCCATATAGATCCACTGAAGACAAACGCCGCCCGAATCCTGTGAGAACCGCCGGAGACAAACCTCCACACCCCCTGCGACGATGCTACAAAATACCATCGGGACGGGGACTAGGCGGGGAGAAATTTATTCCATCTTCTAATACTCGACGTTGTCTCGTCTCCTTAAGCAGAACACAAACCCTAAGAGAACTAAAAAAAGCATGAAATGTAGTTGATGGAACATTTTCTCCAACTGAACGAACATCACCGGCTCATCCTCCTCTTTCACCAAACCATTCTTTGTTGACCTACCACTACCATTAGGCCGACTTCAACTTCCCGCAAGGTTTTGTTCAAACATAGTCTTAAAGGTGTGGAGTTACCACTAGCACCAATTTGATTTCAAATCAAAGGGCGCTTTTTTAGGGATCTTGGATTCAAGCAGTAGCATATAAAACCACCCAGACATGGCACATACAATACTTTATATTGTGTCTAGTCTAGTGCATAATATTTCGCAGGACACCGTGTCTAGTTGTATCCTTCCAACAAATGGAAATTCAGTTTCGCATCAGGGAGCTTGGGGGCTTCGCTAGCATAATTCATCAAAACGAGAAGCATCCATGATAACTTCATGTATGTCTGCAATCTTGCTCATCTTGATTAGATGGGAGTACCTGCTAGAGCTCCTCGAGAGGAGAGGGTTCCCAAGCAAATTTCAAGATTGGATCGCGGCTCTGTGGTGCACCTCCTCTTCGAGAGTCCTGCTAAATGGGGTGGCTGGCACCCCCATCAAGCACGGCTGTGGGCTACGGCAAGGGGACCCCCTTTTACCCCTCCTTTTCGTCATCGCTATCGGCCCGCTGCAAAAAATCCTCAATGTGGCCACAAGGAGGGGACTGCTACATAAGATCAGAGGGAGAGGTGCCATTGTATGGACATCCCTATATGCGGACGATGCGACTGTTTTCATGGCCCCGATTAAACGGGATATTGACAACCTGGCAGCTATCCAGAGAGGCTTCGGTGAGGTCACGGGCCTTTACACCAATTTCCATAAGAGTTTGGTGGTTCCCATTCGGTGTACTCACCTTGACCTGGGCGCATCATGCAGGGTTTACTGGCTGTGAGGGCTTCGTTCTGATAACCCACAAGTATATGAGATCACAACAGTTCTCAAGGGGAGAGTATTCAACCAAAATTTATAGATTCGACACAAGGGGAGCCAAAGAATACTTGCAAGTATTATCAACTGAGTTGTCAATTCAACCACACCTAGAGATTAATTATCTGCAGCAAAGTGATTAGTAGCAAAGTAGTATGATAATTTTGATGATAGTGGCGACAACAATAGTAACGGTAACAGTGATAGCAGTAGTTTTGTAGCAAGTGCAATAGTAACAATATAAATAGTAACTTAGCAAGATCAATATATAAGAAAATCGTAGGCATTGGATCGGTAATTTGTTGGATGATATTCATCTTGTGACAGTCATAAACTAGGGCGATACGACACTAGCTCCAGCTCATAAATATAATGTAGGCATGTATTCCGCAAATAGTCATACATGCTTATGGAAAGAACTTGCATGGCATCTTTTGTCCTACCCTCCTGTGGCAGCGGGGTCCAATTGGAAACTAAGGGATATTAAGGCCTTCTTTTAATAGAGAGCCGGAACAAAGCATTAACACACAGTGAATACATGAACTCCTCAAATTACGGTCATCACCAAGAGTGGTCCCGACTATTGTCACTCCGGGGTTGCCGGATCATAACACATAGTAGGTGACTATAACTTGCAAGATCAGATCTATAACATGGATATAATGGTGATAACATAAATGGTTCAGATCTGAAATCATTTCACCCGGGACCAAAGTGACAAGCACTAAGCATGGCAAAGTCATAGCAACATCAATCTCAGAACATAGTGGATACTAGGGATCAAGCCCTAACAAAACTAACTAGATTACATGATGAATCTCAAGCCCTAACATCAATCGAAGACCCCCCTCTCCGGAGCCCCAAACGGACTCCAGATCTAGCCTCCCAATGAAGAACAGGAGGTGATGGCGGCTCCGTCTCGTGGAACACGATAATTCTTTTTCTTTGATTTTTTTTCTAGAAATATGTGATTTTATAGCGTCGGTTTCAGGGTCTGCGGGGCCACCAGGTGGGGACAACCCACCTGGGCGTGCTTGGGGGGGCAGGCGCGCCCTGGTGGGTTGTGCCCACCCAGGTGCCCCAGGTGCCCCCCTCCGGTGGTTCTTGGCTCCATAAATTCTTTTTTATTGTGTAAAAAATCCTCGCAAAGTTCCGTTCCATTCTGAGAATTTTTATTTATGCACAAAAACAATACCATGGTAGTCATTGGTGCACGTCGGTCCTAAACAAACGGTTTTAACCCCTTTCGGCAACGACATTTGGAACCGTCGCCAAGTGAGTGTGTGCGATAGGGTGTCCTTCGCACATGACCCATAAATCGTCAGGGATAGGCCCTCCTGGGACCCGGGCTGGGGCCGCGTGCGATCGGGCGAGGTATCGAAACCCAATCATTTCCATAGGTATGTACATCCCACACGGTAAACCGAGAAAATCATTTTCGTAGGTATGTACATCCCACACAGTGAATCCCAGAAAAACATTTCCGTTCGTATGTATATCACACACAGTCAATCTAAGGAATACGTTTCCGTTCTTATGTACATCCCACACAGTCAATCCAGGGAACATGTTTCCGTTCGGACGTACTTCCCACACAGTTTTATGTGTAGGCTCGTGTGTGAAAGATGTAACTATCACACACGGTTTGCCGTGGTTAACTGTTTGCTTTTATCAACTATATCACACAGGATTTGATGAAGAAAACTGTGTGGCATTGGGCTATCCATCACAAGCGTTTTTTCTGCTAGAACCGTTTGCAAAGGTCCATGACACATTTGGCAGGTTAATTAGTTGACAATTAATAATTCCAGTATTATGCAAATTCACATTTCATATCGAACAGCTGTTTGCCAATTTCATATTAGGCGCATAAATATATTATAATATCACAGTACAGTAGCTACATGAAAATAGCACAGTAAAACATATAGCTAGTTCAACTTCATAAGAACAATATATTCATTTCCCTAATCGAGATCATCCAGACTCGTCTTATCCACCTCTGCTTTCAGTTCAGTAAGAACCCGTTTTGCACGGGCCAACTGGGAAAGTGCCTCCTCCTTCGCCAACACGATCTTAGCAAAGTCTGCTTTAAAAAAATCTGAGCTCATTCTCCACCTTCAACTTTTTATCCCGCATCTTGAAATATGCTTCAGCGTTGACAACACTTTCTCTAAGCCTGCGTGTGTTCTCTTCCTCATACATGCTACAGAGCTATGCTAGGCACATCTTCAAAGACTGTGGCCACTCTTGATCAACCCACTCCAAGTAAGAACATTTCCGTTCATCCTATAATATTTAAAACTAGATCAGTAACAATTGTAGGGGAAATGGGTTTATAGCAACATAGAAAATCACCAATGCTTATTTTGAAAAACTGAAGAAACACGTTAATTATGACATATCTTCTTAGAAAGATCAATGTGCAAATGAAATAATTGGTACTGAGACAATAACCAAATTCTGGAAGATCAGAAGCTATAATTAACTACAACGACACTACAAGTTCTTACTCATGTACAATAAATAACAAATTGAACATTTTATGAGGAAGGTAAATATAACCGCAACATCATAGCGACAGTGTTTGGATGACAGCAAATTGATACTAACAGGTGTGTACATGCACAAATTTAGTAGCATAGAACTAATAGCACTAAGGTCGTACACTATGTATGCCAAAACTGGGGTAAAGACAACTATTGCTACATCTCGCACCGGTGCCCTACACTGGCGAGCTGATGCAGCGGAAAAAAATCAGGGACCCGGACTCCGGAGCACATAGTTGCTCCGATGCCCAGTTCCTTCGTGCCATAAAGATTTAGTATTTTACTGCTTGGCTGCTCGAATGTGTAGACCAAAGTTGGCTGCACAAACTGCTGAAAGCGGTGCCAAATAATTTTCTAATGGCACCACTGATGAGATGGCAACAGTTTAAGATACTAGGTACAAAATGTGATACTGTCTTAGGATGTGTTTGGTTGAAGGTGTGGTATGAATGGGTTGGGACCATGACAGTGTCTGAATCACATCTAACAAATGATTTGTAACAACAAAAGAGGGTCTAACGTTCTCTGCACATGCTAGAAACTTCCTCCCACTGTCCATAGAATGAAACACAACTAGCTTCACGCATGGAGATTGATGGTGACAACGAGCAGGTAGATCTTCAGCCACCCCGCTCCATTCATTGCCACTGATGGTCTTAGGGAGCTACAAGAGGAAGAAATGACTCAAATCGACCGCCGGGTAAAAATCCTTCATTCCAAGTCATAGCCCGAGAGAGAGAAGAGAGGCATACCTGGATGGTGAAGGACTAGTCGCTGGAGGAGGAACCGCTGGAGAGGTCTTTGAAGAAGACCATGGCGACCTCGGCGGTAGGATGTGAGACGGCAAGAGCGAGGAAGCGGCTATAGCTTAGCAAGGAAGGAAGGAAGAAACAGGGGAAATGTGACATGTGGTCGGGGAGAAAAGGGGGTGGGGAAGGGGGGTGGGGGTAGATATTTTGGCGGTAGGCCAAAATTTTGGAAATGTGGAGGGGAACTTTGCGTGCGGTGCCGCTGGACCATTCACTTTGAATGATTGTGTGCATCGCAAACAGTTCTTCTCTTTACGCGCATGGGATGAGTTTGATAATTTAAATTTTGGTGAAAATTTCCCCGGGTGCGTCATTGCATAATTTAACATCACTTGCTAATTTGGGCACACAAAAGAGCGTGCAGCAGACAGACCACACTTACTGAATCGAGCAATTTTAGTAATTAAACAGAGCCAGTTGACCTAAACATTGCTCTAACAAAAGACCAGCATTAAAAACAAAGCCTAAGTATGCATAATTTCACTACAATAAATATGTCAACTTGTGACCACCACTTTGGTCATTGAATGGCCACAAATTTTCATTTGTGACCTTTTTGTGACCAAAAACATAAGGTCAAAAGTTGGCCGTCATAAACTGACTATAGTGACCTTTCTTCTGGAATGGTCGTGGACGTTTATGACCAAAATACGTCTACTGTGGCGTTTTGGTCACTAGCAACCTCCCCAGGCCACATAGGCATCCAGCGTGGCAAGATGATGTGGCACAAGATTCAGCCCGGTCCGATTTAGCATTTTACATGGGCCGAGCCCAACAATTCGGCCTTTTTATATATTTTTCTGTCAATTTTTTATCAGCTTCATGGGCCAGGCCCAACAATTCAGCCATGTTAGTTTTTGAGGCCCTCGAGCTTTTTGCAGTCCATTTCTTTTTTCTGTAAGACTTTTCATTTCATTTTTGAAATTGTTCGATGCTTGTTGGTATGTGGCCTGTTTCAGCCCAATTATTTGTCCAGTTTGGCCCAAGCAGACTTTAGCCCAATCACACACATACATCCAACATTATTTCATTCAAATTAGGAAAACTCCCAGGTTTACATAACACAAAAAGAAAATATCTCCCAGGTTTAAATAACACAAAAAATCATCTCAGGAATACATTTCCTTACACAGGAATATACAATAAGAAAATGATGGCACATCTGCTACTATCATAATAGCACAATGTACTTTTTTAACGGAACAGTATAATGGATTTCATTGCTCTCTCTTATGCGACATGCTCCAGCTGCCACAACTTGCCGTCCTACAATGAGAGAGATATAACATTAGTGGAGCAAACTGTTGTCCAGGCACATTAGTTTTATGAGAAAACTGATCCATGAAGCAAGACCAGAACACATTTTGCGCAACTTTTGATAACACAATTTGGATTAAACAACAGATTATGCTTAGCTAACTTAGAAACAAGTACTGCCTATGATGCATGTCTATCTATGTGCATTGCATTTTACTTTGTTCAAAAGTAGAAGCTACATGTCCATTTTTTCAGGTTTGAAGCTGTAAATTACTAAATTTTGCCACACTAGAATGTTATCCAGAAAGAATGATACGTGACAGGCGGCGTCCATTATCGGTGATCTCGCCGAGGTGCATGGAGATGGAGTTGAGCTGGGCCAGAGGTCTTCCAGGCATATGTTGTTCACCTGATCACCACCTCCCTGCATGCCACACACACACTGCAAGTTAGATTACATACAGATAGATTGTGTTTCTAATGCCCAGCCGCCACAGGCCGTTGTTAGTCAGCAACTAACACAACATAATTAACAGCCAACTAAAGCTTAATACAAGATATTTTCATAGTTGGCATGCATCAATACAGGAATCTACAATGTTGGATAAGGTGATAAAAAAACAGAAATAGTGGAGTTGGAAACATATGCAGCATAATGACTATACAACAGTGGGTATGCAGAAATAGTGGGTATGTAGCTGGTTCATCAGCTCGTCATATACTTGTACAAAACAAATATGGATACAACTATATAGCAGTTGGGGGCACATACTTGTATGAAATCAAACAGTAGCATTTTAACAACAATGAGTACCATTTAAAATGAGTTGTCATAGGTTCTGGCTCAAGGTTTGTAACATGTCAGGTTGATGCATTAATCTAGCATAAGCACATTAGAAACCACACTTATAATGCAGATTATACAATACAACCTAACACGATATGGAACAAACTACAACCCAGGAAAATCAAAGCCATAACATTGTCCAATCTGTCTATCTTATTGCTACTACCACATCAGGAATAAAGCAGATCAACATATCAATACTGTTATCTATAAACACAATTACACATCCTTGCAAAACTGAAGCTAATTTCAATCACACAGTTGCCGCCATGGGCAAAGCTCTGTAGCAGGCTCGCCTGGCCACTCAGACAATATCCTTGATCTGCAAGGGCAAGAACAAGAGTAAGTTTTGGTCACGTTAATAAGATGATGATATAAAAAAATGATCAACGGATGGTGAAATGTACACAAGACAACATGTTTTATTGCTTCCTTCTAATTGCTCACACAAATAACATCCCGGTCCTATGTTTGCAGTACAGAAAGCCACAAAGAATTTGGTGGCAGACAGAATATTTATGCTTCCCTTTTTAATGGAGCCCCAGACCAAATACACCCTCGTCAATAATGAAAGTCCGGAGATGCAATGCAACATTGGAGAGGGAGGGAGGAGCTCGATCATCAATATTGTAGCAACAATAATACCCTCGGCATTCTACCATATGGATTGCAGAAGTTGACACACAATTATTTCCAAATTACACTATCATCAATATTTGTCTAATGCAAGAATTAACCATCTATTTGGTACTACACGTCTGAAGTATTTAAAAAAATAAATCCATCAGCACGGCGAACTTGCAGAGTAACAAAAGGCCCTGAAAAATTATCTGAAAGGCCGTCAGGCCCATGACAGGCAAATTATTGTGTAGTGCAGGCGGCATCAACACCAACTGGAACTCACTTGAGGCGCACATGGCATCTAGCACCAGTTTACAGCGAGCACGTACCTTTGCGGGAAGCTCCCTAGTAGCCACGAGCAGAAGGAGAAGGCTTGGTGCCTAGGCGTGGTCATAGTCGTAGGCGTCCCTGCCACCGCAAGCCCCTCTGCCGCCTGCTCGCCCTCCTGTAGGCGCCGACGCCACCAGCTCGTTCACCGCTGGGAGGCAGAACGTAGCTGACTGCCCGGACCCCGCCCACGCGGATGCCATCTGACCCCGCATCAGCGACGGGTGGCGCGGCAGCTGAGGAAGCAGGTGGTACCCGTCTCGCGCCACGGTCGCCTCCTCGAACCCATCGGCTGCCGTGGGTCGGCTCGCCTCCACCGGAATGCCATGCTTGTGCAGCCCGCGTCCTCGGTCCTGGATGTCGACTCCCGTGGATGCATCGCGGACCGCGTTGACCGCCGGCGCCGGCTTCAGGTCGCCACCGTGGGGCGTAGGAGTGGCGCTGCCGGAGAGAGAGCAGCCGGAGCGACACCAAGCAGTCCGCTCTCCGGCCGCCGGGTCACCACCCCGCGATCTGGACCACAGCATCTCTGCTGCTACCCTAAACCCTGGAACTCTCTGTGGGTGGTTGGTTGGCTCGGAGTGGATAAGGTTAGGGGAGAACGGGAGGGAGGGAGGAGCTCGATCTCGGCTATGGTGAGGGTCGTCGATGGTGGGCGGCGGCGGATCGAGACCTGAGGGAGGGAGCGGGTGACTTGGAGATGGGGATCTGGGATCGAGGGGTGTGGGAGAGGGTGGATCAGCGGCGCTTGGGGGGTGGGGGTCGAGCTCCGCCGGAGGGAGGTGGCCGACGCGCACAGGAATGGAGATGGAGGCCGGGGGCTCTGACTTGGATTGGATATGGGCGGCGGCGGCGATTGGGAGAAGGGGGCTAGGGTTTCGTGGGTGGAAGAGGATGAGAGGGATACGGGGTGATTCGGGAGGGGGTGAGAGCGACAAGGGGGGTGTGGGCTGCCGTTGGATCCGGGCGCATTCGACGGTGCTTAAGCCATGATCCGCGTGAGCTGATTTTAGACCAATCAGAATAGAGTATTCCCTTTGATGATGTTAAGACCATTTAAATTGGTCATAATCGATTGAAAATAAGATTTTGAATCATGTTTGTTATTTGACTACCTAAGAAATTTATAAAAATATGGAAACAAAAAACCTTCGCATTGTGTCACCAAGTGTGAACTACTTTTCAGTAAAAATAACAAACTTTGAATATTGTTAATATCATTAAAAAAGTGTTCTAAGATATGAGTTTTTTGTAAGAGAATCATTTTTCGAGTGTCCAAAATGATATTTTTATAAAGAACCTAGCAAATATTTGTTGCAAATTTGGAGGACATCAATTTTATAATTCACAATCATAGCACATGTGGAGCACATCAAATACTTTTTCAAGCTTATGTAGCTGTGTTTTTCTATTTGTTTCTCTTGTGTTTTTTGCACAAGGGTGCATTTTGGAATGGCATAGTTCGTTCAAATTATCTCATATTGTGCACAAGGGTGCATATTGGAATGACAAACAATGTTGTCTAAGGAAGTTTTCATTTTCTTTGGATGAAAAATCAATTTTCCATTTTTCGAGTGCCCAAAAGGAGGTTTTTTTGTGAAGGACCTCCCAAATAATTTATGCAAAATTGGACCAAATCATTTTTATAAAATACTAGGCCATATTTAATGCACAATTGACCAAATGGTTGGGTGTAAAAAGTTTTGATCCACCTCTCGTGAAAAAGGCAAATTTCCGCCGATTTAGTTGGAAGCGGGTCAAATTTGAACTGTGGCCGCCTCATAGTTTGCTCTTTAGTTTTTCCAAAAATCATTTCTAGGCACATAAGTATCTATTTAATGAGAGAAATACCAAAAAAATTCCAAGATTCAACCACTAGCTAGGAACGGTCATTCCCGCCGTTTTAACCGCATTTTGAAACGGGCATAAAAAATTCAAAAAAATTAAAAAATTGCAACACCTTCGCATTGTATCATTATATGTGGCCAAGTTACCAGGAAAAATAATAAACTTGAAATACAACAATTATTTTTAAAAAGTGTTCTCAGAAACGAGCTATCATGTGTGGAGATGAATGCCTTTCAAGCCAGATGATCAATCTTATGGCCACATTCATGGCATAGTTTGTTCAAATGATCTCATATTGTGCACAAGGGTGCATATTGGAATGGCAAACAATGTTGCCTAAGGGAGTTTTCATTTTCTTTGCATGGAAAATTCGTTTTCCATTTTTCGAGTGCCCGAAATGAGTTTATTTTGTGAAGGACCTACAATATATTTATTGCAAAATTGGACCAAATCAATTTTCTAAAATACTAGGCCATATTTAATGCACAATTGACCAAATGTTTGGGTTTCAAAAGTTTTTATACACCTCTGGTGAAAAAGACAAATTTCCGTCGATTCAGTTGGAAGCGGGTCAAATTTCAACTGTGGCTGCCTCATAGTTTGCTCTTTATTTTTTCCAAAAATCATTTCTAGGTACATAAGTATCTATTTAATCAGAGAAACACCAAAAAAATTCCAAGATCCAACAACTAGCTAGGAATGGTCATTCCCGCTGTTTTGACCGCATTTTGAAATGGGCATAAAAAATTCAAAAAAATTCAAAAAATTGCAAAAACTTCGCATTGTGTCATAATATGTGGCCAAGTTATCAGGAAAAATAATAAACTTGAAATACGGCAATTATTTTAAAAAAGTGTTCTCACAAATGAGCTATCATGCATGAAGATTCAAGGCTTTCAAGCTAAATGATCAATCTTATGGCCACATTCATGGCATAGTTTGTTGAAATGATCTCATATTGTGCACAAGGGTGCATATTGGAATGGCAAACAATGTTGCCTAAGGAAGTTTTCATTTTCGTTGGACGAAAAAACTATTTTCCATTTTTCGAGTGCCCGAAAGGAGGTTTTTTGTGAAGGAACTACCAAATCATTGTTGCAAAATTGGACCAAATCATTTTTATAAAATACTAGGCCATATTTAATGCACAATTGAAAAAATGGTTGGGTGTAAAATTTTTTGATCCACCTCTCGTGAAAAAGACAAATTTCCGCCGATTTAGTGGAAGCGGGTCAAATTTGAACTGTAGCTGCCTCATAGTTTGCTATTTATTTTTTCCAAAAATCATTTCTAGTTACATAAGGACCTATTTAATCATAAATACATGGTTTGGTGGCGATACGGCGAGGTTTGGGCGGTGGCCGAGGGCCCCAACTCAAGAGCGCGTAAACTCGCATGCCCGTCGCGTGGTCACCGCATGACCGTAATGTTGCCTTGTGTTCTGGGCAGCCTAGGCATGTCTAGTGGGTTGGGCACTCCCCAGGTTGGTGCTAGGAAGAAAATTACAACATAAGATTCTCACAAGGAGACCGATCGATGCTCAAACATGAATTAGCAGCCAAGTGTTTGATTAGCGGTACGGGAAATGCACATGGCCAATGGGCGTGAGTTTTGGCTGAGGATGATCATCTACTAAGGAGAATGTCTTCACAAATTTTTTGCTCAAAAGGAGGATCCTAGGTGGTACTTGCTTTGCAAAGTACCATGCTAGACAAAAATATGAATGTTGAAGATGGGCTCAAAATAATGAATGGATTGAGCTGAAATTTTGTGGAGGATGGTTATTTGGGCATAGAAAAGTATTGTAGAAAATTGATACCATTTGGACATGCCAAAGTAGTACTTCCTTCACAATGCTCTTCTATGGACAGAAACTTGGGAAAACTAGTGAGAGAGATTGGATGAATGAAATAAGCTCAAAATTGGTGTAGGTAAGTTACTTAGGTATGGTCATGCATTGGTAAATTTTCAGATCATTTGGGTAAGCCTAGCTAGTACTTACTTCACAAAGCTTCTCTCGAGGTAGAAACTTTGGAAATTTCCCGAGAAAGATTTACTAGGAAAATTGAGCTGAATATTATCATGTGGCAATGATTTGGGTATGGAAGAGTGCCCGAAAAGTTTGAGGGTAATAGGAGGGGTCTATATAACACTTGCTTTGCAACGTGCCAATTTGGCCATAAAATATAAATTGAACCTGGGCTCACATAGATGATTTGACTGAGCTGCAATTTGGAGGAGGGTGATAATTTGGGCATATGAAGGAACTGTATAAATTTCATGTCATTTAGAGATATAAAAAAGGTACTTCCTTCACAATGCTTCTAGGTGGACAAAAACTTTGGAAATTTGCCGAGGAAGATTTGATAGGCAAATGAAGCTGAATTTTGTCATGCGGTAATGATTTGGATAGGAAAGAGTGCCCAAAAATTCCTAGGGCAATCAAGAATATATAAAATAGCACTTCCTTCATAAAGTATTGTTGTGAACATAATAGGAAAATGAATATTGTTGAATTAGTTTTGAACTAGGCAAGGAAGGATTTTTACACATTTGATGAAGATATGACCCAAAGAATTTATGATTTTTTTTGGGAATTTTGGGAATGATAGAAATATAGGTTGCTTCACAACCTAGGGCAAAAACTGCCACATGGACATGACACATAGGCAAAACTGATGAGATGGTGCCTAGTCATCACAACCCACCACAATCTACAAGGCTATGACCATCTATATTGGTCATGGTCAGCTAGATATAAGGCAGCGGACTAGCATTGATTGCTTTGTGACCATTTCGTGTAAGGAAATTACGACCTTTCTGACCAAAATGGTCGCAATGGTTTAGGGTTTGGAGCCCCCTGAACAGATTTTGACCAATTGGTCTAAAATGGTCATAGATTTATGACCAATTCTTCGAGGGTCACTGACAGAAGGTCATAAGTTGACATATTTCTTGTAGTGTTTTAACAAATCCGCCGCCGCGCCGGCCTATGCATCGCTGGTGTGAGATGAGACGTCGATGACTTGTCCTAGCGACATGCCGCCGTTGGTGGACTCCGCGTCCCCCTGCTGAAGTCGACCGTGTCCTCGTCCTCGACGCCGCCCTCAAGGTTGTAGTACTCGTAGTAGTCGCTGTGCCAGAGCTCGTGTTGGTACTCCACCGCTGATTCATCGACGGACAGACTCTTCTCTACCTCGACCTCGACCACGCGCAACTCCTCCTCCCGGAGCTCCTTGATCTCCGCCGCCTCCTGCATCTCTAGCTCCCGCTCGGCGGCCTCATGAGGAAGCAGGTGCTCCATGGCCACCGCCGCCTTTTCAGACGTGGGTTGCATGCTGGAGTGCGAGGTGGCCTGGAACATGTTGGCGTGTGCATCCTCGATCTTGGCGTGGATGGCCTCGACCCGGGCCAGGGTGACATCAGCGGCACAGACGGCAGCTTGAGCGCTCTCGGCATCTGCACCCTCCGTCGTAGCAGCAGCTGCAGCCGTCTCGGCTGTTGCAGCTGCCCTGTCGGCTGCCGCAAACGCCCTCTCGGTGGAAGCGGCCGCTCTCAATGCGGATGCGGCGGCACTCTCGGCGTAGGCGGCGGCGCTCGGGGGGCGCGACCATCGTATGGGCCTTCACGAAGCGTTTCCACGGTGTCATCTTTGCAAGAAGGGGGTGCGGTAATGGGGGTCGGGATTCTTGGATTCGGGGGTTGCCGACACTGGAGCAGACGAGCCGGTGAAGCTTAAGGAGGGAGACTTAAATAGACCCAGATATTTTCATCTCAAACGGTTCCTCGAAAACAACTATGTGTGATGTTGTAGATATTTTTATTAGCTATGAAAGACGAATTTGGAGTACAGTGGCAACAGATGGTGTTTTAAATGTACGAGAAATTTTGTAGTACTAATACAACTGTCATGTCAAATTTTGGAAAATTTCAGGGGTCGTTTGACCTTTTAAGACATTTAAGTGATTTTCTAGCCATTTAATGACCGTAATTGAAATTTGAACTACATGTACATGCAACAGCTAACCATAACGGTTTGAAAATTCATATTTTGTGTACTTGTGTGCGATTTAATTCCATGTGCAGTAAATTGGAAGGAATTTTCAAACATATTGGTCTCAAGACTATGACACAATTAAGCATGAAGTGACATGACATTTCAATTCCAAAAAATAAAAAAAATCAGAAACACATGAATCCTTGGTTGATGTAATTTCATGCCACCAAGATGATGTGGAAAAAAATTGGGCATGTTTGATGAAAGTTTGGACACACACCCTTCACAAACCAGAGCAACTCACTAGAAGGCTCGTGGTTCCGAGAGGGAATAATGCATGTTTGATGACGAACGGGAGATAGCTTCCTCTTACGGCCTTCAATTTTTTTCTATGTTTAACGCGCACCACTACAACTGTAATGTGAAATTTTGGAAAATTCTAGGGTTCATTTGACATTTTAAAGACATTTAAGTGATTTTCTAGCCATTTAATTCAAATTTGAAGTACATCTACATGCAATGCCTAACCATAATGGTTTGACAAATCATATTTGTGTACTTGTGTGCGAGTTAATTCCATGTGTGCAGTAAATTAGAAGGAATTTTCAAACATATTTGTCTCACGACATGGACACATGCATATGTATGCATGGAGTGACATGGCATTTTAATTCCAAAAATAAAAAAAATCAAAAACACATGAAACCTTGGTTGATGTAATGTCATGCCACCAAGATGATGTGGTAAAAAAATTGGCATGTTTGACGAAAGTTTGGACACACACCCCTCACAAACTGGAGTAACTCACTAGAAGGCTTGTGGTTCCGAGAGGGAACAATTCATGTTTGATGACAAACAGGAGATAGATTCCTCTTACGGCCTTCAATTTTTTTTATGTTTAACATGCACTACTACAATTGTAATGTGAAATTTTGGAAAATTCTAGGGATCATTTGACATTTTAAAGACATTTAAATGATTTTCTAGCCATTTAATTCAAATTTGAACTACATCTACATGCAACACCTAACCATAACGGTTTGACATATCATATTTGTGTACTTATGTGCGAGTTAATTCCATGTGCAGTAAATTAGAAGGAATTTTAAAACATATTTGTCTCACGACATGGACACATGCAAATGTATGCATGGAGTGACATGGCATTTTAATTCCAAAAAATCAAAAAAAATCAGAAACACATGAAACCTTGGTTGATGTAATGTCATGCCACCAAGATGATGTGGTAAAAAATTGGCATGTTTGATGAAAGTTTGGACACACACCCCTCACAAACCAGAGCAACTCACTAGAAGACTCGTGGTTCCGAAAGGAAACAATGCATGTTTGATGACGAACGGGAGATAACTTGCTCTTACGGCCTTCAATTTTTTTCTATGTCTAACGTGCACTACTACAACTTTAATGTGAAATTTATGGAAGTCTAGGGATCATTTGAACTTTTAAAAATTTAAGTGATTTTCTAGCCATTTAATGACCGTAATTCAAATTTGAACTACATCAAATGCAACGCCTAACCATAACGGTTTGAAAAATCATATTTTTGTGTACTTGTGTGCGAGTTAATTCCATGTGCAGTAAATTAGAAGGAATTTTCAAACATATTGGTCTCAAGGAATGGGCACACATGCATGGAGTAGCATGGCATTTTAATTCCAAAAAATATAAAAAATGATCAAAAAAACATGAAACCTTGCTTGATTTAATGTCATGCCACCAAGATGATGTGATAAAAAAATTGGCCTGTTTGACGAAAGTTTGGACACACACCCCTCACAAACCGGAGCAACTCACTAGAATGTTCGTGGTTCCGAGAGGGAACAATGCATGTTTGATGATGAACGGGAGATAGCTTCCTCTTACGGCCTTCAAATTTTTTCTATGTTTAACATGCACTAATACAACTGTCTTGTGAAAATTTGGAAATTTCAGTGGTCATTTGACCTTTTAAAGACATTTAAGTGATTTTCTAACCATTTAGTGACCGTAATTCAAATTTGAACTACATCTACATGTAATGCCTAACCATAACGGTTTGAAAATCATATTTTTGTGTACTTGTGTGCGAGTTAAAAAATCACGAGATGATGTAAATATCTGGTTTTCAAAAAAGAAAATGTAAAGATCTGGCAAGACAACCGGCCCCCAGATGATTGACTGTCTATCTCGCGGCTCGAGGTTTGGTAGGTGAATGGCGGGGATCATTGATGAGACACGGTTCTGCATTGGAAACCGCCAGCTATTATGTTCACACACAGATTTTGGCTATTATGTTCACACATGGATTTTGCTGCGGGAATCATGTGTAATTCAAACTACGGTACTCATAAATTCGGGCGACCAGCGTGTGTACTGTCCCCGTCGATCTATATTCCGGCCACCAATAAATACTACCTTGCTCACGTTGTCCCGCCTGCATTCTCATCTACACCCTCCCCTCGCTCGCTCGCCCTCTCTCTCTCTCAAATCTCTACCATGACGTTGTCGGTCTGCCCACGCACCGACGAGGAGTCACCGCCCCGCGAGGACGCTCACTCGATTAGCAGCGACGAGGACCCCTACGCGCCGCCTGACGAGGTTGCGCCGGACCCCCCAACTTTGGATTGGTTTTGGGGCCAGTACAATCTTTGTCTATGGAAGTCGCTCCCGCCAGCTGAGAAAGCCTGGCAAGTGGCGTTCAAGAAGGAGATGGCGGAGGAGGAAGCAAGGTACCAGGCGGCCTGTGAAGCCCGTGATGCCGCCTGGAAAAAGGAGGCGGCGGAGCTTTGGGGCCGGGCGTGTCGTCGTGCCGAGGAGGTGTACAAAGAAGGGTACTTCACGAGGAAGGTCATAGGCGCTGGGTGCCTCGTCGCTGCGTGGAGGTGGGCTGATAAGCTCCAGTGTGCCACCAACGAGGAGCTCCGGTGGGCGCCCAAAGAAATGGCAAGATCAGCCGCGCGCGTCTGCCAGCAAGAGGCAGATCGGTACGTCAAGCGCTGCGAGACGGAGGAGGCGGAGTACTGCCTTTGCACTGGGAAGACGCCGCACACCAGGGAGCTGCTGACGAGGGGCTGCCGGAATACTGTCCCCAGGAGGGATTATTAGTTTTAGTATTGTTCGTTTTCAATTTTATGCATTGTACCTAGTAGTTAAGTATCATCACGTATATGTGATGATATTATATATATATATATATATTCTGTGATGAACTAATGAACATTTAATATATATATATATATTACGAATTCCATTTCTATCTGTTTTTGTATACTAATTTGAATCTAGCTGTTATAATCCACATACACAGAATGGAAAGTGTATACACACACATTGAAACAGAACATTTAAGAATGGAAAATAGAGTACACACATTGAAACAGAGCAATACTATGATTGCTGTGAATACATAGCTATCCATGTCGAAACGACTTTTCAAAATAAAAAGCGTCCATGAGACCATGACCAACAGCCCTTGCCTACGGTAGCTCTTGGCTCTGCCTGAACTCGTGCAGGCGTTCGTCCAAGCGGTCAACACGCTCGCGGTACATCTGGAGCGCGATCTCGAGCTCCAAGTTGGCTATTCAATCGGAGATCACCAGCTCGAGGATGCGACGACCATGTTCCTCTACTGCGCCCAGGTGGACACCTAGGCCAAGGAGGCGGTCGAGCCTATGGACCAGCCCATTGGCATCCAGCGGGTCGGGGACAAGGCGAACGGCGACACCCATGCGAACGGTGCGGTGGGTGTTCGGTGCAAGTACGATGCGGCCGGCCTCTGGTGCAAGTACGGCGCTGAGGGCCTCTACGGGGTACTGACCGGACATGTACCCAGCTGCGACGCTGTGTCGACAGCAGGCAAGCGCCGATGGATCCGCTCTTGCTGTGTGGCGTGCCGCGCCTCTCGCTCTGCGGCGCTCCAACGGTCTCGCCGTGCGGCGAGCCGTAGCCTATCGGTGTGTACGCGCCTAGCTTGTTCTGCGGCGCGCCATCGATCATGTTGTGCGGCGAGCTGAAGCCTGTCAGCGCTGACATGCCTATCTTGATCCGCGACGCTCAAGCGCCATGCGCCAAAGGTCTGCTCAACCCTGGCGATGACGCACATCACGACGTCATCCATCATGTTGCCGGGGAGTGCCTCGGCCTCGACAGGCCGTGGCGCCTGCTCGTTTTTCTCGTCGACGAGGTTGATGGCAGAGGCAACGCTTTGGTGGGTTGGCATGCTTGGAAAAGGTGGATGTGCTACAGGTTGCGCTTGTCGCTTCCGTGCGTCGCGCGCCGCCTATGCGCAATATCACTGGGTGGCTGGAAACAAGTGAGGAAATGGCGGGAAACGGTGGCGTGTTCATAATACGTCATCAATTAATGGAAGCTTAGCATAGAAGGAACATCGAGCTAGCACAAGAAGGAGATGATGATCAGATGAACATGGAGCACACTAGGGAACCATTTCTGTTATTATCGGTATTCACACACATTTCTGGTTACAGACCTATTTGTGGCGTATCACAAACATCTTGTTATATTGAACCGTTTATGTTCTCTTGCCTCAACGCAAATAGTTCATCCGAGTGAACCGCATGCCGTATATCGCACACACCTTCATCTGGCTGCTCGTTTCTTTTGTGTTGCCTAAACACAAACAGTTTATTCGAGTGAACCGTATGCTGTATATTGCACACACCTTCATCTGGCTGCCCGTTTCTTTTGTTCCTCCTCATCGCAAATAGTTAATTGAGCTGAACCGTTTGCCCTGCATCGCACACACAACTAAAGTCTGAACCGTGTTTGATGCATCCTCCATCGCAAACGTTTTGCACATTTTTTGACCGTTTTTACACCACCATTTGCGATTATGGCATCGCACACAATTTTGTCGAAGAGTCTCTGATCGTAGTGTCGTGTTAGCAGCATCTTGCAGTAGTGAGTTCTGTTGAAAACAACATCAGTCCGGGGTTAGTTTCATTAAAAGCATGCAAATTAGAGTCCAAAACAAGAGGAAAAGTGTTAGGAAAAGTAGATACGTTGGAGACGTATCAACTCCCCCAAGCTTAAACCTTTGCTTGTCCTCAAGCAATTCAGTTGATAAACTGAAAGTGAAAAAGAAAAACTTTTACGAACTCTTTTGCTCTTGTTTGCATAAATAATCTTAAACAACACCCAGGTTTTCAGCCAATATTATAACTAACCATGCCGACAATAACTCTTAAAAATTATATTAACTCATATCAATGACATAATTAGCTAGTGAGCAATAATAAGATATCTCAAACAGCAACACGTTATCAAAACAACCTTGATATAATATGACAATAGTGGTATCTCGCTAGCCCTTTCTGAGACCGCAAAACATAAATGCATAGCACCTCCAAATTTCAAGCAGTGACTAAACATTGTAAGTCATGGTAGAAAAGATCTAGTCATGAGCACCCAACATTAGCTACGCACAATGCATCAGCATGATAGCAGTGCTCTCAGGTTCTGGCGCTTATTTTAGAAGGTGATGACACAACATAAAAGTAAATAGAAAGTCCCTTCGCAGAGGGAAGCAGTGATTTACAGCGGTGCGAGAGCTCAAGTTTTGAAAACAAAGGTAAATGATATTTTGAGAAATGCACCCTTCTTGTTTACTTCACGACCATCAGTTATCATTATCTTCCATGCTAAGCATGCTACTGGCGGTTCCCAAGCGATAAAGTAAAGGTTATGACTCCATTGGAGTTTTTGTTTGATTATTTGAAAGATCAATTCTTTTTGTAGTTTGGGACTGTGCATCCCTATTACCGCCCTTTTCTCGTGCGCTGGTGAGTGAATAAACACTCATCCTGAGAATAACCCGCTTAGCATGGAAGATACCGACTACCTCCTATCGTTCCATGAACAATCCATGCGCACAAAAAGGATATTTATTTGAAGTTTCCAGAGATGGCACATGCAAATTTACTTAGGATGGCAGGGCAGTACGGCATATAGGTAGGTATGGTGGACTCATCTGGAATAACTTGGGTTCAAGGTTTTGATGTACAAGCAGAATTCCCACTTAGTATAGGCGAAGGCTAGCAAATAGGTTGAGAAGCGGCCAGCTAGAGAGCAACAACGGTCATGAACATGCATTATGCATAAGTAACATTGGACACTAGCATGAGTAGGATATGAACGCCTATATGTCTCCAACGTATCTATAATTTATGAAGTATTCATATTGTTCTATTATCATTCTTGGATGTTTTACAATCATTTTATAGCAACTTTATATCATTTTTTGGGACTAACCTATTGACCCAGTGCCTAGTGCTAGTTGCTGTTTTTTTGCTTGTTTTTTACATCATAGGAAATCAATATCAAACGGAGTCCAAACACCGTGAAACTTTTTATGGATTTTTTATGGACCAGAAGACTCCCGATGGGTTAGAGCAGCACCTGGGGGTGCCCTGAGGGGGGCACAACCCACCAGGGCGCGCCTGGGGGCCCAGGCACGCCCAGGTGGGTTTTGCCCACCTCGGTGGCCTCCCGCACCCCCTCTTTGCCCTGTAAAATCCCAAATATTCCAAAAACCCTCGGGGTTAACCTAGATCAGAAGTTCCGCCGCTGCAGGCCTCTATAGCCATCGAAAACCAATCTAGACCCCGTTCCGGCACCCTGCCGAAGGGGGGAATCATCTCCGATGGCCATCTTCATCATCTTGATGGCCACCACGATGAGGAGGAAGTAGTCCACCCTCGGGGCTGATGGTTTGTACCAGTAGCTATGTGTTTAATCTCTCTCTCTCTCTCGTGTTCTTGAGATGTCATGATCTTGATGTATCGCGGGCTTTGTTAATATAGTTAGATCATACGGAGTTTTCCCCTCTCTAACTTGTTGTGATGAATTGAGTTTTAACCTTTGAGATTTTGTTGTTATCGGATTGAATACTTTTATGGATTTGAGATCACTTGATATATGTCTTGCAGATGAATACTTGTGGTGACTATGGGGTATCATATTGATTCACTTGATATATGTTTTGGCACTCAACTCGCGGATTCCCGTGGTGACATTGGGGTATTCTACGCATAGGGGTTGATGCATGTTCTTGTATTATGAATCTGAAATTATTTGGTGTTATTTTAGTACGAACTCTTGGATAGATCGATCAAAAATAATAGCTTCGAGGTGGTTTCGTACCCTACAAATGATTTCTTCGTATGTTCTCCTCTAGATAGAAACTTAGGAGTGATTCTTCGTAGCACTTTTAGGGGTGGTTATATGATCCAATTATATTAGCATTGTTGAGAGATTGCACTAGCAAAAGTACAGACCCTAGGCCTCATTTTCAAGCATTGCAATACCGCCTTTGTGCCCGTTTACTATTTTCTACCTTGCTATTTTTATTTATTCAGATTATAAAAATATATTTCTACCATCAATATTACACTTGTATCACCATCTCTTCGTTGAACTAGTGCACCTATACAATTTGCCATTGTATTGGGTGTGTTGGGGACACAAGAGATTTCTTGTATTTGATTGCAAGGTTGTTTGAGAGAGACCATCTTCATCCTATGCCTGCCACAGATTGATAAACCTTAGGTCATCTACTTGAGGGAAAATTGCTACTGTCCTGCAAAACTCTGCGCTTGGAGGCCCAACACGTGTCTACAAGAATAAAGCTGCATAGTAGACATCAAACACCATGAACATAAATATCATAGAGGCTATCCCGCTTTTGATTCAACTACATGCATGAACATGTGCCAAGTCAAGCCACTCGAACATTCAGAGGAGGATACCATATCATCATACTACATCGCAATTATTTTAACGCAATGTTGATATCCAAGATAAATCATTATCCACCCCTAGCTACTTATGCATGGCATGAGAAACTATAATCTCTAATTGTCATTGCAAACATGTTTAATCATAATGGGCTTAATCACGGATACTAGGTTAAACATATTTACAAAAACAGAACAAGGCGAGTTCATACCCGTTTCTCTCTGCCACGGCCAGTTCATAAAATATCGTCATTATTGCCTTTCACTTGCACGAACGAACGATATAAAAATAATAATAGTGCAAGAGTGCCGTGGACTAAGCTGGAATCTTCAAACATTTTATTCAACAGGAGAAGACAAGGTAATATGGGCTCTTTGCTAGATGAACAGTTATGCATATGAGAGCCACTCTACATTTTCATCGTGGTTCATATGTCCATTTTGCATCATGTTTTCCTACTGTTACTTATGATGTTTTTATGCATAATAATGCTTTTTGGAGTAATTCTAGTGCCTTTTCTCTCATAATATGCAAGGTACACACAGAGAGGGAGAATTCCGACAGTTAGAAATGTGGACCTGGAAAAGCTACGTCAGGCTACCTATTCTGCACAACTCCAAACAAGCTGAAACTTTACGGAGAATATTTATGGAATACATGAGGAATATTGGAGCCAATAAGTACCAGAGGGGGCCACCCTGGTGAGCACAAGACACCAGGGCGCGCCCTGGTGGGTTGTGCCCCGCTCGGGGCACCCCCGAGGTGCTGCTCTGGCCCATCCTGGGCGTTCTGGTCCATAAAAATTCTCCAAAAAGTTTTGCGGTGTTTGGACTCCGTTTGATATTTTCTCTCGTGTTCTTGAGATGTCAAGATCTTGATGTATCATGACCCTTGTTAATATAGTCGGATCATATGATGTTTTCCCATCTCTATCTTGTTGTGATGAATTGAGTTTTTCCCTTTGAGATTTCATTGTTATCGGATTGAATACTTCTATGGATTTGAGAGCACTTGATATATGTCTTGCATATGAATACTCGTGGTGACAATAGGGTGTCATATTGATTCACTTGATATGTGTTTTGGCATTCAACTCGCCGATTCCCGCGGTGACATTGGGGTAATCTTTGCATAGGGGTTGATGCACGTTCTTGTCTTTGTTTCTCCGGTAGAAATCTTGGGGCACTCTTTGAAGTTCTTTATGTTAGATTGAGTATTATGAATCTGAAATTATTTGGTGTTATTTTAGTATGAACGCTTGGATAGATCGATCGGAAAGAATAGCTCTGAGGTGGTTTCGTACCCTACAAACAATTTTTTCATATGTTCCCCTCTAGATAGGAACTTTGGAGTGATTCTTCGTTGGATGTTGAGGGACGGTTATATGATCCAATTATATTAGCATCGTTGAGAGATTGCACTAGCAAAAGTACGGACCCTAGGTCGCATTTTCAAGCATTGCAATACCATTTGTGCCCATTTACTATTTGCTACCTTGTTGTTTTATTTATTCAGATTATAAAAATATATTTCTACCATCAATATTACACTTTTATCACCATCTCTTCGCTGAACTAGTGCACCTATACAATTTGCCATTGTATTGGGTGTGTTGGGGACACAAGAGATTTCTTTTATTTGGTTGCAGGGTCATTTGAGAGAGACCATCTTCATCCTACACCTCTCACGGATTGATAAACCTTAGGTCATCCACTTGAGGGAAAATTGCTACTGTCCTACAAAACTCTGTGCTTGGAGGCCCAACACGTGTCTTCAAGAATAAAGTTGCGTAATAGACATCAAGGTATTGAAGTGGACAAAGCTAAGGTTGATGCAATTGATAAAATGCCATGTCCTAAAGATATCAAAGGCACTTGTAGTTTCCTAGGTCATGCTGGTTTCTATAGGAGATTTATCAAAGACTTTTCTGAAATTTCTAGGCCTCTTACGAATCTTTTGCAAAAGGATGTCCCTTTTGTTTTTGATGATGATTGTTTAGAAGCCTTCAAAACACTCAAGAAAGCCTTAATTTCTGCACCTATTGTTCAACCACTTGATTGGATCTTGCCTTTTGAAATTATCTGTGATGCTAGTAATTATGCTGTTGGTGCTGTTCTTGGACAAAGAGTTGATAAGAAACTGAATGTTATTCATTATTCTAGTAAAACTCTAGACAGTGCTCAACAAAACTATGCTACTACTGAAAAAGAATTTCTAGCAGTGGTGTTTGCTTGTGATAAATTTAGATCTTACATTGTTGATTCAAAAGTAATTGTTCACACCCATCATACTGCTATAAAATATCTTATGGAAAAGAAAGATGCTAAACCTAGACTTATTCAATGGGTTCTCTTGCTACAAGAATTTGATTTACATATCAATGATAGAAAAGGAGCGGAGAACCTCGTAGCTGATAACTTGTCTAGGCTTGAAAATGTGCTTGATGACCCACTACCTATTGATGATAGTTTTCCTGATGAGCAGTTAGCTGCAATAAATGTTTCTCCTAACACTCCTTGGTATGCTGACTATGCTAATTACGTTGTTGCTAAATATTTACCACCTAGCTTTACATACCAACAAAAGAAAAAATTCTTCTATGATTTAAGACATTACTTTTGGGATGACCCACATCTTTATAAATAAGGAGTAGATGGTATTATTAGACGTTGTGTACCCGAGCATGAACAGGGACAAGTTCTACGAAAATGTCACTCCAAAGCTTATGGAGGGCATCATGCTGGAGATAGAACTGCTCACAAGGTATTGCAATCCGGGTTTTATTGGCCTACTCTCTTCAAGGATGCCCGCAAGTTCATCTTAACTTGTGATGAATGTCAAAGAATAGGTAATATCGGTAAGCGTCAAGAAATGCCTATGAATTATTCACTTGCTTTTGAACCATTTGATGTTTGGGGATTTGATTACATGGGACCTTTTCCTTCCTCTAATGGGTATACACATATTTTGGTTGCTGTTGATTACGTTACTAAGTGGGTCAAAGCTATTCCAACTAGTACTGCTGATCACAACACCTCTATTAAAATGCTTAAGGAAGTTATTTTCCCAAGGTTTGGAGTCCATAGATATTTAATGACCGATGGTGGTTCACACTTTATTCATGGTGCTTTCCGTAAAATGCTTGCCAAGTATGTTGTTAACCATAGAATTGCATCACCTTATCATCCTCAGTCTAGTGGTCAAGTTGAACTTAGTAATAGAGAAATAAAATTAGTCTTTCAAAAGACATAGGTCCCAGAAGAATTGGTCTAAGAAATTAGATGATGCACTTTGGTCTTATAGAACAACATATAAAAATCCTATGGGTTTGTCTCCTTATAAAATGGTTTATGGAAAAGCTTGTCATTTGCCTCTTGAGTTAGAACATAAAGCATATTGGGCAATCAAAGCACTCAACTATGATTTCAAACTTGCCGGTGAAAAGAGGTTATTTGATATTAGCTCATTAGATGAATGGATAACCCAAGCTTATGAAAATGCCAAGTTATTTAAAGAAAAAGTTAAAAAATGGCATGATAAAGAATCCAAAAGCGTGAGTTTAAAGTTGGAGAATATGTTCTTTTGTACAACTCTCGTTTCAGATTCTTTGCAGGGAAACTCCTCTCCAAATGGGAAGGACCCTATGTTATCGAGGAGGTTTATCGGTCTGGATCTATCAAAATAAATAGTGTTGAAGGTACTAACCCGAAGGTTGTTAATGGGCAACGAATAAAACATTATATCTCAGGTATGCCCATTAATGTTGAATGTAATATTATCCAAACTTTGACACCGGAAGAACACATAAAAGAGTCCTTCCGGAACACTCCACAATCGTGAAAATAAGGAGGTACATGATACGGTAAGTAAACAGACTCTGAATAATCTGAAAAAAATATTTTTTTCGGTTTTGGAATATAACAAAAATTAGGAAAACAAGAAACAACCAGGAAGCATACCCTGGTGGGCATAAGACACCTGGGAGCGCCTGGCAAGCCATGTGCGCCCATGTGGGTTGTGCCCACCTCGGGTACCTTCCGGACTCCATTTTTCTACAGTTTGCTTGTCTCCTAAGATAAAAAATCTTTATATACTCCCTAAACCTATTGACCATCATATCGTGGAGAAATCTTCTATTTTCTTTTCTTGTTGTTTTCGGTCAGATCTATTGAGCTAGGCATCATGTCTTCTTCTTCCTCCAACAATGTGGAAGAGGATGCTTGGTTGATGAAGATCAAACTAAAGAGAGAAGAGCCTGTAGAAGCTGTCA